>NC_030812.1:0-5000000 GCF_001704415.2 Capra hircus
GAAGAGCGGCCACGTGATTGTGGGGCCACGTGATTGCCAGGGGGCCACGTGTGGGGGTGAGGGGCCCACGTGATTCCCCTGGGGCCCACGTGATTTCCCTGGGGGCCCACGTGATTCCCCCACGTGATTTTCCCCTGGGGCCCACGTGATTGCCCCTGGGGTGATTTCCCCTAGGGGCCACGTGATTGGGGGCCACGTGATTTCCCCTGGGGGCCCGACCCACGTGATTTCCCTGGGGCCCACGTGATTGCCCCTGGGGGCCCACGTGATTTCCCCGGGGCCCACGTGATTGGGGGCCACGTGATTTCCTGGGGGCCACGTGATTTCCCCTGGGGCCCACGTGATTTCCCCTGGGGGCCCACGTGATTGCCCGCCACGTGATTTCGTGATTGGCCACGTGATTTCCCCTGGGGCCCACGTGATTTCCCCCACACGTGATTGCCCCCCCACGTGAGCCACGTGATTGGGGGCCACGTGGGGGCACGTGATTGCCCTGGGGGCCCACGTGATTTCCCTGGGGGCCACGTGATTTCCCTGGGGGCCACGTGAGGGGCCACGTGAGGTGGGGGCCCACGTGATTGCCCCAGGGGGCCCACCCTGTGATTTCCCTGGGGCCACGTGATTTCCCCGTGATTTCCCCTGGGGGCCACGTGATTGGGGCCCACGTGATTTCCCTGGGGCCACGTGATTGCCAGGGGCCACGTGATTTCCCCTGGGGGCCCACGTGATTGCCCAGGGCCCACGTGACCCCCACGTGATTCCCTGGGGGCCACGTGATTGGGGCCCACGTGATTTCCCTGGGGGCCACGTGATTTCCCTGGGGGGTGAGGGCCACGTGATTGGGGCCCACGTGAGGGGGCCACGGGGGCCCACGTGATTTCCCTGGGGGCCACGTGATTGGGGGCCACGTGATGATTGCCCCACGTGAGGGGCCCACGTGATTTCCCTGGGGCCCACGTGAGGGGGGTGATTTCCCCTGGGGGCCCACGTGATTCCCTGGGGTGATTTCCCTGGGGCCACGTGATTGGCCCACGTGATTGGGGGCCCACGTGATTGCCCATGGGGGCCACGTGATTTCCCCTGGGGCCCAGTGACACGTGATTTCCCCTGGGGGCCCACGTGATTGCCCAGGGGCCCACGTGACTGGGGCCACGTGATTTCCCCACGTGATTCCCCGGGGGCCCACGTGATTTCCCTGGGGGCCCACGTGATTCCCCTGGGGGCCCACGCCCACGTGATTGCCCCAGGGGGCCCACGTGATTTCCCCTGGGGGCCCACGTGATTGCCCGCCACGTGATTTCCCCTGGGGGCCCACGTGATTGCCCCAGGGGCCCACGTGATTTTGCCACGTGATTAGGGGCCCACGTGAATGGGGGGGGCCCACGTGAGGCCCAGTGATTTCCCCTGGGGGCCACGTGATTTCCCCTGGGGCCACGTGATTTTCCCTGGGGGCCCACGTGATTTCCCCTGGGCCCGTGATTGCCCTGGGGGCCACGTGATTGCCCCCCACGTGATTTCCCCAGGGGGTGATTTCCCCCCACGTGATTTCCCCTGGGGGCCCACGTGATTTCCCTGGGGGCCCACGTGATTGCCCACGTGGCCCGGGGCCCACGTGATTTCCCCTGGGGGCCCCGTGATTGGGGCCCCGTGGGGCCCACGTGATTGCCACGTGATTTCCCCCACCCCCCACGTGCCCCTGGGGGCCACGTGATTTCCCCTGGGGGCCACGTGATTTGGCCCACGTGATTTCCCCTGGGGGCCCACGTGATTGCCCAGGGGGCCCACGTGATTTCCCTGGGGCCCACGTGATTGCCCGGGGGGCCCACGTGTGGGGGCCACGTGATTTCCCCTGGGGGCCCACGTGATTGCCCTTGGGGGCCCACGTGATTTCCCTGGGGCCCACGTGATTGCCCCTGGGGCCACCCAGGGGGCCACGTGATTGCGGCCCACGTGATTTCCCTGGGGGCCCACGTGATCCCCTGGGGGCCCACGTGATTGGGGCCCACGTGATTTCCCCGGGGGCCACGTGATTGCCCTGGGGGCCACGTGATTTCCCCTGGGGGCCCACGTGATTGCCGGGGCCCACGAAGTGATTTCCCTGCCACGTGATTCCTGGGGGCCCACGTGATTGCCCTGGGGGCCCACGTGATTCCCTGGGGGCCCAGTGATTGCCCAGGGGGCCACGTGATTTCCCTGGGGGCCACGTGATTTCCCCTGGGGCCCACGTGATTTCCCTGGGGCCCACGTGATTTCCCCTGGGGGCCCACGTGATTGCCCCAGGTGGCCCACGTGATTTCCCCTGGGGGCCCACGTGATTGCCCCAGGGGGTGATTTCCCCTGGGGCCCACGTGATTTCCCCAGGGGGCCCACGTGATTTCCCTGGGGGCCCACGTGATTGCCCCAGGGGCCCACGTGATTTCCCCTGGGGGCCCACGTGATTTCCCATGGGGGCCCACGTGATTGCCCTGGGGCCCCCATTGTCGTGGGGGCCCACGTGATTGCTCCTGGGGGCCCACGTGATTTCAACTGGGGGCCCACGTGATTGCCCCAGGGGGCCCACGTGATTGCCCCAGGGGGCCCACGTGATTGCCCAGGGGGCCACGTGATTTCCCTGGGGGCCCACGTGATTTCCCGGGGGCCCACGTGATTGGGGGGCCCACGTGATTTCCCTGGGGCACGTGATTGCCCCAGGTGGCCCACGTGATTTCCCCTGGGGGCCCACGTGATTGCCCCAGGGGCCCACGTGATTTCCCCTGGGGGCCCACGTGATTTCCCCTGGGGGCCCACGTGATTGCCTGGGGCCCACGTGATTTGGGGACCCGTGGGGGCCCACGTGATTGCTCCTGGGGGCCCACGTGATTTCCCTGGGGCCCACGTGATTTCCCCTGGGGCCCACGTGATTGCCCTGGGGATTGCCCCTGGGGCCCACGTGATTGCCCTGGGCCCACGTGATTTCCCGGGGGCCACGTGATTCCCCTGGGGCCCACGTGATTTCCCCTGGGGGCCCACGTGATTTCCCCTGTGGCCCCCCCAGTGATTTCCCCTGGGGGCCACGTGAACCCCACGTGATTCCCCTGGGGCCACGTGGGCCCAGGGGGCCCACGTGATTTGGGGGCCACGTGATTTCTGGGGGCCACGTGATTCCCCTGGGGGCCCACGTGATTGCCCCTGGGGGCCCACGTGATTGCCCTGGGGGCCACGTGATTGGGGGCCACGTGATTTCCCTGGGGCCCACGTGATTTCCCGGGGGCCCACACGTGATTGCCCCTGGGGCCCACGTGATTTCCCCAGGGCCACGTGATTTCCCCCACGTGGGGGGGGCCCACGTGATTTCCCCTGGGGGCCCACGTGATTGCCCATTGGGGCCCACGTGATTTCCCCTGGGGGCCCACGTGATTGCTCCAGGGGGCCCACGTGATTGCCCATGGGGGCCCACGTGATTTCCCTGGGGGCCCACGTGATTTGATTTCCCCTGGGGCCACGTGGGGGCCCACGTGTTTCCCCCAGGGGGCCCACGTGATTTCCCCTGGGGGCCCACGTGATTGCCCCAGGGGGCCCACGTGATTTCCCCTGGGGACCCACGTGATTTGATTTCCCCTGGGGGCCCACGTGATTTCCCGGGGCCCACGTGATTGCCCTGGGGGCCCACGTGATTTCCCCCCCGTGATTGTGGGGGCCCACGTGATTGCCCTGGGGGGTGATTTCCTGGGGGCCACATTGCGGGGGCCCACGTGATTGCCCCAGGGGGCCACGTGATTTCCCCTGGGGGCCCACGTGATTTCCCGGGGGCCCACGTGATTGCCCACGTGATTACCCCTGGGGCCCACGTGATTTCCCCTGGGGACCCACGTGATTGCTCCTGGGGGCCCACGTGATTTCCCCTGGGGGCCCACGTGATTGCCCCACCCACGTGATTGCCCCACGTGATTTCCCATGGGGGCCCACGTGATTTCCCCTGGGGGCCCACGTGATTTCCCCTGGGGGCCCACGTGATTGCCCCAGGGGGCCCACGTGAATTTCCCTGGGGGCCCACGTGATTTCCCCTGGGGCCCACGTGATTGCCCCACGTGATTTCCCGGGGCCCCACGTGATTGGGGGGCCCACGTGATTTCCCCTGGGGGCCCACGTGATTTCCCCCTGGGCCCACGTGATTTCCCCTGGGGGCCCACGTGATTGCCCCTGGGGGCCCACGTGATTTCCCCTGGGGGCCCACGTGATTGCCCCAGGGGGCCCACGTGATTTCCCCTGGGGGCCCACGTGATTTCCCTGGGGGGCCACGTGATTGCTCCTGGGGGCCCACGTGATTTCCCCTGGGGCCACGTGATTGCCCCCCAGTGTTTCCCCTGGGGGCCCACGTGATTTCCCCTGGGGGCCACGTGATTTCCCCTGGGGCCCACGTGATTGCCCTGGGGCCCACGTGATTTCCCCTGGGGCCCACGTGATTGCCCAGGGGCCCGTGAATGGGGGCCCACGTGATTTCCCCTGGGGGCCCACGTGATTTCCCTGGGGGGTGCCCACGTGATTGGTTGGGGGCCACGTGATTGCCCCCCACGTGATTGGGCCCACGTGATTTTCCCCGGGCCCAGTGATTTCCCTGGGGGCCCCGTGACCTGGGGGCCCGTGATTTCCCCTGGGGGCCCGTGATGGGGCCCACGTGATTTCCCTGGGGGCCCACGTGATTGCCCACCCACGTGATTTCCCTGGGGGCCCACCGTGATTCCCCTGGGGGCCCGTGGGGCCCACGTGATTTCCCCTGGGGGCCACGTGATTGCCCCTGGGGCCACGTGATTTCCCCTGGGGCCCACGTGATTGCCCGGGGGCCCACGTGATTGCCCACGTGATTTCCCCTGTGGGGCCCACGTGATTGCCTGGGGGCCCACGTGATTCCCAGGGGGCCAGTGATTTCCCCTGGGGCCCACGTGATTTCCCCTGGGGCCCATTTCCCCTGGGGGCCCACGTGTTTCCCTGGGGCCACGTGATTGGGGGTGATTTCCCCTGGGCCCACGTGATTGCCCACTGGGGGCCCACGTGATTTCCCGGTGCCCACGTGATTCCCTGGGGGCCCATGATTCCCCAGGGGGCCCACGTGATTGCCCCTGGGGGCCCACGTGATTCCCCCCACGTGATTTCCCTGGGGCCACGTGGATTGCCCCAGGGGCCACGTGATTTGATTGCCCCACCCCTGGGGGCCCGTGATGGGGCCCACGTGCCCTGGGGCCATGGCCCATGGCCACGTATTTCCCTGGGGCCACGTGATTGCCCCATGCCCCTGGGGGCCCACGTGATTGCCCCAGGGGGGCCCGTGATTCCCTGGGGCCCAGTGATTTCCCTGGGGGCCCACGTGATTGCCCCTGGGCCACGTGATTGCCTGGGGGCCCACGTGATTGCCCCTGGGGCCACGTGATTTCCCCTGGGCCCACGTGATTGCCCCTGGGGCCCACGTGATGGGGGCCCACGGATTGCCCTGGGGCCCACTGATTTCCCCAGGGGGCCACGTGATTGCCCTGGGCCTGATTTCCAGGGGGGCCCACGTGATTGCCCTGGGCCCCTGACCCCTGGGGGCCCACGTGATTTCCCTGGGGGCCCACGTGATTGACCCTAGGGACCCACGTGATTGCCCCTTGGGGCCCACGTGATTTCCACGAGGGGCCCACGTGATTGCCCCCGTGGACCCACGTCATTGCCCCTGGGGGCCCACGTGATTGCCACGGGGACCCCACGTGATTTCCACGGGGGCCCCACATGATTGCCCCTGGGGGCCCACGTTATTTCCACGGGGGGCCCATGTGATTTCCACGGGGTGCCCATGTGATTTCCCCTGGGCGCCCACGTGATTTCCACCGGGGGCCCACGTGATTGCCCTGTGGGCCGACGTGATTGCCCCTGGGCCCACGTGATTGCCACGGGGGGCCTCGTGATTGCTACGGGGGCCACGTGATTGCCCTGGGAGCCCATGTGATTTTCACGGGGGGCCCACGTGATTGCCCCTGGGGGCCCACGTGATTTCCACGGGGGGCCCAGGTGATTGCCCCTGCGGGCCCACGTGATTGCCACGGGGGGCCCACGTGATTTCCACATGGGGCCCACGTGATTGCCCCTGGGGGCCGACGTGATTTCCACGGGGGCCCACGTGATTGCCCCTGGGGGCCCACGTGATTTCCACGGGTGCCCCACGTGATTGCCCCTGGGGGCCCACGTGATTGCCCCTGGGGGCCCACGTGATTTCCCTGGGGGCCCACGTGATGCCCCTGGACGTGATTGCCCCTGGTGATTTCCCTGGGGGCCCACGTGATTGCCCCTGGGGGCCACCGGGGGCCCACGTGATTGCCCCTGGGGCCCTGATTTCCCCTGGGGGCCCAGGGCCCCTGGGGGCCCACGTGATTTCCACCCACGTGATTGCCCTGGGGGGCCACGTGTTTCCACGGGGGCCCACGTTATTGCCCCTGGGGACCCACGTGATTTCCCCTGGGGGCCCACGTGATTGCCCCTGGGGGCCCACGTGATTGCCCCTGGGGGCCCACGTGATTTCCACGGGGGGCCCACGTGATTGCCCCCGTGGGCCCACGTCATTGCCCCTGGGCCCACTGATTGCCATGGGACCCACGTGATTTCCCCCACGTGGGCCTGGGGCCCCACGTGATTGCCCCTGGGCCACGTGATTTCCCGGGGCCCACGTGATTGCCCCTGGGGGCCCACGTGATTTTTTTGGGGGGCCCACGTGATTTCCACGGGGGCCCACGTGATTGCCCCTGGGGGCCCACGTGATTTCCCCTTGGGGCCCAGGTGATTTCCCCTGGGGGCCCACGTGATTGCGCCTGGGGGCCCACGTGATTTCCACGGAGGGCCCACGTGATTGCCCCTGGGGGCCTACGTGATTTCCACGGGGGGCCCACGTGATTGCCACTGGGGGCCCACGTGTTTTCCACGGAGGTCCCACGTGATAGCCCCTGGGGGCCCACGTGATTTCCATGGAGGGCCCACGTGATTGCCCCTGGGGGCCCACGTGATTTCCCCTGGGGGCCCACGTGATTGCCCCTGGGGGCCCACGTGATTGCCCCTGGGTCCCACGTGATTTCCACGGGGGTCCCACGTGATTGCCCCGTGGGGCCCACGTCATTGCCCCTGGGGGCTCACGTGATTGCCACGGGGGGCCCACGTGATTTCCACGGGGGGCCCACGTTGTTGCCCCAGGGGGCCCTCGTGATTTCCCCTGGGGCCCACGGGATTGCCCCTGGGGGCCCACGTGATTGCCCCTGGGGGCCCACGTGATTGCCCCTGGGGGCCCACGTGTTTTCCACGGGGGGCCCACGTGATTGCTCCTGGGGGCCCAAGTGATATCCCCTGGGGGCCCATGTGATTTCCATGGGGGGCCCACGTGATTGCCCCCGTGGGCCCACGTCATTGTCCCTGGGGGCCCACGTAATTTCCATGGGGGGCCCACATGATTGCCCCTTGGGGGCCCACATGATTGCCCCTGGAGGCCCACGTGATTTCCACGGGGGGCCCACGTGATTGCCCCCGGGGGCCCACGTGATTGCCCCTGGGGGCCCATGTGATTGCCCCTGGCGGCCCATGTGATTTCACTTGGGGGCCCACGTGATTGCCCCTGGGGGCCCACGTGATTTCCACAGGGGGCCCACGTGATTGCCCCAGGGTCCCACGTGATTTCCACAGGGGGCCCATGTGATTGCCCCCGGGGGCCCACGTGATTGCCCCTGGGGGCCCATGTGATTGCCCCTGGCGGCCCATGTGATTTCACTTGGGGGCCCACGTGATTGCCCCTGGGGGCCCACGTGATTTCCACAGGGGGCCCACGTGATTGCCCCAGGGTCCCACGTGATTTCCACAGGGGGCCCATGTGATAGCTCCTGGCGGCCCACGTGATTTCCCTTTGGGGCCCACGTGATTTCCCTGGGGGCCACGTGATTTCCCCTGGGGGCCCACGTGATTGCCCCTGGGGGCCCACGTGATTGCTCCGGGGGGCGGATGTGATTGCCGATGCTGGCCCACGTGATTTTCCCAGGGTCCCCACGTGATTGCCCGTGGGGGCCCACGTGATTTCCCCGGGGGCCCACGTGCTTGCCCCTGGGGGCCCATGTGATTGCCCTCGGGGCCCCCGTGATTCCCCAGAAGGGCCCTAATGATTGCCCCTGTTGCTGATGTTATTGCCCCAGGCGGCCCACGTGATTGCCCCTGGGAGCCAACGTGATTTCCCCTGGGGCCCACGTGATCGCCACTGGGAACCCACGTGATTGTCCCGGGGGGTCCACGTGATTTCCCCTAGGGGCCCGCCTGACTTTCCAAGGGTCCCCACGTGATTACCCCTGGAGGCCCACGTGATTGCCCGGGGGGGTCCACGTGATTGACCCTGGGGGCCCACGTGATTTCCCCGGGGTGCCCACGTGATTGCCTCGGTGGGCCGCGTAATTTCCCCTGGGGGCATTCGAGAATGCCCCTGGGGGCCCACGTGATTGCCCCTGGGGGCACACGTGATTTCCCCAGACTACCACGTGATTGCCGCTGGGGGCTCACGTGATTGCCCCTGGGTGCCCACGTGATTGCCCCTGGGGAGCCACGTGATTGCCCCGGGGGGCCCACGTGATTTCCACGGAGTCCCACGTGATTGCCCCTGGGGGCCCACGTGATTGCCCCAGGGGACCCACGTGATTTCCCCTGGGGGCCCACGTGATTGCCCCTGGGGTCCCACCTGATTTCCATGGGGGGCCCACGTGATTGGCCCTGGAGTCCCTCGTGATTTCCCCTGGGGGCCCACGTGATTTCCCCTGGGGGCCCATTTTATTTCCCCGGGGGGCCCACGTGATTTCCACGGGGGGGACACGTGATTGCCCCTGGGGGCCCACGTGATTGTCCCTGGGGGCCCACGTGATTTCCCCTGGAGGCCCACATGATTTCCCCTGGGGGCCCACGTGATTGAACATGGGGGCCCCCGTGTTTTCCCCTGGGGGCCCAAGTGATTGCCCCGGGGGGCCCACGTGATTGCCCCTGGGGTCCCACGTGATTGCCCCTGGGGGCCCACGTGTATGCCCCGGGGGGCCCACGTGATTGCCCCCGGGGGCCCACGTGATTGCCCCCGGGGGCCCACGTGATTGCCCCTGGGGGCCCACGTGATTGCTCCTGGGGGTCCACGTGATTTCCCCAGGGGGCCCACGTGATTGCCCCGGGGGGCCCATGTGATTGCCCGTGGGGGCACACGTGATTGCCCATGGGGGCCCACGTGATTGCCCCTGGGGTCCCACGTGATTGCCCCGGGGGGCCCACGTAAATGCCCCGGGGGGCCCACTTGATTGCCCCCGGGAGCCCATGTGATTGCCCCCGGGGGCCCACGTGATTGCCCCCGGGGGCCCACGTGATTGCCCCTGGGGGCCCACGTGATTGACCCGGGGGGCCCACGTGATTGCCGCTGGGGCCCACGTGATTGCCCCTGGGGGCCCACGTGATTGCCCCTGGGGGCCCACCAGGTTGCCCCTGGGTGCCCACTGATTTTCCCAGGGTCTCCACGTGTTTTCCCCAGGGTGCCCACGTGATTGCCCCCGGGGGCCCAGGTGATTCCCCCGGGGGTCCCACGAGATTGCCCCAGGGGGTGTACTTGATTTTCCCTGTGTGCCCACGTGTTTTCCCCTGCGGCCCACGTTATTGCCCTTGAGGTTATCACCTCCAGGCGAGATGAGGCCCATTACCGCTGAGATGTCTTGAGGCTAATCACACCTAACTTCTGGAACTTCCATAGGGTCCTTCACACCCTTGCAGCAACTCAAGAAATTCCCCGATATACCCTTCTCCACTCGAATGGAAGCACAAGGGTCCCGCCCACATCCAGAGGAGCCCCGTTTCTGCCTCATAGCTCTAGATGAGGGATCCTTTCCCTGCTTCGTTTGGAAAGAATTCCCGGCATTCCCTTAGCTTCTCAGGTGGAGGTGCTCTCCACAGGAAAGGCGAGAGGAACTCCAGGTTCGTGCCACCATTTCAAGAGTCCCCCAGATGTCTCAGTCCATTCCAGAGGAACCTGTTTTCCCTGCACTGCTTCGACATTCACGCCGAGGATCGACTCACACCACGGTGGCACATGGGACAGCCCTGTTGCAAAGCCGTGTGGGAAAGCCTGGTGGGAAAGCCTCGAGGGAAAGCCACAAATGCCTTAATCCGCATGACCGGAAGCGAGACACTGGTGCTACAGCTTGGGAGGAAGGCGCACGTGCATGCCCCCACTCGAGCCGAGGACTGACTACCCTGGGGAGACTCCAGAAGTACCCCAAGATCCATGTCAGCACTGGAGAGGAATCTTCAGATTTCGGCCCCGACTCAACACAAGGTCTTAGGCCCCGGCATCGACGAGACAGGAATCCCGAGAGGCCTCGTAGCAACTCGCATGGGCACTGGCCTTTCCTGAGGCCACCAGAGCGGGTCCCTGAGGTCCCCGTCGTAAGTCGAGAGCACCTGCCGCAACTGAAGAAAATCCAGGAGGTTCTCCACTCCAGGCGAGATGAGGCCCATTTCCGCTGAGGCGTCTCGAGGCTAATCACACCTAACCTCTGGAACTTCCAAAGGGTCCTTCACACCCTTGCTGCCACTCAAGAAGTTCCCCCACATACCCGTCACCACTGGAGAGGATGCACGAGGGTCCCACCCACATCCAGAGGAGCCCTGTTTCCACCTCGTAGCTCGAGATGAGGGATCCTTTCCCTGCTTGGTTGGGAAAGAATTCCCGGCGTTCCTTTCGCATCCCAAGAGAAGGTGCTCTCCGCAGGAAAGGCAAGAGGAACTCCAGGGTCGTGCCACCATTCCAAGAGTCCCCCAGATGTCTCAGTCTTTTCCAGAGGAACCTGTTTTCCCTGCACTGCCTCGACTTTCACGGCGAGGATCAACTCACACCACGGTGGCACCTGGGATTGCCCTGTGCCAAAGACTCCAGGGAAAGCCTCGAGGGAAACCACAGATCCCTTGATCCAGGCCACGAGCAGCGTAACACTGCTGCTATTGCTCGGGAGGAATGTGCACGTGCATGCCCCCACTCTAGACGAGGACTGACTCCCCTGTGGAGACTCAAGAATTACCCCAAGATCCATGTCAGCAAAGGAGAGGAATCCTCAGATTCCGGACCCAACTTTTCACCAGGTCTTAGTCCCCAGCATCGACGGGAGAGGCATCCCGAGAGGCCCCCTAGCAACTCGAATGGGGACTGGCTTTACTGAGGCCACCAGAGCCAACATAGCGTGTCCCTCTCCCGAGCTCTAGCAGCAGTGTCATGCTTCCCGTCACGTGGATCAAGGGATCTGTGGCTTTCTCTCGAGGCTTTCCCATGAGGCTTTCCCACAGGGATGTCCCACGTGCCACCGTGGTGTGAGTCTATCCTAGGCGTGAAAGTCGAGGCAGTGCAGGGAAAAAAGGTTCCTCTGAAAAGGACTGAGACATCTGGGGGACTCTTGGAAAGGTGGCACGACCCTGGAGTTCCGCTCGCCTTTCCTGTGGAGAGCGCCTCCTCTTGAGATGCGACGAGAATGCCGGGAATTCTTTCCCGACCTAGTAGGGAAAGGATCCCTCCTCTCGAGATACGAGGCGGAAACGGGGATCCTCTGGATGTGGGCGGGACCCTCGTGCTTCTTCTCGAGTCTAGACGGGTATGTCGGGGAACTTCTTGAGTTGCAGCAAGGGTGTGAAGGACCCTCTCAAAGTTCAAGAGGTTAGGTGTGATTAGCCTCGAGACGCCTCAGCGGAAATGGGCCTCATGTCACCTGGAGGGGAGAACCTCCTGGATTTTCTCGAGTTGCGGCAGGTGCTCTCGACTTACGACGGAGACCCCAGGGACCCGCACTGGTGGTCTCAGGAAAGGACAGTCCCCAGGCGTGTTGCTAGGGGGCATATCGTGATTCCTCTCCCGTCGATGCCCAGGCCTAAGACCTTGTGTGGAGTAGGGGACGGAAACTGAGGATTCCTCTCCAGTGCTGACATGGATTTGGGGTACTTCTTGAGTCTCCCCTGGGGATTCAGTCCTCATCTCGAGTGGGGGCATGCACGAGCGCTTTCCTCCTGAGCTGTAGCAGCAGTGTCACTCTTCCCATCGCGAGGATCAAGGGATCCGTGGCTTTCCCTCCAGGCTTTCCCACGAGGCTTTCCCACCGGTCTTTCCCACGTGCCACCGTGGTGTGAGTCGATCCTCGGCGTGAAAGTCGAGGCAGTGCAGGGAAAACAGGTTCCTCTGGAATGGACTGAGACATCTGGGGGACTCTTGAAATGGTGGCACGACCCTGGAGTTCCTCTCGCCTCTCCTGTGGAGAACGCCTCCTCGTGAGATGCAAAGGGAACGCCGGGAATTCTTTCCGACCAAGCAGGGAAAGGATCCCTCATCTCGAGCTGCGAGGCGGAAACGAGGCTCTGATGGAAGTGGGCGGGACCCTCGCGGTTCCTCTCGAGTGGAGACGGGTATGTCAGGGAACTTCTTGAGTTGCAGCAAGGGTGTGTAAGACCCTTTGAAAGTTCCAGAGGTTAGGTGTGACTAGCCTCGAGGCGCCTCAGGGGAAATGTGCCTCATCTCGCCTGGAGGGGAGAACCTCCTGGATTTTCTCGAGTTGTGGCAGGTGCCCTCGACCTACGACAGGGACCTCAGGGACCCGCTCTGGCGGCCTCAGGAAAGGCCAGTCCCCATGCGAGTTGCTCAGGGGCGTCTCGGGATTCCTCTCCCGTCGATGCCGGGGGCCTAAGACCTTGTGTGAAGTCGGGCGCGGAACCTGAGGATTCCTCTTCAATGCTGACATGGATCTTGGAGTACTGGAGTCTCCCCAGGGGAGTCAGTCCTCGTCTCGAGTGGGGGCATGCTCGTGGGCTTTCTTCCCGAGCTGTAGCAGCTGTCTAACGCTTCCCGTCGCGTGGATCAAGGGATCTGTGGGTTTCCTACGAGACTTTCCCCCAGGGCTCTCCCACGGGCAACCGCGATGTGAGTCGATCTTCGGCGTGAAAATTGAGTCAGTGCAGGGCAAACAGGTTCCTCTGGAATGGACTGAGACATCTGGGTGTCTCTTGGAATGGTGGCACGACCCTGGAGTTCCTCTCACCATTCCTATTGACAGCGCCTCCTCTTGAGATGCAACGGAACGCTGGGATTTTTTTCTCGATGAAGCAGGGAAAGGATCTCTCATCTCGAGCTATGAGGCGGAAACGTGGCTTGTCTTGATGTGGGCGTGACCATCGTGCTTCGTCTAGAGTCAAGACGGGTATGTCTGGAAACTTCTCGAGTACAGCAAGGGTGAGAAGGACGCTTTCGAAGTTCAAGAGCAAAGGTGTGTTTAGCCTCAAGACGCCTCAGAAGAAATAGGCCTCATCTCACCTGGAGGGGAGAACCTCCTGGATTTTTTTTAGTTGTGTCAGGTGCTCTCGAGATATGACAGAGACCTCAGGGACCCGCTGTGGTGGCTACAGGAAAGGCCAGTCCCCATGAGACTTGCTATGGGTCCTCTTGGGGTTCCTCGCCAGTTGATGCCGGGGACTAAGACCTTGTGTGGAGTCGGTGCCGGAACCTGAGGATTCCTCTCCAGTGCTGAGATGGATCATGGGGTGCTTCTGGAGTCTCCACAAGGGAGTCAGTCCTCGTCTCGAATGGGGGCATGCTCATGTGCTTTCCTCCCAATCTGTAGCAGAAGTGTCACGCTTCGAGTCACGTTTACATAGGGACCTGTGGCTTTCACTCAAGGCTTTCCCATGAGGCTTTCCCACAGGTCTGTCCCACATGCCACCGTGGTGTCAGTCGATCCTCGGCGTGAAAGTCGAGGCAGTGCCGGGAAAACAGTTTCCTCTGGAATGGACTAAGACTTTTGGGGGACTCTTGGAATGGTGGCACGTCCCTGGAGTTCCTCTCGCCTTTCCTGTTGAGAGCGCCTCCTCTTGAGATGCGACGGGAACTCCGGGAATTCTTTCACAACGAAGCAGGGAAAGGATCCCTCATCTCGAGCTACGAGGCAGATACGGGGCCCCTCTCCATGTGGGAGGGACCCTCGTTCTTCCTCTCGAGTGGAGACAGGTATGTTGGGGAACTTCTTGAGTTGCAGCAAGGGTGTGAAGGACCCTTTGGAAGTTCAAGAGGGAAGGTGTGATTAGCCTCGAGACACCTCTGTGGAAATGGGCCTCATCTCACCTTGAAGGGATAACCTCCTGGATTTTCTCGAGTTCGGCAGTTGTCTCCTGAGTTATGACGGGGACCTCAGTGACCCCCTCTTGTGACATCAGTAAGGCCAGTCCCCATGAGAGTTTCTAGGGGACCTCTCAGGATTCCTCTCCAGTCGATGTCTGGGCCTATGACCTTCTGTGCAGTCAGGGCCGGAACCTGAGGATTCCTCTCCAGTGCTGACATGGATCTTGGGGTACTTCTGGAGTCTCCACAGTGGAGTCAGTCCTCGTCTCGAGTGGGGGCAAGCACTTCCTCTTTCCTCCCGAGCTGTAGCAGCAGTGTCACGCTTCCCGTCACGTGGATCAAGGGATCTGTGGCTTTCCCTCGAGGCTTTCACAGGAGGCTTTCCCACAGGGCTGTCCCACATGCCACCGTGGTGTGAGTTTGATTCTCGACGTGAAAATCGAGGCAGTGCAGGGAAAACTGGTTCCTCTGGAATGGACTGAGACTTTGGGGGGATTATTGGAATGGTGGCACGACCCTGAAGTTCCTCTCGTCTTTCCTGTTGAGAGAGCCTCCTCGTGTTATGCGACGGGCAGGCGGGAAATCTTTCCCGACGATGCAGTGAAAGTATCCCTCATCATGTGCTACGAGGTGGAAACGGGGCTCCTCTTCATGTGAGCGGGACCCTCGTTCTTCCTCTCGAGTGGAGATGGGTATGCCAGGCAACTTCTTGAGTTGCAGCAAGGGTGTGAAGGACCCTTTCCAAGTTCAAGAGGGAAGGTTTGTTTATCTTCGAGACGCCTCAGCGGAAATGGGCCTCATCTCATCTGGAGGGGAGAACCTCCTGGATTTTCTCGAGTTGTAGCAGGTGCCTCTCGGTTTATGACGGGGACCTCAGGGACCCACCCTTATGGCCTCAGGAAAGGCCAATCTCCATGCGAGTTGCTAGGGGGCCTCTCGGGATTCCTCTCCAGTTGATTCTGGGGCCTAAGACCTTGTGTGGAGTCGGGGCCGGAACCTGAGTATACCTCTCCAGTGCTGACATGTATCTTGGGGTACTTCTGGAGTCTCCACAGGGGAGTCAGTCCTTGTTTCAAGTGGGGACATGCACGTCTGCTTTCCTCCTGAACTCTAGCAGCAGCGTCACGCTTCCCGTCGCGTTGATATTGTTATGCCCCATTGATATTGTTATTCGGAGCCCGTATCTCCGAAACGACCGAGAGAGTAAGTCCACCACAGTAATGCTAAGGCAAGAAGGGAGTTTGTTTATTTGTAGCGCGCTAGGTTCCAAGTCACCTCCCGAACAGGGGAATCTGACAAGATCCCAAAACAAAGGAGTATAGCGGCTTATATACAGGCAGTTCTTTGTCTCAGTTACAGGAGTAGCTGACGTTACATGATTGGCCAGGCAGGATGAGTGTATATCCAGTCTCTTTCTGGTAAACATGACTCAGGTCTTAGAGCCCGTCGTTTGGTCCCTAACATTCTCCCCTGTCCTTAGATCATATAGAGGAATCTTCCTCTCGATCCTGAGACACAGTTTGATATTGTTGTCAAAGCACAAACAGCTGTACTGTATTTATGCGTTCTTTTACAACGACTACAAGTCTATTGATAGTACATGGGCCAAAGGTAAGCATTAGTAAAAGTACTAGCAGGGGTCCTAGCAAGGTGGAGATTAAGGTAGTCAGCCAAGGGGATTGTTGAAACCAAGATTCAAACCATCCCTGTTGAGCCTCACATTCTCATTTACGTTGGGCTAGTCTTTTTTTCACTTTGGCCATAGATTTTTTAACTATTTCTGTATGATCAGCATAGAAACAGCACTCTTCTCCTAGGGCAGCACAGAGTCCCCCTTGTTGCAGAGAGCGCAGATCTAATCCCCTCCTGTTTTGCAGAACTACTTCAGATAGAGAAGTTAGAGACGATTTTAAATGACTAATAGATTGCTCTATACGGGTAATGTCTTCATCTATGGCTGCTCTCAGGGAGTTAAATCCTTGGTTTTGCAGGGACAGAGCTGTTATTCCGGTTCTGGCCCCAGCTATTCCAAGACTGAACATAGTTGCTATGGTTATGGCGGTAAGAGGTTCCCTCTTAACTTTATAAGTTCTTTTTGGAGGATTTAGAGTTAATTTTTGGGCCCAATAATCATATATTGCTTTCTCTGGTCGGTACAGAATCTTTGGCACGACAGCCACCATAACACAGAATTCTTCTTTGGGGTCAAAGATTGAGCTATGCAGGCATGGAGTTAGCCCCATGTGTGAACAGACCCACCATCCCCTCATTTGAGGTATTAACCATTTAGCTACAGGCAAATCATCAGGCTTGACGACATGCACACAAAGTGGAGACTTTGCTGGTAACACCGTGCCCATGCATAAGCCCTTTCCCCATACCTCTTTCATCGAAAGACCCACCTTTCGGTCCCCCTAATGACACTGAGGAGGATCGGTGCTGTTGGCCAAGTCATAAGAGGCGTTGAGGCCTACTGCTTCGTAATAAGGGGAATATAAGTTGTAACATAACCAACAAGATTTAGTTGCCTCAGGATGGGTCTGATTCAGGGTGGCACAAGCTGCCCTAATCAGCTTCTATAGGGGATCTATTTCAGCGAGCGCTTCTGCTTCGGGGCTCACTGCCAAAGATGTTGGCATGGAAGTCGTTAGGCAGGGGGTTACCGCCAGCTTTTCTACTTTTTTGGGCCCGATACTGTGTACAAGAATTGGCTCTAAGACCTGGCTCACTACTATAATCCCTTTTTTTTCAACCCCAAACCCTCCTGATTCCCTCGTCTGTAGCCCTCAAGATAGGCCAGCAATCCAAGTCCCCTCTTCTTTGCTTTTTTCTGGATTGAAACTTATTCTGACTTGTGCATAATTGCAACTTTTACAGCTAAAAGTTGGATCTCCGAGGACCCTAGGGAGGGGCTTTGCAAATGAAAAATTAAGTAAATCTCGATTTCCTACTTCCCAGCGCTGAGGTCCATCATTAGAAGTAACACAATCCCAAGTTTTACAATAAGAGTCTTGTGCCCCCCCACAGGTCTTCCAGTCATGTCTGGGTGCGCCTGGGCATGCCCAGAACCCTTGTTCTCAGAGATAACCCCTAGCCCAAGGCACATTTACCATCGGCTTAAGGTCAAAGTACAAGTCTGGCTACCATGTGTTTGGTGGATGTATTGCGGTAGTGGAGATTAGCACCTCTCTTGTTAGTCCATTTTGCAGCTTCCAGGTGATTTTGACGGGTTGATGCAGGTTCACGCTGGCAGCTCCAGAGCAGAGTAACTGGGTCATCCACAAGACAGCCCAGCCGAGCTGTCCTGGTCCTGTTGGAGCCTTCGCAGCTTTAGCCTCAGGAGGTTGGACGGGTGCAGAGATGCTTCTCATTTTTTTTAGCATCTTCCTGCTCTGCTGAAGCAGCTGGGCGTACGTGGTTGCAATGCACCCAAGGCCCGATACCGTCGACCTTTAGGGCAGTTGGGGTCGTAAGAAGAACAACATAAGGACCCTTTCATTTAGTGCATTGGTTTGGTGCCTTTTGACCCATATCTAATCTTCTGGGCCAATGTCATGTGAGGGAATAGTTCCCTTATTTTGACCCACATGTATTTCCTGGAGCAGTTTCCAGACACGAGAGTGCACCTTGCTTAAGGCCATCAAGGCCTCTTGGAATTGTCCCAGCGTGGGAGGCGGTAGTTTCTTTCCTTCAAATATTGGACATACAGGGGGAGGTCTCCCATACAGAATTTCAAATGGGGTCAGATTAAGTTGATAAGGATTATTATGCACACGGAAGAGGGCAAAGGGAAGGAGGGTCACCCAGTCCCCGCCAGTCTCTGTAGCCAATTTAGTTAAAGTTTTTTTAGGGTCTGATTTATTTTTTTTTACTTGCCCTGAGCTCTGTGGACTGTATTTACAATGTAACTTTTATTTAGTCCCCAGGGCTAGGGCAAGGCTCTGAACTATTTGACTCACAAAAGCAGGTCCATTATCAGAGCCAATGGTCACTGGCAGGCCAAACCTGGGAACTATTTTTTTTTTAATCTTTTCGCCACTATCATCGCGGGTTTTTTTTCCTTTGTAGGAAAAGCTTCTACCCACCCTGAGAAGGTATCCACCAACACTAACAAGTATCGGTAACCATACAGAGGCCTTACCTCTGTGAAATCTATCTCCCAGTGTTGCCCTGGTCTTTCTCCCCGATACCTCAGTCCTGCATGTTGTCCTTTTTCTGGTCGCATCTGTTGACATGCCTTACAAGCATGTACTATGTTCTTTACAGTTGTCTGGTGCTGGGGAAATCGCAGGCGCGCAGTTTGAAAAAGCATCAGAGTCTCCTTTTCTCCCACATGAGTAGACAAGTGTAAATGCTCACATAGTTGCTGTCCCAACTGAGCAGGGAGTATCAAGTAGCCGTCTGAGTCTCGGTACCATCCATCTTCACCTTTTTGAAGGTTGGTGTGTTCTTGGATCCAAGCAAGGTCTGTGGATGAATACTCAGGGGTTGGGGGCAGAGTTCCCATACCTGGAGTTGGAAGTCCGATCACCAACACAGGGGTGATGAAATCTTCATCAGCTACTTTTCGAGCTGCCAGGTCTGCAGCACAATTCCCTCGTGCTGTGGGGCTGTCACCCTTCTGATGTCCAGGTACGTGTACTATTGACACAGCCCAAGGCATCTGTACAGCCTCTAAAAGTCTATGGATTTCAGGCAAATTTTTAATTTTTTTTTTCTTCAGCTGTCAAAAACCCCTGTTCCCAATATATCAGGCCCTGGATGTATACCGTGCCAAAAGCATAGCGACTGTCAGTGAAAAATAATTATTTTTTTTCCTTTGGCTCTCTCTAATGCTTGAATCAGGGCAATTAACTCTGCCTTTTGTGCTGAGGTATCCGGGGGAAGGACCTCTGCCCATATCGTCTGTCAAGAGTCATCTACTACTGTGGCTCCCGCCCTTCTCTGTCTATCTTTCACATAACTGCTGCCATCTGTGAACCATTTTAGCTCACTGTTATCCAGTGGAGTATCGGTTAAGTCCTTTCGTATTGCTGTTACCCCGGCCAGTATCTTATCACAATCATGGAGAGGGCTATTTTCCTCCGGATTGGGCAAAAGAGTGGCCAGATTTAGAGTGCAGGGCGTTTGGAAATGAATCTGTGGGGTGTCAAGTAGCAAGGCCTGGTAGTGCGTCAAGCGGGCATTAGAAATCCATTTACCTGGGGGTTGCTTTAAAACTCTCTCTATGGCATGAGGAGTGTAGACCAAGAGTCTCTGTCCATAAGTCAGTTTGTCAGCATCGTGGACTAAGAGCGTGGTGGCCGTGATGATACGGAGGCAAGGTGGCCATCCAGCTGCCACTGGGTCCAGTCTCTTGGAAAGGTAAGCTACAGGTCGCTTCCATGGTCCCCATCTCTGTGTTAGTACCCCTTTTCCTATCCCCCACTTTTCATCTACAAATAATTGGAAAGGCTTAGATGGATCAGGGAGGGCAAGGGCAGGAGCTTCTAGCAAGGCTCGCCTGAGCTCTTGGAAGGCCTCTTTCATTGGCTCAGTCCATTTCCAGTCCTTGTTTTCTTTGGTCCCTTCATATAGGGGCCTGGCCTTTTCTGCAAACCCCAAGATCCATAACCGGCAATATCCCACAGTTCCCAGAAATTCTCTCACTTGTCTAGGGTTAGCCAGCTCAGGGATCTGGAGGATGGCTTCTTTCATAGCCTGTGTTAGCCACCTCTGGCCCTGCTTTATCTTATAACCGACGTATGTAACCTCTTGCTTGGCAATCTGGGCCTTTTTGGCACTGGCCCTGTAACCTAAAGTCCCCAAGGTTAGGAGAAGGTCACCTGTTGCCTCTTGGCACTCTTTCTCTGTAGCCGCTGCCAGCATGAGGTCATCAACATATTGTAATAAAACAGTGGTAGGGTGTTCAACCCAATACTCATGGAGGTCTTCGTCCAGGGCCTCATTAAATAACGTGGGCGAGTTTTTGAAACCCTGTGGTAAGCGAGTCCCTGTCAGCTGCACAGGGGTCTGACCACTGTCTTCCTGCCATTCGAAGGCAAAGATCTCTTGGCTTGAAGGGGCAAGAGGCAAACTGAAAAAGGCATCTTTTAAATCTAAAACAGTATACCAAATGTAGTTTGGAGGCAAGTTGCTTAGCAATGTATAAGGGTTAGGAACCGTAGGATGAATATCACTCACCCGTTTGTTGACTTCTCGTAGATCTTGAACCGGTCTAAAATCAGTTCCCCCAGGTTTTTTTACAGGCAACAGGGGAGTGTTCCATGAGGACCGGCACCTTTTCAGGACCCCAGCGTCTATGAGGCGTTGTATATGAGGAGTAATTTCTTGTTGAGCCTCTTGACTCATGGGATACTGCCATACACTCACCCACCGGGGAAGCACTGGCTTTCAGTTCCACAATGATAGGGGGCCTCTGTTTGGCCACTCCCATTCCTGCTGTTTCAGCCCAGGCCTGAGGGTATCTTTAAACCCATGGTTGTACTTTGGGGCTTATTGTCGCTGGGGCCTCTGGCAAGTAGAGTCTGTTTTCAACTTTTAATGCCAGAGACAGGACCTGAAGAGGATGCCCGGTCCCATCTAGAACCGACACTTGTCCGTGGTTGAAATGAATTTGGGCATTCACTTTAGACAGTAAATCCATTCCCAACAAGGGCGCTGGACACTCAGGTATCACCAGAAAAGAATGGGTCACCTGGTGGGCCCCCAAGTTTACTTGCCATTTTGTAGTCCATCCATATCATTTAGTCCCAGTTGCTCCTTGCACCCAGCTACTTTTCTTAGACATGGGTCCATCTTTTTGGTTTAAGACTGAGTATTGGGCTCCCGTGTCCACCATGAAGCCAACCAGTTTCCCCTCCACATTTATAGTTACCCAGGACTCAGGGAGGGGCTTCGAGCCCTGACCCCCCTAGTCGCTATCCTCACCCACGTAGAGGATATGACTGTCCGGGGAGGGAGTCTCGTTCTTGGGGTTCTTGGGCCCCTCTTTTAGATTTTTCTTGGGGCATTTATCTTTCCAATGTCCAAACTCTTTACAAAATGCACATTGGTTTTCCTCAAGCTTATGCCTTGTCGTCTTTTCTTCAGTTTTTGAGTCCAATTGTTTCCCTTTTTGGAACCTGTTTTCGTTTTCAACCCTGGCAAAAAATATCTGGGCCAGCTCTTTTTGATTTTTACGGGTTTTTTCAGCTCTAATTTTTTTTTCTTTTCTTTTAATGCGGCCCTCTCTCTCTTCTGGGGTCTCTCTATGATTAAAAACTCTCTCGGCTACCCTCACTAGATCTTGCAAGGATTGTTCACTTAACCTCTCTATCTTTTGTAACTTTTTTTTAATATCGGGGGCTGCTTGATTTACAAATGCTAGCATAACTGCCACTCGTGACTCATCTGCCTGTGGGTCCATAGGAGTATACTGTCTAAAATCTTCCATTATCCTTTCCAGGAAGGCTGCTGGGCTCTCATTTGGCTCTTGTCTCACTGAATTTATTTTGGCCAAATTAGTTGGCTTTCTGGCTGCCGCTCTAAGGCCAGCCATGAGAGTCTGACAGTACACTCGGAGACACTCCCTACCTTCAGCTCGTTCGAAGTCCCAGTTGGGTCGCACCAAGGGGAATCCCTCCTCAATGAGATTAGGCTGTATTGTGGGCCTCCCATCTACCCCTGGCACATTTTTCCGGGATTCTGACAGGATCCGTTCGAGCTCCCCTGTAGTAAAAATTACCTGTAACAGTTGCTGACAATCATCCCAAGTGGGATTGTGAGTAAACAGGATAGACTCAATAAGACCCTGTGGTTTTTCAGAGAAGGAGGGAGTCTGGATTTTCCAATTGTACAAATCACTAGTGGAGAAGGGCCAATACTGATATGTCCGTTCTCCACCCTCTCTGGCTGGCCCCGCCCGGGCCGGAAACGCATGAATGGTGGAGGAGGGAACCTCCGGGTCTTCTTCCACTACGCCGGCCATTTTTTTCACCTTTCCCCGAGTTCCCTGGGTGGGGCCCCTTTCTCTGGGAGGAGCTGAAGGCTCGGCTCTCCTCCGAGCTTCTCCCGATGAAACCTGTGGAACCTGTGGAAGCAGAGGCAGATGTGGATCCGCATATGGGGGTGGGGATAACTCGGTCTCTAAATCTATCAGATTAGGATACAGAGAAGAATCCTGGAAGACCGGCTTTGGTCAATTCTCGTCCTTTTTTCCTTCTTTGTCTTCAGAAGCCATCATGACTAGCACCGGCGGGGTTGGCGAGGTTGGAGTTGGGGAACAGGGACGGGGAGGTTTAGGAGGTTTAGAAGGAGTGAGAATAAAGGGTTTAAGCCATTCTGGTGGGTTTCTCACTAGATCCTGCCAGACCAGAATGTAGGGAGTCTGATCTGGGTGCCCGGCAGGACTAGGAGAAAGCACCCTCTCTTTAACTGCCTGGATAATTTGCGGATTGAAGGTTCCCTCTTGTGGCCATCCGACGTTAAAGGTGGGCCACTCGGTGGAACAGAAAGTCACCAGTTGGCTCTTCTTCACCAGTAAGGCAAGATTTTGAGCTCTAGACTTAAAATCAGAGAAGTGGTTAATCATAAGAGATAAAGGAGTAGAAGTTGTTTGTCCCATGATCACAGAAAAGTACACTGGGAGCCAACAGAGCACACAAAGAGCAACGTAGACACCACAAATAGACAAACAGATAGCAAACGCAAGGTGGCCAACGACAATGCACTCAATCTTACCTGCAGGATGTTCACAGAGCCAGCTGCCTCCCCGGCATGATACCGGGCCCTGGCCTGATACCAGGCCCTGGCCTTATGCTGGACTTGCCTCTGGACTTTACACCCAGATGCCTCCCCAGTATGATACTGGGCCCTGGACTTACTCTGGGCTTCTGCAACGTTAGCACCGGTGCTCAGAGCTATTTTCTCGTAATGAGGTTACTCCCTTCTACCAGGAGAGTTGTCCTCCCCAGCGGGACAAAAATCCTGGACGAGCCCCAAATGTTATGCACCGAGCCCATATCTCCAAACTGACCGAGAGAGCAAGTCCACCACAGTAATGCAAAGGCAAGAAGGGAGTTTGTTTATTTCTAGCATGCTAGGGCCCAAGTCTCCTCCCTCACACAGGAATCCAACAAGAGCCCCGAAAAAAGGAGTATAGTGGCTTATATACAGGCAGTTTTTTGTCTCAGTTACAGGAGTAGCTGGCATTACATGATTGGCCAGGCAGGATGAGCGCATATCCTGTCACTTTCTGGTAAACATGACTCAGGTCCTAGAGCCCGGCTTTTGGTCCCTAACAGATATAGGGATCGGTGGCTTTCCCTCGAGTCTTTCCCACGAGGCTTTCCCACAGGGATCTAACACGTGCCACCAGGGTGTGAGTCAATCCTTGGCGTGAAAGTCGAGGCAGTGCAGGGAAAACAGTTCCTCTGGAATGGACGGAGACATCGGGGGACTATTGAAATGGTGGCACGACCCTGGAGTCCTCTCCTCTTTCCTGTTGAGAGCGCCTCCTCTTGAGATGCCACGGGAATCCCAGGAATTCTTTCCCTACGAAGCAGGGAAAGGATCCCTCATGTCCAGCTACTAGGTGGAAACGGGGCTCCTCTTAATGTTGGTGGGACCCTCGTTCTTCCTCTCGATGGAGACGGGAATGTCGGGGAACTTCTTGAGTTGCAGCAAGGGTGTGAAGGACCCTTTGGAAGTTCAGGAGGGAAGGGGTGATTAGGCTCGAGAAGCCTCAGCGGAAATGGGCCTCATCTCGCCAGGAGGGGAGAAGCTCCTGGATTATCTCGAGTTGCGGCAGGTGCCTCTCGAGTTACGACGGGGACCTCAGGGACCCGCTCTGGTGGCCTCAGGAAAGGTCAGTCTCCATGCGAGTTGCTAGGGGGCCTCTCGGGATCCCTCTCCAGTCAGTGCCAGGGCCTAAGACCTCGTGTGGAGTGGAGGTCAGAACCTGAGTATTCCTCTCCAGTGCTGACATGGATCTTGGGGTACTTCTGGATTCGCCACTGGGGAGACAGTCCTTGTCTTGAGTGGGGACATGCACGTCCACTTTCCTGGCGAGCTGTAGCAGCAGTGTCAGGCTTCCCGTCTTGTTGATACAGGGTTCTGTGGCTTTCCCTCCAGGCTTTCCCTCCAGGCTTTCCCACCAGGCTTTCCCACAGGGCTGTCACACGTGCCACCGTGGTGTGAGTCAATCCTTGGCGTGAATGTCGAGGCAGTGCAGGGAAATCAAGTTTCTCTGGAGTGGACTGAGACATTTTGGGACTTTTAAAATGGTGGCACGACACCTGGAGTTCCGCTTGACTTTCCTGTTGAGAGCATCTCCTCTTGAAATGCGATGGGAATGCCGGGAATCCTTTTCTAACAAAGCAGGGAAAAGACCGTCATCTCAAGCTACGAGGCGGAAATGGGGCTTCACTTGATGTTGGCGGGACCCTCTGTGTTCCTCTTGAGTAGAGACGGGTATGTCGGGGAACTTCTAGATTTGCAGCAAGGGTTTGAAGGACCATTTCAAAGTTCATGATGGAAGGTGTGATTTACCTCGAGACGCCTCAGAGGAACAGGGCCTCATCTCGCCTGGATGGGAGAATCTCCTGGATTTTCTCGAGTTGCAGCAGGGCCCTCTTGACCACGATGTGGACCGCAGGGATCCGCTCTTGTGGCCAGTCTCCATGCGAGTTACATGGGGCCTCTCAGGATTTCTCTCCAGCCAATGCCGGGGCCTAAGACCTCATGTGGAGTCGAGGCCGGAACCTTAGGATTCCTCTCCAGTGCTGACATGGTTCTTGGGGTACTTCTGGAGTCTCCACAGGGGAGTCAGTCCTCGTCTCGAGTGGGGACATGCATGGCCTCATTCCTCCTGAGATTCTGCAGCAGTGTCTGGCTTCCCGTCGCGTTGATACAGGGATCTGTGTCTTTCCCTTGAGACTTTCCCACGAGGCTTTCCCACAGGGCTGTCACTCATGCCACCGTGGTGTGAGTCGATCCTCGGCGTGAAAGTCGAGGCAGTGCAGTGAAATCAGGTTCCTCTGGAGTGGACTGAGACATTTGGGGGACTTTTGGAATGGTGACACAACCCCATGAGTTCCTCTCAACTTTCCTGTTGAGAGCGCATCCTCTTGAGATGCGACGGGAAAACTGGGAATCATTTTCCGAATAGGCAGGGAAAGGAACCCGCATCTTGAGCTACTATGCAGAAGCGGGGCTCCTCTTTATGTTCGCGGGAATCTCAGTGTTCCTCTCAAGTGGAAACGGGTATGTCGGAGAACTTCTTGAGTTGCAACAAGGGTGTGAAGGACCCTTTCAAAGTTCAAGAGGGAAGGTGTGATTTGCCTCAGGACGCCTCAGCAGAAAAGGGCCTCATCTCGTCTGCAGGGGCAACCTCGTGGATTTTCTCGAGTTACAGCAGGTCCCTTTCGAGTTATGATGGGGACCTCAGGGACCCGCTCTTGTGGCCTCAGGAAAGGCCAGTCTCCATGCGAGTTGCCAGGGGCCTCTTACGATTCCTCTCCAGTCGGTGCTGTGGCCTAACATCTTGTGTGGAGTCGAGGCCGGAAACTGAGGATACCTTTTCAGTGCTGACATGGATCTTCGGGTATTTCTGGAGTCTCCTCTGGCGAGTCAGTCCTCGTCTCGAGTGGGCACATGCTCATTGGCTTTCCTCCCGAGCTGTAGCAGAAGTCTCAAGCTTCCCATCCCGTTGATACAGGGATCTATGACTTTCCCTCCAGGCTTTCCCACAGGGCTGTCACACGTGCCACCGTGGTGTGAGTTGGTTCTTGGCTTGAGAGTCTAGGCAGTGCAGGGAAATCAGTTTCCTCTGCAGTGGACTGAGACATTGGGGGACTCTTGGAATGGTGACACGACCCCTTGAGTTCCTCTCAACTTTCCTGTTGAGAGCTCCTCCTCTTAAGATGCAGCCTTGATACAGGAATCTGTGGCTTTCCCTCGAGGCTTCCCCACGAGGCTTTCCCACAGGGCTGTCACACGTGCCACCGTGGTGTGAGTCGATCCTCGTCCTGAAAGTCTAGGCAGTGAAGGGAAATCAGGTTCTTCTCGAGTGGACTGAGACATTTGTGGGACTTATGGAATGGTGGAACAACCTCTTAAATTTCTCTCAACTATCCTGTTGAGAGTGCCTCCTCTTGAGATGCGACGCAAATGCTGGGAATCCTTTCGCGATGAAGCAGGGAAAGGAACCCTCATCTCGAGCTACGAGGCAGAAATGGGGCTGCTCTTGATGTTGGTGCGACCCTCGGTGATCCTTTGGAGTGGAGACGGGTATGTCGGGAAACTTCTTCAGTTGCAGCAAGGATGTAAAGGACCCTTTCCAAGTTCAACAGGGAAGGTGTGATTGCCTCGAGATGCCTCAGTGGAAAAGTGCCTCATCTCGCCTGGAGGGGAGAACCTCCTGATTTTTCTCGAGTTGCAGCAGGTCCCTCTCGAGTTACGACGGGGACATCAGGGACCCGCTCTTGTGGCCTCAGGAAAGACCAGTCTCCATGCGAGTTGCAATGCGCCTCTCAGGATTCCTCTCCAGGCAGTGCAGGGGCCTCAGACCTCATGTGGAGGGAACCTGAGGTTTCCTCTCCAGTGCTGACATGGGTCTTGGGGTACTTCTGGAGTCTCCACAGGGGAGTCAGTCCTCGTCTCGAAGGGGACATTCACGTCTGCTTTCCTGGTGTGCTGTAGCAGCAGTGTCAGGCTTCCCGTCGCGTTGACACAGTCATCTTTGGGTTTCCCTCGAGGCTTTCCCACAGGGCTGTCACACGTGCCACAGTGGTGTGCATCGGTACTCTGCGTGACAGTCGAGTCAGCGCAGAGAATTGAGGTTCCTCTCGTGGCGGGATCCCAACCCGGTGGATCCACGGAATTCAAAGCATGGACAGCGTTTTCGAGGAATGACTTATTTATTGATTGATACAAAATTAGATTAAGAAACAATAGTGTAATAGGAAAATTAAGTGAAGGAAGAGGGCTGAATAACTTGGATTACGCGGAAGACCAATAAATTACCCCTAAAGGAATTTGCACCATCAATGTTGGGCAACTGGCCCTCACTTGAATATCTAATGGTGCCTCAACTTAGGCTCCATTTCGCGCGGGTCTTAACATCCTAGGCAAGCAATTAGACTTGGCCAGCCTCGGTGCCCCAGATGGGAATTCAGCCTGAAACTAAAGTAAAGAGGAAAAGGAGGGAGAGAAAGAGACACGGGGGAAACCAGTCCAGCGACAGGCTCCATCCTCTATTGTTCATAAGGCCTTTTATACGTTTTTTTGATTGTACATAGAGATCAAAGGGTAATACAAAATTGTGCAGTGTTAGCAGTCCAGACTCTTATCAAAACCAGGCTTTTCTCTCTGCATACCTAATTGTATACACAAGTCTTAAGTGATTTACATCATCTTCTGGCCAAGAAGGGCCAATTAATATTTTACAGCCTTTTTTCTGATAAGGGTTTGTTAACTAGAAGACTTATTTTTGTTGATCTTCCCAAAGTCGGGTGCCATTCTCAGAAAGCACTAAATAAAGTTACATTCTTACATAGCAAGGACACAAGAGGAGGGCAGTGATGTATAACAAAGAGAAAAGTAATTAACTCAAAAGTCTAGTGTTGCTAACATCAAAACTACTATATATCTCTTTCCATATTGCATTTACATTGATTAACATCCTCCCAGGTGCCTAAAAGATAAAGAATATGGAGGCCTGGCAGTAGTCATTGAGTCAACAGTGAAAACCCTCTACCAATATAATTTTTAACTCTTTAGAAAAGACTCTGTATCTTTAAGATGCTTATGCTTTGTGCCTCTCACGGTTGGGGGGCTGTAAGCAATTCACAAGCTGTAAGAGGTCCAGGGGAACCTGTTAGGCAAGCTAGAGAGCTATCAGAGGGGGTTTAACTGAAACATCCCTTTCAAATGCAGAAGAATAAAGCCCTGAGTTGACTTTTTTCCAGAGAATATCAGAAAAGTCGGAAAGCAGAGCACAAAAGCCAGCAGATTTTTGTTTTTTGGGGGGTGGATGCTCAGGAAATTCCAGGGGGAAAACCTGAGGTCTGATTAGCCTTGCCATCAGAGCTCTTGCCGCATGACCTTGTCATGGGTGGAATTCCTCACGCTGGCTCCCAGCACTCTGGAGTGGACTGAGACATTTGGAGACTTTTGGAATGGTGGCACGACCCCTGGAGTTCCTTTCGACATTCCAGTTGAGAGCCCCTCCTCTTGAGATGCGACGGCAATGCTGGGAATCCTTTCCCGATGAAGCAGGGAAAGGAACTCTCATCTCAACCTAGGAGGCGGAAACGGGGATCCTCTTGATTTTGGTGGGACCCACGGTGTTCCTCTCAAGTGGAGACGGGAATGTCGGGGAACTTCTTGAGTTGCAGCAAGGGTGTGAAGGACCCTTTCGAAGTTCAAGAGGGAAGGTGTGATGTTCCTCAAGACGCCTCAGCAGAAAAGAGCCTCATCTCGCCTCGAGGGAAGAACCTCCTTGATTTTCTCGAGTTGTGGTAGATTCCTCTTGAGTTATGACAGGGACCTCAGGGACCCGCTCTTGTGGCCTCAGGAAAGGCCAGATTCCTTGTGAGTTGCGAGGGGTCTCTCGGAGTTCCCCTCCAGTCGGTGCCGGGGCCTAAGACCTTGTGTGGAGTTGGGGCCGGAACCTGAGGATTCCTCTCCAGTGCTGACATGGATCATGGGGTACTTCTGGAGTCTCCACAGGGGAGTCAGTCCTCGTCTCGAGTGGAGACATGCACGTCCGCTTTCCTCCCGAGCTGTAGCAGCAGTGTCAGTCTTCCCATTGCGTTGATACAGGAATCTGTGGCTTTCCTCGAGGCTTTCACACAGGGCTGTCACACGTGCCACCGTGGTGTGAGTCGACCCTAGGTGTGAAATTCGAGGCAGCATAGGGAAATCAGGTTCCTCTGGAGTGGACTGAGACATTTGGGGGACTTTTGGAATGGTGGCATGACCCCTGGAGTTCCTCTCGACTTTCCTGTTGAGAGCGCCTCCTCTTGAGATTCGATGTGAATGCCAGGAATCGTTTCCGGACGAAACAGGGAAAGGAACCCTCATCTCGAGCTAGGAGGCGGAAACAGGGCTCCTCTTGATGTTGGCAGGACCCTTGGTGTTCCTCTCAAGTGGAGACTGGTTTGTCGGGGAACTTCTTGAGTTGCAGTAAGGATGTGAAGGACCCTTTCAAATTTAAAGAGGGAAGGTGTGATTTGCCTGGAGATGCCTCAGCGGAAAAGGGCCTCATCTTGCCTGGAGGGGAGAACTGTAGATTACTGGTGATTACTAGTGAAATGACACAAAACACACGAGACACACAAGAGACAGACAGGACACCACTCTGTCCAGAGGAATAGAACTGGGCAAAAATCTAATTGCCATTTATTACATAAGCCCCCTAGGCAGAATTCCACACTGCATGAATAAGCCTTTTCAGCACAGCACAGGTGCATACATGTTATCGTATAGCAAAGGGGAGTGAAATCCCTGTCTACTGCAGAGTCTGCCCAAAGCCTTCATCTCCTTCTTATCTTAAGAAGGCAATGCTCGCTCCTTTGCAAGAGATCATTAAACTCAAGGCTTTGTCCAGACTCTTTGGCAGAACGCCTCATATGCAAGGATGCTCAGCCCGACCAGAGAGACCCGTCTGCAGGCACATCTCTGCTACCCTATTAACCCTTCATCTCCCCCTTTTTTATTTGCTTTTATAAATTGTAGCATGGTCTGGATCTTCTCTGCTTCGTGCTTTAGTTCTTTCCATTTCTGCCATTGCCAGAAGACTAGAAAAGCAATACAACTTAAAAGTAATATAAACACAGTGTTCCCAAAACTAGTCCCAATTAGTGAGGATACATGTCCTAATGGATTTAAGTTATTCATTCCCTCTTGAAGACTTTTCAACAAATCAGACCCTGTAAGGTCAGGTAAAGTCCTGCAAAGTGGACAAAATTTGTCGTTCCAGGTCCATAATCTCCGTAGTGAGATTTTGATGCCCAGTCAAGGATCGTTTTACTTTATCCCATCCTTCACTCATGTTAAATGGTACAGGCGTTATACAAAACTGAGAAGAATTCCAATCACATTTTAACACACTTCATGTAGATAAAACAGCCAATTGATCTCCAAGCCAGGAAACGGTGTGTTGAAGATTGAGCAAGTCGGTAGCAAGTTGGGCCTCCAAATCTTGCTGTTGTTGCCATAACAAATGAGAGTCTTTATGCCAGTCCCGAATAAAACCAGCTGTTTGAATTCCTTGGTGTAACGCAAGACCTGCTACTGCTGCTGTTGCAGTTACTGACGCGACTGCTAGAATCGAAGCAATGACCACGCCAAGCATACGTCGAGATCGGTGTAGCAAAGTCTGTACAGCGGTTACTAGATGAGAAACAGCAAAAGAATCTGACCGCGGCAGAGTCAGATTTATAGGTAACCATACTTCTGTCCAAGCCTTAACAATTACTAGCAAGAAATTGGAATTAAAGGCTCATCTTTCAAATTCTTCCCACCAAGACTGATTTACACATTGAGTTAAATTACAATAGTCACATGACACAGACCCCACAGTATCACTCCTGGTCCAATTCCCATATAACAATGCAAAAGTATATTTTACACATGCCATTGCAGAATAAGATTTATTAACATGTAAATTAACATGGAATGGACCCAAAGAGTCACCACGGTCCAAAGTGTAGTTTCCTGACCAGATAGTGAGATTACCAGAAACCACCCATAGTTTCCAAATATCTCCTTGAATGTGCGGATATCCTTGCGATTGTAATTGAGGAAGGACAAGTGCAAATTGCTGCCATTTAGCTGTTTCATTACCATTGCCCATCAAAGTGCTATTTGCACGATGCCACCTAAAAGATTTATTTGACCATTTTTCTAAGAATTGCCCATGATCTGGACTCCAATCTACAATCATAGCCCCAGAATAATTCATGACCTTAAAGGGTCGATGACCTTGACAGCGTTCCCACTCCAAAGATTCTAGAGAAGGAACAAAAAAGTTAACAGGACGTAGCAACATGTGTTTTCCATTTTGAATATCTATCAGTTCTGTTGAGGTGCTAAATCCTCTAGTGGAAACAAGCATGGTAAAAGTAGCAAAATGGTAATTATTATACTTTACCCCCCATGTATTATAGGAATGATGAGAATGTTCCTTAGTGAACAGACAAAAGGGGTGTCCCCCTACACATAAAGGAATACCTTCCACTGCAATGGTCAAATTACTAATATTATATTGTTGTTTATGATGAGATAGTTGTTCTACTCCCCCGCAAGCTGTTGGGGAAAAGAAGGCAGTCTCATTAGTACATACCTGCACTTCTGGTTCCCCCCAGGAAACTGCTCTTACTAATGGGGGATTAGGTATATATGCCCAATATGTATGATTACTTGCCGATACACCAATTACCTGACATGTCACCACCGCCATCATGGCAAACAAAAGATTGGTAGGGTTCAGAGCTTGCCCAACCTTCACTAACGTCTTCTCTGCTTCCTGGGTCAAACTCTTCATTTGACCCCATGTAGGAGGTGTTGCTTTCCTTGTATGGGAGGTAAGACTTCTCTGCATAGTAATCTCTTCAAATTTTTGAACAAGAGGATCAGCCATTGTTGATTTTGATCAATCTTTCTGGTGTCCAAAACCTGTAATTATCAACAGAAATGAAAGCATACCCTCGTCCCAAATATATTAATGATGCTGGGATCCAACCTTTCTCTTTATCTTTATACCAAATAGGCGTATTCAAGATCTTCTTATCCTCTTCTTTCCCTTGAAAATGCAACTCTGCTGCTGATAGATTTCCCTTGTTCAAAAAATTTAGGGTAAATAAGGTTTTATTCAGACTCTCTTTAGGTTTCATAAATCTCTCTTGTTTCCCCTTTTCTATTTTTTTCAAAATAATCACGCAAGGTACAATTAGCTCTTTCAATGATAGCTTGCCCTTGATTATTATAAGGAATACCAAAAGTATGAGTTAAATGGTATTGAGATAAAAAGTGACCTAATTTTGAGGATTGGTAAGCAGGTGCATTATCAGTTTTCAATTCAATTGGTAATCCCATAACTGCAAAACAAGATAACAAAGGAGTAATAACAGCATCAGCCTTTTCAGGATATAATGCAGTAACCCATTGAAAATGTGTGCAAGTATCTATAGTATGATGCAAACATTTTTGTTGTCCAAAGGAAGAAATGAAAATTACATCCATTTGTCATATATGATTTGCTTGTAGTCCTCTTACGTTGACACCTGGTGGGGTAAATGGCAAAGCAAACGGTGCACATATGGAACAAGAACGAACAATATTTTGAGCTTGTTTTTGAGTAATAGCATGAGATTTTTGTAACCCTTTGGAGTTGGTATGTTGTAAGAGATGTTCTTGCTTTGCTGCTTCTATAGGATAAAGTAAGGCATCAATTGTAACATTTCCGAATGATAAGGGTCCAGGAAGGGCAGAATGTGCACGGACGTGAGTAAATAAAATTAACTCTGAACGTTGCAAGAGCAATTGTTGTACTTGGTAGACCAATTTATCAATAGCTGTTTTAAGGGTCAGTGGAAGGGAGACATAGGGAAGCTGTAGGCAAGAGAGAACAGCATATCGAGGATCTGAAACAATGTTAATAGGAAGTTGGGGAAAATCTTGCAAAACTAAATAGATAGCCCACAATTCAGCAGGCTGTACAGAAGAAAATGAGTGGGGGAGAACCTTGGAATTTTCCGGGGTCCAATATCCAGCAGTATTTTCATTTGCATCTGTAAAAATAGTGGGTCCCTTAACTGGAACATCTGAAATTGGGGAATGAGATATCATAGTGTTAGTCCGGAGAAAATAAATCAATTTAGATGATGAATAATGATTAGAAAACGAACCAGGATGAGGCAAGAGAAATTTGCCAGTTTTCACTGAATTGTAAACATCAAGATATTTGAGCAGTTGTTAACTGAGTAACAGTCTGGTGTGGTTCACATCCTGATAATTGTAAAATATGATGGCGACCTTTATGTATAAGGAAGGCTAATTTATCCATATACATAGTCAATTTTTTGGAAAAACTGTTAGGTAAGAAAACCCATTCTATTAATCCTTTTTCTTGAGCTATTACACCAGATGGGGAATAAGGGGTATGAAATATGGTAAAAGAAATAGGTTGAGATGCATGTAAGTAAGTCAAAAAGCCATCATTTAGTCGTTGCTCAACAAATTGAAGTTCCTGTAAAGCCAATGGAGTTAAGGTCCGGGGGCTATCCAGAGCTGTATCTCCTTCTAAAGTAGAAAACAAATGTCGTAATTGATAAGTAGGAATCCCAAGTACCAGGCATAGCCATTTAATATCTTCCAATAATTTTTAAAAATCATTTAAGGTTTTGAGATGGTCTCTTCTAATTTGCAACTTTTGGGGCCTAAGTCTATGTTGTTCCAATATTGTCCCTAAATATGAAATAGGAAAGTCCTTTTGAATTTTTTCTGGGGCTATTTGCAAATTGTATAGTCTTAAAGCCTCCTGTACTTTTAAAAAGAATTCATCACGTTCAGCAATACTAGGAGCTGCCAATAGGAGATCATCTATATAATGATATAGAATATAATTGGGGTATTCTCGATGGAGGGATTGTAAAGAGCGAGCTACGAATTCTTGGCATAAGGTAGGACAATTTATCATTCCTTGTGGTAGGACTGTCTATTGATAACGCTTAACAGGCTGAGCATGATTAAGAACAGGAACTGTAAAAGCAAATTTATCTCTATCTTGCAATGGTAGGGGAATGGTAAAAAAAAAAAAAAAACAAAACAGTCTTTAAGATCTAACACCATTAAGGACCAGTTCTGAGGAATAAGAGCTGGAGATGGGAGTCCCAATTGCAAGGCTCCCATAGGTTCAATACATTTATTAACTTCTCGTAAATCAGTTAACATTCTCCATTTTCCAGATTTCTTTTTTACAACAAAAACAGGAGAATTCCAGGGTGAGGTAGAGGGCTCTATATAACCAAGTTGGAATTGTTCTTGTACTAATTGTTCTAACGTCTTGAGCTTCATTTGTGGTAATGGGCATTGCTCAACCGATTTTGGAGTATTAGAACCATTTTAATGGGAGTGCTCGAGGAATTTGAGCAGTGGCTACTAGTTTTCCGATGGAATGGTTACAGAAGCCCCCAAAGGAGAGAGAAGATCTCTTCCCCATATATTAATAGGTATATTTACAATATAAAAGGTAACAAACATTGATCTTCCATTATGGAATTGACATTGCAAGGGATAGGTACTCTTCCAGACATCTGCAATGGAGCCCAATCCCATCAGCATTAAAGGGCTTTTTTCTTTTTCCCAATCTTGGGGCCATTGTTGAGAAGAAATGACTGAAACATCCACCCCTCTATCTACTAGTCCCTCAAAGTTGTTTCCTTGTATAATCAAGGAGAGACCAGGGTGAGAATCCTTGATAAGCATTTCCCAAAATATATGTCGCCCAGTACTTCCAAATCCTCCTGTTCGTTCATTAGGAAGAGCCAAAATGGGGTGATAATGAAGAAGTATTTGAGCAATATGGCCCCCAGCTAACAATGAAAGTGTGGTAGAAGTAGAGACCATAATTAAAATTTCCCCAACATAGTCAGAGACTATTACCCCAGGAATTATGGTTAAACCTCTCAAAGCCGCACTGCTATGGCCTAATATCAATCCAAAAGTTCCTTTAGGCAGTGGTCCAAATACATTTGTTTTTAATTTATAAATGCCTCCCCCTGGTGACAAAAGAACATTATCAGCTAGTGGCAAATCAGCAGCAGTATTCCCTGAAGTAGCAGACCTTAAGTCCAAAATCTTCATCTGAGGTCCTTTTAACAGGGTATCAATTCGTAACGGTTGCTGGGAGGGAATAGGGTTGGGGCAGATGGGATGGGAGGAGGGCAGGGAGGAGAAGTCCCCGGTATTGTTCCTAGGCCCCAAGGACTCAGGCCCGCAGGATAGTTTCCCAGTATCGGGTTGCCCATTTTGTCTGTTTTAGATCTGCATTCATTAGTCCAATGAAACCCCTTCCTGCACCGATGGCAAAGTCCAGGAGGAGCCTTATTCTTCCCAGCAAGAGATCTGTCTTTAGGAATTGCACCTTGATCAGCTTTTAATTTCCTACACTCTTTTTTCATATGACCAGGTTTTCCACAATGAAAGCAGTCACCTCCCTTTGGTGGTCTCATAACTTTGTCCAAGGCTGTAGCAAAGACATTAGCCGGATGCTCAGTTCCTCCTACTCCCGAGCAGGCTCTGATATATTCAGCTATAGATGCACCCTGTCCCTTTAAAGGTCCCAGTATACGCTTGCATTCAGGATTTGCATTTTCAAATGCTGAAGTTTGTAATAGTATCTCTGAAATACCATCCCTCCCTAGAGACCTTTCCACAGCTACCCTCAATCTTGCTAGAAAATCAGTATATGGCTCATTAGGGCCTTGCATTGTTTTAACAGAGGAGGGCTGGGCTTGGCCAGTAGGCACCACATGGCACCATGATCGTAAAAAGACCTGGTGGACTTGTTGTAAGTCCTGATCAGAGTATTGAGCCTGTTCTCTTAAACCCCAATATTGGCCCTCTCCCATTAGTTTGTCCTCGAGAGGACCAGGGGGATTTTCTCCCTCATTAATCCGAGCCTGCTTTCTAGCTTCTTCTTCCCACCAGCTATGAAGTTGCAACCATTGAAAGCCCTCCAAGACAGCTTGGACAATAGATTCCCAATCTAACGGAATGACTAATTTGCCTTTTCCCAATGATTCCAGCATAGCCAAAACAAAGGGAGATTGAGGACCTTACTGTGCTTCTGCAGCTTTAAGATCTTTAAAAAAAATATATTCCAAAGGAGCATATTGAACATTTATCACATTGCCATCCTGCTGTCTCTGGATGGGAAACAATTGTGGAGGATCGATAAACCCACCAGGGGGAGCAGGCAAGTCATCATCATGAAGCATAGACAAAGGAAAGGAGAACCAACAATGTTCCCTGCCCACATCGGGCTGATTAACCGCAGTGGGGAAAAGAGAAGCACAAGGAGGAGCAGAGGGTGTAGATTTTTTCTCCTCCTTACGCGATTTCCACCATTCCTGGAATAGATGGGTCATTTCTTTAATCTCTTTGCCATCCTCTGACAAAACCGAAGAAGCCTCTGAATCTGATTCTGAACTATCTGATGTTTCACCATTTACAGGAAGAGGCTCATTTGTATCCTTGCCTTCAGGCAATCCAGAAGCCCCATTAATGTCTGACACATCCTCATAAATTATTTCTCCCCTCCTTGAAGCATTAGATTTAGTTTCATTATCAGTAGAGAACAAGGTCAAAACCTGTGTTATAGCACTACACAAAGTCCACAAATTCAAAGGGATCATATTACCCTTCTGATGTTGCTTTCTCAATTCCTTTTGAATTATTTTCCATTCCTTCAAGTTTAACTGTAACTTACTTTGATATTGAAAACAATGACAGTATTGTTCCACCAAGCGAAAGAGCTCACTCAATCGACGAGTCGAGGCTTTAACACCTATGGAGTGGAGAAGTCCTTGGACTAACTCCATGAATTGTGCCCGTAATGATGATGAAAAATTCCCCATGATTTTTTAAAAGCCTCCCTCTGCTAGGGTGAGGAATTCCCCATGATTTTCCCCAAAGTTCCCCTGCTATGGATTTAAAATCTCCCCAGTGTTACTCACCTTTTCAGTTTCACTTGAGCCCCACTTTGGGTGACAGATGTAGATTACTGGTGATTACGAGTGAAATGACACAAAACACACGAGACACACAAGAAACAGACAGGGCACTACTCTGGCCAGAGGAACAAAACTGGGCAAAAAACTAATTGCCGTTTATTATATAAGCCCCCTAGGCAGAATTTCAGACTGCATGAATAAGCCTTTTCAGCACAGTGTAGGTGCATACATGTTATCATATAGCAAAGGGGAGTGAAATCCCTGTCTACTGCAGAGTCTGGCCAAAGCCCTCATCTCCTTCTTATCTTAAGAAGGCAATGCTCGCTTGTCTGCAAGGGACCATTAAACTCAAGGCTGTGTCCAGACACTTTTGCAGAATGTCTCATATGCAAGGACGCTCAGCCTGACCAGAGAGACCCGTTTGCAGGCACATCTCTGCTACCCTATTAACCCTTCAAGAACCTCTTGGGTTTTCTTGAGTTGTGACCGGTTCCTCTTGACTTATGATGGGGACATCAGGGACCTGATCTTGTGGCATCAGGAAAGGCCAGTCTCCATGCCAGTTGCGAGGGGCCTCTCGGGGTTTCTCTCCTGTCGGTGCCAGGTCCTAAGACCTCGTCTGGAGTTGAGGCTGGTACCTGAGGTTTCCTCTACAGTGCTGACATGGATCTTGGGGTTCCTCTGGAGTCTCCACAGGGGAGTCATGCCTCGTCTCATGTGGAGACATGCAAGTGCGCTTTCCTCCTGAGCTGTGGCAGCAGTGTCACGCTTCCCACCGCGTTGACACAGGGATCTGTAGTTTTCCCTCGAGGCTTTCCCACAGAGCTGTCACATGTCCACCCTGGTGTGAGTCGATACTCGGCATGAAAGTCGAGGCAGTGATGGAAATCAGGTTCCTCTGGAGTGGACTGAGACATCTGGGGACTTTTGGAATGGTGGCATGACCCATGGTGTTCCTCTCGACTTTCCTGTTGAGAGAGCCTCCTCTTGAGATGTGATGGGAACGCCGGGAATCCTTTCCCATCGAAGCAGGGAAAGGAACCCTCATCTAGAGCAAGAGGTGGAAACGAGGCTCCTCTTGATTGGGCGGGTCCCTCGGTGTTCCTCTAGTGGAGACGGGTGTGTTGGGGAACGTCTTGAGTTACAGCAACGGTGTGAGTGACCCTTTCGAAATTCAAGCAGGAAGGTGTGATTTCCCCCGAGAGGCCTCAGCAGAAAAGGGCCTCATTTCGCCTGGAGGGGAGAATCTCCTGGATTTTCTCATATTGCCGGAGGTTCCCCTGGAGTTACGACAGGGACATCAGGTACCCTCTCGTGTGGCCTCAGGAAAGGCCAGTCTCCATGCGAGTTGTGAGGGGCCTCTCAGGATTCCTCTCCAGTCGGTGCCGGGTCCTAAGACTTCGTCTGCAGTTGAGGCCGGAACATGAGGATTCCTCTCCAGGGCTGACATGGATTCTGGGGTTCCTCTGGAGTCTCAACAGGGGAGTCAGTCCTTGTATCAAGTAGAGGAAGGCACGTCCGATTTCCTCTCGAGCTGCAGCAGGAGGGTCAGGTATCCCATCGAGTTGACACAGGGATCTCTGGCTTTCCCTCGAGGATTGCCCACAGGGCTGTCACACGTACCACCGTGGTGTGAGTCGATACTCGGCGTGAAAGCCGAGGCAGTGCAGGGAAATCAGGTTCCTCTGGAGTGGACTGAGACATTTGGGGGACTTTTGCAGTGGTGGCACGACCCTGGAGCTCCTCTCGGCTTTCATGCTGAGAGCAACTCCTCTTGAGATGCGACAGAATGCCGGTAATCCTTTCCCGATAAAGCAGGGAAAGGAGGCCTCATTTCGAGCTAGGAGGCAAAAACTGGTCTCCTCTTGATTTTGGTGGGACCCTCGGTGTTCCTCTCGGGTGAAGACGGGTATGTCGTAGAACTTCTTGAGTTGCAGTCAGGGTGTGAAAAACCCTTTCGAAATTCAACAGGGAAGGTTTGATTTCCCTCAAGGCACGTGGGTGGAAAAGGGCCTCATCTCGCTTGGAGGGGAGAACTTCCTGGACAATCTCGAGTTGCGGCAGGTTCCTCTCGAGTTACGATGGGGACCTCAGGGACCCACTCGTGTGGCCTCAAGAAAGGCCAGTCTCCATGCGAGTTGCAAGGGGCCTCTCAGGATTCCTCTTCAGTCGGTGCCAGGTACTACGACTTCATCTGGAGTAGAGGCCAGAACCTGAGGATTCCTCTCCAGTGCTGACATGGTCTTGGGGTTCCTCTGGGGTCTCCACAGGGGAGTCAGGCCTCGTCTCGAGTGGAGACATGCATGTCCGCTTACCTCCAGATCTGTAACAGCAGTTTGAGTCTTCCTGTAGCATTGACACAGGGATCTGTGGCTTTCCCTCGAGGCTTTCCCGAATGGCTCTCACACGTGCCACCATGATGTGAGTCGATACTTGGCATGACAGTCGAGGCAGTGCAGGGAAGTCAGATTCCTCTGGAATGGACTGAGACATTTGGAAGACTTCTGGAAAGGTGGGACGACCCGTGGAATTCCTCAGGACGTTCCTGTCGAGAGCACCGCCTCTTGAGATGCGACGGGAACCCCAGGAATCCTTTCACGAAGAAGCAGGGAAAGCAACCCTCATCTAGAGCTAGGAGGCAGAAACGGGGCTCCTCTTGATTTTGGTGGGACCGTCGAAATTCCTCTCGAGTGGAGACGGGTATGTCGGGGAACTTCTTGAGTTACAGCAAGGGTGTGAAAGACCCTTTCGAAGTTCAAGAGAGGAGTGATTTCCCTCGAGATGCTGCAGCGGAAAAAGTTCTCAACTAGCCTGGAGGGGAGAACCTCCTGGATTATCTTGAGTTGAGGCAATCCTCTCGAGATATGATAGGGACTTCAGGAACCCGCTAGTGTGGCCTCTGATAATGCCAGTCTCCAGGCGAGTTGCGAGGGGCCTCTCGGGATTCCTCTCCAGTCAGTGCTGAGTCCTAAGGCCTCGTGTGGAGTCGAGGCTGGATCAAAAGGCTTCCTCTCCAGTGCTGACATGAATCTTGGGGTTCCTCTGGAATCTCCACAGGGGAGTCAGGCCTCGTCTCGACTGGAGACATGCACGTCCGCTTACCTCCGGAGCTGTAACAGCAGTTTGAGTCTTCCCATAGCGTTGACACAGGGATCTGTGGCTTTCCCTCCAGGTTTTCCCACAGGGCTGTCACACATGCCACGATGGTGTGAGTCGATACTTAGCGTGACAGTCGAGGCAGTGCAGGGAAATCAGGTTCCCCTGGAGTGGACTGAGACTTTTGGGGGCCTTTTATAATGGTGCCACGACTCCTGCAGTTCCTCGCGTCTTTCCTGTTGAGAGTGCCTCCTCTTGAGAGGCTACAGGAAGGCCGGGAATCTTTTCCCGTCGAAGTAGGGAAACGAACGCTCACCTTGAGCTAGGAGGCCGAAATGGGCTCCTCTTGATGTTGGTGGGACCCTTGGTGTTCCTGTCGAGTGGACACGGGTATATCGGGGAACTTCTTGAGTTGCAGCAAGGGTGTGAAGGACCCTTTTGAAGTTCAAGAGGGAAGGTGTGGTTTCCCTTGAAACGCCATGACAGAAAAGTGCCTTATCTCCCCTGGAGGGGAGAACCTCCTGCATTTTCTCAAGTTGCGGCAAGCTCCTCTCGAGTTACGACGAGCAACTCAGGGACCAGTTCGTGTGGCCTCAGGAAAAGACAGTCTGCATTTGAGTTTCGAGAGTCCCCTCGGGATTCCTCTCCAGTCGATGTCGGCTCCTATGACATCGTCTGGAGTCGAGGCTGGAACCTGAGGATTCCTCTCCAGTGCTGACATGCATCTTGAGGTGCTTCTGGAGTCTCCACAGGTGAGTTAGGCCTCGTCTCAAGTGGGGACATGCACGTCCGCTTTCCTCCCGAGCTGTAGCACAGTGTTAGGCTTCCAGTCACGTCGACACTGGGATCCCTGGCTTTCCCTCAAGGCCGTCTCACAGGGCTGTCACACGTGCCACCATGGTGTGAGTCCATACTCAGCTTGACAGTCAAAGCAGTGAAGGGAAATCAGTTTCCTCTGGAGTGGACTGAGACATCTGGGGGGCTTTTGTAACCGTAGCACAACCCCTGCTGTTCCTCTCGACTTTCTGTTTAGAGCGTCTCCTCTTGAGATGCGACGGGACCGCCAGGAATCCTTTCCCAAAGAAGCATGGATAGGAACCCTCATCTCAAGCTAGGAGGCAGAAACGGGGCTCCTCTTGATTTGGGGGGGACCCTCGGTGTTCCTCTCGAGTGGAGACGGGTATGTCAGGGAACTTCTTGAGTTACAGCGAGGGTGTGAATGACCCTTTAGAGGTTCAGGAGAGAAAGAATGATTTCCCTTGAGACACTGGAGCAGAAAAAGGCCTCATCTCGCCTGGAGGGTAGAACATCTTGGTTTTTCTTGAGTTGTGGCAGGTTCCTCTCGACTTATGACAGGGACCTCAGTGACCTGTTCCTGTGGCTTCAGGAAAGGCCCATCTCCATGCGAGTTGAGGTGGCCTCTTGGGATTCCTCTCCAGTCAGTGTTGTGTCCTAAGTCCTCATCTGGAGTCGAGGCCAGAACCTGAGGTTTCCTCTCCAGTGTTGACATGGATCTTAGGTTTCCTCTGGAGTCTCCACAGGGGTGTCAGGCCTCGTCCCGAGTGGAGACATGCATGTCTGCTTTCATCCTGAGCTGTAACAGCAGTGTCAGGCTTCCCATCGAGTTGATTCAGGGATCTGTGGCTTTCCCTCGAGGTGCCACAGCGCTGTCACACGTGCCTCTGTGGTGTGAGTCGTTACTCGGGTTGACCGTCGAGGCAGTGAAGGAAATCACGTTCATCTGCCATGGACTGAGACATCGGGGTCTTTTAGAATATTGGCACCAGCCCTGGAGATCCTCTCGACTTTCCTGTTGAGATGCTACGGGAACGCCGGGAACCCTTTCGCGATGAAGTGTTTAAAGGAACCCTCTTCTTGAGATCAGGAGGGAGAAACCGGGCTCCTCTTGAGTTGTGGTGGGACCCTCGGTGTTTGTATCGAGTGGAGACGGGTATGCCGGGCAACTTCTTGAGTTGCAGCAAAAGTGTGAATTACCTTTCTAGGTTCAGTGGGAAGGTGTGATTCCCTCGAGACATTGCAGCGGAAAAGGGCCTCCTCTCACCTGGCGGGGAGAATCTCCTGGTTTTTCTCGAGTTGCGGCAGGAAATTTTGGTTTCCTCTTGAGTTACAATGGGGATTTCAGGGACCCGCTCATGTTGCCTCAGGAAAGGTCTGTCTCCATGCAAAATGCATGGGGCCTCTCAGGATTCCTCTGCAGTCCCTTCCGGGCCGTCCTCATGTTCGGTTGAGGCTGGAACCTCAGGTTTCCTCTCCAGTGCTGACATGGATCTCGGGGATTCTCTGGAGTTTCCACAGTGGAATCAGGCCTTGTCTCGTGTGGAGACATGCAAGTCTGCTCTTCGCTCGAGCTGGAAAACCAGGGTCAGGCTTCCTGTCCGGCTGACATTGGGATTGGTGGCTTTCTGTCGAGGTGCCACAGGGCTGTCACACCTGCCATCCTGTTTTGAGTTGAAACTCGGGGTGGCCGTTGAGTCAGTGCAGGGGAGTCAGGTGTATCTGGAGTACATTGGGACATTTGAGTCTTTTCAAATGGTGGCACGAGCCCTGGACTTTCTCCCAAGTGTCCAGTTGTGACCACCTCCTCTTGAGGTGTGACAACAATGCCGGGATTACTTTCCTGAAGAAGCAGGGAAATGGATCCTCCACTGGGGATGAGGAGAGAAAATCAGGGCTCTTTTTAGTTGTGGCGGGACCCTCGGTGTTCCTGTCGAGTTGAGATGGGTATCTCGGGGAACTTCTTGAGTTGCCTCAGGGGCGTCAAGGACACTTTCTAGGCTCAAGACGGAAGGTGGATTTTCTCTGGACGCCTCAGCGGAAAAGGGCCTCATCTCACTTTGAGGGGAGAATCTCCTGGTTTTTCTCGAGTTGCAGCATCAAACTTGGGGTTTCTCTCGAGTTACGAAGGGGACTTCAGGGACTCGCTCAGGGGCCTCCGTTAAGTCCAGTCTCCATGCGATTTTCGGGGGGCCTCTCGGGATTCCTCTGCAGTCGCTGCCATGGCCGAGATTCTCATCTGGAATCGCAGCCGGAACCTCAGTGTTCCTCTCCAGTGCTGACATGAATCTCGGCATTCCTCTGGAGATTCCACAGGGGAGTCAGGCCTTGTCTCGTGTGGAGACATGCAAGTCCACTCTCCTCTCAAGCTGGAAAAGCAGTGTCAGACTTCCTGTCGGGTTGATATAGGGATCAGTGGCTTTCTCTCGAGGTGCCACAGAGCTGTCACACCTGCCATCGTGTTTTGAGTCAATCCTCAGTGTGACTGTCTAGTCAGTGCAAGGAGTCAGATGTATCTGGAGTGCATTGGGATATCGGGCAGTTTTGAAATGTTGGCACGACCCCTGGAGTTCCTCTCGAGTGTTAAGTTGTGACTGCCTCCTCTTGGTGTGAGACGGAAACGCCGGGATTCCTTTCCAGACAAAGCCGGGAAATGGACCCTCCTCTCTGGATGAGGACGAAAAACCGGGGCTCTTCTTGAGCTGTGGCGGGACCCTCGGTGTTCCTCTCGAGTGGAGATGGGGATGTCGTGAAACTTCTTGAGTTGCCTCAAGGGTGTCAAGGACCCTTTCGAGGCTCAAGAAGAAAGGTGGGAATTCTCTCAAGATGCCACAGTGGAAAAGGGCCTCATCTCGCGTTGAGGGGAGAATCTCCTGGTTTTTCTCAAGTTGCAACAGCAAACGTGGGGTTCCTCTCGAGTTACGATGGGTACCTCAGGGACCTTCTCATGTGGCCTCAGGTAAGTCCAGTCTCCATGTGAGTTGCGAGGGGCCTCTTGGGATTCCTCTGCAGTCATTGCTGGGACCGAGGTCTTCATCTGGAGTTGAGGCCAGAACCTCAGGGTTCCTCTCCAATGCCGACATGGATCTCAGGGTTCCTCTGGAGATTCCACAGGGGAGTCAGGCATCGTCTAGTGTGGAGACATGCAAGTCCGCTCCCCTCTGGAGCTGAAAAAGCAGTGTCAGGCTTCCTGTCGGGCTGACATAGGGATTGGTGGCTTTCACTGAAGGTGTCCCAGGGCTGTCACACCTGCCATCGTGTTTTGAGTCGATCCTCAGGGTGACCGTTGAGTCAGTGCAGGGGAGTCAGGTGTATCTGGAGTGCAATGTGATATTGGAATCTTTTGAAATGGTGGCGTGACCCCTGGAGTTCCTCTCGAGTGTCAAGTTGAGACCACCTCCTCTTGAGGTGCGACAGGAACCCCGGGATTCCTTTCCCGACGAAGCAGGGAAATGGATCCTCCTCTCGGGATGAGGAAGGAAAACCGGGGCTATTCTTGAGTTGTGGCGAGACCCTCGGTGTTCCTCTCGAGAGGAGACTGGTATATTGGGGAACTTCTTGAGTTGCCTCAAGGCTGTCAAGGACCCTTTCGAGGCTCAAGAGGGAAGTTGGGATTTCTCTTGAAAAGGTCCTCATCTCGCGTTGAGGGGAGAATCTCCTGGTTTGTCTCGAGTTGTGGTAGGAAACTTGGGGTTCCTCTCGAGTTACGACAGGGACCTCAGGAACCCGCTCGTGGGCCCTAAGGAAAATCCAATGTCCATGCGAGTTGCGGGGACCTCTCGCGATTCCTCTGCAGTCGCTGCCGGGGCCGAGGTCCTCATCTGGAGTTCAGGATGGAAACTCAGGTTTCCCCTCAATTCCCGACATGGATCTCAGCATTCCTCTGGAGTTTCCACAGAGGAGACAGGCCTCGTCTCGTGTGGAGTCACGCAAGTCTGCTCTCCTCTCGAGCTCGAAAAGCAGTGTCAGGCTTCCTGTCGAGTTGACATAGGGATTGGTGACTTTCTCTAGAGCTGCTACAGGGCTATCACACCTGCCATCGTGTTTTCAGTCGATTCTCAGGGTGACCGTCGCAGCAGTGCAGGGGAGTCAGGTGTATCTGGAGTGCATTGGAACATAGGTGTCTTTTGAAATGGTGGCATGACCCCTGCAGTTCCTCTCGCGTGTCAATGTGAGACCGCCTCCTCTTGAGGTGCGAAGAGAACACCAGAATACCTTTCCCAACGAAGCAGGGAAATGGACCCTCCTCTTGAGATGAGGAGGGAAAACTGGGGCTCTTCTTTAGTTGAGGTGGGGCCCTCGCTGTTCCTCTCGAGTGGAGACGTGCATGGAAGGGAACTTCTTGAGTTGCCTCGAGGGTGTCAAGGACACTGTCAATGCTCAAGAGGAAACGTGGGATTTCTCTTGAGAAGCCAAAGCAGAAAACGGCCTCATCTTGCATTGAGCAGAGAATCTCCTGGTTTTTCTCGAGTTGCAGCAGCAAACTTGGGGTTCCACTCGAGTTACGACGGGGACTTCATGGACCCGCTCGTGGGGCCTGGAAATTCCAGCCTCCGTGCGAGTTGCGAGGGGCCTCTCAGGATTCCTCTGCATTTGCTGCTGAGGCCAGAGTCCTCACCTGTAGTTGAAGCCAGAACCTCAGCATTCCTATCCAGTGCCGACATGGATCTGGTGGTCCCTCTAGAGTTTCCACAGGGGAGTCAGGCCTCGTCTCGTGTGGAAACATGCAAGTCTGCTCTCCTCTCAAGCTGGAAAAGCAGTGTCAGGCTTTCTGTCAGGTTGACATAGGGATCGTTGGCTTTCTCTCTAGGTGCCACAGGGCTGTCACACCTACCATTGTGTTTTGAGTCGATCCTCGAGGTGACCTTTGAGTCAGTGCAGGCGCGTCAGGTGTATCTGGAGTGCATAGAGACATGGGGTTCTTTTAAATGGTGGCACAACCCCTGGAGTTCCTCGCGAATGTCAAGTTGAGACCGCCTCCTCTGCGGTGCAATGGGAAGGCCGGGATTCCTTTCCCATCGAAGCAGAGAAATGGACCCTCCTCCCAAGAGGAGGAGGGAAAACGGGGGCTCTTCTAGAGTGTGGTGGGACCCTCGATGTTTCCCTCGAGTGGATATGGTTATGTCGGTAAACTTCTTGAGTTGCTTGAAGGGTGTCAAGGAGCCTTTCGATACTCAAGAGGCAACGTGGGATTTCTCTTGAGTAGCCGCATTGGAAAAGAGCCTCATCTTGCCTGGAGGGGAGAATCTCCTGGTTTGTCTCCTGTTGTGGTAGCAAACGTGGGGTTCCTGTCAAGTGATGACCGGGATCTCAGGGGCCCGCTTGTGTGTCCTCAGGAAAGTCCAGTCTCCATGCGAGTTGCAGGGGGCCTCTCGGGATTCCTCTGCAGTCGCTGCTGGGTTGAGGTCCTCATCTGGAGTGGAGGTCGGATCCTCAGGTTTCCTCTCCAGTTCCGACATGGATCTCGGCGTTCCTCTGGAGTTTCCACAGGGAAGCCAGGCCTCATCTTGTGTGGAAACATGGAAGTCCTCTCTTCTCTCCAGCTGGAAAAACAGTTGTCAGGATTCCTGTCGTGTTGACATAGGGATTGGTTGCTTTATCTCCAGGTGCCACAGGGCTGTAAAACCTGCCATCGTGTTTGGAGCTGATCCTTGGGGTGACCGTCAAGTCAGTGCAAGGAAGTAAGGAGTATCTGGAGTGCATTGGGACATCAGGGTCTTTTGAAATGGTGACACGACTCCTGTAGTTCCTCTCGAGTTTCAAGTTGAGACTGCCTCCTCTTGAGGTGCGATGGGAACGCCAGGATTCCTTTCCCAATGAAGCAGGGAAATGGACCCTCCTCTCGAGATGAGGAGGAAAAACTGGGACTCTTCTTGAGTTGTGGTGGGACCCTAGGTGTTCCTCTCAAATGGAGACGGGTATGTCAGGGAACTTCTTGAATTGCCTCAAGGGTGTCAAGGACCCTATCGAGACACAAGAGGGAATGTGGGATTTCTCTCGAGATGCCACAGCAGAAAATGGCCTCATCTTGTGTTGAGGGGAGAATCTCCTGGTTTTTCTCGAGTTGTGGCAGCAAACTTGGGGTTCCTCTTCAGTTACGATGGGATCATCCGGGATCCACTCTTGTGGTTTCAGGAAAGTCCATTCTTCATGTGAGTTACGGGGGTCTCTCGAGATTCCTCTGCAGTCACTGCCAAGGCCGAGGTCTTCATCTGGAGTTGAGGCTGGAACCTCAGGGTTCCTCTCCAGTGCCAACATGGATTCCAGGATTCAGCTGGAGTTTCCACAGGGGAGTCAGGCTTCGTCTCATGTGGAGTCATGCAAGTCCGCTCTCCTCTCTAGTTTAAAAAGCAGTGTCAGGCTTTCTGTCGTGTTGACATAGGAATCGGTGGCTTTCTCTCGAGGTGCCACAGGGCTGTCACAACTGTCATCGTGTTTTGAGTAGATCCTCGGGGTGACCGTCGAGTCAGTGCAGGGGAGTCAGGTGTATCTGGAGTTCATTGGGACATTGGGGTCTTTTTAAGTGGGGCACGAATCCTGGAGTTCCTCTCGAGTGTCAAGTTGAGACCGCCTCCTCTTGAGGTGTGATGGGAAAGCCGGGATTCCTTTCCCAATGAAGCAGGGAAATGGACCCTCATCTCGATATCAGGAGGGAAAACCGGGGCTCTTCTTGAGTTGTGGTAGGACCCTCGGTTGTCAGGGTCCAACCCCGGTGGATCCAGGGAATTCGAAGCAGGGATGCCATTGGCGAGGAAAATCTTATTTATTTATTAATATAAGATTAGATTAGGGGAAAATAGTGTAGTAGGAAAATTTAGTGGAGAAAAGAGGCTGAATAATTTGGTTTACTTGGAAAGCCAATAAAGTTGCAGGCAAGGAGCTTGCACCATCTACATTAGGCCACCGGTGTCCTCTTGAATAGTAGGGGGTGCCCAACCTTGGGCTCCCTCTCACGTGGATCTTATCAGCTGGGGCAAGTAAGTATACATGGCGAGCCTCCACACCACAGATGGGAATTCAGCCAGAAATTAAAGAGGAGACACGGGGGAAACCAGTCCAATGACTGGCCTGAACTCTATTGTTCAGAAGACCTTTTATACTTTTGATTGTACATAGATATCAATGGGCAACACCAAGTTATGCAGTGTTAGCCGCCCAGACTCAAAAAAACCAGGCTTTTCTCTCTGCGTACCTAGTTGTATACACAAGCCTTAGGTGATTTACATTATCTTCCTGCCAAAAGGGCCAATTAACATTTTAAAGCCTTTTTTCTGATAAGGGTTTCTCAACCAGAAGACTTATTTGTGTTGTTCTTCCTAAAGTCTTGTGCCACTCTCAGAAAACACTAAATAAAGTTACATTCTTACATAGCAAGGACACAAGAGGAGTGCAGTGATATATAACAAAGAAAATGTAATTAACTCAAAAGTCTAGTGTTGCTAACATCAAAACTACTATATCTCTTTTTCCATATCCCGTTTACATTGATTAACATCCTCCCAGGTGCCTAAAAGATAAAGAATATGGAGGCCTGGCAGCAGTCATTGAGTCAACAGTGAAATCGGTCCCCAATATGATTTTTAGCTCATTAGAAAAGACTCTGTTTCTTTAAGATGTTTGTAAGCTTTGTGCCTCTCGCGGTTGGGGGGCTGTAAGCAATTCACAAGCTGTAAAAGGTCTGGGGGAACCTGTTAGGCAAGCTAGAGAGTTATCAGAGGAGGTTTAACTGAAACATCACTTTCAAATGCAAAAAGACTAAAGCCCTGAGTTGACTTTTTCCAGAGTGTGTCAGAAGAATGGAAAAGCAGAGTACAAAGCGTGGCAGATTTTTTTTGTTTTTGAGGTACATGCTCAGGAAATACGAGGGGGACACCCTGAGATCTGACTCACCTTGCCCATCAGATTTCTGCCACATGACCTTGTCATGGGTAGGATTCCTCACGCTGGCTCCCAGCACTCAGTGTTCCTCTCGAGTGGAGACGGGTATGTTGGGGAACTTCTTGAGTTGCCTCAAGGATGTCAAGGACCCATTCGAGGCTCAAGAGGGAAGGTGGGATCCCTCTCGTGATGTCGCAGTGGAAAAGGGCCTCATCTCGCGTTGAGGGGAGAACCTCCTGGTTTTCCTCGAGTTGCGGCAGCAAACTTGGGGTTCCTCTCTAGTTATGATGGGGACCTCTGGGACCCACTCGTGGGGCCTCAGGAAAGTCCAGTCTCCATGCGAGTTGTGAGGGGCCTCTTGGGATCCCTCTCCAGTCGCTGCCGCAGCCACGGTCATCATCTGGAGTTGAGGCTGTAACCTCAAGTTTCCTCTGCAGTGCTGACATGGATCTCGAGGTTCCTCTGGAGTTTCCACAGGGGAGTCTGGCCTCATCTTATGTGGAGACATGCAAGTCCGCTTTCTTCTCAAGCTGAAAAACACTGTCAGGCTTCCGGTCGAGTTGACATAGGGAACGGTGGCTTTCTTTAAAGGTGCTATAGGGCTGTCACACATGCCATTGTGTTTTCAGTCGATCCTAGGGGTGACAGTCGAGTCAGTGCAGGGGAGTCAGGTGTATCTGGAGTGGACTGGGACATCGGGATCTGCTGGAATGGTGGTACGACCCCTGAATTTCCTCACGAGGTTCAAGTTGAGACCGCCTCCTCTTGAGGTGCGACGGGAAGGCCGGGATTCCTTTCCCAACGAAGCAGGGAAATGGACCCTCATCTCAATATGAGGAGGGAAAACCGGGACTCTTCTTGAGTTGTGGTGGGACCCTCAGTGTTCCTCTCGAGTGGAGACGTGTATGCCAGGGAACTTCTTCCGTGGCCTCAAGGGTGTCAAGGACCCATTCGAGGGTTAAGAGGGAAGGTGGGATTACTCTCGTGGCGCCATAGGGGAAAAGGGCCTCATCTCGCGTGGAGGGGAGAATCTCCTGGTTTTTCTTGAGTTGTGGCAGGAAACTTGGGGTTCTTCTTGAGTTACGAAGGGAACCACAGGGAACTGCTTGTGTGGCCTCAGGATAGTCCAGTCTCCATGTGAGTTGTGAGGGGACTCTCGGGATTCCTCTCCAGTCACTGCTATGGCCTCGGTCCTCATCTGGACTTGAGGCCAGAACCTCAGGGTTCCTCTCCAGTGCGGACATGGATCTCGGGGTTCCTCAGCAGTTTCCACAGGGGCATCAAGCCTCATCTCATGTGGAGACATTCAAGTCTGCTTTCCTCTCGAGCTGGAAAAGCAGTGTAAGGCCTCATGTCGAGTTGACACAGGGATCGGTAGCTTTCTCTTGAGGTGCCACAGGGCTGTCACACCTGCCGTCGTGTTTTGTGTTGATCCACGGGGTGACCGTCGAGTCAATGCAGGGGAGTCAGGTGTATCTGGAGTGCATTGGGACATCAGGGTCTTTTGGAATGGTAGCACGACCACTTGAGTTCCTCTCGACGTTCAAGTGGAGACAGCCTCCCCTTGACGTGCAACGGCAATGCTGGGAATCCTTTCGGGAGGAGCAGGGAAATGGACGCTCATCTCGAGATGAGGAGGGAAAACGAGGGCTCTTCTTCAGTTGTGGTGGGACCTTCGGTGTTCCTCTCGAGTGGACACGGGTATGCTGGGGAACTTCTTGAGTTGCCTCAAGTGTGTCAAGGACCCTTTCAAGGCTCAAGAGGGAAGGTGGGATTTCTCTCGAGATGCCGCAGTGGAAAAGGGCCTCATCTCGCGTTGAGGGGAGAACCTCCTGGTTTTTCTCGAGTTGCAGCAGCAAACTTGGTGTTCCTCTCGGGTTATGAAGGGGACCTCTGGGAACCGCTCGTGTGGCCTCAGGAAATTCCAGTCTCCATGCGAGTTGCGAGGGGCCTTTTGGGATTCCTCTCTAGTCACCGCCGAAGCCTCGGTCCTCATCTGGACTTGAGGCCGGAACCTCAGTGTTCCTCTCCAGTGACGACATGAATATCGGCATTCCTCTGGAGTTTCCACAGGGGAGTCTGGCCTTGTCTCATGTGGAGACATGCAAGTCCGCTTTCTTCTCAAACTGAAAAACACTGTCAGGATTCCGTTCAAGTTGACAAAGGGATCGGTGGCTTTCTCTAAAGGGGCCACAGGACTGTCACATATGCCATCGTGTTTTCAGTCGATCCTCGGGGTGACAGTCGAGTCAGTGCAGGAGAGTAAGGTCTATCTGGAGTGGATTGGGACATTGGGGTCCTTAGGAATGGTAGCACTACCCCTGAATTTCCTCTCGAGGTTCAAGTTCAGACCACCTCCTCTTGAGGTGCGAAAGGAACGCAGGAATTCCTTTCCCAGCGAAGCAGGGAAATGGACCCTCATCTCGATATGAGGAGGGAAAACCAGGGCTCTTCTTGTGTTGTGCCATGACCCTCGGTGTTCCTCTCGAGTGGAGACGTGTATGCTGGGGAACTTCTTGAGTTGCCTCAAGGGTGTCAAAGACCCATTCGAGAATCAAGAGGGAAGGTTGGATTACTCACTAGACGCTGCAGAGGAAAAGGGCCTCATCTCGCGTGGAGGGGAGAATCTCGTAGTTTTTCTCGAGTTGCTGCAGGAAACTTGAGGTTCCTCTCGAGTTACGTCAGGGAGCACAAGGAACCGCTCATGTGGCCTCAGGATAGTCCAGTCTCCATGTGAGTTGCGAGGGGCCTCTCAGGATCCTCTCCAGTTGCTGCCATGGCCTCAGTCCTCATCTGGACTTGAGGCCAGAACCTCAGGGTTCCTCTCCAGTGCGGACATGTTTCTTGGGGTTCCTCAGGAGTTTCCACAGGGGCATCAGGCCTCATCTCATGTGGAGACATCCAAGTCTGCTTTCCTCTCCAGCTGGAAGCGCAGTGTCAAGCCTCCTGTCCAGTTGACATAGGGATCGGTAGCTTTCTCTTGAGGTGCGACAGCGCTGTCACACCTACCATCATGTTTTGTGTTGATCCTCAGGGTGACCGTCGAGTCAATGCAGGGGAGTCAGTTGTATCTGGAGTGCATTGGGACATCGGGGACTTTTAGTATGGTAGCACAACCACTGGAATTCCTCTCGACTTACAAGTGGAGACTGCCTCCCCTTGAGGTGCCATGGCAATGCTGGGATTCCTGTCACAACGAGCTGGGAAATGGACCGTCATCTCGAGATGAGGAGGGAAAACTGGGGCTTTTCATGAGTTGTGGTGGGACCCTTTGTTTTCCTCTCTAGTGGAGACAGGAATACCAGGGAACTTCTTAAGTTGCCTCAAGGGTGTCAAGGTCCCTTTCGAGGCTCAAGAGTGAAGGTGGGATTTCTCTCAAGATGCCGCAGTGTAAAAGTGCTGCATCTCACTTGGAGGAGAGAATCTCCCGATTTTTTTGAGTTGTGGCAGGAAACGTGGGGTTCCTCTCGAGTTATGACAGGGACCTCAGGGACCCACTCATGTGGCTTCACGAAAGTCCAGTCTCCATGCGAGTTGCGAGGGGCCTCCCAGGATTCCTCTTCACTCACTGCCAGGGCTGCAGTCCTCATCTGGACTTGAGGCCGGAACCTCAAGTTTCCTTTCCACTGCTTACATAGATCTCGGGGTTCCTCTGGAGTTTCCACAGGGGAGTCAATCCTCCTCTCATGTGGAGAAATGCAAACCAGCTCACCTTTCATTCTAGACAAGCTGTGACAGGCTTCCTGTCGAGTTGCCATAGGGTTGGTAGCTTTCTCTCGAGGTGCCACAGGGCAGACACACCTGCCATCATGTTTAGAGTCTATCCTCTGGGTGACCGTCGAGTCAATGCAGGGGAGGCAGATCTATCTGGAGTGGATCGGGACATCAGGGTCTTTTGAAATGGTGGCAAGATCCCTGGAGTTCATCTCAAGGTTTATGTTGAGACCGCCTCCCCTTGAGGTGCAACTCAACGCTGGGAATCCTTTCCCAGTGAAGCAGGGAAATGGAACCTCATCTCGAGATAAGGACGGAAAACCAGGGCTCTTCTTGAGTTATGGTGGAACCCTTGGTGTACCTCTTGAGTGGAGATGGGTATGCCAGGAAACTTCTTGAATTGCCTCAAGGGTGTCAAGGACCCTTTCGAGGCTCAAGAGTGAAGGTGAGATTTCTCTCAAGACGCTGCAGTGGACAAGGGCCTCATCTCGCGTGGAGGAGAGAATCTCCTGGTTTTTCAGGAATTTGGGCAGGAAACTTGGAATTCCTCTCGAGTTAGGACGCAGACCTTGGGAACACGCTTGTGTGGCCTCAGGAAAGTCCAGTCTCCATGCAAGTTGCCAGGGGCCTCTCGGGATACCTCTCCACTCACTGCCATGGTCGAGTTCCTCATCTGGAGTTGAGGCCAGAACCTCAGGGTTCCTCTCCAGTGCTGGCATGGATCTCGGACTTCTCTGGAGTTGCCACAGGGGAGTCAGGCCCCGTTTCGTGTGGAGACATACAAGTCTGCATTCCTCTCGAGTGAAAAATCAGTGTCAGGCTTCAGGCCGAGTTGACATAGGGATCGGTGGCTTTCTCTCGAGGTGCCACATGGCTGTGACACATGCCTTGTGTTGATCCTTGGGGTTACTGACGAGTCTTTGCAGGGGAGTCAGGTGTATCTGGCGTGGATTGGGACATCTTGGTGTTTTGGAATGGTGGCACGAACACTGGAGTTCCTATCGACGTTCAAGTGGAGACCACTTCCACCTGAGGTGCGACAGCAGTGCTGGGATTCCTTTCCTGATGAAGCAGGGACACGGCCCCTCATCTCGAGATGAGGAGGGAAAACAGGGGCTCTTCATGAGTTGTGTTGGGACCCTCGGTGTTCCTCTGGAGTGGAGACGGGTGTGCCGGGGATATTCATGAGTTGCCTCAAGGTTAAGGACCCTTTCGAGGCTCAAGAGGGAAGGTGGGATTCCTCTCGAGACTCCACAGCAGAAAAGGGCCTCATCTTCCGTGGAGGGGAGGATATCCTGGTTTTTCTTGAGTTTCGGCAGGAAATTTGGGGTTCCTCTCAAGTTACAAGGGGACCTCAGGGACCCGCTTGTGTGGCCTCTGGAAAGTCCAGTCTCCATGAGAGTTGAGAGGGGCCTCTCAGGATTCCTCTCCAGTCTCTGCCGGGGCAGCAGTCCTCATCTGGAGTTAAGGCCGGAACTTCAGGATTCCTCTCCAGTGCTGACATGGACCTCGGGGCACCTCTGGGGTTTCCACAGGGGAGTCAGGCCTCGTCTCGTGTGGAGACATGCAAGTCCGCTTTCCTCTCAGCCTGGAAAATCAGTCTCAGGCTTCCGGTCAAGTTGAAATAGGAATCAGTGGCTTTCTCTCGAGGTGACGCAGGGCAATCACACCTGCCATCATGTTTAGAGTCGATCCTCAGGCAGACCGTAGAGTCAGTGCAGGGAATCAAGTGTATCTGGAGTGGATTGGGACATTGGGGTCTTTTGGAATGGTGGCACGAACCCTGAAGTTCCTCTCGAGGTTCAAGTTGAGACCACCTCCTCTTGAGGTGCAAGGAAAACTCCGGGATTCATTTCCTGACGAAGCACGAAATGGACCCTCATATCGAGATGACGAGGGCAAACCGGGGCTCTTCTTGAGATGTGGGGAGACCCTTGGTGTTCCTCTTGAGTGGAGACGGGTATGCTGTGGAGCTTCTTCAGTTGCCTCAAGGATGTTAAGGACATTTTCGAGGCTCAAGAGTGAAGATGGGATTTTTCTAGAGATGCCGCAGTGTAAAAGTGCTGACTCTCACGTGGAGGGGAGAATCTCCCAGTTTTTTCAATATGCGGCAGGAAACTTAGGATTCCTCTCGACTTACGATGGGGATGCCAGGGACCCGCTCGTGTGGCCTCAGGAAAGTGCAGTCTCCATGCGAGTTGCGAAGGGCCTCTCGGGATTCCTTTTCACTCATTCTCGGGGCCATGGTCCTCATACGGATTTGAGGCCGGAACCTCAGGCTTCCTCTCCAGTGCTGACATGGAACTCGGGGTTACTCTGGAGTTTCCGCAGGGGAGTTAATCTTCCTCTCATGTGGAGAAATGCAATCCAGCTTACCTTTAGTGCTAGACAAGCCATGACAGGTTTCCTATCGAGTTGACATAGAGTTGGTAGCTTTCTCTCGAGGTCCCATGGAGCTGTCACACCTGCCATCGTGTTTTGAGTTGATCCTCAGGGTGACCGTTGAGTCAGTGCAGGGGAGTCAGGTCTATCTGGAGTGGATTGGGACATCGGGGTATTTTGTAATCGTGGCATGACCCCTGCAGTTCCTCTCGAGGTTCAAGTTGAGACCGCCTCCTCTTGAGGTGAGACGGGAACGCCAGGAATCCTTTCCAAAGAAGTAGGGAAATGGACCCTCATCTCGAGATGAGGAGGGAAAACAGAGGCTCTTCTTGAGTTGTGGCAGAACCCTCGGTGTTCCTCTTGAGTGGAGATGGGTATTCCGGGGAACTTCTGGAGTTGCCTCAAGGGTGTCAAGGACCCTTTTGAGGCTCAAGAGGGAAGGTGGGATTTCTCTCGAGACGCCACAGCGGAAAAGGGCCTCATCTCACGTGGAGGGGAGAATCTCCTGTTTTTTATCGAGTTACAGCAAGAAACCTGGGGTTCCCCTCGAGTTACAACGGGGACCTCAGGGACCTGCTCTTGTGGCCTCCAGAAAGTAAAGTCTCCACGGGAGTTGTGAGGGGTCTCTCGGGTTTCCTTTCCAGTCGCTGCCATGGCCGCAGTCCTCATCTGGAGTTGAGGCGGGAACCTCAGGTTTCCTCTCCAGTGCTGACATGTTTCTCGGGGTTCCTCTGGAGTTTCCACAGGGGAATCTGGCCTCATCTCATGTGGAGACATGCAAGTCCGCTTTCCTCTCAACCTGGAAAAGCAGTGTGAGGCTTCCAGTCGAGCTAACATTAGGATCGATGGCTTTCTCTCAAGGTGCCACAGGGTAGTCACACCTGCCATAATATTTTGAGTCGATCCTGGGGTGACAGTCCAGTCAGTTCAGGGGAGTCTGCTGGATCAGGATTGGATTGGAACATCAGGGTCTTTTAGAATGGTGGCAGTACCCCTGGACTTCCTCTCGAGTTCAAGTTGAGACCATCTTCTCTTGAGGTGAGACTGGAAAACTGGGATTCCTTCCCCGATGAAGCAGGGTACCAGCCCCTCATCTCAAGATGAGAACGAAAAACAGGGGCTCTTCTTGAGTTGTTGCGGGACCCTCAGTGTTCCTCTCGAGTGAAGACGGGTATGCCGGAAATCTTGAGTTGCCTCAAGAGTGTCAAGGACCCTTTCAAGGCTCAAGAGGGATTTCTCTCGAGACGCCACAGCAGAAAAGGGCCTCATCTCGCGTGGAGAGGAGAATCTCCTGGTTTTTCTCGAGTTGCGATAGGAAACTTGGGGTTCCTCTTGAGTTACGACGGGGACCACAGGGGTCCCCTCTTGTGGCCTCAAGAAAGTCCAGTCTCCATGTGAGTTGCGATGGGTCTCTCAGGATTCCTCTCCAGTTGGTGCTGGGTCCTAAGACCCTGTCTCGAGCTGAGGCTGGAACCTGAGTTTTCCTCTCCAGTGCTGACATGGAGCTTGGGGTTTCTCTGGAGTTTCCACAGAGGAGTCAGTCCTCGTCTCATGGAGACATGCAAGTAAGCTTTCCTCCTAGTGGAAAAGCTGTGTCAAGCTTCCTGTCGAGTTGACTTAAGGATCGGTGGCTTACTCTCGAGGTGCCACAGGTCTGTGACAACTACCATCAAGTCTTGTGTCGATCCTCGGGGTGATCATTGAGTCAGTGCTTGGGAGTCAGGTGTATCTGAAGTGCATTGGGATATCGTGGTCTTTTTGAATGTGTGCACGACCCCTGGACTTCCTACCGAGGCTCAAGTTGAGACCGCCTGTTCTTTAAGTGCGACAGGAACGTCGTGATTTCTTCTCAACGAAGCAGGGATATGGACCCTCACATCGAGATGAGGAGGGAAAACCGGGGCTCTTCTTGAATTTTGGCAGGACCCTCGGTGTTCCTCTCGAGTGGAGACGGGTAGGCCAGGGAACTTCTTGATTGCCTCAAAGGTGTCAAGGACCCTTTCGAGGCTCAAGATGGAAGGTGAGTTTTCTCTTGAGAAGCCGCAGTGGGAAAGGGATTCATCTTGAGTGGAGGGGAGAATCTCCTGGATTTTCCTGAGTTGAGGCAGGAAATTCGGGGTTCCTCTCGAGTTACAATGGGGACCTCAGGGACCCGCTTGTGTGGCCTCATAAAAGTCCAGTCTCCATGTAAATTGCGAAAGGCCTCTCGGGATTCCTCTCCAGTCGCTCTTGGGTTTCCAGTCCTCACCTAGAGTTGAGGCCAGAACCTCAGGCTTCCTTTCCAGTGCTGGCATGGATCTCGGGGTTCCTCTGGAGTTTCCACAGGTGAGTCTGGCCTCTTCTCATGTGGAAATGCAAGTCCACTTTCCTCTCGAGCTGGAAAAGCAATGTCAGGATTCTGGTTGAGTTGACATAGGGATCGGTGGCTTTCTCTCGAGGTGCCACAGGACTGGGCTCGTGCCATCGTGTTTTGAGTCTATCCTCGGGGTGACCGTCGAGTCAGTGCAGGGGAGTCAGGTATATCTGAAGTGGATTGGGACATCGGGGTCTTTTGGAATGGTGGCACGACACCTGGAATTCCTTTCGAGTTTCATCTTGAGACCGCCACCTCTTGAGGTGTAACAGGAACGCTGGGATTCCTTTCCTGATGAATCAGGGAAATGGACCCTCAACTCGAGATGAGGAGGGAAACCCGGGGCTCTTCTTGAGTTGTGGCGGGACCCTCGGTGTTCCTCTCGAGTGGATACTGGTGTGCCAGGGACCTTCTTGGGTTGCCTCAAGGGTTTCAAGGACCCTTTAAAGGCTCAAGAGGGAAGGTGGGGTTTCTCACGAGACTCTGATTGAGAAAAGGGCCTCAACTCCCGTCAAGGGGAACATCTCCTGGTTTTTCTCGAGCTGCGGCAGGAAGCTTGGGGTTCCTCTCGAGTTACGACGGGGACCTCAGGGACCCGCTCGTGTGGCCTCAGGAAAGTCCAGTCTCCATGCGAGTTGCGAGGGGCCTTGGGATTCCTCTCCAGTCGCTGCCGGGGCTGCGGTCCTCTTCTGAAGTTTTGGCCGAAACCTCAGGCTTCCTCTTCAGTGCTGACATGGATCTCGGGGATCCTCTGGAGTTTCCACAGGGGAGTCAGGCTTCATCTCATGTGGAGACATGCAAGTCCGCTTTCCTTTCGACCTGGAAAAGCAGTGTCAGGCTTCCCCTCGAGTTTACACAGGAATCTGTGGCTTTCTCTCGAGGTGCCACAGGGCTGTCACACATGCCATTGTGTTTTGAGTCGATCCTGGGGGTGACTGTCCAGTCAGTGCAGGGGAGTCTGTTGGATCGAGATTGGATTGGAACATCGGGGTCTTTTAGAATGGTGGTACTACCTCTGAAGATCCTCTCGAAGTTCAACTTGAGACCATCTTCTCTTGAGGTCCGAAGGGAACACCGGGATTCCTTCCCTGACGAAGCAGGGTAACGGCCCCTCATCTCGAGATGAGAAAGGAAAACAGGGGCTCTTCTTGAGTTGTGTGGGGACCGTCGGTGTTCCTCTCGAGTGGAGACGGGTATTCCAGGGATCTTCTTGAGTTGCCTTAAGGATGTCAAGGACCCTTTCAAGGTTCAAGACAGAAGGTGTGATTTCTCTCGAAACGCCACAATGGAAAAGGGCCTCATCTCCCGTGGAGGTGACAATAACTTGCTTTTCTCGAGTTTCGGAAGGGAAATTGGTGTTCCTGTTTAGTTACGACGGGGACCTCAGGGGCCCCCTCGTGTGGCCTCAGGAAAGTCCAGTCTCCATGTGAGTTGCGAGGGGCCTCTCGGGATTTCTCTCCAATCGCTGCTGGGGACGCCGTCCCCTTGTGGAGTTTTGGCTGGTACCTCAGGCTTCCTCTTCAGTGCCGACAAAGTTCTCGGTGTTCCTCTGGAGTTTCTACAGGGGAGTCAGGCCTTGTCTCGTGTAGAGACATGCAAGTCTGCTTTCCTGTCGAGCTGGAAAAGCAACGTCAGGATTCTGGTTGAGTTGACATAGGGATCGGTGGCTTTCTCTCGAGGTGCCTCAGGGCTGTACTCGTGCCATCGTGTTTTGAGTCTATCCTTGGGGTGACCGTCTAGTCAGTGCAGCGGAACCAGATGTATCCGGAGTGGACTGGGACATCCGGTTCTTTTGGAATGGTGGCACGACTCCTGGAATTCCTCTTCGGTTTCAACTTGATATCGCCTACTCTTGAGGTGTGACGGGAATGCCGGGATTCCTTTCCCGACGAAGCAGGGAATTGGACTCTCATCTTGAGATGAGGAGGGAAAACCGGGACTCTACTTGAGTTGTGTCGGGACCCTCGGTTTTCCTCTCGAGTGGAGACGGGTATGCTGGGGAACTTCTTGAGTTGCTTCAAGGGTGTCAAGGACCCTTTAAAGGCTCAAGAGGGAAGGTGGGGTTTCTCACGAGATGCCACATGAGAAAAGGGCCTTAACTCCCGTCAAGAGGAACATCTCCGGGTTTTTCTTGAGTTGTGGCAGGAAACTTGGGGTTCCTCCTAAGTTATGATGGGGACCTCAGGGACATGCTCTTGTGGCCTCAGGAAAGGCCAGTCTCCATGCGAGTTGAGAGGGGCCTCTCAGGATTCCTCTTCAGTCGCTGCTGGGGCCACGTTCCTCATCTGGAATTGAGGAATTATACTCAGGGTTCCTCTCCAGTGCTGACATTTACCTCGGGGTTCCTCTGGAGTTTCCACAAGGGAGTCAGGTCTCGTCTCATGTGGAGACATGCAAGTCCGCTTTCCTCTCAAGCTGGAAAAGCAGTGTCAGGCTTCCGGTCGAGTTGATATAGGGATCGGTGTCTTTCTCTCGAGGTGCCACAGGGCTGTCACACCTGCCATCGTGTTTTGAGTCAATCCTCGGTGTGACCGTAGAGTCAGTGCAGGGGAGTCAGGTATATTTGTAGTGAATTGGGACATCACGGTCCTTTGGAATGGTGGCACGACCCCTGGAATTCTCTCGAGTTTCAAGTTGAGACAGCCTCCTCTTGAGTTGTGATGGGAATGCCAGGATTCCTTCTTGACCAAGCAGGGAAATGGACTCACATATCAAAATGAGGAGGGAAAACCGGGTTTCTTCTTGAGTTGTGGTGGAACGCTCGGTGTACCACTGGAGTGGAGACGGGTATGCCGGGGAACTTCTTGAGTTGCCTCAAGGGTGTCAATGACCCTTTGAAGGCACAAGACGGAAGGTGGGTTTTCTCTCGAGATGCCGTAGTGGGAAAGGGCCTCATCTCGCGTGGAAGGGAGAATCTCCTGGTTTTTCCTAAGTTGTGGCAGGAAATTCGGGGTTCCTCTTGAGTTACAATGGGGACCTGAGACCCACTCGTGTTTCCTCAGGAAAATCCAGTCTCCATGTAACTTGCGAGAGGCCTGTCGGGATTCATCTCCTGTCACTCCCAGGGCCCCAGTCCTCATCTGCAGTTGAGGCAGGAACCTCAGGCTTCCTCTCCGGTGCTGACATGGATCTCGGGGTTCCTCTGGAGTTTCCACAGTTGAGTCAACTTCGTCTCGTGTGGAGATGCAAGTCCACTTACTTCTCGAGCCTTAAAAGCAGTGTCAGGCTTCTGGTCGAGTTAAATAGGGATCAATGGCTTTCTCTCGAGTCCACAGAGCTGTCACACATGCTATCGTGTTTTGAGTCGATCCTCAGGGTAACCGTCGAGTACTGCAGGGGAGTCAGGTGTATCTGGAGTGGATTGGGACATCGGGGTCTTTTGGAATGGTGGTACGACCCCTGGAGTTCTTCTTGAGTTTGAAGTTGAGACTTCCTCTTCTTGAGGTGCAATGGGAATGCCGGGATTCTTTCGCGACAAAGCAGGGAAATGGACCCTCATCTCGAGATGAGGAGGGAAAATTGGGGCTTATCTTGTGTTGTGGCGGGACCCTTGGTGTTCCTCTCGAGTGGAGACGGGAATGCCGGGGAACTTCTTGAGTTGCCTCAAGGGTGTCAAGGACCCTTTCGAAGATCAAGAGGGAAGGTGGGATTTTTCTCGAGATGCCACACTGGAAAATGGCTTCATATCGCGTTGAGGGGACAGTCTTCTAATTTTTCTAGAGTTTCAGCAGGAAATTTGGTGTTCCTCTCAAATTACAACGGGGACCTCAGGGACCCACTTGTGTGGCCTCAGGAAATTCCAGTCTCCATGCGAGTTGCGAGGGGCCTCTCAGGATTCCTCTCCAGCCGCTGCTGGGGTCAGGGTCCTCATCTGGAGTTGAGGCCGGAATCTCAGGGTTACTCTCCAGTGCTGACATTGACCTCGGGGCTCCTCTGGAGTTTCCACAGGGGAGTCAGGCCTCGTCTCAAGTGAAGACATGTAAGTCCATTTTCCTATCGAGCTGGAAAAGCAGTGTCTGGCTTCCGGTCGATTTGACATACGGATTGGTGGCTTTCTCTCGAGGTGCCACAGGCTGTCACTCATGGATCTTGTTTTGAATCACCCCTCGTGGTGACAGTCGAGTCAGTGCACTGGAGTCACGTATATCTGGACTGGAATTGGACATTGGGATCTTTTGGAATGGTGGCACGACCCATAGAGTTCCTCTCGAGATTCAAGTTTAGACCGCCTCCTCTTGAGGAGTGAAGGGAACTGCCGGATTATTTTCCCAATGAAGCAGGGAAATGGACCCTCATCTCGAGATGAGGAGGGAAAACCAGGGCTCTCCTTGAATTGTGTCAGGACCCTCGGTGTTCCTCTCGAGTGGAGACCGATATTATGGGGAATTTCTTGAGTGGCCTCAAGGGTGTCAAGGACCCTTTTGAGTCTCAAAAGGGAAGGTGGGATTTCTCTCAAGATGCCGCAGTGGAAAAGGGCCTCATCTCACGTGGAACGTGGAATCTCCTGTTTTTTCCTGAGTTGTGGCAGGAAACTTGGGGTTCCTCTCGAGTTACAACGGGGAAGTCGGGGGCCCCCTCGTGTGGCCCCAGGAAAGTCCAGTCTCCATGCGAGTTGCGAGGTGCCTCTTGGGATTCCTCTCCAGTCACTGCTGGGGTCGCCATCCTCATCTGGAGTTGAGGTCAGACCTCAGGGTTCCTCTCAAGGGCTGACATGGATCTCGGGTTTCCTCTGGAGTTTCCACAGTGGAGTCAGTCCTCGTGTCCTGTGGACACATGCAAGTCCGTTTTCCTCTCAAGTGGAAAACCAGTGTCAGGCTTCCGGTCGAATTGACATAGGGATCAGTAGCTTTTTCTCGAGTTGCCACAGGTCTGTGACAACTACAATGGAGTCTTGTGTCAATCCTCAGGGTTACCGTAGAGTCAGTGCATGGGAGTCAGGTGTATCTGGAGTGGATTGAGACATCGGGGTCTTTTGGAATGGTGGCAGAGCCCCTGGAGTTCCTACCGAGTTTCAAGTTGAGCCTGCTTCCTCTTCAGGTGTGACGGGAATGCCGGAATTCCTTCACGACGAAAAGGGAAATGGACCCTCATCTCAAGGTGAGGAAAGAAAACCGCTGCTCTTCTTGAGTTGTGGTGGGACCCTCAGTGTTCCTCTCGAGTGGAGACAGGTATACTGGGGAACTTCTTGAGTTGCCTTAAGGGTGTCAAGGACCCTTTCAAGGCTCAAGAGAGAAGGTGTGATTTCCCTCGAGATGCCTCAGCGGAAAAGGGCCTCATCTCACTTGGAGGGGAGAACCTCCTGGTTTATGTTGAGTTGCGGCAGTTTCCTCTCGAGTTACAATGGGGACCTCAGGGACCCGCTCATGTAGATTCAGGAAAGGCCAGTCTCCATGCGAGTTGCGAGGGGACTCTTGGGATTCCTCTCCTGGAACTGCAAGGCTGCAGTCCTCATCTGGAGTTCAGGCCTGAAACTCAGAGTTCCTCTCCAGTGCTGACATAAATCTAGGGTTTTGTGTGGGGTTTTTACAGGGCAGTCAAGCTTCATCTTGTGTGGAGACATGCAAGTCCGCTTTCCTCTCGAGCTGGAAAAGCAGTGTCAGGCTTCCGGTCAAGTTGACATAGGGATCGGTGGCTTTAACTCGAGGTGCTACAGGGCTGTCACACCTGCCATCGTGTTTTGAGTCAATCCTCGGGTTGCCCATCGATTCAGTACAGGGGAGTCAGGTGTATCTGGTGTCGATTGGGTCATTGGGGTTTTTTGGAATGGTGGCCCGAACCCTGGCGTTCCTCTGAAGGTTCAAGTTGAGACCACCTCCTCTTGAGGTGGGATGGGAATGCCAGGATTCCTTCCCGATGAAGCAGGGAAATGGACCCTCATCTCGAGATGAGGAGGGAAAACAGGGGCTCTTCTTGAGTTGTGGCTGGGCCCTCAGTGTTCCTCTCGAGTGGAGACGGGTATGCTGGGGAACTTCTTGTGTTGCCTCAAGGGTGTCAAGGACCCTTTCGAGGCTCAAGAGAGAAGGTGGGATTTCTCTCCAGACGCCTCAGCGAAAAGGGCCTAATCTCGCATTGAAGGGAGAATCTCCTGGTTTTTCTCGAGTTTCGGCAGGAAATTTGGGGTTCCTATCGAGTTACGACGGAGATCTCAGGGACCCGCTTGTGTGGCCTCAAAAGTCCAGTCTCCATGTGAGTTGCGAGGGTTCTCTCAGGATTCCGCTCCAGTCGCTGCTGGGGCCGCCGTCCTCAACTGGAGCTGTGACCAAAACCTCAGGTTTCCTCTCCAGAGCTGACATGGATCTCGGGGTTCCTCTGCAGTTTCCTCAGTGGAGTCAGGCCTGGTCTCGTGTGAAGACATGCAAGTCCGCTTTCCTCTCGAGCTAGAAAAGTAGTGTCAGGCTTCCGGTCGAGTTGACATTGGGATCTGTGGCTCTCTGTCGAGGTGCCACAAGGCTCTCACACCTGCCATCGTGTTTTGAGTCGATCCTATGGGTGACCGTCGAGTCAGTGTAGGGGAGTCAGGTGTATCTGGAGTGGATTGGGACATTGGGGTCTTTTGGAATGGTGGCACGACCCCTGGAGTTCCTCGAGTTTCAAGTTGAGAAAGCCTCCTCTTGAGTTGCAATGAGCATGCCAAGATTGCTTTCCCGACGCAGAAGGGAAATGGATCCTCATCTCAAGATGAGGAGAGAAAACCGGGGCTCTTCCTGAGGTGTGTCAGGTCCCTTGGTCTTCCTCTCGAGTGGAGATGCGTATGCCAGGGAACTTCTTGAGTTGCCTCAAGGGTGTCAAGGAATTTTTCGAGGCTCAAGAGTGAAGGTGGGATTTCTCTCGAGATGCCTCAGTGGAAAAGGGCCTCATCTCGCAGGAAGTCAAGAATCTCCTGGTTTTTCTCAAGTTGGGGCAGGAAATTTGGGGTTCCTCTTGAGTTACGATGGGGACCTCAGGGACCCGCTTGTGTGGTCTCACGAAAGTCCAGTCTCCATGCAAGTTTCAAGGGGCCTCTTGGGATTCCTCTCCTGGAGCTGCGGGGCCTCAGTCCTCATCTGGAGTTCAGGCCAGAAACTCAGAGTTCCTCTCCAGCGCTGACATAGATCTCGGGAAACCTGTGAGGTTTTTACAAGGGAGTCAGGCTTCATCTCATGTGGAGACAGGCAAGTCCGCTTTCCTCTCGAACTGGAAAAGCAGTGTCAGGCTTCCGGTCAAGTTGACATAGGGATCGGTGGCTTTAACTCGAGGTGCCACAGGGCTGTCACACCTGCCATCGTGTTTTGAGTCAATCCTCGGGATGCCCGTCGATTCAGTACAGGGGAGTCAGGTGTATCTGGTGTGGATTGGGTCATCTGGGTCTTTTGGAATGGTGGCCCGAACCCTGGAGTTCCTCTGAAGGTTCAAGTTGAGATGGACTCCTCTTGAGTTTTGACAGGAATGCAGGCATTCCTTCGTGACGAAGCAGGGAAATGGACCCTCATCTCGAGATGAGGAGGGAAAACAGGGACACATCTTGAGTTGTGGCTGGGCCCTCTGTGTTCCTCTCAATAGGAGACGGGTATGTTGGGAAACTTCTTGTTTTTCCTCAAGGGTGTCTAGGACCCTTTCGAGCCTCAAAGGCAAGGTGGAATTTCTCTCTGGACGCCACAGCAGTAAAGGGCCTCATCTCGTTTGGAGGGCAAAATCTCCTGGTTTTTCCTGAGTTTCGGCAGGAAACTTGGGGTTCCTCTCGAGTTATGGTGGGGATCACAGGGACCCCCTCCTGTGGCCTCAGAAAAGTCGATTCTCCATACGAGTTGTGAGGGGCCTCTTGGGATTCCTCTCCAGTCACCGCCGGGGTCGCGGTTCTCATCTCAATTGGAGGCCAGAACCTCAGTGTTCCTCTCCAGTGCTGACATGGATCTCGGGGTTCCTCTGGAGTTTCCACAGGGGAGTCAGGCCTCGCCTCCTCTGGAGACATGAAGTCCGCTTTCCTCTCAAATGGAAAAGCAGTGTCAGGTTTCCTGTCGAGCTGACATAGGGATCGATGGCTTTCTCTCGAGGTGCCACATTGCTTTGACAACTACCATCGAGTCTTGCATCAATCCTCGGGTTGACCCTCGAGTCAGTGCCTGGGTGTCAGGTGTATCTGGAGTGGATTAGGACATCAGTGTCTTTTGGAATGGTGCTACAACCCCTGGAGTTCCTACCGAGGTTCAACTTGAGACTGCCTCCTCTTCAAGTGCGATGGGAATGCCGGAATTCCTTTCCCGACGAAGCAGGGAAATGGACCGTAATCTCGAGATGAGGAGGGAAAACTGGGGATCTTCTTGAGTTGTGGAGGGATGTTTGGTGTTCCTCTCGAGTGGAGACTGGTATGCCAGGAAACTTCTTGACTTGCCATAAGGGTGTCAAGGACCCTTTCAAGGCTCAAGAGGAAAGGTGGGATTTCTCTTGAGTTGCCACAGCGGAAAAGGGCTTCATCTCGTGGAGGGGAAAATTTTCTGGTTTTTCTCGAATTGTGGGAGGAAACTTGGGGTTCCTCTCGAGTTATAACAGGGACCTCAGGGACCCACTCGTGTGGCCTCAGGAAAGTCCAGTCTCCATGTAAATTGCGAGAGGCTTCTCGGGATTCCTCTCCTGTCGCTGCCAGGGCCGTGATCCTCATCTGGAGTGGAGGCCAGAACCTGAAGTTTCCTCTCCAGTGCTGACATGGATCTCGGGTATCTTCTGAAGTTTCCAGAGGTGATTCTTACCTCGTCTCATGTGGAGATGGAAGTCCGCTTTCCTCTCAAGCTTTAAAAGCTGTGTCAGGCTTCTGGTCAAGTTGATATAGGAATCAGTGGCTTTCTCTCAAGGAGCCACAGGGCAGTCACCGTTGCCATCGTGTTTTGAGTCGATCCTCGTGGTGATCATCAAGTCAGTGCAGGGGAGTCTGGTGTATCTGCAGTGGATTGGGACATCAGCGTCCTTTGGAATGGTGGCACGACCACTGGAGTCCATCTTGAGGTTCAAGTTGAGACCGCCTCCACTTGAGGTGTGAAGGGAATGCAAGGATTGTTTTCCCGACGAAGCAGGGAAATGGACCCTCATCTCAAGATGAGGAGGGAAAACCAGGGCTCTCCTTGAGTTCTGGCGGGACCCGTGGTGTTCCTCTCGAGTGGAGACGGGTATGGGGGGAACTTCTTGAGTTGCCTCAAGGGTGTAAAGGACCCTTTCGAGGATGAAGAGGGAAGTGGGATTTCTCTCAAGACTCTGCAGGTGAAAAGGCTCTCATCTCGCGTGTAGGGGAGAATCTCTTGATTTTTCTTGATTTGTGGCAGGAACCTTAGGGTTCCTCTTGAGTTACGACGGGGAACTCAGGGACTCGTTCATGTGGCCTCCGGAAAATCCATTCTCCATGCTAGTTGTGAGGGGCCTCTCGGGATTCCTCTCCAACGCTGCCAGGGTCCGGGTCCTCATCTGGAGTTGAGGCCGGAATCTCAGGTTTACTCTCCAGTGCTTACCTGGACCTCAGGGTTCCTCCGGAGTTTCCACAGGGGAGTCATGCCTCATCTCAAGTGAAGACATGCAATTTGGCTTTCCTCTCGATCTGGAGATGCTGTCTGGCTTCCGGTCGAGTTGACAAAGGGATCGGTGGCTTTCTCTCGAGGTGCCATACTGCTGTCACTAGTGCCATCTTGTTTTAAATCGATCCTTGGGATGACGGTCGAGTCAGAGCGGGGTTGTCACATGTATCTGGAGTGGATTGGGACATCGGGGTCGTTTGGAGTGGTGGCACGACCCCTGGAGTTTCTCTCAAGTTTCAAGATGAGACTGCCTTCTGTTGAGGTGCGAAGGGAACTGCGGGATTACATTCCAGATGAAGCAGGGAAATGGACGCTCATCTCGACATGAGGGAAAACCAAGGCTTTCTTTGAGTTGTGGTGGGACCCTCGGTGTTCCTCTCGAGTGGAGACGGGTATGCCAGGGAACCTCTTGAGTTGCCTCAAGGATGTCAAGGACCCTTTCGAGCCCCAAAAGGGAAGGTGGGATTTCTCTCGAGACTCCGCAGCGGAAAAGGGCCTCATCTCATGTGCAGGGCAGAATCTCCTGTTTTTTCCTGAGTTGCGCAGGAAACTTGAGTTTCCTCTCGAGTTATGGCAGGAACTTCAGGGCCACCCTCGTATGGGCTCAGGAAAGTCCAGTCTCCATGCGAGTTGCTAGGGGCCTCTTGGGATTTCTCTCCAGTCACTGCCGGGGTCGCCGTCCTCATCTGGAGTTGAGGCTGGAACCTCAGGATTCCTCTCCTGTGCTGACATGGATCTCGGGGTTCCTCTGGAGTTTCCACAGGGGAGTCAGGCCTCGTCTCGTGAGGAGACATGCAAGTCTGCCTTCCTCTCTAGTGGAAAAGCAGTGGCAGGCTTCCTGCCGAGTTGACATATGGATCGGTGGCTTTCTCTCGAGGTGCCACATTGCTTTGACAACTACCATCAAGTCTTGTGTCGATCCTCGGGTTGACCATCAAGTCAGTGCATGGGAGTCTGGTGTATCTAGAGTGGACTGGGACATCGGGGTCTTTTAGAATGATGGCACGACCCCTGGAGTTCCTACCGAGGTTCAAGATGAGACTGCCTCCTCTTCAGGTGCGACAGGAATGCCGGGATTCCTTTCCCGACAAGCAGGGAAATGGACCCTCATCTCGAGATGAAGAGGGAAAACCGGGGCTCTTCTTGAGTTATGGCATGACCCTCGGTGTTCCTCTCGAGTGGAGACTGGTATGTCTGGGAACTTCTTGAGTTACTATAAGGCCGTCAAGGACCCTTTCGAGGCTCAACAGGGAAGGTGGGTTTTCTCTTGAAACATTGCAGCAGAAAAGCACCTAATCTCGTGTGGAGGGTAGAATCTCCTGGTTTTTCTCTAGTTGTGGCAGGAAAGTTGGGGTTCCTCTCGAGTTAGGACGGGGACCTCAGGGACCCACTCGTGTGGGCTCAGGAAAGTCCAGTTTCCATGCGAATGGTGAGAGGCCTCTTGGGATTCCTCTCCAGTTGTGCAGGGGCCGTGGTCCTCATCTGGAGTTGAGGCTGGAACCTCAGGGTTCCTCTTCAGTGCTGATATGGATCTCAGGGTTCTTTTGGAGTTTCCACAGGTGAGTCAGGCCTCCGCTGGTGTGGAAATGCAAGTCTGCTTTCCTCTCGAGATTTAAAAGCAGTGTCAGGCTTCCGGTCGAGTTGACATAGCGATCGGTGGCTTTCTCTCAAGTGCCACAGAGTTGTCACACCTGCCATCATGTTTTGATTCGATCCTCAGGGTGACCATCAAGTATTGCAAGGGAGTCAGGCGTATCTGGAGATGATTGGGACATCGGGGTCTTTTGGAATGGTGGCCTGACCCCTGGAGTTCCTCTTGAAGTTCAATCTGAGACCACCTCCTCTTGAGGTGCGACGGGAATGCCGTAATTCCTTTCCCAACGAAGCAGGGAAATGGACCCTCATCTCAAGATGAGGCGGGAAAACCAAGGCTCTTCTTGAGTTATGTCGGGACCCTCGATGTTCCTCTCGAGTGGAGACTGGTATCCTGGGGAACTTCTTGAGTTGCCTCAAGGGTGTCAAGCACACTTTCGAGGCCCAAGAGGGAATGTGGGGTTTCTCACAAGATACCACATGAAAAAAGTGCCTCAACTCCCGTGGAGGGGAATATCTTCTGATTTTTCTCGAGTTGTGGCAGGAAACTTGGTGTTCTTCTGGAGTTACGATGGGGACCTGAGGTACCTGCTCGTGAGGCCTCAGGAAAGTCCAGTCTCCACGCGAGTTGCAAGGGACCTCTCAGGATTCCTCTCCAGTCGCTGTTTGGGCCATAGTCCTCATCTGGAGTGGAAGTCGGATCCTCAGGTTTCCTCTCCAGTGCTGACATTTAACTCAGGGTTCCTCTGGAGTTTCCACAGGGGAGTTAGGCCTCGTCTCGCGTGGAGACATGCAAGTCTGCTTTCCTCTCGAACTAGAAAAGCAGTGTCAGGCTTCCTGTCGAGTTGACCTAGGGATTGGTGGCTTTCTCTCGAGGTGCCTCAGGGCTGTCACTCATGCCATCGTGTTTTGAGTTGAACCTCGTGGTGACCGTCAAGTCAGTGCAGGGGAGTCAGGTGTATCTGGAGTGGATTGGCACATCAGGATCTGGAATGGTGGTACAACCCCTAGAGTTTTCTCGAATTTCAAGTAGAGATCACCTCCTCTTGAGGTGTGATGGGAATGCCAGGATTGCTTTCCCGATGAAGCAGGGAATTGAACCCTCATCTTGAGATGAGCAGGGAAAACCGGAGCTCTTCTTGAGTTGTGGAACCCTCGGTGTTCCCCTCGAATGGACACGGGTATGCCGGGGAACTTCTTGAGTTGCCTCAAGGGTGTCAAGGACCCTTTCGAGGCTAAAGAGAGAAGGTGTGATTTATCTCGAGACGCCACAGCAGAATCTTGCGCTGAGGTGTGAATCTACTGGTTTTTCTCAAGTTGCAGCAAGAAACATGGGGTTCCTCTCAAGTTAGGACGGGGACTTCAGGGACCCGCTCGTGTGGCTTCAGGAAAGTCCAGTTTCTTTGTGAGTTGCGAGGGCCCTCTCAGGATGTCTCTCCAGTTTCTGCCAGGGTGGCAGTCCTCATCTGGATTTCAGGCCGGAACCTCAGGTTTTGCTCCAGTGCTGACATGAATCACAGGGCTTCTCTGGAGTTTCCACAGGGGAGTCAGGCCTCATCTCATGTGGAGACATGCAAGTCTGCTTTCCTCTAGAGCTGGAAAAGCAGTGTCAGGCTCTCAGTCGAGTTGACATAGGGATCGATGGCTTTCTCTTGAGATGCCACAGAGCTGCCATCTTGTTTTGAGTTGACCCTCGGGTTGACGGTAGAGTCAGTGCAGGGTAGTCAGGTGTATTTGGAGTGGATTGGGACATCAGGATCTTTTGGAATGGTGGCACGACCACTGGAGTTCCTCTCGAGGTTCAAGTTGAGACCGCCTCCTCTTGAGGTGCGAAGGGAACGCAGGTATTCATTTCCTGACGAAGCAGGGAAATAGACACTAATCTCGAGATGAGGAGGGAAAACCAGGGCTCTCCTTGAGTTGTGGCGGGACCCGCGGTGTTCCTCTCGAGTGGAGACGGGTATGGGGGGAACTTCGTGAGTTGCCTCAAGGTGTAAAGGACCCTTTCGAGGCTGAACGGGGACGGTGGGATTTCCCTCGAGACTCTGCAGCCAAAAAGTCATCATCTCACGTGGAGGGGAGAATCTAGTGATTTTTCTCGAGTTGCAGCAAGAACCTTGGGGTTCCTCTCGAGTAACAACAGGGAACTCAGGGACTCGCTCGTGTGGCCTTGGCAAAGTCCAGTCTCTATGTTATTGCTGAGGGGCCTCTCAGGATTCCTCTCCAGTCGCTGCAGGGGTCAGGGACCTCATCTAGAGTTCAGACAGGAACCTCAGGGTTAATCTCCAGTGCTGACATGGACCTCGGGGTTCCTCTGGAGTTTCCACAGGGGAGTCAGGCCTCATCTCAAGTGAAGACATGCAAGTCCACTTTCCTCTCGAGCTGGAAAAGCAGTGTCAGGCTCTCAGTCGAGTTGACATAGGGATCGGTGGCTTTCTCTCGAGGTGCCACAGGCTGTCACTCGTGCCATCTTCTTTGAATTGATCCTCAGGGTGACAGTCGAGTCAGTGCACTGGAGTCACGTTTATCTGGAGTGGAATGGGACATTGGGGTCTTTTGGAATGGTGGCGCGACCTGTAGAGTTCCTCTCGAGATTCAAGTTTAGACCACCTTCTCTTGAGGAGCGAAGGGAACTGCCGGATTACTTTCCTGACGAAGCAGGGAAAGGGACCCTCATTTTGAGATGAGGTGGGAAAACCAGGGCTCTCCTTGAGTTGTGTCAGGACCCTTGGTGTTCCTCTCGAGTGTAGACCGGTATGCCGGGGAATTTCTTGAGTTGCCTCAAGGGTGTCAAGGACCCTTTCTAGGCTCAAGAGGGAAGATGGGATTTCTCTCGAGACATCGCAGTGGAATAGGGCCTCATCTTGCGTGGAGGGGAGAATCTCTTTTTTTCCCTCAAGTTGTGGCAGGAAACATGGGGTTCATCTCGAGTTACGATGGGGACCTCAGGGACATGCTCGTGTGGCCTCAGGAAAGTCCAGTCTCCCTCCCATCACTGCCGGGGCCACTGTCCTCAACTGGAGCTGTTGCCAAAACCTCAGGTTTCTTCTCCAGTGCTGACATGGATCTCGGAGTTCCTCTGGAGTTTCCTCAGGGGAGTCAGGCCTTGTCTCCTGTGCAGACATGTAAGTCCGCTTTCCTCTTGAGCTAGAAAAGCAGTGTCAGGCTTCCAGTCGAGTTGACATTAGGATCCGTGGCTCTCTGTCTAGGTGCCACAGGCTCTCACATCTGCCTTCATGTTTTGAGTCGATCCTAGGGATGAACGTCGAGTCAATGCAGGGGAGTCAGGGTTATCTGGAGTGTATTGGGACATTGGGGTCTTTTGGAATGGTGACACGACCCCTGGAGTTCCTCTCGAGTCTCAAGTTGAGACCGCCTCCTCTTGAGTTGCATCAGGAATGTCAGGATTGCTTTCCCGACGCAGAAGGGAAATGGACCCTCATCTAAAGATGAGGAGGGAAAACCTGGGCTCTTCTTGAGTTGTGTCGGGACCCTCAGTGTTCCTCTCAAGTGGAGATGGGTATGCTGGGGAACTTCTTGACTTGCCTCAAGGATGTCAAGGAACTTTTCAAGGCTCAAGAGGGAAGGTGGGATTTCTCTTGAGACACCGCAGCAGAAAAGGGCCTCATCTCACGGGAAGGGGAGAATATCCTGGTTTTTCTCGAGGTGCGGCAGGAAACTTGGGGTTCCTCTCGAGTTACAATGGGGACCTCAGGGACCCGCTCGTGTGGTCTCACAAAAGTCCAGTCTCCATGCGAATTGCGAGGGGCCTCTCGGGATTCCTCCCCTGGAGCTGTGGGGCCGTGGTGCTCATCTAGAGTTCAGGCCGGAGCCTCAGAATTAATCTCCAGCGCTGACATAGATCTCAGGATTCCTGTGAGGTTTTTACAGGGGAGTCAAGCTTCATATCGTGTGGAGACAGGCAAGTCCACTTTCCTCTTGAGCTGGAAAAGCAGTGTCAGGCTTCCGGTCCAGTTGACATAGGGATCGGTGGCTTTAACTCAAGGTGCCACAGGGCTGTCACACCTGCCATCGTGTTTTGAGTCAATCCTCAGGATGCCCGTTGATTCAGTACAGGGGAGTCATGTGTATCTGGTGTGGATTGGGTCATCAGGGTCTTTTGGATTGGTGGCATGAACCCTAGCATTCCTCTCGAGGTTCAAGTTGAGACCTCCTCCTCTTGAGGTGCGATGGGAACGCCAGGATTCCTTCACAAAGAAGCTGGGAAATGAACCCTCATCTTGAGATGAGGAGGGAAAGCAGGGGCTCATCTTGAGTTGTGGCGGGACCCTCGGTGTTCCTCTTGAATGAAAGCAGGTATGCAAAGGAACTTCTTGTGTTGCCTCAACAGGGTCTAGGACCCTTTCGAGGCTCAAGAGGGAAGTTGGGATTTCTCTCGAGAGGTCACAGCGGAATAGGGCCTCCCCTCGCGTGGAGAGGAGAATCTCCTGGTTTTTCTTGAGGTGCGTCAGGAAACTTGGGATTCCTCTCGCGTTACGACGGGGACCTCAGGGACCCGTTCATGTGGGCTCAGGAAAGTTCAGTCTCCATGCGAGTTTTGAGGGGCCTCTCAGGATTCCTCTCCAGTCTCGGCCAGGGCAGCGGTCCTCATCTGGAGTTGAGACAGGAACATCAGGGTTCCTCTCGAGTGCTGACATGGAGATCGGGGTTCCTCTGGAGTTTCCAAAAGGGAGTCAGGCCTCGTCTCGTGTGGAGACATGCAATTCCTCTTTCCTCTCGAGCTGGAAAAGCAGTGTCAGGATTCCGGTCAAGTTGACATAGGGATCGGTGGCTTTCTCTCAAGAAGCCACAGAGCTGTGACACCTACCATCGTGTTTTGAGTCAATCCTCGGGCTGAACGTCGAATCAGTGCTGGGGAGTCAGGTGTATCTGAAGTTGATTGGAACATCGGGGTCTTTCGGAATGGTGCAACGACCATTGGAGTTGCTCTCGACCTTCAAGTGGAGATCTCCTCCCCTTGAGTTGGACGGGAAAGCCGGTATTCCTTTCCTGACAAAGCAAGGAAATGGACCCTCATCTCCAGATGAGGAGGGAAAACCGAGGCTCTTCTTGAGTTGTGGAGGAACCCTCAGTGTTCCTCTCGAGTGGAGACGGGTTTGCCATGGAACTTGTTAAATTGCCTCAAGCGTGTCACGGACCCTTTCAAGGCTCAAGAGGGAAGGTGGGATTTCTGTCATGATGCCGCAGTGGAAAAAGGACTCATCTTGCGTGGAGGGGAGAATCTCCTGGTTTTTCTCGAGTTGCTGCAGGAAACTTGGAGTTCCTCTTGAGTTACAAGGGGAACGTCAGGTATCCACTTTTGTGGCCTCAGGAAAGTCCAGTCTCCCTGCGAGTTGAGAGGGACCTCTCAGGATTCCTCTCCAGTCGCTGCCAGGGCCACGGTCCTCATCTGGAGTTGAGGCCAGAACCACAGGGTTCCTCTCCAGTGCCAACGTGGATCTCGGGGTCCTCTGGAGTTTCCGCAGGGGAGTCAGGCCTCGTCTCATGTGGAGACATGCAAGTCTGCTTTTCTCTTGAGCTAGAAAAGCAGTGTCAGGCTTCCTGTCGAGTTGACATAGATATTGGTGGCTTTCTCTGGAGGTGCCTCAGGGCTGTCACTCATTCCATCGTGTTTTTAATCGATCGTTGGTGTGACCATCGAGTCAGTGCAGGGGGGTCAGGTGTATTGGGACATCGAGGTCTTTTGGAACGTTGGTCCAGCCGCTGGAATTCCATCGAGTTTCAAGTTTAGACCACCTCCTCTTGAGGTGTGACGGGAACGCCGGGATTCCTTTACTGATGAAGCAGGGAAATGGACCCTCATCTTGAGATGAGGAGGGAAACCCGGCACTCTTCTTGAGTTTTGGCGGGACCCTTGGTGTTCCACTTGGATGAGACGGGTTTGCCGGGGTACTTCTTGAATTTCCTCAGTGTACCAAGGACCCTTTCGAGGCTCAAGAGGGAAGGTGGGATTTCCTTCGAGACACCACAGTGGAGTAGAGCCTCATCTCGCGTGGAGGGGAGAATTTCTTGGTTTTTCTCTAGTTGATTCAGGAAACTTTGGATTCCTCTCGCGTTACGACGGGGACCTCAGGGATCCACTCGTGTGGGCTCAGGAAAGTCCAGTCTCCGTGAGAGTTGCCAGGGGCCTCTCAGGATTCCTCTCCAGTCCTGCCGGGGCTGCGGTCCTCATCTGGAGTTGAGACAGGGACCTCAGGTTTCCTCTCGATTGCTAACATGGAACTCGAGCTTTCTCTGGAGTTTCCACAGGGGAGTCAGGCCTCATCTCATGTGGAGACATGCAAGTCCGCTCTCCTCTCGAGCTGGAAAAGCAGTCAGGATTTCAGTCGAATTGACATAGGGATCGGTGGCTCTCTCTCAAGGAGCCACAAGGCTGTGACACCTACCATCGTGTTTTGAGTCGATCCTCTGGGTGAACGTCGAATCAGTGCAGGGGAATCAGGTGTGGAGTGGATTGGGACATCGGGGTCTTTTGGAATGGTGGTAAGACCATTGAAGTTGCTCTCGACATTCAAGCAGAGATCTCCTCCCCTTGAGGTGGACAGGAAAGCCGGGATTCCTTTCCCGACAAAGGAGGGAAATGGACCCTCATCTCAAGATGAGGAGGGAAAAACGAGGCTCTTATTGAGTTGTGGTGGAACCCTCGGTGTTCCTCTCGAGTGGAGTCAGGTTTGCCGGGGACTCGTTAAATTGCCTAAAGTGTGTCAAGGACCTTTCCAGGCTCAAGAGGGAAGGTGGAATTTTTCTCGAGACGCCACAGTGGAAAAAGGACTCATCTCGCATGGAGGGGTGAATCTCCTGTTTTTTCTCAAGTTGTGGCAGGAAACATGGGGTTCCTCTCGAGTTAAGAAGTGGACCTCAGGGAACCGGTTGTGTGGCCTCAGGAAAATCCAATCTCCATGCGAGGGGCCTCTCGGGATTCTTCTCCAGTTCCTGCCGGAACCGCGTTCCTCATCTGGAGTTGAGTCCAGAACCTCATGGTTCCTCTTCAGTGCTGACATGAATCTCAGGGTTCCTCTGAAGTTTTATCAGGGGAGTCAGGCCTCGTCTCTTGTGGAGACATGCAAGTCCGCTTTCCTCTCGGGCTGGAAAAGCGGTGTCAGGTTTCCGGTCTAGTTGACATAGGGATAGGTGGCTTTCTCTCGAGATGCTACAAGGCTGTCACACCTGTCTTCGTGTTTTGAGTCGATCCACGGGGTGACCGTCGAGTCAGTGCAGGGCAGACAGGTGTATCTGGAGTGGATTGGGACATTGGGGTTTTTGAATGGTGGCACAACCACTGGAGTTCCTCTCGAGGTTCAAGTTGAGACCGCCTCCTCTTGAGGTGTGGTGGGAATGCCAGGATTCCTTTCCTATGAATAAGGGAAATGGACCCTCATCTCGAGATGAGGAGGGAAAACCGGGGCTCCTCTTGTGTTGTGGCAGGACCCTCGGTGTTCCTCTCGAGTGGAGACGGGTATGCCGAGAAACTTCTTGAGTTGCCTCAAGGGTGTCAAGGACCTGTTCAAGGCTCAAGAGGGAAGGTGGGATTTCTCTCGAGACTCCGCAGAGGAAAAGGGCTTCATCTCACGTGGAGGGGAGAATCTCCTGGTTTTTCTCCAGTTGCAGCACGAAAATGGGGTTCCTCTCGAGTTACGATGAGGAAGTCAGGGATCCACTCATGTGGCCTCAGGAATGTCCAGCCTTCATGCGAGTTGCATGGGGCCACTCAGGATTCCTCTCCAGTCGCTGCTGGGCCCTAGGTCCTCATCTGGAGTTGAGGCCAGAACCTCAGGTTTCCTCTCCAGTCCTGACATGGACCTCGGATTTCCTCTGGTGTTTCCACAGGGGAGTCAGGCCACGTCTCGTGTTAAGACATGTAAGTCCCCTTTCCTCTCGAGCTGGAAAAGCGGTGCCAGGTTTCTGGTCAAGTTGACATAGGGATCGGTTTCTTTATCTCGAGGTGCCACAGGGCTGTCACACCTGCCATCCTGTTTTGAGTTGAAACTCGGGGTGGCCATCGAGTCAGTGCAGGGGAGTCAGGTGTATCTTGAGTGGGTTCAGAAATCAGGGTCTTTTGGAATGGTGGCACGACCCTGGAGTTTCTCTCTAGGTTCAAGTTGAGACCGACTCCTGTTGAGGTGCTACAGGATCGCCAGGATTCCTTTCCAACGAAGAAGGGAAGTGGACCCTCATCTCGAGATGAGGAGGGAAAACCGGGGCTCTTCTTGAGTTGCAGCGGGACCCTCAGTGTTCGTCTTGAGTGGAGACGGGTATGCTGGCAAACTTCTTGAGTTGCCTCAAGGGTTTCAAGGACCCTTTCGAGGCTCAAGAGGGAACGTGGGATTTCTCTCAAGACACCGCAGTGGAAAACAGCTTCATCTCACATTGAGGGGAGAATTTTCTTGTTTTTCTCGAACTGTGGCAGGAAACTTGGTGTTCCTCTGGAGTTACAACAGGGACCTCAGGGATCCGCTCATGTTGCCTCAGGAAAGACCAGTCTCCATGCGAGTTGCGAGGGGCTTCTCAGGATTCGACTCCAGTCGCTGGCAGGTCCGAGGTCCTCAGCTGGGTTTGAGTCTGGAACCTCAGGGTTGTGAGGGGCATCGCGGGATTCCACTTCAGTCGATGCCGGGGCTGAGGGCCTCATTTGGAGCTGAGGCTGGAACCTTAGGGTTCTTCTCCAGTGCTGACATGGATCTCGGGGTACCTCTGGAGTTTCCACAGCAGAGTCAGACCTTGTCTCATGTGCAGACATGCAAGTCCGCTTTCCTCTCGAGCTGGAAAAGCAGTGTCACGCTTCCTGTCGAGTTGACATAGGGATAGGTGGCTGTCTCTTGAGGTGCCACAGGGCTGTCACAACTGCCATCGTGTTTTGAGTCGATCCTCGGGGTAACTGTCCAGTCAGTGCAGGGGAGTCAGGTGTATCTGAAGTAAATTGCAACATCAAGGTTTTTTTTGGAATTGTGGCACGACCCCTGGAGTTCCTCTCGAGGTTCAAGTTGAGACCGCCTCCTCTTGAGGTGAGATAGGAACACCGGGATTCCTTTCCCGAAAGAGGGTGGAAATGGACCCTCATCTCGAGATGAGGAGGGAAAACCGGGCCTCTTCTTGAGTTGTGGCTGGACCCTTGGTGTTCCTATCGAGTGGAGACTGGTATGTCGGGGAACGTCTTGAGTTGCCTCAAGGGTGTCAAGGACCCTTTCAAGGCTCAAGAGGGAGGGTGGGATTTGTCTCGAGAAGTCGCAGTGGAAAAGGGCCTCATCTCGCGTTGAGAGAAGAATCTCCTGGTTTTTCTCCAGTTGCGGCAGGAAACTTGGGGTTCCTCTTGAGTTACGATGGGGAATTCAGTGACCTACTCGTGTTGCCTCAGGAAGGTCCAGTCTCCATGTGAGTTGCGAGGTGCCTCTTGGGATTCCTCTCCAATCGCTCCTGGGGCAAGGTCCCTATCTGGAGTTGAGGCCTGAACCTCAGAGTTCCTCTCCAGTGCTGACATGGATCTCGGGGTTCCTCTGGAGTTTCCTCAGGGGAGTAAGGCCTTGTCTCATGTGCAGACATGCAAGTCTGCGTTCCTCTTGAGCTGGAAAAGCAGTGTCAGGCTTCCGGTCGTTTTGACATAGGGATCTGTGGCTTTCTCTCATGGTGCCACAGGGCTGTCACACATGCCATCTTGTTTTGAGTTGATACTCAGGGTGACCGTCAAGTCATTGCAGGGGAGTCAGGTGTATCGGGAGTGGATTGGGACATCAGTATCTTTTTGAATGGTGGCACGACCCCTGGAGTTCCTCTCGAGGTCCAAGTTCAGACCGCCTCCTCTTGAGGTGTGACAGGAATGCCGGTATTCCTTTCCTAGCGAAGCAGGGCAATGGACCCTCATCTCAAGATGAGGAGGGAAAACTGGGGCTCTTCTTGAGTTGTGGCGGGACCCCCCATTTTGCTCTCGAGTGGATACGGGCATATCAGGGAACTTGTTAAGTCGCCTTAAGGGTGGCAAGGACCCTTTCGAGCCTCATGAGGGAAGGTGGGATTTCTCTTGTGATGCCGCAGCGGAAAAGGGCCTCATCTCACTTTGATGGGAGACTCTCCTGGTTTTTCTTGAATTGCGACAGGAAACGGTGTTTCTCTCGAGTTACGACGGGGACCTCAGGGACCCTCTCGTGTTGCCTCAGGAAAGTCCAGTTTCCATGCGAGTTGTGAGGGGCCTCTCGAAATTTCTCTCCAGTCACTGCCAGGGCCAAGGTCCTCCTCTGGAGTGGGCTGGAACCTCAGGCTTTCTCTCCAGTGCTGACATGGATCTCGGGTTTTCTCTGGGGTTTCCACAGGGAAGTCAGGCCTCGTATCGTGTGGACACTTGCAATACCGCTTTCCTCTCGAGCTGTAACAGTAGTGAAAGTCTTCCTGTGAAGTAAAATAGGGATCTGTGGCCTTCTCTCAAGGTGCCACAGGGCTGTCACACGTGCCATCGTGTTATGAGTCCATACTCGTTGTGACAGTCTAGTCAACACAGGGGAATCAGGTGTATCTGCAGTGGATTGAGACATCAGGTGCTGGGGTCCATCCCCGTTGGATTCAAGGAATTCAAAGGGGAGATGGAGTTGGCATCTTAGAAAAAATTATTTAATTAGAAATATAGAGATTAGGATAGAATAGTATAGTAGAAAATCAGGGGAGAAAAGGCGCTGAATAACTTGGGTTATGCGGTGTGCTAATAAACCCCAAGACAAGAGGTTTGCACCATCTACATAGGCCATCTGTGCCCGCTTGAATAGCAGAGGATGCCCTGCCTTGGGCTCCCTCTCACGTGGGTCTTAGAAGCCAAGGCAAGTAAGTAGACATGGTGAGCCTCCATGCCACAGGTCGAATTCAGCCTGAAAAGAAGATGGAGGGAGAGGTAGAAAGAGATAGAATGAGTTGACACTGGAGAAACTAGTCTTTCCAGTGACTGGTCCATCTTTTATTGTCCCGAAAGGCTTTTTATACTTTTGGTAGTACATAGAGATCAATGGATAATACAAAATTATGCAGCATCAGCAGCCCTGACTCTTATCAAGACCAGGCTTTCTCTCTGCATACCAAGCTGTATACACAAGTCTTAGGTGATTTACATCATCTTCTAGCCAGAAAGCCAATTAACATTTTACAGCCCTTTTCTGTAAGGGTCTGTCAACCAGAAAACTTATTTGCCTTAATAATGTTGTTCTTCCCAAAGTCCGCTGCCATTCTCAGAAAGCACTAAATAAAGTTACATTCTTACATAGCAAGGACACAACAATTTACAACAAGGAAAGATGAGTACAGTGATTTATAACAAAGAGAAAATTCATTAACTCAAAAGTCTAGTGTTGCTCACATTAAAACTACTGTATTCCTTTTTCTATATCCCAATTACATTGATTAATGTCCTTCAGGTGCCTAAAAGATAAAGAATATGGAGGCCTGACAGCAGTCATTGACTCAACAGTGGAACCCATCACCAATATAATTTCTAGCTTTTTAGAAAAGGCTCTATATCTTTAAGATGCTTTAAGCTGCATGCCTCTCACGGTTGGGGGCTGTATCACAAATTGTAAAAGTCCAGAGGATCCTGTCAGGTAAGTTAGAGAGCCATCAGAGGGATTTGAGCTCAGACACTCCTTTCATATGCAGGAGACCAGTTGGAGCTCTAAGTTAACTTTTTCCAGAGAAAGGTGGTTGGGTATAGCCCCCTGTAATGTCAGAAGAGTATAGTATAGCAGACAGTAAACAGACAGATTTTGATTTCAGGGTAGATGCTCAGGCAGAGGACCCCTTGAGACCTGACTCGCCTTGCCACGTCATGTCTCTCCGCATGACCTTGTCATGGGTGGGATATCCCGTGCTGGCTCCCAGCAATAGGGGTCTTTTGGAATGGTGGAACGACCCCTTGCATTCCTCTCGAGTGTCAAGTTGAGACGGCCTCCTCTTGAGGTGCGACGAGAAAGCCAGGATAGCTTTTCAGCGAAGCAGGGAAATGGATCCTCATCTGGAGATGAAGAGGGAAAACCAGGGCTCTTCTTGAGTTGTGGCAGGACCCTTGGTGTTCCTCTCGAGTGGAGACGGATATTTCGGGAAAATTCTTGAGTTGCATCCAGGGTGTCAAAGACCCTTACCACACTCAAGAATGAAGGTGGGATTCCTCTCTAGATGCTGCAGCAGAAAAGGCCTCATTTTGCGTGGAAGGGAGCATCTCCTGGTTTTTCTTGAGTTGCAGCAGGAAACTTGGACTACCTCTCAACTTACAAAGGGTATCTCAGGGACCTGCTCATGTTGCCTCAGGAATGTCCAGTCTCCATGCGAGTGCGAGGGGCCTCTCGGGATTCCTCTGCATTCAGTGCCGGATCCTAGGTCCTAATCTGGAGCTGAGGCCGGAACCTCAGGTTTTCTCTCCAGTGCTGACATGGATCTCGGTGTTCCTATGGAGTTTCCACAGCAGAGTCAGGCCTCGTCTCGTGTGGAGACATGCAAGTCTGCTTTCCTTTTGAGATGTAACAGTAGTGTCAGACTTCCTGTCGAGTTGACATAGGGATCTGTGGCTTTCTCTTGAGGTGCCACAGGGCTGTCACACGTGCCATTGTGTTGTGAGTCAATTCTCAGGGTGACGGTTGAGTCAGTGCAGGGGAATCAGGAGTATATGGAGTGGATTGGGACATCGGGTGCTGGGGTCCAGCCCCGGTGGACCCAGGGAATTTGAAGGGGAGACAAAGTTGGCATCATAGAAAAATTTATTTAATTAGAAATATAAAGATTAAGATAGAATAGTATAGTAGGAATATTAGTGGAGAAAAGTGGCTGAATAACTTGGATTATGTGGAAAGTTAATAAAACCCCAAGACAAGAGGTTTACACCATCTACATAGGCCACCAGTGCCCGCTTGAATTGCGGATGCTGCCTCACCTTGGGCTCCCTCTCACGTGAGTCTTAGAAGCCAGGGCAAGTAAGTATACATGGTGAGCCTCCACGTCCCAGATGCGAATTTAGCCCGAAAAGAGAGGCAGGGAGAGGGAGAATGAGAGAGAGAGAGAGAGTCGACATGGGGGAAACCATTCTTTTCAGTGACTGGCCCATCTTTTATTATCCAGAAAGGGTATTTATACTTTTGGTTGTACATAGAGATCAATGGATAATACAAAATTATGCAGCATCAGCAGCCCTGACTCATATTGAGACCAGGCTTTCTCTCTGCATACCCAGCTGTATACACAATTCTTAGGTGATTTACATCATCTTCTGGCAAGCAGGCCAATTGACATTTTATGGCCCTTTTCTGTTAAGGATCTGTCAACCAGAAAACTTATTTGCCTTAATAGTGTTGTTCTTCCCAAAGTCCACTGCCATTATCAGAAAGCACTAAATAAAGTTATGTTTTTACATAGCAAGGACACAACAATTTATAACAAAGAAAGATGAGTACAGTGATTTATAACAAAGAAAATTCATTAACTCAAAAGTCTAGTGTTGCTAACATTAAAACTACTGTATTCCTTTTTCTATATCCCAATTACATTGATTAATATCCTTCAGGTGCCTAAAAGATAAAGAATATGGAGGCCTGGCAGCAGTCATTGACTCAACAGTGGAACCCATCACCAATATAATTTCTAGCTTTTTAGAAAAGGCTCTATATTGTTAAGATGCTTTAAGCTGCATGCCTCTTGCGTTTGTGGGGCTCTAAACAATTCACAAGTTGTAAAACTCCAGGGGAATCTGTCAGGAAAGTTAGAGAGCCATCAGAAGGATTTGAGCAGAGACATTCCTTTCATATGCATGAGATCAGTTGCAGCTCTAAGTTAACTTTTTCCAGAGAAAGGTGGTTGGGAATAGCCCTGTGTAATGTCAGAAGAGTATAGTATAGCACCCAGTAAACAGACAGATTTTGGTTTCGGGGTAGATGCTCAGGCAGAGGACCCCCTGAGACCTGACTCGCCTTGCCCCATCAGGTCTCTATGCATGACCTTGTCATGGGTGGGATCTCCGGTGCTGGCTCCCGGCATCTCCTGTTTTTTTTTTTTTTATTTCTTAAGACAGCCAGATGTATTTCAGTTGTGAGCTTCTGAATGTTCTGTCAAATAATCGTGACTATACAAGGAAAAATGATTATGAAAAGCAAAAGGAGAGCACCCACAGCGGCATAACTGAAAATCGTAGACAGAATGTTCTTCCCCGAAATAAAGTTAGAGAAGGTGTGGAAAAAGTCATTAGCTGATCCCGCAACAGCAAAATCCAATCGGGAGTGTTCCATGGTCTGTATCTGATTATGAAGTTTCCCTAAATCTAAACCAATATCTGAGCTGTTCCAAACACCTAAAATATGATTTTTCAACATATTGGGCAGTATGCACTTGTTGAGTCAACGATATTGCTGCCACAGTAACAGGAACAGTAATAGTAATAGTAACAGTAACAGTAGTAATTATTATTAAAGCTGAATTCCCTAAGATTAGTAAGCCCACAAATCATCCTGATGGCATTAAATCTTGTAGTTGTTTTAACACAGCAAGACCATAATTATCATACCAATAAGTAGTTACAGTTACAGGCATCATAATATAGGGTGGACGTTTTAACACCACAAAAGAACAAACATTATATTGAGGAGTTAAGCAAACAGAAAGCATACATTGTTGACAAGACACTACATTAAGTCCATTTGTACATTAAGTTCTCTGGAATCATTGGTGAAAAGAAAAACATAAGGAGAGGGTAGACAAGCCAAAACAGAATAAGTAGAATTATTTTCTGGTCGGAGTTCGCGCTGCAGCAGCTCTGTCAGTCCCGCCGGGATCTTGATGTTTATCTTGCCTCTCCTGCTGCTAGGCGCGGTGCACTGGGTCCCTTCATTGAGGCTGGCCCCACCCGAGGCTCCCGGCGCATGGCTGTTTTCTGCGGGGGCGGTGGCAGAGGAGTTCCCTTTTTGTTTTTTGTGGTTGCAGCAGTGGAGGAACCAGGTGCCTGGGGGACTGCTACATGACGAATCAGCCTGTCTTGGATCCAAATTGGCGAATCTGTGTCCTGTGGAAAAATTACAAGCACATCCTTGACCACCAGTTAATAATGGGTTGGGACCTTTCCATTGTCCGGAGAGGAGGTCCTTCCACTTTACCAATGGCTTTGCATTTTGTTGTTCCAGACGAATCAGCATTTAAATTATCTATTACAAAGACAGCATACTGTAAAATCTGATGGGGGGGACTTTATGTTTTTATATATACTACTACTACTAAGTCGCTTCAGTCGTGTCCGACTCTGTGCCACCCCATAGACAGCAGCCCACCAGGCTCCCCCATCCCTGGGATTCTCCAGGCAAGAACACTCAAGTGGGTTGCCATTTCCTTCTCCAATGCATGAAAGTAAAAAGTGAAATTGAAGTAGCTCAGTCATGTCCAACTGTTAGCGACCCCATGGACTGCAGCCTACCAGGGTCCTCCATCCATGGGATTTTCCAGGCAAGAGTACTGGAGTGGGGTGCCATTGCTTTCTCTGTATTGTCAGTATAAATTTATTGACATATAACATATATAAATCAATATACTTGAATTAATATGTATAATTAGCATATTAATTATTATATATTGCAGCAATACAACATGCACATAACTAATACCAATCAACATAAACCAATGCACTGTAATAATATATGTCACACACACACAATATAATTACACAGTATATATAATATATGTTATCACAGTCCACCAATCTATACCAATCAATATCAGCCACATACATATTATATTACCACTATATATATTATATATAATATAATTTTACAGTATGTATTTAATATATATATTAATTTATATACTAATTAAGCATAGATTTATAAATAGAATTAGGTATATATTTATTATATTTCATTTATACCCATACTTATTTAGGCAAGCTGTAATTAGGCAAATATATTTATACTATGTATTTATAACAATATATAAAGTATTGTTAACTGTACCGCCTATTGATCACTAAGAAATTGAGAAATCCCTTTTCCAAGCAACTCCTATTTGAGACAGCACGTCCCTCCCACATAGGGTAAAGGGGAGTGAAGGAACTACATAGAATTTGGAAAGTTTCACAGGTATTCTCAAACTGCCAGTTTAGTATTTTTGCGTTTTCAACTACTGTGGGGGATTGAGGGCAAATGAAACAAAATTTGAGCCCTGAAGTCTACCAGGGAAACTTGCCAATCATCACTATTTTGTAAAAGACTTGCAGTTGATCCTCACTGAACGGATTTAACATATTTGCTACTTCTTTTCTAAAAAGTTCCACACTTCTTTTTCTTCCTTTTAAAATTAATTGTGCCACCAAGCTGGGATTAGATGAAACTATTTTTATTGGGGTCACTGGTAGATGGAACCAATGGGCCTTCTTGTCACAAGCATCCTGTAGGTGTATGTTTTGTGGCAAGAATAATTTAATCTCATCTTTTGGTAATATTAATCCTAATTAACTGATTATTTAAAGCCTCATCCATTTTAACAAGAGTCGCCTCTGTCTCATTAGTCAACTTTCTCTTAGAACTGGGATTAAGATTGTGTTTTTAAGGAATCAAACAAAAGGCTTTAAATCTGCAGTAGTCAGTTTTAAATGTGGGTGTATCCAATTAATATCCCCTAGTAATTTTTGGAAATCATTTAAAGTTAGTAAACAATCTATCTGCAGCTTCAAAGGGACATTATCAGTTTTCAAAACTTTTGGCAGACCTAAATATGAGAGGCAAATAAAGAGATGTTGCACAATATCTTTATACGCTTCTCCAGTTATCCTTCCATAATCCAAATCTGGTCTATAGCTTTTTAGATGACAAGCAACCATCTAATCTTTGCTTGAATATCTCCAGCAACGGGGAACTCACTACTCGCCAAGGTTTTAAACTCTCCTTTACCTTTTCCTCTGCAGCATTCCCATCCCACATATCATTTCTCTAATCCCACCAAGTCATTTTCAGTAGTGTGTGTTGGCCAGGAGCTGGGCCAGTCCTTCCCAGCAATGCTAGAAACGTGTGTTCTAGTGTCTAACAGCCCTGACATTTTATATCATTGAATTAAAAGATCTTTTAAAGGCCTAGAAGCTGTAATTCCCTGCACCCAAAAAGCTAGATCACTATATCCAAATCTTCTGTGGCCCCTAGCTTCAGAAGTCAAGGTTTTTCTTGTCTAATAAAGTAAAAGCAAAAGCTGTGTTATTCTTTAATCTTTATTAATTTGCACAGTGGTGAGACCAAAACATTAATTTTTTCAGTATAATCATAATCTACTACACCAGATACCACCGAAATTCCTTGAAAAGAAAGCAAGCTATGCCCTAGCACAAGTCCTACAATACCCTCAGGAAGGGGGTCAGCCACTCCCATTGGAATCAGAGTAACAGGCACGGCAGGGGTTAATATTGTTGGGGTGGTGGAGCTGAGGTCCAGTCCTAAGCTACCTTGGGTTGATTGGCATGGCTTGTTGTCTCCCTTTAGCAGGACATTGCAGGCAAAAAGGTTCTATTTGGCCATAAGAGAGACATTTTTTATTTGTAGAATCCTTTTTAATTACGATTATTTTTCTTTCTTTTTTTCTTTCTCTCTCTCTCTCTCTCTTTTTTTTTTTGGCTCGGCTGAGGCCCTCCCGCCCCCCCCCCCCGCCGAGGGGGTTTTATGCAAGCAGCAGGCTCTGTTTTAAAAGCTCCTTTGTTTAAAAATATTTCCCTATCTTTTTCAACCTTAAGCAATGTTCTGGGAGGCTTTGGATGCAAAGTGGGGAGTTCTTAAGCCCTGGGAAGGCGCAAGCAGAGGTGGGATATCCGCCTTAAATCAGAAAGTTTTGGATAAATTTTTAAAGGTTTGTGTAGAAGGGGAGGGTGCTCACCAGGGTGCCTGGCCGCAGCATCCTCTAAACCCTCTCCTTCCTCGGTAGGTAGAGCACAGTATCCCTCCTGTTCTTCATCAATTGCAGAAAATATGATCTGAGTAGAAGGTGGAGACCCACTACCATCCACCACTCTAGCCTCTCCCATAGGCTATCTAACAGCCTCATGACAGGGGTCCAGAACATTTCTAGTCATATTCCACAGAGCAAAAGCATTTACAAGCCCATGCAAAGTATAATAAGTTTTTAGCTGTTTTGCTAGCTTCACCCAAGTATCTAAATTAACAGTGCCATTTTCTGGAAACCAAGGGCATTGCTCTTATACAAATTTTAAAAAGAATTGAACACTAGTCTTTTTAACTTTAATCTTAACAGTTGCAAAATTAGTTCTATGAAGAGTTGTCGATCTTTTAACTCATTGTAACCCGTGTTAGAAAATTAAGATTTATAGAAAAGTCTGCCTTGTCATGGGTTTTACCTTAGCCAAGGGGAATTTTCTTTTCAACCCGTAAAAGTCTGCCTTGTCAAGGTTTCTATGCTTGCCAAAGGGGGTTGCCTTCAACCCATAGAAAGTCTGCCTTGTCAAGGTTTCTACCCTTGCCAAGGGGGGTTTCTTTCAACCCGTCAGTTTCTTTCAACACCTAAACACTTCCCACTCCTTCTAACTGTACCTGTCTTATGCAGGGGGGTCCTAGGAACCCGAGTGGCATCCTATGCGTCCTGAATTACTGAGCACTTCTGAGACCTACCTTCGAATAGCCTGTTCTGGGCACCATTTGCCAGGGTCCGGCCCCAGTGGATCCAGGGAATTCGAAGGAGAGATGGAGTTGGCGTCTTAGAAAAAATTATTTAATTAGAAATATAAAGATTAGGATAGAATGGTATAGTAGGAAAATTAGTGGAGAAAAGAGGCTGAATAACTTGGGTTATGTGGAGAGCTAATAAAACCCCGAGAAAAGAGGTTTGCACCATCTACGCAGGCCAATGGCGCCCGCTTAAATAGCGGAGGGTGCCACGCCTTGGGCTACCTCTCACGTGAGTCTTAGATGCCAAGGTAAGTAAGTATATATGGTGAGGCTCCATGCCCCAGATGGGAATTCAACCTGGAAAGGAGAGGGAGGGAGAGGGAGAAAGAGAGAAAGAGTCGACACAGGGGAATACAGTCTCCCAGTGACTGGCCCATCATTATTGTCTGGAAAGGCTCTTTATACTTTTGGTTGTACATAGAGATCAATGGATAATACAAAATTATGCAGCATCAGCAGCCCTGGCACTTATCGAGACCAGACTTTCTCTCTGCATACCCAGCTGTATACACAAGTCTTAGGTGATTTACATCATCTTCTGGCCAGAAGGCCAATTAACATTTTATGGCCCTTTTCTGATAAGGGTCTGTCAACCAGAAAACTTATTTGCCTTAATAGTGTTGTTCTTCCCAAAGTCCAGTTCCACTCTTAGAAAGCACTAAATAAAGTTAAATTCTTACATAGCAAGGACACAACAATTTATCACAAGGAAAGAGGAGTACAGTGATTTAAAACAAAGAGAAAATTCATTAACTCAAAAGTCTAGTGTTGCTAACATTAAAACTACTGTATTCCTTTTTCTATATCCCAATTACATTGATTAATATCTTTCAGGTGCCTAAAAGATAAAGAATATGGAGGCCTGGCAGCAGTCATTGACTCAAAAGTGAAATCCATCACCAATATAAGTTCTAGCTTTTTAGAAAAGGCTCTATATCTTTAAGATGCTTTAAGCTGCATGCCTCTCACGTTTTGGGGGAAGTAAACAATTCACAAGTTGTAAAAGTCTGGGGGAACATGTCAAGTTAGTTAGAGAGCCATCAGAGGGATTTGAGCTGAGACACTCCTTTCATATGCAGGAGATCAGTTGGAGCTCTAAGTTAACTTTTTTTCAGAGAAAGGTGGTTGGGGATAGTCCCCTGAAATGTCAGAAGAGTATAGTATAGCAGACAGTAAAAAGACAGATTTTGGTTTCATGGCAGATGCTCAGGCAGAAGACACTTTGAGACCTGAATCGTCTTTCCCGTCGGGTCTCTCCACATGACCTTGTCACGGGTGGGATCTCCCATGCTGGTTCCCGGCAATTGGAGTCTTTTGGAATGGTGGAAAGACCCCTGACGTTCGTCTCAACTTTCAAGTTAAGACCGCCTCCTCGTGCAGTGTGACGGAAAGGCCAGGATTCCTTGCCCGACGAAGCAGGGAAATGGACCCATATCTCGAGATAAGGAAGGAAAAATGGGGTTCTTCTTGAGTTGTTTTGGGAACCTCGATGTTCCTTTCTAGTGGAGACGGGTATTTCAGGGAAATTCCTGAGTTGCAGCCAGGGTGTCAAGGACCCTTCGAGGATCAAGAGGGAAGGTGATATTTCTCTTTAGACACTGCAGCGGAAAAGGGCCTGATCTCGTATTGAGGGGAGAATCTCCTGGTTTTTCTCGAGTTGCGGCAGGGAACTTGAGGTTGCTCTCGAGTTACAATGGGGACCTCAGGGACCCGCTCGTGTAGCCTCAGGAAAGGCCAGTTTCCATGTGAGTTGTGAGGGGCCTCTCGGGATTCCTCTCCAGTCAGTGCTGGGTCCTAAGTCCTCATCTGGAGCCGAAGCAGGAACCTGAGGTTTCCTCTCCAGTGCTGACATGGATCTTGGGGTTCCTCTGGAGTCTCCACAGGGGAGTCAGGCCTCTCGTGTGGAGACGTGCAAGTCCACTTTCCTAAAGAGATGTAACAGTAGTGTCAGGCTTCCTGTCGAGTGGACATAGGGATCTATGGCTTTCTCTCAAGATTCGACAGGGCAGTCACACATGCCATCATATTTTGAGTCGATATTCTGGGTGACAGTCGAGACAGTGCAGGGGAATCCTGTGTATTGGAATGGATTGGGACATTAGGGTCTTTTGGAATGGTGGCATGACCCCTGGAGTTATTCTCGACTTTCAAGTTGAGATTGCCTCCTCATAAGGGGTGACGGGAAAGCTGGGATTCCTTTCCCAATGAAGTAGGGAAATGGACCCTAATCTCCACATGACGAGGGAAAAACGGGGCTCTTTTTGAGCTTTGGCGGGAACTTCTGGGTTCCTCTCGAATTAAGACGGGGACCTCAGGGACCCACTAGTGTTGCCTAAGGAAAGGCCAGTCTCCATGCGAGTTGCGAAGGGCCTCTCGGGACTCCTCTCCAGTCAGTGCCGGGTCCTAGATCCTCATCTGAAACTGAGGCCAGAACCTCAGTTTTCCTCTCCAGTGCTGACATGGATCTTGGGATTCCTATTAAGTCTCCACAGGGGAGTCAGGCCTCGTCTCGTGTGGAGACACGCATCCGCTTTCCTCTCGAGCTGTAACGGTAATGTCAGGCTCCTGTCTAGTTGACATATGGTTCTGTGGCTTTCTCTCGAGGTGCCACAGGGCTGTCACACGTGCCATCCTGTTGTGAGTCAATACTTGGGGTGACAGTCGAGTCAGTGAAGGGGAATCAGGTGTATCTGGAGTGGATTGGGACATCGGGGTCTTTTGAAATGGTGGCAAGACCCCTAGTGTTTCTCTCGACTTTCACGTTGAGACCGCCTCCTCTTGAGGTAGGACAGGAAAGCCAGGATTCCACTCCCGACGAAGCAGGGAAAGGGACCCTCATCTCGAAATGAGGAGGGAAAAACGGGACTCTTCTTGGATTGTGGTGGGATACTCAGTGTTCCTGTCAAGTGGAGACAGATATGATGGGGAATTTCTTGAGTTGTATCTAGGGTGTCAAGGACCATTTTGAGGCTCAAGAGGAAAGGTCGAATTTCTCTCAAGATGCCACCACAGAAAAGGACCTCATCTCTCGTTGAAGGGATAATCTCCTGGTTTTTCTCGAGTTGCTTCAAGAAACTTGGGGTTCCTCAGGAACCAGGTCGTGTTGACTCAGGAAAGACCAGGCTCCATGCAAGCTGCGAAGGGTCTTTGGCTTTCTCTCGTGGTGCCAAAGGGCTGTCACACTTTCCATCGTGTTGTGAGTCGATACTCGGGTGACAGTCAAGTCAGTGCAGGGGAATCAGATGTATCTGTAGTGGATTGGGACATTGGGGTCTTTTGGAATGGTGGTGCGACCCCTGGAGTGCCTCTCGACTTTCAAGTAAAGACCGCTTCCTCTTAGGTGTGATGGGAAGGCTGTGATTCCTTTCCCAACGAAGTGCTAAAATGAACCCTCATCTCGAGATGAGAATGGAAAAAGGGGGCTCTTCTTGAGTTGTGCCTGACCATCGGTGTTCCTATTGAGTGGAGATGGGTATGTTGGGGAACTTTTTGAGTTGCGTCAAGGGTGTCAAGGACCCTTTCGAGGCTCAAGAGTGAAGGTGGGATTTCTCTCGAGATGCCGCCGTGGAATGAGGGCTCATCTCACGTAGAGGGGAGAATTTCCTGGTTTTTCTCGAGATGTGGCTGGAAAATCGGGGTTCCTCTCGACTTATGACAGGGACCTCAGGGACCCGTTCGTGTTGTCTCATTAACATCCAGTCTCCATGAGAGTTCCGAGGGCCCTCTCAGGATTCCTCTCCAGTCATTGCCGGGTCCTAGGTCCTCATCTGGAGCTGAGGCCACAACCTCAATGTTCCTCTCCAGTGCTGACATGGATTTCGGGGTTCCCTTGGAGTTTCGATAGGGCAGTCAGGCCTCATCTTCGGTGGAGACATGCAAGTCCTCTTTCCTCTCGAGCTGTCAAAGTAGTGTCAGGCTTCCTGTTGGGTTGACATAGGGATTGGTGGCTTTCTCTCGACATGCCACATGGCTGTCAAACCTGCCATCATGTTTGGTGTCAGTACTCGGGGTGACAGTCAAGTCAGTGCAGGAGAATCAGGTTCCTCTGGACTGGATTGGGACATCGTGGTCTTTTGGAATTGTGGCATGATCCCTAGACTTCCTCTAGACTTTCAAGTTTTGAGTGCCTCCTCTTTAGGTGCGGTGGGAATGCCAGGATTCCTTTCCCGATGAACCAGGGAAATGAACCCTCATCTGGAGATGAGGATGGAAAAACGGAGCTCTTCTTGAATTGTGGCGGGACCCTCGTTTTTACTCTTGAGTCAAAACGGTTATGTCGGGAAACTTCTTGAGTCACATCCAGGGTGTCAAGGACCCGTTCGAGGCTCAAGAGTGAAGGTGGGATTTCTCTTGAGACACCGCAGTGGAAAAGGGCCTCATCTCGCGTTGAGGGGAGAATCTACTGGTTTTTCTTGGGTTGCAGCAGGAAACTTGGGGTTCCTCTCAGGTTATGACGGGGACTTCAGGGACCCGCTCATCTTTCCTGAGGAATGTCCAGTCTCCATGTGAGTTGTGAGGGGCCTCTCAGGATTCCTCTCCAGTCGGTACAATGTCCTAGGTCCTCATTTGGATCTGAAGCCGATACCTCAGTGCAGGGAGCCTGCATGAGGAACTCTGCCCATGGCAAATGTCATGAGGAAGGAGGCTTTGGCATATGCTATGACAGGGTGGAGTCTCAGGAGAACCCCTGTTCCCGAGCATATACCCCCAAATCCAAAGGCTGCCTACTTTACTGCTTTATGCTCTCACCTTCACCTCTGACTTTATGGGGGACTGTCCCACACCACCTCTATCAGAGAAGGAATTAACTTGCAGCTCCAGTCAATAAAAATTCCTGGGTGTGACAAGAGTGTTTCAACTTACATACTCCTCTGAAGGTTCTCTAACGTGCCTGAGCAGGTTCGTCCGTCCACATGTGATTGTTTACAGCCTCCCAACCATGACAGGCATGAGATGCTTTAAACGTTCTAAATACAGATTCTTTTGAGAAGCTATATATTATTAATATAGTGGGTTGGTTAGATATTATACTGGTGAAGGGTTTTCATTTGTTGGGCCAATATTTGCTGCTAAGTCTCCATATTCCTTGCCCTTATGTACATTAATGAATATAACTAACATATAAGAGAAATAAGTATTAACCTTTGGTATTAATCATGCTAAACTTAGGCTAAGTAAATTCCTTTCTCGATTGTAACTCACTGCACCTTCACCCTATAGGAATGCAACTCTATCTGGTACCTGTGGAGGGTGGCACCTGGTTTAAGAAAATTCATCCCTGGAAATTAAGTTTTCTGGTTGACTGACCGTTATCAGAAAGAAAGGGTCATAAAATGTCAGCAGGCCTCATGGCCAGAAGATAATGTAAAGCCACCTAAGACCTTTTGTATACATTTATATGAAGCACTTGATTTTGATAAAGGTCAGGTCTGCTGACCCCACGTGACTTAGTATTCTATCTCTGTGTATAACAAAAAGTATATAAGCAAACCTGAAAAATAAAGAAAATGGACCAGTTCCTGGAAAGACTGGTTTCCCCCGTGTGGTCTTTTCTCGTTCTCTTCTTTTCTGGCTGAATTTCCATCTGGAGCATGGAGGCTTGACATGTCTACTTACCTGCCCTAGTTTCTAAGACCTATGCGAGAGGGATCCCAAGGTGTGACACCCTCCGCTACACAAGTGGGTGCCGGTGGCCTACATAGATGGTGCAAATTTCTTGTCTTGGAGTTGTATTGGTTTTCCATGTAAACCAAGTTATTCAGCCTCTTTTTTCTACTAATTTTCCTACTACAATATTCTTTTCTAATATCTTTTTATATTTTGAATTAAATAGGTTTTTCCTAGGACACCGACTCCGTCTCCCATTTGAATTACCCTGGATCAACCGGGGCTGGACCCAGGCACTTCAGGGTTCCTCTAAAGTGCTGATATGGATCTCGGGGTTCCCATGGAGTTTCAACAAGGGAGTCAGCCCTCGTCTAGTGTGGAGACATACAAATCCGCTTTCCTCTCGAGTTGTAACAGTAGCGTCAGGATTCCTGTCGAGTTGACATATAGAACTTTGGCTTTTCAAGTTGAGACCACCTCCTCTTGAGGTGCGACAGGAATGCCAGGATTCCTTTCCCGACGAAGCAGGGAAATGGACCCTCATCTCGAGATGAGGATCAAAAAATGGAGCTCTTCTTGAGTTTTGATGGGACCCTCAGTGTTCCTCTCGAGTGGAGATGGGTATCGTGGGGAACTTCTTGAGTTGCCTCAACAGTGTCAAGTATCCTTTCAAGGCTCAAGAAGGAAGGTAAGATGCCGGGTTCCAGCCCCAGTGGATCTATGGTAATTTGAAGGGGAGACAGAGTAGGCGAAGAAATACTTATTTATTTAGAAATAAAAAGAGAGATTACGAAAGAAGATTGTAGTAGGAAAACTTAGTGGAGAAAATAGGCTGAAAAACTTGTTTTACGTGGAGAACTAATAAAACCTCAAGACAAGAGGTTTGCACCATCTACGATAGGCCACTGGTGCCCATTTGATTAGCGAAAGTTTCCCTGCCTTGGGCTCCCTATTGCGTAGGGCTTAGAAGCCAGGGCAAGTAAGTAGACACGGCGAGCCTCCACACCCCAGATGGGAATTCAGCCTGAAAAGGAGAAGGAAGGAGAGAGGGTGAGAGAGAGTGATTTGACACGGGGGAAACAAGTCTTTCCAGTTAACGACCCCCCCCCCCATTGTCCGTAAAGTCCTTTTATACTTTTGGTTGTACATAGAGATCAATGGATAATACAAAATTATGCAGCTTCAGCAGCCCTGTCTCTTATCGAGACAAGGCTTTCTCTCTGCATACCTACTTGTATACACAAGTGGTAGGTGACTTACTTCATCTTCTGGCCAGGACGCCAATTAACATTTTACAGCCCTTTTCTGATAAGGGTCTGTCAACCAGAAAACTTATTTGCCTTAATAGTGTTGTTCTTCCCAAAGTCTGGTGCCACCCTCAGAAAGCTATAAATAAGGTTACATTCTTACATAGTAAATACACAACAATTTATAACAAGGAAAGAGGAGTACAGTGATATAACAAAGAGAAAATTCACTAACTCAAAAGTCTAATGTTGGTAACATCAAAACTACTATATTCCTATTTCTGCATCCCGTTTACATTGACTAATATCCTCCCAGGTGCCTAAAACATAAAGGATATGGAGGCCTGGTGGTAAACATTAACTCATCAATCAAACTAATTCTTAGCTCTAAAAGACTCTATATCTTGAAGATGTTTTAAGCTTCGTGCCTCTCGTGGTTGGGGCCCGTAAACAATTCACAAGTGTATTTGTAAAAGTCCAGACACCAGTCAGGTAAGTTAGCAAGCTATCAGAGGGGCTTAAGCCCAGACATTATGTTAACTGGAGCTCTAAGTTAAATTTTTCCTGAGAAAGGTGGTTGGGGATAGCCCCGTGTAATGTCAGAAGAGAATAGTATAGCAAAGAGAAAACACATAGATTTTGGTTTTGGGGTAGATGATCAGGCAGAGGCCCCTTGAGACCACTCGCCTTGATGGTCAGGTCTCTCCGCATTACTTTGTCATGGGTGGGATCACCTGTGCTGGCTCCCAGGAGTGGGATTTCTCTCAAGATGCCACCGTGGAAAAGGGCCTCATCTCACATGGAGGGGAGAATCTCCTGGTTTCTCTCGAGTTGCAGCAGGAAACTTGGGGTTCCTCTAGAATTCTGACGAGAACCTCAGGAACCTGCTCATGCAGCCTCAGGAAAGCCCAGTCTCCATGCGAGTTGTGAAGGGCCTCTCGGTATTCCTCTCCACTTGGTGCCAGGTCCTAGGTCCTCATATGGAGCTGAGGCTGCAACCTCAGGTTTCCTCTCGAGTGTTGACATGGGTCTCGGGTTCCTATGGAGTTTCCACAGGGGAGTAAGGCCTCGTCTTTTTTGGAGACATGCAAGTCCGCTTTCCTCTCAGCTGTAACAGTAGAGTCTGGCTTACTGTCAAGTTGACTTAGGGATCTGTGGCTTTCTCTCAATGTGCCCCAGAGCTGTCACACATGCCATTGTGTTTTGAGTTGATACTCGGCGTGACAGTTAAGTCAGTGCAGGGGAATCAGGTGTATCTGGAGTGATTTGGGACATCGAGATCTTTTGGAATGGTGGCACGACCCCTGGAGTTCCTCTCGACTTTCAAGTTGAGAGTGCCTCCTCTTGAGGTGCGACAGGAACGCTGGGATTCCTTTCCCGAAGAAGCAGGGAAAGGGACCCTCATCTCGTGATGAGATGGGAAAAACGTTGCCAGTGTCCATCCCCTGTGGATCCAGGGTATTTTGAAGCGGGGATGGTGTGGCGAGGAAAAACTTTTATATATTTAGAAATGTAATGAGAGATTAAGAAGAAATAATATAGTAGGAAAATTATTGGAGAAAAGAAGGTGACTATCTTGGTTTACGTGGAAAACCAATAAAGTTCCAAGAAAAGGAACTTGCACCATCTATGTTAGACGACCAGCATCCTCTTATATAGCAGGGGTGCCCCACCTTGGGCTCCCTCTTGCATGGGTCTTAAAAGCCAGGGCCAGTAATTTGACATGGCGAGCCTCAATGCCCCAGATGGGAATTCAGAGTAAGAAAAGTCATGGGGGAAACCAGTCCAGTGACTGGCCCATCCTCTGTTGTCCGGAAAGGCCTTTTGTACCTTTTTTTGTACATAGAGATCAACGGATAATATAAAATTATGCCTTGTCAGCAGCCCTGACTCATCGAGACCAGGCTTTCTCTCTGCATACCTAGTTGTATACACAAGTCTTAGGTGATTTACATCATCTTCTGGCCAGAAGGCCAATTAACATTTATGTCCCTTTTCTGATAAGGGTTTGTCAACCAGAAGACTTATGTGCCCTGATAGTGTTGTTCTTCCCAAAGTCTGGTGCCACTTTCAGAAAGCACTAAATAAAGTTACATTCTTACATAGCAAAGACACAACAAGAAAGAGGAGTGCAGTAATATATAACAAAGAAAAGTAATTAACTCAAGTCTAGTGTAGCTAACATCAAAACTACTATATTCCTTTTTCTATATTCTGGTTACAATGATTAATATCCTCCAGGTGCCGAAAAGATAAAAAATATGGAGGCCTGGCAGCAAGTCATTCACACAACAGTGAAACCCATCACCAGTATAATTTTTAGATTTTTAGAAAAGGCTCTGTATCTTTAAGATGCTTTAAGCTTTGTGCCATTTGCTGTTGGGGGCGAAAACAATTCACAAGTAGTTCTAAAGTCCAGGCACCCAGTTAGGTAAGTTAGAAAGTCATCAAAGGGGACCGAGACATTCTTTTTATGTGCAGTTCAGTTGGTTTAGTTCAGTCGCTCAGTCGTGTCCGATTCTTTGTGACCCCATGAATCTCAGCACGCCAGGCCTCCCTGTCCATCACCATCTCCCAGAGTTCACTCAGACTCACATTCATCGAGTCCATGATGCCATCCAGCCATCTCATCCTCTGTCGTCCCCTTCTCCTCCTGCCTACAATCCTTCCCAGCATCAGAGTCTTTTCCAATGAGTCAACTTTTCGCAAGAGGGGGCCAAAGTACTGGAGTTTCAGCTTTAGCATCATTCCTTCCAAAGAAATCCCAGGGTTGATCTCCTTCAGAATGGACAGGTTGGATCTCCTTGCTGTCCAAGGGACACTCAAGAGTCTTCTCCAACACCACAGTTCAAAACCATCAATTCTTCGGCGCTCAGCCTTCTTCACAGTCCAACTCTCACATCCATACATGACCACAGGAAAAACCATAGCCTTGACTAGACGGACCTTAGTCAGCAAAGTAACACCTCTGCTTTTGAATGTACTATCTAGGTTGATCATAATGCAGGAGACTGTTAACTGAAGCCCTGAGTTAACTTTTTCCAGAGAATGTCAGAAGAGTGGAAAGCAGAGTACAATAAAGCAGGTAGACTCTGGATTCTGGGGGTACATGTTCAGGAAAACCCAGGGGGAACCCCTGAAGCCAGATCACGTCTTTGCGTTTTGTTGGACATCCTTCCTCATGACCTTTGCCATGGGCGGGATTCCTCACACTGACCCCTGGCAAAACGGGGCTCTTCTTGAGTTGTGGAGTGACTCACGGTGTTCCTCTTGAGTGGAGACAGGTATATCGGGGAACATCTTGAGTTGATTCAAGGGTGTCAAGGAGCCATACGAGGCTCAAGAGGGAAGGTGGGCGTTCTCTCATGACGCTGCAGCAGAATAGGGCCTCATCTTGCGTTGAGGGGAGATTCTCCTGGTTTTTCTCAAGTTGCAGCAAAAAACTTGGGTTCCTCTTGAGTTATAACAGAGACTCAGGGACCCGCTCGTGTGGCATCAGGAAAGTCCAGTTTCCATGCAAGTTGTGAGGGGCCTTACGGGATTCCTCTCCAGTCGGTGCTGGGTCCTAGGTCCTCATCTGGAGCTGAGGCCACAAACTCAGGCTTCCTCTCCAGTGCTGACAAGAATCTCAGAGTTCCTACGGAGTTTCCACAAGGGAGTCAGGCCTTGTCTCATGTGGTGACATGCAAGTCCGCTTTCCTCTGAGCTATAACAGTAGTGCCAGAATTCCTGTCTAGTTGACACTGGGATCTGTGGCTTCTCTCGCGGTGCCACAGGGCTGTCACACTTGCCATCGTGTTGTGAGTCAATACTCGGGATGACAGTCGAGTCAGTGCAGGGGAATCAGGTGTATCTGGAGTAGACTGGGACATAGGGTTCTTTTGGAATGATGGCACGGCCCCTGGAGTTCCTCTCGACGTTCAAGTTGAGACTACCTCCTCTTGAGGTGTGATGGGAACCCTGGGATTCCTTTCCTGATGATGCAGGGAAAGGGACTGTCATCTCGAGATGCAGAGGGAAAAACGGGGCTCTTCTTGAGTTGTGGCAGGACCCTCGGTTTTCCTCTCGAGTGGAGACAGGTATGTTGGTCTACTATTTGAGTTGCCTAAAGGGTGTCAAGGACCCTTTTGATGCTCAAGAGGGAAGGTAGGATTTCTCTGGCGACGCCGCAGTGGAAAAGGACCTCATCTCACGTTGAGGGTAGAATCTCCTGGTTTTTGTCGAGTTGCAGCATGAAACTTGGTGTTCCTCTCGACTTACGAAGGGGACCTCAGGGACCCGCTCATGTGGCTTCAGGAAAGTCCAGTCTCTGTGCGAGTTGTGAGGGGCCTCTTGGGATTCCTCTTCAGTCGGTGCCAGGTCCTATGTCCTCATCTTGAGATGAGGCCAGAACCTCAGGTTTCCTCTAAACTGCTGACATGGATCTCGGGGTTCCTATGGAGTTTAAACAGGGGAGTCAGGCCTCATCTCATGTGGAGACATGCAAGTCCACTTTCCTCTCAAGCTGTAACAGTAGTGTCAGTCTTCTTGTCAATTTGACCTAGGGATCTGTGGCTTTCTTTCGAGGTGCCACAGGGCTGTCCCACGTGCCATCGTGCTGTGAGTTGATACTTGGGGTGACAGTCGAGTCAGTACAGGGGAAGCAGGTGTATCTGCAGTGGATTTGGACATCAGGGTCTTTTGAAATGGTGACACGACCACTTGAGTTCCTCTCGACTTTCAATAGGAGACTGCCTCCTCTTGAGGTGCGACAGGAACACCGGGATTCCTTTCCCGATGAAGCAGGGAAATGGACCCTCATCTCAAGATGAGGAGGGAAAAACGGGGCTCTTCTTGAGTTGTGGTGGGAACATTGGTGTTCCTCTCGAGTGGAGACGGGCAAACTTCTTGAGTTGCATCGAAGGTGTTAAGGACCCCTTCGAGGCTCAAGAGGAAAGGTGGTATTTCTCTTGAGATGCCACATTGGAAAAGTGCCTCATCTTGCATGGAGGGGAGAATCCCATGGTTTTTCTCGAGTTGCGACAGGAAACTTAGGGTTCATCTTGACTTATGAAGGGGACCTCAGGGACCCGCTCGTGTGGCCTCAGGAAAGTCCAGTCTCCATGCGAGTTGCGAGGGGCCTCTCGGGATTCCTCTCAAGTTGGTGCCGGGTCCTAGGTCCTCATCTTGAGCTGAGGCCGGAACCTCAGGGTCCCTCTCCAGTGCTAACATGGATCTCGGTGTTCCTATGGAGTTTCCACAGGGGAGTCAGGCCTCATCTCATGTGGAGACATGCAAGTCCGCTTTCCTCTCAAGCTGTAACAGTACTGTCAGGCTTCCTGTCGAGTTGACATACGGATCTGTGGCTTTCTCTTGAGGTGCCACAGGGCTGTCACATGTGCTTTCATGTTGTGAGTCAATACTCGGGGTGACAGTCGAGTCAGTGCAGGGGAAGCAGGTGTATCTGGAGTGATTTGGGACATCGGGTCTTTTGGAATGGTGGCACGATCCCTGGAGTTCCTCTTGACTTTCAAGTGGAGACTGCCTCCTCTTGAGGTGTGATGGGAAACCGGGATACTTTTCCCGACGAAGCAAGGACATGGATCCTCCTCTCGAGATGAAGAGGGAAAAACAGGGCTCTTCTTAATTTCTGACGGGACCCTCTGTGTTCCACTCGAGTGGAGACGTTTATGTCGGGGAGCTTCTTGAGTTGCATCAGGAGGGTCCAGAACCCTTTCGAGGCTCAAGACGGAAGGTGAGATTTCTCTCGAGATGCTGTAGCAGAAAAGGGCCTCATCTCACTTTCAGGGGAGAATCTCCTGGTTTTTCTCGAGTTGTGGCAGGAAATATGAGGTTCCTCTCCAGTTATGACAGGGACCTCAGGCACCCGCTCGGGTTGCCTCAAGAAAGTCCAGTGTCCATGTTAGTTGTCAGGGGTCTACTGGGATTCCTCTCCAGTCTGTGCCGGGTCCTAGGTCCTCATCTGGATCTGAGGCCAGAACCTCAGTATTCCTCTCCAGTGCTGACATGGATCTCGGGGTTCCTAAGGAGTTTCAATAGGGAAGTCAGGCTTCGTTTCATGTGGAGACATGCAAGTCCTCTTTCCTCTTGAACTGTAACAGTAGCGTCAGGCTTGCTGTCGAGTTGACATCAGGATCTGTCACTTTCTCTCGAGGGGACACAGGGCTGTCACACCTCACATCGTGTTTTGAGTCAATATTTGTGGTGACAGTCGAGTCAGTGCAGGAGAATCAGGGTTTTTTTTAATTTTAAATTTTACTTTATTTTACTTTACAATACTGTATTGGTTTTGCCATACATTGACATGAATCCACCACGGGTGTACATGCGATCCCAAACATGAACCCCCCTCCCACCTCCCTCCCCAAAATATCCCTCTGGGTCATCCCTGTGCACCAGCCCCAACCATGCTGTATCCTGCATTGGACATAGACTGGTGATTCGATTCTTACATGATAGTATACATGTTTCAATGCCATTCTCCCAAACAATCCCACCCTCTCCCTCTCCCTCTCCCTCTGAGTCCAAAAGTCCACTCTACACATCTGTGTCTTTTTTGCTGTCTTGCATACAGGGTCATTATTGCCATCTTTCTAAATCCCATATATATGTGTTAGTATACTGTATTGGTGTTTTTCTTTCTGGCTTACTTCACTCTGTATAATCGGCTGCAGTTTCATCCATCTCATCAGAACTGATTCAAATGTATTCTTTTTAATGGCTGAGTAATACTCCATTGTGTATATGTACCACACTTTCTTATCCATTCATCTGCTGATGGACATCTAGGTTGTTTCCATATCCTGGCTATTATAAACAGTGCTGCGATGAACATTGGGGTACCTATGTCTCTTTCAATTCTGGTTTCCTTGGTGTGTATGCCCAGCAGTGGGATTGCTGGGTCATATGGCAGTTCTATTTGCAATTTTTTTTTATTTTTTAAATTTTAAAATCTTTAATTCTTACATGCGTGGAATCTCGACACTGTTTTCCATAGTGGCTGTACTAGTTTGCATTCCCACCAACAGTGTAGGAGGACTCCCTTTTCTCCACACCCTCTCCAGCATTTATTGCTTGCAGATTTTTGGATTGCAGACATTCTGACTGGTGTTAAGTGGTACCTCATTATGGTTTTGATTTGCATTTCTCTAATAATCAGTGATGTTGAGCATCTTTTCCTGTGTTTGTTAGCCATCCATATGTCTTCTTTGGAGAAATGTCTATTTAGTTCTTTGGCCCATTTTTTGATTGGGTCATTTATTTTTCTGGAATTGAGTTGCATAAGTTCTTATATATTTTTGAGATTAGTTGTTTGTCAGTTGCTTCATTTGCTATTATTTTCTCCCATTCAGAAGGCTGTCTTTTCACCTTGCTTATATTTTCCTTTGTTGTGCAGAAGCTTTTAATTTTAATTAGATCCCATTTGTTTATTTTTGCTTCTATTTCCAGAATTCTGGGAGGTGGATCATAGAGGATCCTGCTGTGATTTATATCAGAGAGTGTTTTGCCTATGTTCTCCTCCAGGAGTTTTATAGTTTCTGGTCTTACATTTAGATCTTTAATCCATTTTGAGTTTAATTTCGTGTGCGGTGTTAGAAAGTGATCTAGTTTCATTCTTTTACAAGTGGTTGACCAGTTTTCCCAGCAACACTTGTTAAAGAGATTGTCTTTACTCCATTGTATATTCTTGCCTCCTTTGTCAAAGATAAGGTGTCCATATGTGTGTGGATTTATCTCTGGGCTTTCTATTTTGTTCCATTGATCTATATGTCTGTCTTTGTGCCAGTACCATACTGCCTTGATGAGTGTGGCTTTGTAGTAGAGCCTGAAGTCAAGCAAGTTGATTCCTCCAGTTCCATTCTTCTTTCTCAACATTGCTTTGGCTCTTCGAGGTTTTTTGTATTTCCATACAAATCTTGAAATTATTTGTTCTAGTTCTGTGAAAAATATCTCTTGTAGCTTGATAGGGATTGCATTGAATTTGTAAATTGCTTTGGGTAGTATACTCATTTTCACTTTATTGATTCTTCCGATCCATGAACATGGTATATTTCTCCATTTATTAGTGTCCTCTTTGATTTCTTTCATCAGTGTTTTATAGTTTTCTATATATAGGTCTTTAGTTTCTTTAGGTAGATATATTCCTAAGTATTTTATTCTTTTCGTTGCAATGGTGAATAGAATTGTTTCCTTAATTTCTTTTTCTACTTTCCCATTATTAGTGTATAGGAATGCAAGGGATTTCTGTGTGTTGATTTTATATCCTGCAACTTTACTATATTCATTGATTAGCTCTAGTAATTTTCTGGTGGAGTCTTTAGGGTTTCCTGTGTAGAGGATCATGTCATCTGCAAACAGTGAGAGTTTTACTTCTTCTTTTCCAATTTGGATTCCTTTTATTTCTTTTTCTGCTCTGATTGCTGTGGCCAAAACTTCCAGAACTATGTTGAATAGTATCAGTGAAAGTGGGCACCCTTGTCTTGTTCCTGACTTTAGGGGAAATGCTTTCAATTTTTCACCATTGAGGATAATGTTTGCTGTGGGTTTGTCATATATAGCTTTTATTATGTTGAGGTATGTTCCTTCTATTCCTGCTTTCTGGAGAGTTTTTATCATAAATGGATGTTGAATTTTGTCAAAGGCCTTCTCTGCATCTATTGAGATAATCATATGGCTTTTATTTTTCAATTGTTAATGTGGTGAATTACATTGCTTGATTTGTGGATATTGAAGAATCCTTGCATCCCTGGGATAAAGCCCACTTGGTCATGGTGTATGATCTTTTTAATGTGTTGTTGGATTCTGATTGCTAGAATTTTGTTGAGGATTTTTGCATCTATGTTCATCAGTGATATTGGCCTGTAGTTTTCTTTTTTTGTGACATCTTTGTCAGGTTTTGGTAGTAGGGTGATGGTGGCCTCATAGAATGAGTTTGGAAGTTTACCTTCCTCTGCAATTTTCTGGAAGAGTTTGAGGAGGATAGGTGTTAGCTCTTCTCGAAATTTTTGGTAGAATTCAGTTGTGAAGCCGTCTGGACCCGGGCTTTTGTTTGCTGGAAGATTTCTGATTACAGTTTCAATTTCCGTGCTTGTGATGGGTCTGTTAAGATTTTCTATTTCTTCCTGGTTCAGTTTTGGAATGTTGTACGTTTCTAAGAAGTTGTCCATTTCTTCCATGTCCATTTTATTGGCATATAATTGCTGATAGTAGTCTCTTATGATCCTTTGTATTTCTGTGTTGTCTGTTGTGATCTCTCCATTTTCATTTCTAATTTTATTGATTTGGTTTTTCTCTCTTTGCTTCTTGATGAGTCTGGCTAATGGTTTGTAAATTTTATTTATCCTCTCCAAGAACCAGCTTTTGGCTTTGTTGATTTTTGCTATGGTCTCTTTTGTTTCTTTTGCATTTATTTCTGCCCTAATTTTTAAGATTTCTTTCCTTCTACTATCTCTGGTGTTCTCCAATTCTTCCTTTTCTAGTTGCTTTAGGTGTAGAGTTAGGTTATTTATTTCACTTTTTTCTTGTTTCTTGAGGTATGCCTGTATTGCTATGGACTTTCCTCTTAGCACTGCTTTTATAGTGTCCCACAGGTTTTGGGTTGTCGTGTTTTAATTTTCGTTAGTTTCTATGCGTATTTTGATTTCTTTCTTGATTTTTCCTGTGATTTATTGGTTATTCAGAAGTGTGTTGTTCAACCTCCATATGTTGGAATTTTTAGTAGTTTTTCTCCTGTAATTGAGATCTAATGTTAATGCATTATGGTCAGAAAAGATGGTTGGAATGATTTCGATTTTTTTGGGGAACGCATGTAAGAATTAAAGATTTTAAAATTTAAAAAAAAATAATAAATAAATAAATAAAATTTATCAAGGCTAGATTTATGGCCCAGGATGTGATCTATCCTGGAGAAGGTTCCATGAGCACTTGAGAAAAAGGTGAAATTCATTGTTTTGGGGTGAAATGTCCTATAGATATCAATTAGGTCTAACTGGTCTAATGTATCATTTAAAGTTTTCATTTCTTTGTTAATTTTCTGTTTAGTTGATCTGTCCATAGGTATGAGTGGGGTATTAAAGTCTCCCGCTATTATTGTGTAATTGTTGATTTCCCCTTTCATATGTGTTAGCATTTGTCTTACATATTGCGGTGCTCCTATATTGGGTGCATATATATTTATAATTGTTATATCTTCTTCTTGGATTGATCCTTTCATCATTATGTAGTGGCCTTCTTTATCTCTTTTCACAGCCTTTGTTTTAAAGTCTATTTTATCGGATATGAGTATTGCCACTCTTGCTTTCTTTTGGTCTCTATTTGCGTGGAATAACTTTTTCCAGCCCTTCACTTTCAGTCTGTATGTGTCCCTTGTTTTGAGGTGGGTCTCTTGTAAGCAGCATATAGAGGGGTCTTGTTTTTGTATCCATTCGGCCAATCTTTATCTTTTGGTTGGGGCATTCAACCCATTTATGTTTAAGGAAATTATTGATAAGTATGATCCCATTACCATTTACTTTATTGTTTTGGGTTCGGGTTTATACACCCTTGTTGTGTTTCCTGTCTAGAGAATATCTTTTAGAATTTGTTGGAGAGCTGGTTTGGTGGTGCTGAATTCTCTCAGCTTTTTCTTGTCTGTAAAGCTTTTGATTTCTCCTCCGTATTTGAATGAGATCCTTGCTGGGTACAGTAATCTGGGCTGTAGGTTATTGTCTTTCATCACTTTAAGTATGTCTTGCCATTCCCTCCTGGCCTGAAGAGTTTCTATTGAAAGATCAGCTGTTATCCTTATGGGAATCCCCTTGTGTGTTATTTGTTTGTTTTTCCCTTGCTGCTTTTAATATTTGTTCTTTGTGTTTGATCTTTGTTAATTTGATTAATATGTGTCTTGGGGTGTTTCGCCTTGGGTTTATCCTATTTGGAACTCTCTGTGTTTCTTGGACTTGGGTGATTATTTCCTTCCCCATTTTAGGGAAGTTTTCAAATATTATCTCCTCAAGGATTTTCTCATGGTCTTTCTTTTTGTCTTCTTCTTCTGGGACTCCTATAATTCGAATGTTGGAGTGTTTCATGTTGTCCTGGAGGTCTCTGAGATTGTCCTCATTTCTTTTAATTCGTTTTTCTTTTTTCCTCTCTGATTCATTTATTTCTACCATTCTATCTTCTATTTCACTAATCCTATCTTCTGCCTCCGTTATTCTACTAATTGTTGCCTCCAGAGTGTTTCTGATCTCATTTATTGCATTATTCATTATTTATTGACTCTTTTTTATTTCTTCTAGGTCCTTGTTAAACCTTTCTTGCATCTTCTCAGTCCTTGTCTCCAGGCTATTTATCTGTGATTCCATTTTGATTTCAAGATTTTGGATCATTTTCACTATCAATGTTTGGAATTCTTTCTCAGGTAGATTCCCTATCTCTTCCTCTTTTGTTTGGCTTGGTGGGCATTTATCCTATTCCTTTACCTGCTGAGTATTCCTCTGTCTCTTCATCTTGGTTATATTGATGCGTTTGGGGTGGCCTTTTAATATTCTGGTAATTTGTGGAGTTCTCTTTATTATGGAGCTTCCTCACTGTGGGTGAGGTTGTATCAGTGGCTTGTCAAGGTTTCCTGGTTAGGGAGGCTTGTGTTGGAGTTCTGGTGGGTGGAGCTGGGTTTCTTCTCTCGGGAGTACAGTGAAGTGACCAGTAATGGATTATGAGACCTCAAAGGTTTTGGAGTAGCTTTGAGCTGCCTGTATATTGAAGCTCAGGGGTGTGTTCCTGTTTTGCTGGAGAATTTGTGTGGTATGTCTTGCTCTGGAACTTGTTGGCCCTTGGGTGGAGCTTGGTTTCAGTGTAGGTATGGAGGCATTTGATGAGTTCCTATTACTTAATGTTCCCTGAATTCAGGAGTTCTCTGATGTTCTCAGGCTTTGGACTTCAGCCTCCTGCTTCTGGTTTTCAGTTTTATTTTTACAGTAGCCTCTAGATTTCTCCATCTATACAGCACTGATGATAAAACATCTAGGTTAAAGATGAAAAGTTTCTCCACATTGAGGGACACCCAGAGAGGTTCACTGAGTTTCAAGGAGAAGAGAAGAGGGAGGGGGTAGTTAGAGGTGATTGGAATGAGATGCAGTGAGATCAAAAGAGGAGAGAGCAAGCTAGCCAGTAGTCACTTCCTTATGTGCGCTCCATAGTCTGGACCGCTCAGAGGTATTTACGGAGTTATACAGGGAAGAGGAGAGGGAGGAAGTAGACAGAGGTGGCCAGGAGGATAAGAGAGAGGAACAAAAAGGAGAGAGACAAATCCTGCCAGTAACCAGTTCCTTAGGTGTTCTCCACCGTCTGGAACACACAGAGATTCACAGAGTTGGATAGAGAAGAGATGGGGGAGGAAAGATACAGAGGCCATCTGGAGGAGAAAAAGGAGAGTCCAAAGGAGGAGAGAGTGGTCAAGCCAGTAATCTCACTCTCAGGTAAAATTGGGTAGTGAAGTTTGGGTTTTTTAAATGTACAAAATTGACAACAAAAACCAAAAAGCAAAGATTAAAAATCTAGAGTAGAGGTTGGATTTTCAAAAATACAATATTAAAGAAAAGAAGCAGAAGGAAAAAAGAAAAAAAAAAAAGCCACACGAATTATTAAAAAAAAACTCCAACAACAATGACATAAAGACTATATATGGTGTTTGCCTTAAAAAAAATAGTCTTTTTTTTAAAAGTAAGAGTAGGTTATAGAAATAAAAATTAGAGGAGAAATAAAAGACAACAATTTTTTAAAAAGGCAAGAAAAAAAAGAGGGGGAAAAAAGGGAATGATTATAAAAATAGGAAAGATATATCTGGCCCTTCTCTGATGTTGTGGGCAGTGTGGGGTCACTTCCAAGGCAGTTCCCTCTGTTTAACTTCTTCTGTTTGCTGGTTTTTTAGGCTCACTAGTTCAGTCGCGCTGTGGGGAGGGGGGGGATGCTGCAAACAAATAGCACTGTCGTGTGCACACAGTGTCTCAGCCCCGCTGGACCTGTCCCTTCTCACGGCGCACAAACCGCCGGTTCTATGATGCTCAGCCGGGAACCATTTGAGGCCGGCCCTAGGCTGCGTGCACCTCCCCGGTCTAAGCCGCTCAGGTTTGGTGCTCAGGTAGCCCTCAGAGGCTCAGATTCAGTTGGGACTGCATTTTGTGCCCTTCCCAGGTCCGAGTAGCTCAGGCGTTTGGCGAGCGCGGTCGCTGCAACTTGTCGCCTTTTCTGTCTCTGCTGCTCAGTTTTCTGGGTGGACCGCTGGCGCCCCTTGTGAAGCAGATGGTGACTGTCCAGCACCCCCAGAAGTCTTAGCAAAGAAGCCTGCTTGCAGTTTGGTAGGTAGAGTCTCTCCGGGGCTGCAATTGCCCCTTTCCAGCCCTTACGGCTCTGGCTGCCTGTCCCTGGTGGGGGATGGTCTGCAGCCAGCTATTTCCGTTCCATTCTTTGTTCTGTGTGCAGTCCTGGCGGTGTCTTATGTTCTAGCTTTTCGCGTGGTAGCTATCCCACAGTCTGGTTTGCTAGCCCAAGTTAGCTCGTTCTGCTTACACGTGGGGCATTCCTGCCCGATTCTTACAAATCTCTGCAGCCCGCGCCTCCAGCGCTTCCCTGCCCTGCCCCCACTTGCTAGTGGCAGATGCAGGCGTCTGTGCTGCTTTTCCGCTGGGGGAGTTACTGTTAGGCTTGCAATCTGTTGGTTTTAATTATTTATTTATTTTTCCTTCCTGTTATGTTGCCCTCTGTGTTTCCAAGGCTCGCCACAGACTCGGCAGGGAGAGTGTTTCCTGGTGTTTGGAAACCTCTCTTCTTAAAATTCCCTTCCCGGGACAGGCTTCCCTTCCCGGGACGGAGCTCCCTCCCCACCTCCTTTGTCTCTCTTTTCATCTTTTATATTTTTTCCTACCTGTTTTTGAAAACAATGGTCTGCTTTTCTGGTTGCCTGATGTCCTCTGCCAGCATTCAGAAGTTGTTTTGTGGAGTTTGCTCAGTGTTGAAATGTTCTTTTGAGGAATTTGTGAGGGAGAAAGTGGTCTTCCCGTCCTATTCCTCCACTATCTTAGGACCGCCCCCTGGGAATCAGGTTTATCTGGAATGGATTTTGGACATCGGGGTCTTTGGGAATTTTAGCACGACCCCTGGAGTTCCTCTCGAGTTTCAAGTTGAGACTGCCTCCTCTTGAGGTGTGACGGGAATGCTGGGATTCCTTTCCCGACGAAGCAAGTAAATTGACCCTTACCCAGCTGAGTTCAAGTTGGATTCATGGTTTCCGAAGTGTGAACAGTGAGGCGAGAGAGATAGATAGATATAGCGAAATATCGGGAAAGAATTTGCAGTTAAGAGAATAGAGGAGAGAAGAGACTGATATTTCTTGGTTTACACAGAAAGCCAATAAAGTCTCAAGACAAGGGACTTACACCGTTCACGTAGGCCACAGTCATCTGCTTGAATAGTGAAGGGTGCCCCACCTTGGGCTCCCTCTGGCATGGGTCTTAGAAGCCCGGGCAGAGGATTGAACATGGAGGACCTTTGCACCCCATGGGATCAGCCTGAAAAAGAAGTAAAGAAAGAAAGAAAATATGACATGGGGAGGCCAAGCTTGTGCAAGACCCGAACTTTATCTTCAAAAGGACCTTATACACCCTAAGTTTTACATAATGGAAGATGCAGAGTCATGCTGGGGCAGCAGTCCTGACTCTTATCGATACCAGGCTTTCTTTTTGCATACTTTTCCGTATGCAAAAGGTCACAGGTGATTTACATTATCTTCTGGCCAAGAGTCCTGTTAACATTTTATGGCTCTTTTCCTTGATGAATGTTAATCAGAAAACTCATTTTCCCTTAAAGTGTTTTTTCTTTAATCTGCATCACCTTCAAAGTACTAAATAAAGTTACATTCCTAGAGAACAAAGGTGCAGTGGGTTACAACAAAGTACTTAACTCAAGAATCTAATGTTACTGAGGCTAGGGCTGCTACCTATTTTTTCGACATACCAACTAAATCAACAAATAAAAGATATGAAAACTTGGCAGCAAGTATTGGCTCAACAATGAAACCCTAAACCAGTTCTATTCTAATGATTTTTAACTCCTCGAAAGGCTGTACATTCCTAGAATGTTTTAAGCTTCCTGTGCCTCTCGCGTGGGAGGTTGTAAACAAACACAAGTGTAGTAGAAAAAGTCCAGACAAACCTGTCAGGCAAGTTAGAAAACTATCAGAGGGGTTTGAATTGAAACCGTCCAATTACATGCCCAGGAGCCTTATAAAGTAGAGTTATAAGTTTATTTTTTTCAGAGAAAAGTGGTCGCAGACAGCCACCAGTTGGTAACAGAGGAGTTGGTGAAAAATGCCAGCACAGGCAGATTGTGGTTTGGGCTAGATGCTCAAGCAGGTCCAGAGGTTCCCTCAAGACCTGACTCGCCATTGCCTGTAGGCCTTTTCCTCATGAACGTTGTCATGGGTGGGATCTCCCACGCTTGCTCCCAGCAGACCCTAATGTCGAGATAAGGAGGGAAAAAAGGGGCTCTTCTTGCGTTGTGGTGGGACACTCGGTGTTCCTCTTGAGTGGAGACGGGTATGTCGTGGAACTTCTTGAGTTGCATGAAGGGTGTCAAGGACCCTTTCGAGGCTCAAGAGGTAGCTTGGATTTCTCTCAAGATGCCACAGTGGAAAAGGGCCTCATCTCGCGTTTAGGGGAGAATCTCCTGGTCTTTCAGGAAAAGCAGCAGGAAAATTGGGGTTCCTCTCAAGTTATGACAGGGACATCACAGACCCGCTGTTGTTGCTTGAGGAAAGTCAAGTCTCGATGCGAGTTGCAACGGGCCTCTCGGGATTCCTCTCCAGTCAGTGCAAGGGCCGAGGTCCTCATATAGAGTTGCGGTGGGAACCTGAGTGTTCCTCTCCAGTGCTAACATGAATCTCAGGGTTCCTATGGAATTTCAACAGGGGAGTCAGGCCTCGTCTCCTGTGGAGACATGCAAGTCTACTTTCCTCTCGAGCTGTACAGTAGTGTCTTGCTTCCTGTCGAGTTGACATAGGGATCTGTGGCTTTCTCTCAAGGTGCCACAGGGCTGTCACACCTGCCATAGTGTTTTGAGTCGATACTCGGGGTGACAGTCGAGTCAGTGCAGGGGAATCAGTTTTACCTGGAGTGGATTTGGACATCAGGGTCTTTTTGAATTGTCATACGACCCCTGGAGTTCATCTCGAGTCTCAAGTAGTGACCACCTCCTCTTGAGGTGCAACGGGAATGCCAGGATTCCTTTCCCGATGAAGCAGTGAAATGGACCCTCTTCTCGAGATGAGGAGCGGAAAACGGGGCTCTTCTTGAGTTGTGGCCAGACCTTCAGTGTTCCTCTTGAGTGGAGACAGGTACATCGGGGATTTTCTTGAGTTGCATGAAGGGTGTCAAGGACCCTTTTGAGGTTCAAGAGCGAAGGTGGGATTTCTCTTGAGATGCAGCAGTGGAAAAAGGCCTCATCTCACGTTGACGGGAGAATCTTCTAGTTTTTCTCGAGTTGCGGAGGGAATTTGGGGTTCTTCTTGAGTTACTACGGGACCTCAAGGAACCGCTCGTGTTGCCTCAAGAAAGTCAAGTCTCCATGCGAGTTGCGAAGAGCATCTCGGGATTCCCCTCCAGTCTGTGCTGATGCCTAGGTCCTCATCTGAATTTGAGGCCAGAACCTCAGGGTTCCTCTCCAGTGTTGACATGGAACACGGTGTTCCTATGGAGTTTCAACACGGGAGTCAGTCCTCGTCTCTTGTGGAGACATGCAATTCTGCTTTCTTCTTGAGTGGTAACAGTAGTGTCAGGCTTCATGTCGAGTTGACATAGGGATCTGTGGCTTACTATCGAGGTGCCACAGGGCTGTTACACCTGCCATTGTGTTTTGAGTCAATTCTCGGAGTTACAGTCAAATCAGTGCAGTGGAATCAGGTGTATCTGGAGTAGATTGGGACATTGTAGTCTTTTTGAATTGTGGCACCACCCCTGGTATTCCTCTCGAGTTTCAAGTTGAGACCGCCTCCTCTTGAGGTGCAATGGGAATGCCAGATTTCCTTTCTCGACGAAGCAGGGAAATGGACCCTCATCTCGAAATAAGGAGGGAAAAACGGGGTTCTTCTTGAGTTCTGGCAGGACGTTCGGTGTTCCTCGCGAGTGGAGATGGGCATGTCAGGGAACATCTTCTGTTGCATCAAGGGTGTCAAGGGCCCTTTCAAGGGTCAAGAAGGAAGGTGGGATTTCACTTGAGACTGTGCAGCAGAAAAGGGCCTTGTCTCACGTGGAGTGGAGAATGTCCTGGTTTTTCTCGAGTGGCACCAGGAAACTTAGGGTTCCTCTTGAGTTTTGATGGGGATCTCAGTGATCTGCTCGTATTGCCTCAGGAAAGTAAAGTCTCCATGAGAGTTATGCAGGGCCTCTTGGGATTCCTCTCCAGTCGTTGCAGGGGCCTAGGTCCTCACCTGGATTTGAGGCCGGAACCTCAGGATCCTCTCCAGTGCTGATATGGATCTGGGGGTTCCTATGTGCTGGAGTCTAGCCCCTGCATTATCCAGGGGCACCCTCAGGAGAGACAGTGTTTGTGAAGAGATTTAGAGAGAGATAAACAAAAATGTTTCAGAAAATAAAATAGAGGAGAGAAAGAGGCTGATATTTTGGGGCTTACACAGAAAGCCAATAAAGCCCCAAGACAAGGGACTTGCTCTGTTCACGTAAGCTGCAAGTACTCTCCCAGTCTCCGAAGAGAGTGAAGATGCAGAGCACCTTCCCATTCAGGTCTTAGAAGCCCAGGCAGGAAACTGAACACAGAGAGCCACTGTGCTCCAAGGGTTCAGCCTGGAAAAGAGAATAAGAGAAAGAAAGAAAGAAAGACCCATGGTGACCAAGCTTCAGTGTGCGAGGCCCTTACTTTTATAATCAAAAGGAACTTTTATACCTTGACTTGTACATAGAGGCAAATGAAAGATGCAAAGTCATAAAGAGCCAGCCCAAACATTACATCTGTTTTGTCTTTATTGATATCAGGATTTTTTCTGCTTACCTTTCCCATAAACAATGTTGTGTACATTATCTTCTGCCTTGGAGGCCTGTGAACATTTTATGACCCTCTTTTGCTAAAGGCTGCTCAACCAGAAAACTTATTTTCCCTTGAAATGTTTTTTCTTTATATTTTTAATCTATGTCAGCCTCAGAAAGTATTAAACAGAGTTACATTTCTCACAGAGCAAAGGTACAGTTAGTTACAACAAAGAAAGAACCAGTTAGATCAAAGGTCTGATATTGTTAATTCCAAGGCGATTGCTTGTTTTTCTTAAATTCCAACTACATTAACTATTGCACTCCCAGGTGCACAGTGGATAAGAGATATGGGAACTTAGCAGCAAGCAGTGGCTCAACAAAGAAATCCTACACAAGCACTACTCTAATAGCTTTTAAATCTTTGAAAGGCTCTATATTTTTATAATGTTTTAGGCTTATCATGCCTCTCACAGTTGGGAGGCTGTGAATACTCACATGCATAGCTGCAAGAGTCTGGATAAACCTGTCAGGCAAGCTAGATTGCCAACGGAGGGGGTTTGAATCGAAATATTCCTTTCATGTCCAGGAGACTTATTAGCTAGAGCCCTAAGTAGATTTTCTCCAGAGAAAGTTGTTCTGGGATAGCTCCCTGTTAATGTCAGAAGAGTTGGTGAAAGGCACAAAATAGTAAGACAGACAGATTCTGGTTTGGGGGTAGATGCAAGAGCAGGTCCAGCGGGTCCCTCGAGTCCTGATGCGCCTTGCACGTCAGGTCTCTTCCACGCGGCCTTATCATGGGTGGGATCTCCCTTGCTGTTCCTGGCACCTATGGAGTTTCAACAGGGGAGTTAGGCCTCATCTCATGTGGAGATATGGAATTCCGCTTTCCACTTGAGCTGTAAAAGTAATGTGACGCTTCCTCTCGAGTTGACATAGGGATCTGTGGCTTTCTCTCAAGGTGTCTCAGGGCTGTCACACCTGCCATCGTGTTTTGAGTCAATACTCAGGGTGACAGTTGAGTCAGTGCAGGGGAATCAATTTTATCTGGAGTTGATTGTGACATCGGGATATTTTTGAATTGTGGCAGGACCCCTGGAGTTCCTTTCAAGTTTCCAGTTGAGACCGCCACCTCGTGAGGTGCGACAGGAACACTGGGATTCCTTTCCTGACAAAGCAGGGCAATGGACCCTCATCTCGAGAAAAGGAGGTAAAAACGGGGCTCTTCTTGAGTTGTAGCAGAACACTAGATGTTCCTCTCTAGTGGAGATGGGTATGTCGGAGAGCTTCTTAAGTTGCATCAAGGTGGTCAAGGAACCTTCTGAGGTGCAAGAGGGAAGGTGGAATTTCTCTCGAGCTGCTGAAGTCAAACAGGCCTCATCTCGCTTGGAGGGGAGATTTTCCTGGTTTTTCTCAAGTTGCGGCAGGAATCTTGGGGTTCTTATCAAGTTAGGATGGGGACCTCAGGGACCTGCTCGTGTTGCCTCAGGAAAGTTAAGTCACCATGTGAGTTGCGAGGGGACTCTCGGGGTTCCATTCCAGTGGGTGCAGGGGCCTAGGTCCTCATTTCGTGTTGAGGTCAGATTCTCAGGGTTCCTCTCCAGTGCTGACATGAATCTCGGGGTTCCTATGGAGTTTCAAGAGGAGAGTCAGGCCTCATCTCGTTTGGGGACATGCAAGTCTGCTTTCCTCTCAAGCTTTAAAAGTCGTGTCAGGCTTCTTGTCGAGTTGACATAGGGATCTGTGGCTTTCTCTCGAGGTGACACAGGGCTGTCACACCTGCCATTGTTTTGAGTCAATACTCAGGGTGACAGTAGAGTCAGTGTAGAGGAACCAGCTTTATCTGGAGTGGATAGGGACATCAGGGTCTTTTTGAATTGTGGCATGACCACTGGATATCCTCTTGAGTTTCAAGAGGAGACCACCTCCTCTTGGGGTGTGATGGGAATGCCGGGATTCCTTTCCTGATGAAGCAGGGAAATTGACCGTCATCTCGAGATGAGGAGGGAAAATTGGGCTCTTCCTGCATTGTGGCGGGACACTCCATGTTCCTCTCTAGTGGAGACTGGTATGTCGGAGAACTTCTTGAGTTGCATCAAGGGTGTCAAGGACCCTTTTGAGGCTCAAGAGGGAAGGTGGAATTTCTCTCAAGACACTGCAGTGGAAAAGGGCCTCATCTCGCATTGAAGGGAGAATCTCCTGGTTTTTCTCGAGTTGAGGCAGGAAACTTGGGGTTCCTCTTGACTTACAACAGGGACCTCAGAGACCCACCCGTGTTGCCTCAGGAAAGTAAAGTCTCCATGCGAGTTGTGAGGGGCATCTTGGGATTCCTCTCCAGTCAGTGCCAAGCTGAGGTCTTCATTTGGAGTTGAGGCAGGAACCTCAGGTTTCTTCTCCAGTGCTGACATGAATCTCAGGGTTCCTATGGAGTTTCAACAGGGGTGTCAGGCCTTGTTTCATGTGGAGACATGCAAGTCCCTTTCCTCTCAAGCTGTAAAAGTAGTGTCAGGCTTCCTGTCTAGTTTACATAGGGATCTGTGGCTTTCTCTTGGGGTGCCACAGGGTTGTCACACTTGCCATCGTGTTTGGAGTTGATGCTCGGGGTGACAGTCTAGTGAGTGCATGGGAATCATGTTCATCTGGAGTGGATTGGGACATCAGGGTCTTTGGAATTGTGGCATGACCCCTGGAGTTACTCTCGAGTTTCAAGTGGAGACCTCCCGGGTCCAGCTCCGGTGGATCCAGGGTAATTCGAAGCGGAGACGGTGTGGAGAGAGAAATATATAGATTTAGAGAGAGATAATGAAAGGGTTTGCAGTTAAGAGAATAGAGGAGAGAATAGTGCAGTGGGAAATTTAGAGGAGGAAAGAGGCTGTATACCTTGGTTTACATAGAAAGCCAGTAAAGCCCCAAGACAAGGGACTTGAACCATCTACATAGGGCCACAGGTGCCCGCTTGAATAGTGGAGGGTTCCCTGCCTTAGGCTCCCTCTCGCATGGGTCTTAGAAGCCCGGGCAAACAAGTAGACACGGCTAGTCTCTATGCCCAGATGGGGAATCAGCCGGAAAATAGAGTAAGAAAGAATAGAAGACATGGGGGAAGCCAGTCTTTCCAGGAACTGGTCCATCCTTTGTTGTCTGGAAAAAAACTTTTATACTTTTAGATGTACATAGAGATAAATGTAAAAAGCAAAGTCATGCAGGGTCAGTAGCTCTGACTCAGGCTTTCTTTTTGCATACCCATCTGTATACACAGGTCTTAGGTGATTTACATCATTTTCTGGCCCAGAGGCCTATTAGCATTTATGGCCCTTTTCTGATAAGGGTCCATCAACCAGAAAACTTATTTGCCCTAAAAGTGTTGTTCTTATAAAGTCTGGTGCCACTCTCAGAAAGCACTAATTAAGGTTAGATTTTTACATAGCAAAGACACAACAATTTATAAAAAGGAAAGAGGAGTATAGTGATTTATAACAAAGAGAAAATTCATTAACTCAAAAGTCTAGTATTGCTAACACCAAAACTACTATATTCTTTTTTCTACATCCCAATTACATTGATTAATATCCTCCAGGTACATAAAAAAAAAGGATATGGAGGCCTGGCAGCAGTCATTGACTCAACAATGAAAACCCTCCACCAATATAATCCTTAGCTCTTTAAAAAAGGCTGTGTATCTTTAAGATGTTTTAGCTTCATGCCTCTCACAGGTGAGGAGCTATAAACAATCACATGAGTAGTTGTAAAAATCCGGGTAACACAAATTAGAGAGCCATCAGAGGGGTTTGAGCTGAAACACTCCTTATATACACAGGAGACTGTTAACTGGAACTCTAAGTTAACTTTTTCCAGAGAAAGGTGGTCAGGGATAGCATCTGTTAATGTCAGAAACATTGGTAAAAGTCATAAAATAATAAGACAGACAGATTCTGGTTTTGGGGTAGATGCTCGAGAAGGCCCAGGGGGGTATTCTAGAGGCCTGATCTCACCTTTGCCTATCAGGTCTCTTCCTAATGACCTTTGCCACGGGCAGCATTCCCAATGCTGGCTCCCAGAAGAGACTGTGTCCTCTTGAGGTGTGACGGGAACACCGGGATTCCTTTCCCGATGAAGTAGGGAAATGGACCCTCATCTCAACATGAGGAGGGAAAAAAAGGGCTCTTCTTGAGTTGTGATGGGACCCTCAGGGTTCCTCTCGAGTGGAGACGGATATGTTGGGGAACTTCTTGAGTTGCATCAAGGGTGTCAAGGACCCTTTTGAGGCTCAAGAAGGAAGGTGGGATTTCTGTCGCATCTCTGCACGGGAAAAGGGCCTCGCCTCGCATTGATGGGAGAATCTCATGGTTTTTCTGAGTGGCAGCAGGAAACTTGGGGTTCCTCTCGAGTTATGACTGGGACCTCAGGGACCTGCTCGTGTTGCCTCAGAAAAGTCAAGTCTCCATGCGAGTTGTGAGGGGCCTCTTGGGATGCCTCTCCAGACGGTGCTGGGGCAGAGGTCCTCATCTGGACTTGAGGCCAGAACCTTAGGGTTCCTCTCCAGTGCTGACATGGATCTAGGGGTTCCCATGGAGTTTCAACAGGATACTCAGGCCTCATCTCGTGTGGAGACATTCAAGTCCACTTTCCTCTCGAGCTGTAAAAGTATTGTCAGGCTTCCTTTCGAGTTTCCATAGGGATCTTGGCATTCTCTCAAGGTGGCAGAGGGCTGTCACATCTGTCAGCACGTTTTGAGTCGATACTTGGGGTGACAGTCCAGACAGTGCATGGGAATCAGGTGTATCTGGAGTGGATTGGAATATCGAGGTCTTTTGGAATTTTGGCATGACCCCTGGAGTTACTCTCGAGTTTCAAGTTGAGACCACCTCCTCTTGAGGTGCGACGGGAACGCTGGGATTCCTTTCCCAATGAAGAAGGGCAATGGACGCTCATCTTGAGATGAGGAGGGAAAAACAGGGCTTTTCCTGAGTTGTAGCAGAACACTAGGTGTTCCTCTCGAGTCGAGACGGGCATGTCTGGGAACTTCTTAAGTTTCATCAAGGTCGTCAAGAACCATTGTGAGGCACAAGAGGGAAGGTGGAATTTCTCTCGAGTAGGTGCAGTGGAAACCAGCCTCATCTCGCTTTGAGGGGAGATTCTCCTGGTTTTTCTCGAGTTGTGGCAGGAAACGTGGGGTTCATCTCGAATTACGATGGGGAACTCAGAGACCTGCTTGTGTTGCCTCAGGAAAGTTAATCACCATGCGAGTTGTGAGGGTACTCTCGGGATTCCATTCCAGTGGGTGCAGGGGCCTAGGTCCTCAATTAGATTTGAGGCCAAAATCTCAGTGTTCCTCTCCAGTGCTGACATGAATCTCGGGGTTCCTATGGAGTTTCAACAGGGGAGTCAGGCCTCGTCTCGTGTGGAGACATGCAAATCCGCTTTCCTCTTGAGCTGTAAAAGTAGTGTCAGGGTTCCAGTCGAGTTGACATTGAGAATTGTGGCACGACTGCTGGAGTTCTTTTCGAGTTCAATTGGAGACCGCCTCTTCTTGAGGTGCGACAGGAATGCTGGGATTCCATTCCCGACGATCCAAGGAAATGGACCCTCATCTCAAAAGGAGGAGGGAAAATCGGGCTCTTTCTAAATTGTGGCGGGACACTCACTGTTCCTCTTGTTGGAGACTGTTATGTCAGGAAACATCTTTGCCGGAGTCCAGCCCCATTGGATCCTGGGTAATTTGATATGGGGATGGACTTGGCGTTTAGAGGAAAATTGTTTAATTAAAGATATGGAGATAGATTAGAAGAGAATAATTTAGCAGGAAAATTAGTGGGAAAAGGAGGCTGAATAACTTGGTTTCTGCGGAAATCCAATCAAACCCCGAGGCAAGGGGTTTGCACCACCTACGTAGGCCACTGGGTGTCTTCCCGGTCTCCCAGAGGAGAGGAGACACAAAGCGCCTCCCCGTTTAGGTCTTAGAAACCCAGGCAAAATTAGTAAACCCAGCAAGCCTCCATGCTCCAGATGGGAATTCATCCAGAAAAGGAGAGCGTGAAACAACGACATGGGCAAACCAGTCTTTCCAGTACCTAGTCCGTTTCTTTATTTTCCAGGGCCGCTTTTATACTTTAAGTCATACATAGGGATAAATGGACAATAGAAAGTCACACGGGGTCAGCAGTCCTGACCCTAATTGAAACCATGTTTTCTTTCTGCATTCCTTCCAGTATACAAAGTTCTCACGTGATTTACATCATTTTATGGTGAAGAGGCCTGCTAACATTTTATGACCCTTTCTATGATTAGTGAACCTGAAAACTTATTTTCTCCAGAGGTGATTTTTCTTAAGTCAGGCACCACCCTCCGAAGGCACCAGATGAAGTTGCATTCCTATTGGGCAAAGGTGCAGTGGGCTATAATCAAGAAAAGAATTTACTTAGCCTAAGGTCTAATGTGATTAATATCAAGGTTAATATTTATTTCTCCTATATGCTAGTTATATCCATTAGTGTGTATAAGGGGCAAGGGATATGAAAGCTTAGCAGCAAATATTGGCTCAACAATGAAACCCTCCACCGATATAATTTTTAACTAACTCACTAATACTATACTAATAATTTTCTAAGTTCTCAAAAGAATCTGTATTTAGAAAGTTTATTGCATCTTGTGCCTCTCACGGTTGGGAGGCTATGAACAATCACATGTGGCCAGACAAACCTGTCAGGCAGGCTAGAGTGCCATCAGAGGAGTTTTTGGACTGAAACACTCTTGTTACACCCAGGAGATTTATTAACTGGAGCTCTAAGTTAGCTCCTTTTCAGAGAGAGGTGGTGGGGGATAGCTCCCCGTAATGTTAGAAATGTAGGTGAAAGCATAATTCAGTCAGGTAGCCAGACTTTGGTTGTGGGGGTAGATGCTCGAGAAAGTCCAGGGGGAGCCCTGAGGCCTGATCCTGCCTTTGCTTATGTCAGGCCTCCTTCCTCATGACCTTTGCCACGGGGCGGGGGGGGTGGGGGTGGGGAGGGAATTCCTCATGCTGGCTCCCGGCATCTCCCCCTTTTCTTATTTCTTAAAACAGCCAGATGCAGTTCAGTTGCGAGCTTCTGAATGCTCTGCCAAAGGATCCTGACAATACAAGGAAGAATTTTATTAGAAGCTATATCAGAGCACCCACAGCAGCATAGCTAAAAATAGTAGATAGAATGTTTTTTCCAGAAATGAAGTTAGAGAAGGTGTGAAAGAAGTCATTTGCTGCTCCTGTGGCAGTAACATCTAATCGGGAGTGTTCCATGGTGGCTATTTGATTGTGAAATTTCCCTAAGTCCAGATCAATTTCAGAGCTATTCCACACAACTGAAATATGATTTTTAATTTTTCCCATTCATAATCTGTCTCATTTACTTTCAAGGATGTAATGCATATCCACCAGTAGTTGGTGTGACAAGACAGAGCCATTTTTAATTTTAGGGCTTGCAGTTCAGTCCCAATATGCATTATTGCCTCTTCTAAGGCTTCTAACCTCATCTCTCATCTCTAACTTCTTATCTATAGCTTCTTGTGTTGCCAGGGTTAAAGAAACATTTTTTGACATAGTATCAACATATTGAGCAGTATGCACTTGTTGAGTCAATGATATTGCTGCCACAGTAACAGAAGTGATTATGGCTATTAAAGTTTATATCCCTAAAATAAGCAAGCCTACAAATCACTGTTGTCACATCAAATCCTGCAGTTGTTGTAACACAGCAAGACCATAATTATCATACCAAGGTGTAGTTACAGTTACAGGTATCATAAGTAGGGTGGATGTTTCAACACTACAAAAGAACAAACATTGTACTGAGGGGTTAAAAAGATGAAAGCATACATTGTTCACAAGTCACTACATTGAGTCCACCTGTGAAATTTATTTGTACATTAAGTTTTCTGGAATTGTTAACAAAGAGAAAAACCTAAGGAGAGGGTAAACAAGCTATAGCAGAATAAGTACTGTCATTACTTGGGCGTGTTAAAGTGATAGGGGCAGTAGCAGCAAGGGCTCTCCATATTTCTGGATGTCAAAAGGTTCTGTTTTTAGCTGTATAGGACAACATAGGAGAAACAAATTGATTACGATGCCACCTAGTGGAGTCTAGTTGCCAAGGAATTATAGTGGCATGCCAGTTTTCAATTCCAGAGACATGTTTATCCTTGGAACTATGCCTATGAGATGGATTTGGGTTGCTCCAGTCCTGAATTGAATAATTCCCTCCTCTTGGTATTCTATAATCAATTCTTGAATTATAAGTACAAGATTTCCAAATCAGAAACCCTGAATGATCATCTATATCACTCCAGATGGCATTTGAAGGAGTAACTTTTCTACAATTTGGGTATTCTGAAGGTGCCTCAAGGAACAAGGATTTAAAGGTGTCCCGGGTCCCGGGCATATGAGCCTGTAATGTCCATACTGACCGAGGCCCTTTATAATCAGGTTTTTGGGATAGAGATTCTATCAGAATTACTTTTTTAGAAGCTCCAACACAGCCTTCCTTGGTGGGGGTGACAAAATTTCCTGTTTTACTGGTAGGGAAATTAAAGCAAACAGGGAGTTCATCAGTTAATCCCCTAAAGGTATAATTAAAATTAAGGGGATATTTATCTTTAGTATAAGTACAAAGTCCTCCCAAAAGTCGAGGCTGGTCTGTGTTAACCTGTATAGGTTTATTATTCCAAGTAACAACCTGGAAAGTTGGAGGATCTGGGAGATATGCCCAATATTTTGTTGGAATAGGAGAGGTGCTTACCTGGCAGGAAAGCAAAGCAAGTGTGGCAATAAACATTTTCTCAGGAGAGGCTGAAGATCCCTGTAAAGAAGATACTCCCCGTGCCTGGTGACAGAGCATTTTAATTTAACCCCAAGTGGGTATGGGGGCTTGCTGAGTCACCTAAGTAGGGAGACCTGGCATCTTTTTGCAGGGTGAGGGATCAAGGGGAGCAATATCCTGTATGTGAACTTGAGACATCTGTCTTGTGGGTGCATCCATCCCTTGCTCATCTGGGATCTCCGATGTCAGTCATCCCGAGGTCGGTGACGTTTCCCATGCTGGTGGAGGGAGCAGAGTTAGAGGAGGCCTCTTCATTTTTAGGGGTTGAGGCAGCGGGGAAATCCGGTATCTGGGGAGCTGAGACATGGCAAATCAATCTGTCTGGAACCCAAATTGGAAAATCTGCATCCTGTGGAAAAATACAAGCATATCCTTGGCTGCTGGTCGGGACCTTTCCATTGTCCGGAGAGGAGGTCCCTCCATTTTACTAATGGCTTTGCATTTAATTTCTCTGGGCACCAATGATGAAGCATTGCAGTGGTTCCGAATGAATCAGTATTTAAATTATTTATTACGAAAAGGGCATGCTGTAAGATCTGATGGAGGGAAGTATACATAAATTCCCCTTCGTTAATTTTTGAATTTGTGTTTTTAATGTTTGGTGAGCTCTTTCCACAATGGCTTGTCCCTTCAAATTGTAAGGAACACCAGTATTGTGTTTAATTTGAAGCTTTGTACAAAATTTTTGAAAAGACTTAAAAGTGTAAGCAGGGGCATTGTCAGTTTTTAGAGCCTTTGGCAAACCCAAATATGAAAAACAAGTAAAGAGATGTTGTATTACATCTTTAACTGCCTTCCCTGTATGAGCAGTGGCAATAATAACATAAGAAAAGGTATCTACAGTCACATGAACAAAAGCTAATTTTCTGAACCAGGAGATGTGAGTCACATCCTTCTGCCAGAGTGCATTAGCTTTGAGACTGCTAGGGTTAACTCCCATAGGCAGGCTGTTAAGAGCAGTGGGGAAGTGTAAGCAAGAACAATCTCTCGAGTAGACTCTTGAGGAATTTGAAATTGATATCTTAAAGCAGTGGCATTTTGATGATGAAGTGAGTGAGAGGCTCGTGCCTCTTCAATCACAGTAGCCATTGTAGTCCTGGTTAGTGAATCTGCTAAATTATTTAGAGCATTTAAAGGGCTGGGCAGTCTGGAATGAGCCCGAATGTGTCCGATAAAAAATACTTTATTTCTCTTCCAGTTTTGTTGCTGTAAATTTGTTAACAAGTGAAATATAGTAGTTTTGTTCTCTGGCAGAACCGTCATCTCAATGTGTGGAAACAGTCTGACCACATACTGAGAGACTGAGTAGAGATTAAATTCCTCATCTGCGAACATAACAAAAGCCTCTATGACAGCTGTGATTTCAGCTCTTTGAGCTGAAGTTTCTTGTGTTTCCAAAACTGTCTGATGATTTCTTGTAACTATGGAGGCTTTACCGGTTGCTGACCCATCAGTAAAAGCTGTCTGAGCATCTGGAATAGGGAACCATTTACATCTAACAGGAAAAATTACTGGGTGTCTAGATATGAAATTTAATAAAACATGTGAGGGTAAATGATGCAAAATTTGAGCGTAATAGTTGCCTATAGCAATCTGCCAATCATCATCAAACATTAGAGGTGTGTCAAGCTGTTCCTTGTTATATGGAATTATAATCTCTGCTGGCTCTTTCCCAAACCATTCAATGCTCCGTTTCCTCCCTTTTAATATTAACATTGCTATTAAGCCTGGATAAGAAGCCACTACTTTTTTAGCTTGGGCGGGAAGATGAACACACTCTAGGGGGCCATTTTGCCATAAAACTCCCAAGGTGCAGTTGGAATAGCTAGGCAAAGGAATTGCCAGTTTGTTGTTAAATCAATTCTTTTTACATAGCTATCAGATAAAGCTGTCTCTACTTTGCTCCTAACAAAGGCAGAAGATATTAAGAAGAGGTGGCAAGAATACACAGAACTGTACAAAAAAGATCTTCATGACCCAGATAATCATGATGATGTGATCACTAATCTAGAGCCAAACAACTTGGAATGCGAAGTCAAGTGGGCCTCAGAAAGCATCACTACGAACAAAGCTAGTGGAGGTGATGGAATTCCAGTAGAGCTGTTTCAAATCCTGAAAGATGATGCTGTGGAAGTGCTTCACTCAATATGCCAGCAAATTTGGAAAACTCAGCAGTGGGCCACAGGACTGAAAAAGTCAGTTTTCATTCCAATCCCAAAGAAAGGCAATGCCAAAGAATGCTCAAACTACTGAACAATTGTACTCATCTCACATGCTAGTAAAGTAATGCTCAAAATTCTCCAAGACAGGCTTCAGCAATACATGAACTGTGAACTCCCTGATGTTCAAGCTGGTTTTAGAAATGGCAGAGGAACCAGAGATCAAATTGCCAACATCTGCTGGATCATAGGAAAAGCAAGAGAGTTCCAGAAAAACATCTATTTCTGCTTTATTGACTATGCCAAAGCCTTTGACTGTGTGGATCACAATAAACTGTGGAAAATTCTGAAAGAGAGGGGAATACCAGATCACCTGACCTGCCTCTTGAGAAATCTATATGCAGGTCAGGAAGCAACAGTTAGAACTGGACATGGAACAACAGACTGGTTCCAAATAGGAAAAGGAGTACGTCAAGGCTGTATATTGTCACCCTGCTTATTTAACTTATATGCAGAGTACATCATGAGACACGCTGGACTGGAAGAAACACAAGCTGCAATCAAGATTGCCGGGAAAAATATCAATAGCCTCAGATATGCAGATATCACCAATTTTATGGCAGAAAGTGAAGAGGAACTAAAAAGCCTCTTGATGAAAGTGAAAGAGGAAAGCGAAAAAGGTTGACTAAAAGCTCAACATTCAGAAAACGAAGATCATGGCATCTGATCCCATCACTTCATGGGAAATAGATGGGGGAACAGTGGAAACAGTGTCACACTTTATTTGTTTGGGCTCCAAAATCACTGCAGATGGTGACTGCAGCCATGAAATTAAAAGACGCTTACTCCTTGAAAGAAAAGTTATGACCAACCTAGATAGTATATTCAAAAGCAGAGACATTACTTTGCCAACTAAGGTCCGTCTAGTCCAGGCTATGGTTTTTCCTGTGGTCATGTATGGATGTGAGAGTTGGACTGTGAAGAAGGCTGAGCGCCAAAGAATTGATGCTTTTGAACTGTGGTGTTGGAGAAGACTCCTGAGAGTCCCTTGGACTGCAAGGAGATCCAACCTGTCCATTCTGAAGGAGATCAACCCTGGGATTTCTTTGGAAGGAATTATGCTAAAGCTGAAACTCCAGTACTTTGGCCACCTCACGTGAAGAGTTGACTCATTTGAAAAGACTCTGATGCTGTGAGGGATTGTGGGCAGGAGGAGAAGGGGATGACCGAGGATGAGATGGCTGGATGGCATCACGGACTCGATGAACGTGATTCTGAGTGAACTCTGGGAGATGGTGATTGACAGGGAGGCCTGGTGTGCTGAGATTCAAGGGGTCGCAAATAGTCGGACATGACTGAGCGACTGAACTGAAATCCCGAGCCTCAGCAGTTAATTCTTTTAGAAGTTGGATCGGGATCCCTGCGCAAAATGTTAAAAAGAGGCTTTAATTCGGCAGTGATTAATTTCAAATAAGGTCTAATCCAATTAATATCACCTAAAAGTTTTTGGTAATCATTTAAAGTGACTAGGTGATCTTTTCTTAATTGAAGCAGGGCATGAGTCACAGTTTCTGAATTTATAACCCTTCCTAGGTAGGTTATGGGTGGATTGATTTGAATTTTCTCTGGGGCAATTTTTAAACCTCTAGCTGTCAATGCCTGAATTAAATCTTGGAGGATGGTTTGTAAATGAGCTCTATCTTCATGAGCTATTAAAATATCATCCAAGTAATGGATCATATGTACTTGTTCATATTTAGCCCTAATATCATCCAGAGCGGCACTGACAAATTTTTGACATAAGGTAGGGCTATATTTCATTCCCTGAGGTAACACTTTCCATTGAAACCTTAAGTAAGGCTGTTTAAGATTTTCTGATGGCAGACTAAAGGCAAATCGCTTTTTATCCTCAGCATTTAAAGGAATGGTGAAAAAGCAATCTTGTAAATCAATTACAATTATATTATATCCCTCTGAAATGGCCACTGGGGAAGGAAGCCCAGGTTGTAGAGACCCCATGTCTTCCATGGTGGCATTAATTGCTCTCAGATCCTGTAAAAGACGCCATTTACCAGATTTTTCCTTAATAACAAAAATAAGAGTATTCCAGGGGCTATTGGAGGGCCCAATATGTCCCAATTCCATTTGTTCAGAAATTACCGTTTTAGCTGCCAGTAATTTTTCTTTAGGCAGAGGCCATTGTTCCACCCACACTGGGTCTTGAGATTTCCATGTAATGGGGTCGGCAGCAAAAACAATGGCCTCCACTATAAATTTGGATATCCAATCCAGTATGTAGCTGTCAAAGAGTTAGACAAATTGGCTCAATTATCCCTGTTTGTTGTTTACCTAATCCTTTTGATGGATCATAGCCCATTTGCAGCATTTGAGAGGACACTTTATCATCAGGGATAGAAAGTAACACTCCCATTTGAGACAGTACGTCCCTCCCCCACAGGGTAAAGGGGAGTGAAGGAACTACATAGGGTTGGAAAGTTCCACGGGTATCCCCAAATTGCCAATCTAATATTTTTGCAGTCTTAGCTACTGCGGGGGCTCTCCCTAATCCCACCAATTCATTTTCAGTAGTATGAGTGGGCCAGGAGCTGGACCAGTCTTTTCCTGAAATACAAGAAACATCTGCTTCTGTGTCTAATAACCCTACAATAGACTTGCCCCTAACGAGAATAGTTTCCATATGGAGTTTCTGAGTAATTTCTGTTACCCAAAAAACTATGTCACTAGACCCAAAACCTTTGTCTTGCATTTCATTCTGAGTAACTGTATGCCCAATTGCAGTGTGGTAAGGCAAAAGTAAAAGTTGAGCTATTCTTGGTCCCTGATGAATTTGTAAAGTTTTAGTTGGGGGTGAAGCCATTATCTGAATTTCTCCTGTATAATCTGAGTCAATTACTCCAGGGATAATTGTAAGACCTTGCATAAGCAAGGAACTTCTGCCTAATATAATTCCCACCAAACCTGTTGGTAATGGACCTTTAACCCCGTAGGGATTTTAATAGTGGGGCTATCGGGTGTTAATATTGTTGAGGTGGTGGAACTGAGGTCCAGTCCTGCGCTGCCTGGGGTTGCTCTGATGAGTTCTGCGATGTGACGAAGGAAATGAATGGATTCAGTGAGGCTGCCCCAATCATTGTCAGGGCCTGGGGCTGGCCCCTCAATCCGTTTCCTGACTGCTGGTCAGGGCACAAAAAGGCTCCGTTTCTATGGAATCTTGACCTGCAATCTCTTACCGAATGATATCCTTTCTGACAACTAGGGCAAAGAGACCTAGGGAGATTAGCAGGCAAGGGCGGAGTGGGAGAATTCTGATGAGCAGACACAGCCAGGGGCAGGGGCAGCATTTGGTGGGTAAGAACTGGCTGTTCTTTGAGGGCAGGTATGGAAAATGTGTCCCTCTGGGCCATAGGAAAAACAAGTTCTAGACAAACCATTTCTGCCTTGGTTATTGGGGTTACTTTGTGCTGGGTTGTTCTTGTTTGTAAAAAAGGATTTGACTGACTGCTGATAAGAATTCCCCTTTATGGCTGCAGCTATGGCAACACCCTGCATCACTGACGGTCCTACGTCTGCACACTGCCTGATGTAATCTATTAATTGGCCAGATTTTTTAATAGGATGTAAAATAGCCTGGCAGGTAGAGTTAGCATTTTCAAATGCCAGTTGTTTTATCAATATTTCAGCTGCCTTAGAATTAGAAATCACTCTGTGGACAGCCTCTGTAAGCCATAAGACAAAGTCCTCTTATGGCTCTTCAGGTTTTTGATATTTGAGAAAGAAGAGGTTGATTCTTTCCTTTCAGGCAATGATCGCCAAGCCGCAATGGTGCAGGCAGTTATTTGTTGTAGAGTAAACTTGTCTAACTTCATCTGGCCTCTAAGTATTGTGTAATCACCAGTCCCTGTCAGCATATTTTTTACAATGTATGTGGGGCCATATCTTTGGTTATTATCGGCTTGTTTGGGGGCAAGATCATCATATTCAGCTTTCCAAATTACATATTGCCTTCAGATAGACAAGTTTTAGCGACTGTCATCCAATCATAGGGTGACATCCATCTGCCTGCTAAGGCTTCTACCAACTGCCAAGTATATGGTGCTCTAGGCCCATACGAATAACATGCATGTTTTAGTTCTTTTACCATTTTCATTGGAGTGGGTTCCCATTAGATAGCCCTTCCACTACTGTAGTCGTCAAATATTACAGGAAAACAAGCTTCAAGGTGAGGATCAAATTCATCTTTGGGGCTAAAAAATACCCTTCTCTGGGGAGTATGAGTGGAACTCCCTTGCCCCTATAAGGAGAAGGGGGCAAGGGAGGACCGGGGTGTGCCATGTCTCTTCTTTCGTACTCTGAAGACCTTTTAAACTTTTGATGTTTAAATCACACTGCTGGTCTGATTGGGGACGTGTCTTTTAAATTCCTGGGAGTGGGTGGCCTAATAGAGGACGTTTGTCCTAAACTCCTGGGAGCAGAAGGTCTGATTGGGAAAGTTTCTCTTGGACTCCTGGGGGGCTCTTTATTTAAAAGAAGCCAATCTTCATCAGAATGGTGTTGAGGTATCTTTTCTTCTAAATCCTCATCTGAGAACTGTTTTTTCCTCTCATTCTTATCCCTCACTTGTTCTTGGGCAGTCATTGTAGCTAGCATTTCATTTAACTGCTGATAGCTAAGCATAGACTCTTTTTCCTCCTTTTCCTCTTTTACATATACTCTTTTTTCTTCACTTTCCTCCTTAAGATGTACTTTTTCAGATGCGGGGGCAGGGTCTGAAGCTTCCCTAATTATATTCCATAAGGAAAAGGCGACAGTAGGCAACTTTTCTGAGCCATATTCAGCAAGGTAAGTTTTTAGCTGTTTTCCTACTCTCTCCCAGGTATCTAAGTTAACAGTGCCCTCTTCTGGAAACCAAGGACACTATTCTTGAACAAATGAAAAGAATGAATGAATATCGGATTTCTTAACTTTAATTCCTCTTTCACTTAGCAGCTGAAAGATTACTCCTATAAAAAACTGTCTTTCGTTTGATTCACTGTTACTCATGTCAGAAAAATAAAGTCTTGTAAAGAAGATTCTGTGACTGCCTTGTCAAGGTTTCTACCTTTGCCAAGGGGGTTTTCTTTTCAAACGATCTGTTTCTTTCAATCCTTAAAACACTTCCCATTCCTTCTCACCATAGCTATCTTATGTAGGGGGGTCCGCGACACCCTGAGTGGGGTTCTATCCATCCCGTATTTCTGAGCATTTCTGAGACCTACCTTAGAATAGCCTGTTCTGGGTGCCACTTGCCGGGGTCCAGCCCCGGAGGATCCAGAGTCGCCCTCTAGAGAAAAATACTTTAATTAAAGATATAGAGAGAGATTAGAAAAGAATAGTGTAGTAGCGAAATTAGTGGACAAAAGCGGAGAAAGAACGACACACGGAAACCAGTCTTTCCAGTAACTGATCCGTTTCTTTATTTTCCAGGGCTGCTTTTATACTTTAAGTCATACACAGAGATAAATGGACAATACAAAGTCACGCAGGGTCAGCAGTCCTGACCCTTATTGAAACCACACTTTCTTTCTGCATTCCTTCTGATATACAAAGTTCTCAGGTGATTTACATCATCTCTGGCCAAGAGGTCTGCTAAAATTTTATGACCCTTTCTGATTATGATTAGTCAACCAGAAAACTTATTTTCTCCAAAGGTGATTTTTCTTAAGTCAGGCACCATCCTCCTAAGGCACCAGATGAAGTTGTACTCCTATAGGGAAAAGGTGCAGTGGGCTATAATCAAGAAAAGAATTTACTTAGCCTAAGGTCTAACGTGATTAATATCAAGGTTAATGCTTATTTCTCCTATATGCTAGTTATATCCATTAGTGTGTATAGGGGGCAAGGGATATGGAGGCTTAGCAGCAAATATTGGCTCAATAAGAAACCCTCCACTGGTATAATTACTAAATAACTCGCTAATACTATACTAATAATTGTCTAACTTCTCAAAAGAATCTGTATTTAGAAAGTTTATCGCATCTTGTGCCTCTCACAGTTGGGAGGCTGTGAACAATCACATGTGGCAGGACAAACCTGTCAGGCAGGCTAGAGAGCCATCAGAGTAGTTTTTGGACTGAAACACTCTTGTTACACCCAGGAGATTTATTAACTGGAGCTCTGAGTTAGTTCCTTTGCAGAGAGAGGTAGTGGGGTATATCCCCCGTAATGTTGGAAGAGTAGGTGAAAGCATAATGCAGTAAGGGAGGCAGACTCCGGTTTTGGGGGTAGATGCTTGAGAAACTACAGGGGGACCCCTGAGGCCTGATCCCGCCTTTGCATATGTCAGGCCTCCTTCATTATGACTTTTGCCCTGGGCGGGATACCTCACGCTGGCTCCCGACACTTCTTCAGTTGCATCAAGGGTGTCAAGGACCCTTTCGAGGCTCAAGAAGGAAGATGGGATTTTTCTTGAGATTCCACAGTGGAAAAGGGCCTCATCTCGCATTGAGGGGAGAATCTCCTGGCTTTTCTTGAGTTGCGGCGGGAAACTTGGTGTTCCTTGCGAGTTACGATGGGGACCTCAGGGACCCGCTTGAGTTGCCTCAGGAAAGTCAAGTCTCCATGCAAGTTTTGAGGAGCCTCTTGGGATTCCTCTCCAGTCAGTTCCGGGGTCTAGGTCCTCATCTCGAGTTGAGGCCGGAACCTCAGGGTTCCTCTCCAGTGCTGATATGGAACTCGGGGTTCCTCTGTGCCGGGTTCCAGCCCCCACAGTATCCTGGGGTACCCTCAGGAGAGAAGGCATCGGCAAAGAAATTTAGAGAGAGATAAAGAAAGAATGTTGTAGATAAGAAAATAGAAGAGAGAAAGAGGCTAATATTCCTTTGTTACACAGAAAGCCAATAAAGCCCCAATGCAAGGGACGTGCTCTGTTCACATAAGCCGCAGGCGCCCTCCCAGTCTCCCGAGGGAGAGAAGACACAGAGCGCCTTGCCATTCAAGTCTTAGAAGCCCAGGCAGGAAAGTGAATGCAGAGAGCCTCTGTGCTCCAAGGGATCAGCCTGAAAAAGAGAGTAAGAGAGAGAAAGAAACAAAGAAGGACACAGGGTGACCAAGCTTCAGTGAGCAAGGCCTATAACTTTATTTTCAAAAGGAACCTTTATACCTTGTCTTCTACATAGGGGGAAATGAAAGATGCGAAGTCATACAGAGTCAGCCCAAACATTGCATCTGTTTTGTCTTTATTGAAACCAGGAGTTTTTCTGAATACCTTTCCTATAAACCATGTTGTGTACATGATCTTCTGGCCTTGGAGGCCTGTGAACATTTTATGACCCTCTTTTGATAAAGGCTGCTCAACCAGAAAACTTATTTTCCCTTGAAATGTTTTTTCTTTATATTTTTAATCTGTGTCAGCCTCAGAAGGTATTAAACAGAGTTACATTTCCCATGGAGCAAAGGTGCAGTGAGTTACAACAAAGAACCAATTAGCTCAAAGATCTGATATGGTTAATTCCAAGGCTATTGCTTGTTTTTCTTAAATTTCAACTACATTAACTATTGCACTTCCAGATGCACAGTGGATAAGAGATATGGAAACTTAGCAGCAAGCATTGGCTCAACAACGAAATCCCACACCAGCACTACTCTAATAGCTTTTAACTCTTTGAAAGGCTCTATATTTTTAGAATGTTTTAGGCTTCTTGTGCCTCTCACAGTTGGGAGGCTGTGAATAATCACATGCATAGCTGAAAGAGTCTGGATAAACCTGTCAGGCAAGCTAGAATGTCAACAGAGGGGATTTGAATTGAAATATTCCTCTCATGTCCAGGAGACTTATTAGCTAGAGCCCTAAGTAGATTTTCTCCAGAGAAAGTTTATCCTTTGTCGGGGATAGCCCCCTGTTAATGTCAGAAGAGTTGGTGAAAGGCACAAAATAGGAAGACAGACAGATTCTGGTTTGGATGTAGATGCTCGAGCAGGTCCAGTGGGTCCCTCGAGTCCTGATCCACCTTGCTCACCAGGTCTCTTCCGCATGATCTTGTCATGGGTGTGATCTCCTGTGCTGGCTCCTGGCATCTCCCCCTGGTTTATTTTTTAAGACAGCCAGATGTAATTCAGTCATGAGCTTCTAAGTGCTCTGTTGAAGAGTTTAGCAATACAAGGAAGAATAATTATGAAAGTAGAATTAAAGAGGCCACAGCACCATAGCTAAAAAGAGTAGACAGAATGTGTTTTCTTGAAATAAAGTTAGAAAATGTTTGGAAAATGTCACTTGTTACTCCTGTGGCAGTAAAATCTAATCAGGATTGTTCCATGATCTCTACCTGACAGTGAAGTTTTCCCAAATCCAAACCAATGCTGGAGCCATTCCATATCCCCGAACATGACTCCCAATTCCCTCCTAACCACAGTCTGTCTCGTTTCCCCTAAGGTGTGCCACACAAATCGACCACATTCAGCATGACAGGACAATGCCAAATCCACTTTCAAAGCCTACAGTTCAGTCCCAAGATGCATCACCATCTCCTCCAGGGCATCCACCCCCCACCTCTCGCTTGCCTTCTACAACCTCCTGTGTTGCCAACCCCAAGGAAACATTTCTGGACATAGGATCAACATACTGGGCAGTATGTAGTTGTTGAGCCAACAACATTGCTGCCACAGCAACAGTAACAGTAAAAGTAGTAATTGAAGTAACAGAATTAATTGCTGTTATTAAAACTGATATTATTAAGATAGGTAAGCCCACAAACTGTCATGATCACATTAAACCGTGTAGTTGTTGTAGCATAGCAAGAATTTAGTTATCATACCAATAAGTGGTTACAGTTACAGGTACCATAAGATAGGGTGGACGTTGTAACACCACACAGGAGCAAACATTATATTGAGGGGTAAAACAAGATGAGAGCATACATTGTTTACAAGATATCACATTAGGTCCACCTGAATGCTTTATTTGTACATTAAGTTCTTTCCTTTCTTTGGAATTGGAATGAAAACTGACCTTTTTCAGTCTTGTGACCACTGCTGAGTTTTCCAAATTTGCTGGCATACTGAGTGCAGCACTTTCACAGCATCATCTTTCAGGATTTGAAACAGCTCAATTGGAATTCCATCACCTCCACTAGCTTTGTTCACAGTGATGCTTTCTAGGGCCCACTTAACTTTACAACTGCACAATTGCACTCATTTCACATGCTAGTAAAGTAATGCTCAAAATTCTCCAAGACAGGCTTCAGCAATATGTGAACCGTGAACTCCCTGATGTTCAAGCTGGTTTTAGAAATGGCAGAGGAACCAGAGATCAAATTGCCAACATCTACTGGATCATAGGAAAAGCAAGAGAGTTCCAGAAAAACATCTATTTCTGCTTTATTTACTATGCCAATAGTCATAAAGCCTTTGACTGTGTGGGTCACAATAAACTGTGGAAAATTCTGAAAGAGATGGGAGTACCAGACCACCTAATCGGCCTCTTGAGAAATCTGTATGCAGGTCAGGAAGCAACAGTTAGAACTGGACATGGAACAACAGACTGGTTCCAAATAGGAAAAGGAGTACGTCAAGGCTGTATATTGTCATCCTGCTTATTTAACTTATATGAAGAGTACATCATGAGACACGCTGGACTGGAAGAAACACAAGCTGGAATCAAGATTGCCGGGAGAAATATCAATAATGTCAGATATACAGATGACACCACCCTTATGGCAGAAAGTGAAGAGGAGTTAAAAAGCCTCCTGATGAAAGTGAAAGAAGAGAGCGAAAAAGTTGGCTTAAAGCTCAACATTCAGAAAATGAAGATCATGGCATCCAGTCCCATCACTCCATGGGAAACAGATGGGGAAACAGTAGAAACAAAGTCAGACTTTATTTTTTGGGCTCCAAAATCACTGCAGATGGTGACTGCAGCCATGAAATTAAAAGATGCTTACTCCTTGGAAGGAAAGTTATGACCAATCTAGATAGTATATTCAAAAGTAGAGACATTACTTTGCCGACTAAGGACCGTCTAGTCAAGGCTATGGTTTTTCCTGTGGTCATGTATGGATGTGAGAGTTGGACTATGAAGAAGGCTGAGTGTTGAAGAATTGATGCTTTTGAACTGTGGTGTTGGAGAAGACTCTTGAGAGTCCCTTGGACTGCAAGGAGATCCAACCAGTCCATTCTGAAGATCAACCTTGGGATTTCTTTGGAAGGAATGATGCTAAAGCTGAAACTCCAGTACTTTGGCCACCTCATGCAAAGAGTTGACTCATTGGAAAAGACTCTGATGCTGGGAGGGATTGGGGACAGGAGGAGAAGGGGACGACCAAGGATGAGATGTCTAGATGGCATCACGGACTCAATGTATGTGAGTCTGAGTGAACTCTGGGAGATGGTGATGGACAGGGAGGCCTGGCATGCTGCAATTCATGGGGTTGCCAAGAGTCGGACACGACTGAGTGACTGAACTGAACTGAACTTAAGTTTTTTTCCAAGATCTCTACTGTAGGTCGTCTTAGAGTCCATTGGACTTTTCAGGTGGGTGGTGGAGGTGGGGGCTGAGGAACATCTTTCTTTTTTTGTGGTCGAAGCAATGGGGGAACTGGACATCTGGGAGACTATGACATGGCGACTCAGTCTGTCTGCGATCCAAACAGGAGAAGACGAATCCTTTTGGGTCCCAGTTTGGGTGCCACTTGCCAGGGTCCAGCCCCCACAGGATCCAGGGGTACCCTCAGGAGATACAGCGTCGGTGAAGAGATTTAGAGAGAGATAAAGAAAGAATGTTGCAGATAAGAAAATTAGGAGAGAAAGAGGCTGATATCCCTTTGTTTACACAGAAAGCCAATAAAGCCCCAATACAAGGGACTTGCTCTGTGCACATAAGCCACAGATGCCCTCCCAGTCTCCAGAGGGAGAGAAGACACAGAGCGCCTTCCCATTCAGGTCTTAGAAGCCCAGGCAGGAAAGTGAATGCAGAGAGCCTCTGTGCTCCAAGGGATCAGCCTGAAAAAGAGAGTAAGAGAGAGAAAGAAACAAAGAAAGAAAGAAAGAAAGACATGGGGTGACAAGCTTCGGTGAGTGAGGCCCGTAACTTTATTTTCAAAAGGAACCTTTATACCTTGTCTTGTTCATAGAGGGAAATGAAAGCTGCAAAGTTATAGAGTCAGACCAAACATTAGATCTGTTTTGGCTTTATTGAAACCAGGAGTTTTTCTGCATACCTTTCCCATGAACAATGTTTTGTACATTATCTTCTGGCCTTGGAGGCCTGTGAACATTTTATGACCCTCTTTTGATAAAGGCTGCTCAACCAGAAAACTTATTTTCCCTTGAAAAGTTTTTTTTCTTTATATTTTTAATCTGTGTCAGCCTCAGAAGGTATTAAACAGAGTTACATTTCCCATGGAGCAAAGGTGCAGTGAGTTACAACAAAGAACCAATTAGCTCAAAGATCTGATATGGTTAATTCCAAGGCTATTGCTTGTTTTTCTTAAATTTCAACTACATTAACTATTGCACTTCCAGATGCTCAGTGGATAAGAGATATGGAAACTTAGCATCAAGCATTGGCTCAACAATGAAATCCCACACCAGCACTACTCTAATAGCTTTTAACTCTTTGAAAGGCTCTATATTTTTAGAATGTTTTAGGCTTCTTGTGCCTCTCACAGTTGGGAGGCTGTGAATAATCACATGCATAGCTGAAAGAGTCTGGATAAACCTGTCAGGCAAGCTAGAATGCCAACAGAGGGGGTTTGAATTGAAATATTCCTCTCATGTCCAGGAGACTTATTAGCTAGAGCCCTAAGTTGATTTTTTTCTAGAGAAAGTTTGTCGGGGATAGCCCCCTGTTAATGTCAGAAAAGTTGGTGAAAGGCAAAAAATAGGAAGACAGATTGATTTGGTTGTAGATGCTCGAGCAGGTCTAGGGGGTCCCTCGAGTCCTGATCCAGCTTGCTTACCAGGTCTTTTCTACATGACCTTTTCATGGGTGAGATCTCCCATCCTGGCTCGGGGTACCTATGCAGTTTCAACAGGGGAATCAGGCCTTGTCGCATGTGGAGACTTGGAAGTCCGTTTTCCTCTCGTGCTGTAAAAGTAGTGTCAGGGTTCTTGTCGAGTTGAAACAGGGATCTGTGGCTTTCTCTGTACGTGCCAAAGGGCTGTCACACCTCCCATCGTGTTTTGAGTCGATACTCGGGGTGACAGTCGAGTCAGTGCAGGGGAATCAGGTATATCAGGAGTGGATTGGGACATCGGGGTCGTTTTGAATTGTGGTACGACCCCTGGAGCTCCTCTCAAGTTTCAAGTTGAGACCGCCTCCTCTTGAGGTGGGACAGGAATGCCGGGATTCCTTTCCTGACAAAGCAGGGAAATGGACCCTCATCTCGAGATGAGGAGGGGAAAATGGGGCTCTTCTTGAGTTGTGGTGGGACACTCAGGGTTCTTCTCGAGTAGAGACAGGTATGTTAGGGAACTTTTTGAGTTGCGTCAAGTGTGTCAAGGTCCCTTTCGAGGCTCAAGAGGGAAGGTGGGATTTCTCTCGAGACACCACAGTGGAAAAGGGCCTCATCTCGCGTTCAGGGGAGAATCACCTGGTTTTTCTCAAGTTGAGGCAGGAATAATGGGGTTCCTTCGAGTTATGACGGGGACCTCAGGGACATGCTCGTGTTGCCTCAGGAAAGTCAAGGTTCCATGGGAGTTGCAAGGGGCCTCTCAGGATACCTCTCCAGTGGGTGCAGGGTCCTAGGTCCTCATCTCGATTTGAGGCTGGAACCTCGGGATTCCTCTCCAGTGCTGACATGGATCTCAGTGTTCCTATGGAGTTTCAACAGGGGAGTAGGCCTCATCTCGTGTGGAGACATGGAAATCCGCTTTCCTCTTGAGCCCTAAAAGTAGGGTCAGGCTTCCTGTCGAGTTGACATAGGGTTCTGTGGCTTTCTCTTGAGGTGCCACAGAGCTGTTATACCTGCCATCATGTTTTGAGTCGATACTCAGAGTGACAGTCAAGTCAGTGCAGGGGAATCAGGTATACCTGGAATGGATGGGGACATTGGGGTCTTTTTGAATAGTGGCACGATCCCAGGAGTTCCTCTCAAGTTTGAAGTTGAGACCGCCTCCTCTTGAGGTGCGACGGGAACACTGGGATTCCTTTCCCAACGAAGCAGGGAAATGGACCCTCATCTCGACATGAGGAGGGAAAAACGGGGCTTTTCTTGAGTTGTAGCGGGACACACGGTCTTCCTCTTGAGTGGAGACGGTTATGTCGAGGAACTTCTTGAGTTGCATCAAGGGTGTCAAGGACTCTTTCGAGGCTCAAGAGTGAATGTGGGATTTCTCTCGAGACGCTCCAGGGGAATAGGGCCTCTCTCACATTAAGAGGAGAATCTCCCGATATTTGCCAAACTGCAGCAGGAAAAGTGGGGTTCCTCTCGAGTTACAATGGGGACCTCATGGATCCGCTTGTGTTGCCTCAGTAAATTCAAGTATCCATGTGAGTTGTGAGGGGCCACTCGGGATACCTCTACAGTCAGTGCAGGGGCCTAGTTCTTCATCTCAAGTTGGGGCCAGAACCTCAGTGTTCTTCTCCAGTGCTAACATGCATCTTGGCGTTCCTATAGAGTTTCAACAGGGGAGTCAGGACTCGTCTCTTGTGAAGACATGGAATTCTGCTTTCCTCTCAAGCTGTAAAAGTAGTGTGAGGCTTCCTGACGCTTTTCCTGACCTTTTTCTAGGTCCCAAAGCCCATCCAGGCTTGTTTCTGCCCCATTCTGTGCTAGGTCAGCCATTTATTAAATCTTACCTTTGGGAAGTCCCAGGGCACAAGCTCCATGTGATCCAGCCCCAGGTTGAAAGGCATGTAGGTGTTGTAGGCTAACAGACCAAGGCAGTAGATGAGAGATTGACCCCACTCTGAAGATGGAGAGACTAGGGAAACCCTGAGGGGCATATGGCTTGTCAAGGGCCACATCACAGATGAGAAGGAGCCTGTCTGAAAGAGCTGTGTCTTCGGTGCTCAGGCCCTGGCTGCACCCAGGCCTGCCAAAGCTGTGCGGTGAGTGGTGTGGGTGTCACTGTGCCTGCACATGGCCTAAGGGGGTGACTGAACAGACAGAAACCCAGAGATTCACTTGGGGAGCTTTGTGTAAGGGACCTCGGCAATGAAACCAGGAAATGATGTCACTTCCTGGCAACAGAACCCAACAGAACATGGAAACCTGATCTCCAGGCCTCACAGCAGAGAGGAGCCCCCGGCCAGTTCATGGGCAGCCAAGATGTTTTGCTGTTTGCCCCTTCCCAGAGGCTGGGGCCTCGGGAGATCTCACTGGCAGAGTGTGTGGGAAGGAAGTCGATGTTGCCTCAGGAACACCCGAGAGGCCTCTGGCCCTTTTCCTGAAGGAACAGAAAGGTAACATGGGAGCTGCAGCCCGGCCCAGGTCCCCTCTCCCATCCCACCTGGGGAACCCTGAGTTCTTTGCCTGTGTGTATCGATGGGGGTGTCCTAGGGTATGTCTGCCTCAAGCAAGCCCCTGCGATGTGGCTCAGAAGTCTGTGGGCTGGATGTGTCCACACCCCAGGGGAGAGCAGGCTGGGCAGGATGGGGAGTCCAGGCAGCACCGGCTGGCCAGGAAGGGGGTGTCTCCTTCATTCAGGGTGGGTACCTGAGCAGACACATGTTTCTGCTGTCAGCAGAATTTTGAGCAGGCAGAAGCAGCCTGGTCAGGCCCAGCTCAGTAAACTCCAGGCAGGGCTGGCTGATGGTCAGTGTCATTTCAGAGCTTCCCTGTCGATGTGGCCAATGAGGAGTCACCCTGTTCACCTCCCTGAGGGAGGCGCTAGATCACCACCCCCCTGCCCATGAGGCCCAGTGCAGGCTCCAGGTGAGGGTGCCCATGGAGGGATCAGCCCAACTGAGAATGAAGAAGAAGTAGGGAAGGCCTGCTCCACACACACCACCCAGGACACACCCCAGGGCCAAGTCTCAGGCTGCCATGGAGCTCAGCACACCCAGCTTTGACCCTGAGCCCCAAGAACCCCTGCCTCTGAGGCAGCGAGAGGACCTGGAGCCCAGCACGGCAGAGCACAGAGGTGAGGAGGCTGGGGCTGTGCATGTGAGTGTGTGGGGAGGGGGTGCTGAGCTTCACAGGGAGGAGTCCCCCAGATCTGGGTCTGAGCCTTGAACAAAGGCTGGCCTCACACCACCCATCAGCCACACTGCAGTCAGAGTGCATTCCCTTTGCGATTCTCTGGGAAGCTTTCTGTCCCCATATACACACATCAAAATGCTGGCAATGGGTAACCTCTTTTCTCACAGCTCTAGCACTGGCCTCTAATTACAACCAGACTCCACTTCCAAGTCCTGTCCCTACAGCAGTGGGTGCTACAGGTGCAGGACCCAGGGATCTCCTGAGGGGAGATCGGGACCTAAGACTTCCCTTCCCAAAGACACTGGGCCAGCTGGGTACTGGCCAGCACACTGGGCATATTGGACCTTTGTGCCTGCAGGACCCCCAGCCACAGGCACTGATGTCCCACCCCCTCAGCGAGAACATCCACCTCCACCTCCACCTGCACCTGTACCTGCTCGGGCTTTGGCAGGAGAACCCGAGTCAGGGGATGAGTCACCGCCTCTGCAGGGAGAGCCTGCCCTGGCTACTGCCCAAGACCCAGATGCCCACGATGACTAATCCACCCCTGCAGGGAGAACGGGACCCCGCTCTGGATAAAGACCCAGAGCCCTTTCTGGAAACACCTCATCCAGGGGAGCAGTTGGTTCTGCAGCCTTCATCCCTGCCTGCTTCCTGTGGATGCCATCAACTCGCTCCCCACCCAGGGCAGATTGAGTGTCCTTTCCCTGAGCTTATTTTCATCTGATTTGTGTGTAGCTTTCTTGTGATGTTTTATTTTTTATGCCTTTATGAATTTTTTTCTGTTAAGTTTTTGTTAATAAATTTTACTTTAATTGATGCAATTTGGGAATATTAAGGCCTTCACAATGCTGTGTAACCATCACCAATGTCTACATTCGCACCTTCTCATTCTATCCCCCCACTTCCCAGCAAAGCCTGGATTCATGTCAAGCACTCCCCATTCCTCCTTCCCCTACCTGACAACATTTAGTCTTCTTCTTTCTCCATTTCTTCCCGTTCTTTGGTGTCTGCAATCAATGCCTATCACTGAAACGATAGAAAAAAATGGATTTTTTTTTGACAGAAAGGGAACGTTATAGGCGCTTAGTATTGTTAGACTCTTTGCAGTCCCATGGTTTTTACAGTCCATGGAGTTATATAGGCCAGAATACTGGAGTGGGTAACTTCCATTCCCCAGGGGACTTTTCTGACTCTCCACATATTGAAAGACTAAACTTGAGAATTCTTGTCTTTATTTCATTTGAAGTAGCCTTTGGGTAACTGAAAGGATAGTGTAGGTACTTTCAGGACGTCATCTACAAAACGAAGCCCTTTCCGCAAATGTGGTCCAAACCTCCAGGTCGGCATTGCTGTTGGAAATGTGACATCTCAGCCAGAAGGGAGATGTGGAGCTCTTCCTGTTCCACAAACAAATTCACAGAAGAAGCCAAAAGAGAGAGCTGGAAAATGAACAACACCAATGACCAAAAAGCATTCCTCGTTGGAGAAAGCTAGACAAAACCCAACATCCTATAGTCCACAAACCCTCTTGGAAATGAATGTTGAGTAAGGAAGAGAAGAAACATGTGAGGGTGGACAGGCCATGCCCATGGCCACTGTAGTTTCAAGATGGCCTGACCTCTCAGATGAAGACACACGCCAGTGTAAACCCTTTACAGACAGCAGCGATACTCATCACTGTGTAAGTGTTTAGTCTGGTGTCAACATGCCCCAGGTACCACACGAGGGAGGAGACCTGGGTCTCTTCCTCTGCCCCACATCCCACCCTCAGGCAGTCAGCTCAGATGCTTTCAGGACTTGCCTGCCTGTCTGGCTCAGCCATGAGCTGTGACCACCTCCAGGGTAGACTACACCTTCTCTTCTCTATGCACCATGAACCTGCACACAGTGGGCCTTCAGAAACTCAAGAAACTCGCCCATTCCCACTAGAGTCAGAAGCCTCCCCTGGCATCCAAACACCTCTGGAGTCACTTTGGCCCAAGCCCTAGCTCTGGACCCCTGGAGGCTACTTCAGCCTTTACAATGTGAATAATCAGGTCCTTTATACACAGATTCCCAGCTGTCAGATCTGAGCTTTGGATTCACAGTCAGCTCTGTCCCTCCCATGGCAGCCAGATGGGCCGCCATGCAGGCAAAGGAGCATATGAGCTGAGTTTCAAGGGAGGCATTGAAAGGACAGCAAACTGAAGGAAGGTCCCTGCACATCTCAGAAAAGGCCTCTGGTGTGCAAGCGTGGAGGAGGCCCTCGACGGTGCAAAGGAAAGAGACATACTCATGGGCAGAGGCTCTTGGCCTCTCCTTTAGCAGCTCCAGTGGTAGTCTGTGAACATTGGACAGCCAGTGTGGTCACATGAGCATGACTCTAATTTCCTCAGAAAGCAAGAGAAAGGGAGCAGCGTGTGGGAGGACCTGGAGGGTGTGGTGGGGTGGACGAAGGGAGGTGCCATTCCTTTCTTCAATGCAAACTGATTTTGTGAGTCTTCGAGCTGCCAGATGGCAGTTACCAAGTCAGGTCCCCACAGCACCCAGTGTGGGCTGGGTGCCTTAGCCCCTGTCACACGGACAAGCTTCACCATGGGGCCTCGCTGAGTTCTAACAGCAGGAACTGTGGGGTTTGTCTGGGTACACACTTCCTTGCTATAGCTCAGTTACCCCCTTCTTAGAGCCCCAGATTTGTCCTCTAGAATAAGGACATCGATTGCTACCTTAGCAGGTTGCTACCTTAAACCTATGAAGACTCTTTAGGGTAATCCTACAATTAGTAGCTGGTCTTAAGAGATATTGGGCTTCCCTGATACCTCAGCTGCTGAAGTATCCTCCTGCATTGCAGGAGAGCCCAGTTTTATTCCTGGGTCAGGAAATCCTGATCTGCTGCAGAAGGGTCAGTCTACCCAATCCAATATTCTTGGGCATATTTGTGGCTCAGCCGGCAAAGAATCTGTCTGCATGCAGAGATCTGGGTTCAACCCCTGGGTTTGGAAGATCCCCTGGAGAAGGGAAAGGCTGCCCACTCCAGTATTCTTGCCTGCAGAATTCCATGGATCCTATAGTCTATGGGGTCGCAAAGAGTCGGACACGACAGAAGGACTTGTCCCTTCTATTTCAAGAGATATCCCCTTAATCCAGATTAGACTGGAGTCTCCCAGTGCCATCTGGTGTTTCTTCCCTGAAGCCAGCCAAAACCCACACACTTGCATTTGCAGGGTCTCCATTTAGCCCACTGGATAGAAAAACTAGCATGGTTCCACAAGCTAACAGATAAACAGGAGGACTCACAGGCAGACGGCTTCCCTCCGGTCTCAGGTGGAGCTTCGGGATCACAGCAGGAGCCACCACTCTCAAAACCTGGGCTCAGCAGCGCCCTCATTCTCAAGCCTGTGCCTCTGCCCTGACGGGATCAGAAAGGTCACCAATCACCCCAGGCTGACCTTATGCTCCTCCCATTACTGTAGACTGACGTCACCAGCCCCACCCCTTCCAGCAGAACCAGAGCTCCTCTTCCCCTTGATTGCAGCGTGAGTCCTGGCCCTGGGCCCCGATTGGTCACTGCCCAAGTCCTGAGCTCATCACGGTAGCCAGGGAGGACAGAAAATACAGATTGGACAGATTCAGGTCGTCTGACCATACTCTCCAGGACATCTGTGAGGGCCTCACAATATGTCAGGAGTGGAGACAGTGCGATGCACCAAGAGCAGGGCTGAGAATCAGGTCACTGTGTCCTTGTGCTCTGTGTCCTGGGACGACCTTGCACAAGGTCTCTACACAGCACTTTGTTCTCTGCAGACAAAATATTCATGACACACCTCTTCCCTTCCCAAGCGTAGTTTCACCCAACAATATTCAAGGGAGCAAGGCCTCCTGTTTGAAGATAGGTTTAGAGATTCCCCCTCCTAGCATCTAGGCTTCTTCTGTGTGTCATGGTAGAATAATTGATCCAGTGAAAAAGTATGCACTAGCACCACATATGCTGCTCTATGTGTTCAGGATTCTTGCTTGTTCTGAGTAGAGGACATGTTCCAGGGGCCCCTCAAATGGAGTGAATTTTGTCCAAGGAAGAACCTGAGACACTGAATACCTCAATCACGTTGCTGTACTTCTTGAACTAGCAAATCTTTGAAAATGCATAATACCTCGATTATAAAGTAAGGTATTCACTGATCAAAAATTTTTATAAAATTTGTCAAGTTTTCCTTTCAAGTGTTGGTTCTTCGTATGTGTCTTAATTGCTATGGTGGTCTTGTGTGAGGCAGGGATCCAACTTACTTTCCCAGGGGGTGCAAAATAGCCCCAGTGGGCCTCTTCTCTTCCTTTACATATTCAGTTCAGTTCAGTTCAGTCACTCAGTCATCTCCGACTCTCTGCGACCCCATGAATCACAGCACACCAGGCCTCCCTGTCCATCACCAACTCCCGGAGTTCACCCAGACTCACGTCCATCGAGTCAATGATGCCATCCAGGCATCTCATCCTCGGTGGTCCCCTTCTCCTCCTGCCCCCAATCCCTCCCAGCATCAGAGTCTTTTCCAATGAGTCAACTTTTTGCATGAGGTAGCCAAAGTACTGGAGTTTCAGCATTAGCATCATTTCTTCCAAAGAAATCCCAGGGCTACCCTCGTTCGGAATGGACTTGTTGGATCTCCTTGAAGTCCAAGGGACTCTCAAGAGTCTTCTCCAACATCACAGTTCCAAAGCATCAATTCTTCAGCATTCAGCTTTCTTCACAGTTCAACTCTCACATGCATACATGACACCTGGAAAAACTATAGCCTTTACTAGACAGACATTTGTTGTCAAAGTAATTGTCTCTGCTTTTGAATATGCTATCTAAGTTGGTCATAACTTTCCTTCCAAGGAGTAAGGGTCTTTTAATTTCATGGCTGCGATCACCACCTGCAGTGATTTTGGAGCCCCCTCAAATTAATGTCTGACACTGTTTCCACAATTCCCCTTCTATTTGCCATGAAGTGATGGTACAGATGCCATGATCTTAGTTTTCTGATTGTTGAGCTTTAAGCCAACGTTTTCACTCCCCTCTTTTACTTTCATCAAGAGGCTCTTTAGTTCCTCTTCACTTTCTGCCATAAAGGTGTTTTCATCTGCATGTCTCAGGTTATTGCTACATCTCCTGGCAATTTTGATTCCAGCTTGCGCTTCTTCCAGCCCAGCCTTTCTCATAATGTTCTCTGCATATAAGTTATGGAAAGAGTGGGACAATATACAGCCTTGACATACTCCTTTTCCTATTTTGTTTTTTTTTTTTTGTATCTAGTTCTTTATTTGTTGATATTTCATCATCATGTTAAGAGTATTTAGGTACAAGTTAAAGTTTTTATCTTCTACAAAATAATTTAGAAGTTTATTATATATCATAGCCTTTTAAAAGTGTGATATCTCTAGGCATTTCTTTGTTTTTAAATTGAAGTATAGCGTATTTCCCTGGAGAAAGGAATGGCAACACACTCTAGCATTCTTGCTGGAGAATTCCATGGACAGAGGAGCCTGGTGGGCTACAGTCCAAGAGACCGAACAGAATCAGATACAACTGAAACGAATTAGCAAGCATGCATGCATAGCTGATTTACAATGTTAAAGTTCAAGTTAGTTTCAAGTATATAGCACTCTGATTCAGTTCTTTCTCTCTCTCTTTCTCTCTCTCTCTCTCTCTCTCTCTCTCTCTCTCTCTCTCTCTCTCTCTCTCTCTCTCTCTCTCTCTCTCTCTCTCTCTCTCTCCCTTTTCATGTTCTTTTTACTTTTAGGTTACTACAAAATATTGAGTGTAGTGTCCTGTGCAGTATACTAGGTCCTTGTTGGTTATCATGGCCTTGAATATTAGGCCCAAATTTATTTATTTTTAATGCTACTTATAATCTTTTTTACATCTTATTTATTTATTAATTCAACACGTATTTATTGAGTATCTACTGTGCTGGGCACTGTTTTAGGAACTAAGGATAAATAATGCACAACATGAAAAGAACAAGGAAAAGTTTTGAGTGCTTGATATAAACCAGATACATCCTTTTCAAATATTGAGCACTCAGAGCTGGCCTATGAGGTAGGTACTTTTTTTTTTTTCTATGTGAGGCAACTGAGTCATGGATTATTGTGGCTGACTTCTGGAAGATGCACAGTTTTGTTGAGGGGCTGAGATGGGGCCATAGGTTGGTTTGTTTTCTTCCTCATTCTTTCCTCACTTTTGAACCATCTGTCTCGCAGGCAGCCTTATTTCCTGGTTACTCCATACACAGCCTCCTTCCCAGCCAGCCTACTTCCCAGGTATTTCCTGTACATGCCCTCAGCCTCTTTATGAAACTATCCTTTTCCTGACAAGACCCGGTCTTTCCACTCCATGTATCAAATCCTGCTTGTCTTTCACCTCAGCTCAAGTCTCATTGTCCCCAGGCATTGAACTTTATCCTGTTTAATTTGACCTCCAGTGAGCACCTTCTGGACAGTCATTAATCTTACAAATATTTATTTTTCCCTTCCGTGTTCTAAGTGCGGGAATAAAAAATGAGAAAGCTAATAAGACCTTTGCTTTCATAACACCAGTTTCGATTCAGAAGGCAGGCATTAACCAGCAAATCCACAGTAATTTAGGCCAGACTATCCTCTTGCCTTTTGTTATACTTAGAAGTCTTATTTCTATTGCAGAATACACTGTAACTTTCTTCTAAGGCTGATTTTAAATTTTCTGTTCTGAGAATTCAGTACTTACTTGTGGAATGCTTCCCATCTCATGCTTCCAAGGTTGTTCCTTTTGGGGAGTGATGAAATTTTGCATGTTTTCTTACTTTTTGCCTTTATTGCCAAATATTTAAAGTATCTGGCAGATTGGGAGACCATTAAATGGTACCCAAAAGATGACCCATGTCTTATTTGGGAATAGGTGATGGGGATGGAGGAGGTTGATTATGAGGATCTGTGCTAGAATGACACTGATGGGAAAGCTTTGGAGTTCAATGACTTTCAGTGGGGAATGAAAATAAACAGATATGAATACTATTTACAGCAGGGGCTTTCCTGGTGACTCAGGCGGTAAAGAATCTGCCTGCAATGCAGGAGACCCGGGTTCGATCCCTGGGTCACCAGTCTGTTGTTCCATGTCAAGTTCTAACTTTTGCTTCATGACCGGCATATATAGGTTTCTCAAGAGGCAGGTCAAGTTGTCTGGTATTCCCATCTCCTGAAAATTTTCCAACTTTATTGTGATCCACACAGTCAAAGGCTTTGGCATAGTCAATAAAGCCAAAATACATGTTTTTCTAGAACTCCTGCTTTTTTGATGATTCAGCAGATGTGGGCAATTGGATCTCTGGTTCCTCTGCCTTTTCTAAAACAAGCTTGAATATCTGGAAGTTCATGGTTGATATATTGCTGAAGCCTGGCTTGGAGAATTTTGAGCATTACTTTACTAGTAATGACTGAAATGAGATGACTGAAACTGTGTGGCAGTTTGAGGATTCTTTGGCATTGTCTTTCTTTGGCCTCGGAATGAAAACTGACCTTTTCCAGTCCTGTGGCCACTGCTGAGTTTTCCAAAGTTGCTGGCATATCGAGTGCAGCATTTTCACAGTATCATCTTTCAGGATTTGAAATAGCTCCACTGGAAATCCATCATCTCCACTAGTTTCTTCATTGTGATCCTAAGGCCTACTTGACTTCACATTCCAGGATGTCTGATACTAGGTGAGTGATCACACAATCGTGATTATCTGGGTCATGAAGATCTTTCTGGTACAGTTCTTCTATGGATTCTTGCCACTTCTTAATATCTTCTGCTTCTGTTGGGTCCATACCATTTCTGTCTTTCTCGAGCCCATCTTCACATGAAATAATCCCTTGGTATCTCTAATTTTTGTGAAGAGATCTTTAGTCTTTTCCACTCTGTTTTCTTCTATTTCTTTGCACTGTTCGCTCTGGAAGGCTTTCTTATCTCCCCTTGCTATTCTTTGGAACGATGCGTTCAGATGCTTATATCTTTCCTTTTCTCCTTTGCTTTTCTCCTCTCTTCTGTTCACAGCTATTTGTAAGGCCTCCTCAGACAGCCATTTTGCTTTTTTGCATTTCTTTTTCTTGGGGATGGTCTTGATCCCTGTTCCTGTACAATGTCACGAACCTCAGTCATCAGGCACTCTCTCAGATCTAATCTGTTAAATCTATTTCTCACTTCCACTGTACAATCATCAGGGATTTGATTTAGCTCATACCTGAATTGTCCAACGAATAGCAAGAACAGATAAGAAAGCCTTCCTCAGTGATCCATGCAAAGAAATAGAGGAAAACAACAGAATGGGAAAGACTAGACATCTCTTCAAGAAAATTAGAGATACCAAGGGAACATTTCATGCAAAGATGGGGTCGATAAAGGACAGAAATTGTATGGACCTAACAGAAGCAGAAGATATTAAGAAGAGGTGGCAAGCATACACAGAAGAACTGTACAAAAAGGATCTTCACAACCCAGGTAATCACAATGGTGTAATCACTAATCTAGAGCCAGACATCCTGGAACATGAAGTCAAATGGGCCTTAGAAAGCATCACTATGAGCAAAGCTAGTGGTGGTGATGGAATTCCAGTTGAGCTATTTCAAATCCTGAAAGATGATGCTGTGAAAGAGCTGCACAAAATATGCCAGCAAATTTGGAAAACTCAGCAGTGGCCACAGGACTGGAAAAGGTCAGTTTTCATTCCAATCCCGAAGAAAGGCAATGCCAAAGGATGCTCAAACTACCACACAATTGAACTCATCTCACACACTAGTAAAGTAATGCTCAAAATTCTCCAAGCCAGGCTTCAGCAATACGTGAACAGTGAACTTCCTGATGTTCAAGCTCGTTTTAGAAAAGGCAGAGGATCCAGAGATCAAATTGCCAACATCTGCTGGATCATGGAAAAAGCAAGAGAGTTCCAGAAAAACATCTATTTCTGCTTTATTGACTATGCCAAAGCCTTTGACTGTGTGGATAACAATAAACTGTGGAAAATTCTGAAAGAGATAGGAATACCAGACCACCTGACCTGCCTCTTGAGAAATCTGTATGCAGGTCAGGAAGCAACAGTTAGAACTGACCATGGAACAACAGACTGGTTCCAAATAGGAAAAGGAGTATGTCAAGGCTGTATATTCTCACCCTGCTTATTTAACTTACATGCAGAGTACATCATGAGAAACGCTGGACTGGAAGAAACACAAGCTGGAATCAAGATTGCTGGCAGAAATATCAATAACCTCAGATATCCAGATGACTCCACCCTTATGGCAGAAAGTGAAGAGGAACTAAAAAGCCTCTTGATGAAAGTGAAAGAGGAGAGTGAAAAAGTTGGCTTAAAGCTCAACATTCAGAAAACGAAGGTCATGGCATCCGGTCCCATCACTTCATGGGAAATAGATGGAGAAACAGTGGAAACAGTGTCAGACATTATTTTTTCTGGGCTCCAAAATCACTGCAGATGGTGATTGCCGCCATGAAATTAAAAGACGCTTACTCCTTGGAAGGAAAGTTATGACCAACCTAGATAGCATATTCAAAAGCAGAGACATTACTTTGCCGACTAAGGTCCGTGTAGTCAAGGCTATGGTTTTTCCAGGTGTCATGTATGCATGTGAGAGTTGGACTGTGAAGAAGGCTGAGCGTTGAAGAATTGATACTTTTGAACTGTGGTGTTGGAGACTCTTGAGAGTCCCTTGGACTGCAAGGAGATCCAACCAGTCCATTCTGAAGGAGATCAACCCTGGGATTTCTTTGGAAGGAATGATGCTAAAGCTGAAACTCCAGTACTTTGGCCACTTCATGCGACGAGTTGACTCATTGGAAAAGACTTTGATGCTGGGAGGGATTGGTTGCAGAAGAAGGGGACGACCGAGGATGAGATGTCTGGATGGCATCACTGACTCGATGGACGCGAGTCTGAGTGAACTCCGGGAGTTGGTGATGGACAGGGAGGCCTGGCGTGCTGCGATTCATGGGGTCGCAAAGATTCGGATACGACTCAGCGACTGAACTGAACTGAACTGAACTGAACTGTATTGGACTGAATTGTCTAGTGGCTTTTTGCTAGTTTCTTCAATTTAAATCTAAATTTAGCAATAAGAAGTTCATGATCTGAGCCAGTCAGCTCCTCATCTTGTTTTTGCACACTGTATAGAGCTTCTCCACCTTTGGTTGCAAAGAATATAATCAGTCTGATTTCAGTGTTGACCATCTGATGATATCCAAGTGTAGAGGCTTCGTTTGTGTTGTTGGAAAACGGTGTTTGCTATGACCAGCGCGTTCTCTTGGCCAAATTCTATTATTTTCCCTCCTTCATTCCGTACTCCAAGGCCTAATTTGCCTATTATTCCAGGTGTTTCTTGACTTCCTACTTTTGCATTCCAGTTCCCTAGAATGAGAAGGACATCCTTATTGGGTGTTAGTTGGCAAAGATCTTGAAAGTCTTCATAGAACTGATCAGTGTCAACTTCTCCAGCATTACTGGTTGGGGCATAGGCTTTGATTACCTGATATTGAGTGGTTTGCCTTGGAAAGAAACAGCGATCATTCTGTCGTTTTGGAGAGGGCATCCAAGTACTGCATTTCAGATTCTTTTGTTGACCATGATGGCTAGTCCATTTCTTCTAAAGGATTCCTGCCCACAGTGGTAGATATAATGGTCATCTGAGTTAAATTTACCCATCCCAGTCCATTTTAGTTTGCTGATTCCTAGAATGTCAATGTTCACTCTTGCCATCCCTTGTTGGACCACTTCCAATTTGCCTTGATTTATGAAGCTAACATTCCAGGTTCCTATGCAATATTGCTCTTTACAGCATCGGACCTTGCTTGTTTCACCAGTCACATCCACAACCGGGTATTGTGTTTGCTTTTGCTCCATCCTTTCAGTCTTTCTGGAGTTATTTCTCCACTGATCTCCAGTAGCATATTGGGCACTTACCGACCTGGGAGTTCCTCTTTCAGTATTCTCTCATTTTGCCTTTTCATACTCTTCATGGAGTTCTCAAGGCAAGAATACTGAAGGGATTTGCCATTCCCTTCTCTAGTGGACCACATTCCGTCAGCCCTCTCCATCATGACCTGTCCCCCTTGGGTGGCCCCTCATGTCATGGCCTAGTTTCATTGAGTTAAACAAGGCTGTGGTCCATGGGATCAGATTGGCTAGTCGTTTGTGATTATGGTCTCAGTGTGTCTGCCCTCTGATGCTGTCTCACAACACCTACCGTTTTACTTGGGTTTCTCTTACCTTGGTCATTGGGTATCTATTCATGGCTGCTCCAGCAAAGCTCAGCCACTGCTCCTTACCTTGGACGAGGGGTATCTCATCAGGGCCACCCCTCCTGACCTTGAACATGGAGTAGCTCCTCTCGGCCCTCCTACACCCGCACACAACCTTTAGTGGTGTTGAAAATACAAATCTGTGTGCCAACCACAAGTAAAGTGAAGTCGCTCAGTCGTGGCTGACTCTTTGTGACTCCATGGACTGTAGCCCACCAGGCTCCTCCATCCATGGAATTTTCTAGGCAAGAGTATTGGAGTGGGTTGCCATTTCTTTCTCCAGGGCATCTTCCTGCCCCAGAGATCAAACCAGGGTCACACATTGCGAGCAGACGCTTTACCATCTGAGCCACCAGGGAACCAAGCTTTCACAAATCAAAAAGATAGTAAACTGAACATAAGAGATGACTTGCAATGATGTATCTGATAAGCGGTTCCTATGTAAAATAGACTAAGAACAAACAGCACTCCAGTCTCCAAAAAAAAACCACACCACCCTTGTCCCATCCCCCAACACCAACTCCAACCTAAACACTGTATCTCACTCTAACCTATCCCTATAACCTAACCCTAAGCTAACAATATCCATGTGCATTCAAAGGCATCCATCCATCCACAGCAGAGACAGAGAGAAAGAGAAAAAGGAAGACAGAGACGGAATTTCAAAAGGAAAAGAAAGACATGTCTAGAGAGAGACACTGAACAAAAGAGAGGAAATGAGTAGATTTTTACAGACCTTTTCATAAATCTATCTGGAAGTTAGAAGCAATGACAGTGCCCATCCACCACAGAAGTGGGAAAATGACCCAAGCTTATGAGAGTAAAGGAGAAGAATGCAGGGAGCATTGTAGGCTCAGACACCCTCAGAAGCTGAAATGGGGCACTTGAACCAGAATCTCAATGGAAACAGAGGACCAGAAATTTGGGTCTGCTTTTAAATAAGAGAAGGTGACCTTCCAGTCTTCCTTTCAGTCCTCCATTGGGGGATGGGGGGGGGCTGGGTCCAAAAATAGGCAGGAAGAGGAGTGCCTTTTCCTAGGTCCCAGAGCCCATCCAGGCCTGTTTCTGACGCATTCTGTGCTAGGTCAGCCATGTATTGAATCTTGCCTTTGGGAAGGCCCAGGACATAAGCCCCATGTGATACCAGCCCCAGGTTGAAAGGATTGTAGACAGGAAGGGGAGTGCAGTCGAGTTGCCATAAGGATCTGTGGCTTTCTTATGACATGCCACAGGGCTGTCACACCTGCCACCATGTTTTGAGTCGATACTCGGGGTGACAGTCGAGTCAGTGCAGGGGAATCAGGTATATCAGGAGTGGATTGGGACTTTTTGAATTGTGCCACGACCCCTGGAGTTCCTCTCGACTTTCAAGTTGAGACTGCCTCCTTTTGAGGTGCGACGGGAACGCAGGGGTTCCTTTCCTGATGAAGCAGGGATATGGAACCTCATCTCGAGATGAGGAGGGAAAAACAGCAGTCTTCTTGGGTTGTGGCAGGACCCTCGGTGTTCCTCTCGAGTGGAGACAAGTGTGTCAGGGAACGTCTTGAGTTGCATCAAGGGTGTCAAGGACCTTCCCAGGTTCAAGAGGGAAGGTGGGATTTCTCTCAAGACACTACAGTGGAAAAGGGCCTCATCTCTCGTTGAGGGGAGAATCTCCTGGTTTTTCCCGTGTTGCATCAGGAAACTCATGTTTCCTCATGAGTTACAACGGGGACCTCAGGGACCCGCTCGTGTTTCCTCAGGAAAGTCAAGTCTCCATGCAAGTTTCAAGGGGCCTCTCTGGATTCCTCTCCAGTTGGTGCAGGGGCCAACGTCCTCATCTCGAGTTGAGGCCAGAACCTCAGTGTTCCTCTCCAGTGCTGACATGGATCTCGGCATTCCTCTGGAGTTTCAACAGGGGAGTCAGGTCTTGTCTCGTGTGGAGACATGGAAGACTGCTTTCCTCTCGAGCTGTCAAAGTAGTGCCAGTCTTCCTCACGAGTTGACATAGGGATCTGTGACTTTCCCTAGAGGTGCCACAGCACTGTCACAACTTCCATCATGTTTGGAGTGGATACTCCGGGTGACAGTCGAGTCAATGCAGGGGAATCAGTTTTACCTGGAGCAGACTGGGACATCAGGGTCGTTTTGAACTGTGGCACGACCCCTGGAGTTCCTCTCGAATTTCAAGTTGAGACCACCTCCTCTTGAGTTGCGACTGGAACACCAGGATTCCTTTCCCCACGAAGCAGGGAAATGGACCCTCATCTCGGGATGAGTTGGAAAAAAAGAGGCTCTTCTTGAGTTGTGGTGGGACACACTATGTTCCTCTCGAGTGGAAACTGGTATGTCGGGGAACTTCTTGAGTTGCATCCAGGGTGTCAAGGACCCTTTCGAGGCTCACGAGGGAAGGTGCAATTTCTCTTGAGATGCTGCAGCAGAAAAGGGCCTCATCTCACGTTGAAGGGAGAATCTCCTTGTTTTTCTCGAGTTGCAGCAGGAAACTTGGGGTTCCTCTCGAGTTACAATCGGGAACTAAGGGACCTGCTCATGTTGCCTCAGGAAAGTCAAGTCTCCATGCAAGCGGTGAGGGGCCTCTCACGAATCCTCTCCAGTGGGTCCAGGGGCCTAGGTCCTCATCTCTAGTTGAGGCCAGAACCTCAGTGTTCCTCTCCAGTGCTTACTGGGATCCAGCCCTGATTGGATCCATGGTATCCGGAGCATGGATGGTGAGTTAAGAGAGATTTATAGATATGGAGAGAGATGAGGAAAGAATTTGCAGTCAAGATAATAGAGGAGAGAAGAAAGGCTGATATTCATTGGTTTTCACAGAAAGCCAACAAAGCCTCAGATAAGAGGCTTGCTCTGTTCATGTAGGCCACAGGCACCCTCTTGAATAGCAGAAGGTGCCCCGCCTTGGGCTTCTTCTTGTGTGGGTCTTAGAAGCCCGGGCAGGAAAGTGAACTCAGAGGGCCCCTACACCCCAGGGAATCAGCTTGAAAAGAAAATAAAGAAAGAAACAAAGAAAGACACGGGGGAGCCAAGCGATGATAAGGCGAGACCCAAAACTTTATTTTCCAGGGGAGCTTATATACATTGAGCTGTACATCGAGAATAATGGAAGATGCAGAGTCATGCAGGGTCAGCAGTTCTGACCTTTATTGAGACTAGGCTTTCTTTCTGCATACCTTTCCATATGCAAAAGTTTTACATGATTTGCATCATCTTCTGGCCAGGAGGCCTGCTAACATTTTATGACCCTTCTTTCTGATAAAGGTTAGTTAACCAGAAAACTTATTTTCTCTAAAGGTGATTCTTCTAAAGTCTAGCGCCACTCCCTGAAAGCACTAAAGTTGCATTCCTATAGGGCAAAGGTGCGATGGGTTATAACAAGGAAGAAATTTATTAACTCAAGGTTTAATGTTGTAAATACCAAGGCTACCTACTTATATTTCTATAATCAACTATATTAATTAATGCACTCCCAGGTACACAATGAAAGATATGAAAATTTGGCAGTAAGCATTGGCTCAACAATGAAACCCTTAACCAGTTCTATTCTAATGATTTTTAACTCCTCAAAAGGCTCTACATTTCTAGAGTATTTTAAACCTCCTGTGCCTCTCGCAGTTGGGAGGCTATAAAAAATCACATGCATAGTTGAAAGAGTCTGGATAAACCCGCCAGGCAAGTTAGAAAGCTATCAGAGGGGTTTGAATTGAAACACTCCAATTACACACAGGAGACTTATTAACTAGAGCACCAAGTTGATTTCCTTCAGAGATAGGTGGTCGGAGACAGCCCCCTATTAATATCAGAAGAGTTTGGTGAAAAATGCAAGATAGTAAGATGGACAAACTCTGGTTTTGGGGTAGATGCTCGAGCAAGTCCAGGGGATCCCTTGAGTCGTGATCCGCCTTGCCCATCACGCCTCTCACACATACTTGTCATGGTTGGAATCTCCCGTGCTGGCTCCCAGCAAGTGCTGACATGGATCTCGGGGTTCCTATGAAGTTTCAACAGGGGAGTCAGGCCTCGTCTCGTGCAGAGACATGCAAGTCTGCTTTCCTCTTGAGCTGTCAAAGTAGTGTCAGGCTTCCTGTCAAATTGACATAGGGATCTGTGGCTTTCTCTCAAGATGCCACAGGGCTGTCACATCTGTCATGGTGTTTGAAGTCGATACTCGGGGTGACAGTCAAGTCAGTAGAGGGGAATCAAGTTTATCTGTAGTGGATTGTGACATCGGGTTCTTTTGAATTGTGGCACGACCCCTGGAGTTCCTCTCGAGTTTCAAGTTGAGACCGTCTCCTCTTGAGGTGCGACAGGAATGCTGGGATTCCTTTCCCAACGAAGCAGGGAAATGGACCCTCCTCTCGAGATGAGTTCGGAAAAACAGGGCTATTCTTGAGTTATGTCGGGACACTCGGTGTTCCTCTCAAGGTGTGACGGGGATCTCTGGGCCCCCTCTACTTGGATGAAGGGAGTCAAGCCTCATCTTGAGATTGGAGAGGGTACTCAGGATTGCTGTCTAGGTGCCACAGAAACAAATGTCCTCATGGCACGTGGAAGGGGGAATATCCTGGTTTATCTCAAGTTGTGGTGGGAGGCTTGGGATTCCTCTCCAGCTAACCCAGGTAACTCAGGGAGCCTGTCGTGTTGCGTCAGGGAAGTCAAGCCTCCATTCGAGTTGCAAAGGGGAGCACGGGATTACTCTGGAGTCACGGCAGGGGAATCAGGCCTTAATTCGCATGGAAGGGGGAATCTCAATGTATTTCTCGAGTTGCAGCAGGGCATTTGGGTTCACTCCAGTTGTGACAGGGACCTGAGGCACCCTGTCATCTTGTCTTTGGGAAGTCAGGAATCCTGTCGAGTTGTGAGGGGCCTCCTGGGTTTCTCTCGAGTTGGTGCAGGGGATGAGGGCCTCATCTCGAGTTCAGGCGGGAAACTCAGGGTTGCTCTCCAGTTCTGACATGGATCTCGGGGTTCCTATGGAGATTCCCCTGGGGAGTCAGCCATCATCTCTTGTTGAGGCATGGAACTCCGCTTCCCTCTCGAGGTGTAAAAGGGTGTTTAGGCCTCCTGTCGAGTTGAGGTAGGGACCTGGGGCTATTTCTAGATATGCTGCGGGGCTCTTAGTCCTCCCTTTGTGTTGTGAGTTGATACTCGGGGATCCATTCAAGTCACTGCAGGGGAATCACGCCTTATCTCTGATAAGTGGATGGGTGCCTGGAGTCAGCATGGGGAATCCCACCAGTGACAAAGGTCATGAGGAAGAGGCCTGACAGGCAAAGGCGAGATCAGGCCTCGAGGGAACTCCCCTGTATCTTCTCAAGCATCCACCCCCAAAATAGAGTCTGTCTGCCTTACTGCATTATGCCTTTCACCAACTTCTCTGACATTAATAGGGGCTGTCCCCCCACCACCTTTTTCTGGAAAAAGTTAATTTAGAGCTTTTAGATAATAAGTCTCCTGGGCATAATAAGAATGTTTCAACCCAAAAACCCCTCTGATGGCTTTCTAGCCTATCTGACAGGTTTATCTGGACTCTTACAGCTATGCATGTGATTGTTTGTGGCCTCCCGACCACGAGAGGCACAGGAAGCTTAAAACATCCTAGGAATGTAGGGGCTTCTGAGGAGTCAAAATCAGTAGAATAGGACTGATTAAGGGTTTCATTGTTGAACCAATACTTGCTGCCAAGTTTTCATATCTTTTATTTGAAGATACAGTTGGTATGTAGAAAAAATAGGTAATAGACCTGGCATTAGCAACATTAGATCTTTGAGTTAAGTACTTTCTTTGTTATAACCCACTGCACCTTTGTTCTACAAGAATGTAACTTTCTTTAGTACTTTGAGGGTGATGGAGATTAAAGAAAAAACACTTCAAGGGAAAATGAGTTTTCTGGTTGATAGACATTTACCTAGGAAAAGAGCCATAAAAATGTTACCAGGCCTCTCGGCCAGAAGATAATGTAAATCACCTGAGACCTTTTGTATACGGAAAGGTATGCAAAAAGAAACCCTGGTCTCAATAAGGGTCAGGACTGCTGCCCCTGCATAACTCTGCATATTCCATTATTTCTTTATGTACAACTTGAAGTATATAAGCTGCCTTTGAAAATAAAGCTGTGAGTCTTGCTCTGATGCTTGGCTCCCCATGTCATTCTTTTCTTATTCTCCCTTTTCAGGCTGAATTCCCACCTGGAGCATACAGGCTCGCCATGTCTACTTATTTGCCTGGGCTTCAAAGAAACACAAGAGGGAGCCGAAGGAAGGGCACACTCTGCTATTCAAGTGGGTGGCTGTGGCCTACATAGACGGTGCAAGTCCCTTGTCTCAGGGCTTTACTGGCTTTCTATGTAAACCAAGGGATACAGACTCTTTTCTCCTCTCTTTTCTCCACAACACTATTCTTTCTTAATCTCTCTTTATATCTCTAATTAAATAATTATTTCCTAATCGTAGACTCTATCCCCACTTCAAATTACCCTGGATCCACTGGGGCTGGACCCCGACAGATGGGGATATTGGGGTCTTTTTCAATTGTGGCATGACCCCTGGAGTTCCTCTCAAGTATCAAGATGACACTGCCTCCTATTGAGGTGCAACGAGAACGCCAAGATTCCTTTCCCGACAAAGCATGGAAATGGACCCTCATCTCGAAATGAGGCCAGAAAAACGGGGCAGGTGTGATGTCCCAATCCATTCCAGATAAACCTAATTCCCTTGCAATGACTCAACTGTCACCGCAAGTATTGACTCAACACACAATGGGAGATGTGACAGCCCTGTGGCACCTCAAGAGAAAGCCACAGATCCCTATGTCAACTCGACAGGAAGCCTGACACTACTTTGACAGCTCGAGAGGAAAGCAGACATCCATGTCTCCACATGAGACGAGGTGTGACACCCCTGTTGAAACTCCATAGGAACCCCAAGATCCATGTCAGCACTGGAGAAGAAACATGACGTTCCGGCCTCAACTCGAGATGAGGACCTAGGCCACTGCGCCTACTGGAGAGGAATCCCAAGAGGCCCCTCGCAACTCACATGGAGACTTGACTTTCCTGTGGCAACACAAGCGGGTCCCTGAGGTCCCTGTCGTAAGCCACGAGGAACCCCAAGTTTCTTGCCGCAACTTGAGAAAAACAAGGAGACTCTCCCCTCAACGTGAGATGAGGCACTTTTCCACTGCAGCTTCTCGAGAGAAATCCCACCTTCTCTCTTGAGCCTTGAAAAGGTCCTTGACAACCTTGGTGCAACTCTAGAAGGTCCCTGACATACTTGTCTCCACTGGAGAGGAACACAGAGTGTCCCACCACCACTCAAGAAGAGCCCCGTTTTCCCTCCTCATCTCGAGATGGAGTCCATTCCCCTGTTTCGTTGGGAAAGGAATCCTGATGTTCCCGTCGCACCTCAAGAGGAGGCCGCTCTCACCTGGATACTAGAGAGGAACTCCAGGGGTCGTGCCACGATTCAAAAAGACCCCGATTTCCCCATCTACTTGAGATAAGGCCTGATTCTCTGGCCACGACTTGAATGGAACACCAAGTATTAACTCCCAACAAGAATGGAGGACTGAGAGCCCCATAGCACCCCTAGAAATAGCCCTAGATCCCTACCTCAACTCTACAGGAGGCCTGACAACCCTTTTACACCTCGAGAGGGAAGAGGAGTTCTGTGCCTCAACACGAGATGATGACTGACTCTGCAGGGAAATCTCCATTGGAACCCCAAGATCCAAGTCAGAACTGGAGAACACTGAGTTTCCCGCCTCAACTTGAGATGAGGCCCTAGTCCCCTGCACCAACTCAAGAGGAATCCAGAGAGGCCCCTCACAACTCGAAAGGATTCCTGACTTGCCAGAGACAAAATAGAGGCTCCCTAATGTCCCCATCGCAAATGGAGGGAAACCAACCATCTTGCCGCAACTCGAGAAACACCTTGAGATCGCCCATTCCATGCGAACTGAGGCCTGATTCCCCTGCTGAGACTCCAGAGCAATCCCGTGCTCCCTCTCGCAAATCAAATGGAGACTTGACTTCCCAGAGGCAACACGAGAGGCTCCCTGAGTTCCCCAGGGTACCTGCAGAGGAATCCCAAGCCTCACACCACAACTCGAGAAAAACCAGGAGATTCCCCCATCCTCACTACATGAGGCACTTTGTTCCTGCAGGACCTAGAGAGCAATCCTGAGTGCCCTCTCCAAACTCAAGAGGAAGCTTGACTCCCTTCATGCAATGTAAGGGGGCCCAGAGATCCCCGTCGCACCTCGAGAGGAAACCTGAGTTTCCTGCCACAACTCGAGAAGCACGCTGTGTTTCCCACCTCATCTGGAGATGAGGGCCCATTCCTGGCTTCAACTCAAGAGGAATTGCAACTTCCCCTTGCACCACCAGGGGAGGCCTGTCTCACCTATTGATTCTCGAGTGGAACCCCACGGCTCCTGCTGCAAGGAGAAAAGACACTGAGTTCCCCCTCAAATCAGGATAAGTCCTGACTCCCCAGCACTGGCTCTAATACAACACCGAGGAACTCCTCAGAACATGGTGGGAAGCCTGACTCCCAGCTGATCCTCTTGAAAAAGCCCTGTTTCCTCCCTGAACTTGACAGGAGGCCTGACACCACTTTGACATCTCGAGAATAAAGCCAAGTTCCATGCCTCGACTCCATACGAGGCCTGACTCCTTAGTTGAACCTTGAGAGGAAGCCTGACATCACTTTCGTCCCCGGACAGAAACACTGAGTTGAAGGACTGAACTCTACACAAGGCCCTATTTGCCGGTAGTGACTGGAATGGAATCCCGACGTGCCTGTCGCAACTCGGAAAGAGACCTGACTTCTCGGGGGCAACACAAGCAGGTCCCTGAGGTCCTTGTCACAACTCGAGAGGAACCCCAAGCTTCCCGACGCAACTCGAGAAAAACCACGAGATTCTCCCATCTAGTGAGATGAGGCCCTTTTCCAGAGCAGTGTCTCGAGAGGAATCCCACGTTCCTTCTTGAAATGCAAAAGGGTACTAGACAACCTTTCTGCAACTCAGCAAGTTCCCCAAGATCCCCATCCCCACTTGAGAGGAACACCGAGTTTCACGCCACAACTCAAGAAGAGTCGCGTGTTCCCCCTCCTCAACTGGAGATGAGGGTCGATTCTTCCAATTGGTCTTGACTGGAATCTCGATGTTTCCGTTGCACTTCAAGAGGAGGCTGGTTGCACCTGAAAATTCGAGTGAATCCCCAGGAGTCAAGCCTCAATTCAAAAAGACCTCAATGTCCCCATCCACTCCAGGTAAGCCTGATTCCCCTGCACAGACTCGACTGTCACCCCAAGTATTGACTCAAAACATGAAGGGAGGTGTGACAGTCCTCAGGCACCTCGAGAGAAAGCCACAGATCCCTATGTCAACTCGACAGGAAGCCTGACTCTCGTTTTACCCCTCGAGAGGAAAGGGGAGTTCCATGTCTCCACATGAGTTGAGGCCTGACTCTCCTGTTGAAACGCCATAGGAAACCCAAGATCCATGTCCACTCTGGAGAGGATCCCTGAGGTTCTGGCTTCAACTCGAGATGAGGCCCGAGGCCCCTGCACCGACTGGAGAGGAATCCCGAGAGGCCCCTCGCAACACGCATGGAGACTTGACTTTCCTGAGGCAACACGAGTGGGTCCCTGAGGTCCCCGTCGTAACTCGAGAGGAACCCCAAGGTTCTGCTGCAACTGGAGAAAAAGCAGGAGATTCTCACCTCAATGTGAGATGAGGTCCTTTTCCGCTGTAGCATCTTGAGAGAAATCCCACCTTCCCTCTTGAGCCTGTAATGGGTCCATGACACCCTTGATGCAAATCAAGAGGTTCCCCGACATACCCGTCTCCACTCAAGTAGAACACCTAGTGTCCCGCCACAACTCAAAAGAGCCCCGATTTCCCCTTCTCATCTCGAGATGAGGGTCCATTCCCCTGCTTTGTCAGGGAAGGAATCCCGACATTCTTGTTGCCCAGCAAGAGGAGGCTGGTCTCACCTTGAAAATCGAGAGGAACTCTAGGGGTTGAGCCACAATTCAAAAAGACCCTGCTGCCCCCATCCATTCACAAAAAGGCCTGATTCCCCTGCCAAGACTCGAATGGAAGCCCGAGTATCAACTCACAACACGAAGGGAGGACTGAGAGCCCCGTGGCATATTATAAAATTGCCCCAGATCCGTACCTCAACTCAGCAGGAGGCCTGACACACCTTTCACACCTCGAAATGGAAACGGAGTTCCATGCCTCAACACGAGACAACAGCTGACTCCCCAGGGGAATCTCCATAGGAACCCCGAGATCCATGTCATATTTGGAGAGGATCACTGAGTTTCACGCCTCAAGTCAAGATGAAGCCCTAGTCCCCTGCACCAACTCGAGAGGAAACCCGACAGGCTCCTCACAACTCGAAAGGATTCCTGACTTGCTAGAGACAAAATGAGAGGCTCCCGCAGGTCCCCAGCGCATCTCGAGGGAACACAAACTTCCTGTCACAACTCAAGAAACACCTTGAGATCGTGCATTACATGCGATTTGAGACCTGATTCCCCTCCCGATAATCCAGAGCAATACTGCACTCCCTTTCGCAACTCGAATGGAGACTTGACTTCCCTGAGGCAACACGAGAGGCTCCCTGAGTTCCCTGGGGTACCTGCAGAGGAATCTCAAGCCTCCCCACCGCAACTCGAGAAGAACCAGGAGATTTCCCCGTCCTCGCGACATGAGGCCCTTTGTTGCTGCAGGGCCTAGAGAGCAATCCAGAGCGCCCTCTCCAAATTTGAGAGGCTTGACTCCCTTCATGCAATGCATGGGGGCCCAGAAATCCCCATCAAACCTCGAGAGGAAACCAGAGTTTCCCACCACAACTTGAGAAGAGCCCCGTGTTTCCCACCTCATCTGGAGATGAGGGCCCATTCCCGGCTTCAACTCAAGAGGAATCGCAACTTCCCCTTGCACCACCAAGGGAGGCCTGTCTCACCTATTGTATCTTGAGCGGAATCCCGCAGCTCCTGCTGCAAGGAGAAAGGACAACGAATTCCCCCTCAACTCGAGATAAGTCCTGGTTCCCCTGCACCAGCTCCAATGTAACACCAAGGATTCCTGCACAACATGATGGGAGGCATGACTCCCTTGCTGAACCTCTCAAGAAAGCCCTGATTCCCCACCTGAACCCGACAGGAGGCCTGACACCTCTGACAACTCGAGAGGAAAGCCGAGTTCCATGCCTCAACACCAGACGAGGCCTGACTCCCTAGATGAACCTTGAGCTGAAGCCTGAGATCCCTGTCGCCACCGGATATGAATGCTGAGTTGACGGACAGAACTCTAGACATGGTCCTATTCACCAGCAGTGACTCGAGAGCAATCCCAGCATGCCCCTCACAACTGGGAAAGAGACTTGACTTCTCGGAAGCAACGTGAGTAGGTCCCTGAGGTCCACGTTGCAACATAAGAGGAACCCCAAGCTTCCCACCGCAACTCGAGAAAAACCACGAGATTCTCCCCTCAACGCGAGATGAGGCCCTTTTCCAGAGCAGTGTCTTGAGAGGAATCCCACGTTCCCTCTCGAAACGTGAAAGGGTACTTGACACCCTTTCTGCAACTCAGCAAGTTCCCTGAGATACCCATCACCACTCAAGGGGAACACCGAGCTTCTCATCACAACTCAGAAAGAGCCATGTGTTCCCACTCCTCAACTCGAGATGAGGGGCGATTCCCCTGCTTCATCGGGAAAGGAATCCCGACGTTTCAGTCGTACCTCAAGAGGAGGCCGGTCTCACTTGAAAACTCGAGCACATCGCGGGGAGTCGAGCCTCAATTCGAAAAGACTCCAATGTCCCCATCCACTCCAGATCAGCCTGATTCCCCTGCACTGATTCAACTGTCATGCCAAGTATTGACTCAAAACACGAAGGGAGGTGCGACAGCCTTCTGGCACCTTGAGAGAAAGCCCCAGATCCCTATGTCAAGTTGACAGAAAACTTGACACTCCTTTTACACCTCGAGAGGAAAGCAGAGTTCCATGTCTCCACAGGAGATGAAACCTAACTCCCCTGTTGAAACTCCATAGGAACACGGAGATCCATGTCATCACTGGAGAGGAAAACTGAGGTTCTGGCCTCAACTCGAGATGAGGACCTAGGCCCCTGCACCGACTGGAGGGGAATCTTGAGAAGCCCCTCGCAACTCGCAAGGAGACTTGACTTTCCTGAGGCAACATGAGCAGGTCCTTGAGGTCCCCGTCGCAGCTCGAGAGGAATCGCAAGTTTCCTGCCACAACTTGAGAAAAAACAGGAGATCTTCCCCTCAATACGTGATGAGGTCCTTTTCCACTGTAGTGTCTTGAGAGAAATCCCACCTTCCCCCTTGAGCCTCGGAAAGGTCCTTGACACCCTTGATGCAACTCAAGAAGTTCCCCAACATACCCGTCTCCACTCGAGTAGAACACAGAGTGTCCCACCACAACTCAAGGAGAGCCCCGTTTTCCCCTCCTCATCTCGAGATGAGGGTCCATTCCCCTGCTTCGTTGGGTAAGGAATCCCAACGTACTTGTTGCCCCTCAAAAGGAGGCTGGTCTCACCTTGAAAATTGAGAGGAACACTAGGAGTCGTGCCACAATTTGAAAAGACCCAGATGCCCCCATCCATTCGCGATAAGGCCTGATTTCCCTGCCACGACTCGAATAGAACACCAAGTATCAACTCCCAACAAGAAGGGAGGATTGAGAGCCCAGTGGCTTATCTATAGCCCCAGATCCGTACCTCAACACGACAGGAGTTCTGACACCCCTTTTACATTTCAAGAGGGAAGCAGAGTTCTGTGCCTCAATACGAGACGATGGCTGACTCCCCAGAGGAATCTCTATAGGACCCCGAGATCCAAGTCAGAGCTGGAGAGGAACACTGAGTTTCACGCCTCAACTCGAGATGAGGCCCTAGTCCCCTGCACCAATTCGAGAGGAATCCAGAGAGGCCCCTCACAACTCAAAAGGATTCTTGACTTGCCAAAGACAAGATCAGAGGCTCCCTCAGGTCCTGTCGCATCTCCAGGGAACCCAAACGTCCTGTCTCAGCTAGAGAAAGACCTTGAGATAGCCCCTTCCATGTGATTTGAGGCCTGACTCCCCTGCCGACACTCCAGAGCAATCCCGCGCTCCCCCTCACAACTCGAATGGAAACTTGACTTCCCTGAGGCAACACGAGAGGCTCCCTGAGTTCCCTGGGGTACCTGCAGAGGAATCTCAAGCCTCCCGCTGCAACTCGAGAAAAATCAGGAGATTCCCCTGTCCTTGCGACATGAGGCCCTTTGTTCCTTCCTGCAGAGCCAAGATAGCAATCCCGACTGCCCTCTCCAAATTTGAGAGGAGGCTTGACTCCCTTCATACAACGCATGGGGGCCCAGAGATCCCCGTCACACCTCGAGAGGAATTCCGAGTTTCCAGCCACAACTCAAGAAGCGCCCCGTGTTTCCCACCTCATTTGGAAATGAGGGCCCATTCCTGGCTTCAACTCAAGAGGAATTGCAACTTCCCCTCGCACCAACAGAGGAGGCTTTTCTCATTTCTTGAATCTTGAGTGGAACCCTGCGGCTCCTGCTGCAAGGAGAAAGGACACTGAGTTCCCACTCAACTCGAGATAAGTCCTGAATCCCCTGCACTGGCTCCAATTTGACACCAAGGATCCCAGCACAACATGATGGGAGGCCTGACTCCCCAACTGATCCTCTTGAAAAGGCCCCGATTTCCTGCCTGAACTCAACAGGAGGCCTGACACCACTTTGACAACTCGAGAGGAAAGCCGAGTCCCATTCCTCGACACCAGACAAGGCCTGAATCCCTAGTTGAACATTGAGAGGAAGCCCGAGATCCATGTCGCCGCTGACATGAATGCTGAGTTGACCGACTGAACACTAGACACGGTCCTATTCACCAGCAGTGACTCGAGAACAATCCCAATGTGCCCTTCACAACTGGAAAAGTGACCTGACTTCTTGTAGGAAACGTGAGCCGGTCGCTGAGGTCCCTGTAGCAACACGAGAGGAACCCCAAGCTTCTTGCCACAACTCAAGAAAAACCACGAGATTCTCCCCTCAACACGAGATGAGGTCCTTTTCCAGAGCAGTGTCTTGAGAGGAATCCCATGTTCCCTCGTGAAACGTGAAAGAGTACTTGACACCCTTTCTGCAACTCAGCAAGTTCCCCGAGATAACCGTCCCCACTCAAGAGGAGCACCGAGCTTCATGCCATAACTCAAGAAGAGCCGCGTGTTCCCCGTCCTCAACTTGAAGTGAGGGTCGATTCTTCTGCTTGGTCAGGAAATGAATCCAGACGTTTCCATCGCACCTCAAGAGGAGGCCTGTCCCACCTGAAAATTCGAGCACATCCCCGGAAGTCAAGCCTCAATTTGAAAAGACCCCAATGTCCCCATCCACTCCAGATCAGCCTGATTCCCTTCATTGACTCGACTGTCACCCCAAGTATTGACTCAAAACACAAAAGGAGCTGTGACAGACTTGTGGCAACTTGAGAGAAAGCCCCAGATCCCTATGTCAAGTCGACAGGAATCCTAACACCCCTTTTACCCCTCGAGAGGGATGTGGAGTTCCATGTCTCCACATGAGATGAGGCCTCACTCCCCTGATGAAACTCCATAGGAAACCCTAGATCCATGTCAGCACTGGAGAGGATCACTGAGGTTCTGGCCTCAACTAGAGATGAGGCCCTAGGCCCCTGAACCAATTAGAGAGGAATCCCGAGAGGCCCCTCGCAACTCACATGGAGACTTGACTTTCCTGAGGCAACACAAGCGGGTCCTTGAGGTCCCCGTCATAACTCGAGAGGAAACCAAAGTTTCTGCTGCAATTGGAGAAAAACCTGGACATTCTCCTCTCAATGCGAGATGAGGCCCTTTTCTGCTGCAGCGTCTCGAGAGAAATCCCACCTTCCTTCCTGAGCCTGGAATGGATCCATGACACCCTTGATGCAACTCAAGAAGTTCCCCAACGTACCCGTCTCCACTCAAGTAGAACATCGAGTGTCCTGCTGAACTAAAAAAGAGCTCTGTTTTCCCCTTCTCATCTCGAGATGAGGGTCCATTTTCCTGCTTCATCGGGTAAGGAATCCTGGTGTTCCCGTCACACCTCAAGAGGAGGCAGTCTCCACTTGAAACTTGAGAGGAACTCCAGGGGTCGTGCCACAATTTGAAAATATCCCAATTTCCCCATTCATTCTAGAGAAGGCCTGATTCCCTTGCCACAACTTGAATGTAACCCCAAGAATCACCTCACAACATGAAGTCAGGACCGAGAGCCCCAAGACACCTCTAGACATACCGCAGATCCCTACCTCAACTCAACACGAGGCCTGACACGCCTCTTACACCAAGAGAGGGAAGCGGAGTTCCATGCCTCAACATGAGACGACGGCTAACTACCCAGGGGAATCTCCTAGGAACCCTGAGATCCAAGTCAGAACTCGAGAGGAACCGTGAGTTTACCGCCTCAACTCGACATGAGGCCCTAGTCCCCTGCACCAACTCAAGATGAAACCCGAGAGGCCTCTCACAATTCAAAAGGATTGCTGACTTGCAACAGACAAGATCAGAGGCTCCTTCAGATCCTCATCGCAACTCGAGGGAACCCATACTTCTTGCCACACTCGAGAAACACTTTGAGATCACCGCTTCCATGAGAATTGAGGTCTGATTCCCCTGCCGAGAGTCTAGAGCAATCCCTCTTTTCTGCTTGAAACTCTAATGGAGACTTTACTTCCCAGAGGCAACACGAGAGGCTCCCTGAGTTTCCCAGGTTACCTGCAAAGGAATCCCAAGCCTCCTGCTGCAACTCGAGAAAAACCAAGAGATTCCCCAGTCCTCACAACATGAGGCCCTTTGTTCCTGCAGTGCCTAGGGTGCAATCCCAAGTGCCATCTCCAAACTCGAGTGGAGGCTTGACTCCCTGCATGCAACGCCAGGGGGCCCAGAGATCCCCATCACACCTCGAGAGGAAACCTGAGCGAGTTTCCACCACAACTCGAGAAGCGCCCGGTGTTTCCCAGCTCATCTGGAGATGAAGGCCCATTCCCTGCTTCAACTCAAGAAGAGTCCCAACTTCCCCTCTCACCACCAGGGGAGACCTGTCTCACCTATTGAATCTCGAGTGGAACCCCATGGATGTGGCTGCAATTAGAAAGGACACTGAGTTCCCCCTCAACTCGAGATAAGTTATTATTCCTCTGCACCAGCTCCAATGTGACACCGAGGATCCCCTCACAACATGATGGGAGGCCTGACTCCCCTGCTGATCCTCTTGAGAAAGCCCTGATTCCCCGTCTGAACACGACAGGAGACCTGCCACCACTTTGACAACTCGAGAGGAAAGCCAAGTTCCATGCCTCAACACCAGATGAGTCCTGACTCCATAGTTGAATCTTTAGAGGAAGCCTGAGATCCCTGTCACTGTCAGACAGGAATGCTGAGTTGACTCACTGAACTCTAGACATGGCCCTATTCACCGGCAGCGACTCTAGAGGAAACCCATCGTGCCCCTCACAACCCGAAAGGAGACCTGACTTCTCGGATTCAATGCGAGTGGGTTCCTGAGGTCTGTGTCACAACTCGAGAGGAACCCCAAGCTTCCTGCCACAACTCGAGAAAAACCACGAGATTCTCCCCTCAAGTGAGATGAGGCCCTTTTCCAGAGCAGTGTCTCTAGAGGACTCCTACATTCCCTCTTGAAACACGAAAGGGTACTCGACACCCTTTCTGCAACTCAGCTAGTTCCCTGAGATACCCATCCCCACTCAAGAGGAACACCGAAGTTCATGCCACAACTCAAGAAGAGCCGCGTGTTCCCCCTCTCAACTCGAGATGAGAGTCGATTCCCCTGCTTGGTCGGGAAAGGAATCCTGACGTTTCAGTCGTACCTCAACAGGAGGCCGGTCTCACCTGAAAACTCGAGCTCATCCTCGGGAGTCTAGCCTCAACTCACAAAGACCCCAATGTCCCCTTTCACTACAGATCAGCCTGATTCCCCTGCACTGACTCGACTAACACCCCAAGTATCGACTCCAAACACGATGGCAGGTGTGACAGCCTTGTGATACCTCGAGAAAGTCCCAGATCCCTATGTCAAGTCAACAGGAATCCTGACACCGCTTTTACATCTTGAGAGGAAAGCGGAGTTCCATGTCTCCACACAAGACGAGACCTGACTCCCCTGTCGAAACTCCATAGGAGCCCCGAGATCTATGTCAACACTGGAGAAGAAGCCTGAGGTTTCAGCCTCAACTCGAGATGAGGCCCTAGGCTCCTTCACCAACTGGAGAGGAATCCCAAGAGTCCCTTCGCACCTCGCATGGAGACTTGGTTCTCCTGAGGCAACACGAGCAGGTCCCTGAGATCCCCATTGCAACTCATGAGGAACACTAAGTTTCCTGCCACAACTGGAGAAAAACCAGGAGATTCTCCCCTCAGCGCGAGATGAGGTCCTTTTCCGCTGCAGCATCTCGAAGAAATCCCACCTTCCTTCTTGAGCCTCAAAAGGGTCCTTGACACCCTTGATGCAACTCAAGAAGTTCCCCAATATACCCATCTCTGCTCGAGAGGAACACCGAGTGTCCCGCCACCACTCAAGAAGAGCCCCATTTTTCCCTCCTCATCTCGAGATGGGAATCCATTCCCCTGATTCTTTGGGAAAGGAGTCTCAACGTTCGTGTAGCACCTCAAGAGGAAGCCGATCTCACCTTGAAACTCGAGAGAAACTTCAGGGGTCCTGCCACAATTCCAAAAGACACCAGTGTCCCCATCCACTCGAAATAAGGCCTGCTTCCCCTGCCACGAATTGAATGGAACCCCGAGTATCAACTCACAACATGAAGGGAAGATTGAGAGCCCCGAGGCACCTCTAGAAATAGCCCCAGATCCCTACTTCAACTCGTCAGGAGGCCTGACACCCCTTTTACACCCTGAGAGGGAAGCGGAATTCCGTGCCTCAACACGAGATAATGGCTGACTCCCCAGGGGAATCTCCATAGGAACCCTGAGATCCAAGTCAGAACTGGAGAGGAATACTGAGTTTCCAGCCTCAACTCGGGGTGAGGCCCTAATCCCCTACACCAACTAGAGAGGAATCCAGAGAGGCCCCTCACAACTCAAAAGGATTCCTGACTTGCCAAAGACAAGATGAGAGGCTCCGTCAGGTCCCTGTCGCAACTCGAAGGAACCCAAATTTCCTGCCGCAACTCGCAACTCGAGAAACACATTGAAATCGCCCCTTTCTTGCGAATTGAGGCCTGATTCCCCTGCCGAGACTCCAGAGCAATCCCGCACTCCCCCTTGCAACTCAAATGGACACTTGACTTCCTTGAGGCAACCTGAGAGGCTCCCTGAGTTCCCCTGGGTACGTACAGAGTAATCCATAGCCTACTGCCACAACTCGAGAAAAACTGGAAGATTGCCCCTTCCTCATGACATGAGGCCATTTGATCCTGCAGCCCCTAGAGAGTAATCCCGAGTGCCCTCTCCAAACTCGAGAGGAGGCTTGACTCCCTTCATGCGATGCAAGGGGGTGCAGAGATCCCCATCACACCTCAAGAGGAAACCCGAGTTTCCTGCCACAACTCAAGAAGCACCCTGTGTTTACCATCTCATTTGGAGATGAGGGCCCATTCCCGGCTTCAACTCAAGAGGAATCACAACTTCCCCTCGCACCAGCAGGGGAGGCCTATTCAATCACGAGTGGAACCCCACAGCTCCTGCTGCAAGGGGAAAGGACACCGAGTTCCCCCTCAACTCTAGATAAGTCCTGATTCCCCTGCACTGGCTACAATGCAAAACCAAAGATCCCCTACAACATGATGGGAGGCCTGACTCCCCTGCTGATCTTCTTGAGAAAGCCCCGATTCCCTGCCTGAATGGGTGAATTTAACTCAGATGACCATTATATCTACTACTGCAGGCAGGAAACCCTCAGAAGAAATGGAGTAGCCATCATGGTCAACAGAAGAGTCCGAAATGCAGTACTTGGATGCAATCTCAAAAACAACAGAATGATCTCTGTTCGTTTCCAAGGCAAACCATTCAATATCACAGTAATCCAAGTCTGTCCCAACCAGTAACCCTGAAAAAGCTGAATTTGAACGGTTCTATGAAGACCTACAAGACCTTTTAGAACTAACACCCAAAACATATGTCCTTTTCATTCTAGGGGACTGGAATGCAAAAGCAGGAAGTCAAGAAACACCTGGAGTAACACGCAAATTTGGACTTGGAATATGGAATGAAGCAGTACAAAGACTAATAGAGTTTTGCCAAGATAATGCACTGGTCATAGCAAACAACCTCTTCCAACAACACAAGAGAAGACTCTACACATGGACATCACCAGATGTTCAACACCGAAATCAGACTGCTTACATTCTCTGCAGCAAAAATGGAGAAGCTCTATACAGTCAACAAAAACAAGACCAGGAGCTGACTGTGGCTCAGATCATGAACTCCTTATTTCAAATACAGACTGAAATTTAAGAAAGCAAGGAAAACCGCTGGACCATTCAGGTATGACCTAAATCAAATCCCTTATGATTATACAGTGGAAGTGAGAAATAGATTTAAGGGCATAGATATGATAGATAGAGTGCCTGATGAACTATGAAATGAGATTCGTGACATTGTACAGGAGACAGGGATCAATATCATCCCCATGGAAAGAAATGCAAAAAAGCAAAATGGCTGTCTGAGGAAGACTTATAAATAGCTGTGAAAAGAAAAAAAGTGAAAAGCCAAGGAGAAAAGGAAAGATATAAGCATCTGAATGCAGAGTTCCAAAGAACAGCAAGAAGAGATAAGAAAGCCTTCTTCAGCGATCAATGCAAAGAAATAGAGGAAAAGAACAGAATGGAAAAGACTAGAGATGTCTTCAAGAAAATTAGAGATACCAAGGGAACATTTCATGCAAAGATGGGCTCAATAAAGGACAGAAATGGTATGGACCTAACAGAAGCAGAAGATATTAAGAAGAGGTGGCAAGAATACACAGAAGAACTGTACAAAAAGGATCTTCATGACCCGGATAATCACGATGGTGTGATCACTCATCTAGAGCCAGACATCTTGGAATGTGAAGTCAAGTGGGCCTTAGAAATCATCACTAAGAACAAGGCTAGCGGAGGTGATGGAATTCCGGTAGAGCTATTTCAAATCCTGAAAGATGATGCTGTGAAAAGAGCTGCACTCAGTATACCAGCAAATTTGGAAAACTCAGCAGTGGCCACAGGACTGGAAAAGGTCAGTTTTCATTCCAATCCCAAAGAAAGGCAATGCCAAAGAATGCTCAAACTACCACACAATTGCGCTCATCTCACATGCTAGTAAAGTAATGCTCAAAATTCTCCAAGCCAGGTTTCAGCAATACATGAACCGTGAACTTCATGATGTTCAAGCTGGTTTTAGAAAAGGCAGAGGATCCAGAGATTAAGTTGCCAACATCCATTGGATCATGGAAAAAGCAAGAGAGTTCCAGAAAAACCATCTATTTCTGCTTTATTGACTATGCCAAAGCCTTTGACAGTGTGAATCACAATAAACTGTGGAAAATTCTGAAAGAGATAGGAATACCAGACCACCTGACCTGCCTCTTGAGAAATCTTTATGCAGGTCAGGAAGCAACAATTAGAACTGGACATGGAACAACACACTGGTTCCAAATAGGAAAAGGACTACGTCAAGGCTGTATATTGTCACCCTGCTTATTTAACTTACATGCAGAGAACATCATGAGAAATGCTGGACTGGAAGAAACACAAGCTGGAATCAAGATTGCTGGCAGAAATATCAATAACCTCAGATATCCAGATGACACCACCCTTATGGCAGAAAGTGAAGAGGAACTAAAAAGCCTCTTGATGAAAGTGAAAGAGGAGAGTGAAAAAGTCGGCTTAAAGCTCAACATTCAGAAAACGAAGATCATGGCATCCGGTCCCATCACTTCAAGGGAAATAGATGGGGAAACTGTGGAAACAGTGTCAGACTTTATTTTTTGGGGCTCCAAAATCACTGAAGATGGTGACTGCAGCCATGAAATTAAAAGATGCTTACTCCTTGGAAGAAAAGTTATGACCAACCTAGATAGCATATTCAAAAGCAGAGACATTACTTTGCCAACTAAAGTCTGTCTAGTCAAGGCTATGGTTTTTCCTGTGGTCATGTATGGATGTGAGAGTTGGACTGTAAAGAAGGCTGAGCGTTGAAGAATTGATGCTTTTGAATTGTGGTGTTGGAGAAGACTCTTGAGAGTCCCTTAGACTGCAAGGAGATCCAACCAGTCCATTCTGAAGGAGATCAACCCTGGGATTTCTTTGGAAGGAATGATGCTAAAGCTGAAGCTCCAGTACTTTGGCCACTTCATGCAAAGAGTTGACTCATTGGAAAATACTCTGATGCTGGGGGAGGGATTGGTGGCATGAAAAGAAGGGGACGGCAGAGGATGAGATGTCTGGATGGCATCACTGACATGATGGATGCGAGTCTGAGTGAACTCCGGGAGTTGGTGATGGACAGGGATGCCTGGAGTACTGTGGTTCATGGGGTCACAGAGAGTCAGACACGACTGAGCGACTGAACTGAACTGAACTCCCTGCCTGAACTTGACAGGAGGGCTGACACCACTTTGACAACTCGAGAGGAAAGCCAAGTTCCATGCCTCAACACCAGACGAGACCAGACTCCCTAGTTGAACTTTGGGAGGAAGCCCGAGATCCCTGTCACCAATGAGTTTCCCGACTGAACTCTAGACACACCCCTATTTGCTGGCAGTGACTTGTGATGAATCGCGACGTGCCCCTTGCAACTCAAAAAGAGACTTGACTTCTCTGAGGCAACTCAAGCGGTTCCATGAGGTCCCCATCACAACTCTAGTGGAACCCAAGCTTCCCGCTGCAACTTAAGAAAAACCATGAGATTCTCCCCCTCAAGGCAAGATGAGGCCCTTTTCCACACCTGTGTCTTGAGAGGAATGCCACGTTCCTTCTTGAAATGTGAAAGGATACTGGCACCCTTTATGCACCTCAGGAAGTTCCCCGAGACACCCTTCCCCACTCAAGCAGAACACTCAGTTTTACGCTGCCACTAAAGAAGAGCCCCATTTTCCCCTACCTCAGCTCGAGATGAGGGTCGATTCCGCTGTTTAGTCAGGAAAGGAATCCGGACGTTCCTGTCGCACCTCAAGAGGAAGCCAGTCTCACCTGCAAACTCGAGCGCATTCCCGGGAGTCGAGCCTCAATTTGAAAAGACCCCGATTTCCCCATCCACTCCAGAAAAGCCTGATTTCCCTGCACTGACTCGACTGTATCCCTGAGTATCGACTCAAAACACGAAGAGAGGTGTGACAGCCCTGTGGCACCTCGAGAAATAGCCCCAGATCCCTATGTCAACAAGACAGGAACCCTGACACCCCTTTTATCCCTCGAGAGGAACGTGGAGTTCCATGTCTCAACACGAGACGAGGCCTGACTCCCCTGTTGAAACTCCATAGGAACCCCGAGATCCATGTCAGCACTGGAGAGGAAACCTGAAGTTCCAGCCTCAACTCTAGATGTGGCTCTATGCCCCTACTCCGACTGGAGAGGAATCCCGAGAGGACCCTCACAACTCCAAAAGAGACTTGACCTACCTGAGGCAACATGAGTGGGTCGCTGAGGTCCCCGCCGCAACTTGAGAGGAAACCCGAGTTTCCTGCTGCAATTCATGAAAACCCAGGTGATTCTCCCCTCAAAGCGAGAAAAAGCCCTTTTCCACTGCATCGGTGCAAGACAAATCCCATCTTCCCTCTTGAGCTTCAAAAGGGTACTTGACACCCTTGATGCAACTCAAGAGTTTCCCTGACAAACCGTCTCCAGTTGAAAGGAACACAAAGTTTCCCACCACCACTCAAGAGAAGCCCCGTTTTCCCCTCCTCATCTCGAGATAAGAGTCCATTCCCCTGCTTCGCCTGCAAAGGAATCACGATGTTCCCTACACACCTCAAGAGGAGGCTGGTCTCATGTTGAAACTCGAGAGGAACTCTAGGGGTCGTGCAGGAATTTGAAAAGACCCCGATGTCTCCATCCACTCGAGATCAGAACTGATTCCCCTCAAACAACTCTAATGTCACCCTGAGTATCAACTTACAACAAAAAGGGAGGACTCCGACCCCCGTTGCACCTCTAGAAATAGCCCCAGATCCCTACCTCAACTCGACGGGAGGCCTGTCACCCCTTTTACACCTCAAGAGGGAAGCAGAGTTCCATTCCCCAACATGAGTTGACGTCTGACTCTCCAGTGGAATTTCCATAGGAACCCTGAGATCCATGTCAGAGCTGGAGAGGAACCCTGAGTTTCACACCTCAACTCAAGATGAGGCCCTAGTCCCCTGCACCAATTCAAGAGGAATCCCCAGACGCCCCTCACAACTCGAAAGGATATCTGACTTCCCAGTGACAACATGAGAGGCTCCCTCATGTCCCCATCACAACTTGAGGTAACCCAAACTTCCTGCCGCAACTCGAGAAACACCTTGAGATTCCCCCTTCAATGCGAATTGGGCTCTAATTAATTTGCCATGACTCGATAGCAATCCCGAGCTCCCTCTTGCAACTCGAAAGGAGACTGGACTGCCCCGAGGCAACATGAGAGGCTTCCTGAGTTCCCCGTCATAACTCGAGAGAAATCCCAAACTTCCCCCAGAAATTCGAGAAAAACCACGAGATTCCCCCATCATAGCGAAATGAGCCCCTTTTCCTGCAGTGCTTAGAGAGCAAGCCCGAGTTCCCTCTCAAAATTCAATAGGAGGCTTGACTCCCTTTAGGCCACTCAAAGCGCTCCAAGAGATACCCTTCAGAAGTCGAGAGGAGAGCAGAGTTTTTTGCTTCAACTCAAGACGAGACCTGACTCCCCAGGTGCACCTTGAATGCAACCCCGAGACGCCTGTCATCACTGGAGAGGAACACGGAGTTTCTGGACACAAGTCTAGATGGGGACTATTTCACCTGCAGTGACTTGAGAGGAATCCTGAGGTTCCCGTCACAACTCAAGTTAAGACCTGACTTCCCTGAGGCAATATGAGCGGGACTCTCAAGTCCACATCTCAACTCGAGAAGAACCCCAAACTTGCCTCCAAGCCTTGAGGAAAACCAAGGGATTCTCCTGTCAAAGTGAGATGAGTCCCTTTCCCACTGCAGCGTCTTGAGGAAATCCCACGTTGCCTCCTGAAACTCGAAACGGTACTCGACCCCCTTTATGTACATCAAGAAGTTCTCCGACACTCCCGTCCCCACTCGAGAGGAAAACCGAGTTTCCTGGCACAACTCAATCTGAACCCCCATTCCCCTCATCTCGAAATGAGAGTCGATTCCCCTGCTTTGTCTGGAAAGGAATCATGACGATCCCATCACACCTCAAGAGGAGGTTGGTCTCACATTGAAACTAGAGATGAAACCTCATGGGTCGTGGCACAATCCCAAAGACACCAATTTCCCCATCCACTCTAGAGGAGGCCTGATGCCCCTGGACCGATTCATATGAAACCCCGAGTATCAAGTCACAACACGAAGGGGCACTGTCACACCAGTTGCATCCTACAGAAAAAGCCAAAGGATCCAAACACAACTCGACAAGTGTCCTGTCACCATATTCACAACTCGAGAGGCAAGCCAAGTTCCATGCCTCAATACAAGCCAAGGCCTGCCTCCCCTGTTCCAACTCCACTGAAACCCCGAGATCCATGTCAGAAACAGACAGGAACACAGAAGTTCCTGCCTCAACTCGAGATGAGACCCTATTCATCCATGCAGTGATATGAGAGGAATCCCAAGGTGCCCCTCACAGCTACAAAGGAGATCTGACTTCCCTGAGGAAACAAGAGGGGTTCCCCAAGTCCCCACGCCCCTCGAGAGGAACCCTAATCTTCCCACCGCAATTCGACAAAAACAACGAAATTCTCCCCTCCACACGAGATGAGGACTTTTTATGCTGCAGCATTTCCCAAGAAATCCCACATTCCCTCTTGGAACTCTGAAGGGTACTTGACACCCTTTATGAAACCCCAAAAGTTTCCTGACATACCTGCCCTCATTCGAGAGGAATGCTGACTTTCCGGCCACAACTCAAGAAGAGCCCCATTTTCCCCTCCTCAGCTCGAGACGAGGGTCGATTTCCCTGCTTTGCCTGGAAAGGAATGGCGAAGTGCCCGTCATCCCTCAAGAGGAGGCCAGTCTCAACTTGAACCTGGAGAGAAGCCTGGGGGTCTTGCCACAATTCGAAAGACACAGATTTCCCCATCCACTCGATAAACCTGATTCCCCTGCACCGATTCGAATGGAACCCCGAGAATCAACTCACAACATGAAGGGAGGACTGAGACCCCGGTTGCAAATTCAAGAAAAGTCACAGAAACCCAATTGAACTGAACTGGAGGCCTGCAACCTCTTTTACAACTTGAGAGGAAAACAGAGCTCCATGCCTCCACAAAAGTTGAGACCTGACTCCCTGTTTGAAACTGCATACACACGTCTTGAGATCCACGTCAGAACAGGAGAGGAACTCTGAGGTTCCTGCCACAGCTCGAGATGAGGCCCTCTTCCGTTGCACTGACCCCAGAGGAATCCCGAGAGGCCCCTCACAACTCGCAAGGATTCCGTACTTCCATAGGCACCATGAGAAGCTCCCTGAGGTCACCGTCGAAACTCGAAGGAATGCAACGTTTCCTGCTGCAACTCGAGAAAGACCTCGAGATTCCCCCTTCAATTGAGTCTCGATTTTCCTGCCCTGACTTGAGAGCAATCCTTCGCTACACCTCGCAACTTGAATGGACACTGGCATTCCCTGAGGCAACACGAGAGGCTCCCTGAGTTCCCCGTCGTAACTGGAGAGGAACCCTAAACTTCCTGCCGCAACATGAGATAAACCACGAGATTTTCCCCATCATCGTCAGATGAGGCCCTTCTTTTCCTGCAGTGTCTAGAGAGCAAGCCCGACTTCCATCTCAAAACTCAATAGGAGTCTTGACTCCCTCTGGGCCACTCAAAGGGCTTCAAGAGTTACCAGTAGCAACTCCAGATGAGAGCAGAGGTCTTGGCTTCAACTCGAGACGAGGCCAGACTCCCCAGGTGAACCTTGAACACAACCCCAAGATCCCTTTCGCTACTGGAGAGGAACATGGAGTTTCTGGACACAACTCTAGATGAGCCCTACTTTACCTGCAGTGACTTGCGAGGCATCCTGAGGTGCCTTCACAACTCGATATGAGACATGATTTCCCAGAGGCAATATGAGCGGGACCCTGAGGTCCACGTCGCAACTCGAGAGGAACCCCAACTTGCTGACAAGCCTCGAGGAAAACCATGGGATTCTCCCCTCAACGCAAGATGAGGTCCTTTCCCACTGCAGCATCTTGAGAGAATCCCACCTTTCCTCCTGAAACTCGAAACAGTACTCCACACCCTTTATGCAACTCAAGAAGTTCCCTGACATTCCCGTCCCCACTCGAGAGGAACAACCGAGTTTCCCAGCACAACTCAATCTGAGCCCCTTTTCCCCCCTCCCCATCTCGAGATGAGGGTCAATTCCCATGCTTTGTCTGGAAAGAAATCCCGACGTTCCTGCCACACCTCAAGAGGAGGCTGGTCTAACATTGAAACTCGAGAGGAACCCCCGTGGGTCATGCCACAATCCGAGACACCGATTCCACATCCCTTTGAAATAAGGCCTGATGTTCCTGCATCGATTCGAATGTAACCCCAAGTATCAAGTCACAACATGAAGGACCACTGTCACCCCAGTTGTATCCTCCAGAAAAAGCCACAGGTTCCAAACACAACTCGACAAGCGTCCTGTCACCGAATTCACAACTCGAGAGGCAAGCCGAGTTCCATGCCTCAACACAAGGCGAGGCTTGCCTCCCCTGTTCGAACTCCACTGAAACCCCGAGATCCATGTCAGAAATGGAGAGGAGCCCTGAGGTTCCCGCCTCAACTTGAGATGTGACCCTATTCATCCCTGCAGCAACGCGAGAGGAATCCCGAGGTGCCCCTCGCATCTACAAAGAGATCTGACTTCCCTGAGGAAACACGAGCAGGTCCCCCAAGTCCCCATGCCACTCGAGAGGAACCCTAAGCTTCCCTCCACAACTCGACAAAAAACACAAAATTCTCTCCTCCACCAGAGATGAGGCCCTTTTACACTGCAGCATTTCCCAAGAAATCCCACGTTCCCTCTTGGAACTCGAAAGGGTACTTGACACTCTTTATGAAACCCCAGAAATTTCCTGACATACCCGTCCTCGCTCGAGAGGAATGCTGAATTTCCCACCACAACTAAAGAAGAGCCCCATATTCCCCTCCTTACCTCAATGAGGGTCGATTTCCCTGCTTCGCCTGGAAAGGAATGCTGAAGTGCCTGTCACCCCTCAAGAGGAGGCCGATCTCAACTTGAAGCTGGAGAGGAGCCTGGGGGGTTTGCCACAATTCAAAAGACACGGATTTCCCCATCCACTTGAGATAAGGCCTGATTCCCTTGCACTGATTCGAATGGAACCCAAAGAACCAACTCAGAACACGAAGGGAGGACTGAGACCCCGGTTGCAAATTTGAGAAAAGCCCCAGGTACCAAATTCAACTTGACTGGAGGCCTGAAATCCCTTTTACACATCGAGAGGAAAGCAGAGCTCCATGACTCCACACAAGTTGAGACCTGATTCCCTGTTTGAAGCTGCATACACACCCCGAAATCCACGTCAGAATAGGAGAGGAACCCTAAGGTTCCTGCCACAGCTCGAGATGAGGCCCTCTTCCATTGTAGCAACCCTGGAGGAATCCCCAGAGGCCCCGCACAGCTAAAAAGTATTCCTGACTTCCCATAGGCACCATGAGAAGCTCCCTGAGGTCACTGTCACAATTCGAGAGGAATACCAAACTTCCCACCAAGCCTCGAAGAAAACCACGGGATTCTCCCTTCAACATGACATAAGGCCCTTTCCCACTGCAGCGTCTGGAGAGAAATCCCACCTTTCCTCCTGAAAATCGAAAGAGCACTCTCACCCTTTATGGAACTCAAGAAGTTCCCTGACATTCATGTCCCCACTCTAGAGGAACACCGAGTTTCCTGGCACACTCAATCTGAGCCCCTTTTCCCCTCCTCATCTCAAAATGAGAGTCGATTCCCCTGCTTTGTCTGGAAAGGAATCCCGAGTTCCTGTGGCACCTGAAGAGGAGGCTGGTCTCACACTGAAACTCAAAAGGAAACCTCGTGGGTCGTGGCACAATCCCAAAGACACCAATTTCCCCATCCACTCTAGAGGAGGCCTGATGCCCCTGGACCGATTCATATGAAACCCCGAGTATCAAGTCACAACACGAAGGGGCACTGTCACACCAGTTGCATCCTACAGAAAAAGCCAAAGGATCCAAACACAACTTGACAAGTATCCTGTCACCCCATTTGCAACTCGAGAGGCAAGCCGAGTTCCATGCCTCAACACAAGCCAAGGCCTGCCTCCCCTGTTCAAAGTCCACTGAAACCCCGAGATCCATCTCAGAAACAGAGAGGAACACAGAGGTTCCCGCCTCAACTCGAGATGAGGCCATATTCATCCCTGCAGCGACATGAGAGGAATCCCAAGGTGCCCCTCACAGCTACAAAGGAGATCTGACTTCCCTGAGAAAACATGAGTGGTTCCCCAAGTCCCCACGCCCCTCGAGAGGAACCCTAATCTTCCCACCACAATTTGACAAAAAACCATGAAATTCTCCCCTCCACAGGAGATGAGGACCTTTTACACTGCAGCGTTTCCAAGAAATCCAATGTTCCCTCTTGGAACACGGAAGAGTACTTGACACCCTTTATGAAACCCCAGAAGTTTCCTACATACCCGCCCTCACTCGAGAGCAATGCTGACTTTCCCACCACAACTCAAGAAGAGCCCCATTTTCCCCTCCTCAGCTCGAGACGAGGGTCGATTTCCCTGCTTTGCCTGGAAAGGAATGGCGAAGTGCCCGTCATCCCTCAAGAGGAGGCCAGTCTCAACTTGAACCTGGAGAGGAGCCTGGGGGTCTTGCCACAATTCGAAAGACACAGATTTCCCCATCCACTCGATAAACCTGATTCCCCTGCACCGATTCGAATGGAACCCCGAGAATCAACTCACAACATGAAGGGAGGACTGAGACCCCGGTTGCAAATTCAAGAAAAGTCACAGAAACCCAATTGAACTGAACTGGAGGCCTGCAACCTCTTTTACAACTCGAGAGGAAAACAGAGCTCCATGCCTCCACAAAAGTTGAGACCTGACTCCCTGTTTGAAACTGCATACACACGTCTTGAGATCCACGTCAGAACAGGAGAGGAATCCTGAGGTTCCCGCCACAACTTGAGATGAGGCTCTCTTCCATTGCACCGACCCCAGAGGAATCCCGAGAGGCCCCTCACAACTCGCAAGGATTCCGTACTTCCATAGCCACCATGAGGAGCTCCCTGAGGTCGCCGTTACAACTCAAGGGAACCCAATGTTTCCTGCCGCAACTCGAGAAAGACCTCGAGATTCCCCCTTCAATGCAAATTGAGTCTTGATTCTCCTGCCCTGACTCAAGAGCAATCCCGTGCTCCCCCTTGCAACTCGAATGGAGACTGGAATTCCCTAAGGCAACACGAGAGTTTTCTGAGTTCCCCGTCATAAACTGAGAGAAACCCCAAACTCCCCGCCGCAACTCGAGAAAACCACGAGATTACCCCGTCAGGGCGAGATAAGGCCCTTCTTTCCTGCAGGGTCTAGAGAGCAATCCCAAATTCCCTCTCAAAATTCGATTGGAGAGTTGACTCCCTTTAGACCACTCAGAGGTCTCCAAGAGATACCTATCACACATCGAGAGGAGAGCAGAGTTCTTGGCTTCAATTCGAGACAAGGTCTGACTCCCCAGGTGAACTGTGAACGCAACCCCAAGATGCCTGTCACCACTGGAGAGGAACCCAGAGATTCTGGACACAAGTATAGATGAGGCCTGTTTCCCCTGTGATGACTCGAGAGGAATATTCAGGTGCTCGTCACAACTCGAGATGAGACCTGACTTCCCTGAGGCAATCCAAGCAGGACACTGAGGTGCTTGTTCGAGAGCAATACCAAACTTCCCGCCAAGCCTCAGGAAAAAACACGGGATTCCCCCATCAAAGTGATATGAGGCCCTTTCCCACTGCAGTGTCTCGAGAGAAATCCCACATTCCCTCTCGAAACTTGAAATGGTACTTGACACCCTTTATGCAACTCAAGAAGTTTCACCGACATACCCGTTCCCACTCGAGAGGAACACCGAATATCCCGGCACAACTCAATCTGAGCCCCTTTTCCCCCTCCTCATCTCGAGATGTTGGTCGATTCCCATGCTTTGGAATGGAATACCAACGTTCCCATCGCACCTCAAGAGGAGGCCGATCTCACATTGAAACTCGAGAGTCACCCTCATGGGTCGTGCCACAATCCAAGAGACACCAATTCCCCATTCTCTCCAGATAAGGCCTGATGCCCCTGCACCGATTCGAAAGTAACCCCGAGTATCAAGTCATAACAGGAAGGGGCAATGACACCCTGGTTGCATCTTCCAGAAAAAGCTGCAGATTCCAAATATTACTCGACAAGAACCCTGACACCCCATTAAAAACTCAAGAAGCAGGTGGAGTTACTTGTCTCAATAGAAAACGAAGCCTAACTCCCCTGTTCAAACTCTACATATTCACCGAGATCAATGTCAGAAATGGAGAAGGACCCTGTTTCCTGCCTCAACTCGAGGTTAGACCCTCTTCCATTGCACCAACCTAGAGGAATCCCCGGAGGCCCCTCACAATTCAAAAGTATTCCTGATCTCCCATAGGCACCTTGAGAAGCTCCCTGAGGTCACCGTCCCAACTCGAGGGAACCCAAAGTATCCTGCCACAACTAGAGAAAGACCTCAAGTACTGGGGTCCAGCCCCAGCAGGATCCAGGGGTACCCTCAGGAGAGACAGCGTGGGTGAGAGAGAGACTGAGAGAGAGAGAATGAATGTTGCAGATAAGAATGTAGAGGAGAGAAAGAGGTTGATATTCCTTGGTTTACACAGAAAGCCAATAAAGCCCCTGCATGGGACTTGTTCTGTTCATGAAGGCCTCAGGCGCCCTCTCGATGGAGAGAAGGCACAGAGCACATTCTTGAGAGAGTCTTAGAAGCCTGGGCAGGAAAGTAAACTCAGGGCCTCGGTGCTCCAGGGGATCAACCTGAAAAAGAAAGAGAAAGAGAAAGAATGACACGGGGAGACCTAGCCTCAATGAGCAAGGCCCACAACTTGATTTTCAAAAGGAGCTTTTATACCTTAAGTTGTACATAGAGAATAATGGAAGATGCAGAGCCATGCAGGGTCAGCAGTCCCGACCCTCTCGAGACCAGGCTTTCTTTCTGCATACCTTTCCATTTACAAAGGTCTTAGGTGATTTACATATCTTCTGGCCAGGAGGCCTGATAACATTTTATGACTCTTTCTTCTGATAAAGTTTAATCAGCCAAAAACTTAGTTTCTCTATAGGTGATTTTTCTAAAGACTAGCACCATTTTCTGAAAGCACTAGATAAAGTTGCATTCCTATATGGCAAAGGTGCAGTGGGCTATAACAAAGACATTATTTATTAACTCAAGTTTTAATGTTGTTACTACCAAGGCTACTACTTATATTTCTATATCTCTACTATATTAACTAATGCACTCCCAGGCATGCAACCAAAGATATGAAAACTTAGCAGCAAGCATTGGTTCAACAATGAAACCCTCCACCAGTATTACTCTGATAATTTTTAGCTCCTCAAAGGGCTCTATATTTTTAGAATATTTTAAGCTTCCCATGCCTCTCATGGTTGGGAGGCTGTGAACAATCACAGGTGTGGTAAAAGTCGAGATAAACTTGTCAGACAAATTATAAAGCCATCAGAGGAGTTTGAATTGAAACACTCCTTTCACGCCCAGGAGACTTATTAACTAGAGCCCTATGTTGATTTTTCCCCAGAGAAAGATGGTCGGGGATAGCCCCCTGCAATATGCCAGCAAATTTTTAAAACTCAGCAGTGGCCACAAGACTGGAAATGGTCACTTTTCATTCCAATCTCTAAGAAAGGCAATGCCAAAGAATGCTCAAACTACCACACAATTGCGCTCATCTCACATGCTAGTAAAGTAATGCTCAAAATTCTCCAAGTCAGGCTTCAGCAATACACAAACCGTAAACTTCCTGATGTTCAAGCTGGTTTTAGAAAAGGCAGAGGAACCAGAGATCAAATTACCAACATAGGCTGGAACATGGAAAAAGCAAGAGAGTTCCAGAAAAACATCTATTTCTGCTTTATTGACTATGCCAAAGCCTTTGACTGTGTGGATCACAAGAAAATGTGGAAAATTCTGAAAGAGATGGGAATACCAGACCACCTGACCTGCCTCTTGAGAAATCTGTGTGCAGGTCAGGAAGCAGCAGTTAGAACTGGACATGGCACAATAAATTGATTCCAAATAGGAAAAGGAGTACATCAAGGCTGTATATTGTCACCCTGCTTGTTTAACTTATATACAGAGTACATCATGAGAAACGCTGGACTGGAAGAAACACAAGCTGGAATCAAGAATGCTGGCAGAAATATCAATAACCTCAGATATCCAGATGACACCACCCTTATGGCAGAAAGTGAAGAGGAACTAAAAAGCCTCTCGATGAAAGTGGAAGAAGAGAGTGAAAAAGTTGGCTTAAAGCTCAACATTCAGAAAATGCAGATCATGGCATCCGGTCCCATCACTTCAAGGGAAATAGACGGGGAAACAGTGGAAACAGTGTCAGACTTTGTTTTGGGGGGCTCCAAAATCAGTGCAGATGGTGACTGCAGCCAGGAAATTAAAAGACGCTTACTCCTTGGAAGGAAAGTTATGACCAACCTAGATAGCATATTCAAAAGCAAAGACATTACTTTGCCAACTAAGGTCTGTCTAGTCAAGGCTATGGTTTTTCCTGTGGTCATGTATGAATGTGAGAGTGGGACTGTGAAGAAGGCTGAGCACCAAAGATTTGATGCTTTTGAATTGTGGTGTTGGAGAAGACTCTTGAGAGTCCCTTGGACTGAAAGGAGAGCCAACCAGTCCATTCTGAAAGAGATCAGCCCTGGGATTTCTTTGGAAGGAATGATGCTAAAGCTGAAACTCCAGTACTTTGGCCACTTCATGAGACGAGTTGACTCATTGGAAAAGACTCTGATGCTGGGAGCAATTGGGGGGCAGGAGGAGAAGGGGACAACAGAGGATGAGATGTCTGGATGGCATCACTGACTCGATGGACATGAGTCTGAGTGAACTCTGGGAGTTGGTGATGGACAGGGAGGCCTGACGTGCTGCAATTCATGGGGTTGCAAATAGTCGGACATGACTGAGAGACTGAACTGAACTGAATATCAGAAGAGTTTTTTGACAGACATAAAATAGCAAGACAGACAGATTCTGGTTTTGGGGTGGATGCTCGTGCAGGTCCAGGGGGCCCCTCGAGTCCTGCTCCACCTTGCCCATCAGGTCTCTTCTGCATGACCTTGTCATGGCTGGGATCTCCCGTGTTGGCTCCTGGCATCTCAGCCTTTTTTATTTCTTAAGACAGCCAGATGTAATTCAGTCACGAGCTTCTGAGTGCTCTGTTGAAGAGTTCTGGCAAGATAGTAAGGCAAGTATAGCATTAAACACTTTCTCAGGGGGGTTGAAGATCCCTGTAGAGAAGCTATCCCTTGTCCTGGTGACAGAGTGTCTTAATCTGTCCCCAGGTAGGTATGGAGGCTTGTTGAGTTGCCTGCGTAGTGCGTCCTGGTGGTCTCCTGCAGGGTAAAGGATTAAGGGGGACAATATCTTTTATATGGAGTTGAAACATCTGTTTGGTAGGTGTGTCCACTAGCTGCTCATCTGGGATCTCCGATATCAGTTGTCTCGTGGTCAGCTGGATTTCCCCTATTGGCAGAAGAAGTGGGGGTAGAGGAATCCCCTTCCTTTTTTGTGGTCAAGGCAATGGGGGGACCTGGTGCCTGGGGGGCTGTGACATGACGAATCAGTCTGTCTGGGATCAAAATCAGAGAATCTGCATCCTCTGGAAAAATACAAGCATATCCTTGGCTGCTAGTTAACAATGGGTCAGGACCCCTCCGTTGTCCAGAGAAGAGGTCCTTCCATTTCACCAATGGCTTTGTATTTTGTTATTCCGGACACCAATGACCAAGCATTGCAGTGTTTCTGGATGAATCAGCGTTTAGGTTATTTATTATAAACAGAGAATGTTGCACCATCTGATGGGGAGAAATATATGTGCTCTTTCCATTATGGCTTGTCCCTGTGGATTATAGGGGATGCCCATGTTATGTTTTACTTGAAACTTTATACAAAATTCTTGGAAAGACTTAGTAGTGTAAGTTTTCAAAGCTTTTGTCAAGCCTAAATATGAAAAACAAGTAAAGAAGTGTTGTACTATGTCCTTATATGCTTCCCCTGTGCAGGCAGTTGCAATGATAGCATGAGAAAATGTATCTACAGTTACATGAACAAAAGACAATTTTCCAAATGAGGAGACATGAGTTACATCCATCTGCCAGAGTGCATTAAGTTTGAGACCGCGAGAGTTAACTCCCATAGGCAAATTATTTATAGTAGTGGGACAATGTGAACAGGAACGAACAATCTCTTGAGCAGATTCTCGAGGAATCTGAAATTGATATCTTAATGCAGTAGCATTTTGGTGATAGAGTGAGTGAGAGGCTCGGGCTTCTTCAAAAGCAGAGTCCACTGTGACCTTGGTTACTGAATCTGCCAGGTCACTTAAGGCATTTAAAGGTCCAGGCATTCTAGAATCAGCTTGAATGTGGCCAATAAAAAATTCTTGGTTTCGTTTCCAAATTTGTTGCTGCAATTTAGTTAGCAAGTAAAAGATAGTTTTGTTCTCGTGCAGAATCGAAGTCTCAGTATGTGGAAACAGCCTGACCACATACTGAGAGTCAGAGTCAAGGTTAAATTCCTCCTCTGCAAACATAACAAAAGCCTCTATAACAGCTGTGAATTCAGCTCTTTGAGCAGAAGTTCCCTGTGTTTGTAAAACCTTATGCTGATTTCTTGTAACTATAGAAGCTTTGCCATTAGCTGACCCTTCAGTAAAAGCCATTTGAGCATTTGGAATGGAGAATTGTTTGCACCTAACAGGGAAAATAACTGGGTGTCTAGATATAAAATTAAATAAATCATGTGAAGGTAAATGATGCAGAATTTGACCAAAATAATTTCCTACAGCAATCTGCCAATTTTCATCAAACATTAGAAGAACATCAAGCTGTTCTTTGTTATATGGAATTACAACTTCTGATGCTGTTCACCAAATAATTCAATGCTCTGCTTTCTCCCCTTTAATTTCAGAGTAGCTATCAACCCTGGACAAGAAGCCACTACCTTTTTAGCTTGAGCGGGAAGATGGACCCACTCTAGGGGGCCGTTTTGCCATAAAATCCCCATAGGTGCAATTGGCATAGTCAGGCAAAGGAATTGCCAAGCAGTTGCTAATTCAATTCTTTTTACATAACTATCAGATAAAGCCTTTTCTACTTTGTGTAGGGCCTCCTGAGCTTCAACAGTTAATTGCCTTTTTGAAGTTGGGTCAGGATTCCCATGCAGAATGTTAAAAAGAGGCTTCAGCTCAGCAGTGGTTAGTTTTAGATAAGGCCTTATACAATTAATATCACCTAAAAGTTTTTTATAATCATTCAGGGTAACAAGATGGTCCTTTCTTAATTGTAGTGGAGCATGAGTCACGGTTTCTGAATTTATAACCTTCCTAGATAAGTTACGGGTGGGTTGCTTAGAGTTATTTTCTGGGGCAATTTTTAAGCCTCTAGCTGACAGTGCCTGAGTCAAATCTTGGAGAAAGGCTTGTAAATGAGTTCTACTTGGATGAGCTATTAAAATATAATCCATGTAATGAATCATATATACCTGTGTATATTTAGCTTTGATTTCTTCTAAAACAGGATTAACAAATTTTTGACATAATATAGGGCTATTTTTCATTCCCTGGGGTAACACTTTCCGTTGAAATCACAAATAAGGTTGCTTAAAATTTTCTGATGGCAGACTAAAGGCAAATTGCTTTTTATCTTTAGCACTTAAGGGAATGGTGAAGAAACAGTCTTGTAAATCAATTATAATTATAGTATATCCCTCTGGAATGGCTACTGGAGAAGGGAGCCCAAGTTGTAAGGCTCCCATGTTTTCCATAGTGGCACTAATAGCTCTCAAATCCTGTAAAAGTCGCCACTTACCAGATTTTTTCTTTATAACAAAAATGGGAGTGTTCCAGGGGCTATTGGAGGGTTCAATATGTCCCAATTGTAGTTGTTCAAAGATTAACGTTTTAGCTGCCAGTAGTTTTTTCTTTAGGCAGAGGCCATTGTTCTACCCACACTGGATCTTAAGATTTCCATGTAATGGGGTTGACAGCAAAGACAATGGCCTCCATTATAAATTTGGATACCCTAATCCAGTATGTAGCTGGGCAGATTGGCTCAATTATTCCTGTCTGTTGCTTACCTAATCCTTTTGATGGATCATAGCCCATATGGAGCATTTGGGAGGTCACTTTGTCATCAGGGCTAAAAAGCAGCATTCCCATCTGAGATAGTATGTCCCTCCCCGAACGGGTAAAGGGGAGTGAAGGAACTACATAGAGTTGGAAAGTTCCACAGGTATTCTCAAGCCGCCAATCTAACATTTTTGCACTCTCAACTACAGTGGGGGCTCTTCCTAATCCCACCAACTCATTTTCAGTAGTATCTGTTGGCCAGGAGCTGGGCCAGTTTGCATTTCCCGGCAATGCAAGAGACATCTGCTCCTGTGTCTAATAGCCCCACAATAGACTTGGCACTGACCAGGATATTTTTCATGGGGTGCTACTGAGTAATTTCTGTTATCCAAAAAACCATATCACTGGACCCAAATCCTTTTTCCTGTCTTTCACTTTGAGTAGCAGTGTGTCCTATGGCAGTGTGGTAGGGAAAAAGTAAAGGTTGAGCTATTCTTTGTCCCTTATGAATTTGTATAGTTTTAGTTGGGGGTGAAATCATTATCTGAATGAAAGGTTGTTGTTGAATAATGATGCCGGGATTCTTGGCCCCCAGAGGAGAAGAATCTAATCCGGGGCCAGAGACGAGGCTTGATCGCTCAGAGCTTTTGTGTAACAAAGTTTTATTAAAGTATAAAGGAGATAGAGAAAGCTTCTGACATAGGCATCAGAAGGGGGCAGAAAGAGTACCCCCCTGCTAGTCTTTAGCTGGATGTTATATAGTTATCAGCAGTCTGTTAATGAAAGAAAGGAATGTCTCAAAACTTAGAATGGCACCAGGCCCCTCACCCATAGGATGTATTTTGGGATAATCTTGGCTCCAAACGGTACATCATGGGCCATAAAGGGATTAACTTGAATCTTGAAGAAGGGCAGAAAACCATACAAATAGTGTTATTTACATAGATTAGAGGAACAATATCGGAGTATAACACTGGTTTATCAGTTAGGTTCTGAGCCAAAAGGCAGAACCGACTTGAAGACAGAGTTTGGGATAAATGCATAGTACATTAGCTTAGCTTAAGATAAACATTTCCATAAGAAAAAGGCATTTGTTAACTTCAGGTGAAATCAGGTGTCATGGCAACACAGAATTTTAAAAGAAACCTCCTTTTAAATTTGTATAGAGAAGGAAAAAATATAGCTACTTTGTTTCCTCCTGCCGCTTAAGAGAGATAAAAATGTCTGACACTTGCAGGCTATTTCCTCCATTTGGAGACCCCTGGCCTTCCTGCCTGTTACCCTCTCATGAATCTCTTCTGTATAATCTGAATCAATCACTCCAGGGATAATTGTAAGACCTTGCATAGCTGAGGAGCTTCTGCCTAATATAATTCCTACTAAGCCTGTCGGTAATGGACCTTTAACCCCTGTAGGGATTTTTATAGGAGGACTACCTGGTGTTAGTATTGTTGAGGTGGTGGAACTGAGGTCCAGTCCTGCGCTGCTTGGGGTTGCTCTGATGAGTTCTGCCATGGGACAAAGGGTATGAATGGGTTCAATGTCATTGCCCCAATCGTTGTTGGGGCCTGAGACTGGCCCCTCAACCTGTTTCCCAACTGCTGGTCAGGAACTAGCAAGATTCCGTTTTTATGGAATTTTGATCTGCAGTCCTTTGCCCAGTGATATCCCTTCTGACAACGAGGGCAAGGAGATTAGGAGTCACAGCCTGGGAGGCAGGATTTGGCAGAGAAGAACCAGCTATTTGGGGGTGGCAAGCACGGATAAAGTGCCCCTCCCAGCCACAAGAAAAGCAGGCTTTGGACAAGCTAGTATTCTGGCCTTGATTATTGCAATAATTTTTTGATGGGTTATTCTTGCCTATAAAAAAAAAAGGATTGAAATGTCTGCTGATAAGAATTTCCTTTTATGGCTGCAGCTATGGCAACGCCCTGCATCATTGCTGGTCCTACATCTGCACATTGCCTGATGTAATCTCCTATTTCCCCAGATTTCTTTATAGGATGTAGGATGACCTGGCAAGCAGAATTAGCATTTTCAAATGCCGGTTGTTTTATCAATATTTCAGCTGCCTCATTACTAGAAATTACTCTGTGAACTCCCTCCATAAGTCGTGATATAAAGTCCTCATATGGCTTTTCTGGTTTTTGTTTAATGTTTGAAAAGGAAGAGGTTGATTCTTTTCCTTGGGGCAATAATCACCAGGCCCCAAGGGCGCAGACTGTTACCTGTTCTAAAGTCCGTTTGTCTAGACCCATCTGATCTCTAAGTGTTCCAAATTCATTAATTCCTGCCAACATTTCCTTTACAATGTATTGGGGGCCATGTCTGTGGTTAGCAATGGCCTGCTTTTGGACGAGGTCTTCATATTCAGCTCTCTAAAATATATACTGCCCTCCAGATAAACAAGCCTTAGCAATTGTTTTCCAATCATGAGGTGTCATCCATATGACCACCAAGGCCTCTAACAATGTTAAAGTGTACGGGGCTGTAGCCCCATATAAGGTACAAGCCTGTTTGAGTTCTTTTATTATTTTCATTGGAAGGGGTTCCCAGGAGGGGACCTCTCTCTCACCCCATTCCTCAAATATTATGGGAAAACAAGCCTCAAGGTGGGGATCAAATTCATCCTCAGGGCTAGAGAGGATCCTTCTCCGGGAAACTCCTAGCGGAGGCCCCTTACCCCCATAAGGGGCGGGGAGGCATGGGGGGACGGGAACATCCCATGTTTTTCCTTTCCTGTTCCAGGGATCCTTTAACTGTCTGATGTTTAAATCTTACAGATGGTCTGATTAGGGATATTTCTCTTAAGCTCTTAGGAGCATCTTTAGCTAAAAAGGACCAATCCTCATCAGAATGATATCGAGCTGTTGCTTCCTCTAAATCTTCCTCATCTTGAGGGGAAAGCTGGTCTTTCTTTTCATCTCTATTCTCAGTATGACTATTGGTGCCCATAGCAGCTATCATAGCTTAATTGTTGATAGCTAGATATAGCCTCTTCATCTTCACTTTCCTCTTTAACATGTACCTTTTTAGATTCGTGAGCAAGATCTAACGCATCTCTAATCATATTCCATAAGGAAAAGGTATCAGTGGGCACGTTTTTCAGACCATGCTGAGTGTAATAAGCTGTTAGCTGTTTTCCTACCTTTCCCCAAGTATCTAGGTTAACAGTACCCTCTTCTGGAAACCAAGGACATTGCTTTTGCACAAATGTAAAAAAGGATTGAATATTAGCTTTCTTAACCTTAATTCCTCTTTTGTTTAACAATTGCAAAATTACTCCTATAAAGAGCCGTCATTCTTTTGACTTGTTACCCATGTCAGTGATTTCTATCCTGCAAAGAAATATTCAACACTACCCACTCCTACTCACCCTATCAATCTTATGCAGGATTGTATGCAACACCCTGAGTGGGGTCCTAGCTGTCCCAAAAAAACTGCAGTGGAGGAGATTATCTTCAGGTGTCCCTGTTCTGGGCACCACTTATCGGGATCCAGCCCCAGCAGGATCCAGGGATAACCTCGGGAGAGATGGGATGGGCAAGAGAGACAGAAAGAGACAGAGAAAGAATGAATGTTGCAGTTAAGAAAGTAGAGGAGAGGAAGAGGTTGATATTCCTTGGTTTACACAGAAAGCCAATAAAGCCCCTGCATGGGTCTTGCTGTTCACTAAGGCCTCAGGCACCCTCTCAATGGGGTGAAGGTGCAGAGCACTTTCTCGAGAGGGTCTTAGAAGCCTGGGCAGGAAAGTAAACTCAGAGGGCCTCTGTGCTCCAGAGGATCAACCTGAAAGAGAAAGAGAAAGAATGACACGGGGAGACCTAGCCTCAATGAGCAAGGCCCACAACTTTATTTTCAAAAGGAGCTTTTACACCTTAAGTTATACTTAGACAATAATGGAAGACAGAGTCATGCAGGGTCAGCAGTCCTGACCCTTATAGAGACCAGGCTTTCTTTCTGCATACCTTTCCATTTACAAAGGTCTTAGGTGATTTACATCATCTTCTGGCCAGGAGGCCTGATAACATTTTATGACTCTTTCTTCTGATAAAGTTTAATCAGCCAAAAAATTTACTTTCTCTAACGGTGATTTTTCTAAAGACTAGCACCATTTTCTGAAAGCAATAGATAAAGTTACATTCCTATAGGGCAAAGGTGCAGTGGGCTATAACAAAGAAAGAATTTATTAACTCAAGGCATAATGTTGTTACTACCAAGGCTACCACTTATATTTCTATATCTCTACTATATTAATTAATGCACTCCCAGGCACACAACCAAAGATATGAAAACTTAGCAGCAAGCATTTGTTCAACAATGAAACTCTCCACCAGTATTACTCTAATAATTTTTAGCTCCTCGAAGGGCTCCATATTTTTAGAAAGTTTTAAGCTTCCCATGCCTCTCATGGTTAGGAGGCTGTGAACAATTACAGGTGTGGTTGTAAAAGTCCGGATAAACTTGTCAGGCAAGTTAGAGAGCCATCAGAGGGGTTTGAATTGAAACACTCCTATCATGCCCAGGAGACTTAATAACTAGAGCCCTACGTTGATTTTCTCCAGATAAAGGTGGTTGGGGATAGCCCCATGTTAATGTCAGAAGAGTTTAGTGAGAGACATAAAATAGTAAGACAGACAGATTCTGGTTTGGGGGTAGATGCTTGAGCAGTTCCAGGGGGTCCCTCGAGTCCTGATCCACCTTGCCTGTCAGGTCTCTTCTGCATGACCTTGACATGGCTGGGATCTCCCATGCTGGTTCTCAGCACTCGAGATTCCCCCTTAAGGAGAATTGAGGCCTGATTGCCCTGCTGTGATTCGAGCCCATTCCCGCACTGCGCCTTGCAACTCGATTGGAGACTGGACTTCCCTGGGGCAACACGAGAGGCTCCTTGAGTTCCCCATCATAACTTGAGAGAAACCCCAAACTTCCTGCCACAACTCAAGAAAAACCACGAGATTCCACCGTCATGGTGAAATGAAGTCCTTCTCTTCCTGCAGGGCCTAGAGAGCAATCCTGAGTTCTCTCACAAAACTCGATTGGAGGCTTGACTCCCTTTAGGCCACTCAAAGATCTCCAAGAGATACCTATCACACATCGAGAGGAGAGCAGAGTTCTTGGCTTCAATTCGAGACAAGGCCTGACTCCCCAGGTAAACCATGAATGCAACCCCGAGATGCCTGTCACCACTAGAGAGGAACCCAGAGATTCTGGACACAATTCTTGATGAGGCCTATTTCCCCTGCAGTGACTTGAGAGGAATTCCGAAATTCCCGTCACAACTTGATATGAGACTAGACTTCCCTGAGACAATCTGATTGGGACCCAGGGTTCCTCTTCGCAACCTGATAGCAACACCAAACTTCCCGCCAAGCCTCAGGAAAATACACGGGATTCTCCCCTCAATGCGAGATTAGGCCCTTTCCCACTGCAGCATCTCGAGGTAAATCCCATGTTCCCTCTTGAAACTTGAAACGGTACTTGACACCCTTTATGCAACTGGAGAAGTTCCCTGGCATACCTGTCCCCACTCGAGAGAAACACCGAGTTTCCCAGCACAATTCAAACTGAGCCCCTTTTACCCTCTTCATCTCGAGATGAGGGTCAATTCCCCTGCTTTGTCTGGAATGGAATCCCAATGTTCCCGACACACCTCAAGAGGAGGCTGGTCTCACATTGAAACTCGAGAGTCACGCTCATGGGTCGTGCCACAATCCGAGAGACACCAATTCCCCATTCTCTCAAGATAAGGACTGATGCCCCTGCACTGATTCAAAAGTAAGCCCGAGTATCAAGTCACAACAGGAAGAGGCAAGTGGAGTTCCTTGTCTCAGTAGAAAATGAGACCTGACTCCCCTGTTCAGACTCTACTTATTCACAGAGATCAATGTCAGAAATGGAGAAGGACCCTGAGTTTCCCGCCTCAACTTGAGATGAGGCCCTATTCCATTGCACTGACCCCAGAGGAATTCCCAGAGGCCCCTCACAACTTAAAAGTATTCCTGACTTCCCATAGGCACCATGAGAAGCTCCCTGAGGTCACCGTCACAACTCGAGGGAACCCAAAGTTTCCTTCTGCAACTCGAGAAAAACCTCGAGATTCCCCCTTCAAGGCGAATTGAGGCCCTATTGACCTGCTGTGACTTGAGCACGATCCGGCACTTCCCCTTGCAACTCGAATGAAGACTGGACTTCCCTGGGGCAACACGAGAGGCTCCCTGAGTTCCCAGTCATAAATCGAGAGAAACCCCAAACTTCCCACCGCAACTCTAGAAAAAACATGAGATTCTCCCGTCATGGAGAGATGAGGCCCTTCTTTTCCTGAAGGGCCTAGAGAGCAATCCCGAATTCCCACTCAAAACTCGATAGGAGGCTTGACTCCCTTTAAGCCACTCAAAGGAATCCAAGAGATACCCATTACACATCGAGAGGAGAGCAGAGTTCTTGGCTTCAGTTCGAGATAAGGCCTGACTCCCCAGGTGAACCTTGAACACAATCCTGAGATGCCTGTCACCACTGGAGAGAAACCCAGAGATTCTGGACACAATTCTTGATGAGGCCTATTTCCCTGCAGTGACTTGAGAGGAATACCGAGGTTCCTGTCACAACTCGATATGAGACCTGACTTCCCTGAGTCAATCTGATCATGACCCTGGGTTCCTCGCCACAAATTGATAGCAACACCAAACTTTCTGTCAAGCCTTGGGAAAAACCATGGGATTCTCCCCTCAATGTGAGATGAGGCCCTTTCCCACTGCAGCATCTCAAGGGAAATCCCACGTTCCCTCTTGAAACTCAAAATGGTACTTGACACCCTTTATTCATACTCACAGAAAACTAGTCAATCAAATCACACTAGGATGACAGCCTTGTCTAACTCAATGAAACTAAGCCATGCCCCCAGAACAACCCAGGATGGGCAGGTCATGGTGGAGAGGTCTGACAGAATGTTGTCCACTGGAGTAGGGAATAGTAAACCACTTCAGTATTCTTGCCTTGAGAACCCCATGAACAGTATGAAAAGGCAAAATGATAGGATACTGAAAGAGGAACTCGCCACGTCAATAGGTGCCCAATATGCTACTGGAGATCAGGGGAGAAATAACTCCAGAAAGAATGAAGGTATAGAGCCAAAGCAAAAACAATATCCAGCTGTGTATGTGACTGGTGATAGAAGCAAGGTCCGATGCTATAAAGAGCAATATTGCATAGGAACCTGGAATGTCAGGTCCATGAATCAAGGCAAATTGGAAGTGGTCAAACAGGACATGGAAAAACTGAATGTCAACATTCTAGGAATCAGCGAACTAAAATGGACTGGAATGGGTGAATTTAACTCAGATGACCATTATATCTACTACTGCGGGCAGCAATCCCTCAGAAGAAATGGAGTAGCCATCATGGTCAACAAGAGTTCGAAATGCAGTACTTGGATGCAATCTCAAAAATGACAGAATGATCTCTGTTCATCTCCAAGGCAAACCATTCAATATCACAGTAATCCAAGTCTATGCCCCTACTAGTAATGCTTAAGAAGTTGAAACTGAACGGTTTGTTGAAGACCTACAAGACCTTTTAGAACTAACACCCAAAAAAGATGTCCTTTTCATTCTAGGGGACTGGAATGCAAAAGTAGGAAATCAAGAAACACCTGGAGTAACAGGCAAATTTGGACTTGGAATGCAGAATGAAGCAGGGCAAAGACTAATAGAGTTTTGCCAAGAAAATGAGCTGGTCATAGCAAACACCCTCTTCCAACAACACAAGAGAAGACTCTACACATGGACATCGCCAGATGGTGTACATCACCAGATGGTCAACACCGAAACCAGATTGATTATATTCTTTTTAGCCAAAGAAGGAGAAGCTCTATACAGTCAACAAAAATAAGACCAGGAGCTGACTGTGGCTCAGATCATGAACTCCTTATTATCAAATTCAGACTGAAATTGAAGAAAGCAGGGAAAACCGCTAGACCATTCAGGTATGACCTAAATCAAATCCCTTATGATTATACAGTGGAAGTGAGAAATAGATTTAAGGGCCTAGATCTGATATAGAGTGCCTGAGGAACTATGGAATGAGGTTCCTGACATTGTACAGGAGACAAGAATCGGTATCATCCCCATGGAAAAGAAATGCAAAAGAGCAAAATGGCTGTCTGAGGAGGCCTTACAAATAGCTGTGAAAAGAAGAGAAGTGAAAAGCAAAGGAGAAAAGGAAAGATATAAGCATCTGAATGCAGAGTTCCAGAGAATAGCAAGAAGAGATAAGAAAGCCTTCCTCAGCAATCAATGCAAAGAAACAGAGGAAAAGGGCAGAATGGGAAAGACAAGAGATCTCTTCAAGAAAATTAGAGATACCAAGGGATCATTTCATGCAAAGATGGGCTCGATAAAGGACAGAAATGGTATGGACATAACAGAAGCAGAAGATATTAAGAAGAGGTGGCAAGAATACACAGAACTGTACAAAAAAGATCTTCACGACCCAGATAATCACGATGGTGTAATCACTCATCTAGAGCCAGCCATCCTGGAATGTGAAGTCAAGTGGGCCTTAGAAAGCATCACTGTATACAAAGCTAGTGGGGGTGATGGAATTCCAATGGAGCTATTTCAAATCCTGAAAGATGATGCTGTGAAAGTGCTGTATTCAATATGCCAGCAAATTTGGACTACTCAGCAGTGGCACAGGCCTGGAAAAGGTCAGTTTTCATTCCAATCCCAAAGAAAGGCAGTGCCAAAGAATGCTCAAACTACCACACAATTGCACTTATCTCACACGCTAACTCCTAAGGAGATCTGACTTCCTTCAGGAAACATGAGTGGGTCCCCCATGTCCCCACACAACTCGAGAGGAACCCTAAGCATCCCACTACAACTCGACTAAAACCGCAATAGTAGCCCCTCCACTTGAGATGAGACCCTTTTATGCTGCAGCATTTCCAAAGATATCCCACGTTTCCTCTTGGAATTCAAATATACAGAGTGAAGGAAGCCAGAAAGAAAAACACCCATACAGTATACTAACACATATATATGGAATTTAGGAAGATGACAATGATGACCCTGTATGCGAGACAGCAAAAGAGACACAGATGTGTAGAGCGGACTTTGGACTCTGAGGGAGAGAGAGAGGGTGGGATGATTTGGGGGAATGGCATTGAAACATGTATACTATCATGTAAGAAATGAATCACCAGTCTATGCCCGGTGCAGGATACAGGATGCTTGAGGCTGGTGCACTGGGATGACCCAGAGAGATGTTATGGGGAGGGAGGTGGGAGGGGGGTTCATGTTTGGGAACGCATGTACACCTGTGGTGGATTCATGTCAATGTATGGCAAAACAAATACAGTATTGTAAAGTAAAATAAAGTAAAAATAAAAATTAAAAAAAAGGGTATTTGACACCCTTTATGAAACTCCAGAAGTTTCCCCAGAAATCTGTCCCCACTCGAGAGGAATGCTGAGTTTCCCACCACAACTCAAGAAGAGCCCCGTTTTCCCCTCAAGTCGAGATGAGGGTCAAACATCGCACCTCAATGGGAGGCCGGTCTCAACTTCAAACTGGAGAGGAACCCAGAGGTCTTGTCAGAATTTGAAAGACACGGATTTCCCCTTTCACTGGAGATAAGGCCTGATTCCCTTGCACCGATTCGAATGTCACCCTGAGAATCAACTGACAATACAAAGGGAGGACTGATACCCCAGTTGCAAATTTGGGAAAAGCCCCAGGTCCCCAACTCAATTCGACTGGAGGACTGAAACCACTTTTACAACTTGAGAGGAAAGCAGAGTTCCATGCCTCCACACAAGTCGAGTCCTGACTCCCTGTTTGAAACTGCATACACCCCAAAATCCACGTCGGAACAGGAGAGGAACCCTGAGGTTCCTGCCTCAACTCGAGATGAGGCCATCTTCCATTGCAGCGACCCCAGAGCAATCCACAGAGACCCCTCACAACACAAAAGTATTCGTGACTATGCATGGGAACCATGAGAAGCTCACTGATGTCACCTTCGCAAATCGAGGGAACCCAATGTTTCCTGCCGCAACTCAAGAAAGACCTCGAGTTTCCCCTTTCAATGAAAATTGAGGCCCGATACAACTGCCGTGACTCGAGAGCAATCTCGCGCTCCCCCTCGCAACTCAAATGGAGACTGGATTTCCCTGGGGCAACATAAGAGGCTTCCTGACTTCCCGGTCATAACTCGAGAGAAACCCCAAACTTCCCACCACAACTCGAGAAAAACCACGAGATTCCCTCATCATCGCTAAATGAGGCACTTCTTTACCTGCAAGGCCTAGAGAGCAATCCAGAGTTTCCTCTCAAAATTCCATGAGGCTTCACTCTCTTTAGGCCACACAAAGGGCTCCAAGAGATACCCATCGCAACTCGAGACAAGGCCTGACGACCCAGGTGAACCTTCAACGCAACCCGGGATCCCTGTCGCCACTGGTGAGGAGCACGGAGTTGCTGGACACAAGTCTAGGTGAGGTTTATTTCTGCTGCAGTAACTTGAGAGGAATCCCAAGGTGCCCGCCACAACTCGAAATGAGAACTGACATCCCTGAGACAATAACAGCGGGACCCTGAGGTCCACATCGCAACTCGAGAGGAACCCAAAACTCCCCGCCAAGCCTCAGGAAAAACGACGGGATTCTCCCCTTAAAGCAAGATGAGGCCCTTTCCCACTGCAGTGGCTCAAGAGAAATGCCACATTCCCTCTCGAAACTCGAAATGGTATTTGACACCCTTTATGCAACTCAAGAAGTTCCCTGACATACCTGTCCCCACTCTAGAGGAACACCGAGTTTCCTGGCAAAACTCAATCTGAGCCCTTTTCCCCTCTTCATCTCGAGATGAGGGTCGATCCCCCTGCTTTGTCTAGAAAGGAATCCTGACGTTCCCGTTGGGAGGCCGGTCTCACATTGAAACTGGAGAGGAACCCTCGTGCATCATGCCACAATCCAAAAAACACTGATTTCCATACCCACTCAAGATACAGCCTGAAGTCCCTGCACCAATTTGCATGTAACCCCAAGCATCAAGTCACAACAGGAAGGGCCACTCACACCCCGGGGGCTTCCACCAGAAAAAGCTGGAGGTTCTGAACACAACTCAGCAAGTGGCCTGACACCCCATTAACAACTCCAGAGGCAAGCAGAGTTCCATGCCTCAACAAAAGATGAGGCCTGACTCCCCTGTTCAAACTCCACAGAAATGCCGAGATTGATGTCAGAAAAAGAGGGGAACCCTGAGGTTCCCACCTCAACTAGAGATGAGGCCTTGCTCATCCCTGCAGCAACGCAAGAGGAATCCCGAGGTGCCCCTCGTAACTCCAAAGGAGATCTGACTTCCTTGAGGAAACACGAGCATGTCCCCCAGGTCCCCACGCAATGAGAGAAACCCTAAGCTTCCCACCACATCTCGACTAAAACCATGAAATTATCCCCTCCAAGCAAGATTAGGCCCTTTTACACTGCAGTGTTTCCAAAGATATCGCACGTTCCCTCTTGGAACTCGAAAGGGTATTTCACACTCTTCATGAAATTCCGGAAGTTTCCCAAGATACACGTCCCTACCCAAGAGAAACACCGAGTTTCCCGCCACAACTCAAGAAAAACCCCGTTTTCCCCTCCTCAACTCAAGATGAGGGTCCATTCCCCTGCTTTGTCTCTAAAAGAATGTCGACGTCCAACGTCTCACCTCAAGGGGAGGCCACTCTCAACTTGAAACTGGAGAGGAACCCGGGGGTCTTGTCACAATTCCAAAGACACAGATTTCCCCATCCACTCAAGATAAGTCCTGATTCCCTTGCACCGATTCGAATGTCACCATGAGAATCAACTCACAACACAAAGGGTAGACTGATACCACAGTTTCAAATTCGAGAAAAGACCCAGGTCCCAAATTCAACTCGACTGGAGGTCTGAAACCTAGTTTACAACTCGAGAGGAAAGCAGAGCTCCATGCCTCCACACAAGTCGAGACCTGACTCCTTGTTTGAAACTGCATCCACATCCCGAGATCCACATCAGAACAGGAGAGGAACCCTGAGGTTCCCACCTCAACTCAAGATGAGGCCCTCTTCCATTGCAGCGTCCCCAGAGGAATTCCCAGAGGTCTCCCACAAATCAAAAATATTCCTGACTTCCCATAGGCACAAGAGAAGCTCCCTGAGGATACCATTGCTACTCGAGGGAACCCAAAGTTTCCTTCCGCAACTCGAGAAAGACCGAAAGATTCCCCCTTCAAGGTGAATTGAGGCCCAATTGCCCTGTGGTGACTCGAGTGCAATTCTGCACTCCCCCTGGAAACTCGAATGGAGACTGGACTTCCCTGGGGCAACACAAGAGGCTCCCTGATTGCCCGGTGGTAACTCGAAAGAAACCCCAATCTTCACAACACAACTCAAGAAAAACCACGAGATTCCCCTGTCTTTGTGAGATGGGGCCCTTCTTTTCCTGCAGGGCCTAGAGAGCAATCCCGAGTTCCCTCTCAAAACTCCATAGGAGGCTTCATTCCCTTTAGGCAACTCAAAGGGCTCCAAAAGATACCCATCACAACTCGAAAGGAGAGAAGAGTTCTTGCCTTCAACTCGAGACAAGGCTGACGCCCCAGGTGAACCTTGAACACAACCCCGAGATCCCTGTTGCCACTGAGAGGAACACGGAGTTTCTGGACACAAGTCTAGATGAGGCCTATTTCCATTATAGTGACTTAGAGGAATCCCCAGGTGCCCGTCACAACTCAAAATGAGACCTGACTTCCCTGAGGCAATATCAGCAGGACCCTGAAGTCCACATCACAATTCGAGAGGAACCTCAAACTTCCAGCCAAACCTCAAGAAAAACCACTGGATTCTCCCCTCAAAGCAAGATGAGGCCCTTTACCACTGCAGCAGCTCAAGAGAAATGCCACTTTCCCTCTTGAAACTCAAAACTATATTTGACACCCTTTCTGCAACTCAAGAAGTACCCCCAACATACCCGACCCCACTCGAGAGGAACACCGAGTTTCCCAGCACAAATCAATCTGAGCCCCTTTTCCCCTCCTCATCTCGAGATGAGGGTCGATTCCCCTGCTTTGTCTAGAAAGGAATCCCGACGTTTCCGTCGCACCTCAAGAGGAGACTGGTCTCACACTGAAACTCAAGAGGAACCCTCGTGCAAGGTGCCACAATCTGAAGGACACTGATTTGCCCACCCACTAGAGATAAGGCCTGATGCACCTGCAACAATTCGAATGTAACCCCAAGCATCAAGTCACAACATGACGGGCCACTGACACTCCAGGGACTTCCACCAGAAAAAGCTGCAGGTTCGAAATACAACTCGACAAGAGGCCTGACACCCCATTAACAACTCGAGAGGCAAGCAGAGTTCCATGCCTCAACACAAGACGAGGCCTACCTCCCCTGTTGAAACTCTGCAGAAACCCTGAGATCAATGTCAGAAAAGGAGAGGAACCCTGAGGTTCCCACCTCAACTCGAGATGAGACCCTATTCATCCCTGCAGTAATATGAGGGGAATCCCGAGATGCCCCCTCACAACCCCAAAGGAGATCTGGCATCCCTGAGGAAACATGAGCGGGTCCCCCAAGTCCCCATGCAACTCGAGAGGAACCCTTATTTTCCCTTCATAACTCGACCAAAACCGCGAAATTATCCACTCCACATGAGTTGAGGCCTTTTTATGCTGCAGCATTTCCAAGAGTCCCACGTTCCCTCTTGCAACTTGAAAGGGTAATTGACGCCCTCTATGAAACTCCGGAAATTTCACCAGATATCCGTCTCCACTCAACAGGAACGCCAAGTTTCCTGCCAAGACTCAAGAAGAGCCCCGTTTTCCCCTCCTCAACTTTAGATGATGGTCCATTCCCCTGCTTTGTCTAGAAAGGAATGTCCAATGTCGCACCTCAAGGAGAGGCCAGTCTCAACTTGAAACTGGAGAGGAACCCAGGAGTCTTGTCACAATTCCAAAGACACAGATTTACCCATCCACTCGAGATAAGGTCTGATACCCTTGCACGAATTTGATTGTCACCATGAGAATCAACTCACAACACAAAGGGTGGATTGATACCCTGGTTGCAAATTCGAGAAAAGCCCCAGGTCCAAAGTTCAGCTCGACTGGAGGTCTGAAACCTATTTTACAACTCGAGAGGAAAGCAGAGCTCCATGCCTCCACACAAGTTGAGACCTGATTCCCTGTTTAAAACTGCATCCACACCCCAAGATCCACATCAGAACAGGAGAGGAACCCTAAGATTCCTACCTCAACTCGAGATGAGGCCCTCTTCCATTGCGCTGACCCCAGAGGAACCCCGAGAGGCCCCTCACAACTCAAAAGTACTCCTGACTTCCCATAGGCACCATAAGAAGCTCCCTGAGGTCACCATCACAACTCGAGGGAACACAAAGTTTCCTGCCACAACTCGAGCAAGCCCTCGAGATTCCCTCTTCAAGGCAAACTGAGGCCCGATTTCCCTGCCAGGACTGGAGCACAATTGCCCTGCCAGGACTGGAGTGCAATCCCATGCTCTCCCTCACAACTGGAAAGGAGACTGGACTTCTCTGGGGCAACACAAGAGGCTTCCTGAGTTCCCCATCATAAATCGAGAGAAACCCCAAACTTCCCACCACAACTCTAGAAAAAACACGAGATTTCCCTGTCTTGCCGACATGAGGCCCTTCCTTTCCTGCAGAACCTAGAGAGCAATCCTGAGTTCCCTGTCAAAACACTTGAGGAGGCTTCACTTGCTTTATGCCACTCAAAGAGCTCCAAGAGATACCCATCGCAACTTGAGAGGAGAGCAGAGTTCTTGGCTTCAACTCGAGATGAGGCCTGACGACCCAGGTGAACCTTGAACGCATCCCCGAGATCCCTGTCGCCACTGGAGAGGAACATGGAGTTTCTGGACAAAAATCTAGATGAGGCCTATTTCCCCTGCAGTTACTTGAGAGGTATCCCGAGGTGCCCATCACAACTGGAAATGGGACCTGACTTCCCTGACGCAATACCAGTGGGACCCTGAGGTCCACGTCACAACTCAAGAGGAACCCCAAACTTCCCGCCAAGCCTCGAGAAAAACCACGGGATTCTCCCCTCAAAGTGAGATGAGGCCCTTTCCCACTTCAGCGTCTCAAGAGAAATGCCACTTTCCCTCTCAAAACTCAAAACGGTACTTGATACCCTTTATGCAACTCAAGAAGTTCCCTGACATACCTGTCTCAGCTGGAGAGGAACACTGAGTTTCCCAGCATAACTCAATCTGAGCCCCTTTCCGCTCCCCCCCCACCCCCATCTCGAGATGAGGGTCAATTCCCCTGCTTTGTCTAGAAAGGAATCTCAGTGTTCTCTTCACACCTCAAGAGGAGGCCTTTCTCACATTGAAACTTTAGAGGAACCCTCTTGCTTTGTGCCACAATCCAAAAGACACCGATTTCCCTACCCACTCGAGAAAAGGCCTAATGCCCTTGCACCAATTCGCATGTAACCCTGAGCATCAAGTCACAACATGAAGGACCACTGAGACCCCAGTGGCATCCTCCAGAAAAAGCTGGAGGTTTCAAACACAACTCGATAAGAGGCCTGACACCCCATTAACAACTCGAGAGGCAAGCAGAGTTCCATGCCTCAACAAAAGACAGGGCCTGACTCCCCTGTTCAAACTCCACAGAAACTCCGAGATCAATGTCAGAAATGGAGAGGAACCCTGAGGTTTCCACCTCAACTCTAGATGAGGCCCTATTCATCCCTGCAGCAACGCGAGAGGAATCCCCAGGTGCCCCTCACAACCCCAAAGGAGATATGACTTCCCTGAGGAAACACAAGCGGGTCCCCCAGGTCCCCACGCAACTCGAGAGGAACCCTAATCTTCCCTCCACAACTCGACAAAAACCACGAAATTCTCCCCTCCACACGAGATGAGGCCCTTTTAAGCTGCAGCGTTTCAAAACATATCCCACATTCCTTCTTGGAACTAGAAAGGGTATTTGACACCCTTTATAAAATTTGAGAAGTTTCCCCAGATATGCTTCCCCACTCGAGAGAAATGCCAAGTTTCCCACCACAATTCAAGAAGAGCCCCTTTTTAGCCTCCTCAACTCGAGATGAGGGTCGATTCCTCTGCTTTGTCTGGAAAGGAATGTTGATGTCCAACAGCACACCTCAAGGGGAGACAGGCCTCAACGTGAAACTGCAGAGGAACCCGGGGGTCTTGTCACAGTTTGAAAGACACTGATTTCCCCATCCACTCGAGATAAGTCCTGATTCCCTTGCACCGATTTGAATGTCACCCTGAGAATCAATTCAGAACACAAAGGGAGGACTGATACTGTGGTTTCAAATTTGAAAAAAGACCCAGATCCCAAATTCAACGCGACTAGAGGTCTGAAACCCCTTTACAACTCGAGAGGAAAGCAGAGCTCCATGACTCCACACAAGTCGAGACCTGACTCCCTGTTTGAAACAGCATACACCTCCAGATCCACGTCAGAACAGGAGAGGAACCCTGAGGTTCCTGCCTCAACTTGAGATGAGGTCCTCTCTCATTGCAGTGATCCCAGGGGAATGCCCAGGGGATCCTCACAACTCAAAAGTATTCCTAACTTCCCATAGGCACCATGAGAAGCTCCCTGAGGTCACCATCGCAACTCAAGGGAGCACAAAGTTTCCTGCCCACTCAAGCAAGACCTCGAGATTCCCACTTCAAGGAGAATTGAGGCCCAATTTCCCTGTCGTGACTCGAGAGCAATCCTCCCCTCCCCCTCACAACTAGAATGGAGACTGGACTTCCCTGAGGCAACACGAGAGGCTCCCTGAGTTCCCCGGCGTAACTTGAGAGAAACCCCAAACTTCCCGCCGCAACTCTAGAAAAACCATGAGATTCCCCTGTCATGGCGAGATGAGGCCCTTCTTTTCCGAGAGCAATCCCGAGTTCCCTCTCAAAACTCCATAGGAGGCTTCACTCCCTTTATGCCACTCAAAGGGCTCCAAGAGACCGGTTGCAACTCTAGAGGAGAGCAGAGTTCTTGGCTTCAACTCGAGATGAGACCTGACTCCGCAGGTGAAACTTGAAAGCAAAGCCGAGATGCATGTCACCAATGGAGAGGAACATGGAATTGCTGGACACAAGTCTAGATGAGGCCTATTTCCCCTGCAGTGACTTGAGAGGAATCCCGAGATGCCCATCACAACTTGAAATGAGACCTGACTTCCCTAAGGCAATACCAGCGGGACCCTGAGGTCCATGTCGTAATTCGAAGGAACCTCAAACTTCCCGCCAAGCCTCGAGAAAAATCACAGGATTCTTCCCTCAACGGGAGATGAGGCCCTTTCCCACAGCAGCAGCTCTCGAGAAATCCCTGTTCCCTCTGGAAACTCGAAACGTTACTCGACAACCTTTATGCAACTCAAGAAGTTCCCAGACACACCCGTCTCCACTTGAGAGGAACACTGAGTTTCCCACCACGACTCAAGAAGAGTCCCTTTTTCCCCTCCTCATCTCGAGATGAGGGTCCATTCCCCTGCTTCGTCTGGAAAGGAGTCCTGACATTCCTGTCGCACCTCAAGATGAGGTCGGTCTCACCTTGAAACTCGAGTGGAACTCCAGGCATCGTGCCACAATTTGAAAAGACCCTAATGTCCCTATCCAATCGAGATAAGGCCTGATTCCCCTGCAACAATTCAAATGAAACACCGAGTATCAACTCACAACACGAAGGGAGGACTTACAGCCCTTTGACACCACCAAAAATAGACCCAGATTCATACCACAACTCGACAGGAGACCTGACACTCCTTTCACACTTTGAGAGGAAAGCAGAGTTCCATGCCTCAACATGAGATGACTCCTGACTCCCCAGGGGAAACTTAATATGAACCCCAAGGTCCATGTCAGAACTGGAGTGGAAAGCTGAGTTTCCCGCCTCATCTCGAGATGAGGACCTATTCCCTTGCACCAACTCAAGAGGACTTCCAAGAGGCTCCTCACAACTCAAAAGGATTCCAGACTTCCCAGAGATAACATGAGAGTCTCCCTGAAATCCCTGTTGAAAATCGAGGGAACCCAAACTTCCTGCCACAACTTAAGAAACACCTTGAGATTCCCCTTCAATTGAATTGAGGCCCAATTCTCCTCACATGATGACAGAGCAATCCCGCGAACCCCATTGCAATTTGAATGGAGACTTGACTTCCCTGAGGCAACACGAGAGGCTCCCTGAGTTCCCCGTCATAACTGGAGAGAAATCCCAAGCTTCCCGCTTCAACTTGAGAAAAACCATGAGATTCCCCTGTCATTGGAAGACGAGGCCCTTGTTTCCTGCAGTGTATAGAGAGCAGTCCCAGGTTCCCTCTCACAACTCGACAGGAGGCTTGACACCCTTCATGCAACTCAAGGGAGCCCAGAGATCCCAGTCACAAGTCGAGATGAAACCCAAGGGTCCTGCTAGAACTCGAAAAGAGCCCCGTGTTTTCCACCTCAGCTGGAGATGAGGGCCCATTCCCTGCTTCATCCCGAGAGAAATCCCAACTTCCCCTGGGGCCACAAGAGGAGGCTGGTCTCACCTACTGAAATTCGAGTGGAATCCCATGGATCCTGCTGAAAGGAAAAAGGACACCGAGTTCCCCCTCAGCTCAAGAGAAGTCCTGATTCCCCAGCACTGACTCCAATGGAACGCTGAATATCCCCTCACAACATGATGAGAGGATTGACTCCCCTGCTGATCCTCTTCAAAAAGCCCAAATTACCTGCCTGAATTAGACAGGAGATTTGACACCCCTTTTATAACTCGAGAGGAAAGCAGAATTCCATACCTCAACATGAGACAAGGCCTGACTCCCTAGCTGAACCTTGATCGGAATCCAGAGATCCCTGTCGCCACTGGAGAGGAACACTGAGTTTACCGACTGAACTCTAGATACAGTCATATCCGTCGGCAGTGACTAGAGAGGAATCCCAACATGATCCTAGAAACTCTAAAAGAGACCTGACTTCTGTGAGGCAACATGGGCGGTACCCTGAGTTCCCACACGCAACCTGAAGGAACCCCAAGTTTCCCACCACAACTCGAGAAAAACCACGAGATCTCCCCTCAATGCGAGATGAGGCCCTTTTCCAGAGCAGTATCTCCAGATAAATCCCATGTTCACTCTTGAAACTCGAAAGGGTACTTGACACCCTTTAGGAAAATCAAGAAGTTCCCCGAGATATACTTCCCCATTGGAGAGGAACACCGAGTTTCATGCCACAGCTCAAGAAGAGCCCCATTTTCCCTACCTCAAATCGAGATTACGGTCGATTCCCCTGCGTCGTCAGTAACGGCATCCTGACGTACCTGACGCACCTCAAGGAGAGGCCAGTCTCACCTTGAAACTCAAGAGCATCCCAGCAAGTCGTGCCTCAATTCGAAAAGACCACGATTGACACATCCACCCCAGATAAGCCTGATTCCCCTGCACTGACTCGACTATAACCCCAGGTATCAACTCAAAACACAAAGGAATGTCTTACAGCCTTGTGGCACCTTGAGGAAAAGCCCCAGATTCCTATGTCAATGCGACAGGAAGCTTGATACCCTTTTACACCTCAAGACAAAAGTGGAATTCCATCTCGAAACACTGGAAGAGGCCTGACACCCCATTGAAACTCCATAAGAACCCCAAGATCCATGTCAGAACGGGAGAGGAACACTGAGGTTACAACCTCAACTCGAGGTGAGGCCATATGCTGCTGCACGCTGGAGAGGAATACCAAGAGGCACCTTGCAACTAGAATGGAGACTTGACTTTCCTGAGGCTCATGAGCTGCTCCCTGGAGTCTCCATCACAAATCGACAGGAAACCCAATTTCCTGCCACAATTCGATGAAAACCAGGAGATCTCCCCTCGACGCCAGATGAGGTCCTTTTCTGTTGCAGCATCTGGAAGGACATCACACCATCCCTCTAGAAAATTGAAAGGCACTTTAGACAACTCAAGAAGTTAACTGACACACCCGTCTCCACTTGAGAGGAACACCAAGGGTCCCACCACAATTCAAGAAGAGCCCCAGTTTTCCCTCCTTATCTAGAGATGAGGGTCCATTCCCCTGCTTCTTCTGGAAAGGAATCCCGACAGTCCCATCGCACCTCAAGAGGAGGCCGGTCTCACTATGGAACTCGAGAGGAACTCCAGGGGTCGTGCCACAATTGAAAAAGACCCCGATGTTCCACCCACTCGAAATAAGGCCTGATTCCCTTGCAATGACTCAAATGAAACCCTGAGTATCAACACACAACACGAAAGGAGGACTGACAGCCCTGTGGCACCTATAGAAATAACTCCAGATCCCTACCTCAACTAGACAGGATGCCTGACACCCCTTTTACACCTCGAGAGGAAAGCGGAGTTCCATGCCTCAACATAAGAGGATGTTTGACTCCCCACAGTAACCTTAGTAGGAACCCGGAGATCCATGTCAGAACTGGAGTGGAATGCTGAGTTTCCCACCTCAACTCGATATGCGGACCTATTTTCCTGCACCAACTCGAGAGGACTCCCAAGAGGCCCCTCACAACTTGAAAGGATTCCTGAGTTTCCAGAGACAACATGAGAGGCTCCATGAGGTCCCCGTTGCGACTCGAGGGAACCCAAACTTCCTGCTGCAACTCGAGAAACACCTTGAGGTTCCCCCTTCAATTAAATTGAGGCCAGATTCCCCTGACTTGACTACAGAGCAATCCAGTGCTCCCCCTCGCAATTCGAATGGAGACTTGACTTCCCTGATGCAACAAGAGAGGCTCCCTGAGTTCCTCGTCGTAACTGGGGAGGAATCCCATGCTCCCCACCTCAACTCAAGAAAAAACCACAAAATTCCTCCAAAAATGCTACATGAGGCCCTTGTTTCCTGCAGCGCCTAGAGACCAGTCCCAGGTTCCCTCTCAAAACTCGACAGGAGGCTTGACCCCGTTTATGAAACTCAATGGGGCCCAGAGATGCCCGTCACAAGTCGAGATGAAACCTGAGGTTCCTGCTACAACTCGAAAAGAGCCCCGTGTTTCCCACCTCAGCTGGAGATGAGGGCCCATTCCCTGATTCAACTCAGGAGGAATCCCAACTTCCCCTGGCGCCACAAGAGGAGGCTGGTCTCACCTACTGAAACTCGAGTGGAACCCCGTGGATCCTGCTGCAAGGAAAAAGGATACCGAGTTCCCCCTCAACTCGAGAGAAATCCTGATTCCCCAGCACCAGCTCAAATGGAACACCGAGTATCCCCTCACAGCATGATGAGAGGATTGGCTCCCCTGCTGATCCTCTTCAAAAAGCCCAAATTACCCGACTGAACTCGACAGGAGACTTGACACCCCTTTTATAACTCGAGAGGAAAGCAGAAATCCATGCCTCAACAAGAGGCCTGACCTCCTAGTTGAAATTTGATAGGATCCTCGAGATTCCTGTCGCTACTGGAGAGGAACACTGAGTTTACTGATTGAGCTCTATATACAGCGCTATTCGCCTGCAGTGACTCGAGAGGAATCTCTACTTGCCTCTCGCATCTCCAAAACAGACATGATTTCTCTGAGGCAACACGTTCAGGTCCCTGAGGTTCTGCGTCACACTCGAGATGAACAAGGTTTCTGCCGCAAGTCGAGAAAAACCACGAGATTCTTCCTTCAGTGCAAGATGAGGCCTTTTTCTGCTGCAGCATCTCGAGAGAAATCCCACCTTCCTTCTTGAAGTTGAAAGCGTACTTGACACCCTTTATGCAACTTAAGAACTTCCCTGACGTACTCGTCTCCAGTCAAGAGGAACACTGAGTTTCCAGCCACAACTCAATTAGAGCCCCTTTTTCCCCTCCTTAGCTCAAGATGAGGGCCAATTCCCCTGCTTCATCAATAAAGGAATCCCGACGTTCCCGTCGCACCTCTAGAGGAGGCTGGTCTCACCTTGAGACTCGGGAGCATCCCCTGGAGTCATACTTCAATTCCAAAAGACCCTGATTTCCCCATCTATCCCACATAAGCCTGATTCCCCTGCACTGACTCGAGTGTAACCCTGAGTATCAACTCAAAATCGGAAGGGAGTTGTGACAGTCATGTGGCACCTCGAGAAAAAGCCCTAGATCCCTAAATCAACTCAACAGGAATCCTGACATCCCTTTTTCACCTTGAGAGGAACATGGAGTTCCATGGCTCAACATGAGATGAGGACTGACTCCCATGTTGAAACTCCATAGGCAACAAAGCAAAACAAAACAAACCACAATAAAACACCAACTACCTTTCAGTCAGGGACACATGGATCTGTCCCTCTGATAAGTATACATATGAGAAAGAGTGCTATAAAAGGTGTGATTAAAAATGCCTTACTATGTTTTCACTGAAGTGCTTGTTCTGCTTCAGCACTCCAACCTCACTTTGATTAGGGAATGTTCCTCTTTGGGACTGGCAGATAATTAATTAATATACTTATTTTCTAATGCTATTGCAATAGTGTGTTTCCATCTATTGCTTCTGCAAGTGGTTCAATAGGAAAAGAAACAGGAAACATAAACATAATCTGAAAGGCTCTGTCATAATTCTTAATAAGCTAGAAAAAAACATTCATCATATGGAAAGGTGACTTGTTGCAATACTTATTTCTATGTTTTTTTCAAGTTCAGTGACAATGTAATGATGATCTTTGCTACCTTTTCGTTTATCTTGAACAAATATGTAAACCCTTGCTCAACTTGTAAAACATATGCTAATCAACATTATTGAGTGGTTATCTAATATTACCTTCTAATTCTTCTTTTTTTAAGTTTTAAACATCTTGTTCATTTTATTTTCATTATGTTTATCCATAGAGAATTGATATTCAGGAAACTTCTTTCTCAAAATACAAGAATATTAAAAAAAAGAAAAGAAAAGAAAAGAAACTCCATAGGAACCCTATGATCCATGTCAGAACTGGAGAGGAAGCCTGAGGTCCCAGCCTCAACTCAAGATGAGGCCCTATGCCCCTACACCGACCCTTGAGTAATCTGGACGTGCCTCAGCAACTTGAAAGTAGGCATGACTTTTCCGAGGCAAAATGAGATGTTCCTTGTGGTCCCAAACAACTGGAAAGGAATCCCAAGCTTCCCACAACAACTCGAGAAAAACCATGAGATTTCCCCTCAATGTGGGATGAGGCCTTTTCCCCTGCAGCACCTCGAGAGCAATCTAGAATTCCCACTCGAAAATCGAAAGGAGGCTGAACTCCCTCTATGAAACTCAAGAGGTTCCCCGAGATCCCCGTAGCAACTCTAGTGGAACAGCGAGGTTCCAGCCACTAGTCAAGAAGAGCCCCGTTTTCCCCAACTAATGTTGAGATAAAGCCTGGTTCACTTGCACTGACTTGAATGGAACCCGAGTATCCCCCCACAGCATGAAGGGAGTTTTGACACCCCTGTTGCACCTCAAGAAAAAGCACATGTACCCTTCCTCAACTCGACAGGAAGCGTGACACCCCTGTTGAATCTCCATAGGAACCCTGAGATCCATGTCAGAAATGGAGAGGAACCCTGAGGATCCCGCGTCAACTCGAGATGAGGCCCTATTCCCTTGCACCGAGTTAAGTGGAGTCTGAGACGTCCCTCACAACTTGAAAGGATTCCTGAGAACACGAGAGGGTCCCTGAGCTCCCCGTTGCAACTCAAGAGGAACCCCAAGTTTGCTGGTACAACTCGAGAAAACCCACAAGATGCTCCCCTCAGAGCGAGATGAAGCCTTTTTCTGCTGCAGCATCTCAAGAGAAATTCCACGTTCCCTCTTGAAACATGAAAGGGTGCTTGACTCCCTCTATGCAACTCAAGAAATTCCCCGAGATACCCATCTCCAATCGAGAGGAACACCGAGATTCCCGCCACAACTCAAGAAAAGCCCTCTTTTCTCCTCCTCATCTCGTGTTGAGGGTCAATTTCCCTGGTGCATCTGGAAATGAATCCCGTCACTCCTGTCGCACATAAAGAGGAGGCTGGTCTCATCTTGAAATGTGAGAGGAACTCCGGCTGGGTCGTGGAACAATTCCAAAAGACAGCAATTTCCCCATCCACTCGAGATAAGGCTTGATTCCCCTGCACCAACTCGAATGTAACCCTGGTATCAATTCACAACACAAAAGGAGGACTGACACCCCTGTTGTACCTCTAGAAAATGCCCCAGATTCCTACCTCCAATCGACAGGAGGCCTGACAGGAGGCCCTTTTACAACTCGAGAGGATAGCAGAGTTCCATGCCTCAACATGAGATGAGGCCTAAATCCCATGTTGTGACTCAGTAGGAACCACGAGATCCCTTTGGCAACTGGAGAGGAGCCCTGAGTTACCAGCCTCAGCTTGTGATGAGAACAAATTCCCCTGCAGCTACTCGAGAGAAATCTTGAGTTTCCACTGGCAATTTGAAATGAGGCCTGACTTCCCTGAGGCAACAGGAGAGGTTCTCTGAGGGACCCATCATAAATCGAGTGGAACTCCAGGCTTCCCACCCCATCTTGAGAAAAACCATGAGATTCCCTGCTCAACACAAGATGAAGTCTTTTTCCCCTGTAGCACCTAAAGAGCAATCCTGAGTTCCCTCTCGAAACTCAAAAGGAGGCTTGACTCCCTTAATGCAACTCAGAGATTTCCCAAGATAACTGTTGCCAATCGAGAGGAACCCCGAGTTTCCCACCACTACTAGAGAAGAGATCTGTGTTCCCAACATCAACCAAGATGAGGGCCTATTCTCCTGCTTCCACTGAGGAAGAATGCTGACTTTCCCTTGGCACCTGAAGAGCAGGCTTGTCTCACCTATGGAAACTCAAGCTGGAACTTGAAAGGACAACAAGTTCCCCCTCAACTTGAGATAAGGCCTTAAATCCTGCACCGACTCGAATGGAAGCTCAAATATCCCCTCACAACACGAAGGGAGGTCTAACTCCCCTGTTGCACCTGTAGAAAAATCCCAAATTCCCTGCTTCAACTCAACAGGAGGCCAGACACCGCTTTAAATACTGAAGAGGAAGCAGAGTTTCATGCCTCAACATGGGATGAGGCCTGACTCCCCATTGCAACTCGACAGGAACCACGAGATCCCTATGGCAACTGGAGAGGAACCCTGAATTTTCTCCCTCAACTCGAGATGTGGAACTTTTCCCCTACAATGAACCAAGGAGAATCCTGAGGTGTCTGTCACAACTTGAAAGGTGGCCAGACTTTTCACAGGCAAATGAGATGTTCCCTAGGTCCCCATTGCAACTGGAGAGAAACACAAACCATCCTGAAGCAACTTGAGAAAAACCACGAGACTCCCCCATCAACACAAAGAGGCTATTTCTCCTGCAATGCCTTAAGAGAATTCCACAGTTCCCTCTCGAATCTCAAAAGAAGGCTGGACTCCCTTTATGCAACACAAGAGGTCCACCGATATACCCGTTGCAACCCAAGTGGAACCCCGACTTTCCAGTCACAACTAGAGAAGAGGCCATGTTCCCCACCTCATCTCGAGATGAGGGCTGATTCCCCTGGTTCTACATGAGAAAACCCCGAGTTTCCCCTTGCACCTAAAGAAGACACCTGTGTCACCTACCGAAACTCGTGAGGAGCTCTGCGGTATATGTGGCAAGCCAAAAGGACACCGAGTTTCCCCTCAGCACGAGATAAGTCATGACTCTTGTACACTGACTATAATGTTCCCTGATGGCCACAACACAACTGGAGAAAAACCCAAAGCTTCCCACCACAACTCAAGAAAACCACAAGATTCCCCCTTCAATGTGAGATGAGGTCCTTTTCCCCTGCACTGCCTCCAGAGCAATACCAAGTTCCCTCTCAGAACAAGAAAGGAGGCATGACTCCCTTTAAGCAACTCAAGAGCTTTCCCAAATTATCTGTCAAAACTCGATAGTAACCCCGAGTTTCAAGCCCCAACTTGATATGAACCCCGTGTTCACCACTTCATCTTGAGATGAGGGCCGATTCCCCTGCTTCGACTCTAGAGGAATCCGACTTTCCACTCAACCCTCAAGAGGATGCCTGTCTCACCTATTGAAACTGGAGAGCAACCCCAGGGTTCCTACAGCAAGAGGGAAGGACACTGAGGTTTCCCTCAAGTCGAGACAAGCTCCCTGTTGCAATTCGAGGGAACCCAAAGATTCCAGCCACAACTCCAGAAACATCTCAAGATTCTCCCTTCAAAGTGAATTGAGGCCCAATTCCCCAGCAGTGACGTGAGAGCAATCCAGAGATCCCCATCGATACTCAAAAAGAGACTTGACATCCCTGAGGCAACACGAGAGGCTCCCGGAGGTTCCCTTCATAACTCAAGAGGAACCCTAAGCTTCCCGCCTCAACTCGAGAAAAACCACGAGATTCCCCCGTCAGTTGGGAGATGAGGCCATTTTTTCCTTCAGCGCCTAGATAGCAATCCCAAGTTCCATCTCAAAACTTGATAGGAGGCTTGACTCTATGCCACTCAAGGGATTCCTCTAGATACCCATCACAATTCGAGAAGAACCCCATGATCCCCACCTAATCTTGAGAAGAGGACCCATGCCATGCTTCAACTTAAGAGGAATCCTGACGTTCCCCTAGCACCTCAAGAGGAGGCCTGTCTCACCTACTGAACCTTGAGTGTAACCACAAGGTTCCTGTTATGAGACAAAGGACACCGATATCCCCCTCAGCTCGAGATAAGTTCTGATATCCCTGCACTGCCTCGAATGGAACGAGTATCCCCTCACATCACGAAGGGAGGTCTGACTCCCCTGTTGCACCTCCAGAAAAAGTTCAAGTTCCCCGCCTCCACTTGACAGGCGGCCTGACACCCATCTTACAACTCAACAGGAAACCAGATTTCCACAGTTCAACGCGTGTTGATGCCTGACTTCCCTGATGAAACTCGATAGGAAACCCAAGATCGCTGTGTCAACTGGAGAGGAGCCTTGAGTTTCCTGCCTCAAATTGAGATGAGGCACAATTCAAGAGGAATTCCAAGATGCCCCTTGCAATGTGAAAGGAGGCCTGATGTCCCTGAGGCAACATGAAACATTCCCTGAAGTCACCATCCCAACTAGAGAGGAACTCAAAGCTTCCCACCACAACTAGAGAAACACCACGAGATTCCCCCATAAATGAGAGATGATCCCCCATTCCCCTGCCTTGACTTGAGAGCAATCCTGCATTCTTCACAATACAAAAGGAGACTTCACTTCCCTGAGGCAACCCAACACGCTTCCTGAGGTCCCTGACACAATCAGAGAGTAACCCAAGCTTCCAGACGCAACTCAAGAAAAACCACGAGATTCCCCCACAACTCGAGAGGAGGCCCCTTTCCCCTGGAGCATTTAGAGAGCCATCCCAAGTCCTGTCTCAAAACTGGAAAGGAGGATTGACTCCCTTTATACAACACAAGAGGTTCCCCAAGATACCCATCCCAACTCAAGAGGAACCCCGAGTTTCCTGCCACAACTCTAGAAAGGCTTCATGTTCCCCACTGCATCTCAAGATAAGGGCTGACTCCCCTGCTTCGACTCAAGATGAATCCTGAATTTCCCCTCTTACCTTAAGAGGAAGCCAGTCTCACCTAATGTAACTCAAGGAGTACCCCGCGATTCCTGCTGAAAGATGAAAGGACACCGAGTTCTGCCCCAACTTGATATAAGGCCTGATTCACATGAAAGGAACACGGGTATCCCCTCACAACACAAAGGGAGGTTTGACTTCCGTGTTGCACCTCTAGAAATGACCCAAGATCCCCGCCTCAACTCGACATGAGACCTGACACCCCTTTTAAAACCCGATGGGAAAGCGGAGTTCCATGCCTCAAAATGAGACGAGGCCTAGCTCCCCTGTTAAAACTCTCAAACTCAAAATGAGGCCCTATTCCTCTGCAGCGAGTCAGAGGAATCCCAACGTGCCTCAGCAACCTGAAAGGAAGCATGACTTTTCTGAGGCAAAATGAGATGTTCCCTGAGGTCGCCAAAGCAACTGGAAAGGAATCCCAAGCATCCCGCAACAACTCTAAGAAAACCATGAGATTCCCCCTCAACACGAGATGAAGCCTTTTCCCCTGCAGCGCCTCAAGAGCAATCCAGAATTCCCACTCAAAAATTGAAAGGAGGCTGAACTCCCTCTATGCAACTCAAGAGGTTCCCCGAGATCCCAGTAGCAACTCGAGTAGCACACCGAGGTTCCTGCCACATCTCAGGAAGAGCCCAGTTTTCCCCAACTAATTTCGAGATAAGGCCTGTTTCACTTGCACTGACTTGAATGGAACCCGAGTATCCTCTCACAACACGAAGGGAGGTTTGACACCCCTGTTGCACCTCAAGAAAAAGCACATGTCCCCCGCTTCAACTCAACATGAGGCTTGACACCCCTTTTACAACTCAAGAGAAAAGCCTTGTTCCATGCCTCAACATGAGATGAGGCCTGACTCCCCTGTTGAATCTCCATAGGAACCCCGAGATCCATGTCAGAACTGGAGAGGAATCCTGAGGATCCCACCTCAACTCGAATGAGGCCCTATTCCCCTGCACTGACCTGACTGGAATCCTGAGAGGCCCCTCAGAACTCGAAAGGATTTCTGACTTCCCAGACACAACATGAGAAGTTCCCTGAGGTCCCCATCACAAGTTGAGAGGAACTGCAAGCTTCCCACCACAACTCAAGAGAAACGACGAGATGCTCCCTTCAACATAACAGGAAAACTTTTTCCGCTGCAACATCTCAAGAGAAGTTCCACGTTCCCTGTTGACACATGAAAGAGTACCTGACACCCTTTATGCAACTCAAGAAATTCCCTGAGATACCCATCCCCACTCGAGAGGAACACTGAGGTTCCCGCCACAACTCAGGAAGAGCCCCCTTTCCCCCTCCTCATCTCGAGATGAGGGTCAATTCCCCTGCTTTGTCTGGAAAGGAATCCCATCTTTCCCATCGCACGTAAAGAAGAGGCCAGTCTCACCATGAAACGTGACAGGAACCCCGGGTGGGTCATGGCACAATTCCAAAAGACACTGATTTCCCCATCCACTTGAGATAAAGCCTGATTTCCCTGCACCTACTTGAATGTAGCCCTGAGTATCACCTTACAACATGGAAGGACTGACACCCCTGTTGCACCTCTAGAAAATGCCCCAGATCCTGACCTCCATTTGACAGGAGGCCTGACACCCCTTTTACAACTCTAGAGGAAAGCAGACTTCCATGCTTCAACACGAGACGAGGCCTAAATCCCATGTTGTGACTCAATAGGAACCCCGAGATCCCTTTCACAACTGAAGAGGAGCCCTGAATTACCTGCCTCAACTCGTGATGAGAACATATTACCCTGCAGCTACTCGAGAGAAATCTTGAGTTTCCACTGGAAATTTGAAATGAGGCCTGACTTTCCTGAGGCAACAGGAGAGGTTCCCTGAAGGACCCATCATAATTTGAGTGGAATCCCAGGCTTCCCACCCCATCTTGAGAAAAAAGTATGAGAGTCCCCGCTCAACACGAGATGAGGCCTTTTTCCCCTGTAGCGCCTAAGGAGAAATCCTGAGTTCCCTCTTGAAACCCAAAAGGAGGCTTAACTCCCTTTATGCAACTCAAAGGTTCCCCGAGATGCCCTTCACCAGTTAAGAGGAACCCCGAGTTTCCCGCCACTACTCGAGAAGAGATCTCTGTTCCCAACCTCATCTGAGATGAGGGTAGATTCTCTTTCTTGGACTCGATAGGAATCCTGACTTTCCCCTCCACCTCAAGAAGATTCCTGTCTCAAGTATTGAACGACAAGAGGAATCCCACGATTCCTGCCTCAAGTCGAAAGGACACCTCGTTCCCCCTCAACTTGAGATGAGGCCCTATTCCCCTGCAGCAACTTGATTGAAATCTTAAGGTGCCACACACAACTCGAAAGGAGGCCTGACTTTCATGAAGCAAAATGAGAGTTTCCCTCAGGTCCCAGTCATAACTCGAGAGGAACTCAAAGTTTCCTGCTGCAACTCAAGAAACATCAAGATATTCTTCCCTCAATGCGAGGTGAAGCCCAATTTCCTGCAGTTACTCAAGAGAAATCCCGTGCTCTCCCTCAAAACTCAAAAAGAGACTTGATTTCCCTGAGGCAACATGAGAGGTTCCCTGAGGTCCCCGTCGCAAGTTGAGAGGAAACCCAGGCTTTCTGCTGCAAATTGAGGAAAATCACAAGCGTCCCCCTTCAACGTGAGACAAGGCCCTTTTTCCCTGCAGTGCCTCGAGGGCAATCAAGAGTTCTCTGTCAGAACTTGAAAGGAGGCTTGACTCCCCTTGTACAACTCAAGAGGTTCTCTGAGATCCCCATCGTCACTCGAGAGAAACCCTGACTTTCCCACCAGAACTCGGGAAGTGCCCCATGCTCCCCACCTCATCTTGAGATGAGGGCCAATATCCCTGCTTGCACTTGAGAGGAACACCAACTTTACCACAGCACCTCAAAAGGCGGTCTGTCTCAACTACTGAAACTCGAGAGGAATGCAGGTGTTCCTGCCACAAGTCGAAAGGACACTGAGCTCCCCCTCAACTCAAGATAAAGCCTATTGCCCCTGCTCCGCCTCACATGGAACCATCAGTATCCCTTCACAACACGAAGGCAGGTCTGACTCCACTGTTGCGCCTCTATGAAAAGTCCAAGTGCCCTGCCTGAAGTAGACAGGAGTCCTGACACCCCTTTAAAACTAGAGAAGAAAGCGGAATTTAATGCCTAAATATGACACGAGGCCTGACTCCCCTGTTGAAATTCCATAGGAACCTCAAGATCCCTGTCGCAACTGGAGAGGAACCCCGAGTTCCCTGCCACAACTAGAGATAAGGCCCAATTACCCTGTAGCACTTAAGTGGAATCCCAAGGTGCCCTTCCCGAATTGAAAGCAGGCCTGAATTCCCTGAGACAACATGACGGGTTCCCTGAGGTCCACGTTGCAATTTGAGAAGAAGCCAAAGATACCCAGCAAACTTGAGAAACACGATATTCCCTGCTCACTGGGGAGATGAGACCCGATTCCCCAGCAATGACTCATGAGCCTTCACAAGCTCTTCATCCCAATTAGAAAGGAGAATTGACTTCCCTGAGGCAACACGACAGGCTGGCAAAGGTTCCCATCGCAACTCAAGAGGACCCCTGAGCTTCCCACCACAACTTGAGAACAAGCACTAGATTCCCCCCTCAGTGTGAGATGAGGCTCCTTTCCCCTGCAGGGCATCGAGAGCAATTCGGAGTTCCTTCTTGAAACTCTAAAGGAGGCTTGACTCCCTTTGTGCAACTCACGAGGTTCTGCGAGATATCCAGTGCCACTCGAGAGGATCCCCGAGTTTCCAGCCACAACTCAAAAAGAGCCCTGGGTTCCCCACCTCTTCTCGAGATGAGAACAGAAACCCCTGCTTCAACTCGAGAGAAACACCGACTTTCCCCTTACATCTCAAGAGGAGGCCAGTCTCACCTATTAACAATTGATAGGAATCCCGCAGATCCTGTCAAACCATGTATCAACTCGAGTGGAGCCCTAAGTATCCCCTCACAACACAAAGGGAGGTCTAACTCCCCTGTTTCACCTCTACAGAAAGCCCAAGTTTCCCGCCTGAACACAAAAGAAGTCCTGACACCCAGTTTACCACTCGAGAGTAATGTGGAGTTCCATGATTCAAAACTAGACAAGGCCTGTCTACCCAGTTGAAACTTGACAGGAAACCCGAGGTCCCTGTCACAACTGGATAGGAACCCTGTATCAAACCATGTATCAAGTTGAGTGGAACCCCAAGTATCCCTTCATAACAAAAAAGGAGGTCTAACTCCCCTGTTAGATGGGTAAACAGTGGAAACAGTGTCAGACTTTATTTTGAGGGGCTCCAAAATCACTGCAGATGGTGATTGCAGCCATGAAATTAAAAGACACTTACTCCTTGGAAGAAAAGTTATGACCAACCTAGATAGCATATTCAAAAGCAGAGACATTACTTTGCCAACTAAGGTCCATCTAGTCAAGGCTATGGTTTTACCTGTGGTCATGTATGGATGTGAGAGTTGGACTGTGAAGAAGGCTGAGCGCCGAAGAATTGACGCTTTTGAACTGTGGTGTTGGAGAAGACTCTTGAGAGTCCCTTGGACTGCAAGGAGATCCAACCAGTCCATTCTGAAGGAGAATGGACCGGGATTTCTTTGGAAGGAATGATGCTAAAACTGAAACTCCAGTACTTTGGCCACCTCATGTGAAGGGTTGACTCATTGGAAAAGACTCTGATGCTGGGAGGGATTGGGGGCAGGAGGAAAAGGGGACGACAGAGGATGAGATGGCTGGATGGTATCACTGACTCGATGGACGTGAGTCTGAGTGAACTCTGGGAGTTGGTGATGGACAGGGAGGTCTGGCATGCTGCAGTTCATGGGGTCACAAACAGTCAGACACAACTGAGCGACTGAACTGAACTGAACTGAACTTCCCTGTTGCACCTCTACAGAAAGCCCAAATTCCCTGCCTCAACTCGACAGGGGCCTGACACTTATTGAACAACTCCACAGGAAACCAGAGTTCCATGCTTCAATGTGAGTTGATGCCTGACTCCTCTGATGAAACTCGATAGGAAACCCAAGATCACTGTGCCAACTGAAGAGGGGCCTTTAGTTTCCTGCCTCAAATTAAGATGAAGCCCAATTCCTTTGCAGCAATTCCAGAGGAATTCCAAGGTGCCTCTCGCAACGTGAAAGGAGGCCTGATGTCCCTGAGGCAACATGAGAGGTTCCCTGAAGTCACCATCCCAATTAGAGAGGAACTCAAAGCTTCCCGCCGCAACTATAGAAACACAATGAGATTCCCCCATAAATGTGAGATGAGTCCCCATTCCCCTGCCGTGACTTTAGAGAAATCCTGCATTCCTTGAAACACAAAAGGAGACTTCACTTCTCTGAGGCAACCCAACACACTTCCTGAGGTCCCTGCCACAATCATAGAGTGACCCCAATCTTCCAGATGCAACTCAAAAAAAAAAAAAAAAAACACCCATGAGATTCCCCCACAACATTAGAGGAGGCCCTGGAACATTTCAAGAGAATTCCCAAATCCTGTCTCAAACCTGAAAAGGAGGATTGACTCCCTTTATACAACACAAGAGGTTCCCTGAGATACCCATCACAACTCGAGAGGAACCCTGAGTTTCCTGCCACAACTCTAGAATAGCCCCGTGTTCCTCACCTCATCTTGAGATAAGGGATGACTCCCTTGATTCGACTCGGGAGGAATCCCAGCTTTCCCCTCGCACCTTAAGAGGAGCCCGTCTCACCTATTGTAACTCGAGAGGAACCCCTCAGCTCCCGCCGACAAATAAAAGGACATCAAGTTCCGCCTCAACCTGAGATAAGGCCTGATTCACTTGCACTGACTTGAATGGAACCCGACTATCCTCTCACAACATGAAGAGAGGTTTGACTCCCCTGTTGCACCTCTAGAAAAGGCCCAAGGTCCCCGCCTCAACTCGACAGGAGACATGACACCCCTTTTAAAACTCAAGAAGAAAGCGGAATTTTATGCCTCAAAATTAGACGAGGTCTAACTCCCCAGTTAAAACTTTATAGGAACCCCAATATCCCTGTTGCAACTGGAGAGGAAGGTGAGTTTACTGCCTCAACTCAAGACGAGGCCCAATTCCCCTGAAGCGACTCAAGAGGAACCCTGATGTGCCTCAGCAACTTGAAAGGAGGCATGACTTTTCTGAGGCAAAATTAGATATTCCCTGAGGTCCCCAAAACAACTGGAGAGGCACCCAAATCTTCCCACCACAACTCGAGAAAAACCACGAGATTCTCCCTCAATGCGAGATGAGGCATCTTCCCCTGCAGTGATTGGAGAGAAATGCCACTTTCCCTCTTGAAACTCAAAAAGGTACTTGACACCCTTTATGTAATTCAAAAAGTTCGCTGAGAAACCCATTCACAATTGAGAGGAAAATTGAGTTTTCCGCCACAACTCAAGAGCCCCGTTTTCCCCTCCTCATGTGAGATGAGCCTCTATTACCCTGCTTCGTCTGGAAAGGCATCCCGAAGTTTCCATCACACCTCAAGAGGAGGCTGGTATCACCTTAAAACTTGAGAGAAACCCGGTGTCTTTTCCAATAAAAGACACTGATTTCCCCATCCCTTCGACATAAGGCCTGAGTCCCCTGCACCGATTCGAATGTCACCCAAAGTATCGATGAGGCGCTATTCCCCTGTACCAACTGGAGAGAAAACCTGAGACACCTATCACAATGCAAAAGGATTCCTGATTTCCCAGAGACAACATGAGAGGCTCCCTGAGGTCCCCATTGCAACTCGAGGGAACCCAAAGATTCCTGCTGCAACTCAAGAAAGACCTCGAGATTCCCCCTTCAATGTAAATTGTGCCCTGAATTCCCTGCAGTGACTCCAGAGAGATCCCGCGCTCCCCTTCGCAACTTGGATGGAGACCTGACTTCCCTGAGACATCACGAGAGGCTCCCTGAGTTCACCATCATAACTCGGAAGGAACCCCAAACTTCCCATTGCAACTCAAGAAAAACCACGAGATTCCCCTGTCAACATGCGATGAGGCCCTTTATTTCCTGCAGCACCCGAGTTCCTTCTTAAAACTCGAAAGGATGCTTGACTTCCTTTATGCAACTCAAGGGTCTCCCAGAGATACCCGTCGCAACTCAAGAGGAACCCTGAGTTTCCCGCCACAACTTGAGAAGAGCCCCGTGTTCCCCACCTCATCTCGAGATGAGGGCTCATTCCCTGCTTCAACTCGAGAGGAATCCCAACTTCCACTCACACCACAAGAGGAGGCCTGTTTCACCTATTGAAACTCGAGTGGAACCCTGCATATCCTGCTGCAAGGAAAAAGGATACTGAGTTCCCCCTCAACTCGAGAAAAGTCCTGATGCCTCTGCACTGGCTCCAAGGGAACACCTAGTATCCCCTCACAACATGATGGGAGGATTGACTCCCCTGCTAATCCTCTTGAAAAAGCCCAAATTCTCCCCTGAACACAACGGGAGGCCTCACATCTCTTTCACAACTCAAGAGGTAAACAGAGTTCCATGACTCAACATGAGACAAGGCCTGACTCCCTAGTTGAACCGTCATAACAAACCTGAGATCCCTGTCACCACTGGAAAGGAACACTGAGTTTACACATTCAACTCTAGATGAGGCCGTCTTCCCCTGCAGCAACTCAAGAGGAATCCCGAGGTGCCCCTTGCTACTCAATAGGAGACCTGACTTCCCTGAGGCAACACGAGCAGAACCCTGAGGTCTCTGTAGCAACTTGAGAAGAATCCCATGATTCCTGCTGCAATTCGAGAAAAACCACGAGATTCTCCCCTCACACAAAATGAGCCCCTATTCCTCTGCAGTGTCTCAAGAGAAATCCCAAGTTACCTCTTGAAACTCGAAAGGGTACTTGACTCCCTTGATGCAACTCAATAAGTTACCCGAGATACCCATCCCCACTCCAGAGGAACACCGAGTTTCCCACCACAACTCAAGAAGAAAACCATTTGATCCTCCTCTTCATCTCGAGATGAGGGTCAGTTTCCCTATTTCGTCTGGAAAGGAATCTCAACGTTCCTGAGCACCTCAAGAGCAGGCCAGTCTCACTTTGAAACTCAAGAGGAACCAAGGGGGACATGCCACAATTCGAAAAGACCCTGGTTTTCCCAACCACTCGGGATAAGGCCTGAGTCCCCTGCACCAATTCGAATGTCACCCCAAGTATCAACTCACAACATGAAGGTAAGATTGACACCCTGGTTGCATTCTCAAGAAAAAGCTCCAGGTCCCAACTTCAACTCAACAGAAGGCCTGACACCCTTTTTGCAACCCAGGAGGAATGCGGAGTTCCATGCCTTAACACGTGACGAGGCTTGACTCTCCTACTGAAATTCCATAATTCCCCGAGATCCATGTCAGAACTGAAGAGGAACCCAGAGGTTACTGCGTCAACAGGAGATGAAGCCTTATTCCCCTGTACTGACTCAAGAGGTGTCCAGAGAGGCCCTTCACAATTCTAAAGGATTTCTGACTTCCCAGAGACAACATGAGAGGCTCCCTGAGGTCCCCGTCGCAACTCGAGGGAATCCAAAGATTCCTGCCACAACTCGAGAAACACCTCGAGATTCCCTCTTCAATGCGAATTAAAGAGGTGACTCAAGAGCAATCCCACGCTCCCCCTCGCAACTCAAATGGAGACTTGACTTCCCTGGGGCAACATGAGAAGCTGTCTGAGTTCACCATTGTACCTCAAGAGGAACCCCAAACTTTCCACTGCAACTCAAGAAAATACACGAGATTCCCCCATCAATGCGAAATGAGGTGTTTTTCCACTGCAGAGTCTCGATAGAAATCCCACGTTCCCTCTTGAAACTCAAAAGGGAACACTCTTTACGCAACTCAAGAAGTTCCCTGAGATACCCGTCCCCACTCAAGAGGAACACTGAGTTTCCTGCCACAAGTCAAGAAGTGCCCTGTTTTCACCTCCTCATCCTGAGATGAGGGTCCATTCCCCTGCTTTATCTGGAAAGAAATACCAACGACCCTGTTGCACCTCAGGAGGAGGCCGGTCTCACCTTGAAACTTGAGAGGAACCCTGTGGGTCGTGCCACAATTCGAAAAGACACCGATTTATCCATCCTTTCGAGATAAGGCCTGATTCCCCTGCATCAATTCGAATGTAACCCCGAGCATCTACTCACAACACAAAGGGAGGACTGATATGTTGCTTGCATCCTTGAGAAAAAGCCCCAGGTCTCAAATTTAACTCGACAGGACACCTGACACCACTTTTACAACTTGAAAGGAAAGCAGAGTTTCATGTCTCAACACGAGACAAGGCCTGACTCCCATGTTGCAACTCCATAGAAACCCCGAGATCCATGTCAGAACTGGAGAGGAACACTGAGGTTCTTGCCTCAACTCAAGATAAGGCCCTATTCCCCTGCACCAACTCAAGAGGAATCCTGAGAGATCCCTCACAACTCGAAAGGATTCCTTTCTTCCCAGATAAAACATGAGAGGCTCCCTGAAGTCCCCATCACAACTCAGGGGAACCCCAAGCTAACCATCACAACTCCATATAAACCACAAGATTCTCCCCTCAATGCTAGATGAAGCCCTTTTCTGCTGCATCGTCTCGAGAGAAATCCTATGCTCCTTCTTGAAACTCGAAAGAGTACTTGACACTCTTTATGCAACTCAAGACGTTCCCCGAGATACCTGTCCCCACTCGAGAGGAACAATGAGTTTCCCACCACACCTCAAGAAGAGCCCTGTTTCCCCCTCCTCATCTCGAGATGAGAGTTGATACCCCTGATTCATCCCGATGATCCTGTCACACCTTCAGAGGAGGCCAGTTTCACCTTGAAACTCGAGAGGAACCCCGTGGGTCATCCCACAATTTGAAAAGACACTTATTTCCCCATCCACTTGAGATAAGGCTTAATTTCCCTGAATGCCTCGAATGGAACCCCAGGTATCTCCTCCCAACATGAAGGGAGGTCTGACTCCCCTGTTGCACCTCTAGACAAAACCCAAGTTCCCAGCCTCAACTCGACAGGCGGCCTGACACCCCTTTTACAACTCGACAGGAAACGGGAGTTCCATGCTTCAACATGAGTCGATGCCTGACTCCCTTGATGAAACTAGAAAGGAAGCCCAAGATCACTGTCCCCACTGGAGAGGAGCCTTGAGTTTCTTGCCTCAACTCAAGATGAAGGCCTAGTCTTCTGCAGTGACTCAAGAGGAGTTCCAAGGTGCCCCTCGCAATGTGAATGGAGGCCTGGCGTCCCTGAGGCAACATGAGAGGTTCCCTGAAGTCACCGTCCCAACTGGAGAGGAACTCAATGCTTCCTGCCGCAACTAGAGGAACACCATGAGATTCCCCCATAAATGCGAGATGAGGCCCCATTCCCCTGCATTGACTTGAGAGCCATCCCATGTTCCTCACAACTCAAAAGGAGACTTCACTTCACTGAGGCAACCCAACAGGCTTCCTGAGATCCCTGCCACAATCAGAGAGTAACCCCAAGCTTCCAGACGCAACTCAAGAAAAACCACGAGATTCCCCCATGATGCCTTTTTCTTCTGGAGCATTTCAGGAGCAATCCCAGGTCCTCTCTCAAAACTGGAAAAGAAGATTGACTCCTTTTACACAACACAAGGGGTTCCCCCAAGATACCCATTGCAACTCAAGAGGAATGCCGAGTTTCCCGCCACAACTCTAGAATAGTCCTGTGTTCTCCACTGCATCTCTACATAAAGTCTGACTCCCCTGCTTCGACTCGAGAGGAATCCTGACTTCCCCCTTGCACCTTAAGAGGAGGCCTATCTCACCTATTGTAACTCGAGAGGTACCCCGTGACTCCTGCTGAAAGATGAAAGAATACAGAGTTCTGCCTCAACTAGAAATAAGGCCTGATTCACTTGCACTGACTTGAATGGAACACGAGTATCCCCTCACAAGAAGGGAGGTATGACTCCCGTGTTGCACCTCTAGAAAAGGCCCAAGGTCCCCGCCTCAACTCGACATGAGACATGACACCCCTTTTAAAACCCGACAGGAAAGCGGAGTTCCATGCCTCAAAATGAGACGAAGCCTAGCTCCTCTGTTAAAACTCTATAGGAAGCCCAAGATCCCTGTCGCACCTGGAGAGGAAGCTGAGTTTCCCGCCTCAACTCAAGATGAGGTCCTATTCCCGTGCGGTGACTCAAGAGGAATCCTGACGTGCCTCAGCAACTTGAAAGCAGGCATGACTTTTCTGAGGCAAGATGAGATGTTCCCTGAGGTCCCCAAAGCAACCGGAAAGGAATCCTGAGCTTTCTGCAACAACACAAGGAAAACTATGAGATTCCCCAATGAGAGATGAGGCCTTTTCCCCTGCAGAGCCTCCAGAGCAATCCAGAATTCCCACTCGAAGTCGAAAGGAGAATGAACTCCCTTTATGCAACTCAAGAGGTACCCCAAGATCCCTGACACAACTGGAGTGGAACAGTGAGTTTTCAGCCACAACTCAAGAAGAGTCCTGTTTTCCCCAACTATTTTCGAGATAGGGCCGATCCCCATGCTTCAAACCAGGAGGAATCCAACTTTCCTCTCACACCTCAAGAAGAGGCCTGTCTCACCTATTGAAACACCTGAGAAACCATGTGGTTTCTGTCACAAGTTGAAAAGACACCGAGTTCCCCCTCAACCCAAGAAAAGGTCTGATTCCCCTGCACCGACTTGAATGGAACCCTAAGTATCCCTCCATAACAGGAAGCGAGGTCTGCCTCCCTTGGTGCACCTCAAGAAAAAGCACATTGCCGGGGTCCAGCCCCGGTGGATCCAGGGTGATTCGAAGGTGGGGACAGAGTCAGCGTCTTTGGAAAAATACATATTTAATCACAGATATAGAGAGATTAGAAATGGATAGCGTAGTAGGAAGATTAGTGGAGAAAAAGAAGCTGAATAACTTGGATTACGTGGAATAGCATCCATGCTCCAGATGGGAATTCAGCCAGAAAAATGGGAGCAAGAAATAAGCGACATGGGGAAATCAGTCTTTCTGGAAACTGATCCAATTTCTTTATTTTGGGGTTTGCTTATACACCTTTTGTTACACATAGGGATGAATACAGAGTCATGCAGGGGTCAGCAGTCCTGACCTTTATCAAAATCAGGTGCTTCACATAAATGTATAAAAAAGATACATCATCTTCTGGCCATGAGTGAGACCTGCTGACATTTTATGATCCTTTCCTTCTGATAACCAAAAAACTTATTTCTTCCAAGGGTGTTTTTTCTTAAACCAGGCACCATCCTCCAAATAAAGTTACATTCCTATAGGGTGAGGGTGTAGTGAGTTACAATTAAGAAAGGAATTTATTTAACCCAAGGTTAACATGATTAGTCTTAAAGGTTAATACTTATTTCTCCTATATGCTTAAAGGTTAATACTTATTTCTCCTATATGCTTAAAGGTTAATACTTATTTCTCCTATATGTTAGTTATATTCATTTTAAGGGTAGGGAACATGGAGATTTAGCAGCAAACATCAGCCCAACAAATGAAAATCCTTTCACCAATGCTCCCCTTAAGATCTATTTAGTCTTAAGATATGATAAAGTTACATTTTTACATAACAAGGACACAGTGATTTATAACAAAGTATAGTGATCTATTACAAAAGAGAAAATCCATTAACTCAAAAAGTCTAGTATTGCTAACATCAAAAACGACCATATTTCCTTTTCTATAGTCCAAATATATTGATTAATATATTCCCAAGTGCCTAAGGATATGGAGGCCTGGTGGCAATCATTAACTCAACAAGAAGAAAAAGCCCTATGCTAATTAAGACTCTCAAAATACTCCAAAATTCTCTGTGCTATTTATGATTGAGAGGTAGTAAACAATCATGTGCATAGTGGCAGGAGTATGGATAATCCTGTCACACAAGCTAGTCTGTCAGCAGAGAGGTTTGACCTGAGACATCCTTGTCCCACCCAGAGCAGGGAATTAGCAGCAATTATTGACACAACAAATGAAAAAACCCTTCACCAATATAATTCCTAACCAATCCACTATATTAATAATTTCTAACTCCCCAAAAGAATTTGCCTTTAGTAAGTCTAAAACATCTCGTGCCTCTCAGATTGGGAGGCTGTAAACAATCACATGTGGCCGGACGAACCTATACAGGTGGGCTAGGTAACCTTCAGATGAGTCCATAAGCTGAAACACTCTTGTCACACCCAGGAATTTTTATTGCCTTGAAGCTGCGCGTTTACTCCTTCTCCAAGAGAAACGGTTATGGGGGAGAGCCCCCCGTAAAGTCAGAGGTGTAGGTGCGAGCATAAAACAGACTCTGGTTTGGGGGTTAGATGCTTGGGAACAGGGGGTTTCCTGAGGCTTGATCATGCCTTTGCATATGCCAAGCCTCCTTCCTCATGACCTTTGCCATGGGTGGAGTTCCTCACGCTGGCTCCTGGCAGCACATGTTTCCCCCTGAACTCGACAGTAGGCCTGACACCCCTTATACAACTCGAGAGGAAAGTTGAGTTCCATGCCTTCAAAAGAGACGAGGTCTGAATCCCCTGTTGAAACTCCAAGGAACGCCAAGATCCCTATTGCAACTGGAGAAGAGCCATGAGTTACCCTCCTCGTTTCAAGGTGAGACCCCTCATTCCCCAGCAGTGACTGGAGAGGAATTCTGAGATGTCCCTCGTAACTTGAAAGGAGGCCTGATTTCCCTGAGACAAACTGAGATGTTCCCTCGGGTCCATGTTGAAACTCGAGAGGAATCCAGAGCTTTTTGCTGCAATAGGAGAAACACAATGAGATTCCGACCTCAGTGCAAGATGAGGCTGATTTCCTGGCAGTGACTGGAGAGCAATCTCGCACTCCCCTCGCAACTTGAAAGTAGTCTTGTCTTCCCTGAGGCAATAAGAGGCTCCCTGATTTCCCCATCGTAACTCGAGAGGAACCCCAAACTTCCACTGCAACTTGAGAAAATCCACGAAATTCCCCCTCAATGTGAGATGAAACCCCTTTCTTCCCGCAGCGCCTAGAGAGCAGTCCCAAGTCCCCTCTCAAAACTTGATAGAAGGCTTTATTCCCTTTACGCAACTCAAGGGGCTCCCTGAGATATCCGTCACAACTCGAGAGGAACCCTGAGTTTCCCGACGCAACCCGAGAAGAGCCCCGTGTTCCCCACCTCATCTCGAGATGAGGGCTCATTCCCTGCTTCAACTCAAGAGGAATCCCAACTTCCCCTCGAGCCACAAGAGGAGGCCTGTCTCACCTATTGAAACTCGAGTGGAACCCTGCAGATCCTGCTGCAAGGAAAAAGGATACCAAGTTCCCCCTCAACTCAAGATAAGTCCTGATGCCCCTGCACCGGCTCCAATGGAACACCGAGTATCCCCTCACAACATGATGAGAGGCCTGACTCGCCTTCTGAGCCTGTAGAAAAAGCCCAAATTACATGCCTGAACATGACATGAGGCCTGAAAACCCATTTGCAACTCGAGAGGAAGGTACAGTTCCATGCTTCAACATGAGACAAGGTCTGACTCCCCCATTGAACCTTGATAGCAACCCCGAGATTCTTGGTGCCACTGGAGAGGAACCCTGAGTTTACCAACTGAACTCTAGATGAGATCCTATTCCCCCACAACAATTCGAGAGGCATCCCAAGGAGCCCCTCTCAACTCAAAAGGAGACCTGAATTCACTGAAGTAACAAGAGCCGGTCCCTGAGGTCCCTGTTGCAGCTCAAGAAGAACCCCAAGCTTCCTTCTGCAACTCGAGAAAAACCATGAGATTCTCTCCTCAATGAGAGATTAGGCCTTTCTCTACTGAAGCATCTTGAGAGAAATCCCACGTTCCCTCTTGAAGCTCAAAAGGATACTTGACATCCTTTATGCAACTCAAGAAGTTCCCCAAGATACCCGTCCCCACTCAAGAGGAACACCAAGTTTCCCGGCACAACTCAAGAAGAGCATCATTTTCCCCTCCTCATCTCACAGTGAGGGTTGATTACCTTGCTTCATCAGGAAAGGAATCCTGACGTTCCCATCACACCTCAAGAGGAGGCCGTCTCACTTTCAAACTCAAGAGGAACCCTGGGATTTGTGCCACAATTAGAAAACACTCCGATTTCCCTCTTTACTTGAGTTAAGGCCTGATTCCCCTGCACCGATTCGAGTGTTAACCCAAGTATCAACTCACAACATGAAGGGAGGACTGACACCCTGGTTGCATCCTCGAGAAAAAGCCCCAGGTCCCAACTTCAACTCGACAGGAGGCCTGACACCCCTTTTACAACTCGAGAGGAAAACAGAGTTCCTTGCCTCAACACGAGATGAGGCCTGATTCCCCTGTTGAAACTCCATAGGAACCCCAAGATCCGTGGAAGAACTGAAGAGGGACACTGAGTTTACTGACTCAACTCAACATGATGCCCTATTCCCCTGCAGCGACTCCAGAGGAATACCGAGGTGCCCCTTGCAACTCGAAAGGAGACATGACTTCCCTGAGGCAACATGAGCAGGTCCCTGAGGTCCTCGTCACAACTCGAGTGGAACCCCATTTCCCGCCACAACTCGAGAAGAGCCCCGAGTTTCCCACCTCAATTCGAGATGAGGTGAACTGGAGTGGAGGGCCTCAAAATTAGAGCAGAGCAATCCCACAAAAAACTGGTGAGGAGATCCCAGTGCCAATAGTAAAAAGGATGCCCCACCTCACTGAGACTACCCACCAGTATTGAAAAGGGGGCATCACCACAATTCAAAAGAAGCTCTGAGTCCACTGCCTCAACTCAAGAGGAGCCTTCCACAGTGACTTGAGAGGAACTCAGAGTTGTGCACTATACTCGAGAGGAACACCGAATACCTGCTGCAAACTGAGAGGAGCCCCGAGTCCTCTGTTGCAACTTGAGAGGGACCCCAAGTTCCCCACCACAACTTGAAAGGATCCCAAGATACCTGCTACAACTTGAGAGGAGGCACCACCAGAACTCAAGAGGAGCTCTGAGTCCCCTGCCTCAACTCAAGAGGAGCATGCTCGGCAAATCAAGATAAGACCTCAGGACAACTAGAGGGGAGCACCACGCCTCCACAAGAGAGGAACCCAGGTACACATCACTGAGAGAGAAGCACCCATGGCATAATTAGTGCAATGCAGCTTGCCACAACAAGAGAGGAGCCCACATACCACATCTGGAGAAAAGCTCCACCACACATTTCAGCTATTGAGGAAAAACCCTGCCCAATGTACCTAGAGAGGAGACCCCCACTGCAATTAGAAATTTGGCCACCTACCACAACTCAAGAGTTGACCCCCACTTCAACTAAAGAAGAGCATTTTGGATAAAACTTAATTGGAAACCCCACCACAACTAGAGATCAGCCCCTTGCACACAGCAACTAGAGTAATGACTTCAATAACTTGAAGGAGCCACCATATAACAACTAAAGAGAAACCCCCAGTACAGTGCAACTGGAGAGGGCCCCTGGCCATAACTTGTGTGTTGACCATGCATCAAACCACAAAACAACTAGAGAAAGAACCACTGAGTCCTTTGCTCCAACAAAAGAGGAGCCACTGGACCCAGTGACAGAGGCAACTCCACCAAAACTGGAGAGGTTTTCCTTGCCACATGTAGAGAGGTGACCAGCAAGACATCACATATAGAGTGGAGTCCTTCTGCTGCATATGGAGATGAGCCCCACTAACACAACTCGAGAGGAGACTGCACAACACAAGTAGAGAAGAGCCCACCAACACAACTAAGAGTTGACCCCCCACACCAACTAGAGAGGAACCCGATGCCTCAGGTAGTTTAGCCACCAATGCATTGCAACTGAATACCCTGCACATTGCTACTAGAGGGGAGCCACCCCACCACAAGTCGAGTGGAGGCACCACCTCCATTTGAGGGGAACGCCAAGTCCATGATGCAACTCAAAAGGAGTCCTTCACCACAACTAGATAGAAGCCCACACAATGCAACTAGAAAGGAGCCCACCCGACACCACATGAAGAAAGGAGACCTCACATGCCGCCCCTAGAGAGGAGCAATCTTGTATATCACGTCTAGAGAGGAGGCTTCACACCACCACTAAAGAGTTGCCCCTCAAGCCACAAATAGAAATGAGCAAGCAAACTGCACTGAGAGAAGAGCCTCACAGCATTATGCAACAAGACAAGAGTTCCCACTCCACAGCTAGAGAGGACTTCCCCAGGCACAACTAGGGAGGTGCACCCCAACACATCACAACTGAGCCCAACCATCAAAACCAGAGAGCTGAATACATGCCAGAGCTAGATAGTTGATCTCCATGTGCAATTAGTACACAGCACAATGCTGCAAATAGAGAAGAGCCCCCATCCTATATATCACATCTAGAGTGTAGAACCACTGCCACAACTAGAGTGGACACCCCTGCCACAGGTAGATAGGAGCCAGCCCCACACATCATAACTAGAGAAAAGTGACAATGCACATCAAAACTAGAGTGGAACTCCAACGCGGATCATAACAAAAGAGGAGGCCAACACTGCAACTAGAGAGAGAGGAGATCCATGCCATAATTGGAGATAAGCCCCTGTAAAAATTGCCATTAGAGAGGAGCATATCCACATACCACAATTAGACAGAAGCCCCCTGCCATGAGTAGAGAGGAGCCCACCATGCTGCAACTAAAAAGGACTCCTTCAGCCACAACTGTAGAGTAGCCTCCTACAAATCACAACATGAAAAAGGGCCTCCTCACATCACAATCAGAGAGGAGTCACCCCCATCACAATTTGAGAAGAGCACTCTACTGCAACTAGAGAGGAGCCCAGCTACCACAACTAAAGAGTAGCCTCCCTGCCACAACTAGAGAGGAGTCTGCAAATGACAACTAGAGAGGAGCCAACCCACCACAAATAAAGAGTGCACCCCCACTGCAACTAAAGCCCCATGCTGCAACTAGACAGTACCCTCCTGCACATTGCAACTATATAGGGACCAGCTTGCACATCACTACTAGAGAGGATCTGGCCCGCTGAAGCTCGACTGGAGGATCCGCCACAACTCTCAAGGAAGCCACAGTCACCTGTGGTAACTCAAGAGGCACCAGGAGTTTCCTGCTACAATTTGACAGAAGTGCTCAGTTGTAACAAGGAAAGGAATCACTGGCCAAAATAACAGAGGGGCTCTCCAGCCAAAACTGTAGTGGATTTCCCCAGAAAAACTAGAGTGGAGTCCCACAGGACTTAGAGAGAAGACACTTCTGCCCCAAATAGAGATGAGCTCCATGAAGTAAGTCGAGTGGAGTCCCTCATAACTAGAGAGCAGCAATCCCATTAATGTTAGTGAGGAACCCCTAGCACCAAAAGTAGAGAGGACCTCCCCCGTGGAGGCACCCACACCCCATCCAGAGAGGACACAGCCCCACAACTCAGAGGGAGTCTGCTGGACATCACAGAGAGAGATGAGACTGTCTGCTGCTAATAGAAATGAACCTCACACCACAAAGAGAGGAGCTTGCACACCACAACTAGAGGAAACCGAAACCACCACAACTACAGATTTGACCCCGACCACAACGACAGAGACATTCCAGGCCAAAACTAGCGAGTAGCCAACCAACGTTGCAACAAGTCATGAATCACCCTGCACATCCTGCTAGAGATGAGTTGGCCCAAGATAACTCGAGAGGAGGCTCTACCGCAAGTTGAGAGAAACACTTTATATGCCCTGAACTCGAGAGGAACACTGAGTTCCCCGTCATAGCTTGTGTGGAACCCTGAGCCTTGCGGTGCAACACAAGAAGGACACTGAGTTCACGCTGTGACTCGAGAGGAGATCTGAGTCTCCTGCTGCAACTCTAGAAGAACTCTGAGTTCCCTGCTGCAACTCTAGAGGAGGCCCAACTCCCTTTTGAAACTCTAGAGGAATCATAAGAATCTGCCTAAATTCAAAAGGAGCCCTATTCCACATCACAGTGAGAACTCCCGGCAACAAAGACAGAGGCACTCCCCTGCTAGAGCTGGGGAGGATGCCCTCACCACAACTAGAGAGGTGCCCCCAGGACATCACACCTTTAAAAGAGTCATTCTGCCACAAATAAAATGAGCCCACTGAAGTAGCTTGAGAGAATACCTTCAAAATTATAGAGGAGCAATCCTGAGAAAAACTAGTGAGGATTGCCAAGCACCAAAATTAGAGATGATGCCCCCACCTCACAGAGACCACCTACCAAAACACAAGAGGTGATATCACTGCAACTCAAGGGGCCTTTGTGTCCCCTGTCTTACATGAAGAGGAGCCTTCCATGGCAATTCAAGAGGAACTCCTAGTTCTTCACTGTGCATGAAAGGAACACTGAATATCCATTGCAAATCAAGAGGAGCCCCGAGTCCACTGCTGAAACTTGACGAATATCTAGAGTTCCCTGTCACAACTTAAAAGATACCCATGTACCCTGTTGCAACTCGAGAGGTGGCACCACCAGAACTCAAGTGGAGCTCTGAATGCCCTTCCTCAGCTCAAGACGCTCTCTCATACTAAATCGAGAATAAGACCTCAGCACAATTAAAGAGTAGCACCATGCCACAAAAAAGAGAGGAGTCCAGGCAGACATCACTACAAGAGAGGAGCACCCACAGCACAATTAGAGAAGTTCACCTCGCCACAACTAGAGAGGAGCCCACACAGCACACCTGGAGAAGAGCCCCACCACATATTGCAACTTTTGAGGAAATCCCCTGCACAATGGAACTAGAGAAGAGACCACCACCATCACTAGAGACTTGACTACCTATCATAAGAAGAGTGTTGACCCCCACTGCAAATAGAGAGGAGCCTTCTGGATAAAACAAGATGGCAAACCCCACCACAACTACAGAGTAGGTCCTTGCCCTCAGCAAATAGGGAAACTACAACAACTCGAAGGAATTACCACATCACAGCTAGAGAGAAACCCCTAGTTCAGTGCAACTAGCAAGAGCCCCTGACCACAACTAGTGTGTTGACCACATGCCACAGTATGAAAGGACCTTTCAAGCTGCATCTGGAAAAGAGCTCCCCACAAACTGCAATGACTGAGGAACATCATTGCCCAATGCAACCAGAGAGGAACCACCAAGTCCTCTGCAGCAACACGAGAGGAGCCAATGGCCAGAATTACTGAGGAGCCCTCCACCAAAACTGGAGAAGTTTTCCCCATCACAAGCAGAGAGGAGTCCACAAGATATCACACATAGAAAGGAGAACCTCTGCCACACATGGAGACATGCCCCCTGAAGTAAATTGAGAGGAGGCCCTTGCAAGTAGAGAGGAACAACCATGCTAAAATCTGTAGGAATATCTAGTGCCAAAAGAAGAAAGAACCCCCTTAAGATCCCTTCAACACAACCTTAGAGGAGGGTCCACTGCAACTCGAGTGGAGCCCTGAGACCAGTGCCACAAGTCAAGAAGAGGACACTGCCACTTCTCGAGAGAAGCCACCAGCCACCATACAAGCGGAGGCCCGCAGACGATATACGTAGAGAGAAGTCACTTTGTAGCAAATGAAGATGAGCCCCACCACCACAACAAGAAAGAAAGTCCTTTTACATTGCAATGAGAGAGAACTCCCCACAGATATTGCAACTAAAGAGCCCCTCACCATAACTAGAAAAGAGATCTCACATGGCAACTAAAGAGTAACCCACCAGCAAACCACAACTGGAAAGGAGTAGGCACACAAAGGCCAGAGATAATTGCCATGACAGCTAGAGAGGAGCCTCCACTGATGCTGAAGAGGAGCTCACCAGCACACTGAAACTAGAAAGAAACATCCATGCCACATGTAGAGAGGAGTCCTCAACCACAACTAGAGACCCCCTCTGAAATTCAAGAGGAGCCCCCTGCTTCATTTCAACAGGATCTGTTGCCTCTTTTTAGAGGAGCTTGAACCCCCACAGCAAATTTATATGTGCCTCCTGAGATAACTATAGAGGAGGCCACCACCTCAAGCACAGAGATACCCACAGCACAACTGGAGATTTCCGTGAAGACCAAAACTAGCATGGAGTCCCTGCCACAACAAGAAACTTGCACCCTGCCACAACTAGAGTGGAGCCTGCACATCACAACTAGAAAGAAGTTCCCCACAACTAGACAGGAGCTCCTGGAATTCGACTTAGAGAGGAGCCCGCCAGCACAATACACAAGCCTCTCACCGCAACTCCAGAGGAGCCTGCATTCCTCATGTGGAGCAGAGCCCCATACAAACTGAAACTATTGAGGAAAAGCCCTGCCAACACAACTAGAGAGGAACTTCCTCACCACAACTAGAAAGATGACCACCTATCACAAAGAGAGAAGTTAAATCCCCAAATTAGTGAGGAAACCCTAGTGCTACAAGTAGAGACGACTCATCACCATGGAGTCCACATGTGACAAACGCAATAGCAGGCACAACAGCAACTCAAGAGGAGGCCCAGATACCTGCAGCAACTCTAGAGGAGCTCCGCAATGAAACTTGAGAGATGCTCCATGCAGCAACTTGAGAGGTGCATCCTACTACAACTAGAGAGGAGCCTCAGCCATAAATTAAGAGCACTGTATGCCCTATAACAAGCTTAGAGCCCCCTGTCACAACTGGAAAGGAGCACCCATTCACAACTAAAGATGAAGCTGCAAACCACAACTAGGGAAAAGGCCCACCAAAATAGAGAGGAGCTACCAATTGGACTGGAAGAAGAGCAGAATGAAACACCACAACTTGAGGGGAGATCTCCACCACAAATAGACAGTAACCTCGCTGAACATCGCCACTAGAGCTGAGCACACCCGCATATCACAATTAAATATAAACCCCTGTGATGAGTAGAGAGGAGCCCGACATGCCACAACTAATGAGGATGCCCCCTTCCACAGATAGAGAGTGTTCTTCTTCACTTCACAACTGGAAAATGCACCCCTTCACATGACAAGCAGAGAGAAACCACCCCAACCACAGTTTGAGAGGAGCATTTTACGGCAACTAGAGAGGAAGACCCATACCACAACTAAAAAAGAGTGCCCCCACCACAACTAGAGAGGAATCTGCAAACCGCAACAACAGGGGAGCGGGGGGGGGGCGGGGGGGCGGGGAAAGCCGTCAGTCTGACCCCACTGCAGTTAGAGTGGATCGTGTCTTAACAGTAGAGTAGCCCACTGTACATCACAACTACACAGGAGCCAGTCTGCTAATCACTCCTAGAGAGGAGCTGCACCACGCAGCTCAAGAGGAGGCCCCACCACAACTATAAAGGAACACCAAGTCACTTGTGGAAACGTGAGTGGATCCCCAGGTCACCCAATTCATCTGGACAGGAGCCCAATGCTGTCACAAGGAAGGAGCTCACCACGACAAAGACAGAGGAGTTCCCATCAAAACTGGAGAGGATTCCCTGGTCAGAACTAGAGAGGAGCCCTCTGGCACATTGCGCCTAGAGAGGAGCCCTTCTGCTGCAAATAGAGATGAGGCCCCAGAAGTAAATCAAGATGAGCCCCTCACAACTACAGCAGAGCAATAACCTGAACACTAGTGAGGAGCCCCCAATGCCACAAGTCGAGAGAACATCCTCCCCACAGAGAACCCCAGAGGTGGCACCACCACAACTAGAGAGATGCCCATCCTGAACTTGAGAGGAGGCCTATGCCACCACTCAAGAGAAGCCCATGGCCACAACGACAGAGGAGCTCATCCAGAAAAACTGGAGAGTGTCCCCAAACCACAACTAGAGAGGTGATCCTGGACATTTCACCTAGAAAGTGCCCCCTCCACCGCAAATAGAGACGAACCCCTCCTGCAGTTTGAGTAGATTCCCCTATGATCATCAGATAGGCACATCCTTGCCACAGTTAGACAATAGACCCCATGCTGCAACTAGAGAGCAGCCCCCTGAACATTGACACTTGAGAGAAGCATTCCTGCACACTGCAATTAGACAGAGGTCTCCTTCCACAACTAGAGAGGAGGCCCCCACGCCACAACTAAAGAGGAGGGGCCATGCCAAAATTAGAGAGTAGGCTCGGGAATATTGTGAAAAAGTACCTGTGCACATCACTACCAAAGAGGAAACCCCCACCACAATCAGAAAGGAAAATTCCACTGCAACTCTAGAGGTGCCCATCACACACCACAACTAGAGAAGAGTCCCCTAACACAACTCAAGAGGAGCCTGCACACCATAACTGGAGAGGAGCCCACCTGACACAGCTAACAGCTGATCTCCCACACCAACTAAAGAGAAGCCCCATGCCACAGGTTGTGTAGCCACCCACACACCGAAACTAAACAGAAGCAATGTTGCACAATGCTACTAGAGAGGAGCCACCCCACCACAGCTCTAGAGGAACCCAGTAAGCATCATACATAGAGAGAAGCCCCTCTGCTGCTAATAGAGATGAAATTCACACCACAACTATAGAGAATCTTGCACAGCACAACTAGAGAAAATCGTATCCACCACAATACAGAGTTGACCCCAACCACAACTAGAGAAAAAATCCATGCCAGAACTAGTGAGTAGCCACCCACAGATTGTTGCAAGACAGAAGCCATCCTGCACATCCCTGCTAGAGACGAGTTGCCCCTAGGCAGCTCTAGAGAAAGCCCCACCGCAACTTGAGAAGCACACTGCATCCCCCACCACAGCTCTATTGTAACCCTGGGTCCCGCGCTGCAACACAAGATGAATCCTGAGTTCCCAACAAAACTCCAGAGGAGTTCTGAGTCCTTGGCTGCAACTCCAAGTTTCCCATCACATCTCGACAGGAATATCAAGTTCCTCGCCTCAATTTGAGAGGAAGTCTGACTCTGCTGCTGCCACTCAAGAGGGACCCCGAGTTCCCTGTCGCAATTCAAGACAAGCCCCCATCCCCCTGATGCAATTTGTGAGGGTCCCAAGACCCCCACTCCAAATCAAGAGAGAGAATCTGCCTCAATTCAAGATGAGCCCTATTCTGAATTAAGAGGGGAGCAGCAACAAAAACAGAGGCACTCCCCCACCAGAGCTGGAGAGGTTCTAATCACCACAACTAGAGATGTGCCCCCAGGACATTACACCCAAAAAGGAGTCCCACTGATGCAAACAGAGCCGAGTAAACTGAAGTAACTCGAGAAGAGCCCCTCAAAATTAGGGAGTAGCAATCCCACCAAAAACTGCTGAGAAGACCCCTGTACCAAAAGTAGAGAGGACTGCCCACCCCACGAAGATACACACTACAACTCGATTGGAGCTCTGAGTCCCCTGCCTTACCTCAAGATGAGCCTTGCATGGCAAGTCAAGAGGAACTCCGGGTTATGTGCTGTATTCCAGATGAATATCAGTAAGGGCCACTACTCGAGAGGATCCCCAAGTTCACTGCTGCAACTCGAGAGGAATCCAGAGTTCACCATCACAACTTGAAGTGACCGGGAGCTCCCTACTGCAACTCGAGAGGAGGCACCATCAGAACTCGAGAGGAACTCTGAGTCCCCTGCCTCAACTCAAGAGAAGTTCTTGTGGCAAATTGAGATAAGACCTCAGCACAACTAGAAAGGAGCACCATGCCACCACAAGAGAGGAGCAGAGGCATAAATCACTGCAAGAGTGGAGCACCCACAACACAAATATAAAAGTGCAGCTTGAGACAACTAGGGAGGAACCGACATACCACACCTGGGAAAGTGCCCCACACCACGTGGCTACTGTTGAGGAAAATCCCTGCCCAGTGCAACTAGAGAGGAGACCCACACCACAACTAGACACTTGAACATCCACCACAACTAGAGTTGACCCCCAGTGCAACTAGAGAGGATCATTCTGGATAAAACTAGGTTGGAATACCCACCACAACTAGAAAGGAGCACCTTGCCAACAGCAACTAGAGTAACAATTGCAACAACTCAAAGGAGCCACCACAGCACAACTAGAGAGAAACCCCTAGTAAAGTGCAACTAAAGAGAGCCCCTGGACACAAACAGTGTGTTGAACCCGGGCCACAACCAGAAGGGAGGCAGCACATCACATCTGGGATAAATCTGAAACATACCACAAAGATTTAGGAACACCACTGCCCAAGGCAACTAGACAGGAACCACCAAATGCTTTGCTACAACAGGAGAGGGGCCAGTGGCCACAATGACAGAGGAGCCCCCCACCAGAACTGGAGAGGTGTCCCCCACCACAAGTAGAGAGGAGTCCACCAAGACATCACACATAGAGGACTCCTTTTGAAGCAGATAAGAGACAAGCCACCTGAAACAACTCTAGATAAGGCCCTCACAAGTAGAGAGGAGCAACCACGTTAAAATTTGTAAGGAACACCCAGGAACAAAAGAAGTGAGGACCGCCATTGCAGAGACCCTCATCACAACCTAAGAGGAGGGACCACTGCAATGAAGGAGAAGCTCCAAGTCAAAGTTATAACTCAAGGGAGGACTCCACCCCTACTCAAGAGAAGCCACAGGCAACAATGAGAGAGGATGCCCCCAAACATCATACCTAGAGAAGAGTCACTCTGTGGCAAATATAGCTGATCTCTCCCACCACAACAAGAAAGGAGGCCCCTGCATACTGCAATAAGAGTGAACTTCTCTCACATATTGCAACAAAGGAGCCCATCACCATAACTAGAAAGGAGCCCACACACCACAAATAGAGAGTAGCCCACCAGCACACCACAACTAGAAATGAGCAGCCACACCACAGCTAGAGACTATCCCCCACCACAACTAGAGAGGAGCCCCCATTGATACTTGAGTTGAGCTCACCAGCACACTACAACCTAGAAAGAAATCTGTATGCCACAAAGAGAGGATTCATGAAACATAACTAGAGAGAAGTCCCCCACCACTGAAACTCGAAAGGAGGCCCATGCTTCCTCTCCATACAATCCGCTCACTTATTTTAGAGGAGCCCTGCACCCCCACAGCAAATTAATATGTGCCTCCTGAGACAAATATAGAGGAGCCCACCACCGCAAGTACAGAGATGCCCCCACCACAACTTGAGAGTCCCTTGAACCCCACAACTAGCTTTCTGTCCCTGCCACAATAAGGAAGTTGCACTTTGCCACAGCTAGAAAGGAAACCGAACATCCCAACTAGAGAAAGGCCTGCACAACTAGACAGAAGCCCCTAGAAATTGATTTAGAGAGGAGCCTGCCGGCACAACAATACACAAGCCTCCTACCACAGCTCCAGAGAAGCCTGCACTCCTCATATGGAGAAGAGCAATATACACACTGCAATTATTGAGGAAAAGTCCCGCCCAATGCAACTAGAGAGGATCTTCCTCTCCACATCTACAGAGTTGACCGCACATCACAACTAGAGAGGGTCAACTCCACCAAAATTAGTGAGGAAACCCTAGCACTAAAAGTAAAGAAGGCCCGTCACCCTGGAGACCCCCACATGACACACACGAGAGGAGGCCCAGCCACAACTTAAGAGAAGACCCAAGTTCCCTGCAGAAACTCTAGAAGAGCCCTACAACACAAGTCGAGAGAAGCCACCGTCTACAATGAGAGAGGAACCCTCTGGACATGACATCTAGAGCAGAGCCAATCCACTGCAAATACAGACAAAGCCCACACCACAACTAGAGAGGAGATCCCCTGCACATCACAATGAGAGGAGTCCCCTCAGACATCACAGCTAAAGAAGAGCACCTCACCTCACCTAGAGTGGAGCATGTGCACTGCAACAAGAAACTGGCCACCATTTTACATCTATAGAAAAATCCACCACCGAACGTAGAGAGGAGCTGCCCACTGACTTAAGAGGAGCTTACCAGAACATCACTAGTAGAAAGGAGGCACTGTACCACAGCTAGAGAGGAGTCCCCCACCAAAATGACAGGTGAGTCCCCCACAAAAACTCGAGAGGAGCCACCTACAGCAAATCGAGAGGTAACTCCCACTACAACTAAAGAAGAGTCCCAGCCACAAATTGAGAGCTGGCTGTACCCTGAAACTAGTTTACAGCCCCCTGCCACATCTAGAAAGGAGAACCCCTCCAAAACTAGAGACAAGCCTGCACACCACAACTATAGATAAGGTTCTCACAACTAGAGAGGAGCTCCCATTCACATTGTAATAAGAGAGGAGGCCCACACCACAACTAGAGGATGGAATCCCACCATAAGGAGACGTTAGCCCCACTGAACTTTGCCACTAGAGAGGGGTATATTTACACATCACAATTAAATGTAAGTCCTCTGCCTTGAGTACAGAGGAGCTCAACATGCCACAAAGAGGGTGCCCCCTGGCTTAACTAGAGAGTATGATATTTCACATCACAACTAGAAAAAGTGCCCCTTCACATCACAAGCAGAGAGAAGCTATCCCCACCTCAACTCGAGAGGAGCAGAGGAACTCTCATACCACAACTAAAGAGGAGCACCCCACCACCACAACTAGAGAAGAGTCTGCAAACCAAAACTACTGACAGACTGAAACAAATATGTCATTGACCCCCATGGCAACTAAACTGGAGCCACATGTCATAACTATACAGTGAAAGTGAAGTCGCTCAGTCATGTCTGACTCCTTGTGAACCCATGGACTGTAGCCTATCAGGCTCCTCTGTCCATGGGATTTTCCAGGCAAGAATATTGGAGTGAGTTACCATTTCCTTCTCCAGCAGATCTTCCCAACCCAGGGATTGGACCCGGGTCTCTGGCATTGTAGGCATATGCTTTACTGTCTGAGCCACCAGGGAAGTCTATACAGTAGCCTACTGCATATCACAAGTAGACAGGAGCAAGTCTGATAATCACTATTAGAGAATAGCTGCCCCACACAGCTTGAGGAGTTTCCTCCACAACTTTAAAGGAACCCCAATTTACCTGTCACAACTCGAGAGGAACCCTGAGTCCCCCACCACAATTCGACAGGAACCCTATGCTATCACAAGGAAGGAGCCCCAGGCGATAAAGACAGAGGAGGGACCCGGCAAAACTGGAGAGGATTCCCCTGCCAAAACATGAGTGGAGCCCTCCAGCACATTATGCCTAGAGAGGAGCTCTTCTGCCGCAAATAGAGACGACGCCCCTGAAGTAATTTAAGAGGAGCTCCTCAGAACTACAGTGGAGCAAACCCGTGAAAACTAATGAGAATCCTCTAATGCCACAAGTAGAGAGAACACCCTCCCACAGATAACCCCCAGAGGTGGCACCACCGCAACTAGAGAGATGTCCCGAGTTCCCTCCTGAAATTAAGAGAATGCCTATGACACAACTCAAGAGAAGCCCATGGTCACAACGACAAAGGAGCCCATCTGGAAAAACTGGAGAATTTCCCACCACCACAATTAACGAGATTATTTCAGACATTGCAACTAGGAAGGGTCCCCTCTACCACAAATAGAGATGAATCCCTCCTGCAAGTTGAGTAGATTCCCCTACAACCATCAGAGAGGCACACCCTGTCACAGCTAGAGGGTAGACGCTCCACCACAACTCAGGAGGAGCCCCTCTACTACTAATAGAGACAAACCTCACACCACAACTATAGAGAATCTTGTATACCACAACTAGAGAAAATAGATCCCACCACAAGTACAGAGTTGACCACAACAACAACTAGAGAAAAAATCCATTACAGAACTAGTGAGTAGCTGCCCCCACATTGCCACAAGACAGGAGCCATTCTGCACATCCCTGCTAGAGACAAGTCATCCCTAGACAACTCTAGAGGAAGCTGCCCTGCAATTCGATAGGCACACTACATTCTCCACCATGGCTCTAGCGTAACCCTGGGTCCAGCACTGAAACTTGAGATGAAACCTGAGTTCCCACCACAACTCGAAAAGGTCTCCCCTAGTTCAACTCAAAAGGAGCATTCCATGGCAATTCCAGAGGAACTCCAAATTCCAAGCTGCACTCGAGAGGAACACTGAATTCCCATTGCAATTCGAGAGGAGACCTGAGTCAACTGCTGCAACTCGAGAGGATTCCTGAGACCGCCAACACAACTAAAAAGAAACCATGAGAATCTGCCTCAATTGAAGAGAAACCCTATTCTGCATCATGAGGATAGCACCCAGCAACAAAGAAAGAGGCACTCCCCTGGCACAGCTGGAGAGAATCCCATCATCGCATCTAGAGAGGAGCCCCCAGGACATTGCACCTACAAAGGAGTCACTCAACCACAAGTAGAAATGAGCCCACTGAAGTAACTCAAGAGGAGCCCTGAATGCCCTGGCACAACTCAAAAGACCCTGAGCCCCCAGCTGCAACTTGAAAGGAGGCAACACCAGAACTCAAGAGGAGCCCCGAGTCCCCTGGCTCATCTCAAGAGGAGATATCACAGCAAATCGAGATAAGATCTCAACACAATTAGACAGGAGCACTACACCACCACAAGAGAGGAGTCCAGGCACACATCTCTACGAGAGAGGAGACACCCATAGCACAATTAGAGTACAGCTTGCCACAACTAGAGAGGAGACCACACACCATATCTGGAGAACACCCCCACACCCCAGCACATTGCAACTATTGAGGAAAACCCCTGACCAATGCAACTAGAGAGGAGACCGCCACTACCACTAGAGGATTGGCCCACACTGCAACTACAGAGGAGCCTTCTCTATTAAATTCCATTGGAAAGTCCACCACAACAAAACAGTAGCCCCTTGCACACTGCAACTACAGTAATGACTACAACAACTTGAAGGAGCTACCAAATCACAACTAGAGAAAAACCCAAGTACAGTGCAAGTAGAGAGAGCCCCTAGCCTCAAATAGTGTGTTGACGGTGAGCCACAGTGAGAGATGAGCCTGCACACAGCATTTAGAGAAGAGTCCCCTGCAGACTGCAATGACTGAGGAACTCCAATGCCCAGTGCAACTAGAGAGGAACCACCGAGTCCTTTGCTGCAACACAACAGGAGCCACTGGCCACAATGACAGAGGAGACCCCGCCAAAACTGGAGAAGCTTCCCTCACCACCAATAGACAGGAGATGACCAAAACATCAAATATAGAGAGGAAACCCTTGGCCGCAAATAGAGAAGCCCTCCCTGAAGTAACTTGAGAGGAGGCACTCACAAGTAGAGAGGAGCAACCACTCTAAAATTTGTGAGGAACACCTACTGCCAAAGAAGAGAAGAGGACCCTGCAGAGGCCCCCATAACAACCTAAGAGGAGGAAACCACTGAAACTGGAGAGGAGCTCCGAGTCCAATGCCACAACTCAAGAGGAGGATTCTGCCACTACTCGAAAGAAGCCAGCGGCCACAATGAGAGAGTATGCCCCCCCAGATATCACACCTAGAAAGGAGTCACTCTGTGACAAATATAGAAGAGCCCCCCACCAAACAAGAAAGGAGGCCCTTGCAGATTGCAATGAGAGAGGACCTCCCCCCAGATACTGCAATTAAAGTTTCCCTCACCATAACAAGAAAGTAGCCTGCATATCACAACTAGAGATTAGCAGACCAGCATACAACTAGAAAAGAGAAGCCACACCACAGCTAGAGATAATCCCTCACCACAACTAGAGAGGAACCACCACTGATGCTTGAGATGAGCTCACTAGCACACTGCAACTAGAAAGTAACACCCATGTCACAGGTGGAGAGGAGTCCCTGACCACAACTAGAGAAGAACTCCCCACTGAAACTTGAAAGGAGCCTCCTGTTTCATCTCGACAGGATCCACTGCCTCCTTTTAGAGAATCCCTGAGCCCGCACATCAAATCGATATGTTCTGCCTGAGAAAAACACAAAGGAGTGCACCACTGCAATTACATAGTTCTGCCTACCACAACTCCAGAGCCCTTGAACATCCCAATTAGCTTGGAGGACCCTGCAGCAACAAGAAACCGGCAACCTTCCACAAGTAGAGCAGAGCCTGCAAACCAAAAGTAGAGAAAAGCCCCTGACAACTAGACAGAAGCTCTGGGAAATCGACTCTGAGATGAGGCCACCAGCACAAAAATTGGAAAGCTTCCAGCCATAGCTCCAGAGAAGCTTGCATTCCTCATGCGGAGAACAGCCCCTATACACTGCAACTATTGAGCAAAACCCCTCCCTACGTAACTAGAGAGGAGCTCACTCAGCACAACTAGAGATAGAACACCCATCACAACTAAAAAAGGTAAACTCCACTAAAATTTCTGAGGAACTCCAAGAGCCAAAGGTAGAGAGAACCTCCACAGTGCAGCAACCCACTCCCCAACCAGAGAGGACACTGCCCCATAAATTCAGAGAAGCCCTCCACCGCAACTCGAGGGGAGCATGCTGGACATCACACATAGAGAGGAGGCCCTCTGCTAATAGAGATGAACCTCACAATACAACAAGAGAGGAGCTTGCACACCACAATCAGAGATAATAAAACACACCCCAAGTACAGAGTTGACCTCGACCATTTAAAGTAGTGAGTATGCACCCATACATTGCAACAAGATGGAACCCACCATGCACATCCCTGCAAGAAATGAGATGCCCCAAGAGAAGTCGACAGGAGGCCCCATTGCAACTCGAGATGAACCCTGAACATCCCTCCCAACTCAAGAGGACCCCTGAGTTCCCTGCCAAGGCTCAAGTCGAACCCTGTGTCCCATGCTACAACTTGAGAGGAACTCTGAGGTCCCACCAAAACAATAGAGGAGCTCTGAATCACCTGCTGAAACTTGACAGGAACCCTGAGTCTCCTGCATTCCCACCTGCAACTCAAGTGAGGCCTCAAACCACTATTTCCACTCAAGAGGAACCCTGAGTTTCCTGTCACAACTAGAGGGGAAACTCGAGTTCCCAGCCACAATTTGACAGGAGGCCCGACTCCCCTGCTGCAACTCAAGAAGAACCCTGAGTTCCAGATCACAAATGGAGACAAGTCCCAAGTCCCCTGAAGCAACTTGAAAGGATTCCCAATGTCCCCAACGAAACTCAAGAGAAATGTGGGATTTCACCTTAATTCAAGAGGAGCCATATTCTGCATCATGACGGGAGCACCTGGCAACAAATCAGTGACACTCCTCTGGCAGAGCTGGCGAGGATCTCCTCACCACAACTAGAGAGGAGGCCCCAGGACATCGCACCTAAAAAGGAGCCACTGTGCCACAAAGAGATGAGGGCAGTGAAATAACTCAAGAGGATCTCTCACAATTACAGAGGAGGAATCCCGTGAAAAACTAGTGAGGAGAACCTAGTGATAAAATTAGAGAGGACTCCACACCCACAGAACCAATCCACCACAACTGGAGAGGAGACATAAAGAAACTCGACAGGAGCCCTGGATACCCTGTCTCAACTCAAGTGGAGCCTTCCACAGCAACTCAAGTGGAACTACGAATTGGCTGTAGTGGAGAGGAACACCAAGTACTGCTGCAAATCGGGTACTGAGCCCTGAGCCCATTGCTGCAAATGGAGAGGTGGCACCAAAAGAACTCGAGAGGAGCTCTGAGTCCCCTACCTCAACTCAAGAGGAGCTATCATGGCAAATCCAGATAAGACCTCAGCACAACTAGAGAGGAGCACCACACCACCACAAGAGGGGAACCCAAGCACACATCACTACAAGAGAGGATCACCCTCAATTAGCGATGTGCAGCTCGCCACAGTTAGAGAGGAGCCCACACACCACATCTAGAGAAGAGCCCCACCACACATTGCAACAACTGCGGAAAACCTCTGTCCAGTGCAATTAGAGAGGAGACCTCCACCGCAAATAGAACCTTGACCACCCACTTCAAATAGAGAGTTACCCAACTGCCACGAGAAGAACCTTCTGGATAAAACTATATTGGAAGCCGACCACAACTAGAGAGCAGTCCCTTGCCAATAGCAAATAGATTAGCAAGTGCAAGAACTCAAAGGAGACACCACACCACCAATAGTTAGAAACCTCTAGTACAGTGCAACAAGGGAGAGCCCCTGGCCACAACTAGTGTGTTGACCAGGTGCCACAACTAGAGAGGAGCCTGCACACCACATCTGGACAAGAAGCCCTGCATCCTGCAATGATTGAGGGGCAACAATGCCCAACGCAACTATAGAAGAACCACCAAGTCCTGTGCTGCAACATGAGCAGAGCCACTAGCCACAATGATAGAGGAGCTACCCACCAAAACCGGAGAGATTTCCTCAGCCACAAGTTGAGAGGAATCCACCATGACATCACACATAGAGAGGAGTGCCTGTGCTGCAAATAAAGATGAGCCCACTGAAGTAACTCAAGAGTAGGCCCTCACAAGTAGAGAGGAGCAGTCATGCTACAATTTTGAGGAATATGCAGTTGCCAAAGAAGAGAGAACCCCCCTGCAGAGTCCCCCCATCACAACCTAAGAGGAGGCTCTCATGCAAATCAAGGAGCCCCAAGTCCACGGCTACAACTCAAGAGGAGGACTCCACCACTACTTGAGAGAAGCCACCAGTCACAATGAACAAGGATACCCTAGACAGCATACCTAGAAGAAGTCACTCTGCAGCAAATATAGATGAAGTTCAGTCTCTCAGTCGTGTCCGACTCCTTGCGACCCCATGAATCACAGCACGCCAGGCCTCCCTGTCCATCACCAACTCCCAGAGTTCACTCAGAATCACATCCATCGAGTCAATGATGCCATCCAGCCATCTCATCCTCTGTCGTCCCCTTCTCCTCCTGCCCCCAATCCCTCCCAGCATCACAGTCTTTTCCAATGAGTCAACTTGTCGCATGAGGTGGCCAAAGTACTGGAGTTTCAGCTTTAGCATCAGTCCTTCCAAAGAAACTCCAGGGCTGATCTCCTTCAGAATGGACTGGTTGGATCTCCTTGCAGTCCAGGGACTCTCAAGAGTCTTCTCCAACACCACAGTTCACAAGCATCAATTCTTCGGTGCTCAGCCTTCTTCACAGTCCAACTCTCACATCCATACATGACCACAGGAAAAACCATAGCCCCCGACTAGACGGACCTTTGTTGGCAAAGTAATATCTCTGCCTTTGAATATACGGTCTAGGTTGGTCATAACTTTTCTTCCAAGGAGTAAGCGTCTTTTAATTTCATGGCTGCAATCACCATCTGCAGTGATTTTGGAGCCCCCAAAAATAAAGTCTGACACTGTTTCCACTGTTTCCCAATCTCTTTCCCATGGAGTGATGGGACCGGATGCCATGATCTTCGTTTTCTGAATGTCGGGCTTTAAGTCAAATTTTTCGCTTTCCTCTTTCACTTTCATCAAGAGGCTTTTTAGTTCCTTTTCACTTTCTGCCATAAGGGTGGTGTCATCTGCATATCTGAGGTTATTGATGTTTCTCCCGGCAATCTTGATTCCAGCTTGTGTTTCTTCCAGTCCAGCGTTTCTTCCAGTCCAGCGTTTCTCATGATGTCCTCTGCATAGAAGTTAAAGAAGTAGGGTGACAATATACAGCCTTGACGTACTCCTTTTCCTATTTGGAACCAGGCTGTTGTTCCATGTCCAGTTCTAACTGTTGCTTCCTGACCTGCATACAGATTTCTCAAGAGGCAGGTTAGGTGATCTGGTATTCCTATCTCTCAGAATTTTCCACAGTTGATTGTGATCCACACAGTCAAAGGCCTTGGCATAGTCAATAAGGCACAAATAGATGTTTTACTCGAACTCTCTTGCATTCTCCATGATCCAGCAGATGATGGTAATTTGATCTCTGGTTCCTCTGCCTTTTCTAAAACCAGCTTGAACATCAGGGAGTTCATGGATCACATATTGCTGAAGCCTGGCTTGGAGAATTTTGAGCATTACTTTACTAGTGTGTGAGATGAGTGCAATTGTGTGGTAGTTTGAGTATTCTTTGGCGTTGCCTTTCTTTGGGATTGGAATGAAAACTGACCTTTTCCAGTCTTGTGGCCACTGCTGAGTTTTCCAAATTTCCTGGCATATTGAGTGCAGCACTTTCACAATATCATCTTTCAGGATTTGAAATAGCTCCATTGGAATTCCATCACCCCCACTAGCTTTGTTCATAATGATGCTTTCTAAGGCCCACTAGACTTCACATTCCAGAATGGCTGGCTCTAGATGAGTGATCACACCATCGTGATTATCTGGGTCGTGAAGATCTTTTTTGGACAGTCATTCTGTGTATTCTTGCCACCTCTTCTTAATATCTTCTGCTTCTCTTATGTCCATAGCATTTCTGTCCTTTATTGAGCCCATCTTTGCATGAAATGATCCCTTGGTATCTCTAATTTTCTTGAAGAGATCTCTAGTCTTTCCCATTATGTTCTTTCCCCCTATTTCTTTGCACTGATAGCTAAAGAAGGCTTTCTTATCTTTTCTTGCTATTCTTTGGAACTCTGCATTCAGATGTTTATATCTTTCCTTCTCTCCTTTGCTTTTCACTTCTCTTCTTTTCACAGCTATTTGTAAGGCCTCCCCAGACAGCCATTTTGCTTTTTTGCATTTCTTATCCATGGGGATGGTCTTGATCCCTGTCTCCTGTACAATGTCATGAACCTCACTCCATAGTTCATCAGGCACTCTATCAGATCTAGGCCCTTAAATCTATTTCTCACTTCCACTGTATAATCATAGGGGATTTGATTTAGGTCATATCTGAATGGTCTATCGGTTTTCCCTACTTTCTTCATTTTGAGTCTGAATTTGGTAATAAGGAGTTCATGATCTGAGCCACAGTCTGACATAATGTGGTCCACTGGAGAAGGGAATGGCAAACCACTTCAGTATTGTTGCCTTGAGAACCCCATGAACAGTATGAAAAGACAAAATGACCGGATAGCAAAAGAGGAATACCCCAGGTCGGTAGGTGCCCAAATGCTACTGGAGGTTAGTGGAGAAATAACTCCAGAAAGAATGAAGGGATGGAGCCAAAGCAAAAGCAATACACAGCTGTGGATGTGACTGGTGATAGAAGCAAGGTCTGATGCTGTAAAAAGCAATATTGCATAGGAAGCTGGAATGTCAGGTCCATGAATCAAGGCAAATTGGAAGTGGTCAAACAAGAGATGGTAAGGGTGAACGTCAACATTCTAGGAATCAGCAAACTAAAATTGACTGGAATGAGTGAATTTAACTCAGATGACCATTATATCTACTACTGTTGGCAGGAATCTCTCAAAATAAATGGAGTAGCCATCATGGTCAACAGAAGAGTCCAGAATGCAGTACTTGGATGCAATCTCAAAACTGACAGAATGATCTCTGTTCATCTCTAAGGCAAACCATTCAGTATCACAATTATGCAACTCTATCCCCCAACCAGTAATGCTTAAGAAGCTGAAGTTGAATGGTTCTATGAAGACCTACAAGACCTTTTAGAACTAACACCCAAAAAATATGTGCTTTTCATTATAGGGGACTGGAATGCAAAAGTAGGAAGTCAAGAAACACCTGGAGTAATAGGCAAATTTGGCCTTGGAATGCGGAATGAAGCAGGGCAAAGACTAATAGAGTTTTGTCAAGAAAATGCACTGGTCATAGCAAACACCCTTTTCCAAAAACATAAGAGATGACTACACATGAACATCACCAGATGGTCAACACCAAAATCAGATTGATTATATTCTTTGCAGCCAAAGATGGAGAAGCTCTATACAGTCAACAAAAACAAGACCAGGAGCAGACTGTGGCTGAGATCATGAACTCCGTATTACCAAATTCAGACTCAAATTGAAGAAAGTAGGGAGAACCGCTAGACCATTCAGGTATGACCTAAACCAAATCCCTTATGATTATACAGTGGAAGTGAAAAATAGATTTAAGGGCCTAGATCTGATAGATAGAGTGCCTGATGAACTATGGAATGAGGTTCATGACATTGTACAGGAGACAGAGATAAAGACCATCCCCATGGAAAAGAAATGCAAAAAAAAAAAAAAAGCAAAATGGCTGTCTGGGGAGGCCTTACAAATAGCTGTGAAAAGCAGAGAGGTGAAAAGCAAGGAGAAAAGGAAAGATATAAACATCTGAATGCAGAGTTCCAAAGAATAGCAAGAAAAGATAAGAAAGCCTTCTTCAGCGATCAATGCAAAGAAATAGGGGAAAACAACAGAATGGGAAAGACTATAGATCTCTCCAAGAAAATTAGAGATACCAAGGGAACATTTCATGCAAAGATGGGCTTGATAAAGGCCAGAAATGGTCTGGACCTACAGAAGCAGAAGATATTAAGAAGAGGTGGCAAGAATACGCAGAACTATACAAAAAAAGATCTTCACAATCCAGATAATCATGATGATGTGATCACTAATCTAGAGCCAGACATCTTGGAATGTGAAGTCAAGTGGGTCTTAGAAAGCATCACTATGAGCAAAGCTAGTGGAGGTGATGGAATTCCAGTTGAGCTGTTTCAAATCCTGAAAGATGATGCTCTGAAAATGCTGCACTCAATATGCCAGCAAATATGGAAAACTCAGCAGTGACCACAGGACTGGAAAAAGTCAGTTTTCATTCCAATTCCAAAGAAAGACAGTGCCAAAGAATACTCAAACTACCGCACAGTTGCACTCATCTCACACGCTAGTAAAGTAATGCTCAAAATTCTCCAAGCCAGGCTTCAGCAATATGTGAACCGTGAACTCCCTGATGTTCAAGCTGGTTTTAGAAAAGGCAGAGGAACCAGAGATCAAATTGCCAACATTCGCTGGATCATGGAAAAACCAAGAGAGTTTGAGTAAAACATCTACTTCTGCTTTATTGATTATGCCAAGGCTTTTGACTATGTGGATCACAATAAACTGTGGAAAATTCTTCAAGAGATGGGAATACCAGACCACAGAGGCAGGTCAGGAAGCAACAGTTAGAACTGGACATGGAACAACAGCCTGGTTCCAAATAGGGAAAGGAGTACGTCAAGGCTGTATATTGTCACCCTACTTCTTTAACTTCTATGCAGAGTACATCATGAGAAACACTGGACTGGAAGAAACACAAGCTGGAATCAAGTTTGCCGGGAGAAACATCAATAACCTCAGATATGCAGATGACACCACCCTTATGACAGAAAGTGAAAAGGAACTAAAAAGCCTCTTGATGAAAGTGAAAGAGGAAAGCGAAAAATTTGGCTTAAAGCCCAAAATTCAGAAAACGAAGATCATGGCATCCAGTCCCATCACTTCATGGGAAATAGATGGGAAAACAGTGGAAACAGTGTCAGACTTCATCTTTTGGGGGCTCCAAAATCACTGCAGATGGTGACTGCAGCCATGAAATCAAAAGATGCTTACTCCTTGGAAGAAAAGTTATGACCAACCTAGACCGTATATTCAAAAGCAGAGACATTACTTTGCCAACTAAGCTCCGTCTAGTCAAGGCTATGGTTTTTCCTGTGGTCATGTATGGATGTGAGAGTTGGACTGTGAAGAAGGCTGAGCACCGAAGAATTGATGCTTGTGAACTGTGGTGTTGGAGAAGACTCTTGAGCGTCCCTGGAACTGCACAGAGATCCAACCAGTCCATTCTGAAGGAGATCAGCCCTGGGATTTCTTTGGAAGGAATGATGCTAAAGCTCCAGTACTTTGGCCACCTCAGGCGAAGAGTTGACTCATTGGAAAAGACTTTGATGCTGGGAAGGATTGGGGGCAGGAGGAAAAGGGGACGACAGAGGATGAGACAGCTGAATGGCATCACGAGCTCGATGAACATGAGTCTGAGTGAACTCTGGGAGTTGGTGATGGACAGGGAGGCCTGTCATGCTGCGATTCATGGGGCCGCAAAGAGTCGGACACGACTGAGCGCCTGAACTGAACTGAACTCCTCTCTAGCTGCACTGGAGGAGACCCTCTCTAGTATTGATGTGCAGGCTGGATACTGTCTAGCGGGAATATGCGGGATGCTACTCTCTAGTTGCGGCATGGGCCTCCACTCTCGTTGCAGTGGGCTTCCACTGTTCATTTGTGGTGGGTCAGCCCCTCTCTAGTTTTCGTTTCGAGACTCCTCTCTAGTTGTGGCAGGTGGGGGCGGCTCCTCTTTAGTTGTAGTAGTGTGCTCTTCTCAAATCGTGATGGGGCGGGTTCCTTTCCAGTGTGATGGGAAGGGGCACTTTTCCTAGTTGTGATGTTCAGGAGTCTACTCTCAAGTTGTGGCAGTGGGAGTCCTCTTTCGTTGTAACATGATGGGCTCCTCTCTACTGTAGCAAGGGTCTTCTGTCTAATTGGGATGTGTGGGTATGCTCTTCTCTAATGGTGATGTTCAGGGGGGCTTATATCTAACTGAAGAATGGGTAGGCTCTCCAGTTGTGGTATTGGCCTCCTCTTTTGTTATGACCTGTGTGGGAGTTCCACTCTAGTTTTGATGTGCATAGGCACTTTTCTCTAATTGTGATGTGTGTGGCAGGCTCCTATCTACCTGTGACAGGGGTGTCCACTCCAGTTGTGTCAGTGGTTCTAGATTCTAGATGCCATGTATTGGGGTCGATCTCTCTAGTGTCAGCAGTGTGCTCCTCAACAGTTGCATATGAGGATCACCTATCTAGTTGTGGCATGTATTCAACTCTCTACTTTGGTGGTTGGGCTTCTCTCTAGTTGTGATGTGCCATAGTGCTCCTCCCTAGATGTGCTGTGCCTGGGGGAGTCCTGTCTTTTTGCAGAGTTGTGACTCATGTCTTGTTGCTTTATGCTGTATGTCTCTTCTCTACGTGCAGTTTGCTGGCTCATCTCTATTTGTGGTTTGATGAGCTACTCTCTAGTAGTGATGTGGAGCCTCCTCTCAAGATGTGGCATGTTAAACGGCTCTTCTCTAGTTTCAGGATGCGGGTCTGCCTTTCCTCTTGTGGCAACCAGGTGGGCTTCTCTCTTGTTGCAATATGTGCACTCCTCTTTAGCTGTAGAGAGGGACTCCACTGGAGTTGCATCATGGGCCTTGGTGTTCCTCTCGAGGTGAGGTGGGGCTCCACTCTAGTGGTGGTAGGGTGGCCCTCTGTAGTAGCATTGTTAAGGGTGGTTTCTGTTTAGTTGAAATGTGTAGGTGGCTACATTACCTGCGGAATGGGGATCCTCTCTAGTTCGTGTCAGATGTCAACTCAGTTATGTCGGGTGGGCTCCTCTCTAGTGTGGTGTGCAGATTTCTCTCTAGTTGTGGAGGGCTGAACTTTTCTAGCTGTGGCAGTGGGCGCTAAGTTCGTTGCAGAGTGCATGGGTTCTCAACTTGTGGCTGTGGCTCCTCTCTAGCTGTAGCGAGAGGCATCTCTTGAGCTGCTGAGGGGGCACCTCTTGAGATTTTGTGCGGGGCTAATCTGTAATTATTGAAGAAGGAAATGGCAACCAACTCCACTGTTCTTGCCTGGAGAATCCCAGGGATGACGGAGCCTGGTGTGCTGCCATCTATGGGGTTGCAGAGAGTGGTACACGACTGAAGCGACTTAGCAGCAGTAGCAGCAGCAGCATCTGTAATTATGCTGGGGGACTCCTATCTAGCTGTGGTGTGGGGCCACCTTTCTAGTTGTGGTGGACTGGTGATCTCCTCTTAAGTTTCAGTGGGTGGCTCTCTGATGCTGAGGTTTTCCTCAATAGTTGTGGTGTGTATGTGGCTCTTCTCCACATGAGGAATGCAGGCTCTTATGGAGCTGTGGCAGAAGACTTATGTATTGTTGCGCCAGCTGGCTCCCCTCAAAGTGAATTTCCAGGGGCTCCTGTCTAGTTGTGGGGCACTTCTCTCTAGTTGTGATGTTCGAGTTCCTCTCTAGTGGTGGCAGGGTGCAACTTTCCTATTGTGGCAATGGACTCCAAGCTAGTTGCGGTATCACAGAGCTCTCAAATTGTGGTGGGGGGCCTCTTTGTATTTGCAGTGCTGGACTTCTCTCTAATTGTCTCAAGAGGCACAGATTAATTTTCTGATTGGGCTTGGGCTCCTCTAAATGGATGCAGTGAATCCTGTTGAGATGAAGCACGTGGTTCCTCTCAAGTTTCAGTGGCAGACTCCTCTCTAATTGTGCTTGGGGATTCCTCTCTACCTGTGGCATGGGGGTTTCTTTCTAATGGTGGTATTCTGCTGAGCTCCTCTAAAGTGTGAGAGGGGGCTCCACTCTAGTTGTGTGTGGGATGTTCTTCAGCTGTGACGTGGCTGCTCCTTTGTAGTTGTGGTGTGCTGGTGGGTTACTCTCTAGTTCTGGTGTGCGGGCACCTTTCTAGTTATGGTGTGCATCTCTTTAGTTGCAATATCTGTGGGGAGTCCTGTGTCATTGCAATGTGCGGGGACCTTTTTTCTTGTTGTGGTTGAGGGGCTTATCTATACCTGTCACAGAGTGCTTCATCTCTAGGTACAGTATCTGGGCACATCCTCTCGTATTGTGGTCTGCGACTTCTCTCAAGTATCCAGTGGCATCCCCCTCTTGAGTTGTGACAGTGGACTTGTGGCTCCTCACAAGTTTCAGTGGTCACTGCTCTTGTATTCTGATGGGTGGCTGTGCAGGGTGGTCCTCTCTTCTTTTGGCACTAGGTTTTCCTCAAAAATTTTGTGTGTTTGCTCCTCTCTAGTTGTGAGAGCCTCCTCTCAAGTTACTTTGGGGGGTTCATCTCTATCTTCAGCAAAGGCATTCCTATCTCTGTGTGATGTCTTGGTAGACTTCTCTCTACTTGCGGTGAGGGAAACTTCCCCGGTTTTGGAGAGGGCATCCTCTGCCATTGGGGCAAGTGGTTTCTTTGATGTTTCAGCAAAAGACTAGGTGGGTTCACTCTAGTTGGCTTGCACAGTGGTGTTTCTCAATCACTGTGATATGTGCGGGACTCTTCTTCAGATGTGGTATGCAGGTTCCTTTCTACATGTGGTGAGCTTCACTTGTCTAATTGTTCCATGAGAGCTCCTCTCTGGATGTGATGTCCATAGGGCTCATCTCTCATTGAGAATGGTGGCTTTCCTCGAGTTGCATTATAAGGCACCTCTAGAGTTTCTGCAGGTACTCGGGTCTCCTTTTGAGTTGCAGGTGTGCCTCCTATCATGCTTGTGGCAGGTGTCACGTCTCTAGTTGGGTTGTGGGGGCACCTGGCAAGTTGCATTGGGTGGAGATTTTCCACAACCCAGTGAGGTTCTGTGGGGCTCTTTGATGGGATGTGCAGAGCTCTTCTTCCCCTGATGAATGCAGTCTCCTCTGGAGTTGCGGCAGGAGGCTTGTGTATTTTTGTGCCAGTGGGCTCTTCTCAAAGTCAAATTCAAGTGGCTCCTGTCTAGTTGTGCAGGTCTTCTCTCTAGTTTTGATATGCAGGCTCTGCTGTAGTTGTGGCAGGGTTCAAGTTTCTTGTGGCTGGGCACTCCAAGCTAGTTGCAGTGTTCATGGGGCTCTCGTATTGTGGTGATTGCATCTCTGTACTTGCAGTGATTGGCTCCTCTCTAATAGTCTCAGCAGGTACATAACAATTTGTTGTGGGGCCTCGGGGCTCCTCTAAAATTAGGCAGCATGTCCTCTCGAGGCGAAATAGGTGGCTCCTCTCAAGTTTCAGTGGAGGGCTCGTCTCTAGTTGTGGTTGGCAACTCCTCTTTACATGTGGCTTGGGGGTTTCTTTATAGTGGTGATGTGCTGGTGAGCTCCTCTTGAGTATCAGTGAGGTCTCCTCTTTAGTTGTGGTGGGGGAGCCACCACACTCCTCTATCTGCAGTGTGGCTGCTCCTTTCTAGTTCTGGTTTGCTGGTGGGTGGTCTATAGTTGTGGTGTGCTGGCTCCTTTCTAGTTATGGTGAGGGGCCCTTTAGTTGAAATATCTTCAGTGAATCCTCTCTCATTGCAATGTTCAGGGGCCTCTTTTCTTTTTTGGTGGGGGGTGGGGGTTCATCTCTATTTTCTGCAGAGTGACTCCTAGGTATGCTGTCTGGGATATCCTCATCCACTGTGACTGGTGGCTTCTCTCAAGTCCTCCTCTTGAGTTGTAGCCGTGGACTTGGGGCTCCTCGATTTGCATGAGAGCCTCCTCTTAGGTTGTGATGGGAGGTTCTCTCTTCTTTGGCAACTACGTGTTCCTCAGAATTGTAGCATGATTGCTCCTCTCTATTTGTGAGGCCTACTCTTGAGTTACTTCAGTGGGCTCATCTTTATTTGCAGCACAGGCACCCCTCTCTATGTGTGATGTCATGGTGGATTCCTCTCAACTTGTGGCTGAGGAAATCTCTCCGGTTTTGGTGGGTAGCTCCTCTATCATTGTGGCTAGTGGCTCTGCTCATGTTGCAGCACAGGACTTGGTGGTTCTTCTATAGTTGCGTTGGGCATTGTTGCCCCTCAATCATTGCAGGATGCAGGGCTTCTTGTCCAGATGTGGTGTGCAGGCTCCTCTCTAGTTGTGGCACCTGGTCAACACACTAGTTGTGGCCAGGGGCTCTCTCCCTAGTTGCACTGTACTAGGGGTTTCTAACTATTGGTGTTGTGGTGGCTCCTTTGAGTTGTTGCACTTGCTAAACTCTTTGCTATTGGCAAGGGGGTTCTCTCTAGTTGTGGTGTGGTTTCCAATATAGTTTTATCCAGAAGGTTTCTCTCATGGCAGTTGGGTAACTCTCTATTTGAAGTGGGTGGTCAAGGTTCTATTTGTGGTGGAGGTCTCCTCTCTAATTGCACTGGACAGAGGTTTTCCGCAGTTGTTGCAATGTGTGGTGGGGCTCTTCTCTAGATGTGGTGTGTGGGCTCCTCTCTAATTGTGGCAAGCTGCACATCGCTAATTGAGGGTGATCCTCTCTTGTAGTGATGTGTGCTTGGGTTCCCCTCTTGTGGTGGTGTGGTGCTCCTCTCTAGTTGTGCTGAGGTCTTATCTGGATTTACCATGATAGCTCCTCTTGAGTTGAGGTAGGGGACTCAGAGCTCCTCTCGAGTTCTTTTGGTGCCACCTCTCCATTTGCAGCAATGGGCTCAGGGCTCAGTACCCGATTTGCAGCAGTACTTGGTGTTTCTCTCCACTACAGCCAGTTCATAGTTCCACTTGAGTTGCTGTGGAAGGCTCCACTTGAGTTGAGGCAGGGTATCCAGGGCTCCTGTCGAGTTTCTTTATGTCTCCTCTCCAGTTGTGGTGGATTGGTTCTGTGGGTGTGGAGTCCTCTCTAATTTTATCACTGGGTTCTCCTCACTAGTTTTTCACGGGATTCCTCCTCTGTAATTGTGAGAGATCCTCTCGAGTTATTTCACTGCACTCATCTCTATTTGCGTCACAGTGGCTCTTTTTTAGGTGCAATGTCCTGGGGCCTCCTTTCTAGTTGTGGTGTGGAGATCCTCGCCAGCTTTGCCAGGGGAGTGTCACTAATTCTGTGCCGGGGGCTGCCCACATGATGCAGAATATGGCTCCTCTTGAATTAGGGCAGATTCTCACATTTCTCTTGAGTTTCTTTGGGGACATTGGGAATCCTCTCAAGTTGCTTCAGGGGGCTTGGGACTTGTCTCCATTTGCGATCTGGAACTCAGGGTTCCTTGTGAGTTGCAACAGGGGAGTCAGGTCTGCTCTCAAGTTGAGGCAAGGAACTTGGGTTTCCTCTCGAGTTGCAGCAGGGGAGTCAGGCCTTCTCTCATATTGTGTGTGGGAATTCAGGGTTCCTCTCTAGTTGCAAAAGGGGACTTGGGTTTCCAATCGAGTTGCAGCTGTTAACCCTGGGTAGCTCTCAGGCTGCAGCATGAGTCTTGGGGTTCCTTTCGAGTTACAGCAGGGCACTCAGAGCTCCTCTTGGGTTGTGGCAAGAACTCAGAATTCCTCTTTATTTGCAGGTTTCCACTTGAGCCGTGGCAGGGGACACAGTTTTCTTCTCAAGTTGTGGGGGCTATGCATGGTTCCTCTCATATTGTGCTGAGGCTTCCTCTTGTGATGTCTTGGGGCGACTGGTCTCTAGTAGAGATGTGCAGGTTGGTTTCTCTCTTGTTACAACGTGCGGGTGACTACTCATAGTTTTGTCATGGGACTTCTCTCTAGATATGGTCGGGGTCAACTCTGTAGTTGTGGTGGATTTGATTCTCTCTAGTTGTGGTCTGCAAGCTCCTGTCTAGTTGTGTTGTGAGGGTGGTCTCTACTAGCAGCAGAAGAGTTTATCTGTATGTGTGATGTCCAGCAAGCTCCTGTCGAGTTGTAGTTGAGGACTCCTCTCGAGTTGTGAGGCTGTGTCCTCTTTGGTTGGGGTGTGGGTGGTTCGATGGGAAGGGTCCTTTCTACTTTTGGCGCTAGAGCTTTCTAATATTAGTGAGCTTTCTTCTCTCTAGTTGTTAGTGATTCCATTTGATTTAATTTGGGGAGCTTTTTCTATTTGTCACAGAGGGACTTCTCTCTAGGTGTGACGTCCTGGAGGATTCCACTCTATGTCTGCCTGGGGAATCCACTACAGTTTTGCCAGGGGAGCTCTTCTGCCACTTGGCTAGATTATCTTGTTACAGCATAGTGTTCCTGTCAGATTGCAGTGGGGAACTTGGGATTTCTCTTGAGTTTCAGCAGGGGACTTGGGGTTCCTTGAACTTGTGGTGGAGCCTCCTCTTGGATTTCACGGGGGCATATACTCGAGAAGGGATGTGCAGCCTGGCTCCTGTCTTGTTGCAATTTGTGGGACTCTACTCTCTAGTTGCGGCATGGGGCTCCACTCCAGTTGCAGTGTGGATCCACTCTTTATTTGTGGTGGATCATCTCCTCTCTAGTTGTCATTTGCAGACTCCTCTCTAGCTTTGGCAGGGTGGCTCCTCCTCTCTAGCTGTGGCAGGAGAAGTCCTTCTTAGTTGCATAGTTGGACTCCTCTCTAGTTGTGGTAAAGAGCTCTTCTCAAATTTTCATGGGTGTGGCTCCTCTTTGGTTGTGATGTGAAGGGGCCTTTTTCTACTTGCAATGTGCAAGAGGCTACTCTCTAGTTGTGGTAGTGGGTGTTTTCTTTAGTTGTAGCATGGTGGGCTCCTTTCTACTCATGGCAAGGGGCTTCTGTCTAATTGTGATGTGTGGGTATGCTACTCTCTAATGGCGATGTTCAGGGGGACTTATCTCTAGTTGTGGCAGGAGTCTCCTCTTTAGTTGCAGTGTTGGCCTCCTCTTTCATTTTGATCCATGTGGGAGTTCCACTCTAGCTTTGATGTGCATATGCACTTTTCTCTAATTGTGATGTGTTGGGCCCACTCCCATCTATTTGTGCAAGGGTTATTCACTCTAGTTATGACTGTAGTGCTCCACTCTAGTTGCAGTTTAAGGTGGGTGTGGCACCTCTGTAGTTGCAGTGATATGCTCCTTATGCCTGAATGTCAGCTATCTAGTTGTGGCGTGTATTTAACTCTCTAGTTTTGGCAGCTGGGCTTCACTCTAGTGGTTAAGTCCTGCAGTGCTCTTCCCTAGTTGTACTCTTCTGGGGGTTGTCCTCTCTAGTTTTGGAGAGGGAACTCCTGTCTTTTTGCATTGTGCTGTGCTGCTCCTCTCTAGGTGCAGTTTGCTGGCTCATCTCTATTTGTAGTTTGAATGGCTACTCTCTGGTATTGAAATGGATCCTCCTCTCTAGATGTGGTGTGCAAGACTGCTTCCCTTTAGGGGCGGAGTGTGGAGCCTCCTTTCTACATGCAGTGTCCAGTTTAGCTCCTCTCTTGTTGCAGTGTGTGGGCTCCTCCCACGTTGTGGTGTGGGACTCCAATTGAGTTGTGTTGGGGGACTTGTTGTTCTTCTCAAGTTGAGGTAGGGCCTCCACTCAAGTTTGTTTTTCTTTTTTCTTTTTTTTTTTTAAATTTTGGGAGGGGTGGTTCCTCTCTAGTAGCATTGTGCAGGGTTGCTTCTGTTTGGTTTCGATGTGTGGGTGGTTAAACTACCTGTGGCATGGGGCTCCTCTGTAGTTAGTGTGGGGGGTCAACACTTAGTTGTCTTTGGTGTGCTCCTCTCTGGCTGTGGTGTGCAGGCTCCTCTAGAGTTGTGTTAAGAGAGGTCTTCCCTAGTTGTAGTGTTTGCGGGGACACCTCTAGAGCTGTGGTGTAGTGTTCCTCTCGAATTGTCGTGAGGGTTTGCTCTCTGGGAGTGACGTGCACAGGCACTCTTTCCAGGTGTGATATCTGCGAGCCTACTCTCTAATTTTGGCATGCCCCCTCCTCTTTAGTTGTGGCGTCTGTGCTTCCTCTCTTGTTTTGGCAGGAGACTTCTGTCTAATTGCATTGTGCTGGAATGCTCCTCTCAAGTGTCGATGTTCAGGGAGCTGCTCTCTATTTGTGGCGTGTGTTCTACTTGCTTGTTTTGACTAGTTTGTTCCTCTCTGACATTTGTAGGGGCATCTACTCAACTTGCAGGAGTGGGTTCATCTCTTTTTGCTCTGGAAGTGACCCTCTATAGGTGCAATGTCAGAGGTCTCCTCTCAAGCTGTGGTAGGGATCATACTCTCCAGTTTTGGTGGGTGGGCTCCTCTCTCGTGGCCATTGGCTTTTCTCTCATTGTGGCATAGGCCTCTCAAATTCAGGAGGGGTTTTGATGCCCCTCTTTTGTTACAGGGTGCCTCATCTGGGGGCTCTCTGTGGGGTATGTGTTCACTTTACTTGTTGTCTGGGGGCTCCTAACTGTTTTTCATGGGGTTGCTCCACTCTAGTTGTGACGAGGTTCTCTTGAGTTACTTCAGTGGCTTCATCACTGTTTGCAGCACAGGGGCTCCTCTCTACGTGCAATGTGTCAGAGGGCTCCTCTCTAGTTTTAGCAGGGAAATTGTCTCCAGTTTTGAGGGGGGGGGGTCCTAGTTTCGTCGCTGGGGGCTCCTTCCTTGTGATGGCAAAGGACTCCAGTCGAGTTGTGGTGGAGGACTTGGTGTTCCTCTCGAGTTGCGACAGGTGACTTGAGGTTCCTTTTGGGTTGTGGAGGGGCGTTCTCTTGAGCTGTGTGGTGCAGCTCCTCTCTAGTAGCAATTAGCAAGGCTGGTTCCTGTCTAGTTGTGATGTGTGATATGCTACTGTATAGTTATGGCATAGGGTTCCACTCTAGTTGTAGTGGGGTAAAATGACAATTTTGTTTCTGCTCCCCTCTAGTTGTGGTTTGCAAATTTGTCTACAGTTGTGGTGGGTTGGGGGGCTCCTCTTTAGTTTTGGTATGGGGATTCCTCTCTAGATATGGTGACATATTCCTCTTGGACTGTGGTGAGGGTGCTTCTTCTCTGCTTGTGATATCAAATGGCACTTTTTCCAGGTATGAGTTGAAGGAATATACTCTCTAATTGTAGCAAGGGACATCCTCTTTTCCTGCGGTGTGTTGACCTCTTCTCTACTCATAGCAGGGGACTTATGTTTAGCTGTGATGTGTTGGTGTGCTTCTCTCTAGTGTCAATAATCAGCAGGGCTAATGTCTAGTTCCCATGGGGTTCTTTCCTCTACCTGAAGTGTGGCACTCCTCTCTTATTACGATCTGAGTGAAAGGCCCTCTCTAGTTGTGGGGGCCTTTTCTCTAGTTGTGCTGTGCACGCTCCTCTCTAGTTGTGGAGGGGTGCTGATTTCTAGTTGTGACAGGGGGCTGTGAGCTAGCTTCATGGGGCACGAGGCTCTCAACTTGTGGCTGGGGCTCCTCTCCAGCTGTTGCATGAGTTACCTCTCAAGTTGCTGCAGGAGGCACCTCTCGAGTTTTGGTGGGGTGCTCATCTGAAATTGGAGATGGAAATGGCAACCAACTCCAGTATCCATGCCTAGAAAATCCTATGGATGGAGGAGCCTGGTAGGCTACAGTCCATGGAGTTGTAAAAAGGCAGACACTACTGAGCAAATTCACTTTCCCTTTTCATCATAGTCCCCCAAGGGCTAAGATGGTAAAGAATCTGCCTGGGATGCAGGAGACCTGGGTTTGATCCCTGGGTCAGGAAGATCCTCGGGAGAAGGGCATGACAACCCACTCTGGCATTCTTGCCTGTAGAATCCCATGGACAGAAAAGCATGGCTAGCTACACAGTCCATGGGGTCACAAAGAGTGGGAGATGACTGAGCAGCTAACACACAATCATCTGTACTTGTGGTGAGGGGCTCCTTTCTAGCTGTGGCATGGCGCCTCCTTTCTAGTTGTGTTTTGATGGTGAGCTCCACTTGAGTTTCAGTGGGCAGCTCCTCTCTAGGTGTGACGGTGGACTCATCTATAGCTTTAATATGGGGGCCTCTTTCTAGCTATAGTGCACAAGGTCCTCTCTAGTTGTAGTGAGGTGCTCTTCTTTAGTTGTGATGTCTGTGGGGATTCCTCTCTCATTGCGATGTGCAGAGGGTCTCCTCCCTAGTTGTGATGTGAGGCTTGTCTCTTTTTGCAGTGAACGGGCTCCTCTCTAGATGTGATGTCCAGAGGGCTCCTCTCCCGTTGTGGATGGGGGCTTCTTTCGAGTTGGGTCGAAGGTTTCCTCTAGAACTTTCACAGGGTACTTGGAACCCCTCTTGAGATGTGGTTGTGCCTCCTCTAGCATTTGTCATGTGGAGAGCTACACAGCAAGGGGTCTTCTCTAATTTTGCGCCAGGGGTTCCTCACTCATTTTGGTGGTTTTGACTCCCTCTAGTGGTGACGGGTGGTCAACTCTCTAGTTGTGGTGAGGTAGCTTCTCTCCAGGTGCGTCAGGGGAGGCGGGGCGGGGGGCGGGGGGCGGGAGGGTGGGGAGGGGGGGTCGGAAGGTGCGGAGGGGGGGTGGGAGGGTGCGGGGGGGGGGTGGGAGGGTGCGGAGGGGGGGTGGGAGGGTGCGGAGGGGGGGCGGGGTGGCTTTCCTCAATAGTTGTGGTTTGTCTGGGGATCTTCTCCACATGAGGAATGCAGACTCCTCTGGAGTTTCAGCTGGAGGCATGTCTATTGTTGTTAAGGCGGGCTCCACTCTAAGTCTAATTCCAAGTGCTCCTGTTTAGTTGTGGGGGACTTCTCTCTAGTTGTGCTGTGTGGGCTTCTCTCTAGTGGTGGCAGGGTGCAATTTTCTTATTGTGGCAAGGGACTCCAAGATAGTTGTGTTGTTCATGGAGATCTCTAGTTGTAGTGGGGGCATCTCTGTGTTTGTGGTCATGGGCTCCTCCTTATTTGTCTCAGGAGACGCATATCATTTTGCTGTGGGGGCCCGGGGCTCCTCTAAAAGGAGGCAGAGGATCCTGTCAAGATGAAGCACGGGGCTTCTCTGGAGTTCCTTTGGGGGGGCTCCTCTCTAATTGTTGTTGGGGCCTCCTCTTTACCTGCGGCATGGGGGTTTCTTTCTAGTTGTGATGTGCTGGTGAGCTCCTCTCGAGTATCAGTGGGGGCTCTTCTCTAGGTGTGGTGGGTGATTATCTCTAGCTGCGCTGTGGCTGCTCCCTTATTCTGTGGTGTGCTTGTGGGCTACTCTCTAGATATGATGTGCAGGCTCCTTTCTACTTATGGTGAGGGTCTCTTTAGTTGCAATATCTGAGGGGAGTCCTCCCTCATTGCAATGTGAAAGGCTTTCTTTCTTATGGTGGGGTAGCTAATCAATATTTGCCACAGTGTGACTCACTCTAGGTATGATGTGTAGGGACATCATCTCGCATTGTGTCCAGTGGCTTTTCTCGAGTGGTGGTGGAGTTCTTTTCTTGAGTTGTGCAGTGTACTCAGAGCTCCTCTCGAGTTGCAGTATTCCCTCCTCTTAGGTTGTGATGGGGGGCTCTTCAGGTGGTTCTGCTCTTCTTTTGGCCCGAGGTTTTCCTCACAAATTTTAGCATGGTTACTCCTCTCTACTTGTGAGGGCCTCCTCTCGATTTACTTCAGGGGGCTCCCCTCTATTTGCATCAGGGGGAGATGTGTGATTCTCTATCTGTGATGTCTTGGTAAACTTCTCTCCACTTGTGAGGGAAACCTCTCCAGTTTTGGTGGAGGTCTCCTCTGTCATTGTGACCAGTGACTCCTCTCACGTTGCAGCAAAGAACTCTGTGGTACCTCTCTAGTTGCCTTGACAGTGGTGTTTTCAATTAATGCAGTATGCAGGGGAATCTATACATATGCGGTGTAGAGACTCTTCTCTCATTTTGGCATGTTGTCAACAAGCTAGCTGTGGCTAGGAGCTCTCTTTAGTTGCACTATACTAGGGGTTTCTCTCTAGTTGTGGTGTGGTGGCTCTTTCAAGTTGTTGCAGTCATTATCTAGTTGCTGTGAGCAAGGTGCTACTCTCTAGTTGAGGTGGGATATCCAATCTAGTTTGACCCAGAAGCCTCCTCTCTAGTTGCAGTGGAGGTCAACACTCTATTTGTGGTGGGTAGTCTAGTCTCTAGTTATGGTGGGGTTCCCCTCTCTAGTTGCACTGGGCATGGGTTTTCCTCAACAGTTGCTATGTGTGCTGGGGCTCCTCTCCAAATCTGATATATGGGCACCTCTCTAGTTGTGGTGAGCTGCACTTCTCTAATTGTGCCTTGGGTGTTCATTCCTTCTAGTGATGTGTGCCTGGGTTCCTCTTGTGGTGGCGTGGTGCTCCTCTCTAGTCATGCTGAGGTCTTATCTCATTTTGCCATGGGAGCTCCTCTTGAGTTGAGGCAGTGGATTCAGAGCTCCTCTCAAGTTCTGGTGGTGGCACCTGTCAAGTTGCACCAGGGGATTTGGGGTCCTTTCGAATTGTGTTGGGGAACTAGGGGTTCCTCTTGAGTTTCAGCAGTGGACCCCAATCTCCTGTCAAGTTGTGGCAGGTACTTGGTTTTCCTCTGGATTACAGTGCACAACTCAGATTTCCTCTCAAGTTGCCATGAAAGGCTCCTCTTGATTTGAGGCAAGGAACTCAGAGCTTCTCTCATTTTGTGGTGATGCTTCCTCTTGAGTTGTGGTGTGTTGTCTCCATTGCGGGGGGTGGGGGGGTGGGGGGGTGGGGAGTCCTGTCAGGTTTTGGCACTGGAGTCTCCTTACTAGTTTTTTGTGAGATTGCTACTCTAATTTTGAGTGGCTCCTCTCGAGTTACTTCATGGGCTCATCTCTATTTGCTACAGAGTGACCCCTATAAGCTGGGATGTCCTGTAGGCTTCTCTCATTGTGGCTTGTGGAAACCCACTAGCTGTGGCCAGGAGTTCCAGTTGCACTCTACTAGGGGTTTCTCTCTAGATGTGGTGTGCTGCTCCTTTGAGTTGTTGCAGTCATTAATCTAGTTCCTGTGGGCAAGGTGCTACTCTCTAGTTGAGGTAGGATATCCAATTTAGTTTTATCCAGAAGGCTCCTCTCTAGTTGCAGTGGGGGTCAACTCTCTAGTTGTGGTTCTTGGTTAAGTCTCTAGTTGTGGTGGGAATCTCTTCTCTAGTTGCACTGGGCAGGGCTTTTCCTGAATAGTTGCAATGTGAGGTGGATCTCTTTTCCAGATGTGATGTGTGAGAGATTCTCTAGTTGTGGTGAGCTCCACTTCTCTAATTGTGCTGTGGGTACCCCTCTCTTGGAATGATGTGTGCCTGGACTCCTCTCTTGTGGTGGTGTGAGGCTGCTCTCTATTTGTGCTGAGATCTTAGGTCAATTTGCTGTGAGAGCTTCCCTTGAGTTGAGGCAGGGGACTCAGAGCTCTTCTCGAGTTCCGGTGGGGTCTCCTCTCGAGTTGCAGCAGGGGGCTCTGGGTCCTTTTGAGTTGTGGTGGTAAGCTCAGGATTCCTCTCAAGTTGCACCAGTGGAATCAGGGCTCCTTATGAGTTGGAGTGGATATTCTGTGTTCCCCTTGGTTATAATACACAACTCGGATTTCCTCTCTAGTTATCATGGAAGGCTCTTTTTGAGTTGAGGAAGGAGACTCAGAAAGCCTCTCCAGTTGTGGCAAGAACACCAAAGTCCTCTCCAGTTGCAGCATGGAACTCAGGGTTCCACTTGAGTCATGGGGCATCTCAGGATTCCTCTCGTGTTGAGCAATATGCAGGATTCCTTTCTAGTTGCAGTGTGGCTTCCTCTCAAGTTACAGTGGGTCCTCCTCTAGAATTGTCTTGGGGCGCCTCATCTCTAGCAGGGATGTGCAGGGTGGCTCCTGTCTTTTTGTAATATGCAGGTGGCTAGTCACTAGTTTGCCATTTGTCTTTTCTCTAGTTGTTGTCATAGTAAACTCTGTAGTTGTGGTGGGTTCGAGTCTCTCTAGTTGTGGTGTGAATGCTCCTCTTTAGTTGTGTCACGAGGTTCATCTCTATCAGCAGCAGAGGGACTCCTCTCTATGTGTGAGGCCTAGTGGGCTCTTCTTGGGTTCTGGTGGAGGGCTCCTCTGTGTCCTCACTAGTTAGGGTGTGGGAATTTCCACGGGGTAGGTCCTCTGTAATTTCAGTGCTAGGAGTTCTTTACTAATATTAATGGGGCTACTGCTCTCTAGTGATGAGGGATTCCACTCAGCTTACTTCAGGGAGCTCATCTGTATGTGTGGCAGAGGGGCTTCTCTCTAGGTGTGATATTCTGGGTGCCAGGGGAATCTACTTCACTAATGGCTGAGGGGTTCCTGTGTCAGTTTGCCAGGGTCTCCTGCCTTTTTCCAGCACAGGGCTCCAGTAGAATTGCAGCAGGGAACTCGGGGTTCCATTTGAGTTTCAGCAGGTGACTCAGGCTTCCTTTAGATTTGCGCTGGAGCCTCCTCTCTAGCTGCAGTGGGAGAGACCCTCTCTAGTATTGATGTGGAGGCTGGATCCTGTCTAGCGGGAATATGAGGGATGCTAGTCTCTAGTTGCGGCATGGGGCTCCACTCTAGTTGCAGTGGACTTCCACTCTTCACTTATGGTGGGTCAGCTCCTCTCTAGTTTTCGTTTGCAGACTACTTTCTAGTTGTAGCATGTGGGGGTGGCTCCTCTTTAGTTGCGGTAGTTCGGCTCCTCTTCAATTTCGGTACTGTGCTCTTCTCAAATTGTGATGGGGCTGGCTCCTTTCCAGTGTGAAGAGAAGGGGCACTTTTCCTAGTTGTGATGGTCAGCAGTCTACTCTCAAGTTGTGGCAGTGGGAGTCCTCTTTCGTTGTAGCATGGTGGGCTCCTCTCTACTTGTGGCAAGGGTCTTCTGTCTAATTGGGACATGTGGGCATGCTCCTCTCTAATAGTGAAGTTCAGGGGGGCTTATATCTAACTGAAGAAGGGATAGCCTCTCCAGTTGTGGTACTGGCCTCCTCTTTCGTTATGTCCTGTGTGGGAGTTCCACTCTAGTTTTGATGTGCATAGGCACTTTTCTCTAATTGTGATGTGTGTGGCAGGCTCCTATCTACCTGTGACAGGGGTGTCCACTCCAGTTGTGTCAGTGGTTCTAGATTCTAGATGCCATGTATTGGCATTGACCTCTCTAGTGTTGACAGTGTGCTCCTCAATAGTTGCACATGAGGATCACCTATCTAGTTGTGGCGTGTATTCAACTTTCTACTTTGGCGGTTGGGCTTCTCTCTAGTTGTGATGTGCCATGATGCTCCTCCCTAGATGTGCTGTGCCTGGGGGAGTCCTGTCTTTTTGTGGAGTTGTAACTCATGTCTTGTTGCTTTATGCTGTATGTCTCTTCTATAAGTACAGTTTGCTGGCTTATCTCTATTTGTGGTTTGATGAGCTACTCTCTAGTAGTGATGTGGAGCCTCCTCTCAAGATGTGGTGTGCAAAATGGCTCTTCTCTAGTTTCAGGGTTCGGGTCCTCCTTTCCACATGTGGTGTCACTGGGCAGCCCAACCATTTGCCTAGTCACTCCAGCAACTCCCTCCCCTTCAGCCCCCAAATCCACTCCTTCCCCACATCCTGTGCATTTTACCTCTGGAATGATCAAAGCCACCCACCCACTTCTTGCCCACAAGCACCTCCTGACCAAGCATTCCTATCTAGATGCTGCAAGAGGCTCCTTATGGATGTTCCTGTGGTGACCCTCACCCCATGTGGTCCAGTCTCCAAATCACAGCAAATGGGAATGCTGGAGATCCATTGGTCAGGAACTAGTGGAAGCCCGCCACTTCCCTGAGGCCCTTTTAGATTCTCTGGACCTGAGCTTCCTCTGTTAGGACCAGAAGGTGCTTTTCCACCTTGTGTGAGAGTTGGCTTTGCCTTGACCCCATCTCTGGCCAATCTTAGAAGTCCAGGGAGACTGGGGAAGGCCTGGAACAGAGCAGGCACCCAGTAAATGTCTGCTGCTCAGACAAAGATGAGGGAATAAGCTGCTGAACAGAGGGATGGATGAGGAGATGCATGAACCTATGAGTGAGGAGATAGGTACATATACCAGTGGGTGGTCAAGTGTTTAGATGGATAAATGGGCCTGACAGGTGGATGGATGGATGGAAAGTGACTAGAGGGGTGGATCAGTTAGGTGGGTGAAAAATGTCTGGATGAGTTGGGTGACCGGATGAGTGAGTGGATGATGAGTGAGTGGATGGATGGATGAGTGGAAGGACAGGTGGACAGATGAACAGATGGATGGACAGGTGGGGGTGGATGGATGGATGGGTGGCTACATAGCTGGGGTGGGGCAATGGTGTGGTGAATGGGTAGAAAGATGGCTGGATGGGTTGGTAGGTAGGTGAAGAGTTAGATGGATGGAACACAGATAGAGGGTGGACAAGAGGTCACATAGGTGCATGGATGGGTGGACGGGCAGGTGGGTAAAGAGATGAGTGCCTGGTTGGAAGGATGACTGGGTGGACAGGTGCACATCCTTGACCCAGTCTTATCTCTGGAGCCCTATCTTCTGAGTAACGGTGCTCACCAAGCAAGTGTCTGCTTTCAAGGCTGCACTAGAAGTGGCTGCCATTTCCCAGGCACCAGATGGAGAGGTCTCAGTGGCTGGAAGACCCTGAAGTTGACAAAGTACAGTTATTCTCCTTGATGGGGGGAGCTCAACAGTTATAAACTTCCACACAAACCCTCATCTCTGCTTGCTTTCCCCAGACCCCGTGGAAGGTGGAGGACCCCGTGAGTCTGTTCATAATGTCCCTTGAGAGCCAGAGGAAGGCAGTGCGATGTGGGCCCCCAGAGAAAGTGGCTGCTGACAGTCACTGAATGCCCACTGTGTACCAGACACTTGGTGGGTGCTTCACAGGCACCAAGTCAGGAAAGCCTCATAGCATTGGAACCCTACAAAGTTGGATCCACTGCCGCTCCTGCCACAGAGACAGGAGTCACTGGGGACCCTGTGTTGCGGCCTCTGCACCTGGCTGCCTGCAGAACCTTCCACAGGCCCTGCTGTGAGAAGACAGCCCTTGCCTTCCTCTGCAGGGTGCCATGAAGCCAGGGCAGTGGGGAGTGGGAAGGGGGCATCAAGGAGTCTTTGGAGGTGAGTCCACCTGGCCATGGCACCCGTGCAGGCCACCCTCTTCCAGCCACCATTGGCAGTCGTCCAGTCACACTGGATCTTCCAGCTGGGATAAGGGCCAGCTGGTGTGGTGTGAGCCGGCCCCACACCACAAACCTCCCGAGGCAGCACCAGTGGTGGGTTTGCTGCTGCTGCTGCTGCTAAGTCACTTCAGTCGTGTCCAACTCTGTGCTACCCCACAGACGGCAGCCCACCAGGCTCCTCCATCCCTGAAATTCTCCAGGCAAGAACACTGGAGTGGGTTGCCATTTCCTTCTCCAATGCATGAAAGTAAAAAGTGAAAGTGAAGTTGCTCAGTCATATCCAACTCTTAGCAACCCCATGGACTGCAGCCTACTAGGCTCCTCCTTCCATGAGATTTTCCAGGCAAGAGTACTGGAGTGGGGTGCCATTGCCTTCTCCCAGTGGTGGGTTTAGAAGCATACAAACCCAGTGTCAGTTGCAACTCTGCCTTTTACCAGCTGAATGACCTTGGCTGAGTCACTTCCTGGCTCGGGACATCTGCTCGTGCTTTTAGGAGGTGGCCTGGCTGGTCTCTCTTCACTCCAGGCTCACCCCAAGACACCCAGCCCTCAGCCCCCTGCTTCCCCATCCCTCATGCTTCCCAGGCCAGCAGCCAGGGGCCCTGCCATCAGCTCCTCTAAAAACGATGGAAGTCCAACAGCGATAACCAGTTTCTGGGCCTCTGACCTCTTGTCCTTCCCCTGGAGTGGACACCCACTGTGTCAGGCCCTGTGTGCTGGGTTCCTGGCCTCAGTGATACACCAACCTTCACAGCCCACTCTGAGGGATAGATGGGAAAACCAAGGCTGAGAGGGGCGAGGTCCCCAAGGGCTGGAACTCTGAGCAGGGGAGGTGACACCAGGCTGTGGGGAGGGCAGATGGAGGAGTGCCGGCCTCCCACTCCCTGGGGTCACTTGGCCTGCCTGCCCTGGGCTCTCTCAGCCTCTGCTTCCCTGCTGCCTAGAACAAGCTTTCTCCTATGAGGGAAGCAAAACCAGCTCCATTCCACAAGGAGGAGACAGAGGCTCTGAGCAGAGCAGAGGCTTGCCCTCTGTCACAAAGATACAGAGTGAGACTCAGAGCCACAGAGTGAGGCACAGAGCTCAGGGACAAAAGCCCAGGATCTGATGCCCTTCCAGCATTCCAGCTTCCCCTGCGGTGGCCACGGCCCACAAGACAGACATGACCCCCAACCCTCTGAGGTTCACTAAAAATTTTCCTGGCAGGGTGCCGGGAGCCAGTGTGAGGAATCCCGCCCATGACAAGGTCATGAGGAAGGAAGCTGACATACGCAAGGCGTGCTCAGACTTCAGGGACCCCTCTGGAAATTCCTAAGCATGTACCCCAACAAAAATCTGCCAGCTTTTGTGCTCTGCTTTTCCACTCTTCTGACATTTTCTGGAAAAAGTCAATTCAGGGCTTTAGTCTTCTGCATTTGAAAGAGTGTTTCAATCCAACAACCCCTCCGATGGCTTTCTAGCCTGCTGCAGGACTCTGGAGTGTGATTGTTTGAGGCCTCCCGACTGCAGGAGGCACAGGAAGCTTAAAACATCCTAGGAATGTAGGAGCTTCCAAGGAGTCAAAATCTTTAGAATAGGACTGATTAAAAGTTTCATTTTTTGGGTCAATGCTTGCTGCCAAATTTTCATATCCTTTATTTTTAGATATAGTTGGTATATAGAAAAACAAGTAGTAGACCTGGTATTAGCAACATTAGATCTTTGAGTTAAGTACCTTCTTTGTTATATCCCACTGCACCTTTGTTCTATAGAGATGTAACTTTAATGCGTTAAGGAGATGCAGATTAAAGAAAAACACTTCAGGGGAAACAAAATTAACATTCATTAAGGAAGAGAGCTAAAAAGTGTTAACAAGCCTCTTGGCCAGAAGATAATGTAAATCACCTGAGACCTTTTGTATACAAAATGATATATGGAAAGAATCTGGGTTGCGAATGCTACATAATTTTGTATTACCCATTGATCTCCGTGTTTTATCAAAAGTATAAAAGGCCTTCTGAACAATAAAGGATGGGGGCCAGGGGCCAGGGGCCAGTTTCTCGGGCCAGCTTCTCGAACTAGTCTCTCGGCCTGGTTTCTTGGGACTCTGGCTCCCCCCGTGTCTCTCTCTCTCTCTTCTTCTCTCCCCTTCCCTCTCTCTGCTCTTTACTTTAACTTCAGGCTGAATCTCCACCTGGGGCGCGGAGGCTCGCCAGGTCTACTTACTTGGCCCTGGCTGTTAAGACCCGCACGAAAGGGAGCTTAAGGCGAGGCACCCTTAGATATTCAAGCGGGCGCCGGTGGCCCAACGTAGATGGTGCAAATTCCTTGTCTGGAATTTTATTGGCCTTCCGCGTAAACCAAGCTATTCAGCCCTCTTCCTCCACTTAATCTTCCTACTACGCTACAGTTTCTTAATCTAATCTTATATCAATCAATAAACAAGTCTTTCCACGCCAACGCCGTCCACCCTTCAAATTCCCTGAATCCACCGGGGCTGGACCCCGGCAGCAGGGGGGTCACAGTCCTGGACAAGGAAAGTCAAGGCAGAGACAGGGTCTGCAGCTGACAGGGATGACCTGACGTGATGGCGAGACTGTCCCTCAGCCTCCCAGCAAGGGAGGGTTCAGTTCAGTTCAGTCACTCAGTAGTGTCCAACTCTTTGCGACCCCATGAATCTCAGCATGCCAGGCCTCCCTGTCCATCACCAACTCCTGGAGTTCACTCAGACTCACGTCCATCGAGTCAGTGATGCCATCCAGCCATCTCATCCTCTATCTTCCCCTTCTCCTCCTGCCCCCAATCCCTCTCAGCATCAGAGTCTTTTCCAATGAGTCAACTTTTCGCATGAGGTGGCCAAAGTACCGGAGTTTCAGCTTTAGCATCAGTCCTTCCAAAGAAACTCCAGGGCTGATCTCCTTCAGAATGGACTGGTTGGATCTCCTTGCAGTCCAAGGGACTCTCAAGAGTCTTCTCCAACACCACAGTTCAAAAGTATCAATTCTTCGGTGCTCAGCTTTCTTCACAGTCCAACTCTCACATCCATACATGACCAATGGAAAAACCATAGCCTTGACTAGACAGACCTTTGTTGGCAAAGTCATGTCTCTACTTTTGAATATGCTGTCTAGGTTGGTCATAACTTTTCTTCCAAGGAGTAAGTGTCTTTTAATTTCATGGCTGCAATCACCATCTGCAGTGATTTTGGAGCCCAAACAAATAAAGTGTGACACTGTTTCCACTGTTCCCCCATCTATTTCCCATGAAGTGATGGGACCAGATGCCATGATCTTCGTTTTCTGAATGTTGAGCTTTAAGCCAACTTTTTCACTCTCCACTTTCATTTTCATCAAGAGGAGGTAGCCCTCTGCTTTTCCCCCAGGACTGTCCTATCAGTCATAGGTGGATCACTTCCCCTTCCCGCTCAGCCTTGCTGCAATGTACTGGGGGACGTGCACTGGGCACAGGCAGGGTACCACTTGGCTCCACCATGTCCCCATCCTCACCACTGAGAGCCTCCCCTGGAGGGTGGAGCTTGGGGACCAGCGAGCCTAAGCCTTGTGTTCAAGGCCTGATCACCTGCTAGCTCCCTGTGGGAACTTCCCTGGGCCTCAGGCTTCTCATCTGCAAAATGGGGAGGCTACAAAAAGAGTGTCCAGAGCAGCAGACACACAGTAAATGCTGACCCTCCCAGCCTTCACAGAGGGTGACACACCCTCCTGTGTGGCCCAGTGTGGTGCTCTCAGGATGCACTCGACAGACACTAAGGCAGGAAGGCCCTGAGTGGGGAGTGGGGTCTCGCCGCCCTGCCCCCTACTTTGTGCCTGGGGTGTCATCTCTGGCAGGGGTGCCCAGTAAATGCTGGCTACAGGAACCACAGTGACCCCAACCCCTAAAGGCCCTCAGATTCTGTGGCCTGGAAACAGGGGCTGGGTGCACTGACCTCAAGTATAGGCTGAGCCAAGTGGCCAGGAGGGGTAAATGTCTACTCTCTGAGCCCTGAGGTGAAGCCACGGCAGGAAGTTTTGGCCCCCAGTGTGGAAGACAGGTCATGCCAGGCACCAGGGAATACTCCCAAGGGTATACTTCCCCAGGGAGTAGAAGCAGGAGGGAGACAGGGTGTCCTTGGCCCCAGGACCCTGGAAGGAGCAGAGGACAGAGACCCCCGGTGTTCTTTGCTAGAGTGGCCATCATAGACACTGCCCTGTCCCTGGGCCTCCTTGTGTCCCAGGAGCAACTGGAGCCTGGGGGGTCTTGGGGTTACTCATGGGGCTCCCAGCTCTGCTCAAACTCACTGTGTGACCTAGGGTAGGCTCCCGGCCCCCTCTGGGCCTCCCTCTGGCCGGCGAACTTTCCTCAGTGCTCGCTCACTGCTGGACTCAGCTGGGCACCAGGGGCTCAGTGATGGACCAGCAGTGTCTGTCAGCAAAGGGCACCTCGCCAAGCAGGAAGACAGTGAGCTAGGTAGCAACCGCAACAGATAGGGTCAGAGGCACCATCAGAGCCTTTGGAGGCCAGGGGAGGAGAGTGACCCAGTCGGGCAGGGGACTCCCTGGAGAGGGCTCAGCTGAGACTGACCACAGCACAGCAAGGGGCACTCAGGGGCCCAGAGAGGAGGATGCACATTGGCTCTTCTCCTCACACACTGGGCCTTGGGCATGGCTTGCCCAACTCTGAACTCTGTCCCTACTACACAAGGGGGCTGGCCCTTCCAGCACCTGCATTCAGGGTGCTAAGGATTTGGGGCTGAGCAGGGTGTAGAAAGACACCCTAAAAGCAGGGTGGCAATGGGCTGAGTACCTATGCACTTCACACCAATGCATATAGAAGCAGAGGTGCTGAGAGGCCCTGCACGTCATCTTAATGAGTTTGGACTTAACCCCAAGGGCAATGGGGTGCCAGAGAAGTTTGGAAGTATAAAATCAGAGGTAGTATGGTTTGCATTCAAATCTTGTCTCTGTCCCTTCCTGGATGCCTTTGAGCAACTCATATAAACTCTGAGCTCAGTTTTCTCACCAGTGAGATGGGGTAAACAATGTTATCTATTTCATGTGGTCATGATGGGTTTCATCAGGTTAGTACATAGAGCTGGAAATATCCTGGTCCCGCACACCTTCCCATCACCACATCTCTGAGCCTCTGACTCGCTCTGCAGGGGGAGGGCCACAGGTCCCTCCCTGGAGGGACTGGACTGGACCTCGCTCCGAGCAAGAGGGGAGAGCAGATGGAGAAGATTGGAGGTGCCATGCAGTAAGGAAAGGCACTGTGGTGTCTATTTTCCTTCCAGCTGTAATTTATCAATCTTAAACTTAATTTAAGTCTCAAACATTTTCTAAATGTGCGCAGGAGAGCAGAGACCTGAGACAAAGGGAAAAAAAAAAAACAACCCACACCCTGGGTCTTGAAAGGCCACGAAAGAAAAGGTTGGAAAATTGGCCACCATAAAAAATATGCAAGATACTGCTTATTAAAATGCATTATAAGCAGAGTGAAAGGTAAATGATACATGTTTGCTATAGAAAGGGCTGATACACTTAGCATATAAAGGGCTCTTATAAACCAACAAGAGAAAAGGACGCAGTGGGACTGTGAACCTCCTGTCCTCAGTGGGGGCATCTCAGGAGTGCCCACACCCAGAGCCTCAGCCTGAGCTGGGCCCTCCCCACGGAAAGCCCTGCTCTGCATTTCACCTGTCAATTTCCAAGGATGCCTCATCTAGGAAGCCATCCAAGATTTCCCTGAGTCTCCTGCTGGGCCCCCGCAGCACGGTTCTCAGAACCTTGGAATCAAATGCCTAGCTTCTGTTGAGTGCCTGGCGCTGCATCCAAGAACAGCCCAGGTGAGATGCCCCACGTGTCTTTGAGCAAGGAGGGAGTAAGTTGCAGAGAGAAGCACTGTGTCCACCATCACCAGGCTCTGAGCAGCAGATCCAAGCCCCATACCCACGACCTGGCCTCTGTCCCTCTGCATCCAGCCACCTCCTCTCTAAGGAACCCTCCTGACCTAGGGCTGCCTTGCCTCATGGCAGTCTGGGCACAATGTGAGGCCTTCCAGGCAAAGGTCATGCAGGACACGGCCCAACTCCCAGCCTCAGTGCTCCACTGACCCAGATACTCACTAGGGGAGCAGAGGGACAGTTATTATCTCAGCCTCCCTCTTCTCCCCCTCCTCATTGTATAAATCTGGCTTTATTTTGGGAACAGAAGATTCACCAGGAAGGCCTAACAGGCCTCTCAGGTCCAGGGTTCACCCTGGGATGGGCTGGAGGCTGTACTCTGAGATCAGGAGTCTGGGAAAACAGGGTGGGCTTCCGCATGACCCATCATTCCGCCCAGGATCCTCTGGAGTGCTGGGCTCCAGGAGCACAGCCGAGGTGTTAGGGCCTGCTCGACGGACTGGACATTCACTCACTCAGCAGACACCGCCTGAACCTCCACTGTGTGCAGACACGGTGCTCAGGGCCAAGATTGCGCGGGGGCAAGGCAAACAAAAACTGTGCTGGAGAGAAGAGAACTGGGTCATTCCAGAGGCAAAGTGGGCACAGGAGGACCTTTCTGAGGGGGTGACATGTGACTTGAGGCCTGCAGGAGGAGGCAACGGCATTCTTGCAAGTGGGAAGAGCAAGGACAAAGGCCCAGAGGCTGGGATGTCACTCCACATGCTCAAGGAACCGGAGGGAGGTAGTGGGGCTAGAGCTGCATGTGCTGGGGGAGGGCAGGGGCACCCAAGTGTCCTCTTTCTGACCCACCAGCAACAAGGACAATCCACACCCCAGAAATGGCTTTTGGAGGAAACACTCTCACATCCTGCCTTGCTCCAGGAGACTGAGGCTCTGGGTAGAAAGGCAGCAAGCTAGAGGACATCTGACCTTCTGACCCACCGCAGCCTCAGAGCTGCCTCACCAGCACAGACGCTCTCCAACCGTAACAACTGGAACTGCATCCATGTGGACACGGTGACACATGATATTTCCATTCACACTATGGTTCCTTCAGATAATCACAACAGACTAGGGCTCAGAGAGGGTGAGCATCATGCCCAGGGCCACACAGTTGGTCCACCCAGGGCTGGGTAGGAATCACTGGAGTCCAGATTCAGGGCCATGGAAACCAAGACTTGGGAACTGACCACATGTCTGGCCCTGATGTCTCCAGGAAAAAAAAAACCAAAATTTTCTGCAAGGGGCTCAGGACTGCCTCCTACAGGAAGCCTTCCCTGCCTGCCTCTCCTTCATGGCAAACTAATACTGTGGGAAGGCAGGGGCTGCTGAGAGCCCAAGACTAGGGGACAGGAGCCTGGCGTCTGGACCGTATTAGGCCCTGCTGTGCTGTGTGGCCTTGAGCCATCTGCCCTCTCTGAGCCTGTGCCCAGGAAGATGAGGTCGATTGTGGGGGTGGTTTCCCCAAGAGCAGGAAACGTGGCCACTGAGAGCCCTAGGAAAAGCTTTCTCCTACCTGGAACTTTTATTTAGCACCAACTCTGTGCACCTTTCAAAAATCCTGAGACACTGCCCTAAGAGCATACAACAGAGAGAGAATCCAGTGCCCCAAAGCTACAGGCTAGTCAGTGTTATCCTCAGGCTGGACATCCTAGAGAAGTCGTGCATTCCCAGGGGCTGGGGCACCTGACCAGAAGCCAAGGGATGGGGAGGCTGCTCCCACCTTCATCTGCACCATCAGCACCACCAGTGGCCGGGACTGGGGAGTCCTCCCTCACAAGGTCCCGGCCTTGCTGGCTCCAGCCTGCCCTCTTCTACCTCTGAGGCACATGTTTATATGACTAATCCCTCTCTTATTTCCAAATCTGTGAAAGGGACCCAGTTCTACTGCCTGCCTGCCTGTTAGTCTACACACAGTGCCCAGAGCCCAGTCCAGCACACAAAGGCATGCACACACATATCCGCGTGTCCTGCATGGACAGACGGCCTGGGGTAGGGGTGCATGTGACTCCAGGAGTGTCAGGGTGTACACGCTCCTAGCCCCAGTTTGTTTTCCCAGAAACAGAGCTAGAGTGGAGGATTTGGGAGCAGGCAGTTCACTTGGGACGAGACCAGAGAAAGACAGCAGGAAGCAAGTGCTGTGGGAGCTGGAGGCTGCAGTGGCCGGGAGTCAGGGTTCTGTGGTTCATGGCACAGCTGTGTGACCAGAGGTGGCTCTCATGCAGAGATCAGGGCATGAGGCACAAAGCTCACACACCAAGAGGTGCACGTCTACACATCCCTGCTCCTCTGGGAACATCAGTAAAGGGGTCTGGACTGTGTTGTCACGAGGGGACATCTGTGCCTCCATCACACCAGGGCTGAACACCCTTGGGTGAGTCTCTATGTGTCTGTTCTTGCACTCGTGTATGTGTATGTGTGTGTACACACATGTGTACGAGGTGTGACACAGCCATGCACACATGTTGAGGCTATGTGCATGCACTTAAGTCCCTCACCTGACCCTGGTTGTGGCTGTGGGGTGATGGAGATGGCTTAGTCACCCTGGTAATGTGGCAGGAACTGGCTAAGGTGGAGCAAACTTGGTTCAAAAGGAAAAAAAAAATCAAACCACTGAACACAAAGAGGAGCAGGAGGACTGAGAGGGCCAGGCTCGGGCCAGGCTCAACCCAGTCTCCACTCATGGCCTGGCCTGACTGGCCTTGAGCCAGTGAGGGCTGCCAGTCCTCGACCCAGTGGGCAGAATGTCCGTGGTGTGGGGGCCCTTTGGAGTCCAGGGAGTCCACCTGGCAAGGCAGCAGGCAGGGACGGGGACTGCGTGGGACTGCCCTGCAGGTTCACCAGGCCCCAGAGGACAGCGGTCCAGACACCAGGCACTTGGCAAACCAGGGGCCGCTTGGCGGAGCCACACATGAGTCACTCTTTGCTGCCTATTAAGGCGCTAATTAAACGCGCTGCCTTGAGGCCAGGGCAGTGGCCCAGGCCGTGTGATGATTTATTCATGAGCTCCCATCCCCTTTCCGTGCCCATGACCAGCTCATCAGCCTCACTGACCTGTTGGCTGAGGATGGAGGCATATCCTTGCTGGCAAACATTGTCTGCTATTTATATCTCACCAGATGGAACCAGCAGTGTGCTGCTCCCTACAGGCAGCCACCGGGCAGCGTCAGGCCAAGTCGAGGTGCTAACAACCTTGCTCAGGAGCCTGGGCCAGACCTCGGGCTCACATCTGCAGGGGCTTTGCCCTATCTGTTCACTGAATCTGAGAAAGCCTCGGAGGGAGGACCGCTGCTGTCCCCGTCGGGCAGATAATGAAATTGAGAGTTAAAGTGAGTTCTCCAAGGCCACACAGCCTATAAGATGCAGAGCTGGGGACTAATCCCTGCCAGACCGCCCCCAAAGCCTGGGCCTTTGCTGCACAGCACAGACCTCCCCAGTAGAGGAACTCATTACCATTCCTATTTTACAGAAGAGGAAACTGAGGCTCAGAGAGCTGAAGGGACTCACCCATGGTCACACAGCCAGGAAGGGAAGCCAGATATATGACCCTGCCTGGTAATATGCCCCAATCCATGCCCTGGTGACCCTCCAGTGCGTGAAGGGAGCAGCTCCCGGGGAGGGTGGGGGAGAGAATAGCTCAGCATAGCCAGTTCCTACTGCTACCTGAAGCAGAAGCCATGTGGGGCACCTTCACCTTGTGAGGTGGCCCTGACTCAACACCCAGCCCACCTTCCAGACAGCTGTGAAGGCCAGCTTGCTTGGCTCTGGTGCCTCCAAGGGCCCAGCCCTCAGCACAGGGACAAGTGTGAAGAGACTTGGTGTCCTGCTGCTGACCTCCGACTGTCACCCTCACAGACAAGGGGCCCATCTCCCGGCCACAGCAGCACTGGACGGGGGCGGTTCGGGAATCCCTTGCCCATCCCTCAGGCATCCCGTAATCCCTGGCTTCTACTGAGACCCTGGGAACTGAGCCAGCTAAAATTCTGGCTGCCAGAGGGCAGCATGGGCCCCTCTCAGGGCCTCAATGTCCTCATCTGTAAGACAGGTGCAGACAGGCCCTCTGAGGGGGGCTGGGCGATTGAGATATGGGGCCCAGCACCGGGCCTTCACACAACCACTCAGCATGTGGCCACAGTGAAGGCTTTCATGACGGCGTTTGCAAAGTGGGAAGCAGCTCACCTGCGACCCACAGAGCTGCATGGGCTTTGCATGGGCTTTGCAGTGTGCCAGTTCTGGGCTCAGATTCCAGCTCCTCAGTTGCGTGTCTAGACACCTGGCAGCCCCTCTGAGCCACGGTCTCCCTGCCTTCCCCCAGGCCTGTCCAGGTGTATGCCAGACTCTGCTCCAGCCTCAGCAAGCTCCTGAGAGCCAAACAGCTCCTCATCTCACTCGACCTCAAGGCCAGGGAAGCTGACACCTCTGAGGGACACCTCCGCCTGGGCCTGTCCTCGGGGGCCCTGTGAGGGCGTTCAGTGCCCAGGCCGTGGGGCATGGCCCCTCCCCATGCTCCCCCAGCCAGTCCACAACCCTGCCTGTGCGCCAAAGATGTGCAATCCTAGGACTGCAGCTCAGACGAGGCCAGACCCTGGGCAGCTCACCGGCCTCTCAGGGCCTCGGGTCCCCATCTGTAATGTGTGGGCATTCAGACATGATTGCTGAAAGGACTGACAAGTGTATAAAGAGCCTAGAGAAGAGTGACCACCATCACCATCATGAGCAGCAGCAGCATTTCTGAGCCAGGCACCAGGGGCACAGTAGGAGGCCCACTGACTTCAGCCCTGGCCCCACTGTGTGCTCATGGTCTGTTTCCAGGCTTTCCAGGCCTTCCAGGCCCCAGGAGTCCTCAAGTATATCCAGGCACCCCTTTTCTGTGGCCCCAGCAGGGCCTAGAAAGAGTTTCTTGAAAGAAGATGAATGCACGTTTTCCAATGGTTCGCCTCTGGCAATGCTGAACCCCAGCAGCTCCCACTGGCACAGCACCAGCCACTGGCCAGCTTCTACCTTGTCCCTCAGGCAGGGTCTGGGGCCACCCCCGACCCTCCGCGGCCCCTGGCTTTCTTTGTGTCACACAAACCCTGGCCACACTAGGTATCCCAAGCTTCTGGATCTGATTCCTCGCTGGAGTCACCCTGCACGACACCGGGAATGAGCGAGGGCTGATGTCCATGTGCAGAACCAGAAACGAATGTGCACGCCCGCCTGGGTCCCCAGGGCTTTATCTCGATGCTCTCCCTTAAACCTCCTGAGAGTCCTGCTTTGACATCAGAAGCAACTGAGGCACAGAAAGGTGGCCTCTGAATGCTGAAGACCATGTGGGCTGTGACCATCAATGGCAGCAGCCCCCTTGAGCCCTGGTGGCACCCCCAGCCCCAAGCTTAAGGGAGTCCACATTCTAGCCCTAATGTGGGCCCTCAGTGGAGACGTGAGGGCTGGAAGGTGGAGCAGGAGGGACCTGGAGGCTGTACACAGGTCTCTGTGGCCTGCTCTGTATAATGGGTTGTAGGGATAAGCCCAGCACCTGGCAGTGGGTGCTCAGCCATCAGCTGTGGAGGGAAGGGCTGGAGGTCCTAACTGTCCAGGGTCCACCAGCCTCCCGCCACTCAGGCCTCCACCTCCTATTGACAGGTCACCCATTCATGGGTCTCAGGCCCCCAGAGGGGCATTAAAGGTCCTGGCACCAGGTTAGCAGCCAGCAGACAGTGATGGCCCCATAATCAAAGAAGAGGTGGCACCAGGCCTTGCACAAAGGCAGGGAGTTGCAGACCCTGTGCCCATGAGCAAGGGCAGCATGGGGGTGAGATGAGCAGGCTGGCCCTAAAAGTAGGCAGGGATGTGGGGGCAGACCATTTGGGGCCCTGAAGCCAGGCTTCTGAAGGCTGCTCTGTCAGCCACAGCCAGACTTCTAGATGGAGGCTCAGAGGGGCACCTCAGTCCCCAGAAAGTCCCCGAACCCCTCTGAGCTTCGTTCTTTCCTCTGTAAATGGGGTAAGAAGAGCACTGGCACCTCCCAGGGTCACCTCAGGGAATCCATGCATCAACACCCATGAAGGCCCAAGGCAGCAGAAGCTCCCAGGAGCATCCTTTCCTGAGACCCAGGAGCCCGGTCTCCCTCCAGCCTGGGAGGGGGATGGAGGGATGAGACCCAGGAGCCTGCCCTCCCTGCAGCTGGGGACGGGGTTGGAAGGGTGACGGGGGCAGACAACCCACTAGCTGGGGAGATGCTGAATAGAGTGCAGGACGGGGGACAGCAGAAAGCTCTGGGACCTGAAAGTTACTGAGGGTCTGAGCATAACACATGGGGCGGTGGGCCCAAACCTTTAGGTGCTATGCACACACAGTGGCACGGCTCTCCCCCACCTGCACCGTTGGCTGAATTCGCTTCACTGGTAACAGTGCACACACCTCATGCCTGCTTACACACTCAGACACATGCCCTCCACACAGTCACGGCCCTGCACAGCCACAGAACACACAGCCAAGTGCTATACCCCCTACCCTGCCTACTGTCCATGGCTGTCCACACTGTCTACCATTTACGCAGCCTGACCCTGCTATAAGACTAGTCCCAAGCCTACCCTCTGAACCCACTTGCTTGGGCTCCACCTGCTGAGGATGCTGTGTTGTAAGGAGGGGGACACAGAAAGGAGGGTGGGGGTCCATGAGACCCTGCACTTCCACAGCAGCTGCACCCCAGGCCAAGGGGAGCCGGGTGGCTTGGACCCCCTCCAAATCCAGCCACCAGCATAACACCAATGGGAGCTCCTACCAGCTCCTTAGTGCTGACAGGCTGATTAGGGAACAGGGGCCAGCTGCGCCCCTGACTCCCACCAGAGCAGCTGCAGACTTTGAGGGGTACCGAGGGAAGGGCTCCTGTTCCCTGCCTGCCTTTCTGCCCTTACACTTCCCTACAGATAAATGATGTAGAGCATCTTTTCATATGTTTACTTGCCATCTGTATATCTTCTTTTGCTGAGATATCTGTTCAGGTCTGTGGTCCATTTTTTCCTAATGTCTGTTTGTCATGTATTCTCTATTGCTGAATGTTAAAGAGTTTTTGGTTTATTTTGGATAACAGCCCTTGATCAGATGTGTCTTTTGCAAATATTTTCTCCCTGTCTGAAACTTGTCTTCTCTTACTATTGACATCATCTTTCCCAGAGCAGAAGTTTTCAATTTTAATGAAGTCCATCCAGCTTGTCAATATTTTCTTTCATGGATCATGCCTTTGATACTGCATCTAAAAAGCCATAATATACCCAAGGTCATCTTAGTTTTCTCCTACACTATCCTCTAGGAGTTTCATAGCTTTGTGCCTAACATTTACATTTATGACCCAGTCTCAGTTAAGTTTGCTGAAGGGTGCATAGTTTGTGTCCAGATTAAGTTCTTTGCATGTGAACGTCTGGTGGTTTCAGCACCATTTGTTGAGACTGTCCTTGCTCCACTGTCAGTGGTCTGTTGGCTATGTTTGTGTGTGTCTGTTTCTGGGCTCTCTGTTTTGGTCCACTGATCTCTCTGTCTGTTCCGTTGCCAGGCCCACACTGCCTTGATCACTGTTGCTTTATAGCAGGTCAGTTAATGTCAGTCCTACAACATTGTTTTTCTCCTTCAATAGTGTGTTGGCTGTTCTGGGTCCATCACCTCTCCATACAAACTTTAGAATTAGTGTGTCACTATCTACTAAATAACTTTCTGGGATTTTGATTGGGGCACATTAAACCTATAGATCAAGATGGGAATAGCTGACATATAACAATATTTAGTCTTCCTATCCATGAACATGGAATATCTCTCCATTTATTTAGCTTTCCTTTGATTTCATTCATCAGAGTTTTGTTGGATTTATATCTAGGTAGTTTCTTTTAAGGTGTCCCTGGTAGATCAGGTGGTAAAGAATCCACCTGCAATGCAGGAGACCCAGGTTTGATTCCTGGGTCGGGAAGATCCCCGAAAGAAGGGATAAGCTATCCAGTATTCACGGGCTTCCCTGGTGACTCAGATGGTAAAAAATCTACCTGCAGTGTGAGAGACCTGGGTTTGATTCATGGGTTGGGAAGATCCCCTGGAGGAAGGTATGGCAACCCACTCCAGTATTCTCATATGGAGAATCCCCATGGAGAGACGAGCCTGGCAGACATGACTATGTGACTAAGGACAACAAAGGGGGTTGCTAATACAAATGGTATTTTGATGTTAATTTTAGATTTCACTTGTTTACTGCTAGTGTATATGAAAGTAATTAACCTTTGTACATTAGCCTTTATCCTACAACCTTGCTTTCAGTTCAGTTCAGTTCAGTCAGTCAGTTCAGTTCAATTCAGTTCAGTCGCTCAGTCGTGTCCAACTCTTTGCAACCCCATGAATCGCAGCATGCCAGGCCTCCCTGTCCATCACCAACTCCCGGAGTTCACTCAGACTCACGTCCATCAAGTCAGTGATGCCATCCAGCCATCTCATCCTCTGTCATCCCCTTCTCCTCCTGCCCCCAATCCCTCCCAGTATCAAAGTTTTTTCCAATGAGTCAACTCTTCGCATGAGGTGGCTAAAGTACTGGAGTTTCAGCTTTAGCATCAGTCCTTCCAAAGAAAACCCAGGACTGATCTCCTTTAGGATGGACTAGTTGGATCTCCTTGCAGTCCAAGGGACTCTCAAGAGTCTTCTCCAACACCACAGTTCAAAAGCATCAATTCTTCGTTGCTCAGCTTTCTTCACAGTACAACTCTCATATCCATATATGACCAGTGGAAAAACCATAGCCTTGACTAGACAGACCTTTATTGGCAAAGTAATGTCTCTGCTTTGCAATATGCTATATAGGTTGGTTATAACTTTTCTTCCAAGGAGTAAGCGTCTTCTAATTTCATGGCTGCAGTCACCATCTGCAGTGAGTTTGGAGCCCCCAAAAATAAAGTCTGACACTGTTTTCACTGTTTCCCCATCTATTTCCCATGAAGTGATGGGACCAGATGCCATGATCTTCATTTTCTGAATGTTGAGCTTTAGGCCAACTTTTTCACTCTCCTCTTTCATTTTCATCAAGAGGCTTTTTAATTCCTCTTCACTTTCTGCCATAAGGGTGGTGTCATCTGCATATCTGAGGTTATTGATATTTCTACTGTCAATCTTGATTCCAGCTTGTCCTTCCAGTCCAGCGTTTCTCATGATGTACTCTGCATATAAGTTACATAAGCAGGGTGACAATATACAGCCTTGACATACTCCTTTTCCTATTTGGAACCAGTCTGTTGTTCCATGTCCAGTTCAAACTGTTGCTTCCTGACCTACATATAGGATTTAACTGCTTATTATTAGGTTGGTACAAAATTGCAGTTTTGCATTGTTACACTTTGCCATCTGATGTTGGAATACATTCTTAAATAAATGTGGTTATGTTATGCATCATTTTAATGAGCATAGTTTGCTTTTTTTTTTTTTTTTTTTTGCTAATGACTTATTTGCTGTTTATTTTATATATAGTTTAGACCATGGAAATTATGTTAGACAAAAAACAAATTCTAGCAATTTTCTTATTCAAGTTCAAAATGGGTCATAAAGCAGTGGAGACAACTTGCAACATCAACAGTGCGTTTGGCCCAGGAACTGCTAACAAAGGTACAATGCAGTGATGGTTCAAGAAATTTTGCTTGAACAAAAGCTTCTTGACAACTTTTTGCAGGGAAAACACTTCCACAACCAGCAGGAGGCAGAAAATGCTTTCCAAGAGCTCATCTATTCCCAAAACATGGGTTTTTACACTACAGGAATAAACAAATTGACTTCCTTATTTCTCAGTGTCAAAAATGTATTGATTGTAATGGTTCCTATTTCGAGTTATCAAGATGTGTTTGAACCTAGTTATAATGATGTAAAATGCACATCTGAAACCGCAATTACATTTGCACCAATCTAAATAGATCCATGGGCTTCCCTGGAATGCAGTCTTGTCTGACTCTTTGAGACCCCATGCACTGCTGCACGCCAGGCCTCCCTGGCCATCACCAACTCCTGGAGATTGGTCAAACTCATGCCCATCAAGTCGGCGATTCCATCCAACCATCTCATCCTCTGCCGTCTTCTTCTCTCCTGCCTTCAGGCCTTCCCAACATCAGGATCTTCCCCAGTGAGTCAGTTCTTCACATCTGGTGGCCAAAATTTGGAGTTTCAGCTTCAGCATCAGTCCTTCCAATGGATATTCAGGGCTGATTTCCTGTAGGATGGACTGGTTGGATCTCCTTGCAGTGCAAGGGACTCTCAAGAGTCTTCTCCAACACCACAGTTCTAAAGCATCAATTCTTTGGTGGCCAGCTTTCTTTACAGTCCAGCTGTCACATCCATACGTGACTACTGGCAAAACCATAGCTTTGACTAGATGGATCTTTGTTGGTAAAGTAATGTCTCTGCTTTTTAATATGCTGTCTAGGTTTGTCAGAATTTTCTTCCAAGGAGCAAGCGTCTTTTAATTTCATGGTTGCAGTCACCATCTGCAGTGATATTTTGAGCCCCCCAAAATAAAGTCTCTCACTGTTTTCATTGTTTCCCCATGTATTTGCCATGAAGTGATGGGAACGGATGCCATGGTCTTCATTTTTTGAATGTTGAGTTTTAAGCCAGTTCTTTTCACTCTCCTGTTTCACCCTCATCAAGAGGCTCTTTATTACCTCTTCACTTTCTGCCTTTATAGTGGTATCATCTGCATATCTGAGGTTGTTGATATTTCTCCTGGCAATCTTGAATCCAATGTGTGGTTCACCCAGCCCAGCATTTCGCATAATGCACTCTGCATATAAATTAAACAAGCAGGGTGGCAATATACATCCTTGTTCTGCTCCTTTCTCAATTCTGAACCAGTCAGCTACTCCATGTCTGGTTCTAGCTGTTGCTTCTTTGCTGGCATACAGGTTTCTCAGGAGACAGATAAGGTGGACTGGCATTGCCATCTCTTTAATAGATTTGTTTCTGTACATTTTTATTCCTTCAAAACCCATGATCTATTCTCATTTCTTCATACATGGCAGAGTTACCCAGAACATCTAAACTTTACCTGTGATTTCCTGATGACTATTACTCCCTTATTCCAAGAATTCTCAAAAAATTTAAACTCTCCAAATGCAAACATTTTTACATTACATATATATGTTTTCTTAGCCATTGACAGTACCTCATAATACAAAGCTGAATGTCACTTACTATTAGTTGCTCTTCAAATAAGTGTCAATATGGGGGGAAATGTAATTTAAAACCCTAGGTTTTACTTAATAGAACTTATATATTATTATTTTGTGTTAATACACTGCTGGGGGCCTTTGGTAAATCACTTATCAGCTTTGAGTTTTATTACATTTTCTATTAATTTCCCATCATACTTATTACACAGGGTTATGATCAGGGTTAAAGAAGGTCAAGGTTGAAAGGGCATTTTGAAAAACAGTATTAGTATAGGGTGGGCTTCCTTGGTGGCTCAGACACTAAAGAATACACCTGCAATGTGGGAGACCTGGGTTCAACCCCTGGGTTGGGAAGATTTCCCTGGAGGAGGGCATGGCTACCCACTCTGGTATTCTTGCCTGGAGGATCCCCATGGACAGAAGAGCCTGGTGGAATACAGTCCATGGAGTTGCAAAGATTTGGACATGACTGAGTAACTAAGCACAGCATTAGTATAGGGTATTGCTATTTTTTTAATCATATAAATTATCACTGTCAACCTAGCTATAGGAATTAGATAAACCACTTCATTAATTTCAACTGAAACAACTTAAAGATTTATCAATAAAGAAAAATTTTGAGTATGAAAACATCACAGATATTGTATGATCAATAAACCTGAAAAATAATTTCCATCAAATCAGAGAATAGTTTGTGGCAAAGCTGAAAAGAAAGTCTAGTTTTTGTTTATTTAGTTTAAAGCAGTTCATATTCTATCACTTCATACTACTTATAATAAAAATTATTGTTTGCTTTTTCATCTGTGATTCTTACCTTTATGTTAATATCACTTTATATTCCCTGAGTTTTTTAAAAACTTAAAAAGTTTTTTTTTTACTGTTTAATGTTGTACCTAAATGTTTACTCAATTATTAAGTTTTTATTTTTCCTCTATTTTCAAAGCCAAGTTACTTTCTTGCTTCACCTTTGTAAACTGGCATTTATAACAGCATTTGCCTCGTAACCAGAGTTTCTGTCTTCTTTCATTTTGTATTGGAAAGGTCAGTTTCTTTATTTGTTCTCTTTTATTAAAATATTTTTGCATGAGAACCTTCTGAATATAGGCTACTGTATATTAGTCTTCTGTTGTTGCTATTTGGAAAGAATGAATCAGGGGAGATTTTCAAGATAGTAGAGAAATAAGATGGGGAGACCAACTTCTTGCTAACAAATATATCAAAAATTCATCTGCATGTGGAGCAACTCCTACCGAACACCTGAACACAGGCAGAAGACCTCAGACTTCCAAAAAGGCAAGCCAGTCTCCTCAGAATGAGATGTGTGTTAGTCGCTCAGTCGTGTCCGACTCTTTGCAATCCCATGAACTGTAGCCCACCAAGCTCCTCTGTCCATGGAGTTTCCCAGGCAAGAATACTGGAGTGGGTTGCCATTTCCTTCTCCAGGGGATCTTCCTGACCCACTGATTGAACCTGAGTTTTCTGCAGCAGAAAACTTCTGAGCCACCTAATGGCAAGTCAGAATGAGGTAGGGAAAAAGATAAAGACAAATAAAGAGGCAAATGATTTACGGATGGGGACCTGCACCTCAGGGAGGGAGTTATTAAGAAGGAAAAGTTTCCTCACACATGGAAACCTCCTCAGGGGGGGGATTAAGGAGAAAGTTTCAGAATTCCAGTGAGGAATGCAGCAAGAGGTGCTCCAGAGGAAAAGCAGAGAAAATTCACCAGAGATCATTGCCTAACAGCACTTTTCCAGCCTAGAAGCTCCTCACATGCCCACACCCATAACAAGTGGGGGCAGGAGACTCAGGCTCAGGCTCATGCTATGGGAGTCAGGGAGAGGACTAGGGTTGGCTGTCGTAAATGTACTCTGAGAGAGTTAGTATGACACAGCTGAGGGAGTTCAGGGAAGGCTGGGCTACCCGGAAAAGCAAGAGATCACTGCCACCAGGACACTCTACTTCCACACTCTCACAGACAGTGGCTATGTGCCTGGTGGTGGTCACCAAAGCTGGCAGGAGCACCAGTGCGAGTGGTGGAACTAGACATAACTGCAGTTTATCGTCCCAGAGTGGGGAACATAAGCCACTAGCTACTGCCAAAGCCAAGGAGGGTGCCTGAGGCAACAGAGAAAACGTTGCTGCTGTGGTCCCGAATCCAGAAGTGAACAATAAGTTGGCACAGGCTACTGCACACACCTTGCTGGGAGCCTAAGCTGCTTGGCTCTTTCTAGGGACACACAAAGTGGGGTCAATTCCTCTAGGAGAATACATGGCATACCTCAGATTGTAATAACATCTGGTGGATCTCAATTACCATAGGCACTTCCAGTATGTCCCATATGTGGCTGCCATATCACTCCCTCTCCCAAGCTAAGCTGAACAAGTGAGCCCTAATAAGCCTTGGCCTTCACCTCTCTTGTCTGGGTGGTGAAGAAACACCAACCAGAAGGCAGCCTATGAGCAGGGACACCCAGAACCAGAGCAGAACACCAAGGATGTGGAGCCAAAGAAGAAGGAGGGGAATGAGGTCCTGCAGTGGCTTAAATCCCTTCAATTGGCCTGAGACTGGACTTTAGGGACAACTGTGGAATATGGGAGCAAGTATAAGCTGGAGTAAGGCAAGTTCTGAGTCTGAGCTTACCCCACATTGCCCACAGCAGGTTCAGAGAACTCTGTAGAAATATTGGAGGATTTCCTGAGTAGGGAGATTGACTGGAGCACACACTGTGTCAAGATAAAAAAGGAAGAATCATGAAGACATTCTCCTCACACTCTATATATAATTTTTCTTTTTTTTTTATTTTTATCATATTGTTCTACTGTTGTTCTTTCTTTTTGGTCCTTTAATTTCTATTTTTATAACCTATTTTCCTTTTTAAGAAAATAGATATTTTTAATAAATTCATTTAATTTTATTTTATTCATATTTTTTATAGTACTGTCTAGTTCTTCTTCATGTTTTCCACATTTTTGATTTTGTAATTTTGCTAGTCTAGTTTTTAGTATTCATTTTCACTTATGGGTTTGTTTATTGGCTTGACTGCTCTCTTCTTTTTGACTCCAGTTTCTATCCTTTCCCCACCCTCTTTTTTCTCTCTTCTTTCCTCTTTGAAAGTGTGTGAGTCTCTTTGGGTGTTCTTGGCTATTGAGTGTTGTTTCACCATTAGTCTTGGGGATTTGTCTGCTGAGATGTGTGGCATATGAAATCTTGGGGGCTGGGCCTGAATTACCAAGGTGGGAGACAGAAGTCTAGGACTCTGGACCACTAGAGAACTCCAGACACTATGAAACATTAACTGGTGAGAATTCTCCCAAAGGCCTCCATCTCAACACTAAGAACAAGCCCCACCCATAGGCCAGCAAGCTGCAGTGCCAGATACCTCACTGCAGACCTTTAGCCAAAGAGGAACACAACCCTTCCCCTTAGCAGAAGGCTGCCCAAAGCCATACCAAGCCCACAGAAGCACCAAAACACACCACTGGACATGGCATTGCCCTCCAGAGAGACAATGTCCAGCTCCATCCACCAGAGAACAGGCACAAATCCCTCCAACCAGGAAACTTTAACAAAGCATGGGTCCAAACCCACTCATGGGGACAGACTCCACAATTAAGAGGACCTACAACCTTCTGGCCTATAGATAGAAGACCCCAAACACAGTAAATTAAGCAAAATGAAAAGACAGACAAACATGGAGCAAATGAAAGAATACAGTATAAAACCACCAGCCAAAAATATGAAAGGAAATAAGCAATTTACCTGAAAAAGCATGCAGGGTAATGATAGTAATGATGATCCAAAATCCTGGAAATAAAATCGAGGCATAGATAAATAGACTAAAGACATAAGAGATCCAGAAGATACAAGAAATGTTTAAGACATATTTAGTAGAATAGAAGAATAGACAATCAGCAATTAATAACACAATAAATGAGATTAAACTTACGCTAGAGGGAAGTAATAGCAGAATAAATTAGTTAGAAGAACAGATAAGTGAGCTGGAAAAATAGAAGAGTGGAAATAACTAAACCAGGGCAGAAGAAAATAAAATAAATGAGGATGGTCTCAGAGGCCTCTGGGACAACGTTATTTACATCCACATTGAAATTAGAGTAGGCCCAGAAGAAGAGCAGAAAAGGGATGTGGAAATATTTGAGGAGATTATACTCAGAAACTTCCTTAACATGGGAGAGGAAATAGCCACCCAACTTAGGAATCCCACAGAGTCCCATACCATAAATAAACCCAAGGAAACATACACCAAGACACATATGAATCAAACTAACAAAAATTAAACACAAAGAACAAATTTTTAAAACAATAAGTGAAAAGAAACAAATAACATACAAAGGGATCCACATAAGAATAATAGCTGATTTTTCAATAGAAACTCTGCAGGCAGAATGAAGTGGCAGGATACATTTAAAGTAATGAAAGGGAAAAAAGAAAAAAAAAAAAAAACTAGAAGCCAGATTACTCTATCCAGCAAGGATATCATTCAGATTTGAAGGAAAATTTGAAAGATTTACAGACAATCCAAAATTAAGAAAAGTTAGCACAGCTAAACCAGCTTCACAAAAAATGTTAAAGACATTTCTAAGATAGGAAATACTATTATATAATAAAGAAAAAATAAAAAGCCACAAAATCAAACTCAAACCAATAAAGAAAATGGTAATAGGATCATATATATCAATAATTAATTTAAATGTAAATGGATTAATGCTCCAACCAAAGGCTACAGATGGGCTGAATGGATACAGAAACAAGACCCCTATATTTGCTTTCCACAAGAGACCTCAGACCTAAGGACACATACTTACTGAAAGTTGGGGCTGCAAAAGATACTCCATGCAAGTGGAAATCAAAATAAAGTGAGAGTAGCACTACATATGGAGAAGGCAATGGCACCCCACTCCAGCACTCTAGCCTGGAAAATCCCATGGACAGAGGAGCTTGGTGGGCCACAGTCCATGGGGTCGCTAAGAGTCAGACACAACTGAGCAACTTCACTTTCACTTTTCACTTTCATGCATTTGAGAAGAAAATGGCAACCCACTTCAGTTTTTTTGCCTGGAGAATCCCAGGGATGGGGGAGCCTGGTGGGCTGCCACTTATGGGGTCGCACAGAGTTGGACACCACTGAAGAAACTTAGCAGCGGCAGCAGCAGCAGCAGCAGCAGCACTACATATATCATATATAAGAGGCTCTAAAATAAAGACAACAAAGGACACTGCACAATGATCAATCCGGGGAGATTTAGCAATTACAAATATGTATGCACCAAGCAAAGGAGCACTTCAATACATAAGGAAAATGCTAGCAACAATTAAAGGGGAAATCGACAGTAACACAATAATAATGTGGGGCTTAACTCAGCACTCACACCAATGGACAGATCATCCAGAAAGAAAATTAATAAGGTAACACAAGTTTTAAATGATATATTGGATCAGTTTGATCTAATTGATATCTATAGGGCATTTCATCCTAAAACAGTAGATTGCACTTTCTTCTCAAAGTGCATACAGAACATTCTCCAGGATAGGCCACATCCTGGGTCACATATCAAGCCTTTGTAAATCAGAAAGAATTGAAATCATTTCAGGCATCATTTACAACCACAATGCTATAAGAATAGATATCAACTGCACTCAGTTGGTAAAGAAGCCGCCTGCGATGTGGGAGACCTGGGTTCGATTCCTGGGTTGGGAAGATCCCCTGGAGAAGGGAAAGGCTACCCACTCCAGTACAGAGACCTTCTTGCAGTCTGATCTCCTTGCAGTCTGGAGAATTCCATGGACTGCATAGTCCATGGGGTTGCAAAGAGTCAGACTGAGAGACTTTCACTTTCATGGGGGAAAAAATAAAACTATTAAAAAAAACACAAACACATGAAGACTAAACAACATGCTTCTGAAAACCAAGAGGTCACTGAAGAAATCAAAGAGGAAATAAAAAATACCTAGAAGCAAAAGACAATGAAACATGACAACTCAAAACCTAGGGGACACATTGCTTTTACAGCAATGAAAAGAGGGAAGTTTATAACAATACAAGCCTACCTCAAGAAGCATGAGAACCATCAGATAAATGATCTAACCTTACACCTATAGCAACTGGAAAAAGAAATAGAACAACAACAACAACAATAAAAAAAAACACCCAAAGTTAGTAGAAGGAAAGAAATCCTAAAGATCAGAGCAGAAATATATGAAAAGAAATGAAGGAAGCAATAGAAAAGATCAATAAATTTAAAAGTTTGCTAATTGAGAAGATTAAGAAAGAATGACAAATCATTAGACAGACTCATTATGAAAAACAGGGAAGACTCAAAACAGTAAAACTCGAAATGAAAAAAAAAATTACATCAGCCAACACTGAAATACAAAAGATTGTAAGAGAGTACTAGAAGCAACTCTATGTCAAAAAAAATTTTTTTAAAAAAAAGAACAACCTGGTAGAAAATGGACACATTAGAGAAGTATAACCTTTCAAAACTGAACCAGGAAGAAATAGAAAATACTAACAGATCAATCACAAGCATGGAAACTGTAATCAACAATCTTCCAACAACAACAAAAAAGGCCAGGGCAAGATGTCTTCACAGGTGAATTCTACCAAATGTAGAAAACAGCTAACACCTATCCTACTCAAACTTTTCCGGAAAGTTGCAGAGGAAGGGAAACTGCCAAAGTGATTCCACAAGGCCACCATTGCCCTGATACAAAAACCAGACAAAGATTTCAGATAAAAAGAAAATTAGAGGCCAATATCACTAATACATATGGATGCAAAAATTTTCAACAAAGTTCAAGCAAACAGAATCCAACAACACTTGATCACACAGCATGATCAAGTAGGGTTTATTCCAGGAATGTAAAGATTCTCCAGTATACACAAATCAATCAGTGTGATTGATAATAGGTGAAAGATAAAAACAATATGATCATCTCAATAGATGCAGAGAAATCTTTCAACAAAATCCAGCATCCATTTATGATAAAAAGAAAAAACTCTCCAGAATGTAGACATAGAAGGAACCTATCTCTATATAAACAAAGGCAATGTATGACAATACAAAGTGAATTTTTTCTCAGCAGTGAAAGCTTAAATGCGTTTCCACTAAGATCAGGAACACAGCAAGTGTGCCCACCATTGCTACTACTATTGAACATACTTTGGAAGTCCTAGCCACAGATATCAAAGAAGAAAAAGTAATAAATGAAGTGCAGATTGGAAAAAAAGAAGTGAAACCATCACTGTTTGCAGATGACATAAAACTATACCTAGAATACCCTAAAAAATGCCATCAGAAATTAATAGAGCTAGTTGATTAATATAGTAAAGTCTCAGGATATAAAATTAATACACAGAAATCCCTTGCATTCCTATACACTGAAAATGAAAAATCAGAGAAATAAAGAAAACAATCTCATTCTCCACTGCAACAAAAGAATAAAATACCTAGGAATAAACCAACCTAAACTAGACAAAATATTTGTACAACCTGCCTGACTTCAGGGTCTACTACAAAGCCACAGTCATCAAGACAGTATGGTACTGGCACAAAGACAGACATATAGATCAATGGAACAAAATAGAAAGCCCAGAGATAAATCCACACACATATGGACACCTTATCTTTGACAAAGGAGGCAAGAATATACAATGGAGTAAAGACAATCTCTTTAACAAGTGGTGCTGGAAAAACTGGTCAACCACTTGTAAAAGAATGAAACTAGATCACTTTCTAACACCACACACAAAAATAAACTCAAAATGGATTAAAGATCTAAATGTAAGACCAGAAACTATAAAACTCCTAGAGGAGAACATAGGCAAAACACTCTCCGACATAAATCACAGCAGGATCCTCTATGACCCACCTCCCAGAATTCTGGAAATAAAAGCAAAAATAAACAAATGGGATCTAATTAAAATTAAAAGCTTCTGCATAACAAAGGAAAATATAAGCAAGGTGAAAAGACTGCCTTCTGAATGGGAGAAAATAATAGCAAATGAAGCAACTGACAAACAACTAATCTCAAAAATATACAAGCAACTTATGCAGCTCAATTCCAGAAAAATAAACGACCCAATCAAAAAATGGGCCAAAGAACTAAATAGACATTTCTCCAAAGAAGACCTACGGATGGCTAACAAACACATGAAAAGATGCTCAACATCACTCATTATTAGAGAAATGCAAATCAAAACCACAATGAGGTACCACTTCACACCAGTCAGAATGTCTGCGATCCAAAAGTCCTCAAGCAATACATGCTGGAGAGGGTGTGGAGAAAAGGGAACCCTCCTACACTGTTGGTGGGAATGCAAACTAGTACAGCCACTATGGAGAACACTGTGGAGATTCCTTAAAAAATTGCAAATAGAACTGCCTTATGACCCAGCAATCCCACTGCTGGGCATACACACCGAGGAAACCAGAATTGAAAGAGACACATGTACCCCAGTGTTCATTGCAGCACTGTTTATAATAGCCAGGACATGGAAACAACCTAGATGTCCATCAGCAGATGAATGGATAAGAAAGCTGTGGTACATATACACAATGGAGTATTACTCAGCCATTAAAAAGAATACATTTGAATCAGTTCTAATGAGATGGATGAAACTGGAGCCGATTATACAGAGTGAAGTAAGCCAGAAAGAAAAACACCAATACAGTATACTAACACATATATATGGAATTTAGAAAGATGGCAATGATGACCCCGTATCCAAGACAGCAAAAGAGACACAGATGTGTAGAACGGACTTTTGGACTCTGTGGGAGAGGGAGAGGGTGGGATCATTTGGGAGAATGGCATTGAAACATGTATACTATCATGTAAGAAACGAATCGCCAGTCTATGTCCGATGCTGGATACAGGATGCTTGGGGCTGGTGCGTGGGGATGACCCAGAGAGATGTTATGGGGAGGGAGGTGAGAGGGGGCTTCATGTTTGGGAACGCATGTACACTTGTGGTGGATTCATGTCAATGTATGGCAAAACCAATACAGTATTGTAAAGCAAAATAAAGTAAAAATAAAAATTTAAATAAACTACAAAAAAATAAAGAAAGATAGAAAACAATAAGATACTGATGAAAGAAATCAAAGGTGACACAAAAAGATGGAGAGACATTCCATGTTCTTGGATTGGAAGAATCAATACTGAGAAAATGACTATACACTTCAAAGAGATTTGTAGATTCAATGCAACTCCTATCAATCTACCAATGGTATTTTTCACAGAAATAGAACTGAAACTAAAAAAAAAAAAAAAAAAAAATCTCAACTTACATGGAAACACAAAAGACCCTGAAAGGCAATAAATCTTAAGAATGGAAAATGGAGTGTGAGGAATCAATCTTTCTGACTTCAAATTATACTACAAATTAAGACAGTATGGTACTGGCAGAAAAACAGATGGATCCAGGCCAATGGATCAAGGTAGAAAGCCCAAAGACAAACACATACATCCAAGGGCACCTTATCTTTGACAAAAGAGGCAAGAATATGCAATGGAGAAAAGAAAGCCTGTTCAATAAGTGATGCTGGGAAAACTGGACAGCTATGTGTAAAAGAATGAAATTAGAAAACTTCTTCATACCATACACAAAAATAATTCCAGATGAGGTAAAGATGTAAATATAAGACTATAAATTGCAAAACTCTTAGAGGAAAATATAGGCAGAACACTATTTGACATAAATCACAGTTAGATCCTTTATGACCCACCTTTTAGAGTGGTGGGAATAAAAACAAAAACGAACAAGTTTAATTAAATGTAGCTAATGGAGGTGATGGAATCCCAATTGGGCAATTTCAAATTCTAAAAGATGATGCTGTGAAAGTGCTGCACTCAATATGCCAGCAAATTTGGAAAACTCAGCAGTGGCCAAAGGACTGGACAAGGTCAGTTTTCATCCCAATCTCAAAGAAAGGCAATGCCAAATAATGTTCAAATGGCTGCACAATTGAACTCATCTCACACACCAGCAAAGTAATGCTCAAAATTCTCCAAGCCAGGCTGCAACAGGACATGAACCATGAACTTCCAGGTGTTCAAGCTGGATTTAGAAAAGGCAGAGGAACCAGAGATCAAATTGCCAACATTTGCTGGATCATTGAAAAAAACCCTGAAAGTTCCAGAAAAACATCTACTTCTGCTTTATTTAGTAGGCTATAGCCTTTGACTGTGTGGTTGACAACAAACTGGGGAAAACTCTTAAACAGATGGGGATACCAGGCCACCTGACCTGCCTCCTGGGAAATCTGTGTGCAGGTCAAGAAGCAAGAGTTAGAAATATACATGGAGAAACAAACTGGTTCCAAATCGGGAAAGGAGTACATCAAGGCTGTATATTGTCACCCTGCTTACTTAACTTATATGCAGAGTACATCATGAGAAATGCTGAGCTGGAGGAAGCACACGCTGGAATCAAGATTGCAGGGAGAAATATCAATAACCTGATATGCATATGGCACCATCCTTATGGAAGAAAGGGAAGAACTAAAGAGCCTCTTGATGAAAGTGAAATAGGAGAGTTAAAAAGTTGGCTTAAAACTCAACATTCAGTATAATCGGCTCCAGTTTCATCCATCTCATCAGAAGTGATTCAAATGTATTCTTTTTAATGGCTGAGTAATACTCCATTGTGTATATGTACCACAGCTTTCTTATCCATTCATCTGCTGATGGACATCTAGGTTGTTTCCATGTCCTGGTGAAGTAAGCCAGAAAGAAAAACACCAATACAGTATACTAACACATATATATGGAATTTAGAAAGATGGCAATGATGATCCTGTATGCAAGACAGCAAAAAAGACACAGATGTGTAGAGCGGACTTTTGGACTCAGAGGGAGAGGGAGAGGGTGGGATGATTTGGGAGAATGGCATTGAAACATGTATACTATCATGTAAGAAACGAATCGCCAGTCTATGTCCGATGCAGGATACAGCATGCTTGGGGCTGGTGCGTGGGGATGACCCAGAGAGATGTTATGGGGAGGGAGGTGGGAGGGGGGTTCATGTTTGGGAACGCATGTACACTTGTGGTGGATTCATGTCAATGTATGGCAAAACCAATACAGTATTGTAAAGCAAAATAAAGTAAAAATAAAAATCTAAAAAGAAAAAAGAAAACTCAACATTCAAAAAACCAAGATCATGGCATCTGGTCCCATCACTTCATGGCAAATGGATGGGAAAACAATGGAAACAGAGACAGATTTATTTTTCTGGGCTCCAAAATCACTGGAGATGGTGACTGCAACCATGAAATTAAAAGATGTTAGCTCCTTGAGAGATGTTATGGGGAGGGAGGTGGGAGGGGGGTTCATGTTTGGGAACGCATGTAAGAATTAAAGATTTTAAAATTTAAAAAATATATATATATAAAAAATAAAACATTTTAAATCTTAAAAAAAAAAAAACTCTGACAAACCTAGACAGCATATTAAAAAGAAGAGACATTACTTTACCAACAAAGGTCCATCTAGTCAAACCTAGGGTTTTGCCAGTAGTCATGTATGGATGTGACAGTTGGACTGTAAAGAAAGCTGAGCACCGAAGAATTGATGCTTTTGAACTGTGATTTTGGAGAAGACTCTTGAGAGTCTCTTGGACTGCAAGGAAATCCGAACAGTCCATCCTAAAGGAAATCAGTCCTAAATATTCATTGGAAGGACTGATGCTGAAGCTGAAATTCCAAATTTTGGCCACCTGATGTGAAAAACTGACTCATTGGAAAAGACCTTGATGCTGGGAAAGCTTGAAGGAAGGAGGAGAAAGGGAAGACAGAGGATAAGATGGTAGGATGGCATTACGGACTCAATGGACATGAGTTTGAGCAAGTTCCAGGAGTTGGTGATGGGCAGGGAAGCCTGGCATGCTGCAGTCCATGGGGATGCAAAGAGTTGGATATGACTGAACAGAATTAAATGTAATTAATTCATTACATGTACTTAAACAAATGTAATTAAATGTGAAAGCTTTTGTACTGCAAAGGGCACTATTAAAAAGGTGAAAAATCAGCCCTCAAAATGGGAGAAAGTAGCACATGAAACAATTGACGAAGGATTTATCTCCAAAAAATACAAGCAGCTAAGGCAACTCAATACAAAAAAAAAAAAATTCTAAAAGTTGGCAAAAGACCTAAACAGACATTTCTCCAAAGACATACAGATGCTTAATAAAAACATGCAAAGATAACACCACTCCTTATTAGAGAAATGCAAATCAAAACTTCAATGAGGCAGCACCTCACACCAGTCAGAATGGTCATCATCAAAAAATCTGCAAATAATAAATGCTGGAGAGGATGTGGAGAAAAGGGAACTATCTTGCACTTTTGTTGAAATATAAATTGATAGAGCCACTATGGAGAACAGTATGGAGATTCCTTAAAAACCTAGGAAGAAAACTCCCCTAAGACCCAACAATTCCACTACTGGGCATATATCCTGAGAAAACCATAGTTGAAAAAGACACAGGTACCCCAATGTTCATTGTAGCACTATTTACAATAGCTAGGATATGGAAGCAACCTAGATGTCCATTGACAATGAATGGATAAACAAGCTGTAATACATGTATATCACAGAATATTGCTGAGTCATATAAAAGAGCACTTTTGAGCCAATTCTAATGAGATGGATGAATCTATGCTAATATACTAGGATGAATAAGTAAGAAAGAGAAAGGTGGAGTAAGTTAGAAAGAGAAGTAAATCAGAAAGAGAAAAACAAATATCATATATTAACATATGTATATATATGGAATATAGAAAGATGGCACTGATGAACCTATCTGCAGGGCAGCAGTGGAGATTCAAACATAGAGAAGAGACTTGTGGACACAGTTGTGGAAAGAGAGGCTGGGACGAATTGGGAGAGTAGCATTGAAACATATACTTGACCATAGGTACAATGGTTAGCAAGTGGGGATTTGCTATATGACTCAGGGAACTCAGACCTGGTGCTCTCTTACAACCTATGGGGGTGCTATGGGGTGAAATGTGGGAGGGAATTTCAGGAGGGAGAGGCATGTGCTCACCTATGACAGATTCATGTTGAGGTATGGCAGAAACTATCACAATATTTTAAACCAATTATCCTCCGATTAAAAAAATAAATTAAATAAGGGATGATCTAACTAATCATTGCTCACAGGCACGTTATTATATTTATAAAGAATTCCAAATCATTTACAAATTATTCTAATTAGTAAAACAGTTAAATTATTGGGTGCATGGTTTTCAAAGACTTCTTTTCTCTATGTCATAAAACAAATAAACAAAAATGTCAGAAAAAATATTACATTTACATAGGCAAAACTTTTTTTTTTTTTTCAAAGGACTCAGAGTAGTTTCCATGCTTATTGTTGGAAAGGTCTGAGTTCCCACATATAATATAATGAATAGATAGAAGGATGGGTCTCAGGCTGACAATGCAAACCTATCTAACTGAAAAATGGTGTATATATATATATTTTTTTTTTTCATATTTGAGCCTCAGTGATCTCACCTGAAGTCTAGTGTAATGGTAAATTGTTCACTTTCATTGATGATTAGAATTCTATTGTATGGACATCTAACAATTTGTCCATTCTTTTATTAACTGACAACTGGGCTGTTTGGTATTTACATATGTTGGATAAATATTTAAGATTGGGATTGTGGGGTCACAGATAGATATACCCAGAATGACAAGCTGCCTTATTTCCTTTATCATGCAGAATACATGGAATAGGGTGAATGATTTGCTTCGAGGTCTCTGTTGCTACATCTCCTCAACTGAAGTCATGAAATCATGAATCACACACCCTAAAATATAGATCAGAGATTTAATCAGTCAATTGTGGGTAATGCTCCAATACATTTGAATATCTGCAAAGCTAGAAATTTCTGTTTATCTCTCTTGCCTATATTTGCAGTGAGGTTTGATTAATTGCAATGCCAGAGAAATGGTAATTTTATTATTCTGCAGGACACATCTTTTGGCTAGAGTATACCTTGTAATAATTCCAGGTACTAAGGGCAATGGATAGGCCTATGATTGAACTGATTTAGACAGCTATCTATTTGTCTTCACCTAGTCACGTGGCTCAGGACTTCACTATCTATTTTCATTCCTGAAAAAAAAAAATGAGGTCATCAGATGCACACTAGAAATATCTGGAGAGGCTCAACTAACACTGTTTTTTTGTGGGGGAGGGGGCAGGAGGAGGTTTCCACTGTAGGTACATATTTTTCAAAATATCTTATTATTTTCAGAGTAGCAACTCCAGGTGCTATGATATAGGATAAATCTTTTATTTGGAGTGAACACAGCATTTGTTTCTCAGGTAATCATATGTCTTCAGTTTAGTTGCTTAGTCATTTCTGACTCTTTGTGACCCCATTAATCTCAGCATGCCGGGACTCCCTGTGCATCACCAAATCTAGCAGTCCACCCAAACCCATGTCCATTGAGCCACTGATGCCATCCAACCATCTCATCTTCTATTGTCTCCTTTTCCCCCTGCCCTCAATCTTTCCCAGGATCAGGGTCTTTTCAAATGAGTCAGCTCTTCGCATCAGGTGGCCAAAGTATTGTAGTTTCAGCTTCAGCATCAGTCCTACCAATGAACACCCCGGACTGATCTCCTTTAGGATGGACTGGTTGGATCTCCTTGCAGTCCAAGGGACTCTCAAGAGTCTTCTCCAACATCACAGTTCAAAAGCATCAATTCTTCGGTGCTCAGATTTCTTTATAACCCAATTTGTCAATCCATACATGACCACTGGAAAAACCATAGCCTTGACTAGACAGACCTTTGTTGGCAAAGTAATGTCTCTGCTTTCTAATATGCTGTCTAGGTTGGTCATAACTTTTCTTCCAAGGAGTAAATGTCTTTTAATTTCACGGCTGCAATCACCATCTACAGTGATTTTGGAGCTCAGAAAAATAAAGCCAGTCACTGTTTCTCCATTTATTTGCCATGAAGTGATGGGACCAGGTGCCAAGATCTTAGTTTTCTGAATGTTGAGCTTTAAGTCAACTTTTTCACTCTGCTCTTTCACTTTCATCAAGAGGCTCTTTAGTTCTTCTTCACCCTCTGCCATAAGGGTGGTGTCATCTGCATATCTGAGGTTATTGATATTTCTCCTGGCAATCTTGATTCTAGCTTGTGCTTCCTCCAGCTCAGCGTTTCTCATGATGTACTCTGCATAGACGTTAAATAAGCAGGGTGACAATATACAGCCTTGACGTACTCCTTTCCCTATTTGAAACCAGTCTGTTGTCCCATGTCCAGTTCTAACTGTTGCTTCCTGACCTGCATACAGATTTCTCAAGAGGCAGATCAGGTGGTCTGGTAGTCCCATCTGTTTCAGAATTTTCCACAGTATATTGTGATCCACACAGTCAAAGGCTTTGGCATAGTCAATAAAGCAGAAATAGATGTTTTTCTGGAACTCTCTTGCTTTTTCCATAATCTAGCAGATGTTGGCAATTTGATCTCTGGTTCCTCTGCCTTTTCTAAATCCAGGTTGAACATCTGGAAGATCATGGTTCATGTATTGCTGAAGCCTGGCTTGGAGAATTTTGAGCATTACTTTACTAGTGTGCAAGATGAGTGCAATTGTGCTGTAGTTTGAGCATTCTTTGACATTGCCTGTCTTTTTTGTTTTCTTTTTTTGCTTTATTTATTTATTTTATTTTTTCACTTTACAATATTGTATTGGTTTTGTCATACATCAACATGAATCTGCCATGGAAACTGACCTCTTCCAGTCCTGTGGCAACTGCTGAGTTTTCCAAATTTGCTGGCATATTGAGTGTAGCACTTCCACAGCATCATCTTTTAGGACTTAATAGCTCAACTGGAATTCCATCACCTCCACTAGCTTTGTTTGTAGTGATGCTTTCTAAGGCCCACTTCACTTCACATTCCAGAATGGCTGGCTCTAGGTGAGTGATCACATCATCATGATTATCTGGTCATGAAGAACGTTTTTGTAAAGTTCTTCTGTATATTTTTGCCACCTCTTCTTAATATCTTCTGCTTCTGGTAGGTCCCTACCATTTCTGTCCTTTATTGAGCCCATCTTTTCATGAAATGGTCCCTTGGTATCTCTAATTTTCTTGAAGAGATTTCTAGTCTTTCCCATTCTTCTCTTTTCTTCTGTTTCTTTGCAATGATCACTGAGGAAGGCTTCCATAAGTCTCTTTGCTATTCTTTGGAACTCTGCATTCAAATGGGTATATCTTCCCTTTTCTCCTTTGCTTTTCACATCCCTTCTTTTCACAGCTATTTGTAAGGCTTTCTCAGACAGTCATTTTGTTTTTTTACATTTCTTTTTCTTGGGGATGTTCTTGATCCCTGTCTCCTGTACAATGTCATGAAACTCTGTCCACATTTCATCAGGCATTCTATCAGATCTAGTCCCTTAAATCTATTTCTCACTTCCACTGTGTAGTCATAAGGGATTTGATTTAGGTCATACCTGAATGGTCTAGTGGTTTTCCCCACTTTCTTCAATTTGTGAATTTGGCTATAAGGACTTCATAATTTGAGCCACAGTCAGCTCCCAGTCTTGTTTTTGCTGACTGTACAGAGCTTCTCCATCTTTGGCTGCAAAGAATATAATCAATCTGATTTCAGTGTCAACCATCTGGTGATGTCCATGTGTGGAGTCTTCTCTTGTGTTATTGGAAGAGGGTGTTTGCTATGGCTAGTGCATTCTCTTGGCAGAACTCTATTAGCCTTTTCCGTGCTTTATTCTGCATTCAAAGGCCAAATTTGTCTATTACTCCAGGTGTTTCTTGACTTCCTACTTTTGCATTCCAGTCCCCTATAATGAAAAAGGGCATCTTTTTCTGGTGTTAGTTCTAGAGGGTCTTGTAGATCTTCATAGAACTGTTCAACTTCAGCTTCTTCAGCGTTACTGGTCAGGCATACACTTGGATTACCATGATATTGAATGGTTTGCCTTGGAAATGAACAGAGATCATTCTGTCGTTTTTGAGATTGCATCCAAATACTGCATTTTGGACTCTTTTGTTGACTGATGGCTACTCCATTTCTTCTAAGAGATTCCTGCCCACAGTAGTAGATATAATGGTCATCTGAATTAACTCCACCCATTCCAGTCCATCTTAGCTCACTGATTCCTAGACTGTCGATGTTCACTCTTGCCATCTGCTGTTTGACCACTTCCAATTTGCCTTGATTCGTGGAGCTAACATTCCATGTTCCTATGCAATATTGCCCTTTATAGCTTCTAGTGGAGGTGATGGAATTCCAGTTGAGCTATTTCAAATCTTGAAAGATGATGCTGTGAAAGTGCTGCACTCCATATGCTAGCAAATTTGGAAAACTCACCAGTGGCTAGTAGCAGTGGCTACAGGAAAAGGTCAGTTTTCATTCCAATACCAAAGAAAGGCAATGCCAAAGAATTTTCAAACTACTGCACAATTGCACTCATCTCACACTCTAGTAAAATGATGCTTAAAATTCTCCAACCCAGGTTTCAGCAGTATGTGAACTATGAACTTCCAAATGTTCAAGCTGGATTTAGAAAAGGCGGTGGAACCAGAGATCAAATTGTCAACATCCAATGGATCATTGAAAAAGCAAGAGAGCTCCAGAAAAACATCTATTTCTGCTTTGTTGAGTATGCCAAAGCCTTTGACTGTGTGGATCAGAACACACTGTGGAAAATTCTGAAACAATTGGGACTACCAGACACCTGACCTGCCTCTTGAGAAATCTGTATGCAGGTCAGGAAGCAACAGTTAGAACTGGACATGGGACAACAGATTGGTTCCAAATAAGGAAAGGAGTACGTCAAGGCTGTATATTGTCACCCTGCTTATTTAAATTATATGCAGGGCACATCATGAGAAATGCTGGGCTGGAGTAAGCACAACTGGAATCAAGATTGCCAGGAGAAATATCAATAACCTCAGATATGCAGATGACACCACCCTTATGGCAGAGGGTGAAGAAGAACTAAAGAGCCTCTTGATGAAAGTGAAAGAGCAGAGTGAAAAAGTTGACTTAAAGCTCAACATTCAAGATCATGGCATCCAGTTCCATCACTGCATGGAAAATAGTTGGGAAACAGTGGCTAACCTTTTTTTTCTGGGCTCCAAAATCACTGCAGATGGTGACTGCAGCCATGAAATTAAAAGACGCTTACTCCTTGAAAGGAAAGTTATGACCAAACTAGATAGCATATTACTTTGCTAACAAAGGTCCGTCTAGTCAAGGCTATGGTTTTTCCAGTGATCATGTATGGATGTGAGAGTTGGATGATAAATAAAGCTGAGTACAGAAGAGCTGATGGGTTTTGAACTGTGATGTTGGATAAGACTCTTGAGAGTCCTTTGGACTGCAAGGAGATCCAACCAGTTCATCCTAAAGGAGATCAATCCTGTGTGTTCATTGGTAGGACTGATGTTGAAGCTGAAACTCCAATACTCTGGCCACCTGATGTGAAGAGCTGACTCATTTGAAAAGACCCTGATCCTGGGAAAGATTGAGGGCAGGATGAAAAGGGACGACAGAGGATGAGATGGTTGGATGGCATCACTGACTCAATGGACATGGGTTTGGGTGGACTTCGGTAGTTGGAGATGGACAGGGAGGTCTGGTGTGCTGCTGCTCATGGTTTTGCAAAGAGTCAGAAGTGACTGAACGACCAAACTTAATGAACTGAAGAGACGGTTGTGGAAACTCTGAGGTGGATGTGTCAGAGGACTGTGACTGTGGCTCTTTCTAGCAGTGTTATGATGACCCTTGCTATAAATATAATGGTATTCTCAAGATAGGGGTTGAGTGTGATAAGGTAGAGTGCTGTACAAACTGTACCTGGTCTAAAAAAGGAACACTCTGCAGACCAGTCACGAATACATGTGATCTTCCAGAATACTGTATTGGAACAGTCCCTATATGTGGGGATGATCTTATATGTAGGATGAAACGCCCTGTTCTGAAGAGGGTTTCTGCTATAATGGGTCCGGCACTGACCCTAATGAGCACTGCAGAGAAATTTTTGGAAGTGATGCTTTTCAGGGTCATGATGTCTGCTATACAATAAATAACAGACAAACTCAATTTGGACACTGTAATTATTTATAACACACCTTGCACTATAATCCCTGTACTGGCAGAGATAAAGTGTGGAAGGCTCCAGTGCAGCAATGTCACTCAACTTCCCCTAATGCCAGAACAGGGTTCATTCCATCAGTCAAGGATATCAGGGGCCTGGTGTTAAGGAACACCCATTCACATTGCACATGCTAAGACAATTGATGTTGGTCATGTGAGGAATGGTACCCCGTGTGCTCCTGTAAAGATCTGTTACAGGAGGTGCTGCAATACTGATCTCACATCAATACAATATGACTGTCCCCCAAAGAAATGCAATTTTAGAGGAATTTGCAACAACTACAGGGAGTGTTTTTGCCACATAGGCTGGAGACCTCCAACGTGCATACTCAGAGGTCCTGGAGGGGGCATCTTGAGTGGACCTCAAAGTTCAGGACACATCGGCTCTGTAAAAACAAGTCAATGACCAGTGTACTACTTGCAGGTGGTCTTGGTCGCCTTTATGTGCTCATAGCTGCACTCCTGTTTGGTGTAGCCACCAATGTTAAAAGTATCCAGATCTCCACAGTTGAGGAAGTGACAGTAAATGGTGATTAAATGATGATCCAGCCTCTTGACACCCATACAACCAATGGAAATATAGGAGTCATATCACTACATGTGATGAGAGCAGCAAAAAGACAGCAAAGGTGAATTTCATGTTCTAGAAGTCTGCAGGTGATTACGGGGGGAGTTCCAACATCTGGGGCCATCAGGAGACATTGACATTTTCACATCAGTTCTCTTCGAACAGCCCTTGCAAATAAATCTTGAAAAGCCACTTGTTGGTGTTCTGTAATGAGCAAACTGAGCTGGAAAGTTTGGCCAGGATTGAGGCCTGAGTCAGCAGCTGGGTCTTGACCTGATTTCACTGGTCCCAGCACTAACGAAAGTTGTTATGGGCTTCTTCAGGGGCAGACTCATGACATTTCTCCATGACAAGGGTTCAGTGCTCTTGAGCACTGGGGCTTTCCTCTCCTCTTTAATCTCTCCTTGTCTAAACCCAAATTGGGTTCAGGGTAACAGCAGGCTCCTCACAACAAGTGCCATGTGACTCCTCCTGGAGTGGCTGTGGTCTGTGGGCTCAGTTTCCAGTTAGCATAAACTATGACACTCTGAACACTTGCTATGGGAGTCTCGAAGGTATGAAGTTGGATGACCTTACCTATGAAATCAAGCCCCTCACGAATTCTGAAGGGTTTGAACATGTAGTTTTTCAGCTTGTGGCAGATGCCAGTGAAACAGGACCCACCTATAGACCAGGACACAAGGAGGATAGGCAGCCACTTCCCCCTGAAGTGGATGTCAATGTAACCTCCAGGGTTAGTCCTAGGTTCTTTGCAGCACATAAGGGATTTTTAAGAGTATTTGCTCAGTTTTTAATTCAATGTATTATGTATACAATAATGTAACCAAGTGTGTAGAAGTCTTGATATACATGAGTAGTATAATAGCTTCTCTCAAGCTCTTTTTACAAGGTACTATCTCACTGCAGTGCTACTGTACACTGTAAGAGATCCAGCTGTCAAGAATGATATAATGTACCAGATGGTGCATATGCTCGTTATTGAGACAATTTGATACAACTTTTATATCTCTCTATGTCTTTCATGATGAATTATGATGGACCATAACAAGGTCATTTTCAGTCAAAATTGTGTAGTGTATGTAAACGTGGTAGTATTCTACTGTTTGTTGGTTATTTAGACAGGCATTATTACATGTTAGCTGTTGTAACAACACAACTCACTTGGAGAAGTGTGGGTCTGTGGTATGATAATGTTACCTGCTTTTGCATGAGATGAACTGCCTGCCTCATGGCACCGTGTCCAGTCTTGTCCGACTCCTTCAGTAACTGTTCCATTGCACATTGGTAGAATGTAGTAGGAGCACAGGGCCATTGTATATTAAACCTAACAGTGCATTATTTTAATGAAAGTCTGACAAAACCGCGTTGGGGAAACACCACAATGGAGGCTGGGGAGCAGTGTGACTGTGGCTCTTTCAAGCAGTATTACAACAAGAAATGCTGTCAACAGTACTGTAAGTTTCAGGGAGATGCTGTTTATAATACAGGACTATGCTGCATAAACTGTATGTACTCTGAAATTGGAACACTCTGCAAAGAAATACAGAATATATGTGATCTTCCAGAATACTGTTTTGGAACAACCAATCAATGTCCAGCAGGTTTTTATATGCAGGATAAAACACCCTACTGCTATCGTGGGAATTGCACTGACCACACTATGCACTACAGAGAAATCTTTGGAAGACACACTCATAAGGGTAATGATGAATGCTATACAATAAATAGCAGAGGCAGACAATTTGGACACTGTACAAGATATTATAGGCATTTGAGATTTCATGCTTGTGGTGCCAATGATCAAAAGTGTGGAAGGCTGCAGTGTGTCAATGTCACTCATCTTCTCCAGTTGCAGGACGTGTTTCACTCTTTCAGTCAGAGGTGTCAGATGTTGGGCGTTGGGGATTAGGCATACACTATTCCCCAGGAATAACTGATGTTGGTCATGTGAGAAATGGTACACCTTATGCTCCTGGGAAGTTTTGTCTTGATAACAGCTGCAATGCTACTCTAGAAACAATAAATTATGACTATGACCCTAAGGTATGAAATCATAGAGGAATTTGCAATAATAGAAAGCACTGCCATTGCCATGTAGGCTGTAAGCCTCCACTGTGGCTTAAGCAGAGATGAGGGAGGGAGCATGGACAGCTGACCCACTGCAAGAGGAACATGCTCAGTAAAACAAAAGCGAGACCCATCATTTATTTGAGACTGGTCTTTAGTTGCATTTATGCCCTCATAGCTGCACTCCTCTTTGGTGTGGCCTCCAATGTTAAAAGTGTCAAGACCTCCACAGATAAGGAATTGACAGTAGGTGAGGGAGATAAGGAGGTAAAAGTAAGTGGTGGAGTTCAGAAAGTGACAGTAGGTGTGAAGTAAATTATAAACCAGCCTCCTGATCCCATACAACCACTGGTAATTTAGAAGTCATGTCAGTACATGTGATGAGAACAGTAATAAGATGGCAAAGATTAACTTCATGTTCTAGAAGTCTGCAGGAGACAGTAGACTTCCACACATCTGAGGTGGCCAAGAGACATTGACATTCTCATATCTGGTGTCTTCAAAAAGCATTAACAAATAAATCTGGAAAAACCATTTGTTGGTGTCTTGTAATATTTGTAAATTCTAAGAGTGTAAACTGAGCCAGAGACTGGCCAGAAGCGTGACCTGAGTGGCAGCCGGGTCTTGACCTGAGCTTCCTGTTTTTGGGCTAACAGAAGTTTTCTTGGGCATCTTCAGGGGCAGGTTCAAGACATTTCTCCATTTCAGGAGTTCAGATTCTCTTGAGCACTGGGGTTTTCCTCTTCTCTTTCATCTCTCCTTGTCTAAACCCAAAGTGAGTTCAGAGTAACAGATGGCTCCTCCCTTAGCTTCAGAGGGAGTCCTGAGAGCGTGAACCCCTACCTTTCTTCTTTTTAAAAAAAATTATTTTATTTAATTTTAAATGTATTTTAATTGATCAGTTATTGCTTTACAATATTGGTTTATTTCTGTCATACATCAACATGAATTAACCATGGGTGTGCATATGTACCCTCCCTCTTGAATCTCCTTCACACCTCTTGCCCATTCCTTCTCCTATTGGTTTTTACAGACTTCCAGTTTGGATTCCCTGATTCATCAGTACCATCCTTCTAGTTTGCATTATATCTTCTATATATGCATTAATATATGGTATTTTATTTCTCTTTCTTGCCGGGGTCCAGTCCCAGTGACTCCAGGGTGATTCGAAGCATGAATGGCATAGGTGAGGAGAAAACTTATTTATTTATTTAATATAAGATTAGATTAGGAAGAAATAGTGTAGTAGGAAAATTTAGTGGAGAAAAGGCCACCAGCGTCCGTTTGAATATTGGAGAGTGCCCCGCCTTGGGCTCCCTCTCTCATGGATCTTAGAAGCCCGGACAAATAAGTAAATATGGCGAGCCTCCACGCCCCAGATGGGAATTCAGCCTGAAATTAGAGTAAAGAGGAGACATGGGGGAAATCAGTCCTTCCAATGACTGGCCCGGCCTCTATTGTCTAGAAAGGCCTTTTATACCTTTTTGATTGTACATAGAGATCAATGGGTAATACAAAGTTATGCAGCATTAGCAGCCCAGACTCTTGGCAAAAACAGGCTTTTGTCTCTGCATACCTAGTTGTATACACAAGTCATAGGTAATTTACATCATCTTCCGGCCAAAAGGGCCGATTAACATTTTACAGCCTTTTTTCTGATAAGGGTTTGTCAACTAGAAGACTTATTTGTGTTGATCTTCCCAAAGTCTGGTGCCACTCTCAGAAAAACACTAAATAAAGTTACATTCTTACATAACAAAGATATAGCAATTTATAACAAATAAAAGGAGTACAGTGATTTATAACAAAAGAAAAGTAATTTGCAATTTTTAAAGGAATCTCCACTCTGTTCTCCATAGTGGCTGTACTAGTTTGCATTCCCACCAACAGTGTAGGAGGGTTCCCTTTTCTCCACACCCTCTCCAGCATTTATAGCTTGCAGACTTTTGGATTGCAGCCATTCTGACTGGTGTGAAGTGGTACCTCATTGTGGTTTTAATTTGCATTTCTTTAATAACGGGTGATGTTGAGCATCTTTTCATGTGTTTGTTAGCCATCCGTAGGTCTTCTTTGGAGAAATGTCTATTTAGTTCTTTGGCCCATTTTTTGATTGGGTCGTGTATTTTTCTGGAATTGAGCTGCATAAGTTGCTTGTATATTTTTGAGATTAGTTGTTTGTCAGTTGCTTCATTTGCTATTATTTTCTCCCATTCAGAAGGCGATCTTTTCACCTTGCTTATATTTTCCTTTGTTGTGCAGAAGCTTTTAATTTTAATTAGATCCCATTTGTTTATTTTTGCTTTTATTTCCAGAATTCTGGGAGGTGGATCATAGAGGATCCTGCTGTGGTTTATGTCGGAGAGTGTTTTGCCTATGTTCTCCTCTAGGAGTTTTATAGTTTCTAGTCTTACATTCAGATCTTTAATCCATTTTGAATTTATTTTTGTGTGTGGTGTTAGAAAGTGATCTAGTTTCATTCTTTTACAAGTGGTTGACCAGTTTTTCCAGCACCACTTGTTAAACAGATTGTCTTTACTCCATTGTATATTCTTGCCTCCTTTGTCAAAGATAAGGTGTCCATATGTGTGTGGATTTATCTCTGGGCTTTCTATTTTGTTCCATTGATCTATATTTCTGTCTTTGTGCCAGTACCATACTGTCTTGATGACTGTGGCTTTATAATAGAGCCTGAAGTCAGGCAGGTTGATTCCTCCAGGTCCATTCTTCTTTCTCAAGATTGCTTTGGCTATTTGAGGTTTTTTGTATTTCCATACAAATCTTGAAATTATTTGTTCTAGTTCTGTGAAAAATATCTCTGGTAGCTTGATAGGGATTGCATTGAATTTGTAAATTGCTTTGGGTAGTATACTCATTTTCACTATATTGATTCTTCTGATCCATGAACATGGTATATTTCTCCATCTATTAGTGTCCTCTTTGATTTCTTTCATCAGTGTTTTATAGTTTTCTATATATAGGTCTTTAGTTTCTTTAGGTAGATATATTCCTAAGTATTTTATTCTTTTCGTTGCAATGGTGAATGGAATTGTTTCCTTAATTTCTTTTTCTACTTTCTCATTATTAGTGTATAGGAATGCAAGGAATTTCTATGTGTTGATTTTATATCCTGCAACTTTACTATATTCATTGATTAGCTCTAGTAATTTTCTGGTGGAGTCTGTAGGGTTTTCTATGTAGAGGATTATGTCATCTGCAAACAGTGAGAGTTTTACTTCTTCTTTTCCAATTTGGATTCCTTTTATTTCTTTTTCTGCTCCGATTGCTGTGGCCAAAACTTTCAGAACTATGTTGAATAGTAGCGGTGAAAGTGGGCACCCTTGTCTTGTTCCTGACTTTAGGGGAAATGCTTTCAATTTTTCACCATTGAGGATAATGTTTGCTGTGGGTTTGTCATATATAGCTTTTATTATGTTGAGGTATGTTCCTTCTATTCCTGCTTTCTGGATAGTTTTTATCATAAATGGATGTTGAATTTTGTCAAAGGCCTTCTCTGCATCTATTGAGATAATCATATGGCTTTTATTTTTCAATTTGTTAATGTGGTGAATTACATTGATTGATTTGCGGATATTGAAGAATCCTTGCATCCCTGGGATAAAGCCCAGTTGGTCATGACCCAGCAATCCCACTGCTGGGCATACACACCGAGGAAACCAGAATTGAAAGAGACACATGTACCCCAGTGTTCATTGCAGCACTGTTTATAATAGCCAGGACATGGAAACAACCTAGATGTCCATCAGCAGATGAATGGATAAGAAAGCTGTGGTACATATACACAATGGAGTATTACTCAGCCATTAAAAAGAATACATTTGAATCAGTTCTAATGAGATGGATGAAACTGGAGCCGATTATACAGAGTGAAGTAAGCCAGAAAGAAAAACACCAATACAGTATACTAACACATATATATGGAATTTGGAAAGATGGCAATGATGACCCTGTATGCAAGACAGCAAAAAAGACACAGATGTGTAGAGCAGACTTTGGACTCAGAGGGAGAGGGAGAGGTTGGGAATGATTTGGGAGAATGGCATTGAAACATGTATACTATCATGTAAGAATCGAATCACCAGTCTATGTCCGATGCAGGATACAGGATGCTTGGGGCTGGTGCGCGGGGATGACCCAGAGAGATGTTATGGGGAAGGAGGTGGGAGGGGGTTTCATGTTTGGGAACGCATGTACACCCGTGGTGGATTCATGTCAATGTATGGCAAAACCAATACAGTATTGTAAAGTAAAAATAAAAATTTAATAAAAAAATAAAAGAAAAAAAAGAAAAAAATTAACTCAAAAGTCTAGTGTTGCTAACATCAAAACTACTATATATCTTTTTCCATATCATGTTTACATTGATTAACATCCTTCCAGGTGCCTAAAAGATAAAGAATATGGAGGCCTGGCAGCAAACATTAAGTCAACAGTGAAAACCTTCTACCAATATAATTTTTAACTCTCTAGTAAAGGCTCTGTATCTTTAAGATGCTTTTAAGCTTTGTGCCTCTCCCAGTTGAGGGTCTGTAAACACTCACAAGGTGTAAAAGTCTCTAACTGTCAGGCATGTTATGGAGCCATCAAGAGGGGTTTAAAGCTGAGACATTCTTTTGCAGGAGACTGTTAACTCAAACCCTGAGTTAACTCTTTCCAGAGAAAGTCAAAAGAGTGGAAAGCACAGTACAATAAAATCAGGCTGACTCTGGTTTTTTTTGGGGGGCAGATGTTCAGGAAAACTCAGGGGGAACCCCTGAACCTAGGTCACGCCTTTGTGTTTTGTCTGGCATCCTTCCTCATGACCATTGCCACAGGTGGGATTCCTCATCTGGCTCCTGGCACTTTCTGACTTACTTCACTTTGTATAATAGACTCTAGTTTCATCCACCTCATTAGAACTGGCTCAAATGCATTCCTTTTTATGACTGAGTAGTATTCCATTGTATATATGTACCACAGCTTCTTTATCCATTCATCTGTTGATGGGCATCTAGGTTGCTTCCACATTTTGCCTGCCCTCCTTCTTTTTAACACAAAATTTTTGATTTATTTATTCACTTTTGGCTGTTCTGGCTCTTGGTTGCTGGGCAAGGGCTTTCTGCAGTTGCAGTGAGAGGGGCTACTCTTTAGTTGAGGTGCACAGGCTTCTCACTATAGTGGTTTCCCTTTTGGTAGAGGATGGCTCTAGAGCACAGGTTCAGTAGCTTTGGTACATGAGTTTAGTTGTTCCACGACACGTGGGATCTTCCCAACCAGGGGTTAAACAAGTGTTTCCTGCATTGGCAGGTGGATTCTTTACCACTGAGCCACCAGGGAAGCCCTATCTATTTATTTACTGCCCACGTTACCCAGCTTGGGTGATCTTAGTTCCCCAACCAAGGATCAAACCTGGCCCCTTGTCAGTGAAAGCACCAAGCTCTAATCACTGGACCATCAGGAAATTGTAAGTGTCCATATTCTTTTATCCTCTTTTACTGTAATTTGGTGATTTTTCTTAGTAGTATGCTTTTATTTCTTTCTCTTTTGTTTCTGTGTTTTGATTACAAGTTTTTGCTCCATGGATATTTATATATATATATATATATATATATATATATATATATATATATACACACACACACACACACTGTCAGGCTTATATAAAAATAACCAATAGCAGTCCTTTTTAAAGTGATAATGTCCTAGATTTTAATGCATACTGGAGCTCCCCTTTTTCATTCTCTCTCCCATATTTTATATTTCTATATAAGAATTTCATCATTTTATCATGTGAATTCACTAGTAGTTTATGCCATTATAGTTAATATGATCATTTTTGTCTACAACCTCCATGTTGATTTATAGGTGAATTACCCACCAGCGTTATAACATTAGAGTGTTATGAATGTAAGTTTACATTTTCCTTTCCTGGTGAGATTTATACTTTTATATGTTTCTCTGTTACTATCACCCTTTTGTTTTGGCTGGAAGCATTTTCTTTCAGAATTTTTGTAAAACTTCTCCAGTGGTGATAAACTGTTTCATATTTTGCTTGTCTACACAGCTCTTGCTTCTGTTTCTCATCTGAAGGACCATTTCCCTGGGTGGAGTACTTCTGGCTGGCAGGGTGTTTTCTCTGAACACTTTGACTATTTGTGCCTCTCCCTTTAGGCCTTCATCATTTCTGCTCAATAACCTGATGATTACCTTATGGGGGTTCCCATGTATGCTCTTCTCTTGTTGCTTTTAAGAATCCTATCTTGTCTTTAAGTTTTGACAATTTGATTATAATTTGCTTCAGCATGGGTCACTCAATTCATCTTATTTGGAGTTATCTGAGCTTCTTGGATCTAGATATTCCTTATTTTCTGCATATTGGGTAAGTTTTCAGCCAGTTTTTTTTTTAAGTCTATCTGTCATCATTGTCATCATTATCTACCATAAACATATACTCATGTGCTGAGTTGTGTCCCACTCTTTTGCAATATCATGAACTACAGCCCACCAAGCTCCTTAATAAATGGAATTTCCCAGGCAAGAATACTGGGGTGGATTGCCATTTCCTTCTCCAGGGGATCATCCTGACCCAGGGATTACACCCGTGTTTCCTGCATTGGCAGGCAGATCCTTTACCACTGAACGGATGTTATATAGTCACCAACAGTCTGTTAATGAAAGAAAGGAATGTCTCAAAACTTATACTTACACACTTATACACTGTATAAGTGTATATATATAAATATATATTTCTGTATGTGTATATCTACCATCTATATATATGCCTGGCATGCTGCAGTCCATGGGGTCACAAAGAGTCAGACATGACTGAGCAACTGAACTGATATATATGCATATAAGTATCTGTCATCTATCTGTATGTATCTACCTATGTATGTATGTATGTATGTATGTATGTATCATGTGTATATTTGTAGCTGTGTGTGTATATATGCGTGTATCTAATTATCTATCTGCACTGGTTCTATTTCTCTGGAGAATCCTGACTAATATATCAACAGCTCCACAAGCTTGTGCTTACTGGGCAGGGAGTGTATCTAGAGGACTACAACTTTGCAGTACAGAAACTAAACAATTAAGTACAATTGAAATTTTTTCCAATGTTCACATACTGATATTGAACTTTTATTCTGTTACCATAGAGATATTTAGGACCACATTTTCTAAATCTTTACTTTACTAGCATGCGAGATGAGTGCAATTGTGTGGCAGCTTGAGCATTCTTTGGCATTGCCGTTTCTTGGGATGGGAATGAAAACTGACCTTTTCCAGTCCTGTGGCCACTGCTGAGTTTTCCAAATTTGCTGGCATATTGAGTGCAGCACTTTCACAGCATCATCTTTTAGGATTTGAAATAGCTCAACTGGAATTCCATCACCTCCACTAGCTTTGTTCATAGTGATGCTTTCTAAGGCCCACCTGATTTCACATTCCAGGATGTCTGGCTGTAGGTGAATGATACGTGAACCGTAAACTTTCAGATGTTCAAGCTGGTTTTAGAAAAGACAGAGGAACCAGAGATCAAATTGACAACATCCACTGGATCATGGAAAAAGCAAGAGAGTTCCAGAAAAAACATCTATTTCTGCTTTATTGATTATGCCAAAGCCTTTGACTGTGTGGATCACAAGAAACCCTGGAAAATTCTGAAAGATATAGGAATACCAGACCACCTGACCTGCCTCTTGAGAAACCTATATGCAGGTTAGGAAGCAACAGTTAGAACAGGACATGGAACAACAGACTGGTTCCAAATAGGAAAAGGAGTACATCAAGGCTGTATATTGTCAACCTGCTTATTTAACTTATATGCAGAGTACATTGAAAGGTTGTTGTTGAATCGTGATACCGGGATTCTTGGCCCCTGGAGGAGAAGAATTCAATCCGGGGCCCGAGATGAGGCTTGATCACTCAGAGCTTTTGTGTAATAAAGTTTTATTAAAGTATAAAGGAGATAGAGAAAGCTTCTGACATAGGCATCAGAAGGGGGCAGAAAGGGTACCCCCCTGCTAGTCTTCAGCTGGATGTTATATAGTCACCAACAGTCTGTTAATGAAAGAACTGAATGTCTCAAAACGTAGAATGGCACCAGGCCCCTCACCCATAAGATGTATTTTGGGATAATCTTGGCACCAAATGGTTTATCTTGGGCCATAAAAGGATTAACTTGAAGCTTGAAGAAGGGCAGAGCACCATACAAATAGTTTCATTTACATAGACTAGAGGAACAATATCGGAGTATAATGTACTGGTTTATCAAGTAGGTTCTGAGCCCAAAAGATGGAACCAACTTGAAGACAGAGTTTGGGGTAAATGAATAGTACATTAGCATAGCTTAAGATAAACATTTCCATAAGAAAAAGGCAATGGTTAACTTCAAGTGAAACCAGGTGTCATTATGGCAACACAGAATTTTAAAAGAAACCTCCTTTTAAATTTGTATAGAGAAGGAAAAAATATAGCTAGTTTGTTTCCTCCTGCCGCTTAGGAGAGATAAAAATGCCTGACACTTGCAGGCTATTTCCTCCATTTGGAGACCCCTGGCCTTCCTGCATGTTACCCTCTCAAGATCATGAGAAACGCTGAGCTGGAGGAAGCACAAGGTGGAAACTAGATTGCCGGGAGAAATATCAATAACCTCAGGTATGCAGATAACACCACCCTTATGGCAGAAAGTGAAGAGGAACTAAAGAGCCTCTTGATAAAAGTGAAAGAGGAGAGTCAAAAAGTTGGCTTAAAGCTCAACATTCAGAAAACTAAGATCTTGGCATCTCGTCCCATCACTTCATGGGAAATAGATGGGGAAACAGTGGAAACAGTGTCAGACTTTAATTTTTGGGGCTCCAAAATCACTGCAGATGGTGATTGCAGCTATGAAATTAAAAGACACTTACTCCTTGGAAGGAAAGTTATGAACAAACTAGATAGAAAAAGCAGAGACATTACTTGGCCAATGAAGGTCCATCTAGTCAAGGCTATGGTTTTTCCAGTGGTCATGTATGAATGTGAAAGTTGGACTGTGAAGAAAGCTGAGTGCCAAAGAATTGATGCTTTTGAACTGTAGTGTTGGAGAAGACTCTTGAGAGTCCCTTGGACTGCAAGGAGATCCAATCAGTCCATTCTAAAGATCAGTCCTGGGTGTTCTTTGGCAGGACTGATGCTAAAGCTGAAACTTTGGCCACCTCATGCGAAGAGTTGACTCATTGGAAAAGACTCTGATGCTGGGAGGAATTGGGGGCAGGAGGAGAAGGGGACGACAGAGGATGAGATGGCTGGATGGCATCACTGACTTGATGGACGTGAATCCGATTGAACTCCAGGAGTTGGTGATGGACAGGGAGGCCTGGTGTGCTGCGATTCATGGAGTCACAAAGAGTCAAACACGACTGAGCAACTGAACTGAACTTTCTAAATCATAATCTTTCAGACTTGGGAATAAGATTCTAAATCCTGAGGATATCTCAAAGTGGTTCTACAGAGGTTGGCTTTTATGGAGTTGTCTTGTCTGAGACGTTAACATGACACCACATTTTCAGAAAGAAACTCAAGTTTATAACTGGCTGGCATTCAAGGTGGGATACTGGAGGACGGAGGGAGCTCAGTATCCGACTCCACATTGTCCTGACTGTTTAGCGGGGAGGCTTTATGCTGCTTGTCTCCACAGAAACTAAAATATCACTGTGTTCACAGGCAAGATCAGAGTAGAAGCTGAAATCCCCTGGGTCGGGGTCAATTCAGCCCTTTGTCACTGGTCATATTGGCACCTGCACACCCCCACTCCTATGTGCTCCTGCCAGTCTGGACGAGCAGAACATGCTGGGAAGTTCTGAAATAGAAGGCCTGCAGGTCAGCTCTGACACCTCTCTTTCTCTTTCACACACACACTTTCTGTCTCTCTTCATCTTTCTGTCTCTCAAAGAAAGTGATGACTTTTTTTTTTCTTTGCTATTGTATCTGGAGTTCACTCTTAATTTAGTGTTAGCTATATAGTCGGATAGGTAATACCTAAAAAATATTTATCTCCAAACTAGATTACGATAAAAATGGAGGGGAAATGACATTAGTATTATGTGCTTCAGTTCAGTTCAGTTTAGTTCAGTCACTCAGTTTTGTCTGACTCTGCGACCCCATGAATTGCAGCACGCCAGGCCTCCCTGTCCATCACCAACACCCAGAGTTCACTCAGACTCACGTCCATCGAGTTCATGATGCCATCCAGCCATCTCATCCTCGGTCGTCCCCTTCTCCTCCTGCCCCCAATCCCTCCCAGCATCAAAATCTTTTCCAATGAGTCAACTCTTCGCATTAGGTGGCCAAAAGTACTGGAGTTTCAGCTTTAGCATCATTCCTTCCAAAGAAATCCCAGGGCTGATCTCCTTCAGAACTGACTGGTTGGATCTCTTTGCAGTCCAAGAGACTCTCAAGACTCTTCTCCAACACCACAGTTCAAAAGCATCAATTATACGGCACTCAGCCTTCTTCACAGTCCAACTCTCACATCCATACATGACCATAGGAAAAACCATAGCTTTGACTAGACGGTTACAGGAATTGGCTCATTCAGTCCATCCTCAAAACTTTGTAAGTTATATATCACTGTTTCCATTTTGTAACAGAAGAAACTTAATTTCACAGGAGTAATTAACTCACCAAGAGAAAACAGTAAATATGGTACTGAGAGTACAAATCAAAATTAAAATCTGTGCTTCTATGCATCTGGAACTCATGTATTTTCTGATGCTGCTGCTGCTAAGTCGCTTCAGTCGTGTTCAACTCTGAGCAACCCCATAGATGGCAGCCCACCAGGCTCCCCCATCCCTGGGATTCTCCAGGCAGAATACTGGAGTGGGTTGCCATTTCCTTCTCCAATGCATGCATGCATGTTAAGTCGCTTCAGTCGTGTCCAACTCTGTGCCACCCCATAGACAGCAGCCCATCAGCCTCCTCTGTCCATGGAATTCTCTAGGCAAGAGTACTGGAGTGGGTTCCCATATCCTTCTCCAATGTATTTTCTAACAAAATGTTAAAAAATAAATAAATAAGGGAGGGAGGGTGGGGGAAAACAGAGGGAAGGAGAGAAAGAAGGGGAGAGGAGAGAGAGAGAAAGAGAAAAACAAAAATGGGTGTGTTGCAGGAAAGGGGACCCCTTCCAGGGCTCAAAAGTGGTCTTTTGTCTAACACTAGGAAATGAATGTCTGAGAAGACACACAGCTGACAAAGCAAGATATTTTACTGGGTAGGGGCACCTGGGCAGAGAGGAGTAGGGTAAGGAAACCCAGAAGAACTGTTATGCCACATGGCTAGCAGTCTCGGGTTTTATGGTGATGGAATTAGTTTCTGGGCTGTCTTTGGCCAATCACTCTGATTCAGAGTCCTTCCTGGTGGTGCACACATTGCTCAGCTAAGATGGATGCCAGCAAGAAGGATTCTGGGAAGTGGTTGGACATGTGATGTCACCTTTGGACCTTTCCTGAACTCTTCCAGTTGGTGGTGACTTAGTAGTTACATGTTCCTTACCAAGACCTCCTGTTGTAAAACAATTCATGCAAATGGTAACTGTGGTGCCTGGCCAGTGTGGGCAGTTTCAATCAGTGTGCTTCCCCTAACAACTACCCACTGAGAGACTTCATACTCAAGATACTTCTTGGGAATTGGGATGGAGGTCTCTTCTGTAATTTCTTCCTGCTGTTCATGGGCATAGGCCTGCCTAGCAGAGCAGAAGTCTCTCTCTACCTAATCTAGTCAGTCAGTCAATTCACTTGCTCGACCGTGTCCAACTCCTTGCAACGCCATGGACTGCAGCATGCCAAGCTTCCTTGTCCATCACCAACTCCTGGAGCTTGCTCAAACTCTTTTCCATTGGGTCAGTGATGTCATCCAACCATCTCATCCTCTGTCATCCCCTTCCCCTTCCTTCAAGCTTTCCCAGCATCAGACTCTTTTCAAATGAGTCAGTTCTTTGTATCAGGTGGGCAAAGTATTGGAGTTTCAGCTTCACCATTCATTCATTCCTTCCAATGAATATTCAGGATTGACTTCCTTGAGGATTGACTGGTTTGATCTCCTTGCAATCCAAGGGACTCTCAAGAGTCTTCTCCAACACCACAGCTCAAAAGCATCAATTCTTCGATGCTCAGCATTTTTTATGGTCCAATTCTAACATCCATACATGACTACTGAAAAAAACATAGCTTTGACTAGATGGACCTTTGTTGGCAAAGGAATGTCTCTGGCTTTTTAATATGGTGTGTAGGTTGGTCATAGCTTTTCTTCCAAGGAACAAGCATCTTTTAATTTCATGTCTGCAGTCATCATCTGCAGTGATTTTGGAACCCAAGAAAATAAAGTCTGTCACTGTTTCCATTATTTTCCCATCTATTTGCCATGAAGTGATGGGACCAGATGTCATGATCTTCATTTTTTGAATGTTGACTTTTAAGCCAGTTTTTTCACTCTCCTCTTTCACTCTCATCAAGAGGCTCTTTAGTTCCTCTTCTCTTTCTGCCATAAGGGTGGTATCATCTTCATATCTGAGGTTATTGATATTTCTCCTGGCAATCTTGATTTCAGTTTGCACTTCATCCAGCTCAGCATTTCACATAATATATCTGCATATAAGTTAAATAAGCAGGGTGACAATATGCAGCCTTGAAATACTCCTTTCCCAATTTGGATCCAGTCTGGTGTTCCATGTCCGGGTCTAACTGTTGCTTCTTGACCTGTATATAGACTTCTCAGGAACTAAGTCAAGATATTCTGTGCCTGAAACCATCATTCACCCTTGTAAGAACAGCAGTTTAGCTTTCAACTGTTGGCCTCTGTCAGAGGAGAAATAGACAAGGCCAAAGAGGAGGCCTAAAAAGATGGTCATCACTGGGCCCCAGAAACAGAAGGCAACATTTGGGGTGAGGGCTGTAGGGTGTGTGACTTTCTTCTGATTGGTTGGTGGTGAGGCAACAGAGTGGTACTCCAGGAATCGTGCTCAGACTGAAATTACCATTCTTCACCTGAGTGGGGGCCCCAGTTTTGTAGAACTCAAAGACATTGTTATGTATACTTCTTGAGTAGGAACCCAGACCCTGCCTCAAGACTGTACCGCCATTTGATTGTTCTTCCTGTTTCTGTATCCCCACCCTTCTTTGATTAGCAACTGTTTGAATCTGTCCTTTGGGATTCATAGAAGGTCAAGGAGGCTGAATGAAGCCTATATCCTACAGACAAGAATGGAGAACACAGAACATATCTGTACTTCAGAGCCCCACGGAGTCCTGCTCAGTTTTAATTCAGGGAGTTGGGCAACTATGACTCTGATAACTGCCTCAGTTTGGAGAATAGACACTGAATTGGAAGTATTCCTGAGTTCTAAGTCCTAGTTCTGAGTCTTATACAATTAAAATATCAATCCCTTGGTCTATCATTTTGGTGTAACAGACCAAATTAGAAGCAGTTGGAGGAGTGACAACTGGAATTTTAATAGACAAAATTAATCTCATTTCTTTTCAGAGAATATGCCTGAAACCCAGTCTGAACCTGGCACTTTGGGAAGACTTGTAGCCAGGTAGCCAGTTGCTTAGCTCTATAAAAAATAAGGTTGCAGTTACCAGGTGCCAGCAGACATTGTTTTGAGAATGTCTGGTGGCATCCAAGTCTGACACAACTCAGAAAACTCAAGTGTTTAGCAATACATGGTCTAGTCTGAAATTACACCCGTAGTATCACCTAGTTATTACCTTGGATGTCTGAACCATAGCTACTGTGTTTTTACTTTTAATCGTAAAATTCTCCTTAATAGCCAAAGCAGATGTCACCATTAATGATGTCAGTGTTTCTCTAGGTATGAGAAGATGCAAGAATTGGGGCTTATAAAATTTTGTCCTGAAAAGATTTAAATATCTGAAGGCCTGTTCTGCCAGTTTTTCCCAGAGCACAAAGTGCCTCATTCCTGATTTCCACCCTGAACTCCTTTCAGGGGCATTGAAGGTCAGCAGCTGCAGTGGCCATGATTAAATCTTTGTAGACATAGATGGCAAGTGTCAGTTTTAGTTGGCAGAGACCCTTCTTGGTCATAAACTTGGCTATGATTTTAAGGGAGAGCATTTCATGACCATTTGATCCCAGGATGCTGAGAAAGTTTGTTCTCAGGTCTGGCAAAGATTTTGAAAGACCACTCAATGTGCTGTTACTGGACTAGGGCATAAAACAGCATCCAAAATTCTCTGGACCACCTGTCTTACTAGCTTCTTGGTCCAGGAAAACTTTCCCTCTTTTTGCTTCTTCCCATATCTAGAGTTACACTGTTACCATCATTGATCTCATATGGAACTACATATAATTTTATCAGAGGCCTCAGTCGTACATTTGGCAATATAAGAAACAGCAATTTTGTAAAACAGGTGAAAGAGAAGTAACGTAGCCAGCAGTATTAGTAAAGTCATAAGTAAGACTTAAGCTAAAAACTTCCATTAGAAGTAGCCCAGTATATCCCAGGTTATCTGACTTAGTCTATTCTGTACAAATCTTTATCTTCCAGGGGATTATATATTGGCACTGTCTATAAGGCACATATCCCAGTTTCCTAGTGTTACTAGACTGATTATTCTTAGTACGATTTAATTGTTTCCAACACAGAGGAGACTTTAAACCTAGATTATCATATATAAATCCATCCCATAATGGTGGGAGATTTATTCTTTTGCTGAAACTTTGCTTTCTGCTCTGATTGAGACTGAGATATAGAAGAAAACTAAAATTTATGGCCAGGGTCAGAGCAGGCATTATTAATTGGCCAGGTGAGGGGATTCCATCTGCAATATCAATAGTGACCTGAATCAGTGCAGTTTACTTAAGTCACTCAGTCATGTCCAATTCTTTGTGACCCCCATGGGCTGCAGCATGCCAGGCCTCCCTGTCCATTACCCGGAGCTTACTCAAACTCATGTCCATCGAGTCAGTGATGCTGTTCAACCATCTCATCCTCTGTCATTTCCTTCTCCTCCTGCCTCAATCTTTGCCAGCATCAGGGTCTCTGCAAATGAGTCAGTTCTTCACATCAGGTAGCCAAAGTATTGAAGTTTCAGCTTTAGCGTCAGTGCTTCCAGTTAATATTCAGGACTAATTTCCATTAGAATGGACTGGTTGAATTTCCTTGCAGTCCAAGGGACTCTTAACAGTCTTCTCCAACATCACAGTTCAATAGCATCAATTCTTCAGCACTCAGGTTTCTATAAAGAAACTCTCACACCCATACATGACTACTGGAAAAACCATAGCTTTGACTAGATGGATCTTTGTTGGCAAAGGAATGTCTCTGCTTTTTAATAAGCTGTCTAGGTTGATCATAGCTCTTCTTCGGAACAAGTGTCTTTTAATTTCATGGCTGCAGTCACCATCTGCAATGATTTTGGAGTCCAAAAGAAAGTCTGACACTGTTTCCGCTGTTTCCCCATCTATTTCCCACGAAGTGATGGGAACGGATGCCATGATCTTCATTTTTTGATGGTATACGTGTTTGGACCTGACAAATAAAATTAAAAATATGGTTTAGATGACAATTTGTTTGGAACTGAGAATGTTAACTGCCTCTGTAGGGAGGCCAGAGGTCCCAGGTGGCAGGAGAAAATAAACTGCAAGTGGCACGATTTTTTCCCTTCTCTGTTGACACCTGGTTCCACCTGAACTTAACTTTTCTCAAACCAATGCCTTTTTCATATGGAAATGTTTTTCTTAAGCTGTGTTAATTAAGCTGTCTATTTGCTTTGGAATCTGCCTTTCTTCAAATCGCCTAACTTTTTTGTCTTTTCTCAAACCTTGGGCTGATCATGGCTCAATGAACCAGTGTTCATGTCAATTGTTTTATGGTGAGGGAGTGGGGATGACACACCTTGTGCCGTTCTATCTCAAAAATGAATATTGTGGGAGAAGGGCCTGGTGAAACTCCCTCAGCCTCAAGGTATCTCTCTTATTTGATTAGCAGCTCACTAACACATAAAATGCCTTTCTGAAAACTAGCAAGTTGGCACTCTTTCTGTCTCCTTCTGATGTCTATGTCAGAAGCTTTCCCTATCTCTATTATACTTTAATAAAACTTAGCTACAGAAAAAGCTCTGAATAGTCAAGACTCATCTCTGCCCCCGGATTGAAATCCTCTCCTCCAGAGGCCATGAATCCCACATAGCACATGGCTTGCAACAGCAACCTTTCAGAATCATACCAAAAAAACAGTGTATCTGAAAGAATTAAAAACAAGCCTTTCCAAAGTTGCTTGGTGGTCCAGTGTTTAGGACTCCAGGCTTCTACTGTAGGTGGCTGGGGTTTCATCTCTGGTCAGAGAACTAAGATTCCCCTGCCATGCAGCAGTGCAACCAAAAAAATAAAAATAAAAAATAAAAAATGCCTCTCTCCTCTAAAAAAAAAAAAAATTATTTGTTCATTTATTTATTTTGCCTGCACTGGATCTTAGTTGTGGCATGTGGGATCCTGGTTACATCATGCAAACTGTTAGTTGTAGCATGTGGGATCTAGTTCTCTGACCAAGGACTGAACCTGGGCCTCCTGCATTGGAAGCACAGAGTCTTGGCCCGTGGACCACCAGCGAAGTCCTTTGCTCATTCCAGTTGCTCTGTGACCCTGCTGACTGGATCCCTGGGCAGCCTCCTCCCCTCTACTCCCCTGCCAGGCATCTTTGTGAGTGTTTCATGTCTTTATGGTTCTGGACCAAGTATCACCACAAACAACCCAGTGAACACATCCTGGTGCTCTCCACATTCTTGGACTTATATTTGAGATGGTTGACCAGGAGTTCCTGCTAGTTTCCTGAAGAGTCTCACCATTCTGCATTCCCACCAACAAAATAGAAATTTTCTTATGGATCTGGAGCCCCACATACGGTATGTTGTCTGCTGTTTTAATTTTGCTGTTTTTGAACGGTGCCGAGTATTTTCTTATGTCATTTCTCTTTTTCGGGGGGGAGCCAAAGTGCACAGTTTATAAGATCTTAGTTCCCTGACCAGGGATCAAACCTGGGTCCACAGCAGTGAAAGTACCAAGTCCTAACCATTGAACAGCCAAGGAAGTCGCTGTTTCATTCATTTTGACTTGCATCCCCAACCACCTCACTGCTGTCAATTGGCCTATGCAATTTGCTCTCATGTGAAAAACTGTTCACGAATGGCCCAGTTTTCTGCTGGGCTACCTGTTATTGGGACACAGATGTTTATTTGGTTATTTTATGTGTGTGTGGATGTAGATCAAATTAATACATATACATTTGAACAAATGTACAATGTCATATATCCACCATTACAGTATCATTCAGAGTATTTTGCTGCCCTAAAAATCCTCTGTGCGCTCTCTGTTCTACATTCCTAGGCCCTGGCAACACCATCCTCTTACTGTCTCCATAATCTGCCCTCCCTGACACGTCTTCTAGTTGGGGTCACACCAGACATAATATTTCATACTGGCTTCCTGAGCTTTGTTTTCTCTTTGAAGCTGTCTTTTCATCCCACATCACTCAGAGAATGTTATTCCAACGCAGTAGACTTTGTCACATAAAAGCCTTGTTGGTCACCCAACATGACCATTCTTAGAAGTACCTAAGATTTTTTTTTTTATTATGATCATAAAGTTCTAAGGGTTACATTTATGTCTGAATTATCATTACATTTATGAGCAGTTCAGACTCATTAAATTAGTATATATATGATTGCACATTTTTATAATTATTAAAAATAAATCTATTTGAAATACATTTTTAATAGAATGCTTTTTCCTTTTATTGTTTTTCACATGTATCCAAAGATGACCAATGACTAATTGCTAGGAAGAGAAAAGATTCAATAATTAGATCTATTCCTAGTTTGTATTTCTTAGATATTAGCACAGATACCTTGCTCAGATGAGAATAACTTATTTATTCAATTCCTTCCCAATTACATAACCAAGTATCACAAGAAAAGCTGGGTAACCTATCAGCTGACAACTTGATTAGTGTTTCCTTCAATCCTGTTGAAAGGACACAGTGGGAAGCTTTCAAGAGGGCTTATGAGAATCCTTTTTCAGTGTCTGGAAAGCAGGACAAGAGCATCCCCAGGATCAGTAACTAAGCAGCTGTCAACACGACCAGCATCCCCTTCATTGAGAAAGTCTTGCTTAACCTGATGAGATTAACAGGCTCGGGAAACATGCAACACTGTCCATCTTATTATGCCTTCATACATGTGGTATTCTCTTTCAATAAAAGGTTCTTACTGTAGGATGTTCTTCAAGTGCATTTTCTTTAAATCTGTATATTAGCTTATTCTGCTTGTGAAATATAATTGCCCTCTTCATCCCTCCCTGCCTGGCCCACCAGCCTGGTTGAATTCTCTAACAGTCAAGACTCATTTCAGTGTTCACTGCAAGAAAAACAGGTGTTTGTATTGAGAGGAGGCTCACCAAACCAGGGCTAGGCAAACTGCAGGAGGCATCCCACAAGCAGCCTCAACAAGATCAGAATAAGATGGAGCTGGGGGGAACACAGTTCCTATATAAGTTCAAAAAAGGGAGGGACTTCCCTAGCTGTCCAGTGGTTAAAGACTCTGCAATTCCACTGCAGGGGGCATGGGTTTGATCCCTGGCCAGGGAACTAAGATCTCGCAGGCCAGGTGGCACAGCCAAAAAAAGAAGTGGGAGGAGATCAAAATGCAATTTCTGTTTAAGCCACTGAATGTGCAATGATGCACTATTATCTAAAATTCCAGGTTAACAGTTTTGTTGAGGTGTAATCAACATATAACAAATGCACATGTTTAAAGTGTATAATTTGATATGGTTGGAAACACGTGTCCCCCATCAAGATAATGAATATATCAACAATGACAAATTACTCAATGGTCAATCTAAGAAAGGGGCTTCTATGGTGGCTGATTTGGTAAAGAATCTGCCTACAATGTGGGAGACTTGGGTTCAGTCCCTGGGTTGGGAAGATCCCCTGGAGAAGGGAATGGGACCCCACTCCAGTAGTCCTGCCTGGAGAATTCCATGGACAGAGAAGCCTGGCTGGCTACAGTCCATGGGATCACAAAGAGTTGGACACAACTTAGTGATTAACACACACAATCTAAGCAGGAAGTGGAAATTTTAATTTGAGCGAACCTGAGGATTATAACCCAGGAGACAGATTCTCAGAAATTTCTGAGGACCATTCTGAGGAGGTGAGGGAAGAGAATTACTGTGATTCTGATGAAGGGTTATGTGCTCACTGCTATTCAGGAGGAACAGATGCCTTAAAGGTTTTAATGTATTTCTAAGCATGTGAAGAGGTGAGAATCCAGGTTCACAAAAAGTTTCTCCTGAAAATATTTGACTGTCTGAGAGCCAGTTCTGCTAGATTTCCCAGAGCACAAAGTGTCTCATCCTTATGGTTGTCTGAATTCCTTTCAGGGTGTCCTATAGGTCAGTGACTGCAGTGTTGATGACGTCATTCCTTTAGAGCTGGGTGGTGGGAAATTTTCTTTATGTTACAATCCCTCCCTTTGGTCTTAATTTTGACCAAGGTTTGGGAGGCATTTGGTGACCAATTTGTCCTAAGGTCCTAAGAATGCTCATTCCCACGTTGAGCGAGGATTCCATTGATGGGCCACTCAACCTACTGCTACCAGACTAGGCCCTGCTAACAGCAGCCCAAGGCCTTGGGCTGTCTGTCCTACTGGTCAGTGTTAGTCCAGGAAATGGTTTCCTCCGTGGCTTTTTCCCATACCTAGAGTCACATTGTTACAATCACTGATCTTATAGAACTATGTATTTGATCAATTGTTTCAGGTCACCTGTTCATTATTTTTATGGGAGGCTCAGTCACACATTCAGTAATGCAAGAAACAATAATCTTGTTTTACAAGATTATTAGGCAGAATACAAGTAATATAGCTAGTGACATTAATAAGGTCACAAGTGAGTATTTAAGCTGAGAACTTCCTTTAGGTGCAGCCCTGTGGTTGTCTGACCAGTCTGTTCTGCATCAATCACTATCTTTTTTTTTTTTACTATTTGTTTATGACTGCACTGGGTCTTTGTTGCTTTCTGCTGGCTTTTCTCTAGTTGTGGGAAGCAGTTGCTTCTCTTCCTTGCAGTGCATCGACTTTTTATTGTGCTGGCTTCTCTTGTTGCAGAGCATGGACTCTAGGGCATGAAAGCTTCAGTAGCTGCAGCAAGTGGGCTCAGTAGTTGTAGCTCAGTATGTGAGCTTAGTTGCTCCATGGCATGCGGGATCTTCCCAAACCAGGGATTGAACCCATGTGCCCTGCTTTGGCAGGTGGATTCCTATCCTCTGCACCACCAGGAAAGTCTGCAATCACTGTCTTTGAAGGAAATGACATGGCCTTGTCCATAACTCTCACCAAAGACATCTGCATGTACAAGATAAGTGGTGGTCATCATGACCCCTTACAGGACTGAGAAAGGAATGTTATCTTCTAAGGAGCTACCCTAATTCCAACCTCCATGACATGGCATTTCATTCCCACTAAGGTGCTAGAATTAAAAAGACAGACAATAATAAGTGGGGAAGTTGGAATATTCAAACATGGCTAGTAGGAATATGAGCTGATGCCATCATTTTGGAAATTAGTTTGGCAGTTTCTGAAAATGTCAAACATGGAGTCACCATGTGACTCAGTACTTTCATTCCCACATATAAACCCAAGAAAGGAAAACATGTCCATGGAAATACTTGTACATGAATGTTCATAGCAGCACAATTCATGACAGCTGAAAGGTAGAAACCACCCAAATGACCATCACAGATGAACAGGGAACAGATACACATAATATGGTCCATCCACACAATGGACTATTACTCAGCCATGAAAAGGAGTGGAGCAGTGACACTCACTGCAGCATGGTCTCACTCGACCTTGAACACACTCACCTTGACACGCACCTTGAACACCCAATACTCAGTGAGAGAAACCAGGCACAGAAAAAAATGCTGTCTTAGAATGCTTGGGCTACCATAGCAAAATAGCAGAATGAGGGCCTCAGCAACAGAATTGTATTTCCAACAGTTCTGGAGGCCAGAAGTCTGAGATGAGGGTGTCAGGATGGTCAGGTTCCGGTGAAGCTCTGTTCTTTGTGGGGGACCGTGTCTTCACTGTGTCGTCACCTGGAGAAAGGGATGAGGGAGCTCCCCGGGAGTCTTTTTTATAAGAACATTAATCCATTCATGGCTCCTCTTTCATGACCTCATCACCACTCAAGTCTCCACCTCTTCATACTATCACCTTAGGGTTTAGGATGATTCTATTTACAGGAAACATCCAGAACAGGCAAATCTAGAGACAGGAAGCAGGTCAGTGGTGTCAAATACTGGGGGAGGGGAAGGGCAACGGGAAGTGACAGCTCATGAAGATTCATCTGGGGTCTCATATTGGGATGAGAATGTTCTGGTAGAAGTTTTTGACTTGTTTTTTGATTTGTCTTTCACAGAGTAGAAATCTTTAATTTTATTAAGTCCAGGGAATCCTTTGCTTTTCTTTGTGGATTGTCTTTTTGTGTTGTGTGTCAACACTCCAAAGCTCATGAGGTACTTGGCCAAACCCAAACTCATGTCACTTTTCTCCTGTAAATTGAATAGTTTTGTATCTAAAATTTGTCTGTGAATAACTGAGTGAATTTAGTGTGAGTTGTAAAGTTTACATCTATATTCATTTCATTCCTCATAGTTTCCAATTAATTGTTCCTTAACTATTTTTAAGAAGTAAAGACATCACTTTGCTGACAAAGGTCCATATACTCAAAGCTATGGTCTTTCCTGTAGTCAAGTATGGATGTGAGAGTTGGACCATAAATAAGGCTGAGTGCTGAAGAATTGGTGATTTTGAACTGTGATACTAAAGAGCGTTTTGATGAAAGTGAAAGAGGAGGGTGAAAAAACTGACTTCAAACTCAGCATTCAAAAAAATAACATCATGGCATCTGGTCCCATCATTTCATGGTGTATAGATAAGGATACAATGGAAACAGTTAAAGACTTTTATTTTCCTTTGGCCCCACTGAAGACAGTGACAGCAGCCATTAAAAGATGCTTGCTCCTTGGAAGAAAAGCTATGACAAAACTAAACAGCTTAGTAAAAAGCAGAGACATTACTCTGCCAACAAAGTTATATATATTCAGAGCTAAGGTTTTTTCCAGCAGTCATGTATGGATGTAAGTGTTGGACCATAAAGAAGGCTGAGCACTGAAGAATTAATAGAAGACTCTTGAGAGATGTTGGACAGCAAGGAAATCAAGCCAGTCAATCCTAAAGGAAATTAACCCCGATGGCATCCCACTCCAGTACTCTTGCCTGGAAACTCCCATGGACAGAGGAGCCTGGTAGGCTGCAGTCCATGGGGTCGCTGAGTCAGACACGATTGAGCGACTTCACTTTCACTTTTCACTTTCATGCATTGGAGAAGGAAATGGCAACCCACTCCAGTGTTCTTGCCTGGAGAATCCCAGGGATGGCGGAGCACAATGGGCTGCCGTCTATGGGGTCGCACAGAGTCGGACACGACTGAAGCGACTTAGCAGCAGCAGCAGCATTCATTGGAAGGACTGAAACTGAAACTGAAGCTCCAGTACTTTGACCACCTGATGTGAAGAGCCAACTCATTGGAAAAGACCCTGATGCTGTGAAAGATTGAGGACAGGAGGAGAAGCAGACGACAGAGAATGAGATGGTTAGATAGTACCACAGACACAATGGATGTGAAATTGGGCAAACTCCAGGATATAGTAAGGGACAAGGAGGCTTGGCATGCTGCAGTCCATAGGGTTGCAAAGAGTCAGACAAGACTTAAATGGGCCTCTGGGTCTCTGACTCTGCAGTCAGGGTTGGAAGTAGTGGGGGATCTTGGGTGTCTGGAATCTGAGAGGCCCTCTACTGGGGAGGGGTAGGAGACCCAGGTGGTAGTTAGCTGAGTCCAAGGCCCTCCTGAGCATGAGGCATCCTAGCCCCCATGCATCACCAAGAGGCTGGCTCCATCCTCCCCTCAGCCCCTAGGCCTGGTCCCTGCTTCTGAGAAATTCCCTAGGGTGGGGCCCTGGTGCTGGAGACGCCTCCATGCTGTGGTTCCTGAGTATCGAGGGAGGATAGAGGAGTGAGGGGAGATGTCCACAGAAAGGGAGCTTCTGCAGAATAAAGCCTGGGGCTGCTGCACCCCACATCATTCCTGGGCAGGACAGTGAGAGTGGGGCTCCTTCCCCTTCCAAAACACACAGAACACATGGGGCACTGGTCACTGGGACCCTATACAATATCAAAACCTCCCACACCGGCCCATTGGGTGAGAGACACTATTTAAAGACTATTAATGGAGAAGGGGGAAGGGAAGGGGAGGTGAACCTGGGGTGGTGAGAATTGGAAAATCATCCAAGGACACAGTCTCCCTGCAGTGACACCCCCCACCCACCCAGGTAGAGGTGACCCTCCAAGTCAGAACCCTCATGTCTTGGACACCCACATTCTGGGCCTTTGGAGGACAAATACCTGAGCACCCTTAGTACTTGCCTACATCTGCTGCATTAAGCTCTTCCCTGTCTTCTTCATGGCCAAGTTCTCGCCCCTCCCAACAGAGCTCTTGGGGGCTTAATGTGATGAGGGGGGGTGGTCTACAGTGGGACTGGAGGCCATGTGGCAGGCAGAAGGGCTCGCACTGATCTTGCAGGTCCACACAGCATGGTTGTAGATCTGTGCACAGGGCACCAGGCTGTCGGTGTAGAGGGTGCAGTGGTCCAGGGGTCAGCCCAGCCCCTGCAGGTGTGTGGCCACTGAGCAGCCCGTGTGGACTATGCGTGGAGCCCTGGGATGCCCCCACACTCCTGGAGGGACACTTGAGCACTGGCCCTGAATGACCAGGAGGTCAGACAGCAGGGCCCCCACCTAATCTAAGTTCCCACAAGAAACTGAAGACACCTCTGCAGAAAAACAGGATGACACCAGCCTGACTGCTGTCCTGAGGAGCTTGCCTGGTGCCCGACTGCTGTCTTGAGGAACCAGACTCAAGTCTGACTGCTGTCTGGAGTAACTTGGCTGGTGTCTGCGTGCTGTCCTGGGTTGAATATGGGGCCCCTCAAAATTAAGTCCACATCATGACCCCAGAATCTGAGAATGGATACTTATTTGTAAGAAGATCTTTGCAGTTATGGATCTGGGGGTGAGGTCATCCTGGATCACACTGGCCCTAAATCAATGTCACCTTCCTTCAGAGAGACAAGAGAAGAGAGGCAGACAGAGGAGACACCAGGTGAAGACAGAGGCAGAGATGGGAGGGAGGAGGCCATGAGCCCAGGGACACCTGGAGCCCATAGAAGCTGGAAGAGGCAGAAAGGACCCTCTGCTGGAGCCTCTGGGGGGAGCGCAGTGCTGGAACACCTTGATCTCAGATATCTGGTCTCCAGGACTGAGAGAGGACAGGATTCTGTTGTTCGGAGCCTCCATATGTGGCTGTTTGTCACCGCTGCCCCAGGAAGCTCAACAGGTAGTGGGCAGCTCCCTGCCCTATTCTAAACCCTCTCTCCCTCCCACAGGTGAGGTGGCCCTGAAAACCCTACTCTTACCTCCATGTCCAGTAGAGCTGATCTTGGAGTTGTTCTGAGTTTTGCAGGCTGAGCCCCTGTTGCTATGCCCATACTTCCCCACAAGAGCATCCAGAACAAGCTGTCTTCCCTGTTGCCTGACTCCCCTTCCCCTAGCCAGTATCCTCAGGAAAGGTCAGGGGCTCTGTAGCAGCATCTGCAGGCAGTCTGCATCTGGACCTGCGTTCACATCTTCCCTGTAAACACAGTGAGAACTTTCCCTGACCTCACACCCCCTGCTGACTGTCTCCTCATCTGGCCACAGGCCCGGTGCAGGTGTGAGACCCACTGACCTCTCAGCCTCTTCCTCATGTTGTCAGAGCTGCTCCAGGCCCTTGCTGAAAACCCATGAACCCACTTTTAATAGGAGTACCCTTGCTCACAACCCTCCAACCCCCACCTTTTGCAGGAGTTATCAGGTCAAAGGATCCAGAGAGAAGAAAGGACGCTACAAAAAACAAAACCAGATTGAGCCAGCTGGGACCAAGAAGGCAATGAATCTGACCTCCAACAGACTTTGAGTCTCATTGTATGTTGATTTTACTATATTATCATATTAAGTGGCATATCTACTGGTGGCCATGACCAGACAGGAAGAACCATTAAAAGGATAAAAAGGAGGTGGCACACCTCTCCCTTAGAAAAAGCCCTGTCTCTTCCCTCAGTGCACATGCCTCCCCAGCATTAGCCTCACTTCTCCTTTGTCTTAACTCTGGAGAATTAAAGCCCTCTCTCCAGGTGGGCGAGAAGCTGACCTGTGAACTTAATTCCCGCTTCTCCATTCTTTGGCCTCTGAATGAAGCCTGTGGTACGTTGGTCTCAGCTTTGATTTCATAATCACCTACTTGAACCTGAATGGAGAAAGGAAACCTTCCCTGTTGAGGCAGAGAGTCTCAGCCAGGCTCAGGCCCAAATAGGGTCCATACAACTAGGTAACAATCTGTAAGGGAAGAGAAGTCTCTGCCTGTAGGGTGGGTGAAGGGCTTACAGCTACAGTACTTGCTACACTTACACTTACAGCTACCGTACTTGCTTTGTGGACAGCACAGCCCCTCAAGGGCCTGGACTGTATGCTCGCTCTCATCCCCGCCCCCCCCCCCCCCATGACCACCTTACAGTCATGACTCAGTGACACTGGCTACTGAGTGTCCAGTCAGGAGAGACCCAGAGGCAGTACCTAAAGCTAGATCAGAAGTGACTTTTTACAGGCGGTGTGCATAGTAGATATTAGGACTTTGTTTTGCGTCTAGAAACAGAGCTGCTAAAAGCTGGTGTGTGCTGTGGACTTGAAACCCATGTGCAGGACAAGATCTCCCAATGGGCCCTGGCTCAGAAGCTTCTGCACAGGTGATGGCCACAGTAGTACTTCTTTTCCAAGTCCTCCAAGCCTCCCTGGTGGGCACAGGTGGACCCACACCCCATGGGCTCCCCAACCCAGAGTCTGAAGGGCTAATGCAGGCAGGGCCTGGGGATGAGAGCAGTCACTCCACCAACCACCAAAACTGAGCCCATCCCAGGCTCCGCTACAAGTCTGCTCACATTTGCTCTCTAGATCCTAAAGACAGACCTGCAGGAAACACGGGTCATGAGTCCCATATTGATGGTGTTCTGTGGTTTGAGATCTGTAAATTATTTAGAGTTTATTTTTGTGTATGGTGTTAGGGAGTGAGAAATAGAATATTTCCTGCTGTATCAGTAAACAAGCATGTCATAGTCATCAGCAATTGCAGTCCTTCTGTGTGAGCCGGTGAGCCCTCAGGGAATTCAGGAAGAGTATCCGCTTTCTAGCAGCCATCAGACTACAGACATTCCCTAAGGTGAGCCCTGAGGAAAGGAAGCTCAGGATGTGAAAACAAGACACTGGCCCCAGACAGGGGAGGTGCATATGAAAGGAACGATTTCAGGGAGCCCTGACTTGTGCATCTTCCCATACACAGAAAAACACTAAACTCCTTGACTCAGGATATCTGCTTTTCTTTAACAATATTCTTTTTATACTCAAACTACCTGCCCTTTGTTACAAAGTTCTTGTAACCTGGCTCCTCCCTTCACCTCCTAGGGTTCTCTCAGGGTTACTTGAGATGGTGTCTCCTAGGCTTAAAGCCCGAAAAATTCCCACCAAATAAAACATAAATCTCAACTTTTAGGTTGTGAATATTTTTAAGTCAACAGAAATATCTTAATTTTGTTCCATGTTTCATTGTCTAAGGAACCTCCACACTGTCTCCATGGGCTTCCCAGGTGGCACCAGTGGTAAAGAACATGTTCGCCAACACAGGAAACATAAGAGACAGGGCTTCAATCCCTGGGTGGGGAAGATCCCCTGGAGGAGGTCATGGCACTCCACTCCAGTATTCTTGCCTGGAGAATCCCATGGACAGAGGAGCCTGGTGGGCTACTGTCCACAGGGTTGAAGAGTCAGGCATGACTGAAGTGACTTAGCATGCATGCACACTGTCTCCATAGTGGCTCTTCCCAGTTGACATTCCAACATTGATGGAGGAGGGTTCTCATTTCTCCACACCCTCTCCAGCCTCGGTTCTTTGTAGAGTATTTGACAATGGTCATTCTGACTGGTGTGAGGCGATACCTCACTGTAGTTTTGATTTGGATTTCTCAATCCTGAAAGATGATGCTGAGAAAGTGCTGCACTCAATATGCCAGTAAATTTGGAAAACTCAGCAGTGGCCGCAGGACTGGAAAAGCTCAGTTTTCATTCCAATTCCAAAGAAAGGCAATGCCAAAGAATGCTCAAACTACTGCACAATTGCACTCATCTCACATGCTAGTAAAGTAATGCTCAAAATTCTCCAAGCCAGGCTTCAGCAATATGTGAACCGTAAACTTCCTGATATTCAAGCTGGTTTTAGAAAAGGCAGAGGAACCAGAGATCAAATTGCCAACATCTGCTGGATCATGGAAAAAGCAAGAGAGTTCCAGAAAAATATCTATTTCTGTTTTATCGACTATGCCAAAGCCTTTGACTGTGTGGATCACAAGAAACTGTTGAAAATTCTGAAAGATATGGGAATACCAGACCACCTGACCTGCCTCTTGAGAAATCTGTATGCAGGCCAGGAAGCCACAGTTAGAACTGGACATGGAAAAACAGACTGGTTCCAAATAGGAAAAGGAGTAGGTCAAGGCTGTATATTGTCACCCTGCTTATTTAACTTATATGCAGAGTACATCATGAGAAACGCTGGACTGGAAGAAACACAAGCTGGAATCAAGATTGCCAGGAGAAATATCAATAACCTCAGATATGCAGATGACACCACCCTTATGGCAGAAAGTGAAGAGGAACTAAAAAACCTCTTGATGAAAGTGAAAGAAGAGAGTGAAAAGTTGGCTTAAAGCTCAACTTACAGAAAACGAAGTTCATGGCATTTGGTCCCATCACTTCATGGGAAATAGATGGGGGAACAGTGGAAACAGTGTCAGACTTTATTTTGGGGGGCTCCAAAATCACTCCAGATGGTGATTGCAGCCATGAAATTAAAAGACGCTTACTCCTTGGAAGAAAAGTTATGACCTAGATAGTATATTCAAAAGCAGAGACATTACTTTGCTGACTAAGGTGCATCTAGTCAAGGCTCCGGTTTTTCCAGTAGTCATGTATGGATGTGAGAGTTGGACTGTGAAGAAGGCAGAGCGCCGAAGAATTGATGCTTTTGAACTGTGGTGTTGGAGAAGACTCTTGAGAGTCCCTTGGACTGCAAGGAGATCCAACCTGTCCATTCTGAAGATCAGCCCTGGGATTTCTTTGGAAGGAATGATGCTAAAGCTGAAACTCCAGTACTTTGGCCACCTCATGCAAAGAGTTGACTCATTGGAAAATACTCTGATGCTGGGAGGGATTGGGGGCAGGAGGAGAAGGGGATGACAGAGGGTGAGATGGCTGGATGGCATCACTGACTCGATGGACATGAGTCTGAGTGAACTCCAGGAGTTGGTGATGGACAGGGAGGCCTGGCGTGCTGTGATTCATGGGGCTGCAAAGAGTCGGACACGACTGAGTGACTGAACTGAACTGAATATTTAGCAAGGTTGACATCATTTCCTGTGATTTTTTTAAAGTGTATGATTTTTTAAACATCTTGCAATTGACTCTTGAATGTCTGTACTGTGACTTGATGAACACTCCTAGAACATTCCTTGAAGATAGGTGTTATTTTCTCAAAATGTGGCAGAAACTAGTAATTTAGAAACCAAACACCACAGTCGGAGAGTTGGAGAACTCAGGTTTATTATGCAGGCGGGCCCAGAGGAGTTAACACTCCAAGCTCTGAGCCCTGAACAAAGGGGTTACAGAGTTTTTATAGACCTAATATAGTGGACAATACTACAGCTAATAGGCTGGTTTAAACTAAGGGGTTTCCCATGTGTGGGAACAGTGGTCAAGGAGGGGAAGGGGATGCCTGACCTTTACTGGACAGCCATGATTAAGCAGGTTTGCAGGGGCTGGTCGGTTGCAAAGAGCAGGACAAGGGTGAGTGAGATAAGCTCCAGTTCCTAGTATTGTAAGTCCCTGCTTTCTGAGACTATGTGACCTAAGTGATCCAGACTTTGTAAGGAGAAACCTGAGTTACAGAGACAGAAGGAGCAGGAGATTATGTAAAATTTTAACTTTGCTCTTCATTCCCCACTCTCGATGCTTCTATCACTTGTTGTAGAAAGCATCATCTCATATTTTGGTAGGACATTCAGAGCTCCTCATCATTTAGGGAACTATATTAAGCTATTACTATTTGTAACTTTATGGATTCAATCTGAGAGGTTATGAACCAGGTAGTAGCTTTGAGAATACAAGAGCCAAACAAGAGTGCTGTCAAGAACATGAAGAGAGGACCAGTTAAAGAGAGAAGCCACGATGCCCAGCTCCAGATAGTCTTCCAATTACCCCAGGAATTTGCTAGTTTCTCTCTCCTTTTTGTGATTTGTCCCCTTAGCAGTATGGCCATATCTCTGACTATTTCTGATTAGTTTCTATAAAAGCAGAATTCTTTAAGAAGAGGCAGAGTCCTCCCTCTTCAGCTGTCAGTAGGTCTCAGTTCAGTCGCTCAGTCGTATCCTACTCTTTGTGACCCCATGAATCGCAGCACGCCAGGCCTCCCTGTCCATCACCATCTCCCGGAGTTCACTCAAACTCATGTCCATCGAGTCAGTGATGCCATCCAGCCATCTCATCCTCTGTCGTCCCCTTCTCCTCCTGCCCCCAATCCCTCCCAGCATCAGAGTATTTTCCAATGAGTCAACTCTTCGCATGAGGTGGCCAAAGTACTGGAATTTCACCTTTAGCATCATTCCATCCAAAGAACACCTAGGGTTGATCTCCTTTAGAATAAACTGGTTGGATCTCCTCGCAGTCCCAGGGACTCTCAAGAGTATTCTCTAATACCACAGTTCAAAAACATCAATTCATCTGCACTCAGCTTTCTTCACAGTCCAACTCTCACATCCATACATGACCACTGGAAAAACCATAGCCTTGACTAAATGGACCTTTGTTGGCAAAGTAATGTCTCTGCTTTTGAATATGCTATCTAGGTTGGTCATAACTTTTCTTCCAAGAAGAAAGCGTCTTTTAATTTCATGGCTGCAGTCACCATCTGCAGTGATTTTGGAGCCCAAAAAGATAAAGTCTGACACTGTTTCCACTGTTTCCCCATCTATTTCCCATAAAGTGATGAGACCAGATGCCATGATCTTTGTTTTCTGAATGTTGAGCTTTAAGCCAACTTTTTCACTCTCTTCTTTCACTTTCATCAAGAGCCCTCTCCTATTCTGTAAAACCACCTCAGCCAGGGAGTCTAGTTGGTCCTGTAAGGCCACTAAAGATTTGGTTACTCTCTCAATGTTATATGTGAAGCCCTTGGATAGTGTACGGTAAAAGGTGGTTGATGAAGCAACTCCTCCTGTTCCCATACCTATCCCAGCCATAATTCCCAGACCAACTAGTAGGGATATAAACTGGATGGCTCTTTTTGGCCACATACGTGCTGCCAAAGGTATGGTAAGAGTCTGGTTGTTAGGAACAATATTCATCTGGGGAGTGAGGAAAGCTAAGGTCCATCCATTTTAATGGTAGACATAAATAAGCATCTATCCCACAAACAAAGAAAAGGCCTTGATGGGGGTGGCACCATATGTGTTTGTGAGAGGATGAATGGACCACTCACCTTTTAAAGTCTGATTACATTTGTCCCTGGCTAAATTGCCTACAGGTTCAGTTCCTCTATCATTTATAAAGCATTCTGGAGCCTTTTGAGTTAACTCAATTGTCCATAAAACTGACCCTTGTAAGTGTGGATCTGTAGGAGTCCCCATGGTTGTTGGATGTTGGCTGTTGGCTATTGGATGTTAGCTACTGGTGTTGCTAAGTACCATGGGGCTCCTAAGGATAAGCAAAGCCAGCAATCCCTGGCCAGCTTGGGGCTGGTGTCATTAAGAAGGCAATGAGTTGCATTGAGAAACTGGTACAGACAAAGGTCTAAGGGGGAGTTAACTCTGTAACCTGGGTCATACTGCCAACAGTCAGAGCCTGACTTTTTAGGGCAAAGTTGGTCCCTGATTTTGTTTGTCTGCTTTATTGTCCATGTCTAGTAGGTTTTTCCACTTATTTGTCAGACACCTGCTCTGGATTGTAACAATCTGCATGGCATTGGGGGGTGGATGGAGGCACAGGGGCATGATGGCAATGCCATGGTATCAGGATACCGCCGAGTTTGGATCCTCTGGTGAGGAAAAGGTAGCAGCAGTGGAGGGCATAACTTGAAAAGGTTTTTGGCACCCAGAGCCCTGGATATACATCGCCTTGTTATGAAGGCAGTAGGTGATTGGCCTATAATTTTGGCTGTCTATACATTGTTCTAGCTGATGGTTAAGTAAGTGATTTTCCAAGGGTTAACTGTGATGTTGACAGGTGCATGATGGACAAGGAATGGCACCATGTTACAGCAAGGGACACAAAGAGGCTGCACATAGCAGGTAACTGAACACTAACAAAAGGTTTCTTCCTTGTCTCTGTGTTGTCATGGCTGTAGCAACTGAGCCTATTGTGAAGGTGGGGGGTTGGTAGGCTATACTGTGGAGCAGTTTAGTTAGTAGGGAGAATTGATCATAAGAGACATTTAAAAAGAATGAAGCTTCCCACTACAACAAGATAACAGACAGCTAACTGCAGCTTCTGATCCAAATACTAGTCTTGGGGTGTGACTGAAGCTAGTCCCGTAGTGACAAGCACAGCAATAATACCAATCAGGGATACAGGCCAGGGTGGACAATGAAAATCCACTGTTATTTTGATAGCTGGATGCTCAAGCTTCTGCCGTGCATTGACTAGTCAGCTTCCAGAGTGACTAGAGCATGGCTTAGCATCCTTCGTAGGTGAGGGCTGTTCTTTTTGGAACCAGACCATGAGGGGATTTTCGGAGTCCTGAAATGTTTTCGAGGTGTCCTCATCACAGGAAGCTGCTGCCTTCTTGACACTGGTGTGGTGGATCCAAGGGGTGACACCTGTAACTTTAACAGCAGTAGGGGTTGCCAGGATGACCATGTGAGGGCCTGTCCAAACTGGCTGAAGTGGTTCATTTTTCCAGTCTTTAACCCATGTCTCAAATCCTGGCTGATAAGGATGGACCCAATTGCCCAAAGGAGTGGGTGTCCTTTCTAAGGTTTCTCTGGCGATATGATGAAAGACTTTTCCCTGGACCTGGAGGTGTTGGGACATCTCCAGGTCAGTTAGTTGCTGGGGGTCTCCCTTGAGTTTTCCTATCACTAGGGGTGTTCTCCCATATAATATATCAAAGGGAGAATAGCTTGAGGACTCGGGGTGCATTGGACTCAGAGTAAGGCTAAGGGATAACATGTTGACCCAAGATAACTGGGTCTCCTGACAGAGTTTAGCTAATGTAGTCCTGAAGGTCCAATTCATGCATTTAGCTTTCCCTGAGCTCTGTGACCTGTAAGTGATGTGAAGTTTCCACTTGATCCCTAGTGTCCAGGATAAACTTTGGATTATCTGAGACAAAAAAGCTGACCCATAGTCAGACCCTATGGAGAGAGGCAGCCCATATCTCAGGGTCATGTCTCTTCACAGGGCCTTGGCCACTTCTTGTGCCTGTTCAGTATGTGTGAGGTAAGCTTCAGCCTATCCCGAGCAGATGCAGACTACCACAAGTAAATACTTATAGCCCATATGGGGCTTGACTTCAGCAAAGTCCACTTCTAGATCTTCAAAGGGCAGTGTCCCAACTGTCTGCCCCCCTGGGTTGGCTCTTGGTCCTTGGCTGGCATTGTTTTGCACACAAGTCACACATCTAGCACTGATCTGGGCACACAGGGTTGGGAGCCTAGGAATGAAATAGTAGCAGCTCAGTAAGCCCTCCAGTGCAGTTTTTCCTGAACGAGTTGTGTCGTGATGTTGTTTTACCAACTGAACTGCATGACTGCTGGGGACAAAGAGTCCTTGGTTTGGGAGCTTGGCAGCCCTCCTTTTCTTTTATTCCTCCCTCATTTAGAGACCACTGATCTTCTTCCTTGGTATACCCTGGGGATGGAGGCAATTCTGGTGCCAAGAGGACCTTAAAGATTGACTCGGGGCCCACGGTGGGGCTCGGTTGGGTTGCTGCCTCCTTGGCTGCCTGGTCAGCCAACTGATTCCCTTTGCTGACTGGATCAGTTCCTCACTGATGGCCTTTACAATGGGTGACTGCCACTTGAGAAGGCTTCCAGACTGCTTTTAACTGCTGAAGAGTTTCTTTTTTTGTTTTTAATCTCCTTTCCCCCTGCTGTCAATAGTCCCCTTTCTTTATAAATGACTCCACGAACATGTAAAGTAGCAAAGGCATACCTTGAATCAGTATAGATGTTGACTCATTTCCCTTTGGTGTGCCTGGGTGAGTGCCAATAGGTCAGCCCATTATGTTGACCACCCTTGTGGCAAGGCCTCAGCCTTCACTATCTAGTCAGTTGTTGTTATGGCAGAGCCTGCTTTGCACTGCCCATCTTGGATGAAACTGATTCCATCAGTGAACAGTTCCACTTCTGTGTTCTGGAGGGAAATGTCTGTCAAGTCCAGCCTGCTCAAGTTAAATTTCATCTATGATGTCCTCATACTTATGATCCCACTTCTGTAGGTAAAATGCTGGTGGGGTTCAGTGTCCACACAGTCTTGAGTTGGACCCGTGGGTTTTCTCAAAGCAGTCCTTGATAGTGAGTCATCCTGGTCAGCCACTTATGCCCCTGGCTGTTCATGAGGGAAGTAACAGCATAGGGAAAGTTTACATTTATATTTTGTCCTAGAGTAAGCTTATCTGCTTCTTTCAGAACCACAGTGGCAGCTAATGCCTGGAGCATGGCGGCCATCCTGCAGCCACTGGATCCAGTTGTTTGGACAGGTATGTGACTGAGTGCTGCCATGGCCTAACTGCTTGTGTGAGGACCCCCAGTACCGTGTGATTTTTCTCATGTACAAAGAGGTTAAAGTCCCGTATCACATCTGGTAGCCCTAATGCTGGAGCACTGGTCAAGAGTCTCTTTATCTCCTTGAAGGTCTTTTCCTGTTCATGTCCCCACTCAAGGGGCTCCTTACCAGACCCTGCTGTGGCTTTAAACAAAGGCTTGGCAATTTCAGAGAAACCTGGTATCCAGACCCGGTGGAATCTGGCAGCCCCAAGGAACTCATAGACTTCTTTCTTGGAGTTTGGCCAAGGTATTGAACAGATGGCTTGCTTCCTGTCATGTCCAAGCACCCAATGCCCTTTTGAGATGTTGACTCATTTCCCTTCGGTGTGCCTTAGTGCCTGGGTGAGTGCCAATGGGTCAGCCCATTATGCTGACCACCCTTGTGGCAAGGCCTCGGCACTTGACCAAATCCGAGGCACTTGACCTCCTGTCTGCAGATCTGAGCCTTTTTTCATGACACCTTGTACCCTGTGGTAGAGAGTAGAGCCAACAGGGCCTTGGTGCCTCTCCAGCAGTCCCCTTGGGTGGGACTGGCTAGCAACAGGTCATCCATGCACTGGAGTAGGTGCAGTTTAAAGTTTCTCTGAGAAAGGCAGAAAGGTCCTAAGCCAGGGCTTCACCAAACAGGGTAACTGAGTTTTTGAAGCCTTGTGGCAATCAGGTCCAAGTCAGCTGTGTCTTTCTCCCAGTGTGTGGATCTTCCCATTTAAAGGCAAGTAAAGGCTGGCTGACTGGTGACAGCCAGAGGCAGAAGAATTCATCCTTGAGATTGAAGCAGGTGAACCAGCTTGCAGAGTGGGTAAGAGACTCAGGAGAATGTAAGGATTTGAGATCACTGGATGGATGGTGATCACTGCACTGCTGATGGAGTGGAGGTCCTGGACAGGGTTGTAGTCTTTCCCTCCAGACTTTTTGACTGGTAAGAGCGGAGCGTTCTGAGGAGTCTGACATTCATTTAGGATCTTGCCATCTCGTAGGCGCTGGGTGTGGTCCCGAATTCCCAGGCATGCCTCGCATGGTACTGGATATCGTTTCTGTCTAACAGGTGCGGCTTCCAGCCTCAGGTCCACTACAATGGGGGCAGGTTCTTGGCCAAACCTGGGGGTCCCTTCTCTACCCAGACATCAGGGAATTCTTTTAACAGGCTTGGGGGGATTTATTTGTTCCCTCCATGAGGAACAGAGATGCCATTCATCTCCCCTGGGCATGATCACGGCCATCATCAGAGCTGATCAGCTCCCCAGGGTGAGGCTCACGGGTTTTCTGGGTTCAAAGGTGACTTGCACCCCCAGGTTTGTCAGTAAGTTTCTACCCAGCAGGGGGATGGGGCATTCCAGTAAGGACATAAATTCATGAGTCACCAGATGGCCCCCTAGCTGACACTAATGGGCTTTGCGAAATGAGCAGGCTGCCCTGCCCCCTGGGGCCCCAACAATAGTTGCTGTTTGGCCTGTAAGGGGAGCCACAGGTGTTGTTCAGCTCCAGTATCCACCATAAAAGTCAATGATTGGCCCCCTACTTGCATCATGACCATGGGCTCCCAGAGGCCCGGGATCAGGAAACCCAGTCTTCCCGAATCTGATTCTGCTCTGGCCAGGCCGATAAGGTTTTGGACAGCCAGCTTAGGTTGTACCTTCCTTCGTTGGGTTGACTGAATTTCTGTGACCCTTTAGATGTCCCTCTGCAATGGGAGCACTCAATCCTCCAGGGTCCAGTCTCTCTGCAATAGGTGCACTGGTCTCTGCTTAGTTTCCCCTTTCCACGAGGGAACAGTCTTGTTTCTCTGGATCTGAGCTCCTCAGTGCTGCTGCTAGCAGGACTGCTTTCTGTGTCTGTCTGTTATCAGCTTCTCTTTGGGCTTCACGGTCTCAGTCCACAGAGACTTTATTTGCTACCTCCAGGAGCTGTGTGGCATTCATCCCAGTCCAGCCTTCCAGCTTTTGGAGCTTCCGTTGGATGTCCACACAGGAATGAGCCACAAAGGGAGCGTTAATTATCCATTGATTCTTGAGTGTCTCAGGGTCGAACTATGCTTCACATAGTATTTCATAGAAATTGGTGAGGGTCTCATCCACTTTTTGGATTATCGTTGTAATTATGGACATATTGGTGGGCTTTTTGGCTCCTACTTGAAGTCCTTGTAAAAGGGCATCATGGAAGCAACCCAGAATTTCTTGTCCTTCTCTAGTATTGAAATCCCAATTAGGTCTCATCTCTGGCATCACTTCTCGCGTCCACACTTCCACATCTAAGACCTCTTTTGGGGGCTTGCTCTTGGAGTCATTTTGGGCTTCTGTCGAGATGAGTCGCCTTTCCTCAGCGGTGAAGAGAGACATAAGGAGCTGGTGACAGTTGTCCCATGTAGGCAGAAAGGTGTGGAAAACGGACTCTAGGAGGTCAGTCATAGCCTGTGGTTTATCAGACTATGCGATTATGGTGTTTCCAGTTTAGGAGATCAGTAGGGCTGAAGGCTGGTAAAAGAGGATGGAGCTACCAGGCTGGACTGAGCCATCCTTGTTCACTTGCTGAGGACCTTGAGTTTCTCATAGTGGCATCTGACGGGCTACGGCCAGCTGGTTAGATTGTTTGGTCGAATGGAGCTGTGTCCCTCCTGGTTCAGGGCTGGAGTCTTGCTCATTAGGTGGTGTGGAACACACCGGGGTGGGGGTGGGGGGGGGTGGGGTGGGGGTGTGTGGAATGTCTGGCAATGGGTCTGGCGCTGGCTGTGCAGAGGCTTGTGGAGTCAGGGGAACGTATGGTGGGGGCAGCAGTGGGTCTTCCACTGGATCTCCCTGGAATGTAGGGTTTTTCCCTTCTTTCTTTTTTTATGAGTGATTGGGCCATAAAGGCTCTATTCTGTCCCTGTCTGTTCGTGCAAAATCTTGCCCATGCAGGATCTGCACTATTAGGAGCCAGTAGTCTATGCACGGAAACTGATCTGGATGTCCTGAAGTCCCAGTGACCACCTGGGGCACTGCATGTACAGTGGGCCGGTCGAGAGTGCCCTCTGGCGGCCATCCAACGTCAAAGGATGGCAAATCGAGCTTGCATAAGTTACGAAGCTTCCTGGGGGTCATCTTGACTACGTAATCTCCTGCAAAGCTCTTTTTAAAGTTCTTTATCATACAGTCTAAAACTGTTGGTTCTAAAACTTCCCCCCATATTGATAAAACCTACCTGGCAGGTTTTGAGGAAAACCTAATCTCTTAGATGTCAGCTCAAGAAGTCAGTTAGAATAACTAGTAACCAATAATTTCTCCCTCCCTGTATATTCCTCCCTGAGTCGGTAGCACAAAGACAAACAAGGGTAGGTGCCCTCTCAAAAGAGGAGACCGTTCAGGTGCCTGCTTTGTCATGCCCCAGGGGGAACTTAGGTGCCTCTTAGCATTGGTGGATCAGTATAAACCCCTGATCCAGACCTGTCTTGCAGGAAGGGACTGGGTGCCCCATAGGCAGACACCACCTTGAGCCATATGAGGTCACCATGGAACCACAAGTTAGGGCCCAATCGGACTCCATAGCTACGAAGGCCGTGAAACCACACAATCTAACCTGAAGCACAAGCGAATCAGGCCTCACACTTGTTCACATTTATTTTTCATCCACCTGGATACTCTCCTCAGGGAGATTAAAGATGCCTGTTAGTATTGGCAGGTCGGTATAAACACCCAACCTGGACCAACCTCACAGGGAGGGATTAAATCCCCCAGAGACTGGCACCACCTTTTAGCTTGATGAGGTCTTCATGGAACCACAGGCTTTGGACCCTCTCAGGCTCCATAGCCCAAGGACTGTGGAGCTCGTTTTCACTTCTTTCAAGCAGCAATCATGCATACGCAGTCTATAGAGGTCATCACAATGCCTCCCTTCTCCTGAGTCTCCCAGTCCCCTATCTGGTGGTCCTTTCCTGGGAGCTCCAAGGTGATCAGTCTCCTCTTCTACCTTGTTCTATGGCAATTCCTGGTGAGTTGGTCCTTCCCTCCAATGAGTCTGGTCAGGGCTCGGCCATCCAGAGTTGGAATGCCGGTCCAAAACAGAACCCAGGATACCATCAGGTGGCGCACCTTCTCATTCGTCTTGGGGTTTCTCCACTCCAAACAGCTGAGCCACCAGTATGGTGGCTCAAGGGACCGGCTTGGTTGGAATCTCACTGGGTACTCCAGAAATGTTGCAGAAACCAGTAATCGAGAAACCAAGCACCACATTCGGAGAGTTGGAGAACTCAGGTTTATTATGCTGGCGGGCCCAGAGGAGTTAACACTCCAAGCTCTGAGCCCTGAACAAAGGGGTTACAGAGTTTTTATAGACCTACTATAGTGGGCAATACTAGCTGCTGATAGGCTGGTTTAAACTAAGGGGTTTTCAGCGTGTGGGAACAATGGTCAAGGCAGGCACACGGATGCCTGACCTTTACTGGACAGGCATGATTAAGCAGGATTGCAGGGCTGGGCAGTTGCAAAGAGCAGGGCAAGGGTGAGTGAGATAAGCTCCAGTTCCTAGTATTAAGTCCCCACTTTCTGAGATTACATGACCTATGTGATCCAGACTTTGCAAGGGGAAAGCTGAGTTACAGAGGCAGAAGGAGCAGGAGGTTATGTAAAATTTTAACTTTTCCTCTTCAACAACCCCACAGGCCTCCTAAAATATTAAGCACCCCTCACCACAGCTTTCAACATTGTTGTTATGGAAAACGGCCACAAGGCAGCAGTATTTTCTCATGCCCCCTTTTTTTCTACTTCTTTCTCTGAAATTTCATTTTGATCTTATATTGGAATAGAGGTGATTTCCAATATTGTGTTTATATAAGGTGTATAAGAACTTAATTCAGTAATGCATTAATGCATATCTATTCTTTTTCAGGTTCTTCTTCCCATATACAGATGATCCTAAAAAGTACTGAGAAGTGTCAGAGAAGAGAATAAAAACGCAGCAAGAGGTTGTGGAGGTGTTAGAAACACATGCCAAATCCAAGAAATGTAATTCTGTAGAAGCAGGGCTCTACAAATTTAAAGCACAGAAATTGGATTCTGGAATTCTTTACAGTGGATGTATTTTCCCTAAGAAACTGCCAGAGAAGCCACCCACCATGCCTATTGGCCTTGATTTTGAAATGGAGAAAAGAATCAAACAGCAAGAAGCAAAAAGGATATTGGAGGATAAACACTTTAAATTTATGCGAAGCCTTGTCCTTATCATATCTTGTTAGGTGTAAGAAATTCCATTCACTGTCCCCAGGACTCCTGCCTTTGTTTAGAAGAAGAGAACCCAAAACCCACCCAAGACAATGAGGATGAGGAGCAGCCAGGGGTGATAAGAGTCCAACAAATGGCCCATGACAGAGGACCTTTTAAGCCCAAAATCCCAGTGAGAAGAACTGTGGAAATATGCCCTTTCTCTTTTGATTCAAAAAAGTCAGTTACAGAAAGAAAAAAATAAATAGAACCGCTGCAAAAAGGGGAGATGCCCAAGTTCTAGGTGCTTTCTGTGCCTCATTTTACCACCGTTAACCTACAGAAGAAGAAGATGAAGAACACAACTCAGGCTGAGCCTTCTGCTTGGAGCCTAGCAGAAGAGGTGCCTGAAGGTATAGACTTGGGTTCTCTCCATGCCCCAGTGGCAAAGAAGGCCCCTCCTGGTGTGATGGAAAGAGCAGCTCTGGTTCCCAGATGGTGTCTGCAGCCGAGTTTAGTGGTGAAGTCAACTGGAGAACTTGGGTGGTACCCACATAGTCAAGGGCCGCTCACTTAGAGTAGTTTGTGTGGCTTTCATCCTCCTCCTCTTTTTTATATATGTCAGAATATATAGTTGATTTAGCTTGTAATTTATTCACTTAAAGTGAAATTTTTACTGCTTTTATCCTTCACTTTTTATATTTAAATTTAAAAATAGAGATACTTGATTTAGTTTATAGTTTACATCTGATTCTTTCCTCTTCTCTGTGTGAAATGAATTTGGAGTTAAGGAGCCCTTTGCTGTGAGGGGGAGTCTCGTTAACCACCCGATAAGGCAGAGACCTGACTGTGTCCCTCACCGAGACTGTCCACTGCTTCAGGCGGGGCTGCTGTTCAGGCACCATCTTCCCTTGTTGGTGCTGACGATGAGGGAACGCTGAGCAGACATATTTTAGGTCCTCCAGTGACCTGCGCTGGAATCAGCATGTTTATCTTGGTAAGAATTTAAAAAGGCAGTTCCATACTCTTCTCCACAGTAACCCAACATTTGCCTCTCATCAGCATCTGAGTGTCCTCTTTCCTCCGTGTCTCCTCCAGCATTTACCTTTGTCAGCTGAGGATGGCCTTTCAGTCGGGTGCAGTGTTCCCTCACTGTGGTTTTCATTTGCACGTCTCTAACAATTCCTGGTGCGCAGCACGTTTTCATGGGCTTTGATTTTAATTAGTGCGTGTGGAATTGACTGTGGGAATTTTCTTCTTCACATTCTGCCCAGCCTTTATTTATTTTCAATTAGTTACACGTGGAAATTTTTATCATTTAGAGTCCAGCAGTCCTTGTGAATATAAAGTGTTTATAAGTGTTGCAGTGAAATAAGAAGTAGTTTTCTTTTTCTCTTTTGGCTTTTGAGTCCTTGTCTACTTCAACTGTTCCTGGTCTACAGTCTGCATTGATAATTGTTTCCTTCTTTTCAGGAGACTAACCTGTTATGTAAGCTATTTCTTGCACCTGTGTGTGTGTGAGTTGCTCCGTCATGTCTGACTCTTTGTGATCCCATGGGCTGTAGCTCGCCAGGCTTCTCTGTCCATGAAGTTCTTCAGGCAAGAATACTGGAGTGGGTTGCCATGCCCTTCTCTAGGGATATCCCTCAACTATCACCCTCTAACTCTGCATGAGCCATACTTCGTATCTATTATTTTTAATTTTATGCTAGTCACATCCTGATGCTTAGCTTTATGGTACTTTCTCTGCAAACCTCCCCTTATAGTTTGTTTTTCCCTCTTTTTGCATTACAGAAAAAAAGCCGTAGTGCAATCTACAAAAGACAATGGATCCAACTCCTGGGACTGCCTGCCGGATCCTTACTAGGCTCCCTGACACCAGCCTATTGACTGTTTTTAAACAGTTCATAAAGAAAGAATACAGGATCCTTGCATGCTTGCTCTTTTCTCCAAACTCTGACTAGGAGCCCCAACAGTATGATCCCCTTGATTCCTCATCGGGGAAGACAAGTTCTTGAGGCACAAGCCTACTGTGTTCTCTCCTCCGCCAGCATGGAGACTAAAGCCATCTTTCCATTTCTTCCAAAAAACATTTATTTCCACAAAAGTATAAGGTTCCTATATTCTTGCTCCTTTTTGCATTGTTTCAAAGAGTCAATAGGTTAATCTTCTGAAAAGAAGGAAACAGTTACCAATGCAGACTGTAGATCAGGAACAGCTAAAGTAGAGAAGGAACCAAAAGGTCAAAGAGAAAAAAAAAAAAACAACTTTTTCTTATTTCACTGCAGCGTAAACAATAGCTTTAAAGTTTCTGTTGCGGGAGATGGCCATGAGGAGACAGGATTGCTTCACGCCCTACTCCCGTTACTACAGTAACCAGAGCCTTAAGCTTACTCCTAGTCCATGGTTTCTTCTGCCACATGACAGAAGTCTGTGTCTCATTAATCTTTGTTTGTTTGTTTGTTAAGTTAGTGTTCACTTGTTTTGGAGGATAGCTCACTTACAGTGTTGTGTTTGTTGGTGTAGAGATTCTTCATGTTATCCCCGTATACATATTGATTCACCTTTATTTTTTTCACATACATGTTTTAGGTGTACATGAACGTGATTCAGTTATACATAGATGTATATCTACTCTTTCTCTGTGTTTTTCCTTATATAGGTTATTACAGTTTCTTCAATAGAGTCCCCAGTTCTATTTAGTATGTCTTTTTCATTATCAACTTGATATATATTAGTGTATATATTTTCATCCCAAACTCTTACTTTATCTGTCCCCTCTAATTTTCCTTTGATAAACATAATTTGATTTTCTCAGTCTGTGAATCTGTTTCTATTTTGTAAATTAGTTCATTGGTATGAACTTGTAAATTCCACCTGTACATGATATCTTAGGATATGTGTCCTTTCTCTCTGAAGAGTATTTATAGTATGATAATTTCTTGGTATATCCAGGCTGCTGCCAGGATCACTATTTCATCTGTTTTATGGCTGAGCAGCATCCCAGTGTACGCATGTGCCATGGAGTCTTCAATTTTCTGTCAGTGGGCATTTTGGTATATCCTGTGTCTTGGCTATTGTAATAGTGCTGCCCTGAAAGTCAAGGTCCACATGTCATTTTGAATGGTGATTTTCTCTGGACGAGTAGGGCGTGAAGCAATCCTGTCTCCTCATGGCCATCTCCCGCAACAGTGTTTAGTGCGTCTGTGTTTAGTGTTTCAAGGAACCTCCATTCCGTTTTCCATAGTGGTGTCACCATTTACCTTCCCACCAAGAACTGTGAGACGATTTTATTCTCTGTACATTTTCTGCAGGAACTATTCTTTGTAGATCTTTTTGATGACGGCCATTGTGACTGGTGTGAGGTGATACCTTGTAGTTTTGTTTGGCATTGACTTAATAATTACTGATGTGGACTATCTTTCTGTGTGCTTTTATTATTATTTTTACATCTTGTGAGAACAATTTAGCTCTTCAATGTGGCTTCTTGAAAGTTGGCCCTGTTTGGATTTTTTTTTTCCGATGACTTACCCCAGGACATTTCTTGAGGGCAGGTGTCATCTACAGCCCTCTTGGACTTGTGACTATTATGAGCCCTTCAGCATCTGTTTTAAGGTATATATACCTGATGCTGAGAGCTGACTCATTTGAAAAGACCCTGATGCTGGGAAAGATTGAGGGCAGGAGGAGAAGGGGATGACAGAGGATGAGATGATTAGATGGCATCACTGACTCAATGGACATGGGTTTGGGTGGACTCTGGGAGTTGTTGATGGACAGGGAGGCCTGCCATGCTGTGGTTCATGGAGTCACAAAGAGTCGGACACGACTGAGCAACTGAACTGAACTGAACTGATATTGATCTGAACTAGCTAATTACTCCCTGTCCTTCCACCTTTCTTTTTTGATAACCATGTGTTTCTTTTCTAAGTCTATGAGGATGTTTCTCTTTTGTAAAGAAGTTTATTTATATACATGTTTAGATTCCAGAGGAATTAATATCCTATGCTTGTCTTTCTCTATCTCACTCACTTCATTTAGCATGATTATCTCTAGTTTCTTCATGGTAACTGGAAATGCGTTATTTCATCCTTCTTTATGTCTGAGTAATACTGCATTGTGTGCATGCACCCCATTTTCTGTCTTCATTCGTCTGTCCTTGTACACTGAAGTTGCTTCCATGTTGTGGTTACTAATCATGTAGTACTGCCACGATAGTTGGGTGCGTGTGTATTTTTAAATTTTTTTTCCTCTGGATCTATGCCTTGGTATGGGTTTGCTGGCTCATTGGGTACTTCTATGTTTAGCTTTTTAAGAACCTCCGTAATGTTCTCCCTAGTTGGTGTACTGACTGACATTCCCACTATCAGTGTAGGAGGGTTCCCTTTTCTCCACACCCTCTGCAGACTTTGTTGTTGTAGGGTTTTCCGTGTGGCTATTCTGATCAATGTGAGGTGATACCTCATTGTGCATTTGATTTGCCTTTCTCTAAGGACTAGTGATGCTGAGCATCATTCTGTGTGCTTTATGGCCATTGTTATGACTTCTTTGGAGAAATCTGCATTTATTCCTTGGCTTATTTTTTTCATTGGGTTGTTTGGTTTTTTTGATATTGAGCTGTTACTAGTGGTTTGCATGTGTTGAAGAGAAATTCCCTGTAGGTATCTTTGTTTGCAAGAATTTTGTTTTTCCATTCTGTGGGTTGTCTTTTTCTTTCACTGTCGGTTTCATTTGCTGTGCAGATGCTTTTAATGTTTATTAGGTCCCATTTGTTTGTTTCTGTTTTGTTTTCATGATTCTAAGAGGTGGATCAAAAAAGAACTTGCTGCATTTTATGTCAAGGCATGTGCTCGTTTCCTCACGATTTTTATAGTGTCTGTCCTTTTATTTAGATCTTTCATCTATTTGGAGTTTATTTTTGTGTATGGTGTTAGGGAGCATCCGAATTTCATTCTCATATTCATCCTAAGGAACCTGCCCGGTGTCCTTCACAGTGGCTGCTCCCAATTTCCATTTGCAGCATCAGTGTGGGAGGGTTCCCTTTGCACTACACCCTCTCCAGCGTTTATTGTTTGTAGAGTTTCCATCTACGGCCATTCTAACTGGTGTGAAGTGATACCTCCTTGAAGTTTTGATTTGCATTTCTCACATATTTAACAATGTTGACATCTTTACATGTGATTTTTTAAACAGTGTGAGTTAAACTTATTTATTCAAATTGAATTCCTGAACGCCTGCTCTGTTTTTAATATTTTTCTGTTGACCTCCCCTAGAACATTTCTTGAGGGCAGGTATTTTTTACTTACACCCACAGGCCTGCTGCTGCTGCTAAGTCGCTTCAGTCGTGTCCAACTCTGTGTGACACCATAGACGGTAGCCCAACAGGCTCCTCTGTCCCTGGGATTCTCCAGGCAAGAACGCTGGAGTGGGTTCCCATTTTCTTCTCCAATGCATGAAACTAAAAAGTCAAAATAAAGTCTCTCAGTCATGTCCAACTCTTAGCGACCCCATGGACTGCAGTCTACCAGGCTCCTCTGTCCATGGGATTTTCCAGGCAAGAGTACTGGAGTGGGGTGCCTGGTGAATATTAAGGGCCCGTGAACAAAGGTTTCAAAGTTGTTGTTACAGGAAATGACCACAAGGCAGCAGCGTGTCTTTATGCCTGGTTACTGGGGGAACCAGAGCCTTAGGGAAAGTTCTGTTCCTGGATTGTCAATTAGAGTCAAATGTGCTAGAAGAAATAGGCAAGGTTTATGTCCCATACCATCTTCCTTCCTTATCCCTATGCCCTGGACACGTCCCAAATCCTGCACCTCTCTGTGGAAGGTGCTTTCATCATAGGTGGGGTGACCCTAAGGAAAGAAGGTGGAGGTGGGAACCCCATCACCTGGAGATGTGGAGCCCAGGGGGCTTTCCAAAGCTCTTCCAGCCTGGAAGCTCCACCTCCTTTGGGTGCAGTAGGTATAGTTTCACTGCAGGAGGTCCTGCCTGTATCTGGAAGTTGTGGGCCAGTGCAGAGGGGAACAGGCACGCCAAGTCCATGGGCAGGGCTCATTGGCTGGCACATCCTCCCCACCTCCCTCAGCCCCAGGACACTCCGTCCAAGGGACTCAAGGCTGCCCAGGCTTCAGGGATGTGGCAGCAACCTGGGTCACTAAGGCCTGAAAGGAGTAGAGTCAGCATTCTCTTTTTGTAACTTTTTTTGTTTTGGTGTAGATGTGACTTACAGTGTTGTAGAGTGGGGTTTTTGTTGTTGTTGCTTGTTTGTTTGTTTGTTTGTTTCAGGTGTACAGCAACATGATTCACTCATGCATAGCCAGGTACGTGTTCTTTTTTGGGTTCTATTATGCAGTGTTGACTAGGGGTCCTTGTCCTATAGTGGGTTCTTGTTGATTATTTTATAGAGTCATGTTTGTATATATTCATCTCCATCTTCTCACTTCTTGTGCCCACTACCTTTCCCTTTTGGTAGCCATAAGGTGGTTTGCTATGTTGGGAGGGTGTTTCTGTTTGGTAAAGAAGTTCATTTGTATCCATTTTTAGAATCCACCTCCAAGAGATATCATATACGTGTCTTCCTTTGTCTTACTTATGTCACTTTGTATGATCATCTCTACTTCCTTCCTTGTTGCTGGACATGGCATGATGTCACCCACTTTACGGCTGAGCGATATTGCTGTGTGTGTGTGGCCCAGTCACCTGTCCTTACCCACGTAGGCTTCATCCATGTCTTGGCTCTTATACATAGTGCTGCCATGAACATTGCAGCGCATGTGTCTTTTAAAATTGTGGTTCCTCTGGGTCTGTGCCCAGGAATGGGATTGCTGGGCCTCATGGCACTTCTCTGCTTACTTTTTCATGAACGTCTGTCCTGTTCTCATTTGTGGATTTACTGACGTTCATTCCCACCAACAGGGGGGAGAGTTCTTTTCCTCCATTTCCTCTCCAGCATTTTCTATACTGGCCATTCTGATGTGTATGAGGTGACGCCGCTTCTGATTCACAGTTTTCTAATACTTATACATGCTGAGTATCTTTTCATGTGCTTCATGGCCATTTCTATGTCACCTTTGGAGAAAGTTCCATTTACATATTATGCCTCTATTTGATGGGTTGCTTCTTTAATATCGAGGTGCATAAGCTGTTTGTATGTTTGGGAGAGAAATTCCTCCTGGGTGTCTTTGTTTGCACATGTTAGTTCCACTATGAGGTTTGTCTTTCTGTTCTGTTTATGGTTTCCTCTGCTGTGCCAGCACTTTTTTAAAATTAATTTATTTATTTTAATTGGAGGCTAATTACTTGTAGCGGTTTTTGCCATACATCAACATGAATCAGCCATAGGTGTACATGTGTCCCCCATCCTGAATCCCCTCCCACCTCCCTCCACATCCCATCCCTCAGCATCATCCCAGTGCACCAGCTTTGAGTGCCTTGTCTCATGCATTGAACCTGAACTGGCAATTCGTTTCACATATGATAATAGACATGTTTCAATGCTACCCTCTCAAATCACCCCACCCTCGCCCTCTACCACAGAGTCCAAAAGACTGGACTCTTTACATCTGTGTCTCTTTTGCTGTCTCACATATAGGGTCATCATTACCATCTTTCTAAATTCCATATATATGCATTAATACACTGTATTGGTGCTTTTCTTTCTGACTTACTTTATTCTGTGTATTAGGCTCCAGTTTCATCCACCGCATTAGAACTGATTCTTTTTAATGACTGAATAATATTCCATTGTGTATATGTACAACAGCTTTCTTATCCATTTGTCTGCCGATGGGCAACCTGGTTGCTTCCAAGTCCTGGCTATTGTAAACAGTGCTGTGATGAACATTGGGGTACATGTGTCTCATTCAATTCTGGTTTCCTCAGTGTGAATGCCCAGCAGTTGGATTGCTGGATCGTATGGCAGTTCTATTTCCAGTTTTTAAAGGGATCTCCACACTGTTCGCCATAGTGGCTATACTAGTTTGCATTCCCACCAACAGTGTAAGAGGGTTCCTTTTTCTCTGTACCCTCTCCAGCATTTATTATTTGCAGATTTTTTGATAGCAGCCATTCTGACTGGTGTGAGATGGTGCCACATTTTTGATTTGCATTTCTCTGATAATGAATGATGTTGAGCATCTTTTCATGTGTTTGTTAGCCATCTGTATGTCTTCTTTGGAGAAATCTCTGTTTAGTTCTTTGGCCCATTTTTTGATTGGGTCATTTATTTTTCTGGAATTGAGCTGCAGGAGTTGCTCATATATTTTTGAGATTAATTCTTTATTCTTTACTAATTCTTTAGTTCTTTGGCCCATTTTTTGATAGGGTCGTTTATTTTTCTGGAATTGAGCTGCATAAGTTGCTTGTATATTTTTGAGATTAATTCTTTATTAATTCTTTATCTTTTGAGATTAATAGCTTCATTTGCTATTATTTTCTCCCATTCTGAAGGCTGTCTTTTCACCTTGCTTATAGTTTCCTTCGTTGTGCAGAGCTTTTAAGTTTAATTAGGTCCCATTTGTTTATTTTTGCTTTTATTTCCATTACTCTGGGAGGTGGGTCATAGAGGATCCTGCTGTGATTTATGTCAGAGTGTTTTGCCTATGTTTTCCTCTAGGAGTTTTATAGTTTCTGGTCTTACGTTTAGATCTTTAATCCATTTTGAGTTTATTTTTGTATATGGCATTAGACAGTGTTCTAGTTTCACTTTTACAAGTGGTTGACCAGTTTTCCCAGCACCACTTGTTAAAGAGATTGTCTTTAATCCATTGTATATTCTTGCCTCCTTTGTCAAAGATAAGGTGTCCATAGGTGTGTGGATTTATCTCTGGGCTTTCTATTTTGTTCCATTGATCTATATTTCTGTCTTTGTGCCAGTACCATACTGTCTTGATGACTGTGACTTTGTAGTAGAGCCTGAAGTCAGGCAGGTTGATTCCTCCAGTTCCATTCTTCTTTCTCAAGATTGCTTTGGCTATTCGAGGTTTTTTTGTATTTCCATACAAATTTGGAAATTATTTGTTCTAGTTCTCTTAAAAATACTGTTGGTAGGTTGATGGGGATTGCATTGAATCTATAGATTGCTTTGGATAGTATGTGCCAGCACTTTTAAGGAGAATTAAGTCCCATTTATTTATTTTTGTTTTATTTTTTATGATTCTAAGAGATGGGTCAAAGAAAAACTGGCTGCATTTTATGTCAAACTGTGTTCTGCTTTTTCCCTTAAGCATTTCATATTATCTGTCCTTTTATTTAGGTCTTTAATCTATTTGGAGTTTATTTTTGTATATGCTGTTAGGCAGTATTCTAATTTTATTCTCATGACCATTCTTAAAAAACCTGCCTTCACACTGTTCTTCAGAGTGGCTGCTACTAATTCACATTTTCACTAATAGTGTAGGAGGGTTTCCTTTTTTCCACGCTTTCTCCAGCGTTTATTGTTTATCCATTTTTGGACATTGGTCATTGTGAACCATGTGAGGAAATACCTCATTGTAGTTTTGATTTGCATGTCTCATGTTTAATGATGTTGACATCTTTTCATGTGATTCTTTTAAAGGGTGTAAATTAAACTTACCTCTTGAAATTGGCCACTTGAATGCCTGCCTTGTTTTGAAATATTTTTTGAGTGACACCTAGGATTTTTCTTGAAGGCAGGTATTTTTCACTTACAGTCCCTTAATCCTTGTGCATACCAGCAGCCCTCAGCAGTGTCCAAAGGACTGAAAAAGGTCAGTTTTCATTCCAATCCCAAAGAAAGGCAATGCCAAAGAATGCACAAACTACTGCACAACTGCTCTCATCTCACACACTTGTGAAGAAATGCTCAAAATTCTCCAAGCCAGGCTTCAGCAATAGGTGAATCATGAATTTCCAGATGTTTGACCTGGATTTAGAAAAGGAGGAGGAACCAGAGATCAAATTGCCAGCATCTGTTGCATCATAGAAAAAGCAAGGGAGTTCCAGAAAAACATCTATTTCTGCTTTATTGACTATGCCAAACCTTTGACTGTGTGGATCACAATAAACTGTGGAAAATTCTGAATGAGATGGGAATACCAGACCACCTGACCTACCCCTTAAGAAACCTATATGCAGGTCACAAAGAAACAGAACTGGACATGGAACAACAGACTGGTTCCAAATAGGAAAAGGAGTATGTCAAGGCTGTATATTTTCACCCTGCTTATTTAACTTATATGCAGAGTACATCATGAGAAACTCTGGGCTGGAGGAAGCACAAGCTGGAATTAAGATTACAGGGAGATATAGCAATAACCTCAGATATGCAAATGACACCACCCTTATGGCAGAAAGTAAACAGGAGGTTCCTGATGAAATTGAAAGAGGAGAGTCAAAAAGTTGGCCTAAAACTCAACATTCCGAAAACTAAGATCATGCATTTGGTGCCATCACTTCATGGGAAATAGATGGGGAAACAGTGGAAATAGTGGCTGACTTTATTTTGGGGGGCTCCAAATTCACTGCAAATGGTGACTGCACTCATGAAATTAAAAGACACTCCTTGGAAGAAAAGTTATGATCAACTTAGACAGCATATTAAAAAACCAGAGACATTACTTTGCTAACAAAGGTCTGTGTAGTCAGAGCTATCGTTTTTCCAGTAGTCATGTGTGGATGTCAGAGTTGGATTATAAAAGAAACCTGAGCACTGAAGAATTTATGCTTTTGAACTGTGGTGTTGGAGAAGACTCTTGAAAGTCCCTTTGACAATAAGGATATCCAACCAGTCTCAGTTCAGTTCAGTCGCTCAGTCGTATCCGACTGTTTGAGACCTCACGAACCGCAGTGCGCCAGGCCTCCCTGTCCATCACCAACTCCCGGAGTTTACCCAAACCCATGTCCACTGAGTCGGTGATGCCATCCAGCCATCTCATCCTCTGTTGTCCCCTTCTCCTCCTGCCTTCAATTTTTCCCAGAGTCAGGATCTTTTCCAATGAGTCAGCTCTTTGCATGAGGTGGCCAAAGTATTGGAGTTTCAGCTTCAACATCAGTCCTTCCAATTAACACTCAGGACTGATCTCCTGGTGATGGAGTGTAGGATGGAGTGGTTGGATCTCCTGAAGTCCAAGAGACTCTCAAGAGTCTTCTCCAACACCACAGTTCAAAAGCATCAATTCTTTGGCACTCAGCTTTCTTCACAGCCCAACTCTCGCATCCATACACGACCACAGGAAAAACCATAGCCTTGACTAGATGGACCTTTGTTGACAACTGTTTTTTTTTTTTTTTTAAACTTTTTTTTATTTTTTAAATTTTAAAATCTTTAATTCTTACATGCGTTCCCAAACATGAACCCCCCTCCCACCTCCCTCACGACCCTGTAGGCAAGACAGGAAAAAAAGACACAGATGTGTATAACGGACTTTTGGACTCAGAGGGAGAGGGAGAGGGTGGGATGATTTGGGCGAATGGGAATTCTAACATGTATACTGTCATGTAAGAATTGAATCGCCAGTCCATGTCTGACGTAGGGTGCAGCATGCTTGGGGCTGGTACATGGGGATGACCCAGAGACAACTGTTTTTTAATATGCTGTCTAGGTTGGTCATAACTTTCCTTCCAAGGAGCAAGCGTCTTTTAATTTCATGGCTAGAATCACCATCCGCAGTGATTTTGTAGCCCCCCAAAATAAAGTCAGCCACGGTTTCCACTGTTTAACCAATCTATTTGTCATTAAGTGATGAGACCAGATGCCATGATCTTCGTTTTCTGAATGTTGAGCTTTAAGCCAACTTTTTCACTCTCCTCTTTCACTTTCATCAACAGGCTCTTTAGTTCCTCTTCACTTTCTGCCATAAAGGTGGTATCATCTGCATATCTGAGGTTATTGATATTTCTCCCTGCAGTCTTGATTCCAGCTTGTGCTTCCTCCAGCCCAGCATTTCTCATGATGTACTCTACATATAAGTTAAATAAGCAGAGTGATAATATGCAGCCTTGACGTACTCCTTTCCCTATTTGGAACGAGTTTGTTGTTCCATGTCCAGTTCTAACTTGCTTCCTGACCTGCATATAGGTTTCTTAAGAGGCAGGTCAAGTGGTCTGGTATTCCCATCTCTTGAAGAATTTTCCACAGTTTCTTGTGATCCACACAGTCAAAGGCTTTGGTGTAGTCAACAAAGCAGAAATAGATGTTTTTCTGGAACGCTCTTGCTTTTTCCATAATCTAGCAGATGTTGGCAATTTGATCTCTGGTTCCTCTGCCTTTTCTAAATCCGGGTTGAACATTTGGAAGATCATGGTTCATGTATTGCTGAAGCCTGGCTTGGGGAATTTTGAGCATTACTTTACTAGTGTGTGAGATGAGTGCAATTGTGCGGTAGTTTGAGCATTCTTTGGCATTGCCTTTCTTTGGGATTGGAATGAAAACTGATCTTTTTCAGTCCTGCGGCCACTGCTAAGTTTTCCAAATTTGCTGGCATATTGAGTTTAGCACTTTTCCAAATTTGCTGGCATATTGAGTTTAGCACTTTCACAGCATTGTCTTTCAGGATTTGAAATAGCTCAACTAGAATTCCATCACCTCCACTAGCTTTGTTCGTAGTGATGCTTCCTAAGGCCCGCTTGACTTCACATTCCAGGATGTCCGGCTCTAGCTAAGTTGAGTGATCATACCATCGTGATTACCTGGGTTGTGAAGATCTTTTTTGTACAGTTCTTCTGTGTATTCTTGCCACCTCTTCTTAATATCTTCTGCTTCTGTTAGGTCCATATTATTTTTGCCCTTTATTGAGCCCATCTTTGCATGAAATGGTCCCTTGGTATCCCTAATTTTCTTGAAGAGATTTCTAGTCTTTCCCATTCTACTCTTTTCCTCTATTTCTTTGCAATGATCACTGAGGAAGGCTTCCATAAGTCTCCTTGCTATTCTTTGGAACTCTGCATTCAAATGGGTATATCTTCCCTTTTCTCCTTTGCTTTTCACTTCCCTTCCTTTCACAGCTATTTGTAAGGCATCCTCAGACATTCATTTTGCTTTTTTGCATTTCTTTTTCTTGGGGATGGTCTTGATCCCTGTCTCCTGTACAATGTCATGAAACTTTGTTCACATTTCATCAGGCATTCTGTCTATCAGATCTAGTCCCTTAAATCTACTTCTCACTTCTACTGTATAAGGGATTTGATTTAGTTCATACCTGAATGGTCTAGTGGTTTTCCCTACTTTCTTCAATTTAAGCCTGAATTGGGCAATAAGGAGTTGATTATCTGAGCCACAGTCAGCACCCAGTCTTGTTTTTGCTGACTGTATAGAGCTTCTCCATCTCTAGCTGCAAAGAATATAATCAATCTGATTTCGGTGTCAACCATCTGGTGATGACCATGTGTAGAGACTTCTCTTGTGTTGTTGGAAGAGGGTGTTTGCTATGACCAGTGCATTCTCTTGGCAGAACTCTATTAACCTTTGCCCTGCTTCATTCTGTACTCCACGGCACAATTTGCTTGTTACTCCAGTTGTTTCTTTACTTCCTACTTTTGCATTCCAGTCCACTATAGTGAAAACCACATCTTTTTTGAGTGTTAGTACTAGAAGGTCTTGTAGGTCTTCATAGAACCGTACAACTTCACCTTCTTCAGCGATACCGGCCAGGCATTGGGTTGGATTACCATGATATTGAATGGTTTGCCTTGGTAATGAACAGAAATCATTCTACTATTTTTGAGATTGCATCCAAGTACTGCATTTCAGACTCTTTTGTTTACTATGATGGCTACTCCATTTCTTCTAAGGGATTCCTGCCAACCAGTCAATCCTAAAGGAAATCAATCTTGAATATTCATTGGAAGGACTGATGCTGAAGCCGAAACTCCAATACTTTTGCCTCCTGATGTGAAGAACTGACTCATTTGAAAAGACCCTGATCCTGGGAAATATTGAAGGCAGGAGGAAATGGGGACAACAGAGGTTGAGATGGTTGGATGGCATCACTGACTCAATGGACATGAGTTTGAGCAAGCTCTGGGAGTTGGTGATGGACAGGGAAGCCTGGCGTACTTCAGTACATGGAGTCACAGTCCTACACGTCTAAGCAACTTAATGGACCTGAGCACTGCTTTTCATGGCATTGCTAAAAGGCCACAAGGGGGCAGCACTTCTTCATGTCTCACTGTTTTCTTCTGGTAATTTCCTTGTTATCTTAGTTTAGAATATTTTTGATTTCTGATGTGTTTGTTTCAGTTGTACAGATACATGATTCAGATATGCATGGATGTTTATTTATTCTCCTTGGGTTCATTTTCACGTATAGGTGATTATACTGTATTCATTAACTTTCCTATGCTTTTCATTATTTTTTGATCATCTATTTGATGTATGTTCAAAAGCAGAGACATTACTTTGCAGACGAAGGTCCGTCTAGTCAAGGCTATGGCTTTTCCAGTGGTCACGGATGGATGTGAGAGTTGGACTGTGAAGAAGGCTGAGCACCGAAGAATTGATACTTTTGAACTGTGGTGTTGGAGAAGACTCTTGAGAGTCCCTTGGACTGCAAGGAGATCCAACCAGTCAATTCTGAAGGAGATCAGCCCTGGGATTTGTTTGGAAAGAATGATGTTAAAGCTGAAACTCCAGTACTTTGGCCACCTCATGTGAAGAGTTGACTCATTGGAAAAGACTCTGATGCTGGGAGGGATTGGGGGCAGGAGGAGAAGGGGACGACAGAGGATGAGATGGCTGGATGGCATCACTGACTCGATGGGCGTGAGTATGAGTGAATTACAGGAGATGGTGATGGACAGGGAGGCCTGGCGCGCTGAGATTCATGGGGTCGCAAAGAGTCGGACACGACTGAATGACTGAACTGAACTGAACTGAACTGTGTATATATTAATTCCAAACTCTTAATTTCTCCCACTGATTCTGAAGGTTGGGGGCTATGCAGAGGGCAACAGGCACTCCTGGTCCATTGTGGAGGCACATGGCCTGCTACATGCCCTCAGCTCCCTCAGCCCCAGGACACTCCAGCCTTGGTATGCAAGCCAATCAGGCTCCAAGCATGAGACACCAGCCCAGATCACTATGGCCTGAGGGGGATAGAATCAGCATTATTTCTTCTTCCATATTTTTCTGTTTTTACACTGTGATTTGAACTGGAGTATATAGGTGAATTACAATTTTGTGGGGCTTTTTTTGCTTTTCAATCTATTGCAACTTGATTTTCTTGGTAACCAGAAGTTTCTTTTCTAAATCTGTTGGGCTGTGTTTCTTTGGGAAAGAACTTCATTTGTATACACTTTTGGATTACACCTAGTGTTGTGTAGTGATACGAGAGTTGTAATGTGATAGTTGTCTCTCCCTGTCTCCCTTAATTCACTCAGAATGATCATCTCTACTTTACTTCCTGTGGCTGGACTTGGCATTATTCCCTACTTCCTTATTGTCGAGAAATATTGCATTGTGTATATGTGTCCCATCTTCTGTTTCCATTCTTCTGTAATTTCTACATTTAGCTTGCTTTCCAGACTTGACTTTTGTACCTTGTTGGGCCAAGATTGCAGGGGTTCCCATGTCTTTTAAATTTTTATTTTCTCTGGGTTTATGCTTAGGTGTGGGACTGCTGGGTCCTAAGGTACTTGTGTTGCAGTGAAAAGGGAAAAAAAAGATGAATTTGTTGCAGTTAAAACAAGAGAGAAAGAGAGAGAAATGAATTTTTCTCTTTCCCCTTCCTAAGAACAAAGGCAATGAAGAGAACTGTGAGCGGACCTGAGCATTCCCAGATTGCTCTCTTCTCTTTCTAATTCAGCCACTCCTAAGATTGCTCTCTTCTCTCTTCTCTTTCTAATTCAGCCACTCCTAAGATTGCTCTCTTCTCTCTTCTCTTTCTAATTCAGCCACTCCTAAGATTGCTCTCTTCTTTCTTCTCTTTCTAATTCAGCCACTCCTAAGATTGCTCTCTTCTCTCTTCTCTTTCTAATTCAGCCACTCCTAAGATTGCTCTTTTCTTTCTTCTCTTTCTAATTCAGCCACTCCTAGATTGCTCTTTTCTCTCTTCTCTTTCTAATTCAGCCACTCCTAAGATTGCTCTCTTCTTTCTTCTCTTTCTAATTCAGCCACTCCTAAGATTGCTCTCTTCTCTCTTCTCTTTCTAATTCAGCCACTCCTAAGATTGCTCTCTTCTCTCTTCTCTTTCTAATTCAGCCACTCCTAGATTGCTCTTTTCTCTCTTCTTTTCCTAATTCAGCCACTCCTAAGATTGCTCTTTTCCCTCTTCTCTTTCTAATTCAGCCACTCCTAAGATTGCTCTTTTCTTTCTTCTCTTTCTAATTCAGCCACTCCTAGATTGCTCTCTTCTCTTTCTAATTCAGCCACTCCTAAGATTGCTCTCTTCTTTCTTCTCTTTCTAATTCAGCCACTCCTAAGATTGCTCTCTTCTCTCTTCTCTTTCTAATTCAGCCACTCCTAAGATTGCTCTCTTCTTTCTTCTCTTTCTAATTCAGCCACTCCTAAGATTGCTCTCTTCTCTCTTCTCTTTCTAATTCAGCCACTCCTAAGATTGCTCTCTTCTCTTTCTAATTCAGCCACTCCTAAGATTGCTCTTTTCTTCTTTTCCTAATTCAGCCACTCCTAAGATTGCTCTTTTCTTTCTTCTCTTTCTAATTCAGCCACTCCTTAGATTGCTCTTTTCTTCTCTTTCTAATTCAGCCACTCCTAGATTGCTCTTTTCTCTCTTCTCTTTCTAATTCAGCCACTCCTAGATTGCTCTTTTCTTCTTTTTCTAATTCAGCCACTCCTAAGATTGCTCTTTTCTCTCTTCTCTTCCTAATTCAGCCACTCCTAAGATTGCTCTTTTCTCTCTTCTCTTTCTAATTCAGCCACTCCTAGATTGCTCTTTTCTCTCTTCTCTTCCTAATTCAGCCACTCCTAGATTGCTCTCTTCTCTCTTCTCTTCCTAATTCAGCCACTCCTAGATTGCTCTCTTCTCTCTTCTCTTTCTAATTCAGCCACTCCTAGATTGCTCTCTTCTCTCTTCTCTTTCTAATTCAGCCACTCCTAGATTGCTCTCTTCTCTCTTCTCTTCCTAATTCAGCCACTCCTTAGATTGCTCTTTTCTCTCTTCTCTTTCTAATTCAGCCACTCCTAGATTGCTCTCTTCTCTCTTCTCTTTCTAATTCAGCCACTCCTGGCTTGCTCTCTTCTCTCTTCTCTTTCTAATTCAGCCACTCCTAGATTGCTCTCTTCTCTCTTCTCTTCCTAATTCAGCCACTCCTAGATTGCTCTCTTCTCTCTTCTCTTCCTAATTCAGCCACTCATAGATTGCTCTTTTCTTCTCTTTCTAATTCAGCCACTCCTAGATTGCTATTTTCTCTCTTCTCTTCCTAATTCAGCCACTCCTGGATTGCTCTCTTCTCTCTTCTCTTCCTAATTCAGCCACTCCTAGATTGCTCTCTTCTCTCTTCTCTTCCTAATTCAGCCACTCCTAGATTGCTCTCTTCTCTCTTCTCTTCCTAATTCAGCCACTCCTAGATTGCTCTTTTCTCTCTTCTCTTCCTAATTCAGCCACTCCTAGATTGCTCTCTTCTCTCTTCTCTTCCTAATTCAGCCACTCCTAGATTGCTCTCTTCTCTCTTCTCTTCCTAATTCAGCCACTCCTAGATTGCTCTTTTCTTCTCTTCCTAATTCAGCCACTCCTAAGATTGCTCTCTTCTCTCTCCTCTTTCTAATTCAGCCACTCCTAGATTGCTCTCTTCTCTCTTCTCTTTCTAATTCAGCCACTCCCAGATTGCTCTCTTCTTTCTTCTCTTTCTAATTCAGCCACTCCTTAGATTGCTCTTTTCTCTCTTCTGTTTCTAATTCAGCCACTCCTAGATTGCTCTTTTCTTCTCTTCCTAATTCAGCCACTCCTAGATTGCTCTCTTCTCTCTTCTCTTTCTAATTCAGCCACTCCTGGATTGCTCTCTTCTCTCTTCTCTTTCTAATTCAGCCACTCCTAGATTGCTCTCTTCTCTCTTCTCTTTCTAATTCAGCCACTCCTAGCTTGCATGCCTGTCGCCAAGCTTGCTTTCCTGCCCCTAGCTCTGCAGGAACTACACTTTGCCCTGCGTAAAACCTCCTCTATGGTGGGAACAGTTAGATCATGCTAAGGACAATCAGTCTAGTAACACTAGAAAGCTAGGCTGGGTGCCTTGTAACAATGCCAGTATATAGTTTCCCTAAAAAATAAGGATTGGTACGGAACAAACTAAGGCAGATGACTTACACATATACTGGGCTATGCATAATGGAAGTTCTTGACTGAGTTCTTACTGATGACCTCATCATTACTGCCAGCTATATTGTTTTCTATATTGCCTGTTTTTTGTCCTGAGCCTATTATACAGACTGAAGTAAGTCAGAAAGAAAAACACCAATATAGTATATTAAAGCATAGGTATGCAATTTAGAAAGATGATAATGACAACCCTATATGCAAGGCAGCAAAAGAGACACAGATGTAAAAACACATTTTTGGACTCTGTGGGAGAAGGTGAGGGTGGGGTGATTTGAGAAAATAGCACTGAAATGTGTATTACCATGTGTAAAATAGACGGCCACTGCAAGTTTGATTCATGAAGCAGGGCACTCAGAGCTGGAGCTGTGGGACAACCCAGAGGGATGGGAGGGAGAGGGAAGTGGGAGGATTTTCGGCGTGCGGGGACATGTGTGCACCTCTGGCTGATTCATTTTAATGTGTGGCAAAAAGCCACCACAATATCATAAAATAATTATACTCCAATTAAAATAAAGTAATTAATTTTTAAAAGTGTTGTCTACATTACGAAGTGTGTGGCAAAATGATTATGTAATGCCCCAAAACTATGGTCAGATTCATGACCCTGAAGAGGCTCTGCCACCTACCACTGAGACCACTGACCTTTAACACCCCCTGAAAAGGAGTTCAGGTTGGAAATTAGGAATGAGGCACTCTGCGCTCTGGGGAAAAAAAAAAAAACAACCTGCAGAAAAGGCCTTCAGATAGTTGGACACCTTGGGGAGGAAATTTTTATGACCCCTGATTTTGTATCTTAAACCTAGAGAAACACTAACATCACTGACAGCAATAGCCACTTTGGCTATTAAGAAAAAAATTACAATTAGAGTCAAAATAGAGTAAATAACTAGGTGACACTATGGTGTGATTTCAGACAAGTCCTTGTATTGTTGAGAACTTGATTTTCTGAGCTGTTTCAAACTTAGGATGCCATTAGCCATTCTGAAAACCAAGTCTGCTAGCCGTAGGTGACTACAACCTTACTTTTTAAAAGTCTACTCTTGTAACTGTTATATGTTTAGAAAAGGAAATTGCTCTGGATCATGTGTTGACAAGAAAAATTATGTGTAATGACCAACACCCACATTAAAGGTTAAGACCTACCTAGATAAACCTAGACAACTGGTGACTTGGCTGCAAGATCCCTCAAAGTCTTAAGTCTAAATTAGGACTCAGGCTCAATTTCAGGCTTAATTTTTTCTAATTTTCTATCAACGTTCAGGTTGTCATTCCTCCAACTATTTCTGAGTCCTAATGGCTCCAGCCCTTTGGACAGGATGACCCAAGCACCGACCCTGTCTGGACCACAGTCAAAATCACCATCAAACATAAATTGGTACTTACTCATTCTTTGAGCCCTAATTACAATAACTCTTTTACTGATCTATGGCCTCTGTTTTCTTAACTTGTCTCCTCCAGATGACAACAGATTTACATCAAGATAATAACGAAAGGGAGAGAAAACCGACGCCCCCAAAGCAATTACAGCCACTCCTCTGAACAGATCCTGTGGGAATAACCACAAAAGTCCCCCTGGGGCCCCTTAATCAAACTGGGCAAGAGCTCCATGACCCCGATTAGACAGGGTCTTTGAGTCCCATGTCAGCATTCAAGATGCTGTGAAAGACTGACCTTCTGTCCCTTGTCACCCCAACGAAGATTTCTTGGAGTTCACGTCTCTCAAGGAAAAGTTGAAGTAGGAGAAAGATGGGCCCCTGGGCTGAAGAAAAGATGGGCCCCTGGGCTGAACAGCTGGTGATCGTCAAACAGAGCAAAACTAAGGTTTTGTCCTCAGCCAGGCAAGAACAAGAATGACACTCATTTACCTTTTCACTCATATGGAGGAAATAAAATGACAGGGGAATTTGTTGCCATGAAAAGGGGCGGGGGGGGAAGTGAGGTGTTTTTTTCTTCTTTCCTGAGAACAAAGAAGATAAACAGAACAGTGAGCAGGCCTGAGCATTTCTAATTTTGTTTTGTTTTGTTTTTCATTTTTACTTTAGCTGCTCCTAACTCTGCATGTCTGTAACTTAATTTGCTTTTCTGCCTCCTCACTCTGCAGGAGCTACATTGCACACCTATTGTCTCTTGATTACCCGCACAACACCCTTCCCCTTGTAGTTACACATCAGAAAGAAGGCTGCGGAGGCACCGAACTACTAGACTCAATTACTGGGTTACTGTGCCTGTGACTATTTTTTGAGACGATTCTAACACATTTGTTCCTCATCACCAACCCCTCACTGTGAGCCCTTGCCTTATATAAGCCACTAGACTCCTTGTGGAGGGGGGTGAAGCACAGTTTTTGAGGCATGAGCCCACTGTGTTCCCCGCTCCACTGGCTGAGGATTAAAGCCACCTTTCTATTCCTCCAAGCTTTGTCTCCGTACTTTTTTGAATACGGTAGACAGAGAAAGCCAAGATTTTGGCCAGCAACACTTGTATGTTATTTTTAAGTGACCCTCCACACATTCTCCTAAGTACATTGAAAACAACAGTGCAGGAGGGTTTCTTTCTCTCCACACCCTCTCTAGCATTTATTCTTTAAGATGTTTTGAGGTGGCCAATCTGATGAATGTGAGTCCTTACCTCATTGGGCTTTTGATTTTAATTTCTCTAGTCATTAGTGATACTAAGCATCTTTTCATGTGCCCATCTGTAAGTTTTCCTTGGAGAAACTTTGGCTCTTTTTTTTTTTTTTCTTGGTTTGTATATATTTTTGATAATGAGCTGCACAAGCAGTTTGTATGTTTTGGAGATGAATTCCTTGAGGGTCTCTTCCTTTGCAAATATTTCTTTGTATTCTGAGTGCTGTCCTTGTCTTTCCTTGAGGGTTTCCTTTTGGTATGCAAAATCTTCTAAGGTTAATTTGGTCTTGTTTTCTGATTTGTGTATTTTTTCTTTTTTTTATTTTTCTAAGAGGTGGATCCACAAAGAACTTGCTACATTCATGTCAGATTGTGTCCTATTCATATCTTTCTGAAGAATTTCATAGTATCCATCCTTAACAATCAGATTTTTTAAATCTATTTGGAGTTTACTTTTGTGTGTGGTGTTAAGGAGTATCCTAAACTCTTTCTCATTTTCATGGCTGAAGGAAAATGTGTCCTCCATAGTGGCTGTTAAACCTACATTCCAAGCATCAGTGGAGGAGGGTTCCTTGTCTTCACACTCTCTTCAGCAGTTACTGTTTTGAGTGTTTGACCGTGGTCCTTCTGATTGGTGTGACGTGATACCTCTCTGTAGTTTAGATTTGCATTTCTCTAATAAATAGTGATGTTGACATCTTTTCTTGTAATTATTTTAAAGGGTGTGAGTTAAACTTACTTCTTGAAATTGGCTTCATTATTGCCTGCCTTGTTTTGAATTTTTTTCCGATGACCACCCCTAAGGCATTTCTCCATGCCTTAGGAGGGCAGGTGTTCTTTACTTTGTGAAATGTGAATATCTCCTACCATGTTGGTAAAAGTGAAACGTCACAGACACCAGTGATTTCTGGTGTCCAGATCTGAATGAGGACTCCCCAAACGGCGACCCAGAGGATGCCGTCACCCCCACGGTGATGGCTGAGGAGCGGGGGGCGGGGGGGGGGGATGCAAGAACAAGGCGAGCAGGGGAGCAGGGCTGGCCACAGACGGCTGAGGCGATTGTGAAAGGGACGGACTCAGCGAGCCCAGAGGCTGCGCCTTCCCAGACAGAGGACGCTGAATTCTTTAACTGTATATCTGATCTTTGCTGTTCAGACCGCCTGCTTCCCTTGGTATAAACTTGTGTAGCCTAACTTCCTCCTTGGAGCAGTTTTCTCAGAGCTACTTAGATGCTGTCTCCCAGACTTAGAGTTGTAAACATTCCCACCAAGTAAAATAACTTTCTCCTTTCAGCTTGTGACTGTATTTTTTAGTTGACAACTTAACAGACCTTGAATCCATCCTTACATAAATGCCCAACAGCGCGCTCTTCATAGTGTTGTTACAGAAAATGGCCACATGGCGGCAGCACTTCTCCATGCCGCACTCTTTTTTTTTTTTTTTTAGCCTGTAATTTCCTTATTTTCTGTTGGATATAATTGATTTCTAATGTTGCGTTTGTTTCACATGTACAGGAACTATATTCAGTTACATTAATACCTAGACATTTATCTATTCTCTTTTGGTTTCTTTTTCACGTGTAGATGATCACAGTGTGTTCAACAAACTTCCCTATGTTATTCAGTAAGTACTTTTTGATCATCTATTTGATACATATTAATGTGTATATGTTAATTCCAATCCCTTCAATTATCCCGCCTGTGTCTGGAGGGCAACAGGCACTCCAGATTCATCGTGGAGGCACACTGCCTGCCACATATCCCCAGCTCCCTCAGCCCCAGGACACTCCAGCCTTGGAACCAAAGCTAATCAGGCTCCAGGAATATGACACCTGCCCAGGTTACTGTGTCCTTAGGGAAAAAGAGTCAATATTTCCTTTTTGCTTTTGCTGTTTTTATCTCATCATTTGAACTGGAGTATATAGGTGAAATACAGTCTTATGGGTGTATTTTTTTCTTTTTTTCTTCTACCACATCTAGTTTCACTTCTATTAATACATATTGAGTTTTTTCCATACAGGTTATTACAGAGTGTGGAATAAGTGTCCTTGTGTTATACAGTGGATCCTGGTCATTTATTTTATAAATAGTAGTGTGCATATATTAGTCTGAAGCAACTCATTTCTCCATGTCCCACATCTTTATATCCTGATGATTAGAAGTTTCTAGTCTGTGAGGCTCTGTCTCTGGGCAAGAAGTTCAATTATATCCATCTTTAGATTACGTCTATCATATGATACTGATAGTTGTCTCTTCTGCGTCCCTTACTTCACTCAGAATGATCATCCCTACTTCCTCTCCTGTGGTGTGCCTTGGCATTATTTCCTACTTCCTTATGTTTGAGAAATATTGCATTGTGTTCATGTATGCCATCGTCTGTATCAATTCGACTGTGCTTCTACAACTAGCTTGATTTCCAGTCTTGGCTATTGTACCTTAGGGGGTCAGAATCACAGGGTTACCCATCTTTTTTTTTTCAATATTCTGGCTATATTCTGAATCCCACCCCAGTTCAAACATAAGACATAAGCTGGCTCAGGCTCCAGGGATGGGATAGAGGCCCAAATCAGGGAGGTTGCAAGAAATAAATTAGGCACTGATTTTTTTTTTTTCTTTTTCTCTAGGACATGCTGAAGTTATGTCGGAGTGCAGTTGATTTGCAATTTTGTGCCTTCTGATAGTGTACAACCGCCTGATTTAGTTATGACAGCATATTTGTTCCTCTTTGGATTCTTTAGCCACAGAGATTATTGCATAAGCTCAAGCAAAGCTCCACTTGCTGAACATCAGGTCCTTCTTGAGCATTTATGACAGCTACAGATTTCTGTGTATGTATGGAAGGAAGGAAAGAGATAATCCTTTTGGATTATCTATTCAGTTCAGTTCAGTTCAGTCACTCAGTTGTGTCCGACTCTTTGCAGCCCCATGAACTGCAGCATGCCAGACCTCCCTGTCCATCACCAGCTCCCAGAGTTCACTCAGACTCACGTTCATCGAGTCAGTGATGCCATCCAGCCATCTCATCCTCTGTCGTCCCCTTCTCCTCCTGCCCCCAATCCCTCCCAGCATCAGAGTCTTTTCCAATGAGTCAACTCTTCACATGAGGTGGCCAAAGTACTGGAGTTTCAGCTTTAGCATCATTCCTTCCAAAGAAATCCCAGGGCTGATCTCCTTCAGAAAGGACTGGTTGGATCTCCTTGCAGTCCAAGGGACTCTCAAGAGTCTTCTCCAACACCACAGTTCAAAAGCATCAATTCTTCAGCGCTCAGCCTTCTTCACAGTCCAACTCTCACATCCATACATGACCACAGGAAAAACCATAGCCTTGACTAGACGGACCTTAGTCGGCAAAGTAATGTTTCTGCTTTTCAATATGCTATCTAGGTTGGTCATAACTTTTCTTCCAAGGAGTAAGCGTCTTTTAATTTCATGGCTGCGGACACCATCTGCAGTGATTTTGGAGCCCAAGTAAATAAAGTCTGACACTGTTTCCACTGTTTCCCCATCTATTTCCCATGAAACGATGGGACCGGATGCCAGGATCTTCATTTTCTGAATGTTGAGGTTTAGGCCAACTTTTTCACTCTCCACTTTCACTTTCATCAAGAGGCTTTTTAGTTCCTCTTCACTTTCTGTGTATATGTAAGTCCCTACCTCCAAATTCATCCTTGCCCTTTCTTCTTTTTTTTTTATCCTTTCTCTTTTTTTCACTGTGTTTGAATTCTCAGAGTCTCCTTTTGGGTTGTAACTTAGTTCCTTTGTATCTCTTTTTTTATTTTTCCTACAAGGGACATCAAAGGCTGTTGCCTTCCTCAGTTTGACTGATTTCACTTAGTGTATGATCCTTCAAGGTCCATCCTCCTAGTAACCAGTGGCATAACTTCATAACTTCAGTGGTGCTTTTTCATGGCTGAGTAATCATCCATCGTCTATATGCAACACATCTTCTTTAACCTTTAATCAGTCAGTGGACATTTTCAGGTTCTGTTTTGGCTGTTGCAAGTAGAGCTGCAGTGAAGGCTGGGCTGCATGTGTTTTTTGAATGATGACTTTCTCGGGATATCGGCCCAGGTGCGGGGATGTCTGATCCTAGGACTGGCTCCCTTGAGAGGTTGTTTGTTTATTTGTTTTCGACATGCAGAGGCCGTGCTTTTTAGGGGCTGTTGTCAAGTCCATTTCCACTGAGCATGCACTGCAGTCACCTCAGCTGCTGGCTCTCTCCTGCGTTTATTGTTTGCAGACTTGTGAGGGTGGCCAGTCTGACTGGTGGTATTTGATTTCTCATTGTTTTGATTGACATTCCTGAAGCAGTCAGGGGTGCTGTGCATCTACTCCTATGGTGGAGGTTTGCTTTTTTATTTTTTTTTCTTATTTCCTTTACATTAAAGGGTGTGAGGAAAATTTACTGTGGCAATTGGTTTCTTGAAACTCTATTGTCTTTGGAATTTATTTCTACAACCCCTGTCCTGGGAGATTTCCTGAGGGCAGCTGTCATTAGTAAAAATCCCAGGCCTTGTAAATTAGAACTGCTAGTCAACCTCTTCGGTCAAGTTGTAGTTACAGGAAATGTTTACAAGCAGTTTTTAAAGTTCATCTCTGGTTCCTAGGAAAGTCAGCATCCTGAGTTGTGGATTAGAGTGAATTATACCTGAGCAAACACCTAAGGGCTTGTGTTTCACTGCTTTCCCCCGTAAAGCATCACACACACACACACACACATACACCAGACTAATTACTACTGGATCAACAGCACCCTGCTGGATGTGCTTAGGTGCCTAGGAGGCTGCACTCCACAAAGAAGGCTTGCGCTGGAATGCCCAGCACCGGGGCGTGTGCAAGGTTTGTAATATTTGCTCCCAAGTCCCTGGAGGCCAAGATCCCACTGGGGAGTCTGGTCCGAGCCAGAACATAGCAGACAGCAGATGTTTAAAAAGGGTTCAATGAAGGGCACCTTTCCAGGCTGTATCAAACTCACCCCAGTCTAGCAGTGGGACCTAAGCCTGCTTAGGCTCTAGGGATGGGATAGCAGCTCCAGTCAGGGAGGTCGGAGGGAATGAAGTAGTCATTGCTTCTCTTTCCTTCTCTTTAATATCATGCCAGTATTATGTTGCAGTATAGTTGATTTGCAATGTTCTGATTGTTGTCGTATATAGCTGCCTGATTCAGTATAATATATCTATGAAATATGTCTATTCTTATTTGGATATTTTTTGCCATAGAAGGTCAAAAAGAGTGGTGAGCCCAGATCCTGTTGGATTATGTATCTCACACAGTTTTCTGTGTATGCAAAGAAGGAAGGTTAGCAGATAATTTCTGCGGATTCTCTCCTAGAGATACAGATTTCCATGTGTAGGTGAGAGGTACAAATTCCCATGTATATGGGGAAGGAAGGAAGGAAGGGAGAAAGGAAGAGAATAATCCTTGGGGATGATTGATTACACATACAGGTTTCTATGTGTATGTTAGTTCAGATCTCCTAATTCATTTTCAGGGCCTTCACATTCTTTTCTTTTTTAGTTTTCTTTTCTTGGAACCCTTTGTTTGTGTTTGAAATCTCAAGAGTGTCTTTGGGCCCGTAAATTTGGCACTTTGTATGTCTATTGATATTTTACCTAGAAGGTGCATCACACACTATTGTCTTCCTATGCCTGCCTGACTGATCTTGGAAATGATCCTTTAAGGTCCATCCCTGTACATACCTGTGGATGTGTGACCCCAGCTTCAGGGTCTGGGAAGGGGTTCACCTTGGATACTGTGAACATGTAACCCAGTTTCAGGGTCTGGGAGGGGGTCACCCTGGAGACTGTAGACATGTGACCCCATGTATAGGATCTGGGGTGGAGTCACCTTTGAGAGTGTTTACAGGTGACCTCAGGTGCAGGATCTGAGGGTTGTGTGGGTCTCACTCCTCTGCACAAGTCAGGATCGTGTATACCCAGAGACCCCCTCTCTCTCCTTTTCCTGTAGCGTATCTTTTTTCCCTGAGCTTTGCAGCGTCTGAGTTGAGCGTGTTGCCCTGATTTACCTGTGGTCCATTGTCTGCTTTCGTTGCATTCATATGAGGTCAGGAGCTTTGGGGAAGCTGTGCTCCCTATTCTACTGAGTGACCAATAACACTTGGTGTGCAGTTTCTGAACCCCACTTGAGATTCTGGCCCCGGCACAGTGAAGCCCGTCTACTGACCTCACGTTGTAGTAAAGGAAAGGAAGCCTGTGTTGCCGATGCTGAGCAAGGAGTCCAGGGCAGACCATGCTAAAAAGGCTCACACTCCCTGAAGGCTTTCATGCGAAGTTTACAAACAAGGTGAAAGAGGGAGTTATGGAGTGGGTGATCAGCTCAGGGATCTTCTCCTGACTGGCTGGTGGTGAGATCATCAAGAGTTTCCTGATTGGCTGGTGGTGAGGTCATCGGGAGACAGCATCATCACCTTCTAGTTCTAACAGGTCTGGAGTCTGCGTGCTTGTGGGCAGCCTGCAGTCAACTTCCCTACCTGGTGGGGAATCTCAGCATTTATAAGACACAGCTCAGAATATTATCTATAACCCTTGAGGAGGAACATAGGTCCTTGACCTTGTTTAATGGCTAAGTTACTGTTTTGTGTTAACAGTCTTCCTGTCTTTCTGCATGTTCTCACTTCTCTAGTTAAATGTACTCTTTGGAACTCAGAGAAGCCTTGGAGTCTAAAGGTTTTCTACTAACAGGAGGCAGGCAGAAGAGAGGACACGCTATGTTTTCCCTTAAGATTTGATTTTTTTTTAATTAATGGATTTAGCAATGCTTTGTAGGATCTTCTCCTCTTGTTTTATTCCCACCTCTTCCCAGGAAGGTCAATTTCAGTGATTAAAGGACACGGTAGGGACTTCTCTGGTGGTCCAGTGGCTAAGAGTCTGCACTTAGAGGTTCATTTCCTGGTCAGAGAACTAGATCCCACATGCCACACCTAAAAGATCCCTTGTGCCAGACTGGCCACAAGCCAAGAATTATGATAAATAAATTACAAATATAAAAACCAAATATTTTTAATTACGAATAAAATACTTGGTAAAACCCTTATGTAGCCATTCTTGCAAGTTCTTATTCAGAGAACATATGGCCATGCTACCTATCTTCAGACAGGATCCTGTGACAGTTAGTCACCAGGGGGCCATGCCTCTAATACCAGAACTAAAAGAGGCAGTGTTCTAGGTAAGCAGGCAGGATTCATGGTCGCTGAGTTCATTCACTTGTTTTAATCTTTCCTTGAATGTAGTCTGTGGTTGAAACAGAGCGGGACCCCATCGCCCTTGCCCCTTCTCCCCTACCATGCCCTCTGCCTGCCTTTTGTCTGTGGAAAGTTTCAGTCAAATAAGTTTAATCAGAGAAATGAGAAGTGCTGAAACAAAGGAAAACAGTCAAGAGAGACTAAACAATAATAATGCTGTCATTAAGCATCGTCAAGGACCTTTAGTTCTTTCTTTAGGTCTGTAGATAATATTCTGAGCCACATCCTGTGAGCTGTCTTACAGATACCAAAACGTCAGGTGGAGTTTACTACATGACGATCAGACTGGACCCAGGACATTAGCTGCCACAATTCAGAGAACTGGCCACAAAGAAATGGGAAAAAACTGACCCTGGAAATGCAGATTAACTGTACCTAGAGCAAGATGATGCTGGTCAGACCACTGATGACCAATTCCAGGATGGCTGTCTGAGCTGACTGTGCTGTTTCTGCCTGTAGCCCCTCTCCCCTGTTCCCACCCTCACCCCTGTCTATAAAAGCTCTCACCCCCTGCTTATTGGTGGTGGGAATGGCCTTTGGACAGACGTCTACCGTCCCACTCCTTGCAGTTGCCAGCATCTAAAATACAGCAAACTTTCCTTTCCACCAACCTGGCCTGTTTATTGGCTTTTGAGCAGGGAGCAGCCAGACCCCTACATATATTTTCAGTAACACACTATTCACAATTGCTTTATTAAATAACTAGCTATTGATTTAGGTTTATTTTACTGTTAACTATCAGTGAGTATACACATTCTGATATAAGATTTATGCAAGCAGAAACATGTCTTGCTACTAAAATGAACAGTATTGCTTCTATTAATTAATAAATTCTGTTTAGTTCAGTCACTCAGTGGTATCTGACTCTTTGTGACCCTAGATATGCAGCACGCCAGGCCTCCCTGTCCATCACCAACTCCCAAGTTTGCTCAAACTCATGTGCATCAAGTCGGTGATGCCATCCAACCATCTCATCCTCTGTCATTCACTTCTCCTCCTGCCTTCTCTTTCCCAGCATCAGGGTCTTTTCAAGTGAGCTAGTTCTTCACATCAGGTGGCAAAATACTGGAGTTTCAGTTTCATCATCAGTCCTTTCAGTGAACACCCAGGACTGATTTCCATTAGGATGGACTGGTTTGATCTCCTTGCAGTCCAAGGGACTCTCAAGAGTCTTTTCAAACACCAGAATCCAAAAGCATCAATTCTTCGACACTCAGCTTCTTTATGGTCTAACTCTTATATCCATACATGACTACTGGAAAAACCATAGATTTGAATAGACAGACATTTGTCAGCAAAGTAATGTCTCTGCTTTTTAATATGGTGTCTAGGTTGATTATAGCTTTTCTTTCAAGGTCTTTTAATTTCATGGCTGCAATCACCATCTGCAGTGATTTTGGAGCCCAAAAAATAAAGTCTGTCACTGTTTCCATTGTTTCTCCATCTATTTGCCATGAAATGATGGGACTGGATGCCAATGCCACGATCTTAGTTTTCTGAATGTTGAGTTTTAAGCCAACTTTTTGACTCCTCTTTCAATTTCATTAGGAGCCTCCTGTTTACTTTCTGACATAAGGGTGGTGTCATCTGCATATCTGAGGTTATTGATATTTCTTCCAGAAATCTTGATTCCAGTTTGTGCTTCTTCCAGCCTGGCAGTTTGCATGATGTACTCTGCATAGAAGTTAAATAAGCAGGGTGACAATATACAGCCTTGACGTACTCATTTCCCAATTTGGAACCAGTCTCTTGTTCCATGTCTGGTTCTAACTGTTGCTTCTTGACCTGCATACAGATTCTCAGGATGCAGATCAGGTGGTCTGGTATTCCTATCTCTTAAAGCATTTTCCACAGTTTTTTGTGATCCACACAGTCAAAGGCTTTGGTATAGTCAATAAAGCAGAAGCAGGTGTTTTTCTGGAACTCCTTTGCTTTTTCTATGATCCAACAGATGTTGGCAATTTGATCTCTGGTTCCTCTGCCTTTTCTAAATCCAGGTTGAACATCTGGAAGTTCATGGTTCATGTATTGCTGAAGCCTGGCTTGGAGAATTTTGAGCATCTCTTTACTAGCGTGTGAGATGAGTGCAATTGTGCAATACTTTGAGCATTCTTTGGCATTGCCTTTCTTTGAGATTGGAATGAAAACTGACTATTTCCAGTCCTGTGGCCACTGCTGAGTTTTACAAATTTAATGACATATTGAGTGTGGCACTATAACAGCATCGTCTTTTAGGATTTGAAATAGCTCATCTAGAATTCCATCACCTCCACTAGCTTTGTTTGTAGTGATGCTTCCTAAGGCCCACTTGACTTAACATTCCAGGATGTCTGGCTCTAGGTGAGTGATCACACCATCGTGGTTATCTGGGTCATTAAGATCATTTTTGTATAGTTCTTCTGTGTATTCTTGTATAATTAATAAATTAGTCTGGTAATAATTAGTAGTTGATGTATTTATTAATAATAAATATTTAGGTGATTGTGTGGTTGACCTTGAGTGCTTTCTTCATAGATGGCTGCTTTTAAACTAACTGTGGTATTATATATGCTTGTTTTCTAGATATGTTTGTTGTTGTTGTTTAGTTGCCTAATCATGTCTGACTCTGTGACCCCATGGGCTCATGGCCCGCCACACTCCTCTGGCCATGTGGATTCTCCAAGCAAGAACACTGGAGTAGGGAGCCATGCTCTCCCCCAGGGGATCTTCCCGACCCAGGGATCTTCGAGTCCCCTGAATTGGCAGGTGAGTCTTTACCACTGAGCCACCAGGGAAACCCAGAGACATTTGTACCCTGTATCTAAAAACATATCTTTTAAAATAACACTGAAAGTTATGTTAAAATTATGATTTACATAATATTTAAAGTTGAACTAAAGTTCTTTTCTGGACAACCACCTATCACCAGGCCTATAAGGCTTATTAGCTCTACTCATAAATCATAGGAGGAGTTTGCCGTCGTAAATTGTCCATAAGCAACTCCTCTGGCTCAAGGATATTTTACTTCTTTCATCATCCTTTGTGGTACTTTATCCATAGCACCAGCTATAAATTTCTATCTTCTACACATAGATGCTAAATCTTTTATTTACTAATGAGAGTTGAGTCTGGTGGGAAGTTTGGTCCGGTTTTAGCACAAAGTGTTCTGACGTTTAAAATCTCCTCTAGGCTTCACTTTGATCCATCCGAGCACACTTTCCAGGATGCTCATCTTGTCAGGATTTATCTCCTCCTGTTTGTTAGAAGCTATGAAGTTACTCATACTGGAGGGGGTGAATGTGTGTGCTTCATGACTCAATCAAGCTCTCTATTGTTTATTTACTACTAAATTCTCCTTTGGTTTTTTATTTCATAAAAACTTTTGCATAAGTTATATTCCTGGGGTACAAAATGTAGCCTGCATCTTCCTCACCCCTGGGCTACGCCTTGAAAGAACATCTGATAATTACGGTAATTATGCTTTCTGCTGCTCCTCACCAGGGTTCCTGAGAATGGGGTTTACCAGAGTCTGTCGATTATCAAACAAGTTCCTCTAGAGGAGCATGAATCGCCACCAAGTTCTCTGACTGTTAGGCTGATGCTAATCCTATTCTGATGGAATAATTTTGTTGTTATAATTATGTGAATTTAGGGTTAAGTGTAGAAGGATATCTAACCCCAGTGTGGATCTTCATTGTGGTGTAGTCAGAAGTGTTAAAGTCATATTTATATACTTTTTAATAAATATTTTCTTATATATATTTATAAATATTTTCTCATATATATATTCTTATATATTCTCTCACTTTTACTGGTGTGCAATCAACATATAGAGACTGTATAATTTTAAAATATATAGCATAATAAGTCAACGTACATACATGATGAAATGATTATCATAAAGAATGTAGTGAACATCCAGTCTTATATAAATACAACATTAAATAAATAGGAAAAATATTTTCCCTTTGTGTTGAGAACTCTTAAGACTCTCTTAACTTTCATATGATACATACACAGTGTTAATTTTATTTTGTAGCTATTTTCTTTCAGCTATGGATTTTTATAGCTTCTCTAGTACTTAACTTTATTTTGAGGTAATCTTTAACATGCTTTAGTCTGGATTTCTACTGATATGAGTTAATCTTAGGACCAAAGTGGCTAACATACAATGTGCCAACCCTGATTGGTTATTATAACTTACTCAGACTTCCTCTTCTGTGTGTTTGGTCTCTCAGTCATGTACGATTCTTCGTGACCCCATGGATTGTAATCCGCCAATACATGTGGTTGTAATCGACAAAGTGAAAGTGAAAATCACTCCATTGTCCAATTCTTTACAATCCCATGACTATACAGTCCATGGAATTCTCCATGCCAGAATACTAGAGCAGGTTGCCATGCCCTCCTCCAGGGGATCTTCCCAACCCGGAGATGGAACCTGTGTCTTCTGTGTATCCTGCATTGCAGGCGGATTCTCTACCTGCTGAGCCTCCTATTATGGCTTACCTTTCAACGTTGTTGTTTCCCATGAGGCAGGGTTACACAAGGCATAGTTTTTGTGCACCTGGTGTCTGCTCTATTTAATCTTCTGTGTTTAGAGACCATTATCAACCATTCTATGTTTAGAGATCTGATGCAGATAATTGCACGTGTAATTGTATCAACATTAGACATTAGTAGACTAGAACTTGGGCTTCCCTTGTAGCTTAGCTGGTAAAGAATCTGCCTGCAAAGCAGAAGACCTGGATTCGATTCGTGGGTTGGGAAGATCCCCTGGAGAAGGGAATGGCTACCCACTCCAGTATTCTGGACTGGAGAATTCCATGGACTGTATAGCCATGGAGTTGCAAAAATTGAACATGATGAAGTGACTTTCACTTTCACTTTGTCAATTTATTACAACTGCTACACTCAACATGAAATTAAAAGACACTTACTCCTTGGAAGGAAAGTTATGACCAACCTAGACAGCATATTAAAAAGCAGAGACATTACTTTGTCAACATAAGCCCATCTCGTCAAGGCTATGGTTTTTCCAGTAGTCATGTATGGATATGAGAGTTGGACTATAAAGAAAGCTAAGCACCAAAGAATTGATGCTTTTGAACTGTGGTGCTGGAGAAGACTCTTGAGAGTCCCTTGGACTGCAAGAAGATCCAACCACTCCATCCTACAGGAAATCAGTCCTGGGTGTTAATTGGAAGGACTGATGTTGAAGCCAAAACTCCAATACTTTGGCCTCCTGATGCCAAGAGCTGACTCATTGGAAAAGACCGGGTGCTGGGAAAGACTGAGGGCAGGAGAAGGGGATGACGGAGAATGAGATGGTTGGATGGCATCACTGACTCAATGGATATGAGTCTGGGTAAACTCCAGGAGTTGGTGATGGATGAGGAGGCCTGGCATGCTGCAGTTCATGGGGTCGCAAAGAGTCGGACATGACTGAGCAACAGAACTGGACTGAACTGAACACTCAACAGCACTTTGATACACCATGGGTATCTCTGCTGTTTACTGTTGTAAAACCACGCAGAATGTATGGTGATACAGCTCAGTTCAAGTGACTTTCCATTAAATAGCTTCAACTTACTCATCCATATGATGAACTTTTAACCATGGTCCGAGTGGGCCTACCCAGCTCACAAGATGGCTTTAAAAATCAAATTAAGTAATTAATTTTTAATGAATGAATTAATTAGATTATTTATTTTTGGCTGTGCTAGGTCTCTGTTGCTGCTCAGGCTTTTCTCTAGTTGTGGCAAGTGGAGACTACTCTAGCTGTGGTGCGTGGACTTCCCACTGAGGTGGCTTCTCTTGCTATGGAGCACGGGCTCTAGAGTGTGGGCTCTGTAGTTGTGGTGTATAGGTTTAATTGTTCCATTACATGTAGGATCTTCCTGGACTAGGGACTAGGGATCAAATCCATGTCCCCTGCACTGAAAGGCAGACTCTTCACCACTGGAACACCAAGGAAGCCCATGAAGTAATTTATACACAAGAGAATTTTATGGAAGCTGTACATGCAGACAATTCCAGTAGTTGGAATTCTTCAGAAGGAAGTAGTGAGTGTATCATTTCAGTTTTATATTTAAAGATATGCTTGCATACTAATTTAAAATCATTTCTTAAAAACACAGCAATACACTTGCCTCCAAGCAGGAAGTTGATGTAGTGGAATGCTGTAGAGAGATAGCAAGGAACTGTATGGATATTTACACACACTAATCAGAAATATCATTAGCGGCTGTTTTCTCTGGGTAGTGGGATCACATAAAATGTTTAAAATGTTCTGTTTGCTTTGCAGTAAGTTATGAATTTTCTCCCATATATGTGCAACTTTGATAATTTTTTTAAAAGAGAATACTTTGGGGGAAACAAATCAATGTTTCCCTATAAAACAGCATTTAGATAGTTCTCCCCAGAATTTTCATCCTGCATAATTCCATTATTTGAAGCTTGTGGTAGAACAGTAAGTGCAAGGCCTTTCTTGAACGCTATCAGAAAAGTCTGTTTAGCAAAATTACTGCCTTTCCAAGTAATCACACCAGCAAAAGAAAAGGATTTCTTTTCCATTTCCCATCACTATGTTTAAATTAAATTCTCTCTTCTCTTTGTTTCCTTGTTCTCTTGTCTGTTTCATTTCTCTGTGCCTTAGAATAGGCTCATTTTGTGAGACTGTCTTATCTCTATGGAAACTCTAAGAAAATACAGAAAGAATGGGCTGAGTTGGAGCGAACACAGACAGTGAAATCCATTTTATAATCCTTTTGTGGACTATGATTGTCCAGCGCACCTCTGTCTTTTCTGGTTCTGACACTGAAATGCTTCGTCTCTCATTTTGTATGGCCTCGGCCACCTCTGAGACACAGTGTCCCTCTGGGTTGAGGAGGAAGGGTTTGCTGCCTACGTAACAGCAGCAGCAGGACAGTTGTTCTCGTCCTCTCTAATGTGTCTGGGGAACCGAGGTAAAGGAAACGATGCTTATCTGACTTGTGTACTCCTTTTCTTTCTCCTTGATGGAAGCTAAGGCTCTGTAAATGTTATTGTATTCTGTTTACTGTATAACGACTACTTAGCAAAAGGGTTTAGCTTTTCTTCTTTACTGAACCTCAAATGAGAGCCTTTAAAAATGTAACTTCTCTCTTCAGGTAATGCAATAGTAACACATATATTGATGTATGTGTAATATAGCATACACTTTTCCTAGATGGACTTATAAAAGCAAAGATCTCAATGAAATTACTCAATATGTACCGTTTTCCAAAATATGCACTGTTGAAGACCAGCTCAGTGGATGGACTGAGTAGAAGCTCCAAGGCACTTTGCAAAGCCACACTTCCTTGAAAGAAAGAAAATGTCATGGTCACTGTTTGGCGGTCTGCTGCCCGAACTGATTCACTACAGCTTTCTAAATCCCAGTGAAACTATTACATCTGAGAAGTGTGCTTGGCAAATCAATGAGATACACTGAAAACTGCAAGGCTTGCAACCAGCATTGGTCCATAGAAAGGGCCCAGGTCTTCTCTATGACAGTGCCCCACTGCACATCACACAGCTAATACTTCAAAAGTTGAATGAATTGGGCTATGGCATTTTGCCTCACCAGCACTATTTACCTGACCTCTTGCCAACTGACCACCACTTCTTCAAGCATCTTGGCGACTTTTTGCAGGGAAAATGCTTCCATAACCAGCAGGATGCAAAAAGTGCTGTTCAAGAGTTCATCATATCCTGAAGCATGGATTTATTTTTTATTTTTTTATTTTTGCTACAGGAATAAATAAACTTATTTCTCATTGGCAAAAATGCAATGATTCAAATGGTTCCTATTTTTATTAATAAAGATATATTTCAGCCTAGTTATAATGATTTAAAAGTCGTTGTTCAAAGCCACATTTGCCCCATAATTTTTGCCCCAAACTAATAGATGGACTCATCTCACACACTACTAAAGTAATGCTCAAAATTCTCCAAGCCAGGCTTCAGCAATACATGAACTGTGAGCTTCCATATGTCCAAGCTGGTTTTAGAAAAGGCAAAGGAACTAGAGATCAAATTGCCAACATCTGCTGGATCATCAAAAAAGCCAAAGAGTTCCAGAAAAACATCTATTTCTGCTTTATTGACTATGACAAAGCCTTGACTGTGTGGATCACAATAAACTGTGGAAAATTCTGAAAAGATGGGAATACCAGACCACCTCACCTGCCTCTTGAGAAACCTATGTGCAGTTCAGGAAGCAACAGTTCGAACTGAACGTGGAACAACACACTGGTTCCAAATAGGAAAAGGAGTACATCAAGGCTGTACATTGTCACCCTGCTTATTTAACTTATATGCAGAGTACATCATGAGAAATGCTAGGCTGGAAGAAGCACAAGCTGGAATCAAGATTGCTGGGAGAAATATCAATAACCTCAGATATGCAGATGACACCACCCTTGTGACAGAAAGTGAAGAGGAACTAAAAAGCCTCTTGATGAAAGTGAAAGAGGAGAGTGAAAAAGTTGGCTTAAAGCTCAATATTCAGAAAACGAAGATCATGGCATCTGGTCCCATCACTTAATGGGAAATGGACGGGGACACAGTGGAAACAGTGTCAGACTTTATTTCAGGGGGCTCCAAAATCACTGCAGATGGTGATTGCAGCCATGAAATTAAAAGACACTTATTCCTTGGAAGGAAAGTTATGACCAACCTAGATAACATATTCAAAAGCAGAGGCATTACTTTGCCAGGTACATCTAGTCAAGGCCATGGTTTTTCCAGTGGTCATGTATGGATGTGAGAGTTGGACTGTGAAGAAAGCTGAGCACTGAAGAATTGATGCTTTTGAACTCTGGTGTTGGAAAAGACTCTTGAGGGTCCCTTGGACTGCAAGGAGATCCAACCAGTCCATCCTATAGGGGATCAGTTCTGGATGTTCATTGGATGGACTGACCCTGAAGCTGAAACTCCAGTACTTTGGCCACCTCATGCGAAGAGCTGACTCAATGGAAAAGACCCTGATGCTGGGAGGCATTGGGGGCAGGAGGAGAAGGGGATGACAGAGGATGAGATGGCTGGATGGCATCACTGACGTGATGGACATGAATTTGGGTAAATTCCTGGAGTTAGTGATGGACAGGGAGGCCTGGCATACTGCGATTCATGGGGTCGCAGAGTCAGACACTACCGAATGACTGAACTGAACTGAATAGATGGACAACAGGCACATAATAAGATACTCAACATCACTCATTATTAGAAATGCAAATCAAAACCACAATGAAGTCAAAGTGGACATTGTCCAACCCTCCTTGTAGATAGGACAGAAGACTTATTAGAAAAGACCCTGATGCTGGCAAAGATTGAAGGCAGGAGGAGAAGGGGATGACAGACGATTAGATGGTTGGATGGCATCACTGATTCCATGGACATGAGTTTGAGCAAGCTCCAGGAGATGGTGAAAGACAAGGAAGCCTGGAGTACGGTAGTCCATGGGGTTCCAAAGAGTCAGACATGACTCAGTGACTGAACAGCGAATTGTTCCATGTGTTTCATTTGTTTCTTTCTCTCTGCTCCTTCGGTTAGGCTCCGATGACCCCAGGTAGGTTAGGTTCTCGTTCCTAGGTTTCCCCAAGGACAACTTTATTAAGAAGAGCAGAGTGCTCTCCTATTAGAGCATTAAGTGTTTTCTCACTGATATTTAATGAGATGACTTGGTTGAACTCCTCAGGCTAAACCCCACGATCTTGTGGGTGTCTCCCCCATCACCAGGTCCTTCTGGAGTTTTTAACACAGGTTGTCTCCACTGAGCCTCTGGCAACTCATAAATTAAAGTTAAGGCCTGCACTGGCTCCTTGTGGTAATTTACATTTGTGTGTCTCCACTCCAGATGTTTTGTTCTCTCATCTGAGATGCAAGAGTGGAGTAGAGGCAGGTAGTTCCTGGCCTTGAGGCAGTTCCTGGCCTTGAGGCAGTTTCTTCATTGAGGAAACCTGAGTAGGTTAGCCTCTGAAAGGGGTTTCTCTTGAGGTCAGGTCTGGTGAAGACCTGGAGCCCTGGGAACGAATGACACTCAAATATGAAAGTGTCAAGGAGAAGTCCATGGTCCATATAAGCAAAGGCAACATTCCTAGTGCCAATAAAAAGTGCACATTAGGTTTTGACTTGATTTACTGATCACCGATCCTTGAGTCAAGGAGATCGCTTGGAAAATGGAATGGCTACCCACTCCAGGACTCTTGCCTGGAGAACTCCACTGACAGAGGAGCCTGGTGGGCTACAGTCCATGCAGTCGCAAAGCGTAGGCTACAATTCAAGCGAATGACACACTTTTGCTTCTTATCCAGTGTAATGGAACAAGATGGCACCAGTGACATGATGTTTTCCATGACATTTATAGGATAATAACTGTTAAAGCTTTTAAAACACAATTTTGTTAGTCTCACTTCATCCTCTCTATACTCAGAAACTGCACATTGTAAGTACAAGCTGGGAGGACATCTGCAAAAGTCATTCAGGGAAGCCTGAGAATGTCACTGTGCCAGCAGAATGTGATGAGCTCCGTGGCAGACACATGTGTGTGAGTGACTGGTTATCTTGGAGATGACATATTCAAGCCACATAGGAAGACAGTTCAGACATTATCTTGACTGAGGCCTTCCCAACAGGGCTATTTCTATATGACAAACTCTGAAGAATAAGTAGTCTGTTCCTGGGAACCACACAAACGTCTCCTCATCAGGTGTTTGTTTGCATAATGAATCATTGCCTGAGATACTGAGCCACGTGAGTCCTTGCTATGCTCTTTTTGTGCAATATAGAAGCTCACAAGTGTTGTCTTACGTGACTGTACCAGCCACCTAAAACATTTTAGCAGGTTCAAGGCCACTTCTGCTTTCACCTGACTCATTCTTTTTAGAGAGAGATGTTTTTAAGATAGGGTTTACGTGGTGCATGAAACCAGAATCTCTTTTTTCCTAAAAAAAAAAAATGTATTGGAGTATAATTGCCTTATAGTGTTCTGTTTCTTTCTACTGTACAGCAGAGTGAATCAGCTGTATGTGTAACTACATCCCCTCTTTTTTTGGATTTCCTTCTCAGTTAGGTCACCAAGGGAGATGGATGGGTGGATGATTTGGGAGATTGGGATTGAAATATACACACTATTGATACTATGAATAAAATAGAGATAATTAATGAGAATGTACTGTACAGCACAGAATCTTTCTAAAACTTTTTGTTTGTTTATGGTTCTGCTGGGTCTTCACTGCTGAATGGGCTTTACCTAGTTGTGGTGCATGGTGGCTCTCTCGTTGTGGCTCCCTGGCTCTAAAGGACAGGCTCAACAGTTGTAGCACAGGCTTAGTTAGTCCACAGCATGTGGATCCTCCTGGACCAGGGATCGAACTTATGTCTCTTGCATTGGCAGGTAGATTCTTTACCACTGAGCCACCAGAGATGCCCCCAGAATCTTTTTAGAATACTCTTCTCTCAGCCATTAACACACTCTGGCAATCAGGTTGATATACTTTTTAAATAAATTGAAGTTTCCCTTTCTTTGAGTAGGGGAAGTTAATACTGCTTCAAATATTTTCTGAAGTTAGGTTTTAAATTTCACATTCATGTATCCCAGGAGGTAAGCAGAACTTTCCAATATATGATAGAAAGGGTCTATCACACTTTAATTCTTGTTTAATCATAACATGCTTACATTGTGGAAATGTGCATAAATTATTAATTACAGCTCATTAAATTTTTACAAATGGCAACCTACACCAGTATTCTTGCCTGGAGAATCCCATGGACAGATAAGCCTGGCAGGCTACAGTCCATGGGGTTGCAAAAAGTTGAACACTACTGAGAAACTAACACTTTGACTTTCAATTTTTCTCAAGCCAAAAAAAAAAAAAATCTAAGTATCTTTTGTTCATTCTCTCATAAATTAACACTGTCTTGTTAAGATGTTTGGGACTGTACCTTGCTCTTCATGGTCTGAACTTCTGTGGCTTCTTCTCAAAATGCTTCCAGCTGTCACCAGAGCTACTCCTGGTCTCTACTCAAAACTTGCCCCCCTGCCACTTTTAGCAGAACTGAGCATACGTCTTTAAGCTAAAGGGTCCAGAGATCTCAAGCCAGGCTCCTCAAGAAGTTTATAGTCAGTTTTTCAGGGGCCATAAACGTAATCCCAGAACACCAACCAAGGTGAGAGCCCACCCAGGAGACAACTTCTCCAGAAGACCCAGGAAGCAAGCTCCCAATATCGGAGGTGGGTGGTCCTCTTTCAGTCTGCTCCCCTGCGTTCTCTCCTTGATCCTTGCTTTCTTCTTCACTCACTTAAGAATCTAGATTATTAACAGATATTCAAACTTCTTATCTACAATGTGTATATGTTTCCCATCTTTAATTTCTCTTCTGATGCTTTGAGTCACTCCTTTGTGTGTCTTTTGATTAAGATGCACATTCAGTATAATTATTGTTTTTACTTGTGTTCCTTTGAATGACAACCAGCTTCCTCTGATGTTGTTAGTTCATTGCAATAGGAAAGGTGACTTTCTGTGTAATTGGAATCAAGCAATAAGTGCTTTGTAAATGACAAAACAATGGGTCTAGTGGCCAGAAAAATAAAACTCCCATTAAACCTAGACATGAACAATAACAACAGTTGGCAATTTTGTAGCCCATATTTCACAGAAGTACAGCTTGGGCACCCTTAGCTCCTGCTGAATACAGGACTACAAACCCCATGACATGTCTTTCTTAGTATTATTCCATGTCGCTTTGTTCAAATGTGTCATCACCAAAATCTGAAATACTGAGAGATGGACTTTGTCCCTTCAATTGATCCAACAAGTGATCTTTGAGAAAAAAGAAATAGCAAATCTGACAGTAATCGATTCTGGAAAACTGCCAGCAGAGTCTTATCCTATATCCATAGCTCACCAAAAAGCAGTGAAGATGGAAATCACTTCTGTTTGCAGACAACAGTGTTATAATCTCGATCCTTGGCTGACATGAATGTCAAGAGGGAGGGCTGAGAGCTTAAAACCCACAGGGTTTTGTTTTTCTCTGCGATTAGAAACTATACATTCCCAAGATACATTCCTGTCATGTGAAGGCTGAGAAAAATGAAAGAGTAAGTCTAGCTCTGGGAAATACCTAGCCCTGAATATGAACTGTAAATCAGCAAAAACACCTGAATTACCAAGACTGTTGAGCAAACTCTCCTCAGTACTTGGTCTCCTATGCACGAGTATAAAGTTATTGTGTCTCATACGCTGCCAGGTCCCAAGGAGTTCCTGACCTCGCAAGACTCATCTGAGAATCTGTCACCCAGCCAGACCCTACAAACCAATCGCTCCACTCTTCGTGTCTGGGCTGTTAAGATTCTGCCAGGGTGTTTTCCTTTCTTATTTCAGCAGATCCAGCGAAGTAAGCCTTTTCTGCTCAGTGGAGGGTTTTGACAGTGTTTTGCTAAAGCCTAAAGTATGAATGTGAGAGTTGGACTGTGAAGAAAGCTGAGCGCTGAAGAATTGATGCTTTTGAACTGTGGTGTTGGAGAAGACTCTTGAGAGTTCCTTGGACTGCGAGGCGATCCAACCAGTCCATTCTGAAGGAGATCAGTCCTGGGTGTTCTTTGGAAGAAATGATGCTAAAGCTGAAACTCCAGTACTTTGCCCACCTCATGCGAAGAGTTGACTCATTGGAAAAGACTTTGATGCTGGGAGGGATCAGGGGCAGGAGGAGTAGGGAATGACAGAGGATGAGATGGCTGGATGCATCACTGACTCGATGGATGTGAGCTTGAGTGAACTCCGGGAGCTGGTGATGGACAGGAAGGCCTGGAGTGCTGCGATTCATGGGTTCACAAAGAGTCGGACACAACTGAGCGACTGAACTGAACCGAAAGTTGACAAAAGCTATAATAAGCACAAAAATCAATAGCTTATCTCTAGGATAGCAAGGCATGTCTAGAAATAGAATTGGAAAACAGTTTTCCCATGATACACAGAGCAATAATAAAATGCTTACAAACAATGTCCACAAGAAAGGCACAAGGTCTGTATAAATAAAGCAATCGAGTCATTCTGAAAGAAGTAATAGAAAATGCCAACAAAATGGAAAAGTGTGAGTAAAATAAAAGTATCAACTTCCCCAAAGTTTCATAGAATTCATACAGTTTTAAAGGACAAATACTTTACAAACATTTTACCATGTTAAACAATTAGCACCATTCTCAAATTGGTAGCTTTAGATGAAATATAAGTGGAATGTTACATCTGTAATTTATTTTGGCAAGTAAAGTATATCAAACTAGATAAGCATTAGTCTTATCTTTATAAAAATAAATAAGATTTAATTATATCTTCAAAAGCATTAAAATTCAGCTTAATTTAAGTCATTCTGATTTCTTTATATTTTTCATTATAATTTGTCTTTTAATTTTAAAGATAACGTTGAAGTAATAAAATTTTCATTAAACAAATCAAGGTGATCTATTAAAGGGAAAGTAATATTTACATGGAAAATATTGAGTCATATTTTGTAAAGTTGTATTACCTTCATTTTAACAAAATCACTGTTTTCAATTATTTATATAAATATCCCTTCCCTTCAGCAGAACGTGGAATCTATGCAGTGATAATGGTCTTGGATAGTTTGTCAAATTTCAGTCACATAGCACTCATATTTTCACACATTTTGAAGTCTTGTCTTGAAGATTCACATATTTGATAGTTTACTGGCATTGGTAATTTTTTCCTTAAAAATGTAAACACATCACACACTCACCTCACTGGCACTGTTGCTCATGACTGTTAGGAGGGGCTGCAGGAGGGTTCCTGAATTCATCTGAAAAGCTGGAAGAGGGGTCAAGAAGCGCGGCATCCCGAGGAGCTGGAGTGGGGCCGGGGCCCAGGTGGGGCCTGAGGAAGCTCCAGGTCCAGAGAAACTAAGGAGGGACCTTGACCAAGGTTTCTTGACCACAGTACTTATTTATTTTTTCTGTGGTACTTTTATGCTTTTATTAGTGCATTTTACTACTGTAATACAGACAAAATGGAAGACCAGTATTGAACTGTGGTAAATTCAGCAATGTCATATCACTTAAGACCTATTTGGTCTTTGGTGAGGATTATTCTCAACATCATGCTCTATGAAGCTATAGCATCGATTATTATAAAACCATTTTACATACATATGAAAATACAGTATCATGGGTCCGAAATGTTTTGGAAATAATCTTATGAAAAATAGAAGCTTTTATTTAGTTTTTAAATATTTATTTTTCTGTACCTGATCTTGTTTCTGACATGTGGGACCTAGTTTCCTGACCAGGGATTGAACTTAGGCCCCTTGCATTAGGAGAAAAAAATATTTTTCCCCCAATTTTTATTTAGTTGTTAGCTCTGAATATGTCAACTGAGACTCTATATAGAAAGGTCTGGATATGGTGAAGAATTTAAGAATAGAGGACTTAGAGAGGAGTTTTGTTGTCGTAAATAAAGCAAAGCAGGGAAAAGGGCAAGTAACACTTTGCTTTAAATGCGAGACAAGTGCAAGTCCAAAAACAAGGAAGGTGGTGGAAAAGGCCACACCAGTATTTATTAGGGAAATATTGTGTGATGTGCCAGACAGGTTCCCATCCCATGAACTGTACATTCTAGTGGGCAGATGGGACACCTCATTTCTGAACCCCTTGACCTGTTTTTACTGGAGAGTGTGGTTGGACCTATGTGCGTTGTTGTGTGAAGCAGCAGAATCTGGTGAGTCAAATACGTGCAAGTTCTGACATCCTGCAGGTTATGAGGAAGGTCTCACAAACAGGTTTTAGTGAATTGATTTCAGTCCTCATGTTGTTTCCATTAAATATTAACAGTTCTGTGATGAGGCAGAACTAAACAGGTGCATGGATCATTGGAGTTAGACTTTAAAAGAAAACAATTATATGTATTTATTTATTTATGCCTGTGCTGCGTTTGTTGCTGTGTGGGTGTTTCTCATTGCAGTGAATGGGGACTGCTCTCTAGTTGCAGTACAGGGCTTCTCACTGCAGTGGCTTCTCTTTTGGGGACGTGCAGGTTTCCGTATTTGCGGCACGTGGGCTCAGAAGTTGTGGCTCCTGGGCTCTATGGTGTGTGTGCTCGGCAGTTGTGGCCATAGGCTTAGTTACTCCACAGAAAGCGGGATCTCCTTGGACCAGGGATGGAACCTTGTCTCCTGCCTTGGCAGGTGGATTCTTTACCCCTGAGCCACCAGGGAAGCCTTGGAGTTACTCTTTTAAGAAGTGAGTCTCCAAAAGAAATAACTGAGCCTCACGGATGGCAATGGTCATCTTACTCGCATTCATCCCCCTAATAATAATCGCTGGTATTTACTGAGTGCTTGCTGTATACCACACAGTAATATGCATTTTAAATTCATTATCCAATTTGTTATGTAATTGTACCAAAGATGTGTTGGATATTGATGTTTAATGTCCATTTTCAGGTAAAGTGCATTCACCACCATCTATTAATACTTTGTCTGTTTCCATGAGCTCAGCTTCTCTGGCTTAATCCTGTTATGGAAGGCTGGCAAGACACACATCTCAGCAGGTTATAGTTGAAGGATTTTATTCTAATATATTTTTTATCATTCACATTTAATATTTTTGTGTATGCCTACTGGTTTTTTGTTTCTTACTGAAATAAGTCCATTTCTACATAAGTACATCTCATGATGTCAACATATTATTTGTGAATTCCACAACTGTGGCTTAAATTATGGATGATACTTTGGCATGAATTAATTTTTTTAATTTTGTAATCATATTTTTATTTACTTTTTATGCAAAGCCTTCTTTACCTGATCATCATTTTCTCCTTCCCTGTCTGTTATTTTTATGGTTTTTTACAACTTAACTTGATTTTTTAAAAAAAATCACATCATCCAGGTGGTATGTAAAATACTTTCTATTATTTTTAGATAAGAAAAGGGAGAAATGAATTCCCTGGTGGACCATGGGTTAGGGCTCCATGCTTCCAATGCAGAGGACTCAGGTTTGATCCCTGGTCAGGGAACTAAGATCCCACATGCCACCAGTCAACCAAGCCCATGAGCCACAATCAGAGGAGAGCTGTGTGCTGCAAGGAAGACCCAGAACAGGAAAAATAAAAAATAGAAATATTCCCTTCCTCCTGCACCCCACCACATCCCACCCCTCTAGGCTGATACATATGTATACTCCTGGCTGATTCACATTGTTGTACAACAGAAACCAACACAACGCTGTAAAACAATTATCTTCCAAACAAGAAATTTTTAAAAAAAGTAATATCAGCCCCCACCCTGCCAAAATCAGTGGACTGTGTAATGAAGCTATATAGGTCAAAATTCAATTATTTGAAAAAATAAAAAATATATAAATTTAAATGAAAAAGAAATTTAAAAGTCATGAACTTTACCTTATCTTCCTGGCTTATGCATTAAGTCTTTCCCTTCCCAGTGGTTGGGGGTGGCAATCTCATGAAGTAAAACAGAATATATTCGAGAAAGACAAGTATTTGAGAAGAAGTGCAGCAAATTTGCAAATATTTATTGGCTTGTGCAGATTCAATAGCTAATCACTTTATGAATTTTTCCTTTTTCTGTCATGAATACTTTCTAAATGACTCAAGATGCTGTCATTGGTAACTCACATGGAGCCTGGCTATTTTTAATTATTGGATCAGAATTCAGAAAGGTGAGTAAATACATATGTAAGTATTTGTGTATTCATTAAAGCTTTCATTTAAGGTTTCAGAATCAATACCAAATGAATATGTTAACTCTTTTGCTCTAGAGAGTTTATTTCTATTTTCGATATTGGTGGTGATTGCTTAGTTGCTAAATTACCTCCAACTCTTGTGACCTCATGGACCATAGCACGTCAGGCTGCTCTGTCCATGGGATTCTCCAGGCAAGAATACTGGAGTGGGTTGCCATGCCCTTCTCTAGGGGATCTTCCCAATCCAGGGATTGAACCTGCATCTCCTGCATTGGCAGGCAGATTCTTTACCACTGAGCCACCAGGGAATTCCATTTTCAAAAATAAACTACTACAAATACTGTGCATTTTTGAGCTGAACAAGGTAACACAGAATCAAATTTTGATATTTTTCTATTAATGAAACAATGTGATGAACTAAAGGGTAAAGTCATCTTTGAAACTGTGTATCAGAGAAGAAATATCTAATTAAATTAACTTTTAACACAAGAAGTCCCTACAGTGGTGATCTGACATTGATTAAAGTTGTATCAAAACAACAATGTGTTTGCACAAACTGTTTCAGAAGAGAGAAAAAGTTGTAACTGTACATCTAGGTGTATCTTCCCTGCCTGAAGTTGCGTGTTTTTCAGAAATGCATGTCTTTACCCCATCCCAGAATTGATTTTCAAGTGTGCACGGTTTCAATCATTAGTCATTATGGAATCATGGGAAATAAATCCTTTCTTAGATGCACTCATCCTAACCACTAATGTCATCCTTGACTTTAGTGCATCCAAACATCCGCCTTTCACCGCATTGTCATCTACCTTTGGATCCACATATATTCTGATATTTTTTGAGACCAGAAAAGCCTAAGGAAGCAGAAAGCCCAGCCATTGATTGCTTTTCTCATCTTTCTGGTGACCTGAGTTCAGTTTCCCTCAGTGACTTTTTCTTCACACCTTTAATATGTGCTGCTTTATACAGAAAATGCTGCTGTTCAATGAACTCCAATATCTTCTTTGAAAACTCTCAGAAATGTCTGGCCTTGTGTGAACAAAAGAACAGAAACCACCTAGAACAGAGCTGAAACTATCATACCTGAAAGCTGTTCTCCACAAAGAAATAAGTGTTTTAGAACAAGAATAAAAATAAGATTGGGAGTCATAGAAGAATCAAGCAATAAAGTAAAAGACACTTTTTAGCTCTGGAAAGCAAACATAAGTTGTGGATAATTTGTTTGTGTTCAAACAAATTAGTTGGTGCAGTTTCAGATTGAAATGCAGATGGTTTTTTTAATGATCCTTCTTTTTTTTATCTAGACAGATATCTTGATACTGAAGCCAAGTGGAAGATATCTAAAAGTCACATTATGTGTGCACTCTAATGTTATCATCTGCATAGTTTGAATAATTCTGGGTATGTATATTTACATAAAAAGTTTTCCTGGAAATCCAGAACCATGACTAAATTTGTCCAAAATGTCAATAGTGTTGATGGGTAAGAAGCAAAGTCAGGTGAATCAGCTGGAGAACAGAGAAGAAACTATTTTAAAATAAACACCAGTTTAAACTGTTTTGACTATGGTATTTGGTTTGCTTGAGTAAACATGACATTGTTTCATAAGACAATTTAAAATGACATGAAAAAGAAAATAGCCTTCCAAATAAACGGCTTAATGTCCATTTTGTAGTACTGAAATAAAAAGGACAAAGATTTAAAAAAGAGAAAAATCAATCAAAACATATTTGTGAGGAGGTGAGAGTACCCACTTTTTGTTTAAATACTGTATTGATTGAATATTGGTTCTGATTACCACACTCAGCCTTTGAAACAGTTCCATCCACAGCACTGAGGCTAACTTCCAGTGTACTGTCAGGGCTGAGTCACCAGAACCAGATGCTCGGATTTTACTAGTAAGGCTTCGTGCTGCCCCATTTCAGCGTAGACCACTGGAGAACATGGGAGACATTCAGAGCCTCAGGCAGAATGATCATGGTTGGTCTCAGTTGCTGTGCTGGTGATAATTCACATTTTAAGATGCGACTTCAGAGGCAGATATTAATGAATAGAAAAAAAAAAGTGATATTTCCCTTCATATGAAATTAACCCTCAGCCCTCATTACTATGCATAAAATAGATAGCTAAAGAGAGCCTACTGTATATAGCACAAGGGACTCTCCTCAGTGCTCCGTGGTGATTTAAGTGGGAAGGAAATCCAGAAATGAGGGGGTTTATTATACATATAACTGATTCACTCTGCTGTATGCTAGAAAAGAACACAACATTGTAAAGCATCTATACTCCATTAAAAAAAAAAAACTGATTGCATACAAGTCACTTGCGTAGGCTCTCGGGTTGCAAGCATTGGGTAAGCAATCAAAACCTGTCCTCATGAAGTGCAAGGTCTAGTGGGGAGAAAGAGAAGACGGGTGATTAATAATTCCATAAACAAAGGAAATCAAAGAGACATATATCATTAAATGCTGTGAACAAAACAAGCAGGGAAGCGATTTAGGGAATTTCTGGTTGATGATACAGTGTTCGTAAAGATGGCTAAGGGTATTCCTCTAAGAGTGAAAGAGCTCTGTGTGTGCCAGAGATGAGGAGACACGTGGAATGTGCTCTCAGGAGAGGAAACAGACCTGCGAAGACTCCAAGGCAGGGGCTCAGCAAGGAAGGCTGTTTGTCTGGAGCCAGGGAGAGGGAGCAGGACCAGGGAGACGACTGTAGCTCCTGCTCCTAGTGACAGGATGGCTTTAGAGGCGGTGATAAAGAGAGCCTTTGTTGACTTAGTGTGAACAGCTGTTAGATTTACATTTAGCCTCCAATTTTGTCAAACCAGGGATTTGTTCTTAAATTTCCAGTATAATATTAAGGCTTCTTAGGTTCAGTTTGGTTCAGTTCAGTCACTCAGTCGTGTCTGACTCTTTGTGACCCCATGAATTGCAGCACGCCAGGCCTCCCTGTCTATCTCCAGCTCCCAGAATTCACTCAAACTCATGTCCATCGCGTCAGTGATGCCATCCAGCCATCTCATCCTCTGTCATCCCCTTCTTCTCCTGCTCATAATCCCTCCCAGCATCAGAGTCTTTTCCAATGAGTCAACTCTTCGCATGAGGTGGCCAAAGTATTGGAGTTTCAGCTTTAGCATCACTCCTTTCAAAGAACACCCAGGACTGATCTCCTTTAGAATGGACTGGTTGAATCTCCTTGCAATGCAAAGGACTCTCAAGAGTCTTCTCCAACACCACAGTTCAAAAGCATCAATTCTTCAGCACTCAGCTTTCTTCACAGTCCAACTCTCACATCCATACCTGACCACTGGAAAAACCATAGCCTTGACTAGACGGACCTTAGTCGGCAAAGTAATGTCTCTGCTTTTGAATATGCTATCTAGGTTGGTCATAACTTTCCTTCCAAGGAGTAAGTGTCTTTTAATTTCATGGCTTCAATCACCATCTGCAGTGATTTTGGAGCCCCCCAAAATAAAGTCTGACATTATTTCCACTGTTTCCCCATCCATTTCCCATGAAGTGATGGGACCAGATGCCATGATCTTTGTTATCTGAATGTTGAGCTCTAAGCCAACTTTTTCACTCTCCTCTTTCACTTTCATCAAGAGGCTTTTTAGTTCCTCTTTACTTTCTGCCATAAGGGTGGTGTCATCTGCATATCTGACGTTATTGATATTTCTCCCAGCAATCTTGATTCCAGCTTGTGCTTCTTCCAGCCCAGGGTTTCTCATGATGTACTCTGCATATAAGTTAGTTAAATAAGCAGGGTGACAATATACAGCCTTGACATACTCCTTTTCCTATTTGGAACCATGTCCAGTTTGAACTGTTGCTTCCTGACCTGCATATAGGTTTCTCAGGAGGCAGGTCAGGTGGTCTGGTATTCCCATCTCTTTCAGAATTTTCCACAGTTTCTTGTGATCCACATAGTCAAAGGTTTTGGCGTAGTCAATAAAGCAGAAATATGTTTTTCTGAACTCTCTTGCTTTTTCCCATGATCCAGTGGATGTTGGCAATTTGATCTCTGGTTCCTCTGCCTTTTCTAAAGCCAGCTTGAACATCTGGAAGTTCACGGTTCCCGTATTGCTGAAGCCTGGCTTGGAGAATTTTGAGCATTACTTTACTAGTGTGTGAGATGAGGGCAATTGTGCGGTAGTTTGAGCATTCTTTGGCATTGCCTTTCTTTGGGATTGCAATGGTAAAGAATCCACTTGCCAGCACAAGAAATGCAAGAGACAGGAGTTCGATTCCTGGGTCAGGAAGATCTCCTGGAGAAGGGCATGTCAACTCTTCCAGTATTCTTTCCTGGAGAATCCCATGGACAGAGGAGCCTGGTGGGGGGCATGGGGTCATAAAGAGTCAGACATGCCTGAGCGACTGAGTCAGTGAAGAAAAACATTAGAAAACTGATATAAACTGATAGGTAACTGATAAAGACTGACGGAAAATTGATAGAAAACTGCCAAATGAAGAAAAGCATTAGAAATGTCCAGGGGTCCAGTGGCAGCTGAAAACTGAGATGTTGATTTTCTCATGAAAGTGAAACCATCCTAGGAGATTATACACACTTTCTCTGGTATACAAATCTTTCTATAACCATAGTACTCTGAAAAAGGCATTCTCCCATCTTCAAATATTTCATGTGTATGTATTTTTTCTGTTGTAAAGAATATAAGATAGTAATATCATGGTTATTAGATGATATTAGAAAGTATTTAACAGAGTTATTTTTAAAAAGCAGATAGACACTCAGCAAAGATCATTAAAATGACTTATCTTTAAACTCCCTTCTTGGAGTAGATCACTGCAGTCAATAAATGGGTTAGTTATACTTGTCAGCACAATTGCAGTTTTGCTATTTAAGACTTACAGCATGGTCCACTTGTTAATCTTTTTCTGGGGGGAGGGGTGACTTTTATTTTATTTTTGGCTGTGCTGGGTCTTCCTTGCTGCACTCCAGCTTTGTTTAGTTGCTGCAACAGGGGGCTACTGTCTAGTTCCCCTGAGTGGGAGGGCTTCTCATAGCAAAGGCTTCTGTTTTGTTGTTGTGAAGCATATTGTAGCTGTAGCGCTCAGGCTTAGTTGCCCAGCAGCATGTGGGATCTTCCCAGACCAGGGATTGAACTCGTGTCCCCTGCACTGACAGGTGGATGCTTAGGCACTGGACCACCAGGGAAGTCCCACCTGTTAGTCTTGGTACTTGACACTGTGCCCCTGGATCTTGGTGTGTTAGTTTTATGCTCACAAATGCTTCATGCCCCTAACTCCATGCAGGTGTGAGGGAGGGCTCCTCGTTGCAGAGGTATGGTCTCCACCCCTAGGGAGGTGGAGATGCTCACGATGCGTGGAGAAGTCTGATGTTCCAAGTGGTCCCTGAATGAGAGAGGGCTTCCTTGGAGAGGTGGGAGCCGGGGGTGGGGCAGGCTAATCCAGGTTACCTAACCAGCGCTGGGGACCCGACTGCAGCAGGAAGTTCAAATGTCATTCCATAGAAAGGAGACAGACACCCTTACCTGAGGGCAGACGACAGGGGACACAAAGCCCTCATTGCTCCTCCTCTTCATCTCATGCCTTTGGTCCCAGGGCTGGGTGACTTCACAGCCCAGGTTTGCTGAGGCTGTAAACGCTGGTGGTCTGTGGATGTGATTCAATGCCTCCTTTTGCTTTGTGGTTGCTCATTCAAAGTGAGACCATTAGTCATTCAGTTGTGTCTGACTCTTTGGGGACTCGCGGACTATAACCGGCCAGGCCTCTCTGTCCACAGGCATTTCCCAGGCAAGAACACTGGAGTGGATTGCCATTCCCCTCTCCAGGGGATCTATTCAGCAATTGAACACATGCCTCCTGCTTGGCAGGCAGACCCTTTAGCACTGAGCCACTGGGCAGTAGGAACTTCTCCTCAGGTGAGAGCAAAGCCAGGGAGTGGGGCTTGACCCCACAGTCACTGGAGCAAACAGTGCCCTTCCTCTTTCATGCACCTCCTTGGAGGTTCATCTCCTCCAAGTGTGTCTCACTGGAAGTAAAGCTGTGATGATCAGTCTACTTATTCCTGAGAAACAATCATCAGAAATGTTAGCTTAGTTTTTATTGATGTAAACACACTATTTTTCAGAGTGAATCACTGTAGGCACTGGAGTGTTTCTATTGTCCTTGATGCTTGAGGAAAACAAGTTTTCCTTTGTTTTGTATTAAATTACTAGTCATGAGTAAACAAGTCTAATTTTAGTTTTTTCTTGACACACTTAGGAAAATAATTCAAATGTAATCCTTTTATTATAAGTCATAAGAAATTATAAATTGTCTAATATGTGCATAACTGACTTTATGCTTAAGATCACTAACAGCAAAACTAAAAATGATAATAATGAAATATAGCCATTATTTCTGCTGATGATGAATTTGTAATAATAAGTACAGAGTTGAACCTCTACTGTTCTCTTGCCATTTATGTAACATGAACCAAAATATTTCCACTTTAGATCCCGTTACACTATATTATAACTATGGGAACTGTCACAGTTGCCTACTCGACAGGTTAGTAATGTGTTGTAACAACTTCTTACAAGTCAAGCAAGTTGTTTCCACTTGGAAAAATAACCATGCTCTGGGAGTGCAGACTCAGTCTGCTTGCAAACCTTCAGGAAGCATCTCAGTGAACTTCTTTAGTTGGCAGAATAACATGACAAAAAGAGCAAATTACATGAGAAAAATAAGGGCCACTTCTGTCAGCCATAGCATGCATAGTTTCCTTGGAATAAAATGATGGTTATAGTCCTTGTCTATCTGAAGTGTTTAAATGTTGTGTTACAATAATATTTTCCTTCAACACATTTCACCAACTTGTAACATTTCTTTGCAATCATATAGAGGTGAGGTGAAGTCGCTCAGTCATGTCTGACTCTTCGCGACCCCGTGGACTGTAACCTACTAGGCTTCTCTATCCATGGGATTCTCCAGGCAAGAATACTGGAGTGGATTGCCATTTTCTTCTCCAAGGGATCTTCCCGACCCAGGGATCAAACCCGGGTCTCCCGCATTGAAGGCAGACGCTTTAACCTCTGAGCCACCATACTCAATATTCTTAATAAAAATGGACTCAATATTTTTTAAAATTTTTCTTAAAACTTATTTTAACATTTATTTGGCTTCCCTAGGTCTTCATTGCAGCATGCGGACTCTTTAGTTGTGGCATGTGGGATCTAGTTCCCTGACCAGGGATCGAACTACACTCCCAGCATTGGGTGTGTAGAGTCTTAGCCATTGGACCATCAGGGAAGTCCCTGGACTCAGTACTTTTGATTCATCTAATAGCCACTGTCCTTCCTTTTATGATACATTTGGTCTTGTGCTTGAGCATTTACTATTTGAAATAAATTCACTATGGTTCCATTTTTTATATACTTTTCTCCACTGCAACATGGTATCTTAGATTCCATCTGCTTTAGGTCATGGAGATGAGAGTAAGTGTGTGTGGAGCTAATAGTGCCATCAGTCCCGGTTTTCCCAAACATGAATTTAGAAACACTCTTCCCTCCTCCATCTCTGAGTCACTGTTCTGTGGGACACACCAAGCACAGCTGACCAAATAGAGCCTTAATATTTCCCCTCAATCTATCATTGTTTATGTGCTTCCCTGTGGCTCAGACAATAAAGAATCTTCCTGCAATGAGGGATACCTGAGTTTGATCCATGAGTTGGGAAGATCCCCTGGAGGAGGGCATGGTAACCCACTCCAGTATTCTTGCCTGGAGAATCCCATGGACAGAGGAGCCTGGAGGGCTACAGTCCAAGGGATCACAAAGAGTAGGACATGGCTAAAGCATGCACCCACTCATAGGAAGGCTGAGCACCAAAGAATTGATGCTTTAAAATTGTGGTTCTGGGGAAGATTCTCGAGAATCCCTTGGAGACTGGGAGAACAAACTAGTCGATCTTAAAGGAAATCAACCCTGAATATTCACTGGAAGGATTGATACTGAAACTGAAGCTCCAATATTTTGGCCACCTGGTGTGAAAACCTGACTCACTGGAAAATAACCTGATGCTGGGAAAGGTTGAAGGCAAAAGGAGAAGGGAGCAGCAGAGGATGAGATGGTTAGACAGCATCATCAACCCAATGGACATGCGTTTGAGCAAACTCTGGGTGATAGTGAAAGACAGAGGAACCTGGCATGATGTAGCCTTACAGCTACACAGAGTCGGACACTACTTAGCAACTGAACAGCAACAATAATATTTCATTATCTGGAGGCACCATTTATCCATTCGGCAACTAAAGGACATTTTGTCTGCTTCCAAATTCTGGCAATGATGAATAAAGCTTCTCTAAACATTTGTGTGTTGGTTTTTGGTGTGTTTTTTAAAGTTTTCTTCTCATTTGATTAAACACCAAGGAGTGTGACTGCTGGAACATATGGTGACAGTATGTTTAGTTTCTAAAGAAACCAACAAACTGTCTTCTAAAGAGGCTGTACTGTCTTACATTCCTACCAGTAATGAATGAGTTTCAGTTGCTCCATATCCTTTCCAGCATTTAATGTTTTCAGTGTTCCAGGTTTGGCTATTCTAGTAGGTGTGTAGTAGTATTTCCTTGTTTTTTTTCTTTTAAATGTTGAGTTTTTTTAATTAATTTATCTTTTATTAAAGGATAAATGCCTTACAGAATTTTGCTCTTTTCTGTCAAACCTCAACATGAATCAGACATAGGTATACATATTCCCCTCCCTTTTGAACCTCCTTCCCATCTCCCTCCCATCCCACCTCTCTAGGTTGATAGAGACCCGGTTTGAGTTTCCTGAGCCATACAGCAAATTCCCATTGGCTATCTATTTTACATATGGTGATGTAAGTTTCCATGCTACTGTTTCCATACATCTTACCCTCTCCTCCTCTCTCCCTATGTCCATAAGTCTATTCTTTATTTCTGTTTCTCCACTGTTGCCCTGCAAATAAATTCTTCAGTAACATTTTTCTAGATTTGTATATATGTGTTAGAATATGTTATTTATCTTTCTCTTTCTGACTCACTTCACTTTGCCTAATAGATTCTAGGTTCATTCACTTCATTAGAACTGACTCAAATGTGTTCCTTTTTATGGCTAAGTAATATTCCATTGTGTATATTTACCACAACTTCTTTATTCATTTATCGGTCGATGAATATCTAGGTTGCTTCCATGTTCTAGCTATTGTAAATAGTGGGCAAATTCTAATTTGGTTTCCTCAGGGTATATGCCTAGGAATGGGATTGCTGGGCCATTTGGTGACCTTTATTCCTAGTTTTTTAAGGAATTTCCATACCATCTTCCATAGTGGCTATATCAATCAACATTCCCACCAACAGTGCAAGAGTGCTTTTCTCCACACCCTTTCCAGAATTTACTGTTTGTAGACTTTTTGATGAGGGCCATTCTGACCAGTGTGAGGTGATATATCAGTGTGATTTTGATTTGCCTTTCTCTAATAATGAGCGATGTTGAGCATCATTTCATGTGTTTGTTAGCCATCTGTATGTCTTCTTTGGAGAAATGCCTGTTTAGGTCTTTTTCCTACTTTTTGATTGGGTTGTTTGTTTTTCTGGTATTGAGTTGTATGAGCTGTTTGTATAATTTGGAAATTAATTCTTTGTCAGTTGTTTTATTTGCTATTATTTTCTCTCATTCTGAGGGTTGTCTTTTCACCTTGCTTATTAGTTTCCTTTGCTGTGCAAAGGCTTCTAAGTTTAATCAGGTCCCTCTTGTTTACTTTTGGTTTTATTTCCATTACTCTAGGAAGTGGGTCATAGAGGATCTTGCTTTGAATTATGTCATTAAGTGTTCTGCCTATGTTTGCCTCTTAGAGTTTTATAGTTTCTGGTCTTACATTTAGGTTTTTAATCCATTTTGAGTTTATCAAAACTTTTACATGTAGCTGCCCAGTTTTACATGTAGCTGCCCAGTTTTATATGTAGCTGCCCAGTTTTCCAAGCACCATTTATTGAAGAGGCTGTCTTTACCCCATTGTATATTCTTGCCTCCTTTGTCAAAAATAAGGTACCTATAGGTACATGGGTTTATTCTGGGCTCTCTATCTTGTTCCATTAGTCTATATTTCTGGGATTTTTTGCCAGTAGCATAGTGTCTTGATGACTATAGCTTTGTAGTATAATCTGAAGTCAGGAAGCTTGATTCCTCCAGCTCCATTCTTCCTTCTCAAGACTGCTTTGACTATTTGGGGTATTTTCTGTTTTCATATGAATTGTGAAATATTTTGTTCTAGTTCTGTGAAAAAATGCCATTGGTAATTGATATGGATTGCATTAAATCTGTAGATTACATTTGGTAGTATAGTCGTTTTCACAATATTGATTCTTCCTACCCAGGAACATGGAATATGTCTCCATCTGTTTCCCTAATAGCTTCCTTGATCGCTCAGTTGGTAAAGAATCTGCCTGCAATCCTAAAGGAGATCAACCTGGGTGTTCATTGGAAGGACTGATGTTGAAGCTGAAACTCCAATATTTTGGCCACCTGATGCGAAGGGCAGACTCATTTGAAAGACCTTGATGCTGGGAAAAATTGAGGGCAGGAGGAGAAGGGGACAACCGAGGATGAGATGGTTGGATGGCATCACTGATTCAATGGACATGAATTTGGGTAAAATCCAGGAGTTGGTGATGGACAGGGAGACCTGGCGTGCTGTGGTTCATGGGGTTACAAAGAGATGGACACAACTGAGCCACTGAACTGAACTGATCTGAGGGCAATGCAGAAGACCCAGGTTCTATCCCAGGGTTGGGAAGATCCACTGGAGAAGGGATAAGCTACCCACTCCAGTATTCTTGGGCTTCCCTTGTGGCTCAGCTGGTGAAGAATCTGCCTGCAATGCAGGAGACCTGGGTTTGATCCTTGGGTTCAGAAGATCCGCTGGAGAAGGGATAGGCTATCCACTCCAGTATCCTTGGGCTTCCCTTGTGGCTCAGCTGGTGAAGAATCTGCCTGCAATGCAGGAGGCCTGGGTTTGATCCTTGGGTTCAGAAGATCCACTGGAGAAGGGATAGGCTACCCACTCCAGTATCCTTGGGCTTCCCTTGTGGCTCAGCTGGTGAAGAATCTGCCTGCAATGAAGGAGACCTGGGTTCGATCACTGGGTTGGGAAGATCCCCTGGAGAAGGGAAAGGCTACCCACTCCAGTATTCTGGCCTGGAGAATTCCAGGGACTATATAGTCCATGGGGTCGCAACTTTCACTTCACTTCACTTCACTTTGATTTCTTTCATTAGTGTCTTATAATTTTCTGTGTATAGTTCTTTCATCTCCTTAGGTAAGTTTATTCCTAGATATTTAATTCTTTTTGTTGCAATAGTGAATGGGATTGATTCCTTAATTGCTTTTTCTGATTTTTAATTGTTTGTATATAGAAATGCAAGAGATTTCTGTGTACTGATTTTATATCCTGCAACTTTGTTAAATTCACTGATTAGCTCTAGTAATTTTCTGACACTATCTTTAGGGTATTCTATGTATACTATCATGTCATCTGCAAACAGTGAGAGTTTTACTTTTTTTCCAAACTGGATTCCTTTCATTTCTTTTTCTTCTCTGATTGCTGTAGCTAGGACTTCCAGAACTATATTGAATAACAGTGGCACAAGTGGACACCCTTGTCTTGTTCCTGATATTACAGAGAATGTTTTCAGTTTTTCACCATTGAGAATAATGTTTGCCGTAGACTTTATCATATATGGCCTTTGCTATGTTGAGGTAGGTTCCTTCTATGCCCATTTTTTGAAGAGTTTTAATCATAAATAGGTGGTGAATTTTGTTAAAGGCTTTTTCTGCATCTATTGAGATGATCATATGGTTTTCATCTTCCAATTTGTTAATATGGTGTATCACATTGATTGATTTCCATATGTTGAAGAATCCTTGAATCTTGAAATAAACACAACATGATCATGGTGTATGAGCTTTTTGATGTGTTGCTGAATTCTATTTGTTAAAATTTTGTTGAGGATTTTGCATCTATGGTCATCAGTGATATTGGCTTGTAGTTTTCTTTTTTGTGTTGTCTTTGTCTGGTTTTCGTATCAGGGTGATGGTGACCTCATAGAATGAATTTGGAAGTGTTCCTTCCTCTGCGATTTTTTGAAAGAGTCTTAGAAGGATAGGCATACAGTTCAGTTCAGTTCAGTCATGTCAAACTCTTTGCAACCCCATGAACTGCAGAATGCCAGGCCTCCCTGTCCATCACCAACTCCCAGATTTCACCCAAACTCATGTGCATCCACTCGATGATGCCATCCAGCCATCTCACTCTCTGCCATCCCCTTCTCCTCCTGCTCCCAATCCCTCCCAGAATTAGGGTCTTTTCCAATGAGTCAACTCTTCACATGAGGAGGCCAAAGTATTGGAGTTTCAGCCTCAGCATCAGTCCTTCCAATGAACACCCAGGACTGGCCTCATTTAGGATGGACTGGTTGGATCTCCTTGCACTCTAGGCATTAATGCAGGATAGACATTAACTCTTCTCTAAATGTTTGATAGCATCCTCCTGTGAAGCCATCTGGTCCTGGGATTTTGTTTTTTGGGAGATTTTGATCACAGCTTCAATTTCAGTGCTTGTAATTGAGTTGTTCATAATTTCTATTTCTTCCTGGTTTAATCTTGGAAGATTTAACTTTTCTAAGAATCTGTCCATTTCTTCCAGGGTATCTATTTTATTGCCATATAGTTTTACATAATAGTGTCTTAAAATCCTTTGTATTTCTGTATTGTCTGTTGTAACCTCTCCTTTTTAATTTCTAACTTTGTTGATTTGATTCTTCTCTCTTTTTTTCTTGAAGAGTCTGGTTAAGGGTTTGTCAGTTTTGTTTATCTTCTCAAAGAACCAGCTTTTAGTTTTAGTAATTTTTACTATTGTTTCATTTCTTTTTCATTTCTTTTTGCTTGGATTTTTATGATTTCTTTCCTTCTACTAATTTTGGTGTGTTTTTTTTTCCTTCTTCTTTTTCCAGTTGCTTTAGGTGTAAACTTAGGTTTTCTATTCAATGTTTTCTTGTTTCTTGAGGTAGGATTTTATTGCTCTAAACTTCCCTCTTAGAACTGCTTTTGCTGCATCCCATAGGTTTTGAGTTATCATGTTTTCATTGTCATTTGTTTCTAGAATTTCTTTTCTCTTTCTTCAGTAACCTGTTGGTTATTTAGAAACGTCTTGTTTAATCTCCATGTGTTTGTGTTTCTTACAGTTTTTTTCTTGTTATTGATATCCAGTCTCATAGCATTGTGGTCAGAGAAGATGCTTGATACAATTTCAATTTTCCTAAATTTGCTGAGGTTTAATTTGTGACCCAAGATGTGGTCTATCCTGGAGAATGTTCCATGTACACTTGAGAAGGTGTATTCTCCTGCATTTGGGTTGAATGTCCTGAAGATATCAATGAGATCCATCTCAGCTAATGAATCATTTAAGACTTGTGTTTCCTTATTAATTTTCTGTTTGATGAGCTATCCATTGGTACGAGTGGGGTGTTAAAGTCTCCTACTATTATTGTGTTATTGTCAATTTCTCCTTTTATGTCTGCTAGTGTTTGTCTTCTGTATTGAGGTGCTTCTATGTTGGGTGCATAGAGAGTTACAAATGTTATGTTTTCCTCCTGGATTGATCCCTCAATCATTGTGTCCTTCCTTATCTCTTGTAATCTTCTTCATTTTAAGATCTATCTTGTCTCATAACAATTGCTACTTCAGCTTTCTTTTGCTTCCCATTTACATGGAATATATTTTTCCATCCTCTCAGTTTCAGTTTATATGTGTCTTGAGTTTTGAAGTGGGTTTCTTATAAACAGCATATATATGGGTCTTGTTTTTGTATCCATTCAGCCAGAATGTGTCTTTTGGTTGGAGCATTTAATCCATTTGCATTTAAAGTGATTACTGATATATATGTTCCTGTTGCCGTTTTCCAATTGTTTGGGGTTGATTTTGTAGATCTTTTTTCTTTTCTTGTATTTTTTAACTATATAAGTCTGTTTTAACATTTGTTGTAAAGATGGTTTTGTGGTACTGAATTCTCTTAACTTTTGCTTGTCTGAAAAGCTTTTGATTACTCCATCAGTTTTGGATGAGATCCTTGCTGGGTACAATAATCTTAGTTGTATATTTTTCCCTTTTGGTACTTTAAATATATCCAACCATCCCCTTCTGGCCTGCAGAGTTTCTGCTGAAAAATCAGCTGTTAAGCATATGGGGTTTCCCTTGTATGTTACTTGTTGCTTCTCCCTTGCTGCTTTTTATTTTCTTTTTGTGTTTAGTCTTTCTTAGTTTGATTAGCATGTGTCTTGGCATGTTTCTCCTTGGATTCATCCTGTATGGGACTCTTTGTGCCTCTTGGACTTGCTTGGCTGTTTTCTTTTCCATGTTGGGGAAATTTTCAACTATTATCTCTTCAAAAATGCTCTCATGCCCTTTTTTTTTCTCTTCTTCTTCTGAGAAGAAGAAGAATATAATTTGAATGTTGGTGGATTTTATATGATCCCAGAAGTTTCTGAGACTGTCATCAGCTCTTTTCATTATTTTTATTTTTTTTGCTCTTCAGAAGTTATTTCCATCATTTTATCTTCCAGCTCACTGCTGGAAGTGAGCTGCTTCAGATATTCTGTTATTGATTCCATTTTTAATTTCAGTAATTGTATTGTTTGTCTCTGTATGCTTATTCTTTAATTCTTCTAGGTCTTTGTTAATTGATTCTTGCATTTTTTCCATTTTGTTTTCAAAGTTGTTTTTTATCATCTTTACTATCATTATTCTGAATTCTTTGTCAGGTAGTTTGCCTATTTCCTCTTCATTTATTTGGATTTCTGTGTTTCTAGTTTGTTCCCTCATTTGTGCAGTATTTTTCTGCCTTTTCTTTCTTTCTTTTTAAAAAATTTATTGTGTTTGAGTTCTCCTTTACCCAGGCTTCAAGGAAAGTTGAATTCTTTCCTTGAAGAAGGTTGAATTTTTTCTTCCTTTTGGCCTCTGCCCTCTTAAGGTTGATCCAGTGGTTTGTGTGAGTTTTGTATAGGGTGAGATTTGTGCTGAGTTTTTGTTTGTTTTTTCTCTGATGGGGAAGGCTAAGTGTGATAGTACTCCTGTCTGCTGATGATTTGATTTGTATTTTTGTTTTGTTTGTTGTTTAGATGAGGCGTCCTGCACAGGGTGCTATCGGTGTTTGGTGATGCTGGGTCTTGTATTCAAGTGGTTTTCTTTGTGTGAGTTCTCTCTATTTGATATTCCATACGGTTAGTTCTCTGGTAGTCTAGGGTCTTGGAGTCAGTGTTCCCACTCCAAAGGCTGAGGGTTTGATCTCTGGTCAGGAACAAAGATTCCACAAGTGGTTTGTTATGGCATTAAGGGAGAGTTAAACAAATATCTAGAAATGAGAAACCAAGATGAACCCCAGACAACTAGCAATTACAAAATCAGGCAAATAATAATTAAAATAATGAAATATACACATATACATATATACCCACGAGCAAAGTGAAAACAGTCCAACAAAAATAAAGTACAGTAGGTTGATCCAGTGAACAAAGGAAATAAAAAATTATATTTACCAGTTAAGAACAAAACTAACTTAAGCACAAACTGGAAAACAAAACTAAAGCAGGGTGCCAAGTGGGGAACAAAGCAATGAAAACAAAACTAAAAAATATGTTGAGAGGAAAAGAAAGAAAGGATAGGTATGCAAAGTTAAATAGAGGGAAATGAAGATTTATATAGAGTAAAGATTAACTGAAAGGAGAAAAGAGCACTGGGAGAGACACCAAGGCATTTCACAGATTCTGCAAGTGCATGCGTGGGTCTGCTAAGGTCTCCTGCAGGGCAGCGTCCATACCCAACGGGTCCTCTTTTGAAGCAACTCTTCAAGACTATATTGGATTTTTTTAGAAACAAGAGTTTTTCTGGGAGTCAAGTCTTCAAGATACCAAAATGAATTGATGTAAAAGACCTCTTCCTTCAGGTCTCTGCATCAAGATTTGTTGCTGGAAATAACAGATAGAGAAGTCTTGAGGCTAATGTAAGGATAAGACTGAAAACCAGAGGCAGGAGGCTTAAGTTCAAAACCTGAGAACACCAGAGAACTCCTGGCTCCAGGGAACATTAATCAATAAGAGCTCATCCAAAAGCCTCCATACCTACACTGAAACCAAGCCCCACCCAAGAGCCAACAATTTCCAGAGCAAGACATACCATGCAAATTCTCCAACAACACAGGAACATAGCCCTGAGCTTCAATATACAGGCTGTCCAAAGTCACACCAAACCCATAGACATCTCAAAACTCACTCCTGGACACTTCATTGCACTCCAGAGAGAAGAAATCCAGCTCCACTCACCAGAACACCGACACAAGTGTCCCTAACCAGGAAACCTTGACAAACCACTCGTCCAACCCCAACCACAAAGAGGAACCTCCACAATAAAGAGGAACCACAAATTGCCAGAATACGGAAAGGCCATCCCTAACACAGCAATCTAAACAAGATGAAAAGGCAGAGAAATACTCAACAGGTAAAGGAACATGATAAATGCCCACCAAACCAAACCAAAGAGGAGGAGATACAAGGTCTACCTGAAAAAGAATTCAAAATAATGATAGTAAAAATGATCCAAAATCTTGAAAACAAAACGGAGTTACAGATAAATAGCTTGTAGACAAGGATTGAGAAGATGCAAGAAATGTTTAATAAGGACCTAGAAGAAATTCAAGAGTCAATATATACTGAATAATGCAATAGCTGATATCAAAACACTCTGGAGGGAACCAACAGTAGAATAATGGAGGCAGAAGATAGCATAAGTGAGGTAGAAGATAGAATATTAGAAATAAATGAAGCAGAAAGGAAAAAAGAATTAAAAGAAATGAGGATAATCTCAGAGACCTCTGGGACAATGTTAAACACCCCAACATTGAATCACAGAAGTCCCCAGAGAAGAAGCCAAAAAGAAAGGCCATGAGAAAATACTTGAAGACATAATAGTTGAAAACTTCCCTGACATAAGGAAGGAAGGAGTCACCAAGTGCAAGAAACCAAGGGAGTCCCAAACAGGATAAACCCAAGGTGAAACACCCCAAGACACATATTAATCAAATTAACAAAGATCAAACACAAAGAGCAAATATTAAAAGCAGCAAGGGAAAACCAACAATAACACACAAGGTTATCCCCATAAAAATAACGGTTGATCTTTCAATAGAAACTCTTCAAGCCAGGAGGGAATGGCAAGACATACTTAAAGTGATGAAAGAAAATAACCTACAGCCCAGATTACTGTACCCAGCAAGGATCTCATTCAAATATGGAGAAGAAATCAAAAGGTTTACAGACAAGTAAAAGCCGAGAGAATTCAGCACCACCAAACCAGCTCTCCAACAAATGCTAAAGGATATTCTCTAGACAGGAAATACAGAAAGGGTGTATAAACTCAAACTCAAAACAGCAAAGTAAATGGCAACGGGATCATACTTATCAATAATTACCTTAAAGGCAAATGGGTTGAATGCCGCAACCAAAAGACAAAGACTGGCTGAATGGATACAAAAATAAGACCCCTATATATGTTGTCTACGAGAGACCCACCTCAAAACAAGGGACACATACAGACTGAAAGTGAAGGGCTGGAAAAAGATATTCCACGCAAATAGAGACCAAAAGAAAGCAGGAGTAGCAATACTCATATCAGATAAAATAAACTTTAAAATAAAGGCTGTGAAAAGAGACAAAGAAGGACACTACATAATGATCAAAGGATCAATCCATGAAGATATAACAATTATAAATATATATGCACCCAACATAGGAGCACCACAATATGTAAGGCAAAGGCTAACAAGTATGAAAGGGGAAATTAACAATAACACAATAATAGTGGGAGACTTTAATACCCCACTCACACCTATGGATAGATCAACTAAACAGAAAATTAAGGAAACACAAACTTTAAATGATACAGTGGACCAGTTAGACCTAATTGATATCTATAGGACACTTCACCCCAAAACAATGAATTTCACCTTTCTCTCAAGTGCACACGGAACCTTCTCCAGATCTAGCCTTGGTAAATTCAAAAAAATTGAAATCATTCCAAGCCATCTTTTCTGACCACAAGGCAGTAAGATTAGATGTCAATTACAGGAGAAAAACTATTAAAAATTCCAGCATATGGAGGATAAACAACATGCTGCTGATAACCAACAAATCACAGAAGAAATCAAAAAAGAAATCAAAATATGCATAGAAACGAATGAAAATGAAAACACAACAACCAAAAACCTATGGGACACTGTAAAAGCAGTGCTAAGGGGAAGGTTCCTTACCTCAAGAAACAAGAAAAATGTCAAATAAATAACCCAACTCTACACCTAAAGCAACTAGAAAAGAAAGAAATGAAGAACCCCAAGGTTACTAGAAGGAAAGGAATCTTAAAAATTAGGACAGAAATAAATGCAAAAGAAACAAAAGAGACCATAGCAAAAATCAACAAAGCTAAAACTGGTTCTTTGAGAAGATACATAAATTGGCAAACCATTAGCCAGACTCATCAAGAAACAAAGGGAGAAGAATCAAGTCAACAAAATTAGTCATGAAAATGGAGAGATCACAGACAATACAGAAATACAAAGTATCATAAGAGACTATTATCAGCAATTATATGTCAATAAAATGGACAAGATGGAAGAAATGGACAAATTATTTAAAAAGTACAACATTCCGAAACTGAACCAGGAAGAAATAGAAAATCTTAACAGACCCATCACAAACAAAAAATTGAAACTGTAACCAGAAATCTTCCAGCAAACAAAAACCCAGGTCCAGACAGCTTCACAGCTGAATTCTACCAAAAATTTAAAAAAGAGATAACACCTATCCTACTCAAACTCTTCCAGAAAATTGCAGAGGAAGTTAAACTTCCAAACTCATTCTGTGAGGCCACCATCACCCTAGTACCAAAATGAGACAAAGATGCCACAAGAAAAGAAAGCTACAGGCCAATATCACTGATTAACATAGATGCAAAAATCTGTAAGAAAATTCTAGCAAACAGAATCCAACAACATATTGAAAAGATCATACATCATGACCAAGTGGGCTTTATCCCAGGGATGCAAGGATTCTTCAATATCCGCAAATCAATCAATGTAATACACCAATTAACAAATTGAAAGATAAAAACCATATGATTATATCAATAGATGCAGAGAATCCTTTGACAAAATTCAACATCCATTTATGATAAAACAAGAAAACCTTCCAGAAAGCAGGCATAGAAGGAACATACCTCTACATAATAAAAGCTATATATGACAAACCCACAGCAAACATTATCCTCAATGGTGAAATATTGAAAGCATTTTCCCTAAAGTCAAGAACAAGACAAGGGTGCCCACTCTCACTACTACTATTCAACATGGTTTTAGAAGTTTTGGCCACAGGAATCAAAGCAGAAAAAGAAATAAAAGAAATCCAGATTGGAAAAGAAGTAAAACTCTCACTGTCTGCAGATGACATGATCCGCTACATGGAAAACCCTGAAGACTCCACCAGGAAATTACTAGAGCTAATCAATGAATATAGTAAAGTTGCAGGATATAAAATTAACACACAGAAATCCCTTACATTCCTATACACTAACAATGAGAAAACAGAGAAATTAAGGAAACAATTCCAATGAAAAGAATAAAATACTTAGGAATATATCAAACTAAAGAAACAAAAGAACTATATATAGAAAATTATAAAACACTGATGAAAGAAAACAAAGAGGACACTAATAGATGGAGGAGAAGTATACCATGTTCATGGATCAGAAGAAGAATTATAGTGAAAATGAGTATACTACCCAAAGTAATCTATAGATTCAATGCAATCCCTTTCAAGCTACCAACGGTATTTTTCACAGAACTAGAACAAATAATTTCACAATTTGTATGGAAATACAAAAAACCTCTAATGGTCAAAGCAATCTTGAGAAAGAAGAAAGAAACTGGAGGAATCAACCTGCCTGACTTCAGGCTCTACTACAAAGCCACAGTCATCAAGACAGTATGGTACTGGCACAAAGACAGAAATATAGATCAATGGAACAAAATAGAAAGCCTGGAGATCAATCCATGCACCTATGGACACCTTATCTTTGACAAAGAAGGCAAGAATATACAAAGGAGAAAAGACAATCTCTTCTATGAGTAGTGCTGGGAAAACTGGTCAACCACTTGTAAAAGAATGAAACTAGAACACTTTCTAATGCCATACACAAAAATAAACACAAAATGGATTAAAGATCTAAACATAAGACCAGAAAATATAAAATTCGTAGAGAAGAACATAGGAAAAACACTCTCCGACATAAATCACAGCAGGATCCTCTATGATCCACATCCCAGAATAATGGAAATAAAAGCAAAAGTAAACAAGTGGGACCTTAAAAGCTTTTGCACAACGAAGTAAAATATAAGCAATGTGAAAAGACAGCCTTCAGAATGGGAGAATATAATAACAAAGCAACTGATAAAGAATTAATCTCAAAAATATGCAAGCAACCCCTGCAGCTCAATTCCAGAAAAATAAACAACCCAATCAAAAAATGGGCCAAAGAACTAAACAGACATTTCTCCAAAGAAGACATACAAATGGGTAACAAACACATGAAAAGACACTCAACATCACTCATTATCAGAAATGCAAATCAAAACCACAATGAGGTGACATTTCACGCTGGTCAGAATGGTTGCTATCAGAAAGTCTACAAAAAATAAGTGCTGGAGAGGATGTGGAGAAAAAGGAACCCCCATACACTGTTGATGGGAATGCAAACTAGTACAGCCACTATGGAGAACAGTGTGGAGATTCCTTAAAAAACTGGAAACAGAACTGCCCTATGACCCAGCAATCCCACTGCTGGGCATACACCAAGAAAACCAGAATTGAAAGAGAAACGTGTACCCCCAATGTTCATTGTGGCACTGTTTATAATAGCCAGGACATGGAAGCAATCTAGATATCCATCAGCAGACTAATTGATAAGAAAGCTGTGGTACATATACACAATGGAATATTACTCAGCCATTAAAAAGATTACATTTGAACAGTTCTAATGAGGTGGATGAAACTGGAGCCTATTATAGAGAGTGAAGTAAGCCAGAAGTAAAAACACCAATACAGTATGCTAATGCCTATATATACTTGGACTGCATGTATCACAATAAACTGTGGAAAATTCTGAAAGAGGTGGGGATACCAGACCACCTGACCTGCCTCCTGAGAAATCTGTATGAAGGTCGGGAAACAACAGTTAGAACTGTATATGGAACAACAGAGACTGGTTCCAAACAGGAAAAAGAGTATGTCAAGGCTGTATATTGTCATCCTGCTTATTTAACTTATATGCAAAGTACATCATGAGAAACGCTGGGCTGGAGGAAGCACAAGCTGGAATCAAAATTGCCGGGAGAAATATCAATAACCTCAGATATGCAGATGACACCACCCTTATGTAGAAAGTGAAGAGGAACTAAAAAGCCTCTTGATGAGAGTGAAAGAGGAGAGTGAAAAAATTGGCTTAAAGCCCAACGTTCAGAAAACTAAGATCATGGCATCCAGTCCCATCACTTCATTGCAAATAGATGGGGAAACAGTGGAAACCATGGCTGACTTTATTTTGGGGGGGCTCCAAAATCACTGCAGATGGTGATTGCAGCCATGAAATTAAAAGACACTTACTCCTTGAAAGGAAAGTTTTGACCAACCTATACAGCATATTGAAAATAAGAGACATTACTTTGCCAACAAAGGTCCATCTAGTCAAGGCTATGGTTTTTCAGTGGTCATGTATGAATGTGAGAGTTGGACTATAAAGAAAGCTAAGTGCCAAGGAATTGATGCTTTTGGACTGTGGTGTTGGAGAAGACTCTTGAGAGTCCCTTGGACTGCAAGGAGATCTAACCATCCATCCTAAAGGAGATCAGCCCTGGGTGTTCATTGGAAGGACTGATTTTGAAGCTGAAACTCCAATACTTTGGCCACCTGATGTGAAGAGCTGACTCATTGGAAAAGTCCCTGATGCTGAGAAAGATTTTAGGTGGGAGTAGAAGGGGATGACAGAGAGTGAGATGGTTGGATGGCATCACCGACATGGATTTGAGTGGACTCCAGGTGTTGGTGATGGACAGGGAGGCCTGGCGTGCTGCGGTTCATGGGGTCACAAAGAGTTGGACACGACTGAGCAACTGATCTGAACTGAATTGAACTAAGTGCGTATACATGGAATTTAGAAAGATGGTAATGATAACCCTGTATGGGAGACAGAAAAAGAGACACAGATGTATAGAACAGTTTTTTGGACTCTGTGGGAGAGGGCGAGGGTGCGATGATTTGAGAGAATAGCATTAAAGCATGTATATTATCATATGTGAAACAGATCACCAGTCCAGGTTCAATGCATGAGACTGGGCACCCAAGGCTTTTGCACTGGGATGGCCCAGAGGGATGGGATGGGGAGGGAGGTGGAAAGGGGGTTCCGAATGGAGAATACATGTACACCCATGGCTGATTCATTTCAATGTAAGACAAAACCACTACAATATTGTAATTAGCTTCCAATTAAAATAAATTAATTTTAAAAAGAGAAAAGAACAGTTGGAAAGGCAAGTGAAGGAATAAATGTTGAAAAAATATAATAGGTTTAAAATTTTAAAATTAAAATTTAAAAAAGAGAAAAGAGAAAAAAAAATGGAAGAAGAATGAAAAGGGGGGAAAAAATGAAAACTCCACAGAACGGCAAAAGCCCAGTGTAGACGCAGAGGTTTATAACAACAACAGAAATAGTGACTGAATATACACATATACACAGACACCCATAAGCAAAATCAAAACAGTCCAAAAAAATTAAGTACAATAGATTGACCCAGTGAACAAAGGAAATACAAAATTATATTTACCAGAACAAATCTGATTAAAATACAAACTGGAAAACAAAACTAAAGCAAGGTGCCAATTGGGGAATATAGCAATAAAAATAAAACTAACAAATATGTTGAGAGGAAAGGAGAGCATGAAAAGAAAGAAAGAATAGATAAGCAAAGTTAAATACAGGTAGATAAAGAAGATCTATATATGTTAAAGACAAACTGCAAGGGGAAAAGAACAGGAGGAAAAGCAAACAAAGAAATCAGTTCAGTTCAGTCGCTCAGTAATGTCCGACTCTTTGCGACCCCATGAATTGCAGCACGCCAGGCCTCCCTGTCCATCACCTACTCTCAGAGTTAACTCAAACTCACATCCATCAAGTCGGTGATGTCATCCAGCCACCTCATCCTCTGTCGTCCCCTTCTCCTTCTGCCCCCCATCCCTCCCAGTATCAGTCTTTTCCAATGAGTCGACTCTTCTCATGAGGTGGCCAAAGTACTGGAGCTTCAGCTTTAACATCACTCCCTCCAAAGAACTCCCAGGGTTGATCTCTTTCAGAATGGACTCGTTGGTAGATGTAGAGAAAAATAGTAATAGGTTTTAAAAAATAAATTAAAAAAAAAAAAAGAAAATAGGAAAGAGGAAAGAGGAACATTTCAAAGAACTGCAAAAGCCCAATGTAGAGACAGAGGTTTATGACAACAATAAAAAATGTGACTGAGGAAAAAGAAAAGAAAAGCTCAATAGCTTAATTTGGATTCTTAGTGCCAATAAAACTGACAACTACAACAGAGGGGGAGGAAAAGGAAAGGAAAAAAGGAAAAAATCTAAAAGAATCTACAGAATGTGTTAAACATAAGAACAATAAATGTTTTTCTTGAGTCACTGCTGTTAGAATACTTTCCCTCGTTGGGAATCACAGTCGACCTTACCTCCCTAGGATGCCCTCCAACACTGTACTGATTGCTCTCTGGACTTGCTTTGGGAGCTGCTCAGATTCTAATCTGGTCCTACTCCAGTGTATTCTTGCCTCCAATGTCCACAGCTATCAGAGCTAGTGCATTTTCTTTTATGGGAGCTCTCAATGGCCTTTTATATATTCCATAAACACAGAGTCTTAGTATAGCTTGTATAGCTGTATAGCTGGTGGGAAGGTTTTGGGTCATCTTCCTTAGCCACACTGGCCCCCAAGTTTCAATTGTGGTTTTATTTCCACCTCTATATGTGACCTCCTGAGGCTGCCCTGGAGGTCTTGGGTTTGCCCCTGTGAAGGCCAGGTGTGGAGGTGGTGCAACAGCTTGGGTCGCAGGGGTTCTGGCAGCTCCAGGTACCCAGGGGGGTTGGCGGCTAGGGTAGTAGGAAATACAGTACTCTAAAAGGTTATGGCAACCAGTATTGGCCAATACGCTCCAGTATTCTTGCCTGGAGAACCCCCTCTCTGACAATGAAGCCTTGCAGGCCACAATCTACAGGATCACAAAGAGTCAGACAGGACTGAAGCGATCCTGAGCTCATAAACACAAGACTTTTTTTCCCCACTGGGGCAGCTCTGCCCCAGTGAGAGTTGATTGTGAAGGTGGTGCAGCTGTTTGGCTTTTGGGGACCCTGGCGGAGCCAAGTGTTCAGGGACACAAACTGCCTCTGTGGCAGGAGTTATGGCCCTATCAGAGTCTTTTTTCAAGCCTCTTGTAGCTGGAGATCAGAAGGCCTCTTTGACAAGTCTTTCTCCTTAGTTCTGCCCATTCAAGTGAATCAGAGGGACCCCTTGCCTGGGGTCCTTCGCTCCCCTGTTTTAGTTTGCATTTTCTTGATGACATATGATACGGAACATCTTTTCACATTTTTATCTGCCAATTATTTATCTTCCTTGGTGAGGTATCTGTTAAGGTGTTTGCCCCATTTTTAATGGGACTGCACTGAGCTGAGTATCATGTACAGGTTACTACTCCAACTACCAGGAAAATAGAAAACTTACCATGTTAACCAACTGGAGTAAAATTCCAAACAATTCTGCCCATTGCATCTTGGTATTGGAGTCACTAAGAAAAATACCACACTGTCAAGTACTTTATTTAGATGGGTTTCTTTATTTAGGAACCAAACTTTATTTAGATAAAAAAGAAGCAGAAGTAGATCAGCTTCAGTAGTGGGCATCAGTACCCCATGGCCAGCAGGTCTTTCCCTCTCACTTGCTGCAAATGCAAGGAACTCCATACATTCTTGCTTGGAGAACAGAGCAGTGAGATTTGCCGGGTGTCATATGATGCATACTCCAAGCCAGGCTTCAGCAATATGTGAACTGTGAACTTCCAGATGTTCAAGCTGGTTTTAGAAAAGGCAGAAGAACCAGAGATCAAATTGCCAACATCTGCTATATCATCGAAAAAGCAAGAGAGTTCCAGAAAGAACATCTACTTCTGCTTTATTAACCATGCCAAAGCCATTGACTGTGTGGATCACAAGAAACTGTAAAATTCTGAAAGAGATGGGAATACCAGACCACCTGACCTGCCTCTTGAGAAACCTATATGCAGGTCAGGAAGCAATAGTTCAAACTGGACATGGAACAACAGACTGGTTCCAAATAGGAAAAGGAGTACGTCAAGGCTGTATATTGTCACCCTGCTTATTTAACTTATATGCAGAGTACATCATGAGAAACGCTGGGCTGGAGGAAGCAAAAGCTGGAATCAAAATTGCCAGTAGAAATATCAATAACCTCAGATATGTGGATGACACCACCCTTATGGCAGAAAGTGAAGAATAACTAAAGAGCCTCGATGAAAGTGAGAGAGGAAAGTGAAAACATTGGCTTAAAGTTCAACATTCAGAAAACTAAGATCATGGAATCCAGTCCCATCACTTCATGGCAAATAGATGGGGAAACAGTGAGAACTGTGGTTGACTTTATTTTTCTGGGCTCCAAAATCATTGCAGATGGTGATTGCAGCCATTAAGAAATTAAAAGATTCTTACTCCTTGGGAGGAAAGTTATGACCAACATAGATAGTATATTAAAAAGCAAAGACATTACTTTGTCAACAAAGTTCCGTCTAGTCAAGGCTATAGTTTTTCCAGTAGTCATGTATGGATGTGAGAGTTGGACTATAAAGAAAGCTGAGCTCAGATGAATTGATGCTTTTGAACTGTGGTATTGGAGAAGACTCTTGAGAGTCCCCTGGACTGCAAAGAGATCCAACCAGTCCATCCTAAAAGAGATCAGTCCTGGGTGTTCTTTGGAAGGACAGATGTTGAAGCTGAAACTCCAATACTTTGGCCACCTGATGCGAAGAGCTGACTCATTGGAAAAGACCCTGATGATGGGAAAGATTGAGGGCAGGAGGAGAAGGGGATGACAGAGGATGAGATGGTTGGATGGCATCACCAACTCAATGGACATGGGTTTGGGTGGACTCCAGGAGTTGGTGATGGACAGGGAGGCCTGGCGTGCTGCAATTAATGGGGTCGCAAAGAGTCAGACATGACTGAGCGACTGAATTGAACTTAAAGAAAGACGGAGTACTCACTGAGACCAAAACAAGGAAAGCTATTTCCACAGAAGGTGATAAGCATCGCACAGCCTGTTGTGGGCACTTTACCTCTTCCTAAGGAAGTGTTCCAGGCCCAAGACCCATCCTTGTGCACACAAGAGGGGCGGTGGGAGCAGAAAGACTGAATGCGTGAGACTGTCATCCCCATCGTTTGTGCCTTTGTTGTTCAATTTGAGTTCTTCACATATTTTGAATAACAGTATTTTATCAGAGAAGTCATTTGCAAATATTGTCTCCCAGTCTATACCTTTCTTTTTATTCTCCTGACATCCTTTGTAAGGCATAAATTTTTAATTTTAATGAAGTCTAGGTCATCTACTTTCTTCATGGATCCTGCCTTTTGTGTTTTATCTAAAAAGTTATTGCCGTACCCAATGCCATCTAGGTTTTTTCCTGTGTTATTCTAAAATCTTTACAGTCTTGCATTTTACATTTATGTCTGTGATCCATTTTGAAGTAATTTTTGTGAAGGATGTCAAGCCTGTGCCATGATTCTTTTTTTTTTTTCTCCTTTGCATGTGGATGTCCAGTTGTTATATCATCATTTGTTGAAAAGACTATTGTTTCACCATTATATTGCCTTTGCTCCTCTATCAAAGATCAGTTGAATTACATAGTAAAATGCACTTTATAGATGCATACTTCCAGTAATCTTGATAAGATTCTACCTATTGTGTGAGCAATTCCTTAACAGGGTTTTCTTGATGATCCTAAACAGGGACTTAAGGCCTAGTGCTTTGTTAAAACTAAAGTTATGACCAACCTAGACAGCATATTAAAAAGCAGAGACATTACTTTGCAAACAAAGATCCATCTAGTCAAAGCTATGGTTTTTCCAGTAGTCATGTATGGATGTGAGAGTTGGACTATAAAGAAAGCTGAGTGCTGAAGAATTGATGCTTTTGAACTGTGGTGTTTAAGAAGACTCTTGAGAGTCCCTTGGACAGCAAGGAGATCTAACCAGTCCATCCTAAAGAAAATTAGTCCTGAATATTCACTGGCAGGACTGATGCTGTAGCTGAAACTACAAAACTTTTACCACCTGATGTGAAGCACTGACTCATTTGAAAAGACCCTGATGCTGGGAAAGATTGAGGGCAGAAAGAGAAGGGGATGACAGAGGATGAGATGATTGGGTGGCATAATCGACTTAATGGACATGAATTTGAGTAAACTCCGAGAGTTTGTGATGGACAGGGTGGTCTGGCATGCTGCAGTCCATGGGGTCGCAGAGTCAGACATGACTGACTGAGTGACTGAACTGAACTGATCTTTTATGAGAGAATATTGGACATGGAATTCTGGGAATTTGTTATGGTCAGTAAAAAGCTTTTCTGTGTTTATACATGTGTTCATCATTTAAAACCCACCATGTGTTACACTGCACAACTAAACTGCCACATATTTACTTGCATTATTCATTTAAGCAATTTTATGATCAATATTGATTGCTGTACCAAGTTATATCAAAATCCACAGCACCTAGTAAGATTGACCAACCAATTTGACACTCCAGACACTTATTTTAAGTGTACTAATCAATTCTATGTGTCTTTACTTAAGGCTCATTTTTTTTTTTTTAACTAGAGTACTGATTATTTTGTTTAGATGACTCAAGGAGAGGTGTGAGACTAAACCTACTCATGAATGACCTCTTTGAACAGTCAGGAGAATGTGCTTCTCTTAACAAAAGAATAGTAATAAGGGATAATATCAATCTGCATTTGCAGAGCAAGATTTTCAAAGGCCTTTCTACTGCATTATTTCATATAGTTTTCATGATGATTCTGTTTTTCAGACAGTACAGTTAGTCTTCACTTCATTAGGCAAATGGTGAAACTAAACAAAGGTCACACTGAAAACATAAAAAAGAAAACTTAATTCTTTTACCTGGGATTCACTGTGGAATCCAGCTTGCTTTCCCTGAAACCACTAAAACACTTTAATTTTCTGAGTGCCACATGGTCAGCAACTGCATTAAGAAACATCTCCAAGTTCATTCACATACTTTGAAAATTCCCTTTTTCCTTTTCTTCTTTCAGCACTTGACTTGTAGTGGGAATAATAAACCTCCAAAATTGGTGGGTTTGACTCATGTATAATGGAAAATGACTCCATTGGTTATGAGCTATGATGTGAGACATCTGCTAGAATGGTCTGGCTACTACTGGCTGGACAACTCTTTTAGTCTTTGTATTTTCATGATCATTTTATGTGCTTTAATTACTTCCTTAACTATACTTTAAACTACTCTAGGGAAGAAATGATAACTTATACTTTGTATTCTTAGCACCTATGTTTAAATATAGGTAGTCGCTGAAATGAATTTTTGTTGATAGTGTTCATGTAGGAAAGGTTTTGATGTATGCACGCAATATGGATCCAGCAGTTTCCAAATGAATAAAAATTGCTGAATGAATAGCTCCTTTCAGGTTATTAAATGTACCATGCAAACTAGCTATGGCTCAACATCTGCTATATTTGGGCTTTTTATACTGTATCACGTTTCGTATAGGAAATGTTGCTATAATACTAACTTTATGATGTTTTTCTCCATTGCTGTATAGTATATTTTTATCTGTATGAAATTAATTCATCCAGAAAACACTTACTAATCTGCTTTTATATGCCAGACACTGGATATGAGCTTGGCACATAGGATGTGCATAAAATTGGCTCAGACTTTAAGGAACTTTACATTTTGTAGTTAATTTAAAACATGCTGTGCATTCCTTATTTCTTCTATTTCCTCTTTTGCTTCTCACTTCCCATTTCCCCTCAGCTTTTGTCATGTTTGTTTATATAGTCTAGCAGCAGCTGGTTAATACCAAGAAGGCTTCCATTTATTGCATACTCACTGAAGAGCTGTGCTAAGTGCTCTTCACACAATGCCTCATTGAATTTCATTTTAAGCCTTGGAGCAAACCTACTAAGTGGTTGTTATTGTCCTGTTCATTTTACAGCCTAGTAAATAAAGGCTTGGAGTGGCTGGATAATTTGCATATGACTAATAGCTTAGGTAGGGGAGCTGGGATTGAACCCAGGTCTTTTTTCAAATTCCACTCTCTTACCCACTACTCCATTGCTACCATTTAACTAAGGATGAATTCATTCATTTGTATAACGACAGACCTTTTATTGTTCAGTGGTAAAGAATCTGCCTGCAATGCTGGAGACATAGGTTCAATCCCTGGGTTGTGATGATACTCCGCAGAAGGAAATGGTGAACCACTTCAGTATTTTTGCCTGGAAAAATCCCATGAACAGAGGAGTCTGGTGGGCTACAGTCCATGGGAGTAACAGCAGAGTTAGACACAACTTAGTGACTAAACAACAACAGACCTTTTGTGGCATGCACAATTTTGTTCTGATGTATGTGAATCAACAAAAGTACACACACATACTAGGGAAAAAAATGTAGAAAGGGGCTTAAAATAATATCCAGGAGGGCTGAAGGGAGGGAGATTATTTAGGTGGAAAAAGAAGAGTGATGGAATATTGAATCTGTCTTTAGGGCTGTCACGTGGAAAAGGAATTTACCTACTGAACACTGCTACAAGAATAAAGGAATTCCCAGCTGGCGCAGTGATAAAGAAACCACCTGCCAATGCAGAAGATGTAAGAGACCTGGTTTTGATCCCTGGGTCAGGAAGATGCCCTGGAGGAAGAAATGGCAGCCCACTCCAGCTTTCTTGCCTGGAAGCCCAGCAAGCAACTGTCTGTGGGGTCACAAAGAGTTGGACATAACTGAGCAACTGAGTGCACACACAGACACACACACACACACAAGGATAAGGCTAAGAGAAAGTTGCCTTACAATACAGGGGACACAGTTTCAGTCCCTATTAGGGCAACAAAGCCTACACGTGACAACCACTGAGCCTAAGTGCCCCAACTAGAGGGAGTTAGAGCCCCACACACATGATGTAACAAAGACCCTCTGTGTTACAACTAAAACCTGATGCCGTCAAATAAATAAATACTTTTTTTAAAAAGGAAACAAGTTTGAGTTCACTATGAGGAAAGGCTTTCTAATAGATTTGTTAAAGAAGAGAATGCAATTTGTGCAGCAGTTCAAACATGATAGTGTTAAGTAGAGGCCTCAGCAGAAGGGAGAAGTAGATGAGATAGAGATCATGGTCCTGCCTCTGACTCCAAAGGCTAAATAGCTGAATCATGGGTCATTCTAGCCTTAGGACACCCTCCAGGATTTGCCCTACTGAGCAGTAGGTGTCACTGTTTCATAGAAAGAAGAAAAAAGATACACCTTTCTGACTGAAAATAGGATATTTGAAAATGAAGTATCTCCATCTATTTTCAATGGAGAGAAGTTTCTAAAAACTGTATAGGATTAACGTTGTAGCTAAGAAACGCGCAATGAGAAATCCAAGATTTTATAGCATTTTTCTTAAGAACTTAAGCTTTATTTTTCTTGTAAGGCTTTGCCCAATGTTGTAATGGAAGATTATGCTTGTTCCAAAGAATCCCTATGCATAAGATGAGATCTAATAAAAGACAAAAAGTCTTCTTCCATAGATGGTGCTGTTGGTATTAAGGGTGATATATATGTACATATACATACATGTACACACAAACACATTTTGAATCAATGTTTATTTTGTCTTCCTTTCTGGCCCTCTATTATTTCTGGATTTAACCCAAGCTCTTTAAGGAAAAGAGCATGACATGAACACAAGGTGACTGGGATTTGCATTCTCAGTTTGTTAGATACTCACATTGAGATCAACATGACTCAAGTTTAGGTGGAAGCAGCTTTTCTTGGCAGGGTTATCATCTATTAAACCCAAAGGTAGGAAGTGATTTCTCAGCCCCAGAGAAAGTTACAAGGTCATCGACACTGTTTGGCAATAGGAGACAGCAAAGCTGCCTGGACCACATTTCAAGTGTATCCTCTTCTCTCAGCTTTGTCTCTTCAGTTCCAAAGATCCCTCCTGGAGCACACAGGACCTGATGCTCATCTGACCATCTCCCTGAGGAGCTTTTCTCTGGAAAAAGGTTTCTTTCACTTCAAAGAGACTCCAAAGACAGAGAGAGGGAAAAGAGCAGATGGGGTCCTTTAAACCTGTCCCCTTCATTGTCTGTGAACTACATCAACAATGGCTTCCTAAGCACTTATAAATATAAATTAACTTCTGGTTGCATTTTCTTAAGAAGCTTATATTCTCAGAGGACAGATGAAATGTAGTTAAATGACATAATAAAAAGTGGAATGCACCCTAAAAGTAGAACAAAGAGCCATATGTTTTAAAATAGGAAAGTGAGCTAGAATAATCATATTAGAGCATTTTTTATAGAGCATATGAAATTTTAATTGTGATGCTGAAGGATGGGTAGAATTTTTATACACAAAAAATGCAGGGGAATGACATTCTAAAAAAGAAATGGTATAGTTTCAATGCTACTCTCTCAACTCGTCCCACCTTCACCTTCACCCACTGTGTCCACATATCTGTTCTCCATGTCTTCATCTTCATTGCCGTGTTACAAATATGGCTGATTCATGTCGATGTAATCAACACAGAAACCAACACAATAATGTAAAGCTATCATCCCCCAATTAAAAATAAATTTTAAAAAAGAAATTATCATAATATAAAGTAGAATAGAAAGGGGCTTTAAAAGATGGAATAGGAAGGGGTTTGCAAAGGTGGACATGGAACAACAGACTGGTTCCAAATAGGAAAAGGAGTACATCAAAGCTGCATATTGTCACCCTGCTTATTTAACTTATGTGCAGAGTACATCATGAGAAACGCTGGGCTGGAAGAAGCACAAGCTGGAATCAAGATTGCCGGGAAAAATATCAATAACCTCAGATATGCAGATGACACCACCCTTATGGCAAAAAGTGAAGAGGAACTAAAAAGCCTCTTGATGAAAGTGAACGAGGAGAGTGAAAAAGTTGCCTTAAAGCTCAACATTCAGAAAACAAAGATCATGGCATCTGGTCCCATCACTTCATGGGAAATAGAAGGGGAAACAGTGGAAACAGTGTCAGACTTTATTTTTTTGGGCTCCAAAATCACTGCAGATGGTGACTGCAGCCATGAAATTAAAAGACACTTACTCCTTGGAAGCGGTTTGCCATTCCCTTCTCCAGTGGACCACATTCTGTCAGACCTCTCCACCATGACCCATGCTTCTTGGGTGACCCCACACAGCATAGCTTAGTTTCATTGAGATAGACAAGGCTGTGATCCATGTGATTAGATTGGCTAGTTTTCTGTGATTATGGTTTCAATGTGTTTGCCCTCTGATGCCCTCTCGCAATACCTACCATCTTACTTGGTTTTCTCTTACCCTGGACGTGGGGTATCTCTTCACAGCTGCTCCAGCAAAGCGCAGCCACTGCTCCTTACCTTGGATGAGTTGTCGCTCCTGACCTTGAACGTGGAGTATCTCCTCTCGGCCCTCTTGCACCTGCCCAGCTGCCGCTCCTTGGAGGTGGGGTAGCTCCCCTTGGCCTCTGCCCCTGACCTCTCAGCTGCTCCTGTGCCATCACAGCTAGGCATTCTTGGTCTCCACCCCTCACCTTGAGCGTGGGGCAGCTCCTCGTGGCCGTGCTTCATGCGCAGTCTTATTCTTGCCTTGAGAAATCCATGAACACTATGAAGGCAAAATGATAGGATACTGAAAGAGGAACTCCCCAGGTTGGTAAGTGCCCAATATGCTACTGGACATCAGTGGAGAAATAACTCCAGAAAGAATGAAGGGGTGGAGCCAAAGTAAAAACAATACCCAGCTGTGGATGTGACTGGTGATAGAAGCAAGGTCCAATGCCGTAAAGAGCAATATTGCATAGGAATCTGGAATGTTAGGTCCATGAATCAAGGCAAATTGGAAGTGGTCAAACAGGAAATGGCAAGAGTAAACATCGACATTCTAGGAATCAGTGAATTAAAATGGACTGGAATGGGTGAATTTAACTCAGATGAGCATTATATCTACTGGTCTGGGCAGGAATTCCCTAGAAGAAATTGAGTAGCCATCATAGTCAACAAAAGAGTCCAAAATGCAGTACTTGGATGCAATCTCAAAGACACGACCAAATGATCTCTGTTGGTTTCCAAGGCAAACCATTCAATATCACGGTAATCCAAGCCTACGCCCCAAACAGTAACACTGAAGAAGCTGAAGTTGAACGGTTCTATGAAGACCTATAAGACCTTTTAGAACTAACACCCAAAACAGATGTCGTTTTCATTATAGGGGACTGGAATGCAAAAGTAGGAAGTCAGGAAACACCTGGAGTAACAGGCAAATTAAGCCTTGGAGTATGGAATGAAGCAGGGCAAAGGCTAATAGAGTTTTGCCAAGAGAATACACGGGTCATAGTAAACACCCTCTTCCAACAACACAAGAGAAGACTCCATACGTGGACATCACCAGATGGTCAACACCAAAATCAGATTGATTACATTCTTTGCAACCAAAGATGGAGAAGCTCTATACAGTCAGCAGAAACAAGATCAGGAGCGGACTATGGCTCAGATCATGAGCTCCTTATTGCCAAATTCAGACTTAATTTGAAGAAAGTAGGGAAAACCACTAGACCATTCAGGTATGACCTAAATCAAATCCCTTATGATTATACAGTGGAAGTGAGAAATAGATTTGAGGGGCTAGATCTGATAGAGTGCCTGATGAACTATGGATGGAGGTTCATGACTTTGTACAGGAAACAGGGATCAAGATCATTCCCAAGAAAAAGAAATGCAAAAAATCAAAATGGCTGTCTGGGGAGGCCTTACAAATAGCTGTGAAAAGAAGAGAAGTGAAAAGCAAAAGAGAAAATGAAAGATATAAGCATCTGAATGCAGAGTTCCAAGGAATAGCAAGAAGAGATAAGAAAGCCTTCCTCAGCGATCAATGCAAAGAAATAGAGGAAAACAACAGAATGGAAAGACTAGAGACCATTTCAAGAAAATTAGAGATATTAAGGGAACATTTCATGCAAAGATGGACTCGATAAAGAACAGAAATGGTATGGATCTAACAGAAGCAGAAGACATTAAGAAGAGGTGACAAGAATACACAGAAGAACTGTGCAAAAAACATCTTCACGACAAAGATAATCACAATGGTGTGATCACTCACCTAGAGCCAGTCATCCTGGAATGTGAAGTCAAGTGGGCCTTAGAAAGCATTACTACGAAAAAAGCTAGTGGAGGTGATGGAATTCCAGTGGAGCGATTTCAAATCCTGAAAGATGATGCTGTGAAAGTGCTGCACTCAATATGCCAGCACATTTGGAAAACTCAGCAGTGGCCACAGGACTGGAAAAGGTCAGTTTTCATTCCAATCCCAAAGAAAGGCAATGCCAAAGAATGCTCAAACTACTGCACAATTGCACTCATCTCACACGCTAGTAAAGTAATGCTCAAAATTCTCCAAGCCAGGCTTCAGCAATACGGGAACCGAGAACTTCCAGAGGTTCAAGCTGGTTTTAGAAAAGGCAGAGGAACCAGAGATCAAATTGCCAACATCTGCTGGATCATGGAAAAAGCAAGAGAGTTCCAGAAAAACATCTACTTCTGCTTTATTGACTATGACAAAGCCAATTACTGTGTGGATCACAAGAAACTGTGGAAAATTCTGAAAGAGATGGGAATACCAAACCACTCGACCTGCCTCTTGAGAAACCTATATGCAGGTCAGGAAGCAACAGTTAGAACTGGACATGCAACAACAGACTGGTTCCAAATAGGAAAAGGAGTACGTCAAGGCTGTATACTGTCACCCTGCTTATTTAAATTATATGCAGGGTACATCATGAGAAATGCTGGGCCGGAAGAACACAAGCTGGAATTAAAATTGCTGGGAGAAATATCACTAACCTCAGATATGCAGATGACACCACCCTTATGGCAAAAAGTGAAGAGGAACTAAAAAGCCTCTTGATGAAAGTGAAAGAGAAGAGTGAAAAAGTTGGCTTAAAGCTCAACATTCAGAAAATGAAGATCATGGCATCTGGTCCCATCACTTCATGGGAAATAGATGGGGAAATAGTGGAAACAGTGTCAGACTTTATTTTGGGGGGCTCTAAAATCACTGCAGATGGTGATTGCAGCCATGAAATTAAAAGACGCTTACTCCTTGGAAGGAAAGTTATGATCAACCTAGATAGCATATTGAAAAGCAGAGATATTACTTTGCCAACAAAACTCTGTCTAGTCAAGGCTATGGTTTTTCCAGTGGTCGTGTATGGATATGAGAGTTGGACTGTGAAGAAAGCTGAGCACCGAAGAATTGATGCTTTTGAACTGTGGTATTGGAGAAGACTCTTGAGAGTCCCTTGGACTGCAGGGAGATCCAACCAGTCCGTTCTGAAGGAGATCAGTTCTGGGTGTTCATTGGAAGGACTGATGTTGAAGCTGAAACTCCAATACTTTGGCCACCTTGTGCAAAGGGTTGACTCATTGAAAAACACTCTGATGCTGGGAGGGATTGTGGGCAGGAGGAGAAGGGGATGACAGAGGATGAGATGGCTGGATGATATCACCGATTCAATGAACATGAGTTTGGGTAAACTCTGGGAGTTGGTGGTGGACAGGGAGGCCTGGCGTGCTGCGATTCATGAGGTCACAAAGAGTCGGACATGACTGAGTGACTCAACTGAACTGAACTGAACTATTCCTTGGAAGCAAAGTTATGACCAACCTAGATACCATATTTAAAAGCAGAGATTTTACTTTGCCAACAAAAGTCCATCTAGTCAAGGCTATGGGTTTATCACTGCTCATATATGGATATGAGAGTTGGACTGTGAAGAAAGCTGAGTGCCGAAGAATTGGTGCTTTTGAACTGTGGTGTTGGAGAAGACTTTTGAGAGTCCCTTGGACTGCAAGGAGATCATACCATTCCATCCTAAAGGAGATCAGTCCTGGGTGTTCATTGGAAGGACTGATGTTGAAGCTGAAACTCCCGTACTTTGGCCACCTCATGCAAAGTGTTGACTCATTGGTAAAAACCCTAATGCTTGGAGGGATTGGGGGCAGGAGGAGAAGGGGATTACAGAGGATGAGATGGCTGGATGGCATCACTAACTCAATGCACATGAGTTTGGGTAAACTCTGGGAGTTGGTGGCAGACAGGGTGGCCTGGTGTGCTATGATTCATGGGGTTGCAAAGAGTCAGACATGACTGAGCGACTAAACTGAACTGAACTGCAAAGGTGGAATAGAAAGGGGCTTGGGGTTCCTGTCCAGATTGGTTGAAATGCAGGGTTCATAAAAAGAATATCAAATCAAATGAAAATCATTATTATGATTTTGCTTTGCACATGAGGATATAACCTGAATGCTCTTCAGGAGAGAAATAATTGTTCTAACAGGAATGCTTTAAAGAGATTATTACAGCATGTATTTATGCTGTCATACCCACATTGTGTTATTCTCTTTGTAACAGGAGGCCAGATCAGCTGCTGAAAGTAAAGAACGGTGGCATGCAATTGGGATCTTTAAAATTATGTAGATTTGGTGAGGTTACTATAGAAATTTCAGAGAAATAAAACTTTTAGTAAGGACCAAGCAGACTGAAGTCACAGAACACAGATCATGTAGCGTGAGTTTGTAGCAGCCAGCATAATACTGTAATGAGCAGTATTGGAATGGAAACATGGAAAACAGATGGCGGTGGCCGGTGAGGGCTAGAAATGTGCACGGTGAGCAGAACAGAGGATAAATATGGAATTCAAAGGTATAGAAAGGGCAGATTGAGAATGACTGAATCCCAGCTTCTGTTCAGGTGGAAAGGTAAATACAGCTTATATGGATATCTACATGTGCCAGGCAATAGGTTAAACAATTTTTAGAAACTCTGTGAATTAATGTTGATGTATTCATTTTATGGACAAGGAAGTGAAGAATTGGTAGGGGACTGGTATGACTGGTACGGGACAGAATTAGGATTCTAATCCCAGTCTGCCTGATGGAGACAGAAGAAAGCAGCTGGTAGTTTCCTCAAGGGTGAAGACAGTGGAAGGAGTGGTCTTTTGGGGGAAGTCTGGGTCAAGGCACACCAGGGGACTATTAGGATGTAAAAAGAGGATAATTCAATGCATGCTGATGGGCGCGCAACTGTTTCTGAAAAGCATCCCTTTCATAGATTTTCTTAGCATCTTAGATGCTAAGATAATGGGATTCTCTAAATTTTATATGACTGCCTCAGTCATGGTAAGAATTAATAATACTTCTTAGGATCAGAGTGGCTTTCAGGAGGACTATGGGCTGACATTCCAGTGTTATTGTCAGAATCTCTCACGATCCTGTGAAAGAAAAGTATCACTTCAGCCAGCAGCAATGATCTGCAGTCAGTCACTCTGCTACAATCACAGGCCCATCAAGAGACAACCTCAACTTGTGAGTATGAGTACTAGAACACCTCCGAACACATGGCTGAGGGAGGCAGAGAGCACCACAGAAGGAAACAAGGAGGCTGAGGCATGTGTGGACCAGGTCTGGGCAAGGCATCCACCTGCTGGTACTGCCTGTTTGGCCAATCCCAGCCACTACAGAGGAATTTGCTTTGGGAGAAGGAGAGCTGAAGCTTGGTCTCCTTCTGGGCCACCATGTTGCTCTGCTATAAGAGTGGTATTGCTTACAACAGACACTTCAGGGTTGAAGAGCATGTGCTCTGCTGTCAGAAAGAACTGCTTTGGGTTTCCAGCCCTACCGTTTATTAGCTAGGTAAGTTTGGATATCATTTCTGTAAAAATGGGACTAAGATATCTTTGTCTCTCATCAGTGACTTCATATTAGCCCTACAACTAGTAGTACTGTAGTACTGGTTGCTGAATCAATAAATAGTAGCAGCTACTAACTGCTAGTGGAACTTCCTAGGTGGCACTAGTGTTAAAGAACCTGCTTGCCAAAGCAGGAGATGTAAGAGATGCAGGTTCGATCCTTGGGAAGGGAAGATACACTGGAGGAGGGCATGGCAACCCACGCCAGTATTTTTGCCTGGGGAATCTCATGGACAGAGGAGCCTGGTGGGCTACAGTCCCTAGGGTCACAAAGAGTTGGACACTACTGAAGCAACTTAACAAACACAAACGCACACTAGCTGGTAGTAGGTGATGGAAAACAAAAACTATCTAACAATAGAAATTGGCCCTACAAATTCAGACTACTTGGTATAAAGTCACTAAATAGTATCCATGGTAGTAGGGCTGGAATAAAGTGAGAGGGTGATGAATTATGGATTGTTCTTTTTGCTTTTTTGTGTATCTTATGCGGCTTTTATAATTTGAGAAAAAAAGGGATTGAAAACAAAAACACAGTGATAAAAAACACTTTTAGGTTTATGCTTCTCACTGTTCTCTAAGTCTCAAATTAAAATGCTCCAATGTTTATAATATAACAGTTTTGGTTCATTTAGTGTGTTAACTTCATTACCATACCATATACCTAGTGATTTCCAAAGAAATGTATTTGCTCTTATTTAGGACTCCATCTATATGATTCCAAGTTTTCTCCACTCAAACAAAACCGATTTTTATTTCTTCTGTTTCACTTAACTTCCTGTCCATATATAAACATATACCATATATTCTAATTGTGAATATAGAGATTTTATACTCCTTTTTTTCACTGAACATTGTTCATGTAGCTCCACTGTCTCCATATTTAAAACTTTTCATGGCTACTTATTAATATTCTATCAAAAACTATTATCTGTCCATTCCTCTAAGATTAACCATTTCAGTCCTCCCACATTTCTACAAAGGTGAACCAATTAAATTTTTCACAGCTTTAACCTTTTTCTTCTTGTGAACTATTTCCTTAGGAAAAAAATTTTCAATGGTAGCAAAATATTCTGGTTCTTAAAATTTATTGTTGGATTGGTTTTCAAAATGACTGTACACGCTTACAACACCAACCCCATGGCAGCTCCCACAGCTGCTTGATTTTCTGACCCACAGGATCCCTATTATAATTTTAATTTTCATTTCTTTGATTACTAGCAGATTTAAGCATTGGAGAAGGAAATGGCAACCCACTCCAGGATTCTTGCCTGGAGAATCTCAGGGATGGGGAAGCCTGGTGGGCTGCCGTCTATGGGGTCGCACAGAGTCGGACACAACTGAAGTGACTTAGCAGCATCAGATTTAAGCATTGTCACTTATGTGTATATTTTTATGTTTCCTCTTGCAGCTTTGACATTTGTAAATGAATGTAACCTTCTGAATATGATTGGAACAAATAAAGTCTTTTTATTGCTGGCTTTTCTTTATTTGTTTCAAATTTAACCCAAAGTGTTCACTCACTTTTGAAGTGCCCCCAGAATGCCAAAATTAAAGAACAAAGGTAGAAAACAAATATATAAATTGGTTTTGTGTCATTCCACATCCAAGAAAGAAACTAAGGGCCTTGTATGTTCTTTCTCAACATCCTAAGGCCTAATGGCACCAGTTCAATAGTCTAATGGGGTTACCTTTGGGGACATTCAAAACAGTCATATTCTGAACAGCAGATTTTATTACTGACCAGGATCAACTTTTAATGGGCCAGTTAGTTTGGTTGTTATAGCAACAAAATTTGATTTGACATTCAGTTATTCAATCAATAATTCAACAGTTGACCTGAAAAGAGTCCATTCTGTTGAGAGTGAAGTCCATTCTGTCTTTCCCTCATCAATAAACCTTATGCCAACATCCATTTGAAAATGTTCAGAGCTTAGTATTTTATCTGAAAAATCTCAGGACTTAGTATTTCAAATTTGAAATGTGTTCTCTGTCCTCCTGAGAAAAGATTGAGCTCTTCTTTGAGATATTTAAGTTACGCATGGCTGCATCACTGAATATAATGCTATGTCACTCATTAGGTCTGAACCTTGGGAAGCTAAGGAGTTCGATTTACTTTCAGTTCAGTTCAGTTCAGTCACTCAGTCGTATCTGACTCTTTGCGACCCCATGAATCGCAGCACGCCAGGCCTTCCTGTCCATCACCAACTCCCGGAGTTCACTCAGATTCACGTCCATCGAGTCAATGATGCCATCCAGCCATCTCATCCTCTGTTGTCCCCTTCTCCTCCTGCCCCCAATCCTTCCCAGCATCAGAGTCTTTTCCAATGGATCAACTCTTTGCATGAGGTGGCCAAAGTACTGGAGTTTCAGCTTTAGCTCAGTTTTATAAGAGAACCAGACATAATGGCTGCCCTGGAGAATCAGGTAGATTTTTTTCTGAAGCTTTCTAAGTTTTACTCTGCCCTTCATTAATCATTTTGAAATTGGCTCTTCCTTATGGCCTACTGAGTTCAATGAGATCAATCACAACATTTCAACATGTTGTAATGTCATGTATATTTCAACACAGATCTAAGAGGTTCCATATACTTTGACCATTTTTGGGTAAATACTTTGTAGACTGATAACCCAACATGCTTAGTAATCCCTTGGGGAAGTAGACATGTTAATTAACTATAGCTCTTAAAATAAAACTATACCTACTTACCATTTGTTCCACTTAAAAGAAGTTTCACATTCTATCTGAAGGTTACTAATACAACTATACAAAAATGCATAACATTTTTCATCCAAGAACCTTTTTTGAATCCAATTAAAGCTGTATATGTATGGATTTATGAAGACTTGAACTGACCTGAACTGAACTGAGAGTTAAAAAAGAATCTTAGGGGTGGGGGTGATGCTTGATTGAAGCCAACTTTTGAGGCTCCACTACCAGTAGAGAAGCTATAAATATTGTCTTCTGTTGCTCCTGTGCCAACAGTAAAAAAATATGTTCAACTGAATCTAATGTATCTTCCTGTGAGTTCTTCCACAAACTATGATATACATTGTCTGGATATATGTTCTACTTAAGAAAACAATGATCTAGATACATCTTAACTTCTGAGATTTTTCTGAGAGGTCACTTTATTTTTGTTAATCATTGTACAGGAAGACAATGCTACCAACCAACCATCAACCAAGGTAGGATATACATTTTGAGGACATTTGTTTGTTTTACTAGTAGTAGGGATGGATTTGATTTTTTACATATTAGTCTATTTTCTGTTTCCAACCAACAGTATACAAGGGGAAATGATTAGAATTTAGAGCACAACAAAGCTAACTGACCCACAAAATGATTGAACCCAGAACACTGCTCTGTTCAGTTTGCCAAGTCAATTTCCTGTTACATCAGTTCAGTTCAGTTCAGTTGCTCAGTCGTGTCTGACTCTTTGCGAGCCCATGAATTGCAGCAGGCCAGGCCTCCCTGTCCATCACCATCTCCCGGAGTTCACTCAAACTCATGTCCATTGAGTCTGTGATGCCATCCAGCCATCTCATCCTCTGTTGTCCCCTTCTCCTCCTGCCCACAATCCCTCCCTGCATCAGTCTTTTCCAATGAGTCAACTCTTTGCATGAGGTGGCCAAAGTACTGGAGTTTCAGCTTTAGCATCATTCCTTCCAAAGAAATCCCAGGGCTGATCTCCTTCAGAATTGACTGGTTGGATCTCCTTGCAGTCCAAGGGACTCTCAAGAGTCTTCTCCAACACCACAGTTCAAAAGCATTGATTCTTTGGAGCTCAGCCTTCTTCACAGTCCAACTCTCACATCCATACATGACCAATGGAAAAACCATAGCCTTGACTAGACAGACCTTAGTCAGCAAAGTAATGTCTCTGCTTTTGAATATGCTGTCTAGGTTGGTCATAACTTTCCTTCCAAGGAGTAAGTGTCTTTTAATTTCATGGCTGCAGTCACCATCTACAGTGATTTTGTTACATGGTAGCCTTTTAAATGGAGAGTGTGGCAAACTGGAGTTGGTTACTAAACCTCATTTCTTTAAATCGAGGAAGAACTAATAGTCACTTGTAAGCAAGGTTGGTTCTTTCTACTTGCTTTATTATTGACTACATCCCTGAGCAATTTAGCAGATTCAATGTAGCAGTTTTTTAAAAAGAACTTTCTTCTAACCTGTTATAATATCAAAAAGCTGGGAGGTTGGCTGATAACTCCTGAGTCTGTTAGGATAAATGCATTACATTTACATTCTCAGACAAGAATTTTGTAGCTTGCTTTGTATCCCAGAATACCCAACCATGTAAAGTTCCTAGAAGGAGAGAACTTTTCTAAATACGTGTCCCTTTTTTCCTTAAAAAATTATGTCTAAATTTTTTTAAAAAATAAGTTATTGGGTTGGCCAAAAAGTTCATTTGGGTTTTTCCATACACTATTACAGAAACCCAAATGAACTTCTTGGCCAACCCAATAGTTTCAAACTGAGTTCACAGATAGTGTTTCAAGAGTCAAGATCATGTGACTTAGGGTTTTAATTCTTGAGACTGACATATTCTACAAACTGATACTGCTCTCTCTCTTCCCCTCTTTTCCTCTCCTTCTCCTCCCCTTTTTCTTCCTTTTCCTTTCTCCTCCCTCAAACACCCTCTCCTTTTTAAATATGTATTTATTTTACTTATTTGTTTGGCTGCATCCTGAATGCAGCACATGGACTTTCTAGTTGTGCCACTCTGGCTTAGCTACCCTGTGGCATGGGGTTCTTAGTTCCCTGACCAGATATTGAACCCACATCCCCTGCATTGTAAGGCAGATTCTTAATCACTGAACCATACAAGAAGTCTTCTAACCACCCTGTCTTAAAACTGTTTTCAGTATTAAATGTTTTCTTATGGTTGTTCTTGCTGCATTTGGAATGAAACTAACTTCACAGTGGCCTTGGGATTGCCTATGGGGATTTACATATGGTTGGGACGATGGAAGCTCCTCCAAGTGCCTCTATAGTGAGGGTCTCCTAGGCATTCACCCTGCGAACTCCATCAGAGCACTAAAGGCCGTTCCCTGATCATGTAACCCTGGAGTTACCTGCCTTTGTCCATCTCTTTCTGCTCCTCAGGGTAGAAGATAAAAATTCATTTCTGTGTCAGTACTCTCGTGATCACTCTTTTCAGTTCTATATCCTTTCAAAGCTCCCTTCTTTGGATCTGAACCACTCCAAAAGAGTGGTGCCAGGGAACCTGACACATATGGTTTATATCACAATCATGTATAATCATGCTATCTGGCTATTCCTGTCAGCCATTAGTCTTATCAGTTAAGTTGACATTACTTTAAAGCTTTCAAATTTCATTTAGTAGAAAGATAGTATTTGAACAGATATGCACTTTAATGCTTCAGATAAATGGATACATTTAAGAGCAGTAAATTTATTTACTTTCTGATAAATACCTGTCCTAAATTCTCAGTGACCATGAAGTTATACACACTCTAATATAATAAAAGTTACCATTTTTAAAACAAATGCATATAGATGATTCACAATCAATAATCAAACATATTCTATTTATGATATCACAGTCAGGAAAAGAAAGGATTCATTTTGGAAAGAGATCTCTCTTTTTTCCCCTTCCTCTCTGATGATGAAAAGCACTGATCTTGGCTCTGTCACTTGGAAAAAAGAGCACTTGTGCAGATTTGGATTTAAGTTTTGTCTCTATCTCTAGTTGTGTGACCTTGAGCAAGTCACAACCACCCTCTCTGTTTCTTCAACACTATGTGTTAAATAGATAGCTAGTGATAAGTTGGTATATAATACAGGGAACCTGGTGTGGTGCTCTGTGATGGCCTAAAGGGGAGGGGAAGGAGGCTCAAAAAGGAGGTGATATACAATATAATTATGACTGATTTGCAGAAACACACAACATTGTAAAGCAATCTTCCTCCAATTAAAAAATAAGGTAAAAAAATACTACATGAGCAAAAAAGATTTTCCTTAGCCTTTCAGTTTAAAAAGTCCAGTGCTAATGCAAAACTGAAAGCATCTGCCAATTCAGAGGTAATGAAACATTTTATTTCTCATGGTGTGTCTATGAAGGATTGGTGTGAAGTAAAAGACCCAACCTAAGCAGGGTTAACCACCACTAAGGTTAGATGTGCATTCAGTCAACCTCCTAAGAACTCACCAAACAGTGGGATTTCACAAAGGCACCTTGCATAAATCTATCATAGGATATTGTTCTCATGAACCCTTTAGTCCTCCTGGGTTCTCCTAATAACAGCGGCCAGGTAATTGTCAACTTTTATAACTTGTCTTATTTATTCAGTCAAGAAAGAAAAGCTACTGCATCCAAGAAATTGTTTGGGCTGGTGTGGTAGATGCATTTATGTCTATAATTTTAAAGATCAAACTTTTGAAATATTCTTAGCAATAAAGCAGGCTATGGTACACAATATTTTGCCACCTGATGCAAAGAGTTGATTCATTAGAAAAGATCCTAATGCTGGGAAAGACTGAAGGCAGGAGAAGGGGATGACAGAGGATGAGATGATAGGGTGGCATCACTGACTCAATGGACAGAAGTTTGAGCAGCTCCAGAAGGTGGTGAAGGACAGGGAAGCTTGGCATGCTACAGTCCATGGGGTCACAAAGAGTCAGACACAACTGAATGACTGAAGAACAACAACAGTAGTACACATGAGAAAATATATTTTGCAATGGCAGAAAAAAATAAATAAATAAAAACTCCCTCTGTTACAAAAGCAAACATTTTTTAATCAGATTCTTTGATTAAAATTTAATTCCCCATGAAGCTTCTCATGTTTCTTTTCACTGAAAAGAACCAGCAAACATTTTTGTTCAAGAGGTACAACTCTTAACTCCAACAGAACCTGCATATTTTCCCCAACAAATATATCAAAGTAAAAGTGTTAGCCAGTCTGAAAATAAATGATACTGATTTTAAGCTTCACCATAGTCTTAAGCCAAATGAGATTGCCAACGGCCCGATGAAGATTAGCTCTAACGAAGAAGAAGCAACAGCCTGCAGAATTTTTTCTCAAGTTTCTCCAACTGTCAGTGAGTCAAAACCATGGTCACTAATGCAACAGCTGAAAAAGAGAGGGGAAGTTGAAAAACTTCCAACAACTGTCAAAGAAACTTGAAGACTTTCTTAGGTTTTTAAATTAAGTTTTACTCATGTCAACTCCATCAGCACAAAGGAATAAACCAAGACTGTGTTTATGTGACACTAGACCAACCAGTCAATTAAGTGCAGAGTGAATTCAAGTTTTTTAATTTACTCCAATTTTTACTTTCAGTTTGCTATTTCAGTATATTTAATTGGTCACAGCCTGAACATGGGCATATTCATTCAGTAACATTCATGCGGCATTTGATCATTATTAACAACTTTCCTAGAGATCTAAGAATATAAAACACAAAGGTTCTGGGTCTATTTAAGTGCATATTAACTTCCATTCTAAAGGAGATCAGCCCTGGGTGTTCCTCGGAAGGAATGATGCTAAAGCTGAAACTCCAGTACTTTGCCCACTTCATGCGAAGAGTTGACTCACTGGAAAAGACTCTGATGCTGGGAGGGATTGAGGGCAGGAGGAAAAGGGGATGACTAAGGATGAGATGGCTGGATGGCATCACCGACTCGATGGACATGAGTTTGAGTAAACTCCAGGAGTTGGTAATGGACAGGGAGGCCTGGCATGCAAAGGGTCAGACACGACTGAGTGACTGAATTGAACTGAAATTCTGAGAAGCATTTTCGCTTTTAGCTGCTACTAAGTAATGGTGCAAATGAAACCAATGCAAAGATAGTGGTGAATATGGTATCCAAACAAATAAGGTCCAGATTAATGTAAACACTGCTAGGGTAGAAAGAACAAATCTTACTTCTCTATTACTCAAAGATGAATATACACATGTACACATGAAAAATGGTGAGTAGAGCAATCATATTCTGTTGTAATTTTAAAAAGTGTACTTTGGACAATAAGCCATATTCTTTTACATTGGCAAATAGACTGATCGGAAACAATATCTTCTTATTTACCAAATAAATTATTAGATAGGAATGATATTTCACCAATGGCATTGCTTTTAAGTGTAATTTTTATATATGGCAAACTCTAAATATTAGCTATATCTGATTTAAAATAATACAATGGTAAGCATTTGTTTCAAATAAGTTGTCTGGTCTAGTGAAAACTTTTAGACATGGAGTCAAAATATTGGGCTTTTCCTACCAGCATATTTACCCCAAGCTCCTTGACTTTGGAGAAAGTCATTAATCTGCCTGAACATCAGTTTCTTAATATGAAGAATGAAAAAAAATCTACTTCACAAGGCTGGATAAAAATTAAATAATCATTACAGGCAAAAATGCATTATAGAATGATAAAGTACCATAAATTGTCTTTAGTATTTATAGTATGAAATTTAAAATAGTAAAAATAATTATTAAAGTGCCTATTATGTGCTACACAATATGTAAGTCATTAATCTTTACAGTTATCTTGCAAGATAGAGAAAAAGCATGTTGTGCTTTTTGTATGCATGTTGTAGAGAAAAAGACATTGAGGTTTGGAAAAAAGTAATCAAACAATCAGTAATCAAAACAGCAAGAGACTTAATTTTTCTGGGCTCCAAAATCACTATAGATGGTTACTGCAGCCATAAAATTAAAAGATGCTTGCTCCTTGGAAGAAAAGCTATGACAAATCTTGACAGTATAAAAAGCAGAGATATTACTTTGCCGACAAATGTCCATCTAGTCAAAGCTATGGTTTTTCGAGTAGTCATGCATGGATGTGAGAAAGTAAAAGTGAAAGTTGCTCAGTTGTGTCTGACATTTTGAGACCCCAGGGACTATCCAGTCCATGGAATTCTCCAGGCCAGAATACTGGAGTGGGTAGACTTTCCCTTCTCCAGGGGATCATCCCCCAACCCAGGGATCAAACCCAGATCTCCTGCATTGCAGGTGGATTCTTTACCAGCTGAGCCACAAGGGAAGCTGGATTATAAAGAAAGCTGAGTGCAGAAGAATGGTTGCTGTTGGACTGTAGTGTTGGAGAAGACTCTTGAGAGTCCCTTGGACTGCAAGATCAAACCAGTCAATGCTAAAGAAATCAGTCCTGAATATTCATTGGAAGGACTGATGCTGAAGCTGAAACTCCAATCCTTTGGCCACCTGATGCAAAGAACTGACTCTTTGAAAAAGACCCTGATGCTGGGAAAGATTGAAGGTGGGAGGAGAAGGGGACGACAGTGGATGAGATTGTTGGATGGCATCACCGACTCAATGGACATGAGTTTGAGCGAGCTCCAGAAGTTGGTGATGGACAGGGAAGCCTGGCGTGCTGCAGTCCATAGGGCTGCAAACAGTCAGACATGACTGAGCAACTGAACTGAACTGAACTGAATCAATCCAGGAACATATATCAGCAAGCCTTTACAATAAGGACTTGAACCCAAGTCTTCTTGCTCCAAAGCCAAAGGGAGAGGTAAATGCATTCCTCTGCCATTGTAGAGCTTGAGATGGCTACCATGTTCTTTATACACACTTAGAGGTTTTATGCCAATATGTTTCAAACTGCATTCATGAAGTAGCTGTCTCAACATCTGAGATACTTATAAAAAATTCATACTCTTTGGCTTTACCGTAAACTTACTAAATCAGAATATTAAGAAGAGTGCAACTACATGCACAAAAATTCCATGATTGATTCCAAGGCACATCTCATTTCCAGAGTAAATACTTTCAAATTCTTAATGCTTTCCTTCTCCATGTAAAAATATTGGTCATTTTTCTTTTCATTCTTCAGTCGTGCTTCATGTTAAGCATAATTTACAGTTTATTCATGTTAAACTGAATAAAATAGCATGGACACACATTTATTTACTTACTTGTTTGCATTACTATTTTAAGAGCTACTCTTCTTTAGCTTTGGGTCTGAGTCTTGACTTTAGATGAGTCTGATGAGGACTTGTGTGCTTAGTCACATTAGTCGTGTCTGACTCTCTGTGACCCCATGGACCATGGCCCGCCAGGCTGCTCTGTCCACGAGATTCTCCAAGCAAGAATGCTGGAGTGGTTGCCATTTCCTTCTCCAGTGATATAGTATGAAGTCAGTGAAGGGAAGTCACTCAGTCGTGTCCGACTCTTTGCGACTCCATGGACTGTAGCCTACCAGGCTCCACCATCCATGGAATTTTCCAGGCAAGAGTAGTGGAGTGGGGTGCCATTACCTTCTCCAGATGAGGACTTAAACTTCTGGAAAAAGATATGAGCACATGTAAAAATATAATCCATATAATTTCAATCAGTCCACAGATACTCTGAAACCCATTCATGGAAAACAGTTAATAATGATTGTTTCAATAAGAGAAAAATTTACCAGTGTAATGAAATGTTTTAAGGCACATTTTTAAGAAATTGATATATTAAGCAGACAGAAGCAGTCAAATCTTAAAAAATATAGACAAAAGGATGTGAATAACACAAATAAAAAGTTTTATCTAGTGACTATGTGGGTGTATCTAACAGTATGCAACTTTGGCAGAATGCATATTTTTATTAAGAACACACCATGCCTTTACAAAAGTTGACCACACACTGAGCCATAAGACATGTCTTAACCAATGTCAAAAAGTTTATAACAGTCATAGTATCTAACCAAGATGTGATTTAATTAGAAATCAGAAAACAAAAGTAAGTGTGTAAGTTTTCCATTGTGCTTAGTCGCTCAGTCGTGTCTGACCCTTTGCGACTCCATGGACAGTAACCAGCGAGGCTCCTCTGTCTATGGGGATTCTCTAGGCAAGAATACCTGAGTGGGTTGCCATGCCCTCCTCCAGGGAATTTTCCACTGGTATGTAACAAATTGCCACAAACTTAGCTGTTCAAACAGCACTCATGAATTATCTTGTAGTTCTGTATGCCAGAAGTCTGAGGAGGTGTGACTATTCCTCTGCTCAGGACTGTAATCTAGATGTGGTCTCAGCTGGATTCTGACCTGGAGGCTCTGGGGAAGAACATGGTTCTGGGTTAGTCAAGATTCTCCAGAGAAACAGAATCAACTGGATGTAAACATATTGCATGCATGCTCAGTCGCTCTGTTTTGTCTAAGTCTTTAAGACCCTATGGACGGTAGCCTGCCAAGCTCCTCTATCCATGGGATTTCCCAGGCAAGAATACTAGAGTGGGTTGCCATTTCCTCTTCCAAGGGATCTTTCCACCCCAGGGACTGAGCCCACATCTCCCGCATTGGCAGGTAGATTCTTTACCACTGAGCCACCCTGGATATCAACATATACAAGGGGAGATTTATTATAGAAATTGATTCACACAGTTATGGAGGCTGAGAAGTCCACACTCTCCCATCCGCAAGCTGGAGACCCAGCAGAGTTGGTAGTGTAGTTATTTCAAGTCCAAAACCCTGAGGAGCAGAAGCATCAACATCTATGTTCAATAAGATTGTGTAGATAGAAAATCTAAACAATAAATTATTAGACAATAAAATAGTTACCAAGTTTGAGGAATAAAAAATAAATATAAAAATTACTGTATTTCTATATATCTGCAATAATGGAAGAATTAGATATTGAAATTTTTTTAATGTGTCACTCACAAAAACATAAAATAGCTACCAAATATAATATAGATCTTCCTGAAGAAACTTTTTAAACTTTGAAAGACTTTTAAAGGGATTTTAAAAAATGGATAGATAACCCATGTTGATTAGCTGGGAGACTCAAGAAAATAAAGTGAAAGTGAAAGTCATTTAGTCGTGTCCAACTCTTTGTGACCCCCATAGACTATACAGTCCATGGGATTCTCCAGGCTAGAATACTGGAGTGGGCAGCCTTTCCCTTTCCCAGGGGATCTTCCCAACTCAAGGATCAAACTGAGGTCTCCCACATTGCAGGTGGATTCTTTGCCAGCTGAGCCACAAGGGAAGCCGTGGTCCTTCAATACAGATACAGTAAAATAATAAAATAAAGATTTCCATTATTTCCAAATCGATATATAAGTTTTATGCAGTTTTAATCAAAATCTTGTTAGGTGATCTTTGGTAAAAGTGATAATATGATTCTAAAATGTATATGAAAGCAATATATAATACCTAAATGACACTGGAAGAAGTTCCTGCTTACTCTTCAGATATTTAAAATAATTATAAAGCTATAATAATTAAAGCAGTGCAGTGTGGAGCACAAGAGGAGCAGATCTATGTGTACACTATAGCCAACTTGAATGCATACCAGAAGACTTCAGAAAAAGGCACTGCTCTTTAGTTATTTAAAAAGGAAGGTACACAAACATTGTTTTTACTTCTTAATTTATGTGTTAATCATGTGAATAAAAATCAACACCTGCAATAATATGTGTAAAAGTAGGACAAGAACTTTGCCGAAAACTATAATGTTCTGTTCAACCTGGAACAACACAGGTTAATGAGTTCAGTTCAGTCTCTCAGTCGTGTCCGACTCTTTGCAATCCCATGAATTGTAGCACACCAGGCCTCCCTGTACATCACCAGCTCCCAGAGTTCACTCAGACTCATGTCCATCGAGTCGGTGATGCCATCCAGCCATCTCATCCTCTGTCGTCCCCTTTTTCTCCTGCCCCCAATCCCTCCCAGCATCAGAGTCTTTTCCAATGAGTCAACTCTTTGCATGAGGTGGCCAAAGTACTGGAGTTTCAGCTTTAGCATCAGTCCTTCCAAAGAAATCCCAGGGATGATCTCCTTCAGAAAGGACTGGTTGGATCTCCTTGCAGTCCAAGGCACTCTCAAGACTCTTCTCCAACACCACAGTTCAAAACCATCAGTTCTTCAGCCCTCAGCTTTCTTCACAGTCCAACTCTCACATCCATACACAACCACTGGAAAAACCATAGCCTTGACTAGATGGACCTTTGTTGGCAAAGTAATATATCTGCTTTTGAATATGCTATCTAGGTTGTTCATAACTTTTCTTCCAAGGAGTAAGTGTCTTTTAATTTCATGGCTGCAATCACCATCTGTAATGATTTTGGAGCCCCCAAAATAAAGTCTGACACTGTTTCCACTGTGTCTCCATCTATTTCCCATAAAGTGATGGGACCAGATGCCATGATCTTCCTGTTCTGAATGTTGAGCTTTAAGCCTACTTTTTCACTCTTCTCTTTCACTTTCATCAAGAGGCTTTTTAGCTCCCCTTCACTTTCTGCCATAAGGGTGGTGTCACCTGCATAACTGAGGTTATTGATATTTCTCCTGGCAGTCTTGATTCCAGCTTGTGATTCTTCCAGCCCAGCATTTCTCATGATGTACTCTGGATATAAGTTCAATAAGCAGGGTGACAATATACAGCCTTGACATACTCCTTTACCTATTTGGAACCAGTCTGTTCCATGTCCAGTTCAAACCGTTGCTTTCTGACCTGCATATAGGTTTCTCAAGAGGCAGGTCAGGTGGTCTGGTATCCCCATCTCTTGAAGCATTTTCCACAGTTTCTTGTGATCCACACAGTCAAAGGCTTTGGCATAGACAATAAAGCAGAAATAGATGTTTTTCTGGAACTCTCTTGCTTTTTTGATGATCCAGCAGATGTTGGCAATTTGATCTCTGGTTTCTTTGCTTTTTCTAAAACGAGCTTGAACACCTGGAATTTCACGGTTCACATATTGCTGAAGCCTGGCTTGGAGAATTTTGAGCATTACTTTACTAGCATGTGAGATGAGTGCAATTGTTCGGTAGTTGGAGCATTCTTTGGCATTGCCTTTCTTTGGGATTGGGATGAAACCTGACCTTTTCCAGTCCTGTGGCCACTGCTGAGTTTTCCAAATTTGCTGGCATATTGAGTGCAGCACTTTCACAGCATCATCTTTCAGGATTTGAAATCGCTCCACTGGAATTCCATCACCTCCACTAGCTTTGTTTGTAATGATGCTTTCTAATGCCCACTTGACTTCACATTCCAGAATGTCTGGCTGCCAGGGTCCAGCCCCAGTGGATCCAGGGAAATTCGAAGTGTGGACGGCGTAGGCGAGGAAAACTTATTTATTTATAATATAAGAATATAAGATTAGATTGGGGAGAATAGTGTAGTAGGAAAATTAAGTGGAGAAAGAAGGCTGAAAAACTTGGCTTACGGGGAAGGCCAAGAAAGTTCCAGACAAGGAGCTTGCACTATCTACGTTGGGCCACCGGCGCCCACTTGAATATCGAAGGGTGCCCCGCCTTAGGCTCCCTTTCGCATGGGTCTTAAAAGCCAGGACAAGTAAGTAGACGTGGTGAGCCGCCCCGCTTCAGATGGGAATTCAGCCTGAAATTAGAGTAAAGAGGAGACACGGGGGAAACCAGTCCAGCGACTTGCCCGGCCTCTATTGTTCAAAAGGCTTTTTATACTTTTGATAGTACATGGAGATCAATGGGTAATACAAAATTATGCAGCATTAGCAGCCCAGACTCTTATCAAAACCAGGCTTTTTTCTCTGCATACCTAGTTGTATAGACAAGTCTTAGGTAATTTACATCATCTTCCGGCCAAAAGGGCCATTTAACATTTTACAGCCTTTTTTCTGATAAGGGTTTGTCAACCAGAAGGCTTATTTGTGTTGATCTTCCCAAAGTCTGGTACCACTCTCAGAAAGCACTAAATAAAGTTACATTCTTACATAGCAAAGATACAGCAATTTATAACAAGTAAAAGGAGTACAGTGATTTATAACAAAAGAAAAGTAATTAACTCAAAAGTCTAGTGTTGCTAACATCAAAACTACTATATATCTTTTTCCATATCCCGTTTACATTGATTAACATCCTCCCAGGTGCCTAAAAGAAAAAGAATATGGAGGCCTGGCAGTAATCATTGAGTCAACAGTGAAATCCTGTCACCAATACGATTTTTAGCTCTTTAGAAAAGGCTCTGTAATTTTAAGATGCTTTTAAGCTTTTCACCTCTCACAGTTAGGGGGCTGTAAGCAACTCACAAGCTCTAAGAGGTCTGGGGGAACCTGTTAGGCAAGCTAGAGAGCTATCAGAGGGGTTTAACTGAACATCCCTTTCAAATGCAGAAGACTAAAGCCCTGATTTGACTTTTTCCAGAGAATATTAGAAGAGTGGAAAGGCAGGCAGACTTTGGTCTCGGGGGGTGGATGCTCAGGAAATTCCAGGAGGAACCCCTGAAACCTGATCACGTCCTTGCATTTTATCAGGCTTCCTATCACATGACCTTGTCACGGGAGGGATTCCTCATGCTGGCCCCCGGCATCTGGCTCTAGGTGAGTAATCACACCATTGTGATTATCTGGGTCATGAAGATCTTTCTTGTACAGTTCTTCTGTGTATTCTTGCCACCCCTTCTTAATATCTTCTGTTTCTGTTAGGTCCATACCATTTCTGTTCTTTATTGAGCCCATCTTTGCATGAAATATTCCCTTGGTATCTCTAATTTTCTTGAAGAGATCTCTAGTCTTTCCCATTCTGTTGTTTTCCTCTATTTCCTTGCATTGATCGCTGAGGAAGGCTTTCTTATCTCTTCTTGCTATTCTTTGGAACTCTGCATTCAGATGCTTTTATCTTTCCTTTCCTCCTTTGCTTTTCACTTCTCTTCTTTTCACAGCTATTTTTAAGGCCTCCCCAGATAGCCATTTTGCTTTTTTGCATTTCTTTTCCATAGGGATGGTCTTGATCCCTGTCTCCTGTACAGTGTCACAAACCTCAGTCCATAATTCATCAGGCACTCTATCTATCAGATCTAGTCCCTTAAATCTATCTCTTAATTCTCCTCTATAATCATAAGGGATTTGATTTAGGTCATACCTGAATGGTCTAGTGGTTTTCCATAGGTTAATAGTCTGCATCAAAAATCACAACATCCAATATACTTTCTCTATGCTGAAAGAGTTGGAGAAAAACCAATTCAAGTTTGGAAATCTTTTTTATCAGTTTTTTTTTCCACTTTAAAGTCAAGCTTTTAAAAGACATACTATAGAATTGTGCTCTCAAAGATGGTCATTAGGAGTGTAAAAGTGTCTGAACAGCATGTGAAATGATACAAAATAATTTGAAATGATCTCAAATATTTCAAGTTAGATTAACTTGAAACTATATCAAAGTTTAATAACTATTAGTCAGGGAAAACAAACTGTAATGGCTCTTAATTGCTATTAATGTTTACAGAACAGCCTGTTTATTGGATGTTTAACACAGATTTTTATTTTCAAGGGTAACATCTGGAGAAATATCATTTTGCTCAGCCTATGCTTTGTAAGCCAAAATACCACCTCTCTAAAGGCAACTCTTGGAATCGCAGTCATAATTACCAGTAGAAATTATTCTCTTGGGACTGGACTTTGTATATCTAACCATTTCAGGTATGGCAAATATCTCATTACTGCAAGGATTTACAAAATAAGAATGAGACATACAAGACACAGAAAGAGAAAGACAGAAGTTCTCACAGGTTAACTATCCAGTCACACTTTATTTTCTTTCCCCTATCAATGCCCAAAATCATACAACAGATACATACTCAATACAAGTAAAATTTATCCATAGATGCCATTCTCATAGAAACAACTATCAAATAGCTTCATGTTATAGAATAACACAGCACCAGTAATGAAGGAAACATGGATTGTTAGCAATCACTTATGCCTACTGAAATATCCAAAGTTAGTATTGAATTATTATAATACTCAGAATATTCTTTTTAATTAAAAGTGAAATATTGACTCTCCTCTTCAAATATATATCACAGCATATTTGGAAATCATGTTACAGGAAACTGATTCCAGATGTTCTCAGAGAAATCACTTGAAAAATACTGATAATGTATGTGCATATGTGTGTGAGCTAAATCTATGTGTACACATACCTTCATGACAGACACACACACACACACACAAACTTCTCATACACAATGACAAGAAAATAAACCAGAGTAAATGTGGAAATTCAGAGAAAGAAATTGATAACTCCTCATAAACAATTTGCTAAAGTAAATCACTGAACTTAATGGTTGACATGAAGCACACAAGGGAGCAATTAGGTAGAGTGATGCAAAGGCAAATAAATAAGACCAAACTTCATGTAAATATAATGCTTTTCAGTGTTGCTGATAAGTTTCAAGAAAAGTTAGCTTGACTAGTTAAATCTCGGGAAGGAGGGGTATTATGACCATACTCAGAATCCAGATGGAGCTATAAGCTCCATTTTTGTGTTCAAAAACCAAGAGTAAATGTGGTGAACATAAAACAGTTCAGTCTCTCAGTCATGTCCGGCTCTTTGCTACTCCATGGACTGCAGCACGCCAGGCCTCCCTGTCCTTCACCAACTCCAGGAGTCCACCCAAACTCATGTCCATTGAGTTGGAAATGCCCTCCAAACATCTCATCCTCTGTCGTCCCCTTCTCCCGCCTTCAATCTTTCCCAGCATCAGGGTCTTTTCAACTGAGTCAGTGCTTCACATCAGGTGGCAAAAGTTTTGGAGTTTCAGATACAGCATCAGTCCTTCCAATGAATACCCAGGGCTGATCACCTATAGGATGGACTGGTTGGATCTCCTTGAAGTCCAAGGGACTCTCAAGAGTCTTCTCCAAAATCACAGTTCAAAAGCATTAATTCTCTGGTGCTCAGCTTTCTTTACAGTCTAACTCTCACATCCATACATGACTACTGGAAAAACCATAACTTTGACTAGAGGGACCTTTGTTGGCAATGTAATGTCTCTGCTTTTTAATATGTTATTTATTTATTTTTAATATAAATTTATTTATTTTAATTGGAGGCTAATTACTTTGCAATATTGGTTGATTTTGCCAAACATCAACATGAATCCGCCATGGGTGTACATGTGTTCCCCATCCTGAACCCCCCTCCCTCTTCCTTCCCTGTACCATCCCTCTGGGTCATCCCAGTGCACCAGCCCCAAGCATCCTGTATCCTACATCAAACCTAGACTGGCGATTCATTTCATATACGATATTATACATGTTTCAATGCGATTCTCCCAAATCATCCCACCCTCTCCCTCTCCCACAGAGTCCAAAAGACTGTTCTATACATCTGTGTCTCTTTTGCTGTCTCGCATACAGGGTAATCATTACCATCTTTCTAAATTCCATATACTGTATTGGTGTTTTTCTTTCTGGCTTACTTCAGTCTGTATAATAGGCTCCAGTTTCATCTACCTCATTAGAACTGATTCAAATGTATTCTTTTTAATGGCTGAGTAATACTCCATTGTGTATATGTGTATGTATACATTGTGTATGTGTATATGTACCACAGCTTTCTTATCCATTCATCTGCTGATGGACATCTAGGTTGCTTCCATGTCCTGGCTATTATAAACAGTGCTGTGATGAACATTGGGGTACACATGTCTCTTTCAATTCTAGTTTCCTCGGTGTGTATGCCCTTTTAATAAGAATATAAAACAAAGTAGATGTAAATAGATCTGTAGAAAAAATATTAAGATTTAATGTTTTTCTAAAAGAATTAGCTAACAGAAGAAATAAAGTATAAAAATTTTCAATAAAGTAGTAAAATACAGTGAATTAAAATTTTAAGCTAAATATTTAATTATCTTTCCTAATATCCATTTTTAAAAGTTAGGGATACTTGAGAAAAATGAAATGCCACTAAAGCCAAATTCTAAGAAACAATACTTATTGAGTGTTTTCTGACTGTGAAATCAACAACTATTTATTTGCAGAAGATTTAGATAAATAAGATAAATTCATCTAAATGTCTCAGATGGTAAAGAATCCACCTGCAGTGAGGGATACTTGGGTTCTATCTCTGGGTTGGGAAGATCCCCTGAAGAAAGGAATGGCTACCCACTCCAGTATTCTTGTCTGGAGAATTCCATGGACAGAGGAGCCTGGCAGGCTGTGGTCCATGGGGTCACAGAGTCAGACACAACTGAGCGACTTTCACTTTCGCTTAGATAAATAAAAAGAAATAAAATCTCAATTCAAATCTCTGTAGGTGGAAATACTTAAGACAAGAAATAAACCATATATTAATTGAAATAAAAATGTTTGCAAATATATATAGAAAAGAGACTAAGCCCTCTACCTAGAACTGTGTGTACTAGAATTCAATAAGGTAACCAGATAAAAAATTAGCAAACAAAAATTAGTAGCCTTCCATCTCACACCCACACACACATAGATTAGATAAACATTTTTAGAAGATTTCACTGTAAAACAGAAGTAAAAACTTTATTAAACTATACGTTAAAAATTATGTAATACATTATGATAGTCTCTAATATGTTACCAAAGAAACTAAAGAAAAACTAAGTGGAAAATAAACTGTATTTATGAATAGGAATGCTCAATATTCTAAATATTTTAATAACTCAAATTAGTCTACAAATTAAATAAAATCATAACCAGAATAATTTTATGAAACTTGATAAAATGATTTTAAAATTCATATAGAGGAGGAAATGCTTAAGAAAAGCCAGGATAATCTTAAAAAGAAGAAAGCAACTGTGTAATGCATTCAACTAGATATCAGAAGTATAGAGCTAAAATTAAAATAGTGATAAAGCAGCATGTATGATATAAGACAAAATGGATTAATCATATACACTTGAGTGAAGTTCTGAACTTTTCATTCTGGAAATATGGAAAATCCAGAATTTTACTCAGGTATGTGAGGTAATTTAATATATGATGAAGGCCAGGATTACAAACCAGCAGGAAATGGTAAGGAACTCAATGTTTTGTGTAAATGAAAAGGTAGGGAAGTAGAGTCTTAACTCAAATCATTAAATGAAATAAATTTCAGCTCATCTAAAAAACTAAATGAAAATATTACGTTAGTAATGAATATGGTGGGGTTGTGAATGGGGGAAAGAAAGCCTTAAAACACAAAGAGCAAATGTCACAGAGGAAAAGGTTGACAAATTAGTTTAAACTGAAACTAAAAGCAAAGAGAAAGAGTAATCATTACCTTGGGAGCTCATATTTATTTGTGACATGTATATGAGATAAGCAATTAATATCTGGGAAAATGTTAGTGTATCATGTAACTTATATGTATATACCCATCAAAATCAATAAGCTAGAGACAAACAAGCCAGCAGAAAAATGGGCAAGGGATATAAACAGATAATAAGAGGAGACTTAACTGACCAATCAACATTAAAAAATACATTCTACATTTCTGATAGTAAGAAAAATGGAAATTAAAATGATTTATCAGCTTTTGATCTCACAGGGAGGCAAAATGCAAAATTTTAATAATATCCACTATCAACAAGGATGTAAGGCAACATGTGCTCTTTGCAGAGCAGATGGGAGTGTGAATCGGCACAGCTATTTGGGTATACAACTTGGGAGGCTCTGTTAAATGTGAAAACGTGCAAACTCCAGCTTTGTTTACAGAATGAAGAACTGGAAACAAGTTGATGGCGATTACTGGGGAGAGGGAAACTATGGAATGAAGTAGATTTTTATATACTAGCATGACAAATGTCTTAAGTTAAGTAAGCAAAGAGAACAAAAAATCAAAACAAACTAAAAAGACTGCAAATTGGTAAATTACAATATGATAGTTTGGAAAAAGTACAATGAAAACCAAAACTGTGTAATTTTACAAATGTAAATATAGAGAAAAAGTGCTAGATATGTGCCCATGAACTTCATAACAATGTTACTCTTATAAAGGGGGAGGGAAGGATCAGAGCACAGAAAAGGGCCAAATATGGAGAGAGACTATTTCTTGGGATGTCTGGGACAAGTTCATATCTATTTTGGTTTTAATCACTGGTTAACTTACCTCTAGAGGGCTTCCCTGATTGCTCAGATAGTAAAGAATCTACCTGCAGTGCAGGAGACCAGGGGTTTATCCCTGGATTGGGAAGATCCCTTGGAAAAGGGAATAGCTAACCACTCCAGTGTTCTTGCCTGGAGAATTCCATAGATGAAAGAGCCTCTCAGGCTACATACAGTGCATGAGGTCGTAAAGAGAGAGACACAACTGAACAACTTTCACTTTCACTGACTTACCTCTATTCAAATTACTTTCCATTCTTACCACTATTCTATATTTTTGGAGCAATAAGAACAATGAGAATATTCATAAAATTGTGCCAGGCATTATTCTAAACATGCCAGATAAATTTATGTGTATTCTATATGGATATTATGCTTTTTCAAGATGACTACAATTAGATTTATCTTTCTACATCCTCTTTTTACAATGTGATATTTACATCCATTCCATATAGGTGGCGCTAGCAGAAGGCAATGGCACCCCACTCCAGTACTCTTGCCTGGCAAATCCCATGGATGGAGGAGCCTGGTAGGCTGCAGTTCACAGGGTCGCGAAGGGTCGGACACGACTGAGCGACTTCACTTTCACTTTTCACTTTCATTCATTGGAGAAGGAAATGGCAACCCACTCCAGTGTTCTTGCCTAGAGAATCCCAGGGATGGGGGAGCCTGGTGAGCTGCTATCTATGGGGTCACATAGAGTCGGACATGGCTGAAGCGACTTAGCAGCAGCTGCAGCAGTGATAAAGAATCTGCCTGCCAATGCAGGAGGCCTAAGAGATATGGGTTGATCCCTGGGTCAGGAAGGTCCCCTGCAGGAGGGCATGGCAACCCACTCCAGTATTCTTGCCTGGAGAATCCCATGGATAGAGGATTCTGGTGGGCTACGGTCCACGGGGTCACAAAGAGCTGGACATGACTGAAGGGACTTAGCACACACACATTGAGAAATGGGACCTATATTCCCTTCCTGTGAATCTGAGTGGGTCTGTGACAACAGTGGAAGTGACACGATACAGCTTCTAAGATTCTTGAGATATGTATTTTTTTTTTTTTTTTTAGATATATGTTCTTGAAATCCAGCTACCATGCTGTAAGGAAGTCCAGGTTACATGAAAAGGCCACCTTTAGTGGTTTCTGCTAAAACCCCAGCTGATCTGTAACCATTATCTACTGCTTCATAATAAATCACCCCCAAATTTAGTGGAACAGAGCAGTAATTATTTTATTATCTCTCATGGTTTGAGGGGTTGACTTGGCTCAGCTGGTAGTTCTCAGGATCTCTTATTCATTTGCTGTCAGACCATGTCTGGGCCGAAGTCATTTCAAAGGCTTCCTTACTTACAGTAATTATTGGCTGAGACCTCATCTAGGGCTGTCTGCTGGAACACCTACATGTTTAGGCTTCCTATTGGTGTCTGGGTTCTAACAGTGAGCAACCCAAAAGAAAGCCAAGCAGAGTTGTATAGCTGTTTATGACCCAGCCTTGAAAGTCACATAACATCATTTCTCTCATACGTTTATTGGACGAAGCAGTCACAGAGTCCTTCCCAGTGTTAGGGGGAGGAGATACAGATTCCAACTCTTAGAGGGGAAATAATCAATTCACACTGTAAGGACCCATGAGATGGGAGATGTTATTCCAGCCATCTTGGGAAAATACAATTTGCCACAGTCTACAACAATGCTATTATCATGCCCATTTACAAATGAGAAAACTGAGGCACAAAAAAGATAGCTTGCTTGCAGACAAAAAGATAGGATGCATGAGAGCTAAGATTTAAACGAGGTAGTCTGATTCCAGGGCTTAAAGGCTTGACCTCTGATAAGTAGGCGTATGCCATGCTACCTCTCTCTAATAAAACACATCATTCTTGTATGAATGTATGTGAGAGAATTTAATTTTATCACACTTAAATCCTGAGATAATATAAAACATTTATAACTGGTCCTAGTGCATATAGGCTTTCAATAAATATTAGTTATTTCTTAGCTGTCAATAAGAAAAAAAGAATAAGAAACAAGGAAGGCTGAGTGCCAAAGAACTGATGCTTTCAAACTGTAGTGCTGGAGAAGACTCTTGAGAGTCCCTTGGACTTCAAGGAGATCAAACCAGCCAATTCTAAAGGAGATCAGTCCTGAATATTCATTGGAAGGACTGATGCTGAAGCTGAAGCTCCAATACTTTGGCCACCTGATATGAAGAACTGACTCATTGGAAAAAACCCTGATGCTGGGGAAGACTGAAGACAGGAGGAGAAGGAGATGACAGAGGATGAGATGGTTGGATGGCATCACCAACTCAATGAACATGAGTCTGAGCAAGCTCCAGGAGTTAGTGACGGACAGAGAGGCCTGGCATGCTGCATATCTGGGATTACAAAGAGTCAGACACAACTGAGTAAACTAAACTGAACTTGTTAATTAATAGAAGCAAAACTGTTCATATTAGTAACAAGACATGAACTTGGACAAACTCTGGGAGATGGTGAGAGACAGGGAAGCCTGGCATGTTACAGTCCATGGGTTTGCAAAGAGTCAGACATGACTTGGTGACTGAACAACAACACAAGCTGGAAGGTAATGATTCTTGCTATTAAATATACACATGTTGGATGGGGTGAAGGGGTGTTTCCCAGGGGGCACTAGTGGTAAAGTGCAATGCAGGATTTGTAAGAAATGTGGGTTCGATCTTTAGGTCAGGAAGATTCCCTGGAGGAGGGCATCACAACCCACTCCAGTACCCTTGCCTGGAGAATCCCATGGACAGAGGAGCCTGGTGGGTTACAATCCACAGGGTCACAAAGAGTCAGACATGGCTGAAGCAACTTAGCAGAGCACACACACAGTTGAATGGGGGGTGGAGGGAAGAGGCATAAAGAAGAAGGGATGTTCCAGGTAAAGAAGAGAGTATTAAACTGGGTTCAAGAATAGAGTTTTCAGCCATAAAAAAGAATGAAATGTTATCATTTTCAGCAACATGGATGGGCCTAGAGATTATCATGCTAAGAAAAGTAAGCCAGACAGAAAAAGACAAATATCATACAACATCACTTATATGTGGAATCTAAAAAAATTATTAGAAATGAAGTTACTTATGAAACAGAAATAGACTTACTGACATAGGAAACAAACTTATGGTTACCAAAGAGGGAAGCAGGGAGAAATAAATTAGAAGTTTAGGATTAGCACATACACACTGCTATATGTAAAATAAACAACAAAGACCTACTGTATGCACATGGAACTATACTCAATATCTTGTAATAACTTTAAACGGATTCCATTGTAACCTTGCTGCCAGCCCTCTGCTCCTCTGTCCTACAAGTAGGGGACCTTTTCTGACATACTCCCAGAGAAAGGAGAGACTGCCACACTAGTGCTGAAGCACCCAGCAGCTACTGAAAGTCTTTATTCCTTTCCAGAACCATCCATCTCTAGACGTGCTCAGAACCTGAGGGCTAGGCTAAGTCCCTGGTCTTTTCTTACAGTTCACAGAGAATTTTTTAGCCAACCTAATCTCAGGAAAAAAAGATGCAGCAAAGTTAGACTGTGACTATAAATTTACTGGACCAATAATATAAGGCAAGAAGCCCAATGTGAGAAAAGTGAATTTTCTCAATATTGCTTCCTGTTTTCTTCCTTGTGTCCCTCCAGGGAAACTATTTTATTCCTTAATTTCTGTCTTCCCCATCCCTCACATACGCACTTGGGGCCTTCTTCCTAATAGCTGAAAAAAAAAAAAAAATGCCACCTCACAAACCTGTATTTAAAAAGAAACAGAAATAACCATTGTGAAATTTGTCTCAGGGTCCAAGCATTTCATCTGTGTGTGTGTGAAGCCATCCATTCATTTTTCTGCATGGGGTGGAGGTCTTTACTTGGTCTGTTTTGTTCCCCTCCTTTGTGGGCTTGTGCTTAGGATCAAATGTTTCTGGCCTGTTATGATTTTGACCATTTGACTTGGATCACAAGTTAATTTTTCTCCTGATGACTCAAATGAAAGTATAATTTTTTTTTAAGCAGCCTATAATGGAAAAGAATCTGAATGTATGCATGTATACTGGATGACTTTGCTATATACTTGAAACTAACACAACATTATAAGTTGTGTTATAAGAAGTATTATCAACCATACTTCAGTTAAAAAAAAAAAGAATAGATGAGTTTTGATTCCTTCATGGAAGTTTTTAGTAGTCTAGAACTCTCTCTGGTACAACTGGAACCAATTTTGGGTGTACTGGCCAGGAAAGAGGAGATGAATGTCTCTAAAGCATTTATGTCGTGTCTGGCACTGACACAGCTGCTGAGCATTCATCATCTCATTCAAGAGAAGAAATAGAAGGTTTCTAACAGAAGGAAGAGATTCTAGTGATCTACCACAATTTAACTTCAAGACAAAGAAAATCAGGGAATTTTATATTTCATCAACACCAATGAAATTTTCTTGATCTTAGCAGTAAGAATATCTTCTATAGACTTTATGGGACTTTATTTGTACCACTATAATTGTAGTGTTTTTAACACTAGCATTTATCTATATCTTGATCTCTCTCAGAACCCATGACACAAGCTTTACTCATCTTCCTGTTGCCTACAGCATCTTGAACATAGTTGGAGCATGCTTAAAAGAAGTTAAAATTGAATAGAATACTTGGTTTTGAGCATGAACTTGCATGTTCAAATAATATACTACTTCTGGTACAGAAGAGCAAGTTACTAAGTTACATAATTGTATTCTACCAATAACAAGTTTATTTAAGAAAACTTGAGTTGCAATTCATAGTACTGGCTGGCAATTTACGACACATTCTCCACTACTAGATATGTAAAAGTGCTATCTGGTGATAATTTACTCAAACTGTAGATACACAATTCCTGACACCTGAAGTCTTTATTCAATACTAGGTATTTGAGATTTTCTTACCCTCTTTCTCCTTTTCTTCCCTCCTTTCCTTCCTTCTTTCTCTCCTTCCCAGCACAGACCACACTAACAATGAGTATAAATTCTAGGAAAAAAGGAAAAATGCAACAAAGGCTGATTCATGAAAAATCGCTCCATTGGATTTGTACAGATACTCAATACAGACTGAGACTTGCTTCCACACTATAAAACCTAGTAATACTAATGGCACCTTTTTCTTTGACCTGAATTTAAACACAGTATGAAATCTACAGATGATTTCCTCATCTCTGTTACCAGTGAAATGGTATGTGGGCTATTTAAAACAAATAATACTCTTTATCTTGGTCAACTATGTGTGCTTACTTCTGTTAGTGGCCCCATGGACTAGAGCCCATCATGTTCCTCTATCTATGGGATTTCCCAGGCAAGAATACTGGAGTGGGTTGTCATTTCCTTCTCTGTAATCTTCCTGATCCAAGAGTCAAACTCGAGTCTACTGTGTCCCTGCATTGCAGGCAGATTCCTTACCCACTGAGCCATCAGCAAAACCCCAAATAATAACCTACATCTTGGGCAACTATAATTAAGTAAACACAAAGAATCATCTTATCCTCCAATTAATTTTATTTGTGCATTGCTTGTCTGAAATAACCAAAAATAATTTTAACAAGTAAGAGATATGTGATAGAGAGAAAGTAGCACTGTGTTGGAGATCCAGAAAGTTTCCAATTCTGGTGCTACCCATTTCCATACTGTGATACCTCTTTCTTTCACAGTTCAGTTCAATTCAGTTGCTCAGTCCTGTCCTACTCTTTGCGACCCCATGAATCGCAGCACGCCAGGCCTCCCTGTCCATCACCAACTCCTGGAGTTCACTCAGATTCATGTCCATCAAGTCAGTGATACCATCCAGCCATCTCATCCTCTGTCGTCCCCTTCTCCTCCTGCCCACAATCCCTCCCAGCATCAGAGTCTTTTCCAATGAGTCAACTCTTCACATGAGGTGACCAAAGTACTGGAGCTTCAGCTTTAGCATCATTCCTTCCAAAGAAATCCCAGGGCTGATCTCCTTCAGAATGGACTGGTTGGATCTCCTTGCAGTCCAAGGGATTCGCAAGAGTCTTCTCCAACACCACAGTTCAAAAGCATCAATTCTTCGGCACTCAGCCTTCTTCACAGTCCAACTCTCACATCCATACATGACCGCTGGAAAAACCATAGCCTTGACTAGACGGACCTTAGTCGGCAAAGTAATGTCTCTGCTTTTCAATATGCTATCTAGGTTGGTCATAATTTTTCTTCCAAGGAGTAAGCGGCTTTTAATTTCATGGCTGCAGACACCATCTGCAGTGATTTTGGAGCCCCCCAAAAAAAAGTCTGACACTGTTTCCACTGTTTCCCTATCAATTTCCCATGAAGTCATGGGACCAGATGCCATGATCTTCATTTTCTGAATGTTGAGTTTTAAACCAACATTTTCACTCTCCTCTTTCACTTTCATCAGAGGCTTTTTAGTTCCTCTTCACTTTCTGCCATAAGGGTGGTGTCATCTGCATATCTGAAGTTATTGATATTTCTCCTGGCAATCTTGATTCCAGCTTGTGTTTCCTCCAGTCCAGCGAAAGCAACAATTCCCTATGGAGTCTTAATATGTTGTTTAGTTACATTATTTCCCATCTCCATAGAGAAAACATTTGTTTTCACAAGTTTTTTAAAACTATTTCTGCTTTATCGAGATAAAAATCAAAATTCACCAATTTTAACTGCATGAATCTGTGTTTTGATAAATACAGATAGTCTTTGAAACACCCATCACAGTCAAGCTATAGAAAACTTCTATTATCCTCCATGAGTTCTCTTGTGCCTCTTCACAGTAAAACAACTCTCAGCCCCCGGCAACCTACAGTTCATCATTATGGTTTTGCTTTTCTAGAATTCAGTATAATTAAATATACAGAATATAAATTAAATCTATTAGTCTAATAATATGTCTGGCTCCTTTCACTAGCATAATTACATTGAGATTCATATTTAAAAGATTCTCACTGCCTACACTGAATCATGCAGGCCTCTTAGTTGATCAGTTGATCATATATTTGTAAGTCTGTTTCTGGACTCTGTTCTGTTCCATGGACATATTATAGCCCATCCTTAAACCCATACTAAGCTATTCTGGTAACTATCACCTAAGTCAGTCTTGCTGTCATGTATAAGTTCCCCAGTTGTGCTCATCTTTCATATTCTTTTCACTCTTATAGGTACTATGAATTCCTGTATACATTTTAGGATTAACTTTTCAATTTGGCAGGCAAGTCAGCTGAGACTTTCTATGGGACTATGTCAACTGTATAGGGGAGAACTGTTCGCATAACAATATCAAGTCTTCTGATCCATGAAGATTGTGTCTCCATTTATTGTTCAGTTTCTCTCAGCAATATGTTATACCTTTCACTGTACAAGCATTGAACATTTTTGGTTAAATTTTTCCCAAATTATTTCCTTTTTGTTGGCCATCGTAAATGGTATTTTCAAAAATTCAATTTTGTTTATTTATCTTATTTTGTTTGTTTTTGTAAGATTTTGTTATCTTATTTATTTATCTTTTGTTTGTTTATCTTATTTGCTTTTACTTAATTTTTATGTATTAAACTTACGTCCTTGACCTTGCTGAACTTACCTAATAATTCCATTATTTTTTAAGAAAAATTTCTGAGGAGTTTCTAATATAGATAATTATGTAGTCTGTAAAAAGAGTCAGTTTTGTATTTCCTCTTACAATTTGTAAGCTATCCTGTTATGAGTGTAAGATAAACATCAGGAAATGTTTCCCACTGTTGGTAAATCCAATTGATTCAGTATTATTTTTGAAAAGGTCATTTGCAGTGCGTTACCACTTTTGCCATCATCAGGTAACTGAATGTGTATTTGTAGGTATCTGCATGTACAGACACATATCTCACAGGAAGTTGTTAATTCTTTTTATAATTTTTGCATTTATGTTTTTGAGAAAAATTTGTTCATAATTTTGTTTCTCAAAATATTCTTGTCGAGTTTTTATGTTTAGGCTGTTTTGTTCTCATTAAGAGTTCAGCTACATTAAATAAGAAACTTGTATTTTTCAAAAGACAACAAAAAGAAAATGAAAAAAAAAAGATACAGACTGGGAGATAACATTTTCAATATATACCATGGATAAAGGACTTGTAAATTGAATAGAGAACTTCTATAAGTGAGAGAAATAAAATAGGATAATGGAAGAAAAATCCTGAGCACTCGTGAAACAAAACAGAAAAGTCAAATGACCAATGCTGCTGCTGCTGCTGCTGCTACTAAGTCACTTCAGTCGTGTCTGACTATGAGACCCTATAGACGGCAGCCAACCAAGGCTCCACCGTCCCTGGGATTCTCCAGGCAAGAACAATGGAGTGGGTTGCCTTTTCTTTCTCCAATGCAGGAAAGTGAAAAGTGAAAGTGAAATCGCTTAGTCGTGTCCGACTCTTCGCGACCCCATGGACTGCAGCCTACCAGGCTCCTCCATCCATGGAATTTTCCAGGCAAGAGTATCGGAGTGGGTTGCCATTGCCTTCTCCAAAATGACCAATAAATATTTACAAAATGTTAATTTTGTCAATTTCTAGAAAACATTAAGTTGAAACTAAAATGAGGTACTAGCTACTTCATATAGTAGCAGTAGATTATACTAAGTATTTAAAAAAATAAGGAATAACAGGAATTCTAATTCCCTTTTCAGTTCAGTTCAGTTCAGTTGCTCAGTCATGCCCAGCTCTTTGCGACCCCATGAATTGTAGCATGCCAGACCTCCCTGTCCATCACTAACTCCCAGAGTTCACTCAAACTCACATCCATCTAGTCAGTGATGCCATCCAGCCATCTCATCCTCTGTCATCCCCTTCTCCTCCTGCTCCCAATCCCTCCCAGCATCAGTCTTTTCCAATGAGTCAACTCTTCGCATGAGGTGGCCAAAGTACTGGAGTTTCAGCTTTAGCATCATTCCTTCCAAAGAACACCCAGGACTGATCTCCTTTAGAATGGACTGGTTGGATCTCCTTGCAGTCCAAGGGACTCTCAAGACTCTTCTCCAACACCAGAGTTCAAAAGCGTCAATTCTTTGGCATTCAGCTTTCTTCACAGTCCAACTCTCACATCCATACATGACCAATGGAAAAACCATAGCCTTGACTAGATGGACCTTTATTGGCAAAGTAATGTTTCTGCTTTTTAATATGCTATCTAGGTTGGTCATAGATTGGTCATAACTTTCCTTCCAAGGAGTAAGCATCTTTTAATTTCATGGCTGCAATCACCATCTGGAGTGATTTTGGAGCCCCCAAAAATGAAGTCTGACACTGTTGCCAGTTTCCCCATCTATTTCCCATGAAGTCATGGGACCAGATGCCATGATCTTCATTTTCTGAATGTTGAGTTTTAAGCCAACTTTTTCACTCTCCTCTTTCACTTTCATCAGAGGCTTTTTAGTTCCTCTTCACTTTCTGCCATAAGGGTGGTGTCATCTGCATATCTGAGGTTATTGACATTTCTCCTGGCAGTCTGGATTCCAGCTCGTGCTTCTTCCAGCCTAGCATTTCTCATGATGTACTCTGCATATAGGTTAAATGAGCAGGGTGACAATATACAGCCTTGACGTACTCCTTTTCCTATTTGGAACCAGTCTGTTGTTCCATTTCCAATTCTAACTATTGCTTCCTGACCTGCATATAGGTTTCTCAAGAGGCAGGTCAGGTGGTCTGGTACTCCCATCTCTTTCAGAATTTTCCACAGTTTCTTGTGATCCACACAGTCAAAGGCTTTGGCATAGTCAATAAAGCAGAAGTAGATGTTTTTCTGGAACTCTCTTGCTTTTTCCATGATCCAGTGGATGTTGGCAATTTGATCTCTGGTTCCTCTGCCTTTTCTAAAACCAGCTTGAACATCTGGAAGTTCACGGTTCATTTATTGCTGAAGCCTGGCTTGGAGAATTTTGAGCATTACTTTACTAGTGTGTGAGATGAGTGCAATTGTGCGGTAGTTTGAGCATCTTTGGCATTGCCTTTCTTTGGGATTGGGATGAAAACTGACCTTTTCCAGTCCTGTGGCCACTGCTGAGTTTTCCAAATTTGCTGGCATATTGAGTACAGCACTTTCACAGCATCATCTTTCAGAATTTGATATAGCTCAACTGGAATTCCATCACCTCCACTAGCTTTGTTCATAGTGATGCTTTCTAATGCCCACTTGACTTCACATTCCAGGATGTCTGGCTCCAGGTTAGTGATCACACCATCGTGATATACTCATTACCATACTCTGTATTTTATGCTTCCCTGTCACACCTTCTCCACTCCTGTAGCTTGTGTTTCCTGCCATCATCTCTTAGGGATCACCTGTACTCACATTCTTAACTTAGAATCTTCTTTGAAAGAAAATCAAACTAAAACATTCTCTCACTTTTGTCCCTGACCACATTATCCTAATCTGAAAGGCAGCCACTTCTACTAGTTTTTTACCATCCCAAAATGTCCTTTCTACAGTCAAGCATTTAAGTATTATGTATATGTGTATATATAAATATACTTATATACATAAATATACTTTTAACACTTTCTCAATTATCCAAAATAGAAAAAAATCTAAAGCCAACACAATCTAAAATAGTAAATTCTCTTTTATAAAGACCTGAGCTTCAAAGAGTATAAATATTATAATGTTGTTAATCACATTTAAATCATACATAATGCATGCTTTATACCCTCAATTGCATTGCCAAGGTATTTTTAAGGGCACATCATTCATTAGTGGTTCACCATCCACTACACTCATCTTCCATTGATGACTCCATAATTTGTTGCACATCCACAAAGTATGTATATAATAAATAAATATACAATAAATATAAAATGTTTATTGTAAAAGACTTAAATTTTAGATAACATTGTGTTGAAATAAAGAATTTTAACAATATTGGATTTTAATGGTGCTATGTCTTAAAAGTTAGTTTAACATTCAGGTGTCCTGTTTGTTGTGCTGGCTATCCATATGCCAAACTGGCACAATCAAGATAGCTCTTTGTAGCCTACTTTTCCTTCTGTTGGAACACGTGGTTTTCTCCATCATATGAATGTGACTAAACTTCTTACTGTTAAAGTGGAAGAGATTGGTTTCTTCTGATACTAATTTGCACTTACTACTGCTTGCCTAGGGTTAAAGATACATTTTTCTAAAGGTTTAGGCTATGATTAATGTGTTGTTGTGACTTACAAACACTCACACATATGCACACACACACTCAAGCACACCATTTTATATGTACCATGGGAACGAACCCACAATGGAATGGGTATCAGTTGGATTAGCAGTGCAACAATAACAACTTATGGTTTATCATTTGTCCTTCAGTTTTATAGAGATTATTTATATTTAGCACAATTATATTCAAATGATTAAGCATCACGGGAACTACTTTCATCTTATAACGAGTCAACATATTTTAGAGGAGGGTGTCCAAAATCAGCTGTTTCCCTGGTTTCTTGGCTTCTTTGAGTTCTTGTGAAATACTTTTGTATTATCAGATGTATCTTCACATCATTTTAAATACCAAGCATACCATACATGAAATAGCTGCATTCAGAAACAATTATTAGGACTTCCTTTTAATGTCCTATTACTGACAGACGTTTCAAACTATGCATCCTTTTTCCATCCAGCTATGGTTTTTGAGTATTTCTCTAGTCATTTTAGTAGCATCTTGTCTTCACCACCTCACTAATAACATGCTGTGCACTGATTTCACCTGTGAAATGTGAATATCTCCTGCCATATTTGTAAACAGGAAATGTCACAGACATCAGTGACTTCTGGTGTCCAAATGTGAATGAGGGCTCCCCAAACAGCGACCCAGAGGATGCCATCACCCCCAAGGTGATGGCTGAAGAGCGAGGGGATGCAAGAACAAGGCGAGCAGGGGAACAGGGCTGGTGGCAGACGGCTGAGGCGATTGTGAAAGGGATGGACTCAGCGAGCCCAGAGGCTGCGCCTTCCCAGGCAGAGGATGCTGAATTCTTTAGCATATCTGATCTTTGCTGTTCAGACCGCCTGCTTACCATGTAAACTTGTATAGCCTGACTTCCCCGCCTGCCTCCTTGGAGCAGTTTTCTCAGAGCTACTGAGATGCTGTCTCTTCAGGCTCAGAGTCCTGAACATTCCCACCAAATAAAATAACTCTCTAGTTTCAGGTTGTATTTTTTAGTTGACACATCCTAACCTTTCTTACCAAAACTTGCTCTTGGGAAATTTATCTGGATCTAATTCACTCTACTGTGTAACTTAGTGATATCATTTGTTTCTTGGAAAATTGAGAGTTATAGGAGAAAAATTCTTTTTGAACATAAAAAATTGTAATTGTATCATTGAATAGCTTTAAAAGAGTTTATGACATGAAATGATTTTATTTTTCTCTAGTTGCTGCTTTCAATTATGCCCTGTCCTTGTCACTTACTTACTCTTTAAGGACATCTCGGGAATATGTCATATCTTCCACTAGAAGTCGAGGTCTGTTTAAGACTCTCATCTTATACGGGCTTAAAGTAAAGTGAAAAGTGAAAGTATTAGTCGCTCAGGTGTCACTGACTCTTTGCAACCTCATGAACTATAGCTTGTGAGGCTCTTCTCTCCATGGGATTCTCCAGGCAAGAATACTGGAGTGGGTTGCCATTTCCTCCTCCAGGGCATTTTCCCAACCCAGGAATCAAACCCGGGTCTCTGGCACTGCAGGAAGAGTCTTTATCATCTGAGCCCTCAGGGAAGCCCATGGGCTTAAATGACATTTTAAATCTTCCTACCTACTATTCTCCCCTTTCCAGTAGAACAAGCTTGTGGGTGAAAGATCTGCAATGGGGTGAAGGAATGGTCTGATTTGGGTTACTCCTTCCCTTCTGTATTTCAATGCTCAATTTCCCTGATTGAGAAGTCAGAATGAGAAATAAGAGAAGCAAAGGTCTTTTGGAGACACTGGTCACCTACTGATAGTGGGAGACCTCCTAGGACTTAGGCTCAGGTCCAGCACCTCTGCTCTTCTGATAGAACAGTTTCCACCAAGATTCTATGCATGGCTCTCCTGGGAAGGATTTCAAATTTTTCTCAGCTTCCTCAGCCTCTGGGACCCCTCAAGGGGGGACTGCCTAGTCTCTCTTTTGTATCCCTGGATTAGTCCATGTTCCAGCGGCCCACCTCCCAGAAGGGTGTATCTCTTTACCCCTTCGCTGGAAGTCCTGGAAACTGGAATGGGGTGACTCTCTTCTCTTCTAAGGTGCACCACATCCTCACCTGTTATTGCCTCTCTGCTGCCAAAAATTCTGTCAAGTCTTCTGCCATTGCAGAAAATATGCTGGCTGTAAAAAGTAACAAGATTACTTCCTCCCAGGAGCTCCCCTTCCATACTCTATTCTGGTTCAAGGGCTCCAGCAGTGTAGAACTGCAGTGAAAAATGAGATTCTTCTCCTGCATTTCATTGCCCTTACAGAGCTCCATAAACACATCTTGGCATATCTCCGTGGTGGGCAGTATTCTCAAGGAACCCCCATGATTTCTGCCTCTTGTGTACATGTGTTGCGGGATATTCTCCTTTGGGTAGGTTTTGTTGTTGTTCAGTCTCTCAGTCACACTTGACTCTTTGTGACCCCACAGACAAGGTGGTGTTAGTGATAAAGAATCTGCCTGCCTACACAGGAGGCAGGATTTGCAGGTTCAATCCTGGATCTGGAAGATCCTCTGGAGGAGGGCATAGCAACCCACTCCAGTGCTCTTGTCTGGAGAATCCCATGGACAGAGGAGCTTGGCAGGCTACAGTCCATAGAGTCACAAAGGGTCTGACATGACTGAAGTGACTTAGCACACACACACACACACACAGACTGCAGCATGCCAGGCTTCCAGATTCTTCACCATTGAGTGGGTGGAACCTGTGAACAAAGGGATATTACTCCTTTAATGTGTTGTTAATGGGTTGAGTTCATCAAAAGAGAAATATCTGGATGGACCTGATCTAGTTAGATTAGCACTTAGAAGAAACTGAGCAGAGAGATTGTAAGTGCAAGAGGGCCATTGGCAGGGATCACAGGGTAAGGACCTGAGAGTGGCCTCTAGAAGCTGAAATAGTTCTAGGATGAAGACAAGTGGGAACTTCAATCCTATAAGCACTCAGAAATGAATTGTGCAAACTCTCTGAGGTAGCCTGAAAGCAAATCTTTCTCTAGTTGAACCTTCAGATGAGGATACAGTCTGGCTGACACTTTGATTTTAATCTTGTGAGACTTTGAGCACAGGACTCAGCTGACCTGTACCCTGGGAAACCATCAGATAATAAATTTATGTTGCTTTAAGTCTGTGGCCATTAAGCCATTTGTTGTGCAGAAATAGAAAACTAGTATACTCCCCCTTCCTTCTCTGTTCCTCTTATATCATCTAAAATTGGGTGTCAGTGTTGACATGATATCTAGGAGGTAGCAGAGTCAGTCAACAACCTCACAGCAAACCTAGAAATATCTGGCTTAATTTTTTGATGACTCTCTTCAGAATGGAAAAATGTGGGATGACTGATACCTCTTAAATAGGAGCCTTATAATCCCAGAGCATCAACATATTAAATATATACAAATGTCTTGTTGTATGTGAATGACTGGCTATTTTAGTAGCCTTCTTATACTGTCCAATTCTAACTAGAACATGTGTGTGTGTCTGTGTCTGTGTGTGTGCACATATGTGTGTTTGTGTATGTGAAAGAGAGAGCAGGGGTCAGGGGGCTTGGCTTGTTCACAAAATTAATACATCATAAACATCTTTTGTCATGCTGGAGAGACTCTTGAGAGTCCCTTGGACTGCAAGGAAATCAAACCAGTCAATTCTAAAGGAAATCAGCCCTGAATATTCACTGGAAGGACTGATGCTGAAGCTGAAGCTCCAATACTTTGGCCACCTGATGCAAAGAACTGACTCATTGGAAAAGACCCTGACGCTGGGAAAGATTGAAAGCAGGAGGAGAAGTTGATGACAGAGGATGAGATGGTTGGATGACATCACCAACTTGATGGACATGAGTTTGAGCAAGCTCCGGTAGCTGGTGATGGACAGGAAAGCCTGGCATGCTGCAGTCCATGGGGTCACAAAGAGTTGGACATGACTGAGTGACTGAGCTGAGTCATCTTTTTCATTACATAGTACCATATATTCAAGCAATTAAAATGTTGTTCATTTAACTTTTGTTGAGAAACCTGTGTCCAGATTTTGAATTTGCTCTTAAATATTTATCATTGATGACAAATTGAGCCTCAAGTAGCTGAAACTCAAGGAATCAATTCATTCAGCAAACATTTACTGAGCATCCCAGACATAAAACCCAAATAAAGAATAGACCTCATCTTCTAGGAGTTGGGCATACTGGAGACAGTCAAATACATAAACACATACTCCAAATACAATGACAGATGTTGAGGCACCATCAATGTCTGGCAGTGTAAGGATTACTTTGTAGAGGACTGTGTCTAAGCCAGGGAGTGTATGTGCAAAATTCTGTATATGTGCATTTATTTATGAGAAAAGAGTCCATTGCTTTATCATATTTTCTAAGAAATCCATGCCCAGGTGCAAAAATGAGAGTGTCCTAAGCAGTGAGAATAAGATATGCAAATACAATGAGATGACAAGATATCGTCTGGTCCAATTAAACAGATAGACATTGTTACCTCATAGGTATGGGTAGGGACATTGGGGCAATTTTTTACTATTACTGCTTTGGGAGAAGTTTGTAAATATATAAAAATAATAAAATTCTGAAATGAAAACCAAGCAAAAGATTTTCCAGGCAAGGATTTCTTTTTTTTTTTCCTCTTTGTTCTTCCTTCTCTCTCTCACTCTCTTTCTTTATCTTCCTTTTTTTTTTTCTTTTTCTTTTTTTTTTTTTTTTTTTTTTTTTTTTTGTCACGTTGCTTAGCTTATGGGATCTTAATTCCTTGACCAGGGCTTGAACCCAGGCCCCAGCAATGGAAGTCCAAACTCGTAACCACTGAACCACCAGGTAAGTCCCACAAGATTTTCTAAATCTAGAATGAGTGCTATCACACAGGTAAAAGGCTGACTCACTTTCAGAAAAGCAAGAGAAAAAGAAAAGCAGCTTTTCTAGAACAAATTTTACTCCATCTAAGTTTTAACCATTACAAGCTTCCTTGATGTGTTGCTTTAATTTTAATTTCATTAAATTTTAAAAACTGGATTTGTACCCAATTTGAAAAATAATCCTTTATTTGTTGATTGTATGCAAATTTATACTGCAGAAAATAAAGGAATCTGAAACAGGAGACGTCAAGAGGGATGGATTCAGGGCAGAAATAAATGCAAAAGAAATAAAAGAGACCATAGCAAAAATCAACAAAGCCAAAAGCTGGTTCTTTGAAAGGATAAATAAAATTGACAAAACATTAGCCAGACTCATCAAGAAACAAAGGGAGAAAAGTCAAATCAATAAAATTAGAAATGAAAATGGAGAGATCACAACAGACAACACAGAAATACAAAGGATCATAAGAGACTACTATCAGCAATTATATGCCAATAAAATGGACAAGATGGAAGAAATGGACAAATTCTTAGAAAAGTACAACTTTCCAGAACTGAACCAGGAAGAAATAGAAAATCTTAACAGCCCCATCACAAGCACAGAAATTGAAACTGTAATCAGAAATCTTCCAGCAAATAAAAGCCCAGGTCCAGATGGCTTCACAGCTGAATTCTACCAAAAAGTTAGAGAAGAGCTAACACCTATCCTCCTCAAACTCTTCCAGAAAATTGCAGAGGAAGGTAAACTTCCAAACTCATTCTATGAGGCCACCATCACCCTAATACCAAAACCTGACAAAGATGCCACAAGGAAAGAAAACTACAGGTCAATATCACTGATGAACATAGATGCAAAAATCCGTAACAAAATTCTAGTAATCAGAATCCAACAACACATTAAAAAGATCATACACCATGACCAAGTGGGCTTTATCTCAGGGATGCAAGGATTCTTCAATATCCACAAATCAATCAATGTAATACACCATATTAACAAATTGAAAAATTGATTATCTCAATAGATGCAGAGAAAGCCTTTGACAAATTCAACATCCATTTATGATAAAAACTCTCCAGAAAGCAGGAATGGAAGGAACATACCTCAACATAATAAAAGCTATATATGACAAACCCACAGCAAACATTATCCTCAATGGTGAAAAATTGAAAGTATTTCCCCAAAAGTCAGGAACAAGACAAGGGTGCCCACTTTCACCACTACTAGTCAACATAGCTCTGGAAGTTTTTGCCACAGCAATCAGAGCAGAAAAAGAAATAAAAGGAATCCAAATTGGAAAAGAAGAAGTAAAACTCTCACTGTTTGCAGATGACATGATCCTCCACATAGAAAACCCTAAAGACTCGACCAAAAAATTACTAGAGCTAATCAATGAATATAGTAAAGTTGCAGGATATAAAATCAACAAACAGAATCCCTTGAATTCCTATACACTAATAATGAGAAAATAGAAAAAAAATTAAGGAAACAGTTCCATTCACCATTGCAACCAAAAGAATAAAACACTTAGGAATATATTTACCTAAAGAAACTAAAGAACTATATATAGAAAACTATAAAACACTGGTGAAAGAAATCAAAGAGGACACTAATAGATGGAGAAATATACCATGTTCATGGATCGGAAGAATCAATATAGTGAAAATGAGTATATTACCCAAAGCAATCTACAGATTCAATGCAATCCCTATCAAGCTACCAGCGGTATTTTTCACAGAACTGGAAGAAATAATTTCACAATTTGTATGGAAATACAAAAAAACCTCGAATACCCAAAGCAATCTTGAGAAAGAAGAATGGAACCGGAGGAATCAATCTGCCTGACTTCAGGCTCTACTACAAAGCCACAATCATCAAGACAGTATGGTACTGGCACAAAGACAGAAATATAGATCAATGGAACAAAATAGAAAGCCCAGAGATAAATCCACACACCTATGGACACCTTATCTTCGACAAAGGAGGTAAGAATATACAATGGATTAAAGACAATCTCTTTAACAAGTGGTGCAGGGAAAACTGGTCAACCACTTGTGAAAGAATGAAACTAGATCACTTTCTAACACCGCACACAAAAATAAACTCAAAATGGATTAAAGATCTAAATGTAAGACCAGAAACTATAAAACTCCTAGAGGAGAACATAGGCAAAACACTCTCCGACATAAATCACAGCAGGATCCTCTATGACCCACCTCCCACAATACTGGAAATAAAGCAAAAATAAACAAATGGGACCTAATTAAAATTAAAAGCTTCTGCACAACAAAGGAAACTATAAGCAAGGTGAAAAGACTGCCTTCTGAATGAGAGAAAATAATAGCAAATGAAGCAACTGACAAACAACTAATCTCAAAAATGTACAAGCAGCTCCTGAAGCTCAATTCCAGAAAAATACACGACCCAATCAAAAAAAAGGGCCAAAGAACTAAATAGACATTTCTCCAAAGAAGACATACAGATGGCTAACAAACACATGAAAAGATGCTCAACATCACTCATTATCAGAGAAACACAAATCAAAACCACAATGAGGTACCATTTCACACCAGTCAGAATGGCAGTGATCCAAAAGTCTACAAGCAATAAATGCTGGAGAGGGTGTGGAGAAAATGGAACCCTCATACACTGTTGGTGGGAATGCAAACTAGTACAGCCACTATGGACAACAGTGTGGAGAGTCCTTAAAAAACTGGAAATAGTACTGCCTTATGACCCAGCAATCCCACTGCTGGCATACACACTGAGGAAACCAGAATTGAAAGAGACACATGTATCCCAATGTTCATCGCAGCACTGTTTAAAATAGCCAGGACATGGAAGCAACCTAGAAGACCATCAGCAGATGAATGGATAAGAAAGCTGTGGTACATATACACAATGGAGTATTACTCAGCCATTAAAAAGAATACATTTGAATCAGTTCTGATGAGGTGGATGAAACTGGAGCCTATTATACAGAGTGAAGTAAGCCAGAAAGAAAAACACCAAAACAGTATACTAACACATATATATGGAATTTAGAAAGATGGTAATGATAACCCTGTATGCGAGACAGCAAAAGAGACACAGATGTATAGAACAGTCTTTTGGACTCTGTGGGAGAGGGAGAGGGTGAGATGATTTGGGAGAATGGCATTGAAAAAAAAAAAGAGGGATGGATTCAGTCTGCTCTAATGTGTTAAAATTGTTTGATAACAGAGCCCCAAATTGCACTGATAGACTAAGTCTCTGAAGACAAAAGGTGTTTTAAAGTATTTGAAGGTAAATTTCCATCATTCACTCCAAAAAGTGATGCTTGTTTTACAGTCCTGATACTATGGCAATATCATCATCTGTGAGTTTTGCATTAGATTCCAGTTACTACTTTCCAGATTCAAGTCATTTGCAATAGCATGATTTTATCTAATGAAACAGCAGTTGAAAATTTTTAATGTTCTTCTGCTTTATTTCTAAGCCTCTTCTTTGCCTGTAGTGGATATACTCCTAAGAGCCTAGTGAAACAATCTTACAGATATCTACATGAACAACTTTCTGTTGCATAAAAATTTTAGACTTCATTGGAAACAAAGACCAAAAAGCAATGTGAGCACCTTATCTTAGATATTTGCCATTCGTAAAACACTATTATTGTATAATTATAACATTATATAACTATAATCAAATAAGTTATAATTAAATAGTATAATTATATTTTCAAAATTACAGATTATAGTTTATTGTATTATAAATATTAATATAATTTAAATTGCTAAAATTATTAACCTTTTCAGAGATTGTTTTCATTTAATAGTGATCAGGGTTTCACAATGAAGTTAATAAATATGGAATCTGAGATATGAGTCAACTTTTTAAAAAATCAGTCATCCTAAATCCCTTGAAATATCCTCACTCATGTGTGAGTACTCCATGGGTAAACAAGGCCTGGTGTGCAAGATCAACAGGCCAGTTTCATGAACCTTCCCAACTGAGAGTCTGCTGCTCATCTGCCTAATTGATCAGATATATAAACCATGTGACTTTATATATACTTGCACGTAGGTCTGAAGTGAACAGTCCCAGCATAAGGCTCAGAGATGCCCCATAGCTACATAAATAAGACTTTCAAAGTCATGGCTTATTTACTAGTCTGATTCTGTTTCATCATTCCCCAGGCCTTTTGAAGACATAACTGTGACAATACCTGGGTCCCCAGGTGGCTCAGTTGTAAAGAATCCACCTGCCAATGCAGGAGACCCAGGTTCAATCCCTGGGCTGTGAAGATCCCCTGGAGAAGGAAATGGCAACCTGCTCAACTATTCTTGGCTAGGAAACCCCATGGACAGAGAAGCTTGGCAGGCTACAGTCCATGGGGTGGCAAATAATCAGACATGACTGAGCACACACACATGCATGCGTGTGACACTACCTTCTCCTACCAACCATCCCATTCTCACATTATGGCAGCACTTTGAAAGGGTTGCTCTGATGCTTATGTTATTCCCCATTCAAATATCTCATTTACTCATGTAAAGAATTCACTAATCTGGATCAATATTACATCAGATCTTGATCTCTTTCCATACTTCAACCACAAGACAGTTCCCTTTCCTTTGGAGAACACTGGCCTTGCTACCCACTGGAATAAATAGTAGTGGTACAATGTTAGACTAATTATACATTTCATAAAGAGCCTTCTACTGGCTAGATATTTTGTTGTTGATAGGCTTAAATGTCAGTGGACAGAGCCATCTCTCCCTTTCTCCTCTCTAAATTTTGTACTTTTTGAACCAGTAAACTTGCTAGATAGAACCTGAAAAAAAAAAAAAAAGGGTTTATTTGTAAAACCGGCTGGTTTTATTTGTTATATTCTGTAACTCAGAGGCCTCTGCTATGGTATCTCTAAGAACATTGCTCATCTTTATTTGGGGTGAAAGATTGTTAATGTTTTTGTGTGTAGTGCCTCAGAGCATTTATTTTTTATGGAAGGAATGAGCCACTCAAAGTTACTGTATTGGAGAATGATAGTCTCATAAGATAACATATACATATATATATACACACACATATATACACAAAGTGCTTAATATCATGCAAGGCATATGGCAAGTGCTCAATAAGTAGATGCTGACTAATGAAGTCTTCGCTGTGTTGGCCAGGAAAATGTCTTTCTCATGATAAATTTGTTTCTACTATGATAAGTTAAGGACATCCTAGCTGTTCATCACAGAAAAGACTTTGCATGGTGATTACTCTTCCCTTAAATTGTTTTTAAAAGTGATTGAGATATAATTGATGTTCAATAAACTGCACATGTTTAAAGAATGTAATTTTTAATTTTAACATATGAATACACCTGGAAAATCATCTCCACAGTTCAAGATTATGAAAAATTCAGTAATCCCTAAATGTTCTCAAGGCCCTTGGTAATCCACTTCTTCCTACTCTGTCTCCTTCCCTCATAATTACTCATCTGCTTTATGTCCCTATAAAATAGTTTACATTTCTTTTCAGACTTCTACATGAATGGTCTCTAGAAGCTGAGAGCCTCAGTTCTACAACTACAAGAAACTAAATTCTACCAAAAATTGCACGAACTAGGAAGAAGACCCAAGCCTCGAATGGGATTGTAACTCTGGCTAACACTTTCATTACAGCCCTTGAGTCACTACTTATAGTAGAACATCATGTCCAAGAAAGTAAGCAGAGGACCTAGTGATGCTGTGCTCAGATGAATATTGTTTTGGGCTGCTAAGTTACCTGGTAGTTTGTTATGGAGCTATTGAAAAGCAGTACACTGACACAACAGGGACTCCATCCAGACTACCAATTATGAACATTTTAAACTGTTCCATTACGTTCTAATGAGAAGTTTTCCTCCAAAAGGTCTGATACCATTTTTATAGTAGCCTTTCTCAACTGCAGCTAAAAATGTGAAATGCAGATTCCCTTGATGATGACACTGGTCTGCCGAGATACTGTGGCTGCCTTTTGACTGTTCACCGACTCTGTCCAGTGCATTTGATCATTCTCATGACTGATCACATCTCTGCATATGTTAGTCAAAGAGAGATGAACTGAAGAGCATGTTATTTTGATGGTTGACACTGGGAATAAGAGAATGATAGGTATCAGAACTCTTTCTTTGAATCTCCTTTTCCTCGTTTGTTCGCTCATTCTTAGATCCAAATGAAATTGAAAGTGCAATACAAAGCCAGAAAGCATCAGTGAGATACACTTGACAGTTTGGACTGGCATTTCCCACTGCAGGTAAAGTCTGTTTCTTCACTCCTGCTCTTCTGGGAGAACAAGGTCACAGAGACTTGGTCTCAGGCTGACCTAGAGGAAAATACTCTAAGCTTATGTTATTGCTGTAAATAGTGCTAGTATATAGGTATTCTGATATTTCCACACATACATTTTAAAATTTTGTAAAATATTTTGATAAAGAGACTTTAAAGATAACTGACCTGAATTCTGTTCCTGAATCTCCTAGCTACCTGCAATATGCTTCTGAATAAGTCAGCAAGCTGCTCTGAGTACTAGTAAATTCATCTGTGTAACAGAGATGAGATACACCATCAAGTGCATGGCATAGAGCTATTATGCTATTAATATTAACATACTAATATGTAAATGTATTACTAATGGAGAGTCTTAGACTATTTATAAAATCTACATATTTAGTTAAATCATTTTAGGAAGTCCCAAACACTTATAAACTACCTATCTGGGGCTTCCTTGGTGGTTCAGGTGGTAAAGTATCTGCCTGCAGTGCAGGAGACCCGGATTTGATCCCTGGGTCAGGAAGATTCCCCTAGAGAAGGAAATGACAACCCCCTCCACTATACTTGCTTGGAGAATTCCATGGACAGAGGAGCCTGGTAGGCTACATTTCATGGGGTTGCAAAGACTCAAACACAACTGAACAACTACCTATATTATTTGTAAAGTATAGAGCAGAGAAGGGGGAAATTCTAGATTAGATATAGTAATATTTCTCAATTATAGCCCCTTTTTAAAGAAAAATGTTCTCATGTACCTCTGTGTCAAGTAGAACAGTGTCTATGTTAACCCCCACCACACACTGCTGTACCATTTCTTACAAAGTGTATTACAAATGACAGATTTATTGATTTGTTCATTCCATAAAACCACGATAACAGTAATTATCATTTGACTATTAGGCACTATCCTATGCAATTCTATTGTCATCCTGTTAAACTATCTACAGCCCAAGTAATTTCCACTATGATTCCTAACTGTTCGATCAGAAATACAGGGGAAAAAAAGCTTAAGAAGAAGAATAGAGCTAGTGATATACATTGAAAACTGATAGCTGAAATTAATCATGAATATAAAACTTGAAGAGATAAGAAAATTGACATCTGTTCCCCCATATACAAGCGATCGGCTAAGACATATCTACCACAGCACGGTCTGAACCACAGTTTCTTGAACCAAACAAGGGACTGTACACTTTTCATTACTTTGTATCAAAACTGAATCAGAAGTCAGGCCTGGTTTTATTCATAGCAGAATTAATAAGCCCCCAGAGTTTGAACTACCATTTAATCCACAATGAGAAAAGTCTGAAACAGGCTAAAGAATAGCTGAGACGCCTAATATGAGCCCTTGCTAGATCTAGGGGGAAATCATTACTATGGTTTTACTGCAGTTGAGGAGATCTGAATCTACATGTAGATGCTCTGTTCTTTTTGTCTGTATGGATTCAGTGAAAGACCATTGGAAAAAGCAAGGACAAGAAGAAGACTGTTTCTAGAAAGCAAGTCTAGAGAGGAAGATTAAAAAATGAACATTTATTTGGGAAACACTCCTTTGGTTTCCAATATTCTGTCCACAGTTGTCCTGTTAATTTTATGGTTTACGGAAATGTTATAAAATCTTCAAGACCAAGAAATATATGCTGACCTTACCAAGAGGTTAATTACTTTGCCAAACAAAACATAAGTTCTTCAAAAACACTCTGCCACTTTGGAATCCATGAGCACCATTTAAGTTCATGTTTGGTTATTTAGTTCCTAAGAAGGGAAAGGAGGGAATGGTTACTGAATGATAAAATGAAAGTCACAGTCATCTGACTGTAAAGTCTGTAAAGTCATCTGTCTTGACAGTGATACTAACATCATACCAAAATTTTTAGCTGGAATCATGGCTGCTCAGGTAAAGACCTCATTTTTCAGCCTTCCTTCTAGTGTGGTGTGGCCAGGCAATTAAGTTCTTGCTAATGTAATAGAAGCATGAGTGATACAAAACTCCCAAAGTCATGTGTTTAAGACAAAGAAGGCACATTATTTCTCTTAGTTCTTCCTTCCCAGCCACTATCACACAAGTGTGATGACGAGAACTCAAGAAGTCATCTTTAGCCACAAAGTGGACATGGTCTCAAAGCTGCTTCCTTGCTCTGGATCATTTCCATCTGGGCTTCCAAGAAAGAGAGCAATAAATTATCTTGTTTAAACTACTGTTATTTTTGAATTTCATACAACAGTTCTGTCAATAGTCTAACTAATTTTGAATTTGATACTAAGATTGGAATTGCCACAACAGAACCTAATATATGTGACCCTGGCTTAAGAGGGAGAAAGCATGTGGAAGGGACAGGCTTAGAAACAGGAAAGTTGGTGACTTTTACTATTTCCTGGAAATACATTTAGAAAAACTGTTACCTCTGATGGCTTGGAAGGCAGAACACATTCGAATATGGCCTGTGAATTTAGGAATTTGTTGCAAAAACTCAGGATGCTTGTGTATATTGGTTGCATTTTGAGATTTTTAGGAAAGAGCTAGAAAAAATACCTAGAACATTTGCAAGCATGGATTGAAGGGAATATATTTAAGGAAGTTTTTCTCTGCATATAACCTTCAACCTAAATGAACAAAGAGTCCAGTAATTTAGAAATGTGCAACAACTGAAAAAGTTCATTGTTTCCATATCCAAAACGGCTAAGAAGTGATTTAAAGACAGAAACTCAACAAGACAATACTGCCCCCAGGCCCTCTCAAGTATCTCCCCATAAATCAGTGAGTCCAGTTCACAAGCAATGATCTGATTAATGTTAGAGACTTCCCAATTAACTATATTACCCTGGATGAACTCAACGAGGCACTAATAACTTGAGGAGAATGGGCAAAGAAAAAAGTCCAGTTAATAAAACGTCTTTAGGTATAAGAAGTCTGTCTGACTGAGAGTATCTTTGGCTACTTATTTGTGAAAAAGGCCTCCCTGATAGCTTAGCTGATAAAGAATCCACCTGCAATGCAGGAGGCCCTGGTTTGATTCCTGGGTTGGGAAGATCCACTGGATAAGAGATAGGTTACCCACTGCAGTATTCTTGGGCTTCCCTTGTAGCTCAGCTGGTAAAGAATCGGCCTGCAGTGTGGGAGACCCGGGTTTGATCCCTGGGTTGGGAAGATCCCCTAGAGAAGGGAAAGGCTACCCACTCCAGTATTCTGGAGAATTCCATGGACATGGGGTCACAAATAGTCAGACAACTGAGTGACTTTCACTTTCATTTTCACTTTGTGAAACAAATCTGAAACCAATAGACCATAAGCCTATTAAGATTTTGAAGAAAATACATTGCTAAAGACAGGGCCAATCACTGAGACATTCTTGACCTGATCAAAGGGCCATCTGGCCATAACCTAGAAAGATACAGACAATACTAAAATCTGCTCTGGGGTCTCTCCATGAAAGAGAAACAAATTTTTATATCATTTATAGCACTAGTCCTCTGAGTCTTTGTTATACTAATTGTATATATCCTAAATATAATTCTGACTTCAGGCAATAGTTTCTTGGATTTCATCGCCATACAGTACTACCCAAAGAAGGACCTCAATCTTTTCTCTCAAATCTTCAACTTCTTCTTTGGTATGTTTCTGCCATAATTATGGATAACTGCATTCTTCTATCCAGCTTCTCACATGTATGGTTAATAGCAACTATATGAACTTTCTTTTTACTCTCTAATTTCAATTGCTTACAGGTTAGGCCTGAACACTGTTGACAAAATGACAGAATTCCATTCATGCTTGATCTAAACAACAAAATCAATATGTTTATCAGAAGACAGCAAAAAAAATAAGATCATAATCTTGGATGTTTCCTGTGGTTAGGATGCTTTTCTCACTTTTAAAACAATTTAAACACTCTTCTCTAAATATAACTTTTTCAGCATTTTGTTTAGTCTATTTATGAATAAATAGCCCAATGTACCTACCTGTACTTAACACACTCCTTAGTATACATATGTTTCCAATTCCAAGCTCGGCTCTTCATAGACAATGTGGATATTATATCTTAGAATGTGATATAATTTAATTGAATCATCCTTTAGTGAAAAGAATATAGTGATACCTACTCATTTATTCTTTCTCACCTAATGACTGCAATGACCACACCCTGAAATCTTCAGATATCCATCACCCAAAGTTTATTGATTCTAAAAGAGATAAAACCTATGGCCTTGGCCTCTCTGGATTTGAACTAGCTGAGGAAAGGGGAAAGTAATATATTCCTTCCACAAGTCAGATATTGTATCACAGTCTTTTTATTAATTTTCCTATTTAATAATCTAAACCACTTTGTGAGTTAAGTGTAAGAAGTAGGGAAGTCAGACTGCACAGTGGAGAGCACAAGAAATACGCATTTCTAATTCATTTATAGCTAACCTCAGTTTGTATATTGGGTCCCCATTCTGTGAAAGCAGCAACACATCGTCATCCATTAAGGTTAGTTAAGGACACTGACCTTAATTCTTCCCACAGTTGACATCTAAATTTGGAATACTTTATAAGTGTAATGGTAAGAGGGGCATATCAGGGAAGCATCAGATCCTTAGTTTGGATCTTATAGTTCCTCTGACATTACCTACAACAGATACTTTATTCAGGCTCTAGATTGTGTTGCCCAGTGTAGTACTGACCACAGAAAATGTGGCTGGTCGGAACTGAAATGAAATGTAAGTTTGAAATACACTTACAATTTCAAAGACTTAGCACCCCAAAATATTTTGGATATATTTAGCTGTATAGAATATATTATTAAAATTAATCCCTCATTTACTTTTTAAATTTGGCTACTAAGAATTTTAAGACTGTATATGTAGATTGCATTATTTCTATTGTTCAGTGCTGCTTTGGTTAAGCAAAGCCATTTCCACTGTGGTTACAATTGTTGCTTTGCAGAACAGTGGACCAACTGTAATGAAAAAGTTAACTGACTTTACTCTGACTCAATTCACAGTTTTGCTTAGATATTCTCAAAGTCCTATATAAACCTACTTCATTTTCTCTAAAAATTAAAAAAAAAAAAGCATTTTCATTTGAGGGTCATCTCTAAAGTTTTCTTCTACAGGGCTCTAAGAAACACTAATGAACTCATTCTTTGTTTATTCAAAAATGAAAATCCATGCGCTATTCCTGACCACCAGGAAAACATCAATTTGGGTCAAACAAATAAACAAGGACTTCCCACAAATTAAAACATATTTCAGGACCTCTCTGAGAGGTATGCAGATGTGATGCTATTGTAAGATTAGTTGCTATTTGAACTATTTAATTTTCAAAGGGAAAAATGATTCAAAGTCTCTTGAGCAGGGCTCTGTAGAACTTTATAAAACGTTTTAAATTGCTTGGCATAACTGACTCAAATAGAAGCCAAAATATTGCAGTTAACAATTATTATTAGAACACCTAAAATGAGATCTACCCTCTTAGACAATTTTTATTGGTTAATAAAGCTGTACAATGCTGTATAGTGCTGCTCAACTGGTCTCTAGAACTTATTCATCTTACACAACTAAATTTTATACCCATTGAACAACAATTCCCCATTTCCTCCTTCTTCTAGACCCTGGCAAACACCATTCTCCTCTGTTTCTATAAGTTTGACTACTTTATATACTTCATATAAGTGGAAGCATGCAGGGTTTGCCTTTCTATGACTGATTTATTTCACTTATTAGCATTATCCCCTTAAGTTGAAGATGGAAAGATTTCCTTTTGTAAGGCTGATGTATACACCATATTTTCTTTATCTATTCATCCATCAGTGGACTTTGTTTCCACATCTTGGCTGCTGTAAATAATTATAAATAAACATGAGTGCAAGTATTACTTCAAGAACCTAATTTCAATTATTTTGGATAAATACTCAGAAGTAGGATTGCTGCATCATACGCTATTTATATTTTTAAATTTTTAAGGATTCAAAAAACCCAACTCAACATAGATTAAAGACAAATGTAAAACTCCTAGAAGAAAACATAGGGAAAAAGTATCATGACATTAGACTTGTCAATGATTTCCTGGGTATGATCCAAAAAATGCAGCTAGCAAAAGCAAAAAATAGATAAGTGAGACACATCAAATTAGAATGTATTTGCATAGCCAAAGAAAACAATTAACATAATGAAAAGGCAGTCTTAAGAAAGAAAGAAAATAATTATAAACTATGTATCAGATAGGTGCTTATCCCAAAATATATAAAGAATTCCTTCAACTCAATTGTAAAAAGAAAGAAAGAATCAAATTAAAAAATAGGCAAAGGACCTGAATAGACATTTCTCCAAAGAAAACAAACAAATGGCCAACAGGTATATGGAGAGATGAACAAAGTCACTCTTCAGGAGGGCAAAACTTCCTGATAGATCAGGAAACAGAAGAAAAGAGAAAACAGAACCAAGAGAATAATTTAGTCACTTTCTTTTCTTTAGAAGAACATTTTGAAAACTTGAAAAGAATTTGGGGGAACAGTTTTGTCTTAATCCTTTGAGTTAGAACTTGGAAATTGTAGAAAACAGATTAGAGGTTGTTTAAAACTAAGGTGTTTTTTCCACCTGACTCTTAGTATAACTTGCAGAAAGTGGTCTCAGAAAAGAGATGGCTGAAGTTTTACAGTAAGCAGCTAATTAGACTTGATGTTCACAGAGAATGGGCTGAGAGAAGCAGGTGCAAGACTTTTAGCAGAGGCACATAATCCATCAGTTAGGAAAATGTGACTGCATTGTGATGAATTCAGTTGACAGGATAATGCTTTGGAGTAGTTCTCAAGCTATTGAAAAGAAAGTCAAATTTGTTTACCTTTGCACAGTGATACTATAATAAATAATTAGGAAAAAATATCTTATTCTCCATCCCCCCCCACCTTTCATAGACACAAACTCAGAAGGGACATCAGTTGGGCAGGCAATGTCCCCATGAGGGTAGCTTTCCAAAGCAATTAAAGCAGAGAGGGCCAAAGGGCTGATATAAAACATATCCAAAAGACAACAAGTGCCAAGATCAAAAGAAGAAAAGCTGAAGTGGATGTCAGATTCAACAGTGGCAATCACAAAATAGCATGCAGGAGAGAAGCCCAGATGTCCAGGAGCTAATGAAATACAGAAACAAAATCAGGAGTAAGGGGTGAGTGGGCACAAGAGAATAATCATTTAACCAGTATAAAGCAGCTATGTGTTATGTTCCAGGCAACATCACAGGTGCTGAGGACTCAGTACTGAGCAACACCTGATGCTCATCCTCAAGATACTTATGGTCTAGTTGGGAAGGTAACACACACATAGGCCATTACACACAGAGTGGCATGTCTTACGGGAGCACACAAGCATGGTACCTAACTCAGTTTGGAGAGTCAGAGTAGATTTCCAGAGTGTGTAACATCAAGGTCTATATGTCAATAATGAGTTCAATTGAGCAGGCAAGATGGTTTGTCAGGGAGAAGAAGCATAAGGCAAAGGAAGAGGCAGAAGGAGAACAGAAGAAGAGCAGCATTCCAGGCCAGGGGCAGCATCTGCAAAGGCTTAGATCAGCCACAAATGCGGCTTCCCTTGTGACTCAGATGGTAAAGAGTCTGCCTGCAGTGTGGGATCCCTGGAGAAGGGAATAGCAACCCACTCCAGTATTCTTGCCTGGAGAATTCCATGAACAGAGAAGCCTGGCAGGCTAAAATCCATGGGATGATTAACAGTCTGACACGACTGAGCAACTAACACACAGGGTGAGTAATGAATACAAGAAACACAAAGAAGTTGGAAACACAAAATGAGAGGTGACAATCTTGCTGGTTGTTTTAGTCCTTAAGTTGTGTCTGACTCTTTGCGACCCCAGAGGAGCCCACCAGGCTCCTGTCCGTGAGATTTCGCAGGCAACGATACTGGAGTGGGTTGCCATTTCCTCCTCCAGGGGATCTTCTCAACCCAGAGATCGAACCTGTGTCTCCTGCATTGGCAGGCAGATTCTTTACCACTGAGCCACTAGGAAAGTTAAGCTGATGGTAGACATCAGTAAAAACTATACCATGTTGAGTGTGGACTTTATCCTGGTGGCAAAAGGAAACTTCACTGAAGTATCTGCATTTCAGCAACAGACAGTATACTTCTGGAAAGTGAGACTGAAGGTCAAGGTAATAGTAGGGAGCTTCAGCAGTGAGACAGACAAGAGATGATAGTGAGCAGAACTAGGATATTGGTACTGGGCATGAAGTGAAGTGGATGGATTCTGAGATATACAGAGGAGAGCAGAGAGGACTTCTTCAATGACTGGATGCAAGATTCAGGGAGCTCCTAGATTTAGAGCTATGGACTTGAGTTTGAGTGAACTCTGGGAGTTGGTGATGGACAGGGAGGCCTGGCATGCTGCAATTCATGGGATCGCAAAGGGTTGGACATGACTGAGTGACTGAACTGAACTGAACTGAACTGAAGGACCTAGCACTTTTTCTGTAAGTAAGGACAGAAAGATCTTAGCTCAAATTCTAGGGACTTGTGTGCCCAGCCTACTGTGTAAAGACAAAGTCTAGGAGGACTCCTGGGTTTTTGAACAAAGCTTCTTATTGTAAGGAGGGAACATCAGAGAAAGGCTGGGGATTCTCTGTTCTGATTTGTGACAATAACCTCTGAGGGATGAATGACAAAGGAGAAGCCATAAATATAGTCCTTTCAAAAGCACATCCGGTCCTTGGCTCAGCTGGAGGGGAGTTGTGTAAAAAGCTTGCCATTTGAAAGGAACTCTATGGTACATCATTTTGTTATATAAAGACTATTTTTATATTTCAAGGACTATACATCAGATTAAGCTTCTAAAACCTAATAATGGCAGGGAGTAAAAAAATTGAATATGGCAGAGTCTGAGAGGAAAAGACTGCTTGTCAAGCCCTGTACCAGTGTCCTAATGGGCTCCAGTATATTTTATGAGTAGCACACATGAAGTAACCATTTTGGGAATTGCTTATTTATTAGAAGCATACTTACTTTAGGCATTATTCAGTCAAGATATCCAACTGACATTATGATTTTCCATTATTTTTGTAAGATAAAAATCTAAAGAATCTTTCCTAATCATGCCTATAAATAAACATTTTATACTGTAAGACATCTATAGAATAAAAAATATTAAAGTCAATCTGACACTCAATATCATATCCAAAGATGTTTATTTTATACTGAATATATAAATACACCTAAGAATATTGGAGTGAAATAACCCTGTGGATTTTGGAAAGCACAATTTAAATGGAAAAGAATAACTTGGTTTTAGGAGCCACTTGGCACTGCTTGCTAGTATTAACAACCCACATAAAAATTGAAAGCTAATGTTAATAGCACTTTTTAAAATCTGAAAATTACATCTTGATATTTGATACATTAGAAATAACTGAATTTGTTCTGAGCATTTCTGGCATGTAATTCAATCTCTCTCCCTGTAAAATATTGTTTCTCTCCCTTCAAAACTTAATCCTTCCAAAATAGACTTTTACTTTTTATCTAAAGAAAAATACAATACACAAAATTTATATCAAATAGTTTAATATATGTGTTAAAATTGAAATCATGTTCCATATTAAGTACACATTAAACTCTTCACATGATACAATCTATAATTTCTCTCTCTCTACATATATATATATATATATATACATATACAAATATATATACATATTTGTGTGTGTTTGTACACACAAACTGAGCTTCCCTGGTAGCTCAACACTAAAGCATTCATCTGCAATGCAGGAGACCATCTACAATGCAGGAGATGAGGGTTCATTCTCTGGGTCAAGAAAATCCTTTGGAGGAGGAACTAGCAATCCACTCCATTTTCTTGCCTGGGAAACCCCATGAACAGAGAAACCTGATGGGCTATAGTCCACGGGGTCACAAGAGTCAGACATGACTTAGCAACTAAACTACTGTCACCACCATATATATGTATACATACACACACAAATTAGACTTCCCTAGCGGCTCAAATGGTAAAGAATCTGTCTGCAATGCAGGAGACCCAGGTTTGATCCCTGGGTCAGGATGATCCCTGGAGAAGGAAATGACAACCTACTTCAGTATTCTTGCCTGGAGAATCCAATGGACAGAGGAGCCTGACAGGCTACAGCCAATGAGGTTGCAAAGAGTCAGACAGGACTGTGTGACTAATACTTTCACATACAAATTAACTGTACATTTTGATAAGACTTCCCAAACTAAAAACAATTTGGATGAAGTCTGATAAGTTAACTATAGTTTATTTGCTTGTTCAGTTGCTAAGTCATATCTGACCATTTGCAACCCCATTGACTGTAGCCTGCCAAGTTCCTCTGTGGACTGTTTCCTTTTCCTTCTCCAGAGGATTTTCCTGACCCACAGGTTGAATCCACATCTCCTGCATTGGCAGATGGGTTCTTTACCATTGAGCCACCAGGGACCCCATGTTTACATATTTTCATGTGTGAAGTCATCATTTTACAAATTACAATATGTCATATCATCTTTAGGCTGTTCATGGGTAAATAATCAAAACTATAAAGGAAGTTTCCATAAACTTTCTTTGTAGGAAATTCTTCTCTAAAGCTTTGAAATGATACTGTAAGTACTGCATGATATTATAGATACTGAAGATAACTGCAACAAAAGTACCTTCAAGAAAGACCCTTAGGGATAAATGGGGCTGATCGTAAGCGGTGCAGCAGATGACCACCCCACCACACACACACATACCCAGTGTTCTTGAAGAGTAGAAATGATCTCCAGAGCAGTGAGAATATGTCAGCCCTGTGCTAAATAGATTCAGCTTTGCAATGACTGGTCCATCAGGATCAGTCAGGTAGAGACTCTTATAGGGTCAAACACTGAGTTGAGACTTTGCGTATTTAGAAACTTTGCATATTTATACATCAATAAAGCAACATGAGTTTGAAGGCTGGAAAACATTACAATGCTTCTGAAAGAACAAATATTTGTTATGATGCACAAGCATTGAAAAAAATATATATTGATGCAACACACTCAACAAGGCAAAAGGAGAGGGGGAGACTGGATGGCTAAATTGATTCTTCACTTCCATGGCTGCCTGAGTTGGAAAGCTCCATCACTAAGAAACATTTGGAAGAACAGACAGACCAAGATGTCAGAAATAAAGGCCAGATGAGGGAAGGCAGAGAATGGGCATGAAGCATGTTGGAGGAAACTAACTTGGCAGTAAGCTTGCTCTTATAAGAAGAGATAATTGAATACCCAAATGGTTTAGCCAAGTGAGAGATAATACAAGCAAATCCTAGGACCAAGAAATATGAATTAATGTAAGCAGTGGGAGTCCACAGAGCAATAATTCAAAAAGAAAATTTGGTATGGGGTAATGGAATCACAGTAGGCTCTAAATTTGGATTGTCAGCTGAGAAACAGAACCTAACCTTCTAGGAGGTTACTGAGCCTTTTTAGTTGGGTGTCAGGAGCCAGCCAAGGAGGCCAGGGTTTGGGTAAAAAAGACTTTCATAATAGATACAATTAGAGTCAGGAAAAAAAAATAGGAGTCAGGAAAACTGGGATCCTGTCTCAGTTTTATAATGTGAAAAATGGAGAAATTCTGATATTCATACATGTGTATGCCTTAATTAACACACCACAAGTAATACAGGTTAATAAAAACAGGATTAATCCCAAATCTCATCAGATTCTCCTATGTATCCTGAACCCCCACTCCTGCCTTATCACACTCCAATGATATTACCAAACTCTATAGATTCTATTCAAAAAAGTATTAGTCGCTCTCTGTGAACCCATGGACTGTAGCCCATCAGGCTCCTCTGTCCATGGAAATCTCCAGGCAAGAACTGGAGAGAATAGCTATTCCCCTTCTCCAGGTGATCTTCCCAATCCAGATGTTGGATCCAGGTCTCCTGCATTGCAGATTGCTTATTTACCATCTGAGCCACCAGAGAAGCCCCTACCTCTGAAGTGGCTCTCAAACAAATCTGTTTCCCACGCCTCACTACTGCTCCTCTACTTGTCTCTCATAATTTTTCATTAGCCTTAGGTCTTTCCCCACTCAATCCAATTTGCACACTGACCCTAAAGTTCCTTTTCTAAACCATATAGCTCACCATGTTCCATTCCTTTGATCAAAATCTTTCAACAATTTCCCATTGGTAATTTTCAACATTCTGTCCAGCCAATGGGATAAAATTGAGGTCCACAATTCCATGGATAAAGCCCAAATTTGAAAAATTTGAAAATATTTCTTAGGGAAGTGAAACAAATTTTATAGCATATTTTAGGTAGGTTTGGGATTTCTTGAGCATTCACAAAAGCATTTTACAAGTGTTTGAATAATAAACGGGGTCATTAATAATCCATTCAAGTATTCATTCAACAAGTACCTATGAATGCCTTCTATGTGGTAAGCATTCCTCTGGTGATGCAGTAGTAAACCAGGCAGGCAAACCTCACATTCAAGAAGCTTATGGAAAAGGAGATAGACGTTGAAGCGTTGAACAAATGGTTACTTATTTTAATATAATAGTTTACATCATAGTTGTTAAAAGCACTATGAACAAGCATAGCAGGTTAGGATCCTGCATACAAAGGATCCTCCCCCACCCCATCTCAGCAGATTCACCCAGTAACATGATTTCTTTTTTCTATTTTTTAAAATTAATTTATTTATTTTCATTGGCAGCTAATTACTTTACAATATTGCAGTGGTTTTGCCATACATTGACATGAATCAGCTATGGGTTTACATGTGTTCCTCATCCTGAACATCCCTCCCTCCTCCCTCCCCATACTATCCCTCTGGGTCATCCCAGTGCACCAGCCCTGAGCACCCTGTCTCATGCATCAAACCTGAACTGGTGATCTGTTTCACATGTGATAATATACACATTTCAATGCTACCCTCTCAAATCATCCCACCCTCACCTTCTCCCACAGAGTCCAAAAGACTGTTCTTTACATCTGTGTCTCTTTTGCTGTCTTGCATATAGCGTCATCATTGCCATCTTTCTAAATTCCATATATATGTGTTAACATACTGTATTGGTGTTTTTCTTTCTGGCTTACTTCACTCTGTATAATAGGCTCCAGTTTCATCCACCTCATTAGAACTGATTCACATGCATTCTTTTTAATGGCTGAGTAATATTCCAATGTGTATATGTACCACTACTTTTTTTACCCATTCATCTGCTGATGGGCATCCAAGTTGCTTCCATGTTCTGGCTATTGTAAACAGTAGTGCGATGAACACTGGGGTACACATGTCTCTTTCAATTCTGGCTTCCTCGGTGTGTATGCCCAGCAGTAGGACTGCTGGATCATTTGGCACTTCTATTTCCAGTTTTTAAAGGAATCTCCAAACTGTTGTCCATAGTGGCTGTACTAGTTTGCATTCCCACCAACAGTGTAAGAGGCCTCCTTTTTCTCTGCAGCCTCTCCAGCATTTATTGTTTGTAGACTTTGGATAGCAGCCATTCTGACTGGTGTGAGATGGTGCCTCATTGTGGTTTTGATTTGCATTTCTCTGATAATGAGTGATGTTGAACATCTTTTCATGTGTTTGTTAGCCATCTGTATGTCTTCTTTGGAGAAGTGTCTGTTTAGGTCTTTGGCCCATTTTTTGATTGGGTTATTTATTTTTCTGGAATTTAGCTGCAGGTTTTGCTTGTATGTTTTTGAGATTATTTCTTCGTCAGTTGCTTCATTTGCTATTATTTTCTCCCTTTCTGAAGGCTGGGTTTTCACCTTGCTTGTAGTTTCCTTTCCTTCGTTGTGCAAAAGCCTTTAATTTTAATTAGGTCCCATTTGTTTATTTTTGCTTTATTTCCAGTATTGTGGGAGGTGGGTCATAGAGGATCCTGCTGTGATTTATGTCGGAGAGTGTTTTGCCTATGTTCTCCTCTAGGAGTTTTATAGTTTCTGGTCTTACATTTAGATCTTTAATCCATTTTGAGTTTATTTTTGTGTGTGGTGTTAGAAAGTGTTCTAGTTTCATTCTTTTACAAGTGGTTGACTAGTTTCCTAGAACTACTTGTTAAAGAGATTGTTTTTTCTCCATTGTATATTCTTGCCTCCTTTGCCAAAAATAAGGTATCCATAGGTGCGTGGATTTATCTCTGGGCTTTCTATTTTGTCCCATTGATCTATAATTCTCTCTTTGTGCCAGTACCATACTGTCTTGATGACTATAGCTTTGTAGTATAGTCTGAAGTCAGGCAGGTTGATTCCTCCAGTTCCATTCTTCTTTCTCAAGATTGCTTTGGCTATTTGAGGTTTTTCGTATTTCCATACAAATTGTGAAATTATTTCTTCTAGTTCTCTGAAAAATACTGTTGGTAGCTTGATAGGGATTGCATTGAATCTATAGATTGCTTTGGGTAGTATACTCATTTTCACTATATTGATTTTCCATCCCATGAACATGGTATATTTCTCCATCTATTTGTGTCCTCTTTAATTTCTTTCATCAGTGTTTTATAGTTTTCTATATATAGGTCTTTTGTTTCTTTAGGTAGATTTATTCCTAAGTTTTTTTATTTTTGTTGCAATGGTGAATGGGCTTGTTTCCTTAATTTCTCTTTCTGTTTTCTCATTGTTAGTGTATAGGAATGCACGGGATTTCTGTGTGTTAATTTTATATCCTGCAACTTTACTATATTCATTGATTAGCTCTAGTCATTTTCTGGCAGAGTCTTTAGGGTTGTAGAGGATCATGTCATCTGCAAACAGTGAGGATTTTACTTCTTTTCCAATCTAGATTCCTTTTATTTCTTTTTCTTCTCTGATTGCTGTGGCTAAAACCTACAAAATTATGTTGAATAGTACTGGTGAGAGTAGGCATCCTTGTTTTTTTCCTGACTTTAGGCTAAATGCTTTCAATTTTTCACCATTGAGGATAATGTTTGCTGTAGGTTTATCATATATGGCTTTTTTTTTTTTTTTTTGAGGTATGTTCCTTCTATTCCTGCTTTCTGGAGGGTTTTTGTCATAAATGGATGTTGAATTTTGTCGAAGGCTTTCCCTGCATCTATTGAGATAACCATATGGTTTTTAATCTTTCACTTTGTTAATGTGGTGTATCACATTGATTGATTTGCAAATATTAAAGAATCCTTGCATCCCTGGGATAAAGCCCACTTGGTCATTATGTATGATCTTTTTAATATGTTGTTGGATTCTGTTTGCTAGAATTTTCTTAAGGATTTTTGCATCTATGTTCATCAGTGATATTGGCCTGTAGTTTTCTTTTTTTGTGGCATCTTTGTCTGGTTTTGGTATTAGGATGATGGTGGCTTCATAGATTGAGTTTGGAAGTTTACCTTCCTCTGCAATTTTCTGAAAGAGTTTGAGTAGGATAGGTGTTAGCTCTTCTCTAAATTTTTGGTAGAATTCAGCTGTGAAGCCTTCTGGTCCTGGGCTTTTATTTGCTGGAAGATTTCTGATTGCAGTTTCAATTATGTGCTTGTGATGGGTCTGTTAAGATTTTCTATTTCTTCCTGGTTCAGTTTTGGAAAGTTATACTTTTCTAAGATTTTTTCCAAGTGATGACATGATATTTTAATGGAGATTTGAAGTATATGTAGGAGTAAGTCCTGGCAGATGAAAGAACTTGGTAAGAGTTCCCAAGAAGTTTGGAATTTAGACATGTGTGATTGCAGCCTAGTGAGAGAAAATGTCTTAAAATGTAAGATAGAGAGGCAGGAAGATTTCTGGAGTGAGCAGTAGTTGAGTTATTGTATCTTATGACTGAAATAAGCAAGACTAGAAAAGGATGAGATTTGGAGGCTGTTGGAGGATGGAGAGATATCAGTCTCTGAGTTTAGTTTAGGGTATACTCAGTTTCAGGAAACTGAGATATGTAAGTGGAGATGTCAAGTAGGAATAGAACTCAGAAGAGACACAAAATTCCACTGTATATAGGTAATTAGGTTTCACTACACTCAAGATGGCATTTAAAGTCATCTTAGATTAATTTACCTAGGAAATGAACACAAAAGGAGAAAAGGGTCAATACCTGCACCATAGAGATTCTAACATTAAAAGATGAAGAGCAAAGGATTAATTTCCATGTAGGATTACAAAACTAAAGAGTCAGAAAATAACACACTATGGAAGGCAGTTCAGTTCAGTTCAGTCACTCAGTAGTGTCTGACTCTTTGTGACCCCATGTACTGCAGCATGTCCATTTCCCTGTCCATCACCAACTCCTGGATCTTGCTCAACTCATGTCCGTTGAGTCGGTGATGCCATCCAACCATCTCATCCTCCATCGTCCTCTTCTCCTCCTGCCTTCAATGTTTCCCAGCATCAGGGTCTTTTCTAGTGGGTCAGCTCTTTGCATCAGGTGGCCAAAGCATTGGGGTTTCAGCCTCAGCATCAGTCCCTCCTGAATATTCAGGATTGATATCGTTTAGGATTGGTTGGTTTGATCTCCAGTCATTGATGGAAGGCAAAGGAAGTCGATTCAAGAAGTAGGGAGTAGTTTATTGTATCAAAAGTAACAAGTGATCATATGGGGTGAAAACCATATTGTATCCATTGAACTGATTATCTCTTTCCTCCATAAAGCTATTACCCAAAACTGTACTGTCAAGTTAAAAGTTAACCAGAAGCAAACTGAACTGACCTCACACCCCCAGAGGACTGCAAGGAAAATCCTTGGGGTTGAGAAGAAGAGCAGCAGGAAAAAGAAAAGTTTATTCATGGGAGATTGGAAATGCACTGTCTACCCAGAAAATGCACAATTTCCTTATATACATGGTTATGACAATTATTTATAGAGATTCTTTGAGACCTAAAATAAAGGTAAATTCCTCCAGCAAGAATTTGCCCTTGTTTCATCCTAGTGCCTTTGGCATGACAATTTTAAAATACAGATTTTTCTATTTTGGGTTTTTTTGGACAATTCGGGATTAAAGGAGTTTCAAGGGACATATAAAGTAAATAATATGACCTTATATATCTGAAATAAACAAAACAGAATTTATAGGAATGAAAAACAATATTTTTTTAAAGTTATTCAAAGGATTAGCAATGGATCAGATATAGCTGAAGAGAGAATTGGTGAGTTGGAAAATGGTTCATAATGCAAGAGAGAAAAGCAAAGAAATTATGAAAAAGAGGTTAAAATGACAACATTGAGAAATTTAATGTAAGTACGATAGTAATTCTAGAAGAGTAGATGTATAATTTAAAAATACAGTATTTTAAGAAATAATTATTTCCAAAACTAATGAAAAACAATAGTTCCCAGATTTAAGAAGTTCAAGCAGAATAAATTTTTAATGATTCACATCTAGAAACAAAATAATTAACATTAAGATATTAGAGATATAAAGAAGATCTTAAAAGTGACCAGGTTGCCTTCAAAAGATAGACATGGACAGAAACCTAATTTTCCACAACAATAAGAGCCAAAAAATTGTTTAATAATATTAATATTATTAATACACTGAAAAAACATAGCTGCCAAAGGGAACTTTTTTATCAGTGACTAAGATACTTCTCAGAGAAGGCAGTGGCACCCCACTCCAGTACTCTTGCCTGGAAAATCCCATGGATGGAGGAGCCTGGTAGGCTGCAGTCCATGCGGTCGCGAAGAGTCGGACACGACAGCGACTTCACTTTCAATTTTCACTTTCCACTTTCATGCATTGGAGAAGGAAATGGCAACCCACTACAGTGTTCTTGCCTGGAGAATCCCACGGATGGGGGAGCCTGGTGGGCTGCTGTCTGTGGGGTCGCACAGAGTCGGACATGACTGAAGTGACTTAGCAGCAGCAGCAGCAAGATACTTCTAGACAAACAAAAAGAGATCCTTGCCACTTCAAGGCCATTTATTGAAGGAAATTCTAAATTACTTTAGAATTTTAGGAGAACATGACCCCAGGCAGAAAGTTTGAGATAGAAGAAGAAATGGAAAACACATAGGATTATAATTTTTTATATAATTTTTTAAAATAAATCTAAATGAACAACAATTGTTTTAAAACAATAATAATAATGTTTTATAAGGTTAGACAACAGAATTAAATTACACAAAATAAAAGTAGCATGACGGAGATAAAGTTAAATTATTCAAAGCCTTATAAAATTATCTCAGAGAAAGTTAAGGTTATTGTTTAAATTTATATTTTGGTTTTCTTTAGTTTTGAAGGCAATCACTAAGTAACAGACACAGTATTCAGTTTCCAAACAAATTGAGGAGAAAATGTAATGAGAAAAAATATATAATTATAAAGAAGGTAAGCAGGAGAGAGGAAAAAACCTAAAAGCAATAACCAAATAAAATATATAAGATGTAAACTCAGATACATCATTAAACAACTGGACATATAGTCAGTGCAACTGACTAAATGATATAGTTAAGACTGTCAGATAACTATCTAAAACATAGATATGGAGCAATTGTAAATAAAGGAATGGTGAAATATGCTAGACAAGTATTTTTTTAAGTTTCTATTTATCAAGGAAAAGATAAAAGGAAAAAGCATCACAAAATAGGGAGGATCCCTTCACAATAAGTGGTACAATTCACCAGGGAGATAAAATAATTTTAAATGTGCCTGCAACTAATGCCATAACCTCAAATGTGATTTTAAAGTTATAGAACACTAAAGAAATTGCAAAGTTCATGATTATATAAGACATACGGCAATAGTACTTTTCCAAAGATGGATGCAACAATTAAATTATCCCACATCAAGGAGTACAGCCCATTTACCCTGCCCCTTGAGTCTGGATGGGCCCTGCCCCTGCTTTGATCAATAGAATAAGTGGAAATAATGCTGTGTTCATTTGGGGCATAGCTCTTAACAAGCTGAGTGGTTTCCACTTCTTTTCTCCTGCATCATCTATACCAATAGACTCAGGAGAAGGCAAAAGAGAAAGAGAGAGAAGAGGAGGGGAAAAGTAAGAATGTGGAGAAAGTGTGTGCAAGGAAACCTATCTAAAAGTCTGGCTGTCATGGTAACAGAAAAATGGAGCCAGGCCGGAGGGAGATGTGGAAGTGAAGAGGAGGTCTGTGGGATTTCTGTTTGTTTTAGTTTGGTTTCAGATGAGTGCTGTTGGATGTATTTGAAATGTCTGAATATTGTCAAGAAGGATCCACAAAACACAGAAGGTGGCAAGACAGGGAAAGATTTCACCTAAGGATTGACACCATTCAAGGAGGCAGAAGTAGGTAAGAGTAAGGGACTCGAGGAGGGAGACTTGTTTCCCTGTGACCAGGAGAGCCGTTAAGCTTCCCTCAGCCTGAGTAAACTTAAGAGCACTTACTTTATAAAATTTGTAGTTATAAATTCTTTCTGTGATTTTTGAAATGTAAATTTTCTACTACCCATCAATGTCTTTCTCAAGGACCTGGGAGCCATCATCTTGAAATGTAATCATCAAGAAAGACAGGGTAACTATACCCCAGTCTCAGTGGGAGGATAGGAGCCTAACTTAAGTACCAATCAGCAAACACCAGTGGTCTAATCACATTGCCCAACCTCTTCCTTAATATCCTCCAGTATTTTTCCAACAGCTCACGCCAGCACTTATAAAATTGACCCTTTCTGTTTCAACAGAGTTGGGTTCAATCTCTCCCCACTATCGCAATGGTCTTGAATAAAATCTTCCCTGCTGTTTTTAACGAGTGTCTAGTGTAGTTTACCTTTGACACATATAATAAGAAAGGAGAAACAATGGATACAGAGGCACTTGGGTTTGCAGACACAACCTCAGAAATTTGAAGGAGTTCCCTGTAATAAATAGCCTTAATTAGCAACATAAATATGAGTCAGGGCTGCTTACTGAGAAGGAAAGAGTGCAAAAGTTGTCAGTGGCTTGAGGAAATTAAAGACGGTCTGACACAGTCATTGTGGGGAAATGAAGGAGCAAACTGACCAGAGAAATGTAGTAAGGATGCTGAAGAATATCAAAGGCCCAGATGAGACCAGTAGTCAAGAATGTATTGACACAGTCTTTGTGGGGAAATGAAGGAGCAAACTGACCAGAGAAATGTAGTAAGGATGCTGAAGAATATCAAAGGCCCAGATGAGACCAGTAGTCAAGAATGTATGATAATACGACTGTGATAGCTACTATTTTGTAGTGAAGAAAACAACTAAATTTAGCTAATTTAACTGGACTTTTGAACTTCATCACTAAACCTTATTCATTATTTTTTCCTCACACTTAGTTTCTTTATATAACATCTGGACACTTTCAGTTCAGTTCAGTTCAGTCACTCAGTCATGTCCAACTCTTTGCGACCCCATGAATCGCAACACACCAGGCCTCCCTGTCCATCACCAACTCCCGGAGTTCACTCAGATTCACATCCATCGAGTCAGTGATGCCATCCAGCCATCTCATCCTCTGTCGTCCCCTTCTCCCCCTGCCCCCAGTCCCTCCCAGCATCAGAGTCTTTTTCAATGAGTCAACTCTTGGCATGAGGTGGCCAAAGTACTGGAGTTTCAGCTTTAGCATCATTCCTTCCAAAGAAATCCCAGGGCTGATCTGTTTAGCAGAGTAAAAATAAACCACATTTACCAAAATACACCAAATCTTCATGTTTTAAATCCTTTCTTGCTCTTCTAAAAGGGAGTCCAGTATGTCCTCATGAATTCCCTCACTGAATATTCCACCAAATCCCCAAGGGTTTTGCATGTAACCCATGTGAGCCACTTTTCCTGAGAATTCTGGGGGTGGGCTTGGAAATTGTCTTAGATTTAATCATGGCTTTCTAACAGCCCCTGGTTTTTCTTCTCCAGTGTCTGCTGCTCCTGCTACCCTTCTGTTCCATTGACTGCCATTAGTCTTCATCCCACAGGCAACTGTGCTGCCCACTCACAACACTCTCTGGATACAAACACTCAGATGTTCTTCAGAATGGGACCAACCACTTTGTTCATGGACTCATGGACTTCAAGCACAGAAAGGAATACAATTGATCACTTCTCCCCATGCCACTGAATAATCTAAGACAGTAGAAGCATCCAGATTATCTCTTGCCCAAGTTGACTCAGCACACAGGTAGATGATCTTTGAGAGGCAAGTCTGCTTCATTTTACATCCTCAACTCTGTCCCATGTGCCACAGGCACTAACCATGAGGAACCTCCTTAAGAGGGGACCACCCAAAGAGAACCTGAATTAAAGTTTGCATCTTCATAATACAATCCATTGCTCCTGGAAAATTAAAAGGACGTAAAAGATGACTAAAATTTACAGTGATATCAGACCCACTTGGTCTGTTTCTTTTCCCTAAATAAAGCTGTCTCATTTCAAGTGATTTTCTACAGCTGGTGATTGTGAGGGGGAGCTTCCCAGGTGGTGCTGAAGAAAAGAACCTGCCTTTCAATGCAGAAGGCTGGTCTTACCTAAGTGTTAGGACTGTTTGTGTTTCCCTCTCCTCCAATCACATGTTGAAGCTATAGTTTTCAAATGTGACTTTATTTCAAGACAGGATCTATGAGGAGCGTGTGCATGCATGCTAAGTCACTTCATTTGTGACTCTTTGTGGCCCTATGGACCGTATCCCACCAGGTCTCTCTGTCCATGGGATTCTCCAGGCAAGAAAACTGGAGTGGGTTGCCATGTCCTCCTCCAGGGGATCTTTCCAAGGATAAAGCTTGTATCTCTTACATCTTCTGCATTGAAAGGCAGGTTCTTTACTACCAGCACCACCTGGGAAGCTCCCCCTCACAATCACCAGCTATAGAAAATCACTTGAAATGAGACAGTTTTATTTAAGTAAAAGAAACAGAGACCAAATAAGTCTGATAGCACTGTAAATTTTGGTCATCTCTTATGTCCTATTCATTTTCCAAGAGCAATGGTTTGTATCATGAGGATGCAAACCAGTTAATTCAGCTTCTCTTTGGGTGGTTCCCTCTTAAGGAGGCTCCTCGTGGTTAGCGCCTCATGCTGGGACTGCCTTCTCATTAAGGCAGGGTGTGTGCTGACCAATCAATGCTAGTAAAATCTGCAGAAGACCACAGCCAGACAGCACGAGGCCACAGACGCTTGGTGTGCATGTGACCTCTAACAGCCGAGAGTGCTGCAATGACTCTTCCACACACTCCATGCATGTGGCATTAAATCAGCTCTAGGTTTTAGCTGTGATTCCTATTAAGCTAAAAATAAGCCCTGAGCCTTAAAATGTGGGCTATATGAACCACTGAGTACAGAGGTGAACTTTAAGAAATCTTTTCCTGGGTTTGTTTCATCTGGGTCAGAAGTTGTAGCCCATAGCTCCCAGGTCAGATTCAGCCTGCTGCCGTGATTTTTTTTTTTTTTTTTTTTTTTTAATACAAAAACTGCCAGAGCCCAGCTCCAGCAGCCAGAGATTCAACCTGAAGAGATGGACGATGTCGGCAATGATGAGGCAGCCTTTGACTCATGGTACAGAGCTACATCGGCAGACGATGATGTAGTCTCTGACTCACAGTATGGGACTACATGTTTATTTCAAGCTTCAGGTTCTCTTTTATACTTTGACAAAAGCATTAGGTCAGAGGTTTGACGTTTTTAGTTTCCTCCACCCAGATTTACTGTACTTAACTTGTGATTACATTGTAACTCATGCTACATTCCTCAGTTTATTTCTTATCTTTCTAAATCCTGGTTTCTCCTAGCATCTTAAGATCATTATCTCCTAAAAAGGCTTCTAGCTATTCTTAATTAATCCTAAACCCTAGACTCAGCAAACTTCTTTTGCCATAAACATTCCCCTCACAAACAGGTCTCAGATAATAATCCTTCCCATGGCCTCAAGCTGCAGCCTACATGCTCATCCTGGGATATTCTTTGTAAAAATCCTTGAACAAATGTCAGTGGTTATTTTATAGATTATTTTCTGGGCACAACTGTAGAAGGCTTTGTGCTTTCTCATGCTTCTCTCAAGCACCTTAACATTCTTTCCAGCCAACTCAACTGAAGAAAGGAAAGAACAAGTCAGAATCACAAGGCCTAACTCCTTCATCCATGGACAGTGCCTGCGAGATGAGGAGAGGGGGCTAGGGTTGTGCCTCCATTTTGTCAGTAATGCTTAATGTGCCTCCCTGACAAAAAAAAAAAAAAAAAAAAACGAATAATGACAATAGAATAGTTTTAAATTACAAAATTGCATCTAAAAGATATACTGTACCTCTATTTCTGCTTTGTAAATAGGTTCATCTATCATTTTTTTAGATTCTATATGTATGCATTAATATGAGATCTTTTTTTTTCTCTTTCTGACTTACTTCATTTTGTATGTCAGTCTCTAGGCCCATCCACATCTCTGCAAATGGCATAATTTCATTCATTTTTACATTTGAGTAATATTCTATGGTATATATGTATATAGTTAAATAAGGTTAAAATTTAAAAAACAATACAACTAACAATTGTTGAGAGAGTTTTGAAAATATTAAGGGAAAATCACTTTATCTTCTAAGTATGATGACTTATGTCTGGGACATCAATCTGTAATCATCCATTTTCCATTCATTCATGCAATATTTAGTATGTGTCTGGTGCTGGAAATAATGAAAACGAAAATAACTCAGATACTATCCATTCACCAGGTGCTCATAGATGGGCATAATACAGCTTTATTGCTAAATGCAACCAGATCTGTTTTCCCAAATGTATGGGCTTCCCTGGTGGTTCAGCAGTAAAGAATCTCCCTTCAAAGCAGGAGACACAGGTAGATGCGGGTTCAATCCCTGGCTCAGGAAGATGCCCTGGAGAAGAAAATGGCAACCCACTTCAGTATTCTTGCCTGGGAAATCCATGGACAAAGGAGACTGGCAGGCTACAGACCATGGTGTGGCAAAAGAGTCAGACATGATTAGCGAGTGAGCATGTACTTATCTTTAATAAAAGAAAAGATGAAGGAAAAAAATATATTCTGGATTTTGTGTTTCTTTTGAAAAGACTGGAATCTCTATTTGGTCATGTATATGTCTATATGGATCACGTGTGTGTCCTGGTTGAGAGTCGAACAGAAAACTTTCCTTCGGCCCAGGCTGGCCCCCTTCACTCATGCATAGCTCTTACTTGGGACCTGTCTGTTTTTGTCTTTATAATCCCTGTTTCAGGGTCAGTAAAACCAGCAGTAGCATCAAAGCCTTGGTAAGAAGTGTAAAAAACACGTATGAAAAAAGGAGAGGACAAAAAGTGCCAGAATGCAGGATATTAAGGTTTGAAGCTTCCCAGAGATCATCTTTCTTATTATTCCTGCTTGTTTCAAGGTAAGAAGCTGAGACTTGCCTCCCCCTAGAGATGCCACTTACAGAGCCTTGTACCCTGCAGCCACCCTGTCTGCAACTGTTTTAAACTCACCTTCTAGCTTCTGGTTCAGAAGACAAAAAGAAAGATTTCTTGAAGATACTTCACAAAACAATTCTGAGCACAAGCATTCGAAAACATTAAACAAGAAGTATTTACTGACCTTCTACAGACTCTGGAGTTTTATTTATTTAATTGTTTTCTAAACAAGTAAAAGGGTCACATAGCCTGCATATCAAGACAAGAATTTGGACAAGAAAATTTCCCATGTGCTCTTCTCCAAAATGAAACTTTTAGAACCTTCCCTGACATGCTGCACACTTAGTTGCTCAATCGTGTCCAACTCTTTGTAGTTCGCCAGGCTCCTCTGTCCGTGGAATTTTTCAGGCAAGAATACTGGAGTGGGTTGCCATTTCCTCCTCCAGGGGATCTTAGGGATCGAAAGAGTCTTCTGGGTCTCCTGCATTGCAAGCAAATTCTTTACCCACTGAGGGATAGCTAAATAAATTCAATGCAGAATAATTTGGGGAAATGTATTCCAGGGTCAATAGATAAGCAGATTCACTTTAATACAAAGGGTTCAGATCCGTTCAGTTCAGTCCCTCAGTCGTGTCCAACTCTTTGAGACCCCACAAATCACAGCACGCCAGGCCTCCCTGTCCATCACCAACTCCTGGGGTTCACTCAGACTCACGTCCATAGAGTCCGTGATGCCACCCAGCCATCTCATCCTCTGTCGTCCCCTTTTCCTCCTGTCCCCAATCCCTCCCAGCATCAGAGTCTTTTCCAATAGGTCAACTCTTTGCATGAGGTGGCCAAAGTACTGGAGTTTCAGTTTCAGCATCATTCCCTCCAAAGAAATCCCAGGGCTGATCTCCTTCAGAATGGACTGGTTGGATCTCCCTGCAGTCCAAGGGACTCTCAAGAGTCTTCTCCAACACCACAGTTCAAAAGTATCAATTCTTTGATGCTCAGCTTTCTTCACAGTCCAACTCTCACATCCATACATGACCACAGGAAAAACCATAGTCTTGACTAGACAGACCTTATTCGGCAAAGTATTGTCTCTGCTTTTCAATGTGCTATCTAGGTTGGTCGTAACTTTTCTTCCAAGGAGTAAGCGTCTTTTAATTTCATGGCTGCGATCACCATCTGCAGTGATTTTGGAGCCCAAAAAAATAAAGTCTGACACTGTTTCCACTGTTTCCCCAGCTATTTCAATGAAGTGATGGGACCAGATGCCATGATCTTAGTTTTCTGAATGTTGAGCTTTAAGCCATCTTTTTCACTCTCCTCTTTTAGTTTCATCAAGAGGCTTTTTAGTTCCTCTTCACTTTCTGCCATAAGGGTGGTGTCATCTGCATATCTGAGGTTACTGATATTTCTCCCAGCAATCTTGATTCCAACTTGTGTTTCTTCAGGTCCAGCGTTTCTCATGATGTACTCTGCATATAAGTTAAATAAGCAGGGTGACAATATACAGCCTTGCAAAGGATTAGCACCTTTCAATTCAATTGAAATCTCCAAAAGATTTCAAAATGGTTTATAGATTAACTCTCCTTTCCACATCATCTAGATGAAATGACCTCTAGTTTAAGTAGCTCTCTAAGTGAAATTTAAGAATTGTCATGACTACTACACAAAGGCTTTATTTTTATAAAGGTAAAAATAGTATAAAAATTATTTCAGTAATATTTTTAAGTCTGCAGAGTAGATATCAAATGGCCATTTCTCTCCTTCCTCATCTTTTCTCATACTTTCCCAGTGTGGGGAAAAAAGCAAACAGGTGAATGACAGACATAGGCAAGAAGAGAGTAACAGTGAGCAACAGATAATTACAGAGAGAACGTCAGAGCCAGGGACATGGGAAGGAGGGTCAGGAGGAAGGGTACAAGAGGAGGGGGAGAGACATCACCAGAGCAATGAGACGGAGCTAGTGCTTGCTCTGGACCTTCCAAAATCCAGGGTCAAGGAGAAATAAGACATGCAAGCCACCCAATGCCCGCTCTCCTATGTCTGGGTTATCACAGCAGGTCTTGAAATACTAGTGCTCTGAGTTGTCAAGTCTTAAGGCAACTCTACCATTAGTAGAGTTAGGCAGTGTGATTACATGGATAAATTTAGTACATTAAATACCCTTAATGCTCTCAGCAAATTCTGTAGCCAGAACTGTTCATGACAAACTGAATTAACTAGTTTTAGTTTTACTCCTACTCTCCTGATTAAGTCTTGATCTGGGCAAATGAGATGAGTTACTTAAAGCCAGATGCAAAGGCAGTCTCACTTAGGAGTTGTCCCTTATAGGGTAGACCTATCAGACTCGGCTTTGATGGAAAAGTTCAATTTATCCAGAAAAGCCTTTCTCTAGTGATACAGGAAGTCCATTCTTTGATCAAAGACAAATACATAGTAGCTGGATTTTCTAGCCTGGATCTCCAGATGGGTAATGCTAAAGAAACTAAAAAAGCCCAAATGATAGGTTCTATTCTGTTATACTCCATGGGGGAAACTGTACACAGTCTATAGATACTAATCACTGTATGCGTGATCATATATACGGTGTGACATCTCCGATAGTCTCAGACATGTCACAGTGAGCCAGCTCACATATTGTGTGCTCCTCAATATGGCCACTTGTGGTACTGGGATGCTCCCCTGTTAACCAAGCACAGACAGCATATGCCCCCCCCACCCCCCCGCCCGAGCACCAAGTCATGGTGAGGGTTGATGGCTGATGATGGGAAGCAACTCATATTGTGAATCAAGGAACAGAAGGGGCAGCATTCACCCTCTGGAAGAGAAGCTCCTGCCCAAGAAAGTTGTTTTAAGCTAAGCATCAGAAGATCCCCTGGAGAAGGAGATGGCACCCCACTCCAGTATTCTTGCCTCGAGAATCCCATGGACAGAAGAGCCTGATGGGCTACATTCTATGGGGTCACAAAGAGTCTGACATGACTGAAGGGACTTAGCATGCATGCAAGCATCAGAAAACAGAAGATGACTGACAAACACGAAAATACACAGAATGTATTCCAATTATTCACAAACTATGTACAGGTAACAAAGGCCCCCTTGTTCCAAATCTCGGGGCCAAAATGTTTTAGAACTCATAATTGCATGTATTTCAGAAAGGTACTAAAGTGCCTCTTTGTTGTTCTTTAGTCGCTCAGTCTTGTCTAACTCTTTGTGACCCCATTAACTGCAGCCTTCCAGGCCCCTCTGTCAATAGGATTTTCTAGGCAAGAATACTGAAGTGGATTGCCATTCCCTTCCTAGGGGATCTTTCTGACCCAGGGACTGAACCTGAGGCTCCTGTTGCTCCTGCACTGCAGGGGGATTCTTTGCCACTGAGCCACCGGGAAAGCCCAAAGTGCGTATGTTACATAATAAATAATCCCCCAACAGTGTCTGAAGTGGGACTCAGAAATCAAACACATCAGTGTTTCTGCAGCAAAATATGGGAATATTTACACGAAGGGGGATACATAAACAACCTAAATTCCCTCTGTGAGGTTAGGTCTGGTTTTACCTTCAAATAAGTTAGCAAAATGGCTTTCAGTTTTTTGAGCTTTTTGAAAATTGATATAAAAGATTGTGGACCTGTATGCTTTCCTTCAACATAAATTACTAGTTTATGGATAAAGATGCGACAGACTCTACCTCTGGCACCTTTATTGCTACTCCACTTCCATAATTTGCTTCCAAACCTACTCTGCCACTCTGAGAGAACCCACGGTTGTACTATACTTTAATGCACTGAAGCCACAAACCATTCATTCAATTAGAGTAAATGACTGATTTTACTGAACACCTTCTATGGGTCTACCTGACACTAGAAACACACTACAAATAGTGACTCAGCTACTTTATTAAGTGACTCTGTAGCCTAAAGCCATGCATTCCTAAATTCTCAACTTCCTAGTTTACAAAGGCTATCCGGGGGGAAAAAAAGGAAATATTTACTTTTACACCTTCTACTCAAAGGATTCTGATGGTGAAATCTATTTTTAATTAGTATTTTTGAGTCATCTAAGAAAACACCACTGCTGAACAAGTTTATGTGAAAGTAATCTTGAGCAGCAAGTAATACTTTAAAAATGCCTGAGATTTCAAAATTTTGTTTAATTATTATTATTGAGACATAGGCTCTCTCCTTACCATGCATTCCCTTTCTAGGAAAAATTTTTATAAAACAACAAAGCTCTAATTCAAACAATTTAATGTTTACTTATTATCCAAACAAATGATAGCAAAAGATTTATTATGTAACACAAGTTAAAATTTAGTTCAATTAATTCGAAAGCAGAAAAATTACTATCATATGAGGCATAGATTTAATTTGACATACTGGAACCAATGATTACCATTTAAAAACCTGTTTTAACTGTTTTGATTTATTCTAGGGCAATGTTTCCAATATTCTATCTTTGTAGAATGGCTGTATTTTACCTTTAAGTATTAAATGGTCATCCAAAGGATTTTAAGCAGTCTTCCAGATTCAGAATTCCTCTGGTTTGATAAAGACAAGCCAGAGAATAATTTGAATAGGAAATTTGAAAGATAGGGCCATAATACAAGATCATGTCAAAAGAGAAAAATAACACTAGCGATATAATTTGGCATTAAAATAAAGGATATAAAAACCATGGCTCTGGACTTAGGGAAAATCAATCTAATATTTTTAGTTTTGAGCCAATACCATGTCTGGAACAAAGCTTTTGGCCATATTGGAGTATGATTTACACCTTCACAATTTTCTGTATCTTATGCCAGCAACCTATAGGAAAATCCAACCCATGAGTTACAAGCGGACAATCGAGGTCTTCTATTTGAAGTGAGCAAATTCGATGAATAGAACTGTTGCTAATTTTACATTTCTTACAAATCTTGTTGATTCAGGGATTGAATAATAGTATAAAGCTTTAAGTCAGCTACTAAAGCATGTATAAGATTAGAACAATCTGACATGTTGCATGCTGTAGAGAAATAGGTAAAAAAAATTACACATGCTAGGACAGAATTTGTCCCCACATGAAATATTAAAACTGAATGCAACTGAACTCTACCAACCACATAGAGCTGGAGAGAAGACTGTGAGGATGTCAGGGAATGCATTTGTTAGGTAGCATACTTACTACCTGGGCTGCCTAGGTGGCCCAGTGTTAAAGAATCCACCTGTTAATGCCTGCAAGAGAGGTAAGAACCATGGGTATGATCCCTTGGTCATGAAGATCCCCTAGAGGAGGGCATAGCAACCCACTCCAGTATTCTTGCCTGGAAAATTCCATAGACATAGGAGCCTGGCAGACCATGGTCCCTGGGGTTTCAAAGAGGTGGACACGACTGAGCAGGCTTCAGCAATACGTGAACCGTGAACTTCCAGATGTTAAACCTAGTTTTAGAAAAGGCAGAAGAACCAGAGATCAAATTGCCAATATCCGCTGGATCATGGAAAAAGCAAGAGAGTTCCAGAAAAACATCTATTTCTGCTTTATTGACTATGCCAAAGCCTTTGACTGTGTGGATCACAAGAAACTGTGGAAAATTCTGAAAGAGATGGGAATACTAGACCACCCGACCTGCCTCTTGAGAAACCTATATGCAGGTCATGAAGCAACAGTTAGAACTGACCATGGAACAACAGACTGGTTCCAAATAGGAAAAAGAGTACATCAAGGCTATATATTGTCACCCTGCTTATTTAACTTCTATGCAGAGTACATCATGAGAAACGCTGGGCTGGAAGAAGCACAAGCTGGGATCAAGATTGCTGGGAGAAATGTCAATAACCTCAGATATGCAGATGACACCACCCTTATGGCAGAGGGTGAAGAGAAACTAAAAAGCCTTTTGATGAAAGTGAAAGAGGAGAGTGAAAAAGTTGGCTTAAAGCTCAACACTCAGAAAATGAAAATCATGGCATCTGGTCCCATCACTTCATTGAAATAGATGGAGGAAATGTGGAAACAGTGTCAGACTTTATTTTGGGGGGCTCCAAAATCACTGCAGATGGTAACTGCAGCCATGAAATTAAAAGATGCTTACTCCTTGGAAGAAAAGTTATGACCAACCTAGATAGCATATTGAAAAGCAGCGACATTACTTTGCCGACTAAGGTCCGTCTAGTCAAGGCTATGGTTTTTCCTGTGGTCATGTATGGATGTAAGAGTTGGACTGTGAAGAAGGCTGAGCGCTGAAGAATTGATGCTTTTGAACTGCGGTGTTGGAGAAGACTCTTGAGAGTCCCTTGGACTGAAAGGAGATCCAACCAGTCCATTTTGAAGGAGATCACCCCTGAGATTTCTTTGGAAGTAATGATGCTAAAGCTGAAACTCCAGTACTTTGGCCCCCTCATGCAAAGAGTTGATTCACTGGATAAGACTCTGATGCTGGGAGGGATTGGGGGCAGGAGGAGAAGTGGACGACAGAGGGCGAGATGGCTGGATGGAATCACTGACTCGATGGACGTGAGTCTGAGTGAACTCTGGGAGTTGGTGATGGACAGGGAGGCCTGGCATGCTGCGATCCATGGGGGCACAAAGAGTTGGACACAACTGAGTGACTAAACTGAACTGAACTGAGCACACACCCACAACACAGCCACACTTACTACAATTCATGTAACAGGCTCGTTGGATATTTGACTATACAGGGAAGTCAAGCTCCCACAGCAAACGTGTTATAATGAAAAATTCATGGTCCCTCAGTTCAGCTCAGTAGCTCAGTCATGATCAACTCCTTGTGACCCCATGAACTGCAGCACATCAGGCCTCCCTGTCCATCACCAACTCCTGGAGTTCACTCAAGCTCACATCCATCATGTCGGTGATGCAATCCAGCCATCTCATCCTCTGTCATCCCTTGTTCTCCTGACCTCAATCCCTCCCAGCATCAGAGTCTTTTCCAATGAGTCAACTCTTCACATGAGGTGGCCAAAGTACTGGAGTGTCAGCTTTAGCATCAGTCCTTCCAAAGAACACCCAGGACTGATCTCCTTTAGAATGCACTGGTTGGATCTCCTTGCAGTCCAAGGGACTCTCAAGAGTCTTCTCCAACACTACAGTTCAAAAGCATCAATTCTTCAATGCTCAGCTTTCTTCACAGTCCAACTCTCACATCCATACATGACTACTGGAAAAACCACAGCCTTGACTAGATGGACCTTTGTTGGCAAAGTAACGTCTCTGCTTTTCAATATGCTATCTAGGTTGGTCATAACTTTCTTTCCAAGGAGTAAGTGTCTTTTAATTTCTTGGCTGCAGTCACCATCTGCAGTTATATTGGAACCCAGCAAAATAAGGTCTGACACTGTTTCCACTGTTTCCCCATCTATTTCCCATAAAGTATGGGACCAGATGCCATGATCTTCGTTTTTTGAATGTTGAGCTTTAAGCTTACTTTTTCACTCTCCACTTTTACTTTCATCAAGAGGCTTTTTAGTTCCTCTTCACCCTCTGCCATAAGGGTCATGTCATCTGCATATCTGAGGTTATTGACATTTCTCCCAGCAATTTTTATCCCAGCTTGTGCTTCTTCCAGCCCAGCGTTTCTCATGATGTACTCTGCATATAAGTTAAATAAGCAGGGTGACAATATATAGCCTTGACATACTCCTTTTCCTATTTGGACCAGTCTGTTATTCCATGGTCTAACTGTTGCTTCCTGACCTGCATACAGATTTCTCAAGAGGCAGGTCAAGTGGTCTGGTATTTCCCATCTCTTTCAGAATTTTCCACAGTTTTTTCTGATCCACACAGTCAAAGGCTTCGGCATAGTCAATAAAGCAGAAGTAAATGTTTTTCTGGAACTCTCTTGCTTTTCCCATGATCCAGCGGATATTGGCAATTTGATCTCTGGTTCCTCTGCCTTCTGTAAAATCAGCTTGAACATCAGGGAGTTCACAGTTCATGTATTGCTCAAGCCTGGCTTGGAGAATTTTGAGCATTACTTTACTAGCATGTGAGATGAGTGCAATCGTGTGGTAGTTTGAGCATTCTTTGGCACTGCCTTTCTTTGGGATTGGAAAGAAAACTGATCTTTTCCAGCCCTGCTGAGTTTTCCAAATTTGCTGGCATATTGAGTACAGCACTTTCACAGCATCATCTTTCAGGATTTGAAATAGCTCCAACTGGAATTCCATCACCTCCACTAGCTTTGTTCATAGTGATGCTTTCTAAGGCCCACTTGACTTCACATTCCAGGATGTCTGGCTCTAGGTGAGTGATCACACCATCATGATTATCTGGGTCATGAAGATCTTTTTTGTATAGTTCTTCTGTGTATTCTTGCCACCTCTTCTTAATATCTTCTGCTTCTGTTAGGTCCATACCATTTCTGTCCTTTATCGAGTCCATCTTTGCATGAAATGTTCCCTTGGTAGCTCTAATTTTCTTGAAGAGATCTCTAGTCTTTCCCATTCTGTTGTTTTCCTCTATTTCTTTGCCTTGATCACTGAGGAAGGCTTTCTTATCTCTCCTTGCTATTCTTTGGAACTCTGCATTCACATGCTTATATCTTTCCTTTTCTCCTTTGCTTTTCACTTCTCTTCTTTTCACAGCTATTTTTAAGACCTCCCCAGACAGCCATTTTGCTCTTTTGCATTTCTTTCCATGGGGATGATCTTGATCTCTGTCTCCTGTACAATGTCACAAACCTCAGTCCATAGTTCATCAGGCACTCTATCTATCAGATCTAGTCCCTTAAATCTATTTCTCACTTCCACTGTAGAATCATAAGGGATTTGATTTATGTCATATCTGAATGGTCTAGTGGTTTTCCCTACGTTCTTTGATTTAAGTCTGAATTTGGCAATAAGGAGTTGATGATCTGAGCCACAGTCAGCTCCCAGTCTTGTTTTTGCTGACTGTATAGAGCTTCTCCATCTTTGGCTGTAAAGAATATAATCAATCTCATTTCAGGGTTGACCATCTGGTGATGTCCATGTGTAGAAAGAGCTAAAAACCTTAAGTATGCTCTATCACCAACAATTGAATATACAATACTTATTGAAATAGCACCTTACTTTTAAGAGATGATTCTGCTTGAATCAAATTATCCCCATATTTCAAGCAGTATTTTGAATATCTTCTTCCAAATGATAGAACATTTTAAAAATTGTTTACTCAAACATTCCATCTGCCTAGATACTCTCTTCTTTCAAGATTTTTATTATTGCTAGTACAATGCTTATCAGACAGTGGCAAGCTGACTTCTATGTTTTGTCAACTGACAGCCTTGTTAAGTACAATATAACGCATTTGAGATATTTCAAAAATATCTATTAATGTAGTTATATCAGTACATATCTAACATGTACTGAAACAATTCCTGGCTGAAGAACCTGGTGAATCCTGTATCCTTTTTTCCCTCCCACCTTAGGATATATAGTCAAAATATTATAGGTTCTACCCTTTGCAATTTTCAATATTGCTCACTTCATAAACAGATGAGATTTTATATAAAAACTTACTGATGAAATATATAGTTACCTACTTCAGAATGAGGAAACTAAAAACAACTAGCTAGAAGTAAATTCTTAAAGTGTTTAATCCTCATATCCCAATTTATGGCATGTCATTAGGAGGGCAAAAGCAATATAAATCCAACTTTTCTTATCTTGTTTCAGTCCTTGAATAGTCTAGCCCCTTACTGGAAGCAAAACCTGCTCAGAAGTATGATCAAAGGGCACTTGATTCTTGCGGTACTGTTTCTTATTCCTGAGCATAGTGATATCCTTGAAGATAGACCAAAATGGCCCAAGTAATTTTCTTACCAAAGTCATTTCACTCTCCCTCATCAGTGATGAAATTTGTACATGTTTGGGGGTGAACAGAAAGAAGAAAGATTGGACCTTTAACTCTAGTTGAGTAAAATACCTTGTGAGAAATAGCCAAATAACTCAAGTAAAAGTGTGGTTTCATTTTTGCATGAGTCAGCAACCAAAGAACCAGAGTGGAAAACGGAATTTAATCTTTCAAGTTTGAAGTTCAACGCTGCTACAAATTCCAGCCCTACATCCCAGCACCCTCCTTGACATTTATTACAGGGCTGAAGAAGAAATATTCTTCTATGTGAATTTCATACCTTCCAGCCTCCTTTTTGACAATTCCAACCTAACACTTCTTAAAAGCATAGACTGCTTTTTGTGTACCCAAAATCTGAACTTCTTTTCCTTGAGCACTGTTGACATTCAGTGGAGACAGAGGATAATTATAGGTGTCTCAAAATCCCAAAGGACTATAGCCTAGAACAGATATATCTGGTTTGAGACAGTTGATATACAATGCAGCAACAAAAATTCATTTTCCACATGCACACAACTTAAATAGAATGAAAGGAACAATAGTTTAAAGGAGCAAAGGTGGACAAGGAAACTTTTGCAACCTAGACTGTTAGAAAGAGTTCTTGGCTGGCTATGAGAGCAAATTGAACATCAAAACTGAAAACTTTTTCTATGCAAAAGACATCGTTAAAAAATTAAAAAACAGACTATAGATTGGGAGAAAATATTTGCAAATCACACATTTGACAAAAAAAAAAATCAGAGTGTATAAAGAACTCACAGGACTCAGCAGTACAAATCTGCTTCTATTCAAGGGCAAGAAACAGAGCCTGGACTTAACTTCTTGGCTAAAATAACCCAAATTGAATACACAAAATATATGACACAATGGTTTTTAAGATACTGGACATCAGGCAATAAAGAACAGTGATAACAAGAGAAAGGAATTGAGTAAGCAAGTCCTAGGATTCCCCAGTCTACTGTCTTGGGAACATTTCCATTACATAGTGCAGGGAGGGAAAGCCCAGGCAGAATCCAGAGAAATTCCTGAGTTGAGGAGGAGGTGAAAGTCTGGGGAGGTAAAGGCAGGTAGATTTCACAAAACAGGATCAAAGACAGGGTCTGTCTTATTTATTTTTATTATTATTCTTCATTGTATTCCCAGCTGCTCACTTGAGGACTGGCAGATACTAAGCATTCAAAGATGGAACATAAGGAAAGCTAAGCACCAAAGAATTGATGCTTTCAAACTGTGGTGCTGAAGAAGACTCTTGAGAGTCTCTTGAACAGCAAGGAGATCAATCCAGTCAATCTTAAAGGAAATCAACACTGAATACTCATTGGAAGCACTGATGCTAAAGCTGAAGCTCCAATACTTTGGCCACCTGATGTGAAAAGCCTACTCTTTGCAAAAGACCCTGCTGCTGGGAAAAACTGAGGGCAGGAGGAGAAGGGGGTGACAGAGGATGAGATGGTTGGATGGCATCATAGACTCAATGGACATGAGTTTGAGCAAACTCCCAGAGACAGTGAAGGACAGGGAAGCCTGGCATGCTGAATTCCATGGGGTTGCAAAGAGTCAGACACGACTTAGCAACTGAACAACAACAACAACAGAGCATTCAAAAGATACTGAATGGGTTAATGGAAGGATGGATGGATGAATGAAGAGGTCAATAAACAGGTGCTAAGAAAAATAGTTCCCAAGAGAGAGTAAGTTTTGAAGGCAAAACTTATGAATGAAAAGAAGGAAACATTTCCCCATGGTTGGAAAGACAAGCTAATGTATACAAACTGTTAAAATCCTAATCTAATCTTCATTGGCCTGAGCCTGTGCTGCATACTGACTCTGTTCATATATCTTTAAAATCCAGCATAGAGTAGAACCTAAGCAGGGAATTCTGGAATGAAAGCATGCACTGATAATAAAAGGCTTATTTCTCAAGTCCAAGACGTGCTGTGACTCAATGCTCTGTTTATGTTTTTTACAAGTCTCAGAGGTTGTCTCCACTGATCCAAGACTCAGCTAGACAGTAAGTTTTTAGCCCAGCAAAGCACATTATGTTGCAAGCTTCCTTGACTCTTACCTTAATACTTCTACACTAACACATTAGCTTTTCTAAAATTCCCTTAAAAGATATGCTTCATTTAAATGGCATCAATTCTAGAAACTTAATACCAAAACTTTCCAGTCATCTCTCAAAGAGATTATCATATTAAGGCTTTGGAAAATCCAAAGTGATCTAATTTCATTCTACTTTCTTCTGCGCACATTTCCACATCACTTAAATTTGAGCAACTGACACTTCTGTTCACCATCTTATGTAAACACTCTATATCCATGAATGCTACATCTAAAATTAATTCTGGTCTGTTCTGGGAGTGGGTGTGGGAGAAGTATGCTTGTACAATATTATACAGAAATTGGGACTTACATTTTATGTTCATATTTCTTCTGTGTGTTACAAAGATTTGTTGTTGTTGTTGTTTAGTTACTAATTTGTGTCCAACTCTTTTGTGACCCCATGGACTGACTATAGCCTGCTAGGCTCCTCTGTTCATGGGATTGTCCAGGCAAGAATTCTGAGTGGTTGCCATTTCCTTCTCCAGGGGAACTTTCTGACCCAGGGATTGAATCCATGTCTTCTGCATTGGCAGGTGGACTTTTTACCGTTGAGCCATATGCCTCTAAATAAAATTGGGGAATGAACAGAAAATAGTGGAGTGAATCAAAGCTCCCAATAACTCTTTCCCTTTTTTTCACTGAAAGACCTGTAGAATCATACACAGAGAGAAGCTGCCTCATCAATTGCCAAAATAGATGGAATTTAGCTTATTGCTATTTGTGATCAATGGGATTAAGGCAATACTGGCAGCCAAACTGACCTGCAAATGTTGTCTCAAGGAGGATCTCTACCAGAAGCCCTAGGACCCCATCCTAGTCTTCTTCAACATAAGCTCCACAAGAAGTACGAGATGGGAGTTTTTTGTCTGCCCCATCTTCTCCTGTCTAAACTGCCCAGTAGATTTATTAGCTCCCTATGGTGTCTCAGAGATTCAAGACTTGACCTCTTCTCTCAACTCCAAAGCCACTTACTCTGCTTTCCACCCAAGCGTTTTACACCAAGTCTTTGCCTCTCTTCACATTGCTGCTGTCTTTTTGTCTTTGGATCTTGATCCTGGCTTCATCACTCAGTGTTGCTTTCCAGATATTTTTTCTCCTTAGTCTTTAACCCATAGGTCAATCTTGACCCATTTCTATGTTGCTCCTGGAACCTCAGCCTAAGTCCAGCATCCTGGATATAGGAAACTAGGAGTAATGAATCATACTAAGAAAATACCCTACCACGAAAGAAAAAGAAATGTGCAGAAGTCTCAAAGGAAATGCTTGGGTTAGAACTATTAGCCATTATCAACAAGATGAAAAGAAGAATGGTAAGGACAAACAAGACTGAATCCTAGAACTATTCTGTTGGCAGCAGTAGCAGTAAAAAGTATAGACTTTCCTATGGAGAATCATATTCTTGAAACAACAGATAGATTCCAGGAACATGTGAAGGATGCACAACAAACAATAATGTAAGAGAAGATGACAGATGTGGAAAGTAGAGCAGCACTCTAACTAAACATTAATAGGTACTTCGGAATGTAGGATCAACACAACAGGACAGATAATCAAGGCTATAACTGAAGAAAATTTTACTTAAGGAAGAGAGATGATGCTAATAAGTCAACACAACTAGATCTCAATAGCAAATTAGGACACCCATGCACACATGAAAAATGAGGACACCAAACCCTTATATTAAACTGCTGAAGATCAATGAAAGGGAGAAGAAAATAAAGGTTAAAATTCCTCTATAAGCTATAGCAAAAACTTATTTTATTTATTAAGTACCTTTACATTCATTATTTTAGTGCTGGTAGAATTTGTGTAAGGACAGCAATATTATGAGCATCACTAAAAATTTGGTTTTATCTCCCATATCTTACCTAAATATATATTTTTAATCATTTCATTAATTCAACAAGCATTTATTGACTGTTAACTGTGCCAGACTCTGCTCTAGGGGCACACTTGAGCCTTTACCTCTCCTCCTGACTCTAGACATGAGGAGGGATACTCATGTGTTTGGTTAAGGTCAAGCACATTGTTACTTTTTAGAATATAAGCCAAGATAGTTCTGTTTCCTGTGTCTATATGTTTTTAAATTTAATCTTTCTTTGAAATGTCTATTGAAACTAAAATCCACTGATAGGTAAACTGGGACTGGGATTGACTTCAGTGTAGGAAAAGCGTTTGACCTGGGAAGGACTAACAGGACCAGAATAGAATCAAGATGCACTATGTGGAAGACCTTGGTGAGCCATTCTAAGCTTAAAGGAGAAAGGGCCTTTCAGTTACATTCTTGAACTAAGGTTGGTGTTTTCTTGCTTCTTCTCACACCAAAAGATAAGTCATCTCACCTACATAAGATGAGTCTAGGGAAAAGAGGTCAGTGAGGCCACCCACATGCCTATTTGGTGTCCAGGCCACTTAGCACCCTTTTAAAAAGCACACTGTTCAATTACCCAAGAGGGCCTGGTATTTTTATACAAGGACTGAAGCCAAAATCCTTAGAGTGGCATTGCCAAAAAGAAATTCTCAGAAAAAAAAAAAAATTGATGATAAAATTTAGAGTTTTTTAAACTGATATTTTTAAAAACCTTCTTGGAGTTTTATAGACTAGATTAGAATATTAATGTATCCAGCAGCAAAGTTTATTCAATCTCCAATAATTTTACATTTCCAAACCAAAATTGACCACAGAAATTCTTTACATGGAAGGCCTATTTACAAGTTGTAAAAGAGTAAAACTAATTATATAAAACTACTTTAGAATGATAGGGTGACTTCTTTCTGGAACTGTTTTCACATCTTCATAAAGTAACAATCAGAATTATAGCTGCTACCCGTCGAATGTTTACTATATTCCTGGCACCATTCTGAATGCTTCATATATGTTAAATCATATAATCTTCATATCATCATCATGTGATAGGTCCTGGTATTCTCCCCTACTTAAAAGATGAGGAAACTAAGAGATCAAATAACTTTTCCATGAGCACTCAATTTGTAAGGAACAAAACTAGAATCTGAATTCAAGTAGACTAACTTCAGACTCCAGCCTTAAGCACAGCACTTGATCATCATCTACCCAACTATTACTGTCTTTCTTTATACAGTTAATACATGGTTAAGCAGCCAGAAAGCTCTAGATCCCAGCCATCTCCTCACCTCTTTCCAACTTGAAGACTCAAGTCATATCAGACACTGGATAAAATGATAGGTGTAATTCTTACCTTTAGACTAATGAAACTCAGGGAAGGAAAACAGACAAGTAAGCCAATAAATACAATCTATTTCTCTACACATTCATAGAGGAATACGTGGGCAACAGTCTATGGATTCACACAGAGGAATATATCCAGGAATTTTATATTATTTCACAAAAGCTGGCAACGGCACAGATCAATTAGAATAAAAGCTAGCCATGGTCGTGCTGGTTAAGTTGTTAAGTTGTGTCCAACTCTTGTGACTCCATGGGAATTAGCCCACCAGGCTTCCCTGTCCATGACATTTCTCAGGAAAGAATACTGGAGAGGGTTGCCTTTATTTCTCTGGGAAATCTTCCCAATCCAGGGATCAGACCCACATCTCCTGTATTAAAGGCAGATTCTTTCACCGACTGGGCTACCAGGGAAGCCCAGAAGCTAGCCCCAGAGCTGGCAAAAAGTCCCAGAGGCTCCCTGCTGTATGGGTATTTCCCCTTTCCTTTCTGGATCGTGAGGTGATTCAAACGGCCCCAAGGTGAAGCCAAGGTAATCAGGGTGTTGGAGCTCTGTTTGAGCTCAGAGCAATGGCTGTTTTTCAGCTTGCACAGAAGTGTTTCAATGTTTAACAAGAGATACGGTTATAAGGCCACCATATTGTCTGCATATGCCGTGGGGTTTTCCTGTCTACTAGCTCTCACTTAGGCTGTCAACCAAAAGTAGCAAAGCTGCTCTTAAGCAGACTAAATTCCAGACATGAGAAGAGAAGGTTGATTTTTCTCCCTCCTCCACCCACAAACACTTCCTTCTAGTCTGCAGCAGACTTGATCCTCCACCTCAGTATTTCCCAGTGCGGTATTCATACCATCTGTAACTATCACTTTAGGAGGTCCTAACGAGCTTGAAAAATTTCATTGACTGTGTATTTAAGAGGGCTTCCCAGATGGCACTAGTGGTAAAGAACCCACCTGCCAATGCAGGAGACACAAGAGATGCAGGTTCGATCCCTAGATTGGGAAGATCGCCTGTAGGAGGGGATGGTAACCCACTCCAGTATTCTTGTCTAAAGAATCCCATGAACAGAAGAGCCTGGCCTGTTACAGTCCACAGGGTCGCAAAGAGTTGGACACAACTGAAGCGACTTAGCATGCAGGCAGCATGCACATTTATTTAAAAGTAGCAACTCAAACCATAATTTTGTTGACATTGTTGCTTAGACCAAAGCTACATTTTTTTAAGGTTAAGAAAATACAAGAGACATATACCAAAAAAAAAAAAAAAAAGTTAAAATCATGAAGCTTTTAAATGAAAGATTAGCTCTGAGGAGCATTGTCCTATCTTAACTGAGATGAACTTCTTCATTCGTCTGACATTTTTCTATATTATCTCTCATCGCTATGCTTAAATCATCTGTGTTTTTTGTTTGTTTGTTTGTTTCACTTCTTCCTACTCTTCTAGGTCGCTCTTCTTCCTGGCAGCCCAAAGTCTACTGCAATGTCTCATTTTCAGACTTGAACAAAGTGATTTCTATATCCATTATAGCTGGAAGTATTTGAAAACCTGCGATAGGAATATAAACTATCTCGAGCAAAGGATTAAAATTTATTACCTAAGTATCCAAATCACAGAGATGTGGATCCAGCCTCAGGTATGCCTGGATCCCTAGAGAAGGATATTGTCAGAACCGACACTTTGTTATCTCTGAGTGTTCCTTTCTTTCTTTCTCACAGATTTTTTCATATGAGTCAACTTGGCAGCAGACAGCTCCAGGGTCACAACCTTACAGTGCTGAGAACAATTTAAAGTTTTCCGATAAGCCCACATAGAAAAATTTCAAGGACAAGCTCTGATTGGATAGAGCTGTCACACACTCATTAGAAATCCATATACATGGTGGGAGAAAAGCATTTCCCCTAAAGAGAGATAACAGAAAAATGTGGCACAAAATTTAAAATTAAAAAAATTTCAACTAGAGCCTTTGCTTGCAGTTCGGTAGTTAAGACTTCACCTTCAATGCAAGGGTGTGTGGGTCTGATCCCCGATGAAGAGTTAAGATCCCACATGCCTCGAGGCCAAAAAACATAAGACAGAAGCAATATTGTAACAAATTCAATCAAGACTTCAAAAATAGTCCATGTAAAAAAAGTTTATAAAAAATTTCAGCTCTATAAATAACATCTTATATAATTTTGGGTTTTGAGAAGCCTCTCTCATATTGTTGTTTAGTCACTGAGTCGTGTCCAGTTCTTTTGCAATTCCATGGACTGTAGCCTGCCAGGCTCCTCTGTCCATAGGATTTCCCAGGCAAGAATACTGGAGTTGGTTGCTATTGCCTTCTTCAGGGGATCTTCCCAGCCCAGAGATCGAACCCTCATCTCCTGCACTGGCAGTTGGGTTCTTTACCACTGAGCCACCAGGGAAGCACCTCTCATATTAAGGGACTTCAGATCTTTGAAGGGCAAGGAATTGTGTAGAAAGGTGATTCCCCATACCATATAAAATGCTCCTAGAAGATTTTCTAGATGTGGAGATGCTTGCAGGATGAATAGGAGTTTGTTTGGTGAGCAGTAGATGACATCTGGGGCAGAGGGAACAGTAGATGAAATTCAAAGGGGGAGAAGATAGCATAACCTGAGGGAAAACAATGTTTATCAGCTGGTTGGTTTATTCCTGCGTCTTCATTCCCTATAGGACCTGTGGTGACCAGGACAAAATCAGGAAGACGTTGCATTCCTCAAGAGCAATTATAGAAAAAACAGCAGGAAGCAGTTATCAGTCAAATTGGCCCAACTGCTGTAGAAAGCAACCTTCAGGTCTTAAGGGCTTAATGCAATGTGCATTTTGTTTTCTGTCTCAGTGCACTGAAGTAAGAAGGGGGACAGGAGAGGAGTCTCTGTTTTCTGCAGTTATCCAGGGACCCATGATTCTTCCATCCTGTGACCTTGCTATTGTCTAGAACGTGATTCTCAAACTCAGAATCACCTAGAGAGCTTGTTAATGCCTCGACTGCTGGGCCCAACTCCAGAGACATTCACTTTGTAAGTCTTGAGTAGGTCCTGAGAATCTGCATTTTGAACAAGTTTCCAGGTGGCATGTGCACTACTGGTCCTGGGATCCCATTGCAGGACCACAGCTGGACAGCCTCCAGGAACTACATTCAGCATTCAACTAGTGGGTGGGGAGAAGACTTCTCAGAGAAAGCTCACCTGCTCCTAACCATCTTCACTATGAGGTAACAGGCATCACTTTTGTTCACTTTCTATCATTAGGAACTAGCAACTCAGACCTACCTGATACAGGAACTCTGGGAAATTACTCCAGAATCAAGGAAAGAAGAAAAAGTCAATTTGGGGGGCATTATCAGTGTCACAGAGTATAACTGAATTAAAAATACCTGAAAACTAAAAATAAACAAAAAATAAAACCTGAAAGGGGGGTGGTCCTAAGATATCAGAGGAAAAGGACAGGGAAACCATTTTCTCCCCCACAAATTCATCAAAAGGACATTTGAACACCGAGTAAATCCCACAAAACAACTTCTGAATGGCAGCAGAGGACATCAGGCACTCAGAAAAGCAGGCCATTGTGTTTGAAAGGAGGTAGGACAAAATATAAAAGACAAAAAGAGAGACAAAAGAGGTAGGGGTGGAGCTCTGTCTCTGGAAGGGAGTCTTAAAAAGTTTCCAAACACCAGGAAACACTCTCACTGCCAAGTCTGTGGTGAGCCTTGGAAACACAGAGGGCAACATAACCGGGAGGAAAAATAAATAAATAATTAAAACCCACAGATTACGTGCCCAACAGTAACTCCTCCAGTAGAGAAGCAGCATAGACTCCTGCATCTGCCACTAACAAGTGGGGGCTGGGCAGGGAGACACAGGCTGCATTGCTTAGAATAAGGGCTGGGCCTGAATGCCCCAAGGGCAATCTGAGGGAACTAGCTTGGGCTAGCAAACCAGACTGTGGGATAGCTACCACGTGAAAAGACCTAACCTAAGACACCGTCAGGCACCCTCATAGAACAAAGGACTGACTAGAGCTATGCAAAAAGCCCTAACCTAAGACACCATCAGCCCGCTCACGGAACAAGGGACTGAGCAGAGCTAGCCAGCTACAGACCGTCCTATCCCCCTCCAGTGACAGGCAGACGAGGGCAGCCAGAGCTACAAGGGGGCAATTGCGGCCACAGAAAGGCATTATCTGCCAAACTGCAAGTAGGCTTCATTGCTAACCAAGACTTCTTGGGATTCTGGATGGTCAGCATCCGCCTGAGAAGGTGTGCAGGTTGTACACACACAGAAAAGTGAGCAGCAGGGATGGGGGAGGTGATAAGTCACAGCGACCGTGCTCCACAAACACCTGGTCACCTGAGCTGCTTGCATTTGGGAAGGGCACAAAACGCAGGCCCAACTGAGTCTGCGCCTCTGAGGACTGCCCAAGTGCCTGAACCTGAGTGGCTTAGACCTGGGAAGTGCATACAACCCGAGGCCGGCCTCAGACAGTTCCTGGCAGAGCAACCTAGAGCATAAGCAATGTAGACAGGGAAAACACACACACCGTGAGTGGGGGCAAACCCAGTGTGGCCGAAACACTGCGAACACATGCCAGTTTTATTTGTTTGCAGTGTTCCTCCCTCCTTACAGCATGACTGAACAAGTGAGCCTAAAAAGTGTCAACCACTGCCCCCGTATGTCAGGGAAGAAATTAGACACTGAAGAGACCAGCAAACAGAAGAAGCTAAAACAGAAGGAACCTCCTTGGAAGTGACAGGTGCAATAGATTAAAACTCTAGTTAGTACTGACTACATAGGAAGGGGCCTATAGATCTTGAGAAATATAAGCAGTATCAAGGAACTATCTGAAAATGAACTGACCCCACACTGCCCACAACAACACCAGAGAAAGTCCTAGATAAATTTTTACTATCATTCTTTAATTTAAATTTTTTTTATTTTTAAGTCCTCTGTTACTCCTTTAATTTTCATTTTTATAACCTATTACTTTGCAAAAAAAAAGACAAAGACCATATTTTTAAGGCAAATTTCACATATATATATTTTATAATTTTTGTGATTTTGTGGGGTTTTTTTTTCTGTTAATATTGTATTTTTGAAAATCCAACTTCTACTCTAGACTTTTAATCTTTGCTTTTTGGTATTTGTTAGCAATTTTGTACCTTTAAGAACTCAATCTTCAGTACCCATTTTTACTTGGGAGCCAGATTACTGGCTTGACTGCTCTTTCTCCCTTTGGACTCTCCTTTTTCCCCAGCAGGTCACCTCTATCTCCTCCCTCCCCCTTCTCTTCTCTACCCAACTCTGTGAATCTCTTTGTGTGTTCTGGAGGGTGGAAAACACTTAGGGAACTGATTACTGGCTGGATCTGTCTCTCTTTTTGATTTCCCTCTTTATCCTCCTAGCCACCTCTGTCTCCTTCCTTCCTCTTCTCTTCTCTGTATAACTCTGTGAACATCTCTGAGTGGTCCAGACTGTGGAGTGTACATAAGGAAGTGATTACTGGCTAGCTTGCTCTCTCCTCTTTTTATTCCACCTCATCTCATTCGGGTCACCTCTATCTCCCTCCTCTCTCTTCTCTTCTCTATGTAACTCTGTGAACCTCTCTGGGTGTCCCCCACTGTGGAGAAACTTTTCGTCTTTAACCTAGATGTTTTTATCAATGGTGCTGTATAGATGGAGAAGTCCTGAGGCTACTGTAAATATAAGACTGGAAACCAGAAGCAGGAGGCTAAAGTCCAAATCCTGAGAACACCAGAGAACTCCTGACTCCAGGGAACATTATCAACAGGAGCTCAGCAAATGCCTCCATACCTACACTGAAACCAAGCACTACCCAAGGGCCAACAAGTTCCAGAGTAAGACATACCACACAAATTCTCCAGCAACACAGGAACACAGCCCTAAGCTTCAATATATAGGCTGCCCAAAGTCACTCCAAACCCACTGACATCTCATAACTCATTACTGGACACTTCACTGAACTCCAGAGATAAGAAATCCAGCTCCACCCACCAGAACACGGACACAAGCTTCCCTAACCAAGAAAATTTGACAAGCCACCCGTACAACCCCACCCACAGCGAGGAAACTCCACAATAAAGAGAACTCCACAAACTGCCAGAATACAGAAAGTACACCCCAAACGCAGCAATATAAACAAGATGAAGACACAGAGGAATACCCAGCAGGTAAAGGAACAGGAGAAATGCCCACCAAACCAAACAAAAGAGGAAGAGATAGGGAATCTACCTGAGAAAGAATTCCGAATAATGATAGTGAAAATGATCCAAAATCTTGAAATCAAAATGGAATCACAGATAAATAGCCTGGAGACAAGGATTGAGAAGATGCAAGAAAGGTTTAACAAGGACCTAGAAGAAAGGAAAGAGTCAATATTTAATCAATAATGCAATAAATGAGATCAAAAACACTCTGGAGGGAACAAATAGAAGAATAACAGAGGCGGAAGATAGGATTAGTGAGGCAAAAGACAGAATGGTAGAAATAAATGAATCAGAGAGGATAAAAGAAAAACGAATTAAAATAAATGAGAACAATCTCAGAGACTTCTGGGACAATGTTAAATGTCCCAACATTCAAATCATAGGACTCCCAGAAGAAGACTAAAAGAAAGACCATGAGAAAATGCTTGAGGATATAATAGTTGAAAACTTCCCTAAAATGGGGGAGGAAATAATCACCCAAGTCCAAGAAACCCAGAGAGTCCCAAATAGGGGAAATCCCATGGACAGAGGAGCCTGGTAGGCTGTAGTCCATGGGGTCAGGAAGAGTTGGACGCAACTGACCGACCTCACTTTCACTTTTCACTTTCATGCATTGGAGAAGGAAATGGCAACCCACTCCAGTCTTCTTGCCTGGAGAATCCCAGGGACAGCGGAGCCTGGTGGGCTGCCATCTATGGGGTCGCACAGAGTCGGACATGACTAAAGCGACTTAGCAACAGCAGCAGCAAGGTGAAACACCCCAAGACACATATTAATCAAATTAACAAAGACCAAACACAAAGGACAAATATTAAAAGCAGCAAGGGAAAAACAACAAATAACACACAAGGGGATTCCCATAAGGATAACACCTGATTTTTCAATAGAAATTCTCAGGCCAGGAGGGAATGGCAAAACATACTTAAAGTGATGAAAGAAAATAACCTACAGCCCAGATTACTATACCCAGCAAGGATCTCATTCAAATATGAAGGAGAAATCAAAAGGTTTACAGACAAGCAAAAGCTGAGAGAATTCAGCACCACCAAAGCAGCTCTCCAACAAATGCTAAAGGATATTCTCTAGACAAGAAACACAAAAAGGGTGTATAAACTCAAACCCAAAACAATAAAGTAAATGGCAATGGGATCATACTATTCAATAATTACCTTAAACGTAAATGGGTTAAATGCCCCAACCAAAAGACAAAGACTGGCTGAATGGATACAAAAACAAGACCCCTATATACGTTGTCTACAAGAGACCCACCTCAACAAGGGACACATACAGACTGAAAGTGAAGGGGTGGAAAAAGATATTCCATTCAAATAGAGACCAAAAGAAAGCAAGAGTAACAATACTCATATCAGATAGAAATAGACTTTAAAACAAAGGCTGTGAAAAGAGACACTACATAATGAAGAAAAGAAGGACACTACATAATGATCAAAGGATCAATCCAAGAAGAAGATATAATAATTATAAATATATATGCACCAGACATAGGAGCACCGCAAAATGTAAGACAAATGCTAACAAGTATGAAAGGGGAAATTAACAACAACACAATAATAGTGGGAGACTTTAATACCCCACTCACACCTATGGATAGATTAACTAAACAGAAAATTAACCAGGAAACGCAAACTTTAAATGATACAATAGACCAGTTAGGCCTAAATGATATCTATGGGACATTTCACCCCAAAACAATGAATTTCACCTTTTCTCAAGTGCACACGGAACCTTCTCCAGCATAGATCACATCCTGGGCCATAAATCTAGTCTTGGTAAATTCAAAAAAATTGAAATTATTCCAAGCATCATTTCTGACCACAATGGAGTAAGATTAGATGTCAATTACAGGAGAAAAACTATTTTTAAAAATCCAACATATGCAGCTGAACAACACGCTATTGAATAACCAACAAATCACAGAAGAAATCAAAAAAGAAATCAAAATATGCATAGAAACGAATGAAAATGAAAACACAACAACCCAAAACCTGTGGGACACTGCAAATGCAGTGCTAAGGGGAAGGTTCATAGCAATACAGGCATATCTCAAGAAACAAGAAAAAAGTCAAATAAATAACCTAACTCTACACCTAAAGCAACTAGAAAAGGAAGAAATGAAGAACCCCAAGGTTAGTAGAAGGAAAGAAATCTTAAAAATTAGGGCAGAAATAAATGCAAAAGAAACAAAAGAGACCATAGCAAAAATCAACAAAGCCAAAAGCTGGTTCTTTGAAAGGATAAATAAAATTGACAAAAAATTAGCCAGACTCATCAAGAAACAAAGAGAGAAAAATCAAATCAATAAAATTAGAAATGAAAATGGAGAGATCACAACAGACAGCACAGAAATACAAAGGATCATAAGCGACTACTATCAGCAATTAAATGCCAATAAAATGGACAAGATGGAAGAAATAGACAAATTCTTAGAAATTTACAACTTTCCAAAACTGAACCAGGAAGAAATAGAAAATCTTAACAGACCCATCACAAGCACATAAATTGAAACTGCAATCAGAAATCTTCCAGCAAATAAAAGCCCAGGACCAGATCACAGCTGAATTCTACCAAAAATTTCAAGAAGACCTAACACCTATCCTACTCAAAATCTTCCAGAAAATTGCAGAGGAAGGTCAACTTCCAAACTCATTCTATGAGGCCACTGTCACCCTAATACCAAAACTTGACAAAGATGCCACAAAAAAAGAAAACTACAGGCCAATATTACTGATGACCATGGATGCAAAAATCCTTAACCAAAGTCTAGCAGTCAGAATTCAACAACACATTAAAAAGATCATACACCATGACCAAGTGGGCTTTATCCGAGTGATGCAAGGATTCTTCAATATCCACAAATCAATCAGTGTGATACACCGCATTAACAAATTGAAAAAATAAAAGCCATATGATTATCTCAATAGATGCAGAGAAAGCCTTTGATAAAATTCGACATCCATTTGTGTAAAAATTGTCCAGAAAGCAGGAATAGAAGGAACATACCTCAACATAATAAAAGCTATATATGACAAACCCACAGCAAACATTATCCTCAATGGTGAAATATTGAAACCGTTTCCCCTAAAGTCAGAAATAAGACAAGGGTGCCCACTCTCACCACTACTATTCAACATAGTTTTGGAAGTTTTAGCCATAGCAATCAGAGCAGAAAAAGAAATAAAAGGAATCCAAATTGGAAAAGAAGAAGCAAAACTCTCACTCTTTGCAGATGATATGATCCTCTACATAGAAAACCCTAAAGACTCCACCAGAAAATTACTAGAGCTAATCAATGAATATAGTAAAGTTGCAGGATATAAAATCAACACACAGAAATCCCTTGCATTCCTATACACTAATAATGAAAAAAAAAGAAAAAAATTAAGGAAACAATTCCATTCACCTTTGCAACGAAAAGAATAAAAATACTTAGGAATATGTCTACCTAAAGAAACTAAAGACCTATATATAGAAAACTATAAAACACTGATGAAAGAAATCAAAGAGGACACTAATGGATGGAGAAATATACCATGTTCATGGATCGGAAGAATCAATATAGTGAAAATGAGTATACTACCCAAAGCAATCTACAAATTCAATGCAATCCCTATCAAGCTATCAGCGGTATTTTTCACAGAGCTAGAACAAATAATTTCACAATTTGTATGGAAATACAAAAAACCTCAAATAGCCAAAGCAATCTTGAGAAAGAAGAATGGAACTGGAGGAATCAACTTGCCTGACTTCAGGCTCTACTACAAAGCCACAGTCATCAAGACAGTATGGTACTGGCACAAAGACAGAAATATAGATCAAGAGAACAAAATAGAAAGCCCAGAGATAAATCCATGCACCTATGGACATCTTATCTTTGACAAAGGAGGCAAGAATATACAATGGAGAAAAAGACAATCTCTTTAACAAGTCATGCTGGGAAAACTGGTCACCACTTGTAAAAGAATGAAACTAGAACACTTTCTAACACCACACACAAAAATAAACTCAAAATGGATTAAAGATCTAAATGTAAGACCAGAAACTATAAAACTCCTAGAGGAGAACATAGGCAAAACACTCTCCGACATAAATCACAGCAGGATCCTCTATGACCCACCTCCCACAATACTGTAAATAAAAGCAAAAATAAACAAATGTGATCTAATTAAAATTAAAAGCTTCTGCACAACAAAGGAAAATATAAGCAAGGTGAAAAGACTGCCTTCTGAATGAGAGAAAATAATAGCAAATGAAACAACTGACAAACAACTAATCTCAAAAATATACAAGCAACACATGCAGCTCAATTGCAGAAAAATAAACAACCCAATCAACAAATTAGCCAAAGACTTAAACAGACATTTCTCCAAAGAAGACAGACAGATGGCTTTTAACAAACACATGAAAAGGTGCTCAACATCACTCATTGTCAGAGAAATGTAAATCAAAACCACAATGAGGTACCACTTCACACCAGTCAGAATGGCTGCTATCCAAAAAGTCTACAAGCAATAAATGCTGGAGAGGGTGTGGAGAAGAGGCAGCCCTCTTACACTGTTGGTGGGAATGCAAACTACTACAGCCACTATGGAGAACAGTGTGGAGGTTCCTTTAAAAACTGGAAATAGAACTGCCATACTACCCAGCAATCCTACTGCTAGGCATACACACTGAGAAAAGCAGAACTGAAAGAGACACGATATGTGAAATGAATTGCCAGTCCAGGTTGATGCATGATACAGGATGCTCTGGGCTGGTGCACTAGGATGACCCAGAGGGATGGTATAGGGAGGGAAGTGGGAGGGGGGTTCAGGATGGGGAACATGTGTACACCCATGGTGGATTCATGTTGATGTATGGCAAAACCAATGCAATATTGTAAAGTAAAAAAATAAATAAATAAATTCAGATGCTGAAAAAAAATAAAATAAAATATGAAATCTTAAAAAAAAAAAAAAAAAAAAAAAAAAAAAACCTGAAAGGCCCTCCTAGGGGAAAAAGGTGATTTGATTACTGAATTCTTACAGATGGAAAAAAGATTGGTCTTGTACAATTAGATTCAGATAATATTTTCATATTGTTATTCAGCCCTCTTATTTTTTCATTCAAAAATATAAAAGAGCTAAATAGTTTTATAATAGTTTTATTAGTTTTTACATACATACACACACATATTTTTGTTTGGCTTCTATTCTAGTTTGTTGTCTCTTTAAAGTGGAGTTGCTGCTGCTGCTAAGTCGCTTCAGTTGTGTCCAACTCTGTGCTACCCCACAGATGGCAGCCCACCAGGCTCCCCCATCCCCGGGATTCTCCAGGCAAGAATACTGGAGTGGGTTGCCATTTCCTTCTCCAATGCATGAAAATGAAAAGTGAAAGTGAAGTCACTCAGTCGTGCCCGACTCTCAGCGACCCCATGGACTGCAGCCTACCAGGTTCCTACATCCATGGGGTTTTCCAGGCAAGGGTACTGGAGTGGGGTGCCATCGCCTTCTTCAAGAGTGGAGTTAAGTAGTACTAAATCCTTTCTGGAAGTAAACATATTGTAAATTATTTTAAAAATACGCATATGCTTAAAAATCATCTCCCATTGGGTGAGGGTCAGCAAATTAGTAAGCATCACTTCACTTTGGGGTTCAAAATTTAGTTGAAGTTTTTGCTAAAATCACCTTTGCCTTTCACTGACACAGTGATGATCTGAGAGATTAAAATATTCTCCTGCTGCTTATTATAAAAATGACCTGCTACATGATATGTGCACCAATATGTTCCTCATCTGGAGCCTTATTCATGACATAGTATAAATTATGTGGCAGTAACCTCCCAAGTTGCAAGTTGCCTTCACCTGTGATTTAATTCCTCCAGCTGCCTGTACCTTGCTGAATTTTCTTTCAAATACTGAAGAGCAGTAATTACGTCCTATTTTTAATTATGCATCCACTCTCCAGGGAAGAAAGGAAACTGATGGTTTCCATACAGACTGAAATTCTTTCTCCTCACTCTAGACTTGCTTCTGCTTTGAGCAGTGCTGCAGTTGACAGCTGAATTTTAAGCTTTTGTTTGGCTTACTTGAATTTGGGCATTTCTGGGACTGCAATTCCTAAGGATGACAACATGGAATTACAAAGACTTGTGAGTGATGATTTCTTGTGGTCTCTAGTTAACTGTGTCCTTTACAGAGACTTGGTCAGAAGATACACACTGCAGTGTTCGTAAAATTTTATGAACATGCAATAAAAAAAAAACTCTGGGAAACTTCCGTCAAATGTAGGGCTCCTGAGATCTATTTAACTTCTATGAGCAATTTAACATCATATTAAATCCATATGAACAGACTGCCAAAAAGAGTATATCTAAGGTTTAATATTTACTCACAAACTAAGCTAATCCTGGGGTTTCACAGAGGCCCCTTCCACAATGGGTTTCTAAACTAGCACAATGTGAAATCCACTGCACATTTAAATATCCAGTCTCACATTTTTGTTTCCTTTCCATTCCCAGTACACAGCACTCGGCAAACTTGCCTATAAAAGGCAGTCCCTGTAATGAAAAGAGCCATGGGTTTTGCCAATGAAAGTCTCCAGGTTTAAGCACAGTATCAGCAATTTTACTAGTTGTGGCCTTGTATTGTTAATTTAATCCTTCTAAATTTCAATTTCATCACCTGGGAATGGGAATCAGATTATGAAAAATGAAATCACCTTCACTGCCTAAGGAAGCACACTGTAAAGTTTCGTTTACAGCTATCAATCTGGGTTCTTTCCATGGACTCAGCACTGAACCTAAGACAAACATTACAAAGTAGAAGTGCAATCCCCTTGCCTAAGTCCCTCTCTCTTTGGCTAACCATCTCCTAATGCTAATACCTGCCCAGCTTCACCCATCAGTTCCTCTTCTGTACTTTCACTCAGTCAATACTCTGCTTCAGGCTTTGTCTCTAACTCTGCAATCTTTTGGAGACAGACTTTCAAAGTGGACACTTAGAGCCATGACTATAGTCTGCAGAATCTCTTTTCAATTGGCAGTAGCTTTCAAAACCTTGAAATCCATATAGTCACAAATGGAAAAGCCTTTGATTGTGTGGATCACAACAAACTGCTGAAAAATTTTAAAGAGATAAGAATACCCTCTCTCTTGAGAAATCTGTATGCAGGACAAGAGGCAACAGTTAGAACCAGGTATGGAAAGACTAGTTCAAAACCGGGAAAGGAGTACAGCAATGCTGTAAACTGTCACCTTGCTTACTGAACTTACAGGCAAAGTACATCATGCAAAATGGGCTGGATGAATCACGGGCTGGATGAATCACAACCTGGAATCAAAATTGCCAGGAGAAACATCAACAACTTCAGATGTGCAGATGATACCACTCTGATGACAGAAAGTAAAGAGGAACTAAAGAGCCCCTTGATGAAGGTGACAGAAGAGAGTGAAAAAGCTGGTTTAAAACTCAACATTCAAAAAACCGAGATCATGGCATCCAGTTCTATCACTTAAAGGCAAATAGATGGGAAAAAGCAGGAACACTGACAGATTTTATTTTCTTGGGTTCAAAAATCACTGCAGACAGTGACTGCATCCATGAAATAAAAAGACACTTGCTTCCTGGAAGAAAAACTATGACAAACTCGCTGCTCCTACTGCTGCTAAGTTGCTTCAGTCGTGTCCGACTCTGTGGAGCCCATAGACGGCAGCCCACTAGGCTCCTCTGTCCCTGGGATTCTCCAGGCAAGAACACTGGAGTGGGTTGCCATTTCCTTCTCCAATGCATGAAAGTGAAAAGTGAAAGTGAAGTCTCTCAGTCCTTTCCGACTCTTCAGGACCCCATAGACTGCAGCCTACCAGGCTCCTCCATCCATGGGATTTGCCAGGCAAGAGTACTGGAGTGGGGTGCCATTGCCTTCTCCAATGACAAACCTCGACAGCTATTAAAAAGCAGAGACATCACTTAGCCAACAAAAGTCCCTATAGTCAAGGCTATCGAACCAGAAGACAAGCGCTTGCATACCTCCTTCAAGCACCACCAGCTTTGGACCATGAAGACTTACTTTACAGTTAACCAGAACCCTGACCCCAAGGACTTAGAGCAGCTGGCACAAAAGACGGGCCTCACCAAGCGGGTCCTATCTGGTTTCTGAATGGCCCGGCCAAGATCAGGCGCAATCTCTTCCGGCAGGAAAACTGGGGTGTGGACAGGTCCTCTGAGGCAGCTCCGGCCGCGCTCAGCGCCCGCTGCAGGCGCACCATTCTCGCAGACCTGATGAGCCCCGCCCTCTGCCTGTAACGTGCATCTTAGCTTTGAAGTTCACAACTTGAAATATATTAAATATTATTATATTAAATAATTTACAGTATCAAGTATTTGTTCTATCAAATGTGCAAGTATCATTTCAACTTTGCAGTAGAGTGTAAAATGAACCCCTGATGTAAAATAAACTAGCCTTCTTGCTAGTTTGATCTTACTTTATTTGATCTTGATCTTAGGCAACTCAACTAGCTTTGCTGAGTCTAATTTACGTGTCTATTAATAAAGATTATACTTTCATACAAGTGTTTTGGGAACTATTTAATGAGGTAATGAGTATAATAGCTAAGAATTATTGAGCAACTACTATGTGCAAGAAGTTCTAACCACTTTACATGTAGTTTCTCAAATCATCTTCAGAATATGCCCACGAGGTAGGTAAAATTATTATTCCTCTTTATATAGACAATCCAAGGAGAATAAGAAATTTGCCCCAAATTATACTATCTGGAAAGCCTGTAATTGCTGGAATGGAGATGTTATCCCAGACCTTCCTGGCTCCCAAGAGATTATCACACATATAAGGTGCTTGATTAATTGAAGCTATAATTATCCACACCAGCAAATATCACAGATTTACTGCTGGACAACATGATTTATGAAATAAAAGGTGCAGAAAAAAGAGCATAAACCTCAGAACAAAAAAATTTAGATTTTAGCCCTAGTTGCATCATATCGTCGCTCCAGTACCACACAGCTCACTGCTCCAGTGCCGCGCAGCCGCTGCCAGCAACACCAGTGTCAGAATGGGAAAGACTAGAGATCTCTTCAAGAAAATTAGAGATACCAAGAGAAAATTTCATGCAAAGATGGGCTCAACAAAGTCAGAAATGGTATGGACCTAACAGAAGGAGAAGATATTAAGAAGAGGTAGCAAGAATACATAGAAGAACTGTACCAAAAAGATCTTCACGACCTACATAACCACAATGGTGTAATCACTCCCCTAGAGCCAGACATCCTGGAATGTGAAGTCAAGTGGGCCTTAGGAAACATCAGTACAAACAAAGCAAGTGGAGATGATGGAATTCCAGTTGAGCTATTTCAAATCCTGAAAGATGATGCTGTGAAAGTGTTGCACTCAATATGCCAGCAAACTTTGGACCTGAGTAGTGGCCACAGGACTGGAAAAGGTCGGATTTCATTCCAATTTCAAAGAAAGGCAAAGCCAAAGAACGCTCAAACTACCACACAATTGCATTCGTCTCACATACTAGTAAAGTAATGCTCAAAATTCTCCAAGCCAGGTTTCAACAATATGTGAAACATGAACTTCCAGATGTTCAAGCTGGATTTAGAAAAGGCAGAGGAACCAGAGATCAAATTGCCAACATACACTGAATCATCAAAAAAGCAAGAGAGTTCTGGAAAAACATCTACTTCTGCTTTATTGACTATGCCTAAGACTTTGACTGTGTGGATCACAATAAACTATGGAAAATTCTGAAAGAGATGGGCATACCAGACCACCTGACCTGCCCTTGAGAAACCTGTATGCAGGTCAGGAAGCAACAGTTAGAACTGGACATGGAACAACAAACAGACTGGTTCCAAATAAGAAAAGGAGTACGACAAGGCTGTATATTGTCACCCTGCTTATTTAACTTATACGCAGAGTGCATCATGCAAAATGCCAGGCTGGAAGAAGCACAAGCTGGAATCAAGATTGCTGGGAGAAATATCAAGAACCTCAGATATGCAGATGACATGACCCTTATGGCAGAAAGTGAAGAAGAACTAAAGAACCTATTGATGAAAGTGAAAGAGGAGAGTAAAAAAGTTGGCTTAAAGCTCAACATTCAGAAAACTAAGATCATGGCATCCGGTCCCATCACTTCATGGCAAATAAATGGAGAAACAGTGGAAACAGTGTCAAACTTTATTTTGGGGGGCTCCAAAATCACTGCAGATGGTGACTGCAGCCATGAAATTAAAAGATGCTTACTCCTTGGAAGGAAAGTTATGACCAACCTAGATAGCAAATTAAAAAGCAGAGACATCATTTTGTCAACAAAGGCCCTCTGGTCAAGGCTATGGTTTTTTTCCAGTGGTCATGTATGGACGTGAGAGTTGGACTATAAAGAAAGCCGAGCACTGAAGAATTGACGCTTTTGAACTGTGGTGTTGGAAAAGACTCTTGAGAGTCCCTTGGAGTACAAGGAGATCCAACCAGTGCATCGTAAAGGAAATCAGTCCTGAATATTCATTGGAAGGACTGATGTTGAAGCTAAAACTCCAATACTTTGGCCACCTGATGTGAAGAGCTGACTCATTTGAAAAGTCCCTAATGCTGGGAAAGATTGAAGGCAGGAGTAAAAGGGGACGACAGAGGATGAGATGGTTGGATGGCATCACCGACTCAATAGGCATGAGTTTGAGTAAACTCTGGGAGTTGTTGATGGATAGGGAGGCCTGGCCTGCTGCAGTCCATGGCATTACAAAGAGTTGAATACGACTGAGTGACTGAACTTTATTTAACTTGCATCTTATCACTGAATGATCTTTGACAAGCCCACCCAATTGTGGTTTCCTTGTGTACTTATTTCTAATCACAGTTTTGTTTTTTTGTGTGTGTGGTTTTTTTTTTTTTTTTGAGAAAGAAATGAGATACTCTTTTAAAGAATGCCTGTCAGTCATTGCTGAATAAATATGGAAGCTTCTTTTAGCAGAACCTGAACTGTTTCCCAATCTCCTTCTGCCCCTCTTTTTGCCCTGTCTCTTTTCACATCAGCATCCGGCAACACTCATGGAGGAAAAAGATTATCTCTGTAAACACCTATCAAGACATATTCTTTTTTTTTTTTTTTTCTGAGACTTGAAGAGAAAGATTGGTTAATCTGAAAGAATAAAGTTTTTGTAACTGTGGAATTTCAAGCACTCTTCCATTCATATAAGTGAATGGAAGCCATTCATTTAAGGGGAAAAAAAAACCTTCTTAGTGTGCTGGAAATCATAAATCAGACCATGCAGGTCACCTCCAAGTCATAGGGTGCAAACTGGCCCAACCAGTATTGTTTGTCACAGTATTTTTTTTTTTAAGTGACTATAAATGACTAGAAGTGAAATATGGGTTCAAATATTCTTGCATTAACTTAACTCCCTAAAGCTTGGTTCCCATCACAGGCCAGTGAGTTAGCCACCGCTACAGATTAGCACCCTTCTAGAGCTTTGGGAAGTTCAGTTGCTTAGATGAGCCACAAGGATTGACTACCACCTGCTATTTTCATTCATTCAATCCTGTACTTAAAGTAAAAGACCTCAACATTGACTTTCAATGGAGAAAAATAACATCCCTTTGGATCTGCACCTCCAGTCAGTTTTAGACCACCCAAAAAGTTGATATACTTAGACTTACTTAGACTGCACTGATTTATAGGGTAACAACATTTAACCAGGCTACAACTAAAGCACCGTCACAAGAGACCCACACTCTGTGAAAACCACAGTAACAGGTTTATACTCATGAGATAATCCAGATCACTTTCCATTAAAACCTACCTTGGCACTCACACAGCTGTGTACAGAGTCCCTTAAGTGGATGAATCTCTGCAGTAGTATTTGCCTGAACAGCTGCCCCAGAATTGACAAGTATAAGACTGAACTGGAAAGCAGGAATTTGAGGATTAAGACTAGGATGTGAACACTTCCCAGCTAAATGAATCTCTGGAGCACTAGGCAATTACTATTTTGAGAGACAATATGTTTAAATAACCACAGGGGAAACAGACTATGCAAGCATCAACTGTCACATCTGTGACCACTGTTATTTATTGAACACCATCAGCAAAGTGTTTGACTGTATGAAGCATGAAAAACACCTGTGAGGTCTGTGTAACGAAGTCATACACAGAGACCTTGTGTTGTTCTGAGTTAGGCCAAGGAAGGTTAGGGGGCCTTGGTGCAGGTGAAGAGATCAAGGTAGATGCTTTGGGGCAAATGTACCATCCAACTTCTTCTTGTACTGTCATGAAAAGCTGGTCACTCAGTCCCATTCCAAGTGTTTGTGGAACCTGGAACTAGAATGCAAATGAAGTGGCTTCCCTGGTGGCTCAGTGATAAAGAGTCTGCCTGCCAATGCAGGAGACAGGGGTTCGACCCCTGATCCAGGAAGATCCCGCATGACCTGTGGAGCGACTAAGCCCATGCATCACAACTATTGAGCCTGTGCTCTACAGCTCACGCTCCACAACAAGAAAAGGCCTCTGCAATGAGAAGCCTGGGCACCACAGCTAGAGAGTAGCCAGGGAAACCCTAACAGATCACTATAAAGTACTTCCTATAGACCATTTTGCTCATCCATACATCTTTCCATCAACAATTGCACTGAATATTTTCTCTGCTTCAAACACTGTACTCCCAACCCCTGCACCTGGCCACCCTCTCCCACCTCCAATTCTAGCCAGGTTGCTTCACAAGTGGTACCCACCACAGAAGCCTTCCTTGATCATCCAGATAAAATAGGACCTACTCTCCTATTAGTCTCTCTAACCTGCTTTTTGTTTAAAGACTCAGCATCACTTGACATATTTTCCATTTATCTGCTTATCCTCTCTTCTTTTCCACCCCAACTAAGACAAAAGCTACAGAGAAGCAAAACTTGATTTGTTTTGCTCTTTGCAGATTACTCGGTGCATAAAAAAATGTCTAGCACACAGTAGGTACTGAAAATACTTGATAAGTACATAAATAAAATTTTGCAACTACTGCCAGAGCCTAGCCATACAGGTTTACATAATAGACACTCAGGGAGATTTCATCAATGTATTAACGAATTAATTAATGAGTGATTGTGGCAGTCAGGTTTCAAGTTGACTTCCAATGGATGCCCTGATTCCACCCCATTCATAGTAAATAGGGCTGATTTGAGCAATAAACAGGATACTTCAGGAACGATGGTATGTGACTTTCAAAGCTATGTCATGAAAGACGTTACAGCTTCCATCTTAATTTCTTGGATCATCTGTAGTGATCTCTGGGGGAAGACAGCTGCCATATATTCAGGACCCTCAGCCAGCCTCAGGGAAAGGTCCAAATAGTGAGGACCTGAAGCCTCCTGCCAACAGGCAGTACCAATGCTCCAGCAATGGGAGTGAACCTGAACCACCCTGGAAGTGGATCCTGAAGTCTCAGTCAAATCTTCACACGACTGCGCCCATGGCCAACATTTGACTGTTATATCAAGAGACACTCTGAGCCAGAACCACCTAGCTAAGCTACTCCCAAAGTTCTGAATCACATAAAGTGTGAAAGATAACATTTATTACTGTTTTAGCCACAACAGTTTGAGATAATTTGTTAAATCAGTAGATAAGTAATACAGTGCCTTAGAAACAATTTTCAAAACATTGTCCATGTTTTCCATTTATGTTCAATGCAGGGACAGTTCTTTCATTCATAAAGTGCACACATTTTCTGCCCAAATCAAATGAATCAGCAGGTTGATTCAGAACTACTGTTTTAATAGAGTTTGAAGTATATTTCATGCCCTATTTCTGACAAGACTATTGGCCACAATAAAAACCTAACATGTATATAAAATGAGTTCTTCACATGATGATCATTTAACGTTTCTCAACATCCAGATTCTATCATTACTCTTCTAGCCCACAATCCTAGAGGTCTTACTCAGAGGAGTAGTAAAGGTTCAGCTACATCATCACTTTCAGCATTAGCCTTTTTTGTTTGTTTATTTGCCAAAGGATAAGAGGAAAACAACAACAAAAACCTCCAAACTTATCATTTCCTATGTGCTTTTTATGAATGAATGTGCTTATTTTCCCCACAGAAAAGATTATATGAGTGTATTCCTTTGTACGTGTTGAAAAGAAAGCTGCCTTGGCAAGTGTGTTCAAAATTTGACTCAGTGAGCATGTGCTATTAAGCAAAATAGTAACAGTTTCAAATGAAGGCCTGACAAGTGTGATTCTTGAAAGCTAAGGAGAGGCGGTATGTGTCCAGTTGCTCAGTCTTGTCCAACTCCATGTGGCCCCATGGACTGTAGCTCACCAGGCTCCTCTTTCATGAAATTTTTCAGGCCAGAATACTAAAGGAGATTGCCATTTACTCCTCCAGCATATCTTCCTGACCCAGGGATCAAACCTTCCTCTCTGGCATCTCCTACATTATCAGGTGGGTTTTTACCACTAGTACCACCTGGGAAGCCCAGGGAGATGCAGACTGTAGTTAAAATTCCAACACTCAGAATTCTAACAAGCAATTGCTATTGTCATGAGGTGGGAAGAATTACTGGGTAAGGCTTAGGTGGAGAGTAAAAAATTCTGGTGGACCCATGATAGGAGCAGGACACATGAATACTTGAAGGCACATTAGAATGATGCCATGATGGCTGAGAAATGCAGAAGGGAGCTGAAAATCAGAGAATCACAGATTTGTAAATAATGAGAATAAAAAGAGCTTCTTGGATTTTAATTCAATTTGCTTTATGGTCAAAGGAAAGAGTCACATGAGAATTGAAAGCTTTGAGCAATTAGAAAAGGAATATTCTACCTTTTCTTTCTTGGAACTTCTATCTCTTGGTCACAAGCAACTGACAGAAAGTAAAATATCCAAATTTACAGTTTGAACAAAGGCAGAGATGGGTCAGTAAGGTCTGATACAGAAGGAAAAGAAAGGAAATACAATGATGTGACTATGTTAAGGCTGCTGTGTACTTAGATGGTGTGGACTGATTGGTAATAAGATTAAAATATATAAGATGCACAACATTTTATAGATAAAGTTTCAGCTCATCTTAAGCTACCCTGAAGTTCTATAGTAATTTTTTAAAATTTTGCTGAGAAAGCCATGTGAGTCTCATGAGTTGTAAGGCTGGCATGCTATGGCTGGTGAGTGTAGCAATAACCAAGGTCTCTAAACTTTTTGATTGCTCACCCTTATTAATAAGACATTTTGAGATTTATATTTTTGTTTTTGTTTTATCTCTCTCTCCCCACTCCCTCTTCCCTTCCTCCTTCTATATCCTTCTTTGGAGAACACTAGCCTAGAAAACTGTCTAGTATAGCATCTCAATGGGCCTTGATTATTCTGTATTCAAGCATTCCCAAACTGGCTGCCTCTGCAGTTAATCAGCCTGATGACATCTTTTGTTTGGTTTACGTGGCATATAAAAATCTAGCCAAAGTTTAAAAACTGAAAGAAGTCATATTTTTTAAATTAAAAAATAGTTACAGTGTCTCTTAAAAAATTCATATGTGGCAAGAATTAGCTGGATGTGTCTTCTTTAGTTTGTCACATTCCTTACCACTCCCTATTATTCCCAGATGGAACCGAGTTTCAGTTCAGTTCAGTTCAGTCACTCAGTTGTGTCCAACTTTTTGCAACCCCATGAATCACAGCACACCAGGCCTCCCGGTCCATCACCAACACCCAGAGCTCACTCAAACTCATGTCCATTGAGTCGGTGATGCCATCCAGCCATCTCATCCTCTGTCGTCCCCTTCTCCTCCTACCCCCAATCCCTCCAAGCATCAGAGTCTTTTCCAATGAGTCAACTCTTCGCATAAGGTGGCCAAAGTACTGGAGTTTCAGCTTTAGCATCAGTCCTTCCAAAGAACACCCAGGGCTGATCTCCTTCAGAACGGACTGGTTGGATCTCCTTGCAGTCCAAGGGACTCTCAAGAGCCTTCTCCAACACCGCAGTTCAAAAGCATCATTCTTTGGCACTCAGCTTTCTTCACAATCCAACTCTCACATCCATACATGGCTACTGGAAAAACCATAGCCTTGACTAGATGGGCCTTTGTTGGCAAAGTAATGTCTCTGCTTTTGAATATGCTATCTAGGTTGGTCATAACTTTCCTTCCAAGGAGTAAGTGTCTTAATTTCATAGCTGCAGTCACCATCTGCAGTGATTTTGGAGCCCCCCAAAATAAAGTCTGACACTGTTTCCACTGTTTCCCCATCTATTTCCCATGAAGTGATGGGACCGGATGCCATGATCTTCGTTTTCTGAATGTTGAGCTTTAAGCCAACTTTTTCACTCTCCTCTTTCACTTTCATCAAAAGGCTTTTTAGTTCCTCTTCACTTTCTGCCATAAGGGTTGTGTCATCTGCATATCTGACCTTATTGATATTTCTCCCAGCAATCTTGATTCCAACTTGTGCTTCTTCCATCCCTGCATTTCTCATGATGTACTCTGCATATAAGTTCAATAAGCAGGGTGACAACATACAGCCTTTACATACTCCTTTTCCTATTTGGAACCAGTCTGTTATTCCATGTCCAGTTCTAACTGTTGCTTCCTGATCTACACACAGGTTTCTCAAGAGGCAGGTCATGTGGTCTGGTATTCCCATCTCTTTCAGAATTTTCCACAGTTTCTTGTGATCCACACAGTCAAAGGCTTTGGCATAGGCAATAAAGCAGAAATAGATGTTTTTCTGGAACTCTCTTGCTTTTTCCATGATCCAGTGGATGTTGGCAATTTGATCTCTGGTTCCTCTGCCTTTTCTAAATCCAGCTTGAACATCTGGAAGCTCATGGTTCACGTATTACTGAAGCCTGGCTTGGAAAATTTTGAGCATTACTTTACTAATGCCTTTTATTATTACACATGAATCGTTATGCTTCTTAAAACAATAGTCACCTGAATTAAATGGTTCCCTTTTTTCATTTATGTCAATCACCAGTGTTTTTCAAGCGTATAAATCTACCTCTCCTATTTTACTCATTATTGTTTATTCAGCATTTCCTGAGAAGTAATAAATTCTTGTTCCTTGGTGGAATATGCTCCTGAAAAGGCCAATTGCCAGTGCTGGTAATGGTAATGAAAAAAAGTGAACGGTTCTTGGCCAGAAATTATATAGAAGCTTAGAATGGAGTGTTTAATTAAGTTTTCAAGATATAGAATTATAGTTTTAAATTATACTTTACTTAATGACACAAAAATTAAATAATCTAGTAATTTTTGCAAATCTGAGAGTTCTCTAAATTCTTAGGACATGGCTTTAAGTCTGTTCAAATATTTTGGTTTTCAGGTCCTATTCCTTTTACCTGAATTTTAAAATTTAATATTTGGTCACCTTAAAAACAAAGATTATTAATAATCACTGAGGTTGTGTGATCTCCTACATTCTGTCAGGGCTGGAAAAACATTCATTAATACAAAATCACAATACTATAATTATTCCTCTTAACTACTCAGACACATTGTTATAGCTTTTGCTCCGCTTGCCTGCTCAAAGCACTTTATCAATTCATCAAAAGGAGTGAAATAAACCATAAAGCATCCTGTGTAGCCATAGAGCTTTTTTAGAACAAAGACTGGCCCAATTTTTCCAACGGGGAGCAACCTGTGAAAATTCTTCACAAAGAAGCTCTAATTTTCACCACACCTCTTGATTTACAAAGATGATGCTATCAATCAACAGTGTTCTTTAATAAACTGTTGTTGAAATATGCTATGGGAAACTATTTCTTCAGGGTCACATTATGAGCAGAAAGATTACTGAACAAATAGGTTGCTTAGCTTCCAGAACTATCCAATTCTCCAAAATAAATCTCCACATTCATAGCATGGCCTTTTAGGCCCTCACGCTCCTGTGCTGCCCTCTTATCTCCACGGGCAAGTCATCCTTTCCAACAATGCCAATGACACAGTGACCGCCAACATCTTCTCTACCACCACGACCACTCATACAACACCACACACACATAGGCATTCTCAGGCTTTACGTAAAAGCCATCCTTTTAACATTTTGGAAGTACTCAATCCTAAGTGTAGTTTTTCTCATTTAGGAAAACTCTTTTAAAGTATTTCCTACTAACACATATATATGGAATTTAGGAAGATGGCAATGATGACCCTGTATGCAAGACAGGGAAAGAGACACAGATGTGTATAATGGACTTTTGGACTCAGAGGGAGAGGGAGAGGGTGGGATGATTTGGGAGAATGACATTCTAACATGTATACTATCATGTAAGAATTGAATAGCCAGTCTATGTCTGATGCAGGATACAGCATGCTTGGAGCTGGTGCATGGGGATGACCCAGAGAGATGTTATGGGGAGGGAGGTAGGAGGGGGGTTCATGTTTGGAAACGCATGTAAGAATTAAAGATTTTAAAATTTAAAAAAATAAAAATAAAACATTTTAAATCTTAAAAAAAAAAAAAAAGTATTTCCACTGTCAAGAGTTGACCATGACTTCTCTAACTTTTGAAGGAAATCAACTGCTGATAATTCTATTGGTAATGCTGGATGTGTAAACTTTTCTTTGTATCTTCTATGTTCTCAGCTATTGGTCTACATTGCCTTTTTGGTTCTTAGCATGCTATGATGGTGAGAAGGATTTTAAAGCTTGCTTGATAAAAAGTGTAATTTTTGGTAGAGAATCCAAACCTAAAACAAACCATGCATTTGTCCACTATCTTGACACTTCACTGAAAACCTCACTGCTTGAGGAAGTAGCAGGAACAACTTTCTTTTCAGGTTTAGGCTTTAAGTTTGACTGGGATTTCCTGGTGACTCAGACAGTAAAGAATTGCCTGCAATGCAGGAGACCCAGGTTCAATTCCTGGAAGACCCCCTGAAGAAGAAAATGGCTACCCACTCCAGTATTCTTGCCTGGAGAATCCCATGGACAGAGAAGTCTCTAAGCTACAGTCGATGGGGTTGCAAAGAGTCAAACACGACTGAGTTACTAACACACACACACACACACACACACACACACATCTAGACTTAGCTATATAATTTACTGGGCCCAGTGCAAAATGAAAATGTAAGACACTTTGTTCAAAAACCAGAGGAAAAGTAAATTTAAAGTGTAAAATTACACAGAAAATGAACTACCATATGATTCAGCAATTCCACTCCTGGAAGAAAACAAAAACACTAATTCAAAAAGACACACCCACCCTAATGTTCATAGCAGCATTATTTATAACAGCCAAGATTCTGAAGCAACTTAGGTTTCCATCATAAAAAAAATGGCTAAAGAAAATGTGATATATATATATATATATATATACTGCTGCTGCTGCTGCTGCTGCTAAGTCACTTTAGTCGTGTCCGACTCTGTGACCCCATAGACGGCAGCCCACCAGGCTCCCCCATCCCTGGAATTCTCCAGGCAAGAACACTGGAGTGGGTTGCCATTTCCTTCTCCAATGCATGAAAGTGAAAAGTGAAAGTGAAGTCGCTCAGTCATCTCTGACTCTTAGCAACTCCATGGACTGCAGCCCACCAGGCTCCTCCATCCATGGGATTCTCCAGGCAAGTATACTGGAGTGGGGTGCCATTGCTTTCTCCGATATATATATGCAGAAACACACAATGGACACGATTGAATGTTACTTACTATTAAAAAGAATGAAATTCTGCCATTTGCAGCAACATGGACAAACTTAGAGGCTATTATGTTTAGTGAGATAAGTCAGACAGAGAAAGACAAATACTATATTATTTCACTTACAAATGAATGAATATGATAAAACAGAAACAGACTCACCAATATGAGAACAAACTACTGGTTACCAGTGGGGAAAGGGACTGGAGGAGGGGCAAAATAGGGCTAAAGGATTGAGGTACTAATAACTATGTATAAAAAATAAGAGACAAGGATATAGTGTATAGCACAGGGAAATAATAGTAATAATTTTAAATGGAGTGTAATGTATAAAAACACTGAATCAGTATGTTGGACAGAAACAGTTTTGTTGGACAGCAAAACTAACATAATATTGTAAATAAACTATAGTTCAATTAAAAAACAAGCACAAAACATAAATTTTCCCTTAAAAATATGTTAATATTTATAAAATATAACAAGAGTAATAGTTATATAGGAGTACCAGCATAAACACAAATTTGAAAAAAAAATCAATTTTATATGATAAAATTAAAAATAATATTTTCTGTTATATCTTGATTACTAGTAAAAGTTTTTTGACATGGAATGCTAAAAGTACTTTTGTTAATTCATTAAAATTATACCGTTAGCAATTTAATTTTCAATTGGTATAACTTAAAGTGATGTCACCTATTCTTGGCAAATGGAATGCCACAGATGATTTGATCATTTTTCAGTTTAGACAAAGATCTTTCTGCTAATGCAACTGCTAATAGAGCTGTTAAGAATATTTTATAGACTGTGACAACAAAGACATAAATTTTGGATAAGCTATTTCAGAAAGAATTTTCTGTACCTAGAACTAATGATTCTTGTGGAGCCATTTTCCAAAAAGATTTAATTCTTCACACATACCAGTTTCATGTAAGTCTGAATTTAGTTTTAAATACAAATGTATACAAAGACATTTTAATGTTTCTTCTGACATTTCTGGTAACTTGTGGAGTTTGTACAAAAAAAACGAAATTGGTTTTGTGATTTGCAGATAGTTCAAAAGTGCCTCTTTAGGTATACTATCATCAACTATTCAAGGAATTTTTAAAACAGTTTTCCTTTTAATAATTGTTTCATCCAAAGTTTTATATGAAAGTTGCATTGTTTTCCAGTGACTGTGATGATCTTTACATTTAATTTCTAAGTCTACAAATGCAAAAAATTCTGCAGTTTTGCAGTGTCGCAGAAGTTTTTGAAACCGTAGATTCTCAAATCTTTAAAGAATTCCGGCAACTCCCTGAATATGCTTTATTGGGTTATTCATGTGGACAATTTTATTTTATAGTATTTTGCTGACTAATTTATCTGAGAGCCAGCAGGTCCTGTCCCGATACTCAGGTCTGAAAGTTAATACATCTGCAGACACCACTGGACTAGACTGGCCATGGGAATGACAGGCAAGTCACCTCCCAACCTATCCTGCAGAGGTCCCCACAAGGAGCCCTCCTCTCTCCTGGGGGCCAGGGTGCTGTGGCAGTCACTGCAGTGGCTCTCCTGCTGCTACATTCAAGGGTGCCATCAGTATGGACCCAGGTCTAAGCTCAGCTGCATCCTCACACCCCCAGATGCCCAGACTGGCCCAGTGTGCAGGAACTGCATGCAGCTGGGTCCACTGCTTGGGGCCCATGTGGACCTCACCCTGCCTGCACACACGCTTTGCTAAATACCATGCCTCTGCTTGTGTGCATGTTCCAATGTCCCATTGGATTTCACCTACAAAACTTAGGCTCAAAGATAGAAAACATTTAGATGGTGCAGGAAGGCCTGGTATGCTGCAATTTATGGGGTCGCAGAGTCGGACACTACTGAGCGACTGAACTGAACTGAACTGAACAGAGAGTAAGGGCTTCCCTGGTGGCTCAGATGGTAAAGAAAACGCCTACAATGCGGGAGACCTGGGTTCAATCCCTGGGTTGGGAAGATACACTGGAGGAGAGCATGGCAACCCGCTCCAGTATTCTTGCCTAGAGAATCCCCATGGACAGAGGAGTCTGGCGGGCTACAGTCCATGGGGTTGCAATGAGTCGGACATGACTGAGCGACCAACACTTGCACTACTTAACTTCCACTTACTAGAGCGTAAAGCAGACACAAGGACCCTGGTGAGAGGTGGGCCTTGTAGGACTGCCCAGGTCACCACTTGCAAACCATCTTGTTAGTATTCTATGTGCTATGCCGGCATCCCTTGGGTCTCAGTACATTCAGTTCAGTCCAATTCAGTTCAGTAGCTCAGTCGTGTCTGACTCTTTGCGACCCCACGGACTGCAGCACACCAGGCCTCCCTGTTCATCACCAACTCACAGAGTTTACTCAGACTCACGTCCATTGAGTTGGTGATGCCATCCAACCATCTCATCCTCTGTCCTCTCCTTCTCCTGCCACCTTCAATTTTTCTTAGCCTCAGGGTCTCTTCAAATGAGTCAGTTCTTTGCATCAGGTGGCCAAAGTACTGGAGTTTCAGCTTCAGCATCAGTCCTTCCAATGAATATTCAATAAGTTAACAATACCCAAACTCTGTTCTGCAGAAGAGGTGCTCTGTGCAAAGATAGCAATGGGAAATGCTGCTTGAGTCTCCACTCTGGGATTCCCAGCTCAAGTTAGTAAATTACAGTCTGGAAACCCTGACTTACAGAGACAATCTCATTTAGCCCATCCTTTCTGAAACAAAATCCCATTTAGGTCAAAAGCCTCTGCATATGCTGGGAAATGTTAGTAACCCATAAAATAAATTTTTTTAAATGCTGTGCTAGGCTATAGTGCAGTCTTCTTTCAAAAACTCCTAAAGGCTTTCTTTTTTATCCTCCACCTCAGAACAGGCATTCCATTTAAACTACTATCCTCCAACTAAGGATAAAAGTAAACTAATATCATGGCTATCATCATTATATTACAGCTCAACATAATATATAAAAATATGTGTCTGTATCAAGTATAAAAGTATTTATATATTATGTTGTAGTTTAAATAGAAGGGCTATTCCAAGGTAGAGGATAAAAAAGAAAAATGCCTTTAAGAATTTTTGAATACTGGATTACAGCATAGAATAACATTAAAAAAAAATTTATCAAGGCTTAACATAATATATGAAAATATAAGAAAGCATATTTTGTTTGGTAATAATAAAATTTTAATTATTATAAAATAATGTTTTATCCTGAAAGTCATATAGGAGTTATTGCCCCTCTGGACTACAAATTACATGATACCAGTTTATTCTGTTGTATAGAAGGAGTTGTCTTTAACCTCACACATGTGATTTTTGTTAAATAGAGCTATATAAAGCAACTAAAATTGCATTCCCTAGTGGCAGGTCCCGGAGAAGGTGATGGAAACCCACTCCAGTACTCTTGCCTGGAAAATCCCATGGATGGAGGAGCCTGGTAGGCTGCAGTCCATGGGATCGCTAGGAGTCGGACGCGAATGACCAACTGAGCTACTTCACTTTCACTTTCATGCATTGGAGAAGGAAATGGCAACCCGCTCCAGTGTTCTTGCCTGGAGAATTCCAGGGATGGGGGAGCCTGGTGGGCTGCCGTCTATGGGGTCGCACAGAGTCGGACACGACTGAAGTGACTTAGCAGCAGCAGCAGCAGCAGCAGTGGCAGGTCCATTGAATGGCAGGTCCTAAGGGAAGTAAAACATTCAAGCTCATAGACAATTTCATTGAAAATTTTTTAAACTGTAAATCTCTGTTTCCTCTTAAAATCTTCAATGGCATTTCACTTCTAGGGAAAAGTTCAAACTTCTTAAGATGGCCTACATTGCTTTGTATATTTTAAAAGCACCTACATTGCCTGCCTCGTTTGTACCATTCCTCTGCTTATTTACCATATATTAGCCACTCTGGCTTTCTTTCATTCATTCCACAAATATTTATTGACATGCTATAAAAATATACAAAAAGAATAAGGACCATGCCCCCAGTAAAACAAATGAATATAGAATCTGTAATACAGTGTCAGGTAGAGACAAATACTATAAAGAAAAATAAAACAGGCAAGAAGTTACAGTTGGCAGCAAGGTATGTTTTTAGTTGAAGTGCTCAGGACATCTGAGAAGACTTCTGGTTTTTTGTTCGTTTGTGTTTTGGTGATTTTTGTTTGTTTGATTGGTTTGTGTGTTTTTTGTTGTTGTTTGCCACAGAGCTTGTAGGATCTTATTATAGTTCCCCAACTAGGCATCAAACTTGGCCCATGACAGCAAAAGCACTGAGTCCTAACCACTGGACAACCAAGGAATTCCTGAAAAGGAGACTTTTGAAAAGACACCTAAGTGAGGTGAAGACACAGCCATGCACAGGCCCCGGGGAACAGCATTAAAGGTAGAGCTTGGGGTGTGCTTTGCACGTTGTGAGGAACAAGATGACTGTCGGGGACAGATGAAGAAAGGGGAGAGTGGCATAAGTAGGCAGGGCCAGAAAACGTAGGACAGCATGTGATTTGGGGTTCAAATGTCACAGGAAGTCATTCCTGTTGCAGGGTTTTGAGCAGGGGAGTCGCAGTATCTGATCCGTGCTTAGAAGTTACACTTCACTTCCTTTTTGCAGAACAGATTGAGACAGTACAAAGGTAGAGACAGAGAAGTCAGAAAGCTCTTGCTTTGGCCTGAAGGTGGTGATTTAGACCAAGACAGCTGAGAAGAGCTGTTGAAAAACAGCTATACTAACATGCACATTATAAATGCATATCCAACAGAATTTGCTAAGGGAGAGAACTAAGACATGAGATCAAAAGAAGAGTCTAATATCCAAGGTTTGGGGGACTGAGCAATAAAGTATTTGTGATGCTAAAATGCCAAACGCTGGAGGGAGAACAAGTTTTAGGAGAAGAAGTCAAGAACTCTGTTGTATCCTCGGTGAGTTTGAGCTGTCTAATAGACAGCTGGGTGGAAATGTCTAATAGACAGCTGTGTCTCCTAGACACCCAGGTGGAAATGTCACATTGACAACCAGATGGATGCGAATGGGTTTCATGGGAAAATGGGAACTGGTGTTGTAAATCTGAGAGTTATCGTCGATGTTTTAGTCCCTCAGATGCAGCAGGTTCTGCCTCTTCTCCTTTGGACATGCTGATCCCTCTGTCTGAACCTTTTCTCACTTACCCCTCATTTCACTGGCTTCCATTAGTCTTCCAGGAATTTTCTTCAAATGTCATTTTCCCCTGGAAGAAGTCTTCCTGGATTCTGCAGGCCAGATTTAACCCCTCTGTAATATGATCGCCTAACACCTCATAACTGTTCAGCATAGTATGTGTACATGCTAAGTCGCTTCAGTTGTGTCCAGCTCTTTGTGACTCTATGGACCATAGCCTGTTAGGCTCCTCTGTCCGTGGGATTCTCCAGGCAAGAATACTGGAGTGGGTTGTCATGCCCTCCTCCAGAGGATCTTCCTGACCCAGGAATCAAGCCAGTATCCCTTATGTCTCTGGCATTGACAGGTGGGCTCTTTACAACTAGCACCACCTGGGAAGCCCTCAACATAGTATGGATCACAATTATTTGCAAATAGTTATTTTGGAGACTAATAATTGTGTTGCCTTTGCCTTGTTTCTGTAATTGCAAGGATATCTATCTTATGCACTGGTAAATTATCAGCACCTAGTGTAGTGTCTGTTATGTAGCAGCATGCAATAATGTTTGTGGAATTAATTAATGAGTTAATTAATTAGTTCCCGAGAAATTTTCCTCCATGACCACTTCATTGGCCCTCCACCTTTTATCCAACATATGAAAGCATATGTTCTTACTGCCAACCACACTTGAAGCTTACTCTCAAATATTTTTTAAAATCCTATGAAGATGTAACTCACTGGGAGAAGAGAAGCCAGATGTGCAGAACTGCTTTTAGGTCTAGAACTACATTTAAGGCCAATTTTTTGGAAATGACTGATAGGGTTGTTTTTGAGGAAACGAAAGTTCTCATTGATGCCAACAAACAATCAGACAGATTATCATGTTTCTTTAGTACTGTAAAAGTAAATTGTGAAACTGAACCTGTAACCATACAAAAGCTTTCTGACAAATGAAGTATAGATCGGTGTTTTTCCGCTTTATCACAATGAATTGCAGCTAGAAAGTTCAAAGACCAATCAAGTCGTGTGTAATTTACTACATTGCCTTAGCTCATGTTGGGGGAGAAGTGTTCAACTGGAAAACTAAAGCATTTAAACATGAAATTGACTTTTAAAGAATCTGTTCAGAAATCCTTTTAGCATCAATTTAGAAAGGAATCTAGAAAAAGCTGACTTTATCCATCCAACTCAAATATAAGTTTATTTTCAGATGAGAGTGTTTGAATACATTCCCCTGTCTTTCCACGTCACTTTCTCCATCTTTTACCTGAATAAGTCTTTTATTTCTTTGGAATTTCAAATAAAGTTCTGGGGAAATCTGAAAGCCTCACGATACACTTTGAGTTTATATCTCTGTATAGTGCTTGTTTCATTATGACAAATAGTTAAAACACACCAGTGGAAGACTACTGCATACATTTGTCTCTTGGAGAAGACATCTCCAAAAGGACTTAACTTGAGAATATTACATTTCCTGTTCTCCTCTTTCTAACCGAAGGGCTAACACTTTTCTCAGTATTGTCACCTAACACTGCTGACAGATAGATAATTTAAGGTGAAGTTGTTGCTAAATGAGATGATGCAACATCTCATTAGAAATATTTTTTTACTTATCACATTGCATCCAAGTAAATGAAACAACAAGGACAGAATTACTACCCAGATACTAGACAATCACATAACCATAATTGCATGGTTTCAAATATAACTTTATCTAGTAATCATGTACCTAAAAAAAACAGTAATAATTTACCTATTGTTTACATTGCCTTTACTAGTTGACAGACATTAGTGAGCGAGTTTAAGCTAGACTGAAACTATGAGCCTAGAGTCCATAATGCCATGTTCACTGCAGTATTTTCAAGGCCTAACACAGTGCCAGGTACTCAGTACATGCTCAGTAAACAACCATTATTCACACAAAGAAAAGTGGAGAAAATATAAAGGATAGTTGGAGACAGTTGCAAAGCCTCATATATTTTTTAAAGCAAATGACCTGGATTCTAATCCCTGTGTTTGTTTGGATGAGATTTAAGAAAGTTCCTTTACCTCCCTGAGCTTCTGGTATTTACGCCAAAGTTCTCTCTTAGGTCTGTAATTTCATTACTCTTTAGTCGCTAAGTTCTGTCCAACTCTCTGCGACCACACGGACTCTAATCTGCTAGGCTTCTCTGTCCATGGGATTTCCCAGGCAAAAATACTGGAGTGGGCTGCCATTTCCTTCTCCAGCAATTCCACTGTATTAGATGTTATTTTCTACAAATTTCTTAACTTTATTTTATGGGACCAAAATATTACAACATTTGTGTCAAATTAAATGATATTGTCACATGAAGAGAAAAGCAATACTCTCCCTCTTCCCTTCTTCCTGTCCTAAACCCTGGGGCGACAGCAGGAGTTCTGAGGAATAAATTCTCCCACATCTGCCTGTATTTATAAGCATAATTTTCTGTGGGTCACTGTCTCTCTAGCCCAGAGCTGAAATACAGACACATCATCAGCCTTCTTCTCCTGGTCTGTTACCTCCTTGAAGATGTCACCTCAGTTGTTACCCCCTCTGTGCATCCTTTCACACCTCCCTGAGTAAATTCCTGTTTGTACTGGAAACTGATAGTTGTTGATCCAACTCTAGTCTCTCTTTCTAGTGTGGTCTTATGATGCCATGGCTAGGAAAAGCCTTGCCCAGCTCCCAAGATGAGTGAGGTGTGCCCAGGTGACTACACTTTCTCATATGCACGTTGAAGCATTGTGGAGTATATGATCGCCCAGTCCTCATCTCTACCCCTCAAACCCACCCATCTTATCCATCTTTTGAGGTTACAACTATTCCTTCATAGACTGCCATCAACTCTTTGGGATATCTTTGAAGCCCTGTTACTTTTACATGCCCAGCATTCAAGTGCTCTTATTCTAATAACCCTGATTTTCATTTGGAAACGTATTTCTCTCTCATTCTGAGTTTTATGATTTGGATGGACCTGACTCCACCTTTTGGGGTCCAGAGAAGTGCTAAATGACATAAACCTCACTGATAAGCCTTCTCCATCTGTCTGACAACGAAAATTAATTCATGGATGGGCACTTTACCAAAGTTATTCCAACAAGAGGACATGCCAAGAGTTTTTCTGGAGTTCTCAGGAAGAGGTGCTCTTTTGCCACCACTGTTACTCCGGTGGCATAGCATAAATAAAAAGCTGCCAAAGGTTACTTTTGCCACAGCATGGATAGCACCTCTCTGAAGACTGCCCCAATTCCCAGGAAGGCAGAGCCAAAACAGTGGAGAAGGACACTCATGATAAGTCATTTGAGCATCTGATCAGTCTAAAACTAGTAACAATCTTTACTTTGCAGTGGACTGAGCCAATATATTCCCACTCCATTGTAAGCAAGTTTGAGTAGAGTTTCTGCCGTTTTGTATTGGGAAGCCTGATTCATAGGCTCCTCCAGCCACCTCCAGTAAGCCGTACATCTCTTTACCTTACTGAGGACAGATATTACATTCTATCTGTTTTATACTCTTTCCCAAATTTTAAGTTCCATGAAGGTAAAGATTCCCTATTCTTCTTTGGTATTTCCCAATGCTTTTGTGTACTACCTAGTGCTTAATAAATTTTGAAAGACTAGATGGACAAAGCAGATTCTATGGCACCCAGGAGACTGACTGAGGAAGGCGAAGACATAGCTCCTTTCCATAAGGAGTTTATAAACTACTATTAATTATTCCCAGATGGAGGTGTATTAATGCTAATTCATTAGCTTCAGCTATGAATTTGAGGAGCTATTACTTATGTGTTTCTATGGGATTGTTCTACAAATATGTCTTCTATAAATGATACCAACTCCATTCACCCTTAGATTTTTCCATCACTTTATCTTTAGGGGCTGGCTTGCCTGCTTAGTTGAATTCTCTCCAGATATCCTTCCAGTCACATGATATTAATCCACCAGTATCAGAGAAAGGCTTCAGGGGAAGGGAGAGTGAAAGAGGAGGGAGGAGAGAAGACAGGGAAAGGGAAGCCACTTGAAATGGGCACAGTACCAGAAACATTTTTAAGTCTCTGGTGAAACTTTTTCTGGCATCACTACATAACAATAGCACATCATTTTCATTAACTTGAAGAAACAAAACCAAACAGAGATTAAAAACCAGTACAGATGTGATATAACTCTCCATTTCTAACCTGGTCTGAATAGCCGCAGGGAGACACTGCCCTTAATAAGGCAGGACATGTCCTTCCAGTCCATCCCCGGACAAATAGCACAGGCACCAGATCACAGTCACAAACACAAGACTCTGCACTGGATCATTTTCCTCATCCTGCTTCTCCCCACAGTACTCCTTTCTGATGGCTGATGTCATCCCAGTGTTCTCTCTTCCTCTCTCCACCTTTTTACTCCTTTTGTTGCTGACCTTCATGATGCTCCCCATACCTGAAACGTGTTCCTTCAGTGCCAAGCAACTTTCCCTCCTTCCTCTCCTATCAAATATTTCCTTTGACTGAGCCTTCCAAAGCTGATCTCATGGCAAACCATGTTCGCACACCCTGAGTAGCTTTATTATTATCTCATGAATCATGACCATCTAAATTTCATTTCCATTTCCTTCGGGGAAAACCTTGTCTGGTGTGTGTTCCACACAGCCCCACATAAAGGGATGGCACTCAATAAATAACAAATTGTGATGATAACAATACCATAAACATACACTCCAGAAATTATACGTAAAGAATGAATGACTGTTGGACCTAGCCCTTGGTCCAAGAATTGAACTCATGTGACTGTGATGGGCTTTGGCTTGAGGGTATCTCTCATGCTATTTATCAGTAGATTGCTGCTGCTGTTGCTAAGTCGCTTCAGTCATGTCCGACTCTGTGCGACCCCATAGACAGCAGCCCACCAGGCTCCCCCATCCCTGGGAGTCTCTGGGCAAGAACACTGGATTACCAACTGCTAAAAAGTAGCACATGGCTCTACAGGATCCCAGGAGCTACAGAGTGAACACCTAACAAAACAGCTTCAGGGAATCTTGGAGATGTTATTTCCCTGATAAGGATTGGGAAATCCAGGGAGACTACACTGTTCTTAAAAGACAGAAGACCTCACGAATACTCTACCGGAAGATACTGGTTCTAGGTTTGCTTCTGACATTCACCAGGCAAGACCTCTGAACTTGGAAAATGCTCCCAATTTTTTAAAAGCTGTTTCTTTCATATGAAATGAAAATAACCTTTTTCCTCATCTATAGGGTTGGATGAGAGTCAAATAAGATAACTAGTGTGGAAGAGCAATAGCAGCTAGCAGCTCACATTTAATTGTATAGTCATCAAATGCCATGTACTACTGGTAAAAAGGTTTATGTGAATTATTTAATTCAATTCTTAAAACAATCCTAGAAATCAGTTTATCATTTCATCTCCCATTTTAGAGATGAAAAAAACCAAAGCACAGAGAAAACCAGTAATTTTTCCAGCATTTCACAGCTAGCAGGTGATAGACCAGTTATTAAAGACCTGCTAGTTTGAATTTAGAGATCACTCTATGATATATTATCTAACCCAGGAGTATGGCAAAGTGAAGCAATGCAGAGGTGGAAAACATTATTTAAATGACTCTGGAATTGTGAAGGATTATTATTAGAATTAACAAGTGGCATTATAAAAATAATTCATGAGTATACATATAAATCAATTATATCTTCATCTTATAAGAGAACATCTTATCGAGATGCATAAGATAAACATGATCTGTGGGATGGTATCCTTTGTACTTAGAATATACTCTGCTTCTACTAATTGCAGATAGAAAGAAAAAGAAAAGAAATAAAAGATCTAAATACTGCGCATGACTTACCTGCCTTGTACTGAAAGAGCACATGCCTTTGCAATGGAAGACATGGATCAGTTACTTCTGCATCAGCCTCACCCCTAGTGAAAGCATCTCTCACACTGTGTGTGACTTTAGGATTTAGAGATACGCATTTTTCATTTGCATGGCCCCTAAATATATCCCTATTCTTCCACCTGGTGCCCATCAAAGGAAACCATGACCTGTTCCTACCCTAAGGGAAAACTTGGCTATTGCTTGAATTTCTGAGAGATATTGTTATTTTTCAATATGGAACCTTCCTACGGGATCCCCAAGGTATTTCAACTATGTACAATAGTCACATGACTCACTGAAGCTAGACTATAACCCCAGGTGAAAGGGAGGGATAAGCCAAGTACTAGAAGGCCATGTGTGGTGGTGGCAGTGATGAAGATGGGAAGTACTCTGTACTGCTAAGCGGTGGGAATAAATAAAATATTTTTGAGTAGGAGAATTCATTTAGGATGAATATCTTTTTGAATGAATGGCAAAGTACCAAATACATCTCAGTTTCTTATTCTCTTCTTCCTTCACTCTACTGTACAAGAATAGTCAGTCATCAAACAGTACTTTGCCTTAAGTGTCTACACTGTCTTAGACAAAGATAGCTACGAAAAAGGCAGGCAAAATACTTGCCTGCAAAGAACTTAAATTGTTGAGGAAGGAGAACAGAAAATTGATGTAATAAACAAATAACATCATTTCAACTTCTGATAAATGCTACTAAGAAAATAAAATACTGTATTTCATCAATTTTAAAATGAATTTTTCCCATTTCACCATTTCTGCGATTTGAAAGCATCTTATAATCTGATAATATATCTGAGTTTTATAGACAGCATTTTTTCTTTCTTGGGGTACATAAATGTGTCACATTTTACAACCAGTGACAACTTAGATTCAATGAAAACAATACAAAATGTGAGCACCTTTGCAGAACCATTTTTGACATCCATGATCATATAACAAATTAATAATTTCCAACATTAAATAGCTAAAGTGTGCCAAATAATCTTGACCATGAAAGGGGAATGTTTCAAGTTTTTATGAAAAATTATACTTCATTTTAACCTTTTAGTTTTTGATGAGCTTCTTTCTAGCTTGTGCTAAACTTTCCTTAACTTTCTTTTGAAAAAAGCTTTGTGTGTATATATATATACACTCTAACCAAAAGATTGTATTTCCTTACATTTAAGCTTTTTATCTTTAAAAGTTTCCTTTCATATTTTAGCGGACTTTTAAAAAAGAAATTCCACTCAACCTTTTTTTTTTTTTTTCCCTTTTCCCTCACTTCTGTTAGTCAGAGTTTATTTCCTCTGGACTTTCCTGAATACATATCTCTCTCCTTCTCACAGACTTTTATACAAATCTTCTTACCTGTTGGTCTTCTCAGTCTGCTTTTAACTTATCCCTACTCTTCACTTTCCCTCCCAGCAACCTGTGATGACAGAGGTCTGACACCAGCTGATATTGATGCTAATACTGCATGGCCAGAGTACCTCTGTGTGCTCCTGGAAAGTTTCAGGTTTCCCTTCCTCACTTACATTGACATGTCAGCACAGACTGGGCCTTGGCATTTTTCTTCAGCTATAAGTCACACTTTGTTTTTGGCAACTGAAGCTATGGGTAAAGAAATCCTTTTTCCCTTCTCCTAATGTTTCCATGTGGGAACCTTTCTCTAGAGCATGAATGGTATTATTTAATATCTAGCACTCCTTCCCCACCCTGCTTCCCTCCCTCCTCACCAAAGAGAAGAAATGATTTAACTGAGTAGCCAATCAGGGAGAGAGGAATGCACATGCTCAGCTCTACCCTGCTGTGTTTCCTCTGGATTTCCTTACAGAGGGCTTATCTTGGGTCTGTTCCTGAGACAACCTCTGACTCTGTGTGAGGAAAGGATTCCTACTGCATTTGTGGCCAAGTGGTTAGCCCGTCCAGTTGAGCATTGGAAATCCAAGTGGGTGCCACCTCAAGCGGCTTTTACTAGTGGAGCTGATGTTTTGATGCGTCTTCCACCTGTGCTTTATTTTTCAGTTGGTTCAGAAATATGGCAGATAAGAGAGGGTTTGATTTTTGGTCCCCAAACACTCCCTCTCATACTGCCAAGAGGTTTAAAAACACAGAAGACATAATCAGGAGAAAGGATTTTTAAAAATCAGAGGTGTCCAGCCTGAGGTTATAGTAGGTCCTCATTTCTGGAGATGTCCAAGCATAGAGAAGGGAAGGGTACGGTAAAATTTATTAAGTCTCTAAGGGAGCAGTTTTTCCCATTCAATCCTTACAACTGCTTTTGGAGTTGGATGGCATTTAGACTGTTTCACAGTGACAAAAGGTGGCTCAGAAAGTTTGGTTCTTTAGATCCTACAGATTATAAGAAAAACAAGATTGCATCCATCAGTTCTGGTTGCCATAACAAAATATCAGGCTGAGTGGTTTAAATAGCAGAAATTTATTCCCACAGTTTGGAGGCTAGAATTCCAAGATTAAGGTTACAGTCAACTTGGTTGGTACAGTCAACTTGGAGAGCTCTCTTCAGAGCTTGCAACTGGCTGCCTTCTTACTATATCCTCACAATGCCTTTCTCCAGGGTGTTCACATAGTTGGGGGGACTAAACGAGTGAGGACAAAGAGAAAGATGGAGAGAGAGAGAACAGTAACTCTCTGGTGTCTCCTCTTATAAGGACACTAATCCTATCAGATCGGGACTCCACCCTTATTACCTCAGTTAACCTTCATTACTTTTTCAGACGTCTCCAGATACACCAACACTGAGGTTAAGGCTTTAACATATGAATTTGGGGGAGATACAAACATTCAATTCATAACAAAGATTTCAAATATCTCAGATTCCAAAACTAAAGAGGAGAAAGTAATTTGAAAAAAACTAAGTAGAAATACAATAAATTTTTTATTTTTTAAATGAAACCTGAATATAGAAAAGAAGGAAAAGGTGGAATGATTCAGAAAAGCTTGAAGGTTCTTTCAATTCTGCGTGTCTCTCTATTTTATAATAAAGAAATCCAAGGTCAGGACAAACTTGTATCTCACTAAGTGAATTTGTAATTCCTAGTTCCAGGAGCCCAAGAAGATATCTATATCAAATGGACTGACTATGAGGAACCCATTTTCTGTTGACATGATTCCACACCCATATTTCATTTAAGTCAGTCTTGGCTTGTTCCCTGGCTACCCTTCCTCTTCTGTGGCAAACTCTTAGCATTTGAAAATAGATAATGCCTCTTACATGAAACAACAGACTGGTTCCAAATAGGAAAAGGAGTACATCAAGGCTGTATATTGTCACCCTGCTTATTTAACTTATATGCACAGTACATCATGAGAAACGCTGGACCTGAAGAAACACAAGCTGTAATCAAGATTGCCGGGAGAAATATCACTAACCTCAGATATGCAGATGATACCACGCTTATGGCAGAAAGTGAAGAGGAACTAAAAAGCCTCTTGATGAAAGTGAAAGAGGAGAGTGAAAAAGTTGGCTTAAAGCTCAACATTCAAAAAATGAAGATCATGGCATCTGGTCCCATCACTTCATTGATGGGGAAACAGTGGAAACAGTGTCAGACTTTATTTTCTGGGGCTCCAAAATCACTGCAGATGGTGATTGCAGCCATGAAATTAGAAGACGCTTACTCCTTGGAAGAAAAGTTATGACCAACCTAGATAGCATATTCAAAAGCAGAGACATTACTTTGCCGACTAAGGTCCATCTAGTCAAGGCTATGGTTTTTCCTGTGGTCATGTATGGATGTGACAGTTGGACTGTGAAGAAGGCTGAGCACCAAAGAATTGATGCTTTTGAACTGTAGTGTTGGAGAAGACTCTTGAGAGTCCCTTGGACTGCAAGGAGATCCAACCAGTCCACTCTGAAGGACATTAGCCCTGGGATTTCTTTGGAAGGAATGATGATAAAGCTGAAACTCCAGTACTTTGGCCACCTCATGCGAAGAGTTGACTCATTGGAAAAGATTCTGATGTTGGGAGGAATTGAGGGCAGGAGGAGAAGGGGACGACAGAGGATGAGATGGCTGTATGGCATCACTGACTTAGATGGATGTGAGTTTGAGTGAACTCCGGCAGTTGGTGATGGACAGGGAGGCCTGGCGTGCTGCAATTCATGGGATCGCAAAGAGCTGGACATGACTGAGCGACTGAACTGACCTGAACTGAATGCCTCTTATATGTGCAGTGCTCTAGAGTCCTTCGACCCTTTGTCAGAAAAGCTCTGTCCCTCCTGTAAGAGTGAATGCCAAGTATTCCTTGGAAAGACTATTTCCCCACATTCAGTTACCTTCTAGGGGCCTTTCAGACTTCAACAGGTTGAGCTCATGACTTTCCCTTTGTGACATCTTCAAGTAACATTTTCCTTTTAATAAACTGAATTTACAAGTAAATAAATTCTTGGTTCCTCTCCTCCACATTCCTTGCGAATTAACAGTTTCACTCTAAGAATTTTACTTGTAAATTTCCTCACCCAAGGAGTATTTGTTTCATATTTCCATTTATAAATCAAAATTATAATATACAAATTAAAGTGAGGCTATTAAGGAAATACACTGAAAGAACCAGCTGAAGGAAATGTAAAAGCTCTCAAAAAATGTCTTTTTGCCTGAGAAGGGAGTAACTAAGAGATGATGCAGAGATAACAGAGCAGAACCAAACATCACTAGCAAAAGCAATTGTGGAAGTAAATAAAATGGTTTAGAAACTTGGGATTAGGGAGTCTCCCACAGCCTAAGCAAGCCCATTGCCAGCTATATCTAAGTGTCCTCAGTCTTTCCTGAACATATCTATATGTGCTTGCTAGTTGTTGTTAGCTGCTTTCTGGTAAGGGAAATTGATTTATTATAGGTCCCTTCTAGAGCAAGCTTTATTTCAAAACTTTTCTCCTACTTCCTTCTGCCTTAGGTAGTCTAACTATTAATATACCTGGAAACATTTGAAGAGACTCTGAATTCCACGTATCCCTCTCTTCCCTGGACCAGATGCTGGCCCAGGTCTGTATGACTCTTTCCAGAGTCTACATAAACTTACTCTACATAAACACTACACTCACTCTACAAAAATACTCTACATAAACTCACAAAGATCTAAACATGCTCAGGGGGTCCAGAATTTTCCTAGAGCTTACAAATAGAATTAGAAGATGTACTCCTGAAAATTCTGAAAGACCAATACTTTCTGCAGTAGTTTTAAATATACTAAGCTTCTGGGAAATTTTTATTTGAAACTCCTTGTTTGACTCTTATCTTTAAAATAATGAGCTCACCAATTGTCTTAAAGTTCACGTATTTGTAGCTTCTCTGGCTGAGTAAAATGGATGGAAAGGGTACCTTTAACCAACTCAACCAGTCAATACGTTAATATTTCTGGGGGCAACAGTATGCAAGAGCATGAATGTCTTTGAAATCACTCACACCTGGATCCTAATCCCATAACACACTGGTAGCACCATTTCTGAGCTCTGGGACTTGTGTTTTGGTTGGAGTAATATCATTATCTCACAATAATACTTTTATTTATATTTTATTGTTATCCTCTTTTATGTATGGAAAAAAAAATTAAGGCTTAAAAGAAACCACCCCAAAATGAGTTCATGATGGAGATTAGAATTGAGTCTTGACTGATGAATAAAATAGAAGAAAACACTTGCCTAGAATTATTATGAGCCAGAGCCCAAAGACAGAACCCAGGAAAGCATGTTGGGAACATCAGATTGCATTTGTTGGTGCATAGGGCTTGTATAGAATAGGGGATCTCGGCATTTAATATGTATAAGTATTACTTGAAGAACTTGAGTTTCAACTTTAACAAGTATTCAGTTTTATTTTGAGACATGTGATCCAAGGACCACTCTTTAAGAATGAGTGATAATAATAGGAAATAAGAATGGAAATTTTGATTATGGAGGCTCTTGAATGTCAGAATGAGGAGTTTGAATTTAATCCCAAAGATAAAGAGAAATCAACTAAATAATTTTGAATAGGAGAATGGCATGAGTCAAGCATCTGCATTTGCATAAGGTAGATACCTCTATGCTTCAGGCAAAGTCTTATCTGAAACCTTCTCAGCACAAAGAGAAAATCTGAAGTTAGTATTTTCTCAGATTTATGATCAAATCTGGGCTTCTCTGGTAGCTCAGATGGTAAAGAATCTGTCTGCAATGCAGGAGATCTAGGTTTGATACCTGGGTCAGGAAGATCCCCTGGAGAAGGGAATGGCTACCCACTCCAGCATTCTTGCCTGGAAAATCCCATGGACAGAGGAGCCTGGTAATCTACAGTTCATGGAGTTGCAAAGAGTTAGACATGATTGAGCGACTAACACAAGTACTATGATCAAATCTTTTTTAATTCTCTGGTTACCTTAGAGCTTGTTTTTAAAATAAAATGACTGAAAAGCTAGTTTTAAATTGTCTGATTAGATCTCCATGCTGTATTATAAATGGAAGACATGTTAAAAATGATACATTTTAAGTAAATTATTCCTCATAATTTTGTTTCTTTTTATTTTTTATTTTTCTAATTTGAAGAGTTCTTTTTCAAATATAGTCAATAATGATCTTTTTGATCCATCTTGTTCATATAGTCATCATAGGTAAGGATTGAAATTCATGCCTAGACAGGCAGGGAGCATGATTAGAAATAATGATATTGTTTCCACAAGCCACTCATGAATACCAATCTTATGACAAAGTATTATTTTAAAAAACGTTATAAAAAAATCTAGAAAAGTTTATTTATTGAACAAAGAAAAATAACGTATAATACAATAATATTTTCCTTCTTTGTTTATACAACTTCAAAAAAGCTGATCCTTTCATTCCAGCCCAAGAATCAAAAATACCTGATCTACTTTTATCACTTGGAAATCATTTCAGCCCTAGTTAAATCATGCAGAGTCTGCACTGATCTCTTCTATAGGATACTTCTTGTTAATTTGGACCTCACTCTTCTTTTCTTGATTTATTTTCTTTCTATAATAAGTCCCAGAAGGATAATGTTGGGTCATGTGCCTTGATCTTAAATTGATGATCATAGGTCAAAAGTTCACTGAAGAAAGAAAAGCACCATTTGCAGATGAAATCACACGATATGATGAAATTCATAAAGAGCAGCTGTTCTTCAAATTAACCAGCATTTCCCCTAAGAGTAACCCCCAATTTTTTATCCTGAGGGATGGATGGCCCAAGTTTTGTGCATTGGTGTGTATTTAGGAAGTTTCCTGTGTGAACTTGGGTAAGATTTCAGAGACATGTACTTAATAAGGCACTGATTACCTCAGTGAGTTCTGTGATTTCTTTAGGAAATTCTTGATGGGACCAAAAAAAAAAAAAAAAAAAAAAAAAAAAAAAACCCTCTGTTTCTTCATTGTTTATTATCAATTTAAAATATCTATCCTTTTTTTTTTTTTTGACCTTTCCACAAATGAGTAAAAATTGCTCTGCTCCACAAGAAAGAAAAAGAGACTGAGAGTAAAGCTAGATGCACAAAGATTAAGCACACACTCTAGAAGATCTTTCTGGTCTCATCTGTACAGGATACCCTTTCCTAATGTTTCAAAGACTGCCTAATACACGCTCACAGCACATTATGCTTAGTATTTGATGATGATCCTTTCACAGCTAAGAAAGTAATGAACAGTCTTGCACAGAAGTTTGTCTGATCCAAAGGTGATGAAAGTTGTACAATTTGTAAAGATTTTTTTTGGAAGAATGCCCAAGGGAACTAGTGAATGTCCACTCTACTGAACTCGTTTTTTTTGTTTGTTTGTTTGTTTGTTTTTTCTTTCCAGCCATGCCCCATGGCTTGTAAGATTATAGTTCCCTAACCAAGGATTGAACGCAGGCACTCAGCAGTGAAAACACAGTTTTAACCACTCAATTCCTCCATTCTACTTAACTCTTAATGACAACATTTTTTACCCACATAATTTATATAGTATAGGCTTAAAATGGCATAGAATTATTCTTTTCTTCAGGAAAGAGGAATATTATGGTCCTTGGCATGCGTGCTGTTGTGTCAACTCTGCAATCCCATGGATTAGAGTCCATGGATTATCCCAGCAAGAATACTAGGACGGGTTGCCATTTCCTATTCCAAGGGATATTCCTGACACAGAGATTGAACCCATGTCTCTTGTGACTCCTGTATTGGCAGGTGGAGCTTTCATCACTGAAGCCCCAGTAAACTCTCTTATGGCCCTTAAATCCACTTAATTTCAAAAATACAAAGTGGTACAGCCTACAGTGTTTAGAATAGCACAGAGATGGAGAGTACAATGTTTCCTGCCCCTCCCCCTTTTTTTTTCTTAAAAATGATTTGAACTTGTGGATATTTACATCCAGGAATGCTTTTCCCACTAAGCCACAAAAGACTATGAAGTTGGTATTTCCAGTTTACTGGCAGACTCTGAACTGAAGTGGCATTTCATACATAATGTAATGGTCTTCCTTGACGCAAAGCCTCCAAGCAGGGCTTGGAAACAGGCCAACACATCTGCTATATATCCCCGGATATATCATCACCATCTAAATGGAGATACATTTTGAAACTTGAACATTTTTAGAATAAATTTTTTCTTCATTTCTTCTTTAGAGAATTTAAATTGTTTCCTTGTCATACTTCCAGATTGCCAGACTGGAACATTCACACAATTTGATTTTTTTTTTTAAGCATTTTTAAATTAAATGTGAGCACAAACATCTATATTTTTGCATTTTGTTTCGTGTTCTATAAGACATCAGGAATTTTATAGAAAGTATTATTTTTAAAATTTTCTGCCAGAATTAAAATAAGCTCTAAAATATAAAGTAAATCCTTTTGGTTCTCTTCACATGACAGATTTCCCTTTTGCTTGTGAGAATTAGAGGGACTAACTCTTCTTCCTAGTGTTCAACAGATGAAATATTTGTGTAAGTCACTCAACTTTGGAGAGGATCTTTAAACAAAATGTTTAAGTCTCTCCTATAAACCGGTAGAAAAAAAGAAAGCTTGTTACAAAAATTGGCAAAAGACTTGAACAGATATCTCACAAAAGTAGATTTTCAAAGGGCCAATCACTGAACACACAAAAAGGTGCTTAAATTAGCCATTAGAGGGGAAAAAAAGTTAATTAAAACTTCAATGAAATACTCATGCACACTAACCAGTATGGCTAAGACAGATGGCCCAAGTAATGATGTGAAGCTCTCACATTGCTGTTAGGAAGGTAAGTAGGTAAAAACACTTTATAGAATGGCTTGGCAGTTTTCTAAACCTGAATAGTTGTATTTCCTACAACACAACAGCTTCCTACCTAGGCATATGCCTAACAGAAATTCCTACATATGTTTACTAAAAGACAGGTACTGAGTCTTTTTAGTGGTACTATTCGTACCAGTCCAAACCTGCAAACTATCAAAGGTTTTTCAATAGTAGAATGAAAAGATAAATTGTGGTATTGTCTTACAATGAAAGTCTAGCAGCAGTGAACAAGCTGTCCTCAACTATATGCCATGATATGGATGAACCTCACAAACAATGAACACTCTATGACTCCATCTGCATAAAGTACCAAAGTTAGCAAAATAATCTGTGGTCTTAGAAGTCAATGTAGGGGTTACCCTTGGAATTTTATTACTAAAAAGGAACTCAAGGAAAGACTGTGGGATTCCAGTAATACCCTGCTTCTTGTTCTAGGTTCTGCTTTCATAAGTTATATACATATGGTTTGTGTATTTTTTATGAGTTACCTTAAACTCCAACATAAATTTCTTTAAGTGCTCTGATTGTTTTTCCTACCAGGTCTTGTTCTAGGAATTTAACCTGAGTAAAAAATTACAATAATGTTCAAATATATATCCTACAAAGGTGTTCATTATGACATTAATTTAAATTGAAAAGTTGAAAAAAATTCAAAATATCATATAATAGGAAATTTCTTATAAATTGTGACTTATTAAAAACTGAAATACAGTTAGCCTTTAAAAAAAGTTTGAGATAGCTATTTATTATACATAAAAATATCTTGAAATATTAATTAGTGGAAATAGGTTGTATAAGTACATTTGATATGTCAGTCTAATGGTATATGACCATCCTTCCAGGCATCTATCAAGTGTTTCCTTTAAAACCAGACAAGGAGGGAGAACAAGATGGTGGAGGAGTCGGTGGGTGTGGAGTACATCTCTCTCCATGGATACATCAGGAACACACCTTCAGACACAGAAATGCATGCAGAACACCAACTGAGAGTGTACAGGAGTATCTGACCAGTGGGAAAGAATATATAGAACCACGTAAAACATGGTAGGAGAAAGGAACAAGGGGGGGAAACAGGAGTGTTAGTAGGACTGGACCTGCTGTCAGTGGGAGGGGGAACTGAAGCAGGAGTCCGATCCCCACATCTGGGCAATTGTCTGAGTCTGAGAGAAACCTTTAAGGTTCAGAGTGAACCTGAAGCAGCATAAATAGAATGAGAATAAAACAGTCCTTGCCACAGTCATACATACCCTGGACAGGGACACAGGTCCCCTAGAAGGCACAGCAGCTAGCAGATGAAGTTTAAGAATTGTGGAGCAATCCCAGAGTGAGGGCTGCTGTTGACTGTGGAGAGACGGATCGAGGGGATGTGTTTGTGTGTGTCGGGGGTTGGGGGGGAGCCAAGGGGGGATTATTATGGGAAATGCCTGTGAAGGAAAGCCAGGCAGCTATGGAAGCAAGGCAATACTGCTGAGTCACATGTAAGGGGTGGAGCCATCATCATAGCCTCTCTCTATCCCCATGCACCGACCTTGGCAGCTGAACAATACAGAGGCTGGCCCATCAAATGCTTGACACACAGAACTACAGAGGAGGACCCCACCGAGGGTGTCCCTTTAAGTGCCTGATGCACTAATCTTCACAGTAGGACCCCAGGCATGGGAGCCCTCTAAGTGCCTGAATGGGCAAAACTATGAATAAAGACTGGCCAAAGAGGCCTTCTGATCGACAGCTACAAGAGGCTTGAAAAAAGACTCTGATAGGGCCATAACTCCTATGGCAGAGGTAGTCTATGTTGCTGCACACTTGATGCCCCCAGTGTCCCTGCAAGCCAAGCAGCTGCACTGCCTTCATTCTTAAACCTCACTGGGGCAGAGCTGCCGCAGGAAAAAAAGGACTTGCATCTATACACACAGGGTCACTTCAGTCGTGTCCAACTCTTTGTGAACTTCTGGACTGTGGCCTGCCAGGCTTCTCTGTCAGGGTCCTCCAGGCAAGAATATTGGAGTGTATTCACCAATACTGATTGTCATACCTTCTAGAGCACTATATTTCCTGCTGTCCTAGCTGCCAGCTCCCCTGAGTACCTGGTGCTGACAGAACCCCTTCAATTCAAGCTGCTGCACCAACTTCACACCTGGCCCTCACTGGAGCAGATCCAAGTCCTGCAGGGCAGTCTCAGGAGCAAACCCTAGTGGATGACCCACGAGCACAGGAAAACCACAACTGAAACCCAGGGGCAGTGTGGCTAAGGAAGAAGACCCAAAACCTTCCCATCAGCTGTACAAGCTGCAGATTAAATCCACACAATCAACTAGGCAGACTCTGTGTCTATGGAGTATATAAAAGGACATTGAGAGCTCCCACAAAAGAAAACACAGTAATTCTGATAGCTGTGGAGATTTTAGGCAAGAACACATAGGAATAGGACCAGATTAGAATCCGAACAGCCCCCACAGCAGGTCCAGAGACAAGCACAGTGTTAGAGGGCATCCTAAGGAGGTGAGGTGGACTGTGACTGCCAGCGAGGGAAAGGACTCTGACAGCAGTGACTCAAGAAAAACAAAGGCAGAAAAATACTACACAAATGAAGGAACAAAGTAGAAACACAGAAGTCCAAATAAATGAAGAAGAAATAGGCAAACTACCTGAAAAAGGATTCAGAATAATGATAGTAAAGATGATCAAAAACCTTGGAAACAGAATGGAGAAACTACAATAATAAATTCACAAAGACCTAGAAGACTTGAAGAATAAAGATACAGAGACAAACAGCACAATTACTGAAATTAAAAATACTCTAGAAGGAATCAATACCAGAATATCTGAAGCAGAAGAATGAATCCGTGAGGTGGAAGATAAAATGGTGGAAATAACTTCTGAAGAGCAGACTAATGTAAAAAGAATGCAAAGAACAAGGATAGTCTCAGATATCTCCGGGACAATATCAAACACACCAACATTCGAATTATAGGGGTCTCAGAAGAAAGAGAAAAAGAAAGGGTATGAGAAAATTTTTGAAGAGATTATAGTTGAAAATTTCTCCAACATGAAAAAGGAAGTAGTCAATCAAATCCAAGAGATTCAAAGAGTCCCATTCAGGATAAACCCAAGGAGAAACACACCAAGACACATACTAATCAAACTAACAAAAACTAAACACACAAAAAAAGAATATTAAAAGCAGCAAGGGAGAAGCAACAAGTAACATACAAGGGAAACCTCAAATGTTTAATAGCTGATCTTTCAGTAGAAACTCTGCAGGCCAGAAGGGAATACCAGGATATATTTAAAGTACTGAAAGGTAAAAATCTACAACCAAGATTGCTGTACCTGGCAAGGATCTCATTCAGAATTAACGGAGAAATAAAAAGCTTTTCAGACAAGCAAAAGTTAAGAGAATTCAATACCACCAAACCAGTTTTACAACAAATGTTAAACGGACTTATATAGTCAAGAAATACGACAGAAGAAAAAAGATGTACAAAATCAACGCCAAACAATTAAGAAAATGGTAATAGGAACATATATATCAATAATTACTTTAAATGTAAATGAATTAAATGCTCCAACCAAAAGACACAGACTGGCTGAATGGATACAAAAACAAGACCCATATATATGCTGTCTAGAAGAAATCCACTTCAGAACTCAAGACACACATAGACTGAAAGTGAGAGGCTGGAAAAATATATTCCATGCAAATGGGAAGCAAAAGAAAGCTGGAGAAGCAACCCTCATATCAGACAAAACAGACATTAAATAAGATTACAAGAGATAAGAAAGGACACTACATAATAATCAAGGGACCAAATCAAGACAAAGACATAGCAACTGTAAATATCTATGTGCCCAAACATAAGAGCACCTCAATACATAAGACAAATACTAACAGACATAAAAGGAGAAACTGACAGTAACACAATAATAGTAGGAGACTTTAACACCCCACTCACACAAGTGGACAGGTCATCAAAACAGAAAATTAATAAGGAAACACAAGTCTCAAACGATACATTAGATGAGATGGATCTCACTGATATCTTCAAGACATTCCACCCAAATGCAGTAGAATACACCTTCTTCTCAAGTACACATGGAACATTCTCCAGCATAGACCACATCTTGGGTCACAAATCAAACCTCAGGAAATATAAGAAAACTGAAATTGTATCAAGCATCTTCTCTGACCACAATGCTATCAGACTAGATATCAATTACAAGGGAAAAAAAATACTGTGAAAAACACAAACACGTGGAGACTAAACAACATGTTTCTAAATAACTATGACCAACCTAGATAGCATATTCAAAAGCAGAGACATTACTTTGCCGACTAAGGTCCGTCTAGTCAAGGCTATGGTTTTTCCTGTGGTCATGGATATGAGAGTTGGACTCTGAAGAAGGCTGAGTGCCAAAGAATTGATGCGTTTGAACTGTGGTGTTGGAGAAGACTCTTGAGAGACACTTGGACTGCAAGGAGATCCAACCAGTCCATTCTGAAGGAGATCAACCCTGGGATTTCTTTGGAAGGAATGATGCTAAAGCTGAAGCTCCAGTACTTTGGACACCTCATGTGAAGACTTGACTCATTGGAAAAGACTCTGATGCTGGGAGGGATTGGGGGCAGGAGGAGAAGGGGACGACTGAGAATGAGATGGCTGGATGGCATCACGGACTCAATGGACATGAGTCTGAGTGAGCTACGGGAGATGGTGATGGACAGGGAGGCCTGGCGTGCTGTGATTCATGGGGTCGCAAAGAGTCGGACATGACTGAGCGACTGAACTGAACTGAACTGAACTGAACAGGTTACCAAAGAATTCAAAAGGGAAATCAAAAAACATCTAGAAACAAATGACAATGAATACATGACAATGTAAAACCTATGGGATGCAAAAGAACTGCAAAAGCAGTTCTAAGAGGGAAATTTATAGCAATACAATCCTACCTCAAGAAACAAGAAAAACGTCAAAAAGACAACCTAACTTTACACCTAAAGCAACTGGAGACAGAAGAAGAACAACAACAAAATTAATAGAAGGAAAGAAATCATAAAGATCAGAGCAGAAATAAATGAAAAAGAAATGAAAGAAACAATAGTAAAGTTTAATAAAACTAAAAGGTGGTTCTTTGAGAAGATAAACAAAATTGTCAAACCTCTAGCCAGACTCATCAAGAAAAAAAAAGAGAGAAAAATAAAATCAACAAAATTAGAAATGAAAAAGGAAAGGTTACAACAGACAATACAGAAATACAAAGGATTATAAGAAATTATTATGAACAACTATATGGCAATAAAATAAAGAACCGGGAAGAAATGCACAGATTCTTAGAAAAATTTTATCTTCCAAGACTGAACCAGGAAGAAATAGAAATTACAAACAACCCAATTATAAGCACTGAAATTAAAGCTGTGATCAAAAATCTCCCAAAAAACAAAAGCCCAGGACCAGATGTCTTCACAGGAGAATGCTATCAAACATTTAGAGACGATCTAATGCCTATCCTTCTAAAACTCTTTCAGAAAATCACAGAGGAAGGAACACTTTCAAACTCATTCTACGAGGCCACCATCAAACTGATACCAAAGCCAGACAAAGACAACACACAAAATAAGAAAACTACAGGCCAATATCGCTGATGAACACAGATACTAAAGTCAACAAAATTCTAAAACATAGAATTCAGCAACACATCAAAAAGCTCATACACCATGATCAAGTTGGGTTTATACCAGGGATGCAAAGATCCTTTTTTTTTTAATATAAATTTATTTATTTTAATTGGAGGCTAATTACTTTACAATATTGTATTGGTTTTGCCATACATCAACATGCATCTGCCACAGGTGTAAACGTGTTCCCCATCCTGTACCCCCCTCCCACCTCCCTCCCCATACCATCCCTCTGGGTCATCCCAGTGCATCAGCTCTGAGCATCTTGTATCATGAATTGAACAGGGATGCAAAGATTCTTCAACATACAAAAATCAATCAATGTGATACACCATATTAACAAATTGAAAGATAAAAATCACATGATCGTCTTAATAGATGCAGAAAAAGCTTTGACAAAATTCAGCATGAATTCATGATTAAAACTCTTCAAAAAATGGGCATAGAAGGGACCTACCTCAACATAGTAAAGGCCATATGTGATGTCTACAGCAAACATTATTCTCAATGGTGAAAAACTGAAAACATTCCCCGTACTATTAGGAACAAGACAAAGGTGTCCACTTTCACCACTATTATTCAGCATAGTTCCTGAAGTCCTAGCTACAGAAATCAGTGAAGAAAAAGAAATAAAAGGAACCCAGTTTGGAAAAGAAGTAAAGCTCTCACTGTTTGTAGATAACATATTACTGTACATAGAAAACCCTAAAGATGGTTATCAGAAAATTATTAGAGCTAATCAGTGAATTTAGCAAAGTTGCAGGATACAAAATCAATACACAGAAATCACTTGCATTTCTATATACTAACAATGAAAAATCAGAAAGAGCAATTAAGGAATCAATCCCACTCACCATTGCAACAAAAAGTATTAAATATCTAGGAATAAACTTACCTAAGGAGAAAAAAGAACTGTACACAGAAAATTATAAGACACTAATGAAAGAAATCAAAGATGACATAAACAGATGGAGAGATATCCCATGTTCCTGGGTAGGAAAAAATCAATATTGTGAAAATGACTATACTACAATGCAATCAATAGATTCAATGTGATCCCTATCAAATTACCAATGACATTTTTCACAGAACTAGAACAAAAAATTCCACAATTCATATGGAAACACAAAAGACCCTGAATAACCAAAGCAGCCTTGAGAAAGAAGAATGGAGCTGGAGGAATCAACCTTCCTGACTTCAGATTATACTACAAAGCTATAGTCATCAAGGCACTATGGTACTGGCACAAAAACATAAATATAGACCAATGGAACAAGATAGAAGGCCCAGAAATAAAATAGAAAGCCCATATATGCATACATATATGCAGCTATGTGTACCTCATTTTCTACAAAAGAGGCAAGAGCATACAATGGGGCAAAGACAGCCTCTTCAATAAATGGTGCTGGGAAAACTGGACAGCTACATGTAAAAGAATGAAATTAGAACACTTCCTACCACCAAACATAAAGATAAACTCAAATTGGATTAAAGACCTAAATGTAAGACCAGAAACTATAAAACTCTTAGCAGAAAACATAGGCAGAACACTCCATGACATAAATCAAAGCAAGATCCTCTATGACCCACCTCCTAGAGTAACAGAAATAAGAAGTAAACAAGTGGGACCTGATTAAACTTAAAAGCTTTTGCACAGCAAAGGAAACTATTAAGCAAGGTGAAAAGACAACCCTCAGAATGGGAGAAAATAATAGCAAACGAAACAGCTGACAAAGGATTAATTTCCAAAATATACAAGCATCTCATACAGCTCAATACCAGAAAAACAAACAAACCAATCAAAAAGTGGGAAAAAGACCTAAACAAACTTTTCTCCAAAGAAGACATACACATGGCTAACAAACACATGATGAGGTGCTCAACATCACTCATTATTAGAGAAATGCAAGTCAAAACTACAATGAGATATCACCTCATGGGTCAGAATGGCTATCATCAAAAAGTCTACAAACAATAAATGTTGAAGAGGGTGTGGAGAAAAGGGAACTCTCTTGCGCTGTTGGTGGGAATGTAAACTGATACAGTCACTATGGAAGACGGTATGGAGATTCCTTTAAAAACTAGGAATAAAGGCCACCAAATGACCCCGCAATCCCACTTCTAGGCATATACCCTGAGGAAACAAAAATTGAAAAAGACACATGTATCCCATTGTCCATTGCAGCACTATTTGTGGTAGCTAGAGCATGGAAGCAACTGAGATGTCCACCGACAGATGAACGAATAAAGAAGTTGTACATAAACACAATGGAATATTACTCAGCCATAGAAAGGAACACATTTGAGTCAGTTCTAATGAGGTGGATTAACCTAGAGCCTATTATACAGAGTGAAGTAAGTCATAAATAGAAAGATAAATATCATATTCTAATGCATATATACGGAATCTAGAAAAATGGCACTGAAGAATTTATTTACAGGGTAGCAGTGGAGAAACAGACATAGAAAATAGACTTATGGACATGGGGAGAGGGGAGAGAGAGTGAGATATATGGAAAGAGTAACATAGAAACTTACATTACCATATGTAAAATAGATAGCCAATTGGAATTTGCTGTATGGCTCAGGAAGCTCAAACAGGGGCTCTGTATCAACCTAGAGGGGTGGGATGGGGAGGGAGATGGGAGGGGGGGTTCAAAAGGGAGGAGAATATGTATACCTATGGCTGATTCATGTTGAGGTTTGACAGAAAACAACAAAGTTCTGTAAAGCAATTTATCCTACAATTAAAAAATTAATTAATTAATTTAAAAAAACAGACACAGATACGCAGATATCAAGAACAAACTAGTGGTCACCAGTGCGAAGACAGATGGGGCAGAGTACGGTAAGCAAAGGGGATTAAGAGGTACAAACTATTATGTATAAAATAAAAAGGCTAGAGACTTCACTGATGGTCCAGCGGCTGAGAATCTGCATTGCAATGCAAAGGACACAGGTTGATCCCTGGTCAAGGGAGTAAGATCTCATGCCACAGAGCAGCTAAGTCTGTGTGCTGTAACTACTGAGCCCTTGAGCTCTGGAACCCAAGCAACCACAAGGAAAGATCTAACATGACACATCTAAGATGTGATGTAGCCAAATAAATAAATAAATGAATATTTTTTAATAAATCAATAAGCTATAAGGATATATCAAATAGCATAAGGAATACAATCAATATTTTATAATAACTTTAAATGGAGTGTAATCTATAAAAATGAGTCACTATGTTACACCTACAACTAACATAATAATCATCTCTCTGGAGAGATTATAGGCATTTTTATTTTCCTCTTTGTAAATTTTCTTTTATTTTCAAAAGTATATTTTTGTTGCTTCTTTTTTAAATTAAAAAAATAGAATAATAAAAATCCCAGAGCACTTACTTGCAATGTTATAGAAGACAGCTAGAAATTGCAATTTCATTATTTTCACCAAGCATATTCATCCGTGCTTATCAAAAAGGGTGAAAAAAAATTTAGTTTTTGCATCCTGGAACCTATGATCAAAGTTGGCTGACAATAATGTGATGGATGTATGGATGTAAAGTAGAAACATATAGGAAAATGGACACTGGACATAGAAACCATGTCTGAAAAACATACCTCCACAAAACTCTCCCCTCTTGTTGGGGCTCGCCACATTCTTCAAAGGACAGTTTAAGTTCCAAACTCCTTTATGAAGAACTTCTGGACCAAGCTAGCCTGAATGATCTGCTTTCCCTTTTCCAAACTCCAGCTTCATTTTAAATCACTACAACTTGTTCAGTTCTTCACAAATTTTACCTGTCTTCCCAATTAGATGTTAAGCTTTTTGTGATCAGGGAGGGCCAAGGTACACTTTTACTTCTGAGTAACTTCTTGCCTCCCTCTGCAGCCCCCTGTCACAATGCTTCATATTACAAATAAATTATGTGTCCACATTAGTGCTCATTGGTGAATCTTAGTGAAGTCTTCCATTAACACTGAGTTCTTGAGGAGGACAGCTGCAAACTCAATAGGAAGGAAAGGATGAAAGAAAATCATCAGGATGAATTCTCACCATAGTTCTAATAAAGTGACTGCTTCAGTAGAGCAGGACCAATAATAGAGGCCATCCACTTAGTCAAATCATTTCAGAGAGAGTACAGCTATTTCCATTGGCAAGAAGAGCTGAATATTGTGAGAAGGTCTTGAGAGGCTTCTAGGACTGTGTGGCCTTCATGCAGCACCAAGCCCTAGCACCCAGCCTGTAGGTGACAGAAATGAAGAGAGCAGCTTCAGATGGAGGGACTCCATCCATAGCAACTGGATTCCAACTCTTTTACCTGAGTCACTCTAGGCAGATTACCACAGAGGAATAGTACTAAAGAAAGTCTAAGCTAAACCGTCAAGTAAGGTGTTCAGGATCATAAGTCTGGGTGAAGTTGCTAGTATTAAAAACTCCTAACCATGGTTAGGAAAGGCAGGAAACAAGAAATGAACCAAAAGAAGAGTCCTTCAGACAACTGAATTTCAGGGGAGGATGAGAGAGTCATTTCCTAGGCAGGTTGATAAGAAGTCTAGGGGTCCCCAAGGAGAGAGGGGTCTTGAATTCTCAAGGAGGAAGAAAGGACAAACATTTTTTTCTTCTACATTCCTTAGGATTATATACCAATAATGTATCCTGCCTGAGGACAGTCTCTGGATTAAACCTTGTGGCTAATCCTGTTATTTTAATATGTAAATTATGGGACCAGGTCTGGTCTTTACAGTTCAGTTCAGTTCAGTTCAGTCGCTCAGTCGCTCAGTCGTGTCAACTCTTTGCAACCCCATGAATCGCAGCATGCCAGGCCTCTCTGTCCATCACCATCTCCCGGAGTTCACTCAGACTCACGTCCATCGAGTCCATGATGCAATCCAGTCATCTCATCCTCAGTCGTCCCTCTCTCCTCCTGCCCCCAATCCCTCCCAGCATCAGAGTCTTTTCCAATGAGTCAACTCTTCGCATGAAGTGGCCAAAGAGTACACGAACCTCGTTCCATAGTTCATCAGGCACTCTATCTATCAGATCTAGGCCCTTAAATCTATTTCTCACTTCCACTGTATAATCATAAGGGTCTTACAAGGATTATATTATAATAGTGTATCATGTACAGTCATCAAAACAAAACCAGGAGCTGACTGTTGCTCAGATCATGAATTCCTTATTGCCGAATTCAGATTTAAATTGAAGAAAGTAGGGAAAACCACTAGACCATTCAGGTATGACCTAAATCATATTCCCTATGATTGTACAGTGGAAGTGAAAAATAAATGTAAGTGACTAGATCTGACAGATAGAGTGCCTGATGAACTATGGACAGAGGTTTGTGACACTGTACAGGAGACAAGGATCAAGACCATCCCCATGGAAAAGAAATGCAAAAAAAGTAAAATGGCTGTCTGGGGAGGCCTTACAAATAGCTGTGAAAAGAAGAGAGGTGAAAAGCAAAGGAGAAAAGGAAAGATATAAGCATGTGAATGCAGAGTTCCAAAGAATAGCAAGGAGGGATAAAAAAGCCTTCCTCAGAGATCAAGGCAATGAAATAGAGGAAAACGACAGAATGGGAAAGACTAGAGATCTCTTCAAGAAAATTAGAGATACCAAGGGAACATTTCATGTAAAGATGGGCTCAATAAAGGATAGAAATGGTATGGACCTAACAGAAGCAGAAGATATTAAGAAGAGGTGGCAAGAATACACAGAAGAACTTTACAAAAAAGATCTTCACGACCAAGATAATCACGATGGTGTAATCACTTACCCAGAGCCAAACATCCTGGAATGTGAAGTCAAGTGGGCTTTAGAAAGCATCACTATGAACAAAGCAAGTGGAGGTGATGGAATACCAGTTGAGCTATTTCAAACCTTGAAAGATGATGCTGTGAAAGTGCTGCACTCAATATGTCAGCAAATTTGGGACACTCAGCAGTGGCCACAGGACTGGAAAAGTCAGTTTTCATTCCAATTCCAAAGAAAGACAGTGCCAAACAATGCCCAAACTACCACACAATTGCACTTGTCTCACATGCTAGTAAAGTAATACTTAAAATTCTCCAAGCCAGGCTTCAGCAATACGTGAACCATGAACTTCCATTTGTTCAAGCTGAATTTAGGCAGAGGAACCAGAGATCAAATTGCGAACATCCGCTGGATCATGGAAAAAGCAAGAGAGTTCCAAAAAACCTCTATTTCTGCTTGATTGACTATGTCAAAGCCTTTGACTGTGTGGATCACAAGAAACTGTGGAAAATTCTGAAAGAGATGGGAATACCAGATGACCTGACCTGCCTCTTGAGAAACCTATATGCAGGTAGGGAAGCAACAATTAGACTGGACATGGAACAACAGACTGGTTCCAAATAGGAAAAGGACTACGTCAAGGCTGTATATTGTCACCCTGCTTATTTAACTTATATGCACAGTACATCATGAGAAACGCTGGGCTGGAAAAAGCAGAAGCTGGAATCAAGATTGCCGGGAGAAATATCAATAACCTCAGATACGTAGATGACACCACCCTCATGGCAGTAAGTGAAGAGGAACTAAAAAGCCTCTTGATGAAAGTGAAAGAGGAGAGTGAAAAAGTTGGCTTAAAGCTCAACATTCAGAAAACTAAGATCGTGGCATCCAGTCCCATCACTTCATTGAAATAGATGGGGAAACAGTGGAAACAGTGTCAGACTTTATTTCTTTGGGCTCCAAAATCACTGCAGTTGGTGATTGCAGCCATGAAAGTAAAAGATGTTTACTCCTTGGAAGGAAAGTTATGACCAACCTAGACAGCATATTGAAAGCAGAGACATTACTTTGCCAACAAAGGTCCGTCTAGTCAAGGCTATGGTTTTTCCTGTGGTCATGTATGGATGTGAGAGTTGTTCTGTGAAGAAAGCTGAGCACCGAAGAATTGATGCTTTTGAACTGTGGTGTTGGAGAAGACTCTTGAGAGTCCCTTGGACTGCAAGGAGATCCAACCAGTCCATTCTGAAGATCAGTCCTGGGTGTTCTTTAGAAGGACTGATGCTAAAGCTGAAACTCCAATACTTTGGCCACCTCATGCGAAAAGTTGACTCATTGGAAAAGACTGATGCTGGGAGGGATTGGGGGCAGGAGGAAAAGAGGACCACAGAGGATGAGATGGCTGGATGGCATCACCAACTCGATGGACAAGAGTTTGAGTGAACTCCGGGAGTTGGTGATGGACAGGGAGGCCTGGCGTGCTGCAATTCATGGGGTCGCAAAGAGCCGGACATGACTGAGCGACTGAACTGAACTCAATGTATCTTACCTGAGGACAGTCTCTGGATTAAACCTTCTGGCTAATTCTGTTATCTTAAAATGTAAATTATGGGAGTAGGTCTGGTAAGGTCCTTACAACTTCAGACATTCTTTGGATTCATTGGAGAATATATAACTCCATTGCTAACACTAGCAAGTGATACTCTTTCTACCCCCTTCTGACGTCTATGTCAGAAGCTTTCCCTATCACCTTTATACTGTAATAAAACTTTTTATTACACAAAAGCTCTTAGCGATCAAGCCTCATTTCTGGCCCCGGATTGAAATCTTCTCTGGAGGCCAAGAATCCGGCATCTTTGCATGATTCAGCAACAACCTTTCAAGGAGATTCAGGAAAGCAAACAGAACCAGCTGTTTACTAGTCAAAACAACTACATATGCAGTGGAAGTATCACATTAAGCTTTAATGCTGAAATTGGGCTCTAGGAGAATTGAAGAAGGGACAGGGGTAGAAAAGGAGTGGGGAGTTTAGAGAGGGGCTCAACATGAGTCTGGGCCACTGGATCAGAGTTCCTGGGCCTAAAATTCAAAGCTCTTCCAATATCTTCTATCTGATCCAGGTTCTGGTTTACCTGCTCTATTTCTTCTGTTTCCTACATTTCTTTCTAACCAAGAGCTATCCATTTGCTTGTGTTGTATGAACCCAACCACTGTTGGAAATTTAAGAGAATAAAGAGAAAGCTTTTCTGATTTCCATGGTTCAAGGTCACAAGCTTTAAAAAAAAAAATGCTTTTTAAAAAATGAGAATTTCAACATGATTATGCTTGTATTTGCCCACTCCAGGAGCCTTGCCTGGAGAATCCTGTGGATGGGGAGCCTGGTGGGCTGCCATCTTTGGGGCTGCACGGAGTTGGACATGACTGAAGTGACTTAGCAGGAGCAGCAGCATGCTTGTATTTCTTCACTGAAAAAGGTGAGAAAAGAAACTCATGTGTTTCTTTTTCTTTTATGGCTGTTTATTGATCAAAGTTCAGCTCCTATTGCACTAAAAATAAAGTCAGCTGTCCTAACATCTTTATCACTTGCAGGTTCTGCAACTGACCCATAGTGAACCAGTTAGTGAGTGCAGATGGAGAATTGAAAGAGAAGGGGTGTAGGTTTATAAAAGTGTCTCTTGGACTTTAACTAGCATCAGGCTACAATAAAATGTTAATGAAAACTCACTCGAAGTAACAGGACAGTAATAATTAGCCACATGAAATGACATTGAGTTATTTAAAACAATGCCCACCCTGATCCAGCATTACACTTGCACAGAGAGAATAAGTCAGATGGAAAAGACCTCAAAGCATTGCTGAAGGTCAAGGTCCTAGGGTAAACCACAGAGGGCAAAGAATTTCAGAGGATAGTGTGGAACATCTGCATGAGGTCAGATCTGGGGAAGTTATAGAAAGCACATTTCCTTGGATCCTGTCTTCAAATCCTTGTTCAAATGCCCCTGAAAGAGAAGTGTTTGGAGGATGATCAGAGTAACACAGGCTCTGCTGAAGATGTAGAGGATTTACTTTTTAGTAAAGTTCACCAAAATAATAGGAGTAAGTTGATGATTATAGTTTTTTCCCATCACTGTGCATTTCTATGTTTATCCACCACCACACTGCACACAACACTGGTTTTTCATACTTTGAGAAACAAATTTTTGAAATCGTCTTATTTGAAGCGAAGGCATGAAATGAAATTCTTTTGTAGCACAGATGAGAAAAGTAAGATTCTCTTTCAAAGGCACTCATGCCCTGGTCTGTCACATTCGCATTCAGGAGTTCAGAACTCTTCATATAAAAAAGTGACATTTGTTTTCCTAACCACAGGAAGAAAAATCCTAAAGATGAGAAACCGTCCCCAGGGATGCCAAGTACCAGTAAGGCAACACAGCAACACACATAATGCAAAATGCAGGGTAAATTTAGTGATGGACGAACATCAAGCACTTTCTAGCTCTGTTTCAATTTAGATACTTACTCAAAGCATGTCGAATGATATAAACCTTGTGAGCCTACATAATTGAGCTTAATTTTTTTTTTTTATTGAGCTGCTTTTCCTCACAGCATTCTCCCTGTCTCTGTCTGTCTTCTTTTCTTGCCAGTCTTTGCTTCTCTGTATATAAATCTGGAAAGTAAAAGTCAAGGACTACACAAATATAAAAACAAACATTTGCAAAGTTTATAAATATGGTTCTGCTACATGAAAGTGGGATTCAATTTACATTTGGCCACTTTTTCTACACCATTGTATTAAACCCATTTCTCCTCATGCCTCACAAGATGGGGAGCCAACATGCCAAAAAAAAAAAAAAAAAACCTCAATTGTCTGCCCAGGACACTTTGTGGTTAACAAGGAAATATGTCATTATATTTGATAAAATAATACTTTCTTTTCAAACTTTTCCAAAGTTTAGTTTGCTTATTTTTCCACTACTACAGTCATATGTATAAGAACACATATTCATGCCCCTGTTAAGAGTAATGTAAAGGACAGAAGTGGAGAAGGAAATGGCACCCCACTCCAGTATTGTTGCCTGGAAAATCCCATGGACACAGAAGGCTGGTGGGCTACAGTCCATGGAGTCACAAAGAGTTGGGCATGATTTAGCAACTAAGCAATGAAAGCACAGAAGATTTGAAATCAGCTAGCCTCCCTGAGATCTCAAACTTGCCACTTATTTTCTTTATAGTAAAGTGTTCCCTTCAGTAAATTTAGAAAAATATTAACCATCAGATGCCCTTGAGGTTAAAAAAAGAATGTAGAAATGCTACAACCTGAAAGTCAACCTGGAAAGTTTTGAAGCAAGTTGTTATGCCAAGTTTAAATATAAAGACAGAGACTCTCAAGGATTTGCCCTGGAATCATAGTCCCCAGAAAACCTAGACAAAATCCTCCAAGCTTTTGAACTTCTAATCCTGGGCCCTTATTCAATACCTGATGCCAATGTTTTGAAATGTGCCACATGAATTATTTACTCAGTATAGTTCACTTACTAGAAATTACCTACCAAGAACAGAATCAGAAACAGAAGGAAGAAAGGAAAAGGGAAGTCAAAAAGCAAGTCTCTGAACAACTCAAAACCAAGATTCTAATTTCATGCACATTTCTTAAAAGAGAAACCCTAAAGCCTTCCCGAAGACTATTTACCCTTACTTTATATAGAAATCTAACAACGTTAATCATATAGTTTGCCCACTCAGACTAAATTAGAAAATCGAAAAGGAACTCCTAGACACAGGGAACTTAGAGAAGATATTCACTATTCTTTGACAGCTGGGGCAAAGCTGAGGCTCAGATGTGCATGATTTTAGGTGATGCCATCACTGATATCCAACAGAATTCCAATATTTCAATTGTATAAAAGTATGTCATAGGAAGAACAAAGGCTCTCACATAATTGGAGATTATGTGAAATGTAAAAGAGAACAAGAGTGGATGGTCACAGAATTAAAATTGCATGGGACCCTTGCATGAAAAACACTCTATTCTTTTGAAAGGAAGTTTAGAAACAGAACATGATGTGTTGATAAGAAGCAGTTATTCTGGGGTAGGACATGAGAATGGCATCTAATTCCTCCCATTATATCCCTAAAGGTTATAAATTCAGAAGTCCTATCATCTCTGCTATAGGAACACCAGGAGATGGCTGCTAGTTAAAGACAGAAAGATAAGAGCCTGAGCTCCAGAGGCCCATGAACCTGCAAGGTACTCTAACAGCAGAGAGACCATCCCAAGGAGATTCATAGCACCCATTGTTTGACTCTGCTGACTTGCATACTTCAGGAGAGTGGGGTGTTTGTCTATTTTGTTTACTGTATAGTCCAAGTCTATAGAAAAGTGCCTGGTGAGTAGTAGGTATTTAATAAATGATGATTTTGATGGATAGATCAATTAACAGGCCTGTGTAGGAAGTACAGGCAATGGGTAGACCCACAGCAGACAATCAGCACAAGAGAAAAGTGACAGCAGCTGGAGCAGTGAGATGAAGAAGCTGGCAGGAGCATGATGGTATCTAAGACACCCCTTTCTTGAGGGAAAGAGCTGAGATCAGTTGACAGTCTCATCTGACAAGTGCGAACTACTGATTCAGCAGACTTGGATACAAATGGTTAGAATGACCTCATTTAAGATCTACTACCTTGTGGGATTAAGGGGACATTCAGGTGTTCTTAAGGCTTTACTGCATAAAAATTCAATTTTTTAAAACTGCTCTTGATGCTACATAGATTATAGAGTATAGAAAATGTCTATTGTGCTCATGTTGCTTTGGAAAATCCATGATGTATTTTAGAGCTATTTTCTTCAAAAGTACCTAAAATATAAAGATAGTAAGGCTAGGCTTTTGTTTCTTCCACCTTCTGTAAATATATCAACCATGTACAGTAGAGCAGGGGCAATGCAGAACCACAGAATCAGTTCTCTGCCTCAGTCATGTCAGAGACAGTGCTTCTTGATACGAGAAGAACAGCAGTCTGGCACCACAACTGAGCATCAACACAGGGAATGCACAGCACAAATAAGCACATTCAGCCCAGAGACACCTGGAAGGAAATTCTCAGGAAAGAAAACATGCTTAACAGTCAGACTCAGGACACCCAGGAATGATGAAGCAGGAGATAACTTCAAGATATTGTCAGAAAACCGTAAAGGTAAAGGCAAAACAGCTGTAAACATTGCATTCTGCTGCTGCTGCTGCTGCTGCTGCTGCTGCTGCTGCTGCTGCTGCTAAGTCGCTTCAGTCGTGTCCCACTCTGTGCCATCCCATAGAGGGCAGCCCACCAGGCTCCCCCATCCCTGGGATTCTCCAGGCAAGAACACTGGAGTGGGTTGCCATTTCCTTCTGCAATGCATGAAGTGAAAAGCGAAAGGGAAGTGCTCAGCCGTGTCTGACTCTTAGCGACCCCATGGACTGCAGCCCACCAGGCTCCTCTATCCATGGAATTTTCCAGGCAAGAGTACTGGAGTGGGGTGCCATTGCCTTCTCCAAAACACTGCATTCTAGTAGCTTCCAATGGCCAAAACTAGAACAATTTGAGCAAAAAATAATGATGGGATTGGATAATATGTGAAAGAATAAAATTGACATTCATAAGTCCACACTGATATAAATACATGATTGATTAAATAAATGAAAGACAGTAGATACAAATTCTAAAAGAATTTAAAATACCAAATGGAAAAAGAATGAGGACAATAGAACACCACCATTAGAACACCACAGTATAATTGCTGCAGGCAAGATTCATGAATGAATGCTAAAATTAGTGGGTGAAACTTTTAGGAGAAACAGGATGTTTGAATAGCCTCAGTGTGACTCCCCCAAAATATATATGAATTACTGTGGTAGTTTTAACATATGTCCACAAATTCTTTAATACTCCTCTCTCCAGAAGTGGAGCTTGATTTCTCTCCCCTTGAGTATGGTCTGAACTTAGTAACTTATTTTCAAAGAATAGAGTATGGAAAGGAAAAAAAAAAAAAGAAACTTCACATTGGAGAAAGCTGACAAACACCATTTTCACAACATTTGTTGCTGTTCAGTTGCTAAGTTGTGTACAACTCTTTGAGACGCCAAGAACTGCAGCACATCAAGCTTCCTTATCCGTCACCATCTCTTGGGGTTTGCTCAAACTCGTGTCCATTGAGTTGGTGATACCATCCAACCATCTCATCCTCTGTCACCCTCTTCTCCTCCTGCCCTCAATTTTTCCCAGCATCAGAGTCTTTTCCAGTGAATTGACGCTTCACATTGCGTAGTCAAAGTACTGGCGCTTCAGCATCAGTCCTTCCGATGACCATTCAGGGTTGATTTCCTTTAGAGTTGCCTGGTTTGATCTCCTTGCTGCCCAAGGTCAACATTACCAGTGATGAGCCATGTTCCCATGTGAGGAGGGCACTTCACCTCCGGTATTCTTTCCTAAAATACATTACCTCAGTCTAATCATGAGAAAACATCAATCAGAGTCAAATTAAGGAGTATTTTATGAAATATTTTTTAGAAACATCAAGGTCATTAAAGCAAGGAAAGACTGAGAAACTGACACAGATGAGAAGAAGCTAAGGAGACAAGAGTAGTAAATCAATTTTATTTCCTGGGTAGGATCCTAGAGCAGAAAAAGGGACATTAGTGGAACAACTGGTGTAATCTCAATAAAGTTTATAGTTTAACTAACAGTTTAACATCAACATTAGCTTTGTTCATTTTGATAAATATAGCATGCTTACTTAAGATGTCAACATTTGAGGAAGCTGGGTAAAGGGTATATGGGAACTCATTCTACTGTCTAAAACTTTTATGTAATTCTAAAATTATTCCAAAATTAAATGAGTATATTATAATTAAAAAAAGATTAAAAAATAAATGCCAGGAAGCAGGATAAAAAGTAAAAATCATTCATGTAGAAAAATAGATTAAAATAGGTAACTAATAAGAACCTACTCTGTAGCACGGAAAACCCTGCTCAATGCTCTGTGGTGACCTCAATGGGAAAGACTCCAAAACAGCAGGGGGGAAGGGGGAATACATGTAAACATATAGCTGATTCACTTTGCTATACAGCAGAAACTAACATAATATTGTAAAGCAACTATACTCAAAAACAAAAATTTTAAAAAAGATAAAATAAATAGGCTCAGCTCTAACATTAGAGAATTGAGGTTGAGGAATCTCAGATAGATTCTCAGGCTTTTGGCTTTTTGTTGCCAAATTAATTACATTCTGAACAAAGGCTGGGACAGGCTAGAGAGTGGGTCGTAAGTCTGCTAAACCCTTATTATATGCCTATAATGCTGAGAAAGGGATTCCCTGGTTGCTTTGTGGTAAAGAATCTGCCTGCCAAGCAGGAGACATGGGTTCAATCTTGGGGTCAGGAAAATCTCCTGGCAAAGGAAATGGTATCCCACTCTAGCATTCTTGCTTTGGAAACCCCATGGACAGAGGAGCCTGGCAGGCTTCAGTGTATGGGTTCACAAAAAGAGTCAGACATGACTTAGTGACTAAATAGCAATGTTGAGAGAAGAAGCCAACATCCAGCTTATCTGCAACTGATCTAGAGTGTTCTCTTACCTAGCTCATTTGTCACCCGAAAGATCACATCATTTAGAAATGCAAAAACTGGGTTCAAGTCTGAACTCTCAGTAGGCTTTCCTGATAGCTCAGCTGGTAAAGAATCTGCCTGCAATGCAGAAGACCCCGGTTCGATTCCTGAGTCAGGAAGATCCTCTGGAGAAGGGACAGGCTACCTACTCTGGTATCCTTGGGCTTCCCTTGTGGCTTAGCTGGTAAAGAATCTGCCTTCAATGTGGGAAACCTGGGCTCCATCCCTGGGTTGGGAAGATCCCCTGGAGAAGGGAAAAGTCTACCCACTCCAGTAAGCTATTTAGTTAAGTCAACAGACTTAAAACACTATCTATGATTTTCTCATCTACAAAACAGAGATAATAATAATAATGTCTATTTCATTTACTTCTAAAGGTTTGAGGAACCTTTAAAGAAACCATGTAAGTCAAAAGACTTGGCAAAATACACCAAATATAGGAAAGGACTTCCCTGGTGGCTCAGATGGTAAAGCGTCTGTCTACAATGTGGGAGACTCAGGTTCGAGCCCTGGGTTGGGAAGATCTCCTGGAGAAGGAAATGGCAATCCACTCCAGTACTATTGCCTGGAAAATCCCATGGACAGAGGAGCCTGGCAGGCTGCAGTCTATGGGGTTGCAAAGAGTCGGATATAACTGAGCAACTTCACTTCAGTCCTACAGAACCTGCATTCTCTAAAAAGATTAAATTATGAACTGTATACTTTTAATGATCAACATAGTCTAGTCATACTATGGAATATGGGAAACTTTGTAATAATAAAGAGATTAATTAAATATAAATTCTTCCTTTTCATGATGCTTAAAACAGAGAGCTTTCTAAACTGGGTTCCAAGTAGACTAAAACATACAAGTTACATTGACATTCACTTCGTTTCCTGGGATTTCATCATCTCAGTATATAACAGGCAAAACGAGAAGTACTCTTCATTGCCTCACCTGTAAAACATAGAGATTGGTAGATGATCTGCAAAAATCTTTCCAGTTCAAGAGTTTTTAGGATGTCTATATTATTCCAAAAGAGCGACAATTCAAGGCAATGCTTCCCAAGATTATAGTTGGGGTATAGGAAAAGAAATGCATACCATCTGTAAGCTTGCTGTAGTTTTCAACACATTACCCATTAAAAAAAAATAGTCTTTGTAGTGAACATCCTAACAATGAACACACTCCAAAGAGATCTTGAACCCAATAATCTTCTTATCATAAATTACAGTTTACTGCTCAGATTTTTGGAGAACTATCATCCACAGTGGTCAACTACCAACTGTCAATATTCTAACCAAATATTGAGCCAGGATAAAAAAAAATGTCAGTGTGTTTGTTCTTGTCTTAGATATTACAGCTGAATTCAGTACATTCAAAAATTCCATTTACTTAATTGAGTATGTGTGTGAGTATGTGTTTTCTTCATATTAAGGCCTCTGAACTAGGTGAAATTCTTATTAATTGTCTTCAGGCATACAAAATTGCCTGACTCCAAATAGGCAAAACTCAAAACAATCAACTCATTTTTTTTCCAACGTTGACTACTTCATAGGAAAGGAACTTGTAATAAATCTAGTCCAAAGAAATCTGTTACATATCAGTCCAAAATAATTACCCAAGCCCAGCTCAAACTCAGTTCAATTGACCAATTCTTTTATCTCTGTGATGTTTACACAAATCTTAGGGTTTGGCTTGAAGGCTGCCAAAAGAATAATAATTTTTTTAAAAAGTAAAAAATTCATATTTGACTCCACTTTTACCAGCTCTGGAGTGCTAAAAAGAACCTTCAGGATACATGACTAGATGTTGCCCTCTGTTTTGTGAATTAAGAACCATTTAACCTGTAAAAGAGTCTTTCTGCTCTGTTCAGATTACCTCAGAGGTATGTATCCCTGTAAACAGCCATAGCTATGGCCACTTTTTGGCATGTTAAAAATAAAAGTATCAGGTGGGGCATCTCTAATTCATCAACCTTAGGGAGCATTTCAATTCATGTAAATTCAGGAGTTTGGGCCTATTCCTCACTTAAGCCAGATATACTTTAGGATTCATGTTTTTCAGATTTGGGAAAGGTAATAAGAAGCATATATGGAGTACCATCCCCAGGGAATTCAGGAAACACACAATCAATTATATGATTATGACTTCAGTGAAATACATGAATAGCCACATTCAGTAGAATAGATTATTAATAGCTTCAAGTCAATTCAGGACAAGTTTTGTAATAAAATTAATTATGAAAACAACTCACTTTCTAGAATTTTTTGGATTTGGAAATTGGAACTCATGATTGTAGACCTGTAGTGGAATTAGGATTTGAGTGTAAGAGAGGAAGAAGTAAAGAAAAATCAGTTTGTTTTAGTGTCTTCCTGTCTAGAAAAGAAAAGATATCTCCATTTCAATAGTTAAAAGAATCTTTTGAGGGTTGATTCTCTCCAACTGAGACCTCAGCTTCTCACCTTCAAAAGGATCTTTGCAAGTAGATAGCAAGCATCTGTGCTTCCAATGTAGACCCTACAGTAATTTACTGCTTCCAAACTCCATCCAATTTCTTTTATGATGTTCACAGTTTCAGAAGACAGCTCTGCTCAGGCCTGAAATAGCAGCCCACCTGGCTCCATTTATCTCCCTTTCATATTAAGGACAATGTAACCCAAAACCTTTATCTTCAACCTTTAAAGATTTCACACAGGCCATTTGGGAAATTTATTGTCATCTTACAGAGACTTGTCTTTTTCATTCAGTGTACCCTACTACAAAAACCAGCTCGGTACCTGTCGGCCATCTGGTCTCTGTGTACATACCAGGCCAAAATTTCCAGATTTCCTTCTTTGAGTTTGCTCTGTAGAAGACAAATCCGATTAGGTGAAAAATAGTGCTGGAAGATTTACAAGCCATTATTCTGAGCACAGATGACATTTTCTTTAATAAGAGTTCCCAGTTTAAATAAGCTTTGAACTTCAGATCTGCCTGGGTGCTGGGGTTTGTTTGCAATAGTCTTGTAGTCAACATGACGACACCTTTGGCTGAGACCCAGATATTTTTAATCAGCAAAGCTGTAGTGTATGAAACCAGATTCAAATGGCCCTTCCTTTTTCCATGTCAGAAATTTCCATGAACCTAACCTAGTGATTTTAGGACAGAGTAAATAAAAGTAAACCAAAGTTAATTCTATCATTACAGTCAGCATCTACTAGCAACTTGAAATCTAGCAGATTCTTCTAACAATAATTAAGGAAATATTTATTTTTTGAGAATATATAGGGTTATACGATGGTGATAGATGGGGAGAGATCAGTTTCTGATCAAGCTATGTTATTATTTTATTAACAGTTATTATTTCCTTCTGGTCACTGTTTCTCATTTCTACCTGTATATCAGTATCTTTGGAGAAACTTTAAAAAATATCAGTGCAACAGACTTTGCAACAGAAAGTAATCCAGACACTCTAGGTGTGGGTTTCAGGAGTCTTTACATTTTAAAGTTTTCTTGGTAATTCAAATGTGCTGCCGATTTTGATAACAGCTACTGTGAACCATTCGTTCATTCAATTACTCAACAAGTGTGTATTGACTACCAACTATGTTCTGGGACTATTCTGAACACTGGAGATTTGGAGAAAAAAAAAAAAAGCTGGAGGACTGTCATCAAAGGTCACAGCTGCTGTTTGGACAGAGTGCAGGACCTGGGTCGTATAGAAGCTTGAAGAACTTTGGATTTTATTCAAGGTGCAATGGAAGGCCATGGATGGGGTGGGAGAGGAGAAGGTTAAGCACAGAGGTGACATGATCTGATTTAGATTTTTAAAAGATCACTTTGGCCACCCCCTTGGAGAATATCATTAAAATGATGAGGTTTGAAGACAAAACAAACCATGAGTTTGGGGTACATGACAATAGAAACTGTTAGACACTTGTTTTTATTATTGCCTTTGTCTCAGACCAACAGAATGGTACACCAGCTGTTTTAGAGTTATCATTCCTCTGGGCCACATTTACATGAATTACTCCTGCACTAGCCCATTCAGTGAGCTTCCAGTATTTGGAGGAGACTACACATGACTTCCTTAGCTACTAGACAGAAGTCACTTTCAGAGCACAGCTCACATTTCTCATCTTGATTGTGCATGAATGACTGCTTCCCAGCCCAAGTGTTCAGTCAGTAATAGGAGGATTAAAAGAATCTAAAAGATAACTCTCCCCAGCTGAGGCTTTATATGCTCATAGACTAACAATTTCTCCTTGTCAAATATTGTTCAGATTATAGATTCATTAAATGACATCACAGCAGCAGCATCTTTCTAATTTTTGCAAAATGGAGTTAAATGTTTACTCCATTATACTATACCCTTAAAAGCACTTTAAATTTTAACTATTTAAAATAAATGCTTAAAATATGTATTATTGTGATCATAAGAAGAGTAACCCTCCTGCCTAGCTTGATTCTATTTTCATCCTAATTATATAGAATGCTTACTAAGCCAAATATCCATGCAAACTGATTTTAGCTAGCTGCCCAGTGAGTATACATTTACTTACATTTATTTACTATTTTTATCATTCATTAATTTATGCTTTAACTTATGAATAAGTAAGGAAAAAGGCAATATGTTATGGAATGTGAGTCAAAATACCTCCTTTTAAGCATGGTGCCAAAAACACTAGCTATTTGTCTGGGTCTCAGTCAAGTATTCATTCCACTTTGTAGAGCTCTCAGCTTTCTTTTCTGACACCTTAAAAGACAAAAAAAATAACAGTTGATTAAAAGCAAAAAATGTACATAAGGCTAAAACAGCAGACACAAGCTTTAAGTGTACACGTGTACAGCTACAGAGTAAGGGGAATAGTGGGGGAAAGGGCGTTGGAGAAAGCGTTCTGAAAGAGAATGTCGGGCAGTGCAGACGAATGAGATTTCCAACAGAAGAATGAGATTTCTGATTTCACAGTTATGCCCAAGAGAATCCCTATAGTCCTGCATTTCCGTTGTGAGTCAGAGCATAATGTTTCAATTCTTAAAAATATTAGCTTGTCTTTTCATCTGACGCCACCCATTGATAAGACTACTAAGGGAATTAATGGAATTATTCTTATTTCCTGAGCTTTTTGTCCCCTCTCAAAGGGTCAAGTTCCTAGAGGATGGTAATAAATGAACCATGATAGAGCAGTTTGTGGAAATTTTTACTTGACCTGTAACTTAGCTTTATAAATAATTCTAAACAGTCATAAAATGACTATGTTTGAAAGATAATTGCTCATTGAGGTAGCAAATAAACTCTCTCCACACAATTCAGCAAGAATATAATATCTAAAAAAGACTTTCATCTAAAATTATGGTTTATAGCTATCATTTTTGTATGCTTGGCTAATTCTATAACTTTATATTTTTAGAAAGTATACATTTTGCATATTTTAAAGGAAGAGGAAAAAATATTTACTTTAGTGATCCAGGATTTTTATTTTTATCTTTTATGAGACAACAGAGAGAGGGCCCAGGGAAAGAATTATTGAATTGGAAGATAAATCTAAGATTTTATAGTATAGCTCAGAGAGTTAAAAGCAGGGACCTATAAGAGATTCAGTTATGTGGAGGCTATGCTGAGAAAGCAAAATATATATATACGTATGTATGTACACACATAAAATAAGAATCATAGAAGAACGATGACTTGACAATTTAATATCTGAAGCAGGACGCATTACAGCGTGAGATGAAAGAGGCAATGAGAAAATTAAAATTGTAATCTTTAAACATGTATTTATTAACCTATAAATTGAAGTGAAGTGAAGTGAAAGTGGCTCAGTCGTGTCCGACTCTTTGCAACCCCATAGATTGTACAGTCCATGGAATCCTCCAGACCAGAACACTGGACTGGGCAGCTTTTCCCTTCTCTAGGGGATCTTCCCAACCCATGGATCAAAAACTGCAGGCTGATTCTTTACCAGCTGAGCCACAAGGGAAGCTCAAAATTGGTTTCCCTTTAATTACTGATCTACAAAATAGTTCTATTCAATGTATTTTCAAAAATAAAACTTATTTTAAAAATTAAATAACATATAATAAAGAAAAGACACACAGTGTGAAACCGTCTTAAAAAGTCAAAAGACTTCCCTGGTGGCTCAGATGGTAAAGTGTCTGCCTACAATGCGGGAGACCTGGGTTCAATCCCTGGGTTGGGAAGATTTCCTGGAGAAGGAAATGGCAACCCACTTCAGTATTCTTGCCTGGAAAATACCATGGACAGAGGAACCTGGTGGGCTACAGTCCGTGGGGTCACAAAGAGTCAGACACGACTGAGCGACTTCACTTTCACTTTCACTTTGAGGGGATATGTTCAGAGAACCCTCATCCTGATCCTTTTCCCTCCGCTTCGCTTCCCTGGTAGCTCAGACGGTAAAGCATCTGTCTACAATGCAGAGACCTGGGTTCGATCTCTGGATCGGGAAGATCCCCTGGAGAAGGGTATGGCAACCCACTCCACTATTCATGCCTGGAAAATCCCATGGACTGTCACCCTGCTTATTTAACTTACATGCAGAATACATCATGAGAAACGCTGGGCTGGAAGAAGCACAAGCTGGAATCAAGATTGCTGGGAGAAATATCAATAACCTCAGATATGCAGATGACACCACCCTTATGGCAGAAAGTGAAGAGGAAATAAAAAGCCTCTTGATGAAAGTAAAAGAGGAGAGTGAAAAAGTTGGCTTAAAGCTCAACATTCAGAAAACTAAGATCATGGCATCCGGTCCCATCACTTCATGGGAAATAGATGGGGAAATAGTGGAAACAATGTCAGACTTTATTTTGAGGGGCTCCAAAATCACTGCAAATGGTGACTGCAGCCATGAAATTAAAAGATGCTTACTCCTTGGAAGAAAGGTTATGACCAACCTAGATAGCATATTGAAAAGCAGAGACATTACTTGGCCAATAAAGGTCAGTCTAGTTAAGGCTATGGTTTTTCCAGTAGTCATGTATGGATGTGAGAGTTGAACTGTGAAGAAAGCTGAGTGCCAAAGAATTGATGCTTTTGAACTGTGGTGTTGGAGAAGACTCTTGAGAGTCCCTTGGACTGCAAGGAGATCCAACCAATCCATTCTGAAGGAGATCAGCCCTGGGATATCTTTGGAAGGAATGATGCTAAAACTGAAACTCCAGTACTTTGGCCACCTCATGTGAAGAGTTGACTCATTGGAGAAGACTCTGATGCTGGGAGGGGTTGAGGGCAGGAGGAGAAGGGGACAACAGAGGATGAGATGGCTGGATGGCATCACTGACTCGATGGACGTGAGTCTGAATGAACTCTGGGAGTTGGTGATGGACAGGGAGGCCTGGCGTGCTGCGATTCATGGGGCCGCAAAGACTGAGTGACTTCACTTCTTCACTTCACTTCACTTCTCACTTCCCTTCCATACTCCCTCTGTGGGCAATCATTTTCATTAGTTTCTATTTTATCGTTTGGTCTCCTTTTCCACAGATGAGTGAATATGAATACATATTCCTATATCTCCTTATTTCTTATACACTGCTGTATATGCTGCTGCTGCTAAGTCACTTCAGTCATGTCTGACTCTGTGTGACCCCATAGACGGCAGCCCACCAGGCTCCCCCGTCCCTGGGATTCTCCAGGCAAGAACACTGGAGTGGGTTGCCATTTCCTTCTCCAATGCATGAATGTGAAAAGAGAAAGGGAAGTCGCTCAGTCATGTTTGACTCTTCGCGACCCCATGTCCGGCAGCCTACAAGGCTCCTCTGTCCATGGGATTTTCCAGGCAAGAGTACTGGAGTGGGGTGCTATCACCTTCTTATACACCGAAGTATGATATTGCAACACACATCAAGATAGCCTAGAAATCAATTCATAGACAGGAGTCAGCTCACAGAGATCTTCCTCATTCTTTCCTTACAGCTGCATATTACCTCATAAGTGGACCATAGTTTATTTAACTCACCTCCTTTGTTTGGACCCCCAGTCTTTTGCTATTGCAGAGAACACCAACACATAAGCTTTGTGCATGCCATTTCACATTTGTGGACGTGGAACCACAAGGCAGATTTCTAAATGTTGAGACTACAAGATCAAAGGTTAATCAGAGATGTAGCTTTGTCAGATATTTCTAAATTCCCATCTGCAGAGGTTAGACACTTTTGCAAGCCTACAGCATTATATAAAAGGGCTTATTTTTTTATAGTGCTGCCAACAAAATACATCATTAAAGCTTTCAGATATCTGTCAACCTGCAAGGTAAGAAATGATTTCTTGGAGCAGTTTAATTTACAGTTCTCTTATTTTCAGTTAGTTTTCTTTTTCTATAAACTGTCTTCATGTTTTTGCCCAATTATCTATTGGATGCTTGATCTTTTTCCTCTTGATTGTAAATAGCTCTTTACATATAATGGAAAAAAGCACTTTTCAGTTCAGTTCATTCAGTCTCTCAGTTTTGTCTGACTCTTTGTGACTCCATGGACTGCAGCATGCCAGGCCTTCCTGTCCATCACCAACTCAAGGAGTTTACTCAAACTCATGTCCATTGAGTCAGTGATGCCATCCAACCATCTCATCCTCTGTCGTCCCCTTCTCCTCCTGCCTTCAATCTTTCCCAGAATCAGGGTCTTTTCCAATGAGTCAGCCCTTCACATCAGGTGGCTAAAGTATTGGAGTTTCAGCTTCAACATCAGTCCTTGCAATGAACACTCAGGACTGATCTCCTTTAGGATGGACTGGTTGGATCTCCCTGCAGTCCAAGGGACTCTCAAGAGTCTTCTCCAACACAACAGTTCAAAACATCAATTCTTTAGCACTCAGCTTTCTTTATAGTCCAATTCTCACATCCATACATGACCACTGGAAAAACCATAGCCTTGACTAGACGGACCTTTGTTGGCCAAGTAATGTCTCTGCTTTTTAATATGCTGTCTAGGTTGGTCATTCCTTCCAAAGAATAAGCGTCTTTTAATTTCATGGCTGCAGTCACCATCTGCAGTGATTTTGGAGCTTAAAAAAATAAAGGCTGCCACTGTTTCCACTGTTTCTCTATTTATTTGCCATGAAGTGATGGGATCAGATGTCATGATCTTAGTTTTCTGAATATTGAGCTTTAAGCCAACTTTTTCACTCTCCTCTTTCACTTCCATCAAGAGGCTCTTTAGTTCTTCACTTTCTGCCAAAAGGGTGGTATCATCTGCATATCTGAGGTTATTGATATTTCTCCCAGGAAAAGCACTTTTAAGTTGTAAATATTTTCTCCAGCTTATTCTTCATCTTTTGACTTTAATAGTGGCTCACTTTTTTATACTACTTCTTACATAGACAACATTATGGGTATATCTCAGGCCAGAATTCTTTACTTTTATGTAAAAATTAGATGTATTAATTTTTACTGCTTCTGTATTTTATGAAATAGTTTTTAAAATTTTTCTTTAATTCTAGATTAGTAAAGAATGGAATGGTTCTTTTTGCTGCTTATGCTTTCTTTTTTAAGATTCACTTAGAATTATTATGGTATAGTATGAAATGAAGATATACTTTTATTGTTTATCAAGTGCTGTCCAATTGCTCCAACAGAATTTACTAAAACTCATTTTTCCCCATAGTGATTTGAGATGCCACCTTTACCATAAACTAGTCAGATGAACTTCAGGGTGTTTATGGAATTTCTATTCTCTTTGTATCATATTATCAATTGTTTTAATTATTACTCTTCATTTTGCTGCATACTTATTTTTTGCATATGAATTTTAGACTAATTCATCTAGCTCCAAAAAGAATGCTTTTTAATATTTGTATTCAGATTGCATTAAATGTGCATACTAATGAGATAATTGACATAATTATGATATTGAATCTTCTGCTCCAAGAACAAGAGTTATCTATTTTTTCAAGCCTTATTTGTGTTTTTCAAGCATTTTCAAGTTTTCTTCATACAGATTTTAAGCATTTTATGTGAAATTTTACACACTTGAGTATTATATCTTTTTTGTTTCTATTATAAATGCAATCTTTTCCTCTATCTTTTAACCCCATTTGCTATTGTTATTGTTTAGTTTCTAAGTGGTATCCATCTCTTCTGCAATCCTATGGACTGTAGCTTGCCGCATTCTCTGTCTGTGGGATTTCCCAGGCAAGATACTTGAATAGGTTGCCATTTCCTTCTTTAGGGTATCTTCCCCATCCAAGGATCAAACCCATGTCTCCTGCATTGCAGGTGGATTCTGTACCACTGAGCCACCTGGGGAGCCCCTTTAACCATATATTGTTTGTTAATATGAAGACTAATGGTTTCTCTATTCTCACATTTAATAGTGTTTCCTCTGCAAATTCTGTAACTGAGTATGTTAGCTTTAGCATTGATTTTCTTGAGTTTCTTCATTAAGTAAGATATTGAATTGGGGGAACCAGCTAAGGGAATATCCACAGACTTCTATTTTATTATGTTCTGTTTTTCCAGGAAAGGGCATTTAACTTTACTCCAGGAATTTTTTTGGTGTCTATGGAGATAATTATATGATTTTTCTCATTATTCTCTTTGTAGATTAAATATTTGTATACTATATACATTCATGCATAGATTTATGTGTGTGTGTTTCTTTAACTTGATCAAAAGCACATACATACACACACAAAGGAACTGACCGAATTAAATATCAGAGATGGATCTGTCTGAATCAAACACTAACAGAAAACATCTCCCTCTCCAGATGGGAGAGAAAGCGGTGATTACAGCAGCTACATTCCCTAGCATAAAACTTTATTTTAAAATGTAGCTGTAGAAATTATTAAAGAAAATTAATAAACAATATATGCTTTTTGATAAATAATTTTGTATGTATACAATGGAAAAATATAAAGCAATGAAAATTAATCATCTACAACTATACTAAAAATTGTGACTTAATTTAATAAACATAATATGGAGAGATAAAAGGCAGACTCAAAGTAGTATATACTGATAAATTCCACTTATATCAAGTACAAAAAAGGGAAAAATGAAGTATGCTATTAGAAGTCACTAATAGCATCATCCTCACACTGATGACTCAAAAGGGGCTTCTGAGTTACTGGACGTAGTGGAGTAAAGTTCTGTGTCCCAATCTGACTACTGGGGTGTTCAGTTTCTGAAAATTCTTTGAGCTGTACACTTACTGATTTTTTGGCTAACAAAGTACTTAGAAGGTAGAGAGTTAAAAGAGCAATGAATCATTATTATATAATTTCTTTGGGCTAGAAATTGGCGAAAGGCTTAACTGGGTAGTTCTGATTCAAGATCTCTCATCAAGAGAGTTAAGCTTTTTTTTTTTTTTCTTCCAAATGAATTATTTTTTTTTATTAAAAAAAAAGAGAGAGTTAAGCTTGAATGCAATAGTCATCTAAAGGCAGGATGGGGCTGAGGGATCTGCTTCTAAGAAGGTTCACTCACAGACTGTTGGTGAGAGCCTCAGTTCCTCACCACACAGATGTCTCCAGAGGGATGCTTGAGTGTCCTCACAATCTAGCACCTGGCTTCTTCCAGAGAGTAGTTCAAGGGCAAGGGGGAAGCCACAGTGCTTTTTACAATCTGCTTTCAGAATTCACACACTATCACTTCTACAGCTTTCTATTCATTAGAGTGAGTCATTACATCCCCACAACCAAGGGGAGCAGAACTGGACTTTACATTTGGAGAAAGGAGTAGTAGAGAATTTGTAGACTTCCTTTAAAAGTCTCACACTCATAGGGACTTTGGGAAGGTCATATAGACAGCTGCCATATTTAAAGTGGATAACCAACAAGGACCTACTGTGTAGCCCTATGCTCAGTGGACTCTGCTCAATGTCATGAGGCAGCCTGGATGGGAGGGGAGTTTGGGGGAGAATGGATACGTGTATATGTATGGCTAAGTCCCTTCATTGTTCACCTGAAACTACCACAACATTGTTAATTGGCTATACTCCAATACAAAACAAAAAGTTTTAAGTTTGGGGGAAAAAAAAACAAACTTACACTTGTAGTTTTTTGTTTGTTTTTTTTTTTAATATACACCATTCTTATGACAAACCTAGATAGCATATTCAAAAGCAGAGACATTACATTGCCAACAAAGGTCCGTCTAGTCAAGGCTATGGTTTTTCCTGTGGTCATGTATGGATGCAACAGTTGGACTGTGAAGAAAGCTGAGCACCGAAGAAATGATGCTTTTGAGCTGTGGTGTTGGAGAAGACTCTTGAGAGTCCCTTGGACTGCAAGGAGATCCAACCAGTCCATTCTGAAGGAGATCAGCCCTGGGTGTTCTTTGGAAGGAATGATGCTAAAGCTGAAACTCCAGTACTTTGGCCACCTCATGCGAAGAGTTGACTCATTGGAAAAGACTCTGATGCTGGGAGGGATTGGGGGCAGGAGGAAAAGTGGATGACAGAGGATGAGATGGCTGGATGGCAACACCAACTCGATGGACGTGTGAACTCCGGGAGCTGGTGATGGACCGGGAGGCCTGGCATGCTGTGATTCACGGGGTCACAAAAAGTCAGACATGACTGAGCAACTGAAATGAACTGAACTGAACTGATTCTTTGAGTAGATGGTAGAACAATGCAATTTTAAAATTAATACTCTTTCAACTTATAGCAGGCTGTATGTCAATTATATCTCACTAAAACTGGAAATAAAGGCTTTAAGCCTAAAAAATAAATAAAAATTTTAAATAACTAAAAAGTTTATTTCAAATGAGTACTGTATGGAGAAGCGCTTCTTCCCCATATCTGATATTTCTTTCCTATTTAGGGACGCCTGTTAGTTTAACTCTGGAGGGCTCTCTGCATGCCATCCCCAGCCCCTCTTCAACATCAAGCTATCCTGCAGCCATCCTCTCTCCAGAGAAGGTCGAGTGATTCATCTGGTGGTAAATTAGAAAATAATACGCTGGACCTCCTTGGCTTAACTCCTCCTTTTCCCCTTTAGAAGCCAGCATTCATCTCAGCTTACTTCATGGGTGCATTTTATAGTTTGGGGAATGTTATCTCAAACCCACCTTTTGGTGTACGTGCTTTGAACATTGAGAAATCAAACTGGGAGTAGAATTTATAGACCCAATTTTCTTATAGGGCTTGTATTCATGGGCTATGGATTTAAATGTGTGGGGAGGGAATGCTCCTTTGGCAGTTCATAAAACCCTACTTACAGTATGCCAGGAGGGTTTTTACTATGGCATGACTGGAATTTAACTGCTGCAGCTTGACCTTGGCAGGTGGTTACCACTTTTGGCAATATTGTCCACAGGTTAATGGCTGTTTCATAGAGGCAGGACAGTCTTTGGACCATGGAGGCCTCAGCAAAGGCATGGAAGTGGAAGGACCTGGCATGGGCCGAGGAGGTGCAGTGCAGATCTCAGGAAAGATATTTGCCATCAGCCCATCCTAAGCCAAATGGTGGAGGTTTTATAACACAAGCTGCTGTGCTTTCTCCACAGGCACATCTGAGGCAAAGATTCAAGTCTAAAAAAAGGACAGTCATTGCATGTTAGACAATTGAAGACAGAATCATCTTTGCTGCTTTCTTCATTATAATTTATTTGCTTCTGGCTGTGCTGGGTCTGCCTTACTGCAGGGGTTTTCTCTAGTTGTGGTACATGGGCTTCTCGCGGTGGTGGCTTCTCTTGTTGTGGTGCACAGGCCTCAGAGCACATGGGCTTCAGTGGTTGTGGTGCGTGGGCTCACTAGTTGCAGCTCCTGGGCCCCAGAGCGCAGGTTCAGGAGCTGTGGTACACGCACTTAGTTGCCAAAAGGCACATGGGATCTTCCCAGACCAGGGATTAAACCCATGTCTCCTGCATTGTCAGGTGGATTCTGTACCCCTTGAGCCACCAGGGATTCCCTGCTTGCTGCTTTCAATGCAAGATTTCTTAAGTTCTTTACATGCTACCAAACACTAAGGAGATTATAGCTATGAATTATTAGAGCCAGTCTGTAGGAAGGCAGTCATTCCACATTAGACAATAGAAGACAGAATAATGTTTGTTTAGCTACCCCGACTTTCACTCTGAAATAAGGCTGAGATGGAACCCATGGAAAAACTAATGTTGAATTTATAAAGCTTATCCACAGGCTCAAGAGCAAAAAATATTTAGAAGTTACTGGGCACATTTCAAGGTGACATTTAGGAGTTACTGGGCACATTTCAAGGTGACATTTAGGAGTTACTGGGCATATTGTAGGTGTATGCAGTGCTCTGATGGGAATGTGCTTGACAAAATTTTTGAAACTCAACAGCACACAGAAAAGATACTGAGCAGCTAACACTGTCTTTCACCTTCCTTCGTGGTCCAGTGGTTAAGAATTCACCTTCCAATGCAGGGGACACAGTTTGCTCTCTGGGCAGGGAACTAAGATCTCCACAGGCCACGGAGCAACTGAGCCCACCTTCTAGAGCCTGCAGTCCATGACCCAAAAAGCCCCTGTCCTTCACTGAAGAGCCCTGTGCCTCAACTAAGACCTGATGCAGCTAATATATAAATAAATAATTTTTTTTAAAGGGAGTACTAGGAGCAGAAACTGGTTCTCACTGAATTCCTCTAAGGACATGGTTCTCAAGTGCAATGCACATCCATTAATTCAAAATCTTGAGGGATCGGAGCCAGGCATTGGTACTGAGATATCAACTTGGAATAAAGCATGCAAAGTGCCTAGCCTTGAACCTGACAAATAGCTGGTGTCTACTAGATAGACGACGGTGTCTGTCCCAGTTTTCACCTCTGCATAATGTGGTCTTTCCTTCTCCTAGAATGATTGCATAAGTTTCCCAAAGAATTTTAATTATTTTACCAACATTTTTTTCACAACGGGTAATTCAACACTTCAGTTTAATCCAACCAGCTCAGAAAACCTTATTTGAATAACTATTTTTCTCTGGAGACTTAGCAGTCTTGTAATCCCAGCACCATTCTTTCTTTTTCCCCTTTCTCAGTTGTTTAACCAGGACACACATTACTACCATTTAACCATAAAGATATAGGATAATTATATATAAGAGCAATCTGAGCATAAGGAAATAGCATGTCTGCTTTATGTGTCTTGAATATTTCTGTTTCCAAGATATTTTTAGACTTTATATGGCTGGATGCTGCCCAGGAAAGTTGGTTATTCCATCAGAAATTTGCTCTTTCTATCTAAGTATTTTTAGATCTTTAGATCTTTGGAAACTACTTTCCAAAATCCAGAATTTTAACCACTGGGGGATAATTAATGAGGATAAAAATGGTATTGGGATTTTAGCCAACATCACACAAAGCCAGGCCCACAGCCTGACAGCTCCAGCTTCCAGACCCATGAGACTGTGCTTTTCCCAGGTCACCTAGTCTTCACATCTTAATGCTCTTTATACACATTTGATACTCATTTTAATTCTTAGTACTTATTGGGCTTAGTTTTCTTTAACTTGCCTGTCTGTATATAAGGCTTTCTCTTTTGGTTATGAAAAAAAATAGGTTCAATTGCCAATTATTATAGCTTCCAGGTATGAACTTATTAATGATTTCTTGCATGTTTATGACATTCCTGACCATTTCCATTTGCTATGACCCTAACCTGTCTTCCAAAATTGCAATTTCTTCAGAGAACAACATGTTCTGTTGGAATCACTTGAAATAATGTCACAAATTACTCTTGGAGGTATCCTGAGCCAGGTGCAATGTCATGTTCGCCTCAGTTTGTTATTGCTCTTGGCTTTGCCACAACTGAGGCTCAGATCGTATTAAATAGACACAACTTATTCAGGTCTCACCTTACTAGCAAAGCTAACTGATGTTTCTCTCCATTTGATGCATGCTGTTTAATATCATGATGAGCTCTGAATTACATCCCTTTCCATTTACTATCTGTCATTCCAGGCAGCTTGATTCCTGGCCTATTATTCCTTCTTGTTTTCTTGATTCTATAACTTAACATGATCACTGGATAGCAGTCTTGGAAAAAGATTTTGAGCAAATTTATCATTCTGTGGAGGAGCTGGGGTCAAAATCCATTTCAAAAATTCAGATCTTTGAAGATGAATTCCATGATGGCTCCAAACTTTCTTTGAAGTGTAAAGAAGCTTCATAATCAAAACCAAAACTTGGTAAGTGAGTATTTAATGATAACGCTAGGTCTACTTATTCTTATAATGATGATAATATAGCTACTAACACTTATTGAGTAGTAACTGTAGAATACGTTCTAAATATTTTGTATGCATTGATTGCCTCATTTAATCTCACAATAGCCATCTCCTTGGTTTTCAGATGAGGCACAGAGAAAGTAAGTAACATGTTCAAAATAACTCAATGACTAGACATTGAAGCCATGATTGGAACTTGGACATACCTGATTCCAGATTCTATAGTTCTTAATCACCACCAGTTGTTATAAGAAAGAGATCAAAGTGATCAACTAAACAAACTCTTCTCAGGAAAGAGGACAAGATATTTTAATCTCCAGGTATCTTTTGGAATCAAGTTCAGTACAGTTCAGTTCAGTCACTCAGTCATGTCCGACTCTTTGCAACCCCATGAATCGCAGCACTCTAGGCCTCCCTGTCCATCACCAGCTCCCGGAGTTCACTCAAACTCATGTCCATTGAGTCAGTGATGCCATCCAGCCATCTCACCCTCTGTCGTCCCCTTCTCCTGCCCCCAATCCCTCCCAGCATCAGAGTCTTTTCCAATGAGTCAATTCTTCGCATGAGGTGGCCAAAGTACTGGAGTTTCAGCTTTAGCATCATTCTTTCCAAAGAACACTCAGGACTGATCTTCTTCAGAATGGACTGGTTGGATCTCCTTGCAATCCAAGGGACTCTCAAGAGTCGTCTCCAACACCACAGTTCAAAAGCATCAATTCTTCGGCGCTCAGCCTTCTTCACAGTCCAACTCTCACATCCATACATGACCACTGGAAAAACCATAGCCTTGACTAGACAGACCTTTGTTGACAAAGTAATGTCTCTGCTTTTCAACATGCTATCTAGGTTGGTCATAACTTTCCTTCCAAGGAGTAAACGTCTTTTAATTTCGTGGCTGCAATCACCATCTGCAGTGATTTTGGAGCCCCCAAAAATAAAGTCTGACACTGTTTCCACTGTTTCCCCATGAAGTGATGGGACCAGATGCCATGATCTTCATTTTCTGAATATTGAGTTTAAGCCAACTTTTTCACTCTCCTCTTTCACTTTCATCAAGAGGCTTTTTAGTTCCTCTTCACTTTCTGCCATAAGGGTGGTGTCATCTGCATATCTGAGGTTATTGAGATTTCCCCAAAAAATCTTGATTTCAGCTTGTGCTACACCTAGAGCCAGAGTTCCTGGAATGTGAAGTCAAGTGGGCCTTAAAAAGCATCACTATGAACAAAACTAGTGGAGGTGATGGAATTCCAGTTGAGCTATTTCAAATCCTAAAAGATAATGCCGTGAAAGTGCTGCACTCAATATGCCAGCAAATTGGGAAACTCAGCAGTGGCCACAGGACTGGAAAAGGTCAGTTTTCATTCCAATCCCAAAGAAAGGCAATGCCAAAGAATGCTCAAACTACTGCACAATTGCACTCACCTCACATGCTAGTAAAGTAATGCTCAAAATTCTCCAAGCCAGGCTTCAGCAATACATGAACCGTGAACTTCCAGATGTTCAAGCTGGATTTAGAAAAGGTAGAGGAACCAGAGATCAAATTGCCGACATCCGCTGGATCATGAAAAAAGCAAGAGAGTTACAGAAAGAAAAAAAAGAAAAAAAAACATCTATTTCTGCTTTATTGACTATGCCAAAGCCTTTGACTGTGTGGATCACAAGAAACTGTGAAAAATTCTGAAAGAGATGAGAATACCAGACCACCTGACCTGCCTCTTGAGAAACCTATATGCAGATCAGGAAGCAACAGTTAGAACTGGACATGGAACAACAGACTGGTTCCAAATAGGAAAAGGAGTACACCAAGGCTGTATATTGTCACCCTGCTTATCTAAATTATATGGAGAGTACATGATGAAAAACGCTGGGCTAGAGGAAGCACAAGCTGGAATCACGATTGCCGGGAGAACTATCAATAAGCTCAGATATGCAGATGACACCTGCAACTTAAGAAAGAGATAAAAAATGCCTGACACTTGTAGCCTGTTTCCTCTGGAGACCCCTGGCCTTCCTGCCTGTTACCCTCTCAGCAACGAGAATAAACTAAAGTGACATGAAACAATACACATGAATCTCACAAAATGTTGAGCAAAAGAAGCTAGAATGCGGACTTTACTTTCTATTTGTAGAAAGTTCAAGAAGGAGCAAAATAAACAAATGGTCGTAGAAATTAGAAGAATGTTTACCTTTAGGGAGGTATTTGCTGAAGGGTAGTGGTGTATTGACAAATGTTTAACAACCAGTGCTCCAAAAGAATGCCCTGATTTTACAGAATTTCTGTGATGTAAATACTTAAATACTCCCACAGTAGTGGATTTCAAGGTGCTAATGTGCTGTCACTGAGCACGAAGACGGGAGGAGATGTGTATGTACATGCATAGATTTTGCTCTGACAAGTGAGTTGTCAACTACAAACTGGCATATGTCAAGAGCATTGCCAACGACTGACCAACAAAGGCCTTTGCCATCGGCCTGTATGGAGATTGAACCCCGTGCTGCTGTAGCTGTTGACCTTCAATAAGCCCTGAGCGAGTTCAGGGTGGAGTGAGGCACTCTGTGCTCCAGGGAATCTGGTGGGACAGGTCTTCAGATGGTTGGTTATGTTTTTAGGAACAGATTTTATGATCTCAATCCTTGCATCTCCTCATACCTAGAGAAGCACTAAATCCCTTCATGGTGATATTAGATCCTCATGACTAACAAAAAGCCTTTTGTAAAATGAGTGCCTCATGGTATTGAACTCCCCCTTCACCAAAACCTTATATATTGTCTTTCCTGCACTGCCCACTTGGAGCAGTCTCTCAGAGCTATCTGAGATGCTGCCTCGCAGGCTGCAGTCCTCATTTTGCCCCTAATAAAACTTAACTTACAACTCTCAAGTTGTACATCTCTTTTTAGTCGACAGTTATGGTGACCACAAAGGGACCCAGAGTGGACTTCCTTCCGTCAGATGGACTCCACGAGGAGCCAGAGCTTTGGTACCAACAGCGGCACCTTGCACCCATCCGCCTCCATGGGGAGTGCAGACGAATTTGGATAAGTCTCTCCTGGTTCTTGAATCTCCCGTACCGGTTGAGATTCTGAGTTTTATTTGGCAGTGGAGCAGGTTACCTGCCCCCTCCTAGTAGGAAAGATAATGGGGAGGGGGGTGCAGGTGAAACATCCAGGGCATACCCACTCGTGGTCTAGACACTGAATGGGGTTCAGTTGGAAGATACCAAGGAATTCCCACCTAGTCCAAAAAGACTGGGTGAGGGGCTGCCTGAAAGATGCCAGGAGAATTGCCCACCCAGTAGAAATGTACTGAGTAGGGGGGCTCGATTGGGAAAAAATCGAGGAATACCTGGGGCTTGGCTGAAAGATGCCGAGGTGGCTCTGTTGTAGGGGACTGAATGGTCTTGGCTGAGTGGTTAAGTAAGAGGCTGATCTGACACTTTTCCTCAATTTGACTGCCTTTATAAAATTTGTCAGAATAAAAGTGAGGAAAATACATGAGAGCTTTGCTCTGAAGAAAAGGGACAAGACTCCTGGCTTGTTTCGGTTTTCTCAGGTGACTGAGAAATTTACTGGAGTGGTGGAGGCCTAGTCCTCATACCACGCAGTGGGAAAACCATTCATTAATTAAAATACTTGCTCGTCCGGGGGTCACACATAAGAACTGGCCATTCGGCAACCTGAGCAGCCACAGTGGTCTTAGATTGCCAGAGGCAGAATCTGAGACATGTAAGACAAGCTGAAACGACTCTGGGGTGACTCCTGGAGGAGTTATGCTCACAAGCAGCACATGGGCCCACTACCCAAGTTCACTAGTGATTTGTATCCCTGACAAATTCAGCTTAAAATAGGAAACAGAATCTCTCAACAGAAACAAAGGAGTGTCAGAAAGCCAGTCTCTGATTAACACTCTAGCCAGATTCATGTACAATACATACAGAGCTCATACTTGCAAGTACCTAGTTAATTGGAGAAACTATACTAAAAGAGATCTCAACCTAAAATGGCCAAATTGGGGTTCTTTTGATATTCTAAAATTGATAGTTTTGCATGCACAATTAGAAAAGGCCAGCCGTGCTTTGACTGGTGTCTAGAAGTTTGTTTCTAAAACAGGAAACTTCTTCACAGAAAATCAACAAGAAATTGCTTGAAACTATCAGAACTAAAAAGGCTGCTAGCACTGATTTGCCAGGTCACAGGTCTAGTGGAACTGAGAAGTCACATTTGGCATTTATGCCATTTGGCTTTTGATTTCTGGGCATCTCTTTGCCTTCTGTTTCATTTGGAGTGTGACTCTTGGCTGGTGAAGTTCTGGTTTGGTTTGGATTGTTGGTTTGGTTTGAGTGCACAGACATCTGGTACAACCTGTTTGAGCTAATGTGTGAATTGCTCACTCTAAGGTTCCACACCCAACCTGGGAACCCCTTGGGAAAATTTTTTAAATGACTGGTCAATCTATAGCTATAATCTAACGACAAGAAAACTGGCCTAAAAATATTAGATCTTTATTGACATAGGAATGAAAAATGGACTGAAGTTCCCTTACGTCCAGAACTTCCTCTTGTAATCAACAACCAGGGGCTCATCAAACTGAGACCCCTACTTCCCCAGAGGGACAATCCCTGCTAGGACCAATCTGCCCTTAGTATCAGGGCCAAGTTGAGCACTATCTGGTCTAAATTTCAGCTATAAAACTATGGTCACAAAAAAAGTACAATATTTGACAATGTGGTCACAATATTCTTTAGACTCCAGAGGAAGTTTGAAGAAAAAATTCTCCCTTAAAGAATTCTTGCCATGAGGAAATAACTCCTCCTATACCTTTAGACCAGAGCTCTCTGGATCACTTATCTAGACCATATCTAATTTCTGAAACCAAAAGGAACAAAAAAGGGGAACAAAGCCTTTTAGAATCCTACTCCAACCATTTTTTATTCATAACTTAGTTTGGGAAACAAAGCTATAGGATCTCTTGTGTCTATTTGGATGCATGTTTGTCTCAGTGTGTGTCTTTGGTTTTTTTTTTAATATATATATAATATTGCTGATTGTTGAGATCAGTTTGTAAATGAGCTCTAATCTAATTGGACTTTACAAAAAAAAAGTAAGTGCTTACAAATAAAATAATTCTAAATACAAGAGAAATTAACCTTAATGAATTTCAGGTTCATGTGAAATAGGAAATATTCAGTGCTAAATACCTGTTATTAATGTTTATTTGTTGATCTAAATAATGTTGACATGTCTAGGAGTAATTAACATTAAGCAGAATATTTTCATTGTACCTAGGTTTAATATAAGTTAAATGTTATTACTGGAGAAGGGAATGGCAACCCACTACAGTATTCTTGCCTGGAGAATCCCAGGGACAGAGGAGCCTGGTGGGCTGCCGTCTATGGGGTCGCACAGAGTCGTTCACGACTGATGTGACTTAGCAGCAGCAGCAAATATTATTTTATCTGTTACAAGTTTGTCAACAAGGAAATTACCTCGAGTGAAGAAATTTCTAAAAGAAATGTAAATGAGATATGAGCCTTTAGATAGACTCTATTAACAACAATTATGCTCTTTAGGAATATGTGTCTAAAATAGTCTCTCCAGATTGGTATAACTTGAACTTCTAAGGGTTGTGCTTAAATAAATGTTGGAAGTCTATTGAATAGCTAAGTTATTGAAACATTTACTACTAAACACTGATTACCTCTTACAGAGACACTAAAGAGATTTGGGATTAAAAATAAGTGATGCTTGGTGCCATCCTAAAATGTTCTAAGAAAACCAAGGTGTCAGAAATTATCACTGGTATTTATACCCACCAATCTATAAAATTCTAATATAAAAGCCATTTCTTGGTTGCTTAAGGGAAGTAGGAAGTGTGTTCCCAGTAAAGAAGGAGACCTTGAGAAGGGAGTAATTCACTTAGATCTTTGAGTCTGAGATGTTTACAGTCTCAGCAAAGCAAAAAATCTATGATCAATTATGGTTATATAAATCATCAGGCCAAGTTTATTGTGACCAGACCTATATTACAAACAAGTTTTAATTTGGTTATATTTGGTAAAAATGATGGTGATTTTTGGGAGAAAAAGATATTTCAATGAATGTTAAATCCCAGTTAGTTAATGGAGGATAGTTCTATGTTCTTAGGGTATATTAATGTAATTTTAATTGCACTATTAAAGGACACTCTAGGGTTGTTTCTGAAGCTTATTTTAGTAATCTATCTTTGGATGAAGATCAGATACCTCACACATGACCTGCAATCAAGACTGCAAGACATCATTTAAGGAACTGTCTCCAACCTGGATGGATGGACCTTTCTATCAGGTACTCTTAACTAGCTCATTCCCAGTGAAATTGAAGGGAAATTGACTCTGGGGTTAACTCCCACTTCCAAAGGCCCCTAAGCTGGACTGGTCTATAGAGAGGCCTGGTGACCTCAAAAGCACCTTAAAACAATGCTCAAACAAAGGAAACTAAACTACATGAGGACGAGAAGATGACTTCAAAAGTAGACAGCTTGCCCAAGATGCTGGTCTGACTTTTATGATCATTTATAATCTTTTCTTGATTCCTTGGACCTATGCCTATCAATCAAATGTTTTCTATCATGGACATGATTCTATCCTAGTATAAACTCAATCCAATTGTTTTGTTGTGGCCAATTACCTATGTCTGGTACTTCTGGGATTACCTTGGTGGATTTCTGTTCTCTAGGGATACCCACTAGGAAATTTATTTTAGATGAATGTTCAGTCCTGTTCTATCTTCATGATATTACTAGATGGGATTCTCTCACCTGACCAGTTAATAATACCTGCTCTGAGGATGCTGGCCTTAGATTTAACTTTTCTCTTACAGTCATTTATACTCAGTTGGAGTGATGAGCTGTCTCAATAAAAAATTAACTTCTCATCTATTTAAAGGAAAACTCCCACAACTATGGGGAGAATCTACATAGTTAACACCAGGCTATGGTCATTTAGGTTTAAAGGTTCCTCTATGTTGGGAATGGTTGAAAGTGAAAGTGAAGCCACTCAGTCATGTCCGACTCTTCATGACCCCATGGACTGCAGCCTACCAGGCTCCTCCGCCCATGGGATTTTCCAGGCAAGAGTACTGGAGTGGGGTGCCATTGCCTTCTCCTTATTAACTTCTAGAATACATTGTGGGCAGATTCTTTACCAGCTGAGCCACAAGGGAAGCCCAAGAATACTGGAGTGGGTAGCCTATACCTTCTCCAGCAGATCTTCCCAACCCAGGGATCAAACTGGGATCTCCTGCATTGCAGGCATATTCTTTATCAGCTGAGCTATCAGGGAAGCCTAAAATAACCTCCGCCAGAATGGGAGGGTTAAATCATACTAAAAATGGTCAACCTGGTAATTATGAGACAAGGCTGGGTTCTTTATGAACTATATCTATTATTACCCTTAGAGTGGTTGATATGGAACTCTGGATTTGTGGCACTAATTCATGGCCTTCACATCTACAGGGATGGGTATGAAACTGTGGCCTGGGAATTTATGTAGCATGAATTTAAGGTCATACATGTTAACAAAGTCTTCCCTGATGGCTCAGATGGTAAAGCATCTGTCCGCAATGCAGAAGACCTGGGTTCGATCCCTGGGTTGGGAAGATCTCCTGGAGAAGGAAATGGCAGGACAGGCCTTCCCAGAAATGTGGGACAAAATGGTCTTGAAATACCCCCCAAAGTATAGTCAGAATTATGACCACAAGGGAGCTGTGTCAACTAGAAATTGGCACTTACAAGAGCATTGCCAACGACGGAACAACAAAGGCCTTTGCCATCGGCCTGTATGGAGATTGAACCCCGTGCTGCTATAACTGTTGAATTTCAACAATCCCTGAGTGAGTTCAGGGTGGAGTGAGGCACTCTGTGCTCCAGGGAATCTGGTGGGACAGGTCTTTAGATGGTTGGATGTTTTTAGGAACAGATTTTATGATCTCAGTCCTTGCATCTCCTCATATCTAGAGAAGCACTAAATCCCTTCATGGTGATATTAGATCCTCATGACTAACAAAAGGCCTTTTGAAAAATGAGTGCTTCATGGTATTGAACTCCCCCTTCACCAAAACCTTATATATTGTCTTTCCCCCACTACCAATTTGGAGCAGTCTCTCAGAGCTCTCTGAGATGCTGCCTCCTGGGCTGCAGTCCTCAGTTCAGTTCAGTTCAGTGGCTCAGGCATGTCCGACTCATTGCAACCCCATGATCGCAGCACGCCAGGCCTCCCTGTCCATCACCACCTCCCAGTCTTCACTCAGACTCACGTCCATCAACTCAGTGATGCCATCCAGCCAACTCATTCTCTGTGGTCCCCTTCTTCTCCTGCCCCCAATCCCTCCCAGCATCAAAGTCTTTTCCAGTGAGTCAACTCTTCGCATGAGGTGGCCAAAGTACTAGCGTTTCAACTTTAGCATCATTCCTTCCAAAGAAATCCCAGGGCTGATCTCCTTCACAATGGACTGGTTGGATCTCCTTGCAGTCCAAGGGACTCTCAAGGGTCTTCTCGAACACCACAGTTCAAAAGCCTCAGTTCTTCGGCACTCAGCCTTCTTCACAGTCCAACTCTCACATCCATATATGACCACTGGAAAAACCATAGTCTTGACTAGATGGACCTTTGTTGGCAAAGTAATGTCTCTGCTTTTCAATATGCTATCTAGATTGGTCATAACTTTTTTTCCAAGGAATAAGCGTCTTTTAATTTCATGGCTGCAGTCACCATCTGCAGTGATTTTGGAGCCCAAAAAAATAAAGGCTGACACTGTTTCCACTGTTTCCCCATCTATTTCCCATGAAGTGATGGGACCAGATGTCATGATCTTCGTTTTCTGAATTTTGAGCTTTAAGCCAACTTTTTCACTCTCCTCTTTCACTTTCATCAAAAGACTTTTTAGTTCCTCTTCACTTTTTGCCATAAGGATGGTGTCATCTACATATCTGAGGTTATTAATATTTCTCCCGGCAATCTTGATTCCTGCTTGTGCTTCTTCCAGCCCAGCGTTTCTCATGATTTACTCTGCATATAAGTTAAATAAGCAGGGTGACAATATACAGACTTGGTGTCCTCCTTTTCCTATTTGGAACCAGTCTGTTGTTCCATGTCCAGCTCTAACTATTGCTTCCTGGCCTGCATACAGGTTTCTCAAGAGGCAGGTCAGGTCGTCTGGTATTCCCATCTCTTTCAGAATTTTTCACAGTTTCTTGTGATCCACAGAGTCAAAGGCTTTGGTATAGTCAATAAAGCAGAAATAGATGTCTTTCTGGAACTCTCTTGCTTTTTCCATGATCCAGCAGATGTTGGCAATTTGATCTCTGGTTCCTCTGCCTTTTCTAAAACCAGCTTGAACATCAGGAAGTTCATGGTTATGTATTGCTGAAGCCTGGCTTGGAGAATTTTGAGCATTACTTTACTAGTGTGTGAGATGAGTGCAATTGTGCAGTAGTTTGAGCATTCTTTGGGATTGCCTTTCTTTGGAATTGGAATGAAAACTGACCTTTTCCAGTCCTGTGGCCACTGCTGAGTTTTCCAAATTTGATGGCATATTAGTGTAGCACTTTCACAGCATCATGTTTCACGATTTGAAACAGCTCAACTGGAATTCCATCACCTCCACTAGCTTTGTTCGTAATGATGCTTTCTAAGGCCCACTTGACTTCACATTCCAGGATGTCTGGCTCTAGATAAGTGATCACACCATCGTGATTATCTTGGTTGTGAAGATCTTTTTTGTATAGTTCTTCTGTGTATTCTTGCCACCTCTTCTTAATATCTTCTGCCTCTGTTAGGTCCAGACCATTTCTGTCCTTTATCGAGCCCATCTTTGCGTGAAATGTTCCCTTGGTGTCTCTCATTTTCTTGAAGAGATCCCTAGTCTTTCCCATTCTGTTGTTTTCCTCTATTTCTTTGCTTTGATTGCTGAGGAAGGCTTTCTTAACTCTTCTTTGCTATTCTTTGGAACACTGAATTCAGATGCTTGTATCTTTCCTTTTCTCCTTTGCTTTTCTCTTCTCTTCTTTTCACAGCTATTTGTAAGGCCTCCCCAGATAGCCATTTTGCTTTTTTGCATTTCTTTTCCATGGGGATGGTCTTGATCCCTGTCTCCTGTACAGAGTCATCAACCTCAGTCCATAGTTCATCAGGCACTCTGTCTATCAGATCTAGGCCCTTAAATCTATTTCTCACTTCCACTGTATAATCATAAGGGATTGGATTTAGGTCATACCTGAATGGTCTAGCGGTTTTCCCTACTTTCTTCAATTTGAGTCTGAATTTGGTAATAAGGAGTTCATGATCTGAGCCACAGTCAGCTCCCGGTCTTATTTTTATTGACTTCTACATCTTTGGCTGCCAAGAATATAATCAATCTGATTTCGGTGTTGACCATCTGGTGAAGTCCATGTGTAGAGTCTTCTCTTGTATTGTTGGAAGGGGTTGTTTGCTATGACCAGTGCATTTTCTTAGCAAAACTCTTTTAGTCTTTGCCCTACTTCATTCCATATTCCAAGGCCAAATTTGCCTGTTACTCTAGGTGTTTCTTGACTTCCTACTTTTGCATTCCAGTCCCTTATAATTAAAAGCACATCTTTTTTGGGTGTTAGTTCTAAAAAGTCTTGGAGGTCTTCATAGAACCATTCAACTTCAGCTTTTTCAGCATTACTGGTTTGGGCATAGACTTGGATTACCGTGATATTGAATGGTTTACCTTGGAAACGAACAGAGATCATTCTGTTGTTTTTGAGATTGCATCCAAGTACTGCATTTCAGGCTCCTTTGTTGACCATGATGGCTACTCCATTTCTTCTAAGGGATTCCTGCCCGCAATAGTAGATATAACGGTCATCTGAGTTAAATTCACCCATTCCAGTCCATTTTAGTTCGCTGATTTCTAGAATGTCGACGTTCATTCTTGCCCTCTGTTTGACCACTTCCTATTTGCCTTGATTCATGGACCTGACATTCCAGGTTCCTATGCAATATTGCTCTTTACAGCATCAAACCTTGCTTCTATCACCAGTCACATCCACAACTGGGTATTGTTTTTGCTTTGGCTCCAACCCTTTATTCTTTCTGGAGTTATTTCTCCATTGATCTCCAGTAGCATATTGGGCACCTATTGACCTGGGGAGTTCCTCTTTCAGTATCCTATCATTTTGCCTTTTCATATTGTTCATCGGGTTCTCAAGGCAAGGATACTGAAGTGGTTTGCCATTCCCTTCTCCAGTGGACCACATTGTGTCAGACCTCTCCACCATACCCACCCGTCTTGGGTGGCCCCACAGGGTATGGCTTAGTTTCATTGAGTTAGACAAGTCTGTGGTCCTAGTGTGATTAGACTGACTAGTTTTCTGTGATTGTGGTTTCAATGTGTCTGCCCTCTTGCAACACATACCGTCTTACTTGGGTTTCTCTTACCTTATACATGGGGTATCTCTTACCTTGGACATGGGGTATCTCATCACAGCTGCTCCAGCAAAGCTCAGCTGCTCCTCCTTACCTTGGACAGGGGTATCTCCTCACTGCTGCCCCTCCTGACCTTGAATGTGGAATAGCTCCTCTAGGCCCTCTGTGCCCACGCAGCTACCGCTCCTTGGACGTGGGGTCGCTCCTCCTGGCCACCGCCCCTGGCCTCAGGCAGGGGTAGCTCCTCTCGGCTGCTCCTGCACTGTCGCAGCCTGGCGCTCTAGGCGTAGCTCCTCTAGGCCGCCGCCCCTCGGGCGTGGGGTCGTCCGGACTTCTGCCCCTGACCTCGGATGTGGGGTGGCTCCTCTCCCCTGCTCTGTGCATCGTCGCAGCCGCCCGTGCTCTGCATGTCGTCACAGCCTCCCACGCTTGGCGTAGTTTTTGTGTAGCAGAGTTTTATTAAAGTGAAAAGGGGACAGAAACATTCTGACATAGACATCAGAAGGGGGCTGGAAAGTGTTCCTCTCAAGTTGTACATCTTCTTTTAGTCGACATAGTGAAAGCCAGCTTTAGTATGCCCCACAGTGGAGGGTAGTATGAAGGGTGTCTGGTGTGCTGGAGATGCTCTGTGTCTTCATCTGGACAGTGCATACTATCCAGGTAGTGAATACTTGAGATTTGTACATTTTATTGTGTATATGCACATGTGTACGCATGCTAAGTCACTTCAGTTGCGTCCCATTCTTTGAAACCCCATGGACTGCAGCCTGCCAGGCTCCTCTGTTCATTGGATTCTCCAGGCAAGCATACTGGAGAGGGTTGCCAGGCCTCCTCAAGGAGATCTTCCTGACCCAAGGATCGAAGCCACATCTCTCATGTCTCCTATATTGGCAGGTGGGTTCTTTACCACTAGCACCACCTGAGAAGCCCTTATTGTGTGGATATTATACCTCAATATAAAGTAAAATGCAAAAATGCTCATGAGAATTAAAAAGATAAAAGCACTTATAACTATGTTCCAGAGGAAAATCCACAGACACCAGCAATTCACTGGCTGGAAAGGAAGCATCTTCTTGTCCTCACAGAGAGAAAGAGACCCCATTAGTAAACCTTGGCAAGACTGGCAAACTAATGGCAAGACACCACTAGTAAACATAGACAAGGTGTGGTGACTTTTCACTAGGCCACTCTCAATCTTCCAACATGAGGCTTAATTCAATCTTATCACCAATGGTTGATACATCTCACGAGAGAGTATTGCTTCTAAAAAGACTAGACACACAGCCCTAACTATGGCCCTGTTACTCAGAGATTATTATTCCACTGGGTGGCTCCAGATGAATGTTTTAAGCTGTGTTCAGTACCACCTGAACACAATAATCAGACAGGATTGCACCAAAGAAAAGACTATTACTTTTATTTGGGGGAAAAATACACAGTCATATAATTTCCTGTGTCTCTGAAATTTTTAATATGTTCAATATGACAGGAAGATCTCTGCGATCCAGCTAAATGACACATTTTAATAGGAAAGCTGCTCTCACCATGGCACTCATAAAGTAACAACTCCAAAGTAAAACTTTAAAGGGGTTTGACCGATGATGGCTCCACACATCCACAGTTTTATTTCTTCCTCATCTGGCAGTACAGGACAATAGAAAATATCAGACCAAGTACCTAGAAAATAGAATGACAGGAGGAACATGGAATTTAAGGATACACTAGGGATATTATAAATAAAAAGAACATTATTTATGAAAAAATTCTGTCTATTGACAATTCTAATATTATTAATCTAAGTCATCTCTCTTACTGGGAGTCTAACATTGAGAAAGCTTCTGAGTACTTTTTGTCTTAATCAGGGTTTTCGGCTGGCAGTCTGCCTCGATCTGGCCCTATTTGACCGTGCAGTAGCGCTGCCTCTGGAGCAACCCAACCTTCTGAAACACGCACACCCTTCTGTAGGTCATGGCCCTGGAACTCCGGGAACTCAGGCCTCCGGGGCTAAAGACACAGACTGCTTCTATCATCTGGTTTAGATCATCCACGGAGAAATCAAGGAGTCTAGAATTTCTCTTTCCATATTTTTAGGCATCTCCAAGAAGAATGGGGAAAAAAGTAACTTTTTTTCTTAAAAAGCTTCTAAATCTAAGGGGAAGAGCAACATCCAGGAATTTCCTGTTAAGTGAGAATGCACAGCTGAAAATCTGGGGCATAATTTCCATCTCATTAAATGGCTCCCCCAAGAATAAGGGACCTCAAAACAGTGCCTAATTGTCTCTGAAACTGGTGAGTGGCCTACTGTGGCTTTGATGCAGAAATGACAGAAAGGACCTGTGTGTACTGCGGAAGGAAAGTTTTGGCTCCACCAGCCTCCTCCGAGAAGAGGCAGAGAGAGGATGAGACACCATTTATGCTGAGTCATCTCCAGTGCTCCCACTGTACTGAGGTATCCTGCTCACTATTCCGTTCCTGAAAATGCCCTCCAAATGAGAACTTATGCGCAATATTTTTTTTCCTACCAAAAAAAAAAAATATATATATATATATACACACATATATATATATATCAACATCAATTCTCTGGGAGGATAACAACTTTCATTCAGAAAGTTCTAAAAGTCATTCTTTTAGAATGACTTGAGAAAACATTACAACTTAGTCTTTTGCTTTGCTCCCAAGACTTAAATCTGGGAGACCAGTACCAGCAAAGAAAAAAAAAAAAAATGTCCAAAACAGTGGGATGAAGCAGCTATTGCTTTTTGCTGTTGCAAACTTGAAATAGAAGCCCACCATGCATCAGCAAACTAGACAGTTAATATCACACTTTCCTGCATTTCACTGCCTCTGAAAAGAAAACGTATCATTGTTCACAAAAATAGGCAATAATTAGGAGATTCATCCTACAGTAATGTATGCTAAGACTCAGGATAATCCTGCTAAGTAATGTGCACAAGCTCCCATATTCTGAAGCCATCTAAAAAATGTAAAATTACTTTTTTCTCTTATGTAACTGCTCCATTCCTGGAACTTTCTTTTAGTATAACTTTTAGCCTGCAAGTGGTGACTATCAGTGTCAATGGATTTTTTTCTTTTCTTTTTTCTTTTCTTAATTAAAGTGAAGAGAGAAAGTACTGATCTTTTTTGTGTGTGCTTGTAAGTCACTATAGTCAAGTAAGGAGAGATATCATAGTTTGGCTGTTTAACTCAATGATGAGAATTCCAATGTCTATAGATAAAAAATAAATCATTTTGAGGACTTCCCTGGTGGTCCAGTGGCTAAGCCTTGGGGCTCCCAAAGTAGGGGGCCCAGGTTCAATCCCTGCTCAGGAAACTAGATCACACATGCAGCAACTAAGACCTGCTAAAGCCGAAGAAATTAAATTTAAAAAATACAAAGAAGAGAAACAAAGGAACTTTTACAATGGGCGGAATAGAGAGAAATAGACTTATTGCCCAGCATCATTTGATTTTGGTCATATAGTGGATGTAAAGAAAGACAGCTACATCTACCAACCAAGAATGCTTCATAAATCTGGACCTATTCATCCAGGCTAGAGGCAAGTCTGGAGGAGGGTATGGCAACCCACTCCAGTATCTTGCCTGGAGAATCCCATGGACAGAGGAGCCTGATGGGACACAGTCCACAGAGTCACAAAGAGTCTTACACAACTGAAGTGACTTAGCATGCACAAGGAGGTCAGGCTTAACAGCCCAATTTGCTGCTCATAGTTCAACCCTGTCTCTTATGCTTTGGCTGGGAAAGTCCACCAGTAACCTAAATGACAATCTAGGATACTAAATTGCTTCAATCTCTGCTAAAATTCCTCTCAGACAGTGATGTGGCACAAGAGAGGTAAAAGTTACCAGAAAACCCAAGGAGAACATTGGGTAGCATTTGCGAGAGTGAAGCAGAAGTTACTTCACTGAGCAAACCAGCCTACAGAGGTGTTAACTAGGGAGACGCCTTACACCAGTAGGATTCTTGCCAAGGCCCTGACTTGGGTTGTGAGTGAATTTGACTCATTTGATATCTAAATTAGCAAGATCCAATTATTGATTCCAAAACACTTCCCTGAAACAGTTTTATTTCATCTTTTTGCAAAGAATTTCAGGTCACATTAAAAAAAAAAAAAATTCCTTCAGTTTCTGCAAAAGTCCTACTAGGAAGGCCCATCAAGATAAAAACCTATACAGAATTCTTTTGTTCAAAGTCAATAATCAAATTGATGAGAGCAAATGCAGGCATCTCAAGCAAAGCTTCCTCAAAAACTTCTCCAAGTGAGTTCATAGTTCTTACAGTGAGAAAATCAAAGCCAACTGTCTAATTTTTAGAACTTGTTAGATTTCTCTATAACAGAATAGCAGGAAAATAGCTCTCCGCACTTCTGAGCTCAGATATTTTCTGTTTCAAATCAGGAAGAGAGATTAAAAAAATTGCAAAGTTTGTGTTTTCATTTTGTTTGCTGCTGTTTCTTCAAATGAAAAAACATTAAATCTGTGCTAATTTTCAATGGGAAAAGAATAGCTGGGACTAAAAATTGTGTGGAAACTAATTCCATTTTCTCCCTCAGGAGAGAAATCATTCAGAAATAATAGCTTCAGCCCTGCTGAATTCCTAAGACTATAATCACCTCCCCAGACCCAAGGATGATAGATGCAGCTGCTGGGCCATAGGCACTTGGTACCCAGTGCTTTTCTGGAGGACCTGGTTTGTATCTGGCTCTTCACACATTTGTTAGAAAAATTAATGAGCAAACAAAGGAATAAACAAAGAATGAATAATGCAAGATAATACTGTACCTCAATAGCCGCCAGTCCAAATGCTAGTGCCATAACTATGAAAAGGCGTTTTGAAAACATGTGGCTTATCGAGGCAAAGCATGACTGTTAAAAACAAAATATAAAAAATTACTGTTTGCCAAATTTTGACCTTGTTTTAATATGTACAGATTTTTATTCATCGGGTTGACTTTTTTATGTGACTATCAAGGAATATACTCAACAAAAAGGAATTGGATTATTCCTATTATTCCAGCTCCTTACCCGTGCCCTTCAAAGGTTGTAACTGTTGTGGTTGGTTCATACATTAGGAAGCATTTGAGGAACAAACTTTTTGCTTCAACTTCCTAATTGCTGAATCTAGGACTATTTAGCTATAAATATTTATTTTACCCTAACTTCTGATTGTTCATTTTAGAGCTGTTATCACCTTGACTGTGTATCTTTTAGGTTTGTAACCTGCAGCAGAGAGTTCCCTAGTTGAGGTTTCAGCTAATTATAGTATAGATTTTCACTTTTAAAACAAGCTATTTTCCAAAATCCCTTAATATGTCTCAGGGTTATTTTTACCTTAAAAAAGGAAAAAAAAATCATTATATCTACTGTTATATTCTTACCTTAGACAAAAAAAACAGAATTTAGAAAATTGTCTCTCTGCCACATTTTTAAACATTTATTCAAAGCAGCATGAAATATCAAGCTCAAATTATTTTAGTATACTTTGAAGTCAGGTTGATTCCTGTAACTCCACTCTTCTTTTTCAAGATTGCTTTGGCTACTCAGGGTCTTTTGTATTTCCATACAAATTGTGAACTTTATGTTATAGATCTTTGAAAAATACCATTGGTAGTTTGATAGGGATTGCATTGTAAAGCAATTATCCTACAATTAAAAATAAACTCATTAAAAAAATTTTAGGCCAGACCTAAAAATTTCAGCAATTGTAAATTATGTGGATAATTTTTAAAATGGAAAAATAATATGCACTATAATAGTGGTATTGTCTGTATTGCCAGAAAATATATTATTCCTATGATAGTCTTTTAAGTGCAAAGGGTTAACAAAATATTGCTGTTTGTTAAATAAAAGTTCTGCATGTGGTTGAGTAAAACAGTTTTTTTCCCTGCATTCCTGAATGTAATAGGTTTCTCCATTCTGATCTGATTCAAAACGGTAAACTTTAGAGGAAATTATTATATAATTCAAGATAAACTATGAGATTAATGATATCTACTGAGTCACATTCATTATATTTTAGGTGTTTTCTCCCTCCTTTCCCTCTAGATAATCAGGTTATCCTGGCAAAAGGGAAGGGGGAACATGTGAATTATGGACATTCCAGATTTCGTATTTTTCCAGACTTCTTTCAAATGACACAAGGCAGACAAAAGTATTTTATGACTTTATGATCTTCCTTTTGGGAAACTGGTGCAACCATAAGCCTATCTTCAGCTGAATTATGTGTGAATTTGGAGGGAATATCTATTATCTTTCAGGATAATACTAGAGCTTTTCAAAATCTATTCTCAGGAAAGATATCTTTGAGTTGAATCTTTAACAGGACACAGATAGCAATTTGCAATTTAATTTACTAATTCCCTCAATAACCTAAGAGGAATCTGCATTTGTTAACATCATATTTATTCCCTCTTTTCCTTGTGGAGATTGTGTCACTAAAATTATGTAGAGAGAAGGAGAACAGAGAGGAGTATAAAAATTAATAATAAAGCATTTTAGTCAGATCACTTTGGTAGCTCTGTAATCTGATGGATAATTTCTCCCCCAATATGTTACTTAAATACTTGGAACAGCAATTTCTCTTCAGAACAGTCTCCTTAACTTTGATAAAATTATTGGGTTGGCCATAAAGTTCATCTGGGTTTTTTCATAACATCTTGCAGATGTTACAGAAGAACTTGAATGAACATTTTGGCCAACCCATTAGTAAAAGGGCTGTGATAGTCAACAGGTGAGATGTTTCCCCTGAGATACTTTTTATTTCCTAATCTATAATTAACCTCAGTAGCCAGTACTCAACCAATGCTAGATTGAAAATAAATCTTTAGGTATTATAGAAATTAACCCATTGAAATATAATATGTTTCATGTATCTCTTTCCCAACTAGACTATAGTCTCCTAGAGGGTCTAAAAGCATGTCTAAGTCTAGCAAAGTTCTATCTGACACATGGTGGTGATGGTTTAGTCACTAAGTCCTGTACGACTCTTGCGACCCCACAGACCATAGCCTGCCAGGCTCCTCTGTCCATGGGATTTTCTAGGCAAGAATACTGGAGTGGGTTGTCATTCCCTTCTCCAGGGGATCTTCCCGACCCAGGAATTGAACCTGGGTCTCCTGCACTGCAGGCAGATTCTTTACCAACCTAGCTATGAGGGAAGCCTATATGACACATAGTAGGCACCAAATAATAACAAATAAGTGAAACACTAATATCAGCTGTCATTTTTGTACACATCCATCCAAAGTTTCTTCTAGGAAGAAGGAATAAATTATGTAAAACTCTATGGTAAGGGGTAGATATCATGTCTTCCAGGAAGCTGTATCTTGAACCCCAAAGACTGAGCTAGATGGGGTTAGATATCTTGTGCCTGTCCCTATCCAAGAAATACCAGTAGTTCATTGAGTTAAAGTTGCCTAATTATTTTTCTCTCTTCCCTATGAGACCATTCATTTCATGAGTGCAGACACTACAGGATATTCAGGAATGGATACCAGCCGCTGATAAAAGGCCAGCACGTAGGAAGTGGCCAGTAAATATTTGATGAATTAAGCAATAATAAGGAATATGACATCCACATGTTAACACCTGCAAGTAACATAAATATGTCGTCTATAATACATGAAAGACAAACCCAAGTTTTCATTGACTTTAAAGGTGTGAAGCAACTTCTCAACTGGAACAATAATCAGACAAACTGGTAGGTATACTTAACAGCTCTGAAGAGCTGAAATCTCTAAAGTCCAAGTTATTTTTCTACATTCAATACAATTCCTTGAGAAAGGCAAACTTTGATTAGAAAACTTTACTTTGAAAATTAAAGTAAAAATATACATTTCTAAAGCATATGTTAAAATAGGAAAAAAAAAATAGTGGAGAAAAGATGATTAAAGTCACCAAAGAGAGGACAAAATAAATTTTATCTGTTAGTTTGTACTTTGCCTCCCCTTGCAGCAGAATGATTCTTTGATCTAGTAAGGTTGAGTTTAAATGATGCCAAACTCATAGAAGAAATAAAATACTTTTATTCTTTTATATCTGCTTTTATCTTTAAAAAGGATTTATTTTTTATTTACCAGGGAAATTCCTGGGACTTTTATATCAAGATTCCCACTGAAATTGCTGAAATTTAATATTTTGTAGAGACATTGTGAATAAAATAACAGAACCACTTATTGTGCCAAATTTTATTTGTTCTTACCTGTTTGTAAATAGTTTTTCCACTATACTTTATACAGGAATCTGATTCCCTTGGACATTCACATGTCTTGTAGTAGTGCTGAAAATTACTTCCCCAATCAGAAGCTCCATTGACCAAACCACAACATTTTAACTGTTTGATGAAAAGTAGATGTGAAAAACAGTCACTAGAGAGGATAAAAACACTGTCAATACATTGAATCACATTCTTTTGAAATTATTATAAAGATGCTTCTTATACCAGAATATTATGTGAGTAACCTCACCTACCTCCTTGAATGCAGAAACAAGAATGAAAAAATATTCCATTTTGGACTTCATATCAATGGAGGAAAAATAAAGTTTCAGGCATAAAAGTCTGAAGAATTTGGAATAAATATTAAGCACTCACCTTCTATTTTTTAATAACAAAAGAGAGGCAGAATCATATTTATGTTTCTTATATCTTAGGAAATAAGCTTCTAGAGAGCTCATGAGAAAGTCAAAGTTTCTTTAAAGTACCTTTACTTTAAAAATGTGAGAGGTTTATAAGGTGAAATTTCTATCTCATGACCTTTGGTCACTTTTGGAGGAAAGGGAGAGAAGAGTGAGAGGCATCTCAAAACCCAAAGAAGATGCTCAGTTGGCCTTCCATGAGACTGAATTTTACTTAGACATCTGTAAAACAGCAAAAGGGGGAAATGAAGAATGAAATTCTTAGAATAATGTCAAGAAGGTTAAGGCTTAAAATAAACCAAACATTTGATTGTTGTTCAGTCGCTCAGTCATGTTCAACTCTTTGCGACGCCACGGGCTACAGCACAACAGGCTTCCCTATTCTTCACCAGCTCCTGGAGCTTGCCCAAACTCAAGTCCATTTAGTCAGTGATGCCACCCAACCATCTCATCCTGTCATCCTCTTCTCCTCCTGCCTTCAAACTTTCCAAGAATCAGGGTCTTTTCCAATGAGATAGCCACCTTCATATCAGGTGGCTAAAGTATTGGAGCTTCAGCTTCAGCATCAGTCCTTCCAGTGAATATTCAGTGTTGATTTCCTTTAGGACTGACTGGTTTGATCTCCTTGCAGTCCAACGGACTCTCAAGAGTCTTCTCCAACACCACACTTCAAAAGCATCAATTCTTCTGCACTCAGCTATTTTTGTAGTCCAACTCTCACATCCATACATGAACACTGGAAAATCCATGGCCTTGACTAGACAGACATTTGTTGTCCAAGTAATGTCTCTGCTTTTTAATATGCTGTCTGATTTGGTCATGACTTTCCTTCCAAGGAGTAAGCATCTTTTAATTTCATGGCTGCATTCACTATCTGCAGTGATTTTGGATCCCAAGAAAATAGTTTCCCACTGTTTCCATTGTTTCCCCATCTATTTGCCATGAAGTGATGGGACCAGATGCCATCTTCGTTTTTTGAATGTTCTGTTTTAAAACAACTTTTTCACTCTCCTCTTTCACTTTCATCAAGAGGCTCTTTAGTTCCTGTTCACTTCCTGCCATAAGGGTGGTGTCATCTGCATATCTAAGGTTATTGATACTTTTTCTGGCAATCTTGATTCCAGCTTATGCTTCATCCAACCCAGCATTTCGTATGATGTACTCTGCATGGAAGTTAAATAAGCAAGGTGGCAATATACAGCCTTGATGTACTCCTTTCCCAATTTTGAAACAGTCTGTTGTTCCATGTCCAGTTCTAACTATTGCTTCTTGACCATACAGGTTTCTCTGGAGACAGGAAAGGTGGTCTGGTACTCCCGGCTCTTAAAGAATTTTCCACAGTTTGTTGTGATCCACACAGTCAAAGGCTTTAGCATAGTAAATGAAGCAGAATAAGATGTTTTTCTGGGATTCTCTTGCTTTTTCTATGATCCAACAGATGTTGGCAATTTGATCTCTGGTTCCTCTGCCTTTTCTAAAACCAGCTTGAACATCTGGAAGTTCTTGGTTCATGTACTGTTGAAGCCTAGCTTAGAGAATTTTGAGCGTTACTTTGCTAGCATGTGAAATGAATATAATTGTATGGTAGTTTGGACATTTTTTGGCACTGCCTTTCTTTGGGATTGGAATGAAAACTGACCTTTTCCAGTCCTGTGGCCACTGCTGAGTTTTCCAAATTTGCTGGCATGTTGAGTGCAGCACTTTACCAGCATCATCTTTTAGGATTTGAAATAGCTCAGCTGGAATTCCATCACCTCCACTAGCTTTGTTTGAAGTGTTGCTTTCTATGGCAATTAAACATGGGCAAACACTAAGGGAAGTTGTGGTCATGTTTGGGAAAGGAAAACAAGAAAGCAATAAGCCCAATGACTCAGAGTAATGGGTCATAGTATTATTAGATGAAAGTGAGAGGTAATTCTCTCTCATCTTGTCATATTTGCTCTAAATAGAGACAAAACTTTTCATGCAGAAAAGAAGCAAAAATTGCTTAAGAAAATAGAACCAACACTTGGTGGTTTTCTTAGGCTCAGATGCATCGCCATGCAAGGATATTAAAAGGACTTTCACTTACTGAGTGACCTGTTACTCACGTTCCTTAAACCTCTCTACACCACAATTTCTTCATCTGTAAATTACAGATAATGATAGTTTTTAATGATAGTATCATTCCTTCATAGATTTTTTGTAAAGATAAATTAGAATATCCATGTGAAGATATGAACTGTTTAGCCCAATGCCTGGGCTAGAAAGTACTCAATATATGTTGTCATCATTGTTGATTCTATTTTGTGGTGGTTGTTGTTGTTGTTGTTATTGCTCTCATGTGGACAGGATCTGTTCAACACTAATATGAATATTTTAGATAACATTATGGAAAATATCTTTTCAACTCTATAGTTGATATAGAGGTGGGAATGATGATTAATACACTTGAATACAAATTGGAGTTCCAAAGGTATTTCAAAAATGGCCTTCAGCAGGTCCAACTGTGGCAGATATAAAGCCTTGTGATTTGGCTCAAAGATTCACTTGCACAAATATATGACTCATTAGATATTTACATGACAAAGAGTTGGAGATTTCAGATGGGTTTCAAGGTCAATCAATATTAGCAAAGAGAGCAATCTTGAAACAACTTCTTTTCTTGCTTCCACAGTAGACACAATCAATTGCTCACTCCTTCTGATTAAATAAACTTGAATGACTGATACAGAAACAGCAGATCAAAAAGAATATAAATCCCATTATATATACTCACAGATCAATCCATTTTTTGAATACAGTATCCCTTAGGACAGCATAGAGATACACAGAGACAGAGCAGGAGGTAGAAAGGCTAAACTTGGTTTGGAATCTAGTCACCAGATCAGGTGTGGGAGCAGCTGGGGAAGAAGTTGGTTGGGATGTATTAAAAGTGTGATAGCATTGGATGAACAAGGCACTTCTCAGTGAATGATACAAATAGTCATTTCCAAGAATCCAAGATGGGCACATTCTACTAGTATATTAGCAGAGAATTTGTGTGAGAATTCCATGAAAACCAAAAAGAAAGTCACTTAGTAACTACAAATTATCTCTGTGTGATGGGACCCCAGGCCACCCAGCCAGAGTTTTCTTTTTCCAAAGAAGCATTAGTAAAAAATAGAAAAGAAAGTCCTGGTGGATATATATTATAAAACAAACAAAAACCAGAATAGACAATTCTGTAAAAAAGAACCATAGTCCTGCGAACCCAAGAAGCTTCAGGCACAGAATTCATGCACGGAAATAAGTCAGAATTGTGCCCCACACAGGGAGCTCAGCTCAGTGCTCTGTGATGACATAGAGGGCTGGGATGAGGGGTGGGAGGGAGGTGCAAGAAGAGAGGTATGCATACAAATAGCTGATTCAGTCCATTGTACAATAGAAACTAATACAGCATTGTAAAGCAATTATTTGTCTTTGTTGTTGTTCAGTCATTAAGTCGTGTCCAACTCTTTGCAAGTCCATGGACTGCAGCACCCCAGGCTTCCCTGTCCTTCACTATCTCCCAGACATGAGTTTGCATAATCTCATGTCCATTGAGTCAGTGATGCCATCCACCCATCTCGTCCACTGTTGCCCTTTTCTCCTCCTGCCCCCAATCTTTCCAAAGTCAGGATCTTTTCCAATGAGTCGGCTCTTCACATCAGGTGGCTGAATTATTGAAGCTTCAGTATTAAAATATCTGACAGTAAGTGTATTGTCTTCAGAAGAAAAGTATACATGTATATATAATTAAAAAAAAAAAAAAGAATTGTGCTACAACAAACAGAACACTTAGAATCCTGTGGATGACACTAAGACCTTGGATACCAGGGACAACATGCAGCAAGTGTGACTCAGGACCCACCCAGAGATCCCGTGGCTACCTGTAGTATATTTTGTCCTAGATTAACAGGGAAAATCAAGGACGCTTGGCCCCTCCCAGTGGAGAAGCTGAGTTGCCTAAATTTTTCCTGCTTTTAAATCTGGATTAATCTGGACTCTAAAGTGGGAATGATCCAGGAGGAGAGAGGATCAAGGAATGCAGCTCTGGCTGAGCTAGGAGAAACACAGCACAGAGGAAGTTAAACAGGGACTAATGCATATCAGGTTTCAGCTCCTGGAAATGATGCTTTAAGCAGAATTTTTACAAGCTGGAGTCTATCCAAATAGGAACTGGGCTCTGGGGGAAATGTCATCTGATAAATAGTTCAAAAAACCAGGGATGTTAAGATGTTTTGACTTGAAAACCAAAGCTCTTAGAAGTCATACAAGAAGCCAGTTTCAAAGAAAAAGTTCCAATATGTAGAAGTAGATTTTCTTTTTCCTCTGAAACTCCATAAGGAAGAACTAAAACTAAATTATATAAAGTCTAGGGGAGAAAGATTTTGTTTCAAATTAAGAAAGAACACATTAATCATCAGACTTAGATGCAAAGGGAATGGAACGGGATGGGCAAAATGGGAAAAATGTCGGCCTTCCATATTTAATTAGAAGGCGGGTGAACATAAACATAAAATACTTCCGTTAATGATGTGTGTGCTGAGTCACTTCAGTCATGTGCAGCTCTTCGCGCCCCTATGGACCGTAGCCCAACAGGCTCCTCTGTCCATGGGATTCTCCAGGCAAGAAAACTAGGGTGGGTTGCCATTCCCTTCTCCAGGGGATCTTCCTGACCCAGGGATGAAACTCACATCTCACACCTACATGCATTGACAGGCGGATCCTTTACCACTAATACCATCTGGGAAGCCCCAGTTAATGATAAGTCAGGTTAAATGTCCTGTAAAATCCTGCTCTACTCTTGAGAGTCTGAGGATTTCTATGCCATACGTGAAATAAATGCTACATGTCATTAATATGATGGAAATTCTGAGTAAATAAACTGTAGAGTGGAGAAGTTTCACAGAGCAATATTTCAGTCAAGTCTCAAAGTACAGGTAGTATTTGTAAAGAAAGAACAGACTTTTGGACTCAGTGGGAAAAGGAGAGGGTGGGATGACTTGAGAGAATAGCATTGAAACATATATATTAGCATATGTAAAACAGATAGCCAGTGGGAGTTTGGTATATGACACAAGGCAGTCAATACCAGTGCTTTATGATATTCTGGAGGGATAGAGGGAAGAGGGGGGTTCCAAAGGGAGGGGACACATGTATGCCTATGGCCAATTCACACTGATGCATGGCAAAAACCATCACAATATTGTAATTATCCTCCAATTAAAATTTTTTTAAAAAAGAAAGCAAGTCAAAAAAAAAAAAAAAAGAAAAGTAGTAAGTACATTCCAAGGATGAGGAATGATGCCAAGGCAGGAAGGCAGAGTTATTTAACACATCCTGAGTAGACACTGGTTGGACCAGAGTGCTTCTTCATGGAGTAGACTTTAGTAAAGTTAAAATACGAGGTAGGAGCCAGAGAGTAGAATACCTTCAACCTCTGTCCAAATCTTGACTTTACCCTGAAGACAGTGAAGTAGCCAAAGTAAATACATACATACATACATACATACATACATACATACATACATACCTAGGGGGAGGGGGGCTAGTGTACTGATTAAAAAGAATTAGTGAGTCAGACAGATCTGCATTCAAATTCCAACCCCATCACTTGTTAGCTGTCATGCCTCCCTAAGTTGTAATCCCCTCATCTGTCTATTAAAGATAATGCTGCTGCTGCTGCTGCTAAGTCGCTTCAGTCGTGTCCGACTCTGTGCGACCCCACAGAGGGCAGCCCGCCAGGCTCCCCCGTCCCTGGGATTCTCCAGGCAAGAACACTGGAGTGGATTGCCATTTCCTTCTCCAATGCATGAAAGTGAAAAGTGAAAGTGAAGACGCTCAGTCGTGTCTGACTCTTAGCGTCCCCATGGACTACAGCCTACCAGGCTCCTCCCTCCATGGGACTGTCCAAGCAAGAGTACTGGAGTGGGTTGCCGTTGTTTTCTCTGGTTAAAGATAATGAGGGTAATGATATTATCCATCTCATAGACTTGTTGTCAGAATTAAGTGATCTATTGAATGCAAATCTGATACATACTAAGCAACAATAAACAGTAGCTATAATTATTTTTAAAAGAGAAGTGGATAAAAAAATAAATAAAAATAAAAAAATAAAAGAGAAGTGGGACATGGAGGCAGAGAAAGAGAGAAGGGAAATTCCAAGCATTCAAAACACACTATCCTTCTAAATGGTAAATATTAAAGCAATTATTGATTTGGCTCAATCAAGACTTAATCTATCATAAACATATCATCTTAATATCTGTCCTAAACTGCCTCAGAACTTCATAAGAAGCTGGGGAAAAAATTAGAAATAGTCCCGGCTTCTTCTTCTTGCATAGTGACAGAATAATTGGTCAAAATATGCAAAAGGGAGACATTTTTCCAATTCTTAAGGAACACAGCTGTCAAAAATTAAGTAAAAGGAGAACTATCTCCAACTCTCCAAATAACCCACAAGTTCTAATTACCTGTTCTTGAAGTTCAGAAAAGGCTTCCTGGAATACTCTTTCATTTTCATTTGTTGAACTCAAAAGACGTGCATTCATCAGGAGAGTCTTATTCAGAGCTTGTTCAGTCTGAAAATTGAAAAGTGCTGTTAAATGATTCATGTCAGGAGGTAGCATGTCAATTTTATGCACTTTTCCAAAACTGTCAGGTATAATATGTGTACACACCTTAGATTTCCTAGCAGTTGCTAGGATACCTGCGGCCACCTGCAGGAGTAGGATCATAAGCAGTCCTATGAAAAACTGACAAAAAAGAAAAGGAAAATATATTCAATATTATCCCCAGCACATTCCATAACCACCTGGGGACATCTTGGACATGGCGCTTCTTTCTGCACTAGGGATCCTAATTACAGTAGTATTAACCATGCTCTTCATTTATTCTAGTCTCTGCCTCAAGAATCAAAGTTGGAGGCATTACAGCTCAGAAACATTTGTTCCAGATACTAACTAAGGTAAATGATTAAAACTAAAATCGAATCATAGGATTGTAGGCATCAGTACGATGTTGAGTGGAGGGAAGTTCAAAAATTCAAATGAAGTTGTTTGAATATGATTTTTTTCTTCATAAAATACAAACTCCAACTTCAAGATGAATTTCAGAACTGACTTCAAAACAATGTCTCTACCACTATGAGAATCACCTGGAGTCTTTTTACAAATGTAGTCCTGAAATCTGCCTCAGATATACTGAATTCTAATTTCAGAGGTTTCCACAAATTAGTTTTCATAAAAACAAGCTCAAGTAATTAAAGTTCCCAAATTGCAAATGAGGCCCTATTAATCAAAAACCAACCACCAGGGATGATATTAGTGTTCCATTAAAGCTCTTTCATTGAAAAAGCAAGAGAGTTCCAGAAAAACATCTACTTCTGCTTTATTGACTATACCAAAGCCTTTGACTGTGTGGATCACAACAAACTGTAGAAAATTCTTCAAGATATGGGAATACCAGACCACCTAACCTGCCTCCTGAGAAATCTATATGCGGCTCAAGAAGCAACAGTTAGAACTGGACATGGAACTACAGACTGGTTCCAAATCGGGAAAGGAGTACACCAAGACTGTACATTGTCACCCTGTTTATTTAACTTCTATGCAGAGTACATCATGAGAAATGCCAGGCTGGAAGAAGCACAGCTGGAATCAAGATTGCTGGGAGAAATATCAATAACTTTAGATATGCACATAACCACCACCCTTACAGCAGAAAGTGAAGAAGAACTAAAGAGCCTCTTGATGGAAATGAAAGAAGAGAGTGAAAAAGCTGGTTTAAAACTCAACATTCAGAAAACTAAGATCATGGCATCCAGTCCTGTCACTTGATGGCAAATAGATGGGAAACAATGGGAACAGTGAGAGACTTTATTTTGGTTGGGGGGGGGGGGCGGGTGCTCAAAAATCACTGCAGATAGTGACTGCAGCCGTGAAATTAAGAGACACTTGCTCCTTGGAAGAAAAACTATGACCAACTTAGACAGTATATTAAAAAACAGAGACATTACTTTGACAACAAAGGTCCATCTAGTCAAAACTATGGTTTTTCCAGTAATCATGCATAGATATGGATAGTCGGACCATAAGGAAAACTGTTCACCGAAGAATTGATGCTTTTGAACTGTGGTGTTGGAGAAGACTCTTGAGAGTCCCTTGGACTCAAAGGAGATCCAACCAGTCCATCCTAAAGGAAATTGGTCCTGAATGTTCATTGGAAGAACTGATGTTGAAGCTGAAACTATAATACTTTGGCCACCTGATGTGAAGAGCTGACTCATTTGAAAAGACCCTGATGCTGGGAAAGATTGAGGTCAGGAGAAGGGGATGACAGAAAATGAGATGGTTGGATGGCATTACTGAATCGACGGACATGAGTTTGAGCAAGCTCCAGGAGTTGGTGACAGACAGGGAGGCCTGGCATGCTGCAGTCCATGGGGTCACAAATAGTCTGATATGACTGAGTGACTAAGCTGAACTGAACTGAAAGCTCTTTTACCTTGCTTCATAATAAACCATCAGTTAAAAAATATTTGTTCAGGGACTGACACAATGCTTCTTTTATTAGAGAAGAAACGAGTTCAGATGAGCTCTGATAAATTTTTATGTCAGTTTTCTATCCAATAAATACTTAAATTAAAATTTTTTTCTATATCCACTTATTATTTTCTACTGTGTATGTGTTCAAAGTAAATTATCTGTTGGTTATCTCAACCCAAATTATCCTTGAAGATTTCTAAAGGACAAATCTGATTATCTCATGTGCTTACAATTTTCTTAGCATGGACTGTGATTTGACACTAGTCCACACTCAGACCCACCTTCCATCACTTACTGAATATAGTCCTTACACACTCTAGCCATACCCAAAAATTTTCAGTTCCCCAAAGATGCTAGCATTGTACTTCCAGGCCCTCTCCCTGGAAAGCTCATCGCACCCTGACCCATACAAACACCTTATCCACTTCTGCTTCCAGCTTGAAAGTTCCCTCCTCCATCATTGCTCTTTTCTTCTAGGACCACCTTTGCTGTAGCTAATTGCTTGCTTGTTAGTCTTCCTTATGGGTTCCATGACATGATGGGAACGATTGCCACGATCTTAGTTTTCTGAATGTTGAGCTTTAAGCCAACGTTTTTACTCTCCTCTCACTTTCATCAAGAGGCTCTTTAGTGCTTCTTCACTTTCTGCCATAAGGGTGGTGTCATCTGCATATCTGAGGTTATTGAGATTTCTCCCAGCAATCTTGATTGCAGTTTCTGCTTCTTCCAGCCTAGCGTTTCTCATGATGTACTCTGCGTATAAGTTAAATAAGCAGGGTGACAATATACAGCCTTGACGTACTCTTTTCCCAATCTGGAATCAGTCTGTTGTTCCATGTCCAGTTCTAACTGTTGCTTCCTGACCTGCATACACATTTCTCAAGAGGCAGGTCGGCTGGTCTGGTTTTCTCATCTCTTTCAGAATTTTCCACAGTTTATGATCCATATAGTCAAAGGCTTTGGCATAGTCTATAAAGCAGAAGTAGATGTTTTTCTGGAACTCTGTTGCTTTTTTGATGATCCAGTGGATGTTGGCAATTTGATTTCTGGTTCCTCTGCTTTTTCTAAAACCAGCTTGAACATCTGGAAGTTCATGGTTTACGTATTGCTGAAGCCCGGCTTGGAAAATTTTAAGCATTACTTTACTAGCATGTGAGATGAGTGCAATTGTGTGGTAGTTTGAGCATTCTTTGGCATTGCCTTTCTTTGGGATTGGAATGAAAACTGACCTTTTCCAGTCCTGTGGCCACTGCTGAGTTTTCCAAATTTTCTGGCACATTGAATGTAGCACTTTCACAGCATCATCTTTTAAGCTTTGAAATGGCTCAACTGGAATTCCATCACTTCCACTAGCTTTGGTCATAGTGATGCTTACTAAAGCCCACTTGAATTTGCATTCCAGGATGTCTGGTTCTAGGTGAATGATCACACCACTGTGATTATCTGGGTCATGAATATCTTTTTTGTACAGTTCTTCTGTGTATTCTTACCATCTCTTCTTAATATCTTCTGCTTCCATTAAGTCCATACCATTCCTGTCCTTTATTGAGCCCATCTTTGCATGAAATGTTCCCTTGGTAGCTCTAATTTTCTTGAAGAGATCCCTAGTCTTTCCCGTTAAATTGTTTTCCTCTCTATCTTTGCACTGGTCACTGAGGAAAGCTTTCTTATCTCTCCTTGCTGTTCTTTGGAACTCTGCATTCAGATGGGTATATCTTTCCTTTTTTGCTTTGCTTTTCACTTCTCTTCTTTACACAACTATTTGTAAGGCCTCCTTAGACAACTATTTTTCCTTTTTGCATTTCTTTTTCTTGGGGATGGTCTTGATCACTGCCTCCTCCTGTACAATGAAATTGAGTTCTGTCCATAGTTCATCAGGCACTCTGTCTATCAGATCTAGTCCCTTAAATCTATTTCTCACTTCCACTGTATAATCATAAAGAATTTGACTTAGGTCATGCCTGAATGGTCTAGTGGTTTTCCCTACTGTCTTCCATTTAAGTCTGAATTTGGCAATAAAGAGTTAGTGATCTGAGCCACAGTCAGCTCCCAGTATTTTTGTTTTGTTTTGTTTTGGCTGACTGTATAGAGCTTCTCCGTCTTAGGCTGCAAAGAACATAATCAATCTGTTGACCATCTGGTGATGTCCATGTGTAGAGACTTCTCTTGTGTTGTTGAAGAGGGTGTTTGCTATGACCTGTGCATTCTCTTGGCAAAATTCTGTTAGCCTTTGCCTTGCTTCATTCTGTACTCCAAGACCAAATTTGCCTGTTACTCCAGGTGTTTCTTGACTTCCTACTTTTGTATTCCAGTCTCCTATAATAAAAAAGATGTCTTTTTTGGGTGTTAGTACTAAAAGGTCTTGTAGGTCTTCATAGAGCCATTCAACTTCAGCTTCTTCAGTGTTACTGGTTGGGACATAGACTTGGATTACTTCTCTCAGGGTACCCTCTAATTTGAGATAATTATATTAGCTTCCACAACCAAACCCTCTAAATAAAGTAAGAGTTACATCAATCTTCACGAGTCCTTCTTACAGATAATGGGGATGGGAGATAATCCTCCAAAGTCTGAAAGTTGGGTATTGGGATGCTTTGGGAAAACTCACCAAAATCATCATGAACTGGTTTTCTTTCATGGCACCACAGCATCCCAGGAAACCCAGAATCATGATGACAGCACCCACAAAAATTAATATATTCACAGCAATAAAAGGGCTAAGGTTAGCATCCCCAGGAGTGAAAATCTGAAAATGAAAAAGAGATTAATGACAGAAAATTCCTTTTCTTGATGTTTGCTATTCAACAAATATCCACTGGGGAACTACTATATGCCAAACACTGTTCTTAGACACTGAGATGCTATAGTGACATAAACAAGCAAAAATTCCTGCCTTTAAGGAGCTTACCTTCTTTTGAGGTATTACTTGTCCAATGTTCCAATTTTATGTCTTTTGAAGATTTATATTGGATGTTGGATGGAAGAAATGCAATAGGCTTTTCAAACAAAAATTTTTTTAAGTTTAGAAGGATCAGTAGTTTTATCCATGATGTGATCTTTGATTTGCATATTTTGTGTTTTATGCCTAAGTAGCATCATAAATATGTTTTTATGGCAGTTTAGTTAAATTATAAAGCCTAAGTTCCTCTGAACTGAACTGAAGTTCCACAAACTACTGACTCAACAGTATGAGGAAATCTCTAAAATATTATGTTGAGCTAAATGTACCATATTCAAAAGAGTGACTGCTGTGTAATTCCATTTATATAGCAATCCAGAATAGATAAATCTATGCAAAAATAAACAAATGGGATATCAGCAAACTTACTAGCCTATGCATAGCAAAGGAAACCATAAACAAAACAAAAAGACAACCTACAAAATGGGAGAAAATATTTGCAAAAATGCGACCTACAAGAGATTAATTTACAAAAGATACAAATAGCTCATGCTATCAACAGCAACAACAACAAAAACAATGCAATCAAAAAATGGGTAGAAGAACTAAGTGGACATTTCTACAAGGACATAAAGATAGCTAACACACATGTGAAAAGGTGTTCAATATAGCTTACTATTAAAGCAATGCAAATCAAAACTATAATGAGATATCTCATATCAATTAGAATGGCCGTGATGAAGCCTACAAAAAAGTGAGGGAGAGGGTGTGGAGAAAAGGGATCCCTCCTACATGGTTGGTGGGGTAAAAGCTGGTGCAGTCACTATGGAAGCAATATGGAGGGTCCTCAAAAACTAAAAATAGAGTTGCCATATCACCCAGCAATCCTAGTCCTAGGCATATATCCAGATAAAGCTATAATTCAAAAAAATATGCATCCTTATGTTCAAAGCAACACTATTCACAATAGCTAAGACATCAAAACAGCCTAAATGTCCATCAATGGATGAATGGATAAAGAAGATATGCTATATATGCTATTTAAAATAGCTAGGACATAGAAGCAAGCTAGATGTCCATCGACAGATGAATGGATAAAGAAGTCGTGGTGAATATACAAAATAGAATGTTATTCAGCTATAAAAAGGAATGCATTTGAGTCAGTTCCAATGAGATGGATGGACCTAGAGCTTATTATACAGAGTGAAGTAAGTCAGAAAGAGAAGGACAAATATCATTATTAATGCATATAGAGAAAGTCTAGAAAGATGGTACTGATGATCCTATTTACAGGGCAGCAAAGGAGATGCAGACATAAAAGACAGACTGTTGGTCACAGTAGACGGGAGAAGGTGGGAAGACTGTGGAGAGTAGTAGTGACACATATGCATTACCATATCTAAAATGTAGAGTCAGTGGGAATTCCTGTATGATGCAGGAAACCCAAAGCCAGTGCTCTGTGATCATCTAGAAGGGTGGGATGGAGAGGGAGGTGGGAGGGAGGCTTAAGAGAGAGGGAACAGACGTATACCTATGGCTGATTCATGTTGATGTATGGCAGGAATCATCACAATATTGTAAAATAATTATTCTCCAATTAAAAATAAAAAATTTAAGAAGATATGCTCTGTTATTCATACAATGTCTGATATTCAAACATCGTCTGATAGTCATGCAAGGCTACACACACGCACACTTGCAATATGGAATACTACTCAGCCGTTAAAAAGGATGAAGTAATGCCATTTGCAGTAACATCAGAGAACCCAGAGATTATCATAGTGAGTAAAGTAAGTCAGAAAGAGCAAGATAAATACCGTATCACATAACTTATATGTGGAATCTAAAATATGACACAAACGAGCTTTTATGAAACAGACTCACAGACATAGAGAAGAGACTTGTGGTCCCAAGGAGGAGGTGGGGTGGGAGGGGACGGAGTGGGAATTTGAGGTTAACAGATGAAAACTGTTATATACAGAATGAGTAAACAACAAGGCCCTGCTGTGTAGCACAGGGAACTGTATTCAATATTCTGTGATAAACCATGATGGAAAAGAATATTTTAAATGAATATATATATATATATGTACAGTATAATTGAATCACTTTTCTGTACAGCAGAAGTTAATATAACATTGTAAATCAACTATAATTTTATTAAAAAAAACTAGATGGGGAATTAAAAAAAGAGTAGGTAAATCTAAGCTATGATGATAGAAATCAGAGCAGTGATGGACTTGGAGCAGAGTATCAAGTAAACAGGGAACAGACTGCAAAGGGATATGAGGAAACTTTCATGAGTTAATAAAAATTCTTCTCATTTTGATTGTAATAGTGATTACAGAGGTCTATACATTTGCCAAAACAAACCAACCATATTTTAAACTAAGAAAATAAGTCTAGTTCCTGATATTCCACATCAAGTCTATCTCGTTCCCAGGAGGTATAGTCTATAGAGTCTTCCAGAAACTCTTTATTTTGCCTGACTATTCAGAAATGGGATATTGAGGAAAACATCTTAGGTCTCTTTATGATGGGCTGGACTACCAATCCTGCATAATTTGGTTCTTCTCTTCCCCACATACATAACTTCCTCACTATAACCTAGCCTCAATCGATATCATGCTCTACAGATATGACCAGAAGCAAATCACAATGAAACAATGAAACCTTGTGCCTGTGTGATATATGAATGCTGTGCACAGCCCATTCATCTCTCAGGAGCTTTATCTACTGGGTTATTTCTAGGCAGACCACTAGTTCTTACACTAGCTAAGAGGCTGCCCTCTGGGATCTGCGGCATAGCATGCAGATGTGTGCCTTTAACAGAAAATACCAAAAAACAAACGAACACTACTACTCATGATCTTTACATTTTTAAAGACTTTTAAAATCAATCCATAGCCTAGACAAAGCCTTTGCTTGACAATCACAAGGAAGGAATGTGCCGAAGATGTAAGCGCACTAAAACAAAATCTATATTCTAGTCAGAGTCTTTATAAATCAGTTTCTAACCATGAAAGTCAACTAACTTTACTGGGCTCCAGTTTCCCACTTATGAAAGGAATTAAGTCAGCCTCTGTGAATACCCAAGGCTTCTTTTGTCTTTAAGAGCTGATGCTTACAGATAATGTTTCAGTTTGCATATTTAGAAAGCTTGGTTAAGTCCTTAAGATTATTTTTGCCTCTTTTTCAGGCTTTTCCGGTTTCTTTCTTTCTTTCTTTCTTTCTTTCTTTCTTTCTCTTTTAATTGGTTTGCTTGTTCAGATTGGAGCTAAGAAATCAGTTTTGTTAGTAACCAGGCATGGCATCTGAGTGAAGACAGATAACAACCCAAAAAAGCAGCATCAGGAAACCCACCCACCATCAAACATTGTTTCATGACATCATAGCCAGTCAGGAAAACCCTAACACATCCAAGACAGTTGAAGCCTCACCAGCGGAGTTATCGGTACTTTGGTCAGACAACCCGGATATAGAAACAGTAGGTCAAATAGCTACCAGTGAGACGTGAACAGCGTGTTGTTGCTGTTGTTTAGTCACTCAGTTGTGTCTGACTCTTTGCGACTCCACAGACTGTAACCTGCCAGGTTCCTCTGTCCATGGGATTTTCTGGGCAGGAATACCAGAATGGGTTGCCATTTCCTTTTCCAAGGGATCTTCCCAACCCAGGGATGGAACTCGCATCTCTTGAGTTTCCTGCATTGGCAGGCGGGTTCTTTACCACTGAGCCACCTGGGAGGCCCCTGCAGAGTGTGGCCAGCACTTATTTGGCAGGTAATGAAGCACTTCTATGAGACTGATCTGGGCACAGCAACCCACTACCAATGTGGCCTGAAAACGATGTGCTGGCTACATGCCGGTCACTGTTTTAAGACCAGCCCAACAAGTGGCTATTCTTATTTAGAAACAAAGTGAACATTTGAGTATTTGTGTCATGGGAGAGATGTGTGTGCACGGTGGCTCAGTCGTGTCCGACTCTTTGCAACCCCATGGACTGTAGCCCGCCAGGCTCCTCTGTCCATGGGATTCTCCAGGCAAGAGTACTAGAGTGGGTTGCCTTTTCCTTCTACAGGGGATCTTCCTGACCCAGGGATTGAACCCGCATCTCCTGCATTGATTGGTAGGCAGATTCTTAACACTGTGCCACCTGGGAAGCCCTCAGGGAAGAGACAGCAGAGTTTTAAAAGCTGTCTTGGAAGAACACTGTTTCTTTGTGTCTTTGGATGAGGGGGGAATTTCTATAGAAAAGGACATGACAGAACCTTGAAGAAGAAGGCTCAGGGTCCTCTTTGGATTATAAGGAATCTCCTAGGATGGCTGCACATACACTTTGCCTCATGCAGGGCTGAGTTCATCCTGAGGGAGAACAAGGCATCTCTCGGGGACACTTTAGTACCCATGGCTTTGCTGAAAGATGTGCACAAAGACATCCTCGCATCCTTCTTTTCTGTGTTTGCTCTCAGGTCTCCCCTTCTAAAATGTCTCCTGTTTTTCCAGTAGTAAAATTTGGTCCTCTGCACAGTCTTGAGTCTTTGTCACTGACTTTGGATAAATATAAGTCAATTTCTCATCTGTCAAGCTGGTTCAAGTTGTCCTGGAAGATACTGCCTTTTGTTTAGGGAATAGAGACAGAGTACAAGAGTCAAAATATAACTCAAGATGATGTCTAGCTCTATTAACTCATTCTTATCCCCAGATTTGCAGTAACTCTCTCAAGGACAGCTCTTTAATATATTCAATGTGTGTGATTTCTGAGACTAAACACCAAGTTTGTTTACCAGAAGCACTGGGGGGAAATACAGCATTCCCACATCTACCAGAAACACAATAAAATGTTTAAATGAAATACAGGTTGCACACACATCTTAAAAAAAGGCCAAAGTGAAGTGAAGTTGCTCAGTCGTGTCCGACTCTTTGTGACCCCATTGACTGTAGCCTACAAGGCTCCTCCCTTCATGGGATTCTCCAGGCAAGAGTACTGGAGTGGGTTGCCATTTCCTTCTCCAGGGGATCTTCCCAACCCAGGGATCAAATCTGGGTCAGGGATCGAACCCGGTCAGAAATTGAACCTGCGTCTCCCACATTCCAGGCAGACGCTTTAACCTCTGAGCCACCAGGAAAAGCACCCTCTAAATCAATGGCTGTTAATCTCTATGCTTATTTATGAGTTCCCAAGTCAGACATCAGTTTCTCAATGATTCTATAGACTTTTGAATACTGTTCTTGGCTCAAATTTCAGAATCCAAGGACGTCAAGAAGTCACAGTTATATTTATCAGTATAAAACAACAAAGTCCAGATGGAGTAGAATGTTACCAACTCATTGTCACACCTGTCTCCGACTCAGTGTCCTCACCATGGCGAGGCTCAGAATGAAGATGTGCTTAATCACCACTGCGGTTTTCTGGGTTCTCTAATAGTAGAAAGCAAATTTTAAAGGAAAGGAAAGAAAAGGAAAAGAAAGAAAGAGGGAGGAAAGAAAAGGAGGGAAAGAAAGAAGGAAAAACAAGAGAGAAACAGTGAGAGAAAGAGAGAAGGTGAGAAAAAAAAAAAAAGAAAGGTCCAGAAAACCCACCCATTTTAGGAAAAAGAATCAAAAGAGATGTCAACTTGTTTTTTCTTTCAACTAGGTTATTATGTCTAATAGCATATAATTGCACCATGGTCAAATAAGTTTTAATAGATAATGCATTACCTGAATTTTTGTTTTAAGAATATCTTAATACTTATTAGATAGGAACTGATAATCCTCTTAAAGAGGAAACTTTACCTGGGCAAACACTTTGAAATGGCCCTAGAAGTAGAATATGTGAGCTTGAACAGTGGTCAGAATCCAGATAACAGAGCACAAGGTAACTGCCCCACAAGAGGTAAGAATCATAATCTCAAGGGCGGGACATCCCTGAGAAGAAGGGAGACAGGAGAAAGGCGGCAGGGAAGTCAGGAAATGGTGCCAGGCACCTGTGCTGACTAAAATTGACAGAACAACCCCACATACACACACCCTCCCCACCCCCACCCCCACGCTCTTTCCACACTGTGACACTGTGGTACGGAACAGAAACCACGTGTATGGAAATAAAGACTAGAGCCAGAATTAACTGTATGAACTAAACTTCCTCCAGACCTGCAGAAATCCTGATAAGTGCTTTGGCAGCCATGGAATGGCATGCGGTGGGAGAAATGGAATCCTGCTAATCTTATCTTGATGTCAGGAAGTTGGGCATCACCAGTCAACTGCTGAGTTACATGACTATGACCAGCCTTTTACTGTTACAAGGGATTACCCTCAACACCAGCTGCCCCAAGTCATTACAACTCTCTTTGAGTTTTGCTGCCTTTAAAACAGTTAAAAAAAGAAATAAAACAGATTCAAGTAATTCTTCTCCAAGAGAACATCTTACCATCTTTCCTTTTGGAGCACCACCTCACCCTGAGAATCAGCCAAATTAATTGTCAATGTCTTGTACAAAAATTTCTCTTGGTTGGAGAGGCAAAGCAGTCTATATCCTGTAGATAATTTCAGGCTATCTTTTATTTATTTATTTTGGTGGAGAAAGTCTTAGAATGAACTTCTTTTTTTTAAATCAGGCTATACTTTAACAAATAATGAAGCAGGCTTATTTCTGCTTTGGCCCCTTCTCATCTCTACTTTCAATGCAATCTTTCTATTTGGGGAGTAACATCTTCTCCAGTATCCAGAAGGACTCGTTAATGCCTAACACAGTGCCAGGCACAGAGTGAGTAATCTTGATTAACTAAATTATAAAATCACTTAGCACAAATAATTATGTGAGGCAGTTAGGAAAATGCTATAAAAACATTGTATTATTACTATCATTACTTTCATCGCTATATGAGAAATAAACTACTTTGTCAGTGGAATAACATATTTATTTACCTCTTGACCAATTTTCCCTGCTCGTATTGAAATAGCTACGGAAAGGATAATGGCACCACATAGCTGCAGAAAAAAGGGAAAAAAAAGTTAGAGTGTGCCTAAGATAAACTAAAACTCTAATTCCATACAACCCTAGCCATCTGGTTACAATGGTTTATCATTAATTCTACCATTATAACCTAAAAGACATAAATGAGGAATACTCATGTATAGATAATTGCTTGAATATTCCACTGTAGTTGGAAAGTTTGATAAGAATAATCTGTTTCCCATCCACAGTCATTCATAGGTCTAGAACAAGAAGTCATCTTCACTATGGGGGACAGGAAAGATGGTTTTCCATATTTCAACTCTGTTTTTGCTAGATTTTAGCATGCAAAGGGCTTCCAGGTGGCGCAGTGGTAAAAAATCCACCTGTCAACGCAGGAGACACAAGACACCTAGGTTCAATCCCTGGGTCGGGAAGATCCCCTGGAGTAGGAAATGGTAACCCGCTCCAGTATTCTTGCCTGGAAAATTCCCTGAACAGAGGAACCTGGTGGGCTAGAGTCCATGGGGTCACAGAGAGTCAGACACGACTGAGCACACACATGCACACTCATACAACATACAAAAATTATGTCATAACAATTTTAAGAAAAAATATCCTTATCAGGCCTCTGGGCTTGTCTCTCGGAAGCTGTCTTAGACCTAAAAGGAAAGGTGTAACTAATAATCACCAAACATTCCTACAAGATTCAAGTCAGATATACAGGCAATAGTAGAATATTTGACAAAATGTGCAGTTAAGCAACAACGGTTTATAACACTTTTTGTGCTCAAACTCTTTAAAATAAGCTCTTTAAGGTAGCAAAGCTTACCCAGAGAAGAGGAACGATGAGGAACAGTATTTAAAGTCTTAAGTTCCTGTAATGACTGTACCAGATTATTTAATTTGGACCAAGGCCAACACATTAAATGTGAAACACATTTTACTTTAGTGTAAGAAAAAACCTTGTTTTTTAGGTTTGGGTTTTTTGTTTTGTTTGTTTATGATGTAGATGTTATAGCCTTAAAAAAAAAATCAAAGACAAAGATATTGAGAACAAGCTTGGTAACCGACAGACACAGCGGTAGACCTTAGAGGAGTTTCCAGACTATTCTGGCCTCAGGGTGCTTTGACAGAGAAATGCCTGAGTCCTCCAAACCCCATGACCCGGTAGCATCATTGCTTTCATGCATGCTTGGGCTGAATGCTCCAAACCCCCAAAGAGCTGTTTCACTTAATGGCTTCTCATTACATTTGGTGTGGAAGCAGACTCAGGGCTTTGTGAAAGCAATAGTAAGTGCAATGAGTGACTAAACCTATGCTCCCTAATAGATCTCAGAAACCATCTAAATTCAAACATTTCATTTCAATAAAGAACCTGGAATCTCCCAAGAGATAACTGTCACATGGCGAAAATCCAGCACCACTCCAAATTTAGCCCTGACCTTACTTCAACACAACAAACACAATGGGAAACCAAAGCTTTCTACCAGAGAACCCTTTGCCAAAGCACCAAATAACCTATACAATTTAATTATCTTACAGGTGTGCACACACACACACGCACACACACACACACACACACGCATACACACTGTAAAACACAAAACATTGAAAAAACAGCTTTAGAGTCTGAAAACCCTTCTTACTTCTTTTCCTTCTTTCTGCTAAATCCTAATTTTATTTGCAGATGGAGATCAATACTCATTTTAGCGGTTCTTGTTAATAAATAAATCTGTAAGAATTTATGTCAAATGATAATGACACCCTCTGGGATTTTTAGTAATTTTATAACAGTTGGATTTTTATTTGTTATTTCAATTTGTTGACTGACATTTTTCTTTCTTTCTCTTTTTCTCCCTTCCACAAGTAGATTTACATTAATTGTCTTAATAGTCACTCTGACTTTCAGCTTTAACTGAAAATAACATTAATTATATGAATAGTTATTATGATTATATTTACTTGAGTTTTTAATGAAATTATGCATGAGAGAATTTTAAGAACTACATAATTTATTAATTAAATTAATTGAATGTAACTTTGATATCAAGAATGATCAATCTAGAGTCATGATTGATACTAACTTGTTTTATCCCAATTGTAACATTGACCTTCATAATAGTTCTTGGAGCCCTTTCTCCAGTTTGACTTTAAGCATTCAGTCTTGATCTTTTTATAATGCCTTAAATAATTTGGAGTATGAATTAAAAAACAAGCATCCAGGTCTGTCCTCCTCTCTGTTGTTAAGATTGTAACAGGAAATGAGGTGATATGTTGGACCCCCACAGTGGATACTAAGGAACTTACTAGGCCTTCTTCACCCACTTCACCCCCCTTTCTGGTTTCTCTTTGAAGAAAGTAATTTTTGTTGCCACTCAGCTCTCCTGAGACATCTTTCTTTTTATGAAATTAGGATGCAGTTGGTCTGAACTAGCGTTCTACAAAATTAGGTAATTGACACTTGCTTATGAGTATGCTATGGACTCAGTTATGTGCCCCCTAACTTTCTATATTGCAACCCTAATCCCCAGAGTGACTATATTTGGGATATGTACCCAAAGTGGAGTGAGCACCTCCCTCTAGCCCCACAGATTCCTTGTCCCATGAGGTTGGAAAAGGATAAGAGTAGGGCTAAAATACTATCACATCAGATTTCAGTATTTTTAAATTAAAAAGCAATTTGATTGTTGGAACTGGAAAAATAGCATTAATTGAATTATTATTGTGTGTCAGTCCTTAGTCACAAGCTTTCATAAAGTAGATTAGTTAATCTTCACCATTGACCCTACCACATAAAATTACCATCATTGAACAACTGCAGAGACTGAGGCAAAGAAAAGTCAAGGAACATAGGTCTTTACAACTGTTGCTCTTACACAAGACATCTCATCTAGAGACTGTAGGTCCCACCACTATGCTAATGGGAAGAACAAGGTCTTTTCAGGGAAGTTAGAAACATCTAACTGAAATCCATAACTTCAGAAAGACTTCATTATCAGGAAAACAGGTCACAAAGCAATGTAGATTCGGGATTTGCATCTCAGTCTGTTAGTTTCTTCAAAATCCACTTGCTTTCCATTCTTCTAATTTATAATAAAAGAATTTTTGATTTATCATAATTCTTGCCATCTTATTTCTTCTTCTGTTTCAAAATCCAACATTGGAATTTACTTCTCACTAAAGTAACGCTCAAAATTCTCCAAGCTAGGCTTCAGCAATACGTGAATCATGAACTCCCTGATGTTCAAGCTGGTTTTCGAAATGGCGGAGGAACCAGAGATCAAATTGCCAAAAACCGCTGGATCATGAAAAAAGCAAGAGAGTTCCAGAAACACATCTATTTCTGCTTTATTGACTAAGCCAAAGCCTTTGACTGTGTGGATCACAATAAACTGTGGAAAATTCTGAAAGAGATGGGAATACCAGACCACCTAACCTGCCTCTTGAGAAATCTGTATGCAGGTCAGGAAGCAACAGTTAGAACTGGACATGGAACAACAGCCTGGTTCCAAATAGGAAAAAGAGTATATCAAAGCTGTATATTGTCACCCTGCTTATTTAACTTCTATGAGAGTACATCATGAGAAACGTTGGACTGGAAGAAACACAAGCTGGAATCAAGACGGCCAGGAGAAATATCAATGACCTCAGATATGCAGATGACACCACCCTTATGGCAGAAAGTGAAGAGGAACTAAAGAGCCTCTTGATGAAAGTAAAAGAGGAGAGTGGAAAAGTCGGCTTAAAGCTCAACATTCAGAAAACGAAGATCATCGCATCTGGTCCCATCACTCCATGGGAAATAGACGGAGAAACAGTGGAAACAGTGTCAGACTTTATCTTTTTGGACTCCAAAATCACTGCAGATGGTGACTGCAGCCATGAAATTAAAAGACGCTTACTCCTTGGAAGAAAAGTTATGACCAACCTAGATAGTGTATTGAAAAGCAGAGACATTACTTTGCCGACTAAGGTCCGTCTAGTCAAGGTTATGGTTTTTCCTGTGGTCATGTATGGATGTGAGAGTTTGACTGTGAAGAAGGCTGAGCACCGAAGAATTGATGCTTTTGAACTGTGGTGTTGGAGAAGACTCGTGAGAGTCCCTTGGACTGCAAGGAGATCCAACCAGTCCATTCTGAAGGAGATCAGCCCAGGGATTTCTTTGGAGGGAATGATGGTAAAGCTGAAACTCCAGTACTTTGGCCACCTCATGCGACGAGTTGACTCATTGGAAAAGACTCTGATGCTGGGAGGGATTGGGGGCAGGAGAAGAAGGGGATGACAGAGGATGAGATGGCTGGATGGCATCACTGACTCGATGGACGCGAGTCTGAGTGAACTCTGGGAGTTGGTGATGGACAGGAAGGCCTGGTGTGCTGCGATTCATGGGGTCACAAAGAGTCGGACACGACTGAGCGACTGAACTGAACTGAATGCAGAGTGGCTTCATATTGCTATCTCATAAAACTGCCTATGCAATGATGGCTGAAATACCTGTTTCTTAAACATTTATTCAGCATTATTCTGAGTTCCTTGTATGTATGAACCCATCTAAACTTCACAACAGCCCGTAAAGTTAAAACTATTACTAGTCCCATTTTATAGATAAGGAAATGTAAGGCTCAGAGAGGTTAACCAATTTCCCTAGAGTCACACAACTGGTGATGAAACAATTGAGGTTCAACTCTTGACCTCTGGGCTCCAGGAATTTTGTCATTGTTATAGTTCCAAGCTAACTGCATAGTGGTAGGAAACCATTATATTTACAAAGTTCACACATTTTCATCATGGTCAAGTTTTATCTTGGGGGACTTCATCAGTCAGAATGAGATATAATCGTGCCTTATTTTTCAGGGATCTCATCTCATAGTTATGTCTACTCTGTTTTGCTGTTGTTTAGTTACTAGTCATGACCGACTCTTTGAGATCCCATGGCCTATAGCCCACCAGGCTCCTCTGTCTATGGGATTTCCCAGGCAAGAATACTGGAGTGGGTTACCATTTCCTTTTCCAGGGGATCTTCCCAACACAAGGATCAAACCTGCATCTCCTGCACTGGCAGGCAGATTCTTTACCACTGAGCCACCAAAAGCCCCTCCTCTGCTTTAACTGTTTTAATTGCTCTCGGCACATCCAATCTAGAGGCCCAGGTACCATATAAAATGCAAGGATGACATTGAAATGTTGGTTTCTGAACTGTCTCAATTCCTGACATCCTTCTGCTCTCTTCAAAACTTTTCATGTGTCAGCTTCCTTCAGCTGCTAACACATTTGGTTTTATAGCCTGGCTCCTCCTTCTCACCTTCCCCCATTTGGGTTAAGTAAAGTTACTTCACTCTGCTTTCTTTCATGAAAAACCGGCCTTTCCACAATCTCTGCCTCTGGCAATGATTTCACTGTATCTGTGTGCTCCAGGCCTGTGTTCCATGCTTGTTGTCATTATCATTGTTTAGTCACTAAGTTGTGTCCAACTCTTTTGTGACCTTGTGGACTGAAACCTGCCAGGTTTCTTTTGCACCAGACCCCTAAGATACTCCAAGCATCCAAAACACTCCTAAGCCAGACCTAAGAGGACCGTCAGAAAATGTGGGCAGTTTATCTGTTTCAACACAATAGGAGAAATAGGTTTTACACCTATCATTTACCTATTCTCTACCATACCTCTCATTCACTCTAATTTGCATCAAACTCTAGCATGGGTGATTAAAAATTATTTTTAATTTCACTTATTTTTCTTCAATTGCTTATTCTAACCAATAGAAATGACTGCCCACTTACATGACATGTCTCAAGTTCTCTCACAAAAGAAAGTGGTATGTTAGCTTAAATGACCATATGCATATGTTGGAGCTATTTCAACATATGGCCCTGCTTTGCAAAGGCTTAGCTTCTCTAAAGCTACACCAGAAAGAATGCATTTGAAAACACAAGGTCATGGATATCTACAAGAAAACCACATCAGTGGGACTGTGAAATAGTTGCTTAAGTAAACATTAGAAATGTGACAAATTGCTAATTTCCTATGAAGGATTGTAAAGCTCCAGCTGAGAACTCTGGGTTGGGAGTACAAGGGAGAATAGAATAGGAAGAGTTCCCTAACCTCACAGACTCTTCCTGCTCTAACTTTTGAATGAAAATATTGATGTCCTCTGTTGGCTGAGAAGTTGTTATCAGCTTTTATGACTGTTGGGAAGATCCCCTGGAGAAGGAAAAGTCTACCCGCTCCAGTATTCTGGCCTGAAGAGTTCCATGGACAGCAGTCCATGGGGTCGCGAAGAGTCGGGCATGACTGAGCAACTTTCACTTTCACTTTTCATGACTGTTGTTCTTCCTCAAGATACCTAAAGACTGTAAATCCCACCACTATGCTGATGGGAAGAACAAGGCCTTTTAAGGGAAGTTAGAAACATCTAACTGAAACCCACACCATCAGAAAGACTTGATTATCAGGAAAGCAGAGATAGAGGTAAACCTAAAATAATCACAGCTTTCCAGGAAAGCAGTGACAATGTTTGGGTACAGCACGTGCAGATGTCTACAGCTCAACTTGTACGCTCATTGTAACTTTATAATCCTGAACTGTAACATACCCATTTCCTAGACTGTCCTTTTCATTTCAGTTTAAAATTCAGATCTCTTTCAAATTCCTGATAAGCAATTTAATGAAACACTGACCTCTTATGTATTTACACTAGTCATCAAGATTTTGCATGCTGTTTTTATACAACAGGGATATATTTTGACTATTTTATAATTTGAGGATTGTTACTAGTTTGAAGACTCTGAAACATGTTATTAAAATAGAAGCATATTTATTAGCATATTTCTATTTCAGTTTGTTTAAATGGCTGGTATATATTGTGTATCATAAAAAGACAATGGCTGCAGCTTTTTAAAAACAGGTATCAGGACTTCCTAGAGAAATAGCCGATTCCAGGTCTGAGGCAGGAAACAAGAAAGTGAGCCTGGAACATCTTATCATCCTAAATAATGAAGAAGTTATCAGAGTTATTAGGGCCATGTAGAAAGGACTCAGGAGCCAAACTGAAGATGCTCCCATTGCCAAAAATGGAATAAACTACACACCAGTGAGGATAAGAATGGTGATAGTATTTAACTCTTATTTTTTAAGGATATTTAAAAAACTACTTGCTTATTACTGCTGTATGATAACAGAAAATTAACTCTTCATTTTGAAATCTGTTGAGTAAAGAGTAAAAACATTTCTGCTTCTATCTTAAAAAATAAAAACTGGGCACTAATGTTAACCAATTAGTAAATGCTAAATCTCTTCTTGTTGAAAGTATTCCAGCTAACAAATGAAGGGAATGATAAATATAGGACATCACCACTCCGAGACGCTTAATGAACTAACAGGTTTAGGTTCTTAAGCACCAATAGCTACTAACATCACAAAAGGAGAGATGGTCAGAGAGTATATACCTTTTGATGAAAGAACAAAATATTACTTATAAATTAGTTATCCCCTATATACCCCAAATAATAACCTGAATCTCATCAAATTGCCAAATGCAACTACTAAGTTAAAGATAATGTAGAAGACAAGGGAACATGTTAAACTATACCATGGATGTGCAAACAGCAAAATCCAGGTCAGGGAAGATACAAGGCAAACCAAACATGCAACTGTATAAAGCTTCTGGGGGAAGAGTGGGGAGATGAACCTAGATGGAGAGCCTAGAAATGAAAACTGACATAAAAGATATATAAACTCATCGCAGTGTTTGGACTTTGTTTGTATTCAGATTCAAAGAGGAACATTTGTGAGGCAACTGGAAATTTGAATCTTGAATAGATACTTGATAAGCAATTTAAAAATTGTTGTTAATTTAGTTGATGGTTGCATTTTTTTCAAAAGAGATTCTTTTTCTTTTAAAGTTATACATTAAAGTATTTACAGATGAAATGGCATATCCAGGATTTGCTTCAAAATAATACGCGGGGGGGAAAGTATATGAGGATATCGATGGGGAAAGACTGGCCAAGGTTTCATGGCTCTTGGGCTTGGCTGATGGGACTGATTACCCTTTTATATTTTATGAATGTTTGAGATTCTCCATAATAAAAACTTAAAAGCAAAGCCAACCAAAGCACATAGGCATTTCTTTGTTTATATTCTACTCTCAATGTTTAATCAATTTTAAATATTTCAAAGGGAAGAAATTGATCAGAACAAACTTCTAAAATCTGGCACTGTATTCATGTGCCTCATTTAATATTTGCAAAAGCAGCCCATTTTTCTAAAGAAAAGAGGAAGCACAAAGAACAAAACTTCTTTATTTTATTTATCTATATTCTCTCTTATTTACTTTAACAATATATCACTTGTACTCATTAGGACTACTGACACTGAAAGTCATTCTTGGCAGTAAGACTATATGCATCTACTTAAGTTTAATTAAGAATATCGTTATTTTAATAGGAAATAGAAATTTACCAACATGTAGATACCAGCTGCCTATTTACCAGGTGAAAAAAAAAAATAGAACTTTCTTTTGCTTATATTGTATAAGTCATTTTTCAATATAGTACACAAAATAATTTTTTTTATTTAAGCATTTTGGGCTATTTCTACTGACTTACTTTTAAACAATCTTTAATGGCACCACTTATATTACAAATGACAACATCAATTTTCCAACATCCCAATCCATATCTCATTTTTCCGTTTTTCAGTGTTAGATGCTGCTTATCAATCTGTTATTTCTTATGTCAGTAGACTTTCAAAAGAAATGTAAGAGTTGGTTAAAACACAAACTTTATTGATTAAAAGATGAGGTGATAATACATCAAAATACTAGCTTTAAATTTCTGATTCAAAAGTAGTGGCTTAGTTTAATCTTTCCATGATTAAATAATTTTATTGTTTCTCTCCCAAGTTTAGAATGACCATTGTTTTTTCTTTGGACCTTTGAAAGTGATCCTCTTCTGACGTCTTTACACCCTACCATTCATCTGTTTCTAACCCAGGTGTCAAGATTAGAATTATGGAATTGGGCTCCAGGTGGAATCAGATCAGATTTTTCTCAGAGTCCTTAAACTAAGGATGACTGCGTGATATACAACTAAGAACTGTCCTCTAGTTAAGGGATATTTTTTTCCTCTGTGATTGTTTTATAACAATATCAAAACATTTATGAAATGTTTATCCCCACAGAACCTGAGGTGCCCTTTTTGGGGTCATTGTCTCCTTTTCAATTACTGAAATAACCAAAGAAAGAACAAACAGGTTCTAACAAGTCAATGGAAAATATATTCTCCTCCTCCTCCTATTTCTCTAGTGCAGTCTGTTCTCATTTATGCTATTTGTATCAAGATCCCCTTTCTTGCATAAAATAGATAATTACAAGAAAAACACTTACCCAGAACACAAAGTTGAAGATAAACATAGAACATTTTATACAGATGTTTACACCTGCCATGTTGGAAAAGGCTCAGGAATCCTGATACTGTGAGTTTAACTGTTTCTTCTAGGATTGTTCTGTGATGGCTCTGGAGTAATTTGCCTGCAGAGATTTCTGCACTCACAGCTTCAAAGCAAAAATAAAAAGCAAAGAAGTGGAGGGGGGAGAGTGATAATCTGGTTAATAAAGTGGATAAAAAGAATTAACCCACACATTTAAATATCACAAGGACTATCTCTAGGCAGGTGTGTTCTTTTGCTTGCCATGGCTCCTGGGGTATTGGGTCAGAATATTTATGATCCTTTCTCCAAAACTGCCTCCCCTAAAGTAACTACTAGGTTAAGGGAGAAGGGCTGGAGCAGGGAGGGAAGGACACAGCTGTGATACAGCGTTGTTGGATTCAGATAACACAACCTGACTTCCCCTACACTTCCTCTTCCACTACAGGGAAATGAGATTGTTTTGCCCTGAGATAAAGGGACATTGTGTGTCACCTCATTTTTGCACTGCCTTTTCTCAAGAGTACAAAATTCGTTCTCGATGCAACAAAATGCATTTAGAAATCTGAAAAGTCTTCAGGCTTAGCTACAGCAATCCTTTATCCTTAACCCCAGAAGAGTGAGAACAACCATTACCTAGACCTGCCTTCCAAAGCTTCAAAATTTAATTCAAAACAATCCCATGAAGCTGCCTTAAATGCATTGCAGCTAAGGGAAATGGGGAGGGAGAAGTTGCCCTGTCCATCCCAAGACTGCTCAGCTTTTTAATTTTTATTTCTTTATGAAGTAAAGGGAAAAAGTTCTAAGAGTTACTCTCTGACTGTCACTACTGCAGTCATTTTCCAACATGTAGCCATTCTGATAGCTTAGTTGGCATTGTACTTCTCTTCCTCTGAAAAACTGTATCTAACAACACTTCTCTCCACTAACTCAGTTTCTGTATACCCTGGTCCTCTTGAACAGAAAATTGAGAATAAGAAGGTAGTCATAGTTCAGTGATCATAGATTGTACAATTTGTTTCCAGTACTAATAAAAGGCAGCTGTCACAGGTAAAAGCAAAATTACCTGCCCTAATCAGGGAGGTGTAGACTGCTTTTGTGTAAACAGTTTGGGTCATGCTAATTTCCACATCCTGTTTCTAAAGGGGAGTTCTTTTCCCCCCAGTCAAAGAATTCTATACTTCAAAAGATTGTTGGGAAAAATTATTCTTTTAAATCTTTGTGAAGTTCTATACACTAAACAAGCATGGACTTCTTAAAATGCGATGACTTAAAAGAATATTTTTCTAATTTTTCAATGACAAATAAAGATGCCTTTAAAAAATCCCATTCCCTAAATGTTAAATTTTTAATGTAATAGTGGCAATAATATTTGGAGTTAAGGCCAAATTTAGGGTTACTTAAAAAATAGTGAGGGCTTCCCAGGTGTGCCAGTAGAAAGAATCTGCCTGCCAATGCAGGAGATGCATAGGATGTGGGTTCAATCCCTGGGTTGGGGAGATCCCCTGGAGGAGGAAATAGCAACCCACTTCAGTATTTTTGCCTGAGAAATCCCATGGACAGAGGAGCCTGGTGGGCTACGGTACACGAGGTTGCACAGAGTAGAACACGACTGAGTGACTGAGCACACACACAGATACTGGCTTAACATTTGAATAATCATGAAATTATTGGTGTCCTGAGCAGTTTCCTCCTAGAAAATAAAAATAATTTCACAAACTTCTACTGAGATACTAATGTATACAAAACTATCCATGGCTAAAAGAAGAGAGTTGCTGACTGAATGAAAAACAGATGGATTTACAATCCTAGAAATGATTATCTATCGTTTAGAGGTAAAATCAAAAGAAATGTATAGATTAAAATGCTGTTTTATTGACAAGAATGTATTGAGAGTACCTATCAAATTTCAGTTTGAAATAGATTTTTCTGTAGATGCTGAATCTCCTTTAATATGTCTATGTATATATAGTCTTTGGTTAAATTATTATTGAACCCTGAAACAAAAAGAAAATTCATGTGTGTGTTTACAGGAAAATTACTCTGTGTAATAGAATCCTCAGTCCAATACAAAATCTATATGAAATAGCTCACTGTTTCTATCTTAGTAGATTTTATAATTACCAACATTTGCCCAGGCCAAATGCTACACAGTCATTTTGTATTCCTCTTTTTGCCTCATATCCGAGCATTTCCCATGGTCTGTTGAGCTCCTAAATTGCCTTCAAACCTGTTTCTTACTTCTCATCCTTTGCCACTGTCATTCAACTCTTTATTGTCTCTTACTTGAGACATTTCAAGAAAATCATAACTTGTTTTCCTACCAGTCTCATCCCTCTCCTATCTGTCTTAGCATGCCAGAATTTTCTCTCTTGTCTTTCCATAATCCCCTTTGTAAAATACTTATTGCCATGTACTTCCACTGATTAAAAACCATTCTAAGGATGGCTTCCTGTTACCTACAGGATAAATTTCAGACTTCACAGAATGAGACTTAAAACATCTCCCAAAACTTTCTCCTGCTCCTCTCTCCCTCGGTAACCACAACTCTTAGACTCCATAACCTCAGAATTATTTCACAGGCCTAGAATATACCTGGGGATGTTATGCCTCTGTGCATGTTGTTCCTTCTGCCTGGAATATTCTTTCCTACCTCCTCTACTTGGTGAGGGCTTCCCTGATGGCTCACATAGTAAAGAATCTGCCTGCAATGCAAGAGATTCAGGTTGGATCCCTGGATCAGGGAGATGCCCTGGAGGAGGCATGGCAACCCACTGCAGTATTCTTGCCTGGAGAATCCCCATGGACAGAGGAGAAGAGTGGGCTACAGCCCATGGGGTCACAAAAGTGTCAGACAGACTGAAGCAGCAGCATGCAGCACACCCTGCCTGGTGAGTCATTGCAACACCTCTTGGTGCTCAGCTCGGCTGGCGTTTCACCTGTGGAAACCTGCTCTTCTTTATCCACTGCCCCTACTCTGGGAAGACCTCCTTGCTTCTCAGTTGTTATGCCACTGAAATATGAACAAATCTTTAGTCTAAAATCACTGTCCTTTATAACATTGATTTTTATGCATGAAAGGCCAAGATCCTGACTTATTTATTTATCTCTATGCCCACAGCAACTAGCATGGAAAATAAAGGGATGTGTGATTACAGCCAAGACTTCTAGAAAGTTCAACTGGGACTCCTTCATAAATTTCAAAGGAACTACCAAGATGTTTCCTCTCCCCACAATAAAAGTCAATTGCCAAGTAAATTATTTCCTTTATTCCAGGACTTGTCAGCATCTTAACTTGCTAATGTTCAAGTAGGTGATAGAGTGTGTATGTGTGTGGTGTGGGTAGGTGGGTGTGTGGGGGTGTGCTCGGTTGCTCAGTTGTGTCCCACTCTTTTCAACCCCCATCTCTGTCCATGGGATTTCCCAGGCAAGAAACTGGAGAGGGTTGCCATTCTCTTCCCCAGGGGATCTTCCCTACCCAGGGATCGAACCCTTAGTCTCTGTCATCTCCTGCATTGGCAGGTGGATTCTTGCCACTAAGCCACCTGGGAGCCCCGCAAAGTGTATACATGCAATTCCCAAATGAATGTGACCTCAGAACATATTTTTGAAAGACATATACATGGATCTATGTAGAAACAATGATCTAGATAAATCCTCACATGAGAAAAGGGAATCGCAGAGAGACTGAGTAGCCCAAGCTCACGAAACTGGCAGAGCTCTTTCTAGAAAAGAGTTCTCATGATGATCAGATCAGTATTCTGCCCACTTGCATAAACCACCTCTCGGGTTACATGGAATGATTATGAGTCAATTAGCACCTTAGATCTGGAGAAATTGTCATATAAAATAGTTAAGTGTGACAAACAGCAGGTGCAGGAGTGGGGTGGAGAGTGTCACTAGTAACTCTTAGACCCAGGGAAAGGCCAGGTCTGAAAGGAGAAACAATGAAGAGTGGGATATCACAAGAAATGACAGCTGTAGAGCAGAAGGGAAAGTCTCAGTAAATTTAGATAAAGTTTTCCTAATGCTCTAATCCTGTCAAGTATTATCTCATACAGTGACTGCGTCAAGTAAAGCAGGATGAGGACGGAAATCTGAATAATCATGAAGACTCTCCACAAAGCAGTTGTATTAAACTAGGTTTTCCTAGCGGTATGGGAACCCTGGCGCAGAAAAAAGAGAGATTCCCTGTGTTCAAAGCAGACGAAAGGGCATGAATAGAACAGTCAGATACCCTACACAGCATTTCCTCTAGGTCATCAAGCAAATTAGGCCATTTGGGGTGTAAACCAGAAAACAGACATTAATAAGAGGTCCATAATCTTATCACTATGTTTCCTCTACAACATATGCCTAATAATTCGTTCAACCAATGTTTTGAATGTCTTCTATGTCCCATGCATGATACTAGGAGCTGGAAGGACTGCAGCTTACTAAAAAAGATAAAAATCCCTGCCTTCATGGAAGATTATATAGATATATGTGTGTACATAGATACACATATACACACATACGTATATAATCTAGTATTATATATATAATATATATATTAGTATATATATTCATATATAGAGAGTAATTAGATATTTTGAGTAACCAGATATTTTGGTAACAATAGTTTAAGAAGGAAGTTTTTCCTCATTACTATGTGAACAAATACAGATGTTTTGTTATTATTTTTTTAATTAACATATTCAGATAACTTACTATTTAGTTGACTATTCTTTCAGCAAATATCTATTGAATACCCACTATATTCTGAGACCTGGGGTATGGCACTGAACAACACAAAAATGCTCCAATCTCTTGAATTTTACACCACCAGAGAGGAAGACAACTTCCTGTTTCTATTCTTGCTTCAAACATCTAGTTAACCAATACATCTGTCAGTGGAAAGTGTGAAAGAGTTAGTTGCTCAGTCATATCTGATTCTTTGGGACTCCATGGACTGTAGCCCACAAGGCTCCTCTGTCCATGGGATTCTCCAGGCAAAAATACCGGAGCGGGTTGCCATTTCCTACTCCAGAGAATCTTTGTGACTCGGTGATCGAACCTGGGTTTCCTGCATTACTGGAAGATTCTTTACCATCTGACCTACCAGGGAAGCCCCTGTCAGTGGAGTGGGTACTGAAAAACCAAGCCACATGTTTTAGAGAAAAGATTACTTTTTTTTTTCCATCTTATATAGCCTCCCATTATCACCATCACTCTATACTAGAGGGCATATTTGGCATTGTGAGTCTTCAGCTCATTTTTTCAAAGGCTGATAACAGTAGCAAGAAAAATGATCCTGAAATTTCTCTTCCTTATGACTGTGCTTAGGTGTGAACGTGCAAGTGCATGAGGTGATGAGTCATGCGTTCTAAAAGGAGTGAAGAGAAAATTTTGGTATTCTTTAGCACTTCATTTGTAAAACCTTTTTTCTTATTTTTGGAAAATCAAGATTGCTCATTTATGGGTTTTACGATCCCTTTTATAAGAGCAGAAGCTTGGCTCTTGTCCTCTGATCCAATTCCAGCATTCTAGAGACCAACATTCCTCTTATGCTTTCATTTGAACACAGTGCTCTGTGCTTCCTATCCTGTGTGCTTATGGAGTCTGGCTTATACAAACATTCTGCATATTCTCACCAGGAACAAGAAGCATCTGGTATGAGGATGATCCCTCTTCTCCTTTGTAGGACATTCTGAAACCAACATATCTACTTGCAGTATTAGTTCTAGCTCAAAAAAAAAAAAAAATGTGAGTGAAACTGTCAATCTGAAGTAGCAATATGGTTTATGAAGAATGGGTACTAATATTCTTCCTTTTTTATGGGTATTTTATTCCAAAATATCCTGGATTTTCACCTGGACATAAAATTAATAACCAATAAAGGTCACATAAAGAAAAATATGAAAGTATGTATTACAGTATACTAACACATATATATGGAATTTAGAAAGATGGCAATGACAACCCTGTATGCAAGACAGCAAAAAAGACACAGATGTGTATAACGGACTTTTGGACTCAGACGGAGAGGGAGAGGGTAGGATGATTTGGGAGAATGGCATTCTTACCATCATGTAAGAATCGAATCGCCAGTCTATGTCCGACGCAGGATACAGCATGCTTGGGGCTGGTGCACGGTGATGACCCAGAGAGATGTTATGGGGAGGGAGGTGGGAGGGCGGTTCATGTTTGGGAACGCATGTACACCCATGGTGGATTCATGTCAATGTATGGCAAAACCAATACAGTATTGTAAAGTAAAATAAAAATAAAAGTTAAAAAAAAAAGAAAGTATGTATTAGAATACAGACTTTGGATCACCAAAATCTATTGTGTTTTTAAGTAAAGATTGAAGCAAAATGGTATGGTAATTAAAAATCTGTTTTCTGAGCATGATGGATTAGAGATACCTATGATTTCTTATTCACAGAGGATGAGATGATTGGATAGCATCACCAACTCAATGGACGTGAGTTTGGGCAATCTCCAGGAGATAGTGAAAGACGGGGCAGCCCGGCGTGCTGCAGTCTGTGGGGTCGTGGACATGACTTAGCAACTGAACAACAACAACAACAATGAATTCTTATTAGTCCTCACTGCAGTGTTTATATTCCTTTTGTATTTGTAAAAATTACAGCACATTGAGAAAAAGGCCAGCTACTGGGTGGGCTTGGGGTCTGGTCCTTGGCCTGGCAGCTCCCTAAATTCAGCTTTGCCAGCCTTTCCTTAAGTGATCTGCTTCTTAGAACAGACTCCCTTTAAATTATCTCACAGGAACCAGAATGTCAATTTATTAGTTCATCATAAGAAATAGCCCATCAAGCCATCTAGCAAGAGATACAGGATGATCATAAAATCCTCTCCCATAAAGAAACAGACTTACAGATATAGAGAACAAACTGGTAGTTACCAGTGGGGAGAGGGAAGGGGAAGGGGCAGTATAGGGGTAGGGGATTAAGTAAAAACTACCATACATAAAATAAATAAGCTAAAAGGATATATATACAGCATAAAAATTATAGCCAATAGTTTATAATAACTATAAATGAAATATGACTTTTAAAAATTGTGAATCGCTATATTCTACACCTTAAACATATAATATTGTGCATCAACTATTGTTTGCTGTTTAGTTGGTAAGTCGTGTCTGCCTCTTCTGTGATGCCATGGACTGTAACCTGCCTGGCTCCTCTGTCCATGGGATTTCCCAGGCAAGAATACTGGGGTGGGTTGCCATTTCCTTCAGAAAGCAACAGAGAAGACAGAGCACACACAGGGGTTTTCATGGTGTAAGGAGGGAACAATAAATTCAGTAAAGGAGGCAGTAGACATATAGCCAAGATTTGGTAGGCTGATGGTGAGTCTAGAACCAACCCAGGAATCCAAAGACTAAATCCACCAAAAGACCCTCTTCTTCCACAATATGACAGTAATGCACCACCGTATTCTTTCTCCTCCAGGTGGCTTGCCCTGTACTCGCTTCAGTTCATGCCCTGTCATGTGATCACAGTCTAGCCCTAGATAAGAAGACATCAAAATTGACTAGGTATCCATTTACCAAACTGCCTTCTCAGGTCCTGCTAGTGGTAAAGAACCCACCTGCCAATGCAGGAAACATGAGACTTGGTTTTGATCCCTGGATGGAAAAGATCCCCTGGAGGAGAAAATGGCAACCCACTACAATATTCTGCCCTGGAGAATCACATGGACATAAGAGCCTGGTGGACATAGGAGCCTGGTGGGCTACAATCCATAGAGTAGCAAAAAGTTGGATATGACTGAAGCAAATTAGCATTCACTCACTCACTCAATTATAATTCAGTCCTGCTTCCAAGATTGCCTTTTCATTGCATTTTAGATAATTCAAAAATTCTTCATTTAAACATGACTGCTTTCTTGGTCCATTTCTATAGATTTTACCAGCTGATTTCTCAGAGGTCATTCTTCTCTCCAAACTGGGATGTGGGCCCTTGTACAGATGACATTCAACAAGAGAATGAAGAATGCAAAACACAGCTACGTAATCACCAGCCCAGGATCACTGGATATTCCATTTGTGTGCTGAATATTTGCCTGGTTGTTTGCTTTTTAAATGTACAGTTTAAATGCCAATGTACTTTCCCATGAGTTCTTCCTGAATCAGCCTTTGTGTGGACAGTTCACAGGTACACATTAGCTGCCAGTATAATTAGGCTCTTGGAGTAACAGTGGTTAAGAGGGAAGTTACTGGAGGCCACCAACACAGAATTTAAAAAGAAAAAATATATATCATGGGGGGGGGGATTAAAAATAAAAGAATAGGCTGTCTGATACAAGCATGTTTAATGTTTGTATCAGACACAAGATTTTCAAACTAAAGAAGCCAAGAAAATGTGACAGGCTTCTTCCATGACTAGTCAGAAATAAACATAGACATTTTACTTTATTAGGACCTCACAAGTGACTAATTCCAAATTATGGTGGAGCCTGGTGGGCTGCCATCTGCGGGGCTGCACAGAGTCGGACGCAACTGAAGCGACTTAGCAGCAGCAGCAGCATTCAACCTCACACAGTGGGAATGAATTGCATGTCTATTCTGCTTCCCAGGAGACAGTACATAACAGGAAATAACTATAAGAAATCGCTTATCAGGGAATCTCAAACTTCCATTTCACATCTTTATAAGAGGCAACAGCATGTATCCCTTATAAGCTCAGGTAGAAAAGAACTCAAACCCTGGTTTGAATTTTTTTTAACCATGGAGAGTCCTATTTAGATTTTCCTTGTACACTTGGAAAGCCTTTCTTAATGTAAGAAGGCAAACAAAATAGATATCCCAGGAATTCTATGGCCTAACACCTAGAAACAAGAGGGCCTGCCTACATTTTCCTTACTCTTGGCCCGTATGAATGGATCACCCTAATTTCAATCCATATCAAATAAAAGCACACTATTCAAATGCAATCTTTAAGGATACAATAACCAAATGAAATCTTTCCAGAAACGAGCATGGACTATGCCATTTCTCCTAGAAATCTCCTCTAGCCCCTTTTTTTCATTTATACTCAGGCTGTACTGCGTCCTTCCTTGAACTTCCAAGTAATTCTTATTTATTAACAACGTGATTGATTCAAAAAATGCTTTAGTCATAGGCCAACCATGTGAGGAGGTCAAAACTTTTTAAAATAAGCTACTCTTGGGGTCATGTAAGTGCCTGTGGGTAAAACAAAATTAAGGGATTGTTTCACTTTACATGAAGCCATCATGCTTGTGCTCAGTCTCTAGGTCTTGTCTGATTTTCTGTAGCCCTCCAGGCTCCTCTGGATTACTGTCCATGGATTACTCCAGGCAAGAATACCAGAGTGGGTAGCCATTCCCTTCTCCATGGGATCTTCCTGACCCAGGGGTCAAACCTGCATCTCCTGCATTGCAGGCAGACTCTTTATCACTGAGGCACCAGGGAGGCCCTACATGGAGTCATATTGACTCCTAATTCTACCTACATTAATCACTAAACTTCCAGAAACTATTCCAAAGGAAAGGGTACCGATTGTGTTTAATTGTGGAAAGGACCCAAACCTTCTCTGCATGCTCTACTTGAAGCTTCAGCGAGCCAGAGAATTACTGTAAGTGTTCTGCTCTCTTTCCTCTTAATTCTTCATGCTTTCTTGGATGCACAAGTGTGAAGAGGTATTGTTAAGCCAAAAACCCTGGCCTAGCTAAGGCCCATCTGAAAGGAATGTGCAAATCTGGGAACATATTCCAGTATTTCTAGCTACCAGTACAGGACCTGATGTATAAGCAGTATCAGCCAGAAATATCAAGTTTCTCAAGAACCACTGAGTCTCAGCCAATCCCCTAAAGAGCTTTCAGGAAATAGTTCATAAAGCAATTCTCTGTGCAGTAAAAGATTATGTCACCCCCAGGCTTTGAACCCTCTAATGGATTCCCATCACAACTAAGATGAAATCCAAAGCCACACAAGATGGGCCCTTGGCTGCCTCGCTGACCTCATTTCCTCCTCCCTTTCTCCCTCGCTCAGGCTGCTCCAGCCACAGTGGACTCCATGCTGCTCCTTGGACTGGCCAAATGTGCCCCCAACTGGGTGCCTTCCCATTTCCTCTCCCCTCCGGGGAATCCTCTTCATCTGCAGAGTGAGATGGCTCATCCTCTCTACTCATTGGATTACATATTTCTTTGTCCGATTGAAATTTTCCTCTCTGGAATGGAAACTTCAGAATATTGGGAACATTTTCTGTATGTATTGTTTATTACCTGTCCCTGGGGCTCAGGATACAGTTCAGTTCAGTTCAGTCTCTCAGTTGTATCCAACTCTGCAACCCCATGGACTGCAGCACACCAGGCTTCACTGTAATCACCAACTCCCGAAGCTTGCTCAAACTCATGTCCATCGAGTCGGTGATGCCATCCAATCATCTGATCCTCTGTGGTCCTTTCTCCTCCCACCTTCAATCTTTTCCAGCACTAGGGTCTTTCCAAATGAGTCAGTTCTTCACATAGGGCTTCCCTTGTGGCTTAGCTAGTAAAGAATCCACCTGCAGTGTGGGAGACCTGGATTCAATCCCTGATCTGATCCCCTGGAGAAGGGAAAGGCTACCCACTCTGGTATTCTGGCTTGGAGAATTCCATGAACAGTATAGTTCATGGGATCACAAAGACCTGGACATGACTGAGCGACTTTCACTTTCAGAATATTGTAGGTGTTCCATAAATATTTATTGAGTGAATGACTAAACAGTAAGTTACCTGAATACAATAACTCATTTTTTAATAATAACAAAGAGCATCTGTTGTATTCACCATTACCTTCCTATTGCCTAGCACAGTGACTGGCACATTTTAATGCCCATATGTGCCAGGATACAATGCTGCAAAAGGAAAATGAGGCTGCTCTTATGAACCTTATATTCCACCAACTTGAGGCTGCAAAAAAATACACAAATACACCCAGGGATCAAACCAGTGTCTCCTGCATAGGCAGGAGGATTCTTTATGGCTGAACCACCAAAAAAGTCCCCTTTAAAGAGGTAGTTAAGGTAAAATGGGGTCACTAAAGTGGACTTTAATCCAATATGATTAATATCCTTGTAAGAAGAGGAAATTAAGACACATACATGGAGGAAAGACCACATGAAGATGCAAAGAGAAGACCACCTACAAGCCAAGGAGAGAAGCCTCACCAGTCTCCCACATTGCAGGCAGACGCTTTAACCTCTGAGCCACCAGGGAAGCCCCTCAGAAGAAATCAGCATACCAATATCTTGATCTTAGACTTCTATCCTCTAGAATTGTAAGATTAATTTCTCCTAAATCACTTGGTCTGCAGTACTTTGGTATCATAGCCCTAGCCAATTAACACAGCAAGTTTTAAGCAGTTAAAGTGACATGATACAGTGATCCAGGAAAAAGATGATGGTGGTTTGTCTAGGTTGAACGTGCAGAGGAAGAGAAACAATTGGATTCAAGATACACTTTAGAGCTAAAATTGATGTTGAAGGTGAGAGAAAGAGAGGATCCTGGATGCCACTCAAATCCTACTGTGAACAACATGGTACTAGCAACGTCACCAAGACGGAGAAAACCCCTGACCCCACCTGTTCCCTTATTAACAGCATCTTGCCTTAGTGTGGTACATTCATTACAGTTGGTGTGTTAACTATTAACACATTATTAATAACTAAAGCCCATAGTTCACATTAAGGTTCACTCTTTGTGTTTACATTCTATGGATATTGGTGAAAGTATGACATATACCCAACCCACCGTTGAAGTATCAAACACAATAGTTTCATGGCCCTAAAATCCCCTGTACTCCACTAACCCATCCTCTTTCCCTCCCCCACTCCAAATCATGGCAACCACTGATTATTTTACTCTACATACAGTCTTGCCATTTTCAAAATGCTGCAGAGTTTGATCCTGTGGCGTAATAGGAAATATATGCTTAGCTTTTGTCCCAGTTCCTGGCAGACAGCTTCCAAAACCCCTAGAACTTTCAGAAGAATAACAATGTCTTTTGTATGCTAATAAAAGGACTGGTGACTGGGGGGCCCTAAATAACTTCAGGATGGTATCTGGTTGCCTGAGAGACTAAGGCTTGATTGCAACTTTCAGCCCCACCCCTGACCTCTGGGAGGGAAGAGAGGTTGGACATTGAATTGATCATCAATAGCTAAGGATTGAACCCATCATGTATATCTTATGAGACCTGCGTAAAAACCCCTAACTAATGATATTGAGAGAGCTTCTAAGTTGGTGAACACATTGAGGGGCTGGGCGGGCGGCATGACTAGAGCAGGCCTGGAAGCTCTGTGCACAGCAATCCCCTAGTACCTTCCACTGTATATCTCTCCCATTTGGTTGCTCCCGGGTTGTATCCTTTATAACAAACCAGCAATTTTAAGGAACGTGCCTTCCTAAGTTCTGTGAGTCACATAAGCAAATTATAAAACCTGAAGAAGGCATATGGGGACTTCTGAACCCAGTCCCTCAGAAGTGACCAGCGTTTGAAGTAGGGGGCACGGCATGCTGAGAGTGAGTCCTTAACCCCCGGAGTTTGTGCTAACTTTGAGTAGTTAATGTCAGAACTGAACAGAGTTGTTGGATATCTCTGGTGTCTGGAAAGTTGGAGAACTGGTTGGTGTGGGGAGGAAAAAAACCCATTATTTGGTAACAGAAGTGTTGTGAATAAAAGCAGTTCAGAGTTCCCTTTTCAGAATGACCTCTTTCACTTAAGAATGTGCATGTGTATTTCCTCCATGACTTTTCATGGCTCAATAATTAATTTCCTTTTAATGGTAACTAATATTCCATTGTATAGATATACCAGCTTATCTATCCATTCACCTATCAAAAGATATTTTGATTGTGTCCAAATTTTGGCAACATGAATAGAGCTGCTATCAACATTTATGTACAAGTGTTCATATGGACAGGAGTTTTCAACTCAATTATATCAAGGAGCATGATTGCTGGATCATATGGTAAGAATATGTTTAGTTTTGAAAGAAACTGGCAACTATCCTCCATAGTAGATCTACCATTTTACATTCTCAGCAGCAATGAATGAGAACTGCTGATTCTCCACATCCTTGCCAGCATTTGGTGTTGTTGGTATTCTGGATTTTGGCCATTCTAATAAGTGTGTTGTAGTATCTCACTGTGTTTTAATGTTCAATTCTTTAACAACATATGAGTCCTTTTTCATACTTTTATTTACCATCTATAGATCTGTTGTGAGGTGTTTTTCAGATCTTTTGCTCAGTTGTTCTTTGGGTTGTTTGTTTTCTTATTGCTAGGGTTTTAGAGACAATCGTTTGTCAGATACTGTGTTTCGCAAATACTTTCTCCCATTCTGTGGCTTATGTTCCCATTCCCTTAATCCCATTTTTTTAATGAAACAAGCATCATTGCATGGGAAACTGAGACTCAAAAATATTATTCTTAATTCTTTCTTCCAATTTACTGACACATTTGTGAATTCCATCTCTGAAAACTTCTAGCTTCAAGTCCACTGCCGAAACCATATTGTACATTATTAAATTACTACATTAGCTGTCTCCAGGTATCTTAACATTTCAGTCTGTCATGAACTGTGAAGGTTCTGATGTTTCACCCTGCTTTCAAACTAACCAACTAGCCTGTTGCAGTTGACAGCAACAAGACTCTTGAATCAGAGACAAATGTCTTTATAACTCACGGCACAGCAACCTCTATGAGCCTCTTTTTCATTGGTTCTTTTGGATCCCCAAGTCCCAAAGGAGAAACGCCCAGCAGTCTAGGTGGATGTTGAGGATAATTAGTTTATATCACACTGAGAGACTCAGGTTAGGAAACGCCAATTTCTTAAAATCTTCCTTTTTAAAATCCCTCTGCCACACTATCTATTTCCAAGGACATTCTTGAAAACCTATCCAAAATAAAAGTTTTCAATGTCCGCTCAGAAGATATACAGCAGTGTGAGAGACCCATGGAGAATTTTCCCTCGATGTAATCTTCATCTCTCTACTTTATGGTGGACAGTCAGAACAAGTAATCAATTAAAAACTCCTTATGTTTAACAAAAACCTTTGATAATTCTGTTTCCTAAACAAAATATAAATTCCTCATATTTGAGGCCTTTCAACACCTTGAAGAGCACCAGTCTCCTAATCTCCCCTTTTAACCTTAATTCCTAAGACTTCCCAATGTATACCATCCATGCCAATCAATAAGGACTTTTTCTGACTTTATCAGCTCTATATATCCTTTTATTCCTTCCATTCTTCCTGCCTCAAATATTCTCCCTATATCAATAATCACTGATAAAGTCAGATCTGTTCAACTCTTAACTCATGACATGTTTTTAAAATAGATCTCGTCCTATGAGGATGTGGAGTAAAGGGAACTCTCTTGTACTGTTGGTGGTAATGTAAACTGATCCACTCACTATAGAGAGCAGTATGGATATTTCTTTAAAAACTAGGAATAAAACTACCATATGACCCAGCAATCCCACTACTAGGCATATACTTTGAGAAAACCATAATTCAAAAAGGTACAGGTACCCCAAAATTCTCTGCAGCACCATATACAACAGCCAGGACATGGAAGCAACCTAAATGTCTTTTGACAGATGAATGAACAAAGAAGTTGTGGTACATATTAATATATACAATGGAATACAACTCAGCCACAAAAAGGAATGAATTTGAGTCTGTTGAACTGAGTTGGATGAACCTAGAGCCTATTATACAGAGTGAAGTCAGAAAGCAGAAAACAAATATCATATATTAACACATATATATGGAATCTGTCTTCCCTTGTGGCTTAGAGCACAAAGAATCTCCCTGTAATACAAGAGACGTGGATTCAATCGCTGATCAGGAAGATCCCTTGGAGAAAGGAATGGCAACCCACTCCAGTTTTCTTGCCTGGAAAATTCCATGGACAGAGGATTCTAGTGGGCTAAAGAGTTAGACATGACTGAGTGACTAACACTTTGTGGAATCTAGAAAAATGATAATGAATAATCTATTTGCAGGGCAAGAATAGAGACACAAATGTAGAGAACAGACTTGTGGACCCAGCAGGAGAGGGAGAGGGTGGGATAAATTGAAATAGAAGCATTGACATATATACACTACCATGTGTAAACTAGATAGCTAGTGGGAAGTTGCCTTAAAAATAGGGAGTTCAGTCGATTTCTCTGTGACAACCTAGAGGGGTGGGATGGGATAGGTGGGGGAAGCTTAAGAGGGAGCTGATAACCATATACTTATGGCTGATTCACATTATTATACAGCAGAAACCAACACAACATTGTAAAGCAATTCTCTTCCTTCTCATCTCTTACAGCATTTTCCCCATAACTCAATTTAAGTATTCTCTATTAGTTAGTAGTCTGTTTTCATTTTCTTTCTACTAGTGTTTCTTTCTACTAGCTAGGGTTTATATTCTTCAATTTCTTATCTCTCATACTATGATCCATATCTAGTGAATATTGAATGTTAATCAATAAATAGATATTATTATTTTTGCTTTTCCCTAAGTAATGGGCTTCCCCTGTGGCTCAGACGGTAAAGAATACGTTTCAATGCCAAAGACCCAGGCTCAGTTCCTGGGTCAGGAAGATCCCCTGGAAAAGCGAATGGCAACCCTCTCCATTATTCTTGCCTGGAGAATTTCATGGACAGAGAAGCCTGGCAGGCTACAGTCCATGGGGTCTCAAGAGTCAGACACAACTTAGCACCTCAACAATAACAATGAAAGAAAAGGACAAATTATCAAGAATGTCAATGATAGTAAGAATCTACTTTGAAGATACTCCTTGGGAAGTAGCGTTTCAGTTGAGGTGAAGAAATAAAGGAGTCAGTCATACAAACAGTTGACGGGAGGATTATTCAGGAAAAGGAAAGGTGTTTTACTTCTTTCACAAGATATCTACATATAAAGCGCTCAGCACAAGACTGCATTTTGTAAATTCTCAGTAAATGAACATATTTGTAATTGCTATGACTGTTGAACTTATTCTCTTGGTAGCCAGTCCATAAAGACCTGCAGAACACTGACTAATCTTCTAAACCCTAACAGATACTCAAAAAATAAGCACTGGCAGTTACATCTTTAAACAAGAGGGAAATACATAGAAAATTTTACAAACAGAAAATCTCATGAGAAATTCAGCTTCTTTTCTCTCTTTTTCCCTTCATTAATCATTCTCTAGATTTCTATATTATGAAAAACCTCACTAATTAATATAATGATAATTAAGGAATTCACATTTGTTCTGTGAAGCAAATGAATAATGTAATCAAAACATAAGGAGGTAGAGTGTTTAATTAAGGAAACCTTTTGTTTCTGAGCATCTGCAACCATATACATTTGCATACAATCAATGTGTTGATTACAAATGATGGACTTTTTCATTAAAACAAGATACATTAAGATCTAACTCTTGACCTTCTTAAACTTATCTTTCTTGTCAAAGTATGCCATAAATAAGGTATATCACTGAGACAGATTCTTTTCTTTGGTTAGTCCAAGTTAAAGTTCTTTGTGTGGCCAGTCCTAAATTGACTTGCTTTCCTTTCATAGATTTTTATAATTCATACTTTGTCATTTTCCAGAAGTTAGTGGATCTAATTAAGTTATACTCTTTTACGGTTAAATGATTTTTTAAATTGTTATAATTTGATAAAGATTGAAAGGGTGTTCAAGATGTAATTTTCCTTCCTTTATTATTCTGCCAAATCTTCTTTCTATAATCCTCAAGACTATTTCCACATCTCTAATTCCATATGCCCAGAGCCCCATAAGGGCCCCATATGGTACTCTAAATACCTTAAAAAAATTGTCTTTGTTCTCAGCCTCATGGCAGGAGATGAATTGCTAAGTTTTAGCACCAAGATCCTGAAGTCAGGCCTCTCCTTAGACAAAAGGTTTTAAACTTGACCCTGAATGACTAATGTGTTCTATTAATCTTAAATGATAATATTGATGTCCCATAGGAAGGACAGTTTCAGATCATCTCTAGAGTATGTCTTATTCAGACCGTCATGTAAAGTATTTTAAAATATCCAAGATAAGACAATCATCCAAGACAACTTTTGGTTACTGTTAAAGCATTTTTTTTTTTAAACAATAATGTCATGACACTCATGTAGATATCAAATAAGCCTGCATTTAGATTTTAATTAATCATTAATCAAGGAGTTAAGAGGTTACAAGCAACTTTAAAAAGACTCCAAAGACCATGTGTAGGTCGAGAGCACTGAAATGAATGTGCAAATGGAGGCAACGTTAGCTACTTTCACAGTGAAGGACAGGAAGGTAAGAAAAAACAGTTTTGGAGGAAAGACAAGCTTAGTTATGAAAATTTTAAAGTTGAGGCTAAAAACAAAGAGCAGAAAGTTGGATACCAAAGACAACTCAAGAGAAGAGTCAGCAGTGATAGAGATTCATGAATCTCTCATCGTAAGGAGATAATCAAAACCATGAGGAAAAATAAAATGACCCCAGATAAGCAAAAAGTCAAAAGAGAAAAGACAGAGGTAAGAATGTTGGGATACTTTAACATTAAAAAGTATGGACTAGGAAAGAGGACCCTATGAAGGGATGAGGAATGAAGAGAAGTGGGGGATTCAAGAGTGAGAGAGTTGCAAATCCTAGGGAAAGGAATGGTTTCAAGGCTGATGCCTGCATGCATGCTAAGTCACTTCAGTCGTGTCCAGTTTTTTGTGACACTATGGACTATAGCCTGCCAGGCTCCTCTGTCCAAGGGATTCTCCAGGCAAGAATACTGGAGTGGGATGCCATGCCCTCCTCCAAGGGATCTTCTTGACCCAGGATCAAACCCATGTCTCAGTTCTCCCGCATTGGCAGATGGGATCTTTACCACTAGAACCACCTGGGAAGCCCTTCAAGGATGATAAAATGGCTCATTTCAAATGCCATTTGTAAGACAAATCCTGTGGAAGTCTCAGTCATCACTTTCCTTACCATAGAGGTTTTGGTAGTGAAAAGTGTGGTTAAAGAATTTACTTGAAAGGTGAATAGGGGACTTCCCTGGTTGTCCAGTGGTTAAGACTCTGTGCTTCCACTGCAGGGGGCATGGGTTTTGACCCCTGGTCAAGGAACTACGATCCCACATGCTACATGCCACAAGGCTCAGCCAAAATAAAAAATAAATAAAATAATTTTTTTAAAAAAAGAAAGATGAGTAGGAATACCTGGTTAAAGACACCGGATAGAAAATATTCATGTACTCTTGTTCTTTCTTGAATTCACCAAGATAACAGTAAAAAAATTTTGAAACCCATTAACCTGTGGAGACAAACCCAACAAGCAAGGAGGCAACAAAAAATTTTGGAATCTGGAAAACTGATGGATGCGTGGCAAATGACTACATGATATCAAGAACGCTGAATCTAAAGCAACAGTGAAGACAGTTAAGAAGCCAATCATTTCTTTCCACAGATCCCGTATCCAAGAATTCTGGAAGTAGTGGCACCAGATTCTGATGCTGCTGAAGTTTGTCTCTTCCCAGGTGGTGCTAAAGGTAAAGAACACCTGCCAGTTCAGGAGACATGACAGACATGGGTTCAATCCCTGGGCCCACTCTGGAAGATCCCCTGGAAAAGGAAATGGCAACCCACTCCAGTATTCCTGCTTGGAAACCTCCATCAACAGAGAAGCCTGATGAACTCCAGTCCAAGGAATTGTGAGGAGGCAGACACAACCGAAGTCACTACCATGCGCAAGGGGCGCAAAAGAGAAGACTCATTTGAGGATTTGTACAGAACAGACTCCAAGATGGCCGCCCTCCAGCAGAAAGACTTCACCTCTTACAGGAGACTAGCAGTTTATCGTCTGTGGACAGTGCAGAATTTCTTGCACTAGAAGATGCCAACACAGTCACTGGAAGTGTACCCATACTGAATTCCAGATGAGTGGGAAGTGAGATTTAAAGGAGGACTTTTGAATACCAAATATTGAAATCTTCAGCCTCTTTGACATGTCTGTCCCCATAAAACTGGCAGCTAGAATTACAGCTTTCATGCAGAAGATTAGAAACATCTTTCCCAGAGACTCCAGCCAGCAAAAGGGAAAAGTTTTAAAATATGGACATCAGGAATTCCTGAGGAAACAGGCAGCCATATCTCCACCATTAAGCTTATTGTCCATGATGCAGAATGCACACTACCCTTTCAGATATTTTCATCAGCTTTTAAGTTCTTCAACTTAAACATAAACATATAGTCGAGGATCCCTAAACAACAAAGAAAGCTGCTGACATGAAAGGCAGAAAACAAAACAAACAGCAAATAAATCAACTGTGCAGGGAGGTGAAAACCTCAAAACACTAATATTTATATGTCAGAGAAATAAGACATGTTACCCTTGAAACACGAACAGAAATGCTGCAGATAAGGGAAACAAAGAATAAGAAAGAACTCTTGGAAAAATAGAAATATGTTTGCAGATATGACAAAAGGGAAATCTTAGAAAAGGAAAAACTAAGAAAAATGAGGAAATCTCCTCATAAGTAGACCAAAAGGTAACAAGAAAATAAATTGGAAAATCAACAAGGGAAGTTCAACATTCAAATAATATAAGTTTCAGAAAGAATGAATAAAGAAAATGGTGGAAAGAAATCATCCAATAACAAATTCAAGAACATGTCCTACATTGAAAGCATCCACAGAGTGTCCCCCCAAAATATAACAGATAAAATATTCCATGTCAAGGCACATCCTGAGAAATTTCAGGACACTGTTCACAAATATATTCCTAAAAAAGTAGCTGTAGAGAAAAATTAAAATAAAATATCAGTAAGGAAGATGAAGAGGGCATAGTAGGAGGATGCTGAGCTCACCTCCCCTGAAAATACATAAAAAAATATTTCTCACTGAAAACAATCTAGACACTGGCAGAAACTATTCTACAACCAAGGCTGTAAGGAAAGATCCAAATGGAATTTGATGGGAAGCATGGAGAAGTGACCTAGTCAGGACCCACACACCTAACAGGGGACATGGAAGAGGAGAGAAGTATTGCAGTCTCAGATATCCAGATATCCTTCCTTGTGAGTGAGAAGTTTGAGTCACTTTTTCAGTTCAGTTCAGTTGGTCAGTCGTGTCTGACCTTGTGACCTCATAGACTGTGGCACGCCAGGCCTCCCTGTGCATTATCAACTCCCAGAGTTAACGGAAACTCATGTCCATTGAGTTGGTTCATCAACAATCACATCCTCTGTAGACCCCTTCTCCTCCCGCCTTCAATCTTTCCCAGCCTCACGGTCTTTTCCAAAGAGTCAGTTCTTTGCATCAAGTGGCCAAAGTATTGGAGTTTCAGCTTCAGCATCAGTCCTTCCAATGAATATTCAGAACTGATTTCCTTTGGGATGGACTGGTTGGATCTCTTTGCTGTCCTAGGGACTCTCAAGAGTCTTCTCCAACATCACAGTTCAAAGACATCAATTCTTCAGCACTCAGCTTTCTTTATAGTCCAACTCTCACATCCACACATAACTATTGGAAAAATCATAGTTTTGACTAGATGGACATTTGTTGGCAAAGTCATGTCTCTGCTTTTTAATATGCTGTCTACGTTGGTCATAACATTTCTTCCAAGGAGTAAGAGTCTTTTAATTTCATGGCTGCAATCACCATCTGCAGTGATTTTGGAGCCCCCCATAATAAAGTCTGTCACTGTTTCCATTGTTTCCCCATCTATTTGCCATGAAGTGATGGGACCAGATGCCATGATCCTAGTTTTCTGAATGTTGAGTTTTAAGCCAGCTTTTGCACACTCCTCTTTCACTTTCATCAAAAGGCTCTTCAGTTCTTCTTCTCTCTCTGCCATAAGGGTGGTGTTATTTGAATATCTGAGGTTATTGATATTTCTCCCAGCAATCTTGATTCCAACTTGTGCTTCATCTAGCTCAGAATTTCTCATGATGTACTCTGCATATACATTAAATAAGCAGGGAGACAATATACAGCCTTGACGAATTCCTTTCCTGATTTGGAACCAGTCTGTTGGTCCATGCCCAGTTCTAACTGTTGCTTCTTGATGTGCATACAGATTTCTCAGAGGCAGGTCAGGTGGTCTGGTATTCCCATCTCTTGAAGAATTTTTCACAGTTTGTTGTGATCCACACAGTCGAAGGCTTTGGCATAGTCAATAAAGCAGAAGTAGATGTTTTTCTGGAACTCTCTTGCTTTTTCAATGATCCAGCGGATGTTGGCAATTTGATCCCTGGTTCCTCTGTCTTTTCTAAATCCAACTTGAACTTCTGGAATTCACAGTTCATGTATTGCTGAAGCCTGTCTTGGAGAATTTTGAATATTACTTTCAATTTCACTTTCAATTTCAATTTCACAGTAGTTTGAGCATTCTTTGGCATTGCCTTTCCTTGGGATTGGAATGAAAGAAAACTGACCTTTTCCAGTCCTATGGCCACTGTTGAGTTTTCCAGATTCGCTGGCATATTGAGTGTAGCACTTTCACAGCATCATCTTTTAGGATTTGAAATAGCTCAGCTGGAATTCCATCACCTCTGCTAGCTTCGTTCATAGTGATGCTTCCTAAGGCCCACTTGACTTTGGACTCCAGGATGTCTGGCTCTAGATGGGTCATCACACCATCATGGTTATCTGGGTCATTAAGATCTTTTTTGTATGGTTCTTCAGTGTATTATCGCCACCTCTCCTTAATATCTTCTTCTGTTAGGTCCATACCATTTCTGTCCTTTATTGAGCCCATATTTGCATGAAATGTTCCCTTGGTATCTCTAATTTTCTTGAAGAGATCTCTAGTCTTTACCATTTTATTGCTTTCCTCTGGTTCTTTGCATTGATCACCAAGGAAGGTTTTCTTATCCCTTCTTGCTATTCTTTGGAATTCTGCATTCAAATGGGTATATTTTTCTTTTTCTCCTTTGCCTTTCACTTCTCTTCTTTTCACAGCTATTTTTAAGGCCTCCTCAGACAACCATTTTTCCTTTTTGCATTTCTTTTTCTTGGCGATGGTCTTGATACCTGCCTCCTGTACAGTTTCATGTACCTCAGGCATAGTTCTTCAGGCACTCTAATAGATCTAATCCCTTGAATCTATTTCTCAATTCCACTGTATAATCATAAGGGATTGGATTTAGGTCATGCCTGAATGGTCTAGTGGTTTTCCTTACTTTCTTCAATTTAAGTCTGAATTTGGCAATAAGGAGTTCATGATCTGAGCCACAGTCAGCTTCTGGTCTTGTTTTTGCTGACTGTATAGAGCTTCTCTATCTTTGCCTGCAAAGAATATAATCAATCTGATTTCGATATTGACCATCTGGTAATGTCCATGTGGAGAGTCTTCTCTTGCGTTGTTGGAAGAGGGTATTTGCTTTGACCAGTGCATTCTCTTAGCAAAACTCTATTACCCTTTTCCCTGCTTCATTCTGTGCTCCAAGGCCAAATTTGCCTGTTACTCCAGGTGTTCCTTGACTTCCTACTTTTGCATTCCAGTTCCCTATAATGAAAAGGACATCTTTTTTGGGTATTAGTTTTAGAAGGTCTTGTAGGTCTTCACAGAACTATTAACTTCAGCTTCTTCAGCATTACTGGTCGGAGCATAGACTTGGATTACCAAGATATTGAATGGTTGCCTTGGAAATGAACAGAGATCATCCTGTCATTTTTGAGATTGCATCCAAGTACTGCACTTCAGACTCTTGTTGACTATGAAGGCTACTCCATTTCTTCTAAGGCATTCCTGCCTGCAGTAGTAGATATAATGGTCATCTGAGTTAAATTCACCCATTCCAGTCCATTTTAGTCTGCTGATTCCTAAAATGTTGATGTTCACTCTTGCCATCTCCTGTTTAACCTCTTCCAATTTGCCTTGATTCAGGGATTTAACATTCCAGGTTCCTATGCAATATTGCTCTTTACAGCATCAGACTTTACTTCCATCACCAGTCACATCCACAGCTGGGTGTTGTTTTTGCTTTGACTCCATCTCTTCATTCTTTCTGAAGTTATTCCTCCACTGGTCTGCAGTAGCATATTGGGCACCTACCGACCCAGGGAGTTCATCTTTCAGTGTCCTATCTTTGCCTTTTCATACTGTTCATGGGTTTCTCAAGGCAAGAATACTGAAGTGGTTTGCCCTTCCCTTCTCCAGTGGACCACGTTTTGCCAGAACTCTCCACCATGACCCATCCCTCTCGGATGGCCCTACACAGCATGGCTCATAGTTTCATTGAGTTAGACAAGGCTGTGGTCCATGTGATCAAATTGGTTAGTTTTCTGTGATTGTGGCTTTCAATCTGTCTGCCCTCTGATGGAGAAGGATAAGAGGATTAAGGAAGCTTCCTGATGGGAGAGACTGAGGGGAAACTGGGTCTTGTTCTGACGGACGGAGCCATGCTCAGTAAATCTTTAATCCAATTTTCTGTTGATGGGTGGGGCTGCATTCTCTCCTTATTATTTACCTGAGGCCAAACTATGGTGGAGGTAATGAAGATAATAGCAATCTCCTGAGAAAGGTCCCATGCAGACACTGCTACATTCAGTACCCTCAAGTCTGCAGCAGGCCACTGCTGACCCACGCCTCCACTGGGAACTCCTGGACACTCACGGGAAAGTCTGGGTTAGTCTCTTGTGGGGTCACTGCTCCTTTCTCCTCAGCCCTGGTGCACATAAGGTTCTATTTGTGCCTTCCAAGAGTCTGTTTCCCCAGTCCTATGTAAGTTCTGGCAGTTCTATGGTGGGGTTAATGGCGGCCAAGAGGGTTTATGCCATACCCAGGTCTGCTGCACCCAGAGCCCCTGCCCCTGCGGCAGTCCACTGCTGACCCATACCTTCTCAGGAGACATCCAAACACAGTTCTGTCTCAGTCTGTGTGGGGTCTCTGGGTCTTGGTGTGTACAAGGTTTGTTTGAGCCCTCTGAGTGTTTCTGGTGGGTATGGGGTTTGATTCTAAATGTGATTTTGCCCCTCTTACCATCTTGCTGGGGCTTCTCCTTTGCCCTTGTATGTGAGGTATCTTCTCAAAGTCACTCCAGCACCACGAAGCCACTTATTAGGTACCCAATTGAAAAATGGGCAAAAGACCTGAATAGGCATTTTTTGGAAGAAGGCATACAGATGGCCCATATTACATGAAAATATTTGCAGCATTGTAATCACCAAAGAAATGCAAATCAAAACAATAAGATATCAGCTTTCACCTGTCAGGATGGCTATTTTCAAAAAGACCACAAATAACAAATGTTAGCAAAAAGGTGGAGAAAAGGGAACCCTGGTACCCATGATGGGAATGCAAACTGGTATAATCCCTGTTAAAAACAGTATGGAAGCACCTCAAAAAACTAAAAATAGAACTATGATATGATCCAGCAATTCCACTCTTGAGTGTATCTGAAAAAAAAACCAACACTAATTCAAAAAGATTATTTGCAACCCGATGTTCAAAGCAGCATTATTTACAACGTCCAACATATGGAGGCAACCTAAATGTCCAATCAACAGATGAGTGGATAAAGAAAATGTGAGGTATACACATGTATACATATAATATATGTATTATATACATATAAAATGTATATAATGAAATATTACTTAGCTGTAAAAAAAAGAGAGAGACAATGACATATTGCCATTTACAGCAAAAGAGATGGACCTGGAGTATATTATACTCTGTAAAAATAACCAAGACAAATTCTGTATGTTTTGACATGTATGTGGAACCTAAAATAAAATTTTAATGAATACAATATAACAAAACAGATGCACAGATACAGAGAAGGGAGAGGGAAGTAGGGAGGGTCATATAGGAACAGGGGATTAAGAGGTACAAACCACTGTGTATGAAATGAATGAGATACAAGGATGCACTATACAGCACAGGGAGGATAGCCAATAGTTAATAATAACTTTAAATGGAGTATAATCTATAAAAATATTAAAACACTATGTCATACACTTGAAACTAATATTATAAATCAACTAATGTTTAATAAAGGTAAATAAATAAACAAAATTAAGTCACAAAGAAATCAAGGATTAGAATATCTATGGATTTCTTAGCAACACAAAAACAATGGCAGAATGGTTTCAAAATTCTGACAGAAAGTGCCTTCTGATTCAGAATTCTATATAGAGACATACTACCAATCAAGTGTAATGAAAGACTGCAGAGATTTTTAAACATGCAAGAAACCAAAATATTTACACACATCCCCTATGTACCCTTTCTCTAGAAGTTACTACAAATATTCTGCCAAAGAGGGTATAGAAACAGGAAACCCACCTTAAGAGCTACACAGAGGAAATTGTGAGTGATGAGCTAAGATTAGAGAAGGACAGGCATGTCACAGCCAGTCAAAACTGGAGCAGCTCAGAAGCTTGAGTAAAGAAGTCTGCAAAAGGTGAAATTGATACAATCCCTGGTGTGTTTTGAGGGATTAAATCAGTTTATAGAAAAACTAAGCAAATGAAGACAAGACAAATTAACTCCAGGGAATATTTTAAAAGTGTGCAGGAAAGAACATCGAATTATGTGAGTCCCCTGTGAATGACATTTAAAAGTCATAGCCATGTGACACCAAAATTGGTCTTTAACTGTATAAGGGAGTGAGTTCTTGAAAGTACATGTGTGCAGGACAGAGTTATCAATAAAAGAAACCTCATCTTCATGGAAGTGGTCGATAGATAGAGCCTACAATGTAAGAATCAAGGAGTACTATGCTACTTGAAGATATTGAGTAAAAAATAAAAGAAATAAAAGTCTATTGCCCATGGGCTGCCAGAGAGGCAAAGTCTGGGGTTTTGTTATAAGCTTTGGAAAACTATCTGACCCCTTAAGCTGAAATTTTAATCAAGTTTTACATTTTGGTGAAAATGTAAAGTAAATTTTTTAAAAGTGAATGGGAGTTGAGGACATTGAGATAATTACACATGAGTTTTGGATGAATTCGGTGGAGGAAGAAAAAGTAAGGTAGGTAGGTAAAGAAAGACAAGAGAATTTTTTTATAAATATGGAGAAGTGAGACTTCCCTGGCTGTCCAGTGGTTAAAACTTTGTCTTCCAGGGCAAGGGGTGTGGGTTAGATCTCTAATCAGGGAACTACAATCCCACATGCCTCAGGGCCCAAAAAAAAAAAAAAAAAGAAAAACTCAAAACCTAAGACAGAAGCAATATTGTAACAAACTCAATAAAGACTTTAAAATGGTCCTCATTAAGAAAAAACCTTTTATTTAAAAAAATAATGAGATTCTTGAGCATTTACATGAGTCGCAATGTCAGAGCCAGAAAATGGAAAGAAGTCACAAGTATACATGAGAGAAGAAACAGGAAGGGAACAGGGTCCTCCCCTTGATGGAGTAGGGAGAAATGACTTGGAAAGCACAACTTTGCACCGAAGAGGGGACACCTTTTCTGAAATTTGAGGAGGGATGGGAAAGTGTGTGTGCATACAGACAAAATGAAGTGATCTTGGAAGGGAGAAGCAGGAAAAATACAGCAGTCTAACACCAAATTCTCAAAATTCAATGAACTCTGAGATTTGAATTTTCACTACATTTGAGATACTCTTTCTAGTATCCAAAATCAGTCCCCACTATTTTTGTTATTATGTTGTGAAGTCAATGCACTCAGCGATCCGTGACCTTTTCAAGTCACTCATGCAACAGTAAATGTGGGTTTGTGTTCATGTATACACACACAGTCATACCTCTTTTACTTACTGATAGACATCTGCTTCCCAAGAAATTATGCTGATGCCACAGCAAAAAAGGCTTTGGAATTTTCTTGTAATTGAAAGAAATCTACTCCTGTTTGCATCTCTTAAGGATACAGCAGCAGTGGTACCTTGTGGCAGCTACCAGCTTACCTCTACACTTAATTTAGGTATGCCAGTTCAACAACAGGTTCATCAAGCTACATTTCCCGTGCATCTCTAGAGCCATGTTAATTGATCATGCCAACAACAGCATCAGTGTCCTGTAAGATCACATCTTCCAAATGATAAATCATTAGCCAGGGAGCAATAAGTAATCAATTGTCTCCATCCTATTTGATGGTGCTAAATTTTCAATTACAGCTTTCTCACATTTATGTGCCTTGTAAAATTCCTGGTTGCACTTCAAACACAAATAACTATCATTAATGGAGAATTTATAATGTGTCAAACACTGTTTATTTTTTGTGTATTCATGTCAGCATTTTACTTTCATTAACTTATGTTATTCTCCTAACAGCCACCTTACAGCAGAGGTAGAATTTGTACTGGCCTTGCTTTAAGGAATGTGAACTGACTGAGCCAGGATTCAAACCCAGGCATGTCTCCCTCCAGAGTCCTAGAACAGCAGGTACTATGCCTCTCTTGCTCCCAGGGTGCAGGGGCAACAGAGTGAGGTTTAGACTAAAACCTTGACACTGGTCCATTGGAAAGAGCCATTTCTCCTTTTTGCTTCACAGCATATTTGATGCAAGCCTTTCATAGAGCTGACATCTGCTACAAAGCTTATATAAATCCTCCCTCCTATTACAAACATTCTTCCTGAATTCTTTAGGGCTTGGAGATGACTCTGTGTGTGTGTGTGTGTGTGTGTGTGTGTATGTGTGTGTGTGTATGTGTACATGTATGCCCATATGCCAGAAACTCTATGTTACTTTTTCACATTTAGCAATAACATTATGAATTATAGAAGTTGGTGCAAAAGTAACTGCAGTTTTTGCATTGTTGAAATTTGCTGTTTGATACCAGAATACATTCTTAAATAAACGTGGTTATGTTATACAGCACTTTAGTGTGAATTTCTGGCTTATGTGGGTTTTTTTTTTTTTGGCTAATGACTTATTGCTTTTTTATATTTATTTAAGACTATGAAAATGATGTTAGACAAAAAGCAAATCTGAGCAGTTTCCTCACTTGAGTTCAAAATGGATTGTAAAGCACTGGAGACAACTCACAACATCAACATCACCTTCGGCCCAGGAACTTCTAGCAAACATACAGCACAGTGGTGGTTCTGGAAGTTTTGCAAAGGAGACAAGAACCTTGAAGACAAGGAGCACAGTTGCTAGCCATCGGAAGTTGACGACAACGAATTGAGAGCCATCACTGAAGCTGATCCTCTTACAACTACACAAGAAGTTGCTGAAGAGCTCAGCATTAACCGTTCTATGGTCATTTGGCATTTGAAGCAAATTGGAAAGGTGAAAAAGCTCAATAAGTGAGTGCCTTGTGACCTGACCCAAAAAAAAAAAAAAATCATCATCATCATTTGGAAGTGTCATAGTCTCTTATTCTACCCAACAACAAGGAATTCTTTCTCAATCAGATTGAGACATGCGACAAAAAAGTGAATTTTATACGACAACCAGTAACAGCCACCTCAGTGGGTGGATGGAGAAGAAGCTCCAAATCACTTCTCAAAGCCAAACTTGCACCAAAAAAGGTCACAGTCACTGTTTGGGGGTCTGCTGCCCATCTGATCCAGTACAACTTTCTGAATTCTGGTGAAAGCAATATATCTGAGAAGCATACTCAGTAAATCGAGATGCACCAAAAACTCCAATGCCTGCGGCCGGCATTGGTCAACAGAGTGGGCCCAATTCTTCTCTACGACAACGCCCACACAGCCAGCACTTTAAAGGTTGAACAAATTGGGCTACGAAGTTCTGCCTCATCCGCCATATTCACCTGACCTCTCACCAGCTGACTACCACTTCTTCAAGCATCTCAACAACTTTTTGCAGAGAAAATGCTTCCACAACTGCCAGTATGCACAAAGTGCTTTCTAAGAGTTTGTCAAATCCTGAAGAATGATTTTCACCCTACAAGAATGAACAAACTTATTTCTCATTTGGCAAAAGTGTGTTGCCTGAAATGGTTCCTATTTTGATTAATAAAGATGTGTTTGAGCCTAGCTATAATGATTTAAATTTTATAATGATTTAAATTCCAGGGTCCAAAGCCACAATTACTTTTGTACTAACAACTCAATTTATGATTATCCATGGTGCTATGTTTTATGGGGAGAAAACTGGGATTCAAAATGGCTAAGTGATGTCTTGTTTAAACAACTCAGAACTGCTGAGCCTAAGAGTTTGGGAGAAAATGCAACATAGAACCACCTTTTGAGCCCAGCTCTGAATACAAAAGCTGGGAATACAATAGAAGGGGCAGCTGTATTCCTCTTATCTGTTGCTGGTATGCAAACGGCCCAAAGGTGATGAAGAGATGTAAATATTTCTCATTAATTTCATTAAAGACCCTTGATAGCATTGATTTAGGAAATTATATATGTATACTATTAAATGGAGACACACAAAGTGAATGCTTAATGCAGGAAATGATAGGGTACACCCAGCTCATTATTTTTTTATGATACCATACAAAAATTACTCCTTCATAAGTCTCATGTTGTACAACACAAGGCTCAACAATCCCTTGGATGCTGAAAACAACTGTGCTTGGTCCTTCTACAAGATGAAAGATTTCCCTGAACAACTTCATTTCTTTCCTGATAAAGCAAGAGTTTCTGTGCTTCGCAATATTCAAAGGACAGCCTGTTCTCACCAAGAACCAGGAAACAATGCTCTGCTTTCTATAGAAAACTGGCCTCACAAAATTATCCTGACCTTGAGATTTTTTGAAGTAGAATCAATGTGAAAACTGTCCTTGGGCACCTCCTTTCCCAAAAGAAAAGTTCCACGGGAAATTTCCACTACCTGAACTGTTTAATCATGGTTTCTACTTTCATCACATCTTATTCTTGCCTTTTGAAAGAGCCCTTATTTATTTTAGTTGGAGCAGACCGAGGACTGGCATACACAAAGTCACTGTAATAACTCACACCCTCAGGAGTTAGAAAAGGATAATTCAATTCTTTTTAAAAATCACATAAAAGTATATTTTCTTCATATGGTTATCTGGCTCCATACTCCAAATCTAAATATACTAAGAACATCAAAAAATAGAGTATGTTTGTGCATGCTATATGCACCATCTTCAGAAAGCTCTGCCTACTTTAACAGACTTTTCTTTTCCACAAGGAAGATACTAGAAACTATACAAGCCTATCTTGTTAGAAAATTAAAAATAAATTTGCACACTGATGCTAGCTAAACCCAGAATCAACTTTAAAATACAAAACAGTTCCACATTAGTAATTATGCAAAATATCCCAAACAGGAGGCTGTCACACCCAAGGGAAACCCTCAAACTTAAAAATCTCATCACTTGTGTGACTTTCAGAGATTTATGCTCTTCTCTCACTTCAAACTACATCATATGTTACAGTTTCATCAAAGCAGTTTGTTTCATTTAAAATATCTTCAAGGAGCTTAGTGAGAACAGCTGCAATGCAGGCCCCTCCTCTCACAAGAATACTACTGAGTGTTCCTTTCTGTTTTGTCTTCAAACTAGACTTGATTAATCAGATTTCTGGTAAGTCTGCCCAGACACCTGTCTCCAGTTGAAAGTTAACCATTGTTTGTCTCACGTGAGTATGAGTGGATAACAACATTAGTGTACTTTTTATAGGGAGAACAAACAAGTTTTAATAATCAGAAAGGAAGGGAGGAAGGACAGGAGGGAAGGAAGACGTGAAGGGAAGAGAGAGGGAGGGGGAAGAGGAAGAACTTTTTATAAGAGAGCGCCCTGGTTGCTTTTTATGGCATAACTAGTCACCATACTTAGCTATATTGGCATTAGCATTAATCAGTTACCCTGGGACAGGAGTCAGTGTCGAGCCAGGAAGCACCCATTTGCTCCGCGGACTTCAGTATATGAAATATAGTGATGCTCTCCTACATACATTGTCTATTGTGACATCATTTGGCCAATGAGCCCACAAAGTTGGAACTTGTAAAGTGCCACTGTGAGCCCTCCTCCTGAGCAACCCCGCCCTGTTCCAAACTGCCCCACCCCACCCCACCCCATTACACCATTATTTGTATAATCTTACTCCACTATGGTTCCTTTCAAATTGGTTACAATTCAACAAACTATTTTCTGCAAAAAACCAAGACATATGGACAAAAGTAAAACAAATTAAAACATTTTAGCTGTTAAGATGAACATAAATATACTATGCCTCCCTGGTAGCTCAGTCTATAAAGAATCTGCCTGCTATGCAGGAGACCCAGGTTCCATCCCTGAGTCATTAAGATGCCCTGGAGAAGGAAATGGCAAACCTTCGGTATCCTTGCCTGGAGAATCCCTTCAGTCCTTGGGGTTGCAAAGAGTAAGACACAACTGTTTTATTTACACTTTTACTCTAATAAACTAATCAGATGTTTGTCCATACATTATACATAGAATCACCATCAATAAAGCAGAACTGCCAAGACTGAATGCTGAAAATTAAAGGAAATGTTGACACTAAATTTACATACATTTTGGGTGTGTAGCATTAATCTTTTAATTCTTTTTGGTTTCACACATCTGGTCTTCTTTGTTTTCCTGTGAATTTCTGTATATAAAATAATACTAGTTAAGGTCAGAAGCTTGACATTGTTCCTTTGAATTGTCTAGGAAGCAGCTTTACAAATGTGCTTCTTTATTGGGGCAACATATCCCGAAGAGTGGGGCTTCCCTGATGGCTCAGTGGTAAAGAAGCTGCCTGCCAATATCAAAATCAACCTGCAGGAGATACAGGTTCGATCCCTGGGTGAGGAAGATCCCCTGGAGAAGGAAATGGCAACCCACTCCAGTATTCTTGCCTGGGAAATCCCACGGACAGAGGAGTCTAGAGGGCTACAGTCCATGGAATCACAAAAGAGTCCAACAGGACTTAGCAACTAAACAATATAGAAGAGTAGAGACTCATCATCTCCAGGAAGAATGGTTTAGTTATAAAAACTAATGGTGCAGAAAGAACAGTGTCAAAAGCCATTCACTCTAACACACTGCCACAACCACTGGTAGCAAAGTATATTTACATGGCAGCCTTGATCACAGGTGTATCACTACATAGTGGGGCACCCTGGGTGGCTCAGACAAGTAGAAAACCTGCCTGTACTATATACACACATCCTATATTTTAAGAGGGTCATATCTCTGGAGAAACAAAAATCTCTGTAAAGCAGAAGTGTATGTATCTGTGGTTCACTGATTGGGGTGAGAATCTCAAGGCATAGATGCTTTCAGTATTAGTTCTAAGCTTCATCCAGGGACAGTCTCATCTTCTCAAGTGAACGAGTTGGAAAAAGATTCCCCCAAGAATCTTTTAATTACCTACAAATTAGGAAAGCAGATAGATTAGACCTAATTTAATTAGCTAAATGCTTTTCCATGGAAATGGGTAAAAAGAAGAACCCCAGGCTGAAAACTGTAAACGCATTCTTCGCAATATCGTACATGTGGCAGTCCCATTCATGGGTAGCAGCGTAATGCAATGAGGCGTCAGATTCTGGGTGTTTTCTGAACCCGGTTTTCCCATTCAATAGCTATCTGATGGTAGAATGGTTGTCTAAGTTTCCTGGGCCTTCATTTGTTCATATTTTCCAAATGGATAGGAACTGTGTGTTTGTCTTGCTTTGTCCTGTAATCATAAAGGTTTTTAAACTCAGTCACTGAAATGTATACAGAAGGGAAAAATTACATTCTAAGACTGTTATAGCTTTTGCTATTTCTGTTTCATTATTTCCAAGCAAGGCACTGAGAACATACCACTATTACCAGGCAACCTAGATGGCTCAACAAGCTTTCTTGTCCAGTATTAATATCCACGATGCAATTAATCAAGCTAGCAGGACTTCCAGAGAAAACAGATGCCTACAAGGGAAAAATGGCATGGATCTGCCTCACAGTGATTTCCAGGCAGTTCTCCTGGCGGATGCCAGATGAGTGACTAAATCGGGATTCAGCAAACTTTCTCTGTGGAAGGCCAGATAATAAATATTTTAAGTTTTGCAGGCCTTTGTCAAAGCTACGCAACTCTACCATTATTGTACAAATGTGGTCATAAACAGTATGTACATGAAGAGTATGGCTCTGTTCCAATGAAACTTTGTGGCCACTGATATTTAAATTTCATAATTTTCACATATCACAAAATCTTCTTCTTCTTTTCTTTTATTCCCCTCAACTGTTTAAAAATGTAAGGTGTGGGAGGGGGTTCATTTTTGGGAACTCATGTACACCCGTGGCGGATTCATGTCTATGTATGGCAAAACCAATACAGTATTGTAAAGTAAAATAAAGTAAAAAAAAAAAAAAAAAAAGTAAACGTCAGAAGAGTGAGAAAGGGGATCAGAGAGATGGCAGTGTGAGGAGGACTCAGCAGCACACTGTTGGATGAAGGGGCCACAGGCAAGAAATGCAGGCAGCCTCTAGAAGCTGGAAAAGGTAAAGAAACAGATTCTCTCCAGAGCATCCAGAAGGAAGCAGGTAACACCTTGATTTCACTCAGTGAGACTGGTGTTGAGAGTCTAACCTACAAAACTAAAATAAATGTGTTGTTTTAAAACTCTAAAAAAAAAAAATGTAAAAGTCATTCTTAGCTCTTTGGTGTACAAAAGCAAGCATTCCCCAGTATTTGGGCCAACGGCCTTAATTTGCAAATCTCTAGATGAATGTTAAGAAATTATAGAGGCTTTTCCTCTGGCTCTGTTGAAATGTCTGTCTGGGTTACACTGTGTGGTTATTCATTGTTCTCAGCACTGATTCCCCTGGCAAGGGACAGTGCAAGGGACAGTGTGCAAAGTGAATACACCGAGAGAGAAACCAAACCACACCAAGCATCTCACAAGTGTCACCAAGACAAAGGTTAGCAGTGGATACAAGTCTGAAGCCAGGTGGCAGGTATTCTGATCTCTGATCCTGCCTTCACCACGGAATCACCATGAGACTAAAGGGAAGATAACAGTGGGCGCCCCACACAATATAGGCAATGCCACGTTGGTGTCTGCACATGAAACAGCATTCTGCCCTTTAACAGAGCTTATCTAGTACCTTGATCACCTGCTCCTGAACTGGTTTCACAGGTCTTGGAGGCCCCCTGCCCATTATAGAGGGAAAAATTCTGTTTAATACCATGTACACTCAGTCTTACCTCTAACTCCCTTTGGAAATTGCAAATAATTCTCAAAAACAAGAAAATTCAGTAAGTCATCAATGTTTGTGTTGATCAGATTATTTTACTCAGGGCTTAGAGCAAACACAAACTGGTAGAGGCCTGGGGTGAACAGACATTCAAGAAGAAGAAAAAAAGTCAACAAGAAGAAGGAAGGACCCAAACTTCATCAGTTTCATAGTTCAGACTATGTGAATTCTTGCCATTTGTTCCGTAGCATTTACTGAGCTCTTCCTCAACTCAAGTTGGAAACCAGAACCTTTACCTTCATGATGCTTACAAACACAGAAATATGATTGAAGATTATCCCTGTGTTAATAATAGCCAATGTTAAACTAAAAGGTCAGTTGGACTCTAGTAAGAAAGTCAGATTTAGTTGGGAATTTCAGAAGTATCCATTTTCATTCAAAATAGCCTATAATCAAATCTGCAGCATAATGATACACTGAGTTGATTGCCTACCAGATCCTTTTGCTTATATTTTTTTTCTCACATTTGTAACCAGAATACATTGGTTGTTCAACACTAATGTAATGGTTGTGATGGTCAATCAACCATGTTCAAGAAAAATACATAGAAAGAACAGTCCCAATTTAAGTTTGGCAAGATTTCTTACCATTTGCTTCACTAATATTTTGTGGTAGGAACAAAGCTCAAGAAATTCTCTGTGGAACACTCAGCTCATTAAAGTAAACATTAATTAGGCCGCTAACAGAGGCATAGGCAGCCATTACAGCCATTATAATGGCCATATACAGCCACTAACATATTGCCACTAACAGTGTTGGAAAGGCAGGTTGATTGGAAATGTCTAAAAAATAGGGGGTAACACCAAGGATGAAGTAAACTCTAGATTCAGACGGGTCCAGATAGGAGTTCTGGTTCAACCATCTACTAGCAGTGTGACCTCACAAAGTGATGTCCACTTCCCAAGATTCAGTCTTCTCATCTGTAAGACACGAGTAGGAATTCGTCCCTACAGGTTGTTGTGAGTATTCCACAACATGCTGTCTAGAAGAGGGTTCAGGAAAGCATCAGGCACAAAGTAGGCTTCCAATCAGTGTCAACCTCTCGGAAGAAATCAGATTGTGTTGGTCAAGTCCTGTAAAGTCAAAATCCAGGGCACAGTCATTGGCTTCCTGGTAAACTGAGATTATACAACAAACCCCTGCTCCCAGACACTGGGAAACCTGGATTCACTTTCCTGCTTCAAGTAGGAAGAGATTTGGGGGATTTTTTTTTTTTTTTTTTTGGTAACTGAGGACCTAGTGACTGCGCAGATCTAAATCCTGTCACTTGTTGAGACTTTGCAAATTGTTTAACCCCGTCTATACCTCAGCCATGCATGTACAGTAGCTCAGTCATATCCTCCTCTTTGTGACCTCCTGAATTGTAGTCCACCAGGGATCCTCTGTTCATGGAATTCTCCAGGCAAGAATACTGGAGTGGGTTGCCATTTTCTCCCCCAGGGGATCTTGACACAGGGATCAAACTCGCATCTCCTGCAGGTCCTGCATGCAGCAGGCGGATTCCTTACCACTGAGCCACCTGGAAATTCCTTCCATGCCTCAGGATAATGTCTTTAAAATTAGAGTAATAGTAATACCTAATTCTTATGCTATTAGCATTATTGTGTAGAGATACACACACAGAGGAGCCTGCAATGGGCTACAGTCCATGGGTCACATAAGAGCCAGACATGACTTAATGGCTAAACAACACACACATACATATATACATACAAACACACACATAATAGTAATTCTGTGTAAGTTTAGTAACAGTAATTCTATATAAGACTGTAAGTATTAGCTTTATAATTAACACTGACATTCTGGACATTAAAGATAAGTATATATAGAAAAAAAATACTGAAGCTAAAAGATTGAGAAGGTCAGCTAAATGCACAAAGACAGCAAGCTTTATTCATTAATAAAACCATTATTGAGTACTGTACGGTACTAGGCACTGTCCTTTTTTTTTTAATTTAAATTTGTTTATTTTAATTAGAGGCTAATTACTTTACAATATTGTATTGGTTTTGCCATACATCAACATTTGCTATCCTTCTAAAGGTGAGGGGAGACTTCACTTGCAAGATACACTTTCAAAATTATTTGCTTGTTTAAAAAAATCTATACTTTATTTATTTAATGACTGACGGATTTTTGGCTGCACTGGGTCTTCCTTTCTGTGTGGGTTTTTCTCTAGTTGCCGCGAGTGTAGGCTGCTCTCCAGCTGTGGTGCACAGGCTTCTCATTGTGGTGGCTTTTCTTGCAGAGGAGCATGGGCTTTAGGGTGCTAGGGCTTCAGTGGTTTCAGCACAGGGGCTCCGTAGTTGCAGTTTTCAGGCTACAGAGCACAGGGTCAGTAGTTGTGCACAAGGGCCTAGTTGCTCCACAGTATGTGGGATCTTCCCGGATCAGGGATTGAATCCCATGTTTCCTACACTGGCAGGCAGATTCTTCACCACTGAGTCACCAGTGAAGCCTTGTTTTAAAATTTGAAATAAATCTCTTTGTAAAGTTATGCTGCAGCCATTTGCTTCTTTCTCTGAAAACCTGAAGAGACAGAAAAACAATTCAATCCAAGGGGATTTTTTCCATAGTTCTGATCCCCTAATAGATTTGTTTCTTTGGTTAGTTCTGCAGGAGCCCTCTCACCTCTCATCTTGGATTTTGAGAGAAGGTTGCAGCATCCTTGCGGTGTCATAGGAGATGCAGCCTATTAAAGGAAACCTTGCTCTTGGGAGCTGCACTTAAATGTACCTTCTATAAATGTTGTATTTAAGGCAAGAGGTAGCTCTGAGCCAAAAAGAAACTGAGACAGTTCCCCAATCCTAACTTATGGTGATAGACTCCTAATGCTGGAAGGATAAATCCCAGCTGCTGTGAAGTAACAGCAGCGGACTAACTCTTTAAAGAAGCTGTTTCTCAGGGATGGGGAGAGATGGAGATGAGGGCCTTTACTGAATGTGTGACCCAAATCAGTACTCAAGACTTAAAGTAAATCTTTTTTGACTAACAGCGACTAATACAAAGTGAGATGTGAAAACAAATGCTCTGGGGTCAGGATGCATATTGGTTTCCCAAATCTAGAACCCTCTAGAATTGAGCAGCTTGGGATGTGATGCCCTGAGGCTACTAGAGCCACCCTCCATGGCCCCACTGATGGAGGACTCTGTGCCCCCCTCTGCCCTGTGACAGCAGCCAGGGCTGAGGTTCCGCTCTGCCATGTCAGATGCTTGCTTTCTGGTGATCTGTACACCACTGCCGAGAGGGCTGGGCCTTCCTTCACCACAGCACTCTGCCGAACACCACCTCCTCCCCCAGGCTGAAGACAAGTGTTCCTGGATATGGGCTTAAATAGGTCAAAATATAAAAGAGCTAGTTATACCCTTCCAGCAAGAAAATGGCTCATACTTTCTCTCACTTATACAGCTGAGGTAAACCAATGAAATGTTTTGCACAGATTGAGGAAAATCTGCTTCATTTGCTCTCCTGCAAATAACAATCAAATTCTCTGAGGAAATAAAATGTCACCTCTGTAGATCTCTGGTTAGGCGCTCACTCACAATTTAAAAAGGCCTCCAGCTGACCCAAAAGAATTCAATTTTGGAAAATTACTAACCACGTACTAGCTACTGAGCTCTGAGAATGCATTTTAATGTACTGGTTTGACAACAACCCCCCCCAAAAAAATAAAACCCAGTTTTCTTTGTTTTGTTTATTGTTTCTCCTTGAAAATTTTGCATTAAATTGATAGGATAACTTAATGTCCATGATATCCTAACAGTGAAAGAATATGGTATAGAATCTTTCCATAAAATCCCAACAGAAACCAGGTTGTGAATATCCACCGATGTGCAAGGGTCTCCATTTGGGAAATAACGGAAAAGCAGGAGAGGTATTTTAAACAAATGAGTGAGTAAATTGGATTGATTTTACTATAGTAACTAGTCTAAACTAATAGAGAAGAAGGGCTAGAGAGGGCAGCAGGAGGCCGAGAACAAGGTCAGCAATTTAAAAGCCATTTCTCAGGGACTGAAAAAAAAAAAAAATCAGTGGATATTTAAGAGATATTTCAGCAATAGCGCCTCCAATATGTGGTTGTCATTCTAATTGGGTCAGGATTGAGAGGAAAGGAATAGGCCCATGAGGAAAACCACACTGATTGTAAATATTATTCAGACTTAGAACTGGAGGAGGGGAAAGTGAATGGCTTTCCTGAGCATATTTGTCAAAAGTAACTCTTATGCAAGGGCAGGTAGACTTCAATGAAAAGAATGAAGACTAATAGATGTCACTGACACATTCTGTGACCACACCTGGAGGCAGGTAGAGAAGGTAATCAAAGCATGGTCCCTGTCTATGCACTTGATTCCTCACCCACAAAAGGCCCAGGCCCTGTCCACTGCTTCCAAAATAATTTTCTCCAATATCTAAACTTGTCTTGGCCTGTTTCAAGGCCAGATTAATTTATTAATACCATGGTAACAAGCAATCATCCATCTACGGATACAACCCTGGTTTGCGGGGGGAAACTCATGAGGTTCAATGAAATGAACAGGAACAACCCAATTCAGTAAGAGTGAGCCAGACAGATAGAGGTGATGTTTCAGAAGGGAGGCACCAATGAGGAGGAGCTCAATTGCTATGGTTTGCAATAGGTGTAACCAAAATTATCCTCAAATTTCCTTGATTCTGTGGATTGTGGGATGTATCACTGTAACATCATTTTTCAAGATTGTGAGGGGCATAAAGCCACCATATTAAATACACACATTTGTAAGATATTTTCTAATTTCAGAAGCAGTTTTTAAAACGGGCATCTTAGAATGAAGAAATAAAGTAATTGCATACATCAAATAAGTCATTAAGTATTACAGGTGCCATGGAGAATTTATTCACTAGTTCATTCTCTCATTTACTGAGTCTTCTCTATATGCTTGGCACATGCTGTGATCTGGAATTACAATGCTGAACAAAGCAAAAATCCTTGACCTCAACAGAATCTCAGCCTGGGGTGGAGATAAGCATGTGAACACATTCAAAAGGGCCATCTTAAAGAACCTCCAAGAGTCAGTACAACACAGCGATTCATAGCCTTGAATAGCAAGGTTACGACCCAAGCTGTGCTGCTTACTAGTTGAGCTCTAGGGTATTCTTAACCTTCTGCCCTGGTTCAGCAACCATAAAATGGAATGAGAATAACCATACTTACTTTTATTAGACAGTAGGAATAAGTAAATTAGTTAATGAATCAAAAATGCTTAGCATGGTCTTGGACACATAATAAAAGTTGACTCCTAATCTTGCTATGTACACACAGGATGCAGAATTGTGTGTGGAAAGAGACCAGGGAAGTTTTACCAGACACGTGCCAGAACCCAGCATTGAGGGACTAGGAATTCATTTGGCAGATAAGAAAGATTTCTGAGTCTCGTTTTCTAAATATGTCCCATTTTAGGAACCAGTCAGAAGGCGGCTTCTGGTCAACTACCTTGGGGTCAGATCATGAAAGAATTTTGTGCCGGTTCCATTTGGTTAGCAGTTTGTCTAGTCAGAACAAGCAAAGTTTTGTCAACTTGAACCAAAGAAAACAGGGGAAAAGAAGAAGTCAATTTATTGACAGGTTGTGGATAACACTGAATAAGCAAGTCTTTGAAAGAATCCATGAGAGCTAAGCAATTCCAGGTAACTGGAGCAAATGGTCTTTCTTCTTAAAGTGCCTTAATCTAGAATGTGTGTCAGCAACAGAATCTACAATATGTGCCTGAAATAAACCACTTCCAACAACTTTCAGTCCTTCTTTCTCCTCACTCAAAAATGAAAATGTTCAGGCCTGCAGGCATTGGACCTGGGTAATTCCCCAAAGTAACATGAGTTGTGTGGCTCCCAGGAAAGTCGAGGATGGACATTCCATGGGCAAAAAGAGACACACAAGAGTCTTTCATGCTCTGCCAATGAGTCTGGACTTTTTGTGTAGGCAGAGGGAAACCTGTGGAGGTGTAAAGATGGAGATGATCCACACATCTGTTCTCTTCAGGAACACAAGACTCTACTCTGGAAAATGTAATGAATCCCAGTGAGCCAGCACTAACCCAGAACCCAGCCTCACCCACAGTGAGTAAGCACCCAGGATGCCTGGGCCCTGGCCTTGCCCACCAGCCCTGGGAATCCCAAGTCCTACATCCAGAGACCCCAGGACTTGGTTCTGCTCACCAGTAGGCAGACACTAATCCCAAGACCACCTCAACCCTGCAGCCTGCCATGTCAGGACCCAGTCCACCCACCAGCAGGCCAACACTAGCTCCAACACTAGCTTGAACCCCTCAGCCAGCCAGCTCACCAATGGGCCAGCTTAGTTCAGTTCAGTTCATTTCAGTTGCTCAGTCATGTCCGACTCTTTGCGACCCCATGAATCGCAGCATGCAAGGCCTCCCTGTCCATCATCAACTCCTGGAGTTCACTCAGACTCACGTCCATCAAGTCCGTGATGCCATCCAGCCATCTCATCCTGTCGTCCCTTTCTCCTCCTGCCCCCAATCCCTCCCAGCATCAGAGTCTTTTCCAATGAGTCAACTCTTCGCATCAGATGGCCAACGTATTGGAGTTTCAGCTTTAGCATCAGTCTTTCCAAAGAAGTCCCAGGACTGATCTCCTTCAGAATGGACTGGTTGGATCTCCTTGCAGTCCAAGGCACTCTCAAGAGTCTTCTCCAACACCACAGTTCAAAAGCATCAATTCTTTGGCTCTCAGCCTTCTTCACAGTCCAACTCTCACATCCATACATGACTACTGGAAAAACCATAGCCTTGACTAGACGGACCTTAGTCAGCAAAATAATGTCTCTGCTTTTGAATATGCTATCTAGGGCCAGCTTAGGGACACCACAAATCCTCCAACTAGCTGTATGAGGAACCAGCCACATCCATTAGCAGGCCAATACTAGATCCGGAAATCTCAACCTGGCAACCACCCACATCCAAACCAGGTTCCACCTACCATTGAGCCAGCACTAGCCTTGGACTAGCCCACCCTCTCCCTGGGCCCACAGCTAGGCATCTCATGACCCAGCCTTGCCAAACAGAAGCCAACAGTCTCCACCCAAGGCACAGCATGGAAAGCAACCAGTCCAGGGCCAGCCACCCACGGTAGTCAAACCACCACAACAGAAGGGGCACCACTCAGTCCACATAGGGGACACCCCTAGAGCATGTAGCTCTGGCAACCAGAAAAGAATGTGCTGCTGGGATACATAGGATGTCTCCTACAGAAGGCCACTTCTCCACAGTCAGAAAATGTAACCAACTTACCACATACATAGCAATAAAAATGAGACAACAGAGGAACGTGTTCAAAGAGAAGGAACAAGACAAATCCCAGAACAACAACTAACTAAAGGGCAGCTAGGCAATCTGCCCAACAAAGAGTTCAAAGTGATGATATGTTCAAAGAAATCAGGAGAAGATTGGATGAAAAGAGTGAGAAGTTAGAATTGAGTGAGAAGTGAGAAATTAGAACACAGTAAGAGTTGGAAAATATAAAGAAGAAACAAATAGAGATGAAGTATACAATAACCGAAATGAAAAATACATTAGAAGGTATCAACAGTAGATTAGATGATATCAAGGAACAGATAAGCAAGCTAGAAGACAGAGGAATGGAAAACACTGAAGTTGAACAGAAAAAAGACAAGAGGAAAAATTAAAAAAAATGAGAACAGTTTAAGAGACATCTGAGACAACATCAAGCATACTAACATTTGCATTATAGGGGTCCTAGGAGGAGAAGATACAGAGAAAGGGGCAGAGAATATACTTGAAGACATAATAACTGAAAACTTTCCTAACTTTGGAAGGAAAACAGATTTCCAGGTCCAGGAAGCACAGAGAATCCCAACAGGATCAATTCAAAGCGGCAGATTATGATGTATAAACTTCCAGCTGTGAAATAAATGAGTCATGGGTATGAAATGTACAGTGTGGGGAATATAGTCAAAAGTATCCTGCTATGGTGACATATCATAACAAGACTTATGGTGGTGATCAGTGCAAACTATATCATCAAATCACTATTATGTAACAGGAACTAACATAGTATTTTAGGTCAATTTTACTTCAAAAACAAACTCATAGAAAAAGAGATTGCATTTGTGCTCATAACAGGTGGGAAGTAGGGGGAGGGAGGATAGGGTGAAAACAGTCAAAAGTTACAAACTTTCAATTATAAGATAAATAAGCATTTAGGGAGGTAACGTGTGACATGATAAATAAAATTGACCTTGCCTGTGTTACATATGAAAGTTGTCAAGAGAGTAAATCTTAAGCGTTCTCATTACAATTTTAAAAAAAAATCCATCTCTTTAGTTTTATATCTGTATGATATGATGGATGTTCACTAAACTTATTGTGATAATCACTTCATGACGTATGTAAACCAAATCATGCTGTACACTTTAAATTTATACAATGCTGTATGCCAACCATATCCCAACAAAACTGGAAGAAAAAATAGTAAAATCAGAATGCAGTGTCTGAATTTCAGTTCTATACACTGGCAGTTCAGTTCAATTGAGTTGCTCAGTCGTGTCTGACTCTTTGTGACCCCATGAACTGCAGCATGCCAGGCTGCCCTGTCCATCATCAACTCCCGGAGTCTACCCAAACTCATCTCCATTGAGTCAGTGATGCCACCCAACCATCTCATCCTCTGTTATCCCCTTCTCCTCCTGGCCTCAATCTTTCCCAGCATCAGGGTCTTTTCAAATGAGTCAGCTTTTAGCATCAGGTGGCCAAAGTATTGGAGTTTCAGCTTTAGCATCAGTCCTTCCAGTGAACACCCAGGACTGATCTCCTTTAGAATGGACTGGTTGGATCTCCTTGCAGTCCAAGGGGCTCTCAAGAGACTTCTCCAATGCCACAGTTCAAAAGCATCAATTCTTCAGTGCTCAGCTTTCTTTATAGTCCAACTCTCACATCCATACATGACCACTGGAAAAACCATAGCCTTGACTATATGGACCTTTGTTGGCAAAGTAATGTCTCTGCTTTTTAATATGCTGCCTAGGTTTGTCATAACTTTCCTTCCAAGGAGTAAGTGTCTTTTAATTTCATGGATGCAATCACCATCTGCAGTGATTTTGAAGTCAAAAAAATAAAGTCAGCCACCGTTTCCACAGTTTCCCCATCTATTTCCCATGAACTGATAGGACCAGATGCCATGATCTTCGTTTCCTGAATGTTGAGCTTTAAGCCAACTTTTTCACTCTCCTCTTTCACTTTCATCAAGAGGTTCTTTTGTTCTTCTTCACTTTCTTCCATAAGGGTGGTGTCATCTGCATATCTGAGGTTATTGATGTATCTCCCAGCAATCTTGATTTCAGCTTGGGCTTCCAAGCCCAGCCCTTCTCATAATGTACACTGCATATAAGTTAAATAAGCAGGGTGACAATATACAGCCTTGACATACTCCTTTTCCTATTTGGAACCAGTCTGTTGTTCCATGTCCAGTTCTAACTGCAGAGAATGCTCTAATTTCTATTCTACAGCATTTATATACAAGCACTGTACTTATACAGCTGGATTTAAAAAAAATACAACCTTTTTTGCTGAAGGAGCTCACAATATAAGTGTTCCAACCTCTTCAAAGCTCTTTAAATTTCTATATAATTACTTAGCTGAAAATTTCTCACATTAACAAATTATTAATGTGCTATTTATCAAGTCCCAGATAAGACTATTCTCATCTGTGTGAAACAAAATAGCTACATAAAATATACAAAGGTAGATTTTCTTACTAGAATTAGAATCAAAAACTCCACTTCTCATGTAAATGGCAGAAGAAAACAAATTTTAGATAGAGTAATAGATCCCAAGTTATTTATATTTAGTTTTTGATTGTTTGAGGAAAAAGATGTACTTTCTACCTGTACCCAATTCCTCCATCCACCAGTAACTTTTTACATACTTCAGTCAGTTTAGTTATTGGATGAATTAGAGGCTTCCCAGGTGGTGCCAGTGGTAAAGAACAACCTACCAATTCAGGAGACCGTAAGAAATGCAGGTTCAATCCCTGGGTAGGAAAGATCCCCTGGAGGAGGACATGGCAACCCACTCCAGTGTTCTTGCCTGGAGAACCCCAAAGACAGAGAAGCCTGATGGGTTACAGCCCATAAGGTTGCAAAGAGTTGGACATGACTGAAGCGGCTTAGCACACATGCATGCAGATCCAGGAGAATCAAGTGATTAAAAGCTAGGGCATCAATATAATAGAGTATCAAAACCAGAGCACTTTGGGGAGTGAATAAAGTCACAGTAAGAAAAGGTCAGTTTTCATCCCAATCCCAAAGAAAGGCAATCCCAAAGAATGCTCAAACTACTGCACAATTACACTCATTTCACATGCTAGTAAAGTAATACTCAAAATTCTCCAAGCCAGGTTTCAGCAATACATGAACCATGAACTTACAGATGTTCAAGCTGGTTTTAGAAAAGACAGAGGAACCAGAGATCAAATTGCCAACATCCGCTGGATCATGGGAAAAGCAAGAGAGTTCCAGTAAAACATCTATTTATGCTTTATTGACTATGCCAAAGCCTTTGACTGTGTGGATCATAATAAATTGTGGAAAATTCTTAAAGAGATGGGAATACCAGACCTACTTGACCTGCCTCTTGGGAAACCTACATGCAGGTCAGGAAGCAACAGTTAGAACTGGACATGGAACAACAGACTGGTTCCAAATAGGAAAAGGAGTACGTCAAGGCTGTATATTGTCACCTGCTTATTTAACCTCTATGCAGAGTACATCATGAGAAACGCTGGGCTGGAGAAACACAAGCTGGAATCAAGATTGCCGGGAGAAATATCAATAACCTCAGATATGCAGATGACACCACCCTTATGGAAGAAAGTGAAGAGGAACTAAAGAGCCTCTTGATGAAAGTGAAAGAGGAGAGTGAAAAAGTTGGCTTAAAGCTCAACATTCAGAAAACGAAGATCATGGCATCTGGTCCCATCACTTCATGGGAAATAGATGGAGAAAGAGTGGAAACAGTGTCAGACCTTTTTTTTTTTTTTTTTTTTTTTTTTTTGGCTCCAAAATCACTGCAGATGGTGACTGCAGCCATGAAATTAAAAGATGCTTACTCTTTAGAAGGAAAGTTATGACCAACCTAGATAGCATATTCAAAAGCAGAGACATTACTTTGCTGACTAAGGTCCGTCTAGTCAAGGCTATGGTTTTTCCTGTGGTCATGTATGGATGTGAGAGTTGGACTATAAAGAAAGCTGAGCACTGAAGAATTGATGCTTTTGAACTGTGGCATTGGAGAAGACTCTTGAGAGTGCCTTGGACTGCAAGGAGATCCAACCAGTCCATCTTAAAGGAGATCAGTTCTGGGTGTTCATTGGAAGGACTGATGCTAAAGCTGAAAATTCCAATACTTTGGCCACCTCATGCGAAAAGTTGATTCATTGGAAAAGACCCTAATGCTGAGAGGGATTGCAGGCAGGTGAAGAAGGGGACATCAGAGGATGAGATAGCTGGATGGCATCACCAATTCGATGCACATGAGTTTAAGTAAACTCCAGGAGTTGGTGATGGACAAGGAGTCCTGGCGTGCTGCGATTCATGGAGTTGCAAAGAGTCAGACACGACTGAGCGACTGAACTGAACTGAACTGAACTGAGTTACGTTGGGACAAGAGAAGTAACCTGAGACCATCTGAGACAAACTGAGTCATTACAGTCACCCTGTTGGAAACTTGTGCTCTGAGGTCAGAGTTTGTGGGTAGGGAGGGACAACTGAAGGATTTTGAGTAGTGTTGTTAAATGACCAGGACTTCAGGAAACTCAGTCTAAAAGTGAATTATGGCTAGATTGGAGCAGAGACAAACTGAGGATAGAGAAGCCCATGAAGATGTAACTAGGAAGGAAATAATGAACACGTCAAGCTAGGATGGTGGCAATAAAAAGAGAAAACCTAGGAGAACTAGATGGCAGAAGAAAAGGTGGATGTGGAGTACATATATCTTCACAGATACATCAGAAATACACCTTCAGACACAGAAGTGCATACAGAACACCAGCTGAGAGTGGACAGGAGGACCTGACCAGTGGGAAATATATATGTATAGAACCACACAAAACTCGGTAGGATGAAGGAACTGGGAGAAAAATAGGAGTATTCGTAGGACTGGACCTACCCTTGGTGGGTGGGGGAACTGAAGCAGGGGTCCAATCCCCACAGTGGGGCACTTTTCTGAGTTAGAGGAGAAACATTTAAGACTGAGAGTGAAACAGCTGATCTATGGCAGCCTAAATGGAATGAGAATCAGACAGTCCTTGCCAGACCTATATATATGCCAGGCAAGAATGTGGGTCTCCTGGAAGGTGCAGCAGCTGGGAGCTGGAGTTTAAGGATTGTGGAGCAATCACAGTGCAAGGGCTGCTGTTGACTGCAGAGAGACAGATCAAGGGGATGTGAGGGAGGAGATCATGGTGGGAAATGCCTGTGTTGGAAAACCAGGCAGCCATGGAAGCAAGGTGATACTGCTGAGTCATGTGTAGAGGGTGGAGCCATCACCATAGCCTCTCTCTCTCTCCACATGCCAGCATTGGCAGCTGGCCAATAGAGAGACTGGCCCATCAGATGCCTGACACACTGAACTACAGAGTAGGACCCCACCCAGGGTGCCCCTCTATATGCCTGATGGGCTGAACAACAGAAAGTGTCCCTAGGCAAGAGATCCCTCTAAGTGCCTGAGTGGGCAGAGCTATGGAGAAAGACTGGCCAAAGAGGTCTTCTGATTGCCAGCTACAAGAGGCTAAAAAAAGGACTCTGATAGGGCCATAACTCCTGCTATGGAGGCAGTTTGTGTCCCTGAACACTTGACACTGCCAGGGTCCCTGCAAGCCAAGCAGCTGCACCATCTTCATGCCCAACTCTCATTGGAGCAGAGCTGCCACAGGCAAAAAAAAAAAAAAAAAAAAGTATTTATGAGCACAAGGTCGCTTTGGTCCTGTCCGACTCTTTGTGACCCTGTAGACTGTGGCCTTCCAGGGACTTCCCTGGTGCCTCAGAGGTTAAAGCATCTGCCTCCAATGCAGGAGACCCAAGTTCGATCCCTGGGTCAGGAAGATCCCCTGGAGAAGGAGATGGTAACCCACTCCAGTATTCTTGCCTGGAGAATCCCATGGACAGAGAAGCCTGGTAGGCTACAGTCCACGGGGTCGCAAAGAGTCGGGCACAACTGAGCGACTTCACTTCACTTCAGATTGTGGCCTGCCAGGCTTCTCTGTCAGACGGGGGTTCTCCAGGCAAGAATACTGGAGCATATTGGACAATACTCTTTGCTATACCCTTCTAGAGCACTATATTTCATAATACCCTAGCCACCTACCCCCCTGGGTACCTGGAGCTGCAAGAACCCCTGTGACCCAAGCAGCTGCACCACCTCCACACCTGGCCCTCACAGGGGCAAACCCAACAACTCCAGGGCAGCCTCAGAAGCTAAACCCCAGTGGACGACCCACACATAGAGGTTGAAATAAAACCACAATTGAAACCCGGGGGTAGTATGGCTAAGGAAGATGACCCAAAACCTTCCCACCAGCTGTACAACATGCAGATTAAATCCACATGATCAACTAAGCAGATTCTGTGTCTGTGGAATATATAAAATGTCATTGAGAGCTCCCACTAAAGAAAACACACTAGCTCTGATAGCTGTGGACATTGGAAGCAAGAACATGCATGTGTAGGACCAGATTAGAATCTGAGCAGCCCCCACAGCAGGTCCAAAGACCAGTACAGTGTTAGAGGGCATCCTAGGGAGGTGAGGTAGACTGATTCCCAGAGAGAGAAGGATTCTAACAGCAGAGACTCAAGAAAACCATTCATTATTTTTATTTTTTGACTTGTTCTGTAGTTTATTTTGGATTTTTTTAATTTTTTTCCTTCATGCCCCGCCCCGCCTCCCCTCCCCGCAGTGTAGCTGTCAAATTTTTTCTTTTTCCTCAGTCACATTTTTTACTGTTGTCATAAGCTTCTGCCTCTATGTTGGGCTTTTGCTACTTCACTTTCACTTTCACTGAAGAAATCAAAAGGAAAATCAAAAAAATTCTAGAAACAAATGACAATGAAAACACAACTCAAAACCTATGGGATACAGCAAAAGCAGTTCTAAGAGGGAAGTTTATAGCAATACAATCCTACCTCAAGAAACAAGAAAAGCATAGAATAGACAACCTAACTTTACATCTAAAGCAACTGTAAAAAGAAGGGAAAAAAATATTAGTACAAGGAAAGGATTCATAAAGATTCAAGTAGAGATAAATGAAAAAGAAATGAAAGAAACAACAGTAAAGATTAATAAAACTAAAGGCTGATTCTTCAAGAAGATAAACAAAATTGACAAACCCTTAGCCAGTCTTCAGTATTCTAACGTCGAGAATCCCATAAACAGTATGCAAAAGCAAAAAGATAAGATACTGAAAGATGTACTCCCCAGGATGGTAGGTACCAAATATGCTACAGGAGATCAGCGGAGAGATTACTCCAGAAAGAATGAAGAGATGAAGCCAAAGCAAAAACAACACCCAGTTGTGGATGTGACTGGTGATGGAAGCAAGGCCTGATGCTGTAAAGAGCAATATTGCATAGGAATCTGGAATGTGGTCCTGAATCAATGCAAATTGGAAGTGGTCAAACAGGAGATGGCAAGAGTGAACGTCGACATTTTAGAAATCAGGGAATTAAAATGGGCTGAAATGGGTTAATTTAGCTGAGATGACAATCTACTACTATGGGCAAGAATACCTTAGAAGAAATGGAGTAGCCATCATAGTCAACAAAAAAAGTCCAAAATGCAGTACTTGGGTGCAATCTCAGAAACGACAGGATGATCTCTGTTCGTTTCCAAGGCAACCATTCAATATCATGGTAATCCAAGTCTGTGCCCTGACCAGTAATGCTGAAGAAGCTGAAGTTGAACGATTCTATGAAGACCTACAAAAACTTCTAGAACACCCAAAAAAGATGTCCTTTTCATTATAAAGAAAGTGAAAGTGCAGTTGCTCAGTCATGTCTGACTCTTTGTGACCCCATGGACTGTAGCCTATCAGGCTCCTCCATCCTTAGGATTTTCCATGTGCGAGTGCTGGAATGGATTGCCATTTTCTTCTGCAGGGGATCTTCCCAACCCAGGAATCGAAGCCAGGCCTCCCACATTGCAGGCAGACACTTTACTGTCTGAGCCATCAGGAAGATCCCTCATTATAGAGAACTGGAATACAAAAGTAGGAAGTCAAGAAACACCTGAAGTAACAGGCAAATTTGGCCTTGGAGTACAGAATGAAGCAGAGAAAATGCTAATAGAGTTTTGCCAAGAGAATGCACTGGTCATAGCAAACACCCTCTTTCAACAACACAAAAGACTCTACACATGGACATCATCAAATGGGCAGCACAGAAATCAAATTGATTATATTATTTGCAGCCAAAGATGAAGAAGCTCTATACAGTCACCAAAAACAAGACCAGGAGCTGACTGTGGCTCAGATCATGAACTCCTTACTGCTAAATTCAGACTTAAATTGAAGAAAGCAGGGAAAACCACTAGACCATTCAGTTATGACCTAAATCCTGTCCTTAAAGATTATAAATGGAAATGAAATGGATTAAGGGACTAAATCTGATAGAGTGCCTGATGAACTATGGACAGAGATTCCTGATATTGTATAGGAGACAGGGATCAAGACTATCCCTAAGAAAAAGAAATGGAAAAAAGCAATATGGCTGTCTGAAGAGGCCTTATAAATAGCTGTGAAAAGAAGAGAAGTGAAAAGCAAAGGAGAAAAGGAAAGATATACCCTTTTGAATGCAGAGTTCCAAAGAATAGCAAGGAGAGATAAGAAAGTCTTCCTCAGCGACCAGTGCAAAGACAGAGAAGAAAATAATAGAATGGGAAAGACTAGAGATCTCTTCAAGAAAATTACAGATACAAAGGGAATATTTCTTGCAAAGATGGCCTCAATAAAGGACAGAAATTGTATGGACCTAACAGAGGCAGAAGATAGTAAGAAGAGGTGGCAAGAATACACAAAAGAACTGCACAAAAAAGATCTTCACAACTCAAATAATCATGAGTGTGATCACTCCCCTAGAGCCAGACATCCTGGAATGTGAAGTCAAGTGGGCCTTAGGAAGCATCACTACAAACAAAGCTGGAAGAGGTGATGGAGTTCCAGTTGAGCTATTTCAAATCCTGAAAGATGATGCTGTGAAAGTGCTACACTCAATATACTAGCGAATTTGGAAAACTCAACAGTGGCCACAGGACTGGAAAATGTCAGTTTTCATTCCAATCCCAAAGAAAGGCAATGCAAAAGAATGCTCAAACTACCGCACAATTGCACTCATCTCACATGCTAGTAAAGTAATGCTCAAAATTATCCAAGACAGGCTTCAGCAATATGTTAACCATGAACTTCCAGAAGTTCAAGTTGGATTTAAAAAAGACAGAGGAACCAGAGATCAAATTGCCAACATCCGCTGGATCATCAAAAAAGCAAGAGTGTTCCAGAAAAACATATATTTCTGCTTTATTGACTATGCCAAGCCCTTTGACTGTGTGGATCACAACACACTATGGAAAATTCTTCAAAAGATGAAAATACCAGGCCACCTGACCTGCCTCTTGAGAAATCTGTATGCAGGTCAGGAAGCAACAGTTAGAACTGAACATGGAACAATAGACTGGTTCCAAATAGGAAAAGGAGTACGTCAAGGCTGTATATTGTCACCCTGCTTATTTAACTTCTATGCAGAGTACATCATGAGAAGGGCTGGGCTGGATGAAGCCCAAGCTGGAATCAAGATTGCTGGGAGATATATCAATGTCCTCAGATATGCAATTGACACCAACTTTATGGCAGAAAGTGAAGGACTAAAGAGCCTCTTGATGAAAGTGAAAGAGGAGAGTGAAAAAGTTAGCTTAAAACTCAACATTCAGAAAGCTAACATCATGGCATCCAGTCCCATCACTTCATGGCAAATAGATGGAGAAACAGTGGAAACAGTGGCAGACTATTTTGAGGGGTCCAAAATCACTGCAGATGGTGATTGCAGTCATGAAATAAAAAGACACTTACTCCTTAGAAGAAAAACTATGACCAACCTAGACAGTATATTAAAAAGCAGAGACATTACTTTGCCAACTAAGGTCCATCTAGTCAAGGCTATGGTTTTGTCAGTAGTCATGTATAGATGTGAGAGTTGAAGTATAAAGAAATCTGAACTCCGAAGAATTAATGTTTTTGAACTGTGGTGTTGGAGAAGACTCTTGAGAGTCCTTTGGACTGAAAGAAAGTCCAACCAGTCCATCCTAAAGGAAATCAGTCCTAAATATTCATTGGAAGGACTGATCCTGAAGCTGAAACTCCAATAGTTTGGCCACCTGATGTGAAGCTCTGTCTTATTTGAAAAGTCCCTGATGCTGGGAAAGATCGAAGGCGGGAGAAGAAGGGGATGACGGAGGATGAGATGCTTGGATGGTATCACCAACTGTGTGAACATGACTTTGAGTAGACTCCAGGAGTTGGTGATGGACAGGGAGGCCTGGCTTGCTGCAGTCCATGGGGGTGCAAAGAGTCAGACGCATCTGAGCTACTGAACTGAGCTGAACTGAACTAACCAGACTCATCAAGAAAAAAAAGAGAGAATAACCAAATCAATGAAATTAGAAATGAAAAGGGAGAGGTTTTAACAGACAATACAGAAATACAAAGGATTATAAGAGACTATTATGAACAACTATATGGCAATAAAATAAATATCCTGGAAGAAAAGACAGATTCTTAGAAAAGCTCAATCTTCCAAGACTGAACGAGGAAGAAATAGAAATTATGAACAACTCAATTACAAGCACTGAAATTGAAGCCATGATAAAAAAATCTCCCAAAAAATAAAAGCCCAGGACCAGATGGCTTCACAGACGAATTCTATCAAACATTTAGAAAGAGCTAATGCCTATCATTCTAAAACTCTTTCAAAAAATTGCAGAGGAAGGAACACTTCCAAACTCATTCTACAAGGCCATCATCACCCTGATATGAAAACCAGACAGAGACAACACAAAAAAGGAAAACTACAGGCCAATATCACTGATGAACATAGATGTAAAAATCCTCAACAATATTTTAGGAAACAGAATTCAGCAACACATCAAAAAGCTCATACACCATGATCAAGTTGGATTTATTCCAGGGATGCGAGGATTCTTCAATATATGAAAATCAATCAATGTGATACACCATATTAACAAATTAAAAGATTAAAACCATATGATCTTCTCAATAGATGCAGAAAGAGCCTTTGACAAAATGCATCACCTATTTATGATTAAAACTTTTCAGAAAATGGGCATAGAAGGAACCTACCTCAACATAGTAAGGCCATATATGATAAGTCTACAACAAACATTATTCTCAGTGGTAAAAAACTGAAAGCATTTCCCTTAAGATTAAGAACAAGACAAGGGTGTCCACTTGTGCCACTATTATTCAACATAGTTCCAGAAGTACTAGCTATAGCAATCAGAGAAGAAAAAGAAATAAAAGGAATCCAGATTGGAAAAGAAGTAAAGCTCTCACTGTTTGCAGATGACATGATACTGTACATAGAAAACCCTAAAGATAGTATCAGAAAATTACTAGAGCTAATCAGTGAATTTAGCAAAGCTGCAGGATACAAAATCAATGCACAGAAATCACTTGCATTTCTATACACTAACAATGAAAAATCAGAAAGGCAATTAAAGAATCAATCCCATTCACCATTGAAACAAAAAGAATTAAATATCTAGGAATATACTTACCTAAGGAGACAAAAGAACTGTATACAGAAAATTATAAGACACTAATGAAATAAATCCAAGATGACATAAACAGATGGAGAGATATTCCATGTTCCTGGGTAGAAAGAATCAATATTGTGAAAATGACTATACTACCAAATGCAATCTATAGATTTAATGCAATCCTTATCAAATTACCAATGGCATTTTTCAAAGAACTGGAACAAAAAATTTCACAATTCATATGGAAACACAAAAGACACCAAATAGCCAAAGCAGCCTTGAGATAGAAGAATGGAGCTGGAGGAATCAACCTTCCTGACTTCAGGTTATACAACAAAGCTACAGTCATCAAGACAGTATGGTACTGGCTCAAAAACAAAAATATAGACCAATGGAACAAGGTAGAAAGCCAAGAATAAACCCATGTACTATAGGTACCATATTTTTGACAAAGGAGGCAAGAATATACAATGGGGCAAAGACAGCCTCTTCAATAAATGGTGCTAGGAAAACTGAACAGCTCATGTAAAAGAATGAAATTAGAACACTTTCTAACACCGCACACAATGATAAACTCAAAAAGGATTAAAGACTTAAATGTAAGACCAGAAATTATAAAACTTTGAGGAAAACTTAGGCAGAACACTGGATGACATAAATCAAAGCCAGATCCTCCTCCTAGAGTAACAGAAATAAAAACAGAAGTAAATAAGTGGGACCTGATGCAGGTGACACCACCCTTATGGCAGAAAGTGAAGAGGAACTAAGAAGCCTTTTGATGAAAGTGAAAGAGGAGAGTGAAAAAGTTGACTTAAAGCTCAACATTCAGAAAACAAAGATCATGGCATCCGGTCCCATCACTTCATGGGAAATAGATAGGGAAACAGTGGAAACAGTGTCAGACTTTATTTTGGGGGGCTCCAAAATCACTGTAGATGGTGACTGCAGCCATGAAATTAAAAGATGCTTACTCCTTGGAAGAAAAGCTATGAGCAACCTAGATAGCATTATGAAAAGCAGAGACATTACTTTGCCAACAAAGGTCAGTCTAGTCAAGGCTATGGTTTTTCCAGTAGTCATGTATGGATGTGAGAGTTGGACTGTGAAGAAGGCTGAGCACCGAAGAATTGATGCTTTTGAACTGTGGTGTTGGAGAAGACTCTTGAGAGTCCCTTGGACTGCAAGGAGATCCAACCAGTCCATTCTGAAGGAGATCAGCCCTGAGTGTTCTTTGGAAGGAATGACACTAAAGTGGAAACTCCAGTACTTTGGCCACCTCATGAGAAGAGTTGACTCATTGGAAAAGACTTTGATGCTGAGAGGGATTGGGGGCAGGAGGAGAAGGGGACAACAGAGGATGAGATGGCTGGATGGCATCACTGACTCGATGGCCGCGAGTCTGAGTGAACTCCGGGAGTTGATGATGGACAGGGAAGCCTGGCGTGCTGCAATTCGTGGGGTCGCAAAGAGTCAGACACGACTGAGTGACTGAACTGAACTGATTAAATTTAAAAGCTTTTGTGCAGCAAAGAAAAGTATAAGCAAGGTGAAAAGACAACCCTCAGATTGGGAGAAAATAATAGCAAATGAAATAACTGACAAAGGATTAATCTCCAAAATACACAAGCAGCTCATACAACTCAATACCAGAAAAACAAACAACACAATCAAAAAGTGGGAAAAAGACTTAAATAGACATTTTTCCAACGAGGACATACAAATGTGTGATAAACACATAAAATGATACTCAACATGACTCATTATTAGAGAAATGCAAATCAAAACTACAGTGAGATATCACCTCACGCCGGTCCAAATGGCCCTCATCAAAAAGTCTACAAACAATAAATGCTGGAGAGGGTGTGGAGAAAAGGGAGCACTCTTGCTCTGTTGGTGGGATTGTAAATTGATACAGCCACCACGGAAGACAGTATGGAGATTCCTTAAAAAACTAGGAATAAAACCACCATGTGACCCAGCAATCCCACTCCAGCAATCGCACTCCACTCTCACTCCTATACTGTGCGGAAACCAAAATTGAAAGAGACACATGTATCCTATTGTTCATTGCAGCACTATATACAATAGCTAGAACATGGAAGCAACCTAGATGTCCATCGACATGAATAGATTAAGAATTTGTGGTATATATACACAATGGAATATTACTCAGCCATAAAAGCGAACACATTTGAGTCAGTTCTAATGAGGTGGATGAACCTATAACCTATTATACAGAGTGAAATGAATCAGAAAGAGAAAGATAAATACCGTATTCTAACACATATATGGAATCTAGAAAAATGGTACTGAAGAATTTACTTGCACAGCAACAATGCAGAAACATAGAGAATAAACTTATGGACATGGGAAGAGGGGAGGAGAGGCTGAGATGTATGAAAAGAGTAACGTGGAAACTTACATTCAGTTCAGTTCAGTTCAGTCGCTCAGTCATGTCTGACTCTGCAACCGCATGAATCGCAGCACGCCAGGCCTCCCTGTCCATCACAAATTCCCAGAGTTCACTCAGACTCACGTCCATCGAGCCAGTGATGCCATCCAGCCATCTCATCCTTCGTCGTCCCCTTCTTCTCCTGCCCCCAATCACTCCCAGCATCAGAGTCTTTTCCAATGAGTCAAACTTTTCACATGAGGTGGCCCATATGTTAAATAGATAGCCAATGGGAATTTGCTGTATGGCTCAGGAAACTCACACAATGGCTCTGTATCAACCTAGAGGGGTGGAATGGGGCAGGAGAGGGGAAGGAGTTTCAACAGGAGGAGGATATATGTATACCTATGGCTGGTTCATGTTGAGATTAGACAGTTCAGTTCAGTTCAGTCGCTCAGTCGTGTCTGACTCTTTGCGACCCCAAGAATCACAGCACGCCAGGCCTCCCTGTTCATCACCATCTCCCGGAGTTCACTCAGACTTACGTCCATCGAGTCGGTGATGCCATCCAGCCATCTCATCCTCTGTCGTCCCCTTCTCCTCCTACCCCCAATCCCTCCCAGCATCAAAGTCTTTTCCAATGAGTCAACTCTTCACATGAGGTGGCCAAAGTACTGGAGTTTCCGCTTTAGTGTCATTCCTTCCAAAGAACACTCAGGACTGATCTCCTTCAGAATGGACTGGTTGGATCTCCTTGCAGTCCAAGGGATTCCCTAGAGTCGTCTCCAACACCACAGTTCAAAAGCATCAATTCTTCAGTGCTCAGCCTTCTTCACAGTCCAACTCTCATGTCCATACATGACCACAGGAAAAACCATAGCCTTGACTAGACGGACCTTAGTCCCCAATGTGTGTCTCTGCTTTTCAATACGCTATCTAGGTTGGCCATAACTTTTCTTCCAAGGAGTAAGCATCTTTTAATTTCATGGCTGCAGTCACCATCTGCAGTGATTTTGGAGCCCAGAAAAAATAAACTCTGACACTGTTTCCACTGTTTCCCCATCTATTTCCCATGAAGTGATGGGACCAGATGCCATAATCTTCATTTTCTGAATGTTGAGTTTTAAGCCAACTTTTTTGCTCTCTTCTTTCACTTTCATCAAGAGGCTTTTTAGCTCCTCTCCAATTTCTGCCGTAAGGGTGGTGTCATCTGCATATCTGAGGTTATTGATATTTCTCCCCACAATCTTGATTCCAGCTTGTGTTTCTTCCAGTCCAGTGTTTCTCATGATGTACTCTGCATAGAAGTTAAATAAGCAGGGTGACAATATACAGCCTTGATGTACTCCTTTTCCTATTTGGACCAGTCTGTTGTTCCATTTCCAATTCTAACTGTTGCTTCCTGACCTGCATACAGATTGCCCAAGAGGCAGGTCAGGTGGTCTGGTATTCCCATCACTTTCAGAATTTTTCACAGTTTCTTGTGATCCACACAGTCAAAGGCTTTGGCATAGTCAATAAAGCAGAAATAGATGTTTCTCTGGAACTCTCTTGCTTTTTCCATGATCTAGCGGATGTTGGCAATTTGATCTCTGGTTCCTCTGTCTTTTCTAAAACCAGCTTGAACATCAGGGAGTTCATGGTTCACATATTGCTGAAGCCTGGCTTGGAGAATTTTGAGCATTACTTTACTAGCATGTGAGATGAGTGCAATTGTGCGGTAGTTTGAGCATTGTTTTGCATTTCCTTTCTTTGGAATAGGAATGAAAACTGACCTTTTCCAGTCCTGTGGCCACTGCTGAGTTTTCCAAATTTGCTGGCATATTGAGTGCAGCACTTTCACAGCATCATCTTTCAGGATTTGAAACAGCTCAACTGGAATTCCATCACCTCCACTAGCTTCCTTCATAGTGATGCTTTCTAAGGCCCACTTGACTTCACATTCCAGGATGTCTGGCTCTAAATTAGTGATCACATCATCATGATTATCTGGGTCGTGAATATCTTTTTTGTACAGTTCTTCCATGTATTCTTGCCACCTCTTCTTAATATCTTCTGCTTCTGTTAGGTCCATACCATTTCTGTCCTTTATTGAGTCCATCTTTGCATGAAATGTTCCCTTGGTATCTCCAATTTTCTTGAAGAGATCTCTAGTCTTTCCCATTCTGTTATTTTCCTCTATTTCTTTGCATTGATCACTGAAAAAGGCTTTCTTATCTCTTCTTGCTATTCTTTGGAACTCTGCATCTAGATGCTTATATCTTTCCTTTTCTCCTTGGCTTTTCGCCTCTCTTCTTTTCACAGCTATTTGGAAGGCCTCCTCAGACAGCCATTTTGCTTTTTTGCATTTCTTTTCCATGGGGATGGTCTTGATCACTGTCTCCTGTACAATGTCACGAACCTCATTCCATCGTTCATCAGGCACTCTATCTATCAGATCTAGGCCCTTAAATGTATTTCTCACTTCCACTGTATAATCATAAGGGATTTGGTTTAGGTCATACCTGAATGGTCTAGCGGTTTTCCCTACTTTCTTCAATTCGAGTCTGAATTTGGTAATAAGGAGTTCATGATCTGAGCCACAGTCAGCTCCTGGTCTTGTTTTTGTTGACTGTATAGAGCTTCTCCATCTTTGGCTGCAAAGAATATAATCAATTTGATTTCAGTGTTGACCATCTGGTGATGTCCATGTGTAGAGTCTTCTCTCGTGTTGTTGGAAGAGGGTGTTTGCTCTGACCAGTGCATTTTCTTGGAAAAACTATATTAGTCTTTGCCCTGCTTCATTCCACATTCCAAGGCCAAATTTGCCTATTACTCCAGGGTTTTTTTGACTTCCCACTTTTGCATTCCAGTCCCCTAGAATGAAAAAGACATCTTTTGGGGGTGTTAGTTCTAAAAGATCTTGTAGGTCTTCATAAAACCATTCAACTTCAGCTTCTTCAGCGTTACTGGTTGGGGCATAGACTTGGATAACTGTGATATTGAATGGTTTGCCTAGGAGATGAACAGAGATCATTCTGTCATTTTTAGAGTTTCGACAGAAAACAGCAAAATTCTGTAAAGCAATTATCCTTCAATTAAAAAATAAGTTAATTTTTAAAAAGAGAGAAAGAAAACCTATATAAAGAGATCAGGCAGTTAAAGAAGTCATATGAGTTGTAAAACTAGTCCTAGTAGTTAGAAAATACTGATTACATCTCCAGGGTCTTGACATGTGGAAGTTGGTCATAGTGAAGCACTTGCCATTGGAGAAACAAATGGGAGCTCAGATTCTAGGGCAAAAGACTTGGCTCCCTATCCATTTTCATGCTTCCTCTTCATGTCAGTTTAGGATCACATGTGTGTCCTTCATCCCAAGGATATTTAGAACCCTCCATATACCTTTTGCTGCGCAAGGAGTATGTAAGCCAAGAGTTTGTAGGGTAATAAAATGGCACCAACAGTTGCTCCAGACACCACTTGGTGGCACCAGCACTTCGAAATGATTGAATGCAACCTGCTCCTCTTCATTACACTGGAAACTTTAGGCTCATAAAGGTCTTCAGCCAACCTTCAAGGTCCAAAGTTTTCAACATTATTTGACTTCTTCCAGCATCTTCACATCCTCTTTTAATCTTAATCTAACAGAGATCCAGAAAACTGAAAGATAGAATGCTTTATTTTGATAGGGATCTATTATTTCAAAAACTCTTTTGCAAGAATTATGCGTATGATCTTGCCTAAATGTGACCATACTCAGCTTTTCTCATGTTAGCCTCTTCTTTTATATTTCTCACATGCCACCACTGCAATTGTTCCCACCACCTCCAAAAAAAACCTAGTGTGTATTTATCCATTTCTATCACCATATAAGCTTATACAAATACGTGTATAGAGAAATTATAGAGGTTAAATGTATACCTATAAAAGTTTTTGATCAACAATTTATAAACTGGGCTCATGTAATATACTTTTCTATCCATCTTGCTTTTCTCCCTCACCAGCCTCTGGTGGCAATTCTTCTAAACAACTAGCATTGTTCCAATTCATTTTCTGGGGAAAGTGTTGGTAGTTCAGTCATGTCCAACCCTTTGCTACCCCATGTTCTTGCCAGGCTCCTCTGTCCATGAGATTTCCCAGGCAAGATACTGAAGTGGGTTGCCATTCCCTTGTCCAGGGGATCTTCCCGACCCAGGGATCGAACCCAAGTCTCCTGCATTGTAGGCAGATTCTTTACATCTGAGCCACCAGGGAAATTCCCATAATATTCCATGGTATAGACATACCTTAATTTATTTAACAACAGTCCTTTACTGAAGGGTATTCACCTGGTTTTGGTTTTTGTCTGTTTTGAGACAAAAAATAAAACTGCTGTAGCAACCCTGGGCCTATATCTTATTTACTAATGCTTTAGTCTCTGTGAGTTAGATTCTGAAGCAAGAAATGCTGGACTGAGGTTAAGTATGTATTTATAATTTTAAGAAGTTTTGCAAGATTTATTTCCAAAATAATCTGTATAAAACCTCCATTTCCACCAGAAATATATGAAAGTGCACTTTTATTCACATCACCAAGAGAAATGTGTTTTTGCTTTTTGCATTTTTCCTGCCTGATGAATGTAAAGAGATATCTCATCATTGTTTTACTTTTTGTTTTCCCAACTAGTTGTAATTTTGAGCATCTTTCCAGGTGTTTTGGCCATTTTGATTTGATTCTTCACAGATTTTGCCCAAAAGCAAGGATATTTTAGAAGTACCTTTGCTTAGTGAAGAAGGTAGAAAAATATTGCTAATATATTTTAGAAACTAGAAGAATAGGATTTATCATACTCATCAATATCTACATGTGATGTCTAACCCACTAACTAAAAGCACTGAGATGTCAGAAAATAACCTTGTGAGTACTATTCAATTCCAGAATGTTTATTCTAAGGGCAGAAGATTGTTTTGTTTTGTTTTGTTTTTTTCATAAGGGATTGTCTACTTAGTGCCTCATTTTTGACTGGGCAGTGTATTACTGTATATGCTTAAGTAGGATTTATTATTAAATAGAAACAGCCCCATTTATTTGAGTGTCATTCAAAATACTCTTTAAAAAGGAGCAAAATTAAGTAGGGAAAGAAACCATATTTTTAAGCTTCTAAGAAAGTTTTATAAACAATGGAGCCCAGAGAACAAAAAAAAAAAAAGTCATAAAATTATTTGACAGTGTCCTTTTAAGTGAACATACGTGAGTTTTATTCATCCGCATGTGATCACATATGCCCTACATATGCACAGCCAACTGCTAACCAAGTAGATTGTTCAATGTGTATGTTTACTGTAAAATAAGCTGAAAGTGTTTGGTCTCTTTGTTAGAGAAACAGCTCATAATTTCAAGTATACAACTGTCAGTTGTTTTTCATTTCTTTGTCTTCCAAGCCAAATGAGCTGCTGATGCTCAATTTGGCAGCATCCTAACTGAGGCTGACTCTCGGCCAGCCACAGAAACCCAGCCCTGAAAGTTCAGGAAATTTTTACAATAAGTTTTTTCCTAATGGCTCCCTAAACCATAGAAAGTTTCTTTAGAGCCTTAGCCAGTTCTTCCCCATTCAGTATCCCAAAGAATAATCACTAACATGGTTTGGATACTAATGGATGGAGTTAGGGTGTGAAATGAGGGTATCAAGTCATCCAATACTTTGGTCCAATACCTTGACCAAACACTTTGGTCAAACTCTTCCAAAGCCCACTGTTCACAGAGAACAGAGATTATTTTTGTGATATATCAACTTAATCTATGAGCCCTCAATATCTCATCTTTTATTTCACCCTTTACAACATTGCCCCACAGCTTAAAATGGTGAAATGGGTTTGAACTAATTTCCAATTGAGGATAAAGCCTTTGGGGCCAATTATACATCCACTTCCAAAATTACAGTATTAAGCCAAATTATCACTAATATTCTCTAATACTAACATGAATATTCTCTGAATAGCAGGAAGAAAAAGCCTGTAAGGAAGAAAGCTGTAATGAAATGAGTTTGTGCTCTAGAGTGGGAGAATGTGTATCCAGTTCAGACCCTGCTGTTCTCTGGCCTAGCAGTAAGCAGCTTCATGCCTCTAACTTCAGTTTTCTCATTAGCTGGATGAGAATAATAATGCTGATTTCATATGTTTCTGGCGAAGATTAAATAAAATAATTCATGTAAAAGGACAATGTACTGTACTGGGAATATAGTGAACACTTAGTAAATGTGAATTTCTTTCTTCTGTATTTCCACCCTCCACCCCATAAAAGAGAGACGTGAGAACCAAGAATGTTTCTTGGTGAAGGAGATAGCCCAGAATTCCCCAATCCCAATGTTGGAGGGGGGGGGGCTGAATTCAACAGCAAAATTTTATTTAAAATGTTAGTTTTTGAGATCATTAACAGAGACTAGACTGAGAGACATGTTATGTGTGTATTTGCGCAAATACATACTCATTTGTAAAATGCATACTTATCTACTTAGCACCTTCTGTATGTCTAGAATAGTGCTTGGCATTAAGTCAATGTTAATAAATATTTTATAAATGAATGAATGCTAAACCCTTAAAGCACCATCATAATTTTTTCCTTGGTGCTTCGTGATGATGCCCTGCTTTCCAAGGCAGAAGTATGAGTGTTTGTTGTCACTGACTTATTCAGTCCCTGAAAAACACCTAGAAGTGTCCTGTCCACCTTCCAGTTTGCAAACACAGGCCCCTTCTACATCTAACCAGTTCTCATTCCCTCTTTCCCTCCTCCCATTCACTCTTCCTGAAGCTGTCCAGTATTTCACCAGAACTAAAAAAGTAAAATTCCTATCGCTGCAGGTGTCCATGTGTTTGGGGCAAAATGAGCCATGGCTGACAATTGTAAAGAAAGAGTGAACAGCTGTTTGCATCTGGATATGGGGTAAGAAGGAGAGACACAGCTGCTGGCAGCTGTGGCAGACAAGAAAGTGAGCAAGTGAGCAGCTGCGGGTAATTCAAAGTCTACCAGACTGCCCAGAATAATTGAAATCCAGAGGAAGCATGCAAGACTCGATTTAACTGCTTTACTGTATCCTGCTCTTCATTAGCTCTTACTTGTCCTTCATTAGATACATTGCCATGAGCGCCTCAGAAGGGCTCCAAGCAGGAATATCAGCCCCAAGCTCCCCATCCACAGCCCTTGGAGAATCAAACCAAGAGACTTGAAATGGCACAGACTTTTCTTCCAATAAGTCCATATTTATTTATATTTTATGAGAAGAAAAAGTCTATGATTGGCAAGGATTGTTGTTGTTCAGTTGATGACTCATGTCTGACTCTTTGTGACCCCATGAACTGCAGCACACCAGGCTTCCTGTCCTTCACTATCTCCGTGAGTTTGCTCAAACTCATGTCCATTGAGTCAGTGATGTCATTCAACCACCTCATCCTCTGTTGCCCCCTTCTTCTCTTGCCCTCAATCTTTCCCAGCATCAGGGTCTTTTCCAGTGAGTCAGCTCTTCACATCAAGTGACCAAAGTATCGGAGTTTCAGCTTCAGCATCAGTCCTTCCAATGAATATTCAGGACTGATCTCCGTTAGGATGGACCAGTTGGATCTCCGTGCTACCCAAGGGACTCTTAAGTCTTCTCCAGCACCACAGTTTGAAAGCATCAATTCTTCAGCATTCAATCTTCTTTACAGTTGGCAAGGGAAGGAATATTAACTGAAATGGATCTGACATGAGATGGAGCAAAAAGAGTTCTTTCCATATTACAAGAGATAATGGTCATTTGGATGATGACACCACATTTTAGAATTTGGTTGCTTTTTAGTCACTAAGTCATGTCCTTTTCATACTGTTCATGGGGTTCTCAACACATGAATACTGGAGTGGTTTGCCATTCCCTTCTCCAATGGACCATCTTTAGTATTACTATGATCAAAGCTAGTGGAGGTGATGGAATTCCAGCTGATCTATTTCAAATCCTAAAAGATAATGCTGTAAAAGCACTGTGCTTAATATGTCAATAAATTTGGAAAACTCAGCTGTAACCACAGGACTGGAAAAGATCAATTTTTATTCCAATCTCAAAGAAAGGTAATGCCAAAGAATGTTCAAAGTACCATATAATTGCATACATACTAGCAAGGTAGTGCTCAAAATCCTGCAAGCTAAGCTTCAGCAGTATGTGAACTGAGAACTTCTAGATGTACCAAGTAGATTTAGAAAAAGGCAGTGGAACAAGAGATCAAATTGCCAACATCTGTTAGATCATAGAAAAAGCAGGGGGGGGGGGGGAGGGAAGAAAAAGAAAAAGCAAGGGAATTCCAGAAAAACATCATCAGCTCTTCACATCAGGTGGCCAAAGTATCGGAGCTTCAGCATCAGCCCTTCTAGTGAATATTCAGGACTGACTTCCTTTAGGAATGATTGGTTTGATCTTACTATCCAAGCGACTCTCAAGAGTCTTCTCCAGCACAATTCTAAAGCATTAATTCTTCAGCGCTCAGTCTTCTTTGTGGTCCAACTCTCAAATCCATACATGACTACTGGAAAAACCATAGCTTTGACTAAACAGACATTTGCCAGCAAAGTGATGTCTCTACATTTTAATACACTGTCTAGGTTTGTCATTGCTTTTCTTCCAAGGAGCAAGCATCTTTTAATTTCATGGCTTCAGTCACTGTTCACAGTGATTTCAGAGCCTGAAAAAAATAAAATCTGTCACTGTCTCCACTTTCTCCCCATCTATTTGCTGTGAAGTGATGGGACCTGATGCCATGATCTTCATTTTTTGAATGTTGAGTTTTAAGTCAGCTTTTTCACTCTCCTCTTTCACCTTCATCAGGAGGCTGTTTAGTTCCTTTTTGCTTTCTGCCATTTGAGTGATATAATCTGTATATATGAGGTTGTTGATATTTCTCCTGGCAATCTTGATTCCAGCTTGTGCTTCATCCAGCCCAGCATTTTGCATGATGTTCTCTGCATATAAGTTAAATAAGCAGGGTGACAATAAACCCTTGACATATCCCTTTCCTAATTTTGATCCAGTGTGTTGTTCCATGTCCAGTTCTAACTGTTGCTTCTTGATCTACATACAGGTTTCTCAGGAGGCAGGTAAGGTGGTCTGGTATTCCCATGTCTTTAAGATTTAGACTTCAAAAAGTACATTTTAAACCTTGTCAGTTGTTTTAATGTATCTTATCTCTTTGTATGCATAATCCAGCGAATATACATACATAGAAATCACTTATTCTACTTTCTTTTTTATTTTTAAAAATAATAATAAAAAGGTAAACATCTTTGTATCATTCCTCAGATGACAAACTGATGGGTTTGGTTTTGTGCTTCACACTGGTTCTTCTAACCAGCTGGGATCCTAAGATAAACTGAGTGACCCAAAAGTATGTCAGTCTATTTCTCACCTTGCTTAACACAGAAGAATAGGATCTCACCACTCCAATTTGTAGAATTTCAACTCTTTACTTTCTGAAAGGCACAATTCAAGAGAAGAAAAAGAGAAGCTACTGCACAATGTTATTTATGTATCAAATTATTGAATTATATACAACTAAATGCCCCAAATAAAAGAATAATTAAATAATTACATGGCAAGCTATGTGTATTTAAAGAAGCTATCATTTTGAAGATAATGATGGGGAAACTGCTTATGATACAACCTTCATGGAGAATCTCCTAAGAAGATTCATAAGTGAAAAGTTGAATGCAAAATGTACACTGTGACTAAAACTTCAGCAAAAAGATAAACATAAGACAACATTATGAAAGGATTTTTTTTTTAACTAGAAGAAGTTAAAAGAGGAAACCAGAGAGGGAATTTTAAATTTCATTTCTTTAATTTTCATTTTGTTTTATTTCTTTTATTTTATGCTGATAAATTATATAATACAAAAGAGGTAAGTAATAGGTGAATTATCATAAAAATTACTGACAAAATCACTAAACTCTAAGCCCCAGAAGGATCCGATCCTTCCATTAAAAAATGTTTTTTATTATTTTTAATATGCAATGCCTGCCACAGTGTCTAAATACCAATAAGTATTTGAGGAATGAAGAAGTAAATGAAGTGTGTGAATCATCTACATTTTTAAACCATGGTCGTAAAAGAAAGAGTGAAATCACTTCTACCAATAGCATGTGTGTGACTGAGAAAGAAGGTCTGCTCTACTCTAAGGATCAGTTAGAAACATCTCGGAAGGCATGCACTCACAGTGTTTTGAAACTGGCTCTACCTTGGTGAGATATGTGGCCCTAATGAGTTCCCACATTCTGAAATGTAAGAGACAAAGAAACTAATTAGTCTCCAAGTATGTCTCCAGTTCTAATATGTGATTCTACACCCTGGATTAAGAGAAAAGAGAGAGTGAATAATTGCCAAAGGACTAGTGTCCCAAGCACTTGGTCTTCAATTTGCCAACCAAGAATGGCCTGTGACGTTCCCAGACGTTTTGTGCTCCAGGTGAGTAACTTTCCTCAAAGCAAATTTGATTAATGTTTCTATCCACAGCTCCCCTCTCAGATCCAGCCTTTATTCCCTGGTCTGGCACTGAAAGAAGTGCTTGAGCTTTAAACAATGTGGAAAGAATGTGAGATGTCGTCCATTCTTGATTTTACTGTTCGGTACTCCTGCAACAGTAGACTTCAAAGTTTAACGACTTTTTACTACGTTAAAGGCTGTCTCTAAACCAGCCTTGTCCACTCAGCTGTTCCCTGGGGACATTGTGAGGGGTTTATCATTCCAGTATTAATATCTTTATACAAAGTCTGTTTTCCAGATATTTTGAAACTTCCCTAAGTCCTGCTTATATAAAGTGTGAATGTTCCGTATTAACATAAGTTACTCCTGCACTCTGAGCATGGGGTAACTCAAGACCCTGACAAACTTGTATGTTTTCCAAAATATGTTTGCAGCATTTCCCTCTTGCCTATAAAACAGCATTAAAGGAAATATCTCACTCCATAAATATTAACTGTCAAGTACTTAAGTGCCTTGCACTTCGTCAGCATCATCACCAAAATCATAAAGTATCTATTTGGTCCAGGGCTTGGTGACTGCAGCCATGAAATTAAAAGACGCTTACTTCTTGGAAGAAAAGTTATGACCAACCTAGATAGCATATTCAAAAGCAGAGACATTACTTTGCCAACAAAGGTCCATATAGTCAAGGCTATGGTTTTTCCAGTAGTCATGTACAGATGTGAGAGTTGGACTGTGAAGAAAGCTGAGCGCCAAAGAATTGATGCTTTTGAACTGTGGTGTTGGAGAAGACTCTTGAGAGTCCCTTGGACTGCAAGGAAATCCAACCAGTCCATTCTGAAGGAGATCAGCCCTGGGATTTCTTTGGAAGGAATGATGCTCAAGCTAAAACTCCAGTACTTTGGCCACCTCATGCAAAGAGTTGACTCATTGGGAAAGACTCTGATGCTGTGAGGGATTGGGGGCAGGAGGAGAAGGGGACAACAGAGGATGAGATGGCTGGATGGCATCACCAACTCGATGGACGTGAGTCTGGGTGAACTCTGGGAGTTAGTGATGGACAGGGAGGCCTGGGGTTGCAAAGAGTCAGACATGACTGAGCGACTGAACTGAACTGAACTGAGGATCACAATGTATTGGGCATATTCCACAGATATTTGAGTAATACACTGAGAAGATGCCGTCACTGAGGGTTTGTTTTTATCAACCTTTTCTAAAGGGACCAGTCATTTCCAAATACGATTTCTGTATTTGAAGTGTGATGGTTAATTTTTGTGTCAATTTGACTGACAATGTGATGCCCAGATACTTGGTCAAACATTATCCAGTGTTTCTATAAGGGTTTTTTATTTTATTTTTTTTAATGAGGGTACTTATGAGGGTTTTTTTAAATGAGGGGTTTTTTTTAAATAAGGGTTTTTTAAATAAAATTAACAAATTGGTAGACTGAGTAAAGCAGGTTGCCCTCCATAACGTGAGTATGCCTCATCTAGTCGTTGAAGACCTGAATAGAATAAAGTCTGAGTCTCTCTTGAGCGAGGATTCTTCCTGCCTGAAAGCCTCCATATGTAAGTGTATTGACTTCTTCCTGCCTTTGAACTTGAACTGAAACACTGGCCCTTCATGAGTTGTGAGCCTCCTGGCCTTAAGACTGGAACTATGCCATTAGCTTTACTGGGTCTCCACCTTCACCCACTCACCTTGCGGGTCTTGAAACTTGCCAAGCTCCATTGGTACATGAGCAATTCTTTGTAATAGATCTCTGTCTCTCTACATACATGTCTTACTGGTTTTCCTTCTCTTGAGAACACTGACTAATAGAGCACATAAAAATCAACATATTATTCAACATGGAGGATTTCATCTATTGATAGAGGATTCTGTGAACTTGAAGTAGGGGGCACCAGAGACAGACAATCTAAAAAAAAAGATCAAAATGAAATTCTGGAGCTGAAAAGTACAGTAACCCAAATGAAAAAACTCACTAGAGGAGTTCAAAGGCAGGTTTGAACAAGCAGAAGAGAGTATCAGCAATCTTTAAGATAAGATAATGGAAATTGTCAAATATGAGGAATAGAAAAAAAGAGGGATTAGAGGAAAGCAAACAAATCCATCTATGTTACTGCAAATGGCAAAATTTCATTCTTTTTATAGCTGAGTAGTAGTCATGTGGTGATATACATACCACATCATCTTTAACCACTCATCTATCAGTGGACATTCATGTGGCTTCCATATCTTGGCTATTGCAAATAATGCTGCAGTGCATATGGGGATAAAGATAACTTTTCAAGTTACTGTTTTTCATTTTTCTTTGGATAAATACCCAAATGTGAGTTGCTAAAGCATATGATAGTTCTATTTTTAATATTTTGGGGAATCTCCATACAGTTTTCCATTGTGGATACCTCAATTTATATTCCCACCAAAAATGTATGAGAGTTCTCTTCTTTCCACATCCTCTCCAACTCTTATTCTTGTCTTTGGATAATAGTCATTCGAACAGGATATCTCCAAGATGATATCTCATTGTGGTTTTGACTTTCATTTCTCTGATAATAAGTGACATTGAGCATCTTTTCATGCAATTTTTGTCCATCTGTATGTTTTCTATGGAAAAATAGGTGAAGAGGATTAAGAGATACAACTACCAGGTATGAAATAAATAAGTCATAAGGATGTAAAGTACAGCACAGGAAATATAGGCAACATTTTATAGTAACTTTGTATTTGGGCTTCCCAGGTGGCACTAGTGGTAAAGAACCCGCCTACAAATGCAGGAAAAGAAATAAATACAGGCTCGATCCCTGGGTCAGGAAGATCCCCTAGAGGAAAAAATGGCAACCCCTTCCAATATTCTTGCCTGAAAAATTCCATGAACAGAGGAGCCTGACAGGCTACACATGGGATTGCAAAGAGTCAGACATGACTGAGCACAGCAGCGCAAGCACAATACCCAATACCCACATGCAGTGTGATCTATAAAGACATTAAATTAGTGCATCTCACACCAGAAACGATGTAATATTTTAAGTAAACTCTATTTCAATAAAGATAAATACAGAAATAAAATAAAAAGTAACCCTGACCAATTAAAAGAAAACAATGCAAACAAGGAAACTAAAATCTAATCCGCTAAAACTAAGATGTGCAAAACATATAGAGCATGTTTATTTTAGTAGCCTTATAACTTAATCTCTTCCAGATTAAACAGTCTCTATCTGGCAACTATTCAGTCTTTCAAACTTCCTCCTTCCCTCTCACTCCTACACGTGCCATCTCAGGCTGCATCAGCACTGATGTGGCTTCGTTGTGATAAGGGGCAGGACGCTGGGGCATCTTGGGTCCCTTTCACCAGCCGAGTTCTTGCTGGTTTCTATTGTGGGACTATATCTATATCCTGACAAATCCAGATCTGTTAAAGTGGAAATGGACCCATCTCTCTTTGGGGCACTGTGCCAGCCTTCACTGCTGAAGTCAGGAAGATCGGTCAGTTATCTCTTGTAGATCCCCCATTATGCTCTTTGTCTAGTTCCCAAGCCTCTGTACAATCGAGTCCCACTCCATTACCTCTTTGACCTCTTCCCTATCACTCTTCCCATTGCCTGCTGCTGCTGCTGCTGTTGCTAAGTCGCTCTGTCATGTCCGACTCTGTGAGACCCCATAGACAGCAGCCTGCCAGGCTCCCCTGTCCCTGGGATTCTCCAGGCATGAATACTGGAGTGGGTTGCCATTTCCTTCTCCAATGCATGAAAGTGAAAAGTGAAAATGAAGTCGCTCAGTCCTGTCCAACTCCTAGCGACCCCATGGACTGCAGCCCACCAGGCTCCTCCATCCATGGGATTTTCCAGGCAAGAGTACTGGAGTGGGGTGCCATTGCCTTCTCCGTTGCTTAGCCTTCCCCAACTGCATTAAATTAACCTCCCTGTTTCTCCTAATGCATTTGGTGTGTTTCTATGTCAGGGTCTTTGTACCCTGTTTGGAAGTCATGGCTTGCTTCCTCTCTGTTTTCAAGCCTTTGTTCAGATGTCACCTTCTCTTTGCATATTCCTTAACCATCTTATTTAAAACCAAATACCACTCCTGAGCTCCCACACTTCCTTCTTGCTTTATTTAATCCATGACAGTCATCACTATCAAATATATCATAAGCTTTATGTATTTGTTTGACTTATTATCTGTTTCCCTCCTCATGAATGTAGGCTCACTATAGAGACTGGTGGTTGTGGTTTAGTCGCCAAGTCGTGTCCGACTCTTGCGATCCCATGGACTGTAGCTTGTCAGGCTCCTCTGTCCATGGGATTCTCCAGGCAAGAATACTGGAGTGGGTTGCCATTTCCTTCTCCAGGGGATCTTCCTGACCCAGGAACCGAACCCAGGTCTCCTGCATTGCAGGCAGATGATTTACCAACTGAGCTATGAGGGAAGCCCACTATAGAGATTATGGTTGACAAATAGTGCAGAGGATTCAGAATTGATATGGTACCTTCTGCATGATCCTAGGACTTCTCCATGACCCTACCCTTAAGGAATGATGAGAAATGAATGGTACAATAAACACCTCATATGATTTTGGGTGGAATCTAGTCAGTACCAAGCCACTGTCCCATCCATTCATGTCCTTCTCTTTTCAGATTCAATAACTGTCCTCTTTCAGTCTTACTGGTTTTTATTTTAAAACTCCAAAGGTCCTAACAAATGATAAAGGTATCTTTTTGTTGCCGAAAATTTATTGAGGACCTACTTGAGTTTTTGTACTAGTGAAGGTAACTCTAGCTGCTATAATAAAAGTATTTCAACCAAATAACCTTATTTCTCACTGAGACAATCAGTCCAATGTGATACATGTGGCTGACAATGGGTTTTATCCTTAGAGGGATTTAAAAACACAGGCATGTCCCATCTTATGACTCTACCCTCCCTGTCGGTTGCTCAGCACCCAGCTGGGAGAGGAAACAGAGGGAGATACAGACAGAGCAGCTGCCTAAACACCTTGACCACACATATCACTTCTGCTCACACACTATTGAACTAGATAATGAAATAACTGGATGCAGGAAGCTGTGGAAATTGCAGTCTCTGCCTGGGCAACTCTTTCCCCATGCCATTTCTATGCCATAGAAGGGGAAGCACGGATCGTGGGCAGTTAGTTGTTTCTACCATGGATACTGCATGACATGTGAGCACTTTCACATATATCGCTTCATTAATTCTTTCAACATCCTTATAAGTTATTAAGATTATTCCTATTATTCAGAGGAGGAGATTGATATCTAGAGATAAAGCTGAATTTCCAAGGTTTTAGAATGTGATTCCATTTGAGGAGATTTGCATTTTTAACTGATATATAACTCACATACCATACAATTTATTAATTTAAAATGTACAAATCAATGGTTTTTTTAGTATGATCACAGAGCTGTGCGACCATCACCATGATGAATTTCAGGGTATTTCAATCACCCCAAAAAGAAACTTTGTACTCATTAGCATTTCCTTCCCATTTTCTCCTCAGGCCCTTCAGCCCTCAGTCACCACTAGCCTACCTCCTATCTCTATCAGTTCTGTTCAGTTAAGTTCAGTCGCTCAGTCGTGTCTGACTCTTTGTGACCCCATGAATCACAGCACGCCAGGCCTCCCTGTCCATCACCAGCTCCCGGAGTTCACCCAGACTCATGTCCACCAAGTCAGTGATGACATCCAGCCATCTCATCCTCTGTTGTCCCCTTCTCCTCCTGCCCCCAATCCCTCCCAACATCAGAGTCTTTTCCAGTGAGTCAACTCTTTGCATGAGGTGGCCAAAGTACTGGAGTTTCAGCTTTGGCATCATTCCTTCCAAAGAAATCCCAGGGCTGATCTCCTTCAGAACGGACTGGTTGGATCGCCTTGCAGTCCAAGGGACTCTCAAGAGTCTTCTCCAACACCACAGTTCAAAAGCATCAGTTCTTCGGCGCTCAGCTTTCTTCACAGTACAATTACCACATCCATACATGACCACAGGAAAAACCATAGCCTTGACTAGACAGACCTTTGTTGGCAAAGTAATGTCTCTGCTTTTGAATATGCTGTCTTGGTTGGTCATAACTTTTCTTCTGAGGAATAAGCGTCTTTTAATTTCATGGCTGCAGTCACCATCTGCAGTGATTTTGGAGCCCCTCAAAATAAAGTCTGACACTGTTTCCACAGTTTCCCCATCTATTTCCCATGAAATAGATCTCATGACCAGATGCCATGACCTTCATTTTCTGAATGTTGCGCTTTAAACCAACTTTTTCACTCTCCTCTTTCACTTTCATCAAGAGGCTTTTTAGCTCCTCTTCAATTTCTGCCATAACGGTAGTGTCATCTGGATATCAGACGTTATTTATATTTCTCCCAGCAATCTTGATCCCAGCTTTTGCTTTATCCAGTCCAGCGTTTCTCATGATGTACTCTGCATAGAAGTTAAATAAGCAGGATGACAATATACAGCCTTGACGTACTCCTTTTCCTATTTGGAACCTGTCTGTTGTTCCATGTCCAGTTCTAACTGTTGCTTCCTGACCAGCAATTGTTTTCTCAAGAGGCAGGTCAGGTGGTCTGGCACTCTCATCTCTTTCAGAATTTTCCACAGTTTTTTGTGATCCACACAGTCAAAGGCTCTGGCATAGGCAATAAAGCAGAAATAGATGTTTCTCTGGAACTCTCTTGCTTTTTTGATGATCCAGCAGATGTTGGCTATTTGATCTCTGGTTCCTCTGCCTTTTCTAAAACCAGCTTGAACATCTGGAAGTTCACAGTTCACGTATTGCTGAAGCCTGGCTTGGAGAATTTTGAGCATTACTTTACTAGCGTGTGAGATGAGTGCAATTGTGCAGTAGTCTGAGCATTCTTTGGCATTGCCTTTCTTTGGGATTGGAATGAAAACTGACCTTTTCCAGTCCTGTGGCCACTGCTGAGCTTTCCAAATTTGCTGGCATATTGAGTGCAGCACTTTCACAGCATCATCTTTCAGGATTTGAAATAGCTCAACTGGAATTCCATCACCTCCACTACCTTTGTTCGTAGTAATGCTTTCTAAGGCCCACTTGACTTCACATTCCAGGATGTCTAGATGAGTAATCACACCATCATGATTATCTTGGTTGTGAAGATTTTTTTTGTACAGTTCTTCTGTGTATTCTTGCCACCTTTTCTTAATATCTTCTGCTTCTGTTAGGTCCAGACCATTTCTGTCCTTTATCGAGCCCATCTTTGCATGAAATATTCCCTTGGTATCTCTCATTTTCTTGAAGTGATCTCTAGTCTTTTCCATTCTATTGTTATCCTCTATTTCTTTGCATTGATTGCTGAAGAAGGCTTTCTTATCTCTTCTTGCTATTCTTTGGAACTCTGCATTCAGATGCTTATATCTTTCCTTTTCTCCTTGGCTTTTCGCTTCTCTTCTTTTCACAGCTATTTGGAAGGCCTCGCCAGACAGCCATTTTGCTTTTTTGCATTTCTTTTCCATGGGGATGGTCTTGATCACTGTCTCATGTACAATGTCACGAACCTCATTCCATAGTTCATCAGGCACTCTATCTATCAGATCTAGGCCCTTAAATGTATTTCTCACTTCCACTGTATAATCATAAGGGATTTGGTTTAGGTCATACCTGAATGGTCTAGTGGTTTTCCTTACTTCAATTTAAGTGTGAATTTAGCAATAAAGAGTTCATGATCTTAGCCACAGTCAGCTCCATCTTTGGCTGCAAAGAATATAATCAATCTGATTTTGGTGTTAACTATCTGGTGATGTCCATGTGTAGAGTCTTCTCTTGTGTTGTTGGAAGAGGGTGTTTGCTATGACCAGTGCATTTTCTTGGAAAAACTCTATTAGTCTTTGCCCTGCTTCATTCCATATTCCAAGGCCAAATTTGCCTGTTACTCCATGTGTTTCTTGACTCCCTACTTTTGCATTCCAGTCCCCTATAATGAAAAGGACATCTTTTTGGGGTGTTAGTTTTAAAAGATCTTGTAGGTCTTCATAGAACTGTTCAACTTCAGCTTCTTCAGCATTACTGGTTGGGGCATAGACTTGGATTACCGTGATATTGAATGGTTTGCCTTGGAAATGAACAGAGATCATTCTGTCATTTTTGAGATTGCATCCAAGTACTGCATTTCAGGCTCCTTTGTTGACCATGATGGCTACTCCATTTCTTCTAAGGGATTCCTGCCCGCAGTAGTAGATATAATGGTCATCTGAGTTAAATTCACCCAATCCAGTCCATTTTAGTTCGCTGATTCCTAGAGTGTTGACATTCACTCTTGCCATCTCCTGTTTGACCACTTCCTATTTGCCTTGATTCATGGACCTGACATTCCAGGTTCCTATGGAATATTGCTCTTTACAGCATCAGACCTTGCTTCTATCACCAGTCACATCCACAGCTGGGTATTGTTTTTGCTTTGGCCCCATCCCTTCATTCTTTCTGGAGTTATTTCTCCACTGATCTCCAGTAGCATACAGTGTGCAGAGTGCGGGCGGCTGCAATGGCATACAGAGTGCGGCCAAGAGGAGCTATGCCACGTCTGAGGTCAGGGGTGGCAGCCAAGAATGTCAGGCTGGGACAGTGCAGGAGCAGGCGGGAGGAGCTTCCTCATGCCTGAGGCCAGGGGCGGCGGCCAGGAGGAGCGACCCCACATCCAAGGAACGGTGGCTGCGCGGGCGCCGGAGGGCCAGAGGAGCTATTCCACGTTCAAGGTAGGAAGGGGCGGTGGTGAGGAGATACCCCTCATCCAAGGCAAGGAGCAGTGGCTGTGCTTTGCTGGAGCAGCGGTGAAGAGATACCCCATGTCCAAGGTAAGAGAAACCCAAGTAAGATGGTAGTATTGCAAGAGGGCATCAGAGGGCAGAAACACTGAAACCATAATCACAGAAAACTAGTCAATCTAAGCACACTAGGACCACAGCCTTGTCTAACTCAGTGAAACTAAGCCATGCCCTGTGGGGCCACCCAAGACAGGCAGGCATGGTGGAGAGGTCTGACACAATGTGGTTCACTGGAGAATGGAATGGCAAACCACTTCAGTATTCTTGCCTGTGTCTATAAATCTGCATATTATGGACATTTAATATAAATGCAATCATACAATATGTGGTCTTTTATGACTGGCTTTTTTCACTCAGATTAATGTCTTCAAGATTCATCCTTGTTGTACTAAATCAGTACTTTATTTCTTTTTATTGCCCCCAAATACTGCATTGTATGGATAAAGCACAAATTTGCTTATCCATTCATCAGGTGATAGCCACTTGGATTGTTTTCACTTTTACCTATTATGAGTAATGCTGCTACAAACATTTGTAAACAAGTTTTTATGTGGACACACGTTTTTAGTTTTCTTGGGTATATACCTAGGAACAGATTTGCTGGGTCATATGGTAATCTATGGGCTTCCCAGGTGGCACTAATGGTAAAGAACCCACCTGCCAATGTGGAGGCATAAGAGACTCGGGTTCAGTCCCCAGGTCAGGAAGATCCCCTGGAGGCGGGCATGGCAACCCACTCCAGCATTCTTGCGTGGAAAATCCCATGGACAGAGGAGCCTGGCAAACTACAGTCCATAGGGTGGCAAAAAGTCAGACACAACTGAAGCAACTGAGCATGCACACACTCATGGTAATCTATGTGTAACATTTTGGGAATCTGTCAAGCTGTTTTCCAAAGTGGCTGTGCTGTGTTACAATCTCCCCAGCAGTGTAGAGAGGTCCAGTTTGTCCACATCCTCCCCGACACTTATTATTTCTCTTTTCTATAGTGGAATTTGCATTGTGAAAGATGGCTACTTCCGTCAACTTCAAGATTAGAATTACAGTTCAGTTCCCTTAGTAAGAAACTAGATAAGGAAAGAGAAACCTAGGGGAAAAAAAAACTGTAAAGGGTTTGTCTCCTGAGCGCTGACAATTATCTTGAAACTGGTCATGCAATGGTCTGATCAGTGTCATCTTGATTATTTTAAGTACAGTTAATCTTCAATACCAGGGTCAGTTTGTTCCCATTTCTCTGAGGTCATTTCTCAGAATTGTGGCAACTTGTGTTGTGGCTACGGTCTGGTCATCATGTAGTTAACTTCTTCCACCTGGTAAGGGTTTCAGTATCTATGAGACAGCCCACAAACCTGTGGACTTTCTGATCTTGTGGACAATCTTTGACCCTTGTATACAGGAATTAAAAGCTTTACATCAAAACTATGCTTATATGGATAAAAATACTCATTAAGAAAGTATTTTTAGACCTACTTCTTATTGAGCTACTTTAATTCTTTGATAAAATTTTTATTCCCAGGCATTAAGATATTTCCTTTTTTTTCCATTGTAATTTTTAATTTATGGAAATTCTTTTCATTGGGATCAATTATTTTCCCCATAAGGTTTAAATGAAAATGTTATCCAATGTGGTTTTTTCTTCTTATTGCTCATATCAAATTTTTACTGATTATAGTTTCTGCAATTGCAAGTTTTCTTTTATAGCTATTATTTGTACCAAACCCAATTGTCTCAGGTCAAATTATTCGTACTTAAACTTAGTCAAAAAATTGGATTCTTCCGTCAATTTTAGGCAAAAATAAATTTTAACATATGCCAGGGTAGTTGTTAGCAGTTTTATTTAGTGTTGATTACTTTTGCCAAGTCTAATTTTTCCCTGTTTAACATCTGCATGTTTCAAAATGAGCATAAAGGCATGATTCTTTGGCCAGATTTTCATCTATAACAAATTTTATCATGTGTAGTTTCAACCACTATCATTTTCTTTTGTACTGCTTATTCCTACCAATAATGTTTAGTAGGAAATGGATAAAAGACTGATAATTGTTGCTTGTTTTTGTTTTGGCCATGACATGTGAGCTCTTAGTTCCCCAACCAGAGATGGAACCTGTGCCCTCTGCATTGAAAGTGTAGAGTCTTAACCACTGGACCACCAGGAACCCCAGGACTGATAGTCTGAATTTTCTTTCTCTTTAGCTAATTCATTAGAAAACTATGAGATTAAACTTAAAAGCTTCTACACAACAAAGGAAACTATAAGCAAGGTGAAAAGACAGCCTTCAGGATGGGAGAAAATAATAGCAAATGAAGCAACTGGCAAACAACTAATCTCAAAAATATACAAGCAACTCATGCAGCTCAATTCCAGAAAAATAAACGACCCAATCAAAAAATGGGCCAAAGAACTAAATAGACATTTCTCCAAAGAAGACATATAGATGGCTAACAAACACATGAAAAGATGCTCAACATCACTCACTATCAGAGAAATGCAAATCACACAATGAGGTACCATTTCAGGCCAGTCAGAATGGCTGTGATCCAAAAGTCTACAAGCAATAAATGCTGGAGAGGGTGTGGAGAAAAGGGAACCCTCTTACACTGTTGGTGGGAATGCAAACTAGTACAGCCACTATGGAGAACAGTGTGGAGATTCCTTTAAAAACTGGAAATAAAACTGCCTTATGACCCAGCAATCCCACTGCTGGGCATACACACCGAGGAAAACAGAATCAAAGGAGACACATGTACCCCAATGTTCATTGCAGCACTGTTTATAATAGCCAGGACATGGAAACAACCTAGATGTCCATCAGCAGATGAATGGATAAGAAAGCTGTGGTACATATACACAATGGAGTATTACTCAGCCATTAAAAAGAATACATTTGAATCAGTTCTAATGAGGTGGATGAAACTGGAGCCAATTATACAGAGTGAAGTAAGCCAGAAAGGAAAACACGAAAACAGTATACTAACACATATATATGGAATTTAGAAAGATGGTAACGATAACCCTGTATGAGGAATGAGTGAAGTCACTCAGTCGTGTCCAACTCTTTGCGACCCCGTGGACTGTAACCTACCAGGCTCCCCCGTCCATGGAATTTTCCAGGCAAGAATACTGTATGTGAGACAGCAAAAGAGACACAGATGTATAGAACAGTCTTTTGGACTCTGTGGGAGAGGGCGGGGGTGGGATGATTTGGGAGAATGGCATTGAAACATGTATAATATCATATATGAAATGAATCGCCAGTCCAGGTTTGATGCATGATACTGGATGCTTGGGGCTGGTGCACTGGGATGACCCAGAGGGATGGTACAGGGAGGGAGGAGGGAGTGGGGTTCAGGATGGGGAACACGTGTATACCTGTGGCAGATTCATGTTGATGTATGGCAAAACCAATACAATATTGTAAAGTAATTAACCTCCAATTAAAATAAATAAATTTATATTTTTAAAAAAAGAAAACTATGAGAAGTTTCCTTCAGCTACATCAAAGTTATTCTGCTGAGGTGAATTTCTCTGTATGGATGACTTAATTCTTTAACATATTTTTAATGAAGCTGAGTATTCCATACTAACAACTCATGCTAATGGCAGGGCAATGAGCAAATGGTGGGATTATAATATCCTTGAGTCAAGAGTCCCTGGACCAATATACCCCAAAGTCACAAAATTAATCTGCTCAATGTGTTTATGCCAGATTCATCACTGGAATCAGCTAGGTAACTTCTTTTAAACATACAGTTACCTGCTGCTGCTGCTGGTAAGTCACTTCAGTCGTGTCCAACTCTGTGCGACTCCATAGACGGCAGCCCACCAGGCTCCCCCGTCCGTGGGATTCTCCAGGCAGGAATACTGGAGTGGGTTGCCATTTCCTTTTTCCTTCTCCAGTGCATGAAAGTGAAAAGTGAAAGTGAAGTCACTCAGTCGTGTCCGACTTCGCGACCCCATGGACTGCAGCCTATCAGGCTCCTCCATCCATGGGATTTTCCAGGCAAGAGTACTGGAGTAGGGTGCCATTGCCTTCTCCGATACAGTTATCTAACCTACCTCATCTATCCCTATCTGTCCCAAGTCAGCAAACTCTCATGCTACATGTCTGAGATGGGCTCCCAGCAGCTGGAATTTTTTAAATTTCTCTAGTGACTCTCATGTCTATCCACAGTAGTCTTCTGGGCTAAGCCATACCCAAAAGTGGGCCATCCACATAAGCATATGTCAGAATACTTTTATAACTTACCAAGAAAGAGACATAAGACATAAAAGAGGAAGAGGAAACTGCTGGTAGCCAAGTATCAGCGGACAGGCATGCTGACTGGAAGGGCTTGGTAAAGACGGAAGAGGAACCCAGGCAGTGGGCCTCGATTTGGAGGTCTAGGGAAGGAGGTGAAAGTGAAGCTGCACCGTTTAGGATTGAGTGCTCGGTCCTTGGGCACTGTTGAGGCCTCCTCCTTGTCTGGCTCCCACTCTGCTCTGCCCAGCTAGGAGTGCACTCTAAGGCTGGCAAGACAGCGCCCTGCTCAGTGATAAAGCGGCAGGTAACCTGCTACAGCGGCGGCGGGTCTCGGTTTACAATTCAAGACAGCAAAGAGATAGAATTCCATTTTCAGCTTGCTTTGTATTGTAGGAAGATGCCCATTCATTGCAGGAAGAAAAATAAGTTCGGTCAGTTCAAGGTTTTCCTTCTCTTGCCCCAAGGTGGGTCTGAGGCAGGGTAGTGGACCAGTGGTGAGAACTCTTCCCAGAGAGCCAGACTGGCTGCCAGGCTGTGACTGAGACACCATTTTTGTTCAACTTTTTCCTCTGAATCTGTCTTGGTGTTTTCCATACCAGCAAGTGGTGTCGAAGCTCTGAGTGCCAAAGTGTTTTGGATGAAAGGCTACTATGTCATCTGCAGAGGTAGATGGATTCTCACCCAGAGCTGGTTTGGTGCTGATACTGGTACTGATGCTGCCACACACACACAGACACACACACACACATCAAAAGGGTACAAAAGGACTTATTACTTACGTGATTGAGGTGTCTGGGGAGAACAGGACAGGCTTCCCAAGTGAGACTGAAGTAAAAAAGAAATGAGAATGGCCTGGGTTGCATTGCGGGGCTGGGCAAGGAATCCCCATGTAGCAAGGGCTTATGGTTTGACTGGCACTAGAAAGGTGAATACCCAGGCTTTCTTATCAGCTTGTCCTAGTGTGAGGCTGAAGGGGAAGAGGAGGAGGTAAGGCTCAAAGCTGTCAACAGTCAATATATCAAAATATGAAGTCAGATATTCTTCATTAGAACAGCAAAAATTGTCCTTGATTTCATTTGTCCACTCGGAAACCCCCTGGAGCAACCAGCATGTTGTCTGGTCCTTGGTGCTTAAGAAGAATTATTATTACTGTTGGGACTTTCTTGGTGGCTCAGATGGTAAAGAACCTGCCTACAATGCAAGAGACCCAGGTTTGATCCCTAGGTTGGGAAGATCCACTGGAGCAGGAAACGGCAACCCATTCCAGTATTCTTTCTTGGAGAATTCCATGGACAGAGGAGCCTGGTGGGTTACAGTTGATGGGATCGCCAAGAGTTGGACATGACTAAGCAACTAACCCACACACACATTATTACCATTATAGCTATTGATTATTTATAAAGTCCCAGGAACTCTTGTGTTTTACATGTATATTTCATTTAATCCTGATTGTAATTTTATGAGACAAGTATCATTATTATCCCACTTTATAGATGAGTAAAGTGAGGCACAGAAGTAATGGTATCTCCCTGCTGCTGGACTCTGGCTCTCTGTCTTCAGATTCTGTTCTCTAATCTCTCTTTCTTATCTTCCAAGTCTTTCTCAACCTACTGTTACAGGATAATACTGAGCTGCTTCGGTCTACAGGAAGTTCCCAAAGGTTGTCTCTACCACTAGGGCTTGCTGCTTCCATGTGACTCTAAACCCGGAAGCAGGGCTCTAATCCGGAAATGGGTCAGCTAGGATCCAGGCAGAAATCAAATGGCACTTTCAGACTGGGTAATTTAAGGAGAAATCATAAAATAATTGTTTGCAAAAATATGAGCAGAGTTTAGGAAAAGGACCAAAGAGCAGAACAGGGATCCATCATCACCTGACACCCCAGCCTGATCAGATAGGGGAGGAAGTGGTTACAGGAACCAAGAAAGTGAGCTGTGGGGAGAGGGCCATCTGAGAGGAGTGTGGCCTTTAGCTGAGGAGCACCACAGAGAAGGCGAAGAATAAATATTCCGACCTGACTTTCCTCCTGCTCTCCAGATCTCTTGCCAATGTCTTCTACTAGCAAAACCCACTGGAAGAATGGAGGGAAAGGACGTTGTTGGCACAGTCCATACGGATAGCCACCCAAGCCACCAGAATGGCTATGAAGGATGAAGGATGAAAAATGGACCTGTGGAGCAAAATGGAAAATGCCCATCAGAGGCTTACTGATATCTATGCTTTTTATCAATATATATACACATACACATGAAGATGGAGGTAAGTAGAAAGGAAACTTCTCCCTCCCTCTCAATTTCTCTCTTTCTCTTTCTGCTCACTCTTCCCATTTCTTAGAAACCCATTGAACTGCCAGTAATACAGTGTATGCCATACATGGGCTTAAACACTAAAACACTACTTTTATATAAGTAGTTAAAAAACATAATAGACCACCAAGGTTCCATCTTTCAGCTCTACCATCCTGGACGTTTTGGCTTTCATCCTCACTTTAGTCTGGTGGCTCAGAGGTTAAAACGTCTGCCGGCAATGCAGGAGTCCTGGGTTCGATCCCTGGGTTGGGAAGATTCCCCTGGAGAAGGAAATGGCCACCCACTCCAGTATTCTTGCCTGGAGAATCCCATGGACGGAGGAACCTGATGGGCTACAGTCCACAGGGTCACAAAGAGTCGGACACGACTGAGTGACTTCACTTTCACTTTCTTTCACTTTAGTCGTCTCTGGTTAGGATGGGGGCTCCTCCTAGCAGCACATTGGCACCTCTGTATAGTAAGCCAAAAGAAGAATAAAAGGGAAAGAGGAAGACAAAGACTCCCAGGAAGGCATCACTTATGTCTCATTGGCTAGACTGTGTCTCATAACAACCTTGGATCCTTGGACTACGGAACAACGTAGTTCTCTTGTAAAATGTAATAGAATGTACTACATTGAGAATGTAGTAGAATAAACTCCAGCAATTGCCTTTATTATAGCTGGGAGAGTTAAAGTTTTCTTCAAAAGGATGGAAAGAAAATAGACACTGGGTAGGCAGCTATTGGGCTTTCCCAGTGGCTCAGAAGGAAAGAATCCACCTGCAATGCAGGAACCACAGGAAACTCTAGTTCAAGCCCTGGGTTGGGAAGATGCCCTGGAGGAGAATATGGCAACCCACTTCAATATTCTTGCCTGGAGAATTCTATGGACAGAAGAGCCTGAAGGGCTATGATCCATAGAGTTGCAAAGAATGAGACATAACCGAAGCGACTTAGCATGCACACATGCAGGCAACTGTCAGTATCTGCTATATTTAACATTTTTATCTATATATTTTTTTAAATTCTTTTCAGCTCCCAAAACTCTTTAGGTCACTGGAAATCAAATCTAAGAAGAGATTTACAGACTCTGGGTTTGGGGATGCTGTAAGGAGGGAGAGAGAGAAATAGATGGATATATAAATAGACAGAAAGATAAAGTTGAAAACATAACTGCTCAGCTACAATATGTTTCTTAGACCTTTTTGCAGCTAGATGTGAATGTTTATCATCTTCTCACCTACTGAATGTGAACAGAAGAGATTTGTGCCCTTGTATCAAGGTCTTAAGACAGGAACGTGTTCCTACAGCTCCTTCCCTTTCCTACAGTCTAAAAGCTAGTGCCTGTGACCAGCCTCTGCTATACTCTAGGAGATAATGGATCACAAGATGGCATCACTTTATATGTCTACATGAAGCAGAGATATGGCCAAACCTGGACTGCTAAATCCAAGACTGTTATGAGAAAGAGATAAGAGCTTCTTTATTTTATAATCGACTTCTTTTTGAAGTCTCTATGTCACAGCCTCAAATACCTTCTGACCCAAACATGGTTGTCCAGGATGGTTACTACCTCATCCAAAGCCATGCCTGGGTTTATCTGTGATATTTTCCCAGGCTTCCCAAAGTCAGTGGTTAAGTTCTCATCCCCTTGTTTGCTTGTCATTACTTATTTTCCAAGGACTTCCTCCCTTTTCCAAGCACTGTTCCATCCTTCTCATTCCATCTACCAAGTTCAGATGGGAAGAGGGAGGATCATTCTTGTGGATTAGCAGCCATTCTTTGGGCATTCTGGATGTTCTCAGGAAGGATGAAGATAAACAAGATCTAAAGTCATGTGCAAGAGGGACATAGAACAGCTAAATAAGACCAGGACATGAGAAGTCCACAATAGGAAATTCTCACAATCCTTCCTCTAGGTCGCTGGGGAGACTGAATCTCATTTAACCAAATCTTGACTTGTTCAGTTTTCTAGGTCTGTATCAGTTGAGGTAGCTATAGTCGTAGTGTGCATGTGTGCTCAGTTACTAAAGTCGTGTCTGACTCTTTGTGACTCCATGGACTATATCCTGCCAGGCTCCTCTGTCCATAGGATTTCCAAGGCAAAAATACTGGAGTGGATTCCATTTCCTTCTCCAAGTGGTGGTGGTGGTTTTGTCTCTAACTCACGTCCAACTCTTGCAACCCCATGGACTGTAGCCCGCCAGGTTCCTCTATCCATGGGATTATCCAGGCAAGAATACTAGTGTGGGTTGCCATTTCCTTCTCCAGGGGAATCTTCCTGACCCAGGAATCAAATTCAGGTCTCCCACAATGCAGGCAGATTCTTTACTGACTGAGCTTTGAGGGAAGCTTTTCCTTCTCCAGGGGATCTTCCCAACCTAGGGATCAAGCCTGCATCTCCTGCATTCTCAGGCAGATTTGTTACCACTGAGTCACCAGGGTTGGGATAACACTTGTCCATCCTCCTGATTTATCCAGAGAAAATTGTGGAAAGAAACTTTAAGAATCTCACAGGTGGTTATGAAAAATAGGAGAGGGAGATGAAGAAGGATGTGGTTGTTCTTTACTACTAGGGTACAGGAGGGCTTAAATTAAAGATATTCAATGGAAACTGTCTGTTTTAAGAAATGTCCAAAGATCAAAGGTGAAAGCTTGGAAAAGCTATCACCTTCATGATGTCATCTTCTGGAAGATTGCAAGGGAATCTGTCTTGACTCTGCTGTTGATGTAGAAATTCAGGAAATAAATATATAAAGACAAGGATGCAAGGGTTGATCCTCTTTAGTTTTACTACAGTGTTTGTGGTTCACAACACTTGGAATGATCCTTTCCAATGATGTTTGAGAAGAGTCTTATGTTGTGGTTGTTTTCTGTAATCCAAGACTTGAGACTGAAGGGGTTCCAGTACTTTATCACTAAGAGAAGCTTCTTGGACCTGTTGATGATCTTGAGTATGCTGCCTTCATCCCCTACAGTATTTTGCCATGTTGAACTGTAAAAGAACAGCCAAGTCAGGGGGTGAAAACCCAGCATGCAATGGGCTTCTAGTGACAAGTTCTTATGGGAATAGTCTTTGAGTTCCTAATGGCCTGAAAACTAAGGGCAAAGCCTTAACCTTGGCAACTAAAGTTCTTAAGGTAGTTTTACAAGCCTCAGTTGGTACCTCAGTCACTAGATAAATAGGTGGGTATTGCCAAGTGGAAAACACAAAGCCTAAAAGTTTCTTTGCTACTATCAAAGGAGTTGCTTTATGGCAATGAACGACTTTTAGAAGACCAGAAACACAAATACATTGATAAAAACATATTCATCACCACATAAAGGGAATAACTGAATGAAGTCTGTTTGTAGATAGATTTCCAGAAGGTCCTAAAGGTTTTGGCTTCTGTTTATGCCTCAGCTTTACAATTTTTCAAGACGGTAGGTTTGACAGATGGGAAATACAGCAAAGATATACTTTAAGATCTTATTGAAATGTCCCCATCACCATTTATTTTTGATAGTTTTAAATTTTTCCTTCCCATAGTGGGTCATAGCATGTAACACTTTTTAAGAAGATTCATTTAAGCCTCTTGGGCAGAACCAAGAGACCCTTTTTGTGCCACCATAGCTTTCTGGGTGAAGAAAACAATTTGATTTTTTCAAAACACTTCTTCAGAATCAAATGCTTAATACTGGAGTCAACTCTACATCTCATGCCAATAGTTACAAGTTAGTTTTGGCTTTGACTCTTGGATTTGCTGGACAGCCTGGAGGTGTTAAAGCAGCTCATTGAGTGCAGTAACCTGCTAAAGTATTACCCTTTGCTCCTTGAGTCTGCATTTTTACTGTAGGGCTCAACCCTAAGACAGCCAATTCCTTTGGCAAAACCAGGTATCTAATAGGACCCTTATGTGGCTGCCATGCTTAATTGGAAAACCAGATGCAGTTAAGAAGCAAAACTGCTTCCAAAACATATCAAAATCATGAATTACTCCCCAAAGCATATTTGTTATATGTATAGATATTTGCTCTCTTATCTCTACTTAACTGACAGACTGTAGTAAGTGCTACAATTTCATCAACTTTTATCGATTTTGCCTCTGGTAAAATATAATATTCAAGTAAGTCTGAGTGAGTTGCAAACCCATACTAAGTTTGATAACTTCATTGTTCATTTTTCAAATTGACTCCTTCCATAACCAGTTCTAAATCTGGATTGTCTAAAAGAGTTTTGAGGAGATCAGAGTAAGGCAAGGAAAATATCTGAATAAGTGCATGACATGGTGAGGTTCTTCTCCTTTGGGGAAAGAAAAAAGCTGAAGGGCTTTGGGGATTACAGAATGGGTGGAAACATATGTGAGTGAGAAGAGGACAATTTTGTAGAAGGTCAGTCTAGAGGTAGAAAAGCACTGAGTGTTTTCAATAAAGAGTAAGATCTGAATGACATGAGGACCATAAGATTAAGTGGAGATCTTAAGACTAAGTCTAAAACTTAAGATCTTAAGACTAAGTAGAAACCTCAGTTAACTTTGCTGCTGTTGCCACTTAATATAAACAAAGAGGGGATGCTTTGCTATAGGATAAAGCATAGAGGCAATTTTAAGTGATGAGTGTCTGAAACCCATTGTGTTGTTGTTAGAACACTCAAAGCTTGTCTTTGGATCTTTCCTATACAAACAGAAAGAAAGTTCAGTTCATTCACTCAGTCGTGTCCAGCTCTTTGTGACCCCATGGAATGCAGCACACCAGGCCTCCTTGTCCATCACTGGCTCCCAGAACTTACTCAAACTCATGTCCATCCAGTAGGTGATGCCATCCAACCATCTCATTCTCTGTCATCCCCTTCTACTGCTGCCTTCAGTCTTTCCCAGCATCAAGGTCTTTTCAAGTAAGTCAATTCTTTGCATCAGGTGGCCAAAGTATTGGAGTTTCAGCTTCAGCATGAGTCTTTCCAATGAATGTTCAGGACTGATTTCCTTTAGGATGGACTGGTTGGATCTCCTTGCAGTCAAAGGGACTCTCAAGAGTCTTCTCCAACACCACAGTTCAAAAGCATCAATTCTTCAGTGCTCAGCTTTCTTTATGGTCCAACTCTCACATCCATAAATGACTACTGGATAAAACCATAGCATTGACTAGATGGACTTTTGTCAACAAAGTAATGTCTCTGCTTTTCAATTTGCTATCTAGGTTGGTCATAGCTTTTCTTCCAAGGAGCAACTGTCTTTTAATTTCATGCCTGCAGTCACCATCTGCAGTGATTTTGGAGCCCAAGAAAATAAAGTCTGTCACTGTTTCCATTGTTTCCTCATCTATTTGCCATGAAGTGATGGGACTTGGATGCCATGATCTTAGTTTTCCGAATGTTGTATTTTAAGCCAACGTTTTGACTCTCTTCTTTCACTTTCACCCAGAGGCTCTTCAGTTTCTCTTCTCTTTCTGCCATAAGGGTGGTGTCATCTGCATATCTGAGGTTACTGATATTTCTCCCAGCAATCTTGATTCCAGCTTGTGCTTCATCCAGTCCAACATTTCACATGATGTACTCTGCATAGAATTTAAATAAGCATTGTGATAATATACAGCCTTGATGCACTCCTTTCCCAATTTGGAATCAGTCCATTGTTCCATGTCCAGTTCTAACTATTGTTTCTTGACGTGCATACAGATTTCTCAGGAGGCAGGTCAGGTGGTCTAGAATTTTCCACAGTTTGTTGTGATGCACAATTTGTTTGTGATTCCTTGGTTACTCTAAGGAAGGAATGATGGGTTTATAGTAGGAAGTGTAGGTTTAGTATCAAAAAAGAAACATCCTAGGTTTGTTTTTTTTTTTCACAATTGTATGGCAATTTCATCTTTACATTTTAAGGGCAATTTTAGAAAACCAGAGGATCTACTTACTCAAAGACAAGTCACTGTGTTAAGCAAAGGTGGCTCTTTGTCACTTTAGATTCTGTCTTTCAAGTTAAGGCTTTTTAGTGTTTTTTTTTAATCTTAATAGTATCCACAGGTATCTTTGTCTAGACTAGCTATAGAGATGTTTTTGTTCCTGGATTTCTCTAATGGCTTATCTGAAAAGTTATTAATTTGATCTGTAATTTTCTTTTTCTGAGCCAAAGTATCTTCAAAGTGCTCACTGAGCCCTTATAATTCAGAGAAAGCAGTGTATACAATCTTGTATTCCATTTCCTAACTAAATCTGTCACTTCAGATTTAAGACCATCAAAAAAGAAGGTAGTTAAGGCAGTTGTGATATCTTCATCCCAATGGAGAAAAGAATATTCTTCATCCCTGTGGAGAAAAGAATATGGTAGTTAAGCTGTTTCTGAAATCAAGGATGGATCTATTTTCTCCCTCTTTACATAACTGGATTTTTGACAAGTGAATTTTGACAGAAAGACCTCAGGAATAGCTGCTAAGAGATCTATCCAACTTTTTCACTTTTTATAAAAAATTTAAATTTTGTCCCATTTCTTGTATCATTTCAGTAATCAATCCATTCTCATTTTCAAATGAATTTCTACTACCTCTGGTTTCCCACAAAGAGATGAACTAATTTATAGAGATCAGGGAAGCCCAGACTATACATTCCTAAGACAATGTTTAAAATCTTCAACTAACTTCTATTTCCTCCCTAGGAAGAATCAGAAAGTCCTTTGCTAAATTATGAAAATCTGTTTTGACTAAGATTTAAAACTGAAGAATGATTTCAATCTACATTAAAAGATATTGTGAGGGGATAGTTTCCACTGAGAGGACTATATTTAGAAATGGGCAGTAGAGGAGAAGGGGATTGAGGGAAGGTTCAAGAGGAGGAGGAGCAGAGCAGGGAAAGGAAGAAGTTGGGGGACCAGGAGGAGAGTCAATTTAAAGATGGAGCAGAAGTGGGAAAAGCAAGCTTAGTTTTGATTTTGAGGTCCTCCACATTTTTATTAGCTTTTCCTAAGGAATCCTGCAGCCATGAAATTAAAAGACGCTTACTCCTTGGAAGAAAAGTTATGACCAACCTAGATAGCATATTCAAAAGCAGAGACATTACTTTGCCAACAAAGGTCCATAGAGTCAAGGCTACGGTTTTTTCCTGTGGTCATGTATGGATGTGAGAGTTGGACTGTGAAGAAAGCTGAGTACTGAAGAATTGATGCTTTTGAACTGTGGTGTTGGAGAAGACTCTTGAGAGTCCCTTGGACTGCAAGGAGATCCAACCAGTCCATTCTAAAGGAGATCGGCCCTGGGATTTCTTTGGAGGGAATGATGCTAAAGCTGAAACTCCAGTACTTTGGCCACCTCATGCAAAGAGTTGACTCATTGGAAAAGACTCTGGTGCTGGGAGGGATTGGGGGCAGGAGAAGGGAACGAGGATGAGATGGCTGGATGGCATTACCGACTCGATGGATGTGAATTTGAGTGAACTCCAGGAGGTTGGTGATGGACAGGGAGGCCTGGCGTGCTGCGATTCATGGGGTCGCAAAGAGTTGGACACAACTGAGTGACTGAACTGAACTGAAGGAATCCTTAAGAGATGTAATTTCATAACTTTGCTGTATTTTAGGGGACTTTTTTTTTTCATCTTTAAAGAGACCTCTTCATATGAGTTAAAAACTTGTTGACCATTGAATATTTAGAATCTGAATCTTTTCATTCACTGAAGTTCCAAACTACTTCCAAATGTTCAGTGCTATTGGCTTTATAATGTTAAACCTATATTCAAGTGGCCTAAACAAACTAATGAAACCTCCTTAGCACTATGGCTCTACCATGACTACAAGAATTTCTGTGAGCAGAATAAATCAAACCAAGAGATGTATACCAAAGATAAACAGAAAGAATAAAGGCTTAAGCAGTGCTTCAAGACCAAGATAACTGGACACTGGCATGGTCCATGGAAGGACTTACTCCTCTATGAAGTAGCCAGGCTGAGCAGCAAAGGGACCTATCCTGCCTGAAACTCAGTAGCAAAATTATGGATGAAATCAACTAGACAGCCATTAGGAAAGACTCTCAAGGCAGGCTCCAGAGGAACATTCTATTTGGAGAAGGATGGTGGAAAATTCTGCGTGGCTTTAGCAGGAGAGAGTTGGCCAAAGTTCAGCTCAATTTAGCAGGATAGGGGTTGGCTGAAGTCCAGCTAGTTTTGGAAATGGGCATAGAGGGATTGTTCTTGGGGAATGAGAATCATTGTCTGGGCAGCCTGTATTTCACTGAATGAGGTGAAGAGGAGGAATTAGGGGTGAAAAGGGGATGGGAAGGAACAGTTGTGGGGTGAGAATGGGGATGCAAAAACTCATAAAGGTCAAAGGGGAAAGTTCTCCAGTCTCAAGTCATTCGGGATCTTTTACATACAAAAGCAGTAAAACTTGTTTTCATTGAGGCCTTCAATGCCTTCATTCAAAGTGATTTCCAACAACGTGACCATGTCAGGGAGGACAATGTCTTGTAACAGAATACCCTTGACTAAGTCCTGAGACTCCTGGACTAGGCTGTGGGATGGGGGCTTCTGGGGAAAGAAGAGGAACATTTCCTTCAGTGGCCTTTTCTTTTAACAGATGAGAATTCAGATTTGTCAGGAATTTTGCAGGGTAGGATTCAAATGGAAAAACGTAAATCCAGTGGATAAATTCCTCCAGGTTACTGCATATCCAGATAAATGTGAAAACCTTTTAGAATTCAGCAGTGTTCTTTTATTCTGTCAAGATCCCAGGATAATGAAACATAATTTTGAGGAAGAAAATTCAAAGTACTTGGATGTTTGCTTATTTTGGTTCAGGAGAATGCTGGCACCCTTAGAAGACTAGCGCTTAAGTATGCGACATTGGAATGGAAGTCGAGTAGAAAAAAGCACTGGTTCTTCTTACATAAATTTCAGCTGAATATAACTTTCTCATGACATTTCAGCCTTTCCCCCTGCCCCCCATCTTGGATAGAAATAAGTGAAAAGATAGGACCAAAAGAAGAGACAGTATAAAGAGATTTTCCAGATGCTTTAAAACCCTGGGAAGCATTCAATTCTGGTTTAACATGGGGTATAAGTGAGTCCACTTATTTTTTTTTTTCCCTCTGAATCATACAGCTGGTTCTTGAACTGAATGTTCATCTGTGCCCTTGTGAACAATTCCACTGCAGTCAGAGGTGAAAATACTGGAGCAGCTTCCACAAATTTGAGTCACTGAAGGGAATTCTTGTTACTTTTGTCCTTTTCTCCTTTTCATGATTAAAAAAAAAATTGTAATAACAACATTGTTTTGCCATAATTTCAAAGAAAGTCATAACATTGATGGATCTTGGCAGAGTGGATCATTTAAATAACTACTTATTCCAGCTTTGCCACAGATGTAGAGTAACATGCTGTAGGTGTTACTTGCCTGTACTCGAGTCTTATGAAATATAAAACCTGTTCATTACCAGATTTAACTCTTGTTTGAGGTTTATTTGAACCTGTTTTTTCAATGTGTATGGAATGTATAAAAATTGACTTTGTCCAAACTGTTTGTTTAATTGCTTTCAACTGCTTGGTGAGTGTACCATGTACCAGGCATGATAGTGTTTTGTACTAAGAAAATATTGTTCTGAAATAGCAGGAAAACAACACTGTTGTCAGGGTTTAATACAAAACTCATCAGGGCCAGAAATTCGTTATTTCATTCTTTTTACTGTGAGAAGACTTAACGATAAATGTTTAAGCCTAATGTTGTTTCTTTCAAGATATCTATCTTCTTTTCTTCCATTAGCCATTCACCTATTACCTTCTGCTAAAGGCAGTGCAGAGCATTTTCAGTTGTTTCAAGAACACAAACTGTAGAAATTCTAATTTTTACAGTTATGCTTTTGAAATTATCAGAGAAAGGTAACTTTTTTCCTGTACTTAAAAGGAAGTGTCTGCTAAAGGGAACTCAATTTAACAAGCTGTGTTAAATAATGTGACTGGAAATTTATAAATTCTATAAATACTTCAAAGATAAGATTAATATATTTCTTTATGAGTACATGGATACTTAGAAAAAAGATATACAGGAAATCAAAAAAAAAATTGAGACTACAAAATTTCAAATCTGGGATTCAAGTAAGTTTCCCAGTAAAATTGTTACATAAATAAATTTTATCTTCCTTTGCTCTCCTTGTCTTTTTTAATGCTATTTTCTCTCAGTTGTGGATGCACTTATTCAGTCAGTTGTATAAAATAATTCACACTAGGGTAACTTTGATTGAAATCTCTAAATATTTGTTAGACATCTCCTCATGGCCCAAACTCTGTATGTAGGATTATACGCTTTCTCTCTTTGATCTTCAGACTTTCCCCTAGAACATCAGCATTATCTGTGAACCTGTTAGAAAGGCAGAATTTAGACCAACTAAATACGAATCTGCATTTAGACATATTTTCCAAATGATTTTTTTTTAACACATTAGAATTTGAGACACAATGGTCTGGAGCAAAGATTCTCAAACTTTAGCTTAATCACATTCATCTGGGTGGTTTTGTCATGAAGTCTCCATTTGAAGAACCTCAGCTTTAGAGGAGATAAAAGAAATCTTTGCCTTTAAGCACTTTATAACATAGCTGGGAAGCAAATTGATCATGCATTGAATAATTAGGGAACAGTTGAGTGCAAATCTGTGTGATTTTAACGCAGTGGAAATTTGAGAAGGGAAAGATTCATGCAGAGTTGAGTTGTCAGGAAAAGTTCCATTGCCTGGGAAAGGCAGTAACACTGATGAAACTGAGAAAGGCAGAAAGTATGGCAGAAAGTGTGGCCAGCTGGCAAGAAAGGCTCTGTTTCATCTCAGATAAACTCAGCTAGAGGGACTGATGGACCAAATCGTTATTGAATTTTTCAGTCTCTCGGTTGTGTCTCTGTGTGACCACATGGACTGTAGTGTTTCAGGCTTCTCTGTTTATGGGATTCTCCAGGCAAGAATACTAGAGTGGGTTGCCATTTCCTCCTCCAGGGAGTCTTCCCAACCCAGGGATCAAATCTGCATTTCCTGCATTTCCTGAATTGCAGGCGGATACTTTTATTAAACCTCCAATGGGCCAAAAGAAAGTTCATATCCCTGACACTGGAAGTACATAATTGCAGTGCAGCTCGCGCTAAGAATTAAACAACTACTTGTACCGAGGGCAGAAGCCTTACCTTATTCCTCCATCTTCAGTGCTACTGGTATACCCGGCACATAAGGAGGTGTTCAGTAGCTTTTTGCTGACTTCATGAATAAATGAATTTAGATTTGCTCCCTGAAGCTATGATTCTTCACAAATTTTCCCACTTAGATTGCATTTAGTCTTTTAAAGAAGACAACAAGAATAACCAAAAAGCTTAAGCCAAAACTATAAATCTTAAATAGTGGATTTTCCAGCCCTGAGGAAGCCAAAAGAAAAATATTTTTGGTGGGAAACATTTAACTTCCTACATGTCCTATGAATAAGGCTATTATATAGGGAACTGTGTATATATTTCATTTTTTGTTTGTCATGTGTTTCATTAGGAGAAAAATTGTTAGTGTTTAAGAAAAATCTTAAACACTCCCAGAAAACCTTTTAAAATGAATTTGAACCTTGTGATTTTCCCATTATCATTACTGAACAGCACTGGGTGCTACTGCCTGCAAAGTCTCCTCTCCCAGCCAAGAAAAACCTGCTTATTGTGGGCAGTTTTATAGAGGGAAACATAGTTTCTAGCCAATTCTTCTATAATCATCCATCATATCTCTTGATTTCCAGTATTTTTTTTGGGGGGGGGAGCCTAGTTTATATAAACAAGGTTGAGTTTGTTTCACTGCCTCCATGCACAACTGAAGTTGGTATCGGGGTTGGAAGGCTCCATTGCTGTTTAACTAATTGTTCCATGTTAAGGTGCAATTTACTGGCTTGAGGCTCTTGGGATGTGGCATAACATTACATCCAGATCACTCAAAGTAACTTTAAAAACACAATCCAGCTTTCAACAAAGTAGAAAAGAGGCAGAAGAAGGAATCATAGCACCCTCTCCCCCACTGAAACGTGAAGGATGAATTGCACATGTAAAAAGCCAGCTTTTATGTTGAGATTTATACTTATTATTTTATAAGCATGCTGTAGTATATAAAATAGGCTCCCCAGGTGGTGCAGTGGTAAAAAATCTGCCTGTCAATGCAGGAGATGCAGTTTTGATCCCTGGGTCAGGAAGATTCCGTGGAGTAGGAAATGGAAACCCACTCCAGTATGCTTTCCTGGAAAATTCCTTGGACAGAGGAGCCTGACGGGCTACTGTCCATGGGGTTGCAAAGAGTCAGACATGACTGAGTGACTGAGCATGCACGTGCAAGTATATAAAATACTTATGTAAAAAAATCAATTAAATTTAAAACTTTTTAAGCAATTTCTGATTCAGTAAACAGCTTTTCCCTTTACTCTGTTGTTATCAGACAGTTGTCATACTTAACAACACATACCATAAAATCCACCCATATGTAGAAATGACTATCCCACTAGTGTCTTACCTTCTGAATCAGAATCCCCCACTCTTATTGCTTTGGAAACCATTATGAAAACTAAATCCGTGGCTTTTAAATACATTACAGGGAAAAAGTGAAGAAGAAAAAAAATCAGCTTAGGGGAGCTGATCCTATTTTCCTCATCAAAATGAGGAAATTTAGATTCAGTCCTAGATCCTAGATTCATTTAGGTTAGAAAAGCATCTTCTTTTTAAAATACAAATACCATTTTGAAGGTTATGTGACTGTTTCCTTTTTTTATTTTTTTATTTTTTTTAACATTTTGAATGTGAAATATTTATTAACACTTTTTTTTTTAATTTTATAATTCTGTTTTAGAATGATTTTCTCCACCCAGTTGCTTTCCTTTTAATCATTGGCTGGGTGAATTGCACTCAGAACTGGGAGTTTTGATTGAAATAACCACGGCATATGGAGCCATGGTGAGGTGAGGGGAGGGAGCAAATGTTACTAGCATGTTGCAGTGGAGCGTTGAGGGTGACACAGAAATATCAATACTAATGACTGAGACTAGATAGCAGGAAATTCTATATTGTCTTCTATAGAAGACAATGTGAAACAGTATCAAAATTAAATTTCATGTGCTTTAAATTTTTGTTTGCTAATCCAGAAATAGGAAGAGAAACCTTTTTGTCTTTCTTCATATACCCCAAAGATACTTTATCTTGGGATCCACAATTCTGGCTGGTAGTTTAGCCTTGAAGAAGGAAATGGCACCCCACTCCAATATTCTTGCTTGAAGAAAACCATGGACAGAGGAGCCTGGTGGGCTACAGTCCATAGGGTTGCAAAGAGTTAGACACGACTTAGTGACTAAACCACCATACCACTTCAGAGATCCTTTCTCTTGGGATCCACAATTCATTAATAAAAGGATTTTTGTCTTGCCTGCCTTTGACTCATAAGTGCTCAAGTGTACAAACAATCCTTTTGAGTTTGCACTTCTATACAACATGCATGTTCCCTATCTAAACTACCTTAAGTGCAAAAAGCTCCCTCTCCACAGAATTCATGGTTCACATTATTAGGAACACATATACATAAAAGTGAGGAAGGAAACTGCTTGGATGCAAACACAAACTTAGAAACTCATCAATGACACTATCTCTATTCTGATTACAAAATTTATGAGATTAGATTCTGTCATGAGTTTTCCATCACTTCCTGAAAGGTCAGCAAAATAGTGTGCTGTTCTCAGTTTAAGAACTAAAGTAATGCAAAGGTTGCAAAATTCCAAGAATGATTAAAATCAGTTGCATTGCTAAATTAAAAACTAAATCAGCAGGAGCATATTGTACTCATGTACAAGGTTCCTCCCCACCACTGCACCCCACCCCAGTCCCTGACACATATTGAACCAAGTCATTTGGCTCAAGAAATCGTGGTACTGTTCATGCCTTATCACTAGGGAAAAACTAAGGACAAACTTTGTCCTTCTAAATATCAGAAGCCCATTTTGTACCTTGTTAGAAGACCTCACTACACCCTGAAGAATGGATTGCCTGTGGCTTACTGCCTTTTCCCTATTTAGTTGAGCTAAACTAAAAAGGCTAAGAAAACCCATTGTTGCATTATTTTAGAGTTCAACAAAACGCAAACTAAGAGCTTCAGTTCAAATAACCTTAGTGTTCAGAAAAATTAGTCAATAGATAATATATATAATATTAATAGATACGCATGTATAGTGCATTATATAAATGCATATAATATATACTATAAAATCAGGTTAGTAAATACAACTCTTAATTTCCTGTCTTTAAGAAATGTGATTTCTGGTTTGACCATGCAGTCTTCAAATTAGACGTACTAGTCACATAATTACTTTAGCCAGCTGGCCATTTGGGCTGTTCATATGATGGAAAACAAATGCTTTGTACGTGAGTCTTTTCTAGCTTAGACAGGATAGACCAAATAATGTTTTTTGAGAAATGTTTTATTGTGGGCTACAGTTAGGCAATAAGAATCGAGCCAGTCACCCACATTCATTGGCAAGCGCTATGCCCTTTCCAAAGCCATTTGTTTGCTTTTATGACAGCAAACTGAAAATTAAATCCAAGGAGTATTAAATTATTATTAATGAGGACATTTGTGGGACACTGAATTAAACCATTACAATATTCTACAAGGCTACATGATTATGGAGAGAGAGAGAAGCAATTGAGCTCGTTTAACACTGTTTTGTTTAAAGCTATCACAACCAGTTTCAGAAGCATACATGATGCTCCAGGGTCTAGTGTACCTGAGAACATGATACTTCCAACAGGAATTTATTTAGTTTCCAAATGATCCATTAAGAAAGTTATAAAGTACAAGAAATGTTCCCAACTACCGTTCAGCAAACAAAATTTTTAGTGCTTGTAGGTGAGTCCGAAAAACACTAGTCTATACAACTATAATAAAAGTTTTGTGTTCCAGAACCTTTTGCCAAGATCATTTATATCTTATTTTGTTAACCATACTTTTAAGGATTGTTCAGGTCCCTTGCTTGCTGCACTTACTTTTCTCCTTCAAAAAAATAGAGAGAATCATCTCCTCCAAGAAAGAAACTTAATCCCCTCCAACAAAGAGAGTGACATCTTCTGTACACATACATTTTTTTGCATCCAATTCTAAAGATATGTAAAACTAGACCATAAACTCATTTATCTGTTAGGGGGTCACATGTGTGAAATGGACTATGTAAGACAATGTAAACTCTAGTTAGACTATCATATATAACTTTTGTGGGACTGATTAAGAAACAATAGAAAAATGAGCTTATGATATAAGTAAAAACATAAATATAAAATTTTTAGTAAAGTATGACTAAGTACACAAAAACTGTGCATAAGAAATGGCTAACGATATTTTGTTTAATTAGCACTTAAACAGAATAATTAAGCAAAATAATTATTTATTTGCCAATTCAGTGAAAACAAAACTTGTGCCTGAATTAGCCTTAAATTTCTACTTTACTTGTTCATGTGAGCTGGTCTAATAATTACATCTTCGTTAAAAAGAAATAAAGATACTTTCCGTTGGCTTTGCCTTTGCTATTTTGATGGGTGTTCTGGGAGGAATAAGAAAAAAAAGTAGTTCTGGGAGGAATAAGAACAATGACTCAAAACTGTACCACGTATGTATGTTTCCTTTTCATATTACCCTTGTTGTTCTTAAGAGGATAGTTACTCAGTATAACTTTTGAAATATATTTGAAATATATTCTTTTGAAATAGTATCATAAAAGGTATCAGATGTGTTCCTGACAAACCATTCTTATAATTCTTAAATAAAATATTTAACAGTTGAAAATACATGCATTGTTATATGGTTTTAAATATGTTATTGCTTATGCCTTTGTAAATGAATAATACAAACTGATAGGAAACCTACCTACCAAATTACAAAACCATAGAAAAATCTCACAATGTGTATTCAAAGGGATTGCCCTTCAAAAAGGTATTGTGTAAAACCAGATGTCAAGATGAGATTAATTATACAAAAGATTAAATGGAGGAAACATCTACGAGGGAAAATGGCACAGGGCCCCAGGGGAGGCTCAGAGAGCCATCAGACCAGGATGCAAATCTGACCCCTGTGAAGGAAAGAGGGAAGGATGTGAGGCTGGGTAAGGAGCACCTGAGTTGTGTGTGTGCATGCTCAGTTGTGTCCAGCTCTTTTGCAACCCCATGGACTGTAGCCTGCTAGGCTTCTCTGTCCATGGGATTTTCCAGGCAAGAATACTGGAGTGGGCTGCCATTGCCTACTCCTGGGGATCTTCCCAACCCAGGGGTCAAAGCCATGTCTCTTGCAGGTTCTACATTGACAGGCACATTCTTTACCACTGTGCCATCTGAGACGGCAGTGCAACTTGAAGGAAGTTCAGCAAGTTTGCTGGGAAGTCCTTGAGACAAAGTCTCCCACCAGAGAGTCCTTTCTTTTCCAGGAATGGCCATGTCCTAGTAATCCTACAGTGTTCAGTCACAGACTTAAAACAGCCTGTGGGAAATGTGGCCTCTGCATCACAGCAGTGGTGGATTTAGAATGTGGCAGCTGAGACCATCTGGTAATTATGCCATCTGCAACAGGAGCTCTGAGAAGCTCTTTTTCCTCGCTGCACAGGTAATATTTACTTACACTCAGAACAGAGCTTCCTATTTTATAATGAAGCATCTACTTCAATGTTCAATGTTATTTGATGGTATTTTTTTTAATGTATGGTTCATTTTTGTCCTATTTCTATTTATTTATTTAGGCTGTGTGGTAGCATGTAGGAGCTTAGTTCCTCAGCCAGGAATTAAACCCACGCCTCCTGCCATGGAAGCATGAAGTTTTAACCACTGGACCTCCAAAAAAGTTCGATGTGTTTTTTTTTTAATGAAATGACCACGAGTTTCTCATGACAACAGTCTGGGAAACACTTAGGAAAGCGTGTATCTCTACTGTTTTGGTGAGGAAACTGAGGAATAAAGAAGCAAAAAGACTTACCAAAGTTAAAAACAAGCAATAAACCAGAGTGCAAATCACTGTTATTTTAGTATAAGAAAGCCACTTCTCTTTTATATCCATACATATAGAGATATAATAAAATTTGTAAGATGTTAGCATCAGTTCAGTTCAGTTTAGTCGCTCAGTCATGTCCGACTCTGGATAACATAAATTTCAAGTCCAAATGGCTCCCAAGTTCACTTGTTCTGTAAGAAAGGAGATTTCACATTTAAGCATATTTATTTCCAAATGGACTCGAAGGACCCAGTGTCTAGTCATAAAGTTTCCTAAGAGAATTGATTGTTTACCTCTTATCTTCTGATTCAGCAAATTAGGGAGAAATATTAATATTTTCTTCATTAAGTCTTAAGAGTACATACTCAGTTTTGAGTTCAGCCAAAGAATTCAACCAAAGAAAAAGATATGTCCTTCTGGCCATTGGGCACAAAGAAATTATTTAAGGCCTTTAAAACAACACCTAGCCCCAAATATCTGATTTAAAACATGTAGAAAACAGATTTCTCATTTGATTCTATACATGTTAGGACCCAAATTACCCTTAAAACTAGAATATTTTCCTCTGCCCAGCTGTTATGAGACTGGTCCCTTTATTAAGGGACTTTATTAAGTCTTTAGACTTTATTAGTCTTTATTAAGACTTTATTAAGACTGGTACTTTATTAAGCCAAATTTTTAAGTGAACAAACTGAGGACGTTTGAAAACTGAATTAAATCATTAATGCATATTAGCTATACCTTTCTTTGTTGCTGTTGTTTAGTCACTCAGTCACGTCCCATGACTGCAGCCTTCTAGGCTCCTCTGTCCATGAGATTCTCCATGCCAGAATAGTGGAGTGGGTTGCCATTTCCTCCTCCAGGGGATCTTTCAAACCCAGGGATCCACGTCTCCTGAAAGCCTTTATGATGGTCTATTTGTCAAAAAGAATTTGTTTATGCTCAAGGGATAGCTAATTGATGTGAGATGCTTATATCACTTCAAATCCCATAAACATTATGAAGAAAGGATTTTACTTTCCAATATCAAGGACATACCTGTCTCAACATACAAGTCCCATCAGAATCAGCTCTAACCTAATCATCTCTATTGATAGCTGCTTTTAGTTCCAAATATTAGGATTTGAATACTTCCCAGGACTTCTGAATATTACTTATCAGGTTTGGGCGCAGAAAGGGTGATACATGCTAAACTTACTTAAATATCACTTCCAAGGCATCACTTGAATGACATCCAAGGTTGGTTTGTCTTGGATTTTTTTCTTTCTCATAAGTTTTGTGAGGTAGCTACACGGATTCAAAATGATGACTACAGCAGTAATCTCCACTCAAATATGTATTTAAAAATAGAGTTCATTGCCATAGAAATTTTCTGTTTCCCCAGACTTTGAAAAATGAAATCCTCTGCTTATTTATAACAACAGCTATAAAGACTTTGACTGTGTGGATCACAAGAAACTGTGGAAAATTCTAGGAGAGATGGGAATACCAGACCACCTGACCTGCCTCTTCAGAAATCTCTATGCAGGTCAGCAAGCAACAGTTAGAACTGGACATGGAACAACAGACTGGTTCCAAATAGGAAAAGGAATATGTCAAGGCTGTATATTTTCACTCTGCTTATTTAACTTCTATGCAGAGTACATCATAATAAATGCTGCACTGGAAGAAACACAAGCTGGAATCAAGATTGCCAGGAGAAATATCAATAACCTCAGATATGCACATGACACCACCCTTATGGCAGAAAGTGAAGAGGAACTAAAAAGCCTCTTGATGAAAGTGAAAGAGGAGAGTGAAAAGGTTGGCTTAAAGCTCAACATTCAGAAAACGAAGATCATGGCAACTGGTCCCATCACTTCATGGCAAATAGAAGGGGAAACAATGGAAACAGTGCCAGATTTTATTTTTTTGAGCTCCAAAATCACTGCAGGTAGTGACTGCAGCCATGAAATTAAAAGACGCTTACTCCTTGGAAGAAAAGTTATGACCAACCTAGATAGCATATTCAAAAGCAGAGACATTACTTTGCCGACTAAGGCCCATGTAGTCAAGGCTATGGTTTTTCCAGGGGTCATGTATGGATGTGAGAGTTGGACTGTGAAGAAGGCTGAGCACCGAAGAATTGATGCTTTTGAACTGTGGTGTTGGAGAAGACTCTTGAGAGTCCCTTGGATTGCAAGGAGATCCAACCAGTCCATTCTGAAGGAGATCAACCCTGGGATTTCTTTGGAAGGAATGATGCTAAAGCTGAAACTCCAGTACTTTGGCCACCTCATGCAAAGAGTTGACTCATTGGAAAAGACTTTGATGCTGGGAGGGATTGGGGGCTAGAGCAGAAGGGGACAACAGAGGATGAGATGGCTGGATGGCATCACTGACTCGATGGACATGCATGTGAGTGAACTCCAGGAGTTGGTGATGGACAGGGAGGCCTGGTGTGCTGTGATTCATGGGGTCGCAAAGAGTCAGATACGACTGAGCGACTGAACTGAACTAAACTGATAGCAATTCAAGTTTTAGGGACCATCATCACTAGATTTTAAATTGAGCCTGAAACAGCCTACCTCAAAGACCTCTCTTGAGCAGCTTCAGTTCATTTCAGTGGCTCAGCCATGTCCGACTCTTTGTGACCCCATGAATCACAGCATGACAGGCCTCCCTGTCCATCACCAACTCCTGGAGTTCACTCAGACTCATGTCCATCAGTGATGCCATCCAGCCATCTCAACTTCTGTCATCCCCTACTCCTTCTGCCCCCAATGTCTCCCAGAATCAGGGTCTTTTCAAAGGATTCAGCTCTTCGCATGAGGTGGCCAAAATATTGGAGTTTCAGCTTTAGCATCAGTGCTTCCAATGAACACCCGGGACTTTAGGATGGACTGGTTGGATCTCCCTGCAGTCTAAGGGACTCTCAAGAGTCTTCTCCAACACCACAATTCAAAAGCATCAATTCTTCAGCGCTCAGCCTTCTTCACAGTCCAACTCTCACATCCATACATGACCACTGGAAAAAGCAAAGCCTTGACTAGACAGACCTTTGTTAGCAAGGTAATGTCTCTGCTTTTCAATATGCTATCTAGGTTGGTCATAACTTTCCTTCCAAGGAGTAAGCGTCTTTTAATTTCATGGCTGCAATCACCATCTGCAGTGACTTTCTAGCCCCCAAAAATAAAGTCTGACACTGTGTTCCACTGTTTCCCTATCCATTTCCCATGAAGTGATGGGACCGGATGCCATGATCTTTTTCTGAATGTTGAGTTTTAAGCCAACCTTTTCACTCTCCACTTTCACTTTCATCAAGAGCCTCTTTAGTTCTTCATCGCTTTCTGCCATAGGGTGGTGTCATGTGCATATCTGAGGTTATTGATATTTCTCCCGGCAATCTTGATTCCAGCTTGTGCTTCATCCAGCCCAGCGTTTCTCATGATGTACTCTGCATATAAGTTAAATAAGCAGGGTGAAAATATACAGCCTTGACGTACTCCTTTTCCTATTTGGAACCAGTCTGTTGTTCCATGTCCAGTTCTAACTGTTGCTTGCTGACCTGGATACAGATTTCTCAAGAGGCAGGTCAGGTGGTCTGGTATTCCCATCTCTTTCAGAATTTTCCACAGTTGTGATCCACACAGTCAAAGGCTTTGGCATAGTCAATAAAGAAGAAATAGATGTTTTTCTAGAACTCTCTTGCTTTTTTGATGATCAAGCATATGTTGGCAATTTGATCTCTGGTTCCTCTGCCTTTTCTAAAACCAGCTTGAACATCTGGAAGTATATGGCTCACGTATTGCTGAAGCCTGGCTTGGAGAATTTTGAGCATTACTTTACTAGCATGTGAGATGACTGCAATTGTGTGGTAGTTTGTGCATTCTTTGGCATTGCCTCTCTTTGGGATTGGAATGAAAACTGACCTTTTCCAGTCCTGTAGCCACTGCTGACTTTTCCAAAAGTGCTGGCATACTGAGTTGGCACTTTCATAGCATCATCTTTCAGGATTTGAAATAGCTCAACTGGAATTCCATCACCTCCACTAGCTTTGTTCATACTGATGCTTTCTAAGGCCCACATGATTTCACATTCCAGAATCTGGCTCTAGGTGAGTGATCACAACATCGTGATTATCTGGGTCATGAAGCTCTATTTTGTACAGTTCTTCTGTGTATTCTTGCCACCTCTTCTTAATATTTTCTGCTTCTGTTAGGTCCAGACCATTTCTGTCCTTTATCAAGCCCATCTTTGCATGAAAGGTTCCCTTGGTATCTCTAATTTTCTTGAAAAGATCTCTAGTCTTTCCCATTCTGTTGTTTTCCTCTATTTCTTTGCATTGATCACTGAAGAAGGCTTTCTTATCTCTCCTTGCTATTCTTTGGAAGTCTGCATTCAGATGCTTATATCTTTCTTTTTCTCCTTTGCTTTTCACTTCTCTTCTTTTCACAGCTATTTGTAAGGCCTCCTCAGACAGCCAGCTTAGTAACTTTATCTTTTTCTACTCTAGCCATCTACATAGCTAAATCAGAGCAAACTCACATCATTTATTTTGCACATTTGACTCCACTCCTTTGGGGCAAATTCATTCTCTGGATGAAATGGAACTGGCAAGGGTGTTCATAATACTTGATCATCTAGAGGGAAACAGAACATATACTCCCTGGTAAATATTTATTAGATCATTGGTATTTTTGCATAATAATTTCATACAAACATAACTATATGAATGAATGAAAATAAATTTAACTTTCACTCAGTTTTTTAAAAAAGGGGATTCAAGAAAGTAATTGCAAAAGTTTAAAACAATGATTTGTCTTCATTAAGTCAAAATTACTCAAATATATTCAATTGCAAATCAACCAGAGGTAAAACAATCAGAGAGATTTGGAGCTTGAAAGATTTAATAAGTTACTTTATTACGGATACAGCTTTACTTGTGCGTAATAGAGACCCAAGTTAACATTGTCTCAAACAAGATGGAAGTTAATTTTTCTCCAATACAACCCTGCTGAAGCAGGCAAAGTGCTAGGATATTCTGCTCTGTAAAGTATCTAGGGGCCCAGGATTCTTCATATTCTTCATCATATTGCTCTATCATAATTAATGTGATGTCTTTGTTCACATGGCCCTTGATTCAGTTCAGTTCAGTTCAGTCACTCAGTCATGTCGGACTCTTTGCGTCCCATGGACTGCAGCAAACCAGGCCTCCCTCTTCATCACCAACTCCCGGAACTTGCTCAAACTCATGCCCATCCAGTTGGCGATGCCATCCAACCATCTCATCCTCTGTCGTCCCCTGCCCTCCCATCTTCAATCTTTCCCAGCATCAGGGTTTTTTTCAAATACGTCAGTGCTTCACATCAGGTGGCCAAACTATTGGAGTTTCAGCCTCAGCATCAGTCCTTCTAATTAATATTCAGGGTTAATTTCCTTTAGGATGAACTGGTTTGATCTCCTTGCTGTCCAAGGGACTCTCAAGAATCTTCTCCAACAACACAGTTCAAAAGCATCAATTCTTCAGCAATCTGCTTTCTTTATAGTCCAACTCTCACATCTACACATGACTACTAGAAAAACCAAAGCTTTGACTAGACAGACTTCTGTTGGCAAAATCATGTCTCTGCTTTTTAATATACTGTCTAGGTTGATCATAACTTTTCTTCCAAGCAGCAAACGCCTTTTAATTTGCCATGAAGTGATGGGACTGGATGCCATGATCTTAGTTTTCTGAATGTTGAGTTTTAAGCCAGCTTTTTCACTCTCCTCTTTCACTTTCATCAAGAGGTTCTTTAGTTCTTCTTTGCTTTCTGCCATAAGGGTGGTGTCATCTGCATATCTGAGGTTATTGATATTTCTCTTGGCAATCTTGATTCCAGCTTGTGCTTCATCCAGTCCAGCGTTTCTCATGATGTACTCTGCATATAAGTTAAAATAAACAGGGTGACAATATACAGACTTGACGTACTCCTTTCCCGATCTGGAACCAGTCTGTTGTTCCATGTCCAGTTCTAACTGTTGCTTCCTGACCTGCATACACAGTTCTCAAGAGGCAGGTCAGGTGGTCTGGTATTCCCATCTCTTTCAGAATTTTCCACCGTTTATTGTGATCCACACAGTCAAAGGCTTTAGCGTTGTTAATAAAGCAAATGTTTTTCTGGATCTCTCTTGCTTTTTCAATGATCCAGCAGATATTGGCAATTTGATCTCTGGTTCCTCTGCCTTTTCTAAAACCAGCTTGAACATCTGGAAGTTCATGGTTCATGTATTGCTGAAGCCTGGCTAGGAGAATTTTGAGCATTACTTTGATAGCACATGAAATGAATATAATTGTATGGTAGTTTGAGCATTCTTTGGCACTGCCTTTCTTTGGGATTGGAATGGAAACTGACTTTTCCAGTCCTGTGGCCACTGCTGAGTTTTCCAAATGTGCTGGCATATTGAGTGCAGCATTTTCACGGCATCATCATTTAGGATTTGAAACAGCTCAGCTGGAATTCCATTACCTCCACTAGCTTTGTTCATAGAGATGCTTCCTAAGGCCCACTTGACTTCGTATTCCAGGATGTCTGGCTCTAGGTGAGTGACCACACCATTATGATTATCTGTGTCATGAAGATACTTTTGGAAAGTTCTTCTGTGTATTCTTGCTGCCTCTTCTTAATATCTCCTGCTCCTGCTAGGTCCATACTATTTCTGTACTTTATTGTTCCAATCTTTGCATGAAATGTTCCCTTTGAATCTCTAATTTTCTTGAAGAGATCTCTAGTCTTTCCCATTCTATTTTTTTTCTCTATTTCTTTGCATTGATCACTGAGGAAGGCTTTCTTATCTCTCCTTGCTATTCTTTGGAACTCTGGATTCAAATGGGTATATCTTTCCTTTTTTCCTTTGCTTTTCGCTTCTCTTCTTTTCACAGCTCTTTGTAAGGCCTCCTCAGACAGCCATTTTGCTTTTTTGCATTTCTTTTCCATGGGAATGGTCTTGATCCCTGTCTCCTGAACAACGTCACAAACCTCTGTCCATAGTTCATCAGGCACTCTGTCTATCAGATCTAGTCCAGCAAATCTATTTCTCACTTCCACTGTATAAGGGAAGTGTATAAGGGACTGTATAAGGGACTGTATAAGGGATTTGATTTAGGTCATACCTGAATGGTCTAGTGCTTTTCGTTACTTTCTTCAATTTAAGTCTGAATTTGGCAATAAGGAGTTCATGATCTGAGTCACAGTCAGCTCCCGGTCTTGTTTTTGCTGACTGTATAGAGCTTCTCCATCTTTGGCTGCAAAGAATATAATCAATCTGATTTCGATATTGACCATCTGGTGATGTCCATGTGTGGAGTCTTCTCTTGTGTTTTTGGAAGAGGGTGTTTACTATGACCAGTGCATTCTCTTGGCAAAACTCTATTAGCCTTTGTCCTGCTTCATTCTGTACTCCAAGACCAAATTTGCCTTTTGCTCCAGATGTTTCTCAGAGAAGGCCATGGCACCCCACTCCAGTACTCTTGCCTGGAAAATCCCATGGGCGGAGGAGCCTGGTGGGCTGCAGTCCATGGGGTCAAGAAGAGTCGGACATGACTGAGAGATTTCACTTTCACTTTTCACTTTCATGCACTGGAGAAGGAAATGGCAACCCACTCCAGTGTTCTTGCCTGGAAAATCCCAGGGATAGGGGAGTCTGGTGGGCTGCCGTCTATGCGGTCGCACAGAGTCGGACATGACTGAAGCAACTCAGCAGCAGCAGCCAGGTATTTCTTGACTTCCTACTTTTGCATTCCAGCCCCCTATAATGAAAAGAACATCTTTTTTGAGTGTTAGTTCTAAAAGGCTTCCTTAGCCAGCCATTTTTCCTTTTTGCATTTCTTTTTCTGTGGTATGGTCTTGATCACTGCCTCCTGTACAATGTCATGAAATTCTGTCCATAGTTCTTCAGGCACTCTAACAGATCTAATCCCTTGAATCTATTTCTCACTCCCACTGCATAATCGCAAGTGATTTGATTTAGGTCATACCTGAATGGTCTAGTGGTTTTCCCTACTTTCTTCAATTTAAGTCTGAATTTGGCAATAAGGAGTTCATATCAGAGCCACAGTCATCTCCTGGTCTTGTTTTCGCTGACTGTATAGAGTTTTTTCATCTTTGGCTGCAAATAATATAATCAATCTGATTTTGATGTTGACCATCTGGTGATGTTCATGTGTAGAGTCTTCTCTTGTGTTGTTGGAAGAGGGTGTTTGCTATGACCAGTGCGTTCTCTTGGAAAAACTCTGTTAGCCTTTGCCCTGCTTTGTTCTGTACTCCTAGGCTAAATTTTCCTGGCCCTTGATTGCTCATCATCAAATTCCTATTTCAGATATAACCTAAATTTTGTATACATCACTCTGCTCCTATCCCATTGGCCAGAAATCAGTCACATGGTCATATCTAGATGCAAAAGATGCTGGGAATTGTAGTGTTTAATCTTAATATTCACATGCCCAGCTAGAATTCAGTTACTATGAAAAATGAACAGAAGATACTTGAAAGGATTAGCTAAGAGACTGTGCCTCAGAGGGGATTGTAGATCCTAATATATAAAACAAATAAAAACTGAGCTCTGATTAAAGGTGGTGAGGTGTTAGACCCATGTTCCCTGCCTCTTGATTCCTCATGAGGATCCTCTAATGACCAGGGCCTTGTAAGACACATTTGGAAACTAGTGCTCTAGACCAGGGATGGAAAACTAAAATGTCAAAAAAAGGTCAGATGGGTAAAGTGAATAAACACAGTATATGAATGCGTCTAGTGACTGACAATGGGACAACCTAAAGAAAACATTCCCAATTAGATCAGAAGGTTCTAACATACTCAGTATCAGCAGATTTTTGTCCATAAAACTCTGGATCCTGCTTACCAGACTTCTAATTTTTCAAGAGAAGCTTAGAAATCTATATTTTAGTGAAATGTCCTGCTTTTTTAATATTGGTTACCAGTTAACACATCTTATCATATTTCAAAGGTTGAAAGTACACCTGCAAGCCAGATCTACTGAAGGGTCACTGAATACAATTTATAATCATATAAGCCAATCAGGTTATTCTCTAGACAAGGAAACAGAGGCTTTGAATGCTTGAATAACTAGCTCACAGTAATGTAGCCACACCTGGTTAGGGTGGTTTTTTTTTTTTTTGTCTTTGAATTTAGTACTTCTTACATGATACCATCATAAAATGCCACAGTGACGTTCAGAATAAGCAAATAAGAAAAAAAAGGCCAGGGAGGTGGGGGGAACGTCTTTAAAAGCAATCTAATTCTACGCTACAATTTAGTGTTTGGCTTTGAAATAAAATATTTGACAGCCGACCAAGTGTGTGTTCTTTGTCCCATTCCCTCTCAATCCCATAACTGAAAGTAAAATCTGTTCTGTTTTCTACCTTCCTGGCCTGGACATGCCAGATCCTGGCTGCCTGATCGGGAACACACAAGGCCAAGAAGCGTCACAGATACCCCTGACACCCACACAGTAGCCAGTCTCCCCTCTCTCCAGCATGGCCCATTTAATCACACACTTGTATCTTATCAGTGGCAGATTCATTGCAAAGCACGTTTTTCATTTTTATATGTATTTTTTTCTGTACGCTGTAAAGTAAAATGGCTAAAATGTTTGTGGCTAAAAGTTTTAAATATATGGAAATGGATAACATTTACCTTCTAAATGCCTGAGTAGGACTAAATTGTTCACGGATTAGTTTACTGTACTTTCATAAGATTTTTTATGAATATTTCTATTCCTTAGAAACTTCTTACAGAAGAATCTTATACTGAAAGTGTGTGTCCAGCATGAAAAATGCTCTTATACATTTTTTCTACCTTATGATAGTCTTTTAGGTCCAAAACTTAGATGAAGGGATGTGCTTATTTTCTGCCTTTATTCCTAAAATCTTTTGTTTAGATCAATCTTTCCAATACTTAAATTAGATTTTTTTTTTTTGGGTCCAGTGAGTGTTATCCTAAATGTATAATAAGGGGAAATGTTGGAAATATAATGTTGGTATAAGTCTATACCCAATAATAATTCAAAAAGATATTAAATTCTCAAATTTTCATTTTCTTTCATTTAAAATCATTAGGGTTCTTTTTTCAACCTGAGGTTTTCATGGTTTCTGTGATACTAGCAGTTAGCAAAAGTAATGTCTTTGGGGGCCAACCTCAAGAAATAAGAGCAAAGGAGTGGGTTTGGTTTGGCTGGGAAAATACATTATTTTTCCATTGCCTATTGCTAATGTCTTAAATCATCAGATTTTATTAATAGAATAAAGCAAACCACATGGAGCAATTCCAATATCACTGTTGGAAAAACATGGATGCAAATGTACAAACAAAGCTGCTCCATTTCCCGGTCACTTTCCGCAGTTGTTTTTTTGTTTTTTGTTTTTTTAATCTTCTATCTTTCTTTATTCTTCTTTCTTTCTTCTTTCCCTCTTCTATTTATTTGCATTAACTTCAACCTAAATATGAAAACATTAGATTTTCACTACATTTAGGGTAAAAGCTTGTTATCTTTTTAAAAAGAGGACTCTTCCATCCTATGCTAAAGAGAACATCCCAGCTAGTGTACAGGTAGCAGCTTTCATTACATTAAACAGGGAACAAAGTTAGGAATGTGATAGAAAGATAAAACCCCAAGTAATGAGAGTCAGAGAGAAAGTATTACATAGCAATGAGGCAAGAAGGAAGATGATTCAGAAAGCACAGGGAAGGGCAAAAGTGGTTTTAAAATGGTTCAGTGTGAATTGCTTCATGTACATGACACTAAATCAGTTATAAGCGAATAGGTTTAAATAAACCATTAATGATTGAACATTCTTCAAATGAAATGGGTCTTCCTTTGCCTCAGCATCACTCACCACCTTATTCAGTGACAAAAGTAAAAAAGTGAAAGTTAATCGCTCAACCATGTCTAACTCTTTGCAACTCCACAGACTGAAGCCCACCAGGCTCCTGTCAATGAAATTCTCCAGGCAAGAACACTGGAGTGGGTAGCCATTCCCTTCTCCAGGGGATCTTCCTGACCCAGGGATCAAACCCAAGTCTCCCGCATTGCAAGCAGATTCTTTACTGTCTGAGCCACCAGGGAAGCCCACAAAGAGGGTCCTGAATGTAAGAGGTAAAGGAGGTAAGAACTTATCAACACGTCCACAACTTAGCAAAGACTCCTTTGGTCTGGTTTCACTCATCTTACTGCAGTATCCTCTTTTTAAGAATACAGATAAACTGAGATAGTTATATTTAGGAGAAGGAAGCAAAGAAAAATTATTGAGAGTAGTTGCATGGGCAGAGTTGGGCAAGGGAAACAAAAAATACAGCAAAGATGAGAAATAAGCCACAGAAAGGAAACTCTGTGTGTGTGGGGGGGGGTGTCTCTCCCTCTCTGTCTCTCTCCCTCTCTGTCTCTCTCTCTCTGTCTCTCTCTCTCTTTGTTCCCTCTCTGTCTCTCTCTCTGTCTCTCTCTCTCTTTGTTCCCTCTCTGTCTCTCTCTCTCTCTGTCTCTCTCTCTTTGTTCCCTCTCTGTCTCTCTCTCTCTGTCTCTCTCTCTCTGTCTCTCTCTCTCTGTCTCTCTCTGCTCCCTCTCTCTCTCTGTCTCTCTCTGCTCCCTCTCTCTCTCTGTCTCTCTCCCTCTCTGTCTCTCTCTCTCTGTCTCTCTCTCTCTGTTCCCTCTCTGTCTCTCTCTCTGTCTCTCTCTCTCTTTGTTCCCTCTCTGTCTCTCTCTCTGTCTCTCTCTCTCTGTCTCTCTCTGTTCCCTCTCTCTCTCTGTCTCTCTCCCTCTCTGTCTCTCTCTCTCTGTCTCTCTCTCTCTGTTCCCTCTCTGTCTCTCTCTCTGTCTCTCTCTCTCTTTGTTCCCTCTCTGTCTCTCTCCCTCTCTGTCTCTCTCTCTCTCTTTGTTCCCTCTCTGTCTCTCTCTCTCTCTTTGTTCCCTCTCTGTCTCTCTCTCTCTCTTTGTTCCTTCTCTGTCTCTCTCTCTCTGTCTCTCTCCCTCTCTGTCTCTCTCTGTTCCCTCTCTCTCTGTGTGTCTCTCTCCCTCCCTGTCTCTCTCTCTCTCTCTCTCTCTCTCTCTCTCTCTCTCTGTGTGTATGTGTGTGTGTGTGTGTGTCTCTCTCCCTCTCTGTCTCTCTCTGTTCCCTCTCTCTCTGTGTCTCCCTCTCTCTGTCTCTCTCCCTCTCTGTCTCTCTGTTCCCTCTGTCTCTCTCTCTGTCTCCCCTCCTCTCCTGCTCTCTCCTCTTCATCCTTGCTTCCCTTCTTTTTCCCCTCCCTCCCTTCCATTTTCTCATCTTCCATTGACCTCCTCCTCCCCTTTGATGCTCCCAAGCATTTCCCTCCATGTAATAACCTTGATCCTTAGGCAGTTCTTGTTCACTCTTCTGCTCTTTTCACTCTTTACTTATGACTCACAGTGCTTTGGAAATAAGGAACGGGGAGAGGGATAGTATTTCAAAGCCATAATGTTTCATCTAAATTCCTATAATTACTAACTGATTTCTCTGCCACTCAGGTGTCCTCTGATTAACCTGTCTGCCACTCCTCTGCCAGAAAGTGCAAACAAATCACATTGTTACTACACTGGAAGCCTTTTGAGATGATTTCTGAAGGTGTACAGGATGCTGTCATCTTAATCAACTGAGCACAAAATCTACCCCTCCACCTCCAACTATCCCCAAGTATTTATTATCATTCCCCAAACATGTCATGTAGGCCTTTGGGCTAGTGTCTTTGCACACACAGATCCCTTTGTTTTCCTACCCATCTTCAAAAATTCTCCTGGAGGGACTTCCTTGGTGGTCCAGTGGTTTAGAATTCACCTTGCAATGCCTGGGACACAGGTTCAATTCCTGGGCAAGGAACTAAGATCCCACATGCCTCGAGCAACTAAGACCATGCGCCGCAATTACTGAGCCCAAGAGCCACACCCAGAGTCTGTGCCACAAGGAAAGCTCTCACATAACACAACGAAGATTCCGTGTGCTGCAACAAAGCCCTGAGGCAGTCTGACTAATAGACTGATTTTAAAATGCACCTGGAGCTGTCCTCCTGCAGAAAGTGTCCCTTACCCATAACTTGCCTCTCTGCCCGTGTCACATCACATTTTATATACAATTATAAGAGGTAGATTCATCTGTCTGTCTCCTGATCTACAAGCCCCTAAGCAAGTAAGCAAAATGTTGGCAATAAGGGAGGGGTTTGGGGGTGAGAGATGCTTTTACATAGAGTGAAAGAGTAGAAGCTCCCATCTCCTCACATACCAGCTCTAACAGGTCATGTTTCCGTGCACACATCATCTGCCTTCTTGAATTGATCTCAAATTCATCATTTGTAAAGCTGAAAAAGCCTGGCTAATAGTAAACACTCCAAAATATGATGATAGCTTTGCATCTCTGTTTACATCTATAGCTATGAATCTGTGTTTATATCTGTAGCTATAGCTACGTGTAAATCTATGTGTCTGCCTCAAGTATGCACAGAGCCTAAACCTTGTTGTCACTCTTCCTGCAAGCATGCTTGTAGGCAGGCTTCTCTTAGAACTGTGCTCTAGAAACCAGTTTTGGATAAATTTATCAAATATTCTTACGACTAAATATGCTTAACGGATACAAACAATGTTAGAGATTTGAAAAAGACTCCAAGCCAAATTTTTCATTTTATTCAGTAGAGTCTTATATTTATGACTAGAGTGACCATCCATCCTAGTTTGTTTGGAATGGCACCAGGTTACACCTTTCATTCGGTCATATTTGTTATCTACTGTTTTATTGAAGTATAATTGCTTTACAATATGATAGTTTCTGCTGTATAAGAAAGTGAATCAGCTGCATGTATACATATATCCCCTCCCTCCTAGAGCTCCCTCCCACCACCAGCCTCATCCTACCCCTCTAGGTCATCACAGAGCACCAAGCAGAACTTCCTGTGCTATGCAGAAGCTTCCCACTAGCTATCTAGTTTCCACGTGGCAGCGTATGTCAAATCTAACCTCCTATCTGATACTAAAAGTATTTAACAACTGGTAGGGCACGCTGTGCTCTACTTAGTTGTTTCACTGTGTCTGACTCTGCGACCTCATGGAAGCCCTTCAGGTTCCTCTGTCCATGGAGATTCTCCAGACAAGAATACTGGAGTGGGTAGCGGGCACTGGCCGATTAGAAAAGGAACACTGTGATCAGTCAGAATGCTCAGAAGCCACAAGGAGAGAGGCCATATAATTAATTGTCCAAATCAAGACACTTTGGAGAGTGAATCTACTAAAAATTATGCCAGATTCACCTCTCTTACAGCTGGACCTTATCTCTTTCTCTTCTTTTTTTCAGGTTCTATCACTGTTGAGACTATTTGGTCCTTACTTTATTCCCTTTCTAATCCTATAGGAATTTAAAATGCTATCCTGGTCATGCCCAGTTGTCACAAACCATTTTTCTTCAAAAGTGGAAATTCTAGCTACTGTCCCTCTATATACAAACATCCTCTGCTGATTTGCAGACGACTTAGTTAGAAATGTCTTCTACTTGGCCAGTCCTAGAATTTCTTCACAGAGTACATTTCCTGGAAAGGCAAGCTAGGGAAATTAAGTTCTGTAGTTTAACAAGCATATATCCTTGCCATATCCATAAAGCTGACCTCCTTAGACTAAAAAGTTAATGAGAATTTTACCACTCAATAATTTGGCAGGGAGGAAATATTTTCTACCACAGAATTTCTAACGGAATTCATGTCAACTGGATTCATACGGTAAGAAAAGCTGTGCACACAGTCAGAATAAAGTCCTTCCCAAGAATAACATGATCTTGAAATAGAGCATTTTTACCCTTACTAGAAAGTTTAAAGAGTTATGAGATTAGAGCAGTGAGTAGCTATTGGTGTTTATTCCATGATTTTCTACAGATAAAGACAGAAGTTAGCAGTTCAGGTTGGGGCTTAGCTAAGTAATTTTGCCCTGAAAGGTTTACACAGCTCTGTCTATTTACTGCCATTCATACAGAATACATTCTGATAAACACAGTAGGATCTAGGGAATAGGGGTTGAATAGTGATTAACTAACCCAAGTTCAAATAAGAATAATAGCTACTATATATTCAGACTTACCACATGTATTGGCAAACCATGCAATTCAATCTCCACTCTGAAACTGAAGCCAAATCTACATGTAAAACAATTGCTTTGCAGTATGCAAACTTTGATGTCAGACAAATGGCATATTAAGAAGCATATAATGAAAGATTTCTATTTGCTTTCAAGCAAACAAAATATCAGATACTGCTGTGATCACACAAGTCAGTGAAAACAAATCTTGTTTAATAATTTTTCACTATATGCTTCCAAGAATAGGACAGTGAGGTAGTTAGAGGGTTCCTTAAAAGAACATTTCTTAATAGCCCCATTCAACAATGACAGGTGTAAATTTCAAAAGGGAATCAACAATTAAAGGAAAGAATTTTTCCTATCCCCTAGTACATCTGTCTCAAAATTATACTTTGGGATGTACGCCTTAGATTTATGTTGCTTAAAGTGTCAATATGCTAACTTTGCTACATTATGAGATAAAGATCTTACACCAGAATATAAATCAGACTGCTCTCTTCATTGAGAACATCTTGCAACCAAAAGAAAAAGTCAGCTGAATTGAACAGTGTGTTTAGTAAAGAAATTGGTCTATATTCTGGTGCTAGCTGCTGATTTTATTGCTACTGGTGGCAAAGTCCAGGATTGACAGTAGCTTACAGAACACAGTTTCAGTGTTGCATTGTGAAATATAAAGTTTTGTGTCTGTTAGAAATTATATTCAGCTGCTAATGAAACCCAACTACAGAAGCTTCAGTGAATTAAGAGATTCTTCTCTCACAAAAAACATGTAACAGACTATCTGAGACATGGATGTCCATCACAAGTTTTCTACCAGATCTATCAAATCATAAGGTGAGGTGGGCCCAGCAGCATCCCATAAGATGTAAATGGTACCTTTGGCATCAGGTGTTCACAAGACACACAGCAGCCACCCCAGTCCCTTGTGTTATGTACCACCGTCACACCAGTACCTCTCTCCCAGCTCTTCTCTGCGGCTCCGTGAGGAGTCCATTACGATCAACTAAGGGCCAAGCTTATTTTGAGGAGGGAAATGGCCAAGCTTGGCAGCCTGGTCAACTCCATATGTGAGCATAAGCCCAAAATGGGTAATTGCTGCTCTACTGCCAATTCAGAGTAGCCCTGAAAGGAAGTGGGGAGAGAAATCCTCCCAATAGATAGGGTTTTAAGCAATCCACCTGGTCATTCACTTTGTGTGGAAAGAGAAGGGCTGGAGTCAAGAATAAATACGGCATTAAGAATATAGTAATATGGAAGACACAGAGGTTTGGTAAGAGGTGTCGGGAACGGGGGGAAGTACTGCATTTCACCCACCAGAGAAGGTGACAAAGCAGTAGACAGGGACAGTGCCCGGCCCGTCAGCAGCGCCGGCCCTTAACCAGGCCAGTCGGAGCGCAAGGCGCGCGTGAGCAGCACCGCCGTGCGCTGCGGCAAAGCCCAGCTGCACGGGCCCCCACTCAGGGCACTGCTTTAAGCTTCGCTTCTGCCGAAAGTCCAAACCTGCCAGCAGCAGAGACAAATTCTGAGCCGCCAGTGTGGCACCAGTTCGCCACTAGACTCCTGTCACCCTGGAAAACGCAGTGATTTGTCTTGACTGAAATCGACACATATTCCTAACAGGGGTTTGCCTGCTTGCCGTCTGGATGTCAGCCAGTGTTATCATCCGCATGGCTACAGAATGTGTGACCGGCTGACTTGGGGTCCCACATAATGTTGAAGGGGATGAAAGGACCCAATTAAAGGGAAGAGAGTTAGAGACAAATGATCATGGAATTATCTCTCTATGTACAAAGATGCTTAGACTTTCTACTGTCTGCTGAACCAATACACATGGGGATATCAGTGTGTGTAAGACAGGACTTGACTCATTATTCTCTATGAATCCTCTAGTTTTCCTCTGATGGTTTGTGCCTCAGCCAGAGCACTTTCTATAGCACATCACTTTACTTTCATTGTTCTCTTCTGAACGTATTTAGGGTGTCCGACATTATTCCTCTCTTCTTATCCTTTTTTTAAAAAATATGGACCATTTTTAAAGTCTTTATTGAATTTATTACAATATTGCTTCGGTGTTTTGTTTTGTTTTGTTTTGTTTTTTGGCCACAACCGGGGTGGAACCCACACCCCCTGCATTGGAAGGCAAAATGGTAACCACTGGACCACCAGAGAATGCCTTCTTTTCCTATCTTATCTTACTCTCATAGAATCTTGTCTTACTCTATATAATACAGTTCTTGGAATTTATTTCCCAACATAATGGGGCTTCCCAGGTGGCACAATGGTAAAGAATCTGCCTGCCAATACAGGAGATGCAAGAGATGAGGTTTGGATCCCTGGGTCAGGAAGACTCCCCTGGAGGAGGAAATAGCAACCCACTCCAGTATTCTTGCCTAGAAAGTCCCATGGGGACAGAGGAGCCTGGCAGGCTACAGTTCCTGGGACTGCAAAGAGTAGGACACGACTGAGCAACTGAGCGCACACAATACTGCCAGCAGTATTGAACCACAGCGATGTCCTTTTGGTTCTTCTAATAACTAAAAATAATATTAAAAAGCAAAAGCATGTTTAGCAGATAGTACCTTCTAACAGGTTAGTGGTTACAAAATAAGAATCAGTTTCAAGCATCACACAGGGAAAATTTTTCCTATACCTTCTGTTCTCCAATCCTTCTGAATAACTGTTCTCTCTTTAATTAATAAAAATATTTTCTTTTTCCATTAAAGAGATTTTTTCTCTGCTTCTACAAAATACAGGCAAGATCAGTTGGTTACTTCTGATTTTTTTCATCTCTTTGTCTAATGTTTTCTATTAAAATGTTAAAAGCCTAAAATAAATACACTCCTCCACAAAGCAAGATTTTTTGTCTCTTCATTAAATGCAATTTTCCCTGTCTGACTTGACATACACACTATTATATTTAAAATAGATAACCAACAATGACCTGTATAGCACAGAGAACTCTGCTCAATAATCTGCAATAAACTATATGGAAAAAGAATAGATACATGTATATGTACAACTGAATCATTTTGCTGAATACCTAAAACTAATAGAATATTGTTAATCAACTATGCTCCAACATAAAATAAAAATTCCTTTAAAAATGCAATATCATCAATATTCTAATCATGTGCAAAGTCAACCAACTTCTCAGTATACAGCAAGTTCACAGTAGTGTCATGTATCAACAGTTAACTTCTCTCTGCTTCCAGAAAAGAATCTTCTACATCTGGTTATCTCTATGCCCCCAATCCTATTTCCACTGCTGTCTTCTATTCTATTCAGCCAGCTTAGAGCATCACAGTGCCTTTCTACCCACGCAAGAAACACTATCTTCCCATTTCTCTAACACGCACTTTTTCTCTTTTAATAAAAGCTTGGCCTGTTTTACTGTATTTCTGGAACATCGAGTCAGAAGTTCTTGTTATTTTTTTTCCCAGCTATTTATTCCAAAATATATCCCATGTTACTTTACTCTTGAAGCTTACATCATCTTCTTTCATCCTTAGTGAGGAATGACTACAAATATGCCTCTTGGAGTAATTCTTAGTTATTTGAGAATCAAAATTCCCATAACATAATCCCCAAGCAGCCCATACCAATTTATCTTTTGAATCTTTTTCTGACAATAAAACACTGCTGAAACAATTCAGTGATGTCTGCTTCACAGTTTCAAATAGGTTTCCCTTTCCCATTTGGGTTTCCACTTTCTTAACTTAGCTCTCAAGAGGAATGGAGGGATCTGAAAGAAAATTAACCCCTACGGCCCAATAACAGATGAACCTTAACCTTAAACAGTCCAGCAATAAACTGGATATTTTGAAGACTACACATCCACAGATAAAGCATTAATCATTTGAAAAATATTAGGCATCAGGCATGTAAAATATGCGTGAAATTAGCATCCAGCTGAATTGAACAAAAATTCTTAGAAAAAGGTGATGAACATTGGGGTACATGTGTCTCTTTCAATTCTGGTTTCCTCGGTGTGTATGCCCAGCAGTGGGATTGCTGGGTCATAAGGTAGTTCTATTTGCAATTTTTTAAGGAATCTCCACACTGTTCTCCATAGTGGCTGTACTAGTTTGCATTCCCACCAACAGTGTAGGAGGGTTCCCTTTTCTCCACACCGTCTCCAGCATTTATTGCTTGCAGATTTTTGGATCGCAGCCATTCTGACTGGTGTGAAGTGGTATCTCATTGTGGTTTTGATTTGCATTTCTCTAATAATGAGTGATGTTGAGCATCTTTTCATGTGTTTGTTAGCCATCCATATGTCTTCTTTGGAGAAATGTCTATTTAGTTCTTTGGCCCATTTTTTGATTGGGTCGAGAATTGAAAGAGACACATGTACCCCAATGTTCATCGCAGCACTGTTTATAATAGCCAGGACATGGAAACAACCTAGATGTCCATCAGCAGATGAATGGATAAGAAAGCTGTGGTACATATACACAATGGAGTATTACTCAGCCGTTAAAAAGAATTCATTTGAATCAGTTCTGATGAGATGGATGAAACTGGAGCTGATTATACAGAGTGAAGTAAGCCAGAAAGAAAAACACCAATACAGTATACTAACACATATATATGGAATTTAGGAAGATGGCAATGACGACCCTGTATGCAAGACAGGAAAAAAGACACAGATGTGTATAACGGACTTTTGGACTCAGAGGGAGAGGGAGAGGGTGGGATGATTTGGGAGAATGGCATTCTATCATGTATACTATCATGTAAGAATTGAATCGCCAGTCTATGTCTGACGCAGGATACAGCATGCTTGGGGCTGGTGCATGGGGATGACCCAGAGAGATGTTATGGGGAGGGAGGTGGGAGGGGGGTTCATGTTTGGGAACGCATGTAAGAATTAAAGATTTTAAAATTTAAAAAAAAAAAAAATTAAAAAAAAAAATCAGAAAAAAAATAAATAAAAAATAAAATAAATTTAAAAAATAAAAAACTAAAAAAAAATAAAAATAAAAATAAAAATCTTTAGGAGGAAAAAAAAAGAAAATATAAAAAAAATTTAAAACTAAAAAAAAATAAAAAAATTAAAAAATAATAAAGAAATTGGGACCAAAAGGAAAAAAAAAAAAGAAAAAGGTGGAAATGCTGTTCACTTCAGTTCAGCTCAGTCGTTCAGCCATGTCCGACTCTTTGTGGCCCCGTGAATCGTGGTACACCAGGCCTCCCTGTCCATCACCAACTCTCGGAGTTTACTTAAACTCATGTCCATCGAGTCGGTGATGCCATCTGTGGCAAAACTAAAAAGCAAAATCTTCCATAATTCATCAATTCCAACAAATTGATTTTCTGGAAGTTTATTTTTAGTGAATTGCCCTATTTCTCATTTGGAGAAATGTCTAACCTCAGTTGCTTACACAGTCTTCAATTAAGGCTCCAGGTTTGTGGATGGGCACTGCACATGGTTTCTGATCCAGGACCTTAGTCTCTGGATGCTTAATGCTCTCCTACCTGGTGTTGCTTTTGCTTATGTGTTTCTCTCAAGATTTTCACTTCTGTGAAGGTTGGGGATATATGCCACATGTCATGACTCCATATTCTTATCACCTTGCACACATATTTGGTAGCATGTTAGCCATTAAGTGATCAAGTGAGACCAGTACACCAATCCAACCACCTCTTCTTTGAAGGGGTGGTTAGGGGAACCCTCTAAAGATATTCCCTCCTAATGGTGGCTCAAAAGTTTCATCTTTGTAAGTGAAAGACATATTACTATTATAACTACATTGAGAGTAATCTGAAGCTGATTAAAATGTTCCTGCCCTATTCTAACCCCAACCAACTTGACTAAAGTCTGTTCCTTTTCTCAAATGGAAATTGAAAAAGGAACCATATATTATCCTGCCAATTATTGTATGATTTTTATATAATAAACTTTGAGATTTTTGTTACCAATATTTCCCTTTTAGTAGGAATCTGAATTATTTGAATAAACTGTTCTTTCTGTTTTGCAATGATGCAAAGCCAACCAGAAAGCAAAGCTTTTCAAGCTATGAACCTAGTCTACTGGCTATTTTATTATATCAGACATGCTTCCACCCTTCCCCCAGATATTATAACCAATGGATGAATTGCCTTCACCTCTGACCCTCACGGGCAAACGTCTTCCCATATCTGCTTCCTTACTTATATCTCAGATGTCCCATGATTACTCCTGGACGTCCCCTTGATATTCAGCTGCGGAAGTCTCTAGTCTGGTGCAGCTTTGTGCTGTTTCCTGAAACTCATTTATGGGGTTGTTTTTAAAGCCTAAACATACCCTCTTGTGAAATCTGATTAATCTGCATTGTTCTAAGGTATATCTTGTCTATATGCTACCATAGCATGTTTCATATTACATTTTAGTTACACTCATATTTTACACCCCCCCCCCATATTCTGAACATTCTTTTTACCTCTTGCCCTTAAACAGACAGTGGTCTCTTATAATGTATGCTTTTATACTAGTAAGAGTCATCTTTTCTGGAAATCCCCAAAGCTCCTAGAATATAATCTAATCAAATCCCAAACTACTTGAACACAAGCTCCATGAGACCAGCAAGCTTCCCTGCATTCATCCCAATATCCTAGTTTACAGAACAGAGCAATGGTCAGCACTAGTCTCAAGGACATTAGTGGTACAAAAGAGTACTTTGTTAATATGCAACGTTATGAAGAGAACCATGTTATATCCATTTCTTTAGATATTTGTAAGACCCTGAGAAATGGAGTGTCTCTTGCCATATCAGGAAACAAGGACGTCACAGTCATCAGCGATTGCAGCCCTCCCGTGTGAGCCCCCAGGGCACTCAGGAAGGGGAAGAACACATGGGATCTGGTAGCCATCAAGCTGCAGCCACTCCCTATGGTGAGCCCCAAGGGAGCACTCAGGATGTGGAAAAAAGACAGGATACTGGCCCAGGAGAGCTGAGATGCATATGAGAGGAATGATTCCAGTGAGTCCAGACTCACATCCTCCCAAACATAAAAAGGTGCTAAATTCCCTAACTTGAGATATCTGGTTTTCTTTAACTAGTAATAATCTCTTGATGTCCAGACCACCTGCCCTTAGTAGCAAAACTTCTATACAACCTGGCTCGTTCCCTGTCTGCTCAGAGCAGTTCTCTCAGGGTGACTTGAGATGCTGTCTCCTGGGCTTGAAGTCCTAAAAATTCCCACCAAATAAACACAACTCAATTTTTAGGTTGTGAATATTTTCGAAGTCAACAACTCCAATAACCCTTTCACACCCCACAGACAGAAGACTACCTAGGATTTAAAATTTTTCCATCACTGATATTTTTTATTCATGTGGTTTCACAAGAACACTCTTACTTTGGTGCTCAAACAACTGTCATTTTTTAAAGCTTTATGGGTTCTGGGTTATCTGCTTGCAAAGTGACTGCTGTATCCACCTAGAAAGTCAAGCAGTTGATATCATCTTGGGTGTAAAGAACAGTCCTATAGGATAACTAGAAGAATCAGACCACTTCACCCCTAGATTCTTCCTGTATTCTCCGAGCAGTTCAGATTGTTTCCTGGTGTAAAATGTCCAAGGATGCTTGTCTGCATGGGTCTCAGAGCTCGCAGGAAAAAACTTAAACCTGACCAGCTACTGGGGTTTGGACATGTCCCTTTATGTGGCATGAGGGATCCCTGAAAGAAACCAGACTGAAGGAAAAGAAAGTGGAGCACTGAAAAAAAGGAAAAAAAAAAAAAAAAACTGCCGCAGTGGAGATAAAAGCCTGGCCAGGTGGGCAGAGTGAGCTTCAGAGAAGTTGGGTTCCATGGACTGTGTTCGACCTGCACCCATGCCTGTGCCTGAGCCCGGCAGGAGGGGAGTAACGGGCCTAAGGGTTAAAAGCAAGTGAGCAGCGAGGGCGAGAGCAAATCAGTGACTCACTGAAACAAAGGTTCATGGAACAGTGGTGCAAAGGCGGAGAGCAGCAATCAGACGGAGAGGCTGCAGCAGTGATTATGCAGGACACCCTCTTTGACTTCTTGGGGAAAGCTCAATGAGGTGAGAAAGACAGAGTTTCCTACCAAACAAGGCTCAGACCATTGTTCCCACCTCCCACCTCCAGCTAGAGGAAAGAAAAGTTACATGAATCAGAAGCAGCAAACTGAACAGAAGGAAAAAAAAAAAAACAACCACTTTTAAAAGTGTAAGTCACATCACCAGATCAGCTCCTAGCAGTCTTTCCCAACAAAAATGTAAAAGGAAAATGGAAAATGGAAAACAACATCTATTTGAAAGCTTCTCTGTCATGTAACATCTTGTGAAGGAAGGTGAAAGAGGCAGATGGTCTAGTCTAGATGGAAACTGAAGTGTGTCACCAGGAAGGTGTGCTCCCCTCAGGCTATTTCAGCCTGAGTGTATGAAAGGGAAATACCAGTGAAAGGAGTGACTGAGCTACTCACCAGCACCTTGGCAAGAGCTGGAGTATCCAAGAGAGAGTTCACTCCAAACTCAGTAACTGCAGGGGTCCCCTAGGACCGTAGGAGCAAAAGAGGAAACGGTGTTGCCAGAACCTAGTGAGTGGGCCTCTGAGGCCGCTGAGAAGCCCTCTACTGCCCATGCTCCACCGGGGCCCCTGGGGCCAGCACCTCCTCAAACGCCCACTGCTGCTGCCGCCGCTGGAGCCACACGGACCCAGAACCCACAGCCCGCAAGGGAGCTCTACCGCCAGAAGCACCTGACAGAAGCCAGGAGGAAACGCAAGCCCTTCCCTCTCCCCAGTTCCCAATCACCTGCCCGTGTCTCCCATTAATAGAACTTAATAGGAAGGCAACCAGCAAGGGAATCTGGGGAAAGAGCTTTACAGACTTTCAGACACCAAAGTGCAGAGTATCAAGAAGGCAAGGGGTGAAACTGAGAAGCCAGACACTCTAGCAACTAAGTAAAGCATAGTTTACATTATCAAGAGAAGTTCATTTGCCTTCTTAGAAACAACGGAAAGGAACAGTTGGCTCAAAACAATAGTCAGTTTTTTAGGCTTTTTATTCCAGAAAGATATCTATACATATATGTTTTTTCCAACTTTACTGAGACAACTGACACAAAGAAGTATAAGTTTAAGGTATACTGCATGTTATTTGATACATTTATAAATTGCAACATAAATTACATTTATAAATTTATAAATTACTCGGTGGCACTAGCAGTAAAGAAACTGCCTGCCAATTCAGGGGACTTAAGAGACATAGGTTTGATCCCTGGGTCAGGAAGATCCCCTGGAGAAGGGCATGGCAACCCACTCCAGTATTTTTTTTTTTTTTTTTTTTTCAATTTTTTTTTTTTATTTTTTATTTTTTTTTTTTTTAAATTTTAAAATCTTAAATTCTTACATGCGTTCCCAAACATGAACCCCCCTCCCACCTCCCTCCCCACAACATCTCTCTGGGTCATCCCCATGCACCTGCCCCAAGCAAGCTGCACCCTACGTCAGACATGGACTGGCGATTCAATTCTTACATGACAGTATACATGTTAGAATTCCCATTCTCCCAAATCGTCCCACCCTCTCCCTCTCCCTCTGAGTCCAAAAGTCCGTTATACACATCTGTGTCTTTTTTCCTGTCGACCCTGTATGCAAGACAGGAAAAAAGACACTCCAGTATTCTTGTCGGCAGAATTCCATGGACAGAGGAGCCTGGAGGGCTACAGTCCTTAGTGTTGCAAAGAGTCAAACACGGCTGAAGTGACTAAGCATGGCACGGCACCGTAGTATTAACTATCGCCTCCATTCGTTCAGCTGGTAAAGAATCCGCCTGCAATGCAGGAGACACCAGTTTGATTCCTGGGTCTGGAAGATCCCCTGGAGAAGGCATAGGCTACCCACTCCAGTATCCTCAGGCTTCCCTGGTGGCTCAGATGGTAAAGAATCCACCTACAATGCGGGAGACTTGGATTCGATCCCTGGGTGAGGACAATCCCCTGGAGAAAGGAATGGCAACCCACTCCAGTATTCTTGCCTGGAGAATTCCATGGACAGAGGAGCCCGGCAGGTTACAGTCCCTGGGGTTGCAAAGAGTCTGACACAACTGAGCAATTTTCACTTTCACACCATTCTATCACATAGTTACATTTTCTCTCTTTTCTTGTGGGGGGATAAGAAAATCTAAGATCTACCCTCTTAGCAACATTCATAAAATATTATTATCTTTAATCACCATCCTGTTTATCAGTTTCCCAAACTTCATAATCTTATAACTAGAAGTGTGTATCCTTTAAACAATATCTCCCTATCTTTCCCACTCCATAACCCCTGGTAAATACCACTCTACTCTCTGTTTCCAGGACTTTGGGTATTTTTTATTTTTCTTATATCTGAGATATAATTTATATCTCATACATATAAATGAGATTATACAGTATTTGTCTGTGTCTGACTTATTCTACTTAGCATAATGTCCTCAAAGTCACAAGCAGCAGGATTTCCTTCTTACGGCTGAATAATTCCATTGTGCGTGTGTGTGTGTGTGACATTACAGTATCTTCATTTATTCCATCTGTTGGCAGACACTTAGGTTGCTTCTATATCTTGGCTATTGTAAGACTGCAATGAACATGGGAGCGCAGTTATTTCTGCAAGATTCTGATTTCATTTTCTGTGGATGTGTACCCAGAAGCGGGATTTCTGGATTATATGGTAGTTCTGTTTTTAATTTTTTGAGGAATTCCCATACAATTTTCCGTAGTAGCTCTATCAATTGACATTCTCAATAGCAGGGCATGAGGGTTCCCTTTTCTCCACACCCTCACCACTTGTTATTGCTTATCTTTTTTTGTAATAGCCATTCTAACTGGTGTTAGGTGATATCTCATTGTGGTTTTGATTTGCATTTCTCTGATGATCAGTGATGTTGAGCAGTTTTTAATTATCAGCAGTTATATGACTTAATTGAGAACTTAAAAAATATCAATATATGCTGTATTTATCCACATATTCTCTTTTATCTAAGAGTAAATCAGGGTCAAAGATGATATAATTTATTATTCTACTTATTATCCTGAATTCTCAAGGTCAGGCCAAAAAAAATTGATGTATAGTGTCAAAATTTTTACTCATACTAATAAATATTACTTAAGTCATTATATGAACAAAGAAGTATAGATATTTAAGAAAGTTAAATAAAATTTTCTCTAACTATATAAACCATTAAGATAATACATTTTCAATTTTAAAATCCTTAGCAATAGTATAGACATTTACAACTTTCTAACATTATTATTAAATGGTAGAAACTTTTAGAAACCTCTTGTTGACACTTTAATTTTTCCTTCAAGGGTGTTTTCATCAAGTCTGAACTCACATATGGCATTTTCCTCCTAAATAATTTTGAAAATGACATGTTTTACCTTCTCTTTCGACTTGTATTAAAGGCCTAAAATACCCATAAATGAGGGATAATTAAGGAGTAGCTCTTCAAAGACCTGGTGCTTTGCCTTGAATGAAACCACAAGGTTGAAAAAGATAAAGATAAGGACCAGGAGCTGTTGGATTTGGGAATAAAAACCCATTGGTGAGCTGCCCAGGTTCTGTGGAATAGCAAATTTTGACAGTGAGAATGTAAGTACTAAGGTCAGACTAGCAGAGTTTGGAATGTCTTCAATATTTTCAAGTTACTTGTTTCCCTGTGTCTCATTTTCCTTATGTGCAGAGGTATGAATACCTAACTCGGGGCACATTAAATACAGTGATACATTTAAAGCTCTTAGAACAAAACATGACAAGTAGAAAGCAGTCATTAAAAGTTTATTGCCATCAGTATTGACGCTATGGTTACAGGACAGTCATGCACTGCTGCTGGAAGTTCCAAGATGCTAACACTCAGTGGAGATCAGTTTGGCATGCACTTGTTAACTTAGCAATCCTGAGCCTGGGAATTTATCCAACAGAGAAGCCTGCTCACACAGAATGGCACGTACAATCTTGGTAATGGCAGCACTGTCTGAAGATAAAGGTTAGAAAACACACAGGAGACCAATTATATACACCACCTTGTATCGCCAAAGGAAAACAGAGTCACTTACACAAAGGCTGAGAAGGCCTTTGGTGTTCTGATCAAACAATCTCCCAAGATACATCATGAAATGTAAAACTCAAGGGGCCAACAACTGTGTATCATATGCTTATTTTTCATTTAATCAAAGGGGGACATCCCTGGCAGCCCAACAGTTAGGAATCTGACTTGTAATGCAGGGGACAGGGGTGTGATCCCAGGAACTAAGATCCCACATGTGTTGTGTGTGCTTAGTCATGTCTGACTCTCTGCAACCCCATGGACTGTAGCCCACCAGGTTCCTCTGTCCATGAGGATTCTCCAGGCAAGAATACTGGAGTGGTTTCCATGCCCTCCTCCAGGGGATCTTACCAACTCAGGGATCGAACCCAGGTCTCCCACAGTGCAGGCAGACTCTTTACCAAGGTCCCACATGCCAAGGAGCAACTAAGCCAGGTGCCATAACTACGGAGCCCACACTCCACAAGTAGACTCCGCGCTTCACAACGAAGGGGCCCCTGTGACACAATGAAGATGCTGCATGCTGGAAATAAGACCCAATGCAGTTCAATAAATAAATCAATTAATTGAAATTTTAGAAGAGAAAAGGAAAATAAAAGAATCATTCTTCAAAAGCGGTTTGTTACCCAATCATAGAAGTCATTCAGTGATCAAAAAAATTCTCCCACACCAACATTTAGAGTAATTAAACTATGGACTATGGCTCTGACATCTGCCTGAGACAAGAGTTAATTATTTCCGTCATGAAGACAGCTTTCTTTTGGTCTCCTGATAGTCCCTCAATCTTCCTTCCTTCCTGGTTCCCCTTCCCCTTCCATCCTTTCCTTTTCTGCTCTGTTCTCTTAACTCTTTTCTTATGCATTTTCTTTTTCCTTTGACCCTTCTTGTCCCTCTTACTCACAGGTATGCCCAAGCCATACAAGCAACACTCAGGACCAGATTCCTAATCATCCCTACTAGAGCATCTCATCCTGTAAATATCACAGCAACAAAAGCCTGGTTTTAACTTTCCGTATTGATCACTTTCACATCAAATCTCTAAACAACTAATTATCCATAAAACATGTTCATCTTAAAAGCCCAAACCTGGAAGTTATTCTAGCCGACAGCAACACCAGCTAGTTCACCATTTGAGGTTCAGTAACTGTGTTCTTATTTTAGCTCTATTACTTAATGCTTACAATTAGCTGAAAACTCATTCCTGAGACTAAGGGCCACAGGAAAAGGTGTTAGTTGCACATGATGCTCATTTCCACACTGAACAGACTTTCCTGTTTCCAAAGGTGATGGAAGAACTACTTTGAGAGAACGAGTTTTGCAGATGAAGTGTAACAAATCTTAGAAGAAAAGCCGCATTGCCCCTTAGGTTTGCCAAAACCTGTTAGTACACCCAGGGAGCAATGCAAGGCACAGACAATACCTTTACCCAAAAGGATTTTTCTTAGCCCAAGTCCAGGTAGACATTTACCAGGAACGATATTTGCTCATCTCTATCTTATCAATACAACTTTTCATGCTCTTTTTCTTGAGGATTATAAAAAGAATTACATTCGGATTAATGGGAAGACCGTCAAAGACAGTGTCTGATAATATAGGTTTTGAGATCAGACTTACTGGCTGCATGATTAAATGAAGGCTACATAACTCCCTTGAGATTTAGTTTCATCCCAAAATGGTGATGAAAATGACTTTCATATCTACAGACTTGTTGGGAAGATTACATGAAAAATAGGTCAAGAATGTGGCAGAGGGTGTGAACAGGTGGCTTAGTGGTAAAGAGTCTGCCTCCCAAGGCAGGAGAAGCAGGAGACGTGGGTTCAATCCCTGGGTCGGGAAGACCCCGTGGAGGAGAAAATGGCAACCACTCCAGTATTCTTGCCTGGCAAACCTCATGGAGAGAGGAGCCTGGTGGGCTACAGTCCACAGCATCACAAAGAGTCAAACACATCTGAGTGATTGAGCAATGTGACACTTAGTGGACACTTAAAATTAGCTGCTAATACTACTGCTACTTTTTTACAGCCCAGATGGGTGACTATGTCCTTCTCACTGGTGATCTTCAACATATAAAATACACAGTTCACCAAAACTCATCTCTAGGGTAGAACTATATGCCTCTGGGCACACATAAGTGCCCATTTCACCACCGCACGTGTTTGTGAGTTCAGCCATGCCCAACTCTTTGCTACCCCATGGACCGTAGCCCGCCAGGCTCCTCTGTCTGTGAAATTTTCCAGGCAAGGATACTGGAGTAGGTTGCCATTTCCTTCTCCAGGGATGTTCCCAACCCAGGAATTGAACCCTTGTCTCTTATGTCTCCTGCATTGGCAGGCAGGTTGCTTACCACTCAGCTTAAATCAAAATTGGTATCTTATTCTGTGTGCTCATCTGACGGCAAACTCTTGCCAGAGCCGTCCAGGAAGCAGAGCAATCCTTGTCTACATAGAAGCGTTTCAAAACATCAAACTGGCAATACACGATTCTCACTTTAAAAATACAGTCTTCCCTGATGTCGTCATTGAATCATGTTCCTCACTGTCAGACTAGCTCTTCTGTAGACGTTTAAATGATAAAATGGCCACAATTTTTTAAAAGAGCAAAACAAAGGAGGATGAGGGGGGAGAAAGCAATGCCAAAAAGGAGTAAGAGCAAGAGAGTGAGAGCAAGAGAGTAAATCCATTTAAAATGTCAAACCTGGGAAATAAAAGGAAAAGCAGCTCTGCTGAATATAATCCAGACCTGCAAGAGCATTATAGGAAAGAAGAAAAAGATAAACCCCTCAATCAAGTTCCAATCATGCTCTAGCCCTGGCTAGATCCTATGGTCGATGGATGTGTTTACAAGAAATGTACAAGTCTGCGTTAGTTCCTAATTAGGTTAGGGTGGCTGCCAAGGAAAGTAGTAGTGTTTTTAAATGTAAGGGTTTGGTTACAAATGGATATCAAAAGCCTTGACACTTAAGTAGCCATGACAATAACTGCCAACTGAATCTACATAATTGGTCCCCCAAGGTTGCGCCAGCGACTTGGGTTTCATTCTCATGAGGGCCGTCCCTCCAAGAATCATAGCCTCTAGAAGGTGGTACAATGTCAACTCATTAAATTAATTGACATTATTAACTTGGATTAAGATAAAGACAAAATGCAATTGATTTTAAAATAATTGTGGGCTTTATTACACTATTTACTTCTACCACTCACCTGGGAAGAGGGTAATTTGATAGTAGTTTCTTTAAAAATCTCTGATGTGGATTCAGGAAGGAAAAAATAATTAACTGTTTCTGGACAAAATGTGCACCATTTTTTTGCTCCACAAAAACCACTCTAAGAAATAAAATAATTGACTAAATTTTCCAAATCAAGTTAAACTGGTCTTTCAGTTTAATTTGCTTTTATTAGCCAGGTAAATAAATAATAAAAGTAGACCATTTGGAATCATCATCAGTGGCACTGTCTCAAGTAAAAGGTACAAATGAAATTCTTGCAGATCACAAATCTAAACGCATTATGTCTTGGAATCCAACAAAATGTCATCGAGAGGCTCACAGAATCCATTTTTCCACTGCACTGCCAAAGACAAAAAATGGGCAAAGTTCAAAGTGTCTGGAGAGCAGAGAAGTCCTTTTGAACCACGCTTGCCAATTAGCACATTTATTTTGCCTTTAATGAGTCCTAAAAATATTTATTGAAAATGGCATTTATTGTTAATGAAAATTCCTTCTTTCCTCCAGCAGAATTCAGTGCTGGATCAAAAGTAGCAAGTGAAAATAACCTGCAAAAGCAATGCACCACTATTATCCACATCAGAATTATATCAGGAAGCCCACTGGAGTGAGTGGTGCCTGTCTCTCCCTTAGGTACCTTGTCAGTAATATGAAAACATGAATCTAATTTCTAAGGAATACACCTAATAAAATGTTACAGAAATCTACCAAAGCCAAACTCAATTTCACAGCTCTTGGGAAAGACAATATGAACTATGTGATCCTACTGCTGAAGAAAGTGACTTATGATTATTCTTTACCTAGAACAGTGGTTCTCAACCAGGGGTTATGTCCCTCAAGGGCAATTTGGGCAATGTCAGAAAACATTTCTAGTTGTACAACTAAAAGGGTGGGGGTGCAACTGGCATCTCGCAGGTAGTGACCGAGAATGCTATTAAACATTCTATAATGCATGCATGGCACCAACACCCCCAAAGGAAAAACAAAACAAAAATTAACTGACCCAACATATCAATAGTCCATTGAACAAAATACCCGAGATAACATGCTAGACCTATTGTACTATAGCTATAGGAATCCAATAATTTCACTTTTATTTTTTCAGCTTCATCATTCAGATCCTCAAAGCATTATGTTAAGATCAACAACAAAATAGCTTACACTTACTGAGCAGTTTCTTCATAGCATGTGCCTTCCTAAGCATTTTCATATATCATTTAATCCTCCCAAGACTCCAATGAGCAATAAATTGCTATCATCATTTCACAGGTAAGAAAACTGAGGCATAGGGAAGATATGACCCCCCCAGGACACACAGCTTCAAAGGAATGAGATGCAAACCCAGGCCCATCTGACTCCAGAAGGGAGTCAGGGGCCTTAATCCACAATACCCTGCAAGACAGCCTCAGAGACAGAAACCAGAGGAGAGAGCTTAGAGACAATTTCCTAAAAGAGAAAAACAAGACTTTTTTAATGAGCCACCAGATGAAACTAAATTATACCTAGTCAACTCCCCAATACTAGCACTTAATCCACAGGGGCCCAGCCCCTCTCTCTTTTTTTTTTTTTTTAACACATGAAAATGTCTAGAAATGGCCCAACTTACAAATACTGAATTAGTTCAGTTTCCATCTGTGTGGTTCTCCAAATCTCTAGCTTCACTTTATAGTAAAAAAAAAAAAAAAAAAAAAAAAAATCTGTTTCTAAACTAATTCAGAGCTGACTTGTATATATAAAAATAACTAATATTTTCCATGGAATCTTGAGGCAAGGTTTTTGGCCTGAATGATGTTGAGTGGATGGGGAGCAGCAAGCTAACTGTTTCTCCAAATATTTTGCTTTGTGTTGGAGCCCCGATTAGAAGCACTCGAAACCAGCTTTAGTTGGCAACTGGACGGAGAAGGCAATGGCAACCCACTCCAGTGCTCTTGCCGGGAAGGTCCCATGAATGGAGGAGCCTGGTAGGCTGCAGTCCATGGGATCGCTAGGAGTCGGACATGAATTCACTTTCACTTTTCACTTTCATGCATTGGAGAAGGAAATGGCACCCACTCCAGTATTCTTGGCTGGAGAATCCCAGGGACAGGAGAGTCGGGTGGGCTGCCATCTATGGGGTCGCACAGAAATGCAAAAAAGCAAAATGGCTGTCTGGGGAGGCCTTACAAATAGCTGTGAAAAGTAGTGAGTGAAAAGCAAAGGAGAAAAGGAAAGATACAAGCATCTGAATGCAGCATTCCAAAGAATAGCAAGGAGAGATAAGAAAGCCTTCTTCAGCGATCAGTGCAAAGAAATAGAGGAAAACAATAGAATGGGAAAGACTAGAGATCTCCTCAAGAAAATGAGAGACACCAAGGGAACATTTCATACAAAGATGGGCTCGATAAAGGACAGAAATGGTATGGACCTAACAGAAGCAGAATATATTAAGAAGAGGTAGCAAGAATACACAGAAGAACTGTACAAAAAAGATCTTCAAGACCCAGATAATCACGATGGTGTAATCACTCACCTAGAGCCAGACATCCTGGAATGTGAAGTCATCCCCATCTATTTCCCATGAAGTGATGGGACCAGATGCCATGATCTTCGTTTTCTGAATGTTGAGCTTTAAGCCGACTTTTTCACTCTCCTCTTTCACTTTCATCAAGAGGCTTTTTAGTTCCTCTTCACTTTCTGCCATAAGGGTGGTGTCATCTGCATATCTGAGGTTATTGATATTTCTCCCGGCAATCTTGATTCCAGCTTGTGTTTCTTCCAGCCCTGCGTTTCTCATGCTGTACTCTGCAGGTCTCCTTGATCCCAAATGGATTTTCATCATTCTATGATTCTTCTACCAAAGTCCTGATTCTATCAGCAAGTCTTGTGGATCCTTCTATTATATCCCTCATCATATAGCATTGATTTGCTAGTCTTCTTCCATAGGCTGTGAGTTTCCTGATACCAGGAACTAGACCATGTTCACAATTTATCCTCAAGTCATAACATCATTTGGTCTCTAACAGGTACCAAAGAGAATATTGACAAGGGCAGGAATGTCATCATGAAGGGAGTTCCTAGAGAAATGCAACTAGCCTATTACTGTTAAATATTTTCTATTAATGACTTGTATGAATATAGAAAGCTCAGTAACATTTTTTAACAGCACAAGGATGGCAGAGTTAGCTAAATATATTATATGACAGAAATAAAATTTTAAAATACCTCTAGAGGCATGACTATTAGGCCAAAACTAACAAGAAGCAATTTAGCAGAGATAAATGTAAAATCCTACACTTGGGTTCAAACACTCAGTTGCACAAATACAAGCCAAATTTGTCTTAGTTTAGTAGTATTTTATGCAACAAAGAATGTCAGGGATTTCACTGACAGAAATTTCATATGAGCCAAGTGCATGATTTGACGGCCAGGAAAGCTAGTGTGAGTACAGGTTGCCTTAGCAGGAGTGAGTCATTTATGACATCTAATTGAGAACCAGTTTAGTATGGCCATTATCAATGGTGTAACAAATAAAGAGAGATGGAAGGCCTGTTGCACTCTGTACGGTCATGCCACCTGAGTGCTCTGTGTTCAGCACCTAGTGGCATGTTTTAAGAGGGATATTGACAAATCCAAGTATCTGAAGATGCTGCCAACTGGAAAGAGATCCAGAAAACGGATTCTGGAGGCTTTCCTTGAGTGTTTTCATGATTGAAATGTGCCCAGTTCTCTGTCTTGCAATCTCCACAGCTAGGGCCACTGGAGTGCCATTTTTATTCACTCATTGCTGCTGCTACTGCTGCTAAGTCGCTTCAGTCGTGTCCGACTCTGTGCAACCCCATAGATGGCAGCCCACCAGGCTCCCCCCGTCTCTGGGATTCTCCAGGCAAGAACACTGGAGTGGATTGCCATTTCCTTCTCCAATGCATGAAAGTGAAAAGTGACAGTGAAGTCACTCAGTCATGTCCAACTCTTAGCCACCTCATGGACTGCAGCCTACCAGGCTCCTCCATTCATTGGATTTGCCAGGCAAGAGTACTGGAGTGGGGTGCCATTGCCTTCTCTGATTCACTCATTAAGTATCTCTAATTTGCATTATGTGAAAACTTGAATCCAGCCTCTACTAAGGGAAAGCATAAAGAGCCTTGATTTAATGGCTCACTTGTTTTAGTGTCAGGTAAAATTGTTGGTGATCTCACAATAAGTTCATGGACTCTGATCCCTGTGACCAAACTATAACCGCATTCCCCATTGCAGCGTCTGAATCCATGGTGATGCTTTGACTGTCTTCCTGGTGATGTTATCACCTGCCTGCCTCCTTACCTGGATTTCTGAGTCTAGTCCATTTACAGTTTCCCTGTGACTGTATTGGCATAGACATTACCTTAAGGACCTCCTCCTTAGGGAACTGTTGATCCTGAAGGCTATTCCACTGGTCAGACTTGTAAACATACCTAGGTCCCAGGCCCCATAGGCTCCCTTCCTACACCCATCATCTGCACGATTCAGAAGACTGAGTATGTCAGATGTAGAGAAAATAAGGTGATGGTTTTTTAAATACAATTGCAATGAATATGTTTCCAATAATCAGTCTTGAGAAAAATCCCGATAAGCTTCCTTTTCAGAGAGGAAGTGAGGGCTCTTCAGGAGCTCCCATGAACCCTGGGAGTGATTGCAACAATGCCATGAAATGATTTTTGCATTGTTACAAAACTGGGCTAGATTGAGTCTAAGGTAGAGTCTCCCAAGCTTTGGTGTATTAACTATCAGCCAGGAAGCATATTTTTAAAATGGCAGAAGTCCCAGAATTCAGTGGGTGCAGACTGGAGTCCAAGAATCAGCATTTCTGACAACCCACCCCCTCTCCAAGTGATTTCAATACATGTGAACATGGGTTACGTTGTTTAAAACATTCCTCAAAGGAGAGTAGCCAACATTTACTGAAAGTCCTCTCTATGTTAACAGTTTTGTGTATTTTTTCTTAATTACACCTCAAATAGTTCTTGAGAGCTGTGGCATAATTATTAAAGACCTAGCCTCAAGAACTAGACTATTAAGATTCTAATCTGACTTCTCTACTTCCTAAAATTTTCCCCATCTCAATTTCCATTTCTGCAAAATGGGGTTCATATTAGTAATGACCTCATAAAGTTATGAAGATTAAATCATTCATCTCATTTGAAGTACTTAAAACAGTTCTTGGCACATAGTAAGCACTTAGCATTACTATTCCTGTGAGGCAGTACTAGAGTTCCCCCATTAATACATAAGGAAATTGAGACTCAAGGAAATGAAGTCAGTTTGCCTCAGATTCCTCGCTAGTCATGACTTCAGTCTGTCTTCAAAGATTGTCCATTATATTGTTCCTTCCAACTCTGAGAGTGTATGATCCTACCAGCCAAAGAGATCATCTTTGATAGGATTGGTTGGGAAACTGATTCTAAAGATGGCCCTATTCCTGTGGGGATTGCTGCTGCTGCTGCTGCTATGTCGCTTCAGTCATGTCTGACTCTGCGTGACCCCATAGACGGCAGCCCACCAGGCTCCCCCATCCCTGGGATTCTCCAGGCAAGAACACTGGAGTGGGTTGCCATTTCCTTCTCCAATGCATGAAAGTGAAAAGTGAAAGTGAAGTCTCTCAGTCGTGTCTGACTCTTAGCGACCCCATGGACTGCAGCCCACCAGGCTCCTCTATCCATGGGATTTTCCAGGCAAGAGTACTGGAGTGGGGTGCCATGCCTTCTCCAGTTCCTGTGCGGATCAGACAGACACTTATCTCAAATTCCACCAGGAATGATTTTACAAATGAGAAAACTGAGGTTAAGAGAGTGAAATGATGTTGATAAGCACTCATTCAAGGGTTTAAATCTGAACCTATGTTTCTTCTGCCCCATACCGTGTGGCTCTAACCTAGAGTGAGTCACTGTCTGGAAAATCCTTCTCATCCTAGTAAACACAAATGTTTTAGAAACAAAAGTGGAATTTAGGGTAAAACTCGTTCTTGTACAAAGACACTGCCACCCATAAACATGGAAAGAGCATACTTGAGAAAAATATTTATTTGCTATCCCATAGGTGCAGCCTAGAAAACTGCTAACATTTGACACCTTGAAAGTAACCTCAAAAGACAGCACCATGGGGAGAGAATCTATCTTAAAAACAAGGCAAATATAGGAAACTGGGCATAGAATGAATTGCTTCTTGGACACATGCAACCTTGTATGAAGCCTTGCCTCTGCCACTTACTAGCAGTTTTCTGAAATTCGGTTTCCTCATTTACAAGGAGGTAATCACATCTATCTTGCAGAGGGTGAGATTTCAAGTGGCATCTTTTAAGCAAAGCCCCTAGAACAGCAATCATCACACAGAAAGTGCTCAGTGATCACGGCCACAGATCGGGACCTCTAAACTGCTGGTGGAGGTGATGGAATTTCAGTTGAGCTATTTCAAATCCTGAAAGATGATGCTGTGAAAGTGCTGCACTCAATATGCCAGCACATTTGGAAAACTCAGCAGTGGCCACAGGACTGGAAAAGGTCAGTTTTCATTCCAATCCCAAAGAAAGGCAATGCCAAAGAATGCTCAAACTACTGCACAATTGCACTCATCTCACATGCTAGTAAAGTAATGCTCAAAATTCTCCAAGCCAGGCTTCAGCAATACATGAACCATGAACTTCCTGATGTTCAAGCTGGTTTTGGAAAAAGCAGAGAAACCAGAGATCAAATTGCCAACATCTGCTGGATCATCAAAAAAGCAAGAGAATTCTAGAGAAACATCTATTTCTGCTTTAGTGACTATGCCAAAGCCTTTGACTGTGTGGATCACAATAAACTGTGGAAAATTCTGAAAGAGATGGGAATACCAGACCACCTGACCTCCCTCTTGAGAAACCTATTGCAGGTCAGGAAGCAACAGTTAGAAGTGGACATGGAACAACAGACTGGTTCCAAATAGGAAAAGGAGTACATCAAGGCTGTATATTGTCACCCTGCTTATTTAACTTATATACAGAGTACATCATGAGAAACACTGGGCTGGATGAAGCACAAGCCAGAATCAAGATTGCTGGGAGAAATATCAATAACCTCAGATATGCAGATAATACCACCCTTATGGCAGAAAGTGAAGAGGAACTAAAAAGCCTCTTGATGAAAGTGAAAGAGGAGAGTGAAAAAGTTGGCTTAAACCTAAATATTCAGAAAACCAAGATCATGGCATCTGGTCCCATCACTCCATGGGCAATAGATGGGGAAACAGTGGATTACAGTGTCAGACTTTATTTTGGGGGTCTCCAAAGTCGCTGAAGATGGTGACTGCAGCCATGAAATTAAAAAACACTTACTCCTTGGAAGAAAAGTTATGACCAACCTAGATAGCATATTCAAAAGCAGAGACATTACTTTGCCAATAAAGGTCTGTCTAATCAAGGCTATGGTTTTTCCTGTGGTCATGTATGGATGTGAGAGTTGGACTGTGAAGAAGGCTGTGTGCCGAAGAACTGATGCTTTTGAACTGCGGTGTTGGAGACGACTCTTGAGAGTCGCTTGGACTGCAAGGAGATCCAACCAGTCCATTCTGAAGGAGATCAGCCCTGGGATTTCTTTGGAAGGATGATACTGAAGCTGAAACTCCAGTACTTTGGCCACCTGATGCAAAGAGCTGACTCATTGGAAAAGACTCTGATGCTGGGAGGGATTGGGGACAGGAGAAGGGGACGACAGAGGATGAGATGGCTGGATGGCATCACCAACTCGATGGACGTGAGTCTGAGTGAACTCCTGGAGTTGGTGCTGGACAGGGAGCCCTGGCGTGCTGCAATTCATGGGGTCGCAAAGAGTCGGACACGACTGAGCGACTGAACCGAAACTGCCACAATAGGGAAGCACAGTGTTCTTCTCATGCTCCAGAGAGCAGGGAACACATTGTGTAACCGTGTGGGCAGGGAAAAGGATGCTAGCAAAGAGGGTAAAGAGAAAAGTTCACAGTCTGCACATATTGCACCAAACCTTGAGATAGAGCTCCTCTGAGGAAATAATTGTGAGAACCTAATATCACTCTGTTTCTTTGCCCAAGTCAGTATCTCTTTGTAAAATTCTTAGTATGACTGTCTAAATAACATACAATCATTTCATACAATCTCCTCTAGGATGAAGAACTTGTCCTACACATCTCTCTATTCCTAATGCTGGTTCAGTTTTAGTTCTTAATAAAGGTTTTATTGAATGAAAGAATAAAAGTGTGAATAAATGAATCAATTAATGGCATTCAGGTTTCCACAAAAGAAACCAAACATAAACAAGTCCTCAGAACGAATACACTAAGGAATTTTCTAATTCAGAGGATAGCAAATTTTTTTCTGTAAAAAGCATACCATCAATGTTCTAAGCTTTGAGGAACATACAGTCTCTGTCGCGTATACTCAACTTCACCATCACAGCGTGAAAGCAGCCGTGCGTGCTATGCATACTACGTCACTCACCCGTGTCCAGCTCTGCGTGACCCCATGCTCTGTCGCCCACCAGGCTCCTCTGTCCATGGGATTCTCCAGGCAAGCATACTGAGTGGGTTGCCGTGCCCTCCTCCAGGGGGTCTTCCTGACCCCGGGATCGAACCCGGGTCTCATATTTCCTGCACTGGCAGACAGGTTCTTTACCAAGCAGCCACAGGCAATGCAAAAACAAATGAATGGGTCTGTGCGATTTACGGATGCTGACATTTAAATTTCCTATCATTTTCATGTGTCAAAAGATATTCTTTTAAAAAATATTTTTCAATTGTTTTAAACATAAGGACCATTCCTAGCTCATGGTCAGTAAAGAAACAGGCAGACTGTCCTAGACTCTAGTCATTTCCACAAGCACCAGTAAACGTTTCTGTGCAAAGCTGTTTCCAATTAAGAAAAGGGGGCTGAGTTTAAAGCCATTTCTTCAGTGCTCCTAAATATTTTTTTTACACCCATGTTAAAAAAAAAGCTCAAACTCAAAATACATACAAATGGTAGCTTTATTCTAGCTTTCAACCTCCAGTGGTTGATGTGATATGCCTGCCTCATGATATAGACACATGAGAGCCTTTACTAGAAATATAAGTAGAAAAAACACACTCTAAGAGATATATTCCCTTAAATGTAAACATTTCTTCTAAATGATCATTTACTGGGAAAGTCAAATGTTCCATGAATATAAGAGTAACTAGGTATCCATTAGGATCTTCTTAAGGCAGCCTAAACTTCATGATAGGCTGTTCATTTTAAACTCATGCATAGAATCTAAATGAATTAACCATCCACATTTAGAAAGTTCAGATAAGCATCCATATGGTTACCTACACTGCATTTCTGTTATCTCTAAAATGTCAGTGCAGGAAAAAACAGGAACAGGATATCTGTGAGATTTAAATCTCTGCTAATCTAGTCAGTTTGTACACTGGCTATAGATAGCAAACCAAAAACCATAACTATGAATAATGAGACAATCTTTAGGCATTTAAAAAAATCAAACAAGTAACCTTATCACATGTACTCACTTTTATTTTAAAACAGCATTATTTATGGCCTGCTGGAGGGAAAGGCATAATCTTAGAAGGGCTAATCTTAGTAGCTAAAATTTAGAAATGGAAAGAGAATTTTATTTAAAAGATCGTCTGGGGCTCATCCCAAATTTACCACTGACTCACCTGAACACTGGTAAGTTAGAACCTCTTGAATCACAGTCTCCTCATTGTTAACTTCTCATGATAATTATTTTGGTTAACTTCTTGTGATTCAAAGAATACTTTTAATACTACATCTGCTGAGCTGGATAAGAACCAGAGGTTGTATTTGACAGAAGACTCAGGACCAGTAATTCTAGATCCCCACCACTAAATAAATCAACAGTCAGTCTTCAAGGTTCCTGATTGTCTGTTTCTTGCTTTTTTATACATACTAATTCATGTTGGTCATGAATACATAGATGTAGGATGTAATAACTAATATCAAATAACTAGTTATCTAGTTTTGGGCTTCCCTGGTGGCTCAGCTGGTAAAGAATCCGTCTGCAATGCAGGAGACCTGGGTTCAATCCCTGGGTTGGGAAGGTAAGGCTACCCACTTCAGTATTCTGGCCTGGAGAATTGCATGGACTGTGTAGTCCACGGGGTGGCAAAGAGTCAGATAGAACTGAGCAACTTTCACTTTCAATAACTAGTTATCTAGTATTATAACAGTGTTTGAGTTATGGTCCATAGGAAGTCAAAAATACATAGGATTTTTATTATCTCTCTTCCTTCTCTTGGTTCCTGAAATCCCTTTAGAGTACCTGTTCAGATTGTAGCATTTATTCTTTTACCTGGAGTTCCTAACTTTCTAAGCAGCCTAACATCTTAAAATGTTTTACATGATTTATTTGTCAATGAATAAATATCCATTTTGTTTGTTTTTTACTACTCTATCCTAAGTAGTATATCTAAAAAGCAAACAATAAAGACTGCAAGGAGATTAAACCAGTTAATCCTAAAGGAAATCAACCCTAAATATTCATTGGAAGGACTGATGCTGAAGCTGAAGCTCCAATACTTTGGCCACCCAATGTAAAGAGCCAACTCATTGGAAAACACCCTAATCCTGGGAAAGATTGAAGGCAAAGGAGAAGGGGGCAGCAGAGGATGAAATGGTTAGGTAGTTGTCACCAATTCAATGGACATGAATTTGAGCAAACTTCAAGAGATAGTGAAAGACAGAGAAGCCTGGTGTGCTGCAACCCATGTAGCTGCAAAGAAATCCCACTAATGAGCATACACACTAAGGAAACCAGAATTGAAAGAGACACGTGTACCCCAATGTTCATCGCAGCACTGTTTATAATAGCCAGGACATGGAAGCAACCTAGATGTCCATCAGCAGATGAATGGATAAGAAAGCTGTGGTACATATACACAATGGAGTATTACTCAGCCATTGAAAAGGAATACATTTGAATGAGTTCTAATGAGGTGGATGAAACTGGAGCCGATTATACAGAGTGAAGTAAGCCAGAAAGAAAAACACCAATACAGTATACTAACACATATATATGGAATTTAGAAAGATGGTAATGATAACCCTGTATGCGAGACAGCAAAAGAGACACAGATGTATAGGACAGTCTTTTGGACTCTGTGGAAGAGGGAGAGGGTGGAATGATTTGGGAGAATGGCTTTGAAACATGTATAATATCATATAAGAAACGAATCGCCAGTCTAGGTTCGATGCAAGATACAGGATGCTTGAGGCTGGTGCACTGGGATGACCCAAAGGGATGGTATGGGGAGGGAGGTGGGAGGGGTGTTCAGGATTGGGAACACGTGTACACCCGTGGCGGATTGATGTTGATGTATGGCAAAATCAATACAATATTGTAAAATAAAATAAATAAATAAATAATAATTTAAAAAAAAAAAAAAGAGTTGGACACAACTTAGCGACTGAACAACAACAAAAACCCCCAATCGATCCTATCTCAAGAGATTACCAATGTTTTGTGTGTGGTATCTAATCTCCCAAACCTGTCTCTATGCATTAAGGCATTCACCAACATATATATCTACATACTGATTTTTGCTTACTTCATCTTTTTAACTTGGATTATCTTTTATATTTACTCTGCAATTTGTTTTATTTCACTTAAAATGTATCTAGGACATGCTAGCAGATGAATATATATTATATACACACATATATATAATTGAGTTGACCTTATTCTGTTTTGATATCTGCATAATATTCCACAGCATGGACTTTTAAAATAAATATTTTCAATAATTCTCTAAATGGATAGACTTCAGGATTTTTTCCCAGGTGTTTCCACTACAAACATCCATATACAGTTGACCCTTGAACAACCTATGGTTTGGGGCACTGACCTTCCTTGCAGTTGAAAATCTGCATGTAGTATGTATATAGCCAGTCTTCTGTATATATGATCTCCCCACAAACTCAGTTCCACATCTGTGGATTCAACCGCAGGTGGATCGCGTAGTACTATAGTATTTACTATTGAAAAAAATCTGTGTATACATGGACCTGTGCAGCTTAAACCTGCAGTGTTCAGAGGTCAACTGTGTATGTTTCTTTATGCAGTTGGGCAAATATTAATATTTCTCTTGGACATAATCCAAAAATAGGAATTTACTGACAAATAACTTTCCTAAAGATTAAATGAGCTCACTCCAGGTATATGTGAATATTAATATTATTAAGCTCTTTAATGGTTTCCAATATAATGGGTGAAAAATATTTGATTAGTGCTTTATGATGTATTTTCCTCATCAATAGTAAGTGTGATTATATTTTAAAGTATTTATTAAACATTTGACTTTATTTCTTCCATTAAGCTTTTTTGTCTTTTTGTTTTCTTTAAAGGTTTGCAACAATAACCCTTTGTCATTAGTATTGAAAATATTTTCTCCAAATTTGTCGTTTGACTCTTCTAATGATATAGTTGAACATATACAGAAATTTAATTTTTGTAGTCAACCATCTCTTTATTTCTTTAAGGGCTCTGAAGTGACGTGAAGCAAAGTGAAGTCGCTCAGTCGTGTCCGACTCTTTGTGACTCTGTGGATTGTAGCCCACCAGGCTCCTCTGTCCATGGGATTCTCCAGGCAAGAATACTGGAGTGGGTTGCCATTTCCTTCTCCAGGGGATCTTCCCGACCCAGGGATCGAAACTGGGTCTCCCACATTACAGGCACATGCTTTACTGCCTGAACCACCAGGGGACCCCTAAGATCTCTGAGGCTCCTTCTTTCTTAATTTCCCTTTTCCTTTGTTTTCACTTTTATTTTCCTCCAGTTTTAAAACTGAGATGTAGCACTCTATAGGTTGCATGTGTACAGCATAATGATTTCACTTACATACATCATGAAATGATGGTCACAATAAATTTAAAGAACATCTGTCATCTCACATACATACAAAATTTTTTTAAATAGAAACAAAATTTTTTTGTGATACATGTATATGTATAGCTGACTCACTTTGCTGTACACCAGAAACACAGCACTGACAATCAACCAAAAATTTAGTTAAAACAAAATTAATTTTTTAAAAAGTCTGCCAGTGAGAAAGAGACTCACTCACAGATACATGCCCCTGGATGCCAACAACTCAGCAATAATCTCACTTGAGTAATTATGCTTAAAGAGATGATATCAACCTACTTATGCTTCTCAAAGTAAGCCAATGCTGTTCAACATTCTACATAATATCAGCAGTCTACTCTTCTCAGAGAGACTTTGAAAGCATAGCTCTCCCTTATAAATAAATTGAGCTGTCTTTTTTATTTCAAGTATTAAGAAGTGATCTCACCACACTTTGGCATCAATAAAGATGTATTTGAAGCTAACTATGAGACTAAAAAAATAAAAGGATGGTAAGGCAAGTTTGCTGCTCCTCTGTGAATTTAAAATAAAATGTGCACTATTTCTAAAGGTGTTTAATGTCCCTAAATATCCTGAAAATGCAGTGAGGATAGGAATTAGGAATAAGAACAATATAGAAGTCTGTACAAGAAAAAACATCTCTGAACTGAAGCCTAATCGAAATAATTCTAGTTTCCCATCTATCCAAAGGTTCGTGATACCTACGATTTTAATTAGCTGACCTGTAGTACACTTTTAAATCCTTTTGGGGACTAGACAGATGAGTAAGAAAAGGAAGGGAAAAGAAGGATATAAAAGTGAAAATTAGTAAAGGAGAAAGAATAAAAAGAAGAGGAAGTAATTTCTGACAAACTATGTAAAAGAAAGGCAAGCTTCAGTGCGTCTGTAACCTGAACACAGGGTTTTCTTTGTACTTCCTTTCATCTCCCACATCCTCACTTCTGGCCCCTGAGGAGTACTCTCAGAGGTCCTCTCTCGATTTCTTCCCCTTGTCTTAACTGAGGACCTAACTTTCTCTCACTTTTCTGTCAACTAATCCCCATAAGAAGGTTATAAACCTTTTGTTAAAAACATTTATTGGGCATTCACTGTGTATCAGGCCCAATACTGGGTGTTATTCCTCCCAGAGAGATTCTTAATGACCTAAGGGGCTGAAAACCCCAAATAATAAGTCCTTTGGTGAAATTTCAAGCCCTCGGATATCTGATAAGGCAGGTATTTAGGACCAGGGAACCATACAAATATCCATGATAGTATTTGCAAACTTTGATAAATTCCTATAAGCCTTATTAAATTTCACCTTACTCCCACCTTTCCCATCCTCAAGATGAGACAAATTATACCTTTCATATTTCTCTGTGTCTTTATATGGAGGGAGGGATTAAGTTTACCAGAGCCATTGCCGGAAACAGTGGGTTTGACTAATCTATCCCTTAGTCACTATCAGAAATAAAAATGTAAACAGAATGAATCTCTATGATTTCATACTATTTTGTGTTTTATGACTGCCATTATTCTCCATGTAGAAGAATTATAGCAGCTATAGCCCTTTGACTTCAACTTTCTTTGCATAAAGATTTAAAAATCATGATGATGTTAATACAGACACAGTTTTCTAATTCTGTCTGCTAAACTACTGCTAAATTTAATACCTATATGATGGTAAAGTTTTCTTCGCCATGAAAATGTCAGTTGCCATTGTATTTAGTATGAAATCAGCCGCCAGATTTTTTTACTTTTAAAACTGGAAGGGAATTCACTCAAAATTGTATGGGCTAGGGGCTTGCCTGGTGGCTGAGTGATAAAGAGTTCGCCTGCCAATGCAGGAGACATGGGTTCGATCCCTGATTCAGGAGGATCCCATGTGCTGGGGAGCAACTAAGTCACAACAATTGAGCCTGTGCCCTGGAGCTCAGGATCCACAACTACCGCGGCCGCCGCCCCCTGGAGGCCGCGCTCCACGGAGGAGCCACCGCAGTGAGCCGGCCACCCACGGCGACTAGAGAGCCGCCCCCATTCTCTGCAACGGAGAAAGCCCAGGCAGCAATGGAGACCCGGCGCAGCCAAAACTATAAGTAGACAAAGTTTTCAAGAGACTGTGTAGGTTAGAATTAAATTTGTTTAAATACATTCAACATCTGAGTACTTAAAATTGATCTCCTTATTTAAAATATTTGCTTTCTTAAGCTGCATGTACTAAATAAATGAACTGTTCATGTTTTCCCCTAATTTTTCAGTAAAATAGGATGTATACTTTCTTAAAGTAGAAAGTGATCTGAATTCCAACAGTTTTGCCCCTACTTCATAAGTTCTCATAGGCCAGGTCCAAAAAGAATCTCTGACATCACCTGGCATCTCTTTTTTTTTTTTTTTTTTTCTTACTTTTCTCCTTTTCTTTCTTTTCTTTTCTTTTTTTTTTTTTTTTCTGAAACATTGACAGAACTGGTGTATTTTCCTCTTACAAAACTGAACCACGGAAAACACTTCTGTGTGATGTTTGTGTATTTACATATTTTATTGCTTTTTTAGTGGAGCTAATTCCATTGTAATGGTAACCTAAACTGGAAATTACCATGTCAACAATAAACTGTTTACATAATAATGTTGTTGGAAGAACCAAGTTGGAACATTGTTTGGCAATTTATTACCATATGCTCTCATTAGTGATATAGCTCTAGGCAATCCCTGAGGTTCTACCTGTCTCAGATTCTCCATCTGTAAAAGGGAGATAATAATTCCTGTATGGCTCAGACAGGAAAGAATCTGCCTGCAATGCAGGATACCTGAGTTCAATCCTTGGGTTGGGAAGATCGCCTGGAGAAGGAAATGACAACCCACTCCAGTATTCTTGCCTGGAGAATCCCATGGACAGAGGAACTGGCGGGCGGCCTACAGAGAAGGACATGACTGAGTGACTAACACTTTCCTGTAAAGTGTATTCATAATTCTTAGGAACAAATGGGATCAAACACAACAATGTAGCAAAAGCACTTTGTAGATGTTTAAAAAAATTAAATCAAATACTCTTTTCTAGTACACATATGGCAAGCTTTGGCACAGGGACTATACAAGAGAGGGATTAAAAGAAAAAATTTAAATAAGACTAAACAAAGACATTGTAGCTTCTCTCCTAACTAGCCTAGAAAATTAGTTATACAGCTACTATTTTGTTAACAGTATTAGTGAGGAGGAATTCGGATAGGAAGGTCCAAGAATGTCAATTTATATTAGGTTAATTTGTCACTCCAGAAAGATACACACTGAACATTTCAGGAAATATACATCCTGTACTCTTGGATTTCTGATTGAGACATTATAACTCATTTTATATGGCCTTCTCACCAGCAGTAATATTTTCTTATTTTTATTTCATTTTACTACTGTTTCAAACTTATGATCATATCAAATGAACCTTTATCAAATTCTTCCTACAAAATTCCATGTCTGTCTGTCTCAGCTTCCACAGCACATTTTTGCAAGTTAAGTCAATGTCTACATCAGCCCTTCTATTATAAATTTGTTTTTTAGGGATTCAAACTCATCTGTAAAAATTGACTAAGGCTGAAACTTGACAAACAGCTTAGCAGCACATTTTGTTTTACCATTTTTCAAGAAAATCCATATAGCTATTTCTAAATTGCTGTATATCAGGCTCAGACAAAACACATCTTGGCCAACACAAGACACTTATTTAAATTAATTCACATCATAAACAGAGTTTTATTTTTAATTTTTATTTTATTTTACTTTGACTGAGCGACTGAACTGAACTGAATACTGTATTAGTTTTGCCATACATTGACATGAATCCGCCACAGGTGTACATAAGTTCCCAATCCTAAACCCCCTTCCCACCTCCCACCCCATAGCATCTCTCTGGATCATCCCTATGCACCAGCCGCAAGCATCCTGTATCCTGTATTGAACATAGACTGGCGATTCGTTTCTTACATGACAGTATACATGTTTCAGTGCCATTCTCCCAAATCATCTCACCCTCTCCCTCTCCCTCAGAGTCCAAAAGTCCATTCTATACATCTGTGTCTCTTTTGCTGTCTCGCATACAGGGTCATCATTACCATCTTTCTAAATTCCATATATATGTGTTAGTATACTGTATTGGTGTTTTTCTTTCTGGCTTACTTCACTCTGTATAATCGGCTCCAGTTTCATCCACCTCATTAGAACTGATTCAAATGTATTCTTTTTAATGGCTGAGTGATACTCCATTGTATAAACAGGGGTTTTTTAATGCAATGTTTCCATGCCTGGCTCTCATCTCTCCTCCAAGTCCTTCAGCCACCACCCTGGGTGGCTGCCTGATCACCTGGTGTCCGGCCTCTCTGACACCTGCAGCCCAACCTTGGAACCATGAGATGCCTAGCTAATGTCTCATGCTGTCTTAGGGCTGTGAGTTTCCTGGAAGCTGCCAACTGAATTGACACATCAAGAATATCCTTGGCTCAGCCCTGTTTCTCCTCTGTCCTACCCAAATACATGCCCGCGTAGTACTGCGGTCACCTCCATAAGCCCCTGGAGGCAGCATCTGAAAAACCTGCTTCTCACCCCCGTAGGTAGAGCTGTCTCTAATCTGACAAATCATGCCACGGCTCTGAACTGTCGGAAAAGAATTCTCCACGGGTTTCCCTTGTCTTTGCACATCTTGCAAATGAGGCATCCCCTGCTCTCTGTTCCAGACAACATTTTCAACGATGTTTATATAGTTAACAGCCTTGGAAGGCAGAGATAGGGTCTTCCTCTGGAGGAAGGGGCATACATGCTTGCTTTGCAGCATCATAAAAGATAATGTCTCACAAAATAAAGGCCAGGCATGCTTGGTGCCCATTATGGTGGACTCAGGCTCCTAAACTCCTAAACAGGAGCAGTCCTCACCTGCCTCTCCAAGCACCATCTGGCCTTCTTCACATTCACCCTGCAGGAAGTGGGCCTTGAGGAAAGTGAAAGTGTCCATCACTCAGTTGTGTCTGACTCTTTGTGACTACATGGACTGCAGCCTGCCAGGCTCCTCTGTCCATGGAAATCTCCAGGCAAGAATACTGGAGTGGGTTATCATTCCCTCCTCCAGGGGATCTTCCCGACCCAGGGATTGAATCCAGGTCTTCCGCATTGCAGGTAGGTGCTTTACTCTTGAGCCACGAGGGAAGCCCACACAAATGCTGACTCCCCTGCAATTCCTATTACTCTGAGTCCTTTTCCTCTGATCCAGGTATCTCATCTCTTCTGACAAGATTCATGAAACTCCAGCAGGTTAACTTGTTAGCTTGCAAATAGGATGAAAGACTCTTACAAGGATGATGAAACTGAGAACACATAAACTGTCTCTGCCACTAGAATGTAAGCTTCTTCCAGGCTGAGACCATGTCTAGTCTGTCATTTAATCAGTCAGTCATACCCAGCTCTTTGTGACCTGGGACTGTAGCCCACCAGGCTCCTCTGTCCATGAGATTTTTCAGTCATACCCAGCTCTTTGTGACCTGGGACTGTAGCCCACCAGGCTCCTCTGTCCATGAGATTCCTCAAGCAGGAATACTGGAATGAGTTGCCATTCCCTTGTCCAGAAGGTCTTCCCAGCACAAGGATTGAAACCACATCTCATGCACTGCCAGGCAGATTCTCTACCACTGAGCCCCCAGGGGAGCACATAGCTTTACTTTACTTATCACTTATCGCTGTATCCAAGAACTCAGACCAGTACCTAGTAGACAAATGCTGCTCAGTAAATACTTGTTGAATCAGTATGTGGTAGAGATGGAAATTCAAAACTGAGGAGGAGCAATCTCAGGGGGCTTCTTGGTGACAACAGGTTTAGTAAAGGAAGTGACATTTAAGGAAAGAACACTGATTGCTCCTCTAACCTACTCTCTATTCCACTGTGAGAATTTGAAAATATCATTCAGAGACACTTTTAGATTGCCAGTAGAAACACATCTTCTAGCATCCTACAGCTTTTCTTCTTTGCCTCTAGTGGATCACGCAATGTAACCTCAAAGATACCGTATCCTCTGTGGTTCTCTCTCTTTGAATCTCAGCTTCTTAAATGTTTCTGCTCTCCCTGCCCAAAGGGCAGAATTGGAGCAGCAAAGTGAATGACAGCTTCTTTATCCCTTTTCTCAAAAAACACATCTGTCAAGGGACAACCAGGGTATGTTCCCTTAAAATACTGAAATTAATTTTTCCTGAATTTTTCCCAGAATTAAAAAAAAAGATTCCCCCTCTACATTGGTTCTTTGATCTGACTTCATGAAAAGATGCAATTTTCTATTCTATTTCCAGAGAAAGGTTTTTAATTCCTAATAAGAGTTTAGAAGGCCCAAGGCTAATTTGGAGACAGTTTTAAAACTGAAAAGGCCAGCGTGCTCATGTTCAGGAACAGCAGCCAAGTTGGGCAGAGACAAGAGAGGATGAGGGGTGGATGGTGACTGCAGAAGAAAAGGACAGAAAGCAATTACCTGCCTGGGTCTGAGCAGGGATCCTGGTATGGTCAGCACAAAAGTTCATAAGGAAACTTTAAATCTCAAATACAAAACCCTGCGAGAATCATATCGTCGTTGGATTGAGATGTTCCTTAGGATTCACGATGCAGAAAAAGCAGAACTTCTTAATATAGCTCTGATAATCCTTTGTTTTCCGTTAAACTGTTTCAGAAGGCTTCCACTCTTCCCATTATTTTTAGTCTCAGATGGAAAACCTTAAACACTCACACTTCACTGCCAACCTACAAACAAAAACCAATCATAACATACAAATGGCTAGGGAGTCTGTGGACGTCGACGTTGTGCGGAGATGAAAAGTCGATAGTTTTACTTACCAATTATTCTCAGGCTTTACATCTTTCCAGCTTCAGAAGAGCAAATTCCTAACGAGTGGGTTTGAAGAGTTTGAAAAGTTTGACATGGATGTCATGTTCATGACAGAGAAGGATTAATAGCGCTTGGCCTGCAGCGAGCACACGTCCAGGCAGGTGGCAGGCAGGATCCCACTCTGCAGAGCCAGGACACCTCAGGCGAGCCCTGCTTACCCAACCCCTGGCCTCCCCTTCAACAGACACTGCCAGCTGGAGCAAAACGAGCCAAATGGTGTGGTGGTTTTCTAATGAGGCTAATCAGGGAGAGAACGAACCAAGTAAATTTTTTCTCATGGCCAACGCAAAGCTAAGTTATAAACTCAGACCTCCAGAGGTGAGAGGCTTATGTACTCACCAGCTGCCACTTCTGCCCTTCACACGAAGCCTCAGAGTGTGGCCATGCACTTAGAACTCTTGAAACGGCTGCCAGGAGTTCCCTTGCAAATAGCTTTTCATTCTGGGCAGTGAAGCAACCTCTGGGTGTGAAGTCACGTCTGAGGTTTACAAACTATTACTGACATCGATAAAATGCAACATTTGTTACCCTCCTTTCAGTATCCTGTAGGCGTACTGGCACTCATTAAATGCTTCCTAAAAATATCATTTGGCAAACTTTTGTGTTTTGTCTATAAAGGCTTAAGTACATCATTCAGAGCGTCATTTTAGAAGGCTGCTATAAAAATTTAAGTATGTGCTTTCATTAAATCAGTTTGTTTCATTTTAATTAATCTGCAGAACTCTTTCTCTCTGCCCAAAAGCACAGCTTATATTCCAAATGACTGCTTTTGGAGCCTCCCTGTACCTCTAGGGGATTCCACACTGCTCTCAAATGGAGCCAAGTTTGTAGGTCTCAGTGTCAGGTTTCCTCAGATAATGTTTGAAACATAAAGGGTAAACCATTTAAGAATTCTTCAGCAGGATGTTTCACCAATTAATCTGTCAGTTAGATGTGCTTGCCTACATTCCCATCTGGTGTTTTGGGACTCCAAAAGCTGTCTAATTCAGGTATAAGTAGAAATGAGAATTGACTAAACATGCTTTTTAAACCAGGCTGAAAGGAAAGCTAATGACCACCTTGTTTAACTGGGGCCAAAAATACACTGAGGAACATTGCATTACAAGTATAGGGATCCTCAAAAGAAAACATCAGTGGAATAGAATTCTTCACTGCTGAACTCTCTTTCCAGCCCTATCCTAACCCAGACAGCCAATATAAAGTGGAAGTAAGAATAAACAGAGATTAAAAAAGAAGGAGAGAAAGCAAGATGATGGGTTGAAGAGCTGTTTGCAGAATGCCTTCACTGAGTGACTGTCCAACCCCTTCCTGTGTAGCAGAGTCATATGTACTCAAGCTAAAGCAGAAAAGCATGCTGTGACAAAATTGAGCTATCTGCTTTAAAGGAAGGAAGTCTTCCAAGTCAGATACTGGAACTACATAGTAGAGCCCTCATTGTTTTGGCAAGTCTTGTGAGCATCGGAGTAGAGAATTCTACTTTCCTCTTTCAAAGGCTCTACAATCTAAAGTGAGATCAACAGTCAACAAGCTGCCCATGTTACACAGAGCTCAGTCACCTCTCTCATTCAGGAAACAGGCTAGGAAAGTCAGACAAACAACAAAGCACTAATCTGTATGAATCAAACCTTAACTTTGCATTCACAAATATGAACAGAAAACCAAGGTCAACAGACATGTGGGGAAGACCAGCAACACCAAAGAAAAGGATCAAGCTGAACAAAACAAATTGACCCCAGAGGAAAAAAAATAATTCAGACCTAATCAAGAGAATTTTTAATTAATATTGTCAATATCAAGAAAAGTGTTATAACAAAGAAAAAGCTTAAAAATGAATAATGAGGAGAAAAGAGCACTTGGAAAATACTAACCTGACAGCCAAGATAAATTTTCACTAGAAAGCTAGAGTAAAAAGCTAAGGTAATGTACAAGTACAGAAAAAAGGTATAATTATTTAAAATATGAGAAAAATTACAGAAGATATAGAATCAATCAAGGATATCCAATTTCTACTTACCATGCATTCCAGAACAAGTAAAACATAAAATCAAGAGAAAGAAACAATTTTAAAAAAGAAAAAAAAAATGTCAGAACCAAAACAAAAGTCTTCAAATTACACTGTATCACTGGCTGCAGAGCAGGATAAATGAAGTCACACCCACACCTAGGAACATTTCACAAAACCAGAAGAGTAAGACTAACAAAATGACCAAAAAGTATCCAGAGGAACAAACCCACAAGGAAGAAAAATATCACATTTCTCATTAGCCACACTGCATGTTGGAAACTAATGAAGCAACACCTTCTCAGATAAAACAGAAAATTATTTTCCACTTAGAATTCTGCATCTAGCCAAAGTCCCAATCAAACTGTACAGAAGATATAAAGACTTTTGTATATACAGATAATCAGTAGGTTTATCTACCTTTCTGTGAAAAAAAAAAATATTACTTGAATATAGATTACAGTTAAATTAAAAAGGAAACCAAAAAAGGAAGACATACAATAAAAAAGAACCCAGAATGAAGCCTCTACAGCAGGCCTGGGACCCATATAGATGTATCTAACAAATAGTATAATTATTAAGAAGAAATCAAATTATTCTAGGAACACAGTTTATAAAGCAGAAGTTCTTTTCTGAAAAACAAGAAAGAAAGAAAGAAAGGCATTTAGAAACTCTAAAAGGAATTTAAAACCGTAGAAGAAATTTATGATGCAAGTAAGAAGCATATTAAAATGTCATTCTTTGGGAATTCCCTGGTGGTTCAGTGGTTAAGACTCTGCACTGCCATGGCTGAGGGCTCAGGTTCCATCCCTTGTGAGGGAGCTAAGATCCCATAAACCCCACAGAGCCACTAAAAAAAAAAAAGTCATTTCTGGGAGTAATAAGCATCTGAAAAAGACAACTTACTCGAGTTTTGTGCTCAGAGCTTCCAAACAGTACAGATGTAGGGATGTAAGATCCTGTTTCTTTTCCTGTGGATTTTTACACATAGAAATATTTACATAATTGTCATATTTTACATGCTTCTTATCAGTTTCCATTTTAAATTCAATTTAAAGAAATGACATGAAATCTCTATTTATAACAATGGCAAAGAATTCAAAAGTTGTAAAACTTAACCATGTAAAGTACTAGTACAGTTGGCTGATTTTGAAAAGAGAAAGGAAAAGAGATGGAGGAGGGGAACATGTAAGCACACCAAAGTGTTTATCTTGTATAGTTGGAAGGAGAGAGAAATGTCTAACAATGATCAGGAGACAGCTTAAGGAGTGGGGAGTGATCAGATAAAAATTTAACTAGAAAGTAAACAACTAAAGGTATAAGCATGATCTTTAACACTGATAATTCATTATCAGAAAAGACAAATCCAGAAATGGTCAAAATGACTTTGTCTGAGATAGCAATTCTCCAAACATGGTTCAGAACCCATGGAGTCCACAGACTTTTTTCAGGGAATCCGCAAGATCAAAACTATATTCCTGATAATACCAAAATGTTGCCTTTTTCGATCTTACTTTAACATCGTCGCACAGTGGATTTCTCTAGAGGCCACATGATGTGTAATATTACGACAGACGGAACACAGAAGCAGAGGTGAGGATCCTCGTCTGTATTCATCCAGACATTAAAGAGATGTACAAAAACAAACAATACCATTCTTCTCACTATCATGGAAGATCTTTTTTGATATTTTTCATTAAGTGGTATGTCTAATGTTAATAGGCAATGGGTTTATCATTAATGTTTCAAATGAATTAATAGATAAATATTTTATAGCCTTCTCAGTTTCTAATATGATAAACATCAATATGATTAGCATATTAGAAAATATTCTTTGCTGCTAAATCACTTCAGTCGTGTTCAACTCTGTGTGACCCCATAGACGGCAGCCCACCAGGCTCCCCCATCCCTGGGATTCTCCAGGCAAGAGCACTGGAGTGGGGTGCCATATTTTGGGGGCTTCAATAACTACTAGGAGTCTAAAAGGATCCTGAGACCAAAAAGTTTTCTCTGAGGAATAAGAGAAGGGTAAAGAAAGGGAAAACTTCCCATTTCCATGTAAATATTTTCATCTATTTTACCTATTTGCATGCACATACATTACTTTTTTTATTGTGATATACTTAATATATAACATTATATGAGTTTCAGTGCACAATGTAATTATTCAATATACATATATATTGTGAAATGAACACCAAAGTCTAGCTACTTTTTAAATATTGATTTACTTGACAGTGCTGGGTCTGAGTTGTGCCATGCGGGATCTTCAGTTGTGGCATGCAAATTCTTAGTTGTAGCATGTGGGATCTAGCTCCCCGACCAGGGATCAAACCCGGGCCCCCTGCATTGGAAGCATGGAGTCCTAAACATTGGGCTGTCAAGGAAGTCCCTCTAGTGACTTTTTAATAGCAATTTCTAAGTGTGCGCACAAGTAAGACAGTGGTGTTCGGGTAAGAGAAGCACAGAAATAGTAATCTCACGTTGATGGAAACTAAAAGAGAGCTAGCGTTTTCAGGAAGTGAACACACTTTTCCCAGCAAAGATTATTGCATACTGAGATCAACCAACAGATTTTACCTGTGGAAAACCTTTAGATGACCCCAGATAAGCCATCTTCTTGTAGGCCTTCAGTGTATTTCCAGGCCAAGAAGAGGACTTGGCTAAACAGCTCTGGAGACTCCTTAGAAATTCCAGCATACAGTGTTCCTCAGAGTGTTAAGCTGATACCCACTCATGTTCAATAACATCAATTTAACATCTCTTTCTAAATTCTTTTGCAGCATATTGGTGGATGCCACATAAACACATATGCAGATAATAATGCTGTGTTTGTAATGCCAGTTTTCTTTCATGAAGCTTAAATTGTCTTACAAACACCACCTCAGTCCAATTTCTTGTCCAATAATTATGCTTGTCCAGAGCCAGAACATATGCTTCTCTCATGATTCCCCTCTCTCCTCTTTCTCTCTTCCTAGGCTTAACCATGGTCTTTTACAGATTGTTAAAAATAAAAATCATGATTCTTTTGGAAATGTCAAGATTTCCTAAGTAAAATCTATTATACCATTTATTGCCAAAGTCAGGGAAGCCAATTAAACTGCAATTTTTTTTGGCTTTAGGAATGCCAGAAACTGGAGCCAAGATTATATTTTAGCAATCTAAATTAATTTAGCTTCAAATGGCTGTTTAAAAAGAAAGTAAAAAGGACAATCTTGGTGATTCTAGTGTGTTGTCTCTGTAATCCATATCAGGTCACAACTGTTATGTTTTCATATCATTGATGAGCATTGTTTATGCCATGAATAATGTTTATACTTGTTTGTCTTGCCTTTTCAAAAGACCACAGACAAAAGGCAAGAGTGACAAGAAGCATATTAAGAAATTACACAACCAAAGACTTTGTATTGTGAGACACATATCATCTAATTCTGAAGACAGAAAGTATGCTCTCCACTAACATTCAATATGAAGTTATCTTTGGACTGTATGTAACTATTTAGAAGCTTGAAATAATGTCATTTCTATTGAAATGATTTCTATGGGCTAGTCACTGTGCTAAGCACTTTATATTCATATTTCATCAGTCCTAACAACCCCCCTACTTTAGATATTCTTAACTAATATTATTATACCCCATTTGTATGTAAATGAATTGAAGCTTACAAGAGGTTGGTAATTTGCCCAAGGTTTCAGAACTAGTCTGTGGCAAGGCTAGAACTAAGATCTGCTTAATTTCATAGCCCATGTCTTAACCACTTTGCCAAACATGAAGAGCTCATGAAGAGCTTATGAAGGTGTCCTATAAATATGGGACAATGAACCTTCAGTTGCTTATCAGCCATCACTTAGAATGGGGACTTTACTATGAGCCCAAGATATACAACATAATGTCATTTTTAAGGAGCATTTAAAGTCTACTATATTTATGACAAAGAGTCAGACACGACTGTGCTTACTGAACTGAACTGATATTTAAGACGCTATACTAGAAGACACTAAGAAGGGAATCAGAGAAACAGGTAAGGCAGCTGATCTGAATGGGGACTGCAGTCTAGTGAGGGTGAAAGTCATCCTAACACAAGGTAGAATTAAATAAGTGGAGAAAGAGACATGAGCTCTCAGAGTGCAAAGGGAAGCTTCATAGTTAGATGTTTAAGCATCATCTCAAAGAATGAATGGGATTTTTTTTTAATGTAAAGAATCAAAGAAAGGCACATAGACTGAGACCTAGGTGTGATTAAAGTCACAAAGGAGACAGACACAGGGATAACCAAGGGGTGCAAATGGTTTGGCTGAGTGTGAAGCTATGAGGCACATAAAGCTAGAAAGATATTTGGGAACCAGATTTAAGGAAAATTTCTATGCCTTCATAAAGAAACTGGTAATCTCTTCCAGGGGAATAAAAAGCAAGGAGTTTGCAGGAAAGGGAAATGAATTAATGACATCAGAAGCCATGCTGGTTATTACATTAGCCAACATAGGAAATGATGAAAGTCTAGACTTCAGAGTGACTGAAAATAAAGTAAGGAGGAGAAAAATAAGAAGTCAGCTAGTGAGATATGGGATAAGAAGCAGATAGCTCCTTGAAGTGGACTAGAAAATAAAATGAGAAAAGAAGGAGAAGAAACAATATAACAGATTTGGTTTGAGACATCATAGTCTTGAGGTACCTAAAGAAAATCCATGCAAAGATATCAAGTAACTGTTGGACATCTGAGCCTAGGAATTGAAAGAAATGCCAATGCTAGAGGCATATGTTAAGGAATTATCGTTAGCATGAAGATGACAGGGAGGCTATTAGGTAAGACTTGAATGAGAAGAGAACAGAGGGTAGAATTCTGATAAACACTAATTTTTAAGGGGAAGACAAGAGAAGCAGAATTTGTTAAGATAACAGGGCAGGAGACAAACATCAGAAAACTTTATCTTCACAGAAGGCAAGAGGGAAGAATATTTGCAAGAAATAATGAGTTATCACTGATATGCTCTTTTGAGATTAACTAAAATGAGACTGAGAAGACACTTAGAGCCAAGACGGCCCCACAATCTCTATGTTGTTTCTCATGCTCTTCTCATTTGCAGTCACCACTGCTTCTCCCTTGCTGCCTGTAGGTATCACTAGCAGAGATGCGCAGTTTCACTGGTCAAAACACATGTGTTCCTGTAGTGATGATGATGACATTGATTGCTGGCATAGGAAGCATTATATCCAGGATCTGCTTTTGATTTAGATCTTAGGAGTTTAGGAAGAGAGTCAATTTCTTCCCCAGTTGGACTTTTGTTCCAATACAACTCCCCAGCAAGTATCTATTATAAGCAACTTGCAATTTCTCACCTGATCTTGGCATATGTTAAAGCCAAAAATAGATTCTCTATACTTCTAACTTGAAAAATAAGTATTTCCTTCTTACAGTGAAAGAGCTATATGACATTTTCTACTTTAAATTCAATCACTCATTCATCAACAAGCATTTGTCAAGCATTTGAAGTGTATACGACAGGGATATAGTCATAAATTGAACAAAGCTCCAGCCCACGTGGAACTTGCCTTCTAGTGGCTGAGACAGATACTAAACGAGTGAGTGGATACAGCTGTGTAATCTCAGACTTAGGTCATTAAGTGTTCTAGTGGAAATAGTAAAGCCAATAGTGTGGTCTACAAGGCAAGGCCTCCAGTCTGAGATTTGGAGAGGGAACATTCCTGGCAGAAAGAACAGCAAACGCAAAGTCTCTGAGGCTCAGCACGGGATCTTGGCACATTCAAAGAATAGCATTACCTTTGGATATATACCCAGCAAAGGAATGGCTGGGTCATATGGTAGTTCTATTTTTAGTTTTTGGAGAAACCTCCATAATATTTTCCATTGTGACTGCACTAATTTATATTCCCACCAACAGGGCACAAGTGTTCCCTTTTCTTCACATCTTTGCGAACATGTGTTATCTCTGCTACTGCTACTGCTAAGTTGCTTCAGTCGTGTCCGACTCTGCAACCCCATAGACGGCAGCCCACTAGGCTCGTCTGTCTCTGGGATTCTCCAGGCAAGAACACTGGAGTGGGTTGCCATTGCCTTCTCCAATGCACGAAAGTGAAAAGCGAAAGTGAAGTCACTCAATCGTGCCGATTCTTAGCGACCCCATGGACTGCAGCCTTCCAGGCTCCTCCATCCATAGGACTTTCCAGGCAAGAGTACTGGAGTGGGGTGCCATTGCCTTCTCTGGTGTTATCTCTAGTCTTCTTGATAATAGCCATTCTAACAGCTGTGAGGTGATATCTCGTTGTGACTTGGATTTGCATTTTCCTCATGATAAGTAATACTGAGCATCTTTTCACGTACTTGTTGGCCATCTGTACGTCTTCTTTGAAAAACATGAATTCAGGTCCTTTGGCCCTTTTTCAATCAAGTTATTTGGTTTTGTTGTCCTTGTTATTTGAGTTGTATAAGTTCCTTATATAATTTTGGATATTAACCCCTTATCAAGTGTATGTTTTGCAAATATTTTCTCCAAGTCCATATATGAATGTAGTTAATAATATTGTATTATTTATAATTGCCAAGATAGTATCTGCTAAGAAATTCGAGAATTGTGTATTTGAAATTTGTTTCTATACCACACATATACAAACACATAAACAGTAATTATGGGAGGTAATGGACATGTTAATTAGCAACATTGTGGCAATTATTTCACAATGTATACATATAATAAATCATCACATTATACACATCTTTAAGAATCATGCTGTACAATGTAAACACATACAATTTGTCAAAGAACAGCAGGTTCTTCTGCAAGCTCAGTAGAAGCTGAGAAGACATGAAAGACTCAGGACTGACTAGGGACCACTTCCTCCAGTGCTGCTTTTATGCATTTCACTAGCAAAGATGTCAAATTCTTCAGCTTTTCTTTCTCAATAGAAATTCTGAAAGACAGATATTCTTCGAGATCTTTCATGTCTACTTCATTTATCCAAACAAGTAAGGGAGAAAGACTCAGAATTCTTTTCTCTGGGCCCCACAAGTAAAGGATGGTTAATTTGCTTTAGTATTAAAGTCTGGCGAAGAACTATTATCCTTTCTTTGGAAACAGTATGCCTGAAAAAAGATGCCATGAGGAGGAAAGGTCATGTTTATTTACTGCCTTTTTAGCCAACTTTTACTCTTGCACAGCCCTGATGGATAATTACTTTTGGCACTGTGTCCTTGATTATGGGTACTGAGCTATACACACTGAATATTCATAACTGTCCAGAGAACAGCTAACCATTGACCACTTCAGGCTACCTCCATGGGTCCATTTGAGAAACTGCTGACAGGCGGGAATGAATAGTACGTGAGGTGAAAGCACAATTTGCTAAAGAGGAAAGATGTTTTCATTCTAAACAAAGACAGTGTATGATTTACATTTCTTGGGGTATACATAGCTTGTTGTATAGTGCTTAGGACTATAAGGAAGACTGCTGCTGCTGCTAAGTCGCTTCAGTCGTGTCCGACTCTGTGCGACCCCATGGACGGCAGCCCACCAGGCTCCCCCGTCCCTGGGATTCTCCAGGCAAGAACACTGGAGTGGGTTGCCATTTCCTTCTCCAATGCATGAAAGTGAAAAGTGAAAGTGAAGCCGCTCAGTTGTGTCTGACTCTTAGCGACCCCATGGACTGCAGCCCACCAGGCTCCTCCGTCCATGGGATTTTCCAGGCAAGAATACTGGAGTGGGGTGCCATTGCCTTCTCTGATTAGGAAGACTGCTGCTGCTGCTGCTGCTGCTGCTGCTGCTAAGTCGCCTCAGTTGTGTCCGACTCTGTGCGACCCCAGAGATGGCAGCCCACCAGGCTCCCCTGTCCCTGGGATTCTCCAGGCAAGAACACTGGAGTGGGTTGCCATTTCCTTCTCCAATGCATGAAAGTGAAAAGTAAAATTGAAGTTGCTCAGTCATGTCCAACTCCTAGCGACCCCATGGACTGCAGCCTACCAGGCTCCTCCATCCATGGGATTTTCCAGGCAAGAGTACTGGAGTGGGGTGCCACTGCCTTCTCCATAAGGAAGACTATTAACCATTAAAAAAGAATGACCTTCAGGGTGGTCATTACTGCCCAAAGAGAAAAATTCAAATTTACTCTTCAGAAGGCAAAAACAGGTAACATTTCTTATGCAACTGTCAGGAAGAAATCAAGCAGAGACAACTGAATTATTTTAGTAGGAAAGGCATCATGAAATACTGCTGAGAGCTAGTAACCAGCTTTATTTCCTTACAGAAGATTACTTATCTATTTCTCTATTTTAGACTTGAGGAATATATCCATAGCCAGATCTGTAGATATAAATTAGTGTGATGAAAAACTATTTGTGATAGACTTAAAAAGTGTCTTTTCCCATTGGACAAATATGTACTATAATATGAATATTAAAATATTAAATTTCCAAAAACATAAAACTGAAATACTTAAAATATAATTAACACTAAAGTATTTAAAATATAATTACATTTGATATTAAAATATAGTTATATATAGAGAGATATATAAATCTCTCTCTATGTGTATATGTATGTATGTATGTATATATATATTTATACTTATACATAAATATATGGGACTCCCAGGTGGAGCTAGTGGTAAAGAACCTGCCAGCCAATGCAGGAGATTTAAGAGACACTGGTTTGATCCCTGGGTGGGGAAGATCCCCTGGAAGAGGGCATGGCAACCTACTCCAGTATTCTTGCCCATGGACAGCGGAGCCTGGCAAGCCACAGTCCATAGGGTTGCAAAGAGTTGGACACAACTGAAGGGACTTAGCATACATGCACATAAATATGTACACATATGTGCTGACATACACTGAGAGTTTGATCCTACATAGGACCTAAAAAGGAAATGATAATAGTTCTTAGTGAAAGCAGGATTTCATCTGACACTGTATATGACATGCAGTTCAACTCTTTGCCTTTTAAAATATGATACTAATAATCATATCTCTTCCATTTTTATAGCCTTTGCCCCTTTTTGTACATTCACTGGTAAAGAATGAAGAAGAAAAGGAGACCACAGAGGGCAGCTGAGGCTTTGGTTCTGTGCAGTGTGGCAAAACAGCCCGTGATCTACACAAGAAAGGGAAAATCAATCGCAGCTAATTCTATCCATTAATATGGCCATCTCCTGTCACAGGATATTCAGCTCAGTTCAGTCACTCAGTCATGTCCGACTCTTTGCAACCCCATGGACTGCACCACACCAGGCCTTCCTGGCCATCACCAACTCCCGGAGTTCACTTAAACTCATGTCCATCAAGTCAGTGATACCATCCAACCATCTCATCCTCTGTTGTCCCCTTCTCCTCCTGCCTTCAATATTTCCCAGCATCAGGGTCTTTTCAAATAAGTCAGTTCTTCGCATGAGGTGGCCAAAGTATCGGAGTTTCAGCTTCGACATCAGTCCTTCCAATGAATATTCAGGACTGATTTCCTTTAGGATTGACTGGTTGGATCTCCTTGCAATCCAAGGGACTCTCAAGAGTCTTCTCCAATACCACAGTTCAAAAGCATCAATTCTTTGGTGCTCAGCTTTCTTTATAGTCCAGCTCTCACATCCATACATGACTACTGAAAAAACAATAGCTTTGATTAGATGGACTTTTGTTGGCAAAGTAACACCTCTGCTTTTTAATATGCTGTCTAGGTTTGTCATAGCTTTTCTTCCAAGGAGCAAGCATCTTTTAATTTCATGGCTGCAGTCAGCATCTGCAGTGATTTTGGAGTCCAAAAAAATAAAGCCTGTCACTGTTTCCATTGTCTCCCCATCTATTTTGCCATGAAGAGATGGGACCAGATGCCATGATCTTAGTTTTCTGAATGTTGAGTATAATATTAGAACACCTATTTCCATAAATTCCTAACGGGGAGAACTTCCATGTCCTCTCATTTCCTTTGATAACCAAAAACAAAAAAACAAAAAAACCACACATTTTTTTAAAAACACTAAAAACAAAGCAAAAACACACAGAACACTGCAAAAAGTAAGAAAAAGTTTATTTGGGGTCTTAAAAGTTGCAGTTGGTGAGATACAGGTATGAGTAAAATTGAAAGAATGTTCTGGGGAAGAGAGAGAGTAAGGGGCTCATAAAGGCAAAAGTCATGAGTTTACACTCTGACACAAGAAAGGAAATATTTGTCCTTAACAGATAGGCTGTCCTTAACAGATACCCTTATTTAGGGTAAGGGTGTGGTGAGTATCTTGGCTTCTGGAACTTTGGCCAAGTGTTCTGGATGCCTACATTAAGACAGTAATGGTCCAAGGTCAGTTTTCATCTCAGCTGAGATATGCGTAAGTCATATTTCCTCAGGGGTCTTGTGGCTCTGTTTTAGAGAGCTCTCTTAGCAATACCAATTCCATTTTTATTTTCCTTTGGCACCTTCAGGAATGAAATGGGCATTCAACACATTTGTGATTTCCATGTCCAATTAGCAGGAATAAATAGACCAGTTAGGTGTGCCCCCTACAATGGAACTAATAGTTGTAATCAGAGTGAATTAATGAGCTTTTGTAACCTTTTATGTTCAATATTATGGCCTACTTTACTCCTGCAGGATTAAATTGATTCTTTGCAACACTGAAAGAAGGAAAGCCCTTTAGGTTAAAATTTAAGAAAGGAGAGTTTTTTATCTGAGATAGTTCCTCCAAGCTCAAAGTCTCCAGAAATCTGGTAGGTATTCTTTGCCTCATATACTATGTCTCACCGAAATGAATCTTAAAATATTCACTATTTGGGTAGTTCAAGCTCCTTGGAGTGTTGGATTACAACATTTCATAAGAGGGAGCAGACTTATCTATAAGAGAAAGGCAACACGCATCAAATCTGTTTCACAAGCCAGTGTTCTGGGAAAAAAAGGAGCAAGGAGTGTTGACAGAATTTATCTTGTCACTCAGGTTCTCAGTAAAACAGTACAAGGGGAACTTACAGACTTACAAAGAAGTAGGAATATGTTCCGTGACTTCTCAAAGTAAATATCTCAAAATATAAAATAAGCAACTGGAAAATAAATTATCAAAAAATATTTCTTAATGAGGTTCTTGGTCAGTAAGTTCATATGTTTTAATGAAAATAAGAAATAATATAAGGAGTTTACAACAAATTCTGTATCTTGAACAGAGTAAAATCTAGGCTAAATATAGACTATAAATAAATAAATAAATTATATTTTTAAAGTCAGAAATATTCAATTATTTCTTTGTTAAGATGATCAACAATTAAATAAGCAATATTTCAAAGAATTAGTTCAATCCTATTGTCAATCCCTTAAAAAATGAAGACCTGTTTGGGATATATATTTCATAATTAATGTTTTGCTTTTGGGTTAGGTATTTTTCATATAATCTTTAATGTATATTATTAATACACAGGATGACTGTTCAAGTTTTCAGAGAACTGTCCTATGTCCCAGGAAGCTCCTTGGTCCTGGGATGGCTGTTTACCTACCACTAAAATCTGTATTATAGCATCTCTCTATTATCTCAACAAAAATTTTATGTTTCCATCAGAAAATTGTGTTAAACAAATATTTGGAGCCTGCATCCCTCTCATGGTAAATATGTAGACTATATCTATGATTGGATAACAGAACTAACTTAGGTTGACAGGAGTTTAAGGTAAACTTGGAGAGTAAGAAGATAGATAATGCTTATAAAGAAAACACATGAATTTCCACAGTAACATTCTTTCCATCAGTATTCATAAACTATACTTTAAACTGAGAAAATGTTAGTCCCAGATCCTTTAGCATGGGAATCACTAATCTTAGTAATATGGAAAAAGCAATGAAAGCATGGAAATTTCCATAGGAATATCAAATTTTCCTCAATCATATTGATTTATTGAAATACTTAGCAATGGACTTCTAAAATATATTCTTACCGCAGGAGATTCCCCAAAGGGAATTACTTAGAGATCAAGGTTATTCATTTTAAGTGAATTTGACAATAATAAACTGTTTAGTAGTTTTATGGTTAACAGAGACAATAATTTCCAGAGAATTTTTGGACCCCCAGCTAACAAGCATAGCCAACTTTTTTTGAGAAGTCTAAATAATGTGCAATTTCTTCAGTACCTGATGCCAGTGAATCTATTATTTCTCAGTTTAAAGCCTTTGTTGTATCTGCTTTTCATTTAAACTCAGGAGAAAACATTTTGTTTCTGGAACAGTTTCTTGGAAAAAAGAGTAAGCCATTCAGTACATTAGCAAAACCTAGGGCTTTATTTCCTTTCCTTGCTGCATCACCATCTATTGCTGCCTGAAAATACCCCACATATGTGGTCCTGTCATTTGGCAATGAAAACCTCTGATCCAGCAGTGATGAAAGAGCCATGTTTGAAAGAAAGCGATCCAAGATAATTTCACTGCTAACACTTAGAGAGGGTCCAAATAAACTCGACAACACATCCAATGTATGAGGTACATTAATAAGGAGAGTACTCAGGATCACAGGGCACATTTCAACCGAGCATTTTTCAAAATGAGAAGCTTATGCCCATGAGAGTAGTGAAGCCTTTCTTACATAGAAGCAAAGGGAATCCGAGGCTGCTGTGAAGGTCTCTTACTCTAGCACTAATCTGTTTTTAATTGCTAACGTGTTGTTCATTCTAAGCCAAACAGATATGGCAACATTCGGAAAGGAAGAAAAAAAGGCTTCCAAACTTGAATTCTGTTTTCCCCAGATAAACAACATAAAATATTAATCATTATGTGGTTTTTAACTTTTTCTGGTCCTTCTGTCGTTCTTTCTATCCTTCTTTCAAATACTTGCAGAATGCATTTCCATGTGACTCTGTGACATGCTCAGCAAACACAGTAACTCTGGGACCTAAGCAAGGAAGAGCACAAAAGTTTTATTGAGTTTCAACTTTCCTCATGTTCCAAGGGAAAAACATATAATTCAGTTTTATCACTCATATGTAATATAAAGTCTGTACTAAAGCCTAACAATTGTGGGAAAATATATGTTTTAAATACGGTCCCCTGAACACTACACATTTAATTCCAGTAGTGATACTAGCATCTCACGCATTAGTCACTCAGTCAACTGAGACTCTTTGGGAACCCATGGACTGTGACCCACCAGTCTCCTCTGTCCATGGGATTCTCCAAGCAAGGATACTGAAGTGGGTTGCCATTCCCTTTTCCAGGGGATCTTCCTGATCCAGGGATCAAATCTAGGTCTCCTGCACTGCAACCAGATTCTTTATCACCTGAGCCATTAGGGAAGCCCCAGTCTAATATTAGTAATAGCACTAGTATTAGTAACAGCCTAGTACTAGTACTAGCCCCAACCCCATACTAGTAATGTAAGAACTAGTATCTTACATTACAGTTTTACAAAGCACATATATATATATATACACACACACATATATACATACATATATAATTTCATCTGATCATCATAAAATTCTTTTAAATAAGTAGAATAATATTATCCTTATTTCATAAATGTGGAAAATTGAGATTCACAGATTCCATTCTAAGGACACCTTTTAACACTTCATTCAACGTCCATTCCACTACCCCATCATACCACTTTAACTAGAGTAGCATACATTTTGAGTGTCTACCATCCACTGAGTGTTGCGCCAGGGAGCTGTGAATACAGTGGTGAACAAGAAAACCTCAGACTCTGTCCTCAAAAGAATTTGAATAAAAATTATCATTTGATAATTTATACAAAATCAGTTATATAATGACAGTCCCTTGAATGAATAGAAAATTTCCTGACTAGACTGGAAAGTATAACACCAGAAAATCATCAAGATTAGTTTCTATATAAGTATTAATATAATTGGAAACATATTTATGAGCCTGTATGAATCCCCAAATTCAGATTTTTTTTTAACAGAAAAATGTGTTTTTCTCTCATGCATAGACTCAGAGAGAGGAAAGAAACCAACAGACTGCCTCAGACTTCAGATACCCTTTGTGGAATGTCCCCTGGTTTTGATACAGATATTTCAAAGTCCTACTTCCAGGCAGAACAATGTAATGACTGAGATGTTGCCTCTCATGTTAAATTACTGAGATTTGAATTGCAGATCCTCCAAATTAACTAACTTCCCTAAGCTTCTGCTCTCCTCATGCACTAAATGGGGATAATAATGGTACCCATCTCTGGCTGTTAAACAAGGTCATCCATGTGAAGTCCTGGAGAAGGCAATGGCACCCCACTCCAGTGCTCTTGCCTGGGAAATCCCATGGACAGAGGAGCCTGGTGGCTGCAGTCCATGGGGTCGCTAAGAGTCTGACACTACTGAGAGACTTCACTTTCACTTTTCACTTTCATGCATTGGAGAAGGAAATGGCAACCCACTCCAGTGTTCTTGCCTAGAGAATCCCAGGGATGGGGGAGCCTGGTGGGCTGCCGTCTCTGGGGTCGCATAGAGTCGGACACGACTGAAGCAACTTAGCAGCAGCAGCAGCAGTATGTGAAGTCCTTAGCCCTGCACACAACTTACAGTAATTAACTTAATAAGCCTAGCAGTTATTTGAACCTACAATTTTTGTCCTGCCCTCCTGTGTCTTTGGTCTTTATGACTATGAGTCATTACCCATTGGAAACCACACAATGATTCACGTTGCTTGTTTTCCATTTTAAAATCATTAGTGACACCACTTATAAACAAAGGAGACAAAGAGCTCTAGAGCTGGATCTAGACACAGATATGTCATACAAGATCACCGCCAAGTTCTAAGTAGTCCCTCAGCCTGATAAGATAAAGCCACCCATCAACTAAAACCATGCATATACACGCACATTCTAGAGGTATAAAGCAATAATATGTAACCTAATGATGTAGCCTAGGAGGAATACGGAAGAATGTAGTTCTTTTGACCAAAAGAACTTTATTCATGTTGATCAGCAGAACCATCATTTCACAGAATATATAAATTCTATCCCATAATTGATGATAACAGAAGTCATCATAAGTAGTTTACTATTATTAGTGATTTCATTAGTAACTAACCTCACAAAGAAATTAATTCACTTCTTAATTAATCAAAGAAGTGAATCCTGCCTCAGATAAGGAAAAATATTACATGAAAATTGGGTGATCATTGCTAATTCATATTCATTTTAATAGATCAGTGTTTAATCTTATGCAACCAGCATAATGCTGCAAGTAGGCAGTCACACCCCTGGTGAAGTGTATGGGTATCTTTTCTGTCCAGAGCAAATCCACAAAGCGGTTCATTACTAGTGAACCTACCACAGAATAAGTATTTCTTGAAAACACAGTACTGTTCTATTACAAACATTCTATCTCAATTTTTCTGATGATTAAAGGGGATTTTAATTATACAATCAATGAGAACATAGATAGGAACCATCTGGACATACTTCTGTTTTCTGCCAAAGAATTTTCTTTTGTTTTACATATCAATGACTTAAGCTAACAAAGGAATTTCAGTGCCAGTCATTTGTTCTTGGCAGGGCTGGATCTTTTTTATGTATGAAAGATCTTTTAAATTTACTGATTAAGAGTCAAATTATCCCACATGGTCAGCGAATTAACCTCAACATTTTCCTACACAGAAAACCAAGAACAAAGGATATTTTTAATTGCTTGGTCTTTAAAGCGCACAAACTTTAAATCATTTTGTACTTCAATGTTTTTGCTAATCAGGGTGGTCAACAGTCAAAAACACTTTCTCTTTTTTTAAGAAACTGATGGAAAATGATTAACCAGTAAGGTACTAAAAAAAAAAAAAATGCTGCTGGTTTCAAATGCAATAAAAGAATGGAGAAGGACATGGCATCAAAGAAACAAAGAGAGCCTTCCAGAAGTTATATTGCTATAATATTGAACAACCCGTCTGCAAGAAGTAAATCTTTAGGGAACTCTCCCGAGGACAGACTGCCAAGGAGTCTAGCTCCAAGTGAGAGGAGCAAAAGTGAACTATCTGAAAGAGTAAACGAACTGTTAAGTTAGAAACTAAAGTCCACTTCTGCCATTGCTCTGAGAATGGAGGAAAACATGGCAGGCTGGCTATGGACTCTGCCACAATTCTCTGTCGAGCACCACTTTGACTTTGACTTTGAAATGTGGATTTCATTTCTTAAATCTACTCTCTGTAAGGAATTGTGCAAAACAGAAGATAGGTCCTTCCATGGACCAGAGAAGTGACAAGATTTTTTTCAACATTCTACAGAGGCATTTCTATAATAAGCAGGATTTCTTGATTTGATAGATGGGTGAAGAAAACCAGTAGCATATGGGACTTGAAAATTTAGTGTGCAAAGAATACTAAAGAATTACATTACCATTTGCAGTAGGAAAAGAAATCACTGATTTGAAAGTTTGATTCACAACTATATATTTTAAGATTTATATATTTATTTTTATTTATTTCTTTTCATTTCTATTTTTAGGCCAGTCCACTCAGCATGTGGGATCTTAGTTCCCCAACCAGGGACCAAACCCACGGTCCCTGCAGTGGAAGCATGGAGTCTTAAACACTGGACCACCAAGGAATTCCCTCACAACTATATATTTTAGAGATATGTTGTAGGACTAACACACAAAATTTTTCAAAGATATCTTAACAATTTCTTTGGAGGAGAAGAAAGAACTGGAAATTGATATAAAATTCATGAACGTGTCAACAGCTCTGAAAGGAAGGAATTTGACCACGAAATATTTTCTCCCTTGGGTACTTCTTTAAAAAAATAACAACTATGATTTGTTTGGGGTTAGAAACTACTATGAAAATTCACAGAGGAAAAAAAATCAAGGAAAGAAAGAAAATTACCTTGTATTTATTACTAAGCTAACATCACTTTACTATCTTCATTTTTTTTTTAATTCCCAATTTAAAGTATTCAGATGAACTTCTTTGCTTGCTATTACTTACAAAAGGTGATTATTCAGGTCATTACTGAAAGTTAAGGTAAAATAGAATTTAATGACCCAGTATGTGAGGTCTAAAGATATATCTCTTAGAAATTTTAAGGATTTTTGACAAAGAGAGTCAAAATTAAATTAGTGAACTTCCAAAAAACATAATGAAATTATTTTGTCTTCACCTTAATATTTATAGATCCTTGATGATTACCAGATTTTAACTTGTATAACTCCTTGCAAATTAAATACAGTATATTGAAAGGGATAATGTAGGTATTTTAAAATAAAATAAACACAGTTTCAAAAAGCTACAAAGTAAAGTGTGTTTTCGAGCTCACTGCTGAAGGAGCACTTGAAACAGTCATGTTAGACCCTGTAAATGGAGCGGAGGTGAGAGGGACAGGGAGAGGTGGGGCCATGTTGGAGGAGGGGCATGACTTCTGCCCATAACCTGCTTGCCACTGGAGAGCTGGCTCTGATTTTTGCCACCTTGGGTAAGTTATGCTTTAAAATTTGGTCTCCTCCTCCTTCTTAGAACCATTTTGAGGGATTTCAGAGAAGAACACTTTTCTCTATCCTTCTAGGTTCTTCTGGCTGGTCTTAGAATTAAATGAGACAGATAAACGAGAAAATTAGACAAAACTTTAGTAACACTTATACATGGAAGAGATCCAAGGAAAACTGAATAACGCCAAAATGGCCAAAACCTTCACCTTAAACAGCATATCTTCAGCTAAAAACAACAGAGGGTGTTGGGAGTAGTGATTTGGGACTTCAAAGCAGAGGAAGGCAATTGGCATGCGGATGGAAAAGGAAATGTTTGAAGAATAAACGTTTTCTGGTTCCTGCAGAAACAGTGGAATATAAGGAATTTTAAGAGACTTTGCTGGACTCCTTCTGTCTACTATAGTTCAGTTCAGTTCGGTTCAGTCCCTCAGTTGTGTCCGACTTTTTGTGACCCCATGAACTGCAGCATGCCAGGCCTCCCTGTCCATCACCAACTCCCGAGTCCACCCAAACCCATGTCCACTGAGTCGGTGATGCCATCCAACCATCTCATCCTTTGTTGTCCCCTTCTCCTCCTGCCCTCAGTCTTTCCAAGCATCAGGGTCTTTTCCAATGAATAAGCTCTTCCCATCAGGTGGCCAAAGTATTGGAGTTTCAGCTTCAACATCAGTCCTTCCATTGAATATTCAGGACTGATTTCCTTTAGGATGGACTGGTTGGATCTCCTTGCAGTCCAAGGGATTCTCAAGAGTCTTCTCCAACACCACAGTTCAAAAGCATCAATTCTTCGGTGCTCAGCTTTCTTTATAGTCCAACTCTCACATCCATCCATGACCACTGGAAAAACCATAGCCTTGACTAGACAGACCTTTGTTGACAAAGTAATGTCTCAGCTTTTTAATATGCTATCTAGGTTGGTCATAACTTTCCTTCCAAGGAGTAAGAGTCTTTCAATTTCATGGCTGCGGTCACCATCTGCAGTGATTTTGGAGCCAAAAGAAAATAAAAGTCAGCCACTATTTCCACTGTTTCCCTGTCTATTTCCCATGGGACCAGATGACATGATCTTAGTTTTCTGAATGTTGAGCTTTAAGCCAACTTTCTCACTCTCCTCTTTCACTTTCATCAAGAGGCTTTTTAGTTCCTCTTCACTTTCTGCCATAAGGGTGGCATATCTGCATATCTGAGGTTATTGATATTTCCCCCAACAATCTTGATTCCAGCTTGTGCTTCCTCCAGCCCAGCGTTTCTCATGATGTACTCTGCATAGAAGTTAAATAAGCAGGGTGACAATATATAGCCTTGACGTACTCCTTTTCCTATTTGGAACCAGTCTGTTGTTCCATGTCCACTTCTAACTGTTGTTTCCTGACCTGCATACAGATTTCTCAAGAGGCAGGTTAGGTGGTCTGGTATTCCCATCTCTTTCAGAATTTTCCATAGTTTATTGTGATCCACACAGTCAAAGGCTTTGGCAGAGTCACTAAAGCAGAAATAGATGTTTCTCTGGAACTCTCTTGCTTTTTTGATGATCCAGCAGATGTTGGCAATTTGATCTCTGGTTCCTCTGCCTTTTCTAAAACCAGCTTGAACATCTGGAAGTTCACGGTTCACATATCGCTGAAGCCTGGCTTGGAGAATTTTGAGCATTACTTTACTAGCGTGTGAGATGAGTGCAATTGTGCGGTAGTTTGAGCATTCTTTGGCATTGAGCACTACAGTTAGGTAACACTATACTGAACTTCAATGATAGCTCCTTTTCTGGAAGGGTCCTCCGTCTAAACTCTTTTTAAATGTATTTCTTCACATTCATCTTTATCTATTTATACATTTGCCTGTGCCTGCCCTTACTGCAGCACATGGGGTCTTCAATCCTCATTGCAGCATGTAGGCTCTTTAGTTGTGGCATGTGAACTCTTAGTTGCACCATGTGAGATCTAGTTCCCTGACAAGGGATTGAACCTGGGCCCCTGCATTGGGATCGCGGAGTTTTAGCCACTGGGCCACCAAGGAAGTCCCTTATTTAAATCCTCTGCTGCTGTCCTCTTTAGTACAGTGGTGAGTATCCCCACCTGTCAGGGGGAGACCAGGGTTTGATTCCCCAGCTCTTTTAAGGGCTTCCCTGATGGCTCAGCAGTAAAGAATCCGCCTGCTAAGGCAGGAGGCACAAGAGATGCAGGTTCTATCCCTGGGTCGCGAAGATCCCCTGGAGAAGGAAATGGCAACCCATTCCAGTATTCGTGCCTGGAGAATCCCTTGGACAGAGGGGTTCAGGGGGTTGCAAAGAGCTGGACATGATGACAATGTACCTTTACCTTTAGGCAACTAAGGAAGAAATAAAAATAAAGACTTCCTGAATCTTCTGTTCCTTAAAAACGATCCTCAGGCCTAGGAGACACATCTTCAGGTAGCAAATTTCATTCCCCTACAGGGTTAAATAAAATTACATGTGCTATACATTTCATATAATACATGTAACAGTGTATGTGTCACCAGGCACACAAAAGATGCCCAGTAAACATGAATGCTATGTCCCCTAGACTAAAGCAGGGAAGTAGGAGAAGAAAGCCGTGAAGGCACAGTGGAGAACGCAAGTGTATGATGAGCTAACGTGCAGGAGGTTGCTGCAGGAGGCCCACTTCCCACAGCCACCAGCAGTGTGCCCACTGGCAGGTCACACAGGAGCCCCTTCAGAGGATGGCCTGAAGCCACATGCTGTTCCAGAGGCAGCTGTCTTCAGTGACTGGAGGAGAAGGCCCCCAAAGGCTCAGCTCAGGTCGTTCATAAAGTGCCATCCCAGCTTCAGAGTGCCGAGTGGGAGCCACTGGGATTTCCAGTGCCAATGCATCACAGACCAAATGCTTCCACTGCCCAGCCCAGCTTCCCTCCTCTCTTTATAGATGTGGTTCCTGACAACATTCCCAAATAAACCTTCTGCAGGCAAATTTTCATGTCAGAGTCTATCTCCCTAGGACAAAAGGTAACAGGAGTGAGAGGCAGGGTATGGGTTAGTTCAGTGTAAACATCAGGGATTTTTTGAGGTTACGAATGATTAATATTGTAATTATGCAAGATCATTTGCACAGTTTCTGTCTTCAACTACGTGTGAGATTGGTCTTCCCCAGTGGTTCAGCAGTAAGGAATCCACGTGCAATGCAGGAGACACTGGTTTGATCCCTGGGTCAGGAAGATCCCCTAGAAGAGCGCATAGCAACCCACTCCAGTACTCTTGCATGGGAAATCCCATGGACAGAGGAGCCTGGCAGGCTACAGTCCATGGAGTTGAACACAGTCAAACATGACTGAGAGACTAACAAGTGAATAATTTACCTTCCCAGATTCTATCACATTATACAATATACCTATTCTGACTTTACAAAATACCTATTCTGACTCACAATACATATACGTATTGCAGTAGCCATATCTAGCCTCTCTAGGTCTTTATCATCATGCCTCCTAATCAGTTTCTAGACATAATGTAAAAACTGTATTGAATGGTCAGAACATCTAGGCCACACTCTCCTGTCTGGGGAAGATGAGGGCTCTTCACTTCTTCTTTGTTCAGCCTGACATTCAGGACAAAGCATCCCATCACAGCCAAGAAATATGGATCTGCAGAGGAACAGAAATTATTCCTGCCCAGAAAAATAGGCTGGATTCTCCTGAATTGTAGAATCCCACACTGAGACTTAAGGCTTACCAGGTGGTTCAGTGGTAAAGAATCTTCGTGCAATGCAGGAGACAAGGGTTCAATCCCTGAGTTGGGAAGATCTCCAAATGGCAACCCACTCCAGTATGCCTGTGAAATCCTATGGATAGAAGGGCCTGGTGGGCTACAGTCCATGAGGTCACAAAGAGTCAGACATGACTGAGTACATACACACACATTGAGACTTAAACCCATAAATTCTAATTTCCAGCAAGGGGCACACCTCCTCAATCACTATCACTGTTTGAATAGAGAAATGTTTGCCGCATTTTATTTTAGACTTTGAAATTCAATGGCTCAGAGGGTAAAGCACCTATCTACAATGTGGAAGACCCAGGTTCGATCCCTGGGTCAGAAAGATCCCCTGGAGAAGGGAATGGCAATCCACTCCAGTACTATCACCTGGAGAATCCCATGGACAGAGGAGCCTGGTAGGCTACAGTCCATAGGGTCGCAAAGAGTCGGACATGACTGAGCGACTTCACTCACTTCACTCACTCAGTTAATACTTACTCTGTGCCAGACACTCTGCTAAGTGTTTTTCTGCATTGTATTATTAACCCCAATGACAAAACTAGTTAGTTATTATAATAATTCCAATTTTATAAAAGGAGGAAAACAATGTCAGGGAAAGTATCCTTCCCTGATTCTAGGAGGGATGAAAAGCTGGGACCACCTAGTTGTCAGCTCAGCCAGATAGAGCAGTGATCTGAAGGATGTAAGAACTATAGAGAACCACCACTAAGAGTAAGTTTATAAGAAGAGGAAGGAGAAAAAAAGAATTTTTTCATATTGTGAAAGGAAAATCCAAATGGAGGTCGTACTGCTGAGACCTCTTTAAAAAGGAACCTGAAGCCCATTGAGGAAGTGTGACTTACACACATCTTAGTCAGGATGGAACATGAATTTTTGACAACTTATTGTCCTAAGGAAGACATTCAGAACATCTGTCAGAAACTCAAGATATTTATCAGCCTCTTACCCTAAACTAACTTGTGACAGCCTATCTATTATCAGACCCTTAACCTAAAACAACTCATGAGAGACAGCCTGTCCCTTAAGGACAAGTATTTTCCTTCCTGTGTCAAAGTACAGCCTCATGACTCTTGTCTTTATAAGCCTCTGATTCCTTCTCTTCCCTGGAACATTCTTTTACTTTATCCAGATCTGTGTCTCCAAAATTGAAATTCATAAGACCTCAGAAAAAACTCTTTGTTCTTTGCAGCCTCTATATTGATCATTGATTATATTACTATTGTTTAGTCACTAAGTCGTGTCCAACTCTTGCAACCCAGTGGACTGTAGCTTGCCAGGTTCCTCTGTCCATGGGGTATCCCAGGCAAGACTACTGGAGTGAGTATTCATTTCCTTCTTCAAGGGATCTTCCCGACCCAGAGAAACACATGACTCCAGCATTGGCAGGCAGATTCTTTACCACTGAGCCATCAGGGAAACTCATCAGTTATATACATAATCCTATATTGACACTTTTAAATAAGTAGTATTGATTTTATTATGGAGATATTCTTAAGGAAAGAAATCTGTAGGCAGATCAGGAAGCAACAGTTAGAACTGGACATGGAACAACAGACTGGTTCCAAATAGGAAAAGGAGTACATCAAGGCTGTATATTGTCACCCTGCTTATTTAACTTATATGCAGAGTACATCATGAGAAACACTGGGCTGGAAGAAGCACAAGCTGGAATCAAGATTATTGGGGGAAATATCAATAACCTCAGATATGCAGATAACACCATCCTTATGGCAGAAAGTGAAGAAGAACTAAAAAGCCTCTTGATGAAAGAGAGGAGAGTAAAAAAAGTTGGCTTAAAACTCAACATTCAGAAAACTAAGACCATGGCATCCAGTCCCATCACTTCATGGCAAATAGATGGGGAAACAGTGGAAACAGTGACTGACTTTATTTTGGGGGGCTCCAAAATCACTGCAGATGCTGACCGCAGCCATGAAATTGAAAGATGCTTACTCCTTGGAAGGAAAGTTATGACCAACCTAGATAGTATATTCAAAAACAGAGACATTATTTTGCCGACTAAGGTCCGTCTAGTCAAGGCTATGGTTTTTCCTGTGGTCATGTATGGATGTGAGAGTTGGACTATAAGGAAAGCTGAGCACCAAAGAATTGATGCTTTTGAACAGTGGTGTTGGAGAAGACTCTTGAGAGTCCCTTGGACTGCAAGGAGATCCAACCAGTCCATCCTAAAGGAAATCAGTCCTGAATATTCATTGGAAGGACTGATGTTGAAGCTGAAACTCCAATACTTTGGCCACCTGTTGTGAAGAACTGACTCATTTGAAAAGACCCTGATTCTGGGAAAGATTGAAGGCAGGAGAAGGGGACGACAGAGGATGAGATGGTTGAATGGTATCACTGAATCAATAGACATGAGTTAGGGTGGACTCCGGGAGTTGGTGATGGACAGGGAGGCCTAGAGTGCCGTGATCCATGGGGTCAAGAAGAATCAGACACGACTAAGTGACTGAACTGAACTAAATTTCCCAGAATAGCAGATCCTTTTGTAAGTAGAAAAAGAAAATGGAGAAAGTTAAACATTTCATCAATCAGGATATTAGATTTTTGTTAAAAACAAAACCAAAAAACCTCTCAAGACAAAGCAAGGGCAGGAAGCCAACTTGAAATGACAGCAATGAGTTCTCTCTACGCCAAGATTAAAGGCCAGAGTCCTGAAACCAGATAGTCTGCCCAATTCACCAGGCTTGATCTTTTTCAATAACTTTAATCTGCTAGGATGTTGTTTCTGTTTCTGGGCCTTTTACTAAGTATTGACTAGATTTTTCCCAGATCAAGTGAAGCCATTTGTTTGAATTAGTCATCCTTATTTACTAAAAACCAATTGATATGTTTCATCAAGGTTGATATCATAAGTCAAATTATGAACAAGTGAAACTAACTTAATTGAAGAAACTGAGATCTTGCATTCCTTGATGATTTGATGAAATTGAGTTGTTCATGTTCTCACTTTCTCTCCCAAGCCAAAGCATTGCATTGAGGTCATTTGTCCAAGCCACTTTAAAATCAATTGTTAGTCATTTCACATACGCAGTAAACTTAGCCTCTCTATGGGCCACATAAGGAAGTCAGGAAGATTTTTAGCCCCAGTTTCCCAGAGTTGGAAGAAGCCCAGTGTTCCTCTCTAGTGGGCACTGCAGTGAAAAGCTAGATGCATCCTCTATACCCTTGCAGGGTTGGCAGCCTTCCACAGATGCAGTCTTGGCAGCACAAAAGTCGTGATGGATTCACCATCCTATGCAGACAAGAAATTCAGTAAGGACCACAACCTCCCTGGGGACCCTTCTGTTTACAGTGCAAAATTAATAGCAGGCTTTCTCCTTGTGGTTCACAGTTACAGGGGCAGGACCAGAAATTCTTAAACCAGCAGTTTAGTGATAGGGTGGTGGCACTGTCCCTGAATTTTGTCTTACAAGATGGGAACCTTGGTTTTTTCCCAATTAAAATATCTTCCAAGGAGATAGTGATCTGGCTGAGATATTAGTCACTCCCACTGAGCAGAAAGGCTATTTTAGAGGTGCGGAATTTTTGGTTGCAGTCTCTTTTCTATCTGTTATTCAGTTCAGTTCAGTTGCATTCAGTCACTCAGTCATGCCTGACTCTTTTCTACCCCATGGACTGCAGCACACCAGGCCTCCCTGTACATCACCAACACCTGGAGTATACTCAGACTCATGTCCATTGAGTCAGTGATGCCATCTAACCATCTTATCTTCTGTCATCCCCTTCTCCTCCCACTTTCAATCTTTCCCAGCATCAGGGTCTTTTCAAAAGAGTCAGTTCTTCGCATCAGGTGGCCAAAGTTTCGGAGTTTCAGCTTCAACATCAGTCCTTCCATTGAATACTCAGGACTGATTTCCTTTAGGATGGACTGGTTGGATCTCCTTGCAGTCCAAGGGACTCTCAAGAGTCTTCTCCAACACCACAGTTCAAAAGCATCAATTCTTCAGCACTCAGCTTTCTTTATAGTTCAACTCTCACATCCACACATGACTACTGGAAAAACCATAGCCTTGACTAGACAGACCTTTGTTGGCAAAGTGATGTCTCTGCTTTTCAATATGCTATCTAGGTTTGTCATAGCTTTTCTTCCAAGGAGCAAGCGTCTTTTAATTTCATGGCTGCAGTCACCATCTGCAGTGATTTTGGAGCCCAAGAAAATAAAGTCTGTCGCTATTTCCATTGTTTTCCCATCTATTTCCCATGAAGTGATGGGGCCAGATGCCATGATCTTAGTTTTCTGAATATTGAGCTTTAAGCCAACTTTTTCACTCTCCTCTTTCACTTTCATTAAGAGGCTTTTTAGTTCTTCGTTTTCTGCCATAAGGGTGGTATCATCTGCATATCTGAGGTTACTGATATTTCTCCCAACAATCTTGATTCCAGCTTGTGCTTCATCCAGCCTGGCATTTCTCATAATGTTCTCTGCATATAAGTTAAATAAACAGGGTGACAATATATAGCCTTGACATACTCCTTTCCCGATTTGGAACTAGTCTGTTGTTCATGTTCAGTTCTAACTGTTGCTTCTTGACTTGCATACAGGTTTCTCAGGAGGCAGTCAGGTGGTCTGGTATTCCCATCTCTTTATCTGCCATTAGTCTTCTTCAACACTTCTAAGTTTAACCCACAAAGACACTATAAGCACATCTTCAGAAAGGGATATACTTTATTTGTTCTGCTGTGTTGGAAATTTTGTACTGATTAAGCCACATGCTTTCAACCTGTCACCCTGATAACCAGCACTGTTAATGCATAGCACAGTTCACTGGCCTAATTAAGTCCATATTCATAGTCTGGATGCTAGTAACTAGAAGGACCATAACTGCCCCATATGAGGGTCAAGAATATGGTCTTGGGCTTGTTAACATGCTATTGTAACTACTTGAGCTGGCCAGCAAAAAATATTTCTTAACCAGTTAAAAACTTTTTAGTACCTGTATGTGTGTGTGTGAGTATATATATATATATGACACAGTGATTTTTTAAAAACATATACCCCTGGTGTTTTTGTGTCTTATCTTTACTTTCTCCACTCTGAATTTACTGCTTTAGAAAGAACTTAGTCCTGGGTCAGCAAACGTTCTCAGATATTAAGTATTTTAGGACAAGACCATGCAGTCCCTGTCCAGCACCACCACTCACCCTGTCGTTGTAACATGAAAGTAGCCCTGATCAATATGTGAACAAATGAATGTCTGCATCTCAAGGAGTGAGTGAAAGTTGCTCAGTCGTGTCCGACTCTTTGCGACCCCATGGACTGTATAGCCCATTCTCCGGGCCAGAAGACTGGAGCGGGTAGCCTTTCCCTTCTCCAGGGGATCTTCCTAACCCAGGGATCAAACCCAGGTCTTCCGCATTACGGAAGATTCTTTACCAGCTGAGCCACTATTTACCAAAACAGGTGACAGGCCAGATGTAGCCATAGTTTAATGATCCTGATCTAAACCAAAGGTTGATGAGGTCAGGAAACTACCCCTTCGTGTGTCCCCAGCACCCGGCACACAGTGGGTATTCAAATCTGTTAACCTGTATGAATAAAAATAAATTTCAAGAACCAAGAAAGGATCCTAGATCAATTGTAATAACAAAATGAATCACACCTAGCAGTGCGGAAACAAAGTTACTTGCCAGTAGAGAAACAGTTGCTGAATAACTGAAACTCAATTTTATTTCACACCCAAGATTAATCTCTGTCTTTTATTCTTGATTTATGCTCTGGATTATCTTTTGGGAATTTATTGTTGGTTCAAAACACTATTAAAAGATGCATTAAACTTGGGTTATGGCCCTACATATATTTACTCATAAAAGTACTCCAAATAGAAAAAGACATCGTGAAGAACTGCTGCTTTTCTGTGTGTGCCCACTCACAAGTTGTTTTAATTTTTCAGCTTCATCAAGTCATGTAGCTGCTGCTGCTGCTAAGTCGCTTCAGTCGTGTCCGACTCTGTGCGACCCCATAGACAGCAGCCCTCCGGGCTCCCCCATCCCTGGGATTCTCCAGGCAAAAACACTGGAGTGGGTTGCCATTTCCTTCTCTGAAGTCAGGTAGGCTGCCACCTAATTGATTATTGACAGTTTTCATGGCTTTAGCTAAAACTTTGGCAGTTGATTTTTTTTAATGAAGGCAGCCAATGTTCTAAAAAAATTCAACCCTCTATCCCTAGAGAAATTATTTAGTTTTTTAGAACTTGCTTTCAGACCAACTTTTCCCAGAAAGGCTTCATATCTTCCCTCTCTTTCAGAAATTCTCCCTTTTTGCAGTCAGCTGTCACAGATGATAACTTATTGGCTATAAAAAGAGTTTTTAACTTTCATTACAAAATAAACAAGGTAACATTGCCAATAAGCCTTATGAAATGATAAGCACACTATTTTTAAGGGCATTTACACAATATCCCTATCATAAGATGCTTAGGGGGCAAAATAAAGGAAATCAGAATTATAATCACTCAAAATAAATAATTTGCCCTTCTAGTTAAAAAGAGAAATGCTGGTATTAAAGATTTATAACAGAAATTCATCATAAGAAGAGACCTGTACAGTTTCTTTATTCAGCTTAGCTTTTTTTAAATGATTTTATTCCTGCTCCATTGAAGCAGGATTGACAAATAAAAATTGCCTATACTTAAGGTCTGCTGCTGCTGCTGCTGCTGCTAAGTCGCTTCAGTCATGTCCGACTCCGTGTCACCGCATAAACAGCAGCCCACCAGGCTCCCCCGTCGCTGGGATTCTCCAGGCAAGAACACTGGAGTGGGGCGCTTCGATACACATACACGTTGTGAAATGACTACCGCTATCAAGCTCATTGGACTTCCTTGGTGGCTCAGTGTTAAAGACTTTGCCTGGCAGCACAGGAGACATGGATTCAATCCCTGGGTTGGAAAGATCCCCTGGAGAAGGGAATGGCAAACTACTTCAGTATTCTTGCCTGGGAAATTCCATGGACAGAGGAGTCTGGCTGGCTACAGTCTATGGGATTACAAAGAGTCAGATATGGCTTAGTGACTCAGTTTAGTTCAGTCGCTCAGTCGTGTCCGACTCTTTGCGACCCCATGAATCGCAGCACACCAGGCCTCCCTGTCCATCACCAACTCCCGGAGTTCACTCAGATTCATGTCCATCGAGTCAGTGATGCCATCCAGCCATCTCATCCTCGGTCGTCCCCTTCTCCTCCTGCCCCCAACCCCTCCCAGCATCAGAGTCTTTTCCAATGTGTCAACTCTTCACATGAGGTGCCAAAGTACTGGAGTTTCAGCTTTAGCATCATTCCTTCCAAAGAAATCCCAGGGCTGATCTCCTTCAGAATGGACTGGTTGGGTCTCCTTGCAGTCCAAGGGACTCTCAAGAGTCTTCTCCAGCACCACAGTTCAAAAGCATCAATTCTTCAACACTCAGCCTTCTTCACAGTCCAACTCTCACATCCATACATGACCACAGGAAAAACCATAGCCTTGACTAGATGGACCTTAGTCAGCAAAGTAATGTCTCTGCTTTTGAATATGCTATCTAGGTTGGTCATAACTTTTCTTCCAAGCAGTAAGTGTCTTTTAATTTCATGGCTGCAGTCACCATCTACAGTGATTTTGGAGCCCAACAAAATAAAGTCTGACACTGTATTCCACTGTTTCCCCATCTATTTCCCGTGAAGTGATGGGACTGGATGCCGTGATCTTCGTTTTCTGAATGTTGAGCTTTAAGCCAACTTTTTCACTCTCCTCACAAAATCAAGCTCATTAACATGTCCATCACCTCCCATAGTAGCCCTATTTTTGTTTGTGCTGAGGACCCTTAAAAGCTACTCTTAGCAACAGTCATATATACATTACATTATTATCACCTACAGCCACCATGCTATACATTACAGCCACAAAACTTATTCATTTTTCCCCCATGGAAAGGCATTTTATTTTAAATATAACAATGTGTACATGTGAATCCCAAACTCCCAACCTATCCCTCTCTCCCCACTCTTCTCCACTGGTAACCCTAAGTTCCTTCTCTGGAGAACTTACTTATTTGATAAGCGGAAATTTGTACCCTTGACCAACATATCCCTATTTCCTCTACCCCCAAACTCCTGGTAACCATTATGCTACTCTTTCTATAAGATCAACATTTTTAGATTCCACAAACAGAGGCTAGTATATTTCTTAATGACAACAACAAAATCTCAATACTCAGGGGCAGAAAAAAATATACCTATATACCTGACTTCCTTTTCTTTTTTTCCCGGCCATGCCGTGTGGCATGCAAGACCTTAGTTCCCTGACCAGGGGTCTAAGCCATGCTTCCTGCACTGGAAACCCAGAGTCCTAACCACTGGACTGCCGAGGAAGTCCTTCTTTTCTTTTCCTAATCTATCTTTTCAAAAAAGTCTTACTATAATGCCTTTCTTTTCTCCAAAAACAAATTGTATCTAGAGGTTTCAGAAAATTAGTACTGCCTTAAGGGAAAAAACAGCAAAGATGTAGCTACCGTATCCTACTTATCCTCTGCTAGAGCCCAGATATGCCTGGTTATCGAAATCATGAAACCATCCAGTCAGTCTTCAGAGCACACAGATGGCTGGGCCCCACTAAAGGGTCGGGTTGAAGGTTCTGTTAGTTTGGATTGAGATAGTCCTCACAGTATTTCAGATTTGGGAACCCCTGCACCAGAAGACTCTCTCCCAGCAAGACTGCTGTATCTGGTCCACACTTTTATTATTCAAAAGGCCCCAGATTCCTTTTCTCAGCAGTGAGCAGATTTTCTTTTCACCCTTTTGATCTTCACCAAATATTAGGTGCCAGCCACAAAATCCTATTTACTCTTACTGTAAGCCCAGCATCTGTCTTAACAAACACAGACCTTCTTTCATTTTGTAGCCATTCCAGTCTTTGAAAACAAAGGCTGATATTCACACACAGAAGTGTACTTTTCAGAAAGCCACAAAATAGTGACTGTTTCTCGTTCTGATTGCAGAAAAACCATATGTCAGTTTAAATATCTTCTGCCCTGATTACACACATCAGTATGTGAAAACACTGGCAGAACCTAAGTATAGAATTCAGTGCAACAATGCGAAATTCCACCCACCACACTTGTGAAATTCAGAAACACAGCATTAACAATTAAAACAACAACAACACATATTTGCTGAGTGTCTCTCTGTGCCAGGCAATTGGCAGATGAACAGAAACTTTCATTTAGAAAGACAGCATTTTAGTAAGTGATTTCAGTGCCACGATCAGTGAAGTCCTTCATTAATATTTCCCAGCAAGTATTTAAGTTTCCCCAAAGAAATTATATTTTAGCAAAGAAATTTTTTAGATACAGTAACAATTGGGGTTTTTTCCTGTATTGCTGAGATTTTAAATACTCTTTTGGCATATTCAACGAAACTGTTGACTTAGGTTCATTTTGTATACGGCTGATTTTGTATACTTTTGATAGTTCGATTACATGTCCAACAATAATACTTCTTCTTTTCTCTATGGAAAGTTTAGCATGCGTTCTTGTATTTTAGAGTTTCTAGGAGAAGGCAATGGCAACCCACTCCAGTACTCTTGCCTGGAAAATCCCATGGGCGGAGGAGCCTGGTGGGCTGCAGTCTATGGGGTCGCTAAGAGTCGGACACGACTGAGCGACTTCACTTTCACTTTTCACTTTCATGCATTGGAGAAGGAGATGGCAGCCCACTCCAGTGTTCTTGCCTGGAGAATCGCAGGGACGAGGGAGCCTGGTGGGCTGCCATCTCTGGGGTTGCACAGAGTCAGATACGACTGAGGCGACTTAGCAGCAGCAGCAGCAGACTTAGCTTATGAGAGAGTTTAGATACTAAGTGAACTCAGTTAGAAACTTAATGCAATGTTTCCAAAGCAAGGCTAAGGATGAAACTAAGACAGCAGCAATAAAAGGGGCAGGGGGGCAGTGGAGAAGACAAAGAGTGTTAAGCATGTCTCCAAGGTGATCTCTGGTTGTCAGGTTGGAAGAATTGTGATACCGTACCTACCAAAATGGGAGACACATAAGGAGCCAATCCGGTGCTGACACAAAGGGGGAGAAACAATGACTTCAGTCATAAATACATGGCATGTCTAGTGCCGACAGGACCGAATGCCTTCAGGTGAGCTACTGGATTGGTAGAAGAAAGTAACACCCCTAGCTGAATTCTCCAGAATAAGGGTCAAACAAGATACGTACAATGCTCTAAAGGATTATGTATCAGGTATCTAAAGGGGGCTTCCCAGGTGGTGCCAGTGGTAAAGAACCCACCTGCCAATGCAAGACATAATAAGAGATGTGGATTCAACCCCCGAGTCAGGAAGATCCTCTGTAGCAGGAAATGGCAATGCCCTCCAGTATCCTTGCCTGCAGAATTCCACGGACAGAAGAGTCCGGCAGGCTACCATCCATGGGGTCACAAAGAGTTGGACCTGACAGAGCACATGCCCAGCTTAAACACATATATCAAGTATCCATTTGCCCCAAGGAAACAAGGTGTTTGTTTGCTGCATAACAAACAACTATATAGCTCAAAGGGTTTAAACAATAAGTAATTTTTTAGTTCTGGGTTCTGCTGGTGATTGAATGGTTCTTCTGGTCTCAGCTAGACTCACTCACACTCCCATAGTCATGTACCATCTGTTTCAGCTGGGTTAAAGTTTTGGCTATGACAGCTGGGCTGACTCAGCACTGCTGACACAATGTCTCATCCTCCAACAGGCTCATTCTCAAGGCAGGGGGAAGGCTTAGCAAGGGAGGGTCAGAGCTCACCAAGCCTATTGAGGCCTGGCTCAGAACTGGGCACAGCTTCACTTTGGCACATTCTGCCAGCCAGAGCAAATCAAAGGCCAACTCAGCCTCTAGAGGAAGAGAAATAGATTCTACCTCTAAACGGGAAGAAACCCAACACCATATGGCAATGGGTACGAATCAGGGAGAGGGAGAGAATTGGAGCCATTTCTGCCATCAGTGTATCAGAGATCAGAATCAAATTTTTCTGATATAAACTGTTTTCTCATCTTAGAGAAGGTGAATAAGAGATTTACAAAAATTTCAGAGATGAAAGGGGATTGAGCGATTAGGCTTTCAAATCCTTTAATGTGCCCAATGTGGGAGCACAAGGAGGTCTGCTCACTCATAATTAAATAGCTAAATAGTTACAAAGCTGAGATAAAAAGTGCTTCTAAGTTCTGGAACTCTGCCTTTCCATCACACCACACCCCTAGCTCCCTGGAGTGTTCAGCCTCTTTAAATAACATGGTAGTAATAACTTTTTAATCAGGATGTGCTATTTTTTTTTTCAGAACAATTTTTGGAAATGTGTATTTATTTAATACAAATAATGAAATCCTCATTTGCAAAAAATATTATGAACACAAAGGAATTTTTTACAAGTGATTCTATCCATCCATTATCCATCATTGTAAAGAAATATAAAGATAATAGTGGTTAAATACAATGACTGCAGACTATTGAGAGAAAATTATATAAATGGGTTTATTGTGATTTATATAATAAGTTTGACTCACTTCATCTTGGATTAATAATTTCTTAAAAGGTAGAACATAAACCATGCCAATCACTTATTTAGGGTTTCTCAAAATGCTTCTTAATCCATAAAAGTTACTCTCATGCTATTTGAGTTTTCTAGCTTATTTTCCTTTTGTAGTAATTAAGGAATTCTTAGTTAAAAACAAAATGTAAATTAATAGATGGCTTACTTCTCATGTACAGAAAATTAATTTAAGAATATAGAAATTTTAGTCTTTTCTATTTTTTGTACACTTTACTATATTTCATGACCAGCTTTTATAAACACCTGATGTAAATGAAACCTATTTAAAATGGCTTTTTTTTTAAGTGAAAATAACTAATTAACTAAACAATAAATTCAGGAAAATGGTTAAATAAATTCTGGATCTTCTATACCAAAAAAAAAGAAAGTCAAATCAGTGAGTAATGAAAATGGTTTAAAGATAATGTTATAATCAAAAAAAAGGAGGAAGAAAAAGAAATAAAATGTTTACCTAGAACACAGTTCAGTCAATTCAGTTCAGTTCAGTTGCTCAGTCATGTCCGACTCTTTGCAACCCCATGGACTGCAGCACTCCAGGCCTCCCTGCCCATCACCAACTCCCAGGGCTTGCTCACACTCATGCCCATTAAATCAGTGATGCCATCCAACTACCTCATCTGCCGTCCCCTTCTCCTCCTGCCTTCAATCACACAGTTCCAATTTTTAAAACAGGTACAATAAAAATACTGACAGGATGTATAGCAAAACATGCACAGCGTTTTCTTTCTTTGGATGAGAGAACTCTAAGTGATTTATTTTTTAATGTGCTTTTGATCAATCAAAATAATTTAAAAATTACATTATTTAAACAGCTAGCAATTGAAAAACAAGAAGGAAGTAAGCCACGAGATTGAAGTGATTGCACATACTTAAAATGCAAACTTTTGAAGATAATATATTTGAATAGAATTAATACTAGACAAAACATTTAGAGTTGATAGTCATATTTTTTTAATCATCCTACACTCAAAAATGTATCTTGAGACCATAAAATTAGAATGTATGAGGTAACAATCCCATTTCAAAGATAAAAAGTTGATTCATACCCAGAAAGATTAAATGACTAATTTTTCCAATAATATATAACCAGTCCATTGTAGAATCAAGACTCACAATCTAGTCATGCTCTATTTTATCATTCTGTCTCTCTAAAAAATACTAAAAGAGACAATAAATTAAAATGCTGAGAGTTAACAAGCAGTGTCGTACCCGGTTTTTAAATATGTGATTGTCTTGCTAATCTTCTCTCATTTATGAGTTCGTCTCTAGAAATAGTCAGTTAGTTCAGTAGCTCAGTCATGTCTGACTCTTTGAGATCCCATGGACTGCAGCATGCCAGGCCTCCCTGTCCATCACCAACTCCCGGAGCTGGCTCAAACTCATGTCCATCCAGTTGGTGATGCCATCCAACCATCTCATCCTCTGTCGTCCCCTTCTCCTCCTGCCTTCAATCTTTCCTAGCATCAGAGTCTTTCCCAATGAGTCAGTTCTTCTCATCAGGTGGCCAAAATATTGAAGCTTCAGCTTTAGCATCAGTCCTTCAAGTGAATATTCAGGACTGATTTCCTTTAGGACTGACTGACTTGATCTCCTTGCAGTCCAAGGGACTCTCAAGAGTCTCTCCAACACCACAATTCACAAGCATCAATTTTTCAATGCTCAACTTATCTTAAAATGTTCTCACATTTTAGGATTTGCATATGGACATGACAATATATTTTAAATTTTTTCATTTTACTGTCTTGATCTCATTTCAGATATTTTTGCTTTTGACAAAAAAAAATCACAATTTTCTTCAGTCGTTTTAGTTTAGGGAAAAAAAGTAACACAGAAAGCTAAGAACTGAAACATCTATTCCTTTCTCACTAGTAAGCATATGGCAGTAAGCACCACAGAGCAAGTCTTGTCATTAGTGAATTTCTAGCCTATTGAAATAAAAAGATGCATATGATATGGTGCCTGATTTCAAAGAGCTTATAGTAGATTAGGGACAGACAGATATACAAGCAACTAAGAGCAACACAGGGTTGTAGTTACTTATAAAGATGTCTTTACAAGTTTAAAAGAGGAATTAATTATTTCTCCCTTGGGGGATATGAGGTAACGTCATCGGGAAGTGTTTGCAAAGTCAAACCTGGGCTGAAAATGCCTCAAAAAAATCCAAGTTATAAAAGAAAAAAAAACCTAGCAACTAGGTTTGAAGACTTAATCAATTCAAATGACCATTATATGTATTAAGAAGATAGCAAGAGATATTTCACAGAAGATGTGCATGCACAGTCACTTTAGTCACGTTCTACTCTTTGTTACCCCATGGACTGTAGCCCACCAGGCTCCTCTGTTCATGGCATTCTCCAGGCAAGAATACTGGAGTGGGTCGCCAGGCCCTACTCCGGGGGATCTTCCTGACCCAAGGATCGAACCTGCGTCTCCTGCATTGCAGGCAGATTACTTACCACCAGGTAAGCCCCTTCATAGAAGACAGTTTCCCTCAAATTAACGTTCAATCATCTTATCTAATGTCCACAATTTTATAAACATATATACATATGAATTGAAAAGTATGTGATCAGCTCTATTCTAAGTGTTATGGGAGGTACAAAAATTTATGAGACATATTGCCAACCTGTGAAGAGAATATTGTTATAGAGTCAATATATGAACACGTTCAAAGCAAGGTTCGATGCTGTAAAGAGCAATATTGCATAGGAACCTGGAATGTTAGGTCCATGATTCAAGGCAAATTGGAAGTGGTCAACAGGAGATGGCAATAGTGAACATCGACATTCTAGGAATCAGCAAACTAAGAAGGACTGGAATGGGTGAATGTAACTCAGATAACCATTATATCTACTACTGTGGGCAGGATCCCTTAGAAGAAATGGAGTAGCCATCATAGTCAACAAAAGAGTCCAAAATGCAGTACTTGGATACAGTCTCAAAAAAGACAAAATGATCACTGTTCATCTCCAAGGCAAACCATTCAATATCATGGTAATCCAAGTCTTTGCCCTGACCAGTAATGCTGAAGAAGCTGAAGTTGAACAGTTCTATGAAGACATACAAGACCTTCTAAAACTAACACCCAAAAATGATATCCTTTTCATTATAAGGGACTGGAATGCAAAGGTAGGAAGTCAAGAAACACCTGGAGTAACAGGCAAATTTGGCCTTGGAGTACAGAATGAAGCAGGGCAAAGACTAATAGAGTTCTGCCAAGAAAACACACTGGTCATAGTAAGCACCTTCTTCCAACAACACAGGAGAAGACTCTACACACGGACATCACCAGATGGTCAACACCAAAATCAGACTGATGATATTCTTTGCAGCCAAAGATGCAGAAGCTCTATACAGTCAGCAAAAACAAGACTGGGAGCTGACTGTGGCTCAGATCATGAGCTCCTTATTGCCAAATTCAGACTTAAATTGAAGAAAGTAAGGAAAACCACTAGACCACTCAGGTATGACCTAAATCAAATCCCTTATGACTACACAGTGGAAGTGAGAAATAGATTTAAGGGCCTAGATCTGATAGATAGAGTGCCTGATGAACTATGGATGGAGGTTCGTGACATTGTACAGGAGACAGGGATCAAGACCATCCCCAAGAAAAAGAAATGCAAAAAAAGTAAAATGGCTGTCTGAGGAGGCCTTCCAAATAGCTGTGAAAAGAAAGGAAGCAAAAAGCAAAGGAGAAAAGGAAAGATATACCCATTTGAATGCAGAATCCCAAAGAATAGCAGGGACACATAAGAAAGCCTTCCTCGGCGATCAATGTAAAGAAATAGAGGAAAGCAATAGAATGGGAAAAACTAGAGATCTCTTTAAGAAAATTAGAGATATCAAGGGAAAATTTTATGCAAAGATGGGCTCAATAAAGGACAGAAATGGTAGGGACCTAACAGAAGCAGAAGATATTAAGAACAGGTGGCAAGAATACACAGAAGAACTGTACAAAACAGATCTTCATGACCCAGATAATCATGATGGTGTGACCACTCACCTAGAGCCAGACATCCTGGAATGTGAAGTCAAGTGGGCCCTAGGAAACATCACTATGAACAAAGCTAGTGGAGGCGATGGAATTCCAGTGGAGCTATTTCAAATCCTGAAAGATGATGCTGTGAAAGTGCTGCACTCAATATGCCAGCACATTTGGAAAAGTCAGCAGTGGCCACAGGACTGGAAAAGGTCAGTTTTCATTCCAATCCCAAAGAAAGGCAATGCCAAAGAATGCTCAAACTACCGCACAATTGCACTCATCTCACACACTAGTAAAGTAATGCTCAAAATTCTCCAAGCCAGGCTTCAGCAATACGTGAACCATGAACTTTCAGATGTTCAAGCTGGTTTTAGAAAAGGCAGAGGAACCAGAGATCAAATTGCCAACATCCGCTCGATCATCAAAAAAGCAAGAGAGTTCCAGAAAAACATCTATTTCTGCTTTATTGACTATGCCAAAGTCTTGACTGTGGATCACAATAAACTGGAAAATTCTGAAAGAGATGGGAATACCAGATCACCTGACCTGCCTCTTGAGAAACCTGTATGCAGGTTAGGAAGCAACAGTTAGAACTGGACATGGAAGAACAGACTGGTTCCAAATAGGAAAAGGAGTACACCAAGGCTGTATATTGTCACCCTACTTATTTAACTTATATGCAGAATACATCATGAGAAATGCTGGGCTGGAGAAATATCAATAATGTCAGATATGCAGATGACACCACCCTTATGGCAGAAAGCAATGAACTGAAAAGCCTCTTGATGAAAGTGAAAGAGAAGAGTGAAAAAGTTGGCTTAAAGCTCAACTAAGATCATGGCATCCGGTCCCATCACTTCATGGGAAATAGATGGGGAAACAGTGGAAACAGTGGCTGACTTTATTTTTAGGGGTTCAAAAATCACTGCAGATGGTGACTGCAGCCATGAAATTAAAAGACGCTTACTCCTTGGAAGGAAAGTTATGACCAACCTAGACAGCATATTAAAAAGCAGAGACATTACTTTGTCAACAAAGGTCCATGTAATTAAGGCTATGTTTTTTCCAGTAGTCATGTATGGATGTGAGAGTTGGACTATAAAGAAAGCTGAGCACAGAAGAATTGATGCTTTTGAACTGTGGTGTTGGAGAAGACTCTTGAGAGTCCCTTGGAGATCCAACCAATCCATCCTAAAGGAGATCAGTCCTTGGTGTTCTTTGGAAGGACTGATGTTGAAGTTGAAACTCTAATCCTTTGGCCACCTGATGGGAAGAGCTGACTCATTTGAAAAGACCCTGATGCTGGGAAAGATTGAGTGCAGGAGGAGAAGGGGACGACAGAGGATGAGATGGTTGGATGGCATCACCGACTCAATGGACATGGGTTTGTGTCGACTCTGGGAGTTGGTGATGGACAGGGAGGCCTGGCGTGCTGTGGTTCATTGGGTCACAAAGAGTCGGACACCTTGGGCGACTGAACTGAACTGATATGAACACATGGGAACTGGTATTAGAGAAATTCTAGCCCATTTAATACACACAGAAGCCAGCAACATTATAACAAACATACCTTACAATGGTAACCCACTCCAGTACTCTTGCCTGGAAAATCCCATGGACAGAGTAACCTGGTGGGCTGCAGTCCATGGGGTCACTAAGAGTCAGACATGACTGAGCGATTTCACTTTCACTTTTCACTTTCATGCATTGGAGAAGGAAATGGTAACCCACTCCAGTGTTCTTGCCTGGAGAATCCCAGGGATGGTGGAGCCTGGTGGGCTGCCATCTATGGGGTCGCAGACAGTTGGACATGACTGAAGCGACTTAGCAGCAGCAGCAACCTCATAAAAGTCTATCTTGTGTTCATGTAAGGGTGCATTGTGCACATTCGTGGTTTGAAGTTAGCTTCCCTCCATTTGATGATTGTACAATATCGCTGCCTTGGATATGTTTTGTGTGGCTCAGCAGCCTGCAGGAGCCTTAAACTGACAGTCGCCCCTGCCTCCAGCTCTTGCTTGAGACTGCAGCCCATAGAGTCACAAGTAGATGTCAGTCCTGACATGCTCCCCAATCACTTTGTGACAAGCAGTCTCACCAACTCTTCATCAGTCTGAACTGACGAACCTGATTCCAGCCCTGGAATCCCAAACTACTCTACCCGTAGACCCTAATAAAAGCATATGCCCCCAATCCTGCTGTCTCTGCCTGAACCCTTTCTTGGCCTCTCCACGAGGTCCTTGAGGCATACCATGTATTGACAGTTCTTCCAGGAGCTCTGAGTGACAAGTTTCTCTCCTTCAGTTCCCTTGTTGTCTTTTGTTGAATCAGGGCTCATCGTCCAACACCCTGACTCCACATAACAAACATTAATGCTCAGGAACTACAACAGCCACCGTGCAGGAGGACCGGCTCTGTCCACCTTGTCTCTCTGTCACTTGCTGCAGTCTTGCCATCTTCAGATGACAGCTGGTGGATGGGGGACAGAGAATAAAGAAGGCACACCACTTTCAACCTCCTTAGTCCAGAGTGGAGTAACAGCTTCCCTACTACCCACTGGCGGGAACAAGGACACAGCCCCACCAACACCTGGACGGCTGGCTAGGTCACTGCTTCCCAGCAATGACTCAACAACAGGGGAGGTGGAGAACAAATTCCAGGTGGGCACCAGCCCATTTCTGCCATAGATTTTGCTGCACATGAGGCTAGATTTTTTTTTTTCTGTCACATTAAAAAAAATAGCTGTTTGCAGATCTCATCTGGAGCTTTCCTGGTGGCTCCGCGGTAAAGCATCTGCCTGCAGTGCAGGAGACACAGGTTCAATTCCTGGGCCAGGCAGACCCCCTGGAGGAGGGTAAGACAACCCACTCCAGTATTCTTACCTGGAAAATCTCATGGACAGAAGAACCTGGTGGGCTACAGACCATAGGGTCGCAAAGAGCTGGACTGAAATGACTGAGACACATGCATGATCTCGTCTGAGTGTTAAATAAACTTGGTCTTCACTAACACTTTTCTTCAAATCTTTAATTTCCTATCAAAATATGTATGCTTCTGAAACTATAATCCCTCCAAGCCATCAATTCAAATAAATTATGCTTAACATTTTGTCTCTCAGAACTACTTCGTAGTTGACACCACCTTATGTGAAATCATTTCAGCACATGAGCAAATGACACCCTTGGGCAGCTTATTCATTCATTTAACAAACATTCATGGAACACCTATCATGTTCTAGGACACACAATACTTAGGAGACAAAGACAAGCTAAGATATCCAGGATGGCTAGAGAGAGAAGCTGAATTCTGTAGTTACACTGAGATTCTATGAAGTAACAAAAACAATATGTTAAAAAAATCTGTTGTAAATTTTTAGATTTGAGGCCCCAAACCATGAAAGTATCTAGACTACCCAACATGGCAGAGCAAAACCTGTAGGACAGAAAGGGGTAAGAGACGAGGTTAGCCCTAGGAAAGAAAAAGATAGTCCTCACAATTGTGCCAGATGTAGATTTAACAAGATGCTATGATCAAAATGCTGGCTCAAAGGTAGCAAGATGGAAAACTGGCTGAGCGACAGTGCTCTTCATGGAACTAGAGGAGTTCTACAAATGATAGCATTTTAAAAGAGAATATAAGTTTTAACAGAGTATGTGAGTTTGAAATAGCTATGCATATCCATGTAAAAATTTATCTGGATGTAAAGGAAGTTATCCATGCACAAGAAATTAAATGCAGTCTAAATTCCAGTCTTACTCTATTTTTCAAGTTGCTTTCTTAAATTAGTGTGCGTGCGTGCTTAGTCACTTCAGTCATGTCCAACTCTCTACAACCCTATGGACCAGGCTCCTCTGTCCATGGGATTCTCCAAGCAAGAATACTGGAGGGCGTTGCCATTTCCCTCACCTAAATTAGTGTGCAGGGGAAGAAAAGGGAAAAAGAAAAGCCAGACAAAGGTAGATAACATCATTGTGTCTTTATAGCATTAGAGTTGGCAAGATTTAGTCCTCTTTTTCAGAGGCTCTTGCATTTTGCAAATCAAGTCTATTTTTTATAAAAAAATCACCTGGCCTAGTCTTCATTCAGACATTGACACTTCATCTGATATTTTGAAATATAAAAAACTATATAGTGTTTTAGGGAGGGACCACCTGATTCTTTAAAACCAAACTAAACAAAACAAAGGTGGCAATTTAAGGCAAACCTGGATTCGTTTTAGGTTTGGTGTGAAAACTGTTAAGTGTGGTGGTTCCGCTCTATTTCATCTCCTGGAATTTACACTCTGATCACTGTGCATTGTTTTCAGTTTTTCAAACCTATAAATACCAGGATCAAAATTCAAGGTGGGAAAGGAAGTAGCCTACATTAATGACATTTTTTAATGAGTGTAATTTAAACTTTTCTTAACTTAGCTACTCACATTTGCACTGGTTTATTTTGTAATCATTCATAACAGCGATAAAGACTCATGTAATACTTAACAGTGTGGGATACTGTTCTAATTCTTCACATATATTAACTCATGGAACCTTGACAACAACCCATGAGGAAAGGACTCTAATAATCACCATGTTAAAGATGAAGAAACTGAGGCACAGACAGGCTAAGCAATTTACAAAGGGTTCCACAGCTGGCGAGGGCAGAAGTAGAATGTAAACCCAGGTCATCTGGGAGTTCCTTGGTGGTCCAGTGGCTAAGACTCTGTGTTCCCAATGCTGGGGGCCCAGACCCTGCATACCACAACTAAGAGCCCGCACCGTCAAATAAATGAATAACAAAAACAAAAACCTAGGCGGTCTAGCTTTGGAACCTGGTCTCACATCTCTTCTGCTGTATTGTTAGTCCACTTTACAAATAGTATTTCTCTTTTATTGTCTTTCATTATTTGAAGATTCGTTCTGAGACCCCTGGGGCATAAGATACAAGACTGCTTCTTCACACAGTATGTTCATCCAAACTGTCCTTGCCAACTAAGCCAGATGCCAGCAAGTAGTCACCATGATCCCTTTGCTTCTCCAATCATCTGATTACAAGAGTGACTGGTGAGAGTTAATAGACCTCCTCCACTGGGAAGGAAGTAGCGATGGGAGAGCAGGGAAGACTCCACCTCACAGCTGCCTTCCTTCCTTCCACCCCAAAGCTCTGAAGAGTTAACAACTACCTGTCAAAAAAGCTAAGAAGAAGGGTGAGGAAGGCTGCACAGTTACTGTGCTGGCAGCTTTGTGCTGAGAATAAATAACTATCACCATTCACAGAGGGTGAATAACCTACCTGAGATAAAGGAGTCAGCTCAGTTTAACTTCAAAGCCCAGACATGGTCCTTCCACACTGAAGTGCAAGCTTAGAGGGAGAAGACAAGTTCCTTTGATACCTGTTCATTTCATTGCGTCTTAACAGTTCTTCTGTAAAAACAGCATATTGAATAATTTACAACATTGGTTTCTGGTTGGTATTACTACTAAGTGCCTACTATTCTTTATTGCAATTCATAACATGCAAAATACTGAAGAGTGGCTTTATGAAGTAATCTCTAGGGAGCATAAAGCAAGCAAAAACTAGGGTAGTGATATAGCAATAATAATCATATGCCTTATTAACTGCCCAAATTGACCTGGAATTTTTAAAAATTCTCTCTCAATGTGAATCTATGTACTTGATTGACAGATATTTTCATTTAAAATAATCACTTAAAATTTGAAATACCTATGCTTACTTTCTCTTACTTAAAATATAATGGGAAAGAGTTGAAAACCTTTCCTTATAAAAACAAGCAAATAAAAAGCATCAGTTTTTAAATTTAGCAAAAGGCCTACATAGGGTTGTTGTGAAAATAAATGAAATAATATGATTAAAGGGCATTTAGTATGATGCCTTATGGGTCATAAATGATCAATAAGTGGTAGAGATTTTTATTAGGAAAGCACTATAAAATTAAAATATTTAAAACTTCAAAACTCTACTGACCACCAAATTTATGGCTTCATAAAACATTTTCATAATATTTTAACCAATTTAAATTATAACTTTTAACTACTTTATGTAAATAACACACTTACCATACTTTTCCATTTATTTTTACACACAAATCCATGAAGTATTTTTCAAATATTTCTATTGCACATATTTATAAAATAAGTGCTTTTATTCATCATTGGTACACAAAAGTGATAGCAAAGAATTCTAACTGGTCTTCTTCAAAAGAATATATCCTCTCTTTCTGCATTTAAAAAAAAAGTTTGCAGATTCCAAAAGAAATCTCTTTCTATCACTTTTTCCTGTTCCCCAAGGCTATTAATATTCATAGAGTGCTGGTTTTAAAAATAAGGTTCTGGACACATTTGTAAGCAAACTTATTCTAATGCAATCATTAGAATCACAAGAATTACAGTGACCACACACATACATCAAAACCATTGTGGTTTGTGGGCTGTCAAAAACACTTCTGAAGAGAAGAGAAGGAAACGAGATTCTGTTGCATTTGTGACCTCTAGAGGCCAACATGAATGTGATGCATTTTATTCATTCAACAGGCCCTCAAAGTACAATCTTCAAGAGTTTAAGATTTATAGGCTTTAGAAAATAGAGCAAATTCAAGAGAAGAGGGGTTCCATTTTAGGTGGATATGTTGCCTTGAACTAACAACCACAAACCACAAATTGAAGTTTTAAATAATAATTGGAAGAACCCTCAGACTCTTGGAGAACCTTCATGGAAAATGAAAACCTTGCCTACTTCATGGTGGAGCTATCCAGACTAATTACTTATTGTGAGTAATCGTCAAACTGAGGATGAACCTAGTGAAACGCACTCATTGGACCTTGGAGGAAAAACTGGATTCTAGTATTTGTTAGTTACATATCCTGGAAAAATCATTAACCTCTGCACCTCAGTGTCATTATTTGTAAGTTAAGTATTCATAATAAAACCTACTTTGCAGTGATGTTTACAGATTAAATGAGATAACATATATTTAAACTATGTCTTGAAAACTGCCAAATATGAAATCTGTAACACAAATTTCATTGTCATTTTATTACTATTTGCTCAGATGTTTCCTTTTGTCTCTAAATGATAATACTTTTTTACCACAGTGATAAAACCAAAACAAAATATTAGTCTGATAAAGATTTCTTTATATTCAAAAATTTTTTGAAGTAGAACTTACTGCACTTTCTCACTACATTGTATTACTTGCACAAAAAGTCCTAATAACTCTGAATAGAATAAAGCATGGAGCAGCAGTAAGTTACCTGCCCTATTAGATTATTTCCCTTTGTCCTGAATAATAATGGTATAACCTGTGATATGTTAGGGCATTTCTTCACTTCTCAACATGCTCAGAAGTGGTATCTACCCACTTCCCCACACACACTGCCAGTGTGTTCAGGAAATTTCAAGGGCCAAATCTTCCAAGTTAGTCCCTTTTACAGTTGGAGTGAAGTCTGAATTGTTACATTTTGGCATGTTCATGTAGCCCACCTATCATATAAGGAAGGTTGGATAGACAACAGCTAAACGTTGCTGTAAAGTTCCCTGGTTCCGTATTGATTCCCATAAAGCATAAGTCTAGTCACTGATCCTTTACTGCAAACCTTCTCCCATCCCAGAGAACACAAGAGAAATTCACTTGACTGTTATAATCACATTGTCTCTAATCTCAATACCACTCCCAAACCCTTATTTATTAGCTCTCTCTCAGGCCTCACAGCTTTTTGTTAAATCTCCACTATCTATGTCAAACGTCAGACCTCCTCTACTGAAATCTGTCTTCTGTTGTTCTCAACAACTAATTTAACTTACAGATGCCTTAAGATAGGAACTCATAAACTTCCTACCATCTACTTACCACTGAATTTTTACTTACAACCATTATTCCATTCTTCCCTCTTATTTCAGTGAATTAGGTTATCTTCTGCCTGAACTGAGCCAAATCTTCACACCATACCCTAGATCTATCTATGTTCTGTCACAATTAAGTTCAACCACAAGGGAAAGAAATATACAAAATGCATTTTTCTTTTGCAAAAGCTAAGACCTTACATAAGCAAATCAGGACTAATTTAACAGCTCTTCAATTGTTGCAGGAAGGGGTACCCCTTCCAGGGCCCGAAACTGGGCTCCTGTCTAACATTCAGAAATGAATTGTCCGAGAAGACACATGCGCTGGCAAAGCAAGAGATTTTATTGGAAAAGGGCACCCAAGTGGAGAGTAGTAGGAGTAGGAGGACAGCTCTGTCGAATGGCTTGCAGTCTTGGGTTTCATGGTGATGGGATTAGTTTCCGGGTTGTCCTTAGCCAATCATTCTGACTCAGGGTACACCCTGGTGGTGTACACCTTGTTCAGCCAAGATGGATGCCAGAGAGGAGGATTCTGGGAGGTGGTCAGACAGGTGGTGTCTCCTTTTGACCTTTCCTGAGCTCTTCTGGTTGGTGGAGGCTTATTAGTTCCCTGTTCCTTACCAGGACCTCTTGTCGTAAAACAACTTATGCAAATAGTTACTATGCTGCCCGGCCAGGGTGGGTGGTTTCAGTCAGTATGCTTCCTCTAGACAATCATCAGAGATATGGTTCCTTTCGACATATGTGTCCATTCTCAAAATATGGCTTCCACCTCATGGCCCAAGATAACTACTGAACTCCAGCCAATGTGCATGCATTCCAGCCAATACACAAAGCATCAACTTCTCTCTCACTGGCTAACTGGCCAGAATGTAACCACAAGGCCCACATGGCTACAAAGAAGCTAAGAAACATATTCTTAATATGAACAATTACATGAACACAGCCAAAAATCAAGGGAAGCAGAAAGTGGAAGAATGGATATTGAGGGAGAAGAAACAGAGTCAACCACAGTCCTCTCCAGTCTTCTCATATTCTTCATTATGTTCACATTTTCTCTCTCCTATAACTTTTAATTTTCCCTCTAGCGAGTCTTTCCTTTAACCCTTCAAACATCTTCCTAAACCTTGTGTCTCTCTCTACTGCTATATTTTCCTCCTCTTCTCTACCAAGATTTTTGAAGACTTTACTCATTGTCTTCACTTGCAGCATTCCCTTCTCAGCCCCCTGCTGTGTCCCCCCAAACATATGTTGAAATCCTAACCCCTAGTACCTATAAATGTGGCCGCACTTGGAAATAGGCTTTTTGCAGATGAAATGAAGTTAAGAGGAGGTCACACTGGATTAGGGTGGGTCCTAAATCCCCTGGTGCCTCACCCAGTAATGCAGGTGACCTGGGTTCCATCCTTGGGTTGGGAAGATCCCCTGGAGGAGGACACGGCAACTCACTCCAATGTTCTTGCCTGGAGAATCCCTGTGGAAAGAAGAGCCTGGTGAGCTATAGTCCATGGGGGCCACAAAGAGTCAGACATGACTAAGCACAGCACAGCATAAATCCAATAATTGTTATCATTATAAGAAGGCCATATGAAAACATAGCAACACTGAAGAATACCTAAAAAGCACTAAGCGAGGATGGGAGAAGGGGTGTATCAACAAGCCACGGAGCACCAAGGATTGCTGGCCACCACCTACAGCTAGGAAGAAGGGAGGAAAGAGCCTCCCCAGCAGTCTACAAGGCCCTGCTATCGCTCTGATTTCAGACCTGTAACGTCTAGACTTCTGATTTATTTTCTACAGTGAGACAATAAAGTTCTGTTATTTTAAGCCATTGCGTTTGGAGCACTTTGTTATGGTAGCCCTAGCAAATTAACACAGTTCCCAGCCACTGCACCAAAACAGCCTTTGACTATGTCATAATGGGCTCTTTGTAATGCAGAGGGCAATTTTTAAGACTTTAAAATTCTATCTCTCTATAGCGTTTGTATATATAAAATGTTGTACTCCCTGCCATTGAAATCCTACTGGTTTCTTCATAGCTTTCAGGCTCTTCTACCTTTAGAAACTTTCCTTTCTAAATCTGCTTTTTTTCATACTCTTAAGTACTCCCACTACCTACTTCCAACTTAATATGTTAACTGAGCCAAGATATCCTTAACTCCCCCAATTTTGCTCCCAAATTCCTAGTGAAATGAGTAGAACAGTATGCTTAGTTGTTCAGTCATGTCTGACTCTTTGCGATCCCATGAACTCCTCTGTCCATGGGGATTCTCCAGGCAATAAGACTGGACTGAGCTGCTAGGCTCTTCTCCAGGAAATTTTCCCAACCCAGGGATTGAACCGAGGTCTCCTGCATTGTGGGCAGATTCTTTACTGTCTGAGCCATCAGAGAAGGTCCCACATTTAAAAAATCTATTTTTCAGCAAATATTTCGTTTCTATCACATTCCAAACACTGTGCCACTATAGAAGATACAGAGATAGATGGACAAGGCAGACCAAGGTAGACTGGCCTCACAAGCCTTTATCCTTGCCGGGTTGGATAATAAACAACCAAAGAAATACGTAAAGCAATTACAAGTGTCATACACAGCATAAAGGAAACAAATGGGATGATGAGATACAGCAGGAGTCAAGAGAATGTTTTCTGCTGACGGTTATAGAGCAAATATTTTAGGGTTTGCAGGCCACGTGGCCCCTATTGCAATGACTCAAGTCTGCTCTCTCAGCACAAAAGAAGCTACAGGCAATATACACATGTATAGGTATGTCTGCATTCCAATAAATTTTAATTTACAAAAACAAGCAATGTGCTAGAGTTAACCTATGAACTGTAGTTTGCCAAACCTTAAGAGAGAGAGAAAAATTGGAATAGATCATTTTTGATGAGAGGGTCAACAATGACCTCTCAGAAGAAGTGGCATTCGTTTTGAACTTGAAAGAGAGAAGGAGCCACACCTCCCTGAGTCTACCGACCAGCCTCTGGATTAGCAAGGACAACAAATAAATGTTTCATTCTTTTGTTAGCATCTGAAAGCTCTGAATGATAATCCATATAATCTACAAAATTCTTAACTTCAAATGATGGGGAAACATCAACCTCTGCATCTCCAGTGTGGGAATTTGCAAAAAAGAGAAAGATCACTCAGTTTAAGACATTATTTAGTAGTTTTAAAGAGGCTTGGGTATCTGAAGCACTAGATAAATACTTTTCTTTACACAGACTTTCTGAAATAAATGAGAGACAGCATTACAAATGTCTTACTTGTATTCCAAGCAAGAGTTGAAAATACAGTATATCTATAAAAGAGGAATAACCTGAAGTATGTAAATATAGTTTCATTCAAAATCATTTTCACCACAAAGGTATCAAATTTTAAAGGAGGTTAATATAGAAAATTGAATCTGTGATTTTGTTCTTTAAGATGTAAAAACAACAGATATAGAGAGCAAATCCACAAGATACAATTTGCTTGTAATAGGAATTCTATGTAGAAATAGAACATCAGTTCAGTTCAGTTCACTCGCTCAGTCGTGTCTGACTCTTTGGGACCCCATGAATCACAGCACGCCAGGCCTTCCTGTCCATCACCAACTCCCGGAGTTCACTCAAATTCATGTCCATCAAGTCGGTGATGCTATCCAACCATCTCATCCTCTGTCATCCCCTTCTCCTCCTGCCCCCAATCCCTCCCAGCATCAGGGTCTTTTCCAATGAGTCAACTCTTCACATGAGGTGGCCAAAGTATTGGAGTTTCAGCTTCAGCATCAGTCCTTCCAATGAACACCCAGGACCGGTCTCCTTTAGGATAGACTGGTTGGATCTCCTTGCAGTCCAAGGGACTCTCGAGAGTCTTCTCCAACACCACAGTTCAAAAGCATCAAATCTTCAGTGCTCAGCTTTCTTCACAGTTCGACCACTGGAAAAACCATAGCCTTGACTAGACGGACCTTTGTTGGCAAAGTAATATCTCTGCTTTTCAATATACTATCTAGGTTGGTCATAACTTTCCTTCCAAGGAGTAAGAGTCTTTTAATTTCATGGCTGCAATCACCATCTGCAGTGATTTTGGAGCCCAAGAAAATAAAGTCTGACACTGTTTTGACTGTTTCCCCATCTATTTCCCATGAAGGGATGGGACCAGATGCCGTGATCTTAGTTTTGTAAATGTTGAGCTTTAAGCCAACTTTTTTACTCTCCTCTTTCACTTTCTTCAAGAGGCTTTTTAGTTCCTCTTCACTTTCCATGAACCGTGAACTTCCAGATGTTCAAGCTGCTTTTAGAAAAGGCAGAGGAACCAGAGATCAAATTGCCAACATCCACTGGCTCATCAAAAAAGCAAGAGATGTCCAGAAAAACATCTATTTCTGCTTTATTGGCTATGCCAAAGCCTTTGACTGTGTGGATCACAATAAACTGTGGAAAATTCTGAAAGAGATGGGAATACCAGACCACCTGACTTGCCTCTTGAGAAACTTATATGCAGGTCAGGAAGCAACAGTTAGAACTGGACATGGAACCACAGACTGGTTCCAAATAGGGAAAGGAGTCCATCAAGGCTGTATATTGTCTCCCTGCTTATTTAACTTCTATGCAGAGTACATCATGAGAAACACTGTGCTGGAAGAAGCACAAGCTGGAATCAAGACTGCTGGGAGAAATGTCAATAACCTCAGATATGCAGATGACACCACCCTTATGGTAGAAAGTGAAATAGAACATATAAAGATGTGATTAAACATCCTTAGAAATTATGGAACAAGTTTACCTTAGGAGAAGGTTTGTTTCAATAGTCCAAATGGATTAATAAACACCAGATCAAATTCATGCAGAAAAGAATAAACCTAGACATTTTCTGATTAAAATCAATGAATTTGAGGTTTTTAGGAAAAAGGAAACTATACATACCCAGACCAGATAGGGCATGGGAGGTACAGAAAAAATAGAAAATGGGCAAAGGAAAAAATGTTTAGAAACAGCCATCCCTATAACACTGCAAGCTTTCAATGCTTCTAAAGATAAAGATTGTGATCCATGGATTCTAAATTCACTCAAATTATCATTCACATCTAAGGGCAAAAAGGTTTTATAAAGATTCAGGTAGTATATCACTTCTGTGAAATACGTACAGTAAGAAGCATTCCAACCAACTGTGACTTGAATCAAAGGATGAAAAAAGCAAAACAAATAACTCAATGAACAACTATGATGTTTTGAAAGATGGCTGCAACATTACTTCCTTTCCGACAAACTCTTCAGTAATGTGGCCTTGCAGCTGTTCTCGGGTGATGAGGTAGAATCTGTTTCTGCACAATCATGTATCTGGGTTAGACCTCTGATTATTGTGGCCAATAGAAACTATAAACTTGACATTATGCTAGTTCCACACAAAGCCCTTAACTGATATGGCAACTTCTACTTCTTTCCTCTTGGAGCCCTGAGCTCCCTGTAGGAAGGATCAGGAGGGTTCACCAGAGGGAGGGGCTACGTGGAGGCGCATGAATCACCTCAGACACCTAGCCCCACTGAGCCTTCAAATAACTTCAACCTCCAACCTCTAACTGCAAACACATAAGAGACCCCAGTGACAACCACCCAAAGGAGCCCCATCAAGCCAGAGAACTATGAGATAATAACAAAGTGGTGATTTTTAAGACACTAACTTTTGAAGTGGTTTGTCACATAGCATTAGATCCCAAAACAAGGACTGAAACACAATGTATTACCTAATTGCTGTTAATATTATCATAAAATGTTCAAGTGTATTTTTAAAGTTTTAAAAGATATGATACAAGATGCTAAAAAATTAGTAATAATATTCTGAATCTAAAAATCCCATGTTCTTTTGATAAAAGCTCAAAAGTGGGAGGAGATGAGAGAAGGAATTAAAAGTGTAATGCATTCTTCAACTTCCATGGAGGATGAAAATAGTTACTATTTTATTCTTTACATTAATAGATAAATTAATAAGCAATTTAACCTCAAAAGGAAAAAGTTTTATTATGTTTCTGATTACAACTCAGTAAATATTAGTTATAAAAGATTTACTTGATACAGAAAGGTATAAAGAAAAAAATAAATACTAACAATTTCACTTTCTAGAGATACTAGCAATATCCATTTGGTTCATAATCTTAATTTGTATTATGTATGTTAATTAAGAGTCTGTTTAACACGATGTTAAAGGACATATTTAAACATGATTCCACAAATACTCCATCTCTAAAGAAATTTTCAACTAGCTAGCATCTTTCTAACGCATTCATTAGTAAGCACTTCCTGAGTGCATGCTAAGTCACTTCAGTCGTGTCCAACTGTTGGTAACACTATGCACTATAGCCCGCCAGGCTTCTCTGTCCTTGGGATTCTCCAGGTAAGAATACTGGAGTGGGTTGCCATTACTTTCCCCAGGGGATCTTCCCAACCCACAGTCAAACCCGCATCTCTTATGTCTCCTGCATGGTCATCCATAATCAATACACCTCTCAAAAGTAAATGATCTCTTCACTCTTCACCTTATATAATCAGAGAGAGGGATGGCAAATTGTGTCATTAATACTATACTTAAGAGTTTAGCAAACTCTCAAACTATGATGAATTACATTTGGTATGGTTTAATTGGAGTACCACAGTTCAAAAGCACCAGTTCTTTGGTGCTCAGCTTCTACTATTTTTAATTTAGATTTATTTATTTTAATTGGAGGCTAATTACTTTACAATATTGTATTGGTTTTGCCATACATCAACATGAATCTGCCACGGGCGCTCAGCTTTTAAACTGTTGTGTTGGAGAAGGCTCCTGAGAGTCCCTCGGACTGCAAGGAGATCCGACCAGTCCATCCTAAAGATCAGTCCTCAAAATTCATTGGAAGGACTGATGCTGAAGCTGAAACTCCAATACTTCGGCCACCTAATGTGAAGAACTGATTCTTTTGAAAAGACCCTGATGCTGGGAAAGATTGAAAGTGGGAGGAGAAGGGGATAACAGAGGATGAGATGGTTGGATGGCATCACCGACTCAATGGACATGAATCTGAGTAAACTCCGGGAGTTGGTGATGGACAGGGAGGCCTGGCGTGCTGCAGTCCATGGAGTCCCAAAGAGTCAGACACAGCTGAGTGACTGAACTGAATTGCAACACAAGTCTTGAGCTATTTTATTGAGTATAATACTACTTTGAAATAATAGATCATTTTATGCCAAACAAACCAATCTTGTTTGATAGTGATGTAGAAAGATACCTATGCTCATTAACGTTGCCATTTCCTTCTCCAGGGGATCGTCCCAACCGAGGCACTTAACCCTGCATTGCAAGCAAATTCTTCACCATCTGAGTCACCAGGGAAGCCCCATTCTAATTGGGTATCATTTTAAATTTAAGAAATACACTAAAATCACTATTTCCCTGTATTTGCTACAGAATTCCAATCCAATTAGATGTTCTAAGAGTAAAGGAAGTCAGTATTCAGTAAGTTTAGAAAATTCTATCACAAACCATACTGAAAAAGTTATTCTCATTCATGTCTCCTTGTTTCCCTGGGCAAGATTTCCTCTGAGGGATATATCCAGCCACAGAATTGTTATGGCAATGAGTATGTACACATGCAGTGTTCCTAAGTCTTCCTTGTGTCCCTTAATCTTCAGAATGGCTGCACCAGGCTATACCTCAGCCAGCAGTGATGAAGGGTTATTGATCCCTACAGCCTTGGCAGTACTTGACATTATCCAACTCTTTAATCATTGCCATTCTCATGGATAAAGTTTTAATGTGCAATTATCCAAGCTGAGTTTCTTTTCATATGCTTTATAGATATTTTAGCTTTCCCCTTCTGTGAACTGTCACTTTATATTATGTTTTAATCCTTTATTGATTGTTCATCCCCAACCTCTTCTCCTATTCTATTGATAGTGTCTTACATGAAACAGGAAATCACTAATTTTCATGTCATCTATTATACCAATTTTTTATGGTCTGTGCTTTTTTTTCACCTCATTTAAGGAATTCTTCCCTGCTGTTTTCATGAAGGCATTCTTTGACATCACTTTATGATAGTTTTATAGTTTTGCCTTTGTCTTTAGATCTTTATTCCAACGAGAGATTATTTTTGTACTATGCCATAGAATGAGTTTGGGAGCTATTTTTCTCCAAATATTTTGTCAGTTTTCAAAATTCTGTTTATTAAATAATCTACCATTTCCTCAATGATCTACCAACAATTCAACAAGTTCCCATACACACACAGATTTGTCTTAGATTGTCTCCTATTCTTTGCTTATTTGGCATTTCTAGAACTAGTATCTGGAGCAGGAAACAGCAACCCACTCCAGTATTCTTGCCTGGAGAATCCCACAGACAGAAGAGCCTAGCGGGCTATATAGTCCGTGGGGTCGCAAAGAGTCGGACGCGACTGAAGCAACTGAACACACACACACAGAACCAGTATCACGCTGAATTACTATAGCTTGTTACTACTGTTGTTCAGTTGCTAAGTTGTGTCTGACTCTTTGAGTTCCATGAAGCTTAATAACATATATTAACATCTGGCAAGGTATTCCCCACATTGTTCTTCTTTCTAAGAATTGGTTCAGCTACGTGTAGATTTGCACGTACCCAAATCACTGCTGGGCTTCCCCGGTGGCTCAGCGCTAAGAGACTTCCTGCAGCGCAGGAGATGCAGGAGACGAGGGTTCCATCCTGGGTCGGGAAGATCCCCTGGAAGAGGGAATGGCAACCCACTCCAGTCTTGCCTGGAAAGTCCCATTGACAGAGGAGCCTGGTGGGCTACAGGCCATGGGGTCACAAAGAATCGGACACGACTGAGCAACTGAACAACTCACTGCTGATGGGTTTTTAAAACTTTTCTGTGTTTCTTGTTTTCATCTTTGTTTTACTGAGGTACAAATGACATACAACATTATCTAAGTTTTTTCCTACTCAGATCTACTTTTGTGTCTTTTAAAGTTTTAAAATATTATCCATAATAACTTGCATTTTAAGTCAATTCCTAGACATTTTATTTATTACCTTTTGACTGTTGTAAATATCATATTATAGCCTGCTACATTTTCTAACTGGCTGTTGGTGTAAACAGATTCTATTGACTTTTACTTATTGATTTGTGCTCAAGCAACCATGCCGAACTCTCTTTTTAGCATTAATAGCTTGCCTGTTGAATCTCTTGGGTTTTCTATGTAAATAATCAATTCATCTACACATACTGACAGTTCAGTTTCTTCACTTATAGTCTTATCCCTTTTTTCTCTTACTTCTCATCTTCATTGGCCAGGACATGCAGTCCTTTGTTGAACAGAAAGGGTCATAGCAGGCATCGTTACTGACCTTAAAGGGAAGGCTTCTAAGATTTCTCTGTTAAGTATGATGTTTGAACATTCTTACCAGATCTGCCACTTAGGCAATACAATGTCTCATGGTATGTTTATTAATAAAGAAATCAGAAACTTTATTTTGGGAGATAGAATTTCTTGCCAATATAACAGTAAGTTCCAAACTAAACTAAAAATTTGAACACATTATCCAACTTAAAATAGTTTAATTGTGCTTTTACATCCTGGGTTTTCTCATTTCCCTTTGCCGAATTGTGATCAGGGATAAAGAAACAATGTCAGCAGTCATCTGCAAAATGGCTGAAATAATATATAGTTTGAACTACAGACATAAGTTCTGCATCACTGTACATAAGGTGTGTAACTAGTGGAACTACTTAATAGTATTAAATAGTGCAACTATTAAATACTGAATTATTTTAGTTCAGTATAATATACCATTATATATTAAGTTTTAATATTCACATTTTCGAGGAAGATCAGTATTAGAATACCGTATGTACCCAGGAACTAACTATGTGATTTTAAGCAAGTTACTTATCTCTCACTAAATTCATTTTCTCCTTCTGTAAAATGTATATAAATGTATCTAAAAGCCTGCTCGTAGGGTTGTTGTAATGAGATTAATAAATTTATCTCATAAAATTGTTGTGAAAATTGTATGTTTTTGTGATGACAGCATTTACAATGATGCTTGACCTAATGCTATTATTATTTCACATACATTTTATTTGAATCTCATAAAAACTCTATGATGCCGGCAGAATCTATATGAATGTATAGTTTTTACTTATATTACAGATGGGAAAAGTCAAATTCATACACAGGACTAATATTCAGTAGGCATACAATGACATATTCTTATCAGGTATTTAAATGTTGAGACAACTCCATATAGATTTACTGCCTAAGCACTCCAAGTACTACAAATCACCTCCCACCTCAATTCTTCACCTTCTCCGCAGGATCCATGGACTTCTCCATTGATCTAGCAGTTACTAAGTTATACGTGTCTAGCATAAGGGCTCAAAAAAGGTTGGTTGGTGATCATGAGTTCCAGATTATTGAAAATTTTTTAATATCATCTTTGTTTATCCTCTAAGATTCAAACTCAGCTCTTCACAAAACCAAGTTCTAATTTACATAACAGACTATATAAGGAGGAAAAAATGGACCATAATTTCAATGTATAATCTTCTCATAAGTAAAAAAAGTAAGAGAATCCAGGAGAAGAAAGATAATGTTAATTAGTTCAGTTCAGTCGCTCAGTCATGTCCAACTCCTTGCGACCCCATAGACTGCAGCATGCCAGGCTTCCCTGTCCATCACCAACTCTCAGACCTGTTCAAACTCATGTCCATCAAGTCGGTGATGCCATCAAACCATCTCATCCTCTGTCATCCCCTTCTCTCCCCACCTTCAATCTTTCCCAGCATCAGAGTCTTTTCAAAGGAGTCAGTTCTTCACATCAGGTGGCCAAAATACTGGTGTTTCAGCTTCAGCATCAGTTCTTCCAATGAATATTAAGTACTGATTTCCTTTAGGATTGACTGGTTGGATCTCCTCACAAGAGACTTCTCCAACATCACAGTTCAAAACCATCAATTCTTTCAGTTCATTTCAGTTCAGTCGCTCAGTCATGTCTGACTCTTTGCGACCCCACGAATCGCAGCACGCCAGGCCTCCCTGTCCATCACCAACTCCTGGAGTTCACTCAGATTCACGTCCATCGAGTCAGTGATGCCATCCAGCCATCTCATCCTCGGTCGTCCCCTTCTCCGCCTGCCCCCAATCCCTCTCAGCATCAGAGTCTTTTCCAATGAGTCAACTCTTCGCATGAGGTGGCCAAAGTACTGGAGTTTCAGCTTTAGCATCATTCCTTCCAAAGAAATCCCAGGGTGATCTTCTTCAGAATGGACTGGCTGGATCTCCTTGCAGTACCTTGGTGCTCAGCTTTCTTTATGGTCTAACTCTCACATCCATACATGACCACTGGAAAAACTATAGCCTTGACTAGACAGACGAGAGAATGTCAAAAGTGCCTTTCTACTGATGGAAAGAAATCAACCAAATCATGTTTTAAAGTTTGATTTAGTAAGGACTAAACATTAATAGAAATATGTATATGCCATGTTATTATATTATCTCTCACTTGAAATTATAAACCCTTATAAATCAAACTGAAACTGTAAGTGAAAGTCACTCAGTTATTTCCAATTCTTTGAGACCCCCTTGGAATTACTTCCCTGGTGGCTTAGACAGTAAAGCATCTGTCTACAATGCGGGAGACCTGGCTTCGATCCCTGGGTCGGGAAGATCCCCTGGAGAAGGAAATGGCAATCCACTCCAGTACTATTGCTTGGAAAATCCCATGGACAAAGGAGCCTGGCAGTCCATGGGGTCGCAAAGAGTCAGACACGACTGAGCGACTTCACTTCACTGGAATTCTCCAGGCCAGAATACTGGAGTAGGTACCCATTCCCTTATCCACGGGATCTTCCAGACCCAGGGATCGAACCCAGGTCTCCCACATTTGCAGGCGGATTCCTTACCAGCTGATGCAGAAGGGAAGCCCAAGAATACTGGAGTGGGTAGCCTATCCCTTCTCCAGGGGATCGTCCCAACCCAGGAATCAAATCAGGGTCTCCTGCATTGCAGGCAGATTCTTTACCAACTGAGCTACCAGAGAAACCTTTTAGAAGTCAAGGATCATATACTATTTCCTTATATTTTCTCATGAGACCTAGCATACTCAACTATGTGTTACTGTAAAATATGCTATATATTTAGCTGATATCAGGTGTCAACTATTAAAAAAATTGAACAGGTGAATTAATTAATAAATAAACTAGCAAAAGAAGCTAATTAATGATGATGAGATTTCTGGGCCAGCTCGATTTAATTCCCCAGTTAAATTCAATAAGTATCTATTGATCAACTACTCTGAGTCAGACACTTAGACTTTATGAAAACACAAGACCTACAGTGTAAAACCAAATAATCTAATCAGCATTCTCTATGGGGTATTTTTTTAAATGCATTTCAAGTCCCTACATCTTTGGAGTAGAAAAACATATCCTTCCTAGTTCCTTATTTGATATTCAATATTCCCGTAAAAGAAAGCAACTTTCCATATCTTCAGAGCTACTCCTCAAGAAACATACGTCTCCTCTCTCTCTCTTTCCCTCTCTCTCACACACACCGGGAGAGAGAGAAAGAGAGAGAAAGCTAGAGAAAGGATAAAGTACAACAAGGTATCTATTGGTTAATCATGCCTGAAATTCATGCTGACGCTGCTCAGACCTTTGTTTATTTGGCAATGACTTCATTCTTAATAAATAAAAGATACTTTCAAACATATTTAAAACAGGAGAAACAGCCCTTCCAGGGAATTTAGTGCCCTCTTTCATCTACTTTAAAAATCCAGTTTAATAAAACAAGCACTTGCCAACCAAACCAATAAGGAATTGTACCTAAGGTCACAACACCACACAATCAGATATCTGAAATGCAGCTGACAGCTCTTCCATTAAAACAGGCTACATTGTCGTCATTAACAAGTCATCAGTCAACCTGCTGAGAGTCACTTTCTATATCATTTCCTCTCTGAAGGCATGAGGATCACATAGCACCATTGTACTAAACAGCTATGGGAAATCTGAAAAATGTTTAAGATGGAGAGTATAACTTGGTGTATAACTTCCCACTTATAGTTTTATCTGTCAGACTAGCATACCTGGTATTCTCATCATTAGCATCAGAAGTTCCATAAACATATCATAAGTAATATAAGGTTCTATGTTTGCAATTTGCTTACAATCACACCAGAAAGAAATTTCATGGTAGCTGCCTAGTTCCAGGAGTCATTTATTCTCATTAAAGCTGAATCCAGCCATGATATGAACAGAGTTGACAATCACTGCTTCAGAACAATTGGGATGTCACTTGGCTGACTCAGTGGATATTGGGGTGGAAATTAGCCTAGACTTAGCTTATCCAGGTGCATCATTTAATTTTATTCCAGCTAAATCTTAATTTGTAGTGAGATTTAAAGAAAAAACTGCCTACTCCCTCAGAAAGTTGAGGGATATCTAAACGCACAGCTTGTTTGTTCATGTGTGGAACTGCAAGACTTTTTTAAAACCTCTATTTGGTGCTGTAAGGGCATGAGATATTTTTCTTGGGTCTCTAGTTCTATAATCCGTTTCCTGAGAATCTTACCACAGCCAATTTTCTCATGAGAGAAGCTCAGTTTCAGGGACTAACAAAGCCCAAGAATCAAACTGAAGTCCAAGGTAAGCAGTCATCATAAAAGAATATTGATTAATAGATCCTTACTCATTTTCAAATTACTAGCAATACAATTTGTTGATCACTTTTGTGATAGCCACCAGTTCCTTAGTTGTATTCCTGGGAAAACGGTATTAGTGCAGTTGTTCATAAACTTTTTAATAAATATTAAAATTATTTTATGTTAAAATAAATTAAATACAAAATAAATGTTGAGCATTGTCACAGTGCCTCATAGGACTCCAACATCAGTGTAGCAACACTACTATTTTTCCTCTTAGTCACAGATTCCTCCTTCGCCATCAACTTTGCTGATTCATTCTCAACTTCCTGATCTCGTAACACTTAACAGGAGCATTACAGCATTCCACTTTCTTTCATCTTTACATACATCAATTACTTCAACTTTCAGGGCTTTTAAAGACCATCAAAAGGCCAGGGATGCCGAAATTTACTAGTTCTAAACTCCAGACCCATACAACCAGATGTTTTCTCATCACGTCCATTAGCCTCAGTGCCTGACAGTCTAAACTGCCTGCCTCCCAACCCACTCCCCTCCGAGCCATCCTTATCTCTGTGAATAGCAACTTCTAGGTGCTCAGGCCAGAAGCCTTGGAGTCATTTTAATTCTCCTGTTTCCTCGCACCCAACATCTAATCCATCAGAGATTTTTCTTGGCTTCACTTTCCAAATACAGCCAATGGAGAAACACTTGGCCATGAAAAGGGGCATGCATGCACGTATGTGTGCACACACGCGCACACACAGCACAAGTGCACAGGGAGGAATTTCAAAACTATTACTCCAATCCAAAAAGTTAGACACAGAAGAATGCAGTGTAGTTCATTTATGTGAAATTCAAGAACTGGCCAACCTAACTATGGTGATAGAGATCAGAATAATCATTACCTCTGGAAAGTTGCTGAATGAATTGACTGAAAAGGGTACAAAAAACGGTTAGAGAAATTGAAATGTTCTATAGTGTGATCTCGGTGGTAGTTACAAGGATACATATGCATGCTAAAATCGACCACACTGTTCACTTAAAATTCATAAATTTTATTTATAACCATCACAATATTGTGAAGTAATTATCCTCCAATTAAAATGAGCTAAATAATTTTTAAATATATTGGCCATTTAAAAAATTTATAAATTTTATTGTATATTAATCATACCTCAGGTACGTATTTATATGTGTGTAATATGTATTACACCTTCTAGTGCCTTAGGAGGGTTAAAAAGTTGAAAAAATTTTGAAAAATTTAAATATGTGGTTCACAGATCCTCCCCAGCCAGCTCAACAAAAGCTGAAAATAAATATGGGATTATCTAGGAAAGACCTGTGGAAGAACCTCTTGCCTCATGGAATAAATTCCAAGACATACATGAAGAGACCCACAAGATTCTTAAGAATTTTACACAAACAGAACCAATTTGGACAAGCAGAACCAGTTGTCCAAAAAAAGGACAAAAAAAGGAAGTTTTCCACAAGCAGAAAACAGACTGATAAAACTATTCAGTTCCAAGTACATGCTACCCTTCATGAAAAAATAAAGACAACTTCAACACAAACCTAGAGGGTAGAACCAGAAACCACGGGGATCGTTCTCAGGTCTTAAAGCACAATGTCACCCATGCTCTTGGATTCAAAATTGCTTGGGGCTGGGGATTCTGTTTTCAACTTTCCTCACCCTTTGAGTGACAAGGTCTGTAACTTCTGCAATGTCTGCCTCACAACAGCATTTCGGCACCAGCTCAATGTTTGTTGAGATTCACAATTTCCTACATAGAGAGAAATTGTGCTTCAGAATGGATTACAGAATGGATCACATATCTGGTTAGATTATGAGATCTTGGACTTTAAGCTAATGAAGTTAGATGAGATTAGATTACTTGTACTTCACTAGATGGTGTAATACGTTGAGATACTGGGGAACGTTGGGATTGGGTGAATGCATTTTGAATGTAGGTTAGATGTTAATCTTTAGGGAGCAGTGGGTAGACTGTGGCAATGCTTCCCCCCAAAGATGTCCACTTCCTAATCCCTAAAACCTATGAATCTGTTAAAAGTGTGTTACATGTAACGACAAAGGGAACTTGCCCATGTGATTAAGTTAAAAGACTTTCAGATAGAGAGGTTATCTTGGATTATCCAGATGTACCCAATGTAAATATGAGAGGTCTTATAATTGAAAGAAATGAGAAAGATTTAAAAATGAAGGAAGGAGCCAAGGAATACAGACAGCCTCCAGTAACTAGAAAAGGCACAGAAATAGATTATCCCCCAGAGTCCCCAAAGAGAGAGTGAAGTCGCTCAGTCATGTAGAACTCTGTGACCTCATGGACTATACAGTCCATGGAATTCTCCAGGCCAGAATACTGGAGTGGGTAGCCACCTTCTCCAGGGGGTCCTCCCAATTCAGGGATCGAACCCAGGTCTCCCACATTGCAGGCAGATTCTTTACCAGCTGGGCCATAAGGGAAGCCCAAGAATTGGAGTGGGTAGCCTATCCCTTTTCCAGGGGATCTTCCCGACCCAAGAATGGAACTGGGGTCTGCTACATTGCAGGCGGATTCTTTAACAGCTGAGCAACCTGGGAATCCAAAAGGAATGTATTTTAGCCCTGTTGACACCTTGATTTTAGACCAGTGGGACTTCTTACAGAACTGTAAGACAATCAGTTCCTGTTATTTTAAGCTAGTAAGTTTGTTCTCATTTCTTACAGCACCGGAGAAGGCAATAGCAACCCACTCCAGTACTCTTGCCTGGAAAATCCCAGGGACGGCAGAGCCTGGTGCGCTGCCATCTATGGGGTCGCACAGAGTAAGACACAACTGAAGTAACTTAGCAGCAGCAGCAGCTTATAGCACCGATAGAAAACCAATGTACCCACCTAGAGTTTACTTTCAATCTGACAGCCAGAAGGACCCTATTAAAACAGAAATCAGGTCATACCACTTTCTTAAAACCCTCCAGTCCAGTAGCTGCTTTCCTTCTCATACGGAACAAAAGGCCAAAGACCATGCGATTATCCCTCACCCTACTCACAGTACACTTTGTCTCCTCTCTCCCCGTCCTCACCGCACATTCACCATGCACTCACGGCTGCTTCTACCCTCCAGGCCTATCGGAGCACATTTGTTTAAAACATCTTTCCCCCAGATTTTCCATGTCTTTCTTTCTCAACTCTTCAGGTCTTTGCTCAAGTGTCACCTGCTAAGTAAAACTTTTCCTTGCTATCTTATTTAGAACTAGACCTTCCCCGCCCCCAGCCAACAGCACTATCTACTCTCTTTGCCAGCATCACTTTTCTTCTTTCATTCATCACTCTAATCACCTCCAAACATACTCTAGTTTACGTATTCTACTCATTGTCTCTCTTCTCCCACAAGATTAAAGTTCCCTCAGAACCAAATACCACCCTGCATTTAGAACTCAACAAATGATTGTGACATTCAGGAAGTCAGTATATTATCTTTAGCATTTATGACATGGGGCTTTTACAGGAACTTCCTGAGCTCCTTGTGGGCAAAAGACAAGTCTTGTACTGCTTATGGAAATATCTTTTCCCTCAGCTCAAGACTAGGTATTAAATGTGTTCTTACAGTGATTTTTATGTTTTTATTGTGATAAAATATATATAACATAAAATTACCATCTCAGCCTTTTTAAGTGTGCAGCTCCTTGGCATTAGTACAACCACATTGTTGTGCAACGGCCACCGCTATCCAAGCTCACAATTTTTTATCTCCACCAGCTGGAGCTTTGTCCCCACTGAACGCTAATTCCTCTTGTTCACCCCAGCAGTTCATGGTAATCATCCTTTTATTGTTCACCTCTGTGGATTTAACTACTCTAGACGCCTCATGTAAGTGGAGTCATACAGAGTCTGTCCTCTGTAACTCGCTTATTTCACTTAGCATAATGTCCTCAAGTTTCAGCCATGGTGCACACGTATCAGAATTTCCCTCTTTTTTAAGACTAAATAATGTTCCATCTAATGTGTCATATCTTGTTTCTCCTTTTGCCCATCGGGGTCTCTTAGGTTGCTGCCACTTTTTGGCTACTGTGAATAATGCTGCTATGAACATGGGTGTACAAACATCTGTTACAGTCCCTGCTTTTGTTTCATGTGTGTATCCAGAAGTGGAATTCTAGATAATCCAGAAACGTTTAATTTTTTGAGTCACTGCATGCTGTTTTCTATAGCAACTGTACCATTTTATATTCCCACCCCTAATGCACAAAAGTTCTAATTTTTCCACAGCCTTGTCAACACTTTTCATTTCTGTATGGTTGGGTTTTTTTTTTATATAATAGTCATCTTAATGTGTGTAAAATAGCGCTTCACTGGATTTTTGATTTGCATTTCCTTACTGATTAGTTGAACATCTTTTCATATATTTATTGGCCATTTGTATATCCTTCTTGGAGAAATGTCTACATAAGTCTTTTGATCACTTTTTAATTGGGTTGTTCTGTTGTTGAAGTGTAGAAAGATCTCCACAAATTCAAGATACTAACCTCTTATCATATATATGTTTTGCAAATATTTCTCCCATTCAATGGATTGCCTTTTCACTCTGTTGATAATTTCTTTGGATGCACAAAAGTTTTTAATTTTGATGGAGTCAAACTTATTACTTTTTATTTTGTCTCCAATGGCTTTGATGTTACATCCAAGAAGTCATTGCCAAACACAAAGTCATGCAAATCCAATAGCATTTGCCTTGTGCTTTCTTCTAAGTGATTGAAGTTGTAGCTCTTAAATGTAGGTCTTTGATCCATTTCAAGTTATTTTTATATATGGTGTAAGGTAAGGGTTCAACTTCATTATTTCCCCATGTGAATATCCATTTTTCCCAACATATTTTTGTTGAAAAGACTGTCCTTTTGCCTTCGGATAGTCTCAGCATGCTATTTATGTCATCTTAATTAATCCACTTTACAATAAATTCTACTGTAAGTATTGAATAATTAAACTACAGACTGGTATAATAAATTTATTTTTACTTTTGAATGGATACAAGCAGCAACTTGCATGAACAAAGTCGAAAGTCACTCTACTATGCTGCATCATGGACTAACTTCTATAATTATTTGACTTTAAAAAGTGTACACCCGTGGTGGATTCATGTCAATGTATGGCAAAACTAATACAGTATAGTAAAGTAAAATAAAAATTTTTTAAAAAGACTAAAAAAAATAAAGTTCATTACAGTACCAAAAATAAAAATAAAAAAAATAATAATAATAATGTGTAGCACATTTTATTACATATCACTTGTACCTAATTAATACAGAAAACTTTTGAAGATTATGATAAAATAGAACAAATACTTAAAGAAATGTCCTTAAATTTAATACAGGAGAAATAAAATCTACTTAACATAAGGAGAATAAGAAAGTAATTCAAGTCAGTTGTCTGAATTCCTGGAGGAGTTAGACTTATTTCCTCAAGGTCAGCCTAAGAGTTATCCTGATTTTGTGTTTTCCTTCTTAAATTTCTCTTGTTCTACCACTTACCCCATACTTAACCTTTCCTATCCTCAGAGATCTCATTAAACTTACCAATCATAATTCAATGCATTCGAGTCACCAAGTTATCTAAAGAGAAATAGAGGGCCGTATTGTGCTCATAAAAATTAAGCTACAATGATAAGCCTAAATCCCTGTTACTTGTAATTTTTCATTTCTGCTCAATATTTCTATATGATTTGGTCAAAAATACAGATAAAAGTAATGGTGATGATAGAAATAGTAGTATAAGTGTCCACAGAAACTTCAGCAAGTTATTTGGCTGTAGCACCTCATGTCTGTCAGTCATTTCTGACCCTTTATGACCCCATGGACTGTAGCCTACCAGGCTTCTCTGTCTGGGGAATTCTCCAGGCAAGAATGCTGGAGTGGATGGCCATTCTCTTCTCCAGGCTGCTACTGCTAAGTCACTTCAGTCGTGTCCGACTCTGTGTGACCCCATAGACGGCAGCCCACCTGGCTCCCCTGTCCCTGGGATTCTCCAGGCAAGAACACTGGAGTGGGTTGCCATTTCCTTCTCCAGTGCATGAAAGTGAAAAGTGAAAGGGAAGTCGCTCAGTCGTGTCCGACTCTTAGCGACCCCATGTACGGCAGCCTACCAGGCTCCTCTGCCCATGGGATTTTCCAGGCAAGAGTAGTGGAGTGGGGTGCCATCGCCTTCTCCGCTCTTCTCCAGGGGATGTTCCTAACCCAGGGATCGAACCTGGGTCTCCTGCATTGCAGACAGACTGTCTATCATCTGAGCCACGAGGGAAGCCTCAGTAGTATAAGTAGAAGAAGCTCGCATTCATTGAATGCTTATAATGTGCTAAGAACTTAATACTAAATGTCATTTAATCCTCAAATTAACCATATGAGATAGGTAAAATTATCAACCCATTCTAGAGTTGAAGAGACTGAGTTTTAGAGAGAATTTCATGCCCACATACCTTATAGACTAAATAGAAGAGACAGTCTTCAAGTCCAAAGCCTGTGCCCTTACCAATTACATCACTATTTCACAAGCTTTAATTAGTCAGGTATAACTTTCACATGTTTAAAATATGTCTATGCATTCTGTATTTCTATATTATTATTTACTTACATTTTCATTTAAAAATCAACTCTTTTTTAAAAAATACCTTTAAAGATTTAAAAAAGAACAAGAAAAAAAGTCTTTAATGCTACATTAATTCAGTTCAGTTCAGTCACTCAGTCATGTCCAACTCTTTGCGACCCCATGAATTGCAGCACACCAGGCCTCCCTGTCCATCACCAACACCTGGAGTTCACTCAAACTCATGTCCATATAGTCGGTGATGCCATCCAGCCATCTCATCCTCTGTTGTCCCCTTCTCCTCCTGCCCTCAATCCCTCCCAGCACCAGAGTCTTTTCCAATGAGTCAACTCTTCGCATGAGGTGGCCAAAGTACCGGAGCTTCAGCTTTAGCATCATTCCTTCCAAAGAAATCCCAGGGCTGATCTCCTCTAGAATGGACTGGTTGGATCTCCTTGCAGTCCAAGGGACTCTCAAGAGTCTTCTCCAACACCACAGTTCAAAAGCATCAATTCTCCGGGAGTTGGTGATGGACAGGGAGGCTTGGCGTGCTGCGATTCATGGGGTCACAAAGAGTCGGACACGACTGAGTGACTGAACTGAACTGAAGTCTTTCTTTTGAACTAATCAGAAGAATCAAAACAAAACTCAAAAAGAATGATTTATTATCTGTCTTAAAGTTCTTTAAAGCTTACGATCATATCAAAAAGAAGGAGTCCTCCACGATAATCTCCTGCCACTCACCTCGAGAGACAATTCATTGCCCTCGGTTGTATCTAGATATGCTGTGATATCAACAGCAAATTCACTTGGCTACAAAACAACTACATAGGGAGGTCTCTGCAATAGGAAGCTTCTCCAAACCCAGTGTCTCATAGAGACAATAATAGTTAAGGGAAGAGTCTGATGGAGGGAAGAGACAAGCTGACTTCCAAAGTCACGTAATAAGGGGTGGTAAACTAGTCCAATACAAGACCCAAGGCTCTTGTAAAACAAATGGAATTAAGAATTAAGGTAGAGAATCTACCTAGCGATGCAGGGGACAGGGTTTGAGAATTAAGGTAGAGAATCTACCTAGCGATGCAGGGGACAGGGTTCGATCTCTGGACAGGGAACTAAGATCCCACACACCGCAGGGCAATGAAGTTCATGTGCTGTTTAACAAAAGACACAAGGAAGACCTCACATGCCACCTGCCACAGCCTAAATAAATAAATATTGCTTTTAAAAAAGCATTAAGGTATAATAAGGTCACACTTAATGCCAGAATTTATAAGAAAAATTTGTGAACTCTATCATAATAGGTTCCTGCAGATTTCATAAATTATAAATATATTTTAAAATCTATACTTTTATCTTCATATAAGTTCCAGGTAATAATTTTGTAGATGCCATATCTTCAAGCACCCTAAGTATAAAGCCATGCTACAATTTTTAACAAAAGGGAGGTCTGATTCATTTAAAAAACCTAAGTCAGTACTGGCATCGGTAGTTGAGAATGCATGGCTGTTCTCCATCCTGCCTCCAGGGACCCTCACACCAGCACCCACTGAAGTACGTGTGTGCCAAAATGCTTCAGGAGTGTCCAACTCTTTGTGACCCTGTGGACTGTAGCCTACCAGGCTCCTCTGTCCAGGCAAGCATACTGGAGTGGGTTGCCATGCCTTCCTTCAGGGGATCTTCCTGACCCAGGGATCGAACCCATGTCTCCTGCAGCTCCTGCACTGCAGGCAGATTCTTTACCTCTGAGCCACAGGGGAAGCCCCACCCACTGAAGTGACACAGCAGGATTTCTACTGTCATTCTGCCTTCCTCTACCCCATGACTGTGGCCAGTATATTTAAGAACCTATCAACTGAACTGACTATTATCCAGAAAAAAAAAAAAAAAACTTCATATTTTTTGTTTATAATTTGTCTGGTTGAATTTTAACTATGAATATTAGTCATCTTCGTCACTTAGTGGCATTTGTAGCATCCATATGTGTTGAAGACTTTGTTTAAAGACTTTTTAGAAATTGTACTAATTAATATCAATAGAAACAAGCCTAGACTTACTCATCAAATAAATAAAAAAGCACTAGCCAATGCTAGGATTTTTTTTTCCTAACAGTTAAATTATTATAATTACTCCTGAACAGAGGAATAAGTCGAAGCTATAATTCAATTTAAGTGAATGTCGAACACAGGCAGTTACCTGAAAACAAATGTGCCAGTGGGGAGACGGGTATATTCAGCCTAACTAGGAAGCATAATATCTGGAGCCTCGCCTACAGGAAAGGTCTCTTGGGTGAAACGGGGCAGGCCCTAAAGTGCCGAGGGAGGCCACACCGAGGTCTGGAAGACAACGCCGACATGGTGGCGGCCCTGAGACGAAGACAAGATTCATGACACAGAACTGCAGCACTGGCCAAACGTAAAAGGAGCCTCTGCTGAGTCCACAAAACATGGAGCTATCTGAAGACTTAACCTCAGTGAAGGCAGTTGCTGTCCTAAGGAGGCACACAGTCTGCAGAGTGTCCTCTAGCGTCCAAAGGCTGTCACTGCATGTCAAACAGAGATCTTTCTCCAGTCACAACCCGATCAGCAGTCCCTGCCCACAGACTGATAGTTGGTAGTCCACCTGGTGACTAGTTTTCAAGTTTCCACATGGTTTTCCACTCAATCTTGATCTCAGTAAACAAATCAAACAATGGAACTGAAAGCATCCTGATTTAGTGACCGAAAGGAGGCAACGGAGCAACCAAGAGTATGGTCTGGGACTGACAGCCTGAGAGGATAAACCTTGCAGGTAAAACTTGCTCACTTTGCAGTCATGCACGAAGGAAATCATCTTCTTGCTTCTCAGTGGACACATCTACAGAGTAGGGATAACAACTTTATCACCTCATAGAATAATAATCCTGCATCCGTGCTCAGTCATTTCAGTTGTGTCTGACTCTCTGCTACTCTATGCACGGCAGCCCACCAGGCTCTTCTGACCATGGGATTCTCCAGGCAAGAAAACTGGAGTGGGCTGCCATGCCCTCCTCCATGGGATCTTCCCTGGAGATCAAACCTGCATCTCTTACGTCTCCTACATGGACGGATGGCTTCTTTACCACTAGCACCACTGGGAAACCCATAATAATCCTAGGAAGCAATAAATGTTATTAATGAAATCTGAGCCACTCTACCTCAGAATGTTTTTCCTATATTATTTTTCATATTCTTAAAGCCACTTTCAGCATATGCTTGCCACTATTATTTGCAGCCATTATCCTTCTGATAACACTGTTATAAAGCAGTGTTTCAATTATAATCCACAGTCTTCCAGTGGGCTAGATTTTAGCATGCTACAAACTGTTCAGTTACATAAATCATCCAACTCACTAGTTATACAAAGGAGAAAATCAAGGCCCAAAAAGATTAAATGTCTTATCCCAGGTCACACAGCTGGCAGAGCTGGGACTGTCTAAAACTCAATGTGCCTGGCCCCCAGTCCAGTGCCCTTTTTATCATATAATTCATCTCATTCTTATTCTCCATCCATAAAAGTCAGCACAAATCACAGTCCAAATCAGAGGGAGCAGAGATACCAACTATTTCTGCAACACATCATCCAGATGTGACAAAAACTAACCACTTTTTAAAGGCAGGTAGTGGATTAGCCACAAGGTTACAAAAAAAAAAGATATTGGAAGAACTACTATGAAAGCAAAAGGACAGTCAGCTCATGGACAGCTATACAATCCATGGAATACTCTAGGCCAGAATACTGGAATGGGTAGCCTTTCCCTTCTCCTGGGGATCTTTCCAACCCAGAGATCAAACCCAGGTTTCCCGCATTGCAGGCAGATTCTTTACCAACTGGGCCACACGGGAAGCCCAAGAATACTGGAGTGGGTAGCCTATCCCTTCTCCAGTGGATCTTCCCAACCCCAGGAATCAAACCAGGGTCTCCTGCTTTGCAGGTGGATTCTTTACCAACTGATCTATCAGGGAAGCCCCAGCTCAATAATGTCTGAAATTCATTGATCAGACCTTGATACACAGAAAAATATAAACAAATGGAGCAACGATTTTAATGTGCTTTACTTACTAACCAACCCATGATGCTTCCTCTACCTGCTTCCCTGTCCTCAGTCCAGCCCTGGGGTTTAACACCCTAGCCCTACTAATACTAGTTCTTTCATTAGAACCAGACTATCATCCTGCATTCCCTCCAATTTACATCCTGCTCTCTCTTCTTGAGTTCAGAGAGTGAGGAGTAGAAAGATGATATTTAGTACTGCTCTGGAACTATCTTTTGGAGAAGGAAATGGCAACCCACTCCAGTACTCTCGCCTGGAAAATCCCATGGACAGAGGAGCCTGGTAGCTACAGTCCATGACATAGACCTTCAGATGGAAAATTCATTGTCATTCAGGTCTCAACTGGATGTCACCTCCTCCTCAGATGAGTCTTTTCTCATGATAACCTAAAGCAGCCCATTATCATCTTATCACATTATCCAACTTTATTTTATTCTAGTACCAGTTAGTACCTTCTGGATCTTTTTCATTAATTTTTGTACTTACTTCTTCCCATTTCCTCCAGCTAAAATGCATCCTGTTAGATACCTTGACTGCCAGCTTGTAAAGGCTGTAAACCAGTGCCTGAGAATAAGCACTCAGTACATGTTAGCTGAGCATTGCCTATGTTTACACTGTTAATTCCAAAGCCAAGATTAAAATTCAGATGTCTATCCACCAACTCTTTTCACTGCATTATGACTTCTAAATGACTTTATCTTGGAATATAATAAATTTGAAAACGTGCTACTTACTTTACCCGTATTGATCTCTACCTACCTCTCCCTTTAAATTAAAATTATACTTATCTTCTAAGGCTTGTTTTATTTTCACCATGGTGCTTTTTTTAAATCACACAATCAAATTTCCTCAATCCTTTCTCAGTAATACTATAACATCTTCACTACATTTCATTTTTGAAACTTATCTTGTTTTTTTATCTGGTTGTACTGACTCTTAGCTTCTTTTTTTAATCTAGACTATAAATTGTCTGAAGACAGTGATGATGTCTAAGTTTTTTCCATTTCTCCCTATGCCTATCAGACTGCCTTGAATATAAAAAGTGAAAGTGAAAATCACTCAGTCTTGTCTGAGTCTTTGTAATCCCATGGACTACACAGTCCACTGTATTCTCCAAGCCAGAATACTGGAGTGGGTGGCCTTTCCCTTCTCCAGGGGATCTTCCCAACCCAGGGATCAAAATCGGGGTCTCCTACATTGCAGATGGATTCTTTACCAACTGAGCTATCAGGGAAAGTATTCAATAAATTCTTGCTGAATTAAATTATTTTTTCTCCATACAAAGATCTTGTTGATTTCCATAGATGTAGGGTGGTCATAAAACCATAAAAATCACTCAGGGAAGCAGAACAACCTGTTTATTGACACTAAATAAATAAACACTAAAAAAACTCCCTGATATTTCCAGGGAATATATGGGAACAACTAAGGTTCAAGGCAATATTCCACACATTCTAGAGTGAATTCCATGGAGGAATAAACTGTATCTCACTGACTCAGAACCTATAAACGTTTTTCAAGTAATATCTACACAGGATGTTGAATTCCGAACAACTTTTGAAAACCACTAATCATTCACATTCTTCTCCAAATGTCACACAGTGTAAAACTGATGGATCTTTTGTGACCTGATGACATTTGTCTCCATTTCTGAAGGTATTATAATGGAAATGTGGTCTTCTATCATCCTGTTACAGTTGGTATAAATCCACTAGATACTTTTTTAAAATATTTTGGGAATACACAATAATGCAAACCAATGTCTGCCTGTCCCAGCAGGAGATAGTGAAAGACTTTGCAAAGACCAGATGGGATTAAACAGCTTTAGTAAAACACAAAATGCTCCAAGAGTGCTAAGTCACTTCACCAACAACTCAAAATAAATATATTTGATTTCCATTATACATATTTTTCCTTCTTAAGAAATTCTAAAATTTTCCAATAAAAGTTTTGTCATAATCCTTTGACATTTAATTCCTCTTAAAATTAAATTAAAATTACTTACCCTTTGTATGCCCTTTGTATACTTTGTATACAGATTATCATTTGTGGATATAGAAACAACTTTCTAATTTTACCACAAGTCTAGAACATATGGAGTTCAAAATAAGCATATTCTTGATTTCAATATTGAAATGCTTGCTTCACCAGAAATTCAACAGTCCAATGTGGCTTTTTATTTTTCTTATATCCAACCTTGTAACTATGCAGGAGTTGATATTTTGACAAATACTTTTAAAAATAGTAATTGCCAATCACTTAATGAAATATGACCTAGAGAGACAATACTACCTAATTTTATTTTAAATGATGACTTTCTTCGATATTTCAAGGAATATAAGATTGTGATCATAAAATGGAGTCAATTTTCTATTCGCAGCAAGCAGAAGCACAGATACCCCTCCCCACTCCAAAACACTCACTCATGCAATTGGATTTTATCATGTGTTTTACTCAAATAACAAGCACCCAGGTTGAAGATAAGAAGAGACAGGATGTCTACAAATGTTCTCTACTATTGTTTTACTTAGATTAACATGGGAAAATGAATTGCTCTACCCAACCACCTCTTAGAAATGGTTGCAGTCTAGAAGAAAGCTGAATGCCAACCTGAGATGAAAGTTCAGCTGTATATAATATAGTGAGTACATAAACCACAAATAAACCATAAGGCAACTCAAGAAAAAAATGTATTCGGGTGGCCCACCCCATGGACCACGCCTCATCCAAGAGCAGAGATGCTGCTTTCCACCCTCTGAACCACCCCACTCATCTCAGATAAGGAAACAATTCAAAGCAACAAGAGGCTATAACAGAAATCAGAGCAGCAGGAGTCAAACACCTGTTAGCTTTACATGATGACAGTTCCCAAACCAAAGAGGTCAAAGTCATGAACTTGCTCAAACACAGGGTCAAGAAGGGGTCTCTCTTCACAGAGAGTATCTTCAATCTAGAAGAGAATGAACGTCATCATAAAAAAAATCTAATTATGTCACTCTCCTACTTAAAACTCTTCACTGGCTGCCTCTGACTTCAGGAGAAAGTTCAAACTCCCTAGAATGCCATCCAAAACCTTCCAGGACTTGGGTGAACTTATTTCTCTGGCTAGTCTCTCAACCTTCCCCCTTCCCCTGTCAAGGCTGCTCAACAACAGGCGATTCCTCATGAACATGCTAATCCTCCAACCTAGCACACCGCTCCCTCACCTTCTCCTGACACTTCCGTCCGTAACCCAGGGCTCCACTCAGAGGGCAGCTGCTCCAGGAGCCCCGCCTCTCCGAGTCTTGGGAGAGCAGAACACCCTCCCACCAGCGGCTCCGCGTGCGCTGGCCCTCATCGCATGGCGCTCCCTGTACGCGAACAGGGCAGTCTGTGTCTTCACTGTTGCCCTGCATTATTTACTGCTTCTGAAAACTGATGAGGCAGGCCTCATGGTGCCATTTTACAGACAAAGAAATCAAGGCTCAGAGACAACTTACTCAAGGTCACTTAGCTCATGAGGGGAGAAGAACTAAAACCCTATGTGAATTGTTACTTGCTCAGTCATGTGTGACTCTTTGCGACCCCATGGGCTGTAGCCCGCCAGGCTCCTCCGTCCATGGGATTCTCCAGGCAAGAATACTGGAGTGGGTTGCCATTCTCTTCTCCAGGGGATCTTCCCAACCCAGGGAACAAACCCAGGTCTCCTGACTTGCAGGCAGATTCTTTACCATCTGAGCCACCAGGGAAGCCCAAAATACAGTACCTTTCCTTAACTATCATACTGTCCATTCATCCAGGATAGACCATTCATCCAAACATTATGAACTGTTATTATATTAACTGAGATCGTAGAGAGAGAAAATGCTTGGACCTGTGGCACACAGTATTTTCTCAATAAATATTAGCACATCATCATTATTAAAGCATCTGCCTGGAATGCGGGAGACCTCAGTTCGATCCCTGGGTCGGGAAGATCCCCTGGAGAAGGAAACGGCAACCCACTCCAGTACTCTTGCCTGGAAAATCCCAAGGAGGGAGGAGCCTGGTAGGCTACAGTCCACAGGTTCTCAAAGAGTTGGACACGACTGAGTGACTTCACTTCAGTTCAGTTCAGTCGCTCAGTGGTGTCCGACTCTGCGACCCCACGAATCGCAGCGCGCCAGGCCTCCCTGTCCATCACCAACTCTTGGAGTTCACTCAGACTCACGTCCATCGAGTTGGTGATGCCATCCAGCCATCTCATCCTCTGTCGTCCCCTTCTCCTCCTGCCCCCAATCCCTCCCAGCATCAGAGTCTTTTCCAATGAGTCAACTCTTCGTATCACGTGGCCAAAGTACTGGAGTTTCAGCTTCAGTATTAGCATTATTACTGCTTGGTCAAAGTTCATCTCTTTCAAGGCAAAACTCCAGAAATCCTGCCAAACTCAGAATCTTTCTGAACAATGGAATCAGTCATTAAATGACAGTTTTCTCAAACTACTTCCCCTCCTTTCTTTCCTTAGAAATCTTCAAAACCAATCTGTAAAAAACACAAAATGAGGTCGCTCTAAATGAAATCTCTTTTCACTTCCTTCCACCAGCAATCATTCCTTGGTTATTGAGGGCTACATTAAAAAGTCTTTAAAAGTATGTGTTTCACATCTTTGGTGTCATTATTCTATTGCTGTTTTAGTGTGATGTCCATCTTGATCCTTTTGGTTTGACCTAAGCCCATTATATGTGAGGGAAGGTAGAGTGAATTTTTTTACAGAACTCTTTATTTCTTTAGGATGTGAAGCTGAATCTTGTCCCAGTGGCAGCAGCATCTATTTAAAGACTATCTGATTCTGTAGGAACTTAGATGGGAAGCAATGAAAACAGGAACTGTCTGCTATTAAATATGTTTCCTGTAACCCAAGCTTGGTAAATTGAGTCTCTTCGTTTTGCTGTTGTTCCACCTCTAGGAGTCCTGTTTAAATTAAGAGGGTTTTGTGAGTACAGATCAATGGCAGGATTTTCAGTTTCACAGAAAAACAAAGCTTTCCTGGAGAAAGAATCAGCCAATACACAGCAAGCACAGTGTCTTAATTGCAAACGCTCTTTAGAGCTCTGAGAAATTGCGTTAGTTCATTGACTCTCGGGTTCATTCCTCTGCGTTGAGAACTAAGTGCACAGTTTAACATACTTGGCATTTTCTTTTTGAGGGTGATCCAAACTTTGAAACGTCTCTTGCGTTACAGGTCCAAAGAGCCCTCATGAAAAGTAAAATAAAACCTTTGGTCATCATCTTATTCACAGAAGATTGGAGTTGCAGTTTATAACTTTCAATTTCCTGAGAGTAAATGTAACATATTTAGCCATAAAAAATTCCAGTTAATAAATGATCATACAACTTTTTCCATGAGCTCCCATATATTCAAGATTTAGCTTCTTGATTTAGAAGTCAGAGTTTTATCTTAGATTTATGGGTAAAAGAGTGAAGAGCAAAACCTTGGCCACATCGCTGAAGACTAGACATTAGACATCGGCTCCAGTGAGAGCTCCTGGGTATAGCAAGGGTAAGTCTTACATGGTGCAAGCAGGGGAACTGGACAGGAGGAAAGCAAGCAAAGAACTGAGGAAGTAATAGAATGGTAGTTTAAGAAGACGGTGGAACACAGGAAAAATAGTGAGGTACCATCTTCCTCTATTAGTATCTATGTAAAGATGAAAAAAGTACCTCCTTCCGTGTCTAATCTCAACCCTATACTGCAAGTTCTAGAAATGAAATGGGAATTCCTCAGCCATCAAGGAATGAACCCCAAAGCACTAGGCATTCTTCATCTCCTCTGTCTTCACAGTTTCTGAGAATCTGATAGAGCAACAAGACCTGGGAGATGATCTTGGGCTATTCACGGTCTCTAGGCTCCTGGACGGGGGAGCCTGGTGGGCTGCCATCTATGGGGTCGCACAAAGTTGGACACAACTGAAGCGACTTAGCAGCAGCAGCAGCAGCGGCAGCAGGCTCCTGGAAACCTCAGAAGGGACCACAGGGTTCCATTCAGCATTGCCTCCCTGTCCCTCCTAGCATAGAGAAAATGCATCATCTTCATCCTGCTCTCTTACTTTCATGTATAAAATGCTCAAGGCTCTCATAACGTAGGCCTAGTATCCTCACAGTTAAGCTCAAAAACCTTTACATATGTGGAAACCATGCATTTTTCTCTGAGTATCATTTTCATCTCCATTGTGCCAAGAACTTGAGATTCATACTATCTTTCTCTAAATTTCATGAATACAATTCTTTTAAAGTACAGAGGAAAACAATCGATTGACCGTTTTAATGGTGCAAGCATGGTGATTTGCATGCATTTTTCCAGGTTTTCTGAGAAGAATTGGAATAAAACATTTTAAAGTAAAAAAGAATCTCAAAATGCCTAAAAGAAGCTAAATAAATAATCTTTCATATCTAATGTGTTGACAGTTAACATGGACTGCTATGGCTTTCAGTGCCTCAGGACACAACTACCTTGAAAATTTATGCAAATTGGGGGTATATACACATTTTAGCATTTTATGTAGACAGGACTCATTGCTTTTATAAAATTTAAATATGGTAGATTACCCCCCAAAACAAGTTTTAGAGGAGTTATATTAATAAGAAGTGCAAATTTTTATTTCATACTCTATTTCAGCCCTTCAATGCCACAAAATATTTGCCATGGTTGAGCACTTTGCCTCTGAAGATAAAGACACAGATTGAAGATTCTACTGATGGAGATATTGATACAGTAACAGCCACCTTGATTATTTTATTCTCTTCCTGCTTTCTAAAGGCGCCCCTGTTTCATGAAGTGCCCATTCCAGGAGCAATCTCTACACCTACAGACCTACTTGTAGTTCCAGTGCCAGGTACAAGGAATAATGTAGACTCAATGACAGCCAGTATTTACCGAGAGATCCTGATTTGTGTACTGGGCACCCTACGAAGGATTTTCTTCTCACTTGGTCTCCATAACAATCCCGTTAGATTTCTATTGTTAGTATCCCCATTTCATATGTGAGAATTAGAAAAGCATTAGTAAATCTTTGCCCAAGGTTATGCAATGAGAAAGTGGTAAGACCAAAGCTAAACCCTTGAGACGTCCCTGGTGACTCAGTGGTAAAGAACCTGCCCACCAATGCAGGGGGCGCGAACTCAATCCCTGATCTGAGAGGACACCACACACAGCAGGGGGAGCAAGCCCACGTGCCGCAACTACGGAAGCCTGCGTGGCCCATGACCTGCGCTCTGCAGAGAAACGGGCCGCCGCAATGAGAAGCGCACGCCCCGCAACCCGAGAGGAGCCCTCACTCACTGAAACTGGAGAAATGCCGCGCACCAGCACACCCATAAATAAACAAAGTTATATTTCAAAAGCAGTCTGAACCGATGATCTGAATCCAGAGTCAACACTGAACCACGGTGATATGCTTCTCCGGAAGTTTTACAGTAATTTCATTGAGGAACCTAGCAGTCAAGATGGTACTTGGGTTTTTCATCTTGACCTAATATTTCTGAACTGAGCAAGAGCTTTGACATTATCTCACTCATCTTTACAGGGGGGAAAATCTAGAGACCTTTCACAGCACTGACAGAGAAGAAGAAATAGATGGAGCAACAATAAAAAGGAAATGGGTACAATGTAAAAGTACATAAGTACAATAGAAGAGTGTGTAATTGATAAAGGGCATTTATTAAACTTTTCAAATCTATCCAAAAGCACATGTATGTGAGAAAGTAAAATGGCACACCCATTTTGGAAAACAATTTGACAATTCCTCAAAATGTTAAACAGAAATGACCCAGGATTCTACTCTTAGGTATATAGCCAAGAGAATTGAAAGTACATGTCCACATAAAGACGTGTACACTAATATTTAATGTTTCTAGCAGCACTGTTCATATGCCCAAAAGTATAAATAACAATCCAAATGTCCATCAATTAATGAATAGGTAAATTAAAAGATGCTTACTCTTTGGAAGAAAAGTTACAACCAACCTAGATAGTATATTCAAAACCAGAGACGTTACTTTGCCGACTAATGTCTGTCTAGTCAAGGCTATGGTTTTTCCTGTGGTCATGTATGGATGTGAGAGCTGGACTGTGAAGAAGGCTGAGTGTTGAAGAATTGATGCTTTTGAACTGTGGTGTTGGAGAAGACTCTTGAGAGTCCCTTGGACTGCAAGGAGATCCAACCAGTCCATTCTGAAGGAGATCAGCCCTGGGATTTCTTTGGGAGGAGTGATGCTAAAGCTGAAACTCCAGTACTTTGGCCACCTCACACGAAGAGTTGACTCATTGGAAAAGACTCTGATGTTGAGAGGGATTGGGGGCAGGATGAGAAGGGGATGACAGAGGATGAGATGGCTGGATGGCATCACTGACTCGATGGACGTGAGTCTGAGTGAACTCCGGGAGTTGGTGCTGGACAGGGAGGCCTGGCATGCTGCAATTTATGGGGTCGCAAAGAGTCGGACACAACTGAGCGAATGAACTGAACTGAACTGAAATGAAGTGTGGTATGTCTATAAAATGGAATACTATTTTCCAATAAAATGCAATGAAATATTGGTATGTGCCACAATGTAGGTGAACCTCAAAAACACTATGCTAAGTGAAATAAGGCAGTCACCAAAGACTACCTATTGTATGATCCCATCCATAATAAAAATGCCCGAAATTGTTGACAGAGACGAAAAGATTAGTTAGTAATTGCCAGGTGCTAAAGGCAAGGGAGAGTTGAGTGAGGAATAAGGAATAATAGCTTAATGGGCAGAAGTTTTATTTGGAGGGTGATGAAAATATTCTATAATTAGACTATGGTGACGGGTGTGCAGCTCTGTAAATATACTAAAAACTATTGAATTGCTCATTTTAACTAAGTGAGCTTTATGGCATATAAATCTCAACATTTGTGCTTCCTACATGCACCACGGGGAGTGTAGCAGCTCTGATAAAGGTATTCCACCCCCAGCTTTCAGCAATACTACTTGCACCCTCTTCCTCTAGCGTGTTAGTCGTTCAGTCGTGTCTGACTCTTTGCATATCGTGGACTGTAGCCCGCCAGGCTCCTCTGTCCGTGGGATTTTCCAGGCAAGAATACTGAAGTGGGTAGCCTATCCTTTCTCCAGGGGATCTTCTCGACCCAGGGACTGAACTGGGGTCTCCTGCACTGCAGGCAGACGCTTTATCGTCTGAGCTTCTAGGGACTTCTCTCTCTGTTTTCTGCTAAAAACATTACTCACCACCAGCAGGGGGAGCTCAAACGATAGATTTACCCAGTCTGCTCCCACTCACAAATCACTGTGAGAACAGATTTTCAAATTTAGAGAAAATAAAAGATAGTTGAGTTTGATCCCTATTTATCCCCACCAAAAGGAGGGAAAAGTTGAACATTCACCTGTTTAAAACAATCCCACGTTGATCATTTTACACATCTCAGCTTTTCAATTACATAGTTTTGTTCATAACACAAGAATATCTAGATTATAATAGAGATTGCGATGTTTGATCCAATACTCTGTTTTCTTTCCCTGTAATTTGCTTTCGAGGCAGTCAGTGAAAACCAACAGAAGAACAAAAAGTTAGCATCATATCCATAAAATCTCTTCATCATCACACATTACCTAGATGCACATCTTGTCTTTGTTCCTGACCTGGAATCTGTAACATTATCACAGTGCTTAGAGTTTTAGTGCAAATTAGATGCTAGCTATTTTTGTTGTATTCTAAGCTACAAAAACAGCTTTTGAGAGGGCATTTATTTATTCAAGGAATTTTATCGAATATTTATTATTAGCCAGGCAGTGGTGGGGGGAAAGCAGGTATAGAAACTGTCCTCATGACTTATGTTCAGGTAGGGGTAAAGGTAATATTTAACAAACATATAAGTAATATTTTGCTAACAAAGGTCTGTATAGTCAAAGCTATGGTTTTTCCAGTAGTCAGTGAGAGTTGGACCATAAAGAAGGCTGAGTGCTAAAGAACTGGTGCTTTTGAACTGTGGTGCCGGATAAGACTCTTAAGAGTTCCTTGGACTGCAAGGAGATCAAACCAGTCAATACTAAAGGAAATTAACCCTGAATATTCATTGTAAGGACTGATGCTAAAGCTGAAGCTCCAGTACTTTGTACTGGATGCGAAGAGATGACTCATTTGAAAAGACCCTGATGCTGGAAAAGATTGAAGGCAGAAGGAGAAGGGAATCACATAGGATGAGATGGTTGGGTGGCATCACTGACTCATGAGCAGGAGTTTGAGCAAGCTCCAGAAGATGGTGAAGGACAGGGAAGCCTGGCATGCTGCAGTCAAGGAGTCACAAAGAGTTAGACACCACTGAGCAACTGAACAGCAAGAGTAATATTTAATCCAAAATTATAATAAGTATTTTGAAGAAAAAGCACAAAGTAATTAGAAAAATGATACCAGGTGTGTCTAATTTAGATTGGGTGGTCAGAGGTCTCTGAGGAGCTAGTACTTCTACTGATGATGAAAGAATGTTCTAGACGTAGGAAATACCATGTTCATCTTGAGTCAAGAAAAGACTTGGAGGAGTTTCAAGAAGGCCTGGACTGGAGCCTAATGAGCAAAGGGAACATGGTGCTAGAAGAGGTTAGAAAGGAGGGCAGGGGCCAGGCCATATAAGAGGCTGTGGGCTATAGGAAGGAGGTTGTCTTTTACTTTAAATATAATGGGAGCCATTGAAGAATTGTAAGCACACAAGTGGGTGGTCAGAGTTGTATTTGTATTAGACCACTCTGGTCATAGCGTGGAAACCTGATTAAAGAGTCTCAAAAGTAGAAGCAGGTGATGCAAGCTAGTTGAAAGAAACCACCCATTTTGTTGTGAATGGAATGTGACAGTCAGGGCTGGTGGGAAGTTTTAAGAGGCATTCTAGAAAAACAACGGCAGACCCTCGGGCCCATTTCGTGGCAAGTTCCAGAACCTGTGGCATAATCTCTGTACCCTAGTTCTCTGCCAACACCAATCATAGCCACACCTTCAATGAGAATCAGCAACTATAAAAAGCACATCCAAGCAAACAGCAATGCTGCTTCTCCCTCTCTGAAATGATGTAGAGCCAATCTTAATAAAGGAAAAGAATCGATGTACTCACGTTTCCCAGAAAAAACACGTCTAATTTAAACATGTATATGTGCTTCATAAAATCGTGAGCCCTTGTTGCACCAGCTGTTAGAATTACAATGGTGCATCAAATGAGGGTAATCAATTTTACACAGATGAGGAAAGATATAATATTTCAAGCCAGGCTTTGGAATTAACCAAATTTACGTGCATGTTGTAGTGGAAAGAGCATGGAATGTAATTTCAGAGGACATGGGGTCAATCCTTACTCCACCACTTACAAGTTGTTTCTTTGAGCAATTTACTCAACTTCCCCAAACCTCTGGTTCCCTGAGTATAAAATGTAGATAATAATGATATCCATCTCACAGAGAGGTCATAAACATGAAATGAGCAAATTCAATGCTCAGCTACTTTCCATATCATTACTTTAAGAATTATGAACTACTAGGTATATAACAAGCTACAAGGAAATATTGTACAGCACAGGGAATATAGTAAATATTTGATAATAGCTATAAGTTGAATATAACCTTTAGAATGTGATTATTATACTGAATAACTGTAACTTATATAATATTGTATATAGCAATCCTTCAATTTTAAAAAACAGTATATTTCCAAAAATTTAATCAAGTTCCTCAAAATAAAACTCTTGTAGAAAAATCGGGCATTATTCTAGAAAATTACATTCTCTTCAACAACATTTCTGGGTTTATTGTATTTTTAATTTTTATGGGAGTATAGTTGATTTACAATGTTGTGTGTTTCATACGTATGGTAAAGTGAATCAGTTATACATATATCCATTCTTTTATAGATTCTTTCCCATATAGGCTTTCAATAATATTTTAACATTTAACATTGATTGACCATATCAATCAAATTCAATAAACAGAAATGTTTTGGGTAATTCTCTGCATCAAGAAAAAATCAAACAATTATCAAAGCAACTGGTTATAAATTTTCAGTATTGCAGAAGTGCTAGATAGTGGGAAAATAAAGACATGAAATAAATGGAATAAACAAAATGAAAAAAAATAGTTTATAAAGAATGAGGCTATTAATTTCCAAAAGCAATAGATACAACTTAGAAACAAAATCATCGGTCAGTTTAAGGGCATTATGAAAATACTTCCAATACCTGAGCTCTATCACTTACTGTTACATGACTTTAGGAAAGTCCCTTAAACTTGGCAAACTTGAATTTCCTCACTCATGAAATGGAGATAATAGCATCTAATTCATAGATTTATTGTGAAAGTCAGATAAAATCATTCCTCCAAAGCACTTTGGCACAGTACCTGGCACAAGTAGGTGCTAAATAAATGTCAGTTATTTTTTGTCTCCATATCTGAAAGCCTGTTTTAGGTCTTTTGCACAAAAAATAGTTTTGAGTGTTTTATCTCAGATATTCTTGCATAGATAACTTCTTTTTCTGTTTAAAATAGGATAAATGAATGCAGCCCAAGTAGGCTGTTCCTATTTACTAATCAGAACTGCTCTTGCTAAGATTTACAAATGATCTGAGCAATGCCAAACCCAACAGACAAATTCTCCCTCTTCATCTTAAATCTATTAGCAGCATATTCGCTGTTGATCACTCATTCCCACTTGAAATGTCTTCTTCCTGTGACCTCCAGAACACCGTTTTCTCCTGATTTTCCTCCTCCCATGCTGGCCATTCTTTTTCCTAACCTTTGCTGTTAATACTTCAGTACCCCAACCTCTGTAGTAGAGCTTTTATAAGGTTGTTTCAGAGTATGTCAAGCTCACTCTTCAGATCTCTTCCCTCTTCTATCTGCACTCCCTGTCTTAATGATCTATCTCAAAACATCTTGTGGCTTTTAATGCCTCCGACGGTCTAAGTATCAGCTTTAAATGTCCAGTCTAGAATGCTTCTCTGAATGCCAGACATATATATTCAACTACAAACTCAATGTTTCATTTAGACATGCAATATGCTCTCAAAAGGAACATGTCCAATTCCAACCTTTTTTTCTTTCCCACAGCGTGCCCCGTCTCAATTATGGCAACTTCAGTCCTTCCAGTTGCTCAGGTCAAAAACCTTGAATTCACAAACCCCATATCTAATCTATCAGCAGATCCTGGCATCTCTGTTTTAAGAACACCTCCAGCATCCAGGTCCTAATCCAGCCACTTGTCCTCACTTCCTGGCCCAAACCATCACTCAGATTACAGCAGCCTTGCTTCTGCCTCAGGGCACTGGAGCCACGCTGGGCTTCTCTCTGTCCCTCAGACATGGCGGGCCTGCCCCTACTCACTCAGAGGCCTTGCATATGCTGTTTCTTCTTCCCAGAAAGGGCCTTCTCCCCAGAAAGTACCGATGCCTGCATGACCCACTCTCCTACCTCCTTCAGGTCTTCTCCAGATGGCCCCTCTCAGTAAGCCCTCCCCTGGCCATTCTACTTAAAACTGCGATTCACCTTCCCTTCCCTTAAACTCTCTACTTCTTTCTTCCTGCCTTATTTTTGAAAATTACCACCTGATATTCTATATATCTTTCTGCTTTTCCCTGATGGCTCAGCTGGTAAAGAATCCGCCTGCCAATGCAGAAGATGCAAGAGAAACAGATTCAACCCCGGGTCAGGAAAATCCCCTAGAGAAAATGGCAACCCACTCCAGTATTCTTGTCTGGAAAATTCCATGGACAGAGGAGCCTGGAGGGCTACAGTCCATGGGGTCAGAAAGAGTCAGACGCAACTGAGCATGTATGCACACACAGTCTATGTATACTGATTCTCTATATGTCCATTTGCTCATTGTCTGCTTCTCCAGAATGTAAACTTACTCTGGGATGTTAGTTGCAAGAATCTGTGTCTATTTTGTTTGTTTGCTGTGCCTCCAGAACCAAGAACACCATCTTGCCATAGCAAGCACTCAATAACTATTCACTGAATACATGAAAATGATGAAGGGATGGTTTTCCAAGGCCAAGGATAGAATGTGCATATTAGCCTCCTACATATAATTGAAGTCTTAAGGCTTTTGGCATTTAAGTTGATCAATTTTAAATTTAAAAGCTTGTTTATGAAACAAAATCTATGATGTAGCATATATAATTTTTGGCCCCTTAACATCCTCTGTTTGTGTATACTTTGTGTATAAATTTATATATGTACACATGTATATATATATACATATATGTATATTCATACATAGATAAATATAATTCACCAGGCAAACACATTCTTTTACAGCATCTTACTAAGTTTAGTTTACACATCATACCACTACTTAAATCTTGGTAATATGCTGCTCTTTTTCTTTTAACAATTTCCGTCCTTGTTTCTCTTTGCCATAACAATATAATATGTGTTTTGCCAAACAGCACTTTTGGGGAATTATAGGTAATGTACACAAGAATTTAAAGTAGAAGTCAGAGAGCAGTTCCTGTTTTTCCTAAGAGTTTTTAATAAAATGAAAACTATCCATTTTTCATCTTAGAATCTAGAACCTAAGCGAAATAGCCAAGAGAAGAAGAAATAACAGGACATGTGAAATTCCTTCACAATTTTTTTGTTAATCACACTATATGGGTTTTAGTGTCTGGTTTTGATTTTTACTACCCTCTAGAATGTCAAGCAATCCTGATTCTTATAAAAAGTCATCTTAGAGGGGGCAGTCCTAAGATGGCGGAGGAATAGGATGGGGAGACCACTTTCTCCCATACAAATTCATCAAAAGAACATTTCAACGCTGAGTAAATTTCACAAAGCAACTTCTGAATGCCGGCAGAGGACATCAGGCACCCAGAGAAGCAGCTCATTGTCTTCGAAAACAGGTACGAAAAAATACAAAAGAGGTAGGGAGGGAGTGCCGTCTCGGGAAGGGAGTCTTAAAAACAGAGAAGTTTCCGAACACCAGGAAACACTCTCACTGCCGAGTCTGTGTCAAGCCTTGGAAGCACAGAAGGCAACATAACAGGGAGGAAAAATAAATAAATAAGTAAAATTCACAGATTACGAGCCCAACAGTAACTCCCCCAGCGGAGAAGCAGCACAGATGCCTGCATCCGCCACTAGCAAGCAGGGGCTGGGCAGGGAGGTGCGGGCTGCATTGCTTTTTAAGGATAGGGTCCAAATGCCCCAAGTGTAACCAGAGCGAACTAACTTGGGCTAGCAAACCAGACTGTGGGATAGCTACCACGAGAAAAGCTCTAACATAAGACACCACCAGGACTGCACACAGAACAAAGGACAGAACAGAATTAGCCAGCTGCAGACCACCCCCCTCCAGTGACAGGCAGCCAGAGCCGGAAGGGCTGGAAGAGGGCAATAGCAGCCCCAGAGAGACATTAACTACCAAGCTGCAAGCAGGCTTCTTTGCTGACTAAGACTTCTTGGGCTCTGGACGGTCACCATCCGCCTGAGAAGCTGCGCCGGTGGTACACCCAGAAGACTCAGCAGCAGGGACGGGACAGGCGATAAGTCGCAGCGACCGCGCTCGCCAAACACCTGAGCTGCTCGGACCTGGGAAGGGCACAAAACGCTCTGAGGACTCCCTGAGTGCCTGAGCCTGCGCGGCTTAGACCTGGGAGGAGCATGCAGCCCAGGGCCGGCCTCAGACGGTTCCTGGTGGAAAAACCTAGAGCCTGAGCTGTGTGGACCATGAGTGGGGGCAGGTCCAGTGTGGCTGAGATACTGTGAGCACACGCCAGCATTATTTGTTTGCAGCATCCCTCCCTCCCCACAGTGCAACTCAACAAGTGAACCTAAAAAAAAAAAGTGTCCACCACCGCCCCCCTTGTGTCAGGGCAGAAATCAGACACTGAAGAGACCAGCAAACAGAAGAAGCTAAAACAGAGGGAACCGCCTTGGAAGTGATAAGTGCAATAGATTAAAACTGTCGTTAGTACCAACTACATAGGAAGGGGCCTATAGATCTTGAGAAATATAAGCCGGACCAAGGAACTATCCAAAAATGAACTGACCCCACACTGCCCACAACAACACCGGAGAAATCCTAGATAATGTATCTTTACTATTTTTACAATCATTCTTTTTTGTTTGTTTTTTCTTCTTTTTTAACATTTTTTTTTAATTTTTAAGTCCTCTATTTCTCCTTTAATTTTCGTTTTTATAACCTACTACTACTTTTCAAAAAAAGACGCTATTTTTAAAGCAAACTTCATATATATATATTTTTAATAATAATTCTTGTGACTTTGTTTTCTTCTTCTTCTTTTCTTTAATATTGTATTTTTGAAAATCCAACCTCTACTCTAGATTTTTAATCTTTGCTTTTTGGTATTTGTTATCAATTTTGTACTTTCAAAATCCCAATCTTCAGTATCCATTTTTACTTGAGAGCAAGATTACTGGCTTGACTGCTCTTTCCTCCTTTGGACTCTCCTTTTTCTCCACCAGGTCGCCTCTGTCTCCTCCCTCCCCCTTCTCTTCTCTACACAACTCTGTGACTCTCTGTGTGTTCCAGACGGTGGAGAACACTTAGGGAACTCATTACTGGCTGGATCTGTCTCTCTCCTTTTCATTCCCCTCTTTTATCCTCCTGGCCACCTCTGTCTCCTTTCTTCCTCTCCTCTTCTCTGTATAACTCCGTGAACATCTCTGAGCGGTCCAGACTGTGAAGCGCACATGAGGAAGTGATTACTGGCTAGCTTGCTCTCTCCTCTTTTGATCCCACCTCATCTCATTCGGGTCACTTCTAACTACCCCCTCCCTCTTCTCTTCTCCATGTAACTCTGAACGTCTCTGGGTGTCCCTCAATGTGGAGAAGCTTTTCATCTTTAACCTAGATGTTTTATCAATGGTGTGGTATAGAAGGAGAAGTCTTGAGACTACTGTAAAAATAAAACTGAAAACCAGAAGCAGGAGGCTTAAGTCCAAATCCTGAGAACATCAGAGAACTCCTGACTCCAGGGAACATTAATAGGAGCTCATCAAACACCTCCATACCTACACTGAAACCAAGCACCACCCAAGGGCCAACAAGTTCCAGAGCAAGACATACCACACAAATTCTCCAGAAACACAGGAACACAGCCCTGAGTTTCAATATACAGACAGCTCAAAGTTACTCCAAAACCATTGACATCTCATAACTCATTATTGGACACTTCATTGCACTCCAGAGAGAAGGAATCCAGCTCCACCCGCCAGAACACGGACACAAGCTTCCCTAACCAAGAAACCTTGACAAGCCACTGATACAACCCCACCCACAGAGAGGAAACTCCACAATAAAGAGAACTCCACAAACTGCCAGAATACAGAAAGGCCACTCCAAACACAGCAATATAAACAAGAGGAAGAGACAGAGGAATACTCAGCAGGTACAGGAACAGGAGAAATGCCCACCAAACCAAAAAAAGAGGAAGAGATAGGGAATCTACCTGACAAAGAATTCTGAATAATGATAGTGAAAATGATCCAAAATCTTGAAATCAAAATGGAATCACAGATAAACAGCCTGGAGACAAGGATTGAGAAGATGCAAGAAAAGTTTAACAAGGACCTAGAAGAAATAAAAAAGAGTCAGTATATAATGAATAATGTAATAAATGAGATCAGAAACACTCTGGAGGTGACAAATAGTAGAATAACTACTTTTGGAGGCAGAAGATAGGATTAGTGAAACAGAAGATAGAATGGTAGAAATAAATGAATCAGAGAGGAAAAAAGAAAAATGAATTAAAAGAAATGAGGACAATCTCAGAGACCTCCAGGACAATATGAAATGCTCCAACATTCGAATTATAGGATCTCAGAAGAAGACAAAAAGAAAGACCATGAGAAAATACTTGAGGAGCTAATAGTTGAAAACTTCCCTAAAATGGGGAAGGAAATAATCACCCGAGTCCAAGAAACCCAGAGAGTCCCAAATAGGACAAACCCAAGGTGAAACACCCCAAGACACATATTAATCAAATTAACAAAGATCAAACACAAAGAACAAATATTAAAAGCAGCAAGGGAAAAACAACAAATAACACACAAGGGGATTCCCATAAGGATAACAGCTGATCTTTCAATAGAAACTCTTCAGGCCAGGAGGGAATGGCAAGACATACTTAAAGTGATGAGAGAAAATACCCTACAGCCCAGATTACTGTACCCAGCAAGGATCTCATTCAAATATGAAGGAGAAATCAAAAGCTTCACAAACAAGCAAAAGCTGAGAGATTTCAGCACCACCAAACCAGCTTGAAGATATTCTAAAGGATATTCTCTAGACAGGAAACACAAAAAGGGTGTATAATCCTGAACCCAAAACAATAAAGTAAACGGCAACAGGATCATACTTATCAATAATTACCTTAAACATAAATGGGTTGAATGCCCCAACCAAAAGACAAAGACTGGCTGAATGAATACAAAAACAAGACCCCTATATACGTTGTCTACAAGAGACCCACCTCAAAACAAAGGACACATACGGACTGAAAGTGAAGGGCTGGAAAAAAGATATTCCATGCAAATAGAGACCAAAAGAAAGCAGGAGTAGCAGTACTCATATCAGATAAAATAGACTTTAAAACAAAGGCTGTGAAAAGAGACAAAGAAGGACACTACATAATGATCAAAGGATCAATCCAAGAAGAAGATATAACAATTATAAATATATATGCACCCAACATAGGAGCACCACAATATTAAGACAAATGCTAACAAGTATGAAAGGGGAAATTAACAATAACACAATAATAGTGGGAGACTTTAATACCCCACTCACACCTATGGATAGATCAACTAAACAGAAAATTAACAAAGAAACACAAACTTTAAATGATACAATAGACCAGTTAGACCTAATTGATATCTATAGGACATTTCACCACAAAACAATGAATTTCGCCTTTTTCTCAAGTGTACACGGAACCTTCTCCAGGATAGATCACATCCTGGGCCATAAATCTAGCCTTGGTAAGTTCAAAAAAATTAAAATAATTCCAAGCATCTTTTCTGACCATAATGCATTAAGATTAGATCTCAATTACAGAAAAAAAAAAAAAAAACTATTAAAAATTCCAGCAAATGGAGGTTGAACAACACGCTGCTGAATAACCAACAAATCACAGAAGAAATCAAAAAAGAAATTAAAATATGCATAAAACAAATGAAAATGAAAACACAGCAACCCAAAACCTGTGGGACACTGCAAATGCAGTGCTAAGGGGAAGGTCCATAGCAATACAGGCATATCTCAAGAAACAAGAAAAAAATCAAATAAATAACCTAACTCTACACCTAAAGCAACTAGAAAAGGAAGAAATGGATAACCCCAGGGTTAGTAGAAGGAAAGAAATCTTAAAAATTAGGGCAGAAATAAATGCAAAAGAAACAAAAGAGACCATAGCAAAAATCAACAAAGCCAAAAGCTGGTTCTTTGAAAGGATAAATAAAATTGACAAACCATTAGCCAGACTCATCAAGAAACAAAGGGAGAAAAATCAAATCAATAAAATTAGAAACGAAAATGGAGAGATCACAACAGACAACACAGAAATACAAAGGATCATAAGAGACTACTATCAGCAATTATATGCCAATAAAATGGACAACGTGGAAGAAATGGACAAATTCTTAGAAAAGTACAGCTTTCCAAAACTGGACCAGGAAGAATAGAAAATCTTAACAGACCCATCACAAGCATGGAATTGAAACTGTAATCAGAAATCTTCCAGCAAACAAAAGCCCAGGTCCAGACGGCTTCACAGATTAATTCTACCAAAAATTTAGAGAAGAGCTAACACCTATCCTACTCAAACTCTTTCAGAAAATTGCAGAGGAAGGTTAACTTCCAAACTCATTCTATGAGGCCACCATCACCCTAATACCAAAACCTGACAAAGATGCCACAAGGAAAGAAAACTACAGGCCAATATCACTGATGATGCAAAAATCCTTAACAAAATTCTAGCAATCAGAATCCAATAACACATTAAGAAGATCATACACCATGACCAAGTGGGCTTTATCCCAGGGATGCAAGGATTCTTCAATATCCACTAATCAATCAATGTAATTCACCACATTAACAAACTGAAAAATAAAAACCATATGATTATCTCAATAGATGCAGAGAAAGCCTTTGACAAAATTCAACATCCCTTTATGATAAAAACTCTCCAGAAATCAGAAATAGAAAGAACATATATCAACATAATAAAAGCTATATATGACAAACCCACAGCAAACATTATCCTCAATGGTGAAAAATTGAAAGCATTTCCCCTAAAGTCAGGAACAAAACAAGGGTGCCCACTCTCACCACTACTATTCAACATAGTTCTGAAAGTTTTGGCCACAGCAATCAGAGCAGAAAAAGAAATAAATGAATCCAAATTGGAAAAGAAGAAGTAAAACTCTCACTGTTTGCAGATGACATGATCCTCTACATAGAAAACCCTAAAGACTCCACCAGAAAATTACTAGAGCTAATCAATGAATATAGTAAAGTTGCAGGATATAAAATCAACACACAGAAATCCCTTGCATTCCTATACACGAATAATGAGAAAGTAGAAAAAGAAATTAAGGAAACAATTCCATTCACCATTGCAACGAAAAGAATAAAATACTTAGGAATATATCTACCTAAAGAAACTAAAGACCTATACATAGAAAACTATAAAACACTGGTGAAAGAAATCAAAGAGGACACTAATAGATGGAGAAATATACCATGTTCATGGATTGGAAGAATCAATATAGTGAAAATGAGTACACTACCCAAAGCAATCTACAGATTCAATGCAATCCTTATCAAGCTACCAGCAGTATTTTTCACAGAGCTAGAACAAATAATTTCATAATTTGTATGAAAATACAAAAAACCTCAAATAGCCAAAGCAATCTTGAGAAAGAAGAATGGAACTGGAAGAATCAACCTTCCTGACTTCAGGCTCTACTACAAAGCCACAGTCATCAAGACAGTATGGAACTGACACAAAGACAGAAATATAGATCAATGGAACAAAATAGAAAGCCCAGAGATAAATCCACACACCTATGGACACCTTATCTTTGACAAAGGAGGCAAGAATATACAATGGATTAAAGACAATCTGTTTAACAAGTGGTGCTGGGAAAACTGGTAAACGAATGAAACTAGATCACTTTCTAACACCGCACACAAAAATGAACTCCAAATGGATTAAAGATCTAAATGTAAGGCCAGAAACTATAAAACTCCTAGAGGAGAACATAGGCAAAACACTCTCCAACATAAATCACAGCAGGATCCCCTACGACCCACCTCCCAGAATACTGGAAATAAAAGCAAAAATAAACAAATGGGACCTAATTAAAATTAAAAGCTTCTGCACAACAAAGAAAACTATAAGCAAGGTGAAAAGACAGCCTTCGGAATAGGACAAAATAATAGCAAATGAAACAACTGACAAACAACTAATCTCAAAAATATACAAGCAACTCATGCAGCTCAATTCCAGAAAAATAAACGACCCAATCAAAAAATGGGCCAAAGAACTAAATAGACATTTCTCCAAAGAAGAAATACAGATGGCTAACAAACACATGAAAAGATGCTCAACATCACTCATTATCAGAGAAATGCAAATCAAGACCACAATGAGGTACCATTTTACACCAGTCAGAATGGCTGCGATCCAAAAGTCTACAAGCAATAAATGCTGGAGAGGGTGTGGAGAAAAGGGAACCCTCTTACACTGTTGGTGGGAATGCAAACTAGTACAGCCACTATGGAGAACAGTATAGAGATTCCTTTAAAAACTGGAAATAGAACTGCCTTATGACCCAGCAATCCCACTGCTGGGCATACACACCGAGGAAACCAGAATTGAAAGAGACACATGTACCCCAATGCTCATTGCAGAACTGTTTATAATAGCCAGGACATGGAAGCAACCTAGATGTCCATCAGTAGATGAATGGATAAGAAAGCTGTGGTACATATACACAATGAAGTATTACTCAGCCATTAAAAAGAAATACATTTGAATCAGTTCTAATGAGGTGGATGAAACTGGAGCCGATTATACAGAGTGAAGTAAGCCAGAAAGAGAAACATCAATACAGTATACTAAGACATATATATGGAATGTAGAAAGATGGTAACGATAACCCTGAATGCGAGACAGCAAAAGAGACACAGATATATAGAACAGACTTTTGGACTCTGTGGGAGAGGGAGAAGGTGGGATGATTTGGGAGAATGGCATTGAAACATGTATAATATCATGTAAGAAACGAGTTGCCAGTCTAGGTTTGATGTAGGATACAGGATGCTTGGGGCTGGTGCACTGGGATGACCCAGAGAGATGGTATGGGGAGGGAGGAAGGAGGGGGGTTCAGGATTGGGAACTCATGTACACCCGTGGCAGATTCATGTTGATGTATGGCAAAACCAATACAGTATTGAAAAGTAAAAAAAAAAAAAAAAAAATCATCTGAGCAATAGCCAGTCAATTGACAAAAGGACAGATGGTCTACTAGTCAGAGACAGTAACTAAATATTATTACTACAATAAATGTGTTCCTTTACTATTCTAAATTTACCACTTAAAGAACTACTCTTTTTTAATACTTTTCCACCACAGACTTTCTATAACTTTTTTAAAATTTCTTTGTCTTACCCACATTATGTAAAATAAACAAAAACATCCACATTTTAAATGACTTAGTGAAAAAAGTTGCCTATCTTGATAGTTTCTAAGAAAAGACAAGTTAATTTTAGAAATCATATTATATTTTCCATTTATACGTCAGAATAAGCTAGGTTCTTTTTTTTTTTTTTTCTTTTCAAAATGATCTCTTCTCTTAGTTTTTCTCCATTTCGAAAGTCCATGATATTCACTTTTTCTTTCTTTGTAACTAAGACTCCTCTTCCTCTGAAAAAGATTTGCCAGATTTTTGCCACATGTTCTGTTCTGGGCTATGAACACAAGCTCAGTGTGAAGGTTGAAAAGCATTTGGAAATAAAATGAAAAGCAGATTCTCACAGGTTTGAGTTTCACGGAAAAGCACAATTCCTTCTGACGTTTCTTATGTAGACAAATACAGAGCACCAGCCAACATTAGAAGTCAACATTAATGTCGATCAACAATTGACTATCCACGGGGACTTGGCAATGAAGCAGTCACTCAAGACATTTTTTAACATTGTAGAAAACATTGGTCTTGCTTCTAAGAGACTTCAACTGAAGTCTTCGTCAGTAAGTATCTGAGGAAGTTCAGCTACTTCGCATACCCACCTGTCTCCATGACACACACAGTTTTACAACATTCAAAGCACCCCCGAAATTGAGGTGCTAAAGACCTTACTAATATGACCCCCGGTTCCACTGTTTTTGTTTGCCACTAGCATGAATGAACCTTCAGCCAAAAAGCTACCACAATTGTACAGCTTTACAAGCAAAGGAAAAATAGAGATTAAAAAAATGCCTAAAGGAAAAAGGTGAATGAAAGTAAAACTGTCCTCCTAAATGAGAAGAATAATAACGTTATTAGTGTTTGGAATAGTGCTTACTTCATCTGTCTATGAAAAGAGAGATTACTAAATAAATTAACAGCATAAAAATCATTCTAGACAAGGTTGCTAATTTTTGCTTTTCATTTTATCTTATTCTCTCATTGGTAAATCATGTTTCCCGAAAAGATCATTCATGGCTCTCAGGTCAGTTTGTAAACAAATTTTTATTTGCGGTGTGTCTGTTTTTAATCAATGTCTGTCATTCCCACTAGACCATAAGCTCCAGGAGGTCAGGGATCGTTTCCACATTACTCACCACTCTAACCTCAGCACCAAATACAGCGCCAGACCCAGTAACTTCTCAGTAAATGTTTATTCAATAAATAAGTAAATATCCCTTTTATAGCACTCTTGGTGCCTGGCACAGCTTAAATCTGTAATAATAGTCAATAAATTCTTATTGAACTAGATTAAGAGGAGAGCCTTAAGGAAGGTGGTTTTGGAATTGCAAATTTACCCATAAAACCACTGAAATAATAATTATAAGTCATCTGTAACCTTCCTTCAGGCATGTGCTTAATTCAATGCAATTTTGTTAAACCCAATTCCAGTTGTAGGTTTCTTTTTTGTCCATACTCTAAATTAGTAAACATATTTCTTTTCAACAAAAAGCATATGAGTCAGACTTTTCTCTCCTGCAAATGAGTTATTCCCAAAGCTATTCAAAATTATTAGACAGTGAGGTTATGTCAAATTCCCCTTGATAAGTGATTAGCCTTAGTGTTGAAAACTAAGAATATGTAAATGTAGACACAGACCATGATTAACCAACCAGGTAGCAATTGCTCAATAACCATATTTCTCCTGAATAATCTTTCTGGCTAAGCCACTGAACCAAACAATGCTTCCAATCACAGAGATGCAGCCTCAGTGTTTCCCTGACATCTGCTTCATACCCACAATGATGTCAACACGTGTGCCTACAGTGTTTGACTCTGTGCTACACAGTCTCCTGGTAGCAGCCTCCCTGGGCTTTCTTTCAATGCCCTCTTTCTTTTTTTTTTATAAGACTTATTTATTTTTTGATGCCCTGGGTCTTCCTTGCTGTGTGCAGGCTTTCTCCAGTTGCAGCAAATGGCGGCTTCTCTCCAGCTGCGGTGCGCGCAGGCCCCTCACGGCAACGACTTAGCTTGTTGCAGAGCACAGTCTCTGGGACATGCAGGCTTCACTAGTGGTGGTGCTTAGTTGCTCCACAACACGTGGAATCTTCCCAGGCCAGGGGTGAAGGAGAGCTTGACTACACAGGCTCAGGGTCAGCTTGCTACAGGTCAATCCCAGATCGAACATTCGCCAACTGTGTGATCTTGAGACCCAGCCTCCCCATCTACACAGGCATATCCCATTTCATTACACTTTGCAGATATTGCTTTTTTTTTTTTTTTCTTAAAAATGAAAGTTTGTGGCAACTCTATGTCAAGCCAGTCTATCAGCACTGTTTTTCCTACAGCATTTGCTCACTTCATGTCTGTGTCACACTTTGGTAATCCTTGCAATATTTCAAACGTTTTCATTATTGTTATATTTGTTATGGTGATGTTTAATTAGAGATCTTTGATGTTACTGTTGTGGTTGTTTTGGGTGTATCAACCATGGCCATTTGAGAAGGTGAACTTGATTGTTAAACAACACAGGATTTAGAATATTACATAAATCTAGTTGGCAAAGCAACAGCAGGATCTGAGAGGATTTATTCCGGTTTTTGAAAGAAGCTTTACTTGTGGGTAAATGCTATAAGCAAACAACAATACAAGCTACAGTGACATTGTTCGTGAAAGGAGGAGACAATTGATGCTTCAAACTTCACTGTTGTCTTAATTTAAGAAATTTCCACAGCCATGCCAACCTTCAGCCAAACCATCCTGATCAGCTAGAAGCCATCAACACTGAGACAAGATCCTCCACCAGCAAAAAGATTATGAATCACTGAAGATTCAGATGATGGTTACCATCTTTTAGCAATAAAGTATTTTTTAATTAAGGTATGTACATCAGCTTTTTAGACATAATGTTATTGTACACTTCATAGACTATAGTATGATATAAACATAATTTTTATATACTGGGAAACCAAAAAATTTGTGTGACTTACTTTATTGCAGTCATCTGGAACTTAACCCACATCTCCAAGTAATATGGAATATCTACAAAGTGGAGAAGCAAACAGCATCTATCTCACAGCGTTGTTCTGAGGATTAAATGAGATAAAGCTTGTAAAATGCTTAGAACATTGCCTGATGGATAGTCAGTAAATTTGAGATATTTATCTATCATTACTTCCTCCATAATTTCCCCAATTACCATACTGATATCCATTGCCTTTCAATATCAGTATCAGCCATGACCATCCCATCAACTAGAATTCTCAAATATAATATGAGAATTATCCAGCCCTCCCCTCGCTGAAGCACCAACCTGAATACCCTGGGCCACCCAAACTCAAAAAACACAAATCTGAACTCTTCTTTCCCAAATCTGCTCATTTTTCTAATAGCACCACCTTTCTCCCAACCAATCAGCTTGGATACTTGGTCTGTTGTATTCTTCTAGCTGGAATACCCAGCCTGTAATAGAGCCCAGTAAGTATACACTGAATTGGTAGTCTTTCTGCCACCTTGTCCCTTCAATTGGCCCCAGGCCCTGAAGCCAAAGTTAGCTTCCTAAGGCATAATTCCTTTCTTACCCATCCATCTACAAAGCATCTGAACTTCAGTTCTCTTCTAACTTTCAGTTTTATAGCTTTGCACAAAGAACTTCCTAAAGCCCAAAAGTAAAACAAACTGAATTAATCATAACTTCCCAAATAGGTGCTAAGATTTTCTGCCCTCATCCCTTTGTTTATACTGTTCCCTGCTTTAGAATGTTTTTCTCCAATGTCAAATTACTACCCTTCCTCTAAGATCCATCTCAGATGCAGGCTGCTCCATAAAGCCTTCCCTGATTCTATGAATAGCCGGACATATCCCTCCTGCCTCCAAACTCCTATCACCTCTGAACTTCTAACAGACTTCCCATAGACTGCATTCTATTACAGCTCTTTGTCTAAATCTTGAAGTCTCCTTGCCAAATTGAGAGATCACGAAGTGTATATTGAACAGGGTCATACTTAGGGAAGTTTTTCAAGTTGAGTATCAATTTCCTCTCCTGTGGGAGGGAGAGAATTAACTATCATGAAGACAAAAAAAAAAAAAAAAAAAAAGCTAGTGTTAACAAATAGTATTAATGGAGGATAATATTTTCCCATTTTAAGTGGAAAACTACCACAATTTGGTAAAAAGTATATATGCAGTTAGAACACTGAAATGAAATAGATAAAATGTTAACAGCTCTTGTCTTCAAGAGACAGGTTTTAATTTTGTTCTATAATTGTTTGTTTTCAATATTTCTACAGCTATTTTGTATTTCTCTTGTAACTGACCCAGCAGAGAAACATTTATAAAATGTCTTGTTCTTGCTCAGTTGCTTCAGTTGTGTCTGACTTTGCAGCCTTATGGACTGTAGCCCACCAAGCTCCTCTGTCCACAGGATTTTCCCGGCGAGAATACTGGAGTAGGTTGCCATTCTCTCCTCCAGGGGATCCTCCTGACCCAGGGATTGAACCCGTGTCTCTTGTGTCTCCTGCATTGCAGGCAGATTCTCTACCACTGGGCCACCAGAGAAGCCCATAGAATGCTTTAGGCCTGATGATACAAAAAGGATCAAGAAAAACGACAGTTTACAAAAGGAAATTTTAAAAAATTACCTAGGTCATATTATTTACAGAAGGGGGAAAAGGCATCTCTGTCTTCAAAATGCATCAAATGGCAGCCATAATGTGACTGGGAAAGGTTCAAGTAGAATACAGAACCTCTGAAATCACTTGCCAAAAATATTTGCCATCACAATCGATTAGGATATTATCACAGCTCCTAAGTCTAGGGTTTTTTGAGCCTAGCATCTGATCTATCAATGAAAGAGCGCAACACAAACACAGAGGCCTCTGCATTAAGCCTGTGATCGAGAATGAATTTATGTCTGGCTCAAATCAAAGACTCCACATCAAGAAAGATTTGAATCTGCAAAAGTTCATGTTATAGTCAACACCCTTTTGAAAATTTTTCTCAACTGCAAACCTGACATGCCCCAAAATTAAATTTGTTATCTTCTTTTCAAAACCTGATCCTCTTCCAAGGCTTAAAAGTGTAGTTTTGGAGTCCAATAGGCCCAGGTAAGGCAGAGCCTGGTGGGCTGCCGTCTATGGGGTCACACAGAGTCGGACACGACTGAAGCGACTTAGCAGCAGCAGCAGGCCATAGATACAATGTCAACTTTGTCAGTTACTTGCAAAGAGATTTTGGAAAGTAATTTAATTTCTCTGAACCTCACTTTCCTTATTTGTTTAAAAGAGGATCCCTATATTTACCTTATTAGTTGTTGAGAGGAATAAATTTTATGAGATGCATTTAAGTAATTTAGCACAGCACTTGGCACAAATAAAGACTCAAAAACGGTAAAAAATATTTTTTGGTAAATAATTATCTTCTACCTAGTCTCCGAGGCTAAAAGCAACAAAGACATTACAAGAATTCCAGTTCCTCTAGGTACCACAGCCACCAAGTTCTGCCGATTCTGCCCCTGAAATATCTCAGGAACCTGACAGCTACTTCTTTGCCACGTCCAGTGCTCCACGCTGATTGTGGTGTCTGTCGCCTCTTGCTCAAATCTGCATATACTCAAATCAGTTGTAGCTTCCGACTCCTGCTCCCACAGTGCTCTGTGCTGACTTTAAAGTTCCTCTCTTTCCAAAGATAAAATGAGACAGCATCATTCCCCTGCTTAAACACACCCTGGTCCCCTGTTGCACCCAGGATCAAGCCCAAGCATAATAAGATGGCACATCACACCTCTTCCACAATCTCTCTCTTAGTGTGTCTTTCCAGCATCTCTTTCTGCCAGTTTCCCAAGCCTACACATCTTCACCCTAAACTAGAGCCAGGCTAATCACCATCTAAGAATTACCTTTTGTCCTCATCAAACTCCCAGGGATGGCCTTTCACTCTTCTTCCCTAACAAACTCCTGTTGAACTTTCAAGAACTTGCTTCAGACATCACCTTTCCTATGAAGCCTTTCTGTGAGGCAGAGTTAGTTCCTCCCTCCTTATTACTCTAACAGCATTTTTTTTATCCCTGTTATTATCCTGCATTTTACTTATCTGTTTTCCATGTCTGTCTTCTCAACTCAGTGGTGAATTACTTGAAAGCAGGCACCATATGAATTTATCCCCATGTTTCCAATGCTTGGCATCTATTGAATGTGCAGTAGATATCTGCTGATAAATACATTCTAATTAAAACTAATAATTTTCCAGTAGTCCTGTACCCATGTGAGAGTTGCACCATAAGGAAGGCCAAGTGCTGAAGAACTGATGCCTTTGAACTGGGGTGCTGGAGAAGACTCTTGAGAGTTCCTTGGACTACAAGAAGATCAAACCAGTCAATACTAAAGAAAATTAACCCTGAATATTCATTGGAAGGACTGATGCTGAAGCTGAAGCTCCAATACTTTGACCACCTGATGAGAAGAGCCAACCCATTGGAAAAGACCCTGATGCTGGGAAGGATTGAAGGCAAGAGGAGAAGGGGATGGCAGAGGTTAAGATGGTTAGATAGCACCACCAACTCAATGGACATGAGTTTGAGCAAACCGTGGGAGATAGTGTAGGACAGGGAAGCCTGGTGTGCTGCAGTTCATGGGATCACAAAGAGTTGGGCACTACTTAGCAAATGAACAGCTACAATTAAAACTGGGAATTGAGGATTTATTAAAAGTAGAAACTGAGGCCTAATAAATGTAACTCAGACTATTTTACAAGCAAATGTTCCTAACCAAGGTAATCTCAAAATTTTATGAAACTCTCTACTTTCCTCTGAAACCACAGTAAATGTTCAGAGTACCATGTCATTAGGAAAAGAAAAAAGTGAAAAGTCTATTTGCCTGTTTCAATCCTCCTAGCTCCACAGAGTTGAACAAATTTTCTCAAGGAAAACTTCAAGAAAAGAATGGAAATCTCCTTATTATTACCATATATTAAGTGTTCACTGCATGGAAGGCCCTGTAATACATCAGGTCTCATTTGCTAGCAAGCTCTGCAGACATGGTACAACTGTCCTCATCTTGCAGATGAAGAAACTAGGCTCACAGGTGAAGTTGCTCCAAATCCCACAGCTTGTAAATGACAGAACAGAGATCTGAACCCTGGCCTGTGAGGACTCAAAACCTATGCTGTGCTGCCATGTCCTGTGGCCCTTCTCACTGGTGACCTAGCCAATGACCTTCACACCATTCCACCCACTCCCAGAGACCCTGATGCGAAGTTAGAGAAGATGGGAGTAGGAAAAAAACAGAAAGAATGTGAACAAAGGAGAGCAAGGGATGGCAAGAAAAAGACATGGATCACCTCTTAGAAAATGTATTTAGTATACTAATATATTTTTAAAGCTGCAATGAGATTTTTTTCTTTCAAGTACAATCTAAAATCTATGCAAAAGGAGAAAAGTCAATGAAACTTACAATCAAAATCTTAGTCCTTGTTAAAGAAAAATTAAAATAAACAGGCTCTTTTATTAATCCACAAACCTAACAGCACTCAACAAAAAGTTTCTGTAAATTTTAATTGCAGCAATCTGGGCAATGTTTTATTATGACTCATTGACTTGAGCCACAAAGTTTGTGCAATATAATTTGCCCTGCTTTATGAGACTGTAACTGCGGTGAAATGCTACTATGTGTACTCAATTAAAATGCACCAGACTTATCAAAATAAAGCATTTGGGGAAATAGCGTGCTCTGAATTTACTTACTTTCCTTTGTAAATTTGACATGTCCATGAAATAAAACCCATAAATTTGTTCTTCTAAGTGAGCTGAACAATTCCTTCTCACTTTTTACTATTACTTATCTGTTCAACACCTCTGGTTTTTCTTTCCTGAAATGTGTTTCCCAATCATTATTAATCCTCTAGTGTTTGAGAGAGAGAGAGCTCCTAATATACAGAATGGTCTCTACCAGCTACGCTACAGATACATGTGTACCCAGAGGAAGAAACAGGAAGCTGTGCCCTGTACTCTGCAGAGGGGGACGTGTCCAGTAACAAGTGCTCACTCCCCTGAGCTGACCATTTTGCTTTGGGTTTTACTTGCAATGGAACTTCCTACCTTTGCCTCATCCAATGCTCCTTTTTTCTGTCTTTCTTCTAAAAATCATTTATGAGATGACTATTACAAAGCTTATTGATGATTTATAGGTATATAATCCCTTTGCCAAAAATCTCAAGGGCGCAGATGCTGTAAATGCAGAATATGGGGTGATTTTAAAATTGAGACTAATAGCCCATACATTGTCTAAAATATTTAGACCGATGGCTCCATGTATTATATAAAAACCCACTCAAGTCTGAGGAAGCAGCCTGCAATCAACCACATCAACATTTCTGCAGCAAACTGAGCCAATAACAACATGAAATGGGAGGGAGAATATAAACAAATTCATCCCTTCCATTCACACTGTGCTACCAAATTTGTTTCAAAAAACCTTTCCTTTTGCAGAGCTCACTGGGTTTCAGAATTGCAGTTGAGAGAACAGAGATCTGAATATACTCAAGCATGAGGCCTTGGGAGAGGCATCTCTGCCAATGGAAACCTGCCAGGATCTCATCATTTGGAAGCATGGTGTGGGCTCTGTCTGAGCATGTGGACATGATAGATGGTTAAAAATTCTAAAAGTGTAGTTTTAAAGAAATCATAAAAAGAGTCATCACAATGGGTATAAGGAAAAGTCTGTCTGTATACTAAGGGGATTGCTATTGCTAAGTCACTTCAGTCGTGTCTGACTCTGTGCGACCCCATAGATGGCAGCCCACCAGGCTCCCCCGTCCCTGGGATTTTCCAGGCAAGAACACTGGAGTGGGTTGCCATTTTCTTCTCCAATGCATGAAAGCGAAATGTGAAAGTGAAGTCGCTCAGTCATGTCCGACTTAGCGACCCCATGGACTGCAGCCTACCAGGCTCCTCTGCCCATGGGATTTTCCAGGCAAGAGTACTGGAGTGGGGTGCCATTGCCTTCTCCATATACTAAGGGGATATTTAGCAGAATTTGAAAAGCATAGGAATAAACAAGAAAATCATTTAATTGTGTTTTATTATTTTTCCTCATTAATCTTATTCTTAGTTTGCAAAGAAAACCTCCTCCTGATTTACATGTGAGTTTGGACACATGTTCCCAGAAAGTAGGTGGCCCACCAGCAGACTATGTTCACTATCACACTCGAAATAAAACAAGGAAATCAAAATGAGCTACAGAATTACAATACCATGTACCACTGTCCTTTCTTTTAGCATGTTGTGAACATGTGGATATATTTAAAGGTTTCCTTTATGTTGGGTAATATCAAAGACAGATCCGATTGATATTATATAATAGGCTGCTTCAAAGTAATGAATTAGCTGAATGAATGCTTTCTTGCTAAATAAATAATTCTGAAAGAAAATAGATCTTTATTCTTAAATCCCCCTCCTTTCTCAATTAATTAGGCTTTGTTGGTAAAAGGAAGTGAAGAAATTCAGCATAAGCCTGATTATATCATGAATGTAAAATGAGCAGGACAAATAATGGACTCTATACTCTTTCAAACAAGTTAAATAAGTCCATAATAGCCCACCAGTTGTGTAAACACAATTTCACTATACTTGTAAAAGAAATATTGACTTACCTGTTAGCTTAAATTATCCTGGCATGCTTCAACTAAGCTTATTAGTAATTCATGTGGTGTACACGAATGTTTTTAGTTGTGGACTTTTATCAAAGATTAAAGAATTAGGAAATCATCTGTTTAGCAAGCCCAGAAACACGTACCAGACTGTACTTTACCAGAATTGACTTTCGGAACTTAGTCTAAAAACTACAAAGGGATTACAGTCCTGGCTTGAGATATTCCCATTACACACCAACTCATTAACAGTCAGATACCTTCCAAAATCATGAATCATACAAACATCTCACCCAGACAAAACACCAAATGGACCTACTTCACCCTACTAACATTATTACATGTAAGGAGTGGAGTTGTTTTCCTCTGATGTATCACCAGTATGTATGCGTGTAACTGGTTGTTGAGAGAAACTAGAAATATGTATATATATATATTAAGGTGGAAAAGTTGAATATATACTTGTCCCTACTGTTCACATAAAAACACACCATTCTCTGCTCCAACTGGTTCCAGTGACAGTCCAAAAAGGCTTTAGTTTTTTTCTTTACCAAAATATGTGAATTTTTTTCTCAATAAAACAAGTCTAAGATTCTATGCAGCTTAAGTCTCTGTATGTTTAGAATTTCCAAGGGATTTGGGAAAAGGTACAGGGGCTTCCAAGGTGGCACTAGTAGTAAAGAATCCACCCGCCACTGCAGGAGACGTAAGAGATAGGCGCTTGAATTTGATCCCTGGGTAGGGAAAATCCCCTGGAGAAGGGCATGGCAACCCATTCCAGTATTCCTGTCCACTACTAGAAACTACTACTCAGAGGCCTTACAAGAACTTTCTTTTTTCTTTGTAGTACACAGGAATCTGCTTTGCTGTATTTTCATTTTATTAGCTAAGGTAAAGTAATTAACATGTGCATTCAGACAACAAAATTACCATTAAAAGAACTATTCTTATTTTCAACTCATATGTTTTAAGGTCTGCAAGACCTTGAATTTCATCAGGTCACACTCAAGTATTCATGTTTCCTGGACTTTTACGTTTTTACTAAGCATCTCTGATTGCAAGTGATCACAGAAAAATCCTTACTCGTCACCTTAACCAACAAGACAAAATAAAATTGACTGGTTCATCCAATTGGGAGGTGATAGTGTAGTAACAGCTTTAAAATCAGACATTGAAAAGAGGACCTTAGGATTTTGCTTTTTTCCTCGCTAAAGCTGATGTTCACTTTGTGGTGAGCTCTCTCCACAAGGCAGAATGACGGCTCCCTTGAGCTCCAGGCTTCCTTGTCCTGAACTCATGAAGTCAGAAAAGACCCTCTCATCCCAGGGTTCATGACAAGCCCTCAGATGGATTCAGACTGCTCTGCTGGGGTCATATACTTACCCCAGGGGCAGGAAACTGGGACACATGATCGACAGTTCTACCAGAGTCACCTAAGGTTTGGGAAGTGTTTCCCAAAGGAAAAGTGTGGCATGCATTAACCAAAAAAGAAAGAGGAGAAATGTTGGGCATGTGGCAAAAAAGAAAAAAAATGTTCATTACACCTGGCTTCTTCCAGAATAGCTGTCTTTCCCCTTTGTAACTGAGTCAGAAATCCCTCTGCTTTACATAAATTTGTTAACAAGCTTCAATCCCTGAACAGAAGAGGAAAGGCACAGACACAGGTGGGAAATTTGCTCTAGGCCAAGTTTCAGACATTTCCATGTTTAGAACTCCGTAGGTGAATAACAATCCTTCTTTCAGTTCAGTTCAATCGCTCAGTCGTGTCCAACTCTTTGCGACTCCATGAATCGCAGCACGCCAAGCCTCCCTGTCCATCACCATCTCCCGGAGTTCACTCAGATTCACATCCATCGAGTCCGTGATGCCCTCCAGCCATCTCATCCTCTGTCGTCCCCTTCTCCTCCTGCCCCCAATCCCTCCCAGCATCAGAGTCTTTTCCAATGAGTCAACTCTTTGCATGAGGTGGCCAAAGTACTGGAGTTTTAGCTTTAGCATCAGTCCTTCCAAAGAAATCCCAGGACTGATCTCCTTTAGAATGCACTGGTTGGATCTCCTTGCAGTCCAAGGGACTCTCAAGAGTCTTCTCCAACACCACAGTTCAAAAGCATCAATTCTTCGGCGCTCAGCCTTCACAGTCCAACTCTCACATCCATACATGACCACTGGAAAAACCAAAGCCTTGACTAGATGGACCTTAGTCAGCAAAGTAATGTCTCTGCTTTTGAATATGCTATCTAGGTTGGTCATAACTTTTCTTCCAAGGAGTAAGCGTCTTTTAATTTCATGACTGCAGTCACCATCTGCAGTGATTTTGGAGCCCCCAAAAATAAAGTCTGACACTGTTTCCACTGTCTCCCCATCTATTTCCCATGAAGTGATGGGACCAGATGCCATGATCTTCGTTTTCTGAATGTTGAGCTTTAAGCCAACTTTTTCACTCTCCTCTTTCACTTTCATCAAGAGGCTTTTTAGTTCCTCTTCACTTTCTGCCATAAGGGTGGTGTCATCGGCATATCTGAGGTTACTGATATTTCTCCCGGCAATCTTAATTCCAGTTTTTGTTTCTTCCAGTCCAGCGTTTCTCATGATGTACTCTGCATAGAAGTTAAATAAGCAGGGTGACAATATACAGCCTTGACGTACTCCTTTTCCTATTTGGAACCAGTCTGTTGTTCCATGTCCAGTTCTAACTGTTGCTTCCTGACCTGCATACAGATTTCTCAAGAGGAAGGTCAGGTGGTCTGGTATTCCCATCTCTTTCAGAATTTTCCACAGTTTATTGGGATCCACACAGTCAAAGGCTTTGGCATAGTCAATAAACAAAAATAGATGTTTTTCTGGAACTCTCTTGCTTTTTCCATGATCCAGCGGATGTTGGCAATTTGATATCTGGTTCCTCTGCCTTTTCTAAAACCAGCTTGAACATCAGGGAGTTCACAGTTCACGTACTGCTGAAGCCTGGCTTGGAGAATTTTGAGCATTACTTTACTAGCATGTGAGATGAGTGCAATTGTGCAGTAGTTTGAGCATTCTTTGGCATTGCCTTTCTTTGGAATTGGAATCCTTCTTTACAGAGACTTATACAGGCTCATTCTGTGCTTTCAGTCATACTGTCAGAATCTAGATTCAAGTCTAGTTCTACCTGATTCATTCAATGAAGTGCTATACTCTTTTTGGAACCCTGAAGTCATAGAAACTATTGACAAAAACCCTTAGTAAGATGGTGGACACGATCATATTTGGATGCCTACATTGATAAATCAGTCAGTCAGTAAAAATTGGTTAAGTTTCCACTGATTCCATTGATACAGTGAGTTCATCGTAGGAGTCCTCCACATAAAGACAAGCGCCCTAGTCCCTGTCTCCAAAGCTATCACAATAAAGTTGGGAAAGCAAAACACATGTGCATTCAAGAAAATTTTAGGGCTCAGTTGTGTGATATTTAGAAGATACACTTTCAGTGAGATTCCTAGAATTTCTGTGCAGTCTGTGATCTTCCTTAGACTGCAAGCTCCATGGAAGAGAGGTAACTGGGCCACTGTTGTATCACAACTGTAGCTGTTCTACAAAGATTTGTTGCTTGATGACTAATATAGACTATGGTTACAGAAGGTTTTACAGAAAAAGTAAGTCTTGAATTGCTTTCTTACAAAATAAGTAATCTGGGGCTAAGTTTTTTTTAAGGGAAAGAAAATGAGTAATCAGTAGGCGTTCTATAAATGTGGAAGGAATGGCTAGGAGAAGCAAGAATAAAAAAATTAGCAAAGGCGGACTGGATAAAGAAGGTCTATCACAGCATTGTTAATCAGTTATACTCCAATATAAAATTAAAATTAAAAAAAAAAACAAGCAGAGGTACAGTAGTGGTCGTGATGTGCAAAGAGACAAGTGAAGGACCGAGAAAGAAGTAGGCCCTGCACTGATATCCAGAAACCAGGGTTCACTCACAGTTTTCAGCAGCCATTGTCAAATGTTCCCAAATCTCTGGGCTGCAATGTCTTTATTTGCAAAATGAAGAGGATGGGGTATATACAAAGCTTAGCCACTCTCTCCTTCCATCCAATCCAAGGACTCAAGAACTCGCTAATGATGAGATTCATGATAGAAAAGAGCATGTTCGGAATACTGACTTAGGTCCAGGAATCTAGATATTTTTTAAAGTTCCACAGGACGTCAGCCAGGTTTGCAGACCACTTCTTAAACAAAGGAGAGTAAATACACTTAATGACAAAAATCTTTCCAGCTGTAAAATTCAGAAGTTTATATGGGAAACTCAGCAGGATGAACTAAGTGGGAGAAGGCTGAGAGGCCTTCAAAGCCATAAGCGTTCTCCCTCTTCATGAAACCAGCAGGCATTGTGCCCAGAGTGAAAACTGTGCATCTTTGTGAGTTAAGTGGCAGGCTTGGGCCGTAACATTTTCAGCCACTCACTGGGGTCCGCAGACGTGGATGGGCTCTGCACCGAGGCCTTCTCCCAGGAAAGCCCTGCGTCCTTGCCCTCCTTGCTCCGGCAGGTTCACTGCAGGTCGCTTTTGAAGCGTATGAGAGGTCGCAGTTTGCGCTGACAATGGTTCTCACATCTGGGCGGGACCGCACTTATTTAGAAACCCCGGGACACTTTAGGATGAAAAGGCAGCCGAACAAAAGCAAACATCTGTCCCGCACTGCGGCACTAAAGGTGACTTCCAGAGGATCCTAACTCACTTTTTTTAAAAGTCACTTGCACATCTAACCCCATGGGTTAGACAACATTGGAGTGCTTGCTCACGAGCTATATTTATTTAGCGATTAGCCCAGCGTTTCGATTTTAGGGCAAAAGGCGAGCCAGATCGGGCGGCTTGAGTTAAGGATCAAAAAGGTCACCCATCTTTTGCCTGGAGTCGCTTGCCTCCTTACCCCGTTAGTGTGACTATTTTTCTGGATTGGATTTTTTTTCCCCCCCTTAGGTACTCCATGTAGCCCCTTCATTCTCGGAAGTGGGCTTTGGGGAAGCGTGCAGCATCCTTCGGCCCCTGCGTGTCCGTCTGTACCCGTCTGAAGCAGGTCCCTTTCGGCTCTCGGCCCCGGGCGGCGCGCACGCCCGAGAGAATGGAGGCAGCCGGGGTCGGGAGGGAACGGGGTCGCGGGTCCCTCACGAGGTGCGGAGCGCCGGGATCCGCGCCGGGGAGGCAGAGCCGGAGCGCTGAGGACTCCGCTGCACCGCGCGCCGCCAGCCGCCTCCCGCCGCGGAGCCGGGGAGGGAGGGAGGGGGTCGGAGGAGGGCGCGGGGCCGGGCGGGGGCCGCCAGGCGGCCCGGCTGCGCTGACGTCACCGGGCGCGCGATTCGGGCTGGAGCGCTTTAAAACAGGAGCGTGCGAGCGGAGATGCTGCTCCGCACCGAGCAGGCCGCCGGCAGCAGCAGCGCTCACGGCCCCTGCAGCGGCCGCAGCCAGGGCCGCTCCTGGACCCCGCGCGGCGGCAGGGACCCGGCAGGGCCCCGGGGCGCTTCTCCTTGGCGGCCCCGCGCTGCCCGCGCCCGCGGAGCCGCAGAAGCCCGCAGAGCTGCGCCTGGCGCGCCACGGTCTGCAGCCCGGCCGACCCTCCCCTCTCGCCGCCGAGGTCCCGCTGCCCGGGCACCATGGACACCTCCTCGGTCGGCGTTCTCCTGTCCTTGCCGGTCCTGCTGCAGCTGGCGGCCGGGGGCGGCTCGCCCAGGCCCGGCACGCTGCTGCGGGGGTGCCCCGCGCACTGTCAGTGCGAGCCGGACGGCAGGATGCTGCTCAGGGTGGACTGCTCAGACCTGGGGCTTTCGGAGCTGCCCTCCAACCTCAGTGTCTTCACTTCCTACCTGTAAGTGCGCCCCGGCTCTGCTTCGGGAAGCGAGCAGAGGGAGGGAGGCAGGCGGGCCCTCCACCCGTCTTTGGGGCTCTTCGGCTCCCGCGTGCTGTGGAGGGGGCGGACGAGGATGCCAAGGGCGGCTTGGTCAGGCGTGTTTGGGCCCCTGGGAAACACACGTGTCTTGGGGTAGCGCGCCGACACTTTCTGGGCCCTGCAGAGAAACGGCGGCTCCAAGTGCAACCCTGGGGAAAGCGCTGGTGCGCTGCAGCTTTGCGGTCCACATCTAGGCAGGTCGCCGCGCGAGTTCCTCCGACTGCAGGCATTTGTCTGCGATGTGAACATCTGTGCCCCTGAAGCTGGAACCCAAGGGCAGGCTGCCCAATTTGTCCCTGCCCCAACCTCCGCCTCCTTGTCCTGTCACGTTCCGCGAAGAGATGGGCTGGAAAACGTTTCCCCAAAGGAGAACTGCAACTTGTCCAGCTCAAAAGGAACTTACTCTTCATCCTTTGCGCTGTCGCGTGATGTAACCTTTTTCTGTTCCGTTCTGTTCTTTCTACCCCTTCCACCCCCCTTTTTTAAATGAAGTGATTAAAATGTGGCAACCACAAACCCCGATTAGAGCTGCCAGAACGTTATCTTTACCTTTGGCTGCCCGAGCCGCCCTTTGAAGTGCCCGCCGCCACTTTGTAATCTTTAACCATCTCCTCCTCCCGGGGAGGAAAGGGAAGTGGGTTTAAGGCGGCGGAGCGGGTAAACAGCGGCGCCCACACCCAAGTGGAGACCTGAAGCTCTCTGGCATCCCTCGGGGATCCTACCACCCCGTCTCCCACCCCCACCCCACCCCCGTCCCCCATCACAGCCTCCAAAGCCCCAGTTGCGGAGACGAGGCAGCGGCTCGTTTCTTAATTTTGTCTCCGGAAAATCCAGGCCTGGAGGGTAACAGGTGGCTGGGTGGATGAGATGACCCAAGGGGACCCCGATTTTTGGGAACCGAGGCGACAACTGTCCATCTCCCCATCTGAGGCTCGCTTCCTTCGGGCAGAGAGACTAGGGTTGGGACCACTCGGGGAAAGAGGCACTCGTGACCGCAAGGCTACACGTCTGGGCTTTAACTCCAGGCCCGCCGGTGAACCCACCCCAAACCCTGGCAGTCCCAGTTTCGGCTTCTCTGATGTACCTTGGCAGGAGCGAACTGGAATGTTTGTGAGCTCGGTCTTCCCTCTGTTTAGTTGTTTTCTGGAGGGAAGAAACATGAAGAGGCTTGCACAACGCTTTGCACTAGATAGTGATTCTTTTTCTAGAGACAGAGTGAGGGAAAAAAAATTCTTTTTTGCTTGCTTTGATTTTGTGTTGAAAGGGAGGGATTATCCTGCTAGATTTTAGTATTAGTAGGTGGCAGTTCCCCTCCTCACCTACCATAAAACTATTTTGGCTGCTTTCCTTATCTGAAAAGATTATAGAATTAATCTATTTCCCCACAAGGTTTCCCTTCAGTGGCACTTATTGCGTGATGCAGTGATATTTTTGCAGCAATGGAAATCCACTCCCCTAAGTGATCATTCTCTTAAGAATTCACATTTCCTCCTCCTAAACAGCTCTCTGTACTACAAAGCAGTCCGTACTACTTACCTCCAGTCTCTGGATTTAACTGCTAAGTTTAGTGTTTCAGGAATCACATATTCTTCTGCGTGGTGCATTTCTGTTAGTGGTTGGCAGTTGCATTCAAGAGCCTAGAACTGCTCTTGCCCGTCATCCTGAAGAAACTAGTTATATACGAGGGAGGTGTGCAATCCCCTCAAACTCTATGTAAACCATACAGTTGTTAGAAAACTCCTTAAGCATACGGAAAATAAATGTCAGGACTTTTTCTTTTCCTCTCATTTATTAGGCTTCTGTTACTAAAAGTTGGCATAAAATACCACTTCCAGTCATTTCCCTCATACCTCAAATGCATTTAACTGCTTCTTCCGTGTGCTGGGCAGATCTGACTGCCACTGTTTGCTATCTGGCTATCATTATAGATACTCCCTCAGAGTTAAGATACCATTAGGAAGGTAATTGTCAGCTTTCTCTGTGCTGTTGATGACAGCCTATATCTGGCCTAAAGTGAAATTTCTCAGTGTTTTATATATTATTAAAACCCAACATGTCTGTGAAAAAAAAGTGTCACAGTGAATGCCAAATACTTGTATCTAATGGTTAACTTTTCAGGGAATGTGAGGGCTAAATGTAGAAATCAACCCTGAAGTAAATAACCAGACTGATACTGTCCATAATAAGCAATTTTAGAATCTGGTCTCCATATCTAAGACATAATGCCTGAGGCCCCTGGATGCTCTGGCTTAGTGGCTTGAGGGGTTTGGGGCTTGAGGGGTTTGTTTTGACAACCTCAGGAACTCTGCTGACAGGAAGTGCAGACGGTGCCCTCTTTTGGTTACACCTAGCATTAAGTGACCATTTCTCCTTCGCTTGTGCACTCACACCCTGAATGAGAAATCTTTATTTATTCATATCTGAATAAATAAGCTTGTATTTTACTGGTTATATTATTTTAAGAGATGACTTCTTTTTGCTCTTGAAAAGAAACATGAAGTTATAGCCCGGCTCCATGGAGGGCCCAGTGGTAATGAAGCTCTGATGAGAAAGTTACTGTGTGCAAAGACTAACGTGAGTGAGAGGCCATACTACTATCTCTTATTGTTTGTACTAAGTTAGCACCATTTCTCTGAGTCAAAATGTTATCTCTTAATCTTCCTCCCCTCCCTAGAAGAGAACAAGCATTCCATTTTCTTCAAACAGCTTGATGATGGCAAGTTGCAGCTGTACACATTTGGCAAATAGATTTGCCACAATCTGATAACTGGCTAGTCCAACCCATAGGTAAGGAAAGTTTCCTAAACCTCTTTATAGGAGGTTAGAGTTATTTTTGTACAGTTTTATGATCTTTCTTCCCTAGAAAAGCTAAACGTTAAGCCAGTCCAAACATTAATATTAACTCTCTTTTCTTACTGAACTGCATTCTCCAGTGAATCTGTAATTGGGCCACTGAACATGCGTGGTAGAAGCACTGGAAATTTTCAGCCTTAACCTCTCTCTCTTATTCTCTCTTCCACTAATTATGTTCACCTAGCAGAAAATAAGGAACACACCAAGATTAAGACATAAAAACAGACAATAACTGTTTCCAGTGTTTAATACATCTCAACCTACCAGTAGTGATCTGTCAGAAATGAAGTAGTTCTAGTATCTAATCTTATAGATAAGTTGTTTCAATGCATCAAATTGGACATTTTTGCTAATAGGGTCTTAGAAATAAGCTCGTGTACTACTTTGATGTATCTTTCATCCAGTTAGTGTAGTATCCAAATAGAAAACTAAATCCTAATGAACTTCCTAATGTAGTAAATGTACTTTTCTTGAACAGTCATTTTATTTTTAAATGAAAACTGAGTTTTTTCCTGCAATTGCTTAAAAACATGAACATTTCAGCCACAGGCAAATACATGTCACATGAAACAAAGTTATCAGGAGAAAGAATTCTTTTTTAATTTTATCAATTTGGTTACTTTTCTATATGTAACTTCCTAACAAAATTTAATTTTACACACAATTGGTAAAACTAGTTTTAATAAAAACCAATCAAAAACCTCGGTTATAACCAATTAGCGACGGCCCTGGTATCATACATGTATTCAAAGCATTTAATATACACTTTCAAATTTAAAGAAACTTTTCAGAATCTTCCATGAAAATTGTTTAATATGTTTCTACTTCCCTTCAAGCAAAGAAAACTATTGTAAATGAAGGAAATTTTTGTACTTTAGAGATGGTTGCAAAAGCCTTAATTGTTACAACAGTCTTAAAATTTAGGTCAGTTGCAAACTATAGTGTGCTCTACAACATACTTGCAAAATTCATTAAAAATATAATGATATCAGTGACTTTTCTGCATTGTAATATTCTTTCTTTTTCTCCAGGATGTCTGGGTTTTCCTAGTAGTGTTTTTGTTATGGGGGATAATTACTGAAACTAGTTGAATGAGTTAGTCTGAGTGATTTTTTTTTTTTTGAGATAGTGTTTCTAATTCAAGCAATCTTAATGGTATAGATTTACAAAAAAAAATTTTACTGACTATGTTCAGCACATACATGGCAAAGTTTGTGTGACAATACTGAATTTTTACATATAACTAGCATAATCTTCGCTCAGATCTTCAATCCTTTCTCTCTTTAAATATTTTCTTCAAAGTAAAGGTGGAGTTCTGATCAGCAACAAAAGTGGCAATCACAAATGAGTTATTAATAGAAGACGAATCAAAAACTAACCTTTGTAATTAAATAAAAGTATATTTTAATAATGAAACCATTCCTACTTGGATGTGCTTGAAAAAGCTTAGAAACACAAAACTAGTCTGTAATTTCTCAAAGTCAAGTTTTGAACTGTTTGATAGTTTTTAATTCCCAAAGTATGTAACTGTCAAAGGTATAGACATAATACCCAAGCAAACAATTAGCTGTCATAAATTAAAAGACATTGTAGAATATTTACAGTTTTAAACTGGCACCTAATATCTACTTACTTTAATAAAACATTTTTATATTTCTTCTATTGAATTTATACATGGGAGTCGTTTTAGCTATAAATTTAAGTATGTTTCCCATTAAACCAAATCGTATATCATAAGTTAGAAATGAAAAACAGTAGTGGGCACTGCATTGAACAATTTTGTCAAGTAATTCTCTTGGTTTTATTCACTTATTTATATAAATTTAGAATAATGCTAAACAGAACATTTCCTTGTGAACACCCCACAAGTGGATATTTCTGATAAACTGAATTCTTCATGAGAAGGCAAATTCCTTCCTAGGAGATTCAACGTCCTCACTCCTGTCGCAATGTTTCACTTTATACAGTCTCATTTTGTAGTAGAAAGATGAATCAGACTGGCATTGGAGTCATTTGATTACTGGCATTTGATTACTTATCAAAAATAACAAGCTGGTAATTTAGTCCTATTGCTATTTTTTAGTATCTTAGAATTTCGTTTGTTAAATTACCCATGAATTCCAACCTACTACAACTCTTTGATTCCCAGATTCTATCAGCTGCAATCCACAGTTTTATTCAGTCATCATAGATACCAACTATATGTTCAGTTTCACCCATGGAATTCCTTAGCTATGGGAAAAGGAGACACTGCGTAGGCTATGAGGTGGAATGTTTCATAAATATCTTCTTAATACAAAATTATTTTGTTTCTCCATAGATGACATAGTAGGAAGCAGGTTCATTTCTGAAATCTCTGGCATTTTTTCCCACTTCTTCAAGTTGATTTTTTTTTTTTTTTTTTGCACTGAGTCCAGTGGAAATATCTTATTTGAAAATAGTAGGTAAAAGAATGTTAATCATTTGATTTCAAAAAAATGGAATAATGTTATCTAGTAGTAATACTAAAAGATGGTTAACAGGGTGTTCGAATTAGAAGGTTAAATTTTTTAATTAAAAAATATTTAATTTTAATTGAGATATAATTGATCTATAATATTAGTGTCAGGTGTACAACGTAATGATTCAAATTTGTATCAAATCATGATATGATAGCCATAGTAAGTCTGGCTAGCATCCATTAACCACACACTGGGTTAACTAAATATTTTTAAGATGCTTTGGAAGCAGGAGTCCTTTCTCATATCCTCATTCTCAATATATAAGATGAATTGACACGTCATTTATTTGATAAGATGACACATTATTTATTTGATTCAGAATGGAGAATTAGTTCAAGTTTTTATCTATTCAATATTTAAATCTCAATGTTTAGTATGGGTCAGGAAGCTGGAATTTACTTTGAACGTATGCAAAAGAACCATCAATTGTCCATGAAACCATCTTCCTTAAAATCAGATGGATTAATTCTCCAGGAGGTAATGATGTGCTCTCTTTCCTTCAGGGTTTATCTTCCTCCCTAGACTGTGAGCTCCTCCAGGCTAGGAAATTTTTCACTTTATTTCCCAACTGCTCAGACCAGTACCTGGCAATTAAGGGATGTTCAGTAAATACTTGAGGAGAAGGCAATGGTACCCCACTCCAGTACTCTTGCCTGGAAAATCCTATGGACAGAGGAGCCTGGTAGGCTGCAGCCCACGGGGTCACACAGAGTCGGACACGACTAAAGTGACTTAGCAGCAGCTGTAAATACTCATAATGTTGAATTGAATAGAATTGGCTTAACCAGCTGCTGAAATCCTAATGGCTAAAAGGGCTCAGAGAAAGATGACAATTGTCTGCAAGTAACAGAACAACACAAATCTGCTGGTATCCCACAATTGCAGCTCAGCCCCCTTGGAAATATAGTTAAATTCTGCTTATCTTAAATGATGCTATGAGTTGTTTAACAGACAGACCAGAATTTACATGTCTAAATTACTTTATTATTATAATATGACAGCTGACATTTATATTATTCTTTCTGAGTGCCCGGCATTATGGGGCTACTTTACTCAATCCCATGCCCCTCAACAACCTTTTGACACAGGTACTATTCTCATACCTGTCTCGAGTGGCCTGTTAGCTTATTGCAAAACTATTTCCAAGGCTCAACATGTTTTAGGGCCTCTTTGAAATTATCTTTAGGGCTAGCTTATCAGAAAACAAGGAAACCATCCTTCTAATGTTTAGTTATGCCTCACAGTAATTGTAATTAGTGCTGAAATATTTCAGCACATTTTTCTTCTTAGGAACATAACTTATGAAGCCCTTATATGAGAAATATTTCTTCAAGGAATCCTAGGAAATGTAGTCTTCGGTTTTTGATAAGATGAGAATAATATTATATAGCTTAGAGCCAATATGTTAAGTTTAGTAGCTACCTTTTCCTATATCCACAGAAACTATTTCTCTGGTCTCCAAGTCAAAGATAAATTGTGGTGGTGCCCAAGTATTATAAAGAGTGATCAACTGACTAATAACTTCCAAGTTGAAAATGAAACTCTTTTTTTCTGTGACCAGATCTATGCATCAAATAAAGTAGCTAACTTCTTTGAAACTATTTCTCAATTCCGAGAGAGATGAGAGAGGTATATCCATAGAGCTGATTCACTTTGCTGTGCAGTAGGAGCTAACACAATATTGCAAAGCAACTGTATTCCAATAAAAATTAATTTTTTTAAAAGAGACATGAACTTTCTTAATAGGCCAATTTTATTTAAGTTTGTGTTTACCTTCAAAACTGATAAGATGAATTGAGACATCATTTATTTGGTTCAGAATAGAGAATTATTTCAAGGTTTTATCTACTTGTAAGCTCACTTGTAAGATCACTATGTAAGCTCTGCATGGTTTAACAATTAAGCCAGTGAGACAGACTTCTGTGTAAATTAGAAATCTGGATAAGGCAGAGAAAAGTCCCTTCCTTCAAACAAAGAAGAACTGAACTATCCATTTAGTTTCTTCAGTCCTTCAGTTCATTTGCTGCTATAAACCTGTGTGTTAATCATTTATTATATTACAAAGTCGACATGAAAAACCAATAGTTGACCAATTAATTATAAAGCATATTCAGCATAAAGAACACCTCCTCAAGTAAGAACTGATGTTTAGAAAATTTAGGTTACTTTGAGATACAGTCTTTAAAAACTCTTAAAACAGTATGCTTGACGTCAGTTTTCTATGAACAATAACAATTTTAGAATTATAGCAGATACAAACTACTTATATACTACCTATAAGATAGGTAAGCAACAAGATCCTACTGAATAGCATGGGAGCTATATTCAGTATCTTGTAATAAACCATAATGGAAAAGAATATGGAAAAGCATGTATATGTAAAAATTTATTCAGCAATCCCTAATTGTCAAGTGTCTCGTTTTTAACATATGCACATTTTTCCACGTTCATTTTGTCCTTCTTTGCTACAGGAGTTTGACCTCACCTTCTAACAGAGACTGTGATGGTCAAGGAGAAAGAAAGCCATCTCACATGCATGTTACACACACACACACACACACACACACACACACACACACACACACACACACACACACACACACACACACACAGCAACACTCCAATAAGAAACAGTTTCCTTTGTGCCACTTGCTCGGTGGAATGGGTGGAAATGATACACATTGACATGGCATGGCAGTGGAGGGCCAGCCCTTTTCAGGGGAGAGAAGAGGAGCTGCCTGTGAAGGCACCTTCAGTTCACTTCAGAAGCTGAAATGCAGAAGACAATTGTCCTGGCAATGGGAGCCCAGCTCCAGCTGAGAACGCGTGCTCTGAGCTGACCTTGCTCATCAGCCTGCCAGCTGAGATTAAGCTTTCCTCAAGTGGTCCCTTGTTAGTCCAGCCTTTTCCCCAGTGTTGCTCATCTTTCACTACTGGAAGCCAAGTGTTTCAAACTGTTACTCAATTTTGCAGCCAAATTCCTTTATTTTCTCCTCCACCTCCTCTTCTGCCCTCTCTCTGTCTGTCTCTCTCTCTCACACACATACACACCAAATGATGACTAACCTTACATGCATGCTTTCCTTTCCAAAGTCCGCATTAAGAAGAGGATCTAAGAATTTTTGTTTCTCTAAAAAAAAAAAAAACTAGTAAATATTCTTGTGCTCCTTTTTTTTCTTTTTTTGAAACCTTGATTAAGTAGAACAGGGACCTCTACAAAAGATGGCTCTGCAAAAATAACCTTCCTTTGATCAAAAAAGCCACAAAAGTGTACTTCTCAGGAAAGTACAAAACCACACATGATCTCAAGTGGAAAAAATATAAAGAATTTGCTGAATTTTTAACCTTAGCACATAACAAAGATATTATTTTAAAGTTGGTTGGTTAATGTGGGCTGTGTTAGAACTTTCATTGTGTTGTGTTTGGGTTTACCCAATGTTATTTTAATGAGTTTATTGGTTCGACACACAAAACACCACATGGCGCTTAAAGGTTTTAGGTTATAAATTTTCTTGTGAGGCACTTACTTGAAGGAACTCTTACATAATCCATTGGTCTTTAAATCTATCAGCATAAAAATAACCTTTCACTTTTTACGTACATAAAAGATTATTTAGCTATAAAAACCAAATAAAAATTTCCATGGAAGGAGCTCCTTAATCATCTGTTATGTGTATAAATTAAGGTTTTCACCATAAGCATTTATTTCTCTGTGAGTGTTGAATGACTCTACAGGATGAGTTTGGAGTGTTCTAGTAAAGACTGAAAGAAGAAATCTCCCTCTTTATTTTCTCTGATTTCCTGTCCTGAAGGGACCCTTAGACCTGCCTGCATTTGGCCATGGATGTACTCTATAATTAGTGGTGTTAACTGCCCAATAGAGTAAAACCTAGAAAAAAATAGCAAGAGAGATGGAAAGAATAAGTGGGGAAATCAGCCACTCAAAGAAGCAACCCAGACAGAACAGAGAGAGACAGCAAGCCCCAAACAGACATTCAGCCTCAGATGGTACCCTTCCCTCGGGTTTCTCTTGATGCTTCTCCATCCCTCTCTATCAGATAGTATCAGAGGAGGACTGAAGGGCACATCTCCCTTAATGCAGACACTCTTCCCCACCAGGATTGCAATCTACAAGATGAAGGGAAGTTTAGGAAGATGAATCTTGGGGATTAAAGTTATCAACCCTAAGCGCACCAAAATTGGGGTCTTTGATTTTAAATTGAGGAAGCCACATTGCTGTTGCTTTGGTGGGAGACCTGAACTCACTGAAACCCCCACACCCCAGCAGCTGTTGTTCTCTGGGGCTCTGTGCAGTGGAGTCCAGGAGGAAGTTCAAGATCTTTTTTTCACTGAGTCTTCAAGCTCGAGTAACAAAAGGAAATCCCAGTTGAACCAGATTCTCCCAGGGTGTAAGCCAATCTCATTTGAAGATCTCAGAAGTTTTAGCAACATGATTAACTGACAGGATCCACCTTCCACCCTGAAGCTGCTGACCTTGAGCATAAAGTCCACTGTCCCAAGGTCTTGTAACAGTAAGAAGTGTCAGATGGATACAGTCTGGTCCTGAATAACTATTACATAGTAATTTGAAGCCCCCTTTGCCTTAGCAGGAGGAACTCCTCAGAACACAGTTAATTGTATAAAGGGTAAAGAAAGGCTGATTTGGGGAGATTTATATTAAGTACGGTAAAATTAATTCAGAGGTTGAGCTAACTACATTTAGAGTAAGTTCTACTGTAAAGAATTAAAAGGATTAATCTTTTATCCACAAATTACCAGAATTACTAAGCTGTATACCTAAGGTCACATTACATAGGGCAAAACTGAAATTTAATCATGATTGCTAGAGTATTACCCTAATTGCCGAAATAAACAGAATTAAAATCACTTGGATGGATTGCAGAGGTTTTTGAGGAGTCAAAAGCTATATCTAACCATAGGCTTTAGAATAAAAAGACCTTCAGTTCAGTTCAGTTCAGTCGCTCAGTCGTGTCCGACTCTTTGCGACCCCATGAATTGCAGCACACCAGGCCTCCCTGTCCATCACCAACTCCCGGAGTTCACACAAATTCACATCCATCGAGTCAGTGATGCCATCCAGCCATCTCATCCTCTGTCGTCCCCTTCTCCTGCCCCCAATCCCTCCCAGCATCAGAGTCTTTTCCAATGAGTCAACCCTTGGCATGAGGTGGCCAAAGTACTAGAGTTTCAGCATTAGCATCATTCCTTCCAAAGAACACCCAGGACTGATCTCCTTTAGAATGGACTGGTTGGATCTCCTTGCAGTCCAAGGGACTCTCAAGAGTCTTCTCCAACACCACAGTTCAAAACCATCAGTTCTTCAGCGCTCAGCTCTCTTCACAGTCCAACTCTCACATCCATACACAACTACTGGAAAAACCACAGGACCTTAAAGTTGCCCTAATCCAACACCTTCGTTTTCACAGATGATGAAATTCATGTTCATAAGAGATAAACAGCATGCCCCAAATCACATAGCTGGTAAAGACGGGATTAGAACCCAGGTCTCCCAGAAACTTCAGTTGAATGATTCTTTTTTTCACGTTTTTGCGCCAACGCCAGATACCCAGGTGAATTCTAAATACTCCATTAGTTCTCTGGATGTTGCCAAGTATCCTGTTGTTTAGGCATGATATATGTTCATTTCTAGGTGTGTGCTGGAATCTTAACCCAATAAAATTTTGTTGCGTTACAGACACAGATAAAGTTCTCTCTCACCTAAAAATCTGTATGGCAGAGAGAAACAAACGTTTAATTTGAGGAATAAACAATGTCCCAAGTTTCAGTTCATGGTCAGTAAACATGTCTTTATTGTCATTTAAATTTCACTTGGGATTTTAATTTGACCAAATTCAGGTTGCCTTCATATTTGTCCTGCCTGTTCCCTTTCTCCTCTAGCCCCAAATTCAGGTTCTCCTGGTTTTTGTGTGGATAACTGTTGCAGTCTCCTTTGCTGGTTTGCATAGAGCCCCACAACACACACGTACTCCCTGCCACCCCATGAGTTTGTCCAGGAGGCAAGTCTGTTCATGTCCCCCTTCCATTCAGTCCTTTAGTGGTTTCCCGTGGCTTTCACAGTAAAGTTTAACTCCTTAGTTTAACCTACAGAATCACCATGTCGCGCCTCATCCCCCACCGACAGCCTGTTGCCAGCCCTCCCCTCTTCAGCCCCATGTCCTCTGGTCTCCAGCCATATCCAACTACATCCTGTCGTTTCCCTGTTTCAGACCTCCAGCTTCTCAGATGTGTCTGCCTCTGCTTGGAATGCCTTTCTTCTTCTTCATCTTCACAGCTTCTGTGAGTCTTCCCGTATTTAATTCAAGCATCACCTCCTCCAGTTTTCCGTGACCTGCCAGTCTCTGGGGCTTCCGCATCATGCTGAGCCCAGCCCTGTCCCAGCACGCATCTCTCGTGATTACCGTGCTCGATCTGTTCTCACTACTGGACTCCATATACCCCTTGATTCTCTTAGAACAAAGAAGAAAGGAGTCTCCCTGGATTAGAACAGACTCTCTATGTACCAACCATGGCCTTCATTTTCTGTATTTTATGATGGCTTGTTATCTTGGGCCCTTGCATACCCAGGAGGGACAGAAGGGCTATCTAATCCTGGTGATAGCAGCAGCAACTCCCCTGTAAGTGTGCCTTTCATGTGCAAACCAAGCAACGCAAGCCCACACCCCACCACCTTCTTTATCAGGCTCTTGCAGGGATTTTACCCTCTAGGTCAATATTTCCTGCGCTAATCCCCCCGGGCCAGGTACCAGATAACTCGGGGCCGCAGCTACACCTTGAGCCTGACTGATATTATTCAAACTAGCCGATTTCAAGTCTGCTTATCCTGCTCACTCTTCCCATGGGAACCACAATAAAGGCTCTAGCCCCCGCTTTCTTCCCTCTCCTTCTGTCACCCATGTGGTCCTGACCCGATATGTCCGCCTGCTCTTGGCAACGTGCATGCTAAGTTCCTTCCATCGTGTCTGACTCTGCGATGCTATGGACTGCAGCTCGCTAGGCTCCTCTGTCCATGGGATTCACCAGGAAGGATTGGAGTGGGTTGCCATGTCCTCCTAGAGGGGATCTTCCCGACCCAGGGATCGAACACACATCTCCTGTGTCTCCCACACTGCAGGTGGATTCTTTGCCCCTGAGCGACGGGGAGAAGCCTGGCAACTGTGAATGACAAGCTGTCTTTTGCTAGCAGTCATCTTGAATTCTAGGGGCGACACCATACCTGAATAACACAAAAACCTACATCTCCAAACCCCTTTGCCCTTGCACGCCTGTGCCTAGTCAGCTTCAGAAGCAGCTGCGGCTGCGGTGCACTTGAGGGAGAGTCGGCCCAGTTTTCTCTCTCTAGGGGACCCGCCTAGTGTTTATTCCCTTAAACACTGCATAGGGCTTGTCTGTCATCCCTGCCTAAGGTGCCGCCAAATGTGTAACAGGGAGATGAGCTGATAGAATCTCCGGTATAATCTTATAATGTGGTGACCAGGAAATCCTTCCCTCTAAACTTGGCAGACTTCATTGTTTGTAAATTCCCAAGACAGAAAAAAAAAAAAAAATCAGAAAGTGCTCTTTAGGAGAGACTTCCCTGGTGACCCAGTGGCTGGGACTCCAAGTCTCCAGTGCAGGGAGCCTGGGTTCAGTCCCCGGTCAGGACCCCACATGCCGCAGCCAAAGATTCCGCCTGCTACAGCGAAGATGGAGGGTCCCAAGTGCTGCAACTAAGACCTGGCGCAGCTGAATGAATAAAATGTTTTTTGCAGTGCTTTTTAACACTCTTACTGCCAGCGTTTTCATATGAGTCTCATAAAAGTTATGAATACCCCTATTTTAGAAATGAGAACATCTTTTGACAAAGCTCACAGCCTCATCTTGAATAACCTTAGCAGCTTACTCCGGATCTCAGTTTTCTCATCTGTAAATTGGCAACGATAATGGCATTTACCTCACTGAATTGTTGTGACTGCTGGTAAACTAACATATGTAAAAATTTCCCATAGTACCTCCCATGTGGCGTGTGCATAAAACATTAGTGCTGTTGGTTTTGTTGGTCACAGTGGTATAGTTGGTGTAACACTAAACCCATGTTTTTCAAATATGCAGGGTCGCCTCTTATTATTATCCACCCCCCCAAAAAAACAGCTGTCCATGGGCCTAAAATGTTACAAAGGTAACTGCAGTTTCCATTAAACAATATTTTAATGTTAAAAACAAAGAGAAGAACAAGGTGCCTACTAGATACAAGAGTAGGGGAAGCTTGAAATGAATAAGACATCACCACCACCTGTTCAGGTAAAAGACTTCTATGTATGTATGTATCTATGTATTTGGCTGTGCCGAGTCTTAAGCAGTATTCACGATCTTCAGTTGGCAGCATGTGAGATCTAGTTCTCCGACCATGGACTGAATCCGGCCCCCGCACTGGGAGCTTTCAGTCTTAGCCACTGGACCACCAGGAAAGTCCCCAAGTAAAAAGATACTAACTTTCAGCTCCGATTTTTTGTATCAAATAGATAAAAGATTCCGTGTATTGCATGGCGTCCCTATTTTCACGGGTGTGTGAGTGCTGTAGACCCTGCAGGAGCCTCCGGGTGGGCCATTGAATGCAGGCTTCGTCACAGATGTGAGCACGTGGCCCAGTGTGAGGGGGGCACTCCTCCAACACGATGTCATGGATGGCAATTCGTGGTCCTGGGTTTGAGTTGCTTTTATCTTCTTCCTTCTTGTCACCCATCCTCCCAATTTTCCCTGAGTATGTGGGGGAAATGGAGTTTGATAACTTCTTGGACGTTCAGAAGCTCACATCCCAGCAGTGGTCTTGCTGTGGCAGAAGGGGAGAAATGATGGACGCAGGGGACTTGGAGGAGAGGGGGAGCCCAGCCTTTTCTCAGAGCCAAAGACGCACTCAGGGGAAAAACAAATTGTCAACACAACGGACGTGGAGTTTTTTAATATTAACAACTGAAAAAATAAGTCCATTCTGAAGGAGACCAACCCTGGGATTTCTTTGGAAGGAATGATGCTAAAGCTGAAGCTTCAGTACTTTGGCCACCTCACGCGAAGAGTTGACTCATTGGAAAAGACTCTGATGCTGGGAGGGATTGGGGGCAGGAGGAGAAGGGGACGACCGAGGATGAGATGGCTGGATGGCATCACGGACTCGATGGACGTGAGTCTGAGTGAACTCCGGGAGTTGGTGATGGACAGGGAGGCCTGGTGTGCTGCGATTCATGGGGTCGCAAAGAGTCAGACACGACTGAGCGACTGAAATGAACTGAACTGAACTGAAGGAGATAAAAGCTGATTTAAGGAATATGCTTGTCTACCTGAAATTATCTTCAATAGAGTTGAACTTTCATGAGGAATTTCAGTAGTTGTCTTTGGTGAAGAAGCAATTTGTTCAGTGCAATTAATTGCAGGAAGGATCTTTGCAGTCAGTGATGACAATGAGACTAAAATTATTTCTTGGGGACTCTTGGATACCAGTGATGTGAATCTGGGAGTGAGGGAGGGACTCAAGGTTAAATAGGGGGTCAGAGCACCACCAAGCTTGTATTTAAGCAGGAGGCCTCTGGAATTAGGCCCAGTGATCCGCAGCAGGGAGAGGAGATGGGCGATGGTGGAAGGTTACTGGACCAGAGAGTCTTTAACTTTGCTGGATGAGCCCATGTCTCCATGTCTCCAGATGCTTGGTACCCCTCTGCAGAAGAAGCAAGCTGCTTTACCCCTGACCAGTGAAATTAAGAGAGCAGGTCTGAAAAGAAAAAGGGAAATCTCACCTGTAGGAATACTTTTCTCTCTTACAATATGTGAAAAGATGATTCTGGAATTCTCGAGTATTTTGCAGCCCCAAAGCCAAAACGAGAGGGAATTTCAGACAGACCCTACGTGTTATCTAGCAGCACAGATTGGAGACGTGGGATCCATCAGCCCAGCTTCATTAAGCAGTTCGAATAATCACTAAACCAAGGGGGATTAGAAGGCAGCGAAACTTGAACAATTTCAAATGAAATGTCAGAAGGGTCTATATCTTAGGTAAAGTAGGTAAAGCAAAGTTCTTTAGGTGGAGGGGGAATAAGAAGAAAGTGACAGTCCAGAGGAAACTGTGGCAAATAAGAAAAGAGTTTTTAAAGTGGTGATGTTCCCAAATGATTCAGTGGTAAAGAATCTGCCTGCAGTGCAGCAGCCACAAGAGACACAGGTTTGATCCCTGGGTCAGGAAGATCCCCTGGAGAAGGAAATGGCAACCCACTCCAGGATTATTGTCAGGAAAATCGCATGGACAAAGCAGCCTGGTGGGCTACAGTCCATGGGATCACAAAGAATCGGACACAACTGAACTCCCAAACATGCACATGCAAGAGAGACTCAAAGGTGAATTGCAGGATCACAAGGAAGTGAGACCAGAGGACGGGCTGCCCAGTGTTGCAGAGACCCTGGCTACTGTCTCTGCTGTGAGGTTGACTCAGCCAAAGGGTAGCATTCGGTCCTTCAAGGGTCTATACACACACATATACACGGGTGCATCTATGCATTTATACAATGGACACTCATTTTGAAAACAACCTCCAAATCTCAAAATACATGTATCTGCTCTATCTAGAAGGCAACTGACACACCGCTAGGAGCTGGGAAATCGTAACATCACAGTGCAGCAAAACCAAAGAAAGCCAACCATAATTGGAAAAAACACATGTACCCCAATGTTCATTGCAGCACTATTTAAAATAGCTAGGACATGGAAGCAACTTAGATATCCATCAGCACATGAATGGATAAAGAGGCCATGGTACATATATACAGAGGAATATTACTCTGCCATAAAAAAGGAACTCATTTGAGTCAGTGTTAATGAGGTAGATGAACCTAAAGCCTATTATACAGAGGGAAGTAAGTCAGAAAGAGGAAAACGAATATCACATATTCATGCGTACAGATGGAATCTCGAAAGATGGTACTGATGAGCCTATTGCAGGGCAGCAGTGATGACACAGACAGGAGACAGACGTGCGGACACGGGGGGCAGGAGAGGAGGACGCATGGAGAGAGCAGCTCAGAAACACACACACTAACGTGCAAAGTAGAGAGACAATGGGAATGTGCTACATGACTCAGGGAACCCAAACCAGGCTCTGTGACAACCTAGAGGGGTTGGGTGGGTTGGGGGCTGGGAGGGAGGCTCTAGAGGGAGGGGACATATGTATATCTATGGCTTATCCATGATGTATGGCAGAAACCAACACGATACTGAAATTATCCTTCAATTAAAAATAAATTAAGGGAAAACACTCCTGAAGCCTGCAGAGGAGCAGTGCTCTAGATTATTAGTCTAGATCCATGGTTCCCAAGCTTGTCAACAGCTCAGCTTCATATGAGACCTCGTGGGAACTATCTCCAGGCCCAGATCACACACCAAGCTAAGCTCAATCAGAATCTCTAAGGGAAGAAGCTAGGCATTGGAATGATTTTTCACTCCCCAAGGCAAGCGGGAGGTTCCTACACACCCACAGTCAAAGCCATTTTTTGCAGCAAATCTGGGCTTCCCTCATAGCTCAGTCCATAAAGAATCTGCCTGCAATGCAGGAGACAGGGTTCGATTCCTAGGTCGGGAAGGTCCCCTGGTGAAGGAAGTGGCAACCCACTCCAGTATTCTGGACTGGAGAATCCTATGGACGGGGGAGCCTGTACAGTTCAGTCCATGTACAGTACAGTCCATGAGGTCGGTCACAAGAGTTGGACATGACTGAGTCACTTTTACTCACTCAAGGCAAATGCAACAGGCAGTCAATTTTGAGGACCCCTGGTCTAGGTCTAGCTAGCCCATTCATGAGCCATCGAATCTCCGTAAGAGGCAGAAGCTCGCTGCCTCAGTTTTCACATCTGTAGAGCAAGAGAAATGGGCACATCCTCAGAGCTTGCTCCTAGTTCGATCATTCTATGAATCCATCAGCTTGACATGTGAGGGTATTGTCCTAGGGCAGGTGTACCAGTTTTGCAGAAAATGGGAGGTTTCTACACACCCACAGTCAAGCCCATTTTGTGCAACAAATCTGGGAACATTGTTTACTCTCCCGCAGTGAGTGTTACTTAAAATGACTTTATTTGTTTTACAGTTTAGAGGGCCTCTGTAGGTAGCCTCAGGAGCCTATTCATTTCATTAACATTAAATCAACAAGCAGACCTTCTTTCTGCCTCTCTCAAGCAGGATTAATGGATTTTGGCATGATTTGTGCATCTACAGCAAAACCTCGTGCTGAGAGAGCTAGCAGGCTTGACTAATTCCCAGCAGTGCTAACTTCATAAACTTACTTTAAGCTTTTAACTTTGACTGAAGATTAAAGGTAATGACTTCACGCTGTTACATGTGAATGCATGATATTCAGGATGCATAGAAAAACTATACAAAATGACAAAGTATTTGATGAACTAACATTCTATGTGTTTGCATGCATATGTATGTGTATAGCTATATGGTTTATATGCTTATGAAAATACTCAATTCTATGATGTAAAAAAAAGATCTAAAACACTGAGATTCACCTAATAACCATTACACTAAACAGGGTATTGATAGATGCATATGTAAAGTGTGAGCATGAGAACCTGTAATTAGAATATCGTAAATACTCTAATAGAAGGCCCAGTGTTGTGAGAAGCTGTAACATGATGGACTGTTGACTATGAATAATTTTCTAAGAAGCAAAATGATTCTACTCTCTGAGACCAGTTATCACCTATAAAGAATCCTCCATACAACCACACTTATCCTTTTTTTCCTTCCAGACAGTCTTAAATTCAAAATTCAGAGAGGTCTGCATGAAGAAAAGAGAGAAAAGGGAAAAATACAATATTTCCAGCCCATCTGACAAGACTACATAAAAAGCTTTTGATCAAAGGGTCTTAAGTACACTTTACTGGTGTGACAAACAACATTTTTATCCCTTTATTAGATTTATTTTCTTCTGAAAACTGCAGTGACCAGGGTGTGGTTTGTGAAAGAAAGCTGGCAGGGTTGTGTTCTTTGATTCCTAATTAACACCTTCAGTCTCAAAGGAGAACCAGCAGAAATACCATCAAGTGTTGCAGCTGCGTCGTGATTCCGCTTGGTTGGTTTGCTAAAAGTCGGCTGGGCATCGGCAGCTGCAATAAAGAGAAAGCTCAATGGATGTTTTGTATTGTGCCCACTGAAGTGAGAGAAGGCAACCATTTTAATTTTCAAATGGGCAGCTGCAGAGGGAGATTTAAATGGAGCTAAATACAAGATTTACTGTTAATTTATAGTAAATAAACAAAGAAAATAAAATCCAATTTTCAAGTTTTTATGATCATATAGGAATTTTAGTGAGAAATTACAAACGATAATTTTGGCGCTTTTTAGCTACTGACTGGAGGAATTTGGCAACAAGGGATCACATTCATTATGAAAAATCAAAACAGGTTTTTGAAAAGAGCCAAACTTTTAGAAATTGACATCTCCACTTTGAGAGGTAAAAGTTTCCCTTTCCTGTCTTTGGTCATGTAACTCCTTCGTCCTACTTCATGGAAACCCTAAAATTCATTCAGATCAGAATTGAGTAAGATTCCCTATGCACACACCCCCACCTCACTTTTCTTTAAGAGCGTGGAGTTGAATTTTGGCTTGAGTAGGAAGGGGAATAAAGGAGGCATTTAACTCTGGTCAGATAAATCTCACTCACATTCAAAAATGCAATTAAGGAAATATGTAAATCTAGATGTTTCATCAAATGCTAGCTAAGGGGTGACTAGTTCTTTTCAAACACAATGACTGAACTAAAGAACTTTAGTGTCTGTGTAAGAACCATTGTCCAAGCTGCAGTCCCTGTTGGTAACAGAGCCCGGCCTGGCCGTGGGAAATACCTACATATTTGACACAGGCCCTATTTCTGAGAGAAAGGGGATGGAAGAGAAAGTATGGCGATTTTACTGTTGCATTCTAATCAGCCATGATCTGCCTAATTTGCTTTGATCAGGAAGATAAACTAATTTTTCTATGGGCTGGATAAAAGTAATTAGCAAGCCAAAGCTTTCATGTTATTTCAAAAGAGCTAAAGTAAAGAGGATCAGAAATTGTAATGGTGGGAGCTAAATACATCTTTTCGGTTCATCTGAGAGCATTGTTAGTTCAAAATAGAATACTGACACAAAAGAGGAACTCTGGCTAAAGATAGTTTCATGGACTGCACAACCATTGTAAATCCTGGAGCCTACAGTGCTATGTAACTAAACAGAATTACAAAGGGTGTTTTATAATTGGTATCTGTCATATAGCCCTGTCCTTTTGTGAAGAGACCTTTACCTTCATGTGAAAAGGTAGGATTATTGCCTCGTCCTGAAAACACTGTTGATTTTTTCCAAAAGCTCTGTATTTAAGTTGTTTAAGTGGTTGGAGTAGTTGGATGTGTTTATTTGAACTGTAAAGCTCTGCTCCTCTAAAGCATGCAGATACAACCTACTTGGGATCCTACAATCCTGGATATACTAGAGTGAGATCTGAGATCAAACTGAAAAAGCTACTTGGGAACCTGACTCCCCAGATGCTTAAACTTCACAGGCTGGTTCACTGGTTTTTGTGCCAGTTACCAGCTTCAGTAACGCCGCGTCCTTCTCTCCTGTTTTTTTCTAAACACCCAAACACGTGTAGTTATTAGATGAGAAGGAAAGATTTTGGAATATAGGATTTAGTTTCTTTAAAAAAATCCACTACTTAGTGTTACTTTTTCTCTTGTTGATGTGACCTTTGCATTACTTCCTTTTCCAAGCTGTTGTACTAGATACGGTATCTGTAACCTTACTGTAAACTTAATTGCCTTTTTGGTTACTAATCTCCTTTGCTAGGGTTCTTAGATACCACAGTATGCATTTCATGTCAGGCTCACTGTGTCTTATAAAATAAGTAGATCTTTTTCAAAGGATCTCTAGGTGAGGTTGGAGCTCACCAAGTTTCAAAGTTATATAGAAACAATTGTTATAGAACAATTCCAAAGGAAACTGAAAAACAAGAGCACTATTCTAAATTACTCAAAATCATTTGATTTACTTTCCCATGTCTTCCCCTCAGTTTGGACAGCTACAGTCAGCAAACATGTTAACTCTCTATCACTGTCATAAAAGTTCTTAATAATAGCATTGCTTAAAAATGCAAACAAGTCTGTTTTTACTTTGTGGCTAAATATCACAAGATCTAGAAAAGAGGGTAACTGTTAGGACTAAGAAGGCAATCTACGGTGTGGAGGAGATCTTAATAGTGTCTGTCTCATGTTCCCTCCACGGGGCTTCTCAGGTGGCGCTAATGGTAAGAACCAGCCCCCAGATCAGGAAGATCCCCCAGAGGAGGGCACGGCAACGCACTCCAGTGTTGCGCCTGGAGAATCCCACGGACAGAGGAGCCTGGCGGGCTATGGTCCATCGGGTTGCAAAGAGCTGGACTCGACTTAAGCAATTTAGCACACACACATGTTCCTCCATGTTCATTCATTCACTCACAAAATAATGTTTCAGTTCAGTTCAGTCCCTCAGTCGTGTCCGACTCTTTGCGACCCCATGAATTGCAGCATGCCAGGCCTCCCTGTCCATCACCAACTCCCGGAGTTCACTCAGACTCACGTCCATCTAGTCTGTGATGCCATCCAGCCATCTCATCCTCGGTCGTTCCCTTCTCCTCCTGCCCCCAATCCCTCCCAGCATCAAAGTCTTTTCCAATGAGTCAACTCTTCGCATGAGGTGGCCAAAGTACTGGAGTTTCAGCTCTAGCATCATTCCTTCCAAAGAAATCCCAGGGCTGATCTCCTTCAGAGTGGACTGGTTGGATCTCCTTGCAGTCCAAGGGACTCTCAAGAGTCTTCTCCAGCACCACAGTTCAAAAGCATCAATTCTTCAGCACTCAGCCTTCTTCACAGTCCAACTCTCACATCCATACATGACCACAGGAAAAACCATAGCCTTGACTAGACGGACCTTAGTCGGCAAAGTAATGTCTCTGCTTTTGAATATGCTATCTAGGTTGGTCATAACTTTTCTTCCAAGGAGTAAGCGTCTTTTAATTTCATGGTTGCAATCGCCATCTGCAGTGATTTTGGAGCCCAGAAAAATAAAGTCTGATACTGTTTCCACTGTTTCCCCATCTATTTCCCATTGCTTATTCTGTGCTAAAATGAGTATCACAGTGCCCAAGATGAACACAATCTCTGCCTTTACAGAGGAGACAGACATTAGGAAAATGCTTATTTAAGTAGATCTTATTAAGATTATGAAAGTGCTCTGGTGGAGTGCATGAAATGAAGACCTTCTAGAACTAATGTTCTAGAAGTGAAGCACAGGCTGGAGTCAAGATTGCCAGGAGAAATGTCAATAACCTCGGATATGCAGGTGATAACTCCCTAATGACAGAAAGCAAAGAGGAACTTAACCTCTTGATGAAGATGAAAGAGGAGAGTGAAAATGCTGGCTTAAAACTCAACATTCAGAAAATGAAGATCATGGCATTTGGTCCCATCACTTCATGGCAAATAGATGGGGAAACAATGGAAACAGTAACAGACTTTATTTTCCTGGGCCCCAGAATCACCGCAGATGGTGACTGCAGCCATGAAGTTAAAAGACACTTGCTCCTTAGAAAGAAAGCTATGATAAAACTAGGCGGGGTATTAAAAAGCAGAGACATTATTTTGCTGACAAAGGTCCATATAGTCAAAGCTATGGTTTTTCCAGTAGTCATGTGTAATTGTGAGAGTTGGACCATAAAAAAGGTTGAACACTGAAGAATTGATGCTTTCCAACTGTGGTGCTGGAGCAGACTGTTGATAGCAAGGAGATCAAACCAGTTAGTCCTAAAGGACATCAACCCTGAATGTTCATTGGAAGGACTGATGCTGAAGCTGATGCTCTAATACTTTGGCCACCTAATGCAAAGAGCCAACTCACTGAAAAAAATCCCTGATGCTGAGAAAGCTTGAGGGCAGGAGAAGAAGGGGACAACACAGGATGAGATGGTTGGATGGCATCATCAATGCAATGGACGTGAGTTTGAGCAAACTCCAGGAGATAGTGAAGAACAGGGAAGTCTGGTGTGCTGTATTCCTGGGGTCACAAAGAGTCGGACATGATTGAGCGACTGAACAACAAATACGAGAGAATCCATCCAATGTCCATTTTAGGGCAAATATCAGCCTGGGTTAACTTCATGTACAGCATGGAATGCTTGACTTGCAAATTAATGCCCAACCATGTTCAATTCACAGGCATTGAAGGTCCACAAACCTGTGGAAAAGTAGAAGTGGAATCAAATGGGGGGAGGTGGGGGAGGGGGCGCTTTCTCCATATCAGCTTCTTTTCTCAGGAGTCATCCGGCTCCACACCTTCCTCCTCCCTTACACAGTGGCTTCCATGCCAATCTGCCTTAGACTCTGCTTCCATTTCCAGTTGTTAAAGAGGGATGATTTTCTTCCTTCTCCACATTTTTTCCCACTCTCCAAAATGAGAATAAATGAATGTATGGTTTCTCAACAATGCTCTCAACTCTGCTGTGTCTTGAAACTTAACCCCACCCACTTCTGAGTCCACTGTTGTCTCTGCTGAAAGCAGGATGACAGATCTGCCCCCAGGAACTACTCCTTATCAGTTCTCATCTGGGGGCCATAATCACAACTCAGACACCTTTTGTGGCCATGAGCGCTGCAGCTGCAATCCACAGTTTAGCTTTATCTAGACCTCCAGACTTCTGGTGACCTATGAGTCCCCCTGCCCCGCTCCACCTCCCCCTCCTTCAGGTCTCAGAAGGGGCATGTCCTGCCTCTCTTCCAAAGCTACCCCCATCTTGGATTTCCATCTTATCTCCTGGGACCCATGCATGGGTTGTTTATTGAGCAGACATTTTTGAGAGTGCGCCATGCAATGTGCTTTGGAAGAACACAAAGAGAGACAATATCAGGTCATTTTCTTCTGGAAGTTTGAAATCAAAAAGGTTGGTTTTCTTCCATACTATATTAAATTTGGTAACCGGGCACATTATCTGATAAGAGGATTTCCACTTTAAGGTAGTTATGATGAGGGTATCCTCTATTTCTTCCTATTCGGTCTATTTATCATCATGTTCCCCACCGCCTAGCACAGTACCTGGCCCCTATACATGTTTTATAATATATCTTTTCTATGGGTGGAATGAGGGGTTCTTTCCTTTGTTCTGCTGTTTCCTCAAACTGTTCTCGCTTCTTTCTGCTTCCTCTTACTGGCAGAATCCTTGAATGAGGAGGCTGTATTCACTGCCACCATTTCATTACTGCCCACTCACTGTTTCATTCCTTTTGAAATCAGCCTGTCACCCCCACCGTTCAACTGAAATCACCTTCTGAGACACCACCACAGACCTCCTCCTGCCAAATCCAGCTCGTCTTTTCTCAGCCTTCAATCTTCCTATCTGCTCTGCTGGAGTGGAGTCTGTCAGCCATCCCCCAGCAGGGTAAGTTCTCCACAGTTCCAACCTCCAAATGCATGCATTTTGGAACCTGCCAGGCCTGGGCTTGGCCACAGTCCAAAGCTCAGTTTCCTTATCTGTAAAATGGGGCCAATAAAGCCTATTATCTCTGTCTGGCCCACACACAGACAGCTTCCTAATTGTTCTCCTTACTTTCCTCTCATCTCATACATGAGCTACTGCCAAATTTGTCGTCCTAAACTTCCCTGTTCAGAAAGCTCCAGCAACATCCAGAGACTGGAAAGCTCCGATTCCATCACCTTGCACATGACGTCTCCACAGGCAGCTCGGTCAGGCCCACGTGGGCTCCAACAGCAGGAACCTGCAGGAACGCTTCAGGACCAAGCAGAGGCAGATGGTCCCCTGGCCTCAGACTGGCCTCCTTCTGGCCCTCATTTAATATCTTGTTAAGATCACTTAATATCTTTTTGTCTCCAGTGTCTTCATCAGCAAGCTGAAAGATCAGGTTACTGTGAGGCCCCTCTTAGTTCTGCGCTCTCTGATTTCGCCTTTGACGAGTGCGGCTTTACTTCCGTACTCTTCCGTTGCTCCTTGTCTTCAGGCGGGTTGGACCGGACCCCGTTGTTTGCTGCTTGCCCCTTGTTTGCCTGCCTCCACACCTCTGCTCCCACCAGGCTTTCTGGTTGGATCGGCTGTTTCTTCATCTCCACTGTGAAAACCCTTCTTCCAGGCCCTTCGCAAGCACTGACTCCAGTTCCGTGGCCGGGAATAACTGTCCCACATGACGGATGCCAGTCATTCTCTTTTATGATGCATTTTTAATGCATTGTCTTCCCTCATAGCTCAGCTAGTAAAGAATCTGCCTGCAATGCGGGAGACCCAGTTCAGTTCAATTCCTGGGTCGGAAAGGCCCCCTGGAGAAGGGATAGGCTACCCACTCCTATCGTGGGCTTCCCTGGTGCCTCAGACAGTAAAGAATCTGCAAGGCAGGAGACCTGGGTTCAGTTCCTGGGTTGGGAAGATCCCCTGGAGGAGGGCATGGCAATCCACTCTAGTATTCTTGCCTGGAGAAGTCCATGGACAGAGGAGCCTGGAGGGCTACAGTCCAGGGGTTGCAAAGAGTCGGACATGACTGAAGCAACTAAGCACAGCACAGCACACGACTGCATTCGTGTTAAGTCCTGCTTGGACCACAGCAGTTTTCTCTTCACAATTTCCCCTGCCCTGTTGTCTCACCTTTGCGCTTGGGCCAATTCTGTCTTCCTCTTGCCAGCTTTGTCTGTGCCACTCCTTATGCCCTAAGGAGTGCCCACTCCTAATGCCTTAACATTGCCCAGTGCCTCGAACCCAACATCTTTATCCAAGACTTCAAAACACTTCACTAAAATGTCGCAGACAACTTTAAACCTCTCATCTGTCAACCACTCTTCAGGGCAAACTTAAGCCAATGTAGCTGAGGTTGTATGTGGAGGCCAGTATGCTGTAAGGGGCTTGAATTTTTAATCTTCAATGTCATGGACTAGGATAATGCATTTACAACTTAGTATAAAATGAGCAAAGAAGCAAAATTGTGCTTAAAAAGACAACAACTGTGGTGATATTTTATTAAAAATCTGGTCACAGAGTTATGGCAGTAGCATACTTAATTAAGCCACTGAATAATAGAGCAGATAAAACTCCATAAATATTTGAATGCATTTATACTCTAGTTCAACAATTCATAACTGGGGCAAAAATCAGAATCACTCATGGATTTTTTTTTTTAAAGTCCACATTTCTGGTGCCACCCCACGACTGTGGTTTAGTAGATCTGAAAAATGAACCTGGGCATCTTTTTTGAACAGGACCTCATGCTATCAGGATCTCTGGACCGCACACCTCCAGGAACTGTGCAGTGCATGGCTACAGAACACTAGGCAAAAACCTCGCGTAGTTCTGACTTCATATTCTCTTAGCCTTAGTCAAGAGCTTTACCCAGACTTCAGCATCAGAAACATTTAAGTGAAAGTGTTAGTCAAGCCCATGGACTGAAGCCCGCCAGGCTCCTCTGTCCATGGGATTTTCCAGGCAAGAATACTACAGTGGGTAGCCATTCCCTTCTCCAGGGGATCTTCCTGACCCAGGAATTGAACCCAGGTCTCCCTCATTGCAGGCAGATTCTTTACTGTCTAACCCACCAGGGAAACCCCAAAACATTTAGGTTAGGGATAAATTAGTACTTTGGGATTAACAGATACACACTACTATATATAAAATAGATAAATAACAAGGAGCTACTGTATACCACAGGGAGCCATATTCAATATCTTATGATAACCTATAAAGGAAAATGATCTGAAAAGAATATATATATATACACATACAACATTGTAAATCAACTATACTTCAGCTAAAAATATAGAGAAAAAAACTAAGGTTAGGATCTTAGCTTTGTCACTTAAATATGTGACTTTGAGCAAATTACTTTATCTCTCAAAACCTCAGTTTCTACATCTGTATACAATGATAATAATCACTCTGGAAGAAAACAAACTAGATGGAGTCAACAAAGTACTCAGGATAGCACCTAACTTATGGAGAACGATCAATAAATGTCAGTTATGATGACGACGATGATTTTTAAGTCTCTCTCTTCGAATCTCTAATTCAAAACTCTTTCACAGAGTACTGAAAGAAACAGTAACACAAGTTAATTGATTACTCAGCTTGAAAGGATTACTGGTTGCATTTCTTATTATTTCTCTGTAGCTTATTCCAATACATTTTAGCCTATATGGATCATATTTTGTGTATGTAATACATATGTATGCGTGCATGCGTGTGCGTCTGTGTGTGTGTGTGTAATCTCCAATACAATGTGACCATATAAAAGTTTTTGACCTTGTCTGGCTTTTAAGCCAAAAGTGTTTGGATGGCTTTGTTGCCATAGGTAAAAGCAAAGCACTGTATTGGAGGTGACTTGATGGCTCTCTGAAGTGTAAATCTTTGGCTAAAATGATATAGATGCCTCTGCCAGAATATATTATTATATAGTGAGTTTAAATATTAGTTTTAAAAAGATTATTATCATGGTTTTATATTTTATTTTGCTTCACAGTTACAATTGTAATTAAATATTATTTGCATTATGATTAATGTCTGGTTTCATGACAAATATATCTCAATGTCAGCTTCTAGAAAGACAGGAATTGTGTAATATCCTGTGAGCCTAACGCAGTGCCCGCCACACAGGGAGTGTCAATAGGAAGAAAAGAAGACGGGAGAAATGGAGGCGTGACTCTATATATTCCCACAGAGTGGTTATTACAGAACCAGAAGCAATATACAGAATAAACTTTGAGCTGCAAGTGGAGTATTCAAAGTTTACAGTCTGGCTAGGGGCATCTGACATATTCAGAAATATGTACCATCCAGTATACTTAATCAATGCGTTAGGAAGATGATGACTACCCAGAGGGATTAACATAAATAGAGGAGAAGTAGGGCTCCAGACTGATGCAGAAGATGGAATGAAAGAGATGAAAAAATGAACAACCAAATTAAGAAAAATCAGAATTATATTCCATAAGTTGCAGTTATAGCCCTCAAGTAGACAAGCAAGAAACCACCCTAAGCCCACATTAAAGTGAATTTCAACAGGCCAGGCAGCTTGAGGATAAGTGCGTTGTTTAAGTACATTCAATATCATAATTGTTTTTATTTATTCTAGTAGTGATATTTAATTTGAAATTCTCTGAGCATTAAAAATTGGCATACAGTTTTTATGTTCAGAACAAGAGTGTAAGTCAGAAAAGAAAAGACTTGCTGGCAAGCAGGCTCAGAGCTGGAGACGTGAGTACAGAAAGTTTCCTGGGGCATGCCCTCAGGACCATCCCTGTAGGGAAAAAGGGAAGTGATGGAGGCAGGACTGGGCGGAGGAAGAAGCTGAACTCAGATGAGGCTGTAAGCAAGCCCTTAGCCAAGCCTCCAGGAGCTCTGACACTGGGGTAGGAGGCCCTTCAGAAGTGTGCCTTCATACCTCACACCAATCAGTTATTAGATGTAGGTTTCTTCCTTCCAACCCTTCCTCACCCCTAGACTGTGACCTTGGGCAAGGAGGATCACTTTAACTGCTCAGCAGGGTGACTAAGCGGGAGCTCTAGCTGTCTGGAGGAGCAACTCAGTCAAGAGGGGGGCATCTGAGCTGCACACCTTAATATCGCTACAACTGGTCAAGAAAGATTTTGTCTAGAAGAGGGAGGGAATAGGTCAGGCTGCCAGATTTCTCACCAAAGTAATCCGAGTTGACTTACCACAGTGAGGCAGTGCTCCTCTGAGAATAGCCAGCCCTCAATAGGATCTTGGAAATTATTTTAGACTTTAATTCTCCTTCTCTTCCTTCTTTATTTTCCTTCTCTTCTCTTGCATAGACTCCTTTAACTTTTCAGCCAGTTCCTTTTCTGTCTCAATCACATATATGTATCACTTATATGCTTTCCTCATAGCTCAATTGGTAAAGAATCCACCTGTAATGCAAGAGACCCCAGTTCAATCCCTGAGTTGGAAAGATCTCCTGGAGAAAGGAAAGGTTACCCGCTCCAGCACTCTGGCCTGGAGAATTCCGTGGACTAAGTCCATGGGGTTGCAAAGAGTCAGACACGACTGAGCGACTTTCACTTTATATATATATATATATATATATATATATATATATATATATGCAGGGTCTCCAATTCTTTACCAGCTGAGCTACTCAGGAAGCCCATATATATATGTGTGTGTGTGTGTGTGTGTATATGTATATATATATACACACACACACACATTTCTACTGTCCCAAATAATGTTTATGCTCTTTGGCTTTTCTCTGTCTTTTAAACAAAACTCTGTCTCCTAGGATTCCTCAGACAGTTACAGTTGTATTGTATGTTACTCACTCAGTCGTGTCTGACTCTCTGCAACCCAATGGTCTGTAGATCGCCAGGCTCCTCTTTCCATGGAATTCTCCAGGCAAGAATACTGGAGCGCATAGCCATTCCCTTCTCCAGGGGATCTTCTTATCCAGGGATTTAACCCTCCTCTCCTGCATTGGCAGGCAGATTTTTTACCATCTGAGCCACCAGGGAAGCCCAAGAATACTGGAGTGGGTAACCAACCTATCCTTTCTCCAAGGGAACTTCCTGACCCAGGGATCAAACCACAGTCTCCTGCATTGCAGGCAGATTGTTTACCAGCTGAGTTATCTGGGAAGCCTATATATATACATTTCTAACGTCCCAAATAATGTTTATACTCTTTGGTTTTTCTCTGTCTTTTAAACAAAACTCTGTCTCCTAGGATTCCCCAGACAATTACAAGAGCCTCAAAATACTGCCAGACTAGCTTCAACTCCCAATTAGCAGCATAAACTTCCTCTCTTCCTACATTTATATTCTCCTGGTCCACTGGGTAAGCCTTCTGCCAGGTAACAGCAAAAGTATGTTTCTCAGTTCCTCGATTAGGAACTTACCTCAGAACCCCTTTTCAGGTAATATAAACTGATTAACTGAATATGAGAAAACAAGCAATCTCTGTAATTCACAGTATAAAGTAAAAGTACTGGAGTTTCAGCTTCAGCATCAGTCCTTCCAATAAACACCTAGGACTGATCTCGTTTAGGATGGACTGGTTGGATCTTCTTGGAGAGTCCAAGGGACTCTCAAGAGTCTTCTCCAACACCACAGTTCAAAAGCTTCAAGTCTTTGGCACTCAGCTTTCTTTATAGTCCAGCTCTCACATCCATACATGACCACTGGAAAAACCATAGCCTTGACTAAACGGACTTTTCTTGACAAAGTAATGTCTCTGTTTTTTAATATGCTGTCTAGGTTGGTCATAACTTTTCTTTCATGGAGTAAGCGTCTTTTAATTTCATGGCTGCAGTCACCATCTGCAGTGATTTTGGAGCCCCAAAAAATAAAGTCTGACACTGTTTCCCTATCTATTTCCCATGAAGTGATGGGACCGGATGCCCTGATCTTAGTTTTCTGAATGTTGAGCTTTAAGCCATCTTTTTCACTCTCCTCTTTCACTTTCATCAAGAGGCTCTTTAGTTCTTCTTCACTTTCTGCCATAAGGATGGTATCATCTGCATATCTGACATTATTGATATTTCTCCCAGCAATCTTGATTCCAGCTTGTGCTTCCTCCAGCCCAGCATTTCTCATGATGTACTCTGCATAGAAGTTAAATAAGCAGGGTGACAATATACAGCCTTGACATACTCCTTTTCCTATTTGGAACCAGTCTGTTGTTCCATGTCTGGTTCTAACTGTTGCTTCCTGACCTGCATAGAGGTTTCTCAAGAGGCAGGTCAGGTGGTCTGGTGTTCCCATCTCTTTCAGAATTTTCCACAGTTCATTGTGATCCACACAGTCAAAGGCTTTGGCATAGTCAGCAAAGCAGAAATAGATGTTTTTCTGGAACTCTCTTGCTTTTTTGACGATCCAACAGATGTTGGCAATTTGATCTCTGGTGTCTCTGCCTTTTCTAAAACCAGCTTGAACATCTGAAAGTTCACGGTTCACGTATTGCTGAAGCCTGGCTTGGAGAATTTTGAGCATGGCTTTACTAGCGTGTGAGACGAGTGCAACTGTGTGGTAGTGTTCTTCAGGGCCCTGGGCCTTTGACTATTACTGAGGCAGTTAGCTGGCAGCATTTCTTACCGGGCTGGGGAGGCGGGTGTGCCCACTGAGGGGAGCCTTCCTGTGTTTAGCCTTTCAGCTTCCGCTTCACTGGGTTTTCTCAGTTTCTCTGCTTTGATCTCATCCCGTCTCCTGTCCCTTTCGATTTCTTTGTGTCAGTGTCGCTTTCTGTCAGATCACTGTCAGCGGCCCGGGGAAACGGGCAGACGAGGCCAGAGAATGCTGCCTCTAACCCTTGGGTGCCCGGGGCAGGACAGGGCCACGGAGCCCGCCAGGTGGCGGCCAGCACGGAGCGGCTCACCCGGATCGCTGGGGATCCGTGAGCAAGATGGGAGGACTGCGCGGCCGCCCTCAGATCTCACTGCGGTGAGCACAAGAAGGGCAACCAAGTGCACCGCAGGGCCACTTCCCATCCACACTGTGACTGGGCAGTATTTTAAAACTGTATGCAAATTTTTACCCTGTTAGGGAAACATTTTGAATATAATCTTTTTGGAAATGTGTAACTCTTCAGGCTGAATACAATGGCAAGATGCATAGAAGAATGAATATGGAAAAACAGTGATAAGCCTGTTCATGAAAGTCTGATTGATAACATGTATGTGTCTGTGACATTTCAGAAGTCTAAAACAATCTATGTACTAACATAAATACAAAAAAAATATCTGAAAATCTTTCAAAACCTTTAATTGTGTACACGGACAATGTTGCATTAAACTTTCACTACTAGGGTGCTGTGCACAGCCCTATATTAATAAAAAGGTAACTGAGAAAGATACGCTATGTGCACAATTCCCTAGTAAAGTGTGTCTAATTCTCACTGACAAAAGAAATATAGGTACTTACTGACACAGGAATATGTTAGCAGAAGGCTAACTGTCTTCTTTTTCTGGGCCATATGTTGTAGCAATTCAGCAAAGATGTAGGGGAAAAAAGGCAGGAAAGAGAAAACTCAACACATCCACACACCTAAAAACCAGAGCCTACCAAAGAGATCCTCCTATAATGGGAGGATTTCCTTTAAATCCTTTCCGAAAGCATATGGCTGACTTTGAAGGCTTAAAAGGCATTTGTCAACCATCAGTAAATCTTTAAAATTGTTTCTGCAAATAGGCCAACTCAGTTTCAGTTTTTCCCATTAATCTTTAGGTAGGAGCACTGAAAACTTTTTCAGAGCCTACATAATGCCTTGATTAAAAGGCTCATTCAAGACAGGAGGCTTCAGCATTCACCTTGGGTACATAGTAATTTCTCCAGGGTATTCATGCGCTGTTATTTCAACTCTGCAATTGTGCCCCAAACAAGACACTTTTTGCCACAAAGCTTTGAGTAGAGACATTCTTTAGTGAATACTGAAATCATGCCTTTCTATTTGTCACAGCTTGTTATTTTTTATCTAGTGCAATCAGTTCAAATAAAAGCCTTAGATTGACAACTTTACAACTGTTACTGTTTAAAACAGACAATTCTTTTTCCATGTGCGCCGGTGGTCTTGCTCAAATTGTGTGTACCTGTCTTGGGTACTGCCTCTCTTATCAGTTCATCATTTACAGCACAGCTTCTGGCGAGCAAACATAACACAGAAACAAAATAAATGAAGGCTAAAGCATGAACAATATTTGATTATCATTTTTAAAAATGAATAACACCAGTGAAAAATAATCTGCTTATCACACATTACTATTACATAATGTTCCTTGGTTTATATAATATTTTAAAAAGTATCTCAATTTTAAAGAAATACAGTGAGAATTAATAAGAATTCAGATAAGGCTCTGTGAGATCGTTGGATGCAGTGGTGCTATACACGTTTGAACAAAATACTTCATTGGATTTTTATGAGGTTAAAGTACACCTGGGGCTTCCCAGGTGGTGCAAGTGTTAAAGAACCCTTCTGCCAATGCAGAAGATGAAGGAGATGCAGGTTCGATCCCTGGGTCGGGAAGATCCCCTAGAGGAGTGATGGCAACCCGCTCCTGTATTCTTGCCCAGGAAATCTCGTGGACAGAGGAGCCTGGCAGGCTAGAGTCCATAGGGTTGCAAAGAGTCACATACAACTGAAGCAACTTAGCATGCAAAGTACACCTAATTAGGGATTTCACTTGAGGTTCATCTCTAGAACTTACAGTATTGTCATGAAAATGACGTGAACAGAATAGTTTATAGGCACAAGTATTCAGAAGTATGGCAACTAAATTTATGTGCACATCATTTTCACGTAACCTGCCAAACTGGTGTCAATTATTCTGTTTTTTCAGGTCCAGTGGAAAATATCAGCTTTGATTTCTATCATCATTCCAAATATTTTTTGATGTTACTTATTATACTGACCTCACTTTGCAGATAACACTCTACTTAAGAAAGAGCACCATTAACTGTCAAACAAACACAACCACTTTGATTACCCCAGGAAATATCATGATAATCAGAGCCACAATTGAGATGACAACCAGCCATTCCTGATGCAGATGTTGAAACTGATGGCAAATGGGAAATGTACAGTATCTTTTGTACTGAGTCCCCTGGTATTTATTGTGCCACCAATTCTTCAGGCAAATTCATTCCAAAAGGCACTGCCACACCAGTGAAATCTTGAACTATCCTCTCTCAAATATAGTTACCTTTACCACTTTTTACAGTAATTTTTTTGTTAACTGAAACTTCAGCCTTCTGAAAGCAACTGAAGATTGTCATCACAGCTGATATCATTAAGACAAAATTCATATCTGAAAAATCTTCTTGAAGTCCTGGGGAAGGCATAGGCTTTGGAATCAGACAGACCTATTTTCAATTTCTCTCTCCACTATTTATTAGGCTTGTGACTTCAGAAAACTATTTAACTATTTTTATTCATTTACTTATGGAGCAGAAACAGCAAAGCTCCCTGGTATAATATCAGGAGTAAATAAGATAACATAGGGGAAGTCTGGCACATCATAAATGGTGACTATTTTTGCTAAAAAAAAAAAAAAAAATCTGGTCTACATTATTTTTCTTTATGCTTTCCTCATCCTCCAAGTATTCAGACCCTGCCTCAAATAACTATTTTGGTAACTCTCATTATCACTCAAGATTCACTGCAATGTTAAAATTAGTTGTATTCTCTGTATTTCCAAGGAGGAAATATTGCCAGCTTCACTAAATAATAGCTCCCCAAAGAACCTTAGTTACAGCTTAAATTTGGAAAATCTGAAAATGACAACCAGACCTTAGATAACCAAGAAAGCCTTTTAACTTTTCAATTCCTTATAATTTCCCAGATCTTCCTTAGATACAACCCATAAAAGGCCAGGGCAGACAGAGGAAACTGTTAATCACATGTAGAATCTACTTCTTTTTTTTTTGGCAGGTAACCCAAATGCAAAAATAGTATCATCATGAAAAAGCATAGATGCAGAACATCCTTTGTATTACTTCATTTTTATCCCCCAAACCAAACAAATGATTTAAAAGCTTAATCTGCTACATTTACTTTCCATTTCTTCATTGTCTTCCTGTTTAAAGGTGTCAACACAAAATGATTTTTCTCTGCATGATACCCTCAATTCCACACCACCTAAGATTTTAGCAGCAAGAAGAATTAGTGCAAGCTTAGTAAGAACACCTGCAATTTTAAAAACTCCATTTAATAAAAGAAAAACATTGCTAGAATGAAATGAAGGAATGTTAAGCCCTTTCAGAGTTGATGATACAGAAGTAACATAAATTTATAATCCTCTTTGCTCCTTCAATTCTGTCCCCTTGATTCATAAAGGATTATACCAGTATCTTTTGTCTTCGTTAAAAAATACAAACAAAAAAATGGTTCTATTCAACTGATAATCCTCATAGCAGTCTGTCTAGGTGCTGTAATTCATGACTTCCTACTTCTACATAAAGGCACGGCCATCACTCGAGTACACTGGCCATCTAGTTGGTGGCAGCCTGCCAGTCTTCCCAGGTGCAGTGCTGGATAAAAAATTATCTCATTCTATTGAGTTCTAACAGTGTGCTGAACATGGTGCCATGGGTAGGGGCCCAGACAGGTGCAATTACTGCCTTTCAAGAATTCATAGATGAAAACCAACAAAACGTCTTTGCTGCTGGCATTTCACTGAATTATTTTTATTTAGATTTTTTCTGAGTGGTTAGGAAGTTGCCATTTGATAACCCCTATACTGTGGATTACTTCCCTGGTGGCTCAGATGGTAAAGCGTCTGCCTGCAATGCAGGAGACCTGGGTTCGATCCCTGGGTTGGGAAGATCCCCTGGAGAAGGGAATGGCAACCCACTCCAGTACTCTTGCCTGGAAAATCACATGGGCAGAGGAGCCTGGTGGGCTACAGCCTTTGTTTTCTACAGCTACAAGTCTATTTCCATTGTGTAGACAAGTTCATTTGTACCCCTTTTTTAGATTCCATATGTAAGTGATTCCGTATGATATTTATCTTTCTCTGTCTGACTTACTTCACTCAGTATGACCATCTCTAGGTGCTCCCATATTGCTGCAGTGACATTATTTCATTCTTTTTTATGGCTGAGGGTAACTTGCTTGTAAGGAGCAGAGTGGAAGGCATCTGACCCCCAGGTCACCAGGCTCTCCCATATACAAGTGTGCCCATATATAAATACATCACAAGTAGGGTAATTGTCTACAGACAGAACTGCCTGAATGGATATGACAGGTTCCACAATGCTCTCCTTTTTTAAACACATCTCCCACATCAAACTGCCACAACAAGCCTTCCTGTCTTGTCTGAGATTTTACAATACGAAATATTCTTTTGAAATGGAAATAGGCAGAGCTTTTGTCTCAAGAATGCTGCTAAACAAATATAACCTGAGAAAGGTGGGCCTGGGGGGTCTGTACCACACAGGCAAGACGCTTGTCTCTCAACACCGGCATTATGACACTATTAAGAATACTGGCTAAACCAGTGCTTATAGCATCTGATTTCAATCATCGTAGTCAGTAGCAAAAAATGTGTTACACATGGCGTATGCATACCGCAGCATGCGTGTGTATGAGGTACATCCTATGATCAAAAAGGATGATGCAAAACTAATCCTAAGTGGACAGCAGAATTCAGTTGGAACATCTGGGTGCAAACTTTATGACTTCAGGTCAAATTCCCTCTCTTGTTCGGTATTCAGTAAATCCATTGGTCGAGACTTCGGATGAAATATACTATATAATAAATAATTCATACCTGAACATAATCACATTTTCGTTTTCTCACTAAATCTCTGCTTTCAAAGAGATTAACAATCTAGCCAGAAAGATTTTAACAGTGTCTATGTCAGTGTTTTGACTTTGCCAAAGCCTTTGACTGTGTGGATCACAATAAACTGTGGAAAATTCTTCAAGAGATGGGAATACCAGACCACCTGACCTGCCTCTTGAGAAATCTGTATGCAGGTCAGGAAGCAACAGTTAGAACTGGACATGGAACAACAGACTGGTTCCAAATAGGAAAAGGAGTACGTCAAGGCTGTATATTGTCACCCTGCTTATTTAACTTCTATGCAGAGTACATCATGAGAAACTCTGAGCTGGAAGAAGCACAAGCTGGAATCAAGATTGCTGGGAGAAATATCAATAACCTCAGATATGCAGATGACACCACCCTTATGGCAGAAAGTGAAGAGGAACTAAAAGGCCTCTTGATGAAAGTGAAACAGGAGAATGAAAAAGTTGGCTTAAAGCTCAACATTCAGAAAACGAAGATCATGGCATCTGGTCCCATCACTTCATGGGAAATAGATGGGGAAACAGTGGAAACAGTGGCAGACTTTATTTTTGGGGGCTCTAAAATCACTGCAGATGGTGACTGAAGCCATGAAATTAAAAGACACTTACTCCTTGGAAGAAAAGTTATGACCAACCTAGACAGCATATTCAAAAGCAGAGACATTACTTTGCTGACTAAGGTCTGTCTAGTCAAGGCTATGGTTTTTCCAGTGGTCATGTATGGATGTGAGAGTTGGACTGTGAAGAAACCTGAGCACCGAAGAATTGATGCGTTTGAACTGTGGTGTTGGAGAAGACTCTTAAAAGTCCCCTGGACTGCAAGGAGATCCAACCAGTCCATTCTGAAGGAGATCAGCCCTGGGATTTCTTTGGAAGGACTGATGCTAAAGCTAAAACTCCAGTACTTTGGCCACCTCATGCGAAGAGTTGACTCATTGGAAAAGACTCTGATGCTGGGAGGGATTGGAGGCATGAGGAGAAGGGGACGGCAGAGGGTGAGATGGCTGGATGGCATCACGGACTCGATGGATATGAGTCTGAGTGAACTGGAGCTGGTAATGGACAGGGAGGCCTTGCGTGCTGCGATTCATGGGGTCGCAAAGAGTCGGACATGACTGAGCTACTGAACTGAACTGAACTGATGTCTTAATGCATTCCCACACTTTTCATGGTCCTGGTATATAAAAGGTTCTCAATAAATGTTGGTTGAGTCAATAAATGAATGTATGAGTGAATGAATTATGACTTAGGGAGAAATTATACTAAAGTATTGATAAATAAACATTTATTCAATACTTTTAAAAATGTTCATTATCAATTTGTTGATTGATATATGAATGAACTTTGAATGAATTAATGTGACATGCTGAGTTTTTAGAAAGAGACTGAAAAGTCAGCAAGTTTTCCTCTAATTTACACTGTTTTTTATTTTAAGAAACATTTAAAATTCATTTTAAACTGTTTTTAAGATTTGATTTAAAAAGAAGAGTAAATCAGGGATGATAATGGAAGTCACCCTTGACTTTCAAAGTATAATTACTCAGTTTTTAAAATTACTGGTGTTATTGTGTGAAACAAAGTAATTATAAAATAGTCATGTAACTTCAGACCCTGAAGTGATGCACTTTGTGTTCATCTCCAAGAGTCAGTGTCGTACCAACCTGATGAATAAGGCCCAACTTCAGCCACTTATAACAGAGCTAAGAAATGTAATGTGACTCTTGAGTGTCAAATATTACTGTACAAATCCCATGCACTAAAGCCTCTTTTAAAAAGGAGCCTTTGACTCTCTTTCCTATCTTATTTGTTGTTTTTACATATAAACTTGATAAGCTCGATTATTTAGCTTCTGAATGCATGTTAAATATAAATGGCGATTACATAAAAGCTAAACACCAAGACGTCTTTTGTTTTTCAATGGTAACTGCAAGATTTATCAACTGATAGTCCAATCAATATCAGCAAGTAGACTCCCAAATTAGACCCCCAGGGACTTCCCTGGCAGACTACTGCATAAGACTTTTCCTTCCAATGCAGGTTCAAACCCTGGTTGGTGAGCCAAATTCCCACATGCCTCAGGGCTAAAAAGCGAAAACAGAAAACAGAAACAATATTGTAACAAATTCAATGAAGACTTTAAAATGCAACCCCCACCCCCACACACAAACTTTAAAAAAACTATTAGATCCTGCAAATAAAGCAAATCTATCTTCTATCATTTGGTGTACAGAGAAGGAATCCTACAGACATCACTCAATAGTCAAAAGATATTCCAGCCCAAGGACTGCCGTTATGATAGCAACCATAAATATCAAGAAAAAATTTAATTATTCTTAAGAATGCTTTATAGAATTTTTGTAAATTTAAGATTTATTATCTGAAATTTCAACATTTTAGAAGTTAGGCAATGTAAAGGATGATATTCAATTTATGTGGGAACCCATATCTAAATAGAATATGTATTCTAAAATGGATCCAAACTGGAGAGAAATTGCTCATTTTTCATTTAAGGATTGTAAATGAGTGGTTTACTTCCAAGATCTTTTGAAACAGTGGATTAATAAAAATACTACAAAGCAACATAAGTTAATGTACTCTAGATTATGTCTTGCCTATGTTCAGTTCCGCATGACAGTGTGTGGAAAAATCAATTTACTTAACTTTAAACTTTCAGGTTTCCTTTTAGATGATGTTAAAACTAGAAACAATGTGGCAACTGAGCATCTAAAGAATGAGGCTGATAAAAAGTGAATTATATAAGGCTTGACTTTGGAAAAGGAGGAAAATACATCATAGCATAGAGTTACTTTAAAGCTTTAATGTTGGCCAAGGGAGATTAAATTGCATTTGGGGTGTACAGATGCAGAAGATTCCATTGGTGTGATTTTCAAAGCAAAGACAAATGATATTAGGAAATAAAGCATGAGGGCTTCTGCTTTAATCTGTCCACGTTAATGTTTTAATCTATGACTAATTGGAATTGCACGTAAGTTCAGGAAGATTCTTACAGCCTGTCTAAAGCTAGGAGACATGTAAGTCTTTTTAAAAAATACATCTAGGAAGATTGCTTGGCCACAAAAGCAAGAACGTGTGAAGAATTGTTCTAATGAAGCTTGTCAGTGTGTCTAATTTGAAATTAATATGGAATATGCACCAAAAAATAACACAGTAATGTGTGCTATCAAAAAATAGTGAAAATAAACTAAAATATACTACACGATCTCCAAAAACAAAACATCACTGCCTTTAAAAGTCTTTAAATAAAGGAAAAAGAAATACCACCCAAGAGAATTACTAAATCCAAAGATGATGTCATTTCTCTGCTTAAAATCCTGCAGTGGCTCTCAGAGCCTCCAGAATACTCTGAGCCTCTCAACATGACATATGAGGCCAGCTTGATCTGGTCCTGGCCCTTGAAGCTTTATAGGTCTTGTGTTGGGTCATGTTGCATTGCAAGCACTCCACTCAACTATGCCAGCCTATTTGTAGTTTCTGGAGAGCAGCCTGTTCTCTTATGCCCAGATGCTTTTGTGCATGCTGTCCTCGCCTAGAAAGGTCTTCACCCCTCCCTTCATCTCAGCCAACACATCTCTCTAAGACTCAGTTTAAACATTGGATGCCTCTGAGAACTGTGATAATAAAAACATGATTAACTGTTTAATGTCATTGGCCTGGAAAATCCCATGGATGGAGGAGCCTAGTGGGCTACAGTCCATGGGGTCGCTAAGAGTCAGACACGACTGAACGACTTCACTTTCACTTTTCACTTGCATGCATTGGAGAAGGAAATGGCTACACACTCCAGTGTTCTTGCCTGGAGAATTCCAGGGCCAGAGGAGCCTGGTGGGCTGCCGTCTATGGGGTCGCACAGAGTCAGACACAACTGAAGCGACTTAGCAGCAGCAGCAGCAACTGTTTCATATGAGTAACAAGAAAGTTCTTAGAGAGTTTGGTGAAAGAAGAGATAAATTCCCAACCAGCTAAGGTCTGGGAGAGATTTTATGGGGAGGTTTATGTTAGATTCATAGGCCTATGAAGCTTTTAACATTTTAAAACTTTAAAATGTTTAAAACAAAAGCTTTTATTCTGTATATCTCATCCTCCTTGGTCATTTTACTCCTACGTTGGGACCTTGAGAGTTAGCTTGGAAGAGCTAATAGGATAGAAAAATCACCAATACGTCAACAATTAAAACATAGATTTCTCTGTGTAGGAAGGTTGTTCTCTTTGAGTAGATGGTCAGATGGGGCTCACTTATTAATGAGGGAAAAATAGAACACTGTCCAGCCACCCAAATCAGATCCTACACCATGGAGATACACAAACCCACCTGTTGGAACTCCAGCCATTCCCTCTGAATGCCCACCTTACCTTACTTTCTTTTGACACTAAAAAAAAGCTGCTGAAATCTCATGTTCCTCAAGAAGCCCTCCCAACTAACAGAAAATGTGTTGACAGCTTTATGGACATGTAGAAATAAAAGACTTGTGTTTTGGAGGCATACAGACTTGTAAGTAAGATCGCTCTGGGTAAGTTACTTAACTTGCACCCACGTTGTCTCTACTCTGGGATTCAGGCATAACTGAGGAAGAGCTTATTCACAGGGAGGACCCAAGACCCTTGACGGATGAACGTAAAAGGAATTGTGCCCACCTGCAAAAGTTTGGGTCAAGAGCAGTGGCACTGCCAATGGTGGTGGCATGGGCCAGTGATGCCGACAGAGCCCTAGACACTGCTAGTCTCAAGTGGGAAGTACTTGGGTTGAGCGTCTGGGGCACAGTTGAGTGATCATTGATAGCATTTTCACATATCACCATGGCAAGCCAGGGCAGAAGAAGGGGTAAACAGTAGATACCACACTATGGTCAAAAGAACTAGTTCCTGGCATGCAGATGAGTCATCCCAGCCAAGGCTGGAACTTCTAGAATGATTTGGGAAGAAAATCCATAAAGAAAATTAGGGGACCAAAGTTCCTCCGTATGACTAGGAGAAATGTCATGAAAAGAATATATCATGACTATTTTTAAAATCAGGCTGTTATGGATTCTAAGAGTGAAATATTATACCTGAAAAAAGTGATATTTGAATAATTGGTATGTGGCTTCAGCTTAAGGGAAAAAAATCAAAAACAAAGCAGATTAAATCCATGTTTATTTAAAGTGGCAGAAAAGCAATTTAAAAAGCATAAACCTACAAAAATAAAGAGAACAGGAGAGAAAATCATAATGGGAAGGATGTGTTAACAAATGTGTGAAGTGAATTAGCAGAGAAATGGCATGGACTAAGTCAAGAAGCAAGTCAATTCTTGTGTAAACTCCTAGAAAAGGTTCTTGTTTTGTGTGTGTGTTTGGCTGCACTGGCTCTTTGTTGCTCTGAGCCAGAGCTGTTGCCAGCTTGTGGTGCAGGGGCTCTTCAAAGTGCCGCTTCTCTGGTTGCAGAGCCCGGGCTCAGACACGCAGCTTCCGCAGTTGCAGCATGTGGACTCGGCAGGTGCAGCTCCCCCTTATTCGCTCCACAGCAAGGGCCGAGGGAGTGAGCCTGTGTCCCCTGCATGGGCAGGTGGATTTTTAACCACTGGACCAGCAGGCAAGTCCCTGGAAGAGGGTTCCTTTTAAGGTCAAAAGTTATTGAAAATAGGGAGATTCACTGAAATTTTTAATAATAAGCTGTTCAGCGTCTTAGCTCAGACAGTCAGACAACTGCAACCTCACCATGCAAACTCCTGCCTCAGGGAGTAACTCTAGCAGAAGACTGGAAAACTGCACTCTGAAGAGAGTGATCTTGAGAGACTCGAGACTCTGAGGTGCAAATGGTTGCTTCTGAGAAGTGGGACTCAGGAACAGAAAGGGCAATAGGGGCCTGCGGGCTTAGGTTTTGTGTTTCTATTTGTTTTTTTCTTTATAAGGCTTGTAGTTGTTTTATATGTGTGTGTATATGTATACAGGCATAAACATATGTGTGTGTAATCATTTTGATTTTAAATAATATTTAAATGAAATTATAATTTAAAGTAAAATAAGAATAAAAAGTTTCATATTCGTGAGCACACATTTAAAACTACACACTATTGTATTAATTCATAAAATCTTTCTTGCGTTACTGATCATTGATTCCACAAGTGGTGCTGGGGATTTTTCTTTTTAATAACGGCCTCCTGTCATGACGATGAACTGCCAGGGACCTGTAAGTAAGCCTGCCATGCACAGGCACGTAGGCTGTGGATGCCCCGACTCCAGGGCAGCCGACACTGGCAGTGTGACAGCTGACGGCAAGTCTCCACGAGCATCAGCATCTACTTCCGTCTCGCTTGCAGTCAGGTTTGTGAACGCGCTCCCTCGCAGTTGGTCCGCTTTCTCGGGCGTTGCTCTTCTGGCTTCATCACCAGTATGCGCTCATTGTGTTCCCGTAAATGGCTCAGTTCCCTTCACAAGATGTTAAGATACAAGCATGAATTTTACCTTTGTAGGATTTCCCCATTCTTTTCTCTTCCATTTTTTTCAGTTCATAATTGTACATTTGATAGGGCTTACACTAACATTTGGAATTTCTGATTATATATGTAGTCAGACTTGATCTAAAAGACTCTGTTACACTTATTTTTACATTTTCTCAAGCTTTGCAACTTATTAACCAATAACAATGAATGATTACAACTTTGGTTGTTTTTAAAAGTTCATCAGTGACTTATTGGCTCTTGAGAAGCTTGGAAGCATATCAACGAATGTTCTGTAGCAGCTGTTAAGGAAAGGCAGACAATTGCTTTTATGACAATACTTTAGAAAGTAAATGGATAAGCCAAGTTATTGGTAGGTAAAATTAGGTCTTATGTATTTCTCAGGTTAATTCAGTCCTTGGTCTTTTCCCTGTTGAATGAATATCTGAGTTTTAAGTCTCTCTTCTCTAATTGTTGACTTTGCTCCCTCTACTGGAATCTTGCTTAAACTGAATGGAAAGAGTTTATCTGAAATTGAATAGTTTCTCTTTAGAGTTGGTGTATCAGCCTCGGATTGAAATGAAGACTAGGAAATTTTTCCCAAAGCATAACTTAAAAGTGCCAGTGTCACATGGAGAAATTTTTGTCTCTCATCTTTCAAATGCAAGCCAGTGTACAGGATTATTTTGGTTTAAAGAAAAGGAATGTTTAAATCAAACTCGTGGGTAATTTAATTCAGTTCAAACCTTGCAGCATTCTGGCTTTTTGGAGAGTTACATTTCTGTTTTTACTACTTTGTCATGAGTTTTAAATGCTTTAAAGCATTGCAAAAATGATAGGAGTTGATTAAGTATATGGTAGGCACTTCAAAGGATCTCAGAATACATTTTATAAACATTGCATTCTCATTCTCCATATAGCTGAGGTAAAAACAGTAAAGATTGTTTCATTTAATGGGAGAAAGCCTTCAATTTAGAGAGAAGGGGATGTGTCTACGCAGGTTCACATACTATTCAATAGCAAACTAGTAGGATGTATGCCAAATTCAGTCAGTTGAAGAAAGTAGGGGAAACCATTAGACCATCAGGTATGACCTAAATCAAATCCCTTACGATTATCCAGTGGAAGTGGGAAATAGATTTAAGGGCCTAGATCTGATAGACAGAGTGCCTGATGAACTATGGACGGAGGTTCGTGACATTGTACAGGAGACAGGGATCAAGACCATCCCCATGGAAAAGAAATGCAAAAAGTTGGAGATTTAGCAGCCCTCTGCCCCCATGGCATTCAGGAAAGGAGGACAGGAAAATAAATGAAGACATGACTACCAACTATTCTTCAGTGAAAAGAATTGTGGTGAGAGGTGGCCAGTGGCGCCCGTGGTTCTGGAAGGAGGGGAGTAGAAGGAGGTGGGAAAAGAACAAGCAGAAACGGGAAAGGACCTCTTCTAGATGGGAAGGTCAAGAAGGCTTATCTGAAGGGATGCTTCAGAATGAAGAGGAGCCACCTTTGGAAGGGAGGGTGAGGTATAGTTGCGTGTCACGGGCCTGAACACACGGAAGAGATCTGAGGAGGGGAGTACTTGGGGTCTCGGGGGAGCCGCCCCATGACAGGCATAAGCCAAGTGCGTGAATGAGGTGAGTCAGCAGGGGAGGCAGGGGCCAGGCCACCCGGGGCCTTTCAGCCAGGCTAAGGGGTTGGATTTAACCTACAAGCAAACGGGAATGTGCTGGGGAGCTTCAGGCTGTCCCAGGGAATTCTCTGTTTCTGGTTTGCAAAGTTCCATTTTGCCACCGTGTGGAGCTTGTACAGCGGGGCTGGGAGTAGAAGCAGGAAGAGGAGGAACACTTGGGAACGACAGATGGGGAGGATGCCGCTGGGCTGGCGTGGCTAGGAGGGGGTGGTGGCAGCTTCCTATGCACACGGCCTGTGCCCAGCACTTGACTTGCACGTTCTTTGGTCTTCATGACTACTGCAAAGCCTAGGCATAGGAAATCACAGGACAAGTTTCCTCCAAATCCCTTCCCTCGACCAGAAAGTTCACTGGAGATATATCTTGTGTCAATCTAGAGGGCGAAACTTCAGGACATCTTGGGAGAATAAAAGCCACCCTGGTGTGACTGGAATATAGACTGTGTGAAGGGTTTAGAGGGACTCTGCAACCCAAGGACTGTAGCCTGCCAGCCTACTCTGTCCATGGAATTTTCCAGGCAAAAATACTGCAGTGGGTTGCCATTTCCTCCTCCAGGGTACCTTCCTGACTCAGGATTGAACCCGAGTCTCCTGCATGTCTTGCATTGGCAGGCAGATCTTTTACCCCTCTGCGACCTGGGAAGCCCCTACACAGCACACAAACCTAATCCAGGGGGTCAGGACTGAACCACAGAGACTCAAGCTGGGACAGCCAAGAACAGAAGCTGGAACTTGGATTCTAGTGCCCGGTGTAGCTGCACAGGGCTGATCCCACACGCTTTGAAGTCAGGTGGACCAGGTTCAGACCCCAGCTCTGCCACTTAGTGCCAGTGTTAGCTTAGGAAAGCCAAAGATAAGAAAATTCAATGGGAAAAGCTAGTTGGGAAAAAGAGAGAAAACAAGGAGTCAATACGTTGTTTTAGGTGACTGACCAATTAACCACATGGAGAAGTTCAAATATAAACCTGTTAGAAACAAACATCTGTAGTGCAGGTGCAAGTTCAAGGCTAGAATTGTTCACAGAGAATAGAGAGAAGTAGAAGAGATAGAACTTTAGTGTATTCCTCGATTCTTAAACTTTTCTGTTGATTTTGTACCGTCCTTTAGAACATATAAAGCTCTTCACTAACTTAAGGGGAAAATTTGGTTCCAAATTGGTTGAAAGCTTTTGGAATATCTAGAACTGTTATTACATTAAATGAACAAAGATCAATGTGATTGATGATGATGATGTAATTTTAGCTCTTAAATCTGCTTTTCCATATCATGGCCAGCCTCATAGAGTCTTCTTCCCCCAGGTAATTTGCTACTGTGAATTTCAAAACCAAGCCAAACCAACAAACAAAAACCAAGATTGTCCAAATAAAGAATATTTTCTTTCTGACTGGTACCTTTCCCCTTGAGAAAAGTATATAAACATTCACTGGCTGTGTAGGCTTCTGATTCTGATTGTTAAAAAGATTTTATTTGCAGTTGGTAATTTTTTCTTTGTTCATTTGTTTTTATTTTGTTCTGTGTTTGTTTAGTTCTCTATTTGGAGGCATGTTCTGAATTCATGAGGTTTTTAAGTAAGTGATCCACCCAAAAAACTGTATCTCTTCTCTTATTATTGACAGAGCTCTGAGGCTCCATCTTTTCAAAGCTTCTATTAAGAATTAATGCTAATAAAGCAAAGGGACCAGTAGAACATAAGCTTACTATCTCTAAACAGTAACTTTAAAGAGATTTCTTTCAAGATAATCATAAATACCAATAAGCTAGCATTTCTCAACTCTTAATACATCTGGACAGGTAAGAGTTTTCATTTGTAAAACCGTAAAAGGGATTCTATGTTATAATAATAATGATAGCAAATATATAGTACTTGTAACATGTCAGATATTGTTCTAAGTACTTTACACAAATTAGCTCAATGATTTCTCACAGAAATTCCATAAAGCAGATACTTTTATTAGGTCCAGATTATTTCACAGATTAGGTAACTGAGGCACAGAGATATTAGATAACTTGCTCTGGGTTACTAAGTTCAAAAACAGCAAAGCCAGGACTAAGGCAGAATAGCTCCCAAATAGATGCTCCGAAGTATTATACCATCAACTATCTCAGAGAATGACTTTGAGGCCTCAGAAGAATGATACTATTAGAAGAGGAGTAAGGAGATGATTAGCTTTTTTCCTTACACATCAATGCATAGTCTCACTTGTTACAACAACTGAGTTTTAATTTTACTTTGAATGTCATCAAAAAAGATATTTTTCTGGTACCTCACAGAAAAAGAGTATCTTGATGGTCAGGAGTCACAGGAAAAGATACTCAACTCTCTTAAACATGAAGGAAGTGATAATTAAAACCACAATGAAATACCATCATATATACATTTAGCCAAAATGACTAAGATTTAAAGCAAAATAATACCAATTTTGGCAATAACAAATGGAAACAATTGGATATGAAACAACTGGAATTCTCATACACTACTGGAGGAGTATGAATCAAGATAGCCAGTTTAGGAAACAATTTGGCAGGGTTTATTAAAGCTGAACATACATATATACCAAGACCCAGATATTCCACTCCTAGATATATACTGATCTGTTCAACTAAAGGCATATTCAAGAATTTTTATAGCAACATCATTCATAATAGCCACAGGCTAAAAAGAGCCCAGTTCAGTTCAGTTCAGTTCAGTCGCTCAGTCATGTCTGACTCTTTACGACCCCATGAATCACAGCACGCCAGGCCTCCCTGTCCATCACCAACTCCCAGAGTTCACTCAAACTCATGTGCATCGAGTTGGTGATGCCATCCAGCCATTTCATCCTCTATCATCCCCTTCTCCTCCTGCCCCCAATCCCTTTCAGCATCAGGGTCTTTTCCAATGAGTCAACTCTTCACATGAGGTGGCCAAAGTACTGGAGTTTCAGCTTTAGCATCAGTCCTTCCAATGAACATCCAGGACTGATCTCCTTTATGATGGACTGGTTGGATCTCCTTGCAGTCCAAGGGACTCACAAGTGTCTTCTCCAGCACCACAGTTTAAAGCATCAATTCTTCGGCACTCAGCTTTCTTCAGAGTCCAACTCTCACATCCATACATGACCACTGGAAAAACCAAGTGTTTGTCAATAGTCCAGTAGATGAACCGTAGTATAACCATAAAATGAGACACTATATTGCACTGAGAAGGAATTTACTATTGCTACATGCAACACATGAATAAATTTCATAAGTGATAAAAGACACTAGAGAAAAAAAACTCAAAAAGCTATGTTCTGTAATACTTAGTGAAAAGAAGTCAATCTGAAAAGGCTACATAACTGTGATTCTAACTCTGACATTCTGGAAAATGCAAACCTTATGAAGACAGTAAGAAGATCTGCAGTTGTTGGGGGATGGGGGGATGACTAGACAGAGCACACAGGATTTTTAGGGCAGTGAAAACACTCCGCATGATATTATAATGGTGGCTGCATGTCAAACCCAGACTATAAAGCACCAAGAATGAGCCCTAATGTCAGCTGCAGACCGGGTGACTATGGCGTAGCATAGGTCCATCAGCTGTAACAAATTTACCACTTTGCTGGGGGATGTTGATGATGGGGGAGGCTATGCATCTGTCGGCAGAAGGGACAGATATAGGGGATCTGTATACTTTCAATTATGCTGTGAGCCTAAAAATGCTGTAAAACATAAACTCTTTAAAAAAATACTATGCACTCTGTAATTCCATTTGTAGAAACATAAAATCAAGAAAACTAATATAAAGTATTAGAAGTTAGCAGATTGGTTACTTTTGGGGGGAGTAGTGGGTGGAAGGAAAGGTGAGCCTCTGAGGTGGTGGCAGTGTATTAGTTCTTGATTTGAGCTAGTTTACAAGGGTGTGTTTGCATTGTGAAAATTCAGTGGGCTGGACAATTAGGATTTATTCCTTTCCTCATATATGTTATAATTCAGTAAAAAGTATTTTTCAAAGATACATTGTTCTAAAGTTAAAGACAATAATATGGAAAAGTATCTGGCCATAACATTATTCATGCCATCATAAAATGCTACTCAAGCCTGCACCTTTCTCTTTGAAGTTCATAGGAGCTTATCTCTAGAAACCTATTTAAAAAGTGATCAATTTAAAAATGCCAAAATGGTTCCAGCCTGGATTCTTAGTTCACAAAGGTGTCTGGAAAAAAGGTAAATGTTATTGGCTCTCCCAAAACAAATTTCGTATGATTGTCATTAGAAGAAATAGGAATTGTGTGGTTCTGCTAAAGAAGAAAATATTTGTCTTCAAGTGTGGCAGAGATTAAAGAACCATGTGTTGTAGTTTTCTTCTTTGTTTAATAGTCACACTACAAGGAATGACCTCTCTGTTCACTGGTTCATGTATCAGGTCTCAAATGGAGACAGTATGGCTGGATTTTAAGATGATGGACTAGGTACCTGCTGTAGTCATGCATCCTACAGTGAATCCATGGAAATGATAAGAAAGATATTCTTCAGGAGAAAAGGAAAAGTTGAAGGAAGAAGAAGAGGGGAAGAGGAAGGAGGAGGAAAAATATGAGGAGGGGGAGGGCAGAAGGACAGAAGGAGAGAAAGAGGAGGGGAAGAGAGACATCAGCATAAAGGTGCTTGAGTGTGAGAGTAGAAGGGGGCCTTCAGTGGGTGAGCGTCTCTGAGGAATCCCTAGGACAGAAGACAGAGAGAACCAACTGAAAAGGGAAACCACAGCCCTAATTATGAGCAAAAATCATCCCGGAAGATGGGCACAACACAAAGTGTTTTATACCAGAAGGTATACATAGCTCACACTTAGGAGATCTGTAGTCCTTGGATGAGACACTTGATTTTAATAGATGGGGGAGATCATCTGCCCACTCATAGGACAGATGAAATAGAAGAGGGTTCAATTCAACATTCACTGAGTGCTTCCTACATAGAAAGACTGGGCCAGACATTAGAAGCACTGTGATGAAAATAATGGCCGCTGATCGTGAGGAATACAGCCTAGCTGCAGAAGATCAAGACATCACAGCATTTCACTAAGATGTCGTTAAGTGTGTGAGGGTGATATAGGATGACAGAGAGCAGATCACTTACCCTGATCTCAGAGCTGAGGCAGATCTCCTGGAGGAGATGACATCTATGCAACTGGAGTCTTGAAGGATAAATTATAATCAATATGCCCAAGTGGCAAAGGGTAGGTGTGCTACAAAAGTGGATATCATTTGGAAGGTGAGAGGGAAATTGAAAAGTTTTAAGAAGGGTGGCTAATTCTGCATTCCTGGAAAGCTCACTCTAGTTGTCACTTGGAGGGTAAGAAATAGGAATCTTCTAGAAGCAGGCTCCTATGGAGTTAGGAGACAGTTTCAGATGACTGGGTCTGGGGTACTAAGGGCAGAGTTGGAAAAGAGAAAAAGGAATAGGCAGAGAGGATTAAGCAAATGGCAAGGCTTGAATAGTATCTAATATTTGGACTTTTTGACAGGAATATGGTGATGGTATTAACTAGAAACTGGCCCCACAGGAGGAAAATGAGTTCGGAATAGAAAATAGTTATTTCCGTTTTAGACATGGTGCATTCCTTGCTAAATGGAATATCCAGAAGGAAATTAGATATATAATTCTGAAGAAGAGAGATGAAGAGGAAGAATATGGCTTTGAAGGGTTATGGGCATCTAAGTAATACTTAAACACATTGGAGTAAGTTCAGTTCAGTTCAGTCACTCAAGGTGTCCAACTCTTTGCAACCCCATGAACTGCAGCACGACAGGCCTCCCTGTCCATCACCAACTCCTGGAGTCCACCCAAACCCATGTCCATTGAGTCAGTGATGCCATCCAGCCATCTCATCCTCTGTCATCCCCTTCTCCTCCTGCCCTCAATCTTTCCTAGCATCAGGGTCTTTTCAAATGAGTCAGCTCTTAGCATCAGGTGGCCAAAGTATTGGAGTTTCAGCTTCAGCATCAGTCCTACCAATGAATATTCAGGACTGATGAGAGTAAATACCAGTCAGCAAGAAGAAAGGGTAAGGATTGCAGAGCACGAGGCCCAGGGCAGAGCTCCAGGGAACCCTGCCACTGAAGAGGAAAATAGAAGACAGTGCCACAAAGAGTCTATGAAGCAGCAAGCTGGGAAAGTATGGACAGAATCCTGCCAGAACGATGCCTTGGAAGCTGTAGAGTACAGAGCTTCCAGAAAGAGAGTCTGGTGCAGGGGAGAGGTCCAGGCGGTCACGTGCTCGTTAGATTTGACAGCCTGGAGGGCGTTGTTTGTATGGTGGGAGCAGTTTCACTGGAGTGCAAGGGTGGAAGCCTGAGTGTGGTGAGCTAGAAAGGGAATAGGAGGCAGAGGCTACAATTAGAGACAAGAAACAGCCCTAAAGGAATGAGCAATATTGGGTAGCAGGTAGAGGAAGAAGGAGAGCCAAAGATCTGGATTTGCTTGTTTGTTTTAGTCACAGAAAAAACTTGACTACGTTTGTACATTGGAAGGGAAGAGAAAGAAGCTGAAAATGCAGGAAATAGAAGAAACTGTTCATGAAATAATGTGCTGTAGCATCCTGAGGGTGGAGGGTGGAGGGTGCTCATCCATGAGCAAGAGAAAGGTGTGGGTATCATAAGCAGGGGCAAAAGAGAACCAAAAATTGGCTGATTTCATGTTGGGTCCAAAGAATCCCAGTAAATTCCACAAAGTCAGAGGGACAGTGCCCATGATGGGAGTGGTTGATTGAGAGGTGTGAGGCCAGTGGGGAAGGTTGGCAGCAGTCCCCACAGGAGTAAATTGAGCCATAGCAAATACCAGGACTGTGCAGCAGTGTTGAGAGCCCACAAAACCCATGAATGTATAGTAACTCATCTGCACGTTTGTGAGCCTTCCTTTTGTAGTAGCACTCAGCGCACTGAGAGAGTAGCAGAGAAGGGGAATTATGGTGTTCTCCCAGAGCTGGGGCTTTGCCAGGAGTGTGAAACAAAAGACAGTGGAGAGTGATGGTGAGATAGTGATCCAGGAGATCGAAGTGTGATCTTAGGTTAAGACAAGGCTTTGATCTTGGAAGTTATCAAAGGACTAGAGGTTGAAATAGAGAACAACTAAGCTGGAAAAAGAAAAGGTTATGTCTGAAACACAGGCATCTGTTAACACAAAAGTAGTTATTTGGAAATAGGATAATGCATTTGAAAGAAAGAGAATCACATGTATAAAGACAGAGGCAAAGAGGAACAGAGAGAATTTTAGCGTAACTGGAACACATGTTACATAAAGTAGCATGAGATCAAGGCAGAAACGTGCTTTAGCCCTAAGAAAGTTGGGACACTGGCTCCTCTAAGAAGCCTGGAGTCAGTCCAAATTCTCAGACAGGGCTGTCTAAGCTGGCTATGGTTGTGCAGGTCATGCCCAGCACAGGGACTGTCCGAGGTGGGCTGAACTCCAAGCCAAGCTCTCTTTGCCAAACCACTCAGCCCGCTCTGTGGCTGCTTGAGCAGGAGGAAAATGATCTTTTCTTTAATTTACCACCCTCCCCTCCTGGAGGGGAAACACTTCTCCAGATCATCCCAGGGGGTGACTTTCTCATTGGCTAGCAGTGGCTGAATGGAGTGACATGCTCGGATGGATTTTCAGGATGACCTCTCTGGCCCTGGTGTAGATGACCTAGAATAAGGAGACACCGTACATAGGAGAACAGAACAGTTATCTCCAGAACAGGGACCTGACAAAGATACAGCTGAGAGGCTAGATCCAGAGCAAGCTTTGTAGCAGAATTAACATTGAATACCTTCAGCATCTTACCTCAGATATGCAGATGATACCATTTTAATGGCAGAGAGTGAAGAAGAACTAAAGAGCCCCTTGATGAAGGTGAAAGAGGAAAGCGAAAAAACTGGCTTAAAGCTACATTCAGAAAACCAAGACCATGGCATCCAGTCCCAACACTTCATGGCAAATAGATGGGGAAAAAGTGGAAATAGTGAAAGATTTTCTTTTCTTGGGCTCCAAAATCACTGCAGACGGTGACTGCAGCCATGAAATTAAAAGACATTTGCTTCTTGGAAGAAAAAATGTGATAAACCTAGACAGTGTATTAAAAAGCAGAGACATCATTTTACCAAGAAAGGTCCATATAGTCAAAGCTATGGCTTTTCCAGTAGTCATGTACGGCTGTGAGAGTTGGACCATAAAGAAGGCTGAGTGATGAAGAATTGATGTTTTTGAATTGTGGTGTTGGCGAGGACTCTTGAGAGTCCCTTAGACTGTGAGGAGATCAAACCGGTCAGTCCTAATGGAAATCAACCCTGAATATTCATTGGAAGGACTGAAGCTGAAGCTCCAAAGTATTGGAGCATAGAGCAATAGTCAGCTCTGATGCAAAGAGCCGACTCACTGGAAAAGATCCTGATGCTGGGTGAGGGCAAGTGAAGGGGAAAACAGAGGATACCATGGCTGGATGGCATTACTGACTCAGTGGAAATGAGTTTGAGCAGACTCAGGGAGAGAGTGAAGGACAGGGAAGCCTGGCATGCTGCAGTTCATGGGGTCGCGGAGAGTTGTACACAACCTGGCTACCGAACAACAACAAACTTAGAGACAGCAGAAAAGGGGAAAGACTCGCCTTTATTCTCCACTGTGTTCCCAGACCTTACCACAGCGAAGGCTCAATTGTGTGTGCATGCTTAGTCACTCAGTCGTGTCCAACTCTTTGCAACCCCATGGACTGTAGCCCACCAGGTTCCTCTGTCCATGGCATTTTCAAGGCAAGAATACTGGAGTGGGTTGCCATTTCCTACTCCAGGGGGGTCTTCTTGACCCAGGGATCAAATCTATCTCTTGCATCTCCTACATCAGCAGGCAAATTCTTTACCACTGTGCTACCTGGGAAGCCCCAATGCTCAATTAATATTTTGTCAAATGAAGAAAAAATAATAAAGTTGCAAGCAACAAGCACATTTTCAAGAGAAAGATACCATCTGCTTAGGTGGAACTCTCTACCCAGAGGAAACAGTACCTTCAGTAAGCCTATTAAATTTTGAGTAAGTTGTAAAACTGAGAACACCCATCTAGAAATTTAGAAGGAGTTCAGTTCAGTTCAGTTCAGTCGCGCAGTCGTGTCCGACTCTTTGCAACCCCATGAATCACAGCACGCCAGGCCTCCCTGTCCATCACCAACTCCCGGAGTTCACTCAGACTCATGTCCATCTAGTCTGTGATGCCATCCAGCCGTCTCATCCTCTGTCGTCCCCTTCTCCTCCTGTCCCCAATTCCTCCCAGCATCAGGGTCTTTTCTAATGAGTCAACTCTTTGCATGAGGTGGCCAAAGTACTGGAGTTTCAGCTTCAGCATCATTCCCTCCAAAGAAATCCCAGGGCTGATCTCCTTCAGAATGGACTGGTTGGATCTCCTTGCAGTCCAAGGGACTCTCAAGAGTCTTCTCCAACACCACAGTTCAAAAGCATCAATTCTTCGGCGCTCAGCCTTCTTCACAGTCCAACTCTCACATCCATACATGACCACAGGAAAAACCATAGCCTTGACTGGACGGACCTTAGTCAGCAAAGTAATGTCTCTGCTTTTGAATATGCTATCTAGGTTGGTCATTACTTTTCTTCCAAGGAGTAAGCGTCTTTTAATTTCATGGCTGCAGTCACCATCTGCAGTGATTTTGGAGCCCCCAAAATATAAAGTCTGACACTGTTTCCACTGTTTCTCCATCTATTTAAGCAATGTTCACATTCTTGACTGAATATTCAAATAACATGAGAAGCTTTTTAAAATTCCAGTGCCCATACTGGACCAGCTGACTCAGAAACTCAGGGGATGGGATCCAGGCATCCATATTTTTTAAAGCTCCTGTGATGATTCCAATATACAGTCACCAACTTTCGTGGAACTCTGCAAATCCTGTTCTAGATTTCTAGATATGGTCATTAACACAGCATAGGCAAAACCTGGGTCAGAGACAGGGCAGAATAGTTTAACATATTTGATCATCTTGTGGCAATGAATCCTTCATTTCTGATGAAATCTTTTTACCTAGTGATCAGTTCTTCAAAATTCATTCCAACATCTTGGCAAAAGATGAAAAAAAGTAAAGAAATGCATTACATTGCTTCACTGATTTTAGGAAACTAAACTGTGGGTCAAATATGCTATAAAATAGGGGCTTTTTAATGATAGTTTAAAAATGAGACAGATATAAACACAGACAGAGGGCACAGATATAAGCTTTTTTAAGAACTCTTCATTCTGCTATGGTTGTATGTGTTTCGTGTGAGTCAGAAAAACTAGACACTGCAGAAAAATAAAAGGAAGAGTTTGAAAATAATTTAAGAGTAAGAGAGAGGATATTTCTGTACAGAGTGGAAAGTTTGTAGGAAGAAAGGAAAAGCAAAAATCCTAGGGCAAGTATCGATCTAATCTTCAACCCAGGGGCTTTCCCACTGAGTTCTGCACTGTGACTTGGAGACCCGTCACCTCTGTGAACTTCATTTTCTTCCCTTACAAACAGGTGTCCACGCCCTGGTGAGCACCAGCCCTCTCTAGTAGCCAAACATTCTCATTCTATTATGTTTTACTCTAACTTGAACAGGCTAAAAGTCATTTAAGCCTTGCCCTTCTTGACCTGAAGGAAAGCACAGACATTGCTCACCAAAACGAGAAGTCTAAGACCCTAACCCAGAACAGGATTATTTTTTACCAATCTGCAACAGATAAGGATTTGAGAGTAAAAGTTTAGAAATGTTCACAGTAATTGAATAATCTCTGTCAAGTCACATAACAAAATATTGAGGCTTATATTTTGTTTATCTTTGTGTTTTTGACTTCCCTGGTAATTAATTTTATAATATTTTCTAAAGATACAAGTCCACAGTAAACCAGAACTTTTCTGAGTCGGTCTTCTACCATGGATAGCTTGGGAAGCACTCAGATAGGCCAGTATTACATTTGAACATCAAGGGAGAAGGTGCACACAGAAGAGGTGAATGCTGACAAGTTCATGTTTACCCTACCTGCTTTGAATGTATATTTTAAAGACCTATTTCATTTTACTCTGAATCATCATTATTATTTTTTCTACTATAGGTTTATCTGCATTGTTAGCGGCTCTTATAGAGGAAAACAGTCTGTATTAGAAAGCACGTGGTAAAGAGCTGTTTTAGCAATCCAGTGGTTGCTCAGTATGCTCAGAGGATTGGTCCTAGCAGCACCTGCAGATACCAAAATCTGAGGATGCTTACGTCTCTTAAAGGGTTTGGTCCAATGAAAACCGTCGGCCCTCGGAATTTGCCCCTGCCAAACCCACAGATATGGAGGGCCGACTGTTATGAGCTCCTTTTCTGAACCAGTGTCAGGTAACAGGGAGAAGTGATTAGCTCCTGTTGGGAGGGAGGGGTACTCGCCTTTCCAAGAAGCAAATTAAGTCACTCTCCCTCCTGACTGGAAACAGCTATCCTTGGGTATGAAACCATTAATGTAGGGACTTGAGTGCATACTCACTCGTGTCTGTCTCTTTTACGACTTCGTGGACCGCAGCCCGCCGGGCTCCTCTTGTCTGTGGAATTTTCCAGGCAAGAAAACTGGAGTGGGTTTCCTTTCCTCTTCCAGGGGATCTTCCCGACTGAGGGATCGAAACCGCGTCTCCGGCGTTGCCAGGGGTATTCTTTACCACTGAAACAGCTGGGAAGCAATGTAGGGGCACCCTGGGTTAAATACGAGGAAGCCTGCTCAGGGAGGTTCATTTCCTCCAGACCGTGCAGCTAAGTGCACAGGGAAAGCAGGATGCAAACCCGAGACACTGCTCCAACTACGCCTGCTCGCTGCCGCTCCGCCGCCAAAGATGCTCTGGGAGGTGCCCTGAGGATGCACACCGATACAAGCTTCACTTTCAGGCGCCTGAAAGAGGGTAATAAACAGTAAAAGAATATGGAGTGCTTATGAATCTCCTTCATGTGTAAATTTCCTTGTTCTAGTTAGAGCTTTCTGCACATAGCCAAGCTCGACGTTTGTCCCTAACCGATCTGCGCATCACACAGGGAAATACGAAAGGAGAGGAATGTCACTGCCATCCACACCAGCTTCTGGAGACTGGTTGGATCTAAGTTACAAATAAACATGCTCGGAAAGCAAATCACCCAATCCTTTTAGGAGATAAGTGGGATGTGAGTTAAAAGTAAGTGAATAGCCCTGAGAACTAGCAAGTCTTTGCAGAGATTATAGAGTCATTGTAAGGAATTCAGAAACTGTATTGGTTAGGTTAATACATGCCTGTTCAGTGAACTCAGCCACCTTCCTACTTCAGAGAAATAGCTGCACTGGGAACTAAAATTGCTAATCAGTTAGTTATTTGCCTCTCTTATCTAAACAATGTCAGGAAAAATATTCAGATTCTGAATATAGGGGCAACATAAATTTTTAGTCTATATTTTTAGCATTGTTCAGTTTTGCTTGAGAATATAGCATCTTACTTGGCTACTGCATTGTTATTAACATATTAAAATTAATAATTCTGGGGGGTTTGCCATATTCTGAAACATTTAGCAAAATATTTTACATTCCCCATACATGCTCATGATTTTTTTTTTAATTTTTATTTTTACTTTATTTTACTTTACAATACTGTATTGGTTTTGCCATACATTGACATGAATCCACCACGGGTGTACATGTGTTCCCAAACATGAACCCCCCTCCCACCTCCCTCCCCATAACATCCCTCTGGGTCATCGCTGTGCACCAGCCCCAAGCATCCTGTATCCTGCATCGGACATAGATGCTCATGATTTTTTAAAGGCACAGAGTCAGATCCTTTAATTCTTGGCATCCCTGATTAAAAGTTAATATTTGATAAAGGCATCAAGCTATCAATACTAAAACCTGCTGGTTAGGTGCAATGGATGTGATCTCTTCAATAACAAAAATAATTCAGATTCTTTTAAAAGCTCCTGGGTAAAATTGGCATAGGTGGTCAAAAGATACAAATTTCCAGTTATGAGAGAAATAAGTCCTGGGGATATAATGTACAGCATAGTGGCTACGGTTATAATACTTGTATAACAAATATACTTGTATATTTGAAAGTTGCTAAGAGAAATTCTCACCACACAAAAAAATTTTTTGTAACTGTGGTGATGAATGTCCACTAACTTATTGTGGTAATCATTTCACAGTATATGAATATATCATGATGTTGTATACTAAAATGAATACAACGTTATATATCAATTAAACACTTTTTAAATAATAAAAAGAAGCTCTTTATCTCAAGATAAACTTTATGTCTGTATACTTGCTCTGAGACGATAATGGTGTTAGTTCTGAGTCTTCAGGCTTGAATGAGTCATTTTTTTAAATTCAGTTTATTTATGTACTTTTAATTGGAGGATAATCACTCTACCATATTGTGATGGTTTTTGCCACTCATCAGTATCAATCGGCCATAGGTATACATGTGTCCCCTCCATCCTGAACGCCCACCACCTCTCTCCCCACCCTATCCCCAGGCTGTCACAGAGCACCAGCTTTGGGTGCCCTGCATCCTACATCAAACTGCCACTGCCTATCAATTTTATATATGGTAATGTATATGTTTCAGTGAGACTCTGCCAAATCATCCCACCCTCACCTTCTCCCAGTGAGTCCAAAATCTGTTCCTTAGAGCAAGTCATTGATTAAGTCCACCTTCAGCTGACTGTTTTGTGGTCTTGGCTTGTCCTGAGTAGACTCTGTCTAGCAGCTGATCTTTTGGCCTCTGAGATGCAGATGGCATATGCCAGCGATGCTGTAGGATTGTGTGAAAGACAGTAAAGAAATAGAAAAGTAAAAATGGAATAAAATCTAATTACACGGAGTTTCACTTAAAACAAAAATTGATTGAGTTCCGCCCAAAGTGGCTTCTTGTTTCCTGTGCCAGGAACTACTGTGCGGACCCAGCAGGAAGTGTGCTACAGAGCAGGATCGCATTACACCCTTGTTTTATGGTTCATTTCACTTATTTAATGCAACCCGAGAACCTGCAAAAGGAACACGTTCGAAGGAGGGAATAGGCTTTTTGTCTTGTTTTGTTTTAAGTTTCTTTGATTCAAAACATTTGTTTTTAAAAGGTGCTTATAGTCCCAGAGAAACAGGACTTTCACCGTTGCATGGTGAAGACATTTTTCTTTGTCACAAAATTTAAAGCAGTACCCAACATTGAGTTACATCTAGCGTTGCGTTATGTCTGTTCCCTCTTCTGTGCTCCTCAGGTCATTTTAAAGGTGAAGAATTACAACCATGCCCACGAATGGTCTAAATCGTGTTGAATTCCATATAAGCTCCTCCTAGGATCTCTGATTTGAGGGCCCATGATGTTGAGGGGATGTGGGAGGAAAGGAATATATTTAAGATGCAAAAGGACAATTCATTCATCAAACAGAAGAATGAGTTCCTTTGGCTGTCTTGCTTGAAAATGTGTGAACAGCTGGATTTCCGTGTGGTGGCAAACGCGGCTCCTCACATGCTGCCTCTTCTTCCCTCAGGGACCTCAGTATGAACAACATCAGTCAGCTGCCCCCGAGGCCTCTCCACAGTCTGCGCTTCCTGGAGGAGCTGTAAGTATCACCAGAGTCGTGGTGCGTCCAGTCAGTGCTGGACACGTTCTCACATTCGTCTCTCATATTTACTCTGGGAACCAGATAAAACAAAGCAAGAAAGCTGTCAGCACCAACGGTTTTGGCCCATGAGGAAACACTTAGTTGGGAGGGGAAAAGAGAGAATCACTTAGGATTCTGGAAATCAACTTATAAAAGAGTTTACCATAAGGCTACAACTTTCTAAGGTGAGACTGAGCCAAACAAATTAAAATTTTAAAACAAAGGCTGTTTAAAAGAGCTGGATGGCTCTTTGGAAATGGTTAAGCAGCAGGATATTAGAAGTTTGAATACTGGTTCATGTTTATTAAAATAGCAAGTGAAGCTATAATCAAAACCAAAAACTGCCTCTTGGTTCAGCTTATGACAGGGAGAATTGAGTCCTAAACTCATAGCACCAAAACTTCTTGTTCTAATCACTTTTAATTACTATTTTTCTACTTTTAAATTTAGCTTCCCTGAAGGCTTGAACAGAAAAACATGAAATTCACAGAGGACTTAAAAGTGGTCTTTCCCAAACTCATCGTAAAAAAAAAAAAAAGGAGAGAGTTAAAATTAGCTAATGATACACAGAGGAATCTTGATTAAGTCTGGTAATCACTTTCCAGAAGATGAAAAAGAACTCTGTAAACCAAAATCTGCATTTAAAAATTCTTTTGATCCTCTTGCCCTTTTGAGGGGCGGGAACTAGGGGGGATGTACCATTGTAGTCTTCATGAAGAAAGTTTGGCACCATCAGCTAAATAAATCCTCTGACTGTTGATTAAAGGAATTGTTTAGGCAGTGACCTCTTTTGAAAATACTTCCTTTATAATTCCTAGTCAGGGTCCAATTTGAGGAGTAATTTAAATTGTTGATACACCACACCATCTACCTTGGGAGGTTGAAGAACCATCCATCACAACTAGATTACAGTACATCGATCATATTTTTCCAAGAGGATAGTATTCTCAGATTTCTCCCCTTGAGAGCTGGATCTATATTTATTTTTGATGGCATTACCTTTTTCACAAATGCTATTGTTTTTCTACTGGAATCAGCTGAATGTGCCCTGATTGTTATCAAGGGGTATGGTGGGGACGCTTAAATTATTAGATTATACAGCAAGTTTTTATTATTCAGAAAATGGATTTTCACTTTGGCTTGTCCAGGCTCTTCTTTTTCCTCTTCTATTTTCTCTCTGGCCATTTCTGTTACTAAAAAATTAACCCTCATCAGGACAGGGACCATATCTGTCCTACTCTTCGCTTGCTGGTATGTAACAAATAATCAGTACATTTTTGGTGAATGAATGAACTCATGAGAAAGCAAAACGTGTAAAAGGAGCTGCTTGTTCACCACCTTAGAAAAAAGTAACAGATTTAGTTGACATTAACCAATATTTTTAGATTTTTTTAGTGAATTTCAAACATCAGTGTTTTTTTCTTATTTACATTCTTTTCATCCACTCTCCATCACCATAATTTACATGCAATACTTAGTCTTATTTATCCCCATATTTCTAAAATATGCATTCCCAGTGCTTTTCTCTTTAATTTCTTTATAATATGCAATGGCGAAAGACTTCCATTCTCCCCCAACACACAGCTCAACTTTAGACCACAAGCCAAATCAGTAAATAATCCACTTCTTCGAGGATTTAATAGTTCTTCCCTTGCTGACCCAACTTATTCAGAAAAACTCCTCTTTCTTCACGCATACTACATACTCAGCTGCTTCTGTTGTGTCCAACTCTTTGCGACCCTATGGACTGTCGCCCGCCAGGCTCCTCTGTCCATGGGATTCTCTAGGCGAGATATTGGAGTGGGTTGCCGTGTCCTCCTCCAGGGGATCTTCCTGACTTGGGGATCCAATCCACGTCTCCTGCATTGCAGGCAGATTCTTTACTGCTGAGCCACCAGGGAAGCCCCCTTTCTTAATGTAGTAAATGTTATTTCTCATCTAAGACCAGTTCTTCAAAAGATAGTCGAGAAAAAAATGGGGGGGGGGGTTATGGTAAAAGGGAGAAGGAACTACCATAGGAAAGGGCTGTTTTTCTGAATTGTCTTTTTTTATATCTCTGGAAACTCCATCAAGAATCTTGATTATGAAATCATAGAATTTCAGAAGTAGAGGAACTCCTTCAAAGACTATTCATTCCATTTTCTCCTGTTCGGAAATTCCCTTTGCTGAGCTGGCCAACTTGCTGAATTTAAAAGCAAGATCAGTTTCCCATATATAATTCCATGCTCCAGTTAAATGATGTTTTGAAGGTATCATTATTGATTTAGTAGCAAAAAGGGATAATATTTACAGAACCTGGAAAAATGATTAACTCTGCCTAGTTTATTCCTTTCTTCCCAAGGCTAAATTGAGGGTGCTGTGGGTTTACACACACACACACACACACACACACACACACACGCACGCACGCACGCACCTCCATGGAGCAGAGCATTTTGATTATGCTTTTGTTACATGCTGATTATTTCTGTTAGGCTTAGCTGTGGTTAAGTCTATATTCTCTTGTGGAGTGTAAAATCTTTTATACAATAACATAATGACAACAACACTAGCTTGCTCTGTGACAGGCACTGATCAAAATGTTTCACACATGTCATTCCACTGAGCCCTCTTAACAACCCTGTGAAAGTAGATATCATCATTGTTCTCAGTTCAAGATTTTTTTTAAAGTACAGAGAAAACAGGAAGTCACCCTAAATAATGGAGTGTGTAAGTGTCAGAACTGAAATGCGAGCTCGCTTTCAAAGCCGCACTAGGGAAGCAGGAGGCTCTGGAACTGTGGGTGACTCATGTGTGCATTTCTTTTCCCTGGTAGGACTTAGTACAGTGGTTTAAACGCCTGCACACTTCAAGCTGTAGTTCAGCTGAGTTTCATAATGATGGGTGTGTTCATCTGTTTGTGTATGGGTATATATGAGGGAATGAAAAAGAAAGAACAAGACAGAAAGCAAGTAAGATCTGTCTCTCCAGCAGGGAGAGATTGGATATTCAGGTTATTCATTCAATATCCTCAAATACTGGCTTTGAAAAAAGTATTTCAGGAGCAGAGTTTCACCAATTTCACATTACTCAACAGGAACAAAACCTTACTTATTGTTTTTACATATGCATACATATATTTAAGCAGCATGTTTTATATGGTATTCTTCTTGAACTAATAAATGACCATCCACACAGCTAGACATAGACATTTAGGTATCTGTCATTGTGGTTGTGTGTGTGTGTGTCTTTTGTTGTGACAAACTGTTGAAATGTTAAACTGTTCTGAAAGTATTCTTTCATTCTGTTTACTCAGTTTATCTCTATGCTTTATTCTTTACCCATTCATTCAAAAACTGCTATTGATATTCTAAATTAATAATTGAGAATATTATATTAATAATATAATGAAAGTGTTAGTCACTCAGTTGTATCCGATTCTTTGTGACTCCACGGACTGTCACCCACCAGGCTCTACTGTCTATGGGATTTTCAGGCAAGAATACTGGAGTGGATTGCTATTTCCTTCTCCAGGATCTTCCCAACCCAGGGATCAAACCCAGGTCTCCTGCATTGCAGGTAGATTCTTTACCATTTGAGCTATCAGGGAAGCCCCAATAATATAATAAATAGATAAAATAATAATATATGAATAAAATTCCCACCACAAAACTCAAGTTATTTTAAAAAATCACTATTGATAGCCAAGTTACCATCCTTGCCCTTAGCTCTAACCACCTAATTATTATCTCCCTGATATGATCCATCTAACTATGTTATAAACTGTGTAGCCAGTCATGATTTATCTCTCCTCTACCACTGGTGCCATATTTTAAAATCCTCTAAGAATCAATAAAACCCCAGAGGTATGACTAACATATTTTTAAAGTGTTGTAACTCTGGGGAAAGTGACTATGTGGAGCAAACATTTAAGAGGAAGTAAAGTCATCACGACTAGTGGTCTCCTTCCTTTCCTCCTGACATTCTGGAATACTTACTACCTGTATCACAGGCTCATGTGTTGGTACATTCAAGTCTTGTTTATTAATCATTATTTATGTTTTATGAATCTGCAAGGTTCACTAGACATTCATGGCCAAACACCTTGCTATTGCAACATGATAGCACAAGGAAGAGAGAGAGCCTTTTTCTTAAAAGAAAAAAAACGTTCTGGGTGTGGCCAGCCTATGCTGTGATGAGAGGAGAGGATAGCACCGAGCGGCAGAAGCAAGCCCCATACTCCTGCCCTGACTTTGCCCCTTACTAACTGACAACCCACCTGACCTCCTGGGCCTCAGGAGAGGACAGTGAGTGCAGCCTTTGCCTGTATTTTGAGATTCTGAGGACCAAATGAAATGATGATGAAGAAACTTTGGTAAACTATAACTTACATATTGAGTTATGTTCCTGAATGAAAACACTTTTAAGAAAATTCTCCCTTCTTTCTTTCCTATTTCATGAGCTTGTTTTTGTAGTAATCCCAGGGATTCAGGATTTGTGAAGGAAACCCTTTCTAACTATGAGATTTAATGGATGTAGGCAATCAAAACAGATAGTTTTTTGCCAAATTTGAACATCCTGAGCAATAATTGCATTTCTCTCCAATGTCTCTCTCCCACTTCTGTTTCTTCAGTTCTACTAAGGACTTCATTTTTGCTTTTTGGACAAATAATAGATCCTGCACTTGGTCCATCAGAGTGTGGTTCAGATTTTAGACAACTAACAGATTGTGCCTAATGCTGACAGATACATGTTCCTTTAAACTTAGATCAGTAGCTTGATTAAACCAGAAGGAAAAATGAATTGTTACCATTTTAAACAGTCTAAGTGAAAGGCCTTTGTTTCCAAGTGCTATTTAAATCTTCCCAGATTTGAATGCTATTGGAAACAAATACTCAGTTTAGAAAGAAACCTGAGATACTCTAGGGATGTTTGTTTTTAAGTTACTATTGTTCCCTGGAACTGTTTGATCCTATTATGGTTGGCCTTGAAGAATCCCCATATAAATAGTAGATATCCATTATTTCAGATGAAATTAGTAATGAGAAATACCACCAAACTTCCTGAAAGCACAATCTATGCTTGTTATTTCTACTTGTTATCATCACATTGCTGAAAATAGTGAGAGCTATCCTGCCTGCCTTTTGAGATATTTGAGGATCAAATGAATGGTTGATGAGAGAATTTGGGTAAACTCTAATTCACCTATTGAATTGTGTTAGTAAAGTGAAAACACCGCCTTGCCCGTAAATAATCTTCCTGACCCTTAGCCTTATCAGAGTGTTCCATCTCTCCTCTTCATAGAAATTGATTACAAATGCTGCCTTTTTACCTTTATCTTTAAAAATTATATTAAAAAATTTTAAGATTTAAAATAGGAAAAGTAGTACGACAAGGCTGTATATTGTGACCCTGCTTATTTAACTTATATGCACAGTACATCATGAGAAACGCTGGACTGGAAGAAACACAAGCTGGAATCAAGATTGCCGGAGAAATATCAATAACCTCAGATATGCAGATGACACCACCCTTATGGCAGAAAATGAAGAGGAGCTAAAAAGCCTCTTGATAAAAATGAAAGAGGAGAGCGAAAAAGTTGCCTTAAGGCTCAACATTCAGAAAATGAAGATCATGGCATCCAGTCCCATCACTTCATGGGAAATAGATGGGGAAACAGTGGAAACAGTGTCAGACTTTATTCAATAGCAGAGATATTACTGTGCCGACTAAGGTCCGTCTAGTCAAGGCTATGATTTTTCCTGTGGTCATGTGTGGATGTGAGAGTTGGACTGTGAAGAAGGCTGAGCGCTGAAGAATTGATGCGTTTGAACTGTGGTGTTGGAAAAGACTCTTGTGGGTCCCTTGGACTGCAAGGAGATCCAACCAGTCCATTCTGAAGGAGATCAGTCCTGGGATTTCTTTGGAAGGAATGATGCTAAAGCTGAAGCTCCAGTACTTTGGCCACCTCATGCGAAGAGTTGACACATTGGAAAAGACCCTGATGCTGGGAGAGATTGGGGTCAGGAGGAGAAGGGGACGACCCAGGATGAGATGGCTGGATGGCGTCGCCGACTCAATGGATATGAGTCTGAGTGAACTCTGGGAGATAGTGATGGACAGGGAGGCCTGGCATGCTGCGATTCATGGGGTCGCAAAGAGTTGGACACGACTAAGCGACTGAACTGAAATGAACTGAACTGAACTGAACTGAACTGAAAATATAACTAATGAAAAAAAACCAAGCGCTGCTTCTTTGAATCTCTTTTTTTGTCTAGCATTATTTTATTCTCTTCCAAATGTCTATTCATATAGATGGGTATAGACATTTAGATATCTGTCCATGTGTAAATATATATGTGCGTGTATGTATGTAGACCATTGTTATGGCAATTAGGACACTGTTCCCTTCCCATATTAGGGAAGTTTTCACCTATAATGTCTTCAAATATTGTGGGGGGGCTTTTTCTCTTTCTGTTCTTCTGGGACCCCTATAATTTGAAGATTAGTGCGTCTAATGTCCCAGAGGCCTCTGAGACTGTCCTCAGTTCTTTTCATTCTTTTGTTTTTATTCTACTTCTTGGCAGTTATTTCCACCATTCTATCTTCCAGCTCACTCATTTGATCTTCTGCCTCAGTTGTTCTGGTATTATTGATTCCTTCTAGTGTATTTTTAACTTCAATTATTGTATTGTTCACCATTGGCTGCTCTTTAGTTCTAGGGCACTGTTCTTACAGTGCCCCACCTCTCTGCTTCCTTTTCTTTTTTTCCTTAGCCTTCTTTTCTCCTCCACCCACAATGCCTGTGAAATATAGACATTGCCTAGATTTCTGCACTTATTTGTGTTGCCTCCATTGTCTGTTTTCTTCATTCATTCAACATGTATTTATTGAGCCAATGGGAACCTAAGAATGCATATGGTTTGCTACATTTCGTGTAGTCACCAAGTCCTCACCCAGGGGAGCTTACAATCTAGAGGGGGAGATAGATGATAAGCCAGGAAACAAGCACATAGGACACTTGCTGATTGTGACAGGAGAGATAAAGAACACAAACACGGTCATTAAGTAGAAATAAATAACAAGGGATGACGAAGAAGGAAAGTGTCTCAAAGAAAGTGACGTCTGAACTGAGATCAGGAGGGTTCAGGTGAGTCAGTGGTCTGAGGACCTACGATAGAATACTTCTAGTAGGAGAATAGCGTGAACAGAGGCCCTGAGGTAGGAAAGACTGTGACATGTTCATGGATCTGAAAGATCAGTGTGGCCAGAACAGGAGACGGAGGGGAGGTGACGGGATGAGGTTGAGGAGGAAGACAGAGGCCAGATCATGCAGGACCAATCAGGCTGTGTATAGAATTCAAATAAGAGCAATGGAAAGCCTGTGAAGGATTGTATGCAGATAGGGTTTGAGATTAATAACAATTTCTCTGATTTCTGTATGCAAAATACATTGAGGAATTACAGAAACAGAGAAGCCTGTTAGAAGGCTGAAAACTCATTTGGAGACAGCTGCAGTTGTCTGAGAAAGAAACTCAAGATTTGGACTACCTCCCTTATGTAGATGAGGCCCAAATCCGTGTTTCTAGTTCAGATCTCTTTTGTCATTGAGTGGTTCTCAAAGTGTGGTCCCCATACCAGCAGCACTGGCACCACATGTGAGCTTGTGAGAAATGCAAACCCCAACCTCTGTGCCCCACCCCAACCTAGAGAACCGGAAACTCTGAGCTCAGGACCTTGTGCCCCACCCCAGCCTAGTGAACCAGAAACTCTGGGCTCAGGACCTTGCCTTTAACAGGCTCACTAGGTGATTCTGAAGCATGATGAAGTTTAAGCACTGCTACCCTAGGCCAGTGGTGACGTCAGAATTGCCTACAGTGCTGGTGAGAACACGCATCGCTGGGCCCCACCGCAGTGTCTTCAGCGAAGGGGAAGATGTCAAGAATTTGCATTTATACCAAATTCCCAGGTGATACCGATACTGTGAAGCTAGGGACCACACTTTGAGAATCCTCCGCTTCCCAAGTGACACCTCCACCTACCCCACCAATACCTTAAAATTCAGCAAATGTAGAACCAGATGCATTCACGCACAGACACACATCACCCTCCAAACCAGCCTTTCTTCTGCCTTTCCTGCTCGCCATCAGCATTCTTATCATCCAAAGTTGCGATCAGTGTGTCTATCACTGCTCTTGCACCTGTCATTCTTTCTCACCTCCTGTATCAATTTCCAAGTCCTAAAGCGCTTAATCCCACGTTGTCGTTCTCACTTGTTCACTGTTTCGTCGCCGCCTACTTTAGGCTCTTACTGTCTCCCCTGGATTCCTGTTCAAATTGGTAACTAATCACCCCTCCTGGCTCTCCCAATAATCAACAAGTGAATCATGTCTCCCAGGATGGAGACCATGAAAGTCTCTAGGTGATCTTATCAATCTAAAACTGTGAGGACTATTTCAGAGTTTCTCACATTGCATAGACATTAGAAACACCCAGAGCGTTTTTAAAACTACTGATTACCAGGGCATAGTCCCACAGATTAATGGGTCTCAATGGAGACACTGACATCAGTTTTTTTTGTGTTTTGTTTTTTGTTTTTTTAGTTTTTTATTTTTTAAATTTTAAAATCTTTAATTCTTACATGCAGTCCCAAACATGAACCCCCCTCCCACCTCCCTCCCCATAACATCTCTCTGGGTCATCCCCATGCACCAGCCCTAAGCATGCTGTACCCTGCATCAGACACAGACTGGCGATTCAATTCTTACATGATAGTATACATGTTAGAATGCCATTCTCCCAAATCATCCCACCCTCTCCCTCTCCCTCTGAGTCCAAAAGTCCGTTATACACATCTGTGTCTTTTTTCCTGTCTTGCATACAGGGTCGTCATTGCCATCTTCCTAAATTCCATATATATGTGTTAGTATACTGTATTGGTGTTTTTCTTTCTGGCTCACTTCACTCTGTATAATTGGCTCCAGTTTCATCCATCTCATCAGAACTGATTCAAATGAATTCTTTTTAACGGCTGAGTAATACTCCATTGTGTATATGTACCACAGCTTTCTTATCCATTCATCTGCTGATGGACATCTAGGTTGTTTCCATGTCCTGGCTATTATAAACAGTGGGATCCTCTATGATCCACCTCCCAGAATTCTGGAAATAAAAGCAAAAATAAACAAATGGGATCTAATTAAAATTAAAAGCTTCTGCACAACAAAGGAAAATATAAGCAAGGTGAAAAGACAGCCTTCTGAATGGGAGAAAATAATAGCAAATGAAGCAACTGACAAACAACTAATCTCAAAAATATACAAGCAACTTATGTAGCTCAATTCCAGAAAAATAAACGACCCAATCAAAAAATGGGCCAAAGAACTAAATAGACATTTCTCCAAAGAAGACATACGGATGGCTAACAAACACATGAAAAGATGCTCAACATCACTCATTATTAGAGAAATATGACATCAGTTTTTTAAAGCTGTCTTGGGAGCTAAGACCCACTGGGATATGCTGAAGCTTTTCAACAAAGGAAGAGTCAGGCACTCATCACTGGATGCAGGGACTGAAACGAGGTCTTAAGGTGAGAAATAACCCTGAGTAAGGTTATAACATTAGGTACTAGGAGACTGGTGAGGCACTGTCAATGGAACGGGGAATTCAAAGGGAAAAACTGATACTTTGGAGGCAAGAGGTTTCCTGGTCTGGGTATATAAGTGCAAAGTACTAGCAGAGCATCCACATGGAAATGTCACTAACGAAGCTGGAGTGTGAGTCTGGAGCATGCTGAGTCTGTTCCAGAGATGACTGGAGAGTTATTTATAAAGAAGTGATCATGGAAGGTGCTGGGGCAGATGAGGACCTTGAGAGAGAGGGTAGAGGCTTTGCTTCCCAGTGTGGGTAGATCCTGGGGATCTGAAAATTTGATGACTCCTAAGACAATGAGAGTTGGACTGTGAAGAAGGCTGAGTGCCGAAGAATTGATGCTTTTGAACTGTGGTGTTGGAGAAGACTCTTGAGAGTCCCTTGGACTGCAAGGAGATCCAACCAGTCCATTCTAAAGGAAATCAGCCCTGGAATTTCTTTGGAAGGAATGATGCTAAAGCTGAAACTCCAGTACTTTGGCCACCTCATGCGAAGAGTTGACTCATTGGAAAAGACTCTGATGCTGGTTGGGATTGGGGGCAGGAGGAGAAGGGGACGACAGAGGATGAGATGGCTGGATGGCATCACCGACTCAATGGACGTGAGTCTGAGTGAACTCCGGGAGTTGGTGATGGACAGGGAGGCCTGGCGTGCTGCAATTCATGGGGTCGCAAAGAGTCAGACACGACTGAGCAACTGAACTGAACTGAACTGAACTGAAGGCAATGGCCAACTGTGAGTGCTACTGTTGTTGCTATCATTCAGTCACTAAGTGGTGTCTCACTCTTTGCAATTCCATGTAATGCAGCAGGAAAAAAGACAAGATGCAAGGACAGAAACTTGAAGAACTTCTATGTTCGGAGGATGAGCATTAAAAGAGCGGCTAACACAGTGAAAGACAAATATGATATTGCATCATTTACTTGTGTAATCTTTAAAAAGTGATGCAAATGGATTTATATGCAAAACAGAAATAGACTCACAGACACAGAAGGCAAACTTATGGTCACCATAGGGAGGAAGGGGAGAAAGGGATAAAAATTAGGAGTCTGGGATTATAAGAGATACATACTACCATATATAAAAATAGATTAACAACAAGGTCTTACTGTATAGCACAGGGAACTAGAGTTCATATTTTGTAAAAATCTAGAAGGGAAAAAAACTGAAAAGACTACATATATACACATATGCATGCATGCTATGTTGCTTCAGTCGTGTCTGACTCTTTGTGACCCTATGGACAATAGCCCACCAGGTTCTTCTGTCCATAGGATTCTCCAGGCAAGAATACCAGAGTGGGTTGCCATATCCTTCTCCAGGGTATCTTCTAGACCCATGGACCGAACCCCAGTCTCTCATACCTCCTGCATTGGCAGGCAGGTTCTTAGGTTCTTTACCCCTAGTGCCATCTGGGAAGCCTATATATATATATATATATATATATATATATAAGCCTATATATATATATGAGAGTTCCAGAAAAACATCTATTTCTGCTTTATTGACTCTGCCAAAGCCTTTGACTTTGTGGATCACAATAAACTGTGGAAAATTCTGAAAGAGATGGGAATACCAGACCACCTGATCTGCCTCTTGAGAAATCTGTATGCAGGTCAGGAAGCAACAGATAGAACTGGGCATGGAACAACAGACTAAATAGGAAAGGAGTAGTCAAGTCTGTATATGTCATGCTTATTAACTTATATGCAGGTAATCATGAGATACACTGGAACTGGTTCCAAATAGGAAAAGGAGTGCATCAAGGCTGTATATTGTCACCCTGCTTACTTAACTTATATGCAGAGTACATCATGAAAAACGCTGGACTGGAAGAAACACAAGCTGGAATCAAGATTGCCGGGATAAATATCAGTAACCTCAGATATGCAGATGACACCACCCTTATGGCAGAAAGTGAAGAGGAACTAAAAAGCCTCTTGATGAAAGTGAAAGAGGAGAGTGAAAAAGTTGGCTTAAAGCTCAACATTCAGAAAACGAAGATCATGGCATCTTGTCCCATCACTTCACGGGAAATAGATGGGGAAACAGTGGAAACAGTGACAGACTTTATTTTTGGGGGCTCCAAAATCACTGCAGATGGTGACTGCAGACATGAAATTAAAAGACACTTACTCCTTGGAAGGGACATTGTGACCAACCTAGATAGTATATTAAAAAGCAGAGATATTACTTTGCCAACAAAGGTCCATCTAGTCAAGGCTATGGTTTTTCCTGTGGTCATGTAGGGATGTGAGAGCTGTACTGTGAAGAAAGCTGAGCACTGAAGAATTGATGCTTTTGAACTGTGGTGTTGGAGAAGACTCTTGCAAGTCCCTTGGACTGCAAGGAGATCCAACCAGTCCATCCTAAAGGAGACCAGTCCTGGGTGTTTATTGGAAGGAATGATGCTGAAGCTGAAACTCCAGTACTTTGGCCACGTCATGCGAAGAATTGACTCGTTGGAAAAGACCCTGATGCTGTGAGGGATTGAGGGCAAGAGGAGAAGGGGATGGCAAAGGGTGAGATGACTGGATGGCATCACCGACTCGAAGCACATGAGTTTGGGTGAACTCTGGGAGTTGGTGATGGACAGGGAGGCCTGGCGTGCTGCAGTTCATGGGGTCGCAAAGAGTCGAACATGACTGAGCAACTGACCTGAACTGAACTGAACTGATACATATATATATATATATATATATACACACACACACATATATATAGACACACACACATATATATACACATACATATATATGTATATGTGTGTATATGTATATATATGTATCATATATACATCATATATATGTATGTATATATACATCATATGTGTGTGTGTGTATATATATAGATGTATATATAGGAGAAGGAAATGGCAACCCACTCTAATATTCTTGCCTGGAGAATCCCATTGACAGAGGAGCCTGGCAGGCTATAGTCCATGGGGTTGCAAGAGTCGGACACGACAGCAACTAAACCACCACAAATATATATATATATATACACACACACACATATGTATAACTGAATCACTTTGCTAGACACCTGAAATTAACACAACACTGTAAATCAACTATACTTCAATTTAAAAGAAAGAGGGGTTTGCAAGAAGAGAGGGAAACAGCCAGTCATAGTCGTGAGAGCAGAAAGAGCGCAGACTGGGGTCCAGAGGGCAACGGGAGAGCTTTGAATGAGAAACGGTGAACGTCAGTTTTCCGTAGCCAGTGCCTCAAGTGATGCACCCGTCGTGTCCTTGCGCTTCTCTTGTTTTAGACTGGTTGCTCCTGGTTAACCCAAGCTCCAGACCAACCTACTTTGAACCAAAGTCATGTTTAAAACCTCAAATGTCAGAGCCAAAATGCAATGGTTGAGCCAAGTTCTGTGAACTTTTCTATGTAAGGATAAGCAAATAACCTCTCATAGCCTCAGTTACCTTGTAAAATGGGTATAATCTTATCACCTGTTTAATGTGATTTTTAATAATTAGCACAATGTATATAACACAATTTACATTGTGCCTAGAACTCATAAATAGTTTTACAAAAGGTCTGTACTGTTTGTGTGCCCTAAAGGACTGTATGTGGCATATGAAAGTGCTCAAATACAGTGCTGAGTCCAAATCTGATGCATGATGAAGAAGGAATATTCTTCAGCTATTTTTGATCTGGTAATGTAATGGCTAGCCAGCCATCTTGCAATAGTTATACCAGACCTGAAGCAACTCTAGCACTGTAGCCAACTGTCTTTGGAAACAAGATCAAATGATCGATCTATCAGTAAATTACTGATTCAGCTCCCTGCTCTAGACAGGCGATAAGATTCTTGACCTTAAGAGTCAAGTCAGGTAGACTACATAAATGAATCTTTATAGATAGTGTTGTACAGAATATAACCTACAGGGAAGTTGGCTGAGGTAATTAAAGAATACTTCACAGAGTTGAAATCTGAGCTTCAGTGGACAGAGGAGCCTGGCAGGCTACAGTCCATGGGGTTGCAAAGAGTCAGCGCACACACACACTTACTCTGGGGGCTTGCCAGATGGTGCTAGTGGTAAAGACACACTGCAGGAGACACAATCTGGAGACACAAAAGATGCAGTTTCAGTCCCTGGGTTGGGAAGATCCCCTGGAGAAGGAAATGGCAATCCACTCCAGTATTTTTGCCTGGGTAATTCCAAGGACAAAGAAGTCTGGTGGGCCTGGGGTCGCAAAGAATTGGACATAACTGAACACACACCATGCTCTGGCTAAAGAAACTATAGGGCCATATACCTACAAATGGATATCCCTGTTGACCTGAAGAGTCCATGTATCAGGCCAGTGGCCTCAGCCCTTAAACCTTGAAATCTGATTTTTTTAATCTCATGTGATAATGAAAACTGGAGCTTCCCTGCTGGTGCAGTGGTAAAGAATCTGCCTGCCATGCACAAGACCCAGAAGACACAGGATCGAGCCCTGGGTCTGGAAGATGCCTTGGAGGAAAAAATGGAAACCCACTCCAGCATTCTCACCTGGAAAATCCCAAGCACAGAGGAGCCTGGTGGGCTACAGTCTACAGGGGCACAAACAGTCAGACGCAGCTGAGCATACACACAATAATGAAAACAGAATGGACCGTTCATCAATGCGCAGTTAACGAAGGGATGATTTGTGCCTAGATTTGACCAATTAGATATGCTTAATTTATTGGGGGAGAGAAGGTTTTTTAAGTGGCAATTTCTTGAGGCATGTTAAGATACTTTTTTCTCCAATGGGAAGAAAAGCAGTTGGTAGATTGTCATAATCCTTGTATTCAAGTTTTCTGAGTAGCTTCAGCAAATGTTACCGCAGATGATTGCCAGAGGGTTAAATTCGAAGTATCTGGGCCTTTCTTTTTTCTTTTTTTTTTTTTTGGGGGGGGGGCGGTGGGCGGAGAATGGCATTGAAACATGTATCTGGGCCTTTCAAACTAGCACAGGCATCTTATAAAAGAAAACTTACCGTGGTGGACTTAGTTACAGTGATGGTGCATTTCTGCCAGCAGAGGCAAGGTTATGAGATTACACTGGACTGGCTTTCATCCTATTTGTGTCTAACTCTTCAGTGACCCAGACTCTTGGCTTCTGTATACAGGAACCCAAAGTCATTAACTTTGTTTTAGGATATTTTTTTTCAAGTGGGAATATTTTGACACCTCAGAAATTTTATGTGTAAGTGATAGCTGAACTATAATTATTCAGGTGAATTACAACTCAGAAGAGTGAAAAGAAATTCAGAAATAAGAACAGAGCCACTGAAACTATACTGGAAATCACAAAGAAGGAAAATAGTAAAACTATTTCCAGAAAACTGGAAATAGGCAGATCTTAAGAATGAGGAAGTGGGGAAGGGGGTGGGCGGGGAACTATTACCATCAGGCCTGATGTTAGCCCTCACCAAATTTCGGAAACGAATTAATTCAGCATGTATAGAATGTAAGCCTCCTAGATCTCATGTACTTTGTAAAAGTTGGAAAATGAAGCAGTAATTCTTAAAAGCCAAAATGAAATTGCTAAGTAGTCTGAAATGTCTTCTTTCAAATCATAAGGATCGTCATATTCACTCACCTCGGAAAATACTACCCAGCCAAGGGGCCCCATGTTGGACTGTGTTCCCTGCACAGTCATTGTCGTGAGAGTCCCAATCAGAGAGTGGGCTGGGGCACCCCTCCCCTCTCGGTGCTCCCCCAAGTCTGTACACACACCTCTTCCCTCCAGACCGGCGTCCAGAGGGGAGAAGTCACAGCCCACGTCTGACTGCATTGCTCTTGTCCCGCCCTTTTACAAAACGAAGCTGCCAAAAACAGACTTAGATTCTTCCAGGGACTCAAATTGCTATATAGGGTCACAGAAGCATACATTCTCAAAGCTAGTTTAGTTGGTTGTTACAGCACCCAAACATCTGCTTCAAAACATCTGCTTTAAATAGACATTTGAAGATGGATGTGTCTACTGTAATGTATTGATTTTCCCTTTTTGTGGCAGTTAAGTCAGTGAAACTAACAGTGATAGGATAATGTGAATCTTCTTTATGGAGAAGTATCTTTAAGGACAAAAACATTTTTGTATCATATAAAATGATATAAAGGTTTTTTCCTGTTAACTTGTATCCTATTATAGAAACAGAGATGAAAGAAACATTTCTATGAAATAATTTTAGAAACAGAGGGAAAAATTAAACCTTCCAACCAAATGGTATGTGGGTCTCTATGATTGGAACATAGTTGCCCAAAAATATGTCAGTTCAAATCTTCACAGGAAAGATTTGGTATAGTTCTCACTATTTTTGTATTCATTTATATAAAAAAGATCTCCTATAGTTTATATGTATTTCATTTTTAAATTGCTAAAACCATTCCACATGGTAAAGAAATGAGAGGAAGAATGCAATGACTTCTTAAGTTGTGGTTTTTGACAATGAGATATGTCTCCTACCAGCATAGCAAATAGCTAATAGCCTATCATAAATTCATTTGTTTTAAGACAGACTCCCCTGATAACAGAGGTCATTGGTTCCACAGATTAGTTCAGAATGCGGTCTGAGGTTCTGAAAGTCCTTGCCCAGAAAAGAAAAACAATTCATGTGAAGTGAGCTTATGACCGTGTACAGGATAGTTAAGGACATTTTGGCTGAAATAACAGTTCCTGGCTAATTTTAGTCCGATCAGTTAAGCCACCTGTGAGCATCACCCACTCTGAGTCAGTTAATTCAATCAGCACTCTTTTATAGCACATGCATGCATGCTAAATAGCTTCAGTCATGTCCAGCTGTTTACAACGCTATGGACTGTAGCTTACCAGGCTCCTCAGTCCACAGGATTCTCCAGGCAAGAATACTGGACTGGGTTTCCTTGTGGGATTCCCCTCCTCCTAGGGATCTTCCTGACCCAGGAATCAAACCCAGGTCTCAAGTCTCTCGCATTGACTGGTGGGTTCTTTACCACAAGCACCACCTGGGGAGGCTCAGTCTTACACAAATCATGTCCTTTGTCCCCAGAGCCTATTCCCCCTTCGAGAGGGTCCCATCAGAAGGACCCTTTTAAAACACAAAGCTGATCATGTCTGTCCCCTGGTCAGAGTCCCTGCTGTGGCCTCCAGAGCCCTGCATGGTGGGCCCCTGGACTGCCCTCCAGCCTCACCTGCTGTCTCCCTTCCCTTGGTCGTTCCACTCCGGTCACTCCGGCCTTCTGGCAGGTTCCAGACCACACCAGGCACATTCCCTCCTTGGTGTTTTGTACTCCTGTTCCCTTCACATAGGTCCCTGCATGGCTCAGCCCTCTGCTGAAATGTCCTCTCAGCAGAAGGTCTGCCCAGCCATTGACTGTCTGACCTGTAGTGATGGCCCATCTCCCTGACAACCGCTGCCCGTGGTTCCCTCTCTACTCCCTTGTCTAGCTTTTGTATTAAAAAAATTTTTAAGTGAATTTTTTTCCATTTTTATTTTATTTTGGAGTATAGTTGATTCACAACGTTGTGTAAGTTTCAGGTTACGGCAGTGGGTCAGTTATGCATATACATATATCTTTTCTTCAGATTCTTTTCCCGTATAGGTTATTACAGAACAGTGATAGAGTTCCCTGTGGCAGACAGTAGATTCTTGTGGGTTATTTATTTTATATGTAGTAGTGCTAATTTATTCCTCCCCCCCACCTTTACCTTTTGGTAACCGTGTTTGTTTTCTATGTCTGTAAGTCTGTTTCTGTTTTGAATAGTATAGAAGTTCCTTAAAAAACTAAAAATAGAGCTACCATATGATCCTGCAATTCCACTTCTGGGTGTATATCCCAAGAAAAACATAATTCAAAAAGATACATGCATCCCTATGTTCACAGCAGCAATATTTACAATAGCCGAGACATAGAAGCAACCTGACTGTCCACTGACAGACGAATGGATAGAGAGGTTTATACATAGCTTATACATAGTATAGCTTATACATAGTGTAATAGTATACATAGTATAGTGTAGCATATACATAGTATAAGCGATTATATGATTTATTGTAAAATAGGTAATTGATTATATTTCTTCTTTTGCCTGCTTTTTGATGAGAGATTTACAGAAATTTTTTGCAAAACATGACAAAACAAGGTTCTCTAGAGTTGCTTTTGGCATTTATGGTCTAAACATAATCGTATTGCATTTTTTAACAGCTAAATGAATTCCATAAGAAGAGAACCATACTTACTCTCTATCCTCTCTGCTTGAAACCCACAGACGTCTTGCTGGAAACGCTCTGACGTACATTCCCAAGGGAGCATTTGCTGGCCTTTACAGTCTTAAAGTTCTGTAAGTAAACCGAGTATTGTTTGTTATAGTTCTGACTTTAGTGTCAAGTGGGTGCTAATTAATTTGTAAGGACTGAGTTCCTCTAATAAACCATTTAGAGCTATGGGATAATTTATCTAAATTCTAGTCTGTCTTCATTGGTATCATAGAACCATGTATCTGGCTGGGTTCATGTGTTAAAAAACCTCATCTCTCCTTTTCTTACCTTAATATCAAAAATGTATTTGCCCCTAAATAACCAGCTTATCAGCTCCAACTTGTGAAAGAGTATTTCCCTTTCTTTTTTGTGCTATGAAGGCAGTATCATGACTGTTTCTTTTTTCCAATTTAGCCTCAATTCCCTGTTGTCTGTGGTGGGATTTGCCCTCAAGGGCCTCTTGAAGTACTAAAAAACAGATGCTCACCTCAGCATGTGATGGAACTTTGAGATAGGCTGGGTGTTCTCTGTGGTATTTCAGTCCTATCTTGTAAAAGAGAGAGGATTATTTTGATATTACTCTTGTCAATAAGAAGCATTCATTTGTGAGACTCTCCATGCTCATTTGTGAGAATGTAATATGTCTTGGCATGTTATCTTTATTTTAATAAAAGTTATTTCCTTCTTTCCCATAAAATATAAAGTAAGCATATTCTGTTACGTCTTAACTGTAGATTTTAGTCTAGTATCCATTTAGACCTCTACTCTCATTTCCCTGTTCTTGGACGGAATAACTTCTGATCATGTATTTTTCTCATATCCAACCATCTTCATTAAAAACCGAGGCAAGCATCTGACTCTTTCGTAGAAAGACCTTCTAAGATAGTCACATCTGAGCATCACATATACAATGATACATATATCCCCTTATTATAAATTACTTCTATTTCTCCTTTATAATGCAGTTAAAGCAGTATATTATGTTGATTCTTTTCCTTTAAAATGATGTGTGTAGATAGCTCTATTTTTATGAACTTTATCTTAACATAACAGATGAAGCATTACAAAATATTTGGTTTTAACGGGAAAATTGGGTCCAATAAGGTTGCAAACCACAATGCTAGAGGTAAAATGCTGAGCAAAGCAGCTATAAAGTCCAAAAGTCATTGGAAGAAAGAAATAATTGACTATACTGAGGCATGGTGAGAAAGGTAACATCTCGGGCCCTGACCAATATAAGGAAGGTAAAAAGAAGGGCAGCTGGTAAAAGGAGGAGAAAGATAGTAGTGATTCAGTCCTGCTGCTGCTGCTGCTGCTGAGTCGCCTCAGTCGTGTCCGACTCTGTGCAGCCCCATAGATGGCAGCCCACCAGGCTCCCCCGTCCCTGGGGTTCTCCAGGCAAGAACACTGGAGTGGGTTGCCATTTCCTTCTCCTAGAAGATGGGAAATGAAGACCCCAACAACCCTTCTTGGTGAGAGCTGTTTTATATCAGAAATCTTATTATTGTGAGCTCTGGAAGATCATTAAAATTTAAGATGACTATTCCTGTAAATATAGGTCTTCATAAAAATTAATTATTGGTTTGGTATTGCAAAATACCCAGTCACGTGGAATTCTGAACCAGGCTCCCCTCAACAAAGGCTCATTCTCTTGTGTAAGCCATTCAGTCAAGCAATGGCTTGTCCTCTTTTGCCACCAGCACCAGAACCAAAGCCACATGGACGGAATGGATGAAACTAGCCAGCGGAGTGTCACGACTACCCAGAGTTCTCTCATTCCAAAAAAAGAGCCTGGAAACTACTTGATATCTAAACACGGGGCAAGTAGGCAGAGAGAATACCTAAGGATCAAGCCAGTATTACAGAGTACCCTTTCAACATATAACTTCATCTCTCTTACATCTCTGTACCTGTACCTGATCTTATTTAGTGCTGTTGGCCAAAAAGAAGATAATTTATTGTTCAAGTAGTTTGGGGACGCTATAATGTAATTGTGAATATTTTAAAACTCCTAGGGGAAAGAAATTAAGAAAATATGAGGTCATCCTTTGTCTCTAGAGAAAGTGTTTCATTTTCTTTTCTTACCCATATGTGAATGATAAAAATGAAGTTGTAAGTACCTAAGCCGTCACTCAGTTCATGGTAAATTCTGCTTATACTGACTGTGCTGAATAAAGGATTATTTATAAAAGAAATCAGCAGCTGTGTTGTGAATGCACTCTGTTTTAATTGTACTCCATAGTGCTATAAACCCTTTGTTTTGTCTCCCACTGGAATATCTTAAACAAAAACAGAATTTTCTAATTAGCTCACTGGAGACTTGTAAGTCTATAATGAAGATAATTTATTTTTGTTTTGTCATTTGAAAGTAATTAAACAAAAGTTATTTATTTAGGGAGAGATCAGAACTTAAGTGATTTTTTAAAATTGTATTTTTGGTGTTTTACTGATAGATATGGTAGAAAATTAAATTGCAGGGAGGTGGCTCAGGGTAGCTTTAAAAGTCATCATTAGTAAAGTTTGTTTAAGTTCCATTTTCTGAAGTCAAATATATAAAACTACCAAGAAAGTTTGCAACTATTCAGTGAAGAAAAGCTGTTTAAATATCTCTTACCCTCTACTCCAATTTTCCAATATTTTAGAAAGACAACAGTATAAAACTTTCAGTATTTGGTTAGCAAAGCATAGGAGGACAATTCAATACATACTTTGAGCCAGTAACATTTTACCTACAAAGCTTAGACATCATTTAATTCCATTATCTGTATCTTATCATTTAAATTTATCACACAATTAATGAGGCATTTAGAAAACATTTTTGTCAAGTTAAAATTATATCATATATTAAAACTGCTTGGAAAGGTATAAAATAACATAGAAATGTAAACTTTTAATATTTAGGTAAATTATGCAAAGTACAGCATTTGAGCTACAGTTTTCCCAATTCTCTAATCAGTAATTAAAGTGTGAGGTTTCTCTAAATCTTGACCTTGTTCTTAAAGAACCAATATATTTTGAGACTTTTGATTTATGAAATGTTAATTGAATGCAAGATTAAAATAATGAAATTACTTGTTTAAAACTACTAGATTACAAGTGACAGAATTATATTTCTTAGAAAACTGAATTTCAGTCCCAGTGAGAAAAGCATACATTTTATGATCTCCAAATGGCTCAGATGGTAAAGAATCCGCCTGCAATGCAGGAGACCTGGGTTCGATCCCTGGGTTGGGAAGATCCCCTGGAGGAGGGCATGGCAACCCACTCCAGTATTCTTGCCTGGAGAATTCCCATGGACAGAGGAGCCTGGCGGGCTACAGTCCATGGGGTCACAAAGAGTGTGACACGACTGAGTGACTAAGCACAGCAAATATTTTTCACCTCTTATTCGATATGAGCTTACATTTGCATATATGAAAAAGTGAGTGTTAGTTGCTCAGCTGTGTCTGACTCTGCAATCTCATGGACTGTAGCCCACCAAGTTCCTCTGTCCATGGAATTTTCCAGGCAAGGTTACTGGAGTGGGTTGCCATTCCCTTCTCCAGGGGGTCTTCCTGACCCAGGGAGTGAACCCGGGCCTCCTGGACTGCCTGCAGATTCTTTACCGTGCAAGCTACTAGGGAAGCCCTAGCATATATGAAAGTATAATAAATGCCCTCATATTTTAACCTTCAAACACCTTATCAATCAGATGATATCATTCTATTCCCATTGTACAGATTTTTAAAAAAAAACCACCAAGAATCAAGAAAGTTAAATGGTTTGTTTGCCAAGACTCAGAACTAGACCTCATCTCCAAGCTCAAGACAGCCTCAAGTTCAGGTGAACATATTCTTAGAAATATTTAGCAGAGTAGAGGGTGGTTCTTTGTGTGCGGTGCCTTTGCCTCGCAGCACCAACGTCATCTGGGAGTTTGTTGGAAATGAAAATTCCCTGGCCCGTACCCAAACCTACTGAACTAGGAACTTTGAGGGTGGGGGCCCAGCAAACTGTTCCAACAAGTCTTCAATGAATTCTGATGACCCCTAAATTTGAGAACCACAGGCATAGAAGTTTTTTTATTGGTCAATTTTCTCATTAATTAAAATGTTACATCCAGTACAGCCTCACTGTATCATTAGTCTGGAGAAGAGGTTTAACAATTCACACAAAAAGGGCCAACTTTATTGAATGTTTACCAGGCAGCAGGTATTGTTCTATGTACTTTCACTTATTAGATCATCACAATAAGCCCTGGGGGTGGGTATTATTACCGATCACTGAGATGTGGAGAGATTGAATGATTTCCCCGAGGCCATGGGGCTACTGGCAGGGAAGAGGTAGTCAGATCCAAGAACCCAGCCTCTTAATCATACTGTATAAGGCGTACAACCCGAGAATGTATACATTTACTCCTCAAGAGAATGCTGCAAGAGCCAGTGGAAAGTATATCAGGCTTTGGAGTCAGAGTGCCTGAAAAATTAGTGTCATAAAGGTTTATGAATAAGCTAGCAGGGTATGACATGTAATGAAAATTCTTTCCATGCTGTTTCCCACTAGCAGTGATACATTTCACTTCCTTGTTGCCAGGTGTTTCCATTCTGTAGTCCCCGTGTTCTGGAAAGAACTATTGCAATAGTTCAGAAGTACAATAGTTCACAAAACATTTAATTTATATCAAAATATGACATGTAAGAAGGAGGAATATCTTTAATAGTCTCCTACTGTTATCCTTCCCTGGTAGCTCAGCTGGTAAAGAATCCGCCTTCAGTGCAGGAGAACCAGTTTGATTCCTGGGTTGGGACGTTCCCCTGAAGAAGGAATAGGCTACTCACTCCAGTATTCTTAGCCTTCCCTGGTGACTCAGATGGTAAAGAATCTGCCAGCAATGAGGGAGACCTAAGTTCAGTCCCTGGGTTGGGAAGATCCCCTGGAGGAGGGCATGGCAACCCACTCCAGTACTCCTGCCTGGAGAATCCCCATGGTCAGAGGAGCCTGGCAGGCTACAGGCCAGGGGGTCACAAACAGTCAGACACGACTGAGCAACAAAGCACACTGTTATCCTTACTTCTGTCTTGTCTAATCTATTTGTCACCATGGTGATCCATTAGAAACATGAATAAGATCACATCATTTCCACTCACGTAAACCCTTCAAGGAGAGTTTCTCACTGTGACTCCTTCCCGAGACAGCCTTAGCTTGGCCCCAGTCTCTTGTGCTCACTTATCCCTCCTGGTCACACTGGTCCTTGCTACTCCTTTAATGAGTCAAGCAAGCTCCAGCCTCAGGGCCTTTGCACTTGCTCTTCTCGCTTCCTCAGTAACTTCTCAGATGTTCAAATGTTTTGCTCCCTGACACCATTCTGGTATCTCCTGAAAAATCACCTCCTCAGAGAGATCTTCTCTTGACACCTTTCAAATTAAACCCTCACCCCCTTGTCACCATCTTTGCCAAATCCATGGTGCTCGCTTTATACACGTATATACGCTTATAGCACGTATACTAAGATTGGCCCAATACAGAGAAGATTAGCATGGCCTGTGCGCAAGGATGATGCCCAAATCCATGTTTTGTTCTCTGTGTGTGGCATCTGTCACTTGCCTCAAGTAATATACTCGTTTGTTAATTTTTAATTACCTGTCTCTCCACATAGGACTTAAAGCTCCCACAGGCCAAGGTTTTGTCTGATGCTCTGCTGTTTCCCTGACACCTAGAACAGTACCTGACATTGTTATGCCAGATTTTGTTAATTATTACTAGCTGTCATTAATGATTGTCTCCATTTGTTTTGATGTGCAGTATGCTACAGAACAATCACCTAAGACAGGTGCCCACAGAGGCGCTACAGAACCTGCGAAGCCTTCAGTCCCTGTAAGTATAGTTGAAATTCCAGCATGTTCTCTGGGTCAGTTTGGGAAGGAGCACTGAAATGTCCAACTGGCCATTTTAGTAAATTCCTTGGCTGGGGGCTGTGCTTAAATAAGCTGCAAGTGAGGCTTTCCATTAGAGCAACAACGAAATTGTTCTTTGCACCCTCATTAAACAATATATATGGAAAACACCCGTGTTGGAGTTTGGGGTTTCAGGGCAGAGACTTAATCAGAAGACCTGAAATGAAAAGCCTGTTGTATATGTTGGTATCAGGGCTTCCCAGGTGGCTCAGTGGTAAAGAATCCTCTTGCCAATGCAGGAGACACAAGAGACACAGGTTTGATCCCTGGGTCAGGAAGCTCTCCTGCAAGAAGAAATGCCAACCCACTCCAGTATTCTTGCCTGGAAAACCCCATGGACAGAGGAGCCTGGCAGGCTCAGTCCGTTGGATGGCAAAGAGTCAGACACGACTGAGTGACTGAACACACTCACATATGTTGGTATCCCCCCCTCTATACAATATTTTAGTTTCTGAATTCAAATCAGGAATGATACGTTCTCCTTTTATTTAGAAAAATGAGAGTCAAAATCTAGACCGCTTGGCATCATCCATTTATTCTGTGTTTAGATTATCAGAGCTGCCCTGTAATGCAATTTTGCTGAGTCGAATAAAGGCTTAATTTTTTTTAAGTTTATTTTTAATTGATTGATTGCTTTACACCATTGGTTTGATTTCTGTCACACAACTAACCACAGGCGTACTTTTGTCCCCTCACTCTTGAATCTCCATCCTTAATTTTTTCAGTTCTGTGTGTGCATCAGGGGGCCTCAATTCAGGAGGCTACGATCTAATGGTATGTCTTAAGATCATACCAGGTAGGTCTCCAAACCAGAGCGTACTCACCACCCCACACAGGGAGACAGACTAACTCAGAGAGTCCCACGGAAAACCACACACACCCAGATTCACACACCACACACAGGCACAGTGACCCACACCGCAGTGGTGCTGGTGGTCCTTAGTGTGAATCCACAAGTTTCCCGTCAGGAGTTTCCACCCTCCTCTGATTTAAAGCCTCTGAATGAACAAAAATTGGTTATTCCTCACGGATAGAACTTTCTTACCAGCTAGATGTTTTGGAGCTTGAGTTATAAGCAATTGTTTACAGTGACTGTTTGACAACACTGTACCATGAGTACCTGATCAGTCAATGTCCACCTCATCAGAATGTATGTGTTTACAACATATTGCATGATTTCCAGTATCCACATGTATAATATATGCTTTCATCTTACTTACACTGAAGGTCCTCATCTGTCAAACAATACTGATTTCTGGTCTAGAAGGATGAGGGAAATAAATGTATAAAAAAAAGACGAATATTGCAGACTTGAGTTGAACATCATGGTAAAGAATCCACTGGTTAATAATTATACATAGTTTGCTTAATGCCTTTTACCAAGGTGACTCAAGAGAAGGAGGAACATAAGATGACTCTCTGTTCCTTTGATCTCTTTTTTTAACGAAAGTAAATCTGTGCTGGAGACCATTTTAAGCTTTTGATTCCAGTCGAACAAAGTGACTTCCTAGGTTTTCACCAGCCTAGAGATAAACAAGCCCACAAGAGCCCCTTTGTGGCGTTTTCAGGAGCTCTGTGGTGACATCACTGTATCACCCCCTTCTGTTGCACAAGCCTCTTCCTGAAGGAAAGAAGCAGCCAGAGCAGCTGAGTGCTGGAGCTGGTTGTCTGTGTCAGGGCACAGGGCCTAGTGGTGAATTGGAAAGCGAGATCATGGCAGAGGCCAACAGGAACTTTAAACAGCTGTGAGGCAGGCAGAAGATGGGAGGATAAGGGTTTGTAACCAAAAGCCACCATCAGCTGAAAGAAGACCACAAACAGAATACACACCGAAGTGAACTCTTTGAGAAAGTGAGAACCATGAATCTTTTGTTCATTCGAACTGCGCGGTGCCTCTCTGATCAAGGTGTTCAGATTTAGTTTCTTACCGTCTAGCCATTTACTGTTCACCAGGTGTCTCTTGCACTTGGTGTCCAGTTCACAAAAACAATGGCGTTTGAAACCTTGTAAGTATGTGTTCCCTGTGAAAAAGCCGAGGGTTAACTTTCTAGTGGGATGTTGGCACATCCAAACTGAGGCATGGAGATGGATGGTTGGTCCCCAGTGCACGCTGGATTGTACCGCCGGTTATGTGCTGTTTGTCCCGGGTCCCCTTGCCCAGCACACAACAGACCATGGAGGTGTTGGATGTTGGCAGTGTGTGCTATTATGACACTTGTCTCACAGTTTTTGTAATACTTTGATACAAGCATTAAGATTGGACAGAAGAGCATTATGAACTTTAACCACCAGCCACACAGACACGATACTGAACCAACCAAAGGCGTCCCTTACCCACTTTGGAGATTTGGGCTACTATGAGCTGTTTTAAAGCTTTACTATTACCCCAGAGGCAAGATGGTCTTTTGTTGTTGTTGTTTTTAAAATTTATTTATTTTTTAATCGAAGGATAATTGCTTTGCAGAATTTTGTGGGTGTTTTAATAATATTTCTCCTGCTTCTTTCAAGCAGGAGAAAATAGAAACGGTTCGCATCAAATGGTCATTACAAACATGCATTCCTTGTCCACTGGCCATTCGTCTGCCATGCATACGTCAGCCTCCATGCTCCATTAGCTCATCCATGACAGCTGGCAGGCTTCCATTCAGCTACCTGTCTAGCTTTTCTTGGACTACTGTCAACCCTTAGACCTCCACTTACATGTTTTTAAAACTATTTATTTATTTGGCCCCGATCTTCACTGTGGCAGTCGAACTCTTTGTTGCAACATGTGGGATCTAGTTCCTTGACCAGAGATTGAACCCAGCGCCTCTGCACGGGAGCATGGAGTCTTAGCCACAGGACCACCAGGGAGGTCCTGCTCACCTTTTTCTAATAGTTCCTTTTTTCTCTCTCTTGAATTCACTCCATTTTTATCCACTTTATTATTTTCCTTGTTATTCATTCACTCTCGAAGAAGCACTCTGCACTTCCCAGGGGCTGGGAATGCATCACCCCTGTGCATTCCTGGCTTTGAAACTTCTGAAGTGAATTGTTGATTTTTGCTGCAGTGAAGAATTATCTGGAGAGTCTGAGAGCCTACGGCTCACCCCAGAGCAATTAAAATCAGACCCTCTGTAGGAGACCCAAACATTAGTGATTTCTAACCGGTTTAATGATATAGTTAAGTGGTTCTTAAGTGAGTATTGGGGAAAATGAGTGTCCTGAGATGATTTGCAAATATCCTCCTGAACTCTTTTCAAATCTGAAATAATAACAAAGCCCATATTTTGCATTCCAGTAAAGAATCCACCTGCCAATTCAGGTAGACATAAGAGACATGGGTTTGGTCCCTGGATCAGGAAGATCCCGTGGAGAAGGGTATGGCAACCCACTCCAGTATTCTTGCCTGGAGAATCCCATGGACAGAGGAGTCTGGAGAGCTGCAGTCCACAGGTTTGCACAGAATCGGATGTGACTAAAGCAACTTAGCACTCGCACACACGCAGGTCCACACACAGCACACAGGGGCTAATATAGGGCTTTGCAGGTGGCGCTAGTGGTGAAGAACCCACTGGCCAGTGCAGGAGACAGCAGAGACTTCAGTCTTCAGGTCACGAAGATTCCCCTGGAGGAGGGCATGGCAACCCACTCCAGTACTCTTGCCTGGAGAATCCCATGGACAGAGGAGCCAGGAGGGCTACAGTCCATGGGGTCACAAGGAGTCAGACACCACTGAAGCGACTTAGCATGCACGCCCGCATGAACTAATGTGAAATGAAAGTCAAGAGCCTTTCATTCACAAAGTTGGCTTGTTTGTGCTTATTTGAGATAGCTCAATCTCCCTATTTAGTCCTACTGACAGTCTGGGGTAGATGAAGGAGGAGGCCACATGCGTATTACCCTGCTCTCAAATGTACCCATAGAACAGCAGCATCAGCACCTCCCACGTAGACTTGGCTTCACTGAATGAACTTGAGAAACTTGATATACGTGGAAACTGGTAACCTACTGCGAGGAAGAAACAAATTGTACTCATGTTTCAAGGGATGTGATTTTCACTGGTTCCATGTTAACAACAAATAGTTTGCGTTGTTCACAATGAGAACACATAGGTACGTTTGTGTTCTTTGAGCTCTCCTGATGCTTACAAACTGTTCAGCTAAAGAGTAAGAGGGCAAGTCCGTGTACCCGAGCCCAGCAGCCCGGAGCCTGCCTCTGTATAATACGTACCTTGTACACTAGCTTTCTGACATGGCAGTGACTGCCCAGACACCAGTTGGACTTTTTTGTAATGTAATCAAATATAACTTAATTTCCTTTCTGTTTTTTGGAAAGGAATAGGAAATGTAATCAGAATTCACAGTGAACTGGATTTCACCAAGAAACGTTTGGCATTACAGTTACTGGAGGACTAGGATCAGATTACAGTGAGTTGATGGAATCTCAAAACTTAACCCTCCCACGTCCTCACATATATTGTTAAAAAAGAGATCACTGAAAAAACAGAAAATCATTGCTTCATTGGCTGACAGCCATTAATAATATTCAAGCATCCCCCTGTCATTAGTGGAAGTTCAGGGTGATCAAAGACAATGACATATTCATGTCTGTCCGGCTAATATTCAATAGTATTAAGTACTATGCTATTTAATATATGTTGATTTTCATGCCAACTCTGCAATAGCGAAACTAATTGTGGAAAATGCACAATTGTAAAAATCATGAGCTGGTAAATAGAAAATGAAAGGAGAATTAAACATGTCTTTAATATTGTCTCTACTCTCCAATTAGCTGATAATCATCTTTAGAGTACAGACATTATTTTAAGACCTGAGAAGAGTATCTAACTCTTGCTGGAATATGAGCTGCCTGAGCATCTCACTGTGACAGTGCCTTAAGGGCTGTAGACACCCTCCTCCTTGAACCCTGTGAAACATCAGTAACTTCCCCTTGACTCTTCAGAGTAGGGTTTTGCTACTAAGAATCCAAAAAGAGTCAGCAGCAAGAGGAGGAGGTGAGGAAGAAGAGGCAGGGCTCACAGTGCTGAGCAGAAAGGAAGGCAAGCCTAGAAGCAGCAGCAGATCCCCCAGTCAACAGCCAGGAGCCTCTTGGGTTTCAGCCTGAGGATAAAGGAAGTAACAGAAGACAGCGGGGTGTAAACAGATGAAAAGAAAGCAAAGGGAGGTAACCAAGGGGATAAGATTAAAAGATCAAAAGGGTTAAAAAAAAAAAAAAAGCAATGGTTTTAGTATCAGTGACATTATTCCTTCCACTAAAATAGTGTCCAGAAAGAAATTTTAAGCTTACATAATTAAAATCCCCCATGGTCTTGGTTTCATTTTTCACAAGGCCAGTACATTAGGTCTGTCTTGGGATGGAGGAGCACTGGGAAGTTCTGGAGACTAAGACTTTTGACTGTTGAGCTATCTGGAGTTCATTTCACACACCACATGCAAACCAGCACCCAGTGAATTGTTCTGAGGAGAATGGGTTTTGCCTTGTCCCCCTCCTCCCATTTAAACACTGGGAGAGGGGACTGCCCTGGTGGCACAGTGATTAAGACCTCACGCTTTCAAGGCAAGGGTGCAGGTTCAAGCCCTGGTTGGGGGAACTAGGATCCCACATGCCACGAAGTCAAGAAAAGCACACATTAGGAGAAAATTATTTTCAAAGGCAAAGCCCTTCTCCACAGAAAGAGGGAGCTCAAATTGGAGCCTCAGAATCAGATGAAAAACAAAAGCAAAATGTGAGCACTTTAAGCAAGACCCGAGGTGTGAAATACTATGATAACTGCTATTACAGGTTATCTACCAGTTCTATAAGGCACAGATTTGACAATCATATCAGACAGGTAAATAACTAAAAGAGAACATAGATGTTATGGAATGAGAAGTAAAATCAGCTCTTTCATCTCGTGGTGTCACATAAAGTTTAGCTTTGAAAAGTAGGTTGGACTAGCGAGAAGCTGAAAGGATGCCGACTCTGGGAAGGCACACTGTGAATGGGGCGGAGTGTCCCCTTTTCTGGAATAATGGGGGCTGGATGAATTGTGAAAAGGCACATAAGAAGCAGTAAAGTTTAGGAACAAGACAAAGATAGAACCAGAAATGCTCAAAAGCTGTTCATATTTATTCAAATTCTTACCTGCATCATCTCACTTCACCCTAAAATCAACCTCATGAGACAGGATCTGAGGTCACCCCTTCCTTAGTGATGAGGGAGGAGAAAGCTCAGAGGTGTTACTGAGCCTCCTGAAGGTCATTTGTCTTCTAACGGAGTCAGGCTACAGGGGAGTATGGGGTAAGACCTCTGCCCTTTCTACCTCGAAAGTCTTGCTATTTCATCACTATTCTGTCCTGTCTTCCTAAGAGAATCCCCTGCAGGGAATGAGCACACGACAAAACGTGCTAACAAGAGGGCAAGGAGCCTGATGGGGACACACAGTCGCTTAGGCGTGTGGCTGCGGAGGTTCAGGAAAGAAACCCATAAATTGATGATGGGAAGAGAACAATATTGATTCATGCGTGGGCCAGTCAGAGCTTTCTCAGTATTTTCCTGAGCATTTGGTTGTCCGTTCCCTCATTACCTGGGAGGTGGAACTTGTCTCCACTTTCCTGATGAAGGAAACCATAGGTGAGAAAGGGAAACTTGTCCTTACTGCGAAGGGAAAAGTTGATTAGACAAAGACAAGAGGGAAGAACTTTCCAGCAAAGGGAACAACGTGTGCAAAACTTTGTAGTGCGGGTGTGGGGAGAGGGGAACTGGTCCACTGAGAATGAGAGACAAGATTAGCATGGCTGAAGCTGAAACAGCAAGGCAGAAGTGCAACCAGAGCCTGGTGAGGCAGGTGGGGTCCAGACCCCTTGAAAGCACACTGGGACATGTCGTGGATTTTAGACTTTATTATGAAAGCAATGAGAATCCACTGGAAGATTCTGAGCCAGAAAGGGCATGATTGGATCTGTGTTAATGAAATAGTCTAAGAGAGAAAGGAGAAGTTTGTCAGGATGGGGGCAGTAAAGATGGGAAAAAGGAAATGGATTTGAGAAAATTTTAGGTAACATTACCAGTATTTGCTAATGAATTGACTATGAGGAATGAAGGAGAAAGAGACGTAGAAGATGTTTCCTAACTTTCTGATTTCTGTAATCACGTGTTTGATGAAGCTTATCACTGAGATAAGAAATGCTAGTCGAGGACTATATTTGAGGAGATGAGTTTGGTCTCGAACATTTTCAAGACCAGATGTCTTATCTGAAGAGGAACAACTCGGAGACGTCACATAGGCAGTTTGAAATCCAGACCTGGATCTCAAAGAGAAGTGAAATTTAAGTTAGGTCCTTCTACCATGCATTTCCTGTTACCTAATACTTTATTGTAGTGATTCGATTGACTACTCTTTAGAAAATATGCTCCATAAAGACTGCAACATGTCTGCCTGCTTTATTGCCAGATCTCCAGCACCACACACTGTACCTGCAAAGGAAGTCCCCATGAAATATTTGCTGAACTGAGCCAACACCTCAAACTCTAAGTGATGTTCTAAACAGCTGCTCAGGCTCAGCTGATTCCCCACTTTGGCTGTGGCCTGCACTCACTGGTCTCCCTGGCTCCCAACTCATACCTCTGTACTCTGGTTTTCCTGCTGCCCTTCCCGAGCTGTACATCCCACTGTTTCCTTGAAGGGTTTAGAAGTTGATCTACAAGATTCAGCGTTTCTGTTGTTTTAACCCCACTGCAAGAACTCCCTACTTCAAGAGAAGGGTTCAGAGAAGAGTAATAAAATTCTCAGGTTGGGGAGATTTGGATAGGCAGGAGTAGAAGTTGTTTCTGAAGACAAGGTTCAGAAGCACTGTGGGGAGCTTCCCTGGTGGCTCAGTGGTGAAGAATCCACCTGCCAACGCAGGAGACGTGAGTTCAGTCCCTGGTCCAGGAGGATCCCACGTACTGCCGAGCAACTAACCCGTGCTCCACAACTGCCGAGCCTGCGCTCTTGAGCCCAGAACCGCAACCACTGAGCTCACGTGCTGAAACGACCGCAGCCCGCATGCCCTGGAGCCCATGCTCCACAACGGGAGAAGGCACCGCTCTCCTCAACCAAGGGGAAGCCCGCACAGCAATGAGAGCCAGCACAGCCAAAAATAAATAAGGACGGAGCTGAGGAAGGGCTTGAATGGGACACAGAAATAAGAAAAAACTTGGGCTAGATAAGGTGGATACGCTCTGAATATCAGAACAAAAAACTGGGATTTGAAAGGAATGGCAATGTGGAAGAGCTGTGGGTTCCTAAAACGGGGAAGAGCCCCATTTTAGGGAGACTCATCTGGCAGCAGCCTTCAGGATTAATCAAAGAGATAAGAGATCAAAGGCAAAAGGACCAGCTAGAGGCTATTGCATAATGCAGGTGTGAAGAGATAAGACACTTTACTAGGCAGTGGAATTGAACAATCTTGGAGATGAAGATAAATGGAGAAACCTTGGAGAATGATTGTCTGGAAAGCAATGGGAGATGTGAAGATGACCCCCAGATTTCAGACTCTGCTGATAGCTGGGAGACTAATGATGCCCCTGACAAAAAGGAGGTCTTGGTTTTCTATGGAGAAAAATGAAACGAAAGAAATTAATACTCATGGTGCTTTCGTTCTGGGTCATCTTCCTGTTTAAAAATTCACAGCAGTGGTAACCTCTGAAAACTGAGCTGCTGCTGCAAGAGTACTGGAGTGGGGTGCCATCGCCTTCCCCGGAGAAACTGAGCAGCTGCATGTAAATTGACTTTAAAATATGTTTCTCATTGGGATCTTGTACTTCCCAATGATACCAGAGAGACAGAAGCTTGATTCTGTTAGACACTTCATCTGGTGTGAGATCACTTGTCTCATTCACTTTAGAGACGAGTCAGCTGAATCGTCTCTAAATTATTATACCTCCATAAACCTGTACACCTTCTCTCTCCCCAAGCTGCAGAGATGGAAAAAACCTTTTTACCTTTTCAGAGGTAAGTCTAAAGCAATAATTTTTCTTCCTGGTTTACATTAAGTTTATCAGTAAATAAGATGGAGAATAGAAAGATAGAAGCAGAAATCCCCATGTAAGCAATCATGGTGTTCATATGAATTCATATGCTTAGTATCTCCCTAGGTTATAGATGGTAAATTTCACTAGAAAGTTGAATTCCACATTGTCATCACTTCATAAATGTTAAAAAACAATAACAAAAAGTGACTCATTTGATTACGAAGATTCATATAAATCAATACAATCTATAAGAGTTCATGTGGATAAAATTCTATCTTGATAGTATTATTATCAAAATGGTCTGGCAAATTCGATTCCAATGACCGATTTCTAAGCAGTAAAATTTCACCATAACAAAGACTTGAGGGATTTAGTCAAATTGTGTCATATACAAGCTTAGAACTACATGCTTTTCATTTAGTAGCAAAAGTAGGATAATCATTGAAACTGCTCCCATTTCTTAAAATGTTATAAATGAACTAAATCACTGTGCTAGTTTGACTCCCAGGAATTGTTCAAAGTGGTCTCCTCACAAAATGTACAAGAGAGTTGATCATTTATTTAAAAGAAGAGAAATGCTCGTCCAACTATAAAACAGCTATGTCAAACGCTATGCTTCATAGGTCCGTGTATTGGCAGAGTCCCCATAAGCTGCATTAAAGCTGCAGCTGCAACATTCTTCACACCTTTGCCCTTTTTCCCCTCGAGTCATCCATGTTAATAATTGACAATATTACAGTCATCTCAGATGAGAATTAGCCAAGATCAATGGCTTATCTTTTGACTAACTCTTTCTTCCTTGTAGTTAATGGCTTATCAAAGATATTCTCAAAGATATAAGTTTGTGTTATACACCGGACAAGGTAGCATATACAAGATACATGTAAAGGTCTATTTTCTAGAGAAACAGTAGCTGGAGTGACCTCATCAACTCACTAATCTCTACCATAATGCCATCTATAAAGCAAAAATTCCTTTCAAGAGTGTGGAACAGATTAACATCATGTTCCTTTTAAAAGAGAAAAATTGCAAAAGTAAGCTTTTTTGCATGGAAGCTATAGAGAACTTCAGAGAGAAGGTAAGAAAATAACTTTTTTTTTTGCTTTTTCCTGACATTAAAAATTGATTTTTTTTTCTTGCCCATTACCTCACATAGGCTACATTGATATTGCAGCACTGTGTTCACAGTGAACATGCAGATCTGTTTTGCCTTTCATTTATATAACACTGGCTAACGCTCACCCCTGCACAGTTCCGTCTGCCCAGCTGCCCGGAACACTGAGCCACCATAGCTTCCGTGCCTTCCTTTCTGGTCACATCTACCAAGTCACCCTGTTTGGCCAGGTTACTTATTTAGTTAATGTCCTTCACCCCAGGCCTTCCTCCACCTTTACACACTTCTTTCTAGCACGCATCCTTTCTCACCCCGATGACTGCAACCACCTTGGTCACTTCCTGTCCCCCAGCTCCTCCTGCACCCAGCTACCAGCGTGACCTTCCCACAACACACCCATTATTAGTGTGTCTAGTCTTCTGCAGGCAGCACGACACACCCACCCCAGAGGAATATTTTTACACAGATCTTAAAGAATGCTTGAGGGGGGTGGAGGTGTTGGCAAGACATTTCTCACAGGGAAGTAACCCAGAAACTTCCTGGGACTGAAGTTATCCCAACTCCAAATGCTTACCTTGGATATTCAAAGTTATTGAAGCCCATCAGGCTGAAGTGGATGGTCCTGAGCAGGTGCCAGTGATGAGAAGACATGACCCAGGGCCGTGAGAAACAGCCCCCTGGGCCCAGCAGTTAGTCCAATAAAACCCTTGTAGGCATCTGTGGAGCCCCCGCCCTCCAGTCCTTCCCCTGAGAAGTTGTTTCAACATACACCCAAAGTCAGAACAGATCCATTTCTCATCGGCTGTGGTCCTCTAAGTGACATTGCAAAAGCTCATACTTAATAAAAATTGTGTTCTTGCATCAGATGATATCTTCTTTCTCCTCAGCCGCTTTAGCCTTTGAGGCCTTTTTGGACCTTTGCTAGAGGAACACAAAAGATCTGTGTATCTCCTTTTCTCTGTGAGGGAAGCCTTCCTATAACACCAATCAAAACATGCACTTTAAGGATGTACAGTGAGTGGAAAATCAGCCGTCCTGCCGGTTCACATGACAAAAAAAAAAAAAAAAAGGCAATCTACTATAGAGATATTTGACATTACAAATGATTAAGGCCTTCAGAAAAAAAAAAATAAACTTCAGGAAAGCGGGGAATGATGCCATTTCCTAAATGCGAAACTTTTTCTCACATAAAAAGCCTATCATTTGTAAAGTGATTTACCTCTTACAAAATCCTTCCACATACATTTTTCTCATTTAATTCCCATAATAATTTTGTGACCTGTTATGATACTGCTTTACAGATATGGAAATTGACCCTCAGAGAAATTAATCAGGATGCTCCCTGATCTCAGAATTAATAAGTGACAATCTTGAGTTAAATCTGTGTCTTATTTCTCCTAATTCAGTGCACTTTCCAGTTTCCCATACATTCCTTATGTAGGTGGTTCCATGCGACTTTAAGAAGTAGAATGAAATGTTATTTTATCTATCGTTTTCTGTAAGTTATAACAAATGGTGCATACAATGCGTGTCATTTCCCATATAGTCATTACTTTTCTTTTCTGTTTGTTTTATTTACTTTTTAATTGAAGGATAATTGCTTTACAGAATTTTGCTCTTTTCTATCAAACCTCAACGTGATTCAGCCATAGGTATACATATTCCCCTCCCTTTTGAACCTCCCTCCCATCTCCCGCCCCAACCCACCCCTCAGCAAATTCCCAGTGGCTATCTGTTTTACATATGGTGATGTAAGTTTCCATGGTACTCTCTCCATACGTCTCATACTGCATTTCAAGATCATAATTAAGAGGTTTGTTTGTCGGAAAGAAGATGGGGCCATGTTAAAGTGTTTTATTTCGCTACACCTGCTTGCAGGCTTTATGCTGCTTCTGCCATATTATGAATGGACATTTCAATGCCAAGATCATTGCTAGAAACTTTCTCTGGCGATGTGCCATCTGCCATATGTCATCACTTCTCCTTTGCCTTCAGAGTGAAGATGTACTATTCAGTAATGTAACAGGAACAAAACTATTTGCCCTTTGTGATACTCACACACACACACACACACGTAGTGATAATTACATGTGTATCAGCCTCCAGTGATAATACTGGAGGCTGGAAAGCAAGGGTGACTTCTGTTAAGTCTGTTTGCAGACACCACTTCATTGCTTCTGTTACAAGGGATGAAAGAGTTGTCTGCATGTCTCAGAACTGAAATTTACTGACAGGTGACACTCAAGTAGCCAATGTTTGACTAAGGGAAAATGTGAGTTTCTTCTTTTTTTCTGACTGGTTTCTATGTCAAAGCACAAAGACACCAACTGTTAACCCACTTCAAGAAATAATAATGTAAAGTCATTAAGGGGCTTTATGGTTTACAAAGCCTCGTTGTATCATTTTCTTTGATCATAAAGCCATCCGTTAGGTAGAGCGGCTACCCCCAGTTTATGGATGTGAAAGCTGAGGTCTGTTGCCTTGGTCACGGTCATATAGCTGTTATTTGACTTGGACTCAAAATTTCTCATCCCAAATTTCTTCACTTTTTCAGATTCTGAGATGACTGAACACACACACGCACACATCTCTTGTGACTTGCAGGAAATAGGAATGATGACAAAGAAAGCCTTAAAAAGTGGAGTTACATACATGGTTATTTTTGCTGCTCCTGACATTTCTACATGTGTTGTCATGTACCGCGTGGTGGTGTTTTCCTTAAACTCTAGCACTTCAGTATTGCATTTTTCAAGTATGTGAATGGACAATGTCCAGCTGCCTCTAAAGACCAGGTTGACATAATATGAGCTCTTTGTTTACTCACTGAATAGGCACAACTTGTGCCCTGCCCTGCTTTGTCCACAGTCTTAACCTTGTTCTGTAAGAACCACCTGTACAAGTGGCTGAATAATGAATTCCGCACTCAGATTTGTCTTGAGATCTTCTGTTAAGATTAAATCGGTTACTACCTCTGAGCATGAATAATATACCACTCTCTGAAATAGATTTGGACCACTGCAGCCAGATGGACATGGACTTCAAAACACTACAATGAGAAGGAGTATATTTATGGGGAGCTTCTTAGATGAAGAAACTGCTGAGACAGAGAAACATTTAGTGCCACACTCAGGATGCCAAGTAACAGATCTGGGTGTGTTAGAATTTGGAATATGGACAATTGCCCAGTCCTACTCATTTCGTTTCAAATAGTACATTGCTCTAAGATTATGGTGTGAAAACCAGATTACATCCTTTTTACTGGGGGGAGAAGTGATTCATAAAAGACATTTATCCAGAGAAATGGGCTTTTTAACTTTGGGAACTGATGCCAGAATCACTTGAGATCCTGCAGAAACTTTAGTAGTAACTTAAATATCGAAAAAGAAAAGCCCATGACTCAATGCAGAGAGAGCCTTTTCTGTACATGCTCCCCCTTTGCAATGAACTTGAAGGTCAGTCCTTTTCAGGACTTAGAAGCCACTTGTAGTTTCACCGCATAAGCCACTGGCAATCATCAGACAATATGTCAACAAAAACTCGGAAATTCATAGTATTTAAATAACGTCTTCATGCTTTAATCAGTGCAGTCATTAAGGAGAGTTTACATATGTGCTTTACTCCTAGTCAAACAAAAACAAGCACCTCCTCATGCCCTGATGAAAGTGAACCTTATTTAAACATGGGCCAAGCATGTTGTTGCTGGACGGAGGGAAAGGGACCACGTTGGGTTTGCCTGAACGTTTCCTGTTCTGTTTGTAGACAGAACCTCGAGATATCTGGAAGTGCGAGTCTGCTACCTACAGTGATAGCTATTCTCCTGGAAATTTGATTGTGAGTGGACTGTGGCGTCAGACTTGTTTGTTCCAAGTGACCTTATTTCAGCATCAAAACTTGACCTAGAGGGGTGGGTGAGGGAGGGGAGGGAGGCTCAAGAGGGGAGGTACTACAGGTATAATTACAGCTGATTTGCATTGTGGCATGGCAGAAACCAGCACAACACTGGAAAGCAATTTTCCTCCCTTTAAAAAATTAAATTAAATTTAAAAGCTTGGCTTGGGGCCTGGAGGGCATGCCTTCTCCCTTCAGTCGGGAGAAGCAGGGGCCAGAACAGGAGTGGAATGACACGTGTGACTGAAAGTGGGGAAGCCACTTTTCGTGGAGAGGCGCTCCCTACCACAGAGAATGCTGCTTCTAAGCTGTTTAAATTTGGTCTGCAGGGGATTATTTCGTGATCCTCGAGTGCTTCCTGCATCTGTTTAGTCTTAAATGCTTCCTAAAACATTTTTCAAAATCCACTCGTGATGTTCTAATCCTTCCTAATACATGCACTGCTTAAAATGCAACTCTTCTTTTTTAAATCCTAGCTTTGAAAATGCAAATAAATGTGAGTCTTAAGAACAGATTGAAAAAAAAAAGTGAGGGCTGGTGGATGCATAACTGAATGTCAAGGGTCCTGTGTTTCATGCACTTTACAGAAGACTTCAATCTGTGTCTGTCTGGTCACTTCAATAAGAAAAGTTAAGGCAGTGCTGTTACAGCCACTTCTAGGCTGAATTAGGGTAAAATAAATGTATTGCACTCCCTCTACTGGCTCTGAAGCTGCAGCAGCTTATTAACTAGACCTATTTTTAGATGTTATTTCCCCATTAAAAAAAAAAAAGTGATGTGTAGAAAAAGCAAGCAAAAACTGGGAACGCTATTAATTTTACTATTCATTTAAAATGTCAAGGAAAGTAAACATCTGCTCAATGCCGTTGGTTAGGATGAACAGGAAAGCCTGCTTGTTTTAGGCTTTGCAGCAGAGCACTGAGGGGCGAGGGGCGCCTCCCCTCCCTGAAGCATACCTCTAACAGCCTTGTAAAAGTTACTCATGCATGCGTGCTAAGTCACTTGAGTCGCATGCGACTCTGCAACCCCATGGACTGCATCCCGCCAGATTCCTCTGTCCATGGGATTCTCCAGGCAAGAATACTGCAGTGGGTTGCCATGCCCTCCTCCAGGGAATCTCCCTGACCTAGCCTTGTAAAAATTACTCAGTCCTTTTCAAATGCTGAAATAATCTTTTCCCACAGCTCAGTGAACCAAAATAAGTATGTTTTGTGTCTTCAAAACAGTCCAGGAAAGCAACAGCATTTGTCTGACTTGGTTGATGTGGGAAGGAGCAGAGGGGTTTTCTTTTCTTCTGGTGTCAAAGAGGAAAGCTAAAGGATCATCAGCTGAAACACTACAGCCCAGGGGAGGCCACCTCCTTGCCCGAAATCATAGTCCTCCCAAACCTGGAAGAGACTCACAGCCATGTGGGATCTCACAGCAGCGGTCCTGCTCGCACCCGGAGCGGAGGCTACCAGGAGGCAGACGCCCCAGATGTCGGGCTCCTGCGGCCCCAGCCCCGCCTCTCTCTTGCTGATCGGGTGTGTGGAGGTTCTCCTGCAGAGCCTGTCTTCTGCCTGCACTCTGCTCTCTGCTTTCCACTCTTTCTCGCTTTTTTCCCCAGGCGTCTGGATGCCAACCGCATCAGCTCCGTGCCCCCCAGCTGCTTCAACGGCCTGCATTCCCTGAGGCACCTGTGGCTGGATGACAACGCGCTGACGGAGATCCCAGTCCAGGCTTTCAGAAGCTTATCAGCACTGCAGGCCATGACCTTGGCCCTGAACAAAATACACCACATACCAGACTATGCCTTTGGAAACCTCTCCAGCTTGGTGGTTCTGTAAGTTTTGTTGATTCCCCCTCCTCCCCCAACAGTTTCTAAATTCACTAAGATCTTGTAATTCTCTGTGGGACCTTGACCTTAGAATGATAGCCCTTCAGACTTTGAAGAGGGACATTTTAAGGGAGGAAAACCCCCTAAAATAACTCAGAAATGTTCTAATCGTGCAAAAGAATTAAACAACATTTATTGAGCACCTGGTAACTGCTAAGCACTGCTAGGCATTCAGAAATAACAAAATATGACCTCTCAGGGAAACTGTTGTATATTACAGGAGTAATTACCACACTGTATAGTTAGTCCCATGACCAAAGGTAATAAAAATCCCTTATTTCTGATACTAATTTGTAATGCATGTCAAGTTGAAATATGCCCTTCTTATTATTTCATAAGTACCTCTTGAACCCCTTCCAAGGTAACAGAAGCAAGGGACAAACCCTTAACAACAAGTTATGCATTTGTAAAGCTTTTTCCCTTTGAGGTCTAGATTTCATTATTTTAAGTAAACTAAAACGATCTCAAGTAATAGTAGGAAAAATAAACGGCTCAAGAGGGCAGCAATATGCCCCACGTATATAATACAGTCAGTGCTGACAGAGGACAACAGGAGCTGCTTGAAAGGCTCGAGAATTAGCTTGCTTCGAGGAAAGCGCCTGCTGCACTGTTTCTGCCTTAGCTGCTTTCCTGCCCCCAGCCCACCGCGGGCTTCAGTCATTGCACTTTGCTTGTTGATAGGGCCGTCTCTTGCCCTGCGGTGTGTACTCCTTTGAGGGCTGGCCAGCATCTCATCCATCTTTTGAGGTTCCCATCATGTGTTGCCTGTAAAAGATCCTCAATAAGTGCCACATAGATCTCACATGATACCAGCATATATTTATTAGAATAGCAACCTTTGTCTGAAAGGATCGGACATGCGGGGTGACGTTAACAAATTTCTATCCTGAAGTAGTTCATATACAAAGGTGACGCTTCTGTTCCACCAGAAGCTGGGTAGGTGCCTTAATGTTTCCTTCCACTAGAGGGAATGAATTTACAGAGATTCAGCTCTTCTCTCCCCCCAGCCCCCTTAAGCCCATTTCCCAAAAATCCCCCTGGGACTTGGTCCAGTTCTCAGTTATGCACACAGCTGTTCTCGCTGGCCCTGACGTAACCGACTTATCATTGAGCCAAAGATGATAATCAGACACATTTATACAACAAGATAACTAATCTCCTTGGGCAGTCAAAAAATCTGATCCCCATTCTCTGTGGCTGAAATTGTTGTTTCCTATTAACCTGTGGCCCCACCCTGGCAAAGCAGCCGCGATAAGCCATCAGCTTTGGTGGAAACTGAGCACACCTCAGACCACCTCCTCTCCACCCTCCGTTTGTCGATGTTGGTCAGAATCTCTATTTAACATTCTGTATTCCAAAGCCACACTGATCAACCTGAATTTACTTTTACCAGCCTTGTTGCTAATCCCACAATTATTATTCACTCCATGATATCTCAAACCCAAAAGGTAAAACTGTGACTGTTAAATTCTGTGGTGTAGAGTCATCTCTGGTAAGAGTGAATGGGGCATAAAGCCTTTAAAGCAAGCGAACAGAAATGTTAAACAAAGCATCTCTTACATATAATTAGTGCATTCTCTAGAGTAAGTGTTTTTGGATTTCAGCAATCAAAACGTTTTGCCTCACTTTCCATGTGCAATGCGCCCTCTTGACTGTCTGTAATGTTCTCCTCCAGACATCTCCATAACAATAGAATCCACTCCCTGGGAAAGAAATGCTTTGATGGGCTCCACAGCCTAGAGACTTTGTGAGTTGACCTTTTATTTGTTGCCCTTTTCTCAGTGTTTTCATGACTATTTGGAAGGAATCAAAATAGCCTTAAAGTAAAAATTGCTATTTGGTTTGGTTAATTGCCTGAGCTTTAAACAGATATTTACAGTGGCTTTATCTTACGCCCCTATACACACTCTATAGAGCCAAACAATAAAACTGAGATTTTATTTTAATCTAACGAGAGTGATAAATTAGTTGGAATCATTAGAAGCTAAATGAGATGTCCTCTACTGAGCAGGGACTGTTTGCTCAGGAATGTGTACTCTCTGTCAGGGATCAGTTCAGTATTGTCACTCAGGCTCACCATTCAGGAGTTAGGCCCTCCCCACTGAATGAGAGGATGCAGACGAACAAGTGTCAGACTCTGTCCAATCAGAGAGGAACAGGCATCTCATCAGCAAACGGAGGTTCCTGCAGGAGCAACTCAAAAGCCTAAAACTTAATAACAGCTACCCTTTATTGAGTATATCTCTAACCAAATATTGTACTGAGCACTCAGCACACATGGTTTCAAATCAGTCCTACAACCATCCTATGAGAACACTAGTATGACCCCTTTTTAGGCTCCAGGACTTCCCTAAGGGACCAGTGGTTAAGACTCCACACTTCCATTGTGGGGGGCTCAGGTTCAATCCCTGGTCAGGGAAGTTCCTCATTCTGAGTGGTACAGCCAAAAAAGAGAGCGAGAAAGAGAGAGAGAAAAAAATGATAACCATTTTTAGGGTCCAACAGACTGGTTCCAAATAGGAAAAGGAGTGCGTCAAGGCTGTATATTATCACCCTGCTTATTTAACTTATATGCAGAGTACATCATGAGAAACGCTGGACTGGAAGAAACACAAGCTGGAATCAAGATTGCCGGGAGAAATATCAATAACCTCAGATATGCAGATGACACCACCCTTATGGCAGAAAGTGAAGAGGAACTAAAAAGCCTCTTGATGAAAGTGAAAGAGGAGAGTGAAAAAGATGGCTTAAAGCTCAACGTTCAGAAAACGAAGATCATGGCATCCAGTCCCATCACTTCATGGAAAATAGATGGGGAAACAGTGGAAACAGTCTCAGACTTTATTTTTTCGGGCTCCAAAATCACTGCAGATGGTGACTGCAGCCATGAAATTAAAAGACGCTTACTCCTTGGAAGAAAAGTTATGACCAACCTAGATAGCATATTCAAAAGCAGAGACATTACTTTGTCAACAAAGGTCCATCTAGTCAAGGCTATGGTTTTTCCTGTGGTCATGTATGGATGTGAGAGTTGGACTGTGAAGAAGGCTGAGTGCCGAAGAATTGATGCTTTTGAACTGTGGTGTTGGAGAAGACTCTTGAGAGTCCCTTGGACTGCAAGGAGATCCAACCAGTCCATTCTGAAGGAGATCAGCCCTGGGATTTCTTTGGAAGGACTGATGCTAAAGCTGAAACTCCAGTACTTTGGCCACCTCATGCAAAGAGTTGACACATTGGAAAAGACTCTGATGCTGGGAGGGATTGGGGGCAGGAGGAGAAGGGGACGACAGAGGATGAGATGGCTGGATGGCATCACGGACTCGATGGACGTGAGTCTGAGTGAACTCCGGGAGTTGGTGATGGACAGGGAGGCCTGGCGTGCTGCAATTCATGGGGTCGCAAAGAGTCGGACACGACTGAGCGACTGAACTGAACTGAAAGTTATTTATCAACATGACATAGTCAGTTAGCAGCAAAACTGAGGCTTGCTTCCTTCTCTAATTTGACTCCAAAATCCATGTCTGGGACTTCCCAGGTGGTTCAGTGATAAAGAAACTGCCAGCCAATGCAGGAGACGAGAGTTCGATCCCTGGGTTGGGAAGATCCCCTGGAGAAGGAAATGGCAACCCACTCCACTATTCGTGCCTGGGAAATCCTATGGGCAGAGGAGATTGGTGGGCTACAGTCTGTAGGGTCACAAAGAGTCAGTCATGATTGAAGTGACTTAGCAGGCACACAAAATAAGCCACACAGAATCACTGAAGCTGCAAAACCAGCTCTGACCTGGACAGCAGAAGGCTGTAACCAAAGAACACCTCTCCTGTGGCCTTGGAGCCCGCTGTTCATTTGCATATGGAACTTAGCGATATGTACCTGATCAGCACAGCATCTCACCGGACCTGGGTTCACTCATTTCCTGAAGGGCCTAACGGCTGTCCTTCCGGGGTTACTAAGTCACTGCACTTCCTCTGAGAAGGAGGAACCATCCTCATGTGGAGATGCCAAAGGTGAATGTGTCTAGGCAGGACTTTGAAGTCAGTTTAATGGCACAGGCCAGCTGTTCCCATCAGCTGCTTGGAAAAATTAGAAATTCTCCTTTAATTACACAAGGGCTGGATTGGGGATCTTAGCAATGGAAAGCACCTTCCAGTCCTTTTCAACTCAATAGGAACAGAAAACAAAGATGGGCTTTGATAGGTTATTTACATAAATAGTCTTTCTTTTTTTTTTTTTTCCCCCCATGTTTGACATGAGGACCCAGGATTGCAAATTCAGGAAATTCATTCATTCAGGGCAAATTCATATAAGTCTCAATGTCCCCTCTTCCCTCACTTTGCCCAGGGCTCCAGAGGATAGGTAAAATAACCAATTTATTCCCAACATCTTCCTTTCCACTAGAAATCTGGGTAATTTATAAGGATCCAATCCTCATTTAATCAAAACAGAGCATCTGGAGAGACTTACAAACAGGAAGAAAATTTATGTCCACAAAAGACACAAGTTTCCTGCCTGCTGTATAGCTTAAGGATGGTTTGTGCCAGACAAGTAGGAATCTTGATTCATGTTTAACTCGGTCAAATTATCTCTCTCTTAAAATTAAATAGCACTTCTTCCCCACAGAGGAAGATCTAACCACATCTGATTGCCTGACCAAAAGGTTTTTCTGCATCATCTGGGAAATCTGCCTTTCCCAGAGATCGGGAGGCAATTACTTTTTCATATGGAGATGTAGCTCAGACGTGGAGTAAGTCTATAAAGCACTTGTGAGTAATGGGATTGAAAAGCCATTTGTGTCATAACAGAGAGACGAATGACTTGAGATTGATTGTCTGGTCATTCCCTGTCCGTGCATGAAGGATGATAGAGCTTTGCCTCACAGACTAGGAAAACGAATCCTCATTTGTGACCATGTGGATATTCTAGACCTGATGTCCTTCTTCAGAGCACCCTGTACCATATCAGCGCCTGCAGAAGCAGGCCGTCACCCTGGACTTCAGGCTGGGAGAAAGGCCAGTTACTGCACCTGAGTCAGGAATAAAGCCTCCTTCCTAGAGGTCCTCTCAGGAGAGCCTCTGAAAAGTGACGGGCCAAAGTCAGAGGGTTAAGGCAGGGCCAGGAAAGCAGAGGCGGTCGAGGAGGGCACACACTCGTTGGCAGCTTGGTGAGCCAGGTTCAGGTGAAGAACGGCATCGGCCAGCCACAGACACCTGGCCACGTGTTCTAGACACTTGGACATTTACGATGCTGTACATGTCCTTAAAAAAAAAAGGGGCTTATTTTGTATTAGGGTATAGCCAATTAACAATGTTGTGATAGTTTCAGGTGAACAGAGAAGGAACTCAGCCACACATATACATGTATCCATCCTCCCTCAAGCTCTCCCCTCCCATCCAGGCTGCCACACGACCTTCAGCAGAGTTCCACGTGCTATCCACAGTAGGTCCTTGTTGGTCATCCTTTTAAAATATAGCAGTGTGTAACGCCCATCCTAAACTCCTTCCCTTTTTTTAATGCCCAGGGCCATTGAGCCTTGACTCTTTGAAATTTCTCACAATCAGCCTAACAATCATTTCAGTGCAGATACTTGTGGAATGATGGTGCTCAGCAAGCCAACAAAGTCTCTCCTTAAAGAGACGGAATTGCTATCAGTGATACTGGTCCATGGGAAGATCATGTTAACGTTCCTTGTAAATGTCATGTACATGAATTTTTAAAGGAAAACCTGAACATGCTATTTACTTATTTTCAGAGACTTAAATTATAATAATCTTGATGAATTCCCCACTGCAGTCAGGACACTCTCCAACCTTAAAGAACTGTAAGTAGGACACATTTAGTGGGAGAACTATTCTTTGTGAATGTATTTTAAAACGTGTTTGACTACTGTATATAATATGACTAAGAAGAATTTGAAAGGTCATCTAAATAATGGTTAACTACATCTAAAATGTATTTTAATTTGATTCTATCACCAAAAATAGCAGATAATCTTTTAAAATTTATGATGGATTTCTCTGTGTTTATGAGGAAAAAAGTATGTATTTCTCTAAGCCATTATCTTTTCCTAAGTCGTATTCTTCCAACATTTCTATATGCTCTATAGGTATGTAGAGAACTATATTGGAATTCACTAATTTGCTGAGCATATCCAGCAACAAACTTCTCTAGGTTGCATGAGTCTAGGACTAGATGAATACAGTGTACAGGCTTAGTATAATGTTAGATGCCTTCCTATACATTATTCCATATTCCTTTAATGCTTCATAAATATTATTTGATTTTTAAAGAACCCCACCATTTTACTATGATAAAGCTACCTTTCAGCTATTAGGTTGCATATATCATCTTTTTATATTTATAATTTAATTACTGTTCTTAATACCTAAATACATAAATAACCTTTGTAATGTTCTAACACTTGGAAAGAAAAATAAACACAGAGCCTCTTCTCTCGGCAGACAGAAATAAGACACACAGCTAAAGGAGGTAGACAGCAGGGCTTGTTTATAAGAAAAAGCCTCTGTGGGGTTCTGCTGCAGGACGCCCATGTGGCGCTTACCCGAGAAGTCATCACTGTCTGGCTCAGGCAGCCCCGAAACTGCCACTCACCTCCTTCAGCCACAGACCCACATAGACCAAGACCACTGACTCTGCCCCTCTGCCAGTCAGATGACATCACAGCGATAGATGAGAATCAATTTGTTATTACAGACTCACTGAGCTGGGGCACCTTTCTTCGGCTCAGGAAATTTTGTCCTCATAAGGAGATTACCTAAATCTCCACTTAACTGCAGCTTAAGTCAATTTTCTCTTCTCCTGGCTGCAAATGGGGTCAGGAGGAGTGATCATAATCTTTTCTCCAAAGATGGTTTCCTCTGTCTCAAGTCGTTAGACCACGATGCTCTGTTGGATAGTAATGGATAGATGGTTTCTTTTTATAACAGTAGGTTAAAAGTTTCCATAAAGCACGGTTATTATTTTCAGATTCCTTATTCCTCATTCAAGATGACAGCTTGTGATTTCCTTTTCTCCTAGAGAGTGAGGGCGTGAAAGTTTCAAAACGCTTGGAGGAATTGAACCTTATCCTCTGGTTACTAAAAATGCTGATTATTGCCACAGGTTTGGGGAAGGGACTATGAAATGATTTTACCCCACCGGTTATTTTCTATAAACTGTCTTTTCTCTCTTTCTAGAGGATTTCATAGCAACAATATCAAGTCAATACCGGAGAAGGCCTTTGCAGGCAACCCTTCTCTTATTACAATGTAAGTGGTCGTAGTTCTTTTCGATTTTTCTATCCTGCAATATAGCATGCATTGTCCTTTTAAGCATAATACAATAAATGTTCTATATTTGCCCAAGTTTTGTCTCAGTCACTGTAAAAATCCATACAGAGAAGTATATGTGGAGATGTTTTGCTAGATTTTAGCTGAATGCTGAAGTTATATTAAAGATTCTTTTTCTAGGACCTAAAATATTCATTGCCTTATGTTTGGTATCTTCAAATGCTTCGTCTCACTTCACAATCATCTTATGAAATGCTTTTTTGCTTATCTCTAAAAAAAAATCTGATTTTTAAAATGTCAGTGTCAAGGTCACCTAGTCATTCAGAACTTGAACCCAAGTATACTAGAAGAATAGCTTATTACATTAAATGTTCTCACCAAAAAAGATAAGTGTATGATAAATAACTACATGGGGGGAATTCGTTCACAATGTATGTGTGTATGCATACTCAGTTGTGTCTGACTCTTTGGGACCCTTGGACTGTAGCCCACCAGGCTCCTCTACCCATGGAATTTTCCAGGCAAGAATACTGGAGTGGGTTGCCATTTCCAACTCCAGGGGATCTTCCTCATCCAGCGACTGAACCTGCATCTCCTGCATTGGCAGGCAGATTCTTTACCACTGTGCCAACTGGGAAGCCCTCACAATACATACGTACAACCAGTTGCCACCATGTAAATTTTAAATATACAATATTATGTTTCAGTTAGGGCTTCTCAGGTGGCTCAGTGGGAAGAAAAAAAAACCCACCTGCCAATGCAGGAGATGCGGGAGACCTGGGTTCGATCTCTGGGTCGGGAACATCCCCTGGAAAAGGAAACGGCACCCCACTCCAGCATTCTTGCCCAAAAAATCCCATGGACAGAGGAGCCTGGTGGGCTACAGTCCATGGGGCCACAAAGAGTCACACACGACTGAGCATGCACAATAATACATGCGTGTGTCAATTAGACCTCAGTAAGCTAAAATATAAACAGATACATATATATTATTATATACAATGGAGGTCCCTTACTGCAAGAAGGAGGGGGAGATGAGGGAACTACTGTTTTATACTAAGTCTCTATACACAGTCATGTTTAAGTCCAAACACTGAGTTACTTTTATACAAACTAGGGTGTAATTCTAGAAAGGTGCCTGTGTCCTAGAAATGTGTATGTGAGGATTTATATGCCATAATGGCATAAGATAGAGTTACAGCTTCAAAATATGATTAATTTTGTGTTTCATATTTAGCACAAACAGAAAATTAATCATGTGTAGGTATATAGAGGAAGGTGAAAATATGTAAGTATTAGTCTGGCTCTTAATTAAAAGGCAACTGGCAGGTTTGGGGCATAGTATTGGCCTGAGGTCATGGGGGAGAGGTCTGAAATATGGAGGAGGGGGAGTAAGGATAACTTCTGAAGAGGACTGTAGGGGCACTTCTTGGCAGGTAGCCGTTCTCCTGTGCCAACTTGACAGAGAGGCTTTCTGGAACCGGGTGGCATTTGTCACAAATGAGCTGGAATCCCAATTAGCCCTGACAACTGAGAAAAAAACAAGCCATTCATCATTTCTGAAATGTTCTGACAGTCTGTTGGCAAACTAAGGGGGTTAAAGTTTATTGCCAACAAACATTAGTTCTCATTAGAGAGTATTTACATACTGAAAGTTGGCAGACTGTATTGCCTTTCTTTACCCCTTTTGTTTCTTGAAGCCGCAGGACTGGTTTTCTTAATCACTCTTTTGGTATGGTAATGACCCATGAAGAGGACTAACAGTCCCCGATATCGATCAGCACTCCTATCCGCTACAGGACGGCCGTGAGTGTTTCCTCCAGGAAGCACTTTTCTCCTTGCTTCTACCTGTTTGTAGCCCTTGCCACTGCCACTCCCGCCCACACTCCCCACCCTGACTCAATTTCTTTGTTTTTCTTGTTGCATTGGTTACCCAGGCTAATTTCTACCTCTGTAGACCCCATCCTATTCATGACTTCTTTTTTTAATATAAATTTATTTATTTTAATTGGAGGTTAATTACTTTACAATATTGTATTGGTTTTGCCATACATCAACATGCATCTGCCACAGGTGTACACGTGAGGCAGGGAGGCGAGTCTTAGACTGGTCAAAATCTAGAGGATTTAGAGGGGGGAAATGAAGTGGCAGAGGGGATGGAAAGACCCAGTGTACCGTAACTTCTTTCCATCCCCTCTGCCACTTCATTACCATAACTTCTTTCCATCCCCTCTGCCACTTCATTTCCCCCCTCTAAATCCTCTAGATTTTAACCAGTCTAAGACTCGCCTCCCTGCCTCTACCACTAGCAGAGTGATCCCCCTGGAAGCACAGCATCCGTATTGTCATTCTCTTGCTGTGAAACACAGTCAGGGTTGTCTATTTAACTTAGACACCTACTCGTTTTGCCGATATTCTCAGCTTTCCGCACGGCTCAAGCCAACCCTCCTGACCATCCCCCCAAGTTCTCTTCAATTCCCAACTACCAGGCAGTTCAAATATCATTACATTGAAAACATCCATAAAACAAAATATTTTTTCAGTTCTATTAATGTGTTAACTTTTAGAGCAATAATTAAATTTTTAAAATCTAAAGTTATAAAACCCAGAGTAGCAAATTTCCTCTCAAATATATTTGAAGAGTCCTTTGTGTATGCTGTAAGATTTGACTAGAGGATATTGACCCTCATGTAAATATAGAGAATTTCATCTTCCTTTAGCTAATGATATAACTGCCAGCACCTTGAATAACATTTTGCCACTCGATGGATATTCTAGATATTGGAGGTAGAGGAAGAGTCTTAAGTGTTACACAGTCAGTTCAGGCTTCCCAAGTGGCTCTTGGTAAGATTTCACCTGTAATGCAGGAGACCCGGGTTCATTCCCTGGGTCAGGAAGATCCCCTTGGAGGAAGGAATGGCAACCCACTCCATATTCTTGCCTAGAGAATCCCGTGACAGTGGTGAGGGGTGGGCTATAGTCCATAGGGTGGCAAAAAAGACACGACTTAGTGACTAAAAAACAGCCAGTTCACTTGCTTTTCTCCATAGTAGCTAACATTCATATCTGCCTTGTCAGAAATTTTCAGTAGTATGGATTTCCTACCAAAAGCCTCATAATGTGAGTGAAATAGTTTTGAAGTTTACCTGAAGTCAAATAATCAAAATTACATAAATAACATAATTTTATTTGTTGAAATTTGGAAGGAATATTCATTTGTCATGCAAGTTTTATAATAAGACATTGGTGTTTGGATTTTTTCAGACATTTCTATGACAACCCCATCCAGCTTGTTGGGAGAGCTGCTTTTCAACATTTACCTGAACTAAGAACACTGTAAGTGTTTATTTCTCTTACCAATTATTTTCCCTTTGCAAGGTTGCTGTGAAGACCAAATGAACATTTCAAGTGTTTTGAAATGGCCATAAAAATGACCCTTTCTAGAATATTCTGCCAGTAATACTCAGATAATCCTCCTTCTAGGACTTTGAATGGCGCCTCACAAATAACTGAATTTCCTGATTTAACTGGAACTGCGAGCCTGGAGAGTCTGTAAGTACTTGAGTAGGCTCTTGACTTTGCCCTAAATCACCACTGCCCTTCAAGCCTGACCAGTCTTAACATCAATGAATCAAAATATGTCCCTGTATGATGTCTGAATACAAGAATGATGTCTGGTTTGTGTTTCAACAGGACTTTAACTGGAGCCCAGATCTCATCTCTTCCTCAAACTGTCTGTGATCAGTTACCTAATCTGCAAGTGCTGTGCGTATCAGTAAGGCAATAATATTATGTAAACAGGACTGAAATGACAGGCATTATTTCAGTAATCCTTTAAAAGAGGAGAAAGTTCTTTCCTTGAAGGTCTTCAGGAGGTCAGGCCTCCTTTGCCTGCCTTGGTCCAGGGAAGTGGCTCTTGGATATGACCCTAGTAATAATGGCAGTGGAATGTTCCAGGTGGCTCAGTGGTTTAAAAAAAAAAGCCAGTGCAGGAGTCACAGCTTTGATCCCCATGTCAGGAAGATCCCCTGGAGAAGGAAATGGCAACCCTCTCCAGTATTCTTGCCTGGGAAATCCCATGGACAGAGACTGGCGGGCTGCAGCCCATGGGGTCGCAAAGTGTCAGATACAACTCAGCAACTAAACAGCAACAACAACAATAATGGCAGTGGACCCCTGGTTTCCAAGTCCCAGACAGTCTCCCATTAGCATTTCAACTGGAGCACATTTCCTTTCAGAAAATGGATATGAACAAGGCAATATAACTTCATTCCCACCTCCCTCTAAATCCTCTGCAAAGCAGGGAAAAAAAAATCATGGATCAGAAACCCAATATGGATGCCAAAATAAAATTATGAGACCCACACAAACCTTGATAAAGGCAACCAAACATTCTTCCAGTATAGTTGTGGGTGCCATGTTCTAATGTTTCATCTAACAGGTAAACAACTTGCTTGTGTTATTTCTGTTGCCTTGGGACTTTCGTTCTCTGCCCTTTCCACATTTTACAAAACGTAGTTTATAGGAATTGGGAGAGCCTGGTTTTGACCTTCCGTTTTTCAGCCTCCTCCTTCTATGCCCTGTTATCACCTCCTCCAGCACTGCAGGGATGTCATGAAAGCACCCTGGGTCCCTCACAGGGCTCTGTTCTCAGAAAGGAGACTGCTGTGGCAGCTGTGATTCTAGCACAAGCTTTGTCCAGTAGCAAATGGCAAGCAGCTCTACAATGTTAAGTGGAAGAATGGGAACATTTTTCAGGGGCTGAATAACTGGGAGAAAGCGTCTAGACACCAGTAGGTGGAAATCTCAGCAGCCATCTTGGAATTCTGCCCGCCATGCCTAAGACAGCCCGGACACATGCTCAGTTTTGAGGAAGCTGGCTGAGTAACAGGACCAGGATTTCACCCATTATAACTGATAAGTAGGGAGGCAGTATTTTTTGTTTTGCTTTGTTTTTTGGGAGGCAGTATTTAAATTGCATCTGTCTCCACAAGGTCACACAGAATGGTAAAGCACCTGAGTCTAGAGCTGCCTACACTGAGGCTGACTGGCAAGCTGGTTAAGAACAAAGGCTCTGGGGTCTGTTTTTCTGGTTCAAATGTGGCCTCTCTGTCTGCGATCATAGTATTTTGAGTGAGTTATTTATTCCTTCCAGGGCTCCATTTCCCAGTCTATAAAAGATGCGCTCCATTTCCCAGTCTATAAAAGATGCGCTCCATTTCCCAATCTATAAAAGATCTATAAAATCTACTTCCTTCAGGGGATCATCATGAGGATTCAGTAAGTTACTACAAGCCCAATACTTATACCAGCACCTGGAGCACAGTCATCGTGCCCAGGCGTTAGCACTTCCCCAACGTGCCCAGGTGTTAGCACTTCCCCATCGTGCCCAGGTGTTAGCACTTCCCCAACGTGCCCAGGTGTTAGCACGTCCCCACTTTGCCCAGGTGTTAGCACTTACCGTCATCTTTCTCACTTCCTTTACAACATTATTCTTTCCTTAAGTGGAAACCCTGAAAGGCCTGAAAGAATGCGATTGTATGAATGGCAGTGTCTTGCTACTTTCTTTTTTGTTTTTTGGGTTATTTTGGTTTTTGTTTGTTTGTTTGCTCTTTTCATTTTTTCTTTTTTGGGCCATGTGGCATGTGGGATTTCCTGGCCAAGGATAGAACTCAGGCCCCCTTTATTGGAAGTGTGGAGTCTTAACCACTGAACAACCAAGGAAGTCCCTATCTTACTATTTTCAAAATATGTCAGTCTATAGTATTAATTTGTTCTTTATAGCAACCCATATCTTTTCATTTAAAGAGAGAATTGAAAAAGACATTAATGCTGCACTCAGCACATCAACCAAGTAGAATTAAAGTTGAGAGCACAACCACAGGTCTTGACCTTGACTCCAGTCTGCTTTATGTTCTGGAAGTATAGGTCTGAGTGCTCCCTTCCTGTGGCTGGATCATCCACTGAGTACCTGCTGAATGAGGCAGTGTCCCTGTACATGAGTGATTTTTCCCTCCCATGGGAATGACTTGGCTATGCATGGCTTTCCCCATTGACTAGCTGGTGCTCTTAGTCAAGTCATTTTGCTTTGTATGGGAATCAACACAATATTTCCCTCATAAGGTGACCACTAGGATTAAACAAAATAATTCAGGTCAAGCTGTAAACATGGTGTCTATATATAAGAAGTGCTTGATCAATGTTAGCCATGAAAATCATTAGATAGAAGGTAGGTAGGAGGTGACACTGTGTCTTTATGTAGAAGAAGGTTTCATATACCCCTACTGAGAGTTACACAGGAAGGCTTGGTCCCCTTGCAGTCTGTGGAGGTGAGCAAACCAAATTATTAGCAGCTTTTATGTGTGTCCACTTTATCACATTCACTACTTTTCAAAAATACACACGACATTGTTAATCAAGTGTTATTTGTGTATAGATGCAGAGTATTTTTTTCACTGGTTTGGTTTGGTCTTTTAAATCTCTAGTGTAAACTACAAATTTGTGTTTCCACACAGCTTTATCTGAATTATTCATGTGTAGTAAGTTGAACTGTACTTCTATTTAAATTCCATGTATTCAATAAATATAACAAAAGTAATCAATTACAAGAATAAAATAATTCAAAATACTCTCAGAAAACAGTATGGATTTTTAAGTTGCATAAGTGGTGATCTGGTTTTAAGATTTAGAATCAGGCATGAAAATAAGTTAGCTGATTAGCAGATAACTTTTAAAACATGAGACAAGACTTTTTTAATATCTATCTGTTACTTTATCTACTAGCTTTCTTTTTTTAAGCTTTCTGCAAATTATCATGGCTTGTTTTCGATTAGCTCTATTATACTATAAATATGTCCAGATGTTTTTGTTATTCTGTAATTTGTTGAGTTTTGGCTGAAGACTTTCTTAGATTTCCGCCCCCCCCCACACACCTCTTGTAATGATTGATTTCAAAGTTAGTGCTGTGTTTTGAATTGTTGAAGGGATTTTTTTTTTCTGTTGATTAGAAAAGAACCAACAGTGATTCTCTTAGCTGTACAGATATAGCAGCTCTTAGAAACAGAGGCACAATTATTTAACTTAATTTGTACTCGTTTCTGTAAGATAATAGCTAGAACATTGTAGATCATCACTAACAAAATATAAATAAATTCATTAAGTAAATTAAATCAATTAAAGAAGTATAACAGTTACATTTCAGTTGACATCTGAATCTACTGCTTAATCCAATAATGCGTATGACTACCTGCTCCATGTCAGGGCTGGGGAAACGTTCAGAGTCTGCCTTTGGGAGCTGGATCATCGTGAAGGGACAGGGAGAGAAAAGCACATTTCCTGATGACTAACATGTAACAGATTTTTCCCTTTTAACCTTCTGTTTTTCAGAGACCTTTCTTACAACCTGCTAGAAGATTTACCCAGCTTTTCAGTCTGCAAAAAGCTTCAGAAAATGTATGTCTGTAAGAGTCTCTAAGTCACCAAGTGAAAACCAAGAGCCAAAACTCACATTTCCAGGGGTCATTGGTTTGCTTACCCTGTGGTTCACTGGGGAGACATGTGAAGCTTGCCCTTCTTACACACATGACTGCATAGGATGGCTGTAAAGTTGGGAAACATAGATAATATTATTTTACCATACATTACACTATAAGTAAAGCACTTATTATAGTTTTTTTCTCCCTAACCTGGTATAGTAATGAACTGGGTTTGTTTAAGCTCTGGATTTTTTCTAAACTTATACCTTCAATGAGTGGCATTAATATCTTTTTTTTTTTCCTGAACACAAGTGAAACTCATATGTATGGCATTAATTTTGAAAACTGGGGAACTTGAGTTTATTGGTATGTTTGCTTCATGATAATCACCTTCAGAGGAGACTCCATATTTGTCTTATTTCAGGAGCTACTGTTGCTACTTCTGCATAAAATATTTTAGAATTCCTCTCTTAAAATTGCCTCCTGCATTAGACATCAGCCTTTTTGAGTCATGCTTTGTTTTTGATCAAAAAATATTAACCATCTATCCTTTGCCACTTAATTTTTCTCTGAATGCCTTTGGGCAATTAAGGGAGGGGGGGGAAAGCCATCTTTGGAAGATAAACATTTGACACTCCTGAAGACCCTCAAGGAATATAAGGCTCAGAAGGCAGAACCTGGAGAGGCATCCTCAAAGTGTTTGAACGATGCTCCATTGGGAATGTAGCTCGAGGCTCAACAGTAAACAATCCACCTGTAATATAGGACACTCGGGTTTGATCCCTGGTCTGCAAGACCCCCTGGACGAGGACATGGCAAGCCACTCCAGTATTCTTGCCTGGAGAATTCCATGGACGGAGGAGCCTGGTGGGCTGCAGTCCATAGAGCCTCACAGAGTCAGACACGACTGAAGCAACTGAGCATGCTCACCCAAAGGAATAATAAGTATTTGTTTGAAAGAGAGGCAATACTTATTTAAGTGTATAAATCGTCCTGTTCTTTTTAAAACAAAATGAAAATTTTTTTCAGTAGTCACTTGGCAGTCGTAGTTCACGTGTTCCTTGATTGAGGGAAGGTAATCACTTGTAAAACTTTTCTGAAGACTTATCTTAGAAACCGATGACTCTGAAGTCAGTCTCTGGAACCTATCATTTCAGAGACCTGCGGCATAATGAAATCTATGAAGTTCAAGCTGACACTTTCCAGCAGTTGTTCAGCCTCCGATCTCTGTGAGTACCGCCTCCCAGTACTTTCCCCATCATAGAGCAGTTTTTATCTCTTTTGGGTCTTCCTCTAACAGTTCCTTTTCAATGTATGCAGGTACTGTTGGGCCTTTGTATGTGTATCTACCATAAGAAGGCAAATATTTTTCTCATGATCATTTCCAGGAACAAGTTCAAAAGTAGTAAATTTGCAGTCAGATCTTTGCTGGTCAGCAGACATGAGACTTAGATAAAGAGGAAGGAGGCCAAGCTATTAAATAGCCTGCAAAATGTGATTCTATTCTCATCCAGGAACTGGCAGAGATCGTTTGGCATGAAAAAAACAGGGTGACCACACAGTTCTTCCTGCCTGTTTTTCTTTCCTGGTCAGTTTTTCAGTGCAAGTCTCTCTGAGTGCATAAGAATCACCTGGAGGTGACTAAAAGTATTCAGAGTCCAGGCTCTCACCTGCCTCATGAGTTAGACCCTCTGGAGTGGGGCCTGGGAATCTACATTGTAACAAGTACACAAGGGATTGAGCACAACTGTCCTGGAAAATGCTTCTGTTGCTCAGATGACTAAGATTTGTAAATATTAGATTCCATTCTATGATTGAAAAGACCACATATTAACTATAAGTTTTTTTAAAAAAAACTTAGTAATAGATTTTTTATGTGTGTGAGACAGTTAAAAAAAGATTAAACTTTTCCATCCTAAAACTGGATTTCAGTCATTTTGATGAATGATGGCAGTATGTAATGTTTAAACTGCAGTACATAAACCTTTTCTTTCCTAAAGTTTTTCTTAACATTTAAGAGACCGTCTAGGTGATCACTTACCTAGAGCCAGACATCCTGGAATGTGAAGTCAAATGGGCCTTAGGAAGCATCACTACAGACAAACCTAGTGGAGGTGATTGAATTTCAGTTCGGCTATTTTCAAATCCTAAAAGGTGATGCTGTGAAAGTGCTGCACTCAATATGCCAGCAAATTTGGAACACTCAGCAGTGGCCACAGGACTGGAAAATGTCAGTTTTCATTCCAGTCCCAAAGAAAGGCAATGCCAAAGAATGCTCAAACTACTGTGCAATTGCACTCATCTCACATATTAGCAAAGTTATGCTCAAAATTCTGCAAGCCAGGCTTCAACAGTACATGAACTGTGAACTTCCAGGTCAAGCTGCATTTAGAAAAGGCAGAGGAACCAGAGATCAAATTGCCAACAACTGTTGGATCATCAAAAAAGCAAGAGAGTTCCAGAAAAAATTCTGCTTTATTGACTAGGCTTTGACCGTGTGGATCACAACAAACTGTGGAAAATTCTTAAAGAGATGGGATTACCAGACCCCTTTACCTGCCTCCTGAGAAATCTGTATGTAGGTCAAGAAGCAACAGTTAGAACTGGACATGGAACAACAGACTGGTTCCAAATAGGGAAAAGAGTATATCAAGGCTATGTACTGTCACCATGCTTATTTATATGCAGAGTACATCATTCGAAATGCTGGGCTGGATGAAGCACAAGATGAAATCAAGATTGCCAGAAGAAATAGCAATAATCTCAGATATGCAGAACCATCTGCAACCACCCTATGGCAGAAAGCAAGGAAGAACTAAAGAGCCTCTTGATGAAAGTGAAAGAGAACAGTGAAAAAGTTGGCTTAAAACTCAACATTCAAAAACTAAGATCATGGCATCCAGTGCCATCACTTCATGGCAAATAGGTGGGGAAACAATGGAAAACAGTGAGATTTATATTTGGGGGGCTCCAAAATCACTGCAGATGGTGACTGCAGCCATGAGATTAAAAGATGTTTGCTCCTTGGAAGAAAAGCTATGACCAATCTAGACAGCATGTTAAAAAGCAGAAATATTACTTTGCCAACAAAGGTCTGTCTAGACAAACCTTTAGTTTTTCCAGTAGTCATATATGAATGCGAGAGCTGGACTATAAAGCTGAGCACCGAAGAACTGATGCTTTTGAACTGTGGTGTTGGAGAAGACTCTTGAGAGTCCCTTGGACTACAAGGAGATCCAACCAGTCCATTCTAAAGGAGATCAGTCCTGGGTGTTCATTGGAAGGACTGATGCTAAAGATGAAACTCCAATACTTTGGCCACCTCATGCAAAGAGCTGATTCATTGGAAAAGACCCTGACGCTTTGAGGGATTGGGGGCAGGAGGAGAAGGGGATGACAGAGGATGAGATGGCTGGATGGCATCACTGACTCAATGGACATGAGTTTGAGTGAACTCCGGGAGATGGTGATGGACAGGGAGGCCTGGCGTGCTGCAGTTCATAGGCTCGCAGAGTCGGACACGACTAAGCGACTAAACTGAACTGACAGAAAAACCCGAACAAACATTTTGGCCAACCCAATAGTTTAAATATTCCAAACAAGTTCTGTGCCAAATAATGGGGACTCTGGAGCCAGTTTGCTTAGATTTGAATCTCAGTTGCTGAGTACTCTGTGACTTGAAGCAAGTCACTTAATACTCTGTGTTCTATTTCTCACCAGTAAAATGGGGCTAATGATAATACTTACTTCATCGAGCTGTGTTGAGGGCTGTGAGATTTCATGTGTAAAGAAGCTGGTGACCATACCTGGCACATAGTGAGCGTGCATCAGTGTCGCTGCCATCGTGATTGGAACCAGCACATATGCTTTTAGGGTTATATAAGTGAGAGTTCTCACAGGAATCAGAGTCAGTTCTCACAGACTCAAACACCCCGATGGCCCAAACGGAGGGACACCTACACAGGTATTGGCAAGCAAGGGACAGGCGTGTTGAAACCAGCAGCATGACGGAGACGGGGGCTGAAGAGACAGGGAGGAATGAAGGGTGTTTGCAAAACCCAGGAAGCCCTGAGGCACAGACAGGGGGTGCTGTGGTTGGGAAAGTGCACAGCTGTGCCAAGATTCCAAAGCCAAGGAGCAGACCGCAAGCCCCCGACTGCTCTCCTCCAGGGACTTGCACTGGGAATCCAAGAGAGAACCTCGGGGAGCCTTGAAGGTGCGCCCTGAGAGACCAGGGCAGGAGAGGAGAACTGGCTCCCCTGGGCCTGTTGGGAGGATTCCCAACAGGAAACCTCCTGTGCAACCTGTTGGGTGCACAGGTTCATGACTAGGAATGGAATTACTGTCCTCTGAGCACATAAGTGCTGCACTCAATATGCCAGCAAGTTTGGAAAACTCAGCAGTGGCCACAGGACTGGAAAAGGTCAGTTTTCATTCCAATCCCAAAGAAAGGCAATGCCAAAGAATGCTCAAACTACCGCACAAAACTCATCTCACACACTAGCAAAGTAATGCTCAAAATTCTCCAAGCCAGGCTTCAGTGTGTAAACCATGAACTTTCAGATGTTCAAGCTGGATTTAGAAAAGGCAGAGGAACAAGAGATCAAATTGCCAACATCTGTTGGATCATCGAAAAAGCAAGAGAGTTCCAGAAAAAACATCTACTTCTGCTTCATTGACTGTGAATCACAACAAACTATGGAAAATTCTTAAAGAGATGGGAATACCAGACTACCTGACATGCCTCCTGAGAAATCTGTATGCAGGTCAAGAAGCAACAGTTAGAACTGGACATGGAACAACAGACTGGTTCCAAATAGGAAAAGGAGTATGTCAAGGCTGTATATTGTCACCCTGCTTATTTAACTTATATGCAGAGTACATCATGAGAAACGCTGGGCTGGAAGAAGCACAAGCTGGAATCAAGACTGCCAGAAGATATATCACTAACCTCAGATAGGCAGATGACACCACCCTTATGGTAGAAAGCGAAGAAGAACTAAAGAACCTCTTGATGAAAGTGAAAGAGGAGAGTAAAAAAGTTGGCTTAAAACTCAACATTCAAAAACTGAGATCATGGCATCTGGTCCCATCACTTCATGGCAAATAGACAGGGAAACAATGGAAATAGTGAGAGACTTTATTTGGGGGGGCTCTAAAATCACTGCAGATGGTGACTGCAGCCATGAGATTAAAAGATGTTTGCTCCTTGAAAGAAAAGCTATGACCAACCTAGACAGCATAGTAAAAAGCAGAGACATTACTTTGCCAGCAAAGGTCCATCTAGTCAAGGCTATGGTTTTTCCAGTAGTCATGTATGGATGTGAGAGTTGGATTATAAAGAAAGCTGAGCACTGAAGAATTGATGCTTTTGAACTGTGGTGTTGGAAAAGACTCTTGAGAGTCCCTTGGACTGCAAGGAGATTCAGCCAGTCCATCCTAAAGGAAATCGGTCCTGAATATTCATTGGAAGGACTGATGCTGAAGCTGAAGCTCTGTTACTTTGGCCACCTGACGTGAAGAGCCGACTCATTGGAAAAGACCCTGATGCTGGGAAAGGTTGAACCAGGATGAGAAGGGGACGACAGATGATGAGATGGTTGGATGGCATCACCAACTTGATGGGCATCAGTTTGAGCAAGCTCTGAGAGTTGGTCATGGACAGGGAGGCCTGGCGTGCTGCAGTCCATGGGGTTGCAAAGAGTCAGACACAACTGAGTGACTGGACTGAACTGAATGAGGTGGATGAACCTAGAGCCTATTATACAGAATGAAAGTGAAAGTGAAGTCACTCAGTTGTGTCCGACTCTTTGCGACCCCATAGAATAGTAGCCTACCAGGCTCCTCCCTCCACGGGATTCTCCAGGCAAGAGTACTGGAGTGGGTTGCCATTTCCTTCTCCAGGGGATCTTCCTGACCCAGGGATCGAACCTGGGTCTCCCGCATTACAGGCAGATGCTTTAACCTCTGAGCCACCGGGGAAGCAAGGTTGCTTACAGAATGAAGTAAGTCAGAAAGAAAAGCAAATATTATATATTGATTCACATATATGGAATCTAAAAAGACAGGTCTGATGTAGCTACCTGCAAGGCAGCAATGGAGATGCAGACATAGAGAACACACTTATGGACACAGTGGGGGAAGGAGATGGGGGACAGTTTGAAAGAGTAACACTGAAACATATATATTACCATATGTAAAATAGGTAGCCAGTGGGGATTTACTGCATGATGTAGGGAGTGTAAAGCAGGGCTCTGTGACACCTTAGAGGTGTGGGGTAGGGTGGGAGGTGGGAGGCGGGTTCAAGAGGAAGGGAACATATGCTTACCTGAGGCTGATTCCTGTTGCTATATGGCAGAAGCTAATGCAATATTGTAAACCAATTATCCTCCAATTTAAAAAAAAAGCTTTCCAGTTTCCCCCAGCTTGGGAGTACTTTCAAACAAGAATGTAAATGTTCTGTGAATACCATTTATCCTAGGTAACTTAGGGGCCCAGCACCATGAATAAATTACTTTGCATTAGAGAAAAGTTGACAGTGGTCATTTTCAGTTTCTTCAAATGTCTACGCTTTAGCTCCCCTTTTGAGTCATGAATTTTGAAAATACAAATTTTAAGTCCCTTGCTCTTTTTTAAAAATGTAGAAGTTCTTATTCTTGTAAATTACCTACATGTTGTTACACATAGGTGTGGAGGAGAGGGGCCAGTGAATTTCTCAATAAATTATAGACTTTGTTATCAAAGAATTTTGCTTCTAACATATACTAGCCCTTTTTTTTCTTCATTTCCCAGTTAAGAATTTAAATGTCTATTCTCTTTACTGGGAATGTTTTTGAAAGTATCTCTGTTTCTCTTAAGGTCTGACATGCGTGGACAATATACACAAATTCTTTTTGGGTTTCATTACATATCAGGGGACATTTTATAACTTAAAATTTACTTGCCCGTCAGAAGAGCTTCAGAAGTTCCTGTCTCTCCCAACTCCCCAACCCCCACTAATCTTAGAAATGCCTTAATAAAATTTTACAACCATGTTAAAGTCAACTTTTTATCAAGAAAAGAATAAAAACTAAAATATCCACCTGAGTGATTTTCCTGGATTGATTTAATAAACAAGGTTGCTTTAAAATTCTCTCTTTAATCATTTTATACTATCCATACCTGCATCTGAAGGATAATTTGATCAAGTTAATTGACTGTGTCCTGAATGGAAGTTAAATTGTGTTAGAAGAATGAATATATATGGTAAAACTTCACAAGGTCTTCCTTTATATAATCTTCTCACGTGCCTTTTTTTTTTTTAATAGGAATTTAGCTTGGAACAAGATTGCCATTATTCACCCTAATGCATTTTCCACCTTGCCATCTCTAAGAAAGCTGTGAGTATTTCATGACTTGTTTATGGCATGTCTTTTGATAACTGGGCACTATCTGATGAATTAAAAATGAATGTTGGTTTTGCCGGAAAAGCCTGAGCACAGAATGCTGAGTCCTCAGTGTCCTCCACACTAGAGTTGGATCAAACCAGAAAGGAGCAATCAATCCTGCTCCCTGCCCCTCCAAAGCCATGTGGATCCTTATAATTGAAGATCTGGGTGACAGCTGGCTCTGGTTATTGAAGTGAAATTTTCCATTTTTGCAAGCTATCAGGTGGAATGGGATAAGACATCAGTTCATTTCTAAAGGACTTTCATTTTACAGTTGGCCATATTGACTAACAGAAAAGCTTCCTGCCCGTTTTTATCCTCCCTTTCCACTCCTTGCTTCTTCCTCTCCTCCACTCCCCTGTCTCAGAGAGAAAGAAGGAATTGGGTCAGACAGAAGTTAAAGAGAGGAGGAAGAAAATAAAACCCAAACAACGTTTTCAAATTAGATGTAGCACCTTCCGCTGGATTTTAGATGTCCCACCCCCACCCCTCCAGCAAAAATGAGGCATGGCCACCCACTCCAGGATCCTTGCCTGGAGAATCCCATGGTCAGGGGAGCCTGGCAGGCTACAGTCCATAGCATCGCAAAAGTGTCGGACATACAGCACGTCACATCTGGCAAAATCAAGCTGAATGTAGAAATGACAATTTGGATATGATTAAAACATTTTTCTTTCTGCAATTCTGATTGCAGATACAAAAGTTGTCAGGAGCTAAAACCAAAATGGTTCCTTTTACCATTAAGAGTAAGGACTCTGCTTAGAGGTTACGCAGTTTGGAGCAGTTTCATGGAGCAGTTTAATAATCTTGAGGTTACTTTTTTAATGTAATCATTATATGCTAACACAGACTAAAAGCCAATTGTTGTTTGACGTTTTGCAGGGACCTCTCATCCAACCGCCTGTCATCTATTCCTGTAACTGGGTTACATGGTTTAACTCACTTAAAATTAACAGGAAACCATGCTTTACAGAGCTTGATATCATCTGAAAACTTTCCAGAACTCAAGTGAGTTTGCCATTAAAGCTAATAAGATACATTTGTGGTCATGTGAAATAATAGACATGTTATAGTGGTTTTCAAAATTTATGGGACTCTTTTGAATTGCATTTCATGCCTTCATGTCCCCCACCCCTGGGGCATTGTTAGGACAAACCTTGGAGTAGGAGAATGTATCTTCCTGACCGCATTTCCTTTGTTTCTCAAAGATGCCTCCTGGAACATAGAGTTCATAGAAAGAGTTTGAAAACCATTGATCCATGAGATTAGAAACTAGAACATGTAATTAAATAACATTATAACATAGTTGTACTCCTGTTGACATTTTAAAATTCATCTTGCTTATGTATATGTTCTCATAAAATGTATTAAATTAATATTTGTTTGAAGAAGTAATGCTCTTTAAAACCTGTCACACTTATTATCAATAAAGAAGTCCCTTGAAAAATTTTATATTCTTTACGACTGAGCCACCGAGGGAATATATATATTATAATATTAAACCACAGTACTTTTCATATAATTTTAAAACCCCAAATCAGAGTTTAGAAATTAAAAAAAGGAAAAAAGTCTATAAATACTTTAAAAACATTTTGCTATTTCCTTCCAGATTTGGTTTCCAATGTATTTTTAATTGTTAGACCACAGTACGTATACAAACTTGTATCACATTTTTTGTCACTTAACACTATATGATACTATAAATACTACTCAACAGTGCTACAATTTCCCCAGCAATCCTTTTTTTTTTTATGTTTTTATTATGGAAATTTTCAAGCACAAAAGTAGAAAAAATAATATATCCATTGAACCTCAGTAACTATCAATATTTCATGACAATAATTTCTAACTCCACTGTTATTATGAATAGCACTGTAACCAACATCTTTATGCACATACTTAATAATTTAGATTATTTATTAAGGCTAAAACCCACAGGCAGAAGTATTAAGTGAAAGAAGAGCACTATATTTAGCAATCTGTTTCTTTAAGTGTCTGTTTTTGTTTGGTTTTGTTCATTCAAAGGGTTATAGAAATGCCTTATGCATATCAGTGCTGTGCATTTGGAGTGTGTGAGAATGTCTATAAAATTTCTAATCAGTGGAATAAAGGTGACAACGGCAGTGCAGAAGACCTTCATAAAAAAGATGCTGGAATATTTCAAGTTCAAGGTAAGATCAGCTATGTCACTGACAAAACTGTGTCAGAAAGGGGCCTGAGAAGTCATCAAACAGACCATCTGAACTCCAGACAAACCTCCATATAATCACCCCAACAAGCTGAGAAGCAATCCTATCTTTTAAAGAGTCTCAGAGAAAGAGAAAACTCCTTTAGGACTCAGTCTGAAATGTCATCTTTTGTGTCAGTGAATTCTTCATGCTTATCCTTTTAGCATACAGTATCCTCTGGGGTAAATATTAACACTGATTCTCAGTACTTTCATAAACTTTTAAGAGGGTCTCATCCCTGTGGATACCTTTTTCAAACATGCTTCTGAGCTTTTTACTCCAGAAGATAAGTATTTTTATTCTTAAACCCGAGTAGAGTGGAGGATATGGACATTTTAGGTGCCTCCATATTTCAGCAGAAGAGCTTAGGAATCCAACTTCTTACCCAATTAATCCTAAAACATTTTCATCTCCTACCCCCCACAAGGCTATCTGTTAGGAAAGTGAAATGAGATAATGTCTGTAAAGCACTTGGCTTTCCTTGAAGTAAGACCTGACTTAAATAGACAACAATGCACCTCAAACCACACCTGTGGTAACAAGCGGGTGCTTTCCTTTTCTTGCCAACCTTGCAAGTTTGCACAGAGTCCAAACAGACTGGCTTTTCTTCCTCTGGGTGTTAATGATTTGTTGATTCCCAAGCAAGTATGCTTTGTTCTGTCTGCACATTTCGTTGACTTGGCTTCCAGCACACGTATCCGATTAAGGAGCAGGTATTCTAGCCCTTGGCTTTTTTGTTTCAGGCTATAGCGTGTGTCTTGCTCTTGTTCTTTGTTGCTTTCTGTTTTGCTTTTCCTGCCTCGTTCACCCTAATTTCTAGTATATTTATTCACCAACCCCTCCTCCCCCTCAAAAAAAAAAAAAAAACAATTCGAATGTCTGAAATGTGCCAGGCACTGTCCTAGGTCCTAGAGGCACACAGTGAACAAGAGAGAGGACGTTCTTCATGGAGTTTATTTTCAGAGACTGTGATTCCCAATCCTGGGCTGTCTGCTGAAATCACACAAAAGTTTTTTAAAAACTCTCCTGCCCGAACCCCACACCAGACCAATTAAATCAGTGTTTTGGGGAAAGCGTGTTAGATTAAAAAAAAACTCCTGTTTCACAGGTAGCTAACCCAAGCACCGAGCAGTTATGTGATTTGTCCTCTGTTTAGCAGAATACCCCCAAAAGATGGAAACTTACTAATTCTCCCTCTTGTGTTCAGAGAACACAGTCCAGAACAGCTGCACTGTAGCCATCTAAGCCTTAGAACATTGGATAAAGCGGTTCTTCCACTGAATGGAGAGACCCACACTCTCTCTCTAATTTAGGTCGGAGTGATTTGGGGCCGTAGTGAGCTTCAGGGAACAAGAACAGAATGAGAGAGCGCCAACATTATGACAAGGAACCCGGGGTTGGTTACCATCTCTCATCCCCAGTTCTGCTGGGATAGTTGTCAAAGAGCAGCTTGAGTGGAACATCCCAAAGCAACTACATCATAGACTTGAGAGAAAGCCCAGGGAGAAGTGGGGTGTTTGCCCTTCAGTTTCCTCTGTGACACTTCATTTCTCCAGAGCAATCCAGGCCTCTCCTCCCTGGGAGTTGGTCCCTCTAAAGAGAGAACTAATCATTCCAGAATTTCTCATTCCTGCAGATGAGCGTGATCTTGAAGATTTCCTACTTGACTTTGAGGAAGACCTGAGAGCCCTTCATCCAGTGCGGTGCTCACCTTCCCCAGGTGAGAAAGGTGTCCCAGCAGCCTCAGGAGCGGTACCCACCCTTAACGCTGAAGCTGTCAGTGACATTCAGCTACACCTCAAGGCAAAATCTGTGCCATCTTAGCAGCTCATCAATATCCCATCTCATGCAGACATTTAAAATACAAATATTCATTCCCTGGAGTTGGTCTCCAGTCATAAATAGGATTTTTATAGGAGACTTTTGATTCAGATTAATGGAAATTAGAGAACAAATCATGTAGTTAGAGGTATATGTAATTTTTAAGATAATATTAGCTCTTTAGCCTGAGCTGGTATGCAACAGTCTTGCTTCATGTAATCACTGATTTTTGACAGTGATTTCTTAGGTTCTCTCTAAAGAGAACCTATCTGGTTAAAGCAAATAATAATAGTTTTAGAGATAAGTAAAAATATCTATGTATGTTAATTACTTCATTGTTAGTCCCTTTCTGTGAAATAGGATAATCCAGTGGTGGGGAGGAGGAAGACAGCAGAGGAGGGTTGATATTTTGCTTTCAACAGTTTGATGGTTCCTTGCTCTTAAACAGCAAATGTCAGTCTAAACCTAAGATGACATTCTCATGAAATGCATATGACTCACACTTCCTCTTCTAAAATCAGAGTGTATCCCTAGGATTCTGCTTCCCTATGTACAGAACGTTTTTGAAACATTCTGGAAAGATATATTAATAATAAAAAGTCCAGGAGATCTGGTTTGTTACCTGGCCCCCATACCGCTATATTTGGGGAGCCAGAATCCAATAATGTAAAAACTCTCTGGCTCCATTTCTCTGGGTATAGGTTGAAAACCTGGGCACCTGGTATACTTATCTTTACATTAAATAGTGATTTAATGAAGGGGATTCCCTGGTGGCTCAGAAGGCAAAGAATCTGCCTGCAATGCAGGAGACCCTGTTTCGATCCCTGGGTCAGGAAGATCCCCTGGAAGGGAATGGCTACCCACTCCAGTATTCTTGCCTGAAGAATTCCCCAGACAGAGGAGCCTGGTCGGCTATAATCCATGGGGTCAGACTCAACTCAGCCACTAACACTTTCACTTTTTTTTTTCCACTTCATAACGTGGAGTGTGTCACAAGAGAACAGTGTATTCCCAGGGCTGTTACTGGCCTGTATCTCTTGGTGTCCCGATAAGAGAAACCAAAAGGGGAGTGTGGCAAAAGTCGTGAACCCTCATTTGACACCTATTTGTCTCTTCTTTGGACTTCTAGGCCCTTTCAAACTTTGTGAATACCTGTTCGGTAGCTGGCTGATCCGAATTGGAGTGTGGACCATAGCGGTTTTGGCACTGACGTGTAACGCCTTGGTGACCTCCACAGTGTTCAGAGCCGCAGTGTACATATCCTCCATAAAACTGTTAATCGGGTTAATAGCCGCGGTCAACATGCTCATGGGGGTGTCCAGTGCAGTGCTGGCGGGCGTGGACGCCTTCACTTTCGGCAGCTTCGCGCAACACGGTGCCTGGTGGGAGCAGGCGGTCGGCTGCCGGGTCGTCGGCTTTTTGTCCATTTTCGCTTCGGAATCTTCAGTTTTCCTGCTCACCCTGGCAGCCCTGGAGCGTGGGTGGTCGGTGAAACGCTCAGCAAAATTCGAAACGCAAACTCCCTCCCCCAGCCTGAGAGCAACCCTAGCGCTCTGCGCGCTGCTGGCGGGGACCGTGGCCGCCGTGCCCCTGCTGGGCGGCAGCGAGTACGGCGCCTCCCCGCTCTGCCTGCCGCTGCCCTTCGGGGGGCCGCGTGCTACGGGCTACATGGCGGCCCTCGTCTTGCTGAATTCGCTTTGCTTCCTCGTGACGACCGTCGCCTACACCAGGCTCTGCTGTCGCTTGGAAAAGGGAGACCTGGAGAGCATGTGGGACTGCTCCATGGTGAAACACGTGGCCCTGCTGCTGTTCACCAACTGCATCCTGCACTGTCCCATGGCTTTCTTGTCCTTCTCCTCTTTACTGAACCTCACCTTCATCAGCCCGGAAGTCATTACGTTTATCCTCCTGGTGATCGTCCCCCTTCCTGCCTGCCTCAATCCCCTTCTCTACATCCTCTTCAATCCCCATTTTAAGGAGGATCTGGGGAGCCTGGGAAAGCAAACCCACTTTTGGACAAGATCGAAACACACAAGCCTGATGTCTATTAACTCTGACGATGTGGAGAAACAGTCCTGTGACTCAACCCAAGCCTTGGTGACCTTCACCAGTGCCAGCATAGCTTACGATCTGCCTTCTGGTTCCGGGTCAGCACCAGCTTATCCGATGACCGAAAGCTGTCATCTTTCAGCTGTGGCATTTGTCCCGTGTCTTTAATTAATATTAGAGAAAAAGTTGTCAGAAGTTGAAAACCCAAAAATATGAGGTTGAGTACATCAGAGCAGGAACCAAAAAGAATTGAGTTGAAATTCGATTTTTTAAGAAAGTCTCTGTGTCAAAAAGCTGATAATTGTTGATACTAGAGAGTGAAAAATGAGTATAAATGCTGCTTATATAATTTGTTCAGCTATGGTAGATAGTCCTACTTTTCTGGTAACCCTAAAATACGTATATATTTAAAAAGCAGATTGAAATATCCAAAAAATTCTCCATGATTTCAGTTGAATTCTTTTTCAACTCCCTTGTTTACAAAAGAGGTTTTAAACCAGAAAATCCCTTAAAATATGCTTGGAGATATCAGGAGAATAAGAATTTTAAATAGCCTACATTACTAAGTAATGGTTGTGACCAATAGGATTTCATCTCAATGACCGTGTGGAGATGTTTGTACTGCTTCACTTTTCCCAGAAAGGATCCTTCCAGGTCACCAATACCCCCGTGAATGGATAACATGAGGTACTACTCATTCATTCATGTTCACATCAGTTTTAGAGATGCTAGATTTTATGAATCAGCACTAGATGATTCTACCCTCAGTGGAATAAAATTGCTTACAAATATTTTGAAAGGAAAATGAACTTAAATTCTTAAATTACCATGAAAGCAATCAGGTACAGACAAGGTTTGATTTCTCTAATTCATTTTAACTCCTTGGTGCCCAGAGATGAGAAGAAAGGTCCATTGCCGGCAATGGATATATTTAGAAAAGATGGAAAGCAACCTGGGATTTTTTTTTACCTTGGTTGAGTGCACATTTTTCACAGGAGGTTTTATCACTTGATTCACACTGATGTGTATCATAAGGTAATAATCAAATGCAGACACAACATTAAATCCACCGACATAGCTTCTCACATGTATCTCTAGCAGCTTTGGCAACAGTGTCTGAAACCAGTTTTGGCTCACCAGAAACTTGGTAACATATTCTCCTGTTTATTTGGCTTGGTTTTAGCTGTGTTGTCTTTGGGTCAATCCACTTGATGTCAAAAACATGACTTCTCTGCTTATTCCATGTTTAATATGTGTTAGGTATTATAAGAGGCAAAATTATTAAATACTAAAGGTCAAATGATTAATTCATAATTTCTGTTATACTACATTAGCTTCAATAAATCCAAACCAAAAGACTATTAGGTAGATTTATTTTTATATAAGCGTGTTTATTTTGATCAGATGTTTTAACTTGGAATTGAAAAAAATACATTTATGAGATGTTTTATAAGATGTGTAAATATAGAACTGTATTTATTACTACAATAAAGATTCAGTAACACTAAGAACCAGATAATAAACCATGTACAGTGGCATATTCTTTCATATATATTATGTTTCTCTGCCCATTCATTAACTGTATATAATATATGTAAATGTATATAGTTCTTGTAAATAGATTTCAAACTTGCTTTTCTATACAAAATAAATTTGTAATAAAATGTGTGACTATAAGACAAAATATTTTCAAGTGTTTTATTGAGTCCATACATGGACTCCTAAATACATGATCTCCTAAATGTTTTTGAGTTTTGATATGTAAGAGTACATTTGCTATCTGAGTATCTTAAGTATTCTGGACTTGTTTTAAGAAGTAAATCTTTCACAAGAACAAGGCAAAATATCTTTACAAACTCCTGGATTGCTTTAACTATGACTGATAAGCTATTTTGTCACAACAAATGACTTGGTGTATTTCATTGTCCCCAGTGACAGTTTGGACTTTATAGCCAGAATCTACTTCTTTTGCAATGTAAAAACAAAAACACAATTAGAAAGAAATGTATAAAAAACAAATCAATCCTAAAATCCTTCAACATGAACATGGCTTTTCTATAAATTCTTCCTTTAAGGAAAACATTTTATGACTATGTCAAAGCCAAAAGAAAACATATGATTCTCAGGGCACAAAGAAATACACTATTCCCCTTTTGTTCCTATCCCCCAAAATATAAGAAATGAAATTATTTTTCTAAACACCTAGTGCCAGACACTCCCAGCTTCAGTGATAAGTCCTGCTCTGCTTGTACAAGTTGCAAAATGAAACCATCAAGTAGTAGCTGGAGCTTCAGCAGTATCGCTAAGATGAGTCCATGTCAATAAATTATGTGTGCAAGTGTTTAAAAAAAGAAAATGAGCCCGTATCAACTGAGCCCCTCCAGCGTACCTGGCACTGAGTTTCCCACCCATCTGTCAGACATGGGTGATGGATGCTTCAACCCAACCTTGCACTCTACACTTAATTTCTCTTCAACTGAGACAAGTAGTGTAGTAGTGTTAGTCACTCAGTCATGTTCAACTCTTTGCACCTCTATGGACTTTAGCCTGCCAGGTTCCTCTGTCCATGTAATTCTCCAGGCAAGAAGACTGGGGTCGGTTGCCATTCCTTTCTCCAGGGGATCTTCCCAACCCAGGGATAGAACCAGCGTCTCCTGTCTTGCATGCAAATTCTTTACCATCTGAGCCACCAGGGAAGCGCAACTGACACAAGGGCCATAACAAAATCTCGCTCCTCCTAGTCCAGGCAGCAGATACAAAAGTCTAGAGCAATGGATCACAGTTTATCTTCTCAACATACTTGCTTTTGGGGTCCCAGGGTTAGAAGCATCCTGGCAATCCACCCCTTTCTCTTTCACTCGGAAAACACAAGTCAGTAGTATGGTTTTTTAAAAGGGGAAAAAACCCTACTCTGATTTAGTTCTTCAAAAATCCATGAGCTCTAATACTTTATTAGCAAAACCTAGTTATAACACACCTCACACCAAACACTGCTCTGTTAAGTGTCTGAAAAATGCTCTCCACTATAATCCAGTAAATCAGAATGACTGGAATCACATCCACAAATAAATAAGTCTACTTCCCTGATGCTTCAGACGGTAAAGAAGCATGCGTACAATACAGGAGATGCAGGTTTGGACCCTTGGTCAGGAAGATCCCCTGGAGAAGGAAATGGCAACCCACTCTAGTATTGTTGCCTGGAGAATCCCATGGACAGAGAGTCTGGCAGGCTACAGTCCATGGGGTTGCAAAAGAGTTGGACATGACTGATCAACTAACACTACAGTGAGGAGAAAAGATATAATAAACTGTTGACAGGCTGAATAACAATAAAAACAAAAGAACACAAATTGGTGGGCTAGCCTAGAGTAAATGGTTAACATTTTTATGTTTTCAAAAAGGATTTATTCAGTCAACAAGTACCATGTGCTTACTATGTGCAGTGTTCTAGGCACAGAGGTAATAAAACATGGTCTAGAGTTTGTATTTCAGTGGAGGAAAGATAGAAGATAAGCAAATATAAACAAGGAAATATATGATAGGAATTTGAATGAAAGGAATGAAGCTAAATAGCATGACTAGAGTGGCAAGTTACTCTGGATGCAGAGCTCAAGGAAAATCTCTTCGGAAAGGCACATTTTAACTAAGATCGTGGGGCTTCCCTGGGGACCCAGCATTTAAGACTGTACGCTTCCCACTGCAGGGGATAAGGGTTCAATAGCTGGTCTGGGACCACATGCAGTGCAGTGCAGTCAAAAAAAATAGAATTAAGCTAAGATCTTAGAGAGAAGTTACTTTTGCTTTAGTGTTCAACCACTTATGTCAATAAAGCTTATTCAATTCCTCTATTCTGATATCACTTCTTACAAACTGTTTTGAATGGCATTTTAATATAAAAATATATTAGGCGGCTGTTATTGCACATAATTTTTTCTCACAGCTGTTACTGGAGAAAATCATTCTTACAAAAAATAGGAAACATCATTTTGTTTTGGCCAAAGGAGAAAAGGCCAGGTAGTAAAAGGTAATAAAATTAGCTACACCTTGTTCCCTTAGGACCAGAAAATCTCTAACATCTGAAAAAATACAATGTCTTTTTACTTTTGTTGTTTCATCACATTTAGCTCAGGGGCCCACTCACCAACAAGAGAGTAAGTCCTAGATAAATAAAGGGGGCTCCTTGTGACGACACAAGCCCCATTCTTGCTCTTCAGCATTTGGAAATCTTATTTTACAGTTTAACTATGTAGATACATTATCAGCACCTGCTGCTGCTGCTAAGTCACTTCAGTTGTCTCCGACGCTGTGCGACCCCATAGACAGCAGCCCACCAGGCTCCGTCCCTGGGATTCTCCAGGCTAGAACACTGGAGTGGGTTGCCATTTCCTTCTCCAATGCAGGAAAGTGAAAAGTGAAAGTGAAGTCGCTCAGTCGTGTCCCACCCTCAGCGACCCCATGGACTGCAGCCTACCAGGCTCCTCCGTCCATGGGATTCTCCAGGCAAGAGTACTGGAGTGGGGTGAAGGGTTCCCTTTTGTCCACATCCTCATCAACACTTATTTCTTGCTTATTGTAAAGATATGAGGTGAGGGACTTACTTGGTGGTCCAGTGGCTTAGACTCTGACCTCCCAAAGCAAGGCCCAGTCCGATCCCTGGTTAGGGAACTAGATCTTACCTGCCACAACGAAAGCTCTCACATGCCACAACGAAGAACTGGCACAGGCAAATAAATAAATAATTTTTTTTTAAGTTGTGAGGTCATTTCTTATTGTAGTTTTAATTTGTATCTCCCTGATGATTGATAATTTTGAGCAACTTTTTATGTGCCTGTTGGCCATCTGTATGCCTTCTTTGTAAACTGTCTATTCAGATCCTCTGCCCATTTTAAAAAGTCAGATTTCTTGGGGTTTGTTGTTGTTGTTTTGCTATTAGTAGTATATTTTGAATAGTAACACCTTAGCGGATATGTAATTTGCAAATATTTTCTCCCATTCAGTAGGTTGCCTTTCATTTTGTTGATAATTTCCTTTGCTGTCCAGAAGCATCTTAGCTATCATCCCAACTGTTTACTTTTGTTTTTATTGCCTTTGCTTTTGGAGTCAGGCCCAAAAGCTCATCGCCAAGATCGATGTCAAGGAGTTCAGCACCTGTGTTTTCCTCTAGGAATTTTATGGTTTCAGGTCATATATTCAAGTGTTTAATCCACTTTGAGTTAATTTTTGTATAATAGTGTAAGATTCGTTTCTTTTTTCTAAATGTATTTTTAATTGAAGGATAATTGCTTTACAGTATTGTGTTGGTTTCTGCCAAACGTTTGCACGTGGATGTCCCAACACCACTTACTGAAGAGATGGCTCTTTCCCACTGTTTAGTCTTGGCTTCTTTATCATAAATTAGCTGTTTATATATGCATGGTCTTATTTCTGGGCTCTCTGTTCATTGTATCTATGTGTCTATTTCTATGCTAGCATCACACTGTTTTGATTACATAGCTATGTAATACAGTTTGAAACCAGGGAGTGTGATACTTCCAGCTCTGTTCTTCTTTCTCAAGATTGCTTTGGCTATTTTGGGGTCTTTTGTGGTTTTCTATAAATTTTAGGATTATGTTCTATTTCAGTGAAAAATGCTATTGAAACTCTGATATGGTATGGTAATATGTACATTTTAACAATATTAAATTTTCCTATTTGTAAGCATGGAATATCTTTCCATTATTTGTGTGTTCTTCAGTTTCTTTCATCAGTGCCTTGTAGTTTTCAGTATACAGGTCGTTCATCTCCCTGGTTAAATTTATTTCTAGGTATTTTATTATCTTTGATGTCATTGTAAGTAGGCTTGTTATTAGTTTTTCTTTGTGATAGTTCATTGTAAAGTGTATAGAAATGCAACAGATTTTGTATACTGATTTTGTACTCTGCAACTTTACTGAAAGCAATTATTAGCTCTAACAGGTTTTTTTTGTTTGTTTGGTTGATCTTTTTGGCAAAGTCTTTAGAATTTTCTGTATATGAAACCATGTCCTCCACAAGTAATGACTTCTTCCCTTCCAATCTGGATGTCTTCTCTCTCTTTCTGTTGTCTAACTGCTCAGGCTAGGACTTCTACTGCCAGGTTTCAGTGGTGAATACAGATGTCTTTGTTCCTAATCTTAGAGGAAAGCTGTCAGGTTTTCACTGCTGAGTGAGATGTACAATATAATTGTTTTACCTGCAATCTGAGACTACATTTTTAACTCCCTTTTTGCTCTCAAATAGGAAATTTGGACAAAGAGAATGGCCGGGTTCTAGGTCACATCGTCTCGTGCTTGAGTGCCAGCGCCACCATTTATCAGCTGGGTTGGCATATTACTTAATTCTGGGTGGGCGTATTTTTAATGTAGTGCAGGCATATCACTGAGTTCCTCTAAACAGACGTTTGCTCATCTATAAAATGAATGAAATAATGGCATCCGTCTCATAACTTACCTTGAGAAATTATTAGTGTGTAGTTGAGTTTTAATGTGCAAAGTGCTTAATACTTCATAAGTGCTCAATAAGTGTTTAACTATTGTTTGGGAAAGCCCAATAAATAGAATCTCCTTTCCTAGCCTTCATTCTGAATTTGTTGAAAAACCAGGACGAACAGTAAGGCAGCTGGAAGTCAAACATCCCCCTTATTACTGAAAAGCTGATAAAAGACAACAGAACGTTCGTCTGCAAGCAAGTAAGATTCCTAATATTTAACCAGAGAATTAAGCAAACTCATCCACTGAGTCACAGAGAACATTGAACCACCATGGACCACCACACACATAGGAGTGTGTTTTTGTGAAATACAGCACAGAAGAACAGAACTAGATGTAAATGTCTTAAGGGCACTAACAGAGGGAAGAAAAAGACTGAGTTCTTCCCCAACATTCTAATAAACTATGTCACCTTATCCTCCCTACAGGACAAGTCAGTGATAGAGTGCAACACTGCCAGGACTGTTACTCTAAAGAGCTCCTTCCACATGGAAGGATGAATCAGGAAGGGAATATAACACCCCTCAACCTCACTGTGCGGAAAAGGCAATGGCACCCCGCTCCAGTACTCTTGCCTGGAAAATCCCATGGACAGAGGAGCCTGGTGGGCTGCAATCCATGGGGTCGCTAAGAGTCGGAGACGACTGAGCAACTTCACTTTCACTTTTCATCTTCATGCATTGGAGAAGGAAATGGCAACCCACTCCAGTGTTCTTACCTGGAGAATCCCAAGGATGGCGAAGCCTAGTGGGCTGCAGTCTATGGGGTCACACAGAGTTGGACATGACTGAAGCGACTCAGCAGCAGCAGCAGCAGCAGCAACCTCACTGTGCTGTATTCTTTTAACTTAGTCTGCTAGGCTTAACCAGTAGGGCTGTGGTCACTTGGAAGGGTTGCTGTCCCTTTAGAGGTGACTCTCAGCTGTGTATTTGGGCAATTTTAGTCCCACCTTCACAAGTTACTCCCCTAAAGCATCAACAGCTCCTAGAGGTATCTTTCTGGATTCACTTGGGGAAAGAGATTTCATCTCCAAAAGGATCTCTGATGCCATATTCTCCAAAGACCCAGTCTTTTCTCAGCTTTCAAATGCCCCAGACTTGATTAAGACCAGTGCAGAGTGAGTAAAGACATACACTCATCTGTGGATACATACCTCTGTCAACCTTAGTAATCTGCCAAAGTCAAAATACTACATAGCTGAAGGCTCTACCTCATATTGGATTTCAAATGTTCCAATAAATAGCATCCTTTCTCTTGGCCTGAGTTCTAAAGAAGTGACAAGAAAAAAATAAGGTAGATACGGATCAATCTGTCACATTTTCTAATAATAAACTCAATAGGGCAGAATGTAGCTTACATATCTTGGCAAATGAGTTTTCCAAAGTTAGTTATATTTTCTTTCCCAGACAAGGGCTACATTGGATGACCACAGTCTTTCTACATGAAGGCCAGGCTTTCTACAGTTACCCTGTGGAGTAGTAAAACTGTTGGTTTCTGTGGACAGCCTAGGTCCAGATTTTAAAAAGAAGATGAAGAGGGGTTACTCAGGGAGGCCAGATGTCTCTCCCAAACTCATCAATAGTCTCTATCACTCTTACTCCCCTGGGAGAAGTGAGTGAGTGGGCAGAGAAGCCAAAATAGCAACAGTAATGGAGCTCTCACCGCTGAGAAGAAAGTATGAAGACTGATGAATATGTTTGTATTGCTAATAGCTATTATTTTGCTGTTAGATGCATTAAGTGGTTGCACGTCTGGAAAAGCCAGCTCATAATAATAACCTTTACTGGAGGCTTGGTCATGCCTGGCAGTGTTGGGTGCTTCTCTGTACAATACTTGATTTAATTAGGAGACAAGTTTATGAGGTCAATCCTGTTATCATCTCTGTTTTGTAGATGAGCACGCTGTAGCACAAGGTTTGATTGAACAAAGGTTTGACCACTTGCCTGATGAATAGTGAAGCTGGGTCTCAGGGACATTTCTTTGTAATTTTCAAAGTGTGGTCCCCAGGAACTTGTATGTGCTCAGTCAGTCATGTCCGACTCTTTGCAACCCTTTGGACTGTAGCCTGCCAGGCTCTTCTGTCCATGGGAATTTTCAGACAAGTATACTGGAGTAGGTTACCATTTCCTTCGCCAGGGGATCTTCCCATCCCAGAGATCAAACCTGTGTCTCTGGTGTTCCTACATTGCAGGCGGATTCTTTACCTACTGAGTTAGACCTCCTTTCAGATCTACTGAATTAGAAACTGGGGTTAGCCCAGCAATGTGCTTTACCTGGCCTTGCAGCTGACTCTAACGCAGGCTCAAGCTTAGAATGACTGCACTGTACTGTCCATGGGACCCAGGTCTTAAGGGGGAATTGAGCTGTCACCCCTAGAGCCAAGGACACCAGGAAACAATAGATAAGCAGCTATCCTGAGCGTAAAGAAAAGGGGAGTTGTGGGGGAGAAAATTTATTTCAAATTAAAGAAAAATGAGTGAAAATGTTGGCTAACATATTGACAAGGAGAAATATCTATTAAACTCTCTAAACATCTCTATCCTTTGTTTACATTTGTCTACAAAGAATTTGTGTAGCACACATTTAGATTAATTCAGTCATTCAGTAAACATGCACTGAGTGGTTACTTTGAAGACGAATATGATACAGTGATTAAGCACCGAGATTCTGAAGCCAGGTGGTCTGTGTTCAAATCCCCGCCCTAACACTTACTAGTCATCTGGGCTTGAGCAGACTTCCTTACTTCTTCAGAGTGCTCGTCTATAAAATAGGGCTAATAAAACACCCACAGTGTACTGCCAACGAATTTCATTTTCCAATTAAATGTAAAAATTAAGAGTAAAGGGGCATGGAGGTATACAAGTTACAGGAAAGGTTTTATTTTTGTTGGACGGATTTGCAGTTCATGTATAACTGATACTTAATCTGACTCGCTGCTCAAATTTTAAATCTTCATTCCACAGTAGAAAAAAACATCTTACTTGACATTTTGTTCAAAACTTACTGACCACCGAGAGGTTTATTGGAAACAATGACAGAAAACTGGTCCACAAGAAGTAAAAGGAAAAAAAAAAAAGCTTATACTTTCTACCCAAGTCTTTTCTCTTAACAACAGCAGATTCGGCCCTCTGGGATATAGAGGAGTCTTTGATCAAAAGTATACTAAATGTCGTTGTTTCTGATTAACATAACTTTATTTTCAAATGGAAAAATGAGTTCTTGATATGCTGCTTTGTTGCAGTAATTAGAAAAAGATTGTGTAGTTGATTTTGCCAGCTACAATCTCTGGAATATTCAGAGGTTTTCCTCTGAATACGTTTGTAATGAGGAAGAAATTAAAAACTTTTTTTCAGCCACACTGCATGGCATGTAGGATCTTAGATCCCTGGATGAACCCATGCTCCCTGTAGTGAAACCTCCAACTCTTAACCACTGGACCACAAGGGAAGTCCCTTAATATTTTTTATGTATGAACTGGAGGTATCTGTCCCAGTCAAAATTCCATGTAGCTGGACAACAGTAACACTTCTATGCACTTTTTTTCCATTTTAATAGTTTATATAGACAACGGGATGTAAAATGGGTTGAGCTGATCATGCCTGGTTCAGAGCGAGAGGTTGCATAAAGATGCACAGAGCTGAAGCACATGGTGTCACATGAAGCAGAAGGATGACGTCTCATTTCAAAGGGAAGTGGTGCCAAAGTGACAGAAGCTTGTTTCACTGTCTGAAGGTCTGTTTATAAGAGGAGCTGCAAAGTTTCCCCAACATTTGGCTGTGTTCATCATTCATTGTGGCCAACCTTTGATGTAGGAAGCTTAGTAGACTGGCAAGTATGGCCTCTTTAAAGGAGTCAGTTGACTTTTTCAAGTAAAACACCCTTCCCTACTTTTTCTTTTTTAATTTTTTGTTTTTCTTTTGAAGGATAATTGCCTTACAGAATATTGCTGTTTTCGTCGAACCTCAACATGAATCAGCCGGAGGTATACATATATCCCCTCCCTTTTGAACATCCCTCCCATCTCCCACCCCATCCCACCCCTCTAGATTGATAGAGAGCCCCTGTTAGAATTTCCTGAGCCATACAGCAAATTCCCGTTGGCTATCTATTTTACATATGGTAATGTAAGTTTCCATATTACTCTCTCCATACATCTCACCCTCTCCTCCCCTCTCCCCATGGCCATAAGTCTATTCTCTATGTCTGTTTCTCCATTGCTGCCCTGTAAATAAGTTCTTCAGTACCATTCGTCTACATTCCATATATATGTGTTAGAATATAACATTTATCTTTTTATTTCTGACTCACTTCACTCTGTATAATAGGTTCTAGATTCATCCATCTCATCAGAACTGACTCAAATGCATTCCTTTTTATGGCTGAGTAATATTCCATTGTGTATATGTACCACAACTTCTTTATCCATTCATCTGTCCATGGACATCTAGGTTGCTTCCATGTTCTAGCTATTGTAAATAGTGCCAAAGTGAACCATCGGATACATGTGTCTTTTTCAGTTTTGGTTTCCTCAGGGTATATGCCCAGGACTGGGATTGCTGGGTCATATGGTTGTTTCATTCCTAGATTTTTAAGGAATCTCCATACTGTCTTCCGTAGTGGCTGTATCAATTTACATTCCCACCAACAGTGCAAGAGTGTTCCCTTTTCTCCACACCCTCCCCAGCATTTATTGTTTGTAGACTTTTTGATGATGGCCATTCAAAAGTGAAGATATAAGCATCTGAATGCAGAGTTCCAAAGAATAGCAAGAAAAGATAAGAAAGCCTTCTTTAGCGATCAATGCAAAGAAATAGAGGAAAACAACAGAATGGGAAAGACTAGAGATCTCTTCAAGAAAATTAGAGACACCAAGGGAACATTTCATGCAAAGATGGGCTCGATAATGGACAGAAATGGTATGGACCTAACAGAAGCAGAAGATATTAAGAAGAGATGGCAAGAATACACAGAAGAACTATACAAAAATAGATCTTCATGACCCAGATAATCACGACGGTGTGATCACTCATCTAGAGCCAGACATCCTGGAATGTGAAATCAAGTGGGCCTTAGAAAGCATCATTATGAACAGAGCTAGTGGAGGTGATGGAATTCCAGTTGAGCTATTTCAAATCCTGAAAGATGATGCTGTGAAAGTGCTGCACTCAATATGCCAGCACATTTGGAAAACTCAGCAGTGGCCACAGGACTGGAAAATGTCAGTTTTCATTCCCATCCCAAAGAAAGGCAATGCCAAAGAATGCTCAAACTACTGCACAAGTGCACTCATCTCACACGCTAGTAAAGTAATGCTCAAAATTCTCCAAGCCAGGCTTCAGCAATACATGAACCGTGAACTTCCTGATGTTCAAGCTGGTTTTAGAGAAGGCAGAGGAACCAGAGATCAAATTGCCAACATCTGCTGGATCATGGAAAAAGGAACAGAGTTCCAGAAAAGCATCTATTTCTGCTTTATTGACTATGCCAAAGCCTTAGACTATGTGGATCACAATAAACTGCGGAAAATTCTTCAAGAGATGGGAATACCAGACCACCTGACCTGCCTCTTGAGAAATCTGTATGCAGGTCAGGAAGCCACAGTTAGAACTGGACATGGAACAACAGACTGGTTCCAAATAGGAAAAGGACTATGTCAAGGCTGTATATTGTCACCCTGCTTACTTAACTTCTATGCAGAGTACATCATGAGAAACGCTGGGCTGGAGGAAGCACAAGCTAGAATCAAGATTGCCGGGAGAAATATCAATAACCTCAGATATGCAGATGACACCACCCTTATGGCAGAAAGTGAAGAAGAACTAACAAGCTTCTTGATGAAAGTGAAAGAGGAGAGTGAAAAAGTTGGCTTAAAGCTCAACATTCAGAAAACAAAGATCATGGCAACCGATCCCATCACTTCATGGGAAATAGATGGAGAAACAGTGGAAACAGTCTCAGACTTTAGTTTTTTGGGCTCCAAAATCACTGCAGATGGTGATTGCAGCCATGAAATTAAAAGACGCTTTCTCCTTGGAAGAAAAGTTATGACCAACCTAGAGAGCATATTCAAAAGCAGAGACATTACTTTGCTGACTGAGGTCCGTCTAGTCAAGGCTATGGTTTTTCCAGTAGTCATGTATGGATGTGAGAGTTGGACTGTGAAGAAGGCTGAGCACCAAAGAATTGATGCTTTTGAACTGTGGTGTTGGAGAAGACTCTTGAGAGTCCCTTGGACTGCAAGGAGATCCAACCAGTCCATTCTGAAGGAGATCAACCCTGGGATTTCTTTGGAAGGAATGATGCTAAAGCTGAAACTCCAGTACTTTGGCCACCTCATGCAAAGAATTGACTCATTGGAAAAGACTTTGATGCTGGGAGGGATTGGGGGCAGGAGAAGAAGGGGACGACAGAGGATGAGATGGCTGGATGGCATCACTGACTCAATGGACGCGAGTCTGAGTGAACTCCTGGAGTTGGTGATAGACAGGGAGGCTTGGCATGCTGCGATTCATGGGGTCGCAAAGAGTCGGACATGACTGAGTGACTGAACTGAACTGAACTGATTCTGACCAGTGTGAGGTGATATCTCATTGTAGTTTTGATTTGTATTTTTCTAATAATGAGTGATGTTGAGCATCTTTTCGTGTGTTTGTTAGCCATCTGTATGTCTTCTTTGGAGAAATGTCTGTTTAGGTCTTTTTCCACTTTCTGATCGGGTTGTTTGTTTTTCTGGTGTTGAGTTGTATGAGCTGTTTGTATATTTTGAAAATTAATCCTTTGGCAGTTGTTTCATTTGCTATTATTTTTTCCCATTCTGAGGGTTGTCTTTTCACCTTGCTTATAGTTCCATTTGCTGTGCAAAAGCTTTTAAGTTTAATCAGGTCCCACTTCTTTACTTTTGTTTTTATTTCCGTTATTCTAGGAGGTTGGTCATAGAAGATCTTGCTATGATTTATGTCATCAAGTGTTCTGCCTATGTTTTCCTCTAAGAGTTTTATAGTTTCTGGTCTTACATTTAGGTCTTTCATCCATTTTGAGTTTATCTTTGTGTATGGTGTTAGGAAGTGTTCTAATTTCATTCTTTTAAATGTAGCTATCCAGTTTTCCAAGCACCATTTATTGAAGAGGTTCTCTTTGCCCTATTGTATGTTCTTGCCTCCTTTGTAAAAAAAATAAGATTACTGTAGGTACATGGGTTTATTTCTGGGCTTTCTATATTGTTCCATTGGTCTATATTTCTGTTTTTGTGCCAGTACCATACTGTCTTAATGACTATAGCTTTTTTAAATTCCTCCAGCTCCATTCTTCTTTCTCAAGACTGCTTTGGCTATTCAGGGTCTTTTGTGTTTCCATGTGAAATTTTTTGTTCTAGTTCTGTGAAAAATGCCATTGGTAATTTGATAGGGATCACACTGAATCTGTAGATTGCATTTGGTAGTAGTTATTTTCACAATATTGATTCTTCCTATCCAGGAGCATGGTATATCTCTCCATCTGTTTATGTCATCTTTGATTTCTTTCATTAGTGTCTTATAATTTTCTGTGTACAGTTGTCTCCTTATGTAAGGTTAAGTTTATTCCTAGATATTTAATTCTTTTTGTTGCAATGGTGAATGTGATTGATTCCTTAATTTCTCTTTCTGATTTTTCATTGTTGATATATAGACATGCAAGTGATTTTTTGGGTATTGATTTTGTATCCTGCAACTTTGCTAAATTCACTGATTAGCTCTAGTAATTTTCTGATACTATCATTAGGGTTTTGTATGTACAGTATCGTGTTATCTGCAAACAGTGAGAGCTTTACTTCTTTTGTGATCTGGATTCCTTTTATTTCTTTTTCTTCTGTGATTGCTGCAGCTAGGACTTCTAAAACTATGTTGAATAATAGCAGTGAAAGTGGACACCCTTATTCCTGATCTTAGAGGGAATGTTTTCATTTTTCACCATTGAGAATAATGTTTGCTGTAGGTTTATCATATATGGCCTTTGCAATGTTGAGGAAGGTTCCTTGTATGCCCATTGTTTGAAGAGTTTTATCATAAATAGGTGATGAATTTTGTCAAAGGCATTTTCTGCAACTATTGAGATGATCAGATGGTTTTTATCTTTCAATTTGTTAATATGGTGTATCACATTGATTGATTTCCATATATTGAAGAATCCTTGCATCCCTGGAATAAACACAACTTGATCATGGTGTATGAGGTTTTAGATGTGTTGCTGAATTCTGTTTCCTAAAATTTGTTGAGGATTTTTGCATCTATGTTCATCAGTGATACTGGCCTTCAGTTTTCTATTTTTGTGTTGTCTTTGTCTGGTTTTGATGTCAGGGTGATGGTGGCCTCATAGAATGAGTTTGGAAGTGTTCCTTCCTCTGCAATTTTTTGAAAGAGTTTTACAATAGGCATTAGCTCTTCTCTAAATGTTTGATAGAATTCTCCTGTGAAGCCATCTGGTCCCAGGCTTTGTTTTTTTGGGAGATTTTTGATCACAGCTTCAATTTCAGTGCTTGTAATTGGCTTGTTCATAATTTCTATTTCTTCCTGGTTCAGTCTTGGAAGATTGAACTTTCCTAAGAATCTGTCCATTTCTTCCAGGTTATCCATTTTATTGACACATAGTTGTTCATAATAGTCTCTTATAATCCTTTGTATCTCTGCATTGTCTGTTGTAACCTTTCCTTTTTCATTTTTGTTGATTTGGTTCTTCTCTCTGTTTTTCTTGATGAATCTGTCTAAAGACCTTCCCTACTTTTGATGCAATTATGAATTAAAGAATGGCTGAGAATGTTCTGCATCCAATTGTTTGGAATGTAAAGGCAATTCAACTGGATGGGCTTTCCAGGGGGTGCTAGTGGTAAAGAACCCACCTGCCAATGCAGGAGACATAAGAGACCTGGGTCAGGAAAATCTCCTGGAGGAGGACATGGCAACCCATTCAGTTTTCTTGCCTAGAGAATCCCATGGGCAGAAGATCCTGGTGGGCCACAGTCCACAGAGTCACAAAGAGTTGGACAAGCCTGGGCAACTACACACGCACACACATGAGATCTGCAAATCATTGGTTGTTTCAGTTCCCTCTTACCACAGAGACCGAGGACACACCCGGCTCTACAAGATACACCAGAGTAGCCAGCTCTAAGATGGTCTGTCAGTGATCTCCACCTGCTGATATTCACATCCTTGTGTCACATTGTATCAAGGTTGGTCTGTGTGACTAACATATGGCAGAAGTGATGGTATGTCATTTCCATTGTTAGGTTATAAAAGACTGCAGCTTCCATCTTTAGTGCCCCCTCTCTGTCTCATTCACTCTGGTAAAACCAGCTGCCACTCCAAGCCACCCATGCAGTCTATGGTGAGAAACCAGGCCTGCAAACAACTATGTGAGCAAGCTTGAAGGTAGAGCCTTCAGTCCATATTAAGCCTCAGATGACTGACTGCAGCCCCAGTCAATAGCTTGATACTGGGACTTCCCTGGTAGTCCAGTGGTGAAGAATCCACTTTCCAATGCAGGGGACTTGGGTTCCATCCCTATTCTGGGAGCTAAGATCCCATGTGCTATGAAGGCAACTAAGCTCATGTGCCACAAACTACAGAGCGAATATGCTCTGCAGCTCATGAGCGCCAAACTAGAGAGACGTTCACATGCCACAGTGAAAGATCTCACATGCCTCAACTAAGATCCTAAGTAGCCAAAAAATGAAAATAAATAAATATTTTTTTAATTAGCTTGATACAATCTCATAAGACATTTTGAAAATACCTATTTAACCCACTCCTGGATTCCTGACCCACAGAGACTGTGATAGAATAGCCTCTGGCTTTAGGTTGCTTAGTTTTGGGGTAATGTGTTATACAATGATACATAATTAACCCAACTCTCCTGTGAATAAACAAGGAGTTAGCACTTAAATTTCACAACCACCTAAATATTTAAAACTTGAAGAGCCAGAATCCTTAGCATCAGTTTTAGTGTAAAGGACACTGATGTGGATATAGATCAATGGTTAGTGCTACATTTCCAAAACCCGGTAGACATAAACCTCATCATGAAACAGAGCCTGAAGAAAATTATGTGGCATGTAGCACTGCATTCCCGTTTAAATAGATGTTCAGTGATTTGGGACCACATTCTTGCACTCTTTTGAATTTCAAACAATGAGATCCATGCATTTTTCTCTAGCCTTAAGACTCAGTTCAGTTCAGTTCAGTCACTCAGTTGTGTCCAACTCTTTGCGACCCCATGAATCACAGCACACCAGGCCTCCTTGTTCATCACCAACTCCCGGAGTTCATTCAAACTCACGTCCATCGAGTTGGTGATGCCATCCAGCCATCTTATCCTCTGTCGTCCCCTTCTCCTCCTGCCCCCCAAACCTCCCAGCATCAGAGTCTTTTCCAATGTGTCAACTCTTTGCATGAGGTGGCCAAAGTATTGGAGTTTCAGCTTCAGCATCAGTCCTTCCAATGAACACCCAGGACTGGTCTCCTTCAGAATGGCCTGGTTGGATCTCGTTGCAGTCCAAGGGACTAAGAGTCTTCTCCAACACCACAGTTCAAAAGCATCAATTCTTCGGCGCTCAGCTTTCTTCACAGTCCAACTCTCACATCCATACATGACCACAGGTAAAACCATAGCCTTGACTAGATGGACCTTTGTTGGCAAAGTAATATCTCTGCTTTCAATATGCTATCTAGGTTGGTCATAACTTTCCTTCCAAGGAGTAAATGTCTTTTAATTTCATGGCTGCAGTCACCATCTGCAGTGATTTTGGAGCCCCCCAAAATGAAGTCTGACACTGTTTCCCGGTCTATTTGCCATGAAGTGATAGGACCAGATGCCATGATCTTCATTTTCTGAATGTTGAGCTTTAAGCCAACTTTTTCACTCTCCTCTTTCACTTTCATCAAGAGGCTTTTTAGTTCCTCTTCACTTTCTGCCATAAGGGTGGTGTCATCTACATGTCTGAGGTTATTGATATTTCTCCCAGCAATCTTGATTCCAGCTTGTGCTTCTTCCAGTCCAGCGTTTCTCATGATATACTCTGCATATAAGTTAAATAAGCAGGGTGACTAGTGCTTCCCAAATTTTAATGTGCATCAAATAATTCAGGGATCTGATTAAAACACAGATTCCAGTTCAGTAGGTCTGGAGTGGGGATTGAGATTCTGAGGGTCTAAGAAGCTTCTGATGTTCCTGATGTGGTAGAATCACACTGAAGAGAATGGCCTAGATCACCATAATCTCTTTAGTACATTCCCCACAGTAGGGAATTTCCATCTTTTTAAAAAGCCATAGTTTCATCTCTTTGCAAGTGCTATTCTCATCCATTAGCACCATTTTGTTTCCAAACCTTCATTGGAAGTTTGTCAAATAAACATAGGTCTAAAATATATATATATATATATATATATATATATATATATATATATATATATATATATATATATAAAACTAACTTACTTGATTACTCCACTCTCTTTGTCCCGACTTGTTCTTCAGGTCTTATTTATTCTTGGGCATTTTATCAAGTAATGAGAACCCCTCCCCACCACAGCAACCACAGGCCTTCTCTTGTTGTACTGAAATGCTGCCCTGGCCCACATTTCTGTGGTTTCTTCCCTCAAACTGCTTCTATAATCTCATGTCTGCTGTAGGAGGCTAATGCTATTGAGTATTTAGTGTTCCAGGCACTGGTCTAAGCCCTTAAACTATATGACCATATTAGCCTCAGAACCCCAAGCAAGATAAATAAATGCTAGTTTTAATCTCTTATTATGAAAGAAATGTTGACTTAGAGGAGTGAAGTGAACTTTCCCAAGCTTATGTAACCAGACCTTGAAGCCAAATTAAAGAGGCATTATTGCTATCATTGTCTCTGAAGTTTGTCCTTTTTTCAGCCACCCCCGCCCCCACCGCCACGTATCTACATAGGCAACTCTCTGTCCTTTTTCCTATACCTCTCAAGTTCAACATAAAGTTACTACTTAAGCCTGTCTAGTAGGTAGCTCTGAGGACCTACTCCATTTTCAGTCTTTAGTGTCTTAATCAGTGTTGCAACTAATGTTCTTCAGGCATAGATCCACAAGTGTTTAACTGAACGTAGTTAACCTATTGCGCTGTCAGAAGACAACTATACTGAATCTCAGAAGCTCCAATTTAAAAAAAAAAAAGGTGTATGGGGCAGGTGGAGGTAGTTTATGAGAATAAAAAAGTTTAAATACCTGAAACATCCAGGGATTTCAGACAGTGGATCGCATGAGCACCAGGATGTATCTCTTTCCTCCTCTGAGCTTGTTTCCTCTGGCCCCACTCCCAGCGAGCTTTCACAGAACCGTGGTGAGGTGGTTCCAGGCTTACATTCTACTAGTCCAGTGACAACAGCAATAAAGAGCCCCCTTCTCTATATTCCCTCAAATGCCCCAGAACTGCTTTTGGGTGAACCAACTAAAGTCACTTTAAAGGTTCTAGGTTTCCAATTAAGGGCATCACTCAGAAGTCAACTTCGTGGGTTTGTCATTTACTACCTTTGTGTCTCAGTAGTTACTTAACCTCTTGTGACTCAGTTTAACATTTATAAAATGGGGATTTTAACATCTCATAGGGCCGATGTAAGAATTTAATAAACCTCAAGTACTGAGAATAGTGTCTGATACAGGCTAGACCTGGGAAATGTGGTTTTCCTATTTCCAACAAAAGATTTACAGAGAAGGATTATAAAACTGGAAGGGCTTTTAGTGGTTCACCATTAAAGAGTTTAAAAGATCAGAACTAGGTTAAAGCCACAAACCTATCGTAGTCTGTTTACTCTATTTGATTGTGGTGTGGCTGAGATGTTTAGCTGCCCCCAAATATGTATCCTGTCCTTCATCCTTGAATTTTTGCTGTCCACATAGCCACCTAAATAAAGACTACATACCCCAGCCTCCCTCACAGTGGCCCAATGTCTGAAGAATGGAACAAAAGCAGATATGGTTATATTCAGCTTCTAGGAAGTACTATCGAGAGAGGCGGTTTGTGGGGGTAAGGAGAGTGGGATGAATAAAGCAGCATCAATATAAACACACTACCATGTGTAGAGCGGACAGCTTGTGAGAAGCTGTTAGATAACACCGAGAGCCCAGCCTGGTGCTCTGTGATGACCTAGAAGGGTCGGGGCAGGGGAAGCTCGGGAGGGAGGCAGGAAATGTATCATTATATCTGAATTACATTGTATGGCAGAAACAAACAACATTGTAAAGCAACTTTCCTCCAATTAACAAATTTTTTAAAAAATAGAGGAAATTTCTTTCTCCTTGTTCTTTCCTGATAACTGGAATGTGAACAGAAGACCTGGGACTGGAAAAGCCATCTTGAATCAACAGGACCACCAAACTGTGTGCGATTCAGAAAAAGGCCTTCTCCCTACAGAACTAGGTGTCCAGGGGGCCCTTGTGCGTGAATTAGAAAAAGGCCCTTCTTTCTCCAGACAGACTCAACCAGTGCCCTGGGATGCTTGATAAGCTAGCTGGTCATTGGCTTAATTTCAGCCCCTATTTAAGTCTTTCCACCAGGTACAGGACATGACCAGCAGAACCACATGCAGCAACTCTCTTGGGAAAGGAGATCACAGAGGAGAGTAATAAGACATGCAGTGCCACATCGGTCAGCCCCAATCCACCTGCCAGGGTCTTTACTTGGGAAACCTCTGTCTTGTTTAAGCCACTGCTATTTTCTTTCTTCTCCTTTTTAAAGTTTATAAATTTTTAACTTTTTTAAAGTTATGTAATTTTTTAAGTTGATATACAATGTTGTGTTAGTTTCAGGTGTATAGCAATGATTCAATTAAACATGTACACATATTCTTTTTCAGATTCTTTTAAGTTACCAAAAAAAATATTAAGTATAGTTCTCTTAAGTTATGCAGGAGGTCCTTGTTAGTTATCTAAGCCAATGGTATTTTCATCTGCCCGTTCTACCACAGGCATCTCGTTCACAACATACTGGAAGTTCCGGGTTTTACTCTTGACGGTTTACTCAGACTCTCCTTCCTCTGCCCCTCACCAGATCACACTTTTACTCACTACTGCATTAATCAATCACCAAAAGCAAATGTTACCAATTACATCCTGTCTGTGCTATGATTTTTATCTCTTTCCACCACTGAGACCTGAGCTCCTGCCAGATTTGGCCTTATTACAGTAAAAAGTAAAATCATAGTTAAAAAGAAAACAAGGCAATTCTCTTAAAAGCATATTCCTGGAGGGTTGTCTTCAGGCTGTGGATCATACAAACTTTATGCAAGTTCTCTTGCCTGATTAGGTCATTTTACTACTCCTGCCTGGAAGCATAAATTGGTCAATATTGCCACACCCTTCATAAGCAATTCCAATAAAAGTGTGGAAAGTGTTTGGATTACTGACTACTCTTTGCACTTAAAAACTACCAATGATTGCTCGGTCTAGACACATCAAGTGAACAACAAGTACTAAGTTAAGGAGTGGTCTTTATCCTCCATTACATCAAAGAACAAACCCACCCAATGTCCTGAGAATCCTCAGAATTAGAATCTTCATGTTTACCCCTCTGACTTATTTCTCATGGATACTTACCTGTTATTTTAGGCCATACTGAGCCACTAAATTTAGATGGCAGTGATCTCTTGTGCTTTTCAATTAAAGTCAATGATTAACTCACTGTTATGCACTCCAACTGATGGTAATAAAATTATGTCCAAAAGAAGTAAACTCTTATAGCAGCCCTTTGCCCTCAAAATTTTGGAAAGTAGTATTTTTAAGATAATTTCTACTATATGATCTCTCAACACCCCTGAGGTAAGTACATGTATTTCCCTATATTGTATATGTAGGAAAAGACAAGGAGCAGTGAAATGGCCTGTCATGACTGCATAGCTACTTAGTGGTGGAGCTAAATCTAACATCCAGATCTTTTAGATACATGCTTATTACATTGGTTCACACTTCTCTATTTCCTAAAACTATCTTTCTGTAGCTCCATTTCAATCAACATGAAGTGCCAAATACATCCACAGGCGGTCTAATTTGGACGTTAAGTTGTGCCAAGCTGAGTGTTTGTTTTGGCCTTGGCTGTAGATGCCCTGATTATCTCCATTAACGCAGACAGCTCACCAACTCTTCTATCACCCTTCCTAATTGGTTCAGCTCCCTTAGGCTGTTGGCTATCATTCCATTTCATAAGGCTTACATCACTAGGTAAGAACATTTGCAAGATTTAATTTGCTTGGTAGACCAAACAATATTGTAAACCCACCTTTGATTTTGGCTGAAATGATAATCAATCTTGAAGCTTTCAAATTACCCAGTAAAGGGCAAATGGAGTATATTCTCTTTTAGAACAGCTGTGCAAATAGCCTTCATGTTTGGAGTTAGGCTTTTACTTTATTGAAGATGGCCTTTAAGAGTCATATTTGTTTCTATCTTTGGGTGGGCTCCAAAATTTACTGAAGAGTCTTACATAGAAGCAAAATACTCGTAATTCTACATGGTACTTGTGACATGATTGACTCAAGTTAACATTCTATTGTCTCCTACACACAGTTGTGTCTTTAAACTAGAGGAAAGCACTGAGACCCACCAGCACTCACTGTAGGCACATCACTTAAGACCAGTCGAATTGGCCTCAAATATTTCAGATCTTCTGCTTTCCTGTTGAAACCAAGAAGCACCTATTCCTTTTAAGATCATGCAAAATTTTTTGCTCCCCAACTATATTAATTTTCTCCTGGCATTACTGAGTTCCTATCAACTGAATTATTTCTGTTATCGGGTTAAAATATGTCATTTGGAAAAATCAGTTTAAAGCATTGAAGGCTGGACCATCTCCGGGTAGTTTTTCTATACAAATGATTCATAACAGAGTCACAAAATATATCTCATAGCCTTGAGTAGGAATGAAACAAGGCTCTACAAGTTGTAATACTAATAAATGTTCAATGTAGCATTTCTTTCTTTCACATATTACCCAAAGTTAGGGGAAAAAATGAAAAAAAAAAAAAACCAGCTGAAGCAGCTGCAATGCCAATCTAACTTTGTATGTCAAGGCTGTTTAAATTGAGCTTGATATGGCTGACTCCCACTCAGTCCTGCTCATCGGGATTTAGAAGCACAGCATGTCTCAAGAGGTCTCTCTTCTAGATCGACATGGTTGTTAGTGAGTTTCACATCTTACCTGCATCGTGTCTAACAATCTGTCAACTGTGCATGAATCAGCACAAAGCCAGAGAGGTTTTTTAGGAAGTTTTAAAAACAGCTTTCTAAACACTGCAAACTGTCTTCTAATACTCAGGTATATAGTAGTACATACTTTTTGAAAATAGTATTACTGGCCTCAACTTTTCTTCCTCCTGTTTTGTGACTTAGCCAATAATCCACTTCCATCTGGGAACACTTTCCCAATCTCCTTCCCCAAATTTGGAGGCTTTTTGGAAATGCTTTCTTGGCATATACTCTTCTGCTCTGTTAAGACTCAAGGAGCTCTTCATTTCTCCTTGTAAGTGTCTAGCACAGCGCTCAAATTGATTCTGGAAGGAAAAAATGCCTGACTCTTCACTGTGGGTCCTCTGAAAACATGCTGTTGGGTCCCTCTTGTGAAGATCACTAAAGGAAAGTGGAGAAAAATTCAATAGCCATTGTACCATCTACAAAAGACAGACACCACTTTCTATTATCTACCTCAAATATGTCAGAGAAAAAAATGAAAAACTCTTGTCACAATTATTGCACGCACCTCAAGCAAGCAGTATTCAGGAAGTATCCTATCATTGTATTACTGAGGAAGGCTACGTGAGTGCTGGTAGAAGATGCGGATGAAACACAGGACGGGGCCACACAAGCTCAGGGGGCTGTTCACTGGCCCCTGAACAGCGAGCACACATCTGAAGGACACCTCAGAAAGCGAATGGGTTTTGTTTGGTGGTATATGGAATACAGTCCTAAAATTTTTTAAAAAATTAAAAAGTCCTCCCTTTTCAGCTCAGCAATACCACCCGCATTAAGAAGTACCACAGCTTGGAAAGACAGAAACCCAATTGTTAAAACTCTGAAGGACAAAAGAAGAATACAAAAAATGTCCCTTAGAAGCCTACCTTCTCTTGAAAAGCTCTTGTTCCAAAATGCTCTGTATAATTACTGTTAATTTGTACTAAGGGGCAATGATATATGGGCAGGCAATAACTGCAAGGTAACGTAGTTGTATTCCCCATTCTTCCCTTGCACTAATGTTAACAGAAATATGAAAGCAAGTGACTTAAGGTAGTTATAACTCATCTGTGAGTGCACGACAGCCTCAAGCGAGGGTACCAGCTCCTGCTTTTTCAACAACCTTGAAAAATAAATATTTGAACCACAACCTTCAATAAAGCCCCTCTACATTTGTTGTCAGTCTTAATCACCTTCTGCTGTCTGCTTAGTGCCTTTAGCTCTTAGATGTTGCACCTGGAGATTCTTGCCTGCTTTTATGATGTAGGTTTATATGCCCTTTAATTGAAAGCAAACCGCCTTAGATAATCCAGTGACAATGTTACAAGGTCCACTTTCCGTTAAAAGGTAAATAGAAATATTAGGCTGTTCTCTAAAATGAAGAAAAACACATAAAAATACATTGCAATTTGCCACACCACTTCCTTTATCAGAGATAAAACCCCATACCCTAAAAAAATCCCTCTTGTTTTTTCCCCCATGACAAGTGTGGGAGAGTATAAGGAACTGCAGTTCTCAATGACTAATTTCTTCACCCTGTATAATATTCTTTGCCTAAGAAGACTCCAGTCATACAGTATGTTAAGTATTATATTCATGTTACTACAATAACTCTAGCAACTTTAACCCTAAGTTTTAATTTTCTAATTATTACTTGTTGAAAACACTTCATCAAACAATAAATGAATATGGAAGGATGACAGGAACATACACCACACCTGTAAGCAATGTTTACTATTTTGGGGGGACGGTTAAAGTGAGTTTATAAAACGGTAGAGAAAAAACATGGTATTATCTTTAAGGCAGTATAATTTCTATAAAATAGCTTCATGATTTTAAGTAGCCATATGACAAATGATTAAAAATTAAACAGCTGCTTAACACATGCTAAGACCTCATGCTGAGTCACAGCCTGCATAATGTGCACATGTGAACTGGGACCTCTGGAGTTGGTACAATAGACAGTCTGCATGGCTGGATGTTACAGCTGCATGCACCAACGCAAAGTATTCTTTTTGAAGGAAAAAAAAAAGAGGCAAAAGTCACTGCTGATGGAATTGTTAATGCAGCAAATGACAGGTTTTGAACCAAAGTTCAAAACTTTAGCACTGTCTCTAAAAACACTGAGATATTCAATTAATGCCAAAAATATGGGGGAAATATGGAGGAAAAAAATCAGTATTTTTCCAAGCACCAAACTGCTTTTCAAATAATCAGGCAGGAAAAACTTTCAAGGTTAAACAGTTAATTGCATACATTGGAGGAACACCCCTCAGAGATACTATCTTCCACTCAAGTTTCTTTGGTTTTAGACAAAAACCATTAAACCATTGGTTTAATGAAACATACTGGCCAAATGGGTTCTGTTCCTGACCTCACCAAACAGAAGAAATCTGCACTGTCTGGTTGGCACATTAGTAGAGCCTCAAACATGGCAAGCATTATAAAAATGTACAGATGTATAATTTCCCTAGTATTTCATGGGGCTGCTGCTCTGCCTTCAATAATTAGATTGCACTTGTAGCTTAAGACCACATTTGTGGCAGTATGTGTGTGTCATTAACAATTTTTCATCACGTGCAAACAATCCACTATAGACTGATAACAAAAGTCTCCTTTGCATGGAGTCATATTGATATTCAACATAAGATAGCAGTCATTAAGTAAGTCATTCACACTATAGTCGGAAAAACTTTCTAAATACTACAGGCTTAAGAACAAGGAATGTAACAGTAGTGCAAGGCTATATGTTCACTGTCCTCAAAACAGAAAAGGACCCACCCTTCTCATGAATTTGAAAAGACACTGGAATGTTTTTATGGGAAAGCATGTTCAGGATAAGAAGGTACTGATATAGTCACAGTGAATATCCGTATCTCCTACTTCTACCCTTTCCCACCGGAGTGTGAAAAGTGAATAAAGACAGCAACATTTTTCAAAAAGTTAACTTATATTAAAAATATTTTATAAACAATTTTAATACTACAAAGTAGTATTGCCATACAAAGCAGTTCAAATATTAACTGTTCTTTAAACTGTTAAACTTTATTATAAATTAAAATTTCTTTACAAAAAAATTGCACATAATATTTGACCACTCTTAGGTTCTGATGCACTGGCATTTGCAATAGTTTCTTTAATCTTCAAGTTAAACAGTCTCGGCAAGGAGTCCAGAACGTAGAAAGGGCAATAAACCACCCTGTTAGAGCATTCAAGTGCAACTAGCAGACTTGTGGCCATGGCAGTTACACTTTCCTTAAGATGGACTGCTTAAGTTTTAGATCCTGAAATGAAGAATCTCAAAAGGTTTAAAGAGGAAAAACTAAAAGGGACTGCCGGCTTTTTACTGTAAACACAGCCCTGGAAATTAAATCCCAAACAAGAATCTCTCAGGCATCAGAGAGTGTCAAGTGAATCAGGAACAGCACAACATAAAGGAAGGGGGAAAAGTAAAAAATAAAAACAAAAACAAAGCAAAATGAAAATAAATGTCAGTCACTTTGAGGAACTATACTTACGTACATGATGTTATGAGAATCTGGCAGGGCCCAGAAGCAGGCCAAACAGGAAGTTCATTTATCCAACCGAAGAGGGTCATGTTCATTGCTTCCGGTTTTGAGGATAGGATATTGTACGGGACTTGATATGATCAGTAATGCTTGTCTGCATTACACAGACCTTAGCCAGGGATCAGCCTAATCTTGAAGGATCATTCAAATAATTTTGGCAATTATTAAAAGGACTTAGAACTGACTGCACCCAGTGTTCAGTGATTCTTGCTTTCTGTTTTGTAACTGTTTAAATTTAAGAGCTCATTTAGGCTGACTCCAATCTCTTGGCACTTGGAAACTAGTTTTCTCAGGTTATCAGTTTTACCTCCTTCTGATGCTTCAAACAAGAGTTGCTGTAAAAGACAGGGAAGCATAGAAGTAAGACTTAGCTAGATTTTAAGCATTACCACATCAATGGATATGGCACATGCAGAAAATTTATAGGAAAACTTCAAGATGAAATAAAAGATAAAAAGCATTACATCTTTCCACAGTGATGCACAAAGAGGTAACTTCTGTAAGGCTCTCTGATATAAACGGTGGACCTATAAGATAGATATATATACAACTGCATCAGGAAATGTGGTGAGAAACACCTTCATAATCCTAACCATCTGAATGGTACTTCATAATATAATAACATTCAAGACAAAATGGTTATATTGGGTTTTGGAGTTTCCAAACATGTAGAGTTCTTAGGATGTTAACTTCCATACTTTAATCCTTTTAAATTGAGAAGTCAACAAAAAGGGCAGAATAACTACTTAAAAAAAAAAAAGGCAACCCATCTGATAATCATGGCTTACCTCTCTTTGTCCCTTTAGAACAATCTCAGCAGCAATGGCTCTAAGAAAAAAAAAAGGAATATAGAAAAGGAAAAAAAAATTTATATATCTTCGAACAAAATGAAATACTACCACTCTCAGAATACTGACTGTGGGAATCTGAGAACAAAACTTCCTGAAAGTAACAGGCTAAACTTCCAAGGAGGGTAACCTATAGTGAAAAGAAAAATTCAACAATTTTTATCAACTTTACAATAATAAAGCAGACCAGTGTTCTGAACATAAATTAAGGTTCATGAAAAATACTCATAATTGCTAGTAAAAAAATAATAATTAGCACTAACACGTACAAAAGAAAGAAGACATCCAATTGTAAAAGGGGGAAAACCCTGCATTTTTCAAGAGACACTCTTAAAATGTGTATAACAGATCTGTTTGATAACAGTATTGTTATCCACATATTCTCCTTCAAGGAAAATTAATCTAAATTAGAGATCTCTCCACGTGGAGAAATAGACGTCATTTCAGATTTTTACCTGTCTGGAGCAAACCTTATAAATAAAAGCATTTGCTATAAGAACATGTACAAGATTGTTGCATTACATTTTCCAGGTGGCCAGGCATGTTGGGATATTATATGTAAACATCTTGGCTTGAAGTTTCAGAATCTGAACATTGCTTTCTTCCCATTCATGTTGAAGTAGCCTGTAAAGTACATTCAGGGAAATGAACAAAAGCATTGCAAGTATGAGGAACTCAAATGTGCTCTATGAGCAGAATGTTTGATTAGTTATAATTTTTGATCCATTAACTTCCATCAAGGCTATTCAGCAAGTAGTTGTAGGAAGCCTCTTATTAAAATTACCCTGTGAAAGAAACATGCAAACTAGCAAAAGGTCCAGTCAATGTCCATACCATCTTCAACAAACTAACAGTATTCCTGCTGCTACTGCAAGTCGCTTCAGTCGTGTCCGACTCTGTGCAACCCCATAGAGGGCAGCCCACCAGGCTCCCCCGTCCCTGGGATTCTCCAGGCAAGAACACTGGAGTGGGCTGCCATTTCCTTCTCCAATTCAGGAAAGTGAAAAGTGAAAGTGAAGTCGCTCAGTCATGTCTGACTCTTCACAACCCCATGGACTACAGCCCACCAGGCTCCTCCATCCATGGGATTTTCCAGGCGAGAGTACTGGAGTGGGTTGCCACTGCATTCTCCAATAGTATTCCTACAGGATACCAAAGCACCTCTCCAAATTAACACTCTACATGCCCCTCCTTTAAGCCCCAAGTCTTCTAAAATAATGAACTGATATATATATATATATATATTTTTTTTTTTTTTTAATTTTAAAATCTTTAATTCTTACATGTGTTCCCAAGCATGAACCCCCCTCCCACCTCCCTCCCCTTAACATCTCTCTGGGTCATCCCCATGCACCAGCCCCAAGCATGCTGTATCCTGCGTCAGACATAGACTGGCGATTCAATTTATTAATACGATTTCTTGGTATTTTTCTTTCTTTAATAAACAGAGTATACTTAATTTCCTTGAGCTAAAATGTAATAAGTACATTGACTAATTATTAAGTTCTCTATTCTGAAAAAAATAGGACAGGAATGACTATAAGGAAATAAGAATGATCAAAAGTGGAGCTTTACCAACAAAACCAACAATTAAACTACCTATATTCCAAAATACCCACCCATTACAGAAACTAGTCAAATACCACTACATTTTCTATTTCACATGTTTTACCAAAAGTGATGATTTATAATACAAATTTCTATAATTAACTTTGGTAGATTAGCATACTTACTGAGAATTTTTATTATTAAACACTGTAGTGTTGTTATTTTTGTCATAGTCTTAGGCTTTTGAATTTTTTTCAATCTCTTACACCATTTTTCCACATACATGCTAAGTGGAATGTAAACATGAAGGAATATCTGATAACCACTTTAGGCACCTTGTGTGAGTGCGTGCTCAGTCGCTAAGCCGTGCCCGACTCTGTGATCCCATGGAATGCAGCCTGCCAGGCTCCTCTGTCCATGGGATTTTCCAGGCAAGAATACTGGAGTGAGTTGCCATTTCCTCCTCCAGGGGAACTTCCCAACCCAGGGATAAAACCCGCTTCTCCTGTGTCTCCTGCATCGGCAGACGGATTCTTTACCACTGAGCCACCTGAGAAGTCCTTAGGCACCTTATAATCCGTAAAACAAGCTTAAAAGCATAAGACACAACTGATGCCGTGGAAATGATGGCACAAGTAGAAGCCAGAGCAATAGTATGCAGAGTACCTTTCTGAATCAAAAAGCACAATTCTTCACAGTTAAAATGGATTTTATTCTATCAGAGCAGAAAAACTACAAACAAATGCTCTAAAAAAAAATCTAACTGAATGTATGAAATCCGTGGATGAGTGTTTCTCCAATATCATTAGAGAGCTATAACTCAAGAAACTGCATTTTAAATGAGTATCCCAGGAGATTCTGATGCATGCTAATATTTGAGAATGACTGACCTAAATGAAGTCATAGTAACTAAAATATATATGGATGGCTGCTTTTCTCTTTCTCTCTTGTCCCCTTATAATCTGCAGGTTTTCTGAAGTGACTAGATTTTTACAATCACTTTTACGTGAAAAACTACGTATTGCTTAACAGCTCTGAAATTAAAGTAGAATGAGGAAATAGTGAGAGACTATCCTTAGTAAGTATTCAAGAATCATTTTATATGAAGAGCCGATACAATTGAACTGAGAATTTTATTTTTCCTTACCTCAGTGCAAGTCCAGAATTAGTTGGCATAATTGAGCAAAACCGTTCCAAGGTTTTGGAATGCTGGGTCTTTGGAACACAGCTCAAATAAAAGAAAATAACCTGTAAAGGTTGAGGGGGGAAAGGAACGCAACAAAATGTGAATCCAATTACCTATGTGTTTTAATGAGAAAACTAAAATGGTCTTTAAGACATGAATGTATAAATTACAGTACTGTATGATGCTGTGAGTTACGGTTCCTATCATTAACTATATCAGTGACTTTCCAAGTATGAATTAGGAACTATGATCCAGTGAGGACAGCCATGGACTGAGAACACTGACGAGCGGCCAGGGGTCTGGGTTTTTATTCCTGAGTCTACCTTTACTTGCTGTATAGCTGGGCAAGTCATAGGGCTAATAATACCTGCCACATCTTGCTCAAGGAATGCCCGTGTATAAATGACTTAATGTCCATAAAGTGGTTTGAGATCCTGGGATAAAGAACGGCATAGAAGTACAAAGCACAGTAATTGGTTATCCTGATTAGCAACAAAACCAACTCACCAAAAAAATAAAACACAGAGATGTTTTAGTCTACACTGAGCTTTAGGCAGGAGTAGATTTAAATTTACACTGCACTGAATAATAGGGGTCTCTGAAAATAAAACAATTTTAAAAGAACACTTTGCTTCACTGCCTGTAAGATGATGACCTTATAAACACATGAATATTCAGATTCTACTTTAAAAATTCCAAACGTCATCTGATTTCAGCTTTCTTATGTCCCATGTATGCCTATATTTTCTTGACAAAATACTGATACAAAGAGCAGCTACAACACGTAAGGACATTATTATTCATTTTAAAGTTACAGAGTTTTTCATTCAGTAAAATTTCCAGTTACTCAAGAAAAATATTACTGATATTATTACAGTTACTTCTTTTGATCTCTCTTTTTAAATATGTATTAAACATTAATATCGCTTCACTTGTGCTTCAATGTTAAATTTGCTTAAGTAGAACATAATTAATATGCACATGTATCTTAACTGAACTTTAAAGGGCTCTGTTTTGAGACTTTGAAGAGATAAATAGAAAACAAGGTCAAGAATAATAGTAAATGCTAGCAAAGTGGTCCTAAGAAAAGCTCTCCTGATGTTAAACCGGAGTTTTGCTATCATTTAAGTTCCCTTCTTTTGTACAAATATCTAAAGAAAAAAGTTTTAAGCTCTTACCCTATTATGAAATTCATAGTTGGACCAGTAATCAGCACTGCTAAAAGGAATGGGGTATCGGGCAGGGACTGTAACCAAACATCTATTCACTAAATCAGTAAAAAATCTGAATTCTTGGACTTTGTTTCTGGATCCAGCAGCTCTATTATTGGCAAAGACAAGATAACTGCCAAAAGAAAAATATTATAATTTAGAATAATTAAGCCAGAAATTCTCTAAGAAGAAACCCAACCAATTTCCCTTATTTCAAATCCCCTTCTTATTAAGAGGAACTAAACTTACTCCATCCAAATCTTCTGCACTATATCAGATCTCATGGCCACCCCTAATGCTGCCTCATATGCCTCCACTGTCTCTTTAATACTTGATTGAAGAGGATGACAAAGGCTGTTTAAAAAATGAAGGAAAACATTGTATGTCTACAGCTCAATTCAATTAGATAAAGGAATGACAAAGTATAAACACTACAGATATTATTACAATGGAATCCTTCTTTTGATCTTCTTTAATAATGAATAAACCTTAGCATCCCTTCAATTCTGCTTCAGTGATTTTAACAACAGGTTAATTTTAATTTAGTGTAGTTCAGTAGTAAATAACAAGTGCAAGCCTCATATGCAACATTTCTCTCCACAGTAGATGTCTCACCAGTATATCAGCCACAAATAAGGAACTTGGTGGTTAAACATTTCATCATCAAAATTTCCTTTACATAAACAGGCTGGAATGTCAAGTGGTCCTGGGATATTCAGGAGATACCTGAGGGGAAAAAAATCATACTCTTTAAAATTATGCCTATGTATATATGGATTATTAATACTTTTTTAAAAGTCCTCAGTTTCAACTAAAATTTCCTTGAAATATTTTTATAAGGTAATGAGACTTTATTTTGGGGTGTATACCATATCATTTTGGTCACATCTCTAGCATCATATATTTATTATCTTTTACCTACTTAAATGGGATTCCCTTGTAGCTCAGTCGGTAAAGAATCTCCCTGCAATGCATGAGACCCAAATTCAATTCCTGGGTCGGGAAGAACCTCTCTGGAGAAGGAAATGGCAACCCGGTCCAGTATTCTTGCCTGGGAAATCCCATGGACAGAGTCTGGTGGGCTACAGTCCATGGGGTCATAAGAGTTGAACACGACTCAGTGACTACACCACCACCACCACCACTTACTTAAATAAATCTTCTAAAACAAATTTTTAAAAATCTTTAGCTCAAATTAAACAAACCACCATAATCATCTAATGAAATCTAATTAAAAACAGAGAACAAATGAGACTACCCACAAAATCTGTACATTCTTGTAAAGAAAAAATTCTCTGAGTTACAAAACTTGCTATCTGAAAACTGTCTCTCCCTCAAATAACATACATACAGACAAATACCACTATACTTAATTTTAGACATATCAAAGTGTATACTATAACATATTGGCCTATAAGACACTTGTCAAAAAGAGGTCTATGATTAAGTAAGACTGAGAAATACAGAAAAATAAAGTCTGCTCTTAAAAAGCCACAATACTAAAGGATACTAAAAACTATTTTTTTGACTTTGCTAATTCAGATTTCCAATATATTGGAATCTGTGTGTATAACACTACCAGCATCTTCAGGAACAATGTTTTTAAAGGAAATACACTGATTTCAACAAGGACAACCAACTGGATTTAAAAAATTATTTCAAGGGACTACGTTTTAATGTGTTAGAGAGGCTGTATGGGGTCTGGGGTGGGGAAGATTTGAGTGGAGAGGCATAAGACAGGGAAGAAATGGTAAATCTAGAAGTTATCCCAGCTTGGCCATAACTAGCTGTATCACCATGAGCTAATCACTTAACTTCTAAGAGTATCAGCTTTCCTCAAAACTGAGGTAAGTAAGAGAAGATAACTTCAACTCTCATCTATGTAAGATTATCCTTACTAACTTCAGTAAGGTGAATGAAACACCCAAGTTAATTTTTATGGTTATCTACTAATCTTCAAATTGATTTGAAACACATGAAAATTACTGCTTCTAGCTCTGTTTTTATACTAAATTTGACACGTAAAATTTTACAGCATAAAATTTATCCTAAATGTTACACAGAAAGAGAAACGAGACTCCAATTCTAATATTACAGTTCTAAGTACTTTACAATTTCTACTCATGAAATAAGAATATTTTGAACCTGTTATGAGCACTGACAACTATTAATAAGCTTTGGCTCTTTTATAATAATTACAAATATCTGTATCAGGGACTACCCTGGTGGTTCAGTGGTTAAGACTCTGAGCTTCCAATGCAGAGGGCATGGATTCAATACCTGGTCTGGGGCTAAGTTCCCACATACTGAGTGGTGTGGCCAAAAAAATTTGTTTTATCAATACTAGTAAGTATGGCTGGAGAAGGCAATGGCACCCCACACCAGTACTCTTGCCTAGAAAATCCCATGGATGGAGGAGCCTGGTAGGCTGCAGTCCATGGGGTCACTGAGGGTCGGACACAACTGAGAGACTTCACTTTCATGCATTGGAGGAGGAAATGGCAACCCACTCCAGTGTTCTTGCCTGGAGAATCCCAGGGATGCGGTCGCACAGAGTCAGACACAACTGACGCGACTTAGCAGCAGCAGTAAGTATGGCAATGCTGAACACTCTCTAACTTACTGCCATTCTCTTAATATTTGATTCAAAAACGATTTCCTCAGTTATCGGAAATGCACTGTGTAAAGAAGGACTTCAAATTGTCTATATAAACTAAGCACAGGACATTTTTTCCTCATAATTCTTGGTGAACTGTGAATTATGCCTTTACAGTAACAAATTAATTAAGCAAAATGACTTAGTAAACAATGAGAAGATTATCTGGAGGTAGCCCACTTTCAAATTTTTATTGACCCAGACTAAATTTCTACTTTATTAGGCTGACATCAAGAAGATCTCAACATTTTTGACCATGGCACAAACTGGCAGCATTTTCTTCAAAGCTAAAATGATTACCTTCATGCCAAAAGGAAAATCAGAATTGTCAAGTTTTAAAAAGTCTTGTTCAGCCTTGAATTTAACCTGTGCTCTGAGATGTTAAAGCAATCTAACTCCAATAGGGAGAAAGTCAGCATGTGGAAGCCGAACAATCTCTTAATTGCTCATCTTTAATTTGCCTTTCAAATTATTCTTTTGTAATTAACTGTAAGATGTTAATCTAGGTATAGAAAAGCAGAAAGACCTTTAGGAAGAGCACTAAAATCATGATGTCAATAAACTGGCAACCATCAGAGGACAGAAGAAAAGCCTCAGGTCTGGTAAAGAATAGTGACCCCAAACTTTTTTTGTCAAATTTCAAAATCTACAGCAGATAAACCACTGACTTAACAAAATGTGGGTTATTTTTGAAAATATGTTTTTACATAACATTACGATACTGAGGGACAGGATGCAGGGAGGGGTGTCTAAGAAAAGAAAAATGCATGTAGGCATCAAACTAGCACATATAAATCCAAGACTTTGCCTCTGCTCAGTAGTTTCTATAAGAATCCTTTCAAGGAGACATTCAGCTTAGACCTTCCTTCCCAGCTCTTCCTAACGTAAAATAACAAAGCTGTATCACGATATTTTCCTTTCAATGCTATTTCACTTACGCTCAGCAAACGAATCCATTGTCATAAATAAACTTTGATTGGAACACAGCGATGCTCGTTCATTTATATACTGTCTACAGCTGCTTTCCTGTTATGAAAGCAAGGCTGACTAGTAGTGACAGGCCATATGGCTTGCAAGTCTAACATATTTAGTATCTGGACCTTAAGAAAAAAAGTCTGCTGATCCCTACTGAAAGATAAGGAGGAAGAATAAAAGAGAACTTTTTAAAAGCCTCCAAAAAACCCACTCCTTATGATGTGCTGTGGCCTCTTATTGTTGTTAGAACAAGAACTCACAGGGAAGCAAATAAAGGCAGTAAATACAGAATTCTCGATAAGCTACTGAGAGACTGATGGTTGAAAAGAAAATTCACTGAAGGTTCTAACTCAACAACCTTTCAGAAGTTGAAGCCGTTGAAGCAGTCCTCTTCAGAATTTTTTTTTCAAAAAGGCATATTATTTAGATTCACTTTAAGTCACCAATCCAATAATTTGAAATTTATTTTTCCATAAATCACTGAGATTATCTCAGGATAGTCTGTTGATATAGTATTAAGTGCTAAAGTTAACAATGACAATAATTAAAAGCAGAATGGATCACCATAGTGTTAACACAAAACTTCCTTTATAAGTGTTCTTAATACAGAGTATAAAGCATTTTACATTTTGTGTCCATTTTTACTAAATTTTATTGCTCTTATAACAGATCTATAAGAGGGTATTCAAGTATCTTAAAAAAAAAAAATCTAACCTAAAATATCCACCAAAAACTGGTAGTCTTTCCACTAAGCTACACCATTTCTCAGTCTTCTACAAACTTACCGAAACAGATCCAAGTTACTATACTTCTCAAACCCAGGTTTAAAGAAGGATGCAATAAACTTCCGCAAAAATGGAAGAAGATTATCTCCTCGATTCTATTTTTAAAAGAGGGAGGAGAGATATACATTAGGCTTACAATGTCTAATTAAAATCTTTCAAGGGAGGAAAAGCCCCACCATCAACATCACCCCCAAAATAATGAGTAGATTAGGTTTTTTGAGTAGGTGGAGGTAGAGATGACTTTTGTATTTTGATCTTCAAACTGAATTAACCAATAAACAGCTTAACATCCAATATACAGCAAGCAAATTTCATTCACCAATTTCACCAATTAGCCACTAAGCTCTATTACATGTTTGGCTCTGTGCTAGGTGAGGAGTAGGGGAGCTTTTTTCCCTCTAGGAGTTCTTCGTATAGAATATAAAGTAGCCATAAGCAAATTCACAATGTGATACAATGGCTGAACTATGGATGGAGTATTCTGGAAGAAAGAGAAGGAATACCTAATACAGTTTGCAAAAGGCAGACAATCAGTAAAACATCCGGGAGAGCCTGATGCCTGAAACATCTTAAAGGACAAATGAATGTGAAAAAAAAACATCATATTTAAGAATTATGAAAAACAAAGAATTTTTTTCTTTTCTTTTTTTTTACCTGTAAGATGAAGAATTTGCATGTATGATAAAAAACTTCTGCATTCTGAGGATTTTTTTCAAATGCAGTAAGCCACACTGCCCTGGCTTTGTCATGCTGATTCATCTTCAAATATAAAGCAGCAAGGGATTCCAACAACTGGCAGTTCATGGGACATGATTCCAATAAACATTTACAAAGCTCCACTGCAGCCTCATACCTTCACAAGAAAAACACACATCTTAACACATGAAAAATTGATTTTTAATATGAGGTTAACTGCTAGTCAATTAAGTTTTACCTCTCAAGAAGCTGGTGCAGAACAATCATGTTTGTGTAAAGTGGGACACAGGTCTCTACTCTTTCCTCAACAGTAAGGCTCTCATCTGTGCAAGCTTTCACCGCATCTACCCAAAAACATGAATCAAATACAAAATGAATTTTTCTTCTTTTGTTTGACCATAACTTATTCACCTTTATTAAGCTCAAAGCTTTCACCTAAAGGAGATATTTCAGATTATCTCCAGACTCCTAAAACTGTTCTCTTATCCTCACTTTCCTGTTAAGAATAAAACATCCATTATTAGCTCTTGCATCTAAATATATATCTTTGCATTTATACTAGATTCCAAAAAAACTGTATTAAGAAAATTAAAGAATCAGTTATCTTTTCATCTTTCTCTCACCTGCTTCAAGAGGACTTGCTGTGCTAATCTACAGTCATTTAAATATATCCCCCTAAACTTGATTTTCTTTTTCCCCAGTTTTGTCATGGTTAACACTTTCCTTATCTTTTTTTGAAACTTCTTTTCTTTTTGTAAATTATGAAAGTATGGTAACACATTTACAGGACAACTGGAAAATACAGAACAGAGTTACATATAGTTCTATATACTATAATTTTTTAAGTTATTAAGATTTTTAGTAGGAGCTTCAATATCAAACTCTCAAAAACTAACAGAATGAATATAAAGGCAAATAGAAGGATACAGTAGACCTGAAAAGCACTATGAACCAATTCAACATAATTAAGATTTATACAACTCTTCTTTCAGAACACTTTTCCCTTTATAAAGAGTCCTTTACTTGATCTGCTTCTTAGAGAATAGTCCTCCATTGTTTCACTCTGCACCACTGTCACCATTTCCTTCCTGCCCAATAGTGATATGACTTCTCAGATTTGCTAGGTTAAACTTAGATTTGCTAAGCTAAACTACTCAGATTTGCTAAGTGAAAGCCACTCTGAAATAGCACTTGTGAAGTTAGCTTTTAAGTATCCTATCTAAACAAATCTATCTTTATATTAGCATATGATAATGTTCTTCTTCTTAATTTCTGCTTGCTTCTGCTTCTAAGAGATTGTATTTTTTCTTGGTCTCATTCAACTATTAAATAACTTACTGTGGGAGCACATTAAAAATTGCAAAGTACTAATACAATAACTTCTATGTTGATAACTTTCAAATCCATTTCTCTCCATTGACTGTTCATTTAAGGGATACTTCCTTGTCTCCTTCTAGCAACAAGTATTTCTACTTGGGTGACCAATTATCAGTCACACCAATTATCATTCACACTCTTACTGGCAGTCTTTCCAATTCACCAATTTTCTATTAGTATACTTTCCTTTTCCTGGACTCAAAACCCTGAAATCATCTTTGACTATTTTTTCTCTTCTTCCCTGATATTTAATCTGTCTCTTAGATATCTCCAATAAATACTCTTTCCCAGGTTACTTTCTTTAATGCCTCAGTTATGGCGATTGGCTTCTGGTTGGTTTTACTACCTTTGGTATAATTTCTCTCCAGCACATTCTTTCTTTCTTAAAGATTCTCTATTGCCATTAAACCTACCACACAAACTTCTTGAAAACCTAGTATCATTCCACATATTTAGTTTAATTCCTACTATTCTTTATCACAAAAGTCTCCCTTTGATTGGAGAAGGAAATGGCAAGCCACTCCAGTATTCTTGCCTGGGAAATACCATGGACAGAGGGACCCTGGCAGGCTGAAGTCCATGGGATTGCAAAAGAGTCAGACACGACTTAGCAACTAAACATCACAACTCATTTTGATAAGGACTCTTCCGTCTTCTAATTTCTCTTTAAATACACTGCACCAATTCTTATCTACTTGTTGCTTTTTGTTTACTTACTTCCCCTAATAGGAATGCCCTTCTTTTACTTTTTTCTTCCCTAGTTTATTCAATGAACATATGCTAAGCACTCAGCCAGACATTACAGGCCCTTGAGAAACAGAAATAATACAGAGTCCCAGCTTCGAGAATGAGGTTCACTGTGTCAGTCACATCATAATCCAGCTTCAAAGTGCAGCTCCAAGTCCTAACTGTTCTATGGAGACATACTTGATCGTGCCAACCTGCAGTAACCTCTTCCCTTTAGGTTTATGGCCTGCACCATGTAATTCTCTAAATCACAGATCCCAGCCTCTTCTCTAAGCACAGAATCTAGACTATATGCTGAGACAGTTATACTTCTCTTATGTTGATTGATGTTATATGTATAGATTTTATCTTCTGACTAGGCTATATACTTCTTATTAGAAGGGAACAGACTTTATATTTCAAAGCAGATACCTTGGTTAGTAAAGAAGGAATCAAACTCAACTGACTGAGGGAGAAAATACTAACTACTTGAAAAAATAAGGTATTATCTTTTAACTTTCACATTGATAGATTGCTTTACAAAATTTACTTGGTTCTGTGACTCAATCAACTCATTAAACCTACGTAAACATGCTGTATTATTTACATGCTTAGCTGAAACCCTCTGCCGTAGTCAGAAAACCTATGTAATGTAGTACAGTTCCTGGTTTTCACCCATGACCATGCTCACTTTATCTGATTTAATCTTTAAAGCATTTATATAATAAAACTACAGGGGCTTCGCTGGTAGTCAAGTGGTTAAGAATCTGCCTTGCAATGCAAGGGACACCAGTTTGATCCCTGTTTCAGGAAGATGCCATATGCAGCAGGAGCAACTAAGCCTAGGTGCCACCACTACTGAAGCCCGCACACCTCAAGAAAGAGTAGCCCCCACTCACTGCAACTAGAGAAAAGCCTGCGTGCAGCAGCAAAGACCCACCACAGCCAAAAATAAAGATAAATAAATCTTTAAAAAAAATAAACTACAATTTGCAATACATAAATTTGTTTCACTTTATTATGAAGCAATAAGCTGATGTTCTAAATAATTTATAAATGTTTATACTTACCTTCAAATACTGCAAACAACATGTCAGGATTAGTCTTTACATCTTGAACTGCTTGCCACGGCATTACAAATGGTTCTATGTTAACAATTCTTGAAGGATTGGCATTAGATGGATCATAAAATTTTGAAGGAAGAATGTTGAATTCAATAAGATGTATGTAGGCCAGCCATGCCAAACATCGATCACTTGTTTTAAGGTATTCAGCTACTATTCCATCATTAGCCAATTTCAATGCATTCTAGGTAAAATGGAAAAATAATCTGAAGGTGTTTTTAAAAATATTCCTAATAAGATTCAACTGCAAAGGCAAAGAAGATTATAAGTGTTTTATTTCTTTGGCATGTTTCTTAAACAGCTAAGTCCAATTTTTGATAGTCACCAATTTTTTAAATGAAAAAACTCTTTAGAGATCAGTAACAGATTAGCATAATTTTCACTATACTAAGGTTTATGACATAATTAATGAAAAGGTTAAATTTATCTATATATTTAAAGTGTCTTAACATTCAGAATCTAGTAAGAATAAAAATGACAAACAAAAAAACCCACCACACCCATATGGAAGGTTTTCACTATGGACTAATTCCCTTAATGGTGTGAATCCCCAGAATATTGAAGTTTATTCTGGTGGGTACTCAGCAAGTATTATCTTCATTTAAACCTCATAAATATTCTAAAGAGTGTTCTAAAGATTTTATCCCTACTAATAAGCAAAGGAGGAAACAGTCACAAACTTGCCCAAATTCACACAACTTACTAAAAAGTGGCAAAGATTTAGAATGTCATTAAATGCTATAATAAATGCTTACCTGTAAAATTGCAAGTGCACTTTGGCATCTTCCAGTAAATATGTGCAGCTGAACTCTAAACAAAAGAGCCTCTAAAAGTTGAAAGGACAGAGTATCTGATGCTTCCCTCTTGGCTGCTCCCATGAGAAACTCCACCATTCTCTCACATACGTAATCTTTTTCTTCAAAGGTGCTTTCCAGGTGCAGAAACTGTCCAAAGGGATTTCATATGATTAGTCCTACTTCATAAGAATATCTAATACTCAAGATTTTTCACATTTCACTAAGAAAATGTCATACATTAAAAATTCAATTTCTGCAAAAAGGATAATTAAAAATATGTATAAACACATCTTCCAGTACTAAGCTGGATAGTGGAATCAGATGACAACTAAAACAACAGAGATATACAGTTAGAATTATCATTGAAGCCATTTCACCTTTGATTGAAATCAATAGATAGATGGCAGCAAGACCACAATGGATCTTCAAAAGCTCATGTGTTTACGACCACATGCAATTTGCACTGCTCAGGTGTGTGACTGTATAAACATTTCAAGAGTAACATTCATATAAGAAATAAGTGACAAAATAACTGCAAGAATTAGGAAGTCCTTTAAAGACCAAACAACTTCAGGACAAACGTTACACACTGTAACTTGAGTTGATCAACAGCATTAATTTTGATATAAAGCTTCAGGTTAATCTCAAGCATTTCTCACTGTCTGAATCCGTTCAGTGAGTTGGGGGAATAAGAAAGTGGCGTGTTCATTCACTAAAGGTGTCATGTCATCCAAGTCTGTCTGTTCTGAACTCCAGTTAGCAAGTAAATGACAGATCTGACAGCCATAGGCTTATATGAAAGCTTATCTGGGTCTAATAATTCCTGAGTTCAGCTAGTAAAACTTCACATATCAATGAATATTTACAAGCAGATTAATTATAATTTTAAACATAGGTAGGCAACATCCCATTTTCTCAGAGAATGAGGAAAAACTTTGTCACCAAATCTTTTTAATTTGGCAAGGTTCAATATTAGTATGATTCACAGATTATTTTCGTAAGTAATGAGAACATAATAAAAAGACCAAAATGTTTTCTGGCCTTCATGAAAATATTACACAAGCATAAAAGGTTTTTTTAAATTATTTTCAGATACTTAGCAAAAATTCACTTAATTTGTCTAAAATAAAATTGCTTATGAATAGGTAAGTGTGAAATGCTTTAAAATGTTTATCTTTTTTCATTACCAATAAAGTAAACAACAACAACATAAAAACACCTCTTCACTAAATACTGTTTTCTTTTTTAGTTTAAATTAATCTGGACCCAGAGAAGTGGTTTTAAGGTTACTGGACAGTGAAAGTAAGCTCATTATTATATCTGTATGCAGACAAAACATATAATCTATGAAGTTATACATCAGTATTTAAGATGGCCTGAAGAATTATTTGATAATGCACACACACACACCACTTTATTGTTTCTACTCACAGTCCAAAAACTTTGATAATCAGGCGCATATTCAACAGCTGTTTCACACATTTCCTGCACCTCCTCCTTGGTTCCTCTTTTTGAGAACAATCTGAGATAATGGCACCAAATTTCTGGATTGTCTTTGTTGTTTTCCAAAGCTCGAGCCAGAACATTTAAAGCAGAATCCAAAGACTCTGAACACAGCCTACATATTTGAAAGAAAAGGAGGAGCATCTTTTTTAATGCCTGAAAATACTTTTTAAATCACTGTAGTCTAATAAGTCAACTTTTAAATTCCATTTTCTATTAGAACCTACCAAGAAGCTAGAATTATCTACGATAAAGAGAAGTAGATTAAATTTTTATATCACATTTGTCCAAAAAATGTCCTGATTTTCCCATAAAGCCAACAATTCCTTTTTAAGTGCATGTTCAATGTGCATTCACCAGATAAAAATATGGTGTTGTAAAACCACTAGATCATCAACTTCAAATGTGCTTTCTGTCCATATTCAGCAATATCTCATGATTTACAGTAGCCTGGGAATGGGAAACAATTCTCAAGGCCAGCTACTACCAGCACAAAATAATCAAGGCTTTCAATATAATAGTTCTTTTCAACAGTCAAGTGCTTGCTGTCTCTTGGAGAAGAAAATTGTCTCTCATGATCCTGTTCATAAAACAATGTACAGTTTTTGGGCCTTCATTCAGTAAATGAGTCAGAAGAGAAAACACTTTAACTTATCCCATTAACATGAAAATGACACATAAAGCAAGTTAAAAAGCACCATATTCAGGTATGTGTGTTGTACTAGCATTTTGTAGTGCTACCTTAAAAAAGTTTTTAGATAAAGCAGCCTTAAAAAAAAAAAAACCTATTATAATTTCAAAATTATAGCAATAAATATTACTCCTGGTCATAAAAGATTATTTCTGCAACCCTATCAATAAGTAGGAGTCAGAAAACATAATTATGTAATAGGAGTTGTCATTTTTGAGATAAATTAATATTTATCTTATGTGAATATACATAATGTAACACTGACACAGAAACTCAGTCCACCAGAATTTAGAGGTTCTTAGACAACCTTTAAATCTCTAAATGATAATTAACATAAAATTTAACCTGTTATACTGTGACTTAATCAAAATTTTATTAAGAGACCATGACTACCTGACTTATTAAAAAATGCAATGATTAATTCTTGGACTGCTCAGAATTTACTGTTTTAACTGATACTACTTTGAAGTGGCCTACTTAAGTTAAAGATTGTAGCTAAATTATTACCCATACACTGAGCCATGCACATAACTCAAGATGTAATCTTAAACTTTTTCTAACAGCTTTTACACAATTAAGGACTTTTCGCTTTGTCAAAAAACAAAGGCTCCACTGATACTAGGAGGGAAACCTGATTACCAGAGATGAAATAAACCTCAAACATAAAAATATAAAAGTGCAACAGCTTACACAAAGATTAGAAGGAGACCTACCCCTCATTTTGGTTCAAGTACTTGTATGCAAGTTTGAGCCAAAGTTGTACATGAGAAGGATTTTCTAGCACACTTGCTTCTAAATTAGCAATGTCATCAGTCTCATTGGTAAAGTATCTGACATCATCCGGAGTGACAACTGTATCCAGAGCTGGAACATTTATTCGGTTCTCTGGCTGGAAAGCTATAAGGAAAAGTAAGTTAGCCTCACAATTTCTCTAATCCGCAGATCTAAGGAGTACATCTTCTAATCTACAAATAGTACATAATTATGAAAACCTGACATTATAATGTAAGATGTGCTTGACAGTAAAGCACTCATTCATACATTACTTTGTTCACTCATTTAATTAATTCATTCTGTGAGCCTACTGTATGTCAGAAAACACAGACTCAAAGATTAAACAAAATAGGATGCCTGTTCCGAAGAAGGACACAGGCCAGGCAGTAGTTCTCAAATGGGAGCAGTCTCCCCACTCAAGTAAGTTTAGCAATATTTAAAGCCTTCACATTTACCAAAGGGTGATCCTTGCATTTACTGAACATGGGTCATGGAACAACATTCTTGCAACATAAGGGGTAGTCTTGCATAAGGAAGAACTAATTGCCTTAAACACCAACCAGCATCACTGCTTTTTAAAAATGAAAAACTTTTAAAAGCTAGTAGATTATACCAAGGGGCTTCCCAGGTGGAGCTAGTGGTAAAGAACCCGCCTGCCAATGCAGGAGATGCAGGAAACACAGGTTCGATCTCTGAGTCAGAAAGATCCCCTGGAGGAGGAAATGGCATCCCACTCTAGTATTCTTGCCTGGAGAATTCCATGGACAGAAGAGCCTGGCAGGCTACAGTCCATGGGGTCACAAAGCCAGACACAGCTGAACAATTGAGCGTGCATCCACAGATAATACCAAAAGATTAGCAAAGTGTTAGACAAAGAAATGACACCAGAATTTCATGATTCTGGATCTTAAATTACTTCTTACCATACTTAATTGGTCCTGTAGACTGTTCCTCATCACTACTGAAATTGTTCTCTGAAATAGGTTTTCTCCAAAACTTTGGCTTCCACTTTCTTTTATCTTTGTAGGTTGTAAACGGAGGTGCTAAAGTAGATAGAAGACTGTTAGTTAACAGAACTGGTCTTTTACAGTTCTGAAAAATAACTAAACAGTGCTCAAAAAGAGCTAAATTTATTCTATCATGTTACTCAGAAAAGATAAATATATTTTTTATATAATGTCAAAAATTTGTTCTCATAAACTATAAGGTCCTTTTATGTGAGAGAAAGATATAAATACTCACTATGGCCTTTACTTTCATTGATATTGCTCACAAGGAGAACAGCCATCTGGTCCATTGACATTCGATCTTTGTTTACTCCAAAAAGTTTCTCAACGTATTTTTCTGAAATTAGAGCAATGTTATCGTCATAAAAAGTATAAAAAACACAGACTACGGAGATGAGGCTAATTAAAGAGTATGAAGAAAAGAACAGTTTAAAAATTAAAGGTACTAGCCAAAAACATCTATGACTTCTAAAGGGCAAGGTCTACATTATCTCAACTAATACAGCAAACCCTACCATATCACGCACCCCAATTTGGGTTGGAAAAAAAGTAAGCAACCTAAACAAGTGAAAATTAAGGTCCTTAATTAGGAATGATTAAACAGATTGTTTTGTTACAATCACTAAGAATTGTGATTATAGTGAATTTAACAAATATCAATTTCCTTACTTCCGAAAAGACTTATTTGGTACTACATCTGGGGAAAAGCTTAACAACATTTACACACAATGTCTGGCAGTAATCTACGCTTTCTACAATGTCAAACTGTATAAACTTCCTTTTTACTTCATTGTAGAATTTGAACCTACAGTCATCTCAACTTCCAATCCCCTCTATTTCTAAAAGGAATAAAAATAGAGACTTTCTAAATCACCAGTAAAAGTCCTAACCACCATGTTAACATACTCTTTTTAGACTGAAGCAGTTAGATGAGCTCTGTGAAGAACTCCCTACAGTAACGGAAGTGTGCCACATCTGCACTGCCTCACTGGTAAGCCGCTGACCACGAGACTAAGCTCGAGAGTGGCTATGAAGCACCTGAAATGTGGTTAGAGTGACTGAGAAAGTGAATTTCTGTTTTAGTGACTACTGTACTGGACAGAGCAGATCTAGATAAGGTGTCACAGATAACTATACTCAATTTTTATAGCTGTTTAAAGATATCAACAACTGAATATAAAACTTTTAAATTGCCTAATTTCAATTTTCACTTGGGAAACAAGAGGTCTTTAAAACCTGCTGCAGCAGCAATTTCTTCATCAGTGCTTCCTTCTGAACAACCAATCAAAGACAGATTATACGACAGAACGTCCTGGAATAGCTGTTTTCGGCTTAGTGTATAGTCTTGTGTATGCTGCCTAAAATAAAATAACAACACAGAAAAGATAATCATGCATATATATCAAAGCTAAACGACCAAGATTGGTTTTTAAATTATAAAATATTCACAAATAAAAACTACTCACCACTGACAATCATCATCATTACATGTTCCTGTTAAATCAAAACGGCAGAAACACTGATCCGGTTCGATCATATTACTATATGATACTGAGCTTAGGGGAAGTTTTTCCTTGGTTCGATAGTATGGACTAAATCTAAGAAAAGAGGCACATTATGATGCTCCATAAACAGTCCTCAGCAAATTTTAAATTTTTTCATTTTTTTTCTTTCTCAATTAAAGTGTCTATGCTTTGAGTTTACTATTTATTTAATTACTTAATACTAAAATTAACTCTAGAAAACAACCAGAATATCAAGTCAGAAGGACATACTACTTCTACACTCAGGACATAAAATACCTGAAATAGAAAACAAAGAACAAAAATATCCTAGTGTTTTTAAAGTAGTGTTTTGTTTTGTTTTTTAACCACATAATAAAATGCTATATAACATTGGTATTTCTTCTACATATTACCAGCCACCAAAAAAAACAAAGAAAAAATCTATACTACCTGGTAGGTGCTTTGCAATTTTATGATTAAATCATACCAATTTAACAGTTTCAGAGATTCTAATAAAACCATATCAATTTAACAGTTAAACAACTTCTAAAGAGTCTCAAAAAAAAAAAACAACCTGCCAAAGTTAATCATCTGAAAATGTCAAATCAATTTTATGAAAGCTAGCTAATGTATTCCTTAAAGTAACAGTATAATTAAAAAGCAAAATTAAAAATTCACGTAAGAATCTCTCTCAGTTACTTTTCCTAAAATCCTTAACAGATAGTAATTCAGAATTCTCCACAATTCCATCAGTAGCCAAAAATTAGTATTTGATAAGAATTAATAAACCCAAGTGTGAGTTAACTCTTAATTCCTGTTTGGTTCAAGTCCTACAACAAAGCACCTAAATCTTTTTATCTCCTAAAATGACGAGCTCGTTTTTTGAGTGATTGTGATTCAATTTTTTTCCGCTGTCATCAAACATTCAAGATTAAAATATTATTAAGAACAAGGAGCAATCCTGAAACTCAAGCTTACTGAATCTTTTTTCTATACCTGTAAGATTTAAAAACTAGAAGGGGACTATGGTAGGGTCTAAATGGGCATGGCTTCACTTCTGTTGTTTTACTCTGTGCTGTCACAAAATCCACATCCACAGAAATCTCCTGCAAAAGAAAACAGCAATTTCAAAAGGCAAATAAGGCTAGGGTGAATTCTATATTTCATAAAGAATATGAAATGTTCGGTTACCTGACCATGCAAAACCTTGTCTGAAATGCCTGTGGTGGTTTTTAAAATCAGTTGTTTTAAGCTGTCAGCTTTTGAATATAATTTCTGCAATTCACCAATTTTTAACCCTAGAAAAAGTTCTGGTTTTTCTACTGTATTCTTAGTAGGTTTGTTTATACATTCTTTGTTAGGTGTATCGGTGTGCTTAAGGTTAGGTTTAGTAAAAGAATTGGATTCTAAGAAAGATCTTCTTCTTTCTCTGTTTGAACCAGACAGAATCTCATCATCAACATCGTTTTCTTCAGTGTCCAGACTTAGTTTATCTTGAGTCAGGTCATGAAGTGAGGGTTGAGGTAAAGAAAATTCAGGTTCTTCTTCCACAAGCGGAGCGATATTTTGTTGTTCCTTTGCTTTTAGGGCCCTGGCTTCTTTTAGTTTCTGAATTTTCAGGGCATATTCATATTCCAGCTTTTGTAACCGTCTTTTTTCCATAGCAATTAGTTCTGCTGAATGCCTTCTTGGACTTGATATTGGAGAATTGTCCAGTCTCATCATTTTGTTTGGCTGGGGGGAAAATGATATCAATACTCCATATTGCTATGATTTTATAAACAATTTTTGTTAAGATAATTGTGCTATCCCAACAATACCAACATTATAAAACTAAGTCAATAACAAGAATAAAACAGTTTAACAAAAGCCTCCAACAGATTTGCTAGTTAATGTGTGGTGTATAAAAAACAAAAAATAAAAATAAAAAAATAAGCTTCCAAAAGTGTGGATGTCATTTAAAAACAAACCTTTAATCTTATTCTCTTTGAATACGCAGGGAAAAACCTTGAAGTTTTCATGCATCTCTTACCCCCAAAAGAATTATTAAAACCTTCTCCTTTTCAAACATAAAATATTTCTACCAACAACTTACTCCAAGACGATCTTGTTCCAGTTTACGTTTTCCGATTTCTTTACTAGCCACTGCCTTTGCCCTAGCAAGTTCTTCTCCATACTTCAGAGTCAAAGCTTTCTTAATTGTAATGCGTTGTTGAACTCTGTGAATCTGAAATAAAGGGTAATTCTGAAAATGTAAATCTTAGGAGAGGCAATACCTTCTTAAACATAATAGCTTTAGGGTATTCAACTGAAAATTAAAATGTGCTAACATTATGTCTCAATGAAGAACAATATATAGTTTATATATTTTGATGGCTTTGGTCTATGGGTTTATTAAAAATTTGGCCCATAAAAATGTGTAGCAAACATGAAACTACAATATTTGAATTAAAAAAGAACACTACCTGTTCCTGAAGCTTCTTCAGAAACATTCTGTTGACACTGAGAATTTTCTCTGTTGCCTGAAGCTGCTCTGTAAGTTTTGTAATTTTTGTTTCAGCATTTCGAACAGATTCTTTCTTCTTAGCTTCTTGCTGTACTAGATTCTTTAAAACAGATTCATCTTTCATCAAGAGAATCCTAATTGGGAAATAACAAAATTATTAATGTTTTTCTAAACTAGTGGACTAACATCATCAGAATAAAAAACTTACAAAGTACTACCTCATTTTTAAAATTATGTTCATGATACAGAGAGGTAAATATTTAAAAGGATAAATATTTTCATATTCATCAATCACAAAAGTATTCAGATACACACTGCTAAATTTTATGGTTAATTTAGCTAAGGGTTAATCTTTTCCTGGTTCCACCATTTGGTTTGTGGGATTTTAGTTCCACATCCAAAGCAGATATTGAACCTGGGCCCTCAGGAATGAAAAGCACAGAGTTCTAACCACTGGACCACCAGAGAATTTACAAGTCTGAGTAATATGAATATAGCTGAAAAGCTATCAACAGTAAATTTCAACATAGCCCTAAATAACTCCTGAAAAACCAGGACTTAAGACAGAAAATCCTCACATTGGTTTCATTTATAATGTTCCTAATAAACATACAAATAAACATCTAATAAACATAAATAAGCACATTTAATTAACTTACAAGTGTGAACTTAAGAAGTATAAATCAGGACAGAAAGACCAATTTATGGATAAAGATTTCCATCTTTTCAACTACTGAATATTATGCTAAAAAAAAAAAGCACCTTTCCCAGAAAGATACTATATTTCAAACAGTCACAACAACTGACATCTAGAATGAATCATAAAGACAGAGGATATGTGATATGTGATAAAGAGGATGGGGAATAGAAAGAATTTTTTAAAATCTTTTCATTTGTTATGAAAGTTATTAAAGAAACAGAATCTAAACGAATTTATTTTAATTTCCTTTAAAATATACATACCCATACCATTTCCTTAAAGATTTATGGTCACCACAGTATTTCATCTATGAGCCTTAATACGTCTTAGTATTACTGCATATAACACTCTGGATACGTCTTAAGGTTATTGCATACCATGGTTTTTATAACAACACAATATTTGACTATGTGTCTTACTGAACATACTAAGTAATGACTTATTGCAAACAATTAAGTCTACCTTTAACAATAAAAATATGCTTCTAGTAAAGATATTTCTAAAAACATGCCAGAGGTTTTAAAGAAAATTCCAAAACAAAGAGTTTCATTTTAGCAATGAATAGGCCATACATAAATCTAAAGAAAACTCTTTTGAAGTCTTGGTATTTTTATTTAAATATTAATACTATTACTTTATGTAGTGTAAATGGACAATTCCACAAAATGATAGCCTCTCTAGCTCTACCAAGTATGAAAGGCTGAGTAATCATACAGTGTACTTATTACTGACACACAGCACAAAAATACATCCTTCTGATATAGAACATTTTGGTACATGCAGTATAACCAGATAATGAGACTTACCTATGTTTTTTAAGCTTTGCTTCTGCGTCTGTAACCTGCTTAGTAACCAATGCTATCCTGCCAATCCCGTCAATTTCTACATCAGAGTTTGCTGGGGATGATGAGCTTGTCTTCAGTTGATCTGATTTAATCAAACGCTGTTTTTCACGACTAAAATAATCAATAAAGGTTGATAAATTATTCCCTGAAAAACTTAAATTATTTTTTAAAGGTGTATTCCTTTTCATAAAATAATGTAAAAATATTAAGTGACTAACACTGACTAATAACAATGATGACCAATATGCACGCAAAGCTGATGGTGTAGTTAGTTCTCCTTAGAACAGCATTTATCTATTTCTAGGCTGTCTGTATCTCAGTGCATTACTGACTGCATTCAAGTTTATAGATAATCATCTGGCTCCCCCTTCTGTGCAACTTATAAAAGCATTAACTCTTCATCTTGGATAAAAACATCATTTTCATTTCCCAATGCCAATAAACTCTATCCAGATTAAGTTTTGCAAATAGCACACACCTTTAAAGCAAACTACATAAAATGCTGCTTACTTGGCAATCTCTTCCTTTAATAATCGATACTCAATCTTCTTTTCTTCAGGCAGAGCTTCAGGTGTTCGCATGGGATCATTCTCTTTTTCAGATTTTGGAGGTACTTTCGGTTTCGAAGCTTGCTAGAAAACATTTGAAGTCAACCATATCAAAAACTTTCACAACCTCAACTTAGATCTATATTTTAGATTATCCAGTACACATCATATATTTAGAAATAAATATCTTCATCATTATTTTCTATTCCTTTCAAAAAAAAAAACAATGCTGGCCTTTAACCACCAATTAACTGTACACTCCACTAAGCAGTCAAGACCTATGGTTTAAAAATGACTGAACTATCTCATATCTAAACACACGCTGCTATTACAAATAGGGACAAAAGCTGTACTTAGATCACACACTTCAGTAAAACTATTTTCTGGTAATATAACACAACTGCAAACCAATAAATTTCCTTAGTACAGAGGACAATTATCCACACTATTTTACTATTTTGAAAGAAGGATTAGTCTGGAGACAAAAGGGGTTTTTAAATAGTTAAATCTATCTAAATTTATACACACTTCATTATATAAACTCAATAATACAAGTACAAAAAATATTTTCATAAATTCAATATATTAAAAAATCTAAACCTCCAAAGTCTAGTTTTTAGGAAAAATAAGCAAATTTTAGTAATTGTCAATAAATCTTTCCATCTTTCATTACTGCATTTAATTACCTCAGCAGTTCGTCTTGCTTCTTTAATCATAGACTCCAATCCACCAAAAACACTATTAGTTGACTTGGATGCCTCTCCATCAGATTCACTATCATCGGAATCATTTAGTGTTACGACCACTGATTTATGCTTTGGAAGCTGCAAAGCCAGTATATTTGTTATTCTTGACAACGAATGTATCATTATCCTTTCTTAGCTCTACCACAATTAGCTTCACAACACTGAACAAGTCACTTTATCTCTATGAATTTAAATTCATAAAAATAATAGGTTTCAAGCAGTCTATGGTTCCTTCTGCTTATACTGCATTAATTGACCAACTTCGTCCCACTCTACAGATACACAAAAACATAAAAGATTCTATATTTTACTGATATACCAAAAACTTAAAATAGTCTATATTCTATACACTAAAATGAAATATTCTAGATACTACTATCATCATCTTTTTCATTAAGTTTTATTTTAACCAACTTTCTATAAAGAAACATAACACAATCTAGACTAACTTTTTAAAGTCAGAGAAAAAATAGTAATTCCACATTATTACTAATAAAACTTTATGGCTTTCATGTGAATATAGAGGACGTACAGAGGATATGTCTACATAACAGAGGCAAGATTTCAACTTGGCTTTGCTTCATTTATTTTATGCACGCATGCATACTAAGTCGCTTCAGTCGTCTCCGACTCTGTGCGACCCCATGGACAGTAGCCCACCAGGCTCCTCTGTCCACGGGATTCTCTAGGCAAGACTACTGGAGTGGGTTGTCATTTCCTTCTCCACATTTATTTCAGTCATTAGAAAACAAAGTAGAAAGAAACTGTCATTTCAAGCTCCTTAACAAACAGTGAAAAACATTATAAATTCTTCCATTATAGTACAGTCATTAACAAAAAATATGAGCAAAGATAGATAAAACAATACATATATATATAATTTGCTAAAACTGACTCTAGAATAGATGAAAAATCTAAAAGGACCAATTTATATAAAACAAAAGTTGAGGAAATGGCAGGGCAAAGAATACCCCTCAGATGAAAATAATGCTTTCCCAAAAATATTATCATAAATTCCACCAGTTTTCAAGTGAAAAGGCTGCTCCCGTTTCACTATTAATAAATAAAAATAAGCATGTTTGTATATAATACACTAGAGGCAGGGAACAGGACAGCAAAACTGCATAAACTTTCTCACAAGATATTTAAGTAAGAGTAGGGACTAATTATTTTGTTTTTACCGAGATCACAGTACGTGGAAGGCGAGGTCCTCTGTGAAACTTTGGGTTTTGTATCCTAGGCTGAGACACTGTATTAATACTGACTATGGACAGATTGCTTCTTGGCATAGGCTGTGAATTGTTTACTGGAGGTGATGGTGGGTCACTATTACTGGATGTTTCCTAAAGAAGGAAGAGACAGATATGAAGCCATTTTAAATAAAATTCCTGTCATCTTTAAAGGTACTGAGCAAATTAGTTAACCAACTTATCCCTACTTTACTGAAAAGTCCAATAAATTCCAAACTAGCAGAGTAGTCCTACCTAAAACTAAGCTCAACAGCACCACCTAGAGGTTCAGGTACCTAAATTACCTCTGGCTTGAAAGCTCTTTTATTTGCTAGAGATTTAAGTAGTTCTTCTCGAAGCAGCATTTCCTCCTCTTCTTCCTCATCTGCAAAAGGCGGCTTTGGAGGTTGTTCTGGATCTTCAGGTGGAAGAGGTGGTAAAGGTGGTAGAGGAGGTAGAGGGTCAAGAGAAACACACAAGCCTTCCACATAAGGCTGGCTCAGAGGTGGTACAGACTAGCCAATTTTTTAAAAAAAAAAAGAAGAAATAATAATTACCATGCAAATTTTACTCATTCCAAGCATTTATTGCTATAGCAATATCAAATTAGAAAAAGGTAAACATCAGGTTATTACTTTACTGTAAGAATAAATGAACTAAGTATACTGGAAATCTCAAAACTAACCCAAATTCAATATTCAGCCAAGAAAAACTATAATTCTTACAAAAAGTTAAAATCAACTATAATTTAATTTATGAACTTCATGATAGAGAAATCAAATTTTATAGGCTCTATCTCTCTAGATGACTACCTGAAAACAGATATTTAAGTAAAAATTAAAAATTAGGAACCAAAGGGATTCTGGATGGGAACAGTCTAGAGTATATCAAGAATTAAATGTGAGAAATCACCACCACTACCCTCATAAAATCCTTGTGAAATGGCTTTTTAGAGAGCATCTGTAAAGATAGTTGATTTTACCCAAATCCCTGCATTTGCACACATTTTTGCTCCAAAGACCTTCTAATATTTCTCTTGGCACTTAAAACGATTCAAGGAAGGAAGAAAAATGTTTCTCTCACTCTCTACTCTAATATTCCCCTCATCTTAAACCTCCCAGGAAGACACCAGGTGTCTGCCTAGCACCTGTAAAACAGCAAAGTTCCTACTAACCATTAAGAGAGAACCAGTGTGAGCTCCAGGTTCTCTCAATCTAGAGAAAACTTACAAATCACCTTGTGATTCCCCCACTTCCTTTTTTCTTTTTTTAACAGGGGACTGGCAGTTCTTTCAAAAGTAGGTTGAAAAGAAATTAACTTTTAACTAGTCAATGCTTTTCCTTTACTGAATTTTCAAATTAAAAACAACTATATAATCAAAAGATGAAAAACAAAAAAGCTTCTAGAAGCACCTTCAGTTCAATCACTCAGTCATGTCTGACTCTTTGTGACCCCACGAACTGCAGCACGCCAGGCCTCCCTGTCCATCACCAACTCCTGGAGTTCACTCAAACTCACACTTAAATCCCAATTACCCTCTAAAAAAATCCAAATAGATAATTCTTATTCTGCTTAAGAATACATTTTCTGAGGAGCAAAAATAAAGAAGGAAACATGCTAAATATTGAAAGAAAGTCCAACATGAGACTAAAAATTAGCTATGAAAAAATCTACTAGATCAATAGCCTGCCATTAACTAATATACCATAGATTTCATAGCTATGAATTCTGGCAAGCAGACTTCATGCTCTCAAACCTATTAACTACATGCCAGCTTTTCAAAACAAGTTAGAAAAGACACAAGCCAACAAAACTTTCTTAGAAATCATACCAATCCTCACTTACAGAAACCTGAGGTGGTGGAGGCAAAGAAATAGATGGTGCTGGAGAAAAATACCCCAATGAACATTCAGAGAAGAATGGTGGTTGCACTGGTGAAGGAGCTGTTAAAAAAATTTTTATAGGAGTTTAATAACATATATTCAACAGGAATATATTAAATTTATACTATTTTTGAAGACATACAACTACATCTAAGTAAAATACAAGAGACTGTATTAATCTCCAATAAAATACTTAACCTCCATGAGACTACCTCTGCCTATTTATAATTAGTCTCATATCACTATAAAGTTAGCCATCCACTTAAGCTCTTATTTAGTCCCTCGAAAACTTTTCTATCTTGTTCTACTTTTCACCTACTTGTGGTAAAAGGGAATTAAGCAGGAAAGGCTTTTATTACTTTTGGGAAAAAAAAAAAACATACTTTTCAAGAAATAATAAAACAAAAAATTCCCCTGAATCTCTCAAAGTATCATAACCAAAGGAAAACAGTGATGTGACTCCATTCCTCCCTTAATGTGAAGAAAAGTGAGGAAATGGACTGTCTAAATTGAAGAGAAAGCAAAAAGAACTAGGAATGAAAATAATTACCTATTGCATTTAACATTAAAGTATACATTTTTTTCCAGATTTAGTAATTCTGAAATAGTTACTGATGCATCTCAGTTAAATTGTTAGCATTTTTTCCTTGGTAGCAGATAAAAATAACTGCTTATTTTACCTTCAGTGGTTTCTTTAGACTCACTGAAATCTGACAGATTTGAAGATTACTCTTGCTACCTCTAAACTATGTAACCTTTAGGAGAACTTAATCTTTCTTCTTTGCCTCAGTTGTCTTTCAAGTCAATATAAGTATTGACCACATGACTTACATGGAGCTGATTTGTGACCCAAATGATGCCATTTGATTATATTTTTTATATTATTTTTTTACAAAATTCTTCTAAAGGGTAAATCATAAAATTATTACAGAGTAATAATAATGTCAATATTTGAGAACTACAATGAATCATTTTCAAGAACTTAGAAATAATTAAAGGCTGACCAAAGAGAATTATGACATGAAAATACAAGATTATTAAATGTGAACCTAAACATTATAACCTGAAAATGAGCTTTTGCTAAACATTATCAAATCATATAGATTCTGCCTTCTCTCTAGACACACTAAAGTAGAATTCTAGTTTCATTAGGTCTCACAATACAACCACTGGAAGAAAAACACTAATCATATGACCTTGCAAGTAAGTATTCTAGTTTCTAGAATGCTAACGGCATTTTGTTGTCTGCCCCATTCTTATGTGTTTTAATCAGTAAGAGGATAGGTCCCTCACAGTCCATTACTCCTGAAAACCAACTAAATCAAGTCTCTAACTCTCAAGGATGGCCACATCCTAAACTGTGCACTCTGACTGAGGTATAGCCCTAACAGTTATAATCAGCTGATCCTAAAGCACCACTAGTATCACTTTCCATCTCTCTATTCCTACAAAGTATCATCAGCAAAAGGAGAAAAGAAGCCTGAACAAAAGAAAGATTTCTTTTTTTTACTAAAATGAAGAATGCCTTAGACATAAAGATACTTAAAAATAAAGAAAGATTTGTTCATTTGTTTTTTAAAGCAGTGTTCTCACCTTTCCCACAATATTCACTTCTTAGATCAAACAGTTAACAGCAGAATACTGCCTTTTTTATTAAAATACTATGCAGGAAGAAATACTAGAAAATAAAGGTTAATACTACAGTTTGAGGTTTGCTTTTGAAGTATTTAAACACTTTGGTTGTACAACCTACCAGCAAACTCATTATACATTTCTTTCAATGTTTTGGGTAGCTTCTTGACCATTTTCTACTTAATAACTGTGAATGTACAAATATTTTAAGTTTTAGCTCATACCTGGAGAATTGGTTTCACTATCTGTATCCATAGCAACTTCTTCATAGTTATCATATTGATAAATGCCTCCTCCACTATCAGTAGCTTGCTTATCTAAGGATCGTCTCAGGTCAGGATCTGAAGACTAATTATACAAGATTTATTTTTAGTTTCATAACATTTTCTATCTTAATCTATTCTTAGGCTTGAAATTATAAAACAATTAATAGTTATCTTTTACATAGAACAGTATCAAAACTCATGATGATCCAGTTAGAACTATCACATCTGATTTGGGAAATTCAGAATACATGATAGGTACATTGTGGCTGTCATTTTATAACTGTCAGACAGAAAATGAAGCTAGAAAGTACTACATGTACAGATGAAATCCCCCAGTGAGCTGAGCCATTAAATAATCAGCTATTCCTCTAGAAAGTAAGATGACACCAAGATCAGAAATACTAATGGTCTCTCTCTGCAAATTAAGAAATCAGATAAATGAATTCAAGTTTTATGTAATCAAGCTTTATTTAGAATATTGCCCGAATAATCCATTAACATTTCCGGTACGAATAAATTAATGATAACTGAAAACTAGAAACTCTTGGTCATATGCTTGTATGATGTTTTCTTTTTTTTCACTTCTTACAATCTCCACTCAGAGACAGTTTATAAGAATTTAAAAATTAGCAAAACCTATCCAAATGGATACAAATAATGTATAATACTTTTCTATAAAAAGATTTCATCAAAGTACTTTTCAGAAGCTCACAGTATGAATAGTTATAAATTCCTTACTTAAACAAATCTAACCCTTGACTCCCTACAATTAAAGAGCTCTTACTCTTTAATATCCCTCTATTCTTTAATATCAATAATACCCTTGCAAGTATAGTCTCAAAGCTCAGAATTCTGAAATTTGTCACTACTAATAGCACCAGATCAATATTAAATCTCCAGTTTACTTCCTGACACCAGCCATAAAAGGCAATGACTCATCCAGTCATTATCAATGACTTATACATAATAAGGTTCACAAAAGCTTGATGATTTAACTTTCTTATAAATAGTCCATATCGACTAATTATGATACATTTCTAATTCTACATGACTAAACAATGGGAAACTAAAAGGGAATAATAATTTTAAGAATAAGTCCTCACTGCAACTCAGGAATGCTTCTTTCTTCTAAATAGAAAAGGACACAAAAGCCAAAGAGAAGTTTTTCTTAACATAATTTTAGTCTATTTCTAGCATCTATAAAAACAATTCATTCTCAATTATAACCTATCTTCCCTTCTTCCCAAAGGAATTATTTATATATAACGAGCTTTATCAAACAAAAGAACTTAATACTTTTTCCTAGTTGACTGAATTTATGAGCTAATACAAGGATATTCAAATTTAGGTAATACTTTGATTTTGTATTTTTGAACTCCTTACTTTACTCCTTGATCTCCTCTTTCCACCAACCAATTTCATAAATCGATTGTACTGTTCTTCCTGATTTGAGAGATCTCGAATTTTTCTGATTTCTTCTTCTCTTTTCCTTCTCTCTTCTTCTTCGGCTTGCTTACGCTGATCCTCTTCTTTCTGTCTTTCCTGTTCTTTTTGCTGTTGTAGTTTCTTCCACGCCTTTGTTTGCTGCTTCCTCAATGCTTGTTTAGCTTTAAAAAATATAGAAACATCAGCATCAGAGTTAGAATTTTCAAGAACATAGAGAAAACAAAGCTTTAATAACTATTTTAATTACTAAGTTCTATTTATACAGGACTGTCCTTTATTCCCCAACTCAAAACTTTCTGAATTAAAACCTAGAAACTATACTGATATAGGAAATCAATTAAAAGAGTTTAATAGAAATGATCACCTGTAGTGCTAACTTTTTTGGCAGAATGTGTTTTCGTACTGGTTTTAACTTTTTGCTGTACAGTTTTCGTCTTAGTCAACTTTTCTTTGCTTTCTTTCATCACCTGCTGTTCTTTCTGTTGCCATTTTTTACTGGCTGACTGAAGAGCCAAGAGACGAAGCTGCAGTTCAGATAACTCCTCTTCATCTTCACCAAGCTTCTTTAACAAAAGAAATAGTTGCCATTTAAAAATTCTACTATTTGACTTTAGACATATTACCAAGTCAAAGCTGCTATAAGATCACAATTTAAAGTTAATTTTAAGACAAATACTTAAATGGTAAATACAAATAAAATAAGGAAACTGAATAAGTTACCATAGCCCTATACTCTAATTCAGTTCCTATAATACAAACTGAGAATCAATCTGTAGAAGGTATATGTATATATGAGAAGGGTTAGAGGGGGAGGGTACAACTGATGAAAAAAAGTTTGAGATTGGAATTTAACTGCTTCCCAAACAAGAGTAGAAATCTGAAGACAGTGAATGCAAGAAGAAATTAACCCAGGGGAGGTAATGACCAAAGAACAAAGTGGTTCCATAATCATGGGTGTTTACTAGCCTTACAAGTACTGCACAGAACAGGTACAGTGAAATGTCAAGATTCAAATTTGCAAACTTTTAAAAATATATTTTATAACTCTTTAAATCAGTTTTGAAAGAAAAAATACATAAAGATTTGCTTATATTTGAGCATTCCATGTTCTAAAGGTACAGATATTTATCTGGTACTGACAATATTTTTTACACCCAAGACTTCTTCAGGGAAGCTAAAACAGGGAAACAGGTTAGGAATAAATATTTGAGAACTTTATTCTAATTGAAATAACTTTTATTTTTTCACTGTATTTTTTTAGGTTAGTTTTAAAAATTATCTATTCTGTACATTTTAGCTAAAATGTAACAGAAAATGTCAGGCAACCTAAGCAAAAGTGTTAGACTGAAGTCCATGAGACTTTGGAGGGAGGGCAATAAGGGGGTCCTTTGGCATCCCCACTCCTTGAAGTTCAACACAAAGCTGTGCATGTTTCTCCCTTATGTGTATAAATAGAAAAGGAGGGGAAACTAAAAAGAGGCAAAGACTCAAAAAAGTTAAGGCTCACTTATCTAGTAAGTGAACTATTATACTTTTAAAATCAAATTAAATTATTTAATTCTTAAACATAAAACTACTGTAGAGTCTTATCCAGTGGTTTAACCTTCTACAGACTATCATAAACCCCTAACTGTACTACCATCACATATTTCGGTAGTTCAGTTTACCCAAACCAGGATATAGTTACTCTTTGCTTTCTTGGGAAATATATGTAAAAAATGAGCTGAAAAATTATCGAGTCTTTTTTACTCTAAGTCATTTAAACATCAAATTCTACTGCTTGGTACTGAAGATCTAGAGTCATGCTATCCAAAAAAATGGAACCAGTAAGTCATGTGTGGCTATTTAACTAAATTTCAATGAAAACTTTAGTTTCGCAGCCACAGTAGTCACATTCCAAATATTTAATAGGCACATGTGGTTCATAGCTACCACACTGGAGTGTAGATATAGAACATTTCCATTATTATAGAAAATTCTATTGGCCAGTGCTGATCCAGAGTTTAACTAAAATAAAACTATCATTACTGTTCCACAGAGACCTAAAAGTCTTTGATTATCTTTTGTTACTTGTCCTTTTGGAATGAAAGAGACCACTGATGCTGTCACTCAAAGCAGCTACTTGATCAGTAAGAAGAGTACTGAGGCTCATTCAAACTCCTTGCTCTGATATCTAATTCTTATAAAACTTTAAGCAAGCCAGTTAATCTACACATCTGAACTTTAGTTCTTCTGTAAGAGACACTGCCAACCTGCCTTACACTGTTAGGACGTTCAAAGCCACGTATGCACACATGCATGCATGCCTGCGGGGCTACCTGCTATTTTATCATCCTCACATTCAAGACCATCTCTTCCCTAAACTTCTCAGCTGTGTTCATCATTTCAATTTACTCACAGAAAGAAACTGAAATCTTAAAAGAAGAAACCGAGGATATTTCAGATATCTAATTCAGCAAACAAAAGGCTTGGCCCAGTGAATACTTATTAAATGTCAAACACAGTGCTTGATGCTCTTGCACTTTACCCTGCTGAACCTCCCAACAATCCAGAGAGCAGATGACATTAAACTCATTTTGTAGAAAGAAAACAGAGGCAAGCAAAGCCTAAGCAGCTAACACAAGATCACCCAGCTATTAAGAGGAACTAGAACTGGACACCAGGTCAAGGTATAACTTCAAAGCTTTCTCACACAGCATAATCCTTCAAAATAAAGAAAAGAAAATGTCTGGAAGAAAATTAAAAGTTTCAAAAAACAAGCAGAAAGTTCATCTATAGATACATGTAGCATTCCAATTAAATATGTTAATTAAATCCAGTGGAGATATTGATATTCCAAGATCTCTCTCCAGATTTTATCTTTAAGGCTTATATCCAAATGGAGGTACAGCAATGATTGAAAAAAAAAAAAAAAAGTGAAAACAAGACAGAACTTTCCATTCAAGAGAACAGAGTAAAGCAAAACAAGAATCAGTCTTACAGAGATATCCAATCCCACAAAGCATTATCTTACCTTTTCAGATAGAATATCTGAGGCACTAATTCTTCTGGTTAAATTTTGTTCCTTATCTTCTAATCCTTTAAAATAAAACAGCATACTTTGAATGCTTTAAAAGACTGCTACAATCAATTGAAAATAAAATGCTATGTGACATTTATACTAGTAATTATTTTTAAAGGTCTCAAAAAAGGGTTTCATTTTCTCAATTTCTCAACCAAAGGAAAGAATGTTGCCAGAATGAAAATCTGAAAAAACTTTCCATATCAGCTTCATTTCTGAAAGTTACAAAGGCAAAAATAATTCAAAACATTAAAATATAAATTAAAACTGCACTATGAAAAAAATGACTTCTGAATTAAAAGCAATTATTTCAAATAAGAACAGAATTTAGAGTAGACAGGCAAAAAACAAAGCTTCCTTACTAAATAGATAATACATAAAAAAGAATATGTGATGATTAATTCAGACCTTTGAAGCTGAAATGAATTCAAACATTTAGAGAAAGTATTGATTTATTAAAGAAATGTCCTCAGGACTTCTCTGGCGGCCAAAATGTACTAAAAAAAAGGGGGGGGGGGCAGAAGAAGAAATGTTCTCTACTTATCCAGAAAAGTATTTGCAGAAGTAGATTAAATGACAACAAAATTAAGTCCATCCACACATTTTCCAGAATTCTAGCCTTGGACCTGTTATTTTTGATAAAGTTATTACAAAATCTTACTTATATATTATCTAATCTGGGCTCCCCTGGTGGCTCAGTGCTAAAGAATCCACCTGCAAATGCAGGAGATGCAGGTTCGGCTTCCCAGGGCTTGGGAAGATCCCCTGAGAAGGAAATGGCAACCCACTCCACTATTCTTACTGGGGAAAACCCATAGACAGAGGAGCCTGGGGGGCTACAGTCTGGGGTTGCAGAGTCAGAGACGACTTAGCAACTAAACAACGATATTATCTCCTCGATGACAGCTCTACAAATCACACAATAAAGTTATAGTACCTTCGTAACAGTAGTGAGACTCTTTCATAAACTAAAACAGATTAAGTTAAAAACTAAAAAAATCTCTCAAGATGACACAACTGGGTTTGCAAAGCTAGGATTCAAACGAAGTCTAAACTCCAAGCCTAGGTTTTTTTTCCGTAATACCACTGCCAGTATTTCAAATATCTTAACTTGACTGCTTAAGATCTACTGGTAAAAGAATAGGCAACTTATTCAATATGTAGAATTAATCAACTACCCTAAAAAAGTAAATGGAAGGCAGCCACCAAACTTTGAGTTAGGTCAGTTCTGCCATATTACTTGTTTTGGAAATACAAATTTGTTGCAACATGGTTGCCATATCAGAAAATAATTTGAGGACAATACAAACTTCACATTTGCTTACGTACAGTTTGTGTCCAAGAAGCACTGTAAGAATGCGGAAAGCCACACCCAGCTGATCCTAGGAGCCATGTAGGAACATAGAAACCCCACGGGCCCTGAGCCATCTACCAGCTCTTCAGCTCACTGTACATGTGCACATATGTGATGAGTCACACCCAGCCCCATCTGGTGTTACAATTCACTGTCCAGTTTCAAATAACCTCCCTTGCTCTACTCACAGTAACTTGTAAGTAGAGCTGCTTCCACTTGTAACTTGTAGGCTGCTTCCAAAAGCACATTTTAGGTCTTTTTCAAGGTAAAGTGACATTATAGTATTTCAGGCATTTTTACCCATTTAATGTGTAAACTTGCACTACCATTTTTATTAGATTCCAATCTTTTTTTTTAATGTGCCACTGACAAGGTTTTTCAGTGTTTTTCCCCCTAACATGATCTGCCCATTAACCCTGTGGTTTTTATTGTGTAATTCCACAGTGTAGTGATTTTCAGGAATGCATGTCACCTTATAGCAAAACTGACCGTACTTTAAAGAATACCAGAAGAGTAATAACTATTACATAAAACTTAACAAGAAAAAAAAAAAAAGACAGACTCTCCATAATAAATGTAAAAAGAACTGAACTTTCCTCATACAGGAGAGGAAATCATTAAGTTAGGCGAAGTCTATTAGTTGATGACGCTCTCACTGGATGCTTGGGGCTGGCGCACTGGGATGACCCAGAGGGATGGTATGGGGAGGGAGGAGGGCGGGGGGTTCAGGATGGGGAACACGTGTATACCTGTGGCGGATTCATATTGATGTATGGCAAAACCAATACAATACTGTAATTAAACTCCAATTAAAATAAATAAATTTATATTTTTTAAAAAAAGGTGGCAGCACCTCCCTGTCAGGGAAGTAAAAGCAACTATCTACTAAGCTGGCGGATACCTAATGAGCACAACGCCACCTGAAAAACAAGCACAGACCATCAACTTCAGACCATAAATTCAGCTTCACGCAAAGAGTAATAAGGCAGGTTGCGGTTTAACTGACCAAATATGTGGTTGGTCCTTTTGTCCTCCCACTGTCATCAGTCTTTACAATATTATTAGATCAATTCTTACTCAATACTTCCAAAATGAAAATGGGTCTTATGCAGCCATGTACTATTTTTTAAATTATTACCTGAAATTTTAAACTGAGCAAGAGACAGTCAGGATTTGGGGGTAGCTGAAACCGTAATAACTGGACTTTCCCGGTGGTTCGGTGGTTACAAATCCACCTGCCAATGCAGAGGACACAAGTTTGACTCCTGGTCCCAGGAGATTCCTCATGCGTCACAACTACTGAGCTGTGCTCTAGAGCCTGTGAGTCACAACCGCTGAAGCCCGCGTGTCCAACAGCCCATGCTCCGCAACAAGAGAAGCCACCACAATGAGAGGCCCACACACTCCAACTGGAAAGTTAGCCCCTACTCGCCACAACCAGAGAAAAGGCTGCACAGCCAAAAATAAACAAAAAAACCTGTAGCAAATGAGAACAACCAAGGAGAAGAGAACACCAAAGATATCAACAGATAAGTTATAAAGGAAAAGTATTATTAAAAAAAAAACAGGAAAACCAGAAGGAAGTTGTAAGAAATTACTGATGTGTATGGTATCTTTGAAACCCTGAAATTTCAAGATTAATGAGAAAATTATCATTGAATGTAACAGATGTGTCTACTCCCTACAGAATATTCTCAAAATTGCAGCCAAGGTGAGCCTTCGAGAATAAAAATTATGCCAAACTTTGCTCAAAATCCTGTAACACCTCCTGTTTCACTTAGAATAAAAACTAAAGTTCTTGTAAGATACTGCATGATCTGTCCCACCCTTTATCTCTGACCTCTTCTCTCCCACTGTTCATCCCCCTCACTCCCTCTTCTTTAGTGGCACTGGCTTCCCTGTTACTCCTCATATGTGCCAGTACCCCTCTGCCTAAGGGTCATTACTCTAGTTCAGTGAGTCTCAAAGTTTAGCAGGCATCAGAATCAGCAGGAGGGTTTGGTAAATACAGACTGCTGGGCCCCATTTCCGGAGTTTCCTCTAGGGTTGCTGTTGTTCAGTCACTCAGTTGTGTCCAACTCTTTGCGACCCCATGGACTGCAGCGTATCAGGCTTCTCTGTCCTTCACTATCTCCCAGAGCTCGCTCAAACTCATGCCCATTGAGTCGATGATGCCATCCAACCATCTCATCCTTTGTTGTCCCCTTCTCCTCCTGCCTTCAGTCTTTCCCAGCAGGGTCTTTTCCAATGAGATCTGGCATAGGGCCTGAGAATTTGCATTTCTATTAAGTTTCCAAGTAAAGAAGGTCTAAGGAACACAGTTTAAAAAAATCAATACTCTAAGCTATCTATTCTCTTTACTAGGAAACCTCTTTCCCACAGGTATACATTTGGCTATTCCCCCACCATCTTCAAAGCCTTTGTTTAAATCTCACCTTCAAATTCAGGCCTCTCCTGATCACTCATTAATACTGCAGCCTGTATCCACTGCCTCCATTCTAACTTACTTACTGCTATGCTTTTCCTCTCTCTACAACTGTTATTTAGTCATCATAATTACTGTTTCCTTTTCTTAAAATGAAAGCCCACGAAGGAATAAATGATTGTCTATTTTGTTCATTGATGTATTCCCAAGAAGCTGGAACAAAGTGCTCAACTAACTTTTGAATAAATGGAAGAATGAAATAAAAAATGAAAGAAAATGGACAGTAAAATCTGCAACTAGGTTAAAGTAACCTTGTCCTGAGTAGTTTCAGTACTCTGGTAGGGGCAGAAAAGCAAACTGCATTGAGTTAAGAAGGAATGAGAGGTAAAATGAAAAGAGTCAGCGCAGACTGGCTTTTCTGGAAGTCTGGTTGAAAAGACAGAAATTAAGGAACAAGGCAGAATGGGGAGGAGGGATTGTTCAGATTCGGGGATGGAAAACACCAGTGTGTTTATAGTAAGTATTCTTTAAGAGAGAAAAGTGGTTAAAGAGGAAACAGAATAAAAAACCTTTGGAGTAAGATCCCAGAGAAAGTGGGAGAAATCAGAGCCAGGAATCAGGTTAAAACAAAATGGTCATCAACAAAAAGAGGGTCACCACTTCCTCAGAGTAGAGAACTGAAATGAAAATTGATATGCATACAAGCTTACAATTAGGAAGTGAAAAGTTAGAAGTTGAGTGAGATCATCTGAAATAGGAGGCAAGCTCACAGGCTGACAATAGGGATAAAGGTTGAGTAAATGGCCTGAAAAAGAGAGAAATGGGGCGGGGGGGGAAGCTGACCCATAGCAATCAAAAGGTTTAATGGCAGAGCAGCAAGTTTTGCTGAAGACTGGAGAAGGGGTACATGTGTTTTAACACGAATCAATATAATTTCTTGATTCGGATAAATGTTAGCTTTTTTGGTTTTCTTCCAATCCCTCTTTTACACTGCTGCCTGTTACTTTTCTAAAGCAGACATCTGATCACATCATTTTTCTGTTTAAAAATATTTGATGGCTCACCTGAGGTTTAAAGAAAATCTAAATCCCTTAAGCAAGATATTCAGTGCCCTTTGCATTCCAATCTCAACCTGTACTTTTATAAATTTATATCCAACCACTCAACAAACATACATATATTTCACATTGCACCTGTATTAGATCAATCTCAATATCCTTTAAAAGTTCTTTATGCTTTCAACAGCTCATTTGGTTCCTTCTGATGGGAATTCCCAAGTGGAAAAGATACATCTTCCAAGACATTACCATTACACATTACCATCACAATGAAAACTTTCTAAATCCAAATGAAGGTATTTGATCCTTCCTTTGCATTACTGAAGGCTTTCATACATAACTCATTATATTCCATATTTGTCTATGTGTCTTCTCTGCCCCACTGGGGTATACATAATCTTCAAAAGTGCCTGTCTGGAATCATGGTGCTAAACTGAGGAGGAATAAACATGTCCCTAAAACTGTGTAACCGGAATCAGTCACCATTCAGGTCTGCAATCAAATTTACATCACATGAGTTGCCTGAAGATGTCAAATATAACACAGTCCCAAATCAAAAGTCTACTTAGCTCCTTGGCAGCAGCAAAAGCAAATCCTCTCTAGGAAATTCACCTTTGTACAGGCCACCAAAACTCCCCACCAAAATAATTCAGAGGAAAATGAATACCTTACTTAAAAAAAAAAAAAATTAAACATGCAAGAAAAGAAGGTACCAAAAAATGAGAACCAGCAGGGATAGCAAAAATTAGAAATTAGACCTAGATACCAGAAACTAGCAGGCAAAGAGGAAAATCAAAACAAGCCCATAATTAAAATGTTTAAAGACATAAAGATAAATTTGAAAAACAGAAGAAAAAATTTAAAAAGTGACAAAAGAACAAAATAAAAATGAAACACTGAAACAAAAACTGTAACTGAAATTTAAAATTCAATAAGTGGGCTTAAGGCCAATCAGACAAGAGATAAAGAATTTGAGAACTAGGTGGACTGAAAGATACATCAGAGGAAATTTTCCAGAATGTATCACACAGTTACAGATGGAAATTTAAGAGAAATGAAAGGTAAAGTGAGATGATTTAATAAAACATACTGATACAATATAGAGTTCAAAAAAGAGAATGGGACAATATAAGAGATAATGACAATTTTCAGAATCAATGAAAACTAGATGCAAAACAGGTGCCAAGCTGAATAAAAATAAAAATTACAATTAACACATCACAGTTAAACTGTGGAGTATTAAGACAAAAACAAAGTCTTTAAAGCAACTAAAGAAAAATGATAGATTACCTTCAAATGAGAAGCTGTTAAGATGGACAAAACTGTTAAGATGACTTTCCAAAGTTAACAATGGAAGCCAGAAAGTATCTTCAACATATTGATAATATAATTAATCTAGAATCCTAAACCTGGGAAAAGTGTCTTTAAAGGGGGGTAAACAGAAATAACTTTTTCATATGGTAGACACAAACTACTACATGGAAATTCTTAAAAACGTATTTTAAGCATAAGAGATTCTAGACATAGAAGAGTGAGTCAAGAAAGAGTTAAATACACGGCCAAAGGTAGGCAAAAACTGTCCTTGTGTATCAGGAGGAGGGTAAGTAACTTGACTAACTTTAAACATTGGCAAGAATTCATGTTACAATTCTTAAAGGAATCAAAATGAGACCAAAAACTTAATATCTAACTTTCAAACCAGTAAAAGAAAAAGAAATTTTTTTTAACAAAAAAAAAGAAAGAGGCAAGAAAGAAAAAAAGAAAATACAAAGATAGTAATCATGAAAAAATGTGAACAAACTACATGTTCTTGTTAAAAGATAAAGATTATCAGGTTAAATTACAAATGAAATTGGCTCCATATACTGTGCAAATGACCTCCGGAACAAGAAGATACAGAAAGACTAAAAGGATAGGCACTAACATACAAAAAACATACACTGCTATGAAGAGAAAGATGGTGTGGCTGGCTATTAACATGAGACAAAATAATCTTTTAGGCAAAATTACTACTAGACATAGAGGTCACTACATAGTAGTAAGAATAATAATTCCCCAGCCTCAATGTATTTAAAGTAAAAACTGAAAACCAGAAATTCACCACCACCACTGGCAGATTTTAGCAAGCCTCTCACTAACTGATAGATCAAGCAGGTCAAAAAACTTTACATCTTCCTTCTAAGATGTGAACATAAAAGCCTGATCTAACAACCTAAGCATTCCTTTCAAACACACAGGAAGTTACAAAAGTTGATCACATGCTAGATAATAATGCAAGTGTCTAGAAATATTTCACAAGATTGGTACCACATAGGTCTCTGATAATGTGACTGACTTACAAGTAGATAACAGAAAAACAGCTAAAAAACCTACATGCTCGGAAGCTAAGAAATAGTTCCAAATAGCCTACAGGCCAAAGAACAACAAAAATTAGAAAATACTCAGAAATGAATGAAAAAATGTACATATCACAAGCTGAGATGCAACTAAAATAGAAATTTTATAGCCCAAGTGAAAGTTTCTCAGTCTTTGCAACCCCATGGACTGTACAGTCCATGGAATTCTCCAGGCCAGAATACTGGAGTGGGTAGCCATTCCCTTCTCCAGGGGATCTTCCCAACCAGGAATGGAAGTGGGGTCTCCTGCATTGCAGGTGGATTCTTTACCAACTGAGCTATCAGAGAAGCAAAATTTATAGCCCAAAATGAGGTTAATAGAATTTTATATCACAAAATGATGTCAACAGTAGAGAGAGAGGCTAAGAATTAGTGAGTTAACAAGCAGGGAACTTATTTTTGAGGAAATTTTAAAAGGTATGGGGAGATAAAATTTATAAATGCCAAAGTTAATAAAAAGGTGAGACATTTAAGAATAACTTAGTATAAACTGTTCAACACAGGAAATTAACACATTACTAGAAAAATACAGTTTACCTAAACTGCTTTACCCAGAAATAGAAAACATGACCAGTCAGTAGTTTAAAACTTCCCCAGGAAAACTCCATCCTGCCCCAGATAATTTTACCTGCAAAATCTACCAAATATCCCAGGAATGAGTACAACCTTAAACCTATTGGAAAGAGGAAAAACCACCCCTTAACTCATTATGAGCAGCATAATTTTATACTAGGCTCCCCCTCCCCCCACCCAGTAGAGAATTAGCCTGCAATGCGGGAGATAAAGGAGGGCCAGGTTCAATCCCTGGGTTGGGAAGATTCCTGGGAGGAAAAAATGGCAACCCACTCCAGTATTCTTGCCTGAAAAATCCCATAGACAGAGGAGCCTGGCGGGCTACAATTCTTAAGAGTCACAAAGAGTTGGACACACTACCAACCTTATACTAAAACTTGTTAAGGAAAAACAAGGAACAAAGCTACAGGCTATGAACATAGATGAAAATTTCTAAACAAATATTAGCAAACCTTTATTTACGAAGGTGTCATGACTGCCCCAAACTGAAAGAACCAAATGTCCCTCAAGTGGGAAATGGATAAAAAAACTGCAGCAAAGCCATACAATAGGACATGCAGCAGTAAAACCGAATGAGCTACTAATACATGTAACCACATGGATCAATTTCAAACACACTAATCAAAGAAGCCAGGATTAAAAAACAATGTTCTACATGACTATTTATATGACATTCTGGAAATGGCAAAAGTATAGGGTCAGAAAAACAGTGGCTACCAAGTTGGGTTGGTGGCATGAGGGAACTGGCAGGAGTTAATGGAACTGTTCTATATCTGAATAGTGATGGCTGGCAATGATTACCCAACTGCTTGCATCTGTCAAAACTCTAAGAACTACACAGTTAAATGGATAAATTTTTACTGTATCTAAATATACACTCACATAAAAGGAGAAAAGAAAAATTAACAAACCAAATCCATGATGTATAAAAATAATGTATCATGAACTAGCTGGGTTTATCCCAATCATATAAGAGTGGTTTAACTCTGTAAAAATCAGTTAATATAACCCATTACATTAACAAACAAGAAAAATTAGATGCTCTTCTCCATAATGAATAAAAAATATCTGATAAACTTCAACATCCATTCATGCTGAAAATTTCAACAAGGAATGGATTCGAGGTCTGAATTCCTACAATAAACTTAACACTATGTTTAAAAGTAAACAGCAAAGAAGGGATATATGTATGTATGGCGGACTCACTCTGCTGTACAGCAGAAACGCAACACTGTAAAGCAACTAAACTCCAATCAAAAAAAAAGTAAATGGCAAAAGTATCCCCTCTAAGTTAGGGAACAAAAGTGCCCATTACCACTTATGTTAAAATTGTATTATTAGCCTCGATCAGCACTTAAAGCCAAAATGAAACAGAATTTGTCATCATCCAACAATATGACTTGTCTATGTAGACAGTGCAAAAAGAATTCAGACAAAATATTAGAATCATTTCAATGAAGTATACTACCAAAATAACAAGTTACCCCTTCAAAGGAAATCTCATCATTAACTGAAATTTTAAATTCCATTACCTGGACTAGATTCAGTAGTGTCAGATTTCAGAGAAAGCTGTTTTGCTCCATCTTTAACTTTTTTCAATCGGTTCTTATCTCCTGGTAAAGTCAATTTTTGCCTGAGTGGTTTTAATTCAAATGCCTGAAAAGTTTTGACCTGTGTTTTCTCCTCAGGAGCTATTTCTTTACTTGAGTCTTTTATAATACTGACATTATCAGTGCTTGTTTGGTCCTCAAAGTTCAACGTTTTAGGATCTTCTTGCACATTCTCCTCTTTGCTACTCAAAGCCAGTTTTTCATCCTTATTGATGCACTCTAGTTCCAACTGTATTTGCTTATACTTCAAAAGTAAATCTTCAAAAGTTTCTTCCCCACAGTTTTCACTTTTTGATGAATAATTCTGTTTTCTTGATGGAGATCTTCCAAAACTTTTGGCTGAACAGCATATTAAGGAAACCAGCTGCCAAAAATTTTCCCATTAATTTAACAAAAACATATTAAGTTATAGATGAATTGTCCCCCTTTTTTGTGTTTTTCAAAGATGAACTGATATTTTAAAATTACTAAATTCCATTTAATACATGTGCTGTTATGTGTTAAGCATGTTCATTATATGCCCATCTTTCAAATTTAACAAGTATTCATATGAAGAGTCCACTTACAAGATCACCAGTGTCACTTATTACCCACAGTATCCACAGATACAGCACCTAGTTAGTTTACAGTATCTTTCTGCAGGTGTCAGGAAAGGCCATAGTAAGCTGGTTGTTAAATATGTGTTTCTGAAGGAAGAGGGGAGAAACTAAATGGTCTGTCACAGATGTTGATAATTTACACTTCAAATAATCACAAGACGTTTCTTTTAAATTAGTTTCTTCTTGTGTCTCAAATTTTTAAAAAGAGATAAAAAATGAACACTGATAGTTAATACTTAAGACTAAGTTATGAATAAGAAACACTGTATTGAAAACCTAACACATAGCAATCTTAGAACTCATCAAGCATACTAACATCCAAAATAGGTACAACTAAGACAATGAAACCAGCTAAAAAAAAAAAACAAAAACCTTAAGTTGTATTCAAGATGTATCTCCTAATTTTTCCTTGAAGATAAGGATATCTATAATCTGTTATTTTTGGTCTTTCTTTTCTTTAACATAGTGATACATAAAACATAACTTCATGGTTGGAAGTGGCTACAAAGTTCCAAACTAAAATTTTTATTCAAAATAATTCACACATGTAAAAACTTCCACCTCACTTCTCCAGTTTAGAAATTAATAAAAGACAAGTATTTTGGTTTTAACACAATAAGGCATTAATAGATCATTAAATTGGCTAGGACATAACATTATATTTCCCTAAATATAGTATCTTCTGTGTAACAACTTACTGGACAAACAATCTGCAAAGATTTTTAAACTTCTCCAACGACCAATTTAAGAATGGGAATTAACACCAAGTATTTTAGAAACTAAATGATCACTACAACTGAAAATCTTTAAAAGTTCTGCAGCAAAATTGTTCTAGCAAGTCTTTGGTTTTCTTATCTCCTTTTTACAGCTAGGTTTCTTGAAATAATACTAGTTTCTCATTACCTGTCTTTCTCCTCAACCAAATGGAATCTGGCTTCTGCTGGCTGAGTTTATCCATCATGTTTTCAAACCTTATTCGATCTGATTTCTTTGCAACATTAAACACTGTAAATACTTCTCTCTCATGGCTTCCGTAACTCCACTCTTCCTTTGTTTCTCTAGGTTTTCGGGTGGCTTTTTTTTTTGGTCTTTAATGACACCTTTCTCTCCCAACTGCCACACTAGTGCTCTCCAGTGAGTCCTACTTAGTCTCTCTTTTCATTTTGAGCATTCTAATGCACTCCCATAGTTCTGCCTGGTGATATTTGGGATTCTATCTCCCATAAGCCATATTCCATCCTATTGTTAATCTTTCCAGAACACAAATCTTATCCCTTGTTTTAATCTAAGAATAGAGTCCAAAATCCTTACAATGGCATATAATGCTTTCATGATTCCCTTCCAATCTCACCTCTTCCATGTTTATCACAATTTATGCATAGCTTTGTCTAGGTTCTTCTGGTCTTCAAATTTATCCCAATTCAAAAGCCCCCTCGCTATGTGAAGCTAGATAATTACTTGCTCCCCGACCCCACCATTACATACTCTGTACATAAACTTGGGTAATTATCTACATTTAAATCTCACTTTTTCAATGGAGTCACAGCAACTAAAAAAATAAGACCAGAGTCTTTGGAAACATTAAGAAAGAGAAAAGATTCAATACACTAACAAAAAATAAAATAACTAAAGGACAGAAAAAAAGGAAAATCAATTGAGCTATGACTAATTAATCTCCTTCAGGCTAAATGAAGTGTCCCTACCTACACAGAACAGTTAGAATGAAACCAACACTTAAATGATTTAATATAAAATTCGTCAACAAGGAGTTTCTAACTGAAACCTGGTTTATGTTAGCTATGACCAGATTTGAAAGTTTAAGCAGCAGCCATCCAAAGGAGACATATGCTAAGACTGACTGCCAAAGTGCCTATTAATAAGGAAAATTAAAAATGAACAAGAATGAAAATAACTACCTCCAACAGAATCTGGTTTATTCTATTTCTTTAAAGCTGCATCTAGCATATTTTAATTACTGAAAAAGTTTAAAAAAATACCCACCTGTATTCATGCTACTTCACTTCTACATTATGGAAATAAGTCACAGAATAACTCTTATTCTTTCATAATGCAATTCTTGTAACATAAAAATGTTACAATCACACAGTGGAAATAAAAATTAAACTTAGTATAACCATGGTATTAAAGGAATTTAAAGTAACAAAATCCTTTATTACAAAATTTATTTGCTCAGGTTACATAAGTGGCTGGGAACTATGTTTCTCTTCACAAATTCTTATAAAGAATTCCACCTCTAGGATGGATTACTGATACACCTCAAGGAAAACAATGAGAAAACAATCATCCTTGTGGAGGATGTGTGAAAAGAAAAACAGCAAGACAGCTCATTTCTGATAAGTTACTATAGAAATCAGACTGGACACTTTCTATACTTGTTTCACAACACCATATGCCTGTTCATTAATAAAAACATCTAAGGTTAACAATTAATAAAGGTATATGCTGCTGCTGCTGCTAAGTCGCTTCAGTCGTGTCCAACTCTGTGGGACCCCAGACGGCAGCCCACCAGGCACCCCGTCCCGGAAATTCTCCAGGCAAGAACACTGGAGTGGGTTGCCATTTCCTTCTCCAATGCATGAAAGTGAAAAGTGAAAGTGAAGTCGCTCAGTCATGTCCTACTTCGCGACCCCACGAACTGCAGCCCACCAGGCTCCTCCATCCATGGGATTTTCCAGGCAAGAGCACTGGAGTGGGGTGCCGTTGCCTTCTCCGAATAAAGGTATATGGCAGAAGCCAAATGATATCAAATGCATGGACAGAAAGAAGGCAAAAGCAGTAAGTAGGCAAGTTCATGGCATCACCCCCTTCTCTAACATAAAATAAACTAAGAAAAAACTTTAAGCTCCCATAGTACTTTTCACATACCTCAATTTGAACTTTTCACACTGAATATAATTAACATGTCTCTTCAACACACAAGTTTCATGTTTATATTCCTTTTTTATGCTTTTTAAATTTTTTTATTGAAGGACGATTGTTTTACAGAATTTTGTTGTCTTCTGTCAAACCTCATTTTTGTATTCTTAAATAATTTACGTGTCTGTAATTAAACAGCCCTTCTGTTCTTAGGCTCAGAACTGACAACTAACAAATCCTTGGTTAAAAAAAATATCTTGGGCTAAGATATTCAAAGAACATTTTCTTTTTAAAAGTTAAATACCTATGTGATTTTTTTCCTGAAACAATCCTGTGTGCTCCTGACCCAACTTGTGGTTGCATAAGTTTTTTTAGAGCACTAGCATCAGAAGCTCCTCCTCCTTATCTAAACTACATTTCTGGTCCTCTTTCTATCCTGACATCTGGCAAAGACCATTTGGTCTTAAGTATTCTGTGAAAATAACGTTGAATGTCTCCCCAACAAATGTCATTACATGTAGGTTTCATATATAGTGAATATATTAAAAACTCATTACAGCATGGAAGTTACAATCAGCAGTAAGTATTCTCAATAAACTATTTTTAGGCAGTTATCATGGAGTATGTCAAGACATAGTTCTACAAATAATCTGAAAAAGAAAACTAATATAATTACTATAATATATACATCTGCATCACTTTGCTGTATCTTGAAACACATACGTATAACTTAAAAAAAATTGTTTTAAAGGACAGTTCTACAAACACATCTTAAAATAGCAAATCCTCAGATGAATAAACTCAGGAATGTTTAAGATAACTTAAGAATAAGATTAGAGGGGACAAGAATCAGATATTTGCTATTTTCCTCCTTAACCTCGCCATTAGCTCCACCTCCCCATAAACCCCCACGGTTTCCAATGTATTAAAATTAAAATGCTGGTAAGTTTCATTCTCTCTCTAGTCCACAACTGTCAGCACCAAGAGTTATAAAATGCCCAAAATATGAACATAAGAAATAGAGAAGTTAAGGAGGTAAAGCTTCTGCCAAAGATCCACGAATCTCAAACCTCCGAATTAATAGTTGGTGACACTAGGACTTTTTTCCCCCCAACTTTAAAACGCAGCAATGTATAAGAACAAATCAAGAAAGGTTAAAAAAAAATCATCACAAATAAAAACAGTAGGATTCGGTGTAACGAAACTTCATAATCTTCAATGTGACAGTGCAATATGATATACGCAACAGTATTCCTCAAACTTTTTATGGCTAATTCTTTTTTCTCCCTCTAACAATCTAAAGCAGCTTCACATAACAAAGTTTACCAACAAAAACAAAGGCTAATGAAACCTGGGCTTGTGATGTAGTATTTCAAATCTGATTTTACACTTAGATTCCACTAGTTTGGCCCCCATCCAAAAACAAGTTACTGAAAAAGCAATATACCCAATCAAGTAATTTTAAGACACAAGGCGAGTTTGACACACGGGGTTTACCAACGAACCTCCTACGTTAAGTATTTTGACACAATGACGAATAAGCGGTTCTGACGGTTCAGAAAAGTTACTCATCTCATACCTAGTAATGACGCTAAAGGGAACTTTAGTGACACACCCAGGGCAGACCGCCACGTTAAGGATACAACTCTTCCGAGGTGGAGAGGGCTCTCGCCAGCTCTGACTGCTGCCGAATCCGGATCCCGCTCCTCCTCCCAGAGGTCTGCCCGCCGGCTTGCCTCCTCGCTCACCCCCTCCTCGTCCCCGACTCCAGCGACTCCCACCCCGGTAAGGCCTGCCTCGAAAACGGAAACGGTCCAAGGCGATGTGGCTCCGTTCCCAAAACGACGGCCGGGGGCTGCTTTCGGACAGTGAGCTGGAAGGCATCCTCACGGAGGGCGGATGAGACCGGAACGGCTCTTTGGGTCGGTAGCTGCTGTGTCCCCTGAGGTGGCCCCGCTCTGACGCGTGCCGCGAGCGTGAGAAATTCCTCAGCTGCAGCTGAGAAGACGACGACGACAAGGAGGAGCCACCGCCTCCGCCGGATCCACCGCCCCGGGCCGGGTGAAGAGGCCTTCGCCGCGGGTACGGTAACAGCCCGCCGCCACTGCTGCTGCTGCTGCTCCGGCTCCGTATCTGACTGTTATTATCGTCGTCGCTGATCTCCCCATCTTCAAGCTCCCCTTCTTCCTTAGGCGAGAGGCCACTGGAAGCCAGGGCCGGAGTATCTGCGGTCGCCATCCCGGGAGCAGCGCTCTCCACACAACCTTAGCCCTCTATCCGGGGATCCGCCCGACTACTGCCCTCCTCTCCGGTTTCCTTCTTTTCTAACGGACCCGGTCGGTGCGGCCTTATCCTGTTTGGAGACCTAACGGGCTCTGCTCCCCAACTTCCCCGCACCCCAGCTCTTTCTCGCCGGACCGTCGCAACCCACTTCCCTACCCTAGCGCCCCCTTGCTCCTCCGCGATCGGAGCTCTTCCGCCTCGCGAGAAAGTGGCTCTGGAAGTGGCTCCGTTCGGCCGTCACTTCCTGCGGCACGCCGGAAACAGGAGTCCCAGTTCACGCGATAATAATTAGGACAGCGCGATGGCTCCCTGGGAGTTGTAGTGTTTTTTTTAATTGCCGCTCGCTTTGAGGTTATCCTTCCAGTCTGAGGCTCGTACCTATTCTTGACTGGCCTTTGGGGGTTTGGGGAGCGTGGCAGGGTAGGCGGGCCTGTTTTTAATCTTGGCCTCGAGAGAGTTTCATAGTAAGAGGGGGGATAGGGGGCACACGTCGTCTAATTGCTCGGTGGCCCGTAGCTAAAGAGACGCTGTATAGTCCCACTCCCTTTCGGGAGCCGGGGAGAGGGCGGGTTGCGTCCGCCATGTTGGTGAAGACAAACGAGGGCGACTGGAGCTCCAGGACCGTCGGCTTTGCTGGCTCAAGTCCGCCATATTAATAAAGAGAAAGGGCAGGTTGACCCCTCCCGCCCCCCACCTGCTACACACGCACACACTCATACACACACATACCCCGTCTTCCCAGCCATCTCTGGCAACTCAGCTCGGTGGGCCCTTCCCCAGCCTTTTTTGCCTAGGGTCCGCCCGAAGGAAGCGTAGCATCCCGCGCCTCAAATTAGGCTTAAGACAGCGCCGAATGAGGTGGAAAGGGAAATGCCGACCAATTGCGCCGCGGCGGGCTGTGCTACTACCTACAACAAGCACATTAACATCAGCTTCCACAGGTAACCTGGGCCGGGAGTGGGGCTGACGGAAGCGGGAGTTCCTACACTGGGTATCACTTGTGTGAAAAGAGCAAGAGGATTCTACTAGTTCTAACTTAGCTCTTAAGTAGCAGGAACGCATCATTTTTGCCTTTTGTGTTTCTCAAATCTGTCCAGTTTTTCTCTCCCTTCGGGGAAGGTTTACTCAAGTTCTGTACAGTGATTAGCCCTTCTCTAGAAAGCGACAGGAGGATACCTTAATTTTCTGCTCTTTTATTTCCTATGTATTCGACCAGGTCTTGATGTTAATGACGCCATAAGAGGAAGCGAGATCTTCCTTTTCAAGTCAGCGATCACCTAAAAAGACGACTACGTTCCCGTTATAAGTCAGTTCTCACTAGCTATATTGACATGGGAAGCGTTTAAGATTTCTGATAGTCACATACGGTAACTGCGGAGAAATTGTCGTTAAGAGCAGTAGAATTAAGATATGAGAATGAAAATGGAAAAGATAAGCTTTCTATTCTTATTAGAACAAAGTAGTATACAAAGAACCTAGGTTACCTTCTTCTTTCTTGCCGAAAAGCAGTCAAAAGTCTTTAATTCGGTCAAATCAGAACTCTGGAAAGCACGTTGAATACTACATGAAATAATGACTTGGTAAACATTTGCCTTCTCTGCAAGTGCCTGCCGTATGCTTGAAGAAAAGAAGCATTCAAAAAGTTAAGTGCAAACAGTTCCACATTTATATACTTTGCAACTTAATAAGATCTTAGAATTCAGAAAATGAAATCCTTGACCTTTCTTCCCACCTCATTATGACTAAATGTACTCCCTATTAAAAGTTACCACCTAAAAAACAAAATCCTTGTGGTGTTTATGTTTTTCATGTATATCATACAAATGTAGTGCTTTATTCATTGATCCATCTAATGTATTAAAAAGCAGAGATACTACTTTGCCAACAAAGGTCCGTCTAGTCAGAGCTATGGTTTTTCCAGTAGTCATGTATGGATGTGAGAGTTGGACTATAAAGAAAACTGAGCACTGAAGAATTGATGCTTTTGAACTGTTGGAGCATCAGGGCTTTGGAAAAGACTCTTGAGAGTTCCTTGGACTGCAAGATCAAACCAATCAATCCTAAAGGAAATCAGTTCTGAATATTCATTGGAAGGACTAATGCTGAAGCTGAAGCTCCAATACTTTGGTCACCTGATGCGAAGCACAGATTCACTGAAAAAGACCCTGATGCTGGGAAAGACTGAAGGTAGGAGGAGAAGGAGAGGACAGAGAATGAGATGATTAGATGGCATTACCAACTCATGGACATGAGTTTGAGCAAGCTTGGGGAGTTGATGATGCACAGGGAAGCCCGGCATGCTGCAGTCCATGGTGGCACCATGGGGCCGCAAAGAGTTGGACACAACTGAATGACTGAACTGAACTGAATGTGTGCCAAGCTCTTAGCACCTGACACGGTGCTAAGGATCCAGAAAATTCCTGGACTTGGAATGAGAAAGACTGACATAAATAATTATGGTTAAATGCCACAGAAGACTTTCAGGGAGTCCTAATTTAGCCTTGAAAAGTCAAATAACACTTCTCAAAGGATGTGAAATTTCAAAAGAGACCAAAAGATGACATATATCTGGTCCTGTACAATACTTATAAGGATTTTCTGTTTTATCCAGTGAGTTCTTGAGTAGGCTTACAAAGAATGGAGTGATTAGATTTCCATATTAAAAAGCCTTCAGCAGTGTGGAGAATTACAGTGTTACCTAAAGTGCTGCTTAATCATCATCATGAGATGAATTTGACAAGAAAGGAGCTTATTACAGAATTTTAACACCTACTATTTCACAAGGAAATCCTGATGCAGCTCAGTGGAACTAAACAGTGTACTTCTGATGCTGACACAATCAGCCCTAGATTGATAGAGGAAAAAGTTAGGACCCTGTAATAAAATAAGGGAGACTCAGTGGTCTAGACTAGACTAGTACTGAGAGTAGGGATGGGAAGAAGTAGACAGATTTGAGAAATGTTTGAGGAGAAATTATCGTATATGGTAATTTGATTTGGAAGATGAGGAAGAGGGTGGAGTCACGGCACCAACAATGAATGTTTAGGAGATGTGTGGTGGTACACGAACATACATACCTCCTTTCCATGTTTGACCATTTGCTTGCTATGAAATTAACATATTCATGTGTAACCTCAGAAGTTTAGGCCTTAAAATAGCATTATTCATAATGAAATTAATTCCTATTTCGTAACTAACATTTAATTCACTCCTTTCCTAGGACATTGGTAGACCTCTTTATCCCCATATACAACTTACATTGCCTACACTTATTGTCCCCATTTTTCTTCTCTCTTCCTCAGCCCATTCCAGACTGAGTCTCCCCAGTAATCTTTTGAAACTGTTCTTGCTAACATGAATTGTCACACTTACATCTTTTTTCATGGCATGTGATCATTTCCTCCCTGAAATACTCTCTGCTTTGAATTATTTGACACTAATTTTGTGATTTTCATCTTACTTCCTTGGTCTAACTTCAGACTCCACCACTCTTATCACCTAGCCCATTCTCATCAAAAGGATTGCAGCTGTTCTACGGTCTTGGTTAACATTTACTTGTTGATGCCTCATAAATCTACTTCCAGTCTAAATCTCCAATGGGTTTTAGACCTTTAGATGAAGTGTCTCAATTATTTCCCCCATCTCTTCAGTTCCTCACATTCAGCATACTGAAACTGTACTCTTGAACTTGTCCTTCCCCAAAAACTACATTTCCCATATTTCCTTTCTCATAAAAGGAAACACCAGCCACCCAGAAGCTGGGAGGTTATCCTCCCTTGACTTCTCACCATTCCCTCTCAATTGAAGTATTAAAACAACTTCTTAAGTGGTTCACTGCTTCCATTCATGTCCATTTAACTGCTCTTTTGTAGTAAATGGTGTGTTGCTAAATGTTTAAAAACCGGATCTCCTGGGAAGGGCAAAAACCCTGATTTGTAGTGTTTGTCCAATTTGCAGGATATAAATATTCCCAACCATAACTGGTTTTAAGCTACCAACATGACATCACTGATCTTGGAGTTGGGAAGAAATGTACAATACTACCCTATTCTGTATCACTTATTTCATACAGGTTTCATACATACAAGTAACCTTAACTGTAGACAATAGTAAAATAACTAGGTGGTGGGTTTTTAATATGTATTACCTTTGTTTTTAATCTTAAATGCAAACTTACATAATTTTTAATCATGTCTGTGTTTAACAGTTAGTTAAAATATTTTCTGTTAACAGTCACTTCTAAATTAGGCCCTTGATGACTTACCAATACCATTTTGGATAAAATTCAAAATCACTGTTTATCTTAGCAGGCCCTCCATCATCATGTCATGTTATAACACTTCCCTGTACCCAAGATACTGTTTAACATTCTTCACTACTACCATTTCCCTAGCTAATTCCCGTACTCTCTTAAGGCCTCCTGATGAGATTAGCTCTTCCTATTATGATTCCATGCAATCCTGTACTTACCCTTTTCTAAGTTCATATAATTACACTTGTAATTACATTGATAATATTGGGTTGGCCCAAAAAGTTCATTCAGGTTTTTCCATAAGATGCTATGGAAAAGCTCGAATGAACTTTTTGGGCCAACCCAATAATAATAACTATTTTTTTAACATTTACCATGTACTATGCACTGGGCTGGGCTTCTCTGGTGGCCCAGATGGTAAAGAGACTGCCCGCAATGCCAGAAGCTTGGGTTCGATCCCTTGGTTGGGAAGATTCCCTGGAAAAGGGAATGGCAACCCACTCCGGTATTGTTGCCTGGAGAATCCCATGGACAGAGGAGCCTGGAAAGCTGTAGTCCATGGGGTCGCAGAGTCGGGTAGGACTGAGCAACTAACACACGCACACGCACACGCACTAAGCTAAGCATTTACTCACATTGTCTCGTTTAATTCCTAGAACCCCACTAGGTACCATTAAAACTGAGGCCTAAAAAGATTAAACAACATTCTTAAAGTCACCCAGCTATTCTGTGAAGGATCCAGGATTGATACCTGGTTTGATTCCAGAGAAACTGTTCTCGGCCACTCTTTTCTGCTACATCAAGGTGTTTGATTCTGTACCTTCCTCATTACAGTATACCCTCAAAAAAGGGGGATATCATAAAGGTAGGTCAGTTTTATTTACCACCATGGCTTCAGTGCCTAGGACAGTGCTTGGAGTGTTAGAGACATTCAGTTATTTATTAAATACCCTAGCAAAGTAGCACTGTTTAAAATACTGAGTGATTTTCCAGAACATCTAATGCTTCTGAAAGCATGCTTATATTTTTGTGTAGGCACGAATATATCCATCTAGTAACACTACTTCACTTATTTAAAACTAATATTTACAGGATTTATTATTACTTAAATTCAGCTTACAGGCTATTTCACTCACCCTTTGGATTTGCTGGGAAAAATCCAAACAACATGTGAAAAACATAATTAGGGTTAACTTTATAAGACATTATCCAAAATAAAATATAAAATTGTGGAATATTCATATCTTATTTCAACACAGATAATCTGAAGATTATTTAGTAATGCCAAACTAACTCCACTAACTTGTATATTCATTGATTCACTCAGAAAAATTTATTGAATGCTTACTTAACAGGATAAAGTAGTGAAATAAACAGCTTCTTCTTCTTCCAGAAGAAACCTGTGATCTAGTGATGGAGATACAAAAGTAAACAATTAGAATACAGTTATATTAGCACTGTATGATACAGAAACATCTAACCAAGTCTTCTGATCATGAAAAACTTGTTAGGAAAATGGGATTCCTAAACTGAGTCTTAAAAGAAGAATTTGATAAAGTTAAGGTCCAGTTGCAGGCACTGATTTCATTATTTAAAAAAGAGCTAAAGGTGGGTATGAAAAATAATATCTGACAGTCTTCATATATCTGAAGAGTCTTATACAAATGGTAATAAAATAATACTGATAGTACTTATTTATTCTGAGCCTTTATTGAGGTCCCAATAAGAAGTGTGCTTATGAATTAATAGCTTAATTTTTAGCTCAGTCCTCTGGAGAATTTTCAAATCATTAAATATTGGAACAGAGATTTGAAGTGAGAATATTGTTAAGAACTGAGAGGTAACAGAGTAGATTAATTCTCCATCAGAAGTATCTAGTGAAATAGAATAAAAGTACTTTATGAAAATACAGGAACTGTAGAGTGACATTGGAGAAGGCAGTGGCACCCCACTCCAGTACTCTTGCCTGGAAAATCCCATGGATGGAGGAGCCTGGTAGGCTGCAGTCCATGGAGTAGCTAACAGTCAGACACGACTGAATGACTTCACTTTCACTTTTCACTTTCATGCATTGGAGAAGGAAATGGCAACCCACTCCAGTGTTCTTGCCTGGAGAATCCCAGGGACAGGGGAGCCTGGTGGACTTCCATCTATGGGGTCACACAGAGTCGGACACAACTGAAGCAACTTAGCAGCAGAGTAACATACAAATGTCTTCAGATCAGGGTGTATTTGAGGTTGTGGGGAATGGGGACATGAGATGGCAGGGTGTATAAGTAAACCTGAGCTTTCATCTCTGTGCCCCTCCCTGCTGGTAATTTGAGCAACCCTAGTATATCTAATATAGCCAAAGCTGTTCTAGTGAATCTTCAGCTGGGGGCTTCAGAGCCACAGGATCTTCTAACATAAATTTAATGGCTCTTTTTAGGCACTAGTGAGTTCATAATTAATACTTAAAGGATAAGGTAGTCAAACTAACGAGTTCAGTTCAAACTTATTGTGTGTAAAAGTTGATTCTTCTATTTCCAAGTCAGTCAACACAGGGGCTTCCCTGATAGCTCAGCTGCTAAGGAATCTGCTGCTATGCAGGAGACCCTGGTTCAATTCCTGGATTGTGAAGATGTGCTGGACAAGTGATAGGCCACCCACACCAGTATTTTGGGGCTTCCCTGGTGGCTCAGCTGGTAAAGAATCCACCTGCAGTGCAGGAGACCTGGGTTCAATCCCTGGGTTGGGAAGATCCACTGGAGAAGGGAACAGCTATCCACTCCAGTATTCTGGCCTGGAGAATGCCATGGACTCTATAGTCGATGGGGTCACAAAGAGTGGGACACAACCAAGCAACTTTCACTTCACAGCACAGCTACTGTCAGAATTTTTAGAAGCCCCTTATATTTTTCTCTTCCTTAATGGCCGTATACTGGGTGGTATCACTGTATTTTATGTTTGAAATAAACAGGAAAAACATTCCAACTGGCTTGTCATCAGCGTTTTACTTCTTGTAGTAACTATGCTTTCAACTGTACTATGTAGCTTACGAGTTCATTTTTCAAAAATACATGCAGTTTAACTTCATGAAAGTAGTATAGTATAGTATTAATTTATATATTCTATATTTATAGTAACTAAGCACATTTTTGTTGAGTCCCAACTATTTGCAAGGCAATACCTAAGTGGTAAAGATAGATAAAAAGATACAATGATCCGTGTCCTCAAGAAACTGATCATCATTCATTTCACTGGAAATTTTTTAAAACAAAAAATTACAAAGCATGTGGTAAGTATCATAATGAACACAGAGAAGGAATACCAGAGTCTATCTTGATAAAATTCAATCTGTGGATTATCTGACTTGTCTGACCATGTATGTCAACAGCAGATCAAATCATTGTGAAACTATTCCTGCTTACAGTAGTTCCACATAAATTTGATATAGATCAAATTTAGTTTTACTTATTTTTTCTCCCTTGTTAAGGACTAGTTTGGGAAGAGATGTCTCTTTTTAAGACCTTGAAAAACTGATCCACTTAAGTTAGTTTTTTATTAAGTTTTAAGAACTTAAAAAATGAACATGAATTGGTTTCTGTTCCAGTGTTTGGATATTAGAAATTTTTAATTTGTTATATAAATGGAAGACATTTAAAATTGTCATTTTTCAAAATTTCTTTTGACTATTTAGTGCAACCAGAGTGTGTGATAGTTGGAATTTGAGTTGCCCTTTTTTTTTTTTTTAAAGGTTTCCTTTGGATCCTAAAAGAAGAAAAGAATGGGTTCGCCTGGTTAGGCGCAAAAATTTTGTGCCAGGAAAACATACTTTTCTTTGTTCAAAGCACTTTGAAGCTTCCTGTTTTGACCTAACAGGACAAACTAGACGACTTAAAATGGATGCTGTTCCAACCATTTTTGATTTTTGTACCCATATAAAGTCCATGGTAGGTAATGCTACTTTTCTTTAACTCCATTTTTAGAATCCATCCTTTTCTGTTTGTAAAATGGAATGATTCAGAATATATTGAAATTCAAATATAATACTGTATCTCAAGGAAACTGGAAAATTGCAGTAAAGATGCAGGCTAGAATTAGTGCTCAGATCTCCTGATTCTATTATTCTTGTCCCAGTCCAAACTGTTTTATCATATTGGAATTCTACATTATTGTTAATTATTATCAATAACTGACCGATTGGTTAAACTGAAAAATCTTAATGAAACCTCTAGCATCATTCTGCCCTGGTTTTAGGATGACATACAAATAATGTGTGATAAGTGCTTTCATGGCAGCACATCCAAAGAATACCAGAGTCAGACCAAAGAATATAAGGTCAGAGGGAGGTGTAACAGAAAACTTGGTAGAACTCCGGTATTTAGACTGGGTTTGAGCTTGGAGTTTGGGACTTAGGAGAGAGTTCTTAACCTTGCACAGGGCAGCTGCAGTAGTACGATGAGAACAAAAACTAATGAGTTGAGGGATGAGTGGAAAATAAGTATTAGTAAGTGATATTTAAAAAGAAGGAGAAATTTAAGATATAGTATGAATGTGTTAAAGCAATGTTTTATCTCCTCAGGGAAGATCTGATCAGAAAGAGAAAAGCTAGCTGCGAAGGCAGGATCACTGAAATGTTAGGGGGTAGAATGAACAACAACAACAAAAAAGTAAAAAATTTAGCTTTGAAAACGACAGATATCTTTTCCTCTGAGAGAGGAAAAAACCCACTGCTTTCTTGAGTTATTTTTGATGGGTAAATTTGTAAATCTACATGGTTAATATCTGAATGGGAGAGAAGAGAGAGGAGATTGTGGTAAACTAATTATTAATATTAACATCACAGATATTAGAAAAGCTCCAGGATGGCAAGCATTTCACTTCAGAATCCTCAGAACCTCAAATAGTGCCTGGTACATAGTACACACTCAGATGTTTGTTGAATTTGAAGTATACCTTGGTTTTGACACTGATCATTTATTCTTTCAACAGATACTTACTGAGCTTTACATATGTTGAAATCCAGGTTAGTTGCTGGGAATATAAAGATCGAAAAGGAGCTCCTGCCAATTGCTCTAGGCAGAAAGAATGCCAGTTTTAGATTTCATGACGACAGGAACCATATTTATCTGACTTATTCACTGTTGTGTTGTCTCAATACATGTTTGTTGAATGAATGAAAGACAAAGTTGTGAAATTGATGAGATAATGTGGGAATAAAAGTGTTTTAATATTTTTGGAATGAAAATTAGGATGGTGAATGGCAGAATGGGGTGAGATCCTAAATGGTATAGTATGCCATGTAAAGATTTTTTTGTTCTTTAGAAAATAGGGAGGCAAAGAAGAATGTAGTCAGTATTCAAACATCATCTCTTAGAAAATTATTCTAGTGGCACAAAATAGATTCAGTTCAGTCGCTCAGTCGTGTCCAGCTCTGCAACCCCATGAACTGTAGCACACCAGGCCTCCCTGTCCATCACCAACTCCCAGAGTTCACTCAAACTCATGTCCATTGAGTCAGTGATGCCATCCATCCATCTCATCCTCTGTCGTCCCCTTCTCCTCCTGCCCTCAGTCTTTCCCAGCATCAGGGTCTTTTCAAATGAGTCAACCCTTCACATCAGGTGGCCAAAGAATTGGAGTTTCAGCTTCAACATCAGTCCTTCCAATGAACACGCAGAACTGATCTCCCTTACAATGGACTGGTTGGATCTCCTTGCAGTCCAAGGGACTCTCAAGAGTCTTCTCCAACACCACAGTTCAAAAGCATCAATTCTTCTACGCTCAGCTTTCTTTATAGTCCAACTCTCACATCCATATATGACTCTGGAAAAACGATAGCCTTGACTGAGCAGACCTTTGTTGACAAAGTAACATCTCTACTTTTTAATATGCTGTCTAGATTGGTCATAACTTTCCTTCCAAGGAGTAAGCATCTTTTAATTTCATGGCTGTAGTCACCATCTGCAGTGCTTTAGAGCCCCCCAGTCACCCACTGTTTCCACAGTTTCCCCATCTATTTGCCATGAAGTGATGGGACCGGATTCCATGATCTTCCTTTTCTGAATGTTGAACTTTAAGCCAACTTTTTCATTCTCCTCTTTCACTTTCATCAAGAGGCTCTTTAGTTCCTCTTCACTTTCTGCCATAAGGGTGGTGTCATCTGCATATCTGAGGTTATTGATATTTCTCCCAGCAGTCTTGATTCTAACTTGTGCTTCTCCCAGCCCAGCCTTTTTTATGATGTACTCTGCATATAAGTTAAATGAGCAGGGTGACAATATACAGCCTTGACATACTCCTTTTCCTATTTGGAACCTGTCTGTTGTTCCATGTCCAGTTCTAACTATTGCTTCCCAACCTGCATACAGGTTTCTCAAGAGGCAGGTCAGGTGGTCGGGTATTCCCATCTCTTTTAGAATTTTCCACAGTTTATTGTGATCCACATAGTCCAACGCTTTGGCATAGTCAATAAAGCAGAAATAGATGTTTTTCTGGAACTCTCTTCCTTTTTCCATGATCCAGCAGATGTTGGCAATTTGATTTCTGGTTCCTCTGCCTTTTCTAAAACCGGCTTGAACATCTAGAAGTTCATGGATCATGTATTGCTGAAGCCTGGCTTGGAGAATTTTGAGCATTACTTTACTAGCATGTGAGATGAGTGCAATTGTGCGGTAGTTTGAACATTCTTTGGCATTGCCTTTCTTTGGGATGGGAATGAAAACTGACCTTTTCCAGTCCTGTGGCCACTGCTGAGTTTTCCAAATTTGCTGGCATATTGAGTGCAGCACTTTGACAGCATCATCTTTCAGGATTTGAAATAGCTCTATTGGAATTCCATCACCTCCACTAGCTTTGTTCGTAGTGATGCTTTCTAAGGCCCACTTGACTTCACATTCCAGGATGTCTGGCTCTAGGTGAGTGATCACACCATATTTGTGATTATCCAGGTCGTGAAGATCTGTTTTGTATAGTTCTTCTGTGTATTCTTGCCACCTCTTCTTAATATCTTCTGCTTCTCTCAGGTCCAGACCATTTCTGTCCTTTATTGAGCCCATCTTTGCATGAAATGTTCCCTTGGTATCTCTAATTTTCTTGAAGAGCTCTCTAGTCTTTCCATTCTACTGTTTTCCTCTATTTCTTTGCATTGATCGCTGAAGAAGGCTTTCTTATCTCTCCTTGCTATTCTTTGGAACACTTCATTCAAATGGGTATAGCTTTCCTTTTCTGCTTTGCTTTTCACCTCTCTTCTTTTCACAGCTATTTGTAAGGCCTCCTCAGACAGCCATTTTGCTTTTTTGCATTTCTTTTCCACGGGGATGGTCTTGATCCCTGCCTGCTGTACAATGTCACAAACCTCCGTCCATAGTTCATCAGGCACTCTATCAGATCTAGTCCCTTAAATGTATTTCTCACTTCCACTGTATAACCATAAGGGATTTTATTTAGGTCATACCTGAATGGTCTAGTGGTTTTCCCTACTTTCTTCAATTTAAGTCTGAATTTGGCAATAAGGAGCTCATGATCTGAGCCACAGTCAGCTCCTGGTCTTGCTTTTGTTGACTGTATAGAGCTTCTCCATCTTTGGCTGCAAAGAATATAATCAATCTGATTTCGGTGTTGACCATCTGGTGATGTCCATGTGTAGAGTCTTCTCTTGTGTTGTTGGAAGAGGGTGTTTGCTATAACCAGTGCGTTCTCTTGGCAAAACTATTAGCCTTTGCCCTGCTTCTTTCCGTATTCCAAGGCCAAATTGCCTGTTACTCCAGGTGTTTCTTGACTTCCTACTTTTGCATTCCAGTCCCCTATAATGAAAAGGACATCTTTTTTGGGTGTTAGTTCTAAACGGTCTTGTAGGTCTTCATAGAGCTATTCAAATTCAGCTCTTCAGTGTTATTGGTCGGGGAAATAGATTAATGAGGATAAAATGAGCCCAGAGATCAATAAAGTTTTTAATATATTCAAGCTAGACATGAATGAAATGGGCCTGATGTGGGTAGTAGCATTAAGAATGATGGGAGGATCCTAAACATCCTGATGAGATATTTAGGAGGTAGAATTAATAGGACTTGATGACTACCTGAATGAAAGAAATTAAAGGGGAAAAAGGGACCTCAGATTTCTTATCTGGACAGAAGTTTTCTATCCACATCTTAAATCCTTGATAGTATGATAAAACTGTGCATAATTAATAAGTAAACCTATTCAGGAGCTTGATTCTTGGGAATGTTTTTATTAAGTAGGATCACAGGTCTGAAATATTAATCAAATTGAGAGAATAGTATTTACTTTAAAAAGATCAAATCAGTATCACAAATAAATGTCTAAATGAATTCTATATTGGCCTTAGTGAGAATATCGCAAATAAATTTTTTAAGTCTACAGAATCATATTCAGTTATTTGAAAGAAACCTGAGAAGTGCATTGTCTGGTTCCAAAAAGAGCAGTTTAAGTACTGTTACCCAAAATTGGACAGAATTTGCTTATTTGCGATATTCTATAATTTATGCTCAACCCTCTAATTTTATTTGGCTCAGAAACTCAAGTCAAGAAATCTTTTGAAGAAAAACAACAGTTGTACACCAACCGGACCATCTAATTTAAAATCAAGCATTAGTAGTCAGCAAGTACTACTTGAACACAGTTATGCCTTCAGGAATCCTATGGAAGCAAAAAAGAGGATAATTAAACTGGAAAAGGAGATAGCAAGCTTAAGAAGGAAAATGAAAACTTGCCTACAGAAAGAACGCAGAGCGACTCGAAGATGGATTAAAGCCGCATGCTTGGTGAAGAATCTGGAAACAAATAATGTATTACCTAAGGGCACATCAGAATACATTTTACCAGCAGCCTTAAACAGTCTTGCTTTGAAAGATTTCAAGATTCTTGAACAAGATCAACAGGGTAAAACATTATCAGTTCTCTAAATCTGAAACAGACCAAGAGTACGTTCATTTAGGATTTGTTACTCAAACTCCATTCTATTCACAAGTAAAAACATTTAAAGAAATTCCCAAATTGAGTAGTTAATAAAGTTTTACTTGAAGTAACAACATTACTGTATAATTTATGAAGACTTGATTACAAAAAAATGGAGATCTTTCTATGAAACATTTAAATGAGAATAGAAGTGCCTTATTGTGAGAATTATGTACTTAAAATTTTTGCTAGAAAACTTAATGTTTGTAGAATGTTTTGTGTTTTTGTTTTTTTAACCTCTTTAAAGAACAATCTATTACAAGTAATGTTTTTAATTTATATTATAAAAAAATTTTTTCCTGTACCAAAGTTGGGATAGTACATTCTAAGTAATTTGCCTAGTAGGGATTAACCGACATGTAACTGTAAAACTGTTCAGTTTTTTATTGAATTATTGTTATTGGCACTGTGATTGGGAAAAATTATAGGGAAAAACCGCCTGAAATACAGGGCAAATTATTTTATTTAAACTTTCTGTATCTTCTTATCAGTAAAATAAGATAATCATGGCCTTCATCATAACAAAATTAGCTTTTGCAATATCTTGTAAAATATTTTGAAAATAGTATTTTCAAATGTGAAGTACCTTTGAGTTATCCAAGTACCTCAGACTACTAAAAACTGGTAGCTGGTTATAGTCACCTTCTGAGAAAATATACTATGAAATAACACGGAGAATGAGATCTAGCTTTTACTTTAATTGAACACAAAGATAAATGTATACCACGTTTTTCTCATAAATAAAAATACATTTTCAATTTCTAAGTTGATGCATTGATAGGCAAACATGCTACAAAGTTTCATGTTAGAAATACTCTCTCTGTCTCCATGTGTACTGATACCAAAATTCTTAAGCTTTCTTTTTTTCCTTAAACCCATAATAGAATTGAATTATGGAAAAATACTTACCAGATTGTATCTACACAGCTTATAACCTAAAATGGAATCAATTTATCTTACATATCAGTTTGCTTTTTATCTCTTTTAGTAAGAGTATAGTAACCATACTGCATAAGGGAAATGAAGTGTAGATCTCTATAAAAATACATGTGTCTGTGATAAAGCTATTCAGGTGCTAATTATTTTACAACAGAATATCAGAACTCTTCTTATAGTTTCCACTTGAACAATTAAAGGGTTTGCCTTATTTTGCCAGATAAACATTTAGTAAGAGCCCTTCAAACAGCTTTGGTCAAATCATATAAAAATTTATTAATGTACAATCAGGTTAACCAGGCCTAACTTGAGTTTCTGACAACACCATATGAAAATACAATATATAAAATCACATATTACTGTAAATCTTTCCCATAAGGTCATGGCTCCTTGATGATAAAAAATTTTTTATAACATTTGCTTAAATCCTAGCAACAGTCTTTTTACATTATTTGCACCCTTTCTTTTAATAAGGAGTGCCTACTAGAGTTACAAAAGCAGTGGTAGGAAAGATCCCTTTTAGTTTTCATCAGGCACTTAAAGTAAATATTTAAGAAAATCCTTTTGTGTATAGTGTAAACCATATTAGTCATGTTATCTTTAATACTGGATGTCGCTTCTTGGAATTGTCCTTTCATGTTTTCAACTGTCTTTATATGGTTTCAAACATAATCAACACTTACTGACCATTTCTATACTTCAAAACAAGTTGGGCAAATAATCATTTAAACATAAACTATGTTTTCCAAATATAAACTCTCACGTGGTTCACCACCCCTCCCCAATACAAAACAAAACACCAATGCAGGCTGATTCCCATGTACAATAGTACCTTAATATCTCAATATAACATTTTGTAAATCACAAAAATGAACCATTATAAAATACAACAAACTTTTGGCACATTAACTTTACTTCATTATTATTTGAGAGCACTGAATAAACTATCACTCAGTACATTTTTTGCTGTTTTTTCCCCGTGTCATTTTCATGTCACTGTTCTGATAACATGCTACAAACTCTGTCTGCATCAAGTTACATTAACGTATGTCTGTCTGCCTTAAAACTACTTGCATTCACAGAGAAAATCCAAGGAATTTAGTTTTACTTTTAAAGTTAAAGGAATCTTTTAAAATCCTGTTTTCAGTTTGTTGATAAACTTATCACTTAGCCTGTATATCATGAAACTCATCAGAATTATAGTAGCTCTTTGTCCTCTGCTGTACACATATGTCCTGTTTTATGTTCATCATTCATGCTGTGTCTGGTAGGCACTAACCTTTACAGAGAACCAGCCAAAGTCTAGGAATTTGATATAAAGATGAATATGACATGATTTTTCTGCCCTTAAGTTGCTCAAAGTCTGTTGAGAGAAACAAATATTATTTATAATACAATATGATAAATGCTATGACATGTGTGTGTGAAGTGCTTTGGTAAATGCCACTAAATTGGAATTTAATGAGAACGTGTAAACTTTAGACCTTTTTATAATAGATTTCTTTTGAAATAAATGGATTTCTTCTTATAATGACTTACCAAAGGAGATTTTGTAGAACATGGGTGTGAATTACATAGTGTTTATTTAATGAATTGTAAGACTTTCCTCCTTTTAAAATGAACACTGAACAAATTTGTTGTTTATACCTTGTTAGAAGGAAAACATAACTAAGTGATTATTATATCAAAGACAAGATTGGAGTTTATTTGATGTTTGATATTTTTACTAAACAACAAGCCCTACTATCACAAATTTTTTTAAAAATAGTTTTAACTCAGTCTTCAAGTTAACAATGCACTATAGCAACAATTAGTTCTCTTACTTGTCCTTTACAAATATTCTGTGTGGTAGGCGGTGTTATCTCTAATTTATAGATGAAGAAATCTTTGTTAATGTAATTATTCAGACATTTATAATGTATCTGGCACAAAGGGTAGAAAGGCAGTGATCAAGAAAGTTCTAGGTTGAACACTGGTCTTCAGCCTCCAAATCCAGTCTCTGACCTCTGCATTATAACCCTCTGTTAGATACATCATTGAAATAGGGCAGGTCATGTGTCTCAAAAAACTAAAAAAATATTGTGTGTATAAATATAGATAGATACATAGACATACACTAAAGACAGTCTATGAAGTCATTGTTGATCTCTTCTAGGTAGACTTTATAATGCTGGTTTTTTTTTTTTAATCTCACTTCTCAATGTTAGAATACGGGTAAATTGTAATTTTGGTATAATATAGAAAATGGTTCCTCTTTATGTCAGATTATGGGATTCTTTTACTATTTAGACAGTTGAAAACTATAAAATTAAGGAATTTATAATATATTAAACAGCTGCATATTGTTTTCACCAAAAATAATGTATTCTGAGTATGTTGATACTAAAAGCTTTTCTAAGGAAATTACTGTCATGCCTATTATTTCTAAAATATGTACATAAACATTTCTGTGGAAATTGTTCCTTTAAATTGAACCCCTGAAATACTAATAGAAGTCCCTCTCCTTAAATTGAAGCTAACTGTAAGCAAAATAAAGATATGTAAAGCCTAGAGGAGGAATTATCATTTCATTTTATGGCTCAAATTATATCTAAACACATTATAGTTTATTTTCACTGTTTTAAATACTGGTTATAAAATCTACACCAGAAATATGAAGGGCTATAAAAACTTATGTCTCTCCTCAATAATTTGAGGCTCGCACACAGATTGTAGATAAACTTGAAGGTGAAAGTTGCTCAGTAGTGTCCGACTCTTTGCGACCCCATGGACTGGAGTCTGCCAGGCTCCTCTGTCTGTAGAATTCTCCAGTCAAGAATACTGGAGTGAGTAGCCATTCCCTTCTCCAGGGTATCTTCACAACCCAGGGATTGAACCTAAGTCTCCTGCATTGCAGGCAGATTCTTTACCATTGGAGCAACCAGGGAAGACCATAGATATGCTTCAGTTCAGTTCAGTCGCTCAGTCGTGTCTGACTCTTTGCAACCCCATGAACTGCAGCACACCAGGCCTCCCTGTCCATCACCAGCTCCCAGAGTTTACTCAAACTCATGTCCATCGAGTCAGAGATGCCATCCAGCCAACTCATCCTCTGTCATCCCCTTCTCCTGCTCCCAATCCTTCCCAGCATCAGAGTCTTACCAGTGAGTCAGCTCTTCGTATGAGGTGGCCAAAGTACTGGAGTTTCAGCTTTAGCATCATTCCTTCCAAAGACACCCAGGACTGATCTTTAGAATGGACTGGTTGGAGCACCTTGCAGTCCAAGGGACTCTCAAGAGTCTTCTCCAACACCACAGTTCAAAAGCATCAATTCTTCATTGCTCACCTTTCATCACAGTCCAACTCTCACATCCATACATGACCACTGGAAAAACCATAGCCTTGACTAGATGGACCTTTGTTGGCAAAGTAATGTCTGCTTTTGAATATGCTCATCTAGGTTGGTCATAACTTTCCTTCCAAGGAGTAAGCGTCTTTTAATTTCATGGCTACAGTCACCATCTGCAGTGCTTTGGAGCCCCCATAAGTAAAGTCACCCACTGTTTCCACTGTTTCTCCATCTATTTCCCATGAAGTGATGGGACCAGATGCCATAATCTTCGTTTTCTGAATGTTGAGCTTTATGCCAACTTTTTCGCTCTCCTCTTTCATTTTCATCAAGAGACTTTTTAGTTCCTCTTCACTTTCTGCCATAAGGGTGGTGTCATCTGCATATCTGAGGTTATTGATAATTCTCCCGGCAATCTTGATTCCAACTTGTGCTTCTTCCAGCCCAGCATTTCTCATGATGTACTCTGCATATAAGTTAAATAAGCAGGGTGACAATATACAGCCTTGTCATACTCCTTTCCCTATTTGGAACCAGTCTGTTTGTTGTTCCATGTCCAGTTCTAACTGTTGCTTCCTGACCTGCATACAGGTTTCTCAAAGGCAGGTCAGGTGGTCGGGTATTCCCATCTCTTTCAAAATTTTCCACAGAAGCGCCCCAACTGCGACAGACCCTGCAGAACTGTGGCCAAGAGGAGCTACCCATCTCCCAAGGTCAGGGGCAGCGGCCAATAGGAGCTACCCCATGCCCGAGGTCAGGGGCAGCGGCCAGGAGGAGCTACCCCACATCCAAGTAGCGGTGCCTGTGACTGCACAGGAGGGCTGAGAGGAGCTACTCCACGTTCAAGGTCAGGAGGGGCAGCCGTGGGGAGATACCCCTCATCCAAGGTAAGGAGCAGCAGCTGCGCTTTGCTGGAGCAGCCGTGAAGAGATACTCCACGTCCAAGGTAAGAGAAACCCAAGTAAAACGATAGGTGTTGTGAGAGGACATCAGAGGGCTGACACACTGAAACCGTAATCACGGAAAGCTACCAATCTGATCACACGGACCACAGCCTTGTCTAACTCAATGAAACTAAGTCATGCCGTGTGGGGCCACCCAAGATGGACAGGTCACGGTGGAGAGGTCTGACAGAATATGGTTCACTGGAGAAGGGAAGGGCAAACCACTTCAGTAGTCTTGCCTTGAGAACCCTATCAGCAGTATGAAAAGGCAAAATGACAGGATACTGAAAGAGGAACTCCCCAGGTCAGTAGGTGCCCAATATGCTACTGGAGATCAGTGGAGAAATAACTCCAGAAAGAATGAAGGGATGGAGCCAAAGCAAAAACAATACCCAGCTGTGGATGTGACTGGTGATAGAAGCAAGGTCTGATGCTGTAAAGAGCAATATTGCATAGGAACCTGGAATGTTAGGTCCATGATTCAAGGCAAATTGGAAGTGGTCAAACAAGAGATGGCAAGACTGAACGTAGACATTCTAGGAATCAGCAAACTAAAATAGACTGGAATGGGTGAATTTAACTCAGATGACCATTGTATCTACTACTGTGGGCAGGAATCCCTTAGAAGAAATAGAGTAGCCATCATGGTCAACAAAAGAATCCGAAATGCAGTACTTGGATGCAGTCTCAAAAACGACAGAATGATCTCTGTTTGTTTTCAAGGCAAACCATTCAATATCACAGTAATCCAAGCCTGTGCCCCAACCAGTAACACTGAAGAAGCTGAAGTTGAACAGTTCTATGAAGACCTACAAGACCTTTTAGAACTAACACCCAAAAAAGATGTCCTTTTCATTATAGGGGACTGGAATGCAAAAGTAGGAAGTCAAGAAACACCTGGAGTAACAGGCAATTTGGCCTTGGAGTACAGAATGAAGCAGGGCAAAGGCTAATAGTTTTGCCAAGAGAACGCACTGGTTATAGCAAACACCCTCTTCCAACAACACAAGAGAAGCCTACACATGGACATCACCAGATGGTCAACACCGAAATCAGATTGATTTTATTCTTTGCAGCCAAAGATGCAGAAGCTCTATACAGTCAACAAAAACAAGACCAGGAGCTGACTGTGGCTCAGATCATGAGCTCCTTACTGCCAAATTCAGACTTAAATTGAAGAAAGTAAGGAAAACCACTAGACCATTCAGGTATGACCTAAATCAAATCCCTTATGGTTATACAGTGGAAGTGAGAAATACATTTAAGGGACTAGATCTGATAGATAGAGTGCCTGATGAACTATGGATGGAGGTTCGTGACATTGTACAGCAGGCAGGGATCAAGACCATCCCCGTGGAAAAGAAATGCAAAAAAGCAAAATGGCTGTCTGAGGAGGCCTTACAAATAGCTGTGAAAAGAAGAGAGGTGAAAAGCAAAGCAGAAAAGGAAAGCTATACCCATTTGAATGAAGTGTTCCAAAGAATAGCAAGGAGAGATAAGAAAGCCTTCCTCAGCGATCAATGCAAAGAAATAGAGGTAAACAACAGAATGGGAAAGACTAGAGATCTCGTCAAGAAAATTAGAGATACCAAAGGAACATTTCATGCAAAGATGGGCTCAATAAAGGACAGAAACGGTATGGACCTAAGAGAAGCAGAAGATATTAAGAAGAGGTGGCAAGAATACACAGAAGAACTATACAAAACAGATCTTCACGACCTGGATAATCACAAATATGGTGTGATCACTCACCTAGAGCCAGACATCCTGGAATGTGAAGTCAAGTGGGCCTTAGAAAGCATCACTACAAACAAAGCTAGAGGAGGTGATGGAATTCCAGTTGAGCTATTTCAAATCTTGAATGATGACGCTGTGAAAGGGCTGCACTCAGTATGTCAGCAAATCTGGAAAACTCAGCAGTGGTCACAGGACTGGAAAAGGTCAGTTTTCATTCCCATCCCAAAGAAAGGCAATGCCAAAGAATGCTCAAACTACCGCACAATTGCACTCGTCTCACACGCTAGTAAAATAATGCTCAAAATTCTCCAAGCCAGGCTTCAGCAATACATGATCCGTGAACTTCCAGATGTTCAAGCTTGTTTTAGAAAAGGCAGAGGAGCCAGAGATCAAATTGCCAACATCCGCTGGATCATGGAAAAAGGAAGAGAGTTCCAGAAAAACATCTATTTCTGCTTTATTGACAATGCCAAAGCCTTTGACTGTGTGGATCACAATTGATATGCTTACTATAGCATTATTTGAATAACAAGGGAATAAGATATTATTTTATTAATTTTTCTGATTATTAAATATTTAGTACTTTAATTTTAAAAACACTATCTTAAACATTCACGAAAAGACATTAAGCAAACGATAATGAACATGATTCCTATCCTCAAGTCTGTAGGGAAAAGAATATTTTTTTTGTTTATTCCTGCCTTACCATCTCCCTATCGCCCTTTTACAATAAGTTGAATCTAAAACAACATATCAGCCTTAGCTGCCTAGGCTTTTAAAATTTGTGCTCCAAAAGTAAAAAAAAAAAAAAGAAAGAAACTTTGGGTTCAACTTCAAGAAAGCAGATATGTGCCTGTCTTTTTCTGTTTAGTTATTTAAGTAGTTCAGTTCAGTTCAGTCACTCAGTAGTGTCTGACTCTTTGCCACCCCATGGACTGCAGCACGCCAGGCCTCCCTGTCCATCACCAACTCCCGGCGTTTACTCAGACTCATATCCATTGAGTCGGTGATTCCATCCAACCACCTCATCCTCTGTTGTCCCCTTCTCCTCCCACTTTCAATCTTTCCCAGCATCAGGGTCTTTTCAAACGAGTCAGCTCTTCGCATCAGGTGGCCAAAGTATTGGATTTTCATTTTCAGCATCAGTCCTTCCAATGAATATTCAGGACTGATTTCCTCTTGATGGACTGGTTGGATCCTCTTGCAGTCCAAGGGACTCAAGAGTCTCTCCAACACCACAGTTGAAAAGCATCATTTCTTCACTGCTCAGCTTTCTTTATAGTCCACTCTCACATCCATAGATGACTACTGGAAAAACCATAGCTTTGACTAGAAGGACCTTTGTTGGCAAAGTAATGTCTCTCCTTTTTAATATGCTGTCTTGTTGGTCATAACTTTTCTTCCAAGGAATAAGCATCTTTTAATTTCATGGCTGCAGTCACCGTCTGCAGTGATTTTGGAGCCCCCCAAAATAAAGTCTGTCACTGGTTCCGTTGTTTCCCTATCTATTTGCCATGAAGTGATGGGACCAGATCCCATGATCTTAGTTTTTTGAATGTTGAGCTTTAAGCCAACTTTTTCACTCTCCTCTTTCACTTTCATCAAGAGGCTCTTTAGTTATTTCAGACCTTGTTATCTCAAAATACTCCATTCTCATGAACGTGTGTTTTCATGCTTTTAACCACTAAATCTTTATATATTGCCTGTACTTTAGCTTTGTCATTTAGCAAACTCGCTATCATCTTTTTAAGTATTAGCTCTGATGCTCCCACTCTGACACTTTCCTATAACATATCAAAGTAACATAAGCACTTCTCTCCTTAAGTCCTGTTTTATGCATAACTTGGATAAAGTCATCATCTCATTATTATTGTCTACACATATATTTTCATTTTCTGTGTTTCTTCAAGGCTGTGTGTGTGTTTTGTTTTAGGCTTCAGGGTCTGACATGTATATGTGAAAATGAAAGTGTTAGTTGTGCAGTCTTTGTGACCTCATGGACTATCTCGCCAAGTTCCTCTGTCTATGAAATTCTCCAGGCAAGAATGCTGGAGTGGGCGGCCATTCCCTCCACCAGGGGATCTTCTAGACCCAGGGATTGAACCCAGGTCTCCTGCACTGCAGTCAAATGTGTATGTGTGTGATGGTTTGGGCCTCAGGGATCTGACATGTATATTTTAGCCATTAGCACATTTAGATTTCACAAAATGTAAAACACTCCTTTGGCCTAGATTCAAAGTGATTGTACACAGAACACACTGATATTTTCCTAGCATCAGTTAGGTGGTTTTTGCCAGTTGATGATTTTTACAATTGGTGGTGGTTGTGTAGTTGCTAAGTCCATGGGATTTCCCAGGCAAGCATACTAGAGTACTAAGTATCAAATGTTTACCCCAGAAAATGTTTATGTCAAAAACCACATAAGTAGGTATTTACATTGTGAAATTTAAAGATTATTAGTCCAACAATGAACTTTCAGGCTGTTGCTCTGATTATAATAACAATTATCAAACTGAAGTTTTATGAGGGAATGAAATCTGTGGTAAAACAACTCTGTTGGAAACATTCATATAAAAGTGTTCAGTTTCTTAACTTCTCAGAGCCTTAACTGCACTCTCCCAGTCCTTTGAGGAAACAAACCTCATATCTGAACCTTAAATTTTATTGGAGGTATTTTGGAAGGCTTTCCTCCTGGCTCAGACAGTAAAGAATCTGCCTGCAATGCAGGAGACCAGTCGATCCCTGGGTCGAGAAGATTCCCCCAGAGAAGGGAAAGACTACCCATTCCAGTATTCTTCCCTGGAGAATTCCATGGACAGAGAAGCCTGGCAGGCTGCAGTCCATGGGGCAAAGAGTCAGACACAACTGAGCAACTAACACTAAGACTATTTTGGAGGGAAGGTGGGAGTGGGGGAGGGTCACATATGTAATAATATCTTGAGCATAATTTAGAAAATGCTTGCCCAGAAATTCTGCTAGAAATGGCTTTTAAAGCAAATAGAAAAAGACTTTGTTGAAATATTTTCAGATTATCAAAGTCTATAAACATTATCAGATTGTAGAATGATGTTTCTTTTTAAAGAATATTTTAATTATGTCAATTCCCCCAAATTGTTTCAGCTTTAAGAGAGAATAACTTATTTTATGAAGAACAACAGCAGTAATTGGACATCTGGAATAAATGGAAGAGCACTATTCATTTGAAGAGTCAATCACAGATACTGTTATTATTTAATCTGCAAATTTAGCTAACATATTCATGAGAGAGAAAATCATCCCTGACAGTCAGGAACTAGCCTGACACAGCTGGACTTGAGTGTTGTCAGATGACCAGACACAGGTTTCCTATTGGACATAAAAATCTCATAGAACAGGATCAGGCAAGAAGACCCTGCGACCATGATGATGTGAAGGGGATAAATAAGCAATACCAGTTCATAACTTTGTCTAAGCAAAGACAAAAACAAGGTCACTTATTAATAATAACTCTACGGAGTAGTCTAGTATCGCTTCTATTGGCCAATATGCTTTCTGAAGTAATCCAATTGTTTACCTGCGCTGAACAGACCCAGACTAAAGTGGGTACATAATCTCTGCATAAAGAGTATATATGCATGTAGTGAAAGAAGTCCCTTACTATTTAGTCCTACTTCACAAATGTGGTTCTCAGGTGATTAATCAAATGCTTCCCTGGCGGCTCAGCTGGCAAATAATCCGCCTACAATTCAGGAGACTGCTTGGATTCCTGGGTCAGGAATATCCACTGGAGAAGGGATAGGCTACCCACTCCAATACTCTTGGGCTTCCCTGATGGCTCATCTGATAAAGAATCCGCCTGCAATGCGGGAGACCTGGGTCGGGAAGATCCCCTGGAGAAGGGAAGGGTTACCCCACTCCAGTATTATGACCTGGAGAATTCCATGGACTCTATAGTCCATGGGGGTCGCAAGAGTAGGAGACGACTGAGCGACTTTCACTTACTTACGAAAGGAAAGCGTTTTAAATAGTCTTTGCATGTTAACACTGTGTTTTCAAAAAGTAATTACTCTTAACAGGTTAAAACACGTTTGGGTACTACGTCTGAAAATTAGTTGCTGCTGCTGCTTACACTGTCAGCAATTAGCGGGAAAAGTTCAGAATATAATGTCATTATCAATTGCTGATGACTCAGCAAACAAAAATTAATTTCAAATAAAATGTGAAGTCACAAGATTCAGATTTTTAATGATGACAGGCTGTTCTGCTTTCTAAGTGAACTGACTGAATTCAGACTTCAAATAGGAGAGGTGTGGGTACAGATTTTCCACAGTTCCAGATAGTAACTGTTTGAGAGTTCAGTAACATGAGCTTTGTGGAGCTATCTGTGTATCTCCAGTGGTCAACAGTGTCCAGAACCTTACAGAACGACGTTGTTTTTAAACGACGTTCTCAGTCAAAATTCCCTTTCTGCAGTCCAATACGTCCTTTCCCCTAAAAAGTCCGTTAATACTGTATGGCATGGCCAGTTCATCCGAACTTGATGCTTGACGCGGACTTAACTGGATCTCAGTCCACTTGCTTTCATTCCTCTTGCTCTCGTGGTGGCGGTTTCACTTTTCCGCTCTTGGGGATGACCTCAAACTCAAGACCTTTGTATGGTGTTCCAATTGCCTAGAGTCTAAGAAGCACTACAGACGCACAGGGCACTCGCTTGCGGGATCCTCCAGGCCTGCCTGCCCTCGGAGCCGCCCTTTAAACGCTCCCTTAAGCGAGGCCACGCCCGCGGCAACCGCGGGGCATGCGCGCAGCAGGCGCGTCTCGGGCGCGGAAGAGAGGGCGGGCGCGCGCGGAGATCCGGGGCTCTGCGCCCGGCCGGCTGGACCAGGCCTCGGGAGCCGCGCGGCCGGCCGTGCGGAGCGACCACGCGCGCTCGGGCGGGACTCGCCGCCGGCACACCCCGCATCCTAGTCCCGCGTCCCGCCCCTTCGCGCCGCGGGCGCCCGGCCTCGGCGCACGGGCCGGCGGGGAAGGCGGAGCTCGCCGTCCCAGGCCTCTGGTTGGCTGCCCCCGCTTCCCTTTCCCGTTCGCGGCGGTGAAGTTCTGGTGTGAAGTAGCCGAGCTCTTCGCGCAGGCGCCCAGCACCGGTGCGGCTTGATTTCCTCGCCTGAGCTCCGGCGGCAGTGCTCAGCCCAGTATCTAGAAACAGGGTCGGTTTGTACTGTTTTCTCGGCTGGTGACAATTGTTAGCATTTATGTTCGCCTCTACACGAATGTTTTGCTGGCCACTTAGCTGACTTCATTTTTCTCCGAAACGCGAGATAGGTTCTTCCCCAGGTGTTTATATCCTTATTTTTCATGCAAGATCTTGACAATACGTACAAAAAATACATAAAGATGATGACTAATATAGTTATATTGAGCCTGATCATTTGCATTTCTTCAGCTTTCTGGATTATGTCTATGACTGCAAGCACCTATTATGGTGAGTATGAATGTTCTAATTTGTCTTTAATCGATGGAAGAATGTCCCATTTTGAAGGTCAAAACTCGTATCCTCTGAAGGGTTATAAACTGTTTATTTAACTTCTGTGGCCTGACTTGGATTTACTGACATGGAAATATACAGTGCCTTGAACGTTTTAAAGCTTTTAATAAATATTGTTTGTCATACTAGTTATACCTGTTCCAAAATATGTTTTATACTTTATGTAATTGTTACATCTATCTTGATGAAAACCAAGTGAAGTGAAACATAATTTTGCAAAGCAATTGCAGTGATACTTTTAATAAGAATATTTATAAAGTTCATCAGTTTCATGTGGCCTGTAAAAAAAATGAAAATAAACGACACAGTGTTCACATTTGGAGATTTGGAAGATTTGTCTGCTGTCTGGTCACTGCCGAAGAGCAAAATTGTTTTAAAGCCTGAAGCCAATTTGCATAAATGTGAGGCACTCTGAACTCAGAACTTGAAGGTTTTGAAGCTGCTGTAGAGTACAAGTATGCTTCTGTGCAGATTCCTTGATGCCCGTTTATACAAACAGAACACTGTTCAGTTGAAAGGAAAAGTGAAAAATAGAGTGAGAAAGTGAACTCATAAATGGTGATAAGTGATTGCCATTTTAGACCTTAGTCGTTTTTCAAAGAAATGTGTGAATAATCTAGTGAATGTTTTCCAAGATAGAGATTTCTGGCTGTTCATTCATGGTTCCCAGTAGGGGATGAGGGCTTGGGGAGGGAGGTAAGTAAGTAACACTGCCCCTACTTGGGGCAGTGTTAACTATGACTGGAACTAAATAGAGTAAGCCAGGATTTGTAAATGTAAGTGACCCCTTGGGACCAGGCACCTAATACAGGTAAGTGAAGCTGTCCAAGGCTTTTCTTTGCATGTTAAGCACATGAGAACAGTTTGCACTTCTAGAAATAGGATTTTCCCAGTTTTTTTTTTTTTAATGTTTCACCCTCTTTGTCTTGCATTTTCCTTTTTTTAATTTTTTAAAAATATTTATTGTTTTAGTTGATGTACAATATTATATGTTACAGGTGTACAGTAAAGTGAGTCATAATTTTTAAAAGTTATGCTCCATTTATCGTTACTATAACATTTTCCAAGTTTTGGTAGAAATGTGGGCACAAGCAATAGTTCACACTTATAATCACTATATATTAAAGGGGGGACTTTAAATGGTAACGCCATGAATGGTCGAAAGGAGGTGGTTTCTCTTCCCCTGTGGTCAGTTCTGCCATGTGAGCCTGAACATCCAGGTTTTGAAACAGGAAACAAGAGTCTGGATTTTTTATACTAAATTTCCTAATTTTTATTGACAATTATCTGAAAAAAATTATGCTAGCTGAAACAAAACAAAGCATGCCACCTTTGGAAAAATCAATTGCTAGCCTTTGAATCCTGAGGTGTGTATGTAGCCTGTGGGAATGTTTCCTTTTTAAGAAATCTCTGTGAAAGGCAGAGAGAGGAATAATTGGATTGTGTTAAAAAAAATTGGATCCTGTTTGTTCTGTGCAGTTCTTGAGGTTGAATATGTGCCTCCTTTCCAAAGAAAGAACCAGAAATGCATTTCACATCTTCAAATATGTATCAAATACCCATTATTATAAATAGTATAAATGGTTCTTAAAACTTAGACAGGACTTACTTTGTCACTCACCAGTAGGATTGTCTCTCTTAAACAAGTTTCAACGTAAATATTTTACTTTGGTGGCTTCATCTCAGTTTATCTACTTACAACAGTATTTTAATCCAGAATGCAGTTATCAAAGCTTGCACCCAAGACTAACCTGTGTAGGCTTGACACAATTTATGCTCTACTTCTATAATTTTTCAGGTAACTTTCAGCCTGTTTCTCCCTGGCGTTGGCTGTTTTCTGTTGTTGTTCCTGTTTTGATTGTCTCTAATGGCTTTAAGAAGAAAAGTCTAGATCACAGTGGGGCTTTAGGAGGTATGTTTTTCTTTTGAACGTTTGGCGTATAATAATTGCTTGCTTATGTAATTTAAACATGTGGCTTCTAAATTCTGAACATAGGAGACTATAAATCACAATGTTACTTGGTGTAGACAATGATAAAGTTATGCATTGTTCACCATTCCTATTCTGCCAGAATTTTGGATACTAACATATTCTCTCAGTGTGGCATACAAATTGAACTTTGTAGTTGATAACAAGTAAATTAGTGGGATAGACTTTTGAGGACCTTGATTACTCAGCTGCTGAGTTGGATTAAATTTTCTTCAGGGAGACACACTGGAGCATTTTACCTCAAGGTAAAATGGAGGAGCCATTGGGAAGAATGTGCTCAGTCATGTCCAGCTTTTTGGGACCCCAGGGACTGTAACCTGCCAGGCTTCTCTGTCCATGGGGTTCTCCAGGCAGGAGTACTAGAGCCAGTTGCCATTTCCTGCTCCAGGGGATCTTCCCTATCCAGGGACTGAACCCAGGTCTCTCGCATCTCCTGCACTGCAGGCAGATTACTTTCCACTGAGCCACCTAAGCCCATTTTGGGAAGAATAGCACTTGGAAATTACTATTAGCAGCCTCAAGCGGAGTAGGCCCAACTGAGTATTCTCAAGTCTTCAGAATTGCAATGAGGACAGGCCACTTATTTATTCTTCTGGCAGATATTTATTAAGCATTTACTGTGTGCTGCTCTGCTAGAAACTGGGGGAATAGCTGTGAACAAGGGCAAGGTTTCAGATTGTATGGAACTTCTATTCTTTAGTACAGATAGATAATAAAATACATAAACCTTTTCATATAATGATAAAGTTTATGAGAAAAATTAAAGATAATAAAGTGTGAATATTGGGGAATGTGGGACATTTTTCTGTGAGTAGGCTCAGGATTAACCTTTGTGTTAAAAGAGGTAGTTTTGAACTGGGACCTAAAAATGTCAGAAATGAGAACTGCAAGAAGCATGACAGGCTTTGTCAGGCTTGACAAAACAAGCAGAAAGGCCCTGACATGTTCAAGCCTGGTTTGTTTGGGAGTGAGAATAAGACTCATTCGACTGGAAAAGTCATGAGAGATAAACATTAAAGAAAGATGCAATGGCCAGATAATACAGAGCTGCGAAGCACAAAAAAGATTTCATCCCAAGCTAGAATCCCCTGGTCTCAAACCAGAGGAGTGATGGGATCTGACATGACTTTGGGATTTTTATATCCTGCCAATGGTATAAGCCCCAAGACACGAGGATTCCCCTCAAATACGTCCTATAGGCTGGGATCACTACACAATGCTGATATTTAAAACTGGCAGGTCTCAAAGCTGCCTACCCAGCCTTCAAGAGGCTGCTCATCATTAGCCCTAATGCATTGTAAATGTGCTCTCCTCTGTGTTCACATACAGCAGAGATTTTATAAAGTTTTATGAACTAGAGTGGGCCTTCATGGAGGCTAGATAGTCTGATAGGTGAAAGAACAAGCACTAGAATCAGGCAAGAAAGAGTTGGAATGATGGCTAGGAACGTCATGGGGCTTAACCTCCCTGTGCCTCAGTTTTCTCTTCAGAGAAGAGGCTTTTTAACATCTAACCTAGAAATTAACATGCCATTGTAAATCAACTATACTTCAACTTTTTAAGGAAGATGAATAAATGCTTCCTGTGCATTAAAAATACCCAGCCTAGAGAATGACAACACCGTGAAAGTAACAGCATAAACTCCATGGCAGCTCATTTCCAGCAGTGCCTTTCAAAGTGCAGGAAGGGCCCTAGCAGAGTGCTGTCATGGTCCTCTGGTTTTGTAAATTTTTCAGGGGTAAAAGATTTTTAAAAAAAAAAAGCAGGCTCCCAATTTGTAAGTTTCAAGACCCGCAAAATTCTGATCTACCCCTCATTTCATTCTTTGAGTTGCAGCAAGAATGAAATGATTTCTGTGAAGTTTTTAGCTCAGTGCCTAGACACATAGCCGGCATGTATAGGGTGATTACCGTTATTAGGCACAGGTCCTCGGGGAAGCATGCTCATTCTTGTTCTTCAAAACTGAGACACGCTCTTCAGGTTCTGTTGAGAAATTGAGAAATCTATCACTAGCACTTAGCAAACAATTTGAACAATCTCTGATTAAATATAACAATAATATAGAGTTATGCTTTGCTAAAAATGTTTTTTCTTGGGCAGCCTTGCCTTGGTTTCCATTGTTCTTGACCTGTGGGAAGAAGCATCAAGGTCTTGAAGTGCTGTCTCCCTTTGACTTCCATGCTGTCTATTATCCTGGTTTCTCCTCTTACTTCTCTTTTTTTTTCCTCTTACTTTTCTGATCTCCACTTTCTTTTCTTTCCTGCTACCATTTCCTTTTCTGCCTTCTAGCCCTTGGGCCTCTATTCCTCTCCTACTTGGCTTGATTTAGAATTAGAAGATAAACATTTAAATCCTGGCATTGCCACCTCTCTCTCTGTGAACTTGGCTGTGGCACCTATCTCCTCCGAGCCTCACTTTCTTCATGAAATAGGTCCTTATGGGCTTCTTGGTGAGGCTCAAGCAAGGAAATGTGTGGGACACCATATCTCTTTAGTCTGTGAGGTCTTACACAGTAAACTCCCCACAGACAGACCGTACCATACGCTTCTGTTCCCCACGCTGTTTGAATGGTGCTGCACACTGTTGCAGCAGTGCTTAGGAAATACATGTGGATGGATTTTAAAACGTCCACTCTCTACCTAATCACTCATTCTATAGAAAGTTGGTATCTTTTTTGTTTGGAGCTTCTTTTCCCCTTAAGGATAAAAAACACTACTGTTGATTCAAAGTATAATATCATACTTGGGAAATCTGTCCTAACGTGTGACTGCAAATCACTTAAACTTCATCTTAATGACTATTCCCACCTGTAAAATGAGAAGGAATAATAATGTCTATAGCACTGACTCATTGTGGGGAGTCATACATATGAAATGATTAGCATAGGACCTGGCACTTAAAATATGTATATTATAAATGTTAGTATTGTTTTCCTTCCACAATTACTATTATAGTCATAGGGATTTTATTCAGTTTTGCCATAACATGTCTTTAGTGTGCTTTGAACTGAGAAGAGTTTCAGAACATCCTCAGGATCTGGGTATTTGGAGTGCTCTCGTCCCCTCGAGAGAAAGAATACTTCTAGAATAAGGAGAGGATCACATAGGGCTTATAAAGCGCTGTGCAAGTGATCTGCTCCAGTCTAGTTATTCAGTGTGTTCCTTTGAACATGTCTGTGTAAATAATTTGTCATCAATCTCTTGATAAGTTTAAATTTAATTTCACTTGTCAAGACTCTCGGGTTTATTGATTTTTGCTTTTTTTAATTCATTCTTGCAATAAATATTTAGTTTGCCAGACACTGTTTTGGGCACTGAAGACTAAGAAGTGAAGAAAATAGGTAAAAATTCCACTGTCAAAGAGCTTACATTTCTAGTCAGGGGAAGCAGATGAGAAGTAGGAGGTGTTTGAGGCATTTAAGCCCAGGAAGATGCTGTAAGGGTGATGGGAGTGCACAGCCAGTGGGGTGTTGTCAGAAAAGGCCAGTGGTTGTGCTTCATGTGGTCTCACAAAAGTGGCCTTACCTCTTTGGTTATCATAGTTCAGGTACGGTTTTCAGTCTTTTCAGATAGAAATCTCATTCAGGCAGGTATCCAGAATTGATCAGAGCCAAGGAAAACTAGTTTATGTGGCCTACTGCCACAAGGGACTAATCAGTGAGCCAGAGTGATACTTTATTAATCTGATTAAATATAGAACTCCTGGGCCAACTGGATGCAAACATCACTGTTCAGGTCAGGCCAGTTGAGAAGTCAGCTTGTATTTAGAAGGTTGCTTTTCAGGTGGCTCAGTGGTAAAGAATCTGCCCGCCAGTGCAGGAGAATTAGGAGACATAGGTTCAATCCCTGGATGAGGAAGATCCCCTGGAGGAGGAAATGGCAACCCACTCCAGTATTCTTGTCAGGAAAAATCCCACAGACAGAGGAGCCTGGCAGGCTGTGGTCTGTGGGGTCAGAAAGAGTCGGACACAACAGCACAGACACACCTTGCTGAGAAACAGTCAGTAATGGAAATGCATCGTTCAGAGAGTCCTGACCTTGGTGTAGTATTCAAGTCTGCCAGCCTCTGGTCCTCTTGGCCTTCGTATTCTATATTTTGGGCTAACCAGCCTTCTTTTGATTCTCAGTCTTTCGCTAAGCAATAGTATGTAGGATATAATTGATTAGATTTGAGTTTATTAGATTAAAAAATTCCAATCATACCTTTCCCTTTTCTGCCTCCCAGAGATTATTCCCAGGCCCCTTTGGTTGCAATTCTAGGTAACTTTCAGCCTAGAGATCTCTTCAAGAAAATTGGAGATACCAAGGTAACTTTTCATGCAAAGATGGGCACAGTGAAGGACAGAAATGGCATGGACCTAACAGAAGCAGAAGATACTAAGAAGAAGTGGCAAGAATACACAGAAAAACTGTACAAAAAAAGATCTTCACAACCCAGATAATCACGATGGTGTGATCACTCACCTGGAGCCAGACATGATGGAATGTGAAGTCAAGTAGGCCTTAGGAAGCATCACTACAGACAGTTATTGCAGAGGATGGCATTCCAGTTGAGCTATTTCAAATCCTAAAAGGTGATGCTGTGAGAGTGCTGCACTCAATATGCCAGCACATTTGGAAAACTCAGCAGTGTCCACAGGACTGGAAAAGTCAGTTTTCATTCCAATCCCAAAGAAAGGCAATGCCAAAAAATGCTCAAACAACCACACAGTTGCATTCATCTCACACGCTAGCAAAATAATGCTCAAAATTCTCCAAGCCAGGCTTCAGCAGCTTGTGAACTTCCAGATGTTCAAGCTGGTTTTAGAAAAGGCAGAGGAACCAGAGATCAAATTGCCAACATCCGTTGGATCGTCAAAAAGCAAGAGAGTTCCAGAAAAACATCTATTTCTGCTTTATTGATTATGCCAAAGCTTTTGACTGTGTGGATCACAACAAACTGTGGAAAATTCTTCAAGAGATGGGAATACCAGACCACCTGACCTACCTCCTGAGAAATCTGTATGCAGGTCAAGAAGCTTCATTTAGAACTGGACATGGTACAGCAGACTGGTTCCAAATTATGAAAGGAGTACATCAAGACTGTATATTGTCACCCTGCTTATTTAACTTATATGCAGAGTACATCATTCGAAATGCTGGGCTGGATGAAGCACAAGCTGGGATCAAGATTGCTGGGAGAAATATCAATAACCTCAGATATGTAGATGACACCACCCCTATGGCAGAAAGCAAAGAAGAGCTAAAGAGCCTCTTGATGAAAGTGAAAGAGGAGAGTGAAAAAGTTAGCTTAAAACATTCAGAAAACTAAGATCATGGCATCTGATCCCATCACTTCATGGCAAATAGATGGGGAAACAGACAGTGGAAACAATGTCAGACTTTCTTTTTTTGTGCCCCAAAATTGCTGCAGATGGTGACTGCAGCCATGAAATTAAAAGACGCTTACTCCTTGGAAGAAAAGTTATGACCAACCGAGACAGCTTATTAAAAAGCAGCGACATTACTTTGCCAACAAAGTTTCATCTAGTCAAAGGTATGGTTTTTCCAGTAGTCATGTATGGATGTGAGAGTTGGACTATAAAGAAAACTGAGCGCCAAAGAATTGATGCTTTTGAACTGTGGTGTTGGAGAAGACTCTTGAGAGTCCCTTGGACTGCAAGGATATCCAACCAGTGCATCCTAAAAGAAATCAGTCTTGAATATTCATTGGAAGGACCGATGCTGAAGCTGAAACTCCAATACTTTGACCACTTGATGCAAAGAGCTGACTCATTTGAAAAGACCCTGATGCTGGGAAAGATTCAAAGCCAGAGGAGAAGGGACAACAGAGGATGAGATGGTTAGATGGCATCACAGACTCAATGAACATGGGTTTGAGTAAACTCCGGGAATTGGTGATGGACAGGGAGGCCTGGCGTGCTGCAGTCCATGGGATGGCAAAGAGTAGGACACAACTGAGCGACTGAACTGACTGATTCCCACTATCAGAGCTATTTATAGACAGTGTTGTCTCACTTCCCCAGATCACATCCGCCAGTTACAGAATTAACATGTTTTAAACTCAGAAGATAGCCATAATCCTTGAGTCTTCACATTCTTTGAAAGCTTCCCATTGTTACACGTATTAAGTCCTTAGCACTGAGGAACCATTAGAGATGTTAGAGGTGGGTTGAAGAGGTGGAGTAGACATGTGCTGGAGACAGCAGTTACTAATCTAAAAGTTCAGACATAACTGGGAGATACAAAAAATTCTAAGATTTTTAGACTACATCAAAGAAATCATTCCTTTGAAGCATGTTGCCTTCAATTTATTCCTCATTCTGAACCTATCATCAACTCGAACATTGATTGCTTCACGTGGTATTTTGCGGTGGCTGAAGTAAAGGGCAGCCCCCTGGAGAAAGGTGGGGCATGGTGTTCTTCAGGGAGAAAGACACTGACTGTTACTTCATATACCTCTGTATGTTTTAGCTTTCCTCTCCAGTGCTTGTGTACTGCGAGCATGTGTGTGCATTTGCTCAGCTGTGCCCAGCTCTTTGCGATCCCGTGGACTATAGCCTACCAGGCTCCTCTGTCAGTGGGATTTTCCAGGCAAGAATACTGGAATGGGTTATCATTTCCTTCTCCTGTGGGGGTGGGCCTTCCTTGATAGCTCAATTGGTAAAGAATCCACTTGCAATGGAGGATACCTGGGTTTGATCCCTGGGTTGGGGAGATCCCCTGGAGAAGGGAAGCGCTACCCACTCCAGTATTCTAGCCTGGAGAATGCCATGGAGTGGGTAGCCTGGGTCAGACAGGACTGAGCGACTTTTACTTTTCTCCAGGGGATCTTCCCGACTCAGGAATCAAAGCCATGTTACCTGCATTGGCAGGTGGATTCTTTATCACTGAGCCACCAGGGAAGCCCACTTGGGTACTACTTGTGTAATATATTAAAAAACAATTGAAAAGAATTGAAAGTTGGGTAACATAATAACCTCATTATTATTATTACAATAATAATCATAATTGCAACAATAATGTGATTGTTGAGATTTTGCCACTGTAACTGCTATTTAATATTATTGCCAATGATCCTCGTCCTGTGTGCTGGCTTATATAATAAGCATATTATTAAAATTATCTCATTTAACTTTTCACAGTAAGCCAATGAGGTAGGAGTTATTATCAATACACTAATGAGAAACTGAAGCTTAAAGTTAGATAACATCTAGTTATTCAATAGTAAGTGCAGAAGTTGAGGTTTTAACTTCAGAATGTTCAGCTCCAGAGGTGGAGCACTTTATTACTTTATTAGTACTTTATACAGCGTTATCCTGTTTCTTGCACTCTCAATTAAAATGTACTGAACTTAAGTAAAATGCCAATAATCAAGTAATTCAGTGACTGATGAATCGGTCTAGATTGAGCTAACCAATGGAAGGAATTACTTCAGAAATAGGAATCTGGGCCCTTGTTTTGTTATTTAATACTTAAATTATTAAATACATAGTAGCATACTTAATTGTCTAATATCTATTCTGTTACTTAGTAGTGTTTTGTTGTATTATTTAATAAAAATCTTCATATAGTAAAACTGAATATATTTATCTTAAGAGTTACAGAGAGCAGAGATTGTCCACCATGCAGTTAGGGGTGGAAGAGGTTGTAGTTAGTAATATTATACTAGCAGGTAGCCTGGATAGGGCCATAGAAGATAGCTGTGCCTGAATGTGCTCATCACATTCTCGGGAAATGCAAGGCTGAAAGTACTCATCTATATGCATGAATATATATGCATGAGTGTATTTTTGTGTGTGTGTATTCCCTTGCTTTGTCCACAAAAAGCAAATATATCTCAGTAGACATGGACAGACCATGAGCCTAGATTTTGACCTCTAATATCCATTCCCCACTGGAATGAACCAGAGCTCCTTAGAGAAATGGCTGCTTTCAGGGCTGGGGCAAAGTAGGTTTAAGATGAGCCTCAAGCATTCTGTTATGCCAGGAAGAAAAGAAATGCTTAAAAATAGATATAGAGAAAGATCATGCCGTATGAATCCAGTTTTGAGCTTATCCATTTTGTGTATTTTGTCTGATATTGGTGAAGCCACCCATGCTCTCTTTTGGTCGCTTATTTGCATGGATTATCTTTTTTAGTTCTTTCACTTTCAACCCATTGTGTTTTTAGATTTAAAGCAAGTTGCTTGTAGTAAGCATATAGTTGGACCAGTATTTTTATCCATTTTGCAGCCTCTGTTTTTTTGATTTGATCACTTGACCCATTTACTTTTAAAATAATTATTAATAAGTAGAGACTTATTTCTGTCACGTTGGAATTTGTTTTCTGTGTGCCTCTTTTCTCCCAGATTCACTCTTGGATGGTCTATTTACTGAATTTCTTGTAAAGTGGAAAAAAAGTCCCAGGTATGGAGGGGAAATGTAAAAAATAGAAACTTGAAAGACTATGCTGCTGCTAAGTCACTTCAGTCATGTCCGACTCTGTGCAACCGCTAGACGGCAGCCCACCAGGCTCCCCCGTCCCTGGGATTCTCCAGGAAAGAACACTGGAGTGGGTTGCCATTTCCTCCTCCAGTGCATGAAAATGAGAAGTGAAAGTGAAGTCAGTCGTGTCCGACTCCTAGCAACCCCATGGACTGTAGCCTACCAGGCTCTGCCGTCCATGGGATTTTCCAGGCAAGAGTACTGGAGTGGGGTGCCGTTGCATACTGTTTGGTAATGTCTTAGTTGGTAAAAATGTAAATATATTAGAAATGAACATTTCCAGTTTTAATATGAAAATAACTGAAAAAATTCATTCTTTTTTTTCACAGTATTAGTGTATGGACTAAGTGTAATTTTGTATATATGTGTTTCTTTCAGGGCTCGTGGTTGGATTTATCCTAACCATTGCAAATTTCAGCTTTTTTACCTCTTTGCTGATGTTTTTTCTTTCTTCCTCAAAACTTACTAAATGGAAGGGAAAAGCAAAGAAGCGTCTAGATTCAGAATACAAGGAAGGTAAAGTGAATTATATTTAATGTCACTTAAATTAGTAACTTTTATTTCATCTTAACATACCATAAGCGTTTAATCAGAACCTGTTTAGACTCATGAAACATAAATTTTATATGAGAGTTACTTAAAGTAGTGGCCTGATATAGTTTATTATTACTTTACCATGATAGTAAGAACAGCAGAATTTTAGAAGTACTAAAGTCTATCATTAATTATTCTGAAACAGTATAGAATGTGGGCAGCGTTATCATCCCACTTTTAGTCATTTTTAAAATTACAGTCATTTTTTTTTCTTAAATTTTACAGTGTAAATTAGGAGCAGTTATAGGTAACTGCATGATTTTCCTCCTGAGGAGGAAACACCCTTGTGCTTTTCTTTTCTTGTTGGATCCTAGGTGGGCAGAGAAACTGGCTTCAGGTATTCTGTAATGGCGCTGTGCCCACGGAGCTGGCCCTGCTGTACATGATAGAAAGTGGCCCTGGGGAAATCCCGATAGACTTTTCCAAACAGCACACTGCTTCCTGGATGTGTCTGTCTCTCTTGGCTGCACTGGCCTCCTCTGCTGGAGACACATGGGCTTCAGAAGTTGCCCCTGTTCTGAGTAAAAGCGCGCCAAGGCTGATAACAACCTGGGAGAAAGTTCCAGTTGGTAAGTCTTTATTTAAGTTTCTTTAAAAAAAAAAAAGTGAACAGGGACTTCCCTGGCAATCCAGTAGTTAAGACTCCGAGGTTCCCCTGCAGGGGATCCGGGTTCCAGCTGTGATCAGGATCTGAGATCCTTCATGACACACAGTGTAGCCAAAAAAAAAGCCTCTTGATTTATTGTGTTTCTTATTTAAAAGCCTTTTAAGAATTTGAGTTTGGGGTCTCCCCTAGTGGTCCAGTGGCTAAAGCTCCATGCTCCCAGTGCAGGAGGTCTGAGTTCCATTCCTGGTCAGGGAATTAGATCCTGCATGCCACAAGGAAGAGTGAGGACCTCACATGCCAAAACTGAAACCCAGTGCAGCCAAATAAATAAATCATTTTTTTTAAAAGAGAGAACTTCAATTTTCCCCCTTAATTGGAAAATGACTATAGGCTATTAAACTGGTGATAATAAGTAATATTTGCAGGAAGTGTTAGGAACTCCTAGATAAATTGTATGCAAACATAGAGATTGACCTGCAGGCTTCTCAGTAGGAAGGGAAAAGGAAAGAAATGATAGAGGATCTCTTGGGAGCTTGTTACCTGGTTAGTGCTTTGATGTGTATCTCATTTCCCCATTATTGTTATCAACTATTGCTCCTGCTGTTAATAGTACTACTACTGCTGCTTTATCATCATCTCCTCCTCTCTTTCTTCTCCTTTTTCCTTCCTTTTGTCCCCTTCATTATCAGCAGCAGCTGCAACATAACAATTAATTTATTTGAGTACCTGCTATGTGCAAAGCCGTGTTCTGACTGCTCTCCATTATTACTGTTTACTCTTAATAATCATGTGAATTGGTCCTTTTATTGTTTATATCTCACAAACAAGTAAACTAAGGCATAGAGAAGTTACATAACTTTATCACAGTCACCAAGCTTGGAAATGACGGAACTGAGAGTGAAACCAGGCAGCCTGGCTCTCCTAAACTCACTGCTGGAAACATCAGGAATTATTGAGGAGAAAAGCCTCTTTTCTAAGTAGGAGGGTCTTTGGATTGCATCAGGGTGAACCCTTTCTTTGAGTTGGTTTTGATTAGATGGGTACCAGATGCTTTGCTTCTTTTGACTGCATGTGTTGGTTGATTGTTCACCAGCTGATTTTATCATGTTCTTCTTTAGGGACCAACGGAGGAGTGACGATGGTGGGCCTTGCCTCCAGTCTTCTTGGTGGAACCTTTGTGGGCATCACTTACTTCCTCACACAGTTGGTTTTTGTTAACGATTTAGACATCTCTGCTCCCCAGTGGCCAATTATTGCATTTGGAGGTCTGGCTGGATTACTAGGATCGATTGTGGATTCATATTTAGGAGCTACCATGCAATTTAGTGGTAAGAACATAACCTTATTATTGCAACTTATTGGTGTATTAAAGAAATGAGGTCTCAGCCACACACAGTGGTAGTAGTGCCTAGCCGCTTCAGAGAAGATATGTTTTAGACATATCTTAGATATGTCATGTTTATGGACAAAAAATTCTAGGACTGTATTTTTGACTAATTGTAAACAAGTTATCTTAGTTTCTTTTCTGTGGAAAGTGGAAAGCATCACAACAGAGATACTTCATGTAGGACTGTTTTTTTTACCTACGCTGCTGGTTGATCGCTAAAGGTAGTAGTCTGATCATGACACTGAATAAATGTGTCCTTAAAACCGAAAGAAGAGAGACAGGGGCTTCTGTGGGGGTGCGGTGGATAGGAGTCTGCCCAGCAGTGCAGGAGACACAGGTTTGATCCCTGATTAGGAGGATTCCGCGTGCCATGCAGCAGCTGGGCCTGCGTGCCAGCACACAAACCCACCGTGCGGGAGCCCGTGCTCCGCGGCAGGAGGAGCCGGCAGGGTGAGGAGCCCGCACGCTGCAACAAAGGGACGCTCTCCCTCTCCACAGCTAGAGAGAGCCCATGCCAAACAGTGACACCCAATGCAGCCAAAAACAAAATAAATGTGTTAAAATAAGAGAAAGAAATGGGGAAGAAATACGCAAAAGGAAAACAGAGAGATAGATAATAAAAACAATCCCAAAGACACAGGTTGTTAAGGGAGCCAGAGTAATAGGACAAAAAGTCTGTCATACAGTTTTGAATTTCTTATTCTTTTGTGAGAAACTGACTGAAAGAGAATTATTCCCGCAGAGCAATGAGTAGAAGCTATCTAGGGAATGATCATGCAGGAGACAGATGGCATTTGTTTATGGGATTTTAATCCCAGGGAAGCAGAATTTGGGAGTCAGATCAGTCTTATGCCCCTCTTTCCATTTGTTTTCCAAATCCATTTGAGAAATAATTCTTCTGCTAACCTGATGCTACACAGATGATGTACTTTTCTACTGTGACGTCATGTCTGCTAGTCCTGCATCAAGATACATAAGCGTTTTCTCCAGCATTTTCTGTGCTTTGCACCTAAGGCTCGCCTGTCATGTCAGTGTGCCAACTCGTTCTCTTTGGTGTGTCTTTACTCCAGCCTCTGACCAACCACGTCTTCTCCTTTGATTCATACAGTGAAGAGGCTGGAAGTCTCCAGACAGTTCCCCAAATACAGTGCTCCCAGTCTCTCTTCACACCCCCGTATAATCTGGTTCCACCAACAAAACATCTGCTCTCTCAGCTTCATTAGTCTTACCTAGATGCTGGGAGGAAGCAGTCGGATTTTAATTTATACTAAAGGGTCAGTAACCATACATACAACACATTACACAGAGCCCAGGTTTTATTCTAAACTAAGTTCTTACTTGGAAATTTCTGATCATATTGAGTGGGTTGGGAAAAAAATGTTAGCTGGGGGGCAGATTGGATTCATCTCTGTGTGCCTCCTTTGTGTGAGCACCTTGCTGGGCCTTAGTGTCTATTGTAGAGGTTGCAAAGGTGACCCCTGCTTTCAGGAGCCTTCCATGTGGTCTTAGAGGGGAGCCCCTGGGAAGGCAAGCCCAATCTGCCAGTTTCATGCCACCTCTGCTTTTCAAGGCCTCCCTTCTCCTTCTGAAAGAACTCCAGCATTGTTGAGAGACCAGTATTGAGGCGTACTGAGACCCACTTCTTCAAGGAGGCCTTTTGTAACCATGGGTTCCGTGCCACTCACCATGTAGGTATCCGCTAAAGTCATTCTTTGAATGGCCAGGAATCCTTACAAGTTCAGCTTCTTTAGAGGGGAAAGCTAATTTGGTTTTTTGCTGTTGTTTTTTTTTAAATCAAGTCATTTGGATTTTCCACTTCATTCGCTTCTTTTCCATTCCAGGTTTGGATGAAAGCACTGGCATGGTGGTCAGCAGCCCAAGGAAGGAGGTGAAGTACATAGCCGGGAAACCCATTCTCGACAACAATGCCGTGAATCTGTTTACTTCTGTCCTCGTGGCCCTCTTGCTCCCAACTGCTGCTTGGGGTTTTTGGCCTAGACAGTGAACTTTACTTCATTTACCAAAGGTAAAACTATGACGAATGTAGCTAAGCTTGCAATTCCAAGTTTTATCCCGAGAAGAATAACTGTAATGACAGAGCAGAAGTGCCAGTTCCCCTCTAGTCATTATGACGGCGTGCCACGGCCTTCCTCTCTATGTGTGTTTCTAACAGCTCATATCTTCCCAGTGCAAGACACGACTCAATTTAGCTACTTTTCTTCTGCTGAGTAGAACTTGAACAGTGAGGTTATAATGTCCCAATATGTTGAACTGAAAGTTCCTGCATGGTAGATATAAATTTTGTTTTGTTTATTTAAATCAGCAAAGAGACTAAAAGTGATAACATTTTTAAATGGTTGAGTTGTGATGGAGAAATGCCTCCCTGCCAGTTACCCAGATGTCATATCCATTTTAAGTATTTAAACGAATGTGTGCGGAAGCCTGCGTAAGTGTAGTATCCTGGACTTCTCCCGTTACCTGCCACTTACTACTGTAAAAAGTGTGGAGCTTGGTTCCTGGTGAGCTGCAAGGCCTTCTCCACGTTTGTTCTTCCTTCCTCAGAGTTAGTGATGGAAAAAAAAGTAAATGTCTTTTTCATGTGACCATTAGAATGCACACAAAAAAGATTATTTTTAAGTAAAAGCAAAAGAGATTCCTGAGATCTAAACAATGTGCACCTTTCTGTGTATTTCAGTTGGTCTCTGAGCAGAAGTTATCTTAAATTTAATACCTTTGAGGTGTTTTGTAGCTTTCTTTGAAATTCGTCTATGAATGTGGTTTACATTAGCATCTTGACCAGTGAGAGTCACTGGAAAATTAGTGCAATTACTGCTTCATTCGCTGTCCTAGAATTCACTGGAAGATGCTGTGATTTCCTATTAAGGTATGCTCTCCTCTATTACAGCCTCAACCAAAGTGAATGCTACTTTCAGTTACGTTCTTCAGTTTGATGGAAGTGCTAAAGGAGTTTAATATAGTATGGATTATTGTGCTAAAAGTATTTTGAAATATCTCTCATGTGATTTCAATATCTTTCTTCCCCTGCCCCTTGTTCATTCATAGAAAAATTGAGGAGAGATTCATGAATAAGCCACTATCAGAGTGGAGAAAGCTTAGAATTCTTTATTGGTGACTGCTTCAGTGATTATCTAGAAATGACTTGGTTCAGGAAGAATTTTTTAAAAAACAGTTGACACACTTAAGCCTTAAGACAAACAACTCAGTGGGTCTCAACCTATCTGCTTTGTGTATACATTGACATCACCTGAGCATCTTTTTAAAGAAATACTTACATCTGCGCTTCTTCCAAAAATTCTGATTTATGTGGTCTGGGACACAGACTGAGTATTGGGAGTTTTTAAAGCTCTGGCTGCACCTTAGAATTGTGTTTTTAAACACAATTTTAATAGGGAGTTTTTAAAAACACTGTTGTAAAGGCTGCTCTTTAGACTAAGTAAATCAGAATGTCTGAAAGTGAGATCCATGCATGGGTTATTTTTAGAAAACTTCCTAGGAGAGTCCAGTGTTTAAACAGTTTGAGAACTATAAAATAAGAATATGCTGTCCTTAGTCATGCTTGACTCTTTACAGCCCTATGGATGGACTGTAGCCTGCCAGCCTCCTCTGTCCATGAGATTTTTCCAGGCAAGAATATTGGAGTGGGTTGCCATTTCCTCCTCCAGAAGATCTTCCCAACATGGGGATCAAACCTGCTTCTCCTGTGTCTCCTGCATTAGCAGGCAGATTCTTTACCATTGAGCCACTAGGGAAGCCCCAAATTAAGAATATCTTTATACAAATGTCAAATCATTATGTTGTACACCTGAAATTAATGTTGTATACCTGAAGTTAATGTTGTATATCAATTATAGTTCAATAAAAATAAATTAAAAAAGAATACCCCATACCTAAAAGTCTGAAAAGAATGGGGCTTTTCATTTTTATGCAGACAGCTATTAGCAACAGTACTGGGTGCTGTCTTTGTGGATGTGTAGCTTCTGCTAATACGGAGTCTTACGTGACTGCCCAGATCATTTCTCTGTCGTTTTTTTGTATGCAGCTTGTGTGTTGCTACAGCTGTTCTAACATTCCTCTTTTCTCTTCTCCTGGAGATTTAACCTCATGACATTCTTTGGGGAAGACATACTCATTGGAACCATTTTGGGGTTTGGAGGAATCGCCACATTGGTAACAGTTTGGGGACATACGCTTTACAATCCTTTATTTGAAAACCAAGGGCTAGTTGTGTTTTGGAATCAAAATTTTTCGGATTTTAGACAAGTGATAGGGTAAATATAAAATATTTTATGTAAAACTGGGCAAAGAGTCTAGAAGGGCCCCCATTACCAAATACACTGATATTTCTGTGGTGGATATATGAATACCACTAATAAATGTGATAACTAAAGATGCCGAGAGCATCAGATCAGGTCAGATCAGTTTTTGTCACAGAATTTAGGAAGAAACTCTCTGTTTGCAGAGCATGTTTGGATATGGTAATTGTAGACTTTTTAAAAATGTGCTTTTTTAAAAAACAATTTTCCATGTATTAGATATTTTACTGTGACCATAAACAGTTTATGTAAAAAATGCTTTTCATAGAAAGAGCTCCATGGAGGCATTTACTAAGTAATACGTGTACTGCTGCCTACCTAGGCAGCCTAAAGGCATACATTCTATTTCTTGCCATACTCTCACACAGTAGAAAAGAGCAAGGTATATCTGGCTCAGGGCAGCTCCTAAAGGAGATCTGAAGACTTCAAGGAGTATTATTTGAAGACTCATCAAAGGGAGCCATTAAGAAAACAGTGAACTGATAAGGCATTCCATTCGTAGCTTTTCTCATCACTTAAGTTATCTATGCTTTGGCCCACGTGCAGATGGTGGTAGTTTAGTCACTAAGTCATGTCCAGCTCTTGCGACCCCATGGACTGTAACCTGCCAGGCTCCTCTGTCCATGGGATTCTCCAGGCAGGAATACTGGAGTGGGTTGCCATTTCCTTCTCCAGGGAATCTTCCCGACCCAGGAATCAGTATCTCTTTCTTTTTTCTAGCTGCTTTACCTGTAGGATGCTGAGTCCAGAAATGCCAACCTCATCCCAATTAGGCATAGACTTAGTATAAAGAACAGTCACGTGAGGTGACATGTTGTAAACGTTGCCACATGCCTGCAGTGCAGACAGCTGCTGCCTGTCTGCACCTGGGAATCCTGGAGCCCCACCCTCTGGTGTTCCTGACGCCACCACAGTGAGAGGAGACTGCTTAGCCAGCAGATCCCAGGTGACTTGCAAGAGCTTTCAGCGTGAGTGCACAAATGTGCAACTGCACCACGGAGTATTGTTGCTATAACTTCAAATGGTTCTGAACATTTAAAAAATAAGTGTTCAGTATATGTTAATTAAGTTGTTTGAGCCTAATCAGCTTTCCCGTTTGAGTCACTAAAAGTTGATGATCAGGAACATATTTCTGGAAGAAAATTTAAAAACTAGTTTGGTTACCTGAACTTTACAGGACTGCCGTGATGCCAGTGTTTCTCAATCGTGTGACACAGTTCTAATGGCTTTGGAACTAATGAATCAGAAAGTGATTGTAGAAGGGGTAGGGTTGAGGTGGGTTAAAATGGCAAAGCTCCTGAATTTATTTTTCCTGACAATACATGGTAATTCCCTTTCATTTATCATAACCGCATCCTTCAAAACTTATTTTATACATGTGGCAACTCTTTTTTTAATGTTTGAATTTTTTTAATGTGCAATTCATACTCTGAATCTATCCTTTTTTAAAAATTGTAACACTAGAGGTCAACTAAAATATCCTTTGTCTCCTCAACAAATCTAGCTTTCTCCCACCTTCAAGATAACAACTGCTAGAAATTTGAGATATTTTCTAGATATTACTTGTTTTGAATGTCTTTTAATATATATAAATCAGTCAGATTTTCTGATAATTTGCACTGTCATTTTGCTGCTTCAAGTCAGGTACTTATACCCAAGAAAAACCTATTTAGGAAAAATGATCAGAAGTATATATACAAAAATATTAATGTGTTACCTGTTATGATTATAGATTATGTTTATTTCTGAAATAATTTTTAAGTTTATGATCTATTAATTATTTGCCAATAAAGCTACTGTTAAAATACCTATACAAATCTATGAGGTTTTTGTTTTTGGCTGTTTGTGCTTCTTGTGGGATTTCAGTTCCCTGGCCAGGCATTGAACTCGGGCCTCAGCAGTGAAAGCACCAAATTCTAATCACTGGACAGCCAGGGAATTCCCTAAATACTGTTCTAAAAGTCTGCAATCAAGTTTCTTCTGCAAATGAAAAAATGCTCAGAGTAACCGAAATAATCTCTGGGAATAACCTCTCTTCCCTACCACCCTTCCCCATTGTTATTTTAAATGGTATTCCCTCTCTTTATAAACAGCCTTATTAGCAATGAATTTGAAAAGTTAAATAGGGTTTCAAGCCACATAAATCCAGTCACCCAATGTTCACCTGATGTCTTTATGCTTCAGCTACTGTGTTCTGGATCTAGTGAATCAAAGATGGCTGATAAGGACTGTGCCCTCCGGGTCTGATAAGAGTGGGGAAGACAGACGTGTGTAACTAGCATGTTGAATAAATGTGACACGTGGACTGTGTTAATCACAGTCCACTTTTTGTCTTCTATTAGCCCTTCAAACTTCCCATAACCTTATATAGAAACATGGACATTTGCCATGTGAATAGCAAGCTGTGATCATTCCTTATTATTCCTAGAAACAGGTGGGAGAATGGGTGAACTCTCAGCAGAAAACCACATTCCCCTTCCCCACTGCAGGCTGCCAGCTGAAGCAGGTTCAAGCTGAGAGTGGGGATTTGGTGGGGGAAGATTTGTTTTTATGTTTGGCTTTTATTTTTTAACCCAGGTGTGTCTGTTCTAAATGCTGAACTGAAAATGCTGATAAACTCAAGTTTTGCTGATTCTGGTTGACTGAATGTTTGTATGGCCTCACATGTTGAAATCGTAACCTCCAGTGTGATGGTGGTAGGAGATCGGGCTTTGAGAGGTGATTGGATCATTGATCCTCCTGAGTGGGATCGGTGCCTTATAAAACATACGCCAGAGAGCTCTCTTGTCCTCTCCACCACGTGAGGACACTTGAGAAAATGGCCATCTGCAACCCAGAAGGGGGCCCTCACAAAATCCGACCTTGCTGCCACCCTGACCTTGGACTTCTAGCCTCCAGAACTGTGAAAAGTAAATTTCGGTTGCTTGTAGGTCACCCAGTCTCTGGTACTTTTGTTACAGCCATTGGAACAGACTGAGACACTGCTGTAGAAGCGGGAAGGGAGATAGAGGCAGGAAGAAATAAGTCTGCAATGATAGTTTTGGTTGTCTAGGCATGGCAGATGGTGACTGCAGCCATGAAATTAAGAGACACTTACTCCTTGGGAGAAAAGTTATGACCAACCTCGACAGCATATTAAAAAGTAGAGATGTTACTTTGCCAACAAAGGTCCGTCTAGTCAAGGCTATGGTTTTTCCAGTAGTCATGTATGGATGTGAGAGTTGGACTATAAAGAAAGCTGAGCACCAAAGAATTGATGCTTTTGAACTGTGGTGTTAGAGAAGACTCTTGAGAGTCCCTTGGACTGCAAGGAGATCCAACCAGTCCATCCTAAAGGAAATCAGTCCTGAATATTCATTGGAAGGATTGATGGTGAAGCTGAAACTCCAATACTTTGGCCACCTGATGTGAAGAACAGACTCATTTGAAAAGACTCTGATGCTGGGAAAGATTGAAGGCGGGAGGAGAAGGGGATGACAGAGGATGAGATGGTTGGATGGCATCACTGACTTAATGGACATGAGTCTGAGTAAACTCCGGAAGTTGGTGCTGGACAGGGAGGCCTGGTGTGCTGCAATTCATGGGGTCACAAAGAGTCAGACACGACTGAGCAACTGAACTGAGGCATGGCAGATGGCAAAAGCTGGTGTTACTGGATGAGTCTCGTATAGGAGGTTAAATTTGGTATTACCTTGTAGGGTGCTTTTGTGGGCTACTTGGAGGTTTCCTAGCGCTTCCTCTGGAAGTGCTAGCCAGTCTCTGTGCAATCTCTGGCTTCACTGTCAAAGAGCGAGTCAAGCACTTTCTTGCCCTCTGGGATCCCCGGCAGGGATTAGTCCCCTGGGGGTCTAACTTTCTCAGGCATGACTCGAGTACTGGCTTGCTCTCTCCTCTCCTTCACAGTTCTTAACACCAGCAGCTGCATCTGTAGTCCAAGTGGTTCGTTCCATCAGTTATCTGTTAAAGCAAACTACCCCAGAACTTCAGTTTGTGGCTGGCTACTGGGGTTGAGCTCAGCTGGGCAGTTCTGTTTTAAGTAACGTCACTGGGCTCGTTCAGCCATGTCTGCAGTCAGGTGACAGGTCAGCAGGGGGCTGGACGGGCTCTGTTGTATGACTGGCACTGTGGTGCTGCCCCTTGACTAGGCTTCTCTACATGACCTGTCTGTCATCCTTCAGACACAGGCATTTCAAGAAACCAAAAGTAGGAGCTGCAAGTTCTCTTAAGGCCTCGCCTTAGAAGTCTCATGATGTCATTTCTGTCAGTCCAAAACGTCAAAAGTCTACTTAGATTCAAGGGGTGGAAAAATGTACTCCACCCTTCGTGGAAGGAATACTAGAGTTACATGTGTTAGTCACTCAGTCATGTCCAGCTGTTTGCAACTCCAGGCTCCTAAGGTACCCTTCCAGGCTCCTCTGTCCACAGGATTTCTCAGGCAAGAATACTGGAGTGGGTTGCCATTCCCTTCTCCAGGGGAATCTTCCTGACCCAGGGATCAAACCTAGGTCTCCTGCATTGCAGGTGGATTCTTCACCATCTGAGCCACCAGGGAAGCTGTACTAAAGGAGAAAGGTGACGGAGGCCTGTGATGACGCGGCGGCATTATTCCAACAATCTCGCACTCTATTACTTCTCGATTTCTGGGCATCTAGCCTCCCTCTGCTGAGGTCATCTTACCTCTTGGGTAACCCTACTGGACAGGATTCAAGACAACCTCGTGATAAGGTTTCGCAGGTGAACTTCATGTGCTCTGTGAGAAAAGTCCGTGGGTTGCTTTGACAACCCCTGGAAGTGCTAGCCAAACTCAGTGAAATCTCTGTCTTCAGCATCTAACAGGGGGTCGGACACTGTCTTGTCCTCTGGAATCCCGGGCAGGGCTCAGTCCTCAGGATGAATGTTGCCATTAACTTTCTCAGGTACGACTTGGGCACTGGCCTTCCCTCTCTCTCTGAACTAAAGGAAAAACTCTCTCAGGTGCACTTGAAGGTTCCTCCCTGGGTTGAGGATTCACAGCCTGGCTACCACTCCCTCTAAAGAAACTGTTCACTCTCCACACAGAAGCTTTCTCCTCTCTGGCTGCATTTTATAACTCTGGTCCGGCTGAGGAGTCCAGGAGTTCTCCAGCAGGTTTCAGGTTCTCTGTGCAAGGGTGTGTGCATTATCTTCAATTCAGCCTCCAGATGTCAGTCATACTTGCATCTCCATCACAACGAGGCAGGTAGACTCACTGTCATCCTAACACTGTCTTCACATACATAATATTTTATCCAGGATACAAGGGTAAGACAAAGGCAAGTGAGAACCCTGCCACTAGCTGCTTGGTGATCTGAGAACACCTGGCAGAAAACATTAAGTGGGACACTAAAAATGAGTAAAAGTTCGTCAAGTCAAGACAGTGGGGAACTCCCTCCCAGAGGGTATGACGACACATCCAAGTACTGAGCTGCAAAGGGTTAACATTTTGAAGGGACTGTGGCTAGAGATTTGGTACTGACTAAAAATATAAGCATCTGAATGCAGAGTTCCAAAGAATAGCAAGAAGAGATAAGAAAGCCTTTTTCAGCAATCAATGCAAAGAAATAGAGGAAAACAACACAATGGGAAAGACTAGAGATCTCGTCAAGACAATTAGAGGCACCAAGGGAACATTTCATGCAAAGATGGGCTTGATAAAGGACAGAAATGCCATGGACCTAACAGAAGCAGAAGATATTAAGAAGAGGTGGCAAGAATACACAGAAGAACTGTACAAAAAAGAGCTTCATGACCAAGATAATCATGATGGTGTGCTCACTCATCTAGAACGAGACATCCTGAATGTGAAGTCAAGTGGGCCTTAGAAAGCATCACTACGAACAAAGCTAGAAGAAGTGATGGAATTCCAGTGGAGCTGTTTCAAATCCTGAAAGATGATGCTGTGAAAGTGCTGCGCTCAATATGCCAGCACATTTGGAAAACTCAGCAGTGGCCACAGGACTGGAAAAGGTCAGCTTTCATTCCCATCCCAAAGAAAGGCAATGCCAAAGAATGCTCAAACTACCACACAATTGCACGCATCTCACATGCTAGTAAAGTAATGCTCAAAATTCCAAGCCAGGCTTCAGCAATACGTGAACCATGAACTTCCTGATGCTCAGGTTGGTTTTAGAAAAGGCAGAGGAACAAGAGATCAAATTGCCAACATCCGCTGGATCATGGAAAAAGCAAGAGAGTTCCAGAAAAACATCTATTTCTGCTTTATTGACTATGCCAAAGCCTTTGACTGTGGATCACAATAAACTATGGAAAATTCTTCAAGAGATGGGAGTACCAGACCACCTGACCTGCCTCTTGAGAAACCTATATGCAGGTCAGGAAGCAACAGTGAGAACCGGACATGGAACAACAGACTGGTTCCAAATAGGAAAAAGAGAACATCAAGGCTGTATATTGTCACTCTGCTTATTTAACTTATATGCAGAGTACATCAGAGAAACCCTGGGCTGGAAGAAGCACAAGCTGGAATCAAGATTGCTGGGTGAAATATCAATAACCTCAGATATGCAGATGACAACACCCTTAAGGCAGAAAGTGAAGAGGAACTAAAAAGCCCCTTGATGAAAGTGAAAGAGGAGAGTGAAAAAGTTGGCGTAAAGCTCAATATTCAGAAAACTAAGATCATGGCATCTGGCCCCATCACTTCATGGAAAATAGATGGGGAAACAGTGGAAACAGTGTCAGACTTTACTTTGGGGGGCTCCAAAATCACTGCAGATAGTGATTGCAGCCATGAAATTAAAAGACGCTTACTCCTTGGAAGGAAAGTTATGACCAACCTAGATAGCATATTCAAAAGCAGAGACGTTACTCTGCCAACAAAGTTCCGTCTAGTCAAGCCCATGGTTTTTCTAGTGGTTATGTATGGATGTGAGAGTTGGACTGTGAAGAAAGCTGAGCGAAGAAGAATTGATGCTTTTGACCTGTGGTGTTGGAGAAGACTCTTGCGAGTCCCTTGGACTGCAAGGAGATCCAACCAGTCCATTCTAAAGGAGATCAGTCCTAGGTGTTCTTTGGAAGGACTGATGCTAAAGCTGAAACTCCAATACTTTGGCCACCTCATGTGAAGAGTTGACACATTGGAAAAGACCCTGATGCTGGGAGGGATTGGGGACAGGAGGAGAAGGGGACGACAGAGGATGAGATGGCTGGATGGCATCACCAACTCGATGGACATGAGTTTGAGTGAACTCCAGGAGTTGGTGATGGACAGGGATGCCTGGCGTGCTGCAGTTCATAGGGTCACAAAGAGTCGGATACGACTGAGCTACTGAACTGAACTGAACTGAACCGAAAGACTGAAAGTGAAGGTGTTAGTCACTCAGTCATGTCCAACTCTTTGTGACCCCATGGACTGTAGCCTGTCAGGCTCCTCTGTCTCTGGGATTCTCCAGGCAAGAATACTGGAGTGAGTAGCCATTCTCTTCTCCAGGGTGTCTTTCCGACCCAGTGATGAAACCCAGGTCTCTTGCATTGACAGATTCTTTACCGTCTCAGCCATCAGGGAAGCCCTGGTAGTTTGGAATCTGTAAAGAACCCTAATACTAACCCTGTGACCTTAGAGCAAAATATAGTCTTTCTATGTGGAAAATGGTGTTAATATGCGTAGTTTAGTTTCACATATCATTGATATCAAATCAGTCAGTTCAGTTTAGTTCAGTTCAGTCACTTAGTCGTGTCCGACTCTTTGAGACCCCATGAATTTCAGCACGCCAGGCTGCAATGTCGATCCCTGTCCATCACCAACTCCCGGAGTTCACTCAGACTAGTGTCCATCAAGTCAGTGATGCCATCCAGCCATCTCATCCTCTGTCGTCCCCTTCTCCTCCTGCCCTCAATCCCTCCCAGCATCAGGGTCTTTTCCAATGTGTCAACTCTTTGCATGAGGTGGCCAAAGTACTAGAGTTCCAGCTTCAGCATCAGTCCTTCCAAAGAAATCCCAGGGTTGATCTCCTTCAGAATGGACTGGTTGGATCTCCTTGCAGTCCAAGGGACTCTCAAGAGTCTTCTCCAACACCACAGTTCAAAAGCATCAATTCTTCGGCACTCAGCCTTCTTCACAGTCCAACTCTCACATCCATACATGACCACTGGAAAAACCATAGCCTTGAGTAGACGGACCTTAGTCGGCAAAGTAATGTCTCTGCTTTTGAGTATGCTCTCTAGGTTGGTCATAACTTTTCTTCCAAGGAGTAAGCGTCTTTTAATTTCATGGCTGCAGTTGCCATCTGCAGTGATTTTGGAGCCCAAAGAAATAAAGTCTGACAGTGTTTCCACTGTTTCTCCATCTATTTCCCATGGAGTGATGGGACCAGATGCCATGATCTTCATTTTCTGAATATTGAGCTTTACGCCAACTTTTTCACTCTCCTCTTTCACTTTCATCAAGAGGCTCTTTAGTTCCTCTTCACTTTCTGCCATAGAGGTGGTGTCATCTGCATATCTGAGGTTACTGATATTTCTCCCGGCAATCTTGATTCCAGCTTGTGTTTCTTCCAGTCCAGCATTTCTCATGATGTACTCTGCATGTAAGTTAAATAAGCAGGGTGACAATATACAGCCTTGACGTACTCCTTTCCCGATTTGGAACCAGTCTGTTTTTCCATGTCCAGTTCTAACTGTTGCTTCCTGACCTGCATACAGATTTCTCAAGAGGCAGGTCAGGTGGTCTGTTATTGCCATCTCTTTCAAAATTTTCCACAGTTTCTTGTGATCCACACAGTCAAAGGCTTTGGCATAGTCAATAAAGCAGAAATAGATGTTTTTCTGGAACTCTCTTGCTTTTTCCATGATCCAGCGGATGTTGGCAATTTGATCTCTGGTTCCTCTGTCTTTTCTAAAACCAGCCTGAACATCTGGAAGTTCATGGTTCATGTATTGCTGAAGCCTGGCTTGGAGAATTTTGAGCATTACTTTACTAGCATGTGAGATGAGTGCACTTGTGCAATAGTTTGAGCATTCTTTGGCATTGCCTTTCTTTGGGATGGGAATGAAAACTGACCTTTTCCAGTCCTGTGGCCACTGCTGAGTTTTCCAAATGTGCTGGCATATTGAGTGCAGCACTTTCACAGCATCATCTTTCAGGATTTGAAATAGCTCTACTGGAATTCCATCACTTCTACTAGCTCTGTTCATAGTGATGCTTTCTAAGGCCCACTTGACTTCACATTCCAAGATGTCTGGCTCTAGATGAGTGATCACACCATCGTGATTATCCGGGTCGTGAACATCCTTTTTTTACAGTTCTTCTGTGTATTCTTGCCATCTCTTCTTAATATCTTCTGCTCTGTTAGGTCCATACCATTTCTGTCCTTTATTGAGCCCATCTTTGCATGAAATGTTCCCTTGATATCTGTAATTGTCTTGAAGAGATCGCTAGTCTTTCCCATTGTGTTGTTTTCCTCTATTTCTTTGCATTGATCGCTGAAGAAGGCTTTCTTATCTCTTCTTGCTATTCTTTGGAACTCTGCATTCAGATGCTTTTATCTTTCTTTTCTCCTTGGCTTTTTGCTTCTCTTCTTTTCACAGCTATTTTAAGGCTTCCCCAGACAGTCATTTTGCTTTTTTGCATTTCTTTTCCATGGGGATGGTCTTGATCCCTGTCTCCTGTACAATGTCATGAACCTCATTCCATAGTTCATCAGGCACTCTATCTGTCAGATCTAGGCCCTTAAATCTATTTCTCACTTCCACTGTATAATCATAAGGGATTTGATTTAGGTCATACCTGAATGGTCTAGTGGTTTTCCCTGCTTTCTTCAATTTAAGTTTGAATTTGGTAATAAGGAATTCATGATCTGAGCCACAGTCAGCTCCTGGTCTTGTTTTTGTTGACTGTATAGAGCTTCTCCATCTTTTGCTGCAGAGAATATAATCAATCTGATTTTGTTGTTGACCATCTGGTGATGTCCATGTGTAGAGTCTTCTCTTGTGTTGTTGGAAGAGGGTGTTTGCTATGACCAGTGTCAATATAAGTAAAAAGCCTCTGGGAAAACCATGTGCTCTAGGCAGAATGGTCCCCAGAAGCTGTCCATGTCTCAGTCTTTGGAGTCTTTGACAGCCAGACTTGGGAAAGGAGACTTACAGATTAAGGTTAAGAACTCTGAGGTGGGGAGATTAGCCTGAAGTACCCAGGTGAATTCAACTTGCTCACAGGCATCCCTTAAAATGGAAAACTTTTCCAGGCTGTGATCAAAGAAAGAGATGTGACAACAGAAGAAGAGTCAGAGAGATGCTGGTTTTGCAGATGGATGAAGGGGGCCATGAGCCAAGGAATGTGGGCAGCTTCTAGAAGCTGGTGAAGTGAGGAAACGCATTCTTCCCTGTGGTCTGCATAAGAATGCAGCCCTGCCGATGCCTTGACTTCAAGACTTTTGACCTGCAGAACGGTAAGGCTATTGCAGTGATTTTGGAGTCCAAGAAAATAAAGTCTGTCACTGCTTCCACTGTTTCCCCATCTATTTGCCATGAAGTGATGGGACTGGCTGCCATGATCTCAGTTTTCTGAATGTTGAGTTTTAAGTCAACTTTTTCACTCTCCTCTTTCAGTTTCATCAAGAGGCTCTTTAGTTCCTCTTCACTTTCTGCCATAAGGGTGGTGTCATCTGCATATCTGAGGTTATTGATATTTCTCCCAGCAATCTTGATTTCAGCTTGTGTTTCATCCAGCCCAGGGTTTCTCATGATGTACTCTGCATACAAGTTAAATAAGCAAGGTGACAATATACAGCCTTGACATACTCCTTTCCCAATTTGGAACCAGTCTGTTGTTCCATGTCCAGTTCTAACTGTTGCTTCTTGATCTGCATACAGATTTCTCAGAAGGCAGGTCAGGTGGTCTGGTATTCCCATCTCTTGAAGAATTTTCCAGTTTGTTGTGATCCACACAGTCAAAGGCTTTGGCATAGTCAATAAAGCAGAAATAGATGTTTTTTCTGGAATTCTCTTGCTTTTTCGATGATCCAGTGGATGTTTGCAATTTGATCTGTGGTTCCTCTGCCATTTCCAAATCCAGCTTGAACATCTGGAAGTTCTCAGTTCGTGTACTGTTGAAGCCTGTCTTGGAGAATTTTGAGCATTACTTTGCTAGTGTGTGAGATGAGTGCAATTGTATGATAGTTTGAACATTCTTCAGAAGTGCCTTTCTTTGTGATTGGAATAAAAATTGACCTTTTCCAGTCCTGTGGCCACTGCTGTACTACCTGGGAAGCCCTTGGTTAATATAGTTTGATATAAAAAATATATATATTTTTCTTCCCTCTCAAAAAATAACTTACACGAACCTAGTAAATTCATATAACATTGGAGGTTATCTTTTTCACAGAATAATAACAATAATGTCAAATATAACAGTGACTTCCCTGAGGTTTGATATCAGGTCCATGAAGATTCCACATGATGCGGGGCAGCTAAGCCTGGCTGCCACAACTACTGAAGCCTGTGCACCTAGAGCCCATGTCTGCAACAAGGGAAGCCGCCACTCTGAGCCCCCGCTTGAGGAAACTAGAGACAGCCTGAGAGCAACATCGGAGACCTTGCACAGCTGAAAATAAATAAATAAAAATTCAGAAAAAGTAGAAATAACTTGCTTTCGCATGGCACTTTGGATGTGTCAAATAGCAATGATAACATTTGCATGTGTGCATGCTCATTTTCCCAGTTGTGTCTGACTCTTCCTCTGTCCATGGGATTCTCCAGGCAAGAATACTGGAGTGGGTTGCCATTTCCTCCTCCAGGGCATCTTCCCAACCCAAACTGAACCCGAGTCTCCTGTGTCTCCCACACTGGCAGGCAGATTCTTTACCCTGAGCCACCTGGGAAGTCCAATGATAACATTAACTATCTGCATATTATAATGCTAGAGACTGTGCTAGGTAGGTTAGAAGGGTGAACTCACGTGATCCTCACAGCAACATCGTGAGCTAGGTGCTATTAATAGCCCCATTTTACGGATGAAGAACCTGAGGCCAGAGAGGCTAAGTAAACAGGGTCATGCAGCTAGTGAGTGGCAAAGCTAGGCTTGGAACCCAGGCAGTCTAGCTCTATTGTGCTGCATCCGGCTGCCTTTCAAAGCTCACATGGTCTATTAGTTTTCTGTGGCTGCTGAAAAATGAAAAAATGATCACAAACTTAATGGCTTAAAACAACACTGATTTGAAGGGGACAACAGAGGATGAGATGGTTGGATGGCACCACCAACTCAATGGACATGAGTTTGAGCAAGCTCCCGGAATTGCTGATGGACAGGGAAGCCTGGCATGCTGCAATCCATGCGGTCACAAACAGACACAACTGAGCAACTAAACTGAATAGTAATCACAGGACTCCCTATGCTCTTTAAACTCATCAACAGTTATTTCCTTACACATGCTGCACATATCTGGGCCATCTGGACTATTAATACTCTCAGGATATCTCCTATGCTTTCAGATATCTCCATGTTATTCCACACATTCTTACTAGAAGGCTTTTGCTTCTATTCTGGCAGGAAGTTGACTGGCATCTGTGAGAACATGTATGTACTTGCACATGATAGATTAGATCCTAGAGTGATAGGAATATGGTAAAATAATTTGTGTCCACTTTCCAAACTCCTTTACCCTTTTACTTAATTTCCACCCCATATTCCCACTCCCAAAACCTCTATCTTTAGAGCCTTTGAGGGAAGAAACAAGAGTCATTACAAAAAGTAGGAAGTGCTATCTAAATATCCCGATCACCATGGTCCCTACTGGGTTTCTGCCTGGTGGAAGAAGAGAAAAATCATCTGGCTTGCGAGGACATGTCTTTGAGCCGTCTCTGTGTCTCGCTCACTGCCCCACTCTCCCTAGGAGCTGAATGAGTCTCACGCATTTTTACCCAGTGGCAGGTTAGTGGGTGCTCCTGGAAGATTTCCTCACCTCCCACCACCAGGTTTTTGTTTCCCTGCTTATAATCAGGGTTGCTAAGATGACCTCTCCTTGAGTGTGTGCATGCATGCTTAGTCACGTCCGACTCTTTTGCGACCCATGGACTGTAGCCTGTCAGGCTCCTCTGTTCATGAAATTTTCCATGCAAGAATACTAGGTTGGGTTGCTGTTTTCTCCTCCAGGGGATCTTCCTGACCCAAGAATTGAGCCTGAGTTTCCTGTGTCTCCTGCATTGGCAGGTTGATTCTTTACCACTGACCCAAGGGAACCCAGAGGGAAGCCCTCTGGGCACATTATAAATGATTATTTTTCTTCTTCTCCTGGAGGGAGACTTCTCTGTGGTATGACTCTTGGAGGTAAAATTCAGGAAATTGTAGAACCTCTCTAATCTGGGGTCCTGTAGTGGTTTTTAACTCTCAAGATGGTCTACACTGAGCTTCCAGCAATTCCTCAATTATAGTTAAAAGTCTTTCTACTGATACTGGCTCCATACTGGTTCCAGCTGCTGGATTTTGCTCCTGGGCTTCTGCTCCCTGTTATAATAGCTGTGATTCTCTGTATCCATCTGTCTCTCTCCAGTCTGGGGGGAAGCAGTTTGCTCTGTGACCTCAGTTCTCTGGGAAAGCAAAAAGTCATTGACTTTGTGTGTTCAGCTTTTGCCTTGTTGTCAGATGAGAAACTTGAATTCACCAATGTGATTTTAATCCTTATGTTAACTGATTATAAACTGTGCAATAATAAGCCTAATTTTCTAATCAGGGAATAGTCATATATACTTTGCAAAGTTGCACAGAGATTTGGAGTTCATGTATGCAAATCACTTGTAGGGGAACTTAATGACTGGTAGGTTTATTATTGATTGATGGCACACTTTCTAAGGAACTGGGTATGTTCCAAATAGTAATCCAGTCTGAACTAAACATTAACTTTCAAAAAAGTTAAACTAAGCCTTTATTCACCTCTGCTTTCACTTGGAACCTGAAGCTCGGTTCAGTTGCCTGTGTTTCTAGTACTCACCTTACATGATTGTACACTAAAAATTGCTTTTCTGAGTAATGACTGTGATAAACTTTCATTCATTCCATATATGTAAATTACTTTCTTGATCCTCTTGTTTTATATCAGTACAGCAAATCATTTATACTAGAAAGTTCACTGGACTGAGAGATGGGAAAAATGAGACTGAGTCCTAATTCTAGCACTAATTAGCTGAATGATTTTGGGCAAATCACAGTAATACCTGAGTATCAGTTTCTTCATCCAAACCACAACCTATTTGAACTAGACAATCAAAACCCCCTTTCAGGGCTAAATTTCATTTATTCATTTCTTCAATATTTATTCATGATCTATTGGATATACAGATCTTCTCTGATTTATGATGGTGTTCATCCTGATAAACCCATTGAAAACTGAAAATACCCTAAGTTAAAATGCATTTAATACACCTACTGAATATCATAGCTTAGCCTAGCCTAGCTTAAAAGGTCTCAGAACACTAACATGACCTATAGTTGGGCGAAATCATATAACACAAAGCCTATTTTATAATAAAATGTTGAATAGTTCGTGTAATTTATTGAGTAGTATGCTGCTGCTACTGCTGCTGCTAAGTCGCTTCAGTCGTGTCCGACTCTGTGCGACCCCACAGACGGCAGCCCACCAGGCTCCCCCGTCCCTGGGATTCTCCAGGCAAGAACACTGGAGTGGGTTGCCATTTCCTTCTCCAATGCATGAAAGTGAACAGTGAAAGTGAAGTCGCTCAGTCGTGTCCGACTCTTAGCGACCCCATGGACTGCAGCCTACCAGTCTCCTCCGTCCATGGAACTTTCCAGGCAAGAGTACTGGAGTCGGGTGCCATTGCCTTCTCCGAGTATACTGAGAGTGAAAGCAGAATAGTTATCTGGGTGCAGGGTGGTTGTAAGTGTATCAGTTGTTTACCCTCACAGATCATGTAGATCCCTGGGAAATCCAGCTCCCTGCTACTGCCTGGCGACATGAAAGAGCATCCTAGTGAATATCACTAGGCTGGGAAAAGATCAAAACTCAAAACTGAAGTATGATTTCTACTGAATGTGTTTCACTTTCACACCATTGTAAAGTCAAAAAGTCATAAGCTGAACCACTATGAGTAGGGACTATCTGTAGTATATAGTATTAGGCATGAAGCACTGGGAGTCAGACAAAATGAACATAAATCTTAAACTCTAGCCAGGAGTTAGGCATTAAGCCAATAATCCCACGACTGAACACATAATGACACATTGTGAAGGACGTGATAGGAGTTGTGAAGGCAAATATAATGTTGGTGGATGATTACAATAGTGGGACCTCGAAGGGCTAATTGTGTTGGAAAGTCAAGAAATATTTTTCTGAGGAAACAATAGTAGGCAATGGCCAAGTTTTGTTTGTTTGTTTTCGAAAAAGGGAGTGGGTGGGTAGGGAGTAGAGAGCATTCCTGGAATAAGAAAGAGCCAGCAGAAAAGCCTTGAAGCAGAAAAGAGCTTGGCCCGTTAAAGGAAGGCAGAGGTGGCTGTCAGGCTGGAGCATAGTGAACAGGGGCGAGAGTCATTCAAAGAGCATGGACGGAGCCCCTGACGACAGGACTGAACCCTGACAGAGCTTTGCCTTCTCAGACTCTGGGTTCTATCTCAGTGCCACAGAGAACAACTGCCAAGTTTTTCCAAATTTCCGTGAATCTGAGATTTAGCCTCACTCTATTCCTCTCTGTAATATCTGCATTCTGCAAAGCAAAAGAGTCTTTTTGAGGAAACTCATCTGCAGTGACTAATACAAAAGAAGCTCAATCTACAAACGCTCAGTTTTTTTTTTTGGTGTACGAAGGAATTAAGGCAATGTTTTCAGTGTTGGCTGCAGAATGAAATCACCTGGGAAGTTTTGATAATTCCCATTGCTTTGTATCTCCTTTGGGGAAATTTGATCTAATTAGCCATGGAGTTGCTAAGAGTTGGACACGACTGAGCGACTTCACTTTCACTTTTCACTTTCATGCATTGGAGAAGGAAATGGAAACCCACTCCAGTGTTCTTGCCTGGAGAATCCCAGGGACGGGGGAGCCTGGGGGGCTGCCGTCTATGGGATCACACAGAGACATGACTAATGCGACTTAGCAGCAGCAGCAGCCTGAGGTACATAGCAAGAGAGTTTTTAAAAGATTCTCTGTGATTCTAATGTGCAGCCAAAATTAAGAACAATTTGGAGGGAAAGCTAGAAAGCTCAAAGTTTTAGCAATTTGTGTTCACCACATATGCATCTAATTTCAGCACGAGTTGTTTTTTTTTTTCTTTTAAACAGCCCATATGTTTGCCAGGCACCGTTCTCACAAACGTAGACTTTGAAAAAGTAGTACTTCACAAAATAGACTCATAACTCTCACAATAAACCCATAAGAATACTATTTCCCCGTTGGCTAAATAAAGAAATTGAAGCACAGAGTGTGAATGGTTTGCCCAAGGTCACATCACTGGGAAATGCAGAGCTAGCATTTGAACCGAGGCATCTGGCTGCAAAATACACATTCTTATCTGCTTTGTTGTAAGACCTCTGTGAATTCAGAAGACAGGAGACAGCTTGCATGCTTTCTACACTGCCAGTGTCAACTGAAAGAAAAACACGCAACAAAGAAGTAGTGGGTTAAGTTTTATTCAACATCATACTGAGGACTATAACCCAGGAAATATTCGCTCAGTGCTGTGCTAAGTCGCTTCAGGCGTGTCCGACTCTGTGCAACATTATAAGCTGTAGCCCACCAGGCTCCTCTGTTCATGGGATTCTCCAGGCAAGAATACTGGAGTGGATTGCCATTCCCTTCTCCAGGGGATCTCCCAGAACCAGGGATCGGACCCTACATCTAACCTGCGCTGGCAGGGAGTTTCTTTACCACTAGCGGCACCTGGGAAGCCCATTCTCTCAGAAGTTCTAGGAAATTGCTCCAAAGAAGTAGCGGAAGAGACAGTATACACATGAATTTTTTGGCTAGTTACACGTGGTTATACATAAAAAGATTACTGACATGCACAACCTGGTAAAATTCTTGAATTCTAAAGAACAAATATTATTAATGCTACCATTTAGAAGAATAAGCTGCTGAAAACAGAAGCACCTTTGCATTACCTCTGTAACACTAGTAGCTTGAAGGCAGTAGATTAGCATCTTTAGAAAGAGAGAAAGCAAGTTAGCTATGATCTAATTAATCTGAGAATGTGCAATAACTCAGAGCTAAGATCATTCCCGACTTCCCTGGTGGCTCAGAGGGTAAAGTGTCTGTCTACAATGCGGGAGACCCGGGTTTGACCCCTGGGTTGGGAAGATCCCCTGGAGAAGGAAATGGCAATCCACTCCAGGACTATTGCCTGGAAAATCCCATGGACAGAGGAGCCTGGTAGGCTACAGTCCATGGGGTCGCAAAGAGTCGGACACGACTGAGCGACTTCACTATCGCTAAGATCATTCCCCTGCCTTGACTAGAAAAATATTAAAGAAAAGACAACAAATTAAGGTGCACAAATACTTCAAAACAGAAGCGGAGGAAACAGAATGAACAATACACATTGCTAGGCAAATGCACAGTTCCGTATAAATAGATGAGGATAGACTGGGCATGTGGACAATACGTGTACAATATAAACAGGAAAACTTGAAAGGAAAATCTAAGTGTCTAGGACTGAGAGTATGAAACTCAGAGGGACAGCATAAGAAGAGAGGACTTAAAAGTTTCTAAGACCTCATGGATAGAGGGACGAAGGAGGCAAGCAAAATTCTTCTAAAGATCTTAACATATTGGTAATGAGAAGTGGAGGAGAAACAGAGTTCCTCAGTGGAGGAAACTGTGTGTCTAGGTAGGGCAATCTTTTGTGTTTTGTTTTCAAATAATAGTAGAAAAATGTGTGTCTGATTAAGAAATGTAACGGAAGGTTTTAATAGAACTGTTGAAGAGAGGGGAGAGTGAAATATTACCATGATTGAAACAGCTGAAATATGGAAAAGTGTATGTAGAAAAGTAAGACATAAGTATTACATATAAAGTATGAAGGAAGGAATAAAATACAGAGATCATTATTCAAGGTGCCAACTCCATCGAGGCCGACTCTGCAACCCCATGGACCGTAGCCCACCAGGCGCCTCTGATTTCCCAGGAAGAAAGCTGGAGTGGGTTGCCATGGCCTTCTCCAGGGAGACTTCCCTGCTGGCTCAGATGGTAAAGCGTCTGCCTCCAATGCGGGAGACCTGGGTTCGATCCCTAGGTTGGGAAGATCCTCTGGAGAAGGAAACGGCAACCTACTCTAGTATTCTTACCTGGAAAATCCCATGGATGGAGGAACGTGATAGGTTTTAGTCCGTGAGGTCTCCAAGAGTTGGACACGACTGAGCAATTTCACTTTCTTTCTCCAGGGTATCTCCAACCCAGGGGTCAAATCCAAGTCTGTTAAGCCTGCCGCATTGGCAGGTGGGTTCTTTACTACTAGCACCACCTGGGAAGCCCAATCATTACACTAACTTTAAAAAGACAACACCCAGGGCCTTCCCTGGTGGTTCAGCAGCTAAGACTGCACACTCCCAACGCAGGTAGCCTTGATCCCTGGTCAGGGAACTAGACCCACCTAAAAATCCTGAGTGGCGGAACTAAGATTGGTGCAGCCAAATAAATAAGAATAAATAAAAAGACAACATTCACGTTAAAAGATAAAAAACTGTTTAAAAGAAGCATAATCAAACTGATAGAACTGACAATTAAGGGAATAGGCAAAAGATATCAAGAAAATTCAAACAAAAAGAAAGCAGAGGAGACTTCAGTGTTCCAGTGGTTAACAGCGTTTCCACTCCAGGGAAGTGGATCCCCAGGTGGGGAGTTAAGATCCCACATGCGGCGAGGCCAAAAAAAAAAAAGCCAGACTGGAATTTCTTTTTTTTTGGCTACGTGGCATATGGTGTCTTAGTTCCCAGATCAGAGATCAAACCTGCAGCCCCCTGGTTGAAAGCGTAATCTTAACCACTGGAACACCAGGGAAGACTCAAGACTAAATGGAATTTGAAGTTGAAAGTACTGACATTATGTAATTTTTAAAGACACAGTTTATGAAAAAGATATAATTAAAAATGTGTATGCACCCAGCATCAGAGTGATCAGATATGTAAATCAAAACTATTAGAAATGCATGAAAAAAATATGATGTTTAGTTAAAGACTTAACTATATCCCTCTTAAAAATCAATTCTAGGAAAGCTAAATAAATCAATTAACTTAATTAAATAGCTATATATAGGACCTTCATGCTTAAGTGCTCAGTGTCTAACTCTTTTTGACCCCTTGGATTGTAGCATGCCTCCTCTGTCCACACAGGATTTTTCAGGCAAGAATACTGGAGTAGGTTGCAATTTCCTCCTCCAGGGGATCTGCCTGAGCCCGGGATCAAAACTGGATCTCCTGTGTCTCCTGCACTGCAGACAGATTCTTTACCGCTGAGCCACTGGGGAGCCCATATAAAGGATCTTATGTTCCTCTAATACACAATATTCATTTCGTTTCCTTGGAAATGTTACATTTATCACATACTTGCCCACAGAGAAAAGTTTAACAAATTAAAAAAACAAATAAAGATATCACTGCCTACTTTTTTCTAATCATAACCCAATAAAAATTAGAGGAAAATATATAGAAATGACAGAAAATGTATCTTCACTGAAATTAAGAAATACACTAATTTCTGTACCTTTGGATCAAAGAGTAAATCAAAAACAATTTCTAAACTATGAAGCAATGAAAAGGAGAAGACTTCACACCAAAATGTAGGGAACGTTCAAAAGCCAAACTTAGAAGGAAATCTTTCTCTCGAAATAAATTTATTACTAGATAAGAAAAAAAATAAAAATAAAGGAACTAAGTCTTTATCTTAAGAAATTAAAAAATTAAGAAAGTGTACTATAACATTAAAATTTTTTTTTAAATGCTGAAATTGAGGAAACAGGAAACAGAAACAATAGAAGAAACAAATAAGCTGGCTCTTTGAAAATAAACTAGATAAAGTTATAGGTCTGCTTAAGTGGGAGAGAGCAACAATTAGGTATGAGAAAAAAGGCATACAACGTATTCAGCAAAGACTAAAACCATTATGAGAATACTACTAGCAATTCTATAACAACAAGATATGTGTATATGTATGGCTGAGTCCCTTCACTGTTCACACTATCACGACATTGTTAATTAGACCAGGGAGCTAAATCCCACATGCCGCAACTGAGACCTTGTGCAGCCAAATAAATAAATTACACAAATCTGAAAAAAAACATTTGAAAGCCTTGAGTGAAATGGATAATTTCCTAGCAAAATATAAATTACCAAATATGTGTATTTTATATAAAATTACAGTCTTTACAAAAGAGATATTAAAGATGATTTTTTTTAAATTTACCACTTAAAAAAGACTACAGTACGAGATGGATTCACAACTTTTAAGAACAGATAATTCTGTTCCATTTTTTAAAGTTATTGTTTATATAAGAAATTTTTCAATTTATTTTAGGACATGAGAATAAATTTTAAATATATTATTTTATGGAGGCAAAAACTATAGTCCTATCTCACAACTACAAATGTATAATTCTCTTCCAAAATTTAGTAAATAGAATCTATATATATATATATATATATATCAAAAAATAAAAATTAGGTTCAAACAAGATTTGTTTCAGGAATGCAATGTGTCTGAACATCAGGAAATGTACCAATGTAATTCATTACTATGACAATTAAAGAGTGCCTAGAATAGTTAAAGATTGCCTAAGAGATCCAGTGAAATATTTATTAATTATTTTAAGTAATAATTAATTATTTTATTTTATTCAAAAATAATAATAAAATTAAGTGATAATTTTTTAAGTAATAAAATAATACTTATTTTATTAACCAATAAAATACTAATCAATTATGCTATTAGTCAGAGGAGTTAGTAAGGTGGCTACATATCAAGACAATATATTAAATTAATTAGGCTTTTAATTTTTGGTAACAAGCATGTAGAAATGAAGAATGAGAAAAATATTCCACATTTTATTCATAATAGTTGAAAAACTAGAATTCTTAGAAATAAATTGGTCAAAAATATGAAAAGAAATTTATAAAGTAATATAAAAACATTAGACCTAAAGAAGTGGGAAATATACTATATTTGTAGATGGCAAAAATTAGCATAAAATTAGTATTTCTCCCCCAATTAAGATATTATTATCATTCCAACCATGTTTATTATATAACTGGGTAAAATGCTCTTAACATTTATATGAAAGAGTAAATGCTATTGGGGAGCCAAAAATATTATAAGAAATAAGAACAATAAAGTCATTAAATTTTGACTATTTAATATAAATATGCTATCAAACCAATGTGATGTAATAGGAAAAGACAAAAAGGTCACTGAACTAGAATAGAGACAATACTTTATATATGTTGAATTTAAGACTCACAGAGATGATAGATTACCTGGAGTGAGTATAGATTTTGTACCTTTTTACATTCCCACCAAAAGTGCACAAGAGTCATCCTTTTAGAGGACTGATTTTGTTCAATCTACTTGAGGATCAACTTGATCCTTGTGAGGCTTAGTATTAAGCTTTGCTACAGGGGATTCAGAGAAGACTTTGCTCTGGGCTTTTTATTCTTACTCCTGAGCCCTGACTCTCTTGAGGGCTGTACCTAATGCCCTGTATATGACAAGGTCTGTGACCGGCATGAGCACAAACTTCTCTGCCCTGTGTGAACGCCAGGAATTGTTTTGCTTACTCCTTCTCCGTGGCAGTTTCTAAGATTCCTCTCACTCGTGTGCATATCAGTACTCAGGTATTTGAGGAGACCCCTTTACAGTTCTCCAGACATCTCTCTTTGTGCCATGCCCTACTCTCAAGTTCTATCTCAGAAATTCTAGCAGCTTCTACCTCCCGAAACTCCCATATCTGCCTCCCCAACTTTTAAAATTATATTCCTTTAAAAATTTTACAGTATTTCTTGATGAGTGTTAGATTTTGTTCTGGCAGAAAGTTAAGTTACTTTGCGGTCAACTTCATCTTTTTAGAAAATATATTTATTTATTTGGCTGCACCGTGTCTTAGTTGCCCTACACCAGATCGGCAGTCTTCATTGCCGCATGGAGGTCTTTAGTTGCAGTATGTGGGATCTAGTTTTCTGACCAGGGATCGAACCCAGGCCCCCTGCATTGGGAGCATGGACTCTTAGCCCCTGGACCACCAGGGAAGTCCTCAACCTCATTTTTTGAGGTTTGAATTTAAGTGTGTTTTAGGTATGTGTGTGTGTGTGTAGCCTCTCCGATACTTTGGCCACTTGACGCAAAGAGCTGACTCATTAGAAAAGACCCTGATGCTGGGAAAGATTGAGGGCAGGAGGAGACAGGGGCGACAGAGGATGAGACAGTTGGATGGCATCACTGACTCAACGGACATGAGTTTGGGTGAACTCCGGGAGTTGGTGATGAACAGGGAGGCCTGGTGTGCTGCAGTTCATGGGGTCGCAAAGAGTCTGACACGACTGGGTAACTGAACTGAACTGAAACCTTTATTTAGAACCAGTTTAGCTCCACTGCTAAGACTGAACCTCTGAGATCTCTACTTAATGACCCATTTATTCAATGAGGTCTCCACTCTGTCTGATGGGCACTAGAATCATCTCAAGGCTTGGGTGAGCTCTAGGAATTGTCTTGCATTACAGAGCCTCTGTAAACATTCTCTGCTCAGCAGTGTTTTGCCCAATCTCATGGAGTTTTCCTTTTCATACACAAGACTAGAATTCAGTCTAAAAGAATCAAGGGAGGGACATCTGTGAACATTTCTGGGGTTCTCTTTCTAGTACCTTCCTCTCTGAGTCACCATCCCGCATACTTTAGCTATCTTCAGTTCAGTTCAGTCGCTCAGTCGTGTCGACTCTTTAGCTGTCTTGGCCTCCCTGAACTTTAATCTCTATCTTCTCATTTTAATGAGGCTTTCTGGCACTGTGATGAAAACTGTCCTTAGGGAGAAAGTCAGGGCCTTCCTCGTGCTCACTTAGTTTGTTTCCCTTTGCTGAAGGATCACAGTCCTCCGCCAACTGTTGCCTACTTGTTTCCTATTTCCCCTACTTCCCCGGATACTTTTTCTAGTTGTTTTGGTTAGGGGAAGGGGAGTTCCAGAACAGCAGAAAGACAGCCTTGACTTAGTAACCAGATTCTTTGTAACAGTCCCTGATGTTCTTAAAACTTAATAGTTACAACATTTGAAAATAGTTGATAAAAGTTCCTTTGCTCCTAAATGTGAAAAAAGCACACAAGGATGGAAGAAGTAAAGATTCTATCACTGATATCAAGCCCACAGTTCACTTCAAGTTGTTTTCCGAATGAAAACCACACTGGGGTCAATTATAGGTACATGAAAAAGACAGATCTTTTTAGGATGTCTTCAGAACATCTTAAGGGATCCCATTGAAAAAGAGAATGGTTAACTTTGAGCCAAGATTCACCTCCTTCTTATTCAATCATAATAACTAATGTAGCTCATAAAATCTGTGCCTGTGAAAGATTTTTGGCTCCCTGTGAAGAGGTGAAACAAACAATATACTCATTATCAGTAAATGGTTTTCAATTATTTGTTGATTTAACAAGATAGTTTTAATGCCTACAGTGTGCCAGGCACTATCATAGTCACTGGGCGTACAAAAATAAATAAGAAACAGCCTCTGATGTCAGGAGGCTTATGGGATAGTGAGTAGACAAGCTCCTGAGCATTTAATTATGGTGCCTTCAGTTCAGTTCCGTTCAGTCACTCAGTCGTGTCCAACTCTTTGCCACCCCATGAATCACAACACACCAGGGCTCCCTGTCCATCACCAACTCCTGGAGTTCACTCAAACTCACGTCCATCGAGTCAGTGATGCCATCCAGCCATCTCATCCTCTGTCGTCCCCTTCTCCTACCCCCAATCCCACCTAGCATCAGAGTCTTTTCCAAAGAGTCAGCTCTTCACATCAGGTGGCCAAAGTATTGGAGTTTCAGCTTCAGCATCAGTCCTTCCAATGAACACCCAGGACCGGTCTCCTTCAGGATGGACTGGTTGGATCTCCTTGCAGTCCAAGGGACTCGCAAGAGTCTTCTCCAACACCACAGTTCAAAAGCATCAATTCTTCGGTGCTCAGCTTTCTTCACAGTCCAACTCTCACATCCATACATGACCACTGGAAAAACTATAGCCTTGACTAGGTGGACCTTTGTTGGCAAAATAATATCTCTGCTTTTGAATATGCTATCTAGGTTGGTCATAACTTTCCTTCTAAGGAGTAAGCATCTTTTAATTTCATGGCTGCAGTCACCATCTGCAGTGATTTTGGAGCCTCCCAAAATAAAGTCTGACACTGTTTCCCCATCTATTTGCCATTAAGTGATGAGACCAGATGCCATGATCTTTGTTTTCTGAATGTTGAACTTTAAGCCAACTTTTTCACTCTCCTCTTTCACTTTCATCAAGAGGCTTTTTAGTTCCTCTTCACTTTCTACCATAAGGATGGTGTCATCTGCATATCTAAGGTTATTGATAGTTCTCCCGGCAATCTTGATTCCAGCTTGTGCTTCTTCCAGCCTAGCGTTTCTCATGATGTACTCTGCATATAAGTTAAATAAGCAGGGTGACAATATACAACCTTGATGTACTCCTTTTCCTATTTGGAACCAGTTCCAGCCCAGTGTATCTCATGATGTACTCTGCATATAAGTTAAGTGAGCAGGGTGACAATATACAGACTTGACATACTCCTTTCCTATTTAGTCTGTTGTTCCATGTCCAGTTCTAACTGTTGCTTCCTGACCTGCATATAGGTTTCATAAGGGGCAGGTCAAGTGGTCTGGCATTCCCATCTCTTTCAGAATTTTCCGCAGTTTATTGTAATCCACACAGTCAAAGGCTTTGGCATGGTCAATAAAGCAGAAATAGATGTTTTTCTGGAACTCTCTTGCTTTTTCAATGATCCAGCGGGTGTTGGCAATTTGATCTCTGGTTCCTCTGCCTTTTCTAAAACCAGCTTGAACATCTGGAAGTTCATGGATCATGTATTGCTGAAGCCTGGCTTGGAGAATTTTGAGCATTACTTTATTAGTGTGTGAGATGAGTGCACTTGTGCAGTAGTTTGAGCATTCTTTGGCATTGCCTCTCCTTGGGATTGGAATGAAAAGTGACCTTTTCCAGTCCTGTGGCCAGTGCTGAGTTTTCCAAATTTGCTTGCATATTGAATGCAGCATTTTCACAGCATCATCTTTCAGGATTTGAAATAGCTCAACTGGAATTCTATCACTTCCACTAGCTTTGTTCATAGTGATGCTTTCTAAGGCCCACTTGACTTCACATTCCAGGGTGTCTGGCTCTAGATGAGTGATCACATCATTGTAATTATCTGGGTCGTGAATAATACAGTTCTGTGTATTCTTGCCACCTCTTCTTAATATCTTCTGCTTCTAATAGGTTCATACCTTATATAACCACAAAATTAAGAATGTAAACAGAGCACCGCGGGAGCATGGAGAGGAGGTACTGGATGCATTCCCTGATTCTTGATCCCCCTCCCTACATCTTAAAGCTGTAGTGGTGGGTCATATCAGTCTGATCTTGTTTTTCTCATCACATCTCCTTTTCTGCTTCCTGTTTCCACTTCTAAGAATTGTTGTGGTTACAGTTTTAAGAATTTAAGAAGTTTTTAGGAACTGTGGTTACAGGGCTCCCCTGGTGGCTCAGACAGTAAAGAATCCACCTGCAATGCGGGACACCTGGGTTTGATTCCTGGGTTGGGAAGATCCCCTGGAGAAGGGCAGGCAACCCATTCCAGTATTCTTGCCTAGGAAATCCCATGGACAGAGGAGCCTACAGTCTGTTGGGTCACAAAGAGGTGGACACAACTGAGTGACTAAGCACAACACAGTGGTTACACTGGGCCTCCCTGGATAATTCAGAATCTCATTATTTTAAGGTCAGATGTTTAGCAACCTTAGTTCCATCTGCAACTTTAATTCCCTTGTCATGTAACCTAAAATATTCACAGGATCCAGAAATTAGGATATAGACATCTCGGAGGTTGGGGACAGGGAGAGGTTGGACATTATTCTGCCTTCCACAATAGCCTATGAATCAAAGAGGAAATCTCACGAGGGAAAAAAAATTATATATATATATGTATAATTATATATATATATATACAATTATATATATATAATTTTTTTTAATGGGGCTTCCCTGGTAGCTCAGCTGGTAAAGAATCTGCCTGCAATGTGGGAGACCTGGGTTCAGTCTCTGAGTTGGGAAGATCCCCTGGAGGAGGGCATGGCAACCCACTCCAGCATTCTTGCCTGGAGAATCCCATGGACAGAGGAGCCTGGCAGGCTACAGTCCATGAGGTCGCAAAAGAGACAGACACACCTGAGCAACTAAGCACAGCACAGCATATATTTTAATAGAGTGAAAGTGAAAATATATGGTGTTAAAATTTGTGAATGTGGCTATAATAAATACTTAGAAAAGAATAAAGAGATTTTTCTGGTGGTCCAGTGGTTAAGAATCCACCTTGCAGTACAGGGAACGTGAGTTCAGTCCCTGGTCAGGGAGCTAGTAAGTTCCCACGTGCCTTGGGACAAGTAAACTCGAGCTCCTCAACTAGAGAAGTCCGTATACCACAAAGAAGACCTAGCACAACCAAAATTCTGAAAAAGAAAAAAAAAAAAATCTAAAATCAGTAATCTAAGCTTCTACCTTAAGAAACTGGAGAAAAAAGAGCAAATTAAGCAGAAGGCAGGAAATAAAGATTAGAATTCAGTAAAATTAAGAACTGAAAAATAACTGAGAAAATCAATGAAATCAAAACTGATTCTTAGAAAGATAAATAAATAATTAATACATTTCTTGCCAGACTGACTAAGAAAAAAAAAAAACCAAACAGAATATACAATAACCAGTATCAGGAATAAAAGAAGAGAGACCACTATGTACCCATCAACACTAAAAAGACATTAAGGAGATACTGTGGACAACTTAAATTAAAGCCAGAGGTAGCCTGAGGAGAGTTTGCAACAGCGGTAAAAGAGGATGGGAAGAAGCTGAATCCAGAAAAGCAAAGAAACTGACAGGTAGCCCAAGATGAACCTGATGCCTATGATTTTGTGTTAATGCTCAAAGTCTAGGTGGCTCAGAAAATTCTCCTAGAAGTTAACTTGAAGGTTGGTGTTCTATGATGATGCAGTGGAAATGTTGAGTTGGCCAAAAAGTTCTTTCATGTTTTTTGTGCGATGTTGCGGAAGACTCAAACGAACTTCTTTGCCAACCCAAAATAAGGATATAAGAGAACCCAAGAATGCTGGTCAGAGAGAACCTAGATGCTCAAAGAGAAGTCCAAACGTATTGGAGGAGTCTGGGGATATGAGGGAGCTAGATACGGGGATGAAGAGACCAAGATCAGGCCAACAGACAGATGGCAGGGATGAGGGTGAGTTTTCTGCAGTACAGCTTCTCTTCCCTCCTCAGCAGTTGTTCTTTGCCCTCTCTCATGGAATTCCACCCTCCACCCACATGATTGGAATTTAATCTAAAAGATTTAAGAGAGAGACCTCTATGCAAATGGAGGGTGGGGGTTGGCAGCAGACAGAGGTTCAAGGAGTTAGAGGTTTGTGCAAATGCAAAAAATATATATATTGGAAAGGAAGGCCTGAGAGAGTTGGTCTTTGGGAGATTTGGTCAGGTTTTCTTTGTATCTCTCATGTTCCAGACGTTAATCTGGTCACAAAAGATAATGGAGAGCAAGGCAGACAGGTATTTCCTATCATAGAGCTTACAGCTGAAGTGCTGATAGGTAAATGCGCAATTGTGATCTTCAATGATACACACTAGGAAGCATTTAGAAATGGTATGGAGGAATGATGAAATTTTAAATGAGACCATACAAAGCAGGAATGAATGGCCAAGAGGAGAAAACCCTCAAGCAAGTAGTACTGAGTGCTATAATCCTCAGTATACATCTGTACTACTTACAAACTTCCTATTAGACAGTCCACAGCTATCAAAAAGCTCTCCAAACTCAACAACACAAATCTCCCATAAGAACTCTCAGCCAAATTATTTCACCAGGACAAAACAATTTCTCTAAGAGGCTTTTCTATCTCTACACTGATTTATTTCTCAAGATAGAATAGTCATTTAGGCCTAGTTCAAGTGGACAAATCTCTAGAATTTCCAGTTCCATTTAACTACTGATATTTAGTTTTAAAAAGTGAGACTGACTCAAACTGCTACCATTCTAACTGAACCTTTTCAGTTAGATACCTTCGTACACATTGCTAGAACATAGTTCTATTGCCAAGAATGTTGAACATGAATTTCCATTTGACACAACATCATGCTCTGTCTGGAGAAGGCAATGGCACCCCACTCCAGTACTCTTGCCTGGAAAATCCCATGGACAGAGAAGCCTGGTGAGCTGCAGTCCATGGGGTCGCTAAGAGTTGGACATGACTGAGCGACTTCACTTTCACGTTTCACTTTCATGCATTGGAGAAGGAAATGGCAACCCACTCCAGTGTTCTTGCCTGGAGAATCCCAGGGACGGGGGAGCTGGTGGGCTGCCATCTATGGGGTCGCACAGAGTCGGACACGACTGAAGCGACTTAGCAGCAGCAGCAGCAGCATGCTCTGTTTATTTCAAAATACATGTAGAATTTATAAATGGAAAAATAAAAAGCACATTACTTTTCAATTGTTTGGCTTCTTTGTTTGCTCTCCCTTTTTCACTATTGAGATTATATATTTTTATATATAATATATATATTTTATATATATTCTGAGAATCTGCAAGTTTTGGTTTAAATTCCTTCTTTGACAGGAATATGTAAAATTTCTTGACACTTTTACTCACCACTGGCATCTGAGGGATAAATGGCTTGGAAACGGTTTCTTCTCCCTCCCCTAGCCTGTATGTCCCTTGGAAATTTCTTGTTTTCTACAACTCAGGAGAAAATTGACTTCAAAATCAGTCTTGACAGGACTCGGCCAACCTGGTAAATCTCACTGGGCTGCTAGTGCCCTCTTGTGCCCAGTGCTTACAATTATAGCTCAGTTTCTGTTTGCTAGGAAGAGGCATGTGAATTGCTGCTTCACATGCATAACTATGGCCTCTAAAAGCTAGAAAGAACTGTAGAGAAATGAGATGAGGACCAACTGGAAGCTAGAGGCACAGGGGCTGCACAGGAGAGAGTGGATACAAGAGCAAGGAACAGACTCTCATTAAAAGGAGAAGAAAGTGTGAATGCCGAGTTGGCCACTATACCTTATGGTAGTTTTCTGTGTTGCCTGCCACACATACAAGCGCTATGAAGGCAAAAATGCTTGCCTGGCATTCAACAAAGGTTGTTTAAGGACTGAGCAAGGAGAGAAACAAAAGTGTTTAATTCACAGAAATTTCGCGGTAGATGATAGCTATTTTTCTTTGTATGATTAATTATTCTTTGTTATTTTTGTTTAGTTGCTAAGTCCTGTCCGACTCTTTGTGAACCTATGGACTGTAGCCTGCCAGGCTCCTCTGTCCATGGGATTTCCCAGGCAAGAATCCTAGAGTGAGTCACCATTTCCTTCTCCAGAGGATCTTCCTGACCCAGGCATTGAACTGGTATCTCCTGCATTGCAGGTAGATTCTTTACTGCTGAGCCATCAGGTAAGCCCTGCTTATTCTTAACAGATTCTTAAAATGAAAAATTTTTTTGACAGTTTTACTTAACAAATCCCCATATGTCCAAGAGCAGTTCCCAACCTCAGTATTTTATAAGCTTTAGCTTTTTTTATTCACTTGTTTTAATCTGTAAATATGAATTAAGCACTACATTCCAGGATCTGGAGATAAAAAATGTGATAAACACAATTCTAGCCCCTAGAGGAGAGGACATCAGACGGTTCTATTGAAAATCCCTATGTTGCTGCCACGCTCCAGATTTCAGCTCCCTCAGCTCTGGCAGCTGCAGGAATAATATCTCTACTTTGTTTCTTCCATTCCTTTATTTTCTAATTGTATTCCTGTTTTCTCTCCACTTTATCTCCTCATACTCAACTTATTCTTTGTCAAATGATTGCACAATAAACTCAGACTTTTTGCACTTGTAGAAATTCAGCTATACAGAAACATGCATCTATACCAGAATTTCTATAATCGGTTATAAAGGTGCGTTTGAATTCCCTTTTTGTCCCTAAGAAGAAACCTCATTAGAATAAGAATGTAGTCCCTGTAACACTTGCTTAAAGGAAAATATGTTCATGGAGGATTGTAAATACCTTGGGTATATAAGATGATTCTACATGAAGAAATGGAGCTGAGAAAACACTTAAATGATGATTTTAAAGACAATAGTGGCAACATTGGAAAGAGTTTTCTGAACTCTTGAGTTTCTCTCTTTTCTTTTTCTTTCTTAGTTTTTTTTTTTGTTGTTGTTGTTGTTTTTTGGCCACAGGGCATTTGGGAACTCAGTTTGCTGACCAGGGATTGAAGCCTTGCCCCCTGCACTGTAAGCACACAGTCTTAACCACCGGATCACTAGGGAAGTCCGAGTTTCTCATCCTTTTACTGCTTGTTCAGGAATGCTGTGTTTGCCCCAATAATATTAATACACCCAGCGTTCATGCATGTGTGTGTGCTCAGTTGCGTCCGACTGTTTGTGACCCTGAGGACTGTAGCCCACCAGGCTCCTCTGTCCATGGAATTTTCTGGGCAAGGATACTGGAGCGGGTTGCCATTTCCTACTCCAGAGGACCTTCCAGACCCAGGGATTGAACCTGCATCTCCTACATTGGCAGGTGGATTCTTTATGACTAGCGCCACCTAGGAAGTCCCTGATACACCCAGGAGATTTCTAATTACGATAGGCCACAAAAGTGTATAGACTTTATTAGGCTAAAGCAGGGTTTCTCGACCTTTGGGACAGGGAAGGGGAGTTGTGCTGTGCATTTGAGAAGGTTTACTCTCATTTCTAGCCTCTTCTCACTAAATACCAGTAGTGAAAATGTCACCAGATGTTGCCAGTGTCCCCTGGAGAGCATCATCACCTCTGGTTGAGAACTGCTGAACTACGTCCACCATTTTTAGTTCGTTCCTGAGCATTACAAGTTTAATTCAACCCCTACCATTCTACTGAAACTGTTAAACCAAGATCTCTAATTGCTACCTTGGAGCCAGTGACTGAGAGAGCATACATACACACACGCACAGAAACCAGTAGACATTTGCAGGTCCTTATTTAACTTGAATTCTCCAAAGCATTTAAAGATTCTTTCTTTCTTAAGACATTCTCTTCTCCTTAACATTGATTCCTAGTTTGCCTTTACTCCTTTGGCTGTCCCTTGAGGCTCCTCTTTGTTGTTGTTTAGTTGCTGAGTAATGTCTGACCCTTTGTGACCCCATGGACTGTAGCCCGCCAGGCTCCTCTGTCCATGGGATTCTCCGGGCGAGAATACTGGAGTGGGTTGCCATTTCCTTTTCCAGGGGATCTTCCGACCCAGGGACCAAACCTGTGTCTCCTGAACTGCAGGCTGATTTTTTACCACTAAGCCACCTGGGAAGCCCCTTGCCCACCCCTTAAAAGTCAATCCTTTCAGGGCCTCCCAGTGGCGCTAGAGGTAAAGAACCTGCCTGCCAGTGCAGAAGTAAGAGACGTGGGATCGATCCCTGGGTTGGGAAGATCCTCTGAAGGAGGGCATGGCAACCCACTCCATTCTTGCCTGGAGAATCCCACGGACAGAGGAGCCTGGCGGGCTACAGTTCATGGAGTCGCACAGAGTAGGACACGACTGAAGTGACTTAGCACACACACACACACCAGGAAGATCCCACATGCTATGGGGCAACTAAGCTTGTGTATCACAACTACTGAGCCCAAGCTCTAAAAAAAAAAAAAGTCAATACTTTCAGGACTTTCCCAGTGGTTCAGAATCTTCCTGCCAATGCAGCGGACATGGGTTCAACCCCTCGTCCGGGAAGATTCCACGCGCAACTAAGCCCTATGTGCCACACCTGCTGAAGTCTGTGTGCCCCAAAGCTCATGCTCTGTACCATGAGAAGCCACTGCAATGAGAGGCCCGAGTACCGCAGCTAGAGAGTAACCTCCATTCGTTGCAACTAGAGACAGCTCGTGCGCAGCAATGAAGACCCAGTGCAGCCAAAAATAAGTCTGATTTCAGGGTTTGGTCCTAGGCCCTGGGGCTGCTGATTTTTACACACTCCCCCTGCAGGATCTCATTCACTCCAGTGGTCAATTTCCCTGTTTGTATTGATGACTCTCTCATCCTTGCCTCAGGCCCAGATCTCTCTCCTATGCTAGCAGGTAGGGGTATTTCTATTTGGGAACTTCTCAAGCCTTCAAAATAAAAATGCCCCAAACCAAAAGAATATGACATTTTTTTCTTCTAGTATGTTCCTTATTTCGGTGAAAGGTATCACCATTTTCCAATTGCCTAAGCCAGAAATACAAGACTTCAATCGCTTCTTGTCTCTCTCACTTTGCTTAACCTTGTCTCCTAAAATCAGTGCTGTATAAACTTTAGTATGAATAAGAATCACAAGGAGGATTTGTTAAAACTCAGATTCCCCCAGAAATTCTGAATTAATGGAGGTTGGGGGTGGGAGTGAGCGATGGTTTAGCATGCTCTGGGCTTCCAACTGATAGCTCAGTTGGTAAAGAATCGGCCTGCAATGCAGGAGACCCTGTTCAATTCCTGGGTCAGGAAGATCCCCTGGAGAAGGGATAGGCTACCCACTCCAGTATTCTTGGACTTCCGTTGTGGCTCAGCTGGTAAAGAATTCGCCTGCAATGCAGGAGAGCTGGATTTGATCCCTGGGTTGGGAAGATCCCCTGGAGAAGGGAAAGGCTACCCACTCCAATATTCTGGCCTGGAGGATTCCACGGACTGTACAGTCCATGGGGTCGCAAAAGTGGGGACTGAAAATCTGAGAATCTGCCTTTCTAACAGGCTCCCAGATGACCCTGATGGTCTGCAGCCTCCATTTTGTGTCACATTGTCCTAAAGAACTTCTCAGTGTTTTTTATGATAAAGCCCTACATTTTTAGCATGAAGTTCCAGGTTCTATATGATTTTATTTAGTTCTTTACATTCATTTCTCACCATGCTCATCTGATTCCTGGTGCTTGTTTAATGGCATGCTGTGTCTTGAAATCTGAATATTTATTTCATTCCTTGGCTGATTCTTACTCCTCTCTCAGTATTCAGATTACTCATTTATTCTACAGAGGGTACAAAGTTTTTGCCCACAAACAAGAAATTTTATTTTTCTAAAAGTGAACTTACTTGTTGGACTTCTAGATAATAGAAATGGAATATCACTATTAGTAATCTTAATCAATTCAGACTGTCCTTCACATTCTGCCTGGGTTGCCTGGGTTGCCTGTGTTGTATCAGTATTTGAGGGGACCTATTTTTACCAAATTCATTGATTGGTCCAATACTGGGGACCTAGCCCAGGTTGAGACCCATTGTCTCAGCTTTTTTCCACTCAGATTTGTAGTCAGATTTGACTGTGGCTCAGATCATGAACTCATTATTGCCAAATTCAGATTTAAATTGAAGAAAGTAGGGAAAACCACTAGGCTATTAAGGTATGGCCTAAACCAAATCCCTTACAATTATACAGGGATTGACAAATAGATTCAAGTGACAAATAGATTCAAAGAATTAGATCTGATAGAGTGCCTGAAGAACTATGGGTGGAGATTCGTAACACTGTACAGGAGGTGGATCAAAACCATCTCCAAGAAAAAGAAATGCAAAAAGGTAAAACGGTTGTCTGAGAAGGCCTTACAAATATCTGAGAAGAGAAGCTAAAGGCAAAGAAGAAAAGGAAAGATGTACCCATCTGAATGCAGAGTTCCAGAGAATAGCAAGGAAAGATAAGAAAGCCTTCCTAAGTGATCAGTTCAAAGAAATAGAGGAAAATAATAGAATGGGAAAGATTAGAGATGTCTTCAAGAAAATTAGAGATACCAAGGGAACATTCCATGCAAAGATGGGCACAATAAAGGACAGAAACGGTATGGACCTAACAGAAGAAGAAGATATTAAGAAGAGGTGGTAAGAATACACAGAAGAACTATACAAAAAGATCTGAATAACCCAAATAACCACAATGGTTTGATCATTCACCTAGAGCCAGACATCCTGGAGTGCAAAGTCAAGGGGCCTTAGGAAGCATCACTACGAACAAAGCTAGTGGAGGTGATGGAATTCCAGTTGAGCTATTTCAAATCCTGAAAGATGATGCTGTGAAAGTGCTGCACTCAATATGCCAGCACATTTGGAAAACTCAGCAGTGGCCACAGGACTGGAAATGGTCAGTTTTCTTTCCAATCCCAAAGAAAAGCAATGCCAAAGAATGCTCAAACTACCACACGGTTGTACTCATCTCACACACTAGTAAAGTAATGCTCAAAATTCTCCAAGCCAGACTTCAACAGTATGTGAACTGTGAACTTCTAGATATTCAAGCTGGATTTAGACAAGGCAGAGGAGCCAGAGATCAAATTGCCAACATCCGTTGGATCATAGAAAAGGCAAAATAATTCCAGAAAAACATCTACTTCTGCTTCATTGACTACATTAAAGCCTTTGGCTGTGTGGATCACAGCAAAGTGTGAAAAATTCTTAGAGATGGGAATACCAGACCACCCAACCTGCCTCCTGTGAAACTTCTATGCACGTCACGAAGCAACAGTTAGAATCGGACATGGAGCAACAGATGGTTCCAAACAGGGAAAGGAGTGCGTCAAGGTTGTATATTGTCACCCTGTTTATTTAACGTATTTGCAGGGTACATCATGTGAAGTTCTAGGCTGGATGAAGCACAAGCTGGAATCAAGATTGCAGGGAGATATATATCAATAACCTCAGATACGCAGATGACACCACCCTTATGGCAGAAAGCGAAGAGGAACTGAAGAGCCTCTTGATGAAAGTGAAAGAGGAGAGTGAAAAAACTGGCTTAAAGCTCAACATTCAGAAAACTAAGATCATGGCATTTATCACTTCATTGCAAATTGTTGGGGAAACAATGGAAACAGTGACAGACTTTATTTTCTTGGGCTCCAAAATCAAAGCAGATAGTGACTGCAGCCATGAAATTAAGCACTTGCTCCTTGGAAGAAAATTTTTGACAAACCTGGACAGCATGTTAAAAAGCAGAAACATTACTTTGTCAACAAAGGTCCATATAGTCAAAGCTATGGTTTTTCCAGTAGTCATGTGAGAGTTGGACCATAATGAAGGCTGAGTGCCAAAGAATTGATGCTTTTGAACTGTGGTTTTGGAGAAGACTCTTGAGAGTCCCTTGGACTGCAAGGAGATCCAACCAGTCCATCCTAAAGATCAGTCCTGAATATTCATTGGAAGGACTGATGCTGAAGCTGATACTCTGATACTTCGGCTAACTTATGCAAAGAACTGACTCATTTGAAAAGACCCTGATGCTGGGTAAGATTGAAGGTGGGAGAAGGGGACAACAGAGGATGAGATGGTTGGATGGCATCACCGACTCAATGGACATGAGTTTGAGCAAGTTCCAGGAGTTGGTGCTGGACAGGGAGGCCTGGTGTGCTGTAGTCCATGGGGTTGCAAAGAGTTGGACTCGACTGAGTGACTGAACAACAACAAGCCCAAGCTGAGAGCCACTGTCTCGGCTTCTTTTTCTGCTCGGGTTTGCATAGCCAACAAAGAAACTGATGCTGAAATACAGAAAGTCTGTGCATAGCAACAAAGACCCAGTCCAGCCAAAATAAAAAACTGATGCTGAGACTGGAGCAGCAGAAGCTTTATGCTACAGCCAAAGAATGGAGAAGCAGGAACTTAGTTTGCAAATCAACTTCTCAACACAATGTGGGCAGAGACACCATCTGTACAGGAGAGCCGAGGTAAAAGGGAGTGTATTGGAAAGAGGGAGGAATATTCATCCCTTATCCGTGAACACAGGTGTGGTTGGAATTTGGAACTGGTGCAACACTCCTTTTCAGTCTTTGGACTTTTCTGGTTATTGTTATGACATTTGTCAACTGTCATGGTGCTGGTGGGTGTGTCATTTAGCATGCTATTACAGTGAGTGTATAATGAAGATCAAGGTCTACCGGAAGTCAAATCTTCTGTCATTGGTTGCAACCAATCCTTGTTTTTCTTTTTGTAGGCTCCTCCTGACATTTAGGTAAGAGTAATTGGTTTCCATTCAAGGGAGGGGCAGGGTATGGTTCTGGGGCAACAGCTTCGGTAATACTATGAACTCTGGAGATGCTAGGCATCAGGGTCTCAGTTATCATCAGCCAGACATGCAGCCATTTGTCACCCGTCCGCATTCTCATAGCCACTTGGCCCTCAAGTAGGGTGACCAACCATTCCAGTTGGTCCAGGAATAAGGGGTTTCCCAGGATGTGGGACTCTCGGTGCTTAAATCAGGAGAATCTGGGGCAAACTGGGATGACCAATCACCCTGTCTCCAAGTCCAATTCTTTGTCTATTTTTCTCTGTAGCTCATAGAAACATTTGAAGACTCTCTTAACACTGGCATTAAGGAAACTATACGTCTATTTCAGGCTTTCTGTCTAGACACTGGATACAACCACCTCTATTCTACAGCTCCTGGTCCATCCTAGACACAGGTGAACTTTAAAAAGCTTGTTACCTTCTTGGCTTTTTTTAGGAAGGGAGAAATTTGTTTTCTTTGCTCTTGGATTTCCCAAAACTCTTTGGGATGCTATTCTTATGAATATATTGAGTCACAAATAATAATCATACCACAGTGGATTATATAAATTACGTATTTGTCTTCTTCAAGAAGAAGTCCAGAGATAGGAAATTCAAGATCAGAATGCTTATTCAAGACTCTTTCTAACTTACTGCTCTGCAATTTTTAGTATATGATTTTGAGTCTCACAGGTGTAGTATAACTATTATAACTCAAAGACTATTAATTCAAGTGTTTCTCTTTTATATCTATAGTAGAGGAAGGCAAGACTGAAGGGGTTGGGATATTTGAGAAACATCGGTATCTGCCACAGGAATACTCACCAATGTCTAACTCCCTTGCTTTTCCTCTGATTGTCCTTGACTAATAATTACTAATCAAGCCATTACTCTGGGCTTCCCTGGTAGCTCAGCTAGTAAAGAATCCACCTGCAATGCAGGAGACCCCAGTTTGATTCCTTGGTTAGGGAGATCTCCTGGAGAAGGGATAGGCTTTCCTTGGTGACTCAGGTAGTAAAGAATCTGCCTGCAGTGTGGGAGACCTGGGTTCAGTCCCTGGGTTGGGAAGATCCCCTGGAGGAGGACATGGCGACCCATTCTAGTATTCTTTTTTTCCCCATTCCAGTATTCTTGCCTGGACAATCCCCATGGACAGAGGAGTTGGTGGGCTGGAATCCATGGGGTTGCAAATAGTTGGACACAACTGAGCAACAAACACAAGCAGTTACTCTAATTGCTTATATCTTCTACTAAAAAAGATCTCTTTAAATAACAGTGGCTTGGTCTTCTGAAAATCAAAATCTAAAAATGAAAACCAGAGTTCCCTGGTGATACGGTAGATAAGAATCCACCCGTAATGCAGGGCACACATGCCTATGCTTTACAACAAGAGAGGCCACTACAATGAGAGGCCCTCACACCACAAAGAAGAGTAGACCCCACCCACCGCACCTAGAGAAAGCCTGCATGCAGCGATGAAAACTCAACACAGCCGAAAATCATCAAATAAATAGATGATTTTTAAAATGAAAATCTTTGTTGTACTATGTTCTGCTGTCTCTATCTTTCCTTGGTACCTAGGATGCCTCATGGCTCCTGGAAATACTAGGGGGAAATTCCCACAGATTAAAGTATCACAATTTTATCCTACCTCAATTCATGCAGCCAATGTTTATTGAGTGACTGTTACGTTCTGGGCACAGTGCTAGGCCCTAGAGACTCAGTGGTGTGCCAATCATCAAGGTATCTGTTCTCATGGAGCTTATAAACATGGACACAAATAAATGTTAGGGGTGTGATTTCCTTCTCCAATGCATGAAAGTGAAAAGTCAAAGTGAAGTCGCTCAGTCCTGTCCGACTCTTAGCAACCCCGTGGACTGTAGCCTACCAGACTCTGCCGTCCATGGGATTTTCCAGGCAAGAGTACTGGAGTGGGGTGCCATACATGTATATATCTTTGAGTTCTTTTGCCAGAACTAAGGGCTTCCCAGGTGGCGCTACTGGTAAAGAACCAGGAACTAAGGCTCCCACCCAGGTGGAGGATGGCACCTTTCGGCTCAGGACAAGATTCCTGGAGTAGTGCCCTGTTACCTCGTCAACCAATCAGAAGAAAGTCACACATCCTGCAGCCCTTACTCCAAATTTGCCTATAAACACTTCCCTGAAAACCACTGGGAAGTTTGGGGGTTTTTGACCATGAGTCAACCATTCTCCTTGCGCAGCCCTGCAATAAATCTTTCTCTGCTCCAAACGAGAACCTGGAGGCAGATGAGGACTAGGCCTGTAAGAAGATCAGAATGGAAGCACTTGAGACCCTCCTACCATAATGATAGGAAGAGAAGATGGTATGAGATGAAGGTGGAAAGTCAGGCAACATCCTGATCACGTGGGGACTTTATAGGTCATGGTAAAGAATTTGAGTCTGTTTATTTTTAAGTTGTGTAAGTTTTATTTTTCAGTCAAGGGCGGTTTTTGTTTATTTTTGTGTTCGCATTTTTGCTGCACTGGGTCTCCGTTGCTGCACGCGGGCTCTCTCCAGCTGCGGCGAGCGGGGCTGCTCTCCAGTTGCAGTACGAGGACTTCTCATCGCGGTGGCTTCTCTTGTGCAGCACAGGCTCTAGGGGCACGGGGTGTAGCAGTCGCAGCACGTGTGCTCCCGAGCACAGACCCTGTAGTGCGGCACACAGGCTTAGCTGCACAGGCCTGTGGAGTCTCCCCAGACCAGGCACTGAACCCTTGTCCCCTGAACTGGCAGGTGGACTCTTCTCCACTGTGCCCCTAGGGAAGTCTCAGTTTATTGTTTAAATTACTCCAGCAGCTGTTTGAAGAATATATTGCAGTGGGCAACAGGGCAAAAAGCAGTGGCAGGGAGGGGCTTCCTTGGTGGCTCAGTGCTAAGCAAACCACCTGCCAATGCAGGAGCTGTGGGTTCGATCCCTGGGTTGGGAAGATCCCCTGGAGAAGGAAATGTCAGCCCACTCCAGTATTCCTGCTTGGGAAATCTCATGGACAGATGAGGCTGGCATGCTACAGTCCACGAGGTCAAACACACTAAACAAGAACAACCAGAAGCAGGGAGACATGTTAGAGGGCTATTGTAGTAGTCACACACACACACAAAAAGAGTTGATTGTCGGTTTCACTAGGGTGGTAGAGATGGAGAATTGATGAATGCAAGATCTGTTTCACACAGGGAGCCCAGCCAGATGCTCTAAGATGACCTAGAGGGGTGGGATAGGGAGGAAGGCTCTAGAGGGAGCCTATATATATATAGGCTGATTCATGTTGTTGCATGGCAGAAACCAATACAACATTATAAAGAAATTATCCTCCAATTTAAAAAAAAAGTGAAGCAAAAAATCTGTTTTTCGAGGTATAGTGGATGGATGTGAAGATTAAGAGAAAACAGAAAGATATTAGCTAGCTTTTAGCTGTAGTAAATAAAATTATTTACCAAGACAGGAAAAACCAGGGAAGAAACAACTTTTGGAGAGAAACTGAGGGATCTATTTTAAACATATGGTGTTTGATATGTCTATTTGACATTTGAGTGACGATGTTAAATGGGAGTTGCCTATATACATGTCAAGCGCACAAGGGAGTGATCAGGAGTGATAGATGTACATGGAAGAGTAATGAATATGCAGTAGATATTTTCAAGCCGAAGGACTGGGTGAGGTCACTGGAGAGAGAGTTTTATTGGCGAGAACTGAGTCTGGAAGCCCACTAACACTTGGAGACTGGCACAGAGACTCAGACACACTGAAGCGACAGAGCAAGCACTCATGCATAGGTGGAGAAGCAAGCAAAAGGATGGAAAAGATGCAGCTAATAGAGCAGGGGGAAACTGGAAGATTGTGATAACCTGGAAGACACCGGGGGCACAAACGCCACAAAAAAGAGAGTGGCCAGCTGAGTCAAAGTTCCGAAATACTGAGAAAACCGAGGATACAGGATGTGCCCGTTTGATCTGACTTATCTGTGGACAGCTGGGTTAGTCGATGTTCCTATGGTTCCATAGCTCCATGCACTTGTCCCGTAGAGCACTTACCAAAGTTTACTGTAAACTTTGTGGTTCCCAGTAGGCTGTAAACTCGATGAGGGCAGAAGTCATGTCTTACTGGATTACATTTGTAGCACCTGACAATGTCCAAACAAGGTAACATTTCCAGGCACAAGGTATTCAAACCTGATATCTTCGAAGGGCCATGACCAACCTGCCACAATTTACATCTATATTTCCCTACTCTGTGCTCAAAATTGTGCCAAACTGACTTATTGCAATCTGGGAACATTCCTTAAACCCCACTGTAAGCTAAAATGGGCAAATTATTTTAGACAAATTACTTCACAATCAAGTTTTCATTGTTTTTCAGTGATGAACACAAGCTACTGTGTTTAGATTCCAAGATGATTAAGCTATTAAATGATACGGGATCCATATTATTTGAATAGTGGTTGAAACGATTGGCTATACTGAAAAGAGAAGGCTTAAAGGAAGATCATACAATTTTCTTCACATGTATTAATATAAGATGTTTCACAGAGAATAGATACATGTTGTGCAGGTTGAATGAGGAACAATTTATTGTAGGCAGTGAGAGGTAAATTTCAATTCAATATTAAAAATTCAGAATGTACAATGGAATCGGTCCCTTGAAAATGAAGTCTCTTCCAAATTCTGGAACAACTCATGAATATCCAAAGACTCTGAGAGCAGGAATGTGGAGAGAAGTAGAGAATACATCCTTAGAGGCAAGGATGAGGATATTTTATAAAAACATAAGGTTTCTTTATTGGCTGATTCAATATAAATTGAAGCAGTATTATCTTTCTCCATTTTTCAAATTATAGCCAGAGAGATCCTTTAAACATCAAATTTGATTATATCAACCTCTTTAATTAAAACCCTTCATTTGCTGAAAGGTCCTTTCAGTATTGATTCTTGGCTTCCATACTAGTCTCCTCTGAAGTTATCTGCATTCTTATCTTACTTGTTTTTCATCTCTACCTCAAGGCTGTAGGTCAAGCTATTCTTTCTGCTTGCAGAGCTCGCCTCCCTTCTTAACACAGATTACACCTTTCCAATGGTAGCAGCTTTCCATAGTAGGCTAAACCAGTTGGGTCCCCATCATTTGTGGTGTGCTCAGTCGTGTCCAACTCTTTGCAGCCCACCAGGTTGCTCTGCCCATGGAATTTTCCAGGCAAGAATACTGGAGTGGGGTGCCAGTTCACACTCCAGGGTATCTTCCCCACCCAGGGATCTAACTGGCATTTCTAGCCTCTCCCGCATTGGCAGGCAATTTCTTTACCACTAGCGTCACCTGGAAACCCCCTGGGTCCCCATATACATTTGCAAATACTCAGAACTGCTTTATAAAGATAAAACCATTCAATTGAATAATGACCATTTCCGTTTTTCCTGCTAAACAGTAAGTTCTTAATGACAAGGCATTGTATCTTATTCAACACAGTGCCTGGCATATGGGCGGCACCTTCAAATATTTATATTGACTCAATGAATGGATTATCTGGTTTGAAGTGGAAGAGGAGTCTCATGAAAAAGAATGTTTGATGACATCAGGTTTCTGGTTGCAAACTTTTAGAAACACTGGTATGGTATCTCGGAAGAACTTATTTCATGAAAGAAAGGGGAGGCACAGGAGGAAATCATCAAATCAGACAGGTTTGTCAAGGCGGAGTCAACATGGGATGTCAGTTTCATGGGGGAAAAAGCTTCATGAAAGACAGGAAAAAATGGGAAACCAAGGCATAACGTCCTAAGAAGTATCATTTATTCATTCCTTCCCAAATATTTATAGAATACTAGTAATGTGTCTGGCACCTGGGGTCAAAAACTCAAGGGTGGGCAAGTTTCACACAGCGCTTGCCTTTAAGAAGTCTATAGCCTAATAAGGAAAGACAAATACTGAACATAGTAATTTCCACGAAGTATGGTAAGCTGAGCTAGAGAAGATACACCGGTGGGGAGAGAGATGAAATGACAGGGAAAAAGATGGGTGGTCCGGGAAACCTTCTGGTTTAAGGTGAGGCTCTGAAATTTAAGAAGGAGTCCAGGTGGTCTGGGGAGCTGAAAAAAAATTCAATAGTTAGGATTTGGGATCCCGCAGAGAAAGACTATCAAGATGCTGAGGGGGCACCTTGGCAAAATCGTTTTACCGGGACCTCCGGAAGGGTGAGGTCATTAGCCTCGTGAACATCCCTGGGCAAGAACGAGAATATTGTGTACTTGAACATTTCACCTGAGCTGGGCTCGCCTCAAATTCCTCATTCCTCATTGCACGCAGGCTCCCACGAACTGCAGAGAGGTGCCGGCCCGCAGACAGCCGGCGGCCTGCAGACAGCCGAGCTCCGCAGGAGCTGGTCCGCGGGGTCCTGCTCTGGCCCGCAGGCCCCGCCCACACCCAGGCGCGCTCCGGGGCCCGCCCCCGCCGCGGCCGTCACGTGACCCGCCGTGTGACGTAGGAGGAAGGAGACGCCATTAGAGGGAGGCGGAGAGCGGGCGCTCCTAACCTCTCCCCAGGTTCCTGACGTGGTGCCCGGGGCCCATCACTATCGGACTTTCCCCTCGGCGCTTCCAGGCCTCGCCCGGAGGCGGCAGTGGGGACGGCGCCCGGGGCGGGGGGCGCCGGTGCGGAGTGGCTGCGCGGGCCGCGGCTGTGAAGGTGCCGCGGCTGTGGGGACCTCGGCGCGGCGCTAGGGCTCGGGCGGCGGGGACGCGACGGGATGGCTGCGGCCGGCGGCGGCGGGGCGGCGGCGGGCCGAGCCTACTCCTTCAAGGTGGTGCTGCTGGGGGAAGGCTGCGTGGGGAAGACGTCGCTGGTGCTGCGCTACTGCGAGAACAAGTTCAACGACAAGCACATCACCACCCTGCAGGTGCGGGCCGCGGGGCGCGGGGGGCGGCGCTTCTGGGGCCCGGCGCCTCCGCGCCTCAGGAGACTTTGCTACCGCGGTCCTTGGGTCGGGGCGCCCAGATCCCAGGCCTGTCCCCTCCGCCTGCGCATTGCCTTTGCGGTCTCGCCCTGGGAACACGCGTCGTCGGGGCAGCCCGGAGACGGGACAGGCCCTCGGGAGAGAAGTGGAAGGGCCCTGAAAAGTCCCCGGGGTCCCCAGAGTGGCTGCGCATGTGGTGGGGTCCCCGTCGGGGGGCCAGTGTTTCCTCTCTGACTCGCTTCCGCTTGAGCCCTAGGTGCCTTCACCCTGCAGTCAGTCAACCGGGCGTCAGCCCTTTTTCTTTCTTTCGGAATTAGGAACTTAGCTGCCGGTTTGATTTTGCGAACTAGGTGATGTGTAACTTAAGCACTTACTGATGACTAAGTGTTTGGGCAACTTCCATTTTGTCCTGTCTTCGAACAAGGTGCCGATTAGCAAGACTCTTCGCTCTGGAGGGATTTTGAAACGACCGCTTGCTGGTGAGGGTTACGCAGTTCCATTGCAGCCTGCGTGGGTCTGACTTGTGGGTCGCTTATATTCACCGATGCAGGTCGACCCATATTCACATGGAAACGTCATATGAATACTGGGCAACAATTGGTCCTCAAGCTAACAGCTTTACTGCTGCTATTTATTTTCTTTGCTTGTAAATGTAGGGCCAGCTTTCGTTTGCAGATACATCATTGTTAGTCAGAAAAGTGTTAAAATGTAATCATTAATTGGGCGTGAAATCAGTTTGCACGTGTTAGAACAGAAATACCCAATGAGTTCGCCCTGATCTGTCTTCACCTCTATTCGTTTAACTAGCTGTGATTTGGGGCAAGTTAATTAACCTATCTGTGCCCGTGTTTCTAGATCTGCTGAAATGGCCATAATAATAGTATATAGTTCGTACGGTTGTCAGGACAAATATACATAACACACGTAGGACCTGGCCCAGTGTAAGCGCTCCATCTTTATAATTACTACCCCACAATAGATCTTAATTAGTGATTGTGTAGTGTGTTAAGTCCATGGACACTATTTGATAGAATGCAGTTTTTTAATTATTGTGACTTTAGATGTTTGATACTATTATTAAACTACTGACTCTACAATTTCCAAAGATGCTCTGATCCCATGTTCTATTTTTACTCCTCTGTTTTTACTTCTTTATAAAGCATACGATCTGAAAAAGTGAATGTCAGGAACCTGGGTGGGTTTTTGCTTTTTTTTCCTTGCATTTTTGTACAAGATCACTTAACACAATTTTAATAATTATGGTTGAGTGTTACTAGAGAGATAAAGGAAATTTGTAGGGTAAATACCTGTGATCAGTTGGAAATTTAAAAATTTACCAAGGTAAAGTAATAATAATAGCTAACATTTAGTGAGTTCTTACTGTGCTGAGTATTTTACTTTTCTATTCTTACAACAGCCTGTGAGGTGGATAGTTTTATTAGCCTCATTATACAGATGCTGAAACAGGCATGGTTAAGTTGAGTAACTTGTTGGTCATCATATTGCTACAAGTTTTGGTTCTCAAGCTGAAATTTGAATCCAGTTTAGATTTAAAATTTTGGAGCACTGTTTCTGGATGTTGGTAAACCACCCCTTAGTGATTTCTTTTGTGCTACATATCTTAGAGAAAAGAGAAGACCATTTTAATTGAGCTCTTAATTTTTTAAAAAGATAATTTAGCCCTTCAGCCTAAAAATTACACTTACATTATACATTCTAAAAATATCCTCAAAGCTTTTAGCTGGGTAAAGATTTTTAAATATCTGAGAGGAAACCTCTGCAATCTACATAGATCTCTAGTATCAAAAGCATAGCATGTAACTCTTATCACAAACATTATCTGGATTATGTTCTAGAATTGAGGGTTTTGCTGTGTACCAACATATGGAAACAGCATTATATACAGTCTCCTTCTCTTGGATATCAGTTCATCTTTTTAAACAATCTTTTCAGAGAAATTTTATTTCAATGAGACCCGTGGAGATTCTTGAATGCCTTTCATTCCAAACGGAGAGGAACTAATGCATCATAAGATGTGAGAGAAAGAATTTCCCTTTTTACTTAGCAAATGAGCTACCTACTACTTATCTTTGTAAAATACTTTGTGTTTTGCTTGCAAAGTACACTCTCGAACATTCCTGTTTTAAAGACTGAAAGGAACCTAAGATAGTTCATGGTTTACTATTTCAGTCTTTCGTTTAATATTTCAGTCAAGTGATTTTCTACTTCAGTCTGAACAGCTTGGAAGTGAGATGAACTGATACAGAAGGTAGAAAACAATGTATCCTGAGATAGCGTGTTTCATTTTTGGACAGATTACTTTCCTGCGTTTTCCTGTGTCTAGAGACAAAATCTGTTTCCCTGCTCTCTGAATCTTAGTCATACATGGCATCCCTTCTGATAGTTGAAGATGGCTATACATCCCCTTGAGTTTTGTCTTCTCTTGGTAAACAGTTCTGGTTCCTTTTACTAGATCTTCTCTAAGTCATATCATTATTTTGACATCTCTTCTGGATACTTGGTATTTAATCATTCCCTTCTTTTCTTAAAATTTGATAGCTTAAGCTGTAGAAATTACTCTTAGTGTGATTTGAACTGTGCAAAGAAGTGCAGGCTATCACCTCCCCTGTGGAGAGTCCTTTTCTAACTCTGAAGTTGAAAAGATCCTATGAGTTTTGGGGCTGCCACACTGGTTAATATTGGGCCTGCTGTCTTAGTTTTGTTTGCCTAAAGGAAGGAAGAGAGATAACAGGGAGAGAGTGAGGAAGGAAGACTACATACCTCAAATTCATTTTACTTTGAATGTGTAGTTCCTTTCCTCACCAACCTCAAACGTATTTGACCCATTAAAGTCGGCTTTGATAGGTTTGCTCCAGTGCTTAATGCCTGTTAATAGGCTTTTGAATTTTGATTCTGTAGCTCAAGAAACATTGATGGAGCTACTGTGGGTCAGGCACTAGATTGGGTACTGGCCATGCCCATAAAAATAAGGCATGATCTCTACTGCTGTATTAGGCACCCATTTTAACTTTTCACCTGAAGATTTGGTAAGACTGTCTTCAGTGTTCTCATCAGTCATTAATAGACTGAAAGAAAAGGGTGAGCTGAGGCCAAGCACAAAGCCTTTCACAAGTCTCTCTAATCTAGTGACACAGGGCCAGAGGTGGGTTTCTCTTTAGACTCGCAGTCTAGTTCAGGTCAGTCGCTCAGTCATGTCCAACTCTGAGCGTTTGGGACCCCGTGAATCACAGCACGCCAGGCCTCCCTGTCCATCACCAACTCCCGGAATTCACCCAAACTCATGTCCATCGAGTCGGTGATGCTATCCAGCCATCTCATCCTCTGTCGTCCCCTTCTCCTCCTGCCCCCAATCCCTCCCAGCATCAAGGTCTTTTCCAAGGAGTCAACTCTTCGTATGAGGTGGCCAAAGAATTGGAGTTTCAGCTTCAACATCAGTCCTTCCAAAGGATACCAGGACTGATCTCCTTTAGGATGGACTGGTTGGATCTCCTTGCAGTCCAAGGGACTCTCAAGAGTCTTCTCCAACACCACAGTTCAAAAGCATCAATTCTTCAGCACTCAACTTTCTTCACAGCCCAACTCTCACATCCATACATGACCACTGGAAAAACCATAGCCTTGACTAGATGGACCTTTGTTGGCAAAGTAATGTCTCTGCTTTTAAGGGTGGGGCTTTTCCCAGACCAAACACAGACCACAGCCTTCTTTCCTTGTGACTGCGCAACGGTCTCAAATGGAGTGTTAATACATACTAATGATGATGGAAACAGAAAACAAGACTGACTGCTATGGGCTACTGCCTAGCGGACATGAAACTTTCAATGAAAATGGCTATTCCAGCATTACAACTCTTTTTTTTTCCCCCTTGCTACATCAGTCTTGCCTGTAGGGGATATCATGAGATACTTTGTCAAATGCTTGCAGAAGACAAGATGCTTTTTTTTTTTTCTGCAGTAGGAGACTATCTGATATGGTAAAAAGGAACAGGACTTTGAAGTTTGAAATTTTGGCTTCTGCCTTTTAGTTATGATTTTGGCAGGGTATTCTAATGTTTGTAAGCTAGGTCTTTATCCATGAAATTGTAGAATCTCAACGATAAGATTTTTATATGGGTTAGAGAACCACAGTATGTAAACCTCCTGGCACAGTGTTTAATGAATGTTAGCTGTTGAGTGAATTGTGTGTGTGTGTGCTCGGTTGCTCAGTCGTGTCGTCGGACTCTTTGTGACCCCATGGGCTGTGACCCACAAGGGTCTTCTGCCCATGGAATTTTTAAGGCAAGAATACTGGAGTGGGTTGCCATTTTCCTCCTCCAGGGGATCTTCCCCACCCGTGGATTGAACTTGGTGTCTGTTGTGCCTCCTTCACTGCGATGCAGATTCTTTACCACTGGCAACACCTGGGAATGAATAAATGGTGCTTAATTTCTGTTGGTTTCTTTCAGGGTAACGCAGACAGAAAGGTAATGGGATTAATTTGACATGAATTATTTTGAGAACTCATGCAGTCTGAGGGACTGCTCGCTTTTATGTTTTTATGCATACATATATATTTGTTTATTATCCATTCTGGAGTTTAGGCTTGACATTTCTGGAACATCACTTTTTTTATTTTTAAAAATTGTAACATTTGCTGTGCTTTGGTGTTTTTAGTACTGTTCCTCTTTTGCAGACCTCCTCCTCAGTTCAGTCGCTCAGTTGTGTATGACTCTTTGCGACCCCATGAATTGCAGCACCCCAGGCCTCCTTGTCCATCACCAACTCCCAGAGTTTACTCAAACTCATGTCCATCGAGTCGGTGATGCCATCCAGCCATCTCATCCTCTGTTGTCCTCTTCTCCTGCCCCCAATCCCTCCCAGCATCAAGGTCTTTTCCAATGAGCCAACTCTTCACATGAGAAGGCCAAAGTATTGGAATTTCAGCTTCAGCATCAGTCCTTCCAATGAACACCCAGGACTGATCTTTAGGATGGACTGGTTGGATCTCCTTGCAGTCCAAGGGACTCGCAAGAGTCTTCTCCAACACCACAGTTCAAAAGCATCAATTCTTTGGCGCTCAGCTTTGTTCACAGTCCAACTCTCACATCCATACGTGACCACTGGAAAAACCACAGCCTTGACTAGACAGACTTGTTGGCAAAGTAATGTCTCTGCTTTTGAATATGCTATCTAGGTTGGTCATAACTTTCCTTCCAAGGAGCAAGCGTTTTTAATTTCATGGCTGCAGTCACCATCTGCGGTGATTTTGGAGCCCCCCCCACCCCCCCGCAAATAAAGTCTGACACTGTTTCCACTGTTTCCCCATCTATTTCCCATGAAGTGATGGGACCAGATGCCATGATCTTAGTTTTCTGAATGTTGAACTGTAAACCAACTTTTTCACTCTCCTCTTTCACTTCATCAAGAGGCTTTTTAGTTCCTCTTCACTTTCTGCCATAAGGGTGGTGTCATCTGCATATCTGAGCTTATTGATATTTTTCCCGGCAATCTTGATTCCAGCTTGTGCTTCTTCCAGCCCAGCATTTCTCATGATGTACTCTGCATATAAGTTAAATAAGCAGGGTGACAATATACAGCCTTGATGTACTCCTTTTCCTATTTGGAACCAGTCTGTTGTTCCATGTCCAGTTCTAACTGTTGCTTCCTGACCTGCATATAGGTTTCTCAGGAGGCAAGTCAGGTAGTCTGGTATTCCCATCTCTTGAAGAATTTTCCACAGTTTATTGTGATCTACACAAATAGAGGTCAAAGACCTCCTCCTAGGTTATTGATAATTATGAAGTAATGTTGTAGGTGAGCTCTCCGAGGACTCAGAATCCTTTAGCTGGCTTACCAAGAAAGCTTGAGCTTATATAAAGTCCCCAAGCGTCCTTCTGTGATTTCTTCATTGTTTTGGGCTGTGTTAAACTTGACATAGACAAGAAAGACAGTTGGAGTGAGGGACTTATTGCTTTGTCTCTGGAATTGTTGAACCTAAGCAGTTAAATTCAAGAATTGTTATTTCATACCTGTTACATGTCATTGTGCCAGCTGGGGAAAGTAAAGATGAGAAAGATATTTTGACCATCTATTAACTTTCTTCTTTATTCTTAAATGGTTGTGTGATTTCAGTTGTCTTTGTTTCTCTCTGTACTTGTGCTCTTGGGTAGTCACTTCCTTTTCTTCAGCTGAAACTCCCTTTCCCCCTTATTGTAAGACTGTGCACTCTGACTTAAATGCCTTTTACCACTTTGAACTAGTCTTGTGTGTGAAAAGTAACATTTTTCATAATCAGAACCATCCATCATCTTTCCTTTTAGAACTCTAACTGGAATTCCACCTGTCTGCCTCCTGAAGTCTAGGGAGGTGCCTGCCATTTGATTAGCAAAGCAGTGCTGTAAGTGAGAAAACGAACATGTAGGTTAGATTTCTGAGGTCCTATGTATAGTGATAGTGTACTGTTTTTTCTTAAGCTAAGTCAGCTACTTTTTAAAAAATTATTCATACACCTTAACCTCCAGAGCAACACTTGGCATTCAGATTCTAGCAGTTAGCTTTATACTCAGCTAGGAATCTTAATTTCCTTGTTTATAAGATTAATGTTTCAAATGTCTGAAAGACCTTCTAAGGTAGTACTGGAAACCACTTAGAAGATTCAGCCAATTTGTTTACAATATCTTTATAAAATACCATAGTAGAAATCTTTCCTTTTTCCCCTCAGTATTTTACTAGATATATGTGGGCTATGGAAGGGTGGATGATTTTTTTTTTTTTTTAAAGAAGAGTTTTTCTGAATTATTGCTTTGAATGTCTAACATATAGCTATTCTATATCTAACTTTTATTTTCTGCTGTTAGGTTTTGAGCTAATCCTTAGAAGTGACTTTTTGACTCTTCAAAGTATTTACTTGGACTCTAAACTGATTATAATATCTCTTTATAGAAGCTAAAAATAAATGAGATATTCAAGAACCCAGCTTAGTTTTCTTTCTTTCTTTAAATTAAAAATATTTGATATATAGCATTTTATAAACTTAAGTTGTATAACATGTTGATTTGTTACCTTTATATGCTGTAACATGATTTTGACCTTGTAGAAATTCATCTTGTTCTTCTGGTAGCTCATTTTTATTGCCTTGCTACAGAGGACTCATTTTATGAGTTATCTGACTGAACCCTTTCATCTCCCTGGCTTCAGTTGAAAGTAGTCAGTGGATTAGCCCCGCCCCTCCCAGACCCACTTGCGTAATCTTAGTCCCTGATCAGGGAAGGACCATGGCAATGAAAGCACCAATTCTTAACCCCTGGACCACTAGGGAACTCCCAATAGATGCTTTAAATCCTTAAGCTGGAAACAGTGTTTGTAACTGTAGCAAAAATAATGTAACTGGAAAGTCTATTGAATTTAGATAAAGACAGTTGAGTATTTGTCTACAGTTGTTACTGTACTGCACTAGGTATTTTGTTTTGCCAAAAGAACAAGTAGTTTGGCCAACAAAAACAAAAAAACATTAAAACTTCGATGAAACCAGTTATGGAAAGACTTTCATTTGGCAAATGCAATTTATTCTTATTATATCTCACCTATAAGCATTTTTTAAAAATACAGATTAAAAAAATACCCACCGTGACTTCGAATAAAGTGCTGGGTAAATAAGCATCAGGTGCGAATGACAGATGTCTAATAAGATTGATAAGTCTCTTAATGCACCGAAAATGTGGAAGATGAAATCTTTGGAATTAGAAGAAATAGTGATGCTGTAACTCAGGGTTTTCAGGTGGTGCACTGGTAAAGAATCCGCCTGCCAGTGCAGAAAGTGCAAGAGAGGTGGGTTTGATCTCAGGGTCTGGAAGAGCCCCTGGAGTAGGAAATGACAGCCTGCTCCAGTATTCTTGTTGGTGACAAGTCTGTAGACAGAGGACCCTGGCAGGCTGCAGTCCATGGGGTCTCAAAGTCGGACATGACTGAGCAACTGAGCATGCTGAGTGCACGCACACACACAAACACATACAACTCAGAGTTGGCAGGATTAAAGTGAGAAATGTACCATTGCTTTGATTCTCGTTGTTTGTGGCTACCCTGAGAGTATTTTGGGAGATGAGTTGGTGTCTAGGAGCACTTAGTCCGAGTGGAGGAAAGCCAGGTTAAGAATGTGTTTGTGTTCTAGAATAGGCAGCTTTGTGCAGTGGGAAAAGCGCCATGGAGTCAGCCAGCCTTCCGCCCACTGCGGTACCTGACTCAGTTGTCTGACCTTGGGTGAGTCACTGTATTTCTTTAAGTCTCGGATTCACACCTGTAAAATAGGGCTAATTGCCTACTTCACAGGGTTGTTATTAATACAAAGATAAAATGAGAAAGATGAATCGTGGTGACACATGGTATATACTATTTTTTTTCTTCCCATATTCCTCGAAACCTTTGAATTGACATTATTTATGCCACTCTCCCCTTCTCTTTCTCAGTGGGGTTCTTTCACTAAGATGTTGCCAGGGCTTTATCCCTTAGGAAAGTGTGTGAAAGAAAATTTTTTTTTGGACATTTTAATAAGTGCATATAAACAGTTTTCTTGAGTGTTGAGTGGGTTCATGGCTTTTATCTGATTCTGAAAGCAGTTCATGATTATACCTCCCTCCCATTTTTACTACCATGTAACAGAATTAAGAACTTCTGCCCCAGAGTATTACATAACCACGAATGGTATCTCAGTAGCTTGACCAAATTAAGTATGCCTCATGGAGGTAGTTGGGGGGAGAAAAAAGAGGTTTCAACCTTCTGATCGTTTGCTGCTATCTTGATGTCATGTAAAATCTTTCAGCTTTATTCTCATCTACCTATAATTGTTTTTAAAACAGAAGATGTTTGTTCTTTAAGAAAATATCTGTGAAATATTAAGAATTTAGGATTTATATAAAATGAGATGATTTTTATTACAGAAGGACTCTTTCCATAGAGAGGGATTTAAGTTTTTTTGTTATGAAGGTAGAAAAAAAAGATTTAGCGAGTACCGTATTATAATTTGCTTTCCTGGTGCATCACATATTTGAGTTAAAATAATTTGGTTTATAAGGAAACTTTTCGAAACATATCTTTTATGTAAATTGAATTCTACCAGGCAGAGTGTAGATGAATTTGTCTCCAGTAGCACATTTGCAAGTCTGCTGTGGGCAGCACTGTGCTTCCCCCTGCCCCCTCTGTTAGAGAAGTGTTCCTTCACCTCCCAGTCTGAGAGGCACCACAGCACAGTGAGTATGAGTCATGTCTGGAGCCAGACCGCCTAGATTGCAAATCCTGCTCTGTCGCTTGTGACCTTGAACAAGATACTTAACATTCCTTTGTCTCTGTTTCCACTTCTATAATATTTGGATAATAACCATATCTAATCACAGAGTTTTACGAGAAGTGAATTAATATTGAAAAGTATTTAAAACACTGCCCATTTCATTGTAAGCACTGTGAAAGTGTTAAGTAAATAAAAATACGTAATCTAGTTAACAGAATACTTATACCCATGAAAAGATAACTTTTATGAGGTGGTATGTGCTGTATATTGTAAGATTAGGTTCCCTAAAGTTCTGCTGCATGGAGAAATCCAGTGTGGGCTGTATGGGTGGTATGAGACAATTTAAAAATTCAAAGAAGATTATAGGTCTATGAACTGGTCTTGGAGAGATGAGATTAAGATAGAGAATAAAAGAATAGGCCCAAGATAGAGAGGAATTTTATGAACATACAGGATTGGAGGGGATATATAGTATAGACTCTATGAATACTGGAAGCTTTCTAGAAAGATAGGTATGGACAAATGGTGGAGGTCCTTGGATACAAAGATAAGGGTTTGAGATTTTTATTTCTATAATACGGCTCCCTGACTTTCATAAAGGAGAAGCTTATGAATGACTGTAAAAAGTGCATTGCACAGTACTTGGTGAAAGGTAAGCATTCACTGTTAGCTGGTATTAGCAATAGCACTAGAAATGATTGTGTAGTGTCTCACCATATCGATGGGGTACACTTGTATATTTTTTAAAGAATTGCCTAGTGATGGACACTTAGGTTATTTCTTTCCATTTTCTTTCTTTTTGTAAAGAATCAATGCTCTGATGAGCACTCTTTCCATAAAATTGTTCTATATATACATGTTTCCTTAGGAGAGACTTAGCACTGTCTCTCAACTCACTGTGGAAAGTGATGGTAAGTTTCAGAAGGAATGGTAGAAAGGAAATGATGGAGCTTTCCCAGCTATAATTCACTCCCCACTGCGGAGAAATCCCCACAAAACTCTTGACAGAAGGCTTTTATGGTATTAGCTGCCAGCAGGATATAATTCAAGTATACTAATGTAAAGTGATAACTATTGGAGAACTCAGGTGTGGATGTGGTAAGGGCTTTTTGTTTTTGTTTTGTTTGTTTTTATTTTTAATAGAATATTTAGGGTTTGAGGAAGATACTGTGGCATGTAGACTAGAGAACCAGAGTGTGAGGTGAGACCAAAGGTATTTATATTATGACTTAATATGAGACTGGTGGTCATAGAACTCCAGAGGAAATACGAAGACAAGATTTGATCAGTTTTTTGGATTATGGGATGACAGGGAAGGAAGAATGTTCAATGATGATATTCCTGAGATGCTAAACCTCAGTGACTTGGAGAATGTGATCAAAATACTAATGTTACAATGGAAAGCCAATTTTGGAGGGAAGATCAGTTTAACTTTAAATATGTTTGAAAGAAGAGAGAGGCATTTAAGTTTACTTTAAACATTTGTATAGGAGTCAGATTTTGAGTTTCTTTATATAACATTGATAGTGAAATAGGGCAGATGGTTGAGTTCAAATAAGTTACACAACTGATAAGTGGCAAAGCTGAGATTCAAATCCAAAGTTCTGCTTCAAAGTTGATATTCTTAACCCTTAAGCTATGAGTGGGAAATATTCCTTCATTCCTATTTATTGTATATAACATGTGTTTGGTCTTCTCATTTTCTAAGTTATTTCCTTTGTTGTTTTGCCATTGAATTAAATATTATGCCCTTTTCTATATAACCTCTGTTTTATTTAATAAAATATCTTGAAGGTAGACATTCCTGGATTTGACCTCTGCTGTTTGTGATTCCTTTGTATCTGGATTCCTTAGTTAATCATTCAACCTAGTGGCCTTTTCTTAGTTTTTAATTTTCCTTGGTATATATACAGTGGAAAGTCCTTCCTGAAATCTAGGTTCTTTCTCCTTCAGTAATATCAAGAATTCACCATCCTAGCCTTTTTATCTGTTTTACTTTCCATCTCTGCACTTTCTTTTGTATTTATACACTTAAATGTGATCATCTCTGCATAGCTTTGAACTTGACTCTTTGTTCCTTTTTTAAACATGTCAACCGACTCAGGTTTCTGATTATATTCCCTCTTCAATTAGTCTTGATTTTATCCTCCTCTTTTCTATCTTCATGCATTTAATTCAGGCCCTTTATGCCTTTCTTTCCAGCTTTAAAATAGCCTCCTGTCTTCCAAGTGTAGTCCTGTCTTTCTTCCTATCATAGTCATTCTCTTAAAAATACAGATTTTATATGTTCTCACTGCTTAAAAACCCTTCATTGATTGTTCATTGTCAACAATATTATTTCCTAACATTTACTTCTTTGGATGAGTTAGGTGTTTCTTTAGGGAAAAAAGAAGTCAAATGAGTTTGGGAAATACTTGTATAAATACAATTAGCCAGTCTTTCTTTTGGCGGACTCTTTAGTGTGCACTGTGAACACACAAAGGGGATACAGAGCAATACACTGCTGCTGCTGCTGCTGCTGCTAAGTCGCTTCAGTCGTGTCTTAACTCTGTGCGACCCCATAGACAGCAGCCCACCAGGCTCCGCTGTCCTTGGGATTCTCCAGGCAAGAACACTGGAGTGGGTTGCCATTTCCTTCTCCAGTGCATGAAAGTGAAAAGTGAAAGTGAAATTACTCAGTCATGTGCAACTCTTAGCGACCTCATGGACGGCAGCCCACCAGGCTCCTCTGTCCATGGGATTTTCCAGGCAAGAGTACTGGAGTGGAGTGCCAGTCTTGAAACAGCTTTTATTGAGACCCACAAGGTTAAGTCCATACCTTTAGATACGGAGTTTCAGGTTTTTTTGATTCAACCTTTTCCTAACTTTAGAGCTTCATCTCTGGCATACACCAGACCAACTTGGAGTTTCCTGTGGCGTGGGGAGTTAACATATTTCAGGCTTCAGTGGTTTCACTTGTCTGTCACGAAAAACCCTTACTACTCATAAAAAGGAGCTCATTACTTTCTTTCTGAAGCCTTCTGTGACTTATCCAGGCAAGCTTTACACTCCTTTCTCAGCATTTTCTTTATAGTGTACTTAGCAAGACCCTCCATTTTAACCATTATCTTTACATTTTAATATTTGCAGTGGAACTATAAGCTCTTTGAAAGCTGGAACTGTTCTCTTTCATTTCTGTGATAGTACCTGGTTCAGTTATTAGCTTTAGTTTAAATAATTGAATTGCAAAATAATGGCAGGAAACTTTCCAGTAGTAATGGTATTCATACAGCTAAGTAAACACCAGTAAATATTTCTTTTATCTCATCTTAGAAGTCTTAGACTCTTTCTATAATGAGTAGGTTAGGTGGCATCAAATTAAATGCTAAGAAAATGTTTTAATGAGGGGAAAAAAACTAAGAAAACGTTTAATTACCAGCTCTTGGGTACTTTTTATAACTTGTGTTCATAAAACAAAATATCTTTTTCTTAGAATAAAAATAATGTTCTGTTTTCAGTGGAAACAGTGTTTAGTTATTAATAAAAACTCAATGATTACTTTTTCTCCCAGATAACTTGTTTCATATGATGTGATTCATTCATCTATATTTTTTAGGATAAGTTTTATGTGAAACATCATTTAATGTATATCTCTGTTTTCTTAGGCATCATTCTTAACAAAGAAGTTAAATATTGGTGGGAAGAGAGTAAATCTTGCTATATGGGTAAGTTAACATTTTCAGCTGTATGAGTGAAGGCCTTTACCTATTCTTCATACTCTAATAACTAATTGGCTTAAGAAATAGGAATTTGAATTTCTGGATTTTTATTTTTTTAGTTAACTCAGGGTTAGCCAAAATCTTTTTTTTTAAATTAAACATCTTTCCCCCCTAAAATCTGGCTAAGAATTTTATCTTGAATACACTTGTTATACATGAATAGTGCTGTCATAACTTTTCAACTGGAGAAGGGTGAACTCAAGGGATTCCATTTCAGAAAAAGAGGTGGACAGGCTGTCTGGTCTTTATCCCCCCGTCTCTATGTCCTAATCTTCCAAGGGAGTGGCTGGTGGAGACTAGGGCAAGGATAATGCAGTAAGGCATCACTGCCAAGTGGTCCTGGTGCTCGTTCTTTCTCCTTGTCTCCTCTCTCTGTGGAGAACTTAAATTCAGGGCCAAGCCTGTTCCTAGGTTATAAAGCCATTGTGGTCATTCCAGCCCTTTGGCAACTGAACTGGCTTCTTAACGAGGGTGGGAAAGATTGCTGAGGAGGAGGGTTGGGGAGAGGAGAAGTAACCTTTACAGAACAGTAAAGCATTAAATATTAATTATAACTTAAAATTTTTTATAGCTTGTTTCTTTTAACAGTGTTTTGGGGTTATCTATAACTTTATACCCTAGTTTATAATTAATCAGAAACTCACTGTAGTTTAAATAATAGATATATTTTTTCTTCTGGTCTAATAAACGTTTGTTGCTTTATTTAGGATACAGCAGGTCAAGAGAGATTCCACGCATTGGGTCCAATTTACTACAGAGATTCAAATGGAGCTATTTTAGTTTATGATATAACAGATGAAGATTCTTTCCAGAAGGTATCTTGCTTACTTATGGGTGAATGACTTAATAGAACAATAGTGATTGGTCAGGTCTGCATTAACATGTCTGTGATTAGCCTTGGCTTTAAAAGTATACTGCTGCTACTGCTAAGTCACTTCAGTCGTGTCTGACTCTGTGCGACACCATAGACGGCAGCCCACCAGGCTCCGCCGTCCCTGGGATTCTCCAGGCAAGAATACTGGAGTGGGTTGCCATTTCCTTCTCCAATGCATGAAAGTGAAAAGTGAAAGTCAAGTCGCTCAGTCGTCTCTGACTCTTAGCGACCTCATGAACTGCAGCCTACCAGACTCCTCCATCCATGGGATTTTCTAGTTTGTGCATAAATGATGACCAGTCATAATTTTTAATGGCATATTTAATTCATAGTAACAATATGGATATCATCTATTAATAGTTTATTATATGGCTTTCTCAGATATTAGGAAAGGGAAATAATCTGAAGTAAAGCTTCAGAAAAATATAGACGCCTTTTTTTTCTCCTTACTAAAGAAAAATCACAAACTTTTTTTTCTGTACACACTGGGCACCTGAAAACTTGGTATGGCTGCACAGGTGGGTTCCATAATTATGGGGAGGTAAAAGAGGAACTAAATCAAGTTTAAGCTCTTTTCTCCTCACTAGGTATCCTGGAGTATTCAGTACAGATTTTAAAAGGAAAATCTACGCTGTGTTTATTTTAAAGCACTTCCATTTTTATAAAGTTTTTGGGACCAAAAACGAGTGACCATTAAACTTACCTCTGAATTCTCATCACAGTTAGGATTGTGACAGTTTACTTATTTGATCTTTTGAAAGCCTTTCTGGGAATAAGAAAGGATATGTGACTCAAGGGGGTAATTCCAAGGTGAAGCTTTTCTTGCCTTGAGTTACAGGTTTGTACTTCTTGAAATTACTTGCCCTTTTTGTTTCTTTATTTTTATTTATTTCCTAGCATTTAATGGATGAAGCAGATATACAAGTTAGCCTTTGGATTATTAATACCATGTTGCAAAAGTTAGGCCAAGGAGTAGAAAAATGAAAATAGGTAGCTTTCAGATTTAATGATATTTTACAATGTTTTATCTTTGGGATGCTGTTTGTTATCTCTTCTATCCCTTCTTGCCTTTTTGCATGAAAATAAATGGTTTAAGTATTTTATTGATTAAAAGAAAGTGGAGTCATTTAGGTTGAAAAGTGACCAGTTATCTCTTGCCACATAACAAAACACCCCAAATTTGATTTCTTAAAACAACAACATATTATTTCCCACGGTTTTGAGGGTTGCCTGAGCTTCCCTGATAGTTGGTAAAGAATCCGCCTGCAATGCAGGAGACCCTGGTTCAATTCCTGGGTTGGGAAAATCCCCTGGAGAAGAGATAGGCTACCCATTCCAGTATTCTTGGGTTTCCCTTGTGGCTCAGTTGGTAAGGAATCTACCTGCAATGCAGGAGACCTGGGTTCGATCCCTGGGTTGGTAAGATCCCCTGGAGAAGGGAAAGGCTACCCACTCCAGTATTCTGGCCTGGAGAATTCCATGGACTGTGTAGTCCATGGGGTCGCAAAGAGTCGGACAGGACTGAGTGATTTTTACTCTCTTTCTTTTCTGGACAAATCCTTTGCTCCATGTGGTGTCAGTGGAGTCACTCAGACAGCTGCATGAGCTGGGGGTTGGCTGGGTGGGGACCTGGATCTCCTCTGTGTGCCTTCTCACTCCATTTGGTGTCTTGTTCTCCAGTACTCTGTCCACATGCTCTCGTTATTCTGTATTCCAGCCAAACCTTATATGACAACCAGATCCCAAGAGAGAGCTGCCAGACCTTCCTAAGTCTTTAGTCTGGAATTGGCATGGCATTAGTGCTGCCACCTTCTCTTGGTCAAAGCAAGAGACTAGGCTAGAACAGAGTCAGAGAGAGGAGAAATAGACTCTTGGCAGAGAATTTCTGACCCTCTTTAACTCATCACAGAGTGTATGGGTTAATCAGTAGAATACCTGTGGAGGGGAATCTGACCGCCAATGAATAACAATTAAAAGGAATATTGGTTAGATTTAGGGATTTCCTTGCAGTCCAGTGGGTATCCATGGGTGACAGCGATCTCTAGAGGCATCCTTGGTTGTCGCACCTGGCAGTGGCACTGGGTCTAGTGGGAGGCCAGGGGTGCCACCAAACAGCATTCACTGCACAGGACCGCCCCTCCCGGCAGAGGGCTGACGAGGCCCAAACACCAGAGGTGCCGAGAGTGAAGAAACCTACCACACGCCAAAGGATAAAACTTATCTTGCTCTTTTTCTACTGTACGTTTTGTTTTTCCTCTAAATGTTTGTCACAGAAGCTCCCGTGCCCTCTCTTTTGGAACCAACTGGGGTATCAAAGACTTAATTAAGCTCGTGTATGTGTGTGTTTTTTAGTTTTTTTTTTTTATTTGGTCGCATCTTGTGGCTTGTGGGATCTTAGTTTCCTGACCAGGGATTGAACCCTGGCCCTGAGAGTAAAGCACTGAATTCTAGCCACTGGACCACTAGGGAATTCCCAAGCCCATATTTTCTTCAATCCAATGTGATTCTATACAAGCATCTATTATTAGACGCTGGAGTTGACATGCTTTTGCTCTGGTGAACAGCTTTGCTTAGATTTGTGGATGATTTATGAAAGATTGTAATTAGAGGTGCTTCTCTTTATACTTATATGTAGATGGAGAGAGAAATCTTTCTATTGGGTGTGTGTGTGTGAGTGTGAGTGAGTGTGATTTGCAATATAAATGATCCTGTATAGTCAATCTAATCACACTAGGACCACAGCCTTGTCTAACTCAATGAAACTAAGCCATGACCGCAGGGCAACCCAAGATGGGCGGGTCACGGTGGAGAGGTCTGACAGAATGTGGTCCACTGGAGAAGGGAATGGCAAACCACTTCCGTATTGTTGCCTTGAGAACCCCATGAACAGTATGAAAAGGCAAAATGATAGAATACTGAAAGAGAAACTCCCCAGGTCAGTAGGAGCCCAATAGGCTACTGGAGGTCAGTGGAGAAATAAATCCAGAAAGAATGAAGGGATAGAGCCAAAGCAAAAACAATACCCAGCTGTGGACTCATTGGAAAAGACTCTGATGCTGGGAGGGATTGGGGGCAGGAGAAGAAGGGGACGACCGAGGATGAGAAGGCTGGATGGCATCGCTGACTCGATGGACACAAGTCTGAGTGAACTCCGGGAGTTGGTGATGGACAGGGAGGCCTGGCATGCTGCGATTCATGGGGTCGCAAAGAGTCGGACACGACTGAGCGACTGAACTGATAGTGAATCATTCCTAATAACTAAATATGTGGACCATTAGACAGAATTTTGAGGTACTTTCACAACATTGCATTTTGGGGTATTGTAATTGTAGTCATTGTAACAGGATTTGTTTTAATATTTATGCTTGTATACACAGGTTAAAAACTGGGTGAAAGAATTACGGAAAATGTTGGGAAATGAGATCTGTTTATGTATAGTAGGTAAGTGTCATTAATTTTTTAAAATGTCCTTTGTTTCTTTAATACTTTATTAAAAAATAGTAAATGAATAATTTTCATTTTAAAGTTACATCAGAAAAGAATGGTATTTTAGTATTTAATATTTTAGAGTAATTTAGAATTTGGAAGGGATCTTTCAGGAGATTCAAACATCTGTAATTCAAGGAATGCCCTTGGGGAGCAGCTGGGAAACCCTGAACATGTAGGGCTTTTGAGTCTCCCAGCCTTCCTTCAACTTGACCTTTAGTTTTTCATCATAAGATTATTTTAGAAAATAAAAGAGTTTGGCAACTACAGTGTAATTAAAATCAGTGACTTAAGCTGTGTTTTTGTCATATTGTTGTTGTTCAGTCGCTAAGCAACTTTACAACCCCATGGACTACAGCACGCCAGTCTCTTCTGTTCTCCACTGTCTCCCAGAGTTTGCTCAAATTCATGTCCATTAAATGGGTGATGCTATCTAATCGTCTCATTCTCTGCCACTCCCTTCTCCTTTTGCCTTCAGTCTTTCCCAGCATCAGGGGCTTTGCCAGCAAGTCAGCTTTTCACTCAGTTGGCTAAAGTATTAGAGTGTCAGCTTCAGCATCAGTCCTTCAATGAATATTCAGGGTTGATTTATTTTAGGATTGACTAGTTTGATCTTGCTATCCAAGGGACTCTCAAAAGTCTTGAAGAGCACAAGTCAAAAGCATCAGTTGTTTAGCAGTCTGCCTTCCATACCTGACTACTGGAAAAACCATAGCTTTAACTACATAGATCTTTGTCCGCAAATTGATGTCACTAGTTTTTAATACACTGTCTAGGTTTGTCATTGCTTACCTTCCAAGGAAGTGTCTTTTTATTTTGTGGTGGCAGTCACTATCCACAGTGATTTTGGGGCCCAGCAAAAGAAAATCTGTCAGTGTTTCTACTTTTCCCCCATCTATTTGCCATGAAGTGATGGGGCCAGATGCTATGATTTTAGTTTTTTGAATGTTGAGTTTTAAACCAACTTTTTTACTCTTTTTCACCCTAATCAAGAGGTTCTTTAGTTCCTCTTCACTTTTTGCTATTAGAGGGGTATCATCTGCATATCTGAGGTTGTTGATATTTCCTCCCAGCAATCTTGATACCAGCTTGTGCTTCATTCAGCCTGGCATTTTGCATGATTTACTCTGCATATAAGTTAAAAGCAGGGTGACAGAATACAGCCTTGTCGTACTCCTTTTCCAATTTGGAACCAGTCTGTTGTTCCATGTCTGGCTCTGTTGCTTCTTGACCTGCAGACAGGTTTCTCAGGAGACGGGTAAGGTGGTCTGCTAGTCCCATCTCTAAGAATTTTCCACAGTTTCTTGTGATCCACCCAGTCAAAAGCTTTAGCATAGTCAATGAAGCAGAAGTAGATGTTTTTCTGGAACTTCCTTGCTTTCTCCATCATTCAACAAATGTTGGCAGTTTGCTCTGGCTTCCTCTGCCTCTTTGAAACCCACCTTGCACACCTGGAAGTTAGCAGTTCACGTACGATTGAAGCCTGTCTTGAAGGATTTTGAGCATTACCTTACTAGCATGCGAAATGAGTGCAATTGTGCAGTAGTTTGAACATTCTTTGACATTGCCTTTCTTTGGGAATGGAATGAAAACTGACCTTTTCCAGTCCTGTGGCCACTGCTGGATTTTCCAAATTTACAGACATACTGAGTGCAGCAGTTTAACAGGCATCATCTGTTAGGGTTTTAAATAGCTAAGCTGGAATTCCGTCACCTCCACTAGCTTTGCTCATAGTCATGCTTCTGAAAGCCCACTTGACTTAACACTCCAGGATGTCCAGTTCTAGTTATCGGGGTCATTAAGACCTTTTTTGTACAGTTTTTGTGTGTATTCTTGCCACCTCTTCTTAGTTTCTTCTGCTTCTGTTAGGTCTTTACCATTTATGTCCTTTATCGTGCCCATTCTTTTATGAGATATTTCCTTGATAGCTCCAGTTTTCTTGAAGCGATCTCTAGTCTTTCCTATTCTATTGTTTTCCTCTATTTCTTTGCCTTGTTCATTTAAGAAGGCCTTCTTATCTCTCTTTGCTATTCTGTGGAACTCTGCATTCATTTGGGTTTATCTTTCCCTTTCTTCCTTGCCTTTTGCTTCTTTTCTTTCCTCGGCTATTTGTAAATCCTCCTCAGACAACCGCTTTGCCTTCTTGCATTTCTTTTTCTTTGGGATGATTTTGGTTACTGGTTCCTGTACAGTGTTACAAACCTACATCCATAGTTCTTCAGACATTCTGTCTACCAGATCTAATCCCTTGAATCTATTCTTACTGCATTTAACTATACATATTTTTGAGTTAAGGACTCCAAAGGTAACTTTCGACTCCAAAGATGAAAGTAGACCATGATTCACTAGAGTGGAGGAATATTCTTAATGGGTAAAGTAAAAGAACTCTAGAACTCTCACTGTGGACTTCTGGCATTTCTTTTTGGTTCCTTTTTTCTTTAGATTATTATCTCTAAGATTGCATATGCTTTTTAGCAGTCATGTCAGCTTAATTTTTCTTTTATGTAGATTATAACAAAAATGAGAATTCCGTTTTTATAAGTATTGCTCTTCTGTTAGGCTTTCCCTGTCTTCCTGTGTAACTGTTACATAAACCTAAGTGTAAGAATTTCAACTTGCCATATGTTTCTGAATGTTTATGTTTGACATATTTATAATCTACTAGCTTTTTCCATGTGTAAATTAGATAACCTTCTTGGTCCTTATCTAAACCACTGATAATATTTAAATCAGGAATAGAGAACTCCATACTTTGCTAGTAGAGACTTTTCCCTCTAGTTTTAGTTAATCCATTGATCAGCACTCTTGGCTGTGGTTGCTCTATTTAATAGAATATGTTGTTAATAATCTGTTCTCAACATTTGTATGTTTGTTAAACATATATTTATTAATAACTACTTACCACTTATTGAGTGCCAGGTACTGTTCTAAGAACTACATCCTTATTATTTCATTTAAGCCTCCTGACAACACTGCAAGAAGGTGTTGTTGCCATTGCCACTTTACACATGAGAAAATGGACCTAGAGAGCGTGACACTTCCCAGACTACATAGTACTTAGAGATAGGCCTGGGATTTTAATTCAGGCCTGTCTGTTGCTTCAGGCTCATATCCTTAACCAGGAGTATGTGTTACTTGCTGCCATGTACCATGCTTTAAGAGTAATACAGTGAATAAGTTAAAAAATAGATACGGTCCTTGTAGTCCCAGAGCTTATCATGTAGGGTGAGAGAGGAAAAACAAGCTCTTATTGTATATTATGGTAAAAGCTGTGAAGAGGTAAGGAGAGGGTGCTGGGATAACGCAAAAGGAAACCTAACTAAATTGGGGGGTGGGGTGGGTAAAGGATTTCCTAAGCCAGTCAGGATTGTGATAAGACATATTAATTATCAGGGGCTTTAAGTCTCTCATAACTGTTGATTTTTCACTTGATCATTCACTGATGGATATGGCTGATTTTAATAACTACTCTCCATCGCATGTGTACTATTTACTAGGCCTTTTACATTATACCTTATTTTCACGTTAACCTTGGAAAGTTTATTAGCTACATTTGTACAACGTGAAACTAAGAGGGGTGAAGTAATATGCCCCAAATCATATAGTTTTGAAATGAGCCAGAAGTTAAAGCAAATTTTATCAGATTTAAGTTTCCACTACGCCACATTCCATCCAGTCTAAGCAAAATAAAATTCTCTTTATTGCTATTAGCCATCTGCTCTTAGTAATGGGTATATCCCTTCCATGTTCTTTATTAAAATAGGTACTTTAAAAGAAGAAAAAGTTTTTAGTGTTCTCAGCAGGATAGCCTTTTCCTCTCCAGTGGCTTCAGCCCTCAGAAAGTATATAGTGCTTTCAAGTAGGTGCTTATTTTGGTGGTTATTCTTGTTTTCAGGTGTTTTAAGCCTATTGGAAAGTTCCCAATGTGGCCACAGAATAGTATTGAAACAGAAGTGAAGTGAAGTCGCTTAGTCGTGTCTGACTCTTTGCGACCCCGCGGACTGTAGCCTGTCAGGTTCCTCCATCCATGGGATTCTCCAGGCAAGAATACTGGAGTGGGTTGCCATTTCCTTCTCTAGGGGATCTTCCTGACCCGGGGATCGAACCTGGGTCTCCAGCACTGCAAACAGACTATCATCTGAGCTACCAGGGAAATAAGCCTCAAAACTGCCAACTTTAGCTCTCTTGCCTTCAAAAGAACGTAGGAGCTACAAAGATCTTGAACTCAGTCACTGACAGGCAGTCTTGTGACTTAGCCTGTGCTGTTAATCCATCATGAGCACTTAACTGTTCAGAGAAACAGTAGTTATTTAGTAGAAGGATTTTTTTTGTTTAAAATATTGTGTTATTAAAATAGTTAGCAATTATAATAGTAACCGATTTTAGGGAATTCCCTGGTGGCCCAGTGTTTAGGACTTGGCGCTTTGCCTGCTGTGGCCCAGGTTCAGTCTCTGGCTGGGTAACCAAGAGACTTCAAGCCATGGTGGCGAGGCAGAAAATTTAAAAAGAAAATAACCGGCTTTATTAAAGTTGGTTAAGTCTAAATGTTATTAAATAATAAAACAGTGTCTCAGTTTTCCCCGAATATTCATTTGAGGCAATAAGGTGATTGTCTACTTTCCCTAGCCTCATTTTTAAAAAGTAGATATTAGTAATTCTGGCAGATTTTGGAAAAAAAAAAAAAAGACATTTAAGCTCTATCAAACCAACTGAGAGGGTTTTCATTAATTTCAACAAAAGTCTCCTTTTTCTATAGGAGACTGTTTACCTTTTTCAGTTCAGTTCAGTTCAGTCGCTCAGTTGTGTCCGACTCTTTGCGACCCCATGAATTGCAGCACGCCAGGCCTCCCTGTCCATCACCAACTCCCGGAGTTCACTCAAACTCACATCCATCTAAGTCAGTGATGCCATCCAGCCATTTCATCCTCTGTCGTCCCCTTCTCCTCCTGCCCCCAATCCCTCCCAGCATCAGAGTCTTTTCCAATGTGTCAACTCTTTGCATGAGGTGGCCAAAGTACTGGAGTTTCAGCTTTAGCATCATTCCTTCCAAAGAACACCCAGGACTGATTTCCTTTAGAATGGACTGGTTGGATCTCCTTGTAGTCAGTGGGACTCTCAAGAGTCTTCTCCAGTACCACAGTTCAAAAACATCAATTCTTTGGCGCTCAGCTTTCTTCACAGTCCAACTCTCACATCCATACATGACCACAGGAAAAACCATAGCCTTGACTAGACGGACCTTTGTTGGCCAAGTAATGTCTCTGCTTTTTAATATGCTATCTAGTTTGGTCATAACTTTCCTTCTGAGGAGTAAGCATCTTTTAATTTCATGGCTGCAATCACCATCTGCAGTGATTTTGGATCCCCCCAAAATAAAGTCTGACACTGTTTTTACTGTTTCCCCATCTATTTCCCATGAAGTGATGGGACCAGATGCCATGATCTTCGTTTTCTGAATGTTGAGCTTTAAGCCAACTTTACCTTTTTTCTGTGGCAGAATCTTGTTGCTGTTTGTTGGAACCATCTGCCACTAGGTGGTGCCTTTTGCATTCTTCATGGCATAGAACAACTTACTCTGCTGGTGACTGTTGGATATATTGGCTGTAATATTTAGCAGCTTAAAAATTTATTGACAGAATAATGTGGGAGATCAGAACTAATATGTGTTTTCTTGCTGAGATAGACTGATAACTGTTCAAAGAAGGAAGAGTTCAGTACTGAATTTGTTAGGACCTTTTGAGCTTTAGCATATGTGCTTCCCTCTCAGCCTTAGGCTACCATGTCAGATGTCGCTTGAGGCTGCACATAATTAGGGGCTGAGATTATTTGAGGTCTTCTATATACAAAACCTCTGGGCCTGTACCTCTCAGTTCTAAGCATTGCATCTTTCATTGGGAGCTTAGTTCAATGCTTTATCTGAAATTGTCTTCTTGATGCTCTAAAGTTCCAAGAAAAAAATGACCTTATTTACAGGATTTCCCTTTTTACCTCTGGTGCTAAGTCACTTCAGTCATGTCCGACTCTGTGTGACCCCACAGAGGGCAGCCCACTGGGCTCCCCCGTCCCTGAGATTCTCCAGGCGAGAACACTGGAATTGGTTGCTATTTCCTTCTGCAGTGAATGAAAGTTAAAGTGAAGTCGCTCAGTCGTGTCCGACCCTCAGTGACCCCATGGACTGCAGCCTTCCAGGCTCCTCTGTCCATGGGATTTTCCAGGCAGGAGTACTGGAATGGGGTGCCATTGCCCTCTCCGATTTTTTTACCTCTACAGGTCATAATAGAAATGAAAATATTTCTTTAACGTGTCCTTTCTTAGTGTATTTCTCCCTTTCCTGTCTGTTATTTCCCTTGCCTTTAGCACTCAGTCCAGCCTTCTTACCTTCATCTCTAGCCTGTATATAATAAGGAATCTGCATTTTGAAGTTTCTTCACTTTTATTCTGGTTGCTTTGTAGCATAGTTTGAGTTTGGTTCCATTGCTTAAGGAAAGCCAAACTTATTTTCAGTAATTTAAAATCTGCATGATGTTCATATACTAAGTTCTCTGATGGTTTTAAAACAAACAGTACAGTTTGTTCCCTTGCACTGATGAAGTACTTCAGAAGCCATACATTTTAATGCTTTCTTTAATCAGTTCGTATCATCCAGAAAACCAAAGTATTCTTAGGATCCAAAAGGCTAGCCTAATATATTTTCATGAGCAATAAGGTGGCCTTATTTAATTACTGAGCATCTCTGAGTTGATTGGGGACCACTTAGACTTGGGGCTTCCCTGCTGGCTCAGAGGTTAAAGCGTCTGCCTGCAATGCAGGAGATCTGGGTTCGATCCCTGGGTCGGGAAGATCCCCTGGAGAAGGAAGTAGCAACCAACTCCAGTATTCTTGCCTGGAGAATCCCATGGATGGAGGAGCCTGGTAGGCTACAGTCCATGGGGTTGCAAAAAGTCATACACGACTGAGTGACTTTACTTAGACTTGGATAGAAATCATAGATTTTTTTCTTAGAGTTCCCTAGTAAATCTTAATCCCGTTTATACTCTAAATCAAAAAGAATGCTCATCTCCTTGGGCGAGGTCTTTTCTCTCCAAGGCCGCAGCTTCAGGAGGGATATGCATTGAGCCATCTGAGGCAGGTTGAGGCATTCACCTTAACAGTCAAGATCAACCCTCATGTCATAGGAGTTCACTTGATAGTTTCAAGACACTGAGAAGTCTGGTGGGGATTTGCATTATTTTTCTATGGGATCAAAATAGAATTTGTATGTTTAGAATTAGCTTAATTTCATTATAAAAATGAATCAGTGTTAAACACTGGCATTTACTTTTTCCAATTAGGTAATAAAGTAGACTTGGAGAAGGAGAGACATGTTTCCATTCAAGAAGCAGAATCGTAAGTGTTTTCTTTCTCTTCCTTCCATCAGTCACTCTCTGTAAGAAGTCTTCATCCTTGCACCATGTTCTTTACCATTTAGTTATTACTCAAACCTTTTAATATAGATTGAGCTATTGGATTCGATGAAGTGTGTTTACATTGGCAGTGTCTGGACTTTTCGTGACATTTAAAGATATTTCACTTTCAGTTCTTTTTCTGGTTTCAGTAAAAAGTATAAAAGTGATACGAAAGGAAACTTCCATGGCCAAATAGCGAGTCACAAAAACTAAAATATTTGGGTTGCAAATTAATTTATAAAAATTTCAAGTCTTGCAATATATTCTTATTTAAAAGTTGGTTCAATATATAGAGATATTAACCAGTATATAATTTTAATTTCACTAAACCTGAGTTAATTGGTAATAAGTCACCAGAAGTGCTACTGTAAAGAAAAAAGTTCAAATAGCAGTTGTGTCAAAAACTTGAAACATTTTTTTACAGCAATTACTGATGTTACTTTTCTTTTTAAGGTATGCAGAATCTGTGGGAGCAAAACATTATCACACTTCAGCCAAACAGAACAAAGGAATTGAGGAACTCTTTCTTGACCTTTGTAAAAGTAGGTGTATGGATGTGTTGTGTTTGCTAAACATAAAATAAATGCAATACCATTAAAAATAAAAATGGAAGGGGAATATACAGAATAAAAGATTTAAGAGATGTAACAACATGTTGCAGTGGATGGACCTTATTTGTATCCTAATTTGACAAACTAGTGAAAAAGAACATTTATGAAACGATTGGGACTATATGAACACTCACTGGATATTGATGATCTTAAATATTGTGAATTTTGTTAGGCATAATTATGGTGTTGTGATTATGCCTGAAAATAATTTTTATTTTTTTAAAGGTTTTATGTTTAGAAATCATAATTTATGAATGAAATGTATATGTCTGGCACATAAATTTGATTTAAAAATAATGGTAGTGATGATTGCCAAGTATGGATGAAAGTGTGTGATGGACATATAGATTTTCATTATGTTTTTCTTTTATGTATGTTTGTGCTTTTTCATATTAAAAAAAGAGAGAGAAAGGAAAATGTTTATCATATACAACCTGAAAGTCATTTCTCATATCACCAATAGAACACATACTATACTTAGGAAAACCGTAGTCTGTAGAATAATGGGTTGAGATGATTTTGTCAAATTGCATTCCTTGAAATCACAGACTCTTTTGAGAACATGATGAAATGATGGTTTTCTCTCTAGAAAAATGTACATATACACAAACTTTGGAGTAAATACTAGTATTATGTAAACCTGAAGATCATTCGTAGTTCACCTGGGAGAGTAATTCTCTAAATGTAGTCTCCTAATTAGCAGCATTAGCATCATTTGAGAATGTATTAGAAGTGCGAATTCTTGGGCTTTACCCCAAACCTACTGAATCGAAATTCTAGGAGGTGGTTCTCCAAACGTGTGTTTTAATCATTCCTCCTTACGATTCTGATTTATACTAAAATATGAGAACCACTGCTGTACTTATCAGTCACTAGGAGATCTTGTAAAAATTGTAATTTAATAAAGCTGGTCTCACGTAGGCCTGAACTTCTGTTTTCTAACAGACAGCCAAGGATTAATGACACTTGTCCGCAGACCATACTTTGAGTACTGAGGTTCTAAATCAGTGGCTTGTAAATGTTGTATATGACATCTTTATATAAAAAGATTGAATGTTCTCCATATGTTATTTTAAAATTATAGAACATATACAAGTGCTTATGTATTTTGTATATTGTAAAACATATTAAAAAAAGAAATTTTGAAAGGTTGGGGGAAACTGTTTTCTAATTTCATCTCAATGAATTGTCCCATATACCTCAATTTGGAAACCATTGTTCAAGATTGATCTCTGGACCCAAGTTTAGAACCCTTATTCTGTTCTAAGGACTCTCTTTTCTTTGCTCATCTTTTCAGATATGTATTTTGCAACTATTTACTCCTAGTCTGTGTCTTGTATTCTCATTTTTTTCTTAACTGTTTCTCAAAGAGCAAAAGATCTAAATTTTAATGAGGTCTGATTTGTCAGTTTTTCTTTATGAGTCATTTTTTGTGTGTCTTACATGAGAAATCTTTGCTAACTCAAAGTCATAAAGATTTTCTTCTACAGAGATTCCCTCCTATTTTTTCCTTTTTTTAAATTAGTTAATTTATTTTTGGCCATGCTGGCTCTTCACTGGGTGTGGGCTTTTCTTCAGCTGCGGAGAGCAGAGGCCACTCTCTAGTTGGGCTCTGCGGGCTTCCCACGGCAGTGGCTCCCCGCGTTGTGGAGCACCGGCTCAGGGGCCCGCAGGCTTCAGTAGCTGTGGCTCCCAGGCTTTATGGAGTCCAGGCTCGGTAGTTGTGCTGCGTGGCCTCAGTTGCTCTGAGTCATGCGGGATCCTCCTGGATCGAGGATTGATCTCCTGCGTTGGGATCTACTTCTTTACCAGTGAGCCACCAGGGAAGCCCCTCCTGCTGTGTTTTCTTCTAGACATTTTGTTTTATGTTTAGATCTGAAATTAATTTCTTACTAATGTTCACATATGGTGGGAGATACAGATTGAACTTTCATTTTTTTACATGTAAATGTCCAGTTCTAGTACTGTTTCTTGAAAAGGTGATTGTTTTCATTCAGTAAACTTGGCACATGTGTTAAAAATCAAGTGACTATATGTATGGGAGTCTGTTTCTGGACCTGTTTTGTTGACTCTGTATTTCTTTTTTCACCAGTATCTCATTGTCATCATTAGAATAACTTTCTATTGTATCTTTAAACCAGATAGTGTGAGTCTTCCAGCTTTCTTCTTCTTCCTTCATCCTAAACTCTGGTTCTTTCAAATGTTATTTGCTTAAAAGTTTTACATTAATTGAAGAATAATCTTGTACCCTAAATATTGCTTGTACTTGGAACAATTTGACCTTCTTTGACATATTTTGAAGGCGGGAAGAGGGGACGACAGAGGATGAGATGGTTGGATGGCATCACCAACTCAGTGGAAGTGAGTTGGAATAAACTCAGGGAGTTGGTGATGGACAGGGAGGCCTGGTGTGCTGCAGTCCATGGGGTTGCAGAGAGTCAGACATGACTAGGCGACTGAACTGAACTGAGCTGACATATTTCTAAGTATACTTGGAAAATCTTAAGGATGGCCCTTGTATATAGTCATTTGTTCGGATCAAAAACTTGTTTTCTCTGGTGATGTCACTATGGCTGTGATGCAGCTGGACAAATACCCTTGCTATTACTTAGCTTCCTTGTTGGTTGAAAGTCCGCTATCATGATAGTAAACGGAAATTAGAGAAACAGAAGACTCCGGTTGTGGTCCTAACTGATGTCTGCTTTCTCCCTCTCTTAGGAATGATAGAAACTGCACAAATGGATGAGAGGGCAAAAGGCAATGGCTCCAGTCAGCCGGGAGCTGCAAGGCGAGGTGTTCAGATCATTGATGATGAACCTCAAGCCCAGAGCGTTGGCGGAGGGTGCTGTTCTTCTGGATAACTGTTCACCCCTAAGAAAGTAAAAAAAAAACAAACTGTGGATCATTGCCCTCAACATGAAGACTGCCATATTCCAAGTCACATTATTTTACCGATGGAGTTACAGAATTAACAGTATTTTAAATTACGTTTATAACTGCAGAGACCTTAAGTGCTAAACCTAGTGGAGTTTGTGACCAGAGAATTGGCATTTTCTACAAATGTTAACAAAGCAATTACCAATGGCCTTTTTACATATTTTTTTCTTTAATAAGAAATAATATGCATGTAGAAAAGACCTACTTAAAGGCTTCATTTATATTCTTTTAAATCAAATCTTTATTTAATAACTTATATATGTTGTTGGAATGGTATACATTTTTGCAGTCCTTTGTATTTTGTGGTAGTTTGAATTGTATCCCTTCTAAATGGCAAAATGTCTTTTGTTTTCTTCTTCTTTTTTTTTAATTAGCAGATACCTGAAGTACTATTTTTGCAGGGTTTGCACAGGCCCCTAACTGTCTACTACACTTTGATATAATCTATATACATCCTGTATGCTGAGCTGGTAAAATACAATGTAAATTACATATTAAATATTTTATCTGCTTTTACAAGTGCAAGGTGCAAAAATATATACAATAGTCTCATTGATGACTGTAAAGTGAATTAACATTTGGTGATAATGCCTAAGCTGATATAAAGATCATAGCTCCCCTTCACTTCTGTCTTAACTTGAAAGTGGCGTGTTTAAATTTTCTCATATACTTTACTTGAATTATTGCTGTTGTCATGTTTTTTGCCTCTAAATCCATGTGATGATTGATTGAGCAACAGCATTTGCCTTTGGGTTTTGGGTTTTGTTCTTTTGGGGGTTTGTTTTTTGGAAGGCAGGGATAAAAGAGATGACTTCTGCCGTTTTTGCTTTAGAGTGGTTACCTTAGAAGTATTTGGGTGGAGCATGCTGAGTTTCACTTCTGCAAAGCTTTAGTTTTCTCTTACGCTTTATATGAAATGGATTCACTGGTATGAGAAGAGAGGAAGAAGTCCCAGATAGTAGCCACTCACCAAGACTCTTTTATACAGCAGCATGTTAGTGGTAGTTTCTGCTCCGGAGGCAGCAGTTCTAGATCTTTCCTAAGCAAATTGTATTTGTTCATTGCTTGCCAGAGATGAACACGGAAAGTTTTGTTTCATTTTGTAAGCGCTATCCTTCTGAGTTTCTTTGAAGGGAAACATTTCATGTAACGTAGTTATAGCAAACACTGGAAAGATTTATAAAATTATATTCTTGTATACTTTGTAAATGAGTCTCACTAGGTTGTTTTTTTTTTCCTTAAGCATAAGACTAAACTTAAATTTGTTAATTTTAATAAAATCAGGCACAGGAAGAACACAAATTATGTAAATTAACAAAAATTGTTCTTGTTCTAATATATATATTTTTCCATTTCTGTCATGCTTGGAAAACTAGTAAATGATATGTCTAAGATAAAATGGAATGGTCCCTGGATTTACTTCTTATAAGAAGCAGTAGTATACAATAAAGTTGTTAGCTTGAACAGTTAAGAGAATGTAAAGAAGTTATAGTTACAAAAAAAGTAACTTTCCCAAATGGGTTAAAGTTGAATGAATTACCATCTTGATGTTATGACATTGCAATTCTAACTTAGTATTAAGTATTCTATAAGTCTGCATTTTTACCCTCTTTAACTGTCTCTGTCGAACTCAACACACTGCTGCTCTGTTCTGTGTTCAGGGAGGGTGGGGTGGAAAGAGTTTCCTGGAAGATAAGCTAAAGTCGTCTTCTTTTATGGGATGATCGTTCTCTGTGCAGTTTCTTGGTTTCCTGGAGGGAGGCAGCGGGGATTCTGAGTACAGGTACTGGAACAAATAGTTTTTGCCTTCCTGTCTTTTTTCTATAGAGAAAGCCTTGTTGTAGATGTAGATGGGAAATAAGCTCCACTCCATTGGAGTGAAGTATATTTTTAAAACTAATTAGAGATGAAATTGAGGTTTACTTTAAAAAGTAAAATCAAAAGTCATAATGGAGAGCTGAACTCTCTGATTTTCAGCCCTATATTAATGATATAAAGTCCAGATAGAAACCTCTTCTCCAAAATTGCCAGATAATTATTGGTGAGGTACAACCACTCTCTCTGTTTCTTTACTCTTCCTTGGTTTCTGTGTCTCTTCCTTGGTTTCTATGTATCTTCCTTAACATCAAGCATTACATTATTTTTTTTCACCTGTAATTTAATTCAGTAGCAACAGTAGATAATATGGTGTACCTGACCTTGCTCCAAAGCTCAAAAGTTTTAGGTAGGAATAGAGTGAAAGGGTAGTGAAAGAGGACAAATCAGTTGCAATGTGTATTCAAAGGAAAGATAAAAAAAGATAAACCAAGGCTAAGAAAGTTTTTCCGGTACTTTACCTCCCTAAAACATCTTTTGTGTTCCTGTCCTTATAATTGTGCTACTAGGAAGAAGACACAAACTATCATGTTGTGTATTAAAAGTAGTAGGTAGGTAGAACCAATGTATTTTTCAACTAGTAAGTATATACGCTTGGTATATATAAATTAAAAGTTGGTGTAAGATAGTCATTAAAAAGATACCCAAATATTTAAAGTATATAATCATAGTTTCTGTAATGACAATGGGTATTCTGCTAGTTTTGCATTGTGATTATAGAGCAAGATTATTGTTTTTAAAAATACACATTTCACAGTTTGGGGCTAAACAGTAATCTGAAAAGAAGCATCACATTATCATATGAAATATCTGAATTTCTTTGGTTCTGGGGATGTCTTCTGAAAATAGCCTAAAGCTATGGCTGTGACGGAGAAGGCAATGGCAACCCACTCCAGTACTCTTGCCTGGAAAATCCCATGGACGGAGGAGCCTGGTAGGCTGCGGTCCATGGGGTCGCTAAGAGTCGGACACAACTGAGCGACTTCACTTTCTTTTTTCCCTTTCACGCATTGGAGAAGGCAATGGCAACCCACTCCAGCGCTCTTGTCTGGAGAATCCCAGGGACGGCAGAGCCTGGTGGGCTGCCATCTGTGAGTTCACACAGAGTTGGGTACGACTGAAGCAACTTAGCACCATGGCTGTAATAGCTAAATTAAAATCTTTTAAAAAATATTAGCTTGTATAGTATTAGTAATTACTTTTTATTTGGCATTAAAATAAAAGCAGAATATTTCATTTTTAGATTTTCAGTGAGAAAGGAAATAGAGAAGGAAGGTAGTAAGAAGTAGAATGAAAATCAGGTAGATAGGAAATTGTACAACCTGACAGTTTTAAAAATCATTTAAAAAATTACAGTACTTTTAACAAATAGTTTCTAAAGCAAATTATGCATTGTGCCAAATATTTAGAACATTAAAAATGAGTTGTTATACTGTTTATTTCTTTTAATCCATAATTTGCAATTTTCTGTATTACAGATGCTACCGGGGTCTAGATCATTGATCTTATATTAACTTCAGATGATATAACTTACATTCTAGAAGGGTTTGATCGTGCCTTTGACTTTCGAAATTTACCTTTTGACTTGTTTGCCATTATAGTTTTTTAAAGTAGATACTTTAAAAGTATCTAAAAGTATCTATATGTTTAAAAGATAGATGTTTTTAAAGTAGACACAGTGTGACAGAGGGAATACTTAATTTGTGACCATTTAAAATGTTCATATCGTCTAGAAAGTGGGGTAGATAGTAATGACCAGCAAGAACCTTACAATAATTTATAAAGATACAGAAACTAAATAGATCCTTAAGTGTTCTTTTCTAAATTATAAATTGCATTACCTAGATTTTAATAATTAAAAGCTGGGATTCATTAAACTTGTACATTTACTTGATTTCATAATAGTCATTGATTCTAGTAAGCTGCTGTTCTATAATTTTTTTGTCAGCTAAAACAATATATTTGGTGTTGTGGGCTAAAATTCATGCTACACATATGTCTGACTTTGATAGCTTTTCCCTTTTCAAGAAAACTATAATTTTCAGCAAACTGTCCTACATGTTAAGTATTTTAGTATTAATCACATGTAATGAAAAAATATAGAAATACTCTTAAAGGTTTGCAATTTTAAGCAAAAATGCTTTGCTTCTAAACAAATACCACTTTGGCAGATCTTTAGCACTGCTTGGGCTATCTTGGATTTATATATAATCTCTCTTCTAAGGAAGCTGAGTGTGCTTTTTGGGTGTTAATCTTTCTACTGCAGTATTTTTTCTGCAGTAAATAATGAACATGGCATGGTACATGGCACACCCAGAAAGATTAAAGCATCTTGTCTTCTCTAAAATAATGCACGTATTTCCAAGTGCATTGGATTAAAGCCAAAGGATGAGGCCACCTACTTAAATGATCTTCATTGTCACAATACCAGTTCTCTATGAGTTTGGTACTTCTGGCGACTGAATCATTTCTTCATTATCAAATACTCAATAAAAAGCTTATGTAATTTCCTTAGATTTGATCTTGTGTGGAGCAATGAGAGAAAGGTGTGGGGTAGCAGGGGTAAAGGATGATGGTGATGAAAAACAGACAACAGTCCTATTTGGTAAACTATACCTTCAGTGGTGGGTTTCTCTGGTGGCTCAGTAGTAAAGAATCCGCCTGCCAATGCAGGAGATGCGGATTTGATTTCTGGGTCAGGAAGATCCCCTTGAGAAGGAAATGGCAACCCACTCCAGTATTCTTGCCTGGGAAATGCAATGGACAGAGGAGCCTAGCCTGCTGCAGTCCATGAGCTCACAAAGAGTTGGACACGACTTAGTGACTAAATAACTCAAGAATCTTAAGTGGTAGCAAGCTATTTTAAGGAAACCATCATATGAAGTACTTCCTAGAAGTATAAAAAGTTCCTCGTTTTGTGTTTAATTACATATGACTATATTCTAGGAAAATTAAAAAAACAGATACTGCAGAAGTGCCACTGGGGTACCCTCTCCAAAATGGTAACTGTTGCTCTAGAGTGTATACTCTTCAGTCACCTTTTCTTTATGCATTTATATACATAACATGTTTACCTGTAGAAATACATAATTTTATGCATTTAAAATTTTTACATATTGTGTCTTACTATGCATATGTTTTGAAACTTGCTCTTTTTCCTAACAAAATGTCTAGGAGATTTTATGTCAATATATACAGATTTTCATTTTCTTCCAAATCTCTTTGGGTGTGTTTTTCCTTTTTATATAACTCCTGACTCTCCATAAAACTTTCTGCAGGGACTTCCCTGGCAGTGCAATGAGTAGGATTCCTCACTCTCAATGCAGGGGGCACGTGTTAGGTCACTGGTGTAGTCAGGGAACTGGGATCCCACATGCCACATGGCCTAAAAGAAAACAAACAAATCTTCCCCAGAGGAATCTGGCCAATTAGGTGGATTTCATTAGAATCATAGAATTTAAATGCAAGGCAGGACTTAATGTAGAATCGGGGTCTCTTTTAAGCATGTGAATCAAGAAATTAGACATCTGCCTACAATTCATTTGAACTGTTTTACTTTTGGCCTACTTCTGACTGATTAATATATAGAATTCAGGAGTTAACTTTAGCAGGTTTTTTCTTTATTCAGAATAAGTTTTTATTTGAGGAAAGAAGGAAGAAAGGGAAGGTATAGTTGATAGGAAAAAGAGGACAAACTAAAACGAGTCTTTATAGAGCTTTGAGCATTACACAACACAAGACTTCATGCTACCAAAAACTGAAAACTTGGTTAATTTGTGCCATTAATACACAATGAAAAGTGAAAATTTTTCTTCAGGTCTCCCCATCCCCCACCATCCCTCTTTAGAGGTAACTGTTGTAAACAACTTGGTACGTGTCTGTATCTAATACATAAATGTTTTAGTTTATCTTTGGCCTTTATAAATGTTCAGTTCCCTGAAAGCAATTTCTTGCTGAGTTGCTAAGTCGTGTCTGACTTTATGACCCCATAAACTGCAGCACATCAGGCTTCCCTGCCCTTCACTGTCTCCCAGAGTTCACTGAAACTCCTGTCCATTGACTCAGTGATGCCATCCAACCATCTCATTCTCTGTCACCCCCTTCTCCTACAGTCCATGGGGTCCCAAAGAGTTGGACACGACTGAAAGTGTTAGTTGCTGAGTCGAAAGCAATTTCTACCCTATGTCAAATTCTGCCCTTAATCAATTGACCAACTTTGCAAGAACAAATCAGAATCATACCATTTAAAAGAAAGTTAAATCAGTGATGACAGTTCTTGAAATAGAAGTTAAGTACCTGACTCTTAAGATGTTGTATATTTCCTTTAGGAGTAACTAGCATTCTGGGAAGAAGGCAGTGGCAACCCACTCCAGTACTCTTGTCTGGAAAATCCCATGGACGGAGGAGCCTGGTAGGCTGCAATCCATGGGGTCGTGAAGAGTCGAACACGACTGAGCGACTTCGCTTTTCACTTTCATGCATTGGAGAAGGAAATGGCAACCCAGTCCAGTGTTCTTGCCTGGAGAATACCAGGGACCGCAGAGCCTGGTGGGCTGCCATCTATGGGGTCGCACAGAGTCAGACACAACTGAAGCGACTTAGCAGCAGTAGCAGCAGCAGCATTTTGGGGAAGTCCATAAAATTATTGGTTTTGCCCCTGATGGAAATAGGACTGGGAAAAAGGGGTGAGGGAGTCCAAAGTCCTTGATACCAGTGTAACTTTTGGCATATTTTCCTGCTTGGGAAGCATTGTAATATCCCCAGCAATTACTTCATGAGTATTTCTTTACACTGTCAAGGTTGTAGCTAAGCGTGTGTGCTGAGACATAAATATGTGTGCTCCAGAAGAACAGATTTATTCATATTTGACTTTTAGTGAAAGCAATTCAGACAGCAAGTTAAGCACAAGTTTACATGGTTTTGTTAATTGTTTCCATATGGTATTTTTAAAAATTTAAAACATGTTCTCTCTTCATCATGACTGTCAATTTCATTCATTCATTGAGTGCCCAGAGCATGCACAGGGGAACCAGACTGACTTTATAGTTAGAGCTTGGCGATGGGGAACTGATTACCATTGCCCACAGTTCAGTTCAGTTCAGTTGCTCAGTCATGTCCAACTCTTTGCGACCCCATGAATTGCAGCACGCCGGGCCTCCCTGTCCATCACCAACACTCGGAGTTCACTCAAATGCACGTCCATCTAGTTGGTGATGCCATCCAACCATCTCATCCTCTGTCGTCCCCTTCTCCTCCTGCCCCCAATCCCTCTCAGCATCAGAGACTTTCCCAACGAGTCAACTCTTCGCATGAGGTGGCCAAAGTACTGGAGTTTCAGCTTTAGCATCATTCCTTCCAAAGAACACTCAGGACTGATCCCCTTGGTCTAGGATATAAATGATTTATTTGTGGATATGAGGTCAACCAAGCACATGCTAACACTCTGTTTGATCACATAGATAGGTACTGGTCAAACTTGTGAGGTGCAGTAATTAGAGTGACAGTAGTTGGTAAGTGAATTTGCGGTAAAGCGGGACAGAATTTGGGGTCTTGCAAACTACATTTTCTAGCCAGATTAAAATAGAATAAGTTTTCTAGCCTTAAGTGGCAATTAAGTCCTCAAGTTCTTGTTACTTTTCCAGATTTTGTGGTCACACTGAAGAAACATGTCTTTTGCTTGTTTACACAGTTTTTTTTTAAATCTGGAAGAAAAATGTATTTAAAAAAGCAGTTGTTTTCTTTGCCTTTGACAGATGCTCCCTTGTCAGATAGTAATCCAGGACGCAGTCCATTCCCGAGTGATAGTAAACCCCTTTGGGGAGGGTAGCGTGCTACGACGTGTATTCTTCTGGCTGTGTTGGGTCTTCACTGATGCGCATGGTACTGTGGTTGTGCACAGGCTGCTCATCGCAGGGGCTTCTCTTGGTGTGGAGCACGGGCTCTAGGGGGCATGGAATGCAGCAGTTGTGGCTCAGGCTCTGAAGTGCTGGGTCAGTAGCTGTGGCACACAGGCTTAGTTCTGTGGCATGTGGGATCACCCTGGGCCAGGGATCAAACCTGTGTCCCCTAGGATGGCTGGCAGATTCTTGACCACCAGAGAACTCCATAACATCTATTTCTAAAGGCGCTTTCAAATTTAGGAGCATGGGTTGCCTTTTTCCTTCCCGAAATTGAAGGTACAGGCCAGAAAGACAGCTTAATGAATACCAGGATTTCCTAATACTCTTTCCAGTGCCTTTTAAGAATATTTTTGATATTGTGGTGTGTTATTAAAGTTATCTATGTCTCTTCTTGATCCTCTTGGGGAGAAAACAAAGTCAAATCATTGACATTTGTTTTTAAGAAAAACTATTCCATGAACCAGTTATCAAGAAGTAACTTCTTTTCATCTGCATTAATTCATCTACACTAGTTCACAAAACGCAAATACTTTTAATAATGTAGTGACAGCTCCTCAAAACGTAAGAAGCCTGTAAAGGAAAAACTGTAAGAACAAGAGGCTTTGAGACTTCTGGCTGTCTCCTGGGTAACAAAGTTATTCCTCTTATCCAAATACTATGCAGTAAAAGCTCCTTGCTCCCCATTTTGAGGATACCGTGTTGGTAATACCCATGTTTGGTATTACGAAACCTGAAAACGTATACTTAGCTGACAAAACGGCGTTTAGTATTTCCTCTCTGTCAAAGGTCAGCAGTAGTGGCACAAGAAATTTATTAAGGATATAACCCAGGATGAGCTTTATTGAAGATTGCCAGGTATAGCATTCTTCATTCACTGAGAGCTTAATCTCTAGTATGTTGCCTTGAGGTTGCCATGTGCTAGTTCTAGTTCCTCAGCATTTGATTCACTGCTTTGCCAGAACTACAGCTGTGCCGCTTCCAAAACAATTTTTTTTAATTATTAACTGCATATAGAATTATTTACAAAATAATCAACATACATGAGCAGTTCTCATCTATGAAAGGTTTAACAAAATATGATTTTAATTTATGGGGGCGGAAAGGGGGAATTATCCTAAATACAGAACTAAAAGCTAAAGTTCAAGAGTTGTGTTGATCAAGAGCTTCATTCAATCTGGTAAGTGACTTGTCTTTTTCTGTGAACAGTCAATCTAGGAATATAGGTGAGTTTCATTAGAGAAATAAAATTTGGCAAGATTTGTGATTCAGAGTATTAAAAGCCAAGAATGCAGAAATAGCCACTTGAAAACATACCATCAAAGAATCAGAATGTTTGTGGCAGTGCTGGAAAAGGAAGTAAGGGAAGGAGCTCTAAGTTAAGCTCTGCTTTTCTTCTTTTTAAAGAAAAAAAAGCTTGCGTTTAATAATGATAGAGACATTTGAGTATGTCCCTTACCTAATAATAACTTCTACTAATAACATTTAAAGTCAATTTTAATATTGTTAGGGACGACTGAGATAAGTTCTGTGACCTTTAGTTACTAAGATTAACTAATACCTTAGTCAGCTCTTCCCCACCCCCCAATTACAGTCTTTCCCCATGATAATTAAATTACACAGAAGCTTCCAGCTACTTGGCATTTCTGCAGTGAATTCTCAATTTTTCATATGCCTCAAGTTCTGCTAATGCTGTCCTTGAATTTCCTGACCATCTTTGCTCTCTGTTCTTTTGGTGGTGGTGGTGGTGATGGCAGGGTCTTTTTGAAGCTGATTATGGCACTGCCTGTTATCTTTGGAAACACTTGAACTAGAGAACTTTAACCATGTCTCACCATTTTTGCCCTAATATTAAAAACTGGGTGGAAGTTAGTATCCCCAAATTCTTAATTTCTAATAGAAAAAGATTTTTTTAAATGTTTTTAGCTGCTTCAGTATTTCAAGGTGATTTAGCTGTTGTTGTTTCCTGGTTACTTTGCAGTTAAAAATGTACATGTCAGTTACTTATAATTAATTCAGTACATTTTAATGGTATATTCAAAGCAGATCACTACACTTACTATATTAACTGAATTTTTATGCTATTTTATTGTACACACCAAGAAATACTAAAAGGAAAGCTTGCATGTACCTGATAGCACCCCCCCACACACACACCCCAACTGAGAATTAAACAGTGAATGGACAGGAAAAGAGGCAGAAGGTAAAATAAACGAGTCATAATCACAGGTTGTCATTTACACTGATTAGCCTTGTAGATGGACATTTATCTACAGGCATACCTTGTTTTAATGAGCTTTTGCTTTATTGCACAAAGAAGTTTTTTGTTTTCTCACAAATTGGAGGTTCCTGGTGACCCTGTATTGAGGAAGTCTATCAGCATCATTTTTCTAAGAGCATTTGCTTCCTTTGTGTCTCTCACATTTTGGTAATTCATATTTCAACTTTTTTCAGTAATAGTATATTTGTTACAATGATTTGAGATCAGTGATTTATGTTACTATTGGCAATTTTTGGTGTATTTTTAAATTGTTATGTACTTTTATTTTTTAGACATAATGCTATTGCTCACTTAATAGACTGCAGTATGGAGTAAAAAGTTTTATATGCACTGGGAAACCAAAAAATTTGTATGACTCACTTTATTGCCATATTTGCTTTATTTTGATGGTCTGGAATGGGACCTGCAGTATCTCTGAGGTATGCCTGTATTTATCTAAATAAGAAATAATGAAAACTAGTTGCACTTATATTATTTGAATGTTGTGGTCGGGATTCATATCTTGATCTTATGAATGCATTGGTTAGATCTCCAAATTTCAGTTGCCTGCCTTTAATGGTCTTTGATAGTAATCTTAGAATACTAGCACATTTGAAAATTTATGCCTCATTTTTTAGGAGTTGGGAGTGTGAAATATATACAGTCAGTATAAGATCTAAAGGATATTAGTCTACTATAAAATACAAGGAAGAATCAATTATTGAAGAAGTGAAAGAACCTCATCATGAGGTTTGAGAAGAGCCTTAGAGTTAAGCTGAGGGATGGTATCTTATGACCCTGTGAGGAATATCTACAAATATTTATTCATTTTGGCTGGGCAGTGTTTTTTTGGTTTATTTCTTTTATTTTTAAAGTTTATTTATTGAAGTATAGTTGATTTACAATGTAGTGTTAGTTTCAGGTGTATAGTAAAGTGATTCAGTTATATATATACACACTCATATTTAATCTTTTTTTTTTCGTATTTAATCTTAATCTTATCTTTCTTTCCTGGATGTGTATGTTTATCTATAGGTATGAAAACAGGCATTTGAGCTACTTAAAATATTAAACATACAGAAACTGCTTTATGTATTTTTTGGTTGGGCAGTTTTCAGAGCTGCTTTTTGGGGAGTTGGGGAGCTCCCTAGTGCCTAGTGGTTAGGATTCTGGGCTTTCACTGCTGTGCCCAGGTTCAGTCCCCGGTGGAGGAACTGAGATCCCACAAGTCAATGTGGCGTGCCCTCCCACCGCCCCCCCCCCAAAAAAAGCTGCTTTTTGTCTATACTTTCTTGAATTTTCATCTTATTTCACTGTATCACAAAATTATTGCTACTTTATTTCACCTAATGAAAATTTTAATTTGGAAGTTAGAATTTTTAACCACATTTGAAAATGGTCTGGGGAAGGAACATTTGCTTTATCATGTGAAATTCTGATTTTGTGTAGTATTTTTAAGAAGGACACATGACTGATTTATTATTCTGATATCCAGGTAACTGGTGTACTTTGGAAATATTTTAATAAGATCTCTAACTATAAAGTAAGAAGACTGATTTTCTTGTATATAGAATTTAATCTTCTGTTTTGTGCATGTAAACATCTTTGGTTTAGATCTATGTGATGTTAAGCTTTAATGGCCATTTCCCCCATCATGTTATACCTAATGTGTATAGTTGTTACATGAAATCGTATATACCTTTAGGAAAACTATTATGGACAATGAATGAATATTATCAAGGATGTTTAAGCAAAACTGAGACTAAAATTTTTACTTTTTGCCTGCAATTTCATATGTAAATCCAAGAAAAAAATCTTATAAGCTGAAAGGCCTACTTTATTACAAAATATTTATGTGACACTTTATTTAAAAAGTTATTGTGGTAGGAGAAAGGAATTAGATGCCATGAATGGGTAGAACTGATAAATTTCTTTTTAGGAGGAAATCAGTTTTGGTTTCATTTGTGAGTGAGACCTGGGAAAAGAGATATGAGTGAATCACTGAGACAGATTCAGAATTTAGCAGGCACTTCATGTTTTTGCTTTCATAATAAAGAGTCAGCCATAAACCGTTCTATGCAGAGAATTTAACTGTGCTCTGAAAGGTGTACAAAATGCAGTACTATAGTTCATGTCCTCAAGGAACTTAAAAATCTAGGGCAAAATTATGTGACAGATGTGAGGGCATTCAGAGATATTAAAAATGGAGGAGGAGGTAAATTTATAGAAGATAGTAAAAGGCTTCAGAGAGTCAACTAAAAGGAGTATCCTAAAACTAATAAAGTCACTGGGTATAAAATTAGTCACAGAAAGTAAAAGCTTTCATTTAAACAAATAATAGGCAGTTCAAAGATACGATTGAAGAAAAGTCCCCTTTTAAATGCCTAGGAATAAACAGTCTGCAAGACTACAAAAAGAAAACCATTTTTTCTGAAAAGAAAGTTTGAGCACATGAAAAAGCTTATCGTATTCTTGGATAGGAAGACTTAACATCATTCATGCCAGTTCTTCGTTAATTATTGTATAATCTTAATGCAACCCCCAAGAAAACTGTCAGAATTTTCTAAAACTAGAAAGCTGATTCCAGACTTCCCATGAAAAAGAAGCAAGACTAGCCAAGAAGACTCTGAGAAAGCAATGAGGTCAGACTAGTCTTACAGAATTTTAAACTAGAGAGCACTAGTAATTAGAAGAATTTGGCACTAGCATATGGCTACTCAGATGTTTAGAACAGAATAGAAGGGTAAGAAACAGACCCAGATACGGTAATTTAGCACAAGGCAAAGATGACATTTCATTTCAGTGGGGGAGAATATGGTTTAACTCATTAAAGATATTAGGACATCTGATAGCTGTTTGGAGGATAAATAGTTGGATTCATATCTCATATTATACTAAAATAAAACCAGTTTTAAATGTAAAACTGAAATGTTTAAAGTACCTGAAGAAATCATGGGGAAAATGTTAAAAGATTTTAGTGTGGTAAAGGCTTTTCTAAATTTGATATAAAATCCAGAAACAATAAAAAAGATAGATTTTCACTATAAATTTATAACGATGATAAACCATACACTATATAAAATAATGGCAGAACCCACTGTAAAGAAAAATGACAAATATACAAAAAAATCTGCAAATCATGTCATGCTTTGCTCAATATATAAAGAACTCCTGTAACTCAATAAGAAAACGTTCACCATTCCAAAAGAAAAAAGATCCAAACTGTAAACAGTTTTCACAGGGATATGAACAACTTAAACTGGAAAAAAAAAAAAAAAAAGATCAGCTTCACTATTAAGAGAAAAACAAAATAAAACTATATCAAGAAATATTTTTTAATCTATTTGAACAAGAAAGACTTTTTAATGTTTATGAAACACTTATATCCTAGATATCGTTGGTCAGAATTGAGGAACAAGTATTATTTCTGGTAGAGGTATAAACTGAAACAACCACTGAGGATGCTGTGCTGTGCCTTCTTGGATATACTCACTCAACTACCAGTTTGCCCACCTAGTCAGAGAAGTTGAGAGATAAATACATTTCCTAGATTTTTTTTCTGTTGTGTAGCTAGGGTTCTGGAAGCTAATTAGGTTTTCTCAGTTAAATGTTCTCTGTATGATTTGAAAAGAGAAATGAGGCAAAGGCCATCTTCTGGAGGTCTTTGAATGTTGCAAAATTATGTATGATCGCAGAGATTGTAGCTCACCTGGTGAATTTGTTTTGTATCAAGGTGGGATTAATCCTGGGAAACTCAACATAGATTCCCAGACCTTGCTCCTTCAGCCCTTCCACTGAATTTGTAAGCACCAAATTCCCTGTAAAAGTATCTAGAGTGGTTTCTGTTTGCTGCATTGAAAACTGACTGATCAATTTAGTAGTATCAGTCAGAATTGTAAGGGCATTTCCTTTTGACTTAGCCTAGGAATATATCCTGGAGAAGACAATGGCACCCCACTCCAGTGCTCTTGCCTGGAAAATCCCATGGATGGAGGAGCCTGGTAGGCTGCAGTCCGTGGGGTCGCTAAGAGTCGGACACGACTGAGCGACTTCCCTTTGACTTTTCACTTTCATGCACTGGAGAAGGAAATGGCAACCCACTCCAGTATTCTTGCCTGGAGAGTCCCAGGGATGGGGGAGCCTGGTGAGCTGCCATCTATGGGGTTGCACAGAGTTGGACATGACTGAAGCGACTTAGCAGCAGCAGCAGGAATATATCCTATAGATATGCTTGTATATGAAGGAAATGAGTTTGTTCAAGGTTTTCCAATGCATTATTTATAAATCGTCATCAATGGGGGAATTGTAAAAATTATAGTTCTTGTATATATAGAGTTATGGGTAGCTAGCTATAAAAAAGAATTACAAAGCTTTGTGTGTTTAAAAGAAGCAATCAACAGGGCATCAGTTCAGTTCAGTCACTCAGCCATGTCCGACTTTTGCAACCCCATGGACTGCAGCACGCCAGGCCTCCCTGTCCATCACCAACTCCTCCTGGACCATGTCCATTGAGTTGGTGATGCCATCCAACTATCTCATCCTCTGTCCTCCCCTTCTCCCACCTTCAATCTTTCCCAGCATCAGGGTCTTTTCAAATGAGTTAGCTCTTCACATCAGGTGGCCAAAGTATCAGAGCTTCAGCTTCTGCATCAGTCCTTCCAATGAATATTCAGGACTGATTTCCTTTAGGATGGACTGGTTGGATCTCCTTGCAGTCCAAGGGACTCTCAAAAGTCTTCCCCAACACCACAGGTCAAAAGCATCAATTCTTCAGTGCTCAGCTTTCTTTATAGTCCAATTCTCACATCCATACATGACTACTGGAAAAACCATAGCTTTGACTAGACGGTGCTTTGTTGGCAAAGTAATGTCTGCTTTTTAATAAGCTGTCTAGGTTGGTCATACGCGTCTTTTAATTTCATGGCTGCAGTCACCATCTGCAGTGATTTTGGAGCCCCCAAAAATAAAGTCTGTCACTGTTTCCACTGTGTCCCCATCTATTCCCCATGAAGTGATGGGACCAGATGCCATGATCTTCGCTTTCTGAATCTTGAGTTTTAAGCCAACTTTTTCACTCTCCTCTTTCACTTCCATCAAGAGGCTCTTTAGATCCTCTTCACTTTCTGCCATAAGGGTGGTGTCATCTGCATATCTGAGCTTATTGCTGTTTCTCCCAGCAGTCTTGATTCCAGCTTGTGCTTCTTCCAGCCTAGCGTTTCTCATGATGTACTCTACATATAAGTTAAATAAGCAGGGTGACAATATACAGCCTTGATGTACTCCTTTTCCTATTTGGAACCAGTCTGTTGTTCCAGGTCCAGTTCTAACTGTTGCTTCCTGACCTGCATATAGGTTTCTCAAGAGGCAGGTCAGGTGGTTTGGTATTCCCATCTCTTGAAGAATTTTCCACAGTTTGTTGTGATCCACACAGTTGAAAATTTTGGCATAAAGCAGAAGTAGGCATTTGTCTGGAACACTTTTGCTTTTTTGATGAGCCAATGGATGTTGGCAATTTGATCTCTGGATCCTCTGCCTTTACTAAATCCAGCTTGAACATCTAGAAGTTCATGTACTATTTAAGCCTGGCTTGGAGAATTTTGAGCATTACTTTACTAGAGTGTGAGATGAGTGCAGTTGTGCGGTAGTTTGAGCATTCTTTGGCATTGCCTTTCTTTGGGATTGGAATGAAAACTGATGATTTTCAGTCCTGTGGCCACTGTTGAGTTTTCCAAGTTTGCTGGCATATTGAGTGCAGCACTTTCACAGCATCATCTTTCAGGATTTGAAATAGCTCAACTGAAATTCCATCACCTCCACTAGCTTTGTTCATAGTGATGCTTCCTAAGGCCCACTTGGCTTCGCATTCCAGGATGTCTGGCTCTAGGTGAGTGATCACGCCATCATGATTATCTGGGTCATGAAGATCTTTTCTGTGTATTCTTGCCACCTCTTCTTAATATCATCTGCTTCTGTTTAGGTCCATAACATGCCCATCTTTGCATGAAATGTTCCCTTGTTATCTCTAATTTTCTTGAAGAGATCAACAGGGTATATTATTTGAAAAAAAAAAAAAGCCAGGGGGCAGAATTATGTAAACTGTTTTTAAAAATTAGCTTTGTTGAAGTGTAATTGACACAAAATACATATTTAAAGTGTGCAATTTGACACATTTGACCTAGAAACCATGATCACATAGATAATGAATATACCCATCACCCCCACCAAAGTTCCCGTATGCATCTTTGTAATCCTTTCCCTCACATGCTTGCTGTGCAACAGATTAGTTTGAATTTTCTAGAATTTTATATAAATTGAATCAAACAGTGTGTATATACTTTTGACTGTGGCTTCTTTCACTCTGCATAATTATTTTAAGACTCATCCATGTTGTTGCGTTTATTCCCTTTTTTTTTTTCGTTAAGTAATATCCCTTTGTATGGACGTACTACGTTTTGTTTATTCATTCATTTGTGGATGGACATTTGGATTGTTCTCCATTTGTAGTTATTAAAGCTTCTATAAACATTAGTGTACAAATCTTTGTAAACATAGATGCTTTTATTACTCTTGGGAAATTACCTTGGGGTAAAATGGCTAGGTTATTTGGTAGGTGTATATTTAACTTTTCAAGAAACTGTCAAAGTGTTTTCCAAAGTAATTTTACATTCCTACCACCAGTATGAGAATTTCAGTTCCTCCACATCCTTGCCACCACTTGATATATGGTCAATTTTTAAAATATACCTTTGAATAGGTAATGACAAATGCTGTTGAATGTTTTTCATATGCTTATTTGACTTCTGTATATCTTCTTGGTTATATGTCTGTTCAAATCTTTTGCCCATATTTTATTTAGTTAGTTCTGAGAGTTCTTTATGTATTCTGGATACAAGTCATTTATCAGACACATGATTTGCAAACTCTTCCTCCTGGCTTGACTTGTCTTTTCATTATCCTTCAAAGAACAGAAGTTTTAAACTCTTCTCTGGATCGTGCTTTGGTGTAGTTCCTAAGAACTCTTTGCTTAGTTATGGTCACAAAGATTTTTCTCCAATATATTCTTCAAAAGTTTTATAATTTTAGGTTTTACATTTAGGTCTGTGATTCCTTTGGAGTTATTTTTTGAATATGGTTCAAGGTAAATATTAAAGTGTTTCGTTGGTTCACTGCATTACCATTTGTTGACAAGACTGTTATTATTTGTACCTTTGTTGAAAATCAGTTGTCCACCTAATGGGTGGTTCTACTTCTGAACATTGATTTGTCTGTCTTAATGCCAATACCACACTGGACTGATTATTGTAGTTTTAGAGTTGGTCTTAACATCAAGTAGTATTAGTCTCCAACTTTCTTCTTTTACAAAATTGTTTTTGTCCATTGTAGGTTCATTCCCTTTTTATCTTTTTTAAAAATTCTTCTTTATTTTTTTTTGAGGGGGGTCATTCAGTTTCATATGAATTTTAGAATCAGCTTATTAATTTTTATAAACTATTTTTTTTTTAATCTTGCTAGAATTCTGATTAGGATTGCAATCAATCCATAGATTGGTTTGGGAAGAGTTGCCATCCAGTAATGTTTGAGTCTTTGAATCCATAAAGGTAGTATAGCTCTCTATTTAGGTGTTCTTTTTTCCGTAAGCAACATTTTGTAATGTTTACTGTACAGGTCTTTTACCAGAGGTATTCCTAAGTATTTCATGTTTTTGATGGTATTATAAATAATGTTTTAAATTTAATTCTAATTTTTCATTGTTAACATAGAAACAAGGCCTCCCAGGTGGCTCAGTGGTAGAGAATCTCCCTGCCAAGCAGGAAATGAAGATTCAATACCTGGGTCAAAAAGGTCCCCTGGAGGAGGAAATGGCAACCCACCCCAGTATTCTTGCCTGGGAAATCGCATGGACAGAGGAGCCTGGCAGGCTACAGTCCCTGGGGGGTCGCAAATAATTGGACATGACTTAGCGACTAAACAACAACAGCTGCAATATATAGAAATATTTGGTATTTCTATATTGAACTTGCATCCTACAACTTTGCTGAGCCCACTTATTAGTTGTAATAACTTCTTTGTAGATTACATAGGATTTTTTTATATAGGTATCATATCTTCAGTGAATGAAGACAATGAGATTTCTTTCTTTCTGATTTGGATGTTTTTACTTCTTTTTCTTGTCTTCTTGCACTGCCTATGTTGAATAGAAATGGTCAGAAATGATATATTTGTCTTGTTCCTGATCCTTTTGTTGTTGAAAAAGAAAAAAAGGGTAACTGTACATATTTGCCTATATAAACCTAGAATATCTCCAAAAAGTTACATTAAAAATTGATAATATTGGTTGCTTCTGAGGAGAAAAGCTGAATTGGATGGGGAAAGAGATGAGAAGCAAACTTCTTTTATAGTTTTTTGTTTTGTTTTGTTCTTTTCTTTTTTTTTGAGAAACAAACTTCTGACTGGACACTTTTTGGTATATTTTAATGTAGGAGCCATTAGATACAAATCTTAATTTATGATGGAGTTATGATAAACCCTTCAAGAGTTGATAATATCATAAGTCAAAAACATGCATTTAAAATTCCTCACCCACTATCATAGCTTAGCCTAGCTGATCTTAAATATGTTTGGAACACTTACATTAGCCTACAGTTGGGCAAAATCCTCTAACATAAAGCCTATTTTATAGTAGTGCTGAGTAGCTCATGTGATTTATTGAATACTGTACTGAAAGTGAAAAACAGAATGATTGGGTACAGAATGGTGGTTGTAAGCTTATCAGTTATTTCCCCTTGTGAGTGTGTGCTGACTGGTAGCTGTGGCTCATCCACTGCCCAAAAGAGAATCACATATGGCTAGTCTGGGAAAAGATCACAGTGCACAATTAGTATGGTTTCCACTGAACGTGTATTGCTTTTGCACTATCATAAGGTCAAAAAATCATAAGTTGAACCATCCTAAGTTGGGGACTGTGTGTATATTGCCTATTCCAGAAAATAAGAAAACTTAGGTGTATAAACAGAGCATTTGCTAAAATATTGAATATTTTTGTAAAGAAGCATCAAGAATGGGACACAAGAGAACACAAAAATTAGCAAAAGTTTGCTGAAATATTTAAGAATCTTTAAAGAATACTTGGAAGTAGGTAGTACTTTGCACTAAACTTTGAAAGAGGAGAGACATGAATTGAGAATGAAGTAGATATTCTGAGAGGAAGATATGCATAAAGGCATGAAAATGGTAAATGGCAAACTTTAGCAAGCAAATTAATTTGATGGGGGCATTGGGCCTGGGAAGGGAAATGAGAAGAAAAAGTTAGATAAAGGAGGGCTTTGCAGAAGAATTAAGACTAACATAAATGCAGTTTCATGTGGTTCACTCCAATACCCACCCAATCCAAGGCATATATTTGCCTTCAGTTATCTCAACTGGTTGACAGATACCTTGAGTGAGTGCCTGCTCTTCACTAGATCCAGTGCGAGGTGTTGCATGTGTATTTAGCTGTGAACCAAATGGACATGTTGACTTTTCTGGTAGAGGTTTTAGTCTAGTGGGCACCTCTGGGCTTCAACAAAATGAGCAACCCCATGTTCCCCTTTGTTTCAAAGTTCTGGCTACAGATTCAGTCTGACACTCTTAAAAACCCTAACCCTTTGCCCACTGTTAAATATAACCATTTTGATAAAGATTCAAACCATTACTCAAACCCCTTGACCTTCAGTCTTCCTCCCCTTTCACACTTATCAGTACAGGATAGGAATGGAAACCAAAGACTCTGAAGCCAAATGTCTGAGTTTGAAATTTCACTTTGCATTTCCCTTTGTGATTTGAGCAGTTAACCTTCTGTTCCCCAGCTTCCTCAATTATAAAATAATGATAGTAACAGTATGTTCCTTGTAAGGTTGCTGAGAATATTAAATGAATTATTATATATAAAGTGCTTAGAATATCTATATACATTTAAGTTTTAAATATTGTAAATTATACTGTTATTAGTAGAAGATCTTGCTTGTATCATTTCACCCAAGCCTAATACTTCTCACAAACTGTGTCCCACCTTCATAGATGGTTTCATTTTTCCCATAGCATATTGAACATTCTGGCCCTTTTCCTAGAATTATAAACATGCGCAAGAGCTGCCCACCTAAAATCCATCCATAATTGTGAGCATCTCTTCTCTCCTGTTTTGTAATCAAATTTACTGAAAGTTCACATTGGCACCTCTTTTCTATTCCTTAACCTATTGCAATCTTGTACCTGACCCCATCACTCCACAAAATTGCTTTTACCAAGATCAAGCACAACTATTTTATCTACCTGCCAGTACAGGAGATGTGCACTCAATCCCCAGGTTGGGAAGATCCCCTGAAGAAGGAAATGACAATCCACTCCAGTATTCTTGCCTGGGAAATTCCATGGACAGAGGAGCCTGGTGGGCTACAGTCTGTGGGATCACAAAAGAGTTGGACACAATTGAGCAATTAAAACAACAATTCCCTCTAACATAGTATGATTTTTACTCATTCTGTTTTTATCTGTTTTCCTTGGTTAGACTGTAAAATCAGGAAGGACAGGGATTTTGCCTGTTTTGTTTACTGCTACATATCCAGCACCTAGAATAAGGCCAGAACGTCATAGGTGTTCACTAAATATGTTTTGAATGAATGAGCACTGAATTGTGGTGATCTATTAATGTCTTCTACATTAGATCAGGAGCTACTTTGAATACTGGAACTGTTTTTTTTTTTTTTTAATCTTTATTTAGCCCTATTGGCTTAGCAACTGACCCATAGGTAACAGTGAGTATAACGAATGTACTGGAGTCATCATGGTACCAATACTTTTGGTAAATGCTTCTGGATGATACTCCAGGGCCTAAAGAAGTAATTTTAAATTCTGCGACCCTAGAGCTCCAATGAGCTAATACTAGGATTTTGTAAACAATGGAGATTTAAGTTGCCTAAAGAAACTATTTAACTTACATGCAGAGTACATCATGCAAAATGCCAGGCTGGATGAATCACAAGCTGGAATCGAGACTGCAGGGAGAAACCTCAGATATACATACATGATACCACTTTAATGGCAGAAAGTGAAGAGAAACTAAAGAGCCTCTTGATGAGGGTGAAAGAGAAGAGTGAAAAATCTGGCTTAAAACTCAATATTCAGAAAACTAAGATCATGACATCCAGTTCCATCACTTCATGGCAAATAGATGGGGAAAAAGTGAAGCAGTGACAGATTTTATTTTTTTAAGTTCCAGTATCTCTGCAGATGGTGACTGCAGTCATGAAATTTAAAAATGTTTGCTCATTGGAAGGAAAGCAATGACAAACCTAGACAGGGTATTAAAAAGCAGAGACATCACTTTGCTGACAAAGGTCCACATTGTGAAAGTTATGCTTTTTCCAGCAGTCATGTACGGATGGGAGAGTTGGTCCATAAAGAAGGCTGAGTGCTGAAGAACTGATGCTTTCAAGTTGTGGTGTTGGAAAAGACTCTTGAGAGTCCCTTGGAATGCAAGGAGATCAAACCACTCAATCCTAAAGGGAATCAACCTGACTATTCATTGGCAGGACTGATGCTGAAGCTCCAGTACTTTGACCACCTGATACAAAGAGCTGACTCATTGGAAAAGACCATGATGCTGGGAAAGATTGAAGGCAGGAGGAGAAGGGTGAGACAGAGGATGAGATAGTTAGATAACAATGACTCAATGGACATGAATTTGAGAAAACTCTCTGGAGGACAGAGAAACCTGGCGTGCTACAGTCCATGGGGTTGCAAAGAGTGAACACAGCTTAGCGACTGAACAACAAAAACAAAGAAACTACGTTCTTCAGCAGCCTCCAGAGAAACAGGACATATGGGAGAGTATCTATTTATCTGTGTTCATCTATTTATTTTGAGGCCTCGTGATTACAGAGGCCAACAAGATCCACAGTCTGCCATCTGCAAGCTGGAGACCCAGGAAAGCCAGCGATGTAATTCAGTATGAGTCTGAAGGTCTGAGAACCAGGAGAGCTGATTAAATACCAGATTCAGGACAGAGGAGGAGATGAGAAGTTAAAGGACTAAGACTGGAGAAAAGAGGAATTCTTCCTTCCTCCACCATTTGGTCTATCCAGGCCACTAATGGCTTGGATGCCCAACTGCAGTGGGGGAGCGCCATCTATTAGTAGTTTACTGAGTCCATCAAAGCAAATGCTAATCTTATCCAGAAACACTCACAGACACACTCGGAAACTGTGTTTTATCCAGGCAACTGACACAGAAAATTAACCATCATGCTCTTTATCCCTTTAATTTGTGTTATTTATTAAGATTCCTGAACTTCCCTGGTGGCACAGTAGATAGAAATCTGCCTGCCAATACAGGGGCCAGGCATTGCTGCAAAGCAACAAAGCTTGCAAGCCATAACTACTGAAGCCCATGCACTTAGAGCGTGTGCTCCACAATAAAATAAGCCACTGCAACGAGAAGCCCTTGCTCCACAATAATGAGGAGCCCCTCTCGCCATAACTAGAGAGTCCTTGGTTGGCAACGAAGACCCAACGCCACCAAAAATAAATTAAAAAAAAATTTTTTTAAGCTTTTTGAAAATTCCTTGAAAATTGTTCTGTTGCTAAGGAAGTTTGAAAATGGTAGCTTTCAACCAAAGATAGAGGAGGGAAAGAAGTATGAGGAAAGGACAGAGGACGTGATTTTCAAGCCTAAATCCACATTCAGATCACTTGGGGGATTTCTATATTGATTTGGACCCTACTCCCAGAAATGCTGATCAGGGCAAGAGACTGAGCATAGACCTAGTTTTTAATTCTTCAGATGCTTTTAATGTACAGTCAGGGTTGAGAACCGCTGAAATAGGTAATCTATAAGAAATGGGGCGAGGCTGCCAGGGAAGAAGAATTATCTATTGAGAGAAGCAAAATACCCCCGATGGTTGCTTAGGTTTCTCTCCAGTAACACTGGGCCAGAGGCAGTCCCCGTCACTGATTTTCTGTGCTTATGACCAGTAATTGTATCCAGACACTGGAGGGGACATAAGAGCAAGACCAAGTACTAAACAGTTTCTTTATGGGCCACTAACAGCAACTAAAAATTAGGAAAAAATCCTTCTTCCTTGAAGTTTTCTAAAAGGTTAATTATACACCAGCTCTTTCAACCTTTAAATTATTTTCAGAGGGTAAATTAGAAAGAGGAGCATGATCCATGAGGTCATAAAGAGTCAGATACAATTTAGCGACTGAGCGCATGTATGCACACGCACACACACACACACACACACACACACACGAATTCCATTAGCAGATTGTGGCACTTTAGATTAATTTTTCTTATTAAATGGTATCTTGTTGTTCATTTTCCCCACAAACAGGCCAACTTAATCTTTGTTTTGAGCTTGCATATTGAGCAATTCCGGATAATTGTATGTAGACTGATAACCTTTATAACAGGCACAATTCAATGCATAGGAAAATTTGTTCTTGGAATCCAATTTCAATTTCATAAAGTGAAACTTAGTATCTTAAAAAGGGAGTATATGAGTTTCTTGGTGTCGTATTATTCCCAAGGGAAATTTCCAATTATTTTGTGACTCAGTGTAGACTCAGGATAAATATATGCTATAGGCACCACCTGAGGCATACTCACAAATTAACCACATTTGATTTATTAGTGGGTAAGTATGCTTAATCAAAAATGATATAATTTTGGCCATGAGTATCTTGTTTTTCTTGGTATTCTCTTTATGAAAATACATCTCAATGACAGTAAAGCTCTCTCTGTAAAGAAGGATAAGTTATAATCCAGTCCTTTGTGAAGAGTAAGCTATTTTCATAAAATACAGTAGAAATTTTTTCCCTTCAGATTAACTGGTTCTAATGAGTAAATTTGATGAAATAGTTTACCACAAGGATTGCCTTTTACATTCCAAAACAAAAGCATTAAACGAAAGTTGACTTTAACAGAAATGGATATTGCACTAATTCTTCCTCAAGTGCCTGTATTTTTTATTTTGTAATGATTTGTATTCCCTGATGTGCTTTATCTCATGCAAGTGTGAAGCGGGGTTAAATGTATTTGCTGTTGGCAATTTAGCATTAATTGTAATACGCTGTAATCCAAATTACAATCTGTCATTTCCAGTCAAATTGTGAAGCACTGTAATTGTATTTTAGAATTCCACTGCCATTGATTATAGCCACCTCATTTGTGTTTTAATATACCATGACGAATTTGTGAATGGAAATACAATCTTGTAACAAGGCAGGAAACAAGCATTGTTCTTCCTATTATAGCAGCAAGAAAATGATTTCTTAACAAATGAAAAGAGAAGGAGATGTTAAGAAGTAGAGGATTCAATTAAGGATGAAAAAGACAAAAATGACTTTAATTTTCTAGCAGTGCATAAAAATAAGTGAGCCATGGATTTTTAGAAAACACTTTTATACCAAACAGTTCAAAAATATTCTTTAAATTAACATTATTTGTAGAATCTACTCATACTAATACGGATGCTCTAGTTTTTTCATATGAATTGCCATGCAGCATTCCACAGACATTCTCTCCCTGATGATCATTCAGGTGTTTGGAGGATTTTACCACTATAAATAGTGCTGCAGGAAACATTCTTGTATATGACTCTTCATATACTTGGAGGGTTCGCCAGGAAACATACTTAGAAGTGGGGTTTCTGGGCTGCAGAGTATGCGAAGCCTCTATTTTACTTTGTGTGTATGTATGTGTGTGTGTGTATGTGTGTGTGTGTATGTGTGTGTGTGTATGTGTGTGTGTATGTGTGTGTGTGTGTGTGTGTGGTAACAACACAACATGAGATCAACCCTCTTGATAAATTTTGAAGTACATATTATTGTTGATTGTAAGTACAGTGTTGTATAACCACATCTCTAGAGTTTATTTCTCTTACTTGACCGAAAATTTTATGCCCATTGATTAATAATTCCCTGTTTATCCCCACCCCACTAGTCCTTGAAAACCATCATTCCACTCTTTGTTTCTATGCATTTGAATATTTCTGATACTCATATAAGTGGAATTGTGCAGGATTTGTTTTTCTGTGATGGCTTATTTCACTTAGAATAATGTTTTCAAGGTTCATCCATGCTGTCACATATTTCAGATTTACTTCTTTTTTAAGGTTGAATTGTATTCACTGTATGTATATGCAACATTTTCTTTATTGGCTTATCAATGGACATTTACGTTGTTTCCATATCTTCAGTTCAGTTCAGTCGCTCAGTTCTGTCCAACTCTGCGACCCCATGAATCGCAGCATGCTAGGCCTCCCTATCCATCACCAACTCCCTGAGTTCACTCAAACTCACATCCATCAAGTTGATGATGCTATCCAGCCATCTCATCCTCTGTCGTCCTCTTCTCCTCCTGCCCCCAATCCCTCCCAGCATCAGGGTCATTTCCAGTGAGTTAACTCTTCGCATGAGGTGGCCAAAGTACTGGAGTTTCAGCTTTAGCATCACTCCTTCCAAAGAACACCCAGGACTGATCTCCTTTAGAATGGACTGGTTGGATCTCCTTGCAGTCCAAGGGACTCTCAAGAGTCTTCTCCAACACCACAGTTCAAAAGCATCAATTCTTTGGCCCTCAGCTTTCTTTATAGTCCAACTCTCACATCCATACATGACCACAGGAAAAACCATAGCCTTGACTAGATGGACTTTTGTTGGCAAAGCAATGTCTCTGCTTTTGAATATGCTGTCTAGGTTGGTCATAACTTTTCTTCCAAGGAGTAAGCGTCTTTTAATTTCATGGTTGCAATCACCATCTGCAGTGATTTTGGAGCCCAGAAAAATAAAGTCTGATACTGTTTCCACTGTTTCCCCATCTATTTCCCATGAGACACCTATAAATTCAATGCACTCCCTTTCAAAATCCCAATAGCATTTTTCACAGAAATAGAAAAAAAAATCCTAAAATTTTTATGTAACCACAAGAGAACCCAAATAGAGAAATTCTGAGAAAGCAGAACAAAGCTAGAACCTTTACACTTCCTGATTACAACCTATAGTCTATGGCCATACCATCCTGAATATTCCTGATCTCATCTGATTGCAAACTATAATACAAAACTATAGACAGAAAGACAGTGTAGAATTGGCATAAAAACTGACATGTAGACAAATGGAATAGAATCAGAGAGCCCAGAAATAAACCCACACATACACAGTCAACTAGTATTTGACAAGTGAGCCAGGAACACTCAATGGGAAAATGATAGTCTATTTAATAAATGATATTGGGAAAACAGGGTAATTATATGCAAAAGCATGAAACTGAGCCCCTACTTTATACCACTCACAGAAATTAGCTTGACATGGATTAAATGTGTAAAGACAAGACCTGAAACTATAAAACTAGTAGAAGAAGACAGGGAAAATTCTCCTTGTTATTGGTCTTGGCAAGAATTTTTTTGGTATGGTTCCAAGAACACAAGCAACAAAAGCAAGAATAAACAAGTGGAATGACATCAAACTAAAAAGCTTCTGCATAGCAAAGGAAACAATGAACACAATTCCCAACCTATGGCATAGGATAAAATATTTGTAAGTTATTTATTTCATATTTCATATCTGAAACTCCAGTACTTTGGCCACCTCATGCAAAGAGTTGACTCATTGGAAAAGACTCTGATGCTGGGAGGGATTGGGGGCAGGAGGAGAAGAGGACAACAGAGGATGAGATGGCTGGATGGCATCACTGACTCAATGGACTTGAATCTGAGTGAACTCTGAGAGTTGGTGATGGACAGCGAGGCCTGGGGTGCTGTGATTCATGGGGTCGCAAAGAGTCGGATGCGACTGAACTGAACTGAGTACCTAATATAGCAATACGTGAACTGTGAATTTCCAGATGTTCAGGCTGGTTTTAGAAAAGGCAGAGGAACCAAAGATCAAATTGCCAGCATCCACTGAATCATGGAAAAAGCAAGAGAGTTCCAGAAAAACATCTATTTCTGCTTTATTGACTATGCCAAAGCCTTTGACTGTGGATCACAATAAACTGTGGAAAATTCTTCAAGAGATGGGAACACCAAACTACCTGACCTGCCTCTTGAGAAACCTATATGCAGGTCAGGAAGCAACAGTTAGAACTGGACATGGAACAACAGACTGGTTCCAAATAGGAAAAGGAGTACATCAAGGCTGTATATTGTCACCCTGCTTATTTAACTTATACGCAGAGTACATCAAGAGAAACGCTGGGCTGGAAGAAGCACAAGCTGGAATCAAGATTTCTGGGAGAAATATCAATAACCTCAGATATGCAGATGACACCACCCTTATGGCAGAAAGTGAAGAGGAATTAAAGAGCCTCTTGATGAAAGTGAAAGAGGAGAGTGAAAGAGTTGGCTTAAAGCTCAACATTCAGAAAACGAAGATCATGGCATCTGGTCCCATCACTTCATGGCAAATAGATGGGGAAACAGTGGAAACAGTGTCAGACTTTATTTTTGGGGGCTCCAAAATCACTGCAGATGGTGACTGCAGCCATGAAATTAAAAGACGCTGACTCCTTGGAAGGAAAGTTATGACCAACCTAGACAGCATATTCAAAAGCAGAGACATTACTTTGCCAACAAAGGTTGTCTAGTCAAAGCTATTGTTTTTCCAGTAGTCATGTTTGGGTGTGAGAGTTGGACACAACTTTCAGTGAAGAAAGCTGAGCACCGAAGAACTGATGCTTTTGAACTGTGGTGTTGGAGAAGACTCTTGAGAGCCCCTTGGATCCAACCAGTCCATCCTAGAGGAAATCAGTCTTGAATATTCATTGGAAGCACTGATGCTGAAGCTGAAGCTACAATACTTTGGCTACCTGGGGGAAGAACTGATTCATTTGAAAAGATCCTGATGCTGGGAAAGATTGAAGGCGGGAGGAGAAGGGGATGACAGAGGATGAGATGGTTGAATGACATTGCTGACTCAATGGACATGAGTTTGAGTAAACTCCAGGAGTTGGCGATGGACAGGGAAGCCTGGCATGCTGCAGTCCATGGCGTCGCAAAGAGTTGGACATGACTGAGCGACTGAACTGAATTGACAACAAGGAATCCATTTTCAATACAGAACAAGAACTTTCTAACAATGAGGGGGAAAAAATAAACTGGTTTTTAAAATTTTAGACAATACAAATTGCTCAAAGTAGAAAGTAATATTCCTCTGATGCTCTCAGGAGTTTGGTGTTTGGTTTAGAATCTGCACAGCAGACACTTAGGGCCTTTTGTCTGTTCTCGTCCATGCCTTAACAGGTAAGGAAACCAAATAGTTCACTTAAGTAGTGGGCTCTGAAGCATTCTTAAATTCCAGTAACAGGATTAGTGGGCAGGACTCCTGAATCTATCAGCTAATGAAATCATGTGCCATGTATACTGTATGTCTTTTCTTCATGTTAATATGGACTCAGTTACGCTTGCACATGCTATTTGTAGGGAACGTTTGTAATAATGCCTTTCCAGCTTTTGTAGAGAAATGCATCCCCCAAACTGTGGATGGAGTAGTAGACTGTAGCAACTGTTATTTTCAAGAGTTCAGTTTATGCAAATATCTGAATGTGCTAGTTTTGTTTTCCATTAGCTTCATCAGAGTACAAAAGATAAATGCTGTAGATTCATACCAATATAATTTAAATGATGATTATATTGATATTCCTTTTTCTCCCCAAATAGCTTATAAATTTTCTGTTTTCCTCCTCGAATTATAGTTTTTTTTTTTAAAAAATAACATTTAAAAACATAAATCTCCATGACACATTAAAGGAGAGAACAATGTAAGTGGGTAAGCAATGAAGCTGAGAGGGAAACATTTAATATTGGGAAATACGGGCCCTGATAGGAGAAAACAAGAATACCTCCTCAGGCTTCAACAATAACTCCATTTCTCAGTAGTTAGCAATGTTATTCTTCTGAAATAAATGGAAACATTTTATGAATAATCAGCAGTTTGGGATGCTATTTTTTATTATTTGCCTAACAGGGGTCTTTCATTTCTAAGCATCATAACATCAGAGAAAAAAATATTGTATGTACAGGCTGCCACTGAGAAACAATTGACACTCAAAAACTCCTTATATATAGCCATGCCTCAGGTTTGAAGTTTTTGTTTATTAGTTTTTCAGTTGTTCTTTATTGCTTTTCTAGCTTACTTTTACAATTCTATTAGTAGAGGTTCTTTTGTCTATTAGCACTCTGATGAAGAATTGTGGAGAAGCCTTCCAGGAGAAAGATTGAAACCCTGGTTGATTCTTAAAGAATAAGGAGCCATTTCCTATTGGAAATGTATAGGTTTGGGAATGGAAAGCAAGGGCATGCCTGACTGAAGAGGGCACATTCCTTCCAGCAAAGGAAGAAATAGCATAGGGTTCAGAGAACCTAAATAGTTGGGGTCATTCGAGTATCAGGTTCTGCAGGGGATGATGGAAAATAGGCTGAAGGGTCAAGGAGGGGTCCTGAATTTCATTCCATCAATGTTGATGAAAAATTGGTGGATGATTTATGGGATTAATGACATTGTGACTTAAGAGGGGGGGGAGGAAAGATTAAGAAGATTACTGAGCCTCATTGTAGGAAAAGGATTAGAAGGGAAAATATTTTAGGCAGGGAGTAGTTGCTGTACTTATTCATGGGGGTGATGACCGTGTCCTCAGGTAATGATAGAGCTATTACTTTTCAATTGTGTCAAGGGTTAAACAAAACTTTAAATCCCAACTGTACATATGGTGTGACAGACATACAGGCTGTCTACCCAATACCCGGTTTCCCTTTTTCTTTGCTGCTTCCTAGTATTGAGAACTGTATGCTCAGGACCATACTACATTTCCAGAGCCATACTAATTTAGGAATAAGATGCAATTCTGGCCAATGATTTTACAGAAAACCTCCTGAGGTCTTTTCGTTAGCCTTAAAAAAGGAACCCAGGAAAGAAACGTTCTCCTGGTCTTTGCATGTTTTTATAGAAGGATGTGATTAATGGGGCTGCTGTAGTCATTTTGAGACTCAGTGGACAGTTTTAGGACCAAGTACCAACATTCTGGAAATGAAGAGGGAGAAATACAGCACGAGGCTGGGTCTTTGATGACCTAGTCGAAGTGATGAATTAATCAACCCTGACTATCTTTTGAATTTTTGCTTTGGGAGACAAAACAAAATCCACTTATAATACATTTTTATGACAATTAAAAAAATTTTTATTGGAGTATAGTTGATTTACAATGTTGTGTTAGTTTCAGGTACACCATGGATAGATCTACTCAATTTTAGATTCTTTTCCTGTACAGGCCATTAGAGAGTATTGAATAGACACACCACTATGTGTAAAATAGGGGCTTCCCAGGTGGCTCTAGTGGTAAAGAACCCGCCTGCCATGCAGGAGATGCAAGAGGCAGGGTTCGATCCCTGGGTCAGGAAGACCCCCTGGAGGAGCAAATGGCAACCCACTGCAGTTCTTACCTGGAGGATCCTCATGGCCAGAGGAGCCTGGCGGCTTCAGCCCGTAGGGTCGTAGAGTCGGACACGACTGAGTGACTTAGCACAGTGCACAACTAACAAGGCCCTTACTGTGTAGCACAGGAATTGTCACAATTTTGACACAAGGTAGCATAAAGTAATATGATACAGCATAATTTTTCAACGTGACTTTCAAACATTTTGCTCTGGAATCTTACGCTTTTGCCCTCACCTACCGACTCTCAGCTTCACCAGCCCTACACCCCACGTGCCTCTGGAGCTGCAGCCTCTGCCCTCAGCTTCCTGCTGGCATAGGTGGTGGGGCACCTGCCCTGGTGCAGCGTCACCCCTTTCACCTCCGGGCCCGTTACCTCTCCTCCCAAAGTACTCTGCCTCTGCAGTTACCCTGTCTGCTCCCAGCATGAGGTTCTCCCAGGCGGTGGTCCTTCTTTTCGGCAGACAGGCCTGCTCAGGAGTCTCCCATCCTGGCTCCATGGGCCTCTGACCTTCCAGCCCCTTCTCAGAGTTCCTTCTCCACACACCGTCTCATGACCTTTGTCTGCCCTTGGTGTCTCCAACTACTCACCAGGTGCTTTCTGTCTGACCCATCCTGATCTACCCTCCCCCCGCCTTTTTTATATATATTTGGATTGTTTGCTACTTGGGGCCAAACTTGGCTATCCTAATACACATTTTAAAATATATAACTGAATTTCAAATATCTAATATACATAAAAACTTAGGAAATTTGCCAAAAAAGAAAAAGTATGGGCAATTTCCATATACTTTTCACCCACTTTTTCCCAAGGATAATATTTCGTATAACTGTAGTACAATACCAAAACCAGGCAATTGACTTTGATACAATCCACAGAATTTGCTCAGATTTCACCAGTTTTACATGCACTTATTTGTCTACGTATGTGAACACTGAGTATAGTATGCAATTTTATCATGTCGATTCATGTAACTTCACTCTGATCAAGACATAGATCTGTTCCATCACCACAAAGCTTCCTTCCCTTTATAGCTACTCCCATCCTCTCTCCCTTCCTCCCTAGTCCCTAACCCCTGGAAATAATAATCTGTTTTTTAATATCCATAATTTTGCTATCTCAAGAACATTATCTAAATGAAGCCATGTAGCATTAACCATTGTGGAACTGATATTTTTTTTCATTCAGCATAATTCTCTTCATCCATTCAAACTGTTGCATGTATCAGTTTTGTTCTTCTTCAGTAACTGAGTCCTGTCCAACTCCAACACCATAGACAGCAGCATGCCAGGCTCTCTCATCCTTCACTGTCTCCCAGAGATAGTTCGCTCAAATTCTTGTTCATTGAGTTGGTGATGCTATCTCACCATCTCAGCCTCTGCTGGCCCCTTATCCTTTTGCCTTCAGTCTTTGCCAGCATCGGGGTCTTTTCCAGTGAGTCAGCTCTTCGTATCAAGTAGTCAAAGTATTGCAGCTTCAGCATCAGTTTTCCCAACGAATGTTCAGGGTAGATTTCTTTTGGGGTTGACTGGTGTGATCACCTTGGAGTCCATAGTCCATAGTCCACAGGGACTTGTGCATAGTTTTCATTTCCCTGGGATAAATGACCAAGAAACAATTGCTGGGTCATATGGTAAGTGCATTTTATAAGAAATAGACAAGTATTTTCCAAAGTGATTGTCTCACTTTATATTCTCACAAGCAATGTATTAGTGATCCAGTTTCTCCATATCCTTAAAAGGTTTGGTGTTACCCATATTTTTTATTTTAGCCATCCTAATAAGTAGGTAGTGATACTTCATTATGGCTTTACTTTGCGTTTCCCTAATGACTAATGCAGTTGAACATCTTTTAGGTGCTCATTTTGCCATCTTTATGTCTTCAGTGAAATGTGTGTTGATGTGTGTGATAGGAAGAACAATTTCCTCCCAAGCACACTATGCCACTATCCCCAGAACCTCAAGAAAATGTTACTTTGCATAGCAAAGTTACTTTGCTGATGTGATTAAAGGCAGGGACTTTGAGATGGGGAGAGTGTCAGGAATTATCTAGGTGGACTTAATTTAGTCTCATGAGTCCTTACATGGAGAACCTTTTGGGTGGAAACGTGAATAAGACAAAATAATTGACTCTGTGGTCCTACACCTTCCCATGCTTTTACTAGCAAGTTCTAATATATATTTATTCTTGTCCTTTTCATGCAACATAGTTTTCCCTAACTGCGCAAGCTTTTACAATCTTCTTTTGATTCTCATTGTTCTGAAATGTTACAATTATGTCCCTTGCTGTTAGTCTTTCTGTTACACTATGCTGGGTGCTTAGTGTGCTGATTCAGTTTGAAAATATACATCTGACATTTCTGAGAAATTTTTTGATGTTGTTTAGTAATTTCCTTTCCTCCATATTTTCTGCTTGCTGTCATTTATTTGTATTTAAGATTTCCTGTCTACTCCACTAATTTTCTTAACTTTTTCCTCTTCATAGCTTTCTCTTTTTGTTCTATTTTTCTGGGACATTTCTTCAGATTATCTTTCAATCCATTTATGGGCTTTTGAATTTATGTTAGCATATTTTTAATTTCTAAAAACTTATTTTGGTTCCTTAAATATTCCTTTACATGGCTTTTTATTCTTGTTTCATGGAAACAAAGTCTTCTCTCATCTCTTAAGGGAATGTATTACAATTAAAACATTTTCTTCTGAGCATTGCCTATTTGTCTTGAATTGCTTGTTTGTTGGTTTGTTCATTTTGGTCTCTGCCTTTCTGCTTAAAGATCTTCAAATGTGGAGTGATCCATAGTTACCTGTTCATATTTAAGAGACTGGAACCAAAAGCTGATTGGAAGTTTCAGGTATAAAGGTGGGGCCTGTTGATTTTTGTTTTTCATGGTAGAATGATGTGGTTGGGTCATTTCAGTGGAGATTCCCAACTGTCAGTACTTACAGGTCTGATTTCTTCAGCTGGCCAATTTATCCCAAGCGAACCGCAGAAATCTCTTGCCAGTCACTGAAGTCTACGCTTTCTTCATGGCACCGCCCTGTGTGCACGTGTGCATACGACTGTGTGTGTGCGCTCAGTTACTCAGGCGTGTCTGACTCTTTCTGATCTGTGGTCTGTAGCCTGCCAGGGTCCTCTGTCCATGGGATTTTCAAGGCAAGCATACTGGAATGGGGCTGCCATTTCCTCACCCAAAGGATCTTCCTGACCCAGGGATCTAACCCACTTCTCCTGTATCGGCAGGCAGATTCTTTACCCCTAAGCCACCTGGGAAGCCCACTACCTTGTGTAGTTAAGCACTAAAACAAAGTTTTTAGTCTGACTGTTATAAGAATTCAGGCAAGGTAGGGATAAATGAATGGTGACAACATTTGGGAGATCGTAATACATGATGTGTGACATGGACTAACCCATGAAAGACAAACAGGTCAGTCAAACTTAGGTGTGTGAAAATCAAACTGAACAGTTAATTAAATTCTGTAGTTTAGAGGAGAGTGATCACTTTCAGATGATAAGTGTAGCACAGCCGACTAAGACACATATCTTTAAGGAAGTTTCTAGATAGCCATAAAGTAGCTCATGACTTTGGCAAAACATTAATCTCTAAGAGCCTCAATTTCTTCAACTGAAAAACCTGGGAGATTCTCTCTAAAGTTCCACCCAGGTCCAAAGATTCTTTAAGATACTTCTTAAGATTCTTTTGCATTATATGATTATTTTGAGTGATAAGTTATAATTAGTGAATGGCTATGTAGTTTATGAGAGTGAACTTAGAAACTATAAAATTGCTCAATTCCACAAAGACAGTAATTATTTTAAGTCATAGGAAACACTGACTTTATTTACATTAAATTTATGAATGCTACTTTTTAAAAAGCTGTACACTTGTTATACATAAATTTACTATGTTTTTTTCCTTCTACTGTAGTAAACTACAAATGAAACAAATTACATTGAAATTCTGACATTCTTTCTTCCTCTTTGCATACAGACAGAGGATATCATTGAAAATGGTCTCTTTCCTCTTGAATGTGAAGTTTCAATTCAGTTCAGTCCCTCAGTTGTGTCTGACTCTTTGTGACCCCATGGACTACAAGATGCCAGGCTTCCCTGTCCATCACCAACCTCCGGAGTTTACTTAACTCATATCCATCTAGTCGGTGATGCCATCCAACCATCTCATCCTCTGTCGTCCCCTTCTCCTTCCACCTTCAATCTTTCCCAGCAGCAGGGTCTTTTCAAAAGAGTCACCTTTTCGCATCAGGTAGTTAAAGTATGGGAGTATCAGCTTCAGCATCAGTCCTTCCAATGAATATTCAGGACTGATTTCTTTAGGATGGACTGGTTGGATATCCTTGCTGTTCAAGGGACTCTCAAGAGTATTCTCCAACACCACAGTTCAAAAGCATCAATTCTTTGGCACTCAGCTTTCTTTATAGTCCAACTCTCACATCCAAACATGACTATTGGAAACATCATAGCTTTGACTACACAGACCTTTGTTGGCAAAGTAAGGTCTCTGCTTTTGAATATGCTATCTAGGTTGGTCATAACTTTTCTTCCAAGGAGCAAGCATCTTTTAATTTCATGGCTGCAGTCACCATCTGCAGTGCTTTTGGAGCCCCCCCAAATAAAGTTTGTCACTGTTTCCATTGTTTTCCCATCTATTTGCCATGAAGTGATGGGACCAGATGCCATGATCTTCGTTTTCTGAATCTTGAGCTTTAAGCCAACTTTTTCACTCTCCTTTCACTTTCATCAAGAGACTCTTTAGTTCCTCTTCACTTTCTGCCATAAGGGTGGTGTCATCTGCATATCTGAGGTTATTGATATTTCTCCCAGCAATCTTGATTCCAGCTTGTGCTTCTTCCAGTCCAGCGTTTCTCATGATGTACTCTGGATATAAGTTAAATAAGCAGGGTGACAATATGCAGCCTTGACGTACTCCTTTCCTTATTTGGAACCAGTCTGTTGTTCCATGTTGTTCTAACTGTTGCTTCCTGACCTGCATATAGATTTCTCAAGAGGCAGGTCAGGTAGTCTGGTGTTCCCATCTCTTAAAGAATTGTCCACAGTTTGTTGTGATCCACACAGTCAAAATCTTTGGCATAGTCAATAAGGCAGAAGTAAATGTTTTTCTGGAACTCTTTTGCCTTTTCAATGAGCCAATGGATGTTGGCAATTTGATCTCTGGATCCTCTGCCTTTACTAAATCCAGCTTGAACATCTGAGAGTTCACAGTTCACGTACTAAAGCACGGCTTGGAGAACTCTGAGCATTACTTTACTAGTGTGTGAGATGAGTGCAATTGTGCGGTAGTTTGAGCATTTTTTGGCATTGCCTTTCTTTAGGATTGGAATGAAAACTGACCTTTTCCAGTCTTGTGGCCACTGCTGAGTTTTCCAGATTTGCTGGCATATTGAGTGCAGCACTTTCACAGCATCACCTTTTAGGATTTGAAATAGCTCAACTGGAATTCCATCACCTCCACTAGATTTGTTTGTAGTGATGCTTCCTAAGGCCCACTTGACTTCATGTTCCTGAATGTCTGGCTCTAGGTTGGTGATCACACCATTGTGATTATCTGGGTTATGAAGATCTTTCTTGTATAGGTCTTTGTATTCTTGCCGCCTCTTCTTAGTATCTTCTGCTTCCATTAGGTCCATACAATTTCTGTCCTTTATTGTGCCCATGTTTGCATGAAATGTTCCCTTGGTATCTCTAATTTTCTTGAAGAGATCTCTAGACTTTCCCATTCTATTGTTTTCCTCTATTTCTTTGCATTGATCACTGAGGAAGGCTTTCTTTTCTCTCCTTGCTATTCTTTGGAACTCTGCATTCTAATGGGTGTATCTTTCATTTTCTCCTTTGCCTGTCACTTCTCTTTTCACAGCTATTTGTAAGACCTCCTCAGACTACCATTTTGCCTTTCTGGATTTCTTTTTCTTGGGGATGGTCTTGATCCCTGCCTCCTGTACAATGTCATGAACCTCCGTCTATAGTTCTTCACTCTGTCTATCAGATTTAATCCCTTGAATCTATTTCTCACTTTCACTGTTTAATCATAAGAGGTTTGATTTAGGATGTACCTGAATGGTAGTGGTTTTCCCTACTTTCTTCAATCTGAATTTGGCAACAAGGAGTTCACGATCTGAGCCACAGTCAGCTCCTGGTCTTGTTTTTGCTAACTGTATAGAGCTTCTCCATCTTTGACTGCAAAGAATATAATCAATCTGATTTCAGTATTGACCATCTGGTGATGTCCATGTGTAGAGTCTTCTCTTGTGTTTTTGGGAGAGGGTGTTTGCTATGACCAGTGCGTTCTCTTGCTAAAACTCTAGTACCCTTTGCTCTGCTTCATTCTGTACTCCAAGGCCAAATTTGCCTGATACTCCAGGTATTTCTTGATTTCCTATTTTTGCATTCCAGTCCCCTATAATGAAAAGGACATCTTTTGGGGTGTTAGAATGTAAAGTATAGCTGTGTCATTTCTAAATGGGGAATTAGTTGATATTAATTTGTTAAAACTTTATTTAATATCTTCCATGGGTCAGGCATTTGTGCCAGGTGCAGTGGTGACACATATAAAAAGCATTGTACCTGCTTTTCAGTAATTCATAGCCTAGTAAGGGAAGGAAGGTAGTTCATTAAACCACAAAGCATTTTCCAGCATGACACCATTAAAGTGCAGAAATGGAACCTCTTTAGTCGATCTCTGCTTGTGTGCTTAGCAGTCACTCATTTTTTTTTTTTTTTGGAAAGGTTCATGGATTTTTCTCTGAGAATTATTCTTCTGCTATTTACGTGTACTTTGACTGGATCTGTAGGTATGAATACAAATGATGAGATGGAGTAAGATGAAGACAAAAGCAAGAGAATGAATAAAGATGCCAGAATAGTTGTTTAAATGAGAGACCTGAACTGCAGGAGTGGTACTGGGAATAGGAAGGAGCGACATGATGGGGATGTTTCCCAGAAGACAAACCAAAAAGGCATACCATGATAGCAGTACTTTCCTGGAGAAACTGGATTCTGACTGCATCTCTACTTCAGCAAATGGTAGTAATCTTCAAACAAGAAAAGCAAAATTTAAGTTTTATTTAAGACCATGTTTCTCAAATTTTAGTATATACACAAATCACCTGCGGATGTGTTAAAATGCAGATTTTTATTTGGTATGTCTGGGGTGGGATGTAGGAGTCTGCATTTCTAACAAGCTCCCAGGATATGATGGTATTGCTTGTCTGCAGACTACACTTTGAGTAGTAAAGATTTAGGATTTTTTAAGGTGTGAGTGGGCCATTTAACTTAAAAGTTCCAGTAGGCAGTATATCTAGGCTCTAGATTTTAGAAAAGGGAGACTGGGACTTGAGATATTTGGGAATCATCAACATTTAGGAGGTGATATCAGAACATCAAGATAATAATACAGAATTAGCTTTTGGAAAAAAGGAAGGAAGTCCAAGGATAATCCAAGGAAGTCCAAGGTACATCGTAATTTAAGGGGCAGTCGGAGGATGAGGCTTAAGAACATGAAGTAGCAGATGAACCCAATTTTCAATGAAAAGCCTTTAATTCCCAAGTTTGTTATATAAATATCAATAATAGCTACCATTTATTGAGTACTGGATTCCGAGTACTGTACTAGGGCTTCAATTTTCTCCAAAACACAGGGCATAAGAGATATCATTAACATTTTTCTCTAACCACACCCAATTACTCCAAGCTGCTGCTGCTGCATCACTTCAGTCATGTCCAACTCTGTGCGACCCCATAGACGGCAGCCCATCGGGCTCCCTAGTCCCTGGGATTCTCCAGGCAAGAACACTGGAGTGGGTTGCCATTTCCTTCTCCAATGCATGAAGGTGAAAAGTTAAAGTGAAGTCGCTCAGTCGCATCCGACCCTTAGCAACTCCATGGACTGAAGCCGACCAGGCTCCTCCGTCCATGGGATTTTCCAGGCAAGAGTACTGGAGTTGGGTGCCATTGCCTTCTCCGCACTCCAAGCTGATGGAAAACTTAATCTGTGTCTTGATTAGGGCTCAACATCACACCTAGGATTGCATGAAGTTTCCAGCACTCTTAGAGAAGGCCCTCAAGTCTTGACTCAATGTTGGTTACTGCTAATATGCTCCTTTCCCCAGCTTGTTCATACTTTGTGGGTGAGCTATTTTGCCAACTGAATACCAAGCTTGGGCATGGGATCTTGGGCATGGGTGGTATCTCTGATGCAGTCCTCCTTGTAGTAGGACTGCATTCATTCCCATCGAAGGTCCTTCACCCATTAAGTTTACAATATTCAACTCCAGTATTCTTGCCTGGAGAATCCCAGGGACAGAGGAGCCTGGTAGGCTGCAGTCTATGGGGTCGTACAGAGTCGGACATGACTAATGCGACTTAGCAGCAGCAGCATTCCCAGAAGTAGGAACCCCCTCCTCTGTTATTACCATTGATTACCACTCACTCAACCAAACTCGAAAGCCTCTAACCTCTCTCCACTGCGGGAAGAGAGAAGTACCTCAATGCGCACAGGTGTTTTGCAAACAAAGGGAACTTTTATTCAGTCCAGGGGCAAGGGAAGTGCCGCATTGTGTGCCAGAGCGATTAGGAGTAGAATCCTACCATTCTCTGACATTTTTCTCCAACACTGAGAACAAAACAAATTATTATCCTAATATCTCAACAAATCATCTCACCACATATGCACTGTCCTGTGAGATCTTTACAGCCACTCCATAAGTAATTCTCATTTTCCATCCTGAAGCTTCAGTTCAGTTCAGTTCAGTCACTCAGGCGTGTCCGACTCTTTGCGACCCCATGAACCGCAGCACGCCAGGCCTCCCTGTCCATCACCAACTCCTGGAGTTCACTCAAACTCACGTCCATGGAGTCAGTGATGCCATCCAGCCATCTCATCCTCTGCCGTCCCCTTCTCCTCCTGCTTCCAATCCCTCCCAGCATCAGGGTCTTTTCCAATGAGTCAACTCTTTGCATGAGGTGGCCAAAGTACTGGAGTTTCAGTTTTAGCATCATTCCTTCCAAAGAACACCCAGGGCTGATCTCCTATAGAATGGTCTGGTTGGATCTTCTTGCAGTCCAAGGAACTCTCAAGAGTCTTCTCCAACACCACACTTCAAAAGCATCAATTCTTTGGCCCTCAGCTTTCTTCACAGTCCAACTCTCACATCCGTACATGACCACTGGAAAAACCATAGCCTAGATGGACCTTTGTTGGCAAAGTAATGTCTCTGCTTTTTAATATGCTATCTAGGTGGTCATAACTTTCCTTCCAAGCAGTAAGCGTCTTTTAATTTCATGGCTACAACCACCATCTGCAGTGATTTTGGAGCCCCCAAAAATAAACTCTGACACTGTTTCCACTGTTTCCCCATCTATTTGCCACGAAGTGATGGGACCAGATGCCATGATCTTCGTTTTCTGAATCTTGAGCTTTGAGCCATTTTTTTCACTCTCCTCTCTCACTTTCAAGAGGCTTTTTAGTTCCTCTTCACTTTCTCCCGTAAAGGGGGGTGTCATCTGCATATCTGAGGTTATTGATATTTCTCCCAGCAATCTTGATTCCAGCTTGTGCTTCTTCCAGTCCAGCGTTTCTCATGATGTCCTCTGCATATATGTTAAATAATGAGTTTAAAAACTTGTTTCCAGTCAACTGTGTAGGAGTTAGGAGATACTGTGCGCTGGACTCTGGAGCAACGAAGGCGTGGTATTATCGCAGTTCCTATCAAAATACCTTGTTCTTGGCCATATGTCAGTGGCAGTCACCAGACTCAACGTCAGAAACTACACGAAGGCGAAAAGTCTCTGTGTGTGCGCCTCGGATAGAGGGCTGGATTCCGTTAACTTCACTACAACCCTATTTCAATTTTACAATGATACTTTGAGGCTGAAGGTGGAAGTGACTTGCCTATGGCCACAAAGCCATAGGTTTGTTGGGTCCCAGTATGGTGTACTTTCCGTCATACGAAGCTGAAGAGGCCTGCGAACAGCTCACAGCCTCCCTCCCAGACAAACTCCAAAATATGACGATTTCAACTTCTATACTCGCCAAGGAAAATTAAACCGGTACTTGTACCAGAGACTCCACCCAAGTAGCCGCCGAGCCTCCTACTCAGCGCGCCTGCGTCAGGCTGCTCCTCCCGCCCCCGCGCTTCACTCCTCCGCCTTCCCGCCTCTCCCCGCCCCTTTCCCGCCCGGATGTCAGTCTAGCTTTGCCGGATGTTGTTGTGAGTCCGGGAGACACGTGAGGCACTGCTACGTCATCACAGGCACGCGCAGGAAACATGGCGGCGGCGGGTGTTGTGAGCGGGAAGGTAGGTAACGGCCTTGGAGGGACTCTCCAGTTTTTCTCCGGGTAGGGCTGCTTTTGCTGCTAGGAGGCCGGCTGAGGAGGGAGGCGAGGGCCTTTCTGTATCGGGAACAGCGTGTAGAGGATATAGGAGAAGATGTCTAGTTGTCAGCTGTTTTCTTGAGAATGCCGGTTCAGCCCGGGAATTAAGAGACCCGGCTCCTACTCCAAGACTAGCTAGGCCGTGGCGCTGTTTGGTCCGCTCTGCCCCAGGGCGAGAGGCTTTTACCTGTCTTGCCTTTTCTAAGAGACAGGTTGTTGCCCTATTGCGTTCTTTTTCTGGCTCGATTTTCTCTGAGTGTCGTTCTTTCTGTCACTTTTCGGACTCCAGGGATTTTTCTGTCTTCCTTTGAGGCGTCACCCTGACTCGCCTCCGCTTTCCTCTGCTTCACTCTGGTAAGGCATCTTTGTCCTCTTCGGGAGGAACTAAAAACAGGTGCTTTGCAGCTGTGCACTTAGAAGAGCGCATTGGATCCATTTTACCAGATTTCGAGTTGATTGGTGATGGTGAGCAGTAGGGATGTTTCCTCTCAGGGAGCTGGAGATTTACAGCATCCCACGCTTGTCTAGGAAGGCGTTAGTTACGGTATTTATTTCGGAAGCAAAGCTGTGATGTTCCCGTGGGAGACTCTGTGGTGCTGTTTTACGGAGTTGGTCATTGACCGCCTCGTTTTTCGTTAGGAGTTGGGATGAAGTGCGGAGGATATTTCATTGCATTCTGCCTATTCGTGTTCCAAGGCAACGTCATAATGCCTGTTAGTACTACCGTGGCATACTACGGCAACATTTCCAGTTGCGGGAGTATTTCGTAAACAGTTGGGTGGGGTAATGACTCATCTCATACCAAGGACTATTTACTTTCCGCGGAGAGCTTCGTCTGCTGTTCCTTGATGTCACTCATTTTCTTTACGCTGCCCTCTGCATACCATTTTGAATTGCGTGACAGCGTTTGTGTTTTAGTGTTGAACTACTAGCCAGAATAACACACTACTTTTACCCTGAATTGTGACCTTGCGAAACTGAGCAAGCATGACTTCTTTGTCCTTCAAGGTCTTTATCTCCAGAGTGGATGTGGTGCTAGTCATTATTTCTTGCATTGGAGTTAGGATTGTATGAAATGATATAAGCATTAATAAAGTACGTCCTTCTGCATACTGAATATTTTAAATGATGGGTAGATCATCGTTTTCGAGTTTTCTCGGTCTTTGGTTGTCTTGTCTGTTTCTGTCTTTAGGATGGGTGCTGATCTTCTCTTTGACTCATTACATACAGTAAGATTTTCTATCTGGACTGATCCAATCTAGGACTTTCCAAGAAGGGATCCTTTTTATTTGAACTACACTTCGCTCTTTCAGGTGTGGATTGATTTTGATAGAACCTTTGCGATGATGAAGCGGAGTTGTGAAATAGGACTTTTTTCACCCTTTCCTTCCAGGCACTCAGTACATTTCATAATTTGACTGCGTCTTTTACTTGACGCTACTTTATCACCGCATTTATTCTCACACGTTGCAAACTTACACCCATTCTCATCACTGCACCTAAAATTTTTTTTTTTTATGCCAAAGGCTGCCCATCTTTCAAATAATTCTGTTGTAACCAGTGAAACCTGCTTATTCCTCCCTCTTCAAGTTCAGATCCAGTTAATGGCGTCATCATTTACTTGGTTGCATGTAAAACAAACTTGGAGATGTCCATTTCTGTAACAGCATTTAATCAGTAAGATGGTAGGACTAATCAGATCCTACCAGGTTTACCTTAAAGAGATTTCTTAAATTTGCTGCATCCTCTTCATTCAGACATTTAGCCTTGAGTTCTCTGCAGGTTTTTTTTTCTTTTCTACAGTCTCTTTGCCCAAAGTCTCCTCTCTACACAAGCACTAGAGTTATTTTCTAGTGCCCGAGGCTGATTGTCTCTTGTTTAAAAAACAAACAAACAAAAGTCTTCATTATGCTATTGTCACCATTAAAATAATACTCAAGGCTGGTTAACATGGCATTAAAAATCTGTGTTTTCTGGCTTTATCTTATACTTTTCTACTTCTCAGTCTTGTTTCTTTGGGAAAAGGGGGATAGGAAAGAAAACACACACATATATTTGTGAAAGAGTGTGTATATGTGTGTCTCTGTATTGATTTATTCCCTGCCCCCACCCCAAAGGTTCAGCTAAGACCTGTCTAATTAGAAACCTAGGGCAGTGAATGTTAACCAAGACTTTTAGGAATCACGTGTGGTACTTTTAAAACTATGGATGCTGGGTCGGTCACAGCCCAATTCTATTCAGTAGAACCTTGTGGTGTTTAGATCTAGGATGTAGAGTAACTTTCCTACTGAGTCTACTTGCTTGAAAGTTTGATTCTAGGAAGTCACATGGTGAGGAAGTTAATCTCTGTCATATGGAGAAGCAGTGTAAGATAACAGCTAAGAGCATGGACTCTGGAGAGCCAAGCCAGTTTCGAAAACTAACTTCACACTTACTAGTGATGTCAGTCAAATTGCTTAATGTCTCTTTGTTTCAGTTTCCTTATCTGTAATACAGGGAGGATAATAGTGTGTGCTTCATGGGATTTTTAGGACAGATAAGGAAATGTATTAGAACAAAGCCTGGCATGTGGTGTTTAGATCCTGTGTAGGTGTTACTCATCGTCTTGATTTCCCTGCAAGTCAGTGGTTGAGTGTGGTAGAGTTTTGAAGGTTTAGAATATGGTTTTTGGTATGAGTGTGAAATTCATTTTTGAATTTCAGTTCAGTCGCTCAGTTGTGTCCGACTCTGTGACCCCATGGACTGCGCACACCTGGCTTCCCTGTCCATCACCAACTCTTGGGGCTTGCTCAAACTCATGTCCATCAAGTCCATGATGCCATCCAACCATCTCATCCTCTGTCATCCCTGTCTCCTCCTGCCTTCAATCTTGCCCAGCATCAGGGTCTTTCAGATGAGTCAGTTCTTTGCGTCAGGTGGCCAGAATATTGGAGTTTCAGCTTCAACATCAGTCCTTCCAATGCATATTCAGGACTGATCTCCTTTAGGATGGACTGGTTGGATCTCCTTGCAGTCCAAGGGACTGTGAAGAGTCTTCTCCAACACCACAGGTCAAAAGCATCAATTCTTCAGTGCCCAGCTTTCTTTATAGTCCAACTCTCACATCCATACATGACTACTGGAAAAACCATGGATTTGACTAGACAGACTTTTGTTTGCAAAGTAATGTCTCTGATTTTCAATATGCTGTCTAGATTGGTCATAACTTTTCTTCCAAGGAGCAAGCATCTTAATTTCATGGCTGCAGTCCTCATCTGCAGTGATTTTGGAGCCCAGAGAAATAAAATCAGCCACTGTTTCCCCATCTGTTTCCCATGAAGTGATGGGACCGGATGCCATGATCTAAGTTTTTTGAATGTTGAGTGTTAAGTTATAATTCTCAGTGTTTTTTTCAGAATTTGAAAAATACCTTGTTTTAGAAGTCACAGGGTGTTCTCTGGGGGTCGAATGGTTAGAACTCTGTGCTTCCTCTGCTGGGGAACTAGGATGCTGCATGGTGTGGCCAACCCCCTCCAAAGTCATGTGGTTGTGATGAATGAGAAACCATCACGGTAGGGCAGTGGTGAAGGAGACGGAGCCTGACTGCTGGAGTCCAGAACTGGGCTCCACTGCTGTGTAGCTGTGTTACTTCGGGCAAATGTCTGAACGTTCTGTGCACCAGTTTTCTCATTTGAGAAATGGGAGCTAATGATTTAAGGGGAGCTAATAATGTAGGATGGGAGCTAATGATTATTTTCCATCATGAGATTTTGGAGAGGATTAAGTGAGTTAATATTTACAAGGCATTTAGAATAGTACCTGGTATCAGATAAGTGCTTAATAAATGTTAACTGCTGTTATTGTTAAGAAAGATCTTTCAGACTGTCTTAAAGTTGTAAGGTTATTGTTTGGAAATAGTTGAATATTTGTTATTTGCTGCCATTTTATGCAAAGAGATTAAAGCTGCCCCCCAATACTAAAACACTATAGTTATGTAAAATAAATTGGAGGGAGAAAAGGCAAAAAGAAAGTAAAGAATTGACATATCACTATATAAGCTTAAGGTGCACAGCCTGATGGTTTGATTTGTATGTGTTGTGAGATGATTACCGCAGTAGGTTCAGCTAACTCTTCTTCTCATATAGATCCTTCTATATGAGGATAGATCATCTCATGTAGATTGTGTTGTGATTTTTTAGGGGAGAAATAGGGCCATTACCTGCAAAAGCTGTCCTGCTTTAGGATAATTAGTGGAATAAGTTGACTTATCATGAAGGAGGCAGGAGAAGAGAGATCATTAGAAGTATGTTTTGGCGTTTATACCCAGTGCCTATGAGGGTTGCAGTTTTCCTTTTATTCATTTATAGAATATTTATTAAACACCTGATTTTTTCCAGGGACTAGTCTAGGCATTTGGGATACATTAGATAGTCCTTACCTTGGAAATTACAGATTTTAGTTCTTCAGAAGGAAAATATTGACTAAAATCCATCCCGTTATCTTGTTTAAATAAATTCAGTGAGTTTCAGGTTTTTGAACTGGTGCTGTTAATAGTGATGTTTGTTTTCTTGAGGCTTGTAGACTAGACTCATCCTCATGAGGGCAAGGTCTGAAATATTTCATCTGTATCTGGCCATAGATGCTGTCACATAGTACGTATTCACTGAGGAGGAAAGAGCAAGAAATTAGGGGGGAAAAAATGAAGAGGGATTAGAGGAAGAGTGATGGATGGGTTCATTGAAAGTGCTCTTGTTTTGGAGTTGAAAAGTCCTGTGTTAGTATATTTGCTTTTCTCTCTAGGCCTGTGGTTTTTTACTGTGATTGTGTCAGAATTTGACTCTGTTGAAAATAGCTCGAAACAGTTGGGAAATCACCTGTTTTTTTTTTTTTTCTGAGTTCTTTTTTAAAATGGTTTTCTTAGGAAGAATTTATTTTGTAGCTTAAATTTGGCCCTTTCCAGTTCCTTTTAGATACGTTTATAGTCCTGTGAAATCCTTTGCTTAAGAAAGATTGATGTTCTTATTATCTGGTAGGTTTTCCTGGAGAATTTTCTTAGAGTGTATGTGTGTTAGTTGCTCAGTCATGTCTGACTCTTTGTGAGCCCACAAACTAGCCCGCCAAGCTTCTCTGTCCATGGCATTCCCCAGGCAAGAATATTGGAGTGGATTGCCATTTCCTTCTCCAGAGAACTTCCCAACCCAGGGATCAAACCCTGGTCTCCTGCATTGCAGGCAGATTCTTTACCGTTTGAGCAACAGGCAAGTCCTTTTCTTAGACTAGATCTTACTAAATGGTAGTGTCTTGCTGGTGTAGGATACAATGAATATGTCTTCCTTATTTTTCTGGCATTCTTTAACAAACATTTGAGTACCTTCTGTGTGCTGAGTTCTTTATTCTTGACACAGCACAGTAGGTTGCCATTTTAAGAAGTCATTTCAATTTGTGGTTTAATAAAAACATGACTTGGGGAAAGAATTTAAATATTGTTTGCTTTGATGGGTTTTAGTTGCTGAGACTAAATGAAAGGAAGGAAATCCTTTTGGAATTTGTTCACTGTTTCTTGCACAGTCTGTGGTGTGTCTGTAGTCATTGGCATGAGAGAAGCCCTTCGTTTAGTCCCCGTTATGCCTCCTGGACTGCCTTCCTCTCTGACATGGTTTGGCACACTGATGCTCTTAAGAAGCATTAGCAGTTCTGCCTGCCCTTTGTTGAGAGTTGTACCATCCTCAGTGTCTCTCTGTCTTCACTCTCAGAAAGTTGTGTGGTTTGTTACTCTTAAAACCACCTGTGTTCTACATTTCTTTGAGTTACAGTCATTACTAACATGCCCCAAATAAAACTCATTGTTTACATTCTTTCTTCTGTATTCTCTCTCTCGGTGAATAGCCACATACACTCAGTTTTGTCCTCGAGTCTTCTCCCTTCCCCTCCCGCATCTGATCAGTCATGGAGTCCTGTCATTTTGACCTTGTAATTACCATTCTAAGCCATCTGCCTTCCTCATCCCACTGCCACTGCCTTGGTGGAAGCCACCATGAAGTGCTTCCTCTGTGCATTATTGCAGCTGTTCTTTTGGCTCTGCAGCTGGTGTGTTGGTTTTGAAAAGGCAGGTCTGCCATGCATTCCATGTCATGGCATTCCATTCCATGGCATTCTGCTAGAACTTTCTAATGACTTTTAGTGGTAAATAATTGTCTTCAGGGTAAACTCCAAACTCCCAAATTCCTGAGCATGGTTTAAAAACATTGTCGTCACTGGGGGCTTTCCAGATGGCTCAGATGGTAAACAATCTGCCGGCAATGTGGGAGACCTGGGTTCGATCCCTGGGTTGGGAAGATCCCCTGGAGAAGGGAGTGGCAACCCACTCCAGTATTCTTGTCTGGAGAATTCCATGGACAGAGGATCCTGGTGGGCCACAGTCTATAGGGTTGCAAAGAGTTGGACACGACTGAGCAACTGACACACATCATCTGATCTGGTTCCTGCTCTTGTGTCGAAACTGTTAGTCACTGCTTGCTGATCCGGGTTGCAGCCATTAATGAAACTACTCTCTGCATAGAACACATATCCTCTGACAAGAACATACACCCTCTTTGAGGTATGATTGCCATTCTTCAGGTCTTGGGCTGTATGTCACGCTAGTTACAGTCTTTCTGATTTCTCGTCCTGCCTGACCCCTTTCATATAGGGTGAAAGTGTTGGTTGCTCAGTCATGTGCGACTCTCTGCCACCCCATGTACTGTAGCCCGCCAGGCTGCTCTGTCTATGGAATTCTCCAGGCGAGAATACTAGAGTGGGTAGCCATCCCCTTTAGGGTCTGCTTTGGCAACTGTTTACATATTTATTAAATCATACATTGCTTTTATCTGTTTCCCTGTCCTACCCCCAGTTAGATTGCTATGAAGGCAGTGACTGAATCTCACTTATTTTTACCCGGAAGCTTGCCCTGTGCCTGGCACAGTGCAGGCATTCACTATATAACTATTGAAGAAATGGCTGTGATTGGCATCTCATACGAGGTCCTGTGTGCACTTCGGTCACATTTTTCTGTGATCGTTGACTTACATGACATTACTTATCATGTATGTTTTTCCACCAGCACTTTTTATCTCCAAATCTAGTTGGTGCTGAGTAAATGTGAATGAGTAAAGAAGCTTAAATCAGGTTAGGGGAAATGCAGAAGATTGGATGTGTTTGAATAGGCTCTACTTGTGTCCTTTGGAAGGACTTAGTAGATGTTGTTTGCAGAGAGAAGGTATGAAAGGGTGTTCTGGGTAGAAGGAACGGAATGCACACAGCATGCAAAGGCACAAGGCTTTGAGGAACAGGGAAGTTCAGAGGGGCCCAAGCACGAAGTATTGCGGGGTGACAGATGCTGCACAGTTGTAGAAGTAAAGGGTAGAGTCAGAAGAATTTGAAGCTCAGGCGTGGTGTGGTGAGACGTACATTTTATAAAGGTCATTTTTGTTAGTTGTTATACACTATACAGTTTACAGATTATTGGAAGGTGACTAGATGGGGGAGGAGTGATCAGAATATTATTTTAGTAACCCAGGCTAAAAATGATGAAGGGTCAGTGTCAGAGGGGAAGGTTTGAGGGGTTTTAGGAGGTAGCATGGGGATGGTGAAAGAGGCATTTAGGTACTGGGTGGAGGGGTTGTCTTACAGTTGGGAATATCAGAGGAGCAGATTTAGGATAAAACATACTGAGTGTAAGATGTCTGTGGGTTGTTCAAGTGGAGACATCAAGTGGGTGCTTAAATATTGCTCATTAGAGTTTCTGGGCTTATTCTGGCATTTCCTGCAGATAACATCTCTAATCAAAACATTAAATTACTTATATGCTGAATAGTTTTAAACTGAATTTTGTAACTTTCTTGTTGTTAAATTTAGCTTAAAAATTCACAGTTGCTAAAGTTTAGAATGTATGTTGTGTTTAGTAGGTGTTGAATTTCCAGTTTTGGACTGAGATTTAGGGCAAGGATTTTATCCTTAAAGCCTAAGAGTAAATTTCAAATATTAGTTGAATGTTTTATCTTTAGTTTTTGAAAATAAAGATTAGAGTAATACAGATAAAAATCCAATTGCAGTAAGGAACAAAATGAACAATTATCTGCCATTGTATTGTGCAACTTTCTTCTAATTTCTGCTAAATTAAGAGGTCAGTAAGTTTATTCTAAATAATTTGCTGTGGTTCCCAGAGTACTTTTAATGAGTTGTGTGGGACATGGTTTCTTTGGTAAAGAAAAAAAAAAAAATCTGCAGTTTCTGTCGCAGGCTGTCATTGGAAGTTTTATAAATATAATTACCTAGTTAGGCATCTTAGCAAAAATTTAAGACCATTTCATTCCAAATAGAGAATTTTTCTCCTTTTTTAGTACCTTTACACATTCTTTTTTTTTTCCCCCTCCCAAGAGGGTGGGAAGCAGTTAGAATGCTCTAGCTTGTGTAAAGATTTTACCCTTTTTATAAAATTACCAGGTACATACAGGCAAGGAGCTTTTGTCTTGTTTATTTTTTCTGCTCTCGATGGTGTCTGGCACATAATAAGTGCCCGATAAAAGTTTGTTGAATTAAGTTTAGATAATTGATTTATTACCACCAAGTGGCAAGTCTTTGAATGTGCTTGATACTTTTTGCTCCCTATGGACACTTAATCCCCAAAGGAAAATAGATAGGGTGTGATTTTTTAAAAAATTTTTGCAGCAGGATCAACAACTTCTTTTTTTCCAGTAGGATACTTCTGCCATGTGTTCACTTTTATATAGGGTTTTGCAGTGTAAAATAGACTTTCCTGTAAGTTGTTTTTTATACAGCTTTATTGAGGTATTAATTGACAAACAATAAGTAGCACATAGTGTGTATAATTTGATAACTTTTAATACACTATAGACCCATCAATAAAATCAAAATAATGACATATCTACCACTCAGAAGTTTCCTCTCGACATATTATAATCTGTCACTACCATCATCCTGTCCACAGTCAACCACTGAGCTGTTTTTTGTGACTAGATAAGTTTGCATTTTCTGCAGTTTTATATAAATGGAATTATATGGCATGTACTCTATTTTTGGCCTTTCTTTATTCAGCATAATTATTTTGAGGTTCATTCATGTTGTTGCATGTATCATTAGTTAGTAATTCCTTTTTATTGCCAAGTAGTATCCTGTCATATGGGTATATGGGTATATGTATGTTTACTCATTGATCTGTTCATGGACTTTTTATTTTTTTCTTCACTTTTGGCTTTACAAATAAAGTTTCTGTGAACATTGATGTATAAGTCTTTGTATGACTATATGCTTTGTATTTTGTCAGGCAGATACCTAGGTGTAGAATAGCTGGATCATGTTAGTTGCGGGCTTCCCCGATAGCTCAGCAGGCAAAGAATTCACCTGCAGTGCAGGAGGCACGGGAGTTGCAAGTTTGATCCTTAGTTCAGTAAGATTCCCTGGAGGAGTAAATGGTGACCCACTCCAGTATTCTTGCCTGGAGAATCCCATGGACAGAGGAGCCTTGTGGGCTACAGTCCATGTGGTCACAGAGAGTCAGGCTAAGCACATGGCACAATGTAAATGGGATATTTAGGATTTTAAGAAACTGGCAAACTATTTTCCAAACCATTTTACATTCCCACTGGTGATGTATAAAGGTTCTAGTTGCTCCACATCCTTGTTAACATTTGACATGTTAGTTTTAAAAATTATAGTCATTTTAATAGATGGTTTCAGTTTGCAGTTCCCTAATGGCTTAGCGACTAAAACCAGCAACAAGAATGACTTATGATGTTGAGCATTTTTTTATGTGATTTTATGTCATCCCTATATTTTGTTTGGTGAAGTGTCTGTTTAAACCTTTTGCCCTTTTTCTAATTTAAAAATTTTTTCTTCATTTTCTTGTTACTGAATTTTGAGAGTTATTTTTATGTTCTGGATATAAGTCCTTTATTGCACATACAACATGACTTGCATGTATTTTCTCCACCTGAGCTGTGATTTTTCATTTGCTTAATGTCTTCTGAAGAGAAGTTTTCAATTTGATGATTTACCAGTCTTTTATGCTTTTGGCATCATTTCTAAAGTTTTTGTTGTTGTTGAACTGAGGGCCACATAAATTTTCTCCTTAAAGCTTTGTAGTTTTAAGTTTTACATCTAAGCCTTGTCCTGTTTGATTTGGGTATGTGGTGTGATATATGGGTTGAAGTTTTATTTTTTTGTACGCGGGTATCCATTTGAGCACTGTTAAAAAGACTATAAATTTAATTTACTTAATTTGTACGGTACTACTCGGCAGATTATCTTTTTCATCTTGTGAGTATTGGTGGCTGTCTCTTAGATTTGTTTTAAGTTGTCAGATTCATTAGTATAAATTGTTCATAAATATTCTTAGTATCTTTTTTACTTGTGTACATCTGTGCTGCTGCTAAGTCGCTTCAGTCGTGTCCGACTCTCTGCGACCCCAGATGGCAGCCCACCAGGCTTGCCCGTCCCTGGGATTCTCCAGGCAAGAACTCTGGAGTGGGTTGCCATTTCCTTCTCCAATGCATGGAAGTGAAAAGTGAAAGTGAAGTCGCTCAGTCGTGTCCCACCCTCAGCGACCCCATGGACTGCAGCCCACCAGGCTCCTCCGTCCATGGGATTTTCCAGGCAAGAGCACTGGAGTGGGTGGCCACTGCCTTCTCCATGTGTACATCTGTAGTGATGTTAAGTTCTAATTCCTAATATTGGTAGTTTATGTTGTTTGTTTTTTCCTCAGTTTGGCTAGAGTTTTAACCAGTTTTATTTAAAACTTGTATTTTATTGATTTCTACTCTGATCTTTATTTCTTCCTGCCTTCTTTGGGTTTAATTGGCATTTCTTTTTCTAGTTTCTTAAAGTAGATGCTGAGGTCATTAATTTGAGGCCTTCTTTCCTCTCTGATAAAGGCATGTAACCTTATGTGTTTCCCACTAAGCACTGTTTTACTGGCATTGCACAGACCACACACAGGTTTTAAAATGATAAGCTTGCATTTTGGTTCAGTTTAAATACTTTCTAATTCACCTTTGATTTCTTCTTGACCCTTGGGTATTTAGAAATATTAATTTCCAGATATGTGAGAATGTGGCAAAGATATTTTTATTACTGATTCATAATTTAATTCCATTGTGGTCACAGAATGTACTTGAATTCTTTTATGTTTATTGATATTTGTTTTGTGGCTCAATTTTTGGTCTGTCTTGGCAAATGTTTTGTGTATATTTGAAAGAATGAGTATTCTTTCAAATATTCAAGTGAATGCTCATTCGAATGAGTATTCAAATGAGTATTGATGGGTGGAATGTTTTGTAAGCATAAATTAGGTCCAGTTGGTTGATGGTGTTATCAAGTCTTCTATATTATTACTGATTTTCTTTCTATCATTTAATCAGTTATTGAGAAGGGTTTGAAATTTTGCAGTAATTGTGGACTTGTTTATTTCTTCTTGCAGTCCTGTCACTTTATGCTTCATGTTTTTTGAAAGTCTTATTAGGTGCATAAACATTTAGGATTGTTAGATCATCTTGAACCGTTGACCACTTTATTGTTAGGAAATTATCTTTCTAACCAGTAATATTTCTTTTGCCCTGAAGTTTATTTTTATCTGATATTAATATAGCCATTCTAGTTTTTTTCTAATAGTGTTAGTATATCTTTTTACCTTTTTCTTTTTAACCTATTTGTGTCTTTATATTTAAAATGCTTTTTTGCAGATACCATAAATGTGGGCTTACTTTTCAGTCTGATACTCTTTTTAGTTGGGGTCTTTAGGTAATTTGTATTTAATGAGGTATGGTTAAATTTGTCTTATCATCTTGCTAGTTTTTATTGTGCCATCTCTTCTTTGTTCCATTTTCTTTTTCTGCCTTTTTTGTGACTAGTCAAGTAGTTTTCATTATTCCAAGTTTTATTTCCTTTGTTGACAATTAACTATTAACTTTTACGTTAGTGATTGCTCTAAGGCTTATAGTATGCGTCTTTAGCTTATGACATTTACCTTCAGGAGTTATACTGCTTCACATAAGGTATAAGAACCTAGAACAATATACTTTCATTTTTCTTCTCCCGACTTTCGTGCTATTTTTCTTATTTTACTTTTGCATATAGTGCAGAGTCCACAAAAACATATATTCATTTCTTTTTAAACAATTGTATTTGTTTTCAGCTGTGCTGGGTCTTTGTTGCTGACCATGGACTTCTCTAGTGGTGATGCCTGGACCTGTCCTTGCGGTGGCATTTCTTGTTGCGGAGCACGGGCTCGGGGCTACATGGGCTTCAGCAGCTGGGGCTTGTGGGCTCTAGAGCGCAGGCTCAGTAGTTGCAGTGCACAGGGTTAGTTGCCCCACAGTTTATAGAATCTTCTCAGACCAGGGATCAAACCTCTGTTCCCTGCATCGGCAGATGGATTCTTAACCACTGGACTATCAGGGAAGTCCACGTGTATATGAAACGGAAGTGAAAGTGGCTCAGTAGTGTCCGACTCTTAGTGATCCTGTGGACTGACTATACAGTCCATGGAATTCTCCAGGCCAGGATACTGGAGTGGGTAGCCTTTCCCTTCCCCAGGGGATCTTCCCAACCCAGGTCAAACCCAGGTCTCCCAAATTGCAGGAGGATTCTTGACCAGCTGAGCCCCTGGGGAAGCCCCCACATGTATTGATTTCTTTATTTATTTCGGCTTTAAACAAAATGAAATTGAAGTTGCTCAGTCGTGTCCAACTCTTTGCGACCCGGTGGACTGTAGCCTACCAGGCTCCTCCATCCATGGGATTCTGCAGGCAAGAATACTGGATTGGGTTGCCATTTCCTTCTCCAGAGGATCTTCCAGACTCAGGGATCGAACACAGGTCTCCCACCTTGCAGGCAGGCGCTTTAACCTCTGAGCCACCAGGGAAGCCTTGGAACAAAGGGATTTGATTAACATACATATATATAATATTATATATATATGTATTTGTTTGCATAGTTACCATTTTTGGTGGTTGTCGTTTCTGTATGGATCCAGATTTCCTTCTAGTGTAATCTCTTCTTCCTGAAAAACTTATTTAAACATTTGTAATGTAGGTCTGTTAGTGATGAAGTTTTTAAGCTTTTATATGTCTGAAAAAGTCTTTAAACTGTGTTTTTTTTTTCTTTTTTTAAATTTAGTTATGGCTGTGCTGGGTCTTTGTTGCACTGGATCTTCCTCCAAGGAGGAAGGAGGAAACTTTGGGAGGTGATGGATATGTTTGTGGCTTGATGGTGATAGTCTCATGGGTATATACTTATACGTAACTTAGCAAGATGTATGTGTTAAATATGTATAGCTTCTTATATGTCAAGTATTCCTCAATAAAGTGATTTTTAAAAGAGCATTGCTTCATTGTTTTCGATCTCCGTTGTTTCTTTTTTTTTTCCCATTGTTTCTTAAAAGGAATTATAATCATTATGCTTAATTTTTTTTCCCTCTGGCTGACTAAGATTTTCTGTGTGTTAGTGATTTTGCATAATTTGATTGGTGGTGGTTTAGTCCCTCAGTCGTTTCGACTGTTGCAATCCTGTGGACTGTAGCCTGTCAGGCTCCTCTGTCCATGGGATTCTCCAGGCAGGAATACTGGAGGGGGTTGCCATTTCCTTCTCCAGAGGATCTTCCCAACCCAGGAATCGAACCCAGGTCTCCTGCATTGCAGGCAGATGATTTACCAACTGAGCTATGAGGGAAGCTCATAATACATTGTAATTTGATTAATATACTGTAATTTGATTGCAGTGTGCCTTTAAATGATTTTCTTTGATTCTTGCTTTCATTTTGGAGTTCATTGGTATTTATATCTATGGGTTTACAGTCTTAGTCAAATTTGAATAAACATTTGCAATTATTTTATCAAAAGAGTTTTTTTTTTTGTTTCTTTTCTCATTCAACTCTTTCAGGTACATGAGATACATATACTAGATCAGCTAAAATTTCCCTCCAGCTCATTGATGCTTTGTTCACTTTTTTTCTCAGCCCCCTCCCCTTTTGTGTTTTATTTTATATAGTTATCGCTGTAACTTCAAGTTCATTATTCTTCTAAAGTATTTAATCTGCCATTATCCCATTAAGTGTATTTTTTATCTCAGACATTGTATTTTTCATCTCTAGAAGTTCAGTTTGGATCTCTTATATTTTTGATATCTTAGCAAGTTGTAACTTGTTTCTAGTGTCCTGAACAATAGACAACAATAGAGGATTCAGTTATAATAATGTTTTAATGTCTTTCCCTGTTTTATTAATCGTGTCATATTTAATTGGTTGATTTTCCCCCTTGTTGTGAGTCATATCATTCTGATTGTTTTTTGGTACCAGATGCCAAAGTCTATCCGGTAGTTTTTTTTTTTTTTTTAAGCCAAATGTCAATAGTGATATATATATATATATTCTGTAAAATATTCTTGAGTTTTATCCTAGAAGACAGTTAGTTGTGTGGAAACAATTTGATACCTTTGGACTTGCTTTTAAACCTTGTTAGATGTGATGGGCACAGTTTTTGTTTTTGTTGAAGTATAGTTGATTTACAGTGTTGTGTTAGTTTGCAGTGTATAGCAGAGGGATTCATCCATCTATACACTTCCACATGGTGTTTTCCATTATGGTTTACTGAAGGATGTTGACCCTGTCCCCCTGTGCTGTAAGTAGGGCCTTGTTTTTGTCAGCACAGCGTTTCATGTAGGGCCAACAGTGCCCACTGCTGAGGCAGGACTGTTCTGAGCATCTGCCTGTGCCCTGTGATTTGTTAGGTTTCCTGCACTGATGAGGGGCTTCCCGGGGGTCTCAGACGGTAAAGAATCTGGCTGCAATGCAGAAGACCTGGGTTCAATGCCTGGGTTGGGAAGATCCCCTGGAGAAGGAAATGGCAACCTGCTCCAGTATTCATGCATGGAGAATTTCATGGACAGAGGAGCTGGTGGGCTACAGTCCATGGGCCACAAAGAGTTAATGCCAGAACAGGGTTCACACAGGCTAAGCCTTAAATTGATTGTCTTTTCCATTGTGTACCTTTGGACAAATAAAACTTGTCCGGGCAGACCAGAGTCTCAATCCCAGAATAATGGAGTTTGTTGTTTTTGTTCAGTTGCCAGGTTATGTCTGACTGTTTGTGACCCATGGATGCCAGGTTTCTCTGTCCTTCAGTATCTCTTGGAGTTTGCTCTAATTCATGTCCATTGATTGCATCAGTGATGCTACCTAACCATCTCATCCTCTGCCAGCCTCTTCTCCTTTTGCCTTCTATGTTTCCCAGCATCAGGGTCCTTTCCAATGAGTCAGCTCTTCTCATCAGGCGGCCAAAGTAGAGTAATAGCAGAACTTTGATCAGATCACTTCTGGGACTTGCCTGGTGGCCCAGTGTTCGGTCTCTGTGCTTCCACTGTGGGGGCCACATGGGTGTGGTCCCTGGTCACGGAACTGGGATCCTGCATGCTGCATGACCAAAAAAAAAAATAATTATACTTCCTTGCATTTTTTTTCCCTCAGTGGCAAAGTGGGAGTGATAACATGTATCTAACAGAATTGTGAGGAAAGTAATGAATGGTAAAAATATTACATGGCCAATAATAGCATTTGAACCTTTCTTTTTATTTTATATTAGAATTTATTAATAAAACCAGAGTAAGGAAATTGGAAGCATGTTTTACTAAAAGTATTGAATATTACCTTAGATGAAAATCATAATTGTTCCCGGTTACAAAATAATTTTTCATATCAAACAAGCTTAGAGATAGCTTTTCAAGTATTAATCATTACCATTGGTAAATGGAGGAAGCAGAATGTCCTGTGGCAGTCTCATCCTCCTCAGGAATCAATTCACTGTGAGTTTAATGAAGAAATATCATCTTCATGCTATTGTCAGAGGATCAGGTTCTTTTTTTGGCCTCACTACACAACTTGCAGATCTCAGTTCCCCAAACAGAATCACTGCGACAGTGACTGCAGCCATGAAATCTGAAGATGATTGCTTCTTGGCAGGAAAACTGACAAACCTAGACAATGTATTGAAAAGCAGAGATATTACTCTGCTGACAAAGGTCCGTATAATCATGACTGTGGTCTTCCCAGTGGTCATGTATGGTTATAAGAGCTGGACTGTAAAGGCAGGACCCCAAAGAATTGACGCCTTCGGACTGTGGGGTTGGAAATGACCCCTGAAAGTCCCTTGGATAGCAAGGAGATCAAACCAGTCAATCTTAAGGGAAATCAGTTCTGAAAACTTGGTGGAAGGACCAATGCTGAAGCTGGAATTTCAGGATTTTGATCATCTGATGCGAATAGCCGGCTCATTGGAAAAGTCCCTGAGACTGGGAAAGATTGAGGACAGAAGAAGAGGGTGTCAGAGGATGAGATGGCTGGATGGCATCGCCAATGCAATGGACATAAACTCGTTAGATGGTGAGGGACAGGGAGTCCTGGTGTGCTGCAGTCCGTGGGTTTGCAAAGAATCCGATACAACTGGGTGGCTGAACAACAACAACAAATGCTATTTTGAATAGTGTGATTGTATTGATAAAAGGTCTACATAAATAGAAAGTAGACTGTATTCCAAACTTATGTCAAAATTACTTAGGTCTGGGAGTGACTATTTTATTTTCTTTTTACTTATTTTCATAATGAAAAGTAACTTTTGACGGTTTGAAATGGGTCCCAGAAATAGAATCTTACTATATCAGATAATGCTTTTAGCAAATAAGATTTCACTTTATAAACATTTCAGTTTACCTAGGAATTAACTTATCCCCTATGTTCCTGTAGGACATTGTACTGGGACCGTGTCTTGTGTGCTTCGTCACTCAGTCGTGTCCAACTCTTTGCGACCCCATGGACTGTAGCCAACCAGTCTCCTCTGTCCATGGGGCTTCTCCAGGCAAGAATATTGGAGTGGGTTGCCCTGCCCTCCTCCAGGGGTTCTTCCCAACCCAGGGATCAGACCCAGGTCTCCTGCCTTGTAGGTGGATTCTTCACCATCTGAGGCACCAGGGAAGCCTGTCATAGTCTTATACTTACCTTTTTATACGCTTTTACATATAGAGGCACTCAGAAAGTGTTTATGAGCTTAAACTAGTTCTGATCATCCCAAGAAGGCCTCATTATTACTTTTTAATAGTCCCATGCTATTCCATGAATTTCTAGGCCATCGTGCTACAAAAGCACACCAAAATAAACTTAACAGCAAAAACATACGCTGTTATAGAAATAGTTAGAAATCATTAGTTTCCCATTATATTTCATGTTCTTATTTTTAATATTTTCGGGTTGAACCCAATACTTTGCTTATTGTTTGTTAAAAATGTATATGTTATGTGAAATTCAATTAGCTTGACATCTTTGTCTAAGGAGAAGATCAAGATAGTGATTACATATCACCAGACTTGCATGTGTAACAAAGCAAATTCCTTTCTAGTTTATGTTTGAAGTGTTTTTAAGTCTCAGTAGTATTTTTAAGATAATATACTTTTATTATGAAATAACAAAAAATTTGGTTCAGGCATTATAGAAAAAACATCTCAAATATTTTAAGACAAATGTTGAAATAGTACTGCATAAAAATGGTATGATTAATCTTATTTTTGCTGTTTCAGATTATATATGAACAGGAAGGGGTCTATATTCACTCATCTTTGGGAAAGACCAATGACCAGGACAGCTTGATTTCAGGAATATTACGTGTTTTAGAAAAGGTATGTTTCTAGTAAATGACTTTATTTAACAATTGTTTAAATAAATTTTTAAAAACAATTGTTTGAATTAATAATAATTGAGACATTATCAGCAAGTTTGAATTTCATGTATAAAATTATATAACTGAACAGTGGTTGTAAATTTAACATGAAAGTGATGTTAGAAATAAAATTCTTCAGATAAGTCAGTAAAATGGCATGGAATATTTTAAAATTTACTATGTAAAAGTTACGGTAATATAAATTTTTATAATGAAAATTGGAATTTAGAAATCTGCATATTTGTTGTCAAATAGTGATTGTTTACATATGATATGCATATTAAGGTGCTAATAAATTTAAGAGGTTAAAAATTCATTTTGGGGGCTTCCCTGGTAGTCCAGTAGTTAAGAATCTGAGCTTCTACTGCAAAGGGCACAGGTTCAGTGCCTGGTCAGGGAACTAAGGTCCTGCATGCCTTGTGGTACAGCCCCCCAAAAAATTTCACTTTTGGTTCAGGGAATTAACTGTAGGTGACTGAAAAATAAGATATTGCCGAAGAGTAAATGTGGTTAATAATTTCTTTTTCTAGGATGCTGAAGTAATAGTGGACTGGAGACCATTGGATGATGCATTAGATTCTTCTAGTATTCTCTATGCTGGAAAGGTATTTAAGGAAGAAATAAATGACTAAAGGAATGACATTTTAAAATAAAGCTTTATTAAGATATAATTCATATACCATAAAGTTCACTCTTTTAAAGGACATAATTCAGTTTCGTTAGTATATTTACAGAATTGTATAACCATCACCAATAACCAACTTAAAAACATTTTTATGCCAAAAAAGCAGTCACCTGTCATTCCTCTTCATTCATTAATTTACTGTCTGTCTCTGAGGATTTGCTTATTGTGGACATTTTATCTGAATGGAATCATATAATACGTAGTTTTTTGTGACTGGCTGCTTTCATGTAGCATAATGTTTTCAAGGTTCATCCATGTTCTAGCACTTATCTGTTCTTTCCTTTTTTTTCTTTTTGCTGAATAATGCTGTATTTATGGATATGTGCCATATTTTGTCTATTCATTCATCAGTTGATGAACATTTGGGTTGTTTCCATCTTGAGGCTAATATAAATAATGCTACTGTGCATGATCAGGTTCAGATTTCTGTGTGGACATATTTTCCTTGAAAACCTAGGAATGGGATAGTTGGATTAATTTATATTTTCCGTGTCTAACGTGTTGAGTTCTCGCTATGGAAGGTAGGGGTTTAGCTCTGTCTTATCTCTTAACTCACCTTGAATCTATGGCTCAGTTGTCCACATTTCTTCTAAAAGTATTAATCATACAGACGATCTAATTTTACCTTCTTAGAGACATTTCTTGCAGAATTTTCTTCCCCGTTCCTTCTGAGCTGGCTGGTCTTTGGCTTGCTGTGCAGCAGTTGTCCCGGGGGTTCCTTTTGCCTCTCTCCCATATTTTAGTCCCTGTTTCCTGTCTCCTGTCTCCTGTGCTGTCTTCTCTTTTGGTTTACTCTCTAGTTTTGGTGCACCTCCAGTGCTTCCTGAGAAAAAGCATGTATGAGACCAAAAACATCTCTGTTTTCAGACTTTTTTTTATTCCTCTATGAACATTTGGGTTGAGCTGTCCTGAATTAATGACTGGCTGGTGTAGAATTATAATTTGAAAATTACCCCCATATTTTTGGAAGTTACTATCTTTACATTTCACTTATTTTCTTTATTGATGTTAAGTCTAATGTATTTGAATCCTGATCCTTGCTATATTTGTTCCTCTTTAGAAGTTTTTAGAATTAGTTTTTTGTTTCTAGTATTGTAGATGTCATGGAAGTGTGCCCTTGTGGTCCTTTTTAATCCTCTGTGTGGGTGCTTGATAGGCCTTTTTAATGTGAAAACTTGTATCTTTTAGTTTTTAGCAAATGTTCTTGCATTGTTTTAGTGGTGGTTTCTTCTTCCTGCTCATTTTCTACTCCCATTCTTTCTGGAACCCTCTATATGCTTTGTACCGGTCCTGTAGCATTTCAGTGCTTTACTGTTTTATAAGTCTTTGTAATGTGTATGTTCTAGGAAATTTCTTTAGTCTTATGTTTCAGTTTGTCTGGAACCATTTTCATCTTTGCTGTTTTTTAAATTTTGAATGCATCTTGTTCAGTTCAGTTTAGTCGCTCAGTCATGTCCGACTCTTTGTGACCCCATGAATCGCAGCACGCCAGGCCTCCCTGTCCATCACCAACTCCCGGAGTTTACCCAAACTCATGTCCATCACGTTGGTGATGCCATCCAGCCATCTCATCCTCTGTCGTCCCCTTCTCCTCCTGCCCCCAATCCCTCCCAGCATCAGGGTCTTTTTCAATGAGTCAACTCTTCACATAAGGTGGCCAAAGTATTGGAGTTTCAGCTTCAGCATCAGTCCTTCCAATGAACACCCTGGACTGATCTCCTTTAGGATGGACTTGTTGGATCTCCTTGCAGTCCAAGGGACTCTCAAGAGTCTTCTCCAACAACACAGTTCAAAAGTGTCAATTCTTCGGTGCTCAGCTTTCTTTGTCCCCTTTCCCCCCTTTAAAGAAAAACTGTATCTTGTTCTTCATGGATGTTATTCATCCATGATTCCCTTGTTTCTGAGGAATTTAAGGATAATTTTTTAGATGTTTTCATTTCTGTATATAGTCCACTTTCTCTAATTCACTATCTTTCCCCCTGTTTGATTTAGACTTTTATCATTTATGTAGACACTTGCCTTTGTTTGGTGATCTTTGTATTGTGGTGCTAATAAACAGCACATACGAAAAACTGATCATACTCTCAGTGTATGGATAGGTTTGTTGATAGTTGGGACTCAGGGTGACCTGGCTAGGCTGTTTCTTTGGGGAATTCCTAATGTTGAAACCTGGGTCTTTTTTCTTGGGCTGGTCATTTGTCAGAGAAGAGTCTACAGGTTTCTGCCTGAAGAGGGAAAACTGGGTTTTACTGTTCTGGAACTGAGTGGAGGAAGAGAGCTGGGAGTCTTGCCACTCATTTGATGAACTTCTGATTCATTGTCCTGTTTTCAGTGTTATTATCTCTTTGCTTATCTGTTTTACCTTTTCCAATGAATAAACCTCCAGCCTCTGGACTTTTGTTAGTAGTCCTTTTTTCAGTTTGACCTTTATCCTAGTTTCCAGAAGTACTGATTCACCAGGTCCAAGCCTTTGGGTGGGGTTGGATTCTGTAAGTGCTGCTTAGCTTTCCTCTTTATTAGTAGTGATGGTGGTAAAGGTTGCATTTTTTAAATGGGGCAAACAAGGAGGACGCCCTGAGAAGTGACATTTGTGGAAGGACTCTGAGGAAACAGCACTCCACTTTATAATTTCATTCATTCAATTTTTTTCCACCCTATTCTTCAGTCTGTTTCTATTTTTTATAATATATTCCTGTTCCTATAAAATCTTTTTTCCATTTTTGAAAAGAGTTACACATTGTAAAAATCCACATTGTAAAAATTCAAATAACAGAAAGTTGAAGCCCTCCTTGACTAGAACCCCATCCCTCATCTGTCCCTGTTTACTGTGTATCTTTCCAGGCTTTTATCAGTACACATTTCCCACCTTATCTATGTAGCTGTCTGTGTCCATTCATTCCTCCTTCTTCCCTGGTTTTCTCTAGTGTGTTTCTCATTATGTGTGTTCCATGTGGTTGTTACACTGCATACATTGCTTCAGGATTTCCTTTTATTTACTTTTACATATTGAACATAAATACACATGAACAGATATCAGTCTTTAAACTTCTGCATAGCATTTTATTGGCTACCGCTAGTTTATTTACTTACTCTTTCATTGATGGATAATAAGATATTTTCAGCTTTTCACTTTAACAAGCAATGTTATGATGAGAATTCTTATTCTGCCTCTTTGTATACATGTGTATTTCTTAATGTAGATAAAGTTATTGTGAAATATGCATGTTTTAAATTTTAATAAATATGACTCAATTTTCATTTCAGTCAGCACTTACTATCCCTGTTATCAACAGCGTGAGATAGCATTTCCTCACACTGTCTTCTGTGTTTTTATTTTTTAATTGAAGGGAGCATAAAAGCTGAAATTCATCTTGCTTCTCTTTGTTTCTGAAGTTGTTTCTTTGTCTGTTCATGTTTCTTCTTTGATTTGCTTGTTCATGCCATTTCCTTTTCTCTTTTGATATTTGTTGATTTCTAAGTACATTGGTAGGGGTTATTTTTATATTCTGGCTGTTTTCCTGTCATCTTCTATGTATTTTAGAAAGATTTCACAAGTTTTGCTTATCGTTAACTTGTGTGTGGTATCCTTTGTTGACTAGAAGTTAAATTTTTTGATTTAGTCAAATTATTAATGTTGCATTTTAGACTTTTTTTTTAGGTTTTTGGTTGTTTTTCTGTTTTAGTCTTTTTTAAAACAAAGTTCTTTAGGACTAAACATGTAGATATGTTGTTTGTAGCTTTTAGGTAATTTTGATAAGAGGAATATAGCAACCAGTGATGATGACTTCAATAAGTGGCTGCTGTTGGCTGTTTTCCTCAAATAACCAGAATTCTGAAGGTTTGGAGTTCTTTGCAATGTTTTTCTTGCTTTTTCTCTATGGTTGTAAGGTGGCTGTTACATTTTTACCTACATAGCTGCATTGAAAGCAGAAAGTAGGGGCAAAGGGATAAGGCTTTTGTTAGGAAAATCAAAGCATTCCCAAGGCCTACTGTTGACTTAGCTTATATTTCACTGATAACTCTATTTGCAGGAGAGTCTGGACACGCTTTTCTTTTTTTGTTAACTTGAACAAGGGAGAAAGGATAGGAAATACTGTTCAGTTTTCCCACCAGTGATGTCTGCCATAACCTACAAACTTAATTTATATAGAAAAAAGACATTATTGATTGAAATTCTAGTCTTAGTCCCTAAATATTTTATATGTTATAATTATTTTAGGACTCCAGCTCAGTTGTAGAATGGACCCAGGCCCCAAAAGAAAGAGCTCATCGAGTAGCAGAACATCTGAACAGTTACGAAGCAGAGTGGGACATGGTTAATACAGTGTCATTTAAAAAGAAACCACATACTAATGGAGGTATGACTTCAGTCTTTTGAAATCTTAAACTGATTTGCTACAGTATAAACAAAAGTGCAAAGAAAATGGTTTCATGCTTCTTAGAGGAAGGATGATTTGGTGCTTTGATTAATATGTATATTATGTTTTTATTCCTTTATGTTTATTCTTTATATTATGTTTTTATTTCTTTATCATCTTTTTGTTGCCTTGGTTATGACTTCATAAACTTGTTCTGTTTAAGTTATTAATGGCATAAAATAGAAACACTTTAAAAATTGCTTTGGTTGTCTCTCATGTACATTTTTCATAATCCTGTAGAATTTTTAAAAAGTCATGTTATTTCATCCTAAAGCACCAGGGGGAGATGGAGGATACCACTACACCATATCGTTCTAATTTCAGTGTTTACTGGGATCATCACAGCTCATTGCAATCTCCCCTTTATATATATGTTCAGTGACTATTCTCCTTTATATATAAATTTATGTTTGCTGTGTGATGACTGTCTACATGTAGATAAAAAGAAAGAGCCAAGCCAGCAGTCCGGTAGAACACATACATATACTATCCCAGATGCAAGCTCGCCAGCCTGTCTATGATGTGGCCAGCTTACTGGAGGTCTCTAAAAAATACTAAACACTCTAAATTAAAGTTACATTTTTTTTTTGTTTTGATTTTTTTGTATTTTATAACTAATAGGATATTTGATCTTTTAATGATTTTGGTCTGAATGTAGGATTTATCGGCATTTTACCATAGTCAAAAAGGCTAGCCAAGGTTTACAAGAATATTATTGCTATGTTTAATATATGTATTGCTATGTTAATATAAGTAAAATTGATTTTCATGTATGGCCTGGGGAATCATTCTCACATACAGTAGTTACACTTTGTATTGTATCATTTCTTGGAAACAGTAGCAATTAAGAAATAAATAGTAAATCACAGCTTTTTTTTAACAATCAGCTCATGCATGTATTAGGCAAACAAAAAATAGCAATTCACATAAACCAACCCTGAAGGTTTAATCTAGAGAAGTTAAAAATCCCTCACATGCTAAATATACTAAAATCCTGTGGTTTTTCTGTCATAACATTTTTACATTGTTCTGATAAGAACCTTCCCTGTAGAATAGGGATGCCAAAAAAAAAAAAAAATGCATATGTGCATGGTGGTTTAGTCACTAAGGCAGGTCCTCCTCTCGTGACCCCATGGACTGTAGCCTGCCAGGCTCCTCTGTCCATGGGATTCTTCAGACAAGAATACTAGAGTGGGTTGCCATTTTCTTCTCCAGGGGATCCTCCCAACCTAGGGATCGAACCCGCTTCTCTTACATCTCCTGCATTGGCAGGCGGGTTCTTTACCACTAACGCCACCTGGGAAACCTATGGGCTAGGGCTAGCTTTCTCATATAGAAATACAGTAGTCCTAATGAGTGGGTTGAAACCTCAAGAAAGAGCCTAGTTATGAAAAGAAAACCACAGAATTTTAGTATATTTAGCATTTGAGAGATCTTTATAACTTCTCTAGATCAGACCTTCAGAATTGGTTTATGTGAATTGCTATTTTTTGCTGCCTAATATTATTGCGAAGTCCTTGAAAATGAAAAAGTTACAGAAATGGGCAAAATGAGTGAATTTTCAGAATTTCATAAAGGAAGCATTGCGTGTTTGAGAAAAATATCTGACAGTAAACATCTTTTTAGATTAATGGTTTTTAACTTTGACTGTGCATTGAAATCACATGGGGAAGTTAAGCTTTTAAAAAAACTACCAGTTGGCACTTCCCTGGTGGTTCAGTGGTTGGAAGACTCTGTGCTCCCACTGCAGGGCACAGGTTTGATCCCTGGTTGGGGAACTAAGGTCCTGGATCCTGCTGCTGCGCTGCATGGCAAAAAACCAAAAATCAAAAAAGTGCCAGTGCCTGGGTTTCATCTAGCAAATTAAATCATCCTCTGGAGATGGAGCCCAGGTATCTGTATTTTTCAGAAGTTCTCCTGGTGATTTTAGTGTTCAGAGTTGAGAATGTCTGTGTAACAGCGTACTGCATAGCTTAGCAAGAAACAGACATAAATACTGCTTGTATATCTTGGCACTGTATGATGGCTTGTAAAGAGCCTTTTTTTAGTAATTATTAAAAGTTAAGGACACGTTTTCTTTTTCTCTGTTCTCTCCACTACTTGAAAAATTTTATGATAGCAGTAAGAAATGTATCGCACAGTATGGCCCAGTGTGCAAACACATGTACATATTTAACAGAACAAGGAGTTAATGAAGTACATGTAGTCCATTTCTTCCCATTCCATCTCATCTCATCCTCGACTTAACCTCATCCAGTCATGTTTCATAAAAACTGCTTAAGACATTTTCTAATCTTAATGTTTCAGAATTAAAAATTAGGCCATTAAATTTTTGTTCGTTTTTGAAAAACAGTTTTTCAAATAAAATTTTTAATTTTATTATTATAACCTTCATATTTTTAAACTTTTTTTGTGTAATTTACAGAGGAAAAGTTGGGGCAAACCTTAAAAAAATTGACTATTGGAAACTTTTTTAAAGTTTATATTTCTTAGGAAATATATTGCTAAGTCTTTGTTTTTATATTTTAGATCAAATATTTTGAAAGTACATCTTTCCAGAACAACAGACTGTCATGATGTTCTGGAAACCTATTCAAGTAAAATGTCATGACCTTCATGTTAATTCTGTTCAAGACAAACAGAAACTTAATATTTTGTTCACTTTTCTGCTGTTATAGCCAGTTTTCCCATGTCAGTGTGTTGGAGGTATTTTTTACATGTATTTGGTAACATGGTAGGTTCATCAGTACTAATTAGTTTTATTTACCATTCTCTAAGGAGAAAGGAAATTTTGGGTCAACTCTTGGGTTCTGTTAGTTTTCTTCTGTTACAGTTTCTAGTTCTGGCTAGCTTGCGTTGGTAGACCAGATTGCACATTACTTTTCTGTTGACTTGGTACTAAGTTGTTATTCTATTTAACACACCTTTGAATACCTACTATGTGCTAGTCACTTTTCTAAGCACTGGGCATATAGCTGTGAACAGAATTAAGTTCTTGTTTTCAGGAAACTTGCACTCTAGTAAAGGGACTTCTAGAATTAACTTGTAATGTTTCTTTCATCGTTTATCAGAACTTCAAGTGAGAAAATGTGTGAGGCATTTTCTGTTGTATTTAGTATGTAATGTGTTTCTCTTCCATTAACAAGAGAAAATCTGTATAAAATTTTTACTTTGGGAGTGTGCGCAAACTTCTGATAGTTCGTATAGTCTGCATATATTATTTAATATTCTTCATATGATATTCTTGCATTACTTTGGATTAAATATTTTGTGTAATTTAAGAACTTAATTTAAAAATTGTATCTAGTTTCTCACTGTTGTTTTGCTTTGAAAATATCTTTGTCTTTGTAGATGATCTAGTAGTATGAATCCTTTATAGGTAGTCCAGATACATTCATATGTAGGTGACACATGTTGGAATTCTAGAATTGTTCTCACTTTGCTGTTCTTCTGTAATGATGTTATGAGCCCTGTAATATAAATTCCAGTGAAACATGATGTGTAGTAAAGTGGGCACATAGTACTAAATCTGTTACCAGCCTTGGATATGAGTTCACCATCTGAACAGGAGGTCAGCAGGTCACTGCACAGATAAGTTACTTTAGCCTTTCTGGACTTTCTTTCACTGATACTTGTTAAAGGTATCACTTGATCACATGTCCGTGAAAGAGTGATGGTGTCTGCATTCCCTGCAAGTAGAGGTTTCTGTAAGGTGTAGATTCCTCTGTGTCAGTTTAGGAGATCTTGTTGGAGGTAACGGAGCTGTAATGTTCCTGACTGTAAAAGAAGGCGACATACATTCAGGTCAGTACCGGACTGATCTACCCTTTGATTAATTTAAGTTCTGTAAGCAGATATTATCTATGTGGTTTATCTTTGTGGAATTGATAGTGTTGGGACAGAATTAGTGACAATTTTCAATAACAGGATGGTATGACACTTCTTATGAAATTACATTCAAGAAAGGGTTTTTTAAGATTTCAGAAGCGTTCCTGCTTAAGATCTGAGTTAAAATGTTAAAATGACATTTTTAGATAAATTAATTATAAGTATTGGATAGCATTTTTTTCTTTTGTTCTTTACATTTTTATATAAATAGATAATCTTTAAATCGCTTGTTATTGATTATGATAATTATTCACAAACCTAGGATTTTAAGACTCTCTAAAGAGCCCAAATACTAGCAAATGCTTTATTTTACATAGCTATAGTTTGATTTGAACTGAGGTCTTAATTTAGTAAAAGGTTGATTTTAGCAGTGATATTGAATGTATTCATTCTTTTTGAAGCATTCACAACTTGATTACCTTTTCATCTTCAATTTCCCACTGTTTTGTGGGTTTTTGCAAATGTTAGTCTGTGTATTCACTCCAGTGTTACTTTTTATATTGGCATACTTTTACCTTCACTCAGTGTAGTCTGCTAAAAATAATTGCAAAAGGATGTGAGGAATAAAGGTTGGTTTTTGTTTTAAATGCACTGTTGAAGTGCATCATTTGATTTGTTTTTGAGGGAAGTGGGGAGGATGAATATTTATTATTTACTATATGCTTGACACCATAGTAGTTAGTTGACAAGTATTATCTTTTTAATTCTTAGAATAAGACTCGGAGGTAAGTATAATTATCTCCATTATACAGATGAAGAAACTAAGGCTCAGAGAAAAAAAAAAAAAGAAAAAAAAAAAAAAAGGCTCAGAGAGATTCAATTATTTGCCCCAAATCATTCAGTTAGTAAGATGGTGGTGTTGCAGTTTGAATCCAGCCTACCTGCTTCTAAAGCCACTGTCATTTGGGGCAAAGCTGATATTTTAAATAAGGATAGCATTTTTTTCAGATTTGTATGCAGTAAGATAACTATTTTAAAGGCTGTTCTTTAAAGACAATGTTTGTTGCCATTTCTGATACAGGTGGAAGCCGTGGTAATAGGGATGCTGCAGTTGTTCCCTAGGTTCAGCAGATTTCTGTTAGGCAGTTGTGAAGAGTGCTGTCAGTACCTTTTAAAAAGGTGAACAAAAATATTTTGCCCCACTTTTCTTGTTTTTAAGATGCTCCAAGTCATAGAAATGGGAAAAGCAAATGGTCATTCCTGTTCAGTTTGACAGACCTGAAATCAATCAAGCAAAACAAAGAGGGTATGGGCTGGTCATACTTGGTATTCTGTCTAAAGGATGACGTCATTCTCCCCGCTTTGCACTTTCATCAAGGAGACAGCAAGCTACTGATTGACTCCCTTGAAAAATATGTGGCATTATGTGAGTAAGTATCAAATTATTTTCTGCTTACTGAAACTGGATTGTTGTGTTGGTCCCAAGGCAAACTATTTTCACTTGTTGGATATCAATGACCCATGTGCATATTAGGGGACAAGCAGCTTTGTTCTTTCTGGAATGCTGACTATTTTGGATGAATGAATAACATTTTGCCAGTTTAGTAATTTGGGTCTGCAGTGTATCACCTTATTACTGCTTTAAAGAAAAAAATGGTCCAGTAGTTTTAATACACATTTAAATGAATGACGATATGTCAATAGTTAATGGGTTATATATTTACCAATTTTACCTTTTATGTAGTTTCTCTTTAGTAGTTTCGTTTGTAATGTTACAGATTTAAGTCAGGCTAATTTAAGGCCTTTATAAAATTATTCTAAATGTGGAAGTTAGGGTGTTCTTACTTTCCAAAAATCTTGTGTCTTAAATTTATTTATGTAGGTGTGTTTGTGCGCACATAGTTTTTCACGCTTTCACTCTCCACAAATACATTTTTGATATCTACTATGTTCTGAGCACTGCTGGTTGTGTGATATTTAGAAGTGAACAAAACAGGCATGTTCTGGATATCTGTGAGTTTATGGTCTGTAGAAGGTGGCTGATCAGTAAATAGCAGTAAAACTCAAGAACTAAGATGGAGGAAGTACAAGGAAGGGAGGAACGGTACTTCAGATGGGGAGTTGGGTAGGTATCAGGGAAGGCTTTGTGGAGGAGGTAATGTTCAGGTTGAAACCTGACCAGTGAGTGGACACTAGCACGAAAGGGAAGGAGACATTCACAGCAGAGGGAAGAGCAGACAGCATGCTGTGACCACGGGGCAGGGCAGGCCAGCACCACAGGCCTGCGCAGGGGGAGAAGGGAGGACACCAGATTGGAAGGCGAGGCCAGAGAGCTGAGTGGAGGGTGCTGTCAGTCACGGTGGCAGGTGGTTCCGCCATCTGGACGAGTTAATGGTGGCGTGAACTAGGAGAGCAACGGGAGAGAAGCGTTGGAGGAGTATTTAGTGCTAGAGTTTGCTATTGATTGGATATGTGGAGGTGAAAGAAGGGAGAAGTTGATATTTTTAGTTTGGGAAGCTGTTAAGGATGATTGTTAACTTTATTAATATTAATGCCCTCACTTTAATAGAGAAACGTCATGCCTAAATGCAGATTATATAAAGCTAGGAGTGATCCAGAAGCTGAGAGATACTGTTTTTGGCATGGAGTTCTCCCTTGCATGTTGACCACCTCTGGCTGACACTGGGCATGCTGATGAGTACCTGTAACCAGGAGAAAGTCAAATCTGGTTGGTGGAATGTGGCCTTGGATCTTGGAACTGAGAAACTGAATAGGCTGCCACGCATGAGGTTAAGTGGATTTCAGAAGGAGCATGGTCATAACTAGGGCAGAAGGCTTGGCTCTTTGGGGGTTTTACCATCATAGCAAGCTCGTTTTGCTCACTCTCGGGATGTAACTGTTAAGAGTGAGGTGAGCTGAGACTGTTGGTTGATGCATACTCCCTACAGTGAAGTGGTTAGTCCCTCCCTATCTTAGTAAGATCGTATTTTGGAGAACTAGGCTTAGTTTTAAACACTGCATTTAAATATATTAGACTATACTACATGGAAAAGATGACTAGTATAATGAGAGGGATCAAAATGATATCATGAAAAACACTAGAAGTATGTGGGGATTTAACTTAAAGAAGAAGAGTTTAATGCTGTACCATTAAATAAAACCTAAGCTTCTTACTATGCTCAGTGACCTGCCCTATCTTCGCTTTGTTTATTTCTTAAACCTCATTTCATGCTATTCTCTTCTATATTCTAGTCACATGGTTTTCTCTCAGTTCCTGAAATGCCTTAAACTCCTTCTTGTCGTAAGTCCTGTATTTATGTGCTTCTTTCGCTTAGATTCTTCTTCTCCTCTCTTTCTTATCTCTGAGGTCTCAGTTTAATGTCACTTCTTCAGAGGAGCTTTTTTGGATCTTAGTCTCCTGTTTAATGTAGGTTCCCACTCCCATGCCTTTTTGCTTTCTCATTCCTTTGTTTGCTTCCTTCGTGGCCCTTAACAGAATAATTTTGTCTGATTACTTCTGTTATATTCTACTCTAGATATAAGCCCTTTAAGGGAGGGATTATATCTATCTTGTTTACATTTTTTCCTGAGTTCCTAACCAGAGTGTCTGGCATGTAGTATTTGTGCAGTAAATCTTAGTTGCATGAATAAATGGCATGGTACTTACCAGTTCTATGAATAATTTTGAAAGCATTGTTAAATAAACTGGACTCCAAAGATAAATAGATAAATTAGAAGGGAGCAGCTCCAGAAATAGAAATTAGAAGAAAATAGCTCAAGAGATTGAGTTTTCTGTCCTGGATGAGTTCAAGGATAGACTCAACAATCACTTAGGTGCTTAAAAGAGAATGCTGCTGCTAAGTCACTTCAGTAGTGTCCAACTCTTCGCAACCTCATGGACTGCAGCCTACCAGGCTCCTCTGTCCATGGGATTTTCCAGGCAAGAGTACTGGAGCAGGGTGCCATCGCTTTCTCCGTAAAAGAGAATATCTACCTTAAATATGTGTTCTTGATGTTTTAATGAAGGTGGTAAGTGAAACTATGTTTCCTTCTCTGTATTTGTAAACAAGAGAGAAGTAAATACAAGAATCAGACAGACGGTGATAAAAATATCGTCATTGGTGAGGCTTGGATATGTAGCCTCATAATAATTCAGCCCAAATCATTGTAGAATTCATCCAGCTACCACTTTTGGGCAATCACAATTCTCCCTAGTGAGGGCAGACCACTTACGACATGAATGAGAGCAGGCTAGAAGCCACCTTCTCCCTTGGCAGGTGGATCCAAGAAGGAAAGAGAGCCTGGAAGGGGCTGTGCCACACGTGTGCCTTCCTCTTTTCTGGCCTCAGCAGTCAGATATGTCTGGGATGTGTGTGCATCCACCTGGAAACAAGAAGCCATGGGAATGGTGTTCCCCTCTTTTTTTCATTCAAGAGGTTTTGTTTTGTTGCTTTTTTTTTTACTGAGGGCCCACCATGTCCTAGACATCATACTAAGTGGCGGAAAGGAGCACTTAGTCAAAAGAGATATGGTCTATGTCTTCATGAGTTTGTACTATTTGCAAGAAAGACAAACATTGCTTATACAAATAAATGTAAAGTTTCAGCTGTTAAAGTGCTATGAATTAGAAATTTAGCACAATGAAATATAGCGTATAATAGGATAATATGTAAGTTTGTGTGTGTGTGTGTGTGTGTGTGTGTGTGTTACTAGTAATCAAAGCTCTGAGAGAGAATGAGATTAACTAAGGAGAGGATAAAGTGGGACAGCATGTGAGCTTAAGTGATTAATTATAGCCTTTAATGAGCTGGTCAAAGGGAAGACCCTAGCAGAGGAGTCTGACTCCCTATGCTTTGTTTTCTCTCTTCCCACCAGGGTTTATCACATTTGTGGTCAACCAGGGATGTGACTGTTTCTAGGGGAGGAGCTAGCAGTGTAAAGCGAGTCCTTTAAAAGCTACATCCCTAATACCAGCCACTTCTTTATTGTGTATTCTCCTGTGACACTGGAGGCCAGTTTATTCTTTGCCCCTGAACAGCCTGAAATGTACATCAAAAATTTTATCCCCAAGGGCCCTCTGTACCCCAGGCAGAAAATAAGCACCCCCTAATCTCTTTCCCATCATAAATTGTGTCCAATTACATTGTGTCATGTAGGTTACCAGAGATTGTATGCCGAGTCTAGGTGGTAGGACATTAGAAATTCCAGGTAAACAGTCACCAGTATAAAAATAAGTCACAAATTTGTATAAGCTATCTCCTATTGTCAGACTCTTAGGGAGATACTAAAGGTTCTTGTTTTTTATGTTCATAACTTAGGATCCAAATAAATGGAATTTCCAGCTAAGTCCAAAGAAATGAAAATTCCCAACTATCCCCCATTTTTTGCTTTATTAGGTTTCATTTCCTATCTCTGGAGCAGTTATCCTAAGCAAAATGGTGTTTTCAGAGTCATGTTCCTATGGTCACAAGCTGTTGTAGAGACCAGAAGAAGGAGAGTAGGTCAGGAAAAGCTTGGTTTCAGCAGCTTTACTGAGATCCTGGCCGCTGTGTTCCCAGGTCATTCTTGTTGTCTTCTGAGTTCAAAGCATCAGTAGAGGTAGACTCAGACTACGTTATCTTTTCTCTCTGATTAACCTCAGTTAAGGAATGTGGCCCATATCTTTGGCCGTGATGTCTTCCTTATACTCCCTGTAGTGAACTAACGGCCCTAACCGTACAGGTGAAAGGACATTGCACATTCGCTAGTGAGGTAAAGGCTGGGGCAGCTGTGCGCATTTCCTTCTTCCAGCTTTATCAAGAGGATCAGTCAGCGCAAAATAGGCCAGCTTCTTGAGACTTGACTAGCTTCTCAACTAGTTTTCTTAACTACTGGGCTAAACAAATTGTCTTATTCGTTGACGTTTTTTACTGTTTGGCTTATCAGCATTTAAAACATCGTATTTAGTGGGATCAAAGAATGAGCCACAGAAACATTTTTGTTATTTTTCTGGAACCAAGTTGGTTGCTAGGATGTCAGTGAAGGTTATTGGTTCTGTTAAAATTATTTTATATATTGGGCCATTTAAAAATTAATACGTAAATATCCAAGCAGTGAAATATTTCCTTAAAAAGCCAAATTGGTTGTATCATAACACCAGCCATTTACGAGGTTAGGTTCTTGACCCTTATATATTCTCTTTGTGAGATACATTTATGTGTGTGTGTGTGTATTCATACATACATATGTACACATTTGTTTAGTTGCTGTTGTGTCTGACTCTTTTGTGACTCCGTGGACTGTAGCCCACCAGTCTCCTCTGTCCATGGGATTTCTCAGGGAAGAATACTGGAGTGGGTTGCCGTTTCCTTCTCCAGGGGATCTTCCTCACCCAAGGATTGAACTGCGCCTTCTGCATTAGCAGGCATATTCTTTACCACTGAGCCCTCAGAGAAGCTTATGTATAAATTATATAAATAGGACTAAACTATACTGTTTTGCTGTGAATATTCTGTACCTTTTTATTAACCTCTTCTGTTTTGTATCTTTTGCAATATTATTATTTATTTAGCTTTCCATATTGATCTCAGTAGCAATATAAAATAGTTACTGTTTCATCTCAGTGTGCAAACATTCTTCAGCTATTGTAATTTCTGAATTCTGAAGTCTTTGAGAGAGGCTCAGTCCAAAATACTTCTGAATTTTCAGTAATTATACATCTATAGTTATGATGTTAGACAGTGGTTTTCTTTAAGCCCTTTAGTAGGATCTTACAGAATTGCTGATGTTAGCATCATTAAAAGTTCTATCTTACTGCTGCAGTGAGGTTTTGAAAGTCTTGAATAACGTTATGAGTGAGCAACTTGCAAGAATCTATAATACCCCAGAATTTGTAAATGTAATAATTACCCCCCCCAGGTCCAATCAGTATGGTAATCTGGCAGGTGGAAATGTGACAGTATTTTGGAATGCCAGGCCCCCTTCTGGTGAGCTCTGCAGTTGCTCAACAGCATACCACCTGTCCTCTTACTGATGTGCTTGAAAAAAATGCTTTGTTGATTTCCTTAGGGGCAAACAAGTATAATGGGACTTCCTCTAGCCCCTCACCACAGAGCATTAGTTATTAAAAAAATAAAAGAAATTCTTCCTTTTATAAAAGTATCTGTGGTTGTTGGTTGAGCAGTCATTTCTTCTTCGCATCTCCGGTCTTGTGACCATAGTTTTATATCTGGAGCCAAATAGTTGGCTGGGCACAGATAACTGAAGGTTGTGTATGTATTCCCCTTCAACATGCATAAGCCAGTGTTTTGACTTTCATGATCACTTATTTGTAGTTAAAGAAAAAAGTTGATTTAAACTATTTTTAGAGACAGATAACCATAGCGCCAGCACCACTGTGTTAGGAAAAAATACGTTCCTGTATTATTTTCTTTTTCTGATGCTACATTTACAAGTTGACCTATCACTTAGAAATGCCTTGTGAGAATCCGTAGGTCTTCATGTTAAGCATAAACCACCTCTCAGGAGATATTCAGAAAAGTGATTAATGACAATCGAACATTTAAAAGTGATTTTTTCCCCTACTTCAAATAACTCAACCTTAACTCTTTTAAAAAGCCAAGGGGCTTATTAAGCTGTTATTGTCTCTGAGGAGTGAGTTCTGACTAAGAATAAAATCTGTTTTGGATTTCATGTCCCCCCATCATTGCTGTTGCATCCTCTTATGTAAGAATTGAGAAGAGATAACTGATACTGAAGTTCTCATCTCAAGGTTTATAATAGACTAGAAGTAGATAGCGGCAAAACAGTGCATTTAATTGTGGTTTAAACACGCAAGTTGTGGATTTATTGCAGCTGGCTTACTAACTTATGAAACTTTTGAATAGAAAAAAGACTGGCTAATTCATTTGCTTACTTCAAATTAGGTCTCTTTTTGGAAAGCATTTTGTTTATTCTGTAGTTACTAGGAAATGTGAAGAAAAACTTGTGTCCAGAGGTTAATGAGCAAGAACTAAAAATATACTGTTATGTGAACTGTACATTAATCCATGTGTGTTATGATAATGATTTGCATAATTAATGATCTTTAATAGATAATCTTTTGTATCTTGTATTTTTAACATCTTATATTGACATACTCCCAAGCTGTGAAGTGTCCATGTCAAAATACGACGTTTTCCTATAGTGTGCATATTACGTATACCAATGAATCCTGAAGTGCGCTTCAGCTTTCTTTATAAGAGAAAATATATTCTTATAATAAGGGAAGATATATTTGTAAGGATTTTCTACTATATTCTAAACAAGAGCTTGGGTTTGGGTTTATTATAATTTAGTTCTCTTGGAATAAAATAGAAATACACTTCATCCTTTTTTATTTGTTAATTTAGTAGTTTCATGTAGTTTTGGAACTCACTTAAGATAGTTACTAAATATTTGCTAATATTGTATTGATGGGGAACTGTCCTGGAACTGGACATTTAAGGTTTTGTTGTTGTTGTTAAGGAAAAATAACTTTGCATTAGTAATTATTCAGGTATCACTGATACAGTGTGATACTGTTTTCTACAAAGCTCTTTATTTTTTTATTATAGATCTCCACAGGACAAAAGAATACTTCTTGTGAATTGTCAGAATAAGAGTCTTTCACAGTCTTTTGAAAATCTTCTTGATGAACCAGCATATGGTATAATACAGGTATGTTTCTTAAGTCTCAGTTCAGTTCACTCGCTCAGACGTGTCCGACTCTTTGCGACCCCATGAATCGTAGCACGCCAGACCTCCCTGTCCATCACCCAACTCCCGGAGTTTACCCAAACTCATATCTACCGAGTCGGTGATGGCATCCAGCCATCTCATCCTCTGTCTATTTTGTATTAATCTGTTAGTCTGACCCCATTATTTTATATACATGATACCTCTTACTTTCTTAAAGATTATACAGAATGAGGCACATGTCTGTCTGTGTGTAAACTTTATGGAACTATTCTCTGTAATTTATAGAAATAGTATGATACTATAGAGATAGTATGTATCATACTATAGAGATAGTATGTATCATACTATAGAGATAGTATGTATCATACTATAGAGATAGTATGTATCATACTATAGAGATAGTATGTATCATACTATAGAGATAGTATGTATCATACTGTAGAGATAGTATATATCATACTGTAGAGATAGTATGTATCATCTGGTTTGAGTTTTTATTTTCCATTTAAGTAGGTTCATTTGAGGTCAGCTTAGTCTAATTCCTCTTCAAGTATTTGAGTATATCCTTGAATTTGGCTAAAAAGCACAGGCAGAACTAAAGATAATTTTTCACTCAGATTTCTATGTAAACTTAATGGCATTTTTGTTGACTCATTTGTTTATTCACTCATTCATTCAGCAAATGTTTAAGTGCTTACTTTGTCCTAGATGTTCTGTTCTTGGTTCTGACGGTAAAGTGGGGATTTTTTAGGAAGGAGGACAGGAGAGCTCTTGAATGCTGATTAAAATAAACACTGAGGGAACAGTTTTTCTTATTATGAAAAATAATCATTTTGAAGATAGACCTTAAAGAAGTAGCTGTTTTTGCTAAATATGAATAAGCAGCAGTTTGGGATTTAGAAATAACTTTAGCAGTAGAAAAACGTTTTTTTTTACTGTTTTCTAGGACAGCACTGTCTAGAACAAATTACTGTTACTGGCATGAGTTAGCCATATATAAATTATGTCAGCTGATTAAATATTGTGAGCGTTTAAACTTAGCTGTCAGATATTTTGTATTACATTAGTGTGGAAATGCGCACTTTAAGAAGTTTTTTTTTTTTGTGAAGGCAGGACTGATAGACAGAAGAAAGCTGTTGTGGGCCATTCATCAGTGGAAAGTAAGCACTGCATATATTTCTGGTGTATGCAGATTGAATGAAGCCTGCAAATCATTTGTTTATCTGCAATTCAATCAGTAGCGTTAGCTTGTCATTTAATACACTACTTTAACCAAATGAAAACATTGGCTTAGAAAATTTAAATTTTTCTTCCCAGAAAGAAATAAAATTTTAAAATAATCTTAGAATACTCTTTTAGTTCTGATTTCCCTCCCTCTTTTAAAAAACTTTGCCCTTATGCTAATCTTATCATGAGGTATTTTTATTATTTGAATTAATTGTGCCAATATTTTTCTTCTTACTACATAGAAAATTAAAAAGGATCCTTATACAGCAACTATGGTAGGATTTTCCAAAGTCACAAACTACATTTTTGATAGTTTAAGAGGCAGTGATCCTTCCGTACATCAGCGACCACCTTCAGAGATGGCAGATTTTCTTAGTGATGCTATTCCAGGTTTAAAGATAAATCAACAAGAAGAACCAGGATTTGAAGTCATCACAAAGGTGAGTGGAGTTTATGTTAATATAGCTCTCGTATTTTAGCAGGAGAAATGCTTTTTAACGGTACAGAAATGCATTTCTATAGAAATATAGAAATTGAATGATCAATAGAAACTCAGTTTTGGTCATACCTGGCTTCTCTCACAGTCCTTTCTTATAACTTTTTGCTAACAGATAAAAATTCAGGCTTGTCCTGCCACCAGATTCTTGGTTGTTTCTTCACCAGCTATACTGCTTTCCTTTTCTATTCATCAGTGTTGGGTCTCTTTTCTTTGATTACTTTTTGATAATAATGAATAGGTCGTTCTTTTCATTGAGTGCATAGTGAAGTCGCTCAGTTGTGTCTGACTCTCTGTGACCCCGTGGACTGTAGCCTACCGGCTCCTTCATCCATGGGATTTTCCAAGCAGGAATACTGGAGTGGGTTGCCATTTCCTTCTCTAGGAGATCTTCCCAACGTAGGGATTGAACCCAGGTCTCCTGTGTTGTAGGCAGACGCTGTACCGTCTGAGCCACCAGGGAAGTCCACTGAGTGCATAGGAGTGAGTAAATAGTAAGCCTTGCGTGTTGCCCATAGTTCTGTTCCAGAGTTTTGTTTCCCAGGTACTCTACACAGGCAGCTAATCAGGACACTGCTCTTGGGCTTTCATTCTTACGTGAATATTTTCGTTTTAAGTAAGGTGAGTTTTGGCTTTGAGTTATGTCAGATCTTTACGTTTGCTCAACAAGACTTCTGAATTTGTTACAATTCTAGGCTCCACACAGAACATTATGAAATATCGAAATTATAGTACTTAATGAAGAAGGAAATGGCAACCCACTCCAGTACTCTTGTGTGGAGAATCTCATGGACAGAGGAGCCTGGTGGGCTACAGTCTATGCGGTTGCAAAGTCTTGGATACAACTGAGCAACTAACACACCCACACTCTTAAAGAACTTATCTTACAAATGGCATTTAAAAATTACCAACATTGATTGAATAAGAAACTGTATAAAATGCAACGTGAAGCTAATGAATCATGAATCAATTCTGAGAGCTACCAATTTTAGTTTGGAGGAAACTTTAATTTTAGAATATGAATGGAATAGTATGCTCTTTTTTAAATAATATAGCATACCATTTAGTTTGAAGGGTTTGTTTTAGAATTTATATGTTGAATGTTCTATACTTAGGTAATTGAAACCCAAAGTAGCAAATGTTTTCCTGTTTCTGAATTTATCACTCAGTTATTTGTGTGTTTAGTAGGAGGGAAATATGTATGTAGTGTTATTGCAATTTCTAAACTAAAGATTGGAAACTAAGGGAAAATATTAGAAATGTTAGAACTTATGTGTGAGTAATAGTACTTTAGTTTTAGTTGCTATATACTTTGATTTCATTTCACTTGTTAAAGGTGTACTTCTTGCTTATCTTATTTTAGATTGATTTGGGTGAAAGACCTGTTGTTCAAAGGAGAGAGCCAGTATCATTGGAAGAATGGACTAAGAACGTTGATTCTGAAGGAAGAATTTTAAATGTAGATAATATGAAGCAGATGATATTTAGAGGGGTAATTACTTTGGCATTTTAAATTGTTGGCATTTGAGTTTTCTTTTTTCTTTGAAATGTTGGAGAGATGAACTCCATTTTGATGAATGATATCTTCAAATCCCTATAGGACAGAGTGAGGTGCTTGTGATGTCCTTGGGGGCTGGGTTGGAGGGATATACTGTTAAGCCTGTGGAAAGGCACTCTTTCTTACTTGGAAGCTCTGTGGTGGTATGAAGGAGGTGGTGTGTTTCTCTGTGGTAGCTGCCTTTTCCAGTAAGGTTTGGGTTTAGGAAGTGTAATCAGTTCCGCTGTCAGCTATATAGTCTTCTGTATACTCTTCATTGTTTATGTTTTCTGGCAGCTGCTTTACATCTTCAGAATCTCAAAGTCAAAAACAAGGTAGTATTCACTGAATCGGGCTATTTTCATGCATATACGCACCTTGGAGATGATGTGGGTTTGGTTCTAGACTGCTGCAGGAAAGTGAATACTGTAGATGAGCAGGCCGCTCGAAGTTTTTGATTTCTCAATGCATATAAAAATTACACTTGTGCTGTGTACTGTATTTAGTTGATTAATTGTTCAGCAGTGTCATGTCTAAGGAAAAATGTACATATTTTAATTAAAAAATACAAAACAAAAAGATTTAATAACAGTAACATCAGAGATCACTGATCACAAATCACCATAACAAATAATAATGAAACAGCTTGAAATATTGCAAGAACTACCAAATTGCAACTCAGGACATGAAATGACAAACGCTGTTAAAAAATTATTGCAAAGATAGATTTGTTTGACACAGGCTTGTCACAGATGTTTAATTGAATTTAAAAATGCAATATTTGAGAAATGCAGTAAAACAAAGTGCAGTAAAATGAGATATGCCTGAATAAAACTGTCTCTTAATCATTAGTTTTTCTGTTTATATGAAAGTTTTGTAAGATAAGATATTGCATTCATTTTTCACAAGTGTGTTTAATATGCATATTTTCTTCAGGGACTTAGTCATGCATTGAGAAAACAAGCATGGAAATTTCTTCTGGGTTATTTTCCTTGGGACAGTACCAAAGAGGAAAGAACTCAGTTACAAAAACAAAAGACGTAAGTAATGGTCTTTTGTATGCTTACTAAAGAAACCCATGTAACTTAACCATATAAAGTGTAATATACTAGGATATGGGAGTATGTTCTTATTTTCATTTTTTAAATTTAAACATTATGAGTGCAGTGCTGCTGCTGCTGCTAAGTCGCTTCAGTCCTGTCCAATCTGGGCAACCCCGTAGACAGCAGCCCATCAGGCTCCCCTGTCCCTGGGATTCTCCAGGCAAGAACATTGGAATGGTTGCCATTTCCTTCTCCAGTGCATGAAAGTGAAAGTGAAGTCTCAGAGTCGTGTATGACTCTTAGTGACCCCATGTACTGGAGTGGGTTGCCATTGCCTTCTCTGTTATGAGTGCAGTAGTTAATTTCAAACCAGAAATGCTTATCAAAGAGATTTTATTGCAGTTACATTGGTGAATATATTGAAAGATGGTTAAAAAAATTCTAGTTCCTTTGTATCTACATTTAAAAAATACTTACAGATTTTTAAATATATCTTATTTATCTTGATTCATTTTTATAGTTACTATGAAATTATAAAATGGTTCATAAGAGTATTTGCTGTTTAGGTTAATTACCTTTAAATTATTTTCCTGGTGCTCTTATAAACTGGTCTTTGATTCTTTTTTTTGGGAAAGTGTGTTTCTGTTTTTAAGCAATTAGTTAGACTTAAAAAGAAACACAGACCAACTGTCCAGTTTTACTTATTCCCAGTTTGTCAGTCTAACCTTTAATTTAAAGCTCATTTTCAGTCATGTATATATTCAAACTCACAGTCCTTTCTCATCTCAATATGTTTGCCAGAACTTCTTAGACATTTTCACATCAACAAGTTTCTGCAGTAAACTGGTTGGAAAATGGCACTCTTATGTTACATTAAAGAAAAAAGAAATTTTTTTTTCCTTAGGTTTATATTGGGTTGGCCAAAAAGTTATATTGGGTTGGCCAAACAAACTTTTTGGCCAACTGAATATTTGTCATTATTCAGAAACTCTAGTGGTTATAAAGTATTTAATGACAGGAATAAGTTTAGGTCTGATTTAAGGATTTAAATAATGTTTCCTTAAAATCTCATGTAAATTATTCACGTAGTTTAAACAAAGCTTATGACCTAAGGTTATTTTATTTTTCCTTTGTTTTTACTAATTTATCGTAACTTTAAACATTTCACTGTCATTTGTAAATTTATATCTCACTAGCATGGCACCCCACTCCAGTACTCTTGCCTGGAAAATCCCATGGATGGAGGAGCCTGGTAGGCTGCAGTCCATGGGGTCACTAGGAGTTGGACATGACTGAGTGACTTCACTTTCACTTTTCACTTTCATTCATTGGAGAAGGAAATGGCAACCCATTCCAGTGTTCTTGCCTGGACAATCCCAGGGACGGGGGAGCCTGGTGGGCTGCCGTCTATGGGGTTGCACAGAGTCGGACACTACTGAAGCAACTTAGCAGCAGCAGCATCATAAATGCTTTAATACATTAAAATTTTTTTTTAGGTGTTCAAGTAACTTCTTTTTTTTGGTGTAAAATTGTTTTTTGTAGTGATGAATACTTCAGAATGAAACTGCAGTGGAAATCTGTCAGCGAGGAACAAGAGAAAAGAAATTCGAGGTTAAGAGATTATAGAAGTCTTATCGGTAATTTTTTCTTAATTTTGGAAATGTTTGAAAGAGTTGCATGGAAGTATTGATGAGATTTAAGAAATGAAAGTATATAGTAAGAGTTAGGGCCCAAATAAAAAGTCAGAGGCTTGTGGCAAAGACTCTTGCCTTGAAAATACCTCAAACCTCCTAGGACAGCCTTCAGAGTATGATTTCGGTGCTCTTTCTAGCTGCAAGCCTCTTTCTGGCTCTGTAGCCCTCTGAGGAAACTAACATTGTTGTGAATTTGGGCCAGATAATAAGGTCATAAAGCTGTGTCTCAGAGAGACAGGATGGAGTAGAGGATACAAAACTTACCTTTCCCCCAAACACATCAAAAATCTACACGTGGAACAATTTTCACTGAAAAGTACCTGGAGACTGGCGAAGAGACCCCTACACAGTCAAAGCTGAGAGAAAGATATACATGATATTGATTAGGAAAGGAAGACAGGTGACGAGGTTGGGACTTGTGTCACTGGGAGAGGACTCGGGAAATTGCATGGGTAGAGGTCCTCCTTGGGGAATGAGTGGGTTGAGCCACATACTGGGTACCACAGTCATGGGGTCCAGAACATGAAATGAGCCCCCTTGACTGGTTGGAGGGCGAGTGGGCCTAACAGGAGGCCTGTAGGAAGCCTGAACTCTGCTCTTGAGGAGAGTGCACATACTTACCTGAGGCAGAGTGGAGAGGGTGGATCGAAAGCTGCGGGAGTAGCTGGTGGGCTTCCCATAACCATCCTTGCACGTCCTGGCCTGAGCTAAACAGACACTCTATAGCCCTGCTTGGGTGACAGGCTGTGAGATATAGAAGCAACTCAGGCCTGAAGCAGCATATGAGCAGGGTGGGGGCACCCATTACAGGCAGAATATGAGAAGCAGTCTGGATCAGTGACCTTTGCAGGACCCATAGCCCATGCCCCAACACTTGGAGTACCCACACTAGCCCCTCTTGTTCTAGCAATGTTCCCACTGGGAGAGGTGTATAGGGTACACACTTCGAGGGAAGAGGACCTGCTCAGACTGACCCCTGGGACACATGAGAAGATGCTCCAGAAATCTGAGTCCTGAACCTGTCCCAGAAAGGGAGATGACAGCAGAGGGTCAGACAGCCAGCTCATACCCAGCTCTGGCCCTAGCCCCTCCATCTTGAGCCACATCTCCTACCAAGGTGATAGCTACCATCATGCTCTCAGGGAAAACGTGAGCTGTGTTCAGGATGAATCCAGCTTTCCCTCCAAAGCCATGGGCACATGCTGACTGTATAGGGATTTCCCCACATAATGACACCCATAAGCTGTTCCTCTATGAAATTAGGTAAAAGTTAAACAAAACAAGAAGACAGAGGAATTTGTTTCAATTGAAAGAGTAGGAGAAAACCCCTGAAAAAACAGCTAATGAAACAGAAATAAGCAGTTTACCAGATAAAGAAGTCAAAGCGTTTTTATGAGTAATAACACAGAAAATAGAAAAAAGAACTGAAAAATACAGACTGAAATGAAAAACACACTATAAGGAATTAATAGTAGACTGTATGATACAGAGCACATAAATGGTCTGGAAGATAGAATAATGGAAATCATCTAACCAGAACAGCAAAAAGAAAAAAAAAAAGAACAGTGTAAGGGACCACTGGGACAACATGAACTATACTAACATTTGCATTATGGGAATCCCAGAAGGCGGTGGGGGGGGGGGGGGTTGAAAAATGTATGACATTTTCCACAAAACTAGAATAGATAATCCTAAAATTAATAATGTAACTGCAGAAGACCCCCAAAATGCAAAAGTAATCTTGAGACAAAAAAAAGCTGGAGGTATTATGCTTTCTTGACTTCAGACTATACTACAGTTACGGAAACAGCACGGTACTGAAACAAAAACATACATAGGTCCCAATGGGACAGAATAGAGAGTCCAGAGACAAACTCACATACTTATGGTGTTTAATCTACAACAAAGGAAAGAATATATAATGCAGAAAAAATAGCCTCTTCATGAAATGATGCTGGGAAAACTGAAGAGCTGTGTATAAAACAGATTTGAACATTTCCTCACACCGAATATAAAAGTGTAAACTAAAAATGGATTGAATACCTAAATGTGAGGTGTGAAACCATAAAATTTCTAGAAGAGAACATAGGCAGAGTACTCTTTGATGTAAATCATAGCGTTGTTTTTTTTTGGATTTGTCTCCTAAGGCAAAGGAAACTAAAGCAAAAGTAACCAATGGAACTAATAAAAACTTAAAAGCTATTTCATGGCAAAAGAAACCATTGACAAAATGAAAGAGCCTGCTTGCTGGATTGGAGAAAATATTTGTAAATGATAGGACCTTTAAGTGGTTAGCACCCAAAAATACATAAGTGGCTCAAAAAATAAATTAAAAAATGGACAGAAGACCTGAATAGATACTTTCCAATGAAGACATCCAGATGGCCAACAGCCACATGAGAAGATGCTCAACAGTGCTAACCAGTAGAGAAATGCAAATCAAAACCACAGATACTGCCTCATGCCTGACAGAAGGCTATCATTTAAAAAGATGACAGATAACTAATGTTGGTGATATGATTAAAAAGGAATCCTTGTACACTCTTGATGGGAAATGTAAGTTGGTGCAGCCACTATAGAAAACAGTATGGAGGGTCTTCAAAATAGTAAAAATAGTACTACAGTTCAGTTGCTCAGTTGTGTCCGACTCTTTGCGACCCCATGAATTGCAGCACGCCAGGCCTCCCTGTCCATCACCAACTCCCGGAGTTCACCCAAACTCATGTCCATCGAGTCGGTGATGCCATCCAGCCATCTCATCCTCTGTCGTCCCCTTCTCCTGCCCCCAATCCCTCCCAGCATCAGAGTCTTTTCGAATGAGTCAACCTTTCGCATGAGGTGGCCAAAGTATTGGAGTTTCAGCTTCAACATCAGTCCTTCCAATGAACACCCAAGACTGATCTCCTTTAGAATGGACTTGTTGGATCTCCTTGCAGTCCAAGGGACTCTCAAGAGTCTTCTCCAAACCACAGTTCAAATGCATCAATTCTTCAGCACTCAGCTTTCTTCACAGTCCAACTCTCACATCCATACATGATCACTGGAAAAACCATAGCCTTGACTAGACAGACCTTTGTTGGCAAAATAATGTCTCTGCTTTTCAATATGCCATCTAGGTTGGTCATAACTTTCCGTCCAAGGAGTAAGCGTCTTTTAATTTCATGGCTGCAGTCACCATCTGCAGTGACTTTGGAGCCCAAAAAGATAAAGTCAGCCACTGTTTCCACTTTTTGTCCATCTATTTGCCATGAAGTGATGGGACCAGATGCCATGATCTTTGTTTTCTGAATGTTGAGCTTTAAGCCAACTTTTTCACTCTCTTTCACTTTCATCACGAGGCTCTTTAGTTCCTCTTCACTTTCTGCCATAAGGGGGGTGAAATCTGCATATCTGAGGTTATTGATATTTCTCCGGGCAATCTTGATTCCAGCTTGTGCTTCTTCCAGCCCAGCGTTTCTCATGATGTATTCTGCAAAGAAGTTAAATAAGCAGGGTGACAATATACAGCCTTGATGTACTCCTTTTCCTATTTGGAACCAGTCTGTTGTTCCATGTCCAGTTCTAACTGTTGCTTCCTGACCTGCATATAGGTTTCTCAAGAGCAGGTCAGGTGGTTTGGTATTCCCATCTCTCAGAATTTTCCACAGTTTATTGTGATCCACACAGTCAAAGACTTTGGCATAGTCAATAAAGCAGAAATAGATGTTTTTCTGGAACTCTCTTGCTTTTTCCATGATCCAGCAGATGTTGACAATCTTATCTCTGGTTCCTCTGCTTTTTCTAAAACCAGCTTGAACATCTGGAAGTTCACGGTTCATGTATTGCTGAAGCCTGGCTTGGAGAATTTTGAGCATTACTTTACTAGCGTGTGAGATGAGTGCAATTGTGTGATAGTTTGAGCATTCTTTGGCATTGCCTTTCTTTGGGATTGGGATGAAAACTGACCTTACTCAGCCATAAAAAAAAAATGAAATTCTCTCATTTGCAACAGTGTGGCTGGACCTAGAGAGTATTAGGTATGGTGAAATAAGAGAAGGATGAAAGGTGAATAATCTATTATCAGTTATATATGAAATATTTTAAAATACAGTGAACCAAATACATGTGACAAAACAGAAACAGAATAATAGATGTAGAAAACAAACTCGTGGTTATCAGTGGGAAGAGGGAAGAGGGATGGGCCAAGATAAGGGGTAGGGTGTTAAGAGATACACACTACTATGTATAAGATAGTTACGCAAAGGGATATATTGTACAGTACAGAGAAATGTAGCTGTTATTCTGTAGTAACTTTAAATGGAGTATAATATATAAAAATAATATCACTATGTTACATACCTGAAACTAATATAATACTGTAAGTCAATTATAGTTTAAAAAGAAATCAGAATGGAAAATATATTAAAATGTGTGTTTAATATTCTTTTTTGTCTCTTCCAATAGGAATATGAGTGCAGCCAGTAAAAGTACTAATATATTTTGAGTTCTAAAACATGAATTAAAGAAATGTTTAACTTTATTTGCTTGTTAATTTCATTAAAAAATAATCGTATTCCTCCTTACAGAAATACCTTGTTTATTGTAGAAAAATTAGAAACTATAGATGAGCCTAAGAGAATGAAATAAAAATCTTTGTTTCTGTCATTCAAAGAAAACAGCAATGGTTAAGAGGCTTTGGCTTATATCCTTCAAGACCTTCTTTAAATATACATATATTTTATTTTTTATTCAAATAAATGACTCCAGATAGTAAATCTTTATCAGTATTTAAGAACTGAATAACTTCATCTGGGACTATTTATTCTCTGAAGAAGAGATACTTGATAGAATTTTACATTAAAAGAATTAACCTTTACCAAATAGTTACCGGATTGTCTGGCTCTTATGATGAAGGCCGGGTTGGTATATGTTACTGAAGGTGTGCATAGTTACTGCTATACATGTTTACCTGACAAGTTCCATTCATAACTTCCATTTTACAGATAAGAAAACTGAAGCACTGGGAGCATAAATGGCTTGTCCAAAGTCATATAGTTAATAAGAGCAGTACCCAGTTTTAATGTTTACTGTTTCTTGCATGGCCTGTATATAATTTTAGGATAGTTTTTGTTAGTAGTGAAACTTACTTGTAAAATTCTTGCATTTGGTTTTGTGTACCTGTAGCTTTATAAATAAAGATTTGAGGGATGCTTTTGACCACCATGATCATCACTATCATCCCATGAAAGAAAAATTTCTCTAAATCATAGTTAGGAATCCCAGCATAACAGACTGATTTGGCAGCTTTTGTAGACATAAAGACATATGCTGAGATCTTTATTTGATTGAAAAAAATCTTTATTTTCCTGAAAAATAAATTAGACCTGAGGAAACCACATCATTCCTCCGGTTAAGGCAAAAGTTTGGAAATCTTGAGGAATGGGGTTATCTGAAGTTTCCGCCTGAAGCCTCCTACTATTTTCTGTTTCAGTAGGGAAAATGATAATGTACTGTTCCTTCCTGCTTAGAAACATTGGGAGTGAAAGGGATCTTAGAGAAAAACGAACCCAGTGTTTTAAGCCCTTTCCTTCCGCATGCCGTCCTTTCTTCCCTTTATCAAGCAGTAGCAGTGATGACTGATCTTGTCACTCTTTCCTGTGTCCTGTTTTCAGTTTCCATGAAATTGAAAGAAAAATTTAGATGTTTTAAATGCCTGTTATGTAATTTGAATTGAGGCAAACAAAGTTTAGTGTAATTTTCTCATTTTTAGCAGATAATGAAATTGAAGTTCAGAAAAGGTTAGTAAATTATCTTAAGTCCATCTATCTGGATCATTCTATAGCATAGACACTTTCATAATCAGATCTTTCAGCTATACTGTGCTTTTTACAATTACACGTATATAATGCATTCGTTTAAAAGCATTTTTTTTCCTGTTATACTTTTTCCCAAAAATATTCCTCGGGACTTTAGAAAAAATTACCAAAAGCTCTTTGTTGTTGTTTGGTATAAATTTTCTGTAGTTATTATTTTTAAAATTTATTTATTTTTGTCACACTGGGTCTTCGGTGCTGCGTGTGGGCTGTCTAGCTGTGCAGAGTGGGGGCTGTTCTCTGTTGCGGCGTGCGGGCTTCTCACTGGTGGCTTGTCTGGTCGCTGAGTACAGGCTCTAGTTGGACAGGCTTCAGTAGTTGGAGCTCTTGGGCTTCAGAGCGTGAACTCGGTAGACGTGGCACAGGGCTCAGCTGCTCTGCGGCATGTGGGATCCTTCTGGACCACAGATCGAAGCTGTATTCCTGCGAACCTGTGTTCCTGAATCGGAAAGCGGATTCATTACCTCTTGACCACCAGGGAAGCCGTGAATTCTCTGTATTTAAAAAAAAAAAAAATGCAGATAAGCTGAGGGCTTGTGGATCATGCCAAGAAGGTGACTTATTTTAAATACGAAGAGGAACTGTTGAAGTATTTGAAGTAAAATCCTATATTTTAAAGTCATTTTTTTCTGTTGTATGTAAATTGGATTGAATCAAGATAAGAGTAGGAACAAGGAGACCACTTAGTAGGAATGACTCCAAAACAAGAGACGGTGGCAGTGGAGATGTAGAGAGGGAGATTGATACAAGTTATATTTTGTGATAGAATTGGTAAGACTTTGTGAGAAATTAGGGATGGGACTATGTTTCTTGGCTTGAGAAATTGATCATTTGGTGGTGCTACTTACTGAGATGCATGGCGTATCAGTTCAGTTCAGTCGCTCAGTCGTGTCTGACTCTGTGATCCCATGGACTGCAGCACGCCAGGCTTCCCTGTCCATCACCAACTCCCAGAGCTTACTCAAACACATGTCCATTGAGTCAGTGATGCCATCCAACCGTCTCATCCTCTGTGGTTCCCTTCTCCTCCCACCTTCAATCTTTCCCAGCATCAGGATCTTTTCAAATGAGTCACCTCTTCACATCAGGTGGCCAAAGTATTGGAGTTTCAGCTTCAACATCAGTCCTTCCAATGAACACCTAGGACTGATCTCCTTTAGGATGGACTGGTTGGATCTCCCTGCAGTCCAAGGGACTCTCAAGAATCTTCTCCAAAACCACAGTTCTTTGGCATGCAGCTTTCTTTATAGTCCAACCCTCACATCCATACATGACTACTGGAAAAACCATAGCTTTGACTAGATGGACCTTTGTTGGCAAAGTATAGTGTTGTTGGCGTGGAGTTGTTGGCATGGGGTATAGTGAAATTGAATTAGATGTTACGTATATATCTTAAGGTAGGACATACAAATAGAATGTCAAGTGGCAGTAATCTGCAGTAGTCTGGGTAGGTTGTATAAATTTGGTTATTAATGTAAATATCCATGGTAATAGATGCTATCACCTAGGGAAAAAAGAGAGGCAGGAATGCGAGTCTTTAGAGCATTGTTTCCTAACTTTGACTGCATGTTAGAATTACCAGGGGTCTTTTTAGAAGTCATATTATTTTAGACAATCATACATTCATTTAACAAATATCTACTTAGTGCCTATTACTAGCGTGTGAGATGAGTGCAATTATGGGGCAGTTTGAGCATTCTTTGGCATTGCCTTTATTTGGGATTAGAATGAAAACTGACCATTTCTAGTCCTATGGCCACTACTGAGTTTTCCAAATTTGCTGGCATATTGAGTGCAGCACTTTTACAGCAGCATCTTTTATGATTTGAAATGCTCAACTGGAATTCCATCACTTCCACTAGCTTTGTTCGTAGTGATGCTTCCTAAGGCCCACTTGACTTCACATTCCAGGATGTCTGGCTGTAGGTGAGTGATCACACCATCGTGATTATCTGGGTTGTGAAGATCTTTTTTGTACAGCACCTCTTCTTAATATCTTCTGCTTCTGTTAGGTCCTACCATTCCTGTCCTTTATTGAACTCCTCTTTGCATGAAATGTTCCCTTGGTATCTCTAATTTTCTTGAGATCTCTAGTCTTTCCCATTCTGTTGTTTTCCTTTATTTCTTTACATTGATGCTGACGAAGGCTTTCTTATCTCTCCTTGCTATTCTTTGGAACTCTGCATTCATATGGGTATATCTTTCCTTTTCTCCTTTGCTTTTTGCTTCTCTTCTCTTCACAGCTATTTGTACGGCCTCCTCAGACAGCCATTTTGCCTTTTTACATTTATTTTCCTTGGGGATGGTTTTGATCCCTGTCTCCTGTATAGTGCCACGAACCTCTGTCCATAGTTCATCAGGCACACTGTCTATAAGATCTAGTCCCTTAAATCTATTTCTCACTCCCACTATATAGTCATAAGGGATTTGATTTAGGTCATACCTGACCTAAATCACTTTTCTCCGCTTTCTTCAATTTCACTCTGAATTTGGCAATAAGGAGTTAATGATCTGAGCCACAGTCAGCTCCCGGTCTTGTTTTTGCTGATTGTATAGAGCTTCTCCATCTTTGACTGCAAAGAATGTAATCAATCCGATTTCGGTGTTGGCCATCTGGTGATGTCCATGTGTAGAGTTATGGCAGAAAGTGAAGAAGAACTAAAGAGCCTCTTGATGAAAGTGAAAGAGGAGAGTGAAAAAGTTGGCTTAAAGCTCAACATTCAGAAAATGAAGATCATGGCATCTGGTCCTATCACTTCATGGCAAATAGATGGGGAAACAGTGGAAACAGTGGCTGAGTTTATGTTTTTGAGCTTCAGAATCACTGCAGATGGTGATTGCAGCCATGAAATTAAAAGATGCTTACTCCTTTGGAAGGAAAGTTAACGACCAACTTAGAATATTAAAAAGCAGAGACATTACTTTGCCAACAAAGGTCTATCTAGTGGAGGCTGTGGTTTTTTCAGTGGTCATGTATGGATGTGAGAGTTGGACTGTGAAGAAAGCTGAGCGTCGAAGAATTGATGCTTTTGAAGTGTGGTGTTGGAGAAGACTCTTGAGAGTCCCTTGGACTGCAAGGAGATCCAACCAATCCATCCTAAAGGAGATCAGTCTTGCGTGTTCGTTGGAAGGACTGATGTTGAAGCTGAAACGCCAATACTTTGGCCACCTCATGTGAAGAGCTGACTCATGATGCTGGGAGGGATTGGGGGCAGGAAGAGAAGTGGACGACAGAGGATGAGATGGTTGGATGGCATCACTGATTCAATGGACATGTGTTTGGGTGGACTCCAAGAGTTGGTGATGGACAGGGAGGCCTGGTGTGTTGCAGTTCATGGGGTCGCAGAGTCAGACACAACTGAACTGAACTGAGTGCCTGTTACATATATGAGGCTTTCCTCTGGGCTCTGGGAATTCACCAATGAAAAAACAGGCAAAATTCCTATGGGAAAGAGCAGATAGTAAACAAGTAAGAAAGATATGTTGTTATTAGTGATAAGTGTTGAATAGAAAAACAAGTCAGGGAAGATGAAATTCAAGGTGTGATGTCACCCAAGTTAAACCAGGAAGGGTTTTACTGAGGATGTTCTATTTGAATAGAAACTTGAAAGCGGGCATGAGTAAGCCATGCACATATCTAGGTAATGGGCATTCCAAGCGGAAAGGAGTGACTGTGTTAGACTTGTTTATATCCAGGATCTCTGCATGTGTGAAGTACAGCTGGGAGATGTGGTCAGAATGAGTTGAGGTTTAGAAATTGATGAGGTCACAGTAGAAATGGTGGAGGTGTTGGTACAGATCACTTAGAGCCTCATAGTGCTTTGTAAAGACTTGAAGTTTTGCTATGAGGGAAATGGAAAGGCAGTGGAAGATTTTGAGCCAAAGAGTAACGTGATTTGGCTTGTTTTAACAAATCACTCTGGCTCCTGTCTGGTGAATAGCTTTGAGGGATAGGGTGCAAGTAGAAAGGCCATTTGAGGCTGTTGCTGTGATTTGGATGAGGGAGAATGGTGCCCAGTGTTTGGGTGTGGCTGGAGTAGAGACTGAAGGAAGCCGAGGGCCTGTGCCGTGCAGCTGTCACAGTGGATGGCGTCCTGCACAGAGGGTAGCGGCGTGACCTAGACTTGTTTCTGCCACGTGAGCTCCTCGTGTTTGGAGAAGGGCAAGGAGAGCAGTGTGGCTCCAGGGGAGGGCGTTAGGTGAGGGGTGGAGGGAGCGGGTGGGCGGTCTCAGTGTTGATTTTTACATGTATTTTGGAGGTTTCCCAGATACACCAGTGTCAGACAAGAAGAGCACAGACTTAAGAATGACAATAGGTTTTTAAGGTGAATGACTGGAAGTATAGAGTTGCTGTTTTTTTTTTATTATTATTATTATTAAAACAGGGATAACTGTGGGAGACTCAAGTTTGAAGGGGAATATTTAGAATTTAGTGTTGGACATGTTAAGTTTGAGAGTGCCTATTGGATTTCCTTAAGAGTAGGGAGTGGATATATTATGTGTGGAGTTCAGAGGAGAGCTAGGGGCTGGGATAGAAATGTAGAGATCATCAACATACCGATCAGAGAAGGCAGTGGCACCCACTCCAGTGCTCTCGCCTGGAAAATCCCGTGGACGGAAGAGCCGGGTGGGCTGCAGTCCATGGGGCTGCGAAGAGTCAGACACGACTGAGCGATTTCACTTTCACTTTTCACTTTCATGCACTGGAGAAGGACATGGCAACCGACTCCAGTGTTCTTGCCTAGAGAATCCCAGGGACGTGGGGTTGCACAGAGTCGGACACGACTGAAGCGACTTAGCAGCAGCAGCAGCAGCAGCAACATACTGATGGTGGGCGACAGATGAAATTACCAAGGGTATGGCTGCATTTAGCGAAGGGGCTGATAACAGCCCGGAGGCGCTTTAGCTTGTAGAGAAGGTCGCTCCGTCGTGTCTGTCTGCGGCCCCATGGACTGCACAGTTACGCAGAGTCTTACCAAGACTGCCTCTTGTTAAGTGTGTGATTGAAGAAAAGCGAGAGAGTTAGTTGCTCAGTTGTGTCTGACTCTCTGCCATCCCGTGGACTGTAGACCCCCAGGCTCCTCTCTCCATGAAATTCTCCAGCCCCGAGTACCGGAGTGGGTAGCCATTCCCTTCTCCAGGGGACCTTCTCAATCCAGGGATCGAACCCAGTTCTGCCACATTGCAGGCAGGTTCTTTACCAGCGGGGCCACCAGGGAACAGTTAGGAGAAATCAGCAGAAGAGGGTGAGAACACAACCAGAGAAAAAGGAGAGAAGACTGAGAATTTGTCCTGACGTTAGCTGAAAGCGTATCAAGGAGTGACTGGGATGTTAAGTAAGATGAAAACTTGGATTGACTGTTGAGCAGAGTGATGAAGAGATCACTAAAAATTTTGATGGAAAAGGAGTTTTGGTGGAGTGGTGGATGTGACAACCTGATTGGACTGAGTTCGAGAGGAAATGGGAAGAGAGGACATGGAGACAATATATACAGTTCTTTCAGGAAGTTTTGCTGTAACCAGAAAAAATGGGGCCGCAATTAGAGGGAAGAGTGAGGTTAAGAAAGATTTTTATGATGATAGAAGCAGTTGTATGGTTGAATGCTGGATGAAACTAGAGAACGAGGCAAGAATTAACTGGGACCCTATCTTTGAGTAGCCGATAGGGCATGGCTTTTATGCACAAGAGGAGGCATTTGGTTGTAGTTACAATCACGGAAGCTTTGTAGCAATATGATAGAGGAGGAAGACGAGGGGTACAGAGGCTGCTGTGTGGTTAAAGTAGTAGGAATCTGTGGAGTTCTCTTCAGATAACATTCATTTTCTCAGAGATAGGAAGCAAGATCCTCAGAGGTAAGGTGTGGGGGGAGGATAAAGTACTGGAGGCGTGGGAGAGGAGAAGATGTAAAATAATAACGAAAAGAACGGGAACGCATGAGAGAAATAGAGCGTGATTGCCAGGCAGGACCCCCTGGACGTTAGGAATGGTGAAGGTGAAACGGAGCAGGCTGCGCAGCTGTGCTTTTCGTCAGTCTTCGCTGCATCAAGTTAGAGAGCTGGATTTAATGAGGACTTAAAAAAAAATTCAGTGCTCATTTTCTTTCTAGAAACACTGTCCTTGTATCATTTTTGATACCTTTTTGTTTTCTGCCTGGCATGTCTACTAAATACACAAGAGGAAAGAAATACAGATAGTTCTTGAGGGCACAAATAATTTTTTACTGTGTTTAAAAACCTGTAAGGGAAGAATTTCTATGTTGGCATTATGACTAGGTAATGCACTTGAGTTAATAAAAATTACTTACCATGTACCTCTTTATCAACCATGATATGAGAATGAAAGCTGTTTTTAAATGAAATTTGACATTTATAGCATGATTTGTTTGCTGTTGCTTTTCCTTGTTTGAACATGTATTCACAGTGCTCTATAGATAGGTGCTTATATTTATTGAATCAAGTGTAGTATCTTTTAGCAGAAAGCTAGACTGTTGTCCTTATGATTTTTTAAACACTCTTACAGAATCTAAATTCATGCTACGTTAGATTCTGCTTTGTTGTAAAATACCTTCTCATTTCTTCACAACAGTTAATTGAGAATGTTTTCGGATTATTCCATTTACTGGGGCAGGGATGGGGAAGAGAACAGTTATAACTTTTAAACAAAACTAATTATAGAGTAGGTTAATCACTTTAAATTTCTTTACATTATTTTTTCTTAATTTACTGAGGGATTCAAGTTTGAGGAATGCCTTTTTAATTGTAAGGTGTTTCACAGCAGTAAGCATCTAGTAGGTACCAGTTGAGATACACTCCTGATGATGTTTCCAGATCTTTTTTTAGTGTCTTAAAATCATTTCCAGAAAAATGTGGATTTTCTTTTTTTCAGAATTAAAATAGATTGCTTATATAAACTGAATAATGTATATATGAGAATATGGAAGTAATTTGTCCTAAAGATGATTATGGAACATGACAAGGAAATTGATAGTACTTCTTACAATGAATGAAACAATTATGAAAACAAATCTCTTTGATTACACTTGGCTGCATACTAACTTTTTTCATTACTGTTTTCAGATACTACTGCCTATCACATATATTCATGATTGGCATTTTTATTGCTAACTAATGTGAGCTGTTATTACTTGGTGTTGGTTATAATTAATTAAAAATATTTCCTACTATTCAATTGAAAGGTTTCTGTTTAGATAAAAATTGAAAAATATTTTAAAATATACCCAAGAGGAAGTGGACTGACTTTGGAAAAAAATTTCAAAATGTTAGCTTTATTGCTTATCTGAAATGGAATTTGATGAACTTTTTCATTAAGTAAAAGCTTAGTAAGAGAGTAAAATTAATAAGAAAAATAACTACTTGTATGATACGAGCTTCATAAAAATCTGTTATTCTAAAAGTTTTCAAATATGTGATTTTCTTTCTCAGAAAAAGATGTTAACAGAACAGATCGAACCAACAAGTTTTATGAAGGCCAAGATAATCCAGGGTTGATTTTGCTTCATGACATTTTGATGACCTACTGTATGTATGATTTTGATTTAGGTAAGTTCTCTGATACCCTCATTTAAAGATGTGTGTTTAATTTAGAATTTAAATTTAGCTGCTAGACGTATGTAAAAAGCTCTGTGACCTAGTTTTTATAGGGGTGGTTCTACTGGGTGCTGGAAACTTAAAAGGCTGTGGTTCCCAGACCGTGCAGCAGAGAGCAGCAGAGAGCACCAGGTTGCTGCAGCAAACTGACGGGGCCAGTGTCGGGTATTGCACACGATTGAGGGAGACAGGGGCATCTGTAGGACACTGCCCTAACTCCTAGCTGGAGTTGTTCAGGGTTTCAGCGCTAGATCGCCACATTCCTTCCTTCTGATGAAGTTGTGTTCACAAAGGAGAGTTTTTGACTTTGCTGTGATAAGCAAGTACTGTGAGAAAATAGATGAGGATGGTGGCATCCCATTGGATTCCAAAGTTTGGGATGTAGTGTGGTGCCCAACAGGTCCTAAAGTTCATAGGATATAAGTATTTATTTAGTTGTTTGGACATGTTTAATAAATGGAAATGTTATTAATATTTTTGAACCTGGGATGCCTTGGAAAAAAATTCCTGAGGCGTACTGTGACCTGAGAAAGTTTGGAAACCTTTTTTTGATAGGCTTCTCCCTTATGAAGAAGAATGCTGATTTGATAGCATAGATAAGAGGTGCAGATAATTACCTAGGGCATGTGAAACTTTACTCTTTCTTTCTTGGTTAGTCTGCTTTCTACCAGGAATGGGTTGGAAAGACTGGGGCTGGAGGTTGGATTGGGGCATTGCATGGGGAAAGTGATGCTAAGGGCTAGAAAACCTGAGGAAACAGTATTTGAGACGACTTGAGCTGTTTCTTTAAGGGACCAACACACTCCCTAAGCATCCACCTTTAAGTGAGTATTAAGAGTGGACAAGTTTCTCAGTTACCTACTGATATTAGTGACTCCCAAGTAGAGGATACCGAGGGTAGATGTTTCCAGATTACCTTAATAGAACTTAAAACTTTGTTTTGGAGAAGGCAATTGGGTATTTGTCGTGTTAAACCCAAATGAATCTTGAACTGCGAGTATATTTTCTTCACTGTTTGTATCTATGAACCAAGAGTTCTTCTTGGCTTCTTATATGTGAGTTAGGGAAAGATGTAAACTCTTGAGGATCTTGCAACATCAGCCTCTATGACAGTAAGTGAATATCACAGATTTCTCAGTGCCCAGTCCTGTCGGGTCATACCTATAATGAACCCCAGATTGGATCACTGAAAATACTAGGGACTGGAATGCTTCTCAGGTGACCGAGTGTTGTCCTGCTCAATTTTGATTGTATTAGCAGCCTCTTTTAAGAAGTGGATTAATAATCCCAGTTGTATGAATAAAGTTATATTGATTTAGAGAGTGACTCAGGGCTGCATAAGTAGTAGATACTGGACTGGGGGTGGAGGCCCAGCTCTTTATTTCAGGCTGGCATTTAAAAAAAATTTTTTTTAATTTATTTATTTGGCTGTTGTGGCATATGGGATCTAGTTAGCTGACCATGGATTGAACCCAGGCCCCCCCCTGCTTTGGGAGCACAGAGTCTTAGCCACTGGGCCACCAGGGCGTTTTCTAGGCCAGCATTCTTACCTCCACACGTTCAGCACCCCAACCCATTGCCATTTCAGTTTCTATTAACCACTGTTGGAAATAGGGCTTTTATAGCAGAGAACAAGAGGCATCCTCTCTGAAGGTAATTGTGAGGTGGGGATTAACGTATAGTCTCAGAGGTCGTTCCTAATGCTCAATCTTTCCAGGTATTGAGTCCCAGACAAGCTATTTGGATAAATTGCTGTTTCCATTTGTCTGTATTAACCCCACATTCTTAGGTTATCTGAAACATACCCAGGGATTTTATTAAGAACTCTGGCATTGAAAGAAGCCAGGGTAGTTTCTGTAAAGCCCTGGACCAAATTGCTTGCTGTTTGACATGGATTTGAAGTAGCAGACAGTCACGTCTGACTCTGCAGCTCCGTGGATTGTAGCCTGCCATATTCCTCTGTCCATGGAATTTTCTAGGCAGGAAAGGCAACTAGAGAAGGTTGCCATTTCCTCATCGAGGGGTCTTCCTGACCCAGGGATTTAACTTGCATCTCTTGCGTCTCATGCATTGGGCAGGTAGATTCTTTACCAGCTCCCCCACCTTCTTGCTGTTTACTCGTAGTAAAGTAACCTGGGCTGTAAATTTACTCTTGTAGTTGATTTTGTCCTATTGAGTTGTTTGGCTTCTTAGCCCACAGATGAGGTATTGGTGTGTTTGCATTTAATACAGTCTCATTAGTAGTGAGGAGGAAGGCAAAAACCATCAAAAGCAGACAGAAGACAAACATTACCAAAAGCAGATAGAAGAACTCAAGGAAGAGTAACTTTTACTTAGTGTAGACTGTACACCTAAGGTGTTTCTGTGGGAGGTACCTATTTTTTTCCTACAATGTATGTTTATAATCATGATCCTGAATAAACAACAGAAGGTTAAATTATACTCAGAATATACTTATTCTGTATATAAGGCAGGAGTGTGTCCAGTAGAAAAAAAATGATTCCCAACACTTAAGATTTTTTTTTTTTTTAATTTTATTCTCTAATAACTGAATAAGCTTCAGTTAACCTGGAAAATTGACCTATGTAAAGATGAAATCTTTCTTTTCTCTTTAAGAATGTGTACATTAGGATGATGATTTCATTTCTAACACCTCTCAACTAAAACAACTTTGTTACGAAAGTAATTTAGGGGAACTTCTTCAGACTTCGTAGTAGTACTGATTAAGATGTATATCAGTCAGCACTAGTGCAGAATCTGAACATCATTGAATGCTAATTTAAACAGCTTTAATCTTTCTTTAATTAAAAGGAATTTGTACGTTAATTCCACTCCCACAACTCATGACATACCCCAAAAACATCATGTATACAATAAAATAGATTTAAAGCAACAAGAGTATGAAGAATAATTTGACTAGTTGATTTAACTAAAACTTACAGAAGAAATACAGTACTGATCTGGTATGAAAGCTGAAGACTTAAAGGATTAAATTAGATTCTTAGAAGTTTTTATTCATTATAACTGTATAATAAAATTCGTTTTCCCCCAGAAGAAAGGTGCTTTGTAAATCTTTTGAATAGCACACTTTGAAATAGTTCTGTTAAAGACTGTAGGTAGTCTGACCCAGTAAAGTGGTACTCTTTTGCACTTTGTTGAATTCAGATAAATTTCCTTCATGCTTTGATTGGTTTAGCCTTTATGTTTGTCATTGCTTTCATTGTGTCATTGCCATGTGGGAAAGTTTTGGTGATAACAGTCTAGTCTTCATTCTAACCTACTTCTTTTCTTAAGAAAAATGTTGTATTAGCCAGGGGAAAAAAAGAAAGATTGCTTATAAGATATTGGCTTATGTAATTATGAAGACTGAAAGGCCCGCAGTCGGCCATCTATAAGCTGGGACCCAGGAAAGCTGGTGGTGTAGTTTAAAGCCTTCTGAGAGCAGGAGAGCCATGGTCTAGGTCTCATTCCTGAGTGAAGGTATGAGAGCCAGGAGCACTGAGGGCAGATAGATGTCTCAGGCCAGGCAACCAGGCAGGGAGCAAATTCAGTCTTCCTCCATTTTTTTGTTCTATTCAGGCCCTCAGTGAATTGGATGATGCCCACTCACATTTCTGAAAGCCATCTGCTTTAATCAGTTCACCAATTCAAGTGCTAATCTCTTCTGGAAAAACCTTTGCAGATACTCCTAGAAATAATGTTTAACCAGACATCTGGGCATCCTGTGGCTCACTCAAGTTGACACACAAGCTTCATCATCACAAGTGTGTCTTATTTTTTTAAAAAGCATCTGCAATACATTTGTATAAATGCTTACATTTAGGTATCACGTCATATGCTGTTTTTTTCTAGCTCTTTTCTCTAAATGTCTTGGCTACTCCATTGTTTGGCACTGTAATAAGGGACCCCAAGTTTGTGTGTGTGTGCGTGTGCACTAATGTGCATGGAGCCGTACTTTCCCACGGGGTGAAGTGCAGACATAGTGAGGTTGATGGGGATTAGGCGTAGCAGCAGGTGACAGGGAGAGGCTAATAGCAGATAGAACTAGACTTCGGTTCGTAAGGAGATCCTGAAGTGAACGGGTGTCTTTATTACACTGTTAACCCAAGTTTTCTTAAGAGACTTCGGTTTACCTGCTTCCTGTGGTCATTTTTAAAGCTTTCTTCCAAAATAGGAAGAATGATGTAAAATTATGTATAATTTCTTCAGAAATATCCCCTCTCCTTTAAAAATATGCATACTGTTTTAAATGACTTCAGTGCACATAGATTTTGGGGAATGATAAGAATGTAAGTTTTGGTTCTGCAAATGAAAGCCTGTTTTCCTCAGACTGTCATTGGAGGAAAAACTTCTCTGTGTAACTTTAACAAATATACAAGTTACCAAAGTTGAATGATAATATGTATGTGAAAAGGCTTTGTAAGAGCTCTTATCCCTTGGTTCATTCAGGTCTCTATATTTTAAGTTTGAAATCTAATTGTAAAATAGTTAAGAAAGTTGAGGATTTTTAAGACTTTTGACATGGTCTGATGAAAAGCAAAACGAAGACTTTCTGTTTTTTTTAAGGGAGGGGCCTGATTCTTTAACTTTCCAATTTTTCTTTTAATCAAGGGCTTTAAATTAGTGTCATGATTGAGAAATTGTAAGAGCATCAAGAGAAAGATGGTTGAAATGGTAGTTTTAGATACAAAATATTGATTGGATTTAAGTCCATTTGCTAGCATTGATTGGGTTAGAGTAACAGCAAAAGGAAAAAAAAGAGAAATTAAAAGAGGTAATTTTGTTGTGGTTATTTTTGTGTGGATTACCAGTGTCTGGTTGCTAAATCAGTTGGACCCTTTTTAGGTCTTATTTCACTTGGCTTATTCATGACAGTTTGGTGGTGTTGTCTACTCTGACCTTGCAGCTTCCTTCCCCTTGACTTTTCCAACAGTCTTCTCCGTTGCTTTCCCCACCTTTCCTCTTAACTATTCTTTCACAAATCTTCTTTGACTATGTTCTTTTCAGTTTGATGTTTCTCTGGGTTTCCCATCATCCCTCTTTATCATAATGCTTTTGCACATAATTTTTTAGTATTATCCTCTCTCCTGATAGTGATACCTACACTGAGACACACAGCAGTTACATATCTGCTTTGACCTCTCAAGCACCTCCCATTTCTCACCTGGTTGCTAGATTTCCTCCTCATTGTTTAAGAACATCAGTATACACAAGTTTGTGAAACCCGAAAAAGATGTAATTTTAAGTGAGTTGGCGGAGATATGCATAGATGGATACAGAAAGTTCAGGTTTTTAGAGGTATGATTAGTTTTTCTTGTTTATTTTAAGGCTACGTGCAAGGAATGAGTGACTTACTTTCACCTCTGTTATATGTGATGGAAAATGAAGTGGATGCCTTTTGGTGCTTTGCCTCCTACATGGACCAAATGGTAAGAAGAGAGATTCCTTCTTTTAATCAAACTAATCTTGAATATTTTAGTTATGTAATCTTATTATATAAAATGGATGTTTATATTCAGCCAGTCATGGAGAGCTTTAAAAGAGCTGCTCAGTTGTCTGTTACTTTTCAAAAGGCTCGGAAATGCTGGTGATATTTTTAATATGAAAAGTAGATAGTAAGTGCCTATAGAAGAGGGATAATCAGGATTTAATATTGGTAAATGCTTATGATCTGCAGAAGGGTAATGAGTCATAGAATATTGATGAAGTAGATGATTCAGTTCTTGTGAGGTAGTTTCATTTCATCTATTTCAGAGATAAAGCTTAGTCATGCCGAGTAATATCCTTACCTTTTGTGAACATTTTAGATTTTATCATTATAGTGACTGATTTTTCTCCAGATGTTTTTGAACTATTTGTAACATTGACACTTTCTTAGTTTTTTCATAAGCATGTGATTATTAGAGTTGAACTGTCTATATACATATTATTGCAAAGAACATTTTATCTATTATCATTGATGTATCTTAGAGACAGAGTTCTAGGACAATAGTACAGAGAGTATTAACAGGAAAATAAAATAGAACGGTCTTCTCAAGTAATCTTTAGAAAGTGGAAGGGGGAAAAAAAGCAAAGGGGCTAAGAGGAGATAAAAGCATATGAAATCCAAAGACCTGACTACATAGGTCTCTGTACTTCTTTCAAAATAAAATTAATACACTTAATGCTGGCCCTTGATGGTTGGATATTGAAATGGCTTGCTTGTAAGTGGATAAAGATTTCAAATATGTAATCATAGCAGTGATTCCTTGTAATATTGAGTCTGGGATACAGATGTGAAACTTTTTGGTTGCTTCTGTTTTTTGATGACTTCTGTTCTTCCTCTCTTGCTTGCCTGTTTTTATTTCCCCTTCGAATTTGTCTCAGTTTTATCTGTTTCCTCAAGTCTCTCCTCCATGGTTCCAGCTCATCGTTACTTCGCCTAGTTCTTTTCCATACTTAATAAGATTTGATAGTTTTAAAGTATTTTTTTACTATTAAAGTAATAAATAGTCAAATTATATAGTCCTTTACCATGAATTAATATTTTTGGATTATTTAGAAAGATTATTAATTGCAGTAATCTGGTAATAACCTTTTTGATTGGTTGATTTTTACCTGCCTTCTTAGTTCCATATACTTAGTTCCATAAGTGCTCTAGAAACCTGAGGCATTTGTTATAAAGGTCTGTACCACTGATAATAATTGTATAAAAACTGTTGTTTGTTTTCCTTGTGTTTTTGTTGTTTATCCTCTTTTCACTAGAGCTGGTATGATAAAGAGGTCATGTCTTTGTTTAACTTGTTCTGTGATATGCTTCCAGAATTTTCCTGATGCTTGACATGAGGTGTGTGTTCAACAGAGTTTTGTAAAATAAATACATGAGTATTTCCCCAGTGCTTAGTTTAGATGTCAGCTTATAGTAGGTTTTCTAAGTATTAGTACAAATGTATGGCATTTACTTTTTCTGTCCTTGTTCAGTCGCTAAGTCGTGTCTGACTCCGTGACCCCATGGACTGTAGCACTCCAGATTCCTGGAGTTTGCTCACATTCATGTCCATTGAGTCAGTGATGCTACCTAACCATCTCATTACAATAGTGGTTTTCATAAGAGCTAATACTGGCATGTTCAAATATATATTATCTTGTGTGCTAGATATGTATATACATGCATATGTGTGCATGTACTTAGGCCTCAGATGTAAAGACCACTTTCTGAACATCTTTAATACACATTTCACAGTCTATTTGTCATTTTTGTGTATGGAGGTTCAAGTTCTTTGTTCTGTCTTTTTCAACAGTAGCTGTTCTCTGCCTTTTCCATTGACAGCGGTCTGGGGATATTTCTAGTCTTTATTCTAAAAAGATTTCTTAATGTCTGCTAACATCTTTTGTGTCATAATATGAAACATAACATGAAGCATTTCATGATGTGAAAGGGCAGTAAGTTACAATCAAAATAGTCTGCACAGGTATTCCCACTGCATTGTTACTGTTTTCGTGTCCTTGAATCTGTTCTGCTGTTTGATTCCTTCTTTTTGTTTTACAGCTTTATTTCATGTAAGTTTTTACTACTTTATGGAGGCTGAATCCAATGTCTGTGGATTCACTTTTGTTGGTATTTACTCGCATCTAGTGTTGGTCTAGGCATAGACTTCTGTCTGTTACCACCATATTATAGAAACAACTGCAAAATGATCTAATGAACTTCCTTATAGCCAGCATTCATTTTGCCATATAGTTTTAACTTGCCCTTCCTTCTTACCCCCTTCGATATACATGTGTTTGTGTGTATATACACATACCCATACCTGTGTATATGTACACATACATATATGTATATATGCACACATGTGCATACATAGGTAATGTACATACGCATTTATTTATAGTTAGACTTGAAGCCCTCTGTGTATCCATTGTCGACCTCCTTTTCCTTTCTGCAGGAATAGCTACTTCTCTGTCATTTTGGGAGTACTACTTTTTATAGCAGAGTGGATAGCAGTGGCCATGCCACGTTGTTACTTCCAAAACAATGGAAGCTTTTGGCCATGTCACAGCAAAAATTATACTGTTAATCAAAGAGTTAGTCCTGCCTTTCCCTTTTATTTTCCTGTGGGAAATGTGAAGAAACCATATCCCCAAAACTTGCGTTTGTCTATTATAGCATTTCATTCACTAAACTATTCATATCACTAAAGAGAAACCAGTTTATTGAGAATCAGTAGCCCTAATTTCTTTTTAACCAACTAATTTAATTGATACTTCTAATAAAGCACTATTATTGTCTCAAAAACTAAAAGAAATGTGAGGGGGAAAGGATGTTATTCTTAGGCTTTTCACAAAGATTAGGGCAGTAGTTCACCATAAAGGGGTTAGAACATGAGGGTTAAAGGGATCATAATCATAAGAAACCTTTCATTTATTTTGGTGCCCTCCCCATCCCCAAACCTGGACTGAACTTTTGGTAGCGAATCTACTCACTTTCAGAGATTAAAACATTTAAACCACAGTAGTTCTCAAACTTTATGATCTCAGGACCTCGTCACACTCTTAAATATTATTGCAGATTCTAAGAGCTTTTGTTTATGTGGGTTATATCTGTTGGTGTTTGTTATGAGAAGTTCTAGGAAATTTATAAATATCTTGTTGTTTAGTTGCTAAGTTGTATCCAACTCTTGCAACCTCATGGACTATAGCCTACCAGGCTCATCTGTCCATGGCATTTCCCAGGCAAGAATACTGGAGTGGGTTGCCATTTCCTTCACCAGAAGATCTTTCCAACCCAGGGCTGGAACCTGTATCTTCTATATTGATTGGCAGGTGGATTCTTTACCACTGAGCTACCTGGGAAGCCCAGATATTTATTTATTTATTCATTTAAAGATAACAGTAAACCTTCTGAAGTTTTACATACATTTTTAAAAAATGAAAAATAATTTTTCCAAAACAGAATTTACTGAAAAGAGGGATTATCTTCCAGTTTTAATTTTCTTTTAATGTGTAGTATTTAGTTTAATAGGAGATAGCTGACTTTCACATCTGTTCCTGTATGCAGTCTATTGCAATATATGGCCTTCTTATAGCCTTTACAATTATGGGAGAATTTAAAGTGCAAAATGCATAGATTGTTTTAGTATTGCTGTTGTCATGAAAATGGTTTTGACCTCATAGATTCCTTAATGCTATCAAATCATAAGAAATAATTAGCTAATTCTTTAACACTGGACACATATTAAAGCTAAAATTAATTTTATTTCCTATGTTAATTTAAAGAAATATTTAGCAGTAAAGTGATTTGATAAAAGTCTGTATCCCAAATGTATGTCCCTTTCACCCAGGTTTCTTATTTGATATAAGAATAGTATATCAGTCAGTCTACAGCTGCTGTTGTCTGCATTATTCTTTATCTTAAAAAATTGAATAGTGGGAAAAAATAATCTTTTAGCATTTTAATTAGTTGTGATTTTAAAATATAACCAATATGGTGTAGTCCAACATTTGTCCTTATTTTAATGGCACAGTTATCAGTGGTTATGTACTGTAAAATATTTATTAAGTATTACTTAATATATTTTTTTAAAGCATCAAAATTTCGAAGAGCAGATGCAAGGCATGAAGACCCAGCTTATTCAGCTAAGTACCTTACTTCGGTTGTTGGACAGTGGATTTTGCAGTTACTTAGGTGAGTTGAGTGAAACAAAGCTATACTCAGCAAATTGTAGGGTAATATGCAGAGAGAAAAAATGTAGACTGTATAATCCACCAGTGTTGCCTGGGTTCCTCTGAGGAATAAAACTGTGGGACCAAACTGTCCCCCTTGTACAGTTCGGCCTTAAAACAGTTTATTCATACTATGAAATACGAGTCATCTCTCATTTGTGAAGACTGCCCCTGGGTTGGGAAGATCTTTTGGAGGAAGAAATGGCAACCACTACACAACCCACTTACCTGAAAAATTCCATAGACAGGAGCCTGACGGGCTACGGTCTAGAGTTGAAAAGAGTTGGACATGACTGAGTAACTGAACACACATACTCTCTCACCCCCATATCAAAATCCGTGGAGACTCAAGTCTTTTACATAAAGTGGCATATTATTTGCGTATAACCTATGCACATCCTCCTGTATACGTTAGATCATCTCTAGATTATTTATTATACCTAACAAATAGTTGTAAATACAATGTAAATCCTTTTTAAATAGTTGCCAAGTGCAGCAAATTCAAGCTTTGCTTTTTGGAACTTCCTGGAATTTTTTTTTCCCCCAAATATTTTCCATTCACAATTGGTTGAATCCACAGACAGAGAGTCAGCTGTTATTTGGTGGTTTGCTTTTAAAGAATATAGCCTACAATTCTGAATCGTTTCCTTGAATTAGTAGAAGACAATTAAACTTATAGGACTTTTAAGCCTAAGATGAACAGAAAAATTTGAGTTTGAAATAGGTACCCTATTCTGAGATAATTAGTGTAAGAGGAAGTAAGGTGTTTTTTTTTTCTTTTTTTGTAGAATCCCAGGACTCTGGATACCTTTATTTTTGCTTCAGATGGCTTTTAATCAGATTTAAAAGGGAATTTAGTTTTCTAGATATTCTTCGATTATGGGAGGTAAGTTCTTAAATTATTGTAAAAATGTAACACTTTTTATGGAAATAACCATTTTGTTTCTATAAAGGGATTATAGTATCCTGGCTGAAATTTCTAAAGCAGTTCTGAAATTCTGATGTTTTGGTCTCTCCTTAAAAACTATGTTGAACTGAATATGTGGTCTTGGGAGCTTTTTTCTGTAGATCACATCCTTTTGAGACTGGGGGCCAGGAGGTTTCCCAGAACCAGTTGTGTAGACCATTTGACTTTGGGATACTTTATGAGACTGCTGAATTTGGGTGTAGATTTAAATATAGTTAAGGAAGTTTTGGCAGGCCAATCAGTTGAGATAGTACTTTATTTGTAGTCTGGAGTATTGGGAGGGAACCAACTTTTGTTCTGCTTTTTAAAGAAATTTAAGTTAGAGCAAAATACTAAGAATAATGTAACAAATATGCTACTATCTGCATTCAACGTATGTAATAATTTTGCCTTATTTACTTCTATCGAGTTGGCCAAAAAGTTTGTTCGAACGAACTTTTTGGCCAATCCAAGAGTCTTTTCTGTTTCTTTCCAAGGCAAAAAATATTGAAAGATACAGCTTAGATCTTTAATCACCACCCCAAGCCCCATTACCCTTTTTCTCACTCTGGAGAGTATTCATGATCATGTTTTTGGTTTATATCTTTTTATTCCATCTTGTACCCAGGGCACTTCATGATGAAAAGCAAGGTATATTTTCTTCTCATATGTCTCTTAATTGTTAACAGATGGCAGTACTTTCGAAATAGACTATTGGTATGATGACCGTCCACTACCTTATCTTTATAAAAGTAAAGGTGACAGAAACTTTGCCAAGGAAAGAATGGGGGAAATACTCTATTTGAATAATAAGTAAACTTAATATGCAGTGAGTATCCTGAGGCTTTTACACCTGGAGGTTGATTCCTATACTTTTGGAGGCTATGCTCCCATTAGAGAAGGTGATCCACTAACTGAAGGATCCCCACTTTCTGGAGGAGCACTTCTTTGTTTGAAATTAGAAGGAACACTTACATGTTCTTGACCTAGAATTGTACTTTAAAGTTTATCAATTTCATTAAATTAGTATCTCAGCTTCTTTTTAAAAGTTTTCAATAATTGTAATAACTCCTTAATCTGTATTTACCAAATAAATTAGGACTTTTAATGAAATCTTTGAGGTTAATTGCATTATAATTAAACTTTCAAAAATGGATTTAGTCTTAAAATGATTCTACTTGGTTTATTTTTAGTAAAAGAAGTAAAAACATTTCTGGTATGCTTTAATAATATTGTTTACATGAGTCTTTGATCTTTCTAAAAAGATATTAAGTACATTAACCAGAGGAAATTAAGACTTTAAGTTTTAGGACATTGATTAGGAAGAAATGATCAAATGTTGTACACATTTGGGTATAAATTTTGAGTGGTTGATTCAGTTTTTGTCACAATTAGAGATATTCTGATTTATTATATAATTTGTTGTTTAGAATGTAGAGCTACCTCTGGGTGTTTTTGATTCCATGCAGTGTATAACTGCATTTTTATTCCTATGATGTAGCTTTTTCCCCCACCCCAAGAAACTGAAGGTGATTTAAAAATGAAAAACTGAAGGTTCAGAAAAATATTGAAAATACCTCTAACCCTTACACCTTACCCATATAGTATTGATTAGGCTCAGAGCTAACTGTAGTCACCTAAAGAGACATGTTTGGAATTCATCATAATTCATTTATTGTTTGTGGGTAAAGGTAGGACTTTTATTCCCCACACCTCATTTCTTAACTAGAAAAAGAATGGACTACTCTATCTAGGCAAGTTCTGCTTTGCATAGAAATTCAGAATTGAGCATCGTTATCTATGAAGGAAATATTTTAGAATTGATAGAGTTTACTATGTGTTCTGTTTTCTATAGGTAATGTGGACTGAACTACCATGTAAAAATTTTCATCTTCTTCTCTGTTGTGCTATTCTGGAGTCAGAAAAACAACAAATAATGGAAAAACATTATGGCTTTAATGAAATACTGAAGGTAGTTATTCTTTTAATTTAGATTTTAATATTTTGACTCTTTCCTCTTTTTGTTGGAAAACAAACATTTCCTTGGAGTGTTATTGAATCTCTTGAGTGACTTAAAATTTTATCAATGGTAGTCAATACTAGGACCAGTTTTCTGAGAAGGACAGTTCAGCAGGTTGAACATGTTGGCCGATTATTTCTTTCCTTGCTAATTAGAAAGAGAAACAAATGCAACAAATGCTCTTTTATGCTGTTTGCTTTTCTAAACAAAGTAATACTTTTGCTTGTAACTTTGAGAAAGTAGACTTGGGACAGCTGCTGGGTTTATGTTCCATAAGCTTATTATTAACAGCTGTTCCTTAGCTTTAAAACTTTGAAATGCTCTAATGAGGGATATATTAAATTTCCCATTTACTTGTAGTCTGAGGGTATTTTGTTTTGAGGATTTTGTCTACAGTGTAATATAACTAGTATGACACCACCCTTATGGAAGAAAGCTAAGAAGAACTAAAGAGCCTCTTGATGAAAGTAAAAGAGAGTGAAAAAGTTGGCTAAAATTCAACATTCAGAAAATTAAGATCATGGCATCTGGTCCTATCACTTCATAGCAAATAGATGGGGAAACAGTGGCTGACTTTGTTTTTGGGGGCTCGAAAATCACTGCAAATGGTGACTGCAGCCATGACATTAAAAGACGCTTGCTCCTTGGAAGAAAAGTTATGACCAACCTAGACAGCTTATTAAAAAGCAGAGACATTACTTTGCTAACAAAGGTCCATCTAGTCAAAGCTATGGTTTTTCCAGTGGTCATGTATGGATGTGAGAGTTGGACTATAAAGAAAGCTGAGCACTGAAAAATGGATGCTTTTGAACTGTGTGGTATTGGAGAAGACTCTTGAGAGTCCCTTGGACAGCAAGGAGATCCAACCAGTCCATTCTAAAAGAGATCAGTCCTGAATATTCATTGGAAGGACTGATGTTGAAGTTGAAACTCCGATACTTTGGCCACCTGATTCAAAGTACTGACTCGTTAGAAAAGACCCTGATGCTGGGAAGGATTGAAGGCGGGAGGAGAAGGGGACGACAGAGGATGAGATGGTTGGATGGCATCACCGACTCAATGGAAATGAGTTGAGTAAACTCCAGGAGGAGTTGGTGATGGACAGGGAGGCCTGGCATGCTGTAGTCCATGGGGTCACAAAGAGTCGGACATGACTGAGTGACTGAACTGAACTGACTGAATATAACTAGTAATAAATTGTGTAATAGAGTATAATAGTGTTTCAGTTTCAATGATTTTATTGATTTATTCTAGCATATCAATGAATTGTCCATGAAAATTGATGTGGAAGATGTACTATGCAAGGCAGAAGCAATTTCACTACAGATGGTAAAATGCAAGGTATACAGTATTTTAAGTAATCAAAAGATTTTTTGTCTGTATGATTTTGGTGGATTGAGGTCACAAAATTTTTCTTTTTAGAAGTTAAATTAGTAAGTTGATGGCAGACACAAAGCGTTGGCTAACATTTGTTTACCATTATAGATTTACAGCACTTAATTGAAAACAATTGAATAATTATGCTAGGAGACAAACAGTAATAAGACAGAATGATAAAAGTGATGAAAACACTTTGGCAACAACAAGAGAGGCTGTAGAAGCATTGATATATTATCAAATTAGTGAACACAGAATAGGACCTCATATTAAATATAGAGTGTCTTCAAGTAAAGACAGATGCTAATCAGAAATAATTAAATGAATATTATTTGGTCAGTGTCATTACATTTATATCAGTCAAGCTCTTAATTGTCTCTAAAAATAAGGCAAGTTTGAGGTGTTATGTCCTGAATTTAAACCAAACTATTATACTCCTGGTGTATTTTGGTTTTCAGATTTTTAAGAGAGTTCTTATTTAGTCTTTGTGTCATTTGTTCATGGTTCCAAATATTTATTTTGGCTCAGTTTTTTTCTTTACAATTGTACATATTTATATACTGACGGCTGCACCAGGACTTCATTGCTGCCTGGGCTTTTCTGGTTGAGGACAGTGGGGACTGCTCTTCCTTGTGGCTCGCATGCTCCTCCCTGCAGGGGCTCCCCTGCTTGGGGAGCTCAGGCTTGCGGACTTCTGTGGCTGCAGCACACGCGCTCGCTAATTGAGGCTCCCAGGCTCAGTACTCGAGGCACACAGGCTTAGTTGCTTCACAGCATCCGGATCAGAGATCGAATCCGTGTCTTCTACATTGGCAGGTGGATTATTTACCACTGAACCAGCAGGGAAGCCCTGTTTTAGTTCACTTTTACAAATATTTATTTGATAGCTGTTCTGTTCAAAATTTGTCAGTGATACTTTTCAAGTTTAAGGAACATTTGTGTATTGAGGGAAAAGAATGAAACAGAATGAAATAAATGCAAAATGTTAGAATGCAAAATGTTAGAAAACAGTGTGTTTGTGGGAGTGGTGGGGTGGGGTAGGGTGGGGAGTGGCTAATTCAGAATAGAAGATCAGAAAACCACTTATTAAAAAGAGTGGTTTGGATTTCATTTCGAGTGGAGAAGGAAGGTCTGAGAAGGTGCATAACAATTGCACTGTTGGAACAAATGTTCGATGTTATCTTAAGTAGCAAGTGTTAATTTGTGATTACTTTTCCTCTGTGGTGAATGATGATTTTATATTTGGCTCTTCTTATTCAGGAGTTGCCGCAAGCAGTTTGTGAGATCCTGGGGCTTCAGGATAGTGAAGTTACAACACCAGATTCAGACAATGGGGAAGACGAAAACGTTGGCATGACTATTTGTCCTGCATCTGCATTTCAGAGTAACTCGTTGCCTGTCCTTACTGCCAGTGGAGGCAGAGATGACAACCCAACAGAAATACCCATGTCCCCCAATGTCAGCAGATTAACACCTGCATGATCATTCTTTGAAGAGACACTTTGTTACAACTTTTTTTCAAGTACTTGAAAGGTGGAAATTTGAAATCTTGGTATTGATCGTGCTTTAAGGTTTATGGAAAGAATGTGTAGTGATGTTCTTGCATTAAAGCTTTACAAAGATTTAAACTAATTATTTTTGTAGTTACTTCTACCAAGTAGCCTTTCCTTTTCAATAACATTCCTTAGTATTTTTTATAGCTAAGTACATTTTATTTTCTTGCTGATGAACTGGAATTGGAAAAATAGTACAAGTGGATGAGTTGGAAATTATGCACTTTTGAAAACATTCACTTTGTTTACTCCAGGTTTAGCAGGTTTGGATTTGATTAAATGCTGAGCCTTTCTATAGCTTTCTAAGCTGAGAAGTACGTTGTGGCCCAGTGATGAAATGAAAGAATTTATTTTTCTCTCTTGTTTACAAAAATACTTAGCTTAAATATTTACACTGGTTGAATGTGATTTAAATTGGACATTTTCATCAATGCAATTTAATGTGTAGATAAAGAGCTATTTCAACCATAATAAGTGGATTGGCAGTATATTTTTTACATTGAACTTTTCTTCACTTGTATATAAAGACTGTATAAGTACTTATTTATGAGTATAAGAAAGGATAGGCATATTTTCTTTAATTGAATAAACTTGACTATTGATTTATATAACCTGATTTCACAAAGTAAATACATAGCTTCAGTATGAGATCTTTTTCAAAGCTATTTTCTTAACCAAACATTTATTTCAGGAGACTACATTCAACCCCATATCTGGTGTAATTTTCAGGTTAATTGCTTATAGTCTCATTTTACTAATAATGTTTACTATCTTTCCTAATAATGCATTAACTGATTAATCAGGTCTTTAAATTTTTATGAAATACTCTTTACCAAAAGCTTACGTCAAAATTTCATTATACTATCATGAGTCTCAAAATAATGCTCTTTTGTATATGAATGAAGCTGTTGTTTTTACCATGCAGTGTTGCATGATTTTAAGTTATGTGTAATGAACATAACTGATTCCATTTTAATTGTAATTTGTTTACTTCTGTACATATCATTAAAATAAATTTGAAGTTGAAATGGTGTTTTCAGTTAAATTGCACTTGGAAATAATCTGCTAGTTCTTCATCAGAAGAAGAAAACCCTGAGATAGACCCTAGTGCATCTTGTATCTTTATATGATTGAAACAGTCGTTTGAATGAGTTGTGGAAAGAAGTGAGAAACATGACTCTTTTATAAAGAAACTTTCTATTAGCATGAAATTGAGTATAGTATTACCTTGGAGGATATAATTATCTGAATCAGTAAAGCAACTTCCTACAAGTGAAGTTAATAATGTAAAATAAAAGTTACATAGTTCTAAAATGGTCCACTAGATAGATTCCCAGCACCCTGCCTCCCCGCGGGCCCCCCTCTCCCCGCCCCCCCCAGAGAACTAGGGAACCAAATGAACTTTTTCTTACTTGAGCTTTAACTGACAATCATGACAGTAGAACCATTAGATTGTAGTTTTTAATATTATATGTGTGTTATCTTTCATCAGTTAATAATGAGTAAGTCTATTCAGAAAAAAAAGTAAACTGATCAAAGCTCGGTATCTCCAGCCTTTCATTTCCTGCTGTTCAGGAAATTGCTGAAAACATCTTGATGTCCTTGTTCTTCCTGGACAGGGACTTTTGGGGAGATTTCCCCCCCCCCCCGCCCCAACTATGTAATATAATGTCTACTTCAGAGTTTTAAAAAATCTTAAGACATTTAGTAAGTTTAACTTTTGTGAAGTTTTATTTTTAAAACTACTTGTTAAAAACATTTTTACTAAACATGTAATATTTCTCTTTGGTCCATTTTTTATATGTAAATAATACAGTGCTAAGTAAAGTCTGATTTAATGCTACTCCTCAGAACCAGCTAGCAAATAACCATGTAAACTCGAACTGTTGATATTGCTAAGATAGATACAGTTCAGGTAAGGGTCTTAGTCTGACTTTTAAAAGAATTGTTTGTTTTAATTTTCACCAGGGGCTCTGTCCTTGCCAATAACACATAAAATATTGAAAGTGAAAATGCAACTCGCTCAGTCGTGTCCGACTCTTTGCAACCCCATGGACATTCCATGGAATTCTCCAGGCCATAATACTGGAGTGGGTAGCCTTTCACTTCAGGGGATTTTCTCAATCCCGGAATTGAATGCAGGTCTATCCTGGTTGCAAGCGGATTCTTTACCAGCTGAGCCACGAGGGGAGCCCAAGAATAATGGAGTGGGTAGCCTATCCCTTCTCCAGCAGGTCTTCCCGACTCAGGAATCAAATCAGGGTTTCCTGCATTGCAGGTGGATTCTTTACCAGCTGAGCTATATTATGTGCTGTGAAAAATGTTTTCAATTCTGATAGGAGTCTATGGGCAATCTTTTTGTATTGAAGATTAGAGGATTGCCATTGTATATTGTATTGCTTGGCTTAAATTTTGACTTACACGTCCTTAAGTTTTTTTTTTTTCAAGTAGTTCCTTGGTTTCCTAAGGTGGATTTGCCCTAGTTCTGATCACTTTTAGTAAAAAGTGATGACAGTCAACTTTGACTATTTTGTGTAGGTTCTTCCTCTGTTCTTACATTTTGAAGAGAAACTTTCAGTGTCATTTTATTTATTAACATGAAACAGGGTTAAATTTGAGATGAATCTGAAAGTTGTTTTAATCAGTATCTAATGTCATTATCCGACAGTAAACGTCTGTACTTACTATACTGAGTTGGCCAAAACGTTCGTTAGGGTTTTCTGGTAAAGAAACCATCTTAGGGAAAAACCTGAAAGAACTTTTTGGTCAACTCAATACTTTTAAGATGAATACTGCCATTTAAATAACAGTGTATTTGGCCTGTCCTCCCTTTGGGTCCTTATAATATGGGAGTTTTTTAAGTTGTTGGATTTTTTAAGTTAAGTTGAGGATTTCTCTGGTTACAAACATTTTTATCTTTAGGTCTTATAAGTATACTATTTTTCAGGCTGTCTTGACTTAGGGAAAAAGTGTGTCATCGTTAGATGCAGAGGAGATGGGGGTGGGGCAGTGTGATTGGACATACTTCTGTAAGTTCTGGGGTATTCAAAGCATTCTTGGCCCATGGGAAATTACATTGTTAAAAAACTCACTGTAAAGAAAAACAGATCGTAATCCAAATCTCTTTCTAAGAACCGTCAGGGATCAGAAATGCTGTATTTACCTAATGTAGTTCAATCCCTAGAGTTAGAATTGGAATACTTGAATAATGGAGTGAATGCTTCCTCAGTCATGTCTGACTCCGGGATTCCATGGACTTTAGCCCACCAGGCTCCTCTGGGATTTTCCAGGCAAGAATACTGGAGTAGGTTGCCATTTTTCTAGAGAATCTTCCCCAGAGGGATCAAATTTGTGTCCGCTGTCTCCTGCATTGGCAGGCGGTTTCTTTACCACTGAGCCACCTGGGAAACGCTAGAATAAATAGGTGAGCTGTTAAATACACTTTTCCTCAGATATCTGTCTGGTATATTGCTCTTCACATCTCTATGTACTAAAGTAGAATGAAAAGAACAAATTCCAGTAAGCTTCACTGTGATCAATGAACAGTTCCTTTCAGGTTTTTTTAATTAAGAAGATGTATTAACTTCAGAAATAGGCTTTTGCTGTGACAGTCAATAATGCATAGTTTTGATACCACGCTAGTCTGGAGGCACCAGACCCCATGAGTTAGCCGACTGCTTTAAAAACACACCAAGAGCTGTTTTTAAGGTTGCTTTAGATGTTTCATGGCCCGATTGTACCCCGCGTTTTTTCATGACTGTCGAAGGATCCCTTTGTAAGGCAAATTCTCCAGCGGAGAAGCCATCAAGGTACTTCTTGACGCTTAGTATAAGTACTTCTTGAAGCTTAGTACTAACACTGCATGACACTGCGCCTGGCAAGCATGGAATGCAAGATACATCCAGAGAAAATCTGAGTCACGTCCTTTTTGTTCTCGGAATCAAATGTTAAATAGGCCAAAAGGAGTATTTGCTGACCAGGGAGTCATTAGCAATGAATGGCGTCTAACGGAAATAGATAATAGAAAGACTTACATTGTTTTCTGAGTGAAACTTTTTTTTTTTTAATACTCTTAATAGAGGTAATGCTATTATAAACACACATGCTCCTATTTCTGCCTTCCAAAAGTTACTCACAATAACTTCTTTCACACACGTCAGGGTGTAAAAACATTAACCCACAAGACAGTTTTGTTAAATTCAATTTAAATGCAATTTCTAAATAAATTTGGGACAAATATTTTATTCTCTTCTGGTTTACAGAGCTTTTAAGGATTCTGTATGTAGGCTAATGAGGGGAAACCCAGTCTGATGTTTCTAGCTTCCTTCAGCCTTTTAACTTTTTGTTTAATACGACTTATCCTAAAATTTTATTGATTGGTGAAGATCGGGGTGGGGGGGAAGAATCAGTTTCATTGATACTTCATACAAACAAAAAAACCCTTGTTGCTTAAACTACAACTTACAGAATGGATGGGGTTATTCTTTTTTTTAATATATCTTTAAATTTTTTGGTCTGTATTGGGGTATAGCCGATTAACACTGTTACGACAATTTCAGGTGAACAGCAAAGGGACTCAGCCACACATATGCAGGTAATGGATGGGTTAGTCTTGACAGAGGTACATCTTAGGGAAGGAATGTAAGGAATAGGAATGTTTCAACTGTAGTCCGGTGAGTTGAATTCAAGTGGCAGAATCCTGGAGCCATCTGCCTTAGCAGAATCATTGTTTCCTAACCTATTCCCTTGTTCCTGATGGGACTATAAGTGAATCATTCCAGCCATGAGAATCCATACCCCACCCCACTCCTTTTTTTTTTTTTCTGAATACTTGTGGAAAGGAAATCCTTTACCACAGAAATTCCCATGGTTTTTTTTTTTTTTTTTTTGGTCACTCTAAATTTGATTTGTGGTGCTTCTCACATGCCTGGGCTGCTGAATTTTCTGTATTTTCAACTCTTCAGAATTAGATATGTTTAGAAGAGTGGCTCAGTGGTAAAGAATCCACCTGCCAATGTAGGAGACTCAGGAAACAGATTCCATCCCTGGGCTGGGCACGCTCCCCAGAGGAGGAAATGGCAACCTCCTCCAGGATCCCTGCGGGGAAAATCCTATGCACAGAAGCCTGGGGGGCTATAGCCTGTGGGGTTGCAAAGAGTTGGACGTGACTGAGCAGCTGAGCACTGCCCCCCCACCCCAAGTTTATTCTGCAAGAAGAGTTGAATAGTTGTGAGCATTTTATTTGTTAGCTTTACAGTGTGGAGTAAGTCCATGAGAGTCCTGGCCTCAGTCCAGGGGGTCCCTCTTTAATCTCGTTCCATAGTTTCCGAAGTTGTTATTAAAGACTCACATTGTCTGAGAGCTTCACTATGGCTTTTTTTTTTTTTTTTTAAATACAGGAGCTTCTTTGTTAAACTTGCTTTTAAAAACCTTGAAGTTTTGTATACCTTAATTTTCTTCTTGTTTTATTTATTTGCTATCACTGACAATTTCTTGGCCACAGTTTAGAATAGCATAACTGTATCAACACAAATATGAGTTCTTTTGATTGGTGGTGCTAATGGACAAATAATACAACTAGCTTGAGGTGTTCGTTTTCTCAGTTCTAGGTGGCTTAGGGTGGGGTGTAGATGCTTGGATCATAAAGTGCTTTGTGTTCTTGCCACAGGCATGGAGTTTATCCTGTAACGTTCTGGGAGTCAGGTGTCAGAAAAAAATTTATTCACACTGAATTGTTCGTACTAGAAAATGCAAAACATTTTCGTAACGAATGCAAAACAGAAGGGTTAAACTATTTGCGTAGGAGGACACGTTTTAGAGTCAGGTAGTCATGGATTTGAGACCTGGCTCCGTCGCTTCTTAATATTGTGACCATAGTGGTTCCCAGTAAATGGAGTATATATAAAACGTTTAGTACAGTGCCTGGCATGATAAATAAATGCTATTGTTATTTGATGTCAACCAAACAGATACCTCGACTGGCCATTGTTTTTTATTCTTAAAGCTACGTGGTCTGCTTTTCCTGCCAAAACATAGTATCTAACAGGTACGGCCTGGGGGCACCATTTGATTTGTTTTCATTGAGGTCATTTTGATTTTAAATCTGAACTGTGTTCTGGTTTCATCTGAGCCATTGCCTCACTGACCCCAGAATAAATCACTATTCCTTTTTGGCGTTAGTTTTATCCTTTTCAAATTGGTTTAAATGTGCTTGCCTTTTAAGAGTCTTCCTTTATGAAAGTTGTCATAAAAATATGATAATGAGAACACAAATGTAAGATAGATTTCATATTTTGCTTATTAATAGAGAAGTCTCTAGTCAACCATCTTGGTCAATATAGAAAATTATAAAAAAAAAATCACCAGGCTTGTCTGCACTAAGTATTTTAGTGGTATGGGAAATTATAGTGTCTACTTGATAGTCAAAGGTCCGTCTAGTCAAAGCTATGGTTTTTCCAGTAGTCGTATATGGATATGAGAGTTGGACTATAAAGAAAGCTGAGCGCCAAAGATTTGATGCTTTTAGTGGTGTTGGAGAAGACTCTTGAGAGTCCCTTGGACTGCAAGGAGATCCATTCAGTCCATCCTAAAGGAAATTAGTCCTGAATATTCACTGGAAGGACTGATGTTGAAGCTGAAACTCCAATACTGTGGCCACTTGATGGGAAGAACTGACTCATTGGAAAAGACTCTGATGCTGGGAAAGATTGAAGGCAGGAGGAGAAGGGGATGACAGAGGATGAGGTGGTTGGACAGCATCACCGACTCCATGGACATGAGTCTGAGCAAGCTTTGGGAGTTGTTGATGGATAGGGAAGCCTGGCATGCTGCAGTCCATGGGGTTGCAGAGTCGCAACTGAACTGATTGATGGTCATGTGAACATTTTATCAGGAAAAAAATGGATTCCTAAGGCTGTAGCAGCTGGTTTTGGTTATGATTCAACATTAGGTCAGCACTGTCAGACTCTTGATACCAAATCACCCTTATCCTTCATGACTTAATTCAAATTATATTGTCTGGATATCTGACTGGTTGATAGAACGTCCTTGCAAAATTTAAATCCATCTTTGCTGAAATGTTTTTCTCAAAATGATCGTTTCTCTAGTCTGGGTATGTTCCACAGGAGTAAATCATTTCCATTGTGTCTGCACACTTTCGTGTATTATAGTATGAGTGGACGTAGTGGAGGCCACTTGAGTTGGTATCGTTTGGGGATTTTCTTCCTGTGAGCACAAGTGAATACCTCATACTGACTATGAGTATGTGTTCAGTCATGTCCAACTCTGTGGCCCCATAACCTGTAGCCCTCCAGGCTCCTCAGTCCATGGAATTTTCCAGGCAAGAAATACTGGAGCAGGTCACCATTTCCTACTCCAGGCAACCTTCCCAACCCAGGGATCGAACCTGCATCTCTTGTGTCTCCTGCATTGGCAGGCGGATTCTTTACCACTAGCACCACCTGGGAAGCCCCATACTGACGATCACGGCAAATCAGCTTTATGAAGACTTCTCATTCAAAGAGTAGGATCTCCTAAGATCTCATGTGAGCCTAAGACTTTTTTCCCCATACTGCTGCTTTAAAAAAAAAAAAAATCCTCTTGTAGACACTTAAAGTACCAGGATATGGTTCTAGTGGTAAAGAATCTGCCTGCTAATGCAGGAGATCAAGGGACGCAGGTTTGATTCCTGGGTCGGGAAGATGCCCTGGAGGAGGACGTGATAACCCACTCCAATACTCTTGTCTGGAGAATCCTATGGACAGGGGAGCCTGGCAGGGTCTTGTCCATAGGGTCACACAGAATCAGATATGACTGATGCAACTTAGCATACATGCAGAGTACTAGAATAGATGACAAGTTCATTAACTATGTATATGACAGTTGGTTTGTGAATACGTTGAAAAGAAAATAGTGTTATGTAAATACCTGCTTGAGTTTCTTAAATGTTAGTCATGGCAGGCGTATTTCATTTCTTTCCTGATAAATTACTGTACTACTAAGTTAAGGAAATACTTTAGCTATGGCATAAGTTTATTTTGGTATGGTATTCATGTGGTTAGGTTGAAGGAATTGAGAATCGATGATATAATAATGAACAATTCCTGTCACAGAACCGAAAATGTACCCTGTAAGCCCTAGGAGTCAGATGTCAATGGGAAAAAAAAAAAATCCAACCAAAGTGATCATTAGGTTGGTTGATTTTGTGCTATGAGGTTGAACCCTTTCTCTTGCCTTATTCAATGTGGTTTAAGCACAGAAGGCATACATATATTTTCTTATGACACAGACTGGATAGGCTGGAACAATGGCTTACAACCAGAAAGACTTACTTAAGGGAAAGAGACCAGACTTTCTATTGATTCCCAATCTCAAAATAACCACTCTTGATTATTTTTCAGGTAACTCCGTACTCTGACAACCCATGTCTGTCCTTTAATAACTGCACTTGCCTTCTCCATTCATCTCGGGGAGGGACCAGGAAAATTTTTTGTTATCATCAGCATATTTCCTTTTATCCTTCCCCTGAACATATTTCTTTACATCTCTGAAAATTCACCTTGATGACATTGTAATCTCAGTTGGATTTTTTTTTTTTTTTTTTGGCCATGCCATGTGGCTTGTGGGGTCTTAGTTCTCCAACTAGGAATTGTTTATTCCCTCTCCCCTCAGTTCCCACTGTATACATGCACCCTTCTTTATTGCTCCATCTTCCAATATAGTTGATATAATATCAATTTGTTCTTGTTTAGTTGCTAAGTTGTGTCCGACTGTCTTGTGACCCCTGTGGACTGCAACCCACTGGACTTCTTTATCCATGGGATTTCCCAGGCAACAAATGCTGAAATGGGTTGCCATTTCCTTCTCCATGAGATCTTCCTGACCCAGGGATCAAACCTGTGTCTCCTGAATCTCCTGTATTGGCAGGGAGATTCTTTACTACTGAGGCACCAGGGAAACTCATTATATTGGTTAGGGCAATGCAGTTCTTAGCTGAGACATGTCTTTCTTTGACCCTTTAATTTTTCTTTGGGAGACAATTCTTATTAAGGGTGTTTTTTTGTGTTTGTTTTTTACATAATTATCACTAATCCAATCTACCATATGTTTAAATCGGAGCTTGCCAATGATGGAGACTTTACCATAGGGTAATCTGATTACTCTGTTTTGTTCAGAGCTCTCAATGTCTTTTCAGGTTTTTCTTTCTTTCCTGGTCAGTCTTCAACCATTTCCCCATGCCCTGGCTGCACGGTAAATGCCCGGCTCTCAGCCTCCTGTGGTCTGAGTCTCAGTATTTGGTGCACACATTTCTTTAATCACGTTACTTTCAGGGTAATACTGTTCTCAAGCATGTCTAGTGCCCTTCTGTCCAGAGGTCCTCTGTTTTACAGTTTCCAGAAAATAAGCTCCATTCATCCCCCTGGGGGCAGGAAGGGAAGTGGCTTGGCTACGTAGAATAGAAGAGGGGAATATATAGTTTTAACTGCCTTTAAAAAAATAAGTTTTATTAGGATATAGTTCATGTGCCATAAAATGCACTCTCTTAAAGTCTGCAGGTCACTGATTTTTAATATATTCACAGAGCTGTGTGAGTACTCTAATATTTAATCTCAGAGTGTTTTCATATCTGTCAGAAGAAACCCGGCACTCAGCAGCGGTCATTCCTGCCTCTCCACTCCCCCCAGCGCCCGACAGCCGTGAATCTACTTTCTGTCTGTCCATCTCTCTCCTCTCCCCAGTCCCTTTTCTTGTTTGTTTTCACCTCTTCACCACATTTCCTATAAATGGAATCATGCACTGTGTGATCTTTTGTGACTGGCTTCTTTCACTCAGTATGATGTTTTCAAGGTTACTTTCTTCCTTTATGTTACTGTTTATGGACACACCATATTTTGTTTTGTCTTTTCATTAGTTGATATCTGCGTTGTTATGAATTTGGGTTTTTTTTTTGTTGTTGTTGTTATGACTAAGGCTGCTATAAACATTCATGTACAAGTTTTTATGTGGCATACGTTTGCATTTTTCTTAGGTGTATACCAAAGAGTGGAACTGCTGTGTTATATGGTAACTCTAGGGTTAACTTTTTGAGGAACTGCCAAACATTGTTCCAAAATGACTACTGCATTGTAACATATACCTAGAGGTGAAATTGTTGGGTCACATGGTAACTTTGTAGTTAATATTTTGAAAGACTACCAAACTTTTCCAAAGTGACTCATCATCTTTCAATCCTATCAACAATGTATGAGACTTGCTATTTTTCCACTTTCTTCCAATATCTGTCTTTTTTATTTTAGCTTTTCTGCTAAGTCACTTCAGTCCTGTCCTACTCTGTGTGACCCCATAGATGGCAGTCCACCAGGCTCCCCCATCCCTGGGATTCTCCAGGCGAGAATACTGGAGTGGGTTGCCATTTCCTTCTCCAATGCATGAAAGTGAAAAGTGAAAGTGAAGTCGCTCAGTCGTGTCCAACTCTTAGTGACCCCATGGACTGCAGCCCACCAGGCTCTTCCATCCATGGGATTTTCCAGGCAAGAGTACTGGAGTGGGTTGCCATTTAGCTTTTCTAGTGGTTTATAAAGTAGTATCTTTTTGTGTGTTTTGATTTGTATTTCTCTAATGACTAACGTTGAGCATCTTTTCATATACTCATTGGTCACATATTCTTTGGACAAATGTCAGTTGAAATCCTTTGTCCATTTCAAAATTGGTTTACTTGTTTTTTCAATGTCAACTTGTAAAAGACCCTTATATATCCTGGTTACTGCCTTCTATGAGATACATGATTTATAAATACTTTCTCCCATACTGTGGGTTGTCTTTTCATTTTCTTGGTGATGTCCTTGGAGGCGCAAAGTTTTTAATTTTGATGAGATCATATTTATATTTTCTTTGATTGCTTATGGTTTTGTTATCACATCTAAGAAAAAATTGCCTAATCCAAGGTCATGAAGATTTAATCCTATGTTTTCTGCTGACTGTTATAGTTTTAGCTTTTAAGTCAGTGATTCATTTTTGAGTTAATTTTTGTGTCTGAAGTAAGGTAGGAGTCAGTGTTCATTGTTTTTCACGTGGATATCCAAAGTTATTCTTTGCTGTCGAACAGTTTTAGCACACTTGTTGAAAATCAGTTGACCATAAATGGTCAAAACTTGTTTTGAACTCTATTCCACTTGTTTTGAACTCTTTTCTACTTGTTTTGAATTCTATTCCATTTGTACGTCTGCTGTCTTATGGGCTTCCCAGGTGGCCCTAGTGGTAAAGGACCTGCCCGCCAACGGGAGATGAAAGGGACTTGCATGGGGAAGACACCCTGAGGGGAGGCTGTGGCAGCCCACTCTGGTGTTCTTGCCTGGAGAATCCCTGTGGACAGAGGAGCCTGGTGGGCTATAGTCCAGAGGGTTGCAAAGAGTCTGACACAACTGAAATGACTTAACACATCTGTCTTATAGTGCCACACTGGTTTGGTTACTTTGTTAAATTTGAAATTGTTTAACGACTTCTTAAACAGTCTTTGACCAATTCTTTTCCAGTCTCCTCCATTTACCCCCACTTCTAGAGGTATTTGAGCCTTTCAGTTCAGTTCAGTCGCTCAGTCGGGTCTGACTCTTTGTGACCCCATGAATCGCAGCACGCCAGGCATCGCTGTCCATCACCAACTCCCAGAGTTCACCCAAGCTCATGTCCATCAAGTGGGTGATGCCATCCAGCCATCTCATCTTCTGTCGTCCCCTTCTCCTCCTGCCCCCAATCCCTCCCAATATCAGAGTCTTTTTCCAATGAGTCAACTCTTCACATGAGGTGGCCAAAGTACTGGAGTTTCAGCTTTAGCATCATTCCTTTCAAAGAACACCCAGGACTGATCTCCTTTAGGATGGACTGGTTGGATCTCCTTGCAGTCCAAGGGACTCTCAAGAGTCTTCTCCAACACCATAGGTCAAAAGCATCAATTCTTCGACGCTCAGCTTTCTTCACAGTCCAACTTTCACATCCATACATGACCACAGGAAAAACCATAGCCTTGACTAGATGGACCTTAGTCGGCAAAGTAATGTCTCTGGTTTTGAATATGCTATCTAGGTTGGTCATAACTTTCCTTCCAAGGAGTAAGTGTCTTTTAATTTCATGGCTGCAGTCACCACCTGCAGTGATTGAGATTCAATAATGTTAACTGAGTTGCTTCTCAGTGTTCTTCATTGATAGCTTAGGATTCAGCTTTCTCACGTTTACAAAATCTTTGATCATTCTTTCATCTTCTTTTTAGCTTCCAATTTTTTTATTGCTGCTGTTTCTCCAATTAATGCTATTCTTTAGTGCCTTGGAAAGGAAAGGCAATCCTTTACTGTTGCTTTAGTAGGATTTCAGGAGGGAGCAAAAATAGTTAAATCTACACTCTTAATTAGAAAGAGTACTTTAAATTCTTATATAGATGATCTGGACTTACTGCCTACACTTTGGAACCCGCGTTATCTTTAACTCCTGTAATCTGGGTTTATTTCCTCTCTTGCTAAAACCGCACTCTCTAAAGTCACCAGTGACAGCTGTGATAGCCAAATCTGGCCGTCTTTCTCTAGTTCTCATTCCACTTCTCTGTAGTATTTGAAACCACTGACCATAAGTTTTATCTCCTTTCTATGTTTCACCTCCTTTAATCTTTTTCACTTGGATGACTTTGCTTTTTCATTCTACCTTTAATTATGAACATCTTTTGTGGTTTAGTTCCTGGGTTCTCTTGGTTATTTATTATTAAAAATTTTTTAATTTCTGATAAAATGCACATAACATGAAGTTTGTCTCTCACCATTCTTAAGCTCAATGATGTTAAAAGTACAGTCATGTCATTGTGCAACCAATCTCCAGAACTTTCTTTCTTATTAAATTGAAACTCTGTGCTCCATTTCCCCCTCTCCCCAGCCCCTGACAAACTCTGTTTTGCTTGTGAGTTCAGCTACGCTATATACCTCATGTAAATGGAATCACATGTATTTGTCTTTTTGTGACTGACATTTCAGTTAGCGTAAAGTCCTCGAAGTTCATCCATGTTATCGCATCTGTCAGGATTTCCTTTTTACGGCTGAATAGCATTCCATTGTTTGTATATACCATGTTTTGTTTACCACTTTGTTCATTGATAGACACTTGTGTTGCTTAGCCTTTTGGCTCTTGTGAATAACAATGCTATTAACATGGGTGCTGGGCTTCCCTGGTGGCTCGAATGGTAGAGAATCTGCCTGCAATGCAGGACACCTGGGTTTGATCCCTGGGTCAGGAAGATCCCCTGGAGAAGGAAATGGCACCCCACTCCAGTATTCTTGCCTGGAGAATCCCATGGACAGAGGAGCCTGGCGGGCTGCAGTCCACGGGGTGACAAGAGTCAGACAAGACTTAGTGACTAAATTCAACTCAACATGGGTGCAAAAATATCTCTTTGAGTCCCTGCTTTCAGTTCTTTTGGACACACACACACACACACACACACACACACACACACACACACACAGAGAGGCTTTCCTGTTGGCTCAGATGATAAAGAATCTGCCTGCAATGAAGGAGACCCAATTTCAGTCCCTGGGTGGGGAAGACTCCCTGGAGAAAGGAATGGCAACCCACTCCAGAATTCTTGCCTGGAGAATTCCATGGACAGAGGAACCTGGTGGACAGTTGGACATGACTGAGTGACTAATGTATATATATGTATATATATACACACACCCAGAAATAGGATTGCCAAGTCATACCATAATTATTTTACTTTTTTGAGGAATCCTTTTACTGTTTTCCCAGAGGCTGGCTGTACCATTTTGTATTTCCCTCAATAGTTCAAAAGGATTCCAGTCTCTGTAGATAGGATTTTTTTCTATATATTCTTTTATTTGGGTAGTCCGTGTCCTGCGCCAGCTAACATCACTGAATTACTCTCAGATTTCTATCCCTAGCTCTAATCTACTTCCCAAATTCCAGTCTAACATTTATAATTGCATGCTATTTAAAGTTCCTTGATAGTAACTGCAGTCAACTCAAATTCACTCTTCTTTTTCCAAAACTTTTTTTCCCCTCTTTTTTTCCCAAAACTTATTCCTTCTTTGGAAATAGCAAAAATACCACCATTTACAGCCATGGAAGCTTGAGAGTTTAGTCTTTTTCCTATTTTGGACTTCACCTTCTATTTCAGAAGCAATATTCAGGCCCTCATTCCGCCCCTGCTGGCCAGGAGACCCACCCATTGACTCTTGCCTCCCACCGCCCTCCCTTCTCCCCCCTCCCCCTTCCCTCCCCTCCCCCCTCTCCTCCCCCCTCCCCTGCCCTCTCCTCCCCGTCTCCCTTTCCCCCACCGCCGCTTTCTGCTGCAACCCGGAGCTGCATGATGGCTAGGCTGCTGCAGGACCCTTTTGAATCGTGCGCTGCTAGCAGGGTCCGGGACAGAGGCTGAAGCCCTTGACCACTTCCGGTGTCCTGTGTGCCTAGAAAGCCAGTTTAGGTGCCGAGTGGCCGCGTCCAATTTGGTTGGTATGCTCGGGTCAGGAATGTCTGGTCAACCTGACAGACTAGCTGGTGTGACGGATGTATCCATGCTCCTGCCACATGATGTTTACTACCCTCAACGCATAAACAGCCACAGAGACTTTTGGAGACATTTGCAGCGTGCTTAATTAGCCATAGGCAGCTTTTTCTTCCTATCCATGAGAGTCCAGTGGATTCGCGTGCCAGGCCTCCATAGTCTTGGCCCTAGTATATTGATCATGTATGTTGGAAATGGCAAAGGAATACAGTAGCTTTTGGCCTGTAGCAATACTAGCGAGCTAGTGGATTTTCTCTTGTAAAGATCACTGACTTTGTTATAAATCACTGTGTCCTTGCTATGAATGTAACTTATCCATATCGAAGACTAAAGGACATGTGGCCTGATGTGGCTGCAAATCTCCATGTTCCCTACCCTAGTAATGAATATAACTAACAATAGGAAAATAAGTATAACCTTTAAGCATATAGGAAATAAGTCATTCCTTTAGACTAATCATGTTAACCTTGGAGTAAAAAAGCCTTTCTTGTTGTCTCCTACCCTCACCCTATAGAATGTAACTTTATTTGAGTGGTGCTTGGTTAGAAAAACACCTTGGAAGAAATAATTTTGTATAGAAAAGAAAAATCATAAAATGTCCATCTCACTCATGCCAGAAGATGTACTTTTTACATTTATGTGAGCACCTGATTTGATAAAGGTCAGGATGGACACGTGACTCGTATTCTCCTATGTGTAACAAAAGAATAGCAAACCAAAAATAAAGAAATTGGATCAGTTTCCGGAAGCTGATTCCCCCATGTCGCTTCTTTCTTGCTCGTTTTTCTGCTGATTCCATCTGGAGATGGATGCTATCCACGTAATCCAGTTTCGCCCCCCCATCTCCTACTACACTATCCATTTCTAATCTCTCTATATCTGTGATTAAATGACAAGCGCGTATTCCTTCGACCTGGAAATCCCACTGGATCCACGGGAGCCTGGAGGCTGCGTCCCACTCAGAGTCGCGAGAGAGTCAAATAACGACTTAGCAATTAAACAACAGCAACAATCCTGGCATCAGATTTACAAATAATCAGTCCTTCGTTCTGTTTTTCAAGTTTAATATTTGTCTTCCAAAAACTTACCTTCTCTTGGCTTTGCTTTTCCTACCTCTCTGAAATTTTTCCTTTCTTATTTTCCTTTTTATGTTCCTGTTTTTATTTTGTTTTAAATTGCTTCTTAAATTTGATGTTCCCAGGGTTTTCTGTTCGTGACTTTCTTTTCAAACAACGTATACTTTGTGAGTGAAGCTGTATGACACCTTTTCAGTACTATGAACAATAGCTAATCTCTAATATCCAGCTTAGGTACTCTAGTATTTGCAACTATTTTAATCCCATATAGCAATGCCAAATGCTTATTGGACAGTTTCACTTGGTCATTCACATGCGCATAGTATATAGTTAACTTTTAAGAGTTTCTTTTTTTTTCTTACTTTGCAAGTCATGGGTCTAGTTCAATGAATGAGACTATAATTTACTCAGTCCACCCAGTCAGAAACTTGAGAGTTATTCTGGAAGCTTTTTCGCCCACATCCAAGTAGACATGTTAGCCTATGTAGATCCATTCAACATCTCTTGTTCTGGATCATTGCAAGAGTTCCAGAAAAACATCCTATTTCTGCCTTATTGACTATGTCCAAAGCCTTTGACTGTGTGGATCACATAAACTGTGGAAAATCTTCAAGAGATGGAATACCAGACCACCTGACCTGCCTTCTTGAGAAATCCTATATGCAGGCTCAGGAGCAAATCAGTTAGAACTGACCATGGAACAACAGACTGTTCCAATTCAGGAAAAGGAGTACATCAAGGCTGTATATTGTCACCCTGCTTATTTAACTTATATGCAGAGTACATCATGATGAAACGCTGGCTTGGAAGAATGCACAGAGTCTTTGGAATCCACAGATGCTGCAGAAATATCCAATAACCTCAATATGCCAGATGACACCACCCTTATGGCAGAAAGCTGAAGAGGAGCTAAAGAGCCTCTTGATGAAGTGCTAACAGAGAGAGTGACAAGCACTTGTCTTAAGCTCAACTTTCAGAAAACTGGAGATCATGCACTCCAGGTCACCATCACTTCATGGGATAATTAGACAGGCGAATACTAGTGGGAAACGTGTCAGACTTCTATTTTGGGGCTCCAAAATTCACTGCAGATGCTTGACATCGCACTGTCCATGCAAATTGAAAGACTCTTACTCCTTGGAAGAAATAGCTTATTGACTGTCTGAAACTAGATAGGATAATTCAAAAGCAGAGACCATTATTTTGGCCAAACGTCCTGATTCTAGTCAAGGCTATGTTTTTCCAGTGGTCATGCTATTGGCATGATGGAGTTGACTGATCATAGAACGTCTGACTCTTTGCAATGTAGACTGCAGTGCAGTTCTCCTGAACTGATTGTCTAGGCGAGCAATATCTGAGTGTGTCATGCTCTCCAGGGCTCTAGACCAAGGGATCGAACCAGTCTCCTGAGGATCCATCAGTCCATTCCTGAAGAGTAGTCTAAGCCATGCGATTTCTTTGTGAGGATGAATGATCTAAAGTGATCACAGCTCCAGGTCCTTCTGGCCACTCATGTAAGTGTTGACTCCATTGGAAACAGACTCTGATGCTGGAGCGCTGGACCGCATGGAAGTGGCCAGGGCATCACCAACTCCCGGAGTTCACTCAGACTTGCGTCCATCGAGTCCAGTGATGCCATCCAGCCATCTCATCCTCTGTCGTCCCCTTCTCCTCCTGCCCCCAACCCCTCCCAGCATCCAGAGTCTTTTCCAATGCAGCATCAGAGTCTTTTCCAATGAGTCAACTCTTCACATGACGTGGCCAAAGGACTGGAGTTTCAGCTTTAGCATCATTCCCTCCAAAGAAATCCCATGGTTGATCTCCTTCAGAATGGACTGGTTGGATCTCCTTCAGAATGGACTGGTTGGATCTCCTTGCAGTCCAAGGGACTCTCAAGAGTCTTCTCCAACACCACAGTTCAAAAGCATCAATTCTTCGGCGCTCAGCTTTCTTTGTAGTCCAACTCTCACATCCATACATGACCACTGGAAAAACCATAGCCTTGACTAGACGGACCTTTGTTGGCAAAATAATGTCTCTGCTTTTGAATATGCTATCTAGGTTGGTCATAACTTTTCTTCCAAGGAGTAAAGGTCTTTTAATTTCATGGCTGCAGTCACCATCTGCAGTGATTTTGGAGCCCCCAAAAATAAAGTCTGACACTGTTTCCGCTGTTTCCCCGTCTATTTCCCATGAAGTGATGTGACCGGATGCCATGATCTTCGTTTTCTGAATGTTGAGCTTTAAGCCAACTCTTTCACTCTCCTCTTTCACTTTCATCAAGAGGCTCTTTAGCTCCTCTTCACTTTCTGCCATAAGGGTGGTGTCATCTGCATATCTGAGGTTATTGATATTTCTCCCAGCAATCTTGATTCCAGCTCGTGCTTCTTCCAGCCCAGCGTTTCTCATGATGTACTCTGCATATAAGTTAAATAAGCAGGGTGACAATATACAGCCTTGATGTACTCCTTTCCCTAATTGGAACCAGTCTGTTGTTCCATGTCCAGTTCTAACTATTGCTTCCTGACCTGCATATAGGTTTCTCAAGAGGCAGGTCAGGTGGTCTGGTATTCCCATCTCTTGAAGAATTTTCCACAGTTTATTGTGATCCACACAGTCAAAGGCTTTGGCATAGTCAATCAAGCAGAAATAGATGTTTTTCTGGAACTCTCTTGCTTTTTCCATGATCCAGCAGATGTTGGCAATTTGATCTCTGGTTCTTCTGCCTTTTCTAAAACCAGCTTGAACATCTGGAAGTTCACGGTTCGTGTATTGCTGAAGCCTGGCTTGGAGAATTTTGAACATTACTTTACTAGCGTGTGAGATGAGTGCAATTGTGCAGTAGTTTGAGCATTCTTTGGCATTGCCTTTCTTTGGGATTGGAAGAATAGGAATTGGCAAATACTAAGTACTCAGTGATATTAACTATTACTATTATTCTTGTTGTTTTTGTTATTATTACTTCTATCAGTATATTTAAAATTCACTTTCCTATTAGGTTATCAGAGCTGATTTTTAGAGTAAATTCAAGCCAAATAATATTTCAAAAACTAGATCAAATAATAATTATGACCCCTCAAGACTCCAGAAACAATTATCAATAAAATCCAGTTAATTTTTGCTCATCCATTGCTGTTTAGAAAAATTTTCATCTTGTTTTCTATGTAGACAAGCAGTGCCAGTCCTTGGTTAGTTTTGCAGTCAAGAAGTGAAGTGAAGTCGCTCAGTCGTGTCCAACTCTTTGTGACCCCATGGACTGTAGCCTACCAGGATCCTCCATCCATGGGATTCTCCAGGCAAGAATACTGGAGTGGGTTGCTGCCGGGGTCTAGCCCCAGTGGATTCAGGGTGATTCGAAGGTGGGGACGGAGTCGGCGTCTTTGGAAAAATGCATATTTAATCACAGATATAGAGAGATTAGAAATGGATAGTGTAGTAGGAAGATTAGTGGAGAAAAAGAGGCTGAATAACTTGGATTACGTGGAATAGCATCCATGCTCCAGATGGGAATTCAGCCAGAAAAACGGGAGCAAGAAAGAAGCGACATGGGGGAATCAGTCTTTCCGGAAACTGATCCAATTTCTTTATTTTTGGGTTTGCTTATATACTTTTGTTACACATAGGGATGAATACAGAGTCACGTGGGGGTCAGCAGTCCTGACCTTTATCAAAATCAGGTGCCTCACATAAATGTATAAAAAAGGTACATCATCTTCTGGCCATGAGTGAGACCTGCTGACATTTTATGATCCTTTCTTTCTGATAACCAAAAAACTTATTTCTTCCAAGGGTGTTTTTTCTTAAACCAAGCACCACCCTCCAAATAAAGTTACATTCCTATAGGGTGAGGTTGTAGTGAGTTACAATCAAGAAAGGAATTTATTTACTCCAAGGTTAACATGATTAGTCTTAAAGGTTAATACTTATTTCTCCTATATGCTTAAAGGTTAATACTTATTTCTCCTATATGTTAGTTATATTCATTATAAGGGTAGGGAACATGGAGATTTAGCAGCAAACATCAGCCCAACAAATGAAAATCCTTTTAGTCTTAAGATATGATAAAGTTACATTCTTACATAGCAAGGACACAGTGATTTATAACAAAGTACAGTGATCTATTACAAAAGAGAAAATCCATTAACTCAAAAAGCCTAGTATTGCTAACATCAAAAACTACTGTATTTCCTTTGCTATATTCCAAATACATTGATTAATATATTCCCAGGTGCCTAAGGATATGGAGGCCTGGCAGCAATCATTGACTCCAGAAGAAGAAAAAGCCCTATGCTAATTAAGACGCTCAAAATTCTCCAAAATTCTCTGTGCTGTTTATGGTTGAGAGGTAGTAAACAATCATGTGGCAGGAGCATGGATAATCCTGTCACACAAGCTAGTCTGTCAGCAGAGAGGTTTGACCTGAGACATCCTTGTCCCACCCAGAGCAGGGAAGTAGCAGCAATTATTGACACAACAAATGAAGAACCCTTCACCAATATAATTCCTAACCAACCCATTATACTAATAATTTCTAACTCTCCAAAAGATTTTGCCTTTAGTAAGTCTAAGACATCTCATGCCTCTCAGGTTGGGAGGCTGTAAACAATCACATGTGGCCGGACGAACCTATACAGGTGGGCTAGATAACCTTCAGAGCAGTCCGTAAGCTGAAACACTCTTGTCTCGCACAAGAATTTTTATTGCCTTGGAGCTACGCATTTACTCCTTCTCCGAGAGAAACGGTTATGGGGGAGAGCCCCCCGTAAAGTCAGAGGTGTAGGTGCGAGCATAAAACAGACTCTGGTTTTGGGGTAGATGCTCGGGAACAGGGGGTTTCCTGAGGCTTGATCATGCCTTTGCGTATGCCAAGCCTCGTTCCTCATGACCTTCGCCATGGGCGGAGTTCCTCACGCTGGCCCTCGGCAGGTTGCCATTTCCTTCTCCAGGGGATCTTCCTGATCTAGGGATCGAACCCGCGTCTCCTGCATTGCGGGCAGACACTTTAACCTCTGAGCCACCAGGCAGTCAAGCATGTCCATTAAAAAGATATCTATTATTTTTTTATTGAAGGATAATTGCTTTACAGAATTTTGCTGTTTCTGTCAAACCTCAGCATGAATCAGCCATAAGTATACACATATCCCCTCCCTGTTGAACCTCCCTCTCTTCTCCATCCCCATCTCACCCCTCTAGGTTGATACAGAGCCCCTGTTTGAGTTTCCTGAGCCATACAGCAAATTCCCGTTGGCTATCCATTTTACATATGGTAATATGAGTTTCCATGTTACTCTTTCCATACATCTCACCCTCTCCTCCCCCTCCCCATGTTCATAAATCTATTCTCTATGTCTGTTTCTCTATAAACATGTCCATTTGATCAAGAGTCTTCAATCCTTCAGAAGGCTATTAATATTTTCCTTGGTAACTTTATGACTTACTAAAGTTTGAATAGTAAGTTATCAGTTGATCTATGCATTTCGAATTGTTGGAGTTGTTCTAGTTTGAAGTCATCAAAGGAATGATTATATGGACATTTCATATCCTTTTCATTCCTATGTAGTGAGGAAGATTCTAGGGTTAGTGTCTCAACCATGCATCAGTTCAGTTCAGTTCAGTTGCTCAGTCGTGTCCGACTCTTTGCGACCCCATGAACTGCAGCACGCCAGGCCTCCCTGTCCATCACCAGCCCCCAGAGTTCATTCAGACTCACGTCCATCGAGTCAGTGATGCCCTCCAGCCATCTCATCCTCTGTTGTCCCCTTCTCCTCCTGCCCCCAATCCCTCCCAGCATCAGAGTCTTTTCCAACTATGCATATATGTGGCTAAATCACAGCCTCACATTTCCTTTACAATTGCTTAAACATCACTGCATAGTGGTATCACATGCCGGGAAGCAGTGCAGTTTATGAATGCCATCACACACACAATTCCACTCACACAGTCATAACGCATCAGATCAGAAAAAATTTATTAACATAAAGTAAAATGGCTTAGGGGCTCTGCAATACTGATCTTTCTCGAATTATTTTCCTTCTTTTGGAAAACATTGAAACTTGCCAGTAGCAGATTTGAGAGAAGAGAGCTAAGGTCAGGGGAGAGATGTTTTCTTTTACAAATAACACTGCATTATGCATTGTTCTCCACCACCCGTGCCCAAGCAGCTACTCGACCTATGAAACAAGCAAATAGCAGGGGAACACAGATAACCCCAGGCTTCAGGTTTGTAATCTGACTGTGGCCATCGGCAGCCAGAAATGAGTTTCTTTCTAATCAGCCTTCCATCAGTCCCCAGTCACTCATATAAAGGGGCCTGGAAGGGGAAGATTTGCGTCGCGTTTTCTTCAGCAGCAGGGTTCTGGGCAGCGCCCCAAGAGGCCCGCTGCCTGCCAGCCCCTCTCACCTCGCCGCGGCTGCGGCCCTGCTAGCCCCTCTGCGGCAGAGGAAGCAAATTACATCGGGACCCATGCAGCCAGCAATGATGATGTTTTCCAGTAAATACTGGGCAAGGAGAGGGCTTTCCCTGGATTCAGCAGTGCCCGAAGAGCATCAGCTGCTCGCCAGCTTAACAGTGAGTACTGAGCAGCTGGCACTCTCTAGAAGAGTGTTTTCCAGGCTTGGGATAGTCTTATTCTTGCCACTGGGACACGTACTCTAAACACACACCCTTAATTCCTTCCTCTGTCATCTGTCTAACCTGCCTCCCTCCTGCCTCTCTCCATCTTTCCTTCTCTCTCCATAAAGTAAAGCAGATGCCCTGATTTCTATGGGGCAAAACTTTCTTCCCTCAAAGTTTTTGAGTTGAAAGTAAAAACGTTCCCGAACATTAAGAATGAGAAGTTCTGTGAAACAATATCTTGTATCAACAACCAAAATAAGTGTGCAGAATTTTTGAAAGGACCGTTCATTGTGAGTTGGAACAGGGAGAAGAAATTAAATGGATTTCTATGGTTCCTGCAAGATTATTGTGTCTTCTGTACCCTCTTCCATCTACAAAACCTGGTCTTTAAACACAAAGTAATATTTTCTGTTTTTGTCTATAGGTGCTGTTTATTTGAATAAGAGAAAGATCAGATTCCTTTCAAAAGTTTTCCTGTGTTCCTCATTATTCTATTATTTTTCAGTTTAATTGATGGGGTAATGAAAGCAATATACCAGTTGTTTCAATATTTAAGGCAGTTTTATTAAAAAAACAGTAACAATAAAAAAGTAACATTTTGCACGATTTAGATCCTGATATGGGGTAATAATCATAGGATTTAATAAGGAAGACAGTGCGTGAAAAATGTATTCAGATTTCTAGTTATTAAAAATATTAAATGATATTTCATTACCATACTACCAGAGTTAATCAGCCAATTACAATTCAGTGTGTATCATAGAAAAATCTGTTTCAGTATTGTAGCTCTGACTGTGTGCCAGAGGGTTGTATTGTACTAGTATATTATTACTCCTAAAAATGTTGAAAAGTAATCAGGGCAAGTTTTGAAGAACTGTTTAAATCAATTTGCAAAAATGAGTCTAAAACATAAATAAGTTTTCTAACATTTAAATGTTAGAAATGAATATTTGAATGAGATATTGCAATGAAGAATTCTGAAGCCATAGTGACCTTCTGGGAGGAAAACAAGGAAAACTCAGAGTTATGGTTAATGTATAATCACCCTTTCATATAGAAAATAATACTTGAATATATAAGATCTGTGGCAGATGTTGAGAGCACTACAACATTTGAGCCTTTAATGATGGAACATACTGCCAAATGCCAATGCCGGCATAAACTTCTTTTTCCCTCAAGTCATAAATTATAAAATATTTATTTCTGTGATATATGTATCTAGTGAGTGAGGCAATAGTAACATGTGAAAAGAAAGCCAGTAGAGAAATCAGAGGAAGAAAATGACAAAGAACTGTTCACTGGGTTCCGTATCAAATGTGCACTTCTCAGTTTCATGAGCAAGTAATAGATTGGCATGCCTGTAGGATGTCACTGTCTGCAGGGAGAAAGTTCTGTTTGCCCAGTTCCCCGTCTGTATACAAAGAGCATGGGAAGGTGAACTCCAGTTAGCACTCTGCTGAATGAGTCTCCAGCTTTATAATTGCGTATTTCTGACAATGGGATCCAAGTGTCTGGAATCTGTCGTTTTTGTCTTTAGCCAATAGGACTAGTAGTCGTTACCTAGTTGTGTTACTATTATGGTATCTTGGTTGGCCAATGAAGTGCTAATGGTTTTCAATTTCTCAGGTTCTTCTCTTGGCTCCTAATGGTGAGCTAGCCTCTTTGTTTCTTGATTTCTTTTTACCCTCCTCTTCCTTCCTGCCTTCCTTTCTCTCTCTCCCCCTCCCTCCCCTCCTTCATCTTTCTTTCTCTTCTTCAGTTTCTTCATGTAGCTGAATTTTTATGGCCACTTTTCAGATATCACCTGCTGACACAGGCAGTCTCCACTGAACACACTCCTGTGTGCTGAACTTTTGCAGACAGACTCACACTGGCCATGTGGATCTAATTGCAGAATGTAAGCTGATCAGTTTCGGTTCTTGTTCTGACATATTTCAGAACAAAATTAATATTTTGTTTTTAAGATTAATTGAAAAAATTAATGTGAAAAAATATATTTAGTAATATAGCTTAATTTTATGTTTAGTAATTAGTATAGCTTTGATATAATTCAACTAGGCTAACAGATCAAACTTCATGCTATAAAATCTATTAGAAAGAAAGGAGTTATTCACACAAGAGACTTTATGATGGTCAGATTTTTGTTGCTATTAAAATGAAGCAAATATGATTTCCCTTTAATTTCAACCATTGGATGATATATTTGAGCACTGCAAAATAGTACCCATGAGTAAATTAGACCAGTACTTACGATCGACAGTCATAAGTGACTTGGCAACTTCTCCTTGAGTTTGTATGCTTGCTAAGGATTCCAGCATATGAATGGAACATCTGAAAAAGAATCTGGTTACAGAGAACTCTGGAATCCTAACTAATACTTTGGTGTGTGTTTCTACCTTCTTGAAGCTAAATAAAACTAACTCTGGCAAAAATGAGGACAAAAACGGCAACAAGGGAAGCAGCAAAAATGACACGGCCACCGAGAGCGGCAAGACGGCGGTCGTGTTCTCCTTGAAAAATGAAGTTGGTGGATTGGTCAAAGCGCTGAAGCTCTTCCAGGTGAACGTGAAATATCACTATCTACCTTTAACAGCGTCTGTGTGCTGTTTACAAACCTGTCATCTGTTATGAAGTATCACTGAATCCATATCTAGATAATGTGTTGAAAGCTTCAAAGAGACCAAACTTCATGAAGCTCTATAAGAGGGGTTGGTCTGTCAAACAATAAAATAAACATTCGTGGAAATCATGGTCTATTAACTCAGAGTCAGCCGATGAGTAATTCTGCATACTGTTGTCAGGTGAGGAAGTCGGTACTGTAAAAGTGTGAGCCTCACACCTGGAAAGGCAAACACAAAAGAAGCCAAAGAAGGTATCTTTAAGTATTAAGAGCTTGCAGCCTGATTCAGTGTGTTCACATTTGAACCATGCATATGTCCCAGAGCACACTGATGGCATGAAATGCGATATGTTAGTAAGCTGCTGCTGCTGCTGAGTCGCTCCAGTCGTGTCCGACTCTGTGCGACCCCATGGACGCCAGCCCACCAGGCTCCCCCATCCCTGGGATTCTCCAGGCAAGAACACTGGAGTGGGGTGCCATTGCCTTCTCCAATGCATGAAAGTGAAAAGTGAAAGTGAAGCCACTCAGTCATGTCTGACTCTTAGTGCCCCCATGGACTGCAGCCCACCAGGCTCCCCCATCCATGGGATTCTCCAGGCAAGAGCACTGGAATGGGGTGCCATTGCCTTCCCCATATGTTAGTATAGGCACTTGTGATTCCCCTAAGCCTCATTGTTTCAAGAACCTAACATGTCTTTTGTAAAGATGCGTCATTCTCCTTATATAGGACCTAGGACTGTGTGTGTGCTAATTCGCCTCAGTTGTGTCCAACTCTTTGCAACCCTATGGACCGTAGCCCACCAGGCTCCTCTGACCATGGGATTCTCCAGGCAAGAACACTGGAGTCGGTTCCCATGCCCTCCTCCAGGGAATCCTCCCAACCCAGGGATTGAACCCGCTTCTCTTACATCTCCTGCATCGGCAGGCGGGTTCTTTACCACTAGCGCCACCTGGGAAGCCTGGGAGCTTGGCCTAGCTTTCTCTTATAGAAATATAGTCATCCAAATGGGTGGGTTGAAACCTCAAGAAAGAGCGTAGTTGAGGGGACGGTTATAAAAACTCAGAAGAACTCTTGACTTCTTGCCAGGGTACACTTGATGGTTTCCCTCTCCTTCAGGACATGCCTTTTACCAGTGGGTTTTGTCTGGGGACGCCAGCCATGGTTAGAGCTGTAACAGGGGGGCCTAGCACCGTTTGGTGCCTTGGGCTGCTGGTGCCACGGAGAGACTGAATTGCAGGCAGAGGTTTCAGACCTTGTTCTCTTGGCTCAGCTAATCCCTAGCTGCTTCCTAGATTCAATAGCTTCATTTGTAAAATAGCAGTAATAATTCCTACCTAACAAGGTTGTTCTGCTGAAATAACAGGAGTGTAAGTGCTTTGTAAAGTGTGCAGACATTAGGCATTATTGTGATGCCTCTTTGATGACCATAGAGGGGGAATTAGCAGCCTGATTTGGCAAATATTTCCTTGTTCCCTTCTGACCTTGAAGAAAGGATCAGGTACCATAAAGAGTGGTAATGGAAGTTTGGAGAAATATTTTATACACAATGATATCATCCAGTGCTGTCTCCATACAGTGCCCAAAGGCAGGCCAATTCAATTCCAAGCTGGGTGCAGTGGGAAAACCCCTGGAGACAGGCTCCTTAGCTCCGAGTTTTTACTTGGCCATCAGCTGGTGCTGGGGTCTCAGTTACATCACTTAACGCATCTGGACCCCAGTTTTCTTGTCTAAAAATATCCACTCTGCTTCAACCACAGTCCACGCAGTGACCCAGTTGTGTGAAGACGCTTGAACTTTGAACCTAATGTTAATCTTGCCTTTATTACCTCCCAATTTAGAAAATATGGCATTATTGCAAAACTTATTAAAAACATAAGTAGAGCAATTAGCAGCCTGGTCACAGGATGAGTTTCTTTATACGGAGAAGGATGCTATGATTTCATCCTGGTCTGGCGCTGGAAACTGCCTGTCCTGCTGCTGTGCTGAGAGGCCGGAGGCCTCCCGGACTGTACTAGGAGCTATGCTGATAATCAGAGGCTAGTGGACTGATGGGGAGGGATCTGCTTGTCTGGGGGCTGTTAGGATGGAGAGAACTTAGTCTTCAGTTAACTGAGGACAAAGGAAGACTACATCACTGGGGAAATTTAAACCTGAGACTTAAGTATGAAATTGCAGCCCTGCTTTGAACATCTTATTGTAAGGAGATTTTGCTCATGAAATCCATCATGATTGTTGCAGCAACACATTCTTGGATGAAGTTAGTTAGCCTGGAGATTGCTGGAAGAGAACATTATTATACATTTTATGGGGCCCTGTATTTACCATAATGTCCCTTGTTGAAGAAGAGACAGGAAAACCTACACACAGTTACTGTTCTTATTCATAGAACAGTATTTCCAATGGTTGGAAAACATTTCCATGTTTTCATCAACCAAAGAGTGAGATAGTTGTCTTCTCCCCTTTTGTGGGCACTTGGCGCCTTTCTGCTTACATGTTAAACAAGGACAATCTGTGGCATCTCTTTTGTTGTGCCCTGAAGGTGATTTAGATATGTTGTTTATACTTTCACAGGAAAAACACGTCAACATGATTCATATTGAGTCCCGGAAATCCCGGCGGCGAAGTTCGGAAGTTGAAATCTTTGTGGACTGTGAGTGTGGCAAAACGGAATTCAATGAGCTCATTCAGTCACTGAAATTTCAAACCACGATTGTGACGCTGAATCCACCAGAGAACATTTGGACGGAGGAAGAAGGCAAGGCCAGCTTTGGTCTGTTGGGTGATTTTGCAAGCTGACACGTGTGCCAAAGGGGAAGCTAATATTTTTGAACCTGCACTGTGTTTCCAACAGAGTTGGAGGACGTGCCCTGGTTTCCCCGGAAGATCTCGGAGTTAGACAGGTGTTCTCACCGAGTTCTCATGTATGGTTCGGAGCTGGATGCCGACCACCCAGTAAGTGCCCAGTCAAATCCATCCCACATGTGCTCTTCCAGCATATGGCAGTGTGCCCTATTCTGTGCCATGATGCTTTATCATAGAGCAATTTATTATTTATTCCCTGTAACTGAGAGCAGGCTCTTAAATGATAAAGCTTCTCTGTACGTGTAAGCTGGCCGGAAGCAGGTTAGAAGGATGGTAGTTCCACCTTGCTTTTATTTTTAAAAGGGTTGGATAAAAGAGGAGGAGAGTATAAACTTTGGAGAACATTTCTGTAGAATTAGACAGCCTGAAATATACTTGCAGATGGTGGCCCTGGGAAGACAGGAGGAACTGAAATTGATCACTTCTTTGGGAAACTAGGGAGGACTTGGTGTTATGGGACTCAGTGAGAGAGTGAAATTCTCCTTGCTATTTTCCTCGACTGGAAGTAGTTAGGAGCAGAGCAATGTGGTGGACTTCAGTCTCAATGGAAAGGCAGAAGGTGATAGAATCAGACTATAATGGAAGATGCATCTCTCCTTCCTGAATCTATTTACCGCCATCTCAGCTCTACAGCTGTAAAAATGACCACCTTTAAAGAAATATGATATGTAGTAAGCATTTCCCATTATTCCCTCTCTTCCCCTTTACATCAGTTTTTATTTAACGCAAGAGGCCTGAAACTTCTTTATGGTCAGAATGAAGTACAGTTAGTAGTCTGGGAGAAGCAAGCAATGTACTCCTTCATTACAAACAATTTCCCCCCAGTGCCCCGTGTCTAAAAGTGGTGGGTTAAAGGGTGAAGCCCGAGCAGATTGGTCATGCTTATAGGAGCCTTTTGTGGACTGAGGGCAATGGTTTTCAGACACCCATTTTATTTAAATGGGGGAAGTCTGCAGATTTGACGGACTGCGCAGTGGTTCTCTAAGTGTGGTCCTGGGACCAGCTGCCTCGGTGTCACCCAGGAGCTTGTCTCACTAAGCCCACACTCAAGTGTGAGAGCCCCTGCTTTAAAGGAAACCAGGACAACTCCAGCAAGAGCGAGCTATTCAGTCAGACCAGTCTTTTGGCATAAAATGCAAATTCAAACCAATTCATAGCATGCCATTTAGTGGTCAAACAAACCTAATTCAATTCCATGATTCAAAAAACTGAGTTTGCTCAAAGACACATTCTGTTACATTTGCCAGTATAGCTTAAAAATTCAAAATAATTCACAGTAGTTCACATGAAAGGCTCCTGAACTTTAGAGAAATACTCAAAATTGTCTTTAATAATCATCCATTTGTTTATCTTCCCCTTCCACTTCAGAGGAGTCAGAATTAGCGCAGAAGCCTGATTTAAGATCTTAGCAGTAACAGGACGGCTCAGACACCAGCTGTTAATTTGCAGGATGACCTTGGGCAAGTCCCTCTACTTCTGCAACTCAAATTCCTTACATAAAAAGTGGACATAAAATGCTTATTGAGCTCAAAGGGGCGTTTGAAAGGCCTAGTTAATAAAACAACTGGAAAGCATTTTGGCAAGAGTAAATGCTTAATTCCGGGAAAGGAAATGCTATATTAAATCATGCAGATCAATGCCTGGACAGTAAAGGGTTTTTTTGCTAACCTCTTATTTCCAAATGCTCCCCTTAGTCTAGTTTGGAAATTACTCAAGCTAGAGAAAGCGGGGCAGAACAACCACAGGAACCACTGACCTTGCTGTGAAAAAATTTATTCTAATACCCAGCATAAATTTTTATATGCTTGATTTTGTTCCATTATTCCTAATTGCACCCATCTTAAGATACTTTCTCTTATTGTCTATGCAGCCACTTGAAATAATTTCAAGTACTTAGCAATCTCCTACCTGAATCAGTTTTTACCACATATATTTCTTTTACATAAGCACACCAAATTTTCATTATGCAAAATTTAATATTGGTAAGTTGGTGTTTTAAAAATTATTATTTGATGAAGATAGATAAAAGTTTCTAAGAAATTTTTGTGCCTGGGAATAATTTCAGTCCCAAGGCAGGGATTATTATGTTAGGATCACGTTCTTGTGCTGAGATGGCTCACAAGGGGCTTGGAATATAAGTCATGCTGCTGAGGTTCTCAAGAAAGGGTTAAATATGTAGGTGAGTCCATCTCAAACATTTAAGGACATACACATCACATAGATCTTTTCAAAATGCAGGTGGAGGTCTTGAGATTCTGCCTTTCTAGGGAGCTCCCAGTTGAGGCGTACTCTGGAGGTCTGGGAACCACACTTTGAATAGCAAGGATCTAGCCTGGGAGGGTCTTTCACAGTGGGATTCAAGGTCCCCTGCATAAGGCTTTCATTAACCATGCAGTACCTGGGGGCTCATCTGAAGCCTACTGAATCAGAGCTTCCAGGGATGGGCCCTGCAATCTGCCTTTAAGTGGATTTCCCAGAGAGTCCAGTGAGCTCTACAGTTTGAGAACTGGTGTCCTAACTCAGCGATTCTCAAGCTTTCTGTTTAGATAATCTCCAGGAAATTAGAAAGATATACTCACGCCAGCATCGCATCTCAGTGTGCTTACATCAAAACCTCTGGGAATGTGTCGAGGTCTGGAGTATTATTTCAGCCTTGGCAAATGATTCCAGAATTCTGCCAGGGTTGGCCGCTTTGGGTAGCTCTGCTTGCCTGTGTACATTCAGCCGAGCACGTTTGGGTGCTGGTTGGGTCTGCGGTTCCCTTTGATTTAAACTGAGAGAGGAAGGGTCATGTCTAGCAGACACTCTCTAAGTGCTTGTGTTGCCAGATTTAGCAAATACAAGTATAGGGTGCCCAGTTACATCTTCATTCTGTCACGCGAGTGTGTGCTCCTCGGTTCTTTGTCTCGTCACAACAAAGATTTGGAGTGATGGACATTAAAGCCCCCTTGGCGTGTCACAGCTCTCAGGTCTTGGATAGACCGTGTTATAGCTCTCAGGCCTCGAATGGACCACGTTATAGCTCTTAGACAAATCAGTGTTACAGCTCAGTGTTACAGCTCTATTTTATTTAGAAGATAGCAGGAAAACCCATCTTCGAGGCGTGAGGGCACATCGATCCAAAGACACGAGAAGCAGAGCGCCCCAGCACGCGGGAGAGAGAGCGAGCGAGAGAGCGAGCTGGCTCTGGCTCCTCTGTTTATCTGTTCCTCTCTCCCTGGGCCTGTCCTGTGCAAACTGGGCCAGCCAGGAGTGCTGTTTGTTTTACCTGCGGTCCTCACTCTGGTCCTCGGACCTTCCTTGGTTCTATTTCCGCGGGCTTTTCCCTTCCTTGTCTTCTAGCCACCGCCATTCTGGACTCCTTTTCCCTATTCTACCTACCCAGCAGTTTCATATAAACAATAACATTTTTTAGCATCAGTAATGTCCCAAATATTGCCTGAGTGTCTTATTTTTTATCTGGTCACCTTATCCCTGGCATCAGTTTGGAAAGGATGGCCAAGGAATTCTGTATCTCTGTAACCGCTAGTGTAGCTAGCATCTCTGTTCTATTTTGCCAGTCCATGCACGTTTCAGTGCTGAAATTTCTGGTTCGCCCATAACGCTTGTGTAATTACCACCACGCTAGGCTGATGAGCCATGATGAGTAGTAAATCACTCTCTTCTGTGCCTGGAAAAGGTGCAGGTGTTTGCCAAGGAGATAGTCAAGATTCTTTGGGAAGCCCAGCAGATTGCAATGCTGTTACCATGGTGTCTGGTTTGGCAGGAATCAGGGAACAGATGCTCAGATTTTCACATAACTCTTTTCCTTTCGTCGCGGCCTGCTTTCTCTTTGAGTATTAAGGGTGCTTGGAGTTCTTCAGTTTCACCATCCCAGGTTGCTGCGGGTGACTAGTGAGTGTTGAAATCCGCGCTTTCTAGCACTTTCTACCTCTGTGGCATAAGACCTTTTTCTTAGGTCACAGACCCATTTGTAAAAGTGGTCACAAATTTTGTAACTGTAATCACAAATCTTGTATACAGACATTTGAAGGCTCCTTCAGCCTGCTTTTGAACTCCAGTTTAAAGACCTCCAATTCACAGCAGAAAAAGAGAGTGCTAGCCTTGAGGGTGGGCGCACTTCCCTTCTGCAGGGCCTTCAGGTGACCTCAGGGCACTCACTGTCTCCCTCTGTTACTGACCTTTGGCCATTGCTGAGAGAGAGGCTCTTGGCAGTGGACCTTCTTTGTTTCCGTTAGGCATTCAGTCCTGTGAAGATTTCTGACCTCAAGGCCAGTTCTCCTTCAGCCGGAAGAGAGAGCAAAACGAGCTAAGGTTCCCCTTGAACGTGTCTGAGTGGATGCCGATTGGGCAGAGGGGGCTCAGGCCTTTGCGGGCCTGTCCCGGTTCTCCTCCCGGAGCTGTGGTCCCGGCAGCCTGTCCTCTTGCCCGACCTTCTTTCCCAGGGGGGGCCCTCGCGTCTTGGGCTTCCTTCAGGGTTCCAGGGGGTGCAGAGGTAAGAAGTTAAACTGAAACCATACCATCTGGGCTTCCAGCTGTTTGAAGAAACACCCCTGGGAAGAACCGATTGTCTGAAAGTACCTGAAAGAAAGGGAAATTGAAAGTCTGTTGACAAGAGGAGAGACTCTTGAGTAAACCAGGGAGTCCCCTTAGAAGGATTCCACTTCACAGGAGAATGACAGACAGGATGGTTAATTTCCCAAGAGCGTGATGATGGGTAAAATCTTGAATGAGGCTGAAAACTGGTCAGAATTATAGGGACTCAGAAGGAAATGGAGCTAGCTTGCTATCCTGTGTCTGGATCCCTTGTAATCGATTTTGCATTATGTGGCTATCCTCATAACATACAGCAAAACCTCTTTAATTCATCCTAATTTGGGATTTTGATGATTATTCTGAGTGATAGAATTTTAATTCATGAACATTTACTGGTTATTTGCACAAAGCAATTAAATTTAGGTTAACTCACTGAATAGCCATGTTAAAGGGATCTGTTTTATTGAACAGATAAGATTAATTTGTAATTAAGATCAGTTACATGTAAATGATACTTAAAAACCAAAGGATATTGTTCACGATATCAATTTGCTTAACTAAGCCATTCTGCCTACTTACGGCAAGGTTAACTTTAGTCTGAATTCCCATGCATCCCAAATTAGGATAGCCCAAATTTAATGAGGTTTTACTGTACGTACAGTTTGCTTCTGCCTGTGTCATTAAGGTGGTCATCCAAGGGGAAAACTTACGTTTGAATTGGACATTCAATAAACATCACAGCAATTTTCTTTTAGGCCTTCTGCAACTAACTTTTTTGGCAGTCTGTTAAATAACCTCATCTCTTTTCTGTTTAAGGGATTTAAAGACAATGTCTATCGGCAGAGAAGGAAGTATTTTGTGGATGTAGCCATGGGTTACAAATAGTAAGTACCTGTGTGGCTCTTTCCTGTGACTTGCTGCTGGCGGGTTAGGTAAAACACATGCTGGGCTAAACAGATTTGTCTTCTCGTCCGTTTTAACTTTTGCAGAAGGTGGACATCAACCATTTTATACACTCAGCAACTCTGTAGGCTTTAAATGCCAACACGGATGTTTGACATGCGGGTGTAATTGCAAAATAATGTGTGCTGTGGGCCAAATGCCGAGTGCTACATTTTCACCACGGCACTCAGAGCTCAGCTAAGGCAGGGAGCTGTTTCTGTACACTCTGCAGGGCCTGGGAACTGTGCTTTAATTTTACTCTTGACTTGGCTTTTTAGTGACTCCCTTCCATGTTCAGCTCCCCCAGTGAGAGAGGACCCTACAAGAATGACGAAAAGGCTCATGTAAGCAGCCATCAGAGGAGAGACGTGGTTGTTTTGTAGGAAAGGAAACTTCCTATAAACTGGAGGGTTAAAAAAAAATTATTTATTATTTGGCCGCAGGAGGTCCTAGTTGCGGCACTCAGGATCTTCCTTCTTCACAGCGGTGTGCAGACCGGGGATCTTTAGTTGTGGTATGTGGGATCTGCTTCCCTGACCAGGGGTCAAACCCAGGCTCTCTGCTGTGGGATCACACAGTCTTAGTCACTGGAGCACCAGGGAACTCCCTAGACTGGAAGAGTTTCTTCCCCAGTCGGGGATTAGGCTTGAGGTGAAACTGGAGAGCCTTGGGACGGGGCCAGGTGGCAGTGGCGGGAGGTTTGTGACTGGCAATGGTGAGTGGCCGTGGCCGCAGGCCATGCCTGGAAAGATGGAGCGGACGTCAGGCCTCTCTTTCTTCTGCTCACACTAGTACCAATCACGCATGGGCCATCACAGCGCTGTCGCGGGTTTCCTCTGGTGCTCGATCAGCTGCATGAATCTTCTGAAGAGAACACGCTGTAAATCCATACCTGGTATGGTGCTCGATCAGCTGCATGAATCCTCTGAAGAGAACACGCTGTAAATCCATACCTGGTAGGACAGTATCTTTCTTCCTCTCACTGAGACTGGTGAGAGGCTTGACTGTTGTGTTGACGTTACGTGTGTTCTAGAGGGTACCCGTGTTTCCTTTTTTTTATTTAAAGAATCTGACACACAGGTCCTTAGAGCGAAGTGAGCCGATCCCCCCTCACCTCTGGCTGGCGGTCCTGTGCTCGTTTCTGACCTCCTCTGATGCTTTGGATGCTCTTCCCTCCCTCCTCCCAAGCGCTGGCACCCCTCACTCTTTCTTATAAGCATGAGAAACGGGGACTCTTCGGCACACTTTTCCTTGTGTGTCTCCTCTCATCCTGACTCCTCTGTTCCAAGCAGGTTCTTGACCCTCTTTAGACAACGGTGACTTTCTGTCGCCTCGCAGCGGCAGCGTGCTCACGGCTTACCCCGGCCCGGGCCTGGCCCCACGGCCCTCGCACCCTCAGCGCCGTCACTGGAAGCTCCGTCTCCCAGGGTGCCCAGTCAGGGTGCCCAGTCAGGGTGCCCAGTGAGGACTCTGATGGGCCATGTGCACCTTTTCACATCAGGCCCCGGTAGATGGCCGTAACCTTAATATCGGCCCCCTTGGTTCACAGACCCTCCCTGTGAAATCTGATCATGTCTGCATAGACAGAGGGTAGGCAGGACAGGCCTTTGGGCACGAGCTGCCCAGGACATGGTAAAAGCTCAGTTCTTGGCAGAGCCTTTTTCTTTAGATAAAGCAGATAGACAAAAATGTATTTAATACACAGATGCTCTATGGAATGTATTATATATATAAGAACAATATGTATGTATGTATGTATGTGTGTGTGTATATATATATATATATATATATATATATATATATATATAAAGGATTTTGCCAGCATAGGGATCAAGTGCGTGTGTGCGTACTGAGTCAATGTCTGACTCTTTGTGGCCCCATGGGTTGCAGCCCACCAGGCTCTTCTGTCTCTGGAGTGGGTTACCATTTCCTTCTCCAGGGGATGTTCTCAACCCAGGGATTGAACCCACAGCTCCTGCTGTGTCTCCTGCATTGGCAGGTGGATTCTTTACCACTGAGCCACCCAGGAAGCCTGTAGTTATGATCAAGGGACTACCTCAAATATTGTTTCTTCTTGTGGAGCCCAGAAATTGGACCAAGACAGGCTTATAATGTAGTGCCACTAGTAGAAACTGGTATACATGAGTCCACCCGTTTCAAGGAGCACTGATGATGGGTAGTTATTTGGTTTTAAAGAAAGCATATTTGTCTGGAGAGGAGTGGAAAAGAGCATATAGGTACAATGATGTAGGGTGAGGCCCTCAAAGTGTTAACAAGAGCTTGCAGTTGCCATTTCCCATTAGCTAAAGTGTGAAACTGAGGCCTGGTGTCTCCAGAGAATGAAAATAAAAACTGGAGGTTGGACGTGGTGGAGGTTTTATACAAAGGAGGGCTGCGTGCAGGTGGAGCAGTCCAGGATCTGGTTCCCGTTTGGAGGGGACTGACTCCTAGCAGCAGAATGTTCAGGAGGCTGAGATAGGCAGGGCACTGCCTCTTCATCATTGCCTAGACAGAAACCACTCTTCCTGTGGTCCTGATGCCAGGGAGGTCAGATTACACTAGTCAGTGGATACAGCATCAAAGCAAAGGGTGTTTGGATGAGAGAGTTTGAAATCCAGGGGCCTTGTAACCCTCTCCTCCTGGACAGTGCTGACCACAAAGAATAAGAAAGTGGTTCGAAGCTGGAGTTTTGGAGTCAGACAGGGTGGAGTTGGAGTTCCAGCCTCCCTGCTCCCTAGTCGGTGAGCGCCTCAGGCCCTCCTTCTGGCAAGTGTGTCTGACAGGAGGCCCCGTCTCGGGGCTGTAAGGGCTACGAGAGAGTGTGTACGCTGTGTTGAGCACGAAGGTGGCACGCGGTTTGTGATCATCGGTGTCAGTTACTTCTTTTACATCCACCCCCTCCCTTTCCTCAGGCTGGCTTCTGCTTCCATTCTTTAGCTATCTTAATAGCACCATTTATGCACCATCTTAGGAAATGCTATAGCTTGAACATCCTGAGAAGCAATGCTTGAAAGAAAATCTCACCAGTCTCTCATTTAAAAGGCTGCTCCTAGACTGATAACTCTTCATGCTGAACAGCCTCCCTCTTTATGGAGAAATTTCATAGCAAACAGTCATATTCCCATTTGGGTATGTGTGGGAAGCTGCCAAGATGCTGAGAAAGATCACCCGTTGCCTCAGGTGCTTCTTGTAAGTGGATAGCGTGAGGGGAGTGCCTGGTGGGAGTGGTGGGAAGCTCAAGCCTCGGACTTGAGGGAGGTGGAGAGAAAAGGATCGTCCCTCATGCCCTTCCTGTCGTCACCATGTGGCTTCTCTGACTGTGACTCTGGGATGGATGTGGGCCAGCTGTTATGCAGGTGGCTGCAGGTGTGCAAGCTCACGCGCTGGTGCTGGTGGGTTGGGGTACAAGTTCTTACAAGTGGGCCTGAGCCGTGGTCTCCAGTGTGCCATGTGGTAAGGAAGGTTTCCTTTTGGTTTAACGGAAAAAAAAAAGATGCAATTTCTAATTGCAATATGTATTTTCTAGCTTGGCTTTCCAAGTGAGCAAAGGGGAAAGATGTCAATACAATAATTACCTAAGTTCGCTTGAGTGGCTTCTGACAGCATGCTGTGACTGCATTTTTCCAAGCCAAAGCTTGGAACCACTGGCCTGAGGAGCCGGATTATTTGAAATTGGAGTGGTCCTGAAAAAGTTCAGCAAGTGAGGTTTCTGCAAATATAGTTTGGTAATAATAAAATTAGGGACTATTTGAACATGGGGAAAATAATTCCGTTCCCTGTCGATAGTTCGTTCAGGCTTTATAGACACTGAGAAGGTCAGAAATATAGATGGAGATGGAGCACAGATATTTTAGTGGTGTCCTAGCAATTGGCAGGACGGAGTCTGAGGTGTCAAAAGATGAAGAGAAGGAGAAGCGAAGTACAGAATAAGGCATATTGAAGCCGCAGCCAAGAAGCCCTCTGGGGAGTCCGTGTTGAATACCATATTTTCTATGATAGTCCTGAAAGGATAAAGCAGGGGGAAAGAATCAACACAAGCAGAGAGAAATGAAAAAATTCCACTTGATGATGGAAAAACAGCAGGCTCAAAGTCTGTGTTGCCATGAGACGTAAAGCGGAAAGGGAGTGTGGCCGCGCGGCATGCTGAGAGCTGTGCAAAGGGGCCACTCAGGGGGTGTCTGGTTGGCAGAGCTGCCGGGAAACAGTACTGATTACCTGGAGGCCTGCTGCAGACATGCCTGAGTGGTGGGCCGCGAGGGTCTGGAGGGCCTGATTGCCTGGCCAGTAACAGCAGAGGAAGCCTTCATCAGTGCAAATATCACTCGCCATAGCCGACCTGAGATGGAAGGCGGTGGCTGGGGAAGGATGCACTGTTTCTGAAATCATCTGTGAGACACCCTGTCCCCAAACCCTGATCTCTTCCACCCAAATAAAAGAAATCCTGGCATAAACAGAAAAAGAAACCTCCTGCTTAGATAATGTTCACATTACATGGACATGCACTTCAGAGGAAATGGAAGCATGGCTGGGGGGAGGGGGTGGTGTGTGTGGCAGATGGTATGTGGAGGAAGAGAAAGTTTTGACTGTGGAGCTGGGGCTGTCAGGTCTGAAACTCTTCAGTTCTGTGTCATCAGCACCTTCGTATTTAACCCTTGTGTTTTGCTGCTATGTGTCTGTAGGCTTTACGACTGTTACACTGTGGGGAAGAGAAGTCAGTAATATATATATTTAATTGACTAGATATAAACACATCTTTCTTTGGGAGCTATTTTAATGATTATTCCTCAACAATAGGCATGTATATTTAATTATAATTTTGGTGGGGGAGAGCTGTGCTTTTTTCAATCCATCTTATTCTCTTGGAGAAGAGGCTCTGAGCTCTGACTTTAATCATGCCACTCCTGTTTGCTTTAATTTAATATGACTGTGATTGTGCTTTGTTGTGAATGTACTTTCTTCTGGTTGAAATTGAGGAGGTATATGATTTTTTTGGGCTCCAAAATCATTGCAGATGGTGATTGCAGCCATGAAAGTAAAAGATGCTTACTCCCTGGAAGGAAGTTATGACTAACCTAGATGGTATATTCAAAAGCAGAGACATTACTTTGCCAACAAAAGTCCATCTAGTCAAGGCTATGGTTTTTCCAGTAGTCATGTGTGGATGTGAGAGTTGGACTGTGAAGAAAGCTGAGTGTCGAAGAATTGATGCTTTTGAACTGTGGTGTTGGAGAAGACTCCTGAGAGTCCCTTGGACTGCAAGGAGATCCAACCAGTCCATTCTGAAGGAGGTCAGTCCAGGGTGTTCTTTGGAGGGAATGATGCTGAAGCTGAAACTCCAGTACTTTGGCCACCTCATGCGAAGAGTTGACTCATTAGAAAAGACTCTGATGCTGGGAGGGGTTGGGGGCAGGAGGAGAAGGGGACAACAGAGGATGAGATGGCTGGATGGCATCACGGACTCGATGGGCGTGAGTCTTGGTGAACTCCGGGAGTTGGTGATGGACAGGGAGGCCTGGCGTGCTGCAACTCAGAGTCGGACACGACTGAGCGACTGAACTGAACTGAACTGAGGAATCTCATGTTCTTCTTACGCGGCTGTTTCCTCTTTGATTTTCTTTTCTATTTTTTAAGTCCATGGAAACGGAAATGTAAACAGGCAAACGCAAATGTCAATAGATAAGGCGAACGAGAGTTTCAACATATCAGAATTTGCTCAAAGTTGAAAATTCCATAATTTGCCAAGAAACCTCTGATTCTAAATACAGGAGTCCAAGTGATCGCCTTACGTCACTCAGCTTCCGCTTTCTCACCCGCGAAATGGGGATGACAGTATTTCTCCCATCTCTCCCCCAGGAGTGTTTCAAAGATTAAATGAAATCAATGGAGCACTGCTGCACTTTGGACTTTCCTATTACCTTTGCCAAACAACACTGAAAGAGTCTAGGCCAGAAAGCTCTGGGGCTCGCTTTGACCCCTGACCCCTGGCAGGGCCTTGGTTGCTGCCTTCAGTTTCTCTGTTGATCTGAGAGGCAGTGTGTGGGTCGGCTAAGGGTGTAGGAATTGGAGCTGGACTGCCTGGGCGAATTCCAGCTTTGCCGCTTACCAGCTGAGTGACCCCTGCAAACTGTTTGTTTTCTGGGCCTCAGTTTCTGTATCTGTGAAATGGAGATAACTCTACCCCTGCTCTGTGGGATTGCTGTAAGGAGGAAATGAGCTAATCCGTGGACTGCGATATAAGTATTTGCCGATATCGTTACAGTATTTTTCTCACTTCAGTCCATGTCTCCCTTTTGTCTGCCCTCATGACCTAAATATTTTTATTACACTTTGGTGAGCACCGTTCTTCATTCCCCTTGGCCAACAGTTGCTTCAAGCCCTGACTTCTGTCAGATTTTTATACTGTTTTATTCATTGCTGAGTAACCGCCCCCCCCCCCCAACTTGGGCAGCTTTAAACAGCAAAGTTATTATCTCACGAAGTTTCTGTGGAACAAGGGTTAAGAGCAGCTCAGTTGGGTGGATCTGGATTAGGATGTCTCGTGATGCTCTAGTTGATCAGGGAGGCAGTCACCTGACGGCTGGGCCGGGGCCGAGAGGCCTTGCTCCCAGTATGGTTGCTCACATGGCTGTTGGCTGGAGGCCACAGTTTCTTGCAACATGGGCCTCTTCAATTCGCTGCCTGAGAGTCCTCCGGATATGGTAGCTGGCTTTGTCCAAGTCAAGTTTCCAAAGGAGACCAAGGCAGAATCTACCATGCTTTTAATAACTTAGCCTCGGAAGTGACTCACCAGTCCTCCTAATGCGTTCTATTGGCTTCAGAGCCCAACTGTGATACCCTGTGAGAGGGGACTGCACACTCCTGGTGCCCGGGGGGCCCAACTGTGATACCCTGTGAGAGGGCGCACCCTGGCCCCCACTTACCCTGGGCTGCCCCGGGCCCCCAACTGTGATACCCTGTGAGAGGGGACTGCACACTCCTGGTGCCGGGGGGCCCAACTGTGATACCCTGTGAGAGGGGACTGCACACTCCTGGTGCCGGGGGGCCCAACTGTGATACCCTGTGAGAGGGGACTGCAGACTCCTGGTGCCGGGGGGCCCAACTGTGATACCCTGTGAGAGGGGACTGCAGACTCCTGGTGCCCCTGTGACCTGTGGGGGGGCTGGGGGGGGGGGCCCAACTGTGATACCCTGTGAGAGGGGACTGCACACTCCTGGTGCCGGGGGGCCCAACTGTGATACCCTGTGAGAGGGGACTGCACACTCCTGGTGCCCCCCGGTGGGGGGGGCCCCAACTGTGATACCCTGTGAGAGGGGACTGCACACTCCTGGTGCCGGGGGGCCCAACTGTGATACCCTGTGAGAGGGGACTGCACACTCCTGGTGCCGGGGGGCCCAACTGTGATACCCTGTGAGAGGGGACTGCACACTCCTGGAGCCAGGAGGTGGGGTTCATTGGCTACTGTCTTGGAGGTTGGCTACCAAATACATTTAACTAGTGTTTACCTTTATCTCTTCCAGACCCTCCCTAACTGTGGCACGGTGAGTGTGAATGCATTATCTGCAGAACTAATTGTTGCGAGAGCAGAGGCAGCATGGTGTGGCGAAACGTGACCGAATGCATAGGCTTTGGTGCTGAACAGAACTGGGTTTGAATTCCCGTTCCATCACTTACAAGCTCTGTGGCCATGAGCACTGACCTAGTCTCCTAGTCTCAGAGCCCATGTCTCAAAATGGGCACAGTGTCCGCCTTGTATGTTTGGGAGGATTGTCAGTGCTTCAGGGCTCAGATGCTGACTGGTACAAGCTGGGGTTGATTCTGTGATAGATATGATTATTATTATCATGTGCTGAGTAGCTGATGGTTCCTTGATTCCATGTAATCATCTGTTAAGCTTTAACATGAACAAAGTACCTTAAAGAATGAATGAATTAGGGAATTTCAGGCCCTATAATAGACTGGGTTAAAGAAGCTTAAAAAGCAAATGTGTGTGGTGTGTGTATATCTGTGTGTGTGTACCCTATAGTGTCCTGTAACTCATGTACACAGCTTGCTTCTTCAGTCTGGAAAATTGACTCTCTGCAATACCTTTGCAGGCCAGTGGGTCTCAGCTAAGGTCAGAGGGAGCAGATAGGGGCTAGGCTGTGTTGGACTCATTTCTGAGTAACTGATGGTGATAGAAATGTTCACCAAAGTTGGACTTCTCAGCTGTAATGCACAGAGGGCTTTAGCTTCCTTTTGTTAAATTCCTGCCATCTGCTGGACATGGTATTAATTAAGCATGTTGCTTATGTTTTTCCAGTAAACTCTCAATGAGCCTTTGAGATAGGTATGTGATCTCATTTTGAAGATAAGGAAACTGAAGCTCAGAGACATCAGGAAGCGTACTCAAGGTGACAGAGCTGATAGTATCACCTGGATAAGCACCCATGGTTGATGCTTTAATTTCTCTGAAGCTGAGTAGTAAATGGGAAAGTAGAATGAAAACAAATATTTGTAATCCTAGGTTTGTTTCCCAGATGACCAGAATGGTTTCTGAAAAAGACCACTTTCAAGTGTGCCTCTCTTATAGAATCTAAATGTCTTTCTTTGCTCAAGAAGGCACATCTTCTCCTTCTCTTTGGTCTGTAGCATTTCCCTTGAGATAAGCTGAATATAATAGTGACAGAAGGAAGGGACTTGGCATTTTCAAAAGTCATTCTTCTCTTTACAGAATTCTCAGATGTTTGAAATGCACAGTCCTTGTGTGTACTTAATACACTTCAGACTTTACAAAGCCAGGACTTTGACCGGCCCTGTCTGACTGCAAGGCCATGTTATCTCTCCTGGGTGCCTGAGACATCTGTCTGGCCCTGGCACGGCAGAGCTGCATCCTTGTCCCGAGCAGTCGACTTCACTCTCTCTCAGGCCCTGAGCTCCTCTCCTCCTGCCCAGAGCCTGACCCTTGGGGGATATATAACGGCTGGAAATAAACATGGCTGGGTTGAGGCTTGAAAAACAATTGCCAGGGATTTGTCCCTCTCTGGCTTTTTCTAGTTGCTAGACTATTTCTTGATTTTTTTGATTTACAAAATTGCACCTTTTGTGATTCATTTGCTCAAAGTGTAAGTACACAGCTAAACAGAGATTCTAAACAAAATAGCCCCAAATGGGAACTAGCATATTTGAAAAGTGCAATCACCCAGCCCAGTAGGCTTATTAAATTTGGGTGAGCTTGTGAATATTCTATTCAGTACCATCAGAGGGAGAAAGAGAGAGAATGCTTTCATTCAGCATGGAACTATGATGACTCTAGCTCCTCTTCCTATCAAAATAGAGACGGGCATTTTCTTACCATTTTCCTTCCTCCCACCCACAGCCCCAAATACCGCGAGTCGTCAAGATAAGGCACCCTGGGACTAAGGTTCAGCTATGCAGTGTGCGTTCTAAGCTGTTGTGCTCAGTGGCTCAGTTGTTTCTGACTCTGCAGCCCCCTGGACTGTAGCCTACCGGGCTTCTCTGTCCATGGGATTCTCTAGGCAAGAATATTGGAGTGGGCTGCCATTTCCTCCTCCAGGGGATCTTCCCAACCCAGGGATAGAACACATGTTTCCAAAGATGTTGAATAGATACATAATTGTGGACTGGGTTTTCCTTGGAATAAACATATTGGATTTCCAAGCCAGCTTCTCACCTCTTAGGAGGTCTTAGTTTTCCCTTCGCCAGATAATTCATCAGGAGTCAGCCAAAGGCTTGTAAAGAAGAGGAAGGAGATGGATGATCAGAGACAAAAGCTCTTCCGGGTGTCTTACCCAGTACTGTGCATTTTGGGGTTTACCTGGTCACAGGTAGCTTCGATGATTCAGCTTATGTTTGAGCTGGAGAATTGCTGATGCTGAGTTGTTCCTCGGAGGCATTTGCAATTATTGCAACTTGCAGAAAAATAACTGGGGTGACTCTACCTTTCCACCCTTCCAGAAATTTCAGTTGACCTTAGCATTTCTCATTTCATGTGAGAAGAGCCATGATTTATGGACCCTGCATGGTTTCAGAATATAGCTTAAAGGACTGCATTACTAACAGGACTCGTGAGTGCCAACTTACCTATTTTTAGATAGCCAAATCTTAATTGGAAATGTAACAAATAGAAGGTGAAGCAAGAAGGAAAGAGAAAAGTTATGCTTTCTTAACAGAAAAAAAACTTAACGGGGGTTGCCACTTTTTTTCCTTCACAACATTTTTCTCATCAGTTTCATTGGCAGATGGCCACCTAGATGAATTATGGGGTCTATGGTGATGGGGGACTGGGTTTTAATTTTTCCCCCTCTCTGCCCATTTGAGAAGAGGCACCTGAGAAGGCAAATATGTTTTCTTCCTGACTGAGCTAATTTTATCCCATTCCATTATCCTCCATTGATTTGCTTTCCCAGCTTTTGAATGAAACTGAGATGTAGGTGGCTGTTTGGGTACTTTGTGACTCCTGCATAAACACCAGTTGTTGATGCTTTAATTTCTTTGAAATGGAGCGGTAAATTGAAAAGTAGAACAAAACCAAATATTTGTCATAATGGGGTCATTTCCCAGATGACTTGAATAGTTTCTGAGGAAGGTCACATTACAGATTTCAAGAGTCTCTCCATCTTGGAGAATCTAAATATTCTTTTTATTTCTGCCAAGAGGCAATGCTTTTTGTTGTCTTAGAACATATCTGCATAGCCGCTTCCATTTGACATAGGTGGTATCATACACAAGTTGAAAACAAAAGCAACAGAATTAAATAACATGGGTTTTTAAAAAGTTATACTCTGTATAGAGTTCTCAGTATATTTTAAATGCACAACTCTTGTATGTATTTAAAAGACATCAGGCTTTATGGAGAATCATTTTCATGCTAAATGTTTCTCTCTACCTGAAGTTCAACTCAATGGCTGAAAGGAAGGGAGCCTGAGGATTCCTAAGAAAGACGAAAGGGAAAATTGATTTGGAAACGTTTTCTCCGTTCCAGTTTTGGGGCTTGGTGGGTTTTTCAGGTGTGTGTCAATGCTTTAGTAGGACGCTGTCTGGTTATAGCACGGCTCCCGCAGCTGGGGAAGAGGAAAGCAGTGCCACCGGGTGACTTACTGCGGGGACCTCTGCACCAAACTCTAACATCTTTCGTGGGGAGTGAGGTGTGAGTGCTTTTACTTTGAAATGATTTCCACAAACATGAAGGATTAAAATTACTTCCACAAGTGCTGTCTGAGAGGTGAATGGATTTATAAGGAAGGATGTGGTTTTTCATCTCCAGACCTATTTCCAACCCTGCAGGGAAGTGATGAAATCTTTTTCATTTCTATATACCTGGAGGAAGTGAATCAACTATGTTGAGTACCTTTAGATACTAGGCGTTGGCCCTGGAGCTTTGCAAAGATGTCCCATTTCATACTCTGTGTTGTGCAGTTGTATTTCTTCCCTCAGTTTCAAACGAGGAAACAGAGGCCAAACTCAGTGCCAGGTAGTCTAGATTTTGCACTGAGGCATGTTGGTTTAGAGTGGGGTCTCCAGAGCTGCTGTTTCTGAATCCCAGCACCTGCTATGCCACTTACTGTTTGATCTTGGCTAGATTACTATGTCTGTAAGCCTTAACCTCCTTAACTATAAATAGTCATCTAATCACTGTATAAGGGTGGTGGTACAGAAGAAAATCCATGTCATGTGCTATGAGATTATTGTTATTGTTACAGTTCAGTGGACGGTGGACAAGTGGATGCTGCTATTAGGCCTATGAGCTGTAGGGTCATCTACTCCTGAAGGAGGCAGGTTGGGGCCCAGCAGTCAGCAACATTTGGTCCCTGCTGATCAAGATGCAGGAAATAGGGGATTGAACTTGCGGTTCTGGGAGACCCTAGCCTGAGTCTCTTCATCCTAAAGTCGACCTGAGCTTGTTGGCTGCTCTTAACTTTTAGCTCTTTTCTGGACTACATTCTCTGAGCTCCCCCTTCCCTGTGTATGCTGAGCCTGTATCAGTGGATGTTAGGCCCACTGTTGCTGCTGCTGACATTTAATTTCATGGTAGTTTTGACAGAAGAAAATCACTCCTCTAGAATGTGGTGAGGGCTTTCTGCAAGGTAAGAAAATGGTGGGAAACCCTATCCTGGGGTGCACAGGACAAATAAAAACATAATTTCCAGGAGTTAAATCTCTCTCCTCGAGGCTCCCTAGGTGTGGTAGTTTATTTTCATTATGTCTCTTGTACAGGCAGCACCAGTATTAACAATGTGAGCAAAACACACTAACGTTTTTGTTTGCTACCATCTGAAAGTTCCTTAGGGCCTATAGACTCATTTACGAAAATTCATGTGTGCAAAACTCATTTGCAAAAGCAAATAAAATATGTGATCATAAGTGCTCTTTACCTGACTGGCCTAGGGGGCTTGCTGAAAATGAGTTTGTGCCTTTACACTTTTCTCTCTGGTGTAGTTTAGCAGTCCCCATCCACCCAACTCCTCATCAAATGAACCCCTCATCGAGCCACTTAAGGTCAGATGACTTGAATGGTTGCAAATCTTGGTATAACTCAAGATTTAAGTCACTATACTGATCTGTGAGTTTCCTTTTTGAAAAATATAATTTAATCATTATGCCTGTGGCTTTGAAGCTACCTTTGGAAGTTCATTCATTAAGATACCTAGCCAACTTTGACAACCTGGGGCGGGGCGGGGATGGGGTAGGAGATGGGAGGGAAATTCACGAAGGAGGGGACACGTGTGTAGCTGTGGCTGATTCATACTGGCGTGTGGCAGAAACCAACACAATATTGTAAAGCAATTAAAAATAAATAGATTTTAAAAAAGATGTCGAGCCAAGGAAACATCTCTGTATTTAGTTATGTCCTTTGGGTTTAGTTATGTCCCTTTGGGATTCCCTGGTGGCTCAGGCGGTAAAGCGTCTGCCTGCAGTGCAGGAGACCTGGGTTCGATCCCTGGGTCGGGAGGATCCCCTGGAGAAGGCAGTGGCACCCACTCCAGTACTCTTGCCTGGAGAGTCCCAAGGACTGGGGAGCCCAGTAGGCTGCAGTCCATGGGGTCGCAAAGAGTCAGACACGACTGAGCGACTTCACTTCACTTTGGGCCTGCACAGGCTGCTTGCTTTCCTGGTGAAGATTTCGGCTACAAGCGTGAGGGGTGACAATGCCTAGGAGACCCACGTGAGAAAACTAGAAGAGTGAAACCTCTGCCTGTAAAGTAAGCAGGACATAAAATTAACTGGAAGTTTCCAGAAAACGTATAGAAATCTCAAAGTCTTTGGAGCTGCTTTTTCCATAGCAATTAAAATCCATGAGACAGGGATGAGGTAAGACAAATTCCTGTCTGCCAGACTTTTGGATAAAAACTGTACTTTTTTTCAACCATTAAATGTGTGGCTTGTTTTATTCTGATTGATTGATTTACTTATTAAGAAATATTATTTATTGAACACCAGTCTGTTCCAGGCTTTGTTCTGAGGGTGGACAAGGCTATAAAAATGAACAAAGCAAACAAAAGTCCCTATCTTCAAGGAATACCCATGGTAATGGGGCATAGATTGAGCAGAATAATAATTTGGGTTTTTACTTGTTTTTAAATAATTTGGATATTTTACTTGTTTTCCCCCTGAGTACTACTGATGGTAATTTATCATAAAGTTATTGAGTGTCTTTTGAAGGATGATTTTATCAAATTCAAGAGCCATAGACTTTTCTCACTGACTCTTAAAAATTAGTAGATAAAAATGGCATTTGCCTTCTGGTTAAACTTTAATGGACTTTATCTACTTTACTGAGAATTTCTTTCTTTTTTTCTTATTTGTAGCAACATTTTTTTTTCCCAGTCTCAAAGACATGAGCCATCATCTTGTGGAACATTTACTGACTATACGGTTCTACTCTGGTGACGCCGGGCTGCAGGGGATGCTATTCGTGAAAGTGGTGTCAGCCAGCACAGTATTAGGTGCCATGATTGTCATTGGCTGTGGGGGAGAGTCATCCAGTACTGATTTCTACATGTTGGTGTGTCCCCTAATTTTTAGCAGTATGACAAATGCTGGCAATATTAACAAGCTTTGAAAATAATGAGTATTTCCCTTTTTAAATATTGCAAGCTGTGTCCAACTCTTTGTGACCCCATGAACTCCCGTCTTCCCTGTCCTTCACTACCTCTTTCAATTTCTCCGCTTTCACTGTATCCTTCACTCTCTCCCAGAGTTTGTTCAAACTCATGTCCATCGAGCCGATGATGCCGTCCAGTCGTCTCATCCTCTGTCACCTGCTTCTCCTCTGTTGTCCCCTTCTCCTCCTGCCCTCAATCTTTCCTAGCATCAGGGTCTTTTCCACTCACTCAGTCGGCTCTTTGCATCACGTGGCCAAAGTATTAGAGCTTCAGCATCAGTCCTTCCCATGAATATTCAGAGTTGATTTCCTTTAGGATGGACTGGTTTGATCTCCTTGCTGTCCAGGGGATTCTGAAGGGACTTCTCTAGCACCACAGTTCAAAAGCATCAGTTCTTTGGTCCTCAGCCTTCTTTATGATCCAACTCTCACATCCGCACATGACTACTGGAAAAACCATAGCTTTGAATATACGGACCTTTGTCAGAAAAGTAGTTTTTGCTTTTTAAAATTACATTAGATCAAAATCAAGGTTATTCTTAGCATAATGTTGGAATCATGTCAGTCTCAGTTTGCCATATTCCTACGAGCTCTGGATGAGAAGGAGAGAAGGTGAATTGCAGATGGCTCCCTGGGAATGAGGCAGAATTCAGGGTATGCCTAGTAAGAAGCTCAGCACACACGTCTTGATTTGAGGAGGCGCAGAAACCTCATGCCTTCCTGGTCCAATAATCTTTCTCCAAAGCCTTTGACCAGCCCCTCAGAGGAGCTGCTAATTGCTAACGAGTTGCAAAATTTACGGGTTTTTACCTGTCACCTCTTCTCGTTTCCCTTCAGCAGTCCCAGGTGGAAGTGTCCACCCCAAGAGAAATGCCTAAGATGGGAAAGGAGAGGAAAGATGAGGCAGAGATAAAAGGGGTAGTGCTTGAGTAAGTGAGGCACCCCGGCCACGAGGAATATGTAATGACATAAAATAGAAAATGAGTCCATCCCTGTTTCTGTCAATACCAGATTCACCCGTCCCCCCGTAAACAATTCTCAGTTTCTCTTCTGCTGCTAGTCCTTGCCACAGAGGAAATCCATCTGTTTCCCAAGAATACAGCCTGCATCGTGATTCAGCCAGCCTTGCCATCTTGATGTGAATACTCTCGGCTACAGCCTGTCACAGCTTCCTCCACTGAGTAGGGGAACTGCCTCTTGACCCCAGAGTTCCTCTAAAGGTAACACAAGCAGAGAAACTGCATCTCCTGTTGGGAATTTTAGCAGCAGGGACTCCAGGAGGTAGCCAGGCTGGACCACCATAATCAAATGTTTTCCAATCCCCCAAATTAAAAAAAATATACATATGTATAAGAAAAGGAGCTTGCTACTGGACCTGGTAGAGGAGACCAGACAAATAGTTAAAACAAAAGCTTATTCATCTGGCTATAGGGAGAACTTCTGTAACTTCAGCCTCAGTGGGGGTCGATGTTCCTGGATTTCAGTGTAAAAGTGTGGTTGTTAAGCAGCATTGTTTTAACAAGCTCAGGACTTACAGAGAATAACCCTGTGCGCGTGTGCTAAGTCGCTTCAGTTGTGTCTGACTCTGTGACCCTGTGGGCTGGAGTCCAGGCACCTCTGTCCATGGGATTCTCCAGGCAGGGATACTGGAGGCTGCCGTGCCCGCCTCCAGGGGATCTTCCTGACCCAGGCATCGAACCTACGTCTCTTATGCCTCCTGCACTGGCAGGTGGGTTCTCTACCACTAACGCCCCCTGGGAAACCCTAGCTCTGTCTGTACCTGCCTCCAGTTAGGTTTGTCTATGTACTTTCCACCCTCTCCTCTCTGTATGGAACAGTTTTTCAGAATCATCACCCTGCCTCTAGAAAAAGTGGGATTTTACTGTCCAGGCAGAAGGATGCCTCTCACAGCCTTCAGTATTTCCCAAGGAAGTTCTCAGTCATCTCTGAGTCACATATGGTACCAGGAAGTTTTTCATGTTGTCAAGCTAAATCCTGACGGTGAAGGTTCTGGTCCCTTTCCTCGCACTGTCCTGGCTGAGCGATGGTTCCCTATCGTGTTTGTAACATCTTAGTTGGACATTCTTTGGCAAGAGGGCAGAATCTGCGGTGAGTGGTAATTACTGAAAGTCACGTCTGTGTTTCTCCAGTGACTTAGGAATCTATGAGCAATAATTTTGATGGTTGTTTAGAATTCTGGAATCGCAACTAATTCCATAGAAGTGGAGGAGACTCCCTAGAGCTCTAATTATAATATTCACTTGTAATTAGTTTGTTGAGGTGTCTCATTTTGTTGGGGTTTGTACCGATGTAAATGTAAAATGATTTTATTTTCCCCGCTCACTGCTTTCAACTGTATCGTGTTGAATCCTACTTTCCTACTGGGAAGCAAGTTCCTTAGCAACATCTAATTTCCTGTCATTTTCAATTATTAGAATAGTCTCAGCAGGGTATTTAAGACCTAGGCCCATTCATTTAAAAAGAGCTTAATCTCAAATGTGGTTCAAAGTGTATTCTCCTCCTCAGTTCTTTGGAGTGTGTGTGTGTGTGTGTGTGTGTGTGTGTGTGTGTGTGTGCGCGTGCATGGTTTGGAGATATTTTTCCTTCTCTTCTCTCTGGAGTTGGGCATTGGGAGGAGGGAGAGAGGAAGCTGAGGGCGTTTTGTAGGGTTGTTTGAATGTTGGGGTGGGCAGGCCACCGGCCTCTTGCACCCTGGTTTGGAAACGTTCTTTCTGATGAGGTGGTCTCTACTGCGTCCGAGTTTGGGCACCCCTGCCGCACGCACCTGGCCGTTAGTGCCTCCTCGTCGGGGCTGAGGGGTGCCCCTGGAGCCCTCCTCTGTCCCCTGAGAGCTGAGCAGCACTGCTGCAGTGGGGCCATCTTCCTGACGGGCACAGCACGTGGGGCCCGTGGAGGCTTCTAGCCATCACCGGGCATCACACCCACGTTCCCGTGAACCTCAGGTTTAGAGGACGCCTGTCCAGGGTGCGCTCATCCTCCCCGGAGCACACCACATTCCAGGGCCTCCAGACACTCTCCGGGGCCATCTCTACCGCTCCGTCCTTTTGTTTCTTCTGTTTTAAAATGTTACTATTTATGTTTTGGCTGTGCTGGTCTTCCTGCTGCACAGGGGCCTTCTCCAGCTGTGGCCGGCAGGAGCTCCTCTCCAGTCGCGCAGGCTTCTCTCTGCAGAGGCTTTTTCTGTCCAGAGCATGGGCCCTGGGCACACTGGCTTTAGTTGTTGCAGCTCATGGGTTCACTCGTGGCGCGTGGGGCTTGTTATTCTACGGCACGTGGGATCTTCCCAGACCAAGGATCAAACCAGTGTGTCCTGCACTGCGAGTTGGGTTCTTAACCACTGGCCACCAGGGAAGCCCTCTACTGTTCCATTCTGGTGATAGCACGAGGGAGGGCATGGATATTCTGCTCCGCAAGTGTCCAGATGGGAAAAGAGAGGCCAGAGCCTACCTCTCGAGGGCTCTGCAGGCCTTATAAATGATTCTGTGGCCCAGGCTGCCCTCTCCCCTGAAGGAGAAAGAGCAGGGATTTCCCCTCCAACACTGGCCTCTTTTGCGGTCCTGCGTGTCTGACTCCCTGTTAGACTGGTGGGTGAGGTTTGGTGAGGCGGGAAGGTTGGTATGAGAGGGGTTTGCTGGTGGGAGAGCCATTTCCGCTCCTCCTACCAAGCCCTGCAGGGAGGTGGTAGGCGCCAGTTGCTGGGAGCTTTCTCTAGAATGTGGACTGCTTCAGGACTTCAGCTGTGGGAGAGCAGAGTTTTAGGATGCTGGGATGTGATGCCTATTACATGCGTGTTATGACATGTACCCAAGGATAGATGCATAATGATATGTGGGTATATGTCCTAGGCCCCAGAAAGATCGGGACACGACTCTCTCATTCTCATACATGATTCCCAAAAGGCCTACAATCCCATGGCAAGTGCAGAGAAGTGTAGCACATTCCGATTTTTCTCATGACTATAACTTTTATTTTTCTAAATGTCAAATCTCAAAGTTTAAAAAAAACTGTGTGGGTGCTCCTGCATTCCTGGTGCCCCCAGCACTAGCTGGCAGCCTCCCTGAGAAGGTTAGAGGAGTGAATAAATACGACAGGACTTTGTGGAATCCACAGACACATGCTGCTACTGTGATAACATATTATACCCGAGACTTTCTGTATTTAAGTATGAATACCTATAAGCCTTATTTTAATTTGGTGTGTGGAAATAATCTGGTACCTGGAATAAATTCTTTATTTCATAGGTGTATGCTAATTGGTTAAGACCACAGCCAGTCTTGAACCTGCCAGACTGAGTTTTAAGCTTGGCGCCATGATTTTAGTCAAATGACTTAGCTTCTCTGAGCCTTAGTATCCTTATCTGTAAAGTGTGTGTGAGGGGGTCTACTTCAAAGAAGTTGTGAGAATCAAATGGACTAAGTTAAATAAAAAGGCTGAACTTAAAAAAACTGTCTGGCCATAGGAAGCTCTCAAAAATGAGCTATTATTATATACCTGTATTAACTACATAGAAAAATGGGAAATGTCTTATTTTGTCTGTTTTAGGGATATTTTTAACAAAAAATAAATGGGTAAAACTAGCCTTCACTTGGTGTGAAGCTGATATTTAAAAATTTACCTTAAATAGTTACCCAGGATGAGGGGGTCAGAGTAGGGTAAGAAATTTCTTTCTATGATCAGTCAGAATTACCTGTTCGGGGAAGCAGCAGAGCACTCCACTAACCATTCACTCAGAGAGCAGCCTCATTATTTACCCAGGCAGGACAGACAAGTGGGGACAAATGAGACTCTGTGTGACCGTCTGTACCCCCAAGATTGTGATGCTGGAAATTCATTAGTAAGTAACAGATAGTAATACAGACAGTCCTCAACTTGATAATGATTCCACCTCAATATGGTATGAAAGTGAAATGCATTCAGGAGAAACTGTCCTTTGAATTTTGATCTTTTTTCTCAGTGTGGTATGCAGAGAAGTTCTCATGATGTTGGGCTGTGGCAGGGAGCCACAGTCAGCCACCCGATTCCAAAGCCAGGTACCATTCTGTTTTTCGCTTTCAGTACCGTATTCCATAAGTTACATGAGATACTCACCACTTTATTATAAAACAGATTTTGTGTTAGATGATTTTGCCCACCTGTAGGCCAATGTAAGTGTTCTGAGCACATTTAACATAGGCTAGGCTAAGCCATCACGTGGGGTAGGTTAGGTGTCTTAAAGGGGTTTTTGACAGCGATATTTTTGATTTATCATGATTAAACCACTGTAAGTGGAGGAGGGTCTGTATCACCCTTTCTCTCTACCCCAGCTCACACTTGTCTTTCTTCTACTTCCTGTTGGCTACAGTCAGTTTCCCTTTGAAACCCTGCATGTTTGCAGATTGATGTCGAAGGGAAAATTTTGACCTCACGATTCTTTTCAAATGGCTTCTCAATATCTCATGTGTTGTTTCAGCCTCATTGCTTTCTACCTTCTGATTTGCCTAGCCCTTAGTAGCTTTATCGTCTTCCCTGCCTTAGATTGATTGTGTTGAATTTTCTAGTACCAGAGAATATTGCTTATATTTTTATTTCCTTACATCCTTTCTATTTTTACTAATTTCAAGCTTTCTTCTAATTTATCTTGATGCTAATTTTTAGCAGTCTTACTGTTCACAGCAAATATTTGCCAGGTTGTAATTTGTTATTTATTATCAACAATCAAATTCAAACAAGGCTAATCTTGTTCTAATTTGGTTTGTCATAAGCCCTTGTCCTGGTACTTAGAGAAAATAAATGTTAATTTCTGGGTTTTTCTTCAGTATGTGTTATTCATTCACCCTTCATGTACTGCCACTAGTTTTTTAAAAATAAAAATAATTTGGGATGATGGGAACCACATTTGAACCTGAACGTTAGAAAGCATTTTGGTAAGAACTTTTGAAGTCTGCAGAGTGGGAGCTGGGATCTGCTGTGAGCCTGCTCTGATTACTGTTCCCCACCCCTCGGCCCTGCCCCAGGGGTCCTTCTGAGTGACCACGGCGTGTTGACAGTGCCTGGAGGCTGGAGCAGCTTGAGGGGCAGTGGCTGCCTGTGCCTGGGCTCCTGGGGGCCTGCTGTGCAGGCTGGTTTATGAGCTCACAGAGAGAGACTCCCTACCTTATGTGTGTGTGTGCTGGGCTTCCACATGCTGTGTGTGTCTTTGCTGACTGCGGGGTAGAACCTGTGACAAGTGGCTGGGGATGGCAGTCAGGGGATGTGGCTGATAACTGTCGAACATGTCATGAGGAGTTTTCTCCAAGTCCAACTTCGCTTTCAGAATAGGTTTCGGAATCAGAGGCTAAATTCAGATTCTGCTTCCTCAAGCAATAGTTTTCGAAAGTACACGTCCATATTCTCCACTTCCTCCTGGCTCATGTGGCCTCAGGAGCTCTGGTCTCTGCTCGTGGCTGCCATCTGCTGTTTTTCTTGTTGTTTCATTTGAGAAGTCGAGTCCGACTCCTTGCGACCTCATGGACTGCAGCACGCCAGGCTCCTCTGTCCTCCACTGTTGCCTGGAATTTGCTCAAATTCATGTCCCTTGAGTTAGTGATGCTATCTAACCCATCTCATCCTCTGCTGCCCCTTCTCCTTCTGTTATTAGAAGAGCATTTTTAAACTCAGCTTTCTTTCTGTCAGGGAACCTGCACATCCTGCTTGGCCAACAGTCTCAGCTTCAGCTGCGCTTCTTCCAGGAAGCTCTCCCTGACCACTCCAGTCCAGGGCTGCCTCTCAGTATTCCAAACCAGACATCAGCTCCCTGTGACTTATGGGCTGAATCCAGACCATTGCCTGTTTTTGTAACCCAAGTTCTGTTAGAACATAGCTACATTCTTGTGTTTACATCTTATCTGTGGCTGTCTTCAAGATATGATGGCAGAACTGAGCAGTTTTGATAGAGACTGTATGGCATATAAGCCTAAAATACTTACTTTTTTGCTTTTTACAGAAAAAGTTTGCTGTCCTTTCTCCTAACAGACAGGGCTTAATGTGTGCACCTCCTGGCATGATGTCTAATAAATGCTCCCATTTTGCAGTTTGCAAAACTCTTAAATTCCACAGTCCTTTAGTGTTTCCCAGGGTATTGCAAAGTGAACAAATAACCTCAAAATTATCCTTGGAGATTGGGGCGAGCTCCCCCAAAGGACAGAGGATCTATGGGCAATTTTATTTTCAAAAGGCAATATCCATGTTTTACTGTTGTCAGGGGATTGCAAAGTCCGCAGAGCACAGTTTTATACGTAAACCAGTTCCTTCAACCCAGAACTCTTACCTTGTTACTGGTCCCAGCATCAGAACAAAAATTTCCAGTGTCCAGAAGGATGTGTGAAGACATAACAAATCACTTATGTGAAAGTTTAAACACAAACTTAGAATGTTAGCATTTACTTCAAGGAAAGAACACTTAGTGGGAGCGTTTGAGATGCCCAGGCATCGCACTCTGCAGCAAGCTGGCTTGCGTGGGTGCGAGGGCGGGGACACGCGCACAGCGGCGCAGAGCTAGAGTCACGCTTTTCTCCTCTCTGCTGCCTAGCGGTCAGCCCATCCCCAGGGTGGAGTACACGGAGGAAGAGACCAAGACGTGGGGAGTCGTGTTCCGGGAGCTCTCCAAACTCTATCCCACGCACGCTTGCCGGGAGTACTTGAAAAACTTCCCTCTGCTGACGAAACACTGCGGCTACAGGGAGGACAACGTGCCCCAGCTGGAAGACGTCGCGGCGTTTCTGAAAGGTGCGCTCCGCACGGGCTCTTTCAGGCTAAGCGTCCTCGTCCTCGCGGGCCTGCCAGGGACACAGCGGGTAGTGATTGCCCTTTTCCCAAACAAGGTAGGACTCCCCCTGGCTTAAAAAGAGAGGGCTGCTCCGACAGTACCTGGGCCACCTGTGGGAAGCAGGTGAACAACCGAGCAATTTATTACCCTAGTGCTCACTAGTGAAACAAACAAGTTTTATACTGGATGAAGACATATCAGGGATAATGTTGAGCACAGTGACTTTCCTCTGGCAGGGAGTCAGATCACTGGTCTAAAGTGCTGGCCTGAGTCACGCTCCGGGTGGTGGCAGTGAACGCGGGGAAGCGCAGTCACCCCGCGCGCAGTCCCTGTGTGGCCGCTCTCCTCGCTGGCCCTGCTGGGGTGGCGACGGGAACACTCTGGGCTCTCGCAGGGCTGGAGGCGGAGGTGAAGCTTCAGCGTGGTCCTGCTGCTTGCTCTGTCCTTCACTGTGGCTGAGTCCTCGGGGTCTGCTCGTCTCTCTCCCCCCTGTTTCAAGCACGCCGGCTCTAAAAGCTGAAATCTTGCTGCCTGCTTCCCTTCCTGGAGCTTCCTCGCCTGCCTTCCCCGTTTCTATCGTGGGTGATCGATTCTTTAGGCTCAGGTACTAAGGACTCCTGGTGCCTAAAGAGTAGTTTTATTGCTCCAGGCAAAGCGGGCCAGAGCAGGTCAATGCCCTCCAAACTATGTGTCCCGCCCTGGGGGCCTCCTGAGGAATCTGAGAGTGTTCCAGGAGCAGGCTGTGAGCAGCTCGTGGACGTTTTTCTGGGTGGTTGGTGGGGAGGTGATTGGGAGTCGTCTGGGGTGTAAATGCTTGTGGCGTGTACAGTTAACTTCTTCCACCTGGTGGAGGTTTCCGTTTCTGCAAAACAGCTCAAAGAACACGGCCAGCTCACAATATTGTCCATATTCCTTGCGGAAGAATGAAAGGTCCTGGACTTTGTTTAATGGCTGCAGTTTTATTATTTTGGCTTGCTTGACTGTTTTCCTTTCTCTTCTCACTTCTCTGATTAAATTTATTCATTGGCAGAGAGTTTTCCACAGACAAAAGGCAGGCAGAGGACACGGATGGGGTCTATTCTGGGAAGGCCTCAGAGAGTCCTGCTTGGTAACACTCTTTCTCTGAAGTCCTACTCATCCCCTTCCCGCCACACTTCATCAGCCTTTGTGGAAGCTTCTTATTCAGCTGTAACAAATTACCACAGGCTTAGTGACTTAACGCGAATGTATTATCTTAAAGTTCTGAAGGTTAGAAGTCTAAAATCAAGGTCTTGGCAAGGCTGGATCCGTCTGGAGACTTCTGTTTCCTTCCTTTTCAGCTTCTAGAGTCTGTCCGCATGCCTTCCCACAGAGCCCCTTCCTCGCCTCACTCTGACCTTTGCTTCCATCACCTGCCTCCTTCTGTGAGCCTCCTGCCTGCCTCTCAGAAGGGTGCTTGTGAGTGGCCCCACGGCGATAATCTGGGCTGATGGCCCCAATGCAACACCCTTACCTTAATTACATGAGTAAAATTCATGTTGCCATCTAAGGGAAAGTATTCCCAGGCCCAGGGCTTTAGAGCAGGGGCTTATTGGAAGGGCCTAACTGGAGCTGAGCTTACCCTAGTCTGCGGGTCCGCCACTTCTAGCTTCACGCCCGTAGTAAGCCTGTCCTTTTCCTTCCATCCGGTGCCACACTCACATTGAGGCCTCATCGTTGCATCCTTGACAGCAGTCTCTCCTCCCCTCTCCTCTCCTGTCCATAGCGCCCAGACGAAGCTCCCTAGAGAGTTCCTTTATTTCTGGCATCTGTGCTCAGAAGCTATCAGTGGCTTCCTCTTGATTTTACTGAGGTTGGCAAACTTTTAATTTTTTTTGGTAAAAGTCCAGATGGACAGTAAATATTTTAGGTTGTGTGGGCCAAGAGCCAAAATTGAGGCTATTAGTACATACTTATATCACTGTTTAAACATGCACATTTGAAAATGCAGAAACTATTCTTAGCTCACAGGTGTATATGAACAGGCAGCAACCTGAATTTGGACTACAGACCAGAGTTTGCTGGCCTCTGCTTTATAACAGAGGCAAGCTCTTAGCTGCTCATCCTCAGCTCACGGCCCTGACCCAGTTTTCTCAGGGTGTCTCCTGCTGTGACCATTCTGCACAAACTGTTCTAGCTGTGGGTCTTCATATCATTACTTAGGCTCTGTGACTTGCTAGCATAGTCGTCCCTTGTTGTTCAGTTGCCAAGCTGTATCTGACTTTGCAGCCCCATGGAGTGTGGTGTGCCATGCATCCCTGGCTGTCACCATCTCTTGGAGTTTGCCTAAATTCATGTCCATTGAATCAGTGGTGCCATCCCACCATCTCATCCTCTGTCACCCTCTTCTTCTTCTGCCTTCCCAGCATCAAGGTCTGTTCCAATGAGTCAGCTCTTCGCATCTTGTGACCAAAGTATTGGAGCTTCAGAATCAGTCCTTCCAATGAGTATTCAGGGTTGCTTTCCTTTAGGACAGACTGTTTGACCTCCTTGTTGCCCCAGGGACCCTCAAGAGTCTTCTCCAGCACCACAGTCATCCCTCCACCTACTCAAATTCTTTGTGTTCCTCAGGACGTGGAGCAAGCCCTGGATTCTCTCTGAATCCTGATCGTAATAGCTACCATGACCTCTCCTTTTCCCGATTTCATCCCAGATCATGTGTGTATCAGGGGAAAGGCAGGCATGGCCCGACAGCAGGTCCCCTGAGAACCACCCTTAGCGTGATGGGAGGGCCCTGTGGATGGTTGCCATCCATGGATTTGTTACTGAAAAAGATTAAGAACTGCTGATCAGTATCACTCAGTTAGCCCCTAATTGTGTGATACCTTATGCTGGTTTTGACTAGATTCCATGCTCCCTGATGGCCCCGCCTCTGGCTTGCCTCTCTTGCTTTTCCATGGAGTTATGTATTATATATTTACCATGGGCTTGATTACTCCTATATGAGGATTGCTTTTTACTTCTTTGCTTCTCAAACCCCAGTAATTACATTACCATCTCAATATTTTTCATATCTGTCACCCAGTTTAATATTTTTATGAGGTGCAGTATGGTACAGAACAGATTCTGCATGCAGAATGCCTGGGGTTGAGGCCCGGCTCCACCAGTTCCTGCTTATGTGACCTTAGATGGATGAATTGCCTTAACTTCTCTTTGCCTCCATTTCCTCTCTGCAAACAGAGATCATAATTTTATCTACTTTACACGGTTGGGAGGGGAAAGTAACAATGTGTGCCTAAAGTTTGCTGGGCACACTTTGAGCGTACCAGAGTGTCAGTTATGATCACTACTGTTCTTGCTGTTGTTTTCACCACCCTTGGTGAACTGGGTGTCCTGGGTACTCAGTGTGCATCATTCATTGGTAAACAGCAAGCACAATATAAGTTGTGTGTATTTTTATTTCTTTTAGTTGACTCACTTTTAAAATGCCAACTTTATTTTAAAAAGAAACTTCTTAAGCAATGGCATTCACAAAGTCAAAGTTCTTGATGTGATAGATACACATTTTTAAATTTATAAGAAAATAAAATATACAGCTATTAAAGAATGTCCCCTTGTACCCCACATGTGGGATACTGGCATAGAATACAAAAAGAAGAAAATACACGTATCTTTTTGATTTTCAGTGGGGAATAATGAATCTACCTGGAAACTTTTGGAATGACCTTAATACTGTTAGAATCATAGGCATGAGGATATCTGAGAATAGGGTTATTTCCCTGTAGGTACCCAGGATCCCAGGGTGGACTTGCTTTATACACTTAATTGGTTTTTATCTTTAAAAACTATTTCTAACCATTCAGAGGTGCTTTCCGAATGAACTGAGGTTTTCAAAATGGGAGCCTTTACAGTGCTGGTATCAGAGAGGAGAGCCCTCCTGTCGTTTTTTTGTGCGCCCTGATGAGCAGGAAGCAAGGCAGTCTTTAACTGGGTTAGCCATCTAGTGTGATTTTCATAGATTTTATTGTATTCTGCTTTTTTGTTTCTGTCCTCTTACCACAAACCAATAGAGCATGGAGAGCTTTAGTGTATCTTTCAAATTGTCATAATTAATATAATTGTTTTCATAATATCAAAGAAATGGGATAGGCAATGTAGAACGAAGGGGTTAGGGGGTTGTTGTTGTTCAGTAGCTTGATCGTGTCCAACTCTTTGTGACACCATGGACTGCGGCATGCCAGGCTTCCCTGTCCATCACCATCTCCCGGAGCCTGTCCAAACATGTCTATTGAGTCATTGGTGCCATCCAACCATCTCATCCTCTGTCGCCCCCTTTTCCTCTTGCCTTCAATCTTTTCCAGCATCAAGGTCTTTTCCAGAGTCAGTTCTTCACATCAGGCAGCCAAAGTTTTGGGGATTCAGTTTCAGCATCAGTCCTTCCAATGAGTATTGAGGGTTGATTTCCTTTAGGATTGACTTTAGCTTGATCTCCTTGCAGTCCAAAGGACTGTCAAGAGTTCTCCGGCACCACAGTTCAAAAGCATCAATTTTTTGACACTCAGCCTTCTTTATGGTCTGGTTCTCACATCTGTACACACCTTCTGGAAAAACCATAGGTTTGACTATCAATAAAAAGCTGTAGTATGAACCAATTCCATAATGCTAGTCAACAGGCTAAATTGGCAGTGTGTTCACTGACCACATACACACAGAAAGTATTCTTATCTAGGTGTGTCTTTAGAAAGATATCAAGTGATACATGGTAAGCATCACTATATTTTTATATTTTTTAGCAGCTTCATTGAGGTATAGTTTACATAAAATAAAATTTACCCTTTGTAACTGTACAAGTCAGTGATGTTAGTAAATTTATAGAATTGTGTAACCATCACAACAATTCAGTTTGACAACATTTCTATCACTACAGAAAGCTTTTTTTTTGCTCCTTTATAATCAATCCTTATTCCTATCCTTAGCGCTGGGAAGCCACTGATTCGCTTTCTGTCTATAGGTTTCCCTTCTTTGGGCTTCACGTAAATAGAAGCACAAAATGTGTAACAGTCTTTCACAGTCTGATGTCTTTTAAAAGGGTTTCTTTCTTATCAAGGCCACATTTGGTTTGGAATATTAGGTAAGTTTTGTGTGTACAACCTTACATTTCTATTTCTGTATGCAGTCTGGTGTGCTCACCACCAAAAGTTTACATTGTAGTCTTCCGTGCATTTGAACTTTCTTATCCTAATTTGGGCTCTGAATTTAAACCCTTAAAGTTTGTTCACCTTTCTTTCCATTTTAATGAATGTCTTGTTCCCCTGGAAACCATCATTCATGAGTATATTCTAGTTATCAGAAGCCACAAATGTGATCGCTGTTAACAGTGTCTGTCATTCAATTGTCAAGAGTTTTAGAACCTTGATTCCATTGTTTCTGGAACGTCCTTAAAAATAAAAGGAAGCCCTGCTTGGGCTGAAAAGTCCTGTCGCCTTAATACTTAGTTGACTCTTTCTGTTACCTCTTTAGAAAGATCAGGCTTCACGGTGAGGCCCGTGGCCGGGTACCTGAGTCCTCGGGACTTCCTGGCGGGACTGGCCTACAGAGTGTTCCACTGCACGCAGTACGTCCGCCACGGCTCGGACCCGCTCTACACCCCGGAGCCGTGAGTACTCGCGCGGGACGCCCGGGCGGGGCGGACACCACCGCGCTGGGACGGCGGGCAGCGCCCACTCTATCTGAGAGGGCTGGGTCCAGGAACCCTACAGACCACTGTTCCTCGGGCCACCAAGCTTATCACTTTGCTTTTGATGCTGTTTTACCTGAATAGTCTTGTGATTAACGGACTGTCAAGGTCTTGGCTAGGGAGCAGAGGGCCTCGGAGGTTCAGGCACTAAAGCGGCTGATGACAGCGGAAGTGCCAGGGGTCAGCGCTGAGCCTCTGAAGCGCCCCGCCCCGCAGGGGGCCTGCCGCTCACTGACGGGTGGGTCCCTCTAGGGTCACTACATGGTGTTTATTTTTATGTTTTATTTTTAGCTCCTTTCAGCTTCCCTGAAAATGTTTTCAGGGTAAACAAAGGTTACTTATAGGACTCCAGACATTTGGGAAAGAAACACTTGTTAGAGTGGGTAAGTGCTCAAAGAATTGCTGTTCGAGTTGGATAGGCAATCTCTAAATCTAGCCCAGAGGGTTTACAAATGGCCCTGTTTACAAATAGCAGGCACTTTGTTAGCTCTGTTTGAATAACCGGCCCTCCTGAGACCTGCGGTAGCGTGCCAATAGGTATGCAGAGAGAGGCCAAAGAAATGAGATTTTAGCCACAGACGTCTATAGAATTGGGGGAATAATGTGTTATATTTTTACCAAAGTACTTGCTGCCAATTCATTCAGCAAACATTTATGTGCAATGCTAGCAGGGAGGTGCAGTGGATTCAAAGATGAATGAAATATAGCAGCTGCTTCTTTATTTTTTTGTTAAAGCCTCTGACTTTTCTGGCAGGAGAGATAGAAACATAAACAATTATGAAAGAGTATGGTGAGGGGGTATATGTGGAGAGTGTCAGAGGAGCAAAGAGGAGGGAGCCATCCTGAGAGGCTTTTCAGAGGAAATGTGAGATGAGTAGGGGTCCAGAAGAGTGGACAGGAATTTCTCTTTGGATAAGCAAAGAGGGGTGAGGGGGAAGCTTTCAAGTCAGGAAACAGCTGCCTTTTCCTTGATGTGGAGGCAGGAAGAGGCAGAAATGAGCAAGGCTGATTCCTTCAGAGTGGTCACAGCGCAGGCATGTGTTAGGGGTGAAATTAGTCTTCTGTTCACAATTTTGATGTTCAGTCGCTCAGTCCTGAAGCCACTACCTAAAATGTTAGTAGCAATGTGAGCATTCCCTGTGTCTTCCTCCCCTCCCCTCTCTCTCTCTCAAAATAAAACATGAACACCGAGTGTAAAAAAAAAAAAAAAACTTCAGGGAGGAGCATTTGTCCACCATTTGGAGAGAAAGGTGAAGAGGGGAGCAGACAGCGTGTAGCAGATGCTGGCCCTGCTCGAGGGGCTGCTGCTGCGGGCGCTGGTGGCTCAGATCCCCCAGTAAGGCATCAGGTGTCGGGACTCCTTAAAAATGTCTGGCACTATGCTGTACGGTGTCCGTACCATTTTAACTGTCGACTTCCCAAAAAGCTGGCGCTCGTAGTCTATCAGCTGCCTCCAGAAGCCGATGTTGGGCCTGATGACAGGCCTCTGGGCTTTCACCCAGTTGTAGGCCTCCAGCAGGCACACGTTGTGAAATTTCATCAGGTACGTGATACAGGGCGTGGCGGAGCGGCTGACCCCCACAGAGCAGTGCACCAGGGTGGTCCTGTGTTTCTTTGCGACCCCATGGACTGCAGCACACCAGGCTTCCCTGTACTTCATCATCTCCCAGGGTTTGCCCAAACTCATGTCCTCTTATTGGATGATGCCATCCAACATCTCATCCTCTGCCACCCTCTTCTCCTTTTACCTTCAGTCTTTCCCAGCATCAGGGTCTTTTCCAATGATTCGGCTCTTCACATCAGGTGGCCAGAGTATTGGAGTTTCAGCTTCAACATCAGTCCTTTCAATGAATATTCAGGGTTGCTTTCCTTTAGGATGGATAGGATCAACTGGTCCACAATGTAAACAGTCATTTGTCAAAATAGGGCATTTGGACTTAATTCTGTAGGCAGCAGGGAGCTATCCAAGGCTCCTCAGCCTGATGAAGTCATCGTGTTTAAAGAAGCTGACGGGGGTGAGGGCTGGGACACATGGAGCATGAACTCGCTGGGAGACTGGCGGGAGGTCCCGTTGCAGGGAAGGAGCACGTGTGGAAGGCAGCAGTAGGACAGCAGGAGAGGACAGCTGCGTGGAACGCATCGTTAAGATGGAATTTACAGTATTTGCGACTGTAATGAGGGTGAGACGGTCCCTAAGGCACTGCTCAGGCTTTTCGATTGGGAAGCTGGGTGGGTAGTTGTTTCTACTAATACTGGAAAATATCAGAAGGGGCTTAGGCTTGGAGGAAAGAGGGGAGGAAAGAGGAAAACAAGAGGGAGATTTGAATTTGGAGCGTCCTCTCTTGGAGAGGCCCTTGGAAGGGACCTCCAGACAGAGGAGCTCCTGGTGGTTGGGAGTCAGAGCTGAGAGGTCAGAAGTGAATTTAATTCCCGCTGTTGATCTCGGTGTTCTCCTCTTTCACAACTGCTAAATGAAAGCATGGACGCTTGAGATTCGCTAACGTGGGATTGTTTGTACAGGCTCATTTTTGTGAGTTTTATTTATTTTTTAAGTTACTCGTATTTTTAATTTTTTTTTTTTTTTTTAGCCAAGCCACATAGCATGTGGATCTTAGTTCCCTGAGCAGGGATCGAACCTGCACACTTGCATTGGAAGCTCACGGTCTTAACCACTGGCCCACCAGGGAAGTCCCCTATTTCGTGGGTTTTATATCATGCATTTGTCTCTTAGATGACGATGATGATTTATGTGTAGGTGGTGCATGTCCACAATCCAGCATTCAGAGCTTACAGAAGGGCCCAGTGTGAACAGTGACTGTTTCCCTTCCCCTGCTCCTTGACCCCCGCTGCGTCCTCCCCAGCAGCAGCCACTGCTGCCTCTTTCCACTGCATCCTTCCAGGAATACACTGTGCAGACACAGTGCTCTGCAAAGATCCCTTCAATCCTCACGTCTTGCAGAGTCCCAGAGCTCTTCCCAGCCACATGCTGTAGTTTGAATCTATGAAATTCTATTTCCTGCCTGTCAAGAGAATGTATGTTCCTTGGTTCTGTCTTGCCACAACAAAGATTTGGAGTGACGGACATTGAAGCCCTTGGCGTGTCACAGCTCTCGGGTCTTGGACAGACTGTGTTACAGCTCTTAGACAAATCAGTGTTACAGCTCTGTTTTATTTGGATAATAGCAAGAGAATCCATCCTTGAGGTGTGAGGGCATGCCGACTCAAAGATGCGAAGAGAAGAGAGCGGGAGAGCGTGCCAGCACATGGGTGTGTGTGGGGGGGGGGTTGGGGTTTTGGGGAAGTGGGAAGGAGGGAGAGGGGGAGAGAGCCCTTTGGCTCCTCTTTTTATGTTTTTCCCTTCCCCTGGGCCTGCCCTATGCAAATGGGCTTGGCCAGGAGTGCTGATCTACCTGAAGTCCTCACTCCAGTCCCCGGACCTTCTTTTGTTCTATTTTTGCGAGCTTTTCCCTTCCTTGTCTTTTAGCCACCACCATTTTGGACTCCTGTTTCCTATTCCACCTACCTAACACTGCCCAAGCACTTTCACAGGCATTGTCTTTTAAATACAATCCCATTTCCTCAGTTGAGAACCGACAAGAGGGCAGTTTTCCAATTTGCGGAGTTCAGCGTGACTTCTGTGTTTGGTGCTTGTACCCTGCTTCCAAATAACTGCTTCTAGCTGCTGAACTGTTGTGGTGGAGGCAGCGCTAATGAGATGAAGGTGAGCCCGGAAGACACAGCTAGCAAAGAGAATGAAAGCAGCAAAAATACGGTATCTGAAAAAAAGCTTTGTTTTCCTTTTTGGTCTGGGTAGACTGTACTTTGATATCCCCACTCCCAGCACATTATTGGGCTTCAAGCATGGCTTGTTTTTACCATTTTACATTTTAAAACTCCAGTGGCTCTAAGCCCACCAGGAACTGGGACTTGAATTTAAAATGGCAACAGCAATTTGGGTTTGTCCCTTGGGGAGTGTTCTGGCCTGGGGGACAGTAGAGGAGAGGGGCCTGGAGAATCAGCGATTCCAGTTCAGGAAGAGGAGGGAGGAGCTGCTTTTCCATGCATTTCTACCTGGACTGAAAGGCCACTGATTCTACCTGAAGGGAGGCAGTGTTCTGGCTCTTTCTCCCTTGGAGCACTGCCCCAGGCAGGGATTCTGCACCTCCTTGATCAGCCTATTTTGATCAGCAAGCACCTTTGTCACTAATCTAGTATTGATGTTTACAAACGATTTCCTTAAAAAAATCAGTTGGGTCAAATTCAAGGTTATTGCAGTAATAGTGCCCTTCTCACTCCATGGAACGAGTGAAAGAAGCCGAGCTCCAAGTTGCATGGGTGTGTGAGCATCACACCTGCGGGTGGGGGCAGGACAAAATGTGAGAAGCCCCACGATCACCTGGCCTCCTCTTTGCCTCTCTGAGGAGTCCCTGTGGGCTGTGTCACCTTGCACCCTCTGGCCATCTCATCTTTTAGAAGAGGGTTTCTTGACCTTGGCAGTATTGATATTTTGAGCTGAATAATGCTTTGTTGTGGGCGGCTGTCCTGTGTATTGTAGAATGTTTAGCAACATCCCTTGCCTCTGCCCGCTAAATGTCAAGCGTAGGCTCCCACCCCTGCCAGATGTGACAACCACAGTTGTCTCCAGACATTGCCAAATGTCCCCAGGGGGCAACATCTTGCCCAGTGGGAGCCACTGTTTGAGAAGGAGATATTTGACAGGTCATGTTAACATGGCTACTCTGTCTGACAATTACTGTATGCTTTGTTCCCTTTCTAAAACACCAATGTGAGTAGAGCATTCTCATGTTTAACCTCTGTTGGTTCCCTGTTACATTCAGGGGGAAAATGTCTGTGATCATCAAATCACATCTTCTGTCTCTCTTTCTGCCCCTTCTAAAACCTTATGCTCCAGCCGCACTAGACTTCTCACCATCCTGGGGCCCTGCTGGCTCTTGCCTCCATCTCTTTGCACAGGTGGTTCATTAGCCCTGGAATGATTCTTGCGAGATCATTTTAGGTCTCAGGATTAAGACTCGATTGCACGCTTTTCTGTGAAGACTTTCCCAGGCAGCACTGGGTATTCCTGTAGCGTTTTGCCTTACTTCTGTTCTAGCGCTCACAGCACTGCATGGGAATTATTTGTTCATGTGTTGGTCTCCTTCATCAGACTGTAATTAACTCAAGGCCAGCTGGCAAAGGCAACAGAGGAACAAGAGATCCAGACTGAGTTTGGAGTAGATCCCCAAACCTGGCATGTAGAGTGAAAGCTGAGGCCAAAGTGGGCTGGAGCCATGAGTGCCGCTGCTACCAGGAGGTGCCCGATTAGGCAGACATATGCAGAATGCCAGGCTCCGTCCAAGATCTGTGGAGAGAGGGGCCCAGGGCAGGCCTGGCGGTGCCCCGTGTGCTGAGAGCGCCCCCCTCTGCAAGGCTGCAGATCCTCCACCCCCTCCCGCAGCTTCACTCTGATTTCAGGAACTGTAGCTGGACTCCCCTCCCTCAATAAGTCATTTTTATATAGTCAGTGTCTTCGGGTAAGCTCATGAACCATTAATGAGGGAATTTTAGACATCACTTGAAGCTTTGAAGGTAGCCCATTTGGACCATTTGGAAGAGCCTTCTCTCTAAATCACACCCAGGATGGGCAGCTTGCTCTGTTCATCAGTTTTGCTTTGAGAATGTACATTGTTTCACATGACAACACTGGTTGTTCACTGCGCAGCTGGAGTGGAGGTAAAGGAGATGTGAAGGTTGTTCCCATCTCCCCTTCATGAAAATGGGACAGAGAGAGAGGAAGAGAAAGAAAAGGAGACCCAACCACATGTGCTAAGAAGATATTTCCCCCTTTGGGTAAAAAAAACCCCGAATTTAGTTTCACCTTAAGGCAGGAAAGCTCACTGCCCTCCTTTAAAAAACAGCGTCAGTCTGTGAAGGGCTCTGAGTTCTCTATGAACATCTGAAATGTGACATGAGGAAGAGATGCTCTGAGATTGTGTCTGCAAGTGTCGGTGTAGGTCCCAGCAGGACTGTCCTGCGTGTGGACGTGTTGTCTACGTCTAAGTGACTGGATAGAGCATTAGAGACATCTCTGGACTTGTTTCTAGAAGATTCTTGCTGGAGAGGGACACTGAAGGTTCAGTGCAGGAAAGTCTTGGGTAGTGCTGGCCGCGTTTGAAGTGAGTGGAGGAGCATCTCTGCATTTGTCTCTAGAAGATTCTTGCTGGAGAGGGGCGGTGGAGACGCAGTGCAGGAAAGTCTAGGGCACGCTGCAGGGAGAAGCGAGCTGGAGGGAGGGATCTGGCCCTGGTCGCGTCTCTGATGGCAGCTTTCAGAGGCGTTGTGGGTTTTCAGCTGCTGTATGTCTCGCCCTTCTTCCTAGCTCTGCCTCAGTGCATTTGGTTTTTCTTCCCCAGTCACTTCCTTTTGGGGGATCTGTGGCTTCTGTTCTTCATAGTTGAAACAGACTTCTTGACTGTGTCTTATGCCAGGTGATGTTGAGTTCTTGCTCACTGAATTTGCTTGTGCATCTATACTTGTCTATATGATCTTCAATTTTATCTGTAGTCCTGATGGCCAGTGGTATCTCAGAAATGTAGAGCTCTTTAATGAGAAATATGGTTTAATAAAACCATATTCTCGTGGGGCCATATCTCATGAAACTGTGTGGACTGACTGAGGTCTAGGAAATGAAGGAAGGAAAAGCAAGAAGGGCCTATTTTTTTGTTTGTTTTTTACAAAATATTTATTTGGCTTTGTTATGTGGGATCATTACATCGTGTGAGATCTTTCTTGAGGCTCGTGGGCTCTGTAGTTGCCCTGAGAGGGCTTAGTTTCCCCATGGCAGGTGGAATCTTAGTTCCCCAACTAGGGATCAAGCCTGTGTCCCCTGTATTGCAAGGTGGACTCTTAATGACTGGGCCACCAGGTAAGGCCCAAGAAGGTCCTATTTTCTAAAGTATTATGACTTAGTCCTGTTTTCTCCAGTATAGGCCAAACCCACCCATCTGCATTTCTGGATGGAGACCAGAGGTGGCCCGATAATTCAAGGCTCTGTATGTTAGAAACCTAAAGTGTTGCCCAGAGCAATGCTGAAGCGCAGATCCATAGCACAGCACTCTGACCCCTTCTCCTTTGCTCAGGGAGAAGATCAGCGTTTTCAGCATAACATACGTTCTTCATTGTCAGTTCTTAGAGGTCGAACCAGTACAGTGTCTGTCTTGCCAAAGTAATAGTGCAGTTTTTGCACCAGAAATCCCTTTAAAAAATGTTTTAATGAAGACATTTAAAAAGATTTCTTCTATTTTGTTTTCAAATGTTGTGCTGAATATACTAGTAACAAAAATATCCTTGGCACAGCATAGTATAAGCTTATTCAGTCAGGGAGCCCCCATTCAGGGCTGCGTTGATGACTGATGAGTCAGCACATGCTGACGTGAGTCTGTCCTGCTCTTTCCCCGTGTGTCCCTTTTCAAATCAGAGAGCAAACCTTCCCTGCTAGGAAATAATTCATGACACCATGGACTCACACTGCAGCGTTTATTGTCATAATATTGCTCAACGCATTTGCATTCAGAAAAATATTTCTTGTCACAGTTGAACATATCAGGGGCAGTTAATGTTGTTTTAAAATATAACTGTTTTAAAGTTTAAAAAAGGTTTTGCAGTCAGGTGATTTTTCTTATAATTGCTACTGTGTTTTAATTTTATAAGAAAAATAAAAGTGAATTATTTCTAATGCTGGTTTTCATCTGTTTCCAAGCCGAGTCAGTGAACTTTATGCTTAGCCCTTGTGTGTTACAACAGAACCCTCTCTAACACGGGCACACGGGCAGATGGCATTCATCTCTGTTCTTGTGGCTCAGACGTCAATCCTCATTTGTTAACTAACGGTATCAGCAGCTGAAGACATAGGCTTTCACACTGACAGGAAACTTGACCACCCCTCTCTGGATCAAACAGCTTCCTTTCATTGGACCTTTCCTTTCCCAGCTTTCCCTCCTTGCTGTCTGAGACATCCTGGGTCTGTGAGTTTGTCTGATTTAAGGCCTGACTGTCCTGGGTGTGTTTAATATCGGGGCTTGCTGAAGTCAAGTCTGGGCATGGTCTTCCTGGTGAGCTGGGAAGATGAGCCAGAGCTTTATAGGACTGAACCTTCATGCCTGTGAGCTCTTGTTTAGCTTCCAATTGCCCTCCCCCACAGATCAGCCTCATCTCTGCCAAGTGTGATGCCAAGCTTCCTGCCCCGCCAACTGGCTCCCTCCACAGTTCTGTCATCGTTTTTGCTGTCCAGGATAGTCGAGCAGCATCGCACCAGTGATTCTCAGAGAACGGCTCGTTCTCAGAAAGCTGAGCCCATCTGGCCTTCCTTCCCTGAGTTTTAACCAGGAGCTCACACTCCGAGCTTAGCAACCATCTCCTCCCTCAGAAGAAATTTGGTTTGGGCTATACACAAGGCTTCCCTGGGGGCTCAGATGGTAAAGAATCTGCCTGCAGTGCGGGAGACCTGGGTTCAGTCCCTGGGTCGGGAAGATCCCCTGGAGGAGGGCATGGCAACCCACTCCAGTGTTCTTGCCTGGAGCGTTCTATGGACAGAGGAGCCTGATGGGCTATAGTTCATGGGGTCGCAAAGAGCTGGACATGACTGAGCAACTAACACACAGTCGGGGTCAGGTAGAATGTTAGAGGCCCTAAAACCTGGCCCCTTCCATTCTCCAACATAGACAAGTTCAAACGCAATAGCAGCAGAAGCAATTAAATATATATATATACACATATATATATGTATGTGTATATTATTACTGACAGCAAACATGTGTATATCAACTATTATATGCCAGGCACTATTTTAAGCATTGTAAGTGGATGAACTCAGTACTCACAACCACCCTCTAAGTTCTGAGTTACTTTTATTACTCTGAATGTAGGGATGAGGCAATTGAGGCACAGAAAGGTTAAGTAACTTGTTCAAGGTCACACAGCTGGTAAGTAGGGGAGTCAGGATTTGAACTCAGGGAGTAGTGCCAGCATCTGTGGGAATAACCACCATTCTGTATTAAGCTAACCCCACAAGAGGGGGCACTACTGTTAAAGAACCCACCTGCCAATACGGGTTCTTATGTCAGGAGACATAAGAGACGTGGCTTTGATCCCTCGGTCGGGAAGATCCCCTGGAGGAGAGCATGGCAATCCACTCCAGCATTCTTGCCTGGAGAATCCCATGGACAGAGGAGCTGGTGGACTACAGTCCACAGGGTCACAAAGAGTCGGACACGACTGAGGCGACTTAGCACACAAGCCCGGAAGAAAACTCAAAACTTGTATGTGTACTAAAGTTGAGTAGTTTCTCTCTCGATTTTCCAGTTACAGGTTTCATATAGCTAGTTGAGAGTGACGCTTTCTTTCTTTGCTCTGGAGGCCCTGCTGTGCTGGGACCCTAAGTGCTGGCTGTGTCTACTGGATGGTCTGTGCCTTGCTCTTTCATCCAGTGGGGACCCAGCTAGCAGGCTTTGTCAGGAGCCCACTCTCTCCTTTGATCTTCACGGGGCCAGTTAGCCCACCCCTTTATCCAGGGGGGCATCTTTTATTTCACGAGGAAGCAGGAGGGGAATTGCCTCACTCCAGAGCAGTGTTGCAGATGGGACAACGCTGTGTACATCCTGAGGCAGAAGGGCCTACGGACCACGTGCCCGCAATCCAGGCCCCACGGTCAGCTCTCAGTGTGACTGTTGGGAAACCACTTAACCCCCCTGTATGAGGGCTGATGAAGTAAGGCTTTGATCTTCGCAGAGAAAAAGGCTTTATAGAAAGTACCAAATAGGTCCACTCTTCCCTTGGCACCTCTTAAATTCACGTGGAGACTGATGTGTTCTGCAACATTCCAGTCACTCTTAGTTACAAGGACATGTTCCTAGACCCAGCCTCCCAAGTTCTCAGTCATTGTATTTTGTCTGATTTTGTGAGGTGCCTCAAAGCAAAAAATAAGCCCCAGGAATCTTTATGCAAGCCTTTTGTCTCGAAAGCTCTGAGAATTCTAACAATAGACATCCTATGAACTCCACCACCACCCCACACAACCCTGTACATTATTCAAAACCTGTGCGTTCTGAAACCAAGCTTGTGCCTGAGTGCCTGCTAGAACGCTCTTGGTCTCTTAGGCTATTAATGGTAGTGACTTTTGGGGGTAAAGCTTTCAGTTGTAAGAATGTATATATTTTAGCAGATTCAAAGCGGGATTTCTTTTTTCCCCATCACTCCACCCCGACCAAGGTTTGCCTTCCTTGTGTGGTGTGTGTCATCCGAAATTAGCGCTCATAAAGCACCCACAGCAGACTCAGAAGTCATACTCCCTCAGTGCCGGGTCACAGGGAGAAGCTCATTTATTTACCTCCGGCGTGGAAGATGGAGATGATCTGGGAAAAAATTTTTAAGGAATATTTGCTTTTTAAGATTGCACATTCAGAACAAATTCAAAGTGAGTGAATTTTAGGCAAGGAAGAGGTAACCGTGTACCTCTTCACTAGTTGCACCTCTTCACGACCGTGTAGAGAAACAGGTGGAGAAGCCCCAGAGGGAAAGAGAGATCTGACATTTCTCCTGTCAGCTTGCGTCATTCTGCTTGTGGCTGTGAGGTAGGCAGGATTGTCGCCGTTTTACAGGTGGTAATTCCAGAGATCAGTGAGGTCAGGTCATTCCCCTATGTACGCACAACTTGCTGTTTGCTTGCTAAGACGTGTCCAGCTCTTTGTGACCCCATGGACTGCAGCATGCTAGGCTTCCCTATCCTTTCTGTCTCCCAGAGTTGCTCAAACTCATGTCCATTGAGTCAGTGATGCCATCCAACCATCTCATCCTCTGTCGTCCCCTTCTCCTCCTGCCCTCAGTCTTTCCCAGCATCAGGGTCTTTTCCAATGAGTCAGCTCTTTGCATCAGGTGGCCAAAGTATTAAAGCTTCAGCATCAGGACAGTTGACTAGAAAATAGCAAAACCAAGATTAAGTCCAGAATCCTTATGATACCTTGGAGATTAGGAAAACTATGCTTGGGGTTCCTGTGGATTTACCTCTCTGTGGTGCAATAGGGCCCCACCAGCTTTGCTTTATTCTGTTAAGGTCAGAAAGCAGTTGCTGAACATCTAATATGTGCCTGGCTTTCCTACGCACCAGGAACCCAAAAATGAACATGGCGTGACCTCTGTCCTGGAGAAACTTACTGCTGCTTGTCGAGGTGATAAAATAGATTCAATAAGGACAAAACCTAAGAACTCCAGGAGATAAGGACCCTTATAACCTCCAGTTTATAGATGAAAAAACAATACATCTGTGCTGTCCAACGTGGTAGAGATGTCACTATCTAAGTTTATTAATTAAAATGAAATAGAACCATGAGTTTAGTTCCTCAGTAGTGCTGGTCACGTTTAGGATGTTCAGTAGTCCCCTGTAACAAGTGGCTGCCGTACAGGGTGATGCAGACACAGAATATTTCCGTCACTGCAGGAAACCCTGTTGTACCACGCTGCTCTAAGCCACTTTGTCAGCACAGAAACGTGCAACATGGGCTTGTTCTAACTCCAGGTTATAAACTGATAACCATTATGTTACATTGCGTCCCTAATATCTAGTGAAAATTTGGGGAGAGGAAGCAGAAGGGGAAGAGTTAGAAATCTCTTTTTATTCAGGAATTAAGAAATATTTAAGATGATGGGGACGTAAGTACAGATTCCCCCTGAAGCTCTCTTGTGCTACCTGAAGAACTAGGAAAGATTTTTTTTACTGGATCAGGAAAGTTAGTACTTGCTGTTTATGGAACCATGAAGGGACTTTTGCTAAGAGTTATCCTAGGATTTTGTCTTATTTACTTTTAACCCTCAGTTCCTAACATATTACTTGATATTTAATAGCTGAACAATAAATGCTTCTTGAACTAAATTAAAAAAAATTATCTGTAATATCTTTTGCCCGTCTCAGAAGAATTGTTGTGAAGAAGAGTAATGATTCCTAGGGGGAAAAAAGGAAAGATTTCCTCAAGGGCAATATCCAGATGCTCAGGCTCATGAAAAGAGGGCCCCATATGAATATATCTGTGCTCTGACAGGGACATAAGAGGGAGTGATCATAAGAGCTGCCTAAACTCTGATCTGGGCCAGATTTTACAGTCTGCTATTTTAAAACTACAGAAACTCTGTATGTGGCTCTAAAATGAGAACGGAGAAAAATTGCCTCAATACCAAATTAGTGCCTATTATTATCTCTGTAGTGAAGTGAAAACAAAGTCACCCCTCCACCTCCCTCAGTGTGTCCCAGTGTGTTATCCCGGAGTACTAGCACTTACCCACCAAATGTTGTGTGAAAGCCGGAAAAACAACAACAACCACACCACCACCACCACTATTTTGGCTCCCAGCTCATCCTCCTGCTCTTTTCGTCAATGCGACCCTCCCCCACCCCCATCTTCCTTTCCTTCTCTTCAGGATTTAGCTGAAGTGTTGGCGCCTGTGTTATTTAGAACAAACAAAACCTATCAAAATAGGGTTTCAAAGACAGATGTGCTGATTGGGGATGGGAAGCAAATGCGGCATGCTCACTCACTTCCTAAAAGCTTTAATTTGCAGCAAAAATAAAAAGTTGTTCAACACCAGACAGGAGGAGTCAGCTCTGAAAAACTGACTGATAAGCGGAGAAGAAGCTAGATTTGTTTTGAATTTCTTTTTTCCCAGCAGCAGTGATCACAACCTTCTTAGAATGATTTAAGAATTCCCTGGGGGCGTTTTGCCCAGGTCCCTTTGTAAGCTTTAGACTCCTAACAGGGCTTATCAGAGAAGATTCCAATTTAGAGCAGCAAAAAGTTTAGTGTCTGTTATCAGCTCTAGCTTTTCTTTTTCTTCTTCTCTTTTTCAAAAGGAGACATGATGTTTTACAGTGTTAACACTTTTGAAAGTTCCTATATTTCCAGTGAACAGAGTGCTTTTGTGAAAAGGGCTCTGAGAAGCATTATTCAGGCGAAAATGCATCAAAGGGATGCGAGTTGAAAAGATAGAAGTTTGCCGATGTGGAGATTGAAGGCAGCATGTGCTGACAGGTGCAATTATAGCCAGATAATTGAATGTTTTAAGAGAGATGTGGTGCGATCAGGCAATAGTTATGAACTCGCATCGGAAATCCATTCATAATTAGATATTCAGGGATCCTGCTGTGGATGACACAACCAGTGTTGGGACCATGAACTACTTCAGCTGCAGGACATAAAAGGGATTGCGCTTTGTAAAGTAGTGTGAAATAGCATGATATCAGCCCTACAGAACTTAACTGATACAAAGTTTGGAGAGAAGGCTCAGCCTTCTCCCTCAGATTCCAATAGTCTGGAACCTCTTTCAGCCTCTGAGTGGGAAGTCAATGCAGCTTCCAAGTCCTTTGGTCTCAGAGAAACTAAAGAAAATAACAACTTTTACATTAGCAACATGGAACATCTCTCTTTGCTGGTTGAAGAGTTTCCAGGCACTTTAGTTACCTTTCTCTACACAATGTGCCTTAGCCAAAGAGCCTGGAATGAGACCAATCCAGTGTTTATTTCTGAGAATATTCCACCAAAGTCATAAAAGATAACAGCTCTATTTATGGTCTTGGAATTTCGTTGCTTAGAGCCTTGACTCGGTGAGAAGTGGGTCACTATGTAAGCTGCATCTCTGCTTGATCTGAACAGCAGTTTCTTCAGGGGTCTCTATGTGGAAACTGAGCAGTGAAGAAGGGTTAGACCAGCAGAGCACAGAGCAATCATTTCTGCTCAGAACAGAAAGGCATTCAGAGTGTGTCATCAGTGAATCTGTGAGACTTCTCGCTTCAGGCCTGCATTCTTAATGAAACAATATAACTTATTCTGCTGTGTTGTATGATTTTTTTCTTTCAAACTTTAATTTCTTTTCTCTTCTATGTATGGTTGGATTACCTTATCATTGTAACGTTGACTCTGAGTTATAGGTTTCTGATAATGACACCTTAACTTGAAACCCAGGTGAGAGCTCCTTTTCTACCACAGGGAATTGGCTCCTTAAAGACTTTGGACCTCTCACATGTTCCTTCATTCCTTTTTAACTGCTGCTTTTCACTTTCCCTGCTGCCTATAAGTGTTTGGACTCCATTGGTACCTCGGCAGATATTAATAGAAGACTGTCCTCATCAAGCGTTTAACAAGCTCAAAAGTGAACCCAGTTTTGCACCAAAAATCCACCACCACAGCAACCATGACCTACCCTGGTCTCACGTTACAAAGACTTCTTCTCGCATTAGTAAGACTTCTTTGGAAGTGAAGATGAAATTACTAATGGGATATGAAAACATTTAGCATCATACTCAGCACATAACAGGAGCCTACTATATGTTAGCTTTCTTTATTTCCTCCTTCTGTCTCTGACTTCTTTGCAGGTAAAATGAGGGGTTCTAATAACATTTAAATTCCTCTTATGCACTCAAGTCCAGTGAGTCTGATTGTCTGCCTTAAGCAGTGTGATTGGAGAGTAACCGCCATAGTCTTTCCCACAAATTCAATTTCTGTGCAAAAAAAGGAGACTCTCGGCACATAGTTGATGGGGAATGAGTTTGGATTTTCTTTTAGTATCATGTCTACACGTTCTCGTTTGGCTGTCCTCTCAACCTGATATATCTGGGAAGTGGCTGGCCGGGGCTGGACGTGTGCTTTGAGTTGTGGGAATGAGGTTTTTTGACTGAGGAGTGCTGTCTGTTTTACGTTGGTATCCATCATCTCCCCTTGACCACCATTCCCTTGCCTCAACCTCATAACCCTCTGGCTTACTTTATACCTGTATTGATGGTGGCAGTACCTGGCATTTATTTTGTAGCATCTGTTTGAAGTAGTAACACTTAAGAGAAGGCCAGGCGATATCAGGAAACATCTTTCAATTACTACCTGGCTCATTAGTTTTGTCAAGAAAATGAAATATGGTCTGCCTTTTGACTCATTTTCGGAGAATCATAGGGGAAAGCATTGCAGTGTTGTTTGGTATCAGGAAACAGTTTGTTTCATTGCGGCACCTACCTGCCTTTCCCTGGTCATCTGGCTCCAAGTGGAAGCCCACGCAAATGAGAGAGGATCCAAAGTTCTGTTATGACCCAGTTCAGGCTGGACAAGGCAGAGGACTGGGGGTCTTCCAATGTGCAGGCTCCAGGAAGTTGCCTGTGTTATAGACATAAAACTTTGTCTATGGGAAGAGCCTCTCGATGACGCTATGATCCTCTGCCCTTTCCCAGGGCTGGAAAAGGGTGACATGAGATGCAGTGTGACCTAAGGGTTGAGAGCAAGCGCTTAGAAATCACCATAAGCTGGATTCAGATTTTGGCTTTATGACTGTTTGTAGCAAGTCAACCTTTTTTCAGTAAAGGGCCAGACAGTAAATATTTTAGGCTTTGCGGGCCATATGATCTCAGTGACAACTACTCAACTCTGCTGTTTTAGTGAAAAGGAGCCACACACAGTACATTAATGACTAGGCGTGGCTGTGTTCCAATAAAACTTTCTTTACAGAAATAGCCAATAGACGAGATTTGGCCAACAGCTGCAGTTTGCCCACCCATGATCTAGAGAATGTTGCACTATAAATTACTTTAATTCAAGTTTCTTCTGAATATTAAAAGAGACAATGTATGTTAACAAAACACTTAACGCATGCTTGGCATATGACAAAATGCCAAGTATCTACTACTGCCAAATATCTACTACTTGAAAATAGTAGATATTTTAATATTAATAGAAAAATATTTAAGTGCTGTATATCATGTACTTTAAGATGCCATTTGTTGTAGCATGCATATGGATTTCAGTTGTTAAAATGTGATAAAAAAAATCTTAGGGTTGATAAAACTTAGTAACAGTAATTAATTATAGTAACAAAGTTATATTTAGAATTTAGGTCTTTTTTTACCAGTGATAATTTAACTCATCTGACATTTCTCTGTGATGTTTTTCTTGTCAGAGACACATGTCATGAACTCCTGGGACATGTCCCTCTGCTGGCAGATCCTAAGTTTGCTCAGTTTTCGCAAGAAATAGGCCTGGCATCTCTGGGAGCATCGGATGAAGATGTTCAGAAACTAGCCACAGTGAGTTCCTTTTCAACCCGAAACCCTTTCTGTTTATGTCCATTTGTAAGATGAGGAAAGCTTTGGAGGTACTGTGAATAATAGGGCACATTCTGGAGAAGACATGGCAACTTTATTTCCCCCACGTGGGTTCCTCTGTAGCACAATGGGTACTTGGTTTATTAACTGCCAAAATCTTTGTATTTCATCCTTCTCATTCAGGGGCTAGCTAGCTAGTACCCGTTTAGGCTTGTAGGTCCGGAGGTCTCTTTCATAACTGCTTAGCTCAGCTAGGGTGATGTAAACGCAGCCACAGACAGCATGCAAGTGAACGCGTGGTTGGATTTCAGGAAGACTGTGTATGAAAGCTGGCAGTGGCCGGACTTGGCCCGTTTGCTGGCTCTCGTGCTGCTGCTGCTGCTCAGGTGCTTCAGTCGTGTCCAGCTCCTTGTGACCCCGTGAGCTGTAGCTCTCCAGGCTCCCCTGTCCATGGGATTTCTTCAGGCAAGAATGCTGGAGTGGGTTGTCATGTCCTTCTCCAGGGGATCTTCCCGACCCCGGGACTGAGCCCTCATCTCTTACATCTCCTGCATTGGCAGGCAGATTCTTTACCACCAGCACCACCTGGGAGCCCCTTGTTCCAGTTCAATGTTTGTTTTCTAGAATTGTCTGTAATAGTGAAAAGTATGCATTTAAGTAGGAGTTGTGCTCAGGAGACGTGAGACATGGGTTTGGTCCCTGGGTCAGGAAAATCCCCTGGAGGAGGGCATGGCAACCCCCTCCAGTACTCTTGCCTGGAGAATCCCGTGGACAGAGGAGCCTGGTGGGCCACATGGGGTCACACAGAGTTGGACAGGACTGAAGTGACTTAGCATGCATGCAGGAGCTGTACTTGGGATCATTTCTGACTAGTCAGTATGGGTTTTTCAGACTCAATTTGAGCCAGCATTAAGCAGCTCATGCTAAACAATTATTATAAGTACAAAACCAGAGAAGGGTTGAATAGATACTATAATCTCAGCAAGGTTCTTTGCAAAACAAGTCATATGAGAAGAAAGGTGTAATGTTGCAGCTACCTTTAAGCTGCTGAAGAGCCCAATCCAGCAAACTCATATGCTTTATCCTAGCCCCGTATGAAGAAGCCAGAGTAACAGACTCACTTACCTACAGGAGACAGTCTGTTGACAACAATGAGCAAAGCTATTGGAGGAAGGAAAAATAGGATCCTAGATTGTGTGTTTGACAGACATACATTGGTGAAATATTAGGCATGCAGGAATATTCTTCACTCCCACCAGGAAATAAACGGTCTCCTAGATTTCTTAAGATGCAAAGCCCTTTCAGTATATCTTTTGTTTCCTAATTTTGATAGAGACATAGAAACTGAGAAATATTATTCTGCTTGAAGAGAAATAGTGGAATAGCCATGCTGCTGGTGTCAGTGTGGCGATGAACAGGGGTTGGTGGGGGCTGCCATGAGCTCGGGAGAGTGTGTGTCTTTTACAGCAGAAGGCTGCCAGATGGGAATGTAGGCCTTTGTGTTGCTGGATCTTCTAAATTTGAGAGAGATTGGAAATCTGGATTTCTAAGTGAAATTTAATGATTTAAAAATTTTAGCTCATGAAAAAAAATCTACCATTATGAGCTGAGGAAAATATATTTGTAGACTGAATTAGGATCTGTTCTTCCAATTTGTAACCTCTGCTCTAGGAATTGTATCTCATGTGTTTTGGTTATCTATTACTATGTAACAAGTAATCCCAAAACTTGGTGGCTTAAAACAATGAACATTTGTTATCTCATAGTTTCTCTGTTTGGAGATTTGGGAGCAGCTTAGCTGAGTGGTTTTGTCTCAGGGAATCTCTGTTGTTGCTATTAAGATGTGGGCTAGACCTATAGATGTCTTCAGATTTGGGAAAGTTCTCCCAAGATGGCTCAGCCATGTGGATATTGGCAACTGGCTTCCTTCAGAAGAGAGAGAGGGAGAGAGGAAGAGGAGAGAGAGAGGGGAAGAAAGAGAGAAAAGGGAAGAGATAGAGATAGCTAATTTTTGAATTTAGTTTTTAATTGGAGGAAAATTGCTTTACCATGGTGTGTTGGTTTCTGCAGTACAACAATACAAATCGGTCATAATTATACATATGTCCCCTCCCCTCAGCCCCGCCCTCTCGGTCATCACAGAGCTCCCTATGTTATACAGCAGCTCCCCACTAGCTCTCCATTTTACACGTGATCGCACGTGATGACATGTATACACAGGATACTGTATATACGTCAGCGCTACTTTCTCCATTTTACACGAGATCGCACGTGATGACATGTATACACAGGATACTGTATATACGTCAGCGCTACTTTCTCCATTCATCCCACCCTTTCCTTCCCCCGCTGTGTCCGCAAGTCAGTTCAGAGGTGGGTATTGAGGAAGTTGTAATGCCTTTTGTGACTTGATCATGTGCTAATCACCTCAGCCACGTTCTGTTCATTAGAAGGGACTCACTCCAGTGCACACTCAAGGGGAGGACAATTCACCTCTATTGTTTGGAGAAAGGAGCATCAGAGTGTTTGTTGGTGTATTTTCTTTTATTTATTTATAGTTGTGCTGGGTCTTTGCTGTTGCGTGGACTTTCTCTAGTGGCAGCGAGCAGGGGCTGCCTGCTCGTTGCGGTCCATGGGCTTCTCATTGTGGTGGCTTTTCTTGTTGTGGAGCATGGGCTCTAAGTCACGTGGGAACAGTAGTTGTGACGCATGGGCTCGAGCACGCGCTCAGTAGTTGTGACGCATGGGGTTAGTTGCTCGGCAACATGTGGAGTCTTCCAAGATCAGGGGTTGAATTCATGTCTCCAGTACTGGCTGGTGATTCTTTACCGCTGAGGCACCAGGGAAGCCCTGTAGATGTATTTTAAAACCCCCGCACCGTAAGTCCTGTTAGTTAATTCTCAAACCTTAGCTCTGGCTTTAAATGCTGCATTTCAGAACTTTATTGTGCCCTGCAAATTCCTTGAAATTGTCTGAAAATTCCTGAAATTTCCTTTGACCCCTGTAGCTTATACTCTGGATCAGAGATGGACGGTTTGCTTGCTTGTCTTACTCGGAACAGCTGCAAACTAGGAGTCCACCCTGCCAGGTTCTGTGTGTGTGTGTGTGTGTGTCTGTGTCCAAAGAGAGGAGGAGAGGACTGAGGCAGGACTTCACGGATGTGAATGTAGGTGGGTCCTAGTGAGTGATCTAATTTCTCTTTTAAAAGCAGTGACAATAAACCAGTTTTATTCTCTCTTCCATTGAGCGATGATCAATTAATTCCATCTTTCAAACTAACATTTACAAACAATATGACAGGATCCTCACCTTTCCGAAAGTCATAGGCTATATAGATAAAACTAAGGCTTGTCAGAGGAGAGAGACTTTGTGTTGAGTCTTGAAAGGTGGGAGTGGGGAAGGAAGAGCTGAAGGATGGTTTCATTTAGAAGAAATCCCTCTGGTTTGGAGGCTCGACAGGGAAGGCCTGCTCACCAGTTTAGAGGACCATGCTGAAACCAAGGATCACCTTTTCTGTCATTACAGTGAACAAATTACTCCTCATCTAAAACAGGGTAAATGCAGTTTCATAGAGTTAGAAGTCTGACACACATCTTGCTGGGCTGTGTCCCTCTCTGGAGGCCCTGGGGGAGACTCTGTCTTCTGGCCGTTTTCCCGCTGTTAAAGGCTGCCTGCATAGCTTGGCTCGTGGCCCCCTTCATCCGCCAGCAACATGGCCATGGTGCATCTCTCTGGCCTTCCTGCTGTTGTCACATCTCTCTCTGTCTCTCATCCACTGTTGCTTTTAAGGGCCAATGTGGGGCCTACCTGATAATTCACGAATTTCCCCATTCAAACGCCACGTCTGCATAGATAGCATATTCGTAGGTTCTGGATATCTTTGAGAGGGCATTCTTCTTTGTTTCTGTTTTTATGCTTGCAAGGTAAGACCAACAATTGAAGCTTGAAACCTTTTTCACTCGGGCCAGTGAATTTGTAGAATAAGTTTTCCTTTGGAACTTGTATTCCTTTGCATGGTTCCAATACCCTTGGCCATGGATTGCTTTAGTTCCAGTGGCTGGAAACAATTCCATCTATTAGAGATCACTAATCATGTTTCTCTTGTTCTCTTTCTTCCTCTTTTTCAATTGTTCTTTGCCTAGAAGATACCACTTTTCTGCAGGAGCCAATTCAAGTCAACAGACAGTCTTTAAGTGGCTAAAGAATCCCAGGTTCCATGGGTGGGAATAGGGGAAAGGCAATGAAGTAGTACTTACTTCAAAAAACTCACAATCCAGTACACAAAAATACAGCAACCCCCGAGTCAGTGTTAGCTTTCATTTATATGCATAAGCAGATACATAGTAGAAGTACATTTAAGTCCTTTAAGTGTGTCTGAGTTCTGAGCTCATTGTTGGAGACTAGGATGCAGAGTCAGGTTGTGGAGGATCAAAAGCCTCTCAAGGGAGAGAATAAGTCTGGAACCTCATAGTGGCTTTGACGGTTATAAAAACCAAGGAGACCATTAACTTTCAAAAGACTTCAACTTAAAGATTATGCATTTCTTTAAACACAGTGGAGAGATGGAGCCTGAGCTCCTCTTTTCCTGACCTTGCTGGAGCAGATCTTGCATGAGCAATTCTCTTTGATTTTCTGTCTCTCACAAGCCTTGCAGTTCCATTTTTCTCAATTTTATAGACTGCCCACTTACGTTGAAAAGTATTTTGTGGACCAAGGAAAAATTTGGAAAGTTTTACCCACATAATGGGGAGAATATAGAGGAAGACAGACTCCCAGTGTGAGGAGACTAGCAAGGTTTTGTGCCGAAATAATACTGTACTTCCATTGACTTCCAACACCACATCTTATCCCTCAGTTAAAACAAAATGAATCAAAAACTGCTGGAATTTGGCTTGAAAGAAAACAGATTCCAGCTAGGCAAGTTCATAGTAAACCTGGGAATAAATAACCTATTGGATGGCACACGTATTAAGGACTATCAAGCCATATGCTGAAGCTAGAAGCTCAATTTAATGACTCTGTTGCAAGGACTAAGAGATTAAGAGGTAAAGCCTCAATGAGAAGGGTAAAAAGACCAATAGTGGAGGAAGAGTGGTGGTTAGTGAGGCCTCTTAGCTGTCCAGATGAGAAACGGAGGTATTATTAGCCGATTTCCTCCAAGTAGTTTCCATTAAGTCTCCTGAAAAAGTATTAGAGCAAAATGAGAGATGAGATGTACCAAAGGAGAAAAATCCATAGAGAGGACAAATGGAAAAGCACAGAAATCACTATTTATGCAGAAAAATGAGACAGCCCTTATTATTCTTTTACTCTAGGTAAGATTTATATTATTAATGACTCTGTTTATATACTGCCTCCCTTTCCTGGTTTAGTGAATTTAAGCACTTAGGAAAAGGAGAGTCACACCTGGTAAAAGCAGATACTTAATAACTTTCCGTGATGTGCCATCAACAAATTGTCTAAGGAAGAAAGCAACCTCTGCTAAGCCTGGTGGACGCCACCAAACTCTTGTTTTGTTTAAAACAAGCTGCTTCTGAAATTCTGGGTATGATTTCAGAGGGACCAGGTTATTGCCTATAGCTACTGCCTCTTTTTGCTATATTTCTGCATGATATTTATTTTGACATTTTAATAACGCTCATTTTTGAGAATGAAGCTATCTCTGCTGTTTTATGTGGGCAATGGTTGCAGCTCCCTGAGAACTGTTTAAATGAAACTCTTTTGTATCTGAATAAATTGATGATGCTCAGTAACTGTGTTTGAAATGCACTGTTATACATGTAAATAATTTGCCCTCTGGTGGATAATGAATAAGGTCACTGGATTTGGCAGCAGTACTCTTCATACTCATCATAGCTGTCCAGGGTCTGTGCATGATAGATATGCAAAAATATTCCCAATAATGCCTGCCTAGCATGTGCTGTAATTTTCAGACCAGCCGTCTCCCACAGTAGTGCTGGCTTACATGGGTTTAATAGATTAGTGTCTTCTTTAAGGGCTGTAAACTTAAATGCCTTCAGGAGCCAGATAGTAGCAAGGATGTCTGAAATAGCCTGATATAGGATAATAAGGAGTATTGGAGCCTGTGGAGAACCAGAGAATACATCTTATACCTAAAAGCCTTCACATCCAAAAATAAAAATAAAACAAAATATTCTTTAACTACAAATCTTTGTTTGCAAGCTAAAACAGAACTATAGGCTCTCAATTGCCAGCCCTTGTATTGAAAGTTGGATTGTATTATACCATGCAGAGGGACCAGCCCATGCTGGATTCACTTCTATTTCATATTGGACATACTGAATTACCACTTACTGGACAACTGGCTATTTTTCCCAAGGAAAGACGGCTATTACTGTGTTCACTAGAAATGCATATCTTATTGCCGTTGAGAGGTGGCTGGTTTTGAATTACAACTTTAAACAGTCACAGGCATGACTGTCATACATATGTGCTCAGCATGTGTTGACGATTTATTTAACTCACTCATGAGGTAAAAGCAAAATGGTAAATTTCGCTCAGAGAAGAATTTCACAGACTGAGACTGTCTAGTCCCTGGAAGAAGGAATTCTGAAACAAGGTGCAACATGTTTTATGTTCTGTGGAGCAAAGAACAGTAACCTTGAAGTTATCTTTTCTACAAGGCAGAAATCATTTGCATGTCTAGTGGACAAAAATAACTTGAAATTTATCAATCCTCACAAAATTGACACCTGACTTCCTGGCATCTGGGCCTCAATCAATATAAATAGGAAGACAGACAGAGGGTATATTCCCTATGTCAGTGCTTTTCAAATGGTAATGTGTATAAAATAACCTAGAGATCTCATTACAAGGCAGACTCTGGGCAACTAGGTCTGGAATGGGGCCTGAAATCTGGCATTTCTGATGAGATCCCAGGTGCTGCTGATACACTGGTGGTCCAGAGAAGCAGGTGACCTGGTACACAGGTCTGCCTGTTAGGCAAGGCTCGGGTATGTTTTTCAGAAGGCATATGGCAATCCTTTAGCCTTAGTTCCAGATTCAATACTTTTCCTAAAAACTGGGTTCACAGGGTATTGCCAGATAAATACTGTGCAGTGTGACCTGAGTTTATTTAGGACTTCTCCTGAGCCTGAAAATGGAGCCTTGTGTCTCTGAGTGCCTGTCACCGGTCCCATTTTGTGTGTCTGCTCTCACACTCTTCTGCCACGTGCTCGCTTGCCATATGACTTATGCCGTTCAGTTTTACAGGAATGCACACACAGAAACTTGCTGAGCAGGTAAACTGAGGAGCCAGTCCCAGAAGGATTACTGACTTCTCTTTCCCCACCTGTTAGGAAGTGTAAAGGGATGCTGCACCATGCAGTGCATCGCAGCCCGCGGTGCAGACGGCTTCAGTTCAGTCTGTTCATTTCTCACGTCATAAGGGCATTTCAAACAGGCGAAGCTCTGCATCATTTGTTGGAGAAAGCAATCAGCAGAAACGCACCACAGATGTTTCCCAAGCAGAATAAATCGGCCTCTGGCCCAGTTAGAATTTTCCCTTTACAGAGAGTTTTAGGTCATCCATTCAGTTCTGTCAACTCCAAAACATGTTTCCCTTCATTTCCTGATGAAGAGCTTCTGTCCCTGAGTCTTGGTGAGGCTGGTGAGCACAGAGTCTTGGCCAAGGGTAAGGAAGGAACAGCCAGTTGTTTCCATAATGCGTTCCCAGAATATTAGTCTCATGAAATGTTATTATGAGCTCTGTGACAGAAGGGATCCATAGACAAATATATTTGGGGAAAACTAGATTAAATGAAATAAACAACTTTGTTTTCAAAGTATTGAGTTTTCAGGGCCTTTCCCAAAATAATGTGCAGAGTGAATCTTATAAGTGATAAAAATTTTATTTTTACAAACTGAAGTTTCTTCCATCTTAAGATGACATTGGTAGTAAGACATATCATAAATAGCTTTTTTTTTTAAAGGGGAAAGAAGATTCAGTTAGCAAAATTTAAAATATTTTTGGTAAGAAGCTCTATTTTAGAAATGTTAAAATGTGAACTTGAAAATTAAGAAAGTACTGGGTTGACCAAAAAATTCATTTGGGTTTTCTCCATTTTACAGAAAAACCTGAACAAACTTTTTGGCCAACCCAGTAATTAGATGGTTGCTAAAGTCTCTTTTCATGGAAGACATATTAGCATCCCAAGCTATTAACATTCCAAGGAGCACAGTTTAGGAGATACAAGTCTAGATGTTCTTTTGAAAGGATGTGATTCATTGTCAGCAGAATCTCTGAATGAAAAAAAAATCACCAGCTAATTTTTTTTTGTAAGAAAGGACTGTCAAAAAATGAACAATATAGGGTGCTGTTTATACTTTATAAAAACAAATAATTTATTTGTTCCAAGTAAAAAGTTTGCATTATTTGGGGCTTTTGATGGCTGTAAATGAAGTGTGTTTGAATTTCCAGGTATATCTAGGACTTTCTCTTGCTGAGAGTGGTAATGAAATGTACGGTCAGCTTTAAACTAACAACTGACTGTAATTCACATTAGAAGTATAATCGTAAAGGGAACATTAGTTTATGAATTGCTAATGAATATTTTCCTGTCTATGGAGGACATTAGCTTGTTACCCCATCTCTTATGAGTTTGCCTACCTGGCTGGGCATGGGAACTTGCAGCTTTTAAAAAGCTTATGCCCAGTTCTACTTCTTTCTGAAATGTATTACATTAAAAATGACCATTTAATAGCTCTACAGAAAGCTTGAGATAAGCCCCAGGCTTATTTATTCCATGTAGAGTCTTTGAGCTAGTTTAGGCATTTGGATCATTTGATACAAAGCTGACAAAAAGCTGGAAGGAATGCACATTTGCATGTTCTTAATTGAGATGTTTGGGTGGATGATAAGTTAGTGTGCTATTTCTGAGAGTAACTTAATTAAAAATTAATAATATCTATTCCAACTCATTACTTTCACTTTTATGTATTCTGTGCAGAGAAGAGTGGTCTTGCCCTGCAAGGAGCTCTATATTTCTTTAACCAGCCCCTTAGAGCTTCACTTCTGTCATTTGTCTTTGTTTTTGTTTTTTTTTTTCCACCCCTGCCCTTGGTCTTTTTCTTACCTGAGTGCTCCAAGGCCATTCTTTCTTCTGACTGTACTCTCTCCTGAGATTGTTGATACTGGAGCTAAGGCTATTCTGCACTATCTGTATATATTTCACTTATAATTTTCATGGTTGCTATTATAGGTGTTCGTCATCTATTTATATTATGATGAGAACACCATTGTTACTGGGAATTAAAAAGTGAGCTCTACATTGCTCACTATGTTTAGAAACAAATCTATTTGCAGTTCGGAATAGTCATCCATTTTTGCAACTCAAATCTTTGTTCATCATTTTATAACTGTATCCTAGGGGCCTCAGAGAGCCATCATATAACTGCAGATGAGGAAAAAAATAAAAAAAAACCAACCCAACGTCTTATTTTAGATATTTGGAAGCTCATAAAGTTAGAGCTGCTTCAATAACTGTTCATCCTGTTTGTGTGTTAAGCTCTGTGCCCACTTGACTTTACCCTCAAGGATCACTGCAAGCCAGCAGTTGGGGGTCTCAGAACTTGATGAAGTTACTAGATGGATGGTTTGATGGGCAGTGCATGGTGTGGGGTAATGTTGTGGGAAGGGTCTGAACCTGAAGTGAGCCTGATGGGGTTTGGGTGCCAGCTTTGTTTTTTTCTAACTATATTGAGATGTAATTGACTTACAACCTTGCATAAGTGATATACTTATCTGTTGCAAAATGGTGTCCACGATAGTGATGGCTAACACCTGAATCTCTTCATATAATTGCCATTTCTTTTTTGTGATGAGAATGTTTAAGATCTACTCTCTTAGCAACTTTCAAGTACATAACACAGTATTATTAACTATTATCACTATTCTATGCATTAGATCCCCAGGACTTGCTTGTCTTACGGCTGGAGGTTTCTATCCTTTGATCTATATCTCCCTTTCCCCCAATTCCCATCTTCTGGTAAAGTGAAGTGAAAAAGTGCAAGTCGCTCAGTTGTGTCTGACTCTTTGCGACCCCATGGACTATAGGACTATACTGTCCATGGAATTCTCCAGGCCAGAACACTGGAGTAGGTAGCCATTCCCTTCTCCAGGGGATCTTCCCAACCTGGAGATTGAACCTGGGTCTCCCTGATTGCATGTGGATTCTTTATCAGCTGAGCCACCAGGGAAGCAACTACCATTCTAATTTGTGTTTTGGTGAGTTCAGCTTTTTTAAAATCCACATATAAGTGACATTATAGATATTTGTCTTTCTCTGAGTTATTTTACTTAATGTGATACCTTCATGGTCCATCGATGTTGTTGCAAATGGCAGGATTTCCTCCTTTCTCACGGCTGAATAGTATTTCACTGTGTGTGTGTGTGTGTGTGTGTGTGTGTGTGTGTGACTTCCCAGGTGGCACTAGTGATAAAGAACCTGCCTGACAATGCAGGACATGTAAGAGATGCAGATCCCTGGGTTGGAAAGATCCCCTGGAGGAGGGCATGGCAGCCCATTTCAGTATTCTTGCCTGAAGAATCCCATGGACAGAGGAGCCTAGTGGGCTACAGTCCATAGGGTCGTAGAGAGTTAGACATGACTGAAGTGACTTACTGTAAATATATATATACATCTCACATTTTTATCCATTAGTCCACAAATGGACATTTAGATTGTTTTCCTATTTTGGCTATTTCAAATAATGCTGTGATAAACATGGAGTGCAGATACCTCTTGAAATCTTGCTTTCATTTCCTTTGATAATATGCCCAGAAGAACGTCTGGATCATATAGTAGTTCTGTTTTCAGTTTTTTGAGGTAACTTCATAATGTTTTTCACAGTGTCTGCACCAGTTTACATTTCCACCAGGAGCGCAGAATGGTTCTCTTTTCTCCACGTCCTTGTGAACACCTGGGTCTTATCTTTTGGTGACCTGAGTACCAGCTCTGTTACTTCTTGATCTTATACTCAGGGGCCAACTATGTTCCCTATTTGTACCTCAAATGTCTCCTTTAAAATGGAGATATTCTTCTACCACTCTATGCCGAATGAAGATCATATGAGATGAAATACTTCTGTGATGTATGCTGTATTGTCTAATATAGTATATCGACATATATTAATCTCACTGCAGCTGCTGCTAAGTCGCTTCAGTCGTGTCCAACTCTGTGCGACCCCATAGATGGCAGCCCACCAGGTCACTCCCCAAATCCAAACTGCACCAGAGGAGTTATATTGTTGATTAATTTCAAAGTCATTTCAAGCCCCTAAATCCTCTAGTTCCTCACACAGAGCTAACGTCTTCCTGTGATTCAAAAGCTCTGACATTGAGTCCGTCTTACTTTTTCTGCTCAAAGTAAGCTGGAATGCGTTCTTCGGCACAGATTTGTACAGTCATTTTAATTCCCATAAAGATGTAGAGAAGAAGGAATTTTCTAGTTTAACAACAATAAAGTAGGTTTTCAAAATCTTAGGCTTATATTAACAGAAATATTGGTGGTGTAATTCCATTTCCAGCAAAAGCAGAGAGAGGTGATTGGGATTTTTTTTTTATGAAGAAGAATAGCAAAAGTAATGTTATATTGAACTATAGGAATTTAATTACCCCATTCCACAAATGTAGTTTCCAAATAAAGGAGTCAAAAGATTTTCCAGAGCTATTCTTCTGAACAGTGATATAAAAACCCAGAATGCATTTAGTAGATGTAAAATGCATTACTGTACATTATGATCCATGGTGAAAGAAAGCATAATAAGAAACGCGACGTGAGACTGAACACATGGTGATTAAAAGTCTCTTTGAGCCCTTTGTAGAAATATTGTAATTGGCTTAGAATTTTATATATTTGTCACTGTGAGAGTGGGCATTTCTGGAACATTTCTGATGGGTGGATTTCATCCTGGGGAGAAGGCTCCCAGAAAATGGAAATACTATCATTTGAGGGCGGGGTAGGTGTCACGTAAGAATTGCCAGGAGGCTGGGAAGGAATAAATCACAGCGGGCCCTCATCCTTCTTTAAACAGTCTTAAAGTCTGTCCTTTACAGTGTCTATAAAACATCATGAAAATTGCTAAGATGGCAAACCCTAAGAATTCTCATCACAAGGAAAAACACTTTTTTCTTTTTTCTTTTTATTGTGTCTATATGAGATGGGGTTGCAAGGAGTCACACGTGACTGAGCAACTTTCACATACATACATACGAATGAGAAGATAGATGAGATGCTAACTAACTTCTTATAGTAATCATTCACAATATATGTAAGTCAAACCGTTTGGCTGTACCCCTTAAATGTATACAGTTAAATATGTTGATTACGTCTCAATAAAACTGGGAAAAACACCCATTCCCTCAACAATGAAGGGGGGGGTGTGAATTAGGGACTCCTCTATTGAGAAGTCTTTACAAAAACCTTTGTTTCTCTTTCTTATTATACAAGTGACACATATTCACTGTAGAAAATTTTAAAAAATGGATAAGCAAGGAAAATAATTTAAAGATCATTTGTAATATCACAGCAGCAATAACCAGTGTTAACAATTTGGCGTATAACCTCCTAGTTTTTCTGAAAAGTTATTTAGCCACGGCAAATAAGAACTTGGTAAAGGGGAGTCCTGGCCTTGGAAAAAGAAGCAGCAAGATGTTGATCCATTGATCAAACACTTGTGCTGTCAGGAGAGACTTTACCTTTTACATCAACAGAAGAAAAAGTAAATTGGAAGTACTCTAGAAATTAGAGATTGTGATTTTTCACTCAGCTAATTTGCAAAGTGCCTTAGTGAACATCAGATGCAGCTCATGAAAAAAGTTAGCACTTTTTAAAATAAGAAAATTGGTTTTCATATATCTTTTAAACTTCAGTCTTCAAAATTTGCATTATTCTTGTCCCCAAATTAGTGATTGCTACTTTTATCTAACCAATATTCACCCCTCCCACTGTTTTTGTTTTTTGATAAGATCATGAACATCTTTACCCAGAGCCCTTAATCTCAGATAATCATACAGGTAAGGCGGAAACAGAAAGCTGGAATGAAATAGAGTGAACGTTCCTATATATGAGGGTTTTTCTTGAGTACTTTAGGGACTTGCTAGCAAGGCAGTATAGTGTAGTAGGTATTCGGACTGCAGGCTTCAAGGTCAAATTATGTGACTTCACGTCTGGCTGTATTGCTTACTGGTTGGATAACCTTGGATAAATTAGTTACCTCTCTGTGCCCTAGTTTCTTCAACATTAAAATGAGAATAGTAATACTATCAAGTCTTGCAGCGCTATTGGGGATTCACAAGATAAGGCATTGTAAAGCTGCTTAGCACAGAGCTAGATATTCGATAAATACCAGCTAGAGTATTTGACAAATTGCACTCAAATTGCGCTAGGTGGTCAAGTCAGTCAAACTCAAGTGCAGGAAAGACCCCTGGAGAGAACTGTGACTCTTCTGGTGATCTTGGTTAGTTCTCTAACTTTCAACTGAACTCAGGTTTTCCCTTCTGAAATGCAGGCTGTGCAGTTTATATTACAAAGGGGTGTAGATGGACCAGCATGCTGCTTGGCAATGTAAGGTATTTTAACCATAAATAATAAAGGGAAGGCCTCCTCCAAATTATGTCAAACTTCTCCCTGGAGATGGAAGAGGCCTCCACGGAGCTAATAGCACACCTCCCCTGAGTGAGCGTAGAGAAAGGCAAGTTGCAGGGAACAGCTGGGGAGAACAAGTGAATAAATACTGTCTGTGCCAATGAGAGCACATGAAATAATGAATTCCTGACTTGACCTTCTCAAGCAGATTAGGAGCGATGCTGTTCATTGGTGCATGCAGCACTCCCTTAATAGCTCAGTTCAATTCAGCCATTCAGTCGTCTCTGACTCTGCGACCCCGTGGACTGTAGCAAGTCAGGCTTCCCTGTCCATCACCACCTCCTGGAGTTTCCTCAAACTCACGTCCATCGAGTTGGTGATGCCATCCAACCATCTCATCCTCTGTTGTCACCTTCTCGTCCTGCCCTCAATCTTTGCCAGCATCAGGATCTTTTCAAATGAATCAACTCTTTGCATCAGATGACCAAAGTATTGGAGTTTCAGCTTCAGCATCAGTCCTGCCAATGAAAATTCAGGACTGATTTCCTTTAGGATGGACTGATTGTATCTCCTTGCAGTCCAAGGGACTCTCAAGAGTCTTCTCCAACACCACAGTTCAAGAGCATCAGTTCTTTGGTGCTCAGTGAGAGTCTAACTCTCACATGTATACATGAATACTGGAAAAACCATAGCTTTGACTAGACGGACCTTTGTTGGCAAAGTAATGTCTCTGCTTTTCAATATGCTATCTAGGTTGGTCATAACTTTTCTTCCAAGGAACAAGTGTCTTTTAATTTCATGGCTGCAGTCACCTTCTGCAGTGATTTTTAAGCCCCCCCAAATAAAGTCTCTTACTGTTTCCGTTGTTTCCCTATCTATTTCCCATGAAGTGATGGGACTGGATGCCATGATCTTAGTTTTCTGAATGTTGAGTTTTAAGCCAACTTTTTCACTTTCCTCTTTCACTTTCATCAAGAGGCTCTTTAGTTCTTCTTCGCTTTCTGCCATAAGGGTGGTGTCATCTGCATATCTGAAGTTATTGATATTTCTCCTGGCAATCTTGATTCCAGCTTGTGCTTCATCCAGCCCAGCATTTCTCATGATGTACTCTGCATATAAGTTAAATAAGCAGGGTGACAATATACATCCTTGATGTATTCCTTTCCTGATTTGGAACCAGTCTGTTGTTCTATGTTCAGTTCTAACTGTTACTTCTTGACCTGCATACAGATTTCTCAGGAGGCAGGTCAGGTGGTCTGGTATTCCTATCTCTTTCAGAATTTTCCACAGTTTGTTGTGATCCGCACAGTCAAAGGCTTTGGCATAATCAATAAAGCAGAAGTAGATGTTTTACTGGGAGTCTCTTGCCTTTTCAATGATCAAACAGATGGTGGCAATTTGATCTCTGGATCCTCTGCCTTTACTAAATTCAGCTTGAACATCTGGAAGTTCATGGTTCATGTACTGTTGAAGCCTGGGTTCGAGAATTTTGAGGATTACTTTACTAGCGTGTGAGATGAGTGCAATTGTGCAGTAGTTTGAGCATCCTTTGGCATTACCTTTCTTTGAGATTGGAATGAAAACTGACCATTTCCAGTCCTGTGGCCACTGCTGAGTTTTCCAAATTCGCTGGCATATTGGGTGCAGCACTTTCACAGCATCATCTTTCAGGATTTGAAATAGCTCAACTGGAATTCCGTCACCTCCACTAGCTTTGTTCGTAGTGATGTTTCCTAAGGCTCACTGGCTCTAGGTGAGTGATCACACCATTGTGGTTATCTGACTCTTGAAAATCTTTTTTGTATAGTTCTTCTGTATATTCTTGCCACCTCTTCTTAATATCTTCTGCTTCTGTTAGGTCCATACAGTTTCTTCCCATCTTTGCATGAAATGTTCCCTTGGTATCTCTAATTTTCTTGAAGAGATCTCCAGTCTTTCCGATTCTATTGTTTTCCTCTATTTCTTTGCATTGATAGCTGAGGAAGGCTTTCTTATCCTTCCTTGCTATTCTTTGGGTAATTCTTTCCTTTTCTCCTTTGCCTTTCACGTCTTTTCTTTTCTCAGCTATTTGTAAGGCCTCTTCGGACAACCATTTTGCCTTGTTGCATTTCTTTTATTGGGGGTGGTCTTGATCATTGCCTCCTGTACAACGTCACACCTCTGCCATAGTTCTTCAGGCACTCTGTCTATCAGATCTAATCCCTTGAATCTATTTGTCACTTCTACTGTAAGGGATTTGATTTAGATCTTACCTGAATGGTCTAGTGGTTTTCCCCACTTTCTTCAATTTCAATCTGAATTTAGCAATAAGGAGTTCACGATCTGAGCCACAGTCTGCTCCTGGTCTTGTTTTTGCTGGCTGTATAGAGCTTCTCCATCTTTGGCTGCAAAGAATATAATCAGTCTGATTTCAGTGTTGACCATCTGGTGATGTCCATGTGTAGAGCCTTTTCTTGTGTTGTTGGAAGAGGATGTTTGCTGTGTCCAGTGCATTCTCTTGGCAAAATTTTGTTAGCCTTTGCCCTGCTTCATTCTGTACTCCAAGGCCAAATTTGCCTGTTACTCTAGGTGTTTCTTGACTTCCTACTTTTGCATTCCAGTCCCTTATAATGAAAAGGACATCTTTTTTGGGCATTAGTTCTAGAAGGTCTTGTAGGTTTTCATAGAACTGTTCAACTTCAGGTTCTTCAGCATTACTGGTCGGGGCATAGACTTGGATTACTGTGATATTGAATGGTTTGCCTTGGAAATGAACAGAGATCATTCTGTCTTGTTTGAGATTGCATCCAATTTATCGCTTTCTTAATAACTCAAGAAAGCAATAAATTTGGGGTTTCTAATCTTGATTGCTCCCTCCTTGAGTTCACGTTCCTGAGAATTTAAGCCAGGTGTTTGCAGTTTGGCTGTAAGATGGCTGTATTAACAGAAAAGTATGCCATTGGAAGAATTCCAAAAGGGGTTTGCTCTAGTTTTGATGCATTTTGGATGTGTCTCCATACTTATACACAGAGAGCCTATGTAGTGTCTAACTAGCAAGACTCATTAGAAAAGAGCCTGATGCTGGGAAAGACTGAAGACAGGAGGAGAAGGGGACGATGGAGGATGAGATGGTTGGATGGCATCACTGACTCAATGGGCAGGAGTTTGAGCAAGCTCTGGGAGATGGTGAAGGACAGGGAGGACTGGTGTGGTGCAGTCCTTAGGGCTGCGGGGTGGGACACCACTGAGCGACTGAACAACGAAAAAGCAAGGCATGAAAGTTCTCTGTAATAGAACCAGGGGAGATGCCCTTAAATGACATGCTTTAGAAGCGTTTAAATGTTTAGCTCTCACAAACACTTTTTTGGGGGCTGTTCACCTTTTCCTCTCTCAACTCTAATTAAGAAGAGTTCCTCCAAGATAAAAGTCAAGGCTATAACTGGCTAGGAAAGGGGCACTGGACTCTGCTTCTTTGCAAAGATGTTTAGTAAAGGGATGACCTTGCTGGATTCCTACGGCATCTTTTCCCTAGCTCTGATGGAATCAACTGTGGCCCATTCACATATTCATTCAGTGATTGGTCCTCTACGACATGTCAAGCATCAGGAATTCAACTGTGAAACAGGCAGCCATGGTCCTGTTTCTTGGGGCCTTACAGTCTACTGAGGGATACAGATAAAGATTCGAATATAACAAGTGCAAAGATATGGAAAGGAAGGTGCTTGGATCAGGTTCGGGAAGGGGAATGGATGATCAGAAGTGGTTTTCTGAGGAAGACTTTCTTAGCAGTCTAATTGTTATTTTTTAATTTGCTGTGATATATACTTACTGACAGAATAAATGTTAATACTTCAGGGAACTTTTGCTTCTCAACAGGCTATCTTCATATTGCAGAGCTCCTTAGACTGGGTTTCAGGAACTGTTGACCTGTAGTTAAATCTGCTGTCACCTATCCAGAGGGGATTCTCTGTAGAATCAGAGTCCTGGGACAAGGGATGAGTCAATGTGAATATGACTATGGTCTTAATAACCTCAGAGCAGGGAACCTTCACCTAAACTTAAACTCTTCATTTATTTAGCATTTGACATGTATTTATTCATTTGAGTCGCAGTAGTACTTTGAGACAGATGGGACTCATGTTATTACCTGCTGGCACACTTCCTGGTATTCACATGTTGCTATAAATACAATTGGTGCCTAATAACAATTTGGCAAGGAAAGGAGTCCCCATTTGTAAATGAGACTGAAACAAGGGAAATGACTCGTCCAAGATCACGCATCACAGTAATGGCAGAGGCTGAGCTTCTGGGCTTTCTGTGTCCTGATCTGGTGTGCCAGCCCACTTCTCAAGAGTTTAGATGTCAAGGCAAGGTGTGACCGGCTGAGACAGCAGGGCCATGTGCCTGGTGTCCTGGAGGCAAGTTATGGGTACGGAAGTGGGATTTGGGCTCTTTATTTTTTTTTAAAATTTATTTATTTTAATTGGAGGTTAATTACTTTACAATATTGTATTGGTTTTGTCATACAGCAACAGGAATCCGCCACGGGTGTACACGTGTTCCCCATCCTGAACCCCCCTTCCTCCTCCCTCCCCGTACCATCCCTCTGGGTCATCCCCAACGCACCAGCCCCGAGCATCCAGTATCATGCACTGAACCTGGGTTGGTGACTCGTTTCATATATGATATTATACATGTTTCAATGCCATTCTCCCAAATCATCCCACCCTCTCCCTCTCCCACAGAGTCCAAAAGACTGTTCTATACATCTGTGTCTCTTTTGCAGTCTCGCATACAGGGTTAAATCATGCTCTTCTCTAACGGGGTTACAAGTCAGAGTCTTCTGGTTAATGTCAGTGGGAAAAAATATAGTCTACACCTTGATGAAGCTTTAAAAAATGCCCTGTGTTTCCACTTCAGAGGCCATCACATGGAAATCCAGATTGCCACCTGCTCTTGAAAAGACCAGTGCCTCTGGCTGTCGGACTGTCTTTATCCAAGGATGCACGTGGCCATACTTGAGTTGCTGTCCCCATTAGATGGGGTACATGATCCTGAGTTGAGAAATGAAATTTCGTTTCCAGTCACCTGCCTGTCCATCCTTTATTGGTCAGGGGAATGGAGAGAGAAGAGAAGGATCGATATTCTAGGCAGCAGCAAACATGCCAGTTCTCTTGGTAGCCAGAGCCAGAGGATAAGTTTGGTTTAATAGCTTGTCATGAGGCATCAAAGTATTTCAGGTCACACTTTCTTTACTGTCTCATGAATTCTCATTCAGTTCAGTTCAGTCACTCAGTCGTGTCCAACTTTGCGACCCCATGAATTGCAGCAGGCCAGGCCTCCCTGTCCATCACCAACTCCTGGAGTTCACCCAAACTCATGTGCTTTGTGTCGGTGATGCCATCTAGCCATCTCATTCTCCGTCGTCCCCTTCTCCTCCTGCCCCCAATCCCTCCCAGCATCAGGGTCTTTTCTAGTGAGTCAACTCTTTGTATGAAGTGGCCAAAGTATTGGAGTTTCAGCCTCAGCATCAGTCCTTCCAATGAACACCCAGGACTGATATCCTTTAGGATAAACTGTTTGGATCTCCTTGCAGTCCAAGGGACTCTCAATAGTCTTCTCCAACACCACAGTTCAAAAGCATCAATTCTTTGGTGCTTAGCTTTCTTCACAGTCCAACTCTCACATCCATACGTGACCACTGGAAAAACCATAGCTTTGACTAGACAGACCTTTGTTGGCAAAGTAATGTCCCTGCTTTTCAATATGCTATCTAGGTTGGTCATAACTTTCCATCCAAGGAGTAAGCGTCTTTTAATTTCATGGCTGCAGTCACCATCTGCAGTGATTTTGGAGCCCCCAGAAATAAAGTCTGACACTGTTTCCGCTGTTTCCCCATCTATTTCCCATGAAGTGATGGGACCAGATGCCATGATCTTTGTTTTCTGAATGTTGAGCTTTAAGCCAACTTTTTCACTCTCCTCTTCCACTTTCATCAAGAGGCTTTTTAGTTCCTCTTCACTTTCTGCCTTAAGGTGGTGTCATCTGCATATCTGAGGTTATAGATATTTCTCCTGGCAATCTTGATTCCAGCTCGTACTTCTTTCAGCCCAGCGTTTCTCATGATGTACTACTGTGCATAGAAGTTAAATAAGCAGGTGACAATATACAGCCTTGACGTACTCCTTTTCCTATTTGGAACCAATCTGTTGTTCCATGTCCAGTTCTAACTATTGCTTCCTGACCTGCATATAGGTTTCTCAAGAGGCAGGTCAGGTGGTCTGGTATTCCCATCTCTTTCAGAACTTCCCACAGTTTATTGTGATCCACACATTCAAAGGCTTTAGCATAGTCAATAAAGCAGAAATAGATGTTTTTCTGGAACTCTCGTGCTTTTTTGATGATCCTTTGGCAGATCTATTTTGTGCCCATGAAATAACGCATCTATATCCAGTGTAAATAGATTGCTGTAGTTTAAAGCAATACAATGTAGTATTTGGTTTGGGGCTTTGTAATATGATTTTTTAACATAAACATGATATATTTCATTTCCAACGCAGCCTGTCTTGTCGTAGTCTCGGCTCTCCTGAGCTTAGCTGTAGTGCTTTTGTTTCTTGGCAAGACTCAAAAGCCTGGGCTTCCTGACATGGCCGGTTTCTAGCGTGTGCTCCTACTGGCTCCGGATATGTCTGTGGTGCGCGTCAGTGAGACCCACTGCAAGCCAGGCCAGGATATCTGTAGGCAAGCTGGACGGGCATCCATCTTTCCAGGAACCCACTAAGCTCAAGTGCCACCAAGGTGACATACACATCAACTCTAGGGCCTGCCGCCACCAGGAACAGAGGCGAGCAGTATGGTGTAGCACAAACAGCGCGGACAGTGGGGGTCAGGCACAACTTGTCCAGCCAGTTCTGTTACCCCTGACCTCGCCCGAGTAATGCCACCTGTTTCCTGTCTTTAAAATGGGGGGATTTAGCTCTGGTGGCTGTTCAGTTCAGTCACTCAGTTGTGCCCAACTCTGTAACCCCATGGATGGACTGCAGCACGCCAGGCTTCCCTGTCCTTCACCATCTCCCAGAGTTTGCTCAAACTCGTGTCCGTTGAGTTGATGATGCCATCCAACCATCTCATCCTCTATCGTCCCCTTCTCCTCCTGCCTTCCATCAGGGTCTTTTCCAGTGAGTCAGCTCTTTGCATCAGGTGGCCAAAGTATTGGAGCTTCAGTTTCAGCATCCGTCCTTCCAGTGAATTAGCACTGGTACATAGTAAGAGTTCAGTAAATGTTATTCATTTATTTTTCTCCATTTTACAGACAAGAAACCTAAGACTCAGAGAGGCTACATAACTTTCCTAAAGTCAAGGAAATGGCAGCGCCTGCCTTTGAACTTTGGCCTTTCGCTCCAAAGTTAAACCCTCAAACCGCCCTGTCATGTTACTGTCACATTGCCTGCCTCTGCGGGTTGCGGTGAGCGCCATGTAATGCGTTTAGTATGGTGGTAGGGTGTGAAGTGAAGTGAAGTGAAGTGAAGTCGCTCAGTCATGTCCGACTCTTTGCGATCCCATGGACTGTAGCCTACTGGGCTCCTCCATCTGTGGGATTTTCCAGACAAGAATACTGGAGTGGGTTGCCATTTCCTTCTCCAGGGGAACTTCCTGACCCAGGGCTCGAACCTGGGTCTTCTGCATTGTAGGCAGACGCTTTACCGTCTGAGCTGCAAGGGTGGCAGTGATTGTTATTAGAGGTAGGGGAGCTCAGCTAAGCTGAAATTCTACTTAGAGGTTCAGTTACCTATAGACCTTCATTGTGGCAGGGACCCCAATTCATAGGTAAATCTTTTCAACCCCATTTGCACATAGAGATGGTTAGTGTCGACTCTGAGTGTGAGCGATGATGATGGTCATGGTCTTGGTTAGTGACTGGAAAAGAAACATGACTTCATTAATAAAAACTTAATATAGAGGACAGCTCGGTGCAACGGGGCAGTGAAAATGGCTCTCTCCACTCAATGTACTTTTCTCTTCAGTTTTCAGACACATAATCATTTCCCAGGATCCTTGGCCTTGCCTGGAAAAAAATAGGTGAGAAAATGCCAGCTCTCTAGTCGTGATGTCTGGGAGGGTGTTGCTTTTCCTAACACACGGATAAAAATAAAGTGACCCTTTAAAGGTGGTGGTGACTACCCTCAGCTTACTTGGGAGGCAGTAAAAAGCTTATTCTCCTACGAGCATCTGAGAGCCTATCTCAGAATCGCCACGTCTTGGGAGAATGTGTGATCTGAGGCAGAACGTTCTCGGGCATGCAGAAGGATGTGTGGCTGATAATGTGCTCATCAGTTTTCTTCTCCTTCAAGGAGCTCAGAATTGCTTAGGTTATAAAAGTCAGTTCTTCGGCACTTCCAAACCTATAGCTTTTGCTTAAGTAGGTCTTCCGTGCACAGTAGATTAAGCGCATACATAAATGGAGTGTTGATCCTCCACCTGGTATGAAATGGTGGGTGTGTGGTGGCTAAACTCAGAGCGACGTTTAGCCGTTTCAAGGTGGCTAGTTATGTAGCAGTGCTTCCCAGGTGGCTCAGTGGTGAAGAATACGCCTGACAGTGCAGAAGACGTAAGAGACACTAGTTCGATCCCTGGGCCGGGAAGATCCCCTGGAGAAGGAAATGACAACCCACTCCAGTATTCTTGCCTGGGAAATCCCATGGACAGAGAAGCCTGGCAGGCTCTGGTCCGTGTGGTCACAAGGAGTCGGACATGAGTGAGCCACTGAGCATGGACGCACAGTGATATAGTAAGTTCAAAAAGGGTCATTTGGAAAAAAGATGGAATTGCCCTAAAAGAGGAGAGCCAAACTCTGTGGATCACTTTATTTTGGAGATGGTTCACTGAGGCTCACGCAGTAATCTAGGGTCCAAGCAGTAATACTGAATGTAAGACCAGCTTTTCATTTGTGAACCCAAAGCCCTGAAGGTTCAGAAGACACTGAAAAGGAGCCTATGTGTATTCCTCATGCCCCTTTCAAAGTGTTACAGAATTTTGTAAAGCAGAATTGGACGGATGATCATCTCACAAGTTTATTTCCAGAAGAAAATAGTGTCTGATCTTGTGTGTTTCAGCTGGTCAGTGAAGGTCCAGGCAGGGGTGCTGATAGACGCTCCTCGCGGGTGCTGAGGGTACTTCAGGGGCTGGATTGAGCACAAACCCCTCCATACTCTCACCAAGCACAGTCAGTGTTTTTCTTGGCTTCTTTCCAGTTGGCCAGTCTTAGAAACAGTAAACTGAAAAGCTTTCCTCTCAGATGTCAGAATCAGTGAATTGTTCCTAGTCATCACGGAGGCCAGAAGCCACATAGCCACAGGACTGTTCAGCTTCCAGAAGGAGACACCTGCCAATCAGCCTGCATGCCGGGTCCCGAAGGCCCCCTCCTTCCTCACTGGCTCGGGGGACCCTCGGCTTTTGGTGAATGAGGTGTAGAGAGAGGTCAAGGGGCCGATGCATTTCTGAAGGTATAGGTTAAAAATGACTCGATGGCTACAGTCGTGGGATTTTCATCTTTTCAAAGAGTCTGTAATGTTGGAAAGGGTGCTGAGGGGAGTACTTACTGATCTGGGGGATTGGTGTGGACCCTGTCTGCTGGGAAATTCTTCTCCATTCACTTTTCCTCCCTGCCTTCAGTATTTGCCAGGCACCCGCTACATGTCAGGTGGGGGGCAGGAGACCAGCCGTGAAACGGCAGCAACGCCAAACACAAGGCAGACTAGCCTTGCCCTGAGTCTGGAGGAGGGAGCCGCAGGAAGACTGGAAGTTTCTGTCTGGCTCTGTAAGCGCATCTTCTTCGGGCAGACCAACAGGAAGTAGGCAGAGGGGCTGAACATGACGAGAGCATCCCTGGCAGAGGGAGGGCAGTCTTCTAAGGCTTAGGTGGCAAGCTGGAAAGAGCACATCCATCCACACAGCTGCAAATAGTTTTTGGGGCCCAGAGTGGTAGCAGGGTGGGCGGCAGGGAGTGAGGGCAGGCTGCAGAAGAGGCTGCGTGAGGCAGGGCCCTAAGTCCTTGAGGGTCTTTTCTTCTGTCTTTATTTGTTTTGGGCTGTGCTGGACCTTCTTGCTGGGTGGGCTTTCTCTGCTAATGGCATGTGGACTGCTCATCGTGGTGGCTTCTCCTATTGCAGAGCGTGGGTTCTGGGGCGCTCAGACTTCAGTAGTTGCTATTTGAGGGCCAGTAGTTGATGTTGGTGGGCTCTGGGGCCTGGATGGTATATTTGTGGCACATGCGTGGGCTTAGTTGCCCCAGGGCATGTGGGATCTTAGTTTCCGGACCGGGGTTAAACCTGTGTCCCCTGCACTGACAGGTGGATTCTTAACCACTGGCCCAGCAGGGAAGTCCCAAGGGTCTTTTATGCCATATGAAGTATGACCTGTACGCTAGGCTGGTGGGGACGGTGCTGATTTGAAACTGGGTCACCACGTGGCCCTTGTGACCTGATATTGAGCCCTGGGGGTGGAGGCTGTGGAGTGGATCCTGTTGGAGTTTAGGCATGGACCAGTGGCTCAGGTGGCCCAGATGTTGGGTGAATGCTTCTCATTCCTGTTAGTCCATGAGCAGGAGGCAGAGGATGAGAGATTTTTTTTTTTCTTTTTCTAATTAAAAAATACCATTAAAGCCTGATATAAAAACTTGTAAATGTAAAACGATACTAAGTCACGTGGTATTTGAAGTTGAAAATGCTCTCAGATAAGCTGAACAAGGGGCCATAAGACTGAAACGGTCAGAGGGCACTTAAACAAAGCATCCATTTGTTATAAGCAACCCAAGAGACAGAGGCAAGGGTAGTTAAACAGACAGAAAAATCTTGCCGCAAACAGAGCTGCTTGAAAATCGCCCATGTCAATGTAGTTTTCAATAGAAGTTGTTTTCTGCTGACGTTTTTTTAATCCTCCCTATGGATGTGCCTCTTATATTTGATGATCAATTTTCCACAAGGTTTGCCATAATGTTTCCTCAGAGCTTAGGGTTTACATTTTAATTCATTCTGTGGCTGCTGTTAACCTAAGACAGAGTATGCTGTTTTCACAATTCAGGGTCACTCTTTTCTAGCTGACAAGATGAGACTCAAACCCCAACCTTCCTCTTTTTCTCAATTTCTTTTTGTCTGTCTTGGTTTGAGGGGAACCACTGGCAAAAGAGGCAGTCTCTACTACTTCAGTGGAGCCCGTGAGCCGATCCTTTCCATGATCTGATTTACCTTTAACTTCCTGTTATTCACATTTTGGGTTCCCAAATATCACCAGCCCCCAGGCCCTTGATGTTAGTTGCTCTTTCCAGCAGTTTCTTCTTTTCCTGAAGCTCGTCTGAGATCCCATTTATCCTTCAAAGTCCAGCAGAAGCTTCATGTTCCTCGTCTTCTGAGACAGATAAGCCACGCTGCAGTTTCAAGACAGAAATTTGTGATGGCATTGAAACAGCAGAACTTTATTATTATTGTTGTTGTTTTTATTATAGGTCTTGTCTACCTGTTTGTGTTGTACCTTTCTCGAGACCATATCTTTAACTACTTTTGTAATCTCCAGTAGAGCTTGACACAGTAGAACTGGGCAAATGTAAATTTAAAAAATGTATTAAGTTGTGATCTGCTATAGAAGTTTTCATTAAGGGGCTTGTGGTTAAATATGAGTGTGGAGATCTAAGGGTGGTTATAATCCTGCAGTCATCTGGATGATGATATTAGAATCTAGCAGCTGGCCCTCAAATCTGTGAACACAGGGTGGAAGACTTTTGCCAAAACACTCCTTTTACCACCAGGAGGCTTTGAGATGGGGTGCGGATGGCTTGTGGTTACAGAGTGGCTGTAGCCTGGGACTGCAAAAGACCAGTGTCTTCCAGCTCTAAGTGTCTAGCATTTCTTACACTTTTGTTTCACACAGGAGTAGCCCAGGGTCAGCTAATGAGGACAGCAAACCACCACTTCCCCCACTTTCTGCTTTTCTGAAGCTCAGTTCCAGAGATTGTGCCCAGCCAGGAACACTTGCTCTGCAAACAAAGCCTGGGGGTAATAATCATTGCACCCTAGTGTGATTTGACTTTATATGTGACTCTTGGAGTGTTGACAGTTTAAGTGGTCAAAGAAACTGCAATAAAAATGGATGTCTGGGGAGTTTTCTACCTTGTGGCATTTGACAGATGACCCGTACGGCTTAAGCAGGGAAGCCTCCACTTCTGCTTTTGTTCCCCAGTGTGGATTTGTATTGCTTTCGTATGTCCATCTCAAAGCTTCCCCCTTATCTATCAAACCTCATTCCTGTCCCAATCCTATTATTATTTGCAATTTATTCAAGATTAAGGGAATTTGGGGTATAGGTGTGCAGGTACTTGCTGCCTGTAGACTGAAATTCAATGTGGTTAAAATCCAGACTCTAGCAGCTGGCAACAAGGGGCAGAGGAGTGACTGGGACCTGGATCCTCTTCACTTTTTCAGCAGTTTTTCAAATGTCTTCTTTGACGTGCTAGTTGTTCGATGGAAAGATGTTAGAGAAAGGGAGGCTGTGAAACACAGGGCTCTTTTTCTGCATTTTCATCTGCACTTACAGAGGTGCAGACCCCCGGTATAAGAGCATCTTTGTGTGGCCTTCCTTTCTGGGACTGATCTTTTTGTGATGACGTAGGTACCAAAGAGAATGACGCTCATCAGACTTGTGTGGGATCAGGGTACAGTAGGTTCAAGCTTCATAGGTATTGAGACCTTATTTTCCAGATCATGAAGAAGCGGTAGTGAGGGGAAGGGTGGGGGGTCAGAGCTCGAAAGAGGGCTGGGGCAGCGTGGCTGGCGGGGGGCACTTGGAGAGTGTTCACAGGTGTTTATACCTGTTCTGGACGTGTCTCAGTATCTCAACAAGGACTGCTGTGCTAGTGTGGTGTACTGGTAGTGGCCCTGCCTCTGTGGGTGCACTTGTTGATGAGGAAAGAATGTGGGATCTGAAGTTAGGAAGCTTGAGCGTGACTCCTAGCTCTGCCAGCCGTGGGTTCAGGAATCTGGGAAGATTCCTGGATCACTGAGACTCAGCTTTCCCCTCTGTACCATGGAAATAATAATAGCTACTCTATTCAGTTAGTAGTAAGGTAGCAGATTTGTAGCAAGATGACGTATGTGTGGACACGTTGTTAAACGGGAGGTCCACTGGCTAAGTTTCCCTATTATCTTTTTCTTTTAAAAAATTTATCTTTAATTGGAGGATAATTGCTTTACAATGTTGTGTTGGCTTCTGCCATACAGCAACGTGGATCAGCCACAAGGGAAAACATATCCTCTCCCTCTTGAGCCTCCCTCCCCCTCCCCCTCCCTCCCCCTCCCTCCCCCCAGGCTGTCACAGAGCACGTGTTGCGCTCCCCGTGTTACACAGCAGCTTCCTCTTGGCTATCTGCTTTACACATGGGGATGTACATGTTCTAATGCCGCTGTCTCAATTCATTCCACTCTCTTCTCCCGCTGTTACTGTCATGATTGAACTCTGCTGTTAGGTGAAACTTCGATTACGAAAGTGTTTAGGGTTGTTTATCCAAGCACCAAATATTGTGTTCTGTGTCAGATCTGCATTTTGTATATTCTTGTTCCCCTCTCATGTCAGGGTGTGGACTTAGAAGCTACATATCTGCAGTTTGTTTGAACTGTGTACTAGATATGGATAAATGGCATCTGAGTGAGGGCCTGAGGGATTCTTTTATATGTAAAGCAAATCAAATTTAGCACGTAACTTTTTGTTACGTTTAGCACATCTCAGTTAGGGCTGTTTTAGACCTTCTTTGCTTGCCTCCTGCTTCTTGTCTGTGCTGTATATGTGGATGATGGAATCCAGGCGTGAAATGATGTATGTGATTACTTAGAAGTATGTGCTACCAGCTCAATAAACGCCCCCGATTTTCAGTGAAGGTGGTAGAGAATGTACATCACTCACTTGGGCAGTTATTTAACAATTTCTCGGCTGTGCCAGGTCTTCCTTCCTGCATGGACTTTCCGCTAGTTGCAGTGCACATGTTCTCACGGTGGTGACTTTTCTCGTTGCGGCATGGCCTCTAGGTGCTTGGCGTTCAGTAGTTGCGGCTCCCTGGGCTTCAGAGTACAGGCTCAGTAGTTGTGGTGCGTGGGCTTAGTTGCTCAGCATGTGGGATCTTCCTGGACCAGGGATCGAACCTGTGCACGGGTGCATTGGCAAGGTCTTCACCGTTGAGCTACCAGGGAAGCCCTCTCAAGCATTTATTAAATGATGTGTATAAACACATTTCCTGAACAAAACGAAAGAAGTAGGATATTTGGGCATCTTTCTATGACTTTGTGCACCATTTAAATCTAAGAATGCAGACTGAGTCTCAGGAAGAGGTTATATAACTATTTCAAGAGATGCAGAGAGATGGGAAAGTAGGAGGCAAAAGAACTCTTCCAGAGAAAGATCAGAACAATAAATTTCTTTTTCAAAAGAGAAACGTGTGCATGCATGCTCTGTCATGTCTGACTCTTTGTGACTCCATGGACTGTAGCATGCCAGGCTCCTCTGTCCATGGAATTTTCCAGGCAAGAATACCAGAATGGGTTGCCATTTCCTCCTCCAGGGGATCTTCTTGACCCAGGAAATGTCTCTTCAACCTACATCTCTAGGGTCTCCTGAATCAGCAGGCAGATTCTTTACCACTGCACCACCTGGGAAGCCCCTTGAAAAAGGTGTACATCTCTTTAATCCCCTAAAGCAGGAAATGGCAACACACTCCAGTATTCTTGCTTGGAAAATTCCATGGACAGAGGAGCCTGGTGGGCTACAGTCCATGGGGTCACAAAGAGTCAGAAACGATCGAGCTTGCACAGATGTAGACTCTTTAATTGGAGCATGTGCCTTAGCGAGAGCTTCAGATGTCTAACACCAAACATAAGAAGGCTATTGCGGCGTGTCCTTTTGTAAATCATCGTGTGGGATCAGGGCTCTCCAGGCGGCTTGGTGGTAAGGAACCCATTTGCCAACGCAGGAAACACAGGGAAGCATGGGTTTGATCCCTGGGTTGGGAAGGTCCCCTGGAGGAGGAATTGGAAACCCACTCCAGTATCCTTGCCTGGAGGATCCCACGAGCAGAGGAGCCTGGCGGGCTGCAGTCCGTGGGGTCACAAAGAGTCGGGCATGGCCGAGCATGAGCACACACGCACGTGTGGGATCAGGTGGGTTTTGCCGATGTGTTCCGTGTCAGTGGGCTTTGCTGCTTCCTGCTCTCACTGCAGCTCTTTGTTTGAGGCCAGAACATTTGCCAGAATGGTGTCCTACCAGTCGTGATCTGAAGATGGCAGCATTGGGCGACCTATCTCATATTCCAAAGCGCCTCGCTGCTAGCTCATCCCCTGGCTGCGTTTGGACTTCACACTGTCACTCAGACCCTCTTCTGCTTAATGACTATGTGTGTGTAAATGACTCTGCTTTTCTTTTAGGGAAGAGGCCCGATCTATCATTCTTGTTTTGGTTTTCAGTTAATGATTATGTGTAATTATATTCAAATAAAATATTTATAAATAATTACGTATAATTAGTGGTATGTAAAACTTGAATTCGTTGATGAAAGGTACCCTTCAATTTGGGAGGTGTTAGTCTTAGTATTATTATTTGTTTCTGTTTAAAAGGCATTAGTGGCCAAGACTCTGCCATTCTCTCTTTTACAGGAGTTCTTTCAGGGCGCAGTTTTTGTTTTTTTAATAATAGGTAGGATATTTATTTGGTAAGTCTCTAGGGAATATGTTACAGATCCTCATCTGGTGAGTGCGCTGAGGAAAACAAATTCTAGTTCCTTAAGTTTCAAGAAGCAATTAGCTACCCTTGAATTCTGAAGGGTCCCCAGGGGTCATCCAGTCCAACTCTAAATCAGCTTTGCATTTAAAACACAAGCAGGGGCTTCCCCGGTGGTCCAGCGGTTCAGACTACACGCTTCCAACGCAGGGGAGCAGGTTCGATTCCTGGTAGGGGAACTAAGATCCCATGTGCCGTATGGCTTGGCCACAAAAAAGGAAAAAACCACTAGGCAGAAGACATGCGTCGTTGCCCTCTTCTCCTCACTGGTGATGTGCTCAGGGTCTTCTGCATTTTGAGATCTCCACCTAATGAATTGTGAGGCCTTAGAAACAGAAAGAGAAAAATTACCGTGAGCAAGTCCATAATTCAGATGTTACCAACATCTCAGCTTCAGGTCCATTTTACCCTTCCTCTTTATCTGTTAGCCAACATGGAGCTGCAGACGGAAAGCTAGCGAGCAAAGGCTGCAGAAGCAGCATCTAGGCTCATTCCTTGGTCGAGGAGAGCAGGAAGCCAGAGGAAAAGGCAGATGGGGAATGAGCAGATGGAACTGTGTAAGGTCAGAGTTTCTGGAAGGATTCCCAGATAAGGGATGGGGCCAGACAGCGTTCTAAGCAACAAGGAGGAAGAAACTCAGGGGTTCTTTCCTCTGAGGCTACCCCAATTCTAGAAGCACAGGGACCAAAGACACACTGATAGACGTAGCTTAGAATTTTTAGGTGAGTTGATGCAGACCTTTCAGTTCCTGCCTCGTGCTAGACTGGGATGCCAGGTCTATGTGAAAACCATGTGGATGGTGGACCAGATTTTCTCAGGGGCGCTCTCAGTCTACTTTGGTAAACCAGAGTAAACCATAATCATGGTTTGGTAAACCATGATCATGACGATGGATTATGTATGCACTGATGTAGTGTGCAGAAAATTAAAAATGCTTGTTGCAGGCCGACCTCAGTGCTCCTGTAGCTGGCTCCACATTTTTATTTTGTTTTCACAAACTCTTCTGTAGTTAGTGTTAAGACTCCAAGGATTTCACATCATGCGCTATAGATGCAGCATAAATTAGAGAAATAAGCCAAAAACATACTAAGAAGATGTCATGAGATTCTAGTTTTCCTGATTTAGCCTTTCATTTCCCCATTTATTATTTTTTTTTCTGGTTGTAAGGGAAAATCATGCATCTATTAATCTTTTACCTGGAAACTTTAAAATGTGACAGATGTTGAGCTCGTAAAACACTGAGCTCTGGATCTGTTAAATATCATCATCTAGACTGATCCAGGATAAATCACTTCATCTCCTTAAACTTGAGTTTTCCTTTTGTTAAAGAGGCTGAACTTCCAGTCCTCCCATTCTATGACTGTGTGATCGCATCGCCATTGTGCCCAGGGTTGTACAAAGATTTTTGAGGACTCACTTGAGGACTGTATTTTAACTATTCTTTCTCCTTTGCAATTGAAGTGTATTTGACTTACAGTTTTATATTAGTTTCATATATACAATGTAATGGTTCAGTGTTTCTATGCATCACAAGTCTAATTACCATATGCCAGCATATAAAGTTATTACAGTATTATTGACTGTATTTCCTATGCTGTACATTACATCCTTTTATTTTGATTCTTCTCATGACGCATCTTAACATCTCTTGTTTGGGATCTTCTCCTGAGGCCTCTGTGACACTGACTTCTCCCAACCTCCTGCTACCCCTGGCCGAAGTCAGGTTCTAAGTGGCTTACCACCTTTGTCTCTTGGCTGCAACTGCCTTCCAACTAGTCTCTCTGCTTCCACTGTTGCCTCCCTACAGTCCGTTCTTTACCCAACACCAACATGATCTTTGGAAAAGGAAATCAGAACACATCTTTCTCCTGCCTCAGACCTTCCAATAGCTTCCTGACACTCTTGGAAATACAGATATATCTCTGCCTCAGGCCCTTTGCACTGGCTGTTTATTGGGAATACTCTTTCTCCTAGGTCTTTATACAACTGGCTTTTTCATATCCTAAAGAAAGGGCCACTTGCAAGCAAGTTGCAGCTTAAACATCCCTCCTGCAAGGAGGCCTTTCCTGACCCCTCCATCTAAAACAGCCATAACCTCTGCTTGATATCTGATGTTACATGATTTTATGATTTATATAGCAGATTTCACCCGACATTATCCTCTAACATATTTTTAATATTTTATTTATTTATTTATATTCTGCATTTGGTCTCAGTCACCTCATGTGAGATCTTTCATTGGTGGCAAGTGGATTCTCTAGTTGTGGTGAGTGGGCTCAACAGTTATAGTGCATGAGCTTAGTGCTCCACGTGGGATATTAGGTCCCCAACCAGGAATCGAACCTATATCCCCTGAATTGCAAGGAGGGTTCTTAACCACTGGACCATCAGGGAAGTCCCCTGTATGTTGATTTTGTTTTCTTTTTCTCACCCATGTAGCATACCTGCTTTGTGGGATGGGGTACCTTGTTCCCTTGTTCCCTGCTGGAGCAGAGTTTGGCATACGCAGGTTTGTCCGAGTGTTTGTAGAATAAGTAGATGAATGAATGGATGGATGTCACAGGCAGGAAAACTACAGCCCAGAGAGGTTGTGGCCACATAGCCAATTAGAAATGAGTATAAGACTCGGGTCTCCTCGTGTGTTTCTTTCCTTTAGATTCTGCTGCCTTACAATAAGCCTAATTTAGACGTAATTCAGTCACTATTTGTTTATTTATTCACCAACTATTCATGTTTCTGACACTATTCTATGTCAGTTGTTCTCAACCAGGAGCAATTTTGACCTTCTGGGAACATTACTCAATGTCTAGAGACATTATTGGTTGTTACAAATGGGGTGGGGGTGCTACTGGCGTCAGAGGACCACTGGGGACAGAGGCCAGGGACGCTGCTGAGCATCCTGCAATGTACAGAACAGCCCCCCCAGAACACAGAGCTAGCCATCCTAATGCATCAATCCTGCTGAGATTGGGAACCTCTGCTCTAGATGAACAGACAGAGATACTGCTCTCATGGAGCTGATAATGTCACGGGGGAAACAGACGACAAATAGTACGCTTCATACACAAATGAAAATCCATGTCAAAAAGTGATGTGATTGAAAAGAAAGCCCAGTCAGAACAGGGTAAGGAGGCTGGTAGGTGCTGTGGGTGGTGAAGAGGTAGGAAGGGCTGTGATTTTAGCTTCTTGGGGAGATAAGTCAGGAAAGTAAGTTTTGCCTCCAGAGGTTCAGCACTGTGACCTGGAATGACCAGTCCTTTAGGTGCAGTCCAGGGCTCCAGCATATTAGCCATTCAAATTCAGAGGTCATCCACATGTAATAAAAATATAAAATGCTTGGGAGCCAAGGGACATCTTAACCTCCAAATAAAAATACAGCAAACTGCCATAGGCTAGAAATAATGATGATTTTCTGCCCCCTTTCAGGGGGTTTAAATTCTCTTTCTCAGCACCTTCATTGCTCCATCATTAATGATACAGGACAGCGTTAATTTGATGCATTTTTTTATTGCTCATTGTCAGCCTCTTACTTTACTTTCAGAGCAAAAATAATGTAACTGCAGCTCCTCTCAAGAGCATGGTGAGTCATTTGGTTGTACAGAGATTTCTGTTTATCTAGGTTGATTTTGTAGGAACTTAACAGAAGTAAGTGTAGATTTTAGTATCTTGGGGAAACTGCAGTAGTTGATGAAGTTAAAACATTGGTCAATGAAATGGTCCTTACTATATATGTTTAATGTATCCGTGTGTAAATATGTGGGCTTCCCAGGTGGCTCAGTGGTAAAGAATCCGCCTGCCAGTACAGGAGACATGGGTTTGATCCCTGGATCGGGAAGATCCTCTGGAGAAGGAAATGGCAGCCCACTCCAGGATTCTTGCCTGGGAAATTCCATGGACAGAGGAGCCTGGCGGGCTACATTCCACGTGGTCGCAAAGAGTCAGACACGACTGAAGTGATTTAACATGCGTGCACACACACATAGAAGTGCACACGTTGGCATCCGTTTAAGCTTTTGCTAAGAAAATGGTAATTTGGTAGGCACACACTTGTTTTCTTGGACTCGGCTGGTGTCTTCACCACAATTCTTTACAAGCACTGGCACATAGTAGGAACTCAGTAAACGTTTGCTAAATGAGTAAACCAACTGTAAAAATCAGTTTGGGATTATTGAATTTCAAGTTATTTTTCCACATTTACACAGATTTATTTATGTTACTGAACCACAACTTAGGAAATATAGTAGCATGTTCTTATGACATTATCACTGTGACAGATTCATTTTTTATAAATCTGTTTAAAAAAAATTTTAAATCATTGCAAGGGATATGATTTGACTCATAGAGTTTCTGAATCTAGGAAAAATAAGACTCTTAGCAGTTAATGCTTTTCCCGTATACCTTTAACCTAGGGAGGGATTATTAGGCAAGAGAATGATGTCAATAAATCTTGATTCAAATTCATTTACATTGACAGTGCTGAAGAAATTATGCACAGTGCACCATTTTATTTTGGTGCCCTTTTATTTTACAGAAGAATTTGTTGCCCAGTTCACTGGATGTGTGTCCATTAAAAAATTTTTTTTTGCAGTGCTATTTCTTCACGATTGAGTTTGGCCTTTGCAAACAAGAAGGGCAGCTGCGGGCATATGGCGCTGGACTGCTTTCCTCCATTGGAGAATTAAAGGTATGAAGCTGTGAGCAAAATATCCTTCCCAAGCAAACTGGTTCAAGGTCACAGAAAATATTGATTCATCTGTCTGAGCCTCTCTACTCACAGATACCCCATAAATATTTAGTACAGAGGACTTGGCACCTCGTATGTGGGTGCTGACCTAACTTTTTACACTTTGGAAAATGGGTCATGCCTTTCTGGGTTTGTGGTGTGACTCAAATGGATGAGCAGCCATGTGCCTGAACCAACAGGAGTGACAAGCGTATGCTCAGATGTTGGGTAACAAATGACCAGCCTCAGTCTGGTGCTGTAAAGTGCGCACTGAGCTAGCAGGGACCCTACTGATATAAAATGTCTTTGTGAGGGTGGCTTGGCTACTCTCAAATCTGTCACCCCCATAGCACCCATGGATTCCCTACCATCTACTTTCCAAAGGGGAATTTGAGCTTATTTTAGCTTCTTCACAACTGATGTAAATTAAAATAGTTATGGGCATGTACAATTAAGAAAAACACACTTAAATGTGCATGTGTTCAGAGAGGTATCTAACACAAGCAGTGATGTCTAATGGATGGTGTGTGTATATGTGTGTGTATATATATATATATATATATATTTTTTTTTTTTTTGCTTTAAAATACAGTAGAATGATTTGTTCAGAAATGTTGAGGTCTGGGACATTCTGATCATTTAACTATTCTGGTTAATTAAGAATTTCTATCTGTATACCACTGGGGGATAGCAAGTTTTGATGAGTTTAGAATGCATTGTGATATCTAATCTGGAAATGGTACTGAAAATAATTTAATCTTTCTTTGATTACTCAGACTGAGGTCAGGATTATGGACAGTCCTAGGGTTTTTATTTTGAATATTGATATTCATTATCCTTACAGGATATTTATTATCCTGGGATATATATGTTTACTAGAGCTTTTCAGATGTTTGTACTTTTGAAAGATGCAATTTAGCTGTAGTTTTATTGAGTCCACTCACTTTATGACTTCATTCAATTCTCAGATATTTAGTTGAGCACCTACTATGCACCACGTACTTGTGCCAGGCACTGAGGGTACAAAGACAAATAGTCATGATGAAGAATAAGAGTATGAAGAAGATAACAGCTCTCTCAAAAGACAGTTCAGTAAACCTTAGAATTTTAGGTGCAACACATTAACCCACTTAATTCTCCTAGCAACCCAGTAGGATAAGTAACATCGTCCTCACAGGTAAGGAACTGAGGTGTGAAGGACAGTAGGAGCGTGTCTATGGTCCCACAGCCAGTAAGTGTCGGAGGTGGTCCCGAGTCCAGGCGGTGTGAGCTCCAGGACCTGAGCCCGCTGCCTGGGATCCCTGTTAAAGGCAGGTGACATTCTGGCACAGGAGGCGAACGACCGAGGTAACACAGACAGTGGCGAGACCCGTCACATTTTCGGCCGCGCCTGGGAGGCCTTCCTGACGAGGTGCTGCTGCCCACGCGGACTCTGGAGGAGAGCGAAGGGTGGCTCGCGAGGAGTGGGAAGAGAGGTGAGATGCTGGATCAGCCCGCTGACCACGGCGTGAGCGTCCCCTCCTCGGAGCCTGGCCCGTTACGCGAGCTGTGAGGCTAGGCCTCTCTGCAACAGATGATAATATTCAACATAACAAAGGCCTGATGTGATGTGGTGAAAATTTTGTTTTTCTAAGTTTTCAACACCAAAAAAGTCCATTTGGGGTTAATCTCAAAGCTCACAGCCATAGCGTGACGTCATCTCCCTGTGTGACCCATGCCTCCTATAAACTCTTTCTTGATTTCCTAGAAAAACGAATTAGTCAGAAAATGATGTAGCTCTTGAGTTATATCTATTTGCATTCTTCTCAGAGGGCTTACAAATGACACCAGAATGAAAAAAGGAAACCAATCTCTTATTGCCCCAACTTTTGACAGGGTCCTCTGGTCTGGTTAATGAGGCATGTGTAGGCAGCACTGGGGTGAATCTGTTGTTTTTGTTCCTGTTGGTACGGATCGAGTCATCTGGAAATGGAAATCAGCCAGAAACATGGACACTGAAGGGCATTGTCTGCCGTGAATCTTCTTGTTCTGGTCCATCAGCTCTGATCATTAGCATTCTTCCATTCCCATATTTCAACACTCCAACATCCCAATGATTGCTACTTTGGACCATTTTTACAACTCAGAAATTCTTTCTCTCTGAAATGTCTTCTGACTGTTCGCAGAGAATACATAACACAAGAGCTTTCCCTAGCGTCTTAGCTTTGCCCTACCCTTTACCCCATCCCGGCTCACCTTGGCCTGAGTGTCTGGGGCCCTTTCACAGCTCTTGTGAATACATCTGTTCAACTTTTATTTGAATGAACAGATGATAGTTTTGAGCCCAGGTGGGGATAACTTTATTAACAGCATTATAATAATTTCTGTATAAACCCGCCTATTGCTGCAGTTTTGAATGTGGCTACCTTTTGCGGTAAACTCTGCTTTTGCTGTTCCGATTACAGTCCATTTGTAGGTTCCGGATAAGTTGTCAGAAGTTCTGGTGTAGTCCTTCTAACTTTTACAGAACTCTCCACGATTCGTCTTTTCTTGAACTGAGCACATTTTAGAATGTGTGCTCCAAGAGGCTCAGTTTTCAGGAATAAATGTTGCACTTTAGAGTTGCCCAAGTACTTCCAAGCAGTGTCTCTATAGTTTGAAGGATATCTTTCATTTTTCCTTCTTATTTTTTGTCTTTGAAGATATAAAGGAAATAAATACAGAAATGCTTATAAAAACTACCATACATCTGCTAACTATAAAGAATATCAAAAACATCTCAGCAATGACTGCTCTCCCTCTCTTGTTTGAATCATTTTTTCTGTGATGTGCTTTTTGGAATTCCAGAAGTGTGTTTGGGAAGGACCTTTCTAAACCTTCATCACTGTGGGGAGCAGTTAATAATGAGCTAGATCATCTGGAAAACTGACTTTACCAAAGGTTGAAAATGGGATAATTCTTGCTATTCACTCACAGTCTAGCCTGTTTCTGTCCTTTTTCTAGTCTTTTTCTATCAGAGTTGACTTAACTGTATGACTGTCATTTAGAAAATTTATTATTCATTCATTCCTTCACTTATTTTACTCAGAAAACTCAAAACTGAAAGTCTCAGTTTCCAAGAAAGTTTGTGCCTAAAGGGGGTAAAATCTAACAAAGGGATGGATATGGGTTTTTGCTGAATCCAGTCCTCCTGGAGAAGCAACAGCGCGGTTTGTTCTTGTTAGCTGGTAAAGGACTGCTTGCTAGTTGATGAATTGGCTGAGTCTTATCTCAGAAAGTTTGCTATTGTTTCGTCGTTAAGTCATGTCTGACTCTTTGCGACCCCATGAACTGCAGCGCGCCAGGCTTCCCTGTCCTTCACTATCCCCTGAAATTTGCTCAAAATCATGTCCACTGAGTTGTGATACCATCCAACCATCTTAATCCATCTCAAAAATGAAAGGTAATTTCTCCTTGCCTTTTATAGGTAAGAGCATAATCTAGTTCTTTGTTTCCTTAAGGGCAGAGATTATACTTTTTTTGGCAAATGGCCTTAGCATCTACCTCATAAGAGTCGCTGGAATATTACAAACAAATACATTTGTTCTGCTTTTCAGGTTTTGATAAAGCTGGTGGTTTTTGAAAATTTACTGATTATTATATTTTGGCTTTAGTTTTAGGATATCCTTGCATGGTGAATTTATGGCTCTGCTTTTACGTAGCCGTTTATCAGCATTTCTATAACAGCTTTATATTTACTACAATCATTTGTGTTTACAGCCACTTGCAGTGGCTCTGTGAGGTGGTCAGAGGCTGGCCATTACGGCCAGGCTATGGAGGCGGCCCAGGGCCCCCGCGTGTTCCCTGAGGTCTTCCAGTGTGTCGGCAGGGTGGCTGCAGTTAGGACTCCGACAGCCTCTGAGCTGCTCCACCTGTACTGTGTTCAGATGGCTCCCAGCTCCCTTCTTCCCACCCCTTCCTTTCCCGAAGCAGCACTGTTAGTAAGAACAGAGCAAAGATCAGACAATGGGTGCTGGAGAAGGGTCTTTGGCTTTTGCACAGGGATTTCTTGTTGAGGGAGTTTGTCCCAATGCCCCCTCCTGCCCCAGAATCTTGTTCAAACTGTTGAAACTTTCAACATCACTGATGAAAAATGTGTGATACCATCATCACCCAGTTTGGCAACAGGGATGTTGTGACCATCCTGTGCTCAGTTAGAAGGAAAAACATTTGAGGGAGGTTCAAAAAATATAGATATGCATACATACTTATTATACAAACATATGTGTTTATTGTTCTGATGCAGGAAAAGATGATTGTAGTGTGAATGTAAGGGTGTTTGTAAGTTTTTATTTAGGATCTAGGGCCCAAACTACCTAGACTTCACACTTGAGTTTTTCCCCAAGTTTAACCAGTCCTAATATAGAGGGTGAGGATCACAGGTTGACATCTAGAAGAGCTGAGATAATAACTCCGTGTTATTGCAAAGGCAGGTGCAGGTGGCTGGGAGGAAGGAAGATTTTAAACTGATAAATCCAGGCCCGGCGCTGTTGCAGTCTAGGAACTGGCAGTCTCATAGCTAGGGCCATCCTTCTTTCTCGATGGTTCCAGCAGAGTTGCCCCAGTGAAGGAAGGCGTGGCTCAGTGGATGTGTACACCAGGCATCACTGGGAGCCTGAAGCAGCCATGATAACCAGATTTACAGAGCGCTTCCCACTTGCCCGACACTTTGCATGCATTTTCTCGTTTAATCCTTACCACATTCCTGGGTTATAGACACTGTAACTATTCCCGTTTTCCAGATGAACACTGGAATAGGCTTACAGAGGTGGAACAACTCTGAGAAATTTTGATGCTGAACAGAAATTTCTATTTAAAAGACTGGAACAGGCAAAAAAAAGCCTTAAATTCGTGCACTAAAAAGTCAATTAATTGGTAATGGCCATCTCTGTTGGGGAGGGAGGGAAGACCATACCCAGGCCCAGTGGGAAAGATTGCTATGGTGAATTTATGCAGGTTGGGGTGGAGGGAGGGAACCGTGGACTGAGGGCTGTGTATTTACCTGACCCAGAGATGGAACCCAGTTTCCTCACATTGCAGTCAGTTTCTTTACCATCTGAACCAGTAGGGAAGTCCTGTGTATTGCAGGCCCTGTTAGAACTGTATTACAAGAAGAGCTTTAGAGTTCAGGTAGATATATAATCTTTGCAGTTTCTCAAAGAGGAAATTGCATCCTAACCTGGGGAATTTTCACTCATCTGGTAAACCTTTGGAACAGCTATGTTTAGAATCCAGGTCTCCTGGTTCCTAGTCCTGTGTCCTTGCCTTTTGCCCTGTGGATAAATCCAAAACAGCCCTTTTAGAGAGTATGTAGATGAGAGCAGGTGATTCTCAAGCATTCCTGCACTTTAAAAATGGCTTCAGAGTAAAAAGCTCTCAGCCAGATTCTCTCAGCATTAGAAAGCCTCTCTCTGCAGGAAATTGGATTAATTTTTGCAGACTTCAGGATATCAGACTCTTAACACTTTGGAAAGGATTCACCACAGAGCTCCCTGGGGACATCAAGCAGTTTGGTTGTATGTTTACAGAGAATCGACTCTGGACACAGAGGAGAGAGTGTGAAACTTGTTCCCTAAAACCAAGGTGGCTTACAGAGAGACATGGGTGGGAGTTGAGAAGCAAACTCAGTAGGGCTTTGCTCCGCTGAGCAGTGGAACCAGTGGAGATATGAGCGATATTCTATAACCCTTGAGCTGTGCTTTAGTTTTCAGAAGCAGGGCTCCTTCATGGGCTGCATGGATGTTCCTGGCCGTCATCGCGCAGAACTTCCCATCAGTAAATGAGACGCTTACTGGTGTGATCGCAACCTCCTGTGTTGGCCTCACTCAGTGGCTATTCCCCCAACTCTAGACTCTTCATTCTCCAGGCTAATCCTTGGGTACCATTATCATTCCTATATTTTTAACAGCCAAGGGGTAGCACTGGTCTCATACTCCATGGATGGAGCGGTCGCCAGCATATAACCAGCTGTTGGATGCAGCAGGATCTTGAGGATAGACTACATTGTTGAGAGCTTAGAACAATGGACTTCCAACTGTCCTTTTGATGATTGCATTAGTCAAGTGTGAGATATATTATCTAATGGTCTTTGCTTCACATCATATGCTGTGAATACACTGACTTTTCTTAAAGGCAGAGCACTTTGCCCTCTGGGTTTTTTCTTGGTCCACTCTTATCTCATTTATCTGTTAAAATGACAAAATGAGCTCATTTGCGTATCTAGTAGAATCATCATATGATACATTTTTCTAAAGCTACACTAATTTTGGTTTCTGTTATTATATACCAGAGGCATCCTCTACACATGGTGACTGCTAAAGGTGCTACTGTCCTGTCGCAGCCGAGGTCTGTCACATTGCGGACCTAGGTGGATAAGTTTTCTCCTCTTCCCTTGCTTGTCCTTGGCCCGGTGAGAAGTCTGGCTCAGCAGGGAGCCCTGAGGGAGCCGTGCCCTGAACGTTCATACAGCCTGTTCTGCCCCCTCTCTGCCTGTGCCCCTCAGGGAGAGAGTGAGAACATGCAGACATCAGGGACACTAAGTCAGGCACCGTCTTCCTGTTTGTATGTACAGATGGATAAATGGACAGATAGAGCAACATACTAAATAAAATGCACGCAGAGTGTATGGCTGCAAAGGAAGCAACTTCTAGTTCCAAAAGTCATGGGGAACCAATAGGAGGCCTATTCTTTGCAGAGGAGCAACAGTTCAGTTCAGTTCAGTTGCTCAGTCATGTCTGACTCTGCGACCCCATGAACCGCAGCATGCCAGGCATCCCTGTGCATCACCAACTCCCGGAGTCCACCCAAACCCATGTCCATTGAGTCGGTGATGCCATCCAACCATTTCATTCTCTGTCATCCCCTTCTCCTCCTGCCCTCAATCTTTCCCAGCACCAGGGTCTTTTCAAATGAGTCAGCTCTTTGCATCAGGTGGCCAAACTATTGGAGTTTCAGCTTCAAAATCAGTCCTACCAATGAACACCCAGGACTGATCTCCTTTAGGATGGAGATCAGTGGAGAAATAGCTCCATAAAGAATGAAGGGATGCAGCCAAAGCAAAAACAACACCGAGTTGTGGATGGGACTGGTGAGAAGCAAGGTCCAATGCTGTAAAGAGCAGTATTGCATAGGAACCTGGAATGTCTGGTCCATGAATCAAGGCAAATTGGAAGTGGTCAAACAGGAGATGGCAAGAGTGAACATCAACATTCTAGGAATCAGCGAACTAAAATGGACTGGAATGGGTGAATTTAACTCAGATGACCATTATATCTACTACTGTGGGCAGGAATCCCTTAGAAGAAATGGAGTGGCCATCATAGTCAACAAAAGAGTCCAGAATGCAGTACTTGGATGCAGTCTCAAAAATGACAGGATGATTTCTGTTCGTTTCCAAGTCAAACCATTCAATATCATGGTAATCCAAGCCTATACCCTGACCAGTAACACTGAAGAAGCTGAAGTTGAACGGTTCTATGAAGACCTACAAGAGCTTCTAGAACTAACACCCAAAAAAGATCTCCTTTTCATTATAAGGGACTGGAATGCAAAAGTAGGAAGTCAAGAAACACCTGGAGTAACAGGCAAATTTGGCCTTGGAGTACAGAATGAAGCAGGGAAAAGGCTAATAGAGTTTTGCCAAGAGAACGCATTGGTCACAGAAAACACCCTCTTCCAGCAACACAAGAGAAGACTCTACACATGGACATCACCAGATGGTCAACACCAAAATCAGACTGATTATATTCTTTGCAGCCAAAGATGGAGAAGCTCTATACAGTCAGCAAAAACAAGACCAGGAGCTGACTGTGGCTCAGATCATGAACTCCTTATTGCCAAATTCAGACTTAAATTGAAGAAAGTGGAGAAAAGTGATTTAGGTTAGGTATGACCTAAATCAAATCCCTTATGACTATACAGTGGAAGTGAGAAATAGATTTAAGGGACTAGATCTGATAGACAGAGTGCCTGATGAACTATGGACGAAGGTTCATGATATTGTACAGGAGACACGGATCAAGACCATCCCCAAGAGGAGCAACAGCTCTCATCAAAGCACATTTTGTTTCTTGAAACTGTGAAGTTGTTTTGAAAATGTGGACAGAATTGTTAGTCATGTGGAGCCCTGAATCCCCTGATGTTTACTGCACTGCACTGAGTATAGCACAAATGCGTGTGCTGGTGTAGTGACCTTGCACATATGATGAAGTGGTTCTGTGGGCCAAGAAAAAGTTAGTTCACTCTATGGGGCCCTCTGCATTCCCTGATTCACACCCGCATTGATCTGGACAATGGGCCTTGGCGGGAAAGCAAATCTCACCCCGGGTCGGACTGTGTGCCCTTTCTCTCACCCGTCAGTCCTTGCGTTCACTATTGTATTTTCACACTTAGGGAACCACAGCCTTCTTCACAGAAGGCTACAAATCATTCCAAGCAGTGTGAAATTGTTGGGGGAATGCAGCAGGAGTATTGAACAGGAAAGGTTTTTCTGTGTTTCTCCGGGAAAACCTTAGCAGTTAGAGATTGAGAAGTGCTTTGGGTGGACCAGAGGCTGGAATAGAGTGCCTTCAGAAATCAGCCAGCCCAGACTTCTCATGGACACTCAGGAAACGGGGGTCCAGAGAGGTGAAATCATCTGCCAAGTTTATCCAGTTAGCAGCAACACCTGGACTAGAGTCCACGTTTTCTTTTCTTTCCTTCTTTTCTGTAATTTACCACTTATTCTTATTTATTTATTTTAAGTAGTAAGTGTTAGTTGCTAAGTCATGCCTGACTCTTTGCGATCCCATGGACTGCAGCACTCCAGGCCCCTCTGTCCATGAGATTTTCCAGGCAAGGATACTGGAGTGGGTTGCCATTTCCTTCTCCAGGGGATCTTCCCAACCCAGGGATCGAACCCGGGTCTCCTGGACTGCAGGCAGATTCTTTACCACCTGAGCTACAAGGGAAGCCCATTTTATTGGAGTGTAAATGCTTTACAGTGTTGAGTTGATTTCTGCTGTACAACAATGTGAATCAGCTCTCTCACACTACACTACACTACACACACACACACAGACACACACACACACACACACACACACACACACACACACCCCTCCCTCCTGAGCATCCCTCGCATCTCCCCACCCTATGCTACCCCTCCGAGTCAGCACAGAGCATCAAGCTGAGGCCCCTGTGCTACCCAGCAGCTGCCCACTAGCTATTTATTTCACACATGGTGGTGTATACACGCTGATCCTAACCTCCCAAGTCATCCCACCCTTTCTGCCCGCTCTGTGTCCACAAGTCCAATCTCCATGTCTACGTCTCTGTTCCTGCCCTGCAAATAGGTTTTCTAACTCTCGGTTCAAGGCTGTTTCTGCTACCTTTTCTCTCTCTGCCTCTCTCTCCCAACCAGTTTATCATTTAAATTAAGAAGGAAGGAATCTAAAGGGGTGTTTCTCAAAATATAATTTATATCCACCTGTCTGAATCACCTTGGATGCCTTTAAAATGCTGACTTCTGGGATTTATCCAGACCTTCCAAATAAAATTGAGGCCTGGGTTTCTGCATTTTCTACAAGCTCCTCAGTGACTCTTAGGCACATTCTGTGTGAGAACCACAGATCCAGGGTCTATAAATAGGCAGGTGGCAGGAAATGAGTGCTGACTTTTAGCATCACTGGATTTATCTTGAATACAATCATTCATTGTTGCTTGCTGTTCTTAGTGCCAGTCATGGAGTGAACTGAACAGGGCTAATGATGGTTCACAGGGTACCTGCATTAGCTTTCCTGTGTCCGTCATGTCTGCTCTGAGCATAAGTATAGCTATTAATATTAGCTTTTTTTTTTTTTCCCCACCTGGCAATATTTATCTGGTGTATATTGCTCTGCTGTGCTTGAGGGAAGGTAAATGAATGCTTTGCATGTATCCTCAAATATACAGGCCCACTCCAGCCTCTGCTGATACGTAGTACCTGGCCTCAAAATGTCTCACAATGAGTCCACAAATAGTTCAGTCAAGAGTCCCAATTACCTCTCCACGCAGGTAATTATTACTTCTGCCATTTAAGGGAAATTCCAGTCCATTGCTTATAGCAATAAATTTAAGACCGTATTTGTTCTCTCTCCTGCTTCTATTCATAGCACAGATTTAAAATTCCATTTCTGTGGACTTGGGCTCCCCAGGTGATGTGGAGGTAAAGAATCCGCCTGCCAGCACAGGAGATGCAGGAGAGGCAGTTCTGGCCCCGGGTCGGGAAGATCCCCTGGAGAAGGAAATGGCAACCCACTCCAGTGTTCTTGCTTGGGAAATCCCACGGACAGAGGAGCCTGGTGGGCCACAGACTGTGGGGTCACAGAGCCTGACATGACCATGCACGCATGCACATTCTGTGGGGTTCCAGCTCTGAACGGTCCTTCAGTGTGAATTTGGTTAATAGTAAATAAAATAATGCCATTATCTCCTTTTTGCCCCCTCAGCTACTAACAGACTTCCAAACCCTTCACAGTCCGTTTCCCCTGCCTTGGGGAGAGTCCCCCGTGCCATGGTGGATGAGTAACTGGGCAGTTCTGTGGCAGGATGGAGCTGCTCTGGAGGAGTGTGAGCTGGTGGCCCTTCGGCAGTCTCATCAGGGACTTTAACAGGCTTCACGGTGTGTTTTGCAGCATGCTCTTTCTGACAAGGCGTGTGTGAAAGCCTTTGACCCCAAAACAACCTGCTTGCAGGAATGCCTTATCACCACCTTCCAGGAAGCCTACTTTGTTTCAGAAAGTTTTGAAGAAGCCAAAGAAAAGATGAGGTAAATTTCTTTTGCTTCCATCTAGAGAACATGCCTTTTTATTTTGCTGGTTCTGTTCCTTCCTTATATCTGTCTCCTGAACCTGTTAGGGTTGATCTCATATTCTCCTCTGTTCTGTTTATTTTGCAGGGACTTTGCAAAGTCAATTACCCGTCCCTTCTCAGTCTACTTCAATCCCTACACTCAGAGTATTGAAATTCTGAAGGACACCAGGAGTATTGAAAATGTCGTGCAGGACCTCCGCAGCGATTTGAACACCGTGTGTGATGCCTTGAACAAAATGAACCAGTATCTGGGGATTTGATGCCTGGGACCCGTGTCACTGCCAGCATGATCTTTTGGGGAATTAACAACAATTCAGTGTCATATAACACCAATAGCTTTCTGTGTCATGGCTTGGCTAGTAAGCACGAAATTCTGTGTATTCCTACCTACTTGTAACTTACTGTGATAATGTGCGAAACACCATAAAGAACCCAATGGCAGATAGCCACTCGTATGGAGCAGGTTTAAATGTCTTAAATAAATTTGACATTCCAGCTTAGTGTCCTTAGCTAAACTGTAGCTATTGAAAATTAGTAACAAATAGCCCTCTTCTGACTCTAGCTTGTGACTTTTTCTTTCTGAGATCAGAGCCTTTCCTTGTGTTCATTAGATAAAATGAAAATAGCAGTAAACTGTTTCTATTTTCTCCAGTGTGAGTGTTTTCACAGCACTATTTGAGATAAACTCAGAATTGTATGAAACTTCCTATCACATTACTAAAAGATTCAGTATTCTCTTTCAAAAATGGATAGTGAACACACTAGTTGGAATGGTTTTCAGGATGATTATTTATACAATGTAAGAAAAGTAAACTTTTCACACATAGAATATATAGATTGCATTGACCTTATAGAAACTGAGTTGTGGCATGCTTCCCAAAATATTTTGGAAGAAAATACTTCCAGAATGGACATTAGGAAAGACTAAACAGTAGAGAATAAATCTTGGAAGTGTGAATTTTATGCTGAAATAAAGTGATTACTCTGCTCAGGTGTTTAACCCATTTCTCTTGTAGAATAATAATATTCATAGAGCTTTGATTTCAGTGGTGTAGAAATTGAGTCACAGAGAGTTAAGTGATTTGCTCGGAGTAGCACGGTTAGTCGAGCATCAATGTTAACAGCCCATCACATCTCACTTTTGGATTGCTAAGACATTCAGCTTGGTGTATGTATGTACCTAGGATGTGTAGTCATAGAAGGGAAAGTAATGCTTATCAGAACTAATGTTTATCAGTAAATAGGACTTGGCTTGTTATCAAGGGTTGACCACAGTACAGATGTTTCCTCTCACAACCCCAAATCATGCTAGGTCTCTGGGAGTCTGGCCACTGGCCCAAAGTTTGGGCAAATTTAGGTAAGTGATAGTGATATACCACAGGAAGGAAATCTAAGGAAGAGGGGATATATGTATACCTACAACTGATTCACTTTCCTGTACAGCAGAAACTGATACAACATTGTAAAGCAGCTATACTCCAATAATGAAAAAAAATAATGATGCACTGTAAATTTCAGTCATCTCTTGCTATAAGAGGTGATTAAGTGAACAAATAATTGCTGAATGAGTGAATGAATTTTAGCTTCTGATTCCCTTAACAAATGCAGCCATTGTTCCTCTAATCTGCGTTAGGAGCGCAGAATACTGGGTTGAGGAGAGAGAGGATGAGAAAAAGTAGAGAAGAATAAGGCTACAGAATAACTTTTAAGTTAGCAATTCTAAAATATTTACTTCTAAGGTGATGGCACCCCACTCCAGTACTCGTGCCTGGAAAATCCCGTGGACAGAGGATCCTGGTAGGCTGCGGTCCATGGGGTCGCAAAGAGTCGGACATGACTGAGCGACCTCCCTTTCACTCTTCACTTTTATGCATTGGAGAAGGAAATGGCAACCCACTCCAGTGTTCTTGCCTGGAGAATCCCAGGGATGGGGGAGCCTGGTGGGCTGCCGTCTATGGGGTCGCACAGAGTCGGACACGACTGAAGCGACTTAGCAGCAAGTATGTTCTTTAAATAGGAAATTTCATAAAATTTTAGACTAATTCATACTGTTGCATGGCCTGTTACAAGTCAGAAATTTTGGGAATAAATATATTCAAGAAGAATGTGAGAAAATTAAAATATACATCAGAGTGAGGTAAAATTACAATGAGAAATCAGACGTTTGACTCTTGGTTATCTTGATGATTGAGGCTCTTTCATTTTTGAAGGATTCTCAAAACAATGAAGTTTTTGAGAAGGGATTTGATGGTTAGAATGTGAGAATCATGCAGTTTAAATGCTATCTGAGCTGAAAGAGTAGTGCCTTGAAAAATTATCAGTGGTAGAGAAATGATGAGCAAGCTGAACCCAAATAAAATCTGAAATGATCAAGTAGTTGTAAATTCCAATCATTTTCTAAATCCATAAAGACCTAGTTTCTTACATCTTGTTTTGTTAGATCTAGATGACCCTGAATAATTACTTATAAATACTAATCTAGAATGATAACCCAGATCAATGAATCCAGAAATTTCCCATAAACAGTTAAGAGAGACTAGGAACAGTAAGAAATTTCCGGAACTGGTTGCTGAATTTTCTCAAAGGAGAAAATTGGCTAAGGCACTCTTAATCTCTGCTTTTCCTGTTGTTCCCATAATTTGGTGTTGCTTTAGATAATATTTTACCTTTTGTGGCAATAGGGATGACTTGGAGGGCATTATGTTAAGTGAAATCAGCCAGCCAGAGAAAAACAAATGCTGTGTGATATCACTTATATGTGAAATGAGAAAATGCAATCAACTAGTAAATATGACAACAAAGGAGCAGACTTACATAGAGAACAAAATAGTGGTTACCAGGGGAGAGGGCAAGATGGGAGGGGCAAGATAGGGGTAGAGGATTAAGAGGTACAGAGCAGTAAGTTCAAAATAAGCTGCAAGGATATACTGTGCAACAAGGGGAATATAGGCAATATTTTACATTACCTATAAAGGGAGCGTAATCTTTAAAAGTTGTGAATACTATATACCTACACTTATATTACAGTCACTGTAATTCAGTAAAAGACCAAAAACCCAAAAGTAGCCATCAAGCTTTTCCCTTCTAGCCCCAGTGAAAGGGGAGTTTCTTAGTTAAATGTACTGAAGGAAGAACTGTACTTAATTATAGAGAAACTCCCTCAACAAAAATAACAGTTGATCTGTCTTCTGACCAGCTATAGTGGCATCCTTAGTTTTCTTACATGGGCAAAAACCTATGTTGTTTCAAAAATAGAAGAGTTGCAAGGCTTTCCCACAGGCTTATAGGGGTATCATACAAAGGAGGAGGAATTACTTGATTCTTTTTAGATTTGTTCTCCATTTGGAATAGCAGTAACCATGGTTCTCGGCATGTGAAACAATGGAATCGTGGTTTTCATTTGTTGTGAGCATTTAACATGCAAATGCCACTACAACTAATAATGGGAAAAGTCCTGTAAAGTTTAATAGCCATCAGAGGAGAAGTGTTGGCAGAAAAAGTCCCCAAATGGAAATAGTACAACAAAATAATCACAGCCAGATTCTTGTCATATCTGATACCTGCTCAGTGCAACCATTTGTCTCAATTATGCCTCCTGACTTAAAGCTAAATTATATAGATCCAAGGGCAATTATAAATTTAAAGATACTTGCTCACTGTCATCTCGCTGTGAATCGCTACTTTATTGTGGCTTTGCTGCTGTCTTCTGTAATCAGCTAATCAGAAATCAGCCCAAGGTTCCTAGTAAGACCAGGTTTCTTATGTATCATCCTTTGCAAAAACCAGCCAGAATCTGATTAGTTCAGTTTTTCCTTAAAGCGTTCTTATCTGTTATGAGTTGGGGTCAGTCAACCAGTGTATTCCTGGATGATCAGTTTATTTGCCCTAATAGATTGTTCGTAAATTGCAGGTTTTTTTAAAAAAATATTTTTTAGTTGAAGGATAATTGCTTTACAAAATTGTGTTAGCTTCTGCCAAATATCAGCATCAATCAGCCATAGGTATACATATGTCCCCTCTCTCTTGAACCTCCATCCCATCTCCCTCTCCATAAATTGCTGGTTTTAAGAGTGGGTAACTGTGACCCAGGCTGGTTAAAAAAATTTTTTTTTACATTAGTGTTAAGAATTGTGAAACGAGTGTCTGGCTTAGTCTCATTTATTTACTGTGTAATTTAGAGATGATGCTTTATGGGAATGATATATTCATGCCTGTCTTTCTTGCACATGGTAAATGGGCCTGCGCCTAATGAATGTAATGTATTGCAACATTTTCCAACATGAAAAGTTTGAAAATGAAAAACAGTGTGCTTTAACGTGAAAGCAAATAGAAATACAAAGTTTCATTTTCAAATGCAGTCATGGCTCACATCATCTCATTTTCTTCATTTGAGAAGGAAAACATTAACACAAGATGTAGTTGTCCTCTAATTCATTTGATCTAATTTTCAACTTCTAAAGAATCAAGCCCTGATGCTTACTCTCGTGAACCTTGTCTTACTTATAATGAAAAAGAAAGCAGTCCAGAGTTTTCTAGTGTGTCTGAGTGTTTTTTCCCCCCCCCCCCCCTTCTTCTTCAATTTCCAAAGACATTCTCTTATTTGGGAAAATTATTCTTATGCAGATTGCCATTTTCTGGGAAGAGGCAAGGGAATTAATAGTAATATATTGCTCTTCTCATATTAGATTTGCACGTGTTCAAAATAAACCAGTTCTGAAACATGAAATGGTGAGTCTATATAATGTCACTCATGGTCTCAAAATGTTCAGATATGGCTTAGACCATATCAGGGGCTGCATCAGGCACTGTTCTCAACACTGAGTATATAGTGATGAATTAGGCAGAGAGGTTTATGCCCACTTCAAACTTATATTCTAATAGAGAGATATCAGCAAAAAACCAGATTGAGATCATGACAGATTTTATGAAGAAAATAGTTGGAGTGATGTGATACAGAGCAATGGAATGGGGAGGGAATAAGCCGGCCAGGGAAAGCATTTCTGAGCAGATGGCATTTGACTAAGAACCATGGGATAAGCAGAAGCCAGGCATGAAGAGAGCCATGGAAAGAGTGTCCTCTGAAAGAGGGAACAGCAAGATCATAGGCAGAAATGGATGTGTTCACGGAAGACAGATTGCCAGTGGGCTGGAGAGGAAGGATAAAATGACAGCCTGGGAAGCAAGGATGAGATAATACAGGGTTCCAGAGCAGGTCGGGTGGACTCTCAATGCAGTGGAGTCACTGGAGGGTTGTAAACAAGATCTGAGTTACATTTTTAAAGGTGACTCAGGCTGCTGTGTGGAAATGAATTGTCGGGGGATTGGAGAGTGCTGGAAAACCAATTAGGAGACCGTTGCAATACTGAGACTCTAAAAAATCAATATCTTACTGGGTCATGGTGGACATCATTAAAAATAGTTATAATTAAATAAATTACTAAGTGACTCAGAACTGTCAACTGAAACGCCAGGGGAAACTGGAATAACCAGTACCTGGGTGGATTATCATCTGACTGGAAAAGCAGATGTCCAATGATATCCTGTGTCTTATGCAAATAATTAACGCTTCCTTTAACAAAATATCACCTCATATTTAGTTTTCCCTGGATAGCTTTTAAGGGTAAGAAAGCAGACTGGAGAGCAAACACATTTTTTTTTTTTTTCTCTAGAGATTCATAGTCACTGCATAAGCAGAAATGAAGTAAGGAATGGGGATTATTGAGGTGCTGGTATATGGGATAATTCAAGACAAAACAGCAACCTCGCCCCTGGGCAAACTGAAATAGTCATATTCACGGTCCCCTGGTCATTTCTATAGGAGTAGATCATATAGGTTCAAGGGAGTTAATTAAGTCTGCTTTAACTCTTCTCGCTGCTGTCCATCTGCCCAACATGTATCTGAAATGCCCCTGAGTGTTTCACTTGCTGAGGCGTCTTCCTCTCTCTAAGAAGGATGGGTCTGGTGCAGCAGCTGAAGGGGAGGATTGTAGTGAGCCTGATGTTCAACCCAAGGGCATCTATGGTGATGGTGCAAGCAAACAGCTTTTTCATAATCCAGTCTGGATACAGTTTTTATAACTGAACAACAGAACGAACTGATAGATGCGGGCAGGGTAATTTGAAAACTAGTGGCAAAAGAAATCAAGTTCATTTTCTGTCAAGATCAAATCTTTAAAAAAAGATGCAAAGCTAACCCTCATTTTATAGGTTGAAAGTGAAAGTGAAGTCATTCAGTCGTGTCTGACTTTTTGCGACCCCATGGACTGTAGCCTACCAGGGTCCTCTGTCCATGGGATTTTCCAGGCAAGAATACTGGAGTGGCGGGGAGTGGGGGGGGGAGGTCCTAAGATGGCAGAGGAATAGGATGGGGAGACCACTTTTTCCCCCACAAATTAATCAAAAGAACATTTAAACACTGAGTAAATTCCACAAAACAACTTCTGAATGCCGGCAGAGTACATCAGGCACCCAGAAAAGCAGCCCATTGTCTTCGAAAACAGGTAGGAAAAAAAAAAAGACAAAGAGACAAAAGAAGTAGGGACGGAGCTCCGTCCTGGGAAGGGAGTCTTAAAAAGAGAGACGTTTCCAAACACCAGGAAACACTCTCACTGCTGAGTCTGTGGCGAGCCTTGGAAGCACAGAGGGCAACATAACAGGGAGGAAAAATAAATAAACAATTAAAACCCCACAGACTACAAGCCCAACGGTAACTCCCCCAGTGGAGAAGCAGCACAGACGCCTGCACCCACCACTAGCAAGCGGGGGCTGGGCAGGGAGGCCCGGGCTGCATTGCTTAGAGTGAGGATCTGGCCTGAATGCCCCGAGGGCAATCTGAGCGAACTAACTTGGGCTAGCAAACCAGACTGTGGGATAGCTACCACGCGAAAAGCCCAAAGACACTGCCAGGCCCACGCACAGAACAAAGGACTGAACAGAACTAGCCTGCTGCAGACCATACCCCTCCGGTGACAGGCAGCCAGAGCTGGAAGGGGGCAATCTCAGCCCCAGAGAGACATTATCTACCAATCTGCAAGCAGGCTTCTTTGCTAACTAAGACTTCTTGGGTCCTGGACGGTCACCATCCGCCTGAGAAGGGGCGCCGGTGGTACACCCAGAAGACTGGGCAGCAGGGACAGGGGAGGCAAGAAGTCGCAGCGACCGCGCTCGCCAGACACCTCATCACCTGAGCTGCTCGGACCTGGCAAGGGCACAAAACACAGGCCCAACCGAGTCTGCACCTCTGAGGACTACCCGAGTGCCTGAGCCTGAGCGGCTTACACCTGGGAGGTGCATGCAGCCCAGGGCTGGCCTCGGATGGTTCCCAGTGGAGCAACCTAGAGCCTGAGCAGTGTGGGCAGGGAGGGTACGCACGCCGTGAGCGGGGGCAGGCCAGTGTGGCTGAGGCACTGCAAGCACACACCAGTGTTATTTGTTTGCAGTGTCCCTCCCACTCCACAGCGCGACTGAACAAGGGAGCCTAAAAAAAGTGTCCACCACTGCCCACTTTGTGTCAGGGCTGAAATCAGACACTGAAGAGACCAGCAAACAGAAGAAGCTAAAACAGAGGGAACCGCCTTGGAAGTGACAGGTGCAATAGATTAAAACCCTGTCATTAGTACTGACTACATAGGAAGGGGCCTATAGATATTGAGAAATATAAACCAGACCAAGGAACTATCCGAAAATGAACTGACCCCACAATACCCACAACAATACCAGAGAAAGTTCTAGATATATTTTTACTATTTTTAGGATCATTCTTTTTTTTTAATTAAAAAAATTTAAGTCCTCTATTACTCCTTTAATTTTCACTTTTATAACCTACTATTACTTTGCAAAAAGAAGACCCTATTTTTATAAAAGCAAACTTCATATATATATATATTTTATAATTTTTGTGACTTTTTTTCTCTTTATTTTTTTCTTCTTTTCTTTAACATTGTATTTTTGAAATTCCAAACTCTACTCTAGATTTTTAATCTTTGCTTTTTGGTATTTGTTATCAATTTTGTACCTTTAAGAACCCAATCTTCAGTACACATTTTTACTTGGGAGCGAGATTACTGGCTTGACTGCTCTCTCCCCCTTTGGACTCTCCTTTTTCTCCACCAGGTCACCTGTGTCTCCTCCCTATCCCCTCTCTTCTCTACCCAACTCTGTGAATTTCTGTGTGTTCCAGACGGTGGTGAACACTTAGGGAATGGATTACTGGCTGGATCTGTCTCGCTCCTTTTGATTCCCCCCTTTTATCCTCCTGGCCACCTCTGTCTCCTTCCTCCCTCTTCTCTTCTCTGTATAACTTCCTGAACATCTCTGAGTGGTCCAGTTGTGGACTGCACATAAGGAAGTGATTACTGGCTAGCTTGCTCTCTCCTCTATTGATTCCACCTCATCTCATTCGGATCACCTCTAACTCCCTTCTCCCTCTTCTCTTCTCCATGTAACTCTGTGAACCTCTCTGGGTGTCCCTCACCATGGAGAAACTTTTCATCTTTAACCTAGATGTTTTATCAATGGTGCTAGGTGTTTTATCAATGTTTTTATCAATGTTTTATCAATAGAAGGAGAAGTCTTGAGACTACTGTAAAAATAAGACTGAAAACCAGAAGCAGGAGGCTTAAGTACAAACCCTGAGAACACCAGAGAACTACTGACTCCAGGGAACATTAATTGACAGGAGCTCATCAAACGCCTCCATACCTACACTGAAACCAAGCACCACCCAAGGGCCAACAAGTTCCAGAGCAAGACATACTACACAAATTCTCCAGCAACACAGGAACACAGCCCTGAGCTCCAATATACATGCTGCCCAAAGTTACTCCAAAACCACTGACAACTCATAACTCATTACTGGACACTTCATTGCACTCCAGAGAGAAGAAATCCAGCTCCACCCACCAGAACACCGACACAAGCTTCCCTAACCAAGAAGCCTTGACAAGCCACCTGCAGGGGTGGTACACAACCCCACCCACAGCGAGGAAACTCCACAATAAAGAGAACTCCACAAACTGCCAGAATACAGAAAGGACACCTCAAACACAGCAATATAACCAAGATGAAGAGACAGAGGAATACCCAGCAGGTAAAGGAACAGGATAAATGCCAACCAAACCAAACAAAAGAGGAAGAAATAGGGAATCTACCTGATAAAGAATTCCAAATAATGATAGTGAAAATGATCCAAAATCTTGAAATCAAAATGGAATCACAGACAAATAGCCTGGAGACAAGGACTGAGAAGATGCAAGAAAGGTTTAACAAGGACCAAGAAGAAATAAAAAAGAGTCATTCTATAATGAATAATGCAATAAATGAGATCAGAAACACTCTGGAGGCAACAAATAGTAGAATAACAGAGGCAGAAGGTAGGATTAGTGAATTAGAAGATAGAATGGTAGAAATAAATGAATCAGAGAGGAAAAAAGGAAAATGAATTAAAAGAAATGAGGACAATCTTAGAGACCTCCAGGACAGTGTTAAACGCCCCGACATTCGAATCAAGGAGTCCCAGAAGAAGAAGATAAGAAAGACCATGAGAAAATGCTTGAGGAGATAATAGTTGAAAAATTCCCTAAAATGGGGAAGGAAATAATCACCCAAGTCCAAGAAACCCAGAGAGTCCCAAACAGGATAAACCCAAGGCAAAACACCCCAAGACACATATTAATCAAATTAACAAAGATCAAACACAAAGAACAAATATTAAAAGCAGGAGGGAAAAACAACAAATAACACACAAGGGGATTCCCATAAGGATAACAGTTGATCTTTCAATAGAAACTCTTCAGGCCAGGAGGGAATGGCAAGACATACTTAAAGTGATGAAAGAAAATAACCTACAGCCCAGATTACTGTACCCAGCAAGGATCTCATTCAAATATGAAGGAGAAATCAAAAGCTTTACAGACAAGCAAAAGCTGAGGGAATTCAACACCACCAAACCAGCTCTCCAACAAATGCTAAAGGATATTCTCTAGACAGGAAAAACAAAAAGAGTGTATAAACTCGAACCCAAAACAATAAAGTAAATGGCAATGGGATCATCAGTTCAGTTCAGTTCAGTCGCTCAGTCGTGTCCGACTCTTTGCAACCCCATGAATCGCAGCACGCCAGGCCTCCCTGTCCATCACCATCTCCTGGAGTTCACTCAGACTCATGTCCATCGAATCTGTGATGCCATCCAGCCATCTCATCCTCAGTCATCCCCTTCTCCTCCTGCCCCCAATCCCTCCCAGCATCAGAGTCTTTTCCAATGAGTTAACTCTTCACATGAGGTGGCCAAAGTACTGGAGCTTCAGCTTTAGCATCATTCCTTCCAAAGAAATCCCAGGGTTGATCTCCTTCAGTATGGACTGGTTGGATCTCCTTGCAGTCCAAGGGACCCTCAAGAGTCTTCTCCAACACCACAGTTCAAAAGCATCAATTCTTCAGCGCTCAGCCTTCTTCACAGTCCAACTCTCACATCCATACATGACCACAGGAAAAACCATAGCCTTGACTAGACGGACCTTAGTCGGCAAAGTAATGTCTCTGCTTTTGAATATACTATCTAGGTTGGTCATAACTTTCCATCCAAGGAGTAAGCGTCTTTTAATTTCATGGCTGCAGTCACTATCTGCAGTGATTTTGGAGCCCCCCAAAATAAAGTCTGCCACTGTTTCCACTGTTTCCCCATCTATTTCCCATGAAGTGATGGGACCGAATGCCATGATCTTCGTTTTCTGAATGTTGAGCTTTAAGCCAACTTTTTCACTCTCCTCTTTCACTTTCATCAAGAGGCTTTTTAGCTCCTCTTCACTTTCTGCCATAAGGGTGGTATCATCTGCATATCTGAGGTTATTGATATTTCTCCTGGCAATCTTGATTCCAGCTTGTGTTTCTTCCAGTCCAGCGTTTCTCATGATGTACTCTGCATAGAAGTTAAATAAGCAGGGTGACAATATACAGCCTTGAGGTACTCCTTTTCCTATTTGGAACCAGTCTGTTGTTCCATGTCCAGTTCTAACTATTGCTTCCTGACCTGCATACAGATTTCTCAAGAGGCAGGTCAGGTGGTCTGGTATTCCCATCTCTTTAAAAATTTCCCACAGTTTATTGTGATCCACACAGTCAAAGGCTTTGGCATAGTCAATCAAGCAGAAATAGATGTTTTTCTGGAACTCTCTTGCTTTTTCCATGATCCAGCAGATGTTGGCAATTTGATCTCTGGTTCCTCTGCCTTTTCTAAAACCAGCTTGAACATCAGTGAGTTCACGGTTCACGTATTGCTGAAGTCTGGCTTGGAGAATTTTGAATAATTGCCTTAAACGTAAATGGGTTGAATGCCCCCACGAAAGGACAAAAACTGGCTGAATGGATACAAAAACAAGATCCCTATATATGTTGTCTACAAGAGACCCACCTCAAAACAGGGGACACATACAGACTGAAAGTGAAGGGCTGGAAAAAGATATTCCATGTAAATAGAGACCAAAAGAAAGCAGGAGGAGCAATACTCATATCAGATAAAATAGACTCTAAAACAAAGGCTGTGAAAAGAGACAAAGTAGGACACTACCTAATGATCAAAGGATCAATCCGAGAACAAGATATAACAATTATAAATATATATGCACCCAACATAGGAGCACCGCAATATGTAAGACAAATGCTAACAAGCATGAAAGGGGAAATTAACAATAACACAATAATATTGGGAGACTTTAATACCCCACTCACACCTATGGATAGATCAAATAAACAGAAAATTAACAAGGAAACACAAACTTTAAATGATACAATAGACCAGTTAGACCTAATTGATATCTATAGGACATTTCACCCCAAAGCAATGAATTTCATCTTTTTCTCAAGTGCACTCAGAACCTTCTCCAAGATAGATCATATCCTGGGCCATAAATCTAGCCTTGGTAAATTCAAAAAAATTGAAATCATTCCAAGCATCTTTTCTGACCACATTGCAGAAAGATTAGATCTCAGTTACAGGAGAAAAACTATTAAAAATTCCAACACATGGAGGCTGAACAACACGCTGCTGAATAACCAACTAATCACAGAAGAAATCAAAAAAGAAATCAAAATATGCATAGAAACATGAAAATGAAAACACAACAACCCCACCTGTGGGACACTGTAAAAGCAGTGCTAAGGGGAAGGTCCATAGCAATACAGGCACACCTCAAGAAACAAGAAAAAAGTCAAATAAATAACCTAACTCTACACCTAAAGCAACTAGAAAAGGAAGACACGAAGAACCCCAGGGTTAGTAGAAGGAAAGAAATCTTAAAAATTAGGGAGAAATAAATGCAAAAGAAACAGAAGAGACCATAGCAAAAATTAACAAAGCCAAAAGCTGGTTCTTTGAAAGGATAAATAAAATTTACAAAACATTAGCCAGACTCATCAAGAAACAAAGGGAGAAAAATCAAATCAATAAAATTAGAAATGAAAATGGAGAGATCACAACAGACAACACAGAAATACAAAGGATCATAAGAGACTACTATCAGCAATTATATGCCAATAAAATGGACAAGGTGGAAGAAATGGACAAATTCTTAGAAAAGTACAACTTTCCAAAACTGAACCAGGAAGCAATAGAAAATCTTAACAGACCCATCACAAGCACGGAAATTGAAACTGTAATCAGAAGTCTTCCAGCAAACAAAAGCCCAGGTCCAGATGGCTTCACAGCTGAATTCTACCAAAAATTTCAAGAAGAGCTAACACCTATCCTACTCAAACTCTTCCAGAAAATTGCAGAGGAAGGTAAACTTCCAAACTCATTGTATGAGACCACCATAACTCTAATACCAAAACGTGACAAAGATGCCACAAAAAAAGAAAACTACAGGCCAATATCATTGATGAACATAGATGCAAAAATCCCTAACAAATTCTAGCAATCAGAATCCAACAACGCATTAAAAAGATCATACACCATGACCAAGTGGGCTTTATCCCAGGGATGCAAGGATTCTTCAATATCCGCAAATCAATCAATATAATACACCACATTAACAAATTGAAAAATAAAAGCCGTATGATTATCTCAATAGATGCAGAGAAAGCCATTGACAAAATTCAACATCCATTTATGATAAAAACTCTCCAGAAAGCAGGAATAGAAGGAAGATACCTCACATAATAAAAGCTATATATGACAAACCCACAGCAAACATTATCCTCAATGGTGAAAAATTGAAAGCATTTCCCCTAAAGTCAGGAACAAGACAAGGGTGCCCACTTTCACCACTACTATTCAACATAGTTTTGGAAGTTTTGGCCACAGCAATCAGAGCAGAAAAAGAAATAAAAGGAATCCAAATTGGAGAAGAAGAAGTAAAACTCTCACTGTTTGCAGATGACATGATTCTCTACATAGAAAATGCTAAATACGCCACCAGAAAATTACTAGAACTAATCAATGAATATAGTAAAGTTGCAGGATATAAAATCAACACACAGAAATCCCTTGCATTCCTATACATTAATAATGAGAAAATAGAGAAATTAAGGAAACAATTCCATTCACCATTGCAACGAAAATAATAAAATACTTAGGGATATATCTACCTAAATAAACTAAAGAAAACTATAAAACACTGGTGAAAGAAATCAAAGAGGACACTAATAGATGGAGAAATATACCATGTTCATGGATTGGAAGAATCAATATAGTGAAATGAGTATACTACCCAAAGCAATCTATAGATTCAATGCAATCCCTATCAAGCTACCAACGGTATTTTTCACAGAACTAGAACAAATAATTTCACAATTTGTATGGAAATACAAAAAAACCTCGAATAGCCAAAGCAATCTTGAGAAAGAAGAATGGAACTGGAGGAATCAACCTGCCTGACTTCAGGCTCTACTACAAAGCCACAGTCATCAAGACAGTATGGTACTGGCATAAAGACAGAAATATAGATCAATGGAACAAAATAGAAAGCCCAGAGATAAATCCATGCACCTATGGACACCTTATCTTTGACAAAGGAGGCAAGAATATACAATGGATTAAAGACAATCTCTTTAACAAGTGGTGATGCTAAAACTGGTCAACCACTTGTAAAAGAATGAAACTAGAACACTTTCTAACACCATACACAAAAATAAACTCAAAATGGATTAAAGATCTAAATGCAAGACCAGAAACTATAAAACTCCTAGAGGAGAACATAGGCAAAACACTCTCTGACATACATCACAGCAGGATCCTCTAAGACCCACCTCCCAGAATATTGGAAATAAAAGCAAAAATAAATAAATGGGACTTAATTAAACTTAAAAGCTTCTGCACAACAAAGGAAACTATAACCAAGGTGAAAAGACAGTCTTCAGAATGGGAGAAAATAATAGCAAATGAAGCAACTGACAAACAACTAATCTCAAAAATATACAAGCAACTTATGCAGCTCAATTCCAGAAAAATAAATGACCCAATCAGAAAATGGGCCAAAGAAAACAAATAGACATTTCTCCAAAGAAGACATACAGATGGCTAACAAACACATGAAAAGATGCTCAACATCACTCATTATCAGAGAAATGCAAATCAAAACCACAATGAGGTACCATTTCACGCCAGTCAGAATGGCTGCGATCTAAAAGTCTACAAGCAATAAATGCTGGAGAGGGTGTGGAGAAAAGGGAACCCTCTTACACTGTTGGTGGGAATGCAAACTAGTACAGCCACTATGGAGAACAGTGTGGAGATTCCTTAAAAAACTGGAAATAGGACTGCCATATGACACAGCAATCCCACTGCTGGGCATAGACACCAAGGAAACCAGAATTGAAAGAGACACATGTACCCCAATGTTCATTGCAGCACTGTTTATAATAGCCAGGATATGGAAGCAACCTAGATGTCCATCAGCAGATGAATGGATAAGAAAGCTGTGGTACATATACACAATGGAGTGTTACTCAGCCATTAAAAAGAATACATTTGAATCAGTTCTAATGAGGTGGATGAAACTGGAGCCTATTATACAGAGTGAAGTAAGCCAGAACGAAAAACACCAATACAGTATACTAATGTATATATATGGAATTTAGAAAGATGGTAACGATAACCCTATATGCGAGAAAGCAAAAGAGACACAGATGTCTAGGACAGTCTTTTGGACTCTGTGGGAGAGGGAGAGGGTGGGATGATTTGGGAGAATGGCATTGAAACATGTATAATATCATATATGAAACGAATAGCCAGTCCAGATTCAATGCCGGATACAGGATGCTTGGGGCTGGTGCACTGAGACGACCCAGAGGGATGGTATGGGGAGGGAGGAGGGAGGGAAGTTCAGGATGGGGAACATGTGTATACCTGTGGCAGATTCATGTTGATGTATGGCAAAACCAATACAATATTGTACAGTAATTAACCTCCAATTAAATTTAAAATTAACCTCCAATTATATTTAAAAAAAAAAAGATAAAGAATACTGGAATGGGTTACCATTTCCTTCTCCAGGGGATCTTCCCCACCCAGGGATCAAAGCTGGGTCTCCCGCATTGCGGGAGATGCTTTATCGTCTGAGCCACCAGAGAAGCGTTAATATTAATTATAGGAAGGGTGTAGGACTTTCCTAACGTCTCCTTCACTCCTTCCAGTTCTCTTACAGTCTCCTAACTTTTTTAGTTTGTTCATTTTCATGGAACTTGCTGGATGCTGATTCAGTATGTCTATTATTCCCAAAGGCTGGCAAACCACTGAACACATCTAATGTACAGCTTGCCCAATTTTAGTGAACAACTAAGTTCACAGACGTTAATGAGGCCAATTATTGGCAAGTGAATTTGAAGTGAAGAGCACGTGAGGTTTGCCACAATAGCAGTTATTTGTTTATTGGGATTGACTGAGGCAAACGTCTTTCTGATCATTACATCTGATTGATCACTGAACCTGGCATTATGAGAGAATGAGGTTCCTAATTCAGATACTTACTTGGAAGAAAAATCTCTACCTTGCTAGGGCAGAACATGTCCCCTATCCATTTCAGTGTGAAAACATATCCATTAAGTTGGAATAGATTCTAATTAGCCACCTTACAAATCTCTAAGACTTTTTGGTCTTGCCTGTTGAGCAGAACTTAAAAGAAGCCTAAATTCCTCCCTTGCCCACGTATAGTCAATATCAAAGAAAATAACTTGCAGGTTAATCCTTACTGCTAAAAATGAGTTCAGATATAGCAATCCTGATTTGAAGTGGCATTGGAAAGCATAATTTGATTCACCCGGCCAAGTGATTGCTGCAAGTACAGATCATCAGCGTGGCTCACCCCAGCACATTTGAATTGGTGATCAGCTGACAGCTAATTGCCAGAGCGAGTGTGCCTCTTGAGCTTCTGCGTGGGAACAGAGAGGAAAAATCACCATGGCTCCTACCTAGCCTGGTGGAGGTGTTTTTCCCACGTTGGAAATATGTCTTGGAGGATGGTTGTCTCTCTGCATACAGTGCTGTTTGCCCAGCATGTACACCTTTTTCTGGGCCAATAACTACACCCCCAATTTTCTTTTGTGAATATGCTCCTACTTTCAGTCTATACCTGGGGTGAGGCTGACTCTCCCTCCCAGTTCCAAGGGCTGGACTTCTGACCAAGACTTTGATGAGATGTTGTGTCTCCCTGCCCTAAATGACTTGTGCAAGGCTGGGCCATGTTCTGAGCTGGGCTGAAGAAGGTCAGCACCTGGACTTTTCTGGAACCACTGAGGAGAGAGGGGTGCTTTCTTCTGTGGTTGGAAAATGGTAGCGTGTAAGTCTGGAGCTGTCAGGGGGCATCTGTAGAGGGGATGCAGGGCCAAGAGTAAGAGGTGGGACAGTGTCTCATTGTAAACTCATGGATGTGCTGTGCTGATGCTCTATGTAACTTTGGATTCTCCAGGTCTGGGAGCTAATACATGGTTCTCCCTTCCCCACTGTCATTTTCTTTTAGTGTCACCAGCACCAAAAAAGTGCTGATACCCAGGATAAAAGCACAAGAGGAGAGACAGGAGATTTTATATTTGCCTTTTTTTCCCTCACATTTTTCCTCTTGGTTTTAGCAATTTCAACTTCTTGAAGAAGTACTATGTATTTCTTTTTGGCTTAGTCTTTGCCATAGAAGTTCAGGATACCTGACCCCTTTACCTTCCCCTAATGCTGGTAATGGTATGGCTTCTTCTGGTGAGATGTGGCCAGCATAACTGCTCAATAGAAGGGTTTAACTGGGTTCTAGGAGACGGAGACTCAAGCTGTAGGCCACTGATTTCATCCTTGAGAAAGGAATATCAAAGCAAATTAAACTTAAGATAACTATATAAAATGTTTTCTGTTCCAGTTTTTTACTGAGACTAGTATTAGGAGGATCTGATTTTCATTAGAATTAGGCTCTCTGAAACAAAAATTCTCTCTCGGACTCTAGCAAAGAACATGGGCTTTGAAATCAGGTAAATGGAGGTCAGTTCAGTTCAGTGGCTCTGTCATGTCCGACTCTTTGCAACCCCATGGACCGCAGCACACAAGGCCTCCCTGTCCATCACCAGCTCCCAGTGTTTACTCAAATTCATGTCCATTGAGTCACTGATGCCATCTAACTATCTCATCCTCTGTCATCCCCTTTTCCTCCCACCTTCAATCTTTCCCAGCATCAGAGTCTTTTCAAATGAGTCAGTTCTTCACAGAGGTACAAATGCTCATTTTTCTACTTACAAGCCAGGTGATGTTTACAGATTTACTGGAGACATTTTCTGAGCTTGAGAGTTTAGTTTTCTGTAAAATGGGAATAAAAATACTTCATTTATATAATTGTTATGAAAATTAAATATTATACATGTCTAACCATAAAGATTACTTAGCAAATGTTAATTTCCTTCTCTTCCTGTTTTTAAATTTAAATGCCCTTAACCATCCCCAGCTTTCCCCACACTTCTAAATGATAAAAATGTTTGTACCTTAATGGCCCCATTGTTATGGGTCATTGTTTTTATTTCAATGACTTTTCATACTTGTATTTGACCAGGCTTTAGTAGAACTGATTGCATCTCACTGAGACGTGAATCTGTAGGCTTGCGGTCATTTACATGATAGTCTTAAATCATTACCTAGAAATTCAAAAGCAATGGACACTAACTGATTCAGTGACCTCAGAGATGGTTTGCATTTCTCTCTGGACATCAAAATTTATATCTATGAAATGGGAATAAAAATATAAAACCCTGTTCAAATTAATGAAACAATATAAAGGTTGGAGTTTCCTGAAAGAACGAAACTGAGCAAATTGAACTATTATTCATAGTTCATTGAATTGTGGCAAGTTGACTCTGAGCCATTCTGCCACTGTCTATCTCAGAAGCACAGAAATAGGAGGCAGAGTGGCTGGTGGGTGTACATTCCAGTCACCATCCAGCTACTAAAAGGCAGGCCCAGCCAACCTGCTCTCGTGTCGGAGGTACTGCACTCCCAAGGCTCCCTTTCAGAGAGCAATTGAGTTTACAGTTGTCTCTGATGAAAATAACGTCCTGGTCAGAGGGAACAATTTCGTGCAGAATATAAATACATTTTATCTGCAGAGCAGGAAAGCGAAGTGCTAACTGAAAATATGAAATTGGAATATTATGTGTTGGGAGAGCAATTCCTTTCATCCTTGCAGCTAATGGACTGAACAAAAAGTGCACAATTTGTTTCATGTGATAATTCACTAACTAACTGACAAAGTTTCCATTTCTGAGTCCCTTTCCGCATTCAGCTGCTGGTTTGATAGTTCAGGAGTACAATTATCTGCTTATCTATTGCACTGCATAAACAGGGAGGTTGGAATATACGTGAGGAATAACCACAACTGATCAAGCCCTTCCTGCTAAAGGCAATATGGAGTATCTCCTGCTTGCCTTAAACTAGCCATCTGTTTCCTTTGTGATGTTCTCTTCCCTGGAGAATCCACTTTTAGAGAAATATTCTAATATGGGAAGGAAAACAGTAGCTGGGTTCAGTTTTACTTTGAGCTTTATTCTTGCCTCCTTTTTGTCGTTCTTGTAAATTGAACAATCTTGAATGGAGGGCTGATTCTAATCACCAGCCTAGAAACAAGGGCCAGTCACCCTCGAGTCATGACTAACACACACAGGAGCTTTATTACATAGGACTTAAGATGGATGGGTGTTAGTCACTCAGTCGTGTCCGACTCTTTGTGACCCCATGGACTGTAGCCCACCAGGCTCCTCTGTCCATGGAATTCTCCAGGCAAGAATACTGGAGTGGGTTGCCATTTCCTTCTCCAGAGGATCTATCCCACCCAGGGAGCGAACCCTGTTTTCCCACATTGTAGGCTGACTGTTTGCCAACTGAACTACCAGGGAAGCCCAGGACTCATGATGGCTCGGCAGTAAAGAGTCTTCTTGCAGTGCAGAAATGCAGGAGGTGTGGGTTTGATCCCTGGGCTGGGGAGATCCCATTGAAGTGGAAAGGCAATCCACTCCAGTATTCCTGCCTGAAAAAGTCCCATGGACAGAGGTGCCTGATGGGTACAGTCCATGGAATCACAACTGAGGGACTGAGCACAGCATGAGCATGAACCAATGGGTGGGGATGTAGGGAGCTTTCAGAAGAGATCGGAGCTGATCACCTGAAGGGCTTCTGGACGTTTCTGTTGTCACCTCTGCTTTCTCTGCACATCCATTCATTCTGCTCTCTGGGACTCTGTTTTATTCTTCCCCTTTCTCTGCAGATGGGATTTATCTATGTACCCATCTGCATGGTGGATATATGGTTGGCTCTAAAACTCCTGAGTTTATATCTTGTAGTTTTAGCCAAAGATAGACGCACTGCCTCTGAGTTGAAATTTCAAACTTTTGGGAAAGAGAAGCTGATTGATCCAGTGTGGGTCAGCTGTTCCTACCTGGTCCGATTGACTGAGGTCAGAGTGGAAGGGAAAGGCAGTTTAAATACGGCTGCAGACACCCTGTCTTGTGGGTAGGGAGGCAGTTTTGGGAAACGATAGGTGGGCAGAAATCCAAATGATACTCCAGACTACACTGTCGTCTTGTTTAAAGAAATCATCATGCTAATGGAGCTTGTCCTTGGATCCTAAATGATCAGACTTGTGGTGGGTTTTTATCCACTGTGTTCTGTTTTTATCAGTTTGTGGGTTTTTTTTTTTTTTTTTTTTGGACTTGTTAACATCCTGTTTCTTGCTACCCATGCGAGTGGTAAACACCACCTTGGATCAACCCATTCTTCTGCCCACCTCTGCTCTGTAATCACTTTGCACTTGACATCATCTCACATGCAGGCTGGAAGGCCTTGTGAGGAGCTCTTATGGTAAAGTGGTGGGCAGAGAGGAGGCACCCTGGTGGAAATGGAAGAGGAGGGTCAAGAGTGATAGAAGGGTCAGGGATGTGTGGTTTCAGAAGCTGAAGGAGAAGAGCTTTAAGGGCTGAGGACCTGTGGACTCCAAAGGGCTGAGCCTCAACACCCCTACCCGCCCCCCCCCCCAACCCCCATCCGTAGTCCTCAGGTATGAGTAGAGCCCCTGAGCACAGAGCCGTATCACTGGCAAAGCCTAGATTGTGAAATCTTTCTTTGGAAAGTAAGGTAAATTTTATTGTGACTTACTTTCTATCAAGTATCAAGATACTAATGGAAAGGCAGGCTGATACAGTGAATCAAATCTCATTTAACTACCGAGATGACACATATGTGAGATGCTGTGGTCCCTACTATGGGAAAATGGGGCCTGCTTCCTTTTTTTCTGCCTCAAACTTTCCCAGGATATTTTTTCTTGATATGCTGTGACCTGTGATGATCTGGGGTATATAACCTAGAAAGTATATTCAAAAGCAGAGACATTATTTTGCCGACTAAGGTCCTCCGTCTAGTCAAGGCTATGGTTTTTCCTGTGGTCATGTATGGATGTGAGAGTTGGACTGTGAAGAAGGCTGAGCACCGAAGAATTGATGCTTTTGAACTGTGGTGTTGGAGAAGACTCTTGAGAGCCCCTTGGACTGCAAGGAGATCCAACCAGTCCATTCTGAAGGAGATCAGTCCTGGGATTTCTTTGGAAGGAATGATGCTAAAGCTGAAGCTCCAGTACTTTGGCCACCTGATGCGAAGAGTTGACTCATTGGAAAAGACTCTGATGCTGGGAGGGATTGGGGGCAGGAGAAGAAGGGGACGACCGAGAATGAGATGGCTGGGTGGCATCACGGACTCAATGGACGTGAGTCTGAGTGAACTCCGGGAGATGGTGATGGACAGGGAGGCCTGGCGTGCTGCGATTCATGGGGTCACAAAGAGTCAGACAGGACTGAGCGACTGAACTGAACTGAACTGAACCTAGAAAAATAAAGGCAGAATGTGAAGTCTAAGAGGTCTGCTGCTGCTGCTAAGTAGCTTCAGTCGTGTCCGACTCTGTGCGACCCCATAGATGGCAGCCCACCAGGCTCCCCCCTGGGATTCTCCAGGCAAGAACACTGGAGTGGGTTGCCATTTCCTTCTCCAATGCATGAAAGTGAAAAGTGAAAGTGAAGTCGCTCAGTCGTGTCCGACTCTTAGCCACCCCATGGACTGCAGCCTACCAGGCTCCTCTGCCAATGGGATTCTCCAGGCAAGAGCACTGGAGTGGGGTGCTATTGCCTTCTCCACTAAGAGGTGTATACAGTGTCAAATGCCTCCCTTAACTGTAGAAGAAACTTGCCTATTTAGTTTCACTAACACTTCAGAGTAGAAGACTTTCCCTTCACTAAAAATGTTGCTTTTGAATGACCACACTTTATTTTTAACATTATTTATAGCTTCCTTCGCTTTCTTTTGAGATGTAGATTTTAAAAATGAATTAGTGTTCCACTAGCTAATCATAGTTTATCCTTTAGAATTACCTTCCTCAATCTAGGGAAAATTAGACAACTGAGCATTGTTATTAATTAGATTCTTTTGTCAGGTTTAGTTTAATATCCATTATATTTAGTATAATTGCTATACATACAATTGAAAGGTTGTTGCTGAACCATGAAAGATGCTGGGATTCTTGGCCTCCGGGGGAGAAGAATTCAACTTGGGGCCACTGATGAGGCTTGATTGCTCAGAGCTTTTGTGTAATAAAGTTTTATAAGTATAAAGAGATAAACAAAGCTTCTGACATAGACATCAGAAAGGGGGGCAGAAAGACTGCCCCCTTGCTAGTGTTAGCAATGGAGTTATATACTTTTTAACTACTTATTCAGTTCAGTTCAATCACTCAGTCATGTCTGACTCTGCGACCCCGTGAATCACAGCACACCAGGCCTCCCTGTCCATCACCAACTCCTGGAGTTCACTCAAACTCATGTGCATTGAGTTGGTGATGCCATCCAGCCATCTCATCCTCTGTTGTCCCCTTCTCCTCCTGCCCCCAATCCCTCCCAGCATCAGGCTGTTTTCCAATGAGTCAACTCTTTGCATCAGATGGCCAAAGTATTGGAGTTTCAGCTTCAGCATCAGTTCTTTCAGTGAACACCCAGGACTGATCTCCTTCAGGATGGACTGGTTGGATCTCCTTGCAGTCCAAGGGACTCTCAAGAGTCTTCTCCAACACCACAGCTCAAAAGCATCAATTCTTTGGTGCTCAACTTTCTTCATAGTCCAAATCTCACATCCATACATGACTACTGGAAAAACCATAGCCTTGACTAGACGGACCTTTGTTGGCAAAGTAATGTCTCTGCTTTTCAATATGCTATCTAGGTTGGTCATAACTTTCCTTCCAAGGAGTAAACGTCTTTTAATTTCATGGCTGCAATCACTATCTGCAGTGATTTTTGAGCCCCCCCAAATAAAGTCTGACACTGTTTCCACTCTTTCCCCATCTATCTGCCATGAAGTGATGGGACCAGATGCCATGATCTTTGTTTTCTGAATGTTGAGCTTTAAGCCAACTTTTTCACTCTCCTCTTTCACTTTCATCAAGAGGCTCTTTAGTTCCTCTTCACTTTCTGCCATAAGGGTGGTGCCATAACCTCATCTGCATATCTGAGGTTATTGATGTTTCTCCCGACAATCTTGATTCCAGCTTGTGCTTCTTCCAGTCCAGCATTTCTCATGATGTACTCTGCATAGAAGTTAAATAAGCAGGGTGACAATACACAGCCTTGATGTACTCCTTTCCCTATTTGGAACCAGTCTGCTGTTCCATGTCCAGTTCTAACTGTTGCTTCCTGACCTGCATATAGGTTTCTCAAGAGGCAGGTCAGGTGGTCTGGTGTTCCCATCTCTTGAAGAATTTCCCACAGTTAGTTGTGATCCACACAGTCAAAAGCTTTGGCATAGTCAATAAGGCAGAAGTAAATGTTTTTCTGGAACTCTTTCGTCTTTTCAATGAGCCAATGGATGTTGGCAATTTGATCTCTGGATCCTCTGCCTTTACTAAATCCAGCTTGAACATCTGAAAGTTCACGGTTCACATACTGAAGCATGGCTTGGAGAACTTTGAGCATTAGTTTACTAGTGTGTGAGATGAGTGCAATTGTGTGGTAGTTTGAGTATTTTTTGGCATTGCCTTTCTTTGGGATTGAAATGAAAACTGACCATTTCCAGTCCTGTGGCTACTGCTGAGTTTTCCAAATGTGCTGGCATATTAAGTGCAACATTTTCACAGCATCATCTTTCAGGATTTGAAATAGCTCAACTGGAATTCCATCACCTCCACTAGCTTTGTTCATAGTGATGCTTTCTAAGGCCCACTTGACTTCACATTCTAGGATGTCTGGCTCTAGGTGAGTGGTCACACCACCATGATTATCTTGGTTGTGAAGCTCTTTTTTGCACAGTTCTTCTGTGTATTCTTGCCACCTCTTGTTACTATCTTCTGCTTCTTAATATCTTCTGTTAGGTCCATACTATTTCTGTCCTTTATTGAGCCCATCTTTACATGAAATCTTCCCTTGGTATCTCTAATTTTCTTGAAGAGATCTCTAGTCTTTCCCATCCTGTTGTTTCCCTCTATTTCTTTTCATTGATTGCTGAGGAAGGCTTTCTTATCTCTCCTTGCTATTCTTTGGAACTCTGCATTCAGATGCTTATATCTTTCCTTTTCTCCTTTGGTTTTTGCTCCTCTTCTTTTCACAACTATTTGTAATGCCTCCCCAGACAGCCATTTTGCTTTTCTGCATTTCTTTTCCATAGGGATGGTCTTGATCCCTGTCTCCTGTACAATGTCATGAACCTCATTTCATAGTTCATCAGGCACTCCTGTCTATCAGAACTAGTCCCTTAAATCTATTTCTCACTTCCATTGTATAATCATAAGGGATTTGATTTAGGTCATACTTGAATGGTCTAGTGGTTTTCCCTACTTTCTTCAATTTAAGTCTGAATTTGGTAATAAGGAGTTCATGATCTGAGCCACAGGCAGCTCCCAGTCTTGTTTTGCTGACTGTATAGAGCTTCTCCATCTTTGGCTTGCAAAGAATATGATCAATCTGATTTTGGTGTTGACCATCTGGTGATGTCCATGTGTAGAGTCTTCTCTTGTGTTGTTGGAAAAGGGTGTTTGCTATGACCAGTGCATTCTCTTGGCAAAACTCTATTAGCCATTACCCTGCTTCATTCCATATTCCAAGGCCAAATTTGCCTGTTACTCCAGGTGTTTCTTGACTTCCTATTTTTGCATTCCAGTCCCCTATAATGAAAAGGACATCTTTTGGGAGTGTTAGTTCTAGAAGGTCTTGTAGGTCTTCATAGAACAGTTCAACTTCAGCTTCTTCAGTGTTACTGGTTGGGGCATAGGCTTGGATTACCGTGATATTGAATGGTTTGCCTTGGAAAAGAACGGTGATCATCTTGTCATTTTTGAGATTGTATCCAAGTACTGCATTCTGGACTCTTTCGTTGACCATGATGGCTACTCCATTTCTTCTAAGGGATTCCTGCCCGCAGTAGTAGATATAATGGTCATCTGAGTTAAATTCACCCATTCCAGTCCATTTTAGTTTGCTGATTCCTAGAATGTCGATGTTCACCCTTGCCATCTCCTGTTTGACCACTTCCAATTTGCCTTGATTCATGGACCAGACATTCCAGGTTCCTATGCAATACTGCTCTTACAGTATCAGACCTTGCTGCTATCATCAGTCACATCCACAGCTGTGTATTGTTTTTGCTTTGGCTCCATCCCTTCATTCATTCTGGAGTTATTTCTCCACTGATCTCCAGTAGTATATTGGGCACCTAGCGACCTGGGGAGTTCCCCTCTCAGTGTCCTATCATTTTGCCTTTTCATACTGTTCATGAGGTTCTCAAGGCAAGAATACTGAAGTGGTTTGCCATTCCCTTCTCCAGTGGACCACATTCTGTCAGACCTCTCCACCATGACCCTCCCGTCTGGGGTGGCCCCACATGGCATGGCTTAGTTTCATTGAGTTAGACAAGGCTGTGGTCCGTGTGATCAGATTGGCTAGATTTCTGTGATTATGGTTTCAGTGTGTCTGCCCTCTGATGCCCTCTTGCAACACCTACTGTCTTGCTTGGATTTCTCTTACCTTGGACATGGGGTATCTCTTCACAGCTGTTCCAGCAAAGCGCAGCCACTGCTCCTTACCTTGGATGAGGGGTATCTCCTCACCGCCGCTCCTCCTGACCTTGAAGGTGGAGTAGCTCCTCTCGGCCCTCCTTTGCCCGTGCAGCCTCCACTCCTTGGATGTGGGGTTGTTCCTCCCGGCCGCCGCCCCTGACCTTGGACTTGGGGTAGCTCCTCTTGGCCACTCCTGTGCTGATGCAGCCTGGCACTCTCAGTCGCCGCCCCTGACATTGGGTGAGGGGTAGCTCCTCTCGGTCATGCTTCTGCGCTATCCATCTCAAGAATGTCTAGAGGTTGTAAAGACCTTACTAGACCCACTCCCATAATTTACATTTTAAGATAACAGGATTAGCCAGAAGGTTTTTTCCAGAAACTGTCCTCATGCAGGATACATTATTGTTATATAATCCTAAGGAATGTAGAGGGTTTGTCCTTCCCTCCTCCGTGAGAATTCCAGACCCCTCTCTCCTTGGGGACCCCAGGACTTCTTATCAACCTGCCTAGGAACTGACTCTCACAGTGAAACCAAAGAGAACATAATGGTGGATTTGTCTAAATGTGACATCACATTGCCCTATTTTTTAGAGGCATGCATGTGAGAAAATTTAAAACATCTCTCTTTCACTTTACAGACTCATTCCTTGTTCTTCTCCCTGAATCAGGGTGAGAGTTTGTAATACAGTTGGTATTCTTCAAAATGTGGATGCATAGGCCTAGCAGCTATATAGATTTTTCTTTTCTCTAAAATGTAGTACTCAGAGTGTAGAGGCTGGGGTCAGAGAGCCCAGTTTTGCTACTAATGAGGATAATTGGCTTAATCAGTCTCTTGTGCCTGTGAAATGGGACATAGTAATAGTAGTGATCTCATAGCGTGGTTGTGGACATTATATGAAATGATGCAGTTAAAGTCCACAGAAGAGCGGCTCTCACCCATCTCAGAGTTCTTCGAAATTGAAAAATATATAAAAGGTATTTGGCTCAATGCCTGCCCCATGACATTTGTTGACACCTAATAAATGGAAGCTTTATTATTTTATAAGTGAGTGATGTCGCTCAGTCATGTCCGACTCTTTGTGACCCCAAGAACTGTAGCCCACCAGGCTCCTCCATCCATGGAATTCTCTAGGAGAGAGTATTGGAGTGGGTTGCCATTTCCTTCTCCAGGGGACCTTCCCAACCCAGGGATCGAACCCTGGTCTCCTGCATTGTGGGCAGACGCTTTACTGTCTGAGCCACCAGGGAATACATTGTTTTTTTTTAACCACCTGGTTCTACCTTCATAACCTGTCTTTTATTATACAACAAATACATCAGTATATTAAAATTTTGGTTAAGAGTGTAGAACACAAAAAAACAAAGAACAAATTATAACGATTCCCCTTTGTAAGTCACCCCATCCCTGCCCTCCACAAACTCAATCATCAAGCTTTTGTTTAGGGAGATTACAGTCCTCCCATAATCTCTAGCAATCCTCCATGCCATACTTTGACAGTGACACTTTCTATTTTTTCAGTTTATGCAAAGTTCTAAGCAAACACAGCTTGGAGCTCAGTGATACTCCCCTCCCCTCTTTTTTTAAATGGGGACAGAGTTTAAGTTTAGGAAAGTAAAAAATTCAGGAAATAGATAATGGTGAGAGCTGTACCACAATGCGAATGTACTTAATGCCATTGAAATGTAAATATGGTTAAAATAGTATGTTTTACATTATGTGATTTTTACCACCATAAAAATTCTTTTAATAAAAAAATTAATATTTGTTGATGGAAGGCCAAGAAAAGTAGGTTTGGAAACCGATGTCACAGAAGCAGTACTAGATGGAAAAGGGAGAATTATCCAAAAGAATACCTACCGGTGAGTAACTGGAAAACTGTCCGAGTGAATTCTAAGGTTTGCTGACCTGAATATACTCCTGTATCTATTCACAAAATTCTGTGTTTTACTAGTTCTTTCCCACTGCCATTGCCATGTTTACCAAATTTTAGCCTGGCTTCCCTTCTGAGTGTTGAGTCAAACCTCTTTTGAGTGTTTTTGTATGATTTTTAAGTAAAAAAAAATTTTTATTCTTCTTTAAATGGACTTTTCACCATACTTGGGAGAGAATTTTGGAAACATTCAGGTTTTTGGAAGATTTAAAAGATTTTTTTGAAAGGCAAAGAGAGATAACAAAATAACTCCCAGTTATGCCGTCTTGCTTATTATTTATCAAATACAGGTGCTAGGCTAAGCCCTTTCAATGAGGGCTAAGCCCTCATTAATCTTTATAACAATCTCATGAGGCAGATATGTTTATTATACTCTTTTCTTTTTTTAGCTAAATAATCTGAAAATTGAGAGAAAATAAATAACTTACCGTAGAACATGTTGAGTGTTGGTGTCATTTAAAACCTGGAGTGTCTGACCTCATAGCCCAGGCTCTGAACTTTAGGGCTCCTCTGCCCTGTTTGTGCTGAAGCTGTGCCAGGCACCTGAAATGCACCGATAAAGATCTGATTCTTTCCCCTCTGTAACCCTTTGTTTAAACAAGAGCTAAACCACGGGCCACAGGCTAGCTTGGTTCAGATTCAGTTGCTGAATGACTTTTGCCAAGTGACTTAACTTTCCTGTGCCTTGGTTTTCTTGTGTGTAAAACGAGGATAACAAGATCTCGTTACTGTGAAAATTAAATGAGGTGATCCTTGTGAAGCACTGGAGTAGTCCTTGGCATGCAGTGAGTGCTCAGTGATGTGAGCTGTTATTCTTCTTCCTCTTATCATTATTGGGCTTCCTGGGGGCTCAGATGGTAAAGAATCTGCCTGCAATGCAGGAGACCCAGCCTCCATCCCTGGATCAGGAAGATCCCTTGGAGAAGGGAATGGCAACCCATTCTAGTATTCTTGCCTGGAGAATTCCGTGGACAGAGGAGAGTGGTGGGCTACAGCCCATGGCATTGCAGAGTCAGACACGACTGAGCGACTAACAGTTTCACTTTCTTTATCATTATCATTGAGGTTGGTTAAGACTGGGCCGTAACACACACTGAAGGAAAAAGATTAGTTCTGGGGTCTCAAAGAGGCTCTCCATGCTTCCCAAAATGTGGTTAGATGAAGGGACTTTGTTTGGGAGTATTACTTGGTGTTTCCAGGGTACTTTGCTACCAAGATTCTGAAAAAATTGTTTTTTTCCTGAAGGTGTGGTGCTTTTTAATTTTAGAGTATCTCTTTCCTGGCCAATATTAATATTTAATTTTGGCTGGGATTTAGAATAATTTATATTTTCTCACTACTAAAAGACAACTATTTTGCTTCTATAGTTTACTTTTACAGCTTATCAAGAAATAGAGTATAGAAGCTGGAGCTGTGGCCAGCTTCTATACTTTTTAGGCAAATGTTCTGATTAGGATGGCTGTGTTCTTGTATTGGCTGTGACATTAACTACTTTGGGCAAGCCATTTCATCTCATGAGCCTTAGTTTCTTTCCAGTATAAAAAGAGGATTGAATGGGTTGGTGAGGATGTGGGGAAATTGGAACCCCTGTACATACACCATTGGTGGGAATGTAAACTGAGTGCTAAGTCGCTTCAGTCGTGTCTGACTCTCTGCGACCCCAGGCACTGTAGTACTCCAGGCTCCTCTGTCCATGGAATTCTCCAGGCAAGAATACTGGAGTGGGTTGCTATGCCCTCCTCCCGGGGATCTTCCCCACCCAGGGACTGAACCCGAGTCTCTTGTGTCTCCTGCATTGCAGGTGGGTTCTTTACTATGAACAACCACCTGGGAAGCCCAGTGTAAAGTAATGCAGCCACTATGGACCATTGTTTTAAGATTCAAAGATGCAATTGAACTCATTCATGTAATATATTTACTGAAATATTTCCATACATATGGAAAACACTATGTTTCCTCAGAAAATTAAAAATAGAACTATCATATGATCCAGCAATTCTACTTTTGTATATATATTCAAAAGATTTGGAGTCAGGATATCAAAAAGATACTTGCACTCCTGTGTTCACTACAGCACTATTCACAATAACCAAGGTATGGAAACAACCTAAATGTCAACTGATGAATGAATGGATAAAGAAAATATGGTCCAGCAGTAAAAAGAAGGAAATCTTGTCTTCAGCAACAACAAGTTTGAACCTGAAGGACTTATATTAAGTGAAATAAACCAGTTGCAGAAAGACAAATACTACCTATTTCTACTTACACGAGGTGTTTAAAATAATCAAATTCGTAGAAGCAGACAGTAGAATGGTGGTTACCAGGGGCCAGGGGAGGGAAAATAGGGAGCTTCTCAGTGGGTATAATGTTTCAGTTATGTCAGGTGAATAACTTCCAAAAGTCTGAGTATAAGATACTGCCTATATTTAACAGTACTGTATCGTGCAATTAAAAAATTTGTTAAGAGGGTGGATCTCATATTAAGCGTTATCAGAAAAAAGCCTCGAAAACAAAGGGGCATAGAAAACTTTGAGAGGTGATGGATATCTTCATCACCTTGATTGTGGTGATGGTTTCATGGGTGTTTGTGCATCTACAAACTCATGAATTATGTATATTAAATTTGTGCAGTTTTTTGTGTATCAAGTATACCTCAATAACATTGTTCACAAATGAAAAATAAATAGAAAAAAAGGAGGACTGGATTATATAATTTCTAACTCATCCATTTCCAAAATTCATTTAACATATGATTCTGTGCTTCTGATTCTGGGTCAGTGACCACAGGGCAGATTTTCCCCAGATTCCATAAGACTTGTCTACCCCTCTGTTATGTTATTAAAGGTTTCTGAGGGTTTTCAGATCTGATTAATCTGGCAGAAAGTGTACTGGACAGTTCTCAGCATCCTGCCACCATATCATAGCAATTGTTTCTCTTTCACATCGCAATTACTAATCGTAGTTCCCTCTAATCACTTTCAGAAAACCGTTCCAGAGGCCAGTTTGAGCCAGAGAGGCAGACAGATTTTCTTCACCTCAGCCTCTTTTCAATTTCTGCTTTTTAATCTACCCATGTCCACAAGCAGCTCTCTCACACTAGTAGTACAGTCTTTTTCTATTGCTGCTGTAATATATCATTTCAAACTTAGTGGCTAAGGCAACCCAAATTTTTAAAGTTCTCTAGGCTAGAAGTCTGACACCACTCTAACTGCTAAAATCAAGGTGTTGACAGGGTTGTGTCCTTTCTGCTGGCTCCAGGGGAGAATCTGCTTCGTTGCCTTTTCCAGCTTCTAAAGACTGTGGCATTTTTGGCTTGTGGCTACTCTGTCTTCAAAGCCAACAATGGCAGGCTGAGTCCTATCCTGCATGGCTCTGACCATGCTTCTACGATTGCATCTGCTTCTCTTTCCCATCTGTTTTCATTTCCCCACTTTATGGACTCTTGTGAACACACTAGGTCCACCTGGACAATTCAGGATAATCTCCATAATTTGAGGCCAGCTGATTAGCCACCTTCATTCCATCTACCACCTTAGTTCTTTGTCATGTAACTCCAAATATTTACAGATTCTGCAGATTAGAACAAGGACATTTTGAGGGGCATTATTATTTTTAAAAAATATTGTCTGTTTGTTTGTATTTGGCTGCGCCAGGTCTAGTAGCAGCATGTGAATACTTAGTTGCGGCGTGGGGGATCTAGTTCCTTGACTAGGGATCAAACCTGAGCCCCCTGAATTGAGAGGATGGAGTCTTAGCCACTGAACCACCAGGGAAGTCCCTGGGGGGCATTCTTTTGCTTACCACAAGAAGAAATTTTTGCACATTGTAGCACCACCATCCAGACTTTCTACACAATCCACACTGTGTCCTTCCTCACAAGGTCAAATAGTGAGGAGATTTGAAGGGTTCAAGTGTGCACTGGCTAAGAGTTACAAACAAATCCAGGTTGGCAGTGTTAGGTTTAGATACAAAGCCCTCCCAATACCTCTTACAATTTACAAAATGAACAAATTTCCAGTAAGACTCCCTTGTTTTTCAATCACCCACTCTCCTCTAGAATAGCCAACAACACATTGTATGTGTTGAGCAATGTTTCTCATGTTTAGTAGCCTTAAAGATTGCAGAGTCCTCATTAGTTAATGGAAAAAAACCCTTCATTTGAGTATCCTTGGGCTTTTCAGGTTGATGTTCTTCAGTTTCTTCGTAATTAATGCTGAGTAAAGGAGTGCTGCTGCTGCTGCTGCTAAGTCACTTCAGTCGTGTCCGACTCTGTGCGACCCCATAGACGGCAGCCCACCAGGCTCCCCCGTCCCTGGGATTCTCCAGGCAAGAACACTGGAGTAGGTTGCCATTTCCTCCTCCAATGCATGAGAGTGAAAGTGAAGTTGCTCAGTCGTGTCCGACTCTTCGTGACCCCATGGACTGCAGCCTACCAGGCTCCTCCATCCATGGATTTCCCAGTCAAGAGTACTGGAGTGGGATGCCATTGCCTTCTCCGAAAGGAGTACTACATGCCCCCAAATTATTAACTAGAGCACTATGTGTGGATAATGGCAAATTATCACCATATCACCTCCTAAAGTCATTGCTTCTTGGCCAGGTGTGTTCTACAGGTCTGATGTTCAGAGAAAACTAAGACAACTTCCCACTTCCCAGGTGCCCTATGTTAATGGGAGGACTCTAGGCAAGTAGAGTCTTTCCCTGGTAGCTCAGTCATAAACAATCTGCCTGCCCTGCAAGAGTCCTGGGTTCAATCCTGGCTCAGGAAGATTCCCTGGAGAAGGAAATGGAAACTCACTCCAGTATCTTTGCCTGGAAAATCCTATGGACAGAGGAGCCTTGTGGGCTGTAGTCCATGGGGTCACAAAGAGTTGGGCACGACTGAGCAACTAACACTTTTCAGGCAAGTAACATCGAAGTTCCCTTGTCAATCACAATAGCAGCAAAGTAGTTCTTTGCTGTTAAAAGAAAAAAAAAATTGGGTGGGCTCTTAGCATGTGATTTTCTTTCTTTAAAATATTTTTTATTTAATTGTATATTAGCACATATGTATGGAATCTAGAAAAATGTACTTGATGAACCTATTTGCAGGGCAGCAATAGAGACACAGACAGAGAACAGACTTATGGACACAGTGGGGGGAGGAGAGGGTCGGATGAATTGAGAGAGTAGCATTGAAACTCATATACAATTCCATAAATAAAACAGCCAGTGGGAATTTGCTGTATGATGCAAGGAGCTCAACCTGGAGCTCTGTGATGACCTAGAGGGGTGGGATGCTATGGTAAGGGGCGGTAGGGAGGTTCAAGAGGGAGGGGCGATATGCATCCCTATGGCTGACTCATGTTGTTGCATGGCAGACACAACATCGTAAAGCAATTAAAAACAAAGAATGCGTGTATGTATATGTATATATATATATTATATATATATATATATAATTTATTGCCTAGTGACAAGAGATGGGCTTTGGAGTTAGACAAACCTAAGTCTCAATTTTCTCCGTGATTCATCTAGGGACCTTGGGAAAGATCCTTAACCTCTCAGAGCCTCAATTGCTTTATCCTTAAAATCGAGGTAATATTTTTCTTATACTTTGGTAGAAACATTCAAGAAATAACATGTTAGAAATTCCAAGTACAGTGCCTTGCACATGATAGAGGTTTGATAAAGTTACTGTTACTAATGGAACACCTGGCACACCCAACCATGAAATATGACTAATAGAGAAGGCTTTTAGAAAGATTATTTTCCTGATTTGTTCTCTTTTGCACTGGAAACATTTTTTGGTATAAACTTTTAGAAAGTTCAGAAAAGTCTCTATTAGAAAAGTCATATCTTTCCATTATATAAAGTTTGGAAACTTAAAAAAAAGTAAATAAAATATGTCACCATATGCGAAAGAGATGACCAGTCCAAGTTGTTTGATGCCTGAAACAGGGCACTCAAAGCCCGTGCACTGGGATGACCCTGAGGGATGGGGCAGGGGAGGTGGGAGGGGGGTTCAGGATGGGGAACACATGTGCACCCGTGGCTGATTCATGTCAATCTATGGCAAAACCACTATAATATTGTAAAGTAATTCAGTTCAGTTCAGTTCAGTCACTCAGTCGTGTCCGACTCTTTGCGACCCCATGAATCGCAGCACTCCAGGCCTCCCTGTCCATCACCAACTCCTGGAGTTCACTCAAACTCACGTCCATCAAGTCGGTGATGCCATCCAGCCATCTCATCCTCGGTCATCCTCTTCTCCTCCTGCCCCCAATCCCTCCCAGCATCAGGCTCTTTTCCAATGAGTCAACTCTTCGCATGAGGTGGCCAAAGTACTGGAGTTTCAGCTTTAGCATCATTCCTTCCAAAGAACACCCAGGGCTGATCTCCTTTAGAATGGACTGGTTGGATCTCCTTGCAGTCCAGGGGACTCTCAAGAGTTAGCCTCCAATTAAAATAAATAGATACATTTTTAAAAATGACATGTATACCTGCTTTGTTGACACAACTGCTTGTGACGTTTTGATGTACTTCCTCTTACTCATGTTCCCTCTTACTTCCTCCAACTCAGTCTTAGTTAGAGGTTTAGAGATATAAGTAACAGAAACTCAAACTAGCTCAAGCATAAATGGAGATTATTGAAAGGACATCCATGAAATTAGTTGAGAATACTAAGAAAGAATGGTACAAGTAACTGAGAAGACAGCAATAACACTTAGTGTCTTCAGTTCTTTAAGGCACGAAGTTTTCTTATTTTCGCTTCCTTTTGGTGTTTCTTGAAGGTCAGCTTTCTCAGCTTTGGATATGCATGTGGTTATTCCAGTTCATGATCTTTGTAAAGTTTCAGGAAAGGCTGGGAACTGCTGTGTTGAAGAGTTCCAAATTCAAGTGGTTTAAATGAAGTTATGTATGTCCCACTCCAGGTAACGGGGCGGGTCTGCCCCATGCATTCACTGTGGCATCCAGGATTCTTCCATCTTTTTGCTCTGCTGTTCCCTAGAGCATGTCTTTTTCTGCCTGGCTGAAGCTGGTTCATGGACATATCTGAGTTCCAATTCTTAAGAGAGAGTGAGGGGCAGGACTAGTGCAGGAGAAAGAGCTGATCTTTCAGGCAGCAGACAATCTGTAAGTTGCATGCCTTACTGCCATTCATATAACCTCAGCATCATCATAGATGACAAACTTCAAAGGATGTCAGCGAGACTAGAATTTCAATTCCTCTTCACTAAGGAATGAGGACAGACCTCCGCTAAATATTTTTGAGAAGAGCAGTTTTCGCTCCAGTTTTCTCTGCTGGAGCAGAGAAATTTGGGGATCTTTTTCTATGTATCTCACGATGTTCCTGTTGCACATCAGAAGGCTCCTTCCTTTGAACAGGACATGTCTTACTCTTTGGAGCCAATTTTTAGTTTCCTTCTGCTACTCAAAACACAGAATCCATCTCAGTCTTCAAAAGAGATTGCTGTCAAAGATCATGTCTTTAGTGTTGACATCCTAACTTGTTACCCTTATGGGACTTAGTTTTAGTTTTTGTTACTGATCGGCTTCACTACTAAGAGTTCCTAATGAGCCTATTCTTGTGGCAAAACTAACTATAATTGCATCCTTGAAAAATGACCTTTTCCTGCTTTTTTATGTGTGTAAATAGGAAAGGAAAAATATAGTTCACTTAGCGTATGTGCTAAGTCACTTTAGTCTTGTCCAACTCTTTGCTACTCTATGAACTATAGCCGCCAGGCTCCTCTGTCCATGGGATTCTCCAGGCAAGATACTGGAGTGGGTTGCCATGCCCTCCTCCTGCCCCAGGGATTGAACCCGTTGTCTCTTACATTTCCCACACTGGCAGGCAGGTTCTTTACCTCTAGCACCACCTGGGAATCCCTCACATTTAGCTAATATTCCTCTAAATTCTCATTGAACCATATTCTCATAGCACCCAAGCTATTCCCATAGCAAAAAGCACCAACTTCTGAGAGAGTATGTTGTTTATTCTCCAGCTTTATTGAGGTATAATTACCAAGAAAAAATATATATGAAACTGTTTTCCCCTTCTTCCATACCATAGGTATTCCTGACTACCCTAGCAGTGGTTGCCCTGGTTTTAGAGTACCTCTGTTTGGTGGATTGCCTGGTTATGGTGGTTTTATCTAATGTTCTGGGTTCGGATAGAAATGCTGGGTCGAACTGTACAGCGGCATAATCACTGCTCTGCTTTCTCTGTCACACTGTCATATATCCTCTGGACTGGAGTAGGTCAGTTTAATTATTTATTTGCCTACTTCATAATTACAGGCATGCATCCCACACTGTTGAATGGTAAATGTTAAGTTACAACATATAATTTATTACATCAAAACTCTTATTCAGATATAAAAGGAATCAAAGGGAAACTTCAATGCAGAGATTCTCATTTATTTAGGAATTCACAGGAGCAGCCTGCCTTAAAGGCAGTGGCCTCAATACTTTCGTAACACTGTTCCCATTCCAGTAATGATAAGATGACAAAAATAACAACGAAAATCAAAGTCATTGTCCAGTTCAACCAGGTAATTTTTTTTCTGTGTATATAAAGGACTTACTTTAGGAATGAATCATTTGATCTCTATGGTTTGCTTTCTGGTCTAGTTTAAAATAACATCAGAAGCCTTTTAATCTAATGACATCAGGGCAGTAGTTAAAATGTTTAATAGGAAAAGTTGATTAAAGCAGGGAATTATTTTGAAAAAACATCTTAAGGATTTTGCTTACCTCAAAAAACATAAACTTATGCTCATTCACCAATAAGGGGACGACAGAGGATGAGATGATTGGATGGCATCACCGACTCAAGGACATGGGTTTGAGCAAGCTCTGAGAGATGGTGACGGACAGGGAAGCCTGGCATGCTGCAGTTCATGGAGTCACAAAGAGTTGACACAACTGAGCAACTGAACCACAGCAACCAATATTTTTAGTGTAGACCCCCTGTTTCATTTTTCGTATGGTTCCCTTGCTGGAGTTTTGCATCTTTTTTGTACCAACCACACCTGTAATTCATTGTAAGTTCTGGTATGCCTTTTTCAAGTGGAATAATAGCCTGAAGACATGAGCACAGCCACCCAAGTGCTGACATCCTCCACATTTTTCTGTTCAGTCGCTCAGTCGTGTCTGACTCTTTGCGACCCCATGGATTGAAGCACGCCGGGCTTCCCTGTCCATCACCAACTTCCAGACCTTGCTCAAACTCATGTCCATTGAGTCGGTGATGCCATCCAACCATTTCATCCTCTGCTGTCCCCCTCTCCTCCTGCCTTCAACCTTTCCCAGCACCAGGGTCTTTTCCAATGAGTCGGTTCTTCGCATCAGGTGGCCAAAGTATTGGAGCTTCAGCTTCAGCATCAGTCCTTCCAATGAATATTCAGGATTGATTTCCTTTAGGATTGACTGAGTTGATCTCCTTGCAGTTCAAGGGACTGTCAAGAGTCTTCTCGACATTTCTATGATAGTTTAAAAATGTTTTACAATGGTCTCACTCACATCTAATCTGATAGTGTATGTTTTAGTGACTCACCTTTATAACATTTTTCTCAAGCATTCAATACGGGTTTTGAAGAAGCCACTACTCTCTTTGTGCAATCACATATCATTGCCTGGAAGGATATTTTGTTAAATCATGCAATTATGCAACTAAATAAACAAGCATAAGAGACATAAACAGAGTTGAGAACAAACAACGGAGTCTTGGCAAGCACTCAACTGATGGGAGGAGAACTGAGTGAAGAGACAGGTCAGGGGTCTCTGCGCTGGGCTTCAACAGGCTAAAAGCTTTACAGGGAGGTGGGGGAGCACAGGTAATGCAGTAGATTATTCTGGGGGAGGTGGATTAGGCAAGTGCTCCTGGGACTTCCCTGATGGTCTAGTGGTTAAGAATTGGCCTGCCAGTGTAGGAGACGTGGGTTTGATTCCTGGTCTGGGAAGACTCCACATGCCATGTGGGAGCTAAGCCCGTGAGCCACAGCTACTGAAGCCCGTGCACCCTAGTGGCCCTGTCTGCAAGAAGAGAAGCCGCAGCAAGGAGAAGTCTGTGTACTGCAATAGAAAGGAGCCCCTACGCTCCACAACGAGCGAAAGCCTATGCGCAGCCTAAAAGGAGTTGTAGGTCTCCTCATTCCTGGCAGACATTGTCACTAAAAAAATAAAAAAGAGAGAGAGAGACAGAGAGTTCTCCGGCATTTCTAAGATTCCTATGAAATGTTTCTTTTAGTATATTCATTTTTTAAAAATATAAATTTATTTTAATTGGAGGCTAATTACTTTACAATATTGTATTGGTTTTGCCATACATCAACATGAATCTGCCACGGGCGTGCATGTGTTCCTAGTCCTGAACCCTCCTCCCACCTCCCTCCTTATACCATCCCTCTGGGTCATCAGGGTGCACCAGCAGCGAGCATCCTGTATCATGCATCGAACCTGGCGATGCATTGACTGGCGATTCATTTTACATGTGATATTTTACATGTTTCAATACCATTCTCCCAAATCATCCCACCCTCGCCCTTTCCCACAGAGTCCAAAAGACTGTTCTAGACATCTGTGTCTCTTTTGCTGTCTCACATACAGGGTTATCATTACCATCTTTCTAAATTCCATATATATGCGTTAGTATACTGTATTAGTGTTTTTCTTTCTGGCTTACTTCACTCTGTATAATAGGCTCCAGTTTCATCCACCTCATTAGAACTGATTCAAAAGCAAGGTGAAAAGACAGCCTTCAGAATGGAAGAAAATAATAGCAAATGAAGCAACTGACAAAGAATTAATCTCAAAAATATACAAGCAACTCCTGTAGCTCAATTCCAGAAAAATAAACGACCCAATCAGAAAATGGGCCAAAGAACTAAATAGACATTTCTCCAAAGAAGACATACAGATGGCTAACAAACACATGAAAAAATGCTCAACATCACTCATTATCAGAGAAATGCAAATCAAAACCATAATGAGGTACCATTTCACACCAGTCAGAATGGCTGCGATCCAAAAGTCTACAAGCAATAAATGCTGGAGAGGGTGTGGAGAAAAGGGAACCCTCTTACACTGTTGGTGGGAATGCAAACTAGTACAGCCACTATGGAGAACAGTGTGGAGATTCCTTAAAAAACTGGAAATAGAACTGCCTTATGACCCAGCAATCCCACTGCTGGGCATACACAAGAGGAAACCAGAATTGAAAGAGACACATGTACCCCAATGTTCATCGCAGCACTGTTTATAATAGCCAGGACATGGAAGCAACCTAGATGTCCATCAGCAGATGAATGGATAAGAAAGCTGTGGTACATATACACAATGGAGTATTACTCAGCTGTTAAAAAGAATACATTAGAATCAGTTCTAATGAGGTGGATGAAGCTGGAGCCGATTATACAGAGTGAAGTAAGCCAGAAAGAAAAACACCAATACAGTATACTAACACATATATATGGAATTTAGAAAGATGGTAATGATAACCTTGTATGCGAGACAGCAAAAGAGACACAGATGTCTAGAACAGTCTTTTGGACTCTGTGGGAGAGGGAGAGGGTGGGATGATTTGGGAGAATGGCATTGAAACATGTATAATATCGTATGTGAAACGAATCACTAGTCCAGGTTCGATGCATGATACAGGGTGCTCAGGGCTGGTGCACAGGGATGACCCAGAGGGATGGGATGGGGAGGGAGATGGGAGGGGGGCTCAGGATGGGGAACACATGTACACCCATGGCTGATTCATGTCAATGTATGGCAAAACCAATACAATATTGTAAAGTAATTAGCCTCCAAAAAATAAATACATAAATTTAAAAAAATAAAAGAAATAAAGAAAAGTTTTTGATTTGGATGTTTATTATTACTAAAGTACACAGTAGAAAATATGTTCACTGCAATCACTTCTTTTCAATGGAGCTTCATTTTTATCTTTCCTCCTTCTTCTTTAATCCATAATGTGTACTCTGGACAGCACATAATGTTTATCATTTGTTCCTTTTCTTTTGCAAAATGACAGGTTTTGTAATTTCAGCAAAATGGCCTCAGTTGGGGGAATAAATGAGTTTAATTCTCCCTTAGGTGATTAAAATTGAGGATAGGTGGGATGTTTCTTTCATATGTTATATCTTCAGCTTTATAATTTTATGTTCAAGCTAGTTTATTTTTCTAAGTCCTCCCTTTTCTTCTCCCTCCTCTGAAGGCAAAGTAAATTGCTTTACTTTGGAGAAATGTGCCAGCAGCATCCTGCAAAATCTTAGAGAAAGCTTATCCATTGTCATAAATTTTGGAAGATTCATGGATCCCTATAAAAGACATAAAAAGTCAGTGCTTGGAAGTTAATGATGATGATTTTTTACTTTTCTTCCCTTTCATATGCAAGGGGTGGGGGTGGGCATATTTCCTCAATTTTAATGATAGTGATACTTGATCAGAGGTAGTCATTCTCCTCCAGCTTTAATGGGAGGGAGTGACTGCTCATCCAAAAAATAGAGCCTAGTCTGCAGCAAGAATTATGTGTGTCTGGATGAAAGGAATTGGTTTGGATCTTCTAGCATATATCAATAAGTTTAGTTTCCTTTGTATAACTTACAAAGTTCCTTTCATTTCTTTTACTTTATGAACGGTGATTGAAGTAGAGGTTTAAAAGAACTAAATATATGGCTGCAATTCCCTGCAACTATTATGCTTCCTTCCATATGTCAGGCTGAAGACAATTATCAATAAAATGTATAGAATTATTATTTGGCACTGACAGTTACCACCTATCACACACATTTATAAAGGGCACATGGGATATGTTGGGTTAGGTTTTCCAAGTCTTTACAAATAGCTCTTTTGATCTTTGATTGTTTTAATTCATTTAAAAGGGTGTCTAACACATATTTTTTAATCTTCCATTTTGTATATTTAAAAAAATCCTCGCTATCCTTCATGTCCCACATTCCTAAGGAGAGTTTTCTTTCTTTCTTTTTTTTTTTAATTAATTTTTTTTATTTATTTATTTCTTTTTTGGTTTTTGTTCTTTGGTAGGGAAGCAGACTCTTTTCTTTTCTCCCTGAAATAATCTAGTGATAGTTTTTTTAAAAATGGAAAACATGAACTCAAATGGTTCAGTTTAATGGCTGAGTCGTTTTTAACTGGTGGTATATATTGCAAAAAATACTTCCCAGTCATCATTTGATCTATTACCTAAAACCAAAAGCATTTGATCAGTGAGTCTGTGAGAAAGACTAATCACTTTAGCATTCTCCTGTGAAAACCTTTTCCATTTGTTAGTAGTATCTCGCGATATTTTCTTTGAGATCCAAGGAATCTTTTACCCTCATGTCTCTTCCCAGAGAGGAAATGAGAGACTCTATCTGAAGGAAACAATTCGGGAGAAAAATAAATGGTCACATCACCCTGGACATACTTTGGGGATGTTTCCAAAGTTAATTTCTCCTGAAGGAAGGGCAGTAATCAGGCACTCACTTTGGAAGGTCAAAGTCTTATTTTTAGCCATTTAAAATGGAAATGTTAATAAGAATAAAATTAGAGTAAACAGTCGACAGCCCATGTGAGAATCATCCAAGTTATGAACAAGAGGAGGCATTTAAACGATAAAAATATAATTGCTGAAATCATGTTGGAAAGGAAAAAAGAGATTAGACTGAGAATACGCTATGGGGTTTTAATCAGATCTTTGCTCCTGTTTACACACCCTCTCAATCAAGCTGTGGCCTTTCTCTTGGGTCTGGAGTGGAGGGAGGGTGACACTTCAGAGAAAGGTAGGGAACATATTCCCTCTTCCCATTTCCCACCACGTGCCAGTCTCCGGGCCCAGTTTACTTCTTGCTGGAGCCGCACCCCCATGCAGGAGTGAATGTAGGAGGGGATGGCCTTTCCCTCCTCTGAAGGGACGGGGGTCTTTGAGGAGAGATGTGCTGATAGAAGGGGGCTTTCCAGATGGCTCGGCGGTGAAGAATCTGTTGGCTGATGCAGGAGACTCGGGAGACGTGCTTTTGATCCCTGGGTTGGGAAAATCCCCTGCAGTAGGAGATGGCCGCCCACTTCAGTATTCTTGCCTGGAAAATTCTGTGGACAGAGGAGCCTGGTGGGCTACAGTCCATGGGGTTGCAGAGAGTCAGACACAACTGAGCGACTGAGCAGGCATGCGTGTGCTGAGAAGGCTTTCTCTGTTTCTCTGGAAATCTAAAAAGGGACCAGTTGGGCTTCAGGACACCACTGAAAAACTTAACAGTGCTAGAATTGGCACTATTGTCGAAAAAGGCTTTAAGTTTCTGCTTTTTAAGGCTTGTCAAGGAAAACACTCAGTTCATCAACAGCTATTCACTGAAGCTTATTTTGTGCTAATGTTCAGAGTTTCACATCTGCTATCATATGGCTATACCAGGACAGAGCGGGCCCGTGGAAGTTCTTGTTGTGTGTGATTTAAGTTGCTTTGTCCATGGGGAGACGGGCGGGAGCACCCATCTGATGGGGACCGAGGCCTCTGCGGTCCTGTGACCTGCCTTTGAGCCCCAGTTCTCTTGCCCACAAGCAGTGGGACCTTCGTAACTTATCCAATCTCACTGTGCCTCAGTTTCCTCATCTGCTATATGGGGGTGATCATGCTATCTCCCCCCTAGAATTGCAGTAAAGTATGGAGAGCAGTGTCTGACACATTGTAACTTATGAGCCATGAGTGGAGGAGGCTGAGAATACCAATGAGTCTACTTTGCATTTAATGTGAGATGTGACTAAGCTGTACAAAATTGAAGTGACTCATTAAAAAGTGCTACAACAGCAATGAATTTTATTCTACCCCAAAATCTAGGTGTAAGAAATTCTTTTACTTCTCTAATTCAAATTTAATCTCTTCTGAGCCTGTCTTTCATTATGTAGGTTGGAAATAATGGCTCACTAGTTACTGGAGTTCTCTCTGTTGCCAGGTTGGGCAGAGGTGCTGTTGAGGCGGGAAGGTGAATCCTACAATGAGAATGTTTGGGGATGAGTCTCATGTTTTTGGTTTAAATGGATATCTGCACAAGCTCACATCTCTCCTTGATGGGGAGAGGCTCTTTTGTTCTACAACCCCACCCCCTGACCAACTCCAGATTTATGGTGGTATAACTGACAAATAAAATCGAACATATTTAAAATGTACAATGTGATGATTATGTATATAAGTATACATTGCGAAGGCTTCCCAGGTGCTGCCAGTGGTAAAGAACCCGCCTGCCAATGCAGGAGACACAAGAGATGCGGGTTTGATCCCTGGGTTAGGAAGACCCCTGGAGGAGGGCATGGCAACCCACTCCAGTATTCTTGCCTAGAGAATCCCATGGACAGAGAAGCCTGGTGGTTTACAACCTACAGGGTCGCAAAATTGGACACCACTGAAGTGACTTAGCACACACACGCACATGCACTGTGAACTTATTACACATCCTCAAATAAATCAACACACTCATCACCTTACGTGCTTATAGTTTAGTTGCTAAGTCTGTTCAACTCTTTTGTGACCGATGGACTATAGTCCACCAGGTTCCTCTGTCCATGGGCTTTCCCAGGCAAGAATGCTGGGGTGGGTTGCCATTTCATTCTTCAGGGATCTTCCTGACTCAGGAATCGAGCCCATCGCCTAGACTTGTAGGTGGAGTCTTTGCCACTGAACCACCCAGGAAGACCATCGTATCACATAGTTACCATTTTTGTTTGTTTGGTGATGGTCAGAAGCCTTAAGATCTAAATCTTTAGTAAATTTCAGATATACAATACAGTATTTTTTTAATGAGACACAATTGATATTTAGCATATTAGTTTCAGATGAATAATTTAATGACTCAATATCTTATATACATTGTGAAATGATCACAATAATTCTAGTTATTATTGTAATTTACATTGTAGTAATTCCATCACACATATAGTTACAATTTTTTTTCTTGTGATGAGAACTTTTAAGATCTACTATCTCCAGTTCAGTTCAGTTCAGTCACTCAGTCATGTCCAACTCTTTGTGACACCATGAACCACAGCACGCCAGGCCTCCCTGTCCATCACCAGCTCCTGGAGTTCACCCAAACTCGTGTCCATTGAGTCGGTGACGCCATCCAACCATCTATCCTCTGTCATCCCCTTCTCCTCCCAACTTCAATCTTTTCCAGCATCAGGGTTTTTTCAAATGAGTCAGTTCTTCACATCAGGTGGCCAAAGTATTGGAGTTTCAGCTTCAGCATCAGTCCTTCCAATGAACACTCAGGACTGATTTCCTTCAGAATGGACTGGTTGGATCTCCTTGCAGTCCAAGGGACTCTCAAGAGTCTTCTCCAACACCGCAGTTCAAAAGCATCAATTCTTTGGCGCTCAGCTTTCTTTATAGTCTAACTCTTAGCAACTGTCAAATGTACATTACAGTGTTATTAACTACAGTCCCATGCTTATGCTCTTCAGAGCTCATTCATCTTGTAACTGAAAGTCTGTACCCTTTAATCAACATCTCCCCACTTCTCCCACCCCCAGCCCCTGGCAGCCACCATTCTATTCTATGAGTTCATTATTTTTTTAGAGTTCACACTTAAGTGACATGACGCAGCTTTTCTCTTCTGCGACCAGTCGGAGGCTGGGTCTTTGTGAGGCTAGCTGCTTGCTCAGGTGCTCCTCCTGTCTGGTCTCCCTACCTACACAAAGCCATCATTCCTTTCAGAGGTCCTGCCGTCTCCTCACTTTGCAGAACTTCTTTTGCTGTAGACCCCACAACTCTCAGTTCCTTTCCTGGATCTCAGGAGAAGCTCTTCTTCCAACCGCTTACCTTATTCCCTTCTTTTCTTTCCCTTCAGACCCTGCCTCACTCCCTAAATGTGTATAGACTTTAAGGGAAAAAGAAAATTCAGAAAGATGCATAATCTTTTGGCAGTTTCTGCTTGGGCCTTATCACGTGAAGTCCCCTGAAAAGAAAACGTAAAACCTAGTGGCCATTTTGTAACCAGGAAGGCAAATTATGGGAAAATGAACACACATGTGAACTTCACCATTTGGGTTTCAGCAATAATTTCAGAGTGGAACAGGGGACTTAGGCTTTTCTAGAGTTCCTCAGAGGCTCCTTTGACACTTGTAAGAACCATCTTCTCAGTCACTCCTTGAAATCAACAAGTCATGTCACAGGCAGTTAATGCCGTTTTAGTCATTTCCAACCTATTTTACCGCCCATGTATTTTCTTTCATCAGCAAATGCAGCACGATTCTTCTCAGAACAGATATTGCAGATGGTGGAAGTGCAGAGTCCAGCGATGCAAACACACCGAGGTAACACTGAAACAATTATTTGCCCTGAATTTTAAAATAGACGTTTGTTTTATAGTGTTGGGGGAGATTATGCAGAGGTCGTGACTGCCGTCTGACCCGCGATCTGCACTGGGGCAATTGGAGGCTTCCCCACCCGACTCTGCTCTTGGAATGTACATTCTGACCACCATTCCATAGCTGGGGCTGCTTCGAGGATGGCGCCTTGAAAGAGTAAGTGCTGTTGAGACCATCTGAACTGAACACACGACGGAACCTCTAAATGAAATTTAAAGATACTGATGGACGGGTGTGGGGCTCTACTCATTTTGCCTCGGCCTCGGACAAGCCTGGGAAGTCCCCTTGCTGATTAAACCATCTTAAGTTCTCTTGCTTATGAACCCTGCCACTTACCAGTCCGAAGTGGCCTCCCTCTTTCTCCACTCTGTCCGTGTCCTGTGTGTGTGTGTGTGTGTGTGTGTGTGTGTGTGTGTGTGTGTGTTTAGGGAGGAAGGGGAACAATTTGCAAGCCAATACATAGAACTGAAACAAGCCAGTCACCATAACTTCTATAAAATACGACCTATTAGATCACACAAAGCAAAACTGTGAACCTTGGTTATCTGTGACCTTGGAATATTTATGTGACTTTGAAGAAATGCTTGACAACCTGCTACCTCCCAGGACAGGCACATTGATCTCTTTTGTTTTTCCTTACCGTTTCCTTTCTTTCTAATATTCTTTTCCTCATTATTTACTCTTTGTATCTCTCCATGTTCTCTGTCTCCTTTCTCTGTACTTTCCTTAATTTTCTATTATAGAATAGTTATCTTCCAGCTCCAGTGGGGATAATCAGGACTAAAGAGATTATGATTTCCTACACAGAGATGTTTTCTTTCCTTTCATCTGAAGAACTGCTTTATTTTCTCATTAAGAGAATGTTGCATATGTGTAATACAGTATCCTTCTCTCTCTTTTTTTTTTTTCTAGCCCAGATATCTAAACTTTAATTTAGGGAACCAACACACTCTCAATAAATACCATTCCTCGAGTCCTCATCAGAGAAAATAGGATGATAATAAGGTCAATTTTCTCTGCACCAGAACAAGTGTTTAGGTTTCTAAGTTGATACTCCCTTGGATATTTTTAAGACCTCGCATTTATATTGAGGTCAAGACTTTAATTGTGAAAGTCCAAAGATTTTTGCTTCCCTTAGGAAGCCACGCACAAAAAAATGTTGTTGCTATTTTTGCAGCAGCATTTTTCTGGAGGTACTTATTGTCAGTTAACATTGCTTCAAGTGAGCAAAAATTATGTATCAGCAATTTAACCAACTATAAAGATAATAGAAATAGTTTCTCTCCTCTAGAACAATATTCAGCAAACTATCAAGATTGCTGGGAGAAATATCAATAACCTCAGGTATGCAGATGATACCACCCTTATGGAAGAAAGTGAGGAAGAACTAAAGAGCCTCTTGATGAAAGTGAAAGAGAGTGAAAAAGTTGGCTTAAAACTCAACATTCAGAAAACTAAGATCATGAAATCCAGTCCCATCACTTCATGGCAAATAGATGGGGAAACAGTGGAAACAGTGTCAGACTTTATTTTGGGGGGCTCCAAAATCACTGCAGATGGTGACTGCAGCCATGAAATTAAAAGTGCCTACTCCTTGGAAGGAAAGTTATGACCAACCTAGATAGCATATTCAAAAGCAGAGACATTGCTTTGCCAGCGAAGGTCCATCTAGTCAAGGCTATGGATTTTCCAGTAGTCATGTATGGATGTCAGAGTTGGACTATAAAGAAAGCTGAGCCCCAAAGAATTGATGCTTTTGAACTGTGGTGTTGGAGAAGACTCTTAAGAGTCCCTTGGACTGCAAGAAGGTCCAACTAGTCCATCCTAAGGGAAATCAGTCCTGGGTGTTCATTGGAAGGATTGATGTTGAAGCTGAAACTCCAATACTTTGGCCACCTGCTGTGAAGGGCTGACTTATTTGAAAAGACCCCGATGCTGGGAGAGATTGAGGGCAGGAGGAGAAGGCGACAACAGAGGATGAGATGGCTGGATGGCATCACTGACTCAATGGACATGAGTTTGAATAAACTCCGGGAGTTGGTGATGGACAGGGAGGCCTGGCGTGCTGCAGCCTGTGGGGTCGCAAAGAGTCAGACACGAGTCAGTGACTGAGCTGAACTGAACTGATGGTTTGTGGGCCAAATTTTGCTCACTGACTGTTAATAAAGGTTTATTGAGACACAGCTTCGCTCGTTTCTCCCCCGAATTGGCTATGGCTGCTTTTGTGCTGCAGTGGCAGGGTAGAATAGTTGTCACAGAGACAGCATGGTTTGAAAACCTTTAAGTACTCTCTGGCCCTTTGCAGAAAACGTTTCTGACCCTGCTAAGGAAGCCAACATTGAAGTGTAGGGAGTGGTATGGAGTGGACCAGGAGACAGAGGACCCTTTTTGCTCACATTTATTATACTCTATGCTGGATAAAGAGTGGAAGCCTGCTGTTTCCACTGTAACCAGTACATACTTCTTTTGTAGTACTTGTCACTGAGGAATTGCGGTTATTATTTTTAAATAATCTTCTTTCGTACTGTTGCTGCTGCTGCTGCTAAGTCACATCAGTCCTATCTGACTCTGTGCAACCCCGTAGACAGCAGCCCGCCAGACTCCGCTGTCCCTGGGATTCTCCAGGCAAGAACACTGGAGTGGGTTGCCATTTTCTTCTCCAATGCAGGAAAGGGAAAAGTGAAAATGAAGTCGCTTAGTCATTCCCGACTCTTAGTGAGTCCATGGACTGCAGCCTACCAGGCTCTTCTGTCCATGGGAGTTTCCAGGCAAGAGTATTGGAGTGGGGTGCCATTGCCTTCTCTGCTCTTACTGTTAGATTGTGCTTATTCAGCAAACACTGAGGATCTGCTTTGTGCCAGGCATTGCTCTAGGCATGGAAGATATGGCAGTATATAACAACAACAACAAAATCTTGGCGCACCTCCTTTTTCTTTCTTTGCTGTCCTACCTCCACCATGGAGTTTACAGTCTAGATCTGGGGTTGCAAATCAAAATGGCTTCAGAGACCAGGCCAGTAATGTAAGTGAGTGAAGCAGTCTGTTTGGGATGCAATGCCAAAATACCATAGATGGGGTGGCTTATAAACAACAAATGTTTCTTATAGTTTGGAGGCTGAAAAGTTCAGGGTCATGGGGCCAGCCGGTTCAGTGTCAGCTTCTTGTTGACAGACTTCTTTTCACTGTACCCTCACATGGCTCAAGGGACAAGCAAGCTCTCTGGGGCACTGATCTATTCATGAGGGTCACACCCTCATGACCTAATCGCCTCCCCAGAGTTGCCACTCCTGGTATTATCCCCCTTGTGGGTTAGAATCTCAATATGTGAATTTTGCAGGGACATGAATATTCAGACCATAGGTCCAGGTATAAGATAGATTCACCTTAAAACAATAATTTTTGCTTGTTTGTTTTGGCTGTGCTGGGTCTCTTCGCTCTGTGCGGGCTCTCTCTAGCTGTGGGCACAGCCTTCTCCTTACTGTGGCTCCTCTTGCTGCAGAGCATGGGCTGCAGGGCGCTTGGGCTTCAGGAGTTATGGCACCTGGGCTCACTAGTTGCTGCTCTCGCCTTCTAGAACTCTGGCTCAGTAGTTGTGATGTATGGGCTTAGCCGCTCCTCGGTCTGTGGGACCTTCCCAGATCAGGGATCCAACTCGTGTCCCCTGAATTGGCAGGTGGATTCGTTACCACAAGCCACCAGGGTAGCCCAGTTGTGAATGTTTTTAACATCCTTTCCCCTATAGAATTCTCTTATCAACAGATTATAGCTCATCTGCTTCTGTTGAAAGGTGGTTTTCCAGGCTTGCTCAACACAGGTTCTTGGGTAAGAAACAGTCAAGAGACTGTCTCTATGATCTGTTATTTCCATTCAGCGTTCTGCATCCACAGATGTTTAAATGTAGATGTCTGATAACTCTTTGCAACTCTCTAAATCCTTCTTTAGTTTGTAAATAGCTATCTCAAGAGAAAACTAGGAAGAAAATCAAGTGAAAGGAGTTTCTGCAGATGGATTCAGATTAGCATTATTCATTAACCTCAGCAGTTTGTGCTGGTTAATAATCGCTAACACACTGCACTTGGGAGATTACTTATTAGGTGGTATAAATGTCCCTTCAAAGACATTCTTGCTATTTCATTTAAAAGGCAATGAATTAGCTCTGGACATCTGCCAGCTATAATTTCCATTTAGTGGAACTGTGCTCCTACATAGCATATTAGATTATAGTGCTGGGAAATTTTCACCATCAAGTAACATCCTGTTTCCTAGTGAGGGAAAGAATTGAAGACAAGAACAGTGTCAGGAGTGATGATAAAACTTACATGTTATTTTTTGACACAAATTGTCTTAGATTTATTTTTAAGTATCAAGTAAATGCATACTTAGATCAGGAAATAGATGCAATATGACATATTATTTTGAAGCTTGGTATGGAGTGTGATAGTTCAGAATCTAGAGGCATACAGACCTGGGTTCTGTCTGTCAGTCACCTGTTAGGTGTGATGTGGGCAAATTACTCAACCTCTATGAACCTCAATTTCCTCAGAGCAAAAGAAGGATAATAACAGTGATTCTGTATGATGTTTTGAAGGTTAAGCATTCAGTGCTTGGAAGGTTCTTAACAGAGTGAATGGCACAGGGTGGCGGTGGTGTTGTTTAGTCACTAAGTCATGTCCAAGCCTTTGTGACCTCATGGACTGAAGCCGCCAGGCTCCTCTGTCCATGGGATTCTCCAGGCAAGAATAAAGGAGTGCGTTGCCATTTCCTTCTTCAGGGGATCGTCCTGATCCAGTGATCAGACCCATGTCTCCTGAATTGCAGGCAGATTCTTTACTGCTGAGTCACCAGGGATGCCCCCATGGCACAGGTAAGGCCCTTAGTAAGTGGAAGTTATACTTATTATATGATCAAATTCTTCTAGAAATTAATCTATTCCTTGTTTTAAACTTTGGTGTACAATTTTGGAAAAAAGTCTCTTAGACATTACTTTGTAGGGTTTGAAATGGGAATGACTAGAGCTCAGTTCCTATTGTTTATTTAATTGTGGGATTTGTGACAAGTCATTTGTTCATTCCTGCACTGATCTACTTGTGTATTCTGTGTAACTTGGTTCTATTCTATGACAGCTTTTAGATATGGGGGATAAAGAGTGAAGAAGAAAAGACAAGGTTTTTATCTATACAATGGTTACATTTTAATATGTTAGACAAAAATATAACAAAAATAAATATCAAAATAATAATATAAAATACTTTGAAATGATATTATGAAGAAAATAAAAACAGGCCACTGTGTTGGTAGGTAATTGTGAGGGATGGCACTAGAGTGTGTAGCAAGGTTTGAGAAGATGTTATTTCATTTAAGACTTGAATCACAAAGCAAGAAAAATGCAGAGATCTATGAGAAGAATATTCCAGAGAGAACTGTTGAGGAAGTTTGTGTATACCATGGTGGCGATTTTGGATCCAATTTTAAGAATAATAGAAAGTCACTGGAAAATGTTAATCAGGAGAAAGGCCATGTTCTGATTTTTATTATTTAGTCTTTTGGGGGATCTTTTTCTTCCATGTGAAAAGTGGACAATAATGGTAGTTACACAATAGGATACTAGAGGTTTAAAAGAACAGTACAAATAAAGTACTAGGTTCAGTTCAGTTCAGTCATGTCTGACTCTTTGCGACCCCATGAATCCCGCACGCCAGGCCTCCCTGTCCATCACCAACTCCCGGAGTTGACTCAGACTCACGTCCGTCGAGTCCGTGATGTGATGCCATCCAGCCATCTCATCCTCTGTTGTCCCCTTCTCCTCCTGCCCACAATCCCTCCCAGCAGCAGAGTCTTTTCCAATGAGTCAACTCTTCACATGAGGTAGCCAAGGTACTGGAGCTTCAGCTTTAGCGTCATTTCCTCCAAAGAAATCCCAGGGCTGATCTCCTTCAGAATGGACTGGTTGGATCTCCTTGCAGTCCAAGGGACTCTCAAGAGTCTTCTCCAACACCACAGATCAAAAACATCAATTCTTCGGTGCTCAGCCTTCTTCACAGTCCAACTCTCACATCCATACATGACCACAGGAAAAACCATAGCCTTGACTAGACGGACCTTAGTCGGCAAAGTAATGTCTCTGCTTTTGAATATGCTATCTAGGTTGGTCATAACTTTTCTTCCAAGGAGTAAGCGTCTTTTAATTTCATGGCTGCAGTCACCATCTGCAGTGATTTTGGAGCCCCCCAAAATAAAGTCTGACACTGTTTCCACTGTTTCCCCATCTATTTGCCGTGAAGTGATGGGACCGGATTTCATGATCTTAGTTTTCTGAATGTTGAGCTTTAAGCCAACTTTTTCACTCTCCACTTTCACTTTCATCAAGAGGCTTTTTAGTTCCTCTTCACTTTCTTCCATAAGGGTGGTGTCATCTTCATATCTGAGGTTATTGGTATTTCTCCCGGCAATCTTGATTCCAGCTTGTGCTTCTTCCAGACCAGCATTTCTCATGATGTACTCTGCATAGAAGTTAAATAAGCAGGATGACAATATACAGCCTTGATGTACTCCTTTTCCTATTTGAAATCAGTCTGTTGTTCCATGTCCAGTTCTAACTGTTGCTTCCTGACCTGCCTACAGATTTCTCAAGAGGCAGGTCAAGTGGTCTGGTATTCCCATCTCTTGAAGAATTTTCCACAGTTTATTGTGATCCACACAGTCAAAGGCTTTGGCATAGTCAATAAAGCAGAAATAGATGTTTTTTCAGGAACTCTCTTGCTTTTTCCATGATCCAGCGGATGTTGGCAATTTGATCTCTGGTTCCTCTGCCTTTTCTAAAACCAGCTTGAACATCTGGAAGTTCACGGTTCACGTATTGCTGAAGTCTGGCTTGGAGAATTTTGAGCATTACTTTACTAGCATGTGAGATGAGTACAATTGTGTGGTAGTTTGAGCATTCTTTTGCATTGCCTTTCTTTGGGATTGAAATGGAAACTGACCTTTTCCAGTCCTGTGGCCACTGCTGAGTTTTCCAAGTTTGCTGGCATATTGAGTGCAGCACTTTCACAGCATCATCCTTCAAGATTTGAAATAGCTCAGCTGGAATGCCATCACCTCCACTAGCTTTGTTTGTAGTGATACTTTCTAAGGCCCACTTGACTTCACATTCCAAGATGTCTGGCTCTAGGTGAGTGATCATACCATCATGCTTATCTTGGTTGTGAAGATCTTTTTTGTACAGTTCTGTGTATTCTTGCCACCTCTTCTTAATATCTTCTGCTTCTGTTAGGTCCAGACCATTTCCTTTATCGAGCCCATCTTTGCATGAAATGTTCCCTTGGTATCTCTAATTTTCTTGAAGAGATCTCTAGTATTTCCCATTCTGTTGTTTTCCTCTATTTCTTTGCATTGATTGCTGAAGAAGGCTTTCTTACCTCTTCCTGCTGTTCTTTGGAACTCTGCATTCAGATGCTTATATCTTTCCTTTTCTCCTTTGTTTTTCACCTCTCTTCTTTTCACAGCTATTTGTAAGGCCTCCCCAGACAGCTATTTTGCTTTTCTGCATTTCTTTTCCATAGGGATGGTCTTGATCCCCGTCTCCTGTACAATGTCATGAACCTCATTCCATAGTTCATCAGGCACTCTATCTATCAGATGTAGGCTCTTAAATCTATTTCTCATTTCCACTGTATAATCATAAGGGATTTGATTTAGGTCATACCTGAGTGGTCTAGTGGTTTTCCCTACTTTCTTCAATTTGAGTCTGAATTTGATAATAAGGAGTTCATGATCTGAGCCACAGTCAGCTCCTAGTCTTGTTTTTGTTGACTGTATAGAGCTTCTCCATCTTTGGCTGCAAAGAATATAATCAATCTGATTTTGGTGTTGACCATCTGGTGATGTCCATGTGTAGAGTCTTTTCTTGTGTTGTTGGAAGAAGGTGTTGTTGGAAGAGGGAAGACCTATAAGACCTTTTAGAACTTACACCCAAAAAAGATGTCCTTTTCATTATAGGGGACTGGAATGCAAAAGTAGGAAGTCAAGAAACACCTGTAACACCAAGTAACAGGCAAATTTGGCCTTGGAATGCGGAATGAAGCAGGGCAAAGACTAAGAGTTTTGCCAAGAAAATGCACTGGTCATAGCAAAATACTAGGTACTGACATATATAACCTCAAAATACAGGTTGAGCATTATTATTTTTGTGTAACTGATTCTGTTTTTACTGCAGCTGCTTTGGACTGAATTGTGTCACCCTCCCCCCATTTCGTATGTTGAAGGGCTAGCCACCCAATGTGACTGTGTTTGAGATAGGGCCTGTAGGAGGTAGTCGAAGTTAAATCATGTTGTAAGGATAGGGCCTTTGATGTGCTGGTGCTCTTATGAGACTACGAAGAGACCCCAGGAGGTGAGTTTGGATGGAGCAATCTCCAGTCTTACTTGGTTTTCTATGTGAAGAACAGCAAGCATCTGGGAAGATACACTGGTCAGCGGTAGATGTATTGTCCATGAACCCAGGAACAAGATTTATTTTAGCTAATACTCTGAGTACATGAACTAAGCAGTCATGACTTCTAGGTTCATTAGCTCTGAAGCAATGCTTTGCAAGTCTGTCTGCATTTACTAATGACTGCGAGATTTTAAAAGTCACAGATTCCTGGATTCTACCTAGAGAGATTTTGATTTAGTAGTTTAGTGATGGAACCCTGTAATATGTATTTTTGACACAATATCTCAAACACTCTGCTAAATTTGGAATGTACTGGTTTTAGAATATAAAGTGATGCCATAACTTTTGTTCAAAAACATCAGCCTTTATCTAGAGGACATCTGTCCCTAGGAGATTATGGTTATTTAAACTGAGAGCTTAGTTGTTTTTTTTTTTTTGAATGAAGCTCTGTTATGTAAAACATGATTTTAAGAAGCTATGTAAGACCACTCTTTGGTTCAGTGCTTGAGAATCTGCCTGTCAGTGCAGGGGTCATGGGTTTGATCCCTGGTCCGGGAAGATTCCACAAGCTGCTAGACAACTAAGCCTGTGTGCCACAGTTGCTGAGCCCAGGCTCCAGAGTCTGTGAGCCATATAACTAGTGAAGGCCACTCCCTCTAGGACCCTTGAGCTGCAACTATTGAGCTCAGGTGCAGTGACTACTGAAGTGTGGGAGCCTAGAGCCGGTATTCAACAGGAGAAGGCACGGCAGTGAGAAGCCGGTGTACCTCACCTAGAGTGGCCCCTGCTTGCTGCAACTGGGGAAAAGCCCATGTATAGCAAAGAAGACACAGGGAAGCCAAAATAACTAACTAAATAAATAAACTAAAAAAGCTGTGCAGACTGAGAGCGCAAACATGGACATCAAGCGGGGAGAGAGGGTGGGAAGAGCTGGGCGACTGGGATGACACACATACACTGTTGATGCTATGCATGAAAGAAATACATAAGGAGAACACACTGTATAGCTCAGGGAACTCTGCTCAGTGCTCTGTGGTGACCTACATGGGAAGGAAATCCAGAAAAGAGGGACTCTGTATAGCTAGTTCACTTTGCTGTGCAGTAGAAACTAACACAACATCGGAAAGCAACTATACTCCAACAGTAATTCACTGAAAAAAAATGTGCCTCAAAATGGCTTTGTACATGTCCTCTGGATGTTGAATTTATAGACTGAAATCCCAGTGACACTACCTACTAGATATGCAATGTGGGACAAATTGTTTGACTCATTTTATTCATCTGTAAATGAAATGATGATGGTAACGCCCCAAATCCTAGACCAAGTCATATTTAAAACCAACATAAGAAGAAATACAAAGTCTGAATAGTCCCATCTATTAATTGAACCCATAATTAAAAACTTTTCCACAAATTAAACTACATCTCAGGTGACTTTGCTAGTTTATTCTAGAAAATAATAAGAAAGAATGTCACTCTTACACAAACTCTTTCAGGCAAAGGGATAGGAGAGAATACTTTCCACTTGCTTTTTGAAGATTGCAAAACAATAATAAATCCTGAAAAGCATTTACGAAGAAAGATTGTTATTGGTTATACTCAACCGTTGTACAAAACAGTTAGCATTAGCTGGCCTGAGACTCCATCCTTAGAAAGGCCTGTTTGCAGCATTAGCTCTTGGCTGGTGTCTGGAAACTTGGATTTCAGGAGTATTCCCCCTGTTGCCTGGTTGATGAGTGACACACTGGGCCTAAACTGTTTGTACAAGAAACACGATTGCTCTGGGAATCTGGAATTTTAGTATGTGCTAGGCAAGAATACCTCGGAGAAGGCAATGGCACCCCACTCCAGTACCCTTGCCTGGAGAATTCCATGGATAGAGGAGCCTGGTGGGCTGCAGTCCATGGGGTCACACAGAGTCAGACACGGAGTGACTTCACTTTCACTTTCATGCACTGGAGAAGGAAATGGCACCCACTCCAGTGTTCTTGCTGGAGAATCCAGGGGGGGGCTGGGGCTGCCGTCTATGGGGTCACACAGAGTCGGACACGACTGAAGCGACTTAGCAGCAGCAGCAGCAGCAGCAGCATTAGCAGCAGCAGCAGCAGCAGGCAGGGTACCTATGTGACCAGCCCGGGATTATTAACTCTGGGCACTGAGTCTCTAATGAGCTTCCCTGGTAGACAATACTTCTTCTGTGTTGTCACAGTTGAATGCTGGAAGGATTCAGCGTGTCCTGACTCCACCGGGAGAAGACTCTTGGAAACTTGTTCTTGGCTTTCTCCATACTTTACTCCTTATGCTTTTTGCCTTTGTTGAATTTGCTTTGTATCTCTCTGCTTGTATAACTAAATACCGAATCCTGTGAGTCCTTCTAATGAGCCATAAAACCTGAAGGCACCGTCGGAGACCCCCAAAAGATACATGCACTACAGCTTTAACTAATCTGATGTCATGAAAAAGCAATAAAAGATACAAGAATTATTTACATATGATCATGTGTGTAGAATTAAAAAAATAAGTTTAGCAAGGCTGCTAGGTACATCATCAAAGTTTTTCAAATTGACCACATTTTTTTTTAACAGTCATAGAGTATAAGAAAATCCAGTAGTATCAAATAGTATTAAGGACTGTGTTGTTGTTGATTAGTCCCTAAGTCGTTTCTGACTTTGCAGTCCTATGGACCATGTAATCCACCAGGCTTCTCTGTCTGTGGGATTTCCCGGGCGAGAATACTGGAGTGGGTTGCCATTTCCTTCTCCAAGGGATCTTCCTGACCCAGGGATCGAATCCACGTCTCCTGAATTGGCAGGCGGATTCTTTACCACTGGTCCACCAGGGAAGCATTAAGGACTAGAGTAAATCTAAAAGACGTGTAATACTGTTCCCAGAAAAAATATAAAATTTTACTGAGAGAAATTAAAGAAGACCTAAATATTTCTATGGATGTGCCATATTCATTGGAGAAGGCAATGGCACCCCACTCCAGTACTCTTGCCTGGAAGATCCCATGGATGGAGGAGCCTGGTGGGCTGTAGTCCATGGGGTCACTAAGAGTCGGACACGACTGAACGGCTTCACTTTCACTTTTCAGTTTCATGCATTGGAGAAGGAAATGGCAACCCACTCCAGTGCTCTTGCCTGGAGAATCCCAGGGACGGGGGAGCTTGGTGAGCTGCTGTCTATGGGGTCGCACAGAGTCAGACACACTGAAGCGACTTAGCAGTAGCAGCAGCAGCAGCCATATTCATGGATGAGAAGATTCAGTATAATACATATAGAAGCATTTTCCAAATTGATTTATAGATTTAATGGCATATCAATTAAAATTCCAATTATTTTTTAGTGAAAAGTGTCAAGCTGATTTTAATGTTTATATGGAAATGTCAGGGACCAAAAATAGTCAAGACTCCTTTGAAGAACAAGATCTAACCCAGGTCTCCTGCATTGCAGGCAGATTCTTTACCATTTAAGCCACCAGGGAAGCCCAAGAACAAGCCAGGAGGACTCACTTTATTCAATAGTTGCCATAAATAAATATATGTAAAATGTTTTTAGGTAAACGTGCTTTTTGCATATTGTCTATATATATACGTATATTTACATATGTACATAAATAAGTAAATATTTTTATTTATGACAATAATTTTATTCTAGTGCAGCAGGGGATGAACAGTCTTCTCAATGTGCTGAATCAATTGTTTAACCACATGGGAAACAATATCCTGGGTCTCGCAGAAATCATTCCAGATGAGAGTTATAGGCACAAATATGAAAAAGTAAAACAATAGTCAATGAAGCTTCTAGGAGAGAACTTTACACTCAGTGGAACTTTACATGGTGTCGGAAACATTCTGTAACCATGCTGTTCTTCACAGTAGCCGCTAGACTTATGTGCTTGCGGAGCCCTTGACATGTTGCTAATGTGAATGAAAAACTGAATTTTTATGTCTGAAAACTTCCAGTTGATATAAATTTAAATTTAAATAGCCATGAGTACCTAGTGACTATAGTAATGCACAGTGCAGTTCTTTACTATATTATAGGAAACTATGTTTATAACCTTGAGATGAGGAAAGATTTCTTGAACAGGACAGCAAAACGAGCAATTAAAAAGGGAAATATAATAAATTGGGCTACATTAAAGTTCTACATTCTTGTTCCTGCAAATTAAGCCATGAGATAATAGTACCATCTTATCAGAATATTAAAATTGAAAACAGTTAAAAAATATCAAGCATTAGTGATGATGTGGAGTTACAGGGATCCTCACACACTGCCAGGAGGCATGCAAGTTAGTTCAGCTGCTTTGAAGATAGTTTGGTATTTGTGTCCTAAAGTTGGAGGTATGTGTACCCTGTAACTCAGTCAGTATTTTCCCAACAGCAACACAAGCATGCGTGCTGTAAATGGCATGCCCAAGTATAGTCAAAGCAGTATTATTAGTTATGGCCCAAACCAAGAAAAGGCCCAAATAGTCATCATGAGTAAAATGAATATATGAATAATGGTAGGTTCATACAATGGACTTTTTAAAATAAAAATACAAATGAATCACAGCCACAAAACTAAACATGGCTTAATCGAATAAATATAGAGTAAAAAAGGCAGACTAAAGAGAATATATAATGTCTTATTCCCCTTCTGTAAAATTAAAAAAAAAAGGCAAAAGGAAACTGTGGGTTTAGAAGTCAGGATAGAAGTTGCCTTGGATGAGGATTAAAGAGTAGTGATTGGAAAGGGGCTTGAGGGAACCTCCAGGGCGGATGGTGTCTTATTTCTTCGCCTGGAAACTGCTTGCTTGGATATGTTTGCTATGTGATGATACACAGTTATGTGTTGTGCATTTTCCTGAATAGGTGATTTACCTCCAGAGAAATGCCAGTTGATGAACAAGTTAGATAATAAAAAATGAGCTACAAAATAGAGTAAATATAGGTATTAAGACAGCTCATTCAAATATAGAAAACAATGCACTCGTTTCAGAAATAATGAGAGCCATCGTGTCCTTGTGTTGATTCAGGGCTCACATCCGCGTTAGGTCGGGTTTCCGCAGGTGGTTCAGGACCCACTGGTGGGCAGGAGAGGACCGGTTGGCTTCCACCCAGCGAGCGTGTGAGGCGGGCCTGCGGGCGGGTGGCTGGTAGCTGGGAGGCCTGGCAGTGGTCTGGGGACAGATGTCCTGGCTGGTGGCTGAGGGCTCTCAAACTGGCAGCAGGCAAGCAGCGAGCGTCCAAGCCGGCAGGTGGTCGGTGCCGGGGGGACCATTGCAGGTAGTACTGGCCGGCACTTGGTGCTGTGCTAACAGGGCGCGGACATCGCTCCATGCCCTGGGAGGAAGGGGAGGGAGGGGATGCCATCAGACTCACGGAGGAGCGTGGTACAGGCAGGAAGTCAGGGGCGATTCAGTTCTGAGAAAAGGGTTCAGCGTGGACATTTTGGCAGGAGTCTCGAAAAGTGAAAGAGAAGTCGCTCAGTCCTGGCCGACTCTCTGTGACCCCAAGGACTGCAGCCCGCCAGGCTCCTCTGTCGGTGGGATTTTCCAGGCAAGAGGAACGGAGTGGGCTGCCATGAGTCTCCCAGCCTGGTGCTGTTTTGAGTCTACAGGTGGGAGGCTGGGCAGCTTGGAGCCTAGGAGAGGGAACTTGGTTGCTATACAATTTATAGAACCTAGGAAAAAATAATAGAAGACATAAAATATTAGCTCCAGAGGGGAACCTACAGCTTACCGAATTCAACTCCCTCATTTTGTAGGAAAGGAGACTAATATTATTGAATACCACCCATTAATTCCTTTTTATAAGGGAATCCATTTGATCCTCGTAACTGTCATGTGAATTAAATAGCATTATCTTTATTTTGGGCTTCTCAGATGACTCGGTAGTAAAGAATCCACCTGCAATGCAGGAGACACCGGTTCGATCCCTAGGTTGGGAAGATTGCCTGGAGAAGGGCATGACTACCTGCCCCAGTATTCTTGCCTGGAGAATTCCGTGGATAGACGAGCCTGGTGGGCTGCTGTCTGTGGGGTCGCAAAACAGTTGTACATGACTTCACAACTAAACAACAAGATTTCACACACATGGCAGAGAAGTTAAGGAACTACCTCTGTGTCAGAACTGTCGGTGCCATTCCCACTGCATCGAGGAGCACGTTATGGCAGAGTGGGGTCTAAAACTCAGCCCTCAGCTTGCAGGGTTACTCTATTTACAATTTGACAGAAATGACTGTGATTTTACTTACATGGATTGATTGAAAAGAGGATTACAATTTCAGTACCTCTCCTACCTCACTTGAGCTGAAAACACAGGTGGATTGATAGCTTAAGTGGGAAGCAGGGGTTTCCTGTGTCTGAGGGCTGTTGAAAATCTGATCTGTGCCCAAAATGGACTCAAAAACAGAGGGGTGCTTGAATGGATCAGCCGTATCTTTGGATTCCAGTTGAATTTTCCATGTTCAGAGTTAGGTCAGGAAAACCAGAGCGCGTAAAGAAAAAAATAAGAAAAAACTCAAATAGGAAACTTCTAGCCAACCATTCTGAAGCTCTTTTTGGATGAGAGGTGAGCTGATGGACCGGGGAGAGGCTAATGACACCTTTGCAGCTGACTACGGTCACAGACGTATTAGCCCTGAGGCAGGAGTGGGAAAGACAATGGAAAAGCTCTGCTAGGAGAGAGGAGGAGGATTTCCAAAGCCACCTGAAAAGCGAAATAATTACAGTCACCTCAAATTTAGCCAGAAACATAGCATGGACCAGTTGCTTAACACCTTTATTCATCGCGTCTGAATTGCAGATAAAAGCTTTTTGTCTGCTTTCGGTATGGAGACATAAGAATACTAGTAATTTTTGTTGTAAGAATGTTCCAATGATTTCACAGAGAGCCATATCTAAAGACAGGGTGTTGTTATTACTATTTCTTTCTGCCTTGTGTCTAGGGAGATTTTGAAAGATACTATCAATGGATTAGGTGGGTCAGGGACAAAACGTACCCCATCCTCCAGGAGCTTGAAATCTGTAGACCACAGACCATTTTCTCTGCCAGCAACTACATGTAGAAATGGAAATGAATACTTATCAGTATGTGGATAATGTCAGAGACTTCACTGCATTGTCTGTTGATGTTTAATCAAGACTCTGTTGTTGTTTTTGTTTAATTGCTAAGTCATGTCCAATTCTCTGTGACCCCATGGACTGTAGCCTGCCAGGCTTCTCTGTTCATGGGATTTCCCAGGCAAGAATACTGGAGTGGGTTGCCATTTCCTTTTCCAGGGGATCTTCCCGACCCAGGGGTCAAACCTGCGTCTCCAGCATCTCTTGCACTGGCATTCTTTACCACTGAGCCACCAGGGAAGTCCCGCTGTGTTGTTACCCTGCATTAAACCCTTGCATTGCCATATGGGTTTTCTCATTCTCTCTCTGTGTCGTGCTCCGTATTTTCTCCCTTTTTCTCTTCCAGCCTGTGCCCCTGCCCTTCCTCCCCCCACCCCTTTCCTTTATTTTAGGCGTTCACTGACTGACATGAAAAGTAAAAATTTTTGCCATGGGAGTTCTCTTTTTCTGTGTGATGCCAAATATCCGAATACTTGGAAACACCTGGTGATTTGGAAGATTCTGTTCAGTATATTGGGCTTCCCAGGTGGGCGCTAATGGTAAAGAACTAGCTTCCCATTGGGCGCTAGTGGTAAAGAGTCTGCCTGCCAATGCAGGAGATGTAAGAGGCACAGGTTCAATGCCTAGGTTGGGAAGATCCCCTGGAGGAGGGCATGGCAATCCACTCCAGTATTCTTGCTTGGAGAATTTCCATGGACAGAGGAGTCTGGCGGGCTATAGTCCATAGGGTTGCAAAGAGTTGGACACTACTGAAGCAACTGAGCATGCATGCACGTTCAGTAAAAAACACACGGTCCTGTTTTGGAGTAGGCGTCATAAATAAAATGCCCCAGGGATAAGAGACATCTGGTTCTTTCAGTCTAGATTTCATTTTCTCCTGTGGTAAAAGATACTTATACAGAGAAAAATATTCATGACTGTGATGAAAAAGAGAGACTGTGCCTGCTTGATGATGGACTATTGATACTCAGACTAGGGTCTGGAGACAAGGTTGGGAGGGTAGGAACTGTAGCTATAACTCACTGTATGGAAACATGGGTCTAGTTTAGACATATTTTTCAATAAAATCTAGATGTTTCCATTTTTAATGTGCAATATCCTCTTTTTCAAACATTAGCAATGATTTAAAAATCTTTTGAAATACCTCTTTAGGGCAAATAAAATATGCCAGTGTGTCAAATTCTGTTCACAGATCTTTGTCTACAGTTTTTGTGATAAGATCTTCATGAGAAATTTGGATTTTAATTGCATACAATGGGAAATTATTGACTAGTTTTAATAGCAGTGATATATATAATCTATACTTCCAAAACAACCTCTTGGCCACTGTGTGGAGAGTGGCTTCTGGGTGCGCAAGAGTGAAAGAAGGTCATGGCCTTTATCCAGGTAAGAGTGGTAGCCCTGATATGTGAGGTGGCCACGGAAGTAGGTGAATCTGAGTTACAATAAATTAGAAAAAAGCAGAATCAAGACTGTCTCAGAGATTTGAGGCTGAAGCAGCGTAGAATGTGATGCCATCTACCAAGAAAGTGAAGAGGGGAAAGGATTAAGTTCCAAGTAGGAGCAGAACTCAATTTTGGTTAAGTTCTTCCTCTAATTTCTTACATGGAATGCTTAGTTCACTTATTATTTCTGTTAAAATTGATAGCATTTCTGTTTGACTCTGTCAAGATTGTTATTTTTACTTTTTGGTGATTTCCTTCAATAGTCTATCTTATTTTTTTATTTCCTTTCTGATACAGACTTATTTAAGAGAACATTTTAAAATAACTAAGTGGTTCTGGCTTTGTTATTGACTTCTTTTATTGAATTGTGGTTTGAAAGTGGAGTCTGTTCAGATTCTCCGTTTATAAATTCATCAAGATTTTCTTTGTATCTAAAAGAAAACTGGTTCTTTTGGAAAGAAGTACATATTTTATATCAATTTTATTTTAACAGGACTTCAAAATCAGAGGGCTTCCCAGGTGGTGCTAGTGGAAAGAATCTGCCTGCCAGTGGAGGAGACATAAGAGATGTAGGTTCGATCCCTGGGTCCGGAAGATCCCCTGAAGGAGGGCAGAGCAACCCACTCCAGAATTCTTGCCTGGAAAATGCCATGGACAGAGGAGTCTGGCAGGCTACAGTCCATAGGGTCGCACAGAGTCAGACATGACTAAGCGATTAAGCCTGGGACATCCAGGTTTACTTCAAGAAAGAATTATTGTTCTATTTAAATTAGAGTCTCTATCAGTGAAAACAGCTAATATAAAATTAACCTTATGAGGTTATGTTACCATTTTCCACATGTGAGTTTTCAAATGAGCATTTCCTACAGAACCATTTACTTTAGAATCGACTTTGACAAAGGTGGTTTCATTTTGGACCTTGTGCAAAGAAGTTTGCTCTCTTCCAAGGGATGGAGGCAACTGAAGCTACTCCAGCATTACAAGGCGTCTTCAGGACTCTCATTACTGGACTATGTTCCAGCCTTGCACCACCTGCAGGCTCCAGGACGTGCTGCTCTTTCCATCACAGATGGTTCTTTCTCAAGTGTGTGCTTATTGTGATTCCCTCAGCTGCTTGCATCTCCTCTTTCTTTCACAAACCCTCATTTCTGTGAGTTCTTTGATAGCAACCCATGAAGTCCTGAATCTCATACACATATATTTCTTGGAACTTCCCTTTCTAAAGACATATTTTGCAGCTGCTCTGCAATAGAGTGACAGTCTTGTTACTGCCATTTTAAATGGGTTCTTTTAGCCTCTTTTCTCTTCTTTTTAGTAAGCAGATGAGCAGAGAAAACTCTTGCCAAACCTCTATTTCTCATTTTGTTCATCTTTTTTTTTTTTTCAGTTTTCTTAAACTACTTGGGAAAGTATAAAGTGTTTATTTCATAAGCATAGTTAATATTTTATACTCATTATATTTTATGTTCCTCTGTCCGTGGAACTCTCCAGGCAAGAATACTGGGGTGGGTGGCTATTCCTTTCTCTAGGGGGATCTTCCCGACCCAGGGATTGAACCCAGGTCCTTGCATTGTAGATAGATCTTTACCATACGAGCTAGCAGGGAAGCTCCTTATACTCATTATAAGACATTCAAGAGTAAACCTGTCTGTTTATTTTATACCACTTTGGATTTCAATTCACACATTTGTATATTCTCTTTGTGAATAGTTGAACTCAATTTTTAGCAGAAAGACAATATGAATAGGAGTCTAATGAAGTGCATTATAGCAAAAGTTCATGCCAAAGAGAGTCTATCTTACACAGTTTCTGAAATACCACCAAAGTGAAAGTTGTGCTCAAGGTGAGGTGAGGTAAAGAATTAAATTCAAATTCTTTCCTGAATGGTAGCCAATATTTCTAGTGTATATTGAAAATAAAGTAGCCTACCAGTTACTAAGTAGGCTTGAATATATTATTATAGGAAAAAAAATTATATGGGATTTAAATGCCAGCTCAGGAGGAGAGAGGCCTAAGTTAACTTTCTTGCCTCTTCTGGTCCCATTTAGCTGCAGCTTGCTTCTGAAAGAAGCAATCAGCAGTGGTTTATGATGCTCAGACATTTCTATGATGCATGCTCACTGAAAATCATTGATGTTTCTGCTTTAACTAGATTTAGCTACTTTGAGTTGAAAGCACTGTGCTGCCTGAAATCCCATTTTACTAAACCTGCCAGTGAGAAAAACCACTGAGTCCTTCAGGAAAGTGCACAGTTAGGGGAAGCTGCTAATTACAGCTACAATCAGCTCTAAAGCTCTACCTTAAAGGTACAGGAATTCTGCCTGCTTCAGCGGGTCTTTCTATCCAACCCATGTGGTGCCATTCATGTGGCGCCATGTGGCTTAGCCTCTTTTCATGTGTTTCCTGGGATCCTGTGATTTTTGTGTCCCTGCAAAAATGCTTTGCAAGCAGGGCCATGCATCTTATAGATATCTTTCTTTTCCATTCCTGGGGTTCTAGGCCTTTCCCATCTGCCCTCTCTCCCACTCCCCTTTAGCAAAATAGCTACTTCTTTAAAAACTAAACCTAAACCAGCCTCACACACCATTATTTGTAGAACTGGCCCCCTCTGCAGAGAATATGTTACCTTGGGAACCAAGACAAATTATAGACTTATGGATTATAAAGTTTTTTTTTTTTACTTTAGTGAAAATTTAATTTGTTATGAATGGTTCATCATAGCATATGCCAAGAAGAGTATGCCAGAAATAACAGTCTGAAGGAACACACGGGATCTAATGCTTCCATACTTTTCCAAGAGTAAAGGAGAGCATTGAAACAACACATGTCAAATGTTATTACTGTCATGTTGTTGAGGCCATCTGTTAAAAACCAAGATCAGGACCTGCTGCGTTCATTGAATTTGCAGTTCTGGAAAGGACAATGTCAAATGAAATTAAGTTGATTTTGTTAAGAGGAGAGTACCTGAGGGATTAAAACTTTTTTTTTTTCCACAAAGATAAGCCCATGTGATTTGTGTTGATGTCAGTAGAAATATAGCAGCCTTGGAAAAAAAAAAAACACTTGAATTATTTCACTATCCAGTTTTTGTAACACAAAATTGCAACAACAGTTTGTACATTTAGATATATACTTGGATGTATACATGTAAGGATGTAGAATATGGATATATATCAGATATAGTTGTACTAGGAAGATCTGAAATCTTTCAGAATAGATAAAGGATGCTGTAAAAGAATATCTGATAGCTTATAAATGAAAAAAAAAGTGCTGTTTCCTTTGATATTCTGTTGAGGCCTGAAAGTGGAATTTGAGTGGTTTTAACGAGATTCTTGCACACTTTTCAGCCATTCTTGCTTTTGTATTGAAATATCAATCTGGTTTTAGTAAATAACTATGTGGGTCTCCCTGTCTCCTAGAATGTTTCTTTGGGTGGTATTTCAAGTGTTCTTGCTAGCATTCCATTTGTCTGTATTATATGCCTTGCCCCCCATTCTCCCCCAATTTAGCTTGGCCTCATACAAAGAGCAAAAATATATATATATTCTTTCTCATTCTGTTTCTTAACTGATCAGGCTCTGTGGCTGGTGTTCTTTAGTAAAAATGTAGTTGCCTAAAGCATTAGTTCTTCATCAGTGGCTGAATGCATCACAGATAATTTTTCCATCTTAGTTTCTTTATCTATAGAATATTTAGAGTGGATTTAATGATCATATATGTCCTTTTTATCTCTAGAAGCTCAGGATTACAGGAACACGGAAATCTTGCATGTGTCCATAAAGTGATGTAACATGCCCTGTTTAAATTTTACCTTGGCAAATGATATAAGGTTAATTATATATAGAAAAATTGTGAAGAAAATGTTAAGAATAAAATTATTGTGAAGATAATAATAATGTTTGACAGAAATCTTTACCCACTAGATGAGAACATATTTTCTGAATAATTCTCAAATTTTTTCTTCTTTTTAAAAAAAAGTCTTATTCCATGTTGCCGGGGTCCAGCCCCAGTGGATCCAGGGAATTCGAAGCGGGGACGGAGTCGGAGTCTGGGAAAAGACTATTTAATTAGAAATATAAAGAGATTAGGAAAGAATAGTGTAGTAGGAAAATTAGTGGAGAAAGGAGGCTGAATAACTTGGTTTACTGGGAAAACTAATAAAACCTCGAGACAAGAGGTTTGCACCATCTACATTAGGCCACCGGCACCCACTTGAGTAGCGGAGGGTGCCCCGCCTTGGGTTCCCTCTCGTGTGGGTCTTAGAAGCCAGGGCAAGTAAGTAGACTTGGCGAGCCTCCGCGCTCCAGATGGGAATTCAGCCGGAAAAGGGGAGAAAAGAATGACATGGGGGAGCCCAGCATCGGTGCAAGACTCACAACTTTATTTTCAAAATCAGCTTATATACTCCAGTTGTACATAAAGAAATAATGGAATATGCAGAGTTATGCAGGGGCAGCAGTCCTGACCCTCATTGAGACCAGGCTTTCTTTTTGCATACCTTCCCGTATACAAAAGGTCTCAGGTGGTTTATGTTATCTTCTGGCCAAGAGGCCTGTTAACATTTTTATGGCTCTCTTCCTAGATAAATGTCTATCAACCAGAAAACTCTTTTTCCCTAGAAGTGTTTTTTCTTTACTCTGCATCACCCTCAAAGTACTAAATAAAGTTACATTCCTGTAGAACAAAGGTGCAGTGGGTTATAACAAAGAACTTAACTCAAAGATCTAATGTTGCTAATACCAGGTCTACTACCTGTTTTTTCTACATACCAACTATATCTACAAATAAAAGACATGAAAATTTGGCAGCAAGTATTGGCTCAACAAATGAAACCTTGAATCAGTCCTATTTTAATGATTTTGACTCCTTGGAAGCCCCTACATTCCTAGGATGTTTTAAGCTTCCTGTGCCTCTCATGGTCGGGAGGCCACAAACAATCACATGTGCAGCTGTAAGAGTGCAGAGGGGTTTTTGGATTGAAACGCTCGTATTATGCCCAGGAGATTTATTATCTAAAAGCTCTAAATTAACTTTTTCCAGAGAAAGGTTGTTGGGGGACAGCCCCCTGTTAGTGTCAGAAGAGTGGGTGGAGAGCATAACACAGTAAAGCAGGCAGACTCTGGTTTTTGGGGGTAGATGTTCAGGAAAATCCAGGGGGATTTTCTCGCCTTGCCTATCAGGCCTCTCCGCATGACCTTGTCATGAGTGGGATCTCCCGTGCTGGCTCCTGGCACCATGTGATATCTTACTGTGAACGGTGTGGGATTCGTGATCTCTGAAGAAGATTTAGCTTTGGGACCAGGGACCAGGCTTGATCACTCAAGAGCTTTTGTGCAGCAGAGTTTTCTTGAAGTGAAAGAGGACAGAGAACGCTTCTGACACAGACATTAGAGTGGGTGGAGAGTGTCCACTTGCTAGTTTAAGCAAGGGAGCTATATACTTTTTAATTAGTTATTACAATAAATCAAAAGAATGTCTCAATGTTGTAAAGATCTTACTAGGCCCACTCCCATAATTTACGTTTTAAGATAACAGAATTAGCCAGAAGGTTTTCAGGAAGGAGAAACTGTCCTCAAGCAGGACACATTGTTGTTGTATAATCCTTGGTACAGAGTTTAAACTGAGTTGTTTGTTGTGTAATCATCAGTTCTGGGCTTCAAGAAAAAAACATTTTATGTGACAAAGACTAAGGGATGTAGAAAAAAAGAGTTTGTCCTTTCCTCCTCCTTGAGAACCCCAGACCCCTCTCTCCTCCTGGGGGACCCCAGACTTCTTATCAACCTGCCTAGAAACTGACTCTCTCACGTTTCACCAAAACTTCACATGTATTATGTATGTATATATGTATGTTTGCATGTATCTGTCAAATATCTTTCGAGGTCATTAAATGACTCAGATGCATGAGACTTGTTTCTCACTACGGTCTGTGTATGAGGGTCGGAGTTGTTCCCTTGTTAGGATACGCTCAGAGAGTTGTCCCTGGTCTTCTCATGCATGGCAGCTGAGGATGAAGGGAAAAATAAATGAGCTCAGGACCAACACTAAAACACTGTGGACCCAGATAGAATGATATGGTTAGACCAAAGCAGTGGGGGTGGCTATGGCTGGGAGAGGGGGTTCCCTGTAATGATTCTGGGTGGGTTTTTTTTTTTTTGCTGCCATTTATCATTTGTTGTTCTCCTTCCTAGAGATTCCAAAAGGGAACATAGATGTTAAGAACTGTATTTAAATCAAAAATAATATCTGAGTAGATACCTGATGGTTCTGTCTAACAAATGCTGTAGCATAAGACTTGGGTCGGGAAACTCCCGATTCCCTCTTAGCTGATAGTTGACCTGCAGGGTAGACCCACTCTGACTCACCCAGCCACAAACTGGGAATTAATGTCTCTCAAGTCGCTTTAGTGATCCTGTCCATTTGTGCAATGGATCCAGGGTCTGCCTCAGGCCATGACTCCTCTGTAAGCTTGTATATACCTTAGTTGGATTCTGGAGAATTCAGCTAGTGAGGAAGCAGATGGTGGTGGAAGCACAGAGCAAGTCACCCCTGTAGGCAGAGCAGAAACACAAGGAGAAAGGCAGAAATGTCCCCAACACCGGAAGTTCATATATAAATAGTAACAGTGGTGAAATTGGTTGATGGCTCCATTTCTTGTTTCCACCTACAACTTTCAAGGAACGTGTTGATTATTTTCCATACTTTTAAAAGGATTTGTCTTAATGAGATTGCACTTATTTACAAATGGATATTGGGGATCAAAATGCCTTATGCTTTGGGTTTTATACTTATAATAAAGAGAAATCTGCTTATGCGTTTGTTTGGCCAGGCCACTCAAGATGGCTCTTCTCTTGCTGTCTGTACATCCCTTGCTTGACCAGTGCCTGCTTCACCTACACCCTAACCACAGGACTCTCCAATTCTCTTAATCACAGGGCTTAGTCAGTACCTGCCTGCATGCTCGCCCCTGGCCCTGGGCACAGGTGTCCCTGGTCACTGATGAGCCTTCCTTTCACAGTCTGAGAAGACTGTGGCTGGGTTCCGCCTGCAGTCTGCCGTGCGCAGTGGGGTGTCACCCAGTGAATTTGCTCCTGACCTGTGAGATGCCCTAATAAACCATCCATGCCTCTGTCACGGTCCCTGGGCTCTGTCTTCAGTCTCACGTCTGAGCAGGTACAAGCGCAGGTCTGCAGGGTGCAGCCTAACAGTGCTTGGTGGAAATTTCCTATGAGCTCTTTTTATTCTAGCAACATAAGACACTGATTCATTATGTCTCTTCATAGATTAAGAGATGGTCCCTAACCCACTGAGAAGATTTAAACTGAGTTTTACATATATGATTAAATTAGACAAAAGATGATCAGTATACTACAAAGAAGGCTCTGTAGGGTACACAAAATGAATTTCTTTTTTTGCTTTTGAGGATCTTAGAGTTTGATTTAAAAATGTCAGTACAGTACTTACTGATTCTACATTACATATTTTATCATTTATAATACTGAGATTCTTCTTACAGTTGATGGCATGACAGAGTGAAGTGGCAGCATTAAAAATTTCTTAATGGTAAATCACATTATGTGTCTTACAGCTAATGTGTTCAGATTCAATGAGATGTGGTTAGCACAAGAAACTTAGGCAAGTTTATGTTCCATTACCCTTGATAAGCATGTGCTGTGTGTGGATTGTGGGTTAGGAAAGAGGAATCTCTAGTTCTATTGGTTGATTTCAGTCTTCCAGTTTTCACCTGCCTCTCATTGTGTGATATCTCACCAGCTGTAAGTGATTCTAGGGTTTAAAGGTCCAGGATTATCCTACAAGATGCAAACCAATGACCTCATTTGGCATTCAGCAGAATGAACATATATTGGTTTGGCCAGCAAGTTTGTGCAAACTTTTTGGCGAACCCATTACATGTCTCCTGCAACACTGAAGGGAACACTGGATTTTCTAGGGTTACAGAAGGATAACATGAAGGACTTCAGTCATGTGACAATGAAGAGATCTTTAGTCAAATATGACTACATACAATTTTTTCCATCATAACGAAAAGACCAAGTAAGATATGTCTTCATTTTATACACAAAGCAGGATGTGGTGTTTTGGCATTGGTATGAAGATTATATGATGTCTAAATTATTTCTATGCATTTGTGATTTTGAAAACATACTAAATGCCTATTATAGGCAAAGTGAGTGTAATAGAGATGGCAAGATACATCATTATGAGTTTTGCCTTCAGGGACTTATAAGATGTGATATAGAATACGATATAATATGATATAATTATAGCAAAGTATATACAAATATTTAAATGAGTTAATATTTGTAATTGTTGATATTATTAAATGAGTTAGTATTTTAAAATGTGTTTAGAACAGTATCTAGGACATTGTAAGTGCTAAATGAAAGTGTTTATTGAAAGAAAGAAAGACACACAAAAGAAGGATAAACCATAGTATGGGTTAAGTGATCGAAGAATGGTACCCCAAAATGCTATGGAAATTCAAACAGGTATGTTCCAGTTAGGGGTGACCATAGAGTCAAGGGAATTTCTGAGCCAAGCTTGTAAAGAACAGCAGGATTCCAGTGGAGAGAGAAAAAGGCACTCCTGATCCTCAGAGTGTCAGAAGAAAAATACATGTACACTAGCCTGTCTTACTACATAAGAGTAGGTTTAATTGTTGCAGGTAGGAGCAAGGGGAGTGAGAAAGGCTGAAGATGCAAGAGCCGAAAAGGACGAGGTAAGAGGTGATGAGATCCAGAGACAGAGGGGTTAGTCTTAGATAAGATATGTGACATCTGTTCCTCTAAGGAACAAAGGAAGGAGAGGCAGATGAATTAATTTTGGGGGTACAGAGTTTGTGACTGATGGCTCCTATTTTCTCTGTGAAATAGGAAGGAGATAAGGTTTTGTGATGATTTGGAAGGGGATGGTGTGTGTAGCGGGGGTGGAGTGGGTGAGGATTGATTAGAGTCGTGGAAGTTTGCAACAGCCGCTCTGAGAGTGGAAGGGAAAATAGAACAAACACAAGAATAAAAAAGTATTGCCCAGCAACGCTGAAGGTCTGTTTGAGATGGGAAACAATAACATAGTAGCAAGCTGGTATGATTCCCTTAGCAATCCTTAGATGCTGAGGTGTAGGAGCAGAATTGTCTCCGAAGTTGTAGCTCAATAGGGGAAAAATAGTCGAGTGTATTCAGAGAGAAGAAGGAAATAGAGGGGTGAGGAATTGGAAGGCTAAAAGAAGTCAATATTTAGCACTGATGGGCATGAGGGAGTGGGCTACATGCAAGTCTAGAAGGCTCTGCTTGTAGAACGGAGTATTAGTCTCGGGTATTTAGGCTGAGTCAGGTCTCAGCGGTGGAAAAAGTGTTGTTGGATAATTGCCCACACTGATATTGAATCATCTCAACTTGCAGAGTCCTCTGTGGATCTTGAGAAATGATGGGGAGGGGAATAGATGATAATAAGGAAGGCTATAAGGAGTGATGGGGAAATCACAGGTACTTTGAAGAAGCAAACACACATTATAAAAAAATGGAAGGTGTAAAGAGCTAAGGTGATCTGCAAGAAACAGTGGCAGAATGGAGAATGATATCCAAATATTTTAGCATTGAAGTACACTTATTGTAGGATAATGAGCATTTGAGAGGTAAGTAAAGAGAGCAGTATTTTTCAGGGAGAGACATGCCTTGAAGATTAGGTAGATAGCAGTTTAGCATTCTGGACGATGAAATCAGGTAAAGCAGAGTCAAATACAGGTAGCGCTGTATCCAGGGTACCATAACCTTGCTAAGCCTCAGTGTCCTGAGGTAAAATGGGAATAATAATTGTGCATGCTTACTGCCTAAAGGCTATGGTGTTTCTGGCCTATTTCACAGATATCTCATCTCTAGTTCTTTTCAGTTTTTTCCCCCCTTATTTTCCTGAATTTTAATGTTGGAGTGTTACAGGGTTCAGGCTTCCCAGGGCTCAGTGGGTAAAGAATCTGCCTGCGGTGCAGGAGACGCAGGAGATGCTGGTTCCATCCCTGGGTCGGGAAAATTCCGTGGAGGAGGGCATGAAGAATCCCACTCCAGCATTCTTGCCTGGAAGACTCCATGGACAGAGGAGCCTGGCGGGCTACAGTCCATAGGGTCACAAAGAGTCGGACACAACTGGGCTACTGAGCACGCACGCACGTCACAGGGCTCAGACCTTGCTCTGCTTTCTCTTCTTTCCTCCCCTCTCCTCAACCAGCCTAATGGTTTTTTTTTAAATTTTTAAAAAATATTCATTTGTTTGGCCATGCAGCGCCCTAGTTGTGGTACATGGAATCACTGATTTTTTTGTGGTGTGTGAACTCTTAGTTGTAGCATACGGGCCCTAGTTCCCTGACTGGGGATCAAACACAGTGCCCCTGAACAGGAGCATGGAGTCCTGGCCACTGGGCTACCAGGGAAGTCCCAGGCTGATGGTTCTACATATCAACCATATGCTGATGACTTCTAAAATTTTATCTCTAATACAGACCTTTTTCTTAAACCTCACACCCATGCATCCACCTGGTTATTAGATATCTCCACTGGATGGCTGATACATAATACATCTCCAACAACAGTGACATGTCCAAAACTGAAATCCAGAACTTCTGCTTCAAACCTGCTTCACCCACAGCTTTCTCCATCTCACTCATGGTGGAGCTCTCCAGTTCATTCAGTTCAGTTGCTCAGTCGTGTCCATCTCTTTGTGACCCCATGGACTGCAGCATGCCAGGCTTCTCTGTCCATCACCAACTCCCAGAGCTTGCTCAAACTCATGACCATTGAGTTGGTGATGCCATCCAACCATCTCATCCTTTGTTGTCCCCTTCTCCTCCTGCCTTCAATCTTTCCCAGCATCAGGGTCTTTTCAAATGAGTCAGTTCTTTGCATCAGGTGACCAAAGTTTTAGAGTTTCAGCTTCAACATCAGTCTTTCCAATGAATATTCAGGACTGATTTCCTTTAGGATGGACAGGTTGGATCTCCTTGCAGTTCAAGGGACTCTCAAGAATCTTCTCCAACACCACAGGTCAAAAGCATTAATTCTTCTGCACTCAGCTTTCTTTATAGTCCAACTCTCACATCCATACATGACCACTGGAAAAACCATAGCCTTAACTAGACGGACCTTTGTTGCCAAAGTAATATCTCTGCTTTTTAATATGTTGTCTAGGTTGGTCATAACTTTCCTTCCAAGGAGCAAGCGTCTTTTAATTTCATGGCTGCAGTCACCACTTGCAGTGATTTTCGAGCCCCTCCAAAATAAAGGCTCTCACTGTTTCTATTGATTCCCCATCTATTTCCCATGAAGTGATGGGACCGGTTGCCAGGATCTTGGTTTTCTGAATGTTGAGTTTTAAGCCAACTTTTTCACTCTTCTCTTTCACTTTCATCAAGAGGCTCTTTAGTTCTTCACTTTCTGCCATAAGGGTGGTATCATCGGCATATCTGAGGTTACTGTTATTTCTTCCAGCAACCTTGATTCCAGCCCAAACCTTTGAAGTCAGCCTTGTTTCTCTCTCTCAGACCCCACACCCACCTGGCCTCTGTCTTCAAAGACTGTCCTGAAACCAGCTGCTTCTCACTGCTTCTGCTGCTACCACCTAGATCTGAGTTCACCTCCTGCGCTATCTCTAGCATTGTCCTCTACCATCTTTTCTCAGTAGCTTGAGCTTGCCAGAGAGATCTTTAAAAATAAAGTCAGGTCATAGCGCTGTCAGGTGGATTCCATTTCTCTCAGAAAACTCTGTCCTTACACAAGCCTGCAAGGCTGTCCTTGATCTGCCCTCCCCTCCTCTCATCTCTTCCTTTCTCACTCTATCACAGTCTAAGGCCACTTTATTCCTTGAGCTGGTCACTTATACTCTCCACTCTATAACTTCTGTGTTTACCATTTTTTCTGCTTAGAACGCTCTTTCATCAGGTGCTTTTTCGGGCTAGTTCAGTTCAGTTCAGTTCAGTCGCTCAGTCATGTCTGACTCTTTGCGACCCCATGAATCGCAGCACGCCAGGCCTCCCTGTCCATCACCATCTCCCAGAGTTCACTCAGACTCACGTCCATTGAGTCAGGGATGCCATCCAGCCATCTCATCCTCTGTCGTCCTCTTCTCCTCCTGCCCCTAATCCCTCCCAGCAGCAGAGTCTTTTCCAATGAGTCAACTCTTCGCATCAGGTGGCCAAAGTACTGGAGCTTCAGCTTTAGCATCATTCCCTCCAAAGAAATCCCAGGCTGATCTCCTTCAGAATGGACTGGTTGGATCTGCTTGCAGTCCAAGGGACTCTCGAGAGTCTTCTCCAACACCACAGTTCAAAAGCATCAATTTTTCAGTGCTCAGCCTTCTTCACAGTCCAACTCTCACATCCATACATGACCACAGGAAAAACCATAGCCTTGACTAGATGGACCTTAGTCGGCAAAGTAATGTCTCTGCTTTTGAATATACTATCTAGGTTGGTCATAACTTTTCTTCCAAGGAGTAAGCGTCTTTTAATTTCATGGCTGCAGTCACCATCTACAGTGATTTTGGAGCCCCCCAAAATAAAGTCTGACACTGTTTCCACCGTTTCCCCATCTATTTCCCATGAAGTGATGGGACCAGATGCCATGATCTTTGTTTTCTGAATGTTGAGCTTTAAGCCAACTTTTTTGCTCTCCACTTTCACTTTCATCAAGAGGCTTTTTAGCTCCTCTTCACTTTCTTCCATAAGGGTGGTGTCATCTGCATATCTGAGGTTATTGATATTTCTCCCACCAATCTTGATTCCAGGTTGTGTTTCTTCCAGACCAGCATTTCTCATGATGTACTCTGCATTTAAGTTAAATAAGCAGGGTGACAATATACAGCCTTGATGTACTCCTTTTCCTATGTGGAACCAGTCTTTGTTCCATGTCCAGTTCTAACTGTTGCTTCCTGACCTGCATACAGATTTCTCAAGAGGCAGGTCATGTGGTCTGGTATTCTCATCTCTTTCAGAATTTTCCACAGTTTATTGTGGTCCACACAGTCAAAGGCTTTGGCATAGTCAATAAAGCAGAAATAGTTGTTTTTCTGGAACTCTCTTGCTTTTTCCATGATCCAGCGGATGTTGGCAATTTGATCTCTGGTTCCTCTGCCTTTTCTAAAACCAGCTTGAACATCAGGAGGTTCACAGTTCATGTATTGCTGAAGCCTGGCTTGGAGAATTTTGAGCATTACTTTACTAGCATGTGAGATGAGTGCAATTGTGCGGTAGTTTGAGCATTCTTTTGCATTGCCTTTCTTTGGAATTGGAATGGAAACTGACCTTTTCCAGTCCTGTGGCCACTGCTGAGTTTTCCAAATGTGCTGGCATATTGAGTGTAGCACTTTCACAGCATCATCTTTCAGGATTTTAAACAGCTCAACTGGAATTCCATCACCTCCCCTAGCTTCGTTCGTAGTGATGCTTTCTAAGGCCCACTTGTCTTCATATTCCAAGATGTCTGGCTCTAGATTAGTGATCACATCATCATGATTATCTGGGTCTTGAAGATCTTTTTTGTACAGTTCTTCTGTGTATTCTTGCCACCTCTTCTTACTATCTTCTGCTTCTGTTACGTCCAGACCATTTCTGTCCTTTATCGAGCCCATCTTTGCGTGAAATGTTCCCTTGGTATCTCTAATTTTCTTGAAGAGATCTCTAGTCTTTCCCATTGTGTTGTTTTCCTCTATTTCTTTGCGTTGATTGCTGAAGAAGGCTTTCTTATCTCTTCTTGCTATTCTTTGGGACTCTGCATTCAGATGCTTATATCTTTCCTTTTTTTCTTTGCTTTTCGCCTCTCTTCTCTTCACAGCTATTTGTAAGCCCTCCCCAGACAGCCATTTTGCTTTTTTGCATTTCTTTTCCATGGGGATGGTCTTGATCCCTGTCTCCTGTACAATGTCACGAACCTCATTTCCCTGGAGAAGGGAAAGGCTACCTACTCCAGTATTCTGGCCTGGAGAATTGCATGGAATGTATAGTCCAAGGGGTTGCAAAGAGTCAGACACGACTGAGTGACTTTCACATCACTTCACACTTCCTACGTGTAAATTGTTGTTCAAATCTTGGGACTTTCCTAGTGGTCCAGTGGTTAAGATTGTGTTTCCAATGCTGGGATGTGAGTTTGATCCATGGTGGGGGAACAAGAATTCCACATGCCACAGGGAGTGACCAAAAAAAATAAAAAAATAAAAAGACGCTGTTGTTGACCACCTTGCTTAGAAATCAATGCACCATGTACAGCCTTCCTATGGCACTCCTAATCTCCTAACCCTGCTTTACTTTTTTATCATCTCCTTATATACTACTTATTTAGTTTAAAATTTGTTTATTCATTTATTCTGGGGTGTGCTGGGTCTTCGTTGCTGCATGTGGGCTTTCTCTAGTTGCAGCAAGTGGAGACTGCGCTCCAGCTGTGAAGCACAGACTCTCATTGCGTGGCGTCTCTTGTTGCTTAGCCTGGGCTCTGGGGCATGAAGGCTTCGCCAGTGATGTCTCATGGGCTTAGTAGCCTTGTGGCATGTGGGATCTTCTGGGATCAGGGATCGAACCTGCATCGCCTGCATTAGCAGGTGGATTTTTAACCACTGGATCACCAGGATAGTCTTTTAGATGCTATTTAATTTACTTCTGCTTATTCTTTATTGTTCATCTCCCTATGAAATGAAAACCCCTTATGAGCATGATCTGCTTTCACCACTAGTGAACACTAAGAATCTAACGTGGTACTTGGCGAGTGGTGGATACTCAGTAAATATTTGTTCAAAGAATAAAGCAATGAGAAAGTGAATGTATGACTATAAGACCTTTCTATACACTGGTGTGGTGGTGGTCTAGTCGCTAAGTCGTGTCTGACTCTTGCGACCCCATGGACTGTAGCCCACCAGGCTCCTCTGTCCTTGGGATTTCCCAGGCAAGAATACTGGAGTGGATTGCCATTTCCTTCTCCATCTACATACTGGACGTTATGCTAAGTACTGCATTAATGCTTCTTGTTATTATTGTTGTTACTTTTTAGTTGAGGGAGAGGAATAAGGAATAAATCTTAGAAAGGTTTGAAAAAAGAAAGAAAAAGGTAAAGAGGAAGACTGTGATGTTGACATGGGCTGCTGAGTAGATTATGACCTTAAAATAAACCCTAGTAGGATATTGGTTTCTCTGTAGGAGCTCTCTAGAAGAAGTCACCTTTGGGAGAGAGAGTTAGGAAATAATTTACCCAGAAATAATTATCACTAGCAGGAAATGAGTCTTTTCCCACCCTGACTCCCCCAATGGAGACTACTTATAAGTCATTATCTTGGTTAAGTTTTATTAATCTTTGGGCACAGAGCGCAGTGGTACACTTTACTGGGGGACACTCTTCACCAATGAGGTTTTAAAGCTCTTCGGGGAGTATTTCAATGAGAATTTGAATGTGATAGCAGGATTGATTTAGGAAACGTTGTTCACATTTTCCTTACTTTTTCTTTTCTTTTTTACATCTTGAATGTTTGGGCAATTAGTGAGCTTAAGAGAGAATGGCACAATTTTAGTTTGGAGAATATGAGATTTTCTGATGACTTTGAGTTTTTAATGCCTCTAATATGGTGACACTTTGATTGTGTATTGCCCATTAATTTAAATATTGAAATGGCTTATTGCTTTGTTGGATCTGAAAGATTTATGATACACCCAGGGATATAGGTGCACCTTTTTCCCTTAAATTAACCTTTCATTTGACAGACATCATTCATATGCATCATGGACGATGCTGGAAATGCAGAAAGAAAAACTAGCCCTTGTCCCATCCCCAGAGATAGCCACTGTTAGCCTACTGCTGTATTGTACATGTTCTATCTTAAGTCATTTCAAAAGGTGGACATATTTCCCTTGGAATTTGTTCATTTGCTCTCTCAAGGTAGTAATTCCTAACCTTTCCTAGGATTGTGGGCTGTTCTGAGAATCTAATAAAAGCTATAGATTCCCTTCCCTTGAATCTTCATACGCTCATGCACACAACTTTTGCATATTATCAGAGGTTTAATGAACAATCTGAATCCTATAATAACCAGTGGATTCTAGGTTTAAATCCTTGATATAAAGCATAAGCCCTGTTAAAAACCTTTTAAAATCTGATAAATGATGAAAAATTAAAATGCTTTCCTATTATGCTCACACTTGTTCAGATAAAACCATAGTGAATAGTAGTGTTAGCCGTTCGGTTGTGTTCAACTCTTTTTAACCCCATGGACTATAACCTGCCAAGCTCCTATGTTCATGGAATTCTCTAGGCAAGAATACTGGAGTGGATCGCTATTCCCTTCTCCAGGGGATCTTCCTGACCCAAGGATTAAACCCAGGTCTCCTGCATTGCAGCAGGCAGATTCTTTACCATCTGAGCCACTAGGGAAACCTGGTGAATATGTGTTGCCTTTATCTGCCTGGCACCCATTTTTACCCTTCTCTTTTGGTATCACTGCTCAATTACTTGGTTATAAGGATGGGTATGTGACTCAAGCTGCAGTGAGAAGATCTGACTTTAGAGTAGCTAAAGCATAAATTAAAATTAAACAGAGAGGGATATTTTACCAAATGTGTAAGAATCTATGCATCCAAATGTTTATTTCCCACCGTAATTACTTTGGGAGATTTCATTTCAATTATGTTGTCATGGTTCAACATACTTTTGAATTTATTTTCTGGAATTGCCTTTAAAGTAAGTTTTTGAGGAATATAAGCAAGTCACATCATCAGAACTTTTGGTTGAAAGTTATGGTAGACCCCACACAAAGTAATTAAATAAGAAACTAATTAATTGGTCCATGTCTTTAGAAACTTTAGGGGAGAGCTCTGTTTTCAAACACAGATAGACAAAGAAACTCAAATAATTTCATCAAGATCTTGTGTTGTTTCATTTGTGTTGACTCCATTCTCAGGCAGGATTTTCCTGTGTGGTGGCAGAAGTTACTATCATTCTTTCAGGCTAAAATCCATCAGAAGCAGACAGCATCATTTCTGGTAGTTCCCAGATAACTCGTGAGACTTAGACCTCATGCTCACAGTGAAACCACCTTTGAGGCCAAGGGAATACACTGTGGCTTTTGGTTTCATTCAGGGGCATGTGCCTCCCCATGGAATCTTTGTTTTTATCCAATATGCATGGGCCAAGTAGGGCTTCCCTGGTAGTCCAGTTGGTAAAGAATCTGCCTGCAATTCAGGAGACCCCAGTTCAATTCCTGGTTTAGGAAGATCCGCTGGAGAGGGGACTGGCTACCCACTCCAGTATTCTTGGATTTCACTTGTGGCTCACTGGTAAAGAATCTGCTTGCAATGCGGGAGACCTGGGTTCGATCCCTGAGTTGGGAAGATCCCCTAGCGAAGGGAAAGGCTACGCACTCCAGTATTGTGGCCTGGAGAATCCAAAGAGTCAGACATGACTGAGCGACTTTCACTTTCATAGACCGAGAGTGGAGGAGGAGATTAAGGGTCAAAATAGGGGGCCACTGTTGGAAGAAGCAAACTTTTTTATTTATTTTATTATTATTTTTTTAAATTTTACTTTATTTTACTTTACTATACTGTATTGGTTTTGCCACAGTCCATATACTCTTTTAAAGTCTCAATTTATTTGTGGCTCAAAGCATCAACTTTCTTCACAAGTTGTTTAGTCACCAGGTAGTATCCAATTCACTGAGACCCCATGGTCTGTAGCCCGCCAGGCTCCTCTGTCCATGGGACTTCCTAGGCAAGACTACTGGAGTGAGGTGCCATTTCCTTCTCCAGGGGATCTTCCCGACCCAGAGATCAACCTGCATCTCCTACATTGCCTGTATCGGCATTGGCAAGCAGGTTCTTTACCACTATCACGCCCTGGGAAGCCCAGGAAAGCCAGATATGACCCTAAATAACTGTTGATAACAACAAAGGTAATTTACTAATGTCAGAGGATTCAAAAGACTATGTTTTAGGTTGTAATATTCATTCCAAGAGAGGCAGAGATAATACCTGGGAAAATACAGTTTACTCATAGGATTTATCTCTAAATTTAAGTAAAACAGAAGGAATAAGAAATAATACAAATCAATTTAAAATAGCAGGTAAGCAACTATTGACTTTTTTATAGTATTTTAAAAAATAATTAATTTATTTTAATTGGAAGATAATTTCTTTACAACATTGTGGTGGTTATTGCCACACACCGACATGAATCACCCACGGGTGTGCGCGTGTCTCCCCGTCCTGAACCCCTGCTCCCACCTCCCTCCTCACCCCATCCCTCTGAGTCATCCCAGAGCACCAGGCTGTGAGTGCCCTGTTTCATGCATCGAACTTGCACTGGTCATCTATTTTACATATGGTAATATACATGCAACTATTGACTTTTAGCCTGCATTCTTAAAGGCTGTATCTTTAAAAGAGATTAGGAAATTCTCATGAGAGTCTACAACATTGAATTATAGGGAAAAAAAAGTCAATCTAGTAAATTCTGTTCTGAAAAACATGCTACATAAAATGTGATTTCTTGCGGATGTGCCTGTGGGCTCAAAAATTATATGCAATCTGAGTCACTGGTTTTAATGTTCTATGTGATCAAGCTTATTGTGGGATTTATACATTTTCTATTTGGCTTACTTTTGTCTGTTGATCAAGCAGTTTCTGATATGAATGTGTTAAAATCTTTACTTACATTGTTGATTTAGCTATTAATCTGTCCTAATTTTTAGTGATTTAAAAAATAAACATACATTTCAAGGTACATATATATATATGCCTGTGATTTTTGTATATTATTCATGTAATATTCTTTTTATCAGTATATGATGTTCCTCTTTTCCCTTATATTTTCCACCATAAGTTCTATAACCTGCTTTATTTCTTATTTTCCTGGTATATTTTCTGTTCTCTTATTGATATTTCTGTATACTTTCTTTACTTTTTTACCCATTAATATTTACCCTTGGATTCACTGCCTTTTGACTGAATATGGTTCATTTATATGAAATTAATTTTTTTTCTCAAATATTTCTGTCATCTTATTTTTTGCTTTCCATTTACAGTTCCTTTCACTTATTTTTTCCCTTTTATATGCTCCACTAGGTAGATGACAGTTTTTCTTCTATTTTAAAAAGAAACAGTTTATTTTCATGCTTGTGGTGTATACGTTTTTACTCCCAACTTAGTAAGACTTAAAATTGTGCTTATTATTCCATATCAAACAATTACACTGAATAGGACAAGATATATTCTAACTTCTCTCATATCCCTCTTAAATCTTCCCTTAAATTTCATTGTACTATTATTAGTATTGTCTAGAATACTAATATTTTAGGTTTTTATGCAGATGCATTTATGGTTACTGCTTATGAGGTAAAAGTAAATTAAGTTTTGCCTCATCCTTTCTTCTCACACCTTTTTGTTTCCCCTTGGGTTCATTACTTATTATGTTGGAGTGTATTTCTCAAGAGTTCTTTCAAACAAAGTCTTTGTATGATAAATTTTTGTGATCTCTTAAGGCTTTGAATAACTTTATCTCATCATTACATTTAAGTAATAGTTTAGCTGGATATTAAATCACAGATCCAAAACTCTTTGTTCAACATTCTGTAGATTTTTATTACAATATTTTCACGTATCAGTGTTCAGTTCAGTTTAGTCACTCAGTCATGTCCAACTCTTTGCGAGTCCATGGACTGCAGCACATCAGGCTTCCCTGTCCATCACCAACTCCCAGAGCTTGCTCAAACTCATGGCCATTGAGTCAGTGATGCCATCCAACCATCTCATCTTCTGTGGTCCCCTTCTCCTCCTGCTTTCAATCTTTCCCAGCATCAGGGTCTTTTCTAAAGTTCTTTTTTTTTTATTTTTATTTTTACTTTATTTTACTTTTCAATACTGTATTGGTTTTGCCATACACTGACATGAATCCACCACGGGTGTACATGTGATCCCAAACATGAACCCCCCTCCCACCTCCCTCCCCATAACATCTCTCTGGGTCATCACCGTGCACCAGCACCAAGCATGCTGTATCCTGCATCGGACATAGACTGGTGATTCGATTCTTACATGATAGTATACATGTTTCAATGCCATTCTCCCAAATCATCCCACACTCTCCCTCTCCCTCTGAGTCCAAAAGTCCGCTATACACATCTGTGTCTTTTTGGCTGTCTTGCATACAGGGTCATCATTGCCATCTTTCTAAATTCCATATATATGTGTTAGTATACTGTATTGGTGTTTTTCTTTCTGGCTTACTTCACTCTGTATAATCGGCTCCAGTTTCATCCATCTCAACAGAACTGATTCAAATGAATTCTTTTTAACGGCTGAGTAATACTCCATTGTGTATATGTACCACTGCTTTCTTATCCTTTCATCTACTGATGGACATCTAGGTTGTTTCCATGTCCTGGCTATTATAAACAGTGCTGTGATGAACATTGGGGTACATGTGTCTCTTTCAATTCTGGTTTCCTCTTGTGTATGCCCAGCAGTGGGATTGCTGGGTCATATGGCAGTTCTATTTGCAATTTTTTAAGGAATCTCCACACTGTTCTCCATAGTGGCTGTACTAGTTTGCATTCCCACCAACAGTGTAAGAGGGTTCCCTTTTCTCCACATCCTCTCCAGCATTTACTGCTTGCACATTTTTGGATCGCAGACATTCTGACTCGTGTGAAGTGGTACCTCATTGTGGTTTTGATTTGCATTTCTCTAATAATGAGTGATGTTGAGCATCTTCTCATGTGTTTGTTAGCCATCCGTATGTCTTCTTTGGAGAAATGTCTGTTTAGTTCTTTGGCCCATTTTTTGATTGGGTCGTTTATTTTTCTGGAATTGAGTTGCATAAGTTGCTTGTATATTTTTGAGATTAGTTGTTTGTCAGTTGTTTCATTTGCTATTATTTTCTCCCATTCAGAAGGCTGTCTTTTCACCTTGCTTATATTTTCCTTTGTTGTGCAGAAGCTTTTAATTTTAATTAGATCCCATTTGTCTAAAGTTCTTTGTATCAGGTGGCGAAAGTGTTGGAGCTTCAGCTTCAGCATCTGTTCTTCCAATGAATATTCAGTACCGATTTCCTTTAGATTGACTCTTTGGATCTCCTTGCAGTCCAAGAGACTCTCAAGAGTCTTCTCCAACACCACAGTTCAAAAGCACCAATTCTTCGGCACTCGGCTTTCTTTATGGTCCAACACTAACATCCATACATGACTACTGGAAAAACCATAGCTTTGACTAGAGAGACCTTTGTTGGCAAAGCAATGTCTCTGCTTTTTAATATGAGTCTAGGCTGGCCATGGCTTTTCTTCTAAGGAGCAAGTGTCTTTTAATTTCATGGCTGCAGTCACCATCTGCAGTGATTTTGGAGTCCAGAAAAATTAAGTCTATCTCTGTTTCTACTGTTTCCCATCTGTTTGCCATGAAGTGATGGGACTGGATGCCATGATCTTGGTTTTCTGAATGTTGAGTTTTAAGCCAACTTTTTCACTTTCCTCTTTCACTTTTTTCAAGAGGCTCTTTAGTTCCTCTTTGCTTTCTGCCATAAGGGTGATGTCATCTGCATATCTGAGGTTATTGATATTTCTCCTGGCAGTCTTGATTCCAGCTTGTGCTTCATCCAGCCTGGCATTTCACATGATATACTCTGCATATAATTTAAATAAGCAGGGTGACAATATACAGCCTTGACGTACTCCTTTCCCAATTTCCTTTCCCAGTTTTGGAGAAGGAAATGGTAACCCACTCCAGTATTCTTGCCTGGAGAATCCCATGGATGGAGAAGCCTGGTAAGGCTACAGTCCATGGGGTCGCAAAGAGTCAGACACGACTGAGTGACTTTGGTCACTTCACTTTTCCAGTTTGGAACCAGTCTGTTCTTCCATGTCCAGTTCTAACTGTTGCTTCTTGACCTTCATACAGATTTCTCAGGAGGCAAGTAAGGTGGTCTGGTATTCCCATCTTTTTAACAATTTCCCATAGTTTATTGTGATCCACACAGTCAAAGGCTTTGGCGTAGTCAATAAAGCAGAAGTAGATTTTTTTCTGTAACTCTCTTCTTTTATCTAAGATCTGGCGGATGTTAGCAATTTGACCTCTGGCTTCTCTGCCTTTTCTAAATCAGTGTTACTGTTGAGAAATTTGATATCCATTTGATTCTTCTTACATTGTAAGTTGTTTACCTTTTTACTCTAAAGGAGTTAAAATTTTAGAAAAATTTTAAGCCTGGATTTTGAAAACTCACCTGTTTGACACTTTATGTTTTTGCTTCCTGTCAATTTCATTAATTTTTGTTTAAAATTATTGGCTTAGTTTAGCTTTTGTGTAAGGTGTTCTATTTATTATCTTCCTTTCAGAATCTGTATTCTCCTCAAGGGCTTCTAATATTTTTATAGATATATCTTTTCCTCCTTTACAGATGCAGCTGGTTGACTTGCAGTGTTGACTTTGAGGGGATGGGCATAAACTCCGGCTCTAGTTTGTGCTCCTCAGGTAATTTTAAGATTTCAGGGCACAGGGAGAGACCCTGGTGTGTAATCTGGGTTTTACCTGGTCCCGTTTCCTCTGCTTCAGGTGTCGCCACCCCTGGCTCCGTCCAGAGGCCAGCCCAGCGCCTTTGAATGTGATCACCTAGCCCACAGTGAGGAAGAGAAGAGGAGGGGATGTTCGGTGGCCAGTCCTGCTAGGATGCGTCATTACAGGTCCTTTGTCCCGCTGCAGTCCAATGCTTCTCTGCTGTTATTTCCTTCACATCTGTCCCCTCCCTGCTGTACTGAAGTGGCGATCAGCATTCTCACAGGGCGATGAGGAAGAGAGGGAGAGAGTTAGTGGGAAACTCTCTGCGCCATTCTGGTGCGGCCTCAGACCGTCTCAGTCTCCAGCACGCTCTTCTTCCTTAGTGGGAAGTAGCAGCGCTCTGACTCCCCAACGCTTTCTTGTGGTTTATGTGCAAGCAGGGCTCTGAGACCTATCACTCTCCCCACTTCTCCTGTGAGATGAGATGTTGGCAGTGGGGGCCATCTGCATATACTTGGAGTGCCTTCTTGTCCTGAACACCTTGCTACTTTGTTAGAAACTGGAAATCATTGTAATGTTATGAATTTTTGCTACATTTATTTCTCATATTGCAGATTAATGTAAGGGTATAATGCTGCTGCTACTGCTGCTAAGTCGCTTCAGTCGTGTCTGACTCTGTGTGACCCCATGGACGGCAGCCCACCAGGCTCCCCCGTCCCTGGGATTCTCCAGGCAGGAACACTGGAGTGGGTTGCCATTTCCTTCTCCAAAAGGGCATAATAGTATAATGAAAAAAACTATGACAATAACACATTTAAAATATTTTATTCTCCTAATATATCTCTCAATATTTAAGAATCTTTATCCATAGTTGGAATATTTTATGCATTTAAAATATTCTTTTTTTAAAAAAGTGTTTCTTAGTAATTAATCACTAGACTTCTCAAAGGTTTTATCTGAATATTAGGAAAACCTTTATATTAGCTGACAAAAAATTTAAGTCAAAGAGATAGCTATGACCTGGAGTGGGGCTTACTCTTCATTGTCCCAACAAACACGTGCAGCATCTCTCCTGTGTCAGGCAACGTGCTGAGTGAAGTGACAGATACAGAGAGTGTGCTGTGCCTCTTGCCCTCAGGGGCTGTGCAGCCAACTAAAATCCCCAGAACAGCTATAAGATGATTTGAATTCAGAGCAACCTATGATAATTCACATTTCCTGCTTTGTCATCTATTGTCACATCTTCTCTATAAAACCGATTTGCCTCTTTTCCATATTGTTCTTTTTTCTTGTTAGAATAGATGTCCCTTAGAATGCATGTCTCTTATAGCTCTTATTTTTAAAAATTTTTCTTTAATTTTAGCGAGAATATTTATTGAGATCAGCTTGCTTAACAGTTTTGAGGTATGTAATACAGTATTGTTTCCTATAGTACACTATTGTGCAGCAGATCTTTAGAACTTATTCATCTTGCATAAGTGAAACTTTGTGCCTGTTGATTAGGAATTTTCCATTTCCCCCTCTGCCCAGTCCTTGGTAAACACCATTCTACTATCTGATTATAGAATTTAATTATTTTAGATATCTCATATAAGTGAAATTATATAGTATTTGTCCTTTTGTGACTGGCTTATTTTGCTTGGCATCATGTCTTCAAAATTTATCTATGTTGGTGCCTATTGTGGCATTTCCTTCTTTTTCAAGGTTGAATAGTATTCCCTTGTAGGTATATACCACATTTTCATTACCCATTGACAGACATTCTGGTTGTTCCCATATCTTGGTCACTATGAATAATGCTGCAATGAACATTGTGTGCTGACATCTCTTCAAGATCCTGATTTCAATTCTTTTGAATAAATATCTAGAAGGGTGATTACTGGATTCTGGAATTCTCAAGGAGGAAGAAAGGACAATTTTTTTTTTTCTACATTCCTTAGTCTTAGTCACATAAAATGTTTCTTTTTCTATAAGCCCGGAACTGATGATTATACAACAAACAACTCAGTTTAAACTCTGTTTAAGGATTATATAACAGCAATGTATCCTGCCTGAGGACAGTTTCTCCTTCCTGAAAACCTTCATGACTAATCCTGATATCTTAGAATGTATATAATGGGGGTGAGTCCGGTAAAGTCTTTCCATTGTTGAGTTCTAATCCTGTTTTTTTAAAATGTAAACTGTGCGAGTGGGTCTGGTAAAATGTTTACAACCTTGAGACATTCTTTTCATTTATTGTAATAACTGATTTAAAAAGTATATAGCTCCCTTGCTAACACTAGCGAGTAGGGCACTCTCTGCCCCCTCTGATGTCTGTGTCAGAAGCTTTCTTTGTCCCTTTTCACTGTAATAAAACTTCTGCCACACAAGAGCCCTGTGCTCAAGCCTGGTCTCTGGTCCTGAAGCTAAATCTTTGGAGATCATGAACAAAACATCGTTCACCGTAAGCTATCAGTTCTATTTTTAATATCTTGAGGAATCTCCATACCATCTTGCATAGCAGCTACATCATTTTGCATTCTGGATCAACGGGGTAACTTCCTTGATTTTTAAAAAATCACATCTTAGGTGCTAAACATAAATGTGCTATGATAGGAAGTATAGGGGATAAAAGAGCATCTCTGTGTTTCCAGGAATAGTGAAAATGCAATTTGATGTGGGTTGCCTCTTGGCTTTAGCTCAAATCCTCTTTCCTCAGGTAAGCTTTCAAACTTTTCTTGATCATCTTGAAATATCTCTTCTCTCTGAGCAGAAATTTCTCAGAACCACAGAGAAGGGCTGAATGCTTTTGTCATCATTTCTGTCTTTTGGATCCAACTTGTTTTCCTTTGAGAAAACAAACATCCACCTGATATAGCTGAGAAAACCTGTTAGTGTGGGCTGCCTCTAGCAGTTCAGCATCACCTTGGCTAGGCTGCTGCCAACACCCACAGACCCCCTTATTGCTATTCTCAGAAGCACATATCCCACTTTTATTTAAATAGCGTAAAGACTGAAGCTGGAAAGAGAACAATACCCAACCCGGCATTTGAAGTCCGTATTATAACCGCAGACTGGAGCGCTTCTAGGGAGGGTAACACAGTGGTCCTTGATGAGAGCGATTAGAAGCATGGCAAAATTAAATGTTTAAAGGTATTCTGGAAATCACTAGTTCTCTACCCCTCATCTTGGTGCTAGAGGTAACAAATCTGCCTGTCAGTGCAGGAGACAGATGAGGGGTCGATCCCTGGGTCAGGAAGATCTCCTGGAGGAGGGTGTGGCAACCCACTCCAGTATTCTTGCCTGGACAATCCAGTGTACAGAGGAGCCTGGTGAACTGCAATCCATAGGGTCACAAAGAGTCAGACACGACTGAAGCAACTTAGCATGCAGGCAAACGCCTCACCTTAAACTGAAATCCAGCGTGGTGGAAAGACTTGGTTGAATTAGCACCAGACTTGGGAGTGGAGCTCAGGCTTTTTTCCTGATTTTGGGACGCTCTTCTTATCATATCCAACCATGCATACTGTGTATTTCAGAGATGGACGTCAGTGACAGCACACTAGGAGTATGTTTTTCCAGAGATCTGGATTTTGTAAGCCAGAAAAATTTTAGTTGATTTGGGATTGCATGGAACAATTTGCTAAAATTTGTCATTCCTGTAGTTAGTGGGACGGTTAATTTTATGTGCTAACTTGGCTAGACATAGTGCCAGATATTTGGTCAAATATTATTCCTGATGTTCATGTGACAGTGTTAGGGAGATTAACATTTAAATCAGTGGACTTTGAGTAAAGCAGATGGCTCTCCATAATATAGGTGGGCCTCATCCGATCAGTTGAAGGTCCACGCAGAACAAAAGACAGACCTCTGCCCAGAAGGAAGGAATTCTGTGTAGACAGCCTTCACACTTGACCTGTAATTTTGGCTCCTTATGTGACTCCTGCGTAATAACTCACCTTATGGATTTTGAACTGGATGAGCCGTTTCCTTAGAATAAATCTTTTTTCTCTATACATACACATCTTATTTGTCCTGGTACTCTGGGGAACTCTGACCAATACATTTAAAGAAACACTTGTCTCTCTTGTCTAGCACTTGAACCTTGCATATGTGGACCCAGAGCACCTTGGTTGATGTTTTGGGTCATATACCAGCATCTATCCCTCTAATACCCTGTAGATACAAAGATGCTTCTCTTTTATTTTGGTACTAGTAACAGGGATCACTTCATAACATTATCCTGTGTCTTCATTGAATTCTGAGACAAGTGCTGCTGGCTCTATCTGTTGGGCAGTGAGACAGGCTTTTGGTTCAGGTGCCAGAGAAGGCAAGAAAGCAAGTACACAGCGACTCAGTTTTCATTTTTTTCTCTGAAAAATTGGTATTCTCTTGTCCAGCCCTCCATCTTGCTTTGCCAAGACATTCCCAGATTCTCTGCCTCATCTTCCTTTTTATTCATTGGGTCACTTTCAGTCATGAGTAGCAGTAACCTGACACAAACTAGCAAGCTCAAAGTGAATTTTATTTGTTTGTGTGACAAAAACAAAACAAACACGTGAAAGAAAAAAAAAAAAGCTTGACAGGGAGTCCTGGGGTAGATGACTTCAGAACCTCAGATACGTTCGTTAAGAACCATTGTCTCCCTGTCTCTGGACTTGGCCTTCCTACGTGTTGTGCCTTTTTCAGGCTGGCTATTCCTAGTCTTGGTGAGATGCAGTCAGCCACTCCTAGCTCATGCATTGCTCATTTAACACCACAGGAAAGAGTCCTGCCCCAGAATTCTAGAAGTACTGCGCCTGACTTTCACTCTGAATGGGCCTCCCTGGTGGCTCAGAAGATAAAGAATCTGCCTACAATGCAGGAGACTGGGGTTTGATGCCTGGGTTGGGAAGATCCCCTGGAGGAAGAAATGGCAACCCACTCCAATCTTCTTGCCTGGGGAATCCCATGGACAGAGGAGCTTGGTGGGCTACATACAGTCCATGGGGTCTCCAAAGAGTCAGACACGACTGAGTGACTAACACACTTTCTATCCCTGAATATGGTGATTAGTTTACTCCTAGATCATATGGCCATCTTCTTCCTTAAATTAGGACTGGCCTCAATCAAGCCACATGTACAAAGAGCAAGGCAGAAGCGGTTTTCTCAAAGGAAAAGGGAGCACAAATTCCAGGGAAGCAAAAGCAGTAGATGACACGGCAACATCCCTACCAAGTCTGGGCAGCCACAGTATGTTGGGAAGAAGCTGTCTCAAATAGTTCAGTTTCTTTATCTTAAAAAAAATTTATTGGCTTTCTTAAAAGGTAATTGACAAAGTTGAAATATGTTTACAGTATGCAGTGTGATGATTTGATAAATGTGTACATTATATGTATGTTATTCATACGTATGTATCATACAAGTACACATGTACAAATGTCTGTGAAATATCCCATGGTTCTGGGTTACTGGGGTCTGGAAGTAAAGAAGACTGAGCTAGAGAGCCTCCGAAGCTTTAGAAACAAATTACACTTCCTGGAAACAAATTACACCTTCCAGGAACATTTGAAAAGTTTGAATAGTACAAACATTTGAATAGTTTGTAGTTCCTTATGTTATAGTACCATTTTTCTCATTGATTATTATCGGCTCCTGAGCCTTCCCCTCTAGTCTTTTTTGTAGCTTGCCATAGTATTCAGATTGAAATATTGGGAAGTGTATTTCATGAGGAAAGGGGTTTAGTCCTTTGCTCACTCTTTTATTTGCAATGCCTAGAAGAGGACCAGGCCCATGATAGACACTCAAAGGATATTTTTGGAATAAATGGTTTGATAAATTGTACATGTTATTTTATATCTGGCCTCACCATGAATGGGTAAATGTCATGGTAATAAGGTTTATTTTGTTTATTACGCTTTTTATGATTCTTTCCAGGTGAATTTTTTAAATTAAACTTTTTTTGAATAAAATTATAGACTCAAATGTTATTGGATGAAATAGCACAGACAGGTCTCATGTACTCTGTATCCTGTTTCGTCAGTGGCCACATCTTGCAAACTATAGTACAGTGTCACAACTGGGATGTTGAGATGTTGACAGCAATGTAGTCAGTCGGGTTGACCTTCCCTCTCTCTTTCTCTGTGTGTGTGTGTGTGTGTGTGTGTAAGTTTGTGGTAAATTGCTTCGTGGCCACAATTTCTTCACATCCAATATACATCCTTTTGCCATGTGACTTTGCTGTTCCCATACTTCGGGGTAAACTCTGCTTCTCCAGACCCTTGAATTTGGGCCAGACTTACTTTGCTGTGATCAGCAGAATGTGGTAGAAGTTATGTTGTGTGAGTGTTAGTCTTGGCTTCCAAAGACCTTGCATCTTTTATCATCCCTCTTGATGTATTTTCCTAAGACACCCCACATCACACCCGATTTGAAGAATATTTTCTAGGCTACTGGGGGTGAGGGGCTGGGAGGGGACAAACCGAGGGACCCCCCCACAACAGCTAGAGCCAATTCTGGGCATGTGAGTGAGGCAATCTTGGACCTTCTAGCCTGGCTAAATGCATTAGTAAGAGCAAGTAGAATGAGCAGAAGACTGGCCTAGTCAAAGCTCACATAATTGTGAAAAGTAATAAATCATTGTCGTTTTATATTTTGGAATGTTTGTTACATAGCAGAGGGTAACTGAGATAGTAGCATCTCACACTGAGAATTTTTAGGTATAAAGACTCAGATTTTAATCTTTGGATTATGATATGGTCACTAGTAGATGAGGATTAACTATGTGTAGCTTGGATGTTTTCCCCTTAAATACATTACCTATCAGTTGCTTCCATCTTGTCATGTTTCCACTCAGCTAGAGATCAGGAAGCCCTGATTAATACCAGCCTTACTTTATCTACTATTTTAGCATGCAGGATTGTTAGTGGTATCTGACAAAGCAGTTTCACGGTTTCATGTAGATATAGACCCAAACCTGGTTTCTTAGGTTAATATTTATATAGATTCAAATCTAGCCAAATAAATGTTTCAGTAGAAAAATCTACATTGCCATATTATAAATATTGCAACTTAGAGTTCAGGCTCAAGAAGAAAATTTAAAGACTCTCTCTGTTTTCTGAAAACATTCAGCTCTTATTTTATTTTTGTGTTGATCCTCATGTTAATAGCCATGATAAATCTTTAGATGTAGTCTAGGAGGATACGTTATTTCAGAAATCCCAAGAAAGCATCTGGACATGCAGACATTTCGATAGATAGTGAACATATGAATGAGTTTATATTTACTAGCTCTTTATATCATTTCTCTTTTAGATGCATTAGAGATTAATCATATAAACCAGTGAGTAAGATGTATCTTTGCATAGTGGTTAAGAAATCAGTCTTCGGTATTAGACTCCCATCTAATCCTATCACTTACAGACTGTGGAATCTTAAGCAGGGTGCTCAATTTCCTTGTGCCTCAGTTTCTGCATCTGTAAAATAGGGATGATAATAATACCTGTCTCATGTTTGTCGCGAATTTTAAATGGGAAAATGCACCGTCCCTACCACATTGTGATCACTCAGTGTTACGTAATGCTCCGTCTCCCTTATATTCCTCCTCTGATTGCCGCCATCGTTAGTCTTCATTCTCTCCTTGGTTGACCACTAATAGGAACTGTCTCATCCCTAGCTTCTTCTCCCAGTGCTAGGACTCTGAACATTTAACACAAATCTAATGACTTGTTGTCTGACTTAAGCTTTAGATGGTTACAGTTAATAGATGTTTAAACTCCACAGGTTCAACTGGCTAACCATGGTGTGTTCATTATTTGTCAGTTATTTCTCTTCCCTGGATATCACTTACACTTTCTCTGAAAGTAAGTGTTAGTTGCTCACTCGTGTCTGACTCTTTGCAACCCCATGGATTGAAGCTCACTAGGCTCCTCTGTTCATGGAATTCTCCATGCAAGGATACTGGAGTGGGTAGCCATTCCCTTCTCCAGGGGGTCTTTCTGACCCAGGGGTTGAACCTGGGTCTCCTGCATTGTAGGTGGATTCTTTACCATCTGAGCCACCAGGGAAGCCTTTCTTTGAGGGAGGAGATAAATAAACATTTCTGAAAATTGCTGCCTCCTGGTCTTTTTGGGTTTAGGTGAAGAATAGTCCCCTTGAAATGGTAGCAAACTTTCCTTATCCTGGCAATACTTACCCCTCTAAGACGTATTGTGATCATGACCCAATCATTCTACCAAAGTGCAAGGCTTGTTTCCATTTATTGAATCATTGGCTGGGTTACTGAACCGCCTCACATACATGGTGGGATTGTATCAGTCTGGGAATGGATGGCAGCTCAGGCCTTAACAAGATTCCTCTTTCTTTCTTCTGAATAGCTGTGATTCATCTCAGCTGCTAAATTCATCCCAGGGTACATACATTCTGAGTCTTCTGGTTGCAAATAAAGCTGCATGGGATGTATCCAAATTCATAAGTAAATGAAGAGTAAAGTGGTATGCTGATGTGACTGCAGTCAGACTAATTTCAATCTATTTGCCCTTCATCATTTCTGTGTCAGCACAGCCATACCAAAGTGAATTCTGTGAAGCGGATTGAATCACAGCCCCTAGAAGCTTAATAAGCTGCTAAAATGTAAATACTGACCCAGGGAATTTTGCATGGCTAATGAAGGCAGAGTTCAGTGTCCATGATTATATCGCCCAGCTTTACTGAAACAGACAATAAATGTTTACACATCCGTTTGAATTACTCAGTTTGCCTGCTCACAGTATAGGTGGGGTGATGATGTTTCAATAACAACTTAGCTGTTTCAGGGAGAGTAGCGCAAAGCAAATGAAGCATTAGACACAGGAGGAGTCTGCGTTGAGTCCAGGTTTTAAGGATGGTTAATGCACAATACTTAGTCTTCTGTTTGGTGATCACAGTATTATCTTTATGCACAACGAGACTTCTGCCAGTAAGTCTTTCGGATAGTTTTGGCTCTAGAAGGAAATGGAGAGGACGGGGGAGAAAAAGAAGAGTCCAGATGCTTTGTGCTATGAAGGCTGGATCTTCCCATCTGAAATCTGTAAATACAAGATAGATTTTCCCGGCATTGAGTTAGACTTGGCAGATCCTTCATTCCATTGATCTTGAGGGTAATAATATTTATCGTAGTGTAATCTGTTAGTACAAGTGAAAATACTTTTGACTGAAGAGGCATTCCAATCACTCATGTCCCTTTGTTATTGTGCTATTATCTTTATGCTTGTTTTGTCTGTTTTGGTGAAGACACAGATTGACAAAACTGAGGAATCTGAAATGGTACAGGGTGAATACCCTAGAAAATGATAAATGCATATGTAAGTTTTTACTTTGAATTAGAGTCAAAGTTCATTGAGTCCAAGTTCCAAACTAAAAACATAATTAGTTATAATGACAGCCTGTTTTGTTTAGATCACTTTAAATTTTGAAGTGTGTTTCTAAATGCACAGATTCATTCTTTTCATCTCTTCTCCTTTGTCAAGCTTTGCTTAAAGCGAGAACCTTCAGGATAGAACAGAAGGAAGCTTTATAAAGCATTAACAGGCCAAATGAGCACAATAGGGAACTCAGAGGCTTGGTGCAAATGATGCTTTTCTGGCCTTTAGGTGTCTGGACATGCTCACTCACATCCTGACTGTTAGGCAGTTTGGGTGCCCCTTCACCCCAGAGAGGAGCAGCGCTCTGAAGGAGGTGGAGGAGAAAGGAGGTGGAGGAGAGGGGTGGAGTGACAGACCTGAACCCCCAGTCCCTTCAAAGCAGGCTTTTCTCGAGCCAGACTGGCTCTGTCACCCACCTTCCCAAGTGTGGGAGAAAGACTGGATTCCCGGACACAGAGGGATGCCAGTCATTTGATGGATCCTTTGAATATTTACATAACCTAGCTGTCTTAGATGCGCTGGACTTGATTGTCAGGCCTGAGTCAGCTGGACAATCTGATTCGACTAACTCCAACCTAAGTTTGATTATGTATGCCATTGAATTCTCATTTTTCTTTATTTATTTAAAACTGAAGTTTTGTTGATTTACAGCATTGTGTTAGTTTCAGGCATCTGGCAAAGTGCTTCAGTTATACACACATATGTATCTTTTTTTTTTTTTTTTTTCAGATTCTTTCCCTTTAGCGGTTATTACAAAGTATTGAGCAGAGTCCCCTGTGCTCTCCAGGAGGCCCTTGTTAGTTATCTATTTTATGTATAGTATGGTGTACATGTTAATCCCAAACTCCTATAAATTCCAATCTTGAACTTTAGCTTCAACTGATGCTAGGGAGCTCATGGGATTCCAGAAAATGTGTTTGGGGGTTGACTGTATTGGCAGAAGCCTTGGGAGTCTAAGGGGAGCGGCAGCGGCCCCCTGGGATTTACTGACACTGTGGGACCTATCAGTTTCAGAGCCTCCCGTGGAGCTGGCCGCCAGGCTGAGCGGTTAGGCGGGCCCCCGTGCGCAGTGGACAGCGGGAGACGTTGCCTGGCCTCTCTCTGAGCTGCGGCTTGTGGCCTCAGCTGCTGGCAGTGCTCTTAGTAGACAGTCTGTGGGCCTTGGTGGCTGGAGCAGAGAGAGCCAGCTGCCTCACTCAGCGCCACCATCTCAGGCAGTCCGCAGGCGGTGACGCATCTACGCGGTGACGTAGAGGCCTGAGGCTTTCTGCTCACAGAACAGCTCCGACGGGCTTGCCACATCTCCCTTGGACATCGGCCTGCTTTTTCTCCGCCTTCCTCAGAGCACTGTCTGCACGCCGAGTTGCATCTCTGAGTCAGCTCTGGAGAGCCCAGCTTGAGCACAACGTGAACACTTTGGGTCCAGTTGAGAAGGCAGCTGTGGTTTAGTGATGCAGAGCCCAAGTGCCCTGGTTTGACTGACAGTTACCAGAGGGGATAGTGGCAGGGGTTGGGTGGGTAGATAAATTAGGAGGTTGGGATTAACATGTACACACTACTCTGCATAAAACAGAAAAAAACCAGGACCTACTGGATAGTGCAGGGAACTCTCTTTCATATCCTGTAATAACCTATAATGAGAACAACCTAAGACTACATATATGAATATAAAACTGAATCACTTTGCCCTGTACCTGAAGCTAATGCAACATTATAAATTAACTATACTTTAATTAAAAATGGTTTAAAAAAGTGCCCTGCTTGGAAAAGCAGAGGAGGCAGCAGTTACAGTTTATTACTCATGGATCCTTTGCCACATTACCTGTGTCCAATCTAGTTTTTAAAATATTTTATCTTAAGGAAGTACTGTAATATCACTAAATAATTATCTTTTCCAATGAATTTGTGGGAAAGCCTGCCACTTAAAGAAATCCCACTTTTAGGCATGGCAACCCACTCCAGTATGCTTGCCTGGAGAATCCCATGGACAGAGGAGCCTGGCGGGCTATAGTTCATGGGGTCACAAAGAGTTGGACACGTGACTGAGAGACTGAGCATGCACTCCGGCATTGATAACAGGAAAAGTGAGAGGCAAGCCCTGCAGCCTCCTCTGCCTAAAGCCCTGTTGTGTGATCGTGTGATTTCTATTTACTGTGAGTCCTATAGTTTCTGGTTTTTTTTTTTTTTTTTTTTTGAACAGTCCTTACTCCTTTATTAAAGAAATATTGTTTGCAGCCTGGCTTTTTTTATGAGAGTATAAGATCTTTAAGGGCATTATCTTAGTCTGGGTTGCTCTGGGAGCAGAGCAGTAGATAAAGATTTGAATGCAAATACTGGATTGGCAAAAAAGTGTATTTGGGTTTTTTGTAAGATGGTGTGGAAAAACCTGAGTGAACTTTTAGGCCAACAAAACAGTTCACACTCCCCGTCACCGCAGATGGAGATACAGGGAACACTGACAGGGAGTGGAAAAGTAACAGCAAGGGAGAGGAGGTCAATAAAATGTGCATTATTAAAGTTGTAGTGGGTCTCTCTGGAGAAGGAAACGGCAACGCACTCCAGCATGCTTGCCTGGAAAATCCCATGGACAGAGGAGCCTGGCGGGCTATGGTCTATGGGGTCCCAAGAGTCAGATACAACCTAGTGACTAAACCACCACCACCACCAGTGAGTCCCTTAGGCGTCTCAAAGGCTTCCCTGGAGGCTCAAATGGTAAAGAATCTGCCTGCAGTGCGGGAGACCTGCATTCGATCCCTGGGTCACGAAGATCCCCGGGAGAAGGGAATGGCTACCCACTCCAGTATTCTTGCCTGGAATACTGGCAAGAATTCTACGGACAGAGGAGCCCGGCAGGCTACAGTCCACGGAGTTGCAATGAGTTGGACACGACTGAGTGACTAACACTTTCACTTTTCACTTTCGTGTGTCTCAGCCTTATGCTCCTCAAGTGTCAAGGGAACTAAGTGATTTTACACCTTCTGTTACTCAGAGGTCAAGGGTTGCTGGGGAAGGGGTGAAGGTCAGGGAATAAGGGTGAAGAAATGGAAAGTTGAAGAGGCATTTGTTGTGGTTTAGTTGCTAAGCTGTGTCCAACTCCTTTGCAGCCCCATGAGCTATAGCCCTCCCGGCTCCTCTGGCCATGGGATTTTCCAGGCAATAATACTAGAGTGGGTTGCCATTTCCTTCTTCAAGGCATCTTCCTGACCCAGGGATCAAACCTGGGTCCCGTGCGTCTCTTACATTGCAGGCTAATTCTTTACTGCTGAGGCACCAGGGAAGCCGGCACAAAAGCCTGGTACTTCTTCTGGCTTTTGTGCTTTGAAAGAGTTTCTCTCTTTAAGAATTTCTCAGGCTCGGAGGTGTACATACCTGGTGATGAAAGTGGGAAGACACCCAGTCAGTGAAGTCCAACACGATGGGTGTAGGGAGAGAAGCTGGCAGTGGCTGCTCAGGAATGGATTACATCCTTATATTTCTCCTGACACGCCCTGTGCCTGGTGTGCAGTGTATGATCAGTTCTTATTCTTTTTATTTCTTAAGCATGAGGTCAAGCTTGGCTTTGTGGTCCTTGGGTACTGGGGTCTGAGACTCTCAGTAGGCTGGGGAAAGTTAATGTGCTAAGACTCAGATCATCTCTTGTTTCTGTAAGAGAGACTGGAGAGGGCCGAGCACACCCAGTTCCTAGAGATTAATGTAGTCCTTGGTTTCCCTGATAAGCTTTAAATTAAAGTTGGAAATTGCCTGGTGCAATTCACAAAGGGGCATACACAAGAATGGAGAGAAAAATTCTGATTACAGTTTTATTTGCTGACACTCCTTAACAATTTATGTTCAAGTGCTATTTTGCTAATTAATGGCTGCTCAAGAAATGCCATGTGTCAGCAGTGAATCACTTATGTTTGCTGCTCTTCAATGGTATATGGATAATGAATAAAGACAAGTCATATAATGAAAGCTGAAAATAGCCCAGTCATGGGACAGAGGCTTGTCAGTAGGAAAAGGTATTATGTTTGCTAGTATCCATCCCAGGCTTTTAAAAGTTAAGCTAGTTAAAGCCTAAAAGGGGGCTTTATTGACATCTGTAGCCCAGTCACCAAGGTGCAGAGGACATGCGGAGTTAGCTTCGGGGACAAGCAGAAATTCCCACTCTCTAGCCTCATCTCTGCCTCTCTCTGTGTCTTTCATTCTCTCACATCAGCTCTCACATGGGTTTGAGCCATGGCTCTTGGTAACTTTGGGCTCACAACTAACACTTCTGTGCTAGTAAGGAGAGGGGGCTGGTCTTCCCCACTGGAACTTGAGGTATGTCAAGGCAAGACCAACTGGCCAAGGAAGTGGACCTCGGTATTTAGAACCTTCTCTGCTAAAAGGGAGAGGTGTCCCTGGGGGTGAACAAGACAAAAGACAGTGAACTATAAGCAGCAGGGCAGAGAAGTAAGTGACTGAAAGTCCAGATGAGCCGTCTGGATGGAAACTGCCATTATAATTCAGAGGAAGGACAGGGGACGGCTCTGGTGGTTGAGGAAGTGGGACTTGAATGGGATTTTATGAATGGGTAAATAGGAGAGGAAAGGGCATGTTCTGTACGTGATGCTAAACGATGAGAATGTGGTCAGGATTGAATGCAGGGTGCTAGGGGGACTAGTCAAGCTGGCACAGAGCTGGGCTGTGCTTGGGAGGAGAAGGGAAAGTAAAGAAAAGAGGAAAGGGCCATATGAATATCAGGCAGGAAAATCACAATACTGAGCTAGACAGTGTTATGATAATATAATAATGGTAATAGCAAATACTTACATAGCACTTTCTCTGGGTCAGGGGCTATTTTAAGTGCTTTAAATAACATTAAGTTACTTAGTCCTTGTAATAACCCCAGAAGTACAATCGCTCTCCTCTTTTTGCAGAAGTGGAAACTGAGGCCCTGGTCTTCTGTGGTTAGGTCCTATAGCTACTGAATGGAAGGCTGGCTCCAAGGCCCAGGCTTTCACTGCTGTTCTCTACCGTTTAAAGGTAATACATCTTAAGCTTAAAGCTTAATAATACCTGATTATTTGTATGGCGTTTTATATCCTACAAAACACTTTTGTTTAATTTATTTGAATTTCATAGCAGTCCTGTGAATTCAGTAGAACAGGTATTTATTTCTTCACCCATTTCACTTTTGAGACCATTAAAAGACACCTTTCTCATCCTGAGCAGTCTCTCTAAATGCATGTGGCTAGAACGTGATTGGACTCAGATTGGATTTCAGCTCTCCAGAGTCTGGTTGCTTTTCTTTCTTCTTCCTTCATTGGTGTCTTGCTGGTGGATGATGCTGTAACGTGGGCTTGAGGAGGAACCAGAAGTGTACAGGTGATTCAAGAGGCTCCTGGGGACATTGAGGGGAGGGGCGGCAAGAGTCGGAGTTACAGTAATTCTGTTTACTTTCCAATTCAGAAGGTGGACACTTTTGTGATTTTAAGAATGAAACTCAATGTTTATACTCAATAAAAAATTATGGAAAAAATTAACTCAATGTATTCTGATTTCCAGAAAAAGCAAAACTAATCATGTGCCGATGTTTTATTGGGGGAAAAATCATTTAAACTATTGAAGTTACCTACTTAAAAAAATTAAACATTGCAAACCTAAAGTTTAATTCAATAACTGTGAAAAGTATGAAAAATATTCTTGTTTTAATTTTAGTTAAAGAAAATGACATAGATTAAAAGAAACAAATGAAGAGAAAGAGGTGAATCAAAAGGAAATATACATTGAGAGAATAACAGAGGGAAAGATAGGAGAGAGAGAAACAGGATGAATGAGGTTATGTCCATGAAAGAAACAAGCACACAGCCTGGTATACCTTCTCATACGACACTTGTCTCTCATAAACAACACCTGCTATTTGTATGGTATACAATTTTGTATACAATCTGTATGGCATACAATAATACAATTATATTATGTGTGTATATACATATATATGTGTGCTATACTTAGTTGCTTAGTCATGTCCAGCTCTTTGCAACCCCATGGACTGTAGCTAGACAGGCTCCTCTGTCCAAGGAATTCTCCAGCCAAGAATACTGGAGTGGGTTGCCATGACTTCCCTCAGGGAATCTTCCCAACCCAGGGATCAAACCCAGGTCTCCTGTATTACAGGCAGATTCTTTACCGGCTGAGCCATCAGGGAAGTCCACATATATATATATATCTCCATACACAGTTTATGGTATTAAATATATATTTGTTTATATATATTCAGTGGGCTTCCCTAGTAGCTCAGTGGTAAAGAATCTGCCTGCCGTTGGAAGAGATGCGGATTCGATCTCTGGGTCAGAAAGATCCCCTGGAGGGGGAAATGGCAACCCACTGTAGTATTCTTGCCTGGGAAATCTCACGGACAGAGGAGCCGGATGGGCTACAGCTCTTGGGGTTGCAAAAAATTGAACATGACTTAGCGACTGAACAGCAACAACAATATGTATTCAGTATTTTTTTTTTTTTAATGCACTTTGGCCTGCAGAGTTCAAAGTAAATGACTTATAATATTGACTCCTCAGAGACCTTGTTTGTTCTTGAGTATTTATGATTCCTACTCTTAATATGATAGACAGGAAAAGCCAACATAGTGGACATTTCTGCATTATAACAACATCAGTAATTTATGTATTCACTCCTTTCATTCGCTCACTTATCCCACAAACGTCTCCCATTTGCTCCAGGTGTCCTGGTGTTCTCAGAACATTTTTTGAACTATATGCACAGGTATGATAGTCTAACAGTATACTATCCCCACAATGTCCCTTTAATGTGATTTTTAGGGTTTTTTGTTTGTTTGTTTTTTTCATTTTCAATTATCCTGAGACTGCCCCTTGTTGATAGAAATCTATCTGGTATTATGATATCTTTGGTACAAATGGAGTTTATTTTCTACCTAAACTTGAAGAGCAAGATGCAACAATAATCCAAATACATGTCAAAATCCTTGAGAGCACAGGACCCTAGAGAGGCCTCCAGGGTGTGGCTGTGATCCTGTGACTCCTCCCTGGATCTGTTTGTTGCATGGATGGATGTAATTGATGAGGTGAACTCACTCTTTCTGAGCCCTTTAGAGTCTCTAATGGAATTATCCTGTTTCCTGTCTTCAGGGGAGAGAGATCTACATTGGTGCAGCCAGGAGCTAATTCTAAGGTGCCAGTGGCATTTGGAGATGCAGAGATTTCAACCTTCAAAGCTACTGAGGTTCTTGAGTATCTGACCGAACTATCGGATACCACAGAGAGACTGCAAGACTGAAAAGTAGCAATGACTTTGATCATTTACTGAGAATTTTAAATGAACTTGCTATCATGCTCATTTAGACACTTTGGAAAACTTATTATTGTTTAACCAATTGATTTAGGTAAGCTTGCTGAAGAGTGCTTCACTTTGCACTTGTTGAACTTAAGGATTGTTTATACTTGCTTCCTTGGAACAAATACATCCATAGTCCAAATTATAACATGATCTTTACTCTTCCTCCCCACCGCCCCCAACTCTGGCGGTTTCTTAGAGTTCAAATATGAAGACTTCTTCATACTTTAGATTACAATATTACTGTTTACTGGTAAAAAATGGCAGGGACAGTCTATTGATGGCGTCATATTGATATTCAACCAAATGAACTCTGGGAGTAGTCTAGCAGAATCCCAGTAAGTGAGAAAACAAACATGACTTATTCAGGAAAACAACAGTCATTAACAGTGGAACCGATGATTACAGGGTGGTAAAACTGCTTTTTTTTTCAGAACAGATAGGTTAGTTAGAGAAGTTAGTTAAAGGCTTGACAGGCTGAATTTTCTTGTGGCAAATGCAGAAATGGTTGGATAGCGTCACTGACTCAGTGGACATGAGTTTGAACAAACTCCAGAAGGCAGTAAAGGACAGGGAAGCCGGGCGCGTGCAGTCCATGGGCTTGTGGGGTCGGGCACAACTGAGCGACAGAACAACAGCTGAGCAAATGCTGAAACAAGCAGAAGAGCAGCTCTCAGCCTGCAATCCGAATAGAAGGGCGGAAGGAAGATAGGGATGGTTTTCAGTTCTGGCAAATAAAATAGAATAACATAGGATGGTTCTAATGAACTCAGAGCACCCAGATATATATATATTATTCAAGCTAACATCATCCTATTTGCAAAATGGACAGACACTGTTTGTTTTTGCAACTAGTCAACTGAGCTAATGTGAGAGCCAGCTTCTTTGATGTTTTAGCTTTAAGAAAGTTGCATTAATGGAGAGCAATTATGGTAATTTGAATTAGGAATGGATTATGGTAATTGAAAACTTCTGCAGTGACAGGTATTTGTGAGACCCCTGTGTTCTGGTGCAGTTCGGAACTGCTATTAAGCCCATGGTAATTAGCATTTTCCCCCGTGAAATGGTTGAAAGACTAAGGGAACATAAAACAAAATTTGACAGTGTGAGGAGGGAACTGGCAGCAACATCAGAACCTACAGTCAACACAAAGAAACACAAACACACGGATGGTCTTGGGCTTTTAAAAAATAGAGAATCGGAAGAAAATCACAGGTTTGTCTGGGGCCCTGGGAGGCTGAGCCATTTATGGAGTGGGTCTGCAGTATAGAGCAGACTTAGCAACAGAAAGACGGAGCAAAGAAAGCCATTCTTGTTTTCTGTCTCCGTTTCTGAATCAATTGTTGTAGGGAGCACTGCCGGCCCCCACTGGGCAGAGCAGTAGAAAGGGATGACAGAGCTGAATCACTTCCTCATGTTCCTGCAGCCTTTCAACCAGTGTTTATCAATTGCCTACTATGTGCCAGGCAATGTACCAGGAGCTAAAGCTGTAAATAAGACAAAGTCCCTGCCCTCACAGAGATTTCCGGGTCATTTGGAAACCGGGGTCTGTTTGCTTCCACCTTAAATGCAGGGAAGCATTCTGTTAGAGCCCGAGCTATGTTATATGCCTGGCTTCCTTCATCTTGGGAGGGTTAAAAATTCTCTTTTAGCTCTTACTCCCTTAGACTTTGTTCTTATCTTCATGATTTCTCTTGTGATCTCTCAGGACAGCAAAATGATAGAGTGTCTCTAAATTAGGATATGCTTGGCTGCAAGGAACAGAATACCCAACTGAAAGTGTATATGTGTGACTTACTAATGTCACACTTGCTAATTCCAGAGTTAGTGTAGTAGGTCAGTGGTATCTCCGGCAATCCAGGCTCCTACCCTTCCTGACCCACCATTGTGCCTATGTTGGCAATGTCTCCCTCACGGTAACAAAGTGGCTACCAGAGCTATAACCTGAAGTCGTTATACGGAAATGTTCTGAGCGAGGAACAGCTCTGCTGACCCCGTGGCTGAGACCTTGCTTCCAAAGAGAGGGTTTGGGTTTGAGCCTTGGTTGGGAGCTAAGACCCCACATAACTTGCAGCCCAAATAGCAAAATATGAAACAGAAGCAACACTGTAACCGAATGAATCAGTAGAGAAATAACAAGAGGACAGGGGACGAGAACAAAGCTGTTTTTCTCTTTATGCTAGGGAAGGGGAAATCATCTGCAGGGGAAAGGTTTTCTTGCCTCCTGAAACCACTAGGAGCCTGTGGGGCTACAGTCCACAAGCTTGCAAAGAGTCGGACATGACTGAAGTAACTTACATACGTATTATCTGGAGAGCACTTCAGGAAGTCCCTGACATACAAGCCCTCAAGTTGTGAACGTTCAAAGTTGCAAATGTGCACGTGCATGTCCAGTCTCGTACGTCGGCTCACGCGTCTGGCATGCATTGGTACTTGCACGCATCCTGTACACGTGGTTGTGCTTTTGTGCACTTTCCTGTGGCTGTACAACACGAGGAGCTCACTAATGAAGGAGCTGCAGGCCTGATGGAACTGGAGGCCGAGAGGAGGGACAGAGAGACAAGAGGAAGGACAGAGAGACCAGAGGAAGGGCAGAGGGAGACAAGAGGAGGGACAGAGAGAGACCAGAGGAAGGACAGAGAGACCAGAGGAAGGACAGAGAGACAAGAGGAGGGACAGAGAGAGACCAGAGGAAGGACAGAGAGAGACCAGAGGAAGGACAGAGAGACCAGAGGAGGGACAGAGAGAGACCAGAGGAAGGGCAGAGAGACCAGAGGAAGGGCAGAGGGAGACAAGAGGAGGGACAGAGAGACAAGAGGAGGGACAGAGAGACAAGAGGAGGGACAGAGAGACCAGAGGAGGGACAGAGAGACCAGAGGAGGGACAGAGAGACAAGAGGAGGGACAGAGAGACAAGAGGAAGGACAGAGAGACCAGAGGAGGGACAGAGAGACCAGAGGAAGGACAGAGAGACCAGAGGAGGGACAGAGAGACAAGAGGAGGGACAGAGAGACCAGAGGAGGGACAGAGAGAGACAAGAGGAGGGACAGAGAGACCAGAGGAGGGACAGAGAGACCAGAGGAGGGACAGAGAGACCAGAGGAGGGACAGAGAGACCAGAGGAAGGAGAGAGAGACCACAGTAAGGACAGAGAGAGACCAGAGGAAGGACAGAGAGACCAGAGGAGGGACAGAGAGACCAGAGGAGGGACAGAGAGACAAGAGGAAGGACAGAGAGACAAGAGGAAGGACAGAGAGACCAGAGGAGGGACAGAGAGACCAGAGGAAGGACAGAGAGACCAGAGGAGGGACAGAGAGACAAGAGGAGGGACAGAGAGACCAGAGGAGGGACAGAGAGAGACAAGAGGAGGGACAGAGAGACCAGAGGAGGGACAGAGAGACCAGAGGAGGGACAGAGAGACCAGAGGAAGGAGAGAGAGACCACAGTAAGGACAGAGAGAGACCAGAGGAAGGACAGAGAGACCAGAGGAGGGACAGAGAGACCAGAGGAGGGACAGAGAGACAAGAGGAAGGACAGAGAGACAAGAGGAAGGACAGAGAGACCAGAGGAGGGACAGAGAGACCAGAGGAAGGACAGAGAGACCAGAGGAGGGACAGAGAGACAAGAGGAGGGACAGAGAGACCAGAGGAGGGACAGAGAGAGACAAGAGGAGGGACAGAGAGACCAGAGGAGGGACAGAGAGACCAGAGGAGGGACAGAGAGACCAGAGGAAGGAGAGAGAGACCACAGTAAGGACAGAGAGAGACCAGAGGAAGGACAGAGAGACCAGAGGAGGGACAGAGAGACCAGAGGAGGGACAGAGAGACAAGAGGAAGGACAGAGAGACAAGAGGAAGGACAGAGAGACCAGAGGAGGGACAGAGAGAGACCAGAGGAAGGGCAGAGAGACCAGAGGAAGGGCAGAGGGAGACAAGAGGAGGGACAGAGAGACAAGAGGAGGGACAGAGAGACCAGAGGAGGGACAGAGAGACCAGAGGAGGGACAGAGAGACCAGAGGAGGGACAGAGAGACAAGAGGAGGGACAGAGAGACCAGAGGAGGGACAGAGAGAGACAAGAGGAGGGACAGAGAGACCAGAGGAGGGACAGAGAGAGACAAGAGGAGGGACAGAGAGACCAGAGGAGGGACAGAGAGACCAGAGGAGGGACAGAGAGACCAGAGGAAGGACAGAGGACAGAGAGACCAGAGAGAGAGGACCAGAAGGACAGAGAGACCAGAGGAAGGACAGAGAGACCAGAGGAGGGACAGAGAGACCAGAGGAGGGACAGAGAGACAAGAGGAGGGACAGAGAGAGACCAGAGGAAGGAGAGAGAGACCAGAGGAAGGACAAATAACTGAGGAATCGAAGAGATTCACGACGCGGAAAATAGAAGGGATTTTTCTGAGGCACTGTTAGTTTTTGAGTCACAGGACCCAAACATAGAACAGGACAGGAAGGTCACGGCAGCTGTTCAGCTGTTCACCCAGTGCTCCCGTGCCATCTACGAGGAGAGAAAAAGAGCTGCTACCCAGACACCTCTGAGTCCTTTTCTCCAGAGGGTAGATAGGAGCGAATCCAGCAAGGACCAGAACCCGTGCCATCAGCGTCAGGCGTGAGTGGCGTTGCAGCTTGCCCTCTGCCTCCCGCCGCTGCTGACCCTTCAGCTCGGCCATCGCCTGCCTCCTCTCCCTCCTCCAGTCAGTAGCGCTTCTTGCCTGTTCACTCAAGGCCAGCCCCTGCATGCCAGCGGTTGTACTGTACTACTGCGCTTTTCAAGGTACTGTACTATAAGATTAAAAATGTTTTCTTTATTTTTTGTATCTGTTTTTTATGTACTGTGTGAAAAGTATTATACACCTATTACAGTACAGAGCTATATAGCCGATTGTGTTATTCGGGTACCTCGGCTAACTTCGTTGGACTTAATGAACAAACTGGATTCATGAACGTGGTCCTAGAACAGAACTTGCTCATATGCAGGGGGACGAATGAGTTCTGCACTCTCTACGTATGGGCATTTAGTCCCTATAACGATTGGGTGAGGTAAGACTGTCTTCACAAGTGAGGGAGATAAGGTGCTGAGAGATCAAAATCACGCAGAGATTCAAACCCACCCAGGCTTGAGCCAAAGTCTACTTTTTCTCCATTGTAACCACATTTCTTCCCAAAGCCCAGCATAGAAGTAAAGTCATTTGAGTCTCAGGAGATGATTCACTAGGGTTTTCTGTCTGTTGTGAATTTCCTCGTTCAATGCTAATTTCTGTACCGTACACCTCTCTGGATCCGCATGGTTATTGACACATGGGGAGAAAAATTGGAAACTTTGCCTATCAGATATCTGAGGTTAAATAACACTAGATTCCTTTGGTAAGATACAAGTAATTAATATTCTGCTTGCCATCGTTGCTATCGTTCAATGATTTTTCTCCTGTGAACCATGGTAGGAGACTTTTACACTGAGCAGAGCTATTTCAATGCAGAAAAAGGAAAGACATAACAATGCATATAGCTCTGGTAGAAGCAATCATTTTGTAAACACATCTCAATGGCTACCGTTACTCTTTTAATTGGAGAAAACTGATTCATGTCAATGTATGGCAAAAATCACTACAATATGGTAAAGTAATTAGCCTCCAATTGAAATAAATAAATTAATTAAAAAATAAGGTGAAATCCCAACTTTACTCAAATGAGAACTATGTCCTATTAAATTGGCAAGCGCAAGTGTGTCTTTTTTCCTGTCACTCCCAAGAGATCTCAGTTTGTGAGATGCTTCATACGGACCTGAGTTCCACAGAGGGTAATTGACGAAGTCAGCTTCACCACAGTAGATGCTTGTCATTAGCAGCAATCCCATGTTTTCTGCCAGGAATCTGAGGCACAACTCAGTCATTGGAGTCCCTCCTTCAGAGGACATGTGTTTTCTTGCTGCTGAACAGTAACTCATTTTGCAGATGTGATTGAAAACGTGAAGCAGTCCATCCCAGAGAGGAGGGAGGCTCGTTCTTAGATGACCTGATTTTTGCATCCTGATGACTTTTACCGGATATATGTGTTCACAAGTGTTTGACAGCCCCTGGCCAAAAAAAAAAAAAAAAAAAAAAGACTACACAGAAGAAGAATCTGTGTATTAACTGTTTTTGCTCATACTGTTTAACAAACAAACATACAAAACATATAAACCTTCCCTCAATAATGCAGGAAGGCCACTTATTAATATTTTTCCTGAGTCCTTTTAAGTAGAAAGCAGGATGAAACAGTTCATTGTACTGGGAAGAAAAGGCTTGTCTGGGAGTGTGAAAGAACAATTTGACTATTATCTCCATAGTTCTAAGGTCTCAGGAAGAGAAATGACAACCTTTCATTATAAAGCACTTTTAATTGAAGTAATTGGGAGCAAGAACACTAGTATATGCTGAAAGACAGGAGGGAAATGGATTTCTGGTCAAGTTTGCTGAGCTTGGAGGTTCTGATGAACTTTTGTAATAATGATTTACACAATACATCTGAGGCATTTTTAGCCTTATCAAAATTATTTTTTCTGCCTTGTTCTTCTTTCAGATGAAATAATAATGTTTAGACTTAGCTGGCATCTTTCATTCCAATGGGTCCCCTGGTTCTTAAACAATTTTTCTATCTCCACATGTGTGAATATGTGTCTACGCAGAGTCATTTCAGCGATTGCCAAAAATTTCAGCAATCCCACTGGGTAGCACATTGCAGCTGTTCAGTATTATCTAGCAAAGCTACACAGTGTTTGAGGGGAATAAAGTAAAAAAAAAAAAATCCCAAAGTTAAAGTCCAGTGTTAATATTCTAGGAAGAATCTGGAAGGCAGAAATGTATATATACACAAAAGAATTTGCTCAGACTCTGTCTATTCTTGTTGCTAATATGTGAACCATGGAATATCTGGGCACCAGCAGGGGATTGTGAAGTCGGTTTTAAAGTTCCTTTGAAATATGATGCTGTTACCAGGAGGGTTTCCCAGTTCTGTACTGGGACATTTATTCAGCACGGACAGAAAGCAAATGCCACTTCATTGAATTAGCAATATACTTCCTGTTTTTCTTGGAGGTCTCACTCAAGGACTGGCCATTTCTGCTATTTAGGTTTTAGGAACTGATATGTAACTGTGATTAGCCATTCAGATTTCATCTGAAAAGAAATAAATTCATTTAATTGCTTTAAAAAGACATGCACATTCACAGCATTCGTATACTTGGAATTTGAAATGTGATGAATAATTTTCCCCAGTAAATAGAGGCATGCCTGGCACATAGTAGGCACCATCTATTAAGGGAGTGAATAAACGCTTTGAATTCCTAATGATAACAACCCTCACATTTATGTGGTGGTGAATACTTTTCAACATGCTTTCACAGATACCAACTTTTTTTTGACATCAATGATATTATACTGGGCTTAATTTGATATTGTAAATGTCAGAAAAATTTAATATCAGAAATTCATCATACTGAGATCACTTCCATTTCTCTTTGGCAAGCCATTACTAACAGTCCTGGATAGATGAAACTTCTAAGACCTGCCCTGCTCACACTTCATTCTATGTAAAACTGCCTGATTCTGAGACTCTTGCCTGTCAAGCCGCATTTTAAATGATTTGATCCTTTTCCATTTTGTTGCCTCTCGAGTCAGCTTTCTGGGCTTATGTGGACCAGAGAAGCTATATCGCCTAAGTGAAGCCACGGCACAGGCTGGCCATTGATGTTTGCCTTGTGTCTCTGTTTCCAAGGAGGAGTTGAATTAGGTCATTTTTCTCTAAAGAATTTGAAATCGGAAATGTGGGAAAAGTTTTCCAGCTACCAGGGAAGCTCAAAATGGAATGAAGGCCTGAGATAAGAGGTGGCTGGAGCAAGCCAGAGCCATGGGATGATTTTGACAGAGTCATCTGAGAGACCGCTGGGAATGAGAAGGGAACGAACGTACAGAGAATCTGCGACTTCATATACTGCTGAAGGTCCCTGAGGAGAAGAAGAGTCACGGTGACAACTTTTCCTTCCACCTGTGTGCGTTTTTGTAATGCATCCTTTATTTCACGTGAATGAGTGAAAGTCACTCAGTTGTGTTTGACTCTGCAACCCCATGGACATCCATGGAATTCTCCAGGCCAGAATACTGCAGTGGGTAGCCTTTCCCTTCTCCAGGATCTTCCCTACCCAGGGATCGAACACAGGTCTCCCACACTGCAGGCAGATTCTTTACCAGCTGAGCCACAGGGGAAGCCCAAGAATACTGGAGTGGGTAGCCTATCCCTTCTCCAGCAGATCTTCTCTACCTAGGAATTGAACCGGGGTCTCCTGCATTGCAGGCGGATTCTTTATCAGCTGAGCCACGAAGTGATTTAATTAGGTTCTTGGTCTTTACAATCAGAAGAGTCAAAAGAGATGCTGGCATGATACAAATTTGCTTATGAAGACAGAGTGACCTACAGGAAAGATGATGATGGGAATGAACTTTTCGTCCTGGTTGGGATGTTACAGTAATTGATGTCATGGCTTTGGGAGGAATAAATGAGCTCTTGCCTTGTAAGATAGCACTGACTTTCTACAGGGTGTGGGTCTCCTTTTTTATTTATCTGCGCTCTTACCTGCTGCTCAGCATATGGTTTAGAGCAGCTTCCTTTCCCTCTGGGAGCTTATATTCTAAGTCAGATAGTTTGTTAAGATCTTATCTTAGAATTCTTTGACCAGGATCTTCATTGGCTCTTCCAGTTTCTGTATGGTAGATTTTTCCAGATCAAATGTGACTGCAGGCCTCATAAATTTGAGAACTTTGTGGGCTTTCCTGGTGGCTCAGAGGTTAAAGCGTCTGCCTCTAATGCAGGAGACCCAGGTTTGATCCCTGGGTTGGGGAAGATCCCCTGGAGAAGGAAATGGTAACCCACTTCGGTATTTTTGTCTGGAGACTCCCATGGACAGAGGAGCCTGGTGGGCTATAGTCTATGGGGTCGCAAAGAGTTGGACATGACTGAGCAACTTCACTTCACTTCTTCAGGGGCCAAAAGGGATATCTTTCTACTTCTGAGAAGCTTAGTTTTATGCCGCAGGCTCCTGAAATGATCATTTTGTAGCAACATGGATGGACCAAGAGAGGATCACATAATGCTGCTAAGTCGCTTCAGTCGTGTCCGACTCTGTGTGACCCCATAGACGGCAGCTCACCAGGCTCCCTCGTCCCTGGGATTCTCCAGGCAAGAACACTGGAGTGGGTTGCCGTTTCCTTCTCCAATGCATGAAAGTGAAAAGTGAAAGTGAAGTCGCTCAGTCATGTCTGACCCTCAGTGTCCCCATGGACTGAAGCCCACCAGGCTCCTCTGTCCATGGGACTTTCCAGGCAAGAGTACTGGAGTGGGGTGCCATGCCTTCTCCAGGATCACATAATACCAAGTGAAGTAAGTCAGACAAATACCATGTGATATCACTTGAAGGTGAAATCTAAAATAAGACACAAAATGAACTTACTAACAAAACAGAAACTGACTCACAGATACATGGTTACCAAAAGGGAAGGGGGAGGTGAACATAAATTAGGAGTTTGGGATTAACAGATACTCACTACTTTATATAAACCAGATAAACCACAAGGTCCTCCTGTATAGCACAGGGAACTGTATCCAATATCTTGTAATAAACTATGATGGAAAAGAATCTGAAAAAGACTCTTTGGGACCCCATGGACTATACAATCCTTGGAATTCTCCAGGCCAGAATACAGGAGTGGGTAGCCTTTCCCTTCTCCAGAGCATCTTCCCGACCCAGGAATCGAACTGGGGTCTCCTGCATTGCAGGCAGACCCTTTACCAACTGAGTTATCAGGGAAGACTTGAAAAAGAATAGATACATGTATATGCATGTTGTTCAGTCACTCAGTCATGTCTGACTCTTCATGACACCATGGACTGCAGCATGTCAGGCTCCCCTGTCCACTATCTCCCGGAGCTTGCTCAAGCTCATGTCCATTGAGTAGGTGATGCCATCCAACCATCTCATCCTCTGTCTCCCCCTTCTCCTCCTGCCCTCAATCTTTCCCAGCATCAGGGTCTTTTCCAATGAGTCAGCTCTTTGCATCAGGTGGCCAAAGTATTGGAGTTTCAGCTTCAGCATCAGTCCTTCCAATGAACACCCAGGACTAGTCTCCCTTAGATTCTATATACTATGATTTTCTAAACACATTATTAGGTTAACTTTACTAAATTTAAAATAAGATTTTATATCTATTTAAGAAACAAAATTGCTCTGTAATTTAGCTTCGAATGCATTTTTTTTCCCCCAGCGTTGGTATTAAAGTTATTCTGTCATGACACAAATGGGTAGCTTCTCCTCTGTGTTCCTCTTCCTAGGAATAGTTTTGTGTAGAGAGTTTTTCCCTCTGAAAATATGATGGAACTTACCTTTAGATTCTCTGTTCTGGATTCTTATGGCAGCAATACCTTTCAGATTATTTATATCTATTTCAAATATTTTCTTTCACATACTTTCTTACAGGCGTTTAATTTACTTTGTAGTTACTTGTGCTGAATACTTTGCTCATTAAAAAAAAAAAAAAATCAGACCTCAGTGTCTCATAAAGGTTGATCACATTTCTGGGATCAGGATAAGTGATCATTCCCCCGATCATCATCACTCTTGTGTATTTAATATATGCCTTTCCATTCACTGTTCATACATTTATGTATCTTTATTGTTGAAAAATTTACAGTATTTTTTATGCTTTAGAATTTTACATAAATAATTTCTGTTCGAGATGGAGTAACACCCTTAAACAAACAAAACAAAAAACGAAGACAAACTGTTTTAGCCAAAGGTTTACATGGCACTGGACAAGACAACAAAAAAGAGTGACCCCTGAGAGATGAGAAACAAGCAAACTGACCCCTCTGACTCATTTTGAGAGAGTTTCCAGACTTTGATCCAGGGCTGGGGGCATGCCAGTGGTTCCTGGAAGATCCCTTGAGTTGAACAGATGACGCTGAGAGTCTGGGAAACCAAGGTGGCTTGAGTTTTCAGGACAGAGTCCTAGAGAGGAGCCAGCTGCACAGAAACAGAACCCTAGGCACCTGCAGAGGGTGCCCCTTGCGTATTCAGCAGAAAAGTCCTGATCTGTGCACGTGTGTGGGGCCAGAGCAAGAGGCATCAGAAAGGATTAGATGCACACACACAGGGCGAGGAACTGTGTCAGTTCCCACCATCTAGTGGGAGAAATCTCCTAATTTACGGGACGCTGAGTATTCAGGAGGGTCTTGTCTCAGGTGACTTACTCAGCGTAATTACTGGGGGGTAATTAGCGCTAGAATAATTGCTGCCCCGGGTCTGCCTGTTGTATGCTGTGCTCGTGCTGAGTTGTTGCGACTTCGTGGACTCTAGCCCGTCAGGTTCCTCTGTCCATGAACTTCTCCTGACCAGAATACTGGAGTCAGTTGTCATTTCCTACTCCAGGCGATCTTTCTGACCCAGGGAACAAATCCATCTCTCCTGAGTCTCCTGTATTGGCAGGCAGGCTCTTTGCTACTGTGCCACCGAGGAAGGCCACTGAGTATTCAGAAAGGTCTTGTCTCAGGTCAGTCGCTCAGTCGTGTCCGACTCTTTGTGACCCCATGAACTGCAGCACGCCAGGCTTCCCTGTCCATCACCAACTCCTGGAGTTTACTCAAACTCATGTCTATCGAGTCGGTGATGCCACCCAACCATCTCGTCCTCTGTCATCCCCTTCTCCTCCTGCCTTCAATCTTTCCCAGCATCAGGGTCTTTTCCAATGAGTCAGCTCTTCGCATCAGGTGGCCAAAGTATTGAAACTTCAGCTTCAGCATCAGTTCCTCCAGTGAATATTCAGGATTGATTTCCTTTAGGATCGACTGATTTGATCTCCTTGCAGTCCAAGGGACTCTCAGGAGTCTTCTCCAATACCACAGTTCAAAAGCATCAATTCTTCAGCACTCAGCTTTCTTTATAGTCCAACTCTCACAACCATACATGACTACTGGAAAAACCATAGTTACCAAGAAAACTTGGTAAACTAAAATTAGAAGGAAACCCCTAGAGGATAAAAGCTTTTTGTCAAGAACTTACATATTTAACAGAGAACTTGATATGTATTTCCCTTAATGTTGGGAAAAAGATGAAGATGACCGCTTCGACTGCTACTGTCTACAGATCCTGGACACTGTATTAAATAAAGAAAAAGCAACACTTTTAATTGAATAAACAAATAAAATAATTGCTTCATAGACAACCCAACAGAGGTCAGTAAGATTGCTGGATGCAAAATTCATTGATATTTCCTGTATCAGTAAAGATCTATTAAAAATGTAATATAAATAGATGTCGTTTTCAATAGAACAAAAGCTATGAAATACTTAGCAAATCACCTAGTACAGTGTGCACAGGATACTAGTAGAAAAATATTAAGATTTCCTATTAAGGGACATAAAATAATAAATGAAAAGGTATATGATGCTCATAATTGGAATAAGTCCATGTTAGAAATTTAAGTTTTACTTCAAATTATAAATTCAATGCTAAGATAATGGAAAAGAGAAACAGATATGCAGGTTTGCCTTATTAGATATTAAGACATAATACAAAGCAATAGTAAAACGGCAGTATGGGCCGGGCAATGAACCTCACAAATAGACGAATAGCAACTTGGTGTATGTTACAATATAACAAGGGAAAGGGTAAATTATTTAAAATCTTCAAACAGATGAAAAACCAAGGAGAAGCAAATGTTGAAGCATATCTTCATGGCCTTGGGATATGGAGGGATTTGCTATTTGAGACAAAAAAAAAAAAAAAGCAAAAATCACTAGGGGTAGTATTAATGGATTTGCCTACATGAAAACAAAAGACTTTTGTCCATCAAAGAATACTACAAGGCTAACAACTGTGTGACAAGAAAATGTTTTTAGGGTAGCAAGAAAAGCTGACAAAAATGCAGTAGAAAACTGGACAAAGGAAATGGCTAGAAAGTATATGAAAAATTCTCAACTTCACTGTTAATCAGAACAATGCAAATTAATACGTGACTTATCACTGAGCAAAAGTGAAAAGGCTAGATGATATCAGTTGCTGGTGAAGAAGAAGTAAAACTAGAATCTTTATGTACTCTGGTGGGCTTATAAACTGGAGATGGCATTCTGGAAAGCATTGCGGCAGGAATAAGAATTTAGGGCTTTTTCAACGCATTGCCAATTGTTTTCCCAAATGCAATGCCTTATGATGTCTATTAATATATCCCTGGTTCTTATATATACACAGTTACATATATACACTATTATTATATATACATGTGTACTTATATATACTTATATATATATACTTATATTTATGTATATAATTGCATATTATACCTACTTATTTACATATATACTTATACATATATATACTTATATATACATATGTACTTATATATATGTGTACTTATATATATGCAATTTTATGAAAAATCATATTATTCCTTTCATTTAATTTTTAAATTAATAGCAAAGCTGAATATTTTACAATCTGTTAATTAATGGACTTTCTCGTTTCAAAAAGTTCTATTTCCTTTACCCATTTATCCTGTGGGATTTTGTATTTTCTTCTTACTGATTTATGTGAGCTTTACATAAAAAGCATTTTTATTTTGATGTATAAAATACATCATACAATAAAAATGCATTGTGCATAAAAATGTTTTGATCTGTTGTATCTATCAATTGTGCTACAGTTATAAATAACCCCGAAATGTCAGTTATGCATTGCCTGCTGGTAGCTGACAGCTCTTCTGGGACTTGCCAGACTGTTCTACATGCAGTAGTCATCTGCGATCCCAGCTCAGGAGGCAGTCGCACTGGGGGACATGCCTTTTTTTTGTGCAGTGAAGAGTAAACGTCACCTGGTGGAAGTATGTGCTGACTCTTGATCCTTTGGCTCTGCACTGGGGCCTGGCTCATGTACCATTAGCCGGAACAGGCAGGGAAATGTGCTTTGCTTTAGGGATGTGCAGGAAGTCACGCAGGAGTGGACAGGCCTGGGTAATCTTCTCTCACTAAGATGGGGTGATGAGTGGTAGGGAACAGGAGCATACCTACTATAGAGCTTATCTATAGATGATTAATTAAAAAAATTCAAATCTGTTTATTCTTTCTTTGCATAGCTGGTTTTGGAAAAGGCAGAGGAACCAGAGATCAAATTGCCAACATCCACTGGATCATCGAAAAAGCAACAGAATTCCAGAAAAACATCTATCTCTGCTTTATTGACTATGCCAAAGCCTTTGACTGTGTGGATCACCATAAACTGTGGAAAATTCTGAAAGAGATGGGAATACCAGACCACCTAACCTGCCTCTTGAGAAACCTATAAGCAGGTCAGGAAGCAACAGTTAGAACTGAACATGAAACAACAGACTGGTTCCAAATAGGAAAAGGAGTACGTCAAGGCTGTATATTGTCACCCTGCTTATTTAACTTCTATGCAGAGTACATCATGAGAAATGCTGGTCTGGAAGAAGCACAAGCTGGAATCAAGGTTGCCGGGAGAAATATCAATAACCTCAGATATGCAGACGACACCACCCTTAAGGCAGAAAGTGAAGAGGAGCTAAAAAGCCTCTTGATGAAAGAGAAAAAGGAGAGTGAAAAAGTTGGCTTAAAGCTCATCATTCAGAAAACTAAGATCATGGCATCTGGTTCCATCACTTCATGGGAAATAGATGGGGAAACAGTGGAAACAGTATCAGACTTTATTTTGGGGGGGCTCCAAAATCACTGCAGATGGTGACTGCAGCCATGAAATTAAAAGACGCTTACTCCTTGGAAGGAAAGTTATGACCAACCTAGATAGCATATTGAAAAGCAGAGACATTACTTAGCCAACAAAGGTCTGTCTAGTCAAGGGTATGGTTTTTCTAGTGGTCACGTATGGATGTGAGAGTTAGACCATAAAGAAAGCTGAGTGCCAAAGAATTGATGCTTTTGACCTGTGGTGTTGGAGAAGACTCTTGAGAGTGTTATGCCCAAGTCTCCAAATGCGAAATCTCCAAATGACTACCAGGGAGCTGATACCCGATGCAAAAGCAAGAGAGTCTTTATTACCAAGCTCGAGCTGGGGCTGCCACTGTTACCGACACAGCGGCTATAGGGAGGAGCCCCGGGTTTTGGGTTACGTTGCATATATAGGGAGTGTTCATAAAAAAAAAAAAAGAATTTCTAGGTAGGGGGACGTCTGATTGGTCACTTTCTTTCAAAGGGTTTTGTGTTGGTTTTTGATTGGTCCCTATTACCTAGGTAGACCGCAAGTTCCAAAACGTTAAGTCAGGAGATTCTGGTCTGGGGTCCGATTGGCTCATGGGTGGTGGGGTGAGGTCAGGGGATTTCCAAAGGCTCTTTTCCCGGAACCTTACAAAATGGAGTTTTTCTGTTAACAAAATGGAGTAGCTTAGAGTCTTCAAGAGTCCCTTGGACTGCCAGGAGATCCAACCAGTCCATTCTAAAGGAGATCAGTCCTGGGTGTTCTTTGGAAGGAATGATGCTAAAGCTGAAACTCCAGTGCTTTGGCCACCTCATGCGAAGAGTTGACTCATTGGAAAAGACTCTGATGCTGGGAGGGATTGGAGGCAAGAGAGAAGGGGGCAACAGAGGATGAGATGGCTGGATGGCATCATCGACTTGACGGATGTGAGTTTGAGTGAACTCCGGGTGTTGGTGATGGACAGGAAGGCCTGGCGTGCTGCGATTCATGGGGTCGCAAAGAGTTGGACACGACTGAGCGACTGAACTGAACTGAACTGAACACAGAACTGGAGTGTCTTAGAGAAGGATGTTTTAACAATAAGGACTATGTCTGGGAGAGTATCCTATTGTTCAGAGGCGGCAGCCTTCAGTAACTTGGGTTGTTTAATTGAAGGAGGAGACATGGTAAGCTTGCTGGTTTGCCTGCTGGAGACTGGTGAGGCTAGCTGACTGACTGTAGTAGGCTGGCAATTAATAGCAAATGAAGAAAGAAGCTGGGGTTTCATACACAAGAAGAGCTTTGAGAGCTTAAAGTATATAAATCAATTTTGAGGGACACTGTATTCAGAGGGCATTGCTTTGGGAGAACTTTAGTACCCACTAGGAACCAGATTAGAAAGTCAAGTCAGACACACTTGGACAAGGGACTGAAAAAAGCAAAGCATAGCCTCAAGACACAAGCAGTTCCTGCTTCCAGTCCCCAGCTCTCTTCTGATTAATAAAGCGCTTTTGATGTGAGTGGCTCTGACCTCCTCCCACCACCCTTGTGCTCAGACTCCAACACTACAAAAGCAGTGTCACAAAAAATTAGCACAATCCTCCTCTAAATTTGCACATCAATCCTAGGTGTTTGGGGAGATTATTTATTTCAGCAAGTATCTATGGAGTGCTTTCACATGCCAATCTGCACTGCGTGCTGGGGACACAGAGATGAATAGAACCTGTTGGCCATGGACGGGAACATAGATAATTATCTTTTAAGGCAGACTGATAGATATTACAAAGAGGCCAGAGGGGAGATGTGTTGACCCAGCTAGGAAGAGGGTGGGTCAGAGGCAGACTTAGAAAAACACTGTATCTAAGCCGGATTTTGAGGCAGAGAAGTCTTCCAAAGAGAAAGACAACAGACATAGAGATGAAAAGAACAAAGAAAGAGCTCATGTGGCCAAAGCAGGGAGGGCGAAGGAGAGAGTGGTGTGAGATGAGTCTGTGGAGACAGATTGCAGAGGCGGATAACAGTGGACTTTTATCTGTAGGCAATGGAGAATCACCGAAAGCTTCTGCAAATACACATGCAGAGCACATAGATCTGTGCTCCAGAAAATAGCTGTTGGCAATTTGAGGACTAATTAAAGAAATTAGAATTGGAAAATTGGGGAACCAGTAGGAGGCTAAGGCCACAATCTAGAAAAAAAAATCAAGAAAAGTCCGAATGAAAGCAAATGTGATGAAAATAGAAAGGAAGAAGACAGATTTAAGGGAGTCCACGGGGTCTGCCAACTGGGATGTGGGGCGTAGTCAGGGGAGGAAGCGCAGTGACTGAGCTTGCTGCCTTGGGGAGGACGGTGAGGGGGGCTTGGAGGAGAGGGCGGGGAGCTAGGGAAGAGGACCTCAGAGTCCTGGATGTGGGTTTCCAGCATCTCAGAGTGTTTCCTGCCTGTTGGTTGAATACAAGGGTGGGCTGAAACTATCGACTCCATAGCGTTGATGGAGGTGCCAATTCCGAGGCCTGCGGCTGGGCCCCAGTGTCCCTGACTACATCCATCTGGACCTGGGCTATACTGAGTGAGGGTTCTCCGAGGAGTGTGTGGGTGACCCCCGGTCTTGGTCGATCCTGGCCTAGGCACACTGCGGGCACTGCAGAAGCTGCGGTCTCCCTGTTCTGACAACAGTGGCATCTCCTTGCGCCGCCTCCTCAGCTTTCCCCTGGGTGGCTGTTCTATATGTAGAGATAGCAGGCGCTGGAGACAGGTGATGTTGCTGACTGTGGGGAGCAGACTGGCTTCTCCAGCTTTTTGTTTGTGCTGGCAGCTAAAGTTGTTAATTCATTTCCTTCTCTAATTAAAATCAGAAAGTGCCAGGTCTTTGGTCAAATTTTTCTTAGGAATCAATGTGAATAGCTTGTGATGGGTTTCTTTTCTTTTTTTATTACCGTTGGAAAAAAACAAAACCAAAACAAGTGCAGTTAATTTACAGTGTTGTGTTAGTTTCAGGTGAAAAGCACAGGGACCCAGTTATGCATCTGTTCTTTTCCACTTTCTTTTCAGTTAGAGGTTGCTGTAAGGTCCTTGTTTATTTTTACGTATAGTACTGCATGCCTACGTGCTCGGCCGTGTCTGACTCTTTGCGACCCCATGGGTTGCAGCCCGCCAGGCTCCTCTGTCCATGGGATTTTTCAGGCAAGAATACTGAAGTGGGTTGCCATTTCCTCCTCCAGGAGTCTTCCTGGATCTTCCTGACCCAGGGATTGAACCTGCGTCTCCTGTGTCTCCTGCATTGGCAGGCGGATTCTTTACCATTGTTGTAGCGTATATATGTTAATCCCCAACTCCTAACTTATCTCCTTCGTGGCCTCTCACCCCCTTTGGTAGCCGTATGTTTGTTTTCTGTGTCTATGAATCTATTTCTGTTTTGTAAATAAGTCCGTTTGTGTTTTAGTTAGATTCCACGTGTAAGTGATATCCTGTGATATTTGTCTTGCTCTGTTTTACTTCACTTATATGAAAATCTCTAGGAGATGAGTTTCTTTAATTGTCACAGGCACAGGCTGAACTCTGGTTTTCTCCCCTCTAGGATTTGGGTCAGAAAGTGAGCATAATTCAAAATTCAAATCAAAAAAATAATTTCATTGTCCTTGGTCCTTTTTTCTCTTCAGGTCATTTCTTGGAATTTTCTGGGAAGAGGGCTGGTCCTTGCTATATTTCGTCCTACAGATAGGGTGTGTTCTGACCTACCTGCAGAACCATCTATTTCCCAGGTTCCAGAAGAACTGTGGTAGAAGGAAAAGGATCATGGGGAAGAAGTGGTAGAGGATCATGATAAGTAGGCTACAGGGCTGTGTGAGGGGAAATGAAAGACGGGAATATCCTACTAGCCCTGTTACATAGGGCTGGAGGCAGATTTATTTCCAGCTTGAGAGCCCTTCACGTAAAGGGGCCCTAGCCATGTGTTGACATGGATATATATTTCTGAAAATCTCTATGTTTTTAATCTCAAAGAGGGCTCCCAAACTGTACAATCTGTAGGCTCCATAAAAATCTGGATCTACTTCATTTATGGCCAGAGAAAAAGAAGAGAAAGACAAAATCCTAACGGGTAGGTGTTCTTTCTCTTCGTCCTCTGCTGCATGCTGCCTTTGTCTGGCTCACCAGCATCCTGCAGTTCTAAATGCAGCTACGCTGAAAGCCAGAAAGTTTGGGAGTTGGATGTGGAGGAGGGGGAAGGAGACAGATTTTAGCTGGCTGGTTTGGTTCTGTCGTTTGCATAATTCCAGATAAACAAATGATGAAAACAATGACTAACGGTTATTGCAATACTTCTTTAATTATTTCCAGCCAGCAAAATGATAACATGTCATTTGATCCTAGACCCTTTTTTTACGCTTACTATATATATGTGAGTTTTAAGACGTATCACCATAACAGGTAAAACATTGTTTAAAAAAAAAAAAAAAGAGGAAAAGAAAGACAAGGATGTGAATATGTGAAAATGCATTAAATTCCAACACAAAAACAGATGAAAACTGGCAATAAGCCTAGTCCTCATAGGGTTTTGGACTCTAGCTCAGCCACTCAAAATGGGCCCTGAAGTGTCATTTTCCAGAGGCATAATCAGACTGACTAAGTCTCCATAGCCTCTTCAGTGTTGTCAGTTCTCTTCTGTTTATTGTTAATTCGTCTCGTTTCCAAGCATTTCAGCACAATCTTCTCATTGGAAGCATATTTACGCTCATTACAGAGATATGCAGGGCCCCTGTGAGGGACCCCGGCAGCTTTACCAGCCTGGTTTTCTCACTGGTGACAGGGAGACAGGGCGAGATGAAGACGCTTGCTTTAGGTGTCACACTCGATCAATACCCAGAACAAAGCTCAGTTGTAGGTGGACTTGCTAGCCCTGTGCCTGACTACTGGGACATCCTGCTTTCATGGTTTTTCTGTAGAGAGAGAGAGAGGTGTGTGTGTGTGTGTGTGTGTGTGTGTGTGTGTGTGTGTGTGTGTGATGTTTTAACTTACAAGTTACTTTTAAATAAAAGGGCCAGAGGAAAACGCATTCTTATCTTCGCTGCCTCGAGTCCCTGAAAAGTCTCACAAGGGCTATTTACTGGAGATAAAAATACAAGTGCCTTGTTGTGGGGTGAGATCAATATGTAGCATTCTCTAGACTTCCTGCGGAACTCCAGGGAGATGAAGTGTGTCCCGCCTTCTCTGAGGACTCTTCTCCCTTCAAAGCACGCTGTCGCGCTCTCAGCTGGCTCTCGGGCTGAGTCATGCTGCTGAGACAGACGTGCTGCCCCTGTGGCCTTGGCTCTTTACCGCTCCTTTCTGGGCCCCGTCCTGGCATCGTGGCGCTGGACGGCTCGCTAATGGCAGTCTTGGGGCGCGTTCTTTCTAGAGACATCTGCTCCTCTGCTTTTCCTGCTTGGTTGGATGTTGCTGTGAGCACGTTGTGCGTTTGTGTCAACAGGGCTATACCGATGCCTGTCTTTCATCTGGACAAGCGATAGGTGATGAAAGGTTCAGGACTCAAATAATTTAGATGAAATTCCTGCAATTTCTGAACGGCAGCTTGCTGAGGAGGAGGGTGGGGGTCTACGCTAATTGTCATTGTGGAATATAAGCAGAGCTCTGCTGTGAGGCTGTGTGAGCATCTGCAAAATGGGCTCTTCATGTTTTTTAAAAAACGTGCGCTGTAGTGGAACAGAAGCATAATATAAGCCATTAGCTTTAGTGTCAGCGTAACCGCCTCTGAATTGCATATTGGTGGGAAAATATTGATAGCAAAGTGTAAACAACTGCAAACGGGAAAGGCAATATAACTCTCTTCATAGGATCCGTAATTCACAATTAAATAGGCTATATTGAGATTATATGAAGTAGAGACATGTATGTCCAAAGTAACGGGGAATTTAAATTTAGGCTTGTCCTTCCCCATTGACCTAGAGCAGAGTGAAAGAAGCAAGGAAAGGAACTTAGTGGTTTGTCTGGAGAGTATATGGTTGATAATGGTTCAAGTAATACATGCTAATCATGCTTTGGGTTTGTGTGAAGTTTTCAGTGGTGGATTTTCTATGTGCCCCAGTGTAATTCGGTAATACCAGTAAGGCTTTCTGTAGGCACAAAAGTATTCCATAGCCAGGGGATATCCCATTGAAGAGGAGTTTTCTCATAGACAGGCAGCTACACGTTTGCACAAATGACTGGTTTAATCCAGTGAATTTATGCTCACTTACAGAATTCATCTCTACGTTAGTGGAACTGACCAAATGAATATTTTCTTCTACTGTTTATTCTGTCACTCCTGTGTTATGTAATAAGGTAGCACTTGTTACGTAATCAGTAGCACTTGCTAGTCTGAGTCTTGGGAAAACAGCCAACTTCATACCATCTCGTGACTGTTGAGTGCTAGGAAAAAGCAGCAGCATTGCACCTTTGATCATTTGAGGTGAGGGTGATGCTGGGAGGAGAGAAAGGGGAGGCCCCTTTTGGGTCTGATGTCTGTGGCTGGAGCTGTGGACCAGGCAAAGATCTGAGGTGGGTCCTGGGGGATGTAGAGACTCTGAAGGCTGATTTGAAGAGAAGGCTCTCACTGACTCTCCAGGGTTCTTCCTCTTTCTTCCTTTGGATGCCAGTCATGGAAGGAGCAACTTCTCTGTTTGGGCCTCAATATTAAAGGAATATGACTTGGATCCAGCCCTACAGGACACTTCAGAGAGGAGCCATGATTGGTCCTTTGTCCCCAAGGGCAGCAGGGTCTCTGTGTGATTTGAAGGACATAGTCTGGTCTGGACATGGATGTGACTGAAGCGTAAAAGTCCTCTCCACCTGGTGTCTTGCTCTGTGGTGTGCCTCAGTGGAGAGCTCTATGTCACTAGCTGTTTGTCATACTGACAAGCCCCTCATGGCTCTATGATAGCGAGAGGGACAGTCCAGTAAGTTCCCTACACAGGAGCAAACTCTCTTCTGAAGGCATGTTTGTATAAGTCCAGTTTGTTCATAAGTCCAACAAAGTTAGCCTAGGCACCCAACTAAAACAATTGGCTATGTAGCACTGTACTGTAATAGATTTATAATACTTTTCACAATAATATATAAAAAATAGACAAACACAAAAAAGTAAAGAGAACATTTTTAATCTTACAGTAGTACCTTGAAACTACAATAGCTGGCATACAGGGGCTGGCACTGAGTGAGCCAGCAAGAAGCCTTATGGACTGGAGGCAAGAGAGGGGGTGAGAGATGGCAGAGCCAAAGGATGGCAGTAGCAGGAGATGGGGGACCAGCTGCAATTTCACTTACATGCTCACATCTTCAAGAGTTCACAACATGAAGGTTTGCATGTAGAGAAGTTACGGCAGTTGTATGGAGGAGAACGCTCTTGGCATTTGCTTTCACGGCACACGATGGTGCCAAGCCCATACCTGCTGCAGGGCTCTTGGGCCTGGTTACTAGCTGACTGCAGCATCTGTGGGGAAAAGCTCCCTGCTCGTGTAGCCTGAACACTGCCACGCCTGTGACAGCAGCGTGCTACCTCGGTCCCCCCAACAGGTTTCTGGACCACCTGTTGTCCAGAGGACACAGGGCAACAGCAACAGTATGTGAAACAGGGAACATGTTTTCCATTTCTTCTCTTGGGGCCATACCCTTTGGGAAGGCTAAGTCCGTAGGGTTTTGGGCTCATCACAAGAAGACGTTCTCATGGTAGTAAATGGAGGGTATGATCATTCAAGTTGCATATTCTGGGAGAACTGGCTTGATTTAAACCCTAAGCTTCCGAAGCAGGACATTTTGGATTAATCCATGTGTGGGCAGGCTCCCAGGAGTAACTGTCCTCACCTTGGGTCACTGCATAGATAAATAAGATAGATTACGGGTGAGGCCCAATTCCTTAGATGCTAGTAAAAATGTCTCTATTTTCTTTTCAGGGATCCTTGTAGTACCAGGCTGAGGCTGAGAACCTCGAGGGTCCTAAATAATCCCCAAGACTCTGGTCATTTCTCTTGTCCTTGAGAGAGAACCACTGGTGCCTTCCTAACCTCATAAATATTATTGGGAGGAATATCAGTAAAGGAGTCTTCTCTCAACAGAAGGGGCTTAAGAAAAAGGGAAATTAAATAAGAGAATGAACAGGCTGTGATGGTAGCTGGAAATGCTGGTCTTTGTGCTCTTCTTTTCTGCTCTTTATAGTGTGTGACCATTTCCTGACGAGTGTCAGAGCTGTCCCTTCAGGAGGATAGAATTGTGATAATAGGAAGGCAGAGAGAAAGAGACAGTCGTGGTTCTCTTTGTGCCTTCCAAAACAGATCCTTAAAGTCCACCTGGAAAACAGTAGTTACAAATTAAAAAATAAAATCTTTTGGTCACATCACAGGGCACGTGGGATGTTAATTCTTTGACCCGGGCTCGAATCTGCGCTCCCTGCATTGGAAGCTCAGAGTCTTACCCACTGGACCACCAGAGAAGTCCCATAACTGTAGTTTTAATTTAAAGGTCAAAATTCTCTATTTTTAAGAGCCAGCTTCTGCAAAAGGACATATCTTGAGAGTCTGAAGGAAAGACACTGAAGGAAGCTTGGCTAATAGCTTATGCTAGAAACAATAGATGAGAAAGAGAAAAAGCACTGCTCTGAACTTTAGCTGAATCATAGACTCATCTGGTGAGGCTATTAAGATGCTTATCCCCAGGCTGGTTGAGTCAGAATCTCTCAGGGTGGTGAGACAGACATTGGTACTGAAACAAAACCACCAACCAACCAACTAAACAAACAAACAAACGAACGAACTCTCTGGATTTTTCTAATATGCAGCCAGGGTTGAGAGCAAGTGAAAGTGGGAACACCCAAGACCAATCTGATCTGGGAGTGGGTAACATGGGTAATATGTGTACTTGGAAGGAAGGAGAAGAGGGTGTCAGAGGATGAGATGGCTGGATGGCATCACCGACGCAATGGACATGAACTTGGGCAAACTTCAGGAGATGGTGAGGGACAGGGAGGCCTGGTGTGCTGCAGTCCATGTGGTTGCAAAGAGTCAGACATGACTGTGTGACTGAGCAACAGTGTGTACTTGGAGGAGGTGTTTGAAGACTGGTATCAGGAGACTTCACAGAGAAGATCAGGTTTAGCTTGAAAAAGCTGTCTAACCCCATCTTCTGCTCGTATCAGGGAGCCATGTGAGAGCTGAGGGAGCATCCACGGACCAATGATACTGTGCTTTGAGTATGCGACTCTCTGAGGTGACACATTAGCCTTGCTCCTCCCTCTCTGGGGAGGATCTTTCATGATCTATTAATAGTGCACGTGATTCATCCTAAGTTGAACTACAGAAGTGGCCCTCACTTGTACCTGGACCCAGCTGAATCCCATCCAAACTTCCTTGGTGGAAATCCCCATTTTCACTGGGCCCAGAACAGGAGCAAGGTAACCTGGAGGAACATCTGGAGGTTTGGTGATGTTGTACAAAGGGTAGCACATGAACCTGGAGGAGGTGGGGCTAGACTATGTTGAAACTCATTCTTGTTACACAGAAGTAAAGGTATCTCAATAAAATCAAATGATGAGCATGAGGGTAAATTGAGTAGAGTCTTTGACATTCATGGACTTGGGTTCAATCCCTGGGTTGGGAAGATCCCCTAGAGGAGGGCATGGCAACCCTCTCCACTATTCTTGAGAATTCTGAATACTGGAGAACCAGATTCTGGAGAATACAGATTCTGGAGAGTCCCTATGGACAGAGCAGCCTGGCGGGCTACAGTCCATGGAGTTGCAGAGTCAGACGTGACTGAGAGACCGAGTAACTGGTGGTTTTGAAATAATGCTTGATGCACCTGGACATATATTAATTAAGACTTGGCTCTCCAGTTGGGTGGAGCTGAGATGTTCTTTTCAAAACAGCATTTAAATTTATGAATTGCTACAGGATTGAGTGTGAAAGGAAGAAATGAAAATGAAAATGCTGGTAACATTTCTACTTATACCATCAAATTTTAAATGGCAGAAGTGATTTTTAATGTGGTAAAATGGCTTGTAAGAGTGAATTCAAAAAAATTTTTTGCAGGTAACGCGTAGGGTTTTGAAAAAAATTTGCAGTGATATAAAGTTCATGAAGATGATAATTGTCATGCTTACATGGCTTTCATCTTAATAGGGTAATAAAATATCAAGATGTGTGTTTCATACAAAATACATTTAAAGAAAGACATTAAAAACCTCACTATGGGATGTTGGGAATTATAGAATCCTCCTCAGTGTCTATGTGTAACCATTATAAATAGAAATGTTTTCAGCCTGAGCAGGAGATTGAATTTTCATGAAGAAGGAGCCTTAGGAATTTCACAGGTGGTAGTGATGCTGAACAAGAAAACAAAAATCTTTGTTCCATGTGCCAAGTAGGCTGCCACTGAGATCAACAGCACTTGCTTCCCAAAGCACTGCTGGATCCAGTCCTTATTGGAGATCAAATTAGGCTATTATGAGAAATAGCCCTATTTAATGAGACTATAATTACTTTTATTGTGACTAGTAACAACCGTAATGTGAGTGACAGTGTGTGAAGGCGCCGCTGGCTGGGTAATCAGGCTGGGAGTTTGCTGCTGCCTACTTCCCTCGACCCTTAGATTTCTTAACAACACAGAGGTATCACAGAGTCCTGGCAGAAACAGTCAATGAAAATGGTGCAGAAAAGAAATTTTTAAAGTTTTTAATTAAACTGGAGAGAGGATGAGGAGGAATGTTAACCTTGATGTAAGGGGCTAAGTTTTGATATTTTAGAAAACTACAATGATATAATAACATGCTTTTTGAAGGTTTTTTTTTTTTTAACCAAATGAAAATATGGGATGCCCATAAGCTTGAATTTCAGATAAACAGCAATTTTTTAAAGTGTAAGTATATCCCATGCAATGGTTGGGATATACTTAGATCTTTATATGTTTGGGTCATACTTATACTAAAATATACTGTATTTGAATTTTATTTGGTGACCCGAAATGTGTGTGTGTTAGTCGCTCAGTTGTGTCCAACTCTTTAAGACCCCATAGACTGTAGCCAACCAGGATCCTCTGTCCATGGGATTCTCCAGGCAAGAATACTGGAGTGGGTTGCCATTTCCTTCTCCAGGGGATCTTCCCAACCCAGAGATCAAAGCCAGATCGCCTGCTTTGCAGGCAGATTCTTTACCGTCTGAGCCACCAGAGGAGGCTTGCAACCCTAAATAGTGGCCACTTATTTATTTGTTTTTAGGCTTCCCAAGCGGCTCAGTGGTAAAGAATCCACCTGCAATGCAGGAGACGTGGGTTCAATCCCTGAATCGGGAAGATTCGCTGGAGGAGGGCATGGCACTCCAGTATTTTTGCCTGGAGAATCCCATGGACAGAGGAGCCTGGCAGGCTACAGTCCACAGGGTTGTGAAGAGTTGGACATGACTGAAGCAACTGAGCATACACATTTCTTTATTTTTTGGCTGCACTGGGTGTTAGTTGAGACATGTGGGATCTTTCGTTGCAGTGCATGGGCTCAGCTACCCCGCAGCACATGGGATCCTAGTTCCCAGATTAGGAGTCGAACACCCGCCTCCTGAATTGGAAGGTGGACTATCAACCACTGGGCCACCAGGCCAGTCTCAAATGGCCACTTATGAAGCAAGACTTGAGTGTGGTCTCAAAGAAGGCTTCCACATGTAAATATTTTCTCCCAGTTTCTGCTCTAGTGACTGAAATGGCACTCTTAAACCATTTCCTTAACTGGAAAAATACCTAAGATGTCTTGGTTTTAATGTAAATATATCACACATTATCACACATTATTTTATCTCAGTTTACAAGAGACTCATGTTGAGTTTCTCTAGTCCATAGCCTCCTATAGCTACAAAGAAAGTCACTGTGACCTGTAGGCTTAGCTCTGTCCATTAGTTAACTAGTCTCCATGGAAATGATTTGTTTGAAGGCTTAGAATGACTGGAAGTGGGTTCTGGAATTATTTTTGTGGTCATGGTCTCTACTTTTGGGGTGCCTTGTCTTTCTACTAGCAGTTTTTGCCCTAGAAACTGCAATTACCCACTCACTTATCACACATCTGTTGAGCTCCTCTCTGCCTGGCATTGTGCTGAATATTATGAATAAAAAGGATTAGTGAGTAACGGTTCTAATCGCTAATGAGTTACAGTAAAAAACATCAACAAGAGATAGCTCTGCTCGCTTGTAAAGGCTTCAATAGCAGTTGACATGGGAGTATGTGAAATGAACCTCCAGACCAGATGGGGGGTATGACGTAAGACTTTGGGGGAGAGTGATGTCTTAATAGAGTTCAAGTGATAATTAGGAATTGGCTAGGTGAGCAAAATGGAAACAGGAGGGAAGGGGTTTCTAAGCAGGGATCAGCACACACAGGACAGTGAAAAGCGGAGAACCCCATGTGTTCAGAGTTATATGTAATGGTTTATGCTGAGAGCTAGGGTGTGTATTAGGTTTGGGGTACAGAGTGTTGAGGGGTCGCTCTGGACTAGGAGCAAGTAGTCATGAGAATGTCTCTGTTGTGCTGAGAATTCACCAGGATTACCATGTTAAACTGAATGACTACGCTTCCTCTGTCTCAGTTTTCCCTTCAGCATTCTCGGCAGTTTTCATGGGGAGTAGAGTGCTGATGTGAAGAACCGACTCATTGAAAAAGACCCTGATGCTGGGAAAGATTGAAGGCAGGGGCAGAAGGGGACGACAGAGGATGAGATGATTGGTTGGCATCACCGACTCAGTGGACATGGGTTTGAGCAGACTCCAGGAGATGGTGAAGGACAGGGGGTCGAAAAAGAGTCAGACACGACCGAGCGACTGAACAGCAGCAGAAGGGTGCTGTCATGTCGTCCCGCTTGGCTCTTTCTAGTCCCTTCTGGGTCATGATGGCAGTGGTGGTGGTGGTGTGTTTGTGTGCAGGGGGAGAGGGATAGGAGTAAGCAAGGATCTTTTCCTGAGTTACTGGATTGTGTCCTCATGCCAGCATAGCACCATAGCGTCCCGCATACCGTTCATATGTTTCCACTGGTTTGCTGCCGCCAGTTCAATTACTATGTTCAGTTGCTGGACTGAAACACCTTTGAAACTGTTGATGAAATTACTGATACTAAAAGTGATCACCCACTTTAGGAGCTAGAGAGGGGATAGAAGAACACTTTTTAAGGAACCAGTCTGTAGTCAGTTTCCTTGACCCAGTACTGTGCAGATCAAGTATCCTGTGAAGTCTTGGCCTTTGGCATCTTGTCATATGTCAAAGCCGAATGTCCGGAGCAGCCAAGTGAGAAGCCGTGGGTTAGGGCTGGGGCATTGCTTACTAGAGGGCTGTTGCAGGACTCAGAGGAGGACAGTGGTTTTTATTTATTTTTTCTTATTTATTTCAATTGGAGGATTATTACCATACAATATTGTGATGATTTTTGCCATTCATCAGTATGAATCGGTCATAGGTATGCATGTGTCCCCTCCATCCTGAAAGCCTCTCCCACCTCCCTCCCCATCCCATCATCCCCCAGGTTGCCACAGAGCACCAGCTTTGACAGTGGGTTTTCGCTAGGTTCTCTGTGATGCTCTGACAGTCTTTTTCTCTGCTCTCCCTGCTGAGGTTCTGGATAGTCTGTCTACATTGGTATCACAGTCAGCTATTAGCTTCTATTAACTGCTAGCTGATTGCTCTGTTATTTTTGACAGTGCCCTGGGCACAACTGGCTCCATGGTCTAATCCAGCTGAAGTCCGGCCTCTTTGCCTGGGGACTCATCCAGGCCTGCTCTGGTCCCAAGAGGGCTCTCTAAGCCTTTTCTCCCCGACTCCCTGTTAGCCAGTGTCTTACCTGTGGCTCTCAGGGAGGTGCCAGCCTCTTAATGGCTCGCCACCAAGATTTCCGTGGTTTTTGATAACGCCCCCATGCTTGGATTCACCTCTCTGTTGCAGATAAAGTCCCCTTTAGAGAGAGGAAAGAGCTCAGTGTGCTGAGACCTGCTTCTCACTGGGAGAATGGGGTTGGGGCTACAGCCCCTTCCCTTGGGGGACAGTCCCGTTCTGCGAGCAGACACTGGGGATGTGCAGCAGCACCTGGGATTCTCTGCTGGCTGCTGCTGGACACTGCGGATGCCCCGTTATGAGAGCCCGGAGGCGAGGTGATCAGGGCCCCGGGTTCTCCGCCTGCTGTGTCTGTGGGGAGCTTCTGTCCTGCGGGGGTGCTGGTCGAGAAAGAGCCTCAGCGCTCTGTGCCGCTACTCCTTGGAGCAGAGGCTCCGCAGTGCAGACCAGGACAGGGGACGGGTGAGCAGCGCTGAAGGACCCCCCTTTCCAGGGAGGAAACGAGCCTGGCAGTGGGGCCAAAGGAGCTCTATCCTCGTGGCCGCATCTGCTTGGAGGAGGGCTTCCCTCACACAGAGCTGTTCTTACGAAGAGTTATTGGATTTTCTTGAATAAATGTTTCTCCACTTGCTATACACCCTTAGGAAAATTTCCACAGACCTTAAATTGTTGTTTTTAAATACAGTTTTCTCCAGTTACAACTGTTTTGCTGGGGATAAGGTTCACAGAGATTTTCTTATGAACATTCAGAAGTGTTTCTGTTTTACATCATTTTAAAAAATGACATGGATTCTGTCTTGAGGAACACCATAATTTATTCAAACTCTGTTTTTGGCATTTTAATTACAACATTTATAAAAATAATGCAGTGGTCAGCAGTGTAACCTGATCTTTGCATAAATCTGGAATTATTTTCTTAGGTTTAGTTCCTTCAACTTTTGTAGATGATTCTAAGCTAGCACCTGGCTTGATTCTTCCTGATGGCCCACATGGGCTTGCTGGTAAATACCACTTTTCTTAAATTCTGTTTTTGCAATATTAATTTTATATAACAGCAGAAAGAAGGCCTCTTGGCTCCTCCTGTTTCAAAGACCCCAGTTCCTTCTGTGTGATTCATTTCATTCTATTCTTTTCATAAAAACCTGTATCAGTCTTTAGCTCATTTGAGCAGCAAACGTGAATTTTGAAATTGGTAAGCGATTAGACTTTCCTGGTTCTGATAACTAATTCCTTCCAATTCTAGAATTTCTCTTTGATATCTTTTTTTTTTCTCACCTGTTCCTCCAGTCATGTAGTACCCAAATACCTTAAATAAAAAAACTTAAAACATGTTATTTCCATCAGAAGTAAGAACTTTTTTTTTTTTTTTCCCAAAGGCTTGGGAGGTCAAGTGAGGACTCCTAAAAGTAAACTTTCCTATTTTAAAATTTGAACATTCTTGGTGCTAATCATATTTTTAAATTCTTCTCTTTTATCATTAGATATTCATTACTACTAGAAGTGATTCACAGAGAGTTGGACTGTGAAGAAGGCTGAGCGCCGAAGAATTGATGCTTTTGAACTGTGTTGTTGGAGAAGACTCTTGAGAGTGCCTTGGACTGCAAGGAGATCCAACCAGTCCATCCTAAAGGAGATCAGTCCTGGGTGTTCACTGGAAGGAATGATGCTGAAGCTGAAACTGCAATACTTTAGCCACCTGATGCGAAGAGTTGACTCATTGGAAAAGACCCTGATGCTGGGAGGGATTGGGGGCAGGAGGAGAAGGGGACGACAGAGGATGAGATGGCTGGATGGCATCACTGACTCGATGGACATGAATTTGGGTGAACTTTGGGAGTTGGCGATGGACAGGGAGGCCTGGTGTGCTGTGATTCAGGGGGTTGCAAAGAGTCGGACTTGACTAGGCGACTGAACTGAACTGAACCACTAGAAGTGGGTCATAATAATAAAGAAACAATAGGATTGCATGTTACTATGTAAAGGCATTTTGGAGTGAGGTATGCTTGTACCCTAGTTATATAAATAGCTGGACTAAATTGACAAACCCAAGTCCTAGTCTTATTTAAACATTCAAGAAAAAACATGTATTCAGCTATAACCCTGTCCCTATTGTTTACTCTTAGACTGTTTTAATAAGCTGTATTCTCCTTTGATTTCTAAAGTTTTGAGAAAATGATAAGATAGCAGTGGTCTTCATAAAACCCATCTTGTTTGTTGATGCGCAAGTGCCTGCTCAGTCAGTCATGTCTGATTCTTGCAACCCCATGGACTGTGGCCTGCCAGGATCCTCTGTCTGTGGGATATCCCAGGCAAGAAAACTGGAGTGGGTTGCCATTTCCTCTTCCTGGGGGTCTTCTTGACCCAGGGATCAAACCTGCGTCTCAGCTTTGGAGGCTGATTCTTTACCACGGAGCCACCTGGGAAGTCCCCTGTATGTGGGTTCCCTGTTCAAAACCCTTCAGTGTCTCAGGGTGTCATGACTTGTTCCGTCGTGTTACACTGCAGATGCTGCTCTATGTCGATTGTTTCCAATTCCTTTGCAAACACTCTCTTCTCGAGCTCGCGTGGTCCATTCATTTTCCCTGGGGACGTAAGGTCGAGTCTCCCCTCCTCTTCCTGCTTTGCCACCTCCCCCACCTGGAACACCTCCCTCATCTGTATCCATCTTTACTCCTAATTGTCTTTCAAGGTATAACATAATAACGTGGGGGGCGGAGAGCTAAGCTTTACAGACACAAATATATTTAAAATGGGGTAGAATTAAATCAATGATACAGAGGAGAGAGAAGCAATAGATAGCAATAAATACATAGAAAATCTGATATCTGGAAAAGTGGCTTTCAGATTAAATGGAGAGGATTGGTTTATTTACATGGCTACTCATTTGGAAAAAGAGGAAATTTATAGTTTTATCTCACCCTCGTGCTAGCAAGGAACCTCGATGTCAGCACTCCCGTTTCCGTGAGAAGATTTATTTCTGTAGAGTGAACCCTCCTGGCCTCTCTCGGTTGGACTTGCTCGCTCCTCCCTGCGGGAGAAGCTGTGGCTTGCCTGACTGAGGAGCTTGGGGCAGGAACCAAGCAGGCTTCACCTCAGCTCCCGCTCCTCTCATTTGTGGAATGCTCTGTGCGTGGCTGGTGCACCTTCTGTTTTGACTTGTTACCACTAGGGAGGCCTGTATGCATGTGTGCTAAGTCACTTCAATCATGTCCACTCAAGAGTCCTCGAGTGGGTTGCCATTTCTTCCTCCAGGGGATCTTCCCCACCCGGGGATCGAACCGTGAATTTTAAGTCTCCTGCATTGGCAGGCGGGTTCTTTACCACTAGCAGCCACCTGGGATGCACTAGGGAAGCCTGCAGGTTTCCCAAATCTGCCAGAGCTGAGTGCTAAATTTACATAAGGAGATGTCAGGTGGCAAGAGGCCAAATGGCATTTTGTAATTTAATCTCTATAATAAAGCTGTATTAAAGACATATGCTTCTCTCTAATAACAGCAACCAGTTATCAGTTGGCTTTGAACTTGGAGTGGGAAAGGAATATGATTATCAGTTTAAAATATCGGTATCTAAACCCTACAAGCCATGAAAAACAAACAAGCGAACAAAAAAACACCTGCTGTCCATCAAGGCGCAACGCTCCCCTCATCCTGGAAGGTCGTGGTGAAACCATTCGCTTTCCATCTGTTGACACTCTGTTGGTGTCCGCCACTTGGCACTTGTTTGTTGCTATGTGATTTCAGAGCTTGAGTTGTGTTAAGTAGTCTTCACTAGGAAGACAGTGTTGTTGTCATCTTTGAACACCTGAAGTGCTTTCCAATGAGTAGATGCTCAACAGATTTTGAGTGATACCAGTTGTACTGAATAGCTTTTTTATGATCACTTCAAACTAGTTCCTGAAACAGTGATTTCTCTTAATAATGCTATTGAATTTGTTTTGCACTTTAGAATTTTCAAACTGCATTTCAAATAGACATGGGCTTACTTTATTTAATCTTTAAAGAATCCTATGAGATGGGCAGAACAAATCTTATTTCCACGTCTTAGATATGACAAGAAGATCTCAGAGAGGTGAGTTATTTGCTCAGGGTTGCAGTGCTTATAAATTACAAAATCAAGTGCTTCTAATTCCTAGGAGAGAGAGCTTTCATCCTGCTACAACTGTCTGTTGTATGATGGTGAAAATCTCAGGTGACTTTCCAGAAATGTAAAGAATCCCAAAGCAATAGAAAAATACATGACATTTCCAAGCCCCAGTTGAAATTTGATGTGAAATTCCATCTGACATGTTTGCAGCAGCTTTAATTATTTAATCAATTCGATCACAGAATATTTAAAGTAGCCACAAAAATCATGGGGTATAACCCAGTTCATCCATAAGTCAAGACATTTTGCACCTCAATTTTCACTCTTCCATTCTGTTTTGTGAACTAATTGGCAACACTTGATGAAAATTTAAGATGGAGGTAGAAGATAGCAGGTGGGGCAATTGCATCTTCGCAAGGAAATTAATTTATACACACACACAAATCCACGCGGATATTCATAGGCTCTGATCAAGCCAAGAAAGGAGCCCCAACAGTGTGGTTAGCTGCAATTATGGCTAAGTGTCATAAAGCAATTTGGGCATGTCGTGGTGCCCACAGGAATCACAGTGATCTCTCAGCTCTTGGTCTTCCAAGCACGTTTCAGTCTCATACAAATTCATCCTTGCAAGTTTCCTTTTTTTTTTTTTTGGTTTGTTTGTCAGAAAAGTAATTTGACTATACCCTGCTTCTCGTTTTGTGATGTGGGGATGTCGTGAAAGCAGCTATCTTGCAAGCTGGACTAGAACAGAGTGTGTCAGTATGATTTATAGGAATGGCTGTGATTCTGCTTCGATGAACAGACGACTCCGTATATGACAGTGTATATGCACAAATGCCTTTTTACACGAATGGTTTTACTTGAAGTTCCTGAGATTATTTTAAATGCTTCCATAATTACATGGTTATTATTCAAGGTTTGAATAAAAGCAGTCTTTGATTACTTTGTGCCTTCTTTTTGGCGGAGGCTGCATGAATTTTTCTGGCTTGACAATTGTAGGAAATAAATATATAAGTACAACAAAACCTCTCTGAGTTCAGACTAGACTACAGATCTGGCTGAAAAGAGTCTAGTGACTAAATGTAATTTGGAGAGTACTGGGTATGCTAAGAAATCTCAGAATTGGTGATAAGTCCTCATAGTTTATTTTTCATTGGGCAAGATTGAGAGGAAAAAAAAGACTTTATTATAAATGTTCACTTCAACTCTTCAGTGGATATAGACAAGGAAGAGGGCACTGTGCTGAAACCATCCAGTAATATTTAATTTTGAAGCTAATATAGTTTCAAAAATTTTCACTGCTGTTTATTTTCAAAAAAAAAAAGTCACTCAGCTTGACATTTGTATATTGTTTTAAAGCAAGAAGATTAGAGTTGCGTTGCATATTTATGGAGAAGAACACCTGTGTTTCCCCCTCGTCAAAATAAAAGCATATTATAAATAATACATGTTCTTTGTAAATGAAGAAACTCAGACTATAAAAAATACAAATACATATGGAAGCGAAATAGTATGTGACAGCGATCGCTAATATTTTGGTAAATATGCATATAACTACACAGTCACAACACATGTGTAATAACTGAAACTGATCAAACAATATGTAATCTTTTTTTCATTCATTAATGTATTGTGGTCATTATTCTACATCATTAAATATAGATTTGCATTATCATTATTAATAGTTGCAAAGTGTTTCAGTGTATAAATAGTTAATACCATTAACTAGACTAATCAATACCATTTCATCTTACAGTCTAAAATATGATTTTAATTGTCTTGATAATTATTTATTAATTAATTTAGCTCATATTTTTTGGATTAACTACTGTGTGCTAGTCACTGTAGTAGATGCTAGGAACACAGCAGTGAATAAGACAAACTTCATTTCTCTCCTTGTGGAATTTGAATTTTATTGAGAATTTACATATAATTAAAAACAGAGTAATATGTTTTGCAAATTAAAAAGCCATAATGGTGAGAAAAAAATAGTTAAGATGCTGCTGCTGCTGCTGCTAAGTTGCTTCAGTCATGTCCGACTCTGTGTGACCCCATAGACAGCAGCCCACCAGGCTCGTGATAATAATTCAAAGTTCTGCTTTATAGAGGAAGGTTAGGAAAGGGTTCTGAAAATTTGACATTAAGTCTAAAAAAGAGATCTCAGTGATAAAGAATCTACCTGCTAAAGCAGAAGACGCGGGTTTGATCTCTGGTTCAGGAAGATCCCCTGGAGTAGGAAATGGCAACCCACTCCAGTATTCTTGCCTGAGAAATCCCATGAAGAGAGGAGCCTGGCGGGCTGCATATAGTTCATAGGGTCATGAAAGAGTCAGATATAACTTAGCAACTAAACAGCAACAGCTGAAACAGAAAGATGAGGATCACCCAGCCATTGGAGTGATTTCACTGGAGCAAAGAAGAGGCTATACAAGACCATGAGGCAGCATTGCAGTCCTGGGGATGGAGGGCCTGTGGTTCTCCTTAGGTGCTCTTAAAAAAAAAAAAAAAAAAATATATATATATATATATATAGAAGCACAGTTGATTTACAATGTTGTGTTAGCTTTGGGTATATAGCAAAGTGATATAGATATATTTTTTCAGATTTTTTTCATTATAGGTTATTACATATTAGAGGTTATTGAATATAGTTCCCTGTGCTATACAGAGCTTGTTGTCTGTCTCTTTTGTATAATGTAGTATGTGTATGTTAGTCCCAAACTCCTAATTGATCTATCCCCTTCTTCCCCCTACCCCTTGCTGTTTCCCTTTTGGTAACTACAAGTTTTCTATATCTGTGAGTCTGTTTCTGTTTTATAAATAAGGTCATCTGTCTCATTTTTTAGATTCCACATATGTGATATCATATGGTAGTTGTCTTTGTCTTTCTGACTTACTTCACATACTGTGATAATCTCTAGGGCCATCCATGTTGCTCTAAATGGCATTATTTCATTCCTTTTCATGGCTAATATTGCCTTGTATATATATGTGCATGTGTGTATGTTTGTACATATATGTGTATATATATAAACACACCACATCTTCTTTATTCATTCATCTGTTGATGGACACTTAGATTGCTTCCATGTCTTGGCTATTGTAAATAGTGCTGTGTATGAACATGGAAAAGGAGTGCGTCAAGGCTGTATATTGTCACCCTGCTTATGTAACTTCTATGCAGAGTACATCATGAGAAACGCTGGACTGGAAGAAACACAAGCTGGAATCAAGATTGCTGGGAGAAATATAAAAAACCTCAGATATGCAGACGACACCACCCTTATGGCAGAAAGTGAAGAGGAACTAAAAAGCCTCTTGATGTAAGTGAAAGTGGAGAGTGAAACAGTTGGCTTAAACCTCAACAGTCAGAAAAAGAAGATCATGGCATCCGGTCCCATCACTTCACGGGAAATAGATGGGGAAACAGTGGAAACAGTGTCAGACTTTATTTTTTTGGGCTCCCAAATCACTGCAGATGGTGACTGCAGCCATGAAATTCAAAGACGCTTACTCCTTGGAAGGAAAGTTATGACCAACCTAGATAGCATATTGAAAAGCAGAGATATTACTTTGCTGACTAAAGTCCATCTAGTCAAGGCTATGGTTTTTCCAATAGTCACGTAATGATGTGAGAGTTGGACTGAAGAGGGCTGAGCGCCGAAGAATTGATGCTTTTGAACTGTGGTGTTGGAGAAGACTTTTGAGAGTCCCTTGGACTGCAAGGAGATCCAACCAGTCCATTCTGAAGGAGATCAGCCCTGGGATTTCTTTGGAAGAAATGATGCTAAAGCTGAAACTCTAGTGCTTTGGCCACCTCATGCAAAGAGTTGACTCATTGGAAAAGACTGTGATGCTGGGAGCGATTGGGGGCAGGAGGAGAAGGGGACGACAAAGGATGAGATGGCTGGATGGCATCACATCACTGACTCGATGGACGTGAGTCTGAGTGAACTCCGGGAGTTGGTGATGGACAAGGGGACCTGACATGCTGCAATTCATGGGGTCGCAAAGAGTTGGACACGACTAAGCTACTGAACTGAACTGAACTGAACTGATGAACATGGAGGTGCGTGTATCTTTTTGAATAAGAGTTTTCATCTTGAATATATGCCCAACAGTGGGCTAGCTGAATCATGTAACTCCATTTTTAGTTCTCAAAGGAACCTCCATACTGTTCTTTGTATACTAGGCTATGTAAATTTTTTTTTACCATATTCAAGATTTTTCAAATCAGAAAACTAACTTCAGCACAAGATATTGAAAAAATTTTCATTTTCCAATTATTTTATTGTTTACTTTAGGTGCCCCAGTTAGCAGTATAGGATTTCTATTGTTTTTGCTTCATGTCTGTCATTCTCTCTCTAATTTTTTTCTAATTTTTCCTTTCCTCTTTATTTAGAAATGGCTTTCTCAAGTCTGTCTTTAACATTATAGATTCTGTTTTCTCTACATTTCTTTTGCTTTTCACTGCTTTGAATGCTCCCATAAATTCTCCAATGGTGTTTCTGTCCCTTAATTTCTGAACTTCCTTTGCCATTTCTCTTTCATTCTTGCTTATTCATTTCTTTGGGTCATATTATCTCATCTTTTCTGTTGCATTATGCAGTTATTTATTTCTCTAATTTTCTTTAGAGGTCAAATTAGTTATTTTCTTAAACCCTTTTCACTTAGTTGAATTAGCTCTTTCCAATTATCTTCTTCTATTAGGATTTTTGCATAAATTCCATGTTGTTTTCTCTTTTCTTTGCCATTTATTCCTTAGTCGAGGGACGTTCTCTGTGGTTATGTTACATGTTCATATCATTGGCCTAGGCTTATTGACTGCTCTCCCTGCTTGACTCCTATTGAATATTACACTTAAACAGGAAGTGTAGATCAGTCATAGATTTCATAGTGTTATCTACAAACCAGCATCATCAGCATCATCTAGTAATTTATTAGATACGCAAATTCTCGGACCCCCATCCCAGACCTCTTTCAACAGAATCCCTGGGGTGGGGCTCAACAATGTGTTATTTTAAGAACTGCCCCCCCACCCAGGTGATTCTGAAGAATACAAAGTCTGAAACCCAGTGGCCTAGATGCGTTTCTTGTTCCTCCCAGGGGCTCCTCTCCTATTTATGCTCTTGTCACATTTCAAAATACTAGAATTTGGGAGCAATATATTTGAAATGCATTACACTGTTCCCTTGGTAGCATTTAATGTTGTGCTGCTGTTTGAATAGAACTGTATACTACCCTGTCATTCTTTCTCATGTACTTAACATCAGGCATTTTTGGGTTTGTCTTGTAAATACAGAATCTTGTTTGGTTTCTCTCATCTCTCGTTTACTGTAGCCTATGTATCTTACTGGCTGCACATTGTACCTATATTGCATGACTTGCTCATGTCCGTTGTCGATAGACATTGCTATCAATAGTATGTGTTCTCCGTTGTAGAAAATAAAATTTCTTCACGCTTATCCAAATTTTGAGAGATGTTTGTGAAAACTACACATCAGTATTCCGTTACGCACATTTAAGAGCCAATGGTTATATTATTTGTCTCATTATATTGATTTTTGTGGTGGATAAAGAGAGAACAAGGGCTATGCCTCAACATGCTGAGTGTTTTTCTGGATTATCTAAGAATGCTGAATTGTTGTAGTGAAAGTTTAGCCTTTTGGATTTGAGAAAATATCTTGCTTTGTTGGGAGGGGATTTGGTTCGTTCCTCTGTTTAAGAATGAATTGGCCAATTTGATGCAATGTCAACTTAAAAGAATGCACTCCCCACCATTCAGTTCAGTTCAGTCGCTCAGTCGTGTCCGACTCTTTGTGACCCCATGAATTGCAGCATGCCAGGCCTCTCTGTCCATCACCAACTCCCAGAGTTCACTCAGATTCATGTCCATTGAGTCAGCGATGCCATCTGGCCATCTCATCCTCTGTCGTCCCCTTCTCCTCCTGCCCCCAATCCCTCCCAGCATCAGGGTCTTTTCCAATGAGTCAACTCTTTGCATGAGGTGGCCAAAGTACTAGAGTTTCAGCTTTAGCATCATTCCTTCCAAAGAAATCCCAGGGTTGATCTTCAGAATGGACTGGTTGGATCTCCATAGGGATAGATTATAAAGGGATTTGGGAAAACTTTTGAGGCTGATGGATATGTTCATTGTCTTGATGTGTTAATGTTTTCATGGGTGTAATGTATATCAAAACTCATTGTACAGTACACTTTAAATATAGTATGTTGCACATCAATTATACCTCAATTAAGCTGTTGAAGTGAAGTGAAAGTCACTCACTTTCACAAAAGAGTCATGTTTGACTCTTTGCAACTATACAGTCCTTGGAATTCTCCAGGCCAGAATACTGGAGTGGGTAGTTTTTTGCTTCTCCCGGGAGTCTTCCCAACCCAGGGATCAAATCCAGGTCTCCTTCATTGCAGGCAGATTTTTTACCATCTGAGCCACAAGGGAAGCCCAAGAATGCTGAAATGGGTAGCCTGTCCCTTCTCCAGGGGATCTTCCCAACCCAGGAATCAAACCGGGCTCTCCTGCATTGCAGGTGGATTCTTCACCAGATGAGCCACAAGGGGAGCCCAGGCTGTTGAGAAAGCCCCATAACTTCTCATCAGCTATCAATCCAGTTTGCCTTATCGCATAGTTTGTGGATGTGGATCATTGGTTCTAACTATAAAGTGAAAGTGAAAGTGAAGTCGCTCAGTTGTGTCCGACTCTTTGCGACCCATGGACTGTAGCCCACCAAACTCCTCCATCCATGGGATTCTCCAGGCAAGAATACTAGAGTGGGTTGCCATTTCCTTCTCCAGGGGATCTTCCTGACCCAGGGATCGAACGCAGGTCTCCCACATTGCAGGCAGACACTTTAACCGTTCTAACTCTGGTTCTTTGTAAATTTTGCTTGTCTTCTCACTACTCATGTGACAGAGAAAAAAACAAGGCCTAATGTGGTGACTTTTCTAGGCCTATCTTTGTGATTATGAAGTTTTTCACATATACGATGAAAAGAGAAACTGAGTAATAATGGCTAACTCAGCATCCACCCTAAGTCCTTGCTAGTCCTTGCTAGTATGCTAACACTACATTCCAAGATCTCCAGAAGTCAGAGTTTTAGATATGATTAATGTTGCAGATGCTGTTGCATGAGACTTTGATTAAAAAGTGGACACAGGCAAGAGAGGTAGAGTGTGGGGGCACAGGGTGTGGGAGAGGTGATAAGGCTCTGGAGCCAGCATACGCGGAGGCGGCCCTCTGACGTGGCAGATGAGTCCCCCAGAAGCTGCTTCCTGTCATGGCATGGTGCCACTGTATTCCCGGGGCGCCCATGGGTCCTGTGGTGGCAGTCCTCCGTCCTGTCAGAGTTAACGCGGTTTCTCAATCATCAGCAGTGGAAACGGACTGCTGGTCTGCTCCCTCCTACAGTGGTGATGGTCCCTTTCCTAATCACAGCAGAGGCAGAGTGGTTCTGAGGTCTAGAAGTCGGTTCTGGGCGATTAGCCTGGATCCTACTTCTATACCGATTCAACATTTGTGGACGCGCATAGTTCCTATGTAAACACTTTCTGCTCAAACTGGTTAATGTGGATTCTGTTGTGTGCAACTGAGACCTGAGTAATGACATAATTAGTACCAGAAGTGGTTATTGACAATAAAACGTCGAAGAAGTGGACCTGGTTTTGTTTCAAATGCACTTGCTACACAGAATGAGCAATCACTTAAGTGATCACCTCTGGTCATCTGCTGTAATAGATCTCTATGCGGGGCATGAGGAATAAAAGGACTTGGGCGTAGGTTGGTATTTTTTCTAAATTGTGTTGGTGAGCTGTAAGGAAAAAGTAGGCTCAATATTTTAAATTTTCAGCTCTAGAAACCATCTGAGACTCAAAGAACGTTTACACCTGCCCTTAAAGAATCTCATCTTTTGTAGCCACAAGACTAATTTAGATGGAAATCAGATGGAAAGTCTGATGCTGCAGGCTGTTTGTTGAATTATAAGGTAGGTTGAATTTACAGTTTTTCCATTTATTTTTCAAGAAGTTGAAAACATTGACTCAGAAAAAGTTAGACCCCATCACTGGAGTGGTATCATTTAGGAAGACTTGAATAAACCTGCATGTTCTGTACCCCAGACTTCACCAAGTCCTCTCGCCAAGTGCATCACGAGTACATAGTATAAATCTACCTTCTGATGCTGATAAAAAGGAATATTTTATGGGATAGAAAAAGATATCAGAACTTTCACTGAGTATTGATAATGGTTCTGAGATAGTATTAATCCATGGGGACCCAGTCACCATGATAATTTACTGATTCTTATGGATTCTAGTGATAAACAGAGTTTTGATCAATGTCCACTGCAAAGTTATATATATATTGCAGTTTTTTGTTTCCAATAACTACATGTATATTCACATATACTCAATAAGTAGCTGAATCCATACATGCCACAGTGTCTTTGGCATGTAGCTATTCTCCTTTTGAAAAACAGTTCTTGGTGTGCTATTAGACTCTAGCAGAGACTGAATATATGCCTGGAGGACCCAGATATACACATGGACTGAGTGCTGAGTTCATGCTTCTCATGAACTGAATGGTGTCTGATTTGCTAAGCCATAAATTAGGGTATGTCTAGCAGTACACCATTATCACATGGAAGTGTAATATATGCTATAAGGTTTATGCAAGTCTTTATACTTCATTTTCCTTCAACTCAGCCCTTGAACCTCATGGGAAATTTCATATAATCTGAGAAAGAAAAATATACAAGTCTGTTAATAGATGGTTCCTCATACTATGTGGCTTAAGCTGAAGTGGACTGACTGCTGAAACATTGCGGCTTTGCTCAGGGTGTTATTGAAAGACAAGGGAGAAAGGAAATCTTTTCAAGGGACAGACGATTTAGTGATGCAGTCTAGTGGTGTACCTTGTGCAGAATGAAAGATGGCTGAATGAAGTATACATTTTGATTCATGGGCAACAGCCAATGGCTAGTGGGTTGAGAAATATAAGATTGGAGGATTTTTGACAAGGAAATTTGAAGAGGTTTGTTGACGAAACTTTCAGATGGGCCCAGAGACTGAATCATGTGATCTTTTTATTTTCCTTAAAAATAACTTTATTAAGGTATGATCGATATGTAAAAAGCTGTACATATTTTATGTGTATAACTCAATGAGTTTGGGCATAAATATATACTGCAAAGGCATTACCACCATCAACTCCGCAAAACATATCCATTACCTCCCAAAGTTTCCTCCCACCTCCTTTATCACCATCATCATTATTTTGTGGTAAGACTATTTCATATGAGGTTTGTTTCTTAGCAAATTTTAAGTATAACTGGGGCTCTGTAACAACCCACAGGAGTGGGAAAGGGTGGGAGGTGGGAGGGTGGTTCAAGAGGGAGAGGACATCTGTATAGCCATGGCTAATTCATGTTGATGTATGGCAGATATCAAACAAATATTGAAAAGCAATTATCCTTCAATTAAAAATAAATAAAATTTAAAAAGTGTATTAACAGCATATACTTAATATGTTCTCTTCTACTACTGTTTTTTTTCATTTTAAACCACAGTTAGAAAAAAAATGCACAATCTTTGGAACAAACAATCAATGGCAGAAATTTAAAGAAAAGATACATAATCAAAAAACATAATGAGGTATAAAAAAGTGTTCTGTCTTTTCTGTATTTGTTTTTTTTTTCTTCATAAGAGTTCCTCTACTGATAAATACGTAAAGCATATAAAATTAACACTACAAAGTATACAGTATTGATAGCTATGGGTACCAGTCTTATAGTAGATCTCCAGAACTTATGTATCTTATTAATCTTGAGTCATATGTTCTCTACAACTGCTCTCCCAAAGGTCCTACTTTGGAGATGAAGTTCTCAAAATCGTATTAACATCACAGTCACTTCGTACATGGGAAAGACAGTCTTCCTTCAGCCACTCCGGCGTTTGCTCCTTGGGTTAAAGAGCGCAGTGGCTGCAGTTGCACAGGTGGGGGTTCTACATCAGCTTGATGACGTGAGCTTTCTTCCACCACCGGTGATATGTAACTCAGTGTCTAAACTGCCAGAAGCATAGCAATGCCCAGGCGGTAGTTAGATTATATTAAGCCACTTCTGTCAGAGAGAGGTCAGTGATTTTCCTCACTGGAAATGGATCACTCAATCTGGATTTGGATTTGCCTTCTCTGCATATTGTGTTTCTGCTAGCTGTTTTAGTAACTAAATAGCTTATCCCCTGTATCCAACACAATACCTTTTCTGATTAAAGAACTAATTTTAGAGCAAAAGAAATAGCCCCTCAGGTTCATGCTTAGATTAACTGGTAATATCCATTCAGAAGCAGTCACCCTTATGAAATGGAGGAGTGGACCATCGAGGACTCAGTTATGGCAGCCCCTAAGAAATAACACTTTACAAGATTGAATCCTGCCTTGTAGATGTGGTAATTACTTGGAACCACTGACCAACATATTTCTTTCATAGCTGGAATAGTAGGGCCTGAAAACAAAGTAAGAGAGTACGGAATGATATGTCTATCATACCAAATGACCTATTTAGAAAATTGCTAAACTTTGAGGCTCTCCTAGGTTAGAGCTTTTCAGTATCTAAGAGAGGGATGCATCCTTAGCAGATGCAAGAGTTTAACTGAAATATGAGACCATCAACTGGCCATTTTAGGAAAAGGAGACTACTCATCCGCCATAATTGATCCCAATTATCAAGGGGGAAGTAGAGAGATGAGTATGCCTCGACTGTTAGTAATGTTCTTGAACACCTTCTAGGATTACTCATCTACAGCTAGAAAACTGCCCCTGATAAACACAGCTACAGAAAGTACGTATGTGGATGCCAGGTACGTGAAAGCAGCTTTATCAACACATATTTCAATCTTCTTCTAGAAAAGGCTGAAAGACGTTAAAACCTCATTTCCTAGCCTCCCTTGCAGGTAGGGTTCCGGATATGATTTAGAAGCATTTTAATGAAATGTCGATTGGTGATTGAGTCACATGGGCAGAGAGGTAGGATGCAAAGCATCCGTTTTTGTTTATATGGTTAGAGAATGACAGAGGTTGCATGGTTCTGGGGTTATCTGCTACAGACTCGTCATTCAGAACGTGGCTCCCTGATTCAGCAGGTTCCTGCAGAAGAAGCTTTCCTGATCACAGCAGCTGTTCGGCTTTGGGAGCTGTTCAGATTCAACCCCATTTCTTCTGATCTCCCAACAATTTTGTAAGCACTTAATTCCCTTCATCAAATCCTGTTATGCTTCAAGTAACTAGAGTGGATTTTATTTTCCACAGTTGAACCCTGTAGAATATATTTCCTTTCAGTTTGAAGATGTTAGTGGGATTTTTTTTTTTTTCAGAAAAATTTCTTACCTTCAACCATGCTGTACTATGCTCTTGAGAAGGTGAATTAAGTAGATTACTGGCAACTTCTTTTAATTTAGTGCACATTTAGACAGTGTTTCTCAAATATTGTGCTCCTAGGTTAAGGCCCTAACTTGTTTATAAGATTGTTAGAGATTTCTTTACTAATTTTCTTTCTTTCTTTGAAAATTATTTTTCAATGGGAAAATAAGATATCCTTAATAATTCATTGCATTAAAAATCTTCAACTGATTTAGTCTAAAATTATTTTAATTTCAAGCTCAGTTTACATTCTGTGTTCAAGCTGGCAAACTGTAACCATATCTTCCTTATCTATTTGAGGTTTCTTTGAATAAGAGAACAGATACACAGATCTGTCTAAATCTAAAAATATCATCTCAAATTATGTCAATGGGACACACTTAAAAAAAAATAGGTCCAAGTGTTTAACTTCACAAAGAAAGGACAGTCCCAGTGTTTCTCAACCTTCGATGCACAGAGAATAATCTTGGAAGATTCTAAAAAGTGTTCATGTGAGGACCACACCTCAGGCAAATTGAATCATCCTTTTAGGGATATTTAGGGATACAACCTCTCCTACATAATTGTATGAGTCTGATCAGGCTGCTTTAACAAAATATCACAGACTAGGCAGTTTATGCAACAGGAATTTATTTTCTCCTGCTTCTGGAGGGGAGAAGTCCAAGATCAAAGTGCCATCAGGGTTGGTTTCTCTCTTTCTTAGCTTGTAGATGGCCACCTTCTCTCTGTACTTTCCCTCAACCTTCTTTTGTGCACTTGAGGAGAAAAAGAATCTCTGATGTGTTCTTACCAATCCAGTCAGATTAGGCATCCCCCCGCCCCCCACCCCCGCCATCCCTTATGGCCTCACTTAGACTTAATTATGGCCTCACTTAGACTTAATTATGTCCTTAAAGGCCTGTCTTTAAATACAGTCCTACTGGGGAGATGGAGCTTCCCCGTATATGTTTTGGGGGATACATTGCAGTCTATAGCAGTGATGATTGGCAACCACTGGGTTAGTGGAATCATTTGGTCATGGAGACCAGATTTTAAGACATAGGAGAAAGCAGACAAGTGAAAAAGATATACCATGTTTAGTCTATGTGGCAATCTGGCCACTTCTCTTGGGTAATGGACAGAAATAGTGCTAAATAGGGAAAGGTAAGGGAGGGGTGCAGGAGTGGTTAACCAGAACATTTAGTTTGAGTGGGATGGTAGGCTCAACTCCAATACAAACTGACATAGATGTTTGAGGCATTATAGCCCAGAGTGGGTTACAACGCTGAGAACTTGTCTAGCTCTGTGTGTGCTTAGTTGCTCAGTCGTGTCCTACTCTTTGAGACCACATGGACTGACTGCAGCCCTTCAGGCTCCTCTGTCCTTGGGGATTCTCCAGGTGAGAATACTGGAGTGGGTAGCTATGCCCTCCTCCAGGGGATCTTGCCAACCCCGGGATGGAACCCAGGTTTCCCAAATTGAAAGCAAATTCTTTACCACCTGAGCCACCAGGGAGGGCCAAGAATACTGGAGTGACTAGTCTATCCCTTCTCCAGGGGATCTTCTCGACCTAGGAATCAAACCAGGGTCTCCTGCATTGCAGATGGATTCTTTACCAGCTGAGCCACCGGGGAAGCCTATGTCGTGACTCCTGAAGTAAGTAACAAGAGTTTGAGAATCAGGGTCCAGCTTCAGTGATGGGAGCAGTAGAAAGCTGATGTGTGGTTCTGTGAACTGGCTTTCAGGACAAAGTTCTTGACCTTGCATGAAAATTGAAAAGTATTCATAAGTCTTGAGTCCTCAAAAGCCAGCCAGGGCATACCTGCAGAGAGCCTGAAGGAAATGAAATCAGTCCCCGTGGTTAACTGATGTGGAACCAGGGGACTGTTGTTAAAATATTTGTTGGTGGAATGAATTCTTTTAAAATCTTTGAAATGGCTTTCATTAATTTAGCATTTAGAGCAGTGGTTCTCACACTTGAGCAAACATCAGGACCACCTGAATCTGTTGTCAAGCATGGACTGCTTGGCCCCATCACCAAAGTTTCTCATACAATAGGTCAAGGGTGGAGCCAAAGAATTTGTACTTATAACAAGTTTTCAAGTGACACTGGTGCTTCTAGTTTGGACACCACTTTGAGAATCACTGATCCTGCTGGCATGTTGTAGATATTTTATTTTTCATGGGAACACTCTAAAATGTACATCTGCTTCATACTGCATGCTTGTCTCTGTAATTTTTTTCTCTTTATTTTGAATAAATAGCTAAGTGGCAAAACCCAGAGAAGGCAGGAAAATAACTTTAAAAAATAGGAGACAGAGTACTATATAGATGCTTGCTAAATCCATCCTAGGAGCTTCTGAGTAAATGGGAAGAATCTTCCAGATGACACTCAGCTAAGAAGTTATGTTTCTCTCTTGAGACTTCCCTGCTGGTCCAGTGGTTAAGACTCTGCCTTCCAACGGAGGGGTGTAGCCTTGATCCCTGGTTGGGAGAGACAGCCCCACATGCTGTGGGGTGAGGCCAAAAATTAAAAATAAAGTCATTATTCCATTAGTTTAAAAAAAGTGGTGACTTTCAACAAATAAAAATAAAAAAGAAGTTATTATTGTTTCTCCCTAAAGCTAGGGAAGTCAATAGAACTTTTTCCATCTCAGCAGTGGCAGCATGTTTTAGCAGAATTTACAAGCACTGTTTAGAGTATATATTATGAGAATTATTTGATATGAGTTAACTTGTGCTTGCCTAGCCTCCAGTCCCCTTTTTCACCTCTAAACCACCAAAAGTAGATTCCCTTTAAGGGAAGGTTAAGGGTTCAGGGAAAGCAAGTTCAGAAAAAGAGGCCTTATCCAATATGTAAGATAAAAGGAATGGGATTAGTTTTGTTGGTCTAAGAGTTTAAAGAAGAGGAGACAAGACTCAGGGTACAAGTTGACCAACGGGCTAGTGTGCTCTGCGCACATGCGTGGGCTGCTCTAGTCACGTGGCTTGGATTTAAAACATTACTGGATGGTTTTCCGATAGATGACAGAAGAGCATCATGAGGAAAGGGCTTTTTCCGGACTTTCATATAGTCTGCATTTGGGCTAGCAGACCTCCAACAGGTTCTCAGGTTAGGGAAGAGAGGTGAGACAAAAAGCAGCGTAGAATGCGGTGTGATGTCAAGATGTCCGAGGCCCATCTCTGGGGGTGCTCTCATACTAGTTCTGCTGCTCAGATGTTGCCAAGTCGGTGATTCGAGAGCAGGACTGATGAGAGGGCCTTCTCTTAGGCTCCAGAGCTGAGAGGGGCTAGAGAACCAACACACATTCACCGCTTCGGGGCAGCTTCCCAGCAGAGCGTGTCTGGAGTGACTCAGCATTACATGGCTTATGTCTTCCAAGATCTCGCCTACAGGTTGTCCTGTGTCTGAGTCACACTGTCATGCTGCTCGGGTCTGACAACTTGTTTACCGATTTTCTGGTGGCGGAGAATGTGAGACCTTAGGCTGCCCATGTTCAGAGTCATCAAGTGGGTGGGAGTGACATCCTGTGTGAATCTTTAGTCTTCTCATAGCCCCTGTTCTCAGCCTGTGACCGTGCCCCTGTGCAACACCCATGCACACTGTCAGCTCCAAGAGGGCCCTGGACATCCGGAAGAGCAAGGGGGCAGGAAAGGCACACCGTGTCTCTATCATTGGGCAGTGCCAGGGCACAGCAGTATCTTCCAAGAAAGGCACAGAGAGGAGGGGTGGTCTTTGTTATACACACAGAGAGCCACATCGCGCTTCGGCATTTCACTCATTGATCTAGCAGCAAAGAGGACAGAAATAGAAATATTCTGGTTCAATTGGAGTACAGGTCAGGTACTGACCTTTGCGTGATTGTAGACACATCACATTCATGAGGGTACACGTTTATCAAACACGCTTATTACATGCCAGACACAATGCCCCAAGCCTTTTATAAGTATCACCTCATTAAATTTTCCAGCCACCCCATAAGGCATGCATTTAAATTTTCTCAAATGTGGGAGAACTGACGTTTAGGTCATGTAATCCACCTAAAGTCACACAGTTGGGGAATAGGGGGCCAGACTTCAGGTCTGCCTGACTCCAGAGAGCAACGTCACACTGACTCAGCAGCATATAGTTATGCAATTATTATATTCCAGTAGATTCAAGGGTATGACCAATATGCCCTGACTAATGTTCGTGAGAGAGGGACACAGACAAGAGTGGGAAGTGGGAGGAGAAAAGGAGGTTATGAGTCTAGCAGATGAAAGGACAGAGTGAGATGGAGAAGAACCAAACCCAGTATCATACTGCGGCTACTCACAGCTGAAGTTATCACTGATGTCCTAATGCAGCCCACAGATGCTCCACACAACCCCACACCCACCCCACACAGAGGATTCCGTTGTCAAATACTAGATGCTGCAGAGGCTAGTTGCTTCTTAAAGATGCACATATAATAAATTAGCTTATTACCAGGACTTATTTAATGTTAGTTTTACGCAACATTTTTCAAAGACATATTTGGCTGTAAATCTCTTTTATATGTAACAACAAATTTCCCAGAACCGTCTACCTGGCCTAGTGAAATGAGATTAGTTGTCAACTTCAGCAACACACTCAGGTGATATCAGAGTATTATCTTTGGTTATTGTATTACATTTAATGTTTTTATTTTTAAATTTACATTTAGGCTCCTGACTAGTTTACTATTAATAGTTCATTCTGAAATGAGTTATTTTAACTGTTTCTTTTATTGTCTCTATAATACTTAAGCAATAGTTTAAAGTATTCATAATTAGAAATACATGTTTGGGGTCCTAGTGCCATTTGAAACATTATTCTGAAGCCGCAGTTGGGCAAAATAAGGTCAGATGGGAATGGTATGACTTTGTAGCTAGATTGAGCTGAAACTGAAATAAAGTGTAGAGATGTTGGTGTGATCTAATTGTGAGTATAAAAAGGATTGTCATTCACGTGTTCACCAGGCATTAAATATTTTAACTGAAATTAAAGAGAAATGGTACAACTTTCCACTACACAAGATTCATAGAAGCAAAATATGAATTTTTATGTAATAGCTGATGGAAACAACTGAGTGAATTTTTTGGCCAGCTCAATAGATAAGGAAGTGAACATAACCTAGAATATAGGACACTCTTGCTACCATCTCTCTAGCACCTTGCCTTTAAGGATGTGCTTCTTATCTTCCCCGCATTGTTCCTGTAGGTACTGTCATTTTATTATAGCACTGGGGTCAAACTCGCTGAGTCAGTGCTTCAGTGAGATTTAAGTAAGTTCATTATGTAATAACTGTAAAGGTAAAGGCTTGCGAAAATTGTATAAAAACATCCACGTCCTTTCTATACCCATCATGCAGACTCAGCCACTGTCACTATTGTTCTGCACTTGCTTCTCTCTCTGTGGTCGTGGACACCTATTCATTTTTCTGAAAACAGGGTATCCACATGCATATATTGGGCTTACCCGATAGCCCAGTTGGTAGAGAATCCACCTCAGTTGGTAAAGAATGCGGGAGACCCGGGTTCAACTCCTATATCGGGAAGATCCATTGGAGAAAGGATAGGCTCCCCACTCCAGTATTCTTGGGCTTCCCTTGTGGCTCAGCTGATAAAGAATCTACCTGCAATGCAGGAGACCTGGGTTCGATCCCTGGGTTGGGAAGATCCCCTGGAGAAGGGAAAGGCTACCCACTCCAGTATTCTGGCCTAGAGAATTCCATGGACAGTATAGAGTCCATGGGGTTACAAAGAGTTGAACATGATTGAGAGACTTTCACTTTTCACATGCATATATATATATATATACATATATATATATATATATATATATGTCTGTTTTACCGTATGTAAAATAGATAGCCAATGGGAGTTTAGCTCGGTGCCCTGTGGGATGGATATCACTGGAGCTAGGCTTTCTGTTACACTGTAGACATTAAAGGATGGTGGCTGACTCCACACTGATAGTTGCACTATGTGCTTGTCAGGCAGCCTCGAATGGGTCCCAGTGGTTCTGCACACAGGTCTCCCACCTGGCTGGTTGGGTGCTGGACCTTGGGTTTTCCTGGGCACCAGGGAGAATCTTCCCCACAGTAACAAACATTGCCAACCTCTCTTTTCTCAGGGCCCGATGGGCACACTCTGATTCCCACTGGTATGGCCGCTTGGCTGCTGACTTTGCCCCCTTAACTGGCCTGGAGGATACTATAGCACACGTAGAAGCCCTTACCATACTCACCCAGCAAGCCTCAAATGTCATCCAGGAAAGCCTGTCCTCCCTGAACATGGAGATATCTGCTGAGAAAAGCCATCCTACAGAATAGGAAAGAAGCACCTTGTAAAGAAGCACCTGTGTCATTACCCAAACAGAACATTGCATGGTCATGCCTGATGAGTCTGCTAATTTATCATCTTTATTAAATCACATGCAGACACAAATGAACGCCCTAAATGACCTGATCTTCTGTCTAAGGGACTTAATAAATCAGTGGTTCAGATCCTGGGGCTTTTGGTGGAAAGAATCATCACTTATGTTAAAAATCACTATTTTGGTCTGTATTTTCTCTTGCATCTGCCTATGTGCGTATGCCTCCAGGGCAGCCAAACAGCCCCCAGATGAGCCACATCCATGCTGGGGAACCCCTTGCTGACTGCTCAGGACACGTTGTGAAAGAGGAGGCTTATTCAGTTGTAGAGCTGGTCCTGAGGGGTGGAGTACTGGAGGAGCTCCTGGAGAGAATGTGATTGCTAGTTGAACTATACAAACTGGACCCAGATAACCCAAGGCTCCTTACTCCCTCCCCTGTCCTTGGAATGTATGTTATGCCCATCATTTCCAAGTAAAAGCTATTTTCAAGGACATAGCCTTGAGAGAGCAATTGTTGTTGAGACCATCTAAAATAGACAGTATATGTGATTGAACCCAATTAAGGTCACTGCCTGGTAGTTCAGCTGGTAAAGAATCTGCCTGCAATGCAGGAGATCTCAGTTGTATTCCTGGGTCAGAAAGAACCCCCAGAGAAGGGATAGGCTACCCACTCCAGCAGGTATTCTGGTAAAGATTCTTCCTGCAATGTGGGAGGCCTGGGTTTGATCCCTGGATTGGGAAGATCCTTGGAAGTGGGCATGGCAGCCCATTCCAATATTATTGCCTGGAGAATTCCCATGTACAGAGGAGCCTGGGGGGCTACAGTCCATGGAGCTGCAAAGAGTAGGACAGGACTGAGCGACTAAGCAGACACACATGTCAACTTTTAAGATTCTGGAGGATAGATGCAGAGGTTTACTCATGCAGAGGTTTACTCAAGACGAGCCTTGTATGTAAGTTCCCTTGTTTGTTAAATTTGCCACCTACAGAATGGTCTTCTTTCTTTGGTCTCTGCTTACTCTCAGAGCCTGGGGGTCAGTTTCAGATTTCACCCAGGAAGTTCCTGAGGGTGTGAGCCAACACAGTATTACCTATCAGGATGTTGTGGGTCTGCCTCAAATGGCCTACCGTCTGCACCCTTTGAAGTATTGCTGGTCTGAGAAGGCTGGTTTTGGTCAGCCTGAGTGCCTCTCTGCAGTTGAGGCAGACCCTAAAGGAGCTGACAGTTGGAGGCTGTCTACTGATACCCTCCCTGTAGTCCTTCTGGATGGTTCGTCTCTGCGTCTACCACACCAATAAACTCAAAAAGTCAGTGATATGTATTTCTATGAGTAAACATAAGCTGTCCTTTGTTAGTTAAAATCAATTGTGTGCATTAATGTAGTGGTATATTTTTTCCTAAAGAGCTGTTATTAAATTTATGATGCATGCACAGCTAATGTCATTTTAAAATGGAAAAAATACAGCAATTGAGATTGAGTCGTTAAATGAAAAGTGGTCATTAGCTTGTTTGAAAATTTCGTGTCCCATTCCATTTATTTAATGGAATATAAAAGAACTTTGGAAACTTTATGTTCAAAAGAGTTACTTCTCATTCAAAGGAAATGATAGTAACAAAACCCAAATGGTCTTTTTGGTATTTTGACACCAAGGTTCTTGTGGATTTATTTAAAAGAATGAGTTGAATAATACCTTACAGAGAGGCAGAATGCATGCAAGAAGAACAAGATAAATAATGTAAAATAAAAGCTTTTTTTTTTCCAGTGGTAAGGAAGCTTGGACAGTCTAATACATCATGGCGACAAGTGAGAGGTGATAACAATAAAAGATATTCTTGGAATGGATATTCCCACAATTCAAGTGACTGGCCTTAGTCCAGGTCTTTATTTCTAAGTCTTAAAAATGATATGTGTCCGAGCATCACCCTAGTTTTTTTTTTTTATTGGAAATTGCTATAACTAAGGACAGATATGATTGGAATTTGGAAGGCAGCATTTATCACTGCTAAATTGGATTGCTTATATTTATAGTGCTATCAAAAGTACTAAACACGGAAGGCTTCCACTTCCAACAATTCTACACTATTATATGTTAGCTTAAAAAATATGAGATGAGGCACTTTTGAGACTTGATTTTATAAATACAGCTTGGCAAATATACATTGTACCTGGAAACCTGCTACCAAGAGGCCTAATTAATTCAGGTCATTCAGCAGCATTTATCTAGGAATAAACACAGGCATTTAGAAGACAAAATAAATAACTGCAATGAAAATGCTCCAAACTACAGTCTAGCAAAACTGACCAATAGGGATAAAATTATTAAATTCTATAAATATTATCATAGGTTAAAGATAAATTCTTTAAATTCTACGTGATAAATTCTACATGTGTAATAAAGACGAAATGCCAAAATGTTTTCTACAAAACTAGGTTTACAGGATGCCATGAAGAAGTATGGGCTTAGACAATGAGTAAGATTTTTTTCTCTTTTGAAAAGCAAATATTTTATACTACATAGCTGCCTGAAACTTCGGTTATTGAACTATTCCCCAAATGTGTAAAATTATTAACTATCATCAACCAGCAATCATTACTTTTAGATCTATGAAAGGAAAATAAACAGAAACAAGGAAATATTTAAAACTGTGTTCTAACCTTACTTACTCCATATTGAATTTTATATACGTGAGCTTCAAGAAATATACTGCAGTCATTGATAGGGGAAAAGATTCCATTGCCTTCTTTTGCAAAGGGAAAAACAGAGATGCCTTGTGGAATAAGTCTGGGGGCTATAATTGCAAAATCTAGAAATAAAGTGTTAAATAGTTTTCTGAAGATGGTTGTTAACATCCATTTCAGAAAATTTATATGATGTCAAGCACCATTAATAGAAATGTTTATGCCCTTGCTTTGATAAATTTCCTTCACTGACTTGATCCAGAAGTTTTTTTGATTAGTTTATGTTTCTAAGTTGAAAAATACATAGAAATATTTATTTTGACTTGAGACTTCCCCAGTGGCTCAGTGGGTAAAGAATCCTCCTGCCAGCGCAGAAGATGTGGGTTCCATCTCTGGGCTGGGAAGATCCCCTGGGGGAGGAAATGGTGACCCACTCGAGTATTCTTGCCTGGATAATTCCATGGACAGAGGAGGCTGGTGGGCTACAGTCCATAGGGTCACAAAGAGTTGGACATGACTGAGCACACATTTATTTTGACTTAGTTTATCAGAATGGTGCTGTCGGTAGACTACTGTACTATATATCTGGAAATTCAGGCTCAGATACTGAATCATCAGGCAATATACTGCAGTAATAAATAATATTTATAATAATAGTAATAGCAACAGCATTGACAATATGAAACCCCAAATTAAAAATGATATAATGACAGCATTATACATTGATATTTAATAATAATTAATAATGATAGTAATAATGATAATTAATACACTGGTTTAGAACTATAAAAACTGATTTTAAAAACGTTCAACAGGCCATGCAAATGAAACTTATAAAAGAGTTAACTCTTATAACTGTTCTAAATAGAAGCATCTCAGAAACTAAGGGGAACGAAATTAATTTAGCCTGTGGGTTTGACACAAGATTTGGTAAGAGATGGAAACTGAGGAATATCAAAATAGAGGTAGTTATCTTGCTGAGTGGAATGGTTTCAGAATGGCTAATGAGAAATCTGGAGCTTCCTTCATAGCTTAGTCAGTAAAGAATCCGCCTGCAGTGCAGGAGACCCAGGTTTGAGTCCTGGGTCGGGAGGATCCCCAGGAGAAGGAAATGGCAACCCACTCCAGTATTCTTGCCTGGAGGATCCAATGTACAGAGGAGCCTGGAAGGCTACAGTCCTTGGGGTCATAAGAGTTGGACATGACTTAGCGACTAACACACCTGGAAAATAATCACACTTCAACATCAGTTTACAAAGTCACTACTTTTGCATACTTGTCACACACAGGGTATTTCTAACCGCATTGGAAGATATAATGTGTTTGGCCAGTACTATTGAACTGACTTTAGAACATATTTATCTGAACTGCAAAAACAAATATAAATGATAAATGCAGGGCAAGAAATAATAGAAAAGTGTTTCTCTTAAATAAGCAAAAGAAATACTTTTGAGACTACTTATCATAAGAAATTGACCACAGATATAATTTTTACTAACTGAAGATATATATTAAGTCACAATTTGGAAGGCTCCCAAATGTCACTGAAACAATATGGCCTTGAGAAGAGATAAATTAGACAGATGGAACCATGCAAATGTCACCTATTGGAAGTCTGAACAGGAGGTGACTGGTGCAATAATAGCAGCTTGTAACCAGAAAGCTCAGGTTCTGACTTATTGCAGATTTCTGGTACAGGAAGTTCATAACAATACTCGGAGGTGGTGCAGGATAAATCAGGCAAATACTGGATTTAAGAAGACTTGAAAAGAAGTAGCAATTGTAAATAACATGGTTTGGAAGTCATTAAGATTTAGATCAATAACATTTTACATAGTTTCTATAAATCATGGGCATCAGTTTTGTTACAAAAGATTTGCCTTCTTGAGAGGGAATTATCTCCATTGATGAGATTCATGGATGTTAATAATTACTGAGGAATAGATAATTAAAATATTATAGAGATTATTTGCCTTTGTGTGTGTGTATTAGTCATTTGATCATGTCTGGCTTTTTGTGACCCCATGGACCATAGCCCACCAGGCTCCTTATTTGCCTTTAAGGTACCTTATTTTCCATCCAACCCACCAAGCTCCCACACCGCCTTCTTTTTCCAGTTCCATGTCTTTGCTAATGCTCTCTGATTTTTATAGAATCTCTACCTCCCCATTTCTACATATCCAAATCTTACTTTCACATGCTTTTGCATGCTACTTTCTCCATGAAGACATTTCTAATCATCCCTAGCCAGATATTATCTCTTCCTTGTCTGAAATTTACAGTCATAATTCACTTATGGTTCTTTTGCTTTTGACTTCATATTATGGCTCATTATGCATGTATACTGGAGCTTCCCAGGTGGTGCAGTGGTAAAGAATCCACCTACAAATGCAGAAGACTCCACCCCTGGGTTGGGAAGATCCCCTGGAATAGAAAATGGCAGCCCACTCCAGTATTCTTGCCTGGAAAATTCCATGGACAAAGGAGCCTGGTGGGCTACAGTCCATGGGGTCTCAAAGAGTTGGACATGACTGAGCGACTGAGCACAAGCATATGCACTTATTTTATTTCCTTATTAAAATATAAATTTGTCATGGAAGAATTTAATCTGAATCATTCCTATTTTTCTTCAGCAGCTAACAATATCTGGTACTTATAGTAAGCATTTGCTAACTGATTGAACAAATCATAATTTCCAGATGATTAATAAACTAAGAAATATGATTGCAGCTACTCATGATTCTTCTAGTTAATTCTTCTAGTTAATTCTGGGATTCATAAAGGTCTCTGACATTTGTTTTTTGTGCCTGCTTTCCATGTAGCTTATGGTGGCACATTAATACTACCTAACACTCATGCCTTCATTCTAAAGTTTATTTGTTCTTTTGTTAGCTTCAGCTTGTGCAAACGTGCATCAGGGTGCTAAGTTGTATCTTTTTTAGAAAGTTAGTTCCTCGAGGCCAGTTGAATTTTTAAAGCAGTTTACATGCTTTTAGGTCAAATAGGGCGTGCAAAAACCTTTGTGTCACCTGCATATTATTATTATTTTTTAAAGCATTGAATAGTTGCCAACAATTTAATGTTGGAAGAGTTCACATTTTCAGAACTGCACCAGATTTTTGGCTTTTCTTGAAAAATTAAATCTGACAATTTTCCGTCCCCATGTTTTTCAGAGCAAATCTCTTGAATTTGCATTTGGGGACATGGAATGGTTTCCAGTTTTGGATAGCTCCCTTTAGATCCTTCTCACTCACTTATGTTCTTTATTTGGCCATTTTATGTCTCTCAGTTCATAATTCCTATTTTAAAGGTTCTTTTGAAAGGATAGGCTGTGGCAGAGACTACTAGCTATTCACTAAAACTGGTTTCTTTATCTTGTGCATGGAGTTAGACTATTTTTCCTGGCTTCCTTTAGCAGTTAAGCGCAGTCATGAGATTGCGGTTAGCCAAGGAATGAAGTTGAAGAAATATGTGCCACTTTCGAGCCTATTCCATGCAGACGTCTCCATTGTCTTTCTCCTTCTGATAACTGGATGCAGATGAACATGAAGCGTTGTGCATTAGTACAGCCACAAAATGGGAGAAGCCTGTGTCCTACAATGATTGTCTGTAGGAGAGCAGACCTACAGACCTACAGGATTTTTAAAGCAGTTTACATGCTTTTAGGTCAAATAGGGCATGCAAAAACCTCGTGTCACCTGCGTATTATTATTTTTTTAAGCATTGAATAGTTGGGACTATTATAGCAGTTGGGACTATTATAGCAGTTGGGACTGCTATGGCCCTGTTATGAGAGCAAGAAATTAACCTCTTTGTTGTTGCTGTTGTTTTAAAATTTTTAAACTTTAATTAAATCCAAGAGATTGAAAAATATAATGACATTTTTCTAGGATTGTACTGCAAATTCTTGTCTTTTATTTTACAGTTGTTGGAATCATACATGGGTTTATGGTTTGAAGTAGAACCAAAGAAGGCATATATTTCCTCTGGTAAAGCCATTCATTTAGGTCTCTTTGTGATAGTGGTTAGCCTGCCCTAGATAATCCAGTACTCTAATGACTTGGTAACTAACTGTTCATGGCAGCTGACCCTTAGTAACCAGTGTCAAGTAGGAAGTTAAAGAGTGAAAATGAAGGACTCATCTTTTCTGGTGGTGCAGCTGGTTCCGAGTGCCTGAATTACTGAGCCTTTTAGATTACGTTTGGTAGCAGAAAGGAGTGAGCAAGAGAAATGGGGGGTCATTCCTGACTTTTAAAATGCTTTCTACTCAGAGAAGCCCTATCAATTAGTATCAGTACAAACCTTTACTGAACACCTAGGTTAGTGCTCTGAGTTCATCTCCAAGGTCAGTAGAATGATTTTGAATTTCTCTGTTAGATTTATTGAAATTTGTTGAGAGAGAGAGAGAGAGAGAGAGAGAGAGAGAGAGAGAGAGAGAGAGAGAAACAACCTCTGTTTTGACTTCCACTGTGCAGTTTTTTTGAGAGCCCTAGGCTAGCCAAACCATTTCACTACATCCTTCTCAATTACCAGATTGCAAGCATATTTAAATTAATTTTAGTCAAATTGTATGTATTAATTTTGGTCAAATGTTGAGGCTGTAAAATTATTTAAATACAGCATGGTTTAGGATTATAGAGTTACATGCTCCTCTGTCCATGGGATTCTCCAGGCAAGAATACTGGAGTGGGTAGCTATTCCCTTCTGCAGGGGATCTTCCTGCCCCAGGGATCGAACCCAGGTCTCCTGCATCGTAGGCTGATTCTTTACCATCTGAGCCACCAGGAAGCCCAGTAAGATATTGGTCTCAGCATAGTCACTGTATAGAGAACATCATACATGTTTATAGGATTTGATGAATAATTTTAACTGACCAGGGACTAGTTTCTGTGATCATGGAATGTAAGTATTTATCAGGGCAGGTTTCTGTGGGGAGAGACTTGGAAATTTCTAGCTGCTCTGCTTGCTACTGTGCAGCTAACTTTGGCATGGGGGGTAGGGTAAGGACAAGAAAGTCAGTCTGTTTGACCTCTGATGCATTGTACGTGGCTACTGTGTACTCGATGGCATACAACCCCCACTTGTACTATTGCTTTTATGGTTTGGATAATACTAGTCCACTTTATGACATAATTTCTAGGGACACATTGCAGCAAAAGTGGACAATACCTACAATCCTTTAAATGTGGAGTTAGGATGGAAAGATCTTGTATTTGTCAATTTGAGAGACAGCATGTGAATCCCATTAACTAATAATGGTTTTGGGGGTGAATGCTACTTTAGAGTCCTGGGCTGTTAAAATTCAGAGAAAACTTGCATCCTTGGATGGGGCTACCCAGTTTACCACCCTTCTTTGAATTTCCTCCATGGTTCATGTTGAAGACGTACAACGGGTTCAACTCACCTTACTTCTTTGGCTATAACTGGAGTAACTGTCCATAACAAGGATAGACAGTTGGCTTAAACTGAACCAATAAAATTCTGTCAATCTCTTTTGCTTGAACTAAGAGCTCTAGGGACAGCAGACATTTGGAGGCTCCAGAGCTGTTTTGTTAGGGAATGAATGGGTCTTGTACTAAGAAAGAGACTCAGAACTTCAACTGACAAACAACTAATCTCAAAAATATACAAGCAACTTATGCAGCTCAATTGTGTGCTTAGTTGGTCAGTCATGTCTGACTCTTTGTGAGCCTGTGGACTGTAGCCTGCCAGGCTCCTCTGTTCATGGGATTTTCCAGGCAAGAAAAACTGGAGTGGATTGCCATTTCCTCCTCCAGGGATCTTTCAGGGATTGAACCTGAATCTCCTGTGTCTCCTGCATTGGCAGGTGGATTCTTTACCACTATGCCACCTGGAGAGCCGCTAATATTCTCTCAGCAGGGAAAACTTCCAGTTTTAAAGACCAAGATAGGAATCTGGGGAGTAGGGAAAGTGTATTTTCCCAATATGGCCTTGGGATCATGGAGAGTGTTCTGGAGAGTAGGAATCAGGAGTCTGCAGAGAGAGAGAAAAATGAGGGAAGAAGAAAAAGAGGGGGAAGGAGCTGCTTAATAACTCTATTCCCATGGAGCCAGCCTCTTCTTATGGGTTCTTTGAGGGCCCTCTGACTCAATATAACAAACCTCTATTACTTAATTTGGTTTAAGAGCTTGCCTGTCATTTTAACCATATCATTCCTAAGAACTAACTAACATTTAGTGGTTTATAAGGTTTGCTGTGTCCTAAACACTGTGGTACATACCCAATAATCTTTAGATAATTTGGTGAAAGTCTGGTTTGTTATAATGAATGTAAATAAAGATAAAGCAATGAAAGATTTCACTGTTGCCACCTGATGCTATGAGCTAACTCACTGGAAAAGACCCTGATGCTGGGAAAGATTGAGGGCAAGAGAAGGGGACAACAGAGGATGAGGTTGTTAGATGGCATCACTGACTCAATAGACATGAGTTTAAGCAAACTCATATCAGGGAGATAGTGAAGGACAGGGAAGCCTGGCGTGCTGCAGTTCATGGGGTCACGAAGATTTGATCACGTCTTAGCTACTGAACAACAACAATGAAAGATTTAATATTTTAAAGATTTAGTGTTTTGATATCTCTGTTTGCCCCAATATAGACTTCTACCAACTGTGCAGAATATGGCAAGTAGCGCTTAAGAAAAATTCCCCCCCAAACCCATGATCATGTGTGCAGAATTATTGAATGCTTTTTTCAGAAGAAATATAATTCCACAGAATTGCTGTGAATACATTTGCAATAGTTCTAACATTTATTTGACATTAGAAAATGGTCAAGTGTAGACAAAAAAGATCATGATATGTAGTTTGAACCATATAAAATTTTCCTTTTTTTTTGGTAGGTGAAAATGATTGAAAATAGGCAATTTTCTCTAAATCGTCTCCATTATACACTGTAATGGTGTTAATGGTTTAGTGGATCTGAGAAATGAAGGATTTCTTCATTCACAGAGCTGTTTAGGTACTAGTCTAGACTTAAGTCTGGGGAAGTGGTTCACAAAGCCCAGCTCATAACTAAGTTGAAATGTGCATGTGCAAAATGAGAGAAATAACAATAGTGTGAAGAATTTCTTTTTTAAAAAAGGTTTAATTTCTTCAATTTAAACATCCTGAGATTACAGGACTTTGGAAGGTTATTTTTTCCATTATAAAGTATATTATAGTAGATATTCTTAAAATTTACTCACTTAGAAAAAAATTATGGCAAATTTATATCAGCTTTCAAAATTGTTTTTGTATTTTATTATTCTGTAAAAATCCAGATGTTCAAGAGCCACCCAGGGCACACAAAATACCTGGAAGCAGTATAACCTAGTGTAGGCAAGTAGGAAAAACTGAAAGCCTGCAGGCCATCCACGATTCTTCACTCTTTGATTTATTTAAGGGAAGCCTTGCCGAGCCCCAAAGGTTATTTCTTGTTGTCCTTAGGGGGTGAAGGTCAGGTGCTTGGGGTCTTCTGGGCTGCTGTCCCCTGAATCTGTCCTGTGCTTGATAAACAAGCACAGCTCCATCTTGCTATCCATTGTCAAGGACAGGGTCCCTCCTGCTTCTCTCCTGAAGCCTAAGCAAGACATTCCAGAGCAGTTACCGTTCTGTCCTTGATGGGCACCTCCCACCTCCCCTTCCTCCGCAGCACAAGCACCTATATCTTCATGGTAGATCTAGAAAGCAATGGGCATCAAGTTAGAAAATAGAGCTTCTGAGTCTCAGCTAACAGGACCCATCTTCCAATATTCATGCCCTACTCTTCTCTATACCAGGGAGCTTCCCTGGTGGCTCAGATGGTAAAGCGTCTGCCTGCAATGCGGGAGACCCGGGTTTGACCCCTGGGTCGGGAAGATCCCCTGGAGAAGGAAATGGCAACCCACTCCAGTATTCTTGCCTGGGAAATCCCATGGACAGAGGACCCTGGCAGGCTACAGTCCATGGGGTCGCAAAGAGTCAGACATGACTGAGCGACTTCACTTTCACTTTCTTTTCTACTCCCCCAGCTCTGTACCTAGTAGGGCTGGGATCGTAATTATAAATGTAAAGCGCTTACAAGAGCATTGCCAGCTGCTTAAATGGAGAAGATGGGCCAGGTGTAAGCAGACTGTTGGGCACTGCCTGGGACCGTGGCATCTTTCCATCTATCCATCTAGCCCAGACTCACATTCCTTCTGTGCTACGAGCTCATCCTATGAAGGTCAAGAGAAAAGCTCTGGAGACGGACAGACCTGCCACTCAAGGAACTTAAGTAATGACTCATTTTTTCTCCTATCTAAAATAGGGATTATAATATTTTCAGTCTCTACCTTTATTGTGCAGGTTCTCTCTTATTTCACCACCTCAAAGGAAAATGCTCTGGCCTATTTCATTGATGACTTCATGATGGCAGGACCAGGTTAATAGAAAGTTGCAGGTATTCTAATGCCCTTGTAAGAAATATGAGATTTGAAAGTAGGAGGAAGATGCAAAGAGAAGTCAAGGCCAACCACTTTGGGGAAGGTTCTTGGGGACTAGTGATCTGAGATGTGATGGGGGTGTCCCCTCCAAAGTACTGCTAAGAAGGAGGCACATTGCACTGTGGGTCGCTTTGAATTTTGGAGACAATATAGCCTGCGTTTGGAATCTATTTACTGAGGTAGCCCCTAAAGTTACTAGATATGAATGAGGCCAAGAGTAAGACCCAGCTTCACTGCAAAGTTCTGTCATTTAGTCCTTAGGAGCCAGCAGCTCCAGTGGTGCTTGAAACGCCTGTGGCAATTTGGGACGCCCTGTGTAGCTTATAGCAAACATTTAGAGGAGCATCATATACAAAGTAAGCTTGTAGTGTTTGGAAGCAAATAAATACTCCTCTATTAAGAAACTGCATTTGGCATGCTAATGGGCCCTGTTAGATATAGAAACTTGGAGTAGGAAATGGCAACCCACTCCAGTGTTCTTGTCTGAAGAATCTCATGGACAGAGGCGCCTGGCGGGCTATATAGTCCCTGGGGTCACAAAGAGTCGAACAAATCCTAGCACATTCACATGCAGACATAGAAAATCTGATCTCGTGAGCCTGGTCTTCAGGGATGACACAGGGATTTTCTGCCCCACCAGGCACTAATGTCGTCTTCCAGCATCAGGTGGAAACGGCATATAGGAGACCAGACCTGCTCATGTTCTGTTGACATGAATACGTGTTAAGAGCTGGTGGCTCACGTTCCTAATATAGTAACTCCTCTTGCAATGTCACCTGTTTATCTACCCCCGTGTCTTCATGTAGAGTTCTGTAACTAGTTAACCGAGGAAGGAATAGCTCACTTCTGGTTTGCGTTGCACACGTGACCTGCTGCAGCAGTATGACCTCACAGAGGATGTGAACCTGCAGGACAAGGAAGAAAAAGTCCTTTTAGTGGGCAGAAATCTGAATGGTATAATTGATTTTCCACTTTGTGTGGAAGGAGAGATGGTCAGAATCATGGATCTATACCAATTCACAGAAAGGCTAATGGTGTGGCTGGATATTCAGGGATTTAGAAAGATCCTGATTGGAGCATTGGTGATAAGTAGGTTTGATGAAACACATGTGGATAGACCTCTAAGAATGGGCTCAGAATATAATATTGTTTATATCTCATGTGAATATTCACATTAGTGGCTCCTCTGTAAAAAATTTTTTTGATAACCATATGGACAAGATAATGTTTCTCATAGATTTCATCAAGTTACCAGCCACCCCAGTGCTTGCACAGTGAGCTAATGAACAAGGGAGCATGATGGCAAGGATGGAAGTAATGTATGGACTCCAAGACAGAATTCCCATCACTGTCTGATCTGACTAATGTCCATAGTACTGTGTTCAGTCTATACCATATTTAAAAGAAACACGGTAGCCACCTAGTGACAGGTCAGTTAGACCAGACCCTTTCTGTCTGGGGGCTTCCCTGATAGCTCAGTTGTGAAATAATCCACCTGCAATGCAGGAGACCCCGGTTCGATTCCTGGGACAGGAAGATCCTCTGGAGAAGGGATAGGCTACCTACTCCAGTATTCTTGGGTTTCCCTTGTGGCTTAGCTAGTAATCAATCTGCCTGCAATGTGGGAGACCTGGGTTCAATCCCTGGGTTGGGAAGATCCCCTGGAGAAGGGAAAGGCTACCCACTCTGGTATTTTAGCCTGGAGAATTCCATGGACTGTAAGAGTTGGACGCGACTTACACCTCCTTTCTGTTCTGGAAGGGGAGGGAACTTGCTCTCACTGAAATAGTTCCTTATTCTGGACTTTTCTTGCTTTCTTTTCTCTTGCCTTCCCTGCTGCCATCTCTCTGCGAGCACTGCAGTCATCTTTCTGAGTGCCTGTTATAGCACTCCATGGAACATTGAGTTGGACTAATTTTGCATAAAAAGTTAAGACCGTGGGTGGACTTTCATGGAATATGCTGGTCTTAACATGGAATCCATTATGAGACAGATGGCTTATTTTTTCAGCTTTACTGAGGTATAATTGACAAAAAAAATTGTAAAATATTTAAAATGTGTAGCATGATGATTTCATACACTTCACATTGTGAAAGGATTCCCCCCTCACTGAGTTAATTAGCACATCTATCACCTCCTATATTTACCTTTATATATATATATATATATATATACACATATATATAAAGGTATATATAAGGTATTATTGGAGAAGGAAATGGCAAACCACTCCAGTGTTCTTGCCTGGAGAATCCCAGGGATGGGGGAGCCTGGTGGGCTGCTGTCTATGGGGTCGCACAGAGTTGGACACGACTGATGCGACTTAGCAGCATGTAAGGTATTATATATATATACCACATATATTTTTGGTGAGAACACTTGAATTCTATACTCAGCAAATTTCAATTATAGAACACAGTGTTATCAACTACAGTCACTGCGTTATATATCATATTCTCAGACCTTACTCAGGTTTGTACCCTTCTACCAACCTCTCCCTATTTCCTTCACCCCACAAACCCTGGCAACCTATTTTTACACTCTATTTTTACACTCCTTGTCTGTTAACTTTATTTTGAGAATCTGTGTATAACTGTTACTCTGCAATATTTGTCTCTCTGTCTGGTTTTTTTAAAAAGGCTGAATAATATTCAATTTCAATTTATCTCATGTTTTCTTGATCCATTGGATAATGGTTTTAGGGGACATTCATGGACTCTGTTGAAGACTGGTTAGTGTGAATTATGGCAAAAGTGGTATGATTCTGGTTCTAGTAGCTATTGCAATGGCTTATTGATTCAAAAGACACCTTCTTCATTATACAGTTCTTTGAGTTTGTCAGGACCAGAAGCTTCCTTAGTGTCCAAGTTCTGTGACATGACTTTGGGAATCATTCTGTGAATCCCAGCCGAGATTCCCAGGCTGCTTTAGCAGCCCTGCTAAAGACTAAGTCATTTAACATCCTATAAAAATGTCCATACTGCTTCAGTTAACTAGAATGGATTGTATTTTCTGCACCTGAATTCTATCTGATAAAGGGAGAAAATCTCTTCCCCAATCCTAAAACCATGTGGACTACTGACTCCATGCACAGGTAAAGACAATTTAACCTGTGCCTTTTCAACATGTAGGGTTTTGAGAAAGTTTCAGTAACAGCTGATTATAATGTACTCTGCAAGCATTCCATTGCTGTCTTAATACCAAACAAATTTGGGAACTGTGAAAGAGAGTATTGGTGTGAATTCTTTGGGAGTTTAAGTAAAAAATGTTGTTAAAATAGCAATAATAGTGATGTTTACTTATTATGCAATCATGTGGACAAGTCATTGAATAGTTTATAAATTCAGAATAGCAGTTTGTTCTCTTAAACATGTCATAAAAATGTTGGAGATATTAATGTGGTATTTTGTGATTCATGACAGTGTGCTACAGAATAGAAATGTAAACAAACCTTAATATAATATGATGGAGAAGGCAATGGCATGAAAGTCAGCTGTTCATTATTTTTTTAAATCAGTGACTGAAATTCTTTCTGAAAACAGAATCCTCCCACTGAAATTCAGTAGTAAAAGCCGTCTGCTGACAAATCTCTAAATAGAAGCTTTTCTGGGTTAGTTTTATAGGAAAATTTGGGGGAATTTCAAAACCCAATGAAAACACTTCCCAAAAACTTACCCGGTGCATCTGCTGACCTACTTTTCTCATCATCAAGTACTAGAAGTTTATGGTGTCAACTTACAAATGACACTTCTGAAACTTCATTGCATTAAAAAAAATTAAAGGAGATTAGTGTTGGGTCTGCGTGAACTTGGATAGCAGTGCTGCTCAAACTAGGTACTTTGGTTGGGAGGGCAGGGAGGGGATTTCTTCATTTCCAACAATATCCCAGTTGATTGGGATGTTTTTGGTCTGCAGATCACACTAAGAAGGATTTATAAACTAAAATTAAAAATCTCAATTTAAAAAAAAATTAACAGCAAATAATCTAATGGATTGATTCCTTCTTCTAACTCAGGCAGATTATTTGGCTACTTACTACACTTAATCCAGGCCCAATGTCAACTCAGGATAAATATTTGTTAAGAAGAAAAAAGATAGGGAAGTTAAGTAGTGATTTAAAATACTGGTAGATTTTCAACTTTGGGTAATTCTGTGGCGCTTCTTTCTATGTCACAAGACTCTTCTATCATCTACTTAATAATGTGGGCTCTGGAGGTAAGAAAGACCTGGATTTGGATTTGGATTCTACCTTTTGTGTTACTGTATGGATCTGGCAAGCTAAAAAAATTCCCAAGCTTGGTTTCCCCATGTGGTTGTCATAGAATCACAGTGAGGTTAAAGAGCCGGTAGAGGCACAGCCTCCAGTACAGTGCCTGCACATAGTCAGTGCTCAATAAATAGTACCTGCTTCACCAGTCACTACCTTCGGTGAGCAAATGAGTCTGGATCCAGTATGACTGTGACCCTTATTGGAGGAAGACTCCTTGACTAAGAGTCTATTGGTTGTAATAGTTAACAAGGTTGCTTTCCGAAAACCAGTTCATCACCAGCATCAGCATATCATATTATTATCAAATAAGAAGCTGATAATTGCATATAAAGTACTTTGTTTCATTAGTTGCTAAGTCATGTCTGACTCTTTTGGGTCTGATCGGCTCCTCTGTCCCTGGGATTTCCCAGGCAAAACTGCTAGAGTTGACATTTCCTTCTCCAGGGGATCTTCTCAACCCAGGGATTGAACCCTTGTCTCTTGCATTGGCAGGGATTGTTTACACTGAGCCACCTGGGAAACTCATGAAGTACTTTACCTGGAGGAAAAATTGGATAAATTTTATTTTCAGATTACTTGTAATTTGAGGCTATCTCATGTATAAATTTTGGCTTAGATCTTTAAGTATCAATCTACTTATTTTTGTCATTGCTATGAATATATAAGGAAAATAGAGTATGCATATTTTGTCTTTATGAATATTTAACTGATATAGTTGCCCTAAAGCTGTGAAATGAGTTCTATAAGCATACAGATTAATATTCAATACATCAAATGTCCCATATTTATCCAGCAAGACAGATACTTTCATTTCAACCTCAGAAACTTTTTTTTCCCTTCGAGGAGGCATTTGTGCAATTGTTCATATCTAATACTGTATTTATGTAAAATTACACTTCAGGATAGTTGCCTATGTAATTAACATTCAGGAAGAAATTATTTATTCAGGAGAACATTTCACAATTCAATTTCAGTCTATGACAAAGAGGCTTTTAAATGTTAATCGTATGAAAGAAAATGGAGCAAATAGTAAAGGCTGTGGATTAATGCAAGAGGCAGCTATTTACAGCATAACATTTTCCCTGACTGGGAATTATCTATTTTCTACTGGAGAGTCTAGGCATGTTTCAAATCTCACTGGGAAGTGTGGGGTTGTGCATGTTAGATGGTCTCACATCAGGTGACTAAATAAAAAGCAAAAATGGTTACAAATACATTTCTTGTTGATGCTTTAAAAGAGACAAAAAGGATAAATGCATATTGTGGTGGGGATAAAATGATCAAGAATGCATAGAAGATAAAAATGTGAGGTGTATTATTTCAGTCTCAATTCTATGGAATTTTTTTGCCTTGACTAATAATTCTTTAAAGTTTATGAACAAACCCACACCTCCCTTCCCATCAGCTAGCTCTTAATTTTAATAACATATGGTTGCATCTCTTAAAAAAAAATAGAAGAACTTTTTCTATGGCGGGAATTGGTGAAAGTATGGGGAAACAAGATTAGTCAAAAATATTGTCATCTATTATTGGCATGTTTTTTCTGATTACAGAATATGTTGAAATAAGATTAAAGATTGATAAACATCCAATAGAACATCAGAATGAATGGGAAAGTTATTTTCTAACTGTATTTGCAATAGGAATTTAAAATTTTCTGTCTTTATTCATTCTTGGATATAATTTAGAAGTTTGAGTTTATTTGCAAAATAAATATATAAATAAATACTTTCATAGAAGAATTATGGATGATGATACATAGAAATGAGATAACATATATGCTTGTTTAATTATAATATAAAATTCATTGGCATTGCCACTACCTTAGTCCATACCACCAAAATCTTTTGTGTGTACCATCATACCAGCTTTCTTTCTGGGCTATCTGCCTTCATACTTATACGATTCCCCTAGAGCAGTCAGAATTAACTTTTTAAAAGTTTTGGTCGTGCTGGCATGTGGAATCTTAGTTCCCTGACTAGGAAGAGAACCTATTTTGAGCACTGTACCACCAGGGAAGTCCTCAGAATTAACTTTTTAAACACAACTTTGCTTATATCCACAGGCTCCCACCAGTACATCTGTCCACATACCGGTATCTGTTTCACTTCAACCTCTTTTACCTCCTATTTTTGGAGATGGACTCTTTATATCCTATCTAAAGCCAACCCTCCGCCTATGGGTGAGATGACATCTCTTTTCAGTTACTAAATGAAACACTCCGGATTTTCTCCCTGCTCTCTCTAGCATCACACTTTACCCTCCCTATTGGGTCATTTTTTTGAAAGTATCTACTCCAATCTCCCTCTTTCTATTGCCCATTTCTTTGTTCTCATTTATAGAAAACTTCCTCTCAATAGATTTATGCTCGTTTATGCTCAATGCCTCCAATTCTCCCATTCTCTCTGAATGCCTTCCATTCTCTCTGAATGCCTTCCATTCAGGCCAATACCCACCATTACCGTACTGAGACTATTTTTATCAAAGTTTGACAATGACCTCCACACTGCAAAATTCAGCAGTCAGTTCTTAGCCCTCATCTTCACTGAGCGAACATGTGGCATAACTGATTATTCCTTACTCCCTGAAACACTCTCTTCAGTAGGCTTCTGGGCCGTCACAATTTCCAGTAATTTTCCTTACCTCACTGGTGGCTCATTCTGAGATTCCACCACAGACACTCATGTCTTGTTTCCTTATTTCTTTCACGTCTTTGCTTAGATAGCATGTCCCAGTGATGTCTTCCTATTTTGCTTGTGTTTGTCAGGATTATCCAGAAAAACAGAACTCTTATATGTGTATGTATATGTGTATATATGTATGTATATATATATCCTGTATATCCTGTGTGTGTATACACACATGCACACACACACACGTGTGTGTGTGTACCATAAGAGACAGGGGTAGAGAAATAGTTATTACAAGGAATTGGCTCAGACGATTATGGAGGTGAGAAGTCCCAGGACCTGCATTAGGCAAGCTGGAGACCAAGAGAGCTGGGTGTATTGCTCTAGTCTACATCAGACGACCTGAGAGCCAAGAGGTGGTCTATGTTCCAACTCAAAAGCAGGAGCAGATCTGTGTTCCAGTTACAACAAAGCTGGACTCCAGGCAGGTGAAGTTCCCTCTTACTCAGTCTTGAATTTTCTCTTCATATCTTCAACCTATCGAATGCTGTCCATCTATATTAGGAAGGGCAATCTGCTTAATTCAGTCGACAGAGTCAAATGCTAATCTCATTGAGAAACAGACATGCTGAGAATAATGTTTGACCCAGTGTCTGGGCAGTGCATGTCCTGGTTAAGTTGACACATAAAATTCACCATTGTACCTCCCAAATGAAGATGGCAGCCCACACTGGCACACCCTGCCCTTTCCCTGTCTTGTCTCCATGGCAGCCACTACCATCCACATATTGCTGTGCTCTGCTTATTTACTGACTGGGTGACTGTCCCTTCCGTGGGGTATTCCCAGGAGCGCAAAGAATTGTGTGTTTATGACTGTACCTCCTATTCCACAGCAGTGTTTGGCATGTAGTAGATGAAGATTAAATTTATTGATTGAGTGAATAAGTGTCACCCCCTTGCTTTAAACTTTTCAATAGCTTATTACTGCATGTAAGATAAAAATCCAAAATTCTTCCCATGTTCTTCAAACCCAGTATAGTCTGACCATTCCTTGCTCTCTAACTTCCTGTGTTTTCTCTCATGAGCTCATGTTCTATGGAGTCAAGGATCATGCTGAGTTATCCACCTCCAAATCCCTAGTTTGTTGAACAATTCTTAACACACAGGATGCACTTAATACATATTTGTTGCAGAATGAAGGCTTGCAAGGAAGGGATGGCATAATCAGAGGTTGCCTGCCTTTTCAACTCATAGTTTAGTATGTAGAATCATCCATCCACAGTAAGATACAATGTTAGCATCTGACCCTGAATTTCCATATTGTGGAGGTACTCAGATCTGAGCTAGAACACCTGACTAGAAAGCTCTATCTTTGCTTGAATTAGATATGTGGCTTTGAAAAGTTTTTAATATCTGTGAACCTTACTTCTTTCCTCGTTTATAAAATGGAGAGTTTGGACTGGATCAGGTATTTTCTAAATATTTTCCAATTATATTCTATGAGCATGTAGGGTTGCCGCAAGCCCTGTTCCTTGCCTTTGACCAAAGGGACTCCTGTCCTATGTGTGTTCAGACTAGCAGTGTCCCAGGACTTCCCTGGTGGTCCAGTGGCTAAGAAGCCAAGATCCCAATGTAAGGGGCCTGGGGGCAGTTCCTGGTTAGGGATCTAGATCCCACACGCCACAGCTGATTTCGCCTGCCACAACTGAAGATCCCGCATGCTGCAGCTAAGACCTGGTACAGTCAGATGAATACATATAAATATTTTTAAAAAAATTTAAAAAAGAGTTAATAGGTTCTCATGTATGATTTTATGTAAAAATGGACATGAGAGGTATACCAATGTTTTAAAACAAAAACTAAAAATGCCACTGGACACCCCAGAAGAAGGTCAAGGTGCCCTTAGTCATGACTTTCTGTGATATTAAGAGCGTGTGGAAGTCAAACAAGAGGGGAAGAGTTGAGTGCTAATGGCTAGGAGGAGAGTTCTCAGACATATGATTCCTGGGTGGGGCTGGTTGGCAAAACTGTGTGGAAACCACATGTACCAGATTGTGGTAGCTTGTTAGAGGGACAAAGAAGAGACCACGTTGGTGGGTTAGAATATTATATGGATTGGCCCTGGATTGTGCAAGACATTGGATGCTATGCCCACAAACGTCTATAAATATTAATATTATAATTCTATAAATATAAACATTAATATTACTTCTAGAAATATTAAGGAATCACTGTAGTGGTTTAAACAGCTGATGATAAAAATGGCCTTTAGAAAGATAAGACAGAACACCAGCAGGCCACTCCAGGAACTAAGCCTTCAAGAGGCAGGTGATCTGATTAAATTACTCTGCTTACTGTTCATTCAGTGATTTGAGGGCTTGACATTTAATTCTTGGATTATCTGAAGATTCTTCTGATCTCTGTACTCCAGGGCATACTGATTAGGGAGCTCATATACTTTTGGTGTTCAGACCCTAGTATGACTTTAAATTCTAAAGAACTAGTCTGTTCGAGATTCCTTCTGTTTTGTGCTAAACGTGGTCAATTGTGGTGAAATTAAACTTAAGCTCCTTACAGTCCTTTCAGTGGTTATCTGCACATATCTTTTTTGGTAAGGAGGGGTCTGTGTCACTCATCTGAATAGAGGGTACCACTGAGTTGTTTGACTGAAACCCAAGGTATTTCTAGGTGAATGACAGAGTGCCCTAAGAGGCCCTCTGATCGCTAGTGTATTGATGGATGAAGATTTATTTCCTATTGACTGTGTTCCTTGAATGGAATAGGAACAGTGGCATCCCTAATCCATTAAGCTGACATCTCTTGTAATTGAAAGCCAAACAGGTTTGTATAATAAATATTGCTTGTGGATTTGTGTATGTGTTGAAGAGAGGCAAAGTGAGGTAGAAGAAAAAATGAGGAGGGAAGACTGGCAAGTGGTTGTTGAAACCCCAGTGTTTTTAAGGGGCTTGAACTTGGGCTCCATTGAGTGAGCAGTCCACAGACGTGTGCTAGAACACACCTGAGGAAACGAGTGTCTCATTTTGAGCTACATTTCCTATAATAGTATCACTTGTGATAAGGGTTTCTATCATTTGTTATGATTTTTTAAAAATGTATTCTCTGAGCCTACATAGAGGATATTGACTACTGGGATAAAAAAATTAAAATAATAATTAGAAAAATCAGTTTGGGGATGGGATTGGGAAGTGCCAGGGATGAAAAGGAGATAAAATAGAGAAATCACTTCTGGGGTCCAATTGTGTTATTAACACCTAGTACAACATTGAAGTTGCAGTTGACTGAATTGGTGGTTCAGGTTAAACTTTAGGTGTTGTTTAATTCAATCACTGTGTGGCTTAGCAGGCTTGCAAGAATCTGGCTGTCTAATGGAGAAGAGAGAAAAATAAACAAATGCTAATAATACAAGTAAGGGCTATACTGTATAGGCTATTTTTGAGCATAGAAAGGCAGGGGACCTAACCCAAATTTGTGGGTGTGGAAGCATTGGGAGTGTCTATGAGCTAAACTGAATATTAGTAGAGTTTATTGTAGGACAGTGACAAGGGAAGACTTCTGATTTATATGCCATTAACTCTATGAGTTTAGTACTCCTGGAGACTCTCTCTCTGGACGCGGAGGAGATTGATGTGACAGTGGAACTATGGAAAAACAAAAGGAGACGCAGCCGGAGTAGTAAGCAGGGTCTGGATCATGAAGGTCTCATCAAGGTTAAGGGATCTCAGTGAAATGGAAATAACTAAAGGAGAAAAAGAAAATGCTACCACTGTAAACAACAACAAAAAGGGTTGCAAAATCCTAATCCAGGAGTTTTGTACTTAACAGTAAATGCTCTTAGAAACACTTTTATAGGAACAGAGAAACATTCAAAAAATAAAGTAAAAAAGCGAAATAAAGAGAGTTCCATATTTTGGGTTAAGTTTTTGATATTTGTTTCTCCCCTACTTGAAGTCTAACTGTTAAGCTCCTGGTTATTAAATTACCTCTGGTAATATAGGGTTTGGAAACACAAGGGATGACTCTGGGACTGCTCTAGGTCCCAGGTCCTCTGAGATGATTTTCATACGGGTTACAAGAGGGACCGAGTATTGATTACTTGCATGAATGAAGCAGCTAACCTCACGGAGAACTGTGTTCTGGGATGGAACAAACTGGGATCCACATCGCCCGTTAAAGGGAGGAACAGCTACTCAGCTCCAGCTGATGGTTGCCACACGGAACCTTGCCCTGGTCTTCTGCTTTGTAAAATACCAACAACTAAGTAAAATCTCCTCTGGTCCTTGCCTTTGCTTATATCACAGCTACTGCTTAGCATTTGTAACATTAGAGTCATAAAACTGTGCAAGCTATTATGAATTTTCATTAAGAAATAACAAACAGTTCATAAAGTTTCCATTTTTAATAACTCTAGAATACTGTCTTATTAATTCTGAGTGAGGATATAAAATGCTGAGTGGAACAGATATTTGCAATGGCCTCAATTGTCCCACCTCTATCTGCAAGCAACTTATATGGGAAGCCTGTTAATTATGGAGTGGCCTCAATTGTCCCACCTCTATCTGCAAGCAACTTATATGGGAAGCCTGTTAATTATGGAGTGGCCTCAATTGTCCCACCTCTATCTGCAAGCAACCTATATTGGAAGCCTATTAATTATGAAGGCTGCTGAACCAAATTTGAATGTACTTTGCATCCATCTCTCTGGTGGACCTAGGTCTTAGATGTGCCCAGGTTCTGCTACAACTCTCTTTTTTCTATCAGTGTGATGCCTTGTCTTCTGTTGGGTGTGGCCAATGGAAACACTGAAAAATTTTGGGGGGAGGAAGAGTGGGGTCATGTTAGTTATTCCCTTGGTTGCCTCACAGAGTATCTACATCACACAGTTGTTGAGACATTTAAATGATGTAAACTTAGTATAGTTCGCAGCACAAATAAGCTGTCAACAAAACTTCTTTTAATTAAAGTTTGATGTCATAAGTATAACTGATGTAGTCCACACATGCAAGAAGTCAAATAATATTTCCCTGTCTCCCCTGTTGTAAGTGAATCTTCCAAGGCAATCTGCTTTTCCCAACTCTCTTTTTAGATTTTGATACTCCATCCTTCTCATCTTCTTTGAGTCTAATGGGAAGGTTGATTTTAGCTTCACTGCTTCTAGCTTCAGATTTCTTTTATCCCCACTCAGATGGTAAAGATGAATTTCTTTTTAAATAAACCCTCCTAGCATTTTGGCTTTAGTGGTAAAGAACCCGCCTGACGATGCAGGAGACGTACGAGACAGGAGTTCAATCCCTGGGCTGGGAAGATCCTCCAGAAGAGGAAATGTCAGCCCACTCCATTATTCTTGCCTGGAGAATCCCATGGACAGAAGTGCCTGGAGGGCTCTAGACCATAGGGTCACAAAGAGTCAGACACAGCTGAAGCCACTTAGCAGGCAGAATTATCTTAATATAAGCATGACATCCACTTCCTGTTGGAATCCTGACTATTTGATACTTGAAGTCATTGCCATCTCTTGGTTGGACTACCGCTCTATCTCCAGTCCTGTTTCAGGCAGAGCCAACATAACATGCAGTTCTGAATATACCATTTCCCTTCTAAATATCTCTCACGATCTACTCTCTTCAACTTAGCTTCCATTTCTATCTTCTATTTAAACAACTCTTTTTCAGTTACAACTTTACCAATATCTTTACCTGTCTTTGTCTTTTGCCAGTCATGGGTGGAGATAGAGCCCCATACCCCCCCTTTTTTTTAAGTTTATTTTTTAATTGGAGGAAAATTGCTTTGCAATGTTGTGTTGGCTTTTGCTGTACAACGATGCGAATCAGCCATAATTATACATATATCTCCTCCCTGTTGAGCCTCCCTCCGCTCCCCACACCCACCCCTCTAGGTAATCACAAAGCCCTACTTTTAAGCAAAGCTCACTCCCTTACCTGAGTGTGAATTCAGGCTTTCCCCTCCCTGTGGTCCTCTGAAATAGCAACTTCCATCTTACCAAATTCAATGATTAACTATCTGCATCTGTCTCATGTTCTCTCTTAAGAGCATTTGACTCAATGATCAATTCCTTGACTTGGAACACTTTATCTCACCTTCCTTTTCCATGTACTTTCCTGGTTTTCTTTCTCCTTCATTGTCTGTTTTTCAGTCTCCTTTGATGGTCTGTTATCTTTTCTTCTAAATATTGAAGTGCTCCAAGGCTCTGTCCTTGCCTATCTTTTTATACAGGTTCTTCCCTAGGGTAATCACACCCATTGCCTTGACTTTAAATAGCATCCGTATGGAGAAGATTGCACATTTATCACCTGAGACTTGAACCTTTCCTTAAGCTCTAGACCTCTATACTTAATTTTCTATTTGGCATCTCTGCTTAGACATTGCATACGTATCTCAAAATTAACAAGTCCAAAATATTGTACAACTATTTATTTACTACTTCCCTAATTTAAATCTTTCTTCTCTTTTATTATACATATGTGACTTTTCCTATAAATACTCCCTAGAGCTAACTTCATAAATGTTAAGTAATGATTCATTATTTTCTCTTCTAAAAATTTTTAGTATCATTTATAAATTATTTTTGATCCATGAATATAGAAGCCTGTTTCAAATGTTTTAAATACATGAGTCTTTTGGAACTGCATTTTTGTATTTGTTTATATTTTTATTGCATTTTAGTTAAATGCAATAAATCTTTATCTTGTCAATAAAGGCATCCAATCTTTGTATTGTGTTGAGGCTTGCCTTGTGGCCTAGTGTATGGTAAATTTTTATAAATATTTAATGTCCACTTAAAGAGAGAGAGAATGAGAGAATCTGTGGTACAGATTGTGGGACAGTACCTGAAATGTACTTGATTCTACCAGGAGCCCAAGAAATATCAAAAGCCTGAAACTCATTTTATGTTAATATCTTGGCTTTGGGGTTTTGGATACCACACACCTACACAGGCCTGTTGTTTTGATTTCTCAAAAGAACTTTTTTGATTGTTCACATACTTAGAGCTCACGAGTTAAATAAGCCTCACCACTGTTTCCCAATGCTGATGGGTGTATCTTTTCCAGACCACTCTTGGGCTCCAAAATCACTGCAGATGGTGACTGCAGCCATGAAATTAAAAAATGCTTGCTCCTTGGAAGAAAAGCTATGAAAAACCTAGACAGCTTATTAAAAAGCAGAGACATCACTTTGCTGACAAAGGTTCATATAATCAAGCTATGGTTTTTCCAGTAGTCATGATGTGAGAGTTGGACCATGAAGAAGGCTGAGCAACGAAGAACTGATGCTTTCAAATTGTGGTGCTGGAGAAGACTCTTGAGAGTCCCTTGGACTGCAAGGAGATCAAACCAGTCCATCCTAAAGGAAATCAGTCCTGAATATTCATTGGAAGGACTGATGCTGAAGCTGAAGCTCCAATTCTTTGGCTACCTGATGTGAAGAACCAACTCATTGGAAAAGACCCTGATGCTGGGAAAGATTCAGGGTGAGAGGAGAATGGGATGAAAGAGGATGAGATGGTTGGATGGCATCACCGACTCAATGGACATGTATTTGAGCAAGCTTCAGGAGATACTGAAGGACAGGGAAGGCCTGGCATGCTGCATTCTTGGGAGTGCAAAGAGTAGAACATGACTTAGCGACCAAACAACTCTCTAAGTGAGCTTACAGTGCTGAGGGCTCCGGGTTTCCCAGAGTATCTCAGTAAAGCCCCGCAACATACAGGCCAGATGCATTCTTTTCTCCTTGTTTGTGCTTCAGATCCTGAACTAGTTATTAAATGATTTTTGACAAATATAATGGTATATGTTTAAACATAAATGTAGTTGTTTGATACACACATATATCTATTGTGGAAAGATTATCAAGATCAAAACAATGGACACATCTCTCACCTCACATAGTTAACTCTTTTTTTATATGTGTGTAATGAGAATGCCACGATCTACTCTCAGAAGTTTTCAGTATATTGTATTGTTAACTATAGTCATCATTCAGTACATTAGATTCTTAGAACTTATCCTTCTTAAAATGAAAATTTGTGCTCTTTGACCCATATCACCCCATTCCCCTTTCCTCTAGCTACCTAGCAATCACCATTCTATTCTCTCTCTGAAACTGGCCTTATTTAGTTATTTTAGATTCTGCATATAATTTATGTGTGTCTATGCTGAGTCTCTTGATGAAAAAGCCTCTTGATGAAAGTGAAAGTGGAGAGTGAAAAAGTTGGCTTAAAGCTCAACATTCAGAAAACAAAGATCATGGCATCTGGTCCCATCACTTCATGGGAAATAGATGGGGAAACAGTGGAAACAGTGTCAGACTTTATTTTTGGGGGCTCCAAAATCACTGCAGATGGTGACTGCAGCCATGAAATTAAAAGATGCTTACTCCTTGGAAGAAAAGTTATGACCAACCTAGATAGTATATTCAAAAGCAGAGACATTACTTTGCCAACTAAAGTCCATCTAGTCAAGGCTATGGTTTTTCCTGTGGTCATGTATGGATGTGAGAGTTGGACTGTGAAGAAGGCTGAGTGCCGAAGAATTGATGCTTTTTAACTGTGGTGTTGGAGAAGACTCTTGAGAGTCCCTTGGACTGCAAGGAGATCCAACCAGTCTATTCTGAAGGAGATCAGCCCTGGGACTTCTTTGGAAGGAATGATGCTAAAGCTGAAACTCCAGTACTTTGGCCACCTCATGCAAAGAGTTGACTCATTGGAAAAGACTGTGATGCTGGGAGGGATTGGGGGCAGGAGGAGAAGGGGACGACAGAGAATGAGATGGCTGGATGGCATCACTGACTCGATGGACGCAAGTCTGAGTGAACTCTGGGAGTTGGTGATGGACAGGGAGGCCTGGCTTGCTGTGATTTGTGGGGTCGCAGAGAGTCGGACACAACTGAAAGACTGAACTGAACTGATGCTGAGTCTGAGTTACGTCCAACTCTGTGACTCTATGGACTGTAGCCCATCACACTCCTCTGTCCATGGGGTTTTCCAGGCAAGAATACTGGAGTGGTTGCCATTTCTTTCTCCATGGGATCTTCCTGATCCAGGGATCAAACCAATGTCTCCTGTGGCTCCTGCATTGGCAGGTAGATTCTTTACCACTGAGCCACCTGGGAAGACACATATAATTGAGAACATAGAAAATTTGTCTTTGTTTGGTTTATTTCACTTAGCATAATGCCCTTCAGTTTCATCTATGTTGTCACAAATGGCAAGGCTTCATTTGTTTCTATGGAGGTATAAATAAATATATATAATTAAATATGATTATATTAATGGATATTTTTGTTGTATGTAATAGGTATATGTCACATTTTTTAATTCATTCACCCCTGGGAGAACATTTAGGTTGTTTCTCTATCTTGGCTACTGTGAATAAAGCTGAAATGAACATGGTGCATACAGATAACTCTCTGAGCTGGATTTCAGTTCCCTCCAGATATATACTCAGGAATGGGATTGCTAGATCATATGGTAGTTGCAGTTTTAATTTTTTGAGGACCCACCGTACTGTTCTCCGTAATGGCTCTATTGCATAACATCTCCACCCACACACGGTGTCCATGAAGCTTTCCTTTTCTTCACGTCTTTGCCAACATTTGCTCTCTCCTGTTTTTCTGGAAAATGGCAATACTAGCAGGAATGAGGTGACGATATCTCATTATTGATTTCTGACTGGCATTTCCCTGTTAAGCATTGATGCTGATCATCTTTTCAAATAACTTTCGCTCATCTGGGTCTTTGTTTTCCATACCTACTTGTACCTCAAAATTTCCCTCACTCTCCCAAAATCAGGTCAACTGCTGCCCCCACTCTGAAGCTGTGATCCTCTGAATCAGAGTAAATTACTCCTTTCTTTATGCTACTAAAGCACTGATTCTTTTTTTTTTAGTGTGCTAAAAAGCATAATATAAATGTACTCTGTTAACAATTTTAACTGTATGTTATAGTATTGCACATTGTTGTACAAAGATCTCTAGCATTTTTTTGTCTTGCATAATTGAATTTCTATACCCACTGAACAACAGCTCCCCACTCCCCTCCACCCCAGTCCCTGGCAACCACCACTCTCCTTTTGGTTTCTGTGAGTTTGATTACTTTAGATACCTCATATGAGTAGAATCATGGAGTAGTTTTCTTTATGTGGTTGACTTATTTCACTTAGCTTACTGTCCTCAGTGTTCATTCACCTTGTAGCATATGATAGGATTTCCATTTCTTATGAGCATGAGTAGTATACATTGTATACCGCATTTTCTTTATCCACTCATCCTTTGGTGGATATTTAGGTTGCTTCCACATCTTGGCTGTTGTGAATAATGCTGCATTGAACATGAGTGTGCAAATATCTCTTTGAGATTCTGGTTTATCTTCTTCTGGATAAATACTCAGGAGTGGGATTGCTGGATCACCGGCTTGTTTTATTTTTAATTTTTGAGGAGCCGCCATACATTTTCTTTTTTTTTCTGTAGTGGCTTCCCTGGTGAGTCAGAGGTTAAAGTGTCTGCCTGCAATGCGGGAGACCTGGTTCGATCCCTGGATCAGGAAGATCCCCTGGAGAAGGAAACGGCAACCCACTTCAGTACTCTTGCCTGGAGAATCCCACAAATGCAGGAACCTGGTGGGCTACAGTCCACGGAGTCGCAAAGAGTTGGACAGGACTGAGGGACTTCACTTTCACTTGCATCATTTTACAATTCTACCAATAGTGGATAAGGGTCTTTTATAAGCTTTAATTTCTCCACACCCTCACAAACATTCGTTTTCTGTTTTTTATTTTTTTTTAATGGTGTCCTTCCTAATGGGTGTGAGGTGGTATCTCATGGTAACAATGCACTGATTGGTTTTAATTCTGCTTGCACTTTAGTTGGTTGTTTGCATGTTTCTTGTTCCACTAACTAGAGTGCTGCTGTTGCTGCTAAGTCGCTTCAGTCGTGTCCGACTCTGTGCGACCCCATAGATGGCAACCCACCAGGCTCCCCCGTCCCTGGGATTCTCCAGGCAAGAATACTGGAGTGGGTTGCCATTTCCTTCTCCAATGCATGAAGGTGAAAAGAGAAAGTGAAGTCGCTCAGTTGTGTCTGACTCTTAGCGACCCCATGGACTGCAGCCTACCAGGCTCCTCCGCCCATGGGATTTTCCAGGCAAGAGTCCTGGAGTGGGGTGCCATTGCCTTCTTGGAACTGTAGAGTAAGCACCGCCTATTAATAGTAACGTCATAGTGTCTTGGAAGATGCTCAGTGCACTTAGTGATACTTACTAATTTAATTCCTATTAGCAAGTAAATAATGTTATATATCTTAACAATGTTTAAGATATATAGAAACTGTTCATCTTTCTAACATCAGCCATATCCTATATATTTTTAAATAGAAGAACGTGGACTATATTTCAGTATTATTCCTTCACACATGGAATCTGATTGACTTAGTGTAGTATTCTATTACAGCTACAAAATAAAGATTTTTTAAAAGAAATGTTCTCCTGCTCACTCTGGCCTCCGAATTGCCCGCGGCCACGCTTCCAGCCAATTGCATCAATCTCGTCCACAAACAAGATACAGGGAGCATTTTTCCAGGCCATTGCAAACATGTCACGAACCTGAGCTGGGCCAACACCAACAAACATCTCCAGGAACTCAGTCCCATTCACGGTGATGAAGGGCACACCAGCCTCCCCCGTGGTTGCCTTGGCGAGAAGCATCTTGCTGGTACCGGGAGGACCTGTGAGCAGGGCTCCCTTTGGAATTTTGGCCCCAAGGTCCTGGTACTGTTTGGGGTTCTTCAGGAAATTCACAACTCCATGATCTCCAGCTTGGCTTCTTCGCAACCAGCCACGTCTGCAAACCGCACACCGATGTCATCCTTGATGATCTTGGCTATTGTCTCACCAATGCCAAAGAGGCCCCTTTCTCGCCCACCACGCCCAGCCCCCATCGGACCCTCCTCATGGCATAGAGGAAGATGCCAATCAGGAGAAGGGTGGGCACCAGGCTTCACAAGAAAGTCCCATCGCTCTCGGTGGTGTAGACCATGGCCGTCTGGTTCGGGGGCTCGATGCCTAGCTCCCATTGGGTGGTCTCCAGGTTGCGCTTGAAGGTGTCCACACTGCCAGTGCTGAACCATGCATACTTCTCGAGTGATGTCCCAGGGGCAGGAATAGCACGCAAGAACTGCTTATTCACCACTTCCAGCCGATCCACCAGACCTCTCGCCAGATAATACTGCATGAAGTGCTTCCAAGTAACTATAAATGTAATTATATCATAATAAAAAAGTAATACCTTTATTTTAATAGTCTTCTGCATTGCAGTCAGATTCTTCACCATCTGAGCCACCAGAGAAGTCCATATGCTTTAAGTTAAGGACTAAACGCTTCCTTATATGCAATATGTATATCTATGTGTAATAGTATATTTAGGAGAAAGTATTTTGCATATGATAAATTGGACCTACTAACTAATGGCAACTCATAGTAAGTGAATGACTTTCTTAAAAGCGGTTGTAACTATGTGATTTATTGAACACGATGGGATAAAAACAAGACTTTTTACCTTTTCTGTTTTAGTGTTGTACTCTAAGGTCCTCAACATTTTCTATTACAACTTGCTAAAGTGCATCAATAAATCTTTACATTTTACTTGCAATGTTATTTTATCTTCCTCTTGGACATCTGCTCATATGTCATCCTTCTGAGAAATTGTAAAGGCTATTTTCCCCCTAAGATTGCCTGCTATAGCTGATGACCGAAAAAGATATGTACAAAATAGAAAATAGAAGGACAGGAGGGCTATTACATATGGTCCAGTCACATTAGCTTAGATCAAAAGTGCTTATTCTTTTTCACCCCTTATGTCACTTGGTCCTTGGAATCTGACTTTAGGCAGACTAAGCACAAGCTCAGTGAGACAGTTACAAGTTCACGGTTACATTTCTTAGAGCTTGAATGGAACCACATCTTGAAGGACAAGCTCAAGTACCAAGCCTTGGTACCAGTGAGATAAATAGGCAAAGATTTGCACATTGGGAGACAGAATTCCATGACAAAAAGGAAAACCACTTTAATACATGGTTAAAATTCAATATTTATAAAGATGATTACAAAAATAAGACTCCAACAGAAAAGGCCTTGGTAGATTTTTAAGTTATTTCAGCACAGTGTTTGGGTTGCCCTTTATTAGTAGAACAAGTCTGTAGCTGTTTGTGACATGATTGAAGGGGCTGGTTTATACTGCACCGCTCTTACTCTTCTCTATTCCTGAGTATTCAGCAGCTAGGATGTACCCCCAGGCCTCCCAGTCCCCACAGGCAATGAGGTCACATTAACATAAATGCATGCATCTTGCTGCTTGCCGGCACTCACCCGCACAACTGTGGGGCCACAGCTTTTTCCTGTTCTCATTCCAAGTATCCCTTGTTGATTTCTAGGCATCTCTGAGAAAGTTCTCAGGAGATCTGAAGAACAGATTAATCTGCTTGTGTCTCTTTGCTGCCTGCTACCTATGAGTCACCCGGAGAAGCATCTCACCACTATCACTCGCTGGGGTTGTGCTGAATGTCCCAGGCCTTCTGCTGCCCTTTCCCCAACTGTTCCACATTTTATCACTTGGGCTCCACTCAGCCTGTATAAATCACAAGTCTCAAGGAGCTCCTTCTCAACACAGCCCCTTCCAGCTCTTTCAGCTCTTTACCCATCTCCATCTTCTAAATCCTACCCCTGCTTCTTACACACACACACACACACACACACACACACACACACACACACACACACACACACACTCCTTATGTCCTTCATGCAGTTCAGGCATTCAAAGGTCAAACTTCTTCAGTCTAAAAACAAGAGTCTCTTCTCATTTCAACTTAAGCTGGTGGGTTGGGAGGAGGAGGAAAAAGTCTTGCTCTGTGTCATTGCAGTCATTTGCTCTGGTTCCACCATGAATATTCAACCTGATATTCTTGATATTATAGAAAGGGAAAGTCAAAGTGAAGAGGTTGAATAGGGGACGGGAAGTACAAAATAAGAAAGTCAGAAGAGAAGAGCTCAGCCACTGAAGCTTCTTAGAAGATGAAAGGAAATGAAAGGGGCCACAGCAGTCCTGAACAGAACAGAGGCTGGGTTTCAAGTCCAGCTCTACCACTTATGTGATCTGGGGCAAGTCATCAAATCCTCTGCACCTAACTTTTCTCATCTTCAAACTGGGGATAATCATAGTGTCTACCTCACAAGGTGGGGATGAGAATTGAATCAGTTAATCTATACAAAGTACTTATTGTCATGTAAATATTGGCTTTTATTAATTATTATTTGCCATCGAGGCTACAAATGAATTTTATGTTTTATACTTTTCCCTTAATCAGGAGTTAAATTAGTTGATACGTATCTGTCTGTTTTGAGACCACAATCCACGTCTTTCAGAAATACTTGCGTTCACCAGGCCATTAAAATAACCCATTCTGCCCAGGATCTAAATCTCCAACTCGGCTCTCCAAGGCTGCTCTTACGGTTTCTGTGAATTATACCAGCTCCTGGGTTCTTGCCATTCTGCCTCTCCAAGCCTGCTGCCTCTGCCTTCTTTGGCCTTTTGGATCAGTCTCCTGGCTGTCTCTCATCATGAGTGACTTGCAGATGTCTTCTGCTTAGCTGAACTTGAAGTCCTGCCCTCTCTGCCTCAGTCCTCTCTTCTTATCAGTGGTACCTTACCATGAGAGGAGACGATATTTGGCGACTAGAAACAGATGGACTATGATGAGTACAATATATTGTGCCCTCGCTCATCTTGGTAACAGGTGGCTGCTCAGTCAGCTGGGGTCTTTTTGAGGACATTCTCCCAGGCCTTCTTCTGACCAAATGCATTCCATCCAGATGGTGACATGGCTCCCCAGAGTCCTAAATCAACTTAACAGGAGATGGCAGGGCTCTACTGATTTTGCCTAGGGTCTAATACAAGCATTTGATTTTTAAAATTTTCCTTTCTAATTCAGGAAAAAAGGAACAAACCTTATGTGAAAGTCATGTTCACAATGTGGTTTCAAATTCTCTTAAAGAAAGTCTAAATTTACGTGATTAAATTAGCATTCATAAATGCAAAGGTAAGAAAGCAAATTAACTTGTTTTTACTGTTGGGAAAGACTAAAGATAGCTTCGGATAATCTAATGTACAAGGTTGTTCACTTTGTCCGTCTGATTTCCCTTGTAAGAATTCCTGCTACATAAAAATCATGGCAAACATATTTGTTATGTTAAGATATACTGGTGCTGATGTATGGCAGAAACCAACACAATACTGTAAAGCAATTATCCTTCCATTAAAAAAAAAAGATCTATTTGGGCACTGGTTCATCTTGGTCAGTGATGTTGGCAAGTGCAGTCACCCAAGGTCAAAACTCCTTTACACTATATTTTGGAACTAACTTACTTTTAAACAAATTGTGGCTTATAAGAAAGTATATATTTGCTTAAAGTTATCTCTGCTTATACAGTGTTTTCTGATGCATTTATGCAAGTGTTGATTAAACCCTTTGTGTTGCTTGAATAGTTATGATCACTGAATTGTTGGTTAAGGAAATCAAGGAAAAATGTTCCAAGACCAAGGCATAGACATTTTTGTGGCTTCAAAATAAAAGTAATATGACATTATTTAAGACTAGTTAAGAAGTTTATGATATCCGCAAAGGAAATAGCTTATGGACTTTTTCCAGTTAATTAAAATACTTTAACTACTTTAAATTTTGATTCTTAATATTTAAATATGGGCTTTGGAATGTCTAGAACCACAAAGATTCTAAGTGCTAAAAGATAAACTTAAATTACATATATATATATATATATTTTTTTTTCTGAAAAAGTAGCATACCTATTTTATGGGTGTGTGTACCTTTAATCTGGGGCTTCCCTGTGTGACTGTGTGAAGCAGATGGCAAATGCCTGTGTTATTCAGTTGTTGGCAATGCTCTTGGTAAGTGCCAATTTGTAGTCGACACATACAAATATAAAATGAATGTGTGTCAAAAATTTTATGAAATTCATTAACTAGTGAGGGGATCAGTAAGATGTTACAGCTGGTTTAAAAAAGAGTTTAACTTACAGAGGTTTATGTTCTCTATTGGAAATCTCTTTGCCAATGGAGAGGATTCATTGGCATTGACTGTGGGCAAGATGCCTTTTCATATGATCAGTTTTCTAAATGGGCTAGTCAAAGGTAACTAAGGTGAAGAAGACTTAATAATTGAGATAGGCCCAAAGCCAGTTTATTTTGTTTTTAAAGTTATTTTGGAGTCATTCACAATTTTTCCTAACATTTATATACATAATACCTATTATGAACTGAATTGTGTCCCCTCAAATTAATATGATGAAGCCCTAATCCCCAAAGTGAGTGTATTTTGAGATAAGGCCTTTGAAAAGGCATTTAAAATTAAGTGTGGTCATACAGGCAGGGCTCTAATCCAATGTGACTAGTGTCCTTATAAAAAGAGGAAGAGATATTAGGTGTTCTTGCACATCAAGGAAAGGCCAAGTGAGGACACAGCAAGAAGGTGGCTGTCTACAAGCCAAGGAAAGAAGCCTCAGAAGAAAATAAACCCAGTGATATCTTGGTCTTGGACTTCAAGCTCCCAGAGCTTTGAGAAAATACATTTCTGTTGTTTAAAGCCACCAGTCTGGTATTTTTTTTTTTTTTATGGCAGCCCTAGAAAACTAAGACAGTTCCTAAATCCCATCATAATATAAGTAGGACAAAATACTTCAAAGGGAGTACTGCTTAATTCCCAAATTACTGAATCATGAAAACTTAGAAACTGACTGACCAGATATTTGATACTGCTGCCAAAATCTTGACTCTCTGTGCACCAGTGCCTAACAGAAACTTGGAGACAGAGTTATGGAGGAGAAAGAAAGAAAAAAATATGGCTTTATTATTAATACTTTGCCATGCATAGGGGGAGTGCAATAGGCTAACCCTCAAGAACTGTGCCCCCTCCCTGGTGAGTTGTTGTTTAGTCACTAATGCCTGTCTTTGTGATGCACTCAATATGCCAGCAAATTTGGAAAACTCAGCAGTGGCCACGGGACTGGAAAAGGTCAGTTTTCATTCCAATCCCAAAGAAAGGCAATGCCAAAGAATGCACAAACTACCGCACAATTGCACTCATCTCACACGGTAGTAAAGTAATGCTCAAAATTCTCCAAGCCAGGCTTCAACAGTACATGAACCATGAACTTCCAGATGTTCAAGCTGGTTTTAGAAAAGGCAGAGGAACCACAGATCAAATTGCCAACATCCACTGGATCATGGAAAAAGCAAGAGAGTTCCTGAAAAAACATTTATTTGTGCTTTATTGACTATGCCAAAGCCTTTGGCTGTGTGGATCACAACAGACTGTGGAAAATTCTGAGAGAGATGGGAATACCAGACCACTTGACCTGCCTCTCGAGAAATCTGTATGCAGGTCAGGAAGCAACAGTTAGAACTGGACATGGAACAATAAACTGGTCTCAAATTGGGAAAGGAGTACGTCAAGGCTGTATATTGTCACCCTGCTTATTTAACTTCTATGCAGAGTACATCATGAGAAACGCTGGGCTGGAAGAAGCACAAGCTGGAATTAAGATTGCCAGGAGAAATATCAATAACCTCAGATATGCAGATGACACCACCCTTATGGCAGAAAGTGAAGAAGAATTAAAGAGCCTCTTGATGAAAGTGAAAGAGGAGAGTGAAAAAGTTGGCTTAAAGCTCAACATCCAGAAAACTAAGATCATAGCATCTAGTACTATCACTTTGTGGCAAATAGATGGAGAAACAGTGGAAACAGTGTCAGACTTTATTTTTGGGGGCTCCAAAATCACTGCAGATGGTGATTGCAGCCATGAAATTAAAAGACGCTTACTCCTTGGAAGGAAAGTTATGACCAACCTCAACTCTGCATATTCAAAAGCAGAGACATTACTTTGTCAACAAAGGTCCATCTAGTCAAAGCTATGGTTTTTCCTGTGGTCATGTATGGATGTGAGAGTTGGACTATAAAGAAAACTGAGTGCCAAAGAATTGATGCTTTTGAACTGTGGTGTTGGAGAAGACTCTTGAGAGTCCCTTGGACTGCAAGGAGATCCAACCAGTCCATCCTAAAGGAGATCAGTCCTGGGTGTTCATTGGAAGGACTGATGTTGAAGTTGAAACTCCAATACTTTGGCCACCTGATGGGAAGAACTCAGTCACTGGAAAAAATCCTGGTGCTGGGAAAGATTGAAGGCAGGAAGACAAGGAGATGACAGAGGATAATATGGTTGGATGGCTTCACCGACTCAATGGACATGAGTTTGAGGAAGGTCTGGGAGTTGGTGATGGACAGGGAGGCCTGGCATGCCGCGGTTCATGGGGTTGTGAAGAGTCAGACACGACTGAGCGACTGAACTGAACTGAACCGAGGGGCTAAGTGGAGGATAGGCACCAAGGACTATGGGTTTTATGTCATGAAGCTGAGTTGTTCTTATTTTATAAATAAAACTGAGATTTTATTTTACTTTGGTTTCCAGTCTCTCATTGGCTGCTATTTACTACCTAGTGAATCTTGCAAGTCCACCTCAGAAATAGGTCTGAAGTGGTCGTACCCCTGGGCAACTTCAGTCATTACTGTTCTGATAATGTTATCACTACAATCTAAACTCTTCTTATTCTTTTTCAAGACTTCAGGCTCCTTTGGTGCCTGCCTGAAGGCATTAGCATCCTTAGGCCTTTGCCTCTAGGCTCTTTTTCTCTCTCTCTTCAAATCCTTTCTTATAAACCAAGAATTTGGAAGTCTTCTAAGGGGATGTTTCTGAGCTTATAATGCTTTTTGCCCTGAAAGTTTCCACTGATGGAAATTTCAGTAATACTTAGAAAACCCATCATAATAGGAATGGCAAGGTAAAGAAATCAATGGACACTAAACAACAATTTAACTGGTGAAAATTATAAGAAACGGTCATTTAAAGGTTGTCTGTAAATTATCCCGAGGGTACACAGCTAATGGAGAAGCAAGAATTTAAGAAAATCTTCTAAATCTTGGTATGAACAGCTAGAGTCTGGTGTTTCAAACATGACCTGCTCCATCACCACACCTGTGCTATGAAAATCTATCCAGAGTGCCTTAATCTGGGCAGGTTTGGCCAAGGAGATTGTTGTTCAGTCGCTAAGTCGTGTCTGACTCTGTGACCCCATGGACGGCAGCACAGCCAGCTTCCCTTTCCTCCATGATCTCCTGGAGGAGATGGGTGCTCCTTTTCTCCCCAGCTCCCAGTCTGGGGGTATGATTTTGTCTCTGGAGGGGCAGGCTGCCAGCATTTCTCACCCCTCCTTCCCCACCAGCCCCAGCTCTATTTCCTCAGGCAGGCCACTGACAAGAAGACTAGGTTGCCCTGATGCCATCCAGAAAGTCTGTCTCGGGTGTGGGAGACCTTGAATACTGGGGCCTTAACCACGTCTTCCCCAGGGGCCTCGTGCAGTAGAAACTCCACGCTAGGAGTGGTGAACTGAGAAGACTGCAGGCTGTCACTGTAAATCTGAATCTGTTTAAAGTCCTGTTAGCCAGTTGAAGGCATTACATATAAGTTGAATAAAACAACTTCGTCATGATATAACCCATATTATACGGACCACGTAACTGGGAACTGAGGCAGGAAAAAAAAAACTACATAACTAATATTGTTTAAGTCTTCTTTACTTATATATATTTATATATATTTACTTTACTTATGTGTGTGTGTGTGTGTGTGTGTGTGTGTGTGTGTCTGTATGCATTTACTATGCTAAAATTCCAAAATAAAAGACAAATTGATTAAAGCAAAAACAAATTGATGAAAAAAGGGAATGAAAATAATAAAAACTTTTTAAATCCTTGATCATTCATATCTGTAACTACACATTTGTATTTTTAAATAAATTAAAACTTTAGACATTGCACTCAGTGCAGATGAAGAATAAGTGAACAGCTTTGATAATTTTAATACAGTCTGTAGGACAGCGCATGAGAAATGATGAAGGGTTAATTCACTTAATAATCTAATATTTTTTAGAGAGGGCACGCTGGTCTCCTGATCTCTGCTGCAGCTCTCTTCACGCAGTACTGCATTCTGAATACTGAAACACAATACTTCCTGTGATTTAAAAATAAAACCATTAGTTCTCTTTGACCCTATTCCAGGATAATTTGGCTAGAAATTAATAACTGTCAACTGGAGATATTTTGCTGGCATTAAGGCAAAATGATGCATGATTCCTCCTTCGGGTACTCACATCGCACACCACATTTATGTCTGAAGATTAAGTTGTTGGCTGGAGTGGGGAAAAGGATTTTAATTTACAAATAATTATTGCTTTTTCTGAGGTCACGAATTTGGTTTTCTAGATGCTTTAGATGTTTTAAAGCGCTGCCTCACTTAATAGTTGAGGAACTAGCAAAGGTAATGATATGGTTTTGGTGATGTTGTAATAAAGGGTTCAGTGTTTTACACTGAACTGAGTTCTCACAAAACATTTAAAAAAAATTTTTTTTTACAAAACATTTTAAAAATTATCTCATGAGTACAGTGTAAAGCAATACAACCAAACAAACAAATCTATGATACATCATGTGTACCTAATGCCAAAGGTACTGGCATTTTCTTGAAGATAAGAAATAGACCCTGTAAGACAAAATTTCTTGTGATTGAAATTGTGCACTTTTTCTCCTCTCAGATAATTTATCCTCATTCCACATCTGGCCAAAGAAACAAATTATTTTTTTCTTTCTTTATACCTATTTTCCTGTGCTGTTCATTCATAGTGACAATAGTCCTGAATCTCTGAAAGCTTTGTAGACATCTCAGACCTCCTTACCTGTTTCCAGAGAAACCTGTATGCAGGTCAAGAAGCAATAGTTAGAACCAGACAAGGAACTAAAATTGTGAAAGAGTACAGGCTCAAAATTGTCACGCTGCTTATTTAACTTACATGCAGAGTACATTATGGAAAATGCCAGGCCAGATGAATCAAAAGCTGGAATCACAATTGCTGTGAGAATTATCAACAACCTCAGATATGCAGTTGATACCACTCTAATGGCAGAAAGTGAAGAGGAACTGAAGAGCCTTTTGATGAAGGTCAAAGAGGGGAATCAAAAAGTTGGCTTGAAACTCAACATTCAGAAAACTAAGATCATGGCACCTGGTCCAATCACTTCATGGTAAATAGATGGGGGAAAAGTGGAAACAGTGACAGATTTTCTTTTGGGGGGCTCCAAGGTCACTCTGGATGGTGACTGCAGCCATGAAATTTAAAGATGCTTGCTTCTTGGAAGAAAAGCTATGACAAACCTAGACAGCATATTGAAAAGCAGAGTCATCACTTTGCCAACTCAGATCTAAGTCAAAGCTACAGTTTTTCCAGTGGTCATGTATGGATGTGAGAGTTGAACTGTAAAGAAAGCTCAGTGCTGAAGAATTGATGCTTTCGAATTGTAGTGCTAGAGAAGACTTGAGAGTCTCCTGGACTGCAAGGAGATCAAGCCAGTCAATCCTAAAGGAAATCAACCCTGAATTTTCATTGGAAGGACTGATGCTGAAGCTGAAACTCCAATACTTTGGCTACCTGGTGCAAAGAGCTGACTCATTTGAAAAGTCCCTGATGCTGGGAAAGATTGAAGGCAGGAGGAGAAGTGGGTGGTAGAGGATGAGATGGTTGGATGGCATCACTGACTTAATGGATGTAAGTATGAGCAAATTCTAGGCAATAGTGAAGGACAGGGAAGCCTGGTGTGCTGCAGTCCATGGGGTGGCAAAGAGTTGGACATGACTTAGTGACTAAACAACAAAAGAAAAAAGGGTTAGAGCCAACGCTGGTTCCTAAATTCATTGCACATTTTCTCCCATTGTTGGTCAGTCGCTAAGCCTTTCTGCCATGACATTCAACAATTTTTTTGCCCATTCAGTGGCTCTTACAAAGATGTTACAATAGTGTAGTCTGATATCCTGCACCTAGATTCTCAGGACCCATGAAGATTTAGATGATTGGGCTCATGAGGTAGCTTTGTTTTGTGTCTTCAGCAAGAGTTAAAAGGACAGATGGAAATGTGCTTATGGACCAGCAGTGCCTGGAATTCACTTGGATGGTGGCAGTGACACCTGAATTCCCTGGCGGCCTCAGACGTGATTGGGGACTGACAATCTGGAGACTCAGCAGCAACCGCTGAACACAGGAGAGAATTGTGGTTGTGCTTGTGTTTCACTTCTGAGTCTTCCACTCCAGTTGCACTTTAGCCAGAAGGAGAAATTTGGATGGGCTACTGATTTAGATGGGAAAATGTGTGGACATTGCTACAAGACAAAGCTAGGTTTGTGTTTCATCTCTGCTGTCATTACTAAATGAAATTAGGCAACTTAGTCAATATGAATCTCTTTCCTCATTTGTAAAATGTGACTAGGAAAACTTGTTTCTCTCCATTTTCAGGGGAGATGATATAATTAGGCTATATAAGGACTAAGATAGTAGGCACTCAACAAGTATCTGTAGGCTTCATACTTCCCAGAGATTCAGGGAATGTGCCATGTTTAGTTGCTCAGTCATGCCCAATTCTTTGTGACCCCATGGACTATGTAGCCCACCAGGCTCCTCTGCCCATAGGGATTCACCAGGTAAGAATACTGGAGTGGGCTGCCGTGCTCTCCTCCAGGGGATATTCCCAACCCAGGGACTGAACCCAGGTCTCCCACATTGCAGGTAGATTCTTTACCATCTGAGCCACCAGGGACATGATCCAGTGAATAAGGACAGTCAAAGAAAGACCGCTTGGTTAGATTTTATATTTGATTATACGAGACTCTAGTCTGGCAGATGGGACTCCTGTGCAGCTAAGACATGTCAGTTCTGTAGTGCTTTATAACTTAGCAAGCATTTTCAACCCAGGATTTCATGTGATTCTTGCAAAATCCTTGTGGTAGGAGCATGATTGGCACTTTGTATGTCTTTTGTTTAAATCCTATTTAATGTAGATAAGGGGAATGATGCTAAGAAAGGTCACATAGTTTAAAGTCATAGAATTGTCAGGTAGAAAAGCCAGGAGAAAGGCCACATCTTCTGTCTTCATTAGGGGGTCTCTCCTGAGATGCAGGGACCTGATAGTGCTGTAAGATTCCTGGCATTCAGAGCAACTTGAACCCACAATTCCTACTTCTCTCATGCCTTTATGAAATATATGCCTTGCATATAAAAAGCCTGCTTTTCAATGGACAATTCAGGATCCATTTTAGTGATATTTTTGTAAGCTTGACAATTTACCCTGATTGATTTGTTGTGTCATGAAACAAATATTGTTTCTATGTTTTCAATTACCATTTGCATTTCCTCTAAGGTTTTATACCAGTCTAGTCATCTAATGAATTAAATTTTCATTTATTTCACTTCAGAAAGGTGAGAGAATTTCCTATTATAAATAATTTAACTGAAAAACTAGCATAAATTGAATTCTGGCATTTTATTTTAATGGTGTTGGCTATGTAAAATAAACAGCAACCTAACTTGATGTTTTTTTTTGCATTTTTTCATTGAAAAGATTTTAAAGGAATGTTAGCATTTTTTAAAAATATGATTGCATTAAGAGAATTATTCAGGTGAGCAGTTACAGTTTTCTGATTTCATTACACATACCATAAATGATTTCTTTTGGCATGCCTGTTAATATGCACTGCTACCTTAAGAAAAGAAAATAAGAAGAAGATAATGTTTACTGATTAAAAAAACACAAACAACATTGAAAAAAAAAAAGCACTCAAATAAAGGTGTAGGGAAGGTAGTCATAAACCTAGTGTCTCTACCATTTCCCACTCAGAAAATCAGACCTGGTAATGAACTTCAATTGTTCCATTCAATTTTAGCTTGTAGCCATAATGAACCAAATTACTATATAACCCTCATTAATGCTAAATAGCTCTCTTTCTAGCCTTTGGTTTCCTAAATAACTATCCACCCACATCTTGGTTAAGGACTTTCCTGAGTGCCTTTAGTAATTAGTGAATGGCAGCATTCTTCAAAAGATTCTTAAAAAGCCAAAAATCATTTACTGTATTTGGAAAAATGCACTGGATGTCTGACAGTCCATGAGAATTCCTTACATCCGTCAGTCTCTTATTTAGTCACCAGTGTGCAGCACGTCAGTTAGATGGTCTCTGCAGGTGGAAGGAAGCCTTGTTGATCACTGTAAAAGCCAGAAATTGCTGCCCCATCATCCCAACTTAATGGCTGATTTTTATGCTGGAAGAACAGTGCCTATACATTTACAGCAGCAAGATCTCTGCAGATTCAACAGAATGCTAAGTGAAACAGAGATGCTTTCATTGCAGACTATAATGAATTAGATACATGAGAAACATAAAAATTTTAAAACCTTAAGCCTAAATGTCAAATTGCAGAACAGCAACTCAACTTCTTTTACTATGTTTGATGGAAAATGTAAGAACCAAATATTGGAATAATCATGCAGAAATCCAGAGTCAAATATATTCATTACTCATTTGTCTGCATTACTAAAATAAACTCTAAAGCAAGCTTTAAATTTACTTTAGAGAATGTGTATATGATAATGAACCATGATTCGTTAATCATGGCTCAGTTCATAATTTAGCAATAGCAAAAAAAAAAAAAGCCTACTACATCAGTAGCTCTAAATTTTACTTTCATTCATGGATCAATAATGATATTATTGATAGTGATATCAATACCACAATATCAATGGGGATATTACATATCTATTCAAATAAATACCAAAGAATGTTCAAACTACTGCACGATTGCATTCATTTCACATGCTAGTAAAGTAATGCTCAAAATTCTCCAAGCCAGGCTTCAACAGTACGTGAACCACGAACTTCCAGATATTCAAGCTGGATTTAGAAAAAGCAGAGGAACCAAAGATCAAATTGCCAACATCTGCTGGATCATCAAAAAAGCAAGAGAGTTCTGGAAAAACATCTATTTCTGCTTTATTGACTATGCAAAAGCCTTTGACTGTGTGGATCACAACAGGCTGTGGAAAATTCTGAAAGAGATGGGAATACCAGACCACCTGACCTGCCTCTTGAGAAATCTGTAGGCAGGTCAGGAAGCAACAGTTAGAACTGGACATGGAACAATAGACTGGTTCCAATTGGGAAAGGAGTACGTCAAGGCTGTATTTTGTCACCGTACTTATTTAACTTCTATGCAGAGTACATCATGAGAAACACTGGACTGGAAGAAGCACAAACTGGAATCAAGATTGCTATGAGAATTATATCAATTCTCATATCAATATCAGTAACCTCCTATATACAGATGACACCACACTTATGACAGATAGTGAAGAACTAAACAGCCTCTCAATGAAAGTGAAAGAGGAGAGTGAAATAGCTGGCTTAAAAGTTAACATTCAGAAAACTAAGATCATGGCATCCGGTCCCATTACTTCATGGCAAGAAAATGGGGAAACAATGGAAACAGTGTCAGACTTTATTTTCTTGGGCTCCAAAATCACTGTAGATGGTGACTGCTGCCATGAAATTAAAAGACACTTGTGCCTTGGAAGAAAAGCTATGACCAACCTAGACGGCATATTAAAAAGCAGAGGTATTACTTTGCCAACAATGGTCCATCTAGTCAAGGCTGTGGTTTTTCCAGTTGTCATGTATGGATGTGAGAGTTGGTCTATAAAGAAAGTTGAGTGCCGAAGAATTGATGCTTTTGAATTGTGGTGCTGGTGAACACTGAGAGTTCCTTGGACTGCAAGGAGATCCAACCAGTTAATCCTAAAGAAAATCAGTCCTGAATATTCATTGGAAGGACTGATGCTGAAGATGAAACTCCAATACTTTGGCCACCTGATGAGAAGAACTGACTCAATGGAAAAGACCCTGATGCTGGGAAAGATTGAAGGCAGGAGGAGAAGGGGATGACAGAGGATGAGATGGTTGGATGGCATCGCCAACTCAATGGACATGAGTTTGAGCAAGCTCCAGGAGTTGGTGATGGACAAGGAGGCCTGGTGTTCTGCAGTCCATGGGGTTGCAGAGTCAGACATGACTGAGTGACAGAATAAAATATTGAATACAATGGCCTTTCTTAAGCTACAGACTTTTCCTCCCCTCTTATGTTTTCATAGTGCTGTTTTTTTTGGTCACTCTCCAGTCTGAATAATTCCCTGGGGTAGTTTCCTAGAACTGCTGTAATGAATCCAGCTGCTAGCTGGATTGTTCTAGATAACAGGGATTTATCCTCTAGAAGCTCTGGAAGCCAGAGGTCGGAAGTCACTGTGTAGACAGGATTTGTTCCTTCCAGAGGCTCTGAGGGAGCTCCATCCTACGCCTGGCCCCAGCTTCTGGTTACTGCTGGCAATCTTCTGTTTCTTATGGTGATGTATTAACTCCTCTCTGGCTCTGTCTTCATACGACCTTCCTGTCTGTGTCTCCGTGTCTCAAATCTCCTTCTGTCTTTTTCTCTTAAGACTCCCATTGTTGGATTGAGGATCTTGGTTGACCTCATTTTGATCCCCTTAATATGTCTGCAAAGACTCTTTTTCCAAATGAGGCACAGTCACAGGTACTATGGGCCAGCACTTGAACACATATCTTTGAGAACCATTATTCCACTCACTGGGCTTCTTTGGTGACTCAGCCGTAAAGAATCTGCCTGCGAATGCAGGAAATGCAGGGATCCAACCTGCGTTGGAAGATCCCTGGAGAAGGAAATGGTAACCCACTCCAGTGTTCTTGCCTGGGAAAACCTGTGGATAGAGGAGCCTGGCAGGCTACAGTCCATCGGCTGAAAAAGAGTCAGATATACTTAGCAGCTAAACCACAATAATTCCACTCACTACACTCCCTAAGGCTTTAGTTTCATGAGCTGGTTAAAGTCTAGCCCAAATTTTATCAGCAGAGAAGTAAGAGAATCAATCACAATGAAGTGAATTCATCATAAAGTCAAATGAATTGAATGTTGATAATGGCATTTTGTTCTGAGGTTACTCCTTCCTAATTTTTTCTTGTTAAAATGTGATAATATTAGATGGCAATTGTTTAAAAAACATTAGAGGCAGGTTCACATTTTGGTAAAGACTGTCTTTGCTGCCACGGCGCACAGAGCATGGCCGAGAGGAGCGACCCCACGTTCGAGGTCAGGGGCAGAAACTGGGAGGACCCCATGCCTGAGGGGTGGCGGCCAAGAGGAGTTACCCCACGTCCGAGGTCAGGGGCAGCCGCGGAAAGTGCCAGGCTGTGATGGCGCAGGAATGGCGGAGAGGTGCTACCCCACATCCGAGGTCAGGGCGGCAGCCGAGAGGAGCTACCCCGCGTCAGAGGTCAGGAGCAGCAGCCGAGAGGAGCTATCCCCTGCCCGAGGCCAGGGGCAGCGGCTGGGAGGAGCTACCCCACGTCCAAGGAGCAGTGGCTGTGTGGGCACAGGAGGGCCTAGAGGAGCTATTCCACACTCAAGGTCAGGAGGGGTGGTGATGAGGAGATACCCCTCGTCCAAGGTAAGGAGCAGTGGCTGCACTTTCCTGGAGCAGCTGTGAAGAGATACCCCATGCCCAAGATAAGAGAAACCCAAGTAAGGCAGTAGGTACTGCAAGAGGGCATCAGAGGACAGACACCCTGAAACCATAATCACAGAAAACTAGTCAGTCTAATCACACTAGAACCACAGCCTTGTCTAACTCAATGAAACCAAGCCATGCCCATGGGGCCACCCAAGATGGGTGGGTCATGGTGGAGAGGTCTGACAGAATGTGGTCCACTGGAGAAGGGAATGGCAAACCGCTTCAGTATTCTTGCCTTGAGAACCCCATGAACAGTATGAAAAGGCAAAATGATAGGATACTGAAAGAGGAACTCCCCAGGTCAGTAGGTGCCCAATATACTACTGGAGATCAGTGGAGAAGTAACTCCAGAAAGAACGAAGGGATGGAGCCAAAGCAAAAACAATACCCAGTTGTGAATGTGACTGGTGATAGAAGCAAGGTCCGATGCTGTAAGAGCAGTATTGCATAGGAACCTGGAATGTCAGGTCCATGAATCAAGGCAAACTGGAAGTGGTCAAACAGGAGATGGCAAGAGTGAACGTCGACATTCTAGGAATCAGCAAACTAAAATGGACTGGAATGGGTGAATTTAACTCAGATGACCATTATATCTACTACTGCGGGCAGGAATCCCTCAGAAGAAATGGAGTAGCCATCATGGTCAACAGAAGAGTCCAAAATGCAGTACTTGGATGCAATCTCAAAAACAACAGAATGATCTCTGTTTGTTTCCAAGGCAAACCATTCAATATCATCATAATCCAAGTTTATGCCCCAACCAGTAATGCTGAAGAAGCTGAAGTTGAACAGTTCTATGAAGACCTCTAAGACCTTTTAGAACTAACACCCGAAAAAGATATCCTTTTCATTATAGGGGACTGGAATGCAAAAGAAGGAAGTCAAGAAACACCTGGAGTAACAGGCAAATTTGGCCTTGGAATAAGGAATGAAGCAGGGCAAAGACTAAGAGTTTTGCAAAGAAAATGCACTGGTCATAGCAAATACCCTCTTCCAAAAACACAAGAGAAGACTCTACGCATGGACATCACCAGATGGTCAACACCGAAATCAGATTGATTATATTTTTTTGCAGCCAAAGATGGAGAAGCTCTATACAGTCAACAAAAACAGGACTGGGAGCTGCCTGTGGCTCAGATCATGAACTCCTTATTACCAAATTCAGACTTAAATTGAAGAAAGTAGGGAAAACCACTAGACCACTCAGGTATGACCTAAATGAAATCCCTTATGATTATACAGTGGAAGTGAGAAATAGATTTAAGGGTCTAGATCTGATAGATAGAGTGCCTGATGAACTATGGATGGAGGTTCATGACATTGTACAGGAGACAAGGATCAAGACCATCCCCATGGAAAAGAAATGTAAAAAAGCAAAATGGCTGTCTGGGGAGGCCTTACAAATAGCTGTGAAAAGAAGAGAGGCAAAAAGCAAAGGAGAAAAGGAAAGATATAAGCATCTGAATGCAGAGTTCCAAGGAACAGCAAGAAGGGATAAGAAAGCCTTCCTCAGCAATAAATGCAAAGAAATAGGGGGAAAGAACAGAATGGGAAAGACTAGAGATCTCTTCAAGAAAATGAGAGATACCAAGGGAACATTTCATGCAAAGATGGGCTCGATAAAGGACAGAAATGGTATAGACTTAACAGAAGCAGAAGATATTAAGAAGAGATGGCAAGAATACACAGAAGAACTGTACAAAAAAGATCTTCATGACCCAGATAATCCTGATGGTGTGATCAGTCACCTAGAGCCAGACATCCTGGAATGTGAAGTCCAGCGGGCCTTAGAAAGCATCACTATGAACAAAGCTAGTGGAGGTGATGGAATTCCAGTGGAGCTATTTCAAATCCTGAAAGATGATGCTATGAAAGTGCTGCACTCAATATGCTAGCAAATTTGGAAAACTCAGCAGTGGCCACAGGACTGGGAAAAGTCAGTTTTCATTCCAATCCCAAAGAAAGGCAATGCCAAAAAATGCTCAAACTACTGCACAGTTGCACTCATCTCACACGCTAGAAAAGTAACGTTCAAAATTCTCCAAGCCAGGCTTCAGCAATACATGAACCGTGAACTTCCAGATGTTCAAGCTGGTTTTAGAAAAGGCAGAGGAACCAGAGATCAAATTGCCAACATCTGCTGGATCATGGAAAAAGCAAGAGAGTTCCAGAAAAACATCTATTTCTGCTTCATTGACTGTGCCATAGCCTTTGACTGTGTGGATTAAAATAAACTGTGGAAAATTCTGAAAGAGATGGGAATACCAGACCACCTGACCTGCCTCTTGAGAAATCTGTATGCAGGTCAGGAAGCAACAGTTAGAACTGGACATGGAACAACAGACTGATTCCAAATAGGAAAAGGAGTATGTCAAGGCTGTCTATTGTCACTCTGCTTATTTAACTTCTATGCAGAGTACATCATGAGAAACGCTGGGCTGGAAGAAGCACAAGCTGGAATCAAGATTGCTGGGAGAAACATCAATAACCTCAGATATGCAGATGACACCACCCTTATGGCAGAAAGTGAAGAGGAACTAAAAAGCCTCTTGATGAAAGTGAAAGAGGAGAGTGAAAAAGTTGGCTTAAAGCTCAACATTCAGAAAACTAAGATTATAGCATCTGATCCCATCACTTCATAGGAAATAGGTGGGGAAACATTGGAAACAGTGTCAGACTTTATTTTTTGGGGCTCCAAAATCACTGCAGATGGTGATTGCAGCCATGGGAGGGATGTTCAGGATTGGGAACATATGTACGTCCGTGGCAGATTCACGTTGATGTATGGCAAAACCAATACAGTATTGTAAAGTAAAATTAAAAAAAAAATAAAATAAAAATAAAGAAAAGAGGGAAAATCACTAGCCCATCAGGTATTATATATATATATATATGTATATGTATATATATATATGTATATGTATATATATATAACTACCCTTCCTGGGGGATGGGAAAAGTACCATTTGCAGAGATAAAGAAATAACTAACCAAGTTTGGAATAGGTTAAGATTTACAAAGAAAAAGATAACTGTGCAATGGGCCTTCCAGCGCAGACAATACATGAGGTGTTAAAAGCCATGGGCGTTTGAAAGAGCACCACATGTTTGCCCTTTAGGGTGGTTTAGAAAAAGTATGTGTGGTGGGGAGAGTGCAAAATGAAGCTCCAGCTTGCAGAGTGGAAGCCTAACGTGATGTGCATTGCATCTTTTAGCGAGCCTCTTAAATGTCTCCACAGCCTCCAGATTCTCCCTTCTTCAGTCCTGAAAGTTGTTATCAAGTCATTCTTTTTAAAATTTGCTTTGCTCATTTTCCTGCCAAAAAGCCAGCATAGACATCCATGGCCTGAAACGCACAGTTTGACTTCGTTGCTGTGTTCTAGGGTTCATAGAAGTGAAGCGCTTGAGACAGCGCCTGGCACGTGACGAGAGCCCACTTCATGTTCATTACCCTTGTGCTTGTTGTCAGCCTGGCATTCTTGCACTCTTGAGGCTATTCTAATTTTTTCTATCATTCTTCATTCTGTCCAAACCAGGCTTCTCACTGTTCTCCAGATATGCTGTGTTTCTTTCTACCTTTCTTGGCCTTCTGTGTTATCTTCATGGGTTGAAGTCTTAGCCATACTTCAGACTCTCACTCAGACATCACCCCATTTCCATTAGTCAAAAATTATTTTTCCTTTCTTCTCACAGGATTTTGCTTGAACTTAAATAACTACTATGTTAAATAACTGTATTTAACATAGAACCTTATATATAGTTAGTTATGCCTAAGGCATTTTCTATATCTGCTTGGCTCTAATTGGTTCTTCTTTTTGATCTGTTTTTCTTCTGCCAAGGAATAGTACTGTATATTTTTGATGAAGGTCTTTTTAGTTTCCTTTTCTTATTGTGAAAGCCAGTTATGGGTAGGTAGGATTGTCTTTAAGAGAGTCATAAAGAAATCTAACAATTTCTGTCTTTTATTTTAAAAATGTATGAATATTATTAATTTTTGCCTGAAATCTTTAACTAATGCACCAAGAAAAGAAAATAAAAAGAAGAGAAATGAACATTGCTCCTCATTATAATACATAATATAACTAGAATTACTTGGAGGAGGTATGATTATCCAATTGGAAATATCAATCCAGTTTTTTTGTGAGAATGAACTGAAAAACTATTGGGGTTATTAAAAACTTTGGTAAAGTAATCATGAACAGACAATACTTTGACAATATGCCTATTAAAAAATACATGTGTTTATTTATTTCGGGAGAAGACAATGACATGTAATAGATAGCACTAGCAACAGAAATAGAAAATGCTTGAGAATAATTCCAAGAAATGTTTAGAACTATGAGAAGAAACAAACCCAAGAATTACTGAAGAAGGTGGAAGAAAACAAGTAAATGGAAAAATATACCAAATTCCTTGGGATATCTTAATACTGTGAAACAAGCTTATCTCTAAATTTAAGACAAACTAAAGTAAAAGTTCAGTGGTTTTGTTATTTATTATCATTAGACCTTGAAAATGGTTCTAAGATTCATCTGCAGACTAGAGACTTTGAAAAAGGCCATTCTGGATGGGAATAGTCCTACTCACTATTTAAATATATTACATCGCTGTATCTAGAATAACATAGAAAGGGTTCAGGGGCAGGGGCACAAATTAATAATTTAGAGGAGGAAGTCCAGAAACTGACTCAAGAAAATTAAAGCGTTTAATATAGTAACCGTGAACAAAGAAAAGTGGCATTGGGACCACTGGCTAACTTTGGGAAAAAATGAGGTTATAGCACCAGAACACAGTTTGGCTATCTTCTAAACAATTAGTGGTTTAAAGTGCTGACAACCATTTTATTAGCTCTCACAGTTCATGTGGGTCAGAAATTTGGGAAGGACGCCGTTGAGTTGGTTTGGCTCAGGTTCTCTCATGCAGTTGTGGTCAGTGGTACTTGGAGCTGAAAGAGCTGGATATTGAAGCAACTGGGCTCTGGCTGAGCATCTCCAGTCTCGGGGCCTCTTGATGTGATTCCTCCTTATGCACTACTTTGGGCTTCCTCACAGCACGGAAGTCTCAAGGATCAAGATCGCTTACTTTTCTTAAAATCGAAGTTTAATTAGTGTACAATATTATATGAGTTACAGTGGCACCATTGGTTCACCATTTTTAAAGGTCATATTCAAATTATAGTTATGAAATATTGGCTATAGTCTCCATTTATACAATATATCCTTGTAACTAATTTTATTCTGTATAGTTTGTGCCTGTTTATCTCATACCCCTCTATTGCCTCTCTCCCCTTCCCAGTTCCCACTGGTAATCACCAGTTTGTTCCCTGTATCAGTGACTCTGCTTCTTTTTTGTTATATTCACTAGTTCGTTATATTTTTTAGATTCCACATGTAAGTAGTATTATATAGTATTTGTGTTTTTCTGTCTGACTTATTTTACTTAGCATAATGCCCTTCAAGCCCACTCATGTTGCTGCAAATGGCGGCAGTTTTATTATTTTTCATGGCTGGGTAATATTGTTTGTGTCTCTCTGTTTATGTACGTGTAACATCTTTATCCATTCATCTGTTGATGGATACTTAGATTGCTTCCTTAAAAATTTCAAATTTTTTGGCATAGAGAATTATTTACTGAGATTAAAATTCTATCCATCAGTGTACTATAAGGGTCTTTTCACACTGTGGAAGTTAAACTGGCATTTTAGTGATTATAGAATTTCAGACTGCTATAATGACAGGTAACATAGATTTTTCCTTGCACTGGGAACATATTTTAACCTTAAGGGTCGACATGTAATGACCACTCCTGGCCACTTATCCCCCATTGTTCAAATCATGCTGACATATAAGTCAGTGACTGGAGATGCTTTTTAAAAATTGTTGCTGTTGTTCACTTGCTAAGTCATGTCCAACTCTCTGTGACCCCATGAACTGTGGCATGCCAGGCTTCTCCATCCTTCATTGTCTCCCAGAGCTTGCTCGAACTCATGTTCATTGACTTGGTGATGCCATCCAGCCCCCTCATCCTCTGTCATCCCCTTCTTCTGCTTTCAAGCTTTCCCAGCATCAGGGTCTTTTCCAATGAGTCGGCTCTTTGCATCCGGTGGCCAAAGTATTGGAGCTTCAGCTTTAGCATCAATCCTTTCAATGAATACTCAGGGTTGATGTCCTTTAGGATTTGCTGATTTTATCTCTTTGCTGTTCAAGGGACTCTCAAGAGTCTTCTCCAGCACCACAGTTCAGAGACATCAATTTTTCGGCACTTAGCCTTCTTTATTAAGGTCCAACTCTCACATTCATAGGTGCGAGTGGATTTTCACATGAGTGGATTTCCCGGTGACTCAGATGGTAAAGAATCCACCCGCAATGCAGAAGTCCCTCATTCAATCCCTGAGTCAGGAAGATTCCCTCAGAAGGGAATGGCAACCCACTCCAGTGTTCTTGCCTGGGAAATTCCATGGACAGAGGAGCTTGGCAGGCTACAGTCCATGGGGTTGCAGAGTCAGACATGACTGAACAACTAACACTTTCACTCATATTTGTACATAACTACTGGAAAAACCATAGCTTTTACTATATGAACTGTTACTGGCAAAATGATGTCTCTGCTTTTTAATATGCTGTCTAGTTTATCAGCAACTGTCTTTTAATTTTGTGGCTGCAACCATCCACAGTGATTTTGGAGCCCAAGAAAATAAAATCTGTCACTGTTTCCACTTTTTCCCCATCTATTTTTTAATATCTCTGGTCTATTAAGATTAATAATTGATTACGTTGAATTCCTTAAAAATATTTAGGATTGTACTTTAAGTTAGAAAGATGAACATGAATGTTTTCTTGAATATGAAACTATGTAGCATATCAGTCTAAAGACAAAATAATTATTTTAAATGAGATTGACATTTGTTTTAATTGTGGAATAAAAGAAAAAAAAATGTTTGGAAGGCTCTAGGTATGAGCATTTCTATTTTCAGTTCACCAGAGCTGTAAAAGTTATTAGACTATGTTCAGACTGCTAACAGATTGGCTGAAGTCTTAAGAGAAAGTATTACAGCAAGCTAGACAGGAGTTGAATTGCCTTTGGCTACTGAGAAGTCACTTAGTTATCACAGCATAGTTAACCACATTCTGTTGGTTAACATTGAAAGACAAGCCCATCGAGATTCAAGGGTAGGGGCCATAGACTCAGTTTCTTGATGGAAGATTGTCAATGTCATTATAAGCAGAGCACGTGGGATGGGAGATATTGTTCCCGTCATCTTTGGAAAGTACAGTCTGCCACATTCTGTCACATCTTGCTGGCAGGAACTTCATGGAATAATCTGGGGAAAGTCTTCCTGTCTCTCTACTCTGAGAGCCAGCATCATAAATCTATAATTTTCAAACTTTAGCACATGTCAGAATCACCTGGAGGGTTTCTTAAAACACAGATTTCTGGATCCCACCCCAGAGTTTCCAATTCATTGTTTCAGAGGTTGGAGGGTGAGAATGTCCATTTCTCATAAATTCCAAGGTGGTGCGGCTGCCATACATCTGAGGACCACATATGAGAACCATTGTTCTAGATCTTAGCATTGGCTTACTCCTGTTCTTTAGACGAGCTTCCCCAGTGGCTCAATGGTAAGAAATCTGCCTGCAGTGCAGGGGACGCAGGTTAGACCCTGGGTGGGAAAGATTTCCTAGAGGAGGAAATGGCAACTCACTCTAGTTTTCTTGCTGGGGAAATCCCATGGACAGAGGACCCTGGCAAGCTATAGTCCATAGGGTTGCAAAGATTCAGGTACAGCTGAGTACTCACACAAATAAACACACAAATCCTTTAGATGAAATATTATGGGTCATGTTAAAGCAATTTTTCCCCATGTATTGAATCAGTCTTCAGGTTTATTCTAGACCATATCTGCTTTCGTGGTTGGCTTAGGGAAATTAGAGGGCGGACAAAATTAGGAGGGATTTTCAGTCTTTTGTGAATCTCAGTGGGCTTATCTGTACCCCTCCCCTTTGGGAGTGACAAGGATAATTGCGTTTATGGTGAAAGGGAATATGAAAGAAGATATCTGTTGCTTTCTGACCACTTAAACAGTTTTTGCTTCAAGTGCCAATGATGAAACTTCTTCACCTGGTGGCTGTTGATAACCTAAGACAAACTCTGTTCATATAGTGATGGACAATATCCTAGTAGGGTCCCATGTGACAAGGGTTTCTATATTGCCCAAAACTCCTTACCAATTCAGCATAGTGATGATGCTGAGAAACAAATTAAAAGAAGCAATCTGGGATTTTATCAGATTGAAATATTCTTACAATCTTTCATGGCTCAAAAATTTCAAGTGTAATTAGTCCTTGTGGAGGAACCTGAGGTTAGCTGTAAAATCAGAAAAATGAGACCAGATTGTACTGAATTTGGTGATGATTTCATGGAGACTCAGCATTCAGAGGATATCTGGAGATTTATTTTCCCTGGTTTTACAATTCAAGGTTAACAACTCTGAATTTTGTAGAAACCAGAATTCTCTGACCAATAAGGCTTTGTACAGTTAACTTCAATACTCTAACCAAATAAAGCAGGCAGAGAGGGTACCAAGGCTGTTCAAGGACAAGTTTGTATTTTGGGCTCTGATCCTTGTCTCTATTGTTCTAGGATTATAGTCTTGTCTAGTTGGACTAGATAAAAGGTTGTTCAACCTTTTTTTTAAAGGATGAATAATTTCAACTTCAAGTTGTAGAGCTCTTAGTTTATTAGAAATGTATCTCCTATTTGCCTATTCATTATCTATCATCTGTTTATCAATCTACCTATATCTATCTGTCTATAGATAAAGCAAGAGAGTTCTGGAAAAACATCTATTTCTGCTTTATTGACTATGCCAAAGCCTTTGACTATGTGGATCACCATAAACTGTGGAAAATTCTGAATGAAATTGGAATACCAGACCACCTGACCTGCCTCTTGAGAAACCTATATGCAGGTCAGGAAGAAACAGTTAGAACTGGACATGGAACAACAGACTGGTTCAAAATAGGAAATGGAGTACCCCAAGGCTGTATATTGTCACCCTGCTTATTTAACTTCTATGCAGAGTACATCTTGAGAAACGCTGGTCTGGAAGAATCACAAGCTGGAATCAAGATTGCCAGGAGAAATATCAATAACCTCAGATATGCAGATGACACCACCCTTATGGCAGAAAGTGAAGAGGAACTAAAAAGCCTCTTGATGAAAGTAAAAGAGGAGAGTGAAAAAGTTGGCTTAAAGTTCAGCATTCAGACAACTAAGATCATGGCATCCTGTCCCATCACTTCATGGGAAATAGATGGAGAAACAGTGGAAACAGTGTCAGACTTTATTTTTGGGGACTCCAAAATCACTGTAGATGGTGATTGCATCCTTGGAAGGAAAGTGATGACCAACCTAGAGAGCATATTAAAAAGCAGAGACATTACTTTGTCAACAAAGGTCTGTCTAGTCAAGGCTATGGTTTTTCCAGTAGTCATATATGGATGTGAGAGTTGGACTCTAAAGAAAGCTGAGTGCCAAAGAATTGATGCTTTTGAACTGTGGTGTTGGACAAGACTCTTGAGAGTCCCTTGGACTGCAAGAAGGTCCAACCAGTCCATCCTAGAGATCAGTCCTGGGTGTTCACTGGAAGGACTGATGTTGAAGCTGAAACTCCAATAGTTTGGCCACCTGATGTGAAGAGCTGACTCATTGGAAAAGACCCTGATCCTGGGAAAGATTGAAGGCAGGAGGAGAAGGGGATGACAGAGGATGAGATGGTTGGATGGCATCACTGACTCAATGGACATGAGTTTGGTTAAATCCGGGAGTTGGTGATGGACAGGGAGGCTTGGCGTGCTGCGGTTCATGGGGTCGCAGAGTTGGACACCACTGAGTGAAGTGAACTGAGTCAATATATTCAGAAAAATGAACTCAGTAAGATATAGATATAAAATATCTTAATTTTCTCCAATAATTAACTTCAAACATACTCAGTTGAATTGCCCTTTTTCATCCAATATCTACAATTGGAAGAGCCCATTGTCTTCTAGTCTCTTCTAGGTATCCAGAGTTCACTTTATGGCTTTTATCTTATATCCAGTTCAAAGCACTACCTGTTCTCTAATTTGTCCTTGATCATGAATTGAGCCTTGCAAGGGAAAGGGGAGGAGCCTCCCTTCTGCCCTACTCCCTTTTCCGGGTTACTGTATATCCTTTGGAGTGTTCAGATCTGTCCAGAAGGATGGGGAAAAGTGGAATTAAATAGCACTGCTTTGGTTCCCCCTTTTTATTTGATGGCTTCTGTATAAGCGGCACCAAAAGCCTGGCTTCTCTACAGTATGTATGTGTTTGTTCTTCACGGGATCTATGGCAGAATACCCACTGCATCACCCCTGACGTGGGAGATGGGCTCCTGAAGGACTTCTTCAAAGTCCCATCAGCCTTAGACACAATTGTACAGCCTAGAACTCACTGCTTGGACTCCCTTGTCCATCAGGTAGCCTCTTTAGTTATCTTCTGTGGCATTCCCTCCCAGTGGAAACTCAAGCATCCTCAAATCCTTGCCACTTCAGATGGTAGGGGTACAGGCTAGTCCACTGACCCCTCTCCCTCATTTTACTCTATTTCCCTCTAATTCCTTTGCTCTGATACACCTGGGCAGGGGTACAGAGCGCCTCATGTGCTACATATGAAGATATCTGGTTGGGAACGGTGATGCTAGTCTATCTTCTTTGCAAGCACTTTCCTGTCTCTACAAATGGCTTTTACCGTTATCATACTCACAGGTGATAATGTTTCGTAACATTAAGATGAAAGATGATTTGTTTCATAACAAATACTTTGTATTTCCCTCTTTATCTTTTATCATGAAATAAAATTCAGAGACAATAAAATATCATAAAAGAACATATTTTAATTTAAAAAGAGTAATATAATGCTTTAACTATAAGGGAAAAAGAATGTAATTTATTATAAAATAATATGTACTCTATATTAATATGTAAGTGCTCAAGCAGGATTATACTAGAAAACAGAATGAAGTAGTCTGATGCTTGTGGCTACTTATGATGAATACTTGGATTTAAGGTAAAGTCAGAAGCCATTCGGTATAAAGGAAGGAAAATTAAAGGGCAGAGAAGTGAGGGAACCCTAATTAAAACTATTGGAATGATTAATAATAACCTGACTTATATATACATGATTAAAAAGAAAAAGGAAATAGCCTTTGACAAGGTTTGGATAAGAATGCCATGGGAAATGACTAAGTGTCAAAATGGAGAAAATGAAGAATTAGCAAAGTAACTAGTCTCACTTATAAGCGTAACGTAAAGCTAATTCCTTTCCTATGACACAGGTTAGGTCAGTTTTTAGATAACTCAGATAATATATTTCCTATCTTGAAATGCCACCACCATACGTGCAAACATGTATTTGGCAATGTCTGGCACGACATGGTAAATGTATGTCTTTTGTGAAGACACAAGAAGTGTGAAGCTCATCCTGATTGGGTGGGACTTTCTCATGGTTTTAGGATGTCTGACACTTCACCTAAATTTTTCCCATGAAATGCCTGAAGTGTCCCACAAACATAGCAAGAACAACGAAAAAAAAAAAAAACCTCAAAATTTCTGAAATGCTCCCTAGAACATAGGGGTGTAGTTCCTCCTTTGTGGGAAACATGTCTTAAAATATTTTTTTAGTATTAAGCTAGTTATCCCAATGATGAATCCTAGTAAGAACTGCTTTTGTGAATTAAGCTTTAGTATGATGTCACTGGTTTATCCTGAAATCTGATACTGTATTTTCAACAAATGTAGTATTGAGGATGCTGTTCACATCACAAACAGTCTTCTGTGTAGGAAATGAGAGATGCATTTGTGAGTCAGCACTGAGATATGTCAGCTTCTTTTGAGTACTACTCACTTTGAGTCATGTATCTAATCACGTTTTGCTCTTCATGTTGGGCAAATGAAAGCTTAGTGTTAAATTTTTGATCTCTGTTCACAAGTCAATGGGATGGGATAGAGTGCCTTGTATATAATGATTTCATTCTTAATTTTTAACTTCTTTTCTACCCTCTTCCCTCTTTTGCTATTATCACTTCATGAATGTATCTGTTTTTAAAATAAATATTTTTTCTCTGTTGGGACAAAATAGCTCAAGACTCCCAGTTTTTAGATTGCAAAGAGAACACATGCTATAATCTCCCCCTCCTTGCACCAAATTCCTAACACTATACAGTAAGGATGCCACATATGAAAGAGTTCCATCCCAAGACATGTTTGTAAGTCCAATTTATTAATAAGTCCAACAAAGGTAGTCTAGGTACCCAAGTAACACAATTGGCAATATAGTACTGTACTGTAATTTGATGTTTTCGAATCCTGGTGCTGGAGAAGACTCTTGAGAGTCTTTTGGACTGCAAGGAGATCAAATCAGTCAATCCTAAAGGAAATTGACCTTGAATATTCATTAGAAGACTGATGCTAAAGCTGACGCTCTGATACTTTGGCCACTGGATGTGAAGGGTTGACTCATTGGCAAAGACCCTGTTGCTGGGAAAGACTGAGAGCAGGAGAAAGGGGTGACAGAGTATAAGATGGTTGGATGGCATCACTGACTCAGTGGACATGAGTTTGGGTAAACTCTGGGAGATAGTGAAAGACAGGGAGGCCTGGCATGCTGCAGTCCATGGGGTTGCAAAGAGCTGGACATGACTTAGCTACTGAACAACAACAACAACAACTGTAATAGGTTTATAATGCTTTTCACATAAACAACTTCCAAGAAACAAATACAAAATACAAAGAAAACAGTTTTAATGTTACAATACCTTGAAAAGTACAGTAGTAGAGTACAGTAGCTGGCCTACAGGGGCTGGCGTCAAGTGAACAGACAAGTAGAGTTACTCTCTAGAGGAGGAAGAAGAGGTGGGAGATGATAGAGCTGAAGGGTCATCAACAGTAGGAGATGGAGGGCAAGTGTCAACTTCATTCATGCCTGATGTTGGTGGAATGCATGTCTGCATCTTTGAAAGCTCATAACTTGAAGATTTGCATGTAGGAGACTTACTGTATATATTCATAACTATGGTTGCAAATAAGAAAGGCAGCTTTTGTGGGCCAGAAGCTGTGAGGATGGAAACAGCTAAAAAGCTTGGGACCTTTGCAGATGATGTCTACCCAAGAAAGGCCCATAGAATGTGGAGGCCACGGATAATGGGCATGATGGTAGGGGGAGGTCAGCTGGTTCGACTGATTGTTCAGCACCACCTTCTTTCCACATCAGTTGCTACATATCACCAGCTGCACTTTGGTGAATGCAAAATATTTTTTCTTGGAATTTGAAGTCAAAACATGAAGACCACATGGTTCCTCAATAGAAGATGGCTGGGAGGGATTAAATTTTTTGTGCAGTAGTAAGTTCTGTGTAGTAGGAAAGAGTGAGGTTCTCTGAAGATTTTCATCACATTGACCGCCATCCCCTAGACTGCCATCATGAGTTGCTCAAAGATAAAAATCAATAAGCTTCACTTCAGTAACAACAAAATTGACAGGATAAAATTGAAACTGTTAGTCACTCAGTCATGTCCAGTTCTTTGCAACCCCATGGACTGTAGCCTGCCAGGCTCCTCTGTCCATGGAATTCTCCAGGCAAGAATACTAGAGTGGATTGCCAGTCTCTTCTCCAGGAGATCTTCCCAACCCAGGGATTGAACCTAGGTCTCCTGCATTGCAGGTGGATTCTTTACTGTCTGAGCCACCTAGGAAGCCCAGAAAGGATAAAGCGTCATCCCAGTGAGCATTTTACAGCATATGTGTCTTATTAGCCACCTTCGAATATTAAGGTGGGTTATAAACAATCATAGTGGTGTGATTATTAGTCATATCTCTCCACTAATGCAACTACATATAATGGTTACATTGAATCATTTTCATTCTTTTTCTTTTTAAAAATCCTGTTAGCTCCTTCAGTATTCTAGCATTTAATCCTAACGCTTATTCTTGCTAGGTACAAATAATTTTAGGTTTACTTTAACGTTAATAATTTACACTGAACTTAAGTCAACTTTCCTATTCTTATTGGTAATTCTCTGCAAGAAGTTATGCAGAGAAATAACACCTCTTCCTTATGAATAACAGGATAATAGTAGGCTGTCTGTCATAGAATAAAATGATACAATTGACCAACTGTCAGGGAATGTTCTCTGAAATCTGAATTAGTCTGCTGGCTGTAGTTAAGGATGTTGTTTTGTTATAGAAAGAATTTTCTCTCTGTGAGGTCAGTTGGCTCAGGTAAGGAATAAATGAGCAACCTTAGCACTCCCCTCCCTTAAGTAGCATACCCTCTAACCAAGTGAATTACTTATATAATATTTATTACTCATTAGAGACACAGTTCCATTGTGTATTAAGATCATGATGCCAACTGGATTCGTGTCTCCAATCATCTTGGAAGGTAGGGAAAAAGAACCTGTGGAAAGATGGAAGAAAGCCAAGAAACAGGAATGGGTAATGGGATGAAGTATAAGTTAGTTTTAAACACAGGCACTGAAATTCATTCAAAAGTTTTTTGACCCAGTTTGGAAAAAACAGTTGTGTTGGTTTCCTTGTATAAAAGAAGTTTTAAAGCGTTGATGTGGTAATATATGAATACTAAACTGTATTGTTTCTTTTGTTCTGTCTTTCCTCTTCGGCAGGTGGGAGAGCTGTTACTGTATTTTTAAGGAAACCAGGAAATCAAAGTTTCTTTTGTGGCCTTGAGGTTTGGTACTTGGTTGTCCGATTATCCAGTGTTTCATGACATGTCACAAAAAGTAAAGGACAAGAGAAAAAGGTTATTTTTCCCCTAGGCAGTGGAAAAATTAAAGCTTTGCGGGGATAGAAGAGTTCCGCAGAGAAGGGGGCTGAAGGATCGTTGGGTGGTGGAGACCAGTCTCTCCAAAAAGTAGTCTAGGCGGCGTCATGACTCCCAGGGAGGGGCATTAAGAGCCGTCACATGGGCAGTGGTGATATGGATACCACTTGCGGAGTGGTTCCCCTTGGCATGTGAGTGGGCGTGATGAGCACTCATCACTGTGACCAAGATCTTTCCTGTATTTCCACAGAGTTCTGTAAGCTCAGGGATCTTCCTCTTAAGAGAGGAGTAGAGGCTATTTAAAATGACTGATACTGCTAACCATGGCTAGTTAGATAGATCTGATTTGATATAATGAGGAAAGATGACATTTCTTGGCACTTTGAGGATGAGGGGCGGTGATTACGCTAGCATGCACACTTTACCTCATTCACTCCTGAGAGTTTCTAAAGGAATGTGGTGTTATTCCTTGCTGTTCACAGCCTTATCATAACTCCTAAACATACAAAAGTGTGGAAACAATCTTTTATTTTGTGAAAACTCTTTTTTTAAAAAAGGGCCAATTGATTTTAACTGCAGCATATTGGAAGTGACAGTTATATTAATAAATACATCATATAATTTAAGAAGAAATTACTTTTAATTAGTAGAAGTTCAAGTTGCAATCTGCAACTTACCATGTAAAACAAATAGACTATAAACTTCGTGGCTGATTTGTGAGTTCCCAGAGACCAACGAGTAATTGTTTGACTTCCTGTTTTAAAGAATATACCTAAGTGACAAATAGAATCATTATTAAAATATGCTGAGGCTAGTGTAATTGAATTTGTCTCGGAGTTGGGCTTTCCTTGTGGCTCAGCTGGTAAAGAATCCACTTGCAATGTGGGAGACCTGGGTTCGATCCCTGGATTGGGAAGATCCCCCAGAGAAGGGAAAGGCTACCCACTCCAGTATTTTGGCCTGGAGAATTCCGTGGACTGCATAGTCAATGGGGTCACCAAGAGTCAGACACGACTGAGTGTAAATGCTTTTCTGCTGTGGTATAAACTATTTTAAAAATGCTCTAAAATGGACAACAAACATAACCTCTGATTCAGTTGGCACATGCTTCAGAAGTTGCAGGGTTTTCTTACAATTCTATCAAGAAATAATTAGCTGAAAAGATGAAAATGGTACCTAAGATTAATGATAACATCAATAAGCTATTTGAACTCAATAGGCTAAAAATGAACACATGGAACACAGCAATTAAGCAGATTTGGTTTAAATAAAGCACTCTTACTTGCCAGGAAATTGACCACTGCACTTATGTTTCCACTGGGAAGTATTTCTTGGGATTGGGGCAACCAAAGCATTTCAAAAACAATGGAAACAATAACCAAGCTAAAAATACTTCAGAAAGAAAGAAAGAAAAAGCTCTCCTTGCCATTATTATCTTAAATTCTCAGTAAAATAACAGAGCAGATATTAAGAAAAAAAGTACGATATATGCATCGAGAGTAGTGAAAGCCTGGGTGATAAATAGCATGGGCTTATACAGAACAGATCATGCCAGATGTATTCAATTGCATTCATTTGATCAAATTACAAAGTGGCTGAAAGGAATTAAGTAGATGTAATACATCTGGACTTTACTAAATCATTTGATTTATGCCTTATGAAAGCTTGCTTAAAATTTTGATTAAAGTTAGCTTAACTATTTATACTAACACATAGATGGAAACAAACTCATAAGAAAAAACGGAGGTGAGATTCAGCAGCAATATACCTGAGCTGAAGAAGAGGGATACGGCAAGCTCCAAAATGGGCACTGGAGAAGCAGTTGGTCCCAAAAGACAGTGAGCACTGTTAAACGAGAGGGGCTTCCCAGGTGCCGCTAGTGGTGAAGAACCCACCTGTCAAGCAGGAGACACACATTCCATCCCTGGGGAGAGAAAATCCCTGGGGAATAAAATGGCAGCCCACTCCAGTATTCTTGCCAGGAGAATCCCATGGACAGAGGAGCCTGGTGGGCTACAGTCCACGGGGATGCAGTCGGCCACGACCATCCATCTGAGCACACATTACAATACAAAAGAGTAGAAAGGTGAGCTGCTAATATGGAGTGAGGGGATGGAATGGGTTTCTCAATATTTATTTTAATGGATTTGGGAACATTGGATATATTTACAACATAAGAAATAGTGTATATATTGTCAGTTTGTAAATGTGCAGGCAAGAGGGTCTCTGGTCTGATAGTCTTGTTCTGAGAACAATTTTAGCTGTCAAAAGTTGTGTTATAAAATCTATTGTGTCCATGTAAAAAAAAGGCCTCAGGTCCTAATGAGTCTGAAAATTGCAACCATGTAATATTTCCTCTAGAATGTTTAATAAATTTGCCTCAGACCCCATCTCAGTATTGGTCACTAATAACAGGCTTTGTGTTCTCATTACCATTCACCCTACCATTAGCTCAGTGCTTCCATACATTCTATTCGTCCATATTACCCCTATTATGATAAAGGAAGCAGCTGGTATAACAGTGGCTTCAGTTCTTTTTTCTTACCTGAATGTGTTGGCATCCAGGCATGATCCTGATATAACTGATAATCTGTGTTTTGCAAAACATGTCTTCCAATTTATCAATCACGTCATATCCAATTCAGAATGTGAAAACTCACACTGTCAAATAAAATCTGTAGATAATAGTAAATTGTTTAGGAACATACCCAAAATGTGTGTGGTCTCATTCATTCAGGGTCACTGGCTAACATTTGTAGTAGTTGCCACTAGATGGTGAAATCCTATGATACTATAGTACAGTGATACTCTCATAAATCCCAGAGCTCCCTACTCAGAGCCCAAAGCTTTCCCCAGAACAGCTGACTGCAAAAGGTCTCAGAGCTCCCTAGCAGGAAGACCCATTGACCTTGACAGGGCAGGGAGATGTGTTTTCCCTCTACTCTCCTTACTGTAAAATTTTCCTCAAACCCCACCCTATGCTTATAAAAGCCTTATACACTGCCAAAGCTTATAAACCAGAAAATACAGTAATGTATTAAATAGATATGTAGTCTTTTTTTTTCCAGCAGCACAAAACTCTTTTTAAGTCAAATATATTGTTACTATGAATCATGATTCTGTTTTTATCACTCTATAGAAATGTACAGTAATTGAAAAATAACACACTGGAGTTATTTTAGGACCAAGAATTAAAGTGTAAAAAGAAAATGGGTAACAGAAATGAAAATAATTGTCATTTTTGGAATTTGGACATTTATCAACACTTGGAAGTCAGGGATCTGTTGTTACCACAGAATTAATTCATATACTAGACAGAGTTAGAGTTTTAACTGTTTTTGAAAAAAAAATTAAAAGCAGTAAATATATATGTTTATTTGACAACCAAGGACAAGTATGAAAATAAAAAAGAAAACATCAAAGCACAAAGCAAAATATTTCATGTTTCACTAGTTGCTGAGATGCTCTCAACATTTAAGATCAGGTCTTTACTGAGTCTTGCATATATCTTGGCTTGGTGTATGCCTCAGTGGTAAAGAATACGTGTGTGAATGTGGGAGGCACAGGAGATGTGGGTTCAACCCCTGAGTCAGGAAGATCCCCTGGAGGAGGAGATAGCAAACTACTCCAGTATTCTTGCCTGGAAAATCCCATGGACAGAGGAACCTGGTGGGCTATAGTCCACTGGGTTGTAAAGAGTTGGACATGACTTAGCAACTGAGCATGCATGCAAGAGATATCCAGCTTTTTTCACCCCAATTACACAGTTATCTAATATGCACAGTCATCAAGGTCATAGAAGTGGGATATAGCATGAACTATTTACAAAATTTGCTTATTCAAGAGAGCCCCCCACTTCCTCCCCTTTTGGGGGAACATCAGGTTTAATGAGAGTTCTATTGTCCAACCACTGGGAAAACCAGCTCATTAAGTCCCCAACCAGAGGTAAGGGTGACCCACGGGGCCATTCCTGTCTTAGATGCCTTTGTCTCATCAAACAAGATAAGTGGTTTTCTTGGAGTCCAGGCAATGCAGAAACAAGAGTCTCTAGATAAACCAACTTGTTATAATCTTTAGATGGTTACCTCTGAAATAACAAGTTTTCTTGAGCCACAAGATCTTCTGGACAGGATATATTTGGCCTGGATTTGATCACTTCCTTAGTGAACGCACTGCTCACAATTAAGGTGGTGGATTACCTCTGACTTAGGGAGGCACCATTGACATTAAGGAATGAAGTGGTGTGGACAGTTGGAGTGAAGCTGTGGAGTGACGACAGGGGTTGTGATCAGAGAGTCAGGAATAAAGCAGAATTTTTGTGATGCAGGAAGACATATTTTGTGTGTTGCTGCTAGCGAGGCCAAGGTGGACCACAAGGCCTAGTCTGAATAGGAGCCATTACTGGAAAGAAGACTGCCACTGCTCCTCTGTTGAGGGATAAAAAGAGTTTGTGTGTTCTCCACTTGCTGCTTATTAGGGGTTTATTTTAAATTAAAAAAAAAATGTACTTGGAAGTTTGGTTTTATTCAGGTATAGTGCCTGCAGATCAGAAGATAATTGCCCCTGAAAAGATAGTTTGTGACAGTTCCCAAGAGAAGAAAGGAAGCCATCCTGTGCAGGGCCACATGGGTAAGTGCCAGGGCCAGTTAAGAGGTGAAGAAGCAAGGGTCAAAAGCCTCTGTTCTGATTCTCCAAGGAAGGATGGGTGGAGACTTCCCAAGTGGCTCAGTGGTAAAGAAGCTGCCTGCCAATGCAGGAGATACAAGAGACATGGATTTGACCCCTGGGTTGGGAAGATCCCCTGGAGGAGGAAATGGCAACCCGCTCCAGTATTCTTGCCTGGAGAATTCCATGGACAGAGGAGCCTGGCGGGCTGCAGTCCATGGGGTTGCACAGAGTCAGACACGACTGAGGGACAGCACTGAACAAGAAGGATAACAGCTGAGGATTTGGATCGGATAGTTTGAATCAGTGGGTAGACTCTGGGATGCTTGCTTGTCTAGCACCTGGCCCTAGAGTGGTTAGAGTGGAGGAATATTGCTTCCTGGAGTGTAAAATTCAGATAAGAGGAGATGGTCCTGAGTTTGGGCTTGAATTAGTTAATTTACATGTGAAAGGTACACTTCAGGATTTGCTATCTCTAAGAACTGGCTAGCCCTTGAGGATCATCCTAGTCGGAAAGAATCCAAGTGCCAGACCTTCCAGAATACAAAAAATAGGACTTCCCTGGTGGTCCAATTGATTAAGAATCTACCTGCGGGTGCAGAGGGTGGGGGTTTGATCTCAGCTTGGAGAACTAAGATCCCACATGCCACAGGGCAACTAAGCCAGTGTACTGTAACAAAGAGCCTATGCAGGCAAAATTATTTTTTAAAAAATATAAAGAAGGAGAAATATAGTTAATATAGGACTTTGGGATGAGAAGTGTCTGAAGAGTGAGGAATTTAAGAACTTAGCCCCAGTAACCTCCTTCAGTTCAATTCAGTCGCTCAGTCGTGTCCGACTCTTTGTGACCCCATGGACTGAAGCATGCCAGGCCTCCCTGTCCATCACCAAATCCAGGAGTTTATTCAAAGTCCATTGAGTCGGTGATGCCATCCAGCCATCTCATTCTCTGTTGTCCCCTTCTCCTCCCGCCTTCACTCTTTCCCAGCATCAGGGTCTTTTCAAATGAGTCAGCTGTTCGCATCAGGTGGCCAAAGTATTGGAGTTTCAGCTTCAGCATCAGTCCTTCCAATGAATATTCAGGACTGATTTCCTGTAGGATGGACTGATTGGATCTCCTTGCAGTCCAAGGGACTCTCAAGAGTCTTTCTCCAACACCACAGTTCAAAAGCATCAACTCTTCGGTGCTCAACTTTCTTTAGAGTCCAACTCTCACATCCATACATGACCACTGGAAAAACCATAGCCTTGACTAGACGAACCTTTGTTGGCAAGGTAATGTCTCTGCTTCTTAATATGCTGTCTAGGTTGGTCATACCTTTTTTTTCAAGGAGTAAGCATCTTTTAATTTCATGGCTGCAGTCACCATAGGCAGTGACTTTGGACCCCTCAAAATAAAGTCTGTCACTGTTTCCACTGAATCCCCATCTATTTGCCATGAAGTGATGGGACCGCGTGCCATGATCTTAGTTTTCTGAATGTTGGGCTTTAAGCCAACTTTTTCACTCTCCTCTTTCACTTTCATCAAGAGGCTCTTTAGTTCCTCTTCGTTTTCTGCCATAAGGGTGGTGTCATCTGCATATCTGAGGTTATTGATATTTCTCCAGGCAATCTTGATTCCAGCTTGTGTTTCATCCAGTCTGACATTTCTTGTGATGTACTCTGCATATAAGTTAAGTTGGCAGGCTGATGATATATAGCCTTGACATACTGCTTTTCCTGTTTGGAACCAGTCTGTTGTTCCATGTCCAGTTCTAACTGTTGCTTCCAGACCTGCATACAGATTTCTCAAGAGACACGTCAGGCGGTCTGGTATTCCCATCTCTTTCAGAATTTTCCACAGTTTATTGTGATCCATGCAGTCAAAGGCTTTGGCATAGTCAATAAAGCAGAAATAGATGTTTTTCTGGAATTCTCTTGCTTTTTCTATGATCCAATGGATGTTAGCGATTTGATCTCTGGTTTCTCGGCTTTTTGAAATCCAGCTTGAACATCTGGACGTTCACAGTTGATGTATTGTTGAAGCCTGGCTTGGAGAATTTTAAGCATTACTTTGCTAGCGTGTGAGATGAGTGCAATTGTGCCAATAGTTTGAGCATTCTTTGGCATTGCCTTTATTTGGGATTGGGATGAAAACTGACCTTTTCCAGTCCTGTGGCCACTGCTGAGTTTTCCAAATTTGCCAGAATATTGAGTGCAGCACTTTCACAGCATTATCTTTCAGGATTTGAAACAGCTCAACTGGAATTCCATCACCTCCATTAGCTTTGCTCTTTGTGATGCGTCCTAAGGCCCACTTAACTTCGCATTCCAGGCTCTCTAGCTCTAGGTGAGTGATCACACCATCATGATTATCTGGGTCATGAAGATCTTTTTGCATAGTTCTTCTGTGTATTCTTGCCACTTATTCTTAATATCTTCTGCTTCTGTTAGGTCCGTACCATTTCTGTCCTTATTGAGCCCATCTTTGCATGAAATGTTCCCTTGGTATCTCTAATTTTCTCGAAGAGCTCTCTAGTCTTTCCCATTCTGTTGTTTGCCTCTATTGCTTTGCATTGATCGCTGAGGAAGGCTTTCTTATCTCTTCTTGCTATTCTTTGGAACTCTGCATTCAGATGCTTATATCTTTCCTTTTCTCCTTTGCTTTTCGCTCCTCTTCTTTTCACAACCATTTATAAGGCCTCCTCAGACAGCCATTTTGCTATTTTGCATTTCTTTTCCATGGGGATGGTCTTGATCCCTGTCTCCTGTACAATGTCACAAACCTCATTCCATAGTTCATCAGGCACTCTGTCTATTAGATCTAGTCCCTTAAATGTATCTCTCACTTCCACTGTATAATCATAAGGGATTTGATTCAGGTCATACCTGAATGGTCTAGTGATTTTCCCTACTTTCTTCAATTTAAGTCTGAATCTGGCAATAAGGATTTCATGACCTGAGCCACAGTCAGCTCCTGGTCCTATTTTTGTTGACTGAATATAGCTTCTCCATCTTTGGCTGCATAGAATATAATCAATCTGATTTTGGAGTTGACCATCTGGTGATGTCCATGTGTAGAGTCTTCTCTTGTGTTGTTGGAAGAGGGTGTTTGCTATGACCAGTGCATTCTCTTGGCAAAACTCTATTAGTCTTTGCCCTAGCATATTCTGTATTCCAAAGCCAAATTTGCCTATTACTCCAGGTATTTCTTCACTTCCTACTTTTGCATTCCAGCCTGCTATAATGAAAAAGACATCTTTTTTGGGTGTTAGTTCTAGAACGTCTTGGAGGTCTTCATAGAACCATTCAGCTTCAGCTTCTTTAGCATTATTGGTCAGGGCATAGACTTGGATTACTCTGATATTGAATGGTTTACCTTGGAAATGAACACAAATCTTTCTGTCATTTTTGAGATTGCATCCAAATACTGCATTTCAGAGTCTTTTGTTGACTATGATGGCTACTCCCATTTCTTCTAAGGGATTCCTGCCCACGGTAGATGTCAACATTCACTCCTGCCATCTCCTATTTGACCACTTCCAATTTGCTTGATTCATGGACCTAACATTCCAGGTTCCTATGCTATACTGCTCTTTACAGAATCGGACTTCACTTCCACCACCAGTCACATCCACAACTGGAGGTTGTTTTTGCTTTGGCTCCGTCTCTTCACTCTTTCTGGAGTTATTTCTCCACTCTTCTCCAGTAGCATATTGGGCACCTACTATCGTGGGGAGTTCATCTTTCAGTGTCCTATCTTTTTGCCTTTTCATACTGTTCATGGGGTTCTCAAGGCAAGAATACTAAAGTGGTTTGCCATTCCCTTCTCCAATGGACTGCGTTTTGTCAGAACTCTCCACCATGACCCGTCTGTCTTGGGTGGCCCCACACAGCATGGCTCATAGTTTCATTGAGTTAGATAAGGCTATGGCCGTGTGATCAGATTGGTTAGTATTCTGTATCCTCCTTATTAAAACTTTAACCTTCCAGGTAAGTGCCTACCTCAGGGTCTTTGCATTTGCTGTTCTCTTTAGCTAAAGCTTCTTCCCTATTTTCTTTCATATATGTACCTGAATAACACTGTAAATCCTTTACCACTCTACTTAAAATTGCACCCTGCTGTACTATTATTTTTTGTTACTACCACTGTGTGACTTGTTGATTTTATCTTTCTCCCATAACTAGAAAGCAGGCTCTATAAAAGCCAGGTGTTTTATATTTTGTTTACTACTGTATCTCCACAGTCTTGAGTGGTGCCTGCAATGACAGGTAATTAATAAGTATCAGTTAAGTGAATCAACAAATGAATGAACAACAATGTTCAACACTAAACTTCAAGCCACTTTATGTTCTCCTGAGGCCTCCAATAACACTGTGCTGTACACGCAAGCTTGGATAATGGTGCTTTGGACAAGGAACTACGGGTAGAGTCCAACTTGAGGTGATGTAGTGCACAGAGAAGGAGGTAGTTCCAGGAGGAAAAACCACTGGTAGGGATCAAGAATTAAGCAAAAGGAGGAATTTAGATTAAACTTGAAGTGTGAGAGGTATCCAGGAGGATCGTAATCAGCTATACCCCAATTCTCAAGGGACAAAGGGGATTGTTCTCAAAGGGGCAATTTGGATTTCTCCAAGCATATGGCATGGGCAATCAAATCATATTTTTTGAATATTCAAACCAAAAAGTGACTCTGAGAACTATAGGGCTGGGATACATATAGGTTTTGATGATAATGCAAGACCGTATTCAGCAAAAGAAACATTTAAAGGAAAAAAAAAAGAAAAGAAGCAAACCTGACTTTCTAAGATAAGTGTAATTCACAGAAGAAAGAAAGCACATTACGTTTTGTTGAAGAGGAAGGAGACAGGCGATTACTAGCATCATTCTCTGTACTTCCTTGATGATGCTCTCAGTGCATTTCATTGATACATAAGAAACACAAAAGCTCAGCATAAAATTTCAGTCTGCGAGTCAACAGTGCAGGACCATTTGCAATAATGCAGCAGCCTTTTAGATAAATAAGAACACTGCTATTGTTTCTAACTGCATGGCAAAGTTATTCTTTTACACATTTTCAAGATTCCACTTTGCAGAGTTTTTTTTTCCCCAGTCAGTGCAATACTTGCTCTGTTTTGTCACCTAATTTTTCAATCACCTACTTCTAGCTGATAATAAAAGAAATGAATAATATCCCTAGTGTACCCTCAATTCTGTGCTTATATTACCAGTGGTAGGAACTACTTGTACAGAATAATAGAAGACCATTTCTCTAAACTGAGGATAATTTAAGTAATTTTTATTTGTGATGTGACATCTTCTGTACACCTTTGGAACAAGGAAACACTAAATTTTATTGTAAAGCTTGCTGATGAGTTACAGTATGCTTCAAACACATTTTAGTATAAGTGAATAAAAGAAGTAATTTTTTTCTGTAAGAGATTCAGAGAAAATATTTAAGTATTGAGCAAAGCCTTGTAATTTCTGTTCATAGCTTTGTCAAAAAGATGTTATCTTCCCAGCAGCATTGTGTTATCAAAGATGCAAACCCTAAATCAACAGCTGTTACACCTCCAGCAAGTTATGAATTTTTCCTGATTTATAGCAATCATTCTTTTTATTTCTTTTCTCCGTCAAGCAGCAAAATTAAGGTTATTTTCATGGAAAAGATACACACATTGTGGCTTAGTATTGCATATAATCCACATCCCTTACCTTTTAAATTAAATTGCTATTGAGTTGAATGTCATCTGAAGGATCTTTCTGATGAGTACTAGAAATATTGTTAGTAAATAGAAAGTAGAGACAATATTATTTACATAAAAATAGACGATAACACATACATGATAACAGGAATCATTTTATGATTTTCATGATTTGTATTATACTGATTTATCAGAACAAAATGAAAATAGCTGAATAGATTCGTGGTGGTAGAGGAGAGAAATTGCTGCAGTTTTATTTTTGTTGTTTTTAAGTGCTCCTTTAAAAAATATACTGCGTCTTAAATAGATCAGAGAGGGTTATCTTTTGGTGCATTTAGATAAGCAATACTTTGAAATTACAATCTACTTCTTCACAAGCTCAAAGGGATCATGGTGCTTAAAACTGTTTGTCCAAATTAAGGATAACTAACATTTATTTACTGTTTATAAACATGATTTATTATATGAAGATGTAATATATATAATATATGTAATATAAAGGGCTGCTGCTGCTGCTGCTAAGTCGCTTCAGTCATGTCCAACTCTGTGCGACCCCATAGATGGCAGCCCACCAGGCTCTGCCGTCCCTGGGATTCTCCAGGTAAGAACACTGGAGTGGGCTGTCATTTCCTTCTCCAATGCAAGAAAGTGAAAAGTGAAAGTGAAGTCGCTCAGTCATGTCCGACTCCTAGTGACCCCATGGACTGCAGCCTTCCAGGCCCCTCTATCCATGGGGTTTTCCAGGCAAGCGTACTGGAGTGGGGTGCCATTGCCTTCTCTGGTTCTATAGGGCCTCTGCTGTAATATCTATAATCTGCAGAGTCGAATTAAGTACTGTTACAGTCCTCATTTACTGCTGAGGAAATCAAGATCTGGTGTCCAAAATAGTGTTCAGGGTCTCAGATGGTGAAGCAAGAATTCAAGTCCGGGTTATTTGACTCATCAGAAACAAACCTCAACAGATGGAATTCTTTAAACATTTTATTATAGGAACTCCTGATTATGGAGAAGAACGTCTCTGGGGAATTCACACATTCTTTGGCAGCAGAATCATGTTCTTGTTGAGGGTATTTATGGGTTAACAAGATTAATTTTATCTCACATGCAATATTGTTTATTTTATCTCATAGACAATATTGTATATTTTATCTCATTTACAATTTTGAAGTGGCTGCTTTGTGCCAGGCAGTGTTCCAAGTACTTTATAGATTTTAACTGTATGACTTAGGTATAGCTACTGTTATTATTATTATTATTATTATTATTATTAGGTACTGTTATCAAATTGGGCTTCCCTGGTGGCTCAGAGGTTAAAGCGTCTGCCTCCAATGCGGGAGACCTGGGTTCGATCCCTGGGTCGGGAAGATCCCCTGGAGAAGGAAGTGGTAACCCACTCCAGTATTCTTGCCTGGAGAATCCCATGGACAGAGGAGCCTGGCGGGCTACAGTCCACGGGGTCGCAAAGAGTCGGACACGACTGAGCGACTTCACTTCACTTCACTTCACTTCACTGTTATCAAATATGTACTATTATCCCATTTTATAAATTAGGAAATGGAGACATGGTTTAAATAACTTGCACAAGCAAACATAGCTAATAAATGATACAAATTTAGCACAAAGTGCTTTGCATTATAGTCTGCACTCTTAACCACACTACACTAAGGTGGCCTGTCTGCAATCAGCAGCTATTGCTTTAACAAACCACCCTCAAACTCAGGGGTATGCAATAAGTATACACTTTGCTGCTCCCAGGTCATCAGGCTAACTGTGGTTGGCTGGATGGCTCTTCTCTAGATCAGATGACCTACACTCTGGGAGTGGATTGGTTTCAGGTCTGCCACGTATGGACTTTTTGAGGAGCTTAGGCTGAAGCGAAGGAGATAGCCAGTTTATGAGTTTCTCAGGCAGGTCAGCAGAGCTCTGCAGCCAAGCCTAAACCGCACAAGCATGAAAGAGAAAGAAAAGTAAAAGTGTTAGTCGCTCATTCTGGTCCAGCACTTTGTGAGTCTATGGACTGTAGCCCGCCAGGCTCCTCTGTCCATGGGATTCTCCAGGCAAGCATACTGGAGTGGGTAGCCATTCCCTTCTCCAGGGGATCTTCTCAACCCAGGGCTCAAACCCAGGTCTCCTGCATTACAGGCAGATTCTTCACCATCTGAGTCATCAGAGAAACCGACACAAGCACTTTGCAGGCCTAGTCACATCACATCTATTAACACATTATCGGCCAAAGCAAGTTGGATCCCTGTACAACATCAGGAATCCAGGAAGTATATTCTTCCCAGCATGAGAGGGAGAGGTTTGTGAATGTTTCCTGCAGAGGAATCCCATGGTCACTGTCTACCCTGGTCACTACTCAGCCAGAAACTGGAGTGAGAGTGTTAGTTAACGTTATTATAGCTACTGTTTCCCCGGTGGCTCAGCAGTGGAGCGTCCACCTGCAGTGTAGGAGACACAAGGGATGTGGGTTGGATCCCTGGGTCAGGAAGATCCACTGGAGGAGGACATGGCAACCCACTCCCGTATTCTTGCCTGGAGAATCTCATGGACAGAGGAGCCTGGTGGGCTACAGTCCATGCGGTCACGAAGAGTCAGACACGACTGAAGCAACACACACACTGAACACACACCACATATACACACACACGCTGTAGTTACTCAGTTAGATACCTCTTGAAATCTCAATTATCTAACCTAATAATAGTTTATTTTTCCTGTGCATGGCATTTGGACAGCATTCCACATGTTTCTTTATGAACTCAGCTAGGTCCTTACGCATCCTCTCGCCTCCACCTTCTTCTGTTCTTAGACACCTCTCCATTCAGCCAGCAGGTGCAAAGAGCTGGCGGGAAAGCTCATAATGGATGAAGTCTGGAAGTGACACTGCCTACTTCTCCACATTCTATTGGCTAAAACTCCATCACATGGCCTCTTCTACCTCCATGAAAGAGTTGTGAGCTTAGCAAGAAGGATGCATGGATTTGGTGAGAGCAGCTAACCAGTCATTGTCATGGTTGGCAAAGAAGTGTTGAAAAAGCAAAGGTGTCCAAGTGAGTTCACAACCAAACATAAGTATTTGAACTTGTGCTTCTCGTTAACACATGCATGCTAAGATGCTAAGTTGCTAAGTCACTTCAGTCGTGTCCAACTCTTTGTGACCCCATGGACCGTAGCCCTCCAGGCTCCTCTGTCCATGGGATTCTCTAGGCAAGAATACTGGAGTGGGTTGCCATTTCCTTCTCCAGGGGATCTTCCCGACCCTACACTGGCATATAGTGCCACTTGGGAAACTACAAATATAGCCTAAATCAGGAAGGCTTTAGATATAGTTAACCTATTTCTAAAATCAGGATAAAATTTTGTATGAGGATCATAACTTTTTGATAATGGAATTGATAAAATATTAGTTTTGAGGGAAAATGAGGTGGGAATAAGAGTCACATAAAAGGAGGAAGCCATCTCCGCTGATTCTTACCTGTATTTTGACCCATAAAAATGAGCTTGAAGTCTAAAAGCTAGAGTTTGCATTAGAATGAAGCAGTCTATGTGTACAAGTGGAAAATTTCAAAATCTCCAAGCAGAGTATGAGTCATCGGAAGGAAATGTTTTGTGATGGCATGATTTTTCTGGAGCCATTCAGAACAGGCATTTCTTAAGCGTGCAGATATTCTGCAGGGTTTGAGGGACATCACATCTTCTCAAATTAATCTTCACTGTTCCTGAGGATCATGGCCAGTTAAAAGTCTACATCATTACTTAACCTCATGGCTTTTCTTTTCTTTCCCTCTTTGTGTATTTTTTAAAGTAAAATTACTCATATAAGACAGGTGGAAGATGAAAGATTACATCTATTCTTCTCTAGTGCCAAATCGAACTCAATCTTGAGGCATAGCTGTAGCTATACTATGAAAAAAAATTCAATTAAAGATGTTATTCATTGGATAACTCATCAATTGCTAATACAAATACTATAACACTTGTTGCCATGAGTAGAAGTTCAATTACATCAGATCAAAATTACTATAGAATTGATAGCAATTGATATCTCTTATCTTTTCATCTCAAAGAATTCAGAGCATCTAAATTACACCTTGTAGCTCTCAGTTTTCAATCATTTATATCAGATGTATTATTGACTGACGAAAGCCAGATTTTCCTTGCTCCCTTTAAAACACTTAGAATAGTTGCTTTTGTATCTTGCATTTTTGACAAGTACTTTTTGTGTCAAAAACATATTATGTCACAATATAAATCACTGCTTATGTCCCTGCATGCATGACTTTCTAAAAGGAGATAGAACCTGTTAGATTCCTTTGAACTGAAAAACCCATAAAACAAAACAAAATGTAAAAACAAAAAAGCCTTCCACATATCATCTGCAACATTTCACTTCAATTTAAAGCATTTGCTTTGCACAATTTATACAGCAAATTTAATTGGGAATGCAGATGAGACATTTCTGTGCTGATAATGTGATAGTAACAGCGACAACTCTAACTATGAGAATTCAGCCTTTAACTGATTTTGTTGTTCTCCTGGGAAATTCTGTATCTTGTACCTTAACAAAAGGAATGTTGCAATATTGTCAAAACTTAGGTACATTTTAAGCATTTTTTTTGGCTTGTTTTTTGCATTGTTGTCTGTTTATTTGGTTTAAGTGGTCCTGAGAAAAGTTCCCTTCTATTCTGGCTCTCTCCTCTTTTAAGTAAAATTGTTGGTTCATGGGAAATAACTATTCTCTAGAGTTGAAGCAGCTGGTGCCTCAATATCCATATTTTTAAGCTGAAATAGCACAGTAAGATCATTGTGGATAGAAAAGAAGGAAATAAATCAGCTTGCAAGATATTATCATTCACTTTACATCATGAAAAACAAATACAGCTGTCATATTCTAACATTCACCATAGATAAATTGAAAATGTATATCATTATTTAACACAGTGAAAAAAGGAAGACTATCTATGATGGTGTGATGTGCAGGATTTTGGTGATGTATCTTATTAAAGCAGACTAAATTGGCTATTGGCTGGTAAAATTGCAGTTTATCAAAGTGCTGAATCAGAGACTCAATGTATAGAAAGAAATCTTAACACATTTATGAGTGAACAACATGTTGGTGTTTATTAATCTCCAGAATAGGTTATAGCATAGGGTGGCATTTAAAAAATATAGAAAGGTATTGAATTAGACTTTTATTTTTGGTTTTCTGAATGTCTCTCATTTCCTTTGGGAAAAGGACTCAATTGCTTTTGAGGAAATACTTCTCCCATGCATATGAGAAGAGTTGTGGTCAGTTTGTGTGACATGTGTTTCTGACTGTAGTGACTGCTCTGGGGGATGGGGAGCCATTACACTATTTCACCCTCTTTCCACAGTGGGCGGGATTCACGCTGGGGCCAATAGGAGTCAGTCAATCACTGGGATTTTTTTTTAAACCATAGCTGGCAGTTAGTCTGCAATAGGAAAGAATAAGCCCAAAATACAGGGAGAGCAGAGAAGAAAGAAGAATCTTGTCTGTGTTTGAATTCTGGTGTCCAGGCTCTAAAATCCCAGAATGTGCTTGCTAAGGTTTGCTCCTTCATTTCTGTGAGGCCTCACAGTACCTTTGCAATAAATAATCCCCTTCTTTGCTCCCTCACCCTTACTTCTGGAAGGTCAGGTTAAATTTCTATCATTTTCAACCAAAAGAATAAAGGAACCCTGATGTTATTATTATTTGTCAGCTAGTTTGGAAAGCTCAGCAGTGGCCACAGGATTGGAAAAGGTCAGTTTTCATTCTAATCCCAAAGAAAGGCAATGCTCAGACTACTGTGTGCTCATTTCCCATGCGAGCAAGGGGATGCTCAAAATCCTTCAAGCTATGCTTCAGCAATATGTGGGTGGAGGAACTTCCAGATAATACAAGTAGTGTTTCAAAAAGGCAGGGGAACCAGAGATAAATTGTCAACATTCATTGGATCATGGAGAAAGCAAGGCAGTTCCAGAAAAACATCTATTTCTGCTTCATTGACTACATTAAAGCCTTTGACTGTGTGGATCACAAACTGTGCAAAATTCTTCAAGAGATGGGAATACCAGACCACCTCGCCTGTCTCCTGAGAAACCTTTATGCAGGTCAAGAAGCAACAGTTAGAACTGAACAAGAAACGATTGGTTCCAAACTGGGAAAGGAACATGACAAGGCTGTATGTTGTCACCCTGCTTATTTAACCTATATGTGGGGTACATTATGTGAAATGCCAGGCTGGATGAATCACAAGCTGGAGTCAAGATTGCTAGGAGAAATACCAAAAGCTCATGTATGCACATGATACCACTCTAATGGCAGAAAATGAAAAGGAACTAAAGAGTCTTAATGAGGGAGAGTGAAAAAGCTGGCTTGAAACTCAACATTCAAAAAACTGAGATCATGGCAACTGGTCCCATCACTTTATGGCAAATAGAAGGGGAAAAAGTGGGAGCAGTGACAGAGTTTCTTTCTCTGGGCTCCAGAATCACGGGGGATGGTGACTGCAGCCATGAAATCTAGAGACACTTGCTCCTGGAAAGAAAGCTATGACAATCCTAGACAATGTATTTAAAAGCAGAGGCATCACTTTACTGACAAAGGTCTGTATAGTCAAAGCTATGGTTTTTCTAGTTTAACGGATGTTAAAATTGTATCATAAAGAAGACTGAGAACTGAAGAACCGATGCTTCTGAACTGTGGTGCTGGAGAAATCTCTTGAGAGTCCCTTGGACTGCAAGGATATCCAACCAGTCCATCCTAAAGGAAATCAGTCCTGAATATTCATTAAAAGGACTGATGCTAAAGCTGAAGCTCCAATACTTTGTCTACCTGATGGGAAGAGTGGATTCATTGGAAAAGACCCTGATGCTGGGAAAGACTAAAGGCAAAAGGAGAAGGGGACAACAAAGGATGTGATGATTGAATAGCATCACCGACTCAATGGATGTGAATTTGAGCAAACTGAGAAATAGTAGAGGAAAGAGGAGTTTGGCGTGCTGTAGTCCATGGGGTTGCAAAGAGTTGGACACAACTTAGTGACTGCATGTCAACAGTAACATTATATGTGTGTGTGTGTATACACACACATGTACATGTAACAGGTACACATAAAGAATTCATTATATACATGAATTGCCATTGTAATAACCCAAATGGGGAAAGATGGTGGGACTGGATGTGGATGATGAGAAAGTGGTCAAATCTTTGGTTTACTCTAAAGGCAAACCAACAGTATTTTTTGATGAATTTGAAGGTGGATTGTAAGAAGGAGAAATGTCAGGGATGATTCCAGAATGGTTGGAAGTAATGGAAGATTGCAGTTACTATTTCCTGACACAGGAAAGAGTAGAAAGAACAGGCTAAGAGGAAAGAATGAATTAGTGATTGGATGTGGTAAGTTTTAGAAATTTATTAAATAGCCAAAATAGTTTCCCAAAATAAAACCAAGATACTGTCATTAGGAAGAGGAAAAAAAAAAAAGTATTGAAACGGTCAAATATGAGGACACAGCAGCCATCACTTCTAGTAGTAGCTGTCTAGGAAAGGAAATGAGGTTTTCCTGTCATGCATTTTTAGTGAGCCTAAACTGCAATCCTAGTAGCATTTCTTTTCTAATTTCTCCAAATCTGTTCTTCCAACAACTAGGTGTAGAATCTTGCTACAGTTTTCATAAGCTGACAGTTCTCTTTTGAAGATTGGAATGACTTTTGCATATGTTCTCTTCTACGGAAGTTTTTGAAGTGGTCTGAGGTGTTGTTTAGTCGCTAAGTCACGTTCGACTCTTTGTGACCCCATGGACTGTAGCCCCCAGGCTCCTCTGTCCATGGGATTTCCTAGGCAAGACTACTGGAATGGGGTTACCATTTCCTACTCCAATCTTCCTGACTCTTCTAAAATCTATATGATCTTTTAGGATCTCCTTGCCTGGAGCTTCTCTTCCCTTGAGGTTTCTTTTACCATCTTTTGCATTTTAAACGTACTTACTTGGTCTGTTTAATTTTGAAAGCAATATGTGTACATTATGGAATATTCATGAAATACATAATGCACAACAAAAAGAAAATGAAAATCTTACACCTAGAAACAACAACTGTAAACATTTCAGTGTATTTCCTTCCCATATTATTTCTACGCACATGTACATGTCTGTCTATCTATTGGTCAAAAGTTAAATTACATTGTATCAACATAATATAATTTTTGAAATTATACTGTTATTGAAACTCACCATTTTCACTAATATAAAGTCATCTTCTTGAGAGATAAAATGGATGCATAATAACAATTAGATAGTTCCATGTTCTCTCTGTCATCTGTTAACCTTATACCATCTGCCCTTTGTAGAGGCCTTATTGCTTCCTTGGTTGTGCTCCAAATGTATTAAAAAGCAAATTTATTTTTGTGTTATTTTTCACACGTCTCAGTTCCATCTAGAATTTATCTGCTGAGACAATTTCTAACAGATTTAAGCTACTCTCTTACATTTATTTCTCTTATCATATGCTTATGTTTATATATGTGTACGTGTGTGTGTGTATGCGTGTGTGTGTGTATCGTGTGTGTGTGTGTGTGTAGTTATATACATCCTCTTTGATAAAGTGCCTGTTCATGTCCTTTGCCCATTTCTTAATTGGGTTCTTTGCTGCTGAGTTATGAGAATTCTTTTTATGTTCTAGATGCAAGTCCTTTGTCAGATATATAATTTAAAAATATTTTCTCTGAGCTTATCTTTTCATTATTTTAATAGAATCTTTCATAGACAATTAAAAATTGCAGTCAAATTCATCAGTTTTAAGTGAATTTTTAACTATGTGTCATGTCTAGGGCCTCTGTATCTAATTTCAGATCATGAAGAATTTCTATTGTTTCCTTCTAAAAAGTGTATAGTTCTGCTTTTTATTTTTACCTCTTTGATCCATTTTGAATTAACTTTTGTAGTAGGTGTGAGAGTCAGATCAAAGTTCTTTTTTTAAAATGAATATCTAATGGTTTCATTTTTTGAAAAGCCTTTCTCTAAGTTGGCTTTCCACCTTTGTTAAAAAAAGTCACTTGCCATATTTGTGTGGCTGTTTCTGTTCTTTATTCTGCTTCCCTGCCCTTTGTGTTTTTCCTTTCCCAGCATCACACAGTATTGGTTACTGTATTTTATTCTAAGTCTTAAAATTGAATAGTATGTTTTCTCATACTTTATTCTTCTTTCTCAAAATTGTTTTGGTATTATAGTTCCTTTGTCTTCCATATGAATTTTAGAATTAGATTGCGCATATCCAAGTAAAAATTCTGCTGGAATTTTGATCAGAACACTTGTTTTGAGTCTATAGGTTGATTTGGGGAGAATTGACATCTCTACTATGTCATGTCTTCCAGTTTAAAAATTTTGAATATCTTGTCATTATTTTAGATTTTATTTGAATTCTTTAATTAGTGTTTTATAGTTTTCATAGTACAGAGTCAATATATGTTTTGTTAAATTTATATCTAATTATTTCTCTATTTTGAGATATTTTAAATGGTATTTTAAAATTCAGGTTATAATTTATTATTCATGTAATTATATAAAACAGATTATATGTCATTATATTACATAGGAATATCTATATATATTATTAGCCTTGTGTCCTGTGACTTAGCTAAACTCTTATTAGTTTTAAGAGTTTTTTTTTTTCCTATAGATTCCTTTGGACTTTTCTACATAAGCAGTTATGTCATTTGTGAATAGGATACCAGTCTTATGCCTTTCTTTCCCATCTGTATACCTTTTGACTCTTTATTTCATTTTTTTCCTTATTGCCCTGGCTGGAAGTGATGAAAGTGGATATATTAGTGCTTGCCTTATTATTACCAAACTTTGGAAGAAAGTGTTCAGTTTTCTCACCAAGTATTTGTTATATGGTAATAGGGTTTTTGTAGACATTCTTTACCAGGTTGAGTGAATTCTTACCTATTCTTAGTTTGGTATGGGTCTTTGTCAGGATGGATGTTGAAGTTTTTTCAAATCCTTTTTCTGCATAAATTGATATAATGATATGTTTCTACACTATTATTATGATGGATTACATGGGTTGATTTTTGAGTATTGAACCAGCTCTGCTTTTCTGAGATAAATTCCATTTGGCTATGTTTTACTGTGTGTTTTATATATCATTGCAATTGCTTTGCTGATAGGTTGTTGAGTATTTTTTGCATTGCTATTTATAAAGAATATTGCTCTATAGATTTCTTCTCTTGTATTGTCTTTCCTAGTTTTGGTGTCAGGGTAATGCTGATTTCATAAACTGAGCTGGGAAATACTCCCTCTTCTCCTGTTTCCTAGAAGAGTTTGTATGGAGTTGGTGGTGTTATTTCTCCTTTACAGTTTTGGTGTTATTCACTGATGAAACCATGTGGGCCTGGAGATTGTTTTCTCACAGGGTGTTTTACTGTGAATTCAATTTCTTAAATAGTCAGAGGACTGCTTACGTTATTATGCATAAAAATATTCATAGTATTCCCTCATAATTTCAGTATCTGGAGAGTTACCTGCTTTATCATTCCTACTATCACCAAACTACTGTTTGTGATGTAGCCACTCCTTGTATCATTCCTGATAATTTGTGTCATCTTTATTTTGTTCAGTCTTTGTAGAGTTTTATTATTTTACTGGTCCTTTCAAAGAGCCAGTTTTTTATTTGAGAATCTTTATTGTTTTTCTGTTCTCAATGTCATTGATATCTGCTTTTATCTTTCTTATTTGCCTCTGATTATGTTGGTTTACTTTAATTTCTTTTTTGGTTTATTTAAGTTAGAAGCTTATATTAGTGATTTAAGACCTTTCTAATATAAGCATTTAATGGTATAAATTTCCCTCTATGCATTGCTTTAGCAGCAGCCTTGATTTTTTGAAATGTCAATTCATCAAAATATTTTCTAATTTCAACCAAGAATTTCTCTTTGAATCATGAATTACTTAGAAGTGTGTTGTTTAATTTCCAAGTATTTGGGGATCTTTCTCATTATCTTTTATTAATTTCTAATTTAATTTCATCATGATCAGTAAAATACTTTGCATTATTTTAATTCTTTAACATTTGTTTAGGGCTTTTATTTGTTATTTTGAACATGATATACACTGGCAATATTTCATGTTTAAATGGAAATAACATGTATCCTAATGTTGAATGGAGAGTTCTTTAATTGCCAATTAATCCAGTGTGTTAGTTGTATTTTTCAGTTCTTCCAAATGCTTGTTGATTTTCAGTCTAACTCTAACAGTCTCTGAGAAAGACATGCTGAACTTTCCATCTGTAATTGTGGACTTGTTTGTTTTTCCTTTCAGTTCTGTCAATTTTTATTCTTCATATATTTTGATTTTGAATCTCTCTTGTTAGATGCATCCACTTTGTGGTTTGTAATGTCATGGTAAGTTGACTCTTTCATCATTATGTGATGCTTATCTTTTACTCTGTTAATTTCTCTAAGGTTAATTGGTCTCATATTAACATAGTAATATTAGTTTTTTTTGACTACTGTTTGCATAATGTATCTTTTGTTTCCATTATTTTACTTTAAATTATTTATAGTGTTATTCAGTTCAGTTCAGTTCAGTCACTCAGTCATGTCCGACTCTATGCAACCCCATGAGTCACAGCACACCAGGCTTCCCCGTCCATCACCAACTCCCAGAGTTCACTCAAACTCATGTCCATTGAGTCGGTGATGCCATCCAGCCACCTCATGCTCTGTCATCCCCTTCTCCTCCCACCTTCACTCTTTTCCATCATCAGGGTCTTTTCAAATGAGTCAGTTCTTCGCATCAGGTGGCCAAAGTATTGGAGTTTCAGCTTCAGCATCAGTCCTTCCAATGAATATTCAGGACTGACTTCCCTTAGAATGGACTGGTTGAATCTCCTTGCAGTCCTAGGGACTCTCAAGAGTCTTTCTCCAACACCACAGTTCAAAAGCATCAATTCTTTGGCACTCAGCTTTCTTTATAGTCCAACTCTCACATCCATTCATGACTACTGGAAAAACCATAGCTTTGACTAGACAGACCTTTTTTGGGAAAGTAATGTCTCTATTTTTCAATATGCTGTCTAGGTTGGTCAAATCTTTTCTTCCAAGGAGCAAGTGTCTTTTAATTTCATGGCTGCAGTCACCATCTGCAGTGATTCTGGAGCCCCCCAAAATAGTCTGTCACTGTTTCCATTGTTTCCTCATCTATTTGCCGTGAAGTGATGGGACCTGGTGCCATGATCTTAGTTTTCTGAATATTGAGTTTTAAGTCAACTTTTCCACTCTCCTCTTTCACTTTCATCAAGAGGCTCTTTAATTCTTCTTCACTTTCTGCCATAAGTGTGGTGTCATCTGCATATCTGAGGTTACTGATATTTCTCTCGGGAATTTTAATTCCAGCTTGTGCTTCATCCAGTCCAGAATTTCTCAAGAGGTACTCCGCATGTAAGTTGAATAAACAGAGTGACAATATACAGCCTTGATGTACTCCTTTCCCGATTTGGAACAAGTCTGTTCCATGGTCAGTTCTAAGTGTTGCTTTTTGCCCTGCATACAGATTTCTCAGGAGGCAGGTCAGGTGCTCTGGCATTTCCATCTCTTTAAGAATAGTGTATCTTTTGTTCCCATTATTTTACTTAATCATTTATAGTATTATATTTGAAGTTAATTTCTTATGGGTGGCACATAGTTGGATCAGTTTTGAAATTTATTCTGACAATCTCATCTTTTGATCTGTTTGCAGCTTTAATATTTAATGTAATTACTGATATATTTGGTTAGAGGTCTCCCTTTTCTTTCTGTTAGCTTTATCAGTTTTTCATTCCTCTGTTTCCAGTTTTCTGCCTTTGTTTGGGTTATTTAGACATTGTTTAAGTAATCCACTGGGAGAAGGCAATGGCACTCCACTCCAGTACTCTTGCCTGGAAAATCCCATGGACGGAGGAGCCTGGTAGGCTGCAGTCCATGGGGTCGCTAAGAGTCAGACACGACTGAGCAACTTCACTTTCACCTTTCACTTTTATGCATTGGAGAAGGAAATGTCAACCTACTCCAGTGTTCTTGCCTGGAGATTCCCAGGGACGGTGGAGCCTGGTGGGCTGCCGTCTATGGGGTCGCACAGAGTTGGACACAACTGAAGTAACTTAGCAGCAGGAGCAGCAGCAAGTAATCCATTTAAATTTTTCTATTATGCTTTTTAATATGTATCTTTGTTTAGATTTATTTTTAATAAATGTTCTAGGCATTATAATATACATATTTAACTTTTTATAATTTATTGAGAATCAATACTTTAAGCAGAGTATATAAATCTTACTACAATATAAGTGACTTTACCTTACCCCTTTGTGATATAATTGTCATATATATCTCTTTGTTGAAAATCTATAGATAATGCTTTCTTTCAACTATCAATCATATTTTAAAGAATTCAAGAGGCAAATATTATATTACATTTATCATTTTTTTAAAAAATTATGATACTGTTTATAAACAATGTTTCAAATTTCCTCTGATATCACTTCCATTCTGTCTGAATAATTTCCTTTAGCAATTCTTTTCCAGCATGTCTACTGGAAACAAATTCTCTTAATTTTTCTTCACTTGAGAATGTCCTTATTTCACCTTCATTCCTAAAAGATGTTTTCACTGGATGTGGAATTCTGGGTGGACAGATCTTTTCTTCCAGAACTTTAAAAATATTCTATTTCCTTTTGATTGCTATGGTTTTTCATGAGAAATCCAGAATCGTTCTAGTTGGAACCACAGATCCCCTGGACAGAGAGGAAAGTTCCTCTTCCTTAGTGTGTAAGGTGTTTGTGGAGTCCTGCCGCAAAAATTGTTATTGTTGGAAGACTTTCTTGCTCCTTGAGCTTTAACCAGAAGGCTTCTTCTTGAGATCTCTCTATCCACAACAATGTATATATTTGATTCTTGGCCTGTCTTGAAACCAGGTTGTGAGATTCTGGAGGAAAAAAAGAGATAAACTCTCTGTTACTTCAGGGGTTTATTTGAATCTCTGTTTTCTTCCCAAATCTGCCTACTGCTGTTCACTTTGAAGAGTCCTCAAGTATCTGTTTCATTTATATTGTCCTGGTTTTATTATTGTGCTCAGTGGGAGAAACAGGTTGGAGAATGCCTATTTCATTTTATTCGGAACCCCCTATTCACTTCTTGATAATGATTAGTTAAAGGAAGAACATTTAGCTCAACTCTGGCCAACAAGGTATGAAATGAATCCTATAGCAGAGCTGGGGTTTGTTGGAGTCTCTCAGTTAAAGTTTATTCCTACGGAGAGAGACACACGGGGGTCTATGCTTGGTTTGGTCTCCTTCTGAAAGCTGTTGTATCTGGATGTAGCGTTTGGGGCTGCTACTGCTATTTCGCTGCTAGCCTTGGGTAAAGGCAAGACACAGATGATAGTGTGGAAACATGCAAAGACCCTGGGTCTTTGATGACATGACTGAGTAGGCCTCACTTCAGGACTTTCTCTGATGGCTGAGACATACTTTCCTTTAAGGCTGTTTGAGGTTTGCTGTGAGGCTTTTACTTGTTGCCAAAAGTATCTTAAAATATAGTATTATTCTATAATTTGTTCAAAGGTTCTTTGTTTTTTTGGTCTGAACTTTTCAGAGAGTGGCCGCTGCAATCATCTATTTTAAAAAATCTCTACCGTCCAATAAGATATTTATCAGTCATGTGTAGTCATTGGACATGTAAAATGTATCTTTTCTGATTCAAGATATGCTATAAAGTGCAAAATATAAACCAGATTTTGAAAACTTAGTTTAAAAAAAGAAGACAAAAGATCCTGTTAGTTTTTTTTATTACACTTTGAAATGATAATATTTGGAGATATTTTAGTTACAAATATGCTACTAAAATAAATTGAATTTCTCTTAGCTTTTAAAAATGTGGTTACTAGAAAGTTGAAAGTTACATATGTGACTTGTATTTCCCCTGAACCACACTGAATCCCAGACTCATATATCCAGCTGTGTATTCAATAGTTCCACCTGGAAGTAATAGGCATCACAAACTTAGCATGTCCAAAATAAAATTCATAAATTTTTCTTCAGATGTGCTTTTTCTGTAGTTTTTCTCAGGTTCGTAAATAAGAACTCAATCCCTCAAGTTGCACAGGTCCAAACTTTAAATTTATCCTTGGTTCCCTGCGTCACATCTCATGTCTACTGTTTTAACATTCAAAAACTGTTCATCAGACCCACCCACTGTCTTTGATATGCCCTCTTGAATTCATGCTGTCATCACCTTCTGCCTGTATTATTGCAACTGTCTCTACTTGAGACAGAAACAAGAATTGTTCTCTTAAGAGATCAGATTGTGTCTCTCCTCTGTTCACAGTCCTCCAACGGCATACCTTCTCCCTCAGGAGGAAATGTTAGAAATCTGGATCGTGCTACCACTTTGACCTAATCCTCTCCAGCTCTCTCCAATGTGCTCCTCACTCCAGTCACACGGACTTCATGCTGGTTTTAACTTGCCCAGCGGGCTCTGCAGGGTCTTTACTCTTCACGATCCATCTACCTGGAATGCCTCTCTTCTAGACATTCATACAGCTTGTTTTCTTATTTCCTTTGTCTCTACCCAAAAGTGCATGAGATTTTACCATCCATCTCTACCATATCCTGTCTCCCTTATCTGTCTTAATTTTTCTCCATAGTTCTTATTACCATCATACATTGTTTATCTTTTACTCTCACTCTGAGTTTAAGCTCCACTGGGCCAGGGATTCTGTCTATTGTATTTACTTCTGAGTTTCCAGCATCTAGAACAGTGGCTGGCACACGGAAGGCACACTGTCCATAAATAAATTGTTTCTCCCTCTGTCATTGAGGATCATCTAGACTGACTTTTCACAGTTTATTCCTTATTATTTTCTGAATCCTGAATTCTACTTTTATTCCACACTCAAATTAATTTTTTGAGAAGGCAATGGCACCCCACTCCAGGAAAATCCCATGGATGGAGGAGACTGGTAGGCTGCAGTCCATGGGGTGACGAAGAGTCGGACACGACTGAGCGATGTCACTTTCACTTTTCACTTTCATGCTTTGGAGAAGGAAATGGCAGCCCACTCCAGTGATCCTGCCTGGAGAATCCCAGGGAGGGGGGAGCCTGGTGGGCTGCCGTCTATGGGGTTGCACAGAGTCGGACACAACTGAAGCGACTTAGCAGCAGCAGCAAACTCATTTTAAATTAAAAAAAGAGAAAAAGGTAATAAATAACATTAGAGTGAGTTTCTCCTACTATTTCATTTTCTTTCTGGGGCTTGAAAATATTAGCAAGTATAATTAATAACCTCATCAACAACTTTTGAAGAAAGTAAGACTTCCTGCAAAATATCCAGGTAGTTAATTTCAACACTAATATCTTCTCCTGCCTCTTTGCCAGTTTTATAACCTGTATTAATGGGGTTTCTTCCTTCTGGTCTTTCTTTCCTGTATAGGGAGCTGAAGTAAACTACGGGCCTCTCTCTGCCCCATTTACTCACTTTTGCCACTGGGAAGTTTTGGACTAGCAAGGCAAATGGGCGTGTTTGTCTCAACTCTGTCCTTACTTCACTTGGGTGTGAGTTTAAGTTTACCTTTGCTTGTCCTTGCTGTAAGCTGATGTAACCCTCCTGAAAACCATCATTGCCTGTAAATACCTGTCCTCATCTTCCTAATTCAGGGCTTACATTAGAAGCGCTGATGGGAAAGAAAAATCCTATTAATTGGAGTTTCTTGAAGATTCACAATCTATGTCAAAAGGCATCATCAAATCCCTCTAACTGGCCTTTCCATCTGTTGTATATTTTAGTAATAATAATGTCATTTCAATTTTTGATTTCTGGGATATTTTTCTAGCAGTTTCACAGCAGGCTCTCACAGTATAAGGTATGTATGGCGTTACAGCCCTACCCTGCCTCCCTTCAAGTATCTTTGCTCACTTATTTTGTCTCACACTAGCGCTTCTGTTTATTATTTGTGTGTGTCTGGGTCTTCGCTGCTGTGCATCGGCTTTTCTCCAGCTGCAGCAAGCGGCGGCTGCTCTTTGGTGCGGTGTGCGGGCTTCTCGCGGTGCATCTCCTGCTGTGGAGTATGGATTCTAGGGTGTGTGGGCTTCAGAGCTGCCGCGTGTGGCTCGCAGGCTCCAGAGTGTGGGCTTGGTAGTATGCCATGCAGGCTTAGTTGCTCAACATGTGGGAGCTTCCCGGACGAGGGCTCAGACCGGTGTCCCCTGAATTGGTCAGTGGATTCTTAAGCACTGGGCTACCAGGGAAGCCCCTCTTTGTTCATCTAGAATGCATGGTAGTTTCCATCGCTTCACATCATTTTCCAAGACTTGGTGACTAGAATGAAGTTCTATTTATCATCTTATGTTATTAGACTCATTGTTTACACATTTGTACATAGATATCTGAGACTATGATGTTACTGATCCCTCTCCTAGGGACTTTTTCATGTGACCTATTGGACCTTCACTATTCAGAGGACAGCTTTAAAGGGTATTAGAGGTAGGTTATTCAGTAGAAATGCATTGTGGATTCTATTGTAAATGTTGCATTTGACAACACTGCTTCTAAGTCCAGCTCCTAATGATGGTCTTCTTTTGGCTGTTAATATCTCTTCTTTGAGCTGTTAATTTCCACTGGTCTCTCATAATAGATGAAAGTGATAAATATCCATGGATATGTGAACTAATTGAAGAGCACCTTAATTTCAATAAATGATGAATTTTCAATAACATTTACTTTTTTACTAATTATAATTTTTAATATTTCTGTTTTGACTAATAATGTATAAAAGTTATTTTAATGATAATTCAACCCAGAAAAAGGCTGTCATATTTAATGGTTCCATAAAGTTTTTGAAAATTAAAAATATTATTTACATATGTTTCATTGAAGATAATTTGACAGGTTGATCTATAAAAGACTTTCAAGCATAATACTATATTGTATTAAGATCAAATTAATTGGCAATTAATTTGAAAATGAAAATGTAAGTTCAGAGAGAAAAAGAAATATGTAAGATTTCTGACTAGAAACAAGGAAAGCTTGTTCATATAGTCTTCAAATTATTATGCTATTTGGATTCATTTGACTCAGATTTAATATGATGGAACAATTTCTATTTTAAAATGTCATTATTTAAAATCTACAACATGTTATATCTTTTGCAACCATTTATACATAAAATGAAATGTTTGGATGTTAACCCAGCAGTGTGAAGGTATTGTCAGTAATTTTAAAAATTCTTTTACAGGATGCAAGAAAAACTGATGGCCTAGAATAAAAATTGTCAAGTTTTATCTGGGTATTTTTTCCCCAAATCATCCTATTCAACATAAATTCCTGTTGAAGAAGTCAGATGGTATGTGGGCCAATAGCTCACTGTGTGACATAAATACATTCCTAACTCACCAGATCCATAGTTTAGAAATCAAAACTTAATCTAAATTGATTTTATATCTATATTTAAATTTATATCTATTTACCTACTCACTCCCCACATACTACTTTTTTTCCTCCCAACAACCTTCATAGAGAAAGAAACAGTGGAAACACTCTGCCACCTCACAGTCCTATAAAGCCACAAATCCTTAAGTTTTCTCCCCAGTGTTTCATAGTTCTTCTAGAAGTCTCGTGTCTCTTCTCTGGGAATTTTCCATTCTCTGACCCTTACAAGAAGCAGCAGGATATTGCTTTCTTTTCAGAAGGTTTACCTTTACTCATATGGGTGTATCTATATATCCATACATATGTCAGTGGGCTTTCATGGTGGTTCAGATGGTAAAGAATCTGCCTGCAACGCGAGAGACCTGGATTTGATCCCTCGGTTGGGAAGATCCCCTGGAGGAGGGCATGGCAACCCACTCCATTAAATTGTTTGGACAGAGGAGCCTGGTGGGCTACAATCCACGGGGTTGCGAAGAGTTGGACACAGCTGAGTGACTAAGTACACACATATCAATATATCCATTTAACCATATATGTACATGTCAATATACATTCAGTATTCAGTATATTTTCTCCACATTTCATGCCCCTTCATGTTGTTGTTGTTCACTGGGCTAAGTCGTTTTGACTCCTTGCAACCCTGTGCATTGCAGCATGCCACGCTTTCCTGTCCTTTACTATCTCCTGGAGTTTGCTCAAACGCATGTCCACTGAGCTGGTGATGCCATCCAACCATCTCATCCTCTGTGCCCCCTTCTCCTGACCTCAATCTTTCCCAGCATCAGGGTCTTTTCCAACGAGTTAGCTCCTCACATCAGGTGGGCAAGGGATTGGAGCTTCAGCATCAGTCCTTCCAATGAATATTCAGAGTTAATTTCCTTTAGAACTGACTGGTTTGATTTCCTTGCAGTCCAAAGGACTCTTAGTCTTCTCCAGCACCACAATTGAAAAGCATCAATTGTTTGGCACTCAGCCTTCTTTATGGTCCAACTCTCACATCCATATACGACTACTGGAAAAACCATATGACTATATGGACCTTTGTCGGCGAAGTGACGTCTCTGCTTTTTAATGCACTGTCTAGGGTGGTCATAGCGTTTCTTCCAAGGAGCAAGTGTCTTTCTAATTCCATGGCTGCAGTCACTGTCCACAGTGATTTTGGAGCCCAAGAAAATAAAATCTGTCACTGCTTCCACTTTTTCCTGTTCTACTTGCCATGAGGTGATGGGACTGGATGCCATGGTCTTAGTTTTTTGAATGTTGAGTTTTAAGCCACCCTTTTCACTGTCCTCTTTCACCCTCATCAAGAGGCTGTTTATGCCCTTTCATAGGAAATTATTTAAAATTTTTTCTACGTATTTGAATTCATACATATACACATACACACATTTAGTTGAGGCATTTTATACAGTTGGGGGCATAATATACATTCTGAGTCCCACCTTATTATCAACTACAGCAAATCATAAAGTTCTGAAACTGTGCAGCTAAGATTGGGACTTGCACTTACGTTCTTTTAACTGACATCACACATCTGATCTCAGTACTTAATGAAGCTCAGGTTTCTGATGTCTCATTGCAGAAAGTGATAGGTAAGAAGTAGATTTAATAGAGAGCACAGTCCACGACAGAATGTGGGTTGTGTCAGAAGGTGAGTGGCACCAGGGTATGGGGGTTGTCAGTTTTTATAGAAGTTAGTCATTTCAGAGGCTAACACGTGGGAAAAGCATTCCAACTATTTGGGGGGAGGGTTTGGGAATTTCCAGGTATTGGGCCGCTACCCACTTGTTGGCCTTCTTTGGTCAGCCTTGGAACTGTTTTGGTGGCTGTGAGCACGTCATTTAGCTTGCAAATGTAAGATAATGATCACACAGCTCAAGGTCTAGTGGAAGTCTCATATGCTATCTTGGAGCTAGTTGGTTTTAACCATGTATGTTGTGTTCTGTGGCTGTGTAACTTTTTAAAGGTTGTGTCCTGCTCCCTTCCCTCCTGTTTCAGAACCATACTGGATTTAACCATGTCCATATTGGTGGTCATGCAAGAAATTTTCAGTGTTTAGTGGCAGTTACAACGTTGCAAAGACAATTCTTGTGAATACATCTTCTTGCCCATATTTGATTATTTCTCAAGGATCGATTCCTAGAGGTGGGATTATTTGCTCAAGACTACATACTTTAACTTTCAATGGATGTTGTACTCCCCAAACTGTGCTGTTTTACATTGAGATAAAATGGGAAAAATATGTTTTTCTTTATATTTTCATAAAAATGAATATAATCAATTTTTATAACATTTTGCCAATCAGATAGGCAAAGAATGATTTCTTGTGGAAATTTTAATTTACATTTCTCTGACTTCTGTTACATTACTCTATGAAAAGTGACATGCACTTAATTTGAGCTCTGGCAATGCTAAATTCTATTCTTTTTCCCTCTAGGCCATATTTATCCACTCAGTATTATTTGGATTTGGTTTTTGATTCCCCTCTGACTCCTAAAAAATGTATTTTTCAGTTTCCTTTTTTGTATATTTTCCTCTTTTCTAATTTTGTCTTCATCTTTCTTGATAAACTATACAGAGGAGTCTTCCTCAAGCCTGCTTGCTTTCACCTCAAGCAGCTGACTTGCTTAACATAGATAGCTGGAGATTGCTTCTGGCAAGAACACAAACCCAGGACACCCTTTGAAGGGCCAGAGGAATAATCATCTCACCTTCTATTTACATTCCTCCTGCTTTTGGTTAGTTTCTAACACGTTTGTTATTAAGTGTTAGAAAAGTTATTTTCTTCTTTATATTAAGGTGGTGTTTTTGAAACTTTTCCACTAAATTGCTTTTGTAAGCAGAGAGGAGTGAACTTGAAAATAATGATTTGTTTTCTTATTCCAAGCCACTGAGTAAAATTGAAGGTATAGGGAAATTTGCCATTTGATTTTCTGTTCTTTTACTCTATGACAAAAATATCTTGGTTCAGAAGCATTGTATTAAGTTGGATGATCCAAATCACGATTAATTCAATCCAATTTTACAAGAATATATGTATTGCATGTATTAGTCGTTCAGTTGTGTCCGACTCTTTGTGACCCCATGAACTGTAGCCCACCAGGCCTCTCTGTCCATGCAATTTTCCAGGCAAGATTACTAAAGTGGGTTGTCATTCCCTACTCCAAGTGATCTTCCTGTCAGGAGAGTGTGTAATTTCCACGGTTCTGTCTCGCCGCAGCAAAGATTTGAAACGGTGGACAGTGTTACAGCTCAGTTACAGCTCAGAGTTTTATTCAGCAAGCAAAGGGTGGGTGGATCCCAAAGCAGAGGTCCCAATCTGTCTTGGCTTCCTTCTTTTATACATTTGTCTCCTCCCCATCTTGAGCCTGCCCTATGCAAATTGGGCTGGCCAAGGAGGTGGTGTGTTTGTTTCACCTGAAGTTCTCACTCCAATCCTTGGATTTTCTTTTGTTCCATTTTTGCAGGCTTTTCTCTTTCTTTGTCTTTTAGACACCACCATTTTGGACTCCTTTTTCCTATTCTAACTACTTCACATTCCCAACGCAGGGACTGACTGAACCCCGGACTCCTGCATTGCAGGCAGATTCTTTACTGTCTGAGCCACCAGTGAAACGTTTTATTCAGTAATTATATAAGACCTAGGGGAAATTTTTGACTTTTGCCCTAGTATATCCCAGAAAGAGTTGCAGGGATCTCCAGTGGTCCTGAGAACCATTAATCTGGAACAGTGGCTCTCCATCTGCCTGGAGATCACTTGGTTACTCTCAGACTCAGCCCAGGATTTTGATCCGATTAGTTTAGTGTAGGCCTGGTCATCGGTATTTTATCAACACTCCCCTGGTGGATTTAGCATGCAGCCAGAGTTTAAGGTCAGTGCTGTAGAACATAGCATGGTGTCTTCTGCATTGCAGACACTCACAATTTATTTGGGGATTATATTGAGAAACTTGCAAGCACAACAACATCTAAAAGGCATGTAAATTACATAATACAATATTAGGACATATTGTATAGTTCAGGGTTATTTCGTGTGGAGAATGAGCCAGAGAAATTTTAGTCTTTCTTGGATTGCAGATACCAGAATTGTGTTTTGAAACATCATTTTTGTTAGGTGAAGACCACTGGTATCCATCTATCTGTCTATCTATGTATGTTTGGATATGTAAAACAAACAGAACTGAAAGTTTAAATTAAAGAGTGAAATGCTGTTTGTATACATTTTCACATTGCTTACATTAAAAAATGAATCAATCTTAAAAGATGCTTTTCCTAAGTCTTTGCAGAACTCCCTCTGACTTCTCCTGAGACCATTCATTTCAGAGGATAAGTCACTGGAAGGAGACTATGAAGAAAGAAGAGGGAGGGCAAAGGGTAGTTTTAGAGTTTACTAGTTGTATAGTTTTTCTCTAACTCTTCGAGTATGAGAGGGAGTAGAACCGTTATTGGATTCTCCTTTGGTCACTTCTCCTTGTGAGATCTGTTGTGTTGTGGGTATTTCAAGAATAAAGAGAGAAGCAGGGATGGAATTCTTGATAAGAGCATGATCAAAATAGAAATTTTCATAGTTAATGTTTTAGCTTTGGTCTATGTGAAATATGAATATTTTGCTAAGAAATTAATCAGTTTATATATTTGGAGCCCTCACTTATAGATATTCATATTCTAATTTATTACATTGATGGTAGTTCCTTGGGTTTTAAAATAAAACACTGAATTACTAATAAATTCAATGTGAATAAGTTTAATATTAACGGAGACAGAGGGAATTGAATTCTGGCTTTATTATTATTTTTAAATCAAAGGATAATTAGACTGTATTATAAACCTAAACATAAAAGATAAACTATAAAACCTCTAGATAAAATCATGAGAAAATCATAGCCATCAGATGTGCAAAAATTTCACAGGTAAGACATTAAAAGCACCAATCATAAGATTTTTAAAATGATAAAGTTCATCTTATTAAAATAGAAACTTCTGATCCTCAAAAGACATTTTTGAGTAAAATGAAAAACTAAGCCATGGATTTGGAGGTAATGTTTACAATATGTCTACCTGACAAAGGCTTTTGTCCAGAATTCATAAACTTGATAAGACAAACAATCCAGTTAAAAAATGAGCAAAAGATTTAAGCAGACATTGCATAAAAGAAGTTACATGAAGGTTAATAAGGACATGAAAAGATTTTGACACTACATGTTATCAAATGCAGCTTAGAACCACGTGTTTATATGGTTATATACCCACTGCAATGACTAAAATTAAAAAGACTAAGCAAGTGTTAATAAGAATATGGAATGACTGGAGCTCTCATATGTTGCTGGTAGGAATGGGAAGTAGTCTCACACATCCTTATAAAGTGAAATATATACCTATTGCTTGATCCTAGGAACCATTCCACTCCTAGGTATTTATTTTACCCAAGAGAAATAAAAGCTATGACTGTATAAAAAGACTTGTCTGTGAATATCCACAGTGGTTTTATTTGTAATAATTGAAAACAAAAAGCAATCCAAATGTCCATCAACAGGTGAGTGGATAAACTGTCTATCTGTAATAGAGTAAAAATAACTACCAATATACACAACTGCATAGATAAAAATATATATTAAAAAAAACCCCAGCATACTGGGTTAAATAAACCAGACACAAAAGAATACACACTTTATGCTTTTATTTAAGTAACATTTTAGAATAGACAAAATTAATCTATAGGGATGGAAAGTCAAATGATTTTCTGAGACTAAGAGTTGGGGGAAAAGGCCAAGGAACCTTGGGATGATGGAAATATTGTGTGATTTAACTGTGATGGTTATACAGGATTAAATTTACTTTTCAACATGTATCAAACTTACAATGAGTGCTTTTTGTATTTTGCATATAAATATGGCTCAATTTTAGAAAACACATTAGTATACATAATGGATGTTATAGAAGTTCAAAGATGAGAGGGGCTGGCAGTTTAGAATGTAGAAATATCAGGTCTGGCAAAACTCCATGAAATGCAGCTGAAGATGGCAGGAAGATCACACTGGTCTGGGAGTCAGATAATCTAGCTTTGAGGTTGCTTCCTTTCATGTAAATTTTGTTCTTATGGATTGTAAGGGGCAGAAAGATGTTTCTCTGTTATGATAAAGGTCAGAGAGTAATTTGGAACTCGATAAAACGAGAATTAATTGTCATTTTATGGTCATGGTCAGAAGGCAACTGAAAAATTTTTTCTAATAAGTTGCAAACAGACTCTTGGAGGATAACTCAAAAAATGTGTGACACTAAGCTGCTTTGAAAAGGTATCAGAGGCTTCTCAGTCTGAGAAAGGCTTTAGAGTGGATCTGAAAACTTCTTTCCTTTTAGCCAGAGAAAAGGCCAGAGATAGTTTAAAAGACTAATGTTAAAGCTAAAAATGTTTGCTGCTGTTTTTATTTCTTTTGCTTTTGCCCAAAATGGTTTCTGACTTTTTAAAATAAGTTACAGATTTAAAATTGTTTGATTTTTATTGCATGCTTCCCTTTCTGAAACAAGATTGCTCAAATAATCTGTTCTTCATTAGGAAAGCCTCTCCCTCTCTCTCATAATTTTTTTTAACTTTTTATTTTGAGATAATTGACACTCACATGTAGCTATACAGAAACAATGCAGAAAATTCCTGTATACCCATCACCCAGTTTTCCCCAGTATTAACATCTTAGTTCAGTTCAGTTGCTCAGTTGTGTGACTTCTTGCGACCCCATGGACTGCAGCACGCCAGGCCTCCCTGTCCATCACCAGCTCCCAGAGTTTACTCAAACCCATGTCCATTGAGTTGGTGATGCCATCCAACCATCTCATCCTCTGTCGTCCCCTTCTCCTCCTGCCTTCAATCTGTCCCAGCATCAGAGTCTTTTCAAATGAGTCAGTTCTTCACATTAGATGGCCAAAGTATTGGAGTTTCAGCTTCAGCATCAGTCCTTCCCATGAATATTCAGGACTGATCTCCTTTAGGATGGACTGGTTGGATCTCCTTGTAGGCCAAGGGACCCTCAAGAGTCTTCTCCAGCACCACAGTTCAAAAAGCATCAATTCTTCATCATTCACCTTTCTTTATGGTCCAACTCTCACATCCATACATGACTATTGGAAAAATCATAGCTTTGACTATATGGACCTTTGTTATCGAAGTGATATCTCTGCTTTTTAATGTGCTGTCTAGGCTTGTCATAGCTTTCCTTCCAAGGGGCAAGCGTCTTTTAATTTCATGGCTGCAGTCACCATTCACAGTGATTTTGGAGCCCCCCAAAATAAAGTCTGTCACTTTCTATTTTTTTTTCCCGTCTATTTGCCATGAAGTGATGGGGCCTGATGCCATGATCTTAGTTTCCTGAATGTGGAGTTTTAAGGCATCTTTTTCACTCTTCTCTTTCACCTTCATCAAGAGGTTCCTCTTTGCTTTCTGCCATTAGGGTGGTGTCATCTGCATATCTGAGGTTATTGATACTTCTCCCGGCAATCTTGATTCCGGCTTGTGATTCATCCAGCCTGGCATTTCTCATGATGTACTCTGCATATAAGTTAAATAAGCAGGGTGACAATATACAACCTTGCTGTATTCCTTTCCCAATTTTGAACCATATCTGGTCAAACTGTTTCTTGACCTGCATACAGGTTTCTCAGGAGGAAGGTCAGGTGGTCTGGTATTCCCATCTCTTAAAGAATTTTCCACAGTTTGCTGTGATCCATACAGTCAAAGGCTTTAGCATGGTCAATATGGAAAGGAATATATATATGTGTGTGTATATATATTCTTTTTCATATTCTTTTCTATTCTATCACAAGATATTGAATACAGTTTCCTGTGCTATGTAGTAGGACCCTGCTGTTTAGCCATCTTGTATATAATAATCTGAATCTGCTAATCCCAAGCTCTCAGTACTTCCCTTCACACTGCCCCCGTCCACCATCTGGTGACCACACGCCTATTCTCTAGGTTGGAACACACAGTTTTGAGAGTCAGAAATGCAGACACAGAAATCTTGACCTTGCCTTTCCCTAAGTCTTTGTGTTATCAATAAATGTCAATACCAGCCTCTTAGCTTCTAGATAAAATGTCACAGTGTCAACCTTGAGGTCCCTCAATAATCCCCATGCAGTCCCTCAGCAGCACCCCATCACTTCCCACCACCCCCACTGCCACCCTCCTGGGCTAAGCCACAGTCGTCTTTTTCACATCCGATTATCTCATGCCCCATCCAGAATAAAAGCCAAAGTCTTCGAGGCAGCCTCCCAACCTTATGCAGTCTTGCTTGCCCATCCTCTTTCTGACCCCACCTCCTTTTCCCCTCTCCCCAGCTTACTGCGCTCCAGCCACACAAGACTGCTTGCTCTACTTCAAACAAACCAGCCACAGTCCTATCTCAGGGCCTTCTGCCTATGATGCTCCTTTGCCCTCAGTTATCTGCATATCTCAGTTCCTACAGATCTTCATTCAAATGTGAGGCCTTCCTTGTCATGTTTAATATTGCAGCCCATCTGCCTCCATCTAGCACTCTCTATATCCCTTTTTATTTTGCTTAAACATTGGAAAAAAATTCTGTCCCCCCATTAGAATGTGAGCTCCATGAGGTCAGGACCTTTAATCAGTTGTGGTCACTATGCCAAGAACAGTACGTTAAATATAGCTGTTTCTTTTTTGAAATTGTCTTTTATTTGTTTACTTTTGGCTTCCCCGAGTCTCCAGCGGCTTTGTTCGGGCTTTCTCTAGCTGTGGGGAGTGCGGGCCGCCCCTCACTGGAGTGCCTGGGCTTCTCATTGCTGTGGCCTCTAGTTGTGCAGCACAGGCTCTAGGTCCACAGGCTCCAATAGCTATGGCTCGTGGGCTTAGATGCTCTGTGGCATGCGGAATGTTCCCACAGCAGGGATCGAACCCATGTCCCCTGCATCAGCGGGTGGATTCTTATCCTCTGCACCACCACGGAAGTCCCTCTTTAGAAAAAAAAAAAAAAGCTGTTTCTTAATAAAATTTGCAGAATAAATGAATGAATAAATAAAATCCAAGGCTGATAATCTTGGGACAGGTTTAAGAAAAGTAACCTTGGGATCCAATGCTTGCATTGGTGCTATGCCGAGGAGAGATCCCTGTGAGTTGGGGAACGCATCCCAGCCCCTTCCCTGTGGTACCCAGAACATCTCAGGAAGCTGTGGTCCTTTGAGAGCTGCCTGCCGGGCAGAACTGGGTCCAAAGAACAGTCTTAGGATCATCCTCTTCACAGAGATGTGGCTTCTTGAGAGTGGCTCCCCTGGATGGTATCAAATAACAGCATTCACACCAGCTGCATGTAAACACGGTATTATGACCAAAATGTAGCAGGCAGTTCAAATCCCAATACCTCTTGACTTTAGAGATTTTGAAAGGAATGAAGATGTTAGCAATGCTCTTCATGAAGCCACAAATAGTGCTTCCTCATTGCTTTGTTTTCACCACCACCACCACCACCATCACTGAATCAGTGGGTATAGGAGAAAAGCACAAGACGGACTATCTTATACTCTGTTTCCCAAGTTTCTGTGAGGCAGAGTCTGGCAAGAGAACTAAAGTGTCTCCCCAAGTATAACTTGGTGCAGTCGTTTCTCAGATGCTTCTGAATGACGACTGTCGCTTGAGACCTTACTCTGACTGTTGCTGGCTTCTCTCCATCTTGCCTGTCATCACTCAAGAATGGTGGCCGTGTTAATTGTAGGCCAGGTAATTTGAGTTTAGATCTTCTAAAGCGTCTTCTCTTTTAACAACTTCCCACATTCCTGACAGGTGCTGTTTAAAGTGGCAGACTGTTTCATACTCCTGACAAGGCAGGGGAAGATGGTTTCAGAAGTTAAAAAAAAAAAAAAAAAGAATTAAAAAAAGGGGATATGTTTACAGTCCTGATTTCCTTTTTCTCTATGTTCTAAATGAAAGATTTGAGTACTTTAGATTATAGGGCAAGAACAATTGCTGGAGGTCCACTTCTATTAAATTAATTTCAAGAACAATTTTGATCCCTGGTACAAGATGAGAATGGTGTCCTAGCTAGCTCATTGGTAAAGAATCTGCCTGCCAAGGCAGGAGACCCCTCTTCTCTCCCTGGGTGGGTAAGATCCCCTGGAGAAGGAAATGGCAGCTCACTCTAGCATTCTTGCCTGAAAAGTCTCATGAACAGAGGAGCCATGGGGTAGCAAGAGTCAGACATGACTTAGTGACTAAACAACGAAAGAGAAGAAAGGTGGAAAATAGTGATAAAGAATAAGGGATGTGAAGACCACTGGGGGAAGAAGCAGGGGGGAAGAGGGTAAGTGTCTATTGATTTTTATGTGTCTAGGCACGTGGGCTTCATGGCCCCGAGGCAAGCAGAAACTTCCTGGACCAGGGATTGAACCCCTTTCCCCTTCATTGGCAGGTGAATTCTTAACCACTCGACCACCAGGGAAGACCCTGGCTTGTGTAACTGTAAAGCTGCTGTGCACTGGAAATTTAAAAGCTACCAGTGAGGATGGGTTTATTTTAAAATTTTAATTTATTTTCAAATAATTTCCAACTCTAAGAAAAGTTGCATGGATAGCATGACGATCTCCTGAATATCCTTCTCCCAAATCGAAGTTTAGCCAATTGTTCCAACAGTGCCCTCATAACAAAATGCCCAATTCAGGACATTGTACTCAACTGTCATACCCCTTGGGGTCTAGAATTCCTCAGTCTACTGGACTTTCAGGAACTTGACATTTCTGAAGGTCATTTTGTAGAAACTTCCTAAATTTATGTTTGTTTGATATTTCCCCTTGTTTATAACCAGGTAACGATTTTGTTCTGAAATATTACAGAAGTGATGTATTTTTCTCGTTGTATGTTATCCAGTGGCACATGATATTGCTTTGTCCCATTACTGGTACAGTTAACTTTGAACTTGATTCAGATGGTGTTTGTGAGGTTTCTACACTGTAAAGTGAAGTTTTCATTTCCACTGTAATTAATAGATAGTTTATAGAAGTATACTTTGAGCTGTAAGATCCTTCCTCATCTTACTTTCACCCACTAATTTTGGCATTCATTGATTTTTGGCATTCATTCTTTCCTTTTGGTTTATCTACCTACTTATATCAGTGTGCATTCACAGATTCCACTATATTCCATTACTTCGGGTTATAATCCATTACTGTATTACTTATTTTGATGCCCAAATGGTTCCAGATTTGCTCAGTGGGAGATCCTTCATGGCGGCGCCCGAGTTTTAGGTTACATTTCTATCATTCTTTGGAGAACTTCTTTATTTTCTGGCACATGGGCATGTTGAAAGCTCATCTCGTCCTTTTCCTGACCCTGACCTTCAGAATCTCCACGAGCCCTAAAAAGATGCATTTAGAAACGAAGACTTGGGCATTAAGTTTGCTCATTGCTACTCAGGTCCTCTTAGTGGATACACACACACACATTTAAATATCTACATACATATATCCGTATCTGTAAAATTACATGTTGACAGCCACTCTTTCAATTGCAAGTCAATGATCCGAAACCATGGCATTCATCTCAACTTCCCCCTTTCTGTATTTGTACCTTCCTTCTCCAGCACTGAAAATCTTGATTCCCTATATGTAGCCCATCACTTAATTCCTCCAGACTTCTAACCTGCTCACAATCCCACCTTGTGTAGGCTCTGATTCCCACCAAACTGCCTCCCTGCCCATTCCAACACCCCTCTGTGTGGACCCTGACACACACTATATAGCCTTTCTGCTGCAAAGCAAGGAAGGCAGGTATTACTGTCACTTTTAACTGAGCTTTCTGCATTGGCTGGTTATCTTGGCATCATAGAAACACAGTAGTGAATTGATAACAGTGCTATTAAAACAGCATATGGATGGTTTATTTACTCAAAATCAGTTTAATGAAATATTGCATATACTACACATATTTTATACTTGCATCTGTATGTACATATTGCTTACGCAGGGATGCCTACATGGGACCAGGGTTTACAGCCTTTTGTGGGCAGTTTAGGGAATTTTTCAAGGGAAAGTTTAACTACAGATGCTTCTTAATTCAGGCTTCCTGGTGACGGTGGTAAAGAATACACCTGCGATGCAGGAGACGCCGGAGACATGGATTTGACCCCTGGGTCAGGAAGATCCCCTGCAGGTGGAAGTGGAAACCCACTTCAGTATTCTTGCCTGGAAAGTTCCATGGATAGAGCAGCCTGATTGGCTGCAGTCCATGGGGTCACAAAGGGCTGGACGTGACTGAGAGACTGAGCAGATATGCATACTTATTTTATAAGCCACCTTCAGACTCTAACTCCTGTGTAAAGTATGATGCCACCGTATGCCTAAACTGTCTCAACATCTGGTCAAATTCTCCTTTGGGAGAGCACATCACTGTGGTTTCCAAGGATCAGATGCTGATTCTAGATCTTATTTATCTATTACTGGCTTATTCAAGGAAAATGATAGTTTTTGTTTGTTAGTTCATTCCCTTGAGATAAAATGCTTTTAACAAGTGCTCTGACACCACTTTTCTAGGCCAGAGCTAGGGAAGAGCAAGGTCTTGGCTATCGGACCAACTCCAGTAGGATGGCTCACTGGGGCCATTCATAGAAGGCCAAATCGCAGGGTGCCCTCACCAGGCATGGAGACCAGAGTGCTGGGCAGGGAGGGGAGACAAGCCTTAAACCAGGGGGAGAAATGACAGAGGCCCAGAAGCCGGCGACAGATACTGAATGGACCGTTTGTTCATTCAACATGTACTTATTGTGTGTGATGTGATCAGTTGTGTCCGACTCTATGACTTTTTGGACTGTAGTCTGCCAGGCTTCTCAGTCTGTTTCCCAAGCAAGAATACTGGAGTGGGTTGCCATTTTCTCCAGGGTATCTTCCCTACCTGGGGCTTGATACCGCGTCTTTTATGTCTCCTGCATCAGCAGGCAGGTTCTTTACCACTAGTGCCACCTGGTAAGCCCATCTTCAGTTAAATTGTTATTTTGTTTATTGTTCATTATCTATAACATTTCTGAACGGCTATTGAGTAAATGAAGGGTATTCAGTTGGGTTTCAAATTTTCTCCGTTCAGTTCAGTCGCTCAGTTGTGTCCGACTCTTTGAGACCCCATGGCATGGGCTGCAGCACGCCAGGCTCCCCTGTCAATCACCAATGCCTGGAGCTTGCTCCAACTCATGTCCATCGAGTCAGTGATGCCATCCAATCATCTCATCCTCTGTTGCCCCCTTCTCCTTGTGCCTTAAAGTTTTCTGGACTTGACAAAATCAGGTGATAATTTCAAAAGACAGTTCTCCTCAGGAGATTATGTGACTGGCAGAAACCTATATTGAAGATTAGGAAGAATTATAGATTACTCTTAAGTGGTTATCAATAAATAAACAATGATGTATGTGACATTTACCTTTTGGAGAATTTGATCTATTCTTAAATGAGATTTGGTTCTTTTCCCTTTACTTTTACATAATTTATTATAGATTTAGTGGGCCTTCTCTTAGAGTCACTTCTCTTTACTGACACACTTTCAGTTGTGTAGAGTTTGTGGATAAGAAAAAAAAGTAAATCACCACGATGGTCTCTATATTACCTTTGCAAATAATTGCTTGGGCAAGAGCTGTAGACTAATAAATGAGGGCATGTGGATAATTTAGAATGTTTTTCTTTTTAGAACCAATTGCCTGGGAATTGAAAAATTCAAGGTGCTTTTTCATGGTGTTATTGTTTGAATTAATTAAGAAAAATTTCCCTTCATTTGGAACTATTTCTATTCTTCTCAATTTTCCCTCCTGAGAAAGTACAGGAGAATATGGCCCTTTGGGAAAAATGTAATTAATTCAGTCCACAGTCAAACACTAGAAGATAAAATTCCTCAGGCCTGAGCCTTTTTGGACTTGTGGAAACTGACAGAAGTGCAGCTCTGTGGTCTCCCTCCGAGCCATGGCCCACCCCTCATCTGTGCTGCAGAAAGCTCCCGTCTCAGGCGGGCAGGGACAGGAAGGGTGGCCAAGGGAAGGTGGGGTGGGGTCCACAGGTCATCTTCATAATGCAATTTCAACTTGCTAATACTTGTAAGGTGTGTCAGGAGCATTTTGAGCCTTAGGCAATCAGATGTGAGGGCTCATTCTGTTCAGTTCATAATGTGGATTTTATTTTATAGAGTTGCTAGGACTTGATTATTTGCACCTCCTAGAATGTGTAGCTCTGAACATTTAAAAGCGAACTGTTATGCAACTCTGAACATTAAACAGAGAGTTACTATAGGCAAATCTCATAGAAATAAAGAATTGATTCTACAGTCACAGTGTTAGAATTTTGTATTTGGATGGAATTTGGAATTTTATATTTGGAGTTATATATTTGGATGACTATCACATCACAGTTTAATTTGGCTGCATGGCAAGCACTGAAAACGAAGGCGTGACACAGAAAACAATTTGTGTACTTTAGAACACTGCAGTTTAGCTTAGTGGCAAATCTTACACTTCTGTTCAGACCGTATGGCAACAGAGTCCACCTTTCTCATCTACTTATCTCTCTCCATATCTTTTAAGGTAGACAGAGATAGAAGAAGACCATACCCAAATAAGACATAATGATCACAAAACGTATTTATAGACATTAATTTGTGGACATACATTGCTTTTAAACACATCCTTTACTTTAAATAACTTTGATTTTTCTGCCTAGAAGAGAAGAGTACATTAATACCTATCACTTACTAAGTTTACCTAGTTGAATGTTAGCACTTCTAGAAATGAGTCTAAAAAAAGTAAATATTCATTATTTTTTCATGTTGGAAGATTAAAGAAATAAATGATCCTTTGAAACTGAAACTGAAATTCTCAGAAATGTCAAGAAAATATTTTGCTCAGTCTCTTGAATAGAGATTATAAAAGCCTTTTGACATTATGCTATTGTTATATAATGTAACCCAGGTAATTAGGATCTGCTTAATTTGGAACCTGTAACAGAGAAGGTATGAAATGTGTTTTGCTGCTTTGTAACTCATTTTTGAAACCCCATATATTTAAAATGAATACAATAACATCTCTCTGGGTCATCCCCGTGCACCAGCCCCAAGCGTGAGGGGGATTCATGTTTGGGAATGCATGTACACCCATGATGGATTCATGTCAAGGTATGGCAAAACCAATACAGTATTGTAAAGTAAAATAAAGTAAAAATAAAAATTAAAAAAAAGGGAAAAAAAAAAGAAATTAATGCCATTGTTACAAAAAAAATAAATAAAAAAATAAAATCCCCCCCCGCACCCCAAATGAATACAATGAAAGTGAAGAGAGGCTAGAAGTCATCCCTGGAGTTAAACTGTGTGGTGAATGGAGGTACCACCTACTTGAATGCAGGGCAGCCCCTGCCTCTCCAGCGGTAGCACGTGTCCAAGGAATCCCGTGCATGGCACTACACAGTGGTTTACTCAGCTTAAACTGAAGGACCCCATGGACTGTAGCCTACCACGCTCCTCTGTCCATGGGTTTTCCAAGTGGGTTTTCATTTCCTTCTCCAGAGGATCTTACAGACCCAGGGATCAAACCTGGATCTCCCACATTGTAGGCAGACGCTTTACCATCTGAGCCACCAGGAACAGAATTCGAAGGAAGACATACCTTTATTATTAACAAGCTAAAACATAAATGAAAACATGGTCTCCACTTTTCGTGGTCCCCAGATTAAGAAGTTCTATAGTTGGGGTTTTTTTCTTTGGTTGATTGGTTGTGTTTTGGTTAAACTCTAAGAACACTGATTCGTTCAATGGTAGCTATGCGAAAGTTAAATGAAAAAAAAAAAAAGGTTAAATGGAGGACTATAGGTTGAATGTTATCATTCTAAGTGTAAGTCGCTTAGCCGTGTCCGATTCTCTGTGACCCCATGGACTGTGGCCCGCCAGGTTCCTCTGTCCATGAGGATTCTCCAGGCAAGAATACTGGAGTGGATTGCCATGCCCTCCTCCAGGGGATCTTCCTAACCCAGGGACTGAACCCAGGTTTCCCGCATTACAGGCAGATTCTTTATCATCTGAGCCACCAGGGAAGCCCTATCATTCTAAGGCACCTTTTAATTGGCTCCTGTATCAAATCCATGGGAAACTAAATATGTGTCACAATGTGATGGAAAAATTCAAATATCAAAGATGCAAAAATGAATTAAAAGGCATTTCCTGAATTGGAAAACACAGCTTACTGTCTTTAGAGACTTGTTCAAGTCAAAAATGACTCGGGAATTGGATTCTGAAGTTTCCACAGCTTTCTGTACTGATAGTATTTGACTTTGATTCAATACTAAAATGTTGAAGTTTAGTCGCTAAGTTGTGTCTGACTCTTTGTGACCCCATGGACTATAGTCCACCCCACTCCTTCTGTTCATGGGAGCTTCCAGGCAAGAATAATGGTTGCCATTTCCTTCTTCAGGGGATTTTCCCTACCCAGGATTTGAACTTGTGTATCCTGCCTTGGCAGGAAGGTTCTTTACCGCTGAGCCACCATGGAAGCCCATACTAAGATTTTAGAAAGCCTATAACAACACTTAAAATTCGTTGTTGGTGATGGTGGAGTGATTCCAGCATAGATGACTGATAGCTTATAATATTCAGGTTAGAGGTCAAATCTGAGACCTTATTATACATCCAGGGAAAATTACTTTGAATAATCCACAGTTATTTTGAATTATTATTTTAAAATTATTATTTAACAGTTATTTTGAATAACCCACAGTAAAACCTTCAACTCCAAATAGAGGAGGAGGAATTCACATATGGACATTTATACTTTCAAAGTGACCAAATTACACATGATTTTCACTTGCTCTGAAATGACTCCATATATGCAATTTAAAATTTTGTTTGTTCATCATTCTACAAAAAACTTAGCAATAAATTCTAACAAAAGTTTAGATGTTTAAAAAAGGAGAAAGTATCTTTTTTTTAGCTACTCAGTATTATAACATTTATATATCAAGAGTGTTCGGGAATATATAACACATTTCCTGTGCATCTCTAATAAAAGAAAGCTTTCAATATGCTGTACTTTTCCCCTTATTTTTCATAACTGCAGCATCATAAATAGAAAACAGACTGAGTAAGGTAACTCACAGCCAATTGAATCTGGTGTTAGAAGTTAAGGTGCAAACGAGACTAAATCAGATATTTCAGTTTTTTCTAAACAGGATTGAGCAGCATTTCAAATCACCTAGAATCAATTCTCATGGGACACTGGTAGAAATGATGATACTGAGTTAAGAAAACATTTTTCTGATGGAAAAACTCACAAGTCAGAGATTGCCACTTACATTATCCAAGATAAGTTTGGTGATCATCCTGTAAATGAACATTGATTTTTGTGTAGACTCCAATATTTCCAATCTCTGAGAAACGGTTCTGGTGTCTAAAATGTCCAATTGCAGAATTATGGCAAATACCTTTTAGTGAAGTGGTTGCTTCTCTGAGAAAACAAAAAAAAAATTGCTTCACCTCTGAGTTTTGCCACTCTACAAAGTCTAGCTCTAACAGCGTGTATGCTTGCATGCTCAGCCGTGTAAAGCTCTCTGTGAGTTCAGACTGTAGCCTGCCAGGCTCGTCTGTCCATGGAATTCTCCAAGCAGTAATACTGGAGTGGGTTGTCATTTCCTCCACCAGGGGATCTTCCCGGGGATCCAGACTAGATCTCCCGCATTAACAGCTGGATTTTTTTAAAAATCACTGAACCACCTGAAAAACTCTTACAGCAGAGGGAAAGAAAAAGAAAGAAACCTAAATTCATACCCTATGTGTTTACTGTTACTGGCTAACCCACAAGGTGGCACTAAAGAGAAAAGTGACAACAGAGAAGACCGCAAGCAATTTCTACACTAAATCAATTCCTTTATGGGCATTAATCCTATTTCCTGACATGATTATCCTTTTAATACGCTAGGAACCCAAAACATCCATATTCAGGTTCATTGCTTTTTTCTCACAGACTGTTCCTGGAGTTGAAAAAAAAATCATTTAATCCAGCAGCCAATTATAAAGAGTAAGTTTAAATACTTTAGTGTAGTTCTTTTGTAGGAAAGTTTTTTTTTCTTCCAGATACAGACTTTACAATTATTGTAAGGTTATAAATTATGACCATTTTTAATGTTTTGTATAGTGCTTGGCACTTAATGGTCTTATAAATGTAAACAGTCTTATTTAATGTTTTAATATTTATAGTAAAATGATATATTTAGACTTGTAACATAGGCATACCTTGTTTAATTGTGCTTCACAAATACTGCATTTTTTTTTTTTTTGTAACAAATTGAAGGTCTGCAGCAACCCTGTGTCTATCGCGCCCTTTTTCCAAATGCATTTGCTCACATTTCGGTAATTCTCACATATTTCAAACTTTTTCATTACTGGGATGTTTGTTATGGTGCTCTGTGATCAGTGATATTTAATATTACTGCTGCAAAAAGATTATGACTTGCTGAAGGCTGAGATGATGGCGAGCAATATTTTTTAAAAGTATGTATTTTTGGAGACAATGTTATTGCATACTTAGTACATTACAGTATAGTGTAAGCATAACTCTTACACGGACTGGGAAACATATGTATGTGATTTGCTATATTGTGATATTTGCTTTTTTTTTCTGGTGGTCTGGAACTGAATCTGCAATATCGCTGATGCTTGTTTGTGTAATAGCATATAAATAACTTCTTTAAGTTATTTTAGGCAGTCTAATTGTTTGAGTTCCAAAAATAATTCCTGAATCCCCAAATACATATTTTACCTAACTTTCAAGGCACTTGGAGAGCACTTCCTGGATGCATGTGGGCAAATGTTCTCAGAAAGCCTTGTATGGAGAAACAAACAAATGGTGTGACATTGGCACAGCCTTAATCACAACCCTGAAAGTAAGGGACATGGAGGATCCTTAGTTACAGCGCCATGTGGTAGAAGGAATTGGGTCTTCTCTAGCAAATCCGATTCTGAGCAAGGAGGGATAGCCCCCCAAAGAGGCTATTCTTCAGTTCATGATTAAGAGATAATGTTATTCATCCACATTTGAAGGAAAATACTGTGATTTGGTTATTTTTTTCCTTGGTTTCAAAGTAGGAATTTAATGAGTCAAGAAACAATTTAAATTTTTACTGTTATTGTATAATATGCATACTATGAATATGAATATGAATACTTGTGAAATATTTTCTAACAGAAGATATCTTTCTTACTCAGAAATGATTGCATCTTTGACTAGAATACTGACTCATTAAAAGTATGCCCTATGCATATGATTAAAAATAAAAAATATTGTGGATCTGGATCAGCTTTCAAAACCTCATGTATCAGTATATGACCTCAAGACTAGTGACATTTCATTATCTTAAAGAGAAACACTTCACCCTATTTATCCTAATTTCTTTATCAATCCATTTACAACCACCATTTGCTACTCAAATTCAAGAAAATATTGTAATTACCTTATTTAATGAATTAATTTTATTTTATTTTTATTTCACTTAAATTAAGATTTAATTGACGCACTAACATTTTACGTTTAACGTACATAAGTTTAAGGTGTATGTGAAAGTTGAAGTGTTAGTCACACAGTCATGTCTGACTCTTTGCAATCCAAGGACTGTAACCTGCCAAGCTCCTCTGTCCATGGGATTCTCCAGGCAAGAATACTGGAGTGAGTTGCCATTCCCTTCTTCAGGAGATCTTCCTGACCCAGGGATCAAACCTGGGTCTCCTGAATTGCAGGCATATTCTTTACTGTCTGAGCCACCAGGGAAGCCCACTACATCTATATATTGTAATCTGTAATATGATTAATACTGTAGCATTAGCCAATACCTCTGTCACTGTCACATAATTATTTCATTTTGTGGTGAGAACATTTAAGATCTAGTCTCTTAGCAACGTTGAGGTGTATAATACACCATGTAATTACCTCATTTAAAGAGCAATAGTGACAAACATTTATATATCAAACAAATGTCTGTGTATGTCTAGTAGGTACAGGTTTTAAGAGATAATATGCTTTATTATTAAATGGAAGAAGAGTGAACAAATGAGTGGAAAAGAGAAAAAAATTGGATTAGAAGGTACATATGGAAGAAATACAATAGGCTATTTCTGTCTTTATGTGACTTTACATTAATATTTAAATCAGCATACATTCTTCAAATATTTTTCATGGTTTCAAAGAGGTGAGGCACTACTCTAGTCATGTAAGTTTGAACAGTCACATGAGCGCGGGTCAGAGGTAAGATTTCTATGGCATGTGCCTGCGTGCGTGCTAAGTCACTGCAGTCGTGTCCGACTCTGTAAGTAAGACTTGTTCTGTTTAGTTTTAAGCATAATTATGAGATTCTTGGCCTAATAACATGGAGTAATACATTAATAGGTTAGGGAATGTTTTCCTCTTAAAACAACTTTATAATTTTAAGATTTTATGTGAGTAAAGAAGACATAATCAAATTTAAATGTGATATCAATTCAGATTAATCTTTTAAAATAGACATAAGTCAGATAACCAGCAATTAAATCAAGGTGTTAACTGTAGTTAGTGAACATTATGGAATTGCACTGTTTCAATTATGGCTAATTTTAAACAGTCCTCCTCTTTCCATCGCTAAGATTCTTGAGGAAAGTTCTATCTTGAAGGGTGTTTCTTACATGTTACCCTTTAACAGATGCAGTGATCAAATGGTATGAAAATCTGACGTTATATAGTATAAAATATTAATAAAGTTTGCAATGTTGTTTTTCTCATCAAGTTATCGCCATCTCAAGTCTCAAACCACATTGGGTGGCGCATGGCAGCGCCACTTCAGCTGGGTGCAGAGGCTCCTGCCGCTCACTGTCGGCTTTGACCTCCAGTCACGTGCGGCCTGCAGGGCCGCAGCCTCTCAGAAAACACATCAGTCCTGTTTTCCCTGCCAGAGTAGCAGAGGTTGTTTTCTTTTCTTCATATGCTTTTACTAGTGCAGTGTATTTTTATAAAGCTTTGTTATCCATTAATAGTTTTTAGTTAATTTTTCTTTTTTTTTGCTTCTCAACGGAGAAGATGAATTAAAAACCCCTGAGAGCGTGAAGAGATTAGTGTTTTAACTTTGGAATTTCTTTTACAGAATTTGAGAACTGGATGAGATCATGGAGGTTGGCTAGTCCATCTGATTACTGTACATGAACCTGTGGAGAAACTGAGGCAGTGAGGTAGGTTAGGATGATGTAGGGAGGTGAGGGAAGATTTGTATCTTGTTCTTTCTGCTGAGCCAAGCTGTTTCTGCAAGTGAAGTGCTGAGTACACTTGAAGGGGCTGAGTATAAAAAGGACACTTCAGTTGTGTCTCTACATACAAACCAGTGGGAAGAGAGAAAAAGCAGTTCAAGTGTAAACAATCAAAGAGTAAGAAGCCTCTGAAGCCAGCGCATTCACTGAAAATAGTTCAGTTTGATTAATCATGGAACCTGGTTGTAGATTTAGTTAATAACTTCTGTTTGGACTTATGGATATTAAACATTCAGACCGTTTTCAATTTTACAAGCCTCTGAATCAAATATGGCCATGAAATGCCTTGAAAGACATTTATTAACTAAAGAAAATAATCATAAAGTATCCAATAATAATAAATTTACCAAATTCATCATTAACGATAAGTGTGTTTCTGAGAAGAGCATCAGGCACTTTGGAAAGTCTTATTCTCCTGCATGGGTCTAACACTGACAAAGTCACACACTGGAGGCAACTTCTTTACAGGAATATTAGTGAATCATCTCTTTAAGATTTTTGTTAGGTGCACTATCTGAAATTTTGTCTTTTTTGGTTTTGGTTTGGGGAGGGTAGAATACACATTCTCTAAAAAATAAAATTAAAAAGTTACTATACCAAAGTTATTTACTTCTCAGTGGTAGGTTACATACTTTCAGAAATTAACAAGAGAAAAATTCACTGGGGCCCTTTTGTAACATCCATATAAGAGGAAAAAATATTTACCCACTTGGCCTTGATACTGCATTTACTGGGTAAAGTTGCATTTTAGAGGAATCAGTGTTTCATAAGTTATGTTCACTACAGGTTAATGAGCCCGTGTCTGCTCCACTTAGGTCTCAGAAATAACCCATCCACTAATTTAATTATAGCCAGTTGAGACTTTACTAGTTGGTAAATGTATTCTTTAATTCCAAAATCCTCAAGAGTTGCCTTGTAGAGATTTTCAAAAGTACCCAGATAAAATACAAAGAAGAACAGAAAAAGCCTTCTTTGAATCTTTTCTTGACTAATATCATTTAAAGATCCTTTAGTGGGTAATATCTTCATTGAGGCAGTGGTTCTCAGACTTCTAGAGGGTGGTTCCAGATTCCTCTTATAATTCAAGTGAGTTGTATCCATGGACTTTTGATCAATAATCCTGAACTGTGGGTTAGGACCCTAAGGTCAGAGAAGTTTGGTAAGCTGCTAAGAGTCACACAGCTCTTTCTGCCTGCCTATACTATGTTTCCTGAGTCTGTGAAAACAAACAACAAACCTCGGACTCCTCAATTCTTAAAATGCACATAGGCAGATTCCTATGGACAGCAAGAGCACAGAGATTTAAAAACAGAGCATAAAAAAGTAACTTGAACAGACTGTGGCATTTCCCTTGGTCTGTTGCTAACAGCCCACATAAAACATGCTTAAAAAAAAAAAAAAAACTGGCACTTCTTTTTACCATCATTTTAAATGATTCAAATGGACATTCAGAATGTATGGCATTGGGAATGTATCCCATCTGAGTATAAATGGTAAAGAGCTTCATTGAACAGAGGGCTGTGTTTTCAGTGGTTTTCAGGCTGAAGTTGATACATATTTGGGCTGTTCTCTTTGGTCATGCTTTAAAGCCAAACACAAGATTTTAATGTGTACGTTCAGGACTCCAAAGCCAGTGGTGTTAAACATTCCTTTTTGTAAGAAAAATAATTAGGGACATGATTTTTTAAAATGCCTTTGGGATTTGAAGATGTGAAAGAAATGTGTAAAAAGAAATTACTCCATTCTGTTTTTATTCTGCACTTTTCAAAATTGACTCTGAAGCCCATCACACTTTGTTTCATTGAAAACTAGAGACTCCTTCCTCTAAGCTGTGATCTTTGGGGTGGCTGTATTCTGAATAGTGTTCCAATTAGAGTTCTCCACCTGAATTCTATGGCTTGGATATTCCCTATACTCATACATATTCTGTACTCTAATTTAAAACTTCAACAAACTTAGACAAGAATCCATAACCAGCCAGTGGTCTATGAATCTGTTTTGACGATACAGCTGTGGATGGACACTTCCTATTGATAACTGTTCTTAAAACAGTTTAAACGATTTTCATGTAACACTGAAAACAGCCAAAAAAAAAAGTAATTGTGACCAGGTCAAGTGAAAAACTGTCCAATCACAGAATATCCCTGTTCACTATGCTAAGTCTAAAGTAATGGAGCTTATGTCCTCAGCTTTTCTCAGTCTCAAGTTTCTGGTCCTGAATATTACACTTGAATATTTTAAGTATTTCCTCAATCCGAAAATATATTTGTTGGGAAAAAGCCATCCCTCTTCTGCAGCCTTTACTTCTGGAGGAGTCTAACGCTTTCTTGCTAACCCTTATTTTAATACCGCACGCCTGGACACATCACACAGTATAGTGTATGTTGTCAGGCTTTGGAGAATTTATTTCAATTTGCATACAACCCTCCAAATCCTCTGGTGAGCTTGATGTGAAATCTGAGACCGCTCCTTCTCCCCAGCAGGCTCTTTCTTGGCCTCTAGGCATTCACAGCCAAAGGCTCCAAGGCTCCCTCCCGGAAGGCGCAGTGGGGCTGAAGGGTCGGGAAGAGGGTGACTGCGGGGCTCGTTGCGCTGAAGATTTACAGTACTTCTCGCAGGCGGCGCAGCAACCCCCTCTGTGGCTGTGGGTGTCTGGTGTGACGGAGCGCAGAAAAGCTCTCTAATCTCCCAGGGCCTGCCTCTGCCGCTCCCCTCCCTCCCGTTGTTCCGGCCTCCGCGCTCTCGCGCTCTAGCCGTGGCCTTTCTCGGGGAGTTTCGGTCCCTGAGCGCAGCCAGAGTAGCTTTGGCAATCTAGATCTGGAGCCTGTGTACACACGCTCACGCACACACGCGCGCACACACATGCACACTCACTCGCACACACGCACTCCGGCTCTCCCCACGGGCATATAGAGCAAACCCGGAGCTTCATCTACCTTAGGGGGATGGCCCGGACGGACACTTCTTGCTCAGTTGTCGTCTCCGGAGGTCAGCGCAACGTCGGGACCAGGGAGGCTCGCTGCCCGGTGTGCAGCCTGGCGCTGTTTGCCGCCACCGCTGCTTAAAGTGTCCAGGCTGGAGGAGAAGGCTTCTCCCGGACAGATTCCCGGCGCAGCTCTGCGGCCCTGGGACTTCACTGAGCTGCTTCATCCAGGTCTCTTCCGCCCCGGCCATCCTCGCGTCCCCGGCTGCCGGGCTCAGGACTCGGGCGCCTCCGCCGCTGCCGCCGCCGCCGCTGCTGCGAGCACATCCCACCCAGAGGACTGAACGCCGGAGCTGGAGTGGGGAGAGAAAGCGGCAGCCCTAACTTCCCTCTCCACTGCTCCCTCCTCGGCAGCCGCGGACCAGCTAGAAGGCTCCCGCGGAAAGCCAGGCGAGAGCTCGGCGCTGGGGACCGCGAGCTGGGAGCCGCGAGCGCACAGGGGCGGGGGCAGCCTGCGCCCTGGAGCCGGGCGCCCGCCGAGGAAGTAGTGCGCGCTCTGGGGCGAGCGAGACGCTCTCCAAGTTGGGCGCGTCCCAGAGCCCGCTGGCCCGCGCCCCTGCAGCCGGGGTGGTGTCCGGGGAGAGGCGGGGCTGATGGGGGGCGTCGTGGGCGCTATCGCCTACGGCCGGAGCCCGTCTTAAAAGACGCCCGGCCGGCCTCCCCAGGGTCGCAGCTGGCGTCGCGCCCTCGGCCGGCGCGCGCTCTGATGCAGACGCTGCCGGGGGCCCGGGTGGCCCGCTCACGGGGGGCGCCCGAGGGGGCGGGGGAGGAGGAGGAGGCTGTGTGATGGCCCTAGACGGCGAGCGGGGGAAACAAGAGGAGGAGAAGAAAAAGAAGAAGAAGAAAAAGAAGAGGAAGAAGAAGGAGCAGGGGGCTCAGAAGAGCGGCTCCCTCTTCGCGGCCGCGATGGGCGAGAACGACGCCGCGCTCCGGGCAGGCGGCAGGGGGCTCTCGGACCCGTGGGCGGACTCCGCGGGGGTGCGGCCCCGCACCACCGAGCGCCACATCACGGCGCACAGGCGGCTAGTGCTGGCCTTCGCGGTGTCCATCGTGGCGCTGCTCGCGGTCACCATGCTCGCCGTGCTCCTCAGCCTGCGCTTCGACGAGTGTGGGGCGAGCGTGCCGTCCGGCGCCGACGGCGGGCCGGCGGGCTTCCCGGCGCGCGGCGGCAACGAGAGCCTTCCGGGCCCGGCCCGACGGAACCACCACGCCGGCGGGGACCCCCCGCAGCCCGCGGCAGGCGCGGAGGCCACCGCGGAGACCCCGTCCGCCCAGCCGCCGTCTGGGGAGGAGCGCGAGCAGTGGCAGCCGTGGACGCAGCTGCGCCTGTCCGGCCACCTCAAGCCGCTGCACTACAATCTGATGCTCACCGCCTTCATGGAGAACTTCACCTTCTCCGGCGAGGTCAACGTGGAGATCGCGTGCCGGAACGCCACTCGCTACGTCGTGCTGCACGCCTCCCGGGTGGCGGTCGAGAAGGTGCAGGTGGCCGAGGACCGGGTGGCCGGGGCGGTCCCGGTGGCCGGCTTTTTCCTCTACCCGCAAACCCAGGTCCTGGTGGTGGTGCTGAATAGGACTCTGGACGCGCAGAGGAATTACAATCTGAAGATCATCTACAACGCCTTGATCGAGAACGAGCTCCTGGGCTTCTTCCGCAGCTCCTACGTGCTCCATGGGGAGAGAAGGTACGGAGGGAGGCGGTGCCCCGCGCCGCCCCACCTAGCCAGGCTGCTGTAAACCGCCGGCCAGCCGGCGACCAGGGGACCGGGCGAGCTTCGGATACACGGAGCGGGGGCGGGGGGCAAGGATGGAGGGAAGGAAGTGAAGGTGGGGTAGGGCCATCGCCCAGAACTCTCGGGGTCTTCCTGAGGCTTGGGTTCTTCCTGTAGCCAGCTGCACAAACTCACTCACCGGTACCAAATGCCACTCTAGGCTGGGACCCCCTGCCTGGTTAAAGTTGCTTAGACAGGCAGAGCACACAGCTTTTTTTTTAAGAATGATGTATAATCTGAGCGGCCCCAGGCCAAGGTGACATCAAAACCCTGCCAGCTTACCGTGGAGGGAAAATAGGTGAGCGCCAGAGGCCAGGGTCGCAGCCGGGTGAGGAGTCAGGACGCGGGAGGCAGGGCCAGGTCCTCTCCCCTCTCCCTGCCCCCCCCCCCCCACCCCGCCCCAACCTCCCACGCCCGCTTCTGGAAGGCATAGAGCTGTGGACAGGCATTGGGCTCACGAAGTTTTGCAAAACTGGAAGTTGGGATTCTGGACAGTAAGAGCCGGTCCCAGTGGCAGAGTAAGGGAGGGCGTGGGGTGGGGGTGGTGGCAGCTGCCTTGGCCAAAGCCAGCCAGGAATGTTCTTGCTGGTGCTTCGCACTCTCCTAAGGCAGAGTGACTCCTGTTTGTTCCTGACTTACTGCCTCTGAAAGTGACTCCAGTGGTGAAAAGGGAAAAGCTAAGTGTCAGTCTCAAACGCCTTATTAGTGAGTGCCTTTGGTGCTTCTTTTAGATTTGGACAGTATTCTGTTTCTTATTTTTTTGAGAAGCTGTGGGGTTTCCCATCACTTGTTTAGAGTCCAGCAGAACTGGGTTTAGATCGCAGCTTCAACTCCACTGGTGGTGAAGGCTTGCTGAAGCTGATTAATCTGTCACCAGGTCCTGGCAATGACTACTTCTAGTGCTTAATGAGCGTCCTGTATCAACTCAGTCCTACAGGAGCCCCACGAGCCCGGGTGCTGTTAACACTCCCTGTTTTACTGATGGGGAAGAGGAAGCACCAAGAAGTGGAGTAACTTGTAATATAGCGAAACGACAAATCAGGTTTTAGACTTAGGCACTTTGGCTCCAGAACCTCTACTTTTAGTTTTAACTTGGTGAAAATAATAATAATATCCTCATGGAATTGTTGCGGATGTCCATGATTAAATGCATTGAAAACAACTTAACCTTGTACTTGGCACATAGACTGCCCACTCATGTTATGAGTGTCCCATGGTAGCAAGCCCTCAAGCATGTTGTTGAATGCATAAACAAGTGATTTTTGTTTTTTCCCTGACCCCTTGCATTTGAAATAACTGAATAGTTAAATGGCTATGGGGCCAGGGAATAACCCAAATGAACTTAAAAATGAAATCAACCTTTGAAGTGGAGGCAGGTTGGAGATTAGTAATGGTGCCATTGGCAGAGACTCTCTTGTTCTCTAGAGAGTCTAATGACAGCAGAAAACTTGGGATCAGAGCAGTCCAGGGCTCCTGGGGTCAGCAGACTGGGCAGCGGAGAGCTGGGAGTCAAACTTAGGTTTTCTGAACCCTGGACTAGAGCTCATGCTGTCTGGAAGCTCCCAGAAGTTGCTATAGTATAAGAGGCTGGGAAAATTTCAGTGTGTTATGAGAGAACTCAAAAGTTTTAATATTTATAGAGTGCTGTGGTATAACCTCATCTGAATAAATTGCCCAGTGCTTTAGTGGTTAGGGACCCTGGTGACTCAGATGGTAAAGAATCTGCCTACAATGCAGGAGACCCAGGTTCAGTTCCTGGTTTGGGAACATTCCCTGGAGAAGGGAATGGCAATCCACTCCAGTATTCTTGCTGGAGAAGTCCATGGAGAGGAGCCACGGGGTCACAGAGTCCAGCACGACTGAGTAACTAACACACTTAGTGGTTGTGTGCTAATTAAAACCTCCTATAAGTGAACGTATAAATTATTCACAAACTCCTAAGACCAGATGTAGATAATTTAAAACCACTTCCACCATGTTCTGTGACATAGTCTCAAGAATATAGAGGAAAAGTGAAAGTGAAGTCGCTCAGTCTCTTTGAGACCGGTGGACTGTAGCCCACCAAGCTCCTCCATCCATGGGATTCTCCAGGCAAGAATACTGGAGTGGGTTGCCATTTCCTTCTCCAGAGGATCTTCCCAACCCAGGGATCGAACCCAGGTCTCCCGCATTGCAGGCAGACGCTTTAACCTCTGAGCCACCAGGAAAAGGGTTTTTTGAAAGATCCATGAGCATGTCAAATGTAGGGGAAAAGCATAGAAGGAAGGTTTGCATGTTATGTCAAAATGCCAGTAGTGGGAATTGCATATCATTACTGATAATCTTGCTGTGGTGAAATAAGTATTTCCAGCAAATCCTGTTTTTTCTGAGCTGTGCCAAAATATATTTGGTGGAACTGAGCTTGTTGTGGTCAGTGCTTTCAAATTAACAGGACTCTTAAAAGGACCAGATGTTCCTGCTTGACCTATAACTGATTTCTTGTACCCTAGTGCCTGTTTATATTCCAAGTCTGCTTCATTTCCCCCAAAGATGTAAATAACGTGGTTGGGAGTTTAGCCTAGTGCCTATGTAGCTAAACACTGCATCCCATTAACACTCCAGGATTTGGCATTTTTGGAGATCTTAGGATGATTTTATACTAAGCAGCCTCTTAGAAAAAGTACTTGTTCTTTTTTTCTTTTTTTTCCTTCAACATCAGAATGAATATGATAATTTCTTATATGTTTCTACTAGAGTTGATAAGGCAAAAGAAATCGAATCAAACATGTCACAGTTATGTCAAAATAAGATATATTAAGCTTCTTATGTTTGTTTGTTTGTTGTTACTATGGATACTTGGAGAATTTTTAAGCACACCAATATCAGGAACTCAGGTAGAGTTAGACTTTTATTGGTGATGATTCTGTCCCCCAAATGCAATGTAAATCGACATTTTAAAACATACTTTTCAAAAGGACTTAAATGCAAACTCTAAATTTTCATTTGTTTAGTGACTGAATGTCTTGGTCTTTTAGTTAGAATTTCTTCCAATTTAATTATCAGACAATTTCTGTAATGAAAGCATTTAATCTGGCAATAGGGAGTCACATTGAGTAATTTGAAAGATTTAAAAAGAGCAATACTACCATTCTGTCCACCTGACTTAGTCTGTGTGGAAACAACTGGTTAATAATCAGTCTGATTTTCTGGTTCACTCCTTAGAGGCCTGAGAGGTATAATTTGGGCAGAACAGGGAAACAAGATTTCATTATGTGCTGTATGCCTTTGACCCTGAAAAGTTTCATCCCCCAGGGGGTTTTGGAGGGGGCCTGGTTTTTGCTCTATAGAGAAGATTTACGTCCCTTGGTTCCCATATTACAGTAGAGAAAGTTTAGAAGACAAGCTCTTCACTTGAGGCAAATCTTTTACTCTCGGTTCAACATTTGGAAATTTACCACTTGTTGAATGTTGCAAATAAATTCTCTTAAATTTGAAATGTTTACACATATCAGTAAATGATCTCTGTTAGGCAGAATACCCACTCACTTTTCCCTCAAGTAGGTGGGCAGCAGGCAGATACATGCCATAATATCTTGTAGTAGAATACACTTGCTTAGAATTAGGCAAAATCTTCATTTACCTGAAGTAATTGATGCTTTGGGGTAGCCAGATGGTGAGCATACCCGTGTTTAAGGTAAGATACCTTAATTTAGATCCAGATGGTCGGATTGAAAGAGGAAGCTTACCCAAAGTAAATGACCATCTTATTCACTTTCAAAAGGGACACCCTTTTTCTTTGACAAACTTTGAGTCTGTGACATGCCACAGTGAGAGAAGACAGAATGAAAAGAGGAGGTCTTTTTCTTTCAAGGGTTATGCAGAGGAAAACCATGATCTCCAAGTAAAATGGAAGGATAAAATTATGGTTCTCACAGAAAATTGCAAAAAGCTCCTTTGCAAAAATGTTGTGGAGAGCATAGAGGATTCTATGGGTAGGCATTTGATCATTTGTGATATTAGTATGGATGGTTTGATGCTTTGTACTTTTCCTGAAATGAATTAATTTCATTCAAAAAACCATGGCATTTAATAAAAATAAGAAAAATATGTTGAGAGCAGTCTTACTTCTCCCATTCACTCTGCACGGGAGACATCTTTACATGAACAAATCAGAATATATGGCTTTTTCCCCCTCTATAGAGGGCCCTGCACTGAGAAATCTAGGAGAATCATTTGTTTCTGTGGAAACTTTTTGTATGATTCCTTAATGGACTTGTTTAACTCATTGTTTTCCTGTCAAGGCAGACACAGCCGTGTGGCCAGTCTGAGTCCAGTGTTGGATTTTGGTTACAGTTCAAAATGCTATCAGTAAACTAAATTAGAAAATATTGGGAAAAAAGTTGACCATTTAATAGTCACTTATTCAGGGAGGAAAATTCATGTAGTTGGTGTTTGTCTCGCTATGTTTTTTGGTCACCCTGGATAGTCATAAAGTATACCTTATTTATGAAAGAGTTAAGTTAATTTGTCTGTGTATTTTTTCTTCAAAACAACTCTCAACAGGGCCTATCTGCTCTGGATCTCTATGTTGGGTTTGCGTAGCATGTTTATTTCCTCAAACCAATTTTTGCCACCATGTATGCATACGGGCTTCAGACAACAGTATAGGCAGCAATTTAGGCTTGCTTGAGGATGATGATGGCATTTGAATGATATAAGAATGGGACTCGCTTCTTTAAGCATGGCTTTTAAGAGTGATATAAAAAGAGTGTAGAAGAAATAGTCTACCTTTAACATGTGTTTGACCCTCTATAAGGAAGAGTGTCCCCCATAACCCCAGGCTCATTCATCCTCCTATCCCACCAGCAATGATCATCACCTCGTTGTCCTTTTAATTCAAAATTATACCAGTGGCTGGATTCCTCCAGATTTTCTCAAAGATCCATGCAATCCTGCTTTTTGCCACTAGAGAGTAGCTGCTCTCTCCAACAGAATTTTGCTACAGAGGATCTGAGAGGATCTAAAGATGCAAAACACTTCTTGCCCCTCCCAGTTCTTTGGATAGTCTGAAATAATTCACAAACAGGCACAGCTGGATGGTGGTCCTGATGGGGCTGTGAGGGTGAAGTAAGAGTGGCAAGACCTTCCTGAGTGGGGCTGAGCTGGGGTGAAGAGTCCCTGGCTCCCCACTCCCCCCTCCCTGTCCCCAGGTGTGCCTTCTTGGTCTCTGAATAAATCGCTCGCTCATTAAGGCGCTCTGGCAGTGGTTGCACCGTGACAGGCGTGGTGAAGTCAGTTTAATTATTTGGATATTTTCTCATGACTACACAACTCAAAGAACAAACAAACAAAAAAACCCCCAAAACCAAAGGATGTAAAAAGAATGAAGTTTTAAAATTACCCTTGTTGGTTACTTTTTATCCCTTTTAAGAACAGGTTCGAGCACTACTAGTTGTCTTGCTGGATGGAAAAGTGTGTGTGTGTTCAGGGACTCTGGAACCAGACTGCCTTGGTTTATGTCCTGACTCTTCCACTTAATTAGCTTTATGACCTTGGCCAGGTTTCTTATCGTTCTGCGTCTGGTATCCTTATCTGCAAAACAGGGATAATGATATCCTCTTTCGTGGGGTTATTGGGGAGGATATTAAATGAGATAAGTAATAAAGCGCTTAGAACAGTGTCTGACAGTTGGTAAGTATTTGTGGGTATGAAATACAATTATATTGTTACATGGCTGGATAGCTATTCTTGGAGCTGGTACAGGGTCATTTAGGTTCAGTGTTGTTGCCTCAGGCTTCCCCTTATTCTTAAGGCAGTGCGTAAACGGTCACTTTGGACATTCCTTTCACTGCTGTTTGTTTTGCCCCCTAAGCAGAGTTCAAAAGACAGGGAGAAAAGAAGCAGAGCCCTTCCACAATGAAGAAGAGAGAGAAGACAAAGGCTGTGGTATTTCATAGCTAGAGAAACCCCATGCTTGGTCCAGACGCTGCGATAGAGAGGGTCGAGGGAGCAGGAAGAGGGTGTGAAGCAGAAGGAACTCGTAACTCTGATTATTGCCCTGCTATCTCAGCAGCGAGAAAAGTAGAAAACAGTGACTGAAGGGTCAGGAGGGCTTGTTGCTGGAAGCCAGTACAGGAAGTAGAAAAACCTCCAGTGCCAGGGGAAAGGCGCATCGGTCATTAGCTACTGCTCCGCAGACTGTATTTGAGTGCCACCAGTAGCGCTTGTTTATGATACTTACATAATACTTTTTCTCTTTCCAATATTAAACAAATGAATCTCAGACACTAGTTTATTTATCCTTATGAGAACCTAATATTATGACTCAGGAAAGTAATTCTAGTGAGTCCATAATACTCTTCAACAATGGTGATCAAGTACTTAGTACTCATTTTTGAGAAGAGTATTTAGTGCACAAAAATGAAAATAATTATGAATATTATGCTCTGTTTTTGTAACACGATAATTCACATATGCACCACTTCCTACATACATATTGCTGGTATTATTGCATTATGTTTTTAGTTTACTAGAATGGTTATTTAAGAAAATATACTACACACTTGCTTATAGCACTGAATATTCAGCAGGAGCACTTCTCTTCTGAAATGGCAGAGTCTTAATGACTCATTGCAGTACATAAAAACGCAGTCTACACAACGACCCATTTTGCCTTAAAATGTTTTGTCATCGAGTAACAATTTGCACTTTGATCAACAGTCTTCACTTTAAATGGGCCGTGGGTCACTTTCGTGACCTCGTCACTGTCCAGTTACTAAAAGCAGTTGAAGAGTAACTAGATGACCCACTGGATCACTTCTTTCAATCTTGGGAGTTTTTGTTACTAATCTTAAACTTTTGCAACAGTAGGCAAATTGCTGTTGTGACAGAAGCAGCTTCAAAGGTTATCATCCATTGTGCTGTATGTGTGGTCTGGATAGGTGTGGCCGAAACAGAAGCCTTCCAGAAATGTCCTGCCATTGTGAGGTTCTCTTGGTTTTTGGTGAGTTCCACAATGAAACATGAATCAATCTGAATACGAGCCGTGTTATGCAAATATTTGTTTCCTTTGCATATATTAATTTTATGAAAAGGCAAACTGAAAATAATGGAACAGGAATTGTTTGTATCACCTACTGTAATTTGTTGGCAATATCAGCCAATGTTAATGCATTATTTCAGCTGAATCTTATCATAATGATTCGACACAAGTAGCTTGCCTAGTGAACTTCCGTAGAAATAAGAAGAAATCAATCCTCTATATCCTTCAGAGGCAACATAGAGCTTTAAGCTCTACTGCTTTGCATAAACAAAATGTCAAATAGACAAGTTGTTAAGAAATCAAATAATTTATTTTACATACAAGAGAATTAAAATACATGTATATTATCCATTTTTCTAGTTATGCTAAAGTGATATTCTTGGAATAACACTTCCAGGATGTTACTTTTGGTAGTGAAATTCCTTTATGATAATAGGATGATTCTATAAAAGATAAAAATGCTTTTGTTTGAGAAAGCAGGAGAAAAATAGACGACAAAATACTTTTCCCCATTACCTTCTGCCTCCTGCTGTTTTATTTTTACTTCTTGCTGTATTTACATATGTATTTCACATCCTTACTGTATATTAAAGTGTTCTCTATTTTAAATTAATTTTTTTGTATGTTTTTTCTACCTGGTGTACTGCTACTACCTCAAACTCTGCCTCAAATTTGCTTAAAAACCAAACTCATTATTTTCTATTCCCAATCTCTTTCTCTAGAGGTCTTTGATGTTTTTAGTGACAGTAAGCAGGAAAGAGGTCTCAATTCCACTACTTGAAAGCAGTCATCAAATACATGCAGTGAAGATTATGTTTTTGAAACCCAACAGACACTATTGCCCACTGAGGGCCCCAAGCCTGAAACTGGCTCTCTTTGTTAGAAAGGAGACAATCCAGGGAGAGAGAGGTATTAAAGATAGATGGGCAATACTGAGATCTGAGAAAACCAGAACCTCTAAGAGAGCAAATAGGACGTTAGCTTAATATGTGAGTCAAAGCCTTTATAAAAGCTTCTTTCTGTGCCACCTGTAGTCCACTTGCTCACTTCTCCATCCGTCTCTGACCCTTAAAGTAGTGCCCAGGCTTCAAGACCAGTTCTTAACTTCCTCCTCCATAAAGCCTTCTTTCAGTTCTGAAGACAGGTGGTTCTCAGCGAGGTCGGTGCTGCCTCCCGGGGCACATTTGCAGTGTCCGGGGACTTTGGGGTTGTCACAGCTGGGGAGAGGCGTTGCTGCTGGCCTCTAGCAGTAGACGTCTACGATGCTGCTAAGCCCAAGATGGCTCTAAAAAGAGAATTATCCATCCTAAAATGTCACTAGTGTCAAGAATTCCAGCACTGAACCACCCATACTTACACTGAAAACAGAAAAGTCAGCAGTGCCAAGGCTGAGAAACCTCGCATTAGAAGATGTAACTTCTTCATGCATTCGTCATGCCTTTTGTGCAAAGCCTGTCTAGGCTTATGTTTTATTTATTTTATCAGAGTAGAAACTCCTTGAGGGAAGGAACGTATATGTTTATCTTTATCTCCACAGCATTAAACACTCAAGAACGATGACCAAGAGAAGCAAATGTATATAGATCTTGTAGCAAAAAGCTATCTAGCAATAATGTAATTTAGTATTTTAAAATCATCTCATCAAATTCAAGGACTATTTTATTTCTAATTTTTATTCAGTTATAGGTTCTCAACTTGAAAAAGACCCTAAGCGTAGTCTAGCTCAATTGCTCTTCTTTTCCAAGGGGCTTGTTTTGATTTGCTAAAAACTGAATTGAAATTCAATTGCAATCGTCCTCAGGTGCCAGACTGTGAAATTGGTATTTCCTCATTTAGACATTATCAAATATATGCTAGCCCTCAGTGCATGGCTATAAATATACTGTGTGTAGGAATTCATTAAGAATATTAATTGCAGAAAAGTCACTAGTTGATCTTTATAGTTCCTTTCAACCCTGAGAATCAGCAATTTAATTGCTGGCCCTTACTAACATATTTACTTACTATGTGAGGCAAAAAGAGACTTGAACATGACATGATTCCTCTGCATAAATACTTGGTTTATTAATTTCTCATTAGCCCAGAGGTATTTAGATAGTCTGCATATAATAAATTCCTACCCTTTAATTACTCAATACCAAAGACACCTTTGATTTTTTACCTAATGACCAGTACATTCTAAATGCAACCTCTCTGTTGAACTCTTAAGGAAATTTCCCCTAGTATTATTAGTAGTTTTAATGTATTGTATATATTTTTCTTTTCAGGTAGATTGCAAAAGCCTTAAGGACAAAAATGATTCTATCTTGAAAAAAAGTCCTGCCACATGGAGTGAAAATCTCACACATGGCAGACAGTGTCTAACTGCTCAATGACAAGACTTGGATTTCTCAGTACTTGGAAGTGAACATGTTTCCTTGTATATTAAATTTCATAAGTATCTTTTAAATGGCCTCAGTAAAGAAATAAGAAGCCTCAGTGACCATTTTAATTAATAAGAGTTAAGATTCAAGAACATTTTGAAGACAAAAAAGCATGTGAAGAGAAAATTGTAAATGAGTGCATCTTAACAAAAAGTTACTGATATTTCGTTAAGCAAAAACTATATTGCTATTGTTGTAGCCACGTGTTCTGGAAACAAACTCACTCAGAAGGACAGTGCAGAAGTGGAGTGCAGTGTATTACACCGGCGGGCCCAAGGCAGAGTCTCCTCTCAGCCAAGGACCCCAACCAGCATTTGTGAACATCTTTTATACCCCATGTGTATGGGTCTGAACCCACCACTCCAAATTCCTTGAGACTTACATAAACCAAGGAAAATACAATCCCAATAACCCCATCTTTCATGTGCTATGTGCTCAAACAGTTAAACAATTAGACAATAATCAATAAACCCGAGGTTATACTCCGATTGATACAGAAAAATTTATGGCCTGTCTGGAGGAAGGGGTGATCAGTGTATGTTTTCTCCTAGGCGATGAGTAACCTAGATACGATCTTCAAGGTTCCCCTGTCTGGAGGGGTCTTATCCTTCTGTTGTTGTTTTCATAGACACTAAACACAGAGTTCAGAGTCCATTGGAAAGGTGGCTGAGCATGGTCAGCAAGAACAGGCCTAAGATGGAGTCTAGGCCCTATGAATTCCTTCCTCACTATCAGTAGAAAATAGGGAAAATATTGCCAAGATGCTAGCAGATTTGGAAACAAAAACTTTTATGACCAATAGTCAAAATAAAACCTTGCTTATAAATTGTGGGTGAACATTCATTTTGCTGTTTTTGAAATAGAATTACCTCTTTCTCAGACACGGAAAATGTGGATTCAGGACTCAGCTTTGCACTAATTGCCTATGTAACTTTAGATAAATCACTTACCCTACTGGAACTACTTTTTCATTTTAGGAATTTATGAAAGCTGGACAATTTGTTTCGATGATTGCTTCCAACTTTAACTTTATATTTTTTCTAAAGATTTATAGTTAAAACTTCTTTCCTAAATATTATCTCATTTTATCATCTCAACAGTTTCATAAGGGAGGCCTAGAAATATTTTCCTTCTACTAATGAAAAAATAAACTCAGGCAGTAAAGTGATTTACCCAAGCCTGGTACAGAGCAGCTCAGTAATGCTTCAAGATAATTCTTGAAACCCTTCTCTCAGAGGAAATATACAATTAATCTTTAAAATGTCTTATTTTCTCTGTTTGAAAACTAAGCTTTTAAGAAGTAGTCCCTCAATAATACATGTGTCATAATTTTTAAAACTATAAGCATTTCCATTTTATGGTTTGATCCAGGGATAGCCAATAAGATTCAATACACATGTCAGCCTCTATTGATTGGTATAGGTCCCTGAAGTGCTGTGTTGAGAATAATTTTGAGGGCGAGTTTGGACTCAGCGGGATAATGTGCCATGTGAGATTAAGCAAGAACTCTCTGGATGATGGGGAAGGCAGGGTGGGTGGAGGAACGACTGTGGGGATAAGAGTCTTCTGAAGAGATGGCTGTAGCACTCAGCAATGTTTTACCAAGGGTTTGATATTGATTTGCCTTAGCTACAGTTTTAACTAGTATTATTTAAAAAGTTTGGGGCTTCTCCAGTGGCTCAGTGGTAAAGAATCGGCCTTCAATGCAGGAGACCCAGATTCAATCTTGTCAGAAAGATCCCCTGGAGAAGGAAATGGCAATTCACTCCAGAACTCCCCCCTGGGACATTCTGTGGACAGAGGAGCTTGGAGGGCTACAGTCCATGGGGTGGCAAAGAGTAGGACACAGCTGAGGGACTAAGCGTGCACATGCACATATAAAAAGTACAATTAACTTAGAATCTTTTCACAAATAATGGCCCTCTTTTTAAGCTAAAGGAGTGTCTGTCTTCAAGTATGTAGTTTGGGTATTTTGATTTGAAAGAATGCAGAGGGTGTTTCTAGAGTTTAAATGAGATGCAACTTTGCAGCTTGATCTGAAAACCAGAGTGGATTCAATATAATATATATATGCACACATTGATGTGCATATTTACTATACAGATATTTATTATATTAACATATAATAATATATCCTGTATATAGCAAATATATACTGTGAGTGGTAGAAACCAATGGTCTCTGGATCATTCTGTGTAAATGCATGTTCTATCATTCTAAGAAAGGTCAGAGATGCTGTGAACCAGTGGCTGCCATTTATTACCTCCTGCTGGGTGCTGTTCATCTGGTCACACCTTTATATCCTCCTTTTCCATTCTACTAAGTTTTACAATGCTTTTTAAGTTGGGCATGGTTATTTCTTTTTAAGCAATGAATAGCTGCACCTTACGGAAATTTGGTAATCATCCAAGATGATATGGTTAAGAAATGTTGTGGAGTCAGAATGCAGACCAAGTTTTGTCAGGTTTCAGAGTCCATTTCCTTAACAAAACCAGGACACGTCTTGCTGAAATTTGAGGACGTAGATGTTTCCTAGTGATCATCTGTGTCTTACTTGTATCTAATGACAACTTTTGGATTTGATTTCATTGTCTTTACTAGTTGAACAGTTTCAGCCAGTTTCAGAGAGGAGAGAGAGGCATACCACAAAGGAGAACCATTTTTTTCTAATACTTTCCAATATGATGATGAGTTGTTTTCTGTAAAGTGTCAGTTTTGCCTAATAAGCACAACTCTGGGCTTCCCTTGTGGCTCAGCTGGTAAAGAATCCACCTACAATGTGGGAGACCTGGGTTCAATCCCTGTGTTGGAAAGATCCCCTGGAGAGGGGAAAGGCTACCCACTGCAGTATTTTGACCTGGAGAATTCCATGGACTGTATAGTCCATGGGATCGCAAACAGTCAGATGCCACTGAGTGACTTTCACTTTCACTGGGTTTAGAGAATTTACTTTAGTTGAGACAAAAAGTTTTCTGAAAATTTTTTGTTGTTGGCGAAATATGCATGAAGTATGCTTTTGTACCATTCATGTGCTTAAGTTTGGTTCAGGAAAAAAGTGTCTTGTAATTTGCAAAAGGATTTTATTAACAGAAGTATATAAAATGATCATAACTTAAGTCATAAATGTAATTGAAAATGTCATTTTCTTTTTTCCAGATTCCTCGGTATTACTCAGTTTTCGCCTACACATGCCAGAAAGGCATTTCCTTGTTTTGACGAGCCAATCTACAAGGCTACTTTCAAAATCAGCATCAAGCATCAAGCAAGCTATTTATCTTTATCCAATATGCCAGTGGAAACTTCTGTATTTGAGGAAGACGGATGGGTTACGGATCACTTTTCACAAACCCCTCTCATGTCCACGTACTATTTAGCCTGGGCAATTTGCAACTTCACATACAGAGAAACTACCACCAAGAGTGGGGTTGTAGTAAGTATTTTAAGCTTAATGTTGTTTTTGGATAATATATGCTGATATCTGGATTAACGATGACTCATTTCTCTCTTCTTCCCATCTTATATAGCTGAATTCTTTTCTTAATCCTTGGAAGGAAAATTATCTTCTTGGTTTCAGAGTCAGAGTGGAACTTCTCTTCCTTACCCAGCCTTCTTATTAATTTAATCACTTTCCCACCCCTGCCATTCCTGTTCCTTTTGATCGCCTGATTATCTCTGCAACAGCTGTTGTCTGTTATGGGAAATCGCCTGTTTTTATTTATATGATGACAAAGCTTCTTTTTATTATAAAATATTTCACACATAAAGAAAATGTGGAGAATAATATTATAAGCTCCATATACCTACTAGCCAGCTCTATAGAATCTGAACATTTTACCGTCTTTGTTCCAGTCTCATTTAATTTTTGAAAAAGTAAAACATGTTGGATAGAGTTGAAGCCCCCTGTGGACCCCTGCCTGATATTGTTGCCTTGCCTCCTACCCCCTACCTGGCCCTGAATTTGAATTTTGTCATTTCTATGCATATTATCACACAATTATTAAGTATATTATTCACTATTAAGTATAAGTGACATCGCTCAGTGGTGTCCGACTCTTTGCGACCCCATGGACTGTAGCCCACCAGGCTCTTCCATCCATGGAATTTTCTAGGCAAGAGTACTGGAGTGGGTTACCATTTTCTTCTCCAGGGGATCTCCGCTACCCAAGGATTGAACCAGGGTCTCCCGCATTGCAAGCAGATGCTTTACCGTCTGAGCCACCAGGGAATCAATCAATCATTATTAAGTATAAATCTGTTTAGATAATTCCATGCTTTAAAATTTTATATTACAGATAATCATTTCTTCAACTTTTTTTTATTTCATTTTTGCTTAAAATTATGTTTTGTGGCTTATCTGAATAGAGTGGTTGAATGAATATATTAAAATTTCCCTTCCTCCTATAGATGAACAATTTAGTGTTTCCTGATTTTTCAGATTAACAACAATGCTCAGTGGACATTTTTGCACCTAAATTCTTCTGCTGATGTGCTAGAATTTCTGTAATGTACGAAGCTTCTTTTAACCCATAGCACCCATATGTATAGAAATATGTACTTAGATAAGGGTGTTATACAGGAAGCCTCGAGAATTCACTCTCTGTATTAAATTTATAACAAAAGTCAATTGGATTCTTTATGATCATTACCATTTGTGATACCATTCATTATTCCAGGTACTTTTGTCATGTTATTGTCTTGCATTAATCAGACTAAAGCAGGCCATGCTCACTTAACAACTTCGTCTTCATTTTGATGGCTTATGCAATAAATATGCATTTATTTTAAGTTCATGTCAACCCTAAAGCAAGGTATTATAATTCCATTTTTCCAAGTGAATAAATTTAGGTGGCGCCAGTGGTAAAGGTCGTGCCTGCCAACACAGGGGACATTAGAGATGTGGGTTTTATCCCTGGGTCGAGAAGATCCCTTGGAGGAGGAAATGGCCACCCATTCCAGTATTCTTGCTTGGTGAATCCCACAGACAGAGTAGCCTGGTGGTGTATGGTCCATGGGGTCGCAAAGGGTCGGACAGGATTGAAGAGACTTAGCACGCACAAATTTAGGGTTAGAGAGGTGAAATGACTTTATCAGAGTGGAAGGAAAGTGAGTGGTAGGGCTGCAAGGCTGACTTCTTACGGTATGACCCTACGTTTTGGGCTCTCAGCCCCCATGCCCCTCCTCATGCTGTATTTACCATTTCACCTGTGTTTCTATATGAGAGTCCAGGCAATGATTCTTTCCGTCCAATGCCCATTGTATCTGGTGTTACTCAAACATAACAGAAAAAGTGAATAGAAATCTATATTCTTATTCTGTAGGAAGTCCATAGCTCTATAACCGCCTAAATTTTGAATAATAGGTTTAGATAAACAAATTTTTCTTGCTGTTAACTTTCAATATAAAGCACCACAGAACCTATTTAAAAAATAAAATTTGCTTGCATGCAATTTTAATGCCATTACTAAAGAACTGTATATGGTGAGTTAATCTACATAGTCATTAAAAATAATACCCCTAAGTACTGACTGTAGAAGGCTAGAAAAAAGACATTTTGCTCTTTTGGACATATACTTATTTAATATGTTTAATTCCTCTGGTATTTCTTGATATCTCCTATGTATATATACTTCAAGGCTATTCATGTTAGACTGTACAAAGAAAAGGAATACTAATATATATCATTTCCTTTTACATCTTCAAAATTTGATGAGAGTTGCTGTGGGTCTCTTAGGAGCATAGGGTACATGGGAAGTGTTTTTTTCTTAGTATGATTTCTTTATCCTAAAAGTATTTGCAGCTCTACACCATTATGCTTGTTGCTAAGTGATTCATGTTTTAGAACCAGATACACCCCAGTTATTTAGATATGACTTTTATTAGAGTTAAGAATTCAAGTCATTAGTAAACATTAAAAAATGCCTATTTAATTATTTTTAAGGAGAAAAGAGAAAGCATGCTACTAGAGAACACTGGAAGGGCAACTGAAATAAAATTTTTGTTGTATAATTTAAAAATACTAAGAGTAGTAAAATTGCTATTGGGAACCCTTATTTATCAACTGTGGAACTGAAATATAAAACCTGGTTCTCTTTTTTTGTCACCCCTTCTAAATCCAGCCTATTTTCTTTTTATTGCCATTCCTCTTTATTACTGAGAACATGGAATGACATTTCTGAACTCTTTAACAGCTAGGAGTGGAAGTTTAGCTTTAGACTCTTGGGTGTAGGATGGTCATATGAAATCCAGGTGATCGTTTTGAATCAGAAACTGAAGGAGTTTCCTTTGAAATATGAGAGAGTAACTTGAAAAGCATCTTAATATACAGCTGAATGGAAGCAGAGCATCAAGTATGCATATTTGAAGCATCATTATTTGCTTATCAAGTTACGTGTATTTTGCAAGGCACTAATTAGTCACTCAGTTGTGTCTCACTCTTTGCAACCCCGTGGACTATAGACTGCCAGACTCCTTTATCCATAGAATTCTGCAGGCAAGAATACTGGAGTGGGTTGCCATTCCATTCTCCAGGGGATCTTCCTGACCCAGGGATCAAACCTGGATCTCCTGCATTGCAGGTGGATTCTTTACCACCTGAGCCATCAGGGAAGCTCCTGCAAAGCACTATCCTAAGTGATTAAGAAGATTAAGGAAAGTCTGGCTTACTTCACTCTGTATAATCGGCTCCAGTTTCATCCACCTCATTAGAACTGATTCAAATGTATTCTTTGTAATGGCTGAGTAACACAGTGTACTAACGCATATATATGGAATTTAGAAAGATGGTAATGATAACCCTGTATGCGAGACACCAAAAGAGACACAGATGTGTAGAGCAGTCCTTTGGACTCTGTGGGAGAGGGAGAGGGTGAGATGATTTGGGAGAATGGCATTGAAACATGTATAGTATCGTATAAGAAATGAATCACCAGTCCAGTTGCGATGCAGGATACAGGATGCTCGGGGCTGGTGCACTGGGATGACCCAGAGAGATGGTACAGGAAGGGAGGTGGGACGGGGGTTCAGGATGGGGAACACGTGTACACCCATGGCGGATTCATGTTGATGTGTGGCAAAACCAATATAATATTATAAAGTAATTAGCCTCCAATTAAAATAAATAAATTGTTTAAAAATAAAAAAATTAATATAAAAATTAAATATCTATTAATAAATGAATATGAGAATTAAATTTAAAAGTGAAATTAAAAAATTGAGATTGGAAAAGAAAAGTCTAAGATCCTTCTAGTAGAGTGATTGAAGGGCAACTTTCAAGTGGAATCCGTACCTGTTGAATGTGAAGTTTCAGTTCAGTTCAGTTCAGTTGCTCAGTCATGTCTGACTCTTTGCGACCCATGAATTGCAGCACGCCAGGCCTCCCTGTCCATCATCAACTCCCAGAGTTCACTCAGACTCACGTCCATTGAGACGGTGATGCCATTCAGCCATCTCATCCTCTGTCGTCCCCTTCTCCTCCTGCCCCCAATCCCTCCCAGCATCAGAGTCTTCCAATGAGTCAACTCTTCGCATGAGGTGGCCAAAGTACTGGAGCTTCAGCTTTAGCATCATTCCTTCCAAAGAAATCCCAGGACTGATCTCCTTCAGAATGGACTGGTTGGGTCTCCTTGCAGTCCAAGGGTCTCTCAAGAGTCTTCTCCAACACCACAGTTCAAAAGCATCAATTCTTCGGCGCTCGGCCTTCTTCACAGTCCAACTCTCACATCCATACATGACCACAGGAAAAACCATAGCCTTGACTAGACGGACCTTTGTTGGCAAAATAATGTCTCTGCTTTTGAAATGCTATCTAGGTTGGTCATAACTTTCCTTCCAAGGAGTAAGCGTCTTTTAACTTCATGGCTGCAGTCACCATCTGCAGTGATTTTGGAGCCCCCCAAATAAAGTCTGACACTGTTTCCACTGTTTCCCCATCTATTTCCCATGAAGTGATAGGACTAGATGCCATGATCTTTGTTCTCTGAATGCTGAGCTTTAAGCCAACTTTTTCACTCTCCTCTTTCACTTTCACCAAGAGGCTTTTGAGTTCCTCTTCACTTTCTGCCATAAGGGTGGTGTCATCTGCATATCTGAGGTTATTGATATTTCTCCTGGCAATCTTGATTCCAGCTAGTGCTTCTTCCAGCCCAGTGTTTCTCATGATGTACTCTGCACATAAGTTAAATAAGCAGGGTGACAATATACAGCCTTGATGTACTCCTTTTCCTATTTGGAACCAGCCTGTTGTTCCATGTCCAGTTTGAACTGTTGCTTCCTGACCTGCATACAGATTGCCCAAGAGGCAGGTCAAGGTGGTCTGGTATTCCCATCTCTTTGAGAATTTTCCACAGTTTATTGTGATCCACACAGTCAAAGGCTTTGGCATAGTCAATCAAGCAGAAATAGATGTTTTTCGGGAACGCTGTTGCTTTTCCCATGATCCAGCGGATGTTGACAATTTGTCTCTGGTTCCTTTGCCTTTTCTGGAGAAGGGAATGGCAAACCACGTCAGTATTGTTGCCTTGAGAACCCCATGAACAGTATGAAAAGGCAAAATAATAGAATACTGAAAGAGGAACTCTCCAGGTCGGTAGGTGCCCAATATGCTACTGGAGATCAGTGGAGAAATAACTCTAGAAAGAATGAAGGGATGGAGCCAAAGCAAAAACAATACCCAGTTGTGGATGTGACTGGTGATACAAGCAAGGTCCGATGCTGTAAAGGGCAATATTGCATAGGAACCTGGAATGTTAGGTCCATGAATCAAGGCAAATTGGAAGTGGTCAAACGAGATGGCAAGAGTGAACATCGACATTCTAGGAATCAGTGAACTGAAATGGACTGGAATGGGTGAATTTAACTCAGATGACCATTATATCTACTACTGCGGGCAGGAATCCTTTAGAAGAAATGGAGAAGCCATCATGGTCAACAAAAGAGTCTGAAATGCAGTACTTGGATGCAATCTCAAAAATGACAGAATGGTCTCTCTTCATTTTCAAGGCAAACCATTCAATATCACAGTAATCCAAGTCTATGCCCCAACCAGTAACGCCAAAGAAGCTGAAGTTGAACGGTTCTATGAAGACGTACAAGACCTTTTAGAACTAACACCCAAAAAAGATGTCCTTTTCATTATAGGGGACTAGAATGCAAAAGTAGGAAGTTAAGAAACACCTGGAGTAACAGGCAAATTTGGCCTTGGAATGCAGAATGAAGCAAGGCAAAGACTAGTAGAGTTTTGCCAAGAAAATGCACTGGTCATAGCAAACACCCTCTTCCAACAACACAAGAGAAGACTCTACACATGGACATCACCAGATGGTCAACACTGAAATCAGATTGATTATATTCTTTGCAGCCAAAGATGGAGAAGCTCTATACAGCCAGCAAAACAAGACCAGGAGCTGACTGTGGCTCAGATCATGAACACCTTATTGCCAGATTCAGACTTAAATTGAAGAAGGTAGGGAAAACCACCAAACCATTCAGGTATGACCTAAATGAAATCCCTTATGATTATACAGTGGAAGTGAGAAATAGATTTAAGGGCCTAGATCTGATAGATAGAGTGCCTGATGAACTATGGATGGAGGTTCATGACATTGTACAGGAGACAAGGATCAAGACCATCCCCATGGAAAAGAAATGCAGAAAAGCAAAATGGCTGTCTGAGGAGGCCTTACAAATAGCTGTGAAAAGAAGAGGGGAGAAAAGCAAAGGAGAAAAAGAAAGATATAAGTGTCTGAATACAGAGTTCCAAAGAATAGCAAGAAGAGATAAGAAAGCCTTCCTCAGTGATCAATGGAAAGAAATAGAGGCAAACAACAGAATGGGAAAGACTAGAGATCTCTTCAAGAAGATTAGAGATACCAAGGGAACATTTCATGCAAAGATGGGCTCAATAAAGGACAGAAATTGTTGGATCCAACAGAAGCAGAAGATATTAAGAAGAGGTGGCAAGAATACACGGAAGAACTGTACAAAAAAGATCTTCACGACCCAGATAATCATGATGATGTGATCACTAATCTAGAGCCAGACATCTTGGAATGTGAAGTCAAGTGGGCCTTAGAAAGCATCACTACGAACAAAGCTAGTGGAGGTGATGGAATTCCAGTTGAGCTATTTCAAATCCTGAAAGATGATGCTGTGAAAGTGCTGCACTCAATATGCCAGCAAATTTGGAAAATGCAGCAGTTGCTACAGGACCAGAAAAGGTCAGTTTTCATTCCAATCCCTAAGAAAGGCAATGCCAAAGAATGCTCAAACTACTGCACAGTTGCACTCATCTCACATGCTAATAAAGTAATGCTCAAAATTCTCCCAGCCAGACTTCAGCAACACGTGAACCATGAACTTCCAGATGTTCAAGCTGGTTTTAGAAAAGGCAGAGGAACCAGATGTTAAGTTTACCCATCCCCAATATGGCTTAGCATTTTTCTAGTTGGCAACATTTAGAAATTGGGAAATGGCACATAACATTCTTTATATTGGGCTTCTCTTGAAAAATTGGAAAATCTTGTGACAGCTGGCTCACATTCTCAGTTGGCAATATTTGTTCATTCATTTATTCCTTCAGCAAACTATCACAGAGTTTACTGCCATAAAACAAGCATTTTATTGCTTTCTGAGTTTCAGTGGGTCAGAAATTTAAAAGACCCAACAGAAACACTTTGTCTTTGCCCAGTGATGTCAAGGGGCTCAGCTAAGGAGAGTTGATGGCTGACTTAATAGCTTGAAGCCAGGATCATCTGGACCATCTTCACTAATTTGTCTGAGGATTGTTCTGTCAGTCTTCTGGGATATCAAATAGGAGGTCTGGCCACAGCATTTATGTGCGGCCTTTCCATACTGTCTGGGCTTGCTCAAAGCATAGTGGCCTCAGGCTTGTTGGATTTCTTATGTGGTTGTTCAGAGTTCTAAAGATGAGTGTCTTAAAAGAACTATGTGAAAGCTGTATGGCCATCGATGACTTATCCTCTGAAGTCACACAGCATATTGGGCTTCCCTGGTGGTTCAGTTGGTAAAGAATCCATCTGCAATGTAGGAGACCCAGGTTCGATCCCTGGTTGGGGAAGATCCCTTGGAGAAGGAAACGGCAACTCGCTCCAGTATTCGTGCCTAGAAAATTTCATAGACAGGGGAGCCTGGAGGGCTACAGTCTATAGGGTTGCAAAGAGTTGAACACAACTGAGTGTCTGAGTGTATATATATATCTCACTTCTATTGCGTTTTCATAACTGCAAGTGAGTCACTAAGGCTGGCCTGAGTGACTGAGCACGTAATCCATGGGTCATCACAGTAGGAATGTCTGAAGTCTCAATAGTTTCTGAAGTCACATCCTTGGCTTTATCGTGTTCCTGACAGTGACCTGCATATTTTTTTTCCTAAGGCCATTTCTTATTTTAAGACTATTTTGCCAGAAAGTGTTTTAACTCTGAGCTCATCAAATCCTGGCTCTTCTCTGTTTCTTCTAAATTTTGCTTGGAAACTGGGTAGTTTGTTCTGAAGCTCATGTCTCCTGGTTTGTACTTTTCATATCCAGGGAGAAGAAGCCGGTGGCACTTTCAGTGTTCTGTCTGGAAGTCCTCTTAGCTTGAAAACTGAAAGTGAAAGTGAAGTCGCTCAGTCGTGTCCGACTCTTTGCGACCCCATGGACTGTAGCCCACCAGGCTCCTCTGTCCATGGGATTTTCCAGGCAATAGTACTGGAGCGGATTGCCATTTCCTTCTCCAGGGGATCTTCCCGACCCAGGGATCAAACCCGGGTCTCCTGCATTATAGACAGATGCCTTACCATCTGAGCCACCAGGGACGTCCTGACAGCTTGAAAACGTATTTTAATAATTATTTCTTATTTTCCATGGTATTACATGCAACAGTATTGCCAAACTTTCTTTCACTTAATAACAAAGGTCCTGTTTCGAAATTTCAGCTTCCAATACATTTACCTTAATATCTTTCAAGCTGCCACCACCAGCTTCCTCAGGGACTATAAATCTTTGGCTAGAGGATCCCCTCAAGGCTCTTCCAGCTTTTGCCAGCAGTTCAGTCTCAAAGCCAATGTCACCTGTTTTAAGGCTTTTGTTATGGCAGTGCCCCACTTCCAGGTACTAAAATAGTTTCCAGTTGGTATTGCTGAATGATAAGTCACTCTAAAACTTAGCAATAAAACAGAATAACCAGTGTTTGTGCCTGTTGCATTCTGTGGGTTGGAGGTACGGACAGCATGAAGCAGGGTATGATTCATCTCTGTTCTTTGATGTCTCGGCTGGGAAAGCTTGACTCCTGGGAGTGACTTGACAACTGAGGGCCAGCGTCATCGGAGGGCAATCTGTACTAACTTTCTTTGCTTGTTGTTGGTTGTTGTCCGGGATCTCAGTTGGGGCCCTTATCTGGATCACCTATGAATGGTCTCCCTTTGAGGCCTGAGCTTCCTTGCAGCCTGGTGTTGTCAGACTTGTTACTGGTGACTCAAGCCTCCAAAGGTGAGTGTACCAAGAGGTTTACACTGCCTGCTCTTTCCATTATGATTACATAGATTAAGTTAGTCACCATCTTCTTTTTTTCTCTCTTCCTTGTAGCCAGGCGGAGGCTATGTTATCTTTCCTGACCTAGTCTATGAGGTTAAACAGTTCACTGTTGCTGCATTCTGTTACTTACAAACAGATTCTAGCAGAAGGGACATAGTCTCCATCTTTCAATGGGAACAGTGTCAAAGAATTTGAAGGCTCGCTTGGAAACCACCACAGTTGTTAAAAGTGCTATAGAGATCATAAAGTCACAAGCACAGTGCCTGACATGTGGTGCTCACTCTGATGATGACAAATTGATGATATATTCTGAAGTCATAGAAAGGAGAAGGGATATGTAAGTTTGAGAGGTAGATGGAATCTAGATTGCAAAACGGCTTATGCCTACTTTAAAATCATCATTCAGTTAACAGTAAGATCCACTGGAAATTTAAGACCTGGAAGCATGATATGTGTAGTTTTAAAAATCTTGAGAGAAGCATGCGAAATATGTGCATGTGAGGAGACTGGGAATAGGGGTCCATTTAGCTAAGAAAGTCTGGACTGGAGTAGTTATTATTTAAATGGATAAGAGTGTAATTATAAGAGGCATTTTAAAGAAAGAATTGGTAGGACTTGGTGCAGGATAAAGTATAGGAAAAGTAAACACCGAGGAAGCAGAAGACGGAGTCAAGAATGACTTTAGGGCTCAGAGTAATAACAGCTCTATAGTTTCTGTCCTCCAGATTCACTGTGTATTCTGAACTGGTTCTCACAACCAATGAGAGTTTTAATTTTTTTTTTTTTTGGCCAATCTGTTGAATGCGCAACCTACACTACCCGAGTGATCTGTTCCTCCTATTATAACTGGTTATATAGAATTTTATTAGTTAGCATTTTTTTTTATTAGCAAGTGGCAGAAACTCAATTTGAACTTAAGCAAAAGGGGAAATGTGCAAGAAAAAATGGAGTATGTCAAAGAATTCCAGGTGAGGGGTGGACCTGAGACTTTGAGCCCAGTGAGATATTTGGGAATGCTGCTTCAGATCCTTGTCAGTGCTCCTTCAGCTTTGGTTTACTCTCACTGAGGACAGGCTTCCTCTGTTCTTTGACACATACGATAGAGTGTTGCTGCCAGAAGTTCCCAAGTTTTGTATATTGCCATGCAGGCCCTAAGAGGGAAGCTGCCCCTTACAAATTTCCAAACCCATAGGAGTTGTGTTGGTTGTCCTTATTGGAGTCATGAGATCGTCTCTGGACGCTGTGTCTAGAGGCTGCACATCATAGGAAGATGACATCTTCTGTTTCACCATGTGGATGGGAGTGTGAGTTGCAAAAAAAGAGAAATTACTAAAGAAGAGATGCTGAATGAAAAGCAACTGCAAGTGCCCCAGATATATTTTTTGTTTATTTATTTATTTTTTTGTGTGGATTGATTAAAATAGGAAGGATACACACAATTTACAGTGACGGTGTATATGTACACACACCTGTACCTAGGAAAGTATACATACTCAGACACGTGATGCACATTTCTGACGCTAGAGTTCTAGTGAGAGTTCTAGTATATACACTTAAAACGTAATTATTCTGTGTTGTTTCCTACCGGAAATAAAATTTAGGTCTCATTTTAACAGAAGTGGAGGAGTGTAGGTTAATGTACTCTAAGCACTTAAAAAATTCATGTTAAAAAATCCATGTTAATATTAAGAGTTCTTTTGTTTAGACTGCATTACAAATATCATAACGGTCCACAGAGAAAGAAAAAGTAATGACAAGAGGGTTGGATTGCAGTCTATTCAGGAATATAAGTGGAGGCTTCTTGATTATCCCAAGAAGAGATAATCCTCTTTGTCTTAGAATGCTCTCAGGAGACTTTGTACATTCATCTTTCACAGTCATTATCCTCCTGTTTATAGTCCTTTCTTGCTGGCCTCTTTGCTCCTCTAGACTGTGAACCCTTTGAAGTCAGGCGCTGTATGTTGCTCATCTTTGTAAGATCAGCCATTCCTATTGTATATAGAAAATAGGAGATAGTGAAAATCCAGTGCACGTCTAAATAGGTGAATCCCTTCAGAGAAGCCATGATGTCAGGAGTTTCCAAAACCTTTTGTTAGGTTAATGGTGGGGGTGGTTTAGTTGCTAAGTTGTGTCCAACTCTTTTGACTCCATGGATGGTAGCCTGCCAGGCTCCTCTGTCCATGGGATTCTCCAGGCAAGAATACTGGAGTGGGTTGCCATTTCCTTCTCCAGGGGATTTTCCAACCCAGGAATAAAATAAAAATTTATGAGAAGTAATTTTGACCAATATTGACTGTAAATAGCAAATGCTGCAAAACATATATCCTTACTTTTTAAGTACTTTGTTGGAAGATGTTGTTCAGGAGAGGTGAATCCTAAAAGTTTTACTGAAAATAGGGAACTGGATTCAATTCAGTTTCTAGGATCTGGAGGATCAGGTACAGAGGAGGAGAAATGACCAGGGATTGTCTCTGTCATCTAACAGGAATGGAAAGACTCTGAGTGCTCACTGGCTGGTGATAGCTGGGCTTGTGGGCCTTGGCTGGCTGCCATGTGGGTGTCTGTCTTGGAATCTTGGGGCCCAACTTAACCTCTGCTATGTGCGAGGCATGCCTGAGCCAGGCTGGGTCATCCAGTCAGGTCTGTACTGCTGTCAGCAGGCTATCTGGCCAGGTCAGGGGTTTATTGGAGTCAAAGAGTTTGAGAAATTAAAAAGGAAAAAAAGAATACAGTTGATGTGCCTTCTTAAATTTTATTAGTATGGTAGGAATAGAACCAAGGGCTTTTGTTAAGGAGTGAGTATAGAGTGAAGAAATGCAGGCAGTGACTATAGACTGTGTCCTTAAGAGTACTAGTTAAGGGAAAGGAAAAGAAAATACATGTGTGCAGAGCCTAGTGCAAGGGAGTTTTAGATATAGCAGTGCTAAATCTGTACAAGAGAAAAACAAAAATTTTATTAAAAAAAATAGTTTTGTTTGTTTATTTTTGGCGGTGCTGGGTGTCGGTTGCTACCCAGGCTTTTCTCTGGTTGGGGTGCATGGGCTACTCATTGCAGTGGCCTCTCAGAGAGCGTGGGCTCGAGGGTGCACAGGCTTCAGGAGTTGCGAAACGTGGGCTCAGTAGTTGTGCGCAGGCACAGTAGTTGTTGCCTGTAGGCTCAGTTGCTCAATGTCTTGTTGGATCTTCCTGGATCAGGGATTGAACCTGTGTCTCTTGGATTTGTAGGCAGATTCTTTACCACTGAGCCACCAGGGAAGCCCCTAAAAAGTTTTCTGACAGTTGTTAAAGAGCTACTAGATGTTCAGTAGCTTGCTTTTGTAGGGGAAATATCCAATACTCCTTTGTACTGTTCTGCAAGTTTTCAGAACCCAGGAACAGGAATAAAGAAAGCAGCTGTGGGAGATTCCACCTGGGAGACTGCACAAGACTCATGTGGCCAGCCATCAGGAGGATTCAACATTTAGTTACGGTGAAAACATTGTTGAAAGTATGGGCCATGATTTCCAGAAAGGTAGAGAATCAAGGAAACCTGATAGCTTACTGTGAATGGTGTCTGATTCGTGATCTCCGAAAAAGAAGATTTAACTTTGGGACCAGGGACCAGGCTGGCTTTTGTGCAGCAGAGTTTTATTAAAGTATATAAAGGGACCGAGAACACTTCTGACACAGATATCAGAAGGGGGACAGAGAGCGCCCCCCTCGGTAGTCTAAGCAAGAGAGCTATATACTTTTTTAATTAGTTATTACAATACATAAAAAGAATGTCCCAGGGTTGTAAAGATCTTACTAGACCCACTCCCATAATTTACATTTTAAGATAACAGGATTAGCTAGAAGATTTTCAGGAAGGAGAAACTGTCCTCAAGCAGGATACATTGTTGTTATATAATCTTTAGTACATTTAACTTATATGCAGAGTACATCATGAGAAACGCTGAACTGGAAGAAACACAAACTGGAATTAAGATTGCCGGGAGAAATATCAATAACCTCAGATATGCAGATGACACCACCCTTATGGCAGAAAGTGAAGAGGAACTAAAAAGCCTCTTGATGAAAGTGAAAGAGGAGAGCGAAAAAGTTGGCTTAAAGCTCAACCTTCAGAAAATGAAGATCATGGCATCTGGTCCCATCACTTCATGGGACATAGATGGGGAAACAGTGGAAACAGTGGCAGACTTTATTTTTGGGGGCTCCAAAATCACTGCAGATGGTGACTGCAGCCATGAAATTAAAAGACGCTTACTCCTTGGAAGAAAAGTTATGACCAACCTAGATAGTATATTTAAAAGCAGAGACATTACTTTGCCGACTAAGGTCCGTCTAATCAAGGCTATGGTTTTTCCTGTGGTCATGTATGGATGTGAGAGTTGGACTGTGAAGAAGGCTGAGCGCCAAAGAATTGATGCTTTTGAACTGTGGTGCTGGAGAAGACTCTTGAGAGACCCTTGGACTGCAAGGAGATCCAACCAGTCCATTCTGAAGGAGATCAACCCTAGGATTTCTTTGGAAGGAATGATGCTAAAGCTGAAACTCCAGTACTTTGGCTACCTTATGCGAAGAGTTGACTCATTGGAAAAGACTGTTATGCTGGGAGGGATTGAGGGCAGGAGGAGAAGGGGACGACAGAGGATGAGATGGCTGGATAGCATCACCGACTCGATGGATGTGAGTCTGAGTGAACTCTGGGAGATGGTGATGGATAGGGAGGCCTGGCGTGCTACAATTCATGGGGTCGCAAAGAGTCGGACACGACTGAGTGACTGAACTGAACAGAGTTTGAACTGACTTGTGTAATCATCAGTTGCAGGCTTAAAGAAAAAACACCTTTTTATGTGACTAAGACTAAGGGATGTAGAGAAGAAAAAGTTTGTCCTTTCCTCCACCTTGAGAATTCCAGACCCCTCTCTCCTCCTCGGGGACCCTGGACTTCTTATCAACCTGCCTAGGAATTGACACTCTCAAACCCAGATGGGAGTGATGGTCATGGAAAATGGATTGGGACAGATGAGGAATAGCAGTCAGCATGAGAATAAAGGAGTAGAGTGATGAAGTGCGTGAGGTGGGAAGCTGTTTTAGGAAGGAGATTTCAGGTTTCAGGGTGAGTTGGAGCAATTTTCACTGCAGTTTAGTGGCATTGGAGTAGTGTTATTGCGAAGTTGGATGGAAGGTGATTGAAGACAGAATCGTGGAGAGAGCTGAGATAAAATAGCAGTAAGATCATGTTAGAACAAACATCAAAACCACTGAGGGGGACTCCTTGAGTATGGCAGCCTTAAGCCAGGCTTTAGACTTTTGAAGTGTGAGTGTCACAGTTGGAGACCTAGATCGGGAAGAAAATTAGTGAGCTGCATTAACTCCAAAAGAGAAGAGTTTTCCCATAAAAGTGGAGAAAGTAAAAGTCACTCAGTCATGTCCGACTTTTTGTGACCCTGTGGACCGTACAGTCTATGGAATTTTCCAGGCCAGCATACTGGAGTGGGTAGCCTTTCCCTTCTCCAGGGGACCTTCCCAACCCAGGGATCGAACTCAGGTTTCTCGCATTGCAGGGGGATTCTTTACCAGCTGAGCCACAATTTGGGGTATAAAAGCAGCAGTGGAAAGTCAGGAAAGCACTGATCCCTCTCTGGCTCTGCAGGTGGTTGAGAGAGGATCTAAATATAGATGAGAATGTGAGCAAACCTTTGACCTTTTCATGTCATGTGGCCACAGTTTTCATCCCAGTCCTAAAGAAAGGCAATGCCAAATAATATTCAAACTACCGCACAATTGCACTTATCTCACACGCTAGCAAAGTAATGCTCAAAATTCTCCAAGCCAGGCTTCAATGGTACATGAACTGTGAACTTCCAGGTGTTCAAGCCGGATTTAGAAAAGGCAGAGGAACCAGAGATCAAATTGCCAACATCCGCTGGATCATCGAAAAAGCAGGGAGTTCCTGAAAAACATCTACTTCTGCTTTATTGACTATGCCAAAGCCTTTGACTATGTGGATCACAACAAACTGTGGAAAATTCTGAAAGAGATGGGAATACCAGACTACCTGACCTGCCTCCTGAGAAACTTATATGCAGGTCAAGAAACAACAGTTAGAACTGGACATGAAACAACAGACTGGTTCAAAATCAGGAAAGGAGTACCTCAAGGCTGTATATTGTCACCCTGCTCATTTAACTTATATGCAGAGAACATCATGTGAAATGCTAGATTCGATGAACCACAAGTTGGAGTAAAGATTGCCGGGAGAAATATCAATAACCTCAGATATGCAGATGACAACCACCCTTATGCCAGAAAGCGAAGAAGAACTAAAGCGTCTCTTAATGAAAGTGAAAGAAGAGAGTGAAAAAGCTGGCTTAAAACTCAACATTTACAAAACTAAGATCATGGCATCTAGTCCCATCACTTCATGGCAAATAAATAGGGAAACAATGAAAACAGTGACATACCTTATTTTGTTGGGCTCCAAAATCACTGCAGATGGTGACTGCAGCCATGAAATTAAAAGATGCTTGCTTCTTGGAAAAAAAGTTATGGTCAACCTAGACAGCATATTAAAAAGCAGAGACATTACTTTGCCAGCAAAGGTCTGTCTAGTCAAAGCTATGTATGAGCCATGTATGGATGTGAGAGTTGGACTATAAAGAAAGCTGAGCACCGAAGAATTGATGCTTTTGAACTGTGGTGTTGAAGAAGACTTCAGAGTCCCTTGGACTGCAAGGAGATCCAACCAGTCCATCCTAAAGGAGATCAGTCCTGAGTGTTCATTGGAAGGACTGTTGCTGAAGCTGAAACTCCAATACTTTGGCCACCTGATGTGAAGAACCAACTCACTGGAAAAGACCCTAATGCTGGGAAAGATTGAAGGTGGGAGAAGGGGATGCCAGAGGATGAGATGGTTGGATGGCATCACCAACTCAATGGACATGAGTTTGAGTAAAGTCTGGGTTTGGTGATGGACAAAGAAGCCTGGTGTACTGCAGTCCATGGGGTCACAAAGAGTTGGAAACAACTGAGCGGCTGAACTGAACTCAATGTGAACAGAAGTAACAGGAGTCAAGAGTTTGTGTAAAGGCTAAGAGCTATTGATCTGAAGGGTGGAACACTAGGCTGGAGGGACATGTCCACAACAGAAGAGAGGGGACTGAGTAGGCAGAATTTAGTGAATGGAGGAGATTTTATGACCGTCCTGCTCCAAGGCTTCCACTGGGATGTTGGCGTAATGGAGTGTGCCTCAGCAAATCTCCATCCCCTGCTGGTTGGCCTGGGCTGTTGGTGGATTAAGTGATGAATGATTATGAGTTTTGTTGTATAATCCACAATTTTATCAACTGTACTGAGTCTTAAGAGTCCCATGTATTGAAGAGACTAATAGAAGCTAAGGAAAAGGGTTTAAGTGAAAACAAACCTATGAGACAGAACCGTTTAGTCATGTAGACTATTTGTGGTTGTAGTATGTTTAATCATGATGATGTGTGTGATGGATGATGTGGTGTGTAGCCAGGTCCATTCTCTCTTGGTCGAGAGAAAAGAGATGACTCTGGCTGTGATCCTCCTTCCCTGTCTTCTTGCTGAGATTTTGGGTGGTTGCAGTGGGGCCCATCAGTCCAATTACCTCTTAGATATGCTCCCGGCACATCTAGAGTAACATGCGTGCTGTGTGTATGTGCTAAGTCGCTTCAGTCATGTCTGACTCTTTGCAACCCCATGAACTGTGGTTCTCCAGGCGCCTCGGTCTATGGGATTCTCCAGGCAAGCATACTGGAGTGGGTTGCTGTGCCTTTCTCCAGGGGATCTTCCTGACCCAGGGGCTAAACCCTAGTCTCTTATTTCTCCAGGTCTCTGGCACTGGCAGTCAGGCAGGTTCTTTACCACTAGCGCCACCTAGGAAGCCCTAGAGTAACGTAACATATCATGTAGATTGATAATCTGACAGGCTCCTTTTCATTTCTCTGCTGTGTACTTTCCTTATGACTTTGGATTTATTTTTGCCAATTTTTGACCCTCCTTTTTTGTTTTACTTCTAGTTCTTTAGAACTTCTACTTTAAAAAACTGTTTGGCCCAAGCCTTTATAATCTAAGGGAAGTAGAATATTTTATAGTATTGAGGAAGAAAGTGGTGAGAGATGATGTTGGAGATTTATGCAGGGGCCAGATCATGAAGGGATTTGTAGGTCTTGTTAAGGAGTTTTGATTTTATCCTTTAAGAAAAGGGGACCATTGAAGGATCTGAGTTTGGGAGGGCTTCAGAGCATGTCAAGAGCTTTCTGTGGAAGCATGGAGATGATACAAAATGTCTTATCATCTTCGCCAAAAGGCTCTCAGTTCCTTTTTTCCATTGTTTTGTTGAGGATCCGCTTTCCTCTTTGGTTAAGGCTGCCATGCTGGTCTTGTTGACTTTCCTAAAGATCATGGAAGAGGCAGCAAGCGCATGTAATGCAAACAAGTGGAGGGGCTTAGATCACGGGCGACGTGAAAAACACACGCAGACTTTCGTGCCTGGTCCCGGACACAGAATGTGCTTCAGTCCAGAGGAAAAAACTCTGGGCAAACATGGTATAAAACAAAAGATGAAAGGAAATTGTATTCTAAAGGTTGATGTTACTGAGATTCAAATGATTCTTATAAGATTTGATGTCAAATTTCAGAGACTAACTAGGCTATTTGGTTAAGACATTAATATTTCCGGAGATGGAACTTGCATGAAACAAAGAGGAAAATTTTGTGCTGAAGATTCAGATAGTATTCCTGGAAGGTCCGTGTATTTAGCTGGATACATAAAGCTGAGTATTCAGAGTGAAAAGGTATCCAGAATACTAATAATACTGTCTTGTAGTCACTGCCACCTACTAATGTTTCTTGACTTCCTTTTCAGACCAGATGGCAGGAAACTGACTGGGTCTATAAGATGTTGCTGTTTTCTGATTAGGTTCAATTTGGGGAGGAACTGGTGAACACCTAAAACCAACCACGAAGCAAATGTACTGTTCTCATGGCACTGAAAATTACTTATTTCTTATCATATTTCTTAAAGCCATAGAAAACCACTGCTTTATCCATTCACAAAGCTATATTAGTCGATTGTGTCCAATAATAAACTGAGAAAATCGGAAAATTCTGGTGTAATTAAGATGACTAAAGAGAGAACGGACTGAGCAGAATTCATAAGCAGTTCACAAAGATGTGGGACTTTGAGTGATGAGGAGAGGAAAAATTCTCAACTTTTTGTGATTAGCCAATCAGCAAGCTAATAATAGATACCCAGTGTCTCCTCTGGGTTAAATACTGCACAAAACCAGTGTGTAAGATATAGATTTTATTTCCAAAGGCTTTAGGAGCCAGCTGATTAGACAAGGTAAACACATTATCACATACTGGATGGTTCAAGGTGCTATTTTATAATGGGAAGATAAATTCAGCGGTTAGATGTTAGATATCGAAGAACAGAGAAGGAGATTCATGTGGACAGATACTTATTGAGGAGTTTGGATCTTGAGGGAAGGGTGGATATTGATATGTGAAAGGCAAATTAGAGAGTCTTCTTTGTGAGATGAAGAGAGCGTCTATGGAAGGGACGACCACAGAATTTTCTTCGGAGTGAGAAAATTCATGTATCAGTTATTAATAGTTGGTTGCAAGTGTCTGAAAGCAACTTAGGAAAACTTAAGCAAAAGGGAAAATCAGTGGTGGGATTCTGACCAGCTCCAAGGAGTGGAGAATTAAATGATTATGTCTTGGGAAGGACAGCCTCGCGCATCTAGATAGCAGTTACCGGTGAACAATCTGGGGATGCTGCCACGTGAGTGTTGAAGTTGCAGTCCCCAAGTTCCCCGGAGACACAGAGGGAGCAATTTGTTTTGCCTGAATAGAGTGCCCATCTCCATGGATGAGGTATTAATAGATTCTGGGATGCCTTCATAGGGGCAGATGGAGTCTGAGGAGGGGGAGTCTCTCAAAGGAAAAAGTGTGACATTATTAAAAAAAAAAAAAGGAAGAAGTGTATTCTGTCAGCAAAAATCAGATATATAGCAGACATGATTGTTGAATACTTAGTAGCTGCCAGGCTCTGATCTGTTTAATAATTCATTTAATATTTTGAGATAAGAGCTGTTGCCCCTGTTTTCTAGATGAGGACAGTGAGGCACTGAGTGCATGCCTAGCGTGCCCGTAGTGACATGGCTTACAGCGGCAGAGCTAGCATTCACACCCAGCCTGGGAATGGAGCTCCTGTTCAGCTGGGCGGGGTCCCAGGGAAGATGCAAGGTGGAGCGGCCAGCAGGGAAAGGAAATCAGTGGAATGGGGTCGGAAAGACAAGGCTAGATCAGAAGCAGAAAGAAGCCAGGATCCCCGAAGGATAAGGGAATGACATGATAAAAGTGAGGTTTTTAGAAATACTAATCTTGAGGAAGGATGCCAAATCCAGGGGAAGGGAGGAAAGCCCGGAGCTTTGAAAGCCCACCAGAAGGTGATGACTGAGCATGGATGGTGGAGATTCAGGCCTGGTGAAGGCAAATATACTGACCGTTCCTATGTCTTTTTCACACGGCAGTGAAACACTTTTTTAAAACATAACTCCATGAAATGCTATACTTTTATTACTGAATTGAGATTTTAAAGAATATTGATAAAACAGGGACAAATTATCCAGGCACTAAAGCTTAACAGATCTAGGCAGTTTTAGGTTTCATTTTTGCATGAAACCTTGCCCCAGCTAGCTTCTTGCCCTTCTTTGAACTGTAATTGCCCTGTAATCGTAACTCTCTTTGGATCATTGTCCAAATAAATTAATTATGTTACTTTCTGCACATCTTTTTTTCTTTTTTACTTGTGAGATTGCAAGATCTGTGAGGATAAGAATGCCAGTGAAAAATACATTCATATACTATATTATTCATATAATCATACAACATACACACATGCCCTGGGCAGCTTACAGAAATCATGTTCCGTATATACTATATACGCCATGGTATAGACCACATTTCTTTGCCTATAGCAGTCACTCAGTAAATATTCAGAGCATGATTATTGGATGTTTTAAGATGCACTTGAAGGAAAAATCAATAGGCCTTGATGAGTGTGTTGATTTGGGTGACAAGGGAATAAAAGTGAATCAAACAAAACCTGAGTTTCAGGTTGCTTGACTGAGATGACGGTGCTTCACTGCTGAGTCTTTACTTCTTTATAGTTTTCTTCTTTGCTTTGCTTTCTTCCCCTTGTTTCTTTTTTGTAATATTTTTTTAAATTGTGGTAAAAGTCACGCAATATAAAGAATACTATTTTATCCATACTGACTGTGCAGTTCAGTGGCGCTAAGTACCTTCACATGGTTGTGCAACTCTCGCCATTACTCATCCCCCAACTCTTCACCTTCCTCCTGAAACTCGGTCCCCCTTAGACACAGTCCCCATTCGCCCTCCCCGCCCCAACCCTCCCCACTCCTCAGCCCTGGCATCCACCAGTGGACTTTCTGACTCTCTGAATTTGACTATTCTAGGTACCTTGTATGTGAAATCAAACAATATCTGTCTGCACCTAATGTATATTGGAATGCATTTTTAAGGTTAACAATATATGTCCCATGGAGAGACTGTACCTTCTTTCCCCCCGATCCCATGCTATACAGTAGATTCTTAATAGTTGTCCATTTTTTACGTGCATATGTCAATCTGAACCTCCCAATTTATCCTCCCCGTTCCCCCTTCTTTCTTCCTTTCTCTCTCTCTTCTCCATAGGGTTCTAGGTTCAGGTGGAGGCTCGGCCTGCGTGAAGTGTCTCACTTTCCTTCTTCCCCTCTGACTTACACTATACATGCCTGTCATGCCAGGCATACCATTTTTTTCAATATGGTAAATTTATTATGTGTGTCTCTCTGATGAAATATGAATCTTTTAAATGGCAAGTCAGGTTGAAAGTTTGGTTATCTCTACACATGCCTAGAATTAATGCAGTTGTGTCTCTGAGCATTTCAGAGAGGAAAAAACAACCATTTGAACCAGTAACCCTTTTCCTGACAGGAGATATATTCTTATTAATTTCTTTATTTTAGTAATCCACTGGCCAATGAGAAACTCCATCAGAAGGGCCTTGTGGCAATGTCTGAGACGCTCACGGTGGGGACAGTTCTCTGCCTTCCCCTCCCTCTGGGGACAGGCAATGTGAGTGTGTGGAGTAGTCCTGGGTAAGAGAATCCATCAAAAGGGAGAGATTCTATTACGTGATATGTGTTTTCTAGGAGGCCATCAAGGAGTCAAGCACAGGCTGGACCAAGAAGCATAGTGCGAATTGCATTGGTATTTGGCAGATTGGGGTTGAATTTTGGATTTCACCACTTACTAGGGGCAGATTTCTTAACTAGAGCCACACTCTCTGGTGTGACTGGGGATAACAATGCATACCTAGTAACACTGTTGAGAAACTTAAAAGAGCCAATGGAAGGGAACTGTCCATCACATTGCTGGGCATGTAAGGATGCTCCGTTCATGGCAGCTATACCGACAAGCCTGTTTCTGGGTTTCACTCTCACTAATGAGTAGGTTAGCGAGCAGGATAAGAAGGAGTACAGGAGGGTAGAATGGGAGCCTCTGTGGCACCCGCTTAAAAAGGATCATTTTCAAAGGCCAAAGAGGTTTGTTCGGAGGGGAAGATGAGAAACACTGCTATTTCATCTTGACACTCCAGCATAATGCCACTGTGAAAGGTGTTGCAGAAGTTTTCAGTGTTTATGTTTGCTGTGATCACCAACATTGTGGAAATGAATTACAAGCTCATTATTAGTGGGAGGAAGAAGGGTGTGAGGTATCTTTCTCTGTGGTTCTGTCATAGGTGGGAAGATGGAATCATCTCAGATTTATAGAATTGCTCCCATGGAGGGAAGAACCCAGGGAGAAAAATGTATTTGCAGACATGGAGATTCTATGTCTATTTTCTATGTTCATATATTTAAAAATACAATTATTTCCAACTAGTTATCAGGCTATGATTTAAGGTGGGGTGAAGGAAAAGGAAAAAGAGGTTAAAAGATGGAGAAGAGATTTTCTGCACTCTTGGAACATCATAAAATCATTCACATATTCATCAGATTATCTTATTTTAAAATAGCATTATTTTATTAATCATTTATTATGTGTCAGATACTGTTCTAAGAACTTTACATGGATTATCTTATTTAATATTCATAACAGTGATGTTTGGAAATTTCTATCACAGGTTTTATATTCTACAGACAAGGAATCAGAGGCTGAGAGAGATGTCATAACTTGTCCATAATCACACTGCTTTAAATGTTGTGCTCGAGCTGGAGCTCAAGTGGTCTTACTGCAGAGCCTGTGGTCCTCACTGCTCCACTGTGCTGTCTTATAGATGCCTAAGACTAGATGTTTACAGAGGCAGACACAGCCCTGTGCACAATAAGCATGACCTCTCTCTTCACAGAGCTTATGATCTAGCTAGCTAGATGTGAGCTGCTTCTCAGAGAATGTGTATTTGGGTATTCTGTCCACATGTCTACAGGGGAAGAGTATCCTTCTCACTGGAAAAGTCTCTGATGCTGGGAAGGATTGAGGGCAGGAGGCGAAGGGGGTGACAAAGGACGAGATGGTTTGATGGCATCATCAACTTAATGGACATGAGTTTGAGCAAATTCTGGGAGATAGTGAAGGACAGAGAGGCCTGGCCTGCTGCAGTCCATGAGGTTGCAAAGAGTTGGACATGACTGAGTGACTGGACAACAGCAACCCTTCTCAACCTTGGCCCTGTAGATTTTGGATTGGATAACATTTTGTTGCAGAGGATAACATGTTTGTTAACATTTTGTCCTGCGCGTTGTATGGGGTGCAGCAGCATCCCTCTCTCTGGTTGTTGCCATTAGCCCCTCCAGTCACGACAGCTGCAAATGTCTCCAGACATTGTCGAATGTGCCCTGGCAAAATCACCCGTAGTTGAGAACCACTGATCTAGAAGAATGACTTAGTGGTTGATGACTCTATGTGAAAGCCATGGAGAGGACTCTATCTGGAGGTGTGTGGCTAACCTGGATCACATGTTCAAGAAGTGGCAGAGGACTAATCAAGACTCCTTTCACTCAGTGATATATACTTGCTTCTTCAGATAAAAGTGGACACAAATACAGTTCAGGGAAATCTAGAATACATTATTGGTGTCCAACTCTTGCAACCCCATGGACTATGGCCTGCCAGGCTCCTCTGTCCATGGGATTCTCTGGGTAAGAATACTGGAGTGGGTCACCATTTCCTTTGAGATTCTGCATAGGAAATGGATTAAGAGACAAAGCTTTACACAATTAAAGGACATAGCTCACCATGTTGAAAGAACAAATGAGCAGGAAATTTAAAAAAATATTGAATTTTGGCTGTGCTGAGTCTTTGTTGCCTTGCGTGGGCTTCTCGCTGCGGGGGCCCCTCACATCACAGCGCATGGGCGCTAGGGTGTGCGGGCCTCAGTGGCTGAGGTTCCCAGGCTTAACGGCTATGGCACACGGGCTAAGTTGCTTCCCAGCATGTGGGATGTTCCTGGACCAGAGATCAAACACGTGTCTCGTGTACTGGCAGGCGAATTCTTTACCTCCGAACCCTGGGGAAGCCCCATCAGCAGGGTATTTTTATGCTGTGTTCTGTGGTGAGGCTTTGTGTTGCTGTTTGGCTGATACTCTGATTCACTGATGTTCGCCTAGTCTCCATGTTCTAAATGTAGGAGACTTGGTGGAGACCCTACAGAGGGGTTCTTAAACCACATCAAAATCGCCTGTGGACTGGTTTTTAGACTCACACTTACGAGCCCTTCTGTATAGACTTGATGAACTTGAACCTTCGTATGTGGGCCTTGACTCTGAGAGGCCACTGAAGCGCTCTGGTCTGCACCCCTAAAGGAGAAGCACGGGCTCTAGGCTTTCGTCTCATGCCTGTCTATCTGGGCTGATCTCTTGTGACCGTGTGCTCTCCTTTTAAAGGCAGATCCTGAGAGCCGCACATAAAGCTCTGAAAAAACTCCCACTGGCCATAACTTGCTATGGCATAACTTACTATGCCTGAGCAAAAGGGATGATGGGAAATGTCGTCTTCCCTTCATTAGGCCATGTGTTGAGCCAAAAATGAGGGATTCTAAAACTGAAAAACAAGGGGACTGGATCAGTCAGTCAGTCAGTTCAGTCGCTCAGTCGTGTCCGACTCTTTGCGACCCCGTGAATCGCAGCAGCACGCCAGGCTTCCCTGTCCATCACCAGCTCCCGGAGTTCACTCAGACTCATGTCCATCGAGTCGGTGATGCCATCCAGCCATCTCATCCTCTGTCGTCCCCTTCTCCTCCCACCCCCAATCCCTCCCAGCATCAGAGGGGATTGGATATTGGTAGACAATTAGCAGTCCCTGACGCAGATTATTATCATTAAAACATAATGAGAACATAGGCTATTTATTAAACACTATACGTGTATCAGGAGCAGTGAAAAGCAACCATGAGATGTTGCTGCTACCCTTATCCTTCTTTTATAAATGAGGAAGTGGAATCTCAAAGGGCCTACCAATTTGATCTTTGTCACACAGTTGGTGGATGTCAAAGCTAAAATATTAAACAGCTTCTGTCTACAAGCTTTTTCCATGAGACAATCTAATTACACTAGCCCAGTTGCCCCAACGAACCTATTAGTTACGGTTTTTAGATTGCTATTTTAGATATAAGACATATTTGACCTTTATTGATAACAGTAATGTCAATAGTTTTTCATCCTTCAGATTTTATTAGAATTTCACTACTATCTGTATCTTTAATTTAGTATCTACTTTGTTTTGAGAGTTCTAAACGAGGAAAAGCAATAGCACCATAAGATAGAGTAAGAGCACCATAAGCTCCAGGGACAGCCTGATATCATTTCGTGAATTTGGCAACATTTTCAGTTGCTAGTGCCCAATAATTCAGGGGATCATTAATAAATATTAGGAAAGGTTGGAATGGCAGTGATCTCACCAAAATATGATTCGTAGAAAATCTAGATTGAATTTATATAACTCTATAAGCCCCTCTCCATGATAGCTAGTACATGAATCAAGTAGAAAAATACCTGGCTAAGCTTATTTATCCTCTTGAGATGACACAAACAGCAACCTCTGAGAAGTCTTAGAGCAGTCTGTCTGTCATCAAAAGGCCAGTTAATAAAAAGGTCCCCATAACCTGCTCCAAATCTGAGATGATTATTGTCACTGAGAGCCTTTTCTTAGATTGCTTTTGACTCCTAATATCACTGAGACAGATTATGCACATAAATTAACCAAAAATGTTTTAGGAAATTGTTAATATAGGGAATATATTTTTCCAACTCCCTGACTGACCTTTAGAATAGTAAGTTATTCATAGCATACTGGTCTCTTTAGGGAATTATTTCCTCTGTAAGCAGTTGTATATGGTTATAGATAAGCAGAAATCAGTCTTATTGTCCCATGTGTCTGTCATCTTGTCCTGTGGTTAGATAAATATTCTGAGAAACTGACATTTACTTTATTAGACTACCTTACCAAAAAAAACCCCAAGACTCCAATCAAATCAATGTTCTTTTTGCATTTTTTTGTTCAAAAGTATCCAAACCCCACCAATAACAATAAAACAACACCGACAAAGTTTTAAACATGACATGTGACTTTCTTATTAGAAAATACTAAATATTATTCCACAAATGAGGCTAAATCATTTTCAAAAATTTGTCCTTTCTGAAAAAATAGACGATCAAATCCTACTGACAGGCTTCGGGCTCAGTCATTCCGGACAGTTACAGAAGAAGATACTGGAACATCATTGGTGTTCACCATCTCATTTTGCAGATGAGATCATAGAGATGTATGCTGCCATTGATGACAAGCCAAATAACTAATCACCAAATGATGACTAAGAATCCCAGAGGATTTGGGCTACAAGAGTCATTTGCCTCCTCTGTAATAGGTCCTAGTATTTTCAGTAGGTATACCCTCAATGTGTTAGGACAGTTGTATCAGGATGTATCTGCAACTAGAGAAAGAGAATTTCTCTGATAACATATGAAGGAGCAGGGAATTTTCAGGACAGGCAAAAAATAATCCCAACAGAGATGAGATTTGATTGTTGAGGATGCAAGGTCAGTCTAAAGGTGTAGGTGCAATCTGACAAGAGTTAATGATTTTCTCCAGGAACTTTACTGGTTCCAGCAACTTGGTGCCTAAAATTCCTTTCTTCTCAAACAAGGCTTCATTACCCCTCCACACACGCTAAATCTTGGCAGGATTCCTGGATGTCCCTCCTGGTGTTCTTCCCCTCTTTGCCTTGGCTGTTACCACTTTTTAGCTCCTCTGGGTGTGACACCGGCATCTTGCAAAGAACTCCATCTTGATGGCTTACTATTGGCGAAAGACACCGGTCCTAAGACAGGTCCCATGCAGGTTGGGTTGGTCTTTTAGTTGCTTTTCAGTCACTAAGTTGTATCCAATTCTGCGACCCCATGGACTGCAGCATGCCAGGCTTCTCATAGTGGAGACTGGTCCTCCACTATCTCCCAGAGTTTGCTCAGATTCTTGTTTGGTTTGGTCTTTCATCTCTCCTTTTCTTGCCTCATGGCCTAGAGTTTGTTCTCCTGGAGGATATCTAGTTGAAACTTTCTTGATTCCCTTTGAAAAATTGTGAGGTCCCATGTCTTAATCTAATATTTTACAGGAGAAATAAGTAAGCTTTATAATATTTGTTTCTTATGAATGTTTCCCATATCTGCAATCATCACTGAAAGCACACTAAAGTACAGTATTCATCAATTCCCCCATCAGTTTTTGATTCTGCGTCAGAAACTAATTATGGACTAAGCATAGTATTTCTGTAAATCACAGCCTAGTAAATGCTATTTTGAAAATCTGCGTAATGCTAACATTGTTAAATCAGGGAGGATAGGAATCAGTTTATGATACATGCTATTCTAGTACTCAGCCACGTAAAGCAGCTTTTTGCCCTCAGTTCAATTCAGTTCAGTCACTCAGTTGTGTCCGACTCTTTGCGACCCCATGAATCGCAGCATGCCAGGCCTCCCTGTCCATCACCAACTCCTGAAGTTCACTCAGGCTCACGTCCATCGAGTCCGTGATGCCATCCAGCCGTCTCATCTTCTGTTGTCCCCTTCTCCTCCTGACCCCAATCCCTCCCAGCGTCAGAGTCTTTTCCAATGAGTCAACTCTTCGCATGAGGTGGCCAAAGTACTGGAGTTTCAGCTTCAGCATCATTCCTTCCAAAGAAATCCCAGGGCTGATCTCCTTCAGAATGGACTGGTTGGATCTCCTTGCAGCCCAAGGGACTCTCAAGAGTCTTCTCCAACACCACAGTTCAAAAGCATCAATTCTTCAGCACTCAGCTTTCTTCACAGTCCAACTCTCACATCCATACATGACCACTGGAAAAACCGTAGCCTTGACAAGATGGACCTTTGTTGGCAAAGTAATGTCTCTGCTTTTCAATATGCTGTTTAGGTTGGTCATAAATTTTCTTCCAAGGCGTAAGCATCTTTTAACTTCATGGCTGCAGTAACCATCTGCAGTGATTTTGGAGCCCCCAAAAATGAAGTCTGACACTGTTTCCACTGTTTCCCCATCTATTTCCCATGAAGTGATGGGACCAGATTCCATGATCTTTGTTTTCTGAATGTTGAGCTTTAAGCCAACTTTTTCACTCTCCTCTTTCACTTTCATCAAGAGGCTTTTTAGTTCCTCTTCACTTTCTGCCATAAGGGTGGTGTCATCTGCATACCTGAGGTTATTGATGTTTCTCCCAGCAATCTTGATTCCAGCTTGTATTTCTTCCAGCCCAGCGTTTCTCATGATGTACTCTGCATTTAAGTTAAATAAGCAGGGTGACAATATACAGCCTTGACGTACTCCTTTTCCTATTTGGAACCAGTCTGTTGTTCCATGTCCAGTTTGAACTGTTGTTTCCTGACGTGCATACAGGTTTCTCAAAAGGCAGATCAGGTGGTTTGGTATTCCCATCTCTTGAAGAATTTTCCACAGTTTATTGTGATCCACACAGTCAAAGGCTTTGGCATAGTCAATAAAGCAGAAGTAGGTGTTTTTTTTGAACTCTCTTGCTTTTTCGATGATCCAGTAGATGTTGGCAATTTGATCTCTGGTTCCTCTGCCTTTTCTAAAACCAGCTTGAACATCTGGAAGTTCACGGTTCCCGTATTGCTGAAGCCTGGCTTGGAGAATTTTGAGCATCACTTTACTAGCTTGTGAGATGAGTGCAATTGTGCGGTAGTTTGAGCATTCTTTGGCATTGCCTTTCTTTGGGGTTGGAATGAAAACTGACCTTTTCCAGTCCTGTGGCCACTGTTGAGTTTTCCAAATTTGTTGGCATATTGAGTGCAGCACTTTCACAGCATCATCTTTCAGGATTTGAAGTAGCTCCACTGGAATTCCATCACCTCCACTAGCTTTGTTCGTGGTGATGCTTTCTAAGGCCCACTTGACTTCACATTCCAGGATGTCTGGCTCTAGGTGAGTGATCATACCATTGTGATTATCTTGGTCATGAAGATCTTTTTTGTACAGTTCTTCTGTGTATTCTTGCTACCTTTTCTTAATATCTTCTGCTTCTGTTAGGTCCATACCGTTTCTTTCCTTTATTGAGCCCATCTTGCATGAAATGAAGCAGTCTTTGTCTGACTCTTTGCGACCCCTTAAATCGCAGCACACCAGGCCTCCCTGTCCATCACGAACTCCCGGAATTTACCCAAACTCATGTGCATTGAGTCGGTGATGCCATCCAGCCATCTCATCCTCTGTCGTCCCCTTCTCCTCCTGCTCCCAATCCCTCCCAGCATCAGGGTCTTTTCAAATGAGTCAGCTCTTTGCATCAGGTGGCCAAAATGTTAGAGTTTCAGCTTCAACATGAGTCCTTCCAATGAACACTCAGGACTGGTCTCCTTTAGGATGGACTGGTTGGATCTCCTTGCAGTTCAAGGAACTCTCAAGAGTCTTTTCCAACACCACAGTTCAAAAGCATCAATTCTTCAGTGCTCAGCTTTCTTCACAGTCCAACTCTCACATCCATACATGACCACTGGAAAAACCATAGCCTTGACTAGACGGACCTTTGTTGGCAAAGTAATGTCTCTGCTTTTTAATATACTATCTAGGTTGGTCATAACTTTCCTTCCAAGGAAATTTAGGGCTTTTTGCCCTAATTCTCCTTTATTTTAAATGTACGTTAAATGCCTTGGCAGCATTGCTAGAGGAATCTACAGCTTCAGCTGTAGCAAACAAGACAGTAAGCATTCCTCTCTGTGTAAATATTATGATTTCATTCATTCAGTCATACAAGAATGGTCACTCACCAAATGTTTACTTGAGTTTTCCTATGTTCCAAGCACCCCTGTAAGCACTGGAGACAAGGCAATGAATAAAGCAGATAAAACTTTACAAAGCTTACATTCCATTTCCTTGGGAGATTGACAATAAAATAGAATACATCTATGTGAGAAGGTGATATGTGCTAAGGAGAAAAGCAAAATGGGAAAAGAGTGATGCAGTTTAAAATAGGGTGATTAGGAAAAGACCTCTTGAATAATGAGTATCTGAACAGCGACTTGACTGTAGAAGAGAGTGTTGGGGTGTCTGGGGAAAGAAGATTGCAGACAGAGGGAACCAACAGTCAAAGATGTTGAGGCAGGGGATAGGGGAAGGCCTGGAGTGTTCCTGGGGGTGAAGAAGAGCCCTGGGGTGAAGAGAAGAATAGTAGATGATGAGGTCAGGTGTGTGTGTGTATGGTGTAGGTAGGGTGCTGTGGGTTATTATAGAGACTTTTGCTTTCAACCTGAGTGTGATTCCAAACGTTTGGAGGCTTTCAAGCAGAAACATGTTGTATCAGACTTATATGTCTAAAGGACCCCTCTGAGTGCAGTGTGGGAGTATACTATATTCTGGTAAGGTTGGATGCAGAGAGACCTTCTAAGTGGTGACAGTGTGTAGGTATAGAAAAGTGGTGGAATTTGGGCTATATTTTAAAAGTAGAATTGCCAGGATTCATGATGTATTGGCTATGGGTTGTGAGAAAATGAGAATTCGAGGAATACTTTCAGTTTATTTTATGCTGAGATGATACCTATAATTTCTGTGTTAGACAGGGAATGGTTGCTCCTTGTCATCAGAGAGAACAGCTCTGAATTTGCTCAACTGAAACTAAAATAGAAATTTTTCCATTCTTTAAATGGATAATATTGATGCTAAATAACTCCACCCAACAAAGTAATTAATTGAGCTTTGAAGAGTGCATTTTGCAGCTAACACGTTTTAAGTGCACCTGTAAAAATATAACCTTTATTAAAAATAAATGCTTTATGGTCAAGATGCTTTTTATGGTCATGCCTGTTTCTTGTATATCATATGATGTAGAACTCTTGTGATTCAACCAATAACTGCCTGAGGGCAATAGCATTAAGGTTGAAAACATTATATATATATATCCTTTTTTTTTTTTTTTTTTTTGCTTTTTTGAAGTTTCTCCTCTGGTCCACATCATTTGAGAGGACCGAGAGAGAATACAGGTAAGATCTCAGAGTAGTGACTCTGACTTCCATGGTTCTTGGTGCCTAAGGAGAATGCGCTGACAGAAAGTGAGATGGTTGGATGGCATCACTGACTCAGTGGACATGAGTCTGAGCAAACTGTGGGAGATAGTGAAGGACAGAGAAGCCTGACGTGCTGCAGTCCATGGGGTCGCAAAGAGTTGGAAACAACTTAGGGACTGAACAACCACAAGGACACATTTATTTCTCTGTCTGTTCCGTAGGCTAGGCACACATCATTGAACGTGAGGACAAATTGCCTGTGACTTAGCATTTGTCAATGACTTCCTCAGACAGCTGATACCTGAGAGAAAGCATTTACTGGGCATGTTCCAACCCACTCCTTTAGGTGATTGGATGTGTATGGCATGGAGGAGGGGTTTTAAATCTTGACAGATTCTGGAACTGATTCTGATTCCAGAATTCTGAACTGATTCTGATTCCTATTAGCTGTGTTATTTAACCACTTTCAATAAGATATTTCATTTCATCTAACAAGCTTTTATTATGCATGTTAGATGAAATGAGATTTTATATATATAAAGTACCTGGCATGCAGAAGATGATTTCTTTTCAATTCTTATCTGTTTCTGCAGTGTATTATATTGTCAGAAAGCAACAAGCCCCGTCCAGGTTTTTCATCAGTAGCTGTAGAAATTCTTTCATCGAATATAATTTAATGTTATGTGCTCATTTTTTAAAAACAGAAAGTGATACATAAAATGTTCGACTAAGTATTATATCTGTATTTCAAAAACCTGTTACATTACCTTCAATCTCAACTGTGAAGACTAGGTAATATGTTCCTTGTTTAATTCTAGTACCCATGAAATGGTTTCTCTAGCCCAAGATTACTCCTTTTCTTATTTGATGGAGAAGAAACTCACATCTTAATTTAGTATCTAGTTGCATAGTTTATCTTATTTTACCTGTTGATAACTCTGGTATTGCTGTGTTTATTCCCTCAGTCATGTCTGACTCTTTGCGACCCCATGGACTGTAGCCTGCTAGGCTCCTCTGTCCATGGAATTCTCCAGGCCAGAATACTGGAGTGGGTTGCATTCCCTTCTCCAGGGCATCTTCCCAACCCAGGATCGAACCCAGATCTCCCACATTGCAGGCAGATTCTTTACCATCTGAGCCACCAGGGAAACCAAGAATACTGGAGTGGGTGGCCTATCCCTTCTCCAGGGGATCTTCCCGAAGCAGGAATCAAACTGTGGTCTCCTGCATTGCAGGCGGATTCTTTACCAGCTGAGCTACCAGGGAAGCCCTACTCTGGCCTACTTCCTTTTGATTCATTTCTTTGTTCTTTATTGAATGTTTGAACTCTTGTCCCACTTATATTTTTAATCAACTTTTTAGTGTACAGCTTAGGTATGATTAGTGGCACCCAGTTAAAATGTGTGAATTTCACTGGGTTATGACAGATGTGACCCTGCTGATACAGTGAAGATACAGATTGCTTCCATCACCTCCAAAATGTTTCCTAATGTCCCCCCTTCATCCCAGACAGCTATTATACTGCATGCAATTTTGTAAAGTTAAGCCTTTACAAAGTCCTTTTTGAGGTAAAAGACATATGACACTAGTTTGAGAAACAAAGAGGGGAAAAAGGGGAGACCGCATCTACTCTTTCATGACTTTAGATGTGAAGAGAAAGTCTAGGAGAAGCGGTCAGACACAAATTAAGAGAGAAAGTTTTAAAAAATAAAGACAATTTTAGCATGTTTGTATGCTAAATGGAAGAAAGCAGTGGAGAGGCTGAAACAAACTCCAAAGTAGTTGAGAAGGGCTAGGATGAAACGTATAACTGGGGGAGTAACTGGCAACAGAGGAAAAACCCTTTTGCCTCAAAAAGTGGAGGGGAGGTGGTATGAGCTGAAGCGAACAGGAATGTTACTATATGTGGAATCAGAGAGTTGAAGATTTTATATCAGCTGCTTCAGTTTCTGTAATTAAGTGCCAGAACATTGAAATGTTGTGAGACATGAAGTAAGAAGGTACCTGGGCAAAATAATGAGGGTGTGGACTAGCACTTGTGGGGAGGGGAGAGTGTTCCTCTGTGGCAGAGATTACTGGTGGTCCTCACGTCTAGCTGACCCTGGAGGACATGGTTTCGTGGGGGAACCCATCTCATAGTGATCTTGCTTCAGTTGTTCTTTGTGGCTCGGCTATAGCAGCAAAGGATATATTATTAATAGAAATGAGTTTTTCAAAGTTGAGGAGAAGTTGCAAAGAAGATGTAGAGGAAGGACAGGGAAATCAGGAAGATTCTATTTAATACAAAAGTTACACCCTGTGTGGTTTACATGGATTAGGAGCCTGGTCAGAGGCAGGAGACAGGGTAGGGTGAAGAGCATTCCACTTTCCATCAAATCTGAAGCCTTATTATCCTCCAATTAAAAATAACAATTAAAACAATTTGTATAAAAAGAACGATTGAGCTTTCTAATTTGTTGCTTATTCATTGAATAGTCAGTTTCCATTAGAACAAACTTGAGTTGCGTGTACCTTGGTTAGAGTAGACTTTGTTTCTAGCCCAGAAATAGCAGAAGACGCTGTGACACACTGTGCTCCAGGGTGTTGGGACGTGGAACTGGGCCTCTGTTGCCTGAGTTTGAATGCTGCTTCCTCTGTTTTCGGGTTGTGTAACCTTTGCCAGGGTCCAGCCCCGGTGGATCCAGGGTAATACAAAGTGGGGTCGGTGAGGAAAAACTTATTTATTTAGAAATATAAAGAGAGAATAGGAAAGAATAGTGTAGTAGGAAAATTAGTGGAGAAAAGAGGCTGAATAACTTGGTTTACCTGGAAAACCAATAAAGTTCCAAGACAAGAAACTTGCACCATCTACATAGGCCACTGGCGCCCGCTTGAATAGCGGAGGGTGCCCCACCTTGGGCTCCCTCTCCTGTGGGTCTTAGAAGCCAGGACAAATAAGTAGACATGGTGAGCCTCCACACTCCAGATGGGAATTCAGCCAGAAAAGAGAGAAAAGAACGACATGGGGGAGCCAAGCATCGGTGCCAGACCCACAACTTTATTTTCAAAAGCAGCTTATATACCCCAAGTTGTACATAAAGAAATAATGGAATATGCAGAGTTATGCAGGGGCAGCAGTCCTCACCCTTATTGAGACCAGGCTTTCTTTTTGCATACCTTCCTGTATACAAAAGGTCCCAGGTGGTTTTACATCATCTTCTGGCCAGGGGGCCTGTTAACATTCTTATGGCTCTTTTCCTAGATAAATGTCTATCAGCCAGAAAACTCTTTTCCCCTTGAAGTGTTTCTTCTTTAATCTGCATCACCCTCAAAGTACTAAATAAAGTTACATTCCTGTAGAACGAAGGTGCAGTGGGTTATAACAAAGAAAGTACTTAACTTAAAGATCTAATTTTGCTAATACCAGGGCTACTACCTGTTTTTTCTATATACCAGCTATATCTACAAATAAAAGATATGAAAATTTGGCAGCAAGTATTGGCTCAACAAGTGAAACCCTTAATCAGTCCTATTCTAATGATTTTGACTCCTCAGAAGCCCCTACATTCCTAGGATGTTTTAAGCTTCCTGTACCTCTCCCAGTTGGGAGGCCACAAACAATCACATGTGCAGCTGTTTAAGAGTCAGGCAGGCAGGCTAGAAAGCCATCAGAGGAGTTTTTGGATTGGAACACTCATATTATGCCCAGAAGATTTATTATCTAAAAGCTCTAAATTAACTTTTTCCAGGAAAAAGGTGGTGGGGGGACAGCCCCCTGTTAATGTCAGAAGAGTAGGTGGAAAGCATAACACAGTAAAGCAGGCAGACTCTGGTTTTGGGGGTAGATGCCCGAGAATTTCCAGGGGGACCCCTGAGGCTCGATCCCGCCTTTGTGTATGCCGAGCCTCCTTCCTCATGACCTTTGCCACAGGCGGGATACCTCACGCTGGCTCCCGGCAGACCTTGGTCAAGTTGCTCGACCCCTATGGAAACTTAACAAGTGTCCTTATTTGTAAAGTGAGACAATGATAGGACTCAGTTCATAGTGTTGTTGTGCAAGTTAAGTGCTTTGATGTGTGCTAATAGGTAACTCTAGATGTTGTTATTAGGAATCAGAAAACCTGGATTCAAGTCCCGTGTCAAAGATTCAGAGCCTGAGATCTGAGACTATGTGCAAATCATCCAGCTGTTGCTGGTTGCCTTTTACTTACCTTATTCGTGAAATCAGTTGAATAATTCTTACTGCATGTGCCTTAGTGACAGTGACGGAGATAATATATGCATGAAAGTCCTCTGTGACTTTGAAATACTATACAAAATAAAGAACTCTTCTTATTTTCACATAATATACTACATTAATTGTGTGTCCAGTTACTCAAGAATTATATGAAATAATTAATGTGAAAATGCTCCAAAATATGAAATGTTTACATAAATGTAGAGCAACAGTGGGAATTGGAAGTGTGTTTAGGTTTTAATTTAAATAATTTTAATTATATATTTGATTATATTTTTAAGCTACATCTCTGAAGAAAAAACTTGCTGGAGAACAGGCAGCCATTTAAACTCCTAATTAAAATGAAGTTTTTGCTTCCCTCATGCATTTCGTTTCCTGTCTTTGCCTTAGCATGTGGAGCTGAAATTTGACAGTACTTAATCAATACCAATTTCAGTTGATTCTGACCTTTAATGGTATTGAGTCTAAGAATTTATTCATGTGCAGAATGTTGCAGGTTCTTTTAAAGATTCGTGACAACTCTGCATTTTAGCTTCATGGAGCATTATTGGAGGATAAATGATAGCATTTGTTGTCAGAAGGGTCCCTCCACTTTCTTTTCCCTTTTCCAATTAGCTGGCATTTATTACAGTCAGGTTTATTGGTCTGTAAGTTATCAACAGCAATATTCACCCTTTTTAGATGTGTAATTCTGTGGATTTTGACAAATGGGTACAGCCATGAAACTACCACCACAATCAAGATATAGAATATTTCCATCACTCCCCGAAGTTCCTTTATGCCTCTTTGTGGTCAGTTCCTTCTGACATCCCACCCCTGGCAACCACTGATCTTTTTTATTTTCCAGTTGTTCTTTTTCCAGAATGTCATTTATATCAATTAGTCATTTTAAAACAGTGTTTTGAGACCTCTTACTGGGCTTCATTACTGCTTGCACCCTAGTTTATGCACCATCTCTGCATGTGGGGTTTATGGATGCGTGTGTCCGTGTATCTGTCTGTGGTAGGTGCATGGAGGTGGCGCTAACGAGTCCACAGATGCAGGCTTTAGTGTAACTCACAGTGCCCAGGCCAGCGGTGCAGTTGCCGTAGGTGTGATCAGTGCGCCAACATCGCTGAAAACGCAGGGAGAGGGAGATGTTGTCTCTCTCAGCTGCCACTCAGTGAACAGCACTGACTCTTCATCAAACGTACAATATTTTAATGGAACACTAACGAAATTGCTAACACAACTGCCATGGAGAAACTCAGTTAGTCTGTATGATAATATAATAATAAGAGGATTAATTCTGTTTTGTTCACTACACTGGCCGATCTGGAGTGCCATGCTTGAGTCAGTACATATTGGTAGATGTCCAGTAACACAATCAGAGAAAACCAAATTGACTGCAACATGGTCAATTGAAAAGCTATATAAACTCTTCCCATAACATATGGGGGAGAATGAAACTCATTATTTAACTGTCTGCTGTGATAGCTTTAAGTCATTTAGTGCCTTCCTTGGAGAAAGGCTTCTTTTTTACTATTCTCTTTTTTACTTCCTATTTTCTTCACAAGGGCTGTTATATAGATTTCAAAGACTGGATGGTAGCATTTGTAGAGATGTGGATAGATGGACAAACTGAGTGAGCCAACATTTGTTGAGTGTGATAATCACTTTAAATACATCTCACTGATTTTTCACAGAAACCAAGAAGTAGGATTTTAATCTCCATTTTACAGGTAAGTAAATCTAAAAAGCGTGCCCCGAGTCACACAGCTAGTAAAACCAGGTCTGCCTTCAAAGGCCAAAGCCCCTCACCTTACTGATCCCCTGTCCTGCCAAAAGCATTATACTCTACGATGACTTTTCAGCATCGTCCCTGAGGCTCCACGTATCTGCTGGCTAAATGTATTGATACTGTTCACAGCACATCAGCTTTATGATTATGTACAGTTGCTCAACAAATAACAGGAATTGCTTTTTATTTTCTATATTTAGGAGTTTAGAATGACTTATAATAAAGTTGATGACCTAGGGTCAGACATTTCCTGTAAAGTGATGACCAAACCTTCTCCAGCCTGCTATTAATTATGACCCAACAGCACTCAGGCAGTGCTTTAAAAATGATAAAAAATAAAAAATAACACAGCAAATGCTACACTGGTTATTATGTAACAATGTGGTGGGTGTTAAAAAGGTACTATTGGTAGCCTGTGACTATTTCCTGTTACTCCACTTACAGAGAAGATGAACACATTTTCCGGTAGACCATGAATTTATCAGATTTCATTAAGCTATCTTATCCTTCCAACCTTAATAAAATTTCATGAAGGTTATAATTCTGTGAGGTTTTTAAGGTTATGACACTTTAAAAAATATGAGATAAACATCAGCTTCTTAGGCTAATGTGAAAATATTTGTGCAGGAATTTTAATAAGTAATAAAGTAGTGACTTGTACCCCTGCTGTTATTTTCCTTTCCCCCTTTTTTTCACCATCACTATGGATATATATGAAGGGACTTATATCTAGTTTTTGAGGGTCTTGAAGAAAAACTTAGATTTTTTTTTCTTTTAAAAGGGGCTTTTCTTTTTCTCCCTTCCTTCCTTTATAGCCATTTGTAATATTTCTCCTCTTGTAATGTAAACCTTTAGGTTATCTTTAATTTGATTAGAAATATTAAAATTTTTCCAAGCTATCAAATTTTATGATTTTATTATTTTGGGCCATATTTATAGTTTCAAGCTATTAGGTCAGGTAGGTAGATAATTTTGCTACTCTTTTCCAAAACCCAAAATACATGACTACTTCCCGAATATTGACTATTAAAAAAAAATCTCTATAGATTTTGTTCCTATTGTAGAGCACCTAATAGACCAAACATTAGAACAGGTTTCTGTATATTCTCTTTGTACTAATATTTTTCCCTTAGCTTTTAACTTTAAATTAATTAATTAAGTTTAAGTTAAAACATACAAAATATTTGTAATACTTGTTAAATGTTCTAATGAGTGTTTTTAAAATGTTCTTTTATGAGAATAAAATATAATTGTGATAGTCTAAGAATTGATGCTTTTGAGCTGTGGTGTTGGAGAAGACTCTTGAGAGTCCCTTGGACTGCAAGGAGATCCAACCAGTCCATTCTAAAGGAGATCAGTCCTGGGTGTTCATTGGAAGGACTGATGCTAAAGCTGAAACTCCAATACTTTGGCCACCTCATGAGAAGAGTTGACTCATTGGAAAAGACCCTAATGCTGGGAGGGCTTGGGGGCAGGAGGAGAAGGGGACGACAGAGAATGAGATGGCTGGATGGCATCACAGACTCGATGGACGTGTCTGAGTGAACTCCGGGAGTTGGTGATGGAGAGGGAGGCCTGGCGTGCTGCGATTCATGGGGTCACAAAGAGTTGGACACGACTGAGCGACTGAACTGAACTGAACTGAAGCTATAACCCGAATATATATTTATTGTACTGAAATGAGTACTACTATCAAAAAAGCATTATTTTTCTGTTTGTCAATACCAAACTTTGTCATTGCACAAATGTTCTCATAGAACTAGTGCAAAATTTTTCTTTTAGATAAACAGTGAAGCACTTAAGAAGAAATAATTTTTATAAAGTAGGGAGTGTAGAGTACAGAACTATTGGGGACAGTTATCTAAGGTGTTTCTACAGGTCTTGTGACAGCCTTTGTTCTGCACTGTCGTTTCAAGGATGTTGGCTCAGTGGTAAAGAATCTTCCTGCCAATGCAGGAGATACAAGTCTGATCCCTGGATTGGGAAGATCCCCTGGAGGAGGAAATGACAACCCGCTCCATTATTCTTGCCTGGAGAATTCCATGGACAGAGGAGCCTGGCAGGCCAGAGTCCATGGGGCTGTAGAGTCAGACATGACTTAGTGACTGAGTGTAGCACCATGGCACAGGAAATAACTTTAGAAGCTAGAGATTGTGTCCCCTAGGGAAGAAGGCAGATCTGTTTCCTGACCAAGATAAACTCTCTCAGGACAGAGATCAGGCAGTTTTGCTTGCAGTTCTCCTTGGAAGATTCTCTCTGGAAGACTGGCAGTTTTCCCAGCTTGGGTTTCCTTCACTGTGGCCTAGACCCTGGTGTGCGCAGCGTCCCTCTTGGCCACTCTCTGTCGCCCACATTGGACTTGAGCCCAAGGGTAACCCGTATGAACAGGAAGCTCATACCGCCTGCTTGTCTTTTGGTAGTCAACTTCTTTGCCTCTGACCCAGGGATCTCGTGTCTTTGCTAAAATCGATGAAACTGTAGCAAGCTAAACTGTTAGCTTGCAAGCAAGATAAAATTTCTGACCCTTCTCAGTTCTTGACAAAAACCTATTTTATCACATGTGATCTGAATGTGAAAGACCAGAGCATCAGGTATTAAAAAAAAAACAGTAGAGAAATAAAATACCTTATAAATTGCAAACTTGCAATCTGTTTTTCTTGATTTTTAGTTGATTTTGCAAATTAAATGCACTGGGAATGAGTTGTTCCTATATAATGTTCATCTTATAAAACATAATCCACTATGGCAGCACTTATTGTAGACACAGGACATGAATATGAAATTAATTTTATTTGCATAAAATTGCTACTGTTTCAAGTAGATGTCACAGAAAAAAAAAGGTAGTTCTGTGGAGACTTTGGCTCTACTAAGAGTTGCAGGTGAAATTTATATCTGAATTTAACAACTGCATGAAAGTATTTCAGAATTTTTAAAAGTAAAGGTGCCTGGTAACTGTGACCTTATGGTATTGTGCCTTTTTTTTTCAGACTTGGCTCCACTGATAAAATGCAGAAATTCGGGATTGAGATTTGAAATGGGGTTGACCAGTGTTCAGGCAATTAACTGGCAAGTTTGCACTCACTGAACCACAATACCTGTTAATATAATTTGTATTTTCATTTCAAGTTGACCAGATCAGCTTGGTGCTACCTGTTTAATAATAGGTAGATAGGTATAGCTATATAATTTACATTAGGTTGGTGTCTTTAAGTTTCTTTATTTTTACCCCTAGTTTTTAAAATTGTAATATAGTGGACATACACTACTATGTTACTTTCAGGTGTACAATATAATGATTTGACATCTGCATATATTATGGAATGATCAGCATGATAAATCTAGTAAACATCTGTCGCTATGCAAAGTTGCTGTGATATTATTGACCATATTCTTTAGGCGGTATATTACGTCCCACAGCTTATTTATTTTGTGACTGGAGGTTTGCACCTCTTCATTCCCTTCACTAATTTCACCCCTCACTCCTTGCACTCTGGCAACCACCCATCTGTTATCCCTGCTGATGATTTTGTGTTTGTTTTTTTTAGATTCTACATGAAAGAGATATCATAGACTATTTGTCCTTCTCTGTCTGCTGTGTTTCACTTAGCATAACAGCCTTTAGATCCTCCTGTGTCATCACAAATGGCAAGAATTCATTTTTATGCAGAATAATATTCCATTGTATACATATACCATTTCTTCTGTATTCATTCATATATTGATGGACAGTTTCTTTGCTTCCATATTTTAACTATTGTGAATAATGTTGCAATTAATATTGATGTGTATATAATTTATAATTAAGTGTTTTTGCTTTCTTCAGCTGAATACCCAGAAATGAGATTGCTGGAGTCCATGGTTCTATTTTTAGCTTTTTGAGAAGCTTCTGTATTGTTTCCCATAGTGGCTGCACCAATTTACAATCCTACCCAGCCATGTATGAGGGTTTCCTTTTCTTCACATCCTCCCCAGCCCTTGTTGTGTGCTGGTTTTTCTGATGATAGCCATTCTCACAGGTGTGAGGTGATATGTTATTGTGGTTTTAATTTGTGTATTCCTAATGATTAGTGATGCTGAGCATCTTTTCGTGTGTCTGTTGGCGATCTGTATGTCTCCTTTGCAAAAGGCCTATTCAATACCTCTGCTCATTTTTTGAGCTGTATGTTTTTTATAAGTTTAGTCCTCTGAATTATTTGTATGTTTTGGATATTAACTGCTTGTCTGATACATCATTTGAAACATCTGAAATAGCTCTTTCCCTTTGGTAGGCTGCCTTTTCTTTTCATTGATAGTTTCCTTTGCTCTAGTTTGATGTAGTTGGTTGTTTATTTTTGCTTTTGTTTCCCTTGCCTGAAAAGAACTATCTAAAAATATTGCTGAGATTGAATCCAAAGAGCATATGCCCCGTTTTCTCCTAGAAGTTTCATCGTTTCAGGTTTTACATGTAAGTGTTTAGTCCATTTTATTTTTGTACGAAAGTAGTCCAGTTTGATTCTTTTGCGTGTCACTGTCCAGTTTCCCCAATATCATTTATCAAAGAAGCTGTCTTTTCCTATTGTATATTCTTGCCTTGTTTGTCCTAGGTTAATCGTCCATATAAGCATAGGGTTATTTCTGGGCTCCCTATTCTGTTCCAGTCATCTGTGTGTCTGTTTTTGTGCCAGTACAATACTGTTTTGAATATTGTAGCTTCATAGGATAGTTTGAAATCAGAGATGTGGTATCTCCAGCTTTGTTCTTTCTCTTGATTACTTTGGTTATTTGAAGTCTTTTGTGTTTCCATTAAAATTTTAGAATTACTTGTTCTAGTTCTGTGAAAAATGCCTTTGGTATTTTGATAGTGATTGCACTGAATCTATACATTGCACCAGATAATGTGGACATTTTAACAATACTAATTTTTCTAATCTATGAACATGTTATATCTTTACACTGGTTTGTGTCATCTTCAGTTTCTTTTATCCATGTCTTATACTTTTCAGACTACTTGTAGTCTTTAACCTCTTTAGTTGATTTATTCCTGGGTACTTTATTATTTGGGGGCATTTATAAATGGGATTGTTTTCTTAGTTTCTCTTTCTGATAGTTCATTGTTAGTGTATTGAAAAGCAACAGATAATTGTACATTAATTTTGTGTCCTGAAACTTTACTGAATTCATTTATTCATATATACATTAGTTCTAATAATTTTTTGTAGCATCTTTAGGATTTTCTATATATAGTATCATATTATCTCCAAGTAGTGACAATCTCACGTCTTCCTTTCCGGTTTGGGCTTCTTTCATTTCTTGCCTGATTGCTGTGTCTAGAACTTCCAATCCTTTGTTGAATAGAAGTGGTGAGAGTGGACATCCTTGTCTTATTCCTGGTCTTAGGGGAGATGCTTTCAGCTTTTCACCTTTGAGTACGATGTTAGCTGAGTGTTTGTCATTTACAGCTTTTATTATGTTGAGGTATGTTCCCTCTGTACCCACTTTGTTGAGGTGTAATAAATGGATGCTATTTATTTATAATGTAATTTATTATGTTAGAAGCTTTTTCTGCATTTATTGAGGTGATCATCTGACTTCTGTTTTTAGTTTTGTTAGTGTAGTGTATCACATTGGTTTGTGGATATTATTCTTCCATCACTGGAAGACAAATCCCTCTTGATCATAGTGTATTATCTTTTTTAATGTGTTGTATTTGGTTTGCTAACATTTTTGTTGAAGATTTCTTCATCTATGTTCATTGGTGATATTGGCCTGTAATTTTCTTTATTTGTGTGTGTGGTTGTCTGGTTTTGGTATTCACGTGAAGCTAGACTCATAGAATGAATTTGAAAGCATTCCTTTCTCATCAATTTTTTTTGAGTAGTTTGAGAAGTATAGGTGTTAACTGTTTTTTAAATGTTTGATAGAATATACCTGTGAAGCTGTTTGCTCCTGGGGAACAAAAAAAATTCCCTTTTGTTTGTTGGGAATTTTAAAATTAGTTATTTAATTTTGTTACTTTAATTTTTAATTCTGTTAATATTTTGTGGTTCTTTCTAATTCAGTTTTGGGAGATTGTACTTTATAAGGAATTTATTCATTTCTTCTAGGTTGCACATTTTATTACTGTGTAATTGTTTGCAGTAATCTTAGGATCCCTTGTACTTCTGTGGTGTCAGCTGTAACGTCTCATCTTTCAGTTCTGTTTTTTATTTATTTGGGTACTTTGTCTTCTTATTCTTGATGAGTCCAGCTAAAGGTTTATCCATTTTGTTTATGTTTTCAAAGAACAAAGTCTTAATTTCATTGATCTTTATTGTTGTTTTTTAAGTCTGCATTTCATTTAATTCTGCTCTGATCTTTATTATTTCTTTCCTTCTGTTAACTTCGGATTTTGTTTGTTCTTATTTAGAGTTTCTTTCAGTTCAGTTCAGTTCAGTTCAGTCGCTCAGTCATGTCCAACTCTTTGCGACCCCATGAATTACAGCACGCCAGGCCTCCCTGTCCATCACCAACTCCCGGAGTTCACTCAGACTCACGTCCATCGTCAGTGATGCCATCCAGCCATCTCGTCCTCTGTCGTCCCCTTCTCTTCCTGCCCTCAATCCCTCCCAGCATCAGAGTCTTTTCCAATGAGTCAACTCTTCTCATGAGGTGGCCAAAGTACTGGAGCTTCAGCTTTAGCATCATTCCTTCCAAAGAAATCCCAAAGATCTCCTTCAGAATGGACTGATTGGATGTCCTTGCAGTCCAAGGGACTCTCAAGAGTCTTCTCCAACACCACAGTTCAAAAGCATCAATTCTTTGGCACTCAGCCTTCTTCACAGTCCAACTCTCACATCCATACACGACCACAGGAAAAACCATAGCCTTGACTAGACGGACCTTAGTCGGCAAAGTAATGTATCTGCTTTTGAATATGCTATCTAGGTTGGTCATAACTTTTCTTCCAAGGAGTAAGCATCTTTTAATTTCTTGGCTGCAGAGTTCCTTTAGATGTAAGTTTAGATTTTTCTTGTTTCCTGAAGTAAGTTTGTATAGCTATAAACTCCCCTCTTGCAGCTGCTGAACTCCATAGATTTTATATATTTGTTTTTCTAGTTTTAGTTTTCTCCAGGTATTTTTTGATTTCCTCTTGGGTTTATTTGTTGGCCCATTGGTTCTTAGTAGCATGCTGCTTAGACTTAATGTGTTGGGTTTTTAGTAGTTTTCTTCTTGTAGTTGATTTCTGCTGCTGCTGCTGCTAAGTCGCTCAGTTGTGTCCGACTCTTAGTGACCCCATGGACTACAGCCCACCAGGCTCCCCCGTCCCTGGGACTCTCCAGGCAAGAGCACTGGAGTGGGTTGCCATTTCCTTCTCCAGTGCATGAAAGTGAAAAGTGACAGTGAAGTTGCTCAGTCGTGCCCGACTCTTAACGACCCCATGGACTGCAGCCCACCAGGCTCCTCTGTCCATGGATTTTCCAGGCAAGAGTGCCTGAGTGGGGTGCCATTGCCTTCTCCAATGCATGAAGGTGAAAAGTGAAAGTGAAAGTGAAGTCGCTCAGTCATGTCCGACTCTTGGCGACCCCATGGACTACAGCCCACCACGCTCCCCCGTCCCTGGGATTCTCCAGGCAAGAGCACTGGAGTGGGGGTAGTTGATTTCTAGTCTCATGCTATTGTGGTTGGAAAATATGCTTGATGTGATTTTAGTCTTAAAATTTGTTGAGACATATTTTGTGTCATAGTACGTGATCTATCCTAGAAAATATTCCATGTGCTCTTGAAAAAAATGTGTGTTTGCTGTTTTGAGATATAATTTTCTATATGTATCTATTAATTCAGTCTAATTTACCACATTATTTAAGGAGTGTGTTCCTTACTGATTTTCTGTCTGGATGATATATACCTTGATGTAACTGGGGTATTAAAGTCCCTTCTCATTGTATTACTGTCATATTTTCCTTTTATGTTTGTTAACATTCGCCTTATGTATTTAAGTGCTCCTATGTTGCTGTTGTTTCTCAGTGACTGAATCGTGTTTGACTGTTTGTGACCTCATGGACTGTAGCATGCCAGGCTCCTCTGTCCTCCACTGTCCCCTGGAATTTGCTCAAATTCATGTCCATTGAATTAGTGATGCTATTTAACCATCTCATCCTCTGCTGCCCCAAATATTACGTATATATATATTTTTTAAATTGTTATATTTTTATTGAATTAATGCCTTTAACGTTATATCTTATTATAGCTCTTGTTTTCAGTTCATTTTTCATGATTTAAATATTGCTTCCCTAGCTTTCTTTTTGCTTGCACTTGCTTGGTATACCTTTTTCCATCCCCCCACTTTAAGACTGTGTGTGTCTGTAGACCTGAAATATGTCTCTTGAGGCAGCATATATATGGGTCTTGTTTTTTAACCATTCAGCCACTCTGTATCTTATTTATTAGAGCATCTAGTCCATTTATATATCTATGTATGATTGCTGTTTTTAAAATTGTTTCTCACTAGTTTGGTAGTTCTATTTTGTTCCTTTTTTCTTCTTTTGCTCTCTACTTGTCATTCTTATCATTTGATGACTACTGTTAGCATTATGTTTGGATTCCTTTTTCTTTTGTGTGTGTGGTTTTTGGTTACCATGTGCTTCTTATATAACAACATGATGTTTTAAGTTGATTATCTCTCGTATTTTAAGTTGATAGTCTCCTAAGTTCAAATGCATTCTAACCACCATACATTTTTGGTATCTTCTCTCTCCCCACCAATATTTAATGTTTGACATCATATTTGCATCCTTTTGTTTTGTGTATCTCAACTAATTAGTGTGGATATATATGTTTTTACTACTTTGTCTTTTAACCTTCCCACTAGCTTTGAACTGGCTGGTCTCCTCCCTTTACTGTATGTTTTCCTTTACCAGTGAGATATTTGCTTCCATTATTTTCATATTTCTAGTTATGCCTTTTCCTTTCTGCTTAGAGAAATCTCTTTAACATATCTTATAAAGCCAGTTTAGTGGTGCTGAACTCTTTTAGCTTTTGCTTACTTGGGAAACTCTATTTCACTCCTTTGATTCTGAATGATAACCCTTTCAGGCAGAATATTCTTGTTTATACACTTTAAACTTATTTTTTATCTTTGACTATATCATGCAGTGCCCTTCTGGACTGCAAAGTTTTTGTGAAAAAGCCAGCTCATGGTCTTATGGGAGATCTCTTTTGTATTACTAGTTGCTTTCTTCTTGATGCTTTTAAAATTCTATATCTTTAATTTTTGCTAGTTTAATTACAGTGCATCTTGATGTGAACCTATTTGGATTCATCTTGTTTGGGACTCTCTATGAGCCCTAGACCCAGGTGTCTGCTTCCGTACCCAAGTTAGGGGATATTTGGCTATTATTTTTTCAAATAATTATCTGCTCTTTCTCTCTTCTTCTTCTATAATGTGAACGTTAGTATGCTTGATGTTGTCTGAGAGGTCTCTTAAACCTTTTTTTCTGTTCAACATGTGGGACTTCCACTGCACTGTAGTCTAGATTCTGTTCCTCTGTATCATCCAATCTACTGCTGACTCCTTCCAGTGTTTTTTTAAATTTCAATTACTGTATCCTGTTTGGTTCTTTCTTATATTTTCTAACACAGTTCTCACTGTGTTCATCCATTCTTCTCCTGAGTTCAGTGAACATCCTTATGATCATTACCTTAAACTCTTTATCAGGTAGATTACTCATCTCCACTTCGTTTAGTTCTTTTTCTGAGGTTTTTGTCTTATTCCTTTATTTAGAACGTATCCCTCTGTATTTTCATTTTTCCATATTCTTTGTACTTATTTCCATATAGTAGGTAGGTGGGTTATATTTCCTAATCTTGGAGAAGTGGCCTTATGAGGACATGTAGTATGGGGTCCAGCAGTACACCCCCCTCTGCTCACCAGATGTATATCCTCTGGAGGGGTGCCCTATATGGATTGCATATACCCTTCTGCTGTGGCAGGGCCCACAACTGTGGGTATGGATGGTCTGGCCTCTGGCTCTGTTGGCTGGAAGGCTGTGCCTCCACTGGAGAGTGAGGAAGACCTCCCATGTAGCTCTTTGTGTGGCCCTGGGAGGCTCAGGTAGTGCCGGTTTGCTAGTGGCTGGGGCTAAGTCCCTGGAGCTAGCAGGCTAGTGTAAGGATTCCAAAATGGCCCTTGGCAGCACTGGTGTTATTATGATGGAGTGAGCGCCCTCAAAGGGTGCTGCCAGGGTCTCTGCCTCGCGGGGGAGCTCCAGTTGCCTCCTGCGTCTCCAAGAGGCTCTTTAAGATCAGTTAGCAGGTCTGACCCAGGCCTCTTATTGCTGCCTGTCCCCTGAGACTCAGGACATGTGAGATTCTACATGTGCTTTCAGAGTGGGGTCTCTTGTTTCCTACTGCCTCAGGTCTTCTGAACTTAAGCCCTGCTGGTTTTCAAAGCCAGACATTTTGGCAGCTTATTTTCTTGATGCAAGAACAGTGAACTAGGGAGCTTAATGTGACTCAGACCCCCATTTCTTGGGGAGGACCTCTAAGATTGGGATATTCCTCCAGTTTCTGGGTTGCGACCCATGGGTGTGTATAACACATCTCTAGTCCTCTTACCTCTTTCACCATGGGTCCTTCTTTGTCTTTAGTTGTGGGAAATTTATTCCTCTAGTCTTCAACTCATTCTCATAGATACTTGCTTTGTAAGCAGTTGTAATTTTGGTATGTCTGTAGGAAGAGACCCTGAGATCTTCTTATTTCACCATCTTGGACACCTCTACTGTTCACATTTTTAAAGGATGCATTTTTTTCCCATTTATTTATTTATTTATTTTAAAATATAAATTTATTTATTTTAATTGGAGGTTAATTACTTTACAGTATTGTATTGGTTTTGCCATACATCAGTATGAATCCGCCACAGGTATACACATGTTCCCCATCCTGAACCCCTCACCCTCCTCCCTCCCCGTACCGTCCCTCTGGGTCATCTCAGTGCACCAGCCCGGGAAAACTGTATCTTTTATTTTTAAGTTGACTTGTTTGTAGGTTTTCTCAGCTACTTCCCTCAAAATCTTTCATGTGCATGATCAACATGAGGAAGATAAAACTTTACCTTAGTCTTTGGTAAGAATAGGAAGTATTTCAGGTAATATTTATGGGTTGCTTTCCACTAATTTTTTAAGAAAAAAACAAAAATGGACAATCTGATAAGTTTTACACAAGTTCCTCAAGGCGGCAATATTTTATGAAACAAATAGTTTAGTTTTGTGAAGTCCATATATACCTTAGATTATTTTCAAGCAGCCATCTGTGCCATAACTCATGATTTCTTTTGCATTTTTAATCAGCATATAGTTATGCATGGCCCCAGCATTAGTGCCATCTAAATGCTTAAAACAGTAAAGTGCTGCAGGATAGTAGGAGTCATAGCTGTAAAATTATGGTGTGCGTTTTTTTCTCTGTACCTGAGCAGATGATCTGCAAATCAAAGCCTTGCAGAGAAACATCTGCTAAACTGCTGGAGAGTGTGACTGGCAATACAATCCCAGGGCTTGTATTTGAGACTGCCAGGGGGCTGGACTTCTTGTGGTTCAGCCTTGGGTTCTACCATTAAGGATGATGTGCTGTGTGCTCTCACCGCTGTGTTACTCTGACCAAGAAGAGAGCTGGCGACACTGCATTATTGCCATGTAGCCTGATTTTCTGCAGCATTTTAATTACATCGTGTGGTCTTGGAATTACGGTTACTTTAAATGGATCTGCAATGATTTTTTCCTCCTTTACGTGTAATTTAGCTTGGAAAAAAAGAATGCAACTAAATTTCATTTCAAGCAGAAATGTGTTGCACCAGCTGCAGATTAAGGCCTGGCCTTGATTTGCAAATTTTCACAGATTCAGAGGATGTTCTGCCAGCAGCCAGTGTAATAGCTGGGATATGGCCAAAGAGCAGCTTTTCATTGAATGTATTCTATTCCAGCTTCCAAATGTACAGATCCAAGGAACTTTTTCCTTGAGAAGACACTGATATATTTACTTGGAGCAGCATTATACAGACATAGATCAAGAGCCCTGGCAAGAAAATCAGTACTTACAGGTTTTAGTTCTGAGTCATGGATTTGGTATATGACTTTAGGGTAGTCACTTACGCTGCCCGCACCCTTCTCATTTTAGCAATGAGCGCGTTGTCTATAGAACAGGTGTCACTTGGGGCCTGACAGCTAGTATGGAGTATAGCTAATGGTTAGCACCATCATTCTTTTAATAATAAACACTTTCGTTAAAGTATAAAAAGATCAGGAAAAGTGGCTAAGTTATATGCTTCTGTTTCAGTGAATTTTTACAAGGTGAGAACAGCTCACACCATTGAGATCCAGATCAAGAAAGGGAATCACCCACACGCATGAAATCCTTTCAGGCTTCCCCTTAGTCACCAATCCTCTTTTCCAAAGGAAAGTGCTATTCTCTTGTTAGTTTGTGTCTAGTTCTTGACGTTTTGTGAATGGAATTACCCATAATGCTCTTTGTTTCTGACTTTTCACTTACTGATATGTCTGTAAAATTCTTTCATGTCAATGTATGTGGAAGAATCCCATCATAGGAAAATACCATTGATGCTTGAACAACTCAGGTTTGAAATGCATGGGTCCACGTAGTGTGTGTGTTTTGTTTTTTTTCCAAAATATGCATGCATGATCTGTAGTTGGTTGAACCTATGGATGTGGAACCACAGATACAGAGGGGTCTGATGAAGAGCTATATGTGAATTTTCAACTGAGGGAGAGTCAATGGCTCTAACCCTTACATGGTTCAAGGGTCAAGTATACCACAATTTATTTATTTTTGTAAAAAGAGTGCATTGGATTAAATAACCCTGTAGTCTCTCCTTGGTTTAAAGATTATAACCGAATGAAAAATGTGTTGTGATACATAAGTTCTGATTAGCTTGTAATAGCTTGTATAGGATAGCATTTAATGCAAATTGAAATTTTTTAAAAAAGTAGGTTATGAGAATTTGAAAATAGAGGGATTTGGATATGATACATATCAGAAGAAGAGTTACATATATTTTTATTGTGCTTTGTACGTTAAATTCACCAAACAATATACAGGTGTCCCTTGTTTTTATTTGCCAACAAAGGTCTGTCTAGTCAAAGCCATGGTTTTTCCAGTAGTCATGTATAGATGTGAGAGTTAGACTATAAAGACAGTTTAGCATCGAAGAATTGATGCTTTTGAACTGTAGTGTTGGAGAAGACTCTTGAGAGTCCTTTGGACTGCAAGGAGATCAAACTAGTCAGTCCTAAAGGAAATCAATCCTGAATATTAATTGAGAGGACTGATGGTGAAGCTGAAGCTCCAATACTTTGGCCACCTGATGTGAAAAACTGACTCACTGGAAAAGACCCTGATGCTGGGAAAGATTGAAGGTGGGAGAAGAAGGGGACAACAGAGGATGAGATGGTTGGATGGCATCACCAACTCGATGGACAGGAGTTTGAGTAAAGTCCAGGAGTTGATCATGGACAGGCAGGCCTGGCGTTCTGCAGTCCATGGGGTCACAAAAAGTCAGACACGACTGAGCGACTGAACTGAGCTGGCCTGTTTTTCAAAAGTTTGCTTTACAGTGCTTTGCTTTTATGGAAAATCTGTGTTAGTACTTGTGCTAATTTAAAGAAATTCAAGGATTTTCACTTTCATGAAAAAAAGGTGAAAAATGAAAGCAGCACTCAGTGTTTGTTTTGCAGCGAGCTGTTGTAGACACAGCACACACCCGGAACTGAAAGACTGGCCCCGCCAAGCCCCTTCTTTGGAAACTATGTTCAGCATCTTGGCATCAGGCTGCCATAGCTTTGAACTGTGTCTGTGAGCATCTGTGCTTTATCTCGATTAATTTTGCGCACCCATTAGCAAGATGTGTTCTAAGGTAATTATTTTTTCACTTTATGCTGTTTTGGTTTGCAAAAGATTTCATAGGAATGCTCTACTTCTGGATAACGGGGACCATGTATTGAGTATCAGACACTATACTAGGTACTTTTAAATTTTAAAGCAACTTTATAGGGTATTATAATTCCTTTTTTTAAAAAAAAAAGATGAGGAGACTGAGTCTCAGAAAGTTTGTTGGTTGTCTGTTTTTATATAGGTACTAAGTACTGGCTTGTTTAATCCTGTTTTTTCTATTGTATCCTCTTAATAAATTATTTAGACAAGATACTTGTTTGCCTCATAGTCAATGAAAGAGTCAGAAATGCTGGACTTGGGTGCAATTGCGAAAACAACAGAATGATCTGGGTTCGTTTCCAAGGCAAACCATTGAACATCAGAGTAATCCAAGTCTATGCCCCAACCGCTAATGCCAAAGAAGCTGAAGTTGAATGGTTCTATGAAGACCTACAAGACCTAGAACTAACACCAAAAAAAGATGTCCATTTCATCATAAGGGACTGGAATGCAGAAGTAGGAAGTCAAGAGATACATGGAGTAACAGGCAAGTTTGGCCTTGGAGTACAAAAGGGCAAAGGCTAACAGGGTTTTGCCAAGAGAATGCACTGGTCCTAACAAGCACCCTCTTCCAACAATACTAGAGATGACTCTACACATGGACATCACCAGATGATCAATACCAAAATCAGATTGATAATATTCTTTGCAGCTGAAGATGGAGAAGCTCTTACACAGTCAGCAAAAACAAGACCGGGAGCTGACTGTGGCTCATATCACAAACTCTTTATTGCAAAATTCAGACTTAAATTGAAGAAAGCAGGGAAAACCACTAGGCCATTCAGGTATGACCTAAATCAAATCTCTTTTGATTATACAGTGGAAGTGACAAATAGATTCAAGGAATTAGTTCTGATAGAGTGCTTGAAAAACTATGGATGGAGGTTCATAGCACTGTATAGGAGGAGGTGATCAGAATCATTCCCAAGAAAAAGAAATGCAAAAAGGCAAAACGATTGTCTGAGGAGGTCTTACAAATCGCTGAGAAAAGAAGGAAAGCAAAAGGCAAAGGAGAAAAGGAATGCAGAATTCCAAGGAATAGCAGGGAGAGATAAGAAAGCCTTCTTAAGTGACCAATGCAAAGAAATAGAGGAAAACAACAAAGCAGATCAATGAAAAGTTTAGTCTGGTGGAGAAAAGTGGTAATAGAGGTAGGGTCCAAGGAGGGGGAAACATCAAGGCTGTATATTGTCACCAACCTTATTTAACGTATATGCAGTATACATCATGCAAAATGCCAGGCTTAATAAAGCACAAGCTGGAATCAAGATTGCTGGGAAAAACATCAATAACCTCAGATATGCAGATGACACTACCCTTATGAAGAGGAACTAAAAACCTTCTTGATAAAGGTGAAAGAGAAGAGTATAAAAGCTGGCTTGAAACAACATTCAGAAAACTAAGATCATTGCATCTGGTCCCATCACTTCATGGCAAATAGATGGGAAAAAAATGGAAACAGTGAAAGACTTGATTTACTTGGGCTCTAAAATCACTGCAGACAGTGACTATAGCCATGAAATTAAAAGAGCCTTGCTCCTTGGAAGAAAAGCTATGACAAACCTAGACAGTGTATAAAAAAAGCAGAAACATTACTTTGCCAACAAAGGTTTGTATAGTCAAATCTATGGTTTTTCTAATAGTCATGTATGGATGTGAGAACTGGACCATAAAAAAGGCTGGGCAGTGAAGAACTGATGCTTTTGAATTGCACTGTGAAAGACTCTTAAGAGTCTCTTGGACAGCAAGGGGATCAAACCAGTCCATCCTAAAGGAAATCAACCCTGAATATTCCATCCGAAAGGAAATCAACCCTGAATATTCATAGGAAGGACTGATGCTGAAGTTGAAGCTCCAATATTTTGTGAAGAGCTAACTCACTGGAAAAGACCCTGATGCTGGGAAAGATTGAGGGCAGGAGGAGAATGGGATGACAGAGGATGAGATGTTTGGATGGCATGACCAATTCAATGAACATGAGTTTGAGCAAACTCTGGTAGATAAGGAAGGACAGGGAAGCCTGGCATGTTGCAGTCCATGGAGTCACAGAGTTGGACATGACTGAGCAACTGAACAGCAGCAATGACTCGCATGCCTGGAGCTTGTATTCTATAGGCTTTAGCTGCAAGTGAGCAAAGCAGATCAATTCAATGAAAAGTTTAATCTAGTGGAAAAAGTTGTAACAGACGTATGGGAGCTTATAGGTCCATGGAGAGCGGAAGGCCAATGGCAGTCTACAGAATGGGGAAGGGGTTGCAAAAGGGAAGGAAGCTGTAGGATAGAATGAACAGAAAGTATTCAAGGCGGAACAATGGTGTGTGTGAAAGTGCAGAATATTTGAGAATGCTGCTATAGTAAGACATCCAGATGAATGGGAAGGGGTGGAGTGGCAGAAGGAAGGTTATGTTAGGAGTGAGGCTGAAGAATGGCATGGATAAGACATGGAAGATTGCATTTTCGTCTTAAGAGACTTTTCCTTGTTGGGGATGTGCAGCCATCAGATTGTTTTTCATCATGGAAATAAATCATGATGAGATGTATTAGGACATTGTGGTGTCACTGTCCTTTAGCTAAAGACATATCTGTAATGGAAAAGTTGGATTTATTTCTCATTACAGTGAGGGACTGACTATTCACGCTATGGGCTATAATGGGATATCTCTCCCCCTCCCCATCCTCAGCATGTCCTTGCTTTCTTCCACCACAGAATGCCCAGCCTGTGTCTGCTCTGCCCTGCAACCTGCGATCTCTGTGGGTCTGGCCCTTGCCTTGGAGAGAGGGATTAAAAACCTAAATGTGGGCACTGTGTTCTTCCATATCCTATCAACCCAAGGGCCAAAAATGCCTATGTGGAAACTGTTGGTGTTTTCTAGTAGTTCAGTGGTAGAATTCTTGCCTGCCCACATGGGAGGCCTGGGTTCAATTCTCAGCCAGGGCAAAAAAACTTCAGGAGATGCAGGTTTAATCCCTGGGTCAGGAGGAAGTCCCCAGAGTAGGAAATGGCAACCCACTCCAGTATTCTTGTCTGGTAAATTCCCTGGAGAGAGGAACCTTGCGGGCTGCAGTCCATGGGGTCACAAAGAGTCAAATACAACTGATCGACTGAGCACAGCATTCAGTAAAAAGGTGTTAGAAAGGACTTCCTATATCTGGTGATTTGGGGGAGTGTGCCAAAAAGTGGGGGTTCATTCTGGATTGGGTTCTATCAGGAAACAGGGGTGATAAAATGATTTTGTACCGCAATCAATCTTACCCATAAGAAAGGTAGAAAAGAGAAGTTTAAAACTGTAATTGGTAGAAGGGCAGCAGTCACTCACGTAATTGGAGAGGGGGATGTTTGGGAGTTCTGTCCTTTGCACAATGGCCTTATTTGTGTGTGCGCTCAGACAGGATTTTGAAATGGTGTTGGGCTTGGTCTCACCTCATCAGTCATAGTGAGCTTGGCTGGTGCTGGCGCACTTCAGGGCTGTTTACACCAACAGGAAGACACTGGAGCTTAGCCGTGAGTTGCAGGCCAATTTGCAGATGTCAGAGCGTGCTTTTCTGTTTCTTAGTGATTAGAAGTGCAGTGTTGTTCTCGTATCCTGGCTCCATTGTCTCAGCTGAGTGAATTTTGAAAAGATAACTGTTTTCTTTGTGACTCAATTTCTTTATCTGAAAATGGGATGATTTCAGAGTTATGAGGAATAGTGTGAGATATGCACTCACGATAGGCAAACGTTAATATATATAGTAAATATTGATGGACTTGGAAGAAGAAATAGACAGCAGTACAGTAATAGCAGGAGATTTCAGTACCCAGTACCCCACTTTTGACAATGGATCATCCAGACAGAAAATCAGTAAGGAAACATTGGATTTAAATTACCCATTACACCAGAAGAACTGAACAGACATTTACAAAACATTTCACCCGACTGTAGCACGACGCACATTCTGTGCCAGTGCACATGGAGCATTTCCTAGGATAGAACATATGTTAAATCGCAAAACAGGTCTTAATAAATTTTAAATGATGGAGACTATATCAAGCATCTTTTCCAAATACAATGGTATAAAACTGTGTTAAACTAGATAAAACTAAATGATGAAAAATCTAAGACACTGATGAAAGAAATTTGAGAATATGCAAACAATTGGAAAGATATTGCCTGGCCATAGCTGAAAGAATTAACTATTGTTAAAATGTCCTTATTACCCAAAGCAATGAACAAATTCAGTGCAATCTCTATCAAAACTCCAATGGCATTTCTTATAGGGATAGAACAAATAATCATAAAATTTGTATGAAACCACAAAAGACCATGAATGACCAAAGTAATCCTGAGAAAAATGAACAGTGCTTGAGGCACCACACTCCGTGATTATAAACTATATTATAAAGCTATGGCAATCAAAACACTAAAGTATTAACCTAAAAACAGACATAAAGATCAATGGAAAAAGAAGAGGAAGCCCAGAAATAAACATATACATGTATGGTCAATTAATGTATGCCAAAGGAGCCAAAAGTATACAATGGGGAAAGTACAGTTTTTTCAATAAATGGTGCTGGGTAAATTAGACAGCCCCATGCAAAAAAATAAAATTGCATTACTATTTCATACTATAAATAAAAATCAGTTCAGAGTGGATTAAAGACTTGAGCTATTTCAAATTGGATTAAAATTGAGCTATTTCAAATCCTGAAAGATGATGCTGTTAAAGTGCTGCAGTCAATATGCCAGCAAATTTGGAAAAGTCAGCAGTGGCCACAGGACTGGAAAAGGTCAATTTTCATTCCAGTCTCAAAGAAGGGCAATGCCAAACAATGTTCAAACTACCACACAATTGTACTCATCTCACACGTTAGCAAAGTAATGCTCAAAATTTTCTAAGTCAGGCTTCAACAGTATGTGAACCAAAAACTTCCAGATGTTCAAGCTGGATTTAGGAGAGGGAGAGGAACCAGAGATCAAATTGCCAACATCTGTTAGATCATAGAAAAAGCAAGAGAGTTCCAGAAAAAGATCTACTTCTGCTTTATTGATTACGCCAAAGCCTTTGACTGTGTGGATCACAATAAACTGTGGAAAATTCTGAAAGAGATGGGAATACCAGACCACCTGACCTGCCTCCTGAGAAATCTGTATGCAGATCAAGAAGCAATAGTTAGAATTGGACATGGAACAACAGACTAGTTACAAATAGGAAAAGGAGTACGATAAGGCTGAATACATTGTCACCCTCCTTATTTAACTTACATGCGGAGTACATCATGTGAAATGCTGGGCTGGAGGAAGCCCAAACTGGAGTCAAGATTTCCAGGAGAAATATCAAGAACCTCAGATATGTAGATGACACCACCCTTGTGGCAGAAAGTGAAGAGGAACTAAAGAGCCTTTTGATCAAAGTGAAAGAGGAGAGTGAAAAAGATGGCTTAAAACGCGACATTCAGAAAACTAAGATCATGGCATCTCGTTCCATCACTTCACGACAAATAGATGGGGAAACAATGGAAACAGTGAGAGACTTTATTTTCTTGGGCTCCAAAATCACTGCAGATGGTGAGTGCAGCCATGAAATTAAAAAAACACTTGCTCCTTGGAAGAAAAGCTATGACCAACCTAGACAGCATATTAAAAAGCAGAGACATTACCTGCTGACAAAGGTGTATCTAGTCAAAACTATGGTTTTTCCAGTAGTCATGTATGGATGTGAGAGTTGGACATTTGATGCTTTTGAACTGTGGTGTTAAAGAAGACTCTTGAGAGTCCCTTGAGGACTGCAAGGAGATCAAACCAGTAAATCCTAAAGGAAGTCAGTCCTAAATATTAATTGGGAGGACTGATGCTGAAACTGAAACTCCAATACTTTGGCCACCTGATGTAAAGAACTGTCTCACTGGAAAAGACCCTGATGCTGGGAAAGATTGAAGGCAGGATGAAAAGGGGATGACAGAGGATGAGATGGTTGAATGTCATCACCGCCTCACTGGACATGAGTCTGATCAAGCTCTGGGAGTTCGTGATGGACAGGGAAGTCTGGGGTGCTGCAGTCCATGGGGTCACAAAGAGTCAAATACGATTGATTGACTGAACTGAAAGAATTGAGTGTAAAACCAGGAATCATAACATTCCTAGAAGAAAATGTAAGCAGTAAATACCTTAACATTGGTCATGAAGATGATTGTTTAGATTTGACACCAGAAGCAAAGGGATAAAAGCAAGAATAAGTGGAATCACATCAAACTAAAAAAACTTCCATGCAGGAAAGGAAATCATCAGCAAAATGAAAGGCAACCTACGGAATGGGAGAAAACATTCGCCAACCATTCTTCTGAAGGGGTTAATATGCAGAATATACAAGGAACTCATATAACAAAATAGCAAAAATTAAACATTCTGATTAAAAAATGAGCAGAGAAATTGACTAGACATTTTTTTGAAGAAGACAGACAGATAAGCAGCAGACACATGAGAAAAATGTTCAACATTGGTGATCAGCAGGAAAACGCAAATCAAGCTTACAGTGAGATATCACGTCACACTATCAGAATACTATCATCCAAAAGACCACACATAACAAATGCTGGTGAGGACGTGGAGAAGGGGGCCACTTGTGTACTCTTGGTGGGAGTGTAAGTTGGTGCAGCTGCTATAGAAAACAGAATGGCAGGTCGTCCAAATCTTAAAAATAAAAGTATTACATCCAGCAATCCCACTTCTAGGTTTATATACAAAAGAAATAACAATAAGATGGAAAATATACCTGCCCTGCCATGTTCCCTGAAACACTATTCACAATAGCCGACTATGGGAACAACCTAAACGTCCATCAACAGATGGGTGGATAAAGATGTGATATATCTGCAGTTACATGGATGGACCTAGCGATTATCATACTAAGAGAAGTTAAGTTTTGAAGAGAAAGACAGATACCATATGATATCACTTATATATGGACTCTAAAGTATAACACAGATGAATTTATCTATGAATCAGAAGCAGACGCACAGACACTGGAAGTCTTGACAGCCTCAAGTCTGTGGGGACGGAGGGAGAGGGCTGGACTGGGAGTCTGGGACTAGCAGATGCAAACTATTGTTTGTGGAATGGAGAAACAAAAGGGCCCTACTGTACAGCATGGGCAACTATATTCAATGTCCTGTAATAAACCAGAATGGAAAACAATATACATATATATGTTTATGGGGCGGCAAAGTGATTCATATATATATACGTATGAATTCAATATATATATATGAATCACTTTGCTGCACCAGAAGCTAATACAACATTGTAAGTCAACTATACTTCAATTTTTAAAAATGTGCTATATATATCCAATAAAATATTATTCAGCCATGAGAAGGAAGGAAGTTCTACCATTTGAGACAACACAGGTGGACCTTGAAGGCATTATGCTGAGTGAATAAGCCAGAGAAATAAAATGCTGTGCAGTACCACTTATATGTGGAATCAAACAAACAAAAAATAAGGTTGCCAATAAGGTCTGAGGATCTCATGTAAGAAATGCTGTCTAGAGTTAAAAGTGCTATATTACGTAGATAACGTTTGCTAAGAGAGTAGAACTTGAATGTTGTCACACAAAAAGGGAGACATATGTGAGGAGATGAATGTGTTAATTAACTAGATGAGGAAGATCCTTTTACGATGTATGGTGGTGGTGGCTTAGTTGCTCAGTCACATCTGACTCTTGAGACCCCATGGACTGTAGCTCACCAGGCTCCTCTGTCTATGGGATTCTGCCAGCAAGAATACTGGAGTGGGTTGCCATTTCCTTCTCCAAGGAATCTTCCTGACTCAGGAATCGAACCTGCGTCTCCTGCGTTGCAGGCAGATTCTTTACCGACTAAGCTATAAGGGAAGCCCCTTTATGATGTATATGTATAACAAATCAACACGATATGCACTTTAAATAGCTTACGATTTTATCTATCAATTATTCCTCAATAAAGCTGAAGTTAAAAAAGATGTATGAGATAATATACATAAAGTATTTAGAACAGTGCTTGGCATGTGGTAAAGTTCCAATAAATTATGCTATTAATATTATTATTATTTTGAAAAGATGACTCCATCAGAACAAAATAAGATAGGTGCAAAGAAGGAGAGACAGGGAAATGACTAGGAGCGTAATTCAGGAACCTCAATGAGAGGTAGTTTTCTCTTTGAACCAGGGCAGTGGGAGCAGGCATGGAGAGAGGGCACAGTGGGTGAGAGCTGACACTGGAAGACGGGGTCACCCATGGGTCACCCCACTGGAGTGGGGTGAAGGAAAGTAGGGGAAACAGTCTCCCTGTGGTTCTGGTTTGGAAGAATGGGTGGGAAGCGAGGTCATCGCTGCAGACGGGGAATATAGGAGTAGAAAAGCGCGGTGGAGGACAGACATTACGGCCAGATGGAAGTGGCCAGCGGCTGCTGACGAGCCAGGACTGAGGCTCAGAGGCGAGGTCCAGTGCCGTGGCCCGGGTCACTGCTGACCTCCACGGAGAGGCCAGCTGTCTAGGTGAGAGAAGAGAAGCCACTGCCCTTGCCCTCGGCGCCTCCCTCGGCTCCCCTCCTTAGGATGGTGGGAAAGGACTTCAGTTATTTCGTATGCAGTGTCAAGCCTCCCCACCTTGTTCATCGTTAAAAGTTATAGATTTGTCTTGAATCGACAACATGAAATTTTTCAGTGCCAAGATCTTGTCAGAGACTTTTAACCTTGAACTCTTTTCTGCACAATACTTAATCAAAAGCTTGAATGTGAACAATAGTATGTATGGAATGCCTGAAATGTATGCTGCTCATAGACACTTTCTTAGATTATGTATCTACTTTATTAATCTGGCCATCAGATTTACTAAGTAACTAGACTAGTTTACATTTAATAGAATTGCTTTTACCGAATTGTGATTTGACATTCTGCTGTCAGCTTGCTTTGGGGAATATACAAAATAGCTAAGGGAACCATGGTTTATTGTTTTATTCACTATTATAATATTATGAAGAATCAGGGTATTTATATTGCATCAAAGAGAGTTTGTGACGACTCGTGGGGGGCAAATATCTCTCAGGCATCGATACATATTTTTTTCCTTGATATGGTGAGTTGGGTAGCTGATGATGTTCCCCTCTGTGCAGTGATCACTGGGAAGCTTGGAGTGAAATATGTAGCCTTGAATGAAGCATCTGATTATTATGGCATGTACTCATGTATTACTCATACCTCTAGTTTTATTTTCTTTCTCTTACTTTTATTTTTCCTTAAATACAATCTTCTCACTCGTTCTAGTCTTGTTGCGACAGAAGCTTGCTTCAGTTCTTGTTTGGAATGAGGAGCATCTGTGTGCACTGGAGCACTTACACACAGAATCATATATTTTTTAGTAGCGTTAATGGAGTGATGTGGACAAAACTATCCCTATTCAAGTGAAGCTGACATTTCTGTGTGGAATATAAAAGCAACACCTTAATTTCTATCACTTTGGAGTTTCGCCTTGATGACAGGAATATATTTAAAAAGTAACGTGTGATAAAATATGGATCAGCCCTTTTGCCTATATGCAGACTGTAGTAGGAAAAGCTCTGAACTTGAAGCTGGAAGATGGGATTTCATCTCCCTTAGTCTGTTTCTTGCTGTATGGCCTTGGACAGTCTATTTAGTCTCTGTGGGTTTTGGATTTCTTGGGAGAATGAGGATGAAATTACTGTTCTACCCACCTTACCTTTGTTGCAAAGATTACATTAGGTAATGCATAAGCCTCTGTGAACTGTAAAAGGCTAGAGGTAAGATCATTATCCAGGCTTTGATTGCATGTGGAGGATATTTTAACTTCTTGGTCAGAAGGTCTAGAGCTTAGTCTAAAGCTCCACCTGAACTTGGGAACAGGAATCACCATCTCCCATGCTGATATGAACAATCAATGTGTGAGAGAAGGAAAACTGTGACCCTCATTTGTTTTATTTATTTCTTTATTTTGGTCTCAATTTGGATGGATTAGTAAGAGAAATACTTAACCTACCTCTTAATTTTAAAAAAAGGAAAATGCAGCTGACACGTAGCCATAATGTGAGCAGTAATCAGGAGTTCTAGAACCTGAGCAGGAGCGCCCTGCCTTGGAGGCAGCTACGTTCTATGCTGGCCAGTGGCTTCCAGGCAAGAATGGCAAAGTGTTCACCAATGATTGCTTTTTCCAGGAGAATTCAGAAAATTAGGTTTTGTGTAAGTTCTCCTAGTTTATAAAGTTCAACAATTAATTCAAATTTCAACCCACTGAGGGAGTTAACACTGTTCAGGGGAAACAACATGATATACATCCTTTGGGCAACAGGTCATGATTGCTTCTCTGGAAAGTTTTTATAGGTTACCTTGTGTTTGCGGCTACCTGGACCCCAAGGAAGAATATATTTTTGAGTTTTTACTTGTAGAAAGTAAATGTGCATCTATTTTACCAAGTGTTTAAAGCCTTTTCTTTAGTGAATATTCATTAAAATCTATACATTTTGTTCTAAATATATTTGGTTTCTAAAAGTCACTCTTTACTGTGAATGCTTTATAGAGGTATATGTTAAAATCAAGGTTAATAGTTATAAAGTACAAAAACAGCAGTGTTTATCAACAATTATTTGTAAATAATGTATGGTTTGGCTTAGTGTTGGTATTCTCTGAAAACTTGTAGGTAACAATATTATCAAAACTTGGTAGTTCTGAAGTCTGTATTCCACTAGCATCAAAGGAACTGTTGGCTACTCATTTTATTATAGTAGTCTCTGTGGCAAGAAGATCACAAAATATCAAGAAGAAAATAGAATGTGATTTAATCACTTAGATTATATCAATATAAATAGCCCTTGTGTTCACAAATTCTATAGTAGTAAATTTGTGTCTACACTAAAATTTATTTGTAATCTCAAAATCAAAAGTCATGGCGCTTTCATCATTGTTCCCAGCCAAGTGCAGAATGGTGAAAAACTGAGTCATCCGACATAAGTATTCCCAGCTGAGGTCACACAAAATGATGTTTTGCCCACTTGCTTCAGCTCTTGTATTGTAGACAAGTGTCTTCCTCATGATCTGTTTAGTGCCAGTTATTTTTTGCCCCCCTGCATTTCTGGGCTTTTTGTTGGAGATTTTACTGTTTAAAGGGCCCCATAACAAAGTGTTGAAGTGCTATCTAGTAGTGTTCCTTAGCACAGGAAAGTTGTAATGTGCCTTATGGAGAAAGCATGTATATTAGCTAAGCTTTGTTAGAGCTTGAGTTATAGTGCTGTTGACTGTGAGTTTAATATTAATGAAAAATGTATAATAAATAACTTGTCTTTAAGCAGAAATGGATCTAAAATAAGGCCATATATTGTTTGATGAAAAGGTGTCCAAAGACTATCAGGAACCTTATCCTATATTTTCCCTAGGAGCAATGGGTCAGTTCAGTTCAGTTCAGTCACTCAGTCGTGTCCGACTTTTTGCGACCCCATGAATTGCAGCACGCCAGGCCTCCCTGTCCATCACCAACTCCCGGAGTTCACCCAAACTCATGTGCGAGTCGGTGATGCCATCGAGCCATCTCATCCTCTGTCATCCCCTTCTCCTCCTGCCCCCAATCCCTCCCAGCATCACAGTTTTTTCCAATGAGTCAACTCTGCATGAGGTGGCCAAAGTATTGGAGTTTCAGCTTTAGCATCATTCCTTCCAAAGAACACCCAGGACTGATCTCGTTTAGAATGGACTGGTTGGATCTCCTTGCAGTCCAGGGCACTCTCAAGAGTCTTCTCCAACACCACAGTTCAAAAGCACCAATTCTCTGGCGCTCAGCTTTCTTCACAGTCCAACTCTCACATCCATACATGACCACAGGAAAAACCAAACCTTGACTAAACAGACCTTTGTTGGGAAAGTAATGTCTCTGCTTTTGAATATGCTATCTAGGTTGGCCATAACTTTCCTTCCAAGGAGTAAGCGTCTTTTAATTTCATGGCTGCAATCACCATCTGCAGTGATTTTGGAGCCCCCCAAAATAAAGTCTGATACTGTTTCCCCATCTATTTCCCATGAAGTGATGGGACTAGATGCCATGATCTTCGTTTTCTGAATGTTGAGCTTTAAGCCAACTTTTTCACTCTCCTCTTTCACTTTCATCAAGAGGCTTTTTAGATCCTCTTCACTTTCTGCCATAAGGGTGGTGTCATCTGCACATCTGAGGTTACTGATATTTCTCCTGGCAATCTTGATTCCAGCTTGTGCTTCCTCCAGCTCAGCATTTCTCATGATGTACTCTGCATATAAGTTAAATAAGAAGAGTGACAATATACAGCCTTGACGTACTCCTTTTCCTATTGGGAACCAGTCTGTTGTTCCAAGTCCAGTTCTAACTGTTGCTTCCTGACCTGCATACAGATTTCTCAAGAGGCAGGTCAGGTGGTCTGGCATTCCCATCTCTTTCAGAATTTTCCACAGTTTATGGTGATCCACACAGTCAAAGGCTTTGGCATAGTCAATAAAGCAGAAATAGATGTTTTTTTCCAGAGCTCTCTTGCTTTTTCTGTGATCCAGAGGATGTTGGCAATTTGATCTCTGGTTCCTCTGCTTTTTCTAAAACCAGCTTGAACATCTGGAAGTTCACGGTTCCCGTATTGCTGAAGCCTGGCTTGGAGAATTTTGAGCATCACTTTACTAGCATGTGAGATGAGTGCAATTGTGCAGTAGTTTGAGCATTCTTTGGCATTGTCTTTCTTTGGGATTGGAATGAAAACTGACTTTTTCTAGTCCTGTGGCCACTGCTGACTTTTCTAAATTTTGAGTGCAGCACATCTTTCAGGATTTGAAATAGCTCAGCTGGAATTCCATCACCTCCACTAGCTTTGTTCATAGTGATGCTTTCTAAGGCCCGCTGGACTTCACATTCCAGGATGTCTGGCTCTAGATGAGTGATCACACCATCGTGATTATCTGGGTCATGAAGATCTTTTTTGTACAGTTCTTCTGTGTATTCTTGCCATCTCTTCTTAATATCTTCTGCTTCTGTTAGTTCCATACCATTTCTGTCCTTTATCGAACCCATTTTGCATGAAATGTTCCCTTGGTATTTCTAATTTTCTTAAAGAGATCTCTAGTCTTTCCCATTCTGTTCTTTTCCTCTATTTCTTTGCATTGATCACTGAGGAAGGCTTTCTTCTCTCTCCTTGCTATTCTTTGGAACTCTGTATTCAGATGCTTATATCTTTCCTTTTCTCTTTTGCTTTTCACTTCTCTTCTTTTCACAGCTATGTGTAAGACCTCCCCAGGCAGCCATTTTGCTTTTTTGCATTTCTTTTCCATGGGGATGGTCTTGATCCCTGTCTCCTGTACAATGTCATGAATCTCCATCCATAGTTCATCAGGCACTCTATCTATCAGATCTAGTCCCTTAAATCTATTTCTCACTTCCATTGTATAATCATAAGGGATTTGATTTAGGTCATACCTGAATGGGCTAACGGTTTTCCCTACTTTCTTCAATTTAAATCTGAATTTGGCAATACGGATTTCATGCTCTGAGCCACAGTCAACTCCCGGTCTTATTTTTGCTGACTGTATAGAGCTTCTCCATTTTTGACTGCAATGAATATAATTAATCTGATTTTAGTGTTGACCATCTGGTGGTGTCCGTGTGTAGAGTCTTCTCTTGTGTTGGAAGAGGGTGTTTGCTATGAGCTGTTGTCCTCTTGGCAAAACTCTTTGCCCTGCTTCATTCTGTATTCCAAGGCCAAATTTGCCTGTTACTCCAGGTGTTCCTTGACTTCCTACTTTTGCATTCCAGTCCCCTATAATGAAAAGGACATCTATTTTGGGTGTTAGTTCTAAAAGGTCTTGTAGGTCTTCATAGAACCATTCAACCTCTTCAACATTACTGGTTGGGGCATAGACCTGATGGGTCAGTATCCATTAATTCAGTGTTTGCAGGAACTTTCCAGAACATAACTACTATGAATAATGAGAATGACTGTGTATGAAAACACAAATTGTTGACCATTTGTTCAATACATATAAAGACTTATAGTTCCTACTTCAGTGTTGAAAGAAGTATCCTAAAAATTCAGTAATACCTCCATAAATTGTAAATGAATTTTTAGTATTTGATATATCCATGTGTATGTATCATGTCAGCAATTGATATGGGGGTATATGAACTGTGAGTAGGACCTTAGCCTGCCTGGGTTCTTGTTTTAGCATTGTTACTGGTTAGTTGAGTAATCTTAGACAAACTAGTTTCCTTATCTTGGACTCTACTTTCTCATCTCTGAAAAAATGGGAAGAGTGCAGGTTTCTAAAGTTCTTCCCAATTTTTAAAATATATGTCTATGAAAATATTAATTTAGCACTTAGATGATTATCCATGATCTTCAGGATAGTGGAAAGAGGAAGATTACAAAAATGTGTCTCTATAAAGTACAGTACCTATAATTAAGAAGATCACAATCAATTTGGGGTAACTCAATAGATTGCCTTCCCTAGTGATTCAGTGGTAAATAATCCGACTGTAGTGCAAAGGACCCAGGTTTGATCTCTAGGTTGGGAAGATTCCCCTGGAGGAAGAAATGGCAACCCACTCCAGTATTCTTGCCTGGGAAGTCCCAAGGACAGAGGAGCCAGGTGGGCTGCAATCCATGGGGCTTCATGGAGTAGGACATGACTTATGACTAAGCAACAACTACAGTAAATTGGTTTCATTTAACCCTTGTCTCCACTTTGTGCTCTCCCTCAGAATGTGTTCTAACAAAACAAGATTTGGAACCCTTGGTAATTAATTCTGTATGAGTTTCTAGAAAAGGACAATGCTCTGCTTGCTTCTGTTCTTGGAATTTGTCCTCACAGCTCCACTTACAAGGTCACATCCATCAAAGGGCTGTACTTTTGCAAACGTTTGTTCCAGGTGTTCTTGGCGCTCCCTTCTCACCCTAATTCCACAGATGATTGAATTATATGAGGACACCTTACCCACAGGGTGCCAATTTAGTGGGTATGTGTTGGTGCAAAAAGATGAACTGGGCCAATCAGATTTCCCCTTAGCAAATTTGAACCAAGTAATAGTAATTAAAGGAAGCAGCTATGGGAGCTGAGGCTGAAAGTCCTGATGTAGAAAGAAGCTGGGTTGGTCTTGGTGGATCTCTCAGAAGATGAAGGTATAAAGAGAAGAGAGACAGAGATAGAGAAAGGATAAGGGTAGGCCTATGAATAGAAATAGGGAGGGGCATGGGTGGGGGTAGGAGAAGGAGAAGAGAGAGAAAATGGGTATGAGAAGGAATCTGGTTCATTAAGAGGACAGAGAGAGAACTAGATGCAGAATCACCGAGTCACAGTGATGGACGAATATTCGTTGAAAACCCCCAAGCTCAGCTCCACCACATAGTTTTGTGCTCTCTGAGACCAACATGTGCTGCAATTCTTGCCCTTCCTGCTGCCAGTGTTTCAGCAGTTCCTGTGCATGTTTGGCCGTAGAGTAACCTCTCTTCCTTGGAACCAAACTGTCTAACAAAAGCGAGTAGTGAACCTGGAGCAATCAAAATGATTTGTGTTTAATGAATACCTACCGGACACTTTCTATTTGTTAACATCAGTTTAAAATCAACAAGAAACCGAGAGACGTCTGAGGCTCAGAGGGGCTAAACAACAGTTGTTGTTTTTGTTCACTCATCAAGTCTTGTCTGACTCTTTGCAACCCCACAGACTGAAGCATGCCAGGCTTCCCTGTCCCTCACCATCTCCCAGAGTTTGCCCAAGTTCCTGTCCACTGAATAGATGATGCCATCCAACGATCTCATCCTCCACTGCCCCCTTCTCTTCTCCCCGTAATCTTTCCCCACACTGGGGTGTTTTCAAATAGTATTAGAGTTTCAGCATCACTCCTTCTAATGAGTATTCATGGCTGATTTCCTGTAAGACTGGCTGGTTGGATCTCCTTGCTGTCCAAGGGACTCTCAAGAGTCTTCTCCAGCACCACAGTTCAAAAGCATCAATCCTTCAGTGCTCATCCTTCTTTAAGCGGCAGGCCTCATATCCGTGCATGGCTGCTGGGAAGACCAGAGCCTTGGCTAGAAGGGCCTTTGTTGACAGAGTGATGTATTTGCTTTTTAGTACACTGTCCAAGTTAGTCATAGCTTTCCTGCTAGGAAGCAACTGTCTTCTAATTTCGTGACAGCAGTCACCATCCGCAGTGATTTTAGAGCACAAGAAGAGGAAATCTGTCACCGCTTCCACTTTTTCCCCTTCTATTTGCCATGAAGTGATGGGACAGGATGCCACGATCTTTTTTTTTTTTTTTTTTAATGTTGAATTTTAAGTCGGCCTTTTCTTTCTCCTCTTTCACTCTCAAGAGGCTCTGTAATTCCTCTTCACTTTCTGCCATTAAAATGGTATAATCTGCATGTTAAACAACAGCTATTTATGTAAACAAGAAGGTGGAGGGTCAAAGAACTGAGGCTTTTGAACTGTGATGGAGAGGACAATCTTGAGAGTTCACTGGACTGCAGGGAGATCAAACCAGTTAACCCCAAAGGAAATCAACCGTGCATATTCATTGAAAGGACTGATGCTGAAGATGCAGCTCCAGTACTTTGTTCACCTGATGTGAAGAGCGGACTCATTGGAAAAGACCCTGATGCTGGGAAAGATAGAAAGCAGGAGGAGAAGGGGGTGACTGAGGATGAGATGGTTGGATGGCATCACTGACTCAATGGACTTGAGTTTGAGCAAACTCTGGGACATAGTGAAGCCTGGCATGCTGCAGTCCATGGGGTCACAAACAGTCTCGACTGAAAAGCAACAATAAACGTCTGTAAATGTGTCAAAGCCAGGACTAGAACCTGCATCTCCTTGATTTTATGTTCTGCCTCCGTGGGTGCAGCAAAGGCCTCATGAATAAAGTAGGGGTGCTGGTGATGGGGAGGATATACTTTTTTTTGAGCAAATGGTATCTGTTTCCTATTATCATGGGTAGAAGTGCATAAGCAACAATTTTATATGGAGGATAACCTCCTCCTGAAAGAGTACACTTTTTCCCCTGTGAGTCTCATTTACACCTTCATTTACATCTCTGAGATTTTTGTATTTGAAGGAGGACTCTTTCTTACATGATCTTCAGTATTATTTTACAAAAATCCTTAATGGGTCATGCTATTTAAGTGATATTTTTTCATCTTTCTGTCATCAACATCCTTCTAGACCTCGGGTTTGAGTTGACATTTTAGAAGACATGGGGGATGATAATGGTAAATGTACAATAAACTGAGCTTCTAAAGGTGGTGGTCATCAGTTGGGAGCTCCTGAGCTAAACTATTCCTCTCAGGGATAGAAAAAGAAAGCAGCAAACTGTTTGAAACAAAATGAAATATGAATTAAAAGAGAAAAACAAAACAAAACTCAACAGAATTCTTTTGGCATAGAACATTGCCCATAGCCATTTGTTCCATATTTTTAATCTGGAAAAACCCTTGTTATTGGTTATGTAGACATAAGATTGTTATTTTTAAAAAGGCTTAATTCTAAATTAAATCCTATTTTCTTCAGTTTAAACCTGCACACTCCACAGTTTTATTTTCATGTAGACACCATTCTCCTATTAGCAATTTTTCATGTACTTTAAGGAACTGAAAACTAAAGAGATTTAGATTTCATCTTCAGAGACTTATGTACATATTTTTACATGTTTGTTTAAATCTCCAAAAGGCAAAACCCAGAGAGAGAAAACCTAGTAAAACAGATGAACATTTTTGTTTACCAAACAGCATTTTGTAAAGGAAAACTATAATGGTGATTTTGTTGCTCTTGTTTTCAGAATTTGATGCTTTAGGAGCAAGGAAGCTATGCAAATATAACAAATAACAAAAACAGCAAAGTAAGATATTTTTCCCCTAGCAACAAAAAGCTAGGAAAAAAATACAATATGACCTTTTATCAAAGGTATTTTACTTGTATTTTATCATTTCCTTGTACCTGTAGATCTCTGTTATTTTCAGCCTTTCAAAAGATTTTAACCAATGATTATGAAACCAAGTCTTTATGTGAAGCACCACAGTGAAACATTTTTATTGTAAAGATGAGTTTAATTACTGTAAAATGAGGAATTATTTAGTGAAATTTACAGCACAAGCAGCCAATTCTTTTTTTTAAATAATAGATTTGGGGCTTTTTGCTTCAGTTATCTGGATAACTACCTATTGTGCAACTCACTTTGCTTCTACACAAAATTTGATTCTTGGTTTATGGAAATATAAATCAAGCATTTGATCTAGTGTATTCAATCAAGTAACTTGCTAATTTGTTTGTGAGAGGGAGTTTTTTCTTGTAGACCACTTAAAACAATTCTCAAGCCAGTTTTCCAAGTAGCAGACATTATTAACATTATTAACAAACACAGACAATTAAAGAACCTCTTGATGAAAGTAAAAGAGGAGAGTGAAAAAGCTAGCTTAAAACTCAATATTCAAAAAACTAAGATCATGGCATCCAGTCCCATCATTTCATGGCAAATAGATGGGGAAACAATGGAAACAGTGACAGACTTTATTTACTTGGGCTCCAAAATCACTGCAGATGGTGACTGCAGCCATGAAATTTAAAGATGCTTGCTCTTTGGAAGAAAAGCTATGATTAACCTAAATAGCATATTAAAAGACAGAGACATTACTTTGCTGACAAAGTCCATCTAGTCAAAGCTATGGTTTTTCTAGTAGTCATGTATGGATGTGAGAGTTGGACTATAAAGAAAGCTGAGTGCCAAAGAATTGATGCTTTTGAACTGTGGTGTTGGAGAAGACTCTTGAGAGTCCCTTGGACTTCAAGGAGATCCAACCAGTCCATCCTAAAGGAAATCAGTCCTGAATATTCATTGGAAGGACTGTTGCTGAAGCTGAAACTCCAATACTTTCCACCTGATGCAGAGAACTGACTTAATGGAAAAAAACCCTGATGCTGGGAAAGATTGAAGGTGGGAGGAGAAGGGGACAACAGAGGATGAGATGGTTGCATGTAATCACTGCCTCGATGGACATGAGTTTGTGCAAACTCCGGGAAATAGTGGACAGGGAAGCCTGGCGTGCTGCAGTCCATGGGGTCACAAAGAGTCGGACACGACTGAGGGACTGATCTGACTGAGACAATTAGAACAGCTAGAATATTTGGAGGCGTTTCTGCTTTCTTCTTAACCACCAGTAGTTCCATGTTATGAGGAAGACAGTGTTTTTGTTATTATTATTCTTAAGGGACACCTCTATAGTTCAAAAACAAAGGGCATTGACTTGTCAACACACTAATCCTGTGTCCACCCTGGCACTTTGTACCACTGTGTTCTGGTTTCTTTATCTCACCAAGCTTTATTTATTTATGTATTTACTACATAATGTTTGTATTAAATAAAATTTAAGTTTGAATTCACACATCAGAAAAATGAAGAAACAAATATTGTGGACCAACAGTAATTTCTTAACTTTTAATCTCAGAGTAAGCACAAGGAGCTCTTCTTCTAGCAAGCCACCATCATTACTGGCATCATCTCATCAAAAAGTGCATTTTAACCCCAAAAGTGGGAACTGCATTCTCAGAATACAGATAATTTTTTTTTACATTGAACAAATTAAGCTTTGTGAAAATTTGACACATTGCCCTTACTTTTCTCACTTTGACTTTAATGATGAAGCATTCCTGAGTTAGGTTATACGTATCTCTAGCTCTGTATCTACTGATAAGCTCTAAAGTACTTTGATTTGATGACTCTAAGTTTTGTTCCTTTGAGCATGCATTTACATACTAGAGGAAAAAAAAAAGCTCAATTATTAATAGATTTTGATTTGGTAGATGACTCTTTGTGAGGACTTTTATCTTACTCATTTGTTTTTTTTAAACAAGCTGAGGATGATTTCGGAAAATGACTTGAGCTGACCTGTCTAATGAGAAAGGCACAGAGGCTGGAGACATGGAGCAGGGACTCTAATTAGTGAGAATGAAATCTGAATGAGGAATCCTTTCTTTGCAAGCATATTTGCTAAGCTGCTTCAGTTGTGTCCAACTCTTTGTGACCTTTTGGACTGTAGCCTGCCAGGCTCCTTTGTCCGTGGGATTTTCCAGGCAAGAATACTAGAGTGGATTGCCGTTTCCTTCTCCACGAGATCTTCCCATCCCAGGGATTGAACCTGCATCTCTTGTCTCCTGGACTGGCAGGCAGGCAGGTTCTTTACCACTAGTACCACCTGGGGTTCCCCATCCTTTCCTTATATCCCCTTAATTAATATTAGGACTAATACAGAGAAAATGCTGCATGAGGTGAGAACTGAGAGTTGGGCAGTCGTGGGAGTCTGATGTAGGTTTCCTAAATTAATGAGTATTGGGTGGGAAAATGAGTGAACAAACCAATGAATGAATAAATGTTCTTTCTCACATCATTAAATCTTCTTCCTGACGAAAATACTTAGGTTAGGTTCATAATGGTCTAATACTATTCGTATTTGGGTAATCATTACATTTTAACAGACCATTTAGTAGAAAACATTGAATCACGAAACTGACCACAGAGATTTCTTTTCATAATTCAACACAGTATTCATAGCGATATTGTCAATAGAGGAAACTGCTCTGAGACCACAATTAAGAGATTTTCTGTATCATTTTACGGATGATTTATTTTTTCTGCTTACAGACTTGAACAATTTTTTTTTCTTTGTTGTTGTTGTTTGAGGCTCCTTAAATCCCAGATGAAACTAGCTCTTAGCAGTTGTCCTCTTTTATGGGATTAATTTTAAAAGACAAAAAAAGATGTAACATAAAATTAACACCCAAGCTATTTGATTACGTATCAGACTGGAAATATGAAAGAACTGGCTTTGACTTTCAAAAGGTTGTTTTGGGAATTTGTTCTGCTAAGACTTCTTTTCGTCACTTGTCTCTCACTTAACAGCATTTGCTCCTCAATTTTCTCACTAGGGGTATGTACGGGGCGCGCAGCCCGGGTTCAGTAATTGTCCTTGCTCGGCTTTGACCTAATCAACACCAGTCAGTTTGGTTTTTGCATACTGACATGCGTTGTAAAGGGCCCTGGGGTATCAGAGAGAAAAACTTGGCTCACCGGGTTTCACCAATGTCAAGTTACAAATTATATCAACCGAAGCCAGTATTTAAATCTGAGGCCCACCAAACCACATTCTGAGTTTGCTGCTGGCTTGGTGTACTTCCATTTTGCTGTGCACTGACACGCAGTAAAATCAGTTTTCCACAAAGGCTGACACTGAAAGGGTGGGTGAGGTGCTCAGGGATGTTTAAGACAGAAGCTGAGTGTCACAAACACATTATAAGTAATTGCCCAACTTGGAATTTACGTTTTGTAGTAGGTTGCACCTTACTACAATGTAAGAGTTCAGATTTAAGTTTGATGGCCTTTTCATAAACAGCATTCACATCGTCTATTGGTTTTCCTTTCAAAAGCTTGTGCGTAGGCCAAAAGATAGATATTCTTACATGTACCCTTGGATTATTGAGGATTTACTTCATCATAGTTTTAGGAAAGTAAAACAGAGCAGTGATTTGTGCTTTTATGATTTGGGGGCCCTTGGATGGGGAGCGTGCAGGTATTTTTCTGAGATTTCAGAATATTTCCACCTAGTTATATTTTAGAGAGAAGCTGTAGTACACATGTAGCATAAATGAACTGAGCTGGAAACATTTCTGCTGAAATAGTTTTAACTGACAAGATTTAACTTTGTGTGAAGTGAAATAATTTTTCAGTGAGGAAAGGTTTCTTTGCTGCTAACTTTCTTTGCCATGTCATACTGTTAGTTTTCTGGGGCATAATTCCAGGGGGTTTTCCTAATTGGCATAATCCTATTTGAGTAAATAGTTTATTATTTGTTTTAGCTTATACTGTAATACCTAGTTTATTTTAACACCCGAGTCACATAAGCTTTTGTGTAACGACTTTATCCGTCTGGTGCTTCTGTGCTAAGTTGCTTCAGTCGTGTCTGACCCTTTGCGACTATATGCACTGTAGCCCACCAGGCTCCTCTGTCCTTTGGATTCTCCAGGCAAGAATACTGAAGTGGGTTGCCATGCCCTTCTCTAGGGGATCTTCCTGAACCAGGGATCAAACCGTCGTCTGTTATGTATCCTGCCTTGGCAGATGCGTTCTCTATTACTAGCACCATCTGGGAAGCCCTATCTTTCTGGTATCCCCATTTTAATCTGGTCTCCTTTCTCTGATGTCATTGAAAATAGGTCTCTATAAATATATAAGAAACAGTTTCAAAGTGTTATAAAGTTTTTATTCATTTATTTCACTACAAACATACTTGCAGAGAGTTTGGCATATTCTTAACTTTTGCTAGATCTGGTTATAGAGTTTGCTTTCCAGTTCACCATCACCTGACTAGGGACAGATAAGAAAACCAGTGTTGATCATGTATTGTCTACTGTAATAAACCAAACAGAGGGCATTATGGAAGCTTTAAAGGTGTATCCTTGTTTTTGGATATAAAAGTGTTGGTGGAACTCATCCACTTCAGATAAACCAATCCTTAAAAGTTCAAATAATTGACAACAAACTCAGCAATTTTAAAGCAAGATGTAGATTATGGGAAAATCTGACTTCATTTGGAGATGTCAATTAGGTATATCTGGTGCCAACCATAAGGAATCAGAGGCTTCCCAGATAATACTAGTGGTAAAGAACCTGCCTGCCGATACAGGAGACATAAGAGATGTGAGTTCAATCTCCGGGTTGGGAAGATCCCCTGGAATAGGAAGTGGCAACCCACTCCAGTATTCTTGCCGGGAAAATCCCATGGCAGAGACGCCTGGCTGGCTGTAGTCCATGGGGTCGCAAAGAGTCGGTCATGACTGAGCACACACACACACAAACAGGAAATCAGAGAATTGCTGTAGTGATAGTATATGCACCGAATCCATGTTTTCCCTTCCATACTGGTAATGCAGTACCTTTTTCTATTGAGTCTTTGAAGCGAGTGTTGTCCCATGTTTTACAAGCAACCGAATGGAATTATTAAGGAACAGTGATATCTTTGGTTTTTGAGGAAGTTTCTGGCTTATTCCAATTTTGTTTCACTAGTATATTACAGGTTGCATTGATAGATGGCAGAATCACGAATCTCCATTTTAAAGAAGATTATGTGGTGAAAAGTGAAAGTGATGTCTTTCAGTTGTTTCCAACTCTGCGACCCCATGGACTGTAGCCTACCAGGCTTCTCTGTCCATGGGATTTTCCAGGCAAGGGTACTGGAGTAGGTTGCCATTTCCTTCTGCAGAATATGTGGTGGAAGTAGAATATTTTCTTGTATTTTTGTTTATCCCATTTGAGTGGACAAAAAAAAGAGGCTCTTCTCTGGCTTATTTCCCCCATACTAGCTCCTTCAGAGAGGAAAAGGGTATCTTGAGGCTTGGTACCCAAAGGAATCACTTGTCTTGGATTTTACCAGGTTTTTATCTTTAAAATTTAAGAACACTGGTATCACAGGGGAAACCAAGAGCAACATAAGGGAAGCGGAGAGATGAAAGTGGGATTCCAACAAAACTGAAGGGTTTCATTGTCAGCGCAGTGTAATGAAAATGAACTCAGTGTGGGCAGTGCCCACTTCTCTCATCATGGCTAGCCCCAAACACTGCTTTAAATAAAGCATATTTCTTTTATTTCCCATTTCTTGCTTGCTAACTTAAAGATAAATGACTTACTTGCAAGTGCAGTGAAAAGGAAATAAAATCAGTAACAGGCAGTGCCCACAGTGCCCTAGCTGCTTAACGGTCTGGCCTTGAGCAATACACAGTTTTTATGGAAAAGTTTGAGTGTTCTGCAGTTAAGGAAACAAAAGCACCTCTCCCTCATCCCCGCCCTCAATTCTCAAAAAATAAAAGCACAGAGAAATAGGCAACCAACATCAAAGCTTAAAAAAGTCACAGCGGTTCAGAATCCCGCATGCAGATGGTCGTGGGAGTAGCTGAGACCTGGGGCGGGGGGAGGGGGGGAGGTCGCGGCGCTGAGCCACCAGTACTGTTTCCCCAGGTGGCGGCGAGCTCGCGGTCCTGCTCCTGCAGCCAGGGGCCAGCCACTGGTGATTAGACCCACGGGGTTTCTAGGTAGGCAATTGGATAAACAATTAAATAGTTTGTGAGCAGCAGTTTGGGGCACTTGTGGTTGGCAATTAGGCAGCACCGTTACTGAAATGACTAGGTAGTTCAACACACTGGGGCAGAACGTGTTCGTGTTAGGGTGCAGAGTGAAAGCACTTTCCAGGCAAAGGTCGTATCCCCTTGGAAATGATAGGAACCGTTTAGTATCTCCTCTGTGCCTTACGCTAGCATTGTTGCTTTCCACCCACAGTTTCATTACTCTTTAGAACAGCGCTTCTCAAACTCACAGAGCACTGGATTCATCAGGAGGACTTGGCAAAACTGATTCCTGGGCGCCGCACGGGTGAGGCCTAAGAACTTGCGTTTCTAACAAGTTCCTGGATGATTCTGCTGCTGCCTCTGAGAACTACCTTTTGAGAATCAGAGACTATATACCGATAAAACCCTTGGTGATGATGGTCGCAGTAGTAAGCTTTGGGTACCTCCTGTGTGCCAGACACTCGGCTAAGCAGTTCACATCTGCTTCCATCTTTACAAACATGCAAACATGGTATTAGGCATCATTTCTCCCCTTTAAATGTGAAACTGTGGGCTCCCAAAAGCCAGAGAACTTGGCCAAAGCCATAGATATATCAGTGATGGAGCCATCATTTAGACCCAGGCAAGGATTTAAACAAAGGCTTTGGTCTTCAAGGGGCTTCCCTGGTGGCTCAGATGGTAAAGAATCTGCCTGCGGTGTAGGAGACCCTGGTTTGATCCCTGGGTCAAGAAGATCTCCTGGAGAATGAAATGGCTACCCACTCCAGTATTCCAGAATTCCATGAACAGAGGAGCCTGGCGGACCACAGTCCATAGGGTAGCAAAGAGTCGGACATGACTGGGCAACTAACACTTTGGTCTCAAAACCCATGCTCTGACCACCATAGCACAGCACATCCTTGTCTTTATGTATAGTTTGACTCAAAATTTTCACTTTTTCCTCTGTCCCAGGTAAAGAATGGAAGAAGCCTCTAAAGATGATTAATTTTCTTTATTTACTTAGCAGGGGTTGTGTAAATACAAGACAGCCATCTCAGTGAATCTCACTCTGACAAAAGGGCCTTTCGCCATGTTGTCATCAAAATGACTTGTTATCTCTGCTGTGGAGGTGTTCATGTGTTATTTGGCTTTACTAACAATGTCCAAAAAGAACTACGAGGTGCAGACTTCTGGAAGGTGGCTGGGGAAGCTGGGCAGAACTTCGTGGAAGTGTGGATCTTGAGCTGAAGAGCTTGGTACCTCTAGATTCATGCTGCTGTAAAGAGGAACAGTTTATGGGGAACTCGAAAGGACGGGCGTGCATTTATGTACTGAAGTGTGGGAAAATGGTCCAATGTGAGGGGAAGTTCTGCAGGGAAAAGCAGAAGGCTAGGGACAGTGGGTCAAATATAGACCCGCTTGATGGCCAGGGTGTGACATTGGGTTTAAAAATGATTTGACTGACTGTATACAAGAGAAAAATTGGGTTGAGATGGATGCACTCCTTTCCTATATTATTTTCTTCTTCTTTATCTCTTTCACAACTATTAGTAATTCTTTATTACAGTGGTAACTACTGAGCATTTACTACGTGCTAGGCAGCAGGCCGGGCACTGGTCTAGAGCAGGGGTCCCCAACCTCTGGGGACCATCCTCCTGATGGCCTGAGGTGGAGCTGAGGTGATAATAATAGAAATAAAGTGCAGAGTAAATGTAAGGCACTTGAATCATCCCCAGACCATCCCTTCCTGCTACCCTGGAGCATGGAAAAAAATGTCTCCCATGAATCCTGTCCCTGGTGCCAAAAAGGCTGGGCCCTGCTGGTCTAGAGTGAAGTTGAGAGGCAGACGCGGCGCTGCTCAGAGACCGCCCCGTGTAGCCCTTGCTCAGTGCTTAGCAGCATCAGCATCAAGCATCATCCGGGAGCTTGTTAGAGACATGTATCTCAGGCCCAGTCTAGATGTACTGAGTCAGAATCTACATCTAAGCAAGACTTCCAGGTAACTTACATGGGCATTAACATTTGAGAAGCACTAGACCGTTCAGCTTTTAACACTTTGCCCTGTTCTCATTCACTGAAATTACTGTCTGTGAGGAGTAGTTTGATTTAGAAGAAGATGAATACTTTTCCTGGAGTGATCAAAGTAAGTAAGAACATATGAAAGTGCGAAGGAAATTAAATCTCCAACTAGCTGGTGTTGGGTGCTTGATTAAATGTCTCTAGTGATAGGGAGGATGCTCATTACCTTTTCATCTCTTCTCTAGCTTCTAATTCAGGGTCAGACACTTTGGCAATGCCCAGTGAGGACTGCTGGATTGTTCAAATGGTGGAGAAACTAATAAAAATTAAATCAGAAAATAAGGTTGTTTCTGAGTATTTACCAGTTTATATTCGTGTCTTAGTATGAGATCTAAAGCCAGAATAAAAACTGTAAAGGAAACTGCTTTTAGCAGATCTGAAGGTTAGGTTGTACGAATACAGAGATGTTAAAAATTAGAAATTTGACATTGGAGAGAGTGGCAATCCAGGTGAAGATAATTGAAGTCTAGTTTTAGAAAAGACGGTGTTTGGGGAGATATTGTGAAGAATTTGTGACAGTAATGGGATTAAAATAATAGCTCTGCAGTACTGAAGATTTCTTTTTCTATGCATTAAAAGTGGATGAACATGGGCTGAAGGGACCCAGTAGGTGTAAATTCACAAACCTCAGTGATCAGGTGTATATTAGGTTAGTAATGCATGTCTGTGCCATTAGTAACTCTTGTTTGATCTTCTTGCCTATGTAGGCTGAGGATAGAAATACACTTCTAAAGATGGGAATCGGGACAAAAATATCAACACCGCCAGACTGAGTTAGCAATTTGGGTTTGGAATTGAGGGGAAGTGTTACCTTGCTTAGTCATCAGTTGGGTCTAACTCTGTGACCCTTTGGACTAAAGCCCACAAAGCTCCTCTGTCCGTGGGATTTTCCAGGCAAGAATACTGGAGCTGCCGTTTCCTTCTCCAGATCTTCCTGACCTAGGAGTCGAACCCCAGTCCTCTGTGTCTCCTGCATTGTAGGCGGATTTTTTACCCACTGAGCCATCAGGGAAGTGTTATCTTATGTACATATTGTTTTCCTAGGTGCAGATAGACTTTCTATTGAAAATTTTGTTACTTAAGAAATAGGTTTTTTCGTTTGTTTGTTTTAAAGCATTATTATACTGTACAATTCAAATTTAAGTGATACTGCATAGAAGCAAGTAATGTTTTATGGTCCAGCTATTTGGGGGTTAAAATCAACCTTTGATTTTCTGCAGTTAGTGGAATGGCTATAATTTTATGTTTGTTGAGAGTCCTCTGAATGACTTCTCCTAATTATTCTCTCTTCTTTTAATTCTTTTCAAGTGTAAACAGAAAAGCAGCAGTGGCTTCTGCTGTAAGAATTGTATTTCAAGGGGCAGGATGTAAAATAATAACATTATAGTACTCACAGAGAGCAAAAATCTCTGTGTAATATATTGTTCAACAAATCACTCATCATCATAATTGTTATAGTTGACACGTCGCTCATTTGTAGATTTTTCCTTTCTTGCCATAAAATTTCTTTAGTAAAATGATTTGAAGAGTAGCTATAGGGTTCAATCCTATTCTTCATGATAGAACAGGGACAAGAACGGTGTATTTTCCAAATCCGCTCCCACTTGAAGTCTAGTTTATTGTGATTAAACATTCCTTGGGAGCTTGCCAATCATGAGTATTTTCTTTATGTTCTCTTGGGGGCGAATTCTATGTTTTGCCAAGAGAGTTCAGAGAGTGAACCCTATCAATACTGGGTAACCCTTAGGTGCCAGTTTGTGTCTATTTTAGGAAGGCTCAGCCTTTGAGCTACAGACGTTAAGTTCAAATGAACCACTGGGCACAAATATATAATATTAGAAATTACTTTGGCATTTAGGCATCTATTATATCAGTCGTTTCTTTTTTGGGCCAGAGAGGTGAAGAAGATATACATTAAAACAAGCAAATGACTTGGCACCAATACTAGACTACACTTGGGTGTGCAAATATCAGACAGACCTTCTCCCACCTCCTGCCAGTCCCTGCCCTGCATGCACACAATTACCCATGAGGTTATGAACGACTGGAGGGCAGGGACAATTTCATAACCATGTAGGCTTGTCCCAGAGAGTCTCACATGTAGGCATGTAAAAAAATATATTCATCACATTGAGCTTACTGAGTGAAAAATTGAATGAAACATTTCCTAGGAGTGTAGCAGTCATTCAAAATATTCTGTTTTATATCTCTGGTGACTGTATTCTGAAGCCAAAAATTGGAGACCATTGTCTGATGAGTGGGCAGAATATTTGAAATCAGATCTGCCTTGAAAAACCCAGGTGTACAATTGCCATTATCTTTATTTCTGTTAAAGGATAGATTCATGAGCAATTATTTTTAAAATGCTGAGTGAGCAAGTGGGATAATACATTTAACATGCTTAAAAAAAGGAGTAAAATTCGTAAATTCAATGTAATTTTCCTTAGACATAAGCACATTTAGAGTAGTCAGGAATGGAAACAGTAGAATGGGATGGGGGAAGCATTTATAGTGACTTTGGAAATGCAGTTTATTTTAGGTGTCAGTGAAAGGGGAAAAGAGTTTTAACATTTGTTAAGAACTTTCATTTGTCATCTCTTCCAAAACCCGGAGGCAGGTTTTATTATACTTCTTTTATATTGGGAAACTGAAATTCAGAGAGGCTGTTTGACTCAAAAGCCTGTGTTCTTTTTACTCTGCACCGTCTTAGGTTCAAACACTGTAAAATCTTAGAGCCCAACCCAAGAGAATCAGCAGCTAATAGCCTCTCTCCTGATCTTCCAATTATCCATGTTAATTATCTGGGAATGAAAGGATTGTGAGGATTTCCTGGGTGTTCTTTCCTGATATTTGATTGTACTAGTATCTTCGAGACTCAGTTTCAAAGATTGTCCTCTTCAGGAAGCTTGTTTTTCCTCTGTCTCTCAAGCTGGATTAGGTGCCTATGGCATGTTACCATATTGTTAATTACTTCTGCATCTGTCTACACCGAGGGACTCTGAAGATCTTAACCCCTTGCTACCCGAAGTGTGGTTTGTGGGCTAGCAGCGTCAGTGTTACCTGTAAGCATGTTAGAAATGCAGAATCTCATCTGAAAGTGAAAGTCACTCAGTTGTGTCTGACTCTGTGCGATCCCATGGACTCTACAGTCCGTGGAATTCTCCAGGTCAGAATACTGGAGTGAGTAGCCTTTCCCTTCTCCAGGGGGTCTTCCCAACCCAGGGATCAAACCCAGGTCTCCCACTTTGCAGGCGGATTCTTTACCAGCTGAGCCACAAGGGAAGCCCAGAATCTCACCTGGGACCTACTAAATCAGAATATTCATTGAAGGAAACCCCCGAGTGATTTGCGTTCATTTGGGTTGAGAGCATCGTCCTAGCACCTGGTAAACACACAATAGAGCAAATAGATACAACAGTAAGTATTTAAAATACATATAGTGACTTCCTGATAAGTCAGTGGTTAAAAATCTGCCGGCCAGTGCAAGGGACATGGGTCCGACCCTTGGTTTGGGAATTAAGATCACACATGCCGTGGAGCGACTAAGCCCGTGGGTTGTGACTGCTGAGCCCACATGCTGCAGTTCCTGAAGCCTGCTAGAGCCTATGCTCTGCAACGAGAGAAGCCATCCCATGAGAAGCCCGTGCGCTGCAGTGAAGGGCAGCTCCTGCTTGCCACAGCTAGAGAAACAAAGCCCGTGTACAGCATCAGAGACCCAGTGCAGGCATGAAATAATGAAATAAATAATGCACGTAGCCCTGTTCTCTGAGTTTAGAAGAGGTTGATGCTCTGACTTCCTGGAGTGGCAGAAGGGTGTGTTGAGAGAGGTCCTATCCTTCTGCTCCTGCAGCTTGCTGATTTGGGGGCAGGTCTGGCTGCCTAGAAGGAGAGCTTGCCAGGCTTCACAGAAAGGGCAGACTAGCTCCAGGCACTCGCCTGCCTAGTGCTCTGTCTTAGTATACCCCAGGCAAGAGCAGGGGACTCAGACAAACATGTTTTGATGCCAAGAAGAAAGGAAGGGAGGTGTAAATCTAAAACGTCATCTGTAGACCTCCTTCAGAGACGATGAACAGTTCTTTTCCTTAATTATTTATGGTGTTACCTTGGTGGTATTTATAGATTATGATCAGGTTCCCTCCTTGAAGCTCATTCTCTAGACTGTATAAATTTAGTTTCCCTGAGTATGTCTCATATGTCTTTTCTTCCGAGCCAAGCCTAAAATGCATTCTATTCCCCTTTGCTTGCTCTGTGATTTATCTGCATTATTCCTAAACTGCTGGAGCCAGAGAGTTCCTGCTTCTGGTCTTTGGCTGGTTTAGATTCACTGCTGCCTCTCTGGCTTTACATGCTGTTCCTAATATCCATAACTGAAAGTTGCATTGGGATTATGATTATTTTTTTATTGTCAGCCCAGTGCAAACGTTTAAAGGTTGTACGGTGGATAGCTATACCGTTTTCCCACTGCTTGCTCTTGGCTATGGCGAAGCATGATAACTAACAACTCTTTTAGGTAGGAACTTAAGATCTGTGAAAACATATCAACAAAATCAAATAAACCCTCAAACAGATTGCAGAGAAAAATCAACTTGTGGAAATTTCAGATTTTCAGGAATCTTCTGCTGTTGCTACTGCTGCTAAGTCACTTCAGTCATGTCCGATTCTGTGCAACCCCATAGACGGCAGCCCACCAGGCTCCCCCATCCCTGGGATTCTCCAGGCAAGAACACTGGAGGGGGTTGCCATTTCCTTCTCCAATGCATGAAAGTGAAAAATGAAAGTGAAGTCACTCAGTCGTGTCCGACTCTTAGTGACCCCATGGACTGCAGCCCACCAGGTTCCTCCATCTATGGGATTTTCCAGGCAAGAGTACTGGAGTAGGGTGCCATTGCCTTCTCCGAATCTTCTGCTTATTGGAACTTAAAAATATATTTCAGTTGACTTTTTGAATGAATATCACTGTGCCTACTTCTGTTTTCACACAGAGTGTTGGAAAGGAATGTGTTTTCTTTTTCTTGGCTCTCCTTATTTATTAGATTGATGCCAGCTCTTTCTGCTGAAGCTTTTTATTGCCAGTTTGGGGTTGTAGAATACAACCCATCCCACCTCCAGCAAGAATCCTGTTGTTCTTTAATAAAGGATGGTGGTGATGATTGAGTTTCTTCTTAGCAGTTATGCCAAAGATCCCGATTGATTTTGTAGATAGGTTGTGACTTCTTCAATCAGGTATTTCCTGGTTGACTTACCTGGTGAATTTTAAATAATTCAAGGACAGTGAAGAAATAGCTGCTTAATAGCTACACTGAACTTCTGAATTTGGGATTACTGAAAGCAGAGAAAAGAACAGAGAAAAGAGTACCGTGTGTGAAAGTGAAGAAGTACTGGGTCAGGGGAGTTGGAGAGTGTGGATTCTAGCTTTGGATCTAGCAGGTACTAGTTATATGACTTTGCCTAAGTCACCTGTTTATACTGAGGAAAATGTCTTCTGTGCCACATGTCTCTAAGGAGGACTGAGTGGTTGATGTATGTAAAGCCCTTGCAGACAGTGATGTGCTATAAATATATCAGGTAGCAGATGATGATGAAGACGCAGCAGCTGCTGCTTATGGTGCTATTACTTATGTCCTATGAAGAAGATGTATGCTAAACGAATTTTGTGAGCCTCCAGCATCTCTTTAGAAAGAAATACTAACAAAAGGGGAATAGTAATATACAATTTTTTCCTCAAACTGTGCCAAGATTTGACAGTCAGCAGACTTTGAGTGCTTTAAAGACGAAAATATCTTTAAACTTTTTCTCTGTTAAAGCTGGCCTTACATTTATCCATCCAGGCCAAAACTTGGAAGCAACTACTGTCCTTCAGCAGGTGAAGAGATAAATAAATTGTAGCATCTCCAGACAATGGAATATCATTCAGTGCTAAAAGGAAATGAGCTACCTGGCCATGAAAAGACACGGAAGAACCTTAAATGCTTATTACTAAGTGAAAGAAGCCAATCTGAAAAGGTGCCATGCTGTATGATTCCAACTGTATAACACTGTAGAAAAGAAAAAGCTTATGGAGGCAATAAAAAGGTCAGTGTTTGCTAGGGATTGGGGGCTGACAATGAGGAGAGATGAACAGGTAGAACACAGAAGATTTCTAAGGAAGTGAAAGTACTATGTATCATATTGTATTGCTGGATAGATGTCATTTGTTAAAGTCCATAGTATATACAACACTAGATATGAACACTAAGGTAAAATATGGCATTGGATAAAAAAGAAATTGGCCTGACATTGGAGAAAATGATCATATTAAATATTTTTGTCTTGGAAATGTTTTTTAAAACTTTGTGTGCTTAAGCTCAGTCATGTCCGACTCTTTGTGACCCCATGGACTGTATCCCGCCAAGCTTCTCTGTCCATGGAATTCTCCAGGCCAGAATACTGGAGTGGGTTGCCGTGCCCTCCTCCAGGGCATCTTCCCAACCCAGGGTTTGAACCCAGGTCTTCCGCATTGCAGGCAGAATTTTTACCATCAGCGCCACCAGGGAAGCCCTTTAAAACCTTAGGATTAGATAATTTGGAAGAGGTTAAGACTGAAATCAGAGAGAGGTCTACAATTTGTTGGTTGATCTAGATGAGAAGTGATGAGGGGCTGGATTTAGAAATACCATTAAGGATGAAGCCAAGAGGCAGTATTCAAAAACTATTCAGAGAGTAGAGTCAACAGGATTTAAAACCTATGGACAAATGATATCCATTTGCGAAAAATGGATCTGAAGTTTACAAAGGCAGTTCTAAAAGAATCTTCTGAAAACAAACAAAATATTGTACTTCTTGAAAATCCTGGGCTGATAAGTTATGGGTATTTATTCAGAAAGAGAAAATATTTGAAAAATGTTCTGGAGGAACTAGTCTGCAGGAGTGGTGAGCTTCAAAACAATAGGGAATAGATAACAGTGGAAACAGTGACAGGGTTTATTTTTTTGGGCTCCAAAATCACTACAGATGGTGACTGCAGCCATGAAATTAAAAGACTCTTGTTCCTTGGAAGAAAGTTATGACCAACCTAGATAGCATATTAAAAAGTAGATACATTACTTTGCCAACAAAGGTTCATCTAGTCAAAGCTATGGTTTTTCCAGTGGTCATGTATGGATGTGAGAGTTGGACTATAAAGAAAGCTGAGCACAGACGAATTGATGCTTTTGAACTATGGTGTTGGAGAAGACTCTTGAGAGTCCCTTGGATTGCAAGGAGATCCAACCAGTCCATCCTAAAGGAAGTCAATCCTGAATATTCATTGAAAAGACTGATGATGAAGCTGAAGCTCCAATACTTTGGCCACCTGATGTAAAGAACTGACTTATTGGAAAAGACCCTGATGTTGGGAAAGATTGAAGGCAGGAGGAGAAGGGGACAACAGAGGATGAGATGGTTGGATGGCATCACCGACTCAATGGTCATGAGTTTGAGTAAACTCTGGGAGTTGGTGATGGACAGGGAGGCCTGGCGTGCTACAGTCCATAGGATTGCAAAGAGTTGGACACGACTGAGTGACTGAACTGAACTGAAGTGGTAGAAAGGATTGAAACACAATTCAAAATCAGCACTCAAGATTTAAATAAGAAAAGACCTTAAAAACTCCCAAATTTCTGTGGCTATAAAACTATCTAAAATAAAATTGGAGCCTATTTAGAGAAAGAATCACCAATATTTGGGATCTGTCTTCCTAATTTTTAGTATGTTTTGTTGTTATACTTTGATTGTGTTCATTTACTTGCATCATTATAATATAACCAAGTTCAAAGAAAACTGAGGATATAACTGTTTTTTTTTTTTTTTAGATTGGAAAATACTTGAGAAGTATGATGTAAGTGAAACAAGTTAAATCTACCAGAGCCAAAACTTGTTTTAGTTATATCTAATCATTTCTTTTTAGATGTTTCAATTCAGTTCAGTTCAGTCGCTCAGTCGTGTCCGACTCTTTGCGACCCCATGAGTCGCAACATGCCAGGCCTCCTTGTCCATCACCATCTCCCGGAGTTCACTCAGACTCACATCCATCGAGTCGATGATGCCATCCGGCCATCTCGTCCTCTGTCGTTCCCTTTTCCTCCTGCCCCCAATCCCTCCCAGCATCAGAGTCCTTTCCAATGAGTCATGAGGTGGCCAAAGTACTGGAGTTTCAGCTTTAGCATCATTCCTTCCAAAGAACACCAAGCTAATTTTCAGTGTTTTGAACTCTCAGAGGTCAGGATAGTTTTTCAAGAGATAGTTCCCTGTATCTACTGAAAAAAGTGTATTTCTCCCAAAATAATATCTTTGTGTGCACTCTAATTTCTAAAAAAGCAATAATGAAGAGACTATAGCTCATGTAGATGACTGAGATGTGGAATTAGAAAAATCAGTCTTTTAAATTTTCATTAACTTGTAAAGTAAGCAATTAATGAATAATGAGAACACCAGTGGAATATAATCTATGTATTTTATAAGTATATTTAGCTGATACCTCTGAGGAACAGTTAGTTCTGTTGTCCTAATATTATATATTAAAGATGGAGTTAGACACATAGGACATAGAACACATTCATTGATTTTCTTTCTTCATTATAGTGGCATGTAATATATAGTTCTATAGACATGATTCGCAGATAGAGATTTTTTGTTTTCATTTTTTTTGGAGCCTGGCCATCGTAGCAACTAGGCTTTGAGATATGTCTTAGTTCAGGCTGCTATAACAGAATACTATAGATTGCATGGCTTAAACAATAAACGTTTATTTCTCACAGTTCTGGAGGCTTGGGTGTTCAGAACAAAGGTACTGGCAGATCTGGTGTCTGGTGAGGGCCTTCTTCCTGGTGTGCAGGTGGCAGCCTTCTTGCCGTATCCTCACATGGTGAAGAGAGAGAGAGGAAGAGAGACAGAACTCTCTAGTCTCACTTTGTAATCCTGTCCTGATGACTTCAGCCTCACATGTGTGTGCCTAGTCTCTCAGTCATGTCTGACTCTTCCAATCCCATGGACTACAGCCCAGCAGGCCCTCTGCCCATGAGATTTTTCAGGCAAGGATACAGGAGTGGGAAGCCATTTACTCCTCCCTCACCAAAATGTAATTATCTCCCAAAGGCTCCATCTCCAAATATCATGTCAAGGGTTAGGTTTCAACATATGAATTTTAAGGGAGATACAAACACATGGTTTATAGCAAGATATTATTTAATTTCAGTGATAATGCTAGTAATCATCACCAACATATAGCATTTATTTTTTGTCAGGCACTATTCCACGTGTGTTACATATAATACTAACATCCCATGAAGTGGGTCTCCATTATGTAGATGAGCAAACTGAGGAGCAATGAGGTTATGTATCATGGCTAATGACTGTCAGAATCAACATTCTCAATCCAAGCAGTCTCTTGATTTATTTATGTAAAATAGTTTTTATTGGAGTCCAGTTGCTTTGGGAACATTTCATGCAAAGATGGGCTGGATAAAGGACAGAAATGATATGGACCTAACAGAAGCAGAAGATATTAAGAAGAGGTAGCAAGAATACACAGAAGAACTGTACAAAAAAGATCTTCATGACTCAGATAATCCCGATGGTGTGATCACTCACCTAAAGCCACATCCTGAAATGTGAAGTCAAGTGGGCCTTAGAAAGCATCACTACAAACAAAGCTAGTGGAGGTGATGGAATTCCAGTGGAGCTATTTCAAATCCTGAAAGATGATGCTGTGAAAGTGCTGCACTCAATATGTCAGCAAATTTGGAAAAGTCAGCAGTGGCCACAGGACTGGAAAAGGTCTGTTTTCATTCCAATCCCAAAGAAAGGCAATGCCAAAGAAGGCTCAAACTACCGCACAATTGCACTCATCTCACATGCTAGTAAAGTGATGCTCAAAATTCTCCAAGCCAGGCTTCAGCAATACGTGAACTGTGAACCTCCTGATGTTCAAGCTGGTTTTAGAAAAGGCAGAGGAACCAGAGATCAAATTACCAACGTCCGCTGGATCATTGAAAAAGCGAGAGTTCTGGAAAAATATTTATTTCTGCTTTATTGACTATGCTAAAGCCTTTGACTGTGTGGATCACAATAAACTGTGGAAAATTCTGAAAGAGATGGGAATACCAGACCACCTGACCTGCCTCTTGAGAAACCTATATGCAGGTCAGGAAGCAATAGTTAGAACTGGACGTGGAACAACAGACTGGTTCCAAATAGGAAAAGGAGTACGTCAAGGCTGTATATTGTCACCCTGCTTATTTAACTTCTGTGCAGAGTACATCATGAGAAATGCTGGTCTGGAAGAAACACAGCTGAAATCAAGATTGGTGGGAAAAATATCAATAACCTCAGATACGCAGAGGATACCACCCTTATGGCAGAAAGTGAAGAGGAACTAAAAAGCCTCTTGATGAAAGTGAAAGAGGAGAGTGAAAAAGTTGGCTTAAAGCTCAACATTCAGAAAATGAAGGTCATGGCATCTGGTCTCATCAGTTCATGGGAAATAGATGGGGAAACAGTGGAAACAGTGTCAGGCTTTATTTTGGGGGGCTCCAAAATCACTGCAGATGGTTAGTGCAGCCATCAAATTAGACGCCTACACCTTGGAAGGAGGGTTATGACCAACCTAGATAGCATATTAAAAAGAAGAGACATTACTTTGCCAACAAAGGTCCTTCTTGTCAAGGCTATGGTTTTTTCAGTAGTAATGTATGGATGTGAGAGTTGGACTATGAAGAAAGCTGAGCACCGAAGAATTGATGCTTTAGAACTGTGATGTTGGAGAAGACTCTTGAGAGTCCCTTGGACTGCAAGGAGATCCAACCAGTCCATTCTGAAGGAGATCAGTCCTGGGTGCTCTTTGGAGGGACTAAAGGTGAAACTCCAATACTTTGGCCACCTGATGTAAAGAACTGACTTATTGGAAAAGACGCTCATGTTGGGAAAGATTGAAGGCAGGAGGAGAAGGGGACGACAGAGGATGAGATGTCTGGATGGCATCACTGACTTGATGGACGTGAGTCTGAGTGAACTCTTGGAGTTGATGGTGGACAGGGAGGCCGGGCGTGCTGCGATTCATGGGGTCACAAAGAGTCGGACACGACTGAGCGACTGAACTGAACTGAACTGAGTTGCTGTATAATGTGTTAGCTTCTGCTGTACGGCAGAAATGATCGCCCCTACGTGTACATACACCCACTCCCTTTCGGGCTTCCTTCCCCTTCAGCTCACCACAGTACCTTATGTACATTTTCTGTGCCATACACTGTGTTCTCATTCCACTCTGCTATTTAAATAGTGTGTATTGGGGATGTCAACATGAATAGCTCAGAGAAAAAATCTAGAAAAGTCACTGTTCCATGTAAGTATTGCTCTGAACATTTAAATATGAAGATTTACAGTATTCTGGTGTATTCGACAGCAGTTGCCGTGTTCTTGTTCAGTGTCTCAGTTGTGTCCGATCTGCACCTCGTGGGCTGCAGCGTGGCCGGCTTCCCTGTCCTTTACTATGTCCTGGAATTTGTTCAAACTCTTGTCTTGGGACGGGTGTAATGTTAATATCGTTATCTGTTACTTTAAATTTACTTTTATGCACTCTCCTGTTTATTGTGCTAAGAGTTTATGTTCTCAGTTGAAGGTAATTCATATTTGATGACTAGTACTCTTTTTAATTAATGTAGTTTCCTATAAGTTTTTTTTGAAGCAGAAAATATAGTATGACTAATATGATTTGGGATGTGATACAGGGAGATTTAAAGTATCTAAAGAGAAAGTTAAACTTCTTGATTCTAAGAGGAGAGAGCCTTTCTCAGTGCTGGAGAACCTCTGTTTGGTTTATAACATAATCAGTCATTTATATTGTGTTGTTTTCCCTGAAAATTTATCTTGTGATTATTATTCTTATCTGTCGAAACCAACTTCTCTTAAAATAACTTGCCAATGGCAGGCGGATTCTTTACCACCAGTACCACCTGGGAAGGCCCAGCTTTATAATAGGATCGTATTAATCTCCTTTGACTATATTGATTACTTTTCTTATAATTTGTTTTCATTCGACTCACTAACATTTGCTTTTCAGTATAAGATTTAATAAATATATAGGCAGATTATATGGGCTATTTCTTTATTAACATTTTAATAATCTTTTTTAAATTGGAATTTATTGCAAGTTAAATACTACCCAAATATATTATTGCTTTCATATGAGTAAAAAGCTATTGTTTGAATCCTATTATGTAAACAGAAGCTTCTTAAGCCTCAGTTTCTGCTTTTCTAAAATGGGTGTAATAATAGCACCTATCTCCTAAGTAAAGAATCTGCCTGCAATGCAGGAGACCAGGGTTCGATCCCTGAGTTGGGAAGTTCTTCTGGAGAAGGGAATGGCAATCCACTCCTGTATTCTTGCCTAGAGAACTCCGTAGACTGGGAAGCCTGGTGGTTTACAGTCCTTGGCGCCACAAAGAGTCAGACACAAGTGAGTGACTGACACAGTCACTCAGTCCTAGGCTTAAAGTGTGAAAGGATTGGAATGAGATAGTCTATGTGAATCACCAAGCCCAGGGCCTAGCAAGTAAGTGCTTAATAAATATTATTGCTAGAGCTATCACGTGTAACATCTTATTCACTCTTTATAACAAGGTGGTGATTATCTAACCTCACTACCGAGAAAGCTAAATCCTGAAGAGCTTAATAATGCCAGATAGCTGATAGGCAGTGGACCAAGCACTGGTGTCTGTAAAGTTCATTTATTCATTAATTCAAATCAAACTTGAGTCTTGCTATGTTTTAGGCCCTGGGTTAGGTTCTGATGGAAAGAAAAGGGCTTCCATGCTGGTGGGCAGCATGAGCAAGGACTTGCTGGGGAGAACAGCAGGGTGGGAGTGTGGAGAATTATAGGCAGTCTGATGCTGTTGGCATCCGAAAGGCAAGCTAGAGAGCGGCATGGGGCCTGGACTGCTTCTAATCCATGTGGAACTGGATCAGAGGATAAGTGGGAGCCAGGCCCAAGTCCCCATGCAGGGCTCTGACCAGCTGCAGGCCTTTTGTCTTCCCACTCCTGGCTTGGTCCAGCACCATGTCACTCTCTATGTATGCCTGTGTCCAAATTTCCACTTTTTACAAGGAGCATCAGTCATGTTGGATTAGGGGCCCACCTATTCCAACATGACCTAATCTTAATTAATTACATCTGCAAACATTCTAAGGACATATCACATTGATATATGAATTCTTGAGGGACATAAACGCATGACACATGGATTCAGAGGGACAGAACTCACAGCAAGAAGACAAGTACAAGGGAGACATACCAAAATTCTGGATTGAGTAATGAGTTGAGGTGGACACAAGGATCTTTCCATTCTAAAATCAGCACTATGTTTATTCAAAGATCAAGTCATTAATGTGTTATTTTTGTTGAATATTATATATATATTTGCCATGTAACAACTTAACTCAGAAGTATGGTGCTTAGAGCACACCAGTTATTATCTCACGGTTCCTGTGGGTCAGCAATGTGGATGCGGTCTAACTGGGTCATCTGACTCAGGGTTTCTCACGCAGCCAGTGTCACGGCATGGCAGAGGCTGCCGTCATCTCAGGGTGTGGCTGGGGAGGAGAAGCTCCAGGGTTCTGCCCTGATTACGGGTGGGGCTCAGCTCCCCACGGGCTGGTGGACTCAGGCTTGCTGGCAGAGGTTGCAGACTGTGCTCAGTGCTTTGCCACGTGGGCTTCTCCATAGGTGTGCTCACAACATGAAAGGTGGCTTCACAAGTGAGCAAGCTAGAGGAGCCACATAGAGTGCAAGGCAGAGACCAAAATCTTTCACAATCCAGTCTTGGAATTGACATCCCATTCAGTTCAGTTCAGTCCCTCAGCTGTGTCCGACTCTTTGTGACCCCCGTGAACCGCAGCACGCTAGGCCTCCCTGTCCATCACCGACACCCAGAGTTCACCCAAAACCATGTCCATTGAGCTGGTGATGCCATCCAACCATCTCATCCTCTGTCGTCCTCTTCTCCTCCTGCCCTCAATCCCTCCCAGCATCAGGGTCTTTTCAAATGAGTCAACTCTTCGTGTCAGGTGGCCAGAGTATTAGACTTTCAGCTTCAGCATCCAGTGAACACTCAGGACTGATCTCCTTTAGGATGGACTGGTTGGACCTCCTTGCAGTCCAAGGGACTCTCAAGAGTCTTCTCCAACACCACAGTTCAAAAGCATCAGTTCTTCAGCGCTCAGCTTTCTTTATAATCCAACTCTCACATCCCATTATCCCATTAGCAGCATGTTGCCAGGTCTAGGTAATACTCAAGAGGAAGTGATTACCTAACGGCATGAATTTCAGCAGGCAGGGATCATTGGAGATGATCTTAGAGAGGATTCCTGCATGTATGCTTTATTGTCTGTAGCAGTTGAGCCACTTTTTAAAAGTTTATATGTCAGTCATCTTGGAATTTTTCTTTAAATACATTTTTCTTTGAATACAAGCTTAAAAATTTTATTTTTATATTGGAGCATAGTTGATTAACAATGTTGTGTTAGTTTCAGGTGTACAGCAAAGTGGTTCAGTTACACATATTGCTTGTATACATCCTTTTTAAAATTCTTTTTCCCTTTAGGTTGTTACAGAATGTTGAGCAGAATTCCCCATCCATAGAGTAAGTTCTTATTGGTTATTAATTTTAAATATGGCAGTGTGTACATGTCAGTCCCAAACTCCCTAACTATCCCTCTCCCTAATCGTTACTGTCTGGTAACTATAAATCTGGTTTCTAAGTCTGTGAGTCTGTTTTATATATAAGTTCATTTGTATCATGCTTTTAGACTCCTCATATAAGCAATATAATATGATACTTATTGTTCTCTGACTTCCTACACTTAGTATGATAATCTCCATGTCCATTCATGTAGCTGCAAGTGGCATTCTTTCATTCCTTTTAATGGCTGAGTAATATTCCATTGTTCATGTACCACATTTTCTTTATCCATCATCTGTCAGTGAACATTTAGATTGCTTCCGTGTCTTGGGGCTTCCCTGGTGACTCAGACAATAAAGCATCTGTCTGCAATGCAGGAGACCTGGGTTTGATACCTGGGTCAGAAAGATCCCCTGGAGAAGGAAATGGCAGCCCACTGCAGTACTCTTGCCTGGAAAATCTCATGGACAGGGGAGCCTGGTAAGCTACAGTCCATAGGGTTGCAAAGAGTTGGACACGACTGAGCAACATCACTTTCATGTCTTAGCTACTAAACATTGACCTGCATGTATCTTTTCAAACCATGTTTTTCTCTGGATATATGCCCAGGAGTGGGCTTGCTGGATCACATGGTGGCTCTATATTTAGTGTTTCAAGGAACCTCCATATGGTTCCCCATAGTGGCTATACCAATTTACATTCTTTTCAACATTGTAGGAGTGTTCCTTTTTCTCCACAGCCTCTCTAGCATTTATTGTTTGTAGATTTTTTGATGATGACCATTCTGACTGGTGTAAGGTGATATCTCATTATAGTTTTTATTTTATTTCTCTAGTAATTAGCAATGTTGAGCATCTTTTCATGTGCCTTTTGGCCATCTGTATGTCTTCTTTGGAGAAATGTCTATGTAGGTCTTCTGCCCATGTTTTGATTGGATTGTTTGTTTTGTTTTTTGATATTGAGCCCCACGAGCTGGCGCATCAGTTTGTAAATTTTGGAGACTAATATTTTGTCAGTCATATTGTTTGCAAATATCTTCTCCTACTCTGTGGATTGTCTTTCCATTTTATCTTTGGCTTCCTTTGCTGTGCAAAAGCTTTTGAGCTTAATTAGGTACCATTTTTAAACATTTGTTTTTGTTTCCATTACTCTAGGAGACAGCTTGAAAAAGATACTGCTGCAGTTTATGTCCAAGTTTTCCTCTGTAAGAGTTTTTTAGTATCCCATCTTGCATAGGTCCTTAGTCCATTTTGAGGGTTTTTTATTTTTTTGAATGGTGTTAAATAATGTTCTAATTTCATTTTTTTCACATGTAACTGTCCAGTTTTCCCAGCAGCCTTTATTGAAGAGATTACCGTTCCTTCATTGTAGAGTCTCACTTCCTTTGTCATAGATTAATGGACCGCAGGTGTGTAGATTTATTTCTGGGCCTTCAATCCTGTTCCTTGATCTGTATTTCTACTTTTGTGTCAGCACTATACTGTTTTGATCACCCTAGCTTTATAGTATAGTCTGAAGCCAAGGAGTCTGACTCCTCCAGCTTTATTTTTCTTTCTCAAGATTGCTTTTGCTATTCAGGATCTTTTGTGTCTTCATACAAATTTTAAGATTTTTTTTTTTCTAGTTCTGTGAAAAATGCCTTTGGTAATTGGATAAGAATTGCGCTGAATCTATAGATTGCTATACTAACCAAGGCAATCTACAGATTCAATGCAATCCCTATCAAGTTACCAATGACATTTTTTTGTGTGTGTGGAATTTATTTCTTTAATCCTGTTAAAGCAGTTGAAAGCCTCTGTCTTCTTGTTTAATTCTCCATGTATATATGCTATCCAGTCTCCCTTCTGCATCACTCTGGACCAGTGCTGACATAATTAATTGCTCTGATACCTGACAATGGCATTGATCTTTTCCATCTGGGAGTTCTGCCATCTGAATAACTCTTTAATGGATGCAGGTCATCTTTTGCTTTTGGGTGTGCAGTATTTTTAAAAGATTGTTCTAGAAGCGATTATAAATCTTAATGAGTTTAAGTATACAGAAAGGGTCAAATCTTTCTTATTTGTCCTGCTCTTCCTATTGCAGAGGCTCAGACTTCTTTTTCAGAATAGATGTTGTTTGGAGTAATTTCATGATGGACGTATAAACTTGGGACATTTCACATGAAATCTGTGGTAGCCCCTGTGATAATTTTTAAACTAACAATGTGTTTAAGTACACTCCAATCAACATACTGTCTTTTGAGATCAATACACTCAGAGAAGTATATTGGTACTTTGATGGATCTATGTGGCCAAAACAATATCAGCACTATAAAATTTATCGAATTTTTCTTGACTTTAAATCTTTTATCTTTATAGTTGTTTTAGGTTGAAAACATTTTGTCTAGTAGAGGTTTTTTTTTGCTAATAGATATATATTTTTTTCCAGTAGGATATAGTATATGGAAACTTTGATTTTTTTTGTTTCTCTATTTCATGGTTAATGGAGTTTGCTTGTTCAAGCTGAATTGTGTGTCCTCTCCTCATGTTTAGCTTCAGGAAATGTAGTCCCCTTTGGTCCATTAATATAGCAATCGTCAGTGATGTAATCCTGTTTCATTTCTACTGTGGATTTTATACAGTAGTTATGATTTCTGATACATAAAGTTGGGTTTAGCTAAGCATGCATTTTTACCATTTTTTCCTATGAATATCTTTGCATTCCTAAAAATGCTAACCATTTTTTTAAATCAGAAATTTATTTGCTCATACAAATATTCTACAGTCATCATGGAGATGCATAGTTTTATTTCTAATCTGTCAGACTTTATTTCGTTGGCCTTATTAGACAAATAGTTGTTCTTTATGCTTCTGAAATTTCTCAGCATTATATGGTAATCTTGAAAGGATTGTTACCATAAGTGCTGTTGTTGAAGTGGCTTCATGTGATGCTTGGGAACAGTGGATGCAAATGTGGCTCTTTGTTTTCTATGTTTCACTTTTAGTAAGAAAATTTCCTTGAAAGGTAATTGGCAGACTCTTTGGCCCCTTTGACTCTTTGGTTTGTAGACAAATACACACTCTTACAGTGTCCTGAGTTGTAGACCCTGCTTACTTTACACTGAAATCTACCATTATCTGGTTATTGTTGAGGATGGTAATATGTGACTAAAACTAATTGCCTGTGCACTTTTAGTCAGAAAAGACCAAGCTGTGTGGCCTTGCGATTGACTTTGGTGTAGTATAAAGGGCACTCTGAAGTGGACTTAGAAGTGAGGAAACCTGGTTTAGGTCTGGGTTTGTTATTTCCTAAATAAATGAGTCACTTCTTTGAGCCTTTGTTGCCTCATCTGTAAAATGGAAATATATGTCATGCATTTCTTATGCATGGTATTAGTTATAAACCAGAATATGCTTGTTCTTATAGAAAACTAAAATGTAATTTAAAAAACCAGAGATATTAGGTTCAAGTCTGTGCTGCCATCTTTTTCCTTCACTTGGTGGTATATATCATTTCCCATATTCCATATACTTTTTTCTTCAGACCAACAGCTCACGCCTTCATTTAATCTACTCAATAGACATGCAAATGCAATTTTACAGCTTCCCTCTCCACCTAGTCTAGATGCGCTTACCCAGCTCTTTGAATTTATCACTAATTTCCTGTATTACTTACTTAATCTTGCATCTTCTAGTATGCCAGGAGAGAGAGAGCCCATGGGCACAACGTTTACCTGATACGCATCCGTCCCGCTTTGGTGGATGGCCGTGGCTGGAGGACATCAGGAAGCAAGACCGTGGTGCTAGTGGTGACAGTGATGTTAGTTCCTGTAACTTTCTCTGTGCCAAGCATTTTATGTATTGTATCCCAGCATATTATATATTACATCATATAACATAGACTACCACATATTTGGCTTATGTAGGTTAAGTAACTTGCCCAAGGCCATACAGCTAGTAAGTCATCGAGTATCAGATTGATAACCAAAGTCCATGTTTTGAACCATGCATGCCTGTAAGCCCAGAATTCCAGTGGGTGTTTGATATGCATGGATTTCCTTGGCTAGATTTTGATCTTCCAGGTACCAAACCTGCTTATTGAAATTGCTAATGAGAAATTAGCAGTAGAAAAATGGGAGGACAGATATATTCTAAAATTAAAATGAGTATCTTTTTCAGAATGTGTGAATGGATGTTAAGGAATAAATCTGATAGTCCAATTAGCAGTGAACATGGCAGAAACTTATAGCATCCTTAGTGGTTATAGCTTAGCAAAGGAGACAAGCAATTTTAGAATCACAGAAAGGTGAAATTACTCTGAATGGCAGCATCGTAGTCAATGTCACTATGAGAGTCTGTAATAAAAGAATCTAAACCTAACCAAGTAGAACTAGCATTTGTATACAACTGACTGCGAAATTGGAGGAGAAATTTTTGCACAATATTTAAATATGCTTGTTTATCTATCATATACATCTTATTCAACTAGCAGAAGATTCAGAGGAAAAGATTAGACACTTTTTGAAATTTATACTTGTTTTTCAGATGAAATATTTCATAAACTGGAACAAATCCTTGGAAAGGAATGAAGCCCTGGGAAGCAGGCATCCTGTGTGTTATAATCAGACATTCTGAGGAAGCAAGTAAAGTTAACATCAATGAAAATAGCTTTTGTCCCACAGGGTTAAATAGGATCATAAGTCGGTCTGGAAAATATGTTCTGCCATGTTACAGAAGTGGAGATTACAGAATATCTGCAGTTAAAACTGTTCTTTCTTGTAAATAGTGCTGAATTTATTTCTTTAATGGATGCATGAAAAATTCTGCCTGGGAGTCCCAACAGTAGCAAGAGTGTAGTTCCTTTAACTTGCAGGGCTGTGACCAACTGGCAGCCATAATGGAATAAGCAGTACAATGGCTCAGAAGATTCTTAGAGAAATTATGAAAGAGGCTTTTGTTGCAACTGCCCTTTGCTATCTCATTTTATTGATTCTGCCTCTTCAGTATCTCTATAGCCCCAGCACCTCTTCTTTTCATCTCTACTACTACCACCTCATTTCAAGTTACTTCTGTCTCTCACCTGGACTATAGAAACATTTTTTATAATTGGTTTCCATTCTTGTTGTTTCTCCCTATTCATTCTCCACATTGGAGCCTGCCTTCTTAAAGTCCATCAATAGCTTTCCATTTTACTTAAAGATTAAACATGTAAGATAACCAAATAGCCAGGCACCTTCTGGAGACCCTTCTCTTACCTTTATCTTGCATCTCCTTTATACTCTCCTGCCTAGCCATAGTTGCAGGCTTCCTACAGTCTCTTACATGATAGAGTTTTGAACATGCTGTTTCTTTCACCAGTTTAACTCATCCTCTGCCTACAGATGTTGGCTCAGGGAAGCTTTCTCTGATCTTTCAGACTAGGTCAGATTCTTTCATTATAGACTTTCTTTTTTTTTTTTCACTTTATTTTTTTTTAATTGAAAGATAATTGCTTTACAGAATTTTGCGGTTTTCTGTCAAACATCAACCAGAATCAGCCATAGGTACACACATGTCCCCTCCCTCCCAAACCATCCTCTTATCTTCCTCCCCATCCCACCCTTGTAGTTTGTCACAGAGCCTCTGTTTCTATCCTCCATTTTCAATTTCTAGTGTGTTTCTATATCATTCAACATATTTGTTATCTATTGCTGAGTCTCAGATTAGCCTAAAGCATGGTGGATTAAGACACTGAGTTTTTATCATCTCATGCAACTTCTGTAGAAGTTGCAGTCAGTGTGTTGCTGGGGCTGTGGGATCCCCTTGGATCCTCTTCCAAGCTCACTCCCAGTTTGGCAAGTGAATGCTAATAGTTGGCAGGAGGACTCAAACCCTCAGCATGTGGATCTCCTTAATAAATAACATTGACTGTGATTCTGACTTTCAGAATAATTCCACTTTGATGTGATTTAGAGTTAACATTTGTCTCCCCTGCTGAGCCATAACCACTTGGGATGTTGTGAGTTTTTGCTCATAATTGTAACTCCAGCATCTAATGATGTTCATGAAATAAACTAGATGAATATGCATATCTGCTTTGGAATTAGTTATAATAAAAGAGATTTGGCTAACTTTAAAAACTTGTGTCCGTTTTACCTACTTAAAATATTCCTAATCCATACTGGAACATGTTACTGTTCACCAGGATGTCTTCTCTGTCGTGGGCGGATTTTTATCTACATCACCTAGTCTTTCCATTAAAACAAATGACAAAAATCACACAGAAGCCTCAGGTTTCAGAAGGCCATCAAGATAGCATGTGGAAACGGTGGTGATTGGTCACTATTCTCTTTATTTCGCTGTGATCCTTCATTTACCCTCCCATTTTTATATAAATTGCACTCTTTGAGGAAGGAGACAATCACTTTTTTTCACTGACACTTTTGCATCCCTTCTTAAGAATGAGATATAGTAATCATAGACTTCCTATGCAGAGCTGAACTGAGAAGTTCGTTTTCAGTTTGTGTGTTGTTTTGAGTTGCTACAAAAGGGTCACAAACTTTAGGGTTCTCCTCAAAGATTTTCATTAAACACTAATCCTTCAATTCAGTTGCTCAGTCGTGTCTGACTCTTTGTGACCCCATGGACTGCAGCATGCCAGGCTTCCCTGTCCATGACCAACTCTCAAAGCTTGCTCAAACTCATGTCCATCGAGTTGGTGATGGCATCCAACCATCTCATCCTCTGTCATCACCTTCTCCTCCTGCCTTCAGTCTTTTCCAGCATCAGGGTCTTTTCTAATGAGTCAGTTCATCTAATCAGGGGGCCAAAGTATTGGAGCTTCAGCTTTAGCATCAGTCCTTCCAATGAATATTCAGGACTGATTTCCTTTAAGATTGACTGGTTTGATCTCTAGCAGTCCAAGGGAATTTCAAGAGTCTTCTCCAACACCACAGTTTAAAAGCATCAATACTTTGGTGCTCAGCTTTCTTTATAGTCCAACTCTCACATCTTTATACGACTACTAAAAAAACAATAGCTTTGACTGTAAGGACATTTGTCGTCAAAGTAATGTCTCTGCTTTTTAATAGGCTGTCTAGGTTTTTTCCAAGGAGCAAGCGTCTTTTAATTTCATGGCTGCAGTAACCATCTGCAGTGATTTTGGAGCCCCCCCAAATAATGTCTGTCACTTTTTCCATTGTTTCCCCATCTATTTGCCATGAAGTGTTGGGACCAGATGCCATAATCTTAGTTTTTTGAGTGCTGAGTTTTAAGTCAGCTTTTTCAATCCCCTCTTTCACTTCCTTCAAGAGACTCTTTAGTTCCTCTTCACCTTCTGCCATAAGGGTGTTGTTATCTGCATATCTGAGATTATTGATATTTCTCTCCACAATCTTGATTCCAGCTTGTGCTTTATCCAGCCCATGATTTCACATGATGTACTCTGCATGTAAGTTAAATAAGCTGGGTGATAGTATACAGCCTTGACATACTCCTTTCCCAATTTTGAACCAGTTCTTTATTCCATGTCCAGTTCTACAAGATCTTCTAGAAGTAACATCAAAAAAGAATGTCCTTTTCATTATAGAGGACTGGAATGCAAGAGCTGAAATTCAAGTGTTAACCTGGAGCAACAGGCAAGTTTGGCCTTGGAGTACAAAATGAAGCAAGACAAAGGCTAACAGAGTTTTGCCAAGAGAACACACTGGTCATAGCAAACACCCTCTTCCAACAATACAAAAGATAACTCTACACATGGACATCACCAGATGGCCAACACCGAAATCAGATTGATTATATTCTTTGCAGCCGAAGATGGAGAAGCTCTATACAGTCAGCAAAAACAAGTCCAGGAGCTGACTGTGGCTCAAATCATGAACTCCTCATTGCAAAGTTCAGACTTTAACTGAAGAAAGTAGGGAAAACCACTAGACCATTCAAGTATAACCTAAATCAAATCCTTTATGATTATACAGTGGAAGTGACAAATAGATTCAAGAGATTAGATCTGATAGAGTGCCTGAAGAACTATGGATGAGGTTTATAACATTGTACAGGAGGTAGTGATCAAAACTATCACCAAGAAAAAGAAATGAAAAAAGGCAAAATGGTTGTTTGAGGAGGTCTTGCAAATAGCTGAGGAAAGAAGAGAAGCAAAAGGTAAAGGAAAAAAGGAAAAGCTGTATCCATCTGAATGCAGAGTACCAAAGAATAGCAAGGAGAGATAAGAATGCCTTCCTCAGTGATCAATGCAAAAAGAATAGAGGAAAACAGTAGGATGGGAAAAACTAGAGATTTATTCAAGAAAATTAGAGATACCAAGGGAACATTCACACAAAGATGGGCTCAATAAAGGACAGAAATGGTATGGACCTAACAAAAGCAGAAGATATTAAGAAGAGGTGGCAAGAATACACAGAAGAACTGTGTATAAAAGATTTTTGTGACCCAGATAATCACGATGGGTGATCACTCACCTAGAGCCAGACATCCTGAAGTGTGAAGTCAACTGGGCCTTAAGAAGCATCACTATGAACAAAGCTAGTGAAGGTGATGAAATTCCAGCTTAGCTTTTTCAAATCCTAAAAGATGATGCTCTAAAAGTTCTGCAGTCAATAGCCAGGAAATTTGGAAAACTCAGCAGTGGCTACAGGACTGGAAAAGGTCAGTTTTCATTCCAGTCCCAAAGAAAGGCAATGCCAAAGAATTCAAACTACCGCACAGTTGCACTCACCTCACACACTGGCAAAGTAATGCTCAAAATTCTCCAAGCTGGTCTTCAACAGTACGTGAACTGAGAACTTCCAGATGTTCAAGCTGGATTGAGGAAAGGCAGAGGAATCAGAGACCAAATTGCCAACATCTGTTAGATCATAGAAAAAGCAACAGAATTCCAGAAAAAACACCTGCTTCATTGACTATGCTGCTGCTGCTGCTGCTAAGTCGCTTCAGTTGTGTCTGACTCTGTGCGACTCCATAGATGGCAGCCCACCAGGCTCCCCCGTCCCTGGGATTCTCCAGGCAAGAACACTGGAGTGGGTTGCATTTCCTTCTCCAATGCATGAAAGTGAAAAGTGAAAGTGAAGTCATTCAGTCGTGTCTGACTCTTCGCGACCCCATGGACTGCAGCCCACCAGGCTCCTCTGTCCATGGGACTCTCCAGGCAAGAGTACTGGAGTGGGGTGCCATTGCCTTCTCCATCATTGACTATACTAAAGCCTTTAACTGTGTGGATCACAACAAACTGGAAAATTCTTTGAGTTGGAAATACCAGACCACCTTACTTGCCTCCTGTGAAATCTGTATGCAGATCAAGAAGCAACAGTGAGAAACACTAATAGAAACGTTTGATAACAAATGTTTATTGCTGCTCTAATTTGATGTTTTCTATGATTTTCTCTATGTTTTTATAAGAGATTGCTAAGAATTTTATTAAAAGTGGCCCTTTAAGAGTGATAAATAGTTCGTTTAGTAATCTTGCAGGGAATTATTTTGCAAGCCCATTTTAGGGATTATTCTAGTTAAATACTGAGTTTGAAATGGAAACAAAGTATTTGAGACAATTTTCAGACTCTATAGCTCTTCATTCTATAATTCTGCTTTTCTAATAATTTCCCAATAAAAACCACAAATAGAATTGTTTTTTTCACAGCAGAGCTAAGATGTATCATCCTGCAATTTTGTATTTGTGTGTTGTTGACTTAGAAAAATGTAATATAAATTAAATTTTATTTAAAATTTATTGACCATATTAAAAATACATTGAGATTCAATATTTTGTTCACAAAAATGACCCAGCAAGGCAGTAAGCAGAAAGAGCAAACAGCTGGAGTTCTATCAGACAAAGATGGGATATTTATCTGATCACTCATTTACTTATTCATTTAAAAAGATTTGCAGGAGACTGATATTTGGAGTATACAAGAAGCTCATGTAAGCCAGCGAGGAATATACAGGAAATAGAGAAGAAAAATAGTTCAAGGTTATAAATGGGCAATTTACAGGAGAGGATATGTGTATGAAAATAATAGTAAATAATTATAAAGTAGCCAAAATTTACTGAACACTTCTTTGTACCAGAATTTTTCCTGGGTGCTTAATTTTTTTGACCATTTAATTCCTCACAATAGAAGTATTACTATCATTCTGCTTTACAGAGGAAGTAAAGTGAGTCATGAAACAGTTAATAATATAACTACTTGAATACTACATGGGAATCTGGTATCAGATCTCTCATATGTACATGGAAACTCAGGCTCACTAGTTGTCAGAGAAATGTGTATTAAATATATAATAACCAACCTAACACTACACTTATCAGATTTTTAAAAATGTGAAATCAGGTCATATCAGGTGCTGATGAGAATGGAAAGATGAGGGGAGCCCTTTTTCACTCTTTGTGGTATCTAAGCTGGTATGGCCATTTCAAGGAGCAGCAGCAGTTCCTAGGGAAGATGGGTTTGCCAACTATGATATTCTGGCAGTTCTGTTCTTGGGCATTGACCAGAGAGAAACTGTCAAGTCGGTGCACTCAGAGACGTGCCCTAGGATGCTTATTGCATTGATGCTGGGAATGTGCGCAGCTGAGAGTGTCATAGGAGTCCTTTTCTAGGAAAATGGATACCTTCATATATTTATAGGGTGGTATGCTATGTGATGCTGGTAATGTTAATTTCCAGAAATTAACTAGATTTTATATTCAAAAACAGGAATAGATTTCCAAAGTAGTTGAATGAACAAACAGTAAAAATTAAAAAAGAAAAGGATGAGATGATTGAACCTGGGTCTCCTGCATTACAAGCAGATTCTATACTGACTGAATCATCAGGGAGACTCTATAGCATAATATCATTTATATAAAAAAAAGTACATATATACTGTATGTTTTCCTGGATATACTTTCACAGAAAAACAGGTATGATGGGTAGATAGGAGGTTCATAGGAGTAGTTACCAAGAAGTGAAAAATGGTCTTGGAAATAGGGTATAAACAGGAAAGCAGTAATAAAAATCAAATCTAGAACAGAGGAGGAAACTTTCACAGATCACTGATGAAAGCACGACATGACATAAGCTCTGTGGGGACCAAATTATAATCTACTTTAGAGGCCTGTCCCTTGAATCTAAATCTGTATCTGGAGTATAAAAAGCCTTCAGATAAGTAAAGTCGGAATGAAGAATGTACAAATTAAAAAGAATGATCAACTCAGTTCCATGTGCCTGGGAGTCAATCAACATTAGTGTCTCTCCACTAACTTCTTACTTTATAATTAAATACATATTACATACAGGCACTAGGCCAGTTGCTGGAGATACAGAAATGAACCAAACACATAATCTGCCCCTTAGGAGATCACAAGATTTTTGGGGAAACTGCATGGAAAACTGTTAATACAGTCAAATGTGATAAGTATGATAGGAATTTGCAGATTGGAGTGGAAGCACAGAGGCTAAATGCCTGGAGGTTCATTCATTCATTCATTCAGTTGATCAAGATTGATTTGAGTTCCTGCTTCGTGCCAATTCCTCTTTTAGGTGTGGGGATACAATTAAGAACTTCCTTGGAACTCTTATTCTTCTGGGGAAACTGATATTTATCAAATAACCACATCAAAAATTGAAGGCACAAAATTACAGTTGTGCCAAGTATTCTCTCTCAGGATTTATTAAAAAAGAATGATGCAAAAACCTTCATCTAGATTTGGATTCCAAGGATGGTTTTCCTAGAGAAGGAATGAGGAAAACTGAAAGGCTATTGGAAGTTAATTAGGAAGTGGAACTTCTCTGGCGGTCCAGTGGCTAAGACTCTGCGCGCCCAAGGTTGGGGGCTTGAGTTCGATCACTCATCAGGGGACTGGATCCTATATGCCGCAACTAAGAGTTTGCATGCTGCAGCTAGAGATACTGTGTGCTGTGACTAAGACACGGCACAGCCAAATACATATTTCTTAAAGTTAATCAGGAAATGGTTAGGGATGTGGTGGAGGGTAGAGGTTGAGGGCTATATCAAGATGAAATGAACAGTTTATGCATGACTGGTTAGAGACTGACCGCATGGAGCCCCTAGACCTTTTTCCTCAGAGAAAATGAAAGTTTGAAGATGGAAGTTGCATCAGCCAATGTGCATTCTGAAAAGAACCTCTGGCTACATTGTGATATAGAGGAGAAGGAATGGATGTGAGAAATTTTGAAGTTATTACAGAAGTTCAGAAGAGAGATTGGATCACTTGCCTTGGATGGCAGTGAATAGGGAGAGAAGTGATGGATTAAAAATCTATTAAGAAGGTTAATTAAAAGAACTTGGTGATGGATCGGATTTGGGATAGTGTATTGAAGTTGTGGGTGAGGGGCGGATCAGAAGTGACCTGAGCAAGATAAGGAAAAGCAAAGTCACATCAGAAACATTGTGGTAAAACTATGAAACAACAAGCTCAAGGACAAAAAACAAAAAAACAAAAACCTTGAAGACAGCTGGAGATCATTTCATAATATGTATAATTACATCATCATTACATTAAAAAAAAAACAGTTTTGGAGATGTATATGGTATGAGTGAAATGACTAAATGTCTACGATTTCCTTTAAAATACTTTAGTGAAGAAAGAAAAGGTATAGATGAAGCAAATTCTTGATAACTTTTGAATCTAGGAAATGGTAATACAGGGGCTCTTGGTACTGTTAGCTCTGTTTTTTTCTGAAAATTTAAAACTATCATGTTTGAAAAAGGGCTTCCCAGGTGGCTAAGTGGTAAAGAATCTGCTTGCAAAGCAAGAGACATGAGTTTGATCAGGGGTCAGAAAGATCCCCTGGAGAAGGAAATGGCAACCCACTTGAATATTCTTGCATGGGAAATCCCATGGACAGAGCAGCCTGGCAGGGTATAGTCGTGGGGTCACAAAAGAGTTAGGCACCAATTAAAGATGAAACTACGACAATGAATGTTTAAAGAATGTTACTAGAGAGAAAAGAAAGATCACTTCTTGAGAAAGGAATGATAAGTATCACATCAGTGATAACAGTGTCTCCTAGATAGTGTGACAGACATTTTCAAAATGTGGAAAGAAAGTTAAAGTTGTAGCCTAACTGGGCTTCCATATTCTGATGAATTATTATGAGTGAAGGCAAAATATGGACATTTTCAGACAAAGAAGGACTAGAAGAGTTTTCTGTTTACAGACCACTGTGGAAAGAATGACTATAAGGTATACCCCAGGAAGAAGGAAATTTAATCTAGGAAGAGAGAAGCAATGGTAAAGCAAAGACTGGTAAACCTATTGGTAAATTTGAATAAGCATCACCTGTTAAATAATAATAATGACTAACTTTGATGATGTAAAAAATTACTATAACAATAGTTTAATAGTATAATAGGAAAATGAAAATGTATAACAGGTAAGATATACTAGCTACTTCTCTCAGCCCTTTCCATGTATGTGACTAATTGAATTCTCAAGCAATTATGATTAGCATTTTTATATTAACTTTATTTTTCTGATGAAGGGTCTGATGCAGAGTGATGGTTAGCAACCTACCAAGTAAATGTTATGAGGAGACAGAGCCAGGATCCAGATCCAGGTAACCTAGCTCCAGACCTCGTCACTTGATAACGACACGACACAATGTACAGTGTGTCCAGGCCCTTGTTCTCAAGGCATGTAGAGGCATGGATTAACATTAGACTGTAAAGTCATCATGCATTAGTACTGGAGTGCAGCCACCGAAGGAGCGCATAGAAACAGATTATACAATTTTGAAATGATGAAAAGGATAAAAATAGACTAGAGAAAATGATAGATCTACTATAAAGCAGGAAAGGAGAGAAAAGAGGCAAACAAAAGCAAGATGAATAGAAAACATTGAAAATACAGTAAAGCAGGATCAGAATCTGTCTGTAGCTGTATCTGCATATCTGTTTACGCTAAATTTGCCTATTAAACTAAAGAATGAGTAAAGCTGCTTTTGTTTTAGTTTAAATAAATCGAATAAAAAACTGGGTAAAGAAGTAAAATATGATGCTATCCCCTGACAGAAGATTCATCTTAAATATAAAGCCCACAATTTTGAATGTAAAAGGAAGGATAAAGTCAATGTTATTTGGTAAAATGGATTTTAAGGCATTCACATTAATGAAGCTGAAATTATAAGACATAAAATGTCACTGGGAAGACATGAACCCATATGCACCTAAATAATGAAAACTCAAAGTATATAAGGCAGAAATTGACAGAACTATAGATGGACAATCAACTCCATGAACTTGTGGGAGATGCTAAAATCTTTCTCAGGAACATAAAACAAAAACCTAATAGAGGTTTGGAAGTTATAAACTACATAATATTAATCTCAGTATGTTTTAGAACCATTTTAGTGGTTAAACATTGTTTTCAAGCATCTGGATCCATTGCTTATAGAATTCATCAATCGCTAGTCTACAAAAAGTCTGAAGAAATACCAAGAATCAGTGTCAAATGGGCCATCCTTTTGACAATAAAGTTAGATAACAATAATAAAAATGTAACCTAGAAATTACATACATAGGAAGGTAAAAACATACTTCTAAATAGTTTATGGGTGAAACAGAAACTTAAAAAATGCTTAGAAATTAATGAAAAAATGAGAACACTGCTTATTGAATTTCATGGATGCGACTAAAACTATACATAGAAGGAACTTAGAGCCTTAAAGGATATAGAACAAAAGATTGTATTTAAAACATGAGTAATTTAAAATTCATCAGTTGATCATTTTATTGAAACAGAGAAATAACAGAATATAATGAAAGAAAGAAGCAAGAAAATAATAAAAATAAGATTAGAAGTTAATGAAATAAATTAAGAAATAATATGCTTAATGATGAGAAGGCAATGGCAAACCCACTCCAGTACTCTTGCCTGGAAAGTCCCATGGACGGAGGAGCCTGGTGGGCTGCAGTTCATGGGGTCGCGAAGAGTCGGGCATAACTGAGCGACTTCCCTTTCACTTTTCACTTTCATGCATTGGAGAAGGAAATGGCAACCCACTCCAGTGTTCTTGCCTGGAGAATCCCAGGGACGGTGGAGCCTGGTGGGCTGCCGTCTATGGGGTCGCACAGAGTCGAACACAACTGAAGCGACTTAGCAACAGCAGCATGCTTAATGAAAGTTGTTAGAGACTTCTTTGAAAAGAGGATTAGACATACCTGTGACAACTTTAATAAGAGAAAAAAATAAGTACAAGTATTATTAGAATTGAAACAACTCTATAGATGAGAGATTTTAAAAATAGAGAATATTATGAAGAAACTCTGCTTGCTTTTAAGACTTAGATGAAATTAAAAAAAAATGTTCATTTATTTGGCTGTACCAGGTCGTAGCCCCAGTGTGTGGGGTCTAGTTCCCTGAGCAGGCCCCTCTGCATTGGGGGCTTGGAATCTTAGCCACTGGGCCACCAGGGAAGTCCCTGAAATGCATAATTTTAAGAAAAATATGAATCATCAATAACCACAGAGAAGTGAATCACTAATCAAAATCTGTCCTCTCACACACAAAGCCAAGAGGCTCACACAGCTTTTTAGGAGCTTCCCAGGTGGTGCAAGCAGTAAAGAACCACCTGCCAACATAGGAGACCTAAGAAATGAGGTTTCAGTCTCTGGGTCGGGAAGATCCCCTGGAGGAGGGCATGGCGACCCAGTCCAGCATTCTTGCCTGGAGAATCCCATGGACAGAGGGGCTTGGCGGGCTACAGTCCACGGGGCTGCAAAGAGTTGGAGCCAACTGAAGCAACTTGGCACGCCCGCATAGGCATGTTCTAATAAAAATAAAGTTAAATCTTACCTTAAACAGAAAGCTTACCAACACATCTAAGTAGGTTGCCACTTCCCCATTCTTGCCCCAGTAAAGCACAGTTAACACTAGAGAATTAATTTGCTGTTATGATTCACTGTGCTAACAGAACACAGGAAAAAAGAAAAATATCATCTGAATAGATGTGAGGAAAGCATTAGAAAAATCCACCACTATTCATGACATAATTCTTGGCAGACAGTGAATACAAGGGAATTTCCTTATCTGGCAGCAAGAATTATAGTTGGTGGTGAAACAATAGAAGCATTCCAAATAAAGTAAAAAATAAGATAAAGATGCCTTCTTTCATTGCCTTTATTTTTTTTAAATAAAGCTGGCATTGTTCTATAAATCTTGACTGAGACCAATCAACACAGAAAAATTGTTAAAATTATTTCAGTCGCTTAGTCTCAAAGTACTTTACTAAAATCAATATATGACTAATAGCAGAAGGGATAGATTAGAAATATGATTTTTCAAATCCCATTCGCAGTAACAACAAACCCTGAGGTATCTAGAAGTAAATCTAACAAAGATATGATGCAAGGTTTATGTGAAGGAAATTGAAATAATCAGGATGTAGTCCATGGGCATGGGTGTTAAGATCTAACATTTGAAGGAATAAATTTAACATGCAAATCGAATGCAATTTTATCAAAATCCTCAAGAGGATATTTTGTATAAATGTGTAAAATCTTCCTAAAATTCATATAGAATAATAAGGAAGCCTTGAAAAAAATTAAGGAAAAGGACTGGTCTTATTAGACCTCACAATTTATTATTTAGTTTTAGTGGTTCCAGAATGTGCTGTTGGTACAGTGATAGACATACGGACCCATAGGAAAAAATGGAGATCTCAGTTTGTGTGAGAACTTGGTATATGGAGAGGAGCATTGTAAACCAGTGGGGAAGGCAAGACTTCAGCAAACGGTACTGAGACAATTGATCATCCACACAGAAAAAACAAAAACACAAAATGAGGTGGTTCTCTCCCATTATTCACATAAATACATTCTGCGTGGGTTAAAGCTCTGATTTCGAAAAGCAAAAGTTTAAAAATTTTAGAAGACTATATAGGAAAAAAATATCTTTTTGACCTTGAGGGCGATGAAAGATTTCTTTAAAGAGACCCAGAAAGCACAGTCTCTTAAAGGAAACATTTGCTATTTGACTGCATTCAAAGTGAAAAATTCTGTTTGATCAGGGGCGTAATGTTCAAGGTGGCTTCCCCTGTGGCTCAGTTGGTAAAGAATCTGCCTGCAATGCAGGATACCCGGGTTTGATCCCTGGGTTGGGAAGATTCCCCTGGAGAAGGAAATGGCAACCCACTCCAGTATTCTTGCCTGAAGAATCCCATAGACAGAGAAGCCTGGTGGGCTACCGCCCATGGGGGTAAAAGCTTACCAACACATCTAAGTAGGTTGCCACTTCCCCATCCGGCAAGAGTTAAACGCGACTTAGCAACTACATCACCATAATGTTCCAGACTAGCACAGACTGGTGGCTCAGATGGTAAAGAATCTGCCTGCGGTGCAGGAGAAGGGAATGGAGAAGGGAATGGCTACCCACTCCAGTATTCTTGCCTAGGAATTCCATGGGCAAAGGATCCTCGTGGCTAGAGGATCCTGATGGCTACAGTCCATAGAGTCTCAAAGAGTCGGGTATGACTGAGCAACTAACACGCACACACACACACAGCACAGAATAGGAGGAATTTTTTGTAAGTAGTACACAGGCAAATTACTACTGTCTAGAATATACCAAGGACTACTACAGATCATGAGAAAAAAGATAAGTGAATCAGTGGAAGACAGGCAAAGGAGCACAGGGCAGTGTGCAGAAGAGGAAACTATAAGCCAATACACATGTGATATGGTGCTTAACGTCCCCAATAATAAGATGATGCAAATTATAACTAGTGATATCATTATATAAGCACTGATGAACAAACGTTTCAAAATTCATGAGGATATGGGGAAACAGGGGCTCTCATGCATTGCTGGTGGGACGTAAATTGGTACAGCTCCTTTGAAGAGAAATTGATAATGTCCATTAAAATGAAAGACAATTATAACATGGATTGAACATCTACTGAAGTCTGTACTTGATAGCCATGGTTAATTCTAGAGTGGGAGACAGGGACGTGGTAAGAAGGAGATGTATTGCCTCAGAGGAGTTTAAACATTTTACATGGTTAAAAAATATCTGAAGCAAATGGAGAAAAAATATAACATTGTTTAAAATCTGTTAGGGTAACAAAAAAAAATAATGTACTTTTATATGGTTGGAATATTTTGTAATTTATTTATTTATTTTAAAGTTTGAATGGAGAGACTTGAGGACAAGAATGAAGTTTTCAGGACTTTGATAAGTAGCTCTTCCTGGAACCTATGCCTACATTGCTTACATCCTTACTTATTTTATATTTGTATTCAAACACCAACTTCTCATTGAGGCTTTCTCTGATCTTTGACATTTTCTAACTCTTTTTAATTTATTTTAATGTTGAATACATTACTATTTAACATGCTATATATTATTTGTATCTATTTGTATTTTTACTATTTATATTGTATCAATATATTTGTATCATTTGTAGCATTTATTTGTGGTGTTTCTATTTATCCCTCTTTCCTACCAGAAAATAAACTTTCCATGGTAGGGATTTCTATCTGTTTGGTTTACTTTCTAGAAGAATGCCTGGCACAGAGTGGACTGTCAATAAATATTTATTAAATGAGTGAATGGACAAAGGCATTCTGAGTTCTGACCCCCAGGTGTGGAAGACTGCCTGCATCATTGAAAGATCCAGAAAAGAGGACTGGTCCAGGAGGGATGCTGTGTTTGCCCTGGATGGTGCTGAGTTGGAGGGGAAGGTGGCATAGATAAAAGTAAGGTCGACGGGCTGCTGGAAATCAGGGAATAAAAGGACAGATGGGCCAAACCAAATTGAAATAGAATCCAACTGAGCCCTGAGCTCCTGTATTTACAAATAGATGTTCTTGGCTGTCAATCTTGTTGAAGAAATTTGACCAGGCATAAAACGGATGGCTTAATAGGGAAATTCTCTACATTTATTCTATCTCACTTAAAAATACTGCAGTTCAGTTCACTACTCTGTCACAGAGAGGGAATGAATGCTAGTTTTGTCTATAGGCTGTGACAGTATTGAGCCGCTCTTACTGGCCTTCAAACACTGGATCTGACTCATCAATTGCTTATCGTTTTTTGTGCAGGGGAAGAAAGATTAGTTTTTCAAATTGAAAATGATGAGTCATGTTGAATGTGTCTTCATTGAAGATTCTGATGTTGAAAGAGATTTAAGCAATAAGGATTTATGTGTTTTCCTATGTGTTGGGCTTTTGTTAAATATTTCTTTCCAGTCTCGAGGCTTGCCTGATGTGGGACTGAATGAGCAAAAAGTTCTTAGGTGACTCTAGGCTAGAAGTTCTTCAGCTTTAGTGAAATATATATAATTGAATTGGTTAGCATGTTCAAATGAAGATTAGGGCTCTATGGAGAGAGAGAATTCAGAATTTCTGCAGCACTTAGACCCAGGAATCTGAATTTTCAACAATTACTTCAGGTGATTCTGCTACAAAACATAATGAGACAATAGTTGGAAAATACTGACTGTGGATGATTCGCACTTTTACTCAATCATTTCACTTTTGTGCTTGTGTACCAATTATACACAATACTGTGTTGTGTGCTTGGTAATAATATATGTAAGTAAAACAGCTGTGCCAATATTAGCAGACTGAAAGCTATAAATAATTATATCTATAGTAGAAAGAGTGACACAGGAGAAATATGAAATATGCTCTAATATGAAGGTGAAAATCGAACACAAAACAATGTATTAACTGGAATGAAAATTAAAAAAGCATGTTATAGGGACTTCCCTGGTGGTCCAGTGGCTAAGACTCTGAGCTCCCAGTGCGGGGGGCCCAGGTTCGATCCCTGGTCAGGGAGTTAGATCCCACATGCTACAACTAAGACCCAGAGCAGCCAAATAAATAAATAAAATTAAAAAAAAAAAAAAGCATGTTATATTAATTTTTTATTACTGATGTAACAAATTGCCAGAAACTTAGGGACTTAATACCACACAAGTTCATTCTCTTACTCTTCCAGAGGTTAGAAATCTAAACTGAGTTTCCTTTATTTTCTTAAAAGCAAGACAGTAAGGAGGGGTTGAGTTAGCAGCCATTCTCCTTTACGTCTTTCTGTTGTTCCTCCAGATCTTATTGATTGGCTGCGCGGGGTCTTCATTGCCCTGCACGTGTTTTCCTGGTTGCAGAGAGCAGGGGCTGCTCTGTCTGTGGTGCACAGGCCCCTCGTTGTGGCGGCTTCTTGTGTAATTGCGGGCTCCATGGCTGTGGCCCATGGGCCTACTTGCCCGCAGCATGTGGGATCTGCCAGGACCAGGAGTGGAACCTGTGTCCCCTGCATTGGCGAGTGGACTCAGCCACGGAACCACCAGGGAAGTCTCTAACCTGAGTTTTACGGGGCTAAGATCAAGTGTTGCAAAGCGGGCTCCCTCTGGAGGCTCTAGAGGGTGAGCTAGCCCTTGCCTTTCTGGCTTCTAGAGCGGCAGGACTTGCATTTGGTGATTTATGACCTCTTTCTCCTTCCTTGCATCTTCAGATTTCGCTCTGCTTCTGTCACCTGGAGCTTCGCTGGTGGCTCAGATGGGAAAGAATCCACCTGCAATACAGGAGACCTGATGTCGATCCCTGGGTTGGGAAGATCCCCTGGAGAAGGGAATGGCTACCCACTCCAGCATTCCTGCCTAGAGAATCCCATGGACAGAGGAGCCGGGCGGGCTACAGTCCACGGGATTGTAAAGAGTCAGACACGACCGAGCACTCTCGTTTCCTGTAGTCAAAACTCCTTCTGCCTCCCTCCTAGTAGGAGAGTTGTGATAACATTTAGGTCCTAGCAGAACTATCCAGGGTAGTCTCCTTGTGTCAACATTCTTAATTTAATCACACAAGGAGACCCTTTTGGTAACATTCATAGGTTCTAAGGATTAGGCCGTGACACCCGTGAGGGGCCATTATTCAGCCCACCACACAAATATTAGAAAGATGTGGCACTGGCAGCGTGACTATGGCAAAGCCCTGCCCTTTCCTCGAAGTCAGTATGTTGAACTTGTAGGCTCCATAGTGAGCTAGTAAATAATATGCTTAGAAAGCAAATGTGAAGAGATTTACAAGAAGAGACTGTTCAGGTGGCCACAATACTAATTTCCTTGCCTGAAGCAAAATGCAGTTGGAAGATGCAATCAATCTATGATAATAGCATTTTAGTACTTGAGCAGACAAGGACCTTCAAAGTTTATTGCCATTTTATGGGCGTCAGCAACACGTTGTCAGTTCCTCTCGGGTGAAAGGGACTCTATTAGACACATTAAGGAGTAAAAAGAGAAATTGAAGAGATGGACCCAAGGCTTAAAGAATTTCAGTCATAGAGAAAGATGAAACAAAAATGCTTTAAATGCAGAGAACCTATGAACCCATAGAATTAAGGCTGCTGCTGCTGCTGCTGCTAAGTCGCCTCAGTCGTGTCCAACTCTGTGTGACCCCATAGACGGCAGCCCACCAGGCTCCCCCGTCCCTGGGATTCTCCAGGCAAGAACACCGGAGTGGGTTGCCATTTCCTTCTCCACTGCATGAAAGTGAAAAGGGAAAGTGAAGTCGCTCAGTCATGTCTGACTCTTAGCGACCCCATGGGTACTACCAGGTCCCAGAGAAACCCCATAGTATGTAGCCAATCTGTCTCAGGAGTCTCAGAAGTGCTTTTTCACGGATCCTTAGTAAAATTCTTTGAGAGGGGAAGGGAGAAACTACAGGCAGGGACAGGCAGAAAGAGCAACTTTACCAGTGACAGTACGCTGTGTTCACCTATGACAGCATTTGATATGAAGTGAAATGTAGATCTCATTAAAGATGTAAGTCACTGTCCTCAGAAGAGATCTCAGGTGGGTGCGAGGCAAGGAGTTCCGGGTCAGGCTGCTGGAGGAGCGCTGCGATGGTGTCTACAGGGCACGTGTGTTGGGACGGCAAGTGCGGAGGCCGTCATGGTTCTATCATCACTGCACGCCTCGCCCTTAGTGTTGCTGTTGTTTAACAGTGTTAGGTCGTGTCTGACTCTTTTGCGACTTCATGGACCATAGCCCATCAGGCTACTCTGTTCATATGATTTCCAGGCAAGAATACTGGAAATTTCTTCCCATTGCCATTTCCTCCTTGAGGATCTTCCCGATCCCAGGATTGAACCTGGGTCTCCTGCGCTGGCAGGTGGGTTCTTTATCACTGAGCCACCAGGGAAGCCCCTCATTCTTAGGACTGGGATCTTACTCCCCATCCATTCCCCATTCTCAATTCTCCTTCTCCAAATGAGCTTTTTTACTGCAGTGATAGAGACTGGCTATTACTGGCTGTTCTCCCTGTAAAAACTGGAGAACTTAATTTTCACTTGTATTATTAGGCTTTCTGCTCACTAGCCACTCTGTCTCAATATGTCTTACGTTCTGTTGCCTAAATAATCTCCCGGTGTCGTTTTCAATCATGTTCCTGTGCTGAAGGCTCCGAGGTGGCTCTGTTACTGAAAACAGCACACCGGGCTCTTCACTCGAGCTGCCAAGCCCCTTTGCGGGCTCTGCCTCCTGGACTGGCACCACCTGCTCCAGCCAGGCCAACTCCTGCGCCAGCCCCCTTGCAGCCTCCTCTTTCTGTTTATTGGCTCATGCATCTGGGTTCTGGTTCCTTCTTTCTGCCAGAGTTCTGTGTGTATTTATTTTCTTTTTGTTTACTAAAAAAAAGGCATCTTCCAAATTTTAAATAAGGCTAATTCTGCTGGGCTTTCAGCTTCTCGTTTACATCCTTCCTACCTTGTATCCATGTATTTGTCTTCTACTCAGTGCCAAAAGCACCTGCTCCCTCCTGCTGGGCTTGTTCTATTTTATTGATTTATATGAAGAACCCCCAAATCAAATTATATTCACATATGAGAATTAATTCAGCTTAAATGGTGGCGAGTTTAGTGATATCACGTCATTGTTTTGTAGTTATTGAAGAAAGGGGCTGGTTTTTTCAGTTAGGTGAAAGAAAAAGTAAATTTGTTATTGTTAGAGTGAAAATTTAATGCCATGAAATAATTTCTGTCTTCCAAAGTTCTCAATGTACTCTTGCAGTGTGAAATTTTCTCAGAGAATATCTCTGGCAAGCCAGAAGGTTTCTTCCACTTAACATACCAAATTGCAAATGTCAAATCAGAGAAAATGCTGTTTAAGTCTTTGTTTAACAGGTGTGCTACTGTTGTAGATGGTTTTTATTTTTTTCTTTTTTACCTTTGCTGTATGGGAAACACACTATTTCACATAATTATATAGAAACTACCATAATTCATTTTTAATACAACAAATAATTAAAACAGTCTAGAAGACACTAGAGAGATTTAGTTTCACTGTCCTTTAAAATGACTCAGAGTCTATAGAAAACTTTCTTTTCAGATTCTTCATCTATAATATCAGAATTTACCGATGAACTCCATACTGATTCTACAGGTGTTTTGTTAAGACAAATAAGAAAACCTATGAAGTATCTTAAATTATTAGAAGAAAGTCTCTAAAATTATTTAGGGAAAATTTGTGTAATGTGTCTGACAACTGCATGTATTTACTTATTTGCTTTATATTACAATTGTATAAATGTTCTTACTTTTCATTTGAAATCTTTAATACAGTGAAAGGTAGAATGTGAGTTGTAAGAACTTGGATAGGTGTTTGCTTCTCTTTGCTTCTTTGGTGCTCCATCCTTGTTCCGATGAATCACTATTATGATGCCAACAGCCATTGTGAATTAGGTCCACATTGATTTTCTCAGTGACCACACTTACTTGCTGTATCTTTCCACCGGACTGCAAGCTTCTTGAAAGAAGAGACCACGTCTCTTTTGCTTACCTGTGGGTGCTCGGTGCATGGCCGTTAATGGGCACTCATGAAACAGTAGCTAGCTGACTATCACGTAGTCTTGGACGTTCTCATTCTGCGCTGCGCAGCTCTCAGAGACAAAGTGGATTTGAGCCTGTCCAAAGCTTCCTTCCATTATGACTTCTTTCCAAAGAATATTCTGCCCTAATAATGGCAGGTATCTGCCATCAGTGCCGCCTCTCCTACCCCTGCCAGCACAGACGGTGTTTCACACGGTCAGGGCACCTTCTCCTGGCGAGTGCAGGGGTGGCCTCAGGTTCCCTCCAAGAAGCCACTCTCAGTTGTTAGAACAAGTGGAAGCTTAATTGCCATCCCTGTTATTGTGAGAAAGTAAGATGACTGATGGGATTGATGATATCTGCCTTTAGTATTTTACCCCCTTCTGTGATTAAAACACAGTTGACCCTTGACCAATTAGGTTAGGGGTGTCAACCCCTTGTGCAGTCAAGAATCTATGTGTAACTTTTGACTCCCCAAAACTTAACTACTAAGATCATATTATTGACCCAGAAGCATTACAGACAGTAGTCAATTAATATATATTTTGTGTATTACATGCATATATCTACATATAATTTATGGATTCATGACATGCCTATTTTTTTATAAAAGTTTTTTGATATTTTTAGACTATGCAGTTCATTTTTTTTCAAATTGTTGCAAATCTCTAAAAATTTTTCCATTGTATTTATTAAAGAAAATTTGAATATAAGTGGACCTGTGTGGTTCAAACCCATTATTCAAGGATCAACTATACGTAAAATCCTATAAAAAGATGAAATAAAAATACTTTAAATATAAAGGGTCCATAAAAATACAGAGTAAAGGCCACTGGGGTAAATAGAAGCCCGCTAGGAATACCCATTTTGGGCATTTAAGTTTTCTATGGGATCAAAATTATACAGCTCCTAAACCTTAGCTCATTGCTACAATGGTGGAACCATAAGATCATTTTTTTCCAAAGCAAGCTTCTTCTCTTTCATATTGGCTGGCTACCATAGTTACATCTGTCCAAGTTCATGGACAGTTCAGGAACAAAAAGAGAACTTTTTTTTTTTCCCCAAGAGTGAAGAATGGAGAATGACAGTTGAGTAGCTGGTATGTATTTTCATGGTAAGTGAAAATGTCAAGGAGTTAAACTGTATGAGAGTTAAAAACAAAACCTTTCATTATTTTCTTCTCAAAATAAGTAGTGCCTGCTGCTGCTGCTGCTGCATTGTTTCAGTCGTGTCCGACTCTGTGCGACCCCATAGACGGCAGCCCACCAGGCTCCTCTGTCCCTGGGATTCTCCAGGCAAGAACACTGGAGTGGGTTGCCATCTCCTTCTCCAAAGCATGCATGCATGCTGAGTCTTTTTAGTCGTGTCCAACTCTGTGTGACCTTATGGACAGCAGCCCACCAGGCTCCTCTGTCCACAGGATTCTCTAGGCAAGAATACTGGAGTGGGTTGTCATTTCCTTCTCCAAAGTAGTGAGTGGAGGAGAATAATTTAGACAAATTAGTATGATACACCAGTCACTTGGGGTTAATATGCTATATAGATAATGATAAACTCTTATCCCTGGAAGGAACTCTGAACTGAGACCCGCAGAAGTTAGCAGACTTTCACAAGCTGACAGTAGTTGGTAAGAAAGCTGAGTCTCATATCCCTGTTTGCCAGTTCTTAGTGTAATGTCCTTTCCACCAGACTTAATGGGCAGTTTGGTTTATATTGGTTTTAGGAAGAAGCTATGCAGAGGGAGAGATAAAGCTTGGTTAGCAATTTACATGTTCAGAGCTGGGCTCTTATCGTGGAATGTCAGAAAAGCAAATGAGCAGGTGTAATAAAATTATACTTTATTGCTTTTGAATGATAATTATGTTTATGAAGATTTAGTTTCTGTGTTACGATTAAGTAGAACCTAGTTTACTCTAAAAGAAAAGAAAAGCTGGTTGTATTTTTCACAGTATAAAATGAATTATTGCACAGCCAACTCTTGATGAACCACACAGGAATTATCCAGTTTGTGAAATGTTTTGGACTTTCCCCTGTCCTTCAACTGATCTCACTTGTTACAACTGGGCACTGAGTGAGACAGGTACAAATAAGGTGAATGATTGTTCACAAGTAAGAATGTGAGTATAGTTAGTTTTACTTGATAACTAAAGGACATGTGCAATAAAATATTTAAAGTGAAAAAGTGAAAGTGTTAGTTGCTCAGTCATGTCTGATTCTTTGCGAATCCATGGACTATAGCCTGCCAGGCTCTTCTGTCCATGGAATCTTACAAGCAAGAATATTCCAGTCCAGGTTTGATGCATGAGACAGGGTGCTTGGGGCTAGTGCACAGGGATGACCCTGAGGGATGGAATGGGGAGGGAGGTGGGAGGGGGGTTCAGGATGTGGAATACGTGTACACCCGTGGCTGATTCATGTCAATGTATGGCAAAACCACTACAATATTGTAGAGTAGCTAGCCTCCAATTAAAATAAGAACATTTTTGTTTTTTTAAAAAAGAAAAGAATATTGGAGTGGGTAGCCATTCCTGTTAGGACCAAGTGAATGAATCAGACCATTTCTCTCCATCCCTACTTGCCATCTCTACAGTCCAAACCACTATCATTTTTTCACTGCAATAGTCTAACTCATTTCCTTTGTTTGTTCCTAGTCCCTCCCAATCTATCATCTACACTGTAGCTAGTGTCATCAAGGAAAACATAATTCTTTTTTTGTTATTAATTTATTTTTTATTGAAGGATAATTGCTTTATAGAATTTTGCTGTTTTCTGTCAAACCTCAACATGAATCAGCCGTAGGTGTACATATATCCCTTCCCTCTGAACCTCTCTCCCATCTCCCTCCCCATCCCACCCCTCTAGGTTGATCCAGAGCCCCTTTTTGAGTTTCCTGAGTCATACAGCAAATTCCCATTGGCTATCTATTTTACATATGGTAATATAAGTTTCCATATTACTCTTTCATGCATCTCACCCTCTCCTCACCTCTCCCCATGTCCATAAGTGTATTCTTTATGTCTGTTTCTCCATTGCTGCCCTGTAAATAAATTAATCAGTAGTATTTTTCTAGATTCCATATATATGTGTTAGAATATGGTATCTTATCTTTCCCTTTCTGACTCACTTCACTCTGTATAATAGGTTCTAGGTTCAACCACCTCATTAGAATTGACTCAAATACACTCCTTTTTATGGCTGAGTAGTATTCCATTGTGTATATATATCACAACTTTATCCATTCATCTCTCGATGAACATCTATGTTGCTTCCGTGTTCTAGCTATTGTAAAGAGTGCTCCAGTGAACAATGGATACATGGGTCTCTTTCAGTTTGGGTTTCCTCAGGGTATATGCCTAGGAGTGGGATTGCTGGGTCATATGGTGGTTTCATTCATAGTTTTTTAAGGAATTTCTGTACCGTCTTCCATGGTGGCTGTATCAGTTTACTTTCCCACCAACAGTGCATGAGTGTTCCCTTTTCTCCACACCCTTTCGCGCCTTTATTGTTTGTAGACTTTTTGATGAGGGCCATTCTGACAGGTGTAAGGTGATATCTCATTGTAGTTTTTGATTTGCATTTCTCTAATATTGAGTGATATTGAGCATCTTTTCATGTGTTTGTTACCCATTTGTATGTCTTCTTTGGAGAAATGTCTGTTTAGGTCTTTTTCCTACTTTCTGATTGGGTTGTTTGTTTTTCTGGTATTGAATTGTATGAGCTGCTTGTATATTTTGGAAAGTAATCCTTTGTCAGTTGTTTCATTTGTTATTATTTTCTCTCATTCTGAGGGTTGTCTTTTCACCTTTCTTATAGTTTCCTTTGCTGTGCAAAAGCTTTTAAGTTTAATCAAGTCCCACTTGTTTACTTTTGTTTTTATTTCCATTACTCAAGGAAGTGGATCATAGAGGATCTTGCTTTGAATTACATCATCAAGTGTTCTGCCTATGTTTTCCTCTAAAAGTTTTATAGTTTCTGGTCTTACATTTAGGTCTTTAATCCATTTTGAGTTTATCTTTGTGTATGGTGTTAGGAAGTGTTCTCATTCTTTTACATATAGCTGTCCAGTTTTCCCAGCACCATTTATTGAAGAGGCTGTCTTTGCCCCATTGTATATTCTTGCCTCCTTTGTCAAAAATAAGGTACCGATAGGTAAATGCGTTTATTTCTGGGCTTTCTATTTTGTTCCATTGGTTGATATTTCTGTTTTTGTGCCAATATCATAATGTCTTGATGAATGTGGCTTTGTAGAAAAGCCTGATATCAGGAAGGTTGATTCCTCCAGCTCTATTCTTTCTCAAGACTGCTTTGGCTATTTGGGGTCTTTTGTGTTTCCATATGAATTGTAAAATTTTTTGTTCTAGTTCTGTGAAAAATGCCATTGGTATTTTGATATGAATTGCATTAAATCTGTAGATTGCATTTGGTAGTATAGTCATTTTCACAATATTGATTCTTCCTACCCAGGGACACAGAATATCTCTCCACCTGTTTATGTCATCTTTGATTTCTTTCATTACTGTCTTATAATTTTCTGTGTACAGTTTTTTTGTCTCCTTAGGTAAGTTTATTTCTAGATATTTAATTCTTTTTGTTGCAATGGTGAATGTGATGGATTCTTTAATTGCTCTTTCTGATTTTTCATTGTTAGTATATAGAAATGCAAGTGGTTTTGTATCCTACAACTTTGCTAAATTCACTGATTAGCTCTAGTAATTTTCTGATATTATCTTTAGGGTTTTCTATGTGCAGTATCTGAATTTGGTAATAAGGAATTCATGATCTGAGCCACAGTCAGCTCCTGGTCTTGTTTTTGTTGACTGTATAGAGCTTCTCCATCTTTGGCTGCAATTCAGACTTAAATTGAAGAAAGTAGGGAAAACTGCTAGACCATTCAGGTATGACCTAAATCAAATCCCTTATGATTATACAGTGGAAGTGAGAAATAGATTTAAGGGCCTAGATCTGATAGATAGAGTGCCTGATGAACTATGGAATGAGGTTTGTGAAATTGTACAGGAGACAGGGATTAAGACCATCCCCATGGAAAAGAAATGCAAAAAAGCAAAATGGTTGTCTGGGGGAGGCCTTACAAATAGCTGTGAGAAGAAGAGAGGTGAAAAACAAAGGAGAAAAGGAAAGATATAAGCATCTGAATGCAGAGTTCCAAAGAATAGCAAGAAGAGATAAGAAAGCCTTCTTCAGTGATCAATGCAAAGAAATAGAGGAAGAGAACAGAATGGGAAAGACTAGAGATCTTTTCAAGAAAATTAGAGATACCAAGGGAACATTTCATGCAAAGATGGTCTCGATAAAGGACAGAAATGGGATTTACCTAACAGAAGCAGAAGATATTAAGAAGAGGTGGCAAGAATATACAGAAGAACTATACAAACGACAACTATACAAAACTATAGAGAACTATACAAAAGATCTTCATGACCCAGATAATCACGATGGTGTGATCACTCACCTAGAGCCAGACATCCTGGAATGTGAAGTCAAGTGGGCCTTAGAAAGCATCACTATGAACAAAGCTAGTGGAGGTGATGGAATTCCAGCTGAGCTATTTCAAATCCTGAAAGATGATGCTGTGAGAGTGCTGCACTCAATATGTCAGCAAATTTGGAAAAGTCAGCATAGGCCACAGGACTGGAAAAGGTCAGTTTTCATTCCAATCCCAAAGAAAGGCAATGCCAAAGAATGCTCAAACGACTGCACAATTGCACTCATCTCACATGCTAGTAAAGTAATGCTCAAAATTCTCCAAGCCAGTCTTCAGCAATATGTGAACTGTGAACCTCCTGATGTTCAAGCTGGTTTTAGAAAAGGCAGAGGAACCAGAGATCAAATTGCCAACATCCATTGGATCATGGAAAAGGCAAGAGAGTTCCAGAAAAACATCTATTTCTGCTTGATTGACTATGTCAAAGCCTTTGACTGTGTGGATCACAATAAACTGTGGAAAATTCTGAAAGAGATGGGAATACCAGACCACCTAACCTGCCTCTTGAGAAATCTGTATGCAGGTCAGGAAGCAACAGGTAGAACTGGACATGGAACAACAGACTGGTTTCAAATAGGGAAAGGAGTGCATCAAGGCTGTATATTGTCACCCTGCTTATTTAACTTCTATGCAGAGTACATCATGAGAAATGCTGGACTGGAAGAAACACAAGCTGGAATCAAGATTGGCGGGAGAAATATCAATAACCTCAGATATGCAGGTGACACCAGCCTTATGGCAGAAAGTGAAGAGGAACTAAAAAGCCTCTTGATGAAAGTGAAAGAGGAGAGTGAAAAAGTTGGCTTAAAGCTCAACATTCAGAAAACAAAGATCATGGCATCTGGTCCCATCACTTCATGAGAAATAGATGGGGAAACAGTGGAAACAGTGTCAGACTTTATTTTTTTGGGCTTGAAAATCACTGCAGATGGTGACCGCAGCCATGAAATTAAAAGATGCTTACTCCTTGGAAGGAAAGTTATGGCCAACCTAGATAGCATATTCAAAAGCAGAGACATTACTTTGCCGACTAAGGTCCGTCTAGTCAAGGCTATGGTTTTTCCTGGGGTCATGTATGGATGTGAGAGTTGCACTGTGAAGAAGGCTGAGTGCCGAAGAATTGATGCTTTTGAACTGTGGTGTTGGAGAAGACTCTTGAGAGTCCCTTGGACTGCAAGGAGATTGAACGAGTCCATTCTGAAGGAGATCAGCCCTGGGATTTCTTTGGAAGGAATGATGCTGAAGCTGAAACTCCAGTACTCTGGCCACCTCATGCGAAGAGTTGACTCATTGGAAAAGACTCTGATGCTGGGAGCTACTGGGGGCAGGAGGAGAAGGGGATGACAGAGGATGAGATGGCTGGATGGCATCACCGACTTGATGGACGTGAGTCTGAGTGAACCCTAGGAGTTGGTGATGGACAGAGAGGCCTGGCGTGCTGCGATTCATGGGGTCACAAAGAGTTGGACATGACTGAGCGACTGAACTGAACTGAACTGATGTACAGTATCATGTCAACTGCAAACAGTGAGAGCTTTACTTCTTTTCCAACCTGGATTCTTTTTATTTCTTTTTCTTCTCTGATTGCTATAGATAGGACTTCCGGAACTATGTTGAATACCAGTGGCAAAAGCAGACACGCTTGTCTTTTTCCTAGTCTTATGGGGAATGCTTTCAGTTTTTCACCATTGAGAATAATGTTTGCTGTAGGCTTATCATATATGGCCTTTACTATGTTGAGGTAGTTCTGTCTATGCCCATTTTTTGATGAGTTTTAATCATAAATAGATGCTAAATTTGTCAAAGGCTTTTTCTGCATCTATTGAGATGATCATATGGTTTTTATCTTTCAATTTGTTAATATGGTGTATCACATTGATTGATTTCTGTATATTGAAGAATCCTTGCATCCCTGGAATTAAGTCAACTTGATCATGGTGTATGAGCTTTTTGATGTGTTGCTGAATTCTGTTTCCTAAAATTTTGTTGCAGAATTTTGCATCTATGTTCATCAGTGATATTGGCCTGTAGTTTTCTTTTTTGTATGTGTTGTCTTTGTCTGGGTTTCATATCAGGGTGATGGTGGCCTCATAGAATGAGTTTGAAAGTGTTCCTTCCTCTGCAATTTTTTGAAAGAGTTTTAGAAGGATAGGTGTTATCTCTTCTCTAAATGTTTGATAGCATTCTCCTGTGAAGCCATCTGGTCCTGGGCTTTTGTTTTTTGGGACATTTTTGATCACAGCTTCAATTTCAGTGCTTAAAATAGAGTTCACAATTTCTATTTCTACCTGTTTCAGTCTTGGAAGATTGAACTTTTCTAAGAATCTGTCCATTTCTTCCAGGGTATCTATTTTATTGCCATATAGCTGTTCATAAAAGTGTCTTATTATCCTTTGTATTTCTGCATTGTCTGTTGTAACCCCTCCATTTTCATTTCTAATTTTGTTGATTTGATTCTTCTCTTTTTTTCTTGATGAGTCTGGCTAAGGGTTTGTCAATTTTGTTTATCTTCTCAAAGAACCAGCTTTTAGTTTTATTAATCTTTACTTTTGTTTCTTTCATTTCTTTTTCCTTTATTTCTGCTTGGATCTTTATGATTTCTTTCCTTCTTCTAATTTTTTAAAGAAATTCTTTTTCCTGTTGCTTTAGGTGTAAAGTTAGGTTGTATTAGATGTTTATCTTGTTCCTTGAGGTAGGATTGTGTTGCTATAAACTTTCCTCTCAGAACTGCTTTTGCTGTATCCCATAGGTTTTGAGTTGTTGTATTTTCATTGTCATTTGTTTCTAGAAATTTTTTGATTTCCCTTTTGATTTCTTCAGTAACTTCTTGGTTATTTAGAAACGTGTTGTTTAATCTCCATGTGTTTGTGTTTCTTGCAGTTTTTTCCTTGTTATTGATATCTAGTCTCATAGCATTGTGGTCAGAGAACATGCTTGATACAATTTCAATTTTCTTAAATTTACTGGATCACTGATTTGTGGCCCAAGATGTGGTCTATGCTGGAGAATGTTCCATGTGCACTTGAGAAGAAGATGTATTCTTCTGCATTTGGATGGAATGTCCTGAAGATATCAATGAGCTCCATCTCATCTAATGTGTCATTTAAGACTTGTGTTTCCTTTTTAATTTTCTGTTTTGATGATCTGTCCATTGGTATGAGTGAGGTGTTAAAGTCTCACTATTCTTGTGTTACTATCAATTTCTCCTTTTATGTCTGTTAGTGTCTGTGTTGGATATTGAGGTGCTCCTATGTTGGGTACATAGATATTTACAATTGTTATGTCTTCCTCTTGGATTGATCCCTTGATCATTATGTAGTATCCTTCTTCATCTCTTGTAATATTCTTTATTTTAAGGTCCATTTTGTCTGATATGAGGATTGCTACTCCAGCTTTATTTTTCTTCCCATTTGCATGGAATATATTTTTCCATCCTCTCACTTTCAGTCTATATGTATGTGTCTTGAGGTCTGAGGTGGGCTTCTTGTAGACAGCATATATATGGGTCTTGTTTTTGTATCCATTCAGCCAGTCTGTGTCTTTTGGTTGGAGCATTAATCCATTTACATTTATAGTAATTATATATATATATATATATATATATATATATTCCTATTTCCATTTTCTAATTGTTTGGAGTTGATTTTGTAGATCTTTTTTCTTCTGTTGTATTTCTTGACTATATAAGTCCATTTAACAGTTGTTGTAAAGCTGGTTTAGTGGTACTGAATTCTCTTAACTTTTGCTTGCCTGAACAGCTTTTTATTTCTCCATCACTTTTGAATGAGATCCTTGCTGGGTACAGTAATCTTTGTTGTAGATTTTTCCCTTTCAGTACTTTAAATATATCCTGCCATTCCCTTCTGGCCTGCAGAGTTTCTGCTGAAAGATCAGCTGTTAAATGTATTGCGTTTCCCTTGTATGTTCAGTTCAGTTCAGTTCAGTCACTCAGTCGTGTCCGACTCTTTGTGACCCCATGAATCGCAGCACACCAGGCCACCCTGTTCATCACCATCTCCTGGAGTTCACTCAGACTCACGTCCATCAAGTCCGTGATGCCATCCAGCCATCCCATCCTCTGTCGTCCCCTTCTCCTTCTGTCCCCAATCCCTCCCAGCATCAGAGTCTTTTCCAATGAGTTAACTCTTCGCACGAGGTGGCCAAAGTACTCAAGTTTCAGCTTTAGCATCATTCCTTCCAAAGAAATGTTACTTGGTGCTTTTTCCTTGCTGCTTTTAATATTCTTCCTTTGTGTTTAGTCTTTGTTAGTTTGATTAATATGTGCATTGGTGTGTTTCTCCTTGGGTTTATCCTGTATGGGACTCTTTGTGCCTCTTGGACTTGATGGATTACTTCCTTTTCCATGTTGGGGAAATTTTCAACTATAATCCTTCAAAAATTTTCTCATACTTTTTCTTTTTCTCTTCTTCTTCTGGGAACCCTATAATTCGAATGTTGGTGTGTTTGATATAGTCCCAGAGGTCTCTGAGACCGTCCTCAGCTCTTTTCATTCTTTTTACTTTATTCTGCTCTTCAGAAGTTATTTCCACCATTTTATCTTCCAGCTCACTGATTCAGTCTTCTGCTTCAGATATTCTGCTATTGATCTTTTCTAGAGTATTTTTAATTTCAGCAATTGTGTTGTTTGTCTCTGTATGCTTCTTCTTTAATTTTCTGGGTTTTTGTGAATTGATTCTTGCGTTTTCTCCATTTTGTTTTCAGGGGTTTTGATCATCTTTACTCTCATTTTTCTGAATTCTTTTTCAGGTAATTTTCCTATTTCCTCATCATTTGCTTGGACTTCTGTGTTTCTAGCTTATTCCTTCATTTGTATGGTATTTCTCTGCTTTATTTAAGTTATTGTGTTTGAGGTCTCCTTTCCCCAGGCTTAGAGGAAAGTTGAATTCTTTCCTTGAAGAAGGTTGAATTCTTTCTTCCTTTTGGTTTCTGCTCTCCTAAGGCTGGTCCAGTGGTTTGTGTGAGCTTCTTGTAGGGTGAGATTTGTGCTGAGTTTTTGTTTGTTTGTTTTTCCTCTGATGGGCAAGGCTGAGTGAGGTGGTACTCCTGTCTGCTGATGACTGGGTTTGTGTTTTTGTTTCGTTTGTTGTTTAGATGAGGCGTCCTGCACAGGGTGCTACTGGTGGTTGAGTTGTGCCAGGTCTTGTGTTCAGGTGGTTTCCTTTGTGTGAGTTCTCTCTATCTGATATTCCTAGGGATAGTTCTCTGGTAGTCTAGGGTGTTGGAGTCAGTGCTCCCAATCCAGAAGCTCAGGGTTTGATCTCTCTCAGTGTGCAGTCAGCTTTGTGCTTCCCTCCCTCCGTCTCTGCAGCCGCTGGGACTGCAGCTGAAAACTTAATTCTGATTATGTCATTCTGTAGCTTAAAATCCTTGACTCTGCCTATGCCTATAGCAGTAAATTAATCATCTACAATTTGGTTTAAAAGTACTTCTTTAATTTGAAGTTTTTCTTTACTTATCAGTATGCTTCTCTTCACTTGTCTAATTTTGTCTCTCTTGAGTCATCATTGAGTGTGAAAGAGGGCAAACAAGGATGGTTTTGAGGTATTGAATTTGGGCAGCTGGATGGAAACACTTCTGGAGGGTTAGGTGTCTGTGTGTGTGTGTGTGTGTGTGTGTGTGTGCATCCATGTGTATGAAAGAGAGAGAGAGAAAAAAAGAGAGAACGATTGGGAGTTTGGATTTTAGACATGTTAAGTTTGAGATGCTTGTTCAGTATCCAAATGGAAATGTCCAGCGGGCAGTTGGAAGTCTGGAATTTTGGGGTAGGTCTTCAGCATCTCTATAGCATTTATAACCATGAGGCTTGCTGCTATCTTCAAAGGAGTAACTATAGGCAGAGAAATGAGGTCTATGGTTTGAAATCCAAGATCTTCCAATATTAAGAAGTGAGAGGAATGAGGGAGAGGATGAGGATGAATCAGCTGAGAGACTGAGAAGGAGTGATCAGTCAGATGGAAGGAAAGTAAGATTGACGTTAAGTGAAGGAAGCCTTTGAAAGAGGGGAGAGGATCCACTGTGTCAAATGCTGCTGCTAAGCATGTCGAAGACTGGGAGCTGATGGATTTGGCATCCTGGGGCCAGTAGTGACGTTGATGAGAGCAGGTTTGGTGGAGCAGTGGGAATAAAAGCTTTGTGGTGGCGAATGCAAGAGAGACTAGAAACAGGGAGTATAAATGGGCAACCACCCTGACTGTGACTTAGTCACTCAGCTGTGTCCGATTCTTGTGAGCCCATGGACTGTAGCCTGCCAGGCTCCTCTGTCCATGGGATTTTCCAGGCAAGATTACTGGAGTGGGTTGCCATTCCCTTCTCCAGAGGAACCTCCCCAGAGTCCAGGAGATACCTATTATCTCAGGCTAAGTGATGCTTTTCATTTTGAAAATTTTCTAATCGTATGTGAATTCTAACTATATAAAAGGAAAGTAAGGAAAAATGTTAATTCTAACTATATAGAAGTAAAGTAAGTTATGTTAATTCTAATGTTAATTCTAACTATATAGAAAACTCTTTCAAGGACTTGATGGAAACCATAGCTGGAGGAAATATAGTCAAGAAAGATTTTTTTCTTAAACATAGGAAATGATACAGAGTATTTGCTGATGAAAAGGATCCAGTATGGGAGCCTAAATTGGTGATACAGGACATGAAGGGGAGAATTTTGAGAACAATGTCTTTGAAAAGGCAGGAAGGATAGACTATGATATGGCCTTGGACAGGAGCTCAGTCCTTTGCAATGGGTTCTATTAAATTACAGGAGGTCAGGTTGTAATGGGAGGGAAGGCAAAATGCAGTTAAATTTCTCACATTGTATTTTGCCATTGATTAGTTTGGTTCTCCACATTGTGAGCCTCTTAAGAGAAGTAAGACTAAATGCTTTGTTTACTTTGTGGCAGAAATTTTTATTGTTATATTCCTACTCTCTAGTTCAATGCCTGGCGCACAGCAGATATGCGATCAATGTTTAAATGAACAGATGAAGACAGTGTACTAAAGATGGGTATGCTTCTCACTTAAATTGGATCATTTCCATCAAATCTTGACAACTAGATTAATTTAATTGTGCATCTCTTGTCTGGGCCTATAGATAGCTTGACTGACTGGTAGAGTTGACTGATAGGAATGGCCATGTTTCTACTAAAATCAGTGATGTTTCTTAGGAGTAAAATTAATGACCTTTTGCTGCATTATTTTGCAATGGTCCTGGTTATGGTTTGCATATGAATTTACTATTTACTTCACCTTGAACCTTCTGAAAACTATCTATTCTCCTCAGTATCCACCTGGCACTTAGAGTTTACCATTCATTGGGCAGGTATCCTTACCTGTTACTTTTAATTTACATATGAATAGGAAGGTCTTTGAGAATGGGAATTCCACCTTTATTACTTTTTGTTCTCAGTAATGCTTTGAACTGTCTCTAATTATAGAACCTGTCTTTTTCATCACTAAGTTAAAAAGGCTTAGTCCAGGCCCAGGTGCAAAACAGGTGCCAAATAAATATTGAGGGAACGAACGCAGGCGTGACCGATTCTCGTCTGTGGTGTGTGCTGTCATGCACAGGCCAGGCCTCCTTTCCGTCTGGGGTGCTTATCCCCCAGCTCTCGCTGTTCTGCTTCTAACAGCTCACGTCTGAAGTCTTCTCCCAAGGGCTGTCCTTGAGCCACTGGAACTATGTCATCCAGATGCTCCGAAAGCAAACTCCCAGAATTTAATGCTTTCCCCCTGGGAACCAGCATCCAATGACTGAGGGGCAGGAATATGGGAGCTCTCTCGCTTCAAGGCAGCACCAACTTGCCAGTGCAATTTACAAGCCAGGACTCCCTGTAGGGTTAGGCCGAGGCCAGGACTTCACTTGAAATTGCACCCTTGCTTGGCTTTGTATGCTTTCTTATATTGCTTCCCTTGCTCCCTTGTAGGTTTGCCCTTGAGGACACTTCCTTAATAAATCACCTGCACACTCATGTTTTCCTTAGGACCTGCTTTTGGGGAATTCAAGGCCTTTCATGTTTATAAGCAGTTGATGTCAAGGGTAGCAGATCACGACCTCTGTCTCTCTGAGTGTCAGGTTCTGCTGTTGCAGATGGTGTTTCCTGATAGTTTGTGGTTTCATCCTCCTGCCAACCCAAACTGCAGGTGACTGCAAACAACATTTGATATTTCATTTGACTGTCAGGTGAGAAGGCATTTCACAATTTCAGTAAATAATAGTCATTGAATTTGGTGAGTATATTGTTGAATTATAGATCTTTCTAGCAAAGTCAGAATGTATTTTTCTTGACATTTTGCTCTTTTTGATTACACACATCTCTGTTCTTTTTCCTGAAGCAAGAATAATAAAGAGTTAATTGTAAAATCAATTTTTATATGATTGAGTACAGCTTTCTTTTGTCTTCCTGTTGTATATAAATATCCATTTCCCCATACAGAGTCATCTATTTACGTTTTTAGTGATTTGCAAAGATCTTTTATCTGTAAAATGGGATTGGAAGTAATGTGTTTTAGGACTGAAAAGTACTTTAGCAACCAGCTGGTGGCCAATGCCTTCATTTAATAAAGGAGAACTTTTGAGACTGGAAGAGGTTAAGTAATTTGTTCAATATCACACAGCTTAGTTAGCAGCAGAGTAGGAATAAAACCCAACTCCTGGGCTGCAGGGATCTCCACTGCTCCACAAAGCACATATTTCTTATTCATAGAATTGATATGAGGATTAGGGACCACATCTGTGAAAAATAGATTTAGCCTTTGGAAAGAAAGATGCTGGATAGCTTTATGAAAGCTTTAAGAAAACTAATCTCATTTTAACCTTTTCTGTACAGTTGTTAGTTTTGTTCAGTTTTATGTTATTTGCCTCAGGCTCCTTTTGGCCAAGGACTAGATAATACGCAATGCTTGATTTGAAAATCAATATTAAGTATCTGGATTGTGTTAGAAATATGAATTATTTCAGCTGGTTTTGAAGCCTGGGAGCAGTTGCCTTCCTCAAGACAGCCTTCCAGAATGGCAATCATTTGTGTACAAGAAGAGTTTTCTATTCCTGTTTTGCATATTGAGAATAAGGACAGTTGGATAGTTGGTTCCAAAGAAAAGTAGAAGCATAAATTAGTTTTTTGTTCAGCCTGGTAATACTTCCAAAGCTTGTTGCAGTATATCTTTAACAAACCATGAATTTTCTCTCCTGCCGAGTCACCACATCCTGCCTGCTTTCAGCATAGTCAGGGAACCATTATACTAATCCACCATACCTTCCTATCTCTAGCAAGCACATGTAAGTGATAACTTTGAATATTTATTTTGATGCAAGGTGTATAAATCTTCTCTGTGTCAACTTGTAAAGCTGGGAAATTGTGACTTGCTCAACGTGGTTACTTCAATTGTTTAAGTTTGGTTCTTTCAGTCCCAGCGTGCTTTGATATATGAACAAGAATGCTGCTTAATTTTTGTAGTATTTGAAGTGATTTGTGTAGATTCATACATACAGGGAAGATAAAATTTGAGTATCAAAAGGCTAAAGTAACTTTTATATATACTTTAAATTAGGTACGCTTGTATGCAAGACCCGATGCTATCAGAAGAGGATCCGGGGACTATGCGCTCCATATAGCAAAGAGATTAATAGAATTTTATGAAGACTACTTTAACGTGCCCTATTCCTTGCCAAAACTAGGTAAGAATTTTCTTGGTTATTGTGTTGGAAGGACTCCTTGAAAGTGGAATTTCTTATTCATGCATGTATCTGAAACATTCCAAGGGTTTTATTTTTAGAGAAGATGAGAACAGAAAATAGTTTCTTCTGAAGAGGTAAAATAAAATTTAGTGTTTCTCATGGGAATTAAGAAAGGCATTATGGAACTTTAAGCTTCCAAAAGATAACCCAAATAGCTAATTTGTTGAATAAGTACTATGGAAGGATGTTTGCCAACATCTCATTTAATCCTTGTAACTGCTCCGAGGGTAGGTACTGTTAGAATACTTTCCACATAAGGGAATTGAGACTTGGGAGTCTCAGTTCACTCAGACAGCCAATAGAAAAGGAGCTGGGATTTCAAGCTAGGTCTTGATGATTCCCAGAACTATTCAGTGTTTTACACTAAGAAGGCACTCGTTGATTGGTTTCTGTTTCCTAATTCTCAGATGTCAGACTTGAATTTACTGGTTATCCCTTAGATTATTTTTATTCAGTCAGTCATATTTTGAGTCCACAGTTATAGTAAGTAGAATAAAAGCAAGAGACAAGGAAAATTGCAATGATGGAGATTGTATTCACATGTCTTTCTTTTACAAAGAGAGTAAGTTCAATAATTATTTGTTATATGAATAAATGAATGAATTTTGTTGTCCTAATTTGAATGAAACTGCTGCTTTTGCAGGGGGTGAACTATGATGTTCCAGGAAGTTAGAAAGGGTGTAGTATATATATATATATATATATAGTATATATATATATATAGTATATATATATAGTATATATATATCTCACTTCAATTCAGTTCAGTTCAGTTGCTCAGTCATATCTGACTCTTTGCGACTCCATGAATTGCAGCATGCCAGGGCTCCCTGTCCGTCACATATATATCTCCTATATCCATTAGAAATGCTGAAGTGATTTTTGCTTCTCAGAAAACCTGTTTTGAAATATTACATCGTCACAGTTTGTTGTTCCCCATCCACTATCCTTCTCAGGAACATTGTTAATCAACATCTACATACGAGTTATCACTTACTGACAAAAATAAAGTACTTACCTGATCAAAAGTATTAACATTTGAACCACAAGTTCTTCTCTCTCTCTGGAGATGGGCCTGTTTCACTAAAGTAACTGTCTGCTGTGTAGATTTAGTGGTCTTACCATCAGTGATTCAGAAAATAGAATAATTGATGTTGTTGTCAATGAGTGCAGCATACAGTGTTAATGAGTGATGGTACAAAATTCTGAGGTCTTTTGAAACATGTAACCTTACAATCCCTAAGCTTTGCTTTCAAATTTCTAAACAAATTTTTATTTCAAATAAGATCTGTGTTTTGTTTTGCTCTGCCTTCTTTATTCTCCCCTCAATATCAACTCCCCTGTCAGGATCTGTTGTACTGAAATCTCCCTGGTGGGCACCCAAGGCAGAAAGGAAGAGCTGACCCCATCTGCACGGGGCGGCACTGTTCTTCTCCTCCAGGTGAAGCAGTCTGGGGACGTCCCAGCCTGACCCTGATGTGAAATCCACCAGTGCTTGTGCCGCACATTCAGCAAGAGAGATAGAACGTGGATCTTTGTCCTCTTCGGACCGGTAATCGGTAGAGGAGCTCAATTGATAACTTCGGGGGGTTCCCTGTGACTGGCTGCTTGCAGCAGGAAGCATTCTGTTCCTCTCTTTCCCTCACGATTGAACTATGTGGGCTTTCATCCATAGAAAAGAGCTGTGTTCACTGTTACTATTACTTGGTAAGCTACCTTATGGCATATATAATTGAATGATTTGACTTACCCCAGCACACTCCTTTTTATGTATCTAGGGGAATTTCCACAGCCCCTGCATTTTGTACATTTTCTCTTAAAGCTCTACTTTTTAAGTATACCTGTGGATATTTAGAGCTACATATTAATAGATTTGTAAGTATGCTTTCCAAATACTCCCTACATAAAAATTCTGAAGCACAGAAGCATTTGGACAAATCCTTACTTTTTATCCCCCTTGGAGAAGGAAATGACAGCCCATTCTGGTCCTCTTGTCTGGAGAATTCCATGGGCAAAGGAGCCTGGCAGGCTACAGTCCATAGCATCATACAGAGTCAGACAGGACTAAAGCCACCAAGCAGCAGCAGCAGCAGCAGCGTAGCATATCAAATGAAGATAAGTGCCAATTAAAATAAAGCAAGGGCTTCCCTGGCGGTCCAGTGGTTGGGAGTCCACTTTGCAATGCAGGGGATATGGGTTTGATCCCTGGTCTAGGGTGATCCCACATGCTATGGGGCAACTAAGCCACGTGCGGCAACTACTGAGCCTGCACTCCAGCGCCCTCTAGCCACGACTACTGAGATGAGAAGCCGAAGTTCCTGAAGCCCACGCGCCCTGGAGCTGGTGCTCCACAGCAAGGGACGCCACCGCAGTGAGAAGCCCCTGCACGCACCTGGGGAGCAGATCCCGCTCACCACGACTAGAGAAAGCCTGCACACGGCAACGAAGACCCAGCCCAGCCAAAAGCAGACAAATAAAAAAGAGAGATAGAGTGTAGGGGTAGGAAGTGTGGGGAGCAGATGGGGCATGGAGAAAAGACTGAAGTTTTTAAACGAGGGATATTGAAAGCTTTATTGGGAAGCTGACTTTGGAGCAGAGAACTTAAGGGAGTAAAGGGGTAAGCCAAGGGGATATGGGGCAAGGACTCTAGCCAGAAGGAACACAGTGCCCAGATTTTGAGATGGGGACTTTCATGCATTTGAGGAATGGCAAAGAGGCAAGTATAACTGGAGGAGAGTGATTTAATGGGTTGAGAAATAGCAGATGAGGTCAAGGAGTGATGAGTGGGTGACAGACATAGGGCCAGCAGGCTGTGGTAAGGATTTTAGTTTAGTTTTTTTTTTTTTTAATAAGATGGAGATTTATTGTTCAGTTTTGAGCAGAAGTATTACATTATCTGGTTTCTGTTATAAAAGTGTATTCACTAGGTTGAATACACTGTAGGGCAATGGTCCTCCACCGAGGGTGATTCTCTCCCTCAGAGGCACTTGGTAACATCTGAAGACGTTTTTGTTTCTCATAACTCAAGAGGGACTGCTGGAGTACTACTGGCATTTAGTGGGTAGAGACTAGCGGTGCTGCTAAATGTCCCACAGTGCGCATGACAGTCTCCCACACCAAGAGCTATTAATAATGGCTGAGATGGAAAGACCTGTTGTAGGGAGAAAGGACAGAGACATGAAAACCAGCTAAGAGGCTATGGCAAAATGCAGGCACAGTTTGATAGTTGCTTGGACTGGGATCTTAAGAGTGAGATAGAAGTGGTCCAATTCTAGGCATATCTTGGAAGGAGAGACAGCGATGAGCCAGATGTGAGGGAAAGAGAGGTACTGTGAGTGCTTCCAAGATTTTGTGCCTTATAACTAGAAGGATGGAATTGTCATTTACTGAGAAAGAATTGTGGAAAGAGATCATTCTAAACATTTAAGTGGCAGCTTGATGTTTCTAGGAAATTCAAGTAGACAGTTGAATTTATGAATATGGAAATTGGCTGAGGAATCCAGCTAGAGACACGCATTTGCCAGTGTGTTATGATGGATAAAACTATGAGGCTGGATGGGGTCACCAAGGTTGTGAGAGCAGGTAGAAAGAGAACAGGAGCAAGGAAGGACTGACCTGATGTTTAGAGGTTAGATTTGGAGCTTGAGAAGGGCTCTGGGGAGGAAGCAACTGATTAAGACACTAAAGAAACAGGTATATGAGATGTTTCCAGGCATCTAGTGAAGACAGATGAGGACTGAGAATTGATCATACCCTGAGGCTACCATGTGAAAGTAACTAGTGACCTTGGCAGGAGTGGTTTTAGATCAGAGGCCTGATGGGTGTGTTCAAGAGCAAATAGGGGTGCCCTGGGGAGAGGATGCAGAAACTAGAGACTGAGTGCAGATCACAGACCAGCATTTCTGAAAATTCCCCATGGAAGAGTTCTAATGGACAAAGAGAAATATTTGTGTTTTAAAAATGCTCACCTCCTGATAAGCACTGTTTCTGTGAACAGATCACTTCCTCACCTCATATGTTGTTCCTGTCCCAAGCTACATCAAGGAGAACTTGCCTCTTTCTTTGATTTGCATTAGAAAACACGGAGAGGAAACACACGGATAAGAACACTCTCCACCAGCTGACCTGACCCTACTGAAGGTTTGCAGAGATGTGTGTAAATGTGAATGTCAGGGTGTTAGACATTGCAAAATCTCAAAACAAACCTTTAAAACCTAATACTGAATCCTTCTTTTCTTAAAAATATCCCTTTGCTGTTCTATCATAAACTCAGCAATGTCTTCTCTCTTCCCAAATTCTTGTTCGTTTCTAATGCTGAACAGTTTACGCTTCTCTGCCACTGTATCATCTCATATTAGCTCATCTCTAAGGATTTAAGTTTCACTACAAGTAATTTCTCAGAGTAGTTCCCCAAAAGAAATTCTGATGCTTGCCGTTAGAACAAGATTGATTCTCCTTGTTGCATAACAATATTCCTGTAACATTTTAAAGCCCAAATAGGCAGCCAGTGCGTGCTGTGTTAGAGTTTGTTTTTAAATCTATTAGATAACTGAAACTATATTAGGCATCCCTGCTGGCTCAGACAGTAAAGAATCTGCCTGTATTGCAGGAGACTCGGGTTCAATCCCTGGTCCAGAAAGATCCCTTGAAGAAGGAAATGGCTACCTGCTCCAGTGCCCTTGCCTGGAGAATATTCTTATTCACGGAGAATACCATGGACAGAGGAGCCTGGTATACTAGTCTAAGGAAACTTATACTGATACTATAGTATTTGTATAAAGTTTGTAGAGATTTTCTCTTCATTACTGCTAAGTTGTAATATAAGGTGTAGCGTCTACTTGATACAGTGAAACAAGACTTTCTATAGCTCTGTGCCCTATTTTCTCGAGAACTCTCTGAGGCATGGAGGTTTATTTTAAAAGATGGTTGTTGTAGACATATAAAGAATTAACTTATCTTTCCTGCTATCTTCAAAACAATTGAACATAACTACAAAAGCAAATGGGCTTATGTTTATTAAGTGTGGGCCGTGCTTAAAGGCTTTGCACCTTTTAACCTGTTTAATCTTTACTACAGACTTTTGAGGCTGTTATTTTTTCATTTTCCAGGTGACAAAATTTAAGCACTACATTGCTATGTTCTTGAATCACACAGCAGGAAATAGTGGATTTGTAATCCGAAACCATGTTTTTTAATTCCAGAATCTTAAGAATCTGGTGAAACAGATTCCCGAAATTTTGAGAATTCAGAAATTAAAATCTAAGTCACCTTGCTGCTGCTGCTGCTGCTAAGTCGCTTCAGTCGTGTCCGACTCTGTGCGACCCCATGGATGGCAGCCCACCAGGCTCTGCCGTCCCTGGGATTCTCCAGGCAAGAACACTGAAGTGGGTTGCCATTTCCTTCTCCAATGCATGAAAGAGAAAAGTGAAATGAAGTCACTGAGTCGTGTCCAACTCTCAGCGACCCCATGGACTGCAGCCTACCAGGCTCCTCCGTCCATGGGATTTTCCAGGCAAGAGTACTGGAGTGGGGTGCCATTGCCTTCTCTGAAGTCACCTTAATAAACTAAGTAATTTGATTGCTAGAGGAATAATGGAATAGCTATTTTTGTCAATTTCATGTTCATGTTAAAAAGTGATATGTGGTTCTTAGAGAAAATTTGTTTAAAAAAGAGGCGTGACTTAACAGTCTCTTTACCAGAAGATGTGTATTTTAAATGTTTTTCTCATGGTGGACTTTTTAAAAGTCACTTAGATGGCAGATAAAGTGACTCAGATTTCTATTGGAATATTTTGTTATTCATCCTATTAAATTTCCATTAATTATGGAAGTAGTTTTCAGTTTTCTTTGCTGTTACTGTATAGTTTGTAAATCAGTACATTCTATAAAGGAGTTTGTTTGATTATTTCTTTTAAGGACAACATGCTTTTATGAAGAATGTATTACTTTCCTGGCACACTGCTATACTTGTAGAGGAAGCATAGTTATTTTGTAAGAAGAATTTCTGGCTTCAGGGAGGTTGTGGTTTTATGAAGGAGAGAATATGATATTTATAGGAATGAATGGATTAGAGACTCACACTATATGGAATATAATTAAGCTCCAAAATTTTGTAGGGCAAAAATGTAGAACCATGTAGTTAAGGCTGTGGGATCATTGCAATGCTGTAGGCATGGAATGCGCATAAAAAGAACCTTCATCTTTACTTGAGTTCTGAAAAAAGAAGCAACTTTAGTCAGAGGTGGAGAAGAAAGGGGAGAAGTCATTTTGAGAACTGTGTGGTAGGGAAAGCCATGAAGTCTGTTTTTCTATAATGGAATAGAGAAGCTACTGGATAACTTGCATTACTGAACTTCATGAATAAGAAAGGTTAGCTTATTGTGGTGTTGATGATGGAGGTGGTGTTGATGATGGAGGTGGTGTTGATGATGGAGGTGGTGGTGATGATGGAGGTGGTGGTGATGGTGATGAGGGTCAGGATTTGCTATTTGTGAGTAGTAAAACTTTGGAGTTTTTTTCCTTCATAAAATATTTGTCTTGACTGCTGTAGATTTCACTCTCTGTGATTATATATCTTTTTTCTTTAAGTAGTGGGTACATTTGAGGTGATAGTCATTTAATACTATTCTCATTTTAATTGTATCAATTCATCTCATACTTGAGTTATCATTAGAGATATAATTTTTAAAATTGTGACTTTTCTTACCTTCTTTTTGATTAGGTAAATATTGAGTAGTATATATATGTTTCATTGATAGCTTCAAGTAATACTACTTTTTAAAATAAAATCTCTAGAGGCTCTTTTTTTTTGTTTATATTTATTTTTAATTGGAGGATAGTTGCTTTATAATGTTGTGTTGGTTTCCGCTGTACAGCAATGTGAATCAGCTGTAAGTATACACATATTCCCTCCCTCTTGAGCCTCCACCCCCTCATCCCTCACCCCCTCCCCTATCCCGCCTCCAAACCTGCCCCTCTAAGTCATCACAGAACACCCAGGTGAGCTCTCTGTGTTGTCCAGTAACTTCCCACTAGCTATCTATTCTGCACATGGTCTTTATATAGTTTGATCTAATTATGTATAATGTCTGTTCACTCCCAAAATGTTTTCTTCAATCAGAATTCCTAAAAATAATTGAATATACACTGGAGCTATTTAATGGTATGGTTTCTTGATGGGAACTAACATAAAGGTCTCTCTGTGGGTTAACATTACTAGTGCATTTTTTAGGGAATCAGATGAGGCAGTTCTTTGCCTTCTAGTTTACTAAGTGCTGTAGAGAAGTGAGTTTCTTCAAATGACTATCCTTTTCCTTCCTCTTAGGAATCATATAAATATGCTCTCCCATTTATGAAGGTAATTTATTTCTGAGAAACCTTTCACGTGGTGATTTTCTCATCAACCCAAAGAGCAGTTATCATGCCTTTTAATGGAAAATATTTTTTATATGTTGCTAACCTTCATTCTGACAACCATTTGTGCTGAAACAACACCAAACCCTATTAAAATGGACACAGTTACTTCAATATTTAACAATTATTTTAACACAGTTTAACAAGGCATTTTCCCCTTCAGTAATTATTCTATAATATGGCCATTTAGCCATTCTTGTTAAGCTGTTTTGCAGCTATTATGTGCTGTACACGTCTAAGATTGTACTAGCAAGCAAACCATATATACGATGCTCAGTGTTTATGATATTCAATTACTAATGCAAAATAGAAATAAACAAATCAATGAAAACAGTGCATTTTAGTGGGAATGATGCATGAGATTGTTACTGCTATAAACTAGCAAACTACAAGTACGCTAGATGGAGTGCAACACAAACCAGCTATAGAATTGAATTAACTAATTAAGTCAACAAGCATTTATTGAGTAGTTACTATGTGTGTTGTACTCAGCAATGGATTTTAAATGGCCTCTTCCGTTAGAAGCTTACAGTCTAGTGGAAGAGAAGTTTTTCATTATTTAGCTAGTTTGCAATATTGTGACATGTTCAATTTGTTTACCACCCACCTCCCTCCTTCCCTAGTTTTAAAAATTTCAGAGCTTCACAATTTTGGATTTACTCCTAAGTATAAATTTTCACTAATTTAATTAAGGTTTTTGCGAAAGATTTTTTTATCCTGAAAACAAATGCAAGTTTAGAAAGTGTTTAACTTAATCAGAACTTAGTTATAGAGGCCTCCGAAGCATTATTTTACATATTACAGCAGAAGTAGTTGGGCCTTTCAGTTATGCTCTTAAACTAGGAAATAGCTTTCAAAAAGTTGTTTGGATCTTCTTTGGATCTTCTTTGCTGTGTCAGGGCTCTCTCTAGTTGCCGTGAGCAAGGCCTGTTCTTCACTGTGATATAGGTTTAAGGTTTAGTTGCTCAGTTGTGTCCGACTCTTGTGAGCCCATGGCTACAGCCCACCAGGCTTCCCTGCCCATGGGATTCTCCAGGCAAGAACACTGGAGTGGGCTGCCGTTTCCTTCTCCATCATTGGGATGTAAGGGCTTCTCATTGTGGCGGCTTCTCTTGCTGCAGAGTGCAGACTCTAAGCACGCAGGCTTCAATAGTTGGGGTACACAGGCTTAGTTGTCTCATGGCGTATGAGGTCTTCCTGGACCAGGGATCGAACCTGTATCTCTTGCACTGCAAGGTGGATTCTTAACCACTGGACCACCAGAGAGGTCCCAGGAAATACCTTCTTTCAGCATCTTCTTGTGTCATTCATCATTGCACCAGCCTTGTGCCGTGTGGTCTGCTTTCTTTCCTGGTAATGTGGCTGGTGCTGGTCCAGTCATGGGCGCCTTCTCCTTTGGTACACCTGGCCCCATCCTCTCTCATTTGCTCAAAGACATCCCTTCAGCAGTTCTCTCTTCTCCTTCCTGTATCTTCAGTTCTCCCGCTTTACTGGGTCTTTCCCCGTCAGCATTAAACCTAAGCTAACCACACACATCCATACTCACTGCAGCTGCTACGCCATTTCTCTCCATTATTTTACAACTAAACTGCTTGAAAGAGTTGTCCGTCTGTACTGACTCCAGTCTCTTGCTTTCTCTTGTCTCTTGAGTGCACTCTGAATCAGGCTTTTGCCCCCAACACTGTATTAAAACTGCTCTTGTGAAGTTCAATAATGCTTCCACATTGCTACATCCAACAGGCAATTCTCAGTCTTCATCTTGAGCTGTCAACAGTATCGACACAGTTGCTCTCTCCAAACCCTTGAAACACATTTTTCATTTGTCTTTCAAGGCAATGCATTTTCCTGTTTGAGGGCTTTGTTTGTTCTCACCGGACATTCTTTCAAAGTCTAATTTATCCTCCTCTTCCCCTCTCTAGCTGTTCAATACTGAAGTGCCCAGGACTCCGGTTTTGCCTCTCTTCTCTTTGACACCTGCCTTGGCGGTGACTTCATCCAGCCTCATGGCTTAAATGCCATCTGCTGATACTGGATTCCCAAATTTATATTTCCAGCCTGGTTCTTGCTCCTTAACTCCAAACTTGTACATCCTACTGGCTATTTGATATCTACGTTTGGATGTCTAATGAATATCTCAAATTAACATGCTCAAATTTATCTTCAGATCCTAAACCACAATCTTCTTCCCTTCATAATCTTCCCTGTCTCAGTAAAGGAGAGCTTCATCCCTTCAAAAGTTGTTCAGATGAAAAAAAATCCTTGGATTTAGTGTCTTTTTCTTGCATGTTACACATCTAAGCCATCAATAAACTCTTTTGACCCCACAATCTAAATGTGTTTGGAGTCTGATCACTTCTTCACGTTTCCATAGCTACTATTCTCATTCTTGCCTAGCTCAACAGTTCAGCGTCATTGAACTGTGAAGTTAAAGTGGTCTGAGAAAATGAGATGCTTGAATTTACCCAGGTTTGGGGAAGGATATTGAACTTACCTGGTGATGTTGCACTCCTGCTCAAACATTCCAATGGATTCCCATTAAAATATCATATATTAACACATTTGTGGACTCGAGAAAAATGGTATGGATGAACCTGGTTCCACTGCAGAGGTGGAGCTGTGGATGGAACTGTAGAGATGCTGATGTAGAGAATAGCATGTGGACACATGGGGGAAGGGGATGGTCGGGATGAATTGGGACATTAGATTTGACATAAATACACCACCATGTGTGAAATAGGTAGCTAGTGGGAACCTGTGGTATATCATAGGGAGCTCAGCTTGGTGCTCTGTGATTACCTAGTGGGGTGGGAGGCCCAAGAGGGAGGGGATATATGTGTACATACACTGATTCACCTCTTTGTACAACAGAAACTAACAAAACATTGTAGAGCAATTATGTGGTGGTTTAGTCACTAAGTCGTGTCTGACTCTTGCGACCCCATGGACTGTAGCCTGCCAGGCTCCTCTCTCCGTGGGATTCTCCAGGCAAGAATCAATTATACTCCAATTAAAAAAACTGATATCTTAAAAAATAGTAAAGTAATAGAATCCAGAATTCTTCCTTTTGCCTGCAAAACCTGTGAGGATCTGGCCTCTCCAACTTTATCGCCTGCTTCTCTCTTGCTCAGTGTCTCTGTCTCAGCGGCAGTGCCATCCTTGTGTTTTCTCCAGCATACCAAGTGTGCTGTAGCCTTGGATATTCAAACTCATTCTTCCATCATCCCGGAATAGGTATGTACATGGCTGAAACATCACCATTTCCAGTGAGGTCTTCTTTGATCCTGCTGCTAAGTCACAGCCTTGCTGATCACTCCCCATGTCTTTTTGCTGGTTTACTTTTCTCCATAGCGCTTATAATTACTTCCCCAACATGTGTTTTCTCTATGTCTTCTCTTATTATTTGTCTCCGACCTGCCTCTTCTCCTCTGCCGCATGCTAATGTTCTGTGAGAATAGACATTTTGGTCTCTTTGCTGCTTTGTCCTCTCTGCATAGAACAGTGGCTAACCCAAGGAAAGTGATCAATCAGCTATTGTTGAATGAGCAAGTAATCTCCAACTTCTTCCTCTGAAAACTGTCTTTGCCACAATAGAAAGCAGAAAGAGGCAAATTTTGACTACTTTGTGAATGAATAAAATAGGATTTTTTAAAAAATAAACAAAGAAATAGTGATGATGTGGTCTTCCTAGGTAGCTCAGTGATAAAGAATCTGCCTCCCAATACAGAGATGTGGGTTCGACCTCTGAGCTGGGAATATCCTCTGGAGAAGGAAATGGCAACCCACTTCCGTATTCTTGCTTGCAAAATCCTGTGGACTGGGGAGCCTCGCAGGCTTTAGTCCATGGAGCTCCAAACGAGTCATACATGACTTAGTGACCAAATAACAACAACAGCTAAACTACCAAGGAACTCTTTTCTTGTTTGTTTTTTGGCAAATGTGGATGAAAGAGGTGAAATATGAATTAGTTGTAGTTGAACCACTGTCTCATTAGGGTTTATGTATTGGAAATTGTTGGTGAAAAATGGGTGAGTTGATAACTAGAAGTATTGAGTTTTTGGTTCATTATCTTGGCAGTTCTAGACTGAGGCTGTTAAGAGGCTATACTTTGCAGCTGGGATGATTTTGCAACCTGAAAATGAAATAAGCATCATTGTCTATTGACTCTTTTTCTCCTTGTTCTTTGAAATGAAAACAACATTGTTTCATGTATTTGATGACATTTGTGAATATCTCTTGTATACTAGACACTGTTCTGTTAGATACTGAAGAATATACAGGTCATCACAGAGACAGCAATCCCCATCCTCACTGGGCTTATATTTTAATAGGAGAGAGAAACAAACAAACAATAAACTATATAATGTTAGAAATTAATAACTACTTTAGAGACCATAATGTAGAGAAGTAAGTGTTGGAAATGTTGGCTGGGGGAGGGTTGCAGTTTTAAAAAGGTGGGATAGTCAGGGAATGCCTTGCTGAAATGGAGACACTTGATTCAAAATCCTAAAGAGTGCACAAACTCTAAGGAAGAGGTGATCTGACTTGTTGAAGAACCAGTGTGCCTGATGCAGAGTGAGTGAGACTGTCAGGGGAGATGAAGTCTGAGAGCTAGCTAGGCCACGTGGTGAAGTCCTGTTGGTTAGCCATTGAATGACATACACTTTTATTTTGAGCAAAGGCCTTTCTTTAGAGGCTCAGGCTACCATAACAAGCTACCGTAAACTGGGTGGCTTACACAACAGAAATTTATTTTCTCATAGTTCTGCAGGCTGGAAATCTGAGATCAGGGTGCCAGTATGATTGAGTTTCAGCGAGAGCTGTCTTCCTGGTTTGCAGGCACCCACCTGCCTTCTGTGCCTTCACGTGGCACGAGTGTGTGCTGAGTCGCTTCAGTCGTGTCCAACTCTTTGCGACCCTATGGACCATAGCCCACCAGGCTCCTCTGTCTATGGGATTCTCCAGGCAAGGACACTGGAGTGGGTTGCCATTTCCTTCTCCAGGGGATCTTCCCGACCCAGGGATCGAACCCACATCTCCTGCAACTCCTGCATTGCAGGTGGATTCTTTACTGCTGAGCCACTGGGTGAGTCCTTTCATTTGGCAGAGAGAGACAAAGCAAGCTCTGGTGATTATTCTGATGAGAGCACTGATCCCATCATGAGGACCCATTCTTTTAACCTTCTGAGCCTGACGATCTTCCTCCAGAAGGCCCCATCTCCAAATACCATCACATAGGGAGTTAGGGCTTCAGTGTCTGAATTTTGGCAGATATAATTCAGTCCGTAGCAGACATGATCTGCCATAACTTACATTTTAAGGGCTCACATGGACTGGCTGTCTCGTAAGGAATAGATAGGTGGGAGGAGGGGAGCCACGCACAAGCAGAGAGAAGCAATTATATTAATCCAAGAAATAATGTACTATATTGAACCAGCGTCATAGAAGTGAAGGTGGTGAGATTTGGGCAGATTCTGAATATTTTGAAGGAAGGAGCGATAGAGTTTACTACTTTATGGTAGGCCTTCAAGTAAAGCTTTGATGTCAGTTCCTCCCAACTACAGTTTAGAAAATTATGACAAGGTTGAAAAACTATGAGCTTTCTCTCATCCCAGACAACCCCAAAGTGGCTTATTTTTCTGTGTATCTACAGTGAAAAGGAGCCGTCTTTTTGTGATTCCTCTACTTTTCTTGCTCATTTGCAATTAAATAGCAAGATAACTAGTATTTTCTATGTTTTCTAGATGGAACAGCTGTATGTAGAACAAAATAATGGTTGTAATAATCCTCTTCTGAGAGTGAGTTGCTTCCTTCACTGGCTATTGGTCAATCTGGAATTAATTATAGCCAAATTGCAATCCAAAGCCCTAAAGAAAGGGAGGAGCATTTCATTAAAGTCTAGGCGGGGAATTGCTGCCTATTCCTGGGGATGCACTGGCAGTCGGGCAGTTTTAAAAGAAAGGTGACAATCGCTGTAAACTTGAGAGCTAAAATAGCTTAGCTATTTAAATCAGAAGGTTTTTCCAAATAGCTTCATTTCAAGAAGCTGAGACTGAGGGATAGTTATGTAAATTAGGGTTAAGTATCTAAAAGTCAATTAAGGCACGAGGCTCTGAGGAGAGAAAGAGTCAAAATGTTTTTTTTTTTTCCCTTTGTCCCTGTTTAATTGTGACAGTGTCCTTTATCTAATTCAGAACTTTTCAGGTTTCCACTGTAAAGATTTGCAGTGATTATTTATTGATTTATTATTGTTTCTAAGGTTTAGGCATTCTAAGTGATAATCATAATCAGGGCATCACTTTGCCTTTGGCATTAAGGTCTTTTGATCTTATCAGATAAGGAAATGTAGTAAACCTTTGTGTGTCTGTGTGTGTGTATGTGTGAGTGTGTGCTGGTCGCTCAGACGTGTTTGACTCTATGACCCCGTGGACTGTAGCCCTCCAGGCTCCTCTGTCCATGGAATTCTCCAGTCAAGAATACTGGAGTGGGTAGCCATTTCCTTCGCCAGGGAATCTTCCCCGATTAAACCCAGGGGTCTCCTGCATTGCAGGCAGATTCTTTACCATCTGCGCCACCGGGGAAGCCTAAAACCATAGAATATCTACTTACAGTTTTTGGGGTGAGACGCAGATGCGCTGTTGTAACCTGAGTGAGGCATACATAGTTTGTTTACTCTCTTTTTCAAATATAGGAGATGGATCCTCAGTAAACTATATAAAATTCAACTTTGCTGTATATGAAGAGATTACAACAAGCAAAAATATGTTAGAAAAAAATTAGCTAATATAGAAGTGATATAATTATTTGAGAATGAAGTGTTACCATAAAATCAGCTATTTTTCAGGTTTACATTATGACTTTATCTACTGTGACACTACAGGGATCTAGGTTTGAGACTAAAACTTTTAGAAAGATTTCAAGTGGAAAGTGGACTACTGGTCCATCTTCTAGCTTAAAATTTTCACTCCTGCTTTTGAGAATTTTGATACCTCTGCTGTGGTCTTTGAAATGTAAAACAGACTGAAGTGTGAAACAAACCTTAGCCTGTAAGGGAGGTTGCAGTATACAAGCAGAGCAGATCTAATATGGTTGTTGTAAATGAAGCCTTTAGGGCATTTTTAAGCTTTTAAAGGGTAATTTTGAAAGAGAGGGTGGGTCTCAAATGCCGTTTTTTCACTTGGAAGAATTTTAATGGTTTATAACTTAGATTTATTCTTTATTGGCTTTGTTTTTTTCCTTATGGGTTTTACCTTCATATGGGAAATAATTCATGAATGACCTAGAATGTGTCTCCAATAATATAAAATAGACTGGTTTTTAGCTTTTAAATTGTTTAGCAATTCTTTTTATTTTACAGACTGAAAAATATTCACTAAACTGTAAAATAATTGTTAAGTTGATAATGTCTGTGATCATTTAGCTTTTAAGTGCATTGAGATATAGCCTATCTATTTTTATTAATATTAATAAAGTCATGGTATGAAACTTGATGAGCTAAATTTCTCTAGTGGACAAAACCAGTACTCCATGTCTGTAGCAGAAATTTGGGTATACCTCTAATCATAATTTCTTAGATATATTGTTATGAATTAAATTGTATCTCACCCAAATTCTTATGTAAATGAAGGAAGATTGTATATACTCACAAGAAAGATTTAATTTTCCTTGTGAGTATATCTGGACATGGGAGATAATTAAGAGGTTCAGTTCAGTTCAGTTCAGTCACTCAGTTGTGTCCGATCTTTGCGACCCCATGAATCGCAGCACGCCAGGCCTTCCTGTCCATCACCAACTCCTGGAGTTCACTCAGATTCACGTCCATCGAGTCAGTGATGCCATCCAGCCATCTCATCCTCTGTTGCCCCCTTCTCCTCCTGCCCCCAATCCCTCCCAGCATCACAGTCTTTTCCAATGAGTCAACTCTTCGCATGAGGTGGCCAAAGTACTGGAGTTTCAGCTTCAGCATCATTCCCTCCAAAGAAATCCCAGGGCTGATCTCCTTCAGAATGGATTGGTTGGATCTCCTTGCAGTCCAAGGGACACTCAAGAGTCTTCTCCAACACCACAGTTCAAAAGCATCAATTCTTTGGCGCTCAGCCTTCTTCACAGGTAACTGAGGGTAAATGAAATCATAAGGGTAGCATCCTAATCCATTAGATCTGGTGATTCTGTAAAAAGAGGAAATGAGTGAAATCTCTATCTTTCACATGAGGACACAACAAAAAGATGGCTGTCTACAAGGGAAGAAGAAAGAGAGCTCTCTCTAGAATGTAACGCTGCTGGCAACCTGAACTCAGATTTCTAGGTTCCAGAACTGAGAGAAATTGAATCTTTGTTTAGGTCACCCAGTAGGAAAAGGGTATGTCAAGGCTGTATATTGTTACCCTGCTTATTTAACTTATATGCAGAGTACATCATGAGAAATGCTGGTCTGGAAGAAGCACAAGCTGGAATCAAGTTTGCCAGGAGAAATATGAATAACCTCAGATATGCAGATGACACCACCCTTATGGCAGAAAGTGAAGAGGAACTAAAAAGCCTCTTGATGAAAGTGAAAGAGGAGAGGGAAAAACTTGGCTGAAAGCTCAACATTCAGAAAACTAAGACCATGGCATCCTGTCCCATCATTTCATGGCAAATAGATGAGGAAACAGTGGAAACAGTGGCTGACTTTATTTTTGGGGCTCCAAAATCACTGCAGATGGTGATTGCAGGCATAAAATTAAAGATGCTTACTCCTTGGAAGGAAAGTTATGACCAACTTAGACAGCATATTAAAAAGCAGAGACATTACTTTGCCAACAAAGGTCCATCTAGTCAAGGCTATGGTTTTTCCAGTAGTCATATATGGATGTGAGAGTTGGACTGTGAAGAAAGCTGAGTGCTGAAGAATTGATGCTTTTGAACTGTGGTGTTGGAGAAGACTCTTGAGAGTCCCTTGGTCTGCAAGGACATCAAACCAGTCAATCCTAAAGGAAATCAGTCCTGAATATTTATTGGAAGGACTGATGTTGAAGCTGAAACTCCAGTACACTGGCCACCTGATGTGAAGAGCTGACTCATTTGAGAAGACCCTGATGCTGGGAAAGATTGAAGGTGGGAGGAAAAGGGGATGACAGAGAGTGAAATGGTTGGATGGCATTACTGACTCAATGGACATGAGTTGGGGTGAACTCTGGGAGTTGGTGATGGACAGAGAGGCCTGGCATGCTGCAATTCATGGGGTTGCAAAGAGTCGGACATGACTGAGCGACTGAACTGAATGGAACTGAAGTCACCCTGTCTATGATATTTTGTTTTTGCAGCCCAAGCTATCTAATACTTCCATGCATGAGCGTGGGCTTGAGTCATTTGCAAGAATGCTTAGATTGTGGTGGGTATGACAGTGAGGACAAGGCCAAAATAAAGACCGTAGAAACCACCTGAATTATGCTGGTCTCTGTATTACAATTCTATTTTGCTTAAATTATTTTGATCATTTAAGAAGTTATTGCTTTAAGTTTTAACATATCTGTTCATTTGCCTCACCTCTCCCTCTCTTCTGTAATGAAAAAAGGCCTGTGATTAGAAAGAACTTTAATCGTGTAAAGTCTCCATAGTCAATATCATAGTGATCAGCAAACTTTTTCTGTAAGGGCTCAGATACAAAGTATTTTCAGCTTTGTGAACCATGCCATCTTGGTTGCCACTTTTTAACTCTGTCATTATGTCAAGGAAAAGGCAACCATAGACAACATATCAATGAATAAACATGGCTATGTTCCAATAAAATATTGTGACAAAGGTCCATCTAGTCAAAGCTATGGTTTTTCCAGTAGTCATGTACGGATGTGAGAGTTGGACCGTAAAGAAGCCAGTGAACTGATGATTTTGGTGTGGTGATGGAGAAGACTCTTGAGAGTCCATTGCGCTGCAAGGGGATCAAACCACTCAATCCTAAAGGAGATCAACCTTGAATATTCAGTGAGATGTTGACTGACCTGAAGACTGATGCTGAAGCTGGAGTTCCAGTAGTTTGGTAACCTGATACGAAGAGCCCACTTATTGGAAAAAATCCTGATACTAGGAAAGTTTGAAGGCAAAAGGAGAAGGGAGTGGCAAAGGATGAGATGGTTAGATAGCATCTCCAACCCAATAGATATGAATTTGTCAAACTGCAGGAGATAGTGAAGGAAGGGCAACCTGGTGTGCTTAGTCCACGGGGTTGCAAAGAGTTGGACATGACTGAGCAACTAAACAGCATCAACATGCCCAGCCAGATTTGGCCCATAGGCTGCAGTTTGCTGAATCCTGCATTACTTGATAACCTCTTTTTCAATAATATAAAAATTACAAATCCCTCAAACCAAAGAATTCTTATTAGGGATTTGTTTTTTCTACATTTTTAAAAATAAATGCTTAAGAATTAAGCTGATTTTCATTTAGATGACTATTATAACTAATACTGTGGGCAAGAATCCCTTAGAAGAAATGGAGTAGCACTCATAGTCAAAAACCGGTCTGAAATGTAGTACTTGGGTGCAATCTCAAAAATGACAGAATGATCTTGATTCATTTCCAAGGCAGAGCATTCAGTATCATAGTAATCCAAGTCTGTGCCCCAACCACTCATGTCAAAGAAGCTGAAGTTGAATGGTTCCATGAAGACCTACAATACCTAGAAATAAAACCCCAAAAGGATGTCCTTTTCATCATAGGGGACTGGAATGCAAAAGTAGGAAGTCAAGAGATACCTGGAGTAACTGGCAAGTTTGGCCTTGGAGTTCAAAATGAAGCAGGGCAAAGGCTAAGAGTTTAGCCAAGAGAATACAATGGTCATAGCAAATATGCTCTTCCAACAACACAAGAGATGACTCTACACATGGACATGACCAGATGTTCAATATTGAAATCTCAGATTGATTATATTCTTTGCAGCCAAAGATGGAGAAGCTCTATACAGTCAAGACTAGGAGCTGACTGAGGCTCAGATCATGAACTCCTTATTGCAAAATTCAGACTTAAATTGAAAAAATTAGGGAAAACCATTAGACCATTCAGGTATATCCTAAGTTAAATCCCTTATGATCATACAGTTGAAGTGACAAATAGATTCAAGGGATTAGATCTGATAGACACAGTGCCTGAAGAACTATGGATGGAGGTTTGTAACATTGTATAGGAAGTGGTGATCAAAACCACCCCCGAGAAAAAGAAATGCAAAAAGACAAAATGATTCTCCGAGGAAGCCTTACAAATAGCTGATAAAAGAAGAGAAGCGAAAGGCAAAGGAGAAAAGGAAATATATATCATCTGAATGCAGAGTTCTAAAGAACAGGAGGAGACAAAGTGATCAATGCAGAGAACTAGAGGAAAACAACAGAAAGGGAAAGACTAGAGATCTCTTCAAGAAAATGAGAGATACCAAGGGAACATTTCATGCAAAGATGGGCTCGATAAAGGACAGAAATGGTCTGGACCTAACAGAAGCAGAAGATATTAAGAAGAGGTGGAAAGAATACATAGAAGAATGATACAAAAAAGCTCTTAATTGCCCAGATAACCACAATGGTGTGATCACTCAACTGTGTCCAGACGTCCTGGAGTGTGAAGTCTAGTGGGCCTTAGGAAGCATCACTATGAACAAAGCTAGTGGTGGTGATGGAATTCCAGTTGAGCTATTTCAAATCTTGAAAGATGATGCTGTGAAAGTGCTGCACTCAGTATGCCAGCAAATTTGGAAAACTCAGCAGTAGCCACAGGACTGGAAAAGGTCAGTTTTCATTCCAATCCCGAAGAAAGGCAATGCCAAAGAATGTTCAAGCTGCCGCACAGTTGCACTCATTTCACATGCTAGTAAAGTAATGCTCAAAATTCCTCAAGCTAGGCTTTGACAGTTTGTGAACTGAGAACTTCCAGATATTCTGGATTTAGAAAAGGCAGAGGAATGAAAGATCAAACTGCCAACATCCGTTGGATCATAGAAAAAACAAGAGAGTTCCAGAAAAACATCTGCTTCATTGACTTTGCCAAAGCCTTTGACTGTGTGGATCACAACAAACTGTGGAAAATTCTTCAAGAGATGGGAATACCAGACCATCTTACCTGTCTCCTGAGAAACTTGTATGCAGCTCAAGAAGCAACAGTTAGAAACAGACATGGAACTAGGGACTGGTTCTGAATTGGGAAAGGAGTGCTTATAAGCAGAGTGCATCATGTGAAGTGCCAGACTGGTTGAAGTACAAGCTGGAGTCAAGACTGCAGGGAGAAATATCAATAACCTCAGATATGCAGATGACACCACCCTTATGGCAGAAAGTGGAGAGGAACTAAAGAGCCTCCTGATGAGAGTGAAAGAGGAGAGTGAAAAAGCTGGCTTGAAACTCAACATTGAAAAAACTAAGATCATGGCATCTGGTCCCATCACTTCAAGGCAAATAGATGGTTAAACAGTGGAAACAGTGAGTGACTTTACTTTTTTGGATTCTAAAGTCACTGTAGATGGTGATTGCAGCCATGAAATTAAAAGATGCTTGCTCCTTGGAAGAAAAGCTATGACAAACCTAGACAGCATATTAAAAAGCAAAGACATTACTTTGCTGACAAAGGTCCGTAGATTGAAAGCTATGGTTTTTTCAGTAGTCAAGTATGGATGTGATAATTGCATGATAAAGAAGGCTGAGTGCTGAAGAATTGATGCTTTTAACTGTGGTGTTGAAGAAGACTCTTGAGAGTCCCTTGGACAACAAGGAGATCAAACCAGTCAATTCTAAAGGAAGTTAATCCTGAATATTCGCTGAAAAGACTGATGCTGAAGCTGAGACTCCAATAAGTTGACCACCTGATGTGAAGAGCTGACTCGTTGGAAAAGACCCTGGTGCTGGGAAAGATTGAAGGCCAAAGGGGAAGGAGATGACAGAGGATGAGGTGGTTGAATGGCATCACTAACTTGATGGACATGAGTTTGAGCAAGCTGTGGGAAGTGGGAATGATGAACAGGGAAGCCTGGTGTGCTGCAGTCCGTGGGGTCACAAAGAGTCAGGCAGAACTGAGAGACTGAACTGAACTGAACTGACCTAAGTGACTGAACAACAGCAGCAAAGAATTAAACTGAATTGGTACATTCAAAACAATTAGTACACTTTGTTCTTAAAGACATTTGTTTTGATCTTAAGTATATAAAGAATACGTACATTAATGAAATTTGCCTTTCTATTAATAAGCAATAAGTATATACTATATTTTAATATATATAGTAGTGTGTAATATTGCTATATGTCAATTTATTTTATCCATAAACTTAAAAACTCAATACTGTATATTTTATACTATCTTTTTATAGATACAGATTACATATATCAGTTCAGTTCATTTGCTTAGTCTTCCTTACAAATAGCTCAGGAGGCCTTACAAATAGCTGAGAAAAGAAGAGAAGCAATTACATGTATATTCATGTCTTGATTATTACATACTATATTCATATCCTGTATTACATATTCACAGTAAGGCTATTATATCAAATGCCCTTATATAATTTATTTCACATTGTCAGTGAAAATGAATGATATCTGGAAGCTTTGATTTTGTCAGGATTGCAATGTCCATTTTTCTCTACAACCTCTTATTTCAAATTAAGAAAGGAGATAGTGGGGAATAGCTGAGATTTAGGAGAGGAGAGATGTGAGGTAATTGTCTTAGAGGGTAGGAGAGCATAAGTAAAAAAAAAAAATACAGTATAACTGTGGCATAGCAGAGGGGCCCACTATATGGTCATAAATTTAAAGTTTATACCCTTAGCAAGTCAGTGCAGACACAGGATAGGTGTAACATTGGGTATAACTGGGGTAGAAGTTTTGCCAGATGAGAATGATGGCAAGATGGCCATCCCTTCCCTCTCTTTATTAAATAATTTTGATGATGCCTGTATCAGCAATTCTGTGTGAAATTATCCAAAATCATAGACTTTGGGTGGGAGAGGAAAAGAGGCTTTGAAAATGTGTAGAATTAATGGGTTGAGGCTCCTAGGGAAGAGGATGAAGCACTGAAGCAGAAGTGGCAGGACAAGGTTGTGAACACAGGATGCTGAAAACAGGAGTGCAATGCTTGAAATGAAGACACGTCTCAGTGATAAAAGGTTGACAGTGTCCAGTGTAGAGCATTGGCCGGATGTGGTCAGTGGAGGACACTAGACCTAAGAAGGTCAATGCCTCTCAAGGGTCTTTGGGGGTTATCAGTGAGAACAGGGAAACATCCAAGTAGGATAATCAAAGAATGCTGGAAAATCACTGTTTGGGGGTCATCAATGAGGCATCTTTTCATGAAATGCGATGCCTGGAGGCAATGGCAGATGAATTCAGGAAACTGGTGGTATCAATGGCATTTATTCAGGAAACTGAGAATTTTAGGGTGATGGAAGAGAAGCTACTTAGCCTGTAAGTATAATAGCTTTAAACAACGAGGATGACACTTCCAGGCTTGTATGTCATGGGAAGTGAAATAAATCATCCCCATCTCAGAGAGTGTCCTTCAAGATATAGCCAGGTTTCAATTAGAGCTAGAAAGAAAAAAAAAAACCAAACACTCAGAAAAGAAATGAAGGAGACAGGAGAATTTGCTAATGATACATAGGAAGTTCCAGAGGGTAGAATGAAAGAGCTTGAATAGATGTGAATTTGAATTGGATTAAGGAATGTACATATGTAAATATGTCAGACTGGAGATGCCGAGGGATGCTCCGGATGCTTGGGATTCTGATGGTGCAGAGTTGAATAGGCTTGACCGTCTACTAAGGAAGCCAATAGTCAAATCCAAGTAGGACTTCTTTGTACAGTGTTTTTCTTACGCAATTTTTTATGCCTAAGAAAAGGAAGAATTGTGTTGGGAAATGAGAGGGGTGAAAGTCAGGTCACAAATAAATGCTGCTCTGTGGCTCTCCTTTAAATTCTTTTTTTTTTTTTTAATTTTTATTTATTTTTTTATTTTTTAAATTTTAAAATCTTTAATTCTTACATGCGTTCCCAAACATGAACCCCCCTCCCACCTCCCTCCCCACAACATCCCTCTGGGTCATCCCCGTGCACCAGCTCCAAGCATGCTGTATCCTGCATCAGACATAGACTGGCGATTCAATTCTTACATGATAGTATACATGTTAGAATGTCATTCTCCCAAATCATCCCACCCTCTCCCTCCCTCTGAGTCCAAAAGTCCATTATACACATCTGTGTCTCTTTTCCTGTCTTGCATACAGGGTCATCATTGCCATCTTCCTAAATTCCATATATATGTGTTAGTATACTGTATTGGTGTTGAAAGTGGCATGTTTCGGATCTACCTGTTATCTGGGTTATGAGTCAGATATCTCAGTGTTTGGAATTTGAGAGCTCAAGAAGTGTTGTCTTGCCCCATTTATTAGACACTGGTGACTTTTAACACATTTAAACTAGCACACTAAGATAGGCCTGAAAATAGCTCATCTCAACATTTCTAAGTCTATGCAGTCAGTTCTCGAAACTAATATTTCTTAAACTTTGCCTCCCTCAGCACACAAATGGGTAGTGTACGTGTGCTCAGTTGCTGACTCAGGTCCAGCTCTTTGTAGCCTCATGGATTGTAGCTGCCTAAGTACATTCACACAAGCCACATGAATTAACAGTTGTCATCCCAACCCATTCATTCTCTCCCATGAAGCACTGCAGAAAGCAAAGGTATGGGAATTGTCTTGGTATATTAACCTTGATCCCGCTATATCTTTAAAGAGAGAAAGGACTTAGTAAGCTTTAACACTTTCTTGAAATTTGTAGTAACATCTTTGCAGTACCTGTGACACACTTCACATCTGAGCTTGATTGTCTGAGATTCAGTCTAGGCTCAGTACAAAAAGCATGTCAACTATAACACAGCACTATATTGTTCAAAATAAATCAACTGCTGTCTAAGAAAGAGGATCAGCGTATTTCCTTTTCTGTAATCATTTATTTGTAGTTTTTTTTTTAAATCTCATCTTCAGTGACTGATATATTTGAAAACAGATACACAAAATCTGACACTGTCAGGGCAGATCCTCAATTTTGCTATTTGCTAGGTTTAAAAAATGTGACACGTTCTGAAACATTAAATGTGTCCTCTGAAATTGACTGCTTAAGCACTCTCCTTCCCCACCCTTCCCTTGCTCCCCGCTTCGCTTCTCAGGAATAGGTGTTCGGTGAGGGCACCTTCTTGCTGCACAAGCTGTGAAAACATGGGCTGAGGAGGCATGAAGCTTACTAAGTCACCTCTGTCCTTTGAGCTCTAATTTATTTGACATTTGTGATGTCAAATGGGCAAACATAAACATCTTCACCTTAGAACTCTTGTTTTCCCCACCGAGCCTGCTCCATCTTCCATCTTCATTTTAAAAAACGGCAGCCCCATATACAGGCTACTTAGGTAAAATATTGAAGAGTCAGTCTCGATTCTGTCTTCTGTACAGCCTTCCTGCAGGTCAGCAGCAAGGCCTGTAGGCTTTTATCTTCAGCGTGTATCCTGTGCTTTATTCATTCTCCCCATTTTTGCTGCTACTCCCTGGTCCGTGTTACCGTCTTTTTCCTCCTGGATTATTTTCCAGGCAAGAATACTGGAGTGGGGTGCCATTGCCTTCTCCTGGATTATTGAACCAACTTGTAAACTACTCTCTCTCACAAGTTTTTTGCAACATTCTCTACTGCCCAATTTTGTTGTTAAACAACAACCAAGACTGAGCTTTTAAAAATGTAAATGACATTTCCATCAGTCTTGCCCTGTATGACCAGGCTACCGGAAATGGCTGTCCTCTTGCTCTCTGTCCACCCGCCACTCCACCAGCCCCTGCCGCACCTATACCCTACTCACCTGACTGGCCTTCCCTCTTAATGATAGAAACTAATCAGTAGATGCTGATGGACGTGACTCTGGTCCCAAGTAGGGATTTCTCTAAGTTTTTAGATCAGAAAGGCTCCGCTGTGACAGTTTAACAAAGAGAAGACATCTGCCCGATGAAAGTTGTTAACTCAAGGGCCTAGGAGAGATGTGCCTTCTTTTTCCCTGGTAACTGGTGAGCCGCCTTGAGGTCAGGTCCCCCTAACTGCGAGTCCCCCTTTCCCCGTATTAGGGGAGACTGCTGCCCCGTCCTGCCTGCAGCCTGTCGTCCGTGATGGAGTGTACGCTCCGGGAACTTCTTGCTTCACGTGGGTAGATCCCCCGTCTGTTAAACCACTGGTGTCTCTTGCTGACTGCAGGGTTGTTTCTTTGGTTTTAATGCTGGGCAAGCGCAGGGCTTGCGTGCCTGCAGGATGCGCCCCTGCACGCCCTCTGCTGCTCCCCTTCAAGTCTAGGGCAAGTTCTCTCGTCAGTCTATGAGGCCCTCTGGGATCTGACTCCTGTTTGCCTTTCTGGCAGGACCCATCATTGCCTGTGTGCTTACTGACCTCTGTTAATATGACTTCTTTTTACGCTTCTTGAATGCACCATTCTCATTTCTTCCTTTGAATTATCGCTCCTTCATTCTGAAATGCTTTTTCACTGGAGACTAATTTGGAGAATATGTTCAAATGCCCCCGCTCAGCAGAGATAGAGACATTCCATGATGATCTGATCAAAAGTAACTACCCATTAGACCCTGTCTCCTTGGCTGTATTTATTTTTCTTTATAGCATGAATATGCCATTGTATTGTAAGTTTTGCCATTTATGTGATAGTGTCTACTTATTCTGTTGGAAATTTCATGAGGGTGGGGATTTTATCTTAACCATGCATGATTTCTCAGTGCCCAGTGTATGGGAACATAACTTGCCACCCCAAAATATGTCTGTCTTGAGGATTATTTAGGGATGATTGTTCTTAAGAAACAAAAGACTCAGGAAGAGCTTTTACCTCCTCCCTTTAACTGCCTAAAGATGTTTAGATAAAGGGCTTATTCCAGGAAGAGGAACTATCACCATAAATAAAGTATAGTATGAGCTAGGTATAGTAGACTAGGGGACACTTAGCAAGTCCTGTTTTATAAAGTCCTCTCTGGGTCCCACCATCTCTGCATGGCACAGCAAACATTTGTTTACCAGCAAACTTCTGTTTACCAAACATTTGCTCTTTTTTCATCTTCTTGTAAGTTGCTTTTCTTTCCTTTGAAGTCCCAAACCCCTGCCCTCTTCTCCTTCTCTCAGATGGTATGTAAGCTTTATTTGTCTAACTTGTCCTTGAACCTCATATTCTTATAGAATCCCTGAAATATGTAATTAAATTTTATTTTCTCCTGTTAATCTGTCTCATGTCACTTTAACTCTTGGACCAGTCAGAAGAACATAGAAACAGGAATTTTTTTTTTCTTCCTCCACCCTAGATGGAGGAAGATGCTCAGTAAACATGTATTCAATAAGTGAATTATTGAAATATCAGTATTTGATTATAAATTACCCCTAGTTCACTAATTTTTTTTCTTTTCTAAGTTTAATCAATGTCTCAATTATTTTAAGTCAGCAGGACCCAATTTAAAAATTAAACCTTATTTTGAACTCCAATAGAGACAAAAAATGCAAGCAGAAGCTGTCATTAATGGGATGGGGGTTAGTGGGTTTTCTTCACTCTCCCCTTTCTCCAAAAGGTATGGATTGAAGTATTACATACTTAATTTTAATAGAAATATTTTTACCAGTCCAGGCTTGAGCTCTTTTCAAACTAATAGAAAAGTTAATATCAAAGTATTACCTAAAGGCCAGTATTAGAAAAATCTTCACAGAGTGGCTAAGGAGAATCTCCTAAACATTAGATCATGAAATTGAGTTTTTAAGAGAAGAAAGACTATCTAATTCTTCTTAGGAAAGCATTTTATCCAGTAAATCAGTCAAGTTCTAATTTCTGGAATAATTGGCTTCTCAGGTGGCTCAGTGGTAAAGCACCCGCCTGCCACTATAGAAGACCCCAAAGATATGGGTTTGATCCTGGGTCAGGAAGACACCCTAGAGGAGGAAATGACAACTGACTCCAGTATTCTTGCCTGGAAAATCTCATAGACAGAGGGGCCTGGTAGGCTACAGTCCATGGGGTCACAAAGAGTCAGACGCGACTGAGCATGCACACATGCATACAGTACCCAATTTTTGGAATAATTCTATGTGGAACTTGATAATTTTTTGCTTATTTAATGATAATAATTATAAACCACTCCTTTGCTGCTTAATAAAATATAGGAAACAGAGATGATTTATATATTATATCCAGGCTTCCCTGGTGGCTCAGTGGTAAATAATCTGCCTGCCAATGCAGAACACCAGGTTGAATCCCTTGGTTGGGAAGCTTCCCTGGAGTAGGAAATGGCAACCCATTCTGGTATTCTTGCTTGGAAAATCCCATGGACAAGGAGCCTGGCAAGCTACAGTCCATAAAGTCACAGAGAGTTGGACATGACTTATCAACTAAGCGACAGAAACAATTTATTATATTATCCACATAAGAACATAAATATTAAAGCTGTAAGTTACTAACAGTTTTTTAAATCACAGAAGCTATAATTCTTGGCAAAAGCTAAAAATTGCATGTAGGAAGTTCAAATTAAACCTAGTTTGTAATTGACAAGACATATAAACTGCAAAAATAACTTTCTTTCACTGGATTTTAGGTGACTCCTGTGGAAATTTAATTTTAAAAAGTTTTCTTTTTATTCTTTATTAAAGTACAGTCATTATTATCACTTTAAAAACCAAACTGCTTTTTTAAAAATAAGAGTAAAGGACTTCCCTGGGTGTCTAGTGATTAAGAATCTACCTGCCAAAGCAGGGGACATGGGTTTGATCCATGGGTTGGGAAGATCCTTTGGAGAAGGGAAAGGCTACACACTCCAGTATTCTGGCCTGGATAATTCCATGGACTGTATAGTACATGGGGTCGCAAAGAGTTGGACATGACTAGCGACTTTCACTCACTCACTCACTGTGAGAAGATTCCAACTGCACAAGGGAACCACGCGCCTGCGCTACAACTCCTGAGCCCACTTGCTCCAACTGTTGAAGCCCATGCACCCTAGAGCTCATGCTCTGCAACAGCAGACGCCAATGAAACAAGAAGGCCCAGCACCGCAGCTGGAGACGAGCCCCTGCTCGCCACAACTACAGAAAGCCCACGCGCAGCAACAGAGACCCGGTGCAGCCAAAAATAAATCAGTAAAATTTTAAAAAAATTAAAAAGAGGAAACTCTCCATGATAAATGCTGACACATTTCTAGATTCTTTATGCCTGTGTCTCTCAATTGTTTCTCAATTGTCTATTTTAATGTAGATGAATAAGCTATCAAGGGAGAAAATGGAGTGCAATGGTTTCAGTTAATTTAAATTAATTTCTCACGCAACCACTAACTCACTATCTAATCTTGGGCAAAAATCTCTCTGGACCTTAGTTTTTTAATCTAATAAATGGGAATCTTTCATTTTGTGTTATTAACAGATGAATAGCAAGCCTTTTGAGTCAGAAAGTGACTTATTTGGTGACTACAGATGAGAGACTTATGAAAGTACGTTAAATTATTCTGTTCCATTAAGCAAGTGTAATGAGTCATTTTAAATAGTGAAAATTGACTTATAGGACACTGTAGCAGAAAGTATTTTGCAAGCTGTTCAAGTTTATTGATATTAAAGTAATTTCTTGGGTTTTGATAGCTTTTCCATGACAATGTAGAAAACTAGGTATTGGTATTAACTACTACTGGTATGAGTAATTCTTTTTTTTCAAAAGGGAGATACATTTTAGACTACACATACATTTATTTAATATGATGTGCATTTTTACATACTAAGTCACTTCAGTTCAGTTCAGTTCAGTTCAGTCGTGTCCGACTCTTTGCGACCCCATGAACTGCAGCGCGCCAGGCCTCCCTGTCCATCACCAACTCCCGGAGTTCACTCAGACTCACGTCCATCAAGTCAGTGATGCCATCCAGCCATCTCATCCTCTGTTGTCCCCTTCTTCTCCTGCCCCCAATCCCTCCCAGCATCACAGTCTTTTCCAATGAGTCAACATTTCACATGAGGTGGCCAAAGTACTGGAGCTTCAGCTTTAGCATCATTCCTTCCAAAGAAATCCCAGGGTTGATCTCCTTCAGAATGGACTGGTTGGATCTCCTTGCAGTCCAAGGGACTCTCAAGAGTCTTCTCCAACACCACAGTTCAAAAGCATCAATTCTTCGGTGCTCAGCCTTCTTCACAGTCCAACTCTCACATCCATACATGACTACTGGAAAAACCATAGCCTTGACCTGCTGGACCTTTGTTGACAAAGTAATGTCTCTGCTTTTTAATATGCTGTCTAGGTTGGTCATAACTTTCCTTCCAAGGAGTAAGCATCTTTTAATTTCATGGCTGCAGTCACCATCTGCAGTGATTTTGGAGCCCAGAAATATAAAGTCTGATACTGTTTCCCCATCTATTTGCCATGAAATGATGGGACCGGATGCCATGGTCTTAGTTTTCTGAATGTTGAGCTTTAAGCCAACTTTTTCCCTCTCCTCTTTCACTTTCATCAAGAGGCTCTTTAGTTCTTCTTCACTTTCTGCCATATGGGTGGTGTCATCTGCACATCTTCAGTCGTGTACAACTCTTTGTGACCCCATGGACTGTAGCCCACCAGGCTCCTCTGTGTATGGGATTCTCCAGGCAAGAATCCTGGACTGGGTTGCATGCCCTCCTCCAGGGGCTCTTCCCAACCCAGGGATCAAACCCATATCTCTTATGTCTCCTAAATTGGCCGGCAGGTTCTTTACCACTAGTGCCACCTAAGAAGCTCTATTTAATATGGTCAATACTCAGCCAAAGTTTTGGAGCATGAACATCAGTATCAGTCCTTCCAATGAACATTCAGGGTTGATTTCTTTAGATTGACTGGTTTGATCTCCTTGTGGTCCAAGGGATTCTGAAGAGTTTTCTTCAACACCACAGTTTGAAAGCATCACTTCTTTGGCACTCAGCCTTCCAATTCTCACATCCATAAATGACTACTGGAAAAGCCATAGCTTTGACTAGATAGACCTTTGTCGGCAAAGTAATGCCTCTGCTTCTTAATACACTGTCTAGGTTTGTCATGGCTTTTCTTCCAAGAAGCAAGGGTGTTTTAATTTCTTGGCTACACTCACCATTTGCAGTGATTTTGGAGTCCAAGAAAATAAAGTCTGTCACTGTTTCCATTGTTTTTGCTCTGTTCGCCATGAAGTGATGGGACCGGATGCCATGATCTTAGTTTTTTGAATGTTGAACTTAATGCCAGCTTTTCCCTTCTCTAACTTTTTCAAGAGGCTCTTTAATTCCTCTTTGCTTTCTGCCACAAGGGTGGTGTCATCGGCATATCTGAGGTTATTGATATTTTTCCCTGGAATCTTGATTACAGCTTGTGCTTCATCCAGCCTGGCATTTTGCATGACGTACTCTGCATGTAAGCTGAATAAACAGGGTGAAAATATGCAGCCTTGAGATACTCCTTTCCCAATTTGGAACTAGTCTGTTGTTCCATGTTCGTTTTCCACTGCTGCTTCTTGACCTGCAGGCAAGATTCTCAGGAGGCAGGTAAGGTGGTGTGATATTCCCATCTCTTTAAGAATTTTCCACAGTCTGTTGTGATCCACAGGCAAAGGCTTTAGCCTAGTCAATGAAGCAGAAGTTGATGTTTTTCTGGAACTCTCTTGCTTCTTCTGTGATCCAATGGATGTTAGCAATTTGATCTCTGGAATTTGATCTCTGGAACATTCACTGGAATTGGTACAAAAACTTACTTAGTTACATTCACAGCCCCCAAGCAGTGTGCTCCAGAGACTGCAGCTGAACATTACACATAGAAATTCAGGTTTTCCTTTAAACTGGCAAATGACAGTTTAGATACAAGGGGAGTTTAAGATCCTGTTTACAACAGATTTTATAAAATCATTAGGAATATCATTAATAAGAAAATTTGAATATTATTCAGTGTCATTTAATCTACTTGAACCATTTTATATATTATCTTAAAATAAAATTGACAAATGCTTTTAGTATTCAATTGGAAGAATAGAAATAGATGCACAAGAATGTACCACAAACCTTTAGAAAGAGAAATAGTAGAGAAAGAGAATAGAAAGAGAATAGTAGAGAAAGAGAAATAGAAAGAGAAAGCTGAGGACTGCTTGCCTTTCTGGATGTGGATGAAAAGCTGCTAAGTGGAATTGCTGACCTGAGATAAGTAACAAAGTGTATTCCTAGGACCCAGGATTGGACACAGGTGTAGGATAGACTGTGTTCAGAGACAGCATAATTTCAAGCTGAAGGTTAATCCAGATCCTAGAATGAACTCAACATTGAAATCCAGCTAGGAAGTCCCAGCCAGGCTTCCATCTGCCGAAGACTGTCAGAAAAGCAGAACCCAACGGGACAGAAACCAGAGTTACCAGGACAGATCATGGGGGCTCGGAGTAGTGACAGAGGTCAGGTTACAGTTGAAGGTGTTTTCAGCAGGCATTTATTTACTTATTTATTTTGGCTGTGGGTAGAACGTGTTAAGGAGATGAGGTTGACTCACACTTGACACCTGTGCTCTTCACAGCTAAGCAGGATACATGCAGACGCGCGTGTTTGTGTAGTGTCAGCACTCAGTGTGTTATGCTGTGTGCAGGCTACCTGGGTTAAGACTTAGCTCTGCCGCTTTCTAGAGAGGTGACCATGGGCAACTTAGTTATTCTGTTAGTGCTTCTCTTTTCTTGTCTGTAAAATAGGATAACGATAGAATCTCCATGTAAAACATGTAGACCAGTGCCTAGTATGTGGTAACTTCTCAGTTAATAATAGATGTTAGTTTTGGCTATCTGTGATAAATTCTTTGGGGCTTCCTCAGTGTCGCAGGGTAAAGAATCCACCGGCAATGCAGGAGACCTGGGATTGATCCCTGGGTCTGATCCCTGGGTCAGGAAGATCCTCTGGAGAAGGAAATGACAACACACTCCAGTATTCTTGCCTGGGAAATCCCACAGACAGAGGAGCCTGGTGGGCTACAGTCCATGGGGCAAATACAGTCTATGGATAAATTCTTCAAGGAGATTGTAATAAGGGAGACAGATCTAAGCAAAGAATTTAGAGTAGAAACTTAATGGTCATTATTGAGGTTCCCCTGCTAGTGGTGCTTATGGTCAAGAACCTGCCTGCCAATGCCAGTGAAGGAGACATAAGAGACGTGGGTTCAATCCCTGGGTTGAGAAGATCCCCTGGAGAAAGAAATGGCAACCCACTCCAGTATTCTTGCCTGGGAAATCCCATGGACAGAGAAGCCTGGCAGGCTACAGTCAGTGGGGTTGTAAAGAGTAGGACATGACTGAAGCAACTTAGCACAGGGAGCCCCCAATGTTTAGGGCATGTGTTAGGAGCTTTTAGAAGTTATTCCATTTAATCCTTAAGGTATCACAAGTTATTTTTACAGAAGACAATACTGAGATGAAGAGAACAATCTATGATTAGAGATGGTAGAATGCTTTCCCAGGACACTGGTGACTTTATTTGATGGTAAGTATGGGGGAAAGTCGGGAGCTCAGCTGGTAAAGAATCCACTTGCAATGCAGGAGACTCCAGTTCGATTCCTGGCTTGGGAAGATCTCCTGGAGAAGGGATAGTCTACCCACTCCAGTATTCTTGGGCCTCCCTGGTGGCTCAGACAGTAAAGAATCTGCTTGCAGTGCCGCAGACCTGGGTTTGATCCCTGGGTTGGGAAGATCCCCTGGAGGAAGGCATGGCAACCAACTCCAGTATTCTGACCTGGAGAATTCCACGGACAAAGGAATTCATGGGGTCACAAAGAGTTGGACGTGACTGAGTGATTAAACACAGCACAGCGTGGGGAAAGGTCACAGAACACCTCATGGAGGAGATAATGTTTAATATTTTTATCTATTGACGTATAATATTGTATATATCTTGTCTGTTTGTGTTTATTTATAATGATCTCTAGTCGCTACTGTTTGGGATGTCTCTACTGTCTTCAGTGGTCCTCTTTCATGATATGCTTTGGTTCTCTAGTTGTACATTGGTAAATCTCATCTCTTATACTCAGTTAATTCCTAATTATACTTTTCCCCAAAGTCATCTCTTATCTTAAGCATATCTCATGGAAGTCTACTGTTATTTTTCTTTTATCTCTAAGGTGTCTATTCTCCGTGTGCTTAAATCACAGAAGGAAAATAAAAAAAAAAACAAAAAACTCCTTTGGATAATTCACAGAGTTTTTATGCAGATTCATTCAAAGCCTCACACAAAGTCCTTTGTGATGTTTCTAAAAGAGTGATTGCTTGGTCAGTGTAAAGGAAAACAACATTTCATGGGGATTGTATTTGCAAGCAAGTTGGCAGTTTTGCAAACATGGAACAGTTACTGAAGGCAACATTTTGGGATATAAATATCAAAGAGATGATCAGTGTCCCTGTCTTTAATTTGTATCACTATACCTTTGCAGGGACCTTTGCTTTGTAAGACTTGCCAACTGCAACAGCTCGCTCTTAGTCTCATTAACTCTTCTCAATATTCAAACATTGCTTTGCTTACTGGCCCATAGGACTTCTATTTCTCTTCTCCTTAAAACAAGAGCAGAAGAAAAGGAAAAAAAAAGAAGCTTAAGTAAGTAACTTGGCTGCTTTACTGGAAAGCATTCAGGGATGCAGGACTCTGAAGGCTTCTGTATAAAATAATGTGTAATATTATTTCAAATACTGTGTTTACAGAGCTCATACTGCTAAGGATTAAAGGGATGTGCTATGACAAATCTGATTCTGAGTGGGATTGCCTTCCTTAAAATAGCTCAGCTGCATTCAAGTAGAACTTTTGATTTATGAGAATTAGGGCTTCCTAGGGCATTGTATAGTGCTCTATATAATGACAACAGATTATTGTTTCCTCTGAGACTCCCAATGGAATCCAGCAAAGATCTCTTGGCTTGCAATATTGGGTCTGAGCCGGGGCTAGGCTATTCAGGCTTTCCCTTATGTGAAAGGCACACAGCTTTTAGAAGAAATAGGATTTTTACTGGTAGGTGTTGGTTAATCTAATAAGAAATGAGTAGTGTATCTGAGTGTTTCTGATGAGGGTGATTTTTTTTTTTCCTCTTGCACAAACTTTAAAGTAACTACTTCTCCCAAGTATTAATACACTGAAATAGATTTTGATATTTTAGAGAGCTTTAAAATGCTCCCTCTTCTTTGTGAGGTGCATATCTATGACTTTTTTTTTTTTTCTACCAGAGTTTGGATTTTTCTGTCAGTGAGCAGTTTTGAGATTTTTAAGAATCTATTCAGTTGACTATATTGTGTAGTTTGACTTGTCTTAAAATATTATTAAAGAAATGGTATACATCACTATCAGACTTTTTACCATAAATATCACACAGATAGATCATGGTTAAATGTGGAATTAACAATTTAAAAAGCAAATTTTAATAAGTAGTTTTTGATTATAAAACAGTGGTATTAAAGTATATAGAACATCCTATTAAAAAATATCTGCTTATGTGACTGTGTCCCAGCTTAATTGTGGGACACTGGCATAGCTGCTCCAAGGCGTGTGGAAACTTAGTTCCCTAACCAGGGGTTAAACCTGAATCCTCTGCATTGCAGAGTGAATTAACCTCTGGACCACCAGGCAAGTCCCCAGAATGTTCCATCTTTGAATGAAGTGTCATTAAAACCGTATTTAGGAGGATGCCAGGTAGGAATAAATTAATTCATTTTTCATGCAGTGAATGAATGATAAGCTGCTCCACAAATTTACAATCTCTCATGAAGATCAAGAACTTGAAGGGTGAGATAGGATTGGGGGAATGAATTGCCAAAGAGATTTGTTTTTAGAGAGCTATGAGTCATATCTGGAAAGGTCAGTTTTCTGATCTGACCTGGAAAAGGTCAGTTTTCCTTCCAATCCCAAAGAAAGGCAATGCAGAAGAATGCTCAAACTATAGCACAATTGCACTCATCTCACACACTAGCAAAGTAATGCTCAAAATTCTCCAAGTCAGGCTTCAACAATATGTGATCCATGAACATCCAGATGTTCAAGCTGGATTTAGAAAAGGAAGAGGATCCAGAGGTCAAATTGCCAACATCTGTTGGATCATTGAAAAAGCAAGAGTTCCAGAAAAACATCTACTTCTGCTTTATTGCCAAAGCCTTTGACTGTGTGGATCACAACAGACTGTGGAAAATTCTTAAAGAGATTGAAATATCAGACCACCTTACCTGCCTCCTGAGAAATCTGTATGCAGGCCAAAAAGCAATACTTACAACCTTACATGAAATAACAGACTGGTTCCAAATTGGGAAAGGAGTACATGAAGGTTGTATATTGTCACCCTGCTTATTTAACTTATATGCAGAGTACATCATGAGAAATGCTGGGCCGGATGAAGCACAAGCTGGAATCAAGATTGCCAGGAGAAATATCAATAACCTCAGATATACAGATGACACCACCCTTACGGCAGAAAGTGAAGAAAAACTAACGAAAATGAAAGAGGAGAGTGAAAAAGTAAGCTTAAAACTCAACATTCAGAAAACTAAGATTATGGCATACAGTCCCATCCCATCATGGCAAATAGATGGAGAAACAATGGAAACAGTGACAGACTTTACTTTCCTGGGCCCAAAATCACTGCAGATGGTGACTGCAGCTGTGAAATTAAAAGACACTTGCTTCTTGGAAGAAAAGCTATGGCCAACATAGACAGCATATTAAAAAGCAGATACAGTACTCTGCCAACCAAGGTCCATCTAGTCAAAGCTGTGGTTTTTCCAGTGGTCATGTATGGATGTGAGAGTTGGACTATAAAGAAAGCTGAGTGCCAAAGAATTGATGCTTTTGAACTGTGGTGTTGGAGATGACTCAAGCAATCTCCAGGAGTTGATGATGGACAGGGAAGCCTGGCATGCTGCAGTCCATGGGGATGCAAAGAGTCAGACGTGACTGAGCCACTGAATGAATGAGTCATGAGTCTCCATTCTGCTGCCTTTAAGAGAATGGTCTCTTCCCGCCCTCAAAGTTAGTTGGGGAAGACTTCAGTGAGGCAACTTACAGCTCTAAATGTTTTTCCTACAGCTGGGAACCGTAGATGATTTATCTCTTCTTACAGGTGAGAAAAACTAAAGCAGATGTAAGATTCCTGCCTGAGAAATCTGGAGATGAGAAAAGTGGACACATTGCTTTTTGACAAAGCTAAGAGAGTGCTCATGTGTTTTGACTGACTTGTACTTCCAGAGTTTGTAGGGTACATTTCCTGTAAACTGAATACAGGAGAAAAGTGATATGGAATCACCTGAGGATTTATCCAGTGGTTATCCTCAGAGTCTGGAATTGTACCATCAATAGCCCGGGCTTGAGGAAGGCATCTCATATAACCATTGGGAATAGAATCACAGGTTCTCTGTAGGAATCATCCTCTAAGCCCACAAAGTATCTCACAAAAGTCAACTTTCATAGTTTGCCGGGTTCAGAGAGTGCAAAGCCTCTCATCTAAGAAAGTACATGGTTGTTCCCTTAACTCTTGTACCTCAGTTCTTTGACTCAGTCTCTTGATTGTGATACGTAACTTTAATCCTGGAGAGAGGCTTATTAGCAGATAGTGGAAAGGGAGGAAATTGCATATAGAGGAGTAAAATAGAATAGCAAAGGGATAAAATGGGAAAGAAAGTGAGTAAAGAGAGTAGAGGAGAATAGTAAAGAGATCCGTTTCAATACATCAGACTCCAGACCAAAGTAGGCTAAATTTAATGAGGGTGGTGGAGGGAAGTGAGGCAATTTAATGCTAATTGATGTTTAAAACTTACTATAGTCCAGAGCTCATTATCCAAAACATGAGAACTATTGCAGTTTTCATCTAGCATGAGGAAGGCTCCTTCCACTAAAGTGGAGGTGGGAGACAAATATAATTTGTGTTTTGTTTGCAATGAATATGTTCCTGATAGAAAAAACATCATTGAAATGTATGAATAATTTTATTTTTAAATTAATTTTTAGGAGGGTGTAGTTGGTTGACAATATTATGTTCATTTCTATTATACAGCAAGATGAGTCATATACCCCCTCGCTTTCGGATTCCCTTCCCATTCAGATCACCACAATGTATTAAGTAGAGTTCCCTGTACTATAAAGTAGATTCTCACTAGCTGTCTATTTTGTACATAGTATCAATAGTATATATGTGTCAAAGATGCATTTTCAGACTTCCCTTCTTGGAAACATGATGAGATAGATTATTAGGACCAACCTTTGCAATGGAATATTAACAATGCTACCTAAAATAGAAAATAAAAATTTAAAGCACCAAAGATCTAAAAATATAATAACGGTCAACTGAATTAAAATATAAATAAAAGCTAGAACTGGAAGCTTAAGAGGATCATTGAACCCCTCACTTTTCTCTGAGGCTGTTTGCCAAATGCGTTAAACTCAAATGAAACCAGGGCATGGTAGCCGAGAGACAAACCAAAGACCCACTTTAGGTGGGACATCTAATAGGTAGCACTCCTCTTGTAGAGTTGGGAACCACAAGGAATGTGAGAGGGTGAAATGAAACTGGGCCTCAGTTTTCCAGTACAGGTCTATAAGGAAGAGCATCTTGGTGCTCTGAAAAGCAGAAGAGGAAACTTTCAGAGACGTTAAAGTCACAGTCTGTTTGTCACATTTATGTAAACCCAAATTTACATTGGTTGATGGCTGATGGCTCCCTAAGACCTTGATTCTGTTTACTTGCTTCTGAACTGAGGTTATTCTTAGGGATCTGACAGAAGTAAATTAAAAGCTTTTCTGCTGAAAGTTGTCTTCATCTTAGCCTCGAAAAGTATCTTGAATATTTTTCTAAGGAAAATGACTCCATGGCACTCACTAGTCATAAAAATGAACCAGGCAAGGAAATAAGACATCAGTAGCAAGAACCAGCTAACAAAACATACAACAAAACCAAGTGTACAAAACTTCAGTTATTGTATAATCACAAGTTATAAAAGTCATACTGTGCTCAATCGCTCAGTCGTGTCTGACTCTGTAACCCCATGGACTATAAGCCCACCAGGCTCCTCTGTCCATGTGGAGTCTCCAGGCAAGAATACTGGAGTGGGTTGCCATGCCCTTCTCCAGGGGATCTTCCCAACCAGGAATCAAACCAGGGTCTCCTGAATTGCAGGCAGATTCTTTACCAGCTGAGCCACCAGGGAAGCCCAAAAGGTCGTACTAACAATGTTCAAAGAAATAAAGATGTATCTGATATTAGAAAATTCTAAACATACCCTAGTGTATTTGGAAAGGAAACAAATATGTTTTAGAAATGAGAAAACCAATAATTCAAATTAGAAACTCAACGACCAGGTCAGAATAATTATCCAGAAGGTCAGTCAGAATAACTTTATAGAATTTAGCTTGAAAATATATATGAAAGAGACATAATTCATGGAGGAAAGAAAAAGAAAGTCTAATATATCAGGTATAATACATGTTTAATTGAAGTTCTAGAAGAAAACTAGGGGAAGAATGAGAAAGAGAAAATATTTGAGGAGATATTGGCTACAGATTTTTCAGAACAGAGCAATGCAATCTGTGGATTCAAAATGCCCAAGAAATCCCAAGTGTGATAAATAGAAAAGAATACACATCTGAATATGTCATATTCAATAACCAAATACAAGTTCAAATCTTAAAAGCAGCCAGAGATTTAAAAAAAGATTATCTTCAAAATGGTAGCAATTAGACTGATAGCTAATTTAATAGTAACAGTGAAGTCAGAAGTAACTGACTGATATCATTATTGTCTTGAAAGGAAAAATACCCAGAGGTTGCATACACAGAAAATGTCAGTAAATGAAAGATATTTTTCAGGGCAGACAAATCCTGAGTTTGTCATAACAGACTCTGTCTGGTGGGAACATCAAAAAAATGATTGGGGAGATATTATTAAATGCCAGAGTTTTTTCCTGCTGTTTCTAATATAGATCTTATGCCCCAGTGTTATCAGATTTTACCATATCACTTTATTAGCTGAATTAGTTTGAGTGAAAATGACAAGTGACACTTCTGGGCAAGAGTTGTAAAACTGTTGTCCTAATGGCACCCCACTCCAGTACTCTTGCCTGGAGAATCCCATGGGCGGAAGAGCCTGGAGAATCCCATGGGCGGAAGAGCCTGGTAGGCTGCAGTCCATGGGGTCGCTAAGAGTTGGACACTACTGAGCGACTTTACTTTCACTGTTCACTTTCATGCATCGGAGAATGCAATGGCAACCCACTCCAGTACTCTTGCCTGGAGAATCCCAGGGACGGGGGAGCCTGGTGGGCTGCCGTCTATGGGGTCGCACAAAGTCAGACACGACTGAGGCGACTTAGCAGCAGCAGCAGCAGATAGAAACTGCTCCATTAACTTTGACTCTGAAATAAAGAGCATATTAAGCATAGCTATAGTTGATCCATCATAGGCATAAATGTGAAAGAAAAGAATAAATCTTTGTTGTTTCAAGTCAATGAGATTTAATTTGGACTAAAATTTCAATCCAGATGTCATTCAGGTTGAAGAAAAATAATCCCAGATGGGAGGTCTGGAAAACAAGAGAAATGAGAAGAAAAATACCTAGGCAAATATAAAGTAACATTAATTGTTTAGAATAATAATAAAAATGTATTATGAAATTTAAAATAGAAATAAAGTGGTAATGATAACCCATCTATTGGAAATGGAATAAATATGATTAAATTGCTCTAAAGTCTTGGCTTTATCCAGGAAGAAGGTAGAAATTAAAGAGCTATAAAATAATCTAAAAGAAGTGATCACAAGTGGACTTCCTGAAAATAATAAAATTTATAAATATTTGTTGAGATTAATCAAGGGATAAAAAATGAGAATGAGCAAATTGTGCAGAGCAAAAGACTATCACTGCAGATATTGTGTATGTTAAAAATAATATGAGGTTTTTATTAATGTTTTATGCTACTAGTTTTGACAATTGAGTAAAATGGACAGATTCTTAGAAAAAATAAGCTTGTTATTGTTGACAAAAGAATAGATAGAAATATAGGAATAGTTGTTTATCTATTAAACAAATTGAATATGGTAAAGTATCTCTACAAAGAAACCTCTGAGTCTAGCTGACTTTACTATTGAATTCTATCAAATTATAAAGAGTAGTTAAAAAAAAGAATAACACCAATTTACAGAAATTCTTAAATTTAATTGAATAGCAAGAGTGCTCCCCAATTCATTCTATGAGAGCAGCATAACTTGCAAATCAGAACCTGACATAATTATTATAAAAGAGAAAGGCACAGGTATTTCTCTTGCATGAACATAGATGCAAAAATTCTAAACAAAATTAATAGCAAGTGTAAAGTACAGCATTGGAAAGTTGAGTTTATTCCAGAAATATGAGATGGGTTGAGTATTTGAAAATTGATCAGTGCAAACAAGGACAATAAAAGAATGCAAAAGAGAAAATATATTATTTCAATAAATGGAGAAAATATTTAATCACAGCCAGCATCCAATTCATGACAAAATTTCTTTGCAATCTATGATAAGCATTTTTAATATGATAAAAAGTCATTTGAAAACATTGTACCACAGAACAGAATTTAATGATGAAACATTGAACATTTTCTCTTTTGGATCAGAAATCAGACAATGATGCTAGCTGGGTGTTCACCACTTCTCTTGAATATCACATTGGAAGTAAGGTGGAAAAAAACCCAAAGATGCGAGGATTAAACACAAAATACAAACTTGCCATTGTTTAGAACCAAAGAACCAAAGTAACGTCGCTCAGTCGTGTCCAACTCTCTGTGACCTCATGGACTGTAGCCTACCAGGCTACTCTGTCCATGGGATTTTCCAAGCAAGAATACTGGAGTGCATTGCCATTTCCTTCTCCAGGAGATCTTCTTGACCCAGAGATTGAACCCAGGTCTCCCACATTGTAGGCAGACGCTTTATCGTCTGAGCCACCAGGGAAGTCCTGCCACTGTTTACAGATAACAATTCTGTACAGAATAACCAAGAAATTTAATTGCTATTAATATGGTTAATTTAATAAGATTTGTTAGATACACTGCTTCTGCTGCTAAGATACACATTCAAGCACAATAATGAATTATATATATGTGTATATATATATATATGTATGTATGTATAATCTGAGTCCTAGGGTGCCTCAGATGGTAAAGAATCTGCTTGCAATGTCGGAGACCTGGGTTAGATCACTGGGTCAGGAAGATCCCCTGGAGAAAGGAATGGCAACCCACTCTAGTATTCTTGCCTGAGAAATCCCATGAACAGAGGAGCCTGGTGGGCCATAGTTCATGGGGTCACAAAGAGTCAGACATGATTGACTAAGCATATATATCTATACATATATATGTATAGATATATAAATAAAAGCAACATAGTAGCTAAAATAATACATTTTAGTCTTATTTAAAAAATGTGTAGTACTTGGCAATAAATCTATAAGATAAATGAGTTCTGTGGAAAAATATAAAAATTTATATTAAAATGACCTAAATAATGTTAAAACAAAAAACATTAGTAGCATAAATGTCTTAATTCTGTCTCAACTAATCTGTAAAGTCAATGAATTCTAAACCAAATCCTAGCAGACTCTATCATGCAACTCAAAAAACTGGTTGAGAAATTATATGCAAGCTGAAAAAATCAAGAAGAGAGTTGAAAAGCTCTTGGAAAATAACTATAAGGTGAGAAAGAATTGCCTTATCCAATATCTAGCTATTTTGTATCAGATATAAAATATATGATATAAAATATGTACGTGTGCTCAGTCGCTCAATCATGTCTGACTCTTTGTGGCCCCATGGATGGTAGTCCTCCAGCCTACACTGTCTGTGGCGTTTTCCAGGAAAGAACACTGGATCTGGTTGCTGTTTCCTTCTCCGGGGGATCTTCCCAACCCAGGGATTGAACCCGAGTCTCCTGCATTGGCAGGTGGATTCTTTACCAGTGCCACCTGGGAAGCCCCAAAATATATTATGAAATATATCGAATATATTATTACTTTTTCTCTGTTATCCTACGATAACAAATGACCTAGTTAGGCAATAAAATTCATGTGTCAATGGTACTTTTGTCCAAGATAATTTTACAACATTTTCTTCTCAAGAGTCATACTCATACACTGAAAGACTGAGTATGTTTTACAAATTATAGAATGATAGGTCTCTAGACTTTGGGGGTGGAAGAGAGCTTAAAGGTTGTCTAGAACTATGTTGCCCAGTATGGTAGTCAGCAGACACAGCTGACTATTGAGTGCTTGAAATATGGCTAGTTTAAATGTGCTGTAAGTCTAAAACACACACTGAACTTCTTAGACTTGGAAAAATAATGTAAATACCTTATTAGTAATTTTTATATAAATTACCTGTAGGAAGGATATTTGGGGTATATTGGGTTAAATATTATTAAAACTAATTTTACTTCTTACTTTTCTAAACTTGGTCACTAGAAAATTTTGAATTATGTATTGGCTCACATTTTATTTCTCATAGGTGATGCTGATATAGACCATTTTACCAATGAGAAAATGTATTCCAAATATGCAGTAGTAAATTGCTTGTCCCACATTTGTCTACCATGATCAAGACATATACAAAACCTAAAATTTTCCTGAGAGTCCTCAAGTCAGGAAAAGGTCATGAACATCACATTCCTTCACAATTAATAGTGTCACATGATTGTGGTAAATACAAAGAATGTTGGCCTTATACAGACTTGGGTTCACATCTCAACAGCATGACCTACTAGTTATTCATAAAGTCACTTAATTTAATCAAAGTTATTTAATTTGTCTATTAAATCATATCAGTTCAGTTCAGTTCAGTCACTCAGTAGTGTCTGACTCTTTGCAACCCCATGAATCGCAGCACGCCAGGCCTCCCTGTCCATCACCAGCTCCCAGAGTTCACTCAGATTCAAGTCCATCGAGTCCGTGATGCCATCCAGCCATCTCATCCTCTGTCGTCCCCTTCTCCTCCTGCCCCCAGTAGCTCCCAGCATCAGAGCTTTTTCCAATGAGTCAACTCTTCTCATGAGGTGGCCAAAGTACTGGAGTTTCAGCTTTAGCATCATTCCTTCCAAAGAAATCCCAGGGCTGATCTCCTTCAGAATGGACTGGTTGGATCTCCTTGCAGTCCAAGGGACTCTCAAGAGTCTTCTCCAACACCACAGTTCAAAAGCATCAGTTCTTCGGCCCTCAGCCTTCTTCACAGTCCAACTCTCACAACCATACATGACCACTGGAAAAACCATAGCCTTGACTAGACAGACCTTAGTCAGCAAAGTAATGTCTCTGCTTTTGAATATGCTATCTAGGTTGGTCATAACTTTCCTTCCCAGGAGTAAGCGTCTTTTAATTTCATGGCTGCAGTCACCATCTGCAGTGATTTTGGAGCCCAGAAATATAAAGTCTGACACTGTTTCCACTGTTACTTAATTCACTGGGCAGTTGTGATAATGATAGTCTACATGTTTGTTCTTAGCAAAGTGACTATTTTAGAACAAATCTTTAAAAAATTAATTCCTTTTAGCATTTATATGAACTGCCCTTGTCATGGTAGTTTCTATTTGCTTATGTATCTTAGGGTTGAGGCCTATTATATTTTTGTATTTTTATTTTACTTCTTTCTATAAATGGATTCTAAGTTGTTGTGGGCATAACTGGGGTGTTATATACTGAAGGAAAGTTTCAAAATATGAAAAATTGTTTCATTGTCCAGGTGAAATTTTAAAATCAACCCTGCATAAAATATATGCTTTAATATACATAGTAGATACAAATTTTGGTAATTAACTGACTTTTGAGCAAATTCTCTTGTGCTTACTCATTCTGTGTAGCCAGGAATTGCTATTCTCTTATATGATTATACTGGTTGGTGTAATGTTTTTTACATAGGAAAATGAATAATTGCATGATTTGGAGAATATAACAAATTGGTGCCAAAGCAAAGCATAAATAAAGACTTAGAATATTTTTTAGGGAATTAATGAAATTTGTTGCTTTATAAACTAGTAGCAGGGGAAATAAAGTATTATATATTGGGGGAAATCAGATATCCATGGACACCCTTGGATTAATTTACAAGACTGGTAAAGATAAGACATGAAAGTCCTGTGTAGTAGTACTAACCAAATATTCATTGCTAGCTCCTTGATGTGATAATTCATTTGCATAAAATTAGAAGAAAGGACAAAGAAAGAAAGGTTAAAAAGACATTACTAGATTTTAATTTTAGACAATGAATTTAAAAAGGCAAAGAGTTTCTCTGTACCACCTTCTGTCCAGGAGCTTAGAATTTAGAATGGAGTATGGTGACTGAATAAGGTCAAGAAGAAGGTGACTTAATTTGTGGTTAGGTAAGCAGGAGGGACCACGCTCTTGGCAATAAAGCTGTAAATCACTGTGATAACCTACCAGAGAGGGTGAGCTATAAAACTGCCTTCCCACTAAGTTGTTAATATGGATAGTGTTTAGTTTTGGTGGAGACATGGGGATTTATTAATTGATCCCTGCTTAGTGTCTTTAGGGTGGAGGGGGAGGACATAATTCATTCATTTAGTACTCTTTGCTGATCTCTTTACATACATTAAAGCATTTACTTTTCCAGTAGTTCCTGTGAAGCTGGTGTTAGTACGCTCTTGTTTTTAAAAATTAGTGAGGGTCTGAACAAGGCTTTGAAATTAGTTATATTTGTCTGATTCTGAGTCCCTTTCAGTTTCCTCTATGGCAGGTTCTCTCACTATTTATTAGTTCATGAATCTGTATTTCAGGATTTTAGCAGTGGAGTCCTTTCTACAAATGAGAACTCTGTATGTGGTATAATGCTACCCAGTCTCTCAATACCTTGCTTGGAAAACCATTGCTGTAGTTCATTTCTTTGTTTTTCACTTCTTAATTCTTTTGGTTCTGCCACTAGTCTGTAAACGGCAAATGTAGTAACCTCAAGGAGGCTAGAACATGACTTTAATAGTCTTAAATTTCAATTGTATTTTCTCAATAGATATATAATTAGAATCAGTGGGAGTTTAGCCCTGGTGAAGATTATAGAATTAAACTCTTATTCTTTCAATTTCACATCAGCTTTGGCTTATTTGATTACTCTGGTTTTCTTTTCTGCCCTGTGCAGTCTGGGGCAAACCAAGACCTTACTGAGTCTTTGTAAAACAATTTGTATTTTGCATATTGGAGTTACTACGAGCGCTGATGCTATCTGTATCTTGCTGATGATATAATGTTGATGATTTGGGCTTGAAATTGTTTTCCAAGGAAAGGAAGAATTCTGGAGAGGTGGGCTTAGTAATGTTCATTTACTGATTTTATTTGTATTAGTGCTCTGTGATGGACTTTTACACTTTGCCTTGCCAAATCTCTAGGCCATGAGTTTATACGTGGTGCATACAGTTTATATTGTTATTGAAGTTTTTTTCTTGGTTTGATTCCTCAGTTTCCTAGATGACATGGCTTCTGAGTCTGATCATCTGAATAAGCCTTAGGTATAAATAAGTATAATTTCCTTCCCACAAACATTAATGATATATTTTATTCTTATAAGTCTACTGACCAGTTTTGGTGAGTCATTTCCATATTTTCAGTGTCTTAATTACACAGGAACATTCATTGTATTAATTGTTTACTGAATGTAGTAGAAAAATGAAAATTTCATATATGACTATTATTTGGAAGTAGAGTGAAATCAGCTAGGGTTACTTGTGTTTTCAAATGTCCTAGGTATTATTTTTAAATATATTTCAGACTTTATGCTAAAGTTTAAATCTTTCTATAATTCCTACTTTATTAATTCTTATTATCAAACATAACTGGAGGAGAGAGTGAGTTGCTTAAAATTTCTTTGAGGCATAAAGATGTGAATCAAGAATGGTTCTCAAGAGTAACTTTAATTCCCATATTTATTCAGGCATGACTCAAAGTTTTTAATTCAATGTTTCTCTTTTTATATTCCATCATAGTAGCAGTATGTAAGATAAATACTTTCATGGATGATTGAAAAACACATGATACTTACTTGAGAAATGCCTATTTACTTTTGTAGATAAATGTATATTTAAAATATTTAAAAGCTGCCTATTGCATATAAAATTTCTTCTATAATGTTCATGGCTCTGATGACAAAATACAGCACAACATCTTTGAATCTGTATCTTTTCCTATGCAAACTTCTTTCTCTTCCAGCTCTGTTAGAAAAAGTGAGCAAAATGGATTTTTAAAAACTTTCCATAGAGACTGGTGAGTTGATTTCTCTATCTTTTGAGGGGAAATTGGAATGATAATAGAGCAACTTTTATTGGAAATGCTCAGAGTTTTTATATTGCTTCATTAATCCACATACCAATAATGGGAAAACATTATTGTCCCAGTATTTCAGGTGAGAAAAAGAAAGGATCAAGAGGTCTTCTTGTTTCAAATCAAGTGCTGAGTCAGAGGTCAAGTGTATAAAAGAAAAAAAGACATGTTTTTTGCTTCCAAGAAGCATGGTTGTCCCCTATGCATTTTGTTGCTAAAAAAGAAGATACTTCCGAAGTGAACTGAAAGTGGATGTTGCTCAGTCATGTCCAACTCTTTGTGTTCTCATGGACTATACAGTACATGGAATTCTCCAGGCCAGAACACTGGAGTGAGTAGCCTTTGCCTTCTCCTGGGGATCTTCCCAACCCAGGGATCAAACCCAGGTCTGCTGCATTGATTCATTACCAGCTGAGCCACAAGGGAAACCCAGATACTTCAGAACAGCCTCTTTTTAAAAAAAGTTAAGAAGGAAGCACAATGATAATGACGATGAGCAAAGGCACCTTTACTTTCTTGGGAAATAGAAGTAGGCACACTGCCATTTTGCCTTAGATCTGGCCATGTGCTATGCTGTTTGCCGAGTCTCTGCAGTTGTGTCTGACTCTTTGCAACACCATGGACGGCGGCCCCCCAGGCTCCTCTGTCCATAGGGTTCTCCAGGCAAGAGTACTGGAGTGGGTTGCCGTTTCCTCCTCCAGGGGGTCTTCCCAGGAAGCGAACCCACGTGTCATGTCTCCTGCATTGGCAGATGGGTTCTTTACCACCAGCGCCACCTGGGAAGCTCGAATCTGTCTATGTAAACACCAAAGTGAGGGATATGAAGTAACTCTAGAGAAAAGCAATTTTGTCATCCAAGAAGTAGTCAGAGAAGAGGTATTTAAACAAATTACAGTTCAAAATTGTGGTCAAAAATCAGTGTAGAACTCTGGATGGAGACTGAAGAATACGTAGATGTCAAGAAGGAGGGGATATATATATATCTATATATAGCTGATTTGTATTGTTGTATGGCAGAAACCAACACAACATTGTAAAGCAGTTACCCTTCAATGAAAAAATAAATTACATGTGAGAAGAAAAATAAATGCAGGCAAAGGTAAGACTCAACTAAACCAGTACTAGCAGAAGGTTTTACAACATTCATTTCTTTGAATAGAAACAAAAATACATATGTTATCTCAAAAAAATGAGTAGATGAACTAAGAGGAATGGAAAAATAACTTCAAATAAAAGTCTGACAGTATAATCAGTGTTGGAAGAAATCAGATTGGGTCAGAGGAAAGATGTTAAAGGATGTGCACCAAACAGTGGAAGGAGAGGCGGGTGACCAAGGACGGTGGTAGAAATCATAGTGACATTCGCTGAGCACTTCCTACAGCCACACTGTGCTGTAAATTTCATGGCATACTGTAAGTTGGATGCTATTGTTATTTCATTTCAGAGATGAGGATTTCAAAGAGATGCAAGGTGCCTCAGGTCATACATGAATATAGAAGAGCAGCATGGACTTAAATGAAACAAATCCGAAAGGTAGAATCCAGATGTAAATGAAGGTTTTTAAGAGGAAAAAAAGTGCTAGTAATACTTGAAAGGGCAAATGTGTTTGGAGCAAGCAAATAAAGGGAGTGGCTGGTTTCCTGGGGACAGATGGCAAGAAGAAGAGAAATTTTTCAACCTCATTTCTTCCTTCCTCTTCTCTATGAAGGAAAATAATCCTCAGACCAACGAGAATAACATCTATAGAGAATAATTAGACATCCTACCCCAAACAAGTTTAACCTTATGGTGGAAGGTACATAGGCTTTGGAGTCAAGCAGGTGTAGGTTTGAACCTTGAACTTCTGACACTCCCTCGCTTTAGAACTTGGGCAAGGTATTTAACCTGACTCTCAGTGTCTTGCCAGGCAGCAGACTCAGGTTCCATCCCTGGGTTAGGAAGATCCCCTGGAGGAGGGAATGGCAACCCACTCCAGAATTCTTGCCTGAAAAATTCTATGGACAGAGGAGCTTGGTGGGCTAAAGTTTGTGGGGTCACAAAGAGTCAGACACAACTTAGCAACTGAACAACAAGGTATTTAACCTGAGTCTCCATATCTTTACACAGTAATTAGGAAAAACACAGTAGCTCCTGGAATTTAGGAGATTAAAGGCAATAACTAATATGAATAAGAAGATCTGGCAATTGTAGCCACTTAATAAATAAATATTACTTGCCTTACATTTCCTTCCCAGACCTTGATGAAACGTGTTCCAGTAAATTGCAGCAGAATCTGCTGAACTATTATGGGAATATCTTTGAAAATTAGTGGAAAATAAGAATGGAAATGGCCCATTTTCCAAAGAAGCAAAAAGGCAAATTAATAAAGCCACAACCAAAAAATCAACAAATTAAAAAAAAAGATAATTCTAGAATGCATTTCTAGAGACTGCCACCACAAACTGTAACGGAGGTATTCTTACTATAAAGAATTGCCCTTTCCCTGGCCTCTACCTTCTGCTACATCTTACCCTTCCTTGACCCTATCAGTTGATTCAGATCCACCCCACATTCAAAGGTCAGGTCTGAAATAGGTTGGGTATAATTAAGGAGCTCTAGCTTAGAACTCTGAAAGTCAGGATCCAGGCAGTCCGTCTCTAATTTTGGAAACTTCAGCCTTGTCCTGTTTAATGTTCTTGATTCTTTATCTGGGAAGACACTCCTAGCATCCTAATTTTCATAGGATGCAGGTAAGGAGCTGAGGGAACAACCTTTGAACAAGATTGGGACTTATAGGGAAGGTACAAACTGTTCACATAAGCAAGTCCGAGGGATTTGGGACCTTTCTGATCCAAGTCAGCATCAGGTACAATGGGTCTGCATGATAAGATACACAACAATATCCACGGTCCTTTGCATTAGATAGATTCTCATTCAGAGTAAGGGGAACTTGAATAACTTCCTGGAAGCAGAATTTAGCTCTAGAGAAAAGGTCGTGAAAAAAGCCAAGGGGATTAAGGCACCGTCTAGATAGGCTCAGTTCAGTTCTACCTGAGATTATTGCATACAGCTAATCCCACACAGTGGCCACAAAGAAGATATGTAGGGAGACTCTAGATCATTTTCACATGTACTGAGGTTGTCTCCAGCTTTGGGATGTCAGATGTGGGGAAGCAGATCCCAATCTGCAGTGGGGAAGCAACTCCTAATATACTCTTAGGCTAGGTTCTCAGCTTGATCTCAGGGCTGGGCATGGCTCTAAGCTTGCAGGTGAAGACGTGTGGTACATGTGGCATGATTCCTAAATGTCAGAATAATATACCATATTGGATCTTTTTTTTTTTAATCAGACTAACATTGGGATTAGCATAGTTTTTATACAAAATATTAGCTTGAACTAATGTCAAGTTATCTGTATTGCATAACAAATGAAATCAAACTCGGTAGTATCACACAACCATTTGCTGGGATCATGGATTCTGTGGCTTGTGTACTCCACAGTTTCCAGCTGCAGTTGGGAAATTCTGAGGTTGGGGTGACTCTTGGATGCACTGGGAAGCTTCTTACACCTCTGATAACTGGGAGTGGGCGGGAATTGAAGCTGTGTCCGAGATCAAAGCTGTGACTGATAACACGAGTGTACATACATGTGATCTCTCTGTGGGGTTTGGCCTTGTTACTGCATGGAGACTGGTTCTGAGAGGTAATGGATTGAAAAGGAACGCATGGAAAGAACATTCCCAGAGACCAAGGCAGGAGCTGTAGGGCTTCCTCTGACCTGGTCTCTGAAGACACGAAGCATTATTCTGCTATGATACATTCTGTGGGTTATGCTAAGTTATTTCAGTCGTGTCCGACTCTGTGCGACCCCATAGATGGCAGCCCACCAGGCTCTCCCGTCCCTGGGATTCTCCAAGCAAGAACACTGGAGTGGGTTGTCATTTCCTTTTCCAATGCATGAAAATGAAAAGGGAAAGTGAAGTCACTCAGTCGTGTCTGACTCTTCGCGACCCCATGGACTGCAGCCTTCCAGGCTCCTCTATCCATGGGATTTTCCAGGCAAGAGTACTGGAGTGGGGTGCCATTGCCTTCTCCGCTATGGGTTATAAGAGAGTCTTAAAAGCCAGCCTAAGGGAAGGTAACCCATAGTGGAAAGAATTGAAACATGTGAAATTCCTTAAAAATTTATTGATTTAAATAATTTTGCCTATGTTACACATAATAAGAAGAACCCTTTTTTAAATTAAAAAATTATTTGTTTTAGTTGGAGGCTAATTACACTATTGCAGTGGTTTTGCCATATGCTGACATGAATCATCCTCGGTGTACATGTGTCCCCATCCCAAACTCCCTCCCGCCTCACCCCTCTCCCATCCTGCTAGGTTGCCCCAGTGCACTGGCTTTGAGTGCCCCGTTTCATGCATCGCACTTGGACTGGTCATCTATTTCACATATGGTAAAAGAAATCTTTTACACTAAAAATGTAAAATAAAATAAAGCCAACCCAGATTCAAGGCAGGGGGAAATTTGTGAGATCACACCATGGAAGATCCTGAGTGTTAGGAGACATCTCTGAGGGCGTTTTTCGAAAAATGTCATCTAACAACAATGTGCTGTTTTGGTTAATTTGTTTGGTTGATTTGGTTTTGTTTTGCTTGGACAATGAGTGCAGTGGGACAATCTACAGCAATCTTTACGTTATTTGCTGCTAGGTACGTAAGCTTTCTAAGGTTCATTTATGGTGGTGATGGCAGTTCAGTTATGATTTTTAATGATTAATTTTAATTATTTCTTTTAATTGGAGGCTAATTACTTTACAATATTGTATTGGTTTTACCATACATCAACATGGATCTACCACGGGTGTACACGTGTTCCCCACCCTGAACCCCTCTCCCACCTCCCTCCCCGGGATGATTTGAAACGAATTGCCAGTCCAGGTTTGATGCGTGATACAGGATGCTTGGGGCTGGTGCACTGGGATGACCCAGTTACTTTAAAGCTGGATTACTTCAGGGTATTTTTTGTAAAATCTAAGATAGGTATATATTCCAATACTCTATTAAATGGAAATGTTGTGTAAACCAGAATGCCAAATATTTTATGTTACCGAGACAACAGATACATGTATCTACTCTTATTCCTTAGTATTGACATATATTTATTGTTATGAAGTCTTGTGTCTTTTTCACAGCTACAATGATTCATTATCTCTCATCTTGGAAAATTGTTTTAAAATATTCTGAGGCTGCTGCTGTTCACCTTTTATATTGTATTACATTTGTATCTCTAGAAATAGTTTCTTTTTCAGTTGGGATTTTATGGTTCTGATAATAGTGACAAGGGTATGAAAATCTTGCCAGTTTTATAGTGTACTTGGAAACAATGGCAGGAGTTTGAAAATTGGTTAACTAGCAGTTAGCATCATGTTGCATTGGAAAAGGCTAACATTTATTACAACTACTACCATTTAATCTTTGCATTCTCTATACAATCTTCCAAGTCTATATTCATTAGCAGTGAAAGACAGGTAACTGTGATATAGTTATATAACAGTGCCAAGAGGTTGAAAGATTTTGATTAGCAATCTGTCTTTTTAGTTCTTGCCAGGGATTTATTCTTGGAGAGAAATGGATTAAGATAGGATTGGTTAAAAAAAAGAAATTATGGCCTCATAACTGAATAATAAAAAATGAGATTATTTCAATATTATGTCTTCAAAGACAACTGACTGTTTTCATTTAACTCTTCTGGGTATAAATTACTTTCTGGAGAAAAAACATATGTATTCAAGAGGTGAGTTATTGTATTTCTGTAATGTTTTTGGTTTCTTGACTCCCCAGGTGAAATTAAACTCACTTAAGTTGGTCCTCTGGTGAAAGCAATGGCACCCCACTCCAGTACTCTTGCCTGGAAAATCCCATGGGCAGAGGAGCCTGGAAGGCTGCAGTCCATGGGGTTGCAAAGAGTCGGACATGACTGAGTGACTTCACTTTCACTTTTCACTTTCATGCATTGGAGAAGGAAATGGCAACCCATTCCAGTGTTCTTGCCTGAAGAATCCCAGGGACGGGCGAGCCTGGTGGGCTGCCGTCTATGGGGCTGCACAGAGTCGGACACGACTAAAGGGACTTAGCAGCAGCAGCAGCAGCAGCAGCAGCAGCAAGTTGGTCCTCAAACTTCTTGAACTCTGGCATCATTCTCATTTCCAAACTGGTTTTTCACAAATCTCCTTTAGATTATCTTTCCCTAGGGTAAGACTGGGCTTCCCTGGTGGCTCAGTGGTAAAGAATCCACCTACAATCCACCTTTAAGAGACTCAGGCTAGATCCCTGGGTTGGGAAGATTCCCTGGAGAAGGAAATGGCAACCCACTCCAGTATTCAGTTCAGTTCAGTTCAGTTCAGTCGCTCAGTCGTGTCCGACTCTGTGCGACCCCATGAATCACAGCACACCAGGCCTACCTGTCCATCACCAACTCCCGGAGTTGACTCAGACTCACGTCCATCGAGTCAGTGATGCCATCCAGCCATCTCATCCTCTGTCGTCCCCTTCTCCTCCTGCCCCCAATCCCTCCCAGCATCAGAGTCTTTTCCAATGAGTCAACTCTTCACATGAGGTGGCCAAAATACTGGAGTTTCAGCTTTAGCATCATTCCTTCCAAAGAAATCCCAGGGCTGATCTCCTTCAGAATGGACTGGTTGGATCTCCTTGCAGTCCAAGGGACTCTCAAGAGTCTTCTCCAACACCACAGTTCAAAAGCTGGTAAATCCCAAGGACAGAGGAGCCTGGTGGGCTACAGTTCATGGGGTCACAAAGAGTCAAACATGACTTAACAACTGCATAACGACAGGGTGAAGCTACACTATGTTTCCACGATCACGGTCTTCATTTTCCTCTTTTTATATATAAACTCAAAGTCTTTTTCATTTGAGATACTTTTTTTTTTTCTCAAGACCACCAATCAGAAATCCTGCTTGATTTTTAGTTTCTGGTCTCCACTCACAAAATAGGAAGTAAAATCTAAGAGTCTGACACTAAGGTGATTATGATAAAGGTGATGTGTCCACCACACTCTGAGAACTCTGCTTTATGGACTGTAGTAGGCAGAATAATGGTCCCTTAATGATGCCTTCATCCTTATCTCAGAAACATATACATATTGTATGTTAAATGGGAAATTAAACTGAAGATAGAATCAAAGTCACGAATCAATTGACCTTCTAAATAGGGAAATCAGGACTTCCCTGGTGCTCCAGTGGTTAGCAGGGAGCTAACCACTGGGGAAGCAGGGAAGTGGTCCCCTGCATCCATCGCAGGGGGAAGAGGTTCAACGTCTGGTCAGGGAACTAAGATCCTGCATGCCACATGGCATGGCTAAAAAGTAGCAAGTAAGCAAGCAAAGTTAGCTCATTGGAAAAGACTCTGATGCTGGGTGGCATTGGGGGCAGGAGGAGAAGGGGACAACAGAGGATGAGATGGTTGGATGGCATCACCGACTCAATGGACGTGAGTCTGAGTGAACTCCGGGAGTTGGGGATGGACAGGGAGGCCTGGCGTGCTGCGATTCATGGGGTCGCAAAGAGTCGGACACGACTGAGGAACTGAACTGAACTGAACTGAATTGAAGCAAACGAAAAATAGGGAAATCATCCTGGACTATCTGGGTGTGCTGTGTGTAATCACAAGGACCTTTGAAAATGGAAGGGGAGAGCAGAAGAGGAGCCAGCTCGAGCAGGAGGGGTGGCAAAGGAAGCAGTGCTCATGGTTTGACATGGGAAGGACTAGACCTGCCCGTGCTGGGTTTGGAGATGCAGGAAAAGAGCCGCCAGCCAAGAAAGACAGGTGGTTGCCAGATGCTGAAGAAGGCAAGGAAACAGACTTGGTCCTTATATTGGTGTCCTAGGGTGCTGTAACGAAGTACTGTCACTGCATAGTTTAAAAGGACAGAAATTTACTCCCTCACAGATCTGGAGGCCAACAGTCCAAATAAGGTCTCAGTGGGATGATGCACGCTCTGAGACTCTGGGCAGTCTTTCCTTGCCTCTTCCTGCCTTCGCCGGTGACAGTGGATCCCGGGTGTTCCTTGGCTTGGGATGCAGATACATCACTGCCATGCCTGCCTCTCTCATCTTCTCCCTGTGTGTCTCTGTCTTTATGTGGGATTTTCCTTTTCTGACAAATCACATGAGCGCCCATATTGATGACCTCTTCTTAATCTGGTTACATCCACAAAGACCCTATTGTCAGGTAAGGTTTCATTCATAGGTACATGAGTTAGGCCTTCAATATACCTTTTCTGAGGGGAACACAATTCAACTCATAACACTCTTAGAGCCTCCAGAAAAAAAAACCCCAGCACTACCAATACATTACTTCTAGCTTTTAGTGAGACCCAAGATAATCAGTTTGCTTTAAGTCATTATATTTGTGGTAATTTGTAACAATAGCCTCAGAAAACTAACCCAAGGACTAACTGAAACCCTATCTTATGTGTGAAGTCCCTTGTTTCCCCTTGCTAAATTCCATCTCTTCTTCCAATACTAACTTGCTTGTACTTTCCTAATTAAATTTTAACCCCTAATCATCATAATCAAAGCTGTGGTTTTTCTAGTAGTCATGTACAGATGTGAGAGTTGGGCCATGAAAATGGCTGAGCACCGAAGAACTGATGCTTTTGAATTGTGGTGTTTGATAAGACTCTTGAGAGTCCCTTGGATTGAAAAGAGAACAAATCAGTCAATTCTAAAGGAAATTAACCTTAAATATTCCTTGGAAGGACTGATGCTGAAGCTGAAGCTCCAATACTTGGGCTACCTGATGCAAAGAGCTGACTCATTGAAAAAGACCCTTGACATTGGGAAAAATTGAGGGCAAGAGGTGAAGGGGGTGACAAAGATGAAATGGTTGGGTGGCATCATCAACTCAATGGACATGAGTTTGAGCAAGCTCAGGGATATAGTGGAGGACAGAGGAATCTGGCATGCTATTAATACAATCCATTAGGTCACAAAGAGCTGGATATGGCTTAATGACTGAACAACAGCAATACTAATCATGTCCTTGTTACTTTGTTATGCTTGTATCCCTCTAATTCTAAAGTTGTTGAGGGAAGAGGCAATTGATCATTCATCTTTGTACCTCCTTGAGTAACTCACACCCTGTAGCCATTCAATAACCGTTTAATAAAAGAACATTACATTCTTTTACAGAACACAATTGCTATTGTCAGTGTCAAGGAATTCTCCTCAAACAACTATGTTTAAAACTAAAATGAGAGAGAAGAAATCTAAGAAAGGAAGAAAAAAATCCTTTAAAAATTTACTATAAAACCATTTTATGGTAACTTTCAAAGTTACTATAAAAAATTTACTCCTCTAAGAGAAATGAAGGCAATACTAGCCTTGTGTTTTACATTAAATTTTATTGTGGATTTAGACTATGTTGATCCAAAAAAGCAATTCAATATGCATTTTGTTGTTGTGGTTAATGTGGCTCAGACTCCCCAGATGCTTTTCACATGTAGCTCGGAAAGTGCTGGCACTCAGTGGACCTGCAAATTCATGTTTTCCCTTAAAAAGCTATACTGGATCTGTTTTGCTTCTTATTTGGGTTAATTTCTGCAGCCAATGCGACTTGTGTATTCCTGGTTAAAGATGCCTGCAATATATAGTCACTATCAAACTTTGTTTTATAGTTCCCAACTGTTCCATAATATATTTAATGTTTTAAATTTTCAGAAGTGCTTGAGAAAGCTGGACATGTAGAAGAGTTTGAGAAAGTTTTTGACCAGATTGTGTGTATGTGTTTAGCTTAGTTTGGTTTAGCAATTGTACTGTTATCAAATCGGGCGAGTTTCTATAATTTGCCTTCAGTTAAGATGCTCACTTCATGACAGTTGATAGAAAGCTCTTGAAAGAAGTTATTACGAGCAAGACTAAAAATAAACAGAAACCAGGGCTTTTCCCTGGCCTCAGGTCTCAGGGAGATGACGATCTTCTATGCCATGTTTCTGTTCCATCCCTACTGGAAAGAGACAATTTAAGAGGAAAACATTGACACTTTGCTGTATTATTAATGGAAAGAATATACTTATTTATTTTTATTTTTAAATTTATTTAACTATTTGCTTTTTACTTTGGATCTTGCCATACAATTGGGCTCATTTCCTATATTGTAAGGTTATACTCAAAATTCTTCAATCTAGGCTTCAACTTCCAAGAACTTCCAGATGTACAAGCTAGGTTTAGAAAAGGCACAGGAACAGAGATAAAATTACCAACATCTGCTGGATCATAGAATAGGCAAGGGAATTCCAGAAAAATATCTATTTCTGCTTCATTGAATACACTAAAGCCTTTGACTGTGTGGATCACAGCTGTGGAAAATTCTTCAGGAGATCAGAATATCAGACCTCTTTACCCGTCTCTTGAGAAACCTGTATGCAGGTCAAGAAGCAACAGTTAGAACCGGACAAGGAACAATGGGCTGGTTCAGACTGAGAAAGGAGTATATTCAAGGCTGTATATTGTCACCCTGCTTATTTAACTTATATGCAGATTACATCATGCGAAATGCTGGGCTGGATGAAGCACAAGCTGGGATTAAGATTGCTGGGAGAAATATCAACACCCTCAGATATGCAGATGATATCACTGAAATGGCAGAAAGTGAAGAGGAACTAAAGAACTCTTGATGAGGGAGAAAGAGAAGAGTGAAAACGCTGGCTTAAAACTTATCATTCAAAAAACTAAGATTGTGACATCTGGTCATATCACTTCATGGCAAATGGAAAGGATGACAGATTTTATTTGCTTGGGCTCCAAAATCAATGTAGACAGTGTCTGCAGTCATGAAATTAAAAGATGCTTTGTCCTTGGAAGGAAAGCTATAACAAACCTGTGAAAGTGAAGTCACTCAGTCATATCCGACTCTTTGTGATTCTATGGACTGTAGCCTACCAGGCTCCTCCATCCATGGAATTCTCCAGGCAAGAGTACTGGAGTGGGTTGCTGTTTCCTTCTTCAGGGGATCTTCCCGACCCAGGGATCGAACCCAGGTCACCTGCATTCCAGGCAGACGCTTTAACCTCTGAGCCGGTATTAAAAAACAAAGACATCACTTTGCTGACAAAGGTTTGTATAGTGAAAGCGATGGTTTTTTTCCCAGTGGCATATACAGATGTGATAAGTGGACCATACAGGAGGCTGAGTGCTGAAGAACTGATGCTTTCAAACTGTGGTGTTGGAGAAGACTCTTGAGAGTCCCTTGGAAAGAAGGAGATTAAACCAGTTAGTCCTGAAGGAAATTAACCCTGAATATTCATTGAAAGAACTGATGCTGAAGCTCCAATACTTTGGTTGCCTGATGGGAAGAACCAACTCATTGGAAAAGACGTTGATGCTGAGAAATATTGAAGGCAAAGGAGAAGGGGACAGCAGAAGATGAGATGATTAGATAGGATCACCTACTCAACAGATGTGAATTTGAACAAACTCTGGGAGATAGTGAAGGACAGGAATGCCTGGTGTGGTACCATCCATGGGACTGCAAAGAGTTGGACACAGCTTAGCAACTGAACAACAATGGATCTGTAACAAATAAACCATGCTTGGTGCTATGGATAACAACAGCAATAGCCAAAGTTCTTATTGGAGAAATTAGGAAGCTTGGGAACTATTGGAATTTCTGAAGCTTACAAATATAAAATCAGAGGATTTAGAAAAGAAAAGTAAGATACCAAGTGTTCATGCCAGATAAACACTTATGATGAATCAAACGATAGTGTTCATGCCAGATAAACACTTATGATGAATTAAACGACTGAGCTAGTGGTATGGATGGAGCTAACATTATTAGGGAATAATTTGCTATACTGTGAAGTAAATGCAATTACATGGCAAGTGAATCTCATACATATAACCTCTCAATAATTCAAGATATATATGGTTTTAAAGCACATAGGGATGTATTATTGGGTATATTCTAAATAAATACATACTTGATTAAAGAAATAATTGCATTGGCACATGCTATTTTCTCATTGCTGAATATAATAATAAAATTTTTAATGTATTTTAATGAACAAAATGCCCACATAGAAATGAATAACATATACTTTGGGCTTTCCTTCTCTATAAGTTTATAAAGTGCAATCTTTTTTCTTTTTTTAATTAAAGAATAGTTGATTTGCAATATTGTGTTAGTTTCAGGTGTACAGCATTGGGATTTGGCTTTGTTTCTTTTGTTTTTGTATTATATTCTGTTATAGGCTAGTAGTAAGTTTTTGTGGCTTATCTCTTTTATGTACAGTAGTTTGTATCTGTTAATCTCATACTCCTATTTGTCCCTTCGCCTTCCCTTCCCTGTTTGGTAACCATAAGTTTGTTTCCTATGTCTGTGAGTCTGTTTCTGTTTTGTATATGGATTCATTTGTATTATTTTTTATATTCCACATATAAGTGATTCATTTTTTTCTTTCTCTGACTTACTTCACTAAGCATAATATTCTTTAGGTACATCCGTGTTACTACAAATTGCAATATTCTTTTATGGATGAGTGATATTCCTCTAGGTATGCACCCATCTGTCCACCCATCTTTCCCATCATCTGTTGATGAGTACTGGATTGCTTCCATGTCTTAGCTATTGCAAATAGTGCTACTATGAATGCTAGCATATTTGGGGGTACACACATCATTTCAAATTATAGTTTTCATTTTTTCTGGATGGATACCCAAGAATGGAATTGGTGGATCATATGATAGTTCTATTTTTAGAACTTTGATCACTCAGTAAACTAAAAGTGAATTCTTAGTTATTCACGTTCCATAACAAACAGCTACTGAATTCTACCTGCTGCTGTTGCCTGAAAGTAGCCATAGAAAATATGTAAATGAATGGATGTGGCTGGATTTGGCCGTAGAGGCTGTAGTTTGCCAACCCCCTGATCGAAAAGGTGGGATAATCTGGAGGACAAGGCTCTTTCTCTGATTTTCATATGAGTGTCATGGTGCCTGGGCCTTCCCCAGTGGCTCAGCAGTAAAGAATCCGTCTGCAATGCAGGAGCTGCAGGAGACATGGGTTCAATCCCTGGGTTGGGAAGATCCCCTGGAGGAGGGCATGGCAACCCATTGCAGTACTCTTGCCTGGAGAATCCAATGGAGCCTGGTGGGCTAGAGTCCATAAGGTCACAAAGAGTGGGACATGACTGAAGCAACTCAGCACACATGCACATCATGGTGCTGGAGCTGAGAGGGGACCAACGCATGTTCACTTCTTGAACTTTCTCTATAGCCCTTTTACCTCTCTGCATCCTTTCCCTAGGGTCCAGCCTCTCCTGCTCAGCCTTTGGGTAGAGCTGTAAGGCATTTCCTTCTGCCGTATTTCACACTGTGTAGGATGGTTTCCTGTTAGTATAGCTCAGGGAGGATACCATGCCAGAGAACCTATTTTCTTTCCCTCTTCCAATCTCAATGCCAATTTGCTCCATCCAGATCCCTGGTTTGTGTGCATGTGTGTGGGGAGGGGTTGGGAAACGTTAGGGAAGAACGTCCCTCAGTTGGATGTATCACTCTCCCACATGAGTTTATGCATCATTATTATAATACAGATAAGTCTAGCATGAATTGGTGGCTTTTAATATATTGGCCTAAAATATATTTAATGTGTTTTAATATATTCCACAACACCAAGGGAGCAAACTAACAAATAGAGCTCGCTGATGATAGGGTGGTCTGCCATCTGAGATTGGGAACTCCCTTTCCCTTTATCTGTTCATGTGTAGCTGGGTGGCAATATGTTTGAGATGTTGTGGAGGTCATTCTCTTATTAGGTTATAAATTAGATAGACTGTTGATATCTAAACCCCATAGCTGGGGTTGAGGGACGGGGGGTAGGACCAGGAAGATTACAATCTACCCCTTTGGACTTTGATTATTTGAATGTATTGCTTATTCAAAATATAAATAAAGCTTTTTAATAATAAAAGAAAAACCCATAACTGTGCCATACTGGCTATGTCCAAATGACCTGGAGAACTTGGAAAAGCTCATATTCTCTATGTCATACCTCCAGAAATACGGTAGATTGAGGGTGGCGTCAAGTGATCTGTCTGTAAGGCTCCAAATCATTGTTAAACCTCTGACAACATAGAAAGTTTAAAGAAAACAATAAAAGAAAAATAATGTTAAAACAGTAATCCCAACAGCTAGATAGTACTGCTCTTAACATTTTGGGTTAAATTATTCCACATACATTGAATTAATCTTTACATATTTAGGTTGCATCCCTTATAAAATTTGTTGGAAAACTCAGCAGTGGCCACAGGACTGGAAAAGGTCAGTTTTCATTCCAATCCCAAAGAAAGGCAATGCCAAAGAATGCTCAAACTACCGCACAATTGCACTCATCTCACACGCTAGTAAAGTAATGCTCAAAATTCTCCAAGCCAGGCTTCAGCAATACGTGAACTGTGAACTTCCTGATGTTCAAGCTGGTTTTAGAAAAGGTAGAGAAATCAGAGATCAAATTGCCAACATCTGCTGGATCATCAAAAAAGCAAGAGAGTTCCAGAAAAACATCTATTTCTGCTTTATTGACTATGCCAAAGCCTTTGACTATGTGGATCACAATAAACTGTGGAAAATTCTGAAAGAGATGGGAATACCAGACCACCTAACCTGCCTCTTGAGAAATCTGTATGCAGGTCAGGAAGCAACAGTTAGAACTGGACATGGAACAACAGACTGGTTCCAAATAGGAAAAGGAGTGTGTCAAGGCTGTATATTGTCACCCTGCTTATTTAACTTATATGCAGAGTACATCATGAGAAACACTGGAGTGGAAGAAATAGAAGCTGGAATCAAGATTGCCAGGAGAAATATCAATAACCTCAGATATGCAGATGACATCACCCTTATGGCAGAAAGTGAAGAGGAACTAAAAAGCTCTTGATGAAAGTGAAAGAGGAGAGTGAAAAAGTTTGCTTAAAGAACAACATTCAGAAAACGAAGATCATGGCATCCGGTCCCATCACTTCATGGGAAATAGATGGAGAAACAGTGGAAACAGTGTCAGACTTTATTTTTGGGGGCTCCAAAATCACTGCAGATGGTGATTGCAGCCATGAAATTAAAAGATGCTTACTCCTTGGAAGAAAAGTCATGACCAACCTAGATAGTATATTCAAAAGCAGAGACATTACTTTGCCGACTAAGGTCCGTCTAGTTAAGGCTATGGTTTTTCCTGGGGTCATGTATGGATGTGAGAGTTGGACTGTGAAGAAGGCTGAGCGCCGAAGAATTGATGCTTTTGAACTGTGGCATTGGAGAAGACTTGAGAGTCCCTTGGACTGCAAGGAGATCCAACCAGTCCATTCTGAAGGAGATCAGCCCTGGGATTTCTTTGGAAGGAAGGATGCTAAAGCTGAAACTCCAGGACTTTGGCCACCTCATGCAAAGAGTTGACTCATTGGAAAAGACTTTGATGCTGGGAGGGATTGGAGGCAGGAGGAGAAGGGGATGACAGAGGATGAGATGGCTGGATGGCATCACGGACTCGATGGACACGAGTCTGAGTGAACTCCAGGAGTTGGTGATGGACAGGAAGGCCTGGTGTGCTGCGATTCATGGGGTCACACAGAGTTGGACACGACTGAGCTACTGAACTGAAATGATTAGGCATATATTATATATTTACAAGTCAATACATAAGAACAAATGTACCTACGTGGAAGTTTTTGTGACAACCACAGGATATTGCAGGATTTGAATGCATTCAATTATTTAACTTATTTCATAAATTACCATTATAAAGAATGTGGTAGGTGTGATGGTGAACGTTCATGTGTGTGTTTATGATTTCTATATGTATACACATGTTCCCTTATTAATCATGAAGTGACGTTAGTTTTTATTTTTTTCAAATGCTTTTAATGCTTCTATTGAGACGCGTGGGTTTTGTCCTTTATTTTATGGATATGGTGTCCAACATTACTCATTTTTGGATATTACACCAACTTTGCATTTCTGGGATAAGTCTCGTTTGGTCATGGTGTATAATCCTTTTTATATATTTATGGGTTTTGTTAACTTGTATTTTGATGATATTTGTGCCTGTTTTTGTCATAATTCCTGTGATTTGATCTCTTGTCTGGTTTTGTAGTCATGATAACATTGGCCTTATCAAATGAATTGGAAAGTGTTCCCTTCTCTTCTCTATTTTTTTGGAAAGAATGTTTGGTGAATTAGTATGAATTCTACTTTAAACTCTAGTCCAGTATAATTCAGACTGCTTTGTGGGAGCAATTTAGAGGCCAGTCTTGACGGATTGTTTTGACCCTTGAGGGCTCTTAGCTGTTTCTTTCTCTGATTCTCTCTGGGAAACAAACTGGCCAGTGGTTTAGTTTGTTGCTTTTATGTAGCTACAAGCCTCGTTTTAAATGCTCACTGGCAAAATATCCATGGTTTCTTAGAGTATCTGTGGATTTTTATTTTTGTTCCTTCTGTTCCAAATAAAGAAATCTATGGGGATAACTGCTCAGTAGCTCCTGTGTATAGCCTCTCTTTGCCATAGGTAAAATCTCTGAGCCACTGTTTTGGAACTGGGCCTGAAGACAATGCCCTGCTTCTCTTGGAGTAAAACCTCTGCTTTATGAAAGTGGCTCCAGGCCGGCGCAGGAGCCTCTAGTGTCCTGGCCTGTATCTCCCAGCATCGGCCCTCTGCCCGATGAGAAACCTGAAGCCAAGGCCCCTGGGACACAGTGTTCTCAGCCTGCCATGCCCGAGGCAGTCTCTGCTGCCCAAGTAGGGGCTGGACATGGAAAGGAAGCTTCTGATCTCTTTTTGTGCAGGCCTGGGCTTTAGTCTCTGCAGTGTGGGACTGGGGCTGGGGAGAAATGCTGGCTACCTTTTGCTCTAGGAGAGACTGTGATTGGGAGCTGGTGGGAGAGCGTTTCTGAGCCCCATTTTCTGGGTCACGGGTGACATAGTGGAGCTCCCATTATGGTGATCTGGGGACAAGAGTGAGCGAGGGAGTGACTTGTGACTCAAACCCTTCTTACTGAGAACTTAATAAAATTAAAAAAAATACTTTCCCATTTGTTATATATCTTTTGTTGTTGTTGTTGTTCAGTTGCTAAGTCATGTCCAACTCTTTGGGATCCCGTGAAATGCACTGAGCCAGGCTTTCCTGTTCTTCACTGTGTCCCAGAGTTTGCTCAAACTCACGTCCATTGAGTCGGTGATGCCATCTAATCGTCTCATCCTCTGCCTCCCTCTTCTCCTCTTACCCTCAGTCTTTCCAGCTTCAGGGCCTTTTTCAGTGAGTTGGCTCGTCTTATCAGGTGGCCAAAGTATTGGAGCTTCAACTTCAGCATCAGTCCTTCCAATAAATATTCAGGGTTGATTTCCTTAGGGATTGACTGGTTTGATCTCCTTGCTGTTTAAGAGATTCTCAAGAGTCTTCTCCAGCACCACAGTTTAAAGGCATCAGTTCTTTGGCACTAATATCTTTAGGGCATTTCCAAAATTTTGTTTTATAGTTGGTCTTTTTTTTTTTGCTGCTTTGTGCTTGGCTTGGCTTGCAGGATCTTAGTTCCCCAGCAGGGGATGGAACCTGTGCCCTCTCTTGAGTGGAAGTGCTGAATCTTTAACCACTGGACCCCCAGGGAAGTCCCTCAGAGTTTTTTATGTTTATCGTTTCCATCCTTTTCATCAGCTTTGGTCTGTTGAAGACTGGATCTGAAAGCTCCTCATGCCACCATTCTGGAAATCTTTGGAATCATAGATTAGATCAGTTCCTACCGAAATTGCATCTTCCCTGGTGGCTCAGAGGTTAAAGCATCTGCCTTCCATGCGGGAGACCCGGGTTCGATCTCTGGGTCAGGAAGTTCCCCTGGAGAAGGAAATGGCAACCCACTCCAGTATTCTTGCCTGGAGAATCCCATGGATGGAGGAGCCTGGTAGGCTACAGTCCACAGGGTTGCAAAGAGTCGGACACGACTGAACAACTTCACTTCACTTCACTTACCGAAATTCCTGCCAAAAATAAATGTCTTTCAATGATTCTCATGTTGGGGCCAGTTTGGGGGAACCATGGACACAATGATCTCATAGGTTCTTTCTAGTAATGAGATCCTCCATTTTAATGTATACCTCTGTACCTCTTAACTTCCATGCTACATCAGTCATGGGAAGAATCAAAGGCTCTGGTACAAAACAAAACAACAAAAAAGCCAACAATGCATTCTGTCTACCCAATCATTCTGCATCCCCAGCAGCCTCACACTTGGTGGGAGTGAATCCCACTTCTTCTCTCCTTCTGCTGTCCCTCACGCTTCTTCCTCCGGGAGGTACATCCTAATCTAGAGCTGAAGAGAAAAAGGAAGATGTGTTCTTTGGATTTTGAACAAGGGCGACAAATTTAAACAGCTTAAATGTGCCTTCATGGGTCAAGTGAGTGAGAGGAACTGAGAACTGGAGACTGAAGGGAGCTGCAGATGATAAGCACTCAAGTCGCTCAGGCGTGTCCGACTCTGAGACTCCGTAGGCTGTGCCCACCAGGCTCTGTCCATGGGGTTCTCCAGGCAAGCACACTGGAGTGGGTTGCCATGCCCTCCCCCAGGGCATCTTCCCGACCCAGGGACTGAACCCAGGTGATATGCCACCCTTTAAAAATTCTTTCTCATCACCAGAAGATTGTTTCTAAATGGATGTCATTCCTGTCATTCCTCATGACCATTATCCATATCTGGTAATCAGATAAAATTAAAAGCCACTTTGATAATTCATTTTCACAAATGAATGAAAATCTTCCCTCAAGGTGCAACAACTTATCTAACTAATCTTGTAGGAATGGATCTTTATGATATCAGTTCATTAGTGTTGGTGGTCTTTTGGGTTGATAGATCCCTGGTTTGGGTGATTAAACCAAATTCCCCTAAAATGGGATTGAAAGCTATTCAGGAATGAATGATTCTTGACTTAATCTGTCCTAAATGAGGTTATTAGAGGCCTCTTCTAATTTTATGACATTAATAAAGCTATCAGGCTTTTCTTGTGCTCATTCAAAATGCACTTGATTTAATTTTGTGGATACAATACTTGAGTGGAAATAGAACCACAGTTGGGCATACGTTTTTGGTCAAAATTTCTCCAACTCCTTGTTGTACTGTGTTTGCTCTGAATGAAGTGGTGTTAGGAATTTTTTTCATGGTCATTTTGGGATGTAATGTAAGAATTTATTATTATCAGCTGTTACAAGAGAAACATATAATTTTGAACTAATGACCTGATAGGTAAAGGACTAAACAGCTACAATATAAAAACCAAGTTCCCAAGGACATAATTACGTTATTACTAGCAAACAGAGAGTTTCTGGTTCATTAAGTCGGAAAGGCAAAATATAAGTATAAATGATAGAAGGGGAAAATTTAATTTTTTACTCGTTCACGTATTTTCCCCTATGACCAATAAAAACAAGAGAGAGGTTTTTTGTATTAAACAAAAATATAAATGATGAAACCTCACTTAAAATCAGGGCCATGTGTCTATCCTCAAGTGTTTTATTATGTGAAATTTGACCTTTATTCAAAGAGCATCTCTGTTTGATGGTAATTGATGGTGCTTTGAGTGAGAGTTTATGACAGTACTTCTACTTATTAAAAATATTTTCCTTAAGGTGAAGATGCTTCTTTTTAACTTTTGTCCTAGCTTAACCTTTGAAAATACCCTGTCAGTTTAGTTGCATTTATAGATTTAATTAACAAAGTGTGGACCTCTTCAGGTCATTAATAAAAATATGGAATATGACCAGATTTATTTCTAATCCAGATGATTCACCAGCTTGTTTCACTGATTCATCCACTCTTCCTTTTTGTCATATTGGCTTTTTGTTTAGTTTGATGATCATAATTCAAACCCACTGAAATTTTAAAATGCTTTATATATGAAGACATTATCCTAATTACTTCACTGGAATTATTTCTGAGGTGCTACTATAAAATCATGATATTTTGTTTTGTTTTGTTTTGTCAGGCACATGCCATCTGCTAGGCTTCCCAGGGTTCCTATGGGGATAGGCTCAGTAATGAGACATGGCCCAGGTACAAGTGCTAATGCTCCCTTTAGTAATATTCCTAGAGAATCAGTCCAACATGCCCTACAGAATCAGGATATTGGAAAGTTCAGCAAAGTTGAGGTGTTGAAGAATAGAGAGCTATTTCTCTAAACTCTCTTGTTCTCTTGCTTCTAGAATCACATTCTGTTTGACACTATCAAGAAAGGATCAGGACAGGTCAAGTATAATGCATTGTAAATTCTCTTCTTAAGTGTCATAAACACCCCTGTAACCCACACAGATTCTATTATATTAATGTGAAATTTTAGCATGTAACCACTATCATTATGTATTAGCTTTATGTTAGTATCTCATTGAATCAACACACCATGATCTGTTTTCTGATATTTGTACTTTTGGCCTAAGGATGACCTATTTAAGCTAAACACTTACATCACTTTGCTTCTGATGAAGGCAGCAGAGTATCGTGAATAAAAGCTAGACTGTTTGCGCACAGTTCTCAATTCTTGCCTGTACCGCTTACTGGCTATAGTATGACCTTGGGCAAGTGAATTAACCTCTTTCACTTTCCTTTTATACACAGTGAGAAGGATAATAGTACCTTCCTATGAATTTGGGTTGTCTGAGGGTTAAACAAGTGAATACGAGTAAAGCACTTAGAAGGTGGCCAGATGGCAAGTGAGTACTTTATGAAGTAATTATGACTGTGCCTTCTTAAAACCTCCCCCAGCTCTAAGTCAGTTCAGAGTCTGTCCTTCTCTGGCCTCCTGTCACCCATTTCTCAGCTACATCTCACATGGTAACACTTCATGTCACACTGCAGGTGTCCTTGAGACCTCTGTAATTTTTGTCTAAAAACATCAAATAAGAAAAATATTAGAAGTCAGAGGCAGGCAAGTTTTGAACTACTAGTATCTCTTTCTGCTGATATGGTTTGATAATTTTTATGGACTACAGCATGGTAAGAATCTTCAGAAGTCCACTTTTAATTCATCTTTATACACACAGAAAATTGACTCTTTGATTTTTACATATATGCCTTTGAGAGTAAGCTGACATCTGACAAGACTTGAGTTTTGGACAAACTGTTTCTGTTTTGTAGAGGGATCAGAAAATATATTCACCTCTTTAAATTCATGTTAATAATTCTAGATAAGATGTATTAAGCATGCATTACATGCAAACACATGTACTGACTTATTTTAACTTTATAACAGTCCTCTGACATGGGCTTCCCAGGTGGCGCCAGTAGTAAAGAACCCACCTACCAGTGCAGGAGACACAAGATACACAGATTCAATCTCTGGGTCAGAAAGATCCCCTGAAGTAGGAAATGGCAACCTGCTCCAGTATTCTTGCCTGGAAAATTCCGTTGGCAGAGGAACCTGGCATGCTACAGTCCACGTGGCTGCAGAGTTGGACTCCACTGAGCAGCTGAACATGCATGTGACATGTATTTTCATATTATCCTAAAACAGGAGCCGAGGCTCAAAGAGATTAAGCCATGGTGGTGAGTGGCAGGTTCGGGATTCAGTTATAGGCAGCCTGACTCTGATGTCTGGGTCTAGACCCTTCCACTGGTCTTTTAGTGGGAGCTACTATGTGCTGAAAACATCAAAAGTAGATCCAACTCAGTGCCGTGTCTGTCACAGACAGATATTTTGTAATATTTTGTTAATAATGGCAATCGGGACCTCAATTATTACAACTCAAGTTACTTTAACTACAAAGGGTAGTGTGCACAGCAAAATGGATTTTAATCAAGGAACTAGTAATAATGACTCAATAAACAATATACACTTGCTGGTGTTTTTGAGGTGAGGGATATTCATGTTTGTTTTGACTTTGTGAAATGAAGAAAATAAGGATGAATTAGGGAGGGTCAAAACACTGTCTTACTCATTCCATGAGTTGTTGCTTCATTATTATTTTTAACAGTGGAAAGTAACATTTCCCCTCCACCCCATCCAAAACCCTTCCAAATCCACTCCATAGTAATTATTATCAGTTTTGACGGTTTTGTAGAGAGAGATACCATTTTATCAGTTGATATTTACCATATAGTCTATCAGCAACTTTGTTATCAGTTAATAATAGATTCTGAGATTATTCTATTTTTTCCCTTACTTTTTTTTTTATTGGAATATAATTGCTATACAATGTTGTGTTAGCTTCTGCTATACAATGACATGAATCAGCCATATGCCCACATATATCCTCTCCCTCCGTGTTGTTGCTTTAGCTTTTAGTATATGAAAGGGGATAAGGTTTATGGAAAAATCATCCACAGAGAGAAGTTAACCTCTTGCAGTTCAGAGTGGCTATGCTGTAAGAGGTACTTCCAGCTTTATTTTCATTGTTGCTTTTCATTTTTAATTGACACTTGCTCTTCCTCTCAGATAAACAGGTTTCCCTTTTTCACCATTGAAGTTATATAGTTGTTTGCAAGGAAAAAGATAATTTGTTGTTTGGCTGAAGCAGAAATAAAATTGCCCGATGATTACTGTTCAATTTTCCTCTCATTCCCTTTGCTTCCCTCCCTCCTGCCCCATGATGACTGACTTTCTCTGTCTGCAGAAGCCACCTTTGATGAGTGCCTCTGGATAAGGCAGTCCATCATTGCTCTATACAAGGCGGTTGACATTGAGCAGGACAGGCAGGGAAGGGAAAGAGACAGGAGGTGTGGGAAAAGTCTGATGAGAAGTATAGTTTCCTATTAATCCTCCTGGAGAAGGAGAATCTCTTAAAATCTCTTTAAGTGGTTTACTGTTATAAGAAGCCTCATAAAATATAAGTTATACCAGGTTTAGAGTTTAATGAAGAGGGCTGTTATAGGTGCATTCTCATTTCCAATGAACTAGAAGCTATTTCATTCCTGTTGATGTTCTTAGGCCAAATTCATCATGTACATGTTGACTCGGATCACCAAATTACAGCAATGAACAAGATAATAAAGCCAGTGCTTGCAAGAAATAGAAAAGAGCAACAATAATTCAGAGGCAGTGTTTGAAATATATATAAAGAAGATATGTTAATTTGCATGAGTCCTCTTCTTTTCTGCCACCCATTTTCCTTGAGGGAGCTTGGGAGCAAGAGACTGGAATTCTCTAGAACATTCCCGATACACACTAAGCAAAAGATTGGGTGGCTTTATCAAAGCTGCACATCTCTCTCTCTTTATATTCTTTATAATGTTTGAGGTGTGTTTAGGACAATGTTCTACCTGGCAAAGAAGGTCTAGTTCCTAAGTGGTGTTGAGATTATTAGAGATTTATGGGTTGGCATCTTGCCTCATCAGACTTCTCCATAGGAGATTTATTAAGGTGTGTGATAACTATAATTCATGATGGCTTTTGAATGTGATTAAGACTTTTCATTCAGTCTGAGTAAAATAATTCTATTACCAAGCCATCTTGATGGAGATCCTCATTGATTATGTGAGGTTTATACACATAAACCTCCTCCTTATACAAAGGAGGTTTCCACTCACAAAGAGGAAGCAGTGATATCCGGGCAAGTCTCACCTATCTGGGCTTTCCCGATGGCTCAGTGGCAAAGAATCCCCCTGCAGTACAGGAGAGGCAGAAGACTCAGGTTAGACCCCTGGGTCAGGATGATCCCCTGGAGGAGGAAATGGCAACCCACTCCAGCATTCTTGCCTGAACAATCCCCTGGACATGGGAGCCTGGAGGGCTGCAGTCCAGGGGGTTGCAAAGAGTCAGACATGACTGTACATGAGCCCACACTTGCCTACAGGAGTTTGCAACCTCTGGGAGATTTGGTGCTGTTATTTCCTTACCACGTAGTCCCTCCTCAGCCTACAGCATCTGGCTGTTACTTCCCAGCAGTCCATTGAAACTGCCTGGCAAAGGCCAAACCACCCAATCCAGTAAATACTCTCTGGTACTCACTGAATGTCCTTGCTGCACTTGGCAGTATTGATCCTTCTTCCATCGCGGGAACTTTATTTTCTCTGCTAGGATATTTCCTATTTCTCCTTCTACTGCTTTGATTAGTGTTTGCTGGATCTCTTTTCATGGATTATGACTCTTTTTTTTTGCCACAGATCCAAACAGAATTCAGCTTCCCTGCTCCCCATTTTGCACCCTCACCAGACGCAGGCTCTTCCCATGTATTTCATATCCCAGCTGTTTAAACTCCTATGTAGGGAACTGGCCCTAAAGCCATCAGTATAAGGAGAGGATTCTTAGATTCCTCCATCTTGTTGTGTCCGTATCACTCCTCTGATTTTAAGTCTTAACTAGTCCCTAATTCTATCCTCTCTTCCACAGTTCTGTTAACATTACACAACATAGGGACTCACTTGTCACTGATTTTCTTGCCCTCTGTCATTTCCACTTCAGATCCATCATTCAAACAAAACGTAGACAACTCTGGGGTGCTATTCTCGTGCCCCCTCCATCGGTTTTCCATTGCCTCTGTGATAAAATTCAGCTTCTTAGCTTGACATGAGGCAGGGGCCCCCGTGATGTAGCACTGCCGCGACAGCTTCACTTCCCCGTGTTCCACTACGTCTGCTCTGCTCTTGGGTTGGCCAAAATGTTCATTATGGACGTTACGGAATGATTTTCTTTTGGCCAATCCAACACAATGCTGGGTTTCCCAGGTGGCGCTAGTGGTCAAGAACCCGCCTGCCAATGCAGGTTACACGTAAGACATGCTGGGTGGATCCCTGGGTCAGGAAGATCCCCTGGAGGAGGGCATGGCAACCCACTCTAGTATTCCTGCCTGGAGAATCCCATGGACAGGGGAGTCTGGCGGGCTGCAGTCCACAGGGTCTCACAGAGTCGGACATGACTGAAGCACTTAGCACGGCATGGCAACACAATGCTACCTTAGAGCTTTCTCCAATATATACTACGAAGCTTCACCCCTCGTGTCTTTCTCTTCACTGTTCCGTCTTCTTGGGATGCCTTATGCCCTCTTTTTCTTTTTCTTCTGTCTCTGTTTTGTCTTTAGAAAACCTCAAGCATCATTCACTCCAGGAAACCTTCCTTTGATTCCCCAGTTGAATTAGACACCCTCTTTTTGTGTTTTCTAAGCATTCTAGGCATATTGCTCTTATTATGTACTTAACTATTTGTTTTATGACCTCTTTGAATCCTAAGAAATAAGGACATGAACTGAATATTTTTGTTTCCCTAGGATTTAGCATAATAGCTCAGTATGAACATAGCAATGTTGAAGTGAACTGCCAAAAATTAAGAAAAAAAAGTTTTTGAGTATTATTAGGAAAAATGTACTCTTGCCTGGAAAATCCCATGGACAGCAGAGCCTGGTAGGCTGCAGTCCACCGGGTCGTTAAGAGTTGGACACGACTGAGCAGCTTCCCTTTCACTTTTCACTTTCATGCACTGGAGAAGGAAATGGCAACCCACTCCAGTGTTCTTGCCTGGAGAACCCCAGGGACGGGGGAGCCTGGTGGGCTGCTGTCGACGGGGTTACACAGAGTCGGACCCGACTGACACAGCTTAGCAGCAGCAGCAGGAAAAATGGAGAATACATTTGTTGGAACATTTTGCATATATATATGTGTATATAAGATGTACATATATATAAATGTATATGTATATGTATATGTATATGTATATGTGTGTTTCGTTTATCTGTGTCTATGAAAAATTGCAATGTACCATGGCGACACTACCAGGAAGAAAGGCATCTTGTTTGATTGCTCTGTATATTCTCTCGGTAGTTCTGGATTTCCTACTGACAGCAGATAAAGGAGTTATTCCTTATAGTTAGGTGAGGCTGTGATAGAAGGAGATGGATTCCAAGAGAACAGTGGTCCTTGCATGACTTACTGGGTTCAGGATTTACACATGGTTTACATATCAGTTTACTCAAATATTCCTTAGGATTGAGATAAGTTTTCAATTACAAGGGCTGTAAAGATTGTCTAGTTTACCCTCTCATCTGGCTGACGATTCTTCCAAACACAGAGTTTGGCAGTTATCAGACTTTGGTTAAATTCTAATTTATTTCTTTCTTCCTTTTGTATGTAATGAGAATTTTATGGTGACATCAGTTTAAAGTAAACTGCTTTGGTCTTGAGTCACATGGTTTCTTGCAGGCAAAGGTAAAAAGCAAAATGCTTTTGATTTTCAGTGCACTCCTCTCTTATATTCTAACTTTAATATTTTTTTAAAAATCCCACAGATGAAACATTATCTTATAAATATAGTTGCTAGTGTATACTAAGGGGCTTCCCATGTACCTTAGTTGGTAAAGAATCTGCCTGCAGTACAGGAGGCCTGGCTTCAATCCCTAGGTTGGGAAGATCCCCTAGAGAAGGAAATGGAAACCCTCTCCAATATCCTTGTTTGGCCAATCTCATGGACACAGGAACCTGGTGGGCTGCAGTCCATGGGGTCACAAAGAGTCAGGCACGACTGAGCGACTAACACTTACTTACTTAGGGTACATAATCTCTAATCTTGGCAGCTTCAACTACAAATTCTCATATTTTGATAGGCCTATTAAAATCTGTCCTTCATCTGCTCATATATGTTATTTAAGATGACAAATGTAACATGTTTGAGGTGCTATTTACTTTTTCTTTGAAAAATAATTGTCTAATATATCTTTATTGGTTAAATGTCCTTGGTATACCCAACATTTTTTTAAACAGGCTGAGAGAATAAAGAGATGATGGGGGCACTCTCAAGTATTGAACCAAGAAGGGCATCTAGCTAACCTTTGTTTCATTATTTTAACAGCAAAAACTTGAAATGTTCATAAGGATATATTTAAGAGTGCAGAAAAGTATGTGTTCTCTTAATTGCTGGCCTAATTGAGGGGATTTAGAGAGAAGTGTGAGATAGTATTTAATAATTTAGTAGGATTAAAGCTAAATTATATTATGAATAGCTTTTATCACATTATGAGACATGTGATAGTTATCGTGGAGAGAGAGCCTTTTGAGGTTATAGAGTTCAAGAGCACACAGTGAAAGAAATGTGTTAGAAGGACAGCCTGGTTAGGAGATATTGGAGATTACCTTATCCCTTTTTTCTATGCCATTCTCAAGTCCTTTGTGGAACTTCGCTTGTTTACTGGTACTTTAGCAGAGTAATAAGCAGTTTTCATAACTTTTCCCTTTTCTTCCACTTGGTTATCTAATTTGACTTTCTTTCAACCTGCTTAACTACTCCTTTTGTGTTTTTCTAGTCCTATGTGACCTTTCTCAAAGGTGAGTGGAGTGAAAGTCACTCAGTCGTGTCTGACTCTTTGCGACCCCATGGACTATACAGTCCGTGGAATTCTCCAGGTCAGAATACTGAAATGGGTAGCCTTTCCCTTCTCCAGGGGATCTTCCCAACCCAGGGATCAAACCCCAGTTTCCCCCATTGCAGTTGGATTCTTTATCAGCTGAGCCACAAGGGAAGCCCTTCTTGTTATTCTTTGCTGTGGCTGCTGCTAAGTCACTTCAGTCGTGTCCGACTCTGTGTGACCCCATAGACGGCAGCCCACCAGGCTCCTCCATCCCTGGGATTCTCCAGGCAAGAACACTGGAGTGGGTTGCCATTTCCTTCTCCAATGCTTGAAAGTGAAAAGTGAAAGTGAAGTCGCTCAGACGTGTCTGACTCTTCGTGACCCCATGGACTGCAGCCCACCAGGCTCCGCTGTCCATGGGATTTTCCAGGCAAGAGTACTGGAGTAGGGTGCCATCACCTTCTCCAGATCGCTTCTAAGATTTAATAAGTGATTGTACAAAGTTTAAAGACAAAAAAACCTCAATGACCATTAAACTGTCATACCTTGAGTATATTGTGTGTTTCCATGGGAACCTTTTTTCAGATTGCTTCATAATTGGAGGAAATGACACAATCCAATGCTATCAAATAAAGGTGAGGGGAAGTATGGAACTGAGGTTGTTATACTATCTCTTTTTTACAAGGGAAAATAAATTCTACTTATATAATACTGCTATTTTTCTTCTACTCTCAAAGGCTTATGACTAGAAATTTTGCTGCGTCCATAGGTAGTATTTATCAGTAAACACAATCAAATGCCTCCCCTTTCTTGTTTTGAGATTGATTGCTTGAGCATCTCCTGTTCTTTAGAGGCACCCCTGAGGTATTTCAGCATCCTCTCTTGCTTCCTACCTTATAGCTTTATATATATTTTTTCCATAACATATTTCAAAGCTGCCCTAACATTTGTTTCTGTTGCTTTACTGAGTTTGTGTCAGGCAGACGTATGCCCTATGGAAAATAATTAACTGTTGCCAAATACATCATTTATCTTGAGCTTTTAAAGGAAGAGTTCTTAGGGGATTTCCAGTGATTTATTTCAAACTCTAATTCAATTTATGATTGACCCTTTCTAGATCAGAGGTCACATACAGGCAAACTATGGTCCAAATATGGCCCAAAGACATAGTTTATTTGGTCTTAAACATGTTATAAAACCTTTGAATAAATTGCTAATATTTTACAGTTGAGGGATTTCACATTAAAAAAACTTACTAACCTTCTTGAAAAATTAGAATATCTGGTAGCAGTGAATCTGCAGGCCCGTGTGGGCATTGATTGGCTAGAACTGGTGATTTTAGAATATGAGCTCTCTCATTATTCACAAATCCCTATTCTATTTCATCCCCATTTATATTCTTTCTTATCCCAGTAGATTTTTTAATTGGTCTGTGGTCTAGATTAGTGCTCCTTAAGCTTTAATTTCCATGTGAATCACCTGGGAATCTTACTAAAATTCAGGGAGCCATTCAGAAGTGGATGGAGCCTGCAAGCCTGCATTTCTGACAGGGTCCGTGTTATGTCGTCCTTGCCATCTCAGGACATTTTGGGTAGTAAGTTCCAGATCAGTGGTCCTCAAAGTGCAGGTTTTGACCAGAAGCATCACCATGTAACCAAACCAAGGACTCTGGAAGTTGTGCCCAGCAGTCTGTTTTATGAAACTCTCCTGGTGACTCTGTGTGCGTGCTAAGTCGCTTCAGTCGTATCTGACTCTGTGCAACCCTATGGACTGAAGCTCCCCAGGTGCCTCTGTCCATGGGATTCTCCATGCAAGAATACTGGAGTGGATTGCCACGCCCTCCTCCAGGGGATCTTCCTGACCCAGGGATCAAACTCGAGTCTCATGTCTCCTGTGTTGGCAGGCGGGCTCTTTACCACTGGTGCCACCTGTGAAGCCCCCTGGTGACTTGAATGCACACTAAAATTTGAGAATCACTATTCTAGTTTATCTTAGCTAAGAACACGGTTTATAAATCATTTAAGTTGGAGGTTTGAAACCCTGGCTGAACATGAGAAATCATTTTGGGAACTTCCAGAAAGATTGATCCATGAGCCCTACCCTAGAGATTCATACAGAATTGGTCTGGGGTTGACACCCAGCCTTTAATATTTCCACAGCTCCTCAGTGGATTCTAATGTACAGCAGAGCTGAGACTTATGCTAAGTAAAGAGACTTTCTTGGCACATTACCTGTGCCAATATTCTTGTCAGAAAAATATGTATAACTTCAACTCTTTAAAATCCATTTGTTCTTGCTCTGTCCTATGTATGGGCTTCCCAGATGGCTCAGTGGTAAAGAATCTGCCCGCCAATGCAGGAGACCTGAGTTTGACCCCTCAGTCAGGAGGATATCCTGGAAAAGGAAATGGCAACCCACTCCAGTATTCTTGCCTGGGAAATCCCACGGACAGAGAGAGGATCCTGGCAGGCTACAGTCTATGGGGTTGCTAAAGAGTCAGACATGACTTAGTAACTGAACAACAAAACAAGAAACAGAAAAGCAACGTCCTCTGTACAGCAAAGCATCTGTTCTCATTATGTTCTTAATGATCACTGGGTCATTTAAACAAATATGATGTTGCAGGGGGACAAACCTTTACCACCTCAAAAGGCGTCACTTTTGCTTGAGAGTTATTTTGGGTTGTATGTTTTTAAGAAATAAAAGTCTCAGGAAGAGCTTTTACTACTTATTCTTAACTGCCTAAAAGAATTTAGGTAAAAAACCTGTTCCTGGAAGAACTATCATCACAAATAAGTAAAGTATGAGATGAACTAGGTGTGATAGACTGGGGGAAACTTAACAAGACCTGCTTGATCAAAGTCGGCACTGTGTCCCACTGTCTCTGTACGGCTCAGCAAACCTTTGTTTACCAAGTGTGTTAGTGGTTCAGTTGTGTCCGACTGTGACTCCATAACTCACCAGGCCCCTCTGTCCACGGAATTCTCCAGGCAAGAATAATGGAGTGGGTTGCCATTCCTTCTCCAGGGGATTTTCCTGACCCAGGGATCGAACCTGGGTCTCCCACATGGCAGGCAGATTCTTTACCATCTTAGCCACCAGGGAAGCCCCTTGTTTACCAAACATTCACTCATTTTCATGTAAGTTTCATGTAAGTTACCCTCTTCTCCCTCTGCCAGATGATATGTAACATTCAGTTGTCTAAATTGCCCTTGGGTCTCATAGTCTTATGGAACCCCCATAAGTATGTTAAATTTTATTTTCTCCTATTAATCTGTTTCATGTCAATTTAATTCTTAGATGAGCCAGAAGAACCTAGAAGGGGAGAGGAAAGTTTTTTCCCTCACCCACGGTAGTTTCACAAATCATCTCTTCACAAGTGGACTTGTTATTTTTAAAGCATGTCTCACTGTCTCCTTGCAGAGTACATTAGACTTCTGAGCTCTATGAATCAGGAAACATTTCTTGTTAAAGATGATGACACAACTTAATAGATTAGGTTGTACACCACAGAACTCTAGAAGTGCACGCTTCATGTTTGGAGCCATCATAGATTTGTAGATTTATTAAAGCTGTTTTCTGACACATGGCAGTGTGATGCCTTTGGAAGAGGTGACTTTTTATAATTTGTATAGTGATGTCCTTTGAGTTAGCAGTAGTGCTGTATTTGGTCTAACAAATTGTTTTTTTCAGTCATTAAGTTGTGTCTGACTCTTTGCGACCCTATGGACAGCAGCATGCCAGTCTAACAAATAAGACCACTAAAAAGTCATAATAAAACAGATTGCCCTCAACTGGAAAACATTCTGAATAATCAGTCACTTGGCAAATAAGCATTGGGTCAGTTTAGTATCCATGTTAAACAGTTAATATGTTCTCATTAGTGTCCGTAAACTTAGGGTGAGTGTTCCAATAAAAGTTTATTTGAAAGTCAGATCCTAAGACTTAATTCATTTGACTAACTTTGCCTATTTTTAAAAGTTGTGCTTATTATGTACTGTGTTCTCAATTATGGCATCATTAAGACATAATACTTCAGGTCACTGAAGGATCTCAGAGGAAGCAAAGAGCTATTGTCAGCTAGCCTAATGGATTGAATGATAGCCTTATAGAAAGCAATCTAGAAAAGAAAAAAAAATAAAGAAAAAGACATATTATCAACTAGTCATTTTGTTTGCCTTTGGAGAAAATGGAAATTTTTTATTTTTGGTTTTTCTGACTGGATGTATGCATAGAAGAAGCAACAGAATAACCTAAGCTAACTCTGCAAATATTGATAGAGTGAATCCTTTGCCTTTGGGCTTAGAGTGAAAGTGACTGTCTTGTAATGCCACTTTACTACCTGCTGTTCCATTCCAATAGAGTGGAAATGAAATATTTGTATATTGTATCAGTCAGTACCTCGCCATATATATTTTCTTAATTTGGGAATGTCAACAAAGTGGTTTGCATCTGATATCAAGTTTTCCCTTTTCTTGAAAGATTAAAATTCATTTGTTCTTGTTATAGGGTCTTTGTATATGGGAGAGCAGGTTGATGCTTTTCATTAACACCAGGTTGCTGCTGCTGCTGAGTCACGTCAGTTGTGTCCGACTTTGTGCGACCCTATAGACAGCAGCCCACCAGGCTCCGCCAGCCCTGGGATTCTCCAGGCAAGAACACTGGAGTGGGTTGCCATTTCCTTCTCCAATGCGTGAAAGTGAAAAGTGAAAGTGAAGTTGCTCAGTCGTGTCTGACTCTTAGCGATCCCGTAGACTGCAGCCTACCAGGCTCCTCCGTCCATGGAAGTTTCCAGGCAAGAGTACTGGAGTGGGTTGCCAGTGCCTTCTCCTAACACCAGGTACTATGTCATAATAAAGAACGCCAACTCTCAGCTGACAACAAAATTACGTTTAAAATGGAGACCTAACTGCATTTTTATACAAACTTGTTGGCGTGTAAGCAAAGGCATTTAGCTCAGGTTTTCTTAGAGTCCTATGACTATACAGTTCTATGAGGGGATCAAACATTTGTGGAAATCAGCACTGATAGTCCATAATAAAATCCATAAATAATGTTTATGTCTCACTATATATTAGCAGAAGTCCGTGTAATCTGAGATTTCAACATTTTATCCTCCCTGTGTTGCAGAACACACTGCCTCTCTTTTTTATTTTTTCAAAATGCTTTTTAAAACAATAGACTTTAGTTCAGACTGCTACTTAGGAATTTAAAAAATAGCCTATGGTAAGCACCATCGTTTTACTATTTCGTAGCTTTGGGTGCTAATCCCTATTACTTTTCGCTTACTATTTGCCTTTAATTGAGTTCTATTTCCATCAATATAAAAATAGAAGACGGTGCAGCATAGAGGCTAATGACATGGATTCGGAAGCCAGGCAACCTGAGTTTTACATGCTGGAATGATTTAAATAAGTGTATGCTGTTAATAAGGAGAAGGCAACGGCACCCCACTCCAGCACTCTTGCCTGGAGAATCCCATGGATGGAGGAGCCTGGTGGGCTGCCGTCTATGGGGTCGCACAGAGTTGGACGCGACTGAAGCGACTTAGCAGCAGCATGCTGTTAATAGAAACTTTTGTATCACTTTTTCATTACTAGCAAAAATGGGCTTTCAAGGTTAGTATTATGAAAATAATTTGTTCTTTTTGTGCTATAAAACTATTTTCTGTTTCTCTGCCTTGTTCTCCTTTCTCATTCTTCCCCTTCCCATTACCTGGATTTATAATTATGGTTAATGGAATACCATAATTCTATTCATTACCCATTCATTCAATTAGCAAACATAGTCTATGCCTTTTTGGTGGGTTTCTTATCTTTAATATTTATTAATTAAAAAGTATTGTCTGTTTTCTCTGACACACCTCTGTATTTTAGTTAGGATTCTATTATTTAGAAACAGTCTTTCTGTTTTTATTTTCCCTCCACCTAAAGCAATGATTTCAACCTTTGTACATTAGGGTCATTTAAAGAGTAAGAAGGCTGAGTTCCCTCCTTAGAACAATTTGGAGTCTTGGGAGAAGCATAAGGCATAATATTTTTATTAAAGTTTTCCTAGGTAACTCAAATATATAAAAGTATTTGCGGTCTTCAGTTCTAAATGCTCCTTACAAAATGTGATTGCCTGACCAGCAGCATCACCTGGGAACTTGTTAGAAAGACAAATTAAAGCTCCACCCCACTGTGTGCTTTGGACCCAGAAATATATAGTCCAACTAGCCCTCCAGGTGATTCACATGAATGCTCAAATGGGAGAATTACTCCTTTATGACAGAAGTTTTTTCTTTTTCCTGGTTGTGCACCACTACTGTGAATATTTCAATTATGTTCGTCCCTACTTGGCTATATTTATTTAATGTTGAATTAGTCCACATAATATTTTGAGTAGCTAAATTTCAAAGTGCACTATACACCTCAAGTAAAGTTCAAAATGAAGTTCATTGTTAATGAGAATGTTAATCACTTAGAAACTGACTGTCCCTTAGTATGTGCTCAGAAACAGAAGTTACTCTTCCTTAGAACTGAACTGTCAGCTCTATTGGTTTTTGTTGTTGTTGTCTTTGTATTATTAATATGAACCTCAATCTATTATTATTTTGCAGGGGTCTTTTAAAATCATCTGTTTATTTTCTGAGGGTTGGTTTATGACAGAAGTCATAATTTCACTAGATAAAATAGTCCATAAATCCATTTAACTAGATACACTGGATAATATAATCCATAAATCCATTTAACTGGGTGCTTCTGTACTGCCACATGCCCCTGAAAATGAACTAATGAGATGGATAGTTGTTGTTATGATGTCTATGTAACTTCTGCTCTCTTTAGATGGACTTTGATAATTCAGCCAGGTGAGAGTATCTGCATAAGACAAACCTAAATACAAATAAAAGTTCTAGTTTATTTTCATACCTTCATAGGTGGTCTCATACAACACCTGAGGGAAAGCGACATATCTTAGATGTGTTCTCAAATTTTAAGGTGTACATGAATCATTTGATGATCTTATTAAAATGCATATTAGGATTCACTAGATCTGGAGCTGGCCTTGAGATTCTGCTGACAATTGCATTAATTATAACAACATATCTAGTAGTCAACAACTGATAAAACTCGAGGTGTGACGGAGATCAGGGGAGTAGTAAAACTGACTACAAACTTAGAGTTACTATCACATATATATGTATATATATTTATCTCTGTATTGCGAAGATACTCCTAAATGTTCGTTTTAATTTTCTTGGTATTTTACTTGTTATTTTTAAAGTAGAGAAGTGCTTTACAATAGAACAGACTTACTTGCTTTTTAGTAAATGTGGCCAGAATTGTGTTTTTGTTAACTTTAAGCCATTTTCATGACAAGTGAGAGGCCCAGGCCCATGCATTGCAACTAGAGAGTAGCCCCCACTTCCAGCAACTGGAGAAAAGCCCGCATACAACGATGGCCCTTGTGCTCATGCACAGTTAGTTGTGTCTGACTCCTTATGACCCCATGGACTGTAGTCTACCAGGCTCTTCTGTCCATGGAGTGAGTTGCCATTTCCTTCTCCAGGGGATCTTCCCCAACCCAGGGATCAAATCCCCTGCTCCGGCATCTCCTATACTGGCAGGCAGATTTTTTACCACTGAGCCACCTGGGTAGCCTGAGTTAGTGTCTCTTTATAGCTAATTTGGAGACCAGGGCTTCCCAGCTGACTCAGTGGTAAAGACTCCACCTGCCAAGCAGGAGATACAGCTTTGATTCCTGGCTCTGGTAACCCACTCCAGTGGACAGAGGAATCCAGTGGAGTACAGTCCATGGGGTTGCAAAGAGCCAGAAACGACTGATGACTAAACAATTGTTGACTATTATATGGTAGAGAATCTGCCTGCAATGCTGGAGACCTAGGTTCGATCCCAGGATTGTGAAGATCCCCCGGAGGAGGGCATGGCAGCCCACTCGAGTATTCTTGCCTAGAGAATTCCCATGGATGGGGGAGCCTGGTGGGCTACAGTCCACGGGGTCACAGAGAGTTGGATGCAGCAGTGAGTAAGCACAACACAGCACATGATTAAAACTGACCCCTGGGGACAAAAATCAAAATTGTGGTCTGGTTTTAATACCTCCATCAGCTTGAGGTTACGTAGGATGAGATAAAAAGCGGTCTACATCTGGCATGAATTTGGAATGATAAACTCATAAAATTCAATGAATTCATCAAACTTCAGCTAATTTCTATAAATGTATGTACATGTATTATAGTGTGTATAGGTGTTTTTGTAATATTATATAGTATGCACACTTAGGTACACTTGATATGTATATTTATATAAGATGCACATATCGTTATATAATAAATACTTATACAAACATATATACATACACCCATACATCCATACACACACATACATAATGCTCTGAGATGCAGAGTGGTGGATACAAGTTCCTTGTGCGAGTTAGCTCTTAGAGCAGCCCAAACGCTTTGTAGCATTTTCTGCTCAAGCTGTAAGGTGGTCAGGCTGTAAGGATACCATTCCCTACCCAGGACTGTGATAACCCGAGTGCTCCAACAGAACATGAACACAACCTTTAGTGTCCTTGGACCTGTATCTTTTAGTGCAGCATTCCATGGAAAGTCAGCTTTCATTTTAATAATGATTCAGACAGGTTCCAAGACACAGGTGTAGAATTTGCATAGTGCTTTAGGACAAGAAGAAGCAGAAACAACGAGAAGGGTGTTACCACTGTCTTCATGATGGTCTCCTTGCTGCAAGTGTGCAGTGATCAGTTCCATGTTCTGTTGAGCTGTAGAACCCTCATGCTCTATTAACTGTAGTGTCAGGAAAACTGCTTCTGGCAACTTTCCACCATAATTCCCTGAGTATTTACATTAGCAGCAACATTTTTATGATGGATACAAAAAAATCCCCTCTTCTCAGCTTTTCCCCATTAGGCATACAAAATATTTTTCTTCCTAGAAAATATGCTTTAGGAATATAACTTAGTGATGCCCATTACATACTGGAGCTTGGAGAAGTGAAGGATTCAGTTCAATCTCTGACTCATTATCAGTTCTTCCCATATTTCATTTCTGGGTCTAAAGTAAATTGAGTTAGGGAATATTTGCAACACTAGTAATGGGTTTTGGAAAAAAAAAATAATCGATCACAAGCTCTCAGAAACTCTTCTATAAAAAAAATTTGGATAAGGTGGTTTCTTTATATTCTCAAAAGATATTTATAACAAAACATCAGGTAATTTTGGTAATGAAAGACATGGGTCATATTTTGATCAATACCTCCCATCTGATACATAATTCAGGCTGAATGGGGCATGGCATTATTTTACTTCGTGGCATTGAGTGACTTGATGCTATTTCAAATGGTAGATCTATAGGTTTGGATTATATGAAGATAAAGTCTTTCAGTAACACACTAAGTTCTAAACTGATACAGTTCTACTTTAGTCCCCTTAAAGGGAAATCACCTTTGAATTAATGCTAAAATTTAGTAAAGTAGCACAGTATCACTGGGTTTTCTGTTTCTATAATTGTGCTATTTTTAAACTCTATTTTCTTTTTTCTCTCTGCCTTCATTACCCCAAACATCACCAGAGATTTCCCTTAGGAACCTTTAAAATTCACAGTGAATTTTGGAATCTCCTGTTTATACTACTAGCTCTCTGAAAATTTATCCATTGTTTAAATGCCAGTTAATGTCAGATAATACTTTGTATCACAAAAAGAAGTGATTTAAACAAAAAGAAATCAACAACTATTGGGCTTCAGTGATTTTTTTTCCTCGGGAGCTTCACCGAGTATTTGATTTTTTTGCTTGAAAATAATGCTAGACAGTTTTAAGCTGTAAGCATCCAACACTGGTTCCTTTGAGTTATATATTTGCATTATTCTATTGAAAAGTGTGCCTATTACTGGTACAGTTTATGCTAAGAGGAATTGGCCTTAAAGCTCAATGAATCTTTGTTTCCACTTTACCAAACTTACATAAATAATTTCTTTTAGGAGTAACCACTCTGTTCTCAGACTGTCTGAAGTGCATATGAATTTGGAAATATATTTTACTGACAACTCCAAGTTTCAGGAGTTAAGAATGCTCATTTATAAATAGTACTATTTTTATTCTCTCTTCTGCTGGAAATGTGAATCTGTCAATTAAAGAGTGTCAAAGAGCTATCTAAAACTCTAAAATGATTCCCAGTTACCTCAGACTTAAACAGAAAAGACTCCTGAGTTCCATGCTGTGGGATGGGCCCAGTCTAGCAACTAACACTCATGAGAGAGCCCCTAACAGAGTGTTGTTTTTTCCCTGCCTTGGGTGCTGATGCTAACACATACAATTAGAGTTTGTGTTGGATCTATGTAAAAGCTTTTGTAATTCAGTGTGAAAATCTAGTGAAAATGATATGAAATGGCTAGCATTCTTTGAAAACATGAATTAATATATAACCACTTCAGTGTATAATATCTGTGTTTTACAAATATCCCTAAGGCATTCTTTGATGCTGTTGACTCTTGCCTCCTTTTTGGGCGGATCACTGCTGGAATGATGTGCCGTCACCCTTCTAGCGTCTCCTCACCTCTTATGACACTGCCTGTTAGTATCGTTTGTGGGCATGCTCCATTCTCCCTCTTCCTCTGCCTGTTTCTTAAGTCAGAGTGCTCCTCAGACATCTTAGTCCCTCTCTATGCTCACCATGAGTCATAGTCTGCAATACACGTTAGTGACTTCTTAACCTGTTCCCCAGCCCACACAGACCTCTGTATCCAGCCTCTTACTGAATTTCTGTTTGGATGCTCCGGAGAATCTCAAACTCAGCATGTCTTAAACAGGATCTGTCACTATATACGTCAGCTGTATTGTCCCAGGTTTTGTTTATTGAAAGTCCTGTGTTCTCTCTCACTTGTTTGCACATACCTTTAGCCTGAAATATACTTTCCCTCCAGCTAACTGAACAGATCTCATAATTGACTTTCTCTAGGAAGCCTTTCCCAATATTCATGTTAAGATCTGGAACTTCTTTTATATGGTAATAATGATTGAGAGTCCCTTGGACTTCAAGGAGATCCAACCAGTCCATTCTAAAGGAGATCAGCCCTGGGATTCCTTTGGAAGGAATGATGCTAAAGCTGAAATTCCAGTACTTTGGCCACCTCATGTGAAGAGTTGACTCATTGGAAAAGACTCTGATGCTGGGAGGGATTGTGGGCAGGAGGAGAAGGGGATGACAGAGGATGAGATGGCTGGATGGCATCATTGACTCGATGGACGTGAGTCTGAGTGAACTCCGGGAGTTGGTGATGGACACGGAAGCCTGGTGTGCTGTGACTCATGCGGTCGCAAAGAGTCGGACACGACTGAGCGGCTGAACTGACTGAACTGAACTGAATGAAGGTAATATAGTAACATTGTTATAGTAATATAGTAGTATAATATAATAATGTAGTATATTTATCAATATAGTAATAGTGATAAAGGTGATGATGATGATAATATTCTGTTATCCTCAGTGTCTTACTGATGCTGGGACAACTTACCACATCCTTGGTAGTTTGATCACTAGGTTGAGTCTGACTCTTTGTGGCCCCATGAACTGTAGGCCATCAGGCTCCTCTGTCTATGGGGTTCCCAGGCAAGAATCCTGGGGTGGGTTGCCATCTTCTTCTCCCCAGGATCTTCCCCGCCCTGTGATTGAACCTGCGTCTCCTGCATTGCAGGTGGGTTCTTTACCATATGAGCCACCAGGGGAGCCATCCGTCGTGCTTTAAAACAGCACAAATTTATTACCTTATGGTTCTCTGCATTGGCAAGTTGACACTCCTCTCACTTAAGGCCGTTCTTTAGGGGAGAATCTCTAAATTTTATCTTGCCATTTCCAATTTCTAGAAGCCCTGCACTCCTTGGCTTGTGACCTACTCCATCTTCCAGACCAACAGTAGGCTCCAGAGTCTTTCTCTCGTTTCCTCACTCTGACATGGACTCTTCTGCCTCTGGCTTTCACTTTTCAGGACACTTGTGATTATACTGAGTCCTCCTGGATAATCCAGGATACTCCTCCATTTTAAGGCCAGCTGATTAGCAACCTTAATTCCATTCGTGTCCTTAGTTCCTCTTTGCTAAATAATCTAATACATTCACAGGTTCTGGGAATGGAGGAATGGACATCTTTGGAGGGGCATTTTCCTGTCTGCTCCAATATTGAGAACTTACCACCTGCTAGGTACTGTTCCAAGCACCTCACATGTCTTAACTCACATTGTTGTCAACAACTGTAAAGAGTCTGAAGTTTTTATCTTATCCTGGTTGCAAGCTTGACAAGTCAGTCTGCCGTTGTTTCATGAAAGTAGACAGAAGACAGGAAACCCTGAGATTATAGACAATAAAACTTTATTGCTCTAGCTGTAACAGTAGCCAGCGTATCAGCATTTTTGTGCCAGTTCCCTGAACCCCAATTCCCAAGAGTAACATGAAAGAAGCCCAGAGTTCCTCGCCTACTGTCTGATCCATCGCATTGCACTCTCCTTAAGTGAGGAACTGGAAGCCTCAGAAATCTAGTTATTTTATAAATCATGGTATATACTCCTGTCCTTTGCTTTTGAGAGGGCACTATCTCTGTTTGGCTACACAGATATCTTTAAAAAGTAGTTTGGAACAAAAGCCAGGTGCTATCTATGCTTTTTAAGATATACAGAAATGTGAGAGATGCTTCAGAGTTGTGGTCCAACAGTAGCCCTCACAGTAACCCCGTGAAAGAGTTGCAAGTATGGTAATCACTTTGCAGGTAAGGAGAATGAGGAGCAGAAATGATAAATAACAAGCTTCTTAGGCAGCAGGATTGAGTTTTGACCCTAGCCTACCTGGCTTCGGAGCCCGTGTTCTTAATCTCTCTTCTGTGTTGCCTGTATTATACCATGTCGTCATGTTAGCACATGTATTATATTGCAGTTTCCTTCATGCATGCCTATGATATATATTGATAGTTTTAAATGTATTTGTATTCCATACTGGTTTTTAAGCTCCATAGGTTTTAATGGGACTGTGTCTTTATTGTTCAAGGTTTATATATCCAATGTCCAGATTAGTCTGGCTCATGTTAGGTAATGAATAACTGTTTCAGGAATAAACAAAGAAATACTATATATGAAACCATCATATAAGGGAAACTTACTTACCACCTACATTCTCTTAGAGAGCACCAAATCTTTGTTGTGTAACAAGCATTAGTCAACTTGGCCTGTTACCAAATGATGGTGTTAGGAATCATTTAATGTGTTTTTGATGTTTATGCCTAATCATGTCCATTAAAGACTATGAGTTTCGAAAGTGCTTGAAAGAATATACAAAATATGAAATGAAAGTAGAGCTAATTTTAAAAATTAAATGGGTAAGAAAATGACAAACATTTTTTGTGTATATGGGATAAGTCCTTTGGCATAAAAATTCTTTTTCAGGGAAAAAGGGAATTAAGCAAAACTTGACAAGTGTTCCTCCTTTGCAGTTGACAGTAATCAGTAAGTGTCGAGGAAAAGTGATTGCAGAGATGAAAAAAAAAAAAGTCTTTTGAGTGTGTGGTAGGAAGATCAGCAAAAACACTGACTGCATATTATGGCCTAATGCTAATTCAGTAGAATGCTAGGAGTTTGAGAACTTAAATGCTAGGCTTGCGAGTATAAGTGATACTGATGAAAGTTTTGTTACAGGCTAAAATATGTAGCTGAAACCAGTCTTTTTTGATAGAAATATGTGCAAAGTCCATCAGGATAACGCATGCTTTGTTTTAAAGCTTTGAAGTACTGATTCAAACTTTTTTAAAAAATTTTTCATTGGCATATAGTTGGTTTACAATGTTGTGTTAGTTTTGAGTGTATAGCAAAGTGAATCAGTTATACAAATACATATATCGACTCTGTTTTAGATTCTTTTTCTGTGTAGGCCTTAAATCTGGTGGAGTATGTAGGGATAGCAAAGCTTTAAGTCCTCTTTGTCAAACGTATTTGAAAATGATTATTCAGAACTTAATCAGTTGGTGAGTAAAAAAAAAAATCTTCAGAATATGTACTTGAAGGAAGAAATTTTTTTTTCATTTTATAAATACCAGTAATAGATGACTTCTATGAATTTTATCTTATTAATGCTTCTTTTTCAAATGCAATTTATATTTATACTAGTCACATATGGTAATTGTCAGAGCAAGGAGTTTTATTTTTTAATACAGAAACTTCAATGCTTATGTAAATAGTATCTTCAAGTGCCAGTCATGACATAATAAAAACACCACTTTTTAAAAACCTGTTAAACCTTTAAATCTTCAAATTTAAAGTCCTTAAATAATAAAGTGGGAGTGTCCTATGACTTTTTTTTTTAAAGCTTGTTCTTAGGTGGGTTCTGTATTGCTTTACATCATAAACAGTATTTTCCATTCAGAAATCAGGATGCAACATCTTTGTTCAAAGACAAAGTTAGGCCTGTCATGCATCAGATTGCCTAAGGTGAGGATGGACTGGTTAGATCCCAAATAGTGATGGCATTGATTTATCATGTTTTGTGCTTAGGACTAAGTGCTTTACATGGACCATCTCATTTACTCTTCACAACAATCTGCAAGGATAGTACATTAATATCTTCACTCTATCTATGAGGAGATAGAAGCTGAGAGAGATTGAACAATTTATTTGAAGTTTCATAGCAAGTAAGTGTTAGACCTAGATCATACTTAGTGTGGACTCTAAAGCTCCACCTTTTTAACTGTTAAGTCTACTGACCTCTGCCAAGAAGGCCTAGGCTGCTGAGCTGGGGTTGTGATGGAGATGCTGGTGAGGACACTGTGTGGAAGACACTGCTGAGGGTGGAAGTTAAGGATGGGAAGGAAATAGAAGGGAGAGTTAGTGCAGAAGCCTGCGGATTTGACAGCAGGACAGATTTGCAGTAGAAGAACCAGGACAGAGTTCAGAATGCATCTGTAATCTAGAGGGAGCGCCTCAGAGTGGTACTCAGCAGAGAAGCCGAAGGAGCCGCAGAGCACTTCACATAGCAGAGAGCGAAACCAAGAAACTGATGACCAGAAGCGCAGAATTTGATCTTCTTTCTCCAGTAGGAACTGGTTATGGTTATATATCTGCTTTGCAACATCAGGCAAGACTAGTTATAAGCTATATTCAGCATGACTTATCATCGGAAAGGAAAGACTCTGGATGACAAACTCTGTTGATCAGTCTGAGCTCAGAATCTGACCTGACTGTGGTAGGGAGGAGAGGCCTCATATAGCCCACTGTTTTTTTTTTTTTAGTAGTTATTTAATAATGTAGAATACATTAAAGTCTATTTCTAGTATATGAAGTTTCAAACCAGAACATTGCCACTAATGCTAGAGACTGGATTTTGGTTTGTATGTATTGTCAATATTAGGTTCTGTTTTGTGAGTCTCAGAACATTTCTACATGGTTTCAGTTTCTTAGTGTTGTGTTGTCAGGGTGCTGTGCTATGCTTAGTTGCTTAGTTGTGTCCGACTCTTTGTGACCTCATGGACTGTAGCCCCCCAGGCACCTCTGTCCATGGGGATTCTCCAGGCAAGAATATTGGAGTGGGTTGCCATGCCCTCCTCCAGGGGTCTACCCAACCCAGGGATCAAACCCAAGTCTCCCACGTTGCAGGAGGATTCTTTACCATCTGAGCCACCTTGGAAGCTGAAGAATACCAGAGTGGGTAGCCTAACTTCTCCAGGGCATCTTCCCAACCCAGGAATCAAACAGGGTCTCCTGCATTGCAGGCGGATTCTTTACCAGCTAAGCTCCCAGGGATACCTGTGGTGGTGCAGTTTTCATAGTGACTGACTTTCCCGAGAATCCAAAAGAGGAAGTTATAGTACTTTCTTAAGGTTTGCGTGCATGCTTGCTTAGTCGCTTGGGCTTCCCCGGTGGCACTAGTAGTAAAGAATCTGCCTGCTAATGCAGGAGACTCAGGAGACAAGGTTCAACCCCTGGGTTGGGAAGATTACCTGGAGGCATGGCAACCCACTCCAGTATTCTTTCTTGGAAAAATTCCATAGACAAGAGGAGCCTGGTGGGCTGCAGTCCATGGGGTCTCAAAGAGTCGGACACGAATGAATGACTGAGCATGCACAGCACGGACATGCTTTTCTGTCCATGGGATTTTTCATGGCAAGAATGCTGGAGTGGGTTGCCATTTCTTCCTTCAGAGGACCCAGGGATCAAACCTGCATACAGGAGACAAAGGAGATGTCTCCTGTATTGCATGTAGATTCTTTATCCACTGAGCCATCAGGGAAAAGCTTCTTAAGGTTTAAGCCAGATTTAAAAGGCGGGGACCATGCTAGAAGGGGAAGTTGGGGGGCTGTCAAATAATAGTCTACTACTAAGGTGCTTAGACATTTTCCCCTGGAAGTCAAAGAGAACTATCTATCTGGGTGTGTTGGTCATTACAGATGACATTGTAATAGGGGAGAACACTCAAAGAAAACTAGTAGAATGAGTTAAAACACACACACATAGATGGAAATCCTAGAACTCTGGTTTTCAAAAGTTAGAAGATGACAAGAAAATAAAACAAACAACAAAATACACCAACAACAGGAAATGCTAATGTGAGAAGTAGAGGAGAAACTACGACAGACCCTAACTAACAGTATGTGAAAAGAAGCTCACTCAGTCGTGTCTGACTCTTTGTGACCCCATGGACCGTAGCCCACCAGGCTCCTCCGTCCATGGGATTCTCCAGGCCAGAATACTGGAGTGGGTTGCCATTTCTTTCTCCAGGAGATCTTCCTAACGCAGGGATCCAACCCGGGTCTCCCGCATTACAGGCAGACGCTTTACCATCTGAGCCACCAGGGAAGCTCAGTTAACAGTATAATTCTCAGCAATATCTAAGAAAAAACCCAGAGGTCGCCATATTTTGTAATCTTAGTGAGAGCTGTTTAAACAGTGTTAAAAGTAGAAAGCAAATTCTAGGGCACTGAAGGGAGCAAGTAGAGAAAGCCAGATTTTTATGGTAATGTGTGTAATCACATTCGCTACTATTATATGAGTATTTGCTATCTGCCTCTAGTTTTTAGAACTATAGTAATTAATTGGGAGCCGATGCCTATGCACAATTTTATCCAGGATTTTCTTTGAGTTTCCAAGTAAATTAGACCCTTAAACATTTGAGTTTTCTTACTTCTATTATCAAGGCATATGAAAAAGTTGTGGTTGAACATTTTCATGGATATAACCTCATGACAAATTTATTTTGCAAAATTAAAACGATTTGTGAATACATCTTATCTTCAAAGTTAAGCAATGGAGTATTTCAGTAACTGAAGATATATTTTTAAATGTATTATTTATTATTATTTTTAAAATCTGTTTTTATTTTTGTCTGCACTAGGTCTTTCTTGAGGCACAGGCTTTTCGTCGCTGTGCTCAGGCTCTCTCTAGTTGCGGAGCGTGGGGGCTAGTCTTCATCCCATGTGCGAGTTTCTTGTGGAGGCTGCTCCTGCTGCAGAGTACAAGCTCCAGAGAGCACAGGCTTCAGTACTTGTACCATGTGGGCTTAGCTGCTCTGAGGCACGTGGGGTCTTAAGTTCCCAGACCAGGGATACGACCCATGTCCCCTCCTTTGGCAGGTGAATTCTTAACCACTGGACCACCAGGGAAGTCCCTGAAAATATATATTTTAACAGCTTCACTGAGGTATGGTGACATGCAGTATATGTGACATGCACATGTGTAAAGTGTACAATTTGAAGTGTTAAGATATGTATTACACCCATGAAATCATCACCATAATAAACCGATCCATCACTTCCAAACATTTCCTCTTTCCATTTTAACCCCTCTAATCTTTGTCCCCAGGCAAGTACTGATCTGCATTTTGATGTTACAGATTAGTTTTCATTTTCTATATATAAATGACATAAATCATACAGCATATATATTTTTTCTTCCTTTTTACTCAGCATAACTATTTTGGGGTTCACCCATGTTGTTGCATGTATTGACAGTTCTTTCTTTTTATTGCCTAATGGCATTTTATTCTGTGGGTGCATCACACATTAGTCACTCAAATATTGATGGAGATTGGATTTCCAGTTTGGGAGTATTGGAAGTAAAACTGTTATGAACATTTGTGTACAAGTCTTTATGTGGATATATGCTTCCTGCAGATGTTCTTAAAATTTAGAACTATTTATGAGATAAAGATTCAGAGCAGAATATGTGTGTACTCAGTTGCTTAGTCGTGTCCGACTCTTTTGTGACTCCATGGACTGTAACCTGCCAAGTTCCTCTAATTTTCCAGGCAAGAATACTGGAGCAGGTTGCCATTTCCTTCTCTTGGGGATCTTCTTGACCCAGAGATCAAACCAGTGTCTCCTACATCAGCAGGTGGATATTCTTTTTTACCACTGGGCCACCAGGGAATCCCTACAGCGCAGAAAGGTGCAAAGTGTCTCTCAGTAGTGCAGTAAAATCCAGGTTTCTCTGTGCTTTGACATTGGGTTATTATGTCTGTAGAAGAATAATCTCCTGCTCTGCCAGCTATAGACATGGTTTCCTCTATCGGTAATTAAGCCTGTGAGTGTCTGAGAAGCTGCCTTCTATTGCTGACCCTTCTGTGTTTCTCTTGCTCTCAACCCCTTTGTCTGTATCTGACTCCGTTTGCTCAGGAGTCAGAGCAACCTTCAACCTTGTCTGGTTGAAGTTCAGCTTTGTCTTTCAGGTCTGACGCCTCTGCCCTTAGACCTCTGGAAACTAACGAGTCACCGGTCTGCTTAGGCTGCCGTTGCCTGAGGTCTTTGGCACCGGCCTTCAGCTGCCACGCACACGCTCAGGCTGCGGGTCAGACTGTGGCTGTGTGATGACTGCCGTCGGATGTACCTTCTTTATTCCAAACTTTTAGACTCTGCATCTGGCCTGTGTGTGGAGTCCTCGCTATGCCCTTTGAGCCAGTCCATATCCCAGTGTGCAGCCTGACTTGCTCACTTATTCCTGGGGACCTGAGTACCCCTGGCTCTTAGAAGTCTCCAGAGAACAGAAGTGACTCTCTTTTGCAACAGTCTTGTTCGTAAGTCCAGGTGTTCCTACAGGTAAATGGCCCCAGACCTGCTACTGCTGCTGCCATCTGCTGGCGGCAGACAGAGGTGACACATAGTGTTCTGTTGCCTACTTTGTTCGAATTTAGGGGAGGCCTCAAAATAAAATCTCAAGCGGAAGTGTGTCTCTTTGCTCCATCCTTGCGCTCTGCACAGTTCTCACACCCGTGCTCTTCCTCTCTGCTGCCTCAGCCAAGTCAGCCTCACTCTGTTTGCCCAGTGTCTCATTCCCTCCTTAGGTCTGTGCAGTTTTTGTCCCCTCTTCTTAGAAAACTATACTTCCGCATATCTTCAGACAGGTGGCTTCTACCATTACTCATGTCTCCAGTGAGATGTGATGGCCTTACAGATGCCTTGACCACGCTCCACCCAATCACTCCACCAATTACTGTCTTCCTCTATTATTATTATTTTTTTGATAGCATTTGTCATTTGCTCAGTTTCTCTCATTCATTTATGACTTGTTAATTGATCTCGTCCTCCTACACACACCCACGTGTGAGTGCCACGAGAGCAGGGGACAAAGAGCCTCGAGGGCAGAACAGTGCTTGTATTGAGAAAAGAGGCGCTCAAAGATACGTGCTTGTGTAAATGACTGCACGTAGTATCTCTGTGTGCCCGTCAAAATCCTACTTATTTTCAGAAATCCAACTCAAGTGCTACCTCTTTCAAGAACTAGATGTGATATTCTCTCTCTTTTACAGCACTTTTTATTCTTTATTTCTTGTGTTAAGTTGTCATGTTTCCCTGTAGTGAATACAGGGGCCACACTTGACTTATTTTAATATACATCTCAGACTTACACGGGGGCTGCCCCAATGGCTCAGCGGTAAAGATTCCACCTGCCAATGCAGGAATAAAAAGTAGAAGCGGCTTTGATCCCTGGGTTGGGAAGATTTCCTGAAGTAGGAAATGGCAACCCACTCCAGTATACTTGCCTGGAAAATCCCATGGACAGAGGAGCCTGGCGGACTACAGTCCACAGGGTCGCAAAGAGTTGGACATGATGAGCAACTGGGCATGCGCACAAACTTAAGGGCACAGCAAATGCTTAGCTGCTTGTTAACATCATGAATAAATGAAAATTAGCTTTAAGACTCGACCGTTTAATTTTTTCTTATTAGGAAATATTTAAAGAATACAGAAAAGAATCAATAATATTATAAGTAATACCCATGGATCCATTATCAGCTTTGAAAAATTGAAAACATATTGGGCGTACTTATGCGGTCCAGTGGTTAAGACTCTGCCTTCCAATGCAGTGGGATACAGGTTCGATGCCTGGTCAGGGAACTAAGATCGCACATGCCATGAGGTGTGGCCAAAGGCTAAAAAGTAAAATACAACGAAACAAAACGTTGGAAGAATTCCCTCGTGGTTCAGTGGCTAAGACTCTGTAGTTCCATTGCAGCGGGCATGAGTTTGATCCCCGTCTGGGGAACGGGGACCTGAGCTGCGGCATACTGCACAGCACGTGGAGTGGCCAAGACAAAACTAACCACATTTGAAATCCATTGTATATGACCCTCTGTAATGTTGTGATTTATGATAAATATATCCACGTCATTCAGATTTCTCACACATGTTTTCTGGCTTACAGCTCCCAAGACCTTCAGAATTTTCCAAGTGAAGAGAAACCTAAAGTTGTCTTTTGTTACGTTAATAAAGTGACTTTTGGAACTCACCTAAGGATGGAGGCTGGTTGCCGGGAAAACTAACCTTGTGATTAGAGGGTTGGAACTTTTAGTCTCACTCCTTGGCCTTGAGAATGAGGGGAAAGGGGCTGGAGACTGAGTTCATGCCTCAGTGGCCAATGATTTAATCAACCATTCCTCTCTAATGCAGTCTCCATAAAACGCCAAAGGTATGGGCGCAGAGAGCTTCCAGGTGGGAGAGCAGGTGGAGATCTGGGGAGAGTGGCACGTCTATGAGAGGGCCCGGATGCTTTTCACACTTTCAGATGTCTCTTCCATCTGGTTGTTCCTTAGATAGCTTTATAACAAACTGGTGATCTGGAAGTTAAGTGTCTCTGAGTTCTGTGAGCTGCTCTAGCAAATTAATCAAACGTTATGGGAATCTCTGATTTATAGCCAGTTGGTGAGAAGTGCGGGTAACAACCTAATCTTTCAGTTGTATCCTGATTTGAGGTAGGTGGTGGAACCTCCAGTCTTTAACCTATAGATCAGAAGCAAAGATAACAACCCAGGCTTGGGACTGATTTCTGAAGTGGGGGGTGGTGTGTAGTCTTACAGGACTGAACCTTTATCCTGTGGAATCTGATTCTGTCTTTGGATAGATAGTATCAGAATTGAACTGAACAGTGGGTCACTCTGTTGGAATTGCTTATTGATGATGTGAGACAACCCCCCTCTGCCTACGCCATTTGCATACAATCAAAATTGATTCCGGAAACGTAAAAGACTGTCCCTCATTCCTTCCTTCTCCTTTGTTCCCTGAAGCGATCACAATTCTGAATTTGGTGTTTATCGTTCCCAAATGTGTGTGATTCTGTGTGCATTTTACCGCTACTGTTTGTCTGAGCGTGAGTGTGCACGTGTGAATGCCCATTTTCCACCTATGGTACTATTCGCCTTGCTTTTAAGCAGTGTATGATAAAGGGCATTCTACGCTTTGTTCCCTCAGCATTATGTTTTTCTGATTATCCATGCTGATACATGTGGTGTTAGAATTTTGTGGTGAGACTGTTTCAACTGTTGTATGGTATTCCTTTTTTAGAACTGTTTCACAGTTTCTCTGTCCAGTGTCTTGGTGAAAGGCATGTAGTTTCTCCTTTCACTTTTACAAATGGCACCACAGCAACATTCTTGTACCGTTTTTTTCTTAGCATCCTGGGGTGTTACTCCAGGGTTTATATGGTTAAGTGGAGCCAGCTTGCCAGGGTTTGAATCCTTACGTCACCGCCTGCTGGCTTTCCCAAGAAGCATTGACCACCAACTATTTTCAGCCCTTCTCCTGAGCATTCACGCCCTATCTCAGCTGCTGGCAACAAGCCATCAACTTGGCTTACATCCTTTTAATTCCGGTAGATCCTGCTGGAGCCAATTCCCAGATGCCACTGCTTGCTCCTGGAGCCAGACCTCAGCAGGCCTGTGGCTTCACTTGCAATCACTACTTTGCATTTATGTACCATTTCTGGTCCATGAAACGGTTTATTTTCCAGCCTGGAGATGATGTTTAGTTTTTCCTTTTCATATTTTATTTATCATTGCTATGTGTTTGGAGCAGAAGGAGTACCTCAAAGCATGAGCTTACTGTGTCACCTTAACCAACAGTTGATAGCATCATACCTTTACCAGCTTTTAGAGTAAGCATAAATCTTAAAATCATCTAATAATAGATTTTTGGAGCTGAAAGGGATTTTAGAGATTATAATGTCTTAATAACCTCATTTTGTAGGTGAGAGAATTGTGGTCTTGAGAAATTAAGTGATTTATTGATGTCATATATTTAATTAATGATGGAGGCAGGACCAGAACCAAAGTCTGCGGGTTCCCTCCGTAGTCCTTTTGATACTACAGCGTCCATTATAACTTTCTTTATGTGAGCTATATCTGCATGTAACATTTTATTTTTAACAGAACTCAAAAATACATTAAAATTAAGCAATTAGAAACAGGACATGTCAGATTTTTAAACCACTGTGAGATGTTTTCTTTTAAACAATATTGAGGTAAAAGCAAGAGTACAGTATTCTCTGCATTGAGCTGATATATATTCATCAGAAGGCACAGTGCCTTTTGACTCTGTAGATTCCTGCTGCATTTGGTTTCCTTGACTTTCTGCAACTTATTAGGATAGGCGCATCAATAATGGTGCTGATACTTCCCACCTCCTCCACCACTGGGTCTGAAAATGGACTGTGATGGATGGATACGGCCAGCATTTACAGTGATAGCCTATATTTCTGCTGTCACGTAGAAATAGCAGGTAGTTTAATTTAGAAAAAAAAAATTACTGAGAGAGAGCAAGTATTCTTTTTAATGAGACTTTCTGGACTTTTGTCAGACATGCGTTTAGAATCTACTGTGTTTGTTAAAGCCTTTGGAATTGTTTTATTTTATTTCTAGATCTTTTAGCTGTGCCTAAGCATCCGTACGCTGCTATGGAGAACTGGGGACTAAGTATTTTTGTGGAACAAAGAATACTGCTGGATCCCAGTGTTTCGTCTATTTCTTATTTGCTGGATGTCACCATGGTCATTGTTCATGAGATATGTCACCAGGTATGAAAAAAGGATCAGGTGTAAGTATAATTGCAAACTATGGAGAATGTAAAATCATATCAGATAGTTAGATTAGGAGTTCAATTGTTATCCCCCCAATTGAGTTTTAATTCGGTGTAGAGCACTGTGTAGTGCTTTCCGGAAGATATGTCGCTTTTCTCGAATGACAGCACAAACGAAAGCAAGCGCACAGGTTGTACTGAATGAGCAACTGTCAATCAGTTTAGGTGAGGAGTGAGATGGCATCGCTACCCAGCAGCCTCTTTGGAGACCCCATCCACTCACTGTTCTTTGTCAGCCTTGCTTTACTTTCTTGTGATTATTGGTGTGTATATTTGATAAGCGCAGTGATGGTGATGATTTATTGCATTGCTGCAAGATGCAGCCGAGTTCTGTGTACATGTCGAAATTTGCTTCTGCTGAAATCAATTTGTTATTCCCCTTCTCCCATCACACAGACACTTAGGAAGTCTTTCACTAACTCAGCCACAGACTCTTTGTTCTGAAGTGATTGATATTTTTTTGTCTTGGCATGTTTAAAAATTCATATGTAAATTAGCCTGCTTTGTCGTGAAGCTAAGATAAAATCAATTTCATGCATTTTACTACAATGAGCAAAAGGTATTACAGACTTCACAATACCTATTTGAATCTTGATTCTAATGAAAAGAATAACTGAAAATAAACATCTGTGCTTTAATAAAAGGAGGTTGTCCTGGTGACTGGAAACTATGGATAGTTTGTAAGTGAAAACACCAGGAATCTCAGTGTGAAACCGTAACACTTCAACTTGCTATCTTTTTAAAAAGTCTGAAAACCTTAAAGAGAGGTAGAAAATGTTGTCAGTAAAGAAAGCTGAATAGGTAAATGCTAATACATGAACACAGACTTCATGATCAATTGTTCCGGGCCACGTGACTATTTACCTAAATGTCAGCCTTCGGCAGTGAACCTGTGTGGTGTTTGTACCAGCCATGCTGCTCAGCTAGGGCATGTGTTCCTTGCTTGAGTGACTTGAGCGGATCCATTGTAGAGATAACTAGTGCTTCTCTATTGTGCTAAAGTGGTTTCCAGCTAATCATATAATTCTTTGATGCAAAAACTGATTCCTTTTTGAACATTCCTAGACACAAGTTACATGTAGAGTTCTTTTGAAATAAGAGCATACTGATAATCGTTCCTAGAACTGGATTTCATTTGTTCCAGACTCTCAGTTACTTTCTTGTTTTAGCTTAGTGATGTTCAGCTACTTACTATGAGGAAATGAACCAGAAGCTGGGAGAAACACATAATAATTTCCACTGTCAATGCCAAAGTATTTTTTACATTACCGTCTCTCCTCACCTACTTCTTATTGCAGTTTTTAAGATAGACTTTTAATTGCTGATCAAGAATAAAAAAATACTTAAAATATCATTTAACTTGTGGTCATCAGCATGTTCAGAATTATCTTGTATTTGTATTTCGATTAGAGATCCTTTTGAGTAAGAGATACTTTATTATTAATATTGAAACGCTCTGCCACCAAGCTATTTAGTTCTTAAAGCCGTAGAGCTATGATCTGATACTTGCCTGACTGTCTTTTCCTTCTGTTTCTTAAATAGCTCACTCCCACTTAGAATCTTCACACTAAGAGTTACTTATAAATGCCTGAAATCCTCTTGCCTAAGGCTTTCTCATGGCTCCTTCTTATCACTAAAGTCTGAGCTCAAATGTCATCTGGTTAGAGAGAACCTTTTGGCTTTTACAATCTAAAGCAACCCCTCCCCCGTACATATCATGTTTTAATAGGACCTGAAATTCTAATGTTTCTTTGTTTCTTTTTTATTTTCTATCTCACCTCATTGTCCCTTCCTCCACAATAAAGTGTTCGCTGCCTCAGAAGGGACGTTGTCTAACTTTTCATCATTAAATCCCAAGTGTCATGGTTCCTGGTATATAATGTTTTTTGTTTGTTTTGTTTTTTTAATGAAGAAAGAATTCCTTTATGCTTTTTCTGAACTCAGCAAGGAATTCAGAGTAATGCATCATGATCTAATCAAAACACCAATTAAAAATTACAACATTATTTTTCTTGAAGTGATCTTAGGGGTTTTTTTGTTCCAAAACTCATTATCATAGGACATGGCGAGTCAGCATCTTGAAAGCCTTCAGTTCTTTCAGTCAGCTGACATTGTCTGTGAAATGCCTCTGCCACTGGAAGGTGCTGCTCCAGTACTTCCTGTGGTGAGCTCACTACTTCTTGAGGTAGTAGTTTCCATCTTCATCCATTTTAGTCTGTTAGAGGGTCTCCTGCATTTTTAGCAACCTCTACCAATTGACAGACTTCCCTGGTGGCTCAGATGGTAAAGCATCTGCCTGCAATATGGGAGACCCAGGTTTGATCCCTGGGTTGGGAAGATCTCCTGGAGAAGGAAATGGCAACCCACTCCAGTATTCCTGCCTGGAGAATCCCAGGGACGGAGGAGCCTGGTAGGCTACAGTCCATGGGGTCGCAAAGAGTCGGACATGACTGAGCGACTTCACTTCACTTCACCAATTGACAAACCCCAATTTCCATCCATTAGTCCTGATTTGTCTCCTGCAGGGCCACAGAACACAAGCTTCTTCTAAACATTAGGTCTTCAAATATTTGAAGACAACTGTCAGCAATTTTTTTTTTCTCCTGAGTCCTTTCTTTCCTCGGTTAAATATTCTTTTCCTGTTCCTTGATCATTTTATTTTTGTTCTACCCTGCATACACTTATTAAAAAATTAGCATCACCCAAGTAGTCCAATTAATAGTCTTGCTATAACCTATTTTAAGATCCCAAAATCAGTTAGAAAATGAATTCCAGCTATGATCATCATAGTTGAATACATTTAATTCTAGATGAGATAACTCTGGCTAGAGGTGATTTTATCTGATGCCCATTCATCTGTGATGGCAGTGGTTTGGTGACCTCGTGACTCCCGTGTGGTGGGAAGACGTGTGGCTGAAGGAAGGGTTTGCTCACTACTTTGAGTTCGTTGGCACAGACTACCTCTATCCCGGCTGGAACATGGTAAGTGCATTTCTCTTTAATTGTTTGGAACTCTCAGTGAAAGCTTGATCCCATGTCATGCTGGGCTTATCTGATCATGAGACATGTTTGAAAATGCCAACTGATGCATGAAAAAAATTAGCTACCCAACAAAAGAAATGTAACCCAAAATTTAAACGGTAGTATTCTAGAAGAATTCTCTTTTAGTTATTAGAACTAAATACAGTCTGATTGGTTATCCATTGACTTCAAAATACTACAAGTTTTCTAAATAAAAATATTTTAGATTGCAATATTTGATAACAAAGATAAACTATCCTATAAATTGATAAGGTAATAGCAATTGATAAGTTATATTTTAAATGTGCATAGGGTATGTCAATATATAGGAAGGAAAATGAGAACTTAATATTCAGTGTGATGAACTCAAAACATAGCTAAAATCTTTGATACATTTTTTTTTTCACTTTAGGATTAAATGATTTAATGAGATCACTAATTTTATAAAGAGTTGTGTGCATTATATCCAAACTTGTATGTCTGACTCTGAAGTAGAGTTTATTGTACCAGAAGCAGTGACGTTCTTGAACATCCTAGAAGAAAAGTGGAGGGGAGATATGATTTCTATATGTTTTTCAATGTAAGTTTTTCATTTTATGGCCTTCCCTGGTGGCTCAGATGGTAAAGCGTCTGCCTGCATTGCGGGAGACCTGGGTTTGTTCCCTGGGTGGGGAAGATCCCCTGGAGAAGGCAATGGCAACCCACTCCAGTACTCTTGCCTGGAGAGTCCCATGGACAGAGGAGCCTTGTAAGCTACAGTCCATGGGGTCGCAAAGAGTCCAACACGACTGAGCGGCTTCACTTCACTTCACTTCATTTTATACAAGCTTCCATTAATGAGTAAGTGGCTATGTTATTAAATAGAACCCAGGATGTAGGCTGTCTTGGAATTTGAACTTTACTTATTTCTAAAATTCATTTCATCATTATTTTTGGCTGTACTGAGTCTCAGTTGCTGCTCGGGGCTTCCCCCCTGCTGCCGCAGGTGGGGACTGCTCTTTAGCTGTGGTGTGAGGGTGTGGAGCACGGGCTCCAGTGGCTATGGTCCCTACGCTTGGTTGCTCCGAGGCACGTGGGCTCCTCCCGGCTCAGGGAGGGAACCTCTGTCTCCTGCACTGGCAGTCAGGCTCTTTGCCCCTGAGCTGCCAGGGAAGTCTGGGACTTGAAGTTTAAATTTAAGTGGCACTATGTAAAAGTCGCAAAATACTAGCATTTGCCAACTCCCAGAAGCTCAGATTTCACCTGGGTTATAGCTGGAGTGATAATATAAATTTATTTTACACCACTCGGTTTTTGATATTTAAACTACTAATATATGTGATTATCTAATTATCTGTCATGATTACAAGGGTGATATGGTGAAATATAAAGTTGTCCATTAAGTCATGATATAACTTTTCTACCATACTCCTACTGAGTGTAAAAGGTGATCTTACATATCTCAGAAGAAATGTTACAATTGTAATATCATACTGATATGTTTGAATTATCCAGTTTTATTTATATTTTATAAGAACAAGGCTCATTTGTACAAATATGTGAATTAATTTTACTTGGCCTTATATATCTAGGTATATATATATAAATAATAAAATTTTAAAAATCTTATTTGAACTATTTTATTTTATCATTGAAATTAATTTAAAAATGCTTTTAAAGAACTTTGAAGAAAAATCATCAATAGCATGCAATATTTATTATTAAAGGTATTTTTTGAACAAATATGTAGTTTTAAAACTGAAATATTAAGGATATTGAAACATTTGTAAAAATATATTTTGGTTTCTAATTGACTTTCAACCAAATTTGTTTAAAATTTTTATTTAATTTTCATTATGCTGTGAGTTATTACTGATTGGTGATTCTGTTATGTTTTAATGTTTAAAATGTTAGTATTATAAATGACATGTTACTCATATAGGTAAGATTTTTTTTTTAGCTCATTGAGCTATCTATGACAAAATCTATTCAGCATTATAAAAATAAATCTTAGATTGAAAAGCTATGAACAGAATTATACTCATGGTGAAAACTGACAGTTTTTGATGGTTTTAGCATTGCAGTCTACCCCAAGTTTCAATGTTCCCATACTAAATTTTGTTTTCAAATAATTTTTTTTTATCCCTTTGTTTCTGTTTTTTATTCTGTTTCCCATTTTAAGCTGAATTTGTCAGGGATAAAACTCACTAGTGAACTTGTGTAGTGGGCCCATGTGCTGCTTGTGAGCTTAACTTCTCCAGGAGTCACCCTAGACTCGTTTCAGCTTGTCTTGTCTCGGATTCTGCCTCCGGCAATCTAAGACAACCATGTCTGCTCAGGTCACTGAATGGCCAGTTCTCATCTGCGACCCCGGATGAGCAAGTGTTTTAATTAATGTGTGGTTTTTCCTATGGGACCACTTCATGGTTTGAAGACTAAGCCTCCACCACTCCCTTAAATTTCTCAGTCACCTGAGAAAAACAAAACTGACCAGGAGGAGTCTTGTCCTTTTTCTTCAGAGCAAATAATTTTTTATATTCCTTCATTATTTTATCAATCAAATTATAAATGGAGAGCATTTTTGTAAGAATACTGAAAATGAATACAGAGTATAAGTAACACTTCTGATACTTTATCCTAAATACAATAAAGACCATGTATTGAAAGCATTTATAACAAATGTTTTGGTGTGGTAAGATATAAATCCATATTATATAATCAAAAATGGGGATTAATGATGGATTACACTAAGAAATGAAAGCATAAACTCCATCACAATTAACTAGGCAATGGTGGAAGCAAGCTTTGTTATTATGTCTCTTTATGTTCAGGTTAAGATCACAAATACTTTCTCTTATTGGCTGATTTTGCTTTTTTAGTAGTTTTTAAAATTTAGTTTGTAGAGTACTTCAGTATATTAAATTTATAAAACCTGTAAGAAGAGACTCTAAACAAATGCTCCTCCACGATCATTAATATCCTCTTTGCAAACAAAAATTTAAGACAAGTCAGCCACATAAATAAGAAAGGATATTAAGTGACTTTAAGGCTGTGTCAGCACTATTTTTCATAATGGCATCAGCAAAAGAGTGAAAGAAATACTAGGAAGAACAAGAGTGATGGCTGTGTCAGCAGTAACTCATACTGTTGTGATATACACAAGAGCTTGACTATAAGAGCAAGGCTCGGGCTGCACTAGAACTTAGCTGAAATTAGAAAAGTCAGAAGTCAGACGTGTCTCAGAAGACTTAAAGTAAGCAAGCTGACCTCTTTTGCCTCTAATCTCAAAAACCGTGGTTTTGTTATTTTTAGACAACAACGCTCATACACTGAAATACAACTTCAGCTTGCTAGGGAGATTACTATGACAGTCTATGTTTTATGGAATAGCAATAAAGAAGCCCAGAATTACACAATATTGTTAAGGAAGCTAAACCTAAGTTCTGGTTTAGAATAGTATACTTATGTGGCCTCTTAGGCTGTATATATTCATATGTATGTGTTTATAGACAGTTTCTGCTGAAGAAATAATGTTTTTTTGCATTAAGAACACTACATGAAATAAACACTACTATCAAATCTTTTTCCCCAACAAACTAACCAAGTATACCATTTTATAGATATGGGTCTTTACAGGTAGTATGATATAAGGTCAGGAAATAGATTGACAAGAAGTAATTCAGATTCCAAAAGGGCATTTCACTTCTTGACTCATCTTTATCACTTGAGAAATGGGATGATTGTATTGACTTAATAAGCACACATGATTTTTGTGAGGATAAAATAACTTGCAAGTTCTTTGAAATCCTTAAACAAATGTGAGTGGGTATCATAGACCTGGAAAATAATAAATTTTCCATTAGAAAGGGGCATTGGTTTTATGTATAAATACCCTAACACTTCCAACCTTAGTAAGCTATTTTGATGCCCTAGATTTTATAATGATTACCTATAGATTGAGTTGGATCATAAGGAAGGCTGAGGACTGAAGAACTGATGCTCTCAAACTGTGGTGTTGGAAAAGATTCTTGAGAGTCCCTTGGACAGCAGGGAGATCAAACCAGTGAATCCTAAAGGAAATCAACCCTGAATATTCTTTGGAAAGACTGATGCTGAAACTGCAGTACTTTGGCCACCTGATGTGAAGAGCCAACTCATTGGAAAAAACCCTGATCCTGGGAAAGATTGAAGGCAGGAGAAGGGGGTGACAGAGAATGAGGTGGTTGGGTGGCATCACTGACCAGGTGAGTTTGAGCAAGCTCAGGGAGATAGTGAAGGACAGGGAAGCCTGGGGTCCTGAAGTCCTTGGGATCACAAAGAGTCAAACATGATTAATGACTGAACAACAACGTGTAAAGATTACAAAAAAAAATTCTGTAAACTTTGTATATAGACTCAGTCTCTTCAAATCAGTGCTTATCTATATTGGCAATGTGGACTATTTTATAGGTACATAAGCTTTATATCATGTTTCATTCATCAAACAGAAGTGTCAAGATCACTTAGATTATCTTGTGGGGTTAGATTTCATAGGGTGAGTCGACAACTTGATGACTATTCTATCACAGTTTGTTGTTAAGGACAATATTATTGGATGAATTAAGTTGCATTAAGCTATTGATGACAGTCATATTAAATCTTACTGTGATTCCTCCAAAGGGAGAAAATAAAGGATCCATGCAGCATAGTTACTGTTCAACAATTCCTTATCATTTTAATTTGAAAAAGGTATATGATAAAAGAGTTTTAATACAGGAAAAGGATAAATAGTAAAATGATATCATGAAGAAATCCTTATTTTGCAGACCCAGTGCTGATGTAGGCCAAATCATATTCCCTGTGTGTATTGGACAGGTTTTCACTGCAATCAACCCTGCGTATTACACAGGTTTTCACTATAATCAGCCCTGCCTATTGCACAAGTTTTTACTATAATTTGTATCTATATGATAGATGTATCCTGTAGTTTCCTGAATGTAGCCTTGTAAGAATGTGCTTGCTATAATGAGAATTATTAAACATGTGTATATTCTCTTATTAAATAACTTGGGATGCTAAGGAGCTTCACACAGCAGTAACTTTAGACACTGATAAAGTCCAAGGAAGGGGAATTCATCTTAAATTTTTATGAGGGCACATACCTGGGCAGAAAGATAAGTATTAATAGAGAATTGTGCAGCTAAACTTAATTATGCTAAATACTTAGGATATCTCAAAGTGTATTGCCCAAAACCTTGATAAACGTTCTCAATTGTTTTTAACATGGTCAAGATTAAAATGGTAAAAATGAAATCTGCCATTAGACTCAGTATGTGGTAAAACAAAAATTGCCTGCTAAATTTAATAAAATTAAATGCAATAAAATTATCTTTACTTCTTAAATTATTTTATTTTTATTCAAAAAGAAGATCAGAAAATCATTGGTGAACTGAAATAGATACAGAATTTATTGAGTTCATTTGTTTCCAGTTTAAACGTAAAGATATATTGATTAATTATTCCAAACAATAATAAAAACTCTGCTATTCAGAGAGGGGGAAATAGAAAATTAGAGAAAAATTATTTTTGTTAATATGCTTCTTGTTCAGCTCTTCATGTCTTAAGTCCATCTTTGATTTAATGTCTATAAAGAAAAATGCTTTCACATGCCTTTCAGAGTTAGTTAATACACATTTCAACAGTAGTTGGTATGTTGGTACTTATAATTCATCAATATTAAAATATATTTGCCCAGGAAAGCTATGGTGTCAGAGATGGACCATCTGGGTATTAAATATTTGTTTTAGAATCTTACCTTCAGTTCAGTTCAGTTGCTCAGTCCTGTCCGACTCTTTGCGACCCCACGAATCGCAGCACTCCAGGCCTCCCTGTCCATCACCAACTCCCGGAGTTCACTCAGACTCACGTCCATCGAGTCAGTGATGCCATCCAGCCATCTCATCCTCTGTCGTCCCCTTCTCCTCCTGCCCCCAATCCCTCCCAGCATCACAGTCTTTTCCAATGAGTCAACTCTTCGCATGAGGTGGCCAAAGTACTGGAGTTTCAGCTTTACCATCATTCCTTCCAAAGAAATCCCAGGACTGATCTCCTTCAGAATGGACTGGTTGGATCTCCTCCAGTCCAAGGGACTCTCAAGAGTCTTCTCCAACACCACAGTTCAAAAGCATCAATTCTTTGGCGCTCAGCCTTCTTCACAGTCCACCTCTCACATCCATACATGACCACTGGAAAAACCATAGTCCTGACTAGATGGACCTTAGTTGGCAATACCAAATAAATGTGTGTATATATGTAGATTTTCCATGCAGTTGTATTTTGTCTATTGTGATAAAAAAATCCACATATAATATTCTACTCCTGATGTCAGTAAATTAGAAGATGATGCAATTGTTTTCAACTGGTCGATATTTTATTCTCAACTGATTGACATATTGAATGTAAAAAATTTAAAGACTTCTATTGGTTAGTCCCAAGGGTCTGTGATATTTTTGATCCATCTCAGTAGCTTAACAGTGACATTTACATTGAAAGACTAGAAGAAAAGTAGGAAGGGTGCCCCTGGGTCTGTTGGGGGTCACAGTCTTCAAAATGGACTTCTTTGTGCTTTCCCCTTACTCTTCCCTCCGATCCCTCTCTAAGTAATCTTTCTTCATGTTGAAAACATTAACTTTTGTTTTTTAAAGAAGAGAAAAAATTTTTTTTCTTATTTGAGGGAATCTGGGGAGCAGCAGCCTTCTATTCTGGAAAAATGGGGTTACTTTCTCCTTAGCATTAGTGGTCAGAGAAGTTTGGAGCTTTGGTGGACAATTTTTGCTTGTTATTGTTGAGTCACTAAGTCGTGTCTGACTCTTTTCCATAATAGACACATAAGAAAAGTCCACAGAGGAAATAAGAGCTAGCAAAGAGAACAATCTTAGAGAAAAGTTTCTCATAGAATTCGTCTGAATTCTGAGTAAATGAAAGAGGATTCTGAGATGCAAAGGCCTAATGCATTGAGAATGAGATTTACGCTCAGAATGTACAAATTAGTTTAATCTAGGAGAAGGCAATGGCACCTCACTCCAGTGCTCTTGCCTGGAAAATCCCATGGGTGGGGGAGCCTGGTACGCTGTAGTCCATGGGGTCACTAAGAGTCGGACACGACTGAGCGACTTCACTTTGACTTTTCACTTTCATGCATTGGAGAAGGAAATGGCAACCCACTCCAGTGTTCTTGCCTGGAGAATCCCAGGGACGGGGGAGCTGCCGTCTATGGGATCGCACAGAGTCGGACACGACTGAAGTGACTTAGCAGCAGGATGTCAGTGTTAAGAAGCAGGTCAGAGACTTGGCTTCTGATTAATGATGACTGAAGAGATATTAGGCCTTCCCAAGTGGCTCAGTGGTAAAGAAATTGCCTGCCAGTGCAGGAGACACAGGAGATGTGGGTTCAGTCCCTGAGCTGGGAACATACCCTGGAGGAGGAAATGACACCCCACTCTGGTATTCTTGCCTGCAAAGTCCCATGGATAGAGGAGCCTGGTGGGCTACAGTCTACGAGGTTGCAAAGAGTTGGACATAACCGAGATGCATGCACAAAGAGATATTAGAAATTTCTAGCAAAGAAGAACAGTGAAAAAGAGAAATGCACCTGTTGTACTAACGTTAAAATAATTCCCACTAAAGCTAATACATAACTGATTGGGTTAACATTTTCTCATTAGGACTAATTCTGTACTTTTTACCAATGACCTTACTGATGTGCTGGTAGCCCTGTTAAGAATATCAGTTAGAAGGAAGAGTGAATAAGGCCAGTCTTTAGTTAACTGTTGATGTACATTAACTGACTTAGAAACTTTATGGTAAAAATACATTTTTGAGATGACAACAGAAGTATTGATAATACATTCATATATTTGTTTATATTTATAGATTTTATGTAACAATCAAGATGTTGGCTTCACAGTTTGAGAAATGGAAACTTTTGAAAAGTTTATTATCAAAGTGTGTTGTTTCAGAAAATTTATCTGCTTTATTTACTGCTTCAAATGAAAGGCCAACTTTTATTAAATACTTTTAGAAAGGGAAGAAAAAGTAAGCATAACTCATTAGTATTCATATATACTTCTACACAGGTATGTATCTGAGAGGGTTTTCTTAGTCACATTACCTCACTTTTTTAACTATATGAATTTTAAAAATTTAAAACAAAGGTGCAAATTGAAATTTCATGTATATTCTTAAAGAATGATTTTTTTAAAAGCCGTTTATGTTCAGAAAGACACTAAGTGTTTCAGGTTTTGTATATTTTAAACTTAGTGATAAAAGATAAATGAGCATTCCCTTTGGAATAAAATATTTCTTCCAGAGACCGTGTGCAGCTTTGCATTGTGTCAAGCTCTTTCTACCTTTCCTTAGGAATTGCAAAAGCAATCAATACATTGACAGGATTAGACACTTCCTAAGAAGAAAACTTTTGCTGAACCTGAAGCCTAACAATAAAGCAAGGCTGTCCTTTTTCATATCTAGGGACAATGCAGGAAAAGTTAACCCATTCATTACCAGGTGAGAGCAGTTTGTGAGCAAAATGTTCCGACATCACTTGATAAACAGAAAATGGATGATGTCAAAAATATACCAAGACAATTAAGTGTTCTGTTAGACAGCATTGTTCATAAGTATTTATGACTTACAATAGCAGATTATACCAGTTTAATCTGTCCTTTTACTACACTTGGTTTAAAAAAAAATTTTATCTTCTTATGATGCATGAATTGCTCAACACTTTATTTTAGTCAGTATATTATAGATATATTACAAAGGATTTGCTTTGCAAAATCTGTAACATGAACATAACCAAAAAGAAAAACTGGGGACCAAGAGGACAACCAAAGACTAATTCATTAATTTTCCAATTATTAATCATCCTTAACCAGGCCGCTATATGCGTTAAAAGACATTAGAACACAACTTATTTCTAAACCAGGAGTGACTGTTTCAGTCCATAACACTTTATGGGGCTTTTTTTTCCCCTTCTTTTCATCAAGGTTACTTTAACACTGTTCAAATGTTACTAGACAAGAATGTGATAAATGAAAGTAGTGAGTTCAAGTGATATTTTCGAAGAGCCAAAAATGTAAGAGAACTTCCTGTCCAGAGAAGCAAAAAGCAATAATTTGAGGCTGGTGAGATTTTGCTTCAATTACTCCAGTAACACTTGCAAAAATAAAGACATGTAATATTTACTGTGTACCATTAAGCACTTTAGATACGTTAATTCCCTGTGAAACAGAGTGAGACCTTCTGCTATGTATTTTGAAAGTACACATCTTTGCTGTCATTTTTCTTAAGAGTCTGAGAGTGTGGTAATGGTTAGACATCTATGCAGGCCACCACTCAAGCAGCTCTCTTCAACTATGAATTCAAAAAGATGTTTTGGGGTAGAATATGTTTTGACACTGAGTTAAATAACCTCTGTGGGTCTACCATTCATAAAGTAAGCTTTTTTTGAAGCTATTTATATATTTAGCTTTTTACCTTTCCCTGGGACTAATGAAATAAAATTCTTTATGATTATTGGAATGTTATCTTTGTCATATTGATCTTTAATTAAGATATAAGGGGATGCTTACTTTTCTCAAAGAACCTACTTTAAATCCACCTGTGTCCAATTTATTCTGTTAACCATTTTATTTTGTCTTCTCCAGATTTCATATATAGTTCAGTGATGCCTTTCCTGGGTGCTATTAATGTTAAGTTTACATATATTAGTTTGATGGATTGCTGCCACAGGTTTGCCCATTGCATTGTTATACATTTCATTCATTCTGTTTAATGAATTAATTCAGAGAATTATCAAGTGCCTAAAATGAGACCTTCATTTTGCTGTTAGCAGAGACCTGCTATATATCAGCTTCTTATACACTGTATTCTATCTTTTGTGTGGTAGTTTCAGTTAGAAGGTGTGATTAGATTTAGGATTTTATATTTTTTACCTGTTAGTTGACAACCATGGAAGAAAAGTTATGACCAACCTAGACAGCATATTAAAAAGCAGAGACATTACTTTGACAACAAAGGTCCATTTAGTCAAAGCTGTGGTTTTTCCAGTGGTCATGTATGGATGTGAGTTGGACTGTGAAGAAAGCTGAGCTCCCAAGAATTGATACTTTTGAAATTGTGGTGTTGGAGAAGACTCTTGAGAGTCCTTGGATTGCAAGGAGATCCAGCCAGTCCATCCTAAAGGAAATCAGTCCTGAATATTTACTGGAAGGACTGATGCTGAAGCTGAAACTCCAATACTTTGGCCACCTGATGCAAAGAACTGACTCATTGGAAAAGACTCTGATTCTGGGAAAGATTGAAAGCAGGAGGAGAAGGGGACGACAGAGGATGAGATGGTTGGATGGCACCACTGACTCAATGGCCATGAATTAGAGTAAGCTCCAGGAGTTGGTGATGGACAGGGAGGCCTGGCATGCTGCAGTCCATGGGGTCACAAAGAGTCGGACACGAGTGAGCGACTGAACTGACAACCATGCTTCTGTCAGAAGTTGTTTAGTTTATGGGATAGCTCAAAAACACAGATCCATAAACTCGGTCAGACTGTTCATATTCATGGCTATGTTTGGAAAATAAGATTTAGTGCAGTAAGTTTCAGAGGATTAGCCAAATGATGGAGCAAGAAGAACATCTAGCTACCTATTATCATTTTTATATTACACGGATTAAATATTCTCTAACATTTACTCGGATTTACCTAGTTACAATAGCTATTTATTTTTATTTAGATTTTAAGTATCTTTCTGCTCAGTTAAGTTCTGTTCTTTCCCAAAGCTTCACAGCTTTGCTCAGAAGATGAGTACTTAAAAAATTTTTTTAAAATATTTCTGTTCTTCTCTTTGTAGTGGTGGTGATGGTATGGTGGGGTATTTTCATCTAAATATTATTTATTTCCCAAGTTTTCTGATTCCAGACCTCACTGATTTCAAAAACTTTCCATTAGGATGCAAATAGAAATTGAATCTCAGTATGTGTTTCAAAATACTCTGGATTACGTTTTATTAGTCAAGTATTACAGGGTTTTCCTAGCTTATTTTTAATGTACCTGAAAATATTAGCAACTTCTTGTGATTGATGTGCAGAGCAAATGCATGATATACCAAAAAGGATTGGCAAATCTGATTTTATTGTAATGTCTTATCAGCTTCTCAAAACAATTAAGCACAGAGATAGAGGAAGATTCTTATTGCCAGGGTAGACAGAGGATTATTGAGAATATGAAGAAGCCATTACCCCTTTACGCAGAAGGTCCTGAAGTGACATGTAGAAGAATTAAGTATGAACTCATGTGAGCTAACAAAGGACAAGAATTAAATCTCTCCCACTGAACAGTACACTTCATCAGTTAAGGAAGTTTATTTCACCAGTATTTCTCAACATTTAACCCAAAGTATAGCATCAATGAGGTAATCAATAATAAAAATCTGGTCAAAAGTTAACAAAAATTTATGAAGTGAAAGACATTAAAAATTATGAAAGATTGTAAGAGTGTTTATATCATATAGGAACTCATTCATTCAATTATTAATAAAAAGGATAGTGAGATTAAAAAACATGTAAAACTATATTTGGTAAGTGTCTGAAGGAAAACAGAAGGAAAAAAATGTCAAGAAATCCTGAAAAATAAAGGGAAGCCAAAATGGTATGAACATTCGAAGAGGGTTATGTAAAAGCCCAAGGCATATGGCGATTGTTCACAATTATTTTGGGGGGCTGCTTGTTGACTCATTGGAAAAGACTCTGATGCTGGGAGGGATTGGGGGCAGGAGGAGAAGGGAACGACTGAGGATGAGATGGCTGGATGGCATCACTGACTGGATGGACGTGAGTCTGAGTGAATTCCGGGAGTTGGTGGTGGACAGGGAGGCCTGGCGTGCTGCGATTCATGGAGTCGCAAAGAGTCGGACGCAACTGAGTGACTGAACTGAAGAATCAGAATGAGCGATGTAATTAGGCAAACTGTTCATAATTATTACTGTGATTGACATTATTTGAAGCACATTCAAGGTTATTCTGTAACACACAGGGTTATCATAATTAATAAATGTATAAATGACTAATCGACAGTGACTTCTGACGTGACAGTATTGCTCTGTCTTGAAGGTTCTTGAGTAAGTATGCGGAAGGTTTAGAATTTGGATGAATACAACGCAGCCCATTTTGTGTTTCATCTTAGCATTTCCTCTTAACTGTGTCACACCTTGGATAATATGGGACATGACACATTCAGCCTGGATGTTACCAACGAAACATAAGTCAGCTGAAGGGTGTAGGCATGGAAGAGACTCACAGTTTAAGGCACTTTCTTTGTGTTAATCATGCTTGGGAGTATATCAGTTCATAAAAACATGTGCAGTGGGTTATTTGGGGTTATGAGAGCCTTAGGAAGTGATCCAAAATAGTCTTGTACAGATATAATTGCTCTTTTAGTTGCTGCATTGACTAAGGTATCTTAAAGTGTTTGTCACTTGGCAGTGGATGAAGTGTGGTTAATGGTTAGAAGAAATAAGAACATTAGGACAATTTTGGTTACTTACTGTAAGGCTTATATGAAATTACATAATACTATTGTATGCTTTGGCCACCTGATGTGAAGAGCCAACTCCCTAGAAAAGACCCTAATGCTGGGAAAGATTGAGGGCAGGAAGAGAAGGGGGTGACAGAGGATGAGATGTTTGGATGGGATCACTGACTCAATGGACATGAGATTGAGCATACTCCAGGAGATAGTGAAAGACAGGGAAGCCTGGGGTGCTCCAGTCCATGGGGTTGCAAGGACTCAGACATGAATTAGCAACTGAACAACTACAGAGATCTGCTCAGATAACTGTGTTTGTGTATCACTTTCTGTAAAAAGTTATGTGAACAAATGCAGAAGTAACATTTTCAGTGCAGTGCTTGTTTTATTATAAGCATTAATGCTTATAATGGTAATTATTTCTAAAATTATTATTTAATGCCTATTTTATGTATGTGTTTTACATAAGTTTGACTTTAAGTGGACTGCTTTAACAACCCACACATAAAAATGATTATCAACATCTTAGGTATGTGTATTTAAACATGAGATTTTGAAATGTTGATTTTTAAAAAATATTATATAGAAGCAACACTTATTTTCACGACATCTTTAGTTTTATTTCATTTATTGTATAATTTAGATATCTACAAAATGTTCATTTTAATCAGCTTAATAATGAATAATATTTCACGTGTATATAGCTAACTTTAAACTGAGTAAATCTTAAAGTAATTTTGGACATTTTAGAACTTTATAAAAGTATATTGAAATATAAAATTAGGATAAAATTCTCTTAATATTTAAGACACTTGGGATCCAAATAATTTCTAATGTTTACAAATATGAGATTGTGTTATGTGTCTATAAAAGATGTTAATTGCAAAGTCACAGAGATACAATATCACATAAATAAAACCTGATGAATATCTCCCTCCAATATGCTTGTTTTTCTTACTTGAATTTTTGATTACGTTCCTATCCTTTAATTTGTCCTGATTTGAGTAAGTCATGAAGAACAAGAGAGTGAAGAGGAAAATACGCACTGCTAGGTATGTCTCTGTCCCTTTTCCGAGTCTTGTGTAAGCAGGAGGTTCAGATTAGTAATGGCTCATGTGGCATTTTGTTCAATCTATGAAGTCTTGAATGTGTTTACCTTATGGTAGTATAGATTTCCAAAGACACAAAATATGAATATATGCGTGCATGCTCAGTCGTGTCCAACTCTGCAACCCCATGTATGGTAGCCTACCAGGATCCTCTGTCCATGGAACTTCCCCATCAAAAATACTGGAGTGGGTTGCCATTTCCTACTCCAGGGGATCTTCCTGACCTACAGGTCAACCCGTGTCTCCTGTGGCTCCTTCATTGCCAGGCAGATTCTTAACCACTATGCCGCATGGTAGTACAGATTTCCAAAGACACAAAATATGAATGACATAGCTTCTTTCTTCTGTTTATGACGGATTACCGGCAACGGAGCCAACATGGTCATAGACACTGAAAGCACTTACACCCAAAATTTCACTCTATTCTCTGCTCCCACAGTACTTCCAGTTCAGTTCAGTTGCTCACTCATGTCCCACTCTTTGTGACCCCATGAACCACAGCATGCCAGGCCTCCCTGTCCATTACCAATTCCTGGAGTCCACCCAAACCCATGTCCATCGAGTCAGTGATGCCATCCAACATCTCATCCTCTGTTGTCCCCTTCTCCTCCTGTCCTAAATCTTTCCCAGCATTAAGGTCTTCTTTTCAAATGAGTCAGCTCTTCGCATGAGGTGGCCAAAGTATTGGAGTTTCAGCTTCAACATCAGTCCTTCTAGTGAACACCCAGGACTGATCTTTAGAATGGACTGGTTGGATCTCCTTGCAGTCCAAGGGACTTGCAAGAGTCTTCTCCAACACCACAGTTCAAAGGCATCAATTCTTCAGTTCTCAGCTTTCTTTATAGTCCAACTCTCACATCCATACATGACCACTGGAAAAACCGTAGCCTTGACTAGACGGACCTTTGTTGGCAAAGTGATATCTCTGCTTTTTAATATGCTGTCTAGGTTGGTCATAACTTTCCTTCCAAGGAGTAAGTGTCTTTTAATTTCATGGCTGGAGTCACCATCTGCAGGGATTTTGGAGCCCCCCAAAATAAAGTCAGCCACTGTTGCCACTGTTTCCCCATCTGTTTCCCATGAAGTGATGGTATCAGATGCCATGATCTTAAGTTTTCTGCCAACTTTTTCACTCTCCTCTTTCACTTTCATCAAGAGGCTTTTCAGTTCTTCTTCACTTTGTGCCATAAAGGTGGTGCCATCTGCATATCTGAGGTTATTGATATTTCTTCTGGCAATCTTGATTCCAGCTTGTTCTTCTTCCAGCCCAGCATTTCTCATGATTGTACTCTGCATATAAGTTAAATAAGCAGGGTGACAATATTCAGCCTTGATGTACTCCTTTTCCTATTTGGAACCAGTCTGTTGTTCCATGTCCAGTTCTAACTGTTGCTTCCTGACCTGCATATAGGTTTCTCAAAAGGCAGGTCAGGTGGTCTGGTATTCCCATCTCTTTCAGAATTTTCCACAGTTTATTGTGATCCATATAGTACTTTGCTTGGCTGCTAATACTTTACCCATCAAATAGCACTAATGGGTTGTACATGTATCTATTTTCCCCATCATAAAGGGAGTTGCTTGGAGCTAGGAATTGTGCCCCAAATGCATTTGTTTCCCCAGCTTCTGACACATGAAGGTTGCATATACAAAGCCCTCAGTAAACACGAATGGAATTATATTGTATTGTTCAAATGATTTTTGTCAGATATTCTTGTTCATTTGACACTATGGATTGGAGAAGTGCCTTTATCTATGTTCAAGAGATTATTGTCAACATTAAACCTGGAATAAAACATTGCTTTAAATAAACAAATGAAAACACTGAAAAAGGAAATACTTGTATCTATTTGGTTATCTATATGTGTATCTACATACATAGCTAAATATCTATGCCTAGGTCTATATTTATGTCTAAACCTATATTTGATTCATACATCCTGGAATTTGAAAGTAAATACCATGTTTTTCACCACTGGTCATCACAAAATGGAACTAAATTGTAGATACTTTGTGATCACAGAGATAAAGCCTGTGCCTCGTGCTGTTTGTGTGTGATTCTGCAATATGGCCCTATTTTGTGTTGAGTTGCTTCTCCCTCCAGTCCACCTTCCAGTATTCATAGTCATCTCTCTAAATGTAGGTTTGATGATGTCACGTCGTAATTCTAGTTTCCTAACTTGGCATAGTGTGTCTCTCTGTACTAATCGCTGTTTGTCTGCCCATTATACTCCCTGCCTTCTGCCACTGAGAGCTCTGGAGCCTCCCAAACAGGCCAGGCTATTTCAAATCTCCATGACTTTCCCCATATACCAGATTTTTTTTTTCTGTCCAAAATACCCTTTTCTACTATATTCTGGAAATCTCCAATCATCCTTAAAGATTCAACTTAAAGTATCAGTTCAGAAGCTTTCCTTCCTTCTTCCAGGCAGACCAAATGACACCTTCTCTGTGAGGTCACGTCATATGCTGAACCTATTTCCATTTGTATATACAGCAGGTGTTATTAATATTTGTTTCATCTTCGTCTCTCATTCTACTAGTATAGAATCTCTGAAGTTGAATTCGTGTCTTTCTTTTTATGCTCAGAACCGGGTATACCACATGGGATATGGCAGGTGCTCAACACGTATTTGTAGAACAAATCTTATTCAATCTTCACAACCACACATGTTTACAAATGAGTGTGCTGAGTTGTGAAAAGACTGAGTAACTTGCTTGTGGCCAGACAGTTACGTGAATGGCAGGTATTTTTTTCCAGTCTAGGACTCTGTCATCAACTTTCTAACAGTGTTCCCATCATTTCTCCCAGGAATAATGAAAGAGCCATTTATTTCAGATCTATCCTCCAGATGTGTGAAATCTAAAAAATGGCACAAAGAAACTTATTCACAGAACAGAGTCATAGGGAGAAAACAAAGTTTTGGCTACCAGGAGGTAAGGGGGATACAATAGGGGACACATACATACTGCTACACTTAAAATAAAAAACTAGGAAGCACCTACCATAGAGTGCAAGGAACACTGCTCAATACTCTGTAATGACACGTATAGGAAAAGAATCTAAAAGAGATTATACATAACTAATTCACTTTGCTGTACAGCAGAAACTAACACAACATTTCAAATCATTTAAAAAATAAGCATTAAAATCATTTTAATAAAGATTAAATTAAAAAAATAAAATTGAGTCCTTGCGACTGCTCCGATGTAACCCACGTCTGCCTAGAGAATTTTTTCCCACTCTTTTTTTGCCTATAAGCACTTCGTCACATCTTGAATTGGCTCTCATCTCTTTGTCTATTTTGATATAGCTGACTTTCTTTGATTTCAATTCAGATTATTTGATTTTGTTTTTTCTTTCCTTTCTGATGATGAGGAAAAATGTCTGTCTGGTATTGCTGTTCACTAAAATTAGTCAGCCTTTCTTCAGAGGAACTTCCCTCCATCACCATGGCTATGACTAGATCAGGCATATTCAGATCTTGACATATTCAGGCAGAAGCCTTAATTTGGGGATCAGTTCAGTTCAGTTCAGTCGCTCAGTCATGTCTGACTCTTTGCGACACCATGAATCATAGCACGCCATCACCAACTCCTGGAGTTCACTCAAACTCACATCCATCAAGTTGGTGATGCCATCCAGCCATCTCATCCTCTGTTGTCCCCTTCTCCTCCTGCTCCCAATCCCTCCCAGCATCAGAGTCTTTTCCAATGAGTCAACTCTTCACATGAGGTGGCCAAAGTACTGAAGTTTCAGCTTTAGCATCATTCCTTCCAAAGAACACCCAGGACTGATCTCCTTTAGAATGGACTGATTGGATCTCCTTGCAGTCCAAGGGACTCTCAAGAGTCTTATATCAAGGAATTAATTTTCTCAAGTGTATCTGATGATAAGAATTTTTAATAACTTGTTCCACATATACTACTAAATATTGGTATATGAAATGTTAGTATTGTAAGAAAAATTTTTAAAAAGAGTTGGTTCTTTCTGAGACTTATTTACATTTTTTAATGCAGACTGCTATTTATTGCCAAAAGTTGTTTAGGCCTTGCCCTGTATCTTAGACCTGGCTTTTACATTGCATTGCCTGTGGCGCATTGCTTTCTAAAAGTTCACTGTCACAGTCCTTGCAGCATGTCTAAAACTGAGCTTTTTAGCTCACCCTCCAAAGCACACTTTATCCACTCCTTCATTTCTGTCAGTCACATGCCCCCTACCTTTATTCTGTCAATCTAAAATCTTTTAAAAAGCCATCAGATCATCCTGTATAGTTATTCATTGGGACTTCCTCTTTACCCCCTAGGGACCAAGGCAACAGTGTCACTTGGTCTTTCATTCAAAGTCTCTCTCAGATTCAAAAGTCCTTCAGTAACGCCCGCTCTAATACATCATCACATATCCCTCAGTGCAATAACCAATTCCTGCCTCTCATTTCTACATATGTCAGGCACTCTGTATAGCTCAGATAAGTTAATTTTCCTGAGACACTGCTTTTATTATGTTGCTATGCCTGCTACTGCCTATTTATTGAGACCAAACCTTCAACCTGATATCTTAGGATTCAAACGGACTCGCTTTTTTTTCTCCATGTTTCCTCTGCCTGGATTTGCCCTTTTAAGTTGCTTTCCCCATTCATCTGAGTAGACTTTCATCCTTCAACAGCCCACTTTAATGTCACCTCCTCTGTGAAGCCTTTTCTGAACTAATTAATAATTTCATACTTCATGTTATATAACACCCATCGTATTATAATGCAGTTAGCTGTTATCTTTCTCTTGTACCTTCTCTTCTGGTTTTGAGTTCTTTAAGGTTGTGGATGAGGTGTTAGTCATGTATTTATTCCCAAAACACAGTTCAGTATCTGGCATTGTATAGGAATTTAACATATTTGTTAAGTGAATGTATGAATAAAATGGTAATGACCTTCTTTTCCACGTGTTATTCTCAACTCTGTGCATTCGTTCACATTTTACTTTTCTGAAAGGCTTTTACACTGTTCTCCAAAAATTCAAGTGCAATATATTTTTGAAAATAGTTCAATACAAATTGATACACATATTCAGTATTATTGGGACTGTTTAAGTTTAGGCATGAAAGTAACATCTCTAAGAAGTGTCTGTATCAGAATGGTAGGATTTATTGTTACTGCTAACAATAACTTCTTGTTAACAGATTTTCAAGTTCTCCATTTTGCTTATTGTTCTGCATTTTAAAAGTTGTAGAATGGGCTATCACAGTGTCTTTAAAATATCGAGTAAAATAAAAACTATTGACTATACACCTTGCAGAGAAGGCAATGGCACCCCACTCCAGCACTCTTGCCTGGAAAATCCGATAGATGGAGGAGCCTGGTAGGCTGCAGTCCATGGGGTCGCTAAGAGTCGGGCACGACTGAGTGACTTCACTTTCACTTTTCACTTTCATGCTTTGGAGAAGGAAATGGCAACCCACTCCAGTGTTCTTGCCTGGAGAATCCCAGGGATGGGGGAGCCTAGTAGGCTGCCGTCTGTGGGGTTGCACAGAGTCGGACACGACTGAAACGACTCAGCAGCAACAGCAGCAGCATACACCTTGAGTACATTTTTCCCTGCACACAAACACACACACATGCACACAACTTTAAATTACTTCAAGGATCATACTCACTTCTACATTTTCCATTACGCTTTCCATCAATAATTATACTTTACTGTGTTTTTGTCTCAAAATTTTTTAGCATTTCTAGTCTATGAGAGAAAACTATTATTTCATTCACTGTGGCTAACTTTTGTTTGTTTTTTTATTTCACATAAAACCAAGGATTTCTTTTGCTTTATTTTTAAACTTTCACAGTCTTACATCAACAGTAAGCAATTGACTGCTATTAGAAATTTTTGCTGTAGCTGCTTTTGTCGTTGATAAGAGGGTGAAGGAGGGAGGGACCTTGCCAGGGACTGACAAAGTAAAAATATTTCTTATTTTATAGTGACATGGATCTTTTATAAAAAAATTAACACCTCTGTCTTGGAAACTCTTTGTAGTTTTGTTAAATTGCATTTGCAATTTTCCTTTTTCCTTTTAGAAATTTTTCCTTCCCCCCGCCCTCAAGTTATTCTCTCTTCTGAGCTTTGTGAATGTCTTTTGCCAGGATTTTCTTTTTCCTGTTTTCCTTCTCTCTTTTAATCTCTTTTCAGTTCAGTTCACTGCTCTGTTGTGTCCAACTCTTTGAGACCCCGTGGACTGCAGCACACCAGGCTTCCCTGTCCATCACCAACTCTCAGAGCTCACACAAACTCATGCTCATGGAGTCAGTAATGCCATCCAACCATCTCATCCTCTGTTATCCCCTTTTCCTCCTGCCTTCAATTTTTCCCAGCATCAGGGTCTTGTCCAATGAGTCAGTTCTTTGCATCAGGTGGCCAAAATATTGGAGTTTCAGCTTCAGCATCAGCCCTTCCAGTGAATATTCAGGACTGATTTCTTATAGGATTGACTGATTTGGTCTCCCTGCAGTCCAAGGGACTCTCAAGAGTCTTCTCCAACACCACAGTTTCAAAAATATCAATTCTTTGGTGCTCAGCTTTATTTATAGTCCAGCTCTCACATCCATACATGACCACTGGAAAAACCATAGCTTTGACTAGACAGATCTTTGTTGGCAGATTAATGTCTCTGCTTTTTAATATGCTGTCTAGGTTGGTCATAACTTTCCTTCCAAGGAGTAAACGTCTTTTAATTCATGGCTGCAGTCACATCTGCATTGATTTTGGAGCCCCTCAAAATAAAGTCTGTCACTGTTTCCTTTGTTTGCCCATCTATTTGCTGTGAAGTGATGAGACCAGATGCCATGATATTAGGTTTTTGAATGTTGAGTTTTAAGCCAACTTTTTCACCCCTCTTTCATTTTCATCAAGAGACTCTTGAGTTCTTCTTCGCTCTCTGCTATAAGGGTGGTGTCGTCTGCATATCTGAGATTATGGATATTTCTCCCAGAAATCTTGATTCCAGATTAAAATCTTAATCTCTTTCAATGCCCCCTTTCTCAATCAGACAGTATCATTCTCTCCAAAAATTTAGAGATGAATTTTTTGCTAACAACGCAATACTGCTCAATTTAAACCCTCACTTTTGCAGTTCTACTGACCAAAGATTTGTTTTTATTTTTCTCCAGAAGCATGAAGTAATATATCATCATTACTATATAAATATATAATATAGTTTCAATTCAGTTCAGTGCAGTTCAGTCATTCAGTCGTGTCCAACTCTTTGCGACCCATGGACTACAGCACGCCAGGCCTCCCTGTCCATCACCAACTCCCAGAGTTTACTTAGACTCACGTCCATTGAGTCGGTGATGACATCCAACCATCTCATCCTCTGTCGTTCCCTTCTCTCGCCTTCAATCTTTCTCAGCAACAGGGTCAGGTGGCCAAAGTATTGGAGCATCAGTCTTGGGGTATTGGAGCAAAGTATTCAGCATCAGTCTTTCCAATGAATATTCAAGACTGGCTTCCTTTAGGATGGACTGGTTGGATCTCCATTTTTGAAAGTTATCTTAGATTTAATTTTTATAATTACATGGTCATTTACTTTATACCATTTAACAAAATGTCATTTCCAGCAAACCAAGTTATGTTTGCTAAATTTAGATATTGACTAATATGTATTTATTGTTTCTAAATGTTAAAAATTAAGGTTAAAATAAATCATTCTGTTAAGGTTTTCATTTTGTACTGTGATTTTTGATCAGATGTTTGAGTGATGTAATGGAGCAATAATTATTATTTGAAGAGTTGTGTATTATTTGATCTTCAGAATGGACATCACATCTTCAGTTGGTAGTTTTTATAAATAAAAATGCTCAGTTGTCAAGTTGAAGTATCATTATATATTCCATAATTTCTCATTAATACCAGTATCAAATAGATTTAATGTGCATTTTAAAATTAAATGTGCAACCAGATTGCCTATCTGCTTAAAATTCTTGTTTTGGAAATATATGAATTTCTCTTACCCTCTAAATCTAGGCCATTTGTCTGAGATCTTGTCTTTGCTTTTTGTGGACTTAAAATGGGCAATATAAATGCCAGTTTTTTAATTCAAATTTTTAAATCACAAGGTCCAATTTCACTTTCCTCAGTTCATCTTGAATTAGGAACTCAATTAGAAGAGATACAGTATTTTTTTGTGTAATACTTGTCACTTAATTCATTATCAGTTTGTATTTTTTACTGTAGTCTCTTAGGGTCTGAAATATTCTTCTGGGAGTCAGAGTGACTTTTGGTTCAGTCACTGTAACACAGCCCTTTGTGATGGAGCACTAATGTGAAATTCTTAGATGAAAAATAAGGACCAAAGAAATTAAATATAAAGTCCACAGGCTATAAAAATAAGCTATTAGAAAATAAACCTTACAGTGATACTTGGATGACTAGTTAAATTGATTAAACATGCTAAATTATTGAGCAAGTGATGATTATTGTTTTTAAAGCCAGATTTAAATTAATATGGTTATTAACACATATGCTTAGTTAACGATTCTTTTCTTAGTATATTTATTCTCCATTTCCAATTTTTAAAATTCAGAATTGGTGTAGTCTCAGCTTGAAATTACAGCTCACTCAGAAATAAAGCAATTTATCTGCTGGCCCAAAATTTGGAGGCTCCAGGAATGAGTTCAGAGTTAGCTAGAGCAATTAAAGCACTGCAGTCTTTAATCTCTGTAATGATACTCCTCAGGTCCCAACTATCCAGGGGCTATTTAGCTCTCGTTATCTCTTGCAACTTCTTTTTTCTCTCCTCCTCCTCAATGAAGGCAGTAGGCTAGGCGGACTGATAACTGCCAGCATTTTTGTTAACAGAACCCAAGCTGTTTCTTTAAAGCAGACTTCTTAAAGCAAAAACAACGGAGAAGCACTTCTTTTTTTTTTTTTTACAGTTTATTTCTAACATAGCAAGTCAGCTTTTATTTATTTATTTTTTGTCAGCTTTTATTAAAGCAAATACTGATGTCTCAACAAGACATAGTTTTGTCTAGTTTCACAAGTTTTATGGTAATGAATTTTTTTTTTTTACTTTCTTTTTTAAAATTTTTTATTTTACTTTACTTTACTTTACAATACTGTATTGGTTTTGCCATACATCAACATGAATCCGCCACGGGTGTACACGTGTTCCCAATCCTGAACCCCCCTCTCTCCTCCCTCCCCATACCATCTCTCTGGGTCATCCCAGTGCACCAGCCCCAAGCATCCTGTCTCCTGCATCGAACCCAGACTGGCGATTCATTTCTTACACGATATTATACATACTTCAATGCCATTCTCCCAAATCATCCCACCCTCTTCCTTTCCCACAGAGTCCAAAAGACTGTTCTATACATCTGTGTCTCTTTTGCTGTCTTGCATACAGGGTTATCGTTATCATCTTTCTAAATTCCATATATATGTGTTAGTATACTGTATTGGTGTTTTTTTTTTTTTTCTGGCTTACTTCGCTCTGTATAATCGGCTCCAGTTTCATCCACCTCATTAGAACTGATTCAAAAGTATTCTTTTTAATGGCTGAGTAATACTCCATTGTGTATATATGTACCACAGCTTTCTTATCCATTCATCTGCTGATGGACATCTAGGTTGCTTCCATGTCCTGGCTATTATAAACAGTGCTGCGATGAACATTGGGGGGGTAATGAATTTTTAATACCTATGGCTCTCTACTTTCTGAATTCACATATCACATCCAGAGATATTACAGTTAGTTGTCAATAATGCCTCATTATTTGTGGTGGTGTCCTGAAGTTCTTTTAGAAAATAAGTGTATGCATGTGTGTATTAGAGAGAGAATAAGCGAGACAGAGAGAGTGGAGGTAGGAAGAGAAAGAGAATGGTTGTTGAATGGACTAGAAATAACACATAGTATTGGAATTCTGAGATTTAGTTATTATTCTTGTATTGAATTAACTTTAGAAAGGTTATTTGGGACTGGAATTATAGATTTGACCCTGCAGAACATATAAACATACTGTGTCTGCTTAGTCACTCAGTCATGTCCAACTCTTTGGGACCCCATAGATTGTAGTCCACCAGGCTCCTCTGTCCACGGGGATTCTCCAGGCAAGAATGCTGGAGTGGGTTGCCTTGCCCTCCTCCAGGGGATCTTCCCAACCCACGGGTTGAATCCAGGTCTCCCTCACTGTGGTCCAGTTCTTTACCATCTGAGCCACCAGGGAAGCCCGTAAGCAAGCTGAGTCAGTTTCATTTATGTGCCCACTCTCCAAATTTGCTTTAACCACTGTTAAAACAGAGCCCATTGTTTGCATCTATTTAGGGCCTCTTGTAGCTCATTGGTTTTGTTTCATGTTGTGCTCAAATCAGCCACTTTTATTTTAGAGTGACTTAAGAGGCATTTTATTTACTGGTTTCTCTTTATAGTTAAGTCTTACCTAGTAGGCTGATGAGCATCATCAATTCAGCAACACACTGAACATTCAGTTCATAGTCACCCATATTCTGTCATAACCACGAATCACCTGTGATGTTGTTCCACCTACTGTATTGCAGGAAAAACAGAGGTTTCTGACGGATGTTCTACATGAAGTGATGCTGCTTGACGGCTTGGCCAGTTCCCATCCAGTATCACAGGAAGTGCTACGGGCAACAGACATTGACAGGGTGTTTGACTGGATCGCATATAAAAAGGTGGGAATAGATAAGACCCAGTTGCCAATTGGGTATTTCACTCTCCTGGCCAAATTCTTTCATGCTAGATATATATTTTTCTCTTCTTTTTGGCAGATAGAAATGGATTGTGAGAAAATATAGTCACTAGGTTCATGTCATTTTATGAGTTAGGGTTTTGCTTTATAAACCAGTAAAATATTTGCCAAATAATGCATAGAAATATTGAAAGTATTAATGAGATAAATGTTTGAAGTCTTGATATGAAGCGGCTGTACAGATGGCATTATGTAAATGTCAGGTTTTATTGTTATTAATAAGACAGCTGACTTATGTAGTGACAAATTATTTCCCACCTGTGCCCCTAATACTTTTTGATTGGCTGCTACAAATGGGTATAGGCAGTGAGATGACATATGTATTTTATAAACATTATTTAAGGATGATTTGGGGAATTAACCATGTTTCCTGGATAATAATAAATAATAAATAAATAATAATAAGTGAAATCTTAAAGAACAGACTTTGAATGGCAAAGATTTTGGACCAATGACTAGACATCTGTAGAAATAAGATATATTGTAAATTTTTTTCCATTGTTACTTGTCTTAGGATTTTTCCTTATATCTCTATCCTTTAGTTTTTCTAATTTTAACATAAGCACCTATATCTCAGTGTTAAACACTTGAAGTGGAAATGAAAGTCACTCAGTTGTGTCTGACTCTGTGATCCAATGGATTATACAGTCCATGGAATTCTCCAGGCCAGAATCCTGGAGTAAGTAGCCTTTTCCTTCTCCAGGGGATCTTCCCAACCCAGGGATTGAACCCAGGTCTCCCACTTTGCAGGTGGATTCTTTACCAGCTGAGCTACAAGGGAAGCCCATTAAAAACTTAACAGCCATTTAATACTTGTTAAAATAATTTTAAATTTTACTTTGTCTTTGGTGTCGATTGGATTGCATTTATTGGAATTTCTGGATACTTTATTGATTTAATAATGTTTAAGTTTGAATATAAGTTGGTAACATTCTTTCTGAAAAACAAGTTATTCTCTTTATGACTAGAGATCTAATAATGATTCACCAGAATTCTTTGGTGCACTAATTTGGATATTTGGGTTTACACCCAGGAAATTACTGTGTCAATGATTATTAGTTAATATTGTTTGCTATAATATGTAAAGATGCCAATTGTTTTAAAAAATATGTTTTTGAAGTCACTGATCATTGCATTGGCTCAAAAAGGATATTTTTGATGCTTTATAAAAATAAGTGAAAGTGTATAACCATATTTAAAGTATGTAGTGTTAATGTATATATTTTACAAATTAAATAAATAAAGTGTATATAAATTTTTACGTATGATATTTTGGGCTAGCTTTTGGAAATTTGGATCATTCAGCTATATTGATTCCTAAAATATAATGCAGAAAATTCATTAACTTAGCTTGAGACAAATTTGGAGACATGTCTAGTTTTTTCCCACCTAACTACCAATTCCAAAATACCAATTTAAATTCTGTATGATAATATTAGGAAAATATTATTTTGATTAAATATGTTAATAGATGTGCTTTTACATGTAAGTTAACACTTATTCCAGATTTCATATATTTGAGTAATTTTGAATTTAATCAAGAAGGCTAAGACTCAAAATAGTAGGAAAGAAGGAATTCACAATGATTATTATTTTACCCTCTCTACATTTGGTGCAAAGGCTTATCAATTTACAAATGTGATCAAGAGCAAACTGAGCCAAGATCCTCAGGACCATCATCAGAAAGGATGCTGGCTTATTTGTCTCTAGCCGTGTGTCTTTATTTTTAATTATTTTTGAGAAATAGCTGATAAATATAATTGTGTACAATTAAAGTAGACAGTGTGATGACTTGATATACATATACATTGTGAAGTGGTTACCAAGATCAAGATAATTAAAACAAATGTCACCTCACCTAACATTTTTGGGGAGTGGGAAGTGAGGATGCTTAAGATCTATCTCTGCAACTTTCAAGTATATAACATTGCATTATTAACTGTGGTCACAGTGCCATACATTAGAGTATTAGAATTTATTCTTCTTATAAGTGGAAATTTGTAGTTTGACTTATATCGCCCAATTTCCCCTTTCCCATAGCCATTGGAAACTACCATTCTATTCTCTGTTTCTATGAAATTGGCTTTTTTTTTTTTTTTAGGTTTTATATATGCTTAACACATAACATATGTATTAATATTTGTCTTTCTCTGACTTATTTTAGTTAGCATAATGACCTTCAGGTTAATCCATGTTGTCAAAAATGGTAGGATTGCTTTCTTTTTATTACTGAATAAAATTTAATTATATATATATCATATTTTCTTAACCCATTCATCTGTTGAGACATTTAGATTGTTTTTATATCTTGGTTATTATAGAACATGCTGAAAGGAACAAAGGAACATGGGTGTGCAGATATCTTCTGAAGATGCTGGTTTAAATTCCTTTGAATATATAGGAGTGGGATCACAAGATTATATGGTTGTCTGATTTCTGATATCTTTAGGAACCTCCATAGTGTTTTCTGCAATGGCTGTACCAATTTACATTCCCACTAACACTACATAAGCATTCTCTTTTCTTCACATCCTTGTTAGCATGTGTTATCTTTTGCTTTTTTGATAATAGCCATCACAGGTATGAAGTGATATCTTATGGTTTTGATTTGCATTTTGGTGATGATTAATGATGTAGAACATTTTTTTATATAACTAATGGACATTTGTATGTCTTTGTTGGAAAAATGTCTATTCAGGCCCTTTGCTCATTTTTAAATTCTATTATTATTATTATTTTTGCAATTGAGTTGTATGAGTTTTTTACATGTAATTTGGATATTACCCCTTATCAGATATGTGATTTGCTAATGTTTTCTCTCATTCTTCAGGTTGTCTTTTCAATTTATTGATTATTTGCTTTGCTGTGCCAAAGCTCTTCAGTTTGATGTAGTTCAATTTGTTTACTTTGACTTTTATTGGCTGTGCTCTTAGTCTCTTATCTGATTAATCACTGCTTAGATCAATATTGGGCTTCCCAGGTGGTGCGAGTGGTGAAGAATATGCCAGCCAATTCAGGAGACAAGAAACGTGGCTCTGACACCTGGGTTAGGAAGATCCTCTGGAGGAGGGCATGGCAACTCACTCCAGTATTCTTGCCTGGAGAACTCCATGGACAGAGGAGCCTGGTGGGCCACAGTCCATAGGTCTCAAAGAGTCAAACATGACTGAAGTGACATAGCAGCCATGCAAGACCAATGTCAAGCATCTTTCCCCCCTATATTTTCTTCTAGGAGTTTTATGGTTTCTCGTCTTACATCTAAGTTTGTGACCCATTTCAAGTTCATTTTTTTGAGTGGTGTAAGAGAAGAGTCCAGTTTCCTTCTTATGCATCTAGATGTCCAGTTTTACCAACCTCATTCATGGAAGTTACTAATCTTTCTCCTTTGTCTGTTCTTAGTGCTCTTGTCAAGAATCAGTTCGTCACATATTTATGGCTCATCTGGAATCTTTGTTCTGCTCCACTGGTTCCACGTACCTGTTGCCAGTACCATGCTGCTTTGATCACTGTAGCTTTGTATATGGCTCAAAATCAGGAATGACGATGCTTCCAAGTTTGTTCTTCTCTTTCAGGTTAACTTTTGCTATTTGGGGTCTTTTATGGCTCCATACAAATTTTAGGATAATTTTTGTCTATTTCTGTGAAAAATGGAATTTTGATAGGGATTGTATTTGTAGATCATTTTCAGTAGTATGGAGATTTTCACAGTATTAATTTTTCAGTCTAAGATCACAGGATATCTTTCCATTTATTTGTGTCTTCTTCAGTTATTTTCACCAATATCTCATAGTTCTCAGTGTTTAATCTTTTACTTCCTTGGTTCAGTTTATTTATAAGTATTTTATTGGTTTTGATGCTATTCTAAATGGGATTGCTTTCTTAATTTCTCTTTCAGATAGTTCATTGTTAGTGTTTAGGAAAACAGCTAATTTCTACATGTTGACTTTGTATCTTGCAATTCCAATGAATTAATTAATTAGTTGTAACCATTTTTGTGTGTGTGAAGTCTTTAGGGTTTTCAATATAGAATACCATGCCATCTATAAACAGAGATAATTTTACTTCTTCCTTTCTAGTTTAAGGCTTTTATCTATTTAATTTTTTTCTCATCTGCTATGACTTAGACTGCCAGTACCATGTTGAGTAGAAATGGCAAGAGTGGGCATCCTTGTCTTATTCGTGATCTGAGAGGAAAGGCTTTTAGCTTTTCATCATTGAGAGGGGTTGTCTTCATTCTAGTCCTGTGTCATTATGCTTAAGTATCACTGAAAATGCTGTCGTTACTGTGCTTTTAATTGATGATAGGATCTATCCATTTTCAATGAAGACTTCTCAAGGAAAACATTTTCTTTGTAATAAGTGTATTGAGAAATAATTAACATGCAATGAACTATAATGCTTAAAATGTACAATTTATATGTTCTAACATATGTATACACAGTGAAAATATCACCACAATCAAGTTAATGGACTCATTCATCAAAAGTTTCCTCAGGCCTCTTTATAATTCCTCCTCTCATCCCTCCTCACTCTTCCATTGAGCAACTTTTCACTGTAGATTAATTTGTATTTTCTAGAGTTTTGTATAAATAGAATTATGCAGTATACACTCTTTTCTTGTCTGACTTTCTTTCACCCAATATCATGATTTTGAGGTACAATTCATGTTGTAGAATACATGGATGTAATATAATTTGTTCATTCACGGGGATATTTGGATTTTTCTAGCTTGGAGCTGTTACAAATAAAGCTACTATGAATATTTTTTCAAGTCTTTGTGTGCATTTTGCCTCTCTTGGGTGATTACCAGCAATATTTAGATGATTAATGGAGAAGGCAATGGCACCCCATTCCAGTACTCTTGCCTGGAAAATCCCATGGACAGAGAAGCCTGGTAGGCTGCAGTCCATGGGGTCGGTAAGAGTTGGACACGGCTGAGCGACTTCACTTTGATTTTTCACTTTCATGCATTGGAGAAGGAAATGGCAACCCACTCCAGTATTCTTGCCTAGAGAATCCCAGGGACGGGGGAGCCTGGTGGGCTGCCGTCTATGGGGTTGCACAGCGTCGGACATGACTGAAGTGACTTAGCAGCAGCAGCAGCAGGTATATTTAATGTTTTATGATACTGCTGAACTGTTTTCCAAAGTAGTTGAACCACTGTACCAAGGTAAAGTCTCATCAAAAGTGCATGAGTTCTACTTTTTCCCACATCTTCACCAACACAAACTAGATATAATCAGTTTGCTTAATTTTAGATATTATAATGGCATCTCATTGTGATTATTAATTTACATTCCCCTAATGACTAATGATATTGACCATTTTTTCCTTTGCATATTTTCTTTTATGTATCTTCCTTGGTGAAGTGTCAGTTCAAATCCTTTGCCCATTTTTTAGACTGGATTCAATTCAGTTCAGTTCAGTCACTCAGTCATATCTGACTCTTTGCAATCCTATGAAAAGCAGCACACCAGCCTTCCCTGTCCATCACTGACTCCCAGAGCTTGCTCAAACTCATGTCCATCAAGTCAGTGATGCCATCCAACCATCTCATCCTCTGCTGACCCCTTCTCCTCTTGGAATTTTTTCTTATTATTGAGTTTTGAGAATTCTTTATACTCTTACTATAGGTTATCATATACCTGATATAAAATAAAATAATGGCTTTCCTAATTTGTGACCTTCTCTTTATTTTCATAGCAGTATCTTTCTAAAAGCAAACTATTTTCATTTTAAGTTCATTTTACCATATTTTTTAATTGATAGTGCTCTTGGTGTCATAGTTAAGGCCATGAAGGTTATTCTTTTGTTTTTTCTTAGAGGTTTTTTAGTTTTCAGTTTATATTTAGATCTATATTCTGTTTTTGAATTGAGTCAATTTTTAAATATAGTATGAAGTTTGAATTGAATGTTCTCCTTTTTATTGAATATCGATATTCATTTTTTCAGGAATCATTTCTTGAAATGAATTGCCTTTTCACATTTGTTGAAATCAGTGAGCTATCTATGTGTGGGTCTTTTTTCTGGACTGTTTATTTTGTTCTACTGATATGTTTATTTATCTTGGTGCCAGTACCACATAATCTTGATGACTGTAGTTTTTAATAAGCAGTGAAATTATTGTTAGTCCTCCAATTTTGTTCTTCTTTTTAAAAGTTCTTTTGGTTATTCTTGATTTCTTGAATTTCTATGTGTATTTTAGAATGTTTTGAAATTTATTTTAAGTTCTGCTATAATTACAGGGATTGCACTGTATTTACATAAAAATTTGGGAGCACTGACACCTTAGCAGTATCGAGTGACCCATGAAGAGCATACACTTTTCCACTAATTTAGGGCCTTTTTATTTTCTCTTAGTAAGATACTTTTTGGCTCATTTTACCTAATATATTTATTTTATTGGCATAAAGATTTACATGTTATATTCTTTTATTATTCTTTTAATATCATGTAATATCACCTCTTTTATTCCAGATATTGTTAATTTTTGTCTATTCTCCTGATTAGTCTAGCTAGAAGTTTACACATTTTATTCTGAAAAAAATCTGCTATTTATTTAATTGATTTCTGGTCTTACTTTCTATGTCATAGATTTCCTCTCTAATTATTTCCTTCTTTTATATACTTTGGATTTAGTTTGTTCTTTTTTTCTAGTTTCTTACACCGCAAACTGAGCTCATTAGTTGGAGACCTTTCATCTGTTATAGTTCAGGTGTTTATTTTATCAATTTCCTCTTAAAGTGTACTGCTTAGGGCATTCTCCAGCTTTTGATAGAGATTTCATTTTCATTCACTTTATGGTATTATTTCCCATTTGATTAGTAATTTATCCATGGGTTGTTTGAAGTTTTTCCAGAAAATTTTCTGTTTTCATTTCTTATTTAATTCTGTTGTGGTTACGGAAGTATATTTTGTATGACTTGAATCTTCTTAAATTTGTTGAGGCTTATCTCATGGCCTAGAATTTGGTCTCTGTTGGTAAACGTACTGTTTGCACTTCAAAAGAATGTGTATCCCACTTTTGGCTGAAGTGTTTTATAAATGCCAGTTAGGTCAACTTAGCTGATGGAATTGTTCAAGTCCTCTACATCCTTATTGATTTTCTGTTTACTTGTTCATCATGCTTTTCTGATGGGTGCTCATTGTTTGGATTCACCCACATGATGTCAAATCAAACTTCTAAAAATGTAGCAAAATAAACATGGGCCAGGTACCTGCTGGCATGTCTGAAAAATAATCTTCAATGTGAATCTGGAAAAATGAAGCTCAGAAAAATCTGGCTGTAATCTCACAGGCTTTGGTTCGCTAATCTTTATATCAGGCCTTCATGTATTTTCAATGCTTTAGACTACTTCTCCAGTTTGGCTTCTCTCAGGCCCATTCTGTAAGCAAGTTAGTATGTGGGTAATATACAATAACCAACTTAACTCTGTGGATGGAATGGATGTACTGTGTCATTCCAGGATGTGTATGACAGATATTACTGACTCTGTTCGTCTCCAAGGCAAGCCATTCAATATCACAGTTATCCAAGTCTATGCCCCAACCAGTAACACTGAAGAAACTGAAATTGAACGGTTTTATGAAGACCTACAAGACCTTTTAGAACTAACACCCAAAATAGATGTCCTTTTCATTATAGGGGACTGGAATGCAAAAGTAGGAAGGCAAGAAACACCTGGAGTAACAGGCAAATTTGGCCTTGGAATGTGGAATGAAGCAGGACAAAGACTAATAGAATTTTGCCAAGAAAATGCACTGGTCATAGCTAACACCCTCTTCCAACAACACAAGAGAAGACTCTACACATGGACATCACCAGATGGTCAACTCCGAAATCAGATTGATTACATTCTTTGCATCCAAAGATGGAGAAGCTCTATACAGTCAACAAAAACAAGACCAGGAGCTGACTGTGGCTCAGATCATGAACTCCTTATTGCCAAATTCAGACTCAAATTGAAGAAAGTAGGGAAAACCGCTAGACAGTTCAGGTATGACCTAAATCAAATCCCTTATCATTATACAGTGGAAGTGAGAAATAGATTTCAGGGCCTAGATCTGATAGATAGAGTACCTGATGAACTATGGAATGAGGTTCGTGACATTGTACAGGAGACAGGTATCAAGACCATCCCCATGGAAAAGAAATGCAAAAGAGCAAAATAGCTGTCTGGAGAGGCCTTACAAATAGCTGTGAAAAGAAGAGGGGCAAAAAGCAAAGGAGAAAAGGAAAGATATAAGCATCTGAATGCAGAGTTACAAAGAATAGCAAGAAGAGATAAGAAAGCCTTCCTCAGTGATCAATGCAAAGAAATAGAGGAAAAGAACAGAATGGGAAAGACTAGAGATCTCTTCAAGAAAATTAGAGATACCAAGGGGACATTTCATACAAAGATGGGCCCAATAAAGGACAGAAATGGTATGGACCTAACAGAAGCAGAAGATATTAAGAAGAGGTGGCAAGAATACACGGAAGAACTGTACAAAATAGATCTTCACAACCCAGATAATCATGATGATGTGATCACTAATCTAGAGCCAGACATCTTGGAATGTGAAGTCAAGTGGGCCTTAGAAAGCATCACGACGAACAAAGCTAGTGGAGGTGATGGAATTCCAGTTGAGCTGTTTCAAATCCTGAAAGATGATGCTATGAAAGTGCCGCACTCAATATGCCAGCAAATTTGGAAAACTCAGCAGTGGCCACAGGACTGGAAAAGGTCAGTTTTCATTCCAATTCCAAAGAAAGGCAATGCCAAAGAATGCTCAAATTACCGCACAATTGCACTCATCTGACATGCTAGTAAAGTAATCCTCAAAATTCTCCAATCCAGGCTTCAGCAATACGTGAACCGTGAACTCCCTGATGTTCAAGCTGGTTTTAGAAAAGGCAGAAGAACCAGAGATCAAATTGCCAACATCTGCTGGATCATGGAAAAAGCAAGAGAGTTCCAGAAAAACATCTATTTCTGCTTTATTGACTATGCCAAAGCCTTTGACTGTGTGGATCACAGTAAACTGTGGAAAATTCTGAAAGAGATGGAAATACCAGACCACCTAACCTGCCTCTTGAGAAATCTGTATGCAGGTAGGAAGCAATAGTTAGAACTGGACATGGAACAACAGACTGGTTCCAAATAGGAAAAGGAGTACGTCAAGGCTGTCTATTGTCACCCTGCTTATTTAACTTATATGCAGAGTACATCATGAGAAATGCTGGACTGGAAGAAACACAAGCTGGAATCAAGATTTTTGGGAGAAATATCAATAACCTCAGCTATGAAGATGACACCACCCTTATGGCAGAAAGTGAAGAGGAACTAAAAAGCCTCTTGACGAAAGTGAAAGAGGAGAGAGAAAAAGTTGGCTTAAAGCTCAACATTCAGAAAACGAAGATCATGGCATCCGGTCCCATCACTTCATGGGAAATAGATGGGGAAACAGTGGAAACAGTGTCAGACTTTATTTTGGGGGGCTCCAAAATCCCTGCAGATTGTGACTGCAGCCATGAAATTAAAAGACACTTACTCCTTGGAAGGAAAGTTTTGACCAACCTAGATAGTATATTCAAAAGCAGAGACATTACTTTGCCGACTAAGGTCCGTCTAGTCAAGGCTATGGTTTTTCCAGTGGTCATGTATGGATGTGAGAGTTGGACTGTGAAGAAGGCTGAGCCCCGAAGAATTGATGCTTTTGAACTATGGTGTTGGAGAAGACTCTTGAGAATCCCTTAGACTGCAAGGAGATCCAACCAGTCCATTCTGAAGGAGATCAACCCTGGGATTTCTTTGGAAGGAATGATGCTAAAGCTGAAACTCCAGTACTTTGGCCACCTCATGTGAAGAGTTGACTCATTGCAGAAGACTCTGATGCTGGGAGGGATTGTGGGCAGGAGGAGAAGGGGACGACCCAGGATGAGATGGCTGGATGGCATCACGGAGTCGATGGACGTGAGAGTGAGTGAACTCCGGGAGATGGTGATGGACAGGGAGGCCTGGAGTGCTCGATTCATGGGGTCGCAAAGAGTCTGACACGACTGAGGGACTGAACTGAACAGCCAAAAATAACATCGACTGTTAACATGTATTGAATGCTTTCTCTGTGCTAGGCAGTGTATTAACTCTACACTTTCATTAACATTTAATTCTCTTAATCCCCTTTAGGGGTTGTTATTTCCATGATCCTCACTTTAAAGATGAAGATACTGATCATGGTCAATCCAAGGATATGTTTCCCAGGAAATCAAATTCTAGAGCCAATATTCTTAAACACTATCACATTTGAACAATATACTTGGCTGGAGCCCTCATTCCAAAGTCATTTGTAAACCCCAAGTAATGTTCCCGGCTCTGCGTCCTGAGTGTTAGGGATATTACAGTCAGTAAGACACAGAAGAGGCTTCCCCCCATGGCTCAGCAGTAAAGAATCCACCTGCAATGCAGGAACTTCAGGAGATGCTGGTTTGACCCCTGGGTCGGGAAGATCCCCTGGAGGAGGGCATGGCAAGCCACTCCAGTATTCTTGCCTGGAGAATCCCATGGACAGAGGAGCCTGGTGGGCGACAGCCCATAGTGTTGCAAACAGTCAAACACAACTGAAGTGACTTAAGCACGCATGCATGCAAGACACAAAGGAGGAGTAGCAAATAAATATGTCAAGGCAGTAATATTCGGGTATTAACATCGATGTCTCCATTTTAAATGTAGAAACATAACTCAAATCACCTTAAGCAATAAAAATTTGTTGACTGAATAACTGGAAAGCCTGAGATGTTGTTCAGTTCAGTTCAGTTCAGTTCAGTCGCTCAGTCGTGTCTGACTGTTTGCAGCTCCGTGAGCTGCAGCACGCCAGGCCTCCCTGTCCAATACCAACTCCCGGAGTCCACCCAAACTCATGTTCATTGAGTCGGTGATGCCATCTGACCATCTCATCCTCTGTCGTCCCCTTCTCCTCCTGCCCTCAGTCTTTCTTAGCATCAGGGTCTTTTCAAATGAATCAGCTCTTCGCACCAGGTGGCCAAAGTATTGGAGTTTCAGCTTCAATATCAGTCCTTCCAATGAAAACCCAGGACTGATCTCCTTTAGGATAGACTAGTTGGAACTCCTTACAGTCCAAGGGACTCTCAGGAGTCTTCTCCAACACCACAGTTCAAAAGGATCAATTCTTTGGCTCTCCGCTTTCTTTATAATCCAACTCTCACATCCATACATGACCACTGGAAAAACCATAGCCTTGATTAGATAGACCTTTGTTGGCAAAGTAATGTCTCTGCTTTTTAATATGCTGTCTGGGTTGGTTATTGGAGAAAGCAATGGCACCCCACTCCAGTACTCTTGCCTGGAAAATCCCATTGACGGGGGAGCCTGGTAGGCTGCAGTCCATGGGGTTGCAAAGAGTCGGACATGACTGAGCAACTTCTTTCACTTTCACTTTCCTGCACTGGAGAAGGAAATGGCAACCCACTCCAGTGTTCTTGCCTGGAGAATCCCAGGGATGGCAGAGTCTAGTGGGATTTGCCATCTCTGGGGTCGCACAGGGTCAGACACGATTGAAGCGACTTGGCAGCAGCAGCAGCAGCAGCAGCAGGTTGGTTATAACTTTCCTTCTAAGGAGTAAGCATCTTTTAATTTCATGGCTGCAGTCTCCATCTGCATTGATTTTGCTGCCCCCCCGCAATAAAGTCTCTCACTGTTTCCACTGTTTCCTCATCTATTTGCCATGAAGTGATGGGACCGGATGCCATAATCTTAGTTTTCTGAATGTTGAACTTTAAGCCAACTTTTTCACTCTCCTCTTTCACTTTCATCAAGAGGCTCTTTAGTTTTTCTTCCCTTTATACCATTAGGGTGGTGTCATCTGCATATCTGAGGTTATTGATATTTCTTCTGGCAATCTTGATTCCAGCTTGTGCTTCTTTCAGCCCAGTATTTCATATGATGTACTCTGCATATAAGTTAAATAAGCAAGGTGACAATATATAGCCTTGATGTACCCCTTTTCCTATTTGGAATCAGTCTATTGTTCCATGTCCAGTTCTAACTGTTGCTTCCTGACCTGCATACAGGTTTCTCAAGAGGCAGGTCAGGTGGTCTGGTATTCCCATCTCTTGAAGAATTTTCCACAGTTTATTGTGATCCACACAGTCAAAGTCTTTGGCATAGTCAATAAAGCAGAAATCAATGTTTTTCTGGAACTCTCTTGCTTTTTCCATGATCCAGCAGATGTTGGTAATTTGATCTCTGGTTCCTCTGCCTTTTCTAAAACCAGCTTGAACATCTGGAAGTTATGGTTCTTGTATTTCTGAAGACTGGCTTGGAGAATTTTAAGCGTCACTTTACTAGCATGTGAGATGAGTGCAATTGTGCAGTAGTTTGAGCCTTCTTTGGCATTGCCTTTCTTTGGGATTGGAATGAAAGCTGACCTTTTCCAGTCCTGTGGCCACTGCTGACTTTTCCAAAAAGTTGCTGGCATACTGAGTGCAGCACTTTCATAGCATCATCTTTTAGGTTTTGAAATAGCTCCACTGGAATTCCGTCACCTCAGCTAGCTTTGTTCATAGTGATGCTTTCTAAGGCCCAGTTGACTTCACATTCCAGGATGTCTGGCTCCAGGTGAGTGATCACACCATCATGATTATCTGGGCTATGAAGATCATTTTTGTATAGTTCTTCTGCGTATTCTTGCCATCTCTTTTTAATATCGGATATTGTTATGTTTAAAAGTTATTGAATCCAGGCATTTTAACAATGGCATCAGAAATCTCTTTCCATTGACTTCTTGGCTCTTTGCCTTTGATTAATTTATGGATGATTCTTAGGGTGATAAAAATGTTGAGGCTGATAGAGTCCTTGAACCTGTGATCCTAATGAGCTTAGGAAAGAGCCTCTATTACCGCAGAATCTGCATCTGTCTCTCCCCAAAGCTGTGATTTGTTCTGTTAAGTGACAGAGCTCTATTGGCCAGTCCTCTGTGCATAGGATGGACAGTCCCTATGAATGTTCTCTTGGTGAGCCTGGGTCATGCGCTCATCCTCTGGTGGGAGAGATAAGTCATATAAATGGTAAGTCCACCCAGATCACCTGAAGTAGGGTTATGAAAGAAGATGATGGCTAGATAAAAGTAACGGTTTCCAACCTCAGAATCTTAGGAATTACAGAAATATAAATAAGGTACATAGAGTCACGAGGGTAAGGGTGAGAGGAGTGACAAAATGGCAAAAAAGGGCCGTTCTATGAAATTAGCCCAGAAAAGGGGCGCAGTGATGAGTGAGTGGAACATCAAGGAGGTCAGTATGGCCAGAGCATAGTGAGAGTTGGGGCAGCAGCAGGCTGAGGATATAAGCTGGTGAGAACTTTTAGGACATGTTATGTAACACTAGGAAGTCTGAACTTTATCTATCAGGCCAAGAGGAACTAATAAAGAGTTTCAAGCATAGGAGTAACGTAATTAAAATTGTATTCCAGAAAGAATATCCCTGAAGGTATGGGAGAGATGGAAATAATATGATAGGTCTAGACATTTCAGTAAAGATTGTAGCAACTAGATTTGTAGTGTGTAGAACGTTTTTTTCTTTTGCTTGTAGTAGGTGGCACTTAATAAAGACTTCTTGCCACCTCTCTCCTCTGCTCTTCTCCCTGGAGACCCCTGTCACTAGGCTACATTAACCTCTGCCATCAGTCAACCTCTCATTGTATCAGTGCTCTGTTGGCTCATCATCTCTTGTAATTATTCCCTAATAATTATTCTAAGTATTCCCACTTCTGTTTTATTGTTATTTTCCCTGCATAGTAATTTTATTGTACTTTAAATCACTTCTTAAAAAGAACTGCATTACAGGGGTAGAGAAGATTATAGAGAAATACAGATTAGGAACCAATAAATCAGATACTGATTTCTTTGGATTTGAATTTTAGAACTGAGTGCTTTTGAAGAAAACAGTGTTAAATATGGATAGTTTCAAGGCCAATATTAAAATAAAAAAATAAAACTCCTAAAATTGCATATATGTTTTTAGAATGGGTAGAGAAAACATGAAAACTAGTATTTCAAAACAAAAGAGAAAGAGAACAAGTTACATCCTGGGAAATAGCCAAATTTCCATTTTAATCATAAGCTGGAAATGAGGATACTTTTATCCTAAATGTGCAGTGGAAACTGGAAAATACTATCCATAGATAGGAAGACTGGAAAAGATGGATTGAAATAGTCTCTTTACTCTAAAAACACAAAGGGCAATAAGAATCAATGACCCAGTGACCTGGATGATGAAAGTGAGTGAATGCTCATTAAGTTTACGCATGGTGCCAGGTTGGAGAATATTGTTACAAGCTTGGGAGAGAGGAGCAGATTTCAAATGACTTAAAGAGGGTCCTTTAAAAACAAGAACACATTTCAGCAATTCTTATATCTAGTTTGATATACTTTAGAGATCAAATGAAATTACATAGAGTAAAAGGAAAGAATTGACAAGCAGGACAAACCCACAAGGGGTCATAGTGAATATGAGCTAAAAAAAAATGGGGCAGTGGAAACTCAACTTTTGTTATTCTGCCAACATATTGCAGACTTAAAGTTTAAAATTCTCGCATGGCTAAAGTGGAAAATATGTATAATTTCTATCATCTTTAAAAGTGACTATGAAAAGGCCAATCAGCCATTTGCATCTTTTGTCCCTTTTGATGCCTGGTTCACCATCCACAGCATCATGTGAGCCAGGCCACAATTAATGCAGTGAGAGAGCACATGCTGACTCTATACACAGGCCAGTGTGTTTCTGTAGAAAAACAACAATAATAATGACAATAGCAATAATAGTAGGATGATGCCTTCTTTCAAGAATATAACCCAGTAGCAGTTTTAAAACATGAAATTTAAAAAGTAATTATACTAAGAATCATAGTAAAGCATATATTTCATTTAACAAGCATTTATTAGGTACGAGGCATTTTGTGAAATGCTTTGCATGTATTTTCCCATTTACTTTATACAAAAAACTTGGGATTTGGTGTTTTTAACCCATTTTACTTAACACTGTCATATTCACTGATGAGGAAACTCAGAATTAAGAAGTTCAGTGATTTCCCCAGAGTCAGACATCCACCAAATGAACAAGCAGTATCTGAAGTCTGATCTAATAACTCCAAATTTCAGGCTCATATATAAAACTTTTCAGAAATAAATATATTTCAAGACAAGTGATTATATGAGCCATCACAATGAATGGCAACTCCAAGTTCTTAGGCCACCTTTGATTCTGTCTTTTTCTCATCCTGTTTGTCAGGAAATCTTACTGTGTCTGCTGTAAAATATTTCCAGAATCTGACCTGTTCTCAACCATTGCCAGGTGGTGCTAGAACCTGCCTGGCAATGCAGGAGACATAAGAGACACAGGTTTGATCCCTGGGTCTGGAAGATACCCTGGAAGAGGGCATGGAAACCCACTCCAGTATTCTTACCTGGAGAATCCCATGGACAGAGAAGCCTGGTGAACTACAGTCCATGGGGTCACAAAGAGTCAGACTCAACTCGAGCGACTTAGCACACAGCACACACCCCACCATTACTGTTCCCATACTGGTCTGAAAAACCACTGTATTGCCACAATAGTGTCTTAAAGATCTCTCTGCTTCTAATCCTCCACCCCACAGTCTATTTTTAACCAGGCACTTGAAATGATCATTTTATTTTCCATCTGATGAGAGCTCATAGGATTTACTCTCTTAACATATAAAATATAGAGCAGTGTTAATGATATCATGTTGTACATTACATCGCTAGAACTTATTTGGTAACATGACATAAGGAGAAAATTTGTGCCTTTGGACTACCTTCATCCAAATCCTCACCCACTTCCCCCTGTAACCACAAGTCTGAGTTCTTTTTCTATGAGTTTGTCTTTGAAGTCTAATTGACGTGCAACACTGTGTTAGTTTCTTTGACACAACATGGTGATTTGATCTTTTCATTTATTTGAAGATGATCACCACAACAGTTATGATTCATCAGTTCTTCTTGTTTCATGAATTGTTCTTTCTCCCTGCTCCTTGGAATACACACCTTTCTGGGTCTCAGGAGCTGCATGGCCCCCTGCTTCCCCCACGTCCTCTCGGTCTTCCCAGATCGACACCCATGTTCCCGTGTTGCTTTTGGCAAGGCAAGCAGCCTGGAACATTGCCTTCCAGCCTGCTGTCTGGGACAGTAAAACTTAAGCCAGATAGTCCCACTTTGCTAGAAACCCTGCAATGACTTCACACCAAAATGAGAATAAAAGACAAAGTGTTTGCAATGACCTGTGAGGTCCTACCTGATTGCCTCTCACCATAGTCTTCCCAAGTCCTCCGTAGGTCTCTGACCCTTATTCTCTTCTCCCTCCTGGCTTTACCTCTTCTTCTTATTGTCCCTTCACTCAACGTGATCCTGATCTACCTCTCCTGCTTTCCCTGAAATCCAAGTAAACTCCCTCCCACACCAGGACCTTTGATCTGGGAATGTTGTTATTCTCAATATCATCATAGTTAGTTCTAACTTAAACTTGTTCTTGAAAACTTTATTTCAATGTCATCTTTTCAAAGATACCACCCACTTAAAATGCCAACTGATAACCTCACTCATTTTCTTCATTCATTTTTCTTATTCTGATCCACACACTATTTGATCGCTTTCAAATGTATAATATAATTTACTCATTATTCTGGTTATTCTGCAACCTGGTTTCCCACTCCCCCCCCCCCCCACTGAGTATAAGCTTCATAAAAGGAGAGATCTCTGTGTTTCTCACCGTTTTCCAGTACTCATTATGCTGCCTGCATATAGTAGGCACTCAATAAGTATTTGCTGAGTTAAAGTAAATGTCAGAAAAGCAATATAAGCAAAACAGTGTGGTGGTTCAGAGGGAAAGATCCCATCTGTTTATAGGAATTAGGAAAAAGACTTGGTACTTGAAATAGAATTAAAGAGTTTCAGACGTAATTCCATATGAATTCTAGGGGGGAAGGAAGATCATGTCACCCAGTCACTCTGCTTCCTAATGGGTTCTGTCACATGTGGCCCGACCCCCAGCCCTGGACCACCTGGGACCCTTTCACGTCAACTCAGCTCCTCTCCTGCTGTCTCTGCACCCTCCAGCCTCAGGCACAATCAGCCTCCTGTTCTGCAAGCTTCCCCAGCTCTTATTCTTTTAAATAGATCCCTCTTTTCAGCTTCCACTTCCTCTGTTTACTGTCTACTACATACAGGCTATCAAATGAATATAGCATTGCTATTTTGTCCTGTTTGGCACGTTTGTGCATATTGTACGGTTTCTGGTGTACGATACATATTGATTCACTGGCACTTGTGGTCATTTCTGTAAGACAGTTGGACAGTAGGCTTTTGGTCAGGTATATAATGGCAATAATACTAGTAGTAGGAAAAATAGTTCTTTGAGAATTTATTTTGCCACTCAACATCCGCATAACTATCTCATTAAATCTCCCATCCCTGTAAGTAGATATTATTGTCTTCAGTTTACATATGAGTAAAGAGAATCCCAGGGAGGCTAATGGCGTTCTCAGGCTTTTAGGTGTTAGAGCTGGGATTCTCACCTCGTTTTTCCTGACTCATGCTCTTTCTACTCTATCAGGATGCTTTCTATATCTAATTGCTATTATGCCACTGTTTCAATAGGAAACATGATTTGGGTTGCAGTCTTTTTGCATATACTAAAGTTAGAGAGTTTCCCTGAATGAGAAAATGCAGTGTTTTAAAGTAAGTAATGTACTGGCATACAAATAAAAAATAAAGGTTTGAAGTCTGGAAAGTAACTACTTATGGTTATGATCATCTTATATGGAATATGTGAAATTTAAGAGGTTGAGGATAATTAAGCAAAGAATAGAGAGACAGAGAGAGAAATGGAAGGAGAAAGAGAGAGAGAGAAAGATTGATATAGAGACAATTATAGATAAATCCTATCAGAAAAAGCTAAAGAATTTACAAATGTCCAATCTGGAGGACAAGAGGGCTCAGTGGTGACTAAATAATTTGGCTCTAATATATAAATGATCATTATAGGAAGGCTGTTCACCATTTCTCTGTCAACATAAAATGCTAAATAAGATAAGTGGCCTTAAATTATAGGCAGAAATTTAAGTTCATTGAAGATAAAACTTTTTGACATAAAAGACAATTAAAACATTTTAGTATGAACCATTGAAGATGACAATCTGAATTCTTTGATATTCTTTAAAAATAAAATAAAAAATCTGCTCCCAAATTAGCAAACTAAATTATAAGACTACTAAAAAAGTTCCTATTGAATCTTGCTTCCATGATATATTATAGTCAAATAAAGTAATATAAAATATATAATTTATTAGAAGTTAGTTTTGCATGTATATATTGATGTTTATATGATTTAAATTCTCCCTTTTTAGTAAATGTAGATGTGTAAATGACAAAAGAAGCAAAGTACTTGTTTCTTAGGTAAAATGGGAAAATTTGAGATAATTCTCAACCATCTCTGAATCATCTGTTGATATCAGTGAAAAAAATCATGAAAAGAACATCTAGAATAGAACTTCCTTTTGTGGCTCTCTTTATTATCAGTCCTGAATATTCATTGGAAGGACTGATACTGAAGCTGAAACTCCAATACTTTGGCCACCTGATGTGAAGATCTGACTCATTTGAAAAGACCCTGAAGCTGGGAAAGATCGAGGGCAGGAGAAGGGGATGACAGAGGATGAGATGGTTGGATGGCATCACTGACGCGATGGACATGAGTTTGAGTAAGCTCTGGCAGTTGGTGATGGACAGGGAGGCCTGGTGTGTTGCAGTCCACAGGGTCGCAAAGAGTCAGACACGACTGAGCGACTGAACTGAACTAATTACTGGTGAGTCTTGTCTTTGCCTTTAGCCTTGAAATTACCTTTATTCTAGGCCAGAGGTGATTTTAAGACATCATATAAAGAAAGGACTTTTGCCCTTGTAAAGAAAATGTACATGGTGGGAGGAGATGATTTTATTGAAATTTCTGTGATAAATGCCTTTACCACTTATTGGTAAATTATTAATTTGTGCATTTTGCTGATCGAGGCAAGCTTTCTTTTGCACATGTGTTTGACTGAGTCATCATCAATGGAATGATTTCTTTCTTTTTTTCTTGCTCAAATATTATTACTTAAAAAGGCTTGCTTTTTTCCTTTCAAGTTACTTGCATTTCTCCCTGTTAGCTGTTCTCTGATTTATTTGCTAAAATGGAAAGATAAACTATTGAAATAGTTTTAAGGAAACTATTTTTATTAAATACCAGTATTTAATGAAAATACCAATATCTAATGAAAACCAGTAGCAGATTCAGTTCAATTCAGGGAATCTTCCCAACCCAGGGATCTAACCCAGGTCTCTCACATTGTAGACAGACTCTTTACCATCTGAGCCACCAGGGAAGTCCTGCTTAGTTCTCATTGATTTATTATTGCTAACTAATAGTCGAATATGCTAATTTGAATTTCTCTATTGCACAGTTTCTCTTTTACTTTGTGGAAATATTTAAGAAAGTGCAGTGTTGGTTTTGACTTTATCTTCTGCTATTTTTGTGTAAGCTAGAGTGGTGATCACACAATATAAGGAGCTTAAGAGGCAAAGCTGTGTAAGTCTTAGCTTGCAGAATCTGGCGACAGTGGCACCCTGCTTCTGAAGTAGCTTTATGAAATACTTTCACAGCTACAGTTGTTCTTAGTGTTTTGCTTATGCAAAAAGCCTAATTCTAATAACTTCTGCAATGGTTTATTCATGTCAGACTTTATCAGAAGTCATAATTAAGAATAAAAAGTACCATTTCAAAAAGTATTAATGGTAATTCTACAAAGAGTACTCCACTGCTGTAACTTGCCCAACTTGCGACTGTATGTGATTTAAATTCCATTAGGTGAGGAGGCAGCTACAGTGCATCTCAGAAGGGAATGAGATTTCCATTAGCAGTACAAGGTCAGTTCCGTCAGGAGGCCTGTGAATCTCACATTGTTTTATGCAGGATATTCAGAAAGAGCCACTGAAGATAGAAACTACAAAGCACTGGGAATCATCCAGTGTATATTCCCCTAGCACATAAGAGGATTGCAATGTTTTAAATAGATTTTCTGGAATAACGGGATTTGTAGTGTTTAGAAAAAGGACAAGTAAAGTTAGAAATAAATTAAGATTTAAAGGATAAACAAGAAAGGCAACTAGAATTAAAGGCTGACATTTTGACAAATGAGAAGTTTATAGAAGGAAAAGGAGAACAGAGATAAAACTTCCTTTTTACACAAAGAATGTTTGGAGGAAGTAAAAAATAAAAATATTCACAATGTAAGTAGTTTATATACCTACAACAATGGAATAGGTTGAAAGAAGTAGAGCTGAATGAGTTTTCCAGTAGAATAGTCATGAATGGGTTGTGTTTTAGCATCTGATGGATTCACGTTTTTATTTACCATAACTGCCTCCCATTTTTAATCAAATACCCAAGGTATATTGATGCAGTATAAAAATCTTCAGAAGCCCGATATGGTTACTGATACATATAAAGTGCCTTATATGATTACTTTACATATAAAGTACAAAAGACTTACGCCCCGATTACTTTATCATTAAGCAACTATTAAAAAATTCACCTGTATTAATAAAACACATATATAAGTCTCAGTGACAGTTTCTGTTTCAAACAAGTCAAGCTTGTTTTACTTTGCAAGGTAAATAAAATTCTAGTCAAACAAACAGACAAACAAAAAACCTTTCTGTTTGGTCATTTGCTGAAGGTAAATATGGCATTTCATTTGAATCAGTGAAAATCTTTCTTTGGATACAATTTCACAGATATTATCATGGATTCTTTCAGAGAAGGCTGAGGGTCATTTGATGACCTACTGAGAAAATTACCTAGAGATGACACGTTTTATCCATCTTTTATCATCTATGCCATTACATATTTTCTGGTAGTACTGAATCAAGTTTTCGGTTTCTCTGCTTTTTAAAACTAGGATGTCTTTTTTTCAGCTTTTTTTTTTTTTTTAGTTGTCTTATATCAGTATTAGAAGGCTTACCTGTGATTCCATACAGCATATTTTTACCTTTAAAAAATAGAGAGATTAAAAAAATACTGAAGCTGGCTTTTGTCTTGAGGGCATTTTTCCAAATATGAATATTTGAACAGTTTTCAAGATTTTACAGAACTAGGAAAAGAAGACAAAGCTGAAGGCAAGAAGTTTAATGGGAGGCCTCCCTTAAAGCCAGGACCTTAAACTGCTATACCTTTAACACACACAGATGAACTGGAAATAAAACTGTCCCTTTCCTCAGGAGAATACAGAGAAACTATTCCAAACTATGAAAGCAAGTAGAGAGGGAAACAAAATTTCTCCTGAAAATTTGTGATTATGAGCAACTCCTGCATAGCATTGCAATTCAAATGAAAGCTACTGTGAACATCAAGCCCAGATTTTAATTTAAAATGCTTGGTCCTGGACTAGTGGTATCCCCAGATGCCACACAAAACTAAAATAAACCCTTCCAGAAATGCATGCCTTCATATCACAGCTCAAAGATCTCCACAGATAAATCCCAACAAAAAGAGCATCTCACAGTCAAAAATCACCAGCTATGAAAGGAAAGAGGGTTCTGTGAACCATAAGACAGCTGAAACAGTTGAGAGTAGAATCACCCATGCATATGATTAAAACATTGGGTATGTTAGGCATGGTGTATAAAACTGTATATTAATAAATTTGAGGAAATAAGCTTGAAAATACAAATACAATGCAAGCAGATTAAAAAGAATAACTAATAAGAATATCTAGAAATAAAAATGTAATAATTGTATTTAATAATATGGTATATATATGATTGCAGCCATGAAATTAAAAGGTGCTTACTCCTTGGAAGGAAAGTTATGACCAACCTAGACAGCAGATTAAAAACCAGAGACATTACTTTGCCAACAAAGGTCCATCTAGTCAAGGCTATGGTTTTTCCAGTGGTCATGAATGGATGTGAGAGTTGGACTGTGAAGAAAGCTGAGCACCGAAGAATTGATAGTCTTGACCTGTGGTGTTGGAGAAGACTCTTGAGAGCCCCTTGGACTGCAAGGAGATCCAACCAGTCCATTCTGAAGGAGATCAGTCCTGGGTGTTCATTGGAAGGACTGATGCTGAAGCTGAAACTCAAATACTTTGGCTATATATATACATATGTGTGTGTGGTTTATCACAGATTAGAATGAGTTGAAGAGAGACTTTCAAATAGGAAGAGAGTTGAAGGAACTAGAGTGCAGAACAGAGGGGAAACAACATGGTAAATATGCAAGAGTGACTAAGAAGCATAGCTGAGGGCATGAGAAGCTCTAGGGGAGATGCCTAGTCTCAAATTTTAGCTTCACTTATTTTTTGTGTCCTTTATTTCTTTGTAAAATCATTGCCTCTTAACTTAAAAAGGACTAAAGTTTTCTGCTTTAGACAGTGCACTATTCTTAGAAACAAGAGCTCTGAGTTTAGTCTAAGATTTTCTTTATTTTATTTTATTATTTTTTTGTTTTTTAATTTTATTTTTTTATTTATTTTTAAACTTTTTATTTTTACTTTCTTTTACTTTATAATAACGTATTGGTTTTGCCATACGTTGACATTTTAAAGTAATAAATTTTACCCATTAACAAAGCACTGTTTGTTATCTTTATTCTCTTTTGTTCACATATTAAAAGTGTGAACAAGATATTAATTTAAACACTAAACCCAGTGCATTTTTTATCTTAATAGTTATTGTTTATGGAGTGTTCACTGTGTTCCTGGAGTTTTACAAGAAGTCTATAAAAAAACTACCTAAAATACATACTTTTATTTAAACATTAGCTGAGGCTTATGGTAGTTACATTTTATGGCCCAAGTTCTTGCAGCTCATAAGTAGAAGAACCAAGATTTCAGCCCAGCCTGCCTGATTCCAGTTTCTGCTCTCTCACTGCCTGATCACCTAGTCAAATAAGTGTTGGCTTTCACAGTAGAAACGGTTATGCATTTATTCAAATAACTCTACCTCTCATCTGTTGCATCTCTCTTTTGAAAGGTCTTTCAGATATAGCTCTTGCCAAGAAAGCCAGTCTCATTGCTTTATGGTTCCTGAAGAGTCTATCTTGATCAGACAGATGCTTTTGTTTTCTTTGTCCTCCATTCTCATCCATTCCTTATTTTCCCTGCTCACCTCTTCCCAGTTGACATTCCTTTTTAGTTAAGCCGACAACCTAAGGATGCTTGGAAATTTTCTATACCAAGACTGTCTTGGAGCTGAGAGAGCCCTCAGTAGAGACATGCCTGGGCCGGGGTGGAACAATGGGGGTCGAGGTGACTCAGAGGCACAGCTGGGCTCCCACAGAATGGGGCGTATTCAGAAGTAAACTGACTGGTGCAGTTCAGCTGTGCACTGACTTTCTGCTGTAATTTTACAGCAAGAATGCAACTAGTTCAGGGCCAAAAAAATATCTGGCCTGAAGTAGAGAATTTGAGGTATGGATCCCCTGGTCAGGACTGTAAGGCAAAGCAGAGACCTGATCAAGCAGTTAACTGTCTATGTTTTGCTTTGTTGTTCAGTCACTCACTTGAGCCTGACTCTTTGCAACCCCATAGACTGCAGTACATCAGGCTTTCCTGCCCTTCACCACCTCCCAGAGCTTGCTCAAACTCATGTTTCATTTACATATTCCCCGAACAGTTCTCCAGCCCCACAACTCTAAGATGAAACGTGCAGACATTTATTGTCATATCATTTTCCTTCTGGAAGGGCGTCAGTCACAGCAGGGACTTTGCAACTAAGTTGGAGCAACTGAAACTATTTTAGTAGTCACATCATCAAGAGTTTTAAGTGCTATCTAATATCTAAATGTGTTTTCCCAGTTTGAAATGGATGTGATGGTAGTGTTGGAGAAAAGATAGCATGCTTAAAAATATTTATGTCTGAAATAATAACCTCAATGAACACTTCTGTAACACCGTGTACCAGTTACTTTTATATAAGTTCTTTAACTGTATTAAGTCATATAAGCCTTGCAACAACCCCATGATGCAGATAACCCTTTCCTTCCCCAGTTTATGGATGATGAGACTTAGCAACTTATCCAGATCACTAAGTTAGGCAATACTGAAGTCAGGATTCATACACTGGCAGTTCTCTCTGCGCTGTTTGTCAGTTACACTTGACTGGTCACCCTTCTCTTTTTATGTTTTGAGAACACATTGTACATCAAACATGGAGACAGTCATTTCTTTTCTAGTAAATTTCATATTTTAAAATTGTTTATGTATGTTTGTTTATCTCTTTTAAAATCAAAACTTTACCTACTTCACTGCCTTGAAGATGGTGAACACACAATAAATACTTGTAGTTTGAATGAGTTTTCTTCTTTGTGGCTGCACTGCGTAGCTTGGGGGAATCTTAAGTTCCCTGACTGGGGACTGAACCTGTGTCCCTGCAGTGAAAGCTCAGAGTCTTAACCTCTGGACCACCAGAGAAGTCCCTGCATGAATTTTAGCAGAGGTTAATTCCACCTTCCAAACCCTCAGAGGCTTTAAAGTAGTGATGCACATTTGACTTCTAGTTGGTTCAGATCCCTAACAACAGTGACTTTTGAGATATTTAGGGTTTTTATTTTAAACATTTAGCATAAAATAGAGAAGTAAATAAGGTCTGTACTATTCAGCGGAAACTTCCCTAGTGGCTCAGAAGGTAAAGAATCTGCCTGGAGTCTGCCTGCTCGATCGCTGGGTGGGGAAGATCCCCTGGAGAAAGGAATGGCAACCCACTCCAGTATTCTTGCCTGGAAAATCCCATAGACAGAGGAGCTTGGTGGGCTACAGTCCATAGGGTTGCAAAGAGTCGGACACGACTGAGCAACTAACACAGACACACGCACACACACTATTAAGCAGAGCCATGCTTTATTAAATGCTAACATTACCTTTTCAAGAGTTCTTTAGTTTGAGCTTGTCACACTTATCCTGAAAATTAATGCAGAATGAAACTTCTTCCGCTTGTCCTGAATTACTTTGCTTAAGTGATCATCCCTCATTCTGGTATCCTGGAATTCCTTCCTCAAGTCTGATGGAGAAGTTAGAGACATTCAGAACACACTCCACATCTCCGAGATGAAGGTCAAGGAAAACAGCCAGCAAAGGTGCTTCACAGCATCCCTTGATGCCTCTATCAGAGACAGACTCCAGTCTGACAGACCATCCATCTCCCCCTTTATGGCATTTCTGTTCCTAATTCCACTCTTGTGTACTTTAAGAGCTAAGTCTTTCACTTTTTCCATTTTTGCTTGAGAAAACATTTTTATAGCTTTGGGACCAAATCTTTTTCATCAGCTCATTTTAATGTCTTTTATTTTCAGTGATCTTTTTCCCAGTGGAAGCCATGATGTTGGTGGGGGATATGGTAAAAATTTGCTGAGATCAAAGCAGAATATTTTTTCTTTTCTCCCAGAAATGATAACAGTTGGTTGCTTTTCCCTTTTTATGTTTGCTCTGTCTTAAACCATAAGAAAGTTAAGTTGACCTTTAATTGCTTCTGAAATGAAAGGGTACTAGATTGCCAGGTGTTTAAGTGGTTTATTTCTTCTAAAATTCTGGTAGTGGCAGCAGTCACATTTCTTGCTTTGGTTGATGATAGAGAGAAAGTTAGAGGTGGAAATTTGCCGCCACATACAGGAAGCTAGAATTTTGGAAGGTAAGAGGAGGACCTGTGATGTAGATGTTTGCATAGAATGTGAAAGGCTTCCTTGTAGATTCCTAGGAGAAAGGCCAGTGTGTATTTTTATGTATGTGTCTTGGGAAGTTTTATCTTATAAAATTAATGTTTCCCAAAGTGTGAGCTGTGGAATATCACATATTCTTTTAAAATGATTTTCTTCCCCTTCACTCCCATATTGAAACTTCAGACCTTATTGATTCGGCTTAATGGCATTACACAAAAGTGTACCTTACATGAAAAGTTTAAAAATGGACTGACTCTTTGTGCTTATGGTCCACTACTGTCATAAAAGTTTGCTTTATGATAAATAGCTTGCCAATTTGGATCCCTTGACGATATGTTCTGAGTTTTGAAACTCTAGGATCAAAATACATCTGTGCTTTGCTACACTGAAAACAAAATCAAACCTGAGGGGGGAAATCTGTCCTTATTTTTTACAAGAGGAGGTGGTGATGAACACTTACCTTGGTGACTGGTTTCAAGATGTTATCAAGTCCTCAAATACTAACCTGCTCCCCATTATACTCTACTACCCACAAGCATCCAAATGGAAGGCATGCCTCTGCCTTTCTAGAGGAGAAGCAAGGAAAGAAATAATCCATTTCTCAATGAAATGGGAGAAGAGGCTAATTTATTTTCTTGAGACCAGCCAAAGGTAGTTTGATGAAACTATAATCTGGGCATTTCATTCTCTTTGTAAACTCACCCCAAAGTCAGAATAGCAGAAAAGGAGATAGATAAAACTTTACTCAAGTAATTATTTCCTTTATCCAGCAAACATTTGCACAGTAAAATAATTTCCTTAGCTTCCAGGAAGTTATTTGTATCATGTATGAATGAATTCAATAGTAAAGATGAAAAAGGTATCATTCAGTTATCAAACTCATGCCCTAGACAAGGTATTTTTATTCTTTTCTTTTCTCTCTATATATCTGAATGATAAAAGGAAAAAATGATACATGATAAAAGGAGTTCGGTTGATTCTTTTCTGCCATGGATTAATTGCAGTGATCGAAACATTAGCTATGCTAGTATCCACTGATAATACATACTTTATTTATTATGAATTTGGTAGGATGGTAAATTCAGTTTTATAGCCCAGTGGTTTGAGAAGCATGGCTTTAAATTGTTCTTGAACTCTGTGATGGCCCATCTGTGTAAATAATCTCATCAGCTTCTTATGTGAGCCCATCCTTGAAAAGTTCCTCATGTGGATGCCTAATGAAAAAATATACTATGATCTTGTCCTTGTCAGTGGTGTCAGAACATATGAGGTGTTCAGCATAACTGCTAAATAAAGGTTCTGCTATAAGAGGAGGCCCAGCAACATTTTGTCTGGATGAGTAAGCAACATCCTGGGTTTCACAGAAAAAAAGACAGTCCTGAGTCCAAATGAAGGACACAGTTATTTATAGTCAGGTCTAGTGAATTTTGTTCATGTGGAAATTATACCTTAAAGTTCAGAGAACTGACCTCCAAGACTCCAGTTTTCTGGACTTGAATTTCTTTAATTTTCTTTATAAGTGTCTTTTAACACCTGTCCCCAAAGATGTATTTATACTACTAAAGGCAAAACTTATCCTAAGATATATTTGAATCTAGGGTTTCTGAATTAGACCAACAAGCTAGGCATGCTTACATAAAATACCCTGTGAACATAGTCATTGCCCCAATTTACTTCATTTTAAAGTCTTTTGAAAAAATACCACTTGACATGTTTTAGAAAAAGCAAGTTTTGAAAATCTGAATCCCTTTTTAAAATAAAATTAATATAACTTTGCCTTTTAGGTATGTGTATTAAGTTGAAAAGTATTATATTCTTAGGTCAGACATAGTTATTTTTATTATATCCTAAGATTACTTATTTCCAAAAATATCAAACCTTTCAAATCTACAAATGGTACAATGTAGTGAAACACTTAAATGTCAATTAGCCTGGTGAATTACAAAATGTAAAGATTCTGTCTAGTATATTTTGAGATTATATTATTGAAAGTTAGGCTTGAATTCATTTGCCTTTACTATGTATAATCATACAGAATCTTAAGACAATACACTAGGCTTCTTTTGTTTCTTATTAATGTTCGTGTGTGTGTGTGTGTGTGTGTGTGTGTGTGTAGTTGGCAACTTTTAGGTTATTGTCTTCTTCCCAAAAGGATTTCCAGTGGTCTATGGTGGAGAAGGATTTTTAGAGCAATACCTGTTTTAGTAGGAGGCTGGGTTAGATGGACACATAAATGAATGAATCAAAGAATGTTCCAGTTTGATGATGAACTAAACAAGCGTCCATACACAGCTGCCTGATTGTGGAAGATTTTTCTAGAGAATATCCTTATACTTTATGGCTGGACTGGAAGAAACACAAGCTGCAATCAAGATTGCCAGGAGAAATATCAAGAACCTCAGATATGCAGATGACACCACCCTTATGGCAGAGAGTGAAGAGGAGCTAAAAAGCCTCTTGATGAAAGTGAAAGAGGAGAGCAAAAAAGTTGGCTTAAAACTCAACATTCAGAAAACAAAGATCATGGCATCTGGTCCCATCACTTCATGGGAAATAGATGGGGAAACAGTGTCAGACTTTATATTTTGGGGCTCCAAAATCACTGCAGATGGTGATTGCAGTCATGAAATTAAAAGACGCTTACTCCTTGGAAGGAAAGTTATGACCAACCTAGATAGCATATTCAAAAGCAGAGACATTACTTTGCCAACTAAGATCCGTCTAATCAAGGCTATGGTTTTTCCAGTAGTCATGTATGGATGTGAGAGTTGGACTGTGAAGAAGGCTGAGTGCCAAAGAATTGATGCTTTTGAACTGTGGTGTTGGAGAAGACTCTTGAGAGTCCCTTGGACTGCAAGGAGATCCAACCAGTCCATTCTGAAGGAGATCAACCCTGGGACTTCTTTGGAAGGAATGATGCTAAAGCTGAAACTCCAGTACTTTGGCCACCTCATGCGAAGAGTTGACTCATTGGAAAAGACTGTGATGCTGGGAGGGATTGGGGGCAGGAGGAGAAGGGGACGACTGAGAATGAGATGGCTGGATGGCATCATGGACTCAATGGACATGAGTCTGAGTGAACTCCGGGAGATGATGAACAGGGAGGCCTGGCGTGCTGCAATTCATGGGGTCACAAAGAGTCGGACACGACTGAGCGACTGAACTGAACTGAACTGAATTTATGGCAGATTAATGCTTAAATCCTAAATACAAAAAGAATATTTAGTTTATTCAAGCTACCTTTTGAAAGACAATCTATGTATTCCTCTGATGGCTAGTACCAAATAGTAATTCTTTCATTGCTGAGAAATGTCTTCTTTCTTTCAGCCATTTCTTTTTTTCAAGTGGTTGCTCTTTAACTCCCAGTGGACCTAAAAATAAACCAATTACATCTACTTTGTGTGAAACTTTCCTATATTTGAAAATTATTATTGTTGATTTTTTTCGAGAAAAAAACCTTTATATCTACTTTTTAAAAACTTTTAATCCTATACCTGGATTTTCTATGATGTTCCTCTGACATTTTTACCTACAACCTTTTTTTTTTTTTTTTCCCACCAGCACAGAGTTGTTTTAAATCATGTTCAATATAACAGGTTTGTTTTTTTTTTCTCTGCATTATATTTTACATCTCATTCTTGTGCTCACTCTGAACAGCCCTCCAGATACTCAGGATACAAAGGGTCATGCATTTTACTGTTGTGCTTCCATTGGGTTGTTTTTTTCATATAACATTGCTAAAATCCTCTTTTATTCTAGCAATTCAGACAAATAGCCCTTGCTTGCTTTTTGTCAGCTATTGGTAGACAATTTAGAAATATTATTCAATATTTCAAGATTCCAGCTTCTTTTGACTTGGTTATTAAGCTTCTAATTGATATTTTATGTTGCCTGGATGATTGTACTCTGTAAACATTCTGTTGATGACAGATAATAGTTCAAAATTATTATTTAAAAATATGCAGAGACATTTTTCCATATGGTAAGATTGCTTCTTTATAACCTGCAAATAGATTTTGTCTGCAACATGAAGAAAACACAAAAGTGCTTGTCTCCAGGCACTCAGGACCAATGCACTGGGATGATCCTGAGAATGGGATGGGGAGGGAGGTGGGAGAGGGGTTCAGAATGGGGACACATGTAGACCCATGGCTGATTCCTGTCAATGTATGGAAAAACCATGACAATGTTGTAAAGTAATTAGCCTCCAATTGAAATAAATAAATTAATAAAAAATAATTAGGGCTAATAGAGTTACTATGAGAAACCCTAAAAAGAAAAAAAAAAGCAGTGCCTGTCTTCTACCAAGGTTGGTCCTCCTCCAAATGTCACTTTCAGTTGAGCTACACTTGACAATGCTCCAGCTTGAGTACAGAGTCAGTAAAGTGTCTGCACATGGGTATCTGAGATTTGGAAGCCTGTCTCTTCATGACTTTAAAAACAAAAACTACTTTATATAACTAAAGGTTACAATTTATTGGTTGAATGAATGAGATTATTTAAGAGAAAATATTAAGAAATTTTGAGGATACTACAGTGAATCTATAAAAGGGAATCTTGAGCTTGAAGAGCCCCCCCAAAAGTCCATGTAAATGAATGAAAAAAATCTGCATTTTTATACAATCATTTTCTTCCTGACATCTCCACCTGGGATAGACTTTATCCCAAATGAAGTTGCTATCATACTTATTTACTGTTTTTTTTTAAATTGCTTTCTGCCAATATTTCATACATTGATACATTTACTTAGTCATCTTACTAAATAGGCATATATAGTGGCTCAGACAGTAAAGAATCTTCCTGAAGTGCAGGAGACCTGGGTTCAGTCCCTGAGTTGGGAAGATCCTTTGGAGAAGGGAATGACAACCCACTCTTGGAAAACTCCATAGACAGAGGAGCCTGGCAGGCTAAAGTCCATGGGTCTCAAAGATTTGGATACAACTGAGCAACTGACGCAAACGTATGCATTGAATGTATAATCATGCAGAAAGATGCTTGGTTTTGTGGATCAGGGACCCTCCCTTCCTGACTCAAAGTTAGTGTGGCTAATAATTTTGGTATGTATGTATGTAGGATGTAAATTCTCAACACAGATATAAAAATAGGTTTAAAAACAAGAGCTCCAGGAGAATTATAAGAACAATCTTATAATGGATTTTTTGAGTTGGGACAGATTTCATTTTTAAAAAGTGGCAATAAATTTAATAGAAAACAAGTTATAATTGAGTTAAGATGATTTTGGGCAATTGGGGTGTTTTTCACACGTGAAGAACTTGTTCAAAGACAAGGAAAAGGGAAGTACAGGGAGACCAGAGTTACGGCTCTTTACATGGTCTCTCAAAAGACAATGCAGGTCACAGTCTGCAGGGAGGGATGATAAAGAAGACAGAGGCAGATATAAGAAAGCACTATTCTGTTAAGAGTCACACATCCATTCATTTTTTTACCTTCTGTCAGTAAGTCAAATAAAAATAGAACTGATGTATACTGTATATATTTTATACACTTCACTATTATATACATCAATATGCATAATAAAAATAAAATTTAGAAAATAAAAATTGGAAAGAAGAATGAATTTAGCCCCATCACTAAATATATTTTGTTCGTATAAACTAGTTTATTGGTAGCTACCAAATATGTGAATATTTGGCATTTTGATCGTTAGATGACAAAACAAATGTTTAAATTACTCAGAAAATATGCAGTTTAGTAATTTATTAGAGGTTAATGTTGTTCTTTAATTTTCAGACAAAATGTCCAACTAAAGTTTCATCACACTAATATACATTGTTGTATGTGTGTTTTGCTCAGTTGCTTGGTTGTGTCTAACTCTTTGTGACCCCATGGACTGTAGCCCACTAGGCTCCTCTGTCCATGGATTCTCCAGGCAAGAATACTGGAGGGGGTTGCCATTTCCTCCTCCAGGAGATCTTCCTGACTCAGGGATCAAACCCATGTCTCATGCATCTCCTACATTGGCAGGCAGATTCTTTACCATTGAGCCACCTGGGAAGCCCCATTGTTTGTATTTACTTAAGTTGTTAGAATCATATTTACTTAAGTTGTGAAAATTCAACTTAATGCAGCAACGCCTCTTTAACAAGTAGTATGTCATCTTTTACATTAGACAGAATTTGGGGAAGTATTTTGTATTCAAAACATATCAGAAACCTAATTTGTAATGATTCTGTGAAGTATTTAATTTGTGACATTTGCCTGCACAGGATTATGCAAGTGTCTTTTAAAGGTCTTATTAAAGGTCTTAAAGGTAGCATGTTTGGCATGCCTTGTTCACGAGCATTAATTCATGTTGCATTTTTCTTAATAAGCTAAATTTCATATGGGTTTCCAGCTGTGATAGTTTAATCCCAACAAGGAATAATTGTTCTACAATAAGTGACAAGGGTACCTTTTGTTGGCTGATATTCAGGAAAGCCTGTTTTTCTTACATTCTAAGATGAATTTGAGATTAAAAAGTACTTAGATTCCTACAAACAAACAGTGTTTCCTGAATTCTTAAATCCTTAAAAATTACATTAGTTTAACTCATCTAAAACTGTTGGTTTGGGACAATTCAGCGTTACATTTGTTCAGAAATAAAAAGAAACATAAATTTATTTATCACTTCCTCTTTATCATTGCCTGCTAATACTTTTATCCTTCAGTGGAGATTACAATATTTCATTAATAATTTGATTTTTAAGAGAAAATTATTATTTATAAGATCTTATTTACAGTATATTCTAAATATCTGGCTAATTGATTTAAACATTTCATTTTATTTCTATCAGATAAGTTTCTTTTTAAAAATGCCAGCACCAAAATATTCTTAGAAAGCTCTACAGAACATTATAGAACAAGGGGATTTCCACTAATAAGGTGATTAAGACAAAGAGGATATGACATGTGTTGATTCTGCATTTATTTCACAGAGAAACAGCAGTGTTCTTCCACTTTCAAACCTCTATGTGCATCTCACCTGTTGAAGCCCTTGCTCTTTGCTACAACAGATAAATGAGTGTTTCTGTCTAGGCCAATGCCCCTTCTGTGTTCTGCATTTCATCCTCTCTTGCTTTTCTGGGCAGATTATTTAAGCAGAGCTGTCTCTTCTCTCCTGAATCATCAAATTTTCCTTCTCTACTTACTACCTTTATCTGCATAGAATGTTTTAGTTTATTCTTTTTTTTTTAACATTTGAACTGACATTTTAATAACGAACATATATAGTTGCACACACCTCCTCACCATACACAAACACAAACTCAGAGTGCCTTAAAGACGTAAACCTAAGAAACGATGCCATAAAACTGCTAGAAGAGACCGCAGGCAAGACATTCTCTAACATAAATAGTTTTCTTTTTTTTTTCGTGGAACTGCTACTTTTTTTTCTTTAATTTTTTTTTTTTTTACTTTATTTTACTTTACAATACTGTATCGGTTTTGGCATACATTGACATGAATCCGCCACAGGTGTACATGCGATCCCAAACATGAACCCCGTTCCCACTTCCCACCCCACATCATCCCTCCGGATCATCCCCGTGCACCAGCCCCAAGCATCCTGTATCCTGTATCAAGCATACACTGGCGATTCGTTTCTTACATGATAGTATACATATTTCAGTGCCATTCTCCCAAATCATCCCACCCTCTCCCTCTCCCTCAGAGTCCAAAAGTCGGCTCTACACATCTGTGTCTCTTTTGCTGTCTTGCATACTGGGTCATCATTACCATCTTTCTAAATTCCATATATATGTGTTAGTATACTGTATTGGTGTTTTTCTTTCTGGCTTACTTCACTCTGTGTAATCAGCTCCAGTTTCATCCATCTCATTAGAACAGATTCAAATGTATTCTTTTTAATGGCTGAGTAATACTCCATTGTGTATATGTACCACAGCTTTCTTATCCATTCATCTGCTGATAGACATCTAGGTTGTTTCCATGTCCTGGCTATTATAAACAGTGCTGCAATGAACATTGGAGTACATGTGTCTCTTTCAGTTCTGGTTTCCTCGGTGTGTATGCCAAGCAGTGGGATTGCTGGGTCATAAGGCAGTTCTATTTGTAATTTTTTAAGGAATCTCCGCACTGTTCTCCATAGTGGCTGTACTAGTTTGCATTCCCACCAACAGTGTAGGAGGGTTCCCTTTTCTCCACACCCTCTCCAGCATTTATTGCTTGTAGACTTTTGGATCGCAGCCATTCTGACTGGTGTGACGTGGTACCTCATTGTGGTCTTGATTTGCATTTCTCTAATAATGAGTGACATTGAGCATCTTTTCGTGTGTTTGTTAGCCATCCATATGTCTTCTTTGGAGAAATGTCTATTTAGTTCTTTGGCCTTTTTTTGATTGGGTCATTTATTTTTCTGGAATTGAGCTGCATAAGTTGCTTGTATATTTTTGAGATTAGTTGTTTGTCAGTTGCTTCATTTGCTATTATTTTCTCCCATTCTGAAGGCTGTCTTTTCACCTTGCTTATAGTTTCCTTTGTTGTGCAGAAGCTTTGAATTTTCATTAGATCCCATTTGTTTATTTTTACTTTTATTTCCAGAATTCTGGGAGGTGGGTCATAGAGGATCCTGCTGTGATTTATGTTGGAGAGTGTTTTGCCTATGTTCTCCTCTAGGAGTTTTATAGTTTCTGGTCTTACATTTAGATCTTTAATCCATTTTGAGTTTATTTTCATGTGCGGTGTTAGAAAGTGATCTAGTTTCATTCTTTTACAACTGGTTGATCAGTTTTCCCAGCACCACTTGTTAAAGAGATTGTCTTTACTCCATTGTATATTCTTGCCTCCTTTGTCAAAGATAAGGTGTCCATAGGTGTGTGGATTTATCTCTGGGCTTTCTATGTTGTTCCATTGATCTATATGTCTGTCTTTGTGCCAGTACCATACTGTCTTGATGACTGTGGCTTTGTAGTAGAGCCTGAAGTCAGGCAAGTTGATTCTTCCAGTTCCATTCTTCTTTCTCAAGATTGCTTTGGCTATTCGAGGTTTTTTTGTATTTCCATACAAATCTTGAAATTATTTGTTCTAGTTCTGTGAAAAATACCACTGGTAGCTTGATAGGGATTGCATTGAATTTGTAGATTGCTTTGGGTAGTATACTCATTTTCACTATATTGATTCTTCCGATCCATGAACATGGTATATTTCTCCATCTATTAGTGTCCTCTTTGATTTCTTGCATCAGTGTTTTATAGTTTTCCATATATAGGTCTTTAGTTTCTTTAGGTAGATATATTCCTAAGTATTTTATTCTTTTCATTGCAATGGTGAATGGAATTGTTTCCTTAATTTTTTTTTTCTGCTTTCTCATTATTAGTGTATAGGAATGCAAGGGATTTCTGTGTGTTGATTTTATATCCTGCAACTTTACTATATCATTGATTAGCTCTAGTAATTTTCTGGTGGAGTCTTTAGGGTTTTCTATGTAGAGGATCATGTCATCTGCAAACAGTGAAAGTTTTACTTCTTCTTTTCCAATTTGGCTTCCTTTTATTTCTTTTTCTGCTCTGATTGCTGTGGCCCAAACTTCCAGAACTATGTTGAATAGTAGCGGTGAAAGTGGGCACCCTTGTCTTGTTCCTGACTGTAGGGTAAATGCTTTCAATTTTTCACCATTGAGGATAATGTTTGCTGTGGGTTTGTCATATATAGCTTTTATTATGTTGAGGTATGTTCCTTCTATTCCTGCTTTCTGAAAAAAAATTTTTTTTAATCATAAATGGATATTGAATTTTGTCAAAGGCCTTCTCTGCATCTATTGAGATAATCATATGGCTTTTATTTTCAATTTGTCAATGTGGTGAATTACATTGCTTGATTTGTGGATATTGAAGAATCCTTGCATCCCTGGGATAAAGCCCACTTGGTCATGGTGTATGATCTTTTTAATGTGTTGTTGGATTCTGATTGCTAGAATTTTGTTAAGGATTTTTGCATCTATGTTCATCAATGATATTGGCCTGTAGTTTTCTTTTTTTGTGGCATCTTTGTCAGGTTTTGGTATTAGGGTGATGGTGGCCTCATAGAATGAGTTTGGAAGTTTCCCTTCCTCTGCAATTTTCTGGAAGAGTTTGAGTAGGATAGGTGTTAGCTCTTCTCGAAATTTTTGGTAGAAATCAGCTGTGAAGCCATCTGGACCTGGGCTTTTGTTTGCTGGAAGATTTCTGATTACAGTTTCAATTTCCATGCTTGTGATGGGTCTGTGAAGATTTTCTATTTCTTCCTGGCTCAGTTTTGGAAAGTTGTATTTGTCTAAGAATTTGTCCATTTCTTCCACGTTGTCCATTTTATTGGCATATAATTGCTGATAGTAGTCTCTTATGATCCTTTGTATTTCTGTGTTGTCTGTTGTGATCTCTCCATTTTCATTTCTAATTTTATTGATTTGATTTTTCTCCCTTTGTTTCTTGATGAGTCTGGCTAATGGTTTGTAAATTTTATTTATCCTTTCAAAGAACCAGCTTTTGGCTTTGTTGATTTTTGCTATGGTCTCTTTTGTTTCTTTTGCATTTATTTATGCCCTAATTTTAAAGATTTCTTTCCTTCTACTAACCCTGGGGTTCTCCAATTCTTCCTTTTCTAGTTGCTTTAGGTGTAGAGTTAGGTTATTTATTTGACTTTTTTCTTGTTTCTTGAGGTATGCCTGTATTGCTATGAACTTTCCTCTTAGCACTGCTTTTATAGTGTCCCACAGGTTTTGGGTTGTTGTGTTTTCATTTTCATTAGTTTCTATGCATCTTTTGATTTCTTTTTTTATTTATCCTGTGATTTGTTGGTTATTCAGAACCATGTTGTTCAGCCTCCATATGTTGGAATTTTTAATAGTTTTTCTCCTGTAATTGAGATCTAATCTTAATGCATTATGGTCAGAAAAGATGCTTGGAATGATTTCGATTTTTTTGAATTTATCAAGGTTATGTTTATGGCCCAGGATGTGACCTGTCCTGGAGAAGGTTCTGTGAGCACTTGAGAAAAAGGTGAAATTCTTTGTTTTGGGGTGAAATGTCCTGTAGACATCAATTAGGTCTAAGTGGTCTATTGTATCATTTAAAGTTTGCATTTCTTTGTTAATTTGCTGTTTAGTTGATCTGTCCATAGAAGTGAGTGGGGTATTAAAGTCTCCCACTATTATTGTGTTATTGTTAATTTCCCCTTTCATACTTGTTAGCATTTGTCTTACATATTGCAGTGCTCCTATGTTGGGTGCATATATATTTATAATTGTTATATCTTCTTTTTGGATTGATCCTTTGATCATTATGTAGTGGCCTTCTTTGTCTCTTTTTGCAGCCTTTGTTTTAAAGTCTATTTTATCAGATATGAGTATTGCCACTCCTGCTGTCTCTTGGTCTCTATTTGCGTTGGATATCTTTTTCCAGCCCTTCGCTTTCAGTCTGTATGTGTCCCTTGTTTTGAGGTGGGTTTTTTGTAGGCAGCATATATAGGGGTCTTGTTTTTGTATCCATTCAGCCAGTCTTTGTCTTTTGGTTGGGGCATTCAACCCATTTATGTTTAAGGTAATTATTGATAAGTATGATCCCTTTGCCATTTACTTTATTGTTTTGGGTTCGAGTTTATACACCCTTTTTGTGTTTTCTGTCTAGAGAATATCGTTTAGCGTTTGTTGGAGAGCTGGTTTGGTGGTGCTGAATTCTCTCAGCTTTTGCTTGTCTGTAAAGCTTTTGATTTCTCCCTCGTTTTTGAATGAGATCCTTGCTGGGTACAGTAATCTGGGCTGTAGGTTATTTGCTTTCATCACTTTAAGTATGTCTTGCCATTCCCTCCTGGCCTGAAGAGTTTCTATTGAAAGATCAGCTGTTATCCTTATGGGTATCCCCTTGAGTGTTATTTGTTGTTTTCCCCTTACTGCTTTTAATATTTGTTCTTTGTGTTTGATCTTTGTTAATTTGATTAATATGTGTCTTGGGGTGTTTCGCCTTGGGTTTATCCTATTTGGAACTTTCTGGGTTTCTTGGACTTGGGTGGTTATTTCCTTCCCCATTTTAGGGAAGTTTTCAACTATTATCTCCTCAAGGATTTTCTCATGATCTTTCTTTTTGTCTTCTTCTTCTGGGACTCCTATAATTCAAATATTGGAGCATTTCATATTGTCCTGTAGGTCTCTGAGGTTGTCCTCATTTCTTTTATTTCGTTTTTCTTTTTTCCTCTCTGATTCATTTATTTCTACCATTCTATCTTCTGTTCACTAATCCTATCTTCTGCCTCCATTATTCTACTATTTGTTGCCTCCAGAGTGTTTCTGATCTCATTCATTGCATTATTCATTATATATTGACTCTTTTTTTATTTCTTCTAGGTCCTTGTTAAACCTTTCTTGCATCTTCTCAATCCTTGTCTCCAGGCTATTTATCTGTGATTCCATTTTGATTTCAAGATTTTGGATCATTTTCACTATCAATATATGGAATTCTTTCTCAGGTAGATTCCCTACTTCTTCCTCTTTTGTTTGGTTTGGTGGGCATTTCTCCTGTTCCTTTACCTGCTGAGTATTCCTCTGTCTCTTCATCTTGGTAATATTGCTGTGTTTGGGGTGGCCTTTCTATATTCTGGGAATTTGTGGAGTTCTCTTTATTATGGAGCTTCCTCACTGTGGGTGGGGTTGTATCAGTGGCTTGTCAAGGTTTCTTGGTTAGGGAGGCTTGTGTTGGAGTTCTGGTGGGTGGAGCTGGGTTTCTTCTCTCTGGAGTGCAATGGAGTGACCAGTAATGGGTTATGAGACGCCAGTGGTTTTGGAGTAACTTTGAGCTGCCTGTATATTGAAGCTCAGGGGTGTGTTCCTGTGTTGCTGGAGAATTTGCATGGTATGTCTTGCTCTGGAACTTGTTGGCCCTTGGGTGGTGCTTGGTTTCAGTGTAGGTATGGAGGCATTTGATGAGCTCCTATTGATTAATGTTCTGTGGATTCAGGAGTTCTCTGATGTTCTCAGGATTTGGACTTAAGCCTCCTGCTTCTGGCTTTCAGTTTTATTTTTACAATAGCCTCAAGACTTCTCCATCTATACAGCACCGATGATAAAACATCTAGGCTAAAGATGAAAAGTTTCTCCACATTGAGGGACACCCAGAGAGGTTCACTGAGTTATATGGAGAAGAGAAGAAGGAGGGGATAGTTAGAGGTGACTGGAATGAGATGAGGTGGGATCAAAAGAGGAGAGAGCAAGCTAGCCAGTAATCACTTCCTTATGTGTGCTCCACAGTCTGGACCGCTCAGAGGTGTTCACGGAGTTATACAGGGAAGAGGAGAGGGAGGAAGTAGACAGAGGTGGCCAGGAGGATAAAAGAGGGAAATGAAAAGGAGAGAGACAGATCCAGCCAGTAACTAGTTCCTTAAGTGTTCTCCCCAGTCTGGAACACCCAGAGATTCACAGAGTTGGGTAGAGAAGAGAAGGGGGAGAGAAGAGACAGAGGCCACCTGGTGGAGAAAAAGGAGTCCAAAGGAGGAGAGAGTGGTCAAGCCAGTAATCTCGCTCTCAGGTAAAATTGGGTAGTGAAGTTTGGGTTTTTAAATGTACAAAATTGACAACAAAAACCAAAAAGCAAAGATTAAAAATCTAGTGTAGAGGTTGGATTTAAAAAAATACAATATTAAAGAAAAGAAGAAGAAAGAAAAACAACAACAACAACAAAAGAAAACAAGAAAACAAAGCCACAAGAGTTATTAAAAAACAACAACAACCACACAAAGACCATATATGGCATTTGCTTTAAAAAATAGGGTTTTTTTTTTTTGAAAAGTAATAGTAGGTTATAGAAATAAAAATTAAAGGAGAAATAGAGGACTTAACAATTTTTAAAAGTAGGAAAAAGAAAAGAAGAAAAAACAACCACACAACAGCATCGACAAAAGACAAAAAACAAAAAAAAGGAAAAAAAAGGAAAAACGTACAAACAAACAAACAAACACAAGAATGATTGTAAGAATAGTAGAGATATATCTGACCCTTTCTCTGGTGTTGTGGGCAGTGTGGGGTCAGTTCCAAGGTGGTTCCCTTTGTTTAACTTCTTCTGTTTGCTGGTCTCTTCAGTGTCTGATTTCCATCCTGACACAGGGCTGGTGGTGGTGGAAACCTTTTTTTTTTTAGGCTCACTTGTTCAGTCACGCTGGTTTTGAAGTCAATGATCTGCTTTTCTGGGTGCCTGATGTCCTCTGCCAGCAGTCAGGAGTTGTTTTGTGGAGTTTGCTCAGCGTTGAAATGTTCTTTTGATAAATTTGTGAGGGAGAAAGTGGTCTCCCCGTCCTATTCCGCCATCTTAGGTCAATCCTAGTTTATTCTTAACAAATACCTCTTGACTGATGTCTCCCCAGACTATTTCCTTATGTCTTTGTATTCTCTTAGTGCAAAACCCCACTTCCTCTTTCCCTTTTCTCTTTTAAAACCACTCTAATTGTTTCTTCATTCTTGCCATTTGACCAGGTCTTTATAGTCAGATCAAAATAAGCTCCACATTGCAAAATCCGATTAGTCTTCAACTTACTTGACTTGCTTTCTCAGGCACATCTTATGGCAATGAGCATTCTCCCCTTAAAAACTTTCTTCATTTTATTTCCTAGAGGCCATGTTATGTTTTTGTTTGTTTTTTAGATACTCACTCACTGGCCATTTCTTTCTCATCTTTTTTAATGAACTTAATCACCTTTCTGAACTTCTAAATGCTGAAATATCCCAGATCCAGTTCTTCAGATATATTTATATAATAATTTGATATATATAGGTTATTATTTTTTCATCTCCTGGTGGGAGCCTGGAGCTTCCAGACTTCTAACTCCAACTCTTGAATTCTCGGTTTCAGACTTTAACACCATGTGTTCTATCTGCCAGAAATGTTCTTCCCCAGTTGTAAACATGGCTTGCTTCATTGAATTCTGTCTGTTCTCAAATGTAAGTTTATTAGATCAGTCTTCCCTGATTATCTTATGTAAAACTTGAGAGTCCATCTCCCCCAGCATTCTCTTTTCCCTTACCCTGCTTATTTTGTCTTCATAGCGATAATACCTGGCATGATTATATTAAGCTGTTCCTTTATTAACTGCCTCTTCTACCTAGAATGTAAATTCCATGACATCTTTATTTGCTTCATTCTCTGCATCATTTTCAGTTCCTACTCAATAATTGTTTGTTAAATTCACAAAGAAATCAATCTTTACATTTACCTTAGTGTGACAGTTTTTGCCCAAATTGTTGGCACTTACATTTGTACACCCTCTGGAAAATTTGAGAGACAGCTTTCTCACATCCTTTATTATTCTTGGTATTATGAAACTCCCAATGTTTTTGCTTGGTTAATGACTGTGAAATGCTATCTTACTGTTTACTTTGGCTTTATTTATTTGTCAGATTAAAACTCCTTCATGTATTTATTGCCCTTTGGGCTCCTTACTTTGTAAATTTTCTGTGTATATCCTCTGCCCATTTTCCAATGGAGTCTTTTTTGTTTTAAAATTTGTTTGCTTATTTATTGATTAGTGAGAGGTTTTCTTTGTATTATGGACACTAATCTTTGATAATAGACTTGTACTTTATCTTTTATGTCTTTTAGCATATAGATGTTTTAAACTCAGATTTAGACTACTTGTCCATTTTCTTTTTTATGCTTCATGACTTTTGTTTTGCTTAAATATCCTTCTTTATTCCAAATTCTTTAAGGTATACTTTGAGATGTCTTTTCTAATATTTTTAAAGTTCTATATTTCATATTGAGGGCTTCCCTTGTGGCTCAGCTGGTAAAGAATCCGCCTGCAATGTGGGAGGATCAATCTGGGTTTGATCCCTGGGTTAGGAAGATCCCCTGGAGAAGGGAAAAGCTCCTCACTCCAGTATTCTGGCCTGGAGAATTCCATGGACTGTAGAGTCCTTGGGGTTGCAAAGAGTCGGACACAACTGAGGGACTTTCACTTTCACTTTATATTAAATTCTTTTGTCCATTTGGATATTTTTTGTGGTTTGTTTTTTGTGTGTGCTGTACAATGTAATGCCATTATTTTTTATATAATCAATCTTTCCTGTGCCACTTATTGAATTTCCTGCCCTCCTCTCACTCATGTGTAATACCATTTCTGTCAACTATTACAACTGTCAGCTTTGGTGCACTTGCAGTCCTTTATTCTGACCCTGGTTTGCATGTACATTCCTGCTTCAATACTTCTGTCTAAGGTCAAACTACATACAGATTTTTAAATTTGATATCACGTATGGTGATTCTCCCTGTCTTGTTCTCTTTCCAAATAAGACTGTCAACTATTTTCCAATCCATATGAATTTTCAGAAGAAGACAGTCCCTAGAAAAAAAATTTGAAGGTTTAATAGTTTAATTTTGGAATAGTTGACATTTTTACAGTGACAATTCTCTTTAGCTTTGTAAGGAAAATATATAATTCTTCATTTTTAGGTTGTGTCTTTGGATAATTTCTGTAATTTTTTTCATGAAAACTGAACAACTTTTAATTCTTCCCTGTAATTTTTGGTTTTATCATATTTATTTGTATATTTGTTCTTGAGACTAAGACTCTTTCTAAATTAATTCTTTAAGTTAGTGTTTACTGATTTATGTCAACTTTCTTGATGTTTATGTATTGGTTGTGTCAGTCAGCTTTGTATACTATTTTATTGTTTTATAGATTAGTTCTATAGATTCTCTTGAATTCCTATAAGGACTTTCACATTATCTCTAAATAATAATAATATATTCCTTCATTTCTATCTTTTGCTTCATAATTATGTTATTTATTGTGCTTTTATGCATAAATATTAACAGAAAGCATTTTTATTTCTGTCTTTATGGAGAAGGCTTACTATTTCAATGCTTAGTATATTTTTAGAAGAAGGTGTTTAATATGTTAATGAATTCCTTTCTCTTTCTAATTTATTAAGACATATTGTTTTAAATGAATTTAAGTCATAACAAATGTTTTTCATCTTAATAATTTCTTTGTTTTCTAGTTTGTTAATTTCTGCTCTTGATATTCTATCCTTTCATGAACATTCACTGAGTTTTCAGTATTGCTATGTTTCATATTTCTTTAGTTGAATGTTTTCATTTAAATACAATTTCTGACACTGTTGAAAACTTCTTGTTTTCTTGTTCCAGATCTGTGTTCTTTTTTTTTTTTTTTTTTTGGTTTCCTGATGACTTAAATAGGATCCTCTGCCCATGAGATTTTCTAGGCAAGAATACTGGAGTGGGTTGCCATTTCCTACTCCACAGGATCTTCCTGATCCAGGGATCAAACTTGCATCTTTTGTGTCTCCTGTATTGAGCAGGTGGATTCTTTACCAATTGTGCCACCTGCTGCTGCTGCTGCTAAGTCACTTCAGTCGTGTCCGACTCTGTGCAGCCCCATAGATGGCAGCCTACCAGGCTCTACCGTCCCTGGAATTCTCCAGGCAAGAACACTGGAGTGGGTTGCCATTTCCTTCTCCAATGCATGAAAGTGAAAAGTGAAAGTGAAGTCGCTCAGTCGTTTCCAACTCTTAGCGACCCCATGAACTGCAGCCTACCAGGCTCCTCTGTCCATGGAATTTTCCAGGCAAGAGTACTGGAGCGGGGTGCCATTGCCTTCTCCGATTGTGCCACCTGCTAAGTTGCTTCAGTCATGTCCGACCCCACAGACTGCAGCCCACCAGGCTCCCCCATCCCTGGGATTCTCCAGGCAAGAACACTGGAGTGGGTTGCCATTTCCTTCTCCAATGCATGAAAGTGAAAAGTGAAAGTGAAGTCACTCAGTCGTGTCCGACTCTTAGTGACCCTATGGACTGCAGCCCACCAGGCTCCTCCGTCCATGGGATTTTCCAGGCAAGAGTGCTAGAGTAGGGTGCCACTGCCTTCCCTGGATTGTGCCACTTAGGAAGCCCTAAGTATGTACTTCCATGTTTTAATATCAATGCTGAAGAGTACTAGTAAACAGAAGTCCTCAGTGTGGGATATAAGCTGATTTTCACAGTAGTGAAGATTGAATACCTACGTATTGGGCCAAAGCTTAAGGTTTGGGTTGCTGATCTGAAACTAACAAGTTGTTGCTGGTGGATACTTTTCTTAGCTTGGACCATCTTTCACTGGCAATGAAAAAGTTACCGTGTTGACAAATAACAGGTGTGCCAGATAAGTCTAAATGATCTGACCTACATCTAACTGTGTAAAGAAGAAATGGTCACACGGAACAATTAGTGAGTGATGTAAAATAATTTGATACATTATGTAGTTTAGACAAAGGATTTATAACTGCAGAGGAGAAAAAAGCATTGAGGACTAACATATTTACAGGAAGTTTCATACTGTAGTGTGGACTTTGCCTCTGCTTTTGGATGAGTTATAGGGCTTAGAATATAAGGTCAGGAAAAAAAAAATGTCATTGCAGTTGAAGTAAATAGCATGATTAAAGCCTGAAGGTATAAGGTATGTTCATGGGATATGAGATCAGCTTAACCAGAGGCTGATTATTTGGCCATATGGGAAAAAGCATTTATAGGTAATATATCTATAAAAAATATTTGTAGGTAATTTACACACAGTTTCACTGTGTAGGGCCTTGATTTATTATTATAGGCATTGCTTTTTAAAAGCAAAGAGTTTGGTGGGCAGGGTGCTAACATAAAAATGATGCTAATGATGACGATGATGAGAATAACTACAGACTTCTGTAGATGCATATTACTTGCCCCAAACTGATCCACGTTCTTCACAGGAATGATTTAAGTGAGTCCTCAGAAAATTCTTGAGGTATCATCATCATCATCATCAGTAGAAGTAGTCTTTGTTGTTGCTGTTGTTCTGTCCCAATTGTAAATCCTTAGGCAGCCTCTCTAACATGCCTAAACTCTCACATCTAGTAAGAGTTGGGACCTTTAGCAGACATTATGCTTCTTCAGAAGTAATTATCAAAATTAGTCTGCGGTAGTCCCTAGGATGGACGTGTAAATGTGAGAGTGTGTCTGCAGGTTGCCACTGGGAGGCTGTGAAGCAATTCAGCTGGCAGTGACAGCAGCGTGGCCTCAGGAAGCCACCAATCAGAGAGGACTCCGGCTCCAGGCGTGAGTGACGGGGCTGGGGGGGCACTAATTCTGCTTTCTGTGTCAAGCTAACTTTCCTTCCCTTTTTGTTTTCTACCCCCTGTACCTCTTTCTCTTCTCTCTCTCTCTCCCTTTCTTTTCAGTAATCAATTTGAGAGTAAGTGATATTCAGGATTAGATATTTTATGTATTTATTTTTCCTTTTCCTCAGGTCCTACATACAGCTGTAGTACTCTTGCAAAAATAAAGGAAAAAAACATCTTTTTGGAAAATGTGTGGAGGATTTAAGATATGCTTTTACTCCAGACTGAAAACTTTCTTCAGTAACAGTAAGATTCTTCAGTAACAAATCATGTCATATCACATAATCTCCACATAATCTAGACATAATGTAAGGACATCATTTAGAAATTTACACTATAAAAGTACCTCGATTTAGAGTCAGTAGACTAATCCTTCCAGTAATTTAGAAAGTAACAAGAAAATCTTACCTTATAGGTTTCTGTGCTAATCAAAGATGCAACAACCAAAAAAAAAAAAAAAAAAAATGGAAGGAGACAATTTCCAGTAACTACTCTACTTGTTACTTTGAACAGTAACCTATTACCTATTAACCTTGTTACCTATTCCTTTGCCTCAGTCTCTCCCATATGTAGAGTAAATATAATGATACTGCATTCCTTACCTGCTCTTATCCTGAAGTTGAGCAAACACATCTGCAGTGTGGAATACTGGACTGTAAGAAACTTCTTGAGAGGACTAAGAAAGAAGAGATTTTATCTGGATGTGTGCATTACTTTAAATATTAGAGTATACTTAGTACCAACTTACTCCAATGACTTATCATCCAGCAATTTATACTTGTTTGTACTTCAGCATTTAAAGTTGCCCTATTGGATTAGGTTTTCTGAGAAGAAAAATTATGGTGTGTGAGTTATTTACTTGGGAGGAGAGCCAGAGGAGAGAGTGAGAGCCCCTTGAGACCACACTGCAGGTCTCAGCCTGTGCAAGGAGAGAAGGCACAGAGAAGCATTGCTTTGAAAGAGCTGCATACTGCAGCTAATCGCAAGAAACATTCATCCAGGACAATGGGGAGTCTATGAGCTAGAGTTTCCCACTGGAGGAGTCCCCGTCTCTCTGGAATGTTCCCAACTTAGTTCTGCTGCCATGCTCAGTCATAGGGCTTGGAATGAATTGTGAAAAGTGCAGCCTTCAAGGGGCAGAAGAAAAGGGGCAATAGAAGGAAATCGAAGCAGTGCGTTTTCATAGCTTCCTTATCCACACACAGCACTCGATACAAATATCACTATTTTCAACTTTCTGGCTGTTTGTTCTTATTGAACCTGCCGCCAACTAACTTTATGTCTCCTAGTTCATCAATATGTTTTATTGTGCTAACCAGTTTATGTCTTTTATGCCATCTCCCATCCTGGGCATATTCAGCTCCTTCAGCTAGGTTTTTTCAATTAGGTTCCCCTTCATCCTCTTCTGGGAATGCTTATTGATTCAAAACCCTGAGTGATTCTAAGAATTTCTGTTCTTTTTCTAAGTTCCTCCTATACCCAGTGTTTCTGAAGAGTATCATATAACTATTTTGATTTGGAATCACAAGAAAGTCATCCAAATTCGTTAAGATTACTGATTTTAGAGGTAGGTATGATTGGGTTTCTGATTCTGGCTTGATTACTTACTACCCGTGTTAATTTGATCAAGTTACACACATCCATCACCTCTCAATTTTATGACCTGACAAATAGAGATAGTGGCATTTTCCTTACAATATCATGAATATGGCTTCTTCTTGTTCAGTCACTCAGTCATGTCTAACTCTTTGTGACCCCATGGACCACAGCACGCCAACCTCCCTGTCCCTCACGATCTCCCGGAGTTTGCCCCAACTTCATGTTCATGCATCAGTGATCCATCCAGCCGTCTCATTCTCTGATGTCCTCTTCTCCTGCCCTCAATCTTTTCCAGCATCAGGGACTTTTCCAGTGAGTCATCTGTTCGCATCAGCTGGAGCTTCAGCATCAGTCCTTCCAGTGAATACTCCAGTGAATAACCCTGAGTATCAAACCCTGAGATTGGTTTGATTTCCTTGCTATCCAAGGGACTTTCAGGAGTCTTCTCCAGCACCACAGTTAGAAAGCATCAATTCTTTGGCCCTCTTTATGGTCCAGCTCTCACAAATGTACGTGACCACTGAAAAGACCATAGCCTTGACTATAGGTACTTTTGTTGGCAGAGTAACATCTCTGCTTTTTAACATACTGTCTAGGTTTGTCATCATTTTCCTGCCAAGAAACAATCGTCTTTGATTTCATGACTGCAGTCACTGTCTGCAGTGATTTTTGATGCCCAAGAAGAGGAAATCTGTCTCTACTTCCACCACCTTGCCCCCTTCTATTTGCCGTGCAGTAATGGGCATCTGCCATGATCTTAGGTTTTTTTTTTTTTAATATTTAGTCTTAAGCCATTCTTTCACTATATATAATAGTTGCTTAATTAATGACAGGTACATTATTACCAATTTGAATTAGGACTTATGACTTTTCAATACATTTCCACATTTTTTCACTCCCCCTTATCTTCTCACTGGCGTTACTTCAAACCTAGTTCTACTCTTTCCAATCATTATTCTTGGGACCACATCTCCTACATGACTGAGAAGTGACAGGCCATGTATCATTCAGTATTATTAAGAACTGCAATGTACCAGGAACTGTTTTTTTGCAATGAATCTATAGTGGTGAATCAGACAGACCAAGTCTCCACCTGGATGAAACTTAACAGCCTGTTTCCTCCACTGCAGTGTCTCATACTTCAAAAATTTTAATTTATTTTTACTCCCCTTATCTGTCGTAGGCCTGTCTCAGTGGAAGCTTGTCCTTATTCTTTTCTAAGACTAATCTAACTTTTCTTACTTAGCTATACTAAAATTTTGCTCCAACATTCATCCCTTGACCTACTGTCTCCAGTAACTATCTCTCCTAGATTGTCTTTTTCTATACATAAAAATTCCTGCCATATTTTTAAAAATAAAAACACAAACAAATCTCACATGAACTTGCTTATTGCTTTCTCTCCTCCTCCTCTTTATCCATTGTTCTGCAATATGGCTTTTATACAAAGTCTATTTAAATAGCACTCTGTAAATGTGACCTACTTTGGCCTTCTTGTTAGCTGTATTTTTTTTCCCTTTAAAACTGAAGCACTTATTCATCAAACAAGTCTTCTATGACACATTTTTTTTATCACAGTATTTAATCCTTAGGTCTTCATTTCATTTTTTTTTCACTGATTTCCTCAGATGTTTATTGAGTTCCTATTCTAGGCACTCAAGTGCAGGTCATACAGAATCTGTAAATGCTGTTTTAGAGTTTTGCTAAGAGAACACAATGGTTGTAGCAAACAACCACTTCCAAGAAAACAAGAAAAGACTCTACACATGGACATCACCATATGGTCAGTACTGAAATCAGACTGATTATATTCTTTGTAGCTGAAGATGGAGAAGCTCTATACAGTCAGCAAAAATGAGACTGGGAGCTGACTGTGGCTCAGATCATGAACTCCTTATTGCCAAATTCAGACTTGAAGAAACTAGGGAAAACCACTAGACCATTCAGGTATGACCTAAATAAAATCCCTTATGATTATACAGTGGAAGTGAGAAATAGATTCAAGGGATTAGGCCTGACAAACACACTGCATGAACAACTATGGATAGAGGTTCATGACATTGTACAGGAGGCAGTGATCAAGAGCATCCCCCCCCAAAAAAAAATGCAAAAAGGCAAAATGGTTGTCTGATGAGGCCTTACAAATAGCTGAGAAAAGAAGAGAAGTGAGAGACAAAGGAGAAAAAGATGTACCCATCTGAATGCAGAGTTCCAAAGAATAGCAAGGAGAGATAAGAAAGGCTTCCTCAGTGATCAATGCAAAGAAATAGAGGAAAACAACAGAATGGGGAAGACGAGAGTTTTCCTCAAGAAAATTAGAGATACCAAGGGAAAATTCCATGCAAAATGGGCTCAATAAAGGACCGAAATGGTGTGGATCTAACAGAAGCAGAAGACATTAAGAAGAGGTGGCAAGACTACACAGAAGAACTGTACAAAAAAGATCTTCACGACCCAGATAATCACGATGGTGTGATCACTCACCTAGAGCCAGACATCTTGGAATGTGAAGTCAAATGGACCTTAGGAAACATCACTATGAACAAAGCTAGTGGAGGTGATGCAATTCCAAATGAGCTATTTCAAATCCTGAAAGATGATGCTGTGCAAGTGCTGCACTCAATATGCCAGCAAATTTGGAAAAGTCAGCAGTGGCCATAGGACTGGAAAAGGTCAGGTTTCATTCCAATCCTCAATGAAAGGCTATGCCAAATAATATTCAAACTACTGCATAGTTGCACTCATCTCACATGCTAGCAAAGTAATGCTCAAAATTCTCCAAGCCAGGCTTCAGCAATATGTGAACTGTGAACTTCCAGATGTTCAAGCTGGGTTTGGAAAAGGCAGAGGAACCAGAGATCAAAATGCCAACACTCACTGGATCATCAAAAAAGCAAGAGAGTTCCAGAAAAACATCTACTTCTGCTTTATTGACTATGCCAAAGCCTTTGACTGTGTGGATCACAACAAACTGTGGAAAATTCTTAAAGTAATGGGAATATTGATCACCTTACCTGGCTCCTGAGAAATCTGTATACAGGTCAAGAAGCATCAGTTAGAAACATGGAACAACAGACTGGTTCCAAATTTGGAAAGGAGTACGTCAAAGCTGTATATTGTCACCCTGCTTATTTAACTTACATGCAGTGTACGTCATGAGAAATGCCAGGCTGGAGGAAGCACAGGCTGGAATCAAGATTGACAGGAGAAATATCAATAACCTCATACATGCAGATGACACCACCCTTATGGCAGAAAGCATAAAGGGACTAGGGAGCCCCTTGATGAAAGTGAAAGAGGGGAGTGAAAAAGTTGGCTGAAAACTCAACACTCAGAGAACTAAGATAATGCCATCTGGTCCCATCATTTCATGGCAAATAGATGGGGAAACAGTGGAAATAGTGACAGACTTTATTTTCCTGGGCCTCAAATCACTGCAGATAGTGATTGCAGCCATGAAATTAAAAGACACTTGCTCCTTGGAAGAAAAGCTGTGACCAACCTAGCAGAGACATTATTCTGACAACAGAGGTCCATCTAGTCAAAGCTATGGTTTTTCCAGTAGTCATGTGTGGATGTGTAAGTTGGACTATAAAGAAAGCTGAGCACCAAAGAATTGATGCTTTTGAACTGTGGTGTTGGAGAAGACTCTTGAGAGTCCCTTGGACCACAAGGAGATCCAACCAGTCCATCCTAAAGGAGATCAGTCCTGAGTGTTCATTGGAAGGACTGATGCTGAAGCTGAAACTCCAATACTTCGGATCAATACTGATGCAAAGAACTGACTCATTGGAAAAGACCCTGATGCTGGGAAAGATTGAAGGCAGGAGGAGAAAGGGATGACAGAGGATGAGATGGTTGGATGGCATCATCGACTCAATGGACATGAGTTTGGGTAAACTCCGGGAGTTGGTGATGGGCAGGGAGGCCTGGTGTGCTGCTGTCCATGGAGTTGCAAAGAGTCGGACATGACTGAGCTACTGAACTGAACTCCTTCACTAAAACTTTGGCGTATATCTGTTGATCATCTCATTCCGTACAAATCCTTGTTTATATCCTCAATCATAGTCTTTCACTCAATTTCATTCTTATGATCACATTTTCCTTCTGTTTCTCTGTGTCCATACGTGGTCCTCAAAATACCACCTGTTTCAAATGGATGTGACTGTTGTCTTCTAACTAATACTTTATTTTAAATGTCCCATATCTGCTAATATCATCATAATCATCTGAAAGATGATTTAAGGCTTTAAGATTTAAAATGAACTTTGTTCTATTCTTTAAACCAGTCTTTTTCATTTCTATCCTCATTGTTACCATTTGCTTCTGGTTGTTTTACTTCCTCCTTGAAGTATTTTAGATGAGTTGTGGCTTTTTTAACTGTCTTTCCAAAAACCCTTCCCAATCCTCTTTTTTATTGTTGTTCCATCACTAAGTCATGTCCAACACTCTGTGATCCCATGGACTGTAGGCCGCCAGGCTCCTATGTCCACTCTCTTCCAGAGTTTGCTCAAATTCATGCCCACTGAGTCAGTGATGCTATCTAACCATCTCATCCTTTGCCTCCCGCTTCTCCTTTTGCCTTCATCTTCCCCTTTTGCCTTCATCTTCCCCAGCATTAGGGTCTTTTCCAATGAGTTGGCTCTTTGCATCAGGTGGCCAAAGCATTGGAGCTTCAGCTTCAAGTCACTTGTTCCAATGAATATTCAAGAATGATTTCCTTTATAATAGACTGGTTTGATCTCCTTCCAATTCAAGGGACTCTCAAGTGTCTTCTCAGCACTGCAATTTGAAAGCATCAATTCTTCGGTGCCCAGCCCTCTTTATGGTCCAACTCTCACATCTGTACATGACTACTGAAAAAAACCATAGCTTTGACTAAATGGACCTTTGCCACAAAAGTGATGTCTCTGCTTTTTAATATGTTTTCATCTTTATAGGTTTGTCATAGCTTTCCTTCCAAGGAGCAAGCATCTTTAAATTTCATGACTGCAGTCACCATTTGCAGTGATTTTAGAGCCCAAGAAAATAAAATCTATAACTGCTTCCACTTTTTTCCCTTCTATTTGCCCCATCCTCTAACAAAGTTCAAATGTGTTAATCCTGATATTCAATTTTGTCTAACAACTGCTTCAGGTTTATATTCCGTTGAATCTTCTGTCGCTTAATCGTAAGCCCTTTTTCTTTCCGTATTACCTTCCCCACTTGTGCTTTTCACTTTTGCGCCTTAATGATATCACACAAACATTGTTTCTCCCATGCCATGAACACTGTTTTCCTTTGCTCATGGAATCCTATCTGTCCTTCAAAGCCCAACAGAAGCGACCCTTCTTCGGATCCTCCTTACCCTTCATCTCGTCAGATAAAATGACCTCCCCTATTCTGAAACACAGTAAGGTATTTTATTTCTTTTGGCTTTCATCTTATATTGCGTTGTATCTTTGCTTGAGTTAGAGACTCATTACTATTCATGCTCTATAGGTTCTGAAAGTGTGAAAGTGTTAGTTGCTCAGTCGTGTCCAACTGTTTGCCTCCCTGTGGACTCTAGCCCACCAGGCTCCTCTGTATGTGGGATTCTCAAGGCAAAAATACTGGAGTGGGTTGCCGCTTCCTTCACCAAGGCATCTTCCCAACCCAGGGATTGATGCATTGCATCAGCGGGTCCCCTGCATTGCAGGCAGATTCTTTTTTTTTTTTTTTTCCAGTTTTTAAAACTTTTTTTATTTTTAAATTTTTTAAAGTTTCTATTTTATATTATCTACAAAGATTTTCCCTTAACTTTAAAGTTGAACCACTGCAGACAGTGATTACTTCATCAAACTTGATTTATAAGTAATAATCCATCAGTTTAACGGTAAGAATTTACTGAAACTTTGTCAAGTTTGGTAAAAGGGAGTTCCAAGTCTTGATTTTTTTCTTTTTGGCGGTAATAGCAGCAAGAATCACTCTTGTTACTTCTTTTGCAGGCTGATGCGTTCATGACTTTCAAGGGTCATTAAAAAATAAATAACTTCCAGTTTCAGCAAGCAGAGTTGGGGTACTTGCGGGACTCGGAAACAGCATATGGAATTACTGGACAGCCCACAAGTTCCTAAACGCCTCCACTCAGTCCAAATATCTTCCACTGCAAGTGAACTGTTTGCATTCCTATTGGATGTTACAAGAAATCAACTTTTTTTGTTTTTTCAAAACAAAACAATGAAATTCTAGTTTTCTGTGCTTCCAGTTGGTAGAGGCAGTAGAAGGGAGGAGGGAATTTGGCCTTTCAGTTCCTCCAGGGCAGCCTTACAGCTGCTGTTGGTGCGGGGCTTGTATCGAGGTCCATGGGCCGTGTGGGGTGGATGGGTGTTCGCCGGCTGAACTCTAGAAGGAGGAATGGTGAAGACAGTCTGCTGCGCTGCTGGGAAACTGTTCTGTGGAGACTGCGTACTGCAGGCAGGCGTCGTGGAAGGTGGGGTTGGTGCAAGCGTGGTAAATGGCAGACTGCAGGCAGATTCTTTACCACTTGAGCCACCAGCAAAAACTTATAGGATTCTGAGCATACAGTTTTCCTCAACAAGCATATGTTAAAGGAATAAATTAGTTGAGAAGATCTTCCTCTTTTTAAAAGTGATTGCTTATCACTGAGAGTGTGTGTGTGTTAGTCGCTCAGTCGTGTCCAACTCTTTGTGACCCCATGGACTGTAGCACGCCAGGCTCCTCTGTCCACGTGCTTCTCCAGGCAAGAATACTGGAGCCGGTTGCCATTTCCTTCTCCAGGGGATCTTCCTGACCCAGGGATTGAACCGGAGTCTCCTGAATTTCAGGCAGTTTCTTTACCATCTGACCTACCAGGGAAACTCTTTGAAAGTGATTACTTATCACTGAAGCACACCAATAAGATAAATAAGCTCCAGTAATAAACTGTCTCTCCTGCCTGAGTAGTCTTCTAGAAGGCAAAGTAATTGCTATATGTGCAATGTACTTCTCTTTCTCTCTCATCCAGTTATTGTGGTGAGGATGCACCTTTCTCAGCCAGGCAAATGGAACAGGGGCACCAAGTCATGCACACTCTTGCCTCTGGAGATGTTTACTGTCATTGAGACTGACATGCATGCAAATGCTTGCATGTAAATAAAGGAAATTTTAGCTAGGAACTTATATGAGAAGGATACTACAAATAGAAAAATCACTAAATGAGTAATAGGTTTATAAGCATACTTTTGTAGAATTTTCTTTGTGGAAGTGTTAGTTGCTCAGTTGTGTCTGACTCTTTGCGACCCCATGGACTGTAGCCCATTTCTGTCCATGGAGTTGTCCAGGCAAGAGTACTGGAGTGGGTAGCCATTCTCTTCTCCAGAGGACCTTCCCCATCCGTGGATAGAACCTGCATCTCCTGCATTGCAGGCAGATTCTTCATTGTCACCAGGGAAGTCCAGAATATTCTTTATAGAACCTTAAAAAAAAATCATTTAATAGTTTCTACCCTATCATCTCCCTGAAATTTAGTATAGCAAATATAGTGATATTTTCTTGATTAAATCTCAGAATTATACAAATCTTGCAGAAATAGTGTATTTATTTCCCATAAAGCTACTTAGGCTGTATAACATCCAATTTGTTTGATTGGGGCTGGAATTTTGAATCACAAGTGAGTATAAATTATAATATTACAAATTATATTGGTGAAAAAATATTTTAAAGACACAGTGAAAGGGGATTTATTGTTTTCTTTTTGAACAAGGGTTTACAGTGAGGTGTGTCTGCATGAAGAAGTATAATCTTTGTTATAACCCATATAGTAGGTTCTCAAACTACTGCACAATTGCACTCATCTCACAAGCTAGTAAAGTCATGCTCAAAATTCTCCAAGCCAGTCTTCAGCAATACATGAACCGTGAACTCCCAGACGGTCAAGCTGGTTTTAGAAAAGGCAGAAGAACCAGAGATCAAATTGCCAACATCCACTGGATCATAGAAAAAGCAAGAGAGTTCCAGAAAAACATCTATTTCTGCTTGATTGACTATGCCAAAGCCTTTGACTGTGTGGATCACAATAAACTGTGGAAAATTCTGAAAGAGATGGGAAAGCCAGACCACCTGACCTGCCTCTTGAGAAATCTGTATGCAGGTCAGGAAGCAACAGTTAGAACTGGACATGGAACAGCAGACTGGTTCCAAATAGGAAAAGGAGTACGTCAAGGCTGTATATTGTCACCCTGCTTATTTAACTTCTATGCAGAGTACATCATGAGAAATGCTGGACTGGAAGAAGCACAAGCTGGAATCAAGATTGCCAGGAGAAATATCAATAACCTGAGATATGCAGATGACACCACCCTTACGGCAGAAAGTGAAGAGGAACTAAAAAAGCCTCTTGATGAAAGTGAAAGAGGAGAGTGAAAAAGTTGGCTTAAAGTTCAACATTCAGAAAATGAATATCATGGCATCTGGTCCCATCACTTCATGGGAAATAGATGAGGAAACAGTGGAAACAGTGTCAGACTTTATTTTTCTGGGCTCCAAAATCACTGCAGATGGTGACTGCAGACATGAAATTAAAAGACACTTACTCCTTGGAAGGAAAGTTATGAGCAGCCTAGATAGTATATTCAAAAGCAGAGACATTACTTTGCCAACAAAGTTCCATCTAGTCAAGGCTATGGTTTTTCCAGTGGTCATGTATGGATGTGAGAGTTGGACTGTGAAGAAAGCTGAGTGCTGAAGAATTGATGCTTTTGAACTATGGTGTTGGAGAAGACTCTTGAGAGTCCCTTGGACTGCAAGGAGATCCAACCAGTCCATTCTGAAGATCAGCTCTGGGATATTTTGGAGTGAATGATGCTGAAGCTGAAGCTCCAGTACTTTGGCCACCTCATGTGAAGAGTTGACTCATTGGAAAAGACTCTGATGCTGGGAGGGGTTGGGGGCAGGAGGAGAAGGGGACGACCGAGGATGAGATGGCTGGATGGCATCCCTGACTCTATGGACGTGAGTCTGAGTGAACTCCGGGAGTTGGTGATGGACAGGGAGGCCTGGCGTGCTGTGGTTCATGGGCTCGCAAAGTGTCGGACACGACTAATTGACTGAACTGAACTGAATAGGTGCTCAGTATATGTTGGCCGCTTGATGACAGTTGAAGAACCCATCTGCCTGTGAAGATCTATGAAATAGTGATATTTAAAATTGAGTTTTGGAAAGAAAAGTCTAGTTAAATATAGAGGAATGTATGCATACTACTCTGGAGAATTTAAAATATTCAAATTGGCAAGACAAACATAGTTTTGAAAAGTTAACTATACAATATAATCCTAAGAGGGAGTCCCATAGTATATAATTTTAAAATATTAAATATATTCCTAGGTTTTCTTTCCTTTTAGTACTCTGCTCCAGCTCAACCCAGACAAGAAAACAGGTACATTCTTTCTGATTTGAAAGGACTCTCTTGTCATTAGCCCATGCCAAATTGATAGTTTTTATAGCCTGACAAGAGACCAAGTCTTCATTACATAGAGGGAAACACTTAAATCATCCGAAGATGGCTGTTCTGTACTGAGGAAAGTTTGCCGTTGACTGCTGGAGATTCTGTCTCACTTCCCAGGTGGCAAGGGTTAGTTTTTCTTCAGAACTGACAATTTCCACCTTGGAGTGGGTAGATTAGATTGGGAATGTATAGGAGGGGAGCTTGTCAAGGAAATTCACGGAGCAGAATTGATAAGTTCTAAAGGGAATTCTAACTTGGTCCCCAGATTGAATCATAGATGCTCATACTTTATGGATTTAAACAACTGTGCAGAAGATACAAAGTAAGAAGCAGAAGAAAGAGCAGAAAGTAGAAGCTATGGAAGGAAAATATACCAGAAAAGGCATACAACTCTATGTCTTGTCCAGGGAACCCATCATTTGTTGAGTTGTGAATAAAATACCAATTTGGGGAGTAACTGTGATAATGACTGATTTTTTTCGAGACATTTCTGTAATACTGATTCGTAGAGTATGAATACTCGACTGCATTAAAATTCTGGAATTACAGGGAGCAGTTCTGGTAACAGTGGAAATTCGTTCTTGTGTCTCTGTACTTGTTGTTGCCACCCAGCCCCAGGCTGGATGAGTCTATATGGGATTCTTATGATTCTCTTATAAAAAAGAGAAACTTGGTAAGAAATTAGCTATTGATGGGTATGAATTTAAAGTGAGTATGAAGTTAGAAATGTAGTTATAAAGGGATTTATTTCACTTAAAACCAGGCTATCATTTATTTTTTTCTTTTTTTAAAGATTTTTAAAAGTTTATTTTTAATTGAAGGATAATTGCTTTACAGAATTGTGTTGTTTCCTATCATTTATTTTGAAACTTTTGCTGCTTTCATTCACTGCTTCATAGTTAAAACAGTTTGCTGCAGATTGAAATATCTTCTTGAAGTCTTATTTATATTCTGCATACAGATTTGTGATAATCTAGGCTTAACCATCAATTCTTGGAATTTTTCATATTGATTACGTGTCAGCCTTTTCACACTGATTTTGTTCTACAATGTAATAACCATTTTCAAAATGAGATAGATTCTTACATTAGTGTTTTGTTCTATTGCTCTAAATATTTATCAGCCTCATATATGTTCTACTAATATATGGATTTATAGAAGACTCTAAAAGGAAAAAAAAACACAGGAAATAAATATAATTACCTTGATATAATATTGACAGCTGACACTTCTATCATAGTTACTAATTTTTAAACCCAGTTTGAATTGCCTTACATTCAGTAATTTATTTAAATTTCAGGAAAACCATATAAATTTGGACTATTATTGCTTCTACTTTTCAAGTGAGAAAAGTGAGAAACTAAGGGGTTAAATACTTTTGCTGAGTAAACATAGAGGTTAATGCCAGAACCAGGATTTGAATCCAAGAAATCTGATTCCCTGGAACTTCCTACTTTCCGCTTCTATAACTAAATGATTCTTGATTGATCCATAGATAAAGTATGTAGCTATGTTACTTCAAAGCTGTATTTCGATATGATTATTTATAAGATGGGTGTACCACCTTTACTAGACTATGAACCTGTAAGTACAAGAACCTTGTTTTATTAACTTTGTCATATATGGTGCTCAGTAAAATTTCTAGTATTCCTGAATTGCAACTTATTATTGCTCTGAGATATTTTATCCAAGAGACTTCTACTTCAAAATCAGTTTTAGATCCATAAAACTTTTAGATTGACTGAAGAAAAAATGCAGTTGTAGCCTGTAAGTGAAGTATTGCATTCATAATTCTCTTATTTCTTAATTATTTTTAAGAATAAAACAGCATGAATGAAGACTATTTTTGACTGACATAGAATAATTTTAGAATCATGTTACTTGTTGAAACCTTTTTCTTTTCTTTTTTAAAAATACTCTTTCTTACAGGGTGCTGCTTTAATTAGAATGCTGGCTAATTTTATGGGCCATTCAGTGTTTCAAAGGGGTTTGCAAGTAAGTAAAATGTTTTCTATTTTCTTTTACATTTTTCCTTATTCTTGTGTTTATTTAAAGATATTTCACAGCTTGGGAAATTGCTAATACAAAATTGCTGAATTTTATGGGAAACTATAAGGTAAGTAAGGTAAGCAGTGTCTTACCATACGACAAATGAAAAAGGTAGATAAGATTCTGTATCAACCCACAAAACTCCAAAGGTTATATCATTTAGAATCTCTTTAATATGCATTTTAAAATTGAAGTAATTTTCAAATATAGCAGATCCTAAATAGTCTATATATGATTTCACAAAAGTCTATTTCTCTTTTCTTCCTTTTAAAAGTTTATATAAAATGAAAGCAAATATTGTTAGCCTTCTTGGAGTTATGCACTGTTTGAGAAATTCTTAACACTTTTTCAGATATGTGCCTTTTACATTGTTTGCTGTTTTAGTGTTGATATACAGAGATTATTATTTTTTCCAAATAAGTGTTTTTGTTTAATTAGGAAATACAGTACTTAAATAAAGAAGGAAAAAAAGAAACAGTTTTATTATAATACATTTACAGTATGAAACATGGAATCTAGAAGCAGATTCTTAGAAAAGGAAGATTCTTAAATTCTTGAAAGCAAACACAAAAATAGAAAAATAGAATTTTTATTCCATTGAATCTGTTGGAGTAAATCATGTTCCTAGCAGCTGTGATTGATGAATTATTTATGATGCATTCTGCTACTTAGAAGTGTCCTTTAAAGTAAATTGATGTTCACCTGAAATACAATTATGCTAAGACAGAGAGAGCAATCAATCTTATCTTTTTCAGTGAGCTTTTCATTTTGAAATTTAAATAAACTGCATGTGGGATCAGGTCATGTTTTAGTAGTCTAATTCTATCTTTACCCAAAATAAACTAAATGATAAAATACAAAACAAGAGTTAAGTATGTTATGAGAAAGCTATAAATACTTAACACAAGAGAAAAAAATATATAAGTTCCTTGAAGAATAATTTTCCTTAGAAAATATTTTTACCAAATTGTTCCAGCTGGAGTTGGAATTACTTTAATCAGCTCTTTCCATTAGGGCCACTTTTGGAATTGCTGAATTCCGCTGAATCTGTTTGCCAAGTACTAAAGTCTCTGTTCTGATCACATAGTTAGAAAAATCCTTTTTTTTTTTTCCTCTGTGAGTGACCTCCATGAATATCAACTATCTGGAGAAACGTCCTTCCTTATCCCCACTCCTTTGTTTTTCCCACTGAAGTTGTAGCATGACAGTACAGTTTCGGAAAATAGCTGAGCTTTCATAAGAGTTCCACAAATTGAATTTAATTTCCTGGTAGCAAGCTGATGTGAAATCGCTTTCTGTATACAATTTTTATTTAATTTTATTTTTCTCGTTTGTGTGTTTAGATTTTCTTGGAAGATTGAATAACAATACTTATCTCTAAAGGATTTTTTTTTTTGCAATGTTTTTCTTTTTCTTATTATACTTTCTGTGGTATGCAAAATAGAACAATTTTGAATACAGCCTTTTCTACTGACCTGGTCTGTCCAGTTTTATCTGTAACAGTTAGACCCTACCCTCTAACTCCCATGATATTAACCTTTCATTTGAAGCCTGTATTAATGTGTGCCTTTGTGCTGTGGTACTTGATTTGGTTAAGTTCCAACTGAGGGACTCTGTGTTTGTCAACATTGCATTGCATTTCCCTGTGACATCTCATTGATCAGATAGATCTTTATCCTTCAGTACTTTCCTTGCCGCTTTATTTATACTCATCACTCAAACTGATTTAGTGTATCATCAGCAGTTTGGATTAGTTTACAGTAGATTCCAGTGTCTAGGTGATAAATTATCATCTCTTGTGCATGAAGATGCATGGGATACGGTTTGAAAATGACCTCCTGAACAGACACTTCATGTCGCGGTGCTGAGTGGTCACAGAGTTGATATTAATATATTTCCCATCCACAAGCCCCTGGGGAATCTTGGTTTACCTGTTGCTGAAAGAGCTAATCTAGACTGTCAGTGCTTATCTTTGCTGGAAAATCTATTAATTGTTTTTATATTAACAATGGCTATTTCTGTGTTGACAAGTGGAAGTTTATATTTGCACACAGACCCAAGGTTAGATTTACAAGTGTAGGCATCCTAAATTGCAAATACTATTTTTTTCATATATTCTCCCCCCATCCCATCATCCTTCTCTTTCTTTCTTCTTCCCTCCCTCCATATTTCCATTTTATTTATTTTTTTTAGTACTTGGACCTTAGCCCTGATATTCCATACCTGAACAATATTATAATGCTGGTTTCTTCTAAAACTTCGTTTCTCTTGAATCTTTTAGTCCTTGTGATCCATCTTAAGATCTTTTGGGAACAAGGAAAATGTTTTTTTACAAATACATTCACAAATAAATAAAACAATATATTTATGCAATATTAAATTTAAAATATAAAAACATGATAACATTATATAAATAGATATAAAGTAAAATATTATATTTATATAATAAATATAATAAAAATGATATAAAGGTAGATGAGTTCACATGTTTATATTTAACTTAGCAAGTACCTGAGTATTGATTCAGCTACATATTTCTTAACTTTTATAATATTTTGTATTGGACAACATATTTCAAGTTTCAACTTATACATATATCCCTCAGTAGAAAGAGGCTCCAGAGACTTTTTGAGAAAAGTTTTGTTTCTAGTATCCATATAATCCATTCAATCAGCTATCTGAATATCTGGTAAATGGTTTAATAATGAATAATCACAACTTTCCTTGGTCTGATCTTCTTGATTTTTTGGTCTTATTTTTTGGCCCTTATTTCTTGAATGTTGTGTGATGCTTAAATGTTAAGTTTTGCATAATTTTAAAAATAAGTTGCCTCAAAACTTCTTTTAGTATGTAACAGACAGAACACACGTTCTGTCTACTTAGACTGTAACAGATAGCGTAGGGCTTCTCAGGCGGCTCATTGGATAAAGAATCCGTCTGCAATGCAGGAGACCACCTGCAATGTAGGAGACTGCCTGAAATGCAGGAAACCCAGGTTCCATCCCTGGGGCAGGAAGATCCCCTGAACAAGGAAATGGCAACCCACTCCAGTATTCTTGCCTGGGAAATCCTATGGACAGGGGAGTCTGGCAGGCTCCAGTCCATTAGAGTCGGACATGACTGAAGCGACCGAGCACCATTAATAAGTCAGTCTCCATTTTGTTTCAATGGTTAAATTGAAAGTGAAATAGAGCAAATGAAGTGAACCTTTGTGGATTATGTATGCCACTTGTAAATAATACATTTTTTCAAACACAGAAATATTTATCTTTTTGCAATTCTGTATAGCTACTGTTCTTCCATAGTAGATTACCCAAAACAATTGCTGGAATATTTTGGGACACAAGAGGCAACGGAATAAGTAGGGAGAAACATTTCTTATTCTTTTTTAAAACTTTTTCCTTTGTGTTGGGGTATAATTGATTAACAGTGTTGTGATAGTTTCAGGTGAACAGCAAAGGGACTCAGCCACACATATAGATGTATCCTTTCTCCCCCAAACGCCCCTGCCATCCAGTCTTCCAAATAACATTAAGCAGGGTTTCATGTACTATACAGTACGTCGTTGTTGGTTATCCATTTTAAGTATAGTAGTGTGTACATGTCCATCCCAAACTTCCTAACTATTCCTTCCCCCCATGTTTTACCCCTGACAACCATTATTCTTGTTCCTAATTAATGATGGGCTTTCTGCTAGTCACTAAACAGTTTGGGTTTGATACTTTAATTTAGGACAACTGTTTCAATTTAATGGGAGAATTTAGCTAGCGTTCCTGAATCTTCAGTTACTCATCTGCATGGTGAGACTATATGGCTTTGCCCCTGCTGGGAGAGTTAGAGGAGTAGCAGTCAGGAAAACCACTGCTAGATTTCAAAATTTTGGTATCACAGAGAAAACACCCATACATTCAACGTAGTTCTAGTCAGGTTTTGGGAGAGCGTGGAATCAGATGTGTTTGTTCAATTCACCACTGTAACCGAGAGTCCTCGGAGCCTTCTGTGCTCTGTGTTCTGAGTATCTTCTTAGTTCGCCTCATGCTCAGCCTCTATTACTGCAAGAGTCGCTGAATCTTTCTGAAACGCTCACATCTTTAAGTTCCTAGGTTTCTTATAGTTTAAGTACACATAGTAATTTGTGCCCATTTGCACAATGTTTGAACATATGATCAATAAATTTGGATCTACTTCTTTTACCTTGTTTTTATAATTTAAGCTTCCACAGCTCAAATCCTCATTCTTACCAAAGTGCTCTAGACTTATTTTTAAAGTAAATTATTCAGAGAAGGATTCTTATAGATAGAATTGCTTCACATGACTTTGACCTTTCTTAGTTGATTTTTACTTGTTTTCATCTCCCTAGTTACATTTTTTATAATTTTTCTTTGAGTTTTTAGAAATAAAAGAATAAAGGTATAATTTTAGTTTTTACATTCTCAGATATCATTGACGCAGTAGCTATTAAAAAATAATTAGTACATACTACTACTGTTTTTTTCTTTTCTTTTTTATTTTGAAACAAAACAATATTGCTTTAATGATTTGAACCTGGCAGTACTGTTCTTTATGTTGTTAAGAGGCAATACCAGGGAACTAAAATTGTAAAGAAAGATCACCGTTAAACATGATATAAACACTTCAAAATCGGTCAGAGAGTGAGTCACCTTCCTGCTCATCCAATGAAGGTAATTCAATATCATTTAAAATATGGTTGAATAAAGAAAGATTTCTTTTGATTAGTATTTAACTGCTCTTTTCCATAAGGTAACCTACAAAAAGATGTTTGGCTCCAATTATCAGGGTGGAAATTGCTTATGCAAATCAATGTAAGGCAATGAGGTGTGGATAAGAAGTAAATATCATTATTATTGGTTGTGCTCATAAAATTCTGATAGCCTGAAGGTAATGACAGCACAAAGCTATAGGGGTTATGGCAACACCATACTCAATAACCTGGGTTCCATGGGAAGCTACATGTTAATATGTGTACACAGGATTTTTATTTGAAAACTGAAAGCTTATGTTCGTGAGACAGTGGTTTGCTCCCTCGCATGTAAGTTTTTAGATAAATGGGAAGTCAGAAAATAACAGAGGAACAGAGACAGTGTATGTCAAAGTTAATTTCCTTTCTGAAGAGTTACTATTGTGTTTTTAATCAGATGGTAGCTGAATCATGCTTCATCTAAAACTGAATGACCATAGGCAGGTTCTGTTCATATTTTCCCGTTTCACTTAAATCACTGTGCAGTTTTAGGTATGCTATAGGTAGAAAGATTAATTAACTCTTCATGATAATTTTTTGTCATCAGTCAATACCGTATCATAATAATACTATCATTGATCATGTTTAATCATTGGATTTGACCTAATTAGCATTTAACTTATTAAAGACAAACTACAAAGCTAAACTCACTGAGTATGCTATAGAGAAGAAAATATTAATTTTAAGGAAAGATTCTATGAATTTGAGAATCAAGAATACTATCTCTAATAAAAAGCAAGTATTTTAAAAACATAAATAGCAAAAACTATTCATATTTTTAATCAGAGAAAAATAACTTCTATTCGTCAGTTTTAATTAATTTGCTTATATACAGCTACTGGTTGAATTCTTATCATTTTGCCTCTGAAATAAATGTTGTTAGTTGACTACTGTGACTATACAGCATTAACTAAAATGCCTTCATTGGTAGTGACATATACCTCTATTTTTTTATCCCACAAGCATTTACCTAGGTTAATGGGAGGTCTTAGAAATTTATTCTTACTGGTTTCTTTTACCTGTTAGTCAAGAGCTCAAGATATATTCATCTTGTGAAAGTGTTAGTCACTCAGTCATATCCGACTCTTTGCGACCCCATGGACTGTAGCCCACCAGGCTCCCCTGCCCACGGAATTCTCCAGGCAAGAGTACTGGAGTGGTTTGCCATTCACTTCTCCAGCAGATCTTCCCAACCCAGATATTGAACCTGGGTCTCCTGCTTTGCAGGCAGATTCTTTACCATCTGAGTCACCAGGGAAGCCCTATATTCATTTTAACTAATAGGATTTACACTGTAAAAGATGTTTTTGATAATTTTATTTAAAATACATTTGTGCAATGATTTGACATATTAGACTGATGTATGACATATATATGTGTGTGTGTGTGTGTGTGTATGTTGGTCTGTGTAAATATGTAAATATGCACTACTTGGATATGTATACCTATCTACAAACACTCTCTCCTTGTAAACATTACCATTTGGTTATATTACTAGTTCAGAGGTACAACAAACTTGCCTTAGGGGCATTTTCCTCTAACCTAATTAGCTCTTGCATCAGCAGTTTTCTTTCGTTTCCTTTTTTATTTTTTCTCTTATATTATGCTCTAGTTTCAGAATGTTCATGTAATAGCCCAGAACTATATATTTGGCAATATTGAAAGCTTTGATGCTAAAAAAACCCTTCCAGGTTGGGAAGATTCTTTTTAACTCCTATTTTCATAATTGCTAGATGATTCTAGAACATAGTTTAGTAGTAGTAATATGGCATAGATGTACATAATAATTTTAGTTTTTTTCCTAGTTGACAAGCATTTACATTGCTTTCCAATACTGGTAAAATAAATAACACTGAAATAATTTTAAAATTATATATTTACCCATTGATTTTGATTTTCTTTTGATCTATATTTCTGGAAACACATTACCAATTTTTTCTTCTAAGATATTAAGTCAAGACATAATTTAGAAAGAAAGTTTGAAAGTTCTATTTTTATGATACACTAAGCAAACAACATTGTGTCTTATTTGCAAAATAAATTTCTCACCAATTTAATAAGTAAAAAATTGCTGTTTCAGTGTATGTATTTTTATCACAAATGAGATTGAGAATTTTTCATGTATTCTCTCGCCTCTCCATGTGACTATGTTTAAAAAAATTAAAGTTTTCCTTTTTTCACGTTAAAACTATTCATAAATAGTTATAGAAATAATGAACTGTAATATATTTATACTAATTCTTTTTCCTCTTTGATATCTAAATGTCAAAATTAAGTTGTGAAAAGCCATATGTTATAAATAAGTGGCTTAAGAGTGCTATAAAGACCTATCCTAAGTTATGTGTTTGGAATCTATCTTACAAAAGGTTCAAATGTATTCAAAATTCCATGTTGCTCTACCTCTGTATTTCTGTCTATGGAAGAGAAGGCTCCGTGTTAGTATAGCACACAAAGAAATGGGGATATCCGTGCGTCATCCTGCCTCTTATTTCCTTTTGCAACCAGTCTCTTGTACTCACTTTTTCACTTCTGCTCAAAGTCTCTGATTATGTTACAGATCATTCCTCCCCCCTTAAGAGCAATAGCTCATTTTAGTGTCAAAACCTTCCCTTAGTGCTTTGTGCTAATAAACCAAACTATGATTTCCCTTCCTGCCTCTCTTTAGATCCATGTAGTTCACACATCAAATATGTTCAGTCACTCATTTATTCCGCACATGCTGCATGGCCACACAGTGTCAGACACCGTGATATGTACCAAGTATGTAAATATTCAGGGTATGCTACACACAACAGATATGCCCCCTGGTCTCATGGATCGTATTTTTGGACAAGATTGATGCTAAAAAGGAAAAAAGGCAAATACAGATATATTTCCTAAGTGTCATAAATACTAGGCAGGAAAAAAATAGGATGTTGTGATAGAATATATAAGATGGGTGGGTCAGGCAACTTTAGACTGAGTGTTTAGAAAATCCTTCTTGAGAAGAGAGCATGTGTCCTGAGGTCTGAAGGATGAGAAAGGGGGTTGAGGGAGATCATTCTGGGAAGATGGAAGGGCTTGCACAAAGGGCTGAGGGAGGAACTCAGTGTGTTCAAAGAAAAGAAAAGAGCTAGTGTAGATGAGCAGAGATAGTCAGGACAAGAGATAGGAGAACGGGAGCTAATTATGCAATGCCAAAGCGCACTGTGCTTAGGAAGGTTGGGTCTTATTCTGAGTGCAGTGGGAGGTGATTCACCAATTTTAAAACTGGGATGCAACCTGGTTCTATTTATACTTAAAATAATTATTTGGCTAATTATAGTAATACATTTGTACTGAGGCAATCAGTATACCAGTAGGGGAATCAGGTAAAAAAAATTAGGAAGATGGTTTAATAGCTGGGTGAGAGATGGTAAAGGCTTAAAGAGTCACTAGATATATAGAGACATAGATAGAGTCAGTGTTTTTGAAGGTAGGATGAAATGAACCTAGGGATAGATTGGCTGAAGAGTGTGGTAGGAGAGATCCACAAGAGTGAGGTATGAGAGGAGGAAAAGGCAACTAAGAATGATTCTAAAGTTTCCGGGTTGGAAGCCTGAACCTTAGTCCTGAAGGGCTATATTGTTGGAGGTGGAAGGAAGAGAAGGTGCTAGTGAAAGAGGCTGTGTCAAGTTAAGTGTCAGCTGATCAGTCATGTTCGACTCTTTGCGACCCCATGGACTGTAGCCCCCCGCTAGGACCCTCTGTCCATGGGATTTTCCAGGCAAGGGTACTGGAGTGTGTTGCCATGCCTTCTCCAGGGGATCTTCCTGACCCAGGGATCGAACCCACGTCTCCTGCATTGCAGGCAGATTCTTCACCATCTGAGTCACCAGTGGAAAGTATAAAGAGGCAGGCAGAATGCCAGTGGTATGCTGTTACTCATATTAAGAAAAAAAACATATTTCAAGAATAAGAAAGTGGCCAAGGAGGTTAAATGCAGCTGAGAGGTGGGATAAAATAAAGACTGAAAAGTGTTCCTTTTGGCAGTTTGCATATTTAATGACTTTAGTGGACTGTGTTAAAGGGTGGGAGGGGGGAAATGTCTAAGAAGAGACAGTGTATCTAGGATAAAATTTTTAAAATTTGCCAAGGAAGGAGATCAGAAAAACAGAGGAGGTAGAGGGCGAAGGAAAGTTTGCTTTAAAAAATAAAAAACTGAAAAGAAAAATAAATAAATAAATAAATAAATAAAAAACAAAAAAAAATAAATAAAATGCTATAGCTGAAAAAAAAAAATGGTAGACAGGTGTGCTAGTTTTAGGCTGGTGGAGAAGGAGTCAGGACAGAAGTTGATTGCACTGGAGAAGAAAGAGATAACAGGGGCTTTAGTTCTCGAGACAGTAAAAAGGCAGGTCTTCTGTAAGAGAGACCCTTGCCAGAAATTTGGAGATGTGGAATTCAGAAAATAAGGGAGTTGATTTTCTGATGAATTCTATTTGTTTATTTATGTCACACCGTGAGGCTTGTGGAACTGTAGTTCCATAACCAGGGGTCAAACCCAGCCCACAGCAGTGAAAGCACTGAGTCCTAATGGCTGGACCACCAAGGAATCCCAAAATCTGTGTTTTAGTGTTCTGTTTGAGGCAAGGTCACTAGCTGAAAGGGAGGTCATGCTGCGTGGTAGAGAGGTCTGAAGACTGAGAACTGGGTTGAGTAGGCAGTCACGGCTGCCTGGCAGTCCTCAGTGCCTATTTGAGTTTGGCAATTATGAATTTATAATAATACTCAACTGCTCAAATTGCATCATTTTTCTCCTGTGATGTTAAGCTATACTTCTGCAAATTTTTAAGAAGCAAATACTTGAGTTTGTCCAGGATTGGGGTTGTTGCCAGGTAGTCTAATTGCAAAACAGAGCTGCAAAGGAGATGAGGCTATCTGCTAGAAACTGATTCAGATACAACTATAACAGAAGCTGAATAACCAGGGAAACAAAACCAGGAAGGATCTGATAGGTAACTATCTATCTAGGTAACAGTGTCAACAGTATTATTTATATAATATAATATAATATAATATATCATTTATATTAGTAAGTGTATGTGATTTTAACATTTAATGAAAGGCATCCCCATGCTTCTGAGCCTACGGGAAATTTAATCTGTCCTTAGGGAATTGCCCTGATGTCACTCCCACTAACAGGAGAATGTTCTAGGGAGCTTTGTCAGTCCAGAACACATGGTGAAGAGCCCTGTGTTCACATCCACGCTGACAAGCAGTCGTGGGCGTTTCAGGGAAGAGTTGAGACAGAGTTCTTGCTTGAGTTGTTGGTCTGTCTCTTGCTCAGGCCTTGCCTTTCTGGTGCCCTGCAGGTGACCCTTGTCGCATTGCTGCTCACCTAGGTATGGCTCTTTTGTGCTGAGGAGCTGACTAGTGCTTGCCCGCCGTCTCATCAGTGGCCTCATCACCTCAGAAGACCTCTGTGAAACGCAGACTTTAGCGTCCAGGCCTCTTTCTTTCCTCAGACTTGGGTAGGGGAGGTTTCTAAGCTTTTCTCACATATAGAGAAACTTTGATCTCAATTTTTTTCTTGCAGTTTTACCTTTTTAAAACTAAAAATAAGATTCCTCTGAGCACTTTCCTCTTACAGGTTAGTCCATTTAATTTCCCTACCTTGGTTCTCTAGAACATTTTGACTTCTCTTGGAGACGAGGTTGAGGAAGATGTTGACTCCAGACAATTTTTCCCCTTGAGCTTGGTCTTAAAATAACTAGTTTCTCAGCTTCTTTGGGTGGCAGACTTTTTTTTCCCCCTAAATGCTTTACTTGTTTTATGTCATTTTCTATGCACACTGTTCTCAAGTAAGTACTATATTATCTACTTTTTCCAGTTGAAGAAATTAAGGCTTAGAGAAATTAGATATTTTACCCAAGATCACACGGCTGTTAAAGATTGGCTTGAATTCTTAGTTTTCCTGAATATGCATATCATAATCTCTTTCTCAATTGAGTTTCATTTTCTTCTCAGTGACTCACCAGCGCTGAGTAAGAAAGCTCCATGTACATGGCTTGCAGTCAGTGGGCATCTTGATTTACAAAAGGCAGTGTATTTTTACCAGCCAGGATATATTTCATCTATTTTGTGAGCTTGCTGTGGTCAAAACCCTTTACCCAGGCCTTCGAAGAAAGGAATGCGCAAACTTCAGTTTTACCAATAGATTCACTTTATGTCTCAGTAATTCTTCAAGCTACAGTAGAAGTGAGAGGTGGGGATATTTGAGTACCCAGAATACCCCTATAGACTTACATTCACACTACTTTGCTGACAGGTGTTAAGACCCTGTCCGGTTGTTCTGGAATGGCAGTGCAAATCCAACAGCAGCAATATTGCCTCTCTGGTGATGCTCCTGCATGTTGGGGCATTGATGGTATGGTCTAAAATTGCTAAATAAGAGATATGTGAAAACAGAGCTGAATTGAGAACATGCTACTGTCTATAATTTAAGACAAACAAACAAAACATCTTTCATGGCCTAGCAGGTTGTTTTGATGTAAAATTTTCTGGCATATTCACAACTTTAAGAAAGAATACTGATGTTTACAAAATTTATACTCATTAGGTGGCACAAGGGATTTTTAAAAGCGTAAAATACCTTTTTGTTCCTACAGAAATATGAGTACTTCTGTAACTAAGCAACTTCTGAAAGTTAATTTAAGTTAAACACATATTAAAAAAATCAAACTGGCCTGCAAACAATGATATAACTGACTTTTCAACTATTATTGCTCTAGCTGTTCAAACAACATTCCTTCTGAAATTCCATTTTTCATTGTATCTTGTAGTCAGAAACTACTGTACCTCAAAATGTTTGATAATGTTTTCTATTTTTACTGCGTTTCCTCTTGGAAACTGTTATAATTTAATAACAAACATTTAATAATTATTTATACCTTTCTATCCTGTTCTTATTTAATAGAATTAAAATACAAGCATGCTGTTATTTTCCATAATGCCTTTTCAATACTTTGCTACTCACTTTTACTTAATTTCATAATGTCCAGCTAGTCTTTGTGTATTAACCAAACTATTATTTTGAGCTACAGCCTAGATTTCTTGTGATTCAGTTGGTCAGATGTCACTGTTTCAGTCTCTTACTTCTGTTTCTCAAGGTCAGGGAATGTAGAAACGTCGTCTGAAATGCATGGCCAGGCTTCAAATGCTTTTTTTAAAAAAATAATTTATTTTTTATTGAAGGATAATTGCTTTACAGAATTTTGTTGTTTTCTGTCAAACCTCAACATGAATCAGCTGTAGGTATACATATATCTCCTCCCTGTTGAACCTCCCTCCCATCTCCTGCCCCATCCCACCCCTCTAGGTTGATCCAGGGCCCCTGTTTGAGTTTCCTGAGCCATACAGCAAATTCTCATTGGCTATCTGTTTTGCATATGGTAATATAAGTTTCCATGTTACTCTCTCCATACACCTCACCCTCTCCTCCTCTCTCCCATGTCCGTAAGTCTATTCTCTATGTCTGTTTCTCCACTGCTGCTCTATAGATAAATTCTTCAGTATCATTTTTCTAGATTCTGTTTATATACATTAGATTATGATATTTATCTTTCTCTTTCTGACTTACTTCACTCTGAATATTAGGTTCTAGGTTCATCCACCTAATTAGAACTGACTCAAATGCACTCCTTTTTGTGGCTGAGTAATATTCCATTGTGTGTATATACCACAACTTCTTTATCCATTCATCTGTTGATGGACATCTAGGTTGCTTCCATGTTCTAGCTATTGTAAATAGGGCTGCAGTGAATAATGGAATACCTGTGTCTCTTTCAATTTTGCTTTCCTCATGGTATATGCCTAGGAGTGGGATTGCTGGGTCATATGGTGGTTTTATTCTTTTTTTTAAGGGATCTCCGTTCTGTCTCCCATTGTGGCTGTATCAGTTTATATTCCCACTAACTGCAAGAGCGCTCCCTTTTTCCACACCCTTTCCAGCATGTATTGTTTGTAGACTTTTCAATGATGGCCATTCTGACCAGTGTGAGGTGATATCTCATTGTGGTTTTGATTTGCATTTCTCTAATAATGAGTGATGTTGAGCATCTTTTCATGTGTTTGTTAGCTATCTGTATGTCTTCTTTGGAGAAATGTCTCTTTAGGTCTTTTCCTCACTTTTTGAGTGGGTTGTTTGTTTTTCTGTTATTGAGTTGTATGAGCTGCTTTAATATTTTGGATATTAATCCTTTGTCTGTTGTTTCATTTGCTATTATTTTCTCCCATTCCAAGGGTTGTCTTTTCACCTTGCATATAGTTTCCTTTGCTGTGCAAAAGCTTTTACATTTAATCAGGTCCCACTTGTTTACTTTTGCTTTTATTTCCATTACTCTAGGAGGTGGGTCATAGAGGATCTAGCTTTAATTTATGTCATTGAGTGTCCAGAGAAAGACTTTGACAAAATTCAGCACCCATTTATGATTAAAACTCTTCAAAAAAATGGGCATAGAAGGAACCTGCCTCAACATAGTAAAGGCCATATATGATAAGCCTATAGCAAACATTAGTCTCAGTGGTGAAAACTGAACGCATTCTGCCTAAGATCAGGAAGAAGACAAGGGTGTCCACTTTCACCACTATTATTCAAGATAGTTCTGGAAGTCCTGGCTACAACAATCAGAGAAGAAAAAGAAATAAAAGGAATCCAGATCAGAAAAGAAGAAGTAAAGCTCTCACTGTTTGCAGACGACAGTTTTGATCCCTGGGTCAGGAAGATCCCCTGAATAAGGAAATGGCAACTTACTCCAGTATTCTTATCTGGAGAATTCCGTGGACAGTATAGTTCAAGGGATTGAAAAGAGTTGGACATGACTGAGTGACTAACACTTCAGGCCAGTCGTTGGACTCATTGGGAAGGCTGGAGAATCAGGCTTACAAAACAGATAATAATAACTAAGAAAGCATTGCAGGGGCTTCCCAGGTGGCACCTGTGGTAAAGCACCCAATGCAAGAGACAGAAGAGATATGGGTTCAGTCCCTCGGTTGTGAAGATTCCTCTGGAGGAGGGCATGGCAACCCACTCCAGTATTCTTGCCTGGAGAATCTCTGTGGACAGGGGAGCCTGGCAGGCTACAGTCCATGGGGTCACAAAGAGTTGCGCAGGACTGAAGCCACTCGGCTCACATGCATGCAAGGAAGACTCAGAAATGAAGAAACGTCGCCACGGTCATGCCATAAGCCTGGTTGGTTCACTTGCTGCCATGAGCATTGCTGTTCCCGGGCCCTCAGTGTCACCGTCACAGGCAGCGTGATTGCAACTCTTCCTGCTCCTTTGCTTTGATCCTGTAGGAGTCACCGCCCTGGGATGAAGTGTCCACTTGTGTCCATGCTTTAGCTGCCAGGGAGAGTGGAGAGGGAGAGAATTTCATCCCTTCCATTTCTAAGGGAGAGAGCCCTCACTTCCCTGTGAGATTACATGATGACTTATTACCCTCATATAGAAGTGGTATTTCAAATGCTGGAAAGACACAGGAATGACAAATGGCCACTACAAATATTTTGAACTACAATTATTCTTAATAGAAAGGAACAATATTTCAAACCCTTGCTTTAAACTTCCTGACACCTATAAAAACCAATGCCCAATTTACCTGGCATTTCCCACATGGTTCTTACAAGTAGATGAGGTCCTGCCTCCCAATGTCACTGAGGCCCATACTTGCATCCCTTGTCTCACTGGAGAAAACACTGTTGGTGGCCTACCCATAAACTAGTCTCCTTTTCCTCCTTATCAATCAGATTTTGATTTTGTTTGGGCTGTCATCCATGTCTATATAATCATTTACTTCACAGGACAGAGTCCTGACCTGTGCAATTTCCCCCAAGTGTTTCACTAATTAATTTTGGCTACAGGACATAATACAATTCTGTTAAATGAGAAACATGGGGGTTTGATGTAGGATTTGAGGGAGAGTTTTCCTGATTTTTTTCTTTAAATATTTATTTGTTTTTGTTTATTTATTTATTTGGGTGCACTGGGTCTTGGTCGCGACATTTGGGATCTAGTTCCCTGACCAGGAGTTGAACCTCTGACCCCCTGCAGTCATAGCTTGGAATCTTAGCCACTGGACCACCAGGGGAGTCTAGACTTTTCCTAATTTTTAAAGAGCAATCCTTAGGAAGAAAGTCCTTATTTTCCTCTGTGCAGTGTTCCATCTGAATATGATGACTGGAATTGCTTCAGCCATCTAACCCTAAACCTGAAGATGAAGCCAAAACTTAGGTAAATGTGGAGCCAAAAGAATTCCATTGGAAAAGAGCTACAGCACTATCTCATCTTCTTACAGTAGGAAAAAATAAATCTTGTTTTTGGAAAAAAAAGAAATCATTCCAGGCTGGACTTTTTGTTACTTGCAGCTAAACATCTTTGAATTTTGTCCAACTCTCCCTCCATGTCATAAGGAATACACCATATATATGTTTGATCCCCTGTTTCAGCATGCTGAAGGGCCTATTAATAGAAGCATAAGTATTCCATAATTATTTTTGTGTAAATCTTAAAAGATAATAATGCTTTACTTCTTCAGTGCACTTTTTACTTTTCCCCCTGTCTTTACTAGTCCCACTGGCTTTTATACATAAAATGTTATGAAATGTGTTACTTGTTAGCAAAGAAAGTAAAACAAAAAATGGTCTCATACCCAATATGGTGTACACTCTGATGACATCACAGCCAACTGTATATATCAATGCAAGTTATATATCTGACAAATAAGCACTGAAATAATAAAGTCCTCTATAAGTGTTTAAAGATGGTGTTTGGGGGGAATGTTTTAGGTACAAGAAATCTCTCTCTCTCTGCATTGTTGGCTGTCAGCAGAAAGGCATATTGTGTAAGGAAAGTCAGAAATCTCACAAATATATTGAACATCTACTGATATCAGGCTGGACACATAGGTGCTGGCTGAATAGGGTAAACGGTAATCATGGGATCCTTACTCTAATGGAGTTAACAGACTATGTGGGCAGCCAGATTAACTAACAAGCAGTTATGACACAGTGTGGTAATTGCTGCTATATGTTAAAACGTGAGAATGTGAAGGGTACTTAACTCAGAATTAGGAAGAGAGTGGGAATGCACAAGAAAGGAATCCAGAGGAAACAAAAGTAAGTTTGAGTCCTGGAGATTGAATTGCATTCAAATGGGCAAAGAAGAAAAGAGTATGTAGAGAACTGCGTGTGTAGGGAACTAGACAAGGGGGAAAGTAGTCAGTAGGCACCTGTTTCAAGAAAGCTGCAGATGACAAAGTTGAGGCAAGGAGGCAACAAAGTAAGGGGGATTGGAGCAGTATAGAGAGACCAGATCAGGAGAGACACCTCTAAGTTACGTTGAAGTGTGTTTGAATGCTATTCTGAATACAGCAGGGATTCATGTATCTATTTGATGAAAAGTATTTATGCATGGCTGAGTGATTTGATTAGATTTTAGAGGGACAAAGCAGAAATAGTAGCAGTAGTCGGTATATCTGGACAAAACAGTGTAGAGTCGTTGTCCAACAGGCAAAAGGAAGGGGGAGTATTGGGAGAACGTTTTATCATTATCTGATTGTGGTGGGAAGGGGAAGAGAGGCATCTTGTTTGACTTCTGGTTGCAGTGGATGGGAGGGTTATTCCTGGGGAAGTGCTCCCAAAAGGAGCTGGTACAGGGGAGGGTGATGAGTTCAGCTTTGAATATAACTCTTAGTCAGCTGTGTGCCATCTCACAGACACTGGATTTGGGTCAGAACTTGTGTGGACAGGTGTAGGATTTGGAGATGGGCTGGAGTCTCTGAGTGCTGGTGTTTGGATTTATTGAGTGATGATAATAACACCTAGCTCATAAATGTTGTCATGGGATTTAATGAGAAAATATAAAGCAACTTACACAGCTAAAATGGAGATACATATTATTGTTCTCATGTACTATGTTCTTTATTACTGTTAATGATGCTTTTTTTTTTTGTTACTCTGTTTTCCAACCTGTAGCCGGAAATGATTAAAAAGATTATAGCAGCTACTGTCTATTGAATAGACATTACTATATTAGGCATTCTTTTAAAGATTGTATCAATATTAAATCATTTAATCCTCAGAAAACCTCTGTGTAGCAGTTACTTTTTTTTCATAGAAAACTGTGCTACTTATTTTTGTGGGTATGAAGATAGTCACAAAGAAGTTAAGTGACTTGCCAAAGATGATTTAACTAGGGAGCATTGGAGGATGGATTTGAACAGTCAGACTTCCATTCCTACGCTTTATGTTTCAGACTATACTTGTGCTTAACATGCTTTTAACTTTTAATCAGTTTATATTGTTAGTTATATTCCTTTAGAATATGATGGCCATCTTTGTTTTATTCTTTTCAACAGCTCTACTGTTTCTGAAATACTTTGTATAGAGAACCCACAATTCTCTTTACAGAGTTAATATTAAATCATTTTTCTGCTTTGTAGTATAATGTCAAACTGATTGACTTTCATACACATAATATAAATAAAAGTTTTCGTTTCTGGTTCACAACTCCAGCCATCTCCATAGTCATTGACTTGTAGTTTTGAAAGGAGCTTAAAGTCTTCTTATTCAAACTCATATCGAATGTTTCATTCATCTTGTCAAGCAGTTATTGTACCACGACTTGCCCGCCTTCAGTTACAGAACCCTCCCTCCACAGGTTGTCTCATTTGCGGTTGTCCTCAGCACACCTTATCCACCGCTGCTGCCCCAGCTCCTGGCAGGCCGCCTGGCACAGGCAGAGCACAGAATGAGCAAAGAAATAAATGATTGCTCATCAAAAAAGCACACTGTTCTTTATGTTTTTCTGTAATTCTACAAAGACAAAGCAAAATTTCAATTCAAAATATGACTATATTTGTGCAAGAGGAAGGCTAAAATAACTGAGGAAAACATTTGGGTTTTATTGTAGAGGAAAGAGATGACATGTGTAGGGTTCTAGAACACCCAAAAACTGACCGGGTCTGCTGGCAGGCCAAGAAGGCATGAGCTGCCCTGAATACTGAGGCAGGCAAGTTGGAACACCTTCCCAAGCTAGGATCATTGCCATTTCAGCTTGCTTGAAATGTACATTTGAACTTTATTCTAAATTGAGGAGTGAACCAAGAGCTCAAGTTGATCAGCATTGGGCCCAGGATAACTCATCTCATGAGCCATTGGTTTTTATGGTCTGACCGTGAAGAGAAACCTGTAGTTATCTATTGGACCTTTCAAGGTCTGTGTAGTATTTGTTCTCTTTTGGATTATTCTAGCAGCACTATCCATAAGCAGAACCCAATAATAAATAGTTCTACTTTTAATGCCTTTTCATTGGTGTTAGTCGCTCAGACATGTCCAACTCTTTGCAACCCCATGAACTGTAGCCCTCCAAGCTTCTCTGTCTGTGAGATTTTCCAGACAAGAATACTGGAATGGATTACCATTTCCTTCTCCAGAGGATATTCCTGACCCAGAGATTGAACCCCAGTCTCCTGAATTGCAGGCATTTTCTTCACTGTTTGCGCTACAGGGAAAATACAATTTAAATTTATGTTTCATAATTCCTGTTTTTCCCCAGTTTAGTCACTCAGGCGTGTCCGACTCTTTGCAACCCCATGGACTGTAGCTTACCGGGCTCCTCCGTCCATGGGATTTTCCAGGCAAAGGTACTGGAGTGGGTTGCCATTTCCTTCTCCAATTTAAATGCTTAACAAGTATAAAAAATAATTCTGAAAACTAAATCTGAAATAACTGATTTAAATCCTGGTCTCTGGGATCTAAATGGAAATGCTTCATATGGCAGGTTCAAAGACAAAATTAGGATTCAGATTGGTCATTCACTTGTAATTTTTCAGGAAAGTTGTTCCTAACACTTGATGGTGACGATGTATCTGTGATTGCTGAGTGCTGGGCATTGCATCTCTAGGAGTCTGATTAAGCAGGGGTTGCCATTTGCTGTGCTATGAGTTGCCAAGAAAGCTGAGTCTGTCACAGGTGCTACAATTTGTATTTCAGAAAATTTTCTTCCCCAACTTTAATTATCCCCAAAGTATTCCACTCTACATAAAGTACTGAAAGAAGTCAGCATTTTTTTTTTCAGTTTTAGTACTATGACGTAAATTAGAATTTTGCCTACTACCTACGTGTTCTAGAGATCATGAAATTTCAGATGAATGAGGGGATACTGTTTTATATTGATCTTTCCACTTTGGATTCAGAAAAAATTAATGTCAAGAAGTCATAAATAACATATTCACAGTGACATAAACCATGCTTCTTAGAAAGGAACAGACATGAAACAGAAGTGTATACAGTTAACTACTAGTGATAGAAAATGGCAAATGTGAAGCCCTAAGCTTTAAAATAGTATATAAACTCAGGATTGATTTTTTTAATTAAATATTAATGTGTTTCAAGCTCATGAAAATAAGCATGTATCATTTTATACAAGGCAGCCTGTCCTTTGCAGAGAGACTAGGTAATTGGACAGGTCATGGAGATAGTCATCACCTTTTTGGCAAAACAATCCCTCTGCATTTGTACATATAAGTCAGGTTTTTTGTTTCTTTTTTTCCTTTCCCATAAGATGAAATATGTTTTCAACACTTCAGCATGAAATCCTGATGAGAAAGTTGCCCCTAAATATTTCACTGTATACGTAGTTTCTTCAAAATTGCCTGAGTTTAACTTGCTAAATTTGAGGAAGATATTTGACCCTGGAAATCCATAAGAAGTGATGACAGATATGAAAATAAATTTTAAGAGATTAGTACTGTTTGATGATTTAATCAAAAATATGCTATAGCTCACTCTCTTTGGAATATTTTAAAATGAGATTCTTTTTTTGGGGCACGTCTTTATCATTGTGTTAATATACTTCCAACAATTGGAAATAATTAATTGAACTTAGAAACAATTGTGTTTACTGGAAATTGCTTAGCCTTTGAATTTTAATTACAATTTTATATTCTTTGTAGGATTACTTAACTATTCATAAGTATGGCAATGCGGCCAGAAATGATCTCTGGAATACACTATCAGAGGTAAAGTATAGGAAGCTTGAAAACCAAAACCTCTTCTTGAATATTTGAATTGAGTTTATAAAACATTCATAACTTTTATTGACACTGATGGTTTGTTTTCGCTTTTTATGTTTCGCTTTTCTTGATATGCTTTCTTGTTTTATATTTGATGTATTATAAGGATGATGAGGTTTAAAAATTAATTCAGCTACAAATTGTTGATACCTTGCCTAGTTTCAAATATGATAATACTTCTGAAATCTAATTTTAATATGGTGTCAGATATTCATGTTTGAGTGAAATATTGATGGTAAAGAATTTTTTCTCTATAAGTGAATAAAAGCATTTAATACTAGACACACTGGTTATGTTAATGATGCTTCAAGTACTTGCTTTAACAATAAAATATGTTCTATCCTCCATTAGGTTAAAAATGTTAATATTGATAAAGCTTTCATTTCTATTATATACACATGAAGCTTAAGCAAAGGCAAGAAGATTAATTTTACTAACATTATGTTAGTTTCACTGATTTTGAGTGTTTTCATCCTGAAATAAGTCATAAAGGTAAACATGAAAATGGTTTAATGTTAATTATGTTTATAATTCATGTTTATAAAATTAATTTATACAATTTTAATTATAAAGGCTTTAAAACGGAATGGAAAATACGTAAATATACAAGAAGTAATGGATCAGTGGACTCTCCAGATGGGTTATCCCGTTATCACCATCTTGGGAAATACAACAGCTGAAAATAGAATAATAATTACCCAGCAGCATTTTATTTATGATATCAGTGCTAAAACTAAAGCACATGAACCTCAAAATAACAGGTACAATTCTTTTTTTTACATGAAAAAGATCCTTTTTTTTTTTGCACTTTTGCTTTTGCACTTTAACATCTTAAAAAGAATTGATAACAGAATTCTGAAATGTACATGAAATATAGTTTTAATTTCTTCGTTTGCACATGATGTTTTCATTGTAAGCCCTTTTTAACTTCCATTTCCAGATATCTTACCCATCAATGCGACAGCATACCAAAGTCGCTTCACTTAAGAGGGCAGGGTTTAAATCATTACGGTCAGTAAAAAAGTGTTTTCAGTCAGTGAGTTGTGTCTTACTCTGAGCCCATGGGCTGCAGCACGCCAGGCTTCCCTGTCCTTCACTATCTCCCGGAGTTGGCTCAAACTCACGTCCATTGAGTAGGTGATGCTATCTAACCATCTCAGCCTCTGTTACCCCAATTCTCCTTTTGTCTTCAGTCTTTCCCAGGATGAGGGAAAAATATAATAATGTGTGATTTTTTTACTTTTCCTTATAAATGTTTATCGAATTAAATTTAAGAAAGTTAAAATACTTTGAAGTGAATTGAATAGTATTGAGAAAACTGAGATTTATTAAACAGACAATAGAAACTAACAATCCAGAAAGACCTGTTAAAACCAACAGAAATATAAAAGCAAGATAAATAGTGTTTGAACCGAAGGAACTCAAACTAGATCCATTTAGTCTAGGCATCAAAGTCACATAGTATCAAAATATGTTCCTTTCCTTAACTTTTAGTGTTTAAAAACCACTAAATGCAACATACATAGAATTTGATTTGTTGTTATTTTAACTTTCATTTGAAATTCTTATTTCATTACTGAAGATTCAGCATATAGTGTTTCTTTTCTATTTCATGTTTTCCCACTGTTTTGCATTTTATTAAAGCTGAGCCAAGGAAAGATAGTATAACTTAAATCATTGCATTTTCTTTTTTCTAAAGTATCTTGATAAGAAGTCAAGAACTGGGGACAGGGAGGGATGGAGGTTAAATTAATAAGTTAAATGAGGTGTAGACTGTAGACTGGTCCTGCTGTCTCCCATTTGGAATATTAAGAATTCTGATTTGATCATGCACCATTATCTAGGTTATGCAAAGCATGCATTAACTTTCTTTGTTATATCTAAATGGAGCAGACATCATTCTAAGTAGGGTAGCTCCAAGACAGAGTCCACGTAGAAGTGACTGAGAAGTTACAGATGTTTTCTGCTGAGTAAATTGGGAAGCCACTTAAGAAAGTATTGTAAGTTTCCTGGTCAGTGTCCTTCAGTAAACTGCCCTTGCAGTTCAACTGTTTGGACCTGTGGAATACAAGGTACTATTCTGCCACATTGTCAGGGTCAGATCCTGTCAACATTTCTTTACCCAGGCTGAATCACTCACAGCTGCCAAACAGTGCTTCCAGTCAACCACTGTCTGGCCCCAGGTGAAACCCGCTTAGGCATCACCCTAGGCTGCCAGGAGGTACATGAAGAGTACTTGACTGTGGCAAAGTCAGAGAGACTTAGGCCATGCCTTGGAAAATGATGCAGCTGACACAAGCGTCGCTGATGCAGAAAAACGTAAAGGACATGCAGACGATAGAGCAAATTGTGAACAAAAATACTCTGTCAGCCTATAACATGCTCCAGATGTATCCGCTGTGAGTCTGATTCTCTAAAGTAAGACTTTCTCCCAGGATGTATAGGCATATATAGCATCTACAGAGCTTTGCTTTGGCTGAAGTTATGAAATCACATGAATGTTTTAAATGCTGAGAACTTGGCATAGAAAATATTGAGTGAGATAATGCATGGAATCCCATCAGCCTCAACATTTTTTTTTAATCTATTTTGAAATAATAGAGTTTGTAGTTGAAATTTTAGTATTCACTTTTATATGACTGATCATTTAATTCACTGTAATGTTGTGGTCAATTCTATCTGCTCTTTGTAAACTTCTTAGATCTTCATTATATAATGCAAATAGTTAGTGCAGTAAAACGTAGAACTCATTTATGCCAGAAACCCCATTGAGGATATTTTCTAGGACAGCATAATCAGTTCTTTGTCTTCGATTTTGTAGAGGACACTAGAATACTATAACACGCCTCAGTTCAGTTCAGTTCAGTCACTCAGTCGTGTCCGACTCTGTGACCCCATGAATCGCAGCACGCCAGGCCTCCCTGTCCATCACCAACTCCCAGAGTTCACTCAGACTCACATCCATTGAGTCAGTGATGCCATCCAGCCATAGAACATTTTAAATGTATGCACCCATTAAAAAGCAGAGACATTACTTTGCCAGCAAAGGTCAGTATAGTCAAAGATATGGTTTTGCCAATAGTGATGTATCAATGTGAGAGCTGGATCATAGAGAAGGCTGAGTGCTGAAAGACTGATGCTTTTGAACTGTGGTGTTGGTTGACTCTTGAGAGTCCCTTGGACTGCAAGGAGATCAAACCAGTTCATCCTAAAGGAAATCAATCTTGAATACTCACTGGAAGGTCTGACGCCGAAGCTGAAGCTCCAATACTTTGGCAACTGATGCAAAGAGCTGACTCATTAGAAAAGCCCTGATGCTGGGAAAGACTGAAGGCAAGAGAAGAAGGGGACGACAGAGGATGAGATGGTCGGATGGCATCACTAATTCAGTGGATATGAGTTTGAGCAAGCTCCAGGTGATGGTGATGGACAGGGAAGCCTGGTGTGCTGCAGTCCATGGGGTTGCAAAGAGCTGGACATGACTGAGCGACTGAAAAACAACAGTCATTTTATTTTTCATATGAGGCAGCTAGCTATGTTACAGCAGAGGAAGGAAAGATTTTTATATAATAATTACATAAAGTTAGTTGATGTGTGAAAGTAACATATTTGCTAGTATTTTGATATTTGGAAAGTTGTAACTTTGTGTAGCTTTTTTTTCATAAAGTTAATATGAAGATTCAGTAATGTCTCTCATATGTATGAAGCTTCTTGGAGTCCTGTGCTATAAAGAATTACATTTATCTCCTTTTGTTTTGGGTCTAATGACAGCAGCCTCTAAACCATTTTTCATGGCATCTGCTTGAATGCTTTACTAATACTGGTACAATTAAAAAAAAAAAGATTTTTCGCTCAAGCTAAAATAAGCAACTATTCTTTTCTACCTTATCATAATCATTAGAATAAACATTGCTTTATTATAAAAATGTGACCTACATGAAGAGAGGTATTCTCAGGGACTATTAAAGGAAAAAATTATCTGCAGAGTCTGTTGAAATATATTGTTTTTCTTTTCTTCTTAAAATGATATGACAAAACATTCAAGTCAAATTTAAGGGGCAGGTGTACAAGCTACTTTCACACATTCTTTTTTCTAGTTTCTTTTAAAATATAACTCACTGCAGTCTTGGATTTTTTTCTTTTTCTTTTCTTTTTGCAGCACACCACACAGCGTTTCGCCCACAATATAGAGGGTCCCTAGCCTTTTAAGTTGTAATCACAAAGGAACATAATTGTCATTCTTTGATCTTAAAATGAAATCGGTGGAAAGTTCAAATATGTGTTGCTTGGAAAGTTACAAAAAGTCACTTGTAGGGTTGCCATTTCCTTCAGGGCTTCTTTCAGACCCAGGGATCTAACTGAGGTCTCCCGCCATGGACGGAGGAGCCTGGTGGGCCGCAGTCCATGGGGTCGCGAAGAGTCAGACACGACTGAGCGACTTCACTTTCACTTTTCACTTTCATGCATTGGAGAAGGAAATGGCAACCCACTCCAGTGTTCTTGCCTGGAGAATCCCGGTGACGGGGGAGCCTGGTGGGCTGCCGTCTATGGGGTCACACAGAGTCGGGCACGACTGAAGCGACTTAGCAGCAGCAGCAGCAGCAGCAGCCTTGCAGGCAGGCTCTTTAACCTCTGAGCCACCAGGGAAGCCCCATAGTATTCACAGTATAGCAAAATGTGCTTAGTGATTTGTAATTTTTGTTTTGTCTTTGTGACAATGTATAGATTTTCTTTTTGTGTCTATCAATACATGTACATACATGCATATATATACACACTCACACACAGACTCAGAGTCATATAGAATAGAGGCCAAAATTATTCTTAAGAAAAATATAGAGGCTATTTTAAAAGTTTTACAAAAATGCCCTGATGGTTGTGTCCTGATACTTTTTTTTTTTCGCATCTGAATATTGCTATACAGTGCAGTGTTGTCATTTAGGAAAGTTTCTTGTGTGTGGAATTGTCTGTAAACAACATGCAGGTATTGATATTAATCTCTTTTTCTGCACTTTTGAGACTTTTGCAAAGACTCAAATATCAAAACCTCAGTTTTTATTGTTATATATAATTTCATTATTTATAAGAATGAAGTTTAAATAAGTATAAAATTAGAAGTATAATTATATTAAGAGCATATAATTTTCATAAATATTTTATGATCATGCTATAAAAATATACATTTATCCTTGAAAAGTTTTAAACATCTTTAATATATCTTTTGCCCTTTAACTGATACTTACTTGATGTCAAAATTTAGTTGCCCTAACTCCATATAGAAGACATATACTAAAAAAAAAATCTATTTTATAAAGTTAATCTCTATTATAGACTGATATGGTTCCTTTTATTTTACTTCAATTCAATCCCATTCAATCCATTTCAACAACAATTTATGGAATACCTTTCATTTCCAGGCTTTTGAAAGATCTTGGGTACACAAAAGTGAGTTATAGCTTCATTGAGAATCAGATGCAGAGTTAGGTATTGTTGTCTCTTAATTGATAATTTCAATTAAAATGATTCCATACTTTTAGAGAACAGCTATATCTAGTGATCGACATCATTATTTTTAGAGAATAGCTATATTTGTCTACATCTAAGTATCTACCTCAGTTCTCTGACATGTTCCCTGAAAAATTCTCCATTAACTCTCACGGTTACTGAGATCATACAGCATGTCTTCCTATAGTGTTCAAGTTAGAAATAGTTTTCACATATTGCATATTGTTGTCTATCCCTCTTGCTAATGATACAGTGATTGGTCAACATAATCAGGCTGTATTATAGGGGGGTAAAATGTAGTCCCCGGATTTTGTTATAAGACTATCCAGCTTATCTCTGGCTGCTCATTTGAAGTTAAATTTGTACTACTTCATGTACAAGTTTAGGCCTCAATTTTTGTCCTATCAAAAGTCATAGCCTACAAAATGCTTCTCTTTAATAGCTGAGACTCATAACTGATCTGCTTGCTGGTGGATGGTTTCACGTATCAATTTGGAAAATCCACTTTAGAAAACAGAGCCTTAAGTGTGTCTTGCAGTATTCTTTGTATTCATCGGGATATCAGGGATATCTAATTAATTTTTCTTTTTGTCCTTACTTTGCTGTGTAACTTTAGGTGTGCTATATTAACTTTTCTTTAAAAAATGACAAGTTTCTTCTAAGAATTAGTTAGACAAGTAAATGAGAAGAATGTTGAAATGTAAATACATAAAACCACTGACTGTGCCTTAATATAATATAGAATCAAGTAGAAAGAAGTTATTTTAAGACTTTAATCAGTATATTATGTGGCTCAGATTTATAGATTTTAGCTACTTTTTATTCCTTATGTAAAATGCAAATCTTTCCCCCCCCCGCCAAGATAAATTGTTTTTCTGGTAGTCCTCCTTTTGTATTGAAATTAAAACTCTTAGAAGTCAAGTCTGCTCAGTGAGTTGAAAGAGTAAATTCATTTTGACTTACTCCTCACGTTTATGACTGGGGGATCTTTTAAATTTTCCTAAAGAGAATAATAAAAAGAATCACATGGACGATGTATAGGAAATACTGTTTATTTGTTACAACCATTTGAATTCCTAAAGTTTGTCTTTTATTTTGCAGCTACCTGTGGCAGATTCCATTAACTATTGTGGTAGGAAATAGAAGCCATGTGTCTTCAGAAGCAATTATTTGGGTGTCTAACAAATCAGGTAAAACATATTTTCCTCTGAGGAACTACTTGGTCTCAAATAAATGTTTAGCAACTTAACTTCTGGTTTCAGCTGTTATAAACATGTGAATAAAGGCAAATTAGAGAATATAGAAGAATAATCTCTATAAAATTAAGTATAGTATAGTTTCTACATAGTCTAATTTCAGTCTATTGATATAATTATTAAATTTGTGTTTTTGACTGTAAAGAGAAAATTAAAAACAAAATTCTTGTAGTATTAGTTTTAACTGTTTTAAACTGCATTATTTTGTAATCCCAAATGTAATTAAATTATAACCATAGTTCCCAATAGAGCAGTATGTCAAGCACTGAAACACTGGCCACATATTTAATTCCACTTTCCAGCTATCTTCTCTTTATTAGACTGGCCCTTTATATAGAATGGGTCTGGCAGTAGTTTCCATAAAATTGGATAATTATAGAGCTGGATATGAGAGGCCTTGATAGCTCATCAAACCATCCTTTTGGTAGGGTTAATGCTCAAGGAGTAGAGAAAGATGAGATTCTATTCTGTTTCTAAATATCTTCAAATAGGATAGTGACCTATTTCAGTTCACTGCTGCTGCTGCTAAGTCGCTTCAGTTGTGCCCGACTCTGTGCGTCCCCCTAGATGGAAGCCCACTAGGCTCCTCTGTCCCTGGGATTCTCCAGGCAAGAATACTGGAGTGGGTTGCCATTTCCTTCTCCAATGCATGAAAGTGAAAAGTGAAAGTGAAGTCACTAAGTCGTGCCCAACTCTTAGCGACCCCATGGACTGCAGCCTACCAGGCTCCTCCATCCATGGGATTTTCCAGGCAAGAGTACTGGAGTGGGTTGCCATTGCCTTCTCCTTCCAGTTCACTATCAGAAAGCTATTTCTTGAAACCAATCCAAATCCTTCATGCTAGAGTGTGAACCAGGTCTCTTTTATTTTTTTTTCCACTGATTTGAAAAAACCAATTATCATTTTTATGTAACAGCTCATTTAGATTTAAATGGTCAAGTATTCCACATTTTGTTTTTCTTAGTTTTCTCGTATTCTGCTAATATATCTTTTCTTACTATTCTATAAGCATCATTTTAAACAAATTTTTTCTTGAAATAAGGTGAAGTATAAATAACAAAATACTGTTTCCTTCCCTCAGTCTAGCTATTATACAGTTCAGTTCAGTTCAGTTCAGTCGCTCAGTCGTGTCTGACTCTTTGCGACCCCATGAATCGCAGCACGCCAGGCCTCCCTGTCCATCACCAGCTCCCGGAGTTCACTCAGACTCTCGTCCATAGAGTCAGGGATGCCATCCAGCCATCTCATCCTCTGTCGTCCTCTTCTCCTCCTGCCCACCATCCCTCCCAGCATCAGAGTCTTTTCCAATAAGTCAACTCTTTGCATGAGGTGGCCAAAGTATTGGAGTTTCAGCTTTAACATCATTCCTTCCAAAGAAATCCCAGGGCTGATCTCCTTCAGAATGGACTGGTTGGATCTCCTTGCAGTCCAAGGGACTCTCAAGAGTCTTCTCCAACACCACAGTTCAAAAGCATCAATTCCTCAGCACTCAGCCTTCTTCGCAGTCCAACTCTCACATCCATACATGACCACTGGAAAAACCATGGCCTTGACTAGACGGACCTTAGTCAGCAAAGTAATGTCTCTGCTTTTGAATATGCTATCTAGGTTGGTCATAACTTTTCTTCCAAGGAGTAAGCGTCTTTTAATTTCATGGCTGCGGTCACCATCTGCAGTGATTTTGGAGCCCAAAAAAATAAAGTCTGACATTGTTTCCACTGTTTCCCCATCTATTTCCCATGAAGTGATGGGACCAGATGCCATGATCTTCGTTTTCTGAATGTTGAGCTTTAAGCCAACTTTTTCACTTTCCTCTTTCACTTTCATCAAGAGGCTTTTTAGTTCCTCTTCACTTTCTGCCATAAGGGTGGTGTCATGTGCATATCTGAGGTTATTGATATTTCTCCCGGCAATCTTGATTCCAGCTTGTGTTTCTTCCAGTCCAGTGTTTCTCATGATGTACTCTGCATAGAAGTTAAATAAGCAGGGTGACAATATGCAGCCTTGATGTACTCCTTTTCCTATTTGGAACCAGTCTGTTGTTCCTTGTCCAGTTCTAACTGTTGCTTCTTGACCTGCATACAGATTTCTCAAGAGGCAGGTTAGGTCGTCTGGTATTCCCATCTCTTGAAGAATTTTCCACAGTTTATTGTGATCCACACAGTCAAAGGCTTTGGCATAGTAAATTAAGCAGAAATAGGTGTTTTTATTATTAGGGAGATGTAAATGGTCAAAATACCTACACACATAAATACAATAAAAAGATTTTACAGCAGAATCTAATCTGCTTACCAGAAACATAAACTCTTGTTTTTCCAGTTGAGTTTTTATTCAAATGTTCATGTTATTGTATTTTTACCACATATTATGAAACTATGTGCTTTCATTTATATACACTGTGTGTAAAACATTCATATATAATGCAATGGTGCATTGAAAGGCTTACTTTAAACATATTGGTGAATCTCCTTTTAAATTGTTTGCTATAATCTATTCATTTCTTTGAATTAGCTTTTATACCATGCTCTGAGTTCACGCTTGCAGTATTTTTTTTATGCTTCTCTGTTACCTTCATGTAGTTGTATCATTTATCTACATAATTTATTATGAAATGATGAGTGAAAGCAGTGAGCTCCTATTGTAATAATTCAGCTATTAGAATGAAGTCTTCTCTCCATAGGATTGCTAGGGATACAAAATAGAAGAGTTTTCAGAAATAAAGTAAAAAGGTAGAAGGTAGAATAGAAATGGGAAATTAGATACTGATTATGACCAACCTAGACAGCATATTCAAAAGCAGAGACATTACTTTGCCGACTAAGGTCCGTCTAGTCAAGGCTATGGTTTTTCCTGTGGTCATGTATGGATGTGAGAGTCGGACTGTGAAGAAGGCTGAGCGCCGAAGAATTGATGCTTTTGAACTGTGGTGTTGGAGAAGACTCTTGAGAGTCCCTTGGACTGCAAGGAGATCCAACCAGTCCATTCTGAAGGAGATCAGCCCCGGGATTTCTTTGGAAGGAAAGATGCTAAAGCTGAAACTCCAGTACTTTGGCCACCTCATGCAGAGTTGACTTATTGGAAAAAACTGTGATGCCGTGAGGGATTGGGGGCAGGAGGAGAAGGGGACGACTGAGGATGAGTTGGCTGGATAGCATCACTGACTCAGTGGACGTGAGTCTGAGTGAACTCCGGGAGTTGGTGATGGACAGGGAGGCCTGGCGTGCTGCGATTCATGGGGTTGCAAAGAGTCAGACACGACTGAGCGACTGAACTGAACTGAACTAGTGTCAGGATCAGCCCCAGCTTTCACCTTTAGACAGTGCAGGGATTCAGGGCAAGTCTGATTCTTCTTCAGCTCTTTTCTCAGGGTCCATTTCCTCTAACTCCCTAGTTATTTCTATGGTGTTATCCACAATGTCCACAGATTATCTACAACAGTATCATGACCTTTATTTTTATTGAGGTTTGGTTGATGTACAATATGATGTCAGTTTCAGGTGTACAGGATAGTGATTCAATATTTTTGCAGATTATACTCCATTTTGGGCTTCCCTGGTGGCTCAGTGGTAAGGAATCCACCTGTAATGCAGGAGACCTGGGGCTTGATCCCTGGGTTGGGAAGATCCTCTGGAGGAGAGCATGGCAGCCCACTCCAGTGCTCTTGCCTGGAGAATCCCATGGTCCGAGGAGCCTGGAGGGGCAATGGTCCATAAGGTCACAAAGAATTGCACATGACTGACGTGACTGAGCACACGTGCCCACACACTCCATTCTAAATTATTACTATCATGGCTTTTCTTGACCGAAGACCACAGGTTGTTGTATTGATATTTGAGAGATTGTTTTTATTTATAGTATTTTATTGTTAATCAGAAATAATAACAACATGATATTTCAAGCCATAGCTTGCCTAAAATGTCCTCTGTGGTCATACATTTGATTGTTATACACAGCTGCATAGTTTTGTGCAATGCATAACTCTAGGAGATGATATTTACATGGACTGTGATATTGCTTTGGCTTCCCTAGTGGTTCAGACAGTAAAGAATCTGCCTGCAATGCAGGAGACCCTGTTTCAATCCCTGGGTGAAGAAGATCCCCTGGAGAAGGAAATGGCTACCCACTCCATTATTCTTGCCTGCAGAATTCCATAGACAAAGGAGCCTGGCAGGCTGCAGTCCACTGGGTTACAAAGAGTTTGGACATGACTGAACAATGTTATTACTTGCAAACCGCCTCACTCCATAATTGTGTAGTGTGCAACCTATGGAGTGAAATGTGTCATATTCCATTAAATCATAGCAGAGGCTTCTGATTGATAAAATGTAGTCTCAGTTGAATGTTGAGGCTTTTGTTTGGAATTTTCATACCAACTAACTGTTTCTTGAAAACTTTATGAATACATACATCTGGAAGAATTTTACAAATGGGACATAAAACAAAGGCAACCTTTCCAGTTTCCCTGTTTATTCTCATTCTCAGTGTATTTAGTTCTGTCTTGAACACCTTCATTCTGATGACAAATAAAAACAGAAGCCAGTCAAGGATTAGGGAAAAAAAGTTAAATTTGTATCCTTTTAGATCACCTTTTATCCTCAAAATATAATCAACCAATATTAATGAAAAATGTTTCTTCATAGATATGGTAAGAACATATTCTGATCAATTCTTACCAACATATGTTAAACATTCTACTTTTTAATTATAAGAGATCGATGCTTTTATAATTTTTCTTCATCAATAATATCAATTTAATGTCACATGATACTAAGGTCAAGTCATTAGTGAACAATGTAAACAATATAAAATATGAATTTTATTTGTATCATTATATGTTCTTGACACTTCAATTTTTTGTTGTGTTGGGTGGTTATCTAATTAATTCCAAGCTAAGGCACATATCATTTTAGGTTAGACATAGTTTTAAAACAAATTTTCGAATTATTGAAAGTAGGTAAAAAAATTTTTCTCTTTTGTTTTTACTATGAAAATGCTGAGAAAGCAAACATTTATACATAGTAGCCCTCATATTGACTGACTGTTAACTAATGTATAGTGGAAGGAAATACACTTAATGACAAATGTTAGGAAAGAAAAAATTCAAATTAGAAGGGAAACTGATCCTGAAAATCAGAAGTAAATATTAAAAATAGCATAATGCTTCCCTTAAATATTGGCTCATAGGATTCTCATAGCCTTTAAGGTATTTTTTTTTAAATCTCTACTTTGCAAATGAAAAAATTAAGGCTTGAGAAATAACGTGCCAAAAATGTCTCAGGAACTTGATTTTCTTTTCTAAGTTTGTTTATGGCACACATGCACACACAGGATTTTAGTACTTTGGTGGGTTACTTTGCAGATCTGTCAGTTTCAACACCTGGCCGTAGAACGCACATGCATGGTTCTCTATCATCTCTACAGAGCATGATCGAATTTGATTCTCACAAGAGGCTGATGAGAGAACCAGGGTGTGTTATTATACGTTAATTTGTTTCACATGGATCCCCTTCGCATCCTGGTTCACGGTTTTAAATTCTCATTGTTCCGCAACCAGCCAATATTGAGCAGAAAGATCTGATCTGCTTTCTTTTTCATTCCAAAAGGAAGAATAAAATATAAAAATATAAAACATTATAAAATGCCAACTACACTGTGCCTTGATGTAGTCTGAATCTTGTGCCATTTTGGATATATTCTAAATATAAATTTTAATTGTTATTACTAACACTTGAAATATAACATCCATGCTTTTTGCTATGGTTCTCATCACACACTGTACCTCATTAGACCATTGGAAAAGATCTCTTTAAAATTCATTGCTTGCCATTAGTTAATCTGAAGAACATTTTAGAGATATAATTAAGTAAAATGAAAAAGATATTTAAAAATCTATTACAAAATCTTTTGGGGAATCATTTCTCCAAGGATTTCATTTATAGCAAAGGTGTAAAAATATCCATGAACAATAATAACCTTCAAGTTTTAGTTATTAATTTAATAATAGAATATTTAAAAATAATAGATGCTTGCCTTTCTTTTTCTCCTCAGATAACATAGAAGGTGTAGGGATTGTTTTCTGGTTTTAATTGGTTTCTATTCTACCTATAAGTTGTTGAATTCAAAAGCTCAAAAAACTAGAAATAAGTGCGTTATATGAAGGTAAGTTATACCATCTATATAAAATGTCAGGAGGAAGTAACTTTAAAAATCAGATTTAATATAGAAATCCATGACCATTTCAAAATTGTAAAAAGTTTTATCATATGTTTATTAAACCCAATGCTTTAATATTGTAATTTCTTCAAAGAATAATCACTTGCTAGATAAAAATGATTAAACTTGTTCTTAAGCCATGTGAATTCAATAATAATTTTTAAATGTTTTGTTATAAATGTTTAAATGTTTTTTTATAAAAAATCTTATCATTCCTAAAGGGTTAGGGTTACTCAAGAGAAACAATATCATCAATATTTCAATCAGTTTTTCTTCAGTGAATTCAGACATGATTAACAAAAATCTGTATGAGAACTAATTTTATATGCTGTTTTTTAGATTATTTGTTTTTACTTTTACATCTGTAAAATTGGGTGACATTCTAAAGCTTCACAGAGATTGTGTGGATAAATATTACATTTTTGAAAAATATGCAGATACAAAGTATTAGAAACTTGGAAAGTTATAAATATTTTAGAGTAATATCTGACAGATTTAATTTTCTAAGTACCACAGATTAAGCTGTGTAAAACCTCAAACTAATAAATTATCCCCTTTTGCCATTGAATCCTATAATTGGAAGGGTCCTTAAATGGCATTATTTGGCCTTTAGGTTATAAGTAAGGAAATTGAGAGCCAAAAACAATCAATGGCCTAAGTTCAAACATTTTTATATTGGAGAATAGTTACAACAATACAGGTTTTCAGTTCAGTTGAGTTCAGTTGGTCAGTCATGTTCAACTCTTTGCCACCCCATGAACTGCAGCACGCCGGGCCTCCTTGTCCATTACCAACTCCTGGAATTTACCCAAACCCATGTCTATTGAGTCAGTGATGCCATCCAACCATCTCATCCTCTGTCGTCCCCTTCTTCTCCTGCCCTCAATCTTTCCCAGCATCAGGGTCTTTTCAGATGAGTCAGCTCTTCCCATCAGGTGGCCAAAATATTGGAGTTTCAGCTTCAATATCAGCCCTTCCAATATATATAGTAGAGTTTTAAATAACTTCATATATTATGCTACTTCTATGAAGCATGAGTCCTGACGGCATCAGCAACAAAGTAATTATAATTGTAAACTATGGTTTTAGGAAGTCAATAAAGGCTGCCATTAACAGTGAATGGGTTCCCTGTATCATATTTGAAGGGGTTAAATATGTTAAGTTATAAGATTGCTTTTACTGGCTTCCTTTAATTGAATTAACCAGTGAATGCAATCAAGTTACCATTTTCCAAAGTGATTCTAATAAGCAAAATTTATTATCTGTTCTAATTATATGTAGAAATATTAGAGCTTTAAATGAGGTTTCTTTTTCCAACATGATTGATGATGCTGGAAAATCTGTTATTTATTAGCACATTCAAAAAGCACAAGGAAAAGTGTAAGAAACAACAGTGACTTTCAAATAAATGAGCCCTATTGTTTTAATCACTTTCTTCCTGAATAAAATAAGTAGATTATGCACCTGAAGCCTTTTTTTTATTCCAACCACAGATACATAGACAATCTAAATGAAAGCCACATGAATGCAGTAGTAGATTTCTTGGTTATATTTATCTTGAGAAAGATAATTATATATATACATAATAGGGCTTTATCAAGAGTAAAAATGTTAATTATAAGAAAACAGTTAATTGAGTAATAATGAGTAAGAAACTAAAGGTTTTCTAGCAAATTCTAACCATATGATTAATTGCTTAATGAGTAAAGAGTAGATTCAATTAGGTATTTAATTCTTGGTACTGTGACATATGATATTAAGAAAGCATAGTTCCTTCTATTTTAACTCATAAAATTGAAAATCTCTCTTACCCCTAAAATGCTATTTTCAGAACACCATAGGATAACTTTGGACAAAGGAAGCTGGTTGCTGGGGAACATCAATCAAACTGGCTATTTTAGAGTCAACTATGACTTAAGAAACTGGAGATTATTAATTGATCAATTAATCAGGAACCATGAGGTAAACTGGACTTAATCATCAAAGATCTGTTTAGACATATGAACATCTGCCATTTTAATCCTAAATAACTCCATTTTTTTGTATTTTTGTTTGTTTTTTGGTTGACCTCATAGGTTCTCTCTGTCAGCAACCGAGCAGGTTTGATCGACGATGCCTTCAGCCTAGCCAGGTATGTTTCCCTGTGGATCTCCACAATAAAACTAGTACTCTTAAGACTGCCTCTGTTAAGCTAAATAGTATATATGTTTTGAATCAGAAATCTTTTAAAAATAATTTCAATCTCACATCCTTTGTGTTTAGTTATAACCAGTGTCCCAAACTCTTGATCAATAGTAGCTGTAGGGTATTTCTGAGCCAGGAGAAGCTTGATCAATTTTTGCCACAGGTTCAATTTAACACTCAAGATTAATAATCTCTTTCCAATTTCATTAATGAAGTCTACAAAATGACCATTGTGCCATATTTAATTTTTCATGGAAAGTACCTCAAGCATCATCAATTTTTTTTCCTGACATATACTAGTATATCTTTTTTTAATGAATTTTTGAATGTGATTCATTATGAAAAGCTTGTGCTGCAAGACAGAAATAAATATTCTACTGGGTAAAGCTGTTCTGAACAAAATATGTATCAATCTTAGAGCAGAAGTTTTAGTACTAGTTACAGTAATGTTTGTTTCTAATAATCTATTTTCATAGTTATAATGTTAAAAAAATCAGATATTCCTTTGAAGAGTCATTAAATAGCTATTCTTTTAAAATAATGTTGACCATAAACCCAAGTTTTAGGCTAAATAGTAAAATAAACTCAGTTCTTTTAATATTTTGTGTTGCTTCACATCCAAATATAGTTTTATTTTAATAATATGATAAGACTGGACAAAAATTTAGAAACGATACAGGTGGAGGAAAGCCATATATGGGGATAAAGATTCCATAAGATATGAAGACTTTCAAGAAAGTATTAGATATGACATGAAGATTACTTTGACAAAGGAGTTTGGAGAGTACAGAAAGCCAGTAAAGGAGTATACATTGCCCTGAAAGAGAAGCAGGCAAAAGAGAAACATGTTAAGGGTTCCACAGGAAAAATTAAGGTACTGGAAGGTAACTAATATTACCAGTTAATTAAACATTTAAAAGATTCCAGACACTATTTTGTTTTACATATAATAATGTGTGTAATTCTTACAACCTTATAAGTAGACCTACATTATTATTATTATTCCCATTTTATAAGTGAGGAAACTGAGGCTCGGAGAGGTCAAGTAACTTATCTAAAGTCACATAGCTAGTAACTGACATGGCCAGGGCTTTGCATATATATATATATGCAGTAATATAAGAGCCAGGTAATATAGGAAGATTGAGAGGGGGATTTGAAACAATAGTTCATGTGAATCTTTATGGGTTTGAAATGATGGTGAGAAAGCAAATATATAGTGACGTCCTAAAGAGAGAGGCAGATGGAAACTGAAAGGAAAGGAAATTTGCATTAAATAATAGAAGCTATTTTTAAATGAAATATTTTAATTTTAGTAGATGAATTTTTTTTCAAAAATTAAATTCTTTGTTGAACATTGCTTTAAATAACAACTGTGGAAGCCTTAAATGTTTGCAAGTAAACAATTTCATTATCATTTATATATACTTACCAGGGAAATATGCAAATCTCATTGAATATATATTAAAATTTGTTCTATTGATCATGAAATAGGGCTCCTATTAGCATGGAAGTAAATAAACCCCAAGGTAGATTTATTCTGCATTTACATGAAACACTCTGCAGTTACCTGGAGTTCTTAATGTTTTAGTGTATGCTAGTAAATGTTTCGATGGAGAAGGAAATGGCAACTCACTCCAGTGTTCTTGCCTGGAGAATCCCAGGGACAGCGGAGCCTGGTGGGCTGCCGTCTATGGGATCACACAGAGTCGGACACGACTGAAGCGACTCAGCAGCAGCAGCAGCAGCAGCAGTAAATGTTTCGAAGTTTTGCTACCAGCCTATTTCAGCCTTCTTTCAGTTTCCTGAACATATTGCAGTCCTTTTGGCTTCTTTATAGGTAACACATAGAACAGTAGCAAATATTTATCAATAACATGTTCCAGTTACTGTACTGAGGCTTTTATGACTGATTTTGTCCAGTCTTCTTAGTGAACCCAGGGAGTGGGTGTGATTAATACAGCCGTATTATAGCATGTTATAGACATGGAGGCTGAGAGGGGTTAGCCTGTTAGTTAAAGGTGCACAGGTTTCAAGTACGGGATGGGAGATAACATTCACCTTAAGACGTAGCACAGCAGAGCCTGTGACCTTAGGTCAGGATGACTTTGCCCATTACATGAAATTCTTCTCTCCCCTTGTCTGTTGGGAACATTACTATTCACTTAAATTTTTTTTTTTTTCATTTGCACCACCTTACCTGAAACCTGCCTGTCCTCCCCAGCAAAAATAGGGTGACATCTGTGTATCCCTGTGTTGGCAGTTGTCACCTTATACTTCAACTACTTTTCTGGGTCCCTATGATTTTTGAGTGATTGTGAGGGTAGGGGTTGTCTCATCCTTGTGTGACTACTGCCTAACTTAATCTTTGGTACTGGATTATACCAATATATATTTGTTGAATGAATTGCTGATTAATTATTGATTACTCAGACCATGAACTTTCATGCCCAGTATTTTTTGTGCAATTAAGTACGCATATTCTAGGTATTTGTCATGGTTGTTTTTTAAAAAACATAAAAACTGCAAGAATGCATTCTGGTTGTACTGATTCAAACAAGAAAGATAACAATGTGAAACTTTTGTTTTTCTCCTTCTGTGACCTCCCATAGCTTTCATCCTCAGATAAAATTGTTAATATTTGATGTATATAAATCTGGCCCCCTTTTTTTAAAAATAATTTCTATACAGTTTAATTTTTTATGTGAACAGAAATGTTCTCTGACTTGTTTATAAAAATAAGTCTGAGGAGCTTTATTCCACTTTTTCTAAATTTTCATTATTAAAATCAAGACTGCGCTGAACATCCTTGAACAGTCTTTTGTTGTACATATATGTATTTTGGTATGATTGATTCTTGAAAGTGGAATTTTTGGTTTAAAGAGTGTAACATTTTTGATAAACATTGCAAGTTGTATTCCAAAGGATTCCCAGTAGAACCCTCCATCAACCATGTATGAGGGGGCCCAATGCCCTCATACCCTACAGGATAGTAAACAATATATATCTTTTACATTTTTGACAGTATGGAAACAAAAATAAAGTTTTTTTGAAGTTGTTACAGAACTAGTTAAAATAACTTGTGCATCTTTTCCTATACATCTTTCATGTGTATTTAGTTTTCTTTTTTGAATTGTTACCCAGTTAGAAGAAAAAGAAAAGTCTAATAGAAGATGGGTGAGGTGTTTTTCCTACTCTTTTCCTATATATTCTGGATGTTTTGAGGTTTTAAGCCTTTTGGTAGAAGATGATTTTACAGTATTTTCTCTCAATATTATGTCTTTTTTTTTCTAACTTTGTGATATATGTCGTCATCTCAGTGGTATTTACATGGTATTCCATTTGTAGCTTTCTGTTTCTCTGGTTCTGCTTTCCATAGGAGACCCTTGCTATATGAATATTTTGAAAATATTTCATTTTTTTATTTGTAAGCTATTTTATTTTTACACCTATTTTCTCAACCCCTTCTTCTCTAATGAGTTTTTATGTATGGCATAGCTTTCTTTAACATTATACATTTATAACCAATTATTTAATCCTGTTTGTTTACAAGACTTTTTTTTATTCATAAATTTGAAATGATGTCTTTATCTTAATGCTAATATTTTTATTTTAGGGAATTGATTCAATTCTATTCAACCAGTCTCTGTTCATTTTGGCACTAGTACCACGTTGTTCTGATTAGCTTAGCTTTATAGTGTGTTAGGGAAGGCAATGGCACCCCACTCCAGTACTCTTGCCTGGAAAATCCCATGGATGGAGGAGCCTAGTAGACTGCAGTCCATGGGGTTGCTGAGAATCGGACACGACTGAGCGACTTCACTTTCACTTTTCACTTTCATGCATTGGAAAAGGAAATGGCAACCCACTCCAGTGTTCTTGCCTGGAGAATCCCAGGGACGGGGGAGCCTGGTGGGCTGCTGTCTATGGGGTCGCACAGAGTCAGACACAACTAAAGTGTCTTAGCAGCAGCAGGATAGTGTGTTGTGGCTGGTGACATTTCCTCTTGTTCAAAATCTTACATATTTTTTCTCTTAAATATAGATGTCAAAATCAATTTGACAAAGCCATTAAAAATCCTGCTGTAGTTATGACTGAATGTGCATTGGATTTATGTTAATTTTTAAAGAATTAGCATCTTTTCAAATGTGAGTTTTCCAATACCAAAACATTGATCCTCACTTATTTAGGTCCTTAGTGAAGTTCTGTAGCTTTATTTATGAGTTCTGGTAATGCCATATTATTCCCTCATTTTTTTAATGATATATGCTTATATAGGAAATGGCACTGCTTTATTCCTTGTGTGTAAGGAACTAATCAGTTGCCTTGCAAATGTCATTGTATTATGACCTGAACTTTGAAATTAGTGACTAAATGCCTAGATATATATATATTTTTTGTAAGTGGTCCTTCATGTTTGTTGTTGGGCTTTGTTGTGATGAAGCATTGCTAGATCGAGAGATATAAAAATGAACAAGGTGCAATTCTTGTTTTCAATGAGTTCATGGTCTAGCAGGAACAATACACTGTAGACAATAAACTATACTCAGTGTGTCAATATGATGAATAAAATATTATGAAAGTGTCAGAAAGTAAAGAATTATTGAGGTCTAGAAAGATTGTTGTTGCTCTTCAGTTGCTAAGTCATGTCTGACTCTTTGTGACCCCAAGAACTGCAGCACGCCATGTTTCCCTGTCCACTGTCTTCTTGAGTTTACTCAGACTCATGTCCATTGAGTCACTGGTGCCATCCAACTGTTTCATCCTCTGTCGCCCCTTTCTCCTCTTGCCCTCAGTCTTTCCCAGCATCAGGGTATTTTCCAGTCAGTCAGCTCTTCACATCAAGTGGCCGAAGTATTAGCACTTCAGCTTCAGCAACAGTCTTTTCAACAAATATTCAGGGTTGATTTCCTTTATGATTGACTGGCTTGATCTTTCTGTCCAAGGGTGATGGACATCATATAGGAAATAACATCAAGGGAATGAAAGTTTGCTATGAAAATCCATTAAAGTTTTAAAAGTAGCAAAATGAGAGCAGGGAAAAATATAAACTAGAGGATGGATTTAAGGCAAGGGAACTGTCACTCCAGTGATACTCATGGAGCAAATTGATGAAAACATAGATTTGAGAAGGAGTGGAATTGGCAGTTAGATTATATAAGAATTCATATTGAAGTTATTTATTCACTTAATATAGTACAAACTGGAAATTTGGAATATTTGCCATAGAAAATATAATAACCACTGGATTTGGATATTAAAAGCCATTAACATGCTCTGATATTATTTTAAAAAGCTATACAAGTGTGTATCACTGGATTGTGGACCTATGTGATATTTTGTTTGAAAATGTTCAAAATACATGAAAATTATTTGGAACATTTGTTCATATTCAAAAGAATTCCAGAGACACATCATCACTGCCACCCTTGCCCTGGGCAGTTACTGCACTGATTTATTTATTTAGTCACCAGTTTCCTGGAAAATTTAATTATGTATAACACATGCCAGATTATTACATTGTTAATGTCATAACATATACTTTAGCCTGAGCATATTGTTAAAAATTCTGTTATAGGCTATGCTGTTAAGGATCCACTCACCTAAAAAAGCCTCAGCTAGGGCAGAATCTTACAGCTTAGTTTGCACGTTGTGTTGGGAAAGAAGATAACAGTTATCTCTTTTAAAATACTAGTGATGTATTTGCAATAAGCACAAAGACCTGGGCCTGGATATCATGACTGTCACACCTAGAAGTGCTTGAAGTCCTGGTGAGCTGCCATCAGTAGTACTCAATACATTTCTGAAGACTCTATGAGTTATAAAATTAATACATACATTTTTATCAACTTGTTTCTGAGTTTAAAAATCTGAGAGAAATCTCAGGAGTGCTGTTAGAAGAACTGCAAATTCAGTAGATGAGTCAGTGAAAATCTAATGGCTCATGAAGAAGCAGATGATGAGAAAACTCCACACCTACCCTCCTCTGTTGTTGCTGTTTCTGGGCTGTAGTTTCAGGAGCTAGCCACATTGTTAAAACCGACTTAACATTTGGAAACTAAGTGGTAGTCATCTGCTGCCTGTGAGACTTCTTGTTTCATAATTTTTATTAGAAGTTCTGTGTCTTCTGGATGGTCCTCCTGCACTTTGTTCAAAGTTTCTCCTGCAACACATGTGTTCATTATTTCTTTGCTGACTGCAGAAAATAGGAACATTGTGTACCTAAAAGGTAAGTTCATCCTGAACTGGGCTAGATGAAGAGTAGCTTTCCTTTGTCAATGGCTGGATGTTTAAATCGCCATGTGTTGACCTTTCGTAGTACTGAGAAGTAAGGACTTAGAAACCTTTTATAAGAAATACCTTGGCAGACTGGACTTTTCATCCTGATTACCCAAGTCAGTTGTGGAGATCACAGGACTGCTTTGCTTCACCTGAACACCGCCATGCAAAACCTGGTTAAGAGTCCTGGATCCCTCTGAGTCTGTCCATTGTTGTTCAATCGCCAAGCCCTGCCCAACTCTTTGTGACCCAATGGACTGCAGCATGCCAGGCCTTCCCTACCCCTTACCATCTCCTGGAGTTTGCCCAAGTTCATGTCCATTGAATCAGTGATGCCATCCAACCATCTCATCCTCTGTTGCCCTCTTCTTCTGCCCTCAATCTTTCCCAGCATCAGGGTCTTTTCCAATGAGTCAGCTCTTCACATCAGGTGGCCAGAGTATTGGAGCTTCACCTTCAGTATCAGTCCTTCCAATGAATAGTCAGGACTGATTCCCTTTATTATTTTTTTCAATTTATTTTTTAAAAAAATATAAATTTATTTATTTTAATTGGAGGTTAATTACTTTTGACTGGTTGGATCTCCTTGCTGTCCAAGGGACTCTCAAGACTCTTCTTCAACACCACAGTTTGAAAGCACCAATTAATTCTTTGGTGCTCGGCCTTCTTGATAGCCCAACTCTCATATCCGTACATGACTACTGGAGAGACCATGTTCTTGACTCTACAGACCTTTGTTGGCAAAATGATGCCTTTGTTTTTAATACACTGACTAGATTTGTCATAGCTTTCCTGCCAAGAAGCAATCATCTTCTAATTTCATAGTGCAGTCACCATCCGCAATGATTTTAGACTGACACTGTCTACTGCTTTATAAATTCTGGCTTCACAAAGGATGTTTAGTTTTAGAATTCTTTCATCAATCCCTGCCTTCTTCTTTTTCAAAAGTACTATATAATTTTAGTATAAACATTTTTCTTCCTTAGCTGTATTTTATAATGGAATCACAAGAGTTATTAATAATAGAATACTGAGAATACTGATTAAAATGGATATCACATTTACTCACTGGGGAGGGAGAGAGGAATTATTCTTTAGCTGTTTATATTAGACTCATTTGGGAGAAGTATCCATGTATGATTATATTCTTATTTATTTTTTGTCAGGCTACTAGAATGTGTGTGTAAAAGGACTGCAATTAAATGTTTATGAAATCCTAAAAGTGATAAAATTGTTTATTGTAAACTAGGATTTATTGTTAGCTCTATACTTCCAATCTTCTGCCATTGACCAAAGGCTATTAAAGTTAGCTTGTGGTTATACTTTTGGACTTTCTGACCAGGGAATATCTTTCCATGCCCTGAGCAGAGGCTCATAATGAGTCCATTCAGGAGCTTTGTGGCCATACCCAAGAGATTAAAATATTTCTCCCATCTGTAAGGCTGGAGATTTAATTATCTATTTGTCATTATCAGCTAAGGCTCCTCTTGAGATATACAAAAAAAGTCACCTTGAAGCCCTCTCATTTTATAACTTTCTGTATGCAATTACTTAAAAATTCATATCCAAAAGGACTGCAAATTGATATTAGTTTATGTAGCACTTTGTCACAGTAAATGTTAAAAATAATTTGAAAGCATTTCAGGACATTTACTATAATGGGCTAGGAGTCGTCACTTTCTTTCTGTGATAACCCAGTGAAAGTCTAGAGTATATTTCTGAATTATCAAGCCAAACTGTTCCCACAGGCATATGCTTGTTTGCTCAAGGTTAGAAAATGAGGTAATGTGTTCCTTTGAGCTATATTTAGAAACCTTATGAGGGTGAAGTCACAGATGTTATCCTTGAGGTAAGGATTTAGAGGGAGCTGCCATACATACCAGCTATTTCTGAGAATAAACCTCTTGAGGCATTAAGGGAAAATCCCCTGGAAGAGAAAAAGGCAACCCACCCCAGTGTTCGTGCCTGGGAAATCCCATTGACAGAGAAGCCTGGGGGGCTATGTCCATAGCGTCACAGAGTTGGACACAATTGAAGCAACCTGGCATGCGAGCACTGCAGCTCTTGAGGATGGCAAACTTTCTTGGAGACTTTTCAGTTGTACTTCATGAAATCAAAAGTAAATGTGTAACCTTCTGGTGCCAAATTTGTGTTTCGGGTCTATAGGTGAAAATGTTTTAATGTCTGAGAGTGCTGAATAGAAAGAAGAAAGATATTTTGGCATTCTTCTGTAGGTGTGATACTTTTTCATAGAAAAGGCCTCAAGTCTTGAGTTACTAAAGTGAAGTGATATTTGTGTATATGTCAGTGCTACAGCGGAAACCAGCACAACATTGTACGGTAATTTTCCTCCAATTGAAAAAAACCTGTACTTAAAAAAATGTGTAAGTGATGTTTGTAACATACATGGATTTGCATAAGCCATTCTTTTTTTAAGGATAGTCTATTTCCAAATGCAAATACAAATTTGCTTGAATAAGTGTATATAATCTTTTTAGAGTCTCACAAATTAAAAAATATATATAATGTTCAGTATAGTTAGTACTCTCTGGTTACATTTACCATAAAGTTATGATTCTTTTGATTTTATAATTGGTCTGGAACATAAGCCTGAAATTTCATAAGAATTTCTCTAGGATTTCTCTGAACCTCCCAATAATTTGAAATACTTACCTATTCACAAATAATTTACATTATCTAGGTAGAGCTTCTTCCAAGATGACCATTTATACCATCAATTTTACTCAAATAGATATTTTTAACACGTGCTTTTAGCATAAAGACCTAAATATTCCTCTGATCTTAGATTCTTGGACTGTGATGGTACTATCTTAGTGGTTTTCCTTTCATGGATTTGAGTCATCTCCTCTGCTGCTTGCTGGAATCTTTTGCATATTCAGGTGCAGTGCTTCTTTGAATATGAACCTTGAGACCACCTGCGTCAGCATACTGTACCTGAGATGTTTTATTAAAAATTGCATATTCCCACCACTACCTAAGAGTCTGCATTCTATGAAGTAATTCATGTGATCCTGACACCCACAGAAATGTGAAAACCACTCCTTTTGAGGAGCAGAAGGTATTTATGGCATCAACTTAGGCAGATGCTCCTGTGAAGCTAAAAGTCCTTAGATAGTATTCTTAACAACAGTGAGCATGACTTTCCTTGGATACTAGTGTCAGAAGCTGACCATTCAACAATCAGGACATCAGGGACTTAGTTGGAACTCTTCAAAACCCATTTTTTTAAATTCTTGCTATTAGATATTTTACCATGTCAGATATACCATTGGATAGCTATGAACAGAGTTCAAAATCTGAGTGTCTTAGAAACTTTCCCAAGCACGGAAAGCTCCTGGAGGAATCTCATATAATTAAGGGACACCTTTATGTTTAAATGAGCATACTGGCGTAGATCAACCATACATATGCATACTGAATTCTGATGTGTTCAGTAGTTTTCCATGGTGAAGGACATGGCGGGATTTTTTTTGCAAGTTAATCTGGCATCTAAACCTGGGTAATTTGTAAATCTGTTGAGAGTACCATAGGCAGGAAAACTAGAATTACCCAGAACAAATGTAAACTGTGAGAAGAAGGCATGTTTGGGTTTTGTGGTTATTCTGTGATACTCTGAAGGAATCAGGAACTTAGAAAGATGAAGGAAAGAAAAGAAAAGTAATTACATTTTTTCAGCAAGAAATAGTTGATAAGAAAGAAGAAAATGAGAGTTTTATGGTAGACTAAGTGTGTGAAAAAATTAAATGAATCCTCTGACATTTAGTCTGTTAAGGTAAAAGCCTAATTTTCAAAGAGCTCTCAGAAAAACCTCTTTTCATTTCTATTATGATAAATTAAATTATAAATAAAACTTTAAAATTAGTAATATATGAATATTGGAGAAGGTAATGGCAACCCACTCCAGTGTTCTTGCCTGGAACATCACATGGGGTCAAAAAAGAGTCAGACACCACTTAGTGACTAAGCAGTGTGAGTATAGGTGTTAATGGAGGTTTTATGTTAGAGTAATTCCTTTAAATTATCTTGAAATGATACTTTCCCACCTTGGAACAGAGATTCATAGGGGCTTTCTGATAGCAGTCTTTCTTAACAAACGTAGTAATCAGCCAGTGCTAAAGAGCTGCTCATAATTTTCTCCTAGAACTCATAAAATCTGCTTTGTGCTTTAGCATTTATTTACCTAAGGTAGCAATGTTATCTTGATAAGGAAACTAGAGAAAAGGTAATGGAAAAAAAAGTATCTTACATTAGTTACTGCTTGGCATGAAGCATGAAAGATTTCATTTTTATATTTGAAGAGGCAATAATTTGGGAAAGAGGAGAAAGGAAAGGGAATTTAGTTCCAACATTTGTGCCACAAAGGTGAGTGATTAATTCACAATATCAGACACTTTTGCTTATATGGCAAATCTTAATGCCTTGGGAGATGATTTGAAATGCGTGATGTTTTCCTTTAATTGCGTGTGATGCTTCACATGCCCTTGTGAGGAATGGAGTACTGGTGAAGAGGCCTTTACTGTTTTGGATGTGAGCAAACATCAGATTAGGAAACTTGACTTGTTGTAACTGTGCCAAAGCCTCTTTAATGTTCTTTAAAGATATGAGTACAGGCCAACTCAGAAGCTAAGAAGTAGCACCGGGCCCTGTGAATCAGACCACATTTGAATCACAGATTGCATTCTTCCTTCCTAAACTGAATAGCCTGGAGTGCAGTGGATTTGAGCCTCAAAAGGGAAAGAGGCAGAGGTTTCTGGTTGCTCAGCTGCTTCACTTAATTAGGATGAGGATTAAACAGAAGTTCAGTATCAACTCTCCAGGTCACCAGGTGGTAGTGCTAACCAAAGGGGAAAAAGGAGAGATTTAATAAGAAAGAAAATATTAGTCTAACCATCCATATGTGACAAATTCAAGTAAGACTAATAGACCCTGAAGAGAATAATGATTGAGTATCAGCGAGTTTTATAGGGATGCCAACTTAAACACACTCTAAATTCGTGGAAGGTTCTCAAGAATGCTGTCAGAAATGCCAAAATGGAAAGGATTCCGGGTGAGAATTATCTGGTTTTGCATTCCCAGTATGCGAATGCATTGGAAGTTAATTGCATACGCTGAGGGCAGATCATGAGCTTTATCCAGGCCATATCAAGGGAAATGTTACTTCCCCTTTTCAACTGATAGTGAGACTAAAATTATTATAGAAATATAGTTACTATGCAGAGCAATTAGGCACCTTGCCTCCCAGCTTACCACACTTTTAAATTTCTATCTTTGTAGAATTTTTCAGCTTTCCTTTTTCCATTTTTAAAATGTTACTGCAGTCTGTAGAATTTTGACATGGATAGACTATCAGTGATTTCACAGAGTGTGAAGAGTTGAGAAATCCGTATGAAAAATTGTGTTTCAATAAATGCAAAAGTAATATGTAGGGTATTTCAGTAAATATATATTCAATGTGAACATTAATGAGTTTGTTGACAGAGAAATAGATGATGGATACCTGGATTGAAGGGTAGGTGGGTAACAAAGACAGAGACATAATACTTATTTTATGCTATGATGAAATCATTATATTTGGCCTCAGAAAGATTATCTTGTCATGCTTGCCTTTCATATGGGAAAAGCAATACAGAATTTTAAAATTTGAGAATCATAGCCAATGTTTAGTCAAAAAAATTCAAGTGCTTTTCTCAGTGGCAGGAAGACATTGAGATAAAACATAAACAAATTATATACTAGATAGTTATCACATGAAACAATAGAAAGTTCCAAATGTTGGTGGAGATGTTTATCAAATGTTTGTTTATTTCAAAGGTATGCAAAATTCAAAATAACTTAGAAGTATATGTTTTTTATTTTTTAGTCTGTATTTTGTCATTATAGAATGTATAGAAACTAGTAGGAAAATCTTTCAACAGCTGTTTACCTGGTTTGTATGTCACCATTCAGTATCTATTTTTCATTCCAGATAAGCTAATCAGTTTCTAAAGTGTATATACATGACATTAAAATGAACTGTGTGTTCTCCGTACTCTCAATAGATAAGTGATATGAGAACATCTTTCACAAACAAACAAAATAAAAATTATGAAAAGTAGGAGAAACAAGGATGTCAAAATACTTTTAGTGGGTTGATCTTTTTTTATTTCAATTTCTGATGCTCATTTGTAAGAATCATTCACAAATGGAAGATTCTGTAATGCACTTAGTCAGCAATATCTTCCAGTTATATAGTAACAAGGTTTCACATTTGAAAATACATGAAAGTTAAGAATATACATAGATGGGGATGGAAATGGTGATCCTAAATGGCATATCCACAACGTGACAGATCATTAACTCAACAAATATTTAACAAATACCTAAATACTACTACACAATAGTGCCTGGTACACAGTAGGTGAAAGTGAAAGTGAAGTCGCTCAGTTTTGTCCAGCTTTTTAGGACCCCATGGGCTGTAGCCTACCAGGCTCCTCTGTCCATGGTATTTTTCAGACAAGAGTACTGGAGTGGGTAGCTTTTCCCTTCTCTAGTGGATCTTCCCAACCCAGGGATCGAATGCATGACTCCCACATTGCAGGTGGATTCTTTATCAGCTGAGCCACAGGGAAGCCCAAGAATACTGGAGTGGGTAGCCTATCCCTTCTCCAGCGGATCTTCCCAGTCCAGGAATTGAACCGGGATCTCCTGCATTGCAGGCAGATTCTTTACCAACTGAGCTATCATGGAAGCACACTACTCTATGGAAGTATAAAATGTATACCCAAGTTTTCATCTGAATTCATTCTGATGAGGTTGTTTACTTGGTTTTCATCTTAATTTATCTTTCTCTGTAAGATGCTCAGACAATTTTTGCAAAAAATATTACTGAAATCTAGAATAATTCCTCTAATAGGCAGCTTATAATTTTAAATATGAAAGTTGAATATTAATATTAAATTTAATAGTTTTTATAATTAAGTAGTTAAAAGAAGTATAAATATATCTGAATAAATGCAGTTTCATGATGTTGAGAGCAGCAAGGAATCTCGAAAGCAACATTCACAACAAAATTAAATTTGTATCAATTAATAGTTGGTAGAAATACATGTATTTTGTTTGCTCACCATGTAAATGTTTATGAGGACTCTGCTATAATAGTATATTCTATTAAACATACTGAACTACATTAATTAAACATATGAACCACAAAATTTAACAGCATATTCTTAAATGTCTTAGAATTTAGGAGAAATTATAATCTCACAATTATCTAACAGGAGAATTTAATGTAACACACTGGTCTAAAAAATTTGGTGTTCATCTACTATGAATGGTAGGTTGTTTAAGAGCACAGTATTTAAAAGGAAGGAGAGGTCACTTTAGGATGGTGTACTCACAATCTCCTAATGCTTCATGGAAGACACAGTAATTGAGGATTTAAGGTCAGCTTTGAAAAACATCTGGAAGAAGGAAACAACACATCACACAGAATAATGACACCTGTGTCCACCATTATCTGGTCATTGATCTCAAGCATGTTAGTAGTAGATGGTATTTCAGGATAATCTTTAAAAAGCTCTCAAAATAAAATGAAGCAACAAATGCACATAGAAGAGGAAGACAAACATGAAGAAATCAAAATGGAAAAGTTAACATGATATCATCTTTATGAAATTTAACTTTTAAAAGTAGTATCTTGCTAGTGCAAGATTTTGCCAGTGAAATTTGGTCCCCATTTTAGATTAAGATGCATGCTCAGATTTCAAATATCTAACTAGATAAACAATGTCCAAATTTCGGCTTTGCTTAGTTAGAGTGACATGCTAATATAGAAAAGTCATTTTAAGATACTGCGTTTGACAACCAGTTTCACTTTTTATTTGATGCAGTTTTAAACCATATTTATCTGAATTAAATCACAAGGGAATAGCACTATAGGAAAGTAAAAAATCTGTCACTCTGGAGAATGTAATATGTCTCTAGTTATATACTGCTATATGAGAATGTTCTGATATATGGACATACAGATATTTCTCTCTTTCCGATAAACATCAATGAAGTGGAGGTCTTTTGGAATTTCTTATTATTGGATCCATGTTTAGAATATTATAGTGCATTTCATATTTAACTATTAATAATTTTGTGGTCCTTTTTATATTTTATTCATCAATCAATAGCCATTTGTACTTTAAGAAAAGTAAGAGATGTGTGTGTATTCTAAAATATAAATTATATTGGATATTAATATATATTTCAAAATGGAAGTTATATATAAGGATTTTCAAAAACAACCAATGTGCTGTTTTTCCTAATCTACATGCCTCAACTGAGAAGGTAAAATAGAGAAAAAATGCTTTAATATTTTCTTTTTCTTGAAATATTGTCTTCTTAAAAACACTTATTAACTCAGAATTAACAAGTAATTATTATTTAATTGTACAAGCAAAATTAAATGTGCTTAACCATTTTTTCTTCCATAAGTGTATTGTGTAGTATACGTAACATGGCGGAAAAATGAACTAGTTTATTTACAATTATTAATTATCAGAGCTTAATATTAGTGACCACATCTCTACATTTAGTTAGAATCAACATGGTTTATAACCACTTTTGTTTTCCAAACATTTCAACTGAATTCCTACACTGCTTTTTTATATTGGAAAGTCTTAAAGAAAATCTACCTGAAACCAAAGAAGGATTCCTGATAGATGGGATTGCTCTGCATTTTTTAAAAATTAATGAAATGCTGATTTCTTTCTGCATGCTTTATATTCTTCGTCAGTGAGTGGAGTATTCACATGACACTCTCTGAAATTTTATCTTTTGCATACACCAAATTCCCAGTCCAATATCTCCAAGTGAAGCACAGATCTCTACAAACTTAAAAAAAAAATTGGAAGAAATAATAAGTTGAATGTCTCTCACATAACTGATTCTCAGTGGTAGGATAATGACAGAACAACATGTGACATTCAAAAGAAGAAAAAAAATGGAAAACTAGGAGCTGTTGTAAAGGTCTTGGGGATAAAAAAATTCTCAATTAAATTCTGATTTTACTTTTTGAGCATAGCCTGCTGGTCAGTTTTTCTTAGTAGTCTCTGGGTCTGCCTTTTGAGAGACTCTTCACTTTCCATCATCTTCCATGAACAAATGTGAGATGAGTGGTGGGCATATACCTCTCTTGGGCACCATGCAGTGTTGTCATCCCACTTCCAAGCCCTTAGAAAGTTGATGCCTAAAGGTTGTTTCAAGTCTTAAAAAGTTACACATGCTTTTAGTCTAAGATTGTAGCATCTTTGGAAGCAGAACCCTCTTGAAACCTTCAGTTCAGTTCAGTTCAGTTGCTCAGTCGTGTCCAACTCTTTGAGACCCCATGAATCGCAGCACACCAGGCCTCCCTGTCCATCACCATCTACCGGAGTTCACTCAGATTCACGTCCGTCGAGTCAGTGATGCCATCCAGCCATCTCATCCTCAGTCGTCCCTTCTCCTCCTGCCCCCAATCCCTCCCAGCATCAGAATCTTCTCCAATGAGCCAACTCTTCGCATGAGGTGGCCAAAGTACTGGAGTTTCAGCGTCAGCATCAGTCCTTCCAAAGAAATCCCAGGGCTGATCTCCTTCAGAATGGACTGGTTGGATCTCCTTGCAGTCCAAGGGACTCTCAAGAGTCTTCTCCAACATCACAGGTCAAAAGCATCAATTCTTCGGTGCTCAGCTTTCTTCACAGTCCAACTCTCACATCCATACATGACCACGGGAAAAACCATAGCCTTGACCAGACGGACCTTTGTTGACAAAGTAATGTCTCTGCTTTTGAATATGCTATCTAGGTTGGTCATAACCTTTCTTCCAAGGAGTAAGCATCTTTTAATTTCATGGCTGCAGTCACTATCTGCAGTGATTTTGGAGCCCCCCAAAATAAAGTCTGACACTGTTTCCACTGTTTCCCCATCTATTTCCCATGAAGTGATGGGACCAGATGCCATGATCTTCATCTTCTGAATGTTGAGCTTTAAGCCAACTTTTTCCCTCTCCACTTTCACTTTCATCAAGAGGCTCTTTAGTTCCTCTTCACTTTCTGCCATAAGGGTGGTGTCATCTTCATAGCTGAGGTTATTGATATTTCTCCCGGCAATCTTGATTCCAGCTTGTGCTTCTTCCAGCCCAGCTTTTCTCATGATGTACTCTGCATAGAAGTTAAATAAGCAGGATAACAATATACAGCCTTGACATAATCCTTTTCCTATTTGGAACCAGTCTGTTGTTCCATGTCCAGTTCTAACTGTTGCTTCCTGACCTGCATACAGGTTTTTCAAGAGGCAGGTCAGGTGGTCTGGTATTCCCATCTCTTTCATAATTTTCCATAGTTTATTGTGATCCACACAGTCAAAGGCTTTGGAATAGTCAATAAAGCAGAAATAGATGTTTTTCTGGAACTCTCTTGCTTTTTTGATGATCCAGCGGATGTTGGCAATTTGACCTCTGGTTCTTCTGCCTTTTCTAAAACCAGCTTAAACATCTGGAAGTTCACAGTTCACGTATTCCTGAAGCCTGGCTTGGAGAATTTTGAGCGTTACTTTAGCCTTCTTATTTTTTTCTGGCAACTTGTGAGTCCCCACCTCAACAATATCTTAGAGATTTAGTTCTCAGATCTTTTATATTTCTTTGACATATTGGGGGTTATCTCAAGTTCTTCAGCCTTCAAAAGGAGAACTAGACTTTCAGTCTCATCCCCTGAGTTATATTTCTATTAGAAAAGACTTACTATCATCAAGTAGGCCAAGGGTTGTTCTCCTTAACAAGTAAGCCCTTGGTGAACTTGGATTTGACTCTTTATTTCAACAGGACAGAATGAGACAGGGAGAAAAACACAATAAGCTTTAAGATGCCAGTTTTGATATGCCTATTTCCTTTTGGTAGAAGTTAATTACATGGTAATTCGTAATTGTGAGGGAATCAGGTAAATAAAATCTTTTTATGTCCTCACGAGAAAAAATGAAATTGATCTGGACAAGAGCAAGCTGAGTAATACGCAGATACCAATTGAATATGCTACTGGAAATACACAAAAACCTTGGCTTCTATACTACATTTTCAAGAGCCAGATTAGCAGGACCAGTTTTTGTTTGCTTATTATGCTTTTTTAGAAAAAATGTTCAGTTGAAGGAAGTTAAATATACATATATATATACATATTTATATATCTCCCTGCTTCCCCACCACCAACTGCCAACAACCAAAAAAGGAAGAAAAAAAAAAAAAGAATGACTGACAAATACAATGAACTGTGGGCCCAAACGCAGAAAGATTCTGAAAATGGATGAAAGGATTTATAGAACCTCTGTGGGACACAAAAATCTACAAAAATGAAAGGCACATATATGAAGAGACTGCCTTATTTGGATTAATGGAATCTGGAGGAATGGTGTGGGGAAGAAATATATATGGCAATTGGCTTAGCAACCATTAATTGAGACAGCTGGAGAGAAACAATTAAATGCTAAATCTCCACAACAAGTACCTTCACTATGCAAGGTTGAACTATGAATCACACAGCTCTCTAAAATTTTGAAATGTGACTTTGGAGCAGAAATATACCCCTAAAGAGATGGAACCACTGATTTGATTAGAACTGGGTCTGAAGTAACAGCAACACAAACGTTAAACCACTGTTTCAGCCTGTTCACCATGATGGCTCTTAATTTACAATCTATCAGCAACTACTTCTACTAGATAAGATCACCCCTTTCAAACATAAGTGTAGTCGCTCAGTCATGTCTGACTCTTTGCGACCCCATGGACTATAGCCCTCCAGGCTCCACTGTCCATGGGATTCTCCAGGCAAGAATACTGGAGTGGGTTGCCATTTCAAACATAAGTGACATTTAAATATACACCAGCCTGAAATCCATCAGTTCAGTTCAGTTGCTCAGTCATGTCTGACTCTTTGTGACCCCATGTACTTCAGCATGCCAGGCTTCCCTGTCCATCACCAACTCCTGGAGCTTGCTCAAACTCATGTCCACTGAGTCAGTGATGCCATCCAACCATCTCATCCTCTGTTGCCCCCTTCTCCCACCTCCAATCTTTCCCAGCATCAGGGTCTTTTCCAACGAGTTTGTTCTTTGCATCAGGTGGTCAAAGTATTGGAGTTTCAATTAAATCTGAATGAATATTTAGGACTGATTTCGTTTAAGAATGATAGGTTTGATCTCCCCAGAGTCCAAAGGACTTTCAAAAGTCTTCTCGAACACCACAGTTCAAAAACATCAATTCTTTTTTTTTTTTTTAATTTTTATTTTTACTTTGTTTTACTTTACAATACTGTATTGGTTTTGCCATACATTGACCTGAATCCACCACGGGTGTACATGCGTTCCCAAACATGAACCCCCCTCCCACCTCCCTCCTCATAACATCTCTCTGGGTCATCACCGTGCACCAGCCCCAAGCATGCTGTATCCTGCTTCGGACATAGACTGGTGATTCGATTCTTACATGATAGTATACATGTTACAATGCCATTCTCCCAAATCATCCCACCCTCTCCCTCTCCCTCTGAGTCCAAAAGTCGGCTCTACACATCTGTGTCTCTTTTGCTGTCTTGCATACAGGGTCATCATTGCCATCTTTCTAAATTCCATATATATGTGTTAGTATACTGTATTGGTGTTTTTCTTTCTGGCTTACTTCACTCTGTATAATCGGCTCCAGTTTCATCCATCTCATCAGAACTGATTCAAATGAATTCTTTTTAACGGCTGAGTAATACTCCATTGTGTATATGTACCACAGCTTTATTATCTATTCATCTGCTGATGGACATCTAGGTTGTTTCCATGTCCTGGCTATTATAAACAGTGCTGCAGTGAACACTGGGGTACATGTGTCTCTTTCAATTCTGGTTTCCTCGGTGTGTATGCCCAGCAGTGGGATTGCTAGATCATAAGGTAGTTCTATTTGCAATTTTTTAAGGAATCTCCACACTGTTCTCCATAGTGGCTGTACTAGTTTGCATTCCCACCAACAGTGTAGGAGGGTTCCCTTTTCTCCACACCCTCTCCAGCATTTATTGCTTGCAGATTTTTGGATCGCAGCCATTCTGACTGGTGTGAAGTGGTACCTCATTGTGGTTTTGATTTGCATTTCTCTAATAATGAGTGATGTGGAGCATCTTTTCATGTGTTTGTTAGCCATCTGTATGTCTCTTTGGAGAAATGTCTATTTAGTTCTTTGACCCATTTTTTGATTGGGTCGTTTATTTTTCTGGAATTGAGCTGCATAAGTTGCTTGTATATTTTTGAGATTAGTTGTTTGTCAGTTGCTTCATTTGCTATTATTTTCTCCCATTCTGAAGGCTGTCTTTTCACCTTGCTTATATTTTGCTTTGATGTGCAGAAGCTTTTAATTTTAATTAGATCCCCTTTGTTTATTTTTGCTTTTATTTCCAGTATTCTGGGAGGTGGATCATAGAGGATCCTGCTGTGATTTATGTCGGAGAGTGTTTTACCTATGTTCTCCTCAAGGAGTTTTATAGTTTCTGGTCTTACATTTAGATCTTTAATCCATTTTGAGTTTATTTTTGTGTGCGGTGTTAGAAAGTGATCTAGTTTCATTCTTTTACAAGTGGTTGACCAGTTTTCCCAGCACCACTTGTTAAAGAGATTGTCTTTACTCCATTATATACTCTTGCCTCCTTTGTCAAAGATAAGGTGTCCATATGTGTGTGGATTTATCTCTGGGCTTTCTATGTTGTTCCATTGATCTATATGTCTGTCTTTGTGCCAGTACCATACTGTCTTGATGACTGTGGCTTTGTAGTAGAGCCTGAAGTCAGGCAAGTTGATTCCTCTAGTTCCATTCTTCTTTCTCAAGTTTGCTTTGGCTATTCGAGGTTTTTTGTATTTCCATACAAATCTTGAAATTATTTGTTCTAGTTCTGTGAAAAATACCACTGGTAGCTTGATAGGGATTGCATTGAATTTGTAAATTGCTTTGGGTAGTATACTCATTTTCACTATATTGATTCTTCCGATCCATGAACATGGTCTATTTCTCCATCTATTAGTGTCCTCTTTGATTTCTTTCATCAGTGTTTTATAGTTTTCTATATATAGGTCTTTAGTTTCTTTAGGTAGATATATTCCTAAGTATTTTATTCTTTTCATTGCAATGGTGAATGGAATTGTTTCCTTAATTTTTTTTTCTGCTTTCTCATTATTAGTGTATAGGAATGCAAGGGATTTCTGTGTGTTGATTTTATATCCTGCAACTTTACTGTATTCGTTGATTAGCTCTAGTAATTTTCTGGTGGAGTCTTTAGGGTTTTCTATGTAGAGGATCATGTCATCTGCAAACAGTGAAATTTTACTTCTTCTTTTCCAATTTGGATTCCTTTTATTTCTTTTTCTGCTCTGATTGCTGTGGCCAAAACTTCCAGAACTATGTTGAATAGTAGCAGTGAAAGTGGGGACCCTTGTCTTGTTCCTGATTTTAGGGGAAATGCTTTCAATTTTTCACCATTGAGGATAATGTTTGCTGTGGGTTTGTCATCTATAGCTTTGATTATGTTGAGGTATGTTCCTTCTATTCCTGCTTTCTGGAGAGTTTTTATCATAAACGGATGTTGAATTTTGTCAAAGGCCTTCTCTGCATCTATTGAGATAATCATATGGCTTTTATTTTTTAATTTGTTAATGTGGTGAATTACATTGATTGATTTGCGGATATTGAAGAATCCTTGCATCCCTGGGATACAGCCCACTTGGTCATGGTGTATGATCTTTTTAATGTGTTGTTGGATTCTGATTGCTAGAATTTTGTTGAGGATTTTTGCATCTATGTTCATCAGTGATATTGGCCTGTAGTTTTCTTTTTTTGTGGCATCTTTGTCAGGTTTTGGTATTAGAGTGATGGTGGCCTCATAGAATGAGTTTGGAAGTTTCCCTTCCTCTGCAATTTTCTGGAAGAGTTTGAGGAGGATAGGTGTTAGCTCTTCTCAAAATTTTTGGTAGAATTCAGCTGTGAAGCCGTCTGGACCTGGGCTTTTGTTTGCTGGAAGATTTCTGATTACAGTTTCAATTTCCGTGCTTGTGACGGGTGTGTTAAGATTTTCTATTTCTTCCTGGTTCAGTTTTGGAAAATTGTACTTTTCTAAGAATTTGTCCATTTCTTCCACGTTGTCCATTTTATTGGCATATAACTGCTGATAGTAGTCTCTTATGATCCTTTGTATTTCTGTGTTGTCTGTTGTGATCTCTCCATTTTCATTTCTAATTTTATTGATTTGATTTTTCTTTCTTTGCTTCTTGATGAGTCTGGCTAATGGTTTGTCAATTTTATTTATCCTTTCAAAGAACCAGCTTTTGGCTTTGTTGATTTTTGCTATGGTCTCTTTTGTTTCTTTTGCATTTATTTCTGCCCTAATTTTTAAGATTTCTTTCCTTCTACCAACTCTGGGGTTCTCCAGTTCTTCCTTTTCTAGTTGCTTTAGTTGTAGAGTTAGGTTATTTATTTGACTTTTTTCTTGTTTCTTGAGGTATGCCTGTATTGCTATGAACTTTCCTCTTAGCACTGCTTTTATAGTGTCCTACAGGTTTTGGGTTGTTGTGTTTTCATTTTCATGAAAAAACATCAATTCTTCAGTGCTCAGCTTTATAGTCCATTTCTCACATCCATACGTGACTACTGGAAAAACCATAGCTTTGACTAGATGGACCTTTGTTGGTGAAGTAATGTCTCTGCTTTTTAATAGGCTGTCTAGATTGGTCATAACTTTTCTTCCAAGTAACAAGGGTCTTAATTTCATGGCTGCAGTCACCATCTGCAGTGATTTTGGAGCTCCCCAAAATAAAGTCTGTCACTATTTCCATTGTTTCCCCATCTATTTGCCATGAAGTGAGGGGACCAGATGCCATGATCTTAGTTTTCTGAATGTTGAGTTTTAAGCAAACTTTTTCACTCTCCTCTTTCACTTTCATCAAGAGTTTTCTTTAGTTCTTCTTTACTTTCTGCCACAAGGGTGATGTCATCTGCATATCTGAGGTTATTGATATTTCTCCCGGAAATCTTGATTCCAGTTTGTGATTCATTCAGCCTGGCATTTTGTATGATGTATCTGCATATAAGTTAAATAAGCACTGTAACAATATACAACCTTGACATACTCCTTTCCTGATTTGGAACCAGACTGTTGTTCCATATCCAGTTCTGTTTCTTTTTGACCTGCATAGAGATTTCCCAGGAGGCAGGTCAGGTGTCTGGTATTCCCATCTTTTTGAGATTTTTCCACAGTTTGTTGTGATTTACACTGTCAAAGGCTTTGGGGTAGTCAATAAAGCAAAAGTAGATATTTTTCTGAACTCTCTTGCTTTTTCAATGATCCAGCAAATGTTGGCAATTTGATTTCTGGTTCCTCTGCCTTTTCTCAATCCAGTTTGAACATCTGAAAGTTCACGGTTCATGTACTGTTGAAGCCTAGCTTGGAGAATTTTGAGCATTACTTTGCTCGCATGTGAGATGAACACAATTGTGAACTGGCATTGCCTTTGGTTGAGATTGAAATGAAAGCTGACCTTTTCCAGTCCTGTGGCCACTGCTGAGTTTCCCAAATTTGCTGACATATTGACTGCAGCACTTTCACAGCATCATCTTTCAGGATTTGAAATTGCTCAACTGGAATTCTGTCACCTGCACTAGCTTTGTTTGTAGTGATGCTTCCTAAGGCCCACTTGACTTAGCATTCCAGGACTTTAAAGAAAACTCACAAAAAGAATAGAAGAGGTAAAGCAGCAGAGATAAAAGGAATGAAATTGATCTGGTATTATAAGAAAGAAAACCATATTAGAGTAAAATTACAGACACAGGGACAAACATATTCAGGAATGATGTGGAGAAAAAGCTTGAGGTAACTGAAATAAATGAAATGGAAAAAACAAAGAAAATTGTAAGCAACAGACATTCAGTGTGTTTGTGTATTGGTATATGTGTGTATGTGTGCACTTAGTGTTTATGAAGAAAAAGAAATCAAATGAAAAAAATTGAATATATAGAAACGGTAAACTTTCTTATAGTAAAGATGTGAATATGCAGATTGAAAGGGTACCCTGTGCTTTAGGAAAATACTTAACCAAAATATTAAGACATATTTGGGTGAAAACGTTGGGCTTTAAAATTTTTACAGGTTACCTAGAAAGTGGAAAATTCAGACTGGCTCAGATTTCTATAAGCAAAGAATATTTCACTGGATAGAATACAAAGCCTTTTATGCAATCAAGTCATCCGTTGACTGCAAAAGAATGGTGGTACATCTTGAATCCCCATGAATGTGTAACAAATGAAACAAGGAAATGAAGGTTAGAAAATAGAAGGCAAATTTTTTAACCAAGGAAACTTTAACATAATTCAACAATTAAAAATCCAGAAGGGGCATACGAGTTTGTAGAAAATATGAGTCTCATGATTTTTTTTTTTTAGTATATATTTTATTTTTTAATTTTTTTATAGAGTATATTTTTTACTTTATTTTACTTTATAATACTGTATTGGTTTTGACAAACATTGACATGAATCCACCACAGGTGTACATGCGTTCCCAAACATGAACCCCCCCCCACCTCCCTCCCCATAACATCTCTCTGGGTCATCACCGTGCACCAGCCCCAAGCATGCTGTATCTTGCTTCGGACATAGACTGGCGATTCGATCCTTACATGATAGTATACATGTTACAATGCCATTCTCACAAATAATTTCAAGATTTGTATGGAAATACAAAAGACCTCTAATAGCCAAAGCAATCTTGAGAAAGAAGAATGGAACTGGAGGAATCAACTTGCCTGACTTCAGGCTCTACTACAAAGCCACAGTCATCAAGACAGTATGGTACTGGCACAAAGACAGACATATAGATCAATGGAACAAAATAGAAAGCCCAGAGATAAATCCACACACATATGGACACCTTATCTTTGACAAAGGAGGCAAGAGTATATAATGGAGTAAAGACAATCTCTTTAACAAGTGGTGCTGGGAAAACTGGTCAACCACTTGTAAAAGAATGAAACTAGATCACTTTCTAACACCACATATGAAAATAAACTCAAAATGGATTAAAGATCTAAACGTAAGACCAGAAACTATAAAACTCCTAGAGGAGAACATAGGCAAAACCCTCTCCGACATAAATCACAGCAGGATCCTCTATGATCCACCTCCCAGAATACTGGAAATAAAAGCAAAAATAAACAAATGGGATCTAATTAAAATTAAAAGCTTCTGCACAACAAAGGAATATATAAGCAAGGTGAAAAGACAGCCTTCAGAATGGGAGAAAATAATAGCAAATGAAGCAACTGACAAACAACTAATCTCAAAAATATACAAGCAACTTATGCAGCTCAATTCCAGAAAAATAAACGACCCAATCAAAAAATGGGCCAAAGAACTAAGTAGACATTTCTCATGATTTTTTTGTTTTTCCTTATCAGGGATTCAATGGATAAAGTTTTAACAATGATAAATCCATAGGGAAAATTATCTTAATATAGTTTAGTGGGGATGAAGTTCCATCTGAAAGAAAGTAGTAGCAAGTGTAAGTTTCTTTTTTAATTGTTTAACTTTTTTATTGATGTATAGTTGATTTACAGTGTTGTACCAAGCTCCACTACAGGAAGTGCTCATTTTTAAAGTGTATTGTAGTTTATGGAGTGTCCCAGCTTTCTTTCATTTTTCTAAAACTCAATAACTTCCTTAAAAGATTTTGTCACTTTGTCATATTTTTGCCTACATTTTTACTTTTTAATATTGATATATGATTCTTGTGAAAATTATTATTGTATTATCATTGTACATTAAATAATAATGACTTTCATTAAATTAAGATTTCAGAATTATCTTCTCATAAAAGTGGTTCTCTTACTGGAGAAATATTTCTGATTTTTATAATTGTATATCACTTTGAATTTCGATAATGTTGAAATATATGTAATCATTTTATTTTTATTTTTTTTATTTTTTAAATTTTAAAATCTTAAATTCTTACATGCGTTCCCAAACATGAACCCCCCTCCCACCTCCCTCCCCACAACATCTCTCTGGGTCATCCCCATGCACCAGCCCCAAGCAAGCTGCACCCTACGTCAGACATGGACTGGTGATTCAATTCTTACATGACAGTATACATGTTAGAATTCCCGTTCTCCCAAATCATCCCACCCTCTCCCTCTGAGTCCAAAAGTCCGTTATACACATCTGTGTCTTTTTTCCTGTCTTGCATACAGGGTCGTCATTGCCGTCTTCCTAAATTCCATATATATGTGTTAGTATACTGTATTGGTGTTTTTCTTTCTGGCTTACTTCACTCTGTATAATCGGCTCCAGTTTCATCCATCTCATCAGAACTGATTCAAATGAATTCTTTTTAACGGCTGAGTAATACTCCATTGTGTATATGTACCACAGCTTTCTTATCCATTCATCTGCTGATGGACATTTAGGTTGTTTCCATGTCCTGGCTATTATAAACAGTGCTGCGATGAACATTGGGGTACATGTGTCTCTTTTATATGTAATCATTTTAGCAAAATAGAAAACATTTTAAATGTATTATTCTTGTAAAGATATATGTAATAGTATTTTAAAATTATATATATGTATGTTTACTCTGAATTAGCTAACAGTTTTTGGTATTGCTTGTGTTTTCATTGATGCTTCAACTTTTAAAAATTACTTCCTACAAGTGGTAATGAAGGGTAAATTTTCAGAGGATAAGCAAGGACTTAACTATAGGACTATTAAAATTAATGAGTGTCATTGTTAGAACACAGTAAATCTATACCATTAATGTCCTCTAATTGCTAATTATCATTAAGGAGTTAGAACATCATTATCATTACTTTTCCCAAGGTTTTTTTTTTTTTAAACATTATCAACATTAAAGAAAATCAAGGAAAGGCTAAGGTCATATATTTCTGAGTTGGAGATCTAGATTAATTAAACATTTATATGTAAATACCATATGTTCAGGATTTTTTGTGACTTTTAGCTAAACTTTAGCTAAACTGAAACTTTTAGCTAAAATTTAGAGAAGAGAGATCTATGTAGCTATTCTGTGCCTGCTGAGTTGGCTTCACATGTCAGACTCTGTCCAACCCCAGGGACTGAAGCCTGCCAGGCTCCTCTGTCCATGGAATTTACTGGGTAAGGATAGTGAAGTGGGTTGCTGTGCCTTCCTCCAGTGGATTTCCCTGACCCAGGTATCAAACCCACATCTCTTATATATCCTGCGTTGTCAGGCAGGTTTTTGTTTTTTGTTTTTTGTTTTTTTCTTTTTTTACCACTAGTGCTATCTGGGAAGTCCTTTAAAGTCCTAACATCTGTCTCAGGAGGTTTTATAAATTGTCTGCAAGTTAATGTCCCAAAAGACAAAATTTCTCTGTTGTAATATATAGCTGTTCAGTTCAGTTGCTCAGTTGTGTCCGACTCTTTGCAACCCCATGAACTGCAGCATGCCAGGCCTCCCTGTCCATCACCAACTCCTGGAGTTTACTCAAACTCATGTCCATTGAGTCAGTGATGCCATCCAACCATCTCATCGTCTGTCAGCCCCTCCTCCTCCCGCTTTCAATCCTTCCTAGCATCAATGTCTTTTCCAAAGAGTCAGCTCTTCGCATCAGGTGGCCAAAGTATTGGAGTTTCAGCTTCAACATCAGTCCTTCCAACGAATGTTCAGGACTGATTTCCTTTAGGATTGACTGGTTGGATCCCCTTGCAGTCCAAGGGACTCTCAAGAGTCTTCTTCAACACCACAGTTCAAAAGTATCAATTCTTTGGCACTCAGGTGGCTCAGATGGTAAGGCGTCTGCCTGCGATGCAGGAGACCCAGGTTCAATTCCTGGGTCGGGAAGGTCCCTTGGAGAAGGAAATGGCAATCCACTCCAGCACTCTTGCCTGGAGAATCCCATGGACGGAGGAGCCTTGTAGGCTACAGGACATGGGGCCACGAAGAGTCGGACACGACTGAGTCCCTTCACTTTCACTTTCACTTTCTTTATAGTCCAACTCTCACATCCATACATGACCACTGGAGAAACAATAGCCTTGACTAGATGGACCTTTGTTGGCAAAGTAATGTCTCTGCTTTTTAATATGCTGTCTAGTTTGGTCTTAACATTTCTCCAAAGGAGTAAGCATCTTAATTTCATGGCTGCAGTCAACATCTGCAGTGATTTTGGAGCCCAGAAAAATAAAGCCAGCCACTGTTTCCACTGTTTCCCCATCTATCTCACATGAAGTGATGGGACCAGATGCCATGATCTTAGTTTTCTGAATGTTGAGCTTTAAGCCAACTTTTTCACACTCCTCTTTCACTTTCATCAAGAGGCTCTTTAGTTCTTCTTTGCTTTCTGCCATAAGGGTGGCGTCATCTGCATATCTGAGGTTATTGATATTTTTCCTGGCTATCTTGATTCCAGCTTGTGCTTCTTCCAGCCCAGTGTTTCTCATGATGTACTCTGCATATAAGTTAAATAAGCAGGGTAACAATATACAGCCTTGACATACTCCTTTTCCTATTTGGAACCAGTCTGTTGTTCCATTTCCAGTTCTAGCTGTTGCTTCCTGACCTACATACAGATTGCTCAAGGGGCAGGTCAGATGGTCTGGCATTCCATCTCTCATAATTTTCCATAGTTTATTGTGATCCGCATGGTCAAAGACATAATCAATAAAGCAAAAATAGATGTTTTCTGGAATTATGTTGCTTTTTCAATGATCCAACGAATGTCGGCAATTTGATCTCTGATTCCTCTGCCTTTCCAGTTTGAACATCTGGAAGTTCATGCTTCACGTATTGTTGAAGCCTGGCATGGAGAATTTTGAGCATTACTTTACTACCGTGTGAGATGAGTGCAGTTGTGCAGTAGTTTGGGCATTCTTTGGCATTGCCTTTCTTTGGGACTGGAATGAAAACTGACCTTTTCCAGTCCTGTGGCCACTGCTGACTTTTCCAGATTTGCTGGCATATTGAGTGCAGCACTTTCACAGCATCATATTTTAGGGTTTAAAATAGCTCAACTGGAATTCCATCACCTCCACTAGCTTTGTTCGTAGTGATGCTTCCTAAGGCCCACTTGACTTCACATTCCAGGATGTCTGGCTCTAGGTGAGTGATCACACCATCCTGTTTATCTGGGTCCTGAAGATCTTTTTTGTATAGTCCTTTTGTGTATTCTTGCCACCTCTTCTTAATATCTTCTGCTTCTGTTAGGTCCATATCATTTCTGTCCTTTATTGAGCCCATCTTTGCATGAAATGTTCCCTTGGTATCTCTAATTTTCTTGAAGAGATCTCTAGTCTTTCCCATTCTGTTGTTTTCCTCTATTTCTTTGCACTGACCACTGAGGAAGGCTTTCTTATCTCTCCTTGCTATTCTTTGGAACTCTGCATTCAAATGGGTATATCTTACCTTTTCTCCTTTGCTTTTTGCTTCTCTTCTTTTCACAGCTATTTGTAAGGCCTCCTCAGACAGCCATTTTGTTTTTTTGCATTTCTTTTTCTTGAGGGTAGTCTTGCCCTCTGTCTCCTATACAATGTCATGAACCTCTGTCCATAGTTCTTCAGGCACTCTGTCTATCTGATCTAGTCCCTTAAATCTATTTCTCACTTCTACTGTATAATCATAAGGGATTTGATTTAGGTCATACTTGAATGGTCTAGTTGTTTTCCCTACTTTCTTCAATTTAAGTCCAAATTTGGCAATAAGGAGTTCATGATATGAGCCACAGTCAGCTCCCAGTCTTGTTTTTGCTGACTGTATAGAGCTTCTCTATCTTTGGCTGCAAAGAATATAATAAATCTGATTTCTGGCGTTTAACATCTGGTGATGTCCATGTATAGAGTCTTCTCTTGTGTTGTTGGAAGAGGGTGTTTGCTATGACCAGTGCATTCTCTTGGCAAAACTCTATTAGCCTTTGCCCTGCTTCATTCTGTACTCCAAGGCCAAATTTTCCTATTACTCCAGGTATCTCTTGACTTCCTACTTTTGCATTCCAGTCCCCTATAATGAAAAGGACAACTTTTGGGAGTGTTAGTTCTAGAAGTTCTTGTAGATCTTCATAGAACTATTCAACTTCAGCTTCTTCAGTGTTACTGGTCAGGACATAGGCTTGGATTACCATGATATTGAATGGTTTGCCTTGGAAATGAACAGAGATCATTCTGTCATTTTTGAGATTGCCTCCAAGTACTGCATTTCAGACTCTTTTGTTTACTATGATGGCTACTCCATTTCTTCTAAGCGATTCCTGCCCGCAGTAGTAGATATAATGGTCATCTGAGTTAAATTCACCCATTACAGTCCATTTTAGTTCACTGATTCCTAAAATGACATTCACTGTTGCCATCTCCTGTTTGACCACTCCAATTTGCCTTTATTCATGGACCTAACATTCCAGGTTCCTATGCAATATAGCATCGGACCTTGCTTCCATCACCGGTTACAATCACAACTGGGTGGTGTTTTTGCTTTGGCTCTCTTTATTCTTTCTGGAGTTATCTTCCACTGATCTCTAGTAGCATATTGGGCACCTACCGATCTGGGGAGTTCATCTTTCAGTGTCCTATCATTTTGCCTTTTCATACTGTTCATGAGGTTCTCAAGGTTTGCCATTCCCTTCTCCAGTGGACCACATTTTGTCAGAACTCTCTACCGTGACTCATCCATCTTCGGTGGCCCTACACGTCATGGCTCATCATTTCACTAAGTTAGACAAGGTTGTGGTCCATGTGATATAGTCCATATAGCTGTTGGCTGTTTTCAAATTATTTCAATATGCTTTAATTCTGAGAGTTGAAACTTCCCTAAATCTAAAATTCCTTTTGGTGCAAAGTCTCAAATAAATTGATTGCCTTGTTTCTTTATACTGTTAATGCTCTTTATACTCATTGACTCCTGTACTCTTTGTGGCTCAGCAAGTTTATTTAGCTTTGTCCTTTCTTCAAATTATCAAAAATCTCGCTAACGTTCCTGCTTCCCTAAGTCGTGATTTTAAGGGGCCACAACTATCCAACTATTTTTTCCAAGATATTAATCCTTTTTTTTCTGTATAATGAATTATAGAGAAGAAATCCCTTTTCTATCTCATTGATAATAAAAGGTATTTTTGCCTTCCATATTTCATCTGCAATAGCATTGAGTTGCTCTTACCCTAATTTGGGATAGGGTATAATGTTATGAGAAGCAGGAAAATATCACTTTAAATCATAAAGAATTGGATTAAATATTTCATTTCTCCATAAGTAAAAATGAGTATCTCTTACAAAGATTAGGGAAGGAAAAAATGCATGACAGGAACAGAAGTTGTGTCCTTCTGACTCCCTTTTCTCTCATTCACTATTGTTGCTTGAAATTGTTTCCTTGACATGCTAGGAGCAGTTATGATTGAATTTAAGAGAACTGTGGATGACTGTTATCATTGCCAAATGAAAACACTTGGTTTCTTTGATGCAACAGAAAACGTGTAAAGAAAAACATAATGCTTGTCACATGTTGTACAGTCTATATAAGACAGGTGAGGGGACATTTCTCTAGCTGACAGCTGAGTGAATCGCCTCATTTTCATTGTTTAAATGGTGTTGACCAACATGCTGCCAGCCTGGCTTCCCCCTTCTGATTAAATACATGTTTCAGAATGCCTTTGGAGGGCTGTGATCGTCTCGGATTTATGGGTGTTTGTATGTGGGGTTCTCATCACTGTACAGCACCCCTGTTGTTTTTGTGATAGAGCCTGTCTGGCTGGTTTTGGATTTATGATGGAAATAATTCAGAACAGAGTAATAATTTTCCCTTGGCAATTACACTACCATTTGGTACTTTGTCCCTAAGGGGAAAATGAATGTGCTGGGATCTATCCATGAGTTTAGTGGCTCGTTGTAAGAAACAAATCAAGGTCAGAATACAAATGCAGAACAAGTGATTGTTGAATTTGGGTCTAGTTCTTCAGTCTGAAGGCTTTCCACGTTTGTGTGTGACACTTTATGGTGAACAAACTGCTCTTCCATTTCCCCTCTTTTAACCCTCACAATGACCCTGGGAGGTAAAAAATACTGTTGCTCCCATTTGTTAAGAACAAAACTGAGAATGAATACGTTGCCTTCCTTGAAGTTCACTATTCAGCAAATATTTTTAAGCAATTTGCAATGTGAAGGTTTTATGATGTACACTGGGGCTACACAGATAAATAAAACTTAGTTCTTACTTCAATTATTCTTTTAACTATTTATTACAAAGAATTTCAAATGTATATAAAAACCTCTAGAGCTCTGTATCAAAGCCCCTATTTACGTTGCTCTGTATTAGCAATTATTAACTCATCAGTCTTACTTCATCTGTGTCCCCAAACAAACTTTCGTACTATTTTGAAGTCTAGGCATCAACCCATTTTCTCAAAATAATTTTCACTATGTATATCTTAAAAAATGACGTTATTAAACATAATGACCTAAAACGGGTATTTCCTCTATAATATCAGATATTCAGGGGGAGTTCCTAGGTGTTTGGATCTAGGGCTTTCACTGCCATGAGCTGGTTTCAATCGCTGCTAGGGGAATTGAGCTTCTTCAAGCTGCTTGGTAAAACCAAAAGAAAATGTACAAATATTCAGGAAATGTTCAAATTTCCAGTTGTGTCATAAATGCCATTTTTTTTTAAGTTTGTATGAATTAAGATCCAAATAACATTACTGTGCTGTGGTTGGTTGATATTTTTAAATCTCTTTTAAACTATTGATTTTCTTCTTCACCTTAAAGAAATGTTTGATAAAGCATGAGGGTGTTTGTCCTATATGATTTCCCACAGTGCGTGTTTTGGTGATTGCATCTCTACTCTGCGTTTTTATATGATCATCTGTGTTCTCTATCACTTATAAATCGGTAATCAAATCTAGAGGCTTAATTTAAGGCCTTTTAGCAAGTTAGCTTCAGAGTTGACTCTATATGAACACATAAAAGAAAGAGCAGTCTCTCCTTTTATGACATTTGCAGCTCTAATAAGTCACTAGAACTTACAAATGGCGATTCATTCTTTCAAGTTATAAAATAAATAGCTTTTCAAAGAGAAACTTGCTCTCCACTCTCCTTTACTATTTGGTAACCCAGTGATACAGTTCTGAAGAAAAGACAGGGGAAATACCTGATTGTTTCCCTGAATTTTTCAGCATCAAAAATAATGAGCCAGTTCTCTGGTATAATGAGCCAGTTCTCTCCATAGTGACCAATTATTTTGTTTTGTTTTGCTTTAGTTAAGTACCACTTTGACCTCTGGATTTAAGTATATTTGATGAGTTTAAATCCATTGTAGTTTTTTATTCTTATTGATACTCAAAATGTCTAACTTTGGCCAGGAGTTTCTTCAAGCTGGCTTCAGAGCATGGATTAAATGGGATGCTATTGCTTCACTCTCATTAGATTTAGATTTCACAGAGATTTCACTTTTTGGTTCCTCTTCTAAAAAGCCTCCCTACTGAGTCATGACTCTTTTGCATGGTGTGGTTACACTCTCAAAAGTGTTCCCCCCGACCCCACACCCAATACATCCACTTTTTGGATTATATCTTCTTGCTTAATTTTGTATCAGTCTAAAAGTTAGACCTCAGCAGTATATTTAGAAAATTACATAAGCAGTTATAGGTGCCACATATGTGTAGCAGTACCTCTGTGCATACCCTGGGGGTGGGGTTGCCTTGATTTTGAGCTTTCCTATTGAGATTTTGAAATGAGGTGGACTATCCAAGCAGTGCCCTGCAGTCCTGTCCAGGAAGCGGTTTCTCCCATGCTTTGTATGCTTATATTCTAGTCCTTCTTTCTTCTCAGTCTGAATTTAGAACCCCAAATCACTTTCCACAGCCTTAACTTGTCCTTTTCCCATAAGACCTTGATATGGAAAATATCTCCTGTTAATTTAAACATTTCCTCTTGTTTAAATTAAAGCTCATAATTTTACGCGATTATCTCTTTCTCTTTTAGACCATACTTGAGTACTCTGTGGTTTTCACTTCTGTCAATCATATTTCTGAAAACAAAGTGTTATTGTAATGCATGATCTTCATGATAGGTATGTTGCTGCTAACTAGAGTTAATCTTTTCAGGCCAGAGTCTGAACTGTGGGTGTTCCTTGACTTGTAGAGATTAGACATGATAATGAAGGGACCCAGGGAGTGAGGGGCAGTGATGAAGAAAGTGATTTTGGCAGAAGAGGCCCAAATGACCAAAGTCTAAAAGATATATCTACAGTGAGTCCACTAATCTCCCACTTCAAAGGCACAGTCATGTACCAAACTAGTCCCTCTTTCCACATCTGTTCTCGTGTTGTTCTCAAGGCCCCAGAGATGATTCCCACTTGGTTTCCCCCATATTCTGATGCTCAATTTTTTAGCTAGAAGGTGGAAAAAGGAATAAAAAGTTACATTCTAGGCCTTTCAGAATAGTGGTTAAGAATATCAGGCTCAGAGCAGAAGATTGGGTTCAAATAACAGCACTACCCGTATTAGCAATATGACCCTGGAGAGTTTAGGTAACCTTTTTGAGCCTCTGTTTTGATCTGTAGGATATTAATGGTGCTCACCTCAGAAGATCATCATGAGGACAGCATTATGTATGTGTGGCACTTGGCATACGGACCAGCACATTGGGAGTGCTCACTCAGTATTGGCCGCCACAGTGACTCACTGTCTTTTTTCCTTTGTCTGAGATCAGTTGCTGATGGATGAAGCCTGAAAACATGAACTCAGATTAACCAAGAACCATAATATTTTATAACTTGTAGCATGAGAATTCTAATTTGGGTGTTCCACCCAAGGAAAATCATCCAAGCCATGTAAAAGCATTGTGCCCGAAGATGTCCATAGTTCTGTTACTTGAGATGTGAAATACGTTTATATCCAAAATGCACAACAGTGGTGAGCTTCACTTATCTTCCCAATAGAATATTCTTGAAGTAATCTGAAAGTAATTATGAGGCATTCTCAAGAGCATGGAAAATAAACTTGTTAAATATATAAACTTACATATAATAAAACCTATATAAAAAGTAAAATATTGACATAAATTTTAGACAAGAGGGGATATATCCAGTTATTTTTAAGTACCTTGGTTTGAGTGATATTTGTATCTTTCTAAGTTTCCTATTACTCACACATTTTTCTAAAAAAGCAGCCATGTAGGAAGTTAGAAGCTCCACTGATTTATGAACCTTTAGGTTAATGATTTGATATCCTGATGTCAGTAAACTCAAACTCTGCAAAATCATGCTGTAATTTTTTATTCTTTACAGTCCCATGTCCTTCTGTGGAGCACTGGAAAATCTCACTGCCTAGAAAGGATTCCATATCAACTTTAAGAATTGTATTGATATTTTCCATGGAAATTATAATCTATGTGGGTAATTTTTTCTGGTACTCTTTCAGGCTATTTTCTATATTTAAATTCTGGAATAAATCTTCTAATTAGCTCAAAGTGGAATATATAACTTCTCTTATTTACAGTATATGTGTTTTTAAAATGTGTTCTTGTTTAAGTGATTTCTCAGTTATCTTCCCTTATCATCTGATGCTGTTTTTAGCAAATTGAGCAGCAATAAAAAAAAATGCATGAATAAGCTTCTAGAATTTTTTTTCCTGATACCTGCATAAGAAACTGTTTCTAAAACAAATCTCATGCGTAACCTATCTTAAAAAACAAGATAAAACATTATGTCTGTTTTCATGTCATCAGTTTTACTCACTAGATTATGTACCTCTCATGAATACAGTTCATATAGTAAGAGAGAGAGATCAACTGGACAACCATATTTCACTTCCTTCTCTCTTGGAAGACCACATGGCATATTTAAGTTTGCTCTCTATTCCAGTGAGTCACCCTTGTAGAGCATAAATCAGATCATGCTATTTCCTAGCTCAAAAACTTGTGGTGGCTTCTCATCATCCATAGAAAAATGATCTGAAGCCCTTAGAATTTATTAGAACTGTTATGATTTAGTGCCACCAACCTCTGCAACCTCAGGCCTTCCTCTTTGTTTCAGGCTTATTCTGTTTCATCCACAAAGTCCTTTTTGTTATCTTAAAGATCCCAAATTTGTCCCTGTCTCAGGACCTTTGAACTTGCTGTTTCCTTGGTCAGAAATCCCCTCCTCCCAGATTTATGCAAACCATTCTCTCACTTCATATAGATGTCCTCAGGGAGACCTTTCCCTAAACACCCTATTTAAATTATTTCCCCATAAATCTCCTTTCCCTAACATTGCTTACTTCCCCTTCAAAGCACTGAGATTTTATTAGGTATTTATTTGTGCTTTGGTCTGGGATGTGACAGGAGGGCATGGCAACCCACTCCAGTATTCTTGCCTAGGAAATCCCATAGACAGAGGAGCCTGGCGGGCTACGGTCCACCATGTCTCAAAGAGCCGGACATGGCTGAGCACAGCACAGCATCTGGAATCTAAGTGCTGTGATTATGACATGCAAACAGATGTTAAAGGAAGAGAGAAAGAAAGCCTTTAACCCTATTTCAAAGTGGTATTTGGGGAGGGAATCTCATGCAGGGGAACCATGGGAGCTTCTTGTCAGTCCTGACTTTGAATTCCAACTCTGTCAAATGAGCTTGGCAAGGTGCTTCTCTTCTACAAGTTTTAGCTATTTTAAAAAAAAGGACTTCCCTGGTGATCTAGTGGTTAAGACTCCACACTTTCACTGTAGGGGGCACAGGGTTGCATCCCTAGTCAGGGAATGTAAATCCCACATGCAGCAAAGTGCAGCCAATATATATATACATATAGCGCTTCCCTGGTGGCTGAGTGGTAAAGAATCTGCCTGCTTATGCAGGAGATGAGTGGTCAGTCCCTGGGTCAGAAAGATACCCTGGAGAAGGAAATGGCAACCCACTCCAGTATTCTTGCCTGGAAATCCCACGGACTCAGGAGCCTGGCGGGCTACAGACCTTGAGGTTGCAAAAGATTCGCATGTGACTTAACTACTTGACAGTATGCATATGCATGTATTCTAGACAAGGTATATATGCATATATGTGTGCATGTAAACACATATAGCATACACATATGTGTATGTATGCTAGACAACATATATATGTGTGTATACATATATGTTGTTGTTCAATCGCTCAGTTACTGAATAATAACAGTCTAAAACATGGCATAACGGTACTGATCTTGAAGCTTTGAAGGACAATACACTGAGACAGACTGTCACTCCGTAACATATAGGTGAGGTGGAAGTTGCTCAGTCGTGTTCACCTATATGCAGTCCCATGGGTATATAGTCCATGGAATTCTCAAGGCCAGAATACTGAAGTGGGTAGCCATTACCTTCTCCAGGGAACCTTCCCAACCCAGGGATCAAACCCAGGTCTCTCACATTGGAGGCAGATTCTTTGCCATCTGAGTCGCCAAGGGCATGCAATAATTCCTCAGTCTAGGATGTGTGTGTGCGCTCAGTCGCTCAGTCGCTCAGTCGCTCAGTCGTGTCTGACTCTTTCGCAACCCCATGGGCCATAGCCTACCAGGCTCCTCTGTCCATGGAATTCTCCAGGCGAGAATACTGGAGTGGGTGGCCATTTCCTCCTCCAGGGCATCTTCCCCTTCCAGGGATTGAATCCGTGTGTCTTACATTGGGGGGCAGATTCCTACTACAGAGCCACCTGGGAGCTCCCTCAATACAGGATAGCTTAGCTGATAGTTTTCTAAAATGTAAAATGAACTAAATTAGTTGACTTTGACCATAAAGCTAAGGACTTTTTCACTTTGGGGAAAATAGCTAACATCTGTTGGCTTTTCCAACTAATGACCAAACATTGACTTTGCTTCTGAACATTATTGAGTGCCTAGAGGACCCACTATATTTACATAATGACTGATTTCTTGAGAAATTATGTTTGGAAATGAAGAAACAAGTATGTGGGGAAAAAAAGGATGGTTGTGGTTGTGATGGTGGTGGTGGTGGAACTATACAAGTTGCAAAAATTATTTTGGGATGTTTTATTTTTAATTATTAAGTATTTACTGAAGAAGGGGCCTTGGAGATCATGTAGTTTGACCCTTGTCAATTTACTGAACAGAGGAAAGACTCCTAAGCCCTCTCTCAATTTAAGTACCTGCTATGTAATAACACTTCTAGGAGATTAGGAGTCATTTGCTAATCAGAAAGAAAAGAACAGAGGTGTTATATAATACCTCTGCTTTCTCACTGGCTATAAGGCTACTTTACTTTATTATAGACTAGTTTATTCAAAGCTATTGGTTAGATAGCAATGGCCTTCATCTCTTCTATTATGCGTGCCATTAGTAAAAAAGATGAGCAAAAATACTACAAAGATCACTCAGACAGAATTTTCTCTGGTATCATTTAATCTTAAAAAATATTTAATTAAGAAATGGTAACAATGTTTTAATATACTTGCAAAGTGTTCTTGTTTTTAAGAACTGACATTATTGCCATGATTTAATTTAGTTTGAGTATGTTTATTTTGAACTAGATTCTGCATTAGGCTATGGGTGTTAAAAAATGGGTAAAAAGCAGGTTTCTTTAGAGATCTAAGTTCTGTGAGTAAGAAGGTAGTATTAGGATAAAATTCTGATTAACATCATGATACTTATTATGAAGAGGGGTGTTATCAAAGTGTATGTGAAATCATAAACTAAGTGCCTGAGTCAGTTTTGGAAGTGGGCTTTCTGGAAGAAAAAGAGCAGGAGGAGAAGGGGCCATGAGAATTCTCTTTTTTTGTGTGCAACTTTTCACATTCCTAATTTTGTGGGGCTACAAGGAAGTAAGCCATCTTTTGGTATACTCTGCCTTCAGAACCCTCACAGATACCGAAATCCTCAGATCCCTTTTGTAAAATGGCATAGTGTATATGTGTATCCTCAGTAACTCAGTCATGTCTGACTCTTTGCAACTCCATGGACTATAGCCTGCCAGGCTCCTCTGTTCGTGGGATTTCCCAGGCAAGAATGTTGGAGTGGGTTTCCATTTTCTCTTCCAAGAGATCTTCCTGACCCAGGGATCAAACTTTGTGTCTCCTTCATTGGCAGGCAGCTTCTTGGCCACTGAGCCAACTGGAAAGTCCAAGATGGCATACATAGTACTTGTATATAGTTTAAATAGTCTCCAGATTACTTATAATATTAAATATGGTATAACTGCTTCGTTTATATTTGCCAGCATGCAGTGAATTCAAGTTTTGCTTTTTAAAACTTTGTAATTTTTTTTTCTCAAATATTTTGATCCACAGTTGGTTGAATCCACTGATGCAGAACCTGTAGGTGTGAAGGACCAACTGTAATTTCTTCTTGTCTCTGCAGACAATGGTTTGCCAATGCCTGAACCATATCTTTGTTTTCTCTGGGAACTTATCACAAGGACCCGTGGTTGACACAGATACCTCCTCTGTGTAGTTCCCTCTTTATGCTGTGGTGCTCTGTGGACAAGTGGGGTTTTCAGTCTCCACCACAATATCTTTCCACAAAGAGCACATAAAAGTCTTACAATAATGAATAGCAAAGAACAGTAGATAGAATAGTAAGCTTCTTAATTAAGCATTGCGGTAATTGCTTCAAACATCTATGCCCTAAGGGACAGTTATAGCCTCTTCTGCATGTATGGTGAGATATGTAGTAGGCTATTCACTGTTTTTAAATAAACATTCAATTAACGAAGACTGGAGTATGATGCTCTGAAAAGTCTGAAGGTTGTGCTTTTTACTTTTCATGAAGTTTCAAGCACCCAGAAACCAATGGCTTTTAAAGAAAAGGTAAAATAGGTTATGTGTACAAACCACCTATCACAGAAGATTTAAGAGTTAGCATTCACAGGAATTCAAAAGTAGTTTTAGATCTTGGGTGAAAACAAAGCCAGCTAAGGTCAGTGCATTTTTACATCAATTAATGTAGTCTGATTTTAATGTCCTTCCTTTATAAAATATCCTCTTGCATGCCTAAAGATATATCCCATTGCAAGCTCCAGTAATTAGAGAAGGAAGAGCAGAAGGTATGTGTGTGTTGGGAGAGACACAGGGATGGGAGGAAGAACTGTATAGGTGTATGCAGGCAATCTTTTATCCATTGCTTAAACTTCCCTCATTTTCCTGTCTTCCCAATGGTATTCTTAAAAAAAAACTATGTATTTTAATTTGAGGATGATTGCTTTACAGTGTTGTGGTGGTTTCAGCCATACATCAACATGGATCAGCCATAGGTTACACATGCCCCGCCTGCCCCCGCCCCGAGCCTCCTTCCCGCCTCCCACTCTGCCCCACTCCTCTAGGTTGTCGCAGAGCACCAGCTCAGGCTCCCTGTGTTACACAGGAACTCCCCCCTAGCTGTTTTACACATGGTAATGTATATGTTTCAATGCTACTCTCTCAGTTTGGCCCACTCTCCTTCCACTACTGTGTCCACAAGCCGGTTCTCTATATCTGCTTCTCCATTGTTGCCCTGCAAATAAGTTCATCAGTACCATCTTTCTAAATTCCATATATATATGCATCAATATACAGTTTTTGTATTTCTTTTTCTGACTTACTTCACTGTGTATAATAGGTTCCAGTTTCATCTGCCTGATTAGAATTGACTCAAATGTGTTCCTTTTTATAGCTGAGTAATATTCCATTGTGTATATGTACCACAACTTCCTTATCCACTCATCTGCTGATGGACATCTAGGTTGCTTCCATGTCCGAGCTATTGTAAAAAGTGCTACAGTGAACATTGGGATATATGTATCTTTTTCAATTATGGTTTCCTCCGCGTATATGCCCAGTAGTGGGATTATCAGGTCATATGGTAGATTTATCCCTAGTTTTTTAAGAAATCTCCGTACTGTTCTCCATAGTGGCTATATCAGTTTACATTCCTACCAACAATGCAAGAGGGTTCTCTTTTCTCCACGCCCTCTCTGGTATTTACTTGTTTGTAGATTTTTTTGATGATGGCCATTCTGACTAGTGTGAGGTGATACCTCATTTTAGTTTTGATTTGCATTTCTATAATTATTACTTATGTTGAGCATCTTTTCACATGTTTTATCCCATTGTTTTGATTCGTAACTAATTTCTTATGCCAAGCCTCACTTGAAGAGAAGACAAGATAAATACCATTTGCAGCTTCTTCCTAAAAGAGGAAAAACCTGTATAGTTATACATGCACTATTCTTTAAAAATTTGTCCCCGCCCCCCCATCACATTTTCTAGTAACATTTCCCTGTGATGATGCAAATTTAAGGAAACTGCATTTCAGCATCAGGACCCTAAGTGTGCTTCCTACTGGGTTGATTACTTAGAGCTAATGTAGTGTTCCATTCACTAGGATTCCACACACTTCTCCTGTATTGATTGCATTATCAGTAGTACTAATCACACATATCATTACCAGCCAATTACACAAGCACATATCTAAACTAGGTAACTTATTCACCAACATTATCTGTTACAAGTCTTAATTTTGTAATGAAGTTGATTATCCTCTTACCCAATTGAGTATAGCTACATATTTTGATCTAGCAGGCTAAATGCAAGTTTATTGAATTATATAGTAGATAATTACTTACATATGTTTGTAACAACACAAAATGAGGGCAATTTGAGAGTAATCTGTTTCTTATTCTATTTAAAGAAGGCAATAGAGAAGGTTAATTGTTTTAAATAAAACAGACCCAAAGATACATTTGGATTAAAAAGAAAAAGCAATAAAAGTGTACTTCCTGCACACAAAACAGAATTGGATATGAGAACTGGTACTTAGGGATGCAGTCATTCAGACCCCCAGGTAGGTTTCTCACATATTCAGCATAAGAGTTCCGTTCAGGGTCATTCTGAAAGATTCATTTTAGGGAAAAAGGACATGGAGGACTAAAGAAGGTGTCTATGGGCTGACCTTGACAGTGAGGAATGCTAATACTCTATAGGCTACAGTTTAGTCACATGACCACAACTAGCTACCAAGGAAATGAGAATTATCCTTTATTCCAGGAAGTGGAACAGGGCATAGATTTTGGTGCACAGTTAGCAATTTTTGCCTTAAGGACTCAAAACATAACTTGCTCTATTTCTTGATTTAATGAATACTTCACTTGCCTTGGTCATTGCTTAAATTTCTCTTAGGCTTGCTTTGGTTTAATTCTATTACACTACGTCAAATGTCCTATAAAACCGACATTCAAGCTCTGACTCTTAGAAGACTTATACATATCAAACAGCTGAATAATGGGGAACATAAAAATGAAAAAGCATTTTTTTCAAAAATTTTATGTAAACACATTATGCCCCTGTTGTGGTGATGATTTTTTTAAGCAGGCTAAAATATAGGTAAGTGGGTTAGAATAAAAGTGTTAGCTTCCAAACCTAAAAAAGATATCACCTAGTTCAAGCCTCTTATTTCACAGATAAGGAATGTGAGGCTTGGAGAGATGGACGGACCTGATTGTACAGCGAGCGCTCAGGGTTTCAGGCTCTTCCTCAGTTTCAGGCTCTTTTTTCTGCACCAAGTCTCTTTTCATAACATTATTTGTCATATTTTTATTTGTAGTCATATTGCTTCCAAAACATAAGTCATTGAAAGATGTCCATCCATTTATAAAGAAGAAATAATATGCAATATATTATAACTGACAAGAGGTAGTGTGTTTAAATCCATGAGAAAATAGACACAAACACCTTTCTTGATTTTCCAAACTCATCTGAAGGACCCTAATAAATTAGCTACTTACTAAAGGTTCTTTTTAAAAAAATACATAATTTTTTCTTATTTCCTCAATAAAAGAATAATGGGTTCTAGATAAATCTTCTTCAACTCTAAAATTATCTAATCCACGGCATGCAGATTATATAATTTTAGAGAAGGCAAATTTGTGATCACCATGCTAGTTAAGATCTAGGATTAAAAGTTCAGAAAAAACAAATTATGAAATACGAAATACTGGAAGCTGTGTGTTTTTAAGGAAGAAAACCACATCATTACTTTTACAACCCCTGTAGGCAAAATTTGACTGTTTAATTATGCTATATTAGCAGAAATATGAAGTTTTGTTTCTTATTTAATTACTATTGCCTTAGCCTAATTTCATGCTATTTTTGTAAGGATGTATAAAATAGAAAGTGTACAAGAAAAGTGGCACAAACCTAGGTGGAGTCTAAGGCATACAAACTTCAGGGAATTTTATGGAAATGTGGAAATTCGGGGTTATTTTCACCATTCTTATTTATGTCAGGTGTTAGCTATGGTTGATCTTATACCAAGAGTGAATCAAAATCATTAGAGTGATGATGTATGTTCATTTATTAAATCCAAAGAAAACTGAAGCAGAATCTTCAGAGTTGGTTTTTATTATGAACATTATAAACACAGCTGCAAGTTAATATTTGTGCATAGAGTAGTTTTTGCTTATCACGTTAGTAAAGACTAAATAATCTGGCAAACTTGCTGGAAATGAAGATGAGAAGACTTTGCTCCCTCCCTGTCCACCTTCTACCAAACATAAATAAAAAAATCCATCTAATTTTGTGATGCCATAAAAAATAATGGTGTGAAATGTAAGTAAAGAAGAGAACCAGGCTTTGCTTGCCTTCATATTTACCTGTCCTCTGTGTTAGAAATCTATATTCAGTTGATTATTAATGTAAAAAATCAGCAAATGCATGGTGTCACCCTGTGTATGCACCAGGGACTTTAAGGCTAAGACCATCTTTTAATGTACTCCATACTGTTTTTCATATTGCTTTGATTTGTGAGGATTTTCTATGCAGTCCACTGTAGTGTAGGGATATTCGCTTCTTTTGGATCCCTCTTTGAATATACCCTCTTTAAAAGTGGGCTGCATGTGATCAGACAGTTTTTAAAAGCTACTGTTTTGTATTTTCCAAAGAATCTGACGTTGGTCCCCATGGTGACATAACACCTATTGAAAATAATAAAGAGGAAGAGTCTATTTTTTAACATTTTTTGTAATTTAAACTTTAAATCTAACTGCTCTTCTTCATAGGTGCTATATTGATAGAATTGTTTTTAATAGGAAGTTTTGAAAAATGTTTGTATGGTAATGTAACAAATACAGTCAAAACTGGAAGTTGCTATTTTAATTTGATTATCCTTTTGAGGACAACGTGGATTAAATGTCATTATACAGAAGTACATGAAAAGTAAAACAAATGCATTGAGAACCCAGAATTTCATTTCAGTAATCAATTATTTTCAACGACTCATGACCTCTGAATGGTTTCCGTGAAGAAAATACCTAGAGTTGATTTTATTCAAGTCCCACCATTCTTTCCTTTTTAAAAACATGCATGCTGATATTTTTGTGTTCATGCAAATTTTTTACTCACTAACTCTGTATATATTAAGGGGCATTGGCATCCTAAGTAGGACTATATTTAAAAAGTGAGTAATTTTATTCTTATAGTTCTGAGTATGGCTTCTTTGTACTGTGATGAATCTTGCTTTCTGCCTTTTATTTGCATACATAAAATCTTCATTTTTGCCTCATCATGTATCTTTTCTGCATATAATTAACATTAAATTTTTTTGTGCAGAGCTGGGTATTTGCCTCAGAATATTCCCCTGGAGATTATCAGATACCTGTCTGAGGAAAAGGATTTTCTTCCTTGGCATGCTGCCAGCAGAGCTCTTTATCCTCTAGATAAATTACTGGACCGCATGGAGAAATACAACGTCTTCAATGTAAAAAGATATATTTTCTTCTTTCTTCTTTTCAGAAGATAAACTGTTTTCTCATTATCTACTATGTTCAACTTGATCCCAAGTTATTTTAGTTTCTTCTAATTTGTGTTATCATTTTTGTTCTGATTTTCTACATGACACTAATGGCAAATTCTGAAGAAAGAAATGTAATACAAGCTACTTTTTTTTTTCTGGCCTAAAAGTGTCAGTTAAGCTTAAATGCCTCAGAATTTAAGAATAAATATACATAACAAATCCTTAAAGTTCAAACTTACTTCCCTAGAGTTAAAGGGTTCTGTGTTCACAAAGGACTTAACCTGGGAGAGGGATGCAAAAATCTTCACAGAATAAAGACAGTTTCAGTAAAGATTCTTAGTCATTATTTTTATCCAAAGGGGCATAGTAAATTCAATTCACTTCCTTAATTAACAAGGTTAAGATCAACATTGAGGCAAAAGCCCATTCATAATTGGGTCCAAGGAGATATAGGAGAGCAAACAACAGCTAATCCAAATAGACCTGAAGACATGGCAAACATTCCAATATATTACTTGACCAGATTTCCTAAGCCTAAGGGCTGGAAATGGGGAAAGCAATGGCACCCAACTCCAGGACTCTTGCCTGGAAAATCCCATGGACGGAGGAGCCTGGTGGGCTACAGTCCATGGGGTCGCTAAGAGTCAGACACGACTGAGCGACTTCACTTTCACTTTTCACTTTCATGCACTGGAGAAGGAAATGGAAACCCACTCCGGTGTTCTTGCCTGGAGAATCCCAGGGATGGGGGAGCCTGGTGGGCTGCCTTCTATGGGGTCGCACAGAGTCGGACACGACTGAAGCGACTTAGCAGCAGCAGCAAGGGCTGGAAAACCAAACCTGCACAGCTGACACCATCTAATCTAATGTAATAATCATTTTGAATAGCATTAGGGTTAAGTACTGCTAATGAGCTTTTGATTCCAAAATTTCTTATCACCAGTGAAGTTTTGCATGCGAGAATGTATCTCTGTAACTCCTATCACCATTGAGCATTATTTATTTTCCTTTTACTAATTTGAAGACTCTGCTCTGTGTCTTATAAAATTTTTCTAATTTATAACATACTGGCTCTGCTAATTAACCTATGAATTTGAAATGACTCGAGGCAAGATGGCTCTGACATGAAAGCTGTTTATTAGAGTCATCTAAATAGTGTGGTGTCCATAAGAGTTGCTCTTTTAAATCTTATCCTAAGCCTGCATGAAAGCACCTTGGCTTTAACAGTTTTTTTAATGAGGATAATCTTGGCTTGACTGTTCATTGTCATCAGTTTTGTTTTAGTCTGCCTTTGCAGCAGACGTGCATACAAGTGTCAGTATAGTTATGGAGTCTATCATTTTTATCTGCTGGAGAAAGGCTTATTACCCTTCTCTTTTCTCCTTAACACAGAGACACAGTAATATTCACTTATGTAAAACAAATTTACATTCTCGTGTATATTTGTACTTTAGAATAGTATATCATGTCAGACACTTCATTTCCAGTAAAAGTTAAGAATTGTTTTACTGTAATTTCAGGGTTTTCCTTCCTTTGTCAAAATTCAAGGACCACATTAAAATGAGGAGAACATATCTTACCTTACTACTAATATTTAATTATATCGTTAGATGAATGGATTTTGACTTTGAAATATGAATAGTCCATCATTTTACTAAAGAGTGAATCTCTTTTTTTGTGTTAGGTTCAACAAGGCTAGGCTATTAGCTGGGCTTATCTAAGAGTTTTGCATTAAATAGGGTCTATTTACATAAAATGATAAAGATTAGGTACTCATTTTCATAAACTATATCTACATACATATATAACTATGTATACATGGATTCATTATCAATATTCCTTAGTTTCTTTTTTGCTACAAAAATTGTCATCTCAAATATTTAATAGTGCAAACTGCTAAATTTGTCAATAGGCAGTAAAGAGTAGACTTCCACCATTGCAACTGCATTTTATATTTATTTTCTATGTTTGAAATACTAAGTCGAATGAAATTATAATAAAGCTTTACCACACCCATTATTTTACGGACATTCAAAGTAGGTTCGTTTGGAAAATATTTTAAGTTACATATAATTTCAGTTGTCAGAGCGAAGTGATTTGAAAGTAACGTTATCTTTATTTCTCCTACTCTTCATTTAGGAATACATTTTAAAGCAAGTTGCAACGACGTACATCAAGCTTGGTTGGCCAAAAAACAGCTTTAATGGATCTCTTGTCCAAGCGTCCTACCAACATGAGTACGCTTTATTTTCTTATTTGCTTCCCCCCAGAACCGCACAGTGACGCGCCGCTAGAAGCGCTGTGGCTGTAGCAGCGTGAGACGGCCTTTCATCCGGCGTCTTTCATGTCCCTTTCCCGGAAGGACTGCTGGTGGGCAGCACGGTTCCCACCACCTGGTACTGAGAACAAAGGCTTCCCTTGGCCGTGTTTTAATTTAAAATCTGCCTCTACTGGTAAAGTTGAGATCTGAACCTAGACCCCTCACTACTAGAGAACTGTTTCCAGAGAAGACGTTTTTATGCACAACTCCCACCCTGCTCAAGTATCTCTTACTCAGCAAAATGGAATCCCCGTGTCTGAAAATTATTTTGTGCTAATTATTTACATATGGACTGTAATGTAGTGTAGTGAGTTACCCTTTCTCTCCAGATATTAACCCTGTTGGTTTTTCTTTTCCTTTCGATGATACCTAGAGAACTACGTAGAGAAGTTATAATGCTGGCATGTAGTTTTGGCAACAAGCACTGTCACCAACAAGCATCAACACTCATTTCAGATTGGATTTCCAGCAACAGGAACAGGTAAGCTGAAGCAAATCCTATTCTTCTGCTATGATATGTGCTACTTTCCGATTCTGAGTGGATGCGTTACATTCATTAACTGGAGAAAAACAAGACGAGATAAAAACACTGCAGAACTTTGTTTCAGGTTCACAGATTACCAAGCAGCCCCACAGAAGCCACAGTGTACATCTCTCTGGAATATTCTATCTAGTTTTAAACTACCTTAAGACAGGCCCTTATTCTTCATAAATAGAGTGCCACCTTATTTTGAATCCTGATAGCTTTGCTGTCCCATGAAAACAAAATAATTGAATTTAGGTCAAACTCTCAATTTCCTTAGAAAGGTTGTGGTATTTATTTATAAAACAACTGTGAGCATTTGATATAAATAAAGCAGCATAGCAAATGTTAATTGTAAAACCTAAAGGCAAAAATGTTATGAAAAACCTGTAGTCTTTCAGTGACCTTTGATAGAAACCTTAAACTTGTGTCTTATCTTGGAATTTCACAGTACAGTATTTTCATATATTATATGAGGTTAAAAATATTTGATAGAATTATTTTTGACTTAAATATTATACTAAATGTCATTTAATGTTAATGAAAAAATATGAAGCATAAACCAAATCAAAGATCAGTGATTTTCATGCTATAGTTTTAAAAAATATTTTAGATATATTTGAATTTCCAAACATCATTATGTTCCATTTCTTTTTACACTCTGGGAAATTTTTAATCACACTGCTCCAGTCTTTGCCACCTTGTTAAGGAGAGTCTGATCAGAAGGGTGAGGATTTAAGGAAAAATTAGTTCAGAAGATTCTATTTTACATGTTTCAGGGGGCTTGTGCCTGGTGTCAGTGGCTGAGACAGCCCCGTGGGCAGCAGAAGGAGACTTGTTGTAGAAGAACGTTGAGAACCACAGAGAGCATGATTTGTTTATGGAACAAAATGGTATTTGTCTTGCTGAGAGTTGTTTAGGTTTAAACTTAGATATATCTGACTCCAGATCAAAATGTAGCTTTCCTGCTTTAAAGGTTGTGAGGGAAATCTTTCACTGCATTACTTAGTAATTAGTCATAATCTCTCACTTTCTCTAGAGTTTTCCTCTTTTCTTTTTAAGTCAATCCTTGTTGGCCATACACTGAGCTAAGAAGGAAAATATTTTATTACTATCATCTCTCAATGGAGTCATCATATACTAGAAGACAGTGATTAAATTCCTCATCACTCTTCTCTAGAACTATACATCTTCATTTTTTAAAACTTATCCTTTTTGCTAAGCCCTCTAAAACCTTTCATGCAACACTGATCTCAGTCGTGTCCGACTCTTTGTGACCCCATGTCCTGTAGCCTACAAGGCTCCTCCGTCCATGGAATTTTCCAGGCAAGAGTACTGGAATGGGTTGCCATTTCCTTCTCCAGGAGATCTTCCTGACCCAGGGATTGAATCCGGGTCTCCCGCATTGTAGGCAGATGCTCTACAGTCTGAGCCACTAAGAAACCTTTTATATTAGTCTTAAAATGTTATTTTAAAATCTTTTCCTGTTGTTTTTTTTTTTTTTACCACCCCCTTCAATGCTATCACATTTAATCGGGCTATGAAAACTTAAACATTTATCCAAAATCAATACATCCAAAATGTGACCAAGATATTTAATCATATATACATTCAAGGAAAAAAAAGTAAAATATACTCTTTGACAATTGTGGTCTCAACTTTCCACCCTTCTGTTTTTTTGTTTGATTCTTTGATTGTTTTATTTGGCAATTTGACTTAAACGTGCTTAATTGCTTCAGTCATGTCATGAACTACAGCCCACCAGGCTCCTCTGTCCAAGTCTTCCCAGGCAAGAATACTGCAGGAAGTTGCCATTTCCTCCAGAGGATTTTCCTAACTGAGGAATCAAAGGCATGTCTGCCACTTCTCCAGCATTGGCAGGCAGGTTCTTTACCACTAGCTCCACCTGAAAAGCCCCTTATTTGGCTATAGACAGGAGAAGGCAATGGCACCCTACTCCATTACTCTTGCCTGGAAAATCCCATGGACGGAGGAGCCTGGTAGGCTGCAGTCCATGGGTCGCGAAGAGTTGGACACGACCGAGTGACTTCAGTTTCACTTTTCACTTTCATGCACTGGAGAAGGAAATGGCAACCCACTCCAGTGTTCTTGCCTGGAGAATCCCAGGGACGGGGGAGCCTGGTGGGCTGCCATCTATGGGGTCACACAGAGTCGGACACAACTGGAGCGAATTAGCAGCAACAGAGCAGGTGCTTTTTCTCAGAACTGATAGCTCTGTTTGAACCCTTTCATGAATTTGCTCATACTTACCTACATTCTTACTATTTTATTAGAACTGAACTGATACCACTGTATTACCATAATTTCTCTAAGGAGTATTCAAGCCTGATATCATTTTCTACATTTAAAAATATAACTATCGGGAAAATGCTATCTTTAAAATAATTCATTTATTTAATGAAATTTTATTGAGCAATTCTCAGTAGCAGCTTTCACTTTCATGCATTGGAGAAGGAAATGGCAACCCACTCCAGTGTTCTTGCCTGGAGAATCCAAGGGATGGGGGAGCCTGGTGGGCTGCCGTCTCTGGGGTCGCAGAGTCAGATACGACTGAAGTGACTTAGCAGCAGCAGCAGCAGTAGCAGCTGGTAAACAAAAAGAGAAGACGTGAAGCTCAAAATTCATAGGAGATACAGCTCTGTGAACAAATAGTGGTGGGAGACCCTGTCTTCTGCCTTATGAAGAGTGAGTGGGACTTAGTTAGAGGACCAGGCGCATGAGGCAGGGTTGGGTGTATGTGAGAATGTTAAGGGGTGGTAGGGGTCCTAAACAAAAGGGAGGCGCGTGGGTTGATGTTTAATTTTAAAGAGTACAGCAGTTTTTGACTTGTGAGTTTGAACCCTCTGTCACTTCCATAGTTCAGTTCAGTCACTCAGTCATGTCAGACTCTTTGCAACCCCATGAATCACAGCATGCCAGGCCTCCCTGTCCATCACCAACTCCCGAAGTTCACTCAGACTCACGTCCATAGAGTCAGTGATGCCATCCAGCCATCTCATCCTCTGTTGTCCCCTTCTCCTCCTGCCTCCAATCCGTCACAGCATCAGGGTCTTTTCCAATGAGTCAACTCTTCGCATGAGGTTGCCCAAGTACTGGAGTTTCAGCTTTAGCATCATTCCTTCCAAAGAAATCCCAGGGCTGATCTCCTTCAGAATGGACTGGTTGGATCTCCTTGCAGTCCAAGGGACTCTCAAGAGTCTTCTCCAACACCACAGTTCAAAAGCATCAATTCTTCGGTGCTCTTCCTTCTTCATAGTCAACTCTCACATCCATACATGACTACTGGAAAAACTATAGCCTTGACTAGATGGACCTTAGTCGGCAAGGAAATGTCTCTGCTTTTGAATATACTATCTAGGTTGGTCATAACTTTTCTTCCAAGGAGTAAGCATCTTTTAATTTCATGGCTGCAATCACCATCTGCAGTAATTTTGGAGCCCAGAAAAATAAAGTCTGACACTGTTTCCACTGTTTCCCCATCTATTTCCCATGAAGTGAAGGGACTGGATGCCATGATCTTCGATTTCTGAATGTTGAGCTTTAGGCCAACTTTTTCCCTCTCCACTTTCACTTTCATCAAGAGGCTTTTAAGTTCCTCTTCACTTTCTGCCATAAGGGTGATGTCATCTGCATATCTGAGGTTATTGATATTTCTCCCAGCAATCTTAATTCCAGCTTGTGTTTCTTCCAGTCCAGCGTTTCTCATGATGTACTCTGCATATATGTGAAATAAGCAGGGTGACAATATACAGCCTTGATGTACTCCTTTTCCTATTTGGAACCAGTCTGTTGTTCCATGTCCAGTTCTAGCTGTTGCTTCCTGACCTGCATAGAGATTTCTCAAGAGACAGGTCAGGTGGTCTGATATTCCCATCTCTTTCAGAATTTTCCACAGTTTATTGTGATCCACACAGTCAAAGGCTTTGGCATAGTCAATCAAGCAGGAATAGATGTTTTTCTGGAACTCTCTTGCTTTTTCCATGATCCAGCGGATGTTGGCAATTTGATCTCTGGTTCTTCTGCCTTTTCTAAAACCAGCTTGAACATCAGGGAGTTCACAGTTCACGTATTGCTGAAGCCTGGCTTGGAGAATTTTGAGCATTACTTGACCAGCATGTGAGATGAGTGGAATTGTGTGGTAGTTTGAGCATTCTTTGGCATTGCCTTTCTTTGGGATTGGAATGAAAACTGACCTTTTCCAGTCCTGTGGCCACTGCTGAGTTTTCCAAATTTGCTGGCATATTGAGTGCAGCACTTTCACAGCATCATCTTTCAGGATTTGAAACAGCTCAACTGGAATTCCATCACCTCCACTAGCTTTGTTCATAGTGATGCTTTCTAAGGCCCACTTGACTTCACATTCCAGGGTGTCTGGTTCTAGATTCGTGATCACACCATCATGATTATCTGGGTCATGAAGATCTTTTTTGTACAGTTCTTCTGTGTATTCTGGCCACCTCTTCTTAATATCTTCTGCTTCTGTCAGATCCATACCATCTGTCCTTTGTTGAGCCCATCTTTGCATGAAATGTTCCCTTGGTATCTCTAATTTTCTTGAAGAGATCTCTAGTCTTTCCCATTCTGTTCTTTTCCTCTATTTCTTTGCATTGATCACTGAAGAAGGCTGTCTTATCTCTTCTTGCTATTCTCTGGAACTCTGCGTTCAGATGCTTGTATCTTTCCTTTTCTCCTTTGCTTTTTACCTCTTTTCTTTTCACAGCTTCCATGGGGATGGTCTTGATCCCTGTTTCCTGTACAATGTCACGAACGTCATTCCATAGTTCATCAGGCACTCTTATCTATCTGATCTAGGCCCTGAAATCTATTTCTCACTTCCACTGTATAATCATAAGGGATTTGATTTAGGTCATACCTGAATGGTCTAGCAGTTTTCCCTACTTTCTTCTATTTAAGTCTGAATTTGGTAATAAGGAGTTCATGATCTGAGCCACAATCAGCTCCTGGTCTCGTTTTTGTTGACTGTATAGAGCTTGTCCATCTTTGGCTGCAAAGAATATAATCAATCTGATTTCGGTGTTGCCCATCTGGTGATGTCCATGTGTAGAGTGTTCTCCTGTGTTGTTGGAAAAGGGTGTTTGCTATGACCAGTGCATTTTCTTGGCAAAACTCTATAAGCCTTTGCCCTGCTTCATTCTGCATTCCAAGGCCAAATTTGCCTGTTACTCCAGGTGTTTCTTGACTTCCTACTTTTGCATTCCAGTCACCTATAATGAAAAGGACATCTTTTTATCAACCCCTTATAAATGAAAGTGTCAGCTCATTTCAGTTCTTAAAACTATTCAGCTTTATTTGTGGTACAATAGTTAAATGGGGCCTAATTCTTTAATTTTCTTTTGTTATTTCCTTCATTGTTTTTACATGGTCGTGTTTTGCTTCTTTTTGTGACTGGGCAAGTAAACTGCTCAGTGAAACTAACTCTGTGTTTACTAAGAAATACTCAAGCAACCAGCCAAATGACATGCCCCAGCATACACAACTGACCTCCTGCAGGAAGTGTACATGACGCTCACGGGGCTGGCTGTGTGTGAGATCCGAGGTTTCATCTGTAGTTTTGAAGTGACAGCTCAGTAATAAAACAATAATGTACCCTGTAATTGGTGCTGAGTTTAACTTTCCTAAATTGAGTCAGTTAAGGGGAGGGTTAGGTTTCTTTTTAAATGTGCCTGAAGTAGTAGACCAGTTTTGTTTGCTTGTTTTTGTTTAATTGGAACCTTAAAAATCATCTTAAAAGACTCTCCAAAGGTAATGTTAACATGAAAGTGTTAGTCGCTCCATCATGTCTGACTCTTTGCGACCCCATGGACTGTCGCCCGCCAGGCTCCTCTGTCCATGGGATTTCCCAGGCAAGGATACTGGGGTGGGTTGTCAGTTCCTTCTCCAGGGGATCTTTCCGACCCAGGGAATGAACCCAGATCTCCTGCATTGCAGGCAGATTCTTTACTGTCTGATCCACAAGGTAACATCATAACATACTAAAAACTTTTGGTTAGTGAGATGCTATATATTTGTGCTAATAAATCTAAAGGACAAGGAGTCCTGGAAGAAGCAGCAGTTGCAAAGATCTGTGCTGCTTGTTACTATACAGCCTGGTCCTGATACACTGGGGAGACAGGTCAAATCAGTGGCACTGGAAAATAGAATGGAAAGTTGGTGCAAGGATGGCTAATGGATCCAAAAAGTGCAACGAAAGGCTAGAGGTGGTAGCAGCAGTGAGAAAAATTCAAGCATTACAGTGAATGAGTCAACATTCTGATCTCTTAAAATATTCAAATGCTACAGTGTGCTGAATTGTAATGGTGATGTCATGCATATAGACAGACTGAGCTGTGTTCAGGTCTTGTTAGGCTGTGGTTTGGAGACTAAGTTCAGCAGGATGCCACATTTCAGAAAAGAGACAAACCAGCAAGCATTCGGGAGAGAACAATACAAATGATAAAAGAGATTGTGAAAACACCAGCTATGAGAGGAGGGTACGAGAACTGAGAATTTCACTCTGAAAAAAAGACACACAAAAGATGATAGCTTTTTTGTATGAATGAAAAGCATAATAAAAAGGACAGAAATTGGTTTCTTTCACTGCTGGGTGGAAATAAATAAGAAATGATTGGCGTGAACTTCACTGAGTAAAATAGAAGGGATATATTTTTTACTCTAAATGAATTATTATCTGAAAACCTCTGTATTAAAACACTTTTGAGATTGTACAGTTAACTACACAGGGATCTCAATATATCATTGTGGGATTTTCTTTGAATAAACATGTAACCTGAAATTAAATGTGTCCACGATAACACAGCCTCTTAATTTTGTGTTAATGTCTTTCTCAAATAATATTAAAAGATACATTTTTTTCTTTTAAAAAATTTTTTGCAGTAGAGTTGATTTACAATGTCATGTTAGTTTCAGGTGTACAGCCAAGTGAATCAGGGTAGTTCAGTTCAGTCGCTCAGTTGTGTCCGACTCTTTGCAACCCCATGGACTGCAGTACAACAGGCCTCCCTGTCCATCACCAACTCCCGGAGTCGGTGATGCTATGCAACCATCTCATCCTCTGTCGTCCCTTTCTCCTCCTGCCTTCAGTCTTTCCCAGCATCAGGGTCTTTTCCAGTGAGTCAGTTCTTCCCATCAGGTGGCCAAAGTATTGGAGTTTCAGCTTCAGCATCAGTCCTTCCAATGGACACCCAGGACTGATCTCCTTTAGGATGGACTGGTTGGATCTCCTTGCAGTCCAAGGCACTCTCTAAAGTCTTCTCCAACACCACATACATCTGCATATATCCACTCTTTTAGATTCTATTTCCATATAGGTCTGTAGAGTACTGAGTAGAATTCCATGTGCTATTTGGTAGGTCCTTATTAGTTATCCATTTTATGTATACCAGTATGTATATATATATATATATATATATATATATATATATGAATCTCAATATGCCAATAAAGCTTTAAGCCAAGACAGGTAAACCATTTAAGTGGTTAATTTTTTAAAAGTAATCAGTAGTGATATCCATTCCCTAGCATAAATTGATAACTGGTATCAATACTCTGGGCTTCCCTGGTGGCTCAGTGGCAAAAAATTCACCTGCAATGAAGGAGATGCAGGTTCAGTCCCTGGGTTGGGGAGGTCCCCTGAAAAAGGAGATGGCAACCCACTCTAGTACTTTTGCTTGGGAAATCCCATGGACAGAGGAGCCTGGTGGGTTCTTGGGGTTGCAAAGTGTTGGACATGACTTAGAGACTAAACGACAACAACAAATCAATAATCTACTTTAAAAATACCCTAAAAGAGCAAAAGACCTTGTACATTGTGGGAAAGTAAAACTACTTACTGAATTAAAATTTACTGTGAATTCATTTGAAATTAAAAAAAATAAGGTCATTTTATAACAAAAATTGTATGTAGAGGGGCCTCTGTGGAGCTTTGCAGCATACATAATACATAAGCTTAATATTGTTGTCCTTACTGATGATAATAATAATGAAAATTATATCTACTTTACTGAGTATTTATTATATTCCAGGCATTGATCTAAGTGTTTTTGGTATATGATTTCTTATTTTTTATTTTCCTTTTACAAAGAGAAATCTAAAACTTACAATGGTTAAATGTAACTTGCCAAGATTATACAGCAATAGATGGGGTTAGGGGAGAGATCTGGGCTTCCATCCAAAGCCTATCTTCTACCCTATAGCCTAGAATTCTGTGGTGGTATATCAAATTTCCATATATCAGTAACAGATATTTGTTCAAAATTGATTAAAAAAAAAAAACAAAGAAAAACAAAAAAGGATACCCAAGAAAGCCAGTGTTTTCTGTGCACAAGAGTCACTGGGGAGACTAGTTAAACAGTTTATATGACCCCTCAGAGCTCTGATTCATGGGTGAGATGGGGCCCAGGAATGTGACTTGCTAATAATTTGATAATTTTCCAGATGATGCCAAGGCTGCTTATCTGTGTCCCACACTTTGGGAACCACTGGTGTTAGGATTGGTTATGGTCTTCAGAGTCAGAGACACTGTGATCAAATTGCAGCCATTTGACTAAGAAAACTTAGGAAAATCACTTGGTTTCATCATCTGAAAAGTGGCCAGACTACTAACAACCAAACAAGTAGTGAGGATTTTATAAAAGAATGCCTATATAGGACCTGACCCTTGTAAGAAACTGTACAACATTCAGCATCTCTGAAGTTGGCTTCTACTTATTTTTACCATGCCTGTGTAATGGGTGGTGTGAATTTGAGATGGAGAAAGTAGGAACAGTGTGGAATAGAACAGGATAAGACATTTATAGAATGCCTTCAGTATTAGACTTAACTTTCTATAAATTTTGAGGATATAAGGATGTGACTTGTAACATAAAACGTAAAACAAAACATTGCCTTAGAGGTTCTAAATCAAGAGCAGGAGGACCTTTGCCCCTCTCCCCACTGCCTGTCTTGGCTTCTGGGTAAACGTTAGTTTCCTCCCTCCCCTTAATCAGGTGCTGTTTTGGTACTTGCCGCTCCCTCAGTCATAGCTGTTGTTTAGTCTCATAGTGTAAAGGGCTCCAGTTAAGCGCCTTTCCTTTTGTCTGCTCTTCAATTCAGTTCAGTTCAGTCACTCAGTTGTGTTGGATTCTTTGCGACCCCGTGAATTGCGGCACGCCAGGCCTCACTGTCCATCACCAACTCCTGGAATTCACTCAGACTCACGTCTATCGAGTCAGTGATGCCATCCAGCCATCTCATCCTCTGTTGTCCCCTTCTGCTCCTGCCCCCAATCCCTCCCAGCATCAGAGTCTTTTCCAATGAGTCAACTCTTCACATGAGGTGGCCAAAGTACTGGAGTTTCAGCTTCAGCATCATTCCTTCCAAAGAATTCCCAGGGCTGATCTCCATCAGAATAGACTGGTTGGATCTCCTTGCAGTCCAAGGGACTCTCTTAGCCCATCAGTAATTGTTGAACTTGTGTGAGAGCATAGAAGTGGCAGGACAAAGGGCTCTTTCCATTATGGTTTTTATGTATTTGGTTCAGAAACCTCAGACCCTCAGAAACCTCAGACCCTCAGAAACCTGTTTTCTTCCCTGAAAATATAGATCCTAAGTTACTGGCCATGTTTTCAAGTTATTATGGTCCTATTCCCTCTGCTCTTTACACTCTTTTTTGTGTTCTTTCCACTACTCTTTGGCTTGCTGTAAGTTTTCCTACCAGTCCTGCCATTCTGGTGGCCGGTTCCCAGCGTAGTCCTGTTGCAAACTAGTGAACACAGCCAGAGTCTGTATGGAGTCGTGGGAGAGGCAGGGTTCCCCAAACCTCCAGTGAGTGGGGGTGAGGAATCAGGTTTGCTCCTAATTTGTCAGTGGGCAGCTGTGGGTTCAGACAAGTCTGTCAATGTCTCCAAATTTTCAACCCTGTTTCTACAGTGAGGGCATTGTATCTAAATCTCTAGTGCTTCTCTCAACTCCAACAGTCCAAAATTTCACACTCACTCTGCTTGAACATAAATCATAGTTTCCTCACAACATGTCCAGTTTGGGTTCTCTTTTGATTGCATAGTTAAAGGGAGCATATATTCATTTATTGAAGTATTTAACAAGCATGTATCAGGCATTGTGCTAGACACCAAAGTGTCCCTTCATTCAAGAAGTGCCAGCCCCTATTACCTGACTGGCATTGAGAATACGTGATTTGCACCCCTATCTGCACTAAAGATGAATGCAGGGGCAAGGAGGGGAGTGTAGGAAGGAGGCAGAAGTTGTTCAAAATAATCACACAAAGCTAAAAATGAAACTTAGGTGTGTGATGCCCTGAGAAAATTTGACCAGTCCTGTGGAAATGTGACCAGAGCAGGGAGAACTTCCAGCCCTGATCACTGGGGCTGGAGGTGAAGAGACAGGGCATATTTGAACATGAATGAGGAAGGAAAGTGACAGGAGTTAATGAATGTTTGGATAGAAAAAATAAGAGAAAGGAAGGCAATGATGACAACTGATGAAAATAATCCCTTGGGCTCAAACGTTTATGTATATGAACTGCCTAAAATGGCAGTTTAAGTCTATATCCAAAACTCTCCATCATTCATTTAAATGATTGTAAAACCAGCATCTTGTAAAAATAGACATTTTTTTCCCAATAAAATTCTTTTCAGGCTTTTAAGTGTCTCCAGTGGATCTGAGACACCATAGTTATTTTATACTCATCATTAAGCATTTAAAAATATGATTACTTGTTTACTAAACACTAATTTCCTATTATTCTTCTATTCTCCTTCAAGTTGTGTTCTAGCATACTATATTTCTGCTTGCAAATCTCTTTTGGATCACCCTACCATGTTTCTCTGCAATAAAAAATAGAAAATGCACACAGACATACACACACATAAATTTTTTCATTTCATAATGAAATCCTGTTACATATTTTTTTTCTAAATTGAGTTTTCATTACAATTGTTTCTTATATATACTTGGTCAACATAAATACTTTGCAAATTTTGGTAAATAATTTCTAAGTGGGGAAATAAAAATTGTTAAATATAAAAATAAAAATTGAAATTGGCCTTTTTCCCCCAATTAGTTTCTATGTTCACAGATAAATAATACTCACTGCTGGAATGAGACAAACTTCACCATAAATTCTAGTCATATATTTATGTTAAAGTGCTAAAAAACCTTATACATGAAAATAAGTGGGAATATAAATTGTTTTGTTATAGGAATGTAACACAATTCTTCAAAAGCTTTCCAAATTTTGTTCCGAAAATGACATAGTAATCTATCACTAAAATTTAATTATCACCTGACAGCTTGATTAGTCCGTTCATTTTATGGAAACAGGTTTTGAAAAATGTAAAATTCACTTTCTAGATATCAACTGCAATATGTAGAATTTTCTCTTTATTTGGTACTGTAATAAAATGCATCCTTAGAAGACACAAGATGAGTGAATGAGAAATATGCCTGTCTTCTGGAAAGTGAGAGAAAGTGGGAGAAGGGTTTTTATGAGGAGAGAAATATCCATTTAAGAGTTTAAAATGCAGAAATGGATTGCCATGTGTGTGTTAGTCAACTCAGTCATGTCCAACTCTTTGCAGTTCCATGGACTGTAGCCCACCAGGCTCCTCTGTCCATGGGATTCTCCAGGCAAGAATACTGGAGTGGGTTGCCATTCCCTTCTCCAGGAGATCTTCCCAACCCAGGGATCGAACCCAGGTCTCCTGCATGGCAGGAAGATTCTTTATCATCTGAGCCCCCAGGGAAGCCCAGGGAATTATCCTTAGGTACTCCTTGAAAAGTCTTCCTTTTTGCCTGGAGTTATGAACATATCATTTTGAGGACCTGCACTAAGATGTAGGTAGAAATGGAATGGACGAGGAGTAGATGAAGTTGTCTAGGGAGAGAATTTAAGAAGGGAGTTCAAGGCCGAGAATTAGGAAATCGCAGCATGGAGTAGCTGGGTATCATTCACACATGTGTTGAGGCCCCTGAGGATGAATATTTACGGTGTACTCTAAAAATTGTTTTATTTCCTCTGCCAATTTTCGTGTATTTTTCACTTCCTGTTAATCCTTTCCGCTGTAAATGTTTAAAGTTGCGTCTATTTAAACAGTGGTAAAGAATCCTCCTTTTTACCCGTGGCGGATTCATGTCAATGCATGGCAAAGCCAATATGCATGGCAAAGCCAATATGCATGGCAAAACCAATGCAGTATTGAAAAGTTAAAAAAAAAAAAACTTAAAAAAAAAAAAGAGTCCTCCTGCTAATGCAGGAGACACAAGAGACTCAGATTTGATCCCAGTGTCAGGAAGATCCCCCGAGGTGAGAAATGGCAACCTACTCCGGTATTCTTGCTGTAAAATTCCACAGACAGAGGAGCCTGGCAGGTTACAGTCCATGGGGTTGCAAAGAGTCGAACATGACTGACAGTACAAACATACATATATATCTGTAAATAAAGATATGTAAAAATGGTATATAATCTGAGAGCTATACACTTTTTCTTGTAGATGTCCCCAAGGGACCTTATATAATTTTTAGTTTTACTTTAACTCATTTCCATCAAAAATGCAACTAATTGCCTCTACCTTGCATTATAAAATAGGCATTTTATATCTAAAATAATTTTTTTAATACTTTTATGATTGTCTCATGTTTCAAATATCTGACTCACAGAATTCTCTTTCAGTGTTAGCCAGTCAATACTGCTTTTACAAGTAGTGTATTTCTTTACCTCCTAACCAATATCTGGCATAAAAATCTGTTTTTTGGAGGGGTTAAAATATCAGAAATTATTTCATTTTTAATTTCTAAGAATTTAGGAAGTATGCTACAAAAGGTAGTTATAGTCCCAGTGTATTTATTATATTAAGAAATTTCAAACTGATTGACCTGTATTTTCAGTCGTTTGCAGTTTTACTTGTATGTGAGCATCCTATGTATAATTTATTTGGGTAGTTATTTATTTCACACTGTGCACAGTTGAGATACTGTTAATAGAGGACTTCATGCACTGTGGATGTGATTTCCTTCCTTAATCATTTTTTTTTAATAACAGACTAGTCCTGTGAGGTGAGAGAAAGAATATAATGAATTAGCTACTAGAATGTTTGTAGTGTAGATTTTAAAAGTACTTTCAGCTAGTTTTCCCTTTGCTTAATCCAAAACTTGAGAGCATGTATTTTTGTTTACTTTTATCTTTGCTGTTCAGTTGTTATATCCTGTTTGACTCTTTGTGACCCTATGGATTGCAACACACCACGCTTTCTCGTCCTTCACTATCTCATGGAGTTTTGCTCAAACTAAGTCCAATTAAGTCCATGATGCCTTCCGACCATCTCATCCTCTGTCACATCCTTCTCCTCCTGCCCTCAATCTTTTTCAGCATCAGGGACTTTTCCAACAAGTTGGCTCTTTGTATCAGATGGCCAAAGTATTGGAGCTTCAGCATCAATCCTTCCAAAAAACATTCAAGATTGATTTCCTTCAGGACTGAATGGTTTGATCTTTTTGCTGTCCAAGGGACTCTCAAGAGTCTTCTCCAGCACCACAATTTTTTAAAATTTATTTTTTTATTGAAGGATAATTGCTTTACAGAATTTTATTTTCTGTCAAACCTCAACATGAATCAGCCATCAGCTCAGTTCAGTTCAGTCGCTCAGTCATGTCCGACTCTTTGCGACCCCATGAATCACAGCACGCCAGGCTTCCCTGTCCATCACCAACTCCCGGAGTTCACTCAAACTCATGTGCATCGAGTCGGTGATGCCACCCAGCCATCTCATCCTCTGTCGTCCCCTTATCCTCCTGCCCCCAATCCCTCCAAACATCAGGGTCTTTTCCAATGAGTCAACTCTTCGCAAGAGGTGGCCAAAGTATTGTAGTTTCAGCTTCAGCATCAGTCCTTCCAATGAATACCAGGACTGATCTCCTTTAGGATTGACTGGGTGAATCTCCTTGCAGTCCAAGGGACTCTCAAGAGTCTTCTCCAACACCGCAGTTCAAAAGCATCAATTCTTCAGCTCTCAGCTTTCTTCACAGTCCAACTCTCACATCCATACATGACAACTGGAAGAACCATAGCCTTGACTAGACGGACCTTTGTTGGCAAAATAATGTCTCTGCTTTTGAATATGCTATCTAGGTTGGTCATAACTTTTCTTCCAAGGAGTAAGCGTCTTTTAATTTCATGGCTACAATCACCATCTGCAGTGACATTGTCATATATATGTATATAGGCATACATATATCCCCTCCCTTTTGAACCTCCCTCTCCTCTCCCTCCCCATCCCACCCCTCTAGGTTGATACAGAGCCCCTGTTTGTGTTTCCTCAGCCATGCAGCAAATTCCCGTTGGCTATCTATTTCACATATGGTGATGTAAGTTTCCATGTTACTTGTTCCATACATCTCACCCTCTGCTCCCCTCTCCCCATGTCCATAAGTCTATTCTCTATGTCCATTTCTCCACTGCTACCCTGTAAGTAAATTCTTCAGAAGCAGTTTTCTAGATTCGATATATGCAGCACCACAATTTGAAAACAGCAGTTCTTAGGTGCTCAGTCTTCTTTCTGGTCCAGCTCTCACATCAGTACATGAATTACTGGAAAAGCCATAGCTTTGACTATATGGACCTTTGTTGGCAAAGTGATGTCTCTACTTTTTAACATACTGTCTATGTTTGTCATTGCTTTCCTTCCAAGGAACAAGCATCTTTTAATTTCATGGCTGCAGTCACCCTCCACAGTGATTTAGGAGCCCAAGAAAATCATCTATCACTGTTTCCACTTTTTCTACATCTATTTGCCATGAAGAGATGGGATTGGATGCCACGGTCTTAGTCTTTTGAATGTTCAGTTTTAAGCCAGCTTTTTCACTCTCCTCTTTCATCAAGAGGCTCTTTAGTTCCTCTTCGCTTTCTTTCATAAGGGTGGTGCCATCTTCATAGCTGAGGTTGTTGATATTTCTCTCTGGCAGTCTTGATTCCAGTTTATGAGTTATCCTGCCTGGCATTTTGCATGATGTAACTTATATGCAGAGTACGAAATACTTTTATGCAGAGTTCATACTCTGCATATAAGTTAAATAAGCAAGGTCACAATATACAACCTTGACATACTCCTTTCCCAGTTTTGAGCCAATCTGTTGTTCCATCTTTGGATCTAACTGTTGCTTCTTGACTTGGATCCAGATTTCTCAGGAGACACATAAGGTGCTCTGGTATTCCTATCTCTTTAAGAATTTTCCATAGTTTGCTGTGATCCTTTAAAGGATAAATACTTTCTTTCTATTACCTTTCTGCTCTAGGAATTTTATATTTTAGTAGTTGTGGCTGGTTACTTCATTATGAATTGTTTTTGCATAAATCCAACAAAGAAAATCTTTAAAGCAAAAAGTATTGTGGGAACTTCTGGAATAATTCACAATTATCATCAAAATTATTGCCATCATTGATGTCTTTTTATTAATTTATTCCTCAGTAGTTTTTCAAAGTTAAAACATAAAATCTTAAATATGCTGCATCTGTCACTGTGATCAGTGCAAAATTACAAAGTCAAGTTCACCAGTCACATTTGAATAATGGAATAATACCTGGATCATAACTTGAAAGTTTGAAAGTTTTTAACTTTCAGCTTGATTTCTAAAGTAAAGTAGTATGTCTTCCACAGTAATATCTACTTAATGTGGTTAATCAATATTAATTCAGACTCTGTCAGCATTTTATTCGTGTACCAAACATACCCTGAGTCTCTACCATATCCCATATTTATTGGGCTAAAAGGCACTGGTATTCAGTGATGAGCTAAAGGACAGTTTCTTCTTCCTGAAGTTGACAGTCCAGTGGGATAGACTGAGACTAATCAGATGTCATAAAAATACTGTATAATTTTAGTGTATTGAGAACCAGAGGGAGATTTATAAGACAGGAACCATATGACCCATCAGTAAGGCTGACATTCCTGCAGAGTGACAATTGACCTGAGGCCTACAGGAAAGATACACACTCAGTAGGCAAGGAGGGAAAGATGTTAAGAGGAAGGAACTGTGTATAAAAATGGCCTTCCTTATTATCTGTTTTATAGATAGTAGTGTGTATATGTCAATCCCAATCTCCACATTTATCCCTCTCTCCACCCTTTCGCCCCTGGTAACCGTAAGTTTGTTTTCTGTATCTGTGACTTTATCTGGGAACTCTTGTCAATATGGGAAAAGAATCTAAAATGGCTGGATATATGTATATGTATAACTGATCAACTTTGCTGTACAGAAACTAATACAAAATTGTAAATCAACTATACTCCAATAATTTTTTTAAGTTACCTTAAAATATAGCCTTCTTCCTCAAACTAATTTATCAAGATTGAAGTCTTGGTACTGTGAAAAATTTAACTGATTGGGCAGAATCTATACTGACCCAAGAACATCCTCTGATACTGTTATAATTTCATTTTCAGTTAATCAGTTAGTTTTGTTTTATTTGCTGAAAAAAGGCAAAAATTCCAGTTAATTGATTAAGCTCCATCATTCAAACTTAAGAAGGAGATTTTTCTGCCAAGATTAAAGTAGGTTAACAAATAGAAATGTATTGATAAACTATGGAGAAGAGAAGCAATATATGAAATGTAGCAAGTAGACTTGCTATCTGAATTGATCCAATTGTGAATTCCTTTGTCAAACTGGAAATCTTTTTCATAACTAGTAATCAATCACAACCTGCCTGACTTTCTGTATAAGGAGAAATCATGCATTCAAATTAATTTGCTGTTGTTCCGTCACTCAGTCATGTCCGACTCTGCGAGCCGATGAACTGCAGCATGCTAGGCTTCCCTGTCCTTCACCATCTCCCGGAACTTGCTCAAACTCATGTCCACTGAGTCAGTGATTCCATCCAACCATCTCATCCTTTGTTGTCCCCTTCTCTTCCTGCCTTCAATCTTTCCCAGCATCAGGGTCTTTTCCAATGAGTCAGCTCTTTGCATCAGGTGGCCAAAGTATTGGAGCTTCAGCTTCAACATCAGTCCTTCCAGTGAATATTCAGGGTTGATTTCCTTTAGGATTGACTGGTTTGATCTCTTTGCAGTCCAGGAGACACTCAAGAGTCTTCTTCAACACCACAGTTCAAAAGCATCAGTTCTTCGGTGCTCAGCCATCTTTCTGGTCCAGGTCTCACATCCATACATGACCACTGGAAAAACTGTAGCTTTGACTACATGGACCTTTGTTGGCAAAGTAATGTCTCTGCTTTTTAATATACTGTCTAGGTTGGTCATGACTTTTCTTCCAAGGAACGAGTGTCTTTTAATTTCATGGAGGCAGTCATCATCTGCAGTGATTTTGGAGCCCAAGAAAGTAAAGTCTCCCACTGTTTCCATTTTTCCCTCATCTATTTGCCATGAAGTGATGGGACTGGATGCCATGATCTTAGTTTTTTGAATGTTGAGTTTTAAGTCAGCTTTTTCACTCTCCTCTTTTACCTTCATCAAGAGGCTCTTTAGTTCATCTTCGCTTTCTGCTATAAAACACACACCTCATCTGTGTGTCTGAGGTTATTGATATTTCCCCCAGCAGTCTTGATTCCAGCTTGTGCTTCATCCAGCCCAGCATTTCTCATGATGTACTTTGCATATAAGTTAACTAAGCAGGATGACAGTATACTTAAGGAGTGGCAATAACTAAATGTAGAAGACTTTATACTGTGTCTTCTCCTTATGCTTCTCTAGAATCACACTAAAAGTGACTCTTTTTCTCACCATTTGGAGAATTCAATATATGTTATCTCAGTTCAGTTTATCATCATGAATATTTGACTGAATGACCTCCTTGCATAATGTACTTTTAATTTACTTTTTGGTGTAGCAGGGATTTTAATTGCATTGAGAGCTAATATAACTCTGGTAAGTGCATGATTCTATTAATTTTCTTATAGTCACATTTAATTTGTAATGTAAATGCATTAATGATTGTATATTCTAATTTAAAATGCAGAAATAATCATAAACTTATTTTCTATTTCCCAACCCTTTTGGCTTTTCCTGACATTTTACTTTAAAAAATTATATTACTGGACATGCTTAGAGGCAAATAGTCAATAGTGTTTTTTCAAAGTATTTTAATTTTTATAGAGTGTGCTTTTGAAAACAGCTTCATCTAACTTAACTTTTTTTCTTCTTTTAGTCTAATTGGCTTTTCCCCCATTTCTGCCAAAAATAATTTTCCTGTCATGCTAGCATTGTTTGCCTAATATTATACCAATTTTAGGCAGAACACTATTGAACTCTTGTGTCATCTGTCAAAAGATATGTATTGATTAGTTGTAAAATAGGTCTATTATAACTGCCTAACTGTTTATCAAAGTATAAGTACTAAGTAAATATAGATTTACATGGGCAACACAGGGAGCAATGGTGATTAAATTTACCATAGTAATCATTATTTACTAAGCCAGAGCAGAAACACCAACAGAAATATTTGCAGCTTCGAAAGCATTCTTATGTACTAACACAGAGTAGATTATACTGATGGGTTCAAGATTCATTGATTATAAAGTTTATTGCAACTACTAGAAGCACTATAAGTAAGAAATTTCCTCCACATTTTCCAAAAATAATATAAGCATTGCTATTAGCATTAACAACATTTCTTTTATATTTTCCCCCTTGTGATTAAGACTTAGGACTGATTTTATACATATAATTTACTCTATCTCAAAATGAAAATAATTCATGTTAGTCTTTCTAATAATAGTGTGACAGTGAAAGTCATTCAGTCATGTCCAACTGTTTGCAACCCCATGGAGTATACAGTCCTTGGAATTCTCCAGGCCAGAATACTGGAGTGGGTTCCCTTCTCCAGGAGACGTTCCCTTCTCCAGGAGACGTTCCCTTCTCCAGGGGATCTTCCCAACCCAGGGATTGAACCCAGATCTCCCAAATTGCAGGCAGATTCTTTACCAGCTGAGCCACCAGGGAAGCCCAAGGATACTGGAGTGGGTAGTTTATCCCTTCTCCAGCAGATCTTCTCAACCCAGGAATTTAACTGGAGTCTCCTGCATTGCAGGCAGATTCTTTACCAGCTGAGCTACCAGGGAATCCCCATAGTGTGATAATATTTACTCAATATTGTGATAATGTTAATGAAAGATGTTCCTAAGCATCAAATATTGTTTTATGTAACCCATATCTTAAAATATCTGAAAATGAGAAAGAACTTTGATTACTTGTAATTTCTCAGCAATAATAGGAAAAATAAAAACACATGCATATACTTGCATGGACTGAAAAGGTATCTTCATATCTTCTAAAAGATATGTCTAAATCCTAAACCCCATCTGTAAATGTGATCTTATTTGGAAATAAGATTTTTGCAGATATAATTAATGATTTTGAGCTGAGATTTCATGGATAAAGACGTACCCTAAGTCCCATGTTCAGTGTCCTTATCAAAAGCAGAAGAGAAGCAACAGAGAGGCACAGAAGGAAATCCATGTGAAGATGGAGGCAGAAATGGAAGTAATTCACTTGCAAGCCAAGGGATGACAAGGACTGGCAGAGGCACCAGAAGCTATGAGAGATGCATGGAACATATTCCTCAGAACCCGCGGGGGAAGGCACCCTGCTGACACCTTGTTGGGACTTCTAGCCATAAGAACTGTGAGAGAATACATTTCTGTTATTTTAAGCAACCAAGTTTGAGGCAATTTGTTATGGCAGCCTTAGGAAACTAATACGCACAACTTTAGCCTCTGCCCTGCAATCAAAACTCGATACATGCCGTTTTTTGGATTGTGTTTCTCTATTTGATGGGATTTCAAGGAGTGCTAGTGATATCAAATAAGCCTGCTAACTTTCATTGACCTCACCCTATTCTTACTTAAGATATTCATCGCGAAATGGAGGAATAAAAGAAGATGTTGAGAAGGCAGGTTCTTGTTCCTCAAAAATTCAGAGAAAATTAAAATCATGATTCTTCAGAATACCAGTTTTTTAATTGTGTAAGAAAAAAAGAGGAGAGTGGTCTATGGCATGAAGATAAACTAATAAAGATAGCCCTATAATTCACAACAGAGAACCCATCCTCATGTTTCAGGCTCTCTTCACATCTAAATATTTAGAAAGACATTTTTTTTTTTTGTCTTTCTAGTGATTTGAGATTCTTTCTATAATCCAGAAAAAAAAAAAAAACAAGGTAAAAATTGAAGTGACTTTTATTTTTGTATATAAACAAATCTTGCTTATTTTATGTTGATGAGCAGATAATGCAAGCATTCAGTGTACATTCTTTCTCTTTCTCTTTATATAAATAACAACACTATTACCAATACCTGCCAGTTACATGTGTATGTGCACACATATACTTCAGTTATTTCAGAAAGTCATAACAATTGTGCTGACTCTTTCAAAGTGTGTGTTTTTACAGAACGCAGATTGTTTTTTAAAAACAATAATTTTATTTTGCTTTTTGTAATGGAACTAGATTCTTTATAACTACTTTAATTATCAAAAACTGTTTTTTAATTAATCTTTATTCTTTGACATCTAAAGTTTGTCACAGATTTTACTACTTTTTCACAGGAGGATCAAAGTATATTTCAGTGAAAACATAGAACATCCAGGATTTAATGGGCCTAAGAATATTTCTCTATTTTTAAAAAATTACATTTTCTTATACAGTGAATCTAACAGTTAAAATTATGAAAATGTACAGAGTAACCTTTTGGTTAATGTACAGACACACACACACACACACACACACACACACACACACACACAGAATAGTAAAATTTACTTTAGCCAAATAAAATCTTTCAGTTAGGGACCTTTCAAGCGAGGAAAATATATTAATTATTGCCTACTCATGACAGCTTCCTTGTTATGCTTAAGGAATTAACTAAATGCCTGTGGTTGATTCTTCCCAAGCTGGACAATCAGCCTTATTAACCACAGTGACCTTGACAGTGCATTAGAAATGAAGGTAGACCTCATTTGTACATGTCCATATATTTGCAGATGTAGTAATTTGATGGATACGATAAATTGGTGCACTTTTCAACCTTTGTATGAAGAATTCCAATGACTGTTGCTAAAAACTATTCCTCAACAACAAGAGTTGTTTTCCAGGTGGAGCTGATGTCATCCAGTGGAGTTTTCATAAGCATTCAAGCCTGGATCATGATTTGAATGAGAACAGTGCTATAGTTTTGCTGTTGGAGCTCATATATTATTCCTGTCATTATCTTCCATCTTAAAAGTTAACATAGAGTACTTATTCCTAATCATTGTGATTCAGAAAACACCACTTATCTTTAAAATTCATATCATAGGGGGCACTTTGATTTACACTGCTCTGACCTGAACGAGGTGAAGAAGAAGCTTAAATATTCAAGGATTGGGATAGAGCAGATTGGAGATTGATTGGAAAGCCATGCATAATAGGCACACAATTACAGGAAACAATTAGGAAACAATTTATCTGCACTTTAACACAGGCATCTATAAACAGGGTCATTTATCAGCCATCTTACAACTTGTACTACAACTGTATACCTCTTAAGTTTTAAATTATGTTATGCTTTTAGTTATTTATACTCACAGCCTACTTCTCAGTTTGCAAGTCATCATAGATATCTTAATTTTTCTACCTTTGTTATAAACCAGTTTGATTTTTTAAAGTTCTTATAGGCATAATTGATTCTAGATGTCATAAGGGTTCTGAGTTGTGAAATGTTAAATAACTGTGTTCTAGGGTTTTCAGTGGGAGAAGGAAATGGCAACCCATTCCAGTGTTCTTGCCTGGAGAATCTCAGGGACAGAGGAGGCTGGTAGGCTATGGGGTTGCACAGAGTCGGACACGACTGAAGCGACTTAACAGCAGCAGCAGCCGCAGGGTTTTCAGTAGAACGTTTTTAAAAATCTCACCTTTATGTTTTTGCAGGTTTTTGTCATGCCAGTCTTGGTCATCATCACTCTGAAATTTTTGGCAACTCTGTGTATGTCTCGTGTGTTTTTCCTACCTTTTATTCGATGTCTCCTTCTTCTTTCTAGTCCTCTTCTTTTTAGTCTTGTGTCTGGGCCGCTTGGTTTCTTTTGTTTTTGTGGTTTGCAATTATATTTTATAAAATGGCCTTACAGCCCAGAAACTCGACCCTCATCATTCCCCTCCCTTCCCACCCAGTAGAAGTAGTAGCTACTTTATATATAGGAACGTAAAGGTTTAAAATATAGTGTCATATTTATTATTTCAGCCTAAGCAAAGTGAACGTCCCTTTTAAAGTTCATTTTAATTATAAAAGCCATTTAAAAGGAGTGCAGTTATCTTAAAATATACTCTTGATACATTCAAGATATTGAGTTAAAGTGACTGACCCCTTCCCAGCAGTCCTTTTTCTTTCAACTAGGAGCATCAGCATATGCTTCTTTACAATATGCAAAGTGAAAATGTGAAGAGGTTTTGAACATCAGTTCAGGACACATTTTAAATACAGTTGGTCTATAGTCCATCAGGTTTCCCCCTACTCTATTTTTTCTTTTTTTTTTTTTTTTTGAGGTAAAAAGAATATTTCTTTTGCTGTGCTCAGTGTTTAGTGGGAATGGGCAGGTTTGTGGGCACCAGTAAGAGGGTTCTTCAGAAACAGAGCAACCCCTTATAGGAAGGATACCCTTGAGAGCATTGTTGCCGCCTCACCAGCTGTGTACTTCACTTGGGCTTCTGTTCTTCCTCGGCTGGGGGCTTGTAGAGATACTGAGGAACTGTAGTCCTTGGGTTGCCAGAGTTTTTGCATGGATTCAGTAGTGTAGGTGGTGCTAGTGGCAAAGAACCTGCCTGCCAGTTCAGGAGACATAAGAAATGGGGGTTTGATCCCTAGGGTGGGAAGATGTCCTGGAGGAGAAAATGGCAACCCACTCCGATATTCTTGCCTGGAGAATCCCTTGGACAGAGGGGCATGGCGGGCTACAGTCCATGGGGTCGCAAAGAGTCAGATACGACTGAGGCGACTTAGCCCACACGCATACCAGTCAAGTTAGGTGGAATTAAAATAGTGTATTTTATTGTAATGCCTTAAACCTGAGATGCATGTCATTCATGACCTTTATAATTAATCCTTCATTTTTAGCAAGATTGGCTTAAACCTTTATTTTTGCTTTCTTTTTAGTCCAGTACTCATTTGGGGAATGATATTTGTTGCCACTATATCTTAAAATAGTAGCAAAAAAAATGACGAAGAGGATGATGAATGTTATTGTTAGCTATTTTCTGTGTTCATACCTATTTTCTATGAATATAGACAATTGTCTATGTCCCCTGTATTTGGCTATGCACAATGCTTATCTGAAGTCTATACTGAACTCTTGATATGCACCATTATCATGTGAATATCAAATGAAACATTATTTCATTTAATCATTGCAACAATGCTGTAAGGAATTATTATTCCCATTTTCCAGGAAGACGGACAGGAAGGTGCAAAAAGCCACACGTTCCTTCTATACACCTTTAATTTTTATTCACTATGACTTAGCAGCAGCCAAGGGACCAAAGGATCAAGACAGAATGAGAAATGCGGGCAGAAGACAAAATGGACAGGGTCAGCCTTTGATAATGCAGGTTACTTTTCAGTCAGATATTTTAAAGTCTAGGACTGTGTGCCCTGAAAGAAGTAAGAGTGCTTGTAAGTATAAGGCAGACCAAGATAGAGAGTGTTGGTGCAGGAAGCCTCAACCATGGCTGTCTTTTAATTTTTAGTTAGAATAGGAAAATGATATTTCAAATGATGTAGTTAACTGCAAATTAATTACAATGAATTAAATGGTAGGCCCACTCTGTATCAATGGCATGTATAGTGCCACTGAAAGAAGAGGCTAGTGATTTGAAAAATCTTTTTTATTGTCTCTGAAAATAATTAAATGTACATTTCAAAGTTAATACAACCACTAATGAAAAGAAGCTTGTACTAACAGAGCAGGAAAGGACCTTAGAACTCATGTACTTTAAAAGCTTTTGTCCAATTAGGGTAAAAAGTGAAGCCCAAAGCAATGACCTTGACTTGCCTAGTACTAAAGGCAGTTACTAGTCCAATTAGGTCTACTAAAAACCTGCTTAAATGAACCCATATCATGATTAAGCATCACAATTTTATTTTAAAGTGTGGTCTTTTTTATTTTGGTAAGTGTAATTTTCCCCTGGGAGATATTTTAACTGTATCATAATTATTTTTATGTATCGGTAATAGCATTTTTATATTGAAATATATTTTATTCCAAGAATTTTGTCTTTATAAATGTAATTATACACTTATTTATTTCCAAAGTAACTGTAAAAGTTATTAAATCATTAAATTTGAAATATGTGAGTTTAAAAATTCTAATTATTTATAATCCCCAATCCCAGAAGCTAATGTTAATATTCTCTTATTTATCCTTTCAGTCTTTCTTCTAACATACAACTTATCATTTTTCTTTAGATTAGCATAGAGATATCATATTAATATATATAATCATAATACTCTGTCTTTAATGATATATTTCATCATATTAGATTAAGTATTTTACCAAATCATTCAATATTAATCTATGATGTAATTCTTACTTGCTATTTATATCTTAAATTCTTTACTATTATTTTGTTTTAATTTATTTTTTTATTGAAAAATAATTGCTTTACTGAATTTTGTTGTTTTCTGTCAAACTTTAACATGAATCAGCCATAGGTATACATATATCCTCTCTCTTAGATGTTCTGACTTTTCACCTTAAAAAATACAGCAATGAAAACTTCCGTAGCAAAAACTTTGGAAATTTTTCTAGTTCTTTATGTTAATTTACCAGTCTACTTCACAATTTTCCATTTAATAACTAAAGTACAAATTTACTCTGTTTTAAAATATTAGTCCCACTGCATCACCATTACTATTTAACTCTGTAAAAAGTTTTTCCTAAAGATGGATGCCTTTAATCATCCCAGTACTTAATTTGTTAACTTCTACCTCAAAGTTTTTAGTTTTTAGGCATTTGCTTTTGGTAAGGTAAAAAAAAGATTAAACATATCACCAAAATATAAAAAATTATTTCAACATGATATATGCAACTTGTATAATTTCAGAACTTTTACATACAAATGAACTCTGTCATCATGCTGTTTAAAATGAGAGAAGAATAAAAAATATAGTACAGTCAGACTAATTAGGTAATCATTTCTGCAGTGTTAGTGCCCTAGAAAGACAAAAGCACTTCTTTTTTGGCTCATTCATCTTGTAGGCAAGTCCCGTTCTCTAATCCTGTATGCAATGTATACCATACCTAGAGAAAAACAAGCACAGCTTTCCTTCCCACACGATCAAATTCCACTAAAAGATTTACTTCCGAGGCAACAGTTACAGAGATATGACTGTGAGGATATTCACATTTTCATAAACAATTTCTATGTTCTCACTCCCTGTAATTCTACTATCAAGAATCTCACAAGACTTATTTGCACTATTCATAACTATGGGTACTGTGGGTTTTTCAGCTCATGCTTTACAAACAAATGAGCTTTCTCATTTGTTCCTAATGACTTTGGTTTATACCAAGAGATCTTAAACTGTCCCCAGAGCAATCATTTTGCTAAAATGCTATTAGAACATCTTTACAAATTTAGCAATGAAAGGGGGTTCCGTTAACAATGGAAATCATTGGGAACCAAGGCCTTTGGCAAGTTTAGTGCTCACCCATCTTGTTTGATTTTCAGTGATGAGTGCAAGTAATTTTATGACCCAGATATTGATTCTTTAACTGGTAGGTGGGTAAGGAAGACAAAAAGCTGGTGGGTTGGGAAGAAATGGTAGAAAAATCAGAGCAGTATTTTCTGGCTAATCTGCTCTGTCCTTGCTCTTCTAAGGAGGCTCATGAATCTTTAAACAAGTGTACCTCCCAGTATCTGCTGATAGAGCCGTTTCTTTCCTTAAGTTTGAGGACTTGTAGCTGACATCCTTGTGCTCCTGCTCAGTCTTATCCACCTCTTTTGCAACCCCATTGACTGTAGCCTGCCAGGCTCCTCTCTCCGTGGGATTTTCCAGGCAATAATATTGACCGGAGTGTGTTGCCATTTCCTCTTTGAGGGGATCTTCCCAACCCAGCAGCTGAACCCGCAATGCGTGTGTCTCCTGCATTGCAGGCAGATTCCTTACCCGCTAAGCCATCGGGGAAGCCCCGTATAACTGAGACAAAGGGCTAGTTTTCAATAGATCATCAACAGGCTCTAGGTTATATGTGTAAATATATGAGGGTCTCATTTTCATCAACATCAAATTTGATGCATTTGCTATGCATAGGGAAACAGCTGCTCATGAGCCTGAAACTTGACCTGCAGGTTCTTGCAGAGGATGTCCAAATTGTGTGATCTGTCTCTTGATTTGAGGCTGCTGCTTCAAAAGCAGAATTTGCCCCTATTCTAGACAGCTTTGCTTTCAAAGGCCTCCTTTGCCCAGGACACCTTTTGTTAGATTCCTTCAGGATGATCTATCTGTTGTTTCTTCCAGCAGTTCCTTCCTGGTGCCCTTTCAAGATTCTTCATGCTCTGTGTATGACCATACTGCTACACATCTCTATAAATGCACCACCAGCCTATGTCTTTTCAGTCACCCAGAGGCTGAGTTTTAACAAGTGTCGCTTTGATTCTGGTGAACAGAATGGAAGCTTATTGTTGGAAAACCATTCTTGCTGGTGTTGAATATTTCTCAAAGATGACTGATCAAACTGTGGATTAAAGAAAGTAATGAAAAAGAGAGGGTAGAAGTGACAGCTTCAGCCAGTTCAGCATGAAGGGAATCATAGACTGGCTGCACTGGTATTACTTTGCTAGCCTGCTCAATAGATCCAGGGTTTGGTGATGGTATCCTTTTAAGGGATATATTTTTTTCTGTTTAAAAGTTTTTATTGTTCTTACTTTCTATAAGATAGTGTTTTATTGAACAAGAAATATCAACATTCAGTGACAATTACTGATTATTATTACTAACAGAAGTCAATATATTTTATTTTCATCATCATTAGCCATCTCTAAGCTGCTAGAAATAGGAAAGATTTTCATGTATAAGTCATCCTGGTTTTCAACTTACTTTATAGTTGTTACAGTGCAAAATATTCTCTCTCAGAAAAGTTTCCTCTCCTGCAAAATGAAGTTTATTATAATGCAAATATCATGATATTATTGTATAGTCCAGATAAAATAAGATGGGTAACCTGGAATGCAGTATTGCATGAAAGTCTTATTTTCTACTTCTGATGCCCCTTAAAGCCACTGTTTAGGACTTTGTACCAACCAGTCCATTTATTCATTTGCAACATCGGCCAGGAGTAACGACTGAGTTACAAAACTATGGACTGTTGCTAAGGACTATAGTACATGACACAAGTTGTTTCTAAGGAACATAGTTTAATGTCTACTTTTTTCTGTTTCTTTCTTTCTTTTTTTTTTTGCCTTTTTTATATTTCTGTATGGCTTTCTGCTTGATATTGGAGACTGGTTTCCTAAGCAGTAACAACCTCATTCAGTGGTCTCTATCCTTGAACTTTTTGGTATATTAATTGCTTAAGAATTTGTAAGCTCTTACTATTAGATCTAATATTAGATCTAATACATATCGATCCTTGAGTCAATGATTTAAGTAGACATTTTATTGTTAATTCTGGCAAATTTTTATAGCAATCTCTTGGCCAAAATCATGACAGTAATACAGTATAGTCTATAGCCTGTAATATATGGAGGAAAAGATTCATCCACTTTCCTAGCTATTGATTTAACAAAAGAGTAGATTTTTTTACTTTCTTAAGGCAGTTAGTAAAGGTGGAGACATTTTTGTATCTACCAGGACTGATGCAGTCTTCAAAATGTGATGGTAATGTTTTCCTTAGTGTTTTCAGATGTGCTGTGTGCAAATCAAAAAGTTTTATACATGTAGTCATTACCAACTCTTGCTGCTCTGTTCATTGGATTCTCCAGGCAAGAATTCTGGAGTGCGTAACTATTCCCTTCTCTAGGAGATCTTCCTGACCCAGGGATCAAACCCAGGTCTCTTGCAATGAAGGTAGATTCATTACCCACTGAGCCACCAGGGAAGCCCAAGCTGGGCATGAACAGAGCAGGGGAATAAGGTTTGACCACCTTTAGGAATACTATTCTGGGCACTTTCTTCAAGGGATTCCAGGGCTGAGAGAGGTATGAAACTCTGGCTTCTTCTGGTATCTATACCTCTTTCATTTCTTCAAAAACAAAACAAATCAAAAAAATAAAGTGCTTGCCTTCAAATACTACAAAGAAAGAAAAGATTCAGTCAGCAAGACTAAAGTAGGTTTTCTCCAAACAATTTAGTTATTGGTAGGAAGAGATAGAGTGGTGTAGTTTTAGCCATTTCTGGGAACTGTGAATTTTGTATGACAGTACTAACTCTACACATTTGGTATCCTGATACACAATCTCTGATGTAGCCTACTTAGCTGCTTAACGAAAAAATATGAAGATCACCTTTGATATTTTCAGTTGCTAAATCATGTGTGACTCTTTGCTACCCCATGGACTGCAGCACATCAGGCTCCCCTGTCCTTCACCATTTCCCCGAGTTTATTCAAACTCATGCCCAGTGAGTGAGTCAGTGCAAACATCTCATCCTCTGTTGTCCCCATCTCCTCCTTCCCTCAATCTTTTCCAGCATCTGGGTCTTTCCCAGTAAGTCAGGTGGCTAAAGGATTGGTGCTTCAGTTTCAGCATCAGTCCTTCCAATGAATACTCAGGGTTGATTTTCTTTAAGATTGATTGGTTTGATCTCCTTGCTGTCCAAGGGACTCTATAAAAACTTGAAAGAATAATATTTAGTAAAAAACTAATTACCATGGCAATGTTCACATGAGAATTTATAGATTATAAGTAACCAAGATTAATTAAATTGACTAAGAGTTTCCCTCCATAACATTTAGTTTGAAGTCAAAATCAAAATTTAGTTTATGTTTTATAGTCACTTTTATAAACATAGGAAAAAGAGCTTTCTACGTTCTCAAATTTTCCTGCTGCTGCTAAGTCGCTTCAGTCGTGTCCGACTCTGTGTGACCCCATAGACGGCAGCCCACCAGGCTCCCCCGTCCCTGGGATTCTCCAGGCAAGAACACTGGAGTGGGTTGCCATTGCCTTCTCCAATGCATGAGAGTGAAAAGTGAAAGGGAATTTGCTCGGTCGTGTCCGACCCTTAGCATGGACTGCAGCCCACCAGGCTCCTCCATCCATGGGATTTTCCAGGCAAGAGTATGCTACTTATGTTTTATTTATTATCTGTGTTAGTCATCTTCTAGCTTCCCAAATTCAGAGAGGTATTTGAGAATAATAATTTTAGAAAAATAATGTCTCAGAACTTAGGAGGTATTTGTTTCATCTTCATCCAGTACTTTCTCATCATTCTTGGATCTAATAATGCTGAGAGCATAAATATATTTATGTTGGTTGAAATATAAGATGCCTTATTTGTATTTCTTTAAACTTTTATGTCCTGACTCCTATAAAATAAAAAGATTTTTTAAAAAAACCTTTATGTTCTGATTTTTGTGCATATAATTTCAAAAGTGGAAAAATTGCATTCAAGACTATTGTTAAATAAAATACATTATTTTATTCATTCAGTTGTGAATAGTTTGAATATTGTTACTATATGGTATTATTATCTTTCAGGTAAATCTAATTAACAAAACCATCTTTTAAAAAACTGTACTAAGGCAGCATTTGTCTTTATTTTCAATATTATGAAGCTTTTAATTAACAGAAAACCACCATGGGTTGCTTCTTTAGAATACCACTAAATGTTAGAGACATCGTCTACTGTACAGGAGTTTCACTACTGGATGAGGATGTCTGGGAATTCATATGGATGAAATTCCACTCTACCACGGCCATTTCTGAAAAGAAAATACTATTGGAAGCCTTAACTTGCAGTGATGACAGGAATTTATTAAATAGGTGGGTGAATTAAATCTTTAAATTTGTATAATGAGAGTATTCTCTGTTAAATTGTACTGCACTTGTTTTTATTTCTTTAAATATGCTGGTTACTCTAAAATATATCATTTTAGAACTAAAGAAAACTGAGATATTAATATGATGAAAGCTTGTTGATTTGAAATGTTTGTTTCTATTTTATGTTATTTATATGTATGTAAGATAATATTTCATTATAAAATTGAAGTATTTATTAAAAAGAATTTTTAAAGCAAAATTTCATCATTAAATCAGAATGATTTAACCACCTACAAGATTTTTTTCAGACATTAATTAATACATCAATTAAAATGATATGTTTGTTCTTCTTCCTTTTATAAATACAAGATTGTTCTATTGATAAATTTTTATTAGTAAAGTTTAAATGGACTATTCTTTGAAGATTGTGATAACTTAAATCCTATAATTCTGATAGTAAAGAAAAGTTTGTTATTAAACTAAAAATTTCCCTGCAATTCTATCCTTAAAGGCTTCTAAATCTATCACTGAATTCTGAGGTGGTTCTGGATCAAGATGCAATTGATGTGATAATCCATGTAGCTCGAAATCCACATGGTCGAGACCTTGCCTGGAAGTTTTTTAGAGATAAATGGAAGATATTAAATACCAGGTAAAAATAGGACTTCAATCATTCTTCCTGAAGTGAGTAAATCAAAGGTAATATCTGAGAGATAAAGGCCCAACTTTTTGTGGTAGAAGCAAGATCCAGATAATAGAATTAGATTTTGAAGTAGTCAGCCAAGATGGGCGTTGCCACTCCTGTGAAGCTCAGAATTAATTTAACAGTTCTATAACATTATTCATTTATTAAAGATTGATAACCATAATTATGTATGGAAATGTGCAGAATGAAAAGGTTTAGTATTGCAGCTTTCCTGGAAAATCTATCAAACTGTCTAAGGTTGAAGAAATTGTATCATTAAAATCTTATATCCTGAGTGTGTTGTAGGAAAAATGATTTATGAATCATATATAATGGTATTAGAACAAGAAATGGAGAAGGAAATGGCAACCCACTCCAGTATCCTTGCCTGGAGAATCCCATGGACAAAGGAACATAGTGGGCTACAGTCTGTGGGGTTGTAAGGGTCGGACACAACTTAGAGACTGAACTACTACTTCTAAAATTCACATTGGAGAAGGAAATGGCAACCCATTCCAGTGTCCTTGCCTGGAGAATGCCATGGACAGAGAAGCCTGGCGGGCTGCAGTCCATGGGCTCACAGAGAGTCGGACACGGCTGAGTGACCAACACACACTGACAGAACAAGAAAACTTTAATTCCTTCTATAGAATTGTTTAACCTATTTAAAAATATAAACATCATAAAACATCTGAAGTCAAGCCGTGATATAGAGGAGGGATGTTTGAATCACTGTATAATCCTAGATGCAGTAGAATTCATTCCTGAGCCATCTTGCTTCATGTTGAGGATTCTTCAGACTCTGTTTTAGAAAATATTTCATTATATATTTAAATACATTATAATAAATGTTAATGTATTACTCTGATAATCTCTATGGTATTTTAAAATTAAATTTATTATAGAGCACGTAAATGCTGCATGTTCTCAAACTTAAATGTTCCCAGACATTTAGCATACCCACTGTTCTATCTCTTAAAAGCTGGTATATAAATTTTATTTTTTAAAAGTTCACTGTTATTGGTTGACCTTGTATAATGAGTTCAGTTTGAATTTATTTTTAATAATAAAATATATTTCTATCTGTAGATATTTCATAGTTAGAAAGCGCTAATATTCCTAGATGACACATTGTTTTTCTATTTCTTGTATTTTCAGCTCAGAAATTAGAATGATTTACACTTGCTTTGCTGTCATGCACATAGTATAAGAAATAGTCAGATACAAGATGGAATTAATATATATGTACAAGCATTTGACTTTAAAGAGTATCACATATCTACCAATGCAGAGTCTCTCTTTAGGGAGTGGTTTTGTAAATCAGAGTTCAGTATAATGCCTATATAGTTTATAGTCCCTGGCTAAAATATTCGGTTCCTGATATGTCTGTTTTGTTTCACTGAAAGTACGTCATCTCTAACCAAAAGGTAGAAAGATAGAGATAACATTAGAACCACCTCAGTCTAATGACCTCTTTGTTTAATTAGCTGGACATCAATATTAGCTACAACTCTGAAGAGGGAGGAAGAGGCACTTGGGAATTCAAATTTCTGCTCAGTTTTTCCGTAAACCTAAGACTTCTCTCAAACTAAAGTTAATGGTAACGATAACCCCGTATGCTAGACAGCAAACGAGACACAGATGTATAGAACAGTCTTCTGGACTCTGTGGGAGAGGGCGAGGGTGGGATGATTTGGGAGAATGGCATTGAAACATGTATAATATCATATATGGAATGAATCACCAGTCCAGGTTAGATGCAGGATACAGGATGCTCGGGGCTGGTGCACTGGGATGACCCAGAGGAGTGGTACGGGGAGGGAGGGGAAAGGGGGTTCAGGATGGGGAACACATGTACACCCATGGCAGATTCATGTTGATGTTGGCAAAACCAATATAATATTGTAAAGTAATTAGCCTCCAATTAAATAAATTTAAATTAAAAAAATAGAAATAGAGCCTTTAGGACTATATCAAAAAAAAAAAAAAAAAGTAGAAAGGTGAAGTGCCAGCATTTCTACAGATAGAGCTGTGTTTATCTTGACAAATAGGATTGTCTTCTTCATCTTCCACTCCCTTGTCCATCTTGGAACATCAAAGTTCATGAGAGAACAGTCCAAGGTTCTCCTTACTACTTGGCCTGCAGATTCTCCCTGGTTTTCGTTGCCATCTACTCTCAGAGTTTGAATCACTCCAAAATCTACACCTCTAGCTCAGATATTTTACCTAAGCGTCACTCTATGAAAGATGGTGTTTTTTTGAGGTGTACCTGCAAAGCTAAACCATCGTTTTCTATGTCTTCATTCTCTCAGTAAATAGATGGCCATCCACCAATTGCTCAATCTGGGCCCCTGGAAACCTATATATAGTAGATTTTTTCCTTGATATATGTAAAAAGTAACATTGAGGTTTGACGTCCTATCAGTTTAACAATTCCTAAATGTTTCTTGAGTTCTTCCTCTCTTTACTACTACCACTGCCTTAGTGAAGGTTCCTATCCCTTGTTAGTACTCTTAATGACTGTCTCCTGTCTCTAATTACATATGCTGCCACATATATGTACGCATGTATGCGTACATGGACACACACACCACTTCCCTTTGTCCCAAGAATATCTCTGAAAAGCAAAAATGACATTTCCTCTCGTAAAGCCTTCAATACTCTGTGCCATGTTGAAAATCTAAGCTCCTGTCTTACTGACCCTTCTGCCTCTTATTCTGTTATCCTCAGTCTCACAGTTTATACCCTCAGTACCAAATGCATGTAGTTGTTGGCACACACCGTGGTGTTTCACACCTCCTTGCCTTTGTGTATGTTGGTTCTCTGCCTAAAATTGCTTTCTTCCTTAATATTTGAAATTACTCCATATTCAATCCATCTGTCTTCATCTCCTGAAAGCCTTTCCGGAGACCCCACAGCTAAAGGAACTCTGAACAGTATACAATTTTATTTTCATCACGTTTAACCATAATAACTGGGAATGATCTGTTTACAATACTATATAGTACATAACCTTCAAGGAAAGGACTATTTTCTTTTTCACATGACTGCAAGTATAAACAAAACACTCTTTGAAGAGGAACTGTCAACTTTCCTGTACAGTTGGCCATTTGTAACCACATGTTGATTACTAATGAATACTTATTTTATTTAACCAACTTTTCCATAGATTCAATGTTAGAACTGAATCATCTTCCAATTCAATGTTAGAATTATAGCAATTTATGATGGTCATATGGTTTAGCCTCCCTCTTTAGGCCAAGTAGTATTCCACTGTATATATATACATCTTTATCCATTTATCTGTCAATGGACATTGAGGTTGTTTCCATGTTTTGGCTCTTGTGAATACTACTGCTATTGAAATAGGGGTACAGATATCTTTTTGAATTATGATTTTTTTCTGGGTATATTACCAGGAATGGGATTGTGGATCATATGGTAATTCTCTTTTTAGTTTTCTGAGGAACCTCCATAGTATTTTCCACAGTGACTATAACAGTTTACATTCCCACAAACAGTGTAGAAGGATTCCCTTTTCTCCATACCTTCTCTGCATAGGTGCATGCTAAGTCACTTCAGTCATGTCCATTTCTTTGCAACCCTATGGATCATAACCCGCTAGACCCCTCTATCCCTGGGATTCTCCAGGCAAGAATACTGGAGTGGGTTGCCATGCCCTTCTTTAGATCTTCCCAACCCAGGGATTGAACCTGCATTTCTTATGTCTCATACCCTGGGAAGATGAGGATTTTTTTTAGCATTGGTGCCACCTGGGAAGCGTTCCTGGTGGCTAACATGGTAAAGAATCTGCCTGCAATGCAGGAGACATGGGTTTGATCTCTGGGTGGAGAAGATCCTTTGGCGGAGAAAATGGCTACCCACTCCAGAATTCTTACCTAGAGAATTCCATGGACAGAGGAGCCGGGTGGGCTACAGTCCTTTGGGTCACAAAGAGTTGAGCACAAATGAGCAACTAATACCCTCTAGCATTTGTTGTTTGTAGACTTTTTAATGATGACCATACTGACCAGTATAAGGTGGAGAAATGTCTATTATGATCTTCTGCACTTTTTTCAGTTAGGTTTTTTTGTTGTTGTTCTTGTTGTTGCTGAGTTCCTTGTGTATTTTAGAGGTTAAGCCCTTGTCTGTGATATCATTTGCCAATATAAGCACCTCCCACCCCTCATTTTAAAGATGAGAAACCTAAGGCTCCAGAAACTAAATTACTTAAGTTCCCACAGATAGGGACAGCATTAAAAAGCCTCTTGTAATGAAGGCTGGACTTTTGCTTTTAAAAACTCATAATCTTATCTTTAGTGTACTTTTAAAAAAAATTCTCAACTTGTCTTTATTAGTGTATATTTATCAGCATTAGTGTATAGAAATGCAACTGATTTTTGTTATTAATTTTGTATCCTTCTATTTTACTGAATTCACGTAGTCTTAATAGTTTTTTATGTGTGTGTAGTTTTTAGGGTTTTCCATATAGTATAATGCCATCTGCAAGCAATGAAACTTTTACTTCTGCCTTTCCAGTTTGGATTCCTTTTATTTATGCTTCTTATCTGTTTGCTCTGGCCAGAACTTCCAACACTATGTTGAATGAAAGTTGTGAGAATGGTCATTCTTATCTTGTTCCCAATCTTAGAGGAAATACTTTGATTTGTCGCCAGTCAGTATGATAGTAAATGTGGGCTTGTCGTATATGAGCTTTATTATGTTTATGTGCATTCCCACGCATTTGTTTAGGGTTTTTATCATAAATGAATAGACAGTAAGTCATTCTTAGGTTCTTTGTGTAGTTGTATTTTGGGCATGTTCATAGGAGAAGGTGAATTCAGGGTCTTTCTAACTCAGCCATTTTGATCCTGCCTCCAGTTTAGCCTAGTGTACTTTTTTTTTTGTTTGTTTTCTTGTTTTTGTTTTTTTTTTTTTAAATTTCAAAGAGTATGATATCCTGTGATAGGTACTCTTAGCACAGTAGACACAAATCAGTAAAAGGAAAAATCTTTTCAGCTTGCTGATACATAGTATTCATACCTTAGGTCATGAGTCAAATATGCTTGTGATACAAAGATTGTAAAATTCAAAGGAAAAATTCAGTGTTTTATTTTAATGCTCATAGGAAAAAGTACTAATCTTTTGGGAGTCTTTTTGAGAAATTTGGCTTAGTTTTTAGGAATGAAATAGAAAATAATGCCAACATCAGTTTGGGCTGACCAGATCAAAGGATCTCTGACTTATGGATAATTCCAAAAGTTGATTCTGCAGATTTGGTGGAATCCTTATTTACAGTGACCCAGGTTGCTTTAAAATTAAAAGTTTTAAAATACTTTTTCTTCAGGCCTTATATTGGAAATATAATAGTCATTCCTAATTATAATATCATGGGACTCCCTTTTAAAAAATGTGCTATAATGTAGATCTCTCTGAAACACTGTGAGCCAAATCCGGATACACTGGATGGCATCCCATAGCCAAAGCTCTTTGCACCTCTCCATTCCCTAGGGGCACAGCCTTGAACAGCGTTAAGAGACGGAATGGAGCTCATGAGAAGGAGTCTAAAACATCTGTGTAGTAGTAGTATTTCTTAAATTACTGCCTGTTTTAACATTATGACTTTTTTTTAAATATTTCAAGGTATGGAGAAGCACTATTTATGAATTCCAAACTTATCAGTGGTGTTACAGAATTCCTTAATACTGAAGGTGAACTGAAAGAGGTAAATATTTTAAGATGAATGTAATATTTTTCTTTTGTAAACTTATGAAATTATAGATAGACTTCAACCATTTCTTTCCAATAAATTCATACTCATTCCTTGAAAGTACACACACACATGTATACATGCACACATACACACATTTATGCTAAAGACTTTACTTCAGTCATTATTTGCAAAAATGTTTCTAACATATTAAACATTAAATACTCAGCCTGTGAAAGGTGCTTGAATGTGATGATTCTCAAAATGTTGTTTGTTGTTGTATAGTCACTAAGTCATGATCGACTCTGCGACACATGGACTATAACCCACCAGGATCCTGTGTCCATGGAATTTCCCAGGCAAGCATACTGGAGTGGGTTGCCATTTCCTTCTCCAGGGGATCTTCCCTACAGGGATCAAAACTGGGTCTCCTGCATTGCAGGCAGATTCTTTTCCACTGTCCACTGGGGAAGCCCCAGTGATTCTCAAAATAGGAGACTCCAAATATACCCTAGAAATCTTCCCAATCAGCTGCTCCTCATTTGTCTCTGTGAGCCCAGTGTAGGATCCTTGGAACATTAAAGCTATCCTGTCACAATGACTCAGCATTCAGATATGCAGAATTAAGATTGCTGTTGAGGTACAGACCTTGAGTCTCATTGCTTTGTGGTCAGGTCTATACAAAGAATGATAATTGGATAAGATAATATGCTTCATGCTATCTGCTTTGTTAAATGGAATAAATTCATATATTTGGAAGTAACTATCTGACAACATATATTAAGATTAATAGTTTAAAATTCTGCTGAATACTGTCACAAGTGAATTTAATTAATGAAACTGAACTCATTTTTTTCTTAAAGACTAAAGTCCAGTTTGCAGAATATCTAACATTTTCTTTTTTCTCTGGTTTATGTCTCCGGAATTTAAAACAGCTGGTTTTGTGACCATTAATTCACATCTCTAATAGAGAGGGATGTGAGATTGGGGGTGCATAACTAGGTAGGAAGAAGGAGCAAAATATTTCACTGATTAAAATGAATTGGACTTCAAACATTTATCACTTTTTTAGCCTCTCCTCACCTATAATTATAAAATATAGCTGAGGTGTACCATTGAGAATCACAGTTTCTTCAGTTTTCACTGACAGAAAGCCTGATGCTGTGACCCAGAGCTAATCCCATTGAGCAAGGTTTCCCCGGAAGCATCAGCCTTCCTCCGTCCTTAATATCTCTGAACATTACCCAATTTTGTATGATCATCTTCCACACACCAACTTGGATTCTTTCACACCATGAGCTAAGCTAAGTCTCTGATTGTAATAATTTGAAGTTCTATTTTTATCCCTGCTATGTGTGTTCCCAGCCCTGAAAGATTTGGATTTGAAAGCCCTAGTACATGTTTTGCTATATTTTTTATTAGGAACCTAAAAGAGAAGGAATTCTTTCGTATCCAAAGGAAGCATAAGAAAGAACAATTAAGCTAATGGCTTTGTGTATTTAAAGGAAGTAGTTTTAACTCTTTGATTTTGCATTCAATAATCTGGGAATGAAAGACTCATTTAGTGACAACTTGTGCAGCTATTGAAGTGAACAAAAAAGTGAAAAATCTCTCCTCTCCTCTCTTCTCCCCATCTTCATTTTGGCTCCCTTTCTTCTCCTGTCTTCCTCTTCCATTGTGCCTCTCCTGTTCTCTCTCCCTCTTCTTCTGTTCTCTAATCTTTCATTTCCCCTTGTTTTGGTGATAACCCAACCCATGGAAACACATGTTTTAAGCAGACATTTAAATTAATTTTATCATATGATGGCCATTTTGCTTTACATATTTCACTTACACATTTAATTTTTTACACTTGATTTAATTGCCATGTGAAATGTTCCAAGATACCCCTGTAATGAAATGTGTCATCTGGAAACTGAAACTCAACTTTTCAGCTTTTATTCCATTATCTGAAAAGCAGCTAACTTCACAACACAAGCTCTCCATAGCCTGAGAGATGAATCCCTCCAGGACACAGCTGCTTGCACTGGCTTTCTAGTTTAACAACTGCAGCCTGAGGCTTTTCCACACTTTTGTTATCTAATCATTGACTGTAAGACTGTGGACCACTGTTGTTGGGTGGGAGGGGGGATAATTTGTATTGCTGATGACCGCCTTCCATAAATTAGAAGGAGCTGGAGAAATGTCAGTCTCATTTTCCCGTATCCAATGAGCCTTGTAAACAGAAAAGCCAATGTGCTCTTTTTGTCTATAGCATATTCTTATTTTCAAAAGTTTACAGATCAAAAGGGAATCGGCATCTTTATGAATTCTGAAAGCTGATTTGAGATTTTAATGATCCCCATCAGCTTTAGGGGCATTCAGCAGAGACACATTGTCCTGTGGTCTTTCCCCAAAGCGCCATTCTAGAACCTGAAACTGGCCGTTTCTTTTTAATTACATGGCTCTAGTGATTTGAACACTATTTCTCCATGAAACAGTACATCGTTTCCTTAATTTTAAACTAATGGAAGTACAACCTCATCGACTCTCAGAGGCCCTTGCCATTTTTCATACTGATGTTCATTCAGCCATCCTCTCCATCACTCTTTGTTTTTTGTTTATTTGTTTTGCCTTATACAAAACACTGTTGTGAAACAACACAGCTCCTGTGCATCATGGGCACCCCATTTACAGTTTTAATGTTGAAAATATAAACCTCACTAACAAGCAATAGCTGATTCGACTCACTTAGATAGTTCGATAGTTACTGAGTATATTATGTGTTGCACATTACAAATTATTTTGTGAGTTTTAGGGTCTAGTGTACCCTAAGTTAAGAATTTTCTCAAATACGGAAATGTTTTTAAATAGATAAATTAACAAACATGTCTAGAAATTTTATGCTAAGAAGAACAGGCAACACAAATAACTCTGACATCTTACTAAATGTTGTTTTATAGAAATGTCTAAACTTGGAACATTTTCAAATAAAAGCATATGATAGCATAAATATTTAGGAAGTGCAATGATAAAAACTAACAGCAGCAAAACATCTACTGAAGAACTGCCAGAATCAGCGAAATGGAATGCCAAATGCCTTCCATCTACCCCGTGCCCTTGATAGTGAGGCGGGGTCTGGAAGGTGCTGTGATCCTGCCTGAGGACCTGTCACAGGGCTGCTCTGACCACATGTTCACCAGAAGAGTTGTGGAGGAGTGTGAGGCATAAGATCAGTTTATGCCAACTATGCAAAGGGGCCATCTGTGTTCTGATGAATCAGCTAATCTGCATATCAGTCATGTCATGCTCTCCAAGCTCACAAAGGAAGTATTTAACGCACTTAAATAGTGATTTAAGAAATGAATCTCTAGAGACACTCCAGTTACGTTTTCTACTAAGAATTCTCTTGCAGGATAATCCGACCTACTGTGTTTGTGTTGATAACACATTCATAGTCAACCTCTCAGTTTGCCTTTGAGATAGACAAGAGTTTTCCTTCATGTATTCAGGCTGGCTTACTATTTTATCAAAAGGCCAAGAGCATACTCCCCAGAGTCAAAGTTACCAAAAGGTCATTTATTACTGTCTGGAGTATTCATTGACTGCCTAGGAAAATATGTAATAATGTGGAACATAGTTTAAAAGAAGTAGATGTAATTTTTTTTCCTAATTGACATATTATGTAAATAAAGCCACCATAATGAACAGATATAATATACAAATATACACTGTAATGTACATATTTTGTAATCAATTAAAACACAAAATTCAAAACATAGATCAAAATGTACTATTTGTTGCTTTAGGAATATGGACTGACTGAATCTGAACATAAATATATAAATTCAAATGAATTATTAGATAAATTAGTTAAGTTTAAAAATATGATTCGAATGCTTTCATTAGACTTCTATTTATCTACGTGTACATGTCACAGGTATATATTGAAGGTATCAATAAATTTCAGTTCCTCCCCCTCGTCCTCTTCCTTTTGCATGTGTCAGATGTCAGATAAGTTTTAAGGACAGTAACGATAAATCTTTGTTACACATTGAATATTTTTCATGTCTGTTAATAAAAGATAGTGATTTTGAAGTCTTACAAAGAATATAGCTCTGAGATATGAGAATCCATTTCTAATGCTGCAAGGTGCCTGGCTTTATAGGAAAGTATAGGATAAACTTTAAAAAAATGTATCATATAATCAAAGTAATATTGTCATAAACAAACCAAGCTACCCCGAACCAACTTCTAGATTAATTCAGAAAGGTATAATTATTAATAACTCCATTTTAAATCACCCCCTCCCCCCACCCAATACACATGCCCCTATCCCCGAGTCAATCTTGATGACATTTCTCTCCTGGTATATTCGTCATGTGGCGTCCATCATGTGATGAATCTCACCTCATCCTAATTATACAATATAAACACTTCTGTGTTAACGAGTTGACTTTTCACATTTGTCTATAAGCCTTGCATTCATTGGTGGTTGCCAGTTATCAAAACATATGAAACCGAGAGAAAAACTGCTAGTATCTAATCTTGCAATAAAATTCCCGTGCATTCCTAAAGTGTGTGTACTCTAGAGAACATCTTATACCCATAAGATTATGACAAATCATTTAAAAATTTTCACATTCTAATTAAAGCTCAACTTCTCTAGCTAAATGAATCAACATTCCGTCTTCATTCTTTCTAAATCTAGTTACTCAGGTGATCCAGTGTCATTTATCATCCAGTACTCATAGCATCATTATTTTGTGTTGTTGCTGTTACTCAATACTTTTGGTATTCTTTTGCCAGCAAAGATGGTGTCAAACACTCATACTACTTGTTTAGAAAAGATGAATATTTTTTTCCCTGTGGACAAAAAGTTAACTTTAATGCTTGTATTCAATGTTAAGGCTATTAGTACATTAGATAACACATATTAACCAGCTTCCCTGGTGGCTCAGACAGTAAAGAATCTGCCTGCAATGCAGGAGACCAGGTTCGATTCTTGGGTTGGGAGGATCCCCTGGAGAAGGGAATGGCAATCCTCTCCAATATATGTGTATTGGCAATATAAAAGATAGACCAGAAAGAATAAGGGAGAGGTCTCAGACATCAGGTAACAGATAGCCCGCTGTATTCATCTATGACACAGTTGGAGCTTCCCGTGACAGGGCTGATGGGTTTCTGAATAGGACTGTGACAGCTGAGGTGGAGCAGAGGGAATGCCCTTGAGAAGATTAGGAGATAGAAGTTCCAGAATATAGCTGCTATTAAGTGTGGTGGCTACAAGACAGAAAAATTTCCAGTAATAAACAGGTTGATAGGTTGAATGTTCTCTGTCAATAAGCCCAACGCAGAGCTATGGGGACTCCCTGGTGAGTCAGCGGTAAAGGATCTGCCTGCAATGCAAGAGACCAGGTTCGATCCCTGGGTTGGGACGATGCCATGGAAAAGGGAACCGCAATCCACTCTAGTGTTCTTGCCTGGAGAATTCCGTGAGCAGAGGAGCCTGGCAGGCTACAGTCCATGGGGTTGTAAAGAGTCGGAAAGGACTGAATGACTAACTCTACTGCTAGTACATTAGATGTGCTTTGTTATTAGAACTAGTTCTTGCCACTACCTCATCAGCCCATTAGGAAAGATGAGTTAAATATGTCTGCTTTAATATTTATGAAACAAGAAGCTAAACTTGGAGTTATTTAGGCTTCCCTGGTGGCTCAGACAGTAATCTACCTGCAATACGGGAGACCCAGGTTCAGTCCCTGCATGAGGAAGATCCCCTGGAGAAGGAAATGGCAACCCGCTCCAGTATTCTTGCCTGGAGAATTCTGTGGACAGAGGAGCCTGGTGGGCTGCAGTCATTGAGGTCGCAAAGGATTAGACATGACTGAGCAGCTACACTTTAAACTGTTTATTTATTTATTTAAACTGTTTTCATTCTTTCTGTCCCCTTTCAGTTCCGAAAGAAATGATATTACACCTAATGGACAAAATCTGTTTCATTGAATTTCATTATAAGCTCACTCCACGTATTAGATATACCTGCTTACCTCACTCCACACATTAAATATACATACTGTAGTGACTGTGACACTTTTTTTCAATAAATTCTTGTTTATATGTGTTGGACATGAGCTCATTTTAAGACATGAATTTATCATTTTTACATTTTGTTTTTTATTGAAACATAGCAAAATATTGTATTATTTTCAGGTACACTGTGTATACCTGTCTATATTTGACATTTGCATACATTATGAAACGATCACCATGATAAGTATAGTAACCATCTGCCCCCATACAAAGTTATTAGAGTATTATTGAGCATATAACTTATGCTGTCTGTTTACCATTCTAATATTTATGTTTCCAGCTAAAGAACTTTATGAAGAGCTATGACGGAGTAGCTGCTGCCTCTTTCTCAAGAGCTGTGGAAACTGTCGAAGCCAATGTACGCTGGAAAATGCTTTATCAGGATGAGCTTTTCCAGTGGCTAGGAAAAGCTCTGAGACATTAATATGTGTCTCTTATAATCAGTTCAACTCAGAATTTTATGAGAAGACCTGCTGTGGAATGAGGAATATGGCCAGATTTTCAGTGTTAACATGTGGGAGGAAATTTTTTTTTTTAATTTTTAATTTTAGGAATTTTTTTTTGGCTTTATTCATTCTGTTTTGTTTCTCTACTGGGTGTTCTTCTCTTAAGAAACTCTTGCCAGTGAATCTAGCCATGACTGCTTCTGCTGTACATTCCTCGCTGTACAGGACCAAATATGATAGTGGTGCATGTTGATGTTGCAGTCGGTATGGAAAAACATATTCAGAAAATGTTGCGCATGGTGTATGGTCCCGCCTGTGTGCCAGCATGCTTATTTAAAATGTCCACTGTTGTATGTGAATATATGTTCCATCTGGATGGGCATTATACAAAAGCACAAAGATTATCTATGACAATCAGTGTTGCAACAAAAGAAAAACTGAAACAGGGAGTTATAGTCATAGTCCTGGGCAATGTGAGAGGTGAAATCACCCTTTGATTGGTGTCACGTATTTCAGCACTTGGATTGTCTTGCAATGATTATTGTGTTACTAACTAATTTTCTTTGAGTTAAAGCTGTGTATATGTTTTTAAAAAGGCATATAGACACTGTGTGCATATGTATATGTGCATAGGGAAGCCCAATATGTATATAGTATGCTGTACTCTGCACTTGTGCAAAAACTTCACCTCAAAGAAAATTTATCTCCTTTTATAAACGTATGCAAACTTTGAAAATGCTTCAAAGAATTTATCTCAGTACTATCCTTCCTGACAATTTCCTGATAAATTTCTCACCTGTTATAGATTTTTTTCATCTATTTCCTGAATAATCTATTCTACTACATAAAAATGAACTAAAATAAAATTTTACATACAGACACTCTTCTAATTTTCCAAAGTAGCAGCCTCACCTCGTAAATATAGATTCTGTCATCATCTTAGTCAAACTTCCTATTACAACTAACAGTTGTGAACACTTAATGATGATCAGTGCTGAGAAAGTGTTTCTTTGTCATCTTCTTTGTTTTTCCCCTTTTTTCATGTTGGGTGGGTCCAGAGAGTTAAAAACTCTCTGCATGTGCTGATCTTTGGGTCTGTGTGAATCTAATCCCCCATGAAGCAACCCTACTTCAGGTGGATTTTAATGATCTTTGATGCCAGTTGTTCCATCCATTATGATGAAAAGTTTCTTTTCTGGAGCAAAGTGCATCCTTTGGCATTGCCAACTCTGTTCTAACTAAGAATTTTGAATAGTCTTTTCCTGATTGTGTATTATGTAACACAAGTGTTTTTAAATGGTACTCTCACCCAGTAGGCCAGCTCTCCAAGCACTGCTTAGATACTCAAAAATGAACATATTTTACGTTTACCATTATGAAATGCCAATACAACTAATCGCACATAAGCCAAATGTTTGTGGACCACTTTATGTTTCCCTGAGGTTTTTCCACTTCTCCAAATGTTACAAATCGTTGAAAGAATATTTTCTAGCTCCAATAGTCACTGAACACTGGGGGGAGGAAAGTAGGCATTTTAGAAACCAGAGCCATAGATTTATTATAAGTTTGCATAAAGAGGAGCAATTTCTTAGTCCATAGAACAAGTACCATCTAAACTTGAATTTTATCTTTTTAGCAATTAATTGCTATTACTCATATCTATTTTTTTCAGCACTTCGATTAATATATGAATTTTAAATACTCTATGTGTTGTTAATAAGACATACTAATGCTTAATATAAAATCTAAAAGTCATCCCATCTATCTGAAGTGATGAAATTTAACTAGCACATATCACACGTATGTGAAATCTTTAAGGGGTAAGTTCTGAAACATAACAATTATAAATATCACTGTCATGCAGGTCCAAAATATGTACTATATCACCACTGGATTCATTTTGATAGAAAAGATAAAAAATTAGAGGTGGCTGTCTTGTTTTGTGTCGTGAATTACTGAAAATTCTTGGTAGTTGTGACATTCTTTTGAGTGAAAGCACCATTTCCAGCTTTGAGTTACAAGGGGTTTTATAGTTCTGTTTTCCTCTGCACTGTTAATAATTTTAATCCTCTTTCAGTATTTTAGTGGCCTTGAACAACTGGTTTAGCTACAATGTCAAATCCTAAGTGTATAATTATGTGCAATGTTCAATACCTCATACTTGTTCAACAGTATAGTGATATCAATGGCATTGAGATGGAATTTTTGTTCTACATATTTTTCAATAATTTATCCTTTCCAGTGTTGAAGATTATATCAAGCTTTAACCTTTTTTAGTTGTTTAAATGAGTAATATTTTCAAAATAATAAAATGACCAATGATATCTCCTGGAATATTCTGTAAAATGTAGTCATAAAATTCTATTTTCTACATAGAGTTTTTATCTTTTTTCTCTCTGTTGTCTGTCTTACAAATCACACACACACACACACACACACACACACATGTGCATGAAATAGCAAACTGTTAAAAGAGTTCAACATCTAGGTTTAAAACTTTACTGTGCCAATATATGTATGACGGTAAAACTTGGTTGAAATTAGAAAGGACTAAAAGTTTACCATCCTAAGTATTAAATATCTCTAGGTAACCTGTAAATAAAAACTTTTCCCCATTTTTACAACTTTTCCTTTAAAATGTTCTTACAATTGTTGTATTTTTTTTACATATACAAGCACAAGCTCTAAGGCTATTATCTACAGTGTTGATTCTTCAGTTTCAATAACATGGATTTTACTGGAATTTAAATTCACTTTGGTTTACATTATTTTTAGAATAATTATATCATATGACTGAGATTTCTGTGATAGTGCAATTTCCAAATATAACAGTAAAACTTACAAGGTCATTAAGATTATACCATATGTTATAACTGGGGGCTTCCCAGGTGGCGCTAGTAAAGAATCTGCCTGCCAATGCAGGAGGCGCAAGAGACACAGGTTTGATCCCTGGGTTGGGAAGGTCCCCTGGAGGCAGAAATGGCAACCCACTCCAATATTCTTACCTGGAAAATCCCTTGGACAGTGGAGCGTGGTGGGCTACAGTCCACGGGTCGCAAAGAGTTGGACACAACTGAGCACGCATGCACACTCAATAAATTGTGCTTCATTTTCAATGCAATATACTGGTTCATTTGACTCTTTTCAAAAACATAATAAATTATATTAATCATAATAGTTTGATCAAAACACAGGCTCAGAGTAGCAACATGAACTGCTTAAAAACTACATAACTGTCATTTGCAGAACAGTTACAATAACTTTAGACTTTCAAGAAAGACTTCCTACAACTAAAATATAAAGACATGTTTGAAACATCTGTCAGTTGCATTAATTGGAGATTTTCCAAATATCAGAAGCCGTATCACAATAGGAGATTACATATGTCTACAGTTATTATTGGGGCTCCTCTGGTGGCGCAGATGGTAAAGAATCTAACTGCAATTTGGAAGATTTGGGCTTGAGTCTGGGTCTCGAAGATCCCTTGGGGAAGAGAATGGCTACCCACTCCAGTATTCTTGCTTGGAGAATTCCATGGACAGAGGAGCCTATTGGGCTATAGTCCATCAGTTCACAAAAAGTTGAACAGGACTAAACAACTAACAATCTTTTCACAATAATTATATTATTTTCAGAAGTATGTGTTTCTAGTTTGTATAATGTCAAACAACGGAAAGAAGTGTTAATCAGCTTTCACTTTTAGTCAGTGTAAAATGATAATACTCATTGATAATACTTTTCAAAATATTTTGGTGAACATTATTTAAAAATGACATTAAAATACTGACAATTTATTTTCCACAAAGATTTCTCTGATAAACTTTGTAGTAACAGATGGTCAGACCACAGGTAAAATGATGTCCATTTAAATCTGTGAAAGTAACCTTTAGTAAAATGTTTATAAATCTATGCAGACCTAAGCAGTGCAACAGCAATTTTCAAGAAAATATAGTACCACATTAGATACAGTCAAGAATTCCTAACAAAGTTTATGATAATATATTTAATTCAAATCTATTGGAAATTTTTTCCTTTTAATATATAGTTTTTGAAGAATAATTGCTTTACAGAATTTTGTTGTTTTCTGTCAAACCTCAACATGAATCAGCCATAGGTATACATATTCCCCTCCTTGTTGAACCTCCCTCCCATCTTCCTCCCATCTCACCCCTCTAGGTTGATACAGAGCCCCTGTTTGAGTTTCCTGAGGCATACAGCAAGTTCCCGTTGGTTATCCATTTTATATATGGTAATATGAGTTTCCAAGTTACTCTTTCCATACATCTCATCCTCTCCTCCCCTCTCCCCATGTTCATAAGTCTATTCTCTATGTCTGTTTCTCCATTGCTAAGCTGTAAATAAACTCTTCAGTACCATTTTCCTAAATTCTATATATGTGCATTAAAATACAATATTTATCTTTCTCTTGATGGACATCTAGGTTGCTTCCATGTTCTAGCTATTGTAAAGAGTGCTGCAGTGAACAGTGGATACTCTTTCAGTTTTGGCTTCCTCAGGGTATATGCCTAGGTATGGGATTTCTGGGTCCTATGGTGGTTTCATTCCTAGTTTTTAAAGGAATCTCTATGCCATCTTCCATACTGGCTGTATCAATTTATATTCCCACTAACTGCAAGAGCATTCCTTTTTCTCCACACCCTTTCCAGCATTTATGGTTTGTAAACTTTTTGATGATAGCCATTCTGACCAATGTGAGGTGATATCTCATTGTAGTTTTGATGTGCATTTCTCTAATAATGAGTGATGTTGAATATCTTTTCATGTGTTTGTTAGCCATCTGTATGTCTTCTTTGGAGAAATGTCTGTTTAGGTCTTTCTCCCACTTTCTGATTGGTTTGTTTGTTTTTCTGGTATTGAGTTGTGTGAACTGCTTGTATATTTTGGAAATTAATCCTTTGTCAGTTGTTTCATTTGCTATTATTTTCTCTCATTCTGAGGGTTGTCTTTTCGCCTTGCGTGTAGTTTCCTTTGCTGTGCAAAAGCTTTTAAGTTTAATCAGGTCCCACTTGTTTACTTTTGCTTTTATTTCCGTTACTCGAGGAGGTGGGTCATAGAGGATCTTGCTTTGATTTATGTCATCGAGTGTTCTGCATATGTTTTCCTCAAGAGCTTTATAGTTTCTGTTCTTACATTTAAGTCTTTAATCCATTTTGAGTTTATCTTTGTGTGTGGTTTTAGGAAGTGTTCTAATTTCATTCTTTTACATGTAACTGCAGTTTTCCCAGCATTTATTGAAGAGGCTATCTTTGCCCCATTTTATATTCTTGCTTCCTTTGTCAAAAATAAGTTACCCATAGGTGCATGGGTTTATCTCTGGGTTTTCTATCTTGTTCCATTGGTCTATATTTCTGTTTTTGTGCCAGTACCATAATGTCTTGATGACTGTAGCTTTGTAGTATAATCTGAAGTCAGGAAGCTTGATTCCTCCAGCTCCACTCTTCTTTCTCAAGACTGCTTTGGCTATTCGGGGTCTTTTTTGTTTCCATATGAATTGTGAAATGTTTTGTTCTAGTTCTGTGAAAAATGCCAGTGGTAATTTGATAGGTATCACATTGAATCTGTAGACTGTATTTGGTAATGTAGTCATGTTCACAATATTGATTCTTCCTATCCAGGAGCATGGTATATCTCTCCATCTGTTTATGTTATCTTTGATTTCTTTAATTAGTGTCTTATAATTTTCTGTGTATAGTTCTTTTGTCTCCTTAGGTAAGTTTATTCCTAGATATTTAATTCTTTTTGTTGCAATGGTGAATGGGATTGATTCTTTAATTTCTCTTCCTGATTTTTCATTGCTTGTATATAGAAATGCAAGTGATTTCTATGTATTGATTTTGTATCCTGCAGCTTTGCTAAATTCACTGATTAGCTCTAGTAATTTTCTGATACTGTCTTTAGGGTTTTCTATGTACAGTATAATGTCAGTGATAGCTTCACTCCTCACTCAGTGAGGAGTGAGAGTTTTACTTCTTCTTTTCCTATCCGGATTCCTTTTATTTCTTTTTCTTCTCTAATTGCTGTCTAGAACTTCCAGAACTATCTTGAATAATAGTGGGAAAGTGGACACCCTTGTCTTGTTCCTGATCTTAGGGGGGAATGCTTTCATTTTTTTCACCATTGAGAATAATGTTTGCTGTAGGCTTATCATATAGGGCCTTTACTATGTTGAGGTAGGTTCCTTCTATACCCATTTTTTGAAGAGTTTTAATCATAAATGGGTGCTGATTTTTGCCAAAGGTTTTTCCTGCATCTATTGAGATGATCAAATGGTTTTTATCTTTCAATTTCTTAATATGGTGTATCACGTTGATTGATTTGTGTATGTTGAAGAATCTTTGCATCCCTGGAATAAACCCAACTTGATCATGGTGTATGAGCTTTTTGATGTGTTGCTGAATTTTGTTTGCTAAAATTTTGTTGAGGATTTTTGCATGTATGTTCATCAGTGATATTGGCCTGTAGTTTTCTGTTTATGTGTTGTCTTTGTCTGGGTTTGGTATCAAGGGGATGTTGGCCTCATAGAATGCATTTGGAAATGTTCCTTCCTCTACAGATTTTTGAAAGAGTTTTAGAAGGATGGGCATTAGCTCTTCTCTAAATGTTTGATAGAATTCTGTGAACCCATCTGGTCCTGAGCTTTTATTTTGGGGGAGACTTTTGACCACGGCTTCGATTTCAGGGCTTGTAATTGGGTTGTTCATAATTTCTATTTCTTTCTAGTTCAGTCTTTGAGGATTGAATTTTTCTAAGAATCTGTCCATTTCTTTCAGGTTATCAATTTTATTGCTATATAGATGTTCATAATAGTCTTATAATCCTTTGTATTTCTGAATTGTCTGTTGTAACCTCTCCTTTTTCATTTATAATTTTGTTGATTTGATTCTTCTCTCTTTTTTCTTGATGAGTCTGGTTAAAGGTTTGTCAATTTTATTTATCTTCTCAAATAACCAGCTTTTAGTTTTTTTTAATCTTTACTATTATTTCTTTCATTTCTTTTTCATTTATTTCTGCTGAGATGCTTTCTTTCCTTCTACTAATTTTGGTTTTTTTTTGTTGTTGTTGTTCTTTTTCCAGTTGTTTTAGGTGTAAAATTAGGTTTTCTATTCGATGCTTTTTTTTATTTCTTGAGTTGGATAGCATTGCTATAACTTCCCTCTTAGAACTGCTTTTGCTGCATCCCATAGGTTTTGAGTTGTCGTGTTTCCATTGCCATTTGTTTCTAGAAATTGTTTGATTTCCCTTTTGATTTTTTCAGTAACCTGTTGGTTATTTAGAAACGTGTTGTTTAATCTCCATGTGTTTATATTTCTTACACTTTTTTTTGTAATTGATATCTAGTCTCATACAATTGTGGTCACAGAATATGCTTGATATGATTTCAATTTTCTTAAATTTACTGAGGTTTGATTTGTGACCCAACATGTGGTCTATCCTAGAGAATATTCCATGTGCACCTGAGAAGAAGGTTTAGTCTTTTGCATTTGGATCAATGTCTTGAAGATATCAATGAGATCCATCTCATCTAATATATCATTTAGGACTTGTGTTTCTTATTAATTTTCTGTTCTGATGATCTGTCAATTGGTGTGAGTGGGGTGTTAAAGTCACCTACTATTATTGTGTTACTGTCAATTTCTCCTTTTATGTCTGTTAGTGTTTGTCTTATGTATTGAGGTGCTCCTATGTTGGGTGCATAGATATTTACAATTGTTATGTTTTCCTCTTGGCTTGATCCCTTGATCATTATGTAGTGGCCTTCCTTATCTCTTGTAATATTCTTTTTTTTAAGGTCTATTTTGTCTGATATGAGGACTGCTACTCCAGTGATTTGTGTAAGCTTCATATAGGGTTTGGCAGCCCACTCCAGTACTCTTGCCTGGAAGATTCCATGGACGGAGGAGCCTGGTAGGCTATAGTCCATGGGGTCATGAAGAGTCAGACATGACTGAGTGACTTCACTCATATAGGGTAGGTGAGATTTGTGCTGAGTTTTTGTTTGTTTGTTTGTTTTTCCTCTGATGGACAAGGCTGAATGAGGTGATAATCCTGTCTGCTGGTGACTGTATTTGTGTTTTTGTTTTGTTTGTTGTTTAGATGAGGGGTCTTGCACAGGGTGCTACAGATGGTTGGGTCTTGTATTCAAGTGGTTTCCTTTGTGTGAGTTCTCACTCTTTTCATTATTTGATATTCCCTAGTGCTAGTTCTCTGGTAGCCTAGGGTCTTGGAGTCAGTGCTCCCACTCCACAGGCTCAGGGCTTGATCTCTGGTCAGGAACAAAGATTCCACAAGTGGCTTGTTATGGCATTAAGTGAGATTAAAACACATATCCAAAAATGAGAAACCAAAGATGAACCCCAGACAAATGGCAGTCACAAAATCAGGCAAATAATAATTAAAATAATGGAATACACACATATACATATACAACCATGAACAAGGTCAACACAGTCCAACAAAAATAAAGTACAGCAGATTGACCTGGCAAACAAAGGAAATCAAAAATTATGTTTGCCAGTGAAGAACAAAACTAACTAAAGCACAAACTGGTAAACAGAACTAAAGCAAAGTGCCAAGTGGGGAACAGAGCAATGAAAGCAAAACTAACAAATATTCTGAGAGGAAAGGAGAGAAGGAATAGATATGTAAATCAACTGGAATTTTAAGGAGTATTTTGTAAGTAGTTAGAAAACTGAAATGGCTTATTCTTCTCACTACTTCAGTGAAGTTAAACATATATACTTTTTCAAAGAAAAAGCTCATGTAATGGGAAATTAAGATTCCCATAGCTGTTTTTTTTTTCCTTTATCAGAGACCATAGCTGAATTATTTTCATTTGACATTACTAATTATACAGTGATAGGATATAACAGATATTTTCTGAAAACCTTTTATTTCACAAAGCACTTAGTGAGCAGAAGAGAAGGGATGAACAAGACCTAAAAGAATTTACATCACAATAAATGAAACAAACAGTGAAATAATAAATCCATAAGGGCACATGAAAGATAATTACATACTACAAAAAAGAAACTAAATAATTTTTAGATATAGGTAATATTAGGCATTATTTATGTATACTTCTTTTCAAAACATTTATGGTACTTCAGGATAATTCTCATTTCGGTTTCACGGCACTTAATTGTGTGTCATTTAGAAAGCATAATAAAACCATATAGTTTAAACTTTTAAAGTTGGAACATTAGTTAGGATAGAATTTATCTTTAAGAAAAGCTATTTGAGCATTTTAATAATATCAGTAAGTTGCAGAAAAATGTTTAACCTACTTATGTAAAAGTAGCTCAAGTTTTCTACAATAGTTTTAGCACACTGTATGTTCACAATGTGTTAATTTTAAGTTAATCATATGTTTTAGAAACAGATTCAACAATTATTATACTAAATAATAATGTATTTGTTCAGTTAGTATATGTGAACTTTTGAGTATGAAAATGTTGCTGCAAAATATCCTGGAATTCCATAATTTAATTACATAAGAATAACTTTCAGTTCAATTGCTTTGAATGAATAAGGTTGTTGTTTTCTTAAAATATTTGAACATGCATTGTTTATATTCAAAAAAAATCTAACAAAAGTATAGTCTAGTAGCTTTTATTTTCAATTTCATTTTATGAAATTTTACTCAGAAAATTTCTGTATTAAATATTAAAAATAAGCAGTTGGTGAAAATATATGTTCTATTTTATGTGTACTGTATATGTATTTTATTTTTAAAATAGATTTTTCACAAATAGCCCTACCAGAAGGCAATGTTAATTTTACCCAGATTTTGAAAACATAGCACTTTAAGGGATTTTATTTTGAATATTTAGCACATTAAGGGTAGTACACTGGAGATGTTTACCTTTTGTACATTCCCAGTTCATGTACCAATCCACTAAGGAAAAAGAAAAACTAATGACCAGTTGTTCATTTTAACTAGAATTAATTTTTTGTTCTGTGTAAGTGTTAAATGAGTTAGGATATCAGGAAAGAATGAAAATTTGAGTGTTTTCCTAAGTGCTGGGCATTGTGTAAATTTCACCTCATTTAACAACCTTGTGAAATACCATTGGTTCTACTCAACAGTGAGGAGACAGAGGCTAAGAGTTGAGATGAGTTTGTGTAACTGGTGGTAGGTTTTTGGTGAGAATTAGAAAATCTTCAAACCCAGGCCTTACATGGCTTAAATCAGTCATTAATCTGCCTCCTACAAACCTGGAAACATAAGGATTATCCATACAGACCAGTCTATGTAGAAGATTTGAGTAGATACCTAGCTTACTTTTTCATTGTCATTAGCTAATTTGAGAAAAATGTTAATTAGTGCATTTTGGTTTACCACTCATTTCTTTCTTTTCTTTCTTTTTTTTTTTAAATTTTGAAATTGAAGAAGTATCATTGCTCTACAATGTTGTGTTAGTTTCTGCTGTACAATGAAGTGAATCAGTTATATGTATACATGTATCCCTTCCCTCTGGGGCCACCACCCCCACCCCCATCCCACCCATCGAGGTCACCACAGACCACCTGGCTGAGCTCCCTGTGCTGTGCAGAAGATCCCCACTAGCTATTTTATACATCCCAGGAGGTGCTAGTGGTGAAGAACCCATGTACCAATGAGACAGAAAGAGAGGAGGGTTTGATCCCTGGGTCAAGAAGATCCCCTGGAGGAGGACATGGAGACTGAACAGAGGAGCCTGGTGGGCTACAGTCCATAGAGTTACAGAGTCGGGCACAACTGTGGTGACTTAGCATGCACGCAGTGTGTGTATGCAGATTTCCCTGGTGCTTCAGATGGTAAAGAATCTGCCTGCAATGCAGGAGACCCGGCTTTGATCCCTGGGTTGGGAAGATCCCCCAGAGTAGGGAATGGCAATGCACTCCAGTATTCTTACCTGGAGAATCCCACGGACAGAGGAGCATGTGGGCTACAGTCCATGGGGTCGCAAACAGTAGGACACAACTGAGCGACTAACAATGCTGACATAAGTGTATGCGTGTCAGTCCTCCCAGTTTGCCCCACCCTCTTGTCCACATGTCCTGATGGCAGGAATAGAGACTTCATTGGTTACTTCATATGGCCCATAAAACTTTTCTTCAAAGTGTTTTGAATTAGTGTGCTGTGTAGTGGGTTTTGAGCTATTACAAGTAATTAAGAGAGAGTCCAGCCAACAAACCATGAAAAATAAGGGAAGAGAGAGGATGGATTGCAAAGCTCTTCACTAGTGGACCAAAAATCAGGTTAAATCTCTATCCCGCATCTGGAGGAGACCTATTAGTTTATCCAGGACTTTCCTTTCACTTAGTGATAAGGTTAGAGAAATATTTCTCTCTGCTTAGAACCATATAGATGGACTGAAGTGCCTTAATTTATTTGAAGTTATATTTTCCATTGGCCTTCTGTGTGCAGATAGAGTTTAAGATGACTGCTTTGACCTAACTCTGCACAGGCCAACTTGGTCCTAATCGCACATATTTTTATGATGTCATGTAAGTAAATGAAAGAGTGAAATGTTTTATAGTAAATATTACAGTGGAGTTAAGAACATCTGCCTTGAATGTGCTGGCATTTACTTTCTAAGTTTGTCATTCAGTCACTCTCCTTTTAACCCCTACAAGGGTCACAATACAACTTTTGCTCTTGTTCACAATTCTGTTCCCAGCTTTGGGAACATAACTCATGACCTACTGGGTGAAAACATTCATTATTAATTTTTTTTGCTATTCAGTTTCATTTTTGAAAGGTTTATTGTCTGTCAGTTAAGTACAAAACATTTTTCAAGTAAATGTAGTATTTCTATCCTTCAAAATATTGTACACTAATAACCTGACATTATTTTTTAAATGCTACCTATGCATTGCCATGGGAGAAGGCAGTGGCACCCCACTCCAGTACTGTTGCCTGGAAAATCCCATGGATGGAGGAGCCTGGTGGGCTGCAGTCCATGGGGTCGCTAAGAGTCAGACACGACTGAATGACTTCACTTTCACTTTTCACTTTCATGCATTGGAGAAGGAAATGGCAACCCACTCCAGAGTTCTTGCCTGGAGAATCCCAGGGACAGGGGAGCCTGGTGGGCTGCCGTCTATGGGGTCACACAGAGTCGGACACGACTGAAGTGACTTAGCAGCATGCATTGCCACATGTGATTATACTTGCCGGTTTTTTTTTTTTTTGCTGTTTTAGTCCCTTTACATTTTAATAACTTTTTTTAAACAGACCAAAACTATAAAACTAAAACACAGTAGAACTATGAAGCTTATGCACTGTCCAGTTACTTGAAATAAGAGAAATTCTGCCTTTGAGCTTTGATAATTGGCTTTTAGACATTACTGAATTCATCAGATAATCTTTTAAAAATATTATGTGGACTATTTCTAATGAACTTGAATTTATTCAGCAAAAAGTTTATTTTTGTAGAGCTGTTCCCCAAATGAACAGACATTTAAAATATGCTGAATGGAAGAAATTTTCATTTCTAATACTTTATGATTTAGGAATAAAAAAATCACTGTTGTTTTAGTAAGTATGAGTTACTAAAGCATTTACCAAATAACTTGTTAGTTTAGCAGATTAATGGTTTCTATGGTATGCCTGTAAAATTATTCAGTAAAAATTGAATCAGTATGTGTTCAACATGAAATTTTTATTCCACTATAACCAAGCACTAACAAAATGGATTTTTCTAAATGAGAAAATGTATCTTCTGTATTTTAAGCAGAACAAATTTGAATTTTGACTCTGATAATAAAATTTTGAACAGTAATGTGTAATTCATCACTGTCTTAATTTTCTGACATGTACAGAGAAGGCCAAGATAAATAATATCTTCTCCCTTTTTAAAATAATGCTTCTGTTCTTTCTTGAGAACCAATGTTTAAAATTCTGAATAGATACACTGTAGAGGTCCATGAAAAAAGAAAAAAATCATTTTCTTTTTTGACAGTTTTAAAACTATACACATGCTGAAGCTGGAATAAAGAAGTATGTATTTGTGCTATACTGTAAAAAGGAAAAAAAAAAAAACAATTCAGTCTCCTTTCTAATTATATGCCTTTAGAATAAATGAAATGATCTGTACTTTGGTAAAAGCAGTTTCAGCAGAAATGCTTTTCCAGATTGCTTTTTAATAGGTTTCCATGTTCTACAGACTGTCAGTATCCCTTGAATTTCAAGAACAGTTTTCAATAACAGGAACTATAAAATATATATCATCACACTGCATAAATAGTACTCAAAGTATCATTTTCAATGTCTCTTGATTTTCTAAGGATTGTTCAGAGAACACTAAGACTTGACTCTGCATAGCTGTCCATTTAAGCCTTACCCATGATACTTTATTCAGCTATATGAAATTCTCCTCTGCTGTTGAGTATGGGAATAAGAATCAGAAGGCCTTCCAAGCCAGAACAAAGAGTACTCCTATTAGTATTATGGTCAATGTCCATATTATCTGGAGATATATAGATGCATATATGTGTGCATATCTCATATATAGAGTCTTCCCAGGAGGTTGAGTGGTAAAGAATCTGCCTACCAATGCAAGAGACGTGGGAGACACGGATTCGATTCCTGGGTGGGGAAGATCCCCTGGAGTAGGAAATGGCAATCCACTCCAGTATTCTTGCCTGGAAAATTCCCTGGAAAAAGGGCTCAGAGGGCTACTACCCATGAGGTAGCAAAGATTCAGACATGACTGAGCGACTGAGCAAGCACTATAGATATCATATATAGAGGTACACCTTATATCTATATCTATAGTCATATGATCTCTTTATCTCTTTGTCCAAATGACTGTTCTCTGAAAACAATCACATAGATCAGAAAATGGCTATTGCAAAATATAAATTGGGGTTATAGAGTATAGCTCTATACATTTGAAAGTGAAAGTGAAGTCACTCAGTCGTGTCCGACTCTTTGTGACCCGTGGACTGTAGCCCACCAAGCTCCTCCATCCATGGGATTCTCCAGGCAAGAAAAGAGCCCGTCAAATGACATTAAATTATACAGACACAGAAATAGGAATTCTAACAATCATGAGGGAGCTTCTGAAGAAAACAATTCTTTCTGGTCCCCACCTCTAGCAATTCTGTCTTATTGGTGTCAGGTTTGATGTGGTTGTTTGCATTTTGAGCGAGGATTGTAGTTGGGTCTGGTAGAGACTGTCCATCTAGACCACACTTTAAGAAACACTCAGTGGGTGGGCAATGGTGGTTCTCTGCCCTGATATTAGACTCAAATGAAATAGCTTTTAAAACATACTTATGCCTAGGCCACAAGGCATAAGAATCTTTGGCACAAGGTATTTGAATTAGCAATATTTTTAAAGCCCCCAGATGATTCTAATACACAGTCATAGTCAAGAATCTCCAGGCAGCAGATACCAAATTGTACTTTTAGTAGCACAAGCAATAATTATAGAATGTTACCAAAAGTACCTATTTTTTAGAAATCTAAGAATTTCTAACTATTGTTTAACATTCTTTGAATATAGAAATACAAAATATGTACTCAGTGAGTTTAATTGTGAAAAGCAATTAGGAGGATTAAACAACTCACCTTACAGCTATACTATGTCATAATATTCAGCGCAGAAAGCTGACTGGTTCCCTGCCATCCACATAAATGCCTCATTTCCCCTGTGTTCCCACGCTGACATTTTCCTGTCACCCACTTTTTCTTATGAGTCTCTATCATCTTGTGACTATGTACACATCTACTATTATCGGCAGTAACAATTTTTCAACTTTTGTTTTGCTTTGAAATGGTGGAATCTTCCAGCAAACGACGGCACCTTTGCTCTGCTGAATAAAACAAAAATTTTTTTTTTCTGCTGCCCATTTCCCACGTGCCTGAAATCAGAGCTTGGGCCTAACATGTGGGTTAACATTGTCACATCAGGAGGACAAATGCATCGTAAGATATTCTTAACAATTGCTATCCTCTGAAATATTCTGCTAGTTTCTGAAATATTATTCTTTTTTCCATTTCTTTTCCTGGGTCTTTTACTCTAGTTTCCCTACTCTTTCTCTCTCTCTTGTGATCTGCCAGCTGAGCCTCAGCCTTTTTCAGCCATAGACACTATATTTTCAACTGATATTGCAAAAGAATAGTGCAGGTTTGGAGCTCTCTCTATATTGGTGTGCATAATAGAAAGTGACATGTGTTCTTGAGATTGTCAAACAAGACCCAAAGGGCATCTGGGTGCATTGAAACTGCTTGGGTGTGCTCTGCAGTCGTTGTGCTCACGCATTGATCCTTTAGCTCTTGGCTTCCCTTGGGTTGCTGATATTTGCTTTCCTTTCCTGAATTATCTACCTAATTACAGACTTCAGAATACAAGCAATTTTTGTTTTTCATTAAAAATGAAACTAGAAACATTGTCACCTCTGAAACATGGTCACCTCTGGAACATTTTAGCAAGCTGTTAGAGGGTGAATCTTAGCAGGAGATGCTAGTGGTAAAGAATCTTCTTGCCAATGCAGAAGTTGCAAGAGACTTGGGTTCGATCCCTGGGTTAAGAAGATCCCCTGGTAGATGGCATGGCAACCCACTCCAGTATTCTTGCCTAGAGAATCCCATGAACAGAGGAGCCTGGCGGGCTACAGTCCATGGGGTCACAGAGACGGTCCTGACTGAAGCAACATAGTGCAACACAGAACAGAGGGTGAATAATTTCACTGGAGAACTCTTGAGCCATAAGTGGCCAAAAATATCTTGAATTTCCTTTATTCTGCTTTTGCTAGATTTTTTCATTCTCTTTTATCCAATAGCAGTGATCTCCAACCTTTTTGGCAACAGGGACCAATTTCCCGGAAGACAGTTTTTCTTCCACAGAAGGCATGGGGCTGGGAGGTGTTCAGGCAGTAATGAGAGTGTTGGGGAGTGGCAGATCAAGCTTCGTTTCCTCCCACACCACTCATCTCCTGCTGTGTGACCCGGTTCCTAACAAGCCTCAATAGTATGGTTCACAGCCTGGGGGCTGGGAACCCATGCCCTAAAGGTAGTTATGTTCATATGATTTCATATTGAACCTGTTTTTCAGGCAGAAAGGAAATTTTGTTGTAAGGTAAGACCTTCTAAGTGAGTAGCTTTTAATTAAATTATCAAGATTATAATTTGCACTATGATGAATGTCATTAAGACATTTATGACAATTTCAGGTCTATCCAACAACTGCTGGGTAAGGTAAAAGAAGGAACTGCTTAATGAGCAAAGATCTATGTAGAAGTCCTAAAAAAGTCCTAGAAAGCTTTAAACAAATGAATTCAGTGTAGCGTTACTAGGTAGACTTACAGGAAAATTTAGCCCAAAAAGGGATTAGAAAGTCACCTTGCTATATTTAAGATGGTGATGGACTTCAGAAAACAGAGCATATGCAAATTGCAACAGGTGTATAAAGGACTACAGTTAAGTATGAATATATAATACAAACAGCTGTAATTCTGGTGCTTGTATCACCTTGCTATTTTCCTAGCAATATGTGAGTGAAAAAATTGAGCAAAATAAGTGGAATCTTTTATATAATAAGCATGAGTACCAAAATAAAATATTAATTTCAATCCTGTTCAAACTACACAGGAAGAGTAAGAAGTGACTGGTGTTGAGATATTCAAAGTGTGTGTGTGTTTGTGTGTTTATTTATTTTGGATGAAGGAGAAGAGTGAGGAAGGTTGAGAGCAGATGACATAACTTTTAACCAAGCATATTTCCACATTAAAAGAATTAAATTAGAGTCTCATGTTCCATATTCATATCACTTTCCAATCATTTAGACTCAAATTTTCAATTTTCTAGTTTAGACACTCCCATCTTGTTGCATAAGAGAAAATACCCGGTGACTGAGGGGAGAGATCTATCAGTTCAGTTCAGTTCAGTTGCTCAGTCGCGTCCGACTCTTTGCAATCCCATGAATCGCACCACGCCAGGCCTCTCTGTCCATCACCAACTCCCAGAGTTCACTCAGACTCACATCCACTTTAGCACAATTTTATTGCTTTCGGTTCAAAAGAAAGTGATGTGCATTTCTAGAGCCATCAAATATGATTCAGTAGATATCTTGAGTACATAGACACTCATATCTGGATGTGCTCTTGAGTGCAAAATGAAATACCAAAACCTAATTTTTGCCAAATGAAACTGGAAAAAATCAAGTTGTCTTTTCTGGTCGTTTTGTGACCCCATGGACTGTAGCCCACCAGGTTCCTCTGTCCATGGGATTCCCCCAGACAAGAATATTGGAGTGGGCTGCCATTTCTTTCTCTAGGGGACCTTCCTGACCCAGGGATCAAATCTGGATCTCCTGCACTGCAGTCGGATTCTTTCCCACTGAGCCACCAAGGAAGCCCTAACAAAATGCAGGAATGCTACTGTTAGAGGTGACAGAGCGTGGTCCACTGGAGAAGGGAATGGCAAGCCACTTCAGTATTCTTGCCTTGAGAACCCCATGAACAGTAGGAAAAGGCAAAATGATAGATACCAAAAGAGGAACTCCCCAAGTCAGTAGGCCAACCATTCAATATCACAGTTATCGAAGTCTATGCCCCAACCAGTAATGCTGAAGAAACTGAAGTTGAACAGTTTTATGAAGACCTACAAGACCTTTTAGAACTAACACCCGAAAAAGATGTCCTTTTCATTATAGGGGACTGGAATGCAAAAGTAGGAAGTCAAGAAACACCTGGAGTAACAGGCAAATTTGGCATTGGAATGAGAAATGAAGCAGGGCACAGACTAATAGAGTTTTGCCAAGAAAATGCACTGGTCATAGCAAACACCCTCTTCCAACAACACAAGAGAAGACTCTACACATGGACATCACCAGATGGTCAACACCGAAATCAGATTGATTATATTCTTTGCAGCCAAAGATGAAGAAGATCTATACAGTCAACAAAAACAAGACCAGGAGCTGACTGTGGCTCAGATCATGAACTCCTTACTGCCAAATTCAGACTTAAATTGAAGAAAGCAGGGAAAACCACTAGACCATTCAGCTATGACCTAAATCAAATCCCTTATGATTATACAGTGGAAGTGAGAAATAGATTTAAGGGCCTAGATCTGATAGATAGATTGCCTGATGAACTATGGAATGAAGTTCGTGACATTGTACAGAAGACAGGGATCAAGACCATCCCCATGGAAAAGAAATGCAAAAAAGCAAAATGGCTGCCTGAGGAGGCCTTACAAACAGCTGTGAAGAGAAGAGAGGCGAAAAGCAAAGGAGAAAAGGAAAGATACAAGTATCTGAATGCAGAGTTCCAGAGAATAGCAAGAAGAGATAAGAAAGCCTTCCTCAGTGATCAATGGAAAGAAATAGAGGAAAACAACAGAATGGGAAAGACTAGAGATCTCTTCAAGAAAATTAGAGATACCAAGGGAAGATTTCATGCAAAGATGGGCTCAATAAAGGACAGAAATGGTATGGACCTAACAGAACAGAAGATATTAAGAAGAGGTGGCAAGAATACACGGAAGAACTGTACAAAAAAGATCTTCACGGCCCAGATAATCATGATGATGTGATCACTAATCCAGAACCAGACATCTTGGAAAGTGAAGTCAAGTGGGCCTTGGGAAGCATCACTACAAACAAAGCTAGTGGAGGTGATGGAATTCCAGTGGAGCTGTTTCAAATCCTGAAAGATGATGCTATGAAAGTGCTACACTCAATATGCCAGCAAATTTGGAAAACTCAGCAGTGGCCACAGGACTGGAAAAGGTCAGTTTTCATTCCAATCCCAAAGAAAGGCAATGCCAAAGAATGCTCAAACTACCACACAATTACACTCATCTCACATGCTAGCAAAGTAATGCTCAAAATTCTCCAAGCCAGGCTTTAGCAATATGTGAACCGTGAACTCCCTGATGTTCAAGCTGGTTTTAGAAAAGGCAGAGGAACCAGGGATCAAATTGCCAACATCTGTTGGATCATGGAAAAAGCAAGAGAGTTCCTGAAAAACATCTATTTCTGCTTTATTGACTATGCCAAAGCCTTTGACTGTGTGGATGACAAGAAACTATGGAAAATTCTGAAAGAGATGGGAATACCAGACCACCTAACCTGCCTCTTGAGAAATCTGTATGCAGGCTAGGAAGCAACAGTTCAAACTGGACATGGAACAACAGACTGGTTACAAACAGGAAAAGGAGTCCATCGAGGCTGTGTATTGTCACCCTGCTTATTTAACTTCTATGCAGAGTACATCATGAGAAACGCTGGACTGGAAGAAACACAAGCTGATCAAGACTGCCGGGAGAAATATCAATCACCTCAGATATGCAGATAACACCACCCTTATGGCAGAAAGTGAAGAGGAACTAAAAAGCCTCTTGATGAAAGTGAAAGAGGAGAGTGAAAAAGTTGGCTTAAATCTCAACATTCAGAAAACGAAGATCATGGCATCTGGTCCCATCACTTCATGGGAAATAGATGGAGAAACAGTGGAAACAGTGTCAGACTTTATTTTTGGGGGCTCCAAAATCACTGCAGATGGTGATTGCAGCCATGAAATTAAAAGACGCTTAATCCTTGGAAAAAATGTTATGACCAACCTAGATAGTATATTGAAAAGCAGAGACATCACTTTGCCGACTAAGGTCCGTCTAGTCAAGGCTATGTTTTTTCCTGTGGTCATGTATGGATGTGAGTGTTAGACTGTGAAGAAGGCAGGGCGCTGAAGAATCGATGCTTTTGAACTGTGGTGTTGGAGAAGACTCTTGAGAGTCCCTTGTACTGCAAGGAGATCCAACAAGTCCATTCTGAAGGAGATCAACCCTGGGTTTTCTTTGGAAGGAATGATGCTAAAGCTCAAGCTCCAGTACTTTGGCCGCCTCATGCGAAGAGTTGACTCATTGGAAAAGACTGTGATGCTGGGAGGGATTGGGGGCAGGAGGAGAAGGGGACGACCCAGGATGAGATGGCTGGATGGCATCACAGACTCGGACGTGGGTCTAAGTGAACTCCGGGAGTTGGTGATGGACAGGGAGGCCTGGCGTGCTGCGATTCGTGGGGTCGCTAAGAGTCGGACACGACTGAGTGACTGAACTGAATGTTAGAGGTGGTATATGGAGATCTGCTTGTTTTGTCACAGATTCCTTTTAAAGTAAGAGTTCCCATGTGTCAATTTTCTAGTCAATCTCATTTACTTGGGGAAAAAAAGTTTGAATGAAAATAAATGCTTTGTTTGAATTTTTTGTGCAAATATTTTATTCAGTTTGACTATGATGCTTACTTACCATAATGTTTATCATCACTTGGGTGGTTTGTTTTGTTAATACAGACTTTATACAGATTGGCCAAATTCTGAGAATAGAGCAGAATGTCTCTTACCATATCTTAGGGACTGTACTCCTGCAGTGGATTGGACTTCCCTGTTGGCTCAGACGGTAAAGCGTCTCTCTACAATATGAGAGACCTGGGTTTGATCTCCAGGTTGGGAAGATTCCCTGGAGAAGGAAATGGCAACCCACTCCAGTACTGTTATCTTGAAAATCCCATGGACGGAGGAGCTTGGTGCACACTACTATCCATGGGGTCGCAAAGAGTCGGGCACGACTGAGCGACTTCCCTTCCTTTCTCTCCCTTTCACTCCCGCAGTGCAATGCTCAGCCGTGCCGGCCTCTTTGCTACCCTATGGACTGTAGCCCACCATGCTCCTCTGTCCATGGGAATTTTCAGGCAAGAATCTTCCCAACCCAGGGATCAAACCCGAGTCTCCTGCACCTCCTGCATGGGCAGGTGGATTCTCTACAGCTGTGCCACCTGGAAAGCCCACTGTACTTCTAGGAATGCCTAAATATGCAGTTTTCTTATGAAAAGCAACTTGATCCACATAGTTCTTATTTTATTAAAGGTCCAAACTTTGAATCCTGCTAAGCCAAATATCAATTAAATACGGGTTATTTTTCATACTTAAGAAATTAATATTTTTGGTCTTGTTAAATGTTATTAAGTGAGAATTTAGGGATTCTCATCTTGTTATCCATTATACCTCTGTATGTATGAATAAGATTACAACTTTGTCTTGAATGAAATGACATTGTTAAATCTCATCTTAAATCATGAGATGAGATTGTTATCAATATGCCAGCAGATCTAATACTTGCCAACACATTCTCATTTAGACATGTAGATCCTATAGTTAGTTAACATTTTTGTAGGACTTGTTTGGGGAGAACTCTGCTTATAGACTGAGCTTCTCTGGTGGCTCAGATGCTAAAGAATCCACCTGCCAATGCAGGAGGTGGGAGTTTAACCCCTGAGTTGGGAAGATCCTCTGGAGAAGGGAATGGCTTCCCACTCCAGTATTCTTTCCTGAAGAATCTCATAGACAGAGGAGCCTGGTGGGCTACAGACCTTGGGGTCACAAAGAGTAGGACACAACGGAGTGACTAACACTTTCACTTTTCACACTGCTGCTTATGCATGAGGGTTTCCCAGATGGCACAGTGGTAAAGAGTCCGCTTGCCCATGCAGTAGATGCAAGGGACTTGGGTTCAATCCCTGGATCAGGAAGATCTCCTGGAGTAGGAAATGGCAACCCCCTCCAGTATTCTTGCCTGGAAAATTCCATAGCAGAGGAACTTGGTCTACAGTCCATGGGGCTGCAAAGCCTTGGATGTGGCCGACCATTCACACATGCACTGCTTACAGTCTGCCCTGCCTATTTCAGGGTTCATTAAAGTTGTTAAATAAGGTGGTAGCAGAACCCTATGCTTCTTCAGTTCTGATAACTCCACTTTACCCATCTCAGAAACATTAAAATGGTGGTCACCAACATGCCATAGAACCAGTAAATATTTTTAGTCTGTTATCTTGCTATCACTTTAGGAAGATGAGTAGGGTAGATGTTTTTCTCTCACACGGTTTTCAAACACATCTGAATAAAACCAATTGGAAATCTTATAATCTGTATTAGACATTGATCTATTCACAGCTACATTTTTGGGGGGTCAATTTGAAAGCTCTCTCCTCTGAATATAGTTCTTACTGGCCATACCATCTATTTCACCCTTCTTTAATATTTTATCTCACAGTGAGATTATACATTCTTCAAGGGTAGAGGTGATTTATATCATTTTTTGACAGGCGCCTCATATATAATAAATTCTCAATCACATTTTCTTGATTGAGAACAACGTAAGTGAAAGTACAGAAACCAATGGCTTTCCAGTATAAGCAAAATCAGCACACAGCAAAAAGTTCTTGGGAGATTGAGAAACATAACTAAAACTAAAAGTGTTGATCATTTTAAATGATAAAACTAAAGCTTCAAAGCTCACCCCATTCCTTTAACTTGTTCAAAAATATCATGTTAGAGGAACACTTGTTACTGACTTTGACCCACTTGATAGAGAAAATAGAAGAAGAGAAGAATAATAAGATGCTATTTCATGACATATCTACTATAGTAATTCATTTATAGTATGGAAACTTTGCCAATGTAAATGCATGCTGCTGCTGCTGCTGTTGCTGCTAAGTCACGTCAGTTGTGTCTGACTCTGTGCAACCCCGTAGACGGCAGCCCACCAGGCTCCCCCGTCCCTGAGATTCTCCAGGCAAGAACACTGGAGTGGGCTGCCATTTCCTTCTCCAATGTGTGAAAGTGAAAAGTGAAAGTGAAGTTGCTCAGTTGTGTCTGACTCATAGCCACCCCATGGACTGCAGCCTACCAGGCTCCTCCATACATGGGATTTTCTAGGCAAGAGTACTGGAGTGGCTTGTCATTGCCTTCTCCAATATATATGTATACTTATATTTAATATGTATATACACAAATACATATATAAATGAATCTTTTTGCTATACACCTGAAACTAAGTCACTTCAGTTGTGTCCGACTCTGTGTGACCCCATAGATGGCAGCCCACTAAGCTCCTCTGTCCCTGGGATTCTCGAGGCAAGAATACTGGAGTGGGTTGCCATTTCCTTCTCCAATGCAGGAAAGTAAAAAGAGAAAGTGAAGTCGCTCAGTTGTGCCCGACTCTTAGCGACCCCATGGACTGCAGTCTATCGGGCTCCTCTGTCCATGGGATTTTCCAGGCAAGAGTACTGGAGTGGGGTGCCATTGACTCCTCCAAAATGTGTGCTACTGTGGTGCAATTATGAATGAACCTTGGCTTTTAACAATAAAGCTACCAAAAGGTTGGAAAATGCATAAAAAAGAAAGAAATTGTAGTTGAAGAGCTGAACTAAGAAGTGTATTTTTTTTTTAAAAAGCATCTGTATTTTTAAAGAGAATTTCGTTCACTGCTAAAGTTAAACCATAATAGCAACACACATTTTTCACTAAATATTTTGTCAACTTCACATACACTTGATTTTGCATGCATGTTGCCCCTTCATTATCTTCTTATAGACAACATTTGCATTATTAATTTGTTATTACCATAAAAGTGAATCTATCCTAGAAAATGGTGCGCTTTATGGTTTTGAAATTTCTTGCAAGATCATGGATTGGACTGGGACAATTCCTTGATATTTTAGTATGAAATGAGGTGAAGGTGAATTATACAATCCTCTGACTCACATGCCACTGCTAAGCTTTATAATGCTACAAAATGTTAAAGGTTTAAGCTTCAACCACTATGGAGCTAATGAATGGGCAGAAAGTGAAGAGGAACTAAAAAGCTTCTTGATGACAGTGAAAGTGGAGAGTGAAAAAGTTGGCTTAGAGCTCAACATTCAGAAAACGACGATTGTGGCATCTGGCCCCATCACTTCATGGGAAATAGATGGGGAAACAGTGGAAACAGTGTCAGACTTTATTTTTGGGGGCTCCAAAATCACTGCAGATGGTGGCTGCAGACATGAAATTAAAAGACGCTTACTCCTTGGAAGAAAAGTTATGACCAACCTAGATAGCATATTCAAAAGCAGAGACATTACTTTGCCGACTAAGGTCCGTCTAGTCAAGGCTATGGTTTTTCCTGTGGTCATGTATGGATGTGAGAGTTGGACTGTGAAGAAGTCAGAGCACCGAAGAATTGATGCTTTTGAACTGTGGTGTTGGAGAAGACTCTTGAGAGTCCCTTGGACTGCAAGGAGATCCAACCAGTCTGTTCTGAAGGAGATCAACCCTGGAATTTCTTTGGAAGGACTGATGCTAAAGCTGAAACTCCAGTACTTTGGCCACCTCATGTGAAGAGTTGACTCATTGGAAAAGACTCTGATGCTGGGAGGGGTGGGGGCAGGAGGAAAAGGAGACAACAGAGGATGAGATGGCTGGATGGCATCATTGAGTCGATGGATGTGAATCTGAGTGAACTCCGGGAGTTGGTGATGGACAGGGAGGCCTGGCATGCTGCGATTCATGGGGTCACAAAGAGTTGGACACAACTGAGCGACTGAATTGAACTGAACTGAACTATCCAGAAAAGCATCTACTTCTGCTTTATTCAATATGTCAAAGCCTTTGATTGTGTGGATCACAATAAACTAGAAAATTCTGAAAGAGATGGAATACCAGACCACCTGACCTGCCTCCTGAGAAATCTGTATGCAGGCCAAGAAGCAACAGTTAGAATTTGACATGGAACAACAGACTGGATCCAAATAGGAAAATGAGTACTTCAAGGCTATATATTGTCACCCTGCTTATTTAACTTATATACACAGTACATCATGAGAGATGCTGGACTGGAGCAAGCACAAGCTGGAATCAAAATTGCAGGTAGAAATATCAATAACCTCAGATATGCAGATGACACCACCCTTATGGCAGAAAGTGAAGAAGAACTAAAGAACCTCTTAATGAAAGTGAAAGAGGAGAGTGAAAAAGCTGGCTTAAAGCTCAACATTCAGAAATCTAAGATCATGGCATCTGATCCCATCACCTCATGGCAAATAGATGGGGAAACAGTGGAAACAGTGTCAGACTTTATTTTGGGGGGGGGGGCTCCAAGATCCCTGCAGATGGTGACTGCAGCCATGAAATTAAAAGACACTTGCTCCTTGGAAGAAAAGTTATGACCAAACTAGACAGCATTTTAAAAAGCAGAGATATTTCTTTGCCAACAGAGGTCCATCTAGTCAATGCTATGGTTTTTCCAGTGGTCATGTATGGATGTGAGAGTTGGACTATAAAGAAAGCTGAGCTCTGAAAAATTGGTGCTTTTGAACTGTGGTGTTGGAGAAGACTCTTGAGAGTCCTTTGGACTGCAAGGAGATCCAACCAGTGCATCCTAAAGGAAATCAGTCCTGGGTATCCATTGGAAGGACTGATGATGAAGGTGAAATTCCGATAATATGGCCGTCTGATGTGAATAACTAACTTATTTAAAAAGACCCTGATGCTGGGAAAGATTGAAGTCAGGAGAAGAAGGAGATGACAGAGGATGAGATGGTTGGATGGCATCACTGACTCAATGGATATGAGTTTCAGTGAACTCTCCCAGGAGGCAGGCCTGGCGTGCTGCAGTCCATGGGGTCACAGAGTTGGACACAACTGGGCAACTGATGACCAACCTAGATAGCATATTTAAAAGCAGAGACATTACTTTGCCAACAAAGGTCCATCTAGTCAAGGCTATGGTTTTTCCATTGGTCATGTATGGATGTGAGAGTTGGACTGTGAAGAAAGCTGAGCACCAAAGAATTGATATTTTTGAAACTGTGGTGTTGGAGAAGAGTCTTGAGAGTCCCTTGGGCTGCAAGGAGATCCAAACAGTCCATTCTGAAGGAGATTAGCCCTGGGATTTCTTTGGAGGGTATGTTGCTGAAGCTGAAACTCCTGTACTTTGGCCACTTCATGTGAAGAGTTGACTCACTGGAAAAGACTCTGGTACTTGGAGGGATTGGGGGCAGGAGGAGAAGGGGACACCAGAGGATGAGATGGCTGGATGGCACCACTGACTCGATGGACGTGAGTCTGAGTGAACTCTGGGAGTTGGTGATGGACAGGGAGGCCTGGCGTGCTGCGATTCATGGGGTCGCAAAGAGTTGGACACGACTGAGCGACTGAACTGAACTGAACTAAGTGACTGAACTGAACTGTGCACTCACGCCTATGTTAGATACTGTGTGTGCTCAGCCATGTAACCCCATGGACTGTAGCTCTCCAGGCTCCTCTGTCCATGGAATTTTCCGGGCAAGAATACTGGAATGAGTTGCCATTTCCTCCTCCAGGGGATCTTCCTGATCCAGGTATAGAACTGGACTTTCTTGCATCTCCTGCTTTGGCAGACAGGTTCTTTACCACTGGTGCCACCTAGGAAGCCATGTTAGATACTTCAGGTCGGTTCAGTCACTGAGTCGTGTCCAACTCTTTGCAACCCCATGGACTAACTGCAGCACACCAGGCTTTCCTGTTCATCATCAACTCCTGAAGCTTGCTCAAACCCATGTCCATTGAGTCGGTGATGCCATCCAACCATCTCATCCTCTGTCGTCCCCTTCTCCTCCTGCCTTCAATCTTTCCCAGCATCAGGGTATTTTCCATGGAGTCAGTTCTTTGCATGAGGTGGCCAAAGTACTAGACTGGCATTAAAGAAATGTAAAGCATAAATTTTTGCTGAGAATAAATTTTGATTGATTGGACAAATGGCAATTATGGATAAAACAGAATATCATAAAAGAATATAGGAAAACATAATACACATTTAGGTTACTTTTGAGTAAAGAGAAATTTGGATATGGACTGAACTCTTTAGGAAACACGGAGGAGTAAATAGAATTGGAGGAAGATTGCTTATCATTCTGCACTTTCTTGAGAGGAAAAGTAAGACTTGGGAGGGAATCAGGACATAGGGAAAAGTTAAATACAACCTTGGATATCTCTCCTATTCATCCATTTTATCCAGCCAAGTTAGAAAAAAGTTCTGACTGGCTTTAAATTAATTCTGCCTGCTCCAGTGAAAACAAACAGTTTCTATTCTGAGGACTATTTTTTTCAGAAGTAACAATTACTACGGGAAGAATCTGAGATAAAGAATAAATGCTTTCTTAAGATTGTGGATGATATACAAGCACATGTATAATCCCTTAAACTTCCATTTCATGTTTTTTAAAAGTTATCTATATAATTGAAATGATTAAAATTGTGTTTTTCTTCTAGAGTGCTCAGTGATAAAGCCTCTGAGATTATGCTTTGGATGTTACATGAAAGTTCTTTAAGAAATAAGTTTAAATGAATGCTGTAATTGAATTTTTTCCATAGATCAGCACCGAATGTTTTGGGGGGCTGACTATATAAGAATTATCTTAACTCTGTGAATCTGTTTAGAGTTTCCTATGTTTGTCTTGTCCTTAGTCAACTTCTCTATACTTTGTGTACACTTCTAACTTCCTACAGACCAACTTTGAATTATGTGCAGTAATTCCCCTTGGTCTGTTGAAAAAGTCCTTTTCCACCATCAAGATTTTTCACAATTTGCCTTTGGCATATATTTTATTCCTTGATTCTCATTCCTTACCATATAGCGCATCTTAACCATAGTGTTCTTAATTCTTTTACAAAGTTTTTGTGATAACGGACACTTAGAAAGTTCTCCTCTAGTGGACGCTGGATGTTTACCAACTATACAATGTTTCTCCTTGAGTTATAGACCCCACCTCTGCTGCTTTAACCGTGTGCCGACACAGATAATGCTAGATTCCTTTTTTGCGGGGCGAGGTTGTCAATAGGACATGCTTCCCAGGTGGCACTAGTGGTAAAGAACTTTCCTGCCCGATGCAAGAGATGTAAGAGGTTCGATCCGTGGGTCAGGAAGATCCCCTGGGGGAGGCATGGCAACCCACTCCAATATTCTCCCTTGGGAATTCCCACGGACAGAGGAGCCTGGCAAAATGACTGAAGAGCCTTAGCAAGCACATTTGAGCTGGACCCAGGCAATCGAAGGCTTGTCACTTCCTCCCCTTCCTTTAAATGTTTGTTCAGTCTACCATTTCCACACTAGGAGCTGTTCTAAGGATGCAGCCTCGGAGCGCAAGGTGTAGTTGAGATCATCTGGACTGAATATGTGACTGCATCCAGTTAAGTGATATAAACTTCTAGACACAACTTGAGATTCTGGCAGGGCACTGTGGAGATTTCATCCTGCAGACACCCAAGATAAACCTTGTCAATAAGTTCTCTTGCGTTTTCTGGCATGGTCTCTCCATTCTCTCCTTGCTCTCTGTGTACAGGGGCCAGTTTCAGCTTCCACTCTAAAGTTTGTGAACCTACATTTTCTGCTATGTAAGGATAGATAATATGGAAAGTGGGGATGAGAGAGGGAGAGTAATCTATAACTAAGGGAATCTGAACTTGTGTCCAAAGATACAGGACATAGAGAACTCCCGATCACTAGCAGCTGGACTCAGGAGAAAGATAGTTGACCTCCACCTTCTGTCTGCCATGACAGTTATGAGTGTCTGTTTATGGAAACTGCCTATTGATTATGGGGACAAGTTGAGCCAGCCTGACACCAGCAAAATCGGGCAGTTACTCAGAGCTGGCCCACGGAAAGTCAGTATCTGTCTGTTGTTCTGAAGTGCATCAGCTCCCTGATCTCCCTTGCTGGTTCCCCAAGGTGCCTTTCCCTCCAGAGTTCCATAGCTGTTTAAATGAGACCACTTGAAAATGTGAGGATCTCTTATTAATACTTCATATACTCTTCATCAACTTGTAGGCGATTTAGGGTTATTTTGGGAGATAGTGATATTAAATGTGTTCTATTGCTGACCTCCAAGTTTCTTCATTTTCTAGAATGACTCATCAGAAACCATTGTTACTTTAATTAGCTAATTGGGGTGGGAAAAGGGATCCCAAAATCCCCCACAGAGATCAGATAATGTATCACACTTTCCTATCTCCTCATTTATTCTAGCATTTCTTTAATCTGAATTCTTTCTCCTTACACACTGCCTTCTCAATACTATTTATCTTCTAAGGCTCTAACCATGTGCTTCTACAGCACTGTACTTGAGCCATTCCCATCTAAATCACCCAGGGTGCTAGTTAGGAATGCAGACTGATTATAAAAATCAGAATCTCTAGGGATGGTCCAGAAATCTAAATTTTAACAAGCTCAGCAGGCATCTTTTATGTATGCAGAAGTTTGAGAAACACTGTTCTATTCAAACACCGTGAAGTCTCTCATTCCCCTAGAAAACCAGTGTTCTTTCTCTCTCTCTGTGGAATCTCTGAAAAAGTTCACTTTTATGCCCTACCTAGGGTATTCATAATATTCTGTCTTCTGTCATAACCTGCCATAATGTGATGATCTGTGCACCGGGTTTTACTCCTCTAATTATAGGTGTAAGCCCCTTGTAGGCTAGGCCTGTGTATCTCCAGAGCATCTGGTGTGGAACTTTGCTTCTAGCAGGTGCTGAGTTCTTATTTCTGAGAATGCACGACATGTTAGCTTAGGGCCTTTCCCCTCCTCTTCTGTCAATGCACTGTGGACAAAGCTACAGTGTAACTCCAAAATGCTTGTACTATATTAAAATAAATGAACTGCTTAGAAAACCTCTTGCTTGAACTAAGCTTAGTTCACAGAATTTAGTCCCAGATAAATAGTTGACTCAGGCTTTTTTGTTCTCTGTAAATCTCCTTATCAGCAGAAGGTTTATTTTTGAAACTCATGGCTCAATATAGTGAGAAGTAGTCACTTGAATCAAGAACTTAAGAACGATTCATGGCTCAGGTCATAAAAATTACCTATATGTCTGTCACTGGTGAATCATTTATGATGTCCTCAGCGCCGTTTGCATTTTCAAAAGGTTAGCTTTGATATGCATTTTTAGAGTGCATGTGTTTGCTTAGAATATGTCAAGCTAGGAAAATGGCATTTTCTTAAAACACCACTGTTCAATTTCTACAAACTTCAAGCAAATGAAGAAGATATACTCACATCAAAGATTGGCTTGAACTTCAATTATTTAGCTGCAATTATGAAATCAAGATATAACCTAAGCACTTCAAACAAGTGTTGTTATAGATTTGAATGAACTGAATGGTTTGTTTTGTTTTCTAATATTGAATAGACATGATGTTTTTCTTATCTTTTACAAGTCAGGTAAAATTCAGTAAAAATCACACTCAAAAGATAATTGAACTACAGATTAAAAAAATGCAACATTAACAACTAACCTTATTAGGTAATCATTTTGCAATATATATGTGCATTGATCATCACCTTGTACATCTTCAACTTACACACGTTTAAATGTCAATTAACCTCCAATTAAAATAAATAAATTCATATTAAAAAATAAATAAATGTCAATTATATCTCAATAATTCTGTGTAAAAAGAAAGAGAATAGATTTCTCTAAGCTTGTTGTATTGTTAGAAACTTTATTAGAATTCAATTCTCCATTTAAAGAATGCTCTAACTGAACATTGCATGCATGCTCAGTCGCTTAGTCGTGCCCCGCTTTGCAACTGCATGGACCATAGCCCTCCAGTCTCCTTTATCCATGGGATTTTTCCCAGCCAGGATACTAGAGTGGATTGCCATTTCCTCCTCAAAGGGCTCCTGCTGACTCAGGGATTGGACCCGTGTCTCTTGCATCTCAGTACAGGTGGAATCTTTACTGCTGAGCCACTGGGGAAGCCCAAATGAACATTAGTAAAATTATATTAATAAATTACACTAGAATTGAAATCTAAACAACATTCATCAAAAAAGATATCACAAATGCTTTTACAGAAGTGGAGTAGATACACTTGAATGTTTTATAGATACATGCCTTTCTCAAATGATAGGAATGGAAAACATTTTAAGGAGAAAACATTTTAGGCAAGAAAATGCTACAGAAGTCCATGGCTTTTACAAAAGTCCATAAATGCAATACTATGAATTCGAAAGAAAAGTCACTTATTAGCATGCTGTCAAAAGTAATAGAATTGGAGAGAAATAAACTGTTGTGTTACCAAGAGCACATTTTAGAAATACAAGAACTCCCACAATCAGGCATCATCTGAGCAATTCCGAGAAGGCAGACTCTCTCCTGGTCACCCTGATCAGTTCCTTCTCTGTCTCAAAGTCCAGTGTTTGCTAATCAATGCTCTCTGGATCATTTGCATGTCCCAGGTCTAAGCCAGGGCTGGATTTTCCAAGCACATCTTCTCGCTTTTCTTTTAATTTTCTGCCCACCTCTCCTTAACTCTAAGTTTCCATCCTACACACCTCTGCTAAGATGATTCTCTTCAAACACAATTTTCATCACGTCTCTCCTGTGCTTGACAATTTAGAGTGATTTTCCATAACTTGTTACATAATATCCTAAGTTGCCTTGCAATAACATCTTTCACCAACTGGACTGTCCCTTCATCTAACTAAACAAATATTCAGCATTCTCAGAAATATGTGAGTCTCTATATCTTACAGAACCTGCTTGGTATTTTTAGGAAAATTCTGAAAGACTTTTGAAAAAGATTACTGGATGGCTTTTCAAAGGAATGCTGCATCTTATCTCGGGTACTTTTCAACGATTATCTTATTTTTATGGGGTGTGTCCATTTGATTGTTTATGGCTGGGGTACTTTGCGCCTTTAGAAAGATAAACATTTAGATGGCTGATGACAACGCACTAGTGACTCATCAGCAATGTTTCCTGTCCATAGCAATGCAAACAATTCCTGCCAATGGCAGTTTGAAGAAGAATTGGACTTATGACAAGTAACTCTACTAGTATTTAAATCTGACTGTGAAGTGTGAAAGTTGCTCGGTCATGTCTGACTTTTTGAGACCCCATGGACTATACAGTCCATGGAATTCTCTAGGCCAGGATACTGGAGTGGGTAGCCTTTCCCTTCTCCAGGGGATCTTCCCAACCCAGGGATTGAACCCAGGTATCCCACACTGCAGGTGGATTCTTTAACAGCTGAGCCACAAGGGAAGCCTCAACTAATTAATGAGCTAAATAAAATTGTTGACTTTATTTACTTTCTTTTTTATGAGATTCATGATTTTACCTTTTTGGAAAATTACTAGATAACAGGGAATAATATATCAATACATAAATCCTTATTGCCCTCTTTGCCTTGTTTGTCCCCACATATCAGTACATTCTTATACTCTCCTTGAAACTCAGTTCTCATCCATCCCTTTCCAGAAACTTTATCAATGTGGATGTTATGAAAAGATAATTAATGAGAGAAGTAGTAAGATTTTACAAGTTCTTCAAAGAAACTTAAAGAACCATACATACATAATGCCATTAAGAGACAAAAAATAAGTGCTGCTTTTTAGTCACTAAGTCATGTCCAACACACTTGTGACCCCATGGACTATAACCCACCAGGTACCTCTGTCCATGAGATTCTCCAGGCAAGAATACTGGAGTGGGTTGCCTTTTCCTCCTCTAGGGGATCTTCCCAACCCAGGGACTGAACTCATTTCTCCTACATTGGCAGGCGGACTCTTTACTATTGAGCCACCAGGAAAGCCAATGCCATCGAGAATGTTGATATAAATTTTCTTAAATGAAAAAACTGTCCAGTTGGTCAATATCCAAAGGGCTATATTGAACTGAATATCCACCAAACCAACTTGCTTTCCTATGGAGAAGTATAGTTTGTATTATATTTTCCACAATTTTTTGGACACTGTTCTAAGCACTGTGTAGAGAAAAGAGTACACAAAACAGTTCCTGCCTTCTCAAAGCTTATGTCACAGTGTATGGGGAGTGGGGAAGGAGGAGTAGAATCAGATGTTAAACATAGAAAGATACTGCGTGACCTGTAGAGACCGGTGCTGGGGCTTCCCAGGTGGCTCAGTGGCAAAGCATCTGCCCGCCAGTGCAGGAGCCATGGGTGTGAACCCTGGACTGGGGAGATCCCCTGGAGAAGGAAATAGCAACCCACTCCAGTATTCTTGCTTGGGAAATCTCCTGGACAGAGGAGCCTGGCAGACTACAGTTCATAGGGCTGCAAATGAGTTGGACACAACTTAGTGACTAAACAACAAGAACAAAGAGACGTGTGCTATCTGTTCAGTTCAGTTGCTCACTTGTGTCCGACTCTTTGAGACCCCATGGACTGCAGCGTGCCAGGCTTCCCCATCCATCACCAACTCCTGGAGCTTACTCAAGCTCATGTCCATTGAGTTGGTGATGCCATCCAATCATCTCATCCTCTGCCGTCCCCTTCTCCTCCCACCTTCAATCTTTCCCAGCATCAGGGTCTTTTCCAATGAGTTGGTTCTTTGAATCAGGTGGCCAAAGTATTGGAGTTTCAGCTTTAGCATCAGCCCTTCCAATGAACACCCAGGACTGATCTCCTTTAGGATGGACTGGTTGGATCTCCTTGCAGTCCAAGGGACTCTCAAGAGTCTTCTCCAACACCACAGTTCAAAAGCATCAATTCTTTAGGGCTCAGATTTCTTTATAGTCCAACTCTCACATCCATACATGAGCACTGGAAAAGCCACAGCCTTGACTAGATGGACCTTCGTTAGTAAAGTGTTATCTGTGAAGTACAAACCAAGATACTGTTGCTAACTAAGCAATACAAGGTAGAAAAGAGTGTTAATTTCCATGGAGTCATCAGGAGAGGTTTCTCCCCAAGATAGTGTTACCACAGAAGCTTGAAGGGAAAAGGAGCACGTTAAGAGCTGTGGGAGTTGAGGGAGAGAGAGAATTTTATATGCAGGAAACATGAAGTGCAAAGGCCCCGAGGCAGCAGCACCAGAACTGAGAGAAAGTCTGATGCAGCTAGAATGGAATTATCACAGGGAGAGGAAGCTCTGAGAAACAGCCGTGGGGTGGGTGAAACACAGGGAGGTTTGAGAAGATCGAGACGAATTCTTTTGTCTTCTTTCAGAACTTTGATTTTTTTTTTTTTTCCTTCTTCATGGCAAATGTATTTTCAACAGAGGGTTTGAACAAAGGAGGAACATGATCAGGCATGGAAAACATTTCAGTCACGATGAACTACATAGTTTGAAGGTAAGTCAGGGAAAGCAGATGGGAAGTATTAGAAGTTGAAATATATCCACCAAAAGGATACACTGAAGTTCTAACACCCCAATACCTGCAGATATGACTTAGTTGGGAAATAGTGTCTTTGCTGTGGTGGCTTAATCCCTAAGTTGCTTCTGACTCTGTGAGCTTATGGACTGTAGCCCGCCAGGCTCCTCTGTCCATAGGATTCTCTAGGCAAAAATACTGGAATGGGTTGCCATTTCCTTCTCCAGGAGATCTTCTGGGTTCTCTGCATTACAGGTGGATTCCTCACTGACTGAGTCTCCATAGTGTGGAAATAATGTCTTTGCAGATGTAACCAAGATGGGATGAAGTTATGCTGGATTAGTGCAATCTCTAATCCAAAAACTGGTATCTTTGTAAAAGCAAAATGTAAACATACATTAGGAGAAGATCAGAAATTGGAGTTAATGTTGCATTTATTTGAGGAATGCCAAAGGATTTCCAGCAAGTACTAAGTACTATTTCTAACAAGTACCAGTAAGTGATATGGTGAGCTTCTAGACTCCCCCTAGACACTTCAGGTGGAGCATGGCCCGGAAGACACTTTGATTTTGGAATTTTAGCCTCTGTGGCATGAGAGAATAAATCTCTGTTGTTTTAAACTGTCTGGTTCATGGCACTTTTTAAACAAAATGGAAACAATACAGAGATTGCAAATAACACGTGAGCATTGATGGTGACTTGGCCAGGTCGGTACTAGTGGGATTCATGAGGGTCATTGGATCCAGGGTACTTTAAAAAGGCAAAAGCAATGGGATTTGCTGGTGCATGCGTGGTTCAATAGAGAAGAGTGAGAAGGAATTCAAGAATAACTTGAATAGGCTATTATTCTTAAGAATTGAACACACTAAATCTTAGTAGCCATTTTTTTGAGCTATGATGATAGGTATCTAGGATCATCTTTAATGCAAATTTTCAATGGAAAACACACCTAGAAGGGTCATTTATAATGGGAGCTGTCTATTATTGATCTCAGTCTATGTACTAGGCTCTCAGTATATGTTGTGCCATTTAATCCTCCCAAGAATTCTGCACGTTAGCTATTATTACTCTCATTTTACAAATAGAAACTTTTCACTAGAGATGCTTTATATGCACTCAAGGAAGTATTAAAGGAAAGATCAAAACCCAGATTTTCCTGATGTGAGCGTCAAATCTTCTGTCAAGAAGTGAATAGTGCTTTAAGGGATAAAATAATGTTTCTGAGAAATTTAGATGCTAAATAAAGTAGTTCTTTTCATTTGTTGCTTAGTTTTAAGAAGTTTTTATATAGCCTTAGAATACATGGAATATACCTATCTTTGTTGTTTTGGTAGCTTTATAGAACCTGTTTCTTCTAACTGTTTACAGATACTCAAGGAATACCCACTGGATTTAAATGAATTTACTAACTGGTCCTTGGTATTGAACACTGAAATTTTTATGATTTCATATTATTTAATGTAATATCATTGCTTCTATACACTTAATATAGGTTAACATTTCTTTCCATTTGTACAGTGCTTTATAATATACTAAGGGCTTTCATGGGCTTCCCTGGTGGCTTTGACAGTAAAAAGTCTGCCTGGTTTGATCCCTGGGTTAGGAAGATCCCCTGGATCAGGGAATGGCAACTCACTCCAGCATACTTGCCAGGAGAATCCCATGGAAAGTGGAGCCTAGTGGGCTACAGTCCATGGGGTGGCAAAGAGTTGGACACGACTGAGCAGCTATCACTTTCACTCTTCAAGGGCTTTAAACTTGCTCTTGTAATACTGCCAAATGATAAAATTGTTCCTATTACCTATTGCTGCATACAAAAGCACCCCTAAGAATGGCTTAAAACAACTTTTAATGATTTTTTTATGATCTCTCATGGTTCTGGGTTTGAACTGAGTGTAGGTGATTCTTTGTTTGTTTGTTTATTTTAAGTGGCTGTGCTAGGTCTTAGCTGCAGCACGCAGGATCTTTAGTTGCAGCATGTGACTCTTAATTGAGGCATTGTGGAATCTAGTTCCCTGACCAGGGCCTGAACCCAGGCCCTCTGCATTGGGAGCCTGGCATGTTAGCCACTGGACCACCAGGGAAATCCTAAGTGTAGCTGATTCTTGCTGAAGCTTCTCATGCAGTAACAGTCATACTCCATGTCCAGGGTCAACTCAAAGATTTCCTTGCTTACATATCAGAAGTCACTATTGGCTGGAGCTCTACCCAGGCCATTGGCCTCAACACTCACACACAGGCATTCCTTGAGCTCCCTCACCCATGAAGGCTAGATTCTAAGAGAGAGAATCCAAACAGACAAGAAGAGACTGATAGATTTTTAAGGACTAAACCTAGAAACTGGAACAGGGTCACTTCTGTTGGGGGAATTACAGAGCCTACATGTAAGGGGAGAGAAACATATTTCACCTCTCAATGGAAATTTAAGATAAAAGAATTTTAGAACCACATGAAAACTGCCACAAAAATAAAAACTTGTTTATATTTTATACTGAAAAACTTGAAAGTTGAGAAATTAGAAATCTTGTCCAAGATCACAAGAGCTAATTACTGTTCTAGCTGAGATTCAAACCTAATTTTCCTTACTTTCATTGTACTTTCTATCACTAGAAAGCAGTGGACTGAAAAGAAATGTTTGAGAACTGGGAATATACCATTAGGTTGCCTGAGTGTGATTTTTAGTTCTACTGTCTAGTTCTGTGACCTTGAGAAAGTAACTTGGCTTCTTTTGCCTTAGTTTCCTCATATGTGAAATGAGTTCACAGTTTTGCTTACTTCAGGGAATTGAGAGGATTAACTGAGTTAATACACATAATGTTGTGTTAATCTCACAATAATGCCTGGCATATCAGTACAAGGTAGCTATTATCGTACTTTCACCTCTGACTGGCAGTGTGTAGGAAGGAATTTGGCAATTTCATGGTTAAAGTTCAGCACGCGTAGATGAAACCCAAGTATTGAATGACAGGAGCGCACAGGTTTAAAATGCAGCGTGACAGGAGCTCTGGCAAGCAGCTAGTTACCTTTTGTGTGCGCTTTCATTCTACTGAATCACACCTCAATCATTTCACTTTCCACACTACGTAGAAATGGTCTGTTTAGCCAATTTGTCTCCCTACTAAAATGTCACCTCAAGGAGGACAAGCCCACTCTTATTCACCTGTGGTTCACTGTGACTTGCATAGTATCAGGTATACAGTAGGAGTTCAAACAGATAACTAACAGGTCAATACATTGGGCTAAAGAAAGAAAAAGGTATTTTTTTACATAAGGATTTTCCCTGCGGACTTATGGGTTGATCATATTCTTATAATTTCAGGGAAAGGACAGGGGAAGGAAGTATGGACCAGGATAATAACCCAGCAAATCAATTGCTTCAAAAATCATTCATTCATTCATTCACCAAAGTGATTAGGAGGTTAGGATCTTCTGTGTCTCCTTAGGAAACATTATTAGTTTTCAAGTTTTTTTTAGAGATAATTTGTTACATATTATGCAGTCCAGCCACTCTGGTTTAGCTAGGACTCAGCAGTATGTTTATACTCAAGAGAAAATACCTACCTTTTGAATTCATTAACAGGTTAGTAAATGCTAGAAGTTGCTGTCATGTTTAAATACACTGAGAGAAGTAAAGGACTCCTCTGTTCTAGTATTTAGTCATTCGAATATATTTTAAAGTTTACATTTTATTTCAAAATATAATGGCCTTTACCTTTCCTGTGATGTTGGTAATCCTTTGAGAAATACCAGGATGATTTGGAATTCTAATCCCTAGAGTCACTATGAAAAGAATTATAATAAGGCTCTAAAATTCCCCAGGTTGATAATTGGGTGAGTGAAATTTTGATGGAAAGATAAGCTTAATGACATATTTCAATGTTGTCCTTTTTGGAAAGGATGAGAGAGTCCTGCCTTGTTGCATATTACATAAGGTGGCTATTAAAAACTGATTAATTTTCAGCAGAGAGACAGAGATGAATGGGTAAAAACATAGTGAAGCATTAAATGAGTCAGATGCAAGAGCTCATTAAAGAACCAGCAAAAGTATTCATAGAATAAGAATAATTGCAATGTGATTGTTGAATGATAAATTTAAGAAGGGCCTTGTCCCAAAACAAATATTATTGTAGTAAAATGTTTTTATAATACATTAAGCAGTTTTTGACAATTTGGTTTGGGATGTAAACACTGAAAATGTTTGTGTAAGTTATATTCTTAGTAGTTTTTGAGTTTCCATCAACTTTTTTGTCTGTAGTCAGCAAGTTCCAGATCATTGTTATGAGGAAAAAATTAAGAAAATATCTTTACTTTTGGTTCTTTGGCATTGTTTGCCTCTTTCCATCCCACCCATGCTGAAAGTATAGGGAAAGCTTGATGCTAAAGAAACATTCTTCTTGCATTCTTTCAGCGTAGATTTTGTTTCTTCTGTGAGTAAATGGTTTTCTAGGGGCTTAAAGTCTTTCATAAGAAAGACTACTCATCCAGTGAAGTAGTTAATTTTATTAGAAGAAGGGCATTGGCCAGCTGTTCTCCATAGGGAGCAGAATTGGAAGAAACAGACTTACATAGGAAATGGAACATTATAAGGAAGGAAGCCTTCTTTCACTAGAAGCCTCAGGGAGTCAATATTTCTCCCCAGAGTAAATATGACCCAGTGGATGAGAGCTATACTGTAACTGAGTATTATTTCTGACTCTACATCTTCCCAGCCAAGGCTGTATCCTTGGATGACTTGAACTTTTCTGGCCTCTGTTTAATCAGCTGTAGAAAAATTGTACTTAATTCTTAGAATCATAGTGTGGATTTTGATATGTTTTATATAAAATCTTTGGCACATAATTAACAGTCAGTAAATGGTAGCTATGACTGTTATTACTACCACTGATTAGGGGCATGCAGTTTCTCATCAGTTCAAGGCGATTTCAGTTACAGCAATTTGCCCAGTCTTCATTTAGAGGAAAGGGAACTTGCAAATAATATACTTATGGTCCTTATAAAAATGTAATTGATAATGAATATTTCCTCTTTAAGTATAGGACAGAGAGAGAATTCTCAATATTTCTTGGAGGAGGAAACCATTTTTCTCTAATGGCATTTCATAATGTGCCACTGCCCGTATCTTTGCCATGCTAATTTACAATAATAATATGCTAATTTTATGCTTATAATCTTAGATGCATTAAGTGTCAGAATTTAGAGGAATACATGACAAAATGTAATTCTTTCAGAATACGTTTACATAGAAACATACTTAAATACTTCCAATGACTATATTTGGCGTGTACATCTGATCACATTTTTCTGAGTTTAGTCTTTTTTGCATGCACATTTGATGATAATATAGAGATGTTTAAGAAAAAATATGTTTTTCTTTTATGAATGTATTAATCATGAGTTTGTTAGAAGAGCAGTGAAGAACACCAGTTCTCACTTATTTTGGCTTATATTGGGATTATAGATAGTTTTATTATTTAAGTCTAGCTTATACTTTTCCTGCAATTAGAACAAACACATAAATTATATCCACATGCTGAAGTTAGAGTTACACATGGTTGGAATCAATACAGATGCAAACAACATGTATTTCCAAGGCATGGGAATGCAAAAGCATAAATTAGATTACTCTGTGAAAGGATCTAATTACTCTTACTGGCTTTTCTTGTAAGATGAAAAATAGCTGTGGTCTTCTTAGCATAGAAATAGTCTTCCTTAACCTGGGTAATCAGTACTTTTCTAGAGAGATTAAAAAAAGGAAGCAAATTCTCCACCTGCTGGGTGGAAGTTGGTATTTATTTGTCCCTATTTTTTCCCCCCCTGTGAGGCACTCTCTAACTTCTGTCAGAGAAGCTAAATGGAGTGTGCTTTGGATTTGCCCTTGCTGACAATATTCAATCAGTTGAGAAGTATTTACAATGTTCTATGTACTCTAATAAGTACTCAAGAGACTAATATGTGAGGAAAAGACATGACACTTTTCAATGACATATTTATTGAAGTATTTCTTGGAGGGAAAGATTTATTCATAAGAAGTAACTTCTAGGTGGCCATTTCCAATTTCTTATTATTCCGTTCCTTCAATCAGCAGCAACATTTGTCAAACATGCCATGTGATCAAACTATAGTGGCTGTGTTGTTGTTGTTGTTTGGTTTCTTACGTTGTGTCCAACATTTTGTGACCCCATGGACTGCAGCCCAGCAGCATCCTCTGATCACGGGATTTCCCAGGCAAGAATACTGATGTGGGTTGCCATTTCCCTCTCCAGGGTATCTTCCCAACCCAGGGACTGAACTGAATCTCCTGTTTGCCAGGCAGATGCTTTACCCCTGGGCCCCCTGGGAAGCCACATGGTAGCTTTAGGAATTAAAATGAAAATGGTTCCTACTTTTAAATATAATGGAAATGATTATGAAGTTTATTTACAAAGAGTAATGGGCACACAATGGAAATAAAGTTAATTCCCAGGGTGTTGTCAAAGAATACTTAACGTAGGTCATTAAAGGAAAAAACAACAACAACAGCAACAACAACAACTAGGTCTTGAAATATGTCTTAGAATTTACTGGACAGATTATGGTTAACCAGGGAATAAGGTGATGGAGTTAAAGCCATCATTAACAGGGTACAATGACAGAGAAGCATGGGAGTGTGACACAGGGTAGCATTGTCAAAAAATGAATAGTAATTCAATGCAGCTGGGAAGTAGGAAGAAAGCAAATGGTGAAAGAGGGGATGATACTGAGGGAAAGGTATTGACCAGATTATGAAGGATCTTAATTTCCTACTGAGGAGTTAGCATTTACTCTAAAGGAAATGAGAAGCAATTGAAAAATTATATGAAGTGGATTAGGCGTCCCTGGTGGCTCAGACGGTAAAGAATCTGCCCACTGTGGGAGTCCGGGTTCGATCCCAGAGTCAGGAAGATCCCCTGGAGAATGAGATGCCTACTCACTGCAGGATTCTTGCCCAGAGAATCCAATGGACTATTATGAGTGTATTTGAGTTTTATAAAACTAATACTATTGGCAATATAAAAAATAGACCAGAAAGAGTAAGGGAAGGGGCTCAGACATCAGGTAACAGAGAGTCCGTTATATTCATCTATGAAGAGTTGATGGGTTTCTCAATAGGACGGTGACAGCTGAGGAGGAGCAGAGTGAACGCCCTTGAGAAAGATTCAGTCAGTTCAGATTAGGAGATAGAAATTCCAGAATGAAGCTGCTATTAAGTGTGGTGGCTACAAGACTGAGAAAACTTTCCAATAACAAACAGGTTGCTGGGCTGAATGTTCTCTGTCAATAAGCCCTAGAGCAGGTGAGGGTTTCCCCAGTGGCTCAGTAAAAAAGCCACTCTCTGCAGGAGACCCAGATTCAATCCCTGGATCAGGAAGATCCCCTGGAGGAGGACTTGCAACCCACTCCAGTATTCTTGCCTAGAGAATCCCATGGACAGAGGAGCCTGGCAGGCTACGGTCCACAGGGTCACACACAACTGGACATGACTGAAGTAGCAGCAGAGCAGATACAATGGCATAGAGATGGGCAGGAATGAGTACTAGGAACACTAACAAACCGAATGTGGATCTCAAGTGTCCCATAGCATACACGCATGTGTTTCAGGTGAATAGCCTGGTTTGGGGAGATCTGATGTCTATTCCACTTTGGTGGACCTTCTTTAGGGAAATATATGACATCAGAAGCAAAGGCAGCAAATGCAAAAGTGAGCAAGTGAGTTCATCAGACTAGAAAGCTTCTGCGCCGCCCAGAAAATGAAACGCAAACTATGGGTTGGGAGAGATAGTTTGAGTCAAACAGAGTCACATAGTTAGAATAGGTTAGAATAGTTAGAATAGGGAAAAAGGAGTCCAGAATGGCAGTGGCTAAAAGATAAAAAGGGAAAAGCCTGTGAAAACAGAACAAAGGAAGGTCCGAGGACTGGAGTAAGAACCTCAGGTGAATGAAACAAGCAGCCCTCCTGGCTAGACCAATTTACACAAGGCAGGCTCAGGGAAAGGAGAAAAAACATATAAAAGGAGGAGCCAAAATAGAGCTTGGGGCCTCTCTTTTATCTTCGTATCTTTTGGATCCGCTTGCCCTCAGGCGTCAAGGATGTATTTTCCTTTGCTTGCCAAATAAAAGAGCTGTAACACTGGTCCACTCATTGCTTCAAATTTTTGCTGTGGTGAGACAGGACCGAGGAAATTACACACTCCCCCAACATCTATGATGCCTTGACTCTGATTTGACCTGGCTGAAACAACCTCGGCTTGGCCCCTATAAGGTGGAGGCCAAGCACAGCAGAAGCCCAACTCGATGAAATCTCCCGTGGTGAAAGCTGAGAGTGAAGAAAACTGTGTGCAGGGGAAGTGACAAGAAGCCCAGTGTGCTGGAAAGTGGGACAGCAAAGACAATTTCAGCAGAAAGCTCACGTGGCTCAGTCTCAGATTCCAGGAGATCTCTGATTGGGGTAGGAAGTCCTCATACCCCTTCCAGTCCTATGGCTGGAAGGACATATGGCTGAAAAAAATCTTAATTCCTTTACGATATCTCATTTCTTGTTTCCTTGAACCCCTTGAGAACAAGCAAGTGGAAACAGGTGCAACTGAGGGACTCTGGCAGGGGCTACTTAGTAGCTGTTGCCCAAGCAGGTGGGGGTTCTTCTGTCCTTAATCTTCTCTGTGCCAAGGATCAGGTCAATAAAAACTGTGAGCACAGGTCAGGTATTTAGCAGATTTTCCAGAGGTTATGAAGGGGATTCATTGGCACATTTTTCCCACTGCTTTTTCCTTCCATCCTCAGCTCCTGTCTCCATCTATGCCACTGCTTACAAAGTATTGGGCAGGTCATCATCTTTCCATTTCTGAAAGTTGTGCTTGAAACTGATTACTTAAAATTGGGACTCAAACCCACATGGTAGGGACTCTGTGCTATGCTTAGTCACTCAATCATATCCTATTGGTACTTGAGCCCGGCCAAAACCACAATGCCTGGTTTTAGGACCTAATGAAAGTCAGGCTCTTGATGTCTCATTGCAAAAAATAATCAAGAGGTGGATTTGTTTGGATTCAGAGAGCACACTCCACAGAGTGTTGGCCATCTCAGAGGGAGAGTGCAGTGGCCATGGAATGTGGTGTGGTTAGTTTTTTTGAGCTGGGTGATTTCATGTGCTAGTGAGTGGGAGAATCATTCCAACAATTGGGAAGCCTCCCACTCCTAGGTCTTTTGACAGTGCTTTGGAATAGTCCTGGTACCTCTGGGTGTGTCATTCAGCTTGCAGATTGAGGATCAAGGTTTAGTTGAATTTGACTTGTCATCTTGGACCCATTTGATTTTAATTGGTTTATGTTGTGCTCTTGGGCTATGATATTCTTTCAAAAGTTGTGCCCTGCCCTCTTCCACCCTGTTTCATGCTCTTTTCCTGGACAGGGTTCCAGGCCCACAGTGTTGCTTTACAATCTTCTGGAGGGACAACCAGAAATAGCTGGCCTTTGGGAGGGATAGTGAAAGTCACTCAGTCGTATCCGACTCTTTGTGACCCCATGGACTGTCCATGGAATTCTCTAGGCCAGAATTCTGCAGTGGGCAATCTTTCCCTTCCTTCTCCAGGGGGTCTTCCTAACCCAGGTCTCCTGCATTGCAGGCAGATTCTCTATCAGCTGAGCCACAAGGGAGTTCCAAGAATACTGGAGTAGATAGCCTATCCCTTTTGCAGCAGATCTTCTTGACCCAGGAATCGAACCAGGGTCTTCTGCTTTGCAGGTGGATTCTTTACCAACTGAGCTATCAGGGAAGCCCTTGGGAAGGAAATACTGTGTAATATCCAATCTCTATATATATTCAGGCCTTCATCTTCCATGTTTCCTACAACACGTGCAACATTAGCATCTCTCAGTGAACCCGCTAGGGCGGGCGACAGGCACACAGTGCCTGCTAGAAGTCCATCTGGTGGCATCCCTTCAAAGGCAACTGGGCTTCCAGGGATAATGTTTGCCACTTTGGGGGTTAGCTCTGCAGGCCATTGGGCCCAAACCCTTACCACCCTTCTCCTAAAGTTGTAAACATACCCCTGGATCAAATAGCCACTCCACTTTTATGGAACATCTGGTCTGTTGGCCTCTTATCAATTTGTTCTTAAGCTATTTACTAACTCCTACAACCAGGACCCTGTGCCCTTGTAGGCAACATTGCTCCACCCCACTTATTATTAAAGTACTCTTAATGCCCCTAACAGGGCCAGATAACCCACTTCTCTGTCATCACTTCTGCTGTCACCTAAAGACAATGACAATGAAATGTTTACCATTGGAGACACTGTTCATATGGAGGACTAGGGGAGGAAATCGGTGACTTACACTCCCTCAGAGCAATAAGAGGATAAGGCTTACGACAATGGGTCTATGACAATGAAATGTTTCCCATTGGAAACACTGTTCATATGGAGGACTAGGGGAGGAAATCGGTGACTTACACTCCCTCAGAGCAATAAGAGGATAAGGCTTACGACAATGGGTCTATGACAATGAAATGTTTACCATCGGAAATACTGTTCATATGGAGGACTAGGGGAGGAAATCGGTGACTTACACTCCCTCAGAGCAATAAGAGGATAAGGCTTACGACAATGGGTCTATGACAATGAAATGTTTACCATCGGAAATACTGTTCATATGGAGGACTAGGGGAGGAAATCGGTGACTTACACTCCCTCAGAGCAATAAGAGGATAAGGCTTACGACAATGGGTCTATGACAATGAAATGTTTACCATCGGAAATACTGTTCATATGGAGGACTAGGGGAGGAAATCGGTGACTTACACTCCCTCAGAGCAATAAGAGGATAAGGCTTACGACAATGGGTCTATGACAATGAAATGTTTACCATCGGAAATACTGTTCATATGGAGGACTAGGGGAGGAAATCGGTGACTTACACTCCCTCAGAGCAATAAGAGGATAAGGCTTACGACAATGGGTCTATGACAATGAAATGTTTACCATTGGAAATACTGTTCATATGGAGGACTAGGGGAGGAAATCGGTGACTTACACTCCCTCAGAGCAATAAGAGGATAAGGCTTACGACAATGGGTCTATGACAATGAAATGTTTACCATTGGAAATACTGTTCATATGGAGGACTAGGGGAGGAAATCGGTGACTTACACTCCCTCAGAGCAATAAGAGGATAAGGCTTACGACAATGGGTCTATGACAATGAAATGTTTACCATTGGAAATACTGTTCATATGGAGGACTAGGGGAGGAAATCGGTGACTTACACTCCCTCAGAGCAATAAGAGGATAAGGCTTACGACAATGGGTCTATGACAATGAAATGTTTACCATTGGAAATACTGTTCATATGGAGGACTAGGGGAGGAAATCGGTGACTTACATTCCCTCAGAGCAATAAGAGGATAAGGCTTACGACAATGGGTCTATGACAATGAAATGTTTACCATTGGAAATACTGTTCATATGGAGGACTAGGGGAGGAAATCGGTGACTTACACTCCCTCAGAGCAATAAGAGGATAAGGCTTACGACAATGGGTCTATGACAATGAAATGTTTACCATTGGAAATACTGTTCATATGGAGGACTAGGGGAGGAAATCGGTGACTTACATTCCCTCAGAGCAATAAGAGGATAAGGCTTACGACAATGGGTCTATGACAATGAAATGTTTCCCATTGGAAATACTGTTCATATGGAGGACTAGGGGAGGAAATCGGTGACTTACATTCCCTCAGAGCAATAAGAGGATAAGGCTTACGACAATGGGTCTATGACAATGAAATGTTTACCATTGGAAATACTGTTCATATGGAGGACTAGGGGAGGAAATCGGTGACTTACATTCCCTCAGAGCAATAAGAGGATAAGGCTTATGGCTGTTTGACCAGGTTTCCAGTCTCAGGGCACAGGCTTGGACTGCTTTACACCATGATATCTATTCCCATCCACGGTGAACAAACCAGCAATGAGTTAAGATTACAACCCCTTAATCTTACCCAGCACTGGTCATGCTGGAGACCTTAGGGATGCCCAACTCCAGTCCAGGGGTCCCAGGAGGTTGACCTGCCTCAACCTGCCTAGGGATCTGATCCTTGGAAGCTTGTCATGCCTCAACCTGCTTGGGGATCCGCCAGTTCAGGGGTCCCAGGAGGTCGACATGCCCAGAGACCCAATTCTTGGGAGGCTGACATGCCTCGACCTGCCCAGAAATTCAACCTCTAGGAGGCTGTCATGCCTCAACCTGCCTGGGGATCTGCACCCTGACCTGGGGACACGTGGCTCTCAGATTGCAACAGTACTGGGTAGGATAAGGTTCAGAAAGACTCATTCCTAAAGAAGTCCACCCATGGAAATAGAAGGAAGGCTATCTACTCCTGTACTTGTGGGACTGTCCCCGGTCTCAGCAGTAACTCAGCAGCCCAACAAGAACCACATTGCCTTTCTGGAAAGGCTAAAAGAGGCCCTCCAAAAGTTTATTAATCTGGGTTTAGACTCTTATGAGGGACAGGTGATTTTAAAGGACAAATTCCTGTCCCAATTTGCATCAGATATCAGAATAAAGTTACAACAGCTACAGCAGCAGGACCCATACCTTTTATAACAGAGAACAGGAGAGGGAGGCCAAAGCCCAGGAAAGGGAGAAAAGGTAAGAGATAAGGCATGCCCAGATACTGGCCGCTCTCCAGGGAAGCCCTAAGGCAAACCCTGAGTTCTTAAAGGACAAGGCATGAGGAAAATGCTTAATCTGTAGACAGGTGGGACATTGGACCAAAGAGTGTCCAAACTGTAACAAGTCTCCTAAAACAGCTTGTTACAAATACCATCAACTGGGACATTGGGCAGTACTCTGCCCTTGGGACCCAAGAGCCTCAAGGTCAAGCACCAGCCTCCCTTCACGATGGTTCAACGGGACTGAAGTGGCCCAGCCAGCCTGCCTGTCACAGATAACAACCACGGGGCTGGAGTCAAGGGTGCAACTAGATGTGGCAGGTAGGTCCAAGATTTCTTGTTTGACACAGGGGATACCTACTTTTTCCTGACCTCCTATTCCATAGCCTTCTCCTCCCAGACCTGTATCATTTTTGGTGCTACAGGAAAAACAATTACAAAAAGATTCACCTGAGCACTTTTTTTGTTACTGGGATGGACATTTTCCCACCAGTTTCTGGTGGTCCCTAAGTGTCCTACTCACTTATTGGGAAGAGATCTTGCCCTGCCTTCAAAATCTTGCAGCTATTGCAGTCCTGATAGAAGATGCTTTAAAACTCTCTTTTGAGGGCAAACTATTTTCACCAGCCACCAAGTGAAACAACTCCTGAATAGGAGAGGCCATTTATGGATGTCTGATCAAAGGATCCTCAGATATCAAGTAGTGCTGATGGAAAATCCAGGCCTGGGTATATCCCCTTGTGAGGTCCTTAATCAAGCCACACTCCTGCCTACTTCCGAGGGCTCTCTTCCCTTTCACTCTTGCCTAGAAACCTTGGACCACTGGACAAAACCCTGAGAGGGATTGTTGGAAGATCCTCTGACCAATCCTAATGAAATCTGGCACACTGATGGAAGCAGCTTTGTCTTGGATGGAAAAAGAAGAGCCAGATATGCAGTAGTCTCCAATTTTGAGACTGTAGAGTCTAAATGTTTGCCACCAGGTACTTCAGCCCAATTAGTTGAGCTCATAGCCTGACTCGAACTTTAGTGTTGGGAAAAGGAAAAAGAGTAGCCATTTACACTGACTCCAAGTATGCCTTTCTGGTGCTACATGTACATGCTGCTGTTTGGAAAGAAAGAGCCACTTGGCCACCTGAGGGTCCCCAATCAAATATGATCAAATCCTTAGGCTCTTGGAGGCAGTCCATCTGCCCACTGAGGTTTCAGTCTCCCACTGTAAAGGACACCAAAAAGCGAGCACGGAAGTGGCATGAGGGAACCAAGCACCTGATCAGGCAGCTAAGAGAGCAGTGTTACAGAACAATGACAATAGGGATTGCCACCTTAGTTCCACAGTCTAATTTGCCAGAAACTCCTTCATATACTGAAGGCGAGACTCTTAAAGCTAAGAGTGAGGGCTTTCAAGAAGGTCATATGGGGTCGCTCCACAAGGAGGAACTCCTTTTTCTGCCTGGGAACCTCCAATGGAAGTTGGTTAACTCCTTACATGCCACCACTCATTTAGGGGAAAAGGCTTTCCAAAGATTACTAGAAAGGTCCTTCCGAGGAACAGGCCTCCAGATGACTATGAGGCAAGTGGTTTCCTCTTGCCTTATTTGCCAATTAAACAGCCCCCAAGGAGCTTAAAGACCCCAGCTGGCCCAGCCTGTCCAACAACGTGGGGCCTACCCAGGAGAGGACTGGCAGATAGACTTCACCCAGATGCCAGCTTCTCAAGGGTATAAATACCTATTAGTCATGATAGATACATTCACAGGATGGATTGAAGGCTTTCCCACCCAGACTGAGAAGGCTGAGGAAATATTAAAAAACCTGCTCCATGAATCATTCCAAGATTTGGTCTGCCCAGGTCATTACAAAGTGACAATGGGACATCATTTACTTCTAAGGTCACCCAAGGGGTCTCTAAAGCATTGGCATTACTTATATTCATTGTGCCTGGAGGCTTCAGTCTTTAGGAAAAGTAAAAAGAGCCAACCAGTTCTTAAAATCAGCAATAGGAAAGATAACCCAGACCTCCCTGGGGTGGAAGGAGGCTTTACCAAAGCTCTCCTCTGCACCTATATTGTCCCTAAGGAACAGGTTGGTCTTAGTCCTTATGAAATGCTATATGGGAGACCTTTTTTTATGTCAATGACCTCTTCCTAGATCCAGAGGCTCAGACCTTCTGGTCTTATACCATGGCTATTGGGCTAATTTCGACAGGATATATGCTTGTGGGGTGTCAACCAGGATCCAAAAGATTCTAAAGAGTCACCACTATATGCTCCAGGGACTCAAGTCCTAATTAAAGTCTGGAAAGATGGGTCCCCAAAGGCTCAGCTCCAGCCCATGAAAGGGCCCCTACCCTGTAAAACTTTTTACCCCCACAGCACTCAAGGTACTCATGAGTCAAGCCATAGAAGAAAACAGAAAAGGACGCTCAATACACCCGTGAGCCCTGGGAGATCTCAGACACCTATTCAGGACCACAAATGAGTGCCATTCTAATGAACAGCCCGAAAAGTAAGTTTCTGGGGAAAAGATTTCTCAGGATAGCTCTAAAGAGCCAACACAGGTTGGCAGGGGTTGTGGTCCTAAATAGACAGGAGATAGATCTCCTGATCCCTGAACAAGGAGGGACTTGAGCCATCTTGAATGAGACGTGTTGTTTCTGGGTAAGTACCTCCAGTTAAGTTAAAGAAAGTCTCACAGTCCTCAAGAAAAACATTCAGATCCTACAGGATCTCAAATAATGAGCTGGAGAGCTACAATCTCTCTTTGGTGGATCCTTCTTCTGACGAGGGGAATTTGGAGTTGGCCAATTCCCTTACTAATCCCTGTTATCACCATATTGATGTTGCTTATGATTGCTCCAGGTATTATCTATTGTTTAACCCATTTTGTCTCTGTTCAGGTCAATAAACTACAACATGCAGTGCCAGTTTAATAAGGTTATATAAAACTACACCTGACCACAGAAAATATCACTCACCCTCAGATGGACACCACTATAAGGACTCTGAGGCTTGAGACTAGCAAGAGGGGGAGGCCAATGCCCCTTGTCATCCTAGCTCAGCAGGAAGTAGCCAGAAAGACCTCCATGCCCCTGTTCGCAAAGAACTGGGCCTCCCATCTCTTGAGGGGGGAATGTTAGGCAGTTAGAATAGGAAAAAATGTGTCCAGAATGGTGGTGGCTAAAAGACAAAGAAGGGAAAATCTTGCGTAAATAGAACAAAGAAAAGTTCAAGGACTAGAATGAGAGCCTCAAGTGAAACAAACAGCCCTCCTGGCTAGACCAATTTACATAAGGTAAGCTCAGGTGGAGGAGAAAAAAAAACATATAAAAGGAGGAGCCAAAATTGAGCCTAGGGCCTCTCTTTTCTCTTCCAATCTTTCGGGTTGGACCACCCTCATGCCTTGAGGATGTATTTTCCTCTGCTTGCCAAATATAACTGAGCTATACCACTGGCCTATCCATCACTTCAAATTTTTGCTGTGGTGAGACAGAGGAGAGGAAATTACAAATTCCCCCAACACATCCTATAAGGGACATTTGAATATTTGCAAACTATGACTTCAATATCCAAAATATACAAGCAACTCATGGAATTCAATAGCAGGAAATAAATAAATAAGCCACGTTTAAACTGGGCAAATGTCCTGGATAGACATTTTTCCAAAGAAGGCATACAAATAGCCAACAGGCACATGAAAAGCTGCTCAGTATCACTAATCATTAGGAAAATGCAAATCAAAATCATAATGAACTATCACCTCACACCTGTTAAGATGGCTATTATCAAAAATACAACAGATAAAAGTGCTGGTAAGCATGTGGAAAAAAGAAAACCTTTGAAAACTGTTGCTGGGAATGTAAACAGCCACTATGAAAAATAGTATGGAGATTCCTCAGGAAATTAAAAACAGAGCTACCATAAGAACCAATAATCCCGCTTCTTGTTATACAAAGGGAATAAAATCACTACTACCTTAAAGAGATACCTACACCCCTATGTTCACTGCAGCCATAATCATGGTAGCCAACCTATGGAAAGAACCTTAATGTCTACTGACAGCTGGGTGGATGAAGAAGATGTGTGTGTGTGTGGAATAATATGTTGTTGTTTAATTGATAAATTGTGTCACACTCGTTTGCAACCCCATTGACTATAGCCCACCAGGTTTCTCTGTCCACAGAATTTCCCAAGCAAGAATGCTGGAGTGGGTTGCCATTTCCTTCTCCAGGGGATCTTCCCAATCCAGGGATTGAACTCAGGTCTCCTTCATTGGCAGGCAAGTTCTTTACTACTGAACCACCAGGGGAGTCATGGAGTAATATATACACAATGGAATAATATTAGTATCATTTAGTCTAAGAAGGAAATCCTGCTATTTGGGACAACATCAGTGAATGAATCTGGAGGGCATATGCTAAGTGAAAGAAGTCAGACAGAGGAAGACAAATGCTGCACGGTATCAGTTATATGTGAAATCTAAAAAAAAAAAAAAAAGAAGGTAATTAGATAGTAAAAGTACAGTCACCATGGGCTGTTAGGGAAGTGGAAAAAAGAAAGGATTGATCAAAGCTTACAAACTTTCAGTTATAAAGTAAATAAGGAATGAAGATCTAATGTATAACATGATAATTATAATTTAAAACTTTTGTGTAATTGAAATTTGCTATGACTTCCCAGATGGCATTAGTGGCTAAGAATCCACCTGCAAATGCAGGAGATGTAAGAGACATGGGTTCTTCGCATGGGAAGATCTCCTCGAGGAAGGTATGGCAATCCACTCCAGTACTATTGCCTGGAGAATCCTATGGACAGAGGAGCCTGGCGGGCTACAGTCCATGGGGTCGCAAAGAGTCAGACAAGAATGAAGTGACTTAACACAGCCCAAGAGAGTAGAACTTAAATGTTCACACACACACATACACACACAAAGGTAAATATGTGAGATAATTGAGGTACTAATTAACTCAATGGGAGTATCTTTTCACACTTTATATATATGTCAAATTCCCTGGTGGCTCAGACAGTTAAGCGTCTGTCTACAATGTGGGAGACCCAGGTTCAATCCTTGGGTCTGGAAGATCTCCTCGAGAAGGAAATGGCAATCCACTCCAGTACTATTGCTTGGAAAATCCCATGGACAGAGGAGCCTGGTAGGCTACAGTCCATGGGGTTGCAAAGAGTCGGACACGACTGAGCAACTTCACTTCACACTTTAAATATTACAATTTTATTTGCCAGTTAAACTCCAATAAAGCTGGAAAAGAAAATTGCTTCAAAATCATTAGCACAAAACTAAATTCACAGATTATTAGGTCTCCTCCTCGACCTTAGAAGGGTGCTGCATTATAAAGTTTTCCAAAGTTTCAGCTTCATTAGCTTCATAGAAAATCCACTTTCTACTAAGTTATAAACTCCACAAAATTATGTTTCTCAGTTATATTCCCAGCTCTTCACACACATTCAGGTCTGTTCTCCTGTCTTTCCTTCACACTCTCCACTGTGGAATTTTGTGGCTATTTTCTGTATGAGAGTTTACTTAATGTTCACCAGGAAACACTGAGCCCCTTCTGAGAATCTGATTTATTTTTTAACCCTACACACAAATATTGGAATAAGATTTTAATCTGTTTCACATATGCATTACTCAGTCTTTTTTTTAAGAGCATAGATATTATTTTAAAAATCAATTGAGAGGTTTAAACAATAATATTCAATGTTTATTGAATAAGCACTGAAGTATTGAATACGTATTAGTAAGTATTGAATCAGATAGTTCCCTTAATATGTTAACTTATTTGATTCTCACAAAATCACCCTGTAGAGTAGGTTCCATTACTCTTCCCACTTTGCAGATGAGAAATGCAAAGCGCAGAGGAATTAAATAACTTTTCCCAGTTGGAAGCAGTGAGTAAATAATTGGGCCAAAGTTTTCATCTCTGCAGCCTGGTACCAGAATCTGTGCTCTTCCCTGTCTGGTCACTGTATTGTTTCCTGTGAGTTTATCTACATTATAAAATTTTCAGTGTGATAGATGCCAAGCACACAGACCTTCATTTGTAGGCATTTTAATGAACAGTTAAGAAATGAGTTTTGGCTTCCTTAGTAGCTCAGCTGGTAAGGAATCTGCCTTCAATGAAGAAAACCCTGATTCAATTGCTGAGTCAGGAAGATCCCCTGGAGAAGGGAAAGGCTACCCACTCTAGCATTCTTGAGTTTCCCTTGTGGCTCAGATGGTAAAGAATCCGCTCACAATGTGGGAGACCTGGGTTTGATCCCTGGGTTGGGAAGATCCCCTGGAGAAGGGAATAGGCTACCCACTCCATTATGCTGGCCTAGAGAATTCCATGGACTGTGTAGTCCATGGGGTCAGCATGGCAACCACTCCAGTGTTCTTGCCTGAAGAATCCCCATGGAGCCTGGTGGGCTACAGTCCATGGGATCACAAACAGTTGGACATGATGGAGCAACTTTCACTTTCACTTTCAAGGAATGAGTTTACAAAGAGAGAGAAAGGCTTGTGAACTAGGAACCTTTTATTTATCTATTTATTTATTTATTTTTTTTGGCTTCCTGGCTAACTCAGTGGAGAAGAACCTGCCTTCCAATGAAGGAGATACCAGTTTGGTCTGGGTAGGGAAGATCCTTTGGAGAAGGAAATGGCAACCCAATCCAATATTCTTGCCTGGATAATCCCATGGACAGAGGGGCCTGGCAGGCTATAGACCATGGGGGTCGAAAAAGAACTGGATTTGTCGGAAGCGTCTTCTCACAGCACAGTGACTAAGGTCATCTGCATTCCTCTCCCGTCACTCCTTCCATCTTAGCGGCTAAACAACAACAAACCATTTTTTGAGTCTCGCTGATATATGAGTGTAACTATGCTTGGCAGACCTTTCCCTTTTACAATCCCTTGAGTATGCTCCCAGTTCCTTTCTAGAGGTGAAAAGTATCAGAATTGATGATAGAATCACACAGACCATCTTCTGATTGCTTTGGAGAATACAAAAGAGGGTATGCTGGCACTGCTCAGCATCCCACAGGATGCGATGGCTAGAATTATGCCATTTCTGTCTTCTCATGACCAAATATGCTCCTGACTCCATATGCCCCATTTATCTATTTTTTTTTTTTAATTTGTGTCCTGTGGACCTCACTTTAAGGCAGATTTTGTAACACAGATGTTTTCAGAGGACAGGGATGTAAGATTAATAGTGGAAATTAGGGCAGAGTAAAACCGTGAGGAATGGTGGAAAATGTGGAATTGATAATTTGTATTTTATCACCCTAAAGGCATTCAGATTCAATGTAAAAACCAAACAGCAAATACCTTACTAACCAGACAAATCCACCAACCAGATACAACTTATCTTCAATCAACCACTGTTAGTCAGTCCATTTCTATTATATGTCTTCTTTCCCCCTTTTCCCATAGCTGAACCATTTCTTCCAACTCCAATAGTGAAATCAGGCTATTTAAGCAGAATAATGGCATCCCAAGGATGTGCATACCATAATCCCTCAGAAACTGTGAATATATTATTTACTTTGCTAATGAAATAAGGTTGGGAGCCTTAAATACATTATGCTGAATTACAAGGATGGACTCAAGTCTAATCCTAAAAGTTTTAGGAGCAGAGAAATATGTCTAGCTGGAAGAAGCAGAAGTCAGAGATACTCAAAGCTAAGCAAAACTCGACAGCCGATTGCTGGTGTGAAAATGGAAGGAGTGATGACGAGAAATGCAGATGGGCTTGGGAAACTGGGAGTGGCTCTCGTGTGGATGGTTAATAAGGCAGCATCTCACGCCTACAGCCACAAGGACCTGGGTTCTGCCAGAGCCCGAATGAGCTCAGTGCTGCTCTTCTCTGGAGCCTCCAGAAAGGAACGCAAGCTTGCAGGCACCTTGATTTCCTCCCTGTGATATGCTAAGGTGAGAATCAGCTGAGTCCCACAGCAAATTCAGGTAACAAATGGGTGTTGTTTGAAACTTCTATATTTTTGTACTTCGTGATAGCAGTCCTAGAATTCTAATATACAAGTCACAGTATCTACTTGCTTTGGCTTACAAAGTATCATCTCAGAATTGAGTCAGATGTTGATGAAATCAATTAATATCTGCTGGCCCCACAGGGCTACATGGGAAATGGGAGCTCTATGAGGGGACAGAAGTCTCAGACAATAAGTATGGAAACAGCATTTTTGTCTCTGCGTTGGTGCTGGTTGTGGCCCGTTTTCCTCCTGAATTATATTTAAAAAATACTCTTCACTAAAGATAAATAGATTTTTTGAGAAACTCTGGCCTGTCTTGTACTATGCCTTTATTTCCCCCTGTTTTTACATTTAATCTTTCAAAGTTATCAGGTATTATTTATTTGCAGCTTTCAAAGACAATACCTGCAGAACAGCCCAGTTACAAGTAGTGTGTGTATACGTGTGTGAGTACGTCCTTAGCTGTGTCCGACTCTTTGCAGCCCATGGACTGTAGACTGTCAGTTCCTCTAGCAGTTGTGGCTGCTTCGTTAGCGAAGCAATTGGAAGTCAGGCTCAAACACCACTGGCTCTCAGCTAGGGTGTGATATCTCTCAATCCTGTGTAAAAGCTTTTCCATTTTCATACATATGAAAGCGATCCCTCCCCAGCATCTATAACTCGATTTCTTGTTGTCAATTGAAAATTTGGAGCATCAGAACACTTATTTAATTTCTATGGGGCATTCGTTATTTTATTAAAGAGTTTATAATACAAAAGACATGCACTAATCTCATGTGGAATGAAATGACTTCATGTATTTGTTAGAATATCATCTACTACTGCAAAGAAGCAGTCTGCATCAGTATGTCTCTGCCCCTCCAGCCAATTTCCACTGTTCCGTACTCCCAAGTCACACTATTTTAAACTTGAAAGCTTACCTCAATGAGATTACTGATTTTTCTGTCACTAGATTATAAACTCCATGAGAGCAAAGACCATTGCAGCTTCTGGAATACCCTTTGGAATATATAGAGTAAGAATTCAATGCATATTTATAGAAAAAGTAAACACTGAAATTCCATTATTTTAAAATAGAAGAATCATTATTATATGGTTTTATTGGCATGGAATCTTGCCTGAACGTTACTTACCTGATAACATTTGTGTGTAGGTTGGAGGGGGAATAGTTACCGGAAATCCTGAATATTCAAGCTGGTATTCACTCCTTGCTACGCACCCTTGGAGTCCTCTTTACTTTTGCCTCATTTCTTTTGTTGTTTTTCTTTAGTTGCTTACCTGCGGTTTTGTTTTGTGTTTTTGCGTCCTTTTTGTTTGATGACTTTGTTAAGGTTGGAAAAAGGAATATGATGAGAAGCTATAATGAAGCCAAGTGGAAGTTTGTCTGCTTAACCTGAGTGCAGAGCCCCACTGACCTATACAGAATTTGAGCAGGCGGAGGAGACTCAAAGAGGTAGCCCTCACTTGCATCTTCTGTCCTTTCATGCACTATACAAGCTGAAGAGGGGCACAGAGTGGTCCTTTCTCGGTGGATGTTTTCATGGGCAGCGGCCTAATGTTGATTTTAGGCAAATGTCTAAGATGGCCGTTGACCTTTGTATTTAATTTTATCTATGTATTTATTTTCGACTGTGCAGGCTCTTTTGCTGTGGCACACAGCTCTCCGCTGCTGCTGGCAGGCTTCCTCTAGCCGCAGTGAGCAGGGGTGACGTGCTTTCTCCAGTTGCATTGCTCAGGCTTCTCACTGTGGTGGTTTCTCTTGTCGCAGAGAGCAATCTCTAAAGTGTGGGCTCAGTACTGGTGGCACCTGGGCTCTGTTGCCCAGAGGCATGTGAGATATTAATTCCTGGACCAGAGATTGAACCCTTGTTTCCTGCACTGGAACACAGATTCTTCACCACTGGGCCACCAGGAGGTACCTCGATATTCTTTTGCTTGAGCTCATGTCCTAGCTCTAGAGCCCCGCTTCTTCCTTCCTCCACTCTGACGTCTGCCTGTGGAGGCTTCAGATGGAATAGCCCTCACCACCTGCCATTTTAATTTTAGGTATGTTTGCTGGTTTTTTCTTTGTGGCTTTCTTCACTCTTTGGCTTTCCTGACCGTGTTGCTTCAGAGTGGGTTTCTCAACTCTGGTCTCGATCCAGCAGAATTCAAATTCCCATTCAGCAGCAAACCTATCCTATTGCAGGAATTCAACCAGACCCCAGTGCTTTTAAGTGACTTAAATGAATTTCTCAAAGAACAACTTGAAAGGTGTCCATGTGGCCAGAGCATCAGGCAAAGGCTGAATCAGTGTGACTGTGTTCTGAACTGTCAAAAGGACCTAACTGCATAAGCTATATGGCAAATGTGATCACTTTGGAGGAAAAAAAAAAAAAAAGAAAGAAAGAAATGCATGGTGCATGGCATGAGTTAAAAAGTAAAATGATCATATCATAAAAAGTTTCATTATGTGGAAATGGAGATTTTACCTTATGTTCAAAACATAACTCATGAATGTATATTATCCTAAAAGTGCTCATTATTTCTCATGGACTGTACAAAGCAAGTGCAAATGAGCAGATGTATAAGGACATCTGCCATACTTGAATAATCACATTCAATAAAGTGCTAAGGGTAAAGAATTATTATTAATAAAGCCTCCTCCTTTCAGTATTTACCCTTAGAGGGCTACTGCTTCTATAGGTATTGTGATGAGAAAAGAATACAAGATTTTGAACAAAGACTATCTCTTCCAATTCTGTCCATAGCTGGTAGAGTCCCCCTGTAATAATGCAAATGTCTGTTCTGAAACACTGTTTTCTCCAGAAGTTCTCTTTCCACCATCCACCACCATCATGATGTTTTCATCATCTGCTTCTACCGATTTTGTTGCTGCTTCTGACTCAAAATTTTAAGGAGATGAGTGAATTGATAAATGGATGAATGGATGCATGCTAACACAATTGTCCTATTCTGACTGGATGGAAGTCACTCAGATGGCATGGATGGAGAATGTGAGACAGGATAGGGCTCTTCTTTGCCTATGTTAATGAAACTCTGTCCTGTTATGACTCAGTGATTCTGCCAACTGATGGGAAACAGACAGCTGTGGTGAACAGTGAGGAATTTTAAGATAGTTTGCAGTTTATTTTTTTAATGTATAAATTTACTTATTTTAATTGGAGGTTAATTACTTTATAATACTGCAAACTATAAACGCATGATTGCAGTTTAAGTTATGTGACTAAAAAATGCAAGTCAGAGTATTTGACTTTTTAGCTCAATGGACTTATCTTCCTAGTAAATATATTATTTTTTTCTAAACAAATAAACAAATACTTATGAGTGGAAGTGACTTTAAAAAATCAGAAAAACTGAAATCTCCCTTTTTCTAATTGAAACTTCTGACCAGCAGTTTCACTCTTTGAGGATAACCATTATGAATAATCTTTGATGTATCTTTCTAAGAATATCTGTAAGCACACATAAGCATGTTCTGTTTATTGTGTGTGTGTATCTTTTCTAATTTACTCTAGTGCATGTGTGTGTGTGTTTAGTTGCTCAGTTGTGTCTGACTTTTTGTGGCCCCATGGTCTGTAGCTTGCCAGGCTTCTCTGCCCATGGCATTTTTCCAGGCAAGAATACTAGAGTGGGTTACCATTTCTTACACCAGGAGATCTTCCCCACCCAGAGACTGAACCCACTGTTCTTGGGTCTCCTGCGTTGGCAGGTGGATTCTTTATCACTGAGCCACCTGGGTAATGGGATTGTATTAAAGATGGTATTATGTATTTTGATATTATTAGTTAACATTGCGTTTTATAAATTATTTTATATTCCCAAATCAGACCCACTTCATTTTTATACTTTTGGAATATATTTCAATCAAATTCAAAACAATAGTAAAAATTAAATTTTACCTGACCCCTCCACCACATCTAGAAAAATCTACAGTATTTTTAAAACTTTGTTTACTTTAAATTCTTGGGTGGTTACTTTCAAGTCACTGAATTATATGAGCAACATATATTATTACCTTTAGACAGAACCCTCGTGTACTATGGCTGGTGACAGTGGTGTAGCCATAATGGTGTGTGTATGCTTAGTCGCTCAGTCATGTCCGATTCTTGTGACCCCATAAAAAGTAGCCTGCTAGGCTACTGGGATTCTCCAGGCAAGGATATTGTTGCCATTTTCTGTGCCAGGGGATCTTCCAGACCCAGGAATCGAACCCAAGTCTCCTGTAACAAAATCTTGCTAATATTACATAAGTGAGAATTATGTCTGTTAGCTTCAATACACATTCTGGGAAGTAAATCTCTACCTTCTATTCTTTCCCCTGGCCAAAAAGATGATTTTCAAAGTGGCCTTGAAAACCATATATTGAATATAGCGGAACTGTCATAGTCGTGGCCTCTGAATGGCCATATGGAGAAGAGCCGCATATCGATCAGGAAATTTGAGTACGACAAGAGAAGAAAATAAGCTTCTATCTCTTTTGAACCCTAGCATTTTGGGAATGTCTATATGACAATATCTTATCTTTTTACTCTAAGAAATAAAATCTTTTTTTAATCTTTCTCCTATCCATCCCTTTCTTCCTTTCCATCAGCTATAATGTGTGTAGAACACATAACTGACGTCCTGCCCATGTCTCCCCGGTACTCGTGGTGACACATGTTTCCTGTTGCGTGATCCTGCCATTTCAGTCTCATGGCTTCTCTCATTATACAGTTAGTGCCCTAGGAACAGTCCTTGGCCAATGATGGATGAGAGTTTGAAGACTGATACTTCAGTTTTCCTGACCCTTCGGAAGGATAATTTCAAGTTTCTCAGCCAGACTGCATTTTAATTGCCCAAATCAGTAACTTGCTTGATAACAGTCTGTATTTGGCTTCCTTTCCTTATTTGTCTTTCTTCCTCTTCCCCCTGCCAGTAAGTCTTGGGTGTGATTCTTAAATAATCTTCTTGTCCTTCTATCTTCTTCATGGGGTATGCTGTTGAGGAACTCAACTTAGGAGAATACCAGAAGTTGTCCCCTCAATGTGAAATACTGGAAGAGGAGAGCTTACTAGTCAGATAGTAGTAAGAACTCCATCACCAACTTGATGAATGAGCAATTTAGAATGAATTTATTAAACAAGTGCAAAAAATACTATCTGACTATGTTTCTTGGAAGGTCCCAGAGGACTCTCCTTTTACTAAAAGGATAAGAAATTTAATATTGATGAGAAGCATAGTGGTGACTATTTCTGTAGGCTTCCATTGATGATGGAAGATGCTTGTATGGAGCTTGTCTCCCTGGGGTCAATGTGGATAATAAAATCATGGCATATTTGATGTCAGATGGCAGCCCTCAGTCAACAGCAGCAAAGTAGATATCATTATTATGATGGGCAGCAAGGTCAGAGCAGCATGCAGGGACTGACTTTGGAGGCTCTGTCTTATTTGAGAGACCACAGATCTCCTGTGACTGAGATAGATGGGTAGCAACAGTAAGGGTATAACTTGACTTGTATCAGGGTCAGGAAACTACAGTCTGCGGGTCCAAGCCAGTCACTTGCCTGTGGAACAGAAGCAGTCCATTTGTTTGCCTATGGTTTATGGCCATCTTGTGCCACAGTGGCAAAGTTAAGTAGGTTCAACAGAGACTGTGTGACCTGAAAAGCCATAAAATAATTTTTTGTGTGGCCCTTTCCAGAGAAGTTTGATGATCCCTGACCTATACAATCAAAGGAGGTCAAGAACAAGTGAGAAGATTGATGGCAGTCTCTGCAAGGGAAAACCACAGTCCTTGTTCCCAAAACCTAGCCAGTTTTCAGTCAGGGTTATTGATCAAAGGGGTGGAAGAACACTGCAGAAAGAATATACATAAAAGACACATTCAATAGCCATTCTCCCATTCCTTTTCCTTTAATATAGTAGCATACATTGAAGAAAGTAGAAATACTCAAATATTTTGAGAGCACTTAAGTACAGGTTCTGAGCTGACTTTCACACCTGAAGATTCAAGCATCAACTGCCCACCTTGTGAAGGTGGATGCACAGAGGCCGGTGGCAAAGTCCTAGCCCACGTGCACTTCACAGATCTCCAGCATAGTCATTTCTCTGGTCCGTGAGGGCATATTCATGTGCGATAAACTTATTAGATAATGGACATTTCACATTGCTGACGAGCGCTCCTTGTCACTTACCACTGTTATTAACTCTAAGCTCACAAGTGCATCCTCTTTGAGGGTTCCTTAAGGCCAGCTGATGGGGGTGCAAAACACCTGGGTCTGGATCTGGATGGATTGACTGATGCAAGTGAAGACAAGATTACCGCCATCACACAGTCACTGCTTGGAGGGGCCCTGGAAGACAGCGGTGAGGGAAAAGTCTCCCACTAAACAGAACTTCATTCAGTGTAACTTGTCACCAACTATATGTGAAGAAAGAAGTGGTTTAAGGTACAAAAACCCCTGGGAAGTGGTGAATAGCTTTGTAGGTTTTTCAGGGATCTGGAAAGTGCAAGAATAGAACATTGGAGACAAGGAAATACACAAGAGGCGTGAAGATGGATGGGAGTGGCACAAAGATCTGTGCATCTTCTTATTTCATAACAATTCATACTCTAGAGTACCAATTTCAGAGGCACCACTAAAAGCAGATGGACATAATTACTAATTTAATTTATGCTAGCCAGCTTCTGCTTTTCTGCTCTAGTATTTGCACATTTGGCTCATGAATGGAAAAGCTGTTATGGTTGGGATAATGTCTATCTATAGGCTAAACAGCATGGGTTCTCTTTCACCAAAAGTAACTTGCTGTTGAATGTCTAACCAGTCAGCTGTGAGATTAATACTAAACCCTCATCTTTTGAAGAATCCAGCAAGTTACTTGGTGTCTAGTTGATTATACGAACAGCAAACCACCTGTATTGAGATTGATGTGTATCTGTGTATACAGTACCTCAGCTAGCAGACTTGTCAGAGGGCTAACAAAGTTTCTGATTATACTTTGAAAAGACATCACCTAGGATGAAGGACTCACTGTAGGACTGAGGAGTTAGAGCAAGGAGCGCATGACCATGGGATCCACAGTTCAGGAACTGTTGATCACATACCGTCTCAGTAGGGTCTGTCAAAAGTGCACATAAGGTGTCAGCTGGAGAAAGAAAAGGCTACCCACTCCAGTGTTCTGGCCTGGAGAATTCCATGAACTATATAGTCCATGGGGTCGCAAAGAGTCGGACACGACTGAGTGACTTTCACTTCACTCACTCACTGGGGAGGATGTTTTGCAGTATTAGTTGCCTTTTGCACATTGTCCTTTAAGTTGCTGTATATTCTTTGAAGCCCAGGTTACCTGGTGTTTCAGATGGTAAAGAGGAGATGTGGGTTCTATCTCTGGGTCAGGAAGATCCTCTGGAGGAGAGCAGGGCAACCCACTCCAGTATTCTTGCTGGGAAAACCCCAAGGACAGAGGAGTCTTGTGGGCTACAGTCCATGGGGTTGTGCAAGGAGTTAGACATGATTTAGCAACTAAACTACCATTACAATATACTTTGAATCAATTGCTATTCTGTGAGATTGTGATGCAAATAGATTATCTAAATGAGCCTGTGAAACAAATAGAAGTAGAAGGCCTTCCATTGACCATTACTTCTGTGTATCCAGCTGGGGAATTTGTGTTTCCTGTACGTGCAGTGTAGTCTTTACAGAACTCATATCTCAGTTCCTGGGTGGGATGTGAGAAGGGGAAGGGCCTGCAACTAGGGGCATAATAAATGTTGAACTAAATTTAAAGTCAAAGCTGCCACCACGTCATTTTAGGTTCCTCATGCCAATTGTGTGTGTGTGTGTGTGTGTGTGTGTGTGTGTGTGTGTGTGTGCTGTGTGCATGCTCAGTTGCTCAGTCATGTCTGACTCTTTGTGACCCCATTGCCTGTGGCCCCCTAGGCTCCTCTGTCCATGAAACTTTTCAGGCAAGAATCCCAGAGTGGGTTGCTACTTCCTCTTATCGGGGATCTTCCCAATCGAGAGACTGAGCCTGTGTCTCCAACATTGACAGGTGGACTCTTTGCCACTGAGCCACCTAGGAAACTCCATGCCAACAGACCAGCAGACAAATAACAGAGTTACTATATTGGCAGAAATAATTGACCTGGCTACTATGCAGACACTGGGCTGCTATAACCTATTGGGGCAGAGAGGAATAAGTGTTTCAGGACTCAGGGGGTTCAGCGAGTCACCTTTTGCTGTTTTCATGCCCAGTGATAATTACCGCAACTGAGGCCTGACAAGAACAAGATGACTAGGGGATCAGACAGCTAGTTATAAAGGTGTGAGATAACCAAGCAAGTGATCTAGAATGGAAGGGTGTCCAAAACAGGAGAATATAGAAAGACTGATAAAGAAGGGAGAGAAGGAATACAGAGGATAGGAGCTTATCCCATTAAGCCTCTCACCTTATAAGTCTTTTTTCTTTCCTTTCAGATGAATTTTGCCACTGACTTCGAGAAGTGATGACACATAGTGAAGCTATATCAGCATTAATTCATGGAATGGAAGTGATAGCTCAAGTGTTTGAAAGCACATGTAACATCTTTGTAAAGATGTTTCCAAAGCATAGATGCATTTTCTTGGTGCACAGTATTAGTTTTTCTTTGGTGTGGGTCTATGGTAATGGTTTTTCTTAGGGTTTGTTCTTAAAAATGTTTTTATTTCACATTTATTTTTAAATTATGTGTGTTTGTGTAGATGTATTTTGGGAAGGGTGAATCATGGAAACTACACAGTTGAGTATAAAAGAAAGAATAGGGAGCAGTTTGGTAAAGCAAGTGAAGAGACAAAGAGGAAAAAGTATTTCTTGTGGGTGGCATGTGCCAAGATAAGAAAGAAAAGAATGTTGCATTTGAGGAGTTATATCACTTAATAGCTTTTTATAAGACAGAGATGAGGGACTGAGATGGACATGAACAAAGGCAAGAGTTTATCTAGGATCAGGTTGTGAAAGATCTTGTATCCAATGCCTGAGAGTTTAGCAGGATATTCGAGATCCAGGTAGAGTAGTTGAATGATTATCGCAGAAGAGTGACATAAGAAGTGACTTTTAAAAAGATAACTGTGACTAGAGGGCAGGGGCTACATTAGAAGCAAGCAAAACAAGAATTAAGAAAAAAAGCTGTTGAAATAATTGTGAAGGAAGATAGAGATGGTAAAGAGATAAATGGAAACTTTTAATGCACATATTAAAATTGGAGGATTGATATGAATTCATTTTCCTTCAGGCGTGGTGGGTGTTGGAATTGAGAGTGAAGTTAAGAACAACTTCCAGAATTTAGGAATAGGGAAAACTACATGAACAGTCATGGCACTGGATAAGATACAGAAGATAGGAGAAAGATCAGCCTGCTTGGCAGCAATATGACAGGTCCATTTCTTATTTTCTTGATATGAGGGGCCCAGCTGGAATTATCCAAAATACAGTGTGATTAAAAGGGCATCAGAGAAATCAGGACTGGAAATATGATTTTTGAAATAGTAACTACAATTGAGACTTCCCAGGTGCTGCTGGTGGTAAAGAACCCTCCTGATAAAGGAGGAGACATAAGAGATGGGGCTTCCATCCCTGTGTTGGGAAGATCCCCTGGAGGAGGGCATGGCAACCTGCTCCACGATTCTTGCTGGGAGAATCCCGTGGACAGAGGAGCCTGACGGGCTACAGTCTATGGGGTCTCAAGCGTCGGACGTGATTTAGCCACTAAATCACCACCAATGAAGAATGGAGGAGACTCATTAACAAAGAAAGAATCACAGAGGAGAGCTGAGAAATACGTTTCCTTGAACACCAACATTTAAAAGTACTGAGAAAGGAGGAGGAAGAAACCTCAGAAGATGTCTTGAAGGAGTAGTTAGAGGGATAAGAAGAAATCCAGAGAAGAATGGTGACTAAGAACTCAGGAGAATTTCAAAGAGAAGTTAGTGGTCAAGAGCATGAAATGTTTCAGAGAAACTGAATTCAGTAAGAATTGTCAGATGCTTCTTAAATATGTAGCACCTAGAAATTCTGGGAGAACAATTTTCATGGCTGGCAGATTCAAACATAGTGGGCTGAATGGGAGGTAAGAAAGTGCCCTCCAGGTGCTAACAACGCAAGAGCAGAGAGACAAAGGATGTGGGATGTGCTCCTCTAAAGCATGTGGGAGTCAATAAGAGAAGATAAAAATTGAGCTGAAATGATTGTATCTTTTTGATACATATATTAGTTTTCTTTTTAAAGATGTTTTTGATGTAGACCATTTTAAAAGTCTTCATTGAATTTGTTACAATATTATTTCTATTTTCACTTCAGTTCAGTTGATTAATCATGTCCGACTCTGAGACCACATGGACTGCAGCACGCCAGGCCTTCCTGTCCATCATCAACTCCCAGAGTTTACTCAAACTCATGTCCATTGAGTCAGTGGTGCCATCCAACCATCTCATCCTCTGCCGTCCCCTTCTCTTCCTGCCTTCAATCTTTCCCAGCATCAGAGTCTTTTCCACTGAGTCAGCTCTTTGCATCAGGTGGCCAAAGTACTGGAGTATCAGCTTCAACATCAGTCCTTCCAATGAATATTCAGAACTGATTTACTTTAGGATGGACTGGTTGGATTTCCTTGCAGTCCACGGACTCTCAAGAGTCTTCCCCAACACCACAGTTCAAAAGCATCAATTCTTCCGCACTCAGCTTTCTTTATAGTCCAACTCTCACATCCATACATGACCACTGGAAAAACCATAGCCTTGACTAGATAGAACTTTGTTGACAAAGTAATGTCTCTGCTTTTTAATATGTTGTCTAGGTTGGTCATAACTTTCCTTCCAAGGAGTGCGCGTCTTTAAATTTCATGGCTTTAGATTTCATGTTACAAACTTGTGTCCATAGTTATTCAGGCACTCCGTCTACCAGGTCTAATCCCTTGAATCTATTCGTCACCTCTACTCTGTGTGTTAGTTGCTCAGTCGTGCCTGACTCTTTGCGACCCCATGGACTGCAATCCACCAGGTTCCTCTGTCCATGAGATTTTCCAGGCAAGGATACTGGAATGGGTTTTATTGCATAATTAATTGCAATAATTAATTTCAGTACTTCCATAATAATCCAATAGTTCAAACTTATGTTTTGTTTTTTACCTTGTAAGAATAGTGAAGAACATGAAGAAAATCTCAATGCAGACATAATGTGAAATTACCTACTTGCTTGATTAAAAAAAAAACAGAAAAATGCAGTCTTCTTTCAGTTATCTGTTTGTAGCTTGTTGGTTTTGTGGGTTTTATCACAAATGTTCATTCCCACATGTTAATATCCTTGTGCTCCAGCCTTCTGCCTTCTTTCTTCCCTTAGAGCATGCTGCTGAGGACAAAAATGCATGATAATATTAACATAGGAAATAATTGGCAACGTAAATCTGTTCACCATACATGTTCTAAAGGCATTAAAGGTATATTTTAGTTACTGATAAAATGCTCTTTGTCTGTGGATGTGTCTTATGTAGTTAATATATTTGATGCCAGAAACTAATCAGCTGATAAAGCTGCTGGAGAAGTTCAGTTGTGCCTGAACTTATTTAGGCCCTTGTCTGACTTTGTCTCCAGTTCTTACTGGACTGCGTAACTTGGGAAAAGTGACTTAACCTCTCTGGGTTTCATTATTCTCAATTGTAAAATTTGGGGGTTTTTATGAATGGAAAATTAGATAATGCACTCATGCAAGAAGCTTATCATAGTGCCTGGAACTTAACAGAGTAATGATAAATTAAATTTCATCTGCTCCTCTACTGCTCTTACAGTATGTCTGGAAGGTTTCTTCCCACATAGAGGGTAGTAAGAAAGCCTCTGCTCAAAAATCTCTGCCGACTTGTGCTCCAGAACCACAGGAGTTTTGCTTGCTTTGCCTCCCAGCCTTTATTCTGAGCCTTTTCTCTATCCCTCGGTGACTAGTTCCTATTCTGTTGCCTGGTTCCCATTTTCTGCCTCACTACCCAGTTTCATTAAATTGATGCTTCGGTTTTAACATCAGTTTGGTTTTTCTCCGGCTTTCTCCCTGGCTGTCATTATTTAGAACTGCCTCTATTCATGCACTGTCACTCCCGTGTCAACCCTGTCATCTCTGCCAGATTTGGATCCCATGACTCCAGGCTTTGGCTAGCACCGTATCTCATTTTTCCAGGAAGGGAGTTTGAATGCAAGTGTTAGTGAGATGCTTTAATGTAACATTTATCTATAAGAAGAGAGTCTCATTGTATTGGTTTGCTTAACATGTGAGTTTTCAGGAAAATCACACTTACTCTTTATATAATTCTCAGATCACCACCTCCATTGCCCTTAGCTATGCCTCTCTGTAATTTTCATAATCTTATGAGCAGGTACTGATTAATAGGAAAAACTTTGAGGAGGACATATTCATTTTGCCTTCTCAATAAATATTTATTATGCAATTTATATTATGCCAAGGGCACTGGATAGTTTATTGGTTCTTAGCCCCACACTTACTATTTTCTCTTCTCTGTATTATTAAAACAAGATGGCTACAAAGGGCATTTCCCAGACTACTTTACCAGCTGAGTTTCAGTTAAGTTTTATGGGTGGCCTTCCTGGTGGTTCAGATGGTAAAGAATCTGCCTGCAATGCTTAAGACCTGGGTTCTATCCCTCGGTCAGAAAGATCCCCTGGAGAAGAGAATGGTAAGCTACTCCAGTATTCTTGCCTGGAGAATCCCATGGACAGGGGAACTTTGTGGGCTACAGTCCATGGGGTCACAAAGAGTTAGACACAACTGAGCAACTAAGACTTTCACACTTTCACTTTGTGAGTGGATGCATTGATCAGAGAATAGATGACAAGAGGAAGGGGGACAGCATTTACTTTTGGCTCCAGCAGGAGCATACTACTCATATTTGAGAAATTAAAGGAGCCCAGCATATCTGGAGTAGAGAAAGAGTGAGTGGAGAGGAAGTATGAAAAGACTTGAGACAGCTGTTGTTCAGACAGTCGCTCAGTCATCTGTCTCTGCAACCCCATGGATGGCAGCATGTCAGTTCCCTGCCCTTCACCATCTCCTGGAGCTTGCTCAAACCCACCTCCACTGTGTCAGTGATGCCATCCAACCATTTCAGCCTCTGCCACCCCCTTCTCCTCCTGCCCTCAGTCTTTCCCAGCATCAGGGTCTTTTCCAATGAGTTGGCTCTTTGCATCAGGTGGCCAAAGTATTGGAGCTTTAACTTCAGATCAGTCCTTCCAATGAATATTCAGGACTGATCTCCTTTAGGATGGACTGGTTTGATCTCCTTGCAGTCAAGACTCTCAAGAGTCTTCAGCACCACAATTTGAGAGCATCATTTCTTTGGCACTCAGCCTTATCTATGGTCCAACTTTCATGTTAGGTGGCTGGTTAGCTCAGTTGGTTAGACCATGGTGCTGATAACACCAAGGTTGTGGGTTCAGTCCCCATATGGGCCAGAAATGCAAACTTCAGACAGTTAGGAGACACCAAAACAGATATATATAGGGCCATGGTGGGTGTTGATAATCACTTTGGATTTTATTCAGTCTTATGGGAAGCTATTAAAAGGCTTGGAACGGAGGACAGATACAATGTTTTGTGCACTGAGAGAGAAATTGGTAACTTTGTGAAAAGTAGTCTGTAGGGATGTAGAAGCAAGAGCATACCAAGGAGATGGTTTGGAGGTCATGTTGATCAGGCTGGATAGTAGCATGTGCAAAGTGTGCTGTGGGTTGAGGCAACTCCCACATCATCAATTGATGAAAATATCATCAATTTCATGGCACCTCCATGTCAACAAGGGCTTCTATAATTGCTAAAGAAAGGAGAAAAAAATGATCTATTGAGCCAGCAGTGGTGATTAAGTGACTTTATCTGAAAATGAAACAAATCACATGCATATATTTTACTTGCTAAGGCAAATCACATGTCAAGCAGGTGACATGTGGGTCTTTGTACCCACAAGTAAGGGAGAAATAAATATTTTTTAAACAAAAATTATACTTTCCACAGAGGACATTTCAGTAATCTAGAGAAAACAGAATGATACTGGCAGTGGAACTGCTGGGGAGTGGTTCAGATATGACTCAGAATACAACCTGATAGGAGAATTGAAAGATGTGCTAAATTGGAGGCGGGATGTTAGAAAAGTAGAATACTCAAGGGTGACTAGAATTAATGACTTTAGTAATGAATGAACAGAGATGTCTTTCTGTGATGGGAAACCTTGAGGAACAGCAAGTTTGGATATGTTACATTTGAGATGGTGACTAGGCATTCAAGTGGAGATGTCATCATGAGCCTAATACTCAGAAGAGAGGATCATGCCTGAAACATACATGTGGGAGAGACAAACAGAAGTAGAAGGAATTGAGATTATCATATCAAGTGAAGTCAGACAAAGACAAATGTCATATGTTATTGCATATATGTAGAATCTAAAAAAAAGGTACAAATGAACTTATTTACAAAACAGAAATCTAATCACATATATAGAAGACAAACTATGGTTACCAAAGGGAAAGACGGGGGGGACAAATTGGGAGATTGGGATTAACATATACACACTGCTGCTGCTGCTGCTGCTGCTGCTAAGTCACTTCAGTCGTGTCAGACTCTATGTGACCCCATAGACGGCAGCCTACAGGCTCCCCCGTCCCTGGGATTCTCCAGGCAAGAACACTGGAGTGGGCTGCCATTTCCTTCTCCAATGCATGAAAGTGAAAGGTGAAAGTGAAGTCGCTCAGTCATGTCTGACTTAGCGACCCCATGGACTGCAGCCTACCGGGCTCCTCCGCCCATGGGAGTGGGGTGCTATTGCCTTCTCCAATATACACACTACTTACATATAACAGAAAACCAATAAATACCTACTGTATATTACAGGAAACTCTACTCAATACTCTATAATGACTTATATGGGGAAAGAATCTAAAAAAGAGCATATACATATATATATATATAACTGATTCAATTTACTGTACAGCAGAAATTAACACAATATTGTGAATCAACTGTACTCCAAAAAAAATTAAAAACAAACAAACAAACAAAAAAAGCGAAAAGGAGACCATGTTAAAATAGAATTTTTTAGGATTTTTCGGTAGCCATCAGATAAGATGATAATGGTTTCAACTGTAACAGTGATAAGGGTTAAAAAAATGTTTTCATGTTTGAACATATTCAAATGAGGCACCTATGGATATTGAGACCATTGAGGGAGAGAGAAGAAATCAAAAGTGAAGACAGTATCTTGGAAAAAATGCACACACTTAGAAAGGAACAAGACAGTTTAGAGAAGTGTTTGGTGAGGCAGAAAAACCAGTAACAAGTTGTCACAGAAATCAAGATAGCTGAGAGCTTCATGAAGAAGGAGGTGGTAACTGTCAAATGCAGCCAAGTTTGAAATATAAGGCAAAAATATAGAGCTTGGATTTTCTGATAACTCATGAGCTTGAGTTATATTTTAACATATTTCCTTGTCCCCCAATCAGGTGACTTATTCAATTGCCAGTCAAGGTGATTCTGTCTTCTGAAGATTCCTATGATCCTAGAGTTGTTTAGTTATTTAGAGACTGCGAAGGAAAAGGACAGGAAGAGTTGACTTTTTACTGTTATTATGGGAAAAAATTCCTTTTAGTATATAATAATATCCAACCAGTCCATTCTGAAGGAGATCAACCCTGAGATTTCTTTGGAAGGAATGATGCTAAAGCTGAAATACCAGTACTTTGGCCACCTCATGTGAAGAGTTGACTCACTGGAAAAGACTCTGATGCTGGGAGGCATTGAGGGCAGGAGGAGAAGGGGACGACAGAGGATGAGATGGCTGGATGGCATCACTGACTCGATGGACGTGAGTCTGAGTGAACTCCGGGAGTTGGTGATGGACAGGGAGGCCTGGCGTGCTGCAATTCATGGGGTCGCAAAGAGTCGGACACGACTGAGGGACTGAATTGAACTGAACTGAACTGAATAATAGTTAATATTTATTGAGTTCTTACATGTCAGGCTCTATTCAATTAAATGTTTTATTCCATTTAATGTTCACTACAATCTCTGAGTTTAAAAACTAATTCTTGATCATGCTTGCTCCTTTAGCTACTTTCCCTTTTTCCATTGGAGCAAAATTTCTTGAAAAGATTGGCTGAGTTATCGCTCTTATTCCTCCCTCTTGAGCCCACTCTAATAGGGTTTTAATTCCCACTATTTTACCAAAATTTCTCTTGTTAACTCAACAATCATGTTACCAAGTTCAGTGATCACTTCCCATTACTCATCTATCAACAACATGTGGAACATTTTCTTCCTTAATCCTCTGGAGATTTCTAGCCATTTCTGATCTTCTCTAACTTCAGATAGAATGCCTTAAAGCTCAGTTCTTGGACTTATTAACTATCAACATTAATAACTCACAAGATGTTATTCAGTGTCATGAGTGCAGGTTATAGTTCTACCCTGATGAATTCCAAATTTATACCTCCTTCTCTTACCAAACTTAAGGCTCTTGTAGGCAACCAGTGGATATTTATAATATATCATGCCCTTAATCTCCTTTCTTTACCATCTGAGCCACCAGGGAAGCCCAGCTGAAACTCCAATAATTTTTCCACTTGATGTGAACAGCCAGCTCATTGGAAAAGACTGTGATGCTGGGAAAGATTGAAGGCAGAAGGAGAAGAGGGAGACAGAGGATGAGATGGTTGGATGGCATCACTGACTTAAACGAAGTGAACTTGGGAAAGCTCTGGCAGACGGTGAGGGACAGGGAAGTCTTGTGTGCTGCAGCCCATGGGGTCACAGAGTTGGACATGACTGAGTGACTGAAAAACAACAAAAACCTCTCTTCCCAACCCCAAATGTTCCTCTTCTAATCTTCACCATCTCAGCAGATGACAATTTCTTCTCTCCAAGATGCTGAGGCAAAATATTTCTATCTATCCTACCATAACAGTCAACGTGTTAGTAATTTCATTTAGGTCTATTTTCTAATTTTATCTGGAATCTGATATGTCCAATGTGTTACTGAATTAGTTGGAGCTACAATTATTTTATTTTTGAGTCATCTTTATGTTTCCACTCTTTCTCTCCTACAGTCTTTTTCAACAGATCAGCCACTGCTATTTTTAAAACATAAACAAGTTTATGTCATGCTTTATGCAAAATCCTCCAATGGCTCCTCATTTCACCCAGGGTAATAAAGTCCTTATCATCACTCAGGGCCCTGGATGGTTTGCTACCTTTTCACCTCTTGCTTCATACCCCTTGAAATTCACCTTCCCTGTCACTTTTGCTGCTTCGCTTTGCTGACACTCATTGGCTTCTCTGCTTTTATTTGTACACACTGCACATGTTCTTTAAATTTCATGGCTGCAGTCACAATCTGCATTGATTTTGGAGCCCAAGAAAATAAAGCCTGTCACTGTTTCCATTGTTTCCCCATGTATTTGCCATGAAATCATGGGACCAGATGCCACGATCTTTGTTTTTTGAATGTTGAGTTTAAAGCCACTTTTTAACTCTCCTCTTTCACTTTTATCAAGAGGTTCTTTAGTTCTTCTTCACTTTCTGCCATAAGGGTGATGCCATCTGCATATCTGAGGTTGTTAATATCTCCCAGCAATCTTGATTCCAGTTTGTGCTTCATACAACCTGGCATTTCTCATGATGCATATAAGTTAAATAAGCAGGGTGATAATATACAGCCTTGACATACTTAGAGATGTTACTTTGCCAACAAAAGTCTGTCTAGTCAAAGCTATCGTTTTTCCAGTAGTCATGTATGGATGTGAGAGTTGGACTATAGAGCAAGCTGAGCATTGAAGAATTTGAATTGTGGTGTTGGAGAACTCTCTTGAGAGTCCCTTGGACTTCAAGAAGATCCAATCAGTCAATCCTAAAGGAAATTAGTCCTGAATATTCATTGGAAGGGCTGATGCTGAAGCTGAAACTCCAATACTTCACCCACCTGATGCGAAGAACTGACTCCTTGGAAAAGACCCTGATGCTGGGAAAGATTTAAGGCAGGAGAAGGGGCTGACAGAGGATGAGATGGCTGGATGGCATCACTGACTCAGTGGACATGAGTGTGAGCAAGCTCTGGGAGTTGATGTTGGATAGGGAAGTCTGGTGTGCAGCAGTCCATGGGGTCACAAAGAGTTGGACATGACTGAGCAACTGAGCTGAACACATTTTGTTGGTTCAGACCTTTGAGTCCAATAGTTTACATAGAATGATGTTTTTCCCCAGACTATCTACATGACTTACTTTATGGCTTCCTTTAGATACCATCTTCTTAGTGAGCTCTTCTCTGAGCACCTTTTATAAAACGTTGACAGCTTCCTCATCTTCCTGTACTTTCACTCTAGTCTTTAATTTCCATCATGTCTGTTCATATAACCCCACGGCAAATTATAGCTTTACTTCCTCATTATCTCTTCCTTCATGTGAGTTCCATGCTGTCACAAATTATGCTTTGTTGTTCCATCACTGATACCTACGACAGTCTGTGGTATCTATAAAGTAGGTGCTAATAGTTTTCTCATGTATTGATTAGGCTCAGAGACGTTAAGGGCCTTGCTCAATTTGTAAGTGGTGGTGCTGGAACTCAAGTCCAGAAAGTTTGAATCCAGAGTCCATATACATCACATATACTAAATATTAACAGACACTTTCACTGAATTTTTAATAATTTCTATTACCTTTCTCATCTCCCCATGACATTTATTTTAGCCTGAGTTTATTTGTGCAAATACATTAATGGCAGCAAGCGGCACAGTGGAACGATATTCAGTCTCCTGAAGCCATTCCAATCATCTGAGCAGCATTTCACTGTCTGTAGTGAAACCTTTGCTACCAACACTAATGATTAAGAGTTAAAATTTTCCAGTAGACCACAGGGAAGACAAACTTATCAATTTGGTTCATAAAAATGAGTATTTAGATAATTGGAAACAACTATGATGTAAAATAGCATGAGACCTCAAGAAAAATAAATCGAATGATGTGTATAAAAACTGAGAAAAGTGATAAAAACCATCTTGGCACGCTCATTATGAGGATTTCAGGAAAAAAAATACTGGAAATAGACACAATTTTCTTTTTAATTTTAACCGTCAATTCAGCTCAGTTGCTCAGTCATGTCCGACTCTTTGTGACCCCATGAATTGCAGCACGCCAGGCCTCCCTGTCCATCACCAACTCCCGGAGTTCACTCAGACTCACGTCCATCGAGTCAGTGATGCCAACCAGCCATCTCATCCTCCGTCATCCCCTTCTTCTCCTGCCCCCAATCCCTCCCAGCATCAGAGTCTTTCCCAATGAGTCAACTCTTCACATGAGGTGGCCAAAGTACTGGAGTTTCAGCTTCAGCATCATTCCCTACAAAGAAATTCCAGGGCTGATCTCCTTCAGAATGGACTGGTTGGATCTCCTTGCAGTCCAAGGGACTCTCAAGAGTCTTCTCCAACACCACAGCTCAAAAGCATTGATTCTTTGGTGCTCAGCTTTCTTCAGGTCCAACTCTCACATCCATACATAACCACTGTAAACACCATAGCCTTGACTAAGCAGACCTTTGTTGGCACAGTAATGTCTCTGCTTTTCAATATGCTAATTAAGTTGGTCATAACCCTCCTTCCAAGGAGTAGGCGTCTTTTAATTTCATGGCTGCAATCACCATCTGCAGTGATTTTGGAGCCCCCCAAAATAAAGTCTGACACTGTTTCCACTGTTTCCTCATCTATTTACCATGAAGTGATGGGACCGGATGCCATGATCTTCGTTTTCTGAATGTTGAGCTTTAAGCCAACTTCTTCACTCTCCTTTGTCACTTTCATCAAGAGGCTTTTTAACTCCTCTTCACTTTCTGCCATAAGGGTGGTGTCATCTGCATATCTGAGGTTATTGATATTTCTCCCTGCAGTCTTGATTCCAGCTTGTGTTTTTCCAGACCAGCGTTTCTCATGATATACTCTGCATATAAGTTAAATAAGCAGGGTGACAATATGCAGCCTTGACGTACTCTATTTCCCATTTGGAACCAGTCTGTTGTTCCATGTCCAGTTCTAACTGTTGCTTCCTGACCTGCATATAGGTTTATCAGGAGGCAGGTCAGGTGGTCTGGTATTCCCATCTCTTTCAGAATTTTCCACAGATTATTGTGATTCACACAGTCAAAGGCTTTGGCATAGTCAATCAAGCAGGAATAGATGTTTTTCTCTCTGCTTCTTCCATGATCCAGCGGATGTTTGCAATCTGATCTCTGGTTCCTCTGCCTTTTCTAAAACCAGCTTGAACATCAGGGAGTTCATGGTTCACGTATTGCTGAAGCGTGGCTTGGAGAATTTTGAGCATTACTTTTCTAGCATGTGAATGAGTGCAATTGTGCGGTAGTTTGAGCATTCTTTGGCATTGCCTTTCTTTGGGATTGGAATGAAAACTGAACTTTTCCAGTCCTGTGGCCACTGCTGAGTTTTCCAAATTTGCTGGCATGTTGAGTGCAGCACTTTCACAGCATCATCTTTCAGGATTTGAAACAGCTCAACTGGATTTCCATCACCTCCACTAGCTTTGTTCATAGTGATGCTTTCTAAGGCCCACTTGACTTCACATTCAAGGATGTCCTGCTCTAGGCGAGTGATCACATCATCATGATTATCTGGGTCTTAAAGATCTTTTTTGTACAGTTCTTCTGTGTATTCTTGCCACCTCTTCTTAATATCTTCTCTTCTGTTAGGTCCATACCATTTCTGTCCTTTATCGAGCCCATGTTTGCATGAAATGTTCCCTTTGTATCTCTAATTTTCTAAAAGAGATCTCTAGTCTTTCCCATTCTGTTCTTTTCCTCTATTTCTTTGCATTGATCACTGAGGAAGGCTTTCTTATCTCTTCTTGCTATTCTTTGGAAGTCTGTATTCAGATGCTTATATCTTTCCTTTTCTCCTTTGCTTTTCACTTCTCTTCTTTTCACAGCTATTTGTAAGGGTTCCCCAGACAGCCATTTTGCTTTTTTGCATTTTTTTATTCCCATGGGGATGGTCTTAATCCCTGTCTCCTGTACAATGTCACGAACCTCATTCCATAGTTCATCAGGCACTCTGTCTATCAGATCACTTTAATTTTATGTCCCCATTTATACAATTAAAACTAAGCTATATTTGAATTGCACACTTAGAAAATTCTGAGTTACCTTTTCTGTGTCAGTAAAATGAGCAAACTCCATTCCATTGGATTTTGTGTAAATTCTATGAATTAATAGCAAGATTGTGTTGTGCTCAGTAGTTCCATTGTGTCTGACCCTTTGAGACCCCATAGAGGGCAGCCTTCCAGGGCTCCTCTGTCCATGGAATTTTCCAGGTAACAATGCTGGAATGGGTTGCCATGTCCTACTCCAGGGGAATCTTCCTGACCTACGGCAGGAACCTGCATCTCTTGAGCCTCCAGCATTGGCCAGCAAATTCTTTACCACTGTGCCACCTGGGAAGCCCAGTAGTAAGATTAGCACAATATTAATATATGAACAAAAAATTAATAACTATCACTCCACCTTTCCTATCTTAAACTTTAACAAGTATTTTCAAAATGCCCCACATTTTTTTTAAAAAAGCTATCACACTCATTCTAATATGTCTTCAACTATACAGTCTTTAAAAAAATGTCCAAATATACAAAAAGAAATAGAAAAGAAATACTTTTTGTAATACATTTATTGTATTCTATGCCTTAGAATATAAAATAATGGAAGAAAATCAGTCAGAAAGTAGATTCAGTTAACAGAAGAGTGAAAACACTTTAAATACATTTCTCAGACATGCAATCAAAATATACTATTCCCATTAAAATTAGACTAAATTATCTTAAAAAATTACTTTCACTAGTAATTTTTTCACTAGTTAGCATATTTTAAACTTATTTATTTGTAAATAAAGAGCTATCACTGAACAAATTTCATCTATTTATTTACACAGGAATTCTTGAGGACAAGAACATCTAGGTTTGTTTTTTCCTGTGAGTATGCATATATAAAGAGGCAGAGATAATCTTCTCTAAAAACAAGAAAAGTTAGTCTTGAGTATTATTTAATCATTTACTGTTCTGAGAGTACAATATTGTTTAAAGAATTATGCCTGCTTGGAATGATGTAATTGCTTAGTTGGGATACTGTGGTCAGTGAGGGTACATAAAATATCTGAATACTTGTACTTTTAAAAATATTTCTGTCTTACTCATCAAAGTCTGCATCTATTAGAAGGTTGGTCAGAAAATACATACTACCTGCTGTTTAAGAAGCATTAACAGCCTTGACATGCCATTCTATGACAAATAGGTAAGCAAAACAAAAAAAGAAGAAGAAGAAGAAGAAGAAGAAGAAGAAGAAGAAGAAGAAGAAGAAGAAGAAGACCAATTATGAAAAGAAGAGTAAATAAGTATAAACAGAAAAGAAATTCAAATCATCTGTGGAAATTAAAATGTGAATATTCTTTTTATCATAGTTTTTAGGAGGAGAACTTACAAGAAAGACTTTTTTCATATTCAAATAAAATACAAATGGTAGGCAAATCCAAAATATTCTATCAGTGTATTTTGATACTTTCAAAACACTTTCACTATTTGACACATTACGATTAGAAAAATAAAACAGATTTTTACAAAATTATTAAGTGCTTTTTGGCTAAGCAATACAACTATAATTTACATCTGAGCAAGTACAAATCCAAATAATATTACTTAATATAAATTTATTTTTGATTAATATGCTATAATTATTTTTAAAGCTGTGTTAAAGAACAAGAAGTTGAGTTGAAGTTATATTTCTAATGGCCTTAACTCCTTTTTGAGAAATAGTGTGGGTATTAATCAAGCAAACTATATACTTCTTGCCCCTGATAAAAACCTCTTTTGGCCCCTCCAAAGTAATTTAATAACAACTCAGTTTGTACACATTATGAAGTTTTCATAACATTGCTTCCACTTGATCTATGAGCCATTCTGAGTTGCTCCAAGTAAAAAAAGCACAGTAAGACACATTCTGGGTGAGTCACAGAAGCAAAACCACAGATCTGTGTTTTTTACTTAGGGGCAGTACACTGGGAAGATTTTTCCCAAGACAAGCTAGACTGGAAGCATTACTACCCAAATGAATCAATGAACACATTCAGTTGTTGTCAGTTGTAGCTAGGAGAAACAAGAACCCTCAGTAGTCCAAGAAGGAATGGGTTGGCAGGACCATGGGCTTTCATGTCAGAACGTTCTGAATGTTAAGTATGGGTTCACTTCTCACAAGCTATGTGATCTTCTAGGCTGTAAGTCTTACATTTCTTCTCTCTAAAACGAGCTTAAAATTATACTCAAGTTTCCGAACAGTTGAATGGATTATTTGAGATATTATGTGCTAGGCAGCCGTCACCATGCCTGGCATGGAGAAAACACTGGCGACACACGTGTGGCTGTGGTTATCATCATATCATCATTGTAAATATCATCATCATCACCATTACCATCAGAGAATGAAAAAAAAAAAAAAAGAAGAGGCCAAGAAGCAGAGGAATGAGATGTACCAGTGACAAATAGGGCAGTTTAGGGAACTAAGTTGGCAAGCTCTGGATATGAAGCAGATGTTTCTATCATGCAGACCTACGCACGCATTGCCAGAGCAGGACAATTCCTTAAAGGTATTGCTCCAGGCTAAAAATGAATCGGGAGGAACACACATAGTCCCAAACTGGCAGACATGCCACCCAGCTGCAAGTGGTCATTAAACACAAACCCTTTGGGGCAAATGTGCTGACCATCCTGTATCAGAAAAGCTGTGTGAAACGGCATCATCGAAACACTGCATTAAATTGGAAGGCATGTGAAAGAATGATGGGGAGAGAGTACCTGTTCATTTTGTTTCTAGCTCTGCAGCAATCTAGGCCACATTCTTCCATGTAGTTGTACTAAAACTTCTCCTCCAAGAAGTGGGGACTAAGAAGACCCCTCATGAATATACTCAGAAGATCAGCTAAGAAGACCTGATGTTAATACATTCAGAAGTGAAGCAAGTTCATACTGAACTAAAAAGGACTTTCCTAAAGAGTAGGACTGTCAGGAGCGAGAGAGCCAGCAGCAGGGTAACTAATCTGGGTTCATTCAGGAGGCCGCGTGGGGACACTACTAGGAGGGTGGGTTGAGGGAAGTATAGTGAGGGGTTCCCTCTGTACACTCCTAGCAAGGCAGCCTTGTTGTTGTTCAGTCACTAAGTTGTGTCTGACTCTTTGTTACTCTGGGAACTGCAGCATGCCAGCCTTCCCTCTCCTCCTCTATCTCCCAAAATTGCTCAGACGACTGAGCGACTGAACTGAACTGAACTGAATGTTCACTGAGTCAGTGATACCATCCAACCATCTCATCCTGGCTATTATTAATACATGCTCAGACGGTAAAGAATCTGCCTGCAAAGCGGTAAACCTGGGTTTGATCCCTGGGCTGGGAAGATCCTCTGGAGAAGGAAATGGCAATCCACTCCAGTATTCTTGCCTGGAGAATCCCATGGACAGTGGAGCCTGGTGAGTTACAATCCACGGGGTCGCAGAGAGTCAGACACTACTGAGCCCCTGACACACACACCCTGTGCTAGTGGCCAAAGCAGCAGGGAGGAGCGTGCTCTTTTTAGAAAGCAACTTAAATTGTGTCATTTTCTGCTCAAAATCTTTCAAAGTTTTCCCCACTAACTTACAAATAAAAGTCTATTCCTTTCAATGGCCTAATAGTCTTTTTTTTCCCCCAGAAAGAATTTTTTTTTTTAATTTTTACTTTATTTTACTTAACAATACAGTATTGGTTTTGCCATACATTGGCATGAATCCGCCACGGGTGTATTGAGTTCCAAATCTTGAACCCACCTCCCACCTCCCACCCCATATCATCTCTCTGGATCATCCCCGTGCACCAGTCCCAAGCATCCTGTACCCTGTATCGAACATAGACTGGCGATTTGTTTCTTACATGACAGTATACATGTTTCAGTGCCATTCTCCCAAATCATCCCACCCTCTCCCTCTCCCACAGAGTCCAAAAGTCCATTCTATACATCTGTGTCTCTTTTGCTGTCTCGCATACAAGGTTATCATTACCATCTTTCTAAATTCCATATATATGTGTTAGTATACTGTATTGGTGTTTTTCTTTCTGGCTTACTTCACTCTGTATAATCGGCTCCAGTTTCATCCATCTCATTAGAACTGATTCAAATAATGGCTGAGTAATACTCCATTGAATATATGTACCACAGCTTTCTTATCCATTCATCTGCTGATGGACATCTAGGTTGCTTCCATGTCCTGGCTATTATAAACTGTGCTGCAATGAACATTGGGATACATGTGTCTCTTTCAATTCTGGTTTCCTTGGTGTGTATGCCCAGCAGTGGGATTGCTGGGTCATAAGGCAGTTCTATTTGCAATTTTTTAAGGAATCTCCACACTCTTCTCCATAGTGGCTGTTCTAGTTTGCATTCCCACCAACAGTGTAAGAGGGTTCCCTTTTCTCCACACCCCCTCTAACATTTATTGCTTGTAGACTTTTGGATCACAGTCATTCTGACTGGTGTGAAATTGTACCTCATTGTCGTTTTGATTTTCATTTCTCTGATAATGAGTGATGTTGAGCATCTTTTCCTGTGTTTGTTAGCCATCTGTATGTCTTCTTTGGAGAAATGTCTATTTAGTTCTTTGGCCCATTTTTTGATTGGGTCGTTTATTTTTCTGGAATTGAGCTGCATGCGTTGCTTGTATATTTTTGAGATTAGTTGTTTGTCAGTTGCTTCATTTGCTATTATTTTCTCCCATTCCGAAGGCTGTCTTTTCACCTTGCTTATATTTTCCTTTGTTGTGCAGAAGCTTTTAATTTTAATTAGATCCCATTTGTTTATTTTGCTTTTATTTCCAGAATTCTGGGAGGTGGATCATAGAGGATCCTGCTGTGATTTATGTTGGAGAGTGTTTTGCCTATGTTCTCCTCTAGGAGTTTTATAGTTTCTGGTCTTACGTTTAGATCTTTAATCCATTTTAAGTTTATTTTTGTGTGTGATGTTAGAAAGTGATCTAGTTTCATTCTTTTACAAGTGGTTGACCAGTTTTCCCAGCACCATTTGTTAAAGAGATTGTCTTTATTCCATTGAATATTCTTCCCTCCTTTGTCGAAGATAAGGTGTCCATATGTGTGTGGATTCATCTCTGGGCTTTCTATTTTGTTCCATTGATCTATATTTCTGTCTTTGAGCCAGATCTATATATACTGTCTTGATGACTGTGGCTTTGTAGTAGAGCCTGAAGTCAGGCAAGTTGATTCCTCTAGTTCCATTCTTCTTTCTCAAGATTGCTTTGGCTATTCGAGGTGTTTTGTATTTCCATACAAATCTTGAAATTATTTGTTCTAGTTCTCTGAAAAATACCACTGGTAGCTTGATAGGGATTGCATTAAATCTGTAGATTGCTTTGGGTAGTATACTCATTTTTGCTATATTGGTTCTTCCAATCCATGCACATGGTATATTTCTCCATCTATTACTGTCCTCTTTGATTTCTTTCATCAGTGTTTTACAGTTTTCTATATATAGGTCTTTAGTTTCTTTAGGTAGATATATTCCTAAGTATTTTATTCTTTTCATTGCAATGGTGAATGGAATTGTTTCCTTAATTTCTTTTTCTACTTTCTCATTATTCGTGTATAGGAATGCTAGGGATTTCTGTGTGTTGATTTTATATCCTGCAACTTTACTATATTCATTGATTAGCTCTAGTAATTTTCTGGTGGAGTCTTTAGGGTTTTCTATGTAGAGGATCATGTCATCTGCAACAGTGAGAGTTTTACTTCTTCTTTTCCAATTTGGATTCCTTTTATTTCTCTTTCTGCTCTGATTGCTGTGGCCAAAACTTCTAGAACTATGTTGAATAGTAGTGGTGAAAGTGGGCACCCTTGTCTTGTTCCTGACTTTAGGGGAAATGTTTTCAATTTTTCACCATTGAGGATAATGTTTGCTGTGGGTTTGTGATGTATAGCTTTTATTATGTTGAGGTATGTTTCTTCTATTCCTGCTTTCTGGAGAGTTTTTATCATAAATGGATGTTGAATTTTGTCAAAGGCCTTCTCTGCATCTATTGAGATAATCATATGGCTTTTATTTTTCAATTTGTTTATGTGGTGAATTACATTGATTGATTTGTGGATATTGAAGAATCCTTGCGTCCCTGGGATAAAGCCCACTTGGTCATGGTGTATGATCTTTTTAATGTGTTGTTGGATTCTGATTGCCAGAATTTTGTTGAGGATTTTTGCATCTATGTTCATCAGTGATATTGGCCTGTAGTTTTCTTTTCATGTGGTGTCTTTGTCAGGTTTTGGTATTAGGATGATGGTGGCCCCATAGAATGAGTTTGGAAGTTTCCCTTCCTCTGCAATTTTCTGGAAGAGTTTGAGTAGGATAGGTGTTAGCTCTTCTCTAAATTTTTGTAGAATTCATCTGTGAAGCCGTCTGGACCTGGGCTTTTGTTTGCTGGAAGATTTCTATTTCTATAATAATAATCAAAATGCGTTAAAAAATGAGACTCACTAAAAATCTTTAAGATGATTCAATTTGTACATGGTTATTCAAGAAACACAGTGGATATCCTCTGTCAAGTACACTTACTAATGTATTGCAGGGGTTTTATTTTTATTATTTTGGTTATTTTATTTAAAAAATTGGAGTATTTACAATGTTGTATTAGTTTCAGATGTACTGCATAGTGATTCAGTTCTACATATACATATATTAACTCTTCTTCTGATTCTTTCACCATATAGTTTATTACCAAAGTATCAGTAGACTGATCTGGTTTACATTTTTGATCTTATGTCTTACATATTTTTCCATAGCTGGGTCCTTTTCATTCTTTGAGTCTCATCTCAAATTCCAACTTTTTGAGAAATTCTCGACCTGTCAACCACTCTGCATCACTTTGGCCAGCAGTAACCATGCCCTATAATGTGCTTAGTCACTCAGAGGTGTCTGACTCTTTGTAACCCCATGAACTGTAGCCCACCAGGCACCTCTGTCCATGGGATTCTCCAGGCAAGAATACTGGAGTGGGTTGCTATGCTCTCATCCAGGGGATCTTCTCAACCCTGGGAAAGAATCCAGGTCTCCCACATTGCAGGCAAATTCTTTGCCAGGGAATTCTGTGCTACCAGGGAAGCCCAATAATACTGTAGTGGGTAGCCTATGCCTTCTCCAGGGGATCTTTCCAATCCAGAAATTGAACCAGGGTCTCCTGCATTGCAGGCACATTTTTACAAGCTGAAATATCAGGGAAGCCCCAGCCATGCCATACTGGTTGTTAAATATTTTTACTATTACACTTACTATATATTAAATATCATGATATATACTGGTAAATACATCTATAAGGAGAAATATCAATAACCTCTGATACGTAGATGATACCACTCTTATGGCAGAAAGAAAGAGGAACTACAGGGGCTCTTGATGAAAGTGAAAGAGGCGAATAAAAAATCTGGCTTAAAACTCAACATTCAAAAAACTAAGATCATGGCATCCGGTCCCATCACTTCATGGCAAATAGATGAGGAAACAATGGAAATAGTGACAGACTTTATTTTCTTGGCTCCAAAATCACTGCAGATGGTGACTGCAGCCATGAAATTAAAAGACACTTGCTCCTTGGAAGAAAAGCTATGACCAATCTAGACAGCATATTAAAAAGCAGAGACATTACTTTGCCAACAAAGGTCTGTATAGTCAAAGGTATGGTTTTTCCAGTAGTCATGTATGGATGTGAGAACTGGACCATAAAGAAAGCTGAGTGCTGAAGAATTGATGCTTTTGAACTGTGGTGTTGGATAAGACTCTTGGGAGTCCCTTGGACTTCAAGGAGATCAGACCAAATTAAATCTAAAAGAACTCAACCCTGAACATTCATTGGAAGGACTGATGCTGAAAACTGAAGCTCCGATACTTTGGTCACATGATGTGAAGAACTGCCATGCCCAAGATAGGTGAATGCTTTGAGCAGACCAATGGAAAGTCTTGTGCTCAAAAAGGCAAATGAATATCTGAGGAACATGATTCAAAATATGATTCCTATTACAAAGGTCTTCATCATCTTCTGAATAGAATATTTATAAGACAAGCAATCTTTTCTCTTGATTGATAGATTGACCAACTATTCTGGTTTGCCTGAGACTCAGGGTTTTCTAGGGTTGGAAGATTTTCAGTGTAAAATTTTTCATTTAATATGCTAACAAAGTCTGTGATTTTACTTGGCCTGTAAAAATAAATAAATAAATCTGTTCCTATAAAAGGTGAGAGATTAGAGGAGAAGACACGGTGGAGGTGGCAGGGTCTTGCATGGTTACTTTGCTTCTTGCTGGTGAACATTTTAATGAACCCTCTCGCAACCAGTGCCACAAAAGCTAAGTTCTGTCAAATTGTGAGATGGCACATCCATCCTTTATTCAGCTAGTAAACTGCTTTGTTTTGTCTGCTAAGCTGCTAGTTTAGGTTCTTAAATTCATTTTAAAAGTTTCTCTATACTCGTTTAGTCAACAAGTATTTTCTTGTGATTTACTTATAAAATAAATACTATTGCTATAGATTTATATGTTGTATTGATGCTTGCACTTTACAATTGTTCTAATAAGTTTTGTATTCCTTTCATGATGGCTGGTTTATGGTCGTCACTGCCTGAACAACAATAGATAAATTTAGAAGGCAATCCAATTGTTCAAACTTAACTATTTATTTTCTCCTTAATATTGCAACTGAGTATCTCTTTCTTTACAGATAAGATTATAATGCTGCTACCTAATAACTATTTAGTATACATATAATTATTTTAATATCTGCTCACATGCTCAGTCCTTTTCTCTCTCTCCTTTTTTTTTCTTTCTTTTAACTGAAACTAGTGTTGCTAGATAGCTTAACCAGTATCCAAATAACTTAGACACCATGTAAAACCTTCAAATATTAAGGAAGCAGAATCTCCGAGGCATAGGGCAATTTTAACACACTCCGTATGCACCTTGATGTCTGAGAACCACTTGACTACTTACTTGTGTGAATAACTAGAGCCCACCATACACCCGGCAGCAGTCACCCTTACTGTAGCCACAGTGTCTGGATGCATGTTAGGCTAATGAGATATGCTCTCTGATACATCTTTTACTAGGTGGAAATAAAACCTCTTCTGTGTAGTCAAAAGAGCTGCATATATAGAACACACAATATTTTCACAGACTAAAAAGTCCAATGTTCAGAAAACTTTACTTCAGAAAACAGAAAAAAAATTTAATTTTCTCCTATCTGAACTTAATTTTTATCTTGATTGCCATTTCTGTCCAGGAATAGAATTTGCAATAGAATCAGTTCATTCTAGGGAAACTTGGATATTTTGAAATTATTTCAAGTCTAAAGTCAAATATAGAATGATTTCTCCTTGCGTTCCCAATTCCTGAAGTTGATTCTAAGATTCAGGGCTTATAAAAACTCTATAGTATTGGTAGGGAGAGAACTCCACTTCTTGGTCTCAATCTGTCCTGTGCTGGCATTCAGGGAGACACATAATTGTTTGTTTGCATATCCACTGGCATTTGTTTCAGTGGTTTCTTGCCACTCGGTACAAGCTATTTGTGAATGCATATTTCCATTGAATTAAAGATTAATTTTATGTGATTCTTCTGCCTTCTGGTAAGGTTTGGCTATTTCCTGAACCTTCCTGAGACTGCAGTTGACTGGATCCCCATCAGATATTCTCTGCTCCTGAAATCCTGGGCAGTCACCCTGATTCACTTGGCACCTACATCACAGTGACCTGGGGCACATCTGCAGGACTGTCAGAGCTCATCCAGAAAGTAGGCATCAAATATCCTCAACTTTTCTCAGTTTTAAAGGGCTGTGTCCTACCTCAGTTTCAGCACCTCCATATCAAACTGCTAAGCTTTCAAGCTTCAATTTTATTTCCTCCCAATTTTCTCTCACTCACGCCAGCTCAGAGACAAAGAATCCAAATGAGTGGTGGGGAGATTGCCAGAGAAGGTTAAAAACAGCTGGGGTGTTGCATTTGTTTTTTTTTTTTTTCCAACTTTAACCTAGACTGAGAGCTTTTAAAGCCAAAAAAGCAATTATTGACCATTAGTTTTTTACATCTTCTAATGATAACCACTAACCACTAAGCGCGGGCAGCTGCGACCAGGTGCACTAAGTGCAGCCGAGAGGAGCTACCCCACATCCGAGGTCAGGGGCGGCCACGAGATGCCACCTTAGGCCCGAGGCCAGGGACGGTGGCCCTGAGGAGCCACCCCACGCCCAAGGTCAGGGGCTGTGGCCGGGAGGAGCAACCCAAGGAGCAGTGGCTGTGCGGGCGGAGGATGGCCTGGAGGAGCTATCCCACATTGAAGGTGAGGAAGGGCAGCAGAAAGGAGATACCCCTCGTCCAAGGTAAGGAGCAGCAGCTGTGCTTTGCTGGAGCAGCTGTGAAGAGATACCCCACGCCCAAGGTAAGAGAAACCCAAGTAAGATGGTAGGTGTTGCAAGAGGGAAACAGAGGGCAGACACACGGAAACCACACTCACAGAAAACTAGTCAATCTAATCACACTAGGATCACAGCCTCTTCTAACTCGATGAAACCAAGCCATGCCCGCGGGGCAACCCAAGACAGGTGGGTCATGGTGGAGATGTCTGACAGAATGTGGTCCACTAGACAAGGGAATGACAAGCCACTTCAGTATTCTTGCCTTGAGAATCCCATAAACAGTATAAAAAGGCAAAATGATAGGATACTGAAAGAGGAACTCCCCAGGTCATTAGGTGCCCAATACGCTACTGGAGAACAGTGGAGAAGTAACTCCAGAAAGAATGAAGGGATGAAGCCAAAGCAAAAACAAGAACCAGCTGTGGATGTGACTGGTGATAGAAGCAAGATCTGATGCTGTAAAGAGCAATATTGCATAGGAACCTGGAAGGTCAGGTCCATGAATCAAGGCAAATTGGAAGTATTCAAACAGGAGATGGCAAGAGTGAACGTCAACATTCTTAAGGAATCAGCGAAGTAAAATGGACTGGAATGGGTGAATTTAACTCAGATGACCATTATATCTACTACTGCGGGCAGAAATCCCTCAGAAGAAATGGAGTAGCCATCATGGTCAACAAAAGAGTCCAAAATGCAGTATTTGGATGCAGTCTCAAAAACGACAGAATGATCTCTGTTCATCTCCAAGGCAAACAATTCAATATCACAATTATCCAAGTCTATGCCCCAACCAGTAACGCTGAAGAAGCTGAAGTTGAACGGTTTTATGAAGACCTACAAGACCTTTTAGAACTAACACCCAAAAAAGATGTCCTTTTCATTCTAGGGGACTGGAATGCAAAAGTAGGAAGTCAAGAACACCTGGAGTAACAGGCAAATTTGGCCTTGGAATGTGGAATGAAGCAGGGCAAAGACTAATATAGTTTTGCCAAGAAAATGCACTGGTCATAGCAAACACCCTCTTCCAACAACACAAGAGAAGACTCTACACATGGACATCACCAGATGGTCAACAACAAAATCAGATTGATTATATTCTTTGCAGCCAAAGATGGAGAAGCTCTATACAGTCAACAAAAACAAGACCAGGAGCTGACTCTGGCTCAGATCATGAACTCCTTATTACCAAATTCAGACTTAAATTGAAGAAAGCAGAGAAAACCACTAGACAACTTAAATATGACCTAAATCAAATCCCTTATGATTATACAGTGGAAGTGAGAAATAGATTTCAGGGCTTAGATCCGATAGATAGAGTGCCTGAAGAACTATGGAACGAGGTTCGTGACATTGTACAGGAGACAGGGATCAAGATCATCCCCATGGAAAAGAAATGCAAAAAAGCAAAATGGCCCTCTGGGGAGGCCTTACAAATAGCTGTGAAAAGAAGAGAAGTGAAAAGCGAAGGAGAAAAGGAAAGATATAAGCATCTGAATGCAGAGTTCCAAAGAATAGCAAGAAGAGATAAGAAAGCCATCATCAGTGATCAATGCAAAGAATAGAGGAAAAGAACAGAATGGGAAAGGCTAGAGATCTCTTTAAGAAAATTAGAGATACCAAGGGAACATTTCACTCAAAGATGGGCTCGATAAAGGACAGTAATGGTCGGGACCTAATAGAAACAGAAGATATTAAGAAAAGGTGGCAATAATACACAGAAGAACTGTACAAAAAAGATCTTCATGACCCAGATAGTCATGATGATGTGATCACTAATCTAGAACCAGACATCTTGGAATGTGAAGTCAAGTGGGCCCTAGAAAGCATCACTATGAACAAAGCTAGTGGAGGTGATGGAAATCCAGTTGAGCTGTTTCAAATCCTGAAAGATGATGCTGTGAAAGTGCTGCACTCAACATGCCAGCAAATTTGGAAAACTCAGCAGTGGCCACAGGACTGGAAAAGTCAGTTTTCATTCCAATTCCAAAGAAAGGCAATGCCAAAGAATGCTCAAACTACTGCACAATTGCACTCATTCACATGCTACTAAAGTAATGCTCAAAATTCTCCAAGCCAGGCTTTAGCAATACGTGAATCGTGAACTTCCAGATGTTCAAGCTGGTTTTAGAAAGGGCAGAGGAACCAGAGATCAAATTGCCAACATCTGCTGGATCATGGAAAAAGCAAGAGAGTTCCAGAAAAACATCTATTTCTGCATTATTGACTATGCCAAAGCCTTTGACTGTGTGGATCACAATAAACTGTGGAAAATTCTGAAATAGATGGGAATACCAGACCACCTAACCTGCCTCTTGAGAAACCTGTATGCAGGTCAGGAAGCAACAGTTAGAACTGGACATGGAACAACAGACTGGTTCCAAATAGGAAAAGGAGTACGTCAAGGCTGTATATTGTCATTGTGCTTATTTAACTTATATGGAGAATACATCATGAGAAACGGAAGAAGCACAAGCTGGACTGGAAGAAGCACAAGCTGGAATCAAGATTGACAGGAGAAATATCAACAACCTCAGATATGCAGATGATACCACCCTTATGGCAGAAAAGTGAAGAGGAACTATAAAGTCTCTTGATGAAAGTGAAAGAGGAGAGTGAAAAAGTTAACTTAAAGCTCAACATTCAGAAAACGAAGATCATGGCATCCGGTCCCATCACTTCATGGGAAATAGATGGGGAAACAGTGGAAACAGTGTCAGATTTTATTTTTGGGGGCTCCAAAATCATTGCAGATGGTGGCTGCAGCCATGAAATTAAAAGACGCTTACTCCTTGGAAGAAAAGTTATGACCAACCTACATAGTATATTCAAAAGCAGAGACATTACTCTGCTGACTAAGGTCTGTCTAGTCAAGGCTATGGTTTTTCCTGTGATCATGAATGGATGTGAGAGTTGGACTGTGAAGAAGTCAGAGCACCGAATAATTGATGCTTTTGAACTGTGGTGTTGGAGAAGACTCTTGAGAGTCCCTTGGACTGCAAGGAGTTCCAACCAGTCCATTCTGAAGGAGATCAGCCCTGGGACTTCTTTGGAAGGAATGATGCTAAAGCTGAAACTCCAGTACTTTGGCCACCTCATGCAAAGGATTGACTCCTTGGAAAAGACTCTGATGCTGGGAGGGATTGTGGTCAGGAGGAGAAGGGGACGACAGAGGATGAGATATCTGGATGGCATCACGGACTCGATGGACGTGAGTCTGAGTGAACTCCGGGAGTTGGTGATGGACAGGGATGCCTGGCATGCTGCGATTCACGGGGTCGCAAAGCGTCAGACATGCCTAAATGACTGAACTGAACTGAACTGAACAATAACCTCTCCTTAGAGCAGGAATGGTCTCAATTCTCATCCCCAAATGGAACAAAGTCTTGGGTTAACATTGTGCACAGATTCAAGAGGGACTGAACTGAGATGTTAAAATATTATTATCCCCATTTTACCAATGAGGAAAGAGTTTAGGGAAATTAAATAATTTTCTCAAGAACATACTACTAGGAAGTAGTTGACTAAGTCTCAACTCCAAGTCTGTCCTATAGTCTAACATCGGTTCTTAAAAATGCAATCATTCCATTACTGACCTTCCTCTTTTCCTCTCTCAATTTAGGCTGACTTAGCATGCCCCAGCTTTTTGTATGATGGGGTTGAGAGCAGAATGTGGAGGCAGGAATGTGCATGATATATTTGTGTGACAATGATGCTAACTGCATTCAAGAATGGAATTTTCATAAAAACACATTCAAAAAAATTAAAAATAAAAGATACGTGCAATGCAAAGGCTTATTCTTGTTTTCTATTAAGAATTTATATAAATGCTCTGAGATTTCAATTAAGCCTCTTTAGCAGATTTTCCACATGAGATGCTTCCTCACCCAATGAGGTTTCAGATTTCATAGGTCAAGCTTGCCAATGACTTTGCTGCTTACAGTTTCCTTTTTACATTAAATGCCAATGCCTAGACAAAAAGTCCACATTTTGCCTGACCTCCATTTCACTGGAACATGAGCTCATCTACCCTGTCTCTTGGAATTAGGGAATTTGAGTTTTAAGAATATCGGACATTTTCCTGGCTACCTGAAAGTGCAGAAGAACTAACTTTATCTTTTAAAAATTAATTTATTTTGTCTTATTTTAATTTTGTTTCTGCCTTAGTATTATTTGGCAAATGATCATGAAAAGTCTGAGGTGAATATTAAAAGAATTTGACATAGCTCTGTGTGGAAGCTTCCTACACTACAGTGTGTCTGGCTCTAGAGACCTTTTGGATTAGAGAACAGTAAAAATAACTCTCTGAAGCTTTTTTTGGGGAAATATAATGACATATACCAGGAAAATAAACAAAATTAAATATTTATTGAAATTTCTAATATTTGTAGGATGATTATGCAGAATATTTATATACACATTTTTACTATGCCATGTTAACATCATGTTAAATTTGATCACACACAAAAAAGAAAAAAGAGCCAAGTACAGTATATAAATTTTAATGAAGTCAATTTTCTGTTGTGGATGTTCAATGATTATTAGGATTGGAGTTAAAATTTTCCATTATTCAATGCGGCCTTCCTTCAAGGCTCAGATGGTAAAACATCTGCCTGCAATGCAGGAGACCCAGGTTCAATCCTTGGGTCAGGAAGATCCCCTGGAGAAGTGAATAACAACCCATCCCAGCGTTCTTGCCTGGGAAATTCCATGGCCAGAGGAGCCTGGCTGGCTACAGTCCTTGCGTCACAAGAGTTAGACACGACTCAAAGACTAAACAACAACAAATTCCGTCTAGTGGTAGAGTCTCAGGAGATTTTCATCATCTAGTGGTTGGTCTGTGCTCAGAGAAGCAATAGATACAGGTGAGGTTTGCATGGCATTTAGCTTGAATAATGAAATCTGTGACCCCCCCAAAAATATATCAATAAATTAAAAACACTTTTTTTCATGGATCAGTCTTCTGAACCCAAGCTAGTGCTACATTTCTAGGAGCTTAAATATGTGCATCCTTTGAGTCAGATAAAAAATAAAATATCAAAATTTATTACAAAATATATTTCAACTACATTTTTCATAGGGACAAATTTATAGGTAAATGCACAATTCTAGTTTCTTCAGGCAGTTGGTCTGTGAGCAAGAGTTTTTTAGAGTAACCAGAAACAAAAATCATATTTCAGTGGCATTTCAAGTAAAAGTCCCTCCTCCCCAGCACCGTAGAAAAGGACTGTATGTTAAAGGAGAAATTTTAGATGTCACCAGAGACCTTATGAAGAGTGCTTTACCATAGAGTCTTTAAACATAGTTCTTTGGTGGTGACCACAGTATATAAATGGAGAGATAGAGAATTAATTCATCGTACAGTGGAGCAGAAAACTCACATCTGTTCATTCTACAACCCAGTACACCCCATTTATTATTGCTTTACCCTGCTCTGTCAGGTCCAAGCAATTAACTTGTGCAGACTGGCTTCTGTGAGGATAGAAAGACACTGTGTTTATCAGGGGGATATACTAGTTTTGGCTTTTTTAACATCAGAGAAAAAGAAATAGAATGTTCCCTATGCTCTATGTAGATGAAGATACTATCAAGTTACAGTCAGGGAGTAATATAAGCACCAATATATACACATGATTTTACATAAAAGATAAAACTCAAGTGCTGTTCCCCCCTTTAATCAGCTAAGAATAGGTCATTTGGAATGGAGTTCAATATAGTTATTTTAGATTCTTGGTGAATGTTTCATTTCTAAATATATAGGTTACCCACATCACTGGTAATCTGGAAATGGGGGAAAAAAAGAAAATGATCCTGTCATTGCCATCGAACATAGCAATGAAGGTAGATATATATTCATATATGTGTTGCTCATCTGAGGGCCTACCCTCAGGTTCTATCATATAAAAAAGAAAATGGGGTGTGTTTTTGTATATCCCAGGTATTATGATCAGAAAATAGTCTCTGTAATACTATATTTTTCATGAGTTCTCTGTTTTTATTGCAACTTCATTTTCTAGCTCTTCAGTAGATAAAATGTGCTTATTTCTTCCTACTTATAGTGATTAAGACTGGGATAGAATGAGTGAAAGCTTTAAGAAACAAATGCACAGAACTGATCTCTTTCTCTTGTTTTTTGAAACATGTTTGTTCCTAGGCTTCCAAGGGACCACATATTCTTCTTTTCATTCTGCCCCAATAGTTTCTCTTTGATCTCTGTGACAGAGTACACCAGTTCAGTTCAGTCACTCAGCCGTGTCTGACTCTGCGACCCCATGAATCGCAGCACGCCAGGCCTCCCTGTCCATCACCAACTCCCAGAGTTCACTCAGACTCGCATCCATCGAGTCCGTGATGCCATCCAGCCATCTCATCCTCAGTCGTCCCCTTCTTCTTTTGCCCCCAATCCCTCCCAGGATCAGAGTCTTTTTCAATGAGTCAACTCTTCGCGTGAGGTGACCAAAGTACTGGAGCTTCAGCTTTAGCATCATTCCTTCCAAAGAAATCCCAGGGTTGATCTCCTTCAGAATGGACTGGTTGGATCTCCTTGAAGTCCAAGGGACTCTCAACAGTCTTCTCCAACACCACAGTTCAAAAGCATCGATTCATCGGCACTCAGCTTTCTTCACAGTCCACCTCTCACATCCATACATGACCACAGGAAAAACCATAGTCCTGACTAGATGGACCTTAGTTGGCAAAGTAATGTCTCTGCTTTGAATATACTGTCTAGGTTGGTCACAACTTTCTTCCAAGGAGTAAGTGTCTTTTAGTTTCATGGCTGTAGTCATGATCTGCAGTGATTGTGGAGACCCAAAAAATAAAGTCTGACACTGTTTCCCCATCTATTTCCCATGAACTGATGGGACCGGATGCCATGATCTTCGTTTTGTGAATGTTGAGCTTTAAGCCAACGTTTTACGCTCTCCTCTTTCACTTTCATCAAGAGACTTTTTAGCTCCTCTTCATTTCCTGCCATAAGGGTGGTGTCATCTGCATATCTGAGGTTATTGATATTTCTCCTGGCAATCTTGATTCCAGCTTGTGTTTTTCCAGCCCAGCGTTTCTCATGATGTACTCTGCATATAAGTTAAATAAGCAGGGTGACAATATACAGCCTTGACGTACTCCTTTTCCTATTTGGAACCAGTCTGTTGTTCCATGTCCAGTTCTAACTATTGCTTCCTGACCTGCATACATATTTCTCAAGAGGCAGGTTAAGTGGTCTGGTATTCCCATCTCTCTCAGAATTTTCCACAGTTTCTTGTGATCCACAGTCAAAGGCTTTGGCATAGTCATTCAAGCAGGAATAGATGTTTTTTTTGGAACTCTCTTGCTTTTCCGATGATCCAGCAGATGTTGGCAATTTGATCCCTGGTTCCTCTGCCTTTTCTAAAACCAGCTTGAACATCAGGGAGTTCACAGTTCACGTATTGCTGAAGTCTGGCTTGGAGAATTTTGAGCATTACTTTACTAGCATGTGAATGAGTGCAATTGTGCAGTAGTTTGAGTATTCTTTGGCATTGCCTTTCTTTGGAATTGGAATGAAAACTGACCTTTTCCAGTCCTGTGGCCACTGCTGAGTTTTCCAAATTTGCTGGCATATTGAGTGCCGCACTTTCACAGCAGCATCTTTCAGGATTTGAAACAGCTCAACTGGATTTCCATCACCTCTACTAGCTTTGTTCGTAGTGATGCTTTCTAATGCCCACTTGCCTTCGCATTCCAGGATGTCTGGCTCTAGATGAGTGATCACATCATCATGATTATCTGGGTCATGAAGTTCTTTTTTGTACAGTTCTGTGTGTTCGTGCCACCTCTTCTTAATGTCTTCTGCTTCTGTTAGGTCCATACAATTGCTGTCCTTTATCGAGCCCATCTTTGCATGAAATCTTCCCTTGGTATCTCTAATTTTCTTAAAGAGATCTCTAGCCTTTCTTATTCTGTTGTTTTCCTCTATTCTTTGCATTGATCACTGATGAAGGCTTGCTTATCTCTTCTTGCTATTCTCTGTAACTCTGCATTCAGATGCTTATATCTTTCCTTTTCTCCTTTGCTTTTCACCTCTCTTCTTGTCACAGCTATTTGTAAGCCCTCCCCAGACAGCCATTTTGCTTTTTTGCATTTCTTTTCCATGGCGATGGTCTTGATCCGTGTCTCCTGTACAGTGTCATGAACTTCATTCCATAATTCATCAGGCACTCTATCTATCAGATCTAGGCCCTGAAATCTATTTCTCACTTCCACTGTATAATCATAAGGGATTTGATTTAGGTCATACTTAAGTTGTCTAGTGGTTTTCCCTACTTTCTTCAACTTGAGTCTGAATTTGGTAATAAGGAGTTCATGATCTGAGCCACAGTCAGCCCCTGGTCTTGTTTTTGTTGACTGTATAGAGCTTCTCCATCTTTGGCTGCAAAGAATATAATCAATCTGATTCTGTTGTTGACCATCTGGTGATGTCCATGTGTAGAGTCTTCTCTTGTGTTGTTGGAAGAGGGAGTTTGCTATGACCAGTGCATTTTCTTGGCAAAACTCTATTCGTCTTTGTCCTGCTTCATTCTGCATTCCAAGACCAAATTTGCCTGTTACTCCAGATGTTTCTTGACTTCCTACTTTTGCATTCCAGTCCCCTAGAATGAAAAGGACATCTTTTTTGGGTGTTAGTTCTAAAAGGTCTTGTAGGTCTTCATAAAACCGTTCAACTTCAGCTTCTTCAGCATTACTGGTTGGGGCATAGACTTGGATAATTGTGATATTGAATTGTTTGCCTTGGAGATGAACAGAGATCATTCTGTCATTTTTGCGACTGCATCCTAGTACTGCATTTCAAACTCTTGTTGACCATGATGGCTACTCCATTTCTTCTGAGGGATTTCTGCCTGCAGTAGTAGATATAATGGTCATCTGAGTTAAATTCACCCATTCCAGTCCATTTAAGTTTGCTGATTCCTTAAGAATGTTGACGTTCACTCTTGACATCTCCTGTTTGAATACTTCCAATTTGCCTTGATTCATGGACCTGACATTCCAGGTTCCTATGCAATATTGCTCTTTACAGCATCAGATCTTGCTTCTATCACCAGTCACATCCACAGTTGGTTCTTGTTTTTGCTTTGGCTTCATCCCTTCATTCTTTCTGGAGTTACTTCTCCACTGATCTCCAGTAGCATATTGGGCACCTAATGACCTGGGGAGTTCCTCTTTCAGTATCCTACCATTTGCCTTTTCATACTGTTCATGGGGTTCTGGGTACCAAAAATAGATTAATCCAAGGCTCCAACCTCAAATCTCATTTTCTATCCATTTTCATAACTTTAAATGCTATCTATATGCTGGTGGCTCCCAAATTTGTTTCAATGGCTTTGACATGTATTCCCAAAATATGAATTTCTACAAATGGTTTGATCAACATCTCATTTAGATGTAAATAAAGATATCACTTTTGATTTATTCAAAATTGAGCCTTTTATACTTTCCTGGTTTCAGTTATTGGCCCACAATTCACCCAGTGTTGACCTGGTAATACTGGAGAGAGACATAAAGACATTTGATCCATTAGCAAAAGGTCTTCAAAAGAGATCAGAAATCCTGCTGCTCCTCATTTATTTGCTTTGCGGCCTGTTCTAGGCTGCCTCCCTCTCTCACTTGGATCTGTGCAGTGTCTTCCTGGCTAGTCTCTTGACTTCCCCTCTGTGCCCACCCACATATAGTCTGCTTACTTTTGCACCATTTAAAAAACTGCCTGATCAATGACTTTCCTGCTGAAATTCTCTAGTGATCTTCCATTACATTTGGAATAAAATGCAATAAATACCACATGATCTGGCCCCTGCTCCTTTCACCTTCTTAGAGTTTTTCCCTTATCACTCTTCCCTTACCCATGTGTCTGCTTGAGGCACACTGGCCTCCTTGCTTGTTCCTGCCTCAGGGATGCTGAACCAGCTGTTCCTTTTGCTTAAGGTGATTTTTACCTAGATAAACTGCCTTGTTCACTCTCTTACTTTATTCATGTCTCTGTTAAAATGTCACCTCCTTAGAGAAACTTTTCCTGACCATCTTTCAAAAGTATATCTTCATCACATTTAGTCTCTTAGCAGTTATCACTGACATTATTATGTAAGAGAAGGCACTTTTTATTTATTTAAGTTTTAAATTCAATTTTTTTTCAGTATCTCAGTGTTCAGAATTGTGCCTGATACAAAATGAGTGCTCAATCAATATTTGTTAGGCAATAAAGTAAGAGAATGAAGTTCATATAAGGGGATTATTCTATATACATAAATTTTATTCAGGGTGTGTAGGTGCTAAGCTGCCTCAGTTGCATCTGACTTTTTGCAACCCTATGGACTGTAGCCCACGAGGCTTCTCTGTCCACGGGATTCTCCAGGCAAGAATACTGGAGTGGGTTACCATGCCCTCCTCCTTGGGGTTTGTGACCCAGGGATAGAATCCACATCTCATGACTCCTGCTTTGGCAGGAAGGTTCTTTACCACTAGCTCCATCTGGGAAACCCTTATTCAGGGTAAGGTTTCTCATAACTCTAATCAGATAATATCATTAGAAGTCAAAATTCAGTTAATATTTATTACCAGGATTATTAACAATTACAAATGGGAGTCAGAAAATATTCCAGTTAAATTCTCCTACTTCGTAACCCAAAATAATTATCAAAGTGTCATGAAATCTCTCTTCTGAAATCCTTCACTGGCGCTGTGTAGACATAGCCTGAGACTGGTATTTGCCAAGTGCTATGAGTTTTACTGCTTGAGCAGATGGTGAAACAATCTCCTGGGAATAAAATCGGCCAGGTTGCCTTTGAAGCTTTTCACACAATAAATAAAATACTGTGTGGCAGAGAAGGTTCTACATATGATGAAAAAAGAGAACAAAGATTATCTGTAAAGGCTGAAAAATGCCCTGCGTTGCACAGTGTTAACCCAGAGTTTACTTACTGATTCCCTTCTTCAGTGCTTTCTAGTGTCTCAGATGTTAGAACATAAGATTATATACATTTTTCTTGAAACAAGTGCTATTTTCAGCCATCCCCATCAACCTAGATTCATGTTGTGAACAGTAAAGCCAGTTTATGCATGGAGAATTCCAAAATGAAGCCTGACTGAGAAGGAAACCTGTTCAGAGATATTCAATGAACTTCACTGCTTCTTCCTCTGTGCCATTCATAACTTAGTGGGAATTAACTTGCAAAATGAACTGCATCCTGGCAAGTAAAATAAATTTCACTGTGTCATTTGACAGAATATTGAGCTCCAAATTATTTTAAAGAAATTAAAAAAAAAACACTGCCAAATAAATACTATTTCTATCTCATCATTTTCTACTTCTTTTGTCTCAAACATGATTGAACTTATTAAGAAAATGACAACAAAAAGCCTAAATGTAAATAACTAATAACAGCTTCAAAACACATGAAGCAAAAACTGACAGGACTGAAATAAGAAGTGGAATAATCCCAATTATAGTAGGTTAATAATAATTTATAGAAACTGATAGAACAAGTAGATTTAAAATGTCAGTATGGTTATAGAAGATAATATTATCAAGGAAATTAACATAACTAATTAATGGAACATGCTATATGACAAAAGTGAAAAACATTTGTTTCCAGTACACAAGCGACATTTGCTAATACATAACATATTCTGGGCTATAAAACAAGTATTAACAAATTTAAAAGAATTAAAATTATATAAAGCATGTTCTCTGATCATGTCAGAATTGAACTAGAATCAATAACAGAAAGATGATGGAAAGAAATCTGAAATATTTATAAATTCACAAACGCACTTCTTAATAACCCATGAATTAAAACAAAAAAAAAAAGTTACAGGTAAAATTAAAAAAAAAAATCTAAGCAAACAAACAAAAACACCAACCCTCTGCAATGAAATAAAAATGAATGAGTAAAAAATCTCACTCAGATCCAAACTGTAGACAGTGCTTGTGCTTAACCACTCAGTCGTGTCTGAGTCTGTGACCACAAAGACTACAGCCTACCAGGCTCTTCTGTCCATGGGGATTTTCCAGGCAAGAATTCTGGAGTGGGTTGCCATGCCCCCCTCCAGGGGATCTTCCTAACCCAGGGATTGGACTCAAGTTTCCTGCACTGCACGTGGATTCTTTACCATCTGAGCCATCGGGGAGGCCTAAGAATACTGGAATGGGTAGCCAGCCTATCCCTTCTCCAGGGCATCTCCCTGACCCAGGAATCAAACTGGGGTCACCTGCATTGCAGGCAGATTCTTTACCATCTGAGCTAAGACAGTTCTTAGCGAATGGCTTATGGCATTTTATGCTTATATAAGAAAAGAAGAAAGGTCACAAATCAATTAAGTAAGTTTCCAGTTTAACAAGCTAGAAAAAAAGAAAACTAGATCTAGAACAAACAGAAGGATAGAGATGTAAGAATAGAAAACAATAAAATAGAACACGTAACACAATAGAGTAAAAACAATGAAGTCAAAATCTTTTTCTTTTAAAAAGATGAATAAAATTGATGAAAATATGGCCAGACTGATAAAGAAGAGATCATAAAAATTATCACTATCAGGAATTAAAGAGGCGCTGGAGCAGCCGAGAAGAGACACCCCACATCCAAGGTCAGGAGCAGCGGCTGATGGGGGAGTTACCCCACGGCCAAGGTAAGGAACTGCACTTTGCTGGAGCAGTCGTGAAGAGATGCCCCATGCCCAAGGTGAGAGAAACCCAAGTAAGACAGTAGGCGCTGAGAGAGGACATGGGAGGGCAGACAGACTGACCATAATCACAGAAAACTAGCCAATCATCTCAACCACAGCCTTGTCTAAATCAATGAAACTAAGCCATGCCGTGTGGGGCCACCCAAGATGGACAGGTCATGGTGGAGAGGTCTGACAGAATGTGGTCCACTGGAGAAGGGAATGGCAGACCACTTCAGTATTCTTGCCTCGAGAACCGCATGAACAGTATGAAAAGGCAAAAAAGATAGGACACTGAAAAATGAAACCCCCAGGTCAGTAGGTGCCCAATATACTACTGGAGACCAGTGGAGAAATAAGTCTGGATAGAATGAAGACATGGAGCCAAAGCAAAAACAACACCCAGTTGTGGATGTGACTGGTGACAGAAGCAAGGTTCAATGCTGTAAAGAGCAATATTACATAAGAATCTGGAATGTTAAGTCCATGAAGTGAATTGAAGTGAAGTCACTCAATTGTGTCCAACTCTTTGTGATCCCATGGACTGTAGCCTACAAGGCTCCTCTGTCCATGAGATTATCCAGGCAAGAATACTGGAGTGGATTGCCATTTCCTTCTCCAGGGGATCTTCCCAACCAGGGATCCAGCTACCAGGGAAGCCCACAGTGAACTGTGGCTCATAAGGCAAATTGGAAGAGGTCAAACAGGAGATGGCAAGAGTGAGGGTCGACATTCTAGGAATCAGCAAACTGAAATGGACTGGAGTGGGTGAATTTAACACAGATGGCCATTACATCTACTACTGTGGGCAGGAATCCCTTAGAAGAAATGGAGTAGTCATCATAGTCCAAAAAGAGTCCAAAATCCAGTACTTGGATGCAATTTCAAAAACAACAGAATGAGCTCTGTTCATTTTCAAGGCAAACCATTCAATATCACGGTGATCCAAGTCTATGCTCTGACCAGTAATGCTGAAGAGGCTGAAGTTGAACGGTTCTATGAAGACCTACAAGACCTTTTAGAACTAACACCCAAAAAAGATGTCCGTTTCATTATAGGGGACTGGAATGCTAAAGTAGGAAGTCAAGAAACACCTGGAGTAACAGGCAAATTTGGCCTTGGAATGCGGAAGGAAGCAGGGCAAAGACTAATAGAGTTTTGCCAAGAAAATGCACTGGTCATAGCAAACACCCTCTTCCAACAACACAAGAGAAAACTCCACAAATGGGCATCATTAGATGGTCAATATCGAAATCAGATTGATTATATTCTTGGCAAACAAAGATGGAGAAGCTCTATACAGTCAGCAAAAACAAGACTGGGAGCTGATGTGGCTCAGATCATGAACTCCTTATTGCCAAATTCAGTCTGAAATTGAAGAAAGTGGGGAAAGCCACTAGACAATTCAGGTATGACCTAAATCAAATCCCTTATGATTATACAGTGGAAGTGACAAATAGATTTAAAGGAGATCTGACAGAGTGCCTGATGAACTATGGAATGAGGTTTGTGACATTGTACAGGAGACAGGGAGCAAAACCATCCCCAAGAAAAAGAAATGGAAAAAAGGAAAATGGAGGTCTGACAAGGCCTTACAATAGCCGTGAAAGAAGAGAAAGAAAAAGCAAAGGAGAAAAGAAAAGATACACCCATTTGAATGCTAATCCAAAGAATGGCAAGGAGAGATAAGAAAGACTTCCTCAATGATAAGTGCAAAGATGTAGAGGAAAGCAATAGAATGGGAGAGACTAGAGATCTCTTCAAGAAAATTAGAGATACCAAGGGAACATTTCATGCAAAGATGGGCTCAACAAAGGACGGAAATGGTATCGACCTAACAGAAGCAGAAGATATTATGAAGAGGTGGCAAGAATACAGAAGAACTGTACAAAAAAGATTTTCACGACCCAGATAATCATGATGGTGTGAACACTCACCTAGAGCCAGACATCCTGGAATGTGAAGTCAAGTGGGCCTAGGAAAGCATCACTATGAACAAAGCTAGTGGAGGTGATGGAATTCCAATTGAGCTATTTCAAATCCTAAAAGATGATGCTGTGAAAGTGCTGCACTCAATAGGCCAGCAAATCTGGAAAACTCAGCAGTGGCCACAGCACTGGGAAAGTTCAGTTTTCATTCTAATCCCAAAGAAAGGCAATGCCAAAGAATGATCAAACTATTGCACATTTGCACTCATCTCACACACTAGTAAAGTAATGCTCAAAATTCTTCTAGCCAGGTTTCAGTAATACGTGAATGGTGAAATTCCAGATGTTCATGCAGGTTTTAGAAAAGGCAGAGGAACCAGGGATCAAATTGCCAACATCCGCCGGATCATAAAAAGGCAAGAGAGTTCCAGAAAAACATCTATTTCTGCTTTATTGACTATGCCAAAGCCTTTCAGTTCAGTTCAGTCGCTCAGTCGTGTCCGACTCTTTGCGACCCCATGAATCGCAGCACGCCAGGCCTCCCTGTCCATCACCAACTCCCGGAGTTCACTCAGACTCACGGCCATCGAGTCAGTGATGCCATCCAGCCATCTCATCCTCGGTCGTGCCCTCCTCCTGCTGCCCTCAATTCCTCTCAGCATCAGAGCGTTTTCCAATGAGTCAATCCTTCGCATGAGGTGGCCAAAGTACTAGAGTTTTAGCTTTAGCATCATTCTTTCCAAAGAAATCCCAGGGTTTATCTCCTTCAGAATGGACTGGTGGGATCTCCATGCAGTCCAAGGGACTCTCAAGAGTCTTCTCCAACACCACAGTTCAAAAGCATCAGTTCTTCGGCGCTCAGCCTTCTTCACAGTCCAGCTCTCACATCCATACATGACCACAGGAAAAACCATAGCCTTGACTAGATGGACCTTAGTCGGCAAAGTAATGTCTCTGCCTTTGAATATACTATCTAGGTTGGTCATGACTTTTCTTTCAAGGAGTAAGCATCTTTTAATTTCATGGCTGCAGTCACCATTTGCAGTGATTTTGGAGCCCCCCAAAATAAAGTCTGACACTGTTTCCACTGTTTCCCCATCTATTTCCCATGAAGTGATGGGACCAGATGCCATGATCTTCGTTTTCTGAATGTTGAGCTTTAAGCCCACTTTTTCACTCTCTTCTTTCACTTTCATTAAGAGGCTTTTTAGCTCCTTTTCACTTTCTGCCATAAGGGTGTATCATCCGCATATCTGAGGTTATTGATGTTTCTCACAGAAGTCTTGATTTCAGCTTGTGTTTCTTCCAACCCAGGGTTTCTCATGATGTACTCTGCATATAAGTTAAATAAGCAGGGTGACAATATACAACCTTGATGTACTCCTTTTCCTATTTGGAACCAGTCTGTAGTTCCAAGTCCAGTTCTAACTGTTGCTTCCTGACCTGCATACAGATTTCCCAAGAGGCAGGTTAAGTGGTCTGTTATTCCCATCTCTTTCAGAATTTTCCACAGTTTATTGTGATCCACACAGTCAAAGGCTTTGGCATAGTCAATAAAGCAGAAATATATGTTTTTCTGGAACTCCCTTGCTTTTTCCATGATCCAGTGGATATTGGCAATTTGATCCCTGGTTCCTCTGCCTTTTCTAAAAGCAGCTTGAACATCAGGGAGTTCACGGTTCACGTATTGCCAAAGCCTGGCTTGGAGATTTTTGAGCGTTACTTTACTAGCATGTGAGATGACTGAAATTGTACAGTAGTTTGAGCATTCTTCTGCATTGCCTTTCTTTGGAATTTGAATGAAAACTGACCTTTTCCAGTCCTGTGGCCACTGCTGAGTTTTCCAAATTTGCTGGCCTACTGAGTGCAGCACTTTCACAGCATCATCTTTCAGGATGTGAAACAGCTTAACCGGAATTCCACCACCTCCACTAGCTTTGTTCAAAATGATGCTTTCTAAGGCCCACTTGACTTCACATTCCAAGATGTCTGGCTCTAGAAGAGTGATCCATCATCATGATTATCTGGGTCGTGAAGATCTTTTTTGTACAGTTTTTCCGTGTATTTTTGCCACCTCTTCATAATATCTTCTGAAGGGTTAATAGAGTAGCAGAGATGTGCCTGCAAATGGGTCTCTCTTCTCAGGCTGAGCGTCCTTGCATACGAGGCGTTCTGCCAAAGAGTCTGGATACAGCCTTGAGTTTAATGGTCCCTTGCAAACGAGGGAGCATTCCCTTCTTGAGATAAGAGGGAGATGAGGGCTTTGTGCAGACTCTGCAGTAGACAGAGATTTCACTCCCCTTTGCTGTACAATAACATGTATGCACCTGCACTGTACTGACAAGGCTTATTCTTACAGTCTGGAATTCTGCCTAAAGAGGGCTTTATAATAATAAATGGCAATTAGTTTGCCCAGTTCTGTTCCTCTGGCCAGAGTGGTGTCCTGTCTGTCTCTTGTGTGTCTTGTATGTTCTGTGTCATTTCACTCGTAGTCACCAACAATCTTCTGCTTCTCTTAGGTCCATACCATTGCTGTCCTTTATCGAGACCATCTTTGCATGAAATCTTCCCTTGGTATCTCTAATTTTCTTGAAGAAATCTCTAGTCTTTCCCATTCTGTTCTTTTCCTCTGTTTCTTTGCATAGATTGCTGAAGCAGGCTTTCTTATCTCTTCTTGCTATTCTTTGGAACTCTGCATTCAAATGTTTATATCTTTCCTTTTCTCCTTTGCTTTTTGTCTCTCTTCTTGTCACAGCTATTTGTAAGGCCTCCCCAGACAACCATCTTGCTTTCTTGCATTTCTTTTCCGTGGGGATGGTCTTGATCCCTGCCTCCTATACAATGTCACAAACGTCATTCCATAGTTCATCAGGCACTGTATCTATCAGATCTAGGCCCTGAAATCTATTTCTCACTTCCACTGTATAATCATAAGGGATTTGACTTAGGTCATAACTGAATGGTTTAGTGGTTTTTCCTACTTTGTTCAATTTGAGTCTGAATTTGGTAAAGAGGAGTTCATGATCTAAGCCAGAGTCAGCTCCTGGCCTTGTTTTTGTTGACTGTATAGATCTTCTCCATCTTTGGCTGCATAAAATACAATCAATCTGATTTCGGTGTTGTCCGTCTGGTGATGTCCATGTGTAGAGTCTTCTCTTGTGTTGTTGGAAGAGGGTGTTTGCTATGACCAGTGCATTTTCTTGGCAAAACTCTATTAGTCTTTGCCCTGCTTCCTTCCGCATTCCAAGGCCAAATTTGCCTGTTACTCCAGGTGTTTCTTGACTTCCTACTTTAGCATTCCAGTCCCCTATAATAAAATGGACATCTTTTTTGGGTGTTAGTTCTAAAAACCCTTTGACTGTGTTCAATTCAGTTCAGTTCAGTCACTCAGCTGTGTCCGACTCTCTGCAGCCCCATGAATCGCAGCATGCCAGGCCTCCCTGTCCATCACGAACTGCCGAAGTTCACTCAAACTCACGTCCATCGTGTCAGTAATGGCATCCAGACATCTCATTCTCTGTCGTCCCCTTTTCCTCCTGCCCCCAATCTCTCCCAGCATCAGAGTCTTTTCCAATGAGTCAACTCTTCGCATGAGCTGGCCAAGGTACTGGTTTCAGCTTTAGCATCATTCCTTCCAAAGAAATCCCAGGGCTGATCTCCTTTAGAATGGACTGGTTGGATCTCCTTGCAGTCCAAGGGACTCTCAAGAGTCTTCTCCAATACCACAGTTCAAAAGCATCGATTCTTCAGCATTCAACTTTCTTCACAGTCCAACTCTCCCATCCATACATGACCATTGGAAAATCAAAGCCTTGACTAGACAGACCTTGTTGTCAAAGTAATGTCTCTGCTTTTGAATATGCTATCTAGGTTGGTCATAACTTTTCTTCCGAGGACGAAGCATCTTTTAATTTCATGGCTGCAGTCACCATCTGCTGTTTAGATCACAATAAACTGTGGAAAATTCTTCAAGAAATGGGAATACCAGACCACCTGACCTGCCTCTTGAAAAACCTGTATGCAGGTCAGCAAGCAACAGTTAGAACTGGACATAGAACAACAGACTGGTTTCAAACAGGAAAAAGAGTACATCAAGACTGTATATTGTCACCCTGCTTATTTAACTTATATACAGGATACATCATGAGAAACGCTGGACTGAGTGAATCACAAGCTGGAATCAAGACTGACAATAGAGATATCAATAACCTCAGATATGCAGATGACATCACCCTTATGGCATAAAGTGAAACAGAACTCAAGAGCCTCTTGATGAAAGTGAAAGAAGAGAGCGAAAAATGTGGCTTAAGGCTCAACATTCAGAAAATGAAGATCATGGCATCCGATCCCATCACTTCAAGGGAAATAATTGGGGAAACAGTGGAAACAGTGACAGATTTTATTTTGGGGAGCTCCAAAATACAGGGAGAAGTAAGCCAGAAAGAAAAACACCAATACAGTATAGTAACACATATATATAGAATTTAGAAAGATGGTAACGATAACCCTGTATGCGAGAGAGCAAAAGGGACACAGATGTATAGAACAGTCTTTTGGACTCTGTGGGAGAGGGAGACGGTGGGATGATTTGGGAGAATGGCATTGAAACATGTATAATATCATATAAGAAATGCATCGCAAGTCTAGGTTCAATGCAGAATACAGGATGCTTGGGGCTGGTGCACTGGGATGACACAGAGAGATGGAATGGGGAGGGAGGTGGGAGGGGGGTTCAGGATTGGGAACACGTGTACACCCATGGCGGATTCATGTTGATGTATGGCAAAACTAATACAGTATTGTAAAGTAAAATAAAGTAAAAAAAAAAAAAATCATTGCAGATGGTGACTGCCACCATGAAATCAAGACACTTGCTCCTTGGAAGAAAAGTTATGACCAAACTAGACAGCATATTAAAAATCAGAGTCATTACTTTGCCAACAATGGTCCATCTAGTCAAGGCTATGGTTTTTCCAGAAGTCATGTATGGATGAGAGTTGGACTATAAAAAAGCCGAGCACTGAAGTATTGATGGTTTTGAACTGTGGTGTTGGAGAAGACTCTTGAGAGTCCCTTGGACTGCAAGGAGATCCAACTAGTCCTTCCTAAAGGAGATCTGTCCTGGGTGTTCATTGGAAAGACTAATGTTGAAGCTGAAACTCCAATACTTTGGCTACCTGATGAAAAAAACTGACTCATTAGAAAAGACTCTGATGCTGGGAAAGATTGAGGGCAGGAAGAGAAAGGGATGATAGAGGATGAAATGATTGAATGGCATCACCGACTCAATGGACATGAGTTTGAGTAAAGTCCGGGAGTTGGTGATGGACAGGGAGGCCTGGTGTGCTGCAGCCATGGGTTGCAGAGTCGAACACAACTGAGCAACTAAACTGAACTGAACTGAACCTCTTATAAATCAACTGGATAATAAAGGCATATTATTAAAAATTTAGGACACTGCAGTTGACAGGTCATATGAAATGAGAAAATTAATTAGAGTTGGGGGATAAAAAACAAAACAAAAAACTACCAAATTTACTCAGGAAGCTCTACTTTATTAAAGGACTTCAACTTGTAGTTACAACTCTTCTCAAAAAGAAAACTTTAAGCCTATTGGCTTGTTGGTGGATTCTATTAAGCATTTAAGGAGTAAATAATACCAACTTTACAGAAATTCTTCCAGAAAATGGAATATGAGCAATTACTGTCCTACTCATTTGTTCTTACCTGGAGAATCCCAGGGATGGGGGAGCCTGGTGGGCTGCTGTCTATGGAGTTGCACAGAGTCGGACACGACTGAAGTGACTTAGCAGCAGCAGCATTTTACTAAGCTTAATCTAGCATTGTGATGGTGTGGTGTCCAAGCTATTTCCACCCCTGGACTGTAGCCCTCTGTACATGGGATTTCCTTGGCAAGAATACTAGAGTGGAGAAAACATCAGATCTATATCTTTCATGAGTATAGACACAAAACTTTTTAAAAAATATTAGTGCTTGATTCCACCAACATATAAAAATGAAAATGTATCACGACCAAGTGTAATTTATGCAGGAAAGCAAGGCTAGCTTTTTACTGGTAAAGAATCAATGCAATTCACCATATAAACAGATGAGAAGTGAAAAAAATAGGATGATTTCAGTATATGAAGAAAAAGCATAACAAAATTCAACATATATTTATGGCATAGGAGATAACCCACTCTACTTCATAGAAAGCATCAAATGAAAAAATTAGTTTAACTTAGTGGCAAAAATGGAGAAGCCAATGGCACCCCACTCCAGTACTCTTGCCTGGAAAATCCCATGGGCGGAGGAGCCTGGTAGGCTGCAGTCCATGAGGTCGCTAAGAGTGGGACACGACTGAGCAACTTCACTTTCACTTTTCACTTTCATGCATTGGAGAAGGAAATGGCAACCCACTCCAGTGTTCTTGTCTGGAGAATTGCAGGGACAGGGGCCTGGTGGGCTGCCGTCTATGGGGTCGCACAGAGTCGGACACAACTGAAGCGACTTAGCAGCAGCAGTGGCAAAAAATGAGATGATTTCTTTCCTTAGAATTGGAAATAAAACATAGCTGTCTTCTCTCACTGCTTTTCAATTTTGTACTGCAGGTCTTAGGAAGCTATATAATGCAAAAAAAAAAAAAAAAAAAGAATAATAAAGTAATAAAGTAAAATAAGATCAAAAGAACATATGTTATGAAGGATAAAGTGAGACTGTATTCAAAGAATATCATTGAGGAAACAATGAGTAGGTTACTAGAATCTGAAAAGTGATTTTATCAAGGTTATAGGCCACAAAGTAAACGTATCTTAAAGTATATCTTATCTGATAGGTATAGAGATCTTCACTGACAGAGGAGACTGGTATGCTATAGTCCATGGGGTCTAAAAGTCAGATACAATTGAGCATGCATGCAATATAGTTATAGAGATCAGAAATCCAAAATCAGTTTCACTAGGCTAAAACGAAAGTATTGGAAAACTTGAATTGTTTTCTGGAGTCTCTAGGGTAGAATCTGTTTTCCTGCCTTTTCTAGCTTCCAGGGCTGCCTATATTACTTGGCTATGTCCTTTCCTTCCTACTTTAAGATCAACTAGCTGTTTAACATCTTTTCTCCTCCCTGACATCTTCATCTGTCTTTTAATTTCCTCTTTTGGAATCTGATCCTCCTCTCTATGGTTCCTCTGCCCTTTTCTAAATCTAGCTTGCACATCTGGAAGTTCTCAGTTCAAGAGAACTTCCAGCGAGCTGAAGCCTAGCTTGAGAGAATTGAGTATTATTTTGCTATCATGTGAAATGAGTGCAATTGTGCAGTAGTTTGAATATTCTTTGGCAGAGATCAAATGGCCAACATCCACTGGATCATAGAAAAAGCTAGAGAAGTCCAGAAAAACCTCGACTTCTGCTTCATTGACTAGGCTAAAGCTTTTGACTGTGTGAGTGAGTGAAGTCGCTCAGTTGTGTCCGACACTTTGCGACCCCATGGACTGTAGCACACCAGGCTCCTCCATCCATGGGATTTTCCAGGCAAGAATACTGGAGTGGGTTGCCATTTCCTTCTCCAATTTGACTGTGTAGATCACGGCAAACAGAAGAAAATTCTTCAAGAGGTGGGAATACCAGAACTTCTTACCTGCCTCCTGTGAAACCTGTATGCAGGTCAAGAGGCCACAGTTAGAACTGAACATGGAGCAACAGACTGGTTCCAAATTGGGAAAAGAGTAAGTCAAAGCTGTATATTGTCACCCTAGTTATTTAAAGTCTATGAAGAGCGCATTAAGTGAAATGCCAGGTTGGATGAAGCACAAGCTGGAATCAAGATTGCTGGGAAAAATATCAATAACCCCGGATATGCAAACAACACCACCCTTAAGGCAGAAGGAAGAGGGAAGAGGAACTAAAGAGGCTCTTGATGAAGGCAAAAGAAGAGAATGAAAAATGTGGCTTAAAGGTCAACATTCAAAAAAACTAAGAGCATGGCATCCAGTCCCATCACTTGATGACAAATAGATGGGGAAACGGGAAACAGTGGCAGACTTTATTTTTGGGGTTCCAAAATCACTGCAGATGGTGACTGCAGCATGAAATTAAAAGACACTTGCTCCTTGGAAGAAAAGCTGTGACCAAACTAGACAACATATTAAAAAGCAGAGACATTACTTTGCCTACAACGGTCCATCTAGTCAAGGCTATGGTTTTTCCAGGAATCATGTATGGATGTGAGAGTTTGACTGTAAAGAAAGTTGAGCACCGAAAAATTAATGCTTTTGAACTGTGGTGTTGGAGAAGACTCTTGAGTCCCTTGGACTGAAAGGAGATCCAATCAATCCATCCTAAAGGATATCAGTCCTGAATATTCATTGGAAGGACTGTTGCTGAAGGTGAAACTCCAATACTTTGGCCACCTGATGTGAAGAACTGACTCCTTGAAAAAGACCATGATGGTTGGAAAGATTGAAGGTGGGAGTAGAAGGGGCTGACAGAGGATGAGATGGTTGGATGGCATCACTGACTCAATGAACATGGGTTTGAGTAAACTCCAGGAGTTGGTGATGGACAGGGAGCCCTGGTGTGTTGCAATCCATGGGGTCGCAAAGAGTGGGACACGACTGAGTGACTGAACTGAACTGAACTGAAGGAATTCTGAAATCCCAGCTGACTGACTCTCCAGGAGTTCCCAGGAGTGGGGGCAATCCTCAATGGCTTGTGGCCCTACCCTCTGGGCTCACAGTTCATTTTCTGAAAAGTGGTTTAGATGGTAAAGAACCTGCCTGCAATGCAGGAGACCCAGGTTCAAACCCTGGGTCAGCAAAATCCTTTGGAGAAGGAAATGGTTACCCACTTCAGTATTATTTCCTGAAGAACTCCAAGCACAGAGGAGCCTGGCAGACTACAGTCCATGGGTTTGCAAAGAGTCAGACATGACTGAGCAGCTAACACACTTCCTTTTGCAGAAAGAGTAGTATATTTTGCAGATGAGTGGTTTTATGAGCCTGTTTCCTGCCTGTAGAATTTTGAAGTTTGGCAGTCTTCTCTCATTTGTCCTTTTCGGTCATTTTCAGTCCAAGGTCTCAGTATTTCTGCTGGTATAACATTCCCAGAAACCTGTGAGTCTCAAGTATATATCAGAGGAATTCACTCAGACAAGAGGCTCCTCCACAGGTCTTTCCTGGATGATCACATTTCTTATTTTGGCTTCTGCTGAGAAGATGAAGGGGATGTATGAGTCACACGCCTAATCTCTTCAAAGAACCTCTGTGTGATTTAATACTCTGAGCTTTTGATATTTCTGAGGTGTTAGCAAAAGGTTGTCCAGCTACACGTACCCTTGGCTTTCACTCCTGAACACATTTTCCTGACAGTGAATTTCCTAATTTTAGCTCCTTTTGCAATCAGGATATGCCACGAATTTTCCCCAATTTTCAAGTCCTTATTCCTTTTTTGGTTAACAGTTCTTCCTTCAATTTCTCTATTTCTAGTGGCATTTTGTAATAAGCAGCAAGAAGAAACAAAATCACAACTTCAATTGTTTAGAAAGTGTTTTCAAGTCTTGCTTTCCATGCAACTAGAAGCTTCAATGCTACTAAGTTTCCTGCCATTGTATTACAAGGATTCTTTTCCTCCAGTTTCCAAGAACCAGTTCCTCATTTCCCTATGAACATTCACTAAAAGCAACTTTAGCATTTATGCTTTTACCAAATTTTTACAAAAAAACATTTATTCTCTAAGAAAAGAAAAGGTTTCTCTACAATGTACTTGAAACTAGGGGTTGGGGGGCAGGGGCAGGCTGCAGAGTCTGTCCTGTAGGATTCTGAGCAAATTTTGTGTGTGTGTGCCCAACTTCTTGTAGGTAAGACTCTAGTCTCCATGAACTTCCCTGAGTTCCAAAGGGCAGATATGAACAGCTGCCAACAAAGACCCTGATGCTGGTAAAGATTGAGGGCAAGAGGAGAAGGGGACGACAGAGGATGAGATGGTTGGATGGCATCACTGCCTCAATGGACAGGAGTTTGAGCAAATTACAGGAGATGGTGAAGGACAGGGAAGCCTGGCATGCTGCAGTCCTTGGGTTTGCAAAGAGTCCTACTGAGAGACTGAACAACAACAATCAAGGGAGGAGCAGCCATAAAACCACCGGAGGCAAGATTAAAGCAACCAGAGAGGCGCATCAGGATTAGGAGACCACCTGAGGCCCTGCACATGACTTATCAGCAACCTCACCCTCGAAGTAATGTTATGAAACTCTCTATTAAATCCTCTCAGATTGGGACATACAGTTTTTCAAGGCAGAAACATTCTGTGTCATCCTTTGCCTGAAAAAGTGGTAAAGCTCTTCTTTTCTGCTGTTGTTCTTCGGTCCTTCAGTCATTAAGTCATGCCCAACTCTTTACAATTCCATGTACATGCAATTCCACGCAGCAGGCCAGTGTCTTCTGTCCTCCACCATCTCCTGGAGTTTGCTCAAATTCATGTTCACTGAGTCAGTGATGCTGTATAACCTTCTCATCCTCTGCTGCACTCTTCTCTTTTTGCCTTCAATCTTTTCCAGCAACAGGGTCTTTTCCAATGAATTGCTCTTCGCATCAGGTGGCCAAAGTATTGGAGCTTCAGTTTCAGCATCAGTCCTTCCAATGAATATTCAGGACTGATTTCCTTTAGGATGGACTGGTTGGATCTCTTTGCAGTCCAAGGGACTCTCGAGGCTTCTCCAGCACCACAATTTGAAAGCATCAGTTCTTCAGTGCTCAGATTTCTTTATGGTCCAACTCTCACAGCCAAACGTGACTACTGGATAAACCATATCTTTCACTGTATGTCCCTTTGTCAGCAAAGTGATGCCCCTGCTTTTGAATATTCTGTCTAGGCTTGTCATAACTTCTAATTTCATGGCTAAGGAACAAGCATCTTTGAATTTCATGGCTACAGTAAAGTTTGATTCAGCACTTGTGCAGAGACGCTGAGCTTTAGGCATTACTCTCACTTTTTTCTCTTCTCACCTGAAGCATCTCTAACATGCAATTTCTACCAACAGTTTATTCAAAGCAACAGAAGCAGATGCCAGACAATAGAGAAGGTGCTATATGCTGGATTTGAAAGTAGAAAAAGTGACCACAGCCAAGGAATGTAGGTGTCCTCTGCTGCTGCTGCTGCTGCTAAGTCGCTTCAGTCGTGTCCGACTCTGTGTGACCCCATAGACGGCAGCCCACCAGGCTCCGCCGTCCTTGGGATTCTCCAGGCAAGAACACTGGAGTGGGTTTCCATTTCCTTCTCCAATGCATGAAAGTGAAAAGTGAAAGTGAAGTTGCTCAGTCGTGTCCAACTCTTAGCAACCCCATGGGCTGCAGCCCACCAGGCTCCTCGCCCATGGAATTTTCCAGCCAAGAGTACTTTAGTGGGGTGCCATTGCCTTCTCCAAGGTGTCCTCTAGAAGGTGGAAAATTAAGGAAATGAATTTTCCCCTAGAACCTCCAGAAGGAATATATACTCACTGACACCTTGATTTTAGCCCAGTGAGATTGATTTGAGATGTGTGATCTCTGGAACTGTCAGACACTAAATTTGTGTTAACTCACAAAATCTATGGTGATTTGTTATACTCACAATAGGCAACTCATGCAGTCCCCTATATGTGATTTTTCATTCTATAATGTATTGGATACCAACATATATTTTCCCTCTTACAAGCCACCTAACTGTATATATGGTTCGCTTGAAGCTTTTCCCAAAAGAGTGGGGAAAGAGAAAGAAAATATAATAGTGATTAATAAAATGAAGAGTAGACTCAAGGAGAAGCCTGCTTGTGTTTGAATCTCAGGTCTGCTTCATCCTACCCATGTGACAGCATGATGTTACCTAACCCTCTGTGTTTTAGTGCCCTTTTATGTGAATAGCAATAATAACTATATCTACCATTTGGGCTTCTTTTTAGTTTAAAAGAGACTTTAAGAATTTTTCACAGTTTGTTGTGATCCACAAAGTCAATCAAGCTGAAGCAGATGTTTTCCTGGAATTCTCTTGCTTTTTCTATGATCCAACAGATGTTGGCAATTTGATCTCTGGTTCAAATTCCAGCTTGAACATCTGGAATTCTCAGTTCACGTACTGTTGAACCCTCACTTGGAGAATTATGAGTATTACTTTGCTAGCGTGTGAGACGAGTGCAATTGTGCAATAGTTTGAACATTCTTTGGCATTGCCTTTCTTTGGGATTGGAATGAAAACTGACATTTTCCAGTCCTGTGGCCACTGCTGAGTTTTCCTAATTTGCTGGTATATTGAGTGCAGCACTTTAATAGCATCATCTTTTAGGACTTGAAATAGCTCAGCTGGAATTCCATCGCCTCCACTAGCTTTATTCACAGTGGTGCTTCCTAAGGCCCACTTGACGTCAGACTCCAAGATGTCTACCTGCCTCCTGAGAAACCTGTAATGTAGGTCAAGAAATATCAGTTACAGCCGGGCATGGAACAACAGACTGGTTCCAAATAGGAAAAGGAGTGTGTCAGGGCTGTATATTGTCACCCTGCTTATTTCACCTATATGCAGAGGGCATTGTGTGAAATGCTTGATTCCAAATTGTGCTTCAAGATTGCCGGGATAAATATAAATAACCTCAGATATGCAGATGACACCATCCTTATGGGAGAAAGCAAAGAACTAAAGAGTCTCTTGATGAAAGTGAAAGAGGAGCATGAAAAAGCTGACTTGAAACTCAGCATTCAAAAAATGCAGATCATGGCATCTGGTCCTATCACTTCATGGCAAATAGATGGGGAAACAGTGGAAACAGTGAGAGACTTTATTTTCTTGGGCTCCAAAATCACTGCAGATGGTGACTGTAGCCATGAAATTAAAAGACACTTGCTCCTTGGAAGAAAAGCTATGACAAACTAAGACAGCATATTTAAAAAGCAGTGGTGATTTAAGGTGGTATAGTGGCACCCCACTCCAGTACTCTTGCCTGGAAAATCCCATGGACGGAGGAGCCTGGTGGGCTGCAGTCCATGGGATCGCTAAGAGTCGGACATGACTGAGTGACTTCGCTTTCACTCTTCACTTTCATGCATTGGAGAAGGAAATGGAAACCCGCTCCAGTGTTCTTGCCTGGAGAATCCCAGGGACGGGGGAGCCTGATGGGCTGCCGTCTATGGGGTCGCACACAGTCGGACACGACTGAAGTGACTTAGCAGCAGCCGCAGCAGTCGCTATGACATGTCCAATCCTTGTGACCCCATGAACTGTAGCCTGCCAGGCTCCTCTGTTCATGGGATTCTGCAGGCAAAAATCCTGGAGTAGGTTGCCATTTCCTTCTCAAGGGGATATTCCCAAACCAGGAATCTAAGCTAGGTCTCCTGCCTTTCAGGCAGATTCTTTACCCACTGAGCTATGAGGGAAAATCCTATTAAAAAGCAGAGAGATTACTTTACCAACAGGTCTGTCTAGTCAAATCTATGGTTTTTTCAAGTCATGTTGAACTGTGGTGTTGGAGAAGACTCTTGAGAGTCCCTTGGACTGCAAGGATATCCAACCAGTCCTTCCTAAAGGAAATTAGTCCTGAATATTCATTGGAAGGACTGATGCTAAAGCTCCAATATTATGGCCACCTAATGCAAAGAAATGACTCCTTGGAAAGACCCTGATGCCAGAAAAGATTGAAGGCAGGAGAAGATAGAGATGACAGACGATGAAATGGTTGGATGGCATCACTGACTCAATGGGTATGAGTTTGTGAAAGCTCTGGGGGTTGGTGATGGACAGGGAAGCCTGGTGTGCTGAAGTTCATAGGGTCGCAAAGAGTTGGACATGACTGAGCAACTGAGTGAGCTTATGTAAGTACTTAGCACAGCCAGGACATACAGTAAGCACTGAAGGAAATTTAGGTAATTTATTCTTCTATTACTTTATTTTTTAATTAAAATTTAATTTAACAAGATATTTCCATATATCCCTGCACCAAATTAGAGATAAGAAAAAAATGCTTACAATCCAAAGGAGATATAATTGATTGGTGTGACTGTGTTGATAGGAGTATATAATGTTAGTACAGGGCTGCATTAAGTGAAGGAGACTGTAAAATTGGAGGAGTCTCAACAAGCAAAGGTGGGATAAGGCATAGAAGTCAGATGGGAAAAAAGCATTCCAGGAAGATTTAAGTGATGATAATACATTTGAGGAATTTTCCATCCTTGATCTGGTCAAAAACATAGAACCATATTATTTCAATTCTATGTGAATATGTTCATGGGTTCCAAATTTGTAAATATGTGCATAACATATCACACATGAAAGCATACATGTGTTACAAAGAAAGGAAGTGAATGCTTATTAGGCATCTGGTACTTTAACATTGATGTTTTATTTGTGACTACATCTTTCTGAAGTAAGAACCATTGCCTCAGTGTCACAGTCAATGACAGAAAGGCCCTGGGATATAGATTTGAACTCAAATATATTGGCTTTCCATGGTCACACATTAGTATTTTGCCATCTTTTTGGCAGCATTACGTTGAGGAATTCTTTGTGTTTCTAACTTCAGATTATCTGGCTATAGCTGTGAAGGCAATAAAAGACTAAACATCTAGTTCGTGTCAAGAACTATACTCCCTAAAATCTTCAGACCTTCAGCTAGGATTTATTTATTTATTTATTAAAAAAGTGAATGAATTATGAAGCACTTGCATTTGAAAATAAATCCAGATGGAAGGGAATCAGAATTACGTAATTAGAGATCCGGTGGCTCTGAGCCTGTACCTTGGTGTTCCCAAGTCCTCTGAATGACTCTCAGTCTATGTAAACCTCTCGGCCTCGACTGGGTATTTAAGACCGGAAAAGAAAAATCAGAGTTAGCATTTTACTGCAAATAGAGGACAGATAATCAGCTTTATTTTCTAATGAAAGAAACTCAGAAGTTATAAATGAAACAGAGGCGATTTATTTTTAAATGAGGCAGAAATTGGAGTTGCACTTGGCTATGGAGATGAGACACTGAAAAGATGAAAAGTAAATAAGATGCAGATATTGCTTTCTTGAGTGAAGATGACATTTACTGTAAAAACACATTTTTAAATTATGCAAATAAGCAACCAATAAGAATGTCATTTTTAAATGTTACCATGAGTTTTGCACTTTGCAAGGCATGCACACCATCTCTGTGTATATGCATCCTTAGACTTGACTTTCACTCTGAAACTGTTTCCAAAACTTGTGAAATGCGAAGTGTTTGGGGTCCTATTAACTCAGTTTTTCCCGTGATTCCATGTGTAACTTGTTTCTCAGTGTGTTTGATTTTAGGAGTATACATAAGAAGTCGTTTTTTTTCTCCAATCACTGTATTTAACTTTGACTTTTTGCCCTCCTGTTCCTGTAACTAAACATCATGTTATAAAGATCTTTCAGAGCTTTAGCTCTGTTAAGTTCTGAAAAGCCCAATGTAGCTTAGTCCAGGCTACAATTTCAATTTCAAACCCATTTTAAAGCTTTTCTTCCCTTTGCCCTAACTCTGGATGGTATGTTATCCTCATCTCTTCTGGGATGCTCTATGCCTATTGCTCATGGGATGTCTGAGTGGGTGGATTCCTTGGCAGACTCTAAATGAGTCCTCTGTGCTGCACAGGACCAGATTTATGACAAAATTCTAGGATAATCTTCCCTGACCCTCTTTATAATTTCTTACTCTGTCTTCTTTCGCTAGAATCTGCTGCACAAAAGGAAGTTTTCTTGGGCAGGTACTAGAACAACCATACAAGTCCTATATATCTGCTGCATCAACATTGTGAAGCTCGCCACCCCACCATTGTTCCACATTGCATTCTGCTGCTGCTGCTGCTGCTGCTGCTGCTGCTGCTGCTAAGTAGCTTCAGTTGTGTCTGACTCTGTGCGACCCCATAGACGGCAGCCCATCAGGCTCCCCCGTCCCTGGGATTCTCCAGGCAAGAATACTGGAGTAGGTTGCCATTTCCTTCTCCAACACATGAAAGTGAAAAGTGAAAGTGAAGTCACTCAGTCATGTCCGACTCTTAGCGACCCCATGGACTGCAGCCCACCAGGCTCCTCCATCCATGGGATTTTCCAGGCAAGAGTACTGGAGTGGGGTGCCATTGCCTTCTCCATATTACATCATAGTACTTCCTGTTTCTCCCAGTAAGTAGAGTAGGTCAACAAGCCTGCTGCCTGAATGAGCATCCATTTGGGAATGAGACAGCAGTTTCTTTCCTTTCAGCCACCTCTAGTCTTTGTAAATTGTTCCTTAGGAGATAGCAACCCTTGGTTTGTACATGGGATAAAGAATGAAGTTCTTGATCATCACAAATGGAAGTCAGATAATTAAAAGTCATGGGCATGCACCAATTAAAAACCATAGAAAATTGAAATTTGAGGCAAGTATGATGTGGGAAGATCTGCCCTGGACCCAAATAGACCTAGACTGACATCCTTGGTCCTAGTGCCCAGTGTTAGCACGATTCTCTGAGGGATTCATTTCTCCATGTGTTGGATGGGACTCCACGCCTGAGGAGGGGCTGATGAGAACATCCGAATGTAGTGATGCCTATGGAGAAGGTGAACATAGCTCCTGGCAACAAAGGTAAGCGTCCTCCTTTAGGAGTGCTTTAGCTTCTTTCACAGTCCTTTCATGTGTCTTCAGCCTGCTCTCTCTCCACCTTTCCCAAGGGAGGTATTTTACATCTCAGTCATTTCCCTAAATGTTCTATCCTGGTAACCAAAACCATCAAAGCAGAGGAAAGCACTTAGGCATTTAACTCTCAACTCCCCATCTTGGCATGTATAAAATTATCTAACAACATTCTTTTGAAATTGTCTTCCCTTCTTTTTACAAAAGCTAATCCTATCCCCAAAGCTCTCACCACCTATATGTTTAATTTCTCCCTTTTTCTCAACCTATAAAACACTGAAGCTTTTTCCGTCCTAAAAATAAAAGCAAAGAAACCCTAGAAAAAGCCAACAAAATTCTCCTTCAATCTTTGATCCTCCTCTGGCTTTATAACTTTCATCTTTTTTCAGAGAAGCATCATGAAGGAGATATTTGCACAAGATGTCTCTGCCTGACTTATTCTTTCCTCGATTTATAGTTTGACTTCTATTTCTCCTACCTCTTTGAAATGCATTATTGTCAGAGGTTTAAAAACTTTACATTTCCAAAACTCTACTAATTCTCAACAGCCCCACTTACTCCCCGCAGAATAGGAGACATCAATTATCCTGTGGCGTTCTTCAGTGAATAGTACTACAAAAACCCAATTGTTTAAGTCTAAAACCTTGGTATTCCATCATTCCTCTTTCTCATTGACTGGCCTTCACCCATACATTCCAACACCAATCCATCAACCATTTACTTCTGAAAACTTTCTCATTAATATAATACTTACTAATTTTTCTAACAACTATCCCAGTAGCGTCCTATCAATATCTTTATATTTCCGCTTCTCAAACTTGCCCTGCTCCTCTCTTCCTGAAGACTCTACTTTTCTTATAAAGTATAATCAAGCCATTTTAACATGGTATCTCTTCCTCACTTAGCCTATTCTGTATCCAGGAGAAACCACATTTTAGTCCCTTAATACACTCTCTTTTAGGCCATCATGATTTAACACTTACATGATGCTCTGTACCTCCCACTTCCAATGTGGTTTTGTAGCCACTCACATACGATGGTGGGGTCTATTTCCTCTTTCTTTAAATCTATCATAGTCTTGTGTCTTGCCTTAGCTAATAGGCATGACATAAGTAATAATTTGTTAGTTCTACACCTAGGCCACAAGACACCTGTCTGTTTCAGCTTTCTCTCTCTCTCTCTCTCTCTGGGAACCCTGTTAATACTTGGAATGAATCTGGTCTAGTTTGCTAGGGTGTGAGAGATTGCATGGACCACAGACTAACAATCCCAACAGAGGCCAGAGAGCTGATCTACCACCTGCATAGAGTTGTATATAGGCTTAACGAGCTGATTCTGGCCCAGATAAATAGAAATGGTCACCTGACCAGTAAAGTCACACAAATACTTTCTGTTTTTAACCACTAAATTTTGTAGTGGTTTGTTTGCTGGAATTGTTAACAGATGCACCATGCCAGATTCATACTGGTGCTGAACAGAAGAGTGTGTGTTCCATATAATAAATATCTTTTACTTAACCTTTGTATATTAATGATATTTTCTTAAAAAAATTTTATTGAGGTATGATTGATACATGACATATGAAAACCTGTACATATTTAATGTATTCAACTTGATGAGCTTGGAAATGATGACTATATATATTGGTAAATCTATCACCACACTCTATGCTACAAATATTTTCATTACTTCCAAAACTTTCCTCCTGCCCTCTTTATTTATTAATTAATAATGCATAATAAGAAAATAACATATCTATCCTCATAGCCATGCTTGGCATGTGCAACACAGTATTACTAACTATAGGCACAATATTTTCTTTTTTAAAAGTTTTATTTATTTATAGTAGGTCATTTTTGGTTATCTATTTTATCCTACATTTAAATATAAATAGATATAAATATATTGGTGGCTCAGTTGTAAAGAATCCACATACCAATGAAGGAGATGTGGGCTCAATCCCTGGGTCGGGAAGATCCCCTGGAGAAGGAAATGGCCACCCACTCCAGTATTCTTGCCTGCGAACTCATATGGACAGAGGAGCCTAGCTACAGTCCCCAGAGTTGCAAAAGTGTCGGACACAACTTAGCAATTAAGCAATATAGATATATCTGTTTTAAATATAGCAGTGTGTACATGGACCAGTCTATCCCCGTCCTGCATTTTTCCTCCTGGTAACCATAAGTTTCTTCTCTAAGTCTGTAGCACTACATTTTCTTGACAAGAGTTTTTCACTTCTGAAGTCATTCCTTTTTATCGCTTCAAATACAAATTTTGGATTCATATTACCTTTGGTTTTCCTTCAGATCATGGGAAAATCTTGTGCACTATTTCTTCTTTTCATCCTGAAATTACAATAATTTGTTCAACATGAGGATGACTTCTCATCCTGACAACCATGATGTTTTTGCATCCCCTATGTTCATAGCAGCAATATTTACAATAACCAGGACATGAAACAACATACATGTCCATTGACAGGTGAATGGATAAAGAAAGTGGGGTACGTATATACAATGGAAAACCATTCAGCTATAAAAATAATGAAATAATGCCATTTTCAGGAATAGGGGTGGAACTAGAAATTATCATAGTAAGTGAAGTAAGTCAGAAAGAGAAAGACAAATATCATATGACATGTAAAATATGTAAAATATATATATGCAAAATCTAAAGCATGACATGGTTGAACTTATCTAGGAAAAGAAACAGACTTGCAGACACAGAGAGCAGACTTGTAGTTGCCAAGCGGGTTGGAGAGGGATGGACTGAAATTTGGGGTTAGCAGATGCAAGCTGTTATATATAGAATGGATAAACTATATCCATTGTATATGTAAATGGATATAGTTTACATATCCTGCTGTATATGTAAAATGGAATCACTTTTCTGTATAACAGAAATTAACATAACATTGTAAATCAACTATACTTCAACAAGAAAGGCAAATATAAAGTTTGCCTCTGACTTTAATTTCTCTTTCCTGTTATAGGGCTTCCCTGGTAGCTCAGATGGTAAAGGATTCGCCTGCAATGCAGAAGACCTGGGTTTGAACCCTGGGTTGGGAAGATCCCCTAAAGAAGGGAATGGCTACCCACTCCAGCATTCTTGCCTGGAGAATCCCATGGACAGAGGAGTCTGGCAGGCTACAGTTCATGGACTCACAAAGAGTTGGACATGACTGAGCAACTGTTATAAAGACTATCATCAGCTTTCTCTTCTGGACATGTTATGCTCTGCTAAGCTTTTAAAATGTGTTCAAATTCTTGCCTTGTATTTCTTATCTTGTATACGTCACAGATCTTGTTTCTATTTATCCTTTGCCTATGTCATGGTAAACAATGTCATAAGTCAGTTCTGTCTTTCCTTTTCCCTGATTCCTTCTGATATGTTCTCAATGCACTTTCATGATCTGCAGCTAAGTGACCAAACCTTTTTCTAAAGCCTTTTGAAAAGTGTATCTTCAATGGAAACACTTATCCTATATAGATTGCCCAAGATCTGATTTGTATCTTTTAGCTACATTAGTCCTCTTGTGAATTTTGTATGAATTGTATTATCTGACTATTTACTTGCAGCTACATAACTCAGATTCTATTTCCTCATACGTTTTATGACTCTACTTTAAGGCTCACATTCAGTCACTAAAAAGAAAAGCTACATTTCACAGCTACAACTTGTACATGTGGGGTTAGGTTCATAAGAATGAAAGAGCTTGGCTGCATTGATAATACACAACATAAAGTAGGGAAAAAAAAACACATGGGGCATAATGGTTCATGTTGGCCTTCCTTATTAAACTTTGTTCATATTTTTCCCTTGTTGAAGGTAACATTAGATACAGTGCAAGTCATGTTTCTCAGCCATCACACACCAAAAAACACTAAGGCTTCATAGGTTACAGTCTCTATGTGCTGTGCTTAGTCGCTCAGTCATGTCTGACTCTTTGCAACCCCACGGACAGTAGTCAACCCAGCTCCTCTGTCCATGGGGATTCTCCAGGCAAGAATATTGGAGTGGGTTGCCATGCATTCCTCCAGGGGATCGTCCCAATCCAGGGACCAAACCCAGGTTTCCTACATTGCAGGCAGATTCTTTACCAGCTGAGCCTCCAGGGAAGCCCTATAGTGTCCGGAAAAGTGATAGAGTGTAATTAGGTGTGTGTGTCTGTGTGCTCACTCATGTCCAACTTTTTGCAATCCCATGGATTGTAGCCTGCCAGGCTCCTCTGTCCATGGGATTCTCCAGGCAGGAATACTGGAGTGGGTTGCCATTTCCTACTCCAGAGGATCTTCCTGACCCAGGGATTGAAACTCTCCCCTCCCCAACATCTCTTGTCTCTCTTGCATTGGCAGGGGGGTTCTTTACCACTAACACCACCAGAGAAGCCCTATAATGCTATACTAAGAGATTAGGCACCAGAGAGGACAGTTTGTATTCTATGAAATAGAAGAATATTTGAAAAGTACATAAGTTCTAGGGACAATTACGGAGGCTCCTGGTGTCAAGGAGATTCTAGGAATAATTGTTATAGCAATATCTTTTCAATAGGAGGAATAATGTGTATGTTTGGGGTCTCAGGGGGGCTTCCCTGGTGGCTCAGATGGTAAACAATCTGCCTGCAATGCAGGAAACCCAGGTTTGATCCCAGGGTCAAGAAGATCCCATGGAGAAGGAAATGGCAACCCACTCCAGTATTCTTGCCTGGAGAACTGCATGGACAGAGGAGCCTGGAGGGGTACAGTCCATGTGGTCAGAAAGAGTCAGACATGACTAGGGACTAACTTTGGGGTCTCAGAGGCTGAGGAAGAGCTAACTTGCTCCTGGTCACTAAGACATTGTGATGGAAGGTACTTCAGGGGTTTCAGACAGAAGAAGACTAGCAGACGTTCTGATTCTGTTTCGGTGCTGGGAGCCTCAACAAAGATCTGTCCAGTCTGGTTTCCTGCTGCACTCTCATGGGGGTAAGAGGAAGTAGATGACTGCTGAAAGGAATTCATGATTCTCAAATGAGAATTTCTCTTACAACTTACTTTTTACATATTAAATTATTATACATTAAGCTATTTATTTTGAGACTATGGTAGAGTTAAATAATATTGTTGACTTCTCTGCTTCATACTGGTACATGAGAATGAAAAGTAAGCACTGTATTAAACAGAGTGGGTTAAAATACCACAGCAAGAGAATGATGAATTAAAGTCAAGTTTCTGCAAGCAACAATATCATTTTACTTTTCTTAGGAGGAACTTAAATTCTAGGTAAGAAGAAATGATAGGGAATAAGAAAGATTTTACCTGTTTTGAGTTTAAAATAGTAAAATCAGTATTAATTTATAGGCAGAGAGAAGAGTTTCATTTGTTTTAAATCAAAGTGTTGGCACAAACTCACAAACTAAGTAGCTTTGAGGTAGATGAGCTGAGATGCAGCATTATCATTGGTAGCTAAAAAAAGATGCCAACATCATCACAATAATCTAAGACTGAGTAAGCAAAATGCAGTACTTGGATGCAATCTCAAAAACGACAGAATAACCTCTGTTCATCTCCAAGGCAAACCATTCAATATCACAGTATCCAAGTCTATGCCCCAACCAGTAATGCTGAAGTAACTGAGGTTGAACGGTTTTGTGAAGACCTACAAGACCTTTTAGAACTAACACCCAAAAAAGATGTCCTTTTCATTCTAGGGGACTGGGATGCAAAAGTAGGAAGTCAAGAAACACCTGAAGTAACAGGCAAATTTGGCTTTGGAATGCCGAATGAAGCAGGGCAAAGACTAATAGAGTTTTGCCAAGAAAATGCACTGGTCATAGCAAACACCCTCTTCCAACAACACAAGAGAAGACTCTACACATGGACATCACCAGATGGTCAACAACAAAATCAGATTGATTATATTCTTTGCAGGCAAAGATGGAGAAGCTCTATACAGTCAACAAAAACAAGACCAGGGGCTGACTGTGGCTCAGATCATGAACTCCTTATTACCAAATTCAGACTCAAACTGAAGAAAGTAGGGAAAACCACTAGACCATTCAGGTATGACCTAAATCAAATCCCTTATGATTATACAGTGGAAGTGAGAAATAGATTTCAGGGCCTAGATCTGATAGACAGAGTGCCTGATGAACTATGGAATGAGGTTCGTGACATTGTACAGGAGACAGGGATCAAGACCATCTCAATGGAAAAGAAATGCAAAAAGCAAAATGGCTGTCTGGAGAGGCCTTACAAACAGCTGTGACAAGAAGAAAGGTGAAAAGCAGAGGAGAAAAGGAAAGATAAAGCATCTGAATGCAGAGTTCCAAAGAATAGCAAGAAGACATAAGAAAGCCTACTTCAGCGATCAATGCAAAGAAATAGAGGAAAAGAACAGAATGGGAAAGACTAAAGATCTCTTCAAGAAAATGAGAGATACCAAGGGAACATTTCATGCAAAGATGGCCTCAATAAAGGACAGCAATGGTATGGACCTAACAGAAACAGAAGATATTAAGAAGAGGTGGCAAGAATACACGGAAGAACTGTACAAAAAAGATCTTCAGGAACCAGATAATCATGATGGTGTGATCACTCACCTGGAGCCAGACATCCTGGAATGTGAAGTCAAGTGGGCCTTAGAAAGCATCCCTACAAACAAAGCTAGTGGAGGTGATGGAATTCCAATCGAGCTATTTCAAATCTTGAAAGATGATGCTGTGGAAGTGCTGCACTCAATATGCCAGCAAATTTGGAAAACTCAGCAGTGGCCACAGGACTGGAAAAGGTCAGTTTTCATTCCAATCCCAAAGAAAGACAATGACAAAGAATGCTCAAACTACCACACAATTGCACTCATCTCACATGCTAGTAAAGGAATGCTCAAAATTCTCCAAGCCAGGCTCAGCAATATGTGAACCATGAACTCCCTGATGTTCAAGCTGGTTTTAGAAAAGGCAGAGGAACCAGGGATCAAATTGCCAACATCTGCAGGATCACAGAAAGCAAGAGAGTTCCAGAAAAACATCTATTTCTGCTTTATTGACTATGCCAAAGTCTTTGACTGTGTGGATCACAATAAACTGTGGAAAATTCTGAAAGAGATGGGAATAACAGACCACCTAACCTGCCTCTTGAGAAATCTGTATGCAGGTCAGGAAGCAACAGTTAGAACTGGACATGGAACTACAGACTGGTTCCAAATAGGAAAAGGAGTATGTCAAGGCTGTATATTGTCACCTTGCTTATTTAACTTATATGCAGAGTACGTCATTAGAAATGCTGGACTGGAAGAAACACAAGCTGGAATCAAGACTTCTGTGAGAAATATCAATCACCTCAGATATGCAGATGATACCACCCTTATGGCAGAAAGTGAAGAGGAACTAAAAAGCCTCTTGATGAAAGTGAAAGAGGAGAGCGAAAAAGTTGGCTTAAAGCTCAACGTTCAGAAAACGAAGATCATGGCATCTGGTCCCATCGCTTCATGGGAAATAGATGGGGAAACAGTGGAAACAGTGTCAGACTTTATTTTGGGGGGCTCCAAAATCACTGCAGATGGTGACTGCAACCATAAATTAAAAGATGCTTACTCCTTGGAAGAAAAGTTATGACCAACCTAGATAGTAAATTTGAAAGCAGAGGCATTACTTTGCCAACTAAGGTCCGTCTAGTCAAGTCTATGGTTTTTCCTGTGGTCATGTATGGATGTGAGAGTTGGACTTTGAAGAAGGCTGAGCACTGAAGAATTGATGCTTTTGAATTGTGGTTTTGGAGAAGACTCTTGAGAGTCCCTTGGACTGCAAGGAGATCCAATCAGTCCATTCTGAAGGAGATCAACTCTGGGATTTCCTGGAAGGAATGATGTTAAAGCTGAAGCTTCAGTACTTTGGCCACCTCATGCAAAGTGTTGACTCATTGGAAAAGACTCTAATGCTGGGAGGGATTGGGGGCAGGAGGAGAAGGGGGCAACAGAGGATGAGATGGCTGGATGGCATCACCGACTCGATGGACGTGAGTCTGAGTGAACTCCAGGAGATGGTGATGGACCGGGAGGCCTGGTGTGCTGCGATTCACAGGGTTGCAAAGAGTCGGACACGACTGAGCGACTGAACTGGACTGAGTAAACAACATTAGGAATAAATACACCATTCTTTAAGTGATTATTAGACCTGGTGTATTTTGATTACCTGATTAAAAATATGTAAGGAGTGACCCAGTTTTGGGAGGACCAAAAAAATTACAAACAATGAGAATGCTTTCAATAGAACATCAGCTAATGCTTTTCAGTTCTTGTTCCTCTCGACCTTCAGTCTCTGTATGTGTTATTCTCCTTTCTGTTCATGTCTTCAGGTGCTTAGACATGCTTACTCACTCAGTTGCAACCGCATGGAATGTAGACTGCCCAGGCCCCTCTCTCCAATGGGATTCTCCAGGCAAGAAGACTGGAGTGGGTTGCCATTTCCTACTCTAACCCAGGGATTGAACCCAAGTCTGTGTCTCCTTGTTGCAGGTGTGTTCTTTCCTGCTGAGTCGTCCAGGAAGAAGTCCTCTTCATATCTATACTTTAATTGTCTGAAGCTCGCCAATCCCCTCTCTTCTTCCTTCCAATCAACACAGGTTACTCTTGGCCTAGGTCTATTTTTTTTCCCCTTCTAATCTAATGGGTATGAGAAGGAATCTATTCCTCTGCCAGGGAAGACACTGTAATTTTAGCAAAAGTCTTATAAGGAAATTTCTTAACCCAAAGAAATGGTAAGTTTGGTGATGGGAAAGGAGGGATTTGAGCAGTGTCATGCAAGTGAGTGATTCTGTTGTTGTTGACAAGTGAAACCCTGAAATGTGTCTCAATTTATACCCCATTGAAGCAGTTGCTGCATCTCAATCAGCTTGACATTGCTTGTATAATATCTCCAGGTGAATTTATCTCAGAGATCTACAATAGAAGTCTCTGAACTTTAGAGAATTCAGGTCATAATGATGACCTTTAGAATTTAGTATATACTGTGATGTAATTTAAAACTTAATAAAAATAACTCTAAATGGCATATTCAAGAATAAACAGAAAACATATAGGATATTTTAAAAATATGAAGTAATTCAGTAGGATGAATTAGACCATTCACAGGTCTTTCCCAAACCTAAAACAATACTCAGTAATGTGAAATATGACCTGTGCTGTCTTAATTTTACAAAGTGACCTTACATCTAACTGAGCAGTTTGATTTAGGAGCTGGACTCAGCAGAATGGCTTTTAAAAGCACTGGGGTAAGCTGTTGAGTTAACAGTAGGGCACATGCAGTAGTCAGAAGACGTTGTCTCTTCTTGAATGATAACTTGTTCTGTTCTCCTGGCCTCTATGATTTTGACATGTTAAAAATGTGTTAATTTATCATTTATTTTCACTGTTTTGAAACTTGACAATAATGCCTAAATTCTAGTGAAGAACAAAATTTACAGCACACTTATTTATGCAAGCATCAGGTTTCTGTTAATATGGGTTCAGCATTTGACTTCAATCTAAAATTATCTTTACTTTGAAACACTAAGTATCATCTCACCCCTCTCATCCTTGCAACACAGTTACATGTATAAAGGCCATGTTATATCACTAGGAAATCTGAATGTTTAAGAGTTAGTAGGTGCTACTACTGGTGTTAAAACAGGACTCAGGAAATTAACTATATTGTTAAAATTCATCAGTGATGAAAGCAAACACCTAAGTGAAAGTATTTATAGGTCCTGCTGATGAGTTTAACAGTGTATATTCATGTATAGTACCTGTGTTATTAACTAAAGTTTACTAAATAAAAATCTCACAAAATCATTCTTTTGAATCAATGATATCTATAACAAGACTTCATTCTGTGACAATTAAAATAGCTTCATTCTTCATATTATAATTATTTTGAGGTATATTCCACTGATATAAACCTGCTGATATAAACCTGCACATTTCAGGATGGTTGTTCACTTTTTAAAATGCTGTTTCATAGAAAGATTCATGATCACATCCTTTGAAATAACATGCTCTCTCAGCACACCTAAGTGTTGGTTTACACATCATTAACTACTTGACAGAGAGGAAAAGGTTGGGAACAGAAGAGAGAAATTTAGAACTAATGTAATGGAGTCACTAATAATTGAATACAAAACCAAAGCTTAACTGAAATTTATAAAGTAAGTCAGTAAGGAAATATGTTTCATTATCTGGACAATTTTAGTGCCACATCTGTGGTACTGAGTGAAATACTTATTAAGATAATTTAAGGAAGGCAGGTTTTGAAAATTTCCTTTAGGTATCTTTAATTCAGCAGAAAAAGTGACTATAATTTTTTTCATTGTATAATTGTCAGCAGCATTAAATTCAGAGGTGTGAGTTGTTGTAGAAGCCCATGGCACTTAATACTCCTACAATCACAGGGGTGGGAAACACAGATCGATAGCACACAGTGGCTGTAATCAACATGCAGATTAATGAACAGGGCCATATCCACCGGGGAATGCTAGAACAAAGACCAGTTGAACATTTTAATTGCTAAGTTGCTGCTAAATCTCAATTCTTCAACAATCTCCATCCATTACGACCATTGATGCAGAGCAGACATTAAGAGGAAAACAATAACATAATGAGTTCATAAGTGCTAGAGTGCAAGGAATGGTTAGCTCTGGGAAAATCATGGCTGTGATGATTTCATGGCTCAGCCCCTAAAAGATCTGACACTTTATTTCTAATTTTCATTGTTCCCTGGACCTGACAGGCTTATATTTAATAAGTTGGTTTTAATGGAACTAATAGCACAGCCAAAGGTTAGTTGCACAATCTTTTCCCTGGTTACCTCAACATAGGTTTGAATTGTTTCTTTAACTAAATTCTTTAACTTAGAAAAATCACAGACAGAGAAATAAAAAATAAAAAAGACTCGTGAAATCATCTAAAATATTATCATCTTGTAAGGGCAAGATTTCTCACAGTATGATCAAGCATCATCTGTAGAGTTACAGCTAGATGTATTCAGTGGCCATTTTCTTTATTTTCATTAATATTGACGGCTCTGTCCACATCGTGGGGTTTTAAATAAATCTCATAGAAGTTCACTGACATGGAATCCACAGAATGTTCTTGACTTGGGAGGAAATTTCCCATCACTACTTCGGAAGGTATAAAATGATTTTGTGGGACTTCCCTAGTGGCGCAGTGGATAAGAATCGACCTGCCAACGCAGGGCACACAGGTTCAATTCCTGGTGTGGGAAGATTCCACACGCCAAAGAGCAATGAAGTCGGTGTGTCACAACTACTGAGCCAGTGTGGTGCAACTACTGAAGCCTGTGTGCCTAGAGCCTGGGCTCCACAGCAAAACAAGTCACCACAAGGAGAAGTCCATGGCTACAACAAGGAATAGCCCCTGCTCACTGCAACTAGAGAAAGCCTGCACAAAGCAACAAAGACCGAGAAGTCAAAGTAAACAAATAAACATGTTTTTAAATGTTAAAAAAAAAAAAATGATCACATGGTAGGTTCAGCACTGGGGCTTCACAGGTGGCGCTAGTGGTTAAGAACTCACTTGACAATTCAGGAGACATGCTCTTTTCCGATTATCACGGCGTAGGAAACTATGAGCAGCAAAGTCTCCCGCGACACCCTTTACCAGGCAGTGAGGGAAGTCCTGCATGGCAACCAGCGCAACCGCAGAAAGTGTTTGGAGATGGTGGAGCTTCAGATCAGCATGAAGAACTATGACTCTCAGAAGGACAAACATTTCTCGGGCACTGTCAGGCTTAAGCCCACTCCCTGCCCCAAGTTCTCTGTGTGTGTCTTGGGGGCCCAGCAGCATTGTGATGAGGCCAAGGCTGTGGATATCCCACATATGGACATCGAGGCACTGAAAAAACTCAACAAGAATAAGAAACTGGTCAAGAAGCTGGCCAAGAAATATGATGCCTTTTTGGCTTCAGTCTCTAATCAAGCAGATCCCCCGAATCCCAGGTCTGAAGAAGGCTGGCAAGTTCCCTTCCTTGCTGACCCACAATGAGAACATGGTGGCCAAAGTTATGAAGTGAAGGGCACGATCAAGTTCCAGATGAAGAAGGTGCTGTGTCTGGCAGTGGCTGTTGGCCACTTGAAGATGACAGATGATGAGCTTGTGTACAACATCCACTTAGCTGTCAACTTCCTGGTATCATTGCTCAAGAAAAATTGGCAGAACATCAGGGCCTTGTACATTAAAAGCACCATGGGCAAGCCCCAGCTTCTGTACTAAGGCACAGCTTAATAAACTATACTAAACCATAAAAAAAAAAAAAAAATTCAGGAGACATAAGAGACATGGTTTCGATCCCTGGGTTGGCAAGATCTCCTGGAGGAGAGCATGGCAACCCACTCCAGTGTTCTTGCCTGGAGAATCCCATGGACAGAGGAGCCTGGCCGGCTACAGTTCATGGGATTGCAAAGAATCAGACATGACTGAAGTGACTTAGCACACACATATGCACAGCACTGTATTGGAGAATTTACATGGGCTCCTCTAATCCACACAACTTTTTGACATAAAATAACATTGTCCTTTATTTTATAAGCAAAACAACTAAAGCTGATGACGTTCCCAAGTCACACTGCCCAGGAGCAGCGAAGCTAGGCTGCAAACACAGATCCTTCTGACTCTGAAGTTTTGCCATTTCCTCTACAATCTTGCTAGGTCCTACACTCTAAGTCTGGGTTGACTTCTCCTGAGCACTCTTCTTAAGCAATGAATATACAAACCTTTAGTATTCTTACAGAATATACACATTCAAAGTATCAACCTCCTGGCTCTCAGGTGATGTTAGATGCAGGAACCTTTCAATCCCATGCAGCTCTCTCTTCAACCTTGTTTCAGTTTCAGCTCAGTTCAGTTCAGTTGCTCAGTCATGTCCGACTCTTTGTGACCCCATGGACTGCAGCACACCAGGCTTCCCTGTCCATCACCAACCTTCAGAGCTTACTCAAACTCATGTCCATCAAGTCAGTGATGCCATCCAACCATCTCATCCTCTGTCGTCCCCTTCTCCTCCTGCCTTCAATCTTTCCCAGCATCAGGGTCTTTTCCAATGAGTCAGTGCTTTGCATTAGGTGGCCAAAGTATTGAGTTTCAGCTTCAGCATCAGTCTTCTCAATGAATATTCAGGACTCGTTTCCTTTAGGATCAATTGGTTTTATCTCCTTGCTGTCCAAGGGACTCACAAGAGTCTTCTTCAACATGACAGTTCAAAGCATCAATTCTTTGGCACTCAGCTTTCTTTATGGTCCAACTCTAACATCCAATTCTCACATCCGTACATGACCACTGAAAAAACCATAGCTCTGACTAGATGACCTTTGTTTTAGTTTACGTCCCCTGAAAATCTGTTCCTTTATTGGATGGACTTCTCAACAAGTCACTATAGTTGCATGGCCTCAGTTGAATGGACTCTGCTTAGGAAGTTAGAGTATGTCATTAAATCAGGATTCATGCAAATTATATCTTAATTTATATGTTTTCTCTTTTACAAATCCTTCCTATAATTAAAAAAATTGACTTTTACCACAACCTTGTCAAATGACTAGTATAGGAATTAATTAATTGATGAATTACTTTTAATTAATTTTATTGAGATTCAATTTGCAAATTTTGAAGCTGAAAATCACAATACTGAATAAAATGTTCAGGACTTAAAACAAAATTCATCTGGCTCCTGGTATGGTGCTGTTTGCCAGCTTTTTATAAGTCATGTTAGAACCTATCACTAAATGGTCTGTAGAGAAGAAATTATGTCACAAATAACCATTCTTGCCATCATCATTTGCTGATGCTCTCTTGGCTCTGTTGATTCCTCTAAGACATTGGTATGGAATTTTAACTTTCCACTAAAGCTTTTTTCTTTCTTCTTCTTTTTTAACCAGGAATCCCCTCTAATAGAATCAGGATATTTTCTCAACCTTGATGCTGATATTCAAATTAGCCCAGGCAGTGGTGCAGGATCCAGTAGAGAAATCAGTGATCAGGAGACTTAAACTTCAGCTCAGGTTCTGTTACATATTTGCCTTAGGAACTTGGGTTAGTGCCTTACTTTTTGGTGTCATATTCCTCATCTGTACAATGACAGCATTTTTGAAGTTCATGTGATCAGGTTCTTGCAAATCGGACTTAATTCTGAGACTATAAATAAATTCTTATTGTCACAAGTCTTTATCTCTTTCAGTTACTTATTTTTGCTACAGTTTAAAACTGATGCCTCTTTATTTATACTAACTTGAAATTACCATCTCTTTTAAGGGGCTATGCATCTCTGTCTTATAAGATATCCCTTTATGTTTCTCTTTTTTCTAAGCTGAATTCCTGGCCACTTAAAGTGGACATTAGTATACATTATTCCTATTCTATACTCTCATCTTCAGCCTGAAAGCTATGAAGTATCTCCAACCAGTGAAATCTGGTTTTGGGATTATTTTCCAGCCTGGATGTATTTCTTTTTTCCCCCCACACTTCAGTTTTTAACCTAAGAGTCTCTATCCTTCACAGAGATGCACTACACCTTTCAATTAAGAAACATCTGTGAATTTAATTAGTGTACTGTTGACTCCCACCCTTTTCCAGGTCATTAATGAGGAGGTTAAATCAGAACAGACTAGACTGTATCTTGAGTCCCAGGGGTATCTCTTGGAAAAACTTCCTCATAGCATTTCCATCTATTTGCATTGCTTTAGAGAATGCATGCTATATGGTACTGAATATGTTTTGGAAATGCAGCATTTTAGATGTTAAAGAAATATTTTGGTAAGATCACATGGTTTTAGTCATGTATTTTTTTTTTAAATCTCTCTCTTTTGAGAGGGATGATAGTAATCTATGGTTCAGTGGAATACATGTTCTAGAGGAAATCAATGAGTTAGCATATGAAACGGATAGACTATGAAACCAGTGTATCACCTCCAACATTCTGCAAAAACACCAGTGCTATGGAATGTAGACTAATGTGAGAAATGGACCATGCACATGGGGCAGGCAGGTTATAAGCATGTTTAGTGAGCAGTGAACCGTTACAGCTTATGCTATTAAAATTGTTTTGTTGACTACACAAGTATTTTATGAGGTCAACAATTTATATTCATGTTACTTATCTTTATATTTATAATACACACACATAAATGCTCATCAAAACTGACAATGGAGAGAGCAAGTAGCCAATATACCAACTATCTTCCTAGATCACGAGAGCAAAATAAAGTACTGCAAAGAAAGATAGGACTGTAAGTACAGGTTCATAAATCTTTCCCTTTCTATGATACAACTGAAGATTTTAAAGCCAGGGGAAATTCCTTAACCTCAAAATTAGAGAATTTATTTTTTTCTTTCACTTATAATGCTTGGTGCGAGGGTGCTAAGTCGCTTCAGTCCAGTCCGACTCTTTGTGACCCTATGGACTGTAGCCCACCAGGCTCCTCTGTCCTTAGGGTTCTCCAGGCACGATTACTGGCATGGTTGCCATGCCCTCCTCCAGGGGAACTTCTGACCCAGGAATTGAACCTGCGTCTCTTACATCTCCTGCATTGGCAGGCAGGCTGTTTACCGCTAGCACTGCCTGGGAAGCCCTATGCTGCTTGGATGACCTGTTAAATACACTACAATTAGAAACAAATGAAGGTAGAATTCAGGAAATATTATGTACCCTTCCAAAAACACCACTACCTGTACAGAAAACATGTAAAACATTCTTACCAAGAAAGAGCTTTGCTGTTGCACTAAGTGTAGGAGGAAGCAGTGTTGGGGCGTGTGCAGACGAGAGAAAGGGGAGAGTCTGCTTCAAGCTGCTGTCCTCAGGGCATATTTATGTCATTCTGACAGTTCAGTGGAAGGACTTGAAGACAATACTTGGGGCTGGAGCTTTTCATTGCTTCTCTTTTTTTCCTGCCTTCCCTCTCTAATGAAGCATTCGTTCAAATAAAGGAGGAAATTCTCCTTTACTTGGGAGGGTAATATGTAGCATAATGGGCTGGATTGTTTCCTAGGGCTGCCATAAAAATGACCACAAACTGGATGGCTTAAAACAGGCAAAATTTATTTTATTCTATCACAGTTCTGGAAGCCAGAAGTCTAAAATCAAGGTCTTGGCAGGCAGGGTTGCACTCGCTGAGATAACTCTAGGGGAGAATCCTTAGTGTTTTCCAGCTTCTGGTGGCTCTCAGTGTCCTCGAGGTGGCTGCTTAACTCCAATCTTTGCCTCCCTTTTCTCATGGTCTCTTTCTGTCTCTCCTCTGTGTGTCTTAAAATGTTAGTTATTGGGATTTAGGGTCTACCCAGATAAACCAGGATGATCTCATCCTGAGATCCCTAACTTAGTTACATCTGCAAAGACCCCCTTATGAAGGTTCATAGACATATCTTTTTGGAGGCTACCATTGAACCCACTTCAAGAGCACAAGGCAGGAGAGTGAAAAGAACTTTATAAAGGCATTTTTACAACCTAAGACCAAGGGCAGCAAACTTCCGGAACTTAATATGTGTCCATATTAGATTAAAATAATCCACATCTTTCAAAATGAACCTATCACTGAAATAAGACTCTTGCAGGGTGCTGTAAACATCTATCTAAATTTGATGTTACTTGGCAGCAAGATTGGGATCCTCCATAACTTTATTCTCAAGACAGAGCTTGAATTAGAATACGGGTTAGAATAAGTCCTGAATGAAGCTGGAGCTTTAAATATGTCAAATAGTGGATGAAGAAGGTAATTCTTGGATTTCTATTTCAGAGCATACTCTCATACGCAATTTGATTTTAGAGGCAGGATAGAATACTTACGGGGTTTCCCAGGTAGTGCAGTGGTAAAGAATCCACCTGCAATGCAGGAGACGAGTGCAGGAGACCTGGGTTTGACCCCTCGGTCAGGAAGATCCCCTGGAGAAGGAAGTGGCAACCCACTCCAGTAGCCTTGCCTGGGAAATCCCACGGACAGGGGAGCCTGGTGGGCTAGAGTCACGGGGTCGCAAAAGTCAGAGTTCACATAGTGGTCAAACCACCACAGCAGGCATGCTCATAAAACGCCTCACCTCAGCCATCAGAGAATTGCCTCGAATCCCCAATCTGCCTGTTACTAAATGCCTAATTTTGAGCAAATTAATTTGCCATCTGTTCCTCAGGTTATCTATAAATTAGTTCTTCGTGAGGAACCTGGCATGTAACAAGCACATCATAAATAATAATTTTCAAAACCATCTATTATTTTTAAGTTGAGAAAAGAGATACAGAGAGGTCGGGAAACCTGTTGAATGCTGTTCAGAGAGTGCGCTCAAAGCATGGCTTAGAATTTGGGTACTCAGGTGTCGAGTTTAACTTTCTTTGTACATTATGAAGGACCCAGAAAGAAGAAGGAATCAATCGTGACCATAACATTTCAAATGTGCAGGAAGGACAGAATCTTGATTTTTAAATGCCATAAAGAGATTAGAAAGAATAAGCAATTTGGGGGAAAATAATGGGAAAGAGAATGAGTTCAGTTTGGCGAAAGTTGAATTGGGAGTATTGCCATGAGATATTAATGCAAATGACCGTGTCATGCTCAATGGCTTTTTATTGTACTAACAATAAAATCTAAAGTCCTCTCAATGGCCTAAAAAATTTTGTACTGTGTTGTATCTGAGTGTATTGTGTTATATATCCCTTTCCTGACTTTTTTTTCCCTTTTTATAAACCTTCTTATTCCTTCCAATTCTATGATGACGCCTTTTTTTTTTTTTTTTTTTTTTTTTGGTTACAGTCTCTGCACAGGCAGCTCTCTCTTCCTAGAATTTTCTTTCTTTCAGTCTTTGAATGCTTTCCCCTCAACTTATGCAGATTCTTTTCAAACCCCACCTCCTCAGAGATCCTCCATTATAATGTCTCTATTATAGCTACCCTGCTCTGCCCTCTGTGACTATTCTCTTATTTTGTCTTCAAAGGAGTCAGGACTAACTAAACCATATGTTAGTCTGTGCATGTGTGCACACATGTATGTGTGTGTGTGGGCATGTGCACATGGATGCACAGTCATGGCTGTGTTTATTTCTTCTATTGAACTGTAAACTTTGTAAAGACAAGAGCTTTAGATGTGGCCATATCTTCAATGTCTAACATATACTAAGTGAGCAATAGCTATTTACAAAATACATAAATGAGTGGCACAAACATCTAACACTAATAACCTCCATTTAGTGTTGGTGATTAGGAAGACATGACTTACATCTTTGCTTTTCAATTGCTTGATTGATTTGTACAAAGAAAATCTACACCCTCTTTGTTCTTATGGCTCTTTGAAAGCCTTAAAAACTGCATCACAAATAAGAAGAAAGCAAAATAGTATAGCTTTTCACAAAAACAGCTAACCACTTCATTTTTTTTTTTTTACTTTATATTACTTTACAATACTGTATTGGTTTTGCCATACATCAATATGAATCTGCCATGGGTGCACACGTGTTCCCAGTCCTGAACCCCGCCCCCCTCCACCTCCCTCCCCATACCATCTCTCTGGGTCATCCCAGTGCACCAGCCCCAAGCATCCTGTATCCTGCATCGAACCTAGACTGGCGATTCATTTCTTATATGATATTATACATGTTTCAATGCCATTCTCCCAAATCATCCCACCCTCTCCCTCTCTCACAGAGTCCAAAAGACTGTTCTATACATCTATGTCTCTTTCGCTGTCTCACATACAGGCTTATCATTACCATCTTTCTGAATTCCATATATATGTGTTAGTATAGTGGCGCCCCACTCCAGTACTCTTGCCTGGAATATCCCATGGATGGAGAAGCCTGGTAGGCTGCAGTCCATGCTAAGGGTCAGACACAACTGAGCGACTTCCCTTTCACTTTTCACTTAAATGCATTGGAGAAGGAAATGGCAACCCACTCCAGTGTTCTTGCCCGGAGAATCCCAGGGATGGGGGAGCCTGGTGGGCTGCTGTCTATGGGGTCGCACAGAGTCGGACACGACTGAAGTGACTTAGCAGCATACTGTATTGGTGTTTTTTTTTTTTTTTTTCCTGGCTTTCTTCACTCTGTATAATGGGCTCCAGTTTCATCCATCTCATTAGAACTGATTCAAATGTATTCTTTTTAATGGCTGAGCAATACTCCATTGTGTATATGTACCACAGCTTTCTTATCCATTCATCTGCTGATGGACATCTAGGTTGCTTCCATGTCCTGGCTATTATAAACAGTGCTGTGATGAACATTGGGGTACATGTGTCTGTTTCAATTCTGGTTTCCTCGGTGTTTTTGCCCAGCAGTGGGATTGCTGGGACATATGGCAGTTCTATTTCTAGTTTTTTAAGGAATCTCCACACTGTTCTCCATAGTGGCTGTACTAGTTTGCATTCCCACCAACAGTGTAAGAGGGTTCCCTTTTCTCCACACCCCCTCTAACATTTAGTGCTTGTAGACTTTTGGATTGCAGCCATTCTGACTGGTGTGAAATGGTACCTCATTGTGGTCTTGATTTACATTTCTCTAATAATGAGTGATGTTGAGCATCTTTTCATGTGTTTGTTAGCCATGTGTATGTCTTCTTTGGAGAAATGTCTATTTAGTTCTTTGGCCCATTTTTTGATTGGGTCGTTTATTTTTCTGGAATTGAGCTGCATGCGTTGCTTGTATATTTTTGAGATTAGTTGTTTGTCAGTTGCTTCATTTGCTATTATTTTCTCCCATTCCGAAGGCTGTCTTTTCACCTTGCTTATAGTTTCCTTTGTTGTGCAGAAGCTTTTAATTTTAATTAGATCCCATTTGTTTATTTTGCTTTTATTTCCAGTATTAAATTGTCTGTGTGTGTGCTTCTGTGTTAAAAAAAAGTCAGCACACTTCTGTGTTAAAAACACATAGGAAATCTTTTAAGTAGAGATTGGGTTAAAAATCTACCTGTGAATGTGAAGTTGCATATTGTGCTTTGTCTGCTCTCTTTAAATAGGACTCAGTTCAATTAGATTATCAAACTTTAGAGCATCCCCAAGGTATCTAAGTATAAGCTGCAGCATTTCCTGTCTACTTAATTCTTAAAGAAAAAAAACTCAATATTAGTCATGGTACACTCCCTAATCTATTGTGTGCAAAAAAATCTTGCCATCAATGATACAGCAACAGAAAAGTACTCTTGGCTCGCAGACTCTTGGCTCACAAAGTGTGTTACCTAGAATTTCCTTTTCCTTCTTTCACTCTGGCTTGGCATATTTTCAGAATCTCAGTAATTAAGAAACAAATGTATTTTTCATGATGCTACTAAGAGGACAAATATGGGACCCATCTTTGTCAGAGTTCATCAGAAGGCCTTTCTCAGAATTTATCAGAAGGTCTGGTTAAAATAGGCCTTAATATGTACCTACATCGAACCAACTCCCGGAGTTTACTCAAACCCATGTCCACTGAGTCGGTGATGCCATCCAACCATCACATCCTCTGTCGTCCCCTTCTCCTCCTGCCCCCAATCCTTCTCAGAATCAGGATCTTTTCCAGTGAGTAAACTCTTCGCATGAGGTGGCCAAAGTATTGGAGCTTCAGCTTCAGCATCAGTCCCTCCAATGAACACCCAGGACTGATCTCTTTTAGGATGAATTGGTTGGATCTCCTTGCAGTCCAAGGGACTCTCAAGAGTCTTCTCTAACACCACAGTTCAGAAGCATCAATTCTTCAGCACTCAGCTTTCTTATGGTCCAACTCTCACATCCATACCTAACCACTGGAAAAACTAGATCTTTGACTATAGGGACCTCTGTCAGCAAAGTAATTTTCATTGTACCACATCACAAATCTTTTAGAAACAAGGCTATCCCTTGTGAGAAATGCTCAACAGCCCAAACTCAAAGAATAGACTTGGAGACACGAGGTGCAGTGGGCAGGGACATTTTAATTACAGTCTTGCAAGGTCAGGTGTCTGGTGGGCAGCCACAAGTGTCACAGTGGGGTTTTGGTTGTCTTGGTACTCAAGTCCCTCCTCCAGTTCCTCATTGGCTGAGTACTAGGGGCTAACAATCTTCCTGAAGTCTTTTTATTGGTCGATGGGGCCATGAGTAACACTTGTAGGCTTCAGAGTGAAGGATTTACATTAACTATTTTCCCCAGCCCTTTAGATTTTTGCACATATCCAGGGTAAAGCCTGCAAAATTGTTCTTATGAAGAAGGGGAACCATGAAGGGAAGAAAACAAAGGCAATGAGCTACCATCTTTAGCAAACTTATTTCCTAAAATAAGCTGGGTGCATATCTTTCTATTTAGCTATTTTATTAAAAAAATCAATATGGATCATTTCTTTATTTCTTACATTTTTCTCTTTGCTAGAAAAGACCAAATTTTCTTTCATCTTTTACAAAATTTTTAATTGAAAAGATAATTGCTTTACAGGATTTTCTTGTTTTCTGCAAACATCAACAAGAATCAGTCATAGGTACACCCATGTTCCCTCCCTCCCAAACCTCCCTCCCATCTCCCTCCCCATTCCACCCTTCTAGATTGTCACAGAGCCCCTGTTTAAGTTCCCTGAGTCATACAGCAAATTCCCATTAGCTATCTCTTTTACATATGGTATTGTAAGTTTGGGCTTCCCTGGTGGCTCAGAGGTTAAAGCTTCTGCCTCCAATGCAGGAGACCCGGGTTCGATCCCTGGGTTGGGAAGATCTCCTGGAGAACTCTTTCCATACATCTAACCCTCTCCCTCCTCTTCTGCCCCCATGTCCATAAGTCTCTTCTCTATGTCTGTTTCTACATTGCTGCCTTGTAAATAAATTCGTCCCTCAATCAAATCTTTCCCTTTTCTGCCTTCACTCATATTCAGTGCTGTTAATCATTCTGGTTATATTTAGTGCTCTGGACTAATTCAATATTTTAACAGGACAAAGTTTAGCCTGTTGGGCAATTTTTATCCTTTTATAGCTATGCGCATTTTCATTTAATTACTTAGAAAGTTTTTCACTTTTCTTTTATGTTGTTAAAATAATTACAAATAAATGTTTAACAGATATGATGGTTTCTCAATTATTACCTTGAGTTATTCAAAGTGATGGTTTCAAATCTCTCACTTATATGGTGGAGAAGGCCCCATTTTCCTTCTTAATTGTACTATTATTTTCACTTTATACCTAAGGAGTGTTTGGCTCTGAAACTCAGATCAGGATTAATTGGTATTCCTTTGTATTAAATATTTTAGAAAGTGACAACAATTTCTGCCTTCAATAAAGAGTTTCCCCAGGCAAGCAGAAAGCAATTTACAAAAGCTGCAAAGTTGAGTGATCCAACATGATTTAAAATTCATGACTGAAGTCATCAGAGTGGGAAAATATAGGTTTCAACTTGATGTATATTTGGAGACGTTTGTCATATTAGTCATAAAAACATGCCATTAAGAAACTCAAAATAGAGCCTGTTTTAACATCTATGCTCAAGTCATGTGTATTTAGCTTTTCAGGACTCACTTAACTGGCCCACCCCTCATCCACGAGTAATGGTGGCTGCAGAGCATGACCTTGCTTCTGTGACCACACTTGATGTTACCAGGAAATGGTGAACTGAAGTGTAGTCAGTTAGTTCCCCAGTAATTTGGGCCCTAAGAGAATTTGTGTTTTTGAGAATGATACTCCTGATGAGAGAAGCAAGCAGAGACTAGAGATGGAGAGGATGTCAGGAGAGATTTTTACTCCCTGGTTATAATTTCTTTATATCAGTTACCTATTGTAGTCTAATAAATTATCTCAACACACAATAGCTTAATAAAATTAAAATTTTTATCTTACTTTTTTCTTTTTTGGCAGATCCTGAATCTGAATAAGACTTAATTTGGGTGCCACTTAGGGTCTGTCAAAAAATTGCAATCAAGGTACTGACTGTGGTTATGCCATCATCAAGCTTTGACTGGCAGAAGAGCCACTTCGTGGTCACTTATATGGCCATTACAGACCTAAGGTCCTCTCTGGATATTTAGCCTGTCATTTCCAGCCAAATGGGCCTCTCGATCAGTTCAGTTCAGTTCAGTTCAGTTGCGTCGCTCATTCATGTCTGATTCTTTGCCACCCCATGAATCACAGCACACCAGGCACCCCTGTCCATCGCAAACTCGCAGAGTTCACCCAAACCCATGTCCATCAAGTCGGTGATGCCATCCAGCCATCTCATCCTCGGTCATCCCCTTCTCCTACTGCCCCCAATCCCTCCCAGCGTCAGGGACTTTTCCAATGAGTCAACTCTTCCCAAGAGGTGGCCAAAGTATTGGAGTTTCAGCTTTAGCATCAGTCCTTCCAAAGAAATCCCAGGGCCGATCTCCTTCAGAATGGACTGGTTGGATCTCCTTGCAGTCCAAGGGACTCTCAAGAGTCTTCTCCAACACCACAGTTCAAAAGCATCAATTCTTCAGTGCTCAGCCTTCTTCAGAGTCCAACTCTCACATCCATACATGACCACTGGAAAAACAAGAGCCTTGACTAGACGGACCTTTGTTGACAAAGTAATGACTCTGCTTTTGAATATACTATCTAGGTTGGTCATAACTTTCCTTCCAAGGAGTAAGTGTCTTTTAATTTCATGGCTGCAGTCACCAATCTGCAGTGATTTTGGAGCCCAAAAAAATAAAGTCTGACACTGTTTCCACTGTTTCCTCATCTATTTCCCACGAAGTGTTGGGACCAGATGCCATGATCTTCGTTTTCTGAATGTTGAGCTTTCAGCCAACTTTTTCACTCTCCTCTTTCACTTTCATCAAGAGGCTTTTTAGTTCCTCTTCACTTTCTGCCATAAGGGTGGTGTCATCTGCATATGTGAGGTTATTGATATTTCTCCCAGCAATCTTGATTCCAGCTTGTGCTTCTCCCAGCCCGTGCTTCATCCAGCCCAGTGTTTGACATGATGTACTCTGCATATAAGTTAAATAAGCAGGATGACAATATACAGCCTTGACGAAATCCTTTTCCTATTTGGATCCTTTCTGTTGTTCCATGTCCAGTTCTAACTGTTGTTTCCTGGCCTGCATATAGGTTTCTCAAGAGGCAGGTTAGGTGGTCTGGTACTCCCATCTCTTTCAGAATTTTGCACAGTTTATTGTGATCCACACAGTCAAAGGCTTTGGCATAGTCAATGAAGCAGAAATAGATGTTTTTCTGGAACTCTCTTGCTTTTTCGATGATCCAGTGGATGTTGACAATTTGATCTCTGGTTCCTCTGCCTTTTCTAAAACCAGCTTGAACATCTGGAAGTTCATAGTTCATGCATTGCTGAAGCCTGGCTTGGAGAATTTTGAGCATTACTTTACTAGCATGTGAGATGAGTGCAATTGTGTGGTTGTTTGAGCATTCTTTGGCATTGCCTTTCTTTGGGACTGGAATGAAAACTGACCTTTTCCAGTCCTGTGGCCACTGCTGAGTTTTCCAAATTTGCTGGCATATTGAGTGCAGCACTTCCACAGCATCATCTTTCAGGATTTGAAACAGCTCAACTGGAATTCCATCACCTCCACTAGCTTTGTTCATAGTGATGCTTTCTAAGGCCCACTTGACTTCACATTCCAGGATGTCTTGCTCCAGGTGAGTGATCACACCATCGTGATTATCTGGGTCTTGTAGATCTTTTTTGTACAGTTCTTCTGTGTATTCTTGCCACCTCTTCTTAATATCTTCTGCTTCTGTTAGATCCATACCATTGCTGTCCTTTATCGAGCCCATCTTTGCATGAAATGTTCCCTTGGTATCTCTAATTTTCTTGAAGAGATCTCTAGTCTTTCCCATTCTATTGTTTTCCTCTATTTCTTTGCATTGATCGCTGAAGAAGGCTTTCTTATCTCTTCTTGCTATTCTTTGGAACTCTGCATTCAGATTCTATATCTTCCCTTTTCTCCTTTGCTTTTCACCTCTCTTCTTTTCACAGCTATTTGTAAGGCCTCCTCAGACAGCCATTTTGCTTTTTTGCATTTCTTTTTCTTGGGGATGGTCTTGATCCCTGCCTCTTTGTACAATCTCATGAATCTCCATTCATAGTTCATCACGCACTCTGTCTACCAGATCTAGTCCCTTAAAAATATTTCTCACTTCCACTGTATATTCATTAGGGACTTGGTTTAAGTCATACCTGAATGGTTTTCTCTTTTTTCTTCAATTTAAGTCTGAATTTGGGAATAAGGAGTTCATGATCTGAGCCACAGTCAGTTCCCAGTCTTGTTTTGGTAATTGTATAGAGCTTCTCCATCTCTGGCTGCAAAGAATATAATCAGTCTGGTTTTGTCGTTGATCATCTCATGATGTCCATGTGTAGAGTCTTCTCTTGTGTTGTTGGAAGAGGGTGTTTGCTATGACCAGTGCATTCTCTTGGTAAAACTCTATTAGCCTTTGCCCTGCTTCAGGAGGCCAATTTTTTCGTTGAAGCTACTTTTCTAGACCTAAGACTTGGAAAAAGGGTGAAAGAGAGAGAGGGCAAATCTGGCAAAGTCACAGTCTTTTTTCATTATCTGTTCTGAAAATTTAATTCCATCACTTTTGCTGAATTTTAATCCTTAGAAAAGGGTCCTAGCACCAGCTCACATTTGTGAAAAGGGGACTACCGAGTGTATAAAGACCAGATGTAAGGGTCAGTGAGGACTATTTTAGCAGCTGCTGACTACAGCCTACCCTCTAGATTCCAGTGATTCAAATCCTTACATATTTAAAAAATACCCAGCCTCACCTAAGTTCCTCCAAAGTCGACTCTTATTACAATATCAGCTCAAAGTCCAGAAGCACTTTATATAAATCAGCTTCAGGTACAAACGAGGATCCTCAGATATAGTTTCTTAAGTAAAATTCCTTGGATACAGTTCCTTTTATCTTCAGATCTGTGAAACTAAAAAAGCAAATGATCTAACCCTCCACACACCAAACTTAGTTACTTACATCCCCTAGAGCAAAAGTTAGGAGACAGAGTGATCAAGACAGAAGTCACGTTATTTCTGTAATCTAATATTGGGAATGACATGGTATCACTTCTGTCATATTTTATTCATTAACATGAGTCACTAGGTCCAGCCTGCTCTTGAGAGGAGAAGATTCAAAAAAGCATGAATACTGAGAGGCAGGCATCATCAGGGGTCCATTTGCAGGCTGCCAGCCACACCGACCTAGAAGTCTTGTGACATTTTTGTCCTGAATTATATTTAGACTCTTCAGTCTTTTTTTTTAATTTGTTTATTTTATTTTAAAATGTATTTATTTTTAATTGGAGGATAATTGCTTTACATATTGTGCTGGTTTCTGCCAAGCATCAGCATGAATAAGCCATAGTTATACATATGTCTCCTCCCTCTTGACCCTCCCTCCCACCTCCGTCACTTCAGGCTATTTAAGAAGCTCCCATTTTGCTTTTCAGATAGCTGAAGTTGATTTTTGCTGCTTGAAATGGAAAAGACATTTAAGTCTAACATCTCTGTTTTTAAACTGGACATTTCTTAGACTTTCCTTGCATTTTTTAAAAAGTCAAACTTTCTTGCAGTGTCCAGTATAGGCTGGAGATTTCTCACTATTGGGAAGATTCTACCCCAAATGCTTCTTTGCACAGTTCTAAGTTACCTCCTTGCTGCTAAAGTCCATTGAAAAGATTCAGACTATTTTAGTTGACATCTCTAGAGTATTTGACGCTGTTAGCTATTGCTGCATTTTGTTTTCCAAATAAAAAATTATTTTATTATGATACTATTGCCATTAATACTTCCCACATGGCACAGTGGTAAAGAATATGCCTACCATTGCAAGCTACACAAGAGACGCATGTTTGATACCTGGGTTGGGAAGATCTCCTGGAGGAGGAAATGATAACCCACTTAATTATACTTGCTAGGAAATTTCCATGGATAGAGGAACCTGGTGGGCTATAGCTTGTCGTGCCCTGCTAAGTCATGTAATGTCCAGCTCTTTTCAACCCCATGAACTGTAGCCTGCCAGGCTCCTCTTTCCATGGGATTCTTCAGGCAAGAATACTCGAGTGGGTTGCTATGCCCTCCACCAGGGGATCTTCCTAACGTAGGGATTGAACTCACATCTCCTGCTGCCCCCACATTTTAGGCAGATTGTTTACTGCTGAGTCACCTGGGAAGCCTGGGCTATAGCCTATGTGGTTGCAAAGAGTTGGACATGACTGAGCACACACACACACACACACACACAGACACACGCACACATACACAAACACACTGCCATTAATCCATGAATAGTGAGAGAGCATGAACCAATCCCTGATATTCAGTTGTACTCTAATAAAAGGTGAGAAAGTTTTTAAAGAGCTGGTGTGGGTGGACTCAAGCTGTCTGATTTTTGATTGGCTTCACCCCTATTTCCCTATCTCTGTTTTAGGAAATAGTTACATAGCTTGGAGAACCAAAGTTAGGCTCCTACCTCCTGATAGAAACTGTGAAAGAGGGGTGCCATCTTCTTTGATGATTATAATACAAAGAGGTGGCTCCTAGGTCCTTAAGAAAGTCTTGGCAAGAGACTTGCAAAAATATATACATTTTAAAGAAACAGGGGAAGCGTTTATAAGTACACAGCTTGTAAAGGGAACACTATAAGGAAGGGAAAGTCAGAGGTCTGGAGTCAGGAGGAAGCCTGTCTAATGTTGGGTCAAGCTGAGGGGAATGTTCAGGCCATCCTGGGTTAGGCTTCACTCAAGTGTCTGTCCCTCCTCCAGGGATGTAGCTTGTGTTCCAGCCCATTTCCTTGTCGACTACATGCCTTTCTTCCCTCCTTCCCCCCTACAGAGTAAGACAGGAAGGCTGCAGGGCAAAAATACACCTCCTAAATTCAGGAAAGTTCTTCCCTTGGAGAATAAGCATTTGCTAGCATGGCTGAGAGGAGCTACCCCATGTCTGAGGTCAGGGGCAGAAGCTGGGAGGACCCCATGCCCAAGGGGCGGTGGCCAAGAGGAGTTACCCCTGGTCTGAGGTCAAGGGCGGTGGCCGGGAGGAGCTACCCCACATCCGATGTCAGCGGCAGCTGCCAAGAGTGCCAGGCTGTGACAGCTGAGAAGCGAGGAGGAGCTACCCCACATCCGAGGCTAGGGGCGGTGGCTGGGAGGAGTAACCCTACGCCTGAGGCCAGGGGCAGCGGCCGGGAGGAACAACCCCATGTCCAAGGAGCGGTGGCTGTGTGGGCCCAGGAGGGCCTAGAGGAGCTATTCCACATTCAAGGTCAAGAGGGACGGCAGTGAGGAGATACCCCTCATCCAAGGTAAGAGAAACCCAAGTAAGAGAAGTTGTTGCAAGAGGGCATCAGAGGGCAAACACACTGAAACCGTAATCACAGAAAACTAGTCAATCAATAACACTAGGACCACGGCCTTGTCTAACTCAATGAAACTAAGTCATGCCTGTGGGGTAACCCAAGATGGGCAGGTCATGGTGGAGAGGTCTGACGGAATGTGGTTCACTGGAGAAGGGAATGGCAAACCACTTCAGTATTCTTGCTGGAGAACCCCATGAACAGTATGAAAAGGCAAAATGATAGGATATTGAAAAAGGAACTCCCCAGGTCAGTAGGTGCCCAATATGCTACTGGAGATCAGTGGAGAAATAACTCCAGAAAGAGTGAAGGGATGGAGCCAAAGCAAACACAATACCTAGTTGTGGATGTGACTGGTGATAGAAACAAGGTGTGATGCTGTAAAGAGCAATATTGCATAGGAACCTGGAATGTCAGGTCTACGAATCAAGGCAAATTGGAAGTGGTCAAACAGGAGATGGCAAGAGTGAACATCTACATTCTAGGAATCAGTGAACTAAAATGGACTGGAATGGGTGAATTTAACTCAGATGACCATTATATCTACTACTGCGGGCAGAAATCCCTCAGAAGAAATGGAGTAGCCATCATGGTCAACAAAAGAGTCTGAAATGCAGTACTTGGATGAAATCTCAAAAACGACAGAACGATCTCTGTTCATTTCCAAGGCAAACCATTCAATGTCACAGTAATCCAAGTCTATGCCCCAACCAGTAATGCTGAAGAAACTGAAGTTGGATGGTTCTATGAAGACCTACAAGATCTTTTAGAACTAACACCCAAAAAAGATGTCCTTTTCATTCTAGGGGACTGGAATGCAAAAGTAGGAAGTCAAGAAACACCTGGAGTAACAGGCAAATTTGGCTTTGGAATGCCGAATGAAGCAGGGCAAAGACTAATAGAGTTTTGCCAAGAAAATGCACTGGCCATAGCAAACTCCCTCTTCCAACAACACAAGAGAAGACTCTACACATGGACATCACCAGATGGTCAATATCAAAATCAGATTGATTATATTCTCTGCAGCCAAAGATGGAGAAGCTCTATACAGTCAACTAAAACAAGACCAGGAGCTGACTGTGGCTCAGATCACGAACACTTTATTGCCAAATTCAGACTTAAATTGAAGAAAGTAGGGAAAACCCCTAGACCATTCAGGTATGACCTAAATGAAGTCCCTTATAATTATACAGTGAAAGTGAGAAATAGATTTCAGGGCCTAGATCTGATAGACAGAGTGCCTGATGAACTATGGAATGAGGTTCATGACATTGTAGAGGAGGCAGGGATCAAGACCATCGCCATGGAAAAGAAATGCAAAAAAGCAAAATGGCTGTCTGAGGAGGCCTTACAAATAGCTGTGTAAAGAAGAGAAGTGAAAAGCGAAGGAGAAAAGGAAAGATATAAGCATCTGAATGCAGAGTTCCAAAGAATAGCAAGAAGAGATAAGAAAGCCTTCCTCAGCGATCAATGCAAAGACATAGAGGAAAACAGCAGAAAAGGAAAGACTAGAGATCTCTTCAAGAAAATTAGAGATACCAAGGGAACATTTCATGCAAAGATGGGCTCAAAAAAGGACAGCAATGGTCTGGACCTAACAGAAGCAGAAGATATTAAGAATACACAGAAGAACTGTACAAAGAAGGTCTTCAAGACCCAGATAATCATGATGGTGTGATCATTAATCTAGAGCCAGACATCCTGGAATGTGAAGTCAAGTGGGCCTTAGAAAGCATCACTACAAACAAATCTAGTGGAGGTGATGGTATTCCAGTTGAGCTATTTCAAATCCTGAAAGATGATGCTGTGGAACTGCTTCACTCCACATGCCAGCAAATTTGGAAAACTCAGCAGGGGCCATAGGACTGGAAAAGGTCAGTTTTCATTCCAATCCCAAAGAAAGGCAATGCCAAAGAATGCTCAAACTGCCACACAATTTCAGTCATCTCACATGCTAGTAAAGTAATGCTCAAAATTCTCCAAGCCAGGCTTCAGCAATGCATGAACTGTGAACTTCCAGATGTTCAAGCTGGTTTTAGAAAAGGCAGAGGAACCAGAGATCAAATTGCCAGCACCCGTTGGATCATTGAAAAAGCAAGAGAGTGCCAGAAAAACATCTATTCCTGTTTTATTGACTATGCCAAGGCCTTTGACTGTGTGGATCACAATAAACTGTGGAATATTCTTAAAGAGATGGGAATACCAGACCACCTAACCTGCCTCTTGAGAAACCTATATGCAGGTGAGGAAGAAATAGTTAGAACTGGACATGGAACAACAGGCTATTTCCAAATAGGAAAAGGAGTACATCAAGGCTATATATTGTCACCTCACTTATTTAACTTATATGCAGAGTACATCATGAGAAACACTGGGCTGGATGAAGCACAAGCTGGAATCAAGGTTGCTGGGAGAAATATCAATAACCTCAGATATGCAGATGACACCACCCTTATGGAAGAGAGTGAAGAGGAACTAAAAAGCCTCTTGATAAAAGTGAAAGAGGAGAGTGAGAAAGTTGACTTAAAACTCAACATTCAGAAAACAAATATCATGGCATCCGGTCCCATCACTTCATGGGAAATAGATGGGGAAACAGCGGAAACAGTGTCAGACTTTACTTTTTTGGGCTCCAAAATCACTGCAGATGGTGACTGCAGCCATGAAATTAAAAGACGCTTACTCCTTGGAAAAAAGTTATGACCAACCTAGGTAGAGTATTCAAAAGCAGAGACATTTCTTTGCCAACAAATGTCCGTCTAGTCAAGGCTATGGTTTTTCCAGTAGTCATGTATGGATGTGAGAGTTGGACTGTGAAGAAAGCTGAGTGCCAAGGAATTGATGCTTTTGAACTCTTGTGTTGGAGAAGACTCTTGAGAGTCACTTGGACTGCAAGGAAATCCATCCAGTCCATTCTGAAGGAGATCAGCCCTGGGATTTCTTTGGAAGGAATGATGCTAAAGCTGAAGCTCCAGTACTTTGGCCACCTCATGCGAAGTGTTGACTCATTGGAAAAGACTCAGATGCTGGGAGGGATTGGGGGCAGGAGGAGAAGGGGACGACTGAGGATGAGATGGCTGGATGGCATCACTGACTCGATGGGCTTGATTCTGAGTGAACTCTGGGAGTTGATTATGAACAGGGGGGCCTGGCGTGCTGTGATTCATGGGGTCACAAAGAGTCGGACACGACTGAGCAACTGAACTGACTGACATGGAGAAGAACCTAAGTGCTTCATTAACGTCACTCTTCTGCCTCCACCTCCACAGCAGAGCCCTGAGGGAATCTCTCCTGCAATCTCCCTGTGAAAACTGTTGGGGTTCCTGTAGGGAAAGACCGTAGAATCTGGGGCTCTTTAAGGCTGTGGATCCAGAGATTTTCAGTCTTCTCCTAGTTCATACTGAGCTTCCAGGAACTTTTCAAAATTGCCATATATGTGTTCTCACCATTTTGTGACTTTCTACAACTTCCTTTGAGGCAATCAGGTCTTCGTGTCTGTATCTCCCCTCCCTCAATCTTGTATACTTGATTCACACTCTCCTGGATTAACTCTTATCTTTTTATTATTAGCTCTTACATTTGTTTGTTTGTTTTGTTTATGAAAAATTCTCCCTTTTGATGTCCCTTTAATCTTCTCACAATCAAGAGTCCCTCCTTTGTTCTTTTCTTTCAGTACATATGCTCTTTGAAAGCGTGCCCCTCCCTGCTTCTAAAAAAATGCTTTAGTTAGTCAGTCATGTCTGACTCTTTGTCACCCTATGGATTGTAGCCCGCCAGGCTCATCTTCTAAGAACCATCTTAAAATGAAAAATGAAAGCTAAATCTCCATTCCAAATTGCCATCCACTATTAATGCCTATTCAACATCTCTATTTGATATCTCACAAGCACTTGTAAGTACAACATCTTATGACAATTTTTCCTCATCCTCTGTACTTCCTCCCTTGCATGAACTATAAATTTGGATCACATCCTTGAATCTATCTTGCTTATTCATATGGTGGTGGTGGTTTTGTTAGGTAGTTAGAATAGGGAAAAGGAACCCAAAATGCCAGTGGCTAAAACACAAAGAAGGAAAGCCATGAAAATAGAAGTCTGAGGACTGGAGTGAGGACCTCAGGGAAAACAAACAGCAGCCCTGGCTAGCCCGTTTTACATAGGGCAGGCCCCGGGGGAGGAGGGGCCTCTTTTCTCTTCTCATCTTTTGGGTTGGCATTTCCTCAGCCTCCAGGATGTATCTTCCTTTACATTTTAAATAAAACTGAGCTGTAACACAGAGCTGTAACACTGGTGCATCCAAGGGCTGTAATTCTGGTCCATCCGTCGCTTCAAATTTTTGTTGTGACAAGACAGAACCGAGGAAATTACTCACTCCCATGACAATTTAGCAGCTAAGTTGTGTCCAACTCTTGTGACCCCATGGACTGTAGCCCTCAAACCTCTTCTGTTTATGGGATTTCCCAGGTAATAATTCTGGAGCAGGTTGCCATTTCCTAATCTAGGGGATCTTCCCAACTGAGGGATTGAACTTGGATCTTCTGCATTGGCAGGCAGATTCTTTACCACTGAGCCACCAGGGAAGCCCTCCTTATCCACACAGCAGCCAGCTAATCATATTCCTAACACTTGCCAATTTTCCCTCCATTATATCTGTCTGCTTGTACATTTTTCTCCAACAGTATCATGCTTTTTTCTTTTTTATATAAATCACTATCATCTTTCTTGTGATGTAGAATATAAGAGGTTAAGAATATGAGATCTGAAAAGACTAACTGGTTTTGAATCTTGGTTCTCCTTCTTACCTACTTGTTAGGGATGTGACCTTGAGCAAGTTGCTTAATCTCTCTCTGTGATTTAGGTTACTCTTTCTTATAAGATGTAAAATAATATTGCCTACCTCACTGAGTTTTTGGCAAGATTGAGTTAATGCAAGTAAAATATTTAGAATAGGTGCTGATAGTAAAGAATCTGCCTTCAGTGCAGGAGACGTGGGTTCAGTCCCTGAGTTGGGAAGATTCCCCTGGAGAAGGGAATGGCTACGCACTGCAGTATTCTCATCTGGACAATTCCATGGACAGAGGAGCCCAGCAGGCTTTAGTCTGTGGGGGGTCAAAAAAACTTGGACATAACTGATTGACTAACAGTACCTAACACTAACTAGGCTCATAATAAACATACAACAAATATTAGTTATTACCCAAATCAGCTGAAGACTACAATGACCTCCTCAGTGAGCTCTTTTATTTGCTCTCAGCCATCAATCTAGACCATTCTAATACTGCGGTAGAGTACAAATGCAGTTACATCCTGCCTCACTCTTATTAAAATATTTCAATTGTTGTCAATTGCTCTCTAATCCAAAATACAAGGTGTACAAGGACCCTCATGTTCTTGTTTCCTTTTCAGTCATATGTCTTGTTAATCTTTCTGATCCTCAGAATCTGGAGTCATTCATTCCCACTGAGTAACGACTATGTTTTTGGTAACTGCCAAGTTTAGAGGATTCAGTGACACTCTTCTACTCTCATTGAAATTATGCTCTGTATGGAGAGCTGTATGGAGCTGTCCATGTTGCCTGAGTTTCAGTTCTCCAAATTGGTCACACTTTTTCTCAGTTTTAGATTTTGGAAAATACTGCTCTCTCTTTCTCTCCTTTACTTTTTGCTTCTTGCTGGTATAATTCCCGTTACAACTTGTGTTTGAGATTAGACTTGCTTTCTCTTAGGAAAGTCTTCTCTGACCACTAACATTCAGTTATTTTCCCTCATTAGGCTCCTGTGGTACATTGGAGTCAGTCCTGTAAATATTATTTTCAGTCACAGCCTTTAAGCTTCTGGAGCACCAAGACTGCATTCTCGTTCATCTTCGCATCTCTAGTATCAAACACCAGGCCCATTATAAAGTGGACCTTTAATATACAACTGTTGAGTAAATATCAGGGCATGCCCACTGGAGGGCCAGTGGGGCAAGGATACAGGTATGTGGGGGACTGTGGACCCACATGGGAAAAATCTTGCCCCAACGTGAAGTTAAAGATGTTTTGATTTAAAAACAATACGATAGCAAGGGAAAGAAGCTCATTTTGAATACAAAGTGAAAGTGTTAGTCCCTCAGTCGTGTCCAACTCTTTACGACCCTGTGAACTGTAGCCCATGAAGCTCCTCTGTCCATGGTGTTCTCCAGGCAAGAATGCTGGAGTAGTTAAACAGTCCCTTCTCCAGGGATTGAACCCTGGTCTCCTGCATTAGAGGCAGTTTGTTTACTGTCTGAGCCAGGGTAAATGGAATTTATTAAAAGTCATTTACTTCAGTACCATGAATCAAAGCTAAAGAGGGAGAGGGAGAGTGATGGAGGGCAGGGAGAGACAGAGAGTTGGAGAGAGAGAATGCTAAAGTAAATGAGATGTTTACTGAAATTTCTGAGGAACCTGATGGCATAAGCACTCAACAGAATTGGTGATAGGTGTTTAGTTAACAGTTGACACTTGAGCAGGGACATAATCTGTTTTGCAGACATCAGCTCCCTGGCTATCTGCATTAGAAGCCTCAGCACAAACTCCAGGAGATATCAACAGCAATGTGACAGTGCCCCTGGTGTGTACTCGCTATGGAAATAATTTTTCTCATGTTGGCAGATACAGAAGACATCTGTGCAGCAAGCTGAGCCAGAAAGGAGGGAAATGGCAGTGTTGTGGGATAACCACCATCTTCCTTGATGTATTCCAAAGATATTTCTGGAAACATCTGGAAGGAATCTGTGCATGAAGAGCAAGAAGATGAAGAGCAGCTGAGGGCAGAGCGAAATATATATATATATTTTTTACTGTTAATATAACTAATTTTATCTTCAGTGCACTTTAATCTATGATTATGTACACAATGTCAGGTCTTTTATACCTGTGTCTGTTATTTGATGCTTACATGGATTTTCCTTAAAAGAGTTAAAATCTCTTGTTTAGATACATGTTGTTGTATGTAGTGTCTTAGTCAGTTTGTACAAGATCTTGCTGTGATAACAAACAAGCACAAAGCTCTTTGACTTACAGTAAAGAAAGTTTATTTCTCGTTTTGTGTTCTGGGTTATCTTTGACTTCATTCTACATGTTGTCTTCATTCTAGGATCCATACTGAAGAGTAAACCCCTTTGGGGGTTATTATTTTCACTGTCCTTGTGGCAGAGTGAAAATAAAAGATGCAAACCTAGCAAAGACTCCTAAAATTTCAGCAATAAATTTCACCCCTTAATAACTGACATTTCTGACACCTTAGGGAGGGACATCGTCAATCTCATGGCGATGTGTAGGGATGATTAATCTCTCTCCACTTTCAAGAAATAACTGGTAACAGTAGTCCAGTAAACTACATGCTTGCTTGCAGTTGTTGTTTTGTTGCTCGGTCTTGTCCAACTCTTTTGAGACCCCCTGGACTGTAGCCCACCATGCTCCTCTGTCCATGTGATTTCCCAGGCAAGAATACTGGAGTAGGCTGCTATTTCATTCTCCAGGGGATATTCCTGACCTGGGGTTTGAACCCCATCTCCTGCATTGGCAGGCGGGTTCTTTACTATTGAGCCACTAGGGAAGCCCAGCATATGCTTCCTTAATTATAGGAAAAAACCTTTTTTCATTTCCCAGGCATTATTTCCCCTTTATAAACATCTTAACTGAGTGTGTGTGCTTTAGGTCTACTATTGTCATGTTTCATTTCCTATTCAACAAGACTGCTTCTCCACCTCATTTTAACAGCTGCTCAGGTATAGCAGCGAAATGGTAACCGTCATAGTCTTATACGAGGGCACTGTGTCTTCAGGTTTTCTTGATGCTCTGAGAACTACACGGCCAAAAGCCTATTTTCAACTGATATTTAGCTTTTTTAAAGGCATAAGTTTTAGTCTTTTAAATACCATAGTAATCGTTTTTCTTATTATTGGAACTACTTTCTTTCATGTGAGATTATTGTGTATGCTTGAAACTGCTGCATAGTCTCTGACACTTTTTTGATCATCAGTACCAACTTTCAATTACTCTCAAGCCCCCAATCAATCTATTCCCATTAAAGGCAGTCCAACATATTTTATAATTATTATCCTTCCATATCATTGGCAATAAAATGCTCTCAATTTAACTTATTAAAGTCTCTTTACTTCCTTAAAATAAGGTACAAATGACAGCTGCAGAGAGTCTAGAGAATGATGAAGACCAGCAATTTTATACATAAGAAAAATCTGTCTTATGCCATAAAGGTGCATTTCTCAGTGCTTCCATGTTTATTTCTATACCTTTAACTAAAACAATCACCAACATTTTGTAAACTTCTTTGCATAACTTGAGAATCCTATCTTATTCAAGTGAAAGGAAACTCCCATCAGAAGGGCTTATCCCTAAGAAATAAGGAAATGTATTGGCTCATATAAATGGAAGTTCTGAGGTAGCAGTGTTCAGGATGAGCAGAATCAGCCTGTGATCATTTGACTTCTCCTCCTTTTGTTTTATTCTCCGACTGATAGCAAGGGGAGCGCAGACTTCACATCCATACATGATAACAACTGGGAGATGAAAGATATTGTCCTTTCTGAAAGTTCTTCCAGGAGAAAAAAATAATTCTAGAAGGAACTTAATCAGAGGCTCTGGGGAAACCTTTTATTTCATTGGTACAAATCAGGTCACACATCATTTTTTAACAAATCACCGGTAAGGGTGATGCAATTATCCTTAATATGATCAGGCATCATCTGAGGAGATGAGCTAATGTCAACTGTCCTTTTGGTACCTAGTTTCAGTAAGAAGGTGTGAATACCTAAATCAGAGTTCACAAAGCAAGGAGAATGGAATAAATACATGATGGATAGGCAGCCAACAGTAGCAATATTCAATTCATCTTTATCTAAATGAGTGTACTTGTTGCCTTTTGTCATTACATGTAAAATGATGAGAAAATTGTCCATTTTTGTTATCAGATGTCGGAGAGAAAGAAGTTTTTCCTGGTTAAAGTTTAAGTCATTTTTATGATTCCTTGAAGCATTTGTCTCCTGGCATACACTTCTCTTACATGCTTCATAATTGTTGGTGATTTCAGCATCTATACAAATGGTCCTTTTAATTATGTGGCTACTTACTGCCTTGATTTTCCTTTTGTCAGTGACCTTGTCATATACTCTCTCTTGCCTCTCTCTCCTAGTGTTATCATTTAGATCTTGTTATTACCAAAACCTATAACCTGCTCTTAATCTTAATTTCAAACATTATTCTTTCTCTCTTATTACAATAAATATATATATATTTTTTTGGTGCGGGAGAGATCTGGCTCACTTCTTTTTCTATCCCAAATCCAGAAACCATAGTGTTCACCAGGGCCTTTAAACAATTGATCCTACTACTTTATATGCTTATCAGCCTTATATCTTCACTACTTTCTTTAGTCCACTTAAATTTCCTCATAAATCATTATTGTCACTCTAGTGAGTATGAATTCAATGTTTTTTTTCATTTTGTTACACCTTTTTTTTTTTGTCAAAGTACAACCCTAATTAAATTGAATTTTCCCTTTAATGTATGACTGAACCTATACAACTGAGCACAGCTAGATTACCTAATTAATTAGATAATTATTTTGTAACTTTACCTTTCTTCTTAAATGTCTAATCTCTTATCCCCAGACTCATGATCTTGCTTCCTATTTTACTGAGAATAAAGATGTTATCAGAAAAGAATGTGATTGGAACCCAACACCAAGTTTACTCATATGGGCTGCATCCATATACTGGGCCTCCTTTTTTTTTCAATTACTGTGAATGAACATTCTCCACTCCTTGAAAATGTCAGCTTTTTCACTGATGCACTTACCCATGCCCTCTTGCCTTCTGAACATCAACATTGTAGAACGTCTTGCCTCCTGGATCTTCTTATTTTCTCCTGATAAGCATACAAACTGTGCTATTTTCCCTCAACTTAAAAAAAAAAAAAATCTTATATTGACCTTACTCACTCTACTGGCTTTTATCCCATCTATCTCTGCTCCTCTTTGCAGAAAAACGCTTCAAAGTATATCCTATGATCCAACGCTAAAGTCCATCTCACCGTTCACCTTTTTTGACTAGTGGCATCATTAGCACAGTATCCTTTACCTGCTTCCTCCCCTTGGCTTTACCATGCTCCTGGTTTCTTCTTACTGACGGTTCCTCCTTTGTTGCTCTTGTTGGTGCTTCCATACCTCACTAACTTCTAAAATTTGGAATGCTGCAGAATTCAGGTTTCAAAGTTTCCTGTACTCTATAAGCTCTCAGAACTCCAAATGTATATCTCAGGTTCAAATGAACTCCCCAGATTTTAGGCACATATAGCAAACCACCTGCTTAGCATCTGCATGTGGGTAAGATTAAGGTTAAGGTAGAGCCTTAGCGAATTGAGTTAAGGAATAAAATTAAGATCAATGATACATATCCAGAAAACTTGTGCAGGACTTAAAAAAGAAAATCTCAATAAGCATGATGTGATATTCTCTGGAAACCAGAAAAACTAGCTGTGTTTTAAATCAGGGTAGTTTAGAGAAGAAATAGATAAACTGTACTGTGAAGGTGTATATCTGACACCTGGGACTTAGAGAATTTTCTGAGACACTTTATCTACAAAGGGCATCTCGAAGCCTATCAGATTAGATAGAATGCCACTCTTAATAGAGCCTGTAGTGCCTGCTCCCCATGGCTAATGGTGCGGGCAGTAGAGATTGATTTACTAGGAGTGGTGCTGGTCTTTGGTAAAGAAACTGAAAGTCAGAGTGATGCTGTGGAAAAGTCTTTGGAACAATGTATGATTGGATAGTGAATATTTCACCTGGAGGGTCTCTCATGCCCAGTGCTTTGTGAGCTTATTAGAATAGATCAAAGAGTCTCTTCATGAAGTGTCCAGCTGTACATATGTGTTTAAACCAGCCTTGGCCTCCTTTTCTAGAAAACTGGAGTGTGTTAAGGAAGAAGAAATGGGTGTGCTGCACATGTGCACGGCTAATTAAGAGACCCAATCAGCTTTATTATCTGTGACTGGAGTGCTATTGAAAACTGCATCGGGGCCTTTGTCCCAGCCCTTGACTGGGAGCTCATACTCCCCAGGGTCCAGAGACTTGGGTGGGGATGGAGAGGGGAAGGGAAGGAGTCCAGTGCTAGGAACTTTAGAAAAAGATTTTGAACTGTGTTTGGAACACACCATTGAAATGTTAGTGGGAAGTGAAAACTCTGAGGTTCAGATGCAACAGAGATTAATAATAAGTGTATAGAGTCTGACAGTCAGAATTATATATGCTTTCAAAAATACAGGTAAACCACAAATGCCTCCTTTTCTAAGGCAGAATGCCTAGCATCAGTCAAAAAGTTACTCGAGAGTGCAGGTAGATGCTAAGACTTTTATGTCAAGTTTGGGAACACACGTTGCTGAAAGTACCTGAACATATATGTCAAGACTTGAGGGACATTTGCACAGAAAGTCAGGGAGAGCAGTGTGAATGATTACTTCCAGTTAGTGCAAGTTGCTGCAATGTGTATTTACGAGGAAGAGAACTGTAGGCTCTATAAAAGCCCTTAAGGTTCTTCAACCTCTCACTGCTAGTTAAATTATATTAGAGACAAGAAATGGGGAGGCAGGTCTCTTAAGAAAACAAACCTATAAGAGTGGGGTTGTCTTGCAACTGAAGACACAGCTCAGAAGAAGAGAGGTGACCCTGATGTCCACAGGGTTATATTCTCTGAGTCTAAAAACAGAGACCAGAGTCTCTGGGAAAGGGAGTGAGCAGGTCATCCACCCCTGTCAGGGAAGTTCCTCTAAAGACAACCACGGATCTTACCAGATACTATGCCAGTTGTGTAGCTCCCAGTTAACACAACTGGCTAATGAGTAACACAAACAGAGCAATTTCTTCATCCACATGGGCCTTAGCACTTTGAGTTTCCAAGTGGAATCTGAGGGTGAATTCAGAGAACGTATAAGTGAAGTGAAGTGAAGTGGCTCAGTCGTGTCCGACTCTTTGTGACCCCATGGACTGTAGCCTACCAGGTTCCTCTGTCCATGGGATTTTCCAGGCAATAGTCCTGGAGTGGATTGCCATTTCCTTCTCCAGGGGATCTTCCCGACCCAGGAATCGAACCCAGGAGAACATATAAAGGAGTTCCTAAATTTAGTAAAATAGAAAAGAGAAGTGTTCAAACAAGACTGGGAATGTTGAGAAAGAGTGCACCCATAAAGACAACCCTGACTTTGCATTTTCATTGATGTATAAAAATTGTCTGGGGACTTCCCTGACAGTCCAGTGGTTAAGACTCTGTCCCTCCATTTTGGGGGGCCTGGGTTCATCCCTCTTGGGGAACTAAGATCCCACATCCTGTGCAGCAGGGTCAAAAAAATATAAAGTAAAATGAAAATTATTGGAAATTGAAAGATGGCCTGGAGTGAAGGGCATGTTAAGCACATGAAAGAAAACCATCTTAATAAAAGATCCCCTTGAAGACTATAGGACCCTTGAAGTAGGCTGCTGAAAGAGACAGTGGGTATACACAGGGAATGCACCTTTGTCCCGGGAGGGAAAGAAGGTGAATGACCCAGGCTGCTGATGTGGCTTCTCTCCAGGAGGCTTATGAAGCTTCCTAGGCAAGAACTAGGAGATATGAGCTGACACGGGGGAAGGGAGTTAGAAGCAAAGGGAACAGTCTGCCTGGGTTTTGAGATGCATCCCAAGGAAAGAGAGGAAAGCCTTTCATCCATTCAGGTGACTTGGGCTCCAGGGAGACGTTCTTTAAACACAATTACACAGATTCACTGAGACGCAGAGGAGAAGAATGGGGTGGACCTAGGAACCCTGGGTAATTGTGATTCTCATCAGCCAGGGAAGAGAGGCCTTTTCTTTCAAAGGGGTCGGCTAAAGGTACACTTTTAAAGGAATATGGAGCAATACAGTGAAACTTTGGTCACTTTTTATTTTTATAGCAGCACAAATGAAAATTCTTGTATCAGTTTTGATACAAGAAAGTTGTATCAACAAAGTAGATCAACTTTGTTAACAACACAGTCTATCAGTCAGGTGTGGAATAGATGGCAAGCGAATGGCTCCCCACTCCAGCATTCTGGTCTGGAGGATCCATGGACAAAGGAACCTGGAGGGTTTCAGTCAATGGGGTTGCAGAGTCGGGCATGACTGAGCGACTCACACACACATGCTGGAGCTCGGTTTTCCTCTAAAGGGTGAGGAGTGGAGCGGAGCCCCATTCTCCAGCAGCAAAGGCCGAGGGAAAGGTGTGATGTGGCGACTGGGGCTGGAAGAGGAGGCTGAGCATTCACAACTGCTTCATGGCTGTGATGGGTTATGAGCATCACACAAGCCAACCCATGTTCAAAAGTTGTTTTTACCAGTAGAGCTTTCTATCACTAGTGTAGCTCAAGGATACACAGAGACGTGGTGATAACTGGGTGATGAAACATCTCATATAAATATTCAAAATGTTTTTTTATAAGTGAAAAATGATAGATAAGTACAAGTGAAAGCTAAATCTAATAAAAATTATTAGGTGTTTAGTGACTTACTAATTAACAACTGATTTCATAGCCTCATTGAAAGCAACATTTAGCAGTTAATGTTCTCATATTTCTATAAAGAACAATCAGTGAGCTAAATCCTACGTTTTTATTGCCAGGGACTATATTAGTGCATACATAGAGTACGTTCTCACTTCTTAAGCCAAATATTCTTTTTTTTTAATTTTTATTTTTACTTTATTTTACTTTACAATAATGTATTGGTTTTGCCATACATTGACATGAATCTGCCACGGGTGTGCATGAGTTCCCAATCCTGAACCCCCCTCCCACCTCCCACCCCGTATCATCTCTCTGGATCATCCCTGTGCACCAGCCCCAAGCATCCTGTATCCTGTATCGAACATAGACTGGCGATTCATTTCTTACATGAAAGTATACATGTTTCAGTGCCATTCTCCCAAATCATCCCACCCTCTCCCTCTCCCACAGAGTCCAAAAGTCCATTCTATACATCTATGTCTCTTTTGCTGTCTTGCATACAGGGTTACCATTACCATCTTTCTAAATTCCATATATATGTGTTAGTATACTGTATTGGTGTTTTTCTTTCTGGCTTACTTCACTCTGTATAATCGGCTCCAGTTTCATCCATCTCATTAGAACTGATTCAAATGAATTCTTTTTAATGGCTGAGTAATACTCCATTGTGTATATGTACCACAGCTTTCTTATCCATTCATCTGCTGATGGACATCTAGGTTGCTTCCATGTCCTGGCTATTATAAACAGTGCTGCAATGAACATTGGGGTACATGTGTCTCTTTCGAGTCTGGTTTCCTTGGTGTGTATGCCCAGCAGTGGGATTGCTGGGTCATAAGGCAGTTCTATTTGCAATTTTTTAAGGAATCTCCACACTGTTCTCCATAGTGGCTGTACTAGTTTGCATTCCCACCAACAGTTTAAGAGGGTTCCCTTTTCTCCACACCCTCTCCAGCATTTATTGCTTGCAGACTTTTGAATCACAGCCATTCTGACTGGTGTGAAATGGTACCTCACTGTGGCCTTGATTTGCATTTCTCTGATAACGAGTGATGTTGAGCATCTTTTCCTGTGTTTGTTAGCCATCTGTACGTCTTCTTTGGAGAAATGTCTATTTAGATCTTTGGCCCATTTTTTGATTGGGTCATTTATTTTTCTGGAATTGAGCTGCATGAGTTGCTTGTATATTTTTGAGATTAGTTGTTTGTCAGTTGCTTCATTTGCTATTATTTTCTCCCATTCCGAAGGCTGTCTTTCCACCTTGCTTATAGTTAAGCCAAATATTCTTTCATCAAAGAAACAAAGAATTAAAGAAGGGACTAAAAATTGAAATTAATTTAAGATTTTGATATTTTGCTCATCAGTTTGATATTTTGCTCAATATAATTTTGTATTAACTCAGACTTTAAAATATACTGCCCTGGGACTTCCCTGGTGGTACAATGGATAAGAATCCACCTGCCAATGCAGGGGCCATGGATTTGATCCCTGGTGCAAGAAGATTTCACATGCTGTAGAGCAGCGAAGCCCATGTGCCCCAGCTTCTGGGCCAGCACACTGAAGAGCATGCACTCTGCAGCAAGAGAAGCCCCCACAATGAGCAACCCAGGCACTGCCATGAAGAGCAGCACCTGCACGCTGCGACTGGAGAAGACCTGCAAGACCCAGCGCAGGTTGTAATTCATCTTAATTTCTGAATTATTGGGGGCCCTCTTAAATTCCCAAAGCCAGCGACTCTGTCCTGTCATCATAGTCCCGACTCTGGGCAGCAGCAGCATGACCCCTCGGTGGTGGTTGCTGAGAGGAGCAGCAGTCGTAGGAGGTCTGCAGCACTGGTGCCTAGAGTGGGAGGAACTGTTTACAATGTTTTGGAAATTCTCTTAACTTTTTGAGATAAACTCCTACTTTAAATGTGACCAGTTCTAGTTAAAATTAGTACCCCTCCAAGGCAAGGCATTATGTTGATCTGAAAAAGATAAGTCTTTCAAGTATGGCTAGGTTGTACGTTTCTTTGAAAGTGTCTCAGGAGACTCATTTAGCAAGTTTAGAAAGTTAACTCCTGGTCTGAGTGGGATAAATAATGGAGAAGACATATTGTGGACAAGTACACAATTGAAAAAAGCTCCTATTGGAGTGAGACAAATGGTGAAGCTTTCAGTTTTGCATAGGAGGAAAAAAGGAGGAAACCTCTGGGAATTCACACCCTTTCCCTTTAAACCCTTTACTCCTTTCATCTTTTAGAATTAAGTTTCTTTTAACTCCACCACTGTAACTCAGCCAACACTTATCTATTTTGACCATTTGTTGTATTTTTATACTCTCTCTTTTTTCTCCACAGCTCCACGTATGTGTGTGCTCAGTTGTATCCTGCTGTTTGTGACCCCATGGACTATAGTCCGCCAGGCTCTCTGTCCATAGAATTTTCTGAGAATGCTGAATTTTCTAAGAACACTGAAGTGGGTTGCCGTTTCCTTCTCCAGGGACACAGCACCATGTAGAGAGACAGAAGTTCTGAGTCAACCACTGAAGCAGCAAGAAATGCGACCGGCTTTTCCATCATTCCTCGGCCCCCTCCACCTTATCGGGTTGGTTTTACATTAAGTCATTGTCCCGAATATGAGATTCTAGAGCCATCTGTCTTCTGTGTAGCTCACTGCCCCATGTTTCTTTAGTTGCCAACACAGCAGTGGGCCAAGTGTGTCAAAGCTGAGCCCCGATGCCCAGTGGTTACTAAATGTAACACCACGATGGTCCCAGTTATAAATCCAGAGGACTGATGCTTTCCTTACCTTGAATAGATTGATTCTGCTTTACCAACTCCTGCCTCTAGGATCAAAGCATCAACATAAACTTAAGCCTCTCACTTAAGCCTTATACCCTGCCTTTGATCTTGTTCTTATTGGTTTTTCCCGGGGCTTGATCCTGCCTCATCTCTCAAGTACTGACAATTTCTCTGACATATGTCCAGATCTCTAGGAGTGACAACTGTCATATCTTTGTCTTTTGGGGCCCCCCAAATTGGGTTAATACCTGGCTTCCTAAGTTGATTGGTTAGCTTGGAACTTATTGCTAAGGGAATAAAACAGCTTGTGTTATTGCTACTCAGACAAAAGTGCTTTTCTTACAGATCTAGAGAACCAAATATAAAAATACAGGAGCTTGTTGAATGAATGAAGAAGGTGAGTGATTCTGCATCATTGGCTTTCCTATGATTAAGAAGATATAAATAAAAAATAAAAGTTAACTGAGTGATACATTCAGCTAACTTATTTTCAGAAAAATAATAGGTGGCTTTATAAATTCATAATACACTTTGCCTGCAGGATTTGTAAACGGACTCTGGAGGCAATGCGAAAGAAAGAGATTGAAACCTTTTTTGACATGGCACCAAATTGCTATTAGGGTTTAGGTTTGTAAGCTGACAATCTAGAAGGACAATGCTTGTTTTTAGTACTACTATGTTAATTTAAAAAATATCTCCAGTGCCTTCCTATCACACTTCAGTGCTTTGTGTTAAAGGATCAAATTCAAAAAAAGTTTGTGTTTACATTCTGCAAATGAAAAATGGATTGGAGATGATCAGGTCACTGATAGGTGCCAACATTTGCATTAGAGGCTTTCATTCTTAAATATACTGACTGAGATTTTCAAAAAGCTATAAAAAACATATTTAGCTATGCAAATAATGAATCAACACTTTATTAGCCCAAATTATACAATTCAAATTACATTAAACCTCTAGTGCCCCTTGACTCTTCTCTTTCTCTGACACCCCATATTAATCTGTATTACTTTTTATTGCGAGTGCCATACGTCACTACAAATTTGCTAAACAACACAAATTTGTTACCTTACAGGTCTGTAGGTTTGAAGTCTGACACAGGTCTCCCTGGCTGAGGATTTGTTAAGACTAGACAAGACTGTATTCCCTTCTGGAGGCTTTAGAGGAAAAAAATGTTTCCTTGTTCTTTCCAGCTTCCTGAGACTGCCCCTTACCTTGGCGTGTGGCCCCTTCTTCTTTCTGTGTCTGTGCTGGTCTTCGCTGAGGTGCAGGCTCCCTAGCTGTGGCTCACAGGCTTAGTTGCCCCTTGGCATGTGGGAGCTTAGTTTTCGAGCCAGAAATCAAATCCTCCTCCTTGAATTGGAAGGAGGCTTCTTAGCCATTGGACCACCAGGGAAGTCCCCTCTCCCTCTCCCTCTCCCTCTCTCTTTAAAGCCAGCAATGCTGCATTCTCTGTGTTTCTTCAGTAATCACATCTTCCTCTGACTCGCTCTTCTGTCCCCCTCCTTCACTTTTAAGGGCATTTGTGATTGTACTGGGCTCATGTGCATAGTCCAGGATCATCCCCTTATTTTAAGGTCAGTTGTTAGCAACCTTAATCCCATCTGCAAGCTTAGCTCCTGCTGGTCATATAACAATGCTTTCACAGGTTATGGAGGTGAGACATGGGTACTATCATTCCACCTTTCAAATAGCAAATTGCTACCAACAGCAGGACGTATTTACTTTCCGAATACATCAGACCTCCACCACTTCTCACACCACCATTGCTACTTTCTGGCTTATTGCATCAGATTCCTAACTCTTCACTGCCGTATTCTTGTCCTCTCCTGTTCTCCACACAGCAGCCTGGTTCATCTCTTAAAATAAGCCAGATTTGCATCACTCTTGGACTTAATCCCCCACTCCTAGTTACTCACTCAGAGTAACATCATGAGTCTTTTTAGAGTAGTTTCAGGCCCTCCATAATCTGACCGAGTTACCTCCTTGACTTTATCTATGCCATTCTCTCCTTTACTCACACTGCTTGATGCTGTGCCAACAGGGTCAAGCTTATTCCCTTTCAAGACCTTTGCACTTTCTGTTCCCTTAGAATGTTTTTCTCCAGATGCCTATAATGGTTCATTCCTTCAAAATATCTTCTAATGAGAATCTTTCACTGGACGTCCATATTTAAAATACCACCCTCGCCCAGCTCCAGTCTCTTTCTTGTTTTTTTTTTTTTTTTCAGTCCTTATCACCATCTGACTTGCAACATCCTGTCTGTCTCCTTTAAGCAGGATATAAGCTCAATGAGGACAGGGGGCACTATTCATTGCTGTATATTCAGCATTGGGAAGAGTGACTGGCAAAAATCATGTGTTCAGTAAATATTTGTAGGATGAGTGGGTTATTGCAAGAAAGAAATCTATCATACAGAAATTTCCTCTGTGATTCATCTTGAAGGTTTTTAAATAAGTTCTGATTAGATGTTTTCAGATATATATATATATATATTTGCTCTAATATTACAGGATTTTTTTTTCATATTTCCATTAATATTTTGTCCTGTCACCAAGGAACAAGTCTAACATCTTGATCTTTTTATCTAGGCCATGGATGCCATACTTCACATTCTTCTTTTATTGATGTAAAAAATGTTCAGTAATAAACATGAATTAATGTACAGAAATGGATTACTGTATTTGCATTACACTATAACTCAGTTGGTAAAGAAAGACCCAGGTTTCATTCCTGGGTCTGGAAGATCCCCTGAAGAAGGAAATGGCAATCCACTCCAGTATTCTTGCCTGGAAAATCCCAAGGAAAGAGGAGCCTGGCAGGCTACAGTCCATGGGGTCTCAAGAGTCAGACAAGACTTAGCGACTAAACCACCGCCACCACCATAGTCTAACTAATCATGACACTTTTACCATCATTGACCTGAATCACTGAGCTAAGCTAAGATCATTTTCTTGATTACAAAGGTATGTATTTTTTCTCTCTGGTGTGAAATTATTTTAGCTGATCTAATTTCAGATCAATAATGGAAAATATGGACATATATGCAAATTGTCATTATAAATGAATGATTTAAAAAACTTCTCCCACAATGAAAATAATAGATTTGAAGAAAAACTCAGGATTGGATTTCTAATTTTTTTTTAACACATCTAGTGTGCTAAACATTCTGGGAGCCTATTAATAATCTATAAGACAGCTATACATATTTTATACTAAAGGATGTCTTAAATGCTATACCTTTATAGGTAATAAGCTACTTATAAAAAACACTTTCATGGAATTTTAATTTTTATTTGGAACAACAAAGTTTTTTGTCATTTTAGGAGGTCAGGTACGAGCAACTTTTAATAAAATAGTATTGGGTCTTGAAATGGATAGCTGTTTAACTTGCAGTCAATTTGAAAAAGGTAGTTATCTGCTATAATTTAACCAAAGCTTCTCTATTCAGATGATTGCTTAAATGACTAGAGAGGAAAAAAAATGTTTCAAAAAATAATGTCTCCCTAAAGAAAGACATGGAGAAGGCAATGGCACCCCACTCCAGTACTCCTGCCTGGAAAATCCCATGGATGGAGGAGCCTGGTGGGCTGCAGTCCATGGGGTCGCCAAGAGTCGGACACGACTGAGCGACTTCCCTTTCACTTTTCACTTTCATGCACTGGAGAAGGAAATGGCAACCCACTCCAGTGTTCTTGCCTGGAGAATCCCAGGGACGGGGGAGCCTGGTGGGCTGCCGTCTATGGGGTCGCACAGAGTCGGACACGACTGAAGTGACTTAGCAGCAGCAGGAAAGAAAGACAATGTGGACTAGTGCCAGACTCCCAGACTCAGCATGTAGTTCGCTAACCATCTTGGATGAGTGAGGTGAGAAAACTTATTTATATTCTTTGAACCTCAGCTTCTTTATTTGTCAAATGAGGTAATTGGACCAAATAATCTCGAAATTTATTTCTATATCAAAAATTTAACAATTTGGCTTATTTTTGTTACTGTTTGACAAAAGACATATATTTATCCTTCATATCATGTATTTTTCAGGCATCCCTACAAAAGATAATGATGAAAAACAGTGAACACTAATAAACACAATGTTGATAAGATCTCCAGACATTCAAGAAATAATTCCTTTCATAAAACAATGAAATTATTCAAAAATTGAGAGAATAACATATAAAATAATTTAAAATAAGCCCTCAGGGTTTATTGAAAAAATAATGCATTTTTCTGTTCATCTTTGTTTTTTAATTGAAGTATAGTTGATATACAGTACAATGATTTGCTGTTTTTATATCACACCAAAGTTATATTATTGACTATATTCCCTGTGCTGTACCTTACATCTCTGTGACTCATTTATTTTATAATTGATAGTTTGTGCATCTTAATCCTCTTCTTTCGTCCCTCTCCCTGACTCCTATCCCCTGTGGCAAGCACTAGTTTATTCTCTGTATCTGTGTTTGGTTTTGTTATGCTATATTTGTTTGCTTTGCTTCTTAAAGTCCACTAGTAAATGAAAATATGCAGTATTTATCAATCTCTGCTTGTTTTTTTTTTCACTTAGGATAATACCCTCCAGCTCCATCCATGATGTCACACATAGCAACATTTCATTATTTTTTATGGCTGATAAATGTTCTATTGTATACATACACCATGTCTTTATCCATTAGTCTATTCATCTTTTGATATGAAATATCTAAAGGCTAGTTATTGTCACAGGGAAAATTTGGTTGCCTTAACTTAGATTATTGCGAACAGTTTTGAAATTAACAACAGTGTACATTCTGTTTGTAGCCAAGGGGTGGGGAGGAGCCCTATTAAATAAAACCTGACAAGCAAAGGATGATCTCTTTTCAGGAATAACAAAGCTCCTGAAAGACTTCTCTTTCTTTATCTGCTCAGAACCTTAAAATCACAGCGTTTTTGTTGTAATTTTATCAGGTTAATTAACATCTTGAATTTTTGTGATTACTATTACATACTGTCAGCACTGAATCAACCTGTATTTTGACAGAGGTGAATGTTCTTGTCTTGTGACTGAGTTAAACTTAACCATCAATAAAATTATAGAAGCTTGTGAAATGGCAGTTTTGAAGGAATCATACTAATCATAAAATATGATTTTATTTTACAAAAAAAAAAAAGGTATAAGAACCCTTCTGGGCATCAATATGGTTGTGAGTTTTGACTCACAGTACCAGTTTTCATGTTATTCAGACATAGTCTTTCCCCTTCTGTTAGAATTCATGGAATATTCCAGAGATACTCTGCAGAGATGGTTTTCTGTTTCTCATTGCGATGTTCTCTCATGGTGGCATAAAGCTACACACAGGGAAGTACTCTGAGTTGTTCTTTTATGAGAAGAGAGGAAGGCAAGTACAAAATGTATTAATATCAGTGTTGGTAAGAGCTCTATTTGTTAGCCACAGTAACACGGATAATTAAAAAGAAATGACCTGAAGATGCAATAATATTCTGAAGAAAGAACTGTAATGCTCCGGGCCACTAATAATTTCTTAAGTAAATCTGAAAAGCAGTACAATGCTGTGACATTTTTATTAAGGACAGTTTGCCTGTCACTACAGTTTATGCTATCACACTTACTGGTAACTCCATACTAGAGTATATGTTCCAAAAAAAAAAAAAAAGAAACAAACTTCTCCAGAATTCTTCTGAGTACTAAATACATTTGTATAATACAGTTTTAGGTAATGGCAAAAATTTATAAGTTTCACAGAAATAGAATATAGATCTCTATTCTTTTCAGAAATTAGGATGCTTATTTCAATTTGTATATTGTTAGTGGTCTCTGTTCACATTTGTATTGCATCACTCTGCTTTTTGATTTGAGAGGGGCAGTAAACAGTTTTTCCTGTAAGTTTCCCTTGCTGTTATCATCGTAGGTGGAGGGAGTTATTCCCATCCAGAGCTCTGCTCCTTCTCAGCTAACGCTTTATCTATTCCAGATTCTCTTTTCTACTTAATCTGATGATGCTGCCTTAGTCTTTGATACATAAATTCCAGACACAGAACTCTGAAGAATATACTCAGTAGTATCTGCAGACTAAAATAAATGATGTCCTATGAGCTTGAGAATTACCTTGAACTCATCTCCTAGCTCTCCCTCATTTTAGCTGGCGAAGCTGTTTCTTGTGACTAAAATCAGCATCAACGTCACTCCAGTCTGTTACTTGTTTCTCGAATTCCATGAGAGGAAGCGTACCATCCAGGAATACTCTTATCATTTTCCCCTCCAGTCCCTTGCCTTCACTACAGATACTCTTCTCAAGCTGCTTCCTCAATGATACTTCCATGTCCACCGGCATAAAAAGATTGTCTTTGAGCCCTTACATTTAAGCAATTTATGTTGCCCCCCACGCCCTGCTTCCTCCTGAGTTCTTACAACAAATACCTTCCAGCAGCTGACACTGAGTAATATCCTTTAAGTGTTAGAAGATCAGAAAATTGAAACACGCTGAAAACTCTTCTTAATCATAAAGTCATAAACTCTTCCTTATGACTATGTATTATAAAGATTAAATGAGATAATAGCTTTGAAAATACCTGGTCAATACTTAAGGTGTTTCTAATGGGTGTCCAGTTCCTGCTGCTGTAAGAGAATGCCATAGACTGATGGCTTATGTACAACAGACACAGTTTCTTATAGTTCTGGAGCCTGAAAGGTTCATGATCAAGGTGCCAGAAGATTTAGTATTTAGTGAAATTTACTTCCCGGTTTACAGACAGTTGCCTTCTCATTCATGTCCTCACAGGGCCTTTTTTTTTTTTTTTTTTTTGGGCACATGTATACACACACACATACACACACACACATACACACACACATGTATGGTGGGAAGGACAAAGAGAAAGAGACACTTTCTCTTCTTATAAGGCTATTTATCCTATCTTGAGAGCTCCTCCCTCATGATCTTATCTAGCTCTAATCAGCTCTCAAAGGCCCTTATCTCCACTTACTATTATGTTGGGGTGGAGGGTTTTAATACATGAATTTTGGGGTAGTGCTAGCATCCAGACTAAAACAGAGCAACTATTTTTATGAAACTAAGTTCATTGTATGTGTTGACTCAACTCTTCGAATAGGTTAGGTCAGTCTCCCTCACTCATCCCTGTCAGGCAGACAGCATAGTTTTCCCAAGCATGCCAGGCTGTTAAAACAGATGTAGAAAATTGCAATCAAATATAAAACCGTAAACTTCACTTTTTTTGTCCATTGCAAAGACTGAATTCAGGCAGATTAACAACAGGTAAGAAGGTCTGCTTCACCATTCTTCTTGATACACCTCTTTTCCACCTGATTTTCTCCTCTGGCACCTAGAAGGCTGTATTTGTATACTGAATTTGATTAATTACAGACATATAACAACTGGGAAATAGATGCAGAAACAGTGGAAACAGTGTCAGACTTTATTTTGGGGGGCTCCAAAATCACTGCAGATGGTGACTGCAGCCATGAAATTAAAAGACGCTTACTCCTTGGAAGAAAAGTTATGACCAACCTAGATAGCATATTCAAAAGCAGAGACATTACTTTGCTGACTAAGGTCCGTCTAGTCAAGGCTGTGGTTTTTCCAGTGGTCATGTATGGATGTGAGAGTTGGACTGTGAAGAAGGCTGAGTGCCGAAGAATTGATGCTTTTGAACTGTGGTGTTGGAGAAGACTCTTGAGAGTCCCTTGGACTGCAAGGAGATCCAACCAGTCCATTCTGAATGAGATCAGACCTGGGATTTCTTTGGAAGGAATGATGCTAAAGTTGAAACTCCAGTACTCTGGCCACTTCATGCGAAGAGTTGACTCATTGGAAAAGACTCTGATGCTGGGAGGGATTGGGGGCAGGAGGAGAAGGGGACGACCGAGGATGAGATGGCTGGATGGCATCACTGATTTGATGGACATGAATCTGAGTGAACTCCGGGAGTTGGTGATGGACAGGGAGGCCTGGTGTGCTGCGATTCATGGGGTCGCAGAGAGTCGGACACGACTGAGCGACTGAACTGAACTGAACAACTTTGTAGAGCACAGACTGAATTAGATTTCAGATTGCATCTTATGCAAGAAGGATAAGCTTTATTTTGTGTAATTTTAATTCTCTTCCTCTCTACACAGGACTGTGTGTGTATGTGTGCACACATGTCTATATGGAATTGCCATATAAAGCATATTTCATACCATAGGTTATGATCAAAAAGATTTTCAAGTTACTGGACCATTGGTACTACCAATTAATACCTTCTGTTCTTGAAACCTCAACCTTGTTTTCTCCTGGGGTGCCTCTGGTCTCTTCAGAGATGTCTCCCAGAACACTGCTCAATTTGTTCTTTGAATGCCATACTCTCTTGTCAACCTCTTACCCATCCTGGCTCCTGCCTTCCAAGGGTATACCTCTTCAACATAACAGGTAGCCCTCTCCAGTGTTTTTTTTTTTTTTTTTCCCCAGTTGCACTAGGTTGATAGACATAGTCACTGTTGCCCAGCCAGCAGGGAAAGGCAGGCTGCTCCCACTGTAGTCCTTTTCATACAGTCTCCCACCCCAGACTTCTCTGGATGAAAGCCAAGTTCCAATCTCTTTGGTGCCCAAACTTCAAAGACTCCAGTTAGACTCTTGGAAGAATTCTGTCATACTCTGTCCCAGCACTGGAGAGTTTATGAGGTTCAAGAACTCAGTAATTTTCCGGTTGGAAAGTGACATCACAATGTCTCCTGCTGATTGTCAAACTTTACCTCTTTGATGGTTCTTATGGGTACCTACTGATTTGGCTGCTGAGCTGGGAAGCATTTGAAGAGAGAGAAGTCCCATAGCTGTTATTAAAACTAATAAGTTCCTTCAAAGGATCCTCTGAGTCTATTTCTGTTCAGCAAATGTTTTAGGAACTCTTGCATAGATTGAAGGTAGAATTGGCTGGAATCACAAGATTAGATTTGGCTACCTATTTTCAGGTTCTGTGGAGATTTCTCTAGTACCTCTAAGAAGATGATGAAGGAATGATCGATTATCAATGGTTCTCAATTTTGGGGCCTTAGTAAAACTGTGAGACAATAAGAAAAGTATCCTTCATAATTTTAATGAATTTAACATTATGCTTTTGAATTACTGTCTTTTCACTGAATCTTCTTCCTAGGAATCCTCTACTGTGTTGATGACAAAGCACTGGTAGCGCCAGTGGTAAAGCATCTGCCTGGCAGTGCAGGAGACACAAGAGACGGGGTTTGATTCCTAGGTCGGGAAGATCTCCTGGAGGAGGGCATGGCAACCCACTCTAGTATTCTGGCTTGGAGAGTCCCATGAACAGGGGAGCCTGGTCGGTTATGGCACATAGGGTCACAAAGAGTTGGACACAACTGAAGCAACTTAGCACGTATGCGTACATTATGTGTGTGTGTGTATTCCCCCAGCTCCCTTTAAATAATAGGAAAATATATCCATAGTGACTCTCGATTAATCTAAGTGAGCACTTAATTTACATTGTGTCAATGAGTGCTTTTTCTAGGATTTTTCTTTAAAACATGAACTTATATAGTGTGTCTATAAATCAGTTTCCCTGAAATGAGTGAGAATGTAAGATTTTTATACAAACAGGACTTGTGAGTGGTTACTGCTGAACAATGGCTCCACAGCAGTGCCCTGATGACCTTCACATGTTTGTACGACCTTGTATTTAAATGAATGCTTGACCCTCAGCTAATCCAAGTTGACAGATTCCTTGTGATTCTCCCAGGTTAAAAGAGCATAGGAGGCCTGAAAGGAGCTGATCCGTGGCAATCTCCCTCTGACTCTATCTTCCTCCTGGGAGGTTGTTATGAGACAGTTTCTCATCCTCTCCCTGTCTCTGATGGGGCGTGGCACCCCTGAAACAGAGCAGCAGGATGTAGGAATACTGAATAGTATCAGTAATTTAGAACTGGCTTTTTAACAAGGGGTATCCACAAGGTACACTGCAGTCATTCTGGCCCCTTTCATTCCAGGGTTCTGTGTTTTGCGAAGTTTTGCTCTATGGTACAAAAATCCTGGGGATTTGGAACGTTTGGCTTATTCTCCTTTTCACGGTGCATGTAAGTAGCAAACTGAATCAAAAATTGGCTCCTTGAATCTTTACCTGTTAAATCAGTCAGACACTCACCTTGGCCTTGATTTACCTTATGTGTGCTTGAGAGTTATGCCTCTTCCCCACTCTTCACTGATATGGAAATATCAGTCTGCAATAAGAGAGACAAAACAGACAGATCATGAGTCTAGACAGCTGCACCCCAGACATTACTGTGTCTTATTTGTTCAACCCTTCCTGGATTCAACACGTGATTAGTGTTGGATTTCTGTTTCTCAAAGTCAAATAAGTCTTGACTGATGGACATGAGATTCTCTCTCAACTCTAGTATCCTAATACCAGCAATTCTCAAAATGGTTTGGTTTAATGATATTAGATTATGAGTTTACATTCTGTTCCATCAGACTGCTCTGTGACTCCATTCCCCCCACTCCTACCACAGGACATGTGCCATTTTAGTCAAGGAGGGGCTGTCATGTGCCTGTCACATCTATTTCTGGGGAATTGTTTTGGACAGTGATGAATCTATTACTTTTAGGTCTGATCTCAGAGGCTACTTCCAGAAGGATGTGGAGTCCTGGCTTCCAATTCAGAACAAATGAATCAGTTCACTGGGAATGGCAAAAGACAAATGCAAATGAAAAATACAAGCCTTAATGCTCCCCTGTGCAAAAAAGGGAAGAGACTGCTTTCAACTGTCTTTTCTTAAAGCATTTACTTTAGAAAACTGGTAAGTTTTTGCTTCCTTTCTTAGAAATAGATGTAAGCTTTTAAATAGCTAAATAAGACTTTTATGAGTTTGACAGCCCAGGAACTAGTCTTTCTCCAGGGCCTGGAAGCATCTCTTTGAAATGTAAACATCCAGGGAGATAGATTCTTTCAGTCTCATGGGGAGGATAAAACACAGCTTCCACGGACTTGTTCAAAAGTGCAAAATCACCTCCTGTTATAAAGATAGGAGAATTTCTTTCTTTCTTTCTTTTTTTTTTATAAAGCCAATTAGCTAATAGAGATATTCATCCCAACTACCAGGTAAATTAGGATAACTATGTGTGACAAATGGTGCTACCAAAGTCCTCTTGCAGACTCGTTTCCTATCTTAACACATATGTAAAAAGTTGTATCTGCTCAGCTATATAAATGGGTGATACCTCTTTGCAATCTCTTCGAGGATTATATGAGATGAGTATTATACTCTGATTTAAAGCTTATTTAATAACAAACTTGTTTTCTTTCTCTACCGTGTTTGTAGAGAGACTTAGAGAATTAAAAGAGGATTTTGGTTTTTACCTATATTTTTCCAACAATGCTATCTAAACAGTTAATTTTACAGGTATGTTTTTTTGTATCCCTGATTAAAAACAGTGCTCATGTGTCTTATACAGGAATGGATGAGTTTCCATAACTTCTAGGACCTGGCAGCAATAACCCTAGAGTGTATATATTTTTGCCTCTAGATTAGATGAGAAAACTCAGAGAGTGTATTTGCATAATTAATGAAGGCTGCTGTGTCCAACCTGCCCCCTAAAGCTAGTAGCCTACACATTAATCAAAAGAGTTTATTTCTTTCAGTTTCTTTAAATCTGAAGTGTATCAGGAGTCTATCCAGAGCAATTTTTTTCCAAGAGACTTTGAGATGTAAGATCCTGCCATGGTGAGGCTGGACATGTCCAGTCTGCATTTCCTGAGAAGAGAGAGGAAGCTGGCTTGCCCTTGGAAATTGGAAAAGATGCATCTGATGTATGCTCATGATTTATTGGCATCTTGACTCTAACCTAACTGCAAAAGTGGTTGGGAAAGAAAATATGTGTAGCCAAGATGAGGAAGTGGCATTTGTGAGGGTCTAACTTGTTTTTACCACCCCAAGGAAGCAAGGATATTTGTTTGGAACCTCAAGTAAGGCAATAGGCATGCTTTAATATTCCTGAGAACAGAACTCAGTACAGAATTGTGTAGGAAAGACTCAAGGGGTAAAAACAAACCATTTGTCAATGATGAACGATGTCATTTTTGTAGAGATTCTGTCAGCTGTTAGACTTATTATTTCCCTGACTTGCTCATTTCCTAAGCTTGGGTGAAGCCCATGAAAGCAGCAATGAACTATGGTTCTGAGTGAGTAATCTTGCCAGTAGCAAATAGTCTCCTTTATCTAGGAAAATAACGTTCTCTATGTTGCTGTATATGTCTCTCTGCAATTTTGTCAGTACTCTGTAAATATGACTCCTGAGTATATTATGGGAATGAGAGAGGCAGGGTTAGGCAACAGACTGGGTCAAGGTGTAATTTTAGACTAGAGAGAGGGAAAGATCACACACCAGCTGTATTCCCCCGAGGGGAATAGAGAAAGACTGTATTTCTTTACCAAGTTTTCTAGTGTCAATCAACCTGAGCCCATCCTTCCCCCAGTAAGTGTAGATTTGCTCTGATTCTGAAAATAAAAGGCATCTATTAGGACATCTGAGGCAAATTCTTAATGATCATCATTTGTGAGCCTTGGTGACATGGCCTTAAAACAGCTGGTGGTGAGACTCCTACCTCATCTTGTTCTGAGTCACTGGTGCTAATTATACAGAACTTGAGATCAAGTTCTGGAAAGCTTAGTATGAGAATCAGGAACAGAAAGTGGATAACTAATAAAAATAACAGATTAGAGCATATCTATTTCCTTCTTCCTATGAGCTTAATTTAGTACATTTTACCTCAAAACTGTTGTCAAGGAACAGTTTGACATTTTGAAATGAAGGCTATGGTGTTTCAAATGAGTGAATGGATAAATGTAATGGATTGCACTAATCACAGTGGTCTTTCAATAATATCAGATAAAGAGATGTTAATTGCTTAATATTAACTTTTTCCTTATTTCAAAATAATACAGGTTCATTGTAAAAACTTAACAAATACAGTTAAGCAAAAGTAATGTAATCATAATCCATAATTTCATCCCAGATATAGTCAGTTTTTTATTAAGATATTATTGATTCTGAAAATATAGAACTATGTAAGTTTAAGATATACAATGTGTTAATTTGATATATTTATATATTATGATATGATTACCATGTTACATTAGTGAACACTTCTATTATGTCACATAATTATCATTTCTCTTTTGTAGTGAGAACAAGTAAGATCTAGTCTCTTAGCAGATTTGAAGTTTATAATACAGTATTGTTGATGTGATGCTGTGCTGTGCATTATATATCCAGAACTTATTTATTAGTTGCAAGTTTGTACCCTGAAAAACACCTTCCCTATTCTCCCATGCCCGAGTAAGCATCATTCTACTTTCTGTTTCTGTAAGTTTGGCTGTTTTAGAAGCCACATGTAAATGACATCATATGGTATTTTTCTTTCTCCAGCTTATCTCACTTAGTGCAATGCCCTCAATCTCCATTCATGTTGTTGCCAATGACAGGATCCTTCTCTGATGGAGACTTAGGTTGTTTCCATATCTTGACTATGTGCTTATACATGGGAGTGCAAATATCTTTTTGATATCCTCTTTTCATTTCTTTTGGTTTTGTTGTAGTTCAGTCACTAAGTCATGTCCAACTCTTTTTGACCCCATGGACTGCAGCACACGTTTCCCTGTCCATCACCATCTCCCACAGTTTGCCCAAACTCATGTCCATTGAGTTGGTGATACCATCCAACCATCTCATCTTTTGTCTTCCCCTTCTCCTCCTGCCCTCAATGTTTCCCTGCATCAGGGTCTTTTCCAATGAGTCAGCTCTTCGTATCAGGTGGCCAAAGTATTGGAGTTTCAGCTTCAACATCAGTTCTTCCAATGAACACCCAGGACTGATCTCCTTTAGGATGGACTGGTTGGATCTCCTTGCAGGCCAAGGGACTCTCAAGAGTCTTCTCCAACACCACAGTTCAAAAGCATCAATTCTTTGGTGCTCAGCTTTCATTATAGTCCAACTCTCACATCCATACATGACTACTGGAAAAACCATAGCCTTGATCCGACAGACCTTTGTTGACAAAGTAATGTCTCTGTTTTAATATGTTGTCTAGGTTGGTCATAACTTTCTTTCCAAAGAGTAAGTGTCTTTTAATTTCATGGCTGCAGTCATCATCTGCAGTGATTTTGGAGTCCCCAAAAATAAAGTCTGACACTGTTTCCACTGTTTCCCCATCAATTTCCCATGAAGTGATGGGACAAGATGCCATGATCTTCGTTTTCTGAATGTTGAGCGTTAAGCCAACTTTTCCACTCTCCTCTTTCCCGTTCATCGTTCTTCACTTTCTGCCGTAAGGGTGGTGTCATCTGCATATCTGAGATTATTGATATTTCTCCTGGCAATCTGGATTCCAGCTTGTGCTTCATCCAGCCCAGCATTTCTCATAATGTACTCTGCATATAAGTTAAATAAGCAGGGTGACAATATAGATTCTTGATGTACTCCTTTTCCTATTTGGAACCAGTCTGTTATTCCATGTCCAATTCTATCTGTTGCTTCCTGACCTGCATACAGGTTTCTCAAGAGGCAGGTTAGGTGGTCTGGTATTCCCATCTCTTTCAGAATTTTCCACAGGTTATTGTTCAAATATAATTATTTTTTGAAAACCCCCCACATTATTTTTCATAGTGACTGGAACAATTTACATTCCACCAACATTAGACAAGTGTTCCTTTCTCTCCACATCCTCACCAATATGTATTATCTCTAGTCTTCTGGATCTTAGCCATTCTATCAAGTGTGAGGTGATATCTCTTTGTAGTCTAGACTTGCATTTTCCTGATGATAAGTGATGTTGAGATCTTTTCATGTAACTGTTAGCCATTTGGATGCCTTCTTCGGAAAGAAGTCTATTCAGTTCCTTTTCCCATTTTTCAATTAGTTTTTTTTTTTTTTTTAATTTGTCATTGAGTGAATGAGCTTTTTATACAGTTTGGATATTAACCCCTTATATAACAAAGGGTTTGCAAATATTTTTTCCCTTTCAGTAGGTTTCCTTTTCATTTTGTTAATGTAATATATTTTTAAACTGTATAGAAGGTTTTGGGCTTGATATAATCCCACTTAAGGGCTTTCTTGGTGGGTCAGCCATAGAGAATCCACCTGCCAAGACAGGAGATGTAGGCTCTATCCCTAAGTTGGGAAGATCCCCTAGAGATGGAAATGGCACCCACTCTAGTATTTTTAGGGCTTCCCTGGTAGCTCAGAGGTTAAAGCGTCTGCCTGCAATGCAGGAGACCTGGGTTCGATCCCTAGGTTGGGAAGATCCCCTGGAGAAGGAAATGGCAACCCAGTCTAGTATTCTTGCCTGGTGAATCCCATGGACGGAGGAGCCTGGTGGGCTACAGTCCACGGGGTCACAAAGAGTTGGACATGACTGAGTGACTTCACTTTCATTTTCTAGTATTCTTGCTTGGGAAATCCCATGGACAGAGGAGCCTGGCAGGCCACAGTCCATAGGGCCCAAAACAGTCAGACATGACTTAGCAACAACAACAAATCCCATCTAAAGCAGTGTGTCTATTCTCATATATATGTATTTTTTTAATTCCATATGCCTCTTTCAACAGAAGTGCATTATATTACACATTCTGATTTTTGAAACATAATTTTAAACTTAAAATATTTTTGAAAATTTTTCTTTAGTTAATCTTCTATGATCTCTTTAACAATTTAATTACAGATAATGATATTATTGTTTTCTCTGCCTAAAATTCTCTTTTTTTTTGTTTTTTGGTACCTATCTCTTTTTATGTTATGAGTTTCTCGGCAAACATTACCATGTTTAGACTCTGACCATCCAGTCTCAAGTAGCCATCCAGTCACTCTCTGTCATGTTACTCTTTGAGTTTTCTATGTGCTGATTTATCATAGTCTGATGTCTTCCTTCCTTCCTTTTTAATTTTTTCTCCTTTTCCTTCATTCTTCCTTCCTTGCTTATTGGCTATTTCCCCTTTCCCTCAACTTAAATACAAGGTCCTTTCTTATTACCAAAACAGATTCCTGTAATTCATGTTAACATTCATGTCATTGTGGTTTTCTGCTTCTTCTTTGGTGTTTGGTTTCTAGAGAATGTGTGCATGTATGACAAGTCCTTCAGTTGTGTCTGACTTTGCGACCCTGTGGACCATAGCCAACCAGACTCCTCTGTCCATGGGGTTCTCCAGGCAAGAATCCTGGAGTGGGCTGCCTGCCCTCCTCCAGGGGGTCTTCCCAGCCCAGGTATTGAATCCTCACCTCTTATGTCTCCTGCATTGCCAGGCAGTTTCTTTACTGCTAGCGCCACCTGGGAAGCTGAGAGATTTTCCTTACATTTGTACAAATGTAGTTGTATATTTAGGATATATATATATTAGTTATAACCACAATTTTTATATACTTTATACCAGTAAGGATTTGAGAGGAGGAAGGGGAATTTGTGACCTATAATATTATCAGAAGTTGGAAATTATCCCTGGTTGTTTTCTGAATGCTATAGAATATGTTTGGACAAATTCCTGTTCTAAGCCATGATAAAATACTTAGGCTCTACTAATTATTATAATGTAATTTAGAGAGCAAGCTTTATAAGACTCTATTCTATTTTTATATTATTGCCTGAGACAGAGTTAATTTTCCATGGTTTTCTACAGATTGCATTTCAAAAGTTAAATAGAAGTTAAGAAAATGCACACACACTTCAGAAATTACTGTTAGGTTGTTTAATGCTTTGTGATAGATTAAATTTCTCTGTGACTCATTAAATGAAACATTTAATATAGGCAAGACATGGGCTTCTTTTGAAAACCTGAATATTTAATGTTTCCTTATAACATTATTGAAGAATAACAAGTTTTTGGTTGTTGGGAAAATAATTTTGGAACTAGGTAATGAAAAATGTATTAAGAAATTTTGACTTTAGAAATAAATAATTTAATATTTGGCTAGTATATTTTGGAGAAGCAACTTCACCTTACTGGAGTTTAATTCTCTAATTTGAAAAATGATGAAGATGAATAAGATATTCATCAGCATGGTTGATAAATCACAGTGACTATGTTTTCTGTGATCAAATGTATTCAAGATACCTTGTGGCTTCCTCATGATCTAACTCTGATGACTCTGCTGTACGTTATCCATTATATAATGTTTCTGTACCCTTGAAAGTTCAGGTGAGTTTGAACTATTAGCCGTTTTTATTAGTTTCTGTTGATGTCTACAGATTTCCTCATTTCATAGTTCTCTTGATTAACAATAAGTTTGAAAATATTTCTGGAAAAACTTTATTTTCAAGAGGACAGAAAAAATAAGACTATAAGTTTCTAAGTTATTCTGGCTAATCTAAAAGACAGCCTTGCAGGAAGGAGGTATTTATTCTTTGCTCCTGTGCTTACTCAAGCAATTATTTGCAAAATGGTGTATTATATATACTGATAGATTAGAGAATGTATTGATATATTAGAAAAAAGTCAACAAGAGAGCTCTTCAAAATTCAGAACTCCAGACTTTTTACACATCTTCATAGTTCAAAATAAACATATTTTGGCTGCTCTTTAAGGGCAATAAAATTCCCAGGAAAGTTTTAGTACCTTATATGCTACCTAAACAGAAAGCTAATATTGCTATCTTTATTTATTTAGCTGATTTGAGCAAGATAAAAACACAAAAATACACCTTGTCAATGGTTTACCCAGCCTGTTCCTGAATTGCCACCATGAAAATGAGGTGCAAGTCCTAGGGACTGAGGAGGGGAGCATAGTCTCCCTAGCTATGTTCTCCGTCATTCCACTCAAAAGACAATCTAAGAAATCCTCTCACATAAGCGAGTCGGTATGCTTGTCGTAAGCACAGCTTTGAGGCACGTCAAGGCTATGATTTTTCCAGTGGTCATGTGTAGATGTGAAAGTCGGACTGTGAAGAAAGCTGAGCACCAAAGAATTGATGCTTTTGAACTGTGGTGCTGGAGAAGACTCTTGAGAGTCCCTTGGACTGCAAGGAGATCCAACCAGTCCATTCTAAAGGAGATCAGTCCTGAGATTTCTTTGGAAGGACTGATGCTAAAGCTGAAAGTCCAATACTTTGGCACCTCATGTGAAGAGTTGACTCACTGGAAAAGACTCTGATGCTGGGAGGCATTGAGGGCAGGAGGAGAAGGGGACGACTGAGGATGAGATGGCTGGATGGCATCACTGACTGGATGGACATGAGTTTGAGTGAACTCTGGGTGATGGTGATGGACAGGGAGGCCTGGCATGCTGCGATTCATGGGGTTGCAGAGTCAGACATGACTGAGCGACTGAAGTGAACTGAACTAGGCCTCGAATGCCGAGGGAGTGCAAGGCCGTAAAAGGCTGCCGTGTGCTCAGTCATGTCTGACTGTGTGACCCCATGGGCTGCAGCCTGCCAGGTTCTTCTGTCCATGGGTTTGTACCAGCAAGAATACTGGTGTGAGATGCGGTTTCCTGCTCCGAGCGACCCTCCTGACCTGGAGCAAACCCATGTCTCCTGCACTGGCACGTGGAGTCTCCCCCTGAGTTGCTCTCTTTGGAGATATCGGGCAGGCCTCTTAGGTGTGAAGCATGCAGGGAGGGGCCTTGGAGATGAAGAAGGCTTTACCTTCTGATGTGTAAGCCAGCAGCTCTGTAGCAGATGGAATTGACAAGGACTTCTCATGGTCACATAAATTTATTCTCTGGGGAAATGAGAATCTATAATTTTTACTTCCCAGGTCTTATAATCTATGTTAATAATAACAATAATGGTGAGGAAAACAGTAAGCCTATTGCTGGAGGATTTAGTATGTGTCAGACACTGTGTTAAGTAGTGTATATGTAAGCTCAGGGAGCCACACAGTAGATTAGTGTGAGGAAAAGGGTGGCTAAAGTAAGAAGGCTTAGAACATGGACTTTGGTATCAAAGAATCCTGTTTTACTTATATCTCTTCCATTTAACCCCTATATGACTTTGGGAAAGTTACTTAATTTTCTGTTTCCTCACCTCTAAATTAAGGATAATATTAACACGTGCCTCATGGCATTAATTTTAAGAGAGATAATGCATATGAAAGCACTTAGCCCAGTATAATGTCCTTACTTTATACTGGCTATTGATATTTTAAAATAGCTATCCTTAGAAAGGATGAGGACACTAGGAGAAAAATAAATTGCCTAGGACTATACAACTAGCAAGGGAAGAATCAGAAGGTGAAATTCAGTGTGTCTGATTCTAGAATTTATTCTCTCACACATTATATTATTCTGTGTGCATTTTTATTCATTTATTTAATAAACATTTTTCATGCTGATTATGTGCCATGTTTAGGACCTTGAATGCAATGATGAGAAAATTAAAATTTCATTCTAATGGAAGTTACTAATAAAAGATCAAATTGTTAATAGATATTCAATTAAAACTGAAATAAGTACTCAGAAGGGAGGAAATATAATTCCGTAAGATATAAAATAAACCAGCTTCACTTAGGTTGTGAGATTTAAAAATATTTCCCCGGAAAGGAAGATCAAAAGTGTAAGGCTGAAGATGACAACCAGATCTAGATCACACAGGGCTTATGAAGAAATGTTAAGAACTTACTCCTAAGGGCAATACAAAGTTGCTGAAGAGTTTTAAGAAAGTGATCTGGTCAAATTTGCTGTTGGAAAATTCACTGTTTAGAGAATGATGGGAGAAGACCCAAAACCAATAAAAGAAAAGTGATTGGTAGGCTGAATAATAACAGTAATAATAATAATTTTATATTTATTATGAATATTGTCCAAGAAAAAAAGAATAGCTTAGATGAGTGCTGATTACAGAGGAGATAGCAATATGGATGTATGCATGACTAACTTAGATGACTAACTTAAAGGATTTAATGATCAATTAAATATGGGAAGATCAGAGAAAGGAGATAATAAGAATCACTGTGAGGTTTCTGGCTTTGCCTCTAGAGGATAACTGTGCCACAGTCCATCAGTGGGAGAGAAGCAAGGTTGAAGGAGAATAATGTGCTCAATCACAGGTATGAGGTGTTCAGAATGCTTTTGATATCCAAGTAAAGATGTTGAGAAGGTGGTTGGATGTATGATCCTGAGGAGTGGTCTAACTGGAACTACAAAGATGCAAAATGAGAGTCAGCACTTGGATGGTGACTATAGCTATGGATAATGCATTTTTAGAGACAGAGTTAGAAGAAAAGATATGTCTTTTTAAAAAATTTTTTGATATGAATTATTTTTAAGTCTTTATTGAATTTATTACAAATTTATTTCTGTTTATCTTTTGGTTTTTAGCCAAGAGGCATGTGGAGTCTTAGCTCCCTGATTAGGGATCAGGCTTGCACCTCTTGCATCGGAAGGCAAACCACTGGACTACCACAGAAATACCAATCTCTGAATCTTGAGAAATTGCAACATTAAATAGGAAGGACTAAAAGAATGAACATAAATGAGATTAAAAGAGAACACAAGGTGTGCACCCCAGGCGCGACTCTCCGGCGTAGCCGCGGCGCGGGGTTCGGGGCTCGGGGCGCGCAGGCGCCGCGGGCGTGGGGCCGCGCAGGCGCGGATGGCGTTGGTCCGAAGAAGACCTTCAGCGGTGCCCTGGCGGAGTGGACAGGCCCCTCCTAGCGGAGCGGACAGGGCCCTCCGGTCAGAGATGTGTGTAACACACCAACTTACTGTGACTTAGGAAAGGCTGCCAAAGATGTCTTCAACAAAGGATATGGATTTGGCATGGTCAAAATAGATCTGAGAACCAAGTCATGCAGTGGAGTGGAATTTTCTACTTCTGGTCATGCTTACACTGATACAGGGAAAGCATCAGGCAACCTAGAGACCAAATACAAGATCTGTAACTATGGACTGACCTTCACCCAGAAGTGGAACACAGACAATACTCTTGGGACAGAAATCTCTTGGGAGAATAAGTTGGCTGAAGGGTTGAAACTGACTCTTGATACCATATTTGTACCAAACACAGGAAAGAAGAGTGGGAAATTGAAGGCCTCATATAAACGAGATTGTTTCAGTCTTGGCAGTAATGTTGATATAGATTTTTCAGGACCAACCATCTATGGCTGGGCTGTGTTGGCCTTTGAAGGTTGGCTTGCTGGCTATCAGATGAGTTTTGACACAGCCAAATCCAAACTGTCACAGAATAATTTCGCCCTGGGTTACAAGGCCGCAGACTTCCAGCTGCACACTCATGTGAATGATGGCACCGAGTTTGGAGGCTCGATCTACCAGAAGGTGAATGAGAAGATTGAAACGTCGATAAACCTCGCGTGGACAGCCGGCAGTAACAACACTCGCTTCGGCATTGCTGCTAAGTACAAGCTGGACTGCAGAACTTCTCTCTCTGCTAAAGTAAACAATGCCAGCCTGATTGGACTGGTTTACACTCAGACCCTTTGACCAGGAGTGAAACTGACCCTGTCAGCTCTAACTGATGGAAAGAACTTCAATGCAGGAGGGCACAAGGTCGGTCTGGGATTTGAACTAGAAGCTTAATGTGGTTTTGAATAAAGCATCAGCTTTGTCCCTGGAGGTGAAGAGAAATGAACCCACTATGTTTTGGCCTTAAAATTCTTCTGTGAAATTTCAAAAGTGTGAACTTTTTATTCTTCCAAAGAATTGTACTCCTCCCCACACTGAAGCTTAGGTACCGAGTCCATCCTAAGGGAGGTGCTTGCAGGCATGCCCGGAAGTTGTCACGTTCGTGCCACGTTTCAGTTCAGTTCTGCAGTGTTATTTTCAATGTGTTCCTCAGCAACGGTGTAGGGTCATGTTCAGAGGAGACGACCCGCCCCTCCAGTTGTCCATCGCGTCCTGCATGTCCCACACCACTGTTTCATGACCTTGTAATATATTGGTCTCTGTATGGTAGTAGAATCTTTGGTTTCGCATCAGAGTAAAATAAACCCATTACATTTGGAACATAAAAAAAAAAAAAAAAAAGAGGACAGAAAAAAAGAGGGAGAACAGAAATATATTAATAATTGGAATCCAAGAAAGGGTGATGCCATAGAAACCAAGAAGAGAAGGAAAATATCAGAGACAATAGAAATAATTGAGTGGGCTACAGATGAGGACAGAAAAATATTTATTGACTCCCATGATATTAAGGTCAGTGGTGAGATAAATTTTGACGGTAGAAAGAAAAGGAAAGCCATTTTGGAATAGACTGAAGAAGGATGAGCCAAAGTAAAGGAGATGAAACTATGAACAGCTCTTTCTAGAAGTTAGATGAAAGCTAAAGAGTATGGTGATAAGCTAGAGGCAAATATGGGGCTGAAGCACGGTTTGTGTAATTGTATCCCAGAGAGGGGGATCCAGATTCATAAATAGGGATTAGAAGCAATCCTGAATATGAGCTGCCACCTTGAAATACAACAGTGAATAGATCTCAAAGCACCGGTGAAAGAGCTGTGCTAAAAGTGAGATGACATTGCTTCTAGTATAACAGGAGGGAAGAAAACATCATATGCCTACATTAGTAAGTTTGTAAATTTATGTTCCATAGGAGCAAACTGAGGGAATCCTTGTTGGATGACTGATATTTTCTCTGTTTACTATTGTTTCCCTAAAAATAAACTTGTTGCCTTTCAAGATTTACAATAAAGTTACTATTTCTTTTCTTTTTTGGTTAGCATGTGCGCCTGTAAATGACTAAAGCTACTGTCTGTGGTATTTAAACTATGTTAATTATTGAGCAAAGTTAGCCTGAAGACTTAGGGTAAAAGTTTGCATGCTAAAATCAATAATAAAGGCTAGATCTAGGTTTGGTTTAATGGAAAGGATCAATACTTTGTAAAAGAGCTTTCGAAAGTAGAAATTTTACACTGGAAAAGAGAAGTTTATTTTTAGAAAAAAAAATAATCTTTCCTCCCACCAGATTCTGCAACTCTGATACGATCCATCATAGACACAATTACATGTAGTCTTTCTTATTTTCTCCCTTTTTCTGCAATTATAGGTAAAATTAGAATAGAGATTTCTACTGTGGCAATTAATTTATTTTCAGAAATATGTACTGGTTCATGAATTTAAAAATTTTCAACTATAGCTTATGAAAATCTCTCTAAATCATTTGGAATAGTTCTAATTTATTCTTTTTGAATATTTCAGAGTGAGATTTGTACCATAAATTATTCAGTTATTCCTCTATTGATGTTGATTAAATTTTTGCTGATTTTTTAAAAATATTTTGCTTCTACAAGCCAATACTGCTAGGATATACTTGCTATGAAACATTTTATACTACTGTCATTTTATATTTATATAATGATTCTCAGGAAAAGAGTCTCCAAATTGTGTATGCAATTTTTATTTTAAGGATTTTGTTAGGTTGCAAACCAATATGGTTGCAGCAATTAACATTTTTACCAGCAATACATGAGTATCCTTTTAACCGTGCATCCCTATGAAAGGTGGTGATAGTGGTCAAGAATCTGCCTGTCAGTGCAAGAGACATAAGAGACACAGGTTCGATCCTTGGGCACAGCAATCCACTCCAGTATTCTTGCCTGGAGAATCCCATGGAGAGAGGAGCCTGGGAGGCTACAGTCCATAGGGTCACAAAGAGTCAGACACAAGTGAAATGACTTAGCACAGCACAGCATCCCACCAAATCAAGATGCAAATTTCTGGGAATTCCCTGGAGGTCAGTGGTTAAGGCTTCCTGCTCTTACTGCTGCAGGCCTAGGTTTGATCCCAGGTCAGGAAATTAAAATCCCACAAACTTCACAGAGAGGTCAAAGAAAAAAAAAAAAAAAACGCAAAGTTTCAAAGGAAATATTAGAAAGGTTATCATATATAAGATTGACTGAAATATTTAATAGAATGGAGACTAGTAGAAAACTTGTGAAAATTATTTCTTTGTATAAAGTTGAACTAAGAGATTCACCCCCAGAGTAAAGGGCTGGGGAGTCCCCTTCTCACTTTAAGTCAAAACAATGACATCACCAGAACTACTAGGAGTAGTTTCCAGATAAAATACAAAGCATTGCATGACCTTTAAGTAAAAAAGTATGTCCAAAATATTCCAAGGGACATACTTACACTAAAAATATCCACTGATTATCTGAAATGCAAATCTAACTTATGTCTGTAGTTTACTTTGCTAAATCTGACCACCCTAACTGCAAGAGCTTGATATCCTGAATTAACGCAACACAACTGACCAGCGTCTCACACATGCCTGAGAAATCTGGCTGGCGAGAGAAGGGCCAGTGATCTCCTTAGGCTGGGATTAGCCTGTACCCATCATTTGTCTTGAAAGTCCCTTGGACTACAAGGAGATCAAACCAGTCAATTCTAAAGGAAATCAGTCCTGAATATTCTTTGGAAGGACTGATGCTGAAGCTGAAACTCCAATAATTTGGCCACCTGATGTGAAGAACTGACTCATTGGAAAGACCCTGATGCTGGGAAAGAGTGAAGGCAGGAGGAGAAGGGGACGGCAGAGGATGAGATGGCTGGATGCCACTACCGACTCGGTGGATACGAGTTTGAGGAAGCTCCAGGAGTTGGTGATGGACAGGGAAGCATGGCACGTTGCAGTCACAGAGTCACAGATTCGGACATGACTGATCAACTGAACTGAACTCATCATTTGTCTGATCAAAGAATGAATGCTTCCTCCCATTTCCCAGATATAGAAGATGGGTAAGGAAGACTAGTGTGGGTCATATGCAAACACATTCCTAGATATATGAACTGAATTCAGGAAAGGAGAAGCTAGAGGTAGAGCCCCGATTTCTAAAAAAATGAAAAGGAAGTAAATTAACATCAACATGTAGCATATCCGTGTGGGTCAAGAAACTTTGAGTGTAAGGATAATGAACAAGATTTCCAAAGAACCCACAAAAGTAGCAAGGAGAAAGTTAGGATTAAATCCACCCGACTGAAAGAGTTAAGAGATTTCCTGTCTCTCTACCCACTGCTCTATTTTGATGTGGGCAGGTTCAGAAACTGCTCACCAAATTCAAAGAGATGAACTGGAAGAACGAAGTGTAGAAGCAGAGAAGAAAAATTATGTCCTACTCCTTTTGCTTTCAGTGATTCCCAGGTGTTATGTGAGAGAGAAGTTTCAATTTGAATTCAGGTTTATAATGTTGATTCCTATTTAAGAATGAATATTTTTATTAACACAAAGGACAATAGTTACTTAATGTGCTTATGGGATTTTTCATTACCTAAGGATAATACAGAAACCATGGAATCATCACACTTTTCATTCAGACATATGAGAAAAAAATCTTCTTTTCTGAAACAGATAAAATTTGAGTGAAAATTGGGAGAGGCGTGTTTATCCAACATAGAGATCATAAATGGTATTAGTCTTTTAAGGTTTATTAATTCAAAGAGGTTTAAATATAAGTTATTTGGGTATTTTTAAAACAATTTTTTTAAGGATAATTGCTTTACAGAATTTTGTTGTTTTCTGTTCAATCTCAACATGAATCAGCCATAGGTATACATAGTCCCCTCCCTTTTGAACCTCCCTCCCATCTCCCTCCCATCCCACCCCTCTAGGTTGATACAGAGCCCCTGTTTGTGTTTCCTGAGCCATACAGCAAATTCCTGTTGGCTATCTATTTACATATTGTAATGTAAATTTTCACATTACTCTTTCCATACATCTCACCCTGTCCTCAACTCTCCCCATGTCCATAAGTCTATTCTCTATGTCTGTTTCTCCATTGGTGCCCTTTAAATAAAATTCTTCAGTACCATTTTTCTAGATTCTGTATATATGCATTAGAATATGATATTTATCTTTCTATTTCTGACTTACTTCACTCTGTATAATAGGTCCTATGTTCATCCACCTCATTAGAACTGTCTCAAATGTGTTCCTTTTTATGGCTGAGTAATATTCCATTGTGTATATGTATAATAACTTCTTTATCCATTCATCTGTCAATGGACATCTAGGTTGCTTCCATGTTCTAGCTATTGTAAAGAGTGCTGCAATGAACAATGGATGCAAGTGTCTTTTTCAATTTTGGTTTCCTCAGGGTGTATGCCTAAGAGTGGGATTGTTGGGTCATATGGTGGTTTTATTCTTAGTTTTTTAAGGAATCTTCAAACCGTCTTTCATAGTGGCTGTATCAATTTACATTCCCACCAACAGTGCAAGAGCGTTCCCTTTCTCCACACCCTCTCCAGCAGTTATTGTTTGTAGACTTTTCGATGATGGCCATTATGACTGGTATGAGGTGAAATCTCATTATAGTTTTGATTTGCATTTCTCTAATAATGAGTGATATTAAGTATCTTTTCATGTGTTTGTTAGCCATGGGTATGTCTTCTTTGGAGAAATGTCCATTTAGGTCTTTTTCCCACTTTCTGATTGGGTTTTTTGTTTTTCTGATGTTGAGGTGTATGAGCTGCTTGTATATTTTGGAAATTAATCTTTTGTCAGTTGATTCGTTTGCTATTATTGTCTCCCATTCTGAGGGTTGTCTTTTCACCTTGCTTACAGTTTCCTTTGCTGTGCAAAAGCTTTTAAGTTTAATCCGGTCCCACTTGTTTATTTTGTTTTTATTTCTGTTACTCTAGCAGGTGGGTCATAGAGGATCTTGCTTTATGTCATCGAGTGTTCAGCCCATGTTTTCCTCTAAGAGTTTTTATAGTTTCTGGCCTTACATTTAGACCTCTGATCCATTTTGAGTTTTTCCTTGTGTGTGGTGTTAGGAAGTGTTCTAATTTCCTTCATTTACATGTGGCTGTCCAGTTTTCTAGCACCATTTATTGAAGAGGCTGTCTTTGCCCCATTGTATATTCTTGCCTCCTTTGTCAAAAATAAGGTACCCATAGGTGCATGGGTCTATTTCTGGGCTTTCTATCTTGTTCCATTGGTCTATGTTTCTGTTTTTGTGCCAGTTCCATATTGTCTTTATGACTGTAGTTTTGTAGTATAATCTGAAGTCAGGAAGCTTGATTCCTCCAGCTCCATTATTCTTTCTCAAGACTGCTTTGGCTACTCGGGGTCTTTGTATTTCCATATGAATTGTGAATTTTTTTGTTCTAGTTCTGTGAAAAATGCCAGTGGTAATTTGATATGTATTGCTTTGAATCTGTAGATTGCATTTGGTAGTATAGTCATTTTCACAATATTGATTGTTCCTACCCAGGAACATGGAATATCTCTCCATCTGTTTATGTCATCTTTGATTTCTTTCATTAGTGTCTTATAATTCTCTGTGTACAGTTTGTTTGTTTCCTTAAGTAAGTTTATTCCTAGATATTTAATTACTTTTGTTGCAATGGTGAATGGGATTGATTTCTTAATTTCTCTTTGTAATTTTTCATTGTTAGTATGTAGAAATGCAAGTGATTTCTGTATGTTGATTTTGTATCCTGAAACTTTGCTAAATTCACTGATTAGCTCTAGTAATTTTCTGATACTATCTTTAGGGTTTACTATGTACAGTATCATGTCATCTGAAAACGAGAGCTTTACTTCTTCTTTTCTGATCTGTATTGCTTTTATTTATTTATTTTTTCCACTCTGATTTATGTAGCTAGGACTTCCAGAACTACGTTGAATAATAGTGGTGAAAGTGGACACCTTTGTCTTATTCTTGATCTTAGAGGGAATTATTTTGGGTTTTCACCATTGAGAATAATGTTTGCTGTAGTCTTACCATATATGGGCTTTACTCTGTTGAGATAGGTTCCTTCTATGTCCATTGAAGAGTTTTAATCATAATAGGTGCTGAATTTTGTCAAAGGCTTTTTCTGCATCTACTGAGATAATCATATGGTTTTTATCTTTCAATTTGTTAATGTGGTATATCACATTGATTGATTTGCATATATTGAAGAATTCTTGGAGGGAATGTCCTGAAGATATCAATGAGATCAATCACATCTAATGTATTGTTTAAGACTTGTGTTTCTTTACTAATTTTCTGTTTTGATGATCTGTCCATTGGTGTGAGTGGAGTGTTAAAGTCTCCTACTATCATTGTGTTACTGTCAATTTCTCCTTTCATGTCTTATGTATTGAGATGTTCCTATGCTGGGTACATAGATATTTACATTGTTATGTCTTCCTCTTGGATTGATCCCTTGATCATTATGTAGTGTCCTTCCTTATCTCTGGTAATATTCTTTATTTTAAGGTCTACTTACAAGAGCTTTTATAACTAACACCCCAAAAAATGTCCTTTTCATTATAGAGGACTGGAATGCAAAAGTAGGAAGTCAAGAAACACCTGGAGTAACAGGCAAACTTGGCCTTGGAATGCGGAATGAAGCAGGGCAAAGACTAATAGAGTTTTGCCAAGAAAATGCACTGGTCATAGCAAACACCCTCTTCCAACAACACAAGGGAAGACTCTACACATGGACTTCACCAGATGGTCAACACTGAAATCAGATTGATTATATTCTTTGCAGCCAAAGATGGAGAAGCTCTATACAGTCAACAAAAACAAGACCAGGAGCTGACTGTGGCTCAGAACATGAACTCCTTATTATCAAATTCAGACTCAAATTGAAGAAAATAGGGAAAACCGCTAGACCATTCAGGTATGACCTAAATCAAATCCCTTATAATTATACAGTGGAAGTGAGAAATAGATTTCAGGGCCTAGATCTGATAGATAGAGGGCCTGATGAACTATGGAATGAAGTTCGTGACATTGTAGAAGAGACAGGGATCAAGACCATCCACATGGAAAAGAAATGTAAAAAAGCAAAATGGCTGTCTGGGGAACCCTTACAAATAGCTGTGACAAGAAGAGAGGCGAAAAGCAAAGGAGAAAAGGAAAAATATAAGCATCTGAATGCAGAATTCCAAAGAATAGCAAGAAGAGATAAGAAAGTCTTCCTCAGCAATCAATGCAAAGAAATAGAGGAAAACAACAGAATGGGAAAGGCTAGATATCTCTTCAAGAAAATTAGAGATACCAAGGGAACATTTCATGCAAAGATGGGCTCGATAAAGGACAGAAATGGTATGGATCTAACAGAAGCAGAAGATATTAAGAAGAGGTGGCAAGAATACACAGAAGAACTGTACAAAAAAGATCTTCACGACCCAGATAATCATGATGATGTGATTACTAATCTAGAGCCAGACATCTTGGAATGTGAAGTCAAGTGGGCATTAGAAAGCACCACTATGAACAAAGCTAGTGGAGGTGATGGAAATCCAGTTGAGCTGTTTCAAATCCTGAAAGATGATGCTGTGAAAGTGCTGCACTCAATATGCCAACAAATTTGGAAAACTCAGCAGTGGCCACAGGACTGGAAAAGGTCAGTTTTCATTCCAATCCCAAAGAAATGCAATGCCAAAGAATGCTCAAACTACTGCACAATTGCACTCATCTCACACACTAGTGAATTAATGCTCAAAATTCTCCAAGCCAGGCTTCAGCAATACATGAACTGTGAACTCCCTGATGTTCAAGCTGGTTTTAGGAAAGGGAGAGGAACCAGGGATCAAATTGCCAACATCTGCTGGATCATGGAAAAAGCAAGAGAGGTCCAGAAAAACATCTATTTCTGCTTTATTGACTATGCCAAAGCCTTTGACTGTGTGGATCACAATAAACTGTGGAAAATTCTGAAAGAGATGGGAAAGCCAGACCACCTTACCTGCCTCTTGAGAAATCTGTATGCAGGCTAGGAAGCAACAGTTAGAACTGGACATGGAACAACAGACTGGTTCCATATAGGAAAAGGAGTAGGTCAAGGCTGTATATTGTCACCCTGCTTATTTAACTTATATGCGGAGGATATCATGAGAAACGCCGGACTGGAAGAAACACAAGCTGGAATCAAGATTGCTGGGAGAAATATCAATAACCTCAGATATGCAGATGACACCACCTTTATGGCAGAAAGTGAAGAGGAGCTAAAAAGCCTCTTGATGAAAGTGAAAGAGGAGAGTGAAAAAGTTGGCTTAAAGCTCAACATTCAGAAAATGAAGATCATGGCATCTGGTCCCATCACTTCATGGGAAATAGATGTGGAAACAGTGTCAGACTTTATTTTTTGGAGCTCTAAAATCACTGCAGATGGTGACTGCAGCCATGAAATTAAAAGACACTTACTCCTTGGATGAAAGGTTATGACCAACCTAGATAGTCTATTCAAAAGCAGAGACATTACTTTGCCGACTAAGGTCCGTCTACTCAAGGCTGTGGTTTTTCCTGTGGTCATGTATGGATGTGAGAGTTGGACTGTGAAGAAGGCTGAGCACCGAATAATTGACGCTTTTGAACTGTGGTGTTGGAGAAGACTCTTGAGAGTCCTTTGGACTGCGAGGAGATCCAACCAGTCCATTCTGAGGGAGATCAACCCTGGGATTTCTTTGGAAGGAATGATGCTAAAGCTGAAGCTCCAGTACTTTGGCCACCTCGTGCAAAGTGTTGACTCTTTGGAAAAGACTGATGCTAGAGGGATTGGGGGCAGGAGGAGAAGGGGATAACCAAGGATGAGATGGCTAGATGGCATCATGGAGTCAATGGACCTGAGTGTGAGTGAACTCCAGGAGGTGGTGATGGACAGGGAGGCCTGGCGTGCTGCAATTCATGGGGTTGCAAAGAATCATACTCGACTGAGCGACTGAACTGAACTGAACTGAACTTGTCTGATATGAAGACTGTCACTCCAGCTATATTTTGCTTTCCATTTACACGAAATATATTTTTCCATCCTCTCACTTTCACTCTATGTATCTTTAGGTCTGAAGTGGGTTTCTCGTAGACAGCATATTATATGGGTCTTATTTTTGTATCCATTGAGCCAGCCTGTGTCTTTTGTTTGAAGCACTTAGTGCGTTTACATTTAAAGTAATTATTCATATATATGTTCCTATTGCCATTTTCTTAATTGTTTGGGGTTGGATTTTGTAGATCTTTTTCTTCTCTTGTATTTCTGGACTGTATAAATCCCTTTAAGACTTGTTGTAAAGCTAGTTTGGTGCTACTGAATTCTCTTAGTTTTTTGTTTGTCTGAAAAGCTTTTGATTTCTCCATCCATTTTGAATGAGATCATTGCTGGGTACAGTAATCTTGGTTGTAGATTTTTCCCTTTCAGTACTTTAAATATATTCTGCCATTCCCTTCTGGCCTGAAGAGTTTCTGCTGAAAGATCAGCTGTTGAACATATGGGATTTCCCTTTTATGTTACGTGTTGCTTTTCCCTTGCTTCTTTTAATATTCTATCTCTGTGTTTAATCTTTGTTTGATTAGTATGTGTCTTGGCATGTTTCTCCTTGGGTTTATCCTAGGTGGGAATCTTTGTGCCTCTTGGGCTTAATTGACTATTTCCTTTTTCATGTTGGGGAAATTTTCAACTATAATCTCTTGAACATTTTTCTCATACCATTTCTTCTCTTCTTCTTTTGGGACCCCTATACTTCAAATGTTGGTGTGTATGATATTGTCCCAGAGGTCTCTGAGACCATCATCAGTTGTTTTCATTCTTTTTACATATTCTGCTCTTCAGAAGTTATTTCCACCATTTCATCTTCCAGCTTACTGATCTGTTCTTCTGTTTCAGATATTCTTCTATTGATTCCTTCTAGAGCATTTTTAATTTCAGCAATTGTGTTGTTTGTCTCTGTGTGTTTATTCTTTAATTCCCCTGGGTCTTTGTTAATTGATTCTTGCATTTTCTCCATTTTGTTTTCATGGTTTTAGATCATCTTTACTATCATTATTCTGAATTCTTTTTCAGGTAGTTTGCCTATTTCCTCATTTATTTGGGCTTCTGTATTTCTAGTTTGTTTCTTCATTTTTATAGTATTTCTCTGGCTTTTCATTAATTAAAAAAAAAAACTTATTGTGTTTGAGTTCTCCTTTACTCAGGCTTCAAGGTTGAATTCTTTCTTCCTTTTGGTTTCTGCCCTCCTAAATTTGGTCCAGTGGTTTGTGTGAGCTTCATATAGGGTGATATTTGTGCCTTTTTTTTTTTTGTTTGTTTATTTGTTTGCTTTTCCTCTGATGGGCCAAGCTGAGTGAGGTGGTAATCCTGTCTCCTGGTGATTGGGTTTATATTTTTGCTTTGCTTGTTGTTTAAATGAGGGGTCTTGCACAGGGTGCTACAGGTGGTTGGGTAATGCTGGGTCTTGTATTCAAGTGGCTTCCTTTGTGTGAGTTCTCACTGTTTTCATTATTTGATATTCGCTATGGCTAGTTCTCTGGTAGCCTAGGTTCTTGGAGTCAGTGCTACTACTCCAAAGGCTCAGGGCCTGATCTCTGGTCAGGAAATAAGAGCCCACGAGTGGTTTGCTATAGCATTAAGGGTAACAAATAACCTAAAACAAGAAACCAAAGATGAAACCCCAGACAAATGGCAGTTACAAAATCAGGCAAATAATAACTAAAATAATGGAATATGCACATATACATATACACCCATGAGCAAAGTCAAACCAGTACAACAAAAATAAAGTACGGTAGCTTGATCTGGTGAACAAAGGAAATAAAAAATTGCATTTACCAGTTAAGAACAAAACTAACTGAAACACCAACTGCAAAGCAAAACTAAGCAAAGGTGCCAAGTGAGGAATAAAGCAATGAAAACAAAACTAACATGTATGCTAGGAGGAAAGGAAAGAAAGAAAAGAAAGAAATAGTAGATATGCAAAGTTAGATAGAGGTAGAGGAAGATTTATACACATTAAAGACTATGTGCAAGGGGGAAAGAACAGTAGGAAAGGCAAAGGAATAAATGTAGAAAAAATATAATAGGTTTAAAAAATTAAAAATATAAGAAAGAGAAAGGAAATACAAGGGGAAAAAGGAAGAAAAAAGGAAAACTCCACAGAACTGCAAAAACCCAACGTAGAGGCAGTGGTTTATAACAACTGTAAAAATTGTGACTGAATATTCACAGATACATATACACCCATAAACAAAATCAAAACAGTCCAACAAAGATAAAGCACAATAGATTGAAATCAAAAATTATATCTAGCAGTTAAGAACAAAACTAACTAAAGCACAAACTGGGAAACCAAACTAAAATGCAGTACCAGTTGGTGAATAAAGTAACGAAAACAAAACTAACACATATGTTGAGAGGAAAGAAAGAAAAGAAAAAAGAACAGATATTCAAAGTTAAATATAGATAATGAAATACATTTATATACATTAAAGATTAACTGCAAAGGGAAAAGAACAGTAGGAAAAGCAAACAAAGGAATAAATGTGTAAAAAATAATAATAGGTTTAAAAAATTAAAATAAAAAGAAGACAAAATTTAAAAAATAAAGGAAAACTCCACAGAACAGCAAAAGTGCAACACAGAGGCAGAGGTTTATAACAATAGAAAGTGTGACTGAGGAAGGAAAAAAGAAAAAAGCTCAAAAGCTTAATTAGATTTCATAATGTCAATAAAATCGACAACTACAACTACAGAGGAGGGAAAAGGACCAAAAAAAAAAAAGAAAAAAGGCAAAGAAAGAAAGAAAATACAAAGAATCTACAGAACAAGCCAAACCATAAGAATAATAAATGTTTTTCTTGAGTTACTGCTGTTAGAGTCCTTTCCCTCACAGGTAATTGCAGTCCACCTCACCTCCGTAGGATGCTCTCCAACATTGCGCTGATCTCTGGACCTGCTGTGGGCACAGCTCAGGTTCTAATCTGGTCCTAGTCCTGTGTGTTCTTGCCTCTAATGTCCACAGCTATCAGAACTAGTGGGTTTTCTTTTGTGGGAGCTCTCAATGACTTCTTCTATATTCCATACACACAGAGTCTGCCTAGTTGATTGTGTGGATTTAATCTGCTGCTTGTATAGCTAGTGGGAAGGTTTTGGGTCTTCTTCCTTAGCCACACTGCCCCTGGGTTTAAATTGTGATTTTATTTCCACCTATACATGTGGGTCCTCCACTGGGCTTTGCTCCTGAGGCTATCCTGGAGGGCTTGGGCATGCCCCTGTGAGGGCCAGGTGTGGAGGTGGTGCAGCTGCTTGAGTCACAGGGGTTCTGGCAGCACCAGGTACTCAGGGGAGTTGGTGGCTAGGGCAGCAGGAAATATAGTGCTCTAGAAGGGTATGGTGACCAGTATTGGCCAATATGCTCCAATACTCTTGCCTGGAGACCCTCCATCCCTGACAGAAAAGCCTGGTAGGCCACAGTCTACAGGGTCACACAGAGTTGGACATGACTGAAGCAACCCTGCACGCATAGACACAAAACTCTGCTCCATTGAGAACTGAGAGTGAAGGTGGCACAGCTGCTTGGCTTGTGGGGACCCTGGGCAGCACCAAACGTGCAGGGACAGACTGCCTCCGCTGCAGGAGTTATGGCCCTATCAGACTAGTTTTTTTTTTTTTTTTTAGCTATGGCCCTATCAGAGTCTTTATTCAAGCCTCTTTAGCTGGCGATCAGAAGACCTCCTTGGCCAGTTTTTCTCTGTAGTTCCACCCATTCAGGCACTTAGAGGCCTCTTTTGCTTGGGGTCCTTCTCTGCTGTTCATTGTGTCAGGCACATAGAGGGGCCCCCTTGGCCGGCGTCCTGCTCTGTAGATCAGCGCATCAGGGGGTTGATGGGCCAGCCTCTCTATTGTTCAGCTGCGCATGCTGGTATGTGGGGAGAGAGGCTATGGCAATGGCCCCACCCACTACGTGATTCAGCAGTATCACCTTGCTTCCATGGCTGCCCGGCTCTCCTCCACAGGCATTTCCCATCACAGTCTCCTCTCTCACATCCCCTCGATCTGTCTGTCCACGGTCAACAGCAGCCCTCGCCCTGGGATCACTCCGCAGTCCCTAAACTCTAGCTCCCAGCCACTGCATCTTCCAGGTGACCTGCATCCCTGTTGGGTATGTGTGGCTGTGGCAAGGACTGTCTGATTCTCATTCCATTTAGGCTGCCAGAGACCAGTTCTTTCACTCTCAGCCTTAAATATTTCTCCTCTGATTCAGACATTTGCACTGATATGGGGATTGGACCCTGGCTTCAATTCCCCCACCTACTGAGGGCAGGTCCAGTCCTACTAACACTCTTGTTTTTTTTTCCCCAGTTCCTTTATCCTACCGAGTTTTGCATGGTTCTATATATTCTTTTCCACTGCTTAGTTCCTCTTGTTTACTGTCAGCCACGGTTCTGCCTGCACTTCTGTGTCTGAAGGTTTATTTCTGATGTATCTGTGGAGAGAGCTATGCTCCATGTCCACCTACTCCTCTGCCTTCTTCTTCCCCTCTCAAGTTCTTGGAGTATTTTTAAAACAAATTAATTTTGGGGAGAAGAATGACAAAACAAGGTGATAAATCTCAGATACTGGAGTAAGAGCCACAACCTTAAATGTGTCTGAATTCTGACTTCTAGGAGCTCTGTGTAAACTTGTATTTACTTTTTAAATTTTTATGATGGGTCTTTTCAAATTGTCTGTGAGCCTTTCAGATGGAGTAGTTATCATATCTCTTTTTGAATTCCCACTGTGAAGCACGGTGCCACCTGTGCAGTAGGTTAGATATCTATTTCAATTGATTAGTGTCTTCTGGTGGCCCTTGAAAGAGGAGATACAGTAGAGGGTCCAGATTATTGCAACAGATAAAGCTTCCCTAGTAGCTTGAATGGTAAATCACCTGCCTACAATACAGGAGACCTGGGTCAGGAAGATGCCCTGGAGAAGGAAATGGCAACCTACTCCGTTATTCTTGCCTGGAGAATTCCATGGAAAGAGAAGCCTGGTGGGCTATAGTCCATGGGGTCACAAACAGTCAGACATGGCTAAGCAACTAAAACATACAAATGAATTCAGAAGAGAGGCTGAGGCCCCAGGAGAGTTGATGATCTAAACAAAGGGCAGTCCAAGATGTAAGCTTTGAAGGAAGAATAGGCCTTAGGAGGTTTTGTTTCAAAAACAATTTTTAGGGAGAGTGTGGACTGAGAAAATGAACTATGTGTTTTGTACTTAGGAAATAACCCATGGATGGAGCTTAAACAAAATGTTGAAGAAGTTTGAAATTTATATGGTAACTTTTCAAAGGATTTCAAAAGAATGACTTGCACAACAAGATATAATTTTTTTTTTCTTCAGAAGTTTTGAACTGGTAGAATACAAGGACAAGGGGTTAGAAGCAGCTGCAGCAATAGCCACTTAGAGAGTTTCAAGAACCCTGGAAGAAGTATTAATGATTTGGATACAACAGTTACATAAAAGAGAAGAAATTCATATGAGAGGCTCTACAACAAAGGAAGAAGAGACTAACATAATGGCAGAAGAGGGAGGAAGCAAGCCTGGCAAGATGGCTGGGAACCAGGGGAAATGATGAGTTTATTTGCAGAAATAGGACAATTCATATGCTGTACTTAATAGAATAAAAACATAAAATGTGTAGACATAGAGAGTGTTTCATACTTCATCCAAAATATTTCACAAGTAAATTTGATATTGTATCTATGAAAATTTTAAACTCTTCCAAATTAATTTTTAAAAATAAGAATATTTACTTTTTTAACTCTATGATTCCACTTAATTTTTTTTCCTTGTTGGTTATTTATTTTAAATATAGCAATGTTTACATGTCAATCCCAAACTCCCTAACTCTCTAAAGTTAAATACAGCTGTCTTTTCCTTCTGTTATTTTCTAATAATTGTGTTATTTCTAGTTCTCACTCAACAGGCAAAACAGTGTCTTCAGTAACATAGGTATTGTATAAGAGGCTAGATTTTGCTGAAAATAATGTTTATGATAGGTTGTATTAGTTAAATATGGATCCAAAGACCAATTAGCAGTGACTTAAACATGACAGAAGATTTGCATCTCTGCTGCCTAGGATTGTGCATAGTGGGATTTGGAAGAGGTGCTTTTACATTGTCAGCAGAGATTCCATCCCTGGATCTAAGGTGACCACTCCAGTTGTTGCTATTTCCTAGGCCTAGGAAGGGTGAAAAGAATAAGTGAAAGACAAGTAGCTTCCTTTTAAGAATGTGACCTTAAAGTTGCTCACATGCCATTGGTTAACACTTATTCACATGATTTGGGAAATGTTATATTTAGGTAGGCATCCCAATCACTTGGGGAAGGAAATGGCAATCCACTCCATTATTCTTGCCTGGAGAATCCCATGGACAGAGGAGACCGGCAGGCTACAGTCCAAGGGGTTGCAAGAGTAGGATATGACTTAGTAGCTAAATCACCCAATCATTATTTGTAGCAGGAGGAGTTAGGCTCTAAAATGAATATGGAAAAGTTTTCCACAGTGGCAGTATTGTAGCCAATAAGGTTCATTCAAGGCACAATTATTGATAATTATAATGCGCAAGGACAGTCTTATTTAGGAAAACCCAAGTCTGATTATACTTCATGAAGTACACTCTGTCCTTTGGGAGTATATTTATTATTGAGGGTTTCCTTTTTCATTCTCTACCATTATTCCTTTATTATTTAAGGAATTTATTCTTTATTCTTTAAAGTTTTTATTTAATATTATCTATAGCTTGGGAAGATGCCCTGGAATAGGGCATGGTAACCCATTCCAGTATTCTTGCCTGGAGAATCCTATGAACAGAGGAGCCTGGTGGGCTATAGTCCACAGGGTCACGAAGAGTCAGACACAACTGAAGTGACTTAGCACAATAGCAATGTTAAAAGATAAACTTTATGAGTCATGTTAAGACTTTCAAGGGTTTGTATTGGACAAAAAAATTTCAAGCAGATAATGTTGAAACTAGAAAATAGAAAGGAGTTCTGAGAAGCTGTACAAAATGAGAAGCTGTACAAAAATAGGAAGAAGGAAGCAAGAACAAGGAAGTTATACTGGGCAAATGCCAGGGTCCAGCCCCGGTGGATCCATGGTAATTCGAAGGGGAGATGGAATTGGCGTCCTAGGAAAAAACTTATTTAATTACAGATATAGAGAGAGATTAGAAACGGATAGAGTAGTAGGAAATATTAGTGGAGAAAAAGAGGCTGAATAACTTGGTTTACATGGGATACCAACAAAACTCCAAGACAAGGAATTTGCACCATCTACGTTGGGCCACCAGCGCCCACTTGAATATCGGAGGGTGCCTGTCCTTGGGCTCCCTCTTGAGTGGATCTTAAAAAGCCAGGGCAAAATTAGTAGGCTTGGTGAGCACCCACTCTCCAGATGGGAATTCAGCCAAAGGGGAAAGAAAGAACGACATGAGGGAATCAGTCTTTCCAGAAACTGATCTGATTTCTTTATTTTTTAGGTTTGCTTATATACCTTTTGTTACACATAGAGACAAATGGAAATTTTAAAGTCACGCAAGGGTCAGCAGTCCTGACCTTTATCAATATCAGGTGCTTCACATAAATGTATATAAAAAAAGGTCTTAGGGGTTTTACATCATCTTCTGGCCATGAGGCCTGCTGACATTTTATGACCCTTTCTTTCTGATAATGGTCAGTTAACCAGAAAACTTATTTTTTCCAAGGGTGTTTTTTCTTAAACCAGGCTCCACCCTCTGAAGGTAGCAGATAAAGTTGCATTCCTATAGGGTGAGGGTGTAGTGGGTTACAACTAAGAAAGGGATTTAATTAACCTAAGGTTAACCTGATTAATCTTAAAGGTTAATACTTATTTCTCCTATATGCTAGTTATATTCATTATAAGGGCAGGGAATATGGAGATTTGGCAGCAAACATCAGCCCAACAAATGAAAACCCTTCACCAATGTTCCCCTTAAGATCTATTTAGTCCTAAGATAGTGATAAAGTTACATTTTTACATAGCAAGGACACAGTGATTTATAACAAAGTACAGTGATCTATAACAAAAGAGAAAACTCATTAACTCAAAAAGTCTAATATTGCTAACATCAAAAACAACTGTATTTCCTTTTCTATATTCCAAATACATTAACATATTCCCAGGTACCTAAGGATATGGAGGCCTGGTGGCAATCATTGACTCAACAATGAGAAAGTTCAGCTCAGTTCAGCCACTCAGTCGTGTCCGACTCTTTGCGACCCCATGAATCGTACCATGCCAGGCCTCCCTGTCCATCACCATCTCCTGGAGTTCACTTAGACTCATGTCCATCGAGTCTGCGATGCCATCCAGCCATCTCATCCTCTGTCGTTCCCTTCTTCTCCTGCCCCAAATCCCTCCCAGCATCAGAGTCTTTTCCAATGAGTCAATTCTTCGCATGAGGTGGCCAAAGTACTGGAGTTTCAGCTTTAGCATCATTCCTTCCAAAGAAATCCCAGGGCTGATCTCCTTCAGAATGGACTCGTTCGATCTCCTTGCAGTCCAAGGGACTCTCAAGAGTCTTCTCCAACACCACAGTTCAAAAGCATCAGTTCTTCGGCACTCAGCCTTCTTCACAGTCCAACTCTCACATCCATACATGACCACTGCAAAAACCATAGCCTTAACTAGACGGACCTTAGTCGGCAAAGTAATGTCTCTGCTTTTGAATATACTATCTAGGCTGCTCAAAACTTTCCTTCCAAGGAGGAAGTGTCTTTTAATTTCATGGCTGCGGTCACCATCTGCAATGATTTTGGCAAAAAAATAAAGTCAGCTACTGTTTCCACTGTTTCCCCATCTATTTCCCACGAAGTGATGGGACCGGATGCCATGATCTTCGTTTCCTGAATGTTGAGCTTTAAGCCAACTTTTTCACTCTCCTCTTTTACTTTCATCAAGAGGCTTTATAGCTCCTCTTCACTTTCTGCCATAAGGGTGGTGTCATCTGCATATCTGTGGTGATTGATATTTCTCCCAGCAATCTTGATTCCAGCTTGTGTTTTTTCCAGTCCGGCGTTTCTCATGATGTACTCTGCATAGAAGTTAAATAAGCAGGGTGACAATATACAGCCTTGACGTACTCCTTTTTCTATTTGGAACCAGTCTGTTGTTCCATGTCCAGTTCTAACTGTTGCTTCCTAGCCTGCATACAGATTTCTCAAGAGGCAGGTCAGGTGATCTGGTATTCCCATCTCTTTAAGAATTTTCCACAGTTTATTGTGATCCACACAGTCAAAGGCTTTGGCATAGTCAATCAAGCAGAAATAGATGTTTTTTTGAACTCTCTTGCTTTTTCCATGATCCAGTGGATGTTGGCAATTTGATCTCTGGTTCCTCTGCCTTTTCTAAAACCAGCTTGAACATCAGGAAGTTCACGGTTCACGTATTGCTGAAGCCTGGCTTGGAGAATTTTGAGCATTACTTTACTAACGTGTGAGAAGAGTGCAATTGTGCAGTAGTTTGAGCATACTTTGGCATTTCCTTTCTTTGGGGTTGGAATGAAAACTGACCTTTTCCAGTCCTGTGGCCACTGCTGAGTTTTCCAAATTTGTTGGCATATTGAGTGTAGCATTTTCACAGCATCATTTTTCAGGATTTAAAATAGCTCACCTGGAATTCCTTCACCTCCCCTAGCTTTGTTCGTATGGATGCCTTCTAAGGCCCACTTGACTTCACATTCAAAGATGTCTGGCTCTAGATGAGTGCTCACACCATCGTGATTATCTGGGTCGTGAAGATCTTTTTTGTACAGTTCTATATATTCTTGCCACCTCTTCTTAATATCTTCTGCTTCTGTTAGATCCATACCATTTTTGTCCTTTATCGAGCCAATTAAGATTTTCAAAATACTCCAAACTCTCTCTGCTGGTTATGGTTCAGAGGTAGTAAACAATCATGTGCATAGTGGCAGGAGTGTGGATAATCCTGTCACACAAGCTAGTCTGCCAGCAGAGATGTTTGACCTGGGACATCCTCATCACGCCCAGGAATTTTTATTGACTGGAGCTGCAAGTTTACTCCTTCTCCGAGAGAATCAGTGAGGAATAGCCCCCCATAAAGTCCTAGGTGTAGATGAGAGCATGAAACAATAAGGTAGGTAGACTCAGGTTTTGGGGGTAGATGCTCGGGAACAGGGGGTTTCCTGAGGCTCGATCCCGCCTTTGCGTATGCTGAAGCCTCCTTCCTCATGACCTTTGGCATGGGCAGAGTTTCTCATGCTGGCTTCTGGCAGGCAAAGAAGTGATTGATTATGACAAAGTTACTTTCTTTTAGGAGTGGCAGGTGTCTAAACAGGTAGATTATTTAACTAGTGCAGATCAGGCAATTCCTAGTTGATTAGTTTAAAATTATATTTCTGGTAGAGCAAAAATTGTAATTAAGTCTTGGTGGCCATGTGAGACTTAGCATAAGCACTCCATTTGGGACCTGTTGTCCAATTTTTAACAACAGAAAGATTCCAAGACACTTGAGGATAACATTCTCTATGATAATTATTTGAGTAGAAAGGAGTATGAAGCAATACCACTTATCAAAATAAGAGAGCCTTTAGACTCATTCAAAATGATTATTTTCTATTTAGTATCTTAGATATGATATGTTAATTATAAGAGATAATTCCTGCTGATCTGAAGTTCCCCTTATGCCAAGTGTTATTTACATGATTACTAGTATGTATGAATTTAATTTTTTTGGCTGAAGTGGATGTATGGTGCGTAGTTCTTTGGGGCTGATATTCTTAGGAAGATAAAAGAGAGCTATGAGCACAACAGAGATGAAAGAAAGTTATCTGTCATCCTTTCACCATTTTCTATATTGGGTTAATAGATTGATCTTGAGTCATTTGCAAAGTGTTGGCTGTAGAAACTGTGTACATATATGAATGTGTTTGATTTGGGGCATAAGCAGTCCTACTTATAGGCCCAGTTAGTTATTTGTGATGTGATTTCCAGAGAGGTCCACTCTACCCATTTCCTCAGCTGTAGCTCAGAATATAGGACGTATGTGTTATGCTGAGGGCTAGCAGAGGCGGGAAAGAGAGTTCACTGTGCCTGGAGAGAGACTGTGGGGAGTTTAAATAGAGGAGTATTACTGTTGAGCAGAGACGGGTGTATCCATCACATTCCTACATAGGAGTTCCAGAAATGCTTGGGTATTGGTGATGGGAAACTTGGGGGGAGGTATTATAATTCCTAAGTGATAGATGCATGCTTGGAGCAGGGGACAGCTATGGGTTATTTCCAGTGAGACTAAGACAGCACTTCTCTCGAGGCAAATTACCAAGAGACCTTGTTAAAAGGCAGATTCTGATTCAAGATCTTGGGTGAGGCTGAGGTTGTGTATTTCTACTAAATTCTTGGGTGATGTTGCTCTTCCACAGACAGGGCAACTTCCAGTACCAAGGGCTTTGTAACATTAAATTAATAAAGCATTCATCCTGCCCATTTCTCAATTCACGTTCTTCAGTCAGAAACACCCAATTAAAATAAATAAATTTATTAAAAAAAAAAAAAAAAGAAACACCTGGCTTTCAAAACTGCTCATTCTACTAACAGGTGTCATTGAGTAGTTATTTGACCTCCTTGAGGCTTAGTTTCATCACTGAAATGGGTTTTATGAGCATTGTGGGGTTTGCTCTTTCTATCCAGCAAGTTATTTCTATTTTCTTCTTATGCTCTCGATTGGATTGCATGTCTCTGTTCTTGAGAAGTTAGGTGTAGCCATATGTCTAGTTTGGCCAATAAAATATAGGCAAAAATATTATATGTTACCTGCATGATTTCCAACCTTCTGTTTCTCTTGTCTTGCTTACTGGCAGTGTTCTAGTAGGAGTTTCATCATAAGGATCACACAGAGCAGAAACCTCAGCAAACCTTTAGTAGACATGCACAGGAGAATAAGCTTTTATAGTTTAAGCCACTGAGATTGTGGCAGAGTTGTTTTATTGGTGAAGCTGGCTTACATTGACTGGTACAAGCATTATATGGAGAAAATTAGATATTTGGTCACTGCACAGATATTCAGATATGTTTCCCTTTCATTTCTCTTTCCAACCCCTATGATTTAACTTTTTGTTACTCCTCTGTATCTATATTATACAAGCAATAGGTAAGTTTTTTAAATTGTGAAATATGCTTCTTCTTTTTAAAAGCGCTTTTAGCCCTTACAAAGTTTTGATTCAAAAATTTAGAACTTACAGATGAATGAAGCTTGGGATCTGTCCAGAAGCTTCTTTCTCTTCATTATCACGACTAATTTCAAGTCAGCTGGAATTGTTCCACTGAATTCTCATCTGCTGGGTGATATTTAACACTATAACTGATTGGAAAACATAACAACAGATGAAGCAAGCCCACAAAATGAACACTGAGTCACGCTGATGGCTGTTTTCTATTTGTATTATTAAGCTTTATTTCTGAAATTTTCTTGTGCTTGATAAAAGAAAGACATTTTAAATTATTCCTCTGGGCACCCGTTTAATTTTGACCCTTACATGGCAAAGGCTGATTTTTCTGTTTTTGAGCTTTTAGTTCTTTTATATTTTATCTACCCTAAGAAGTAAAGTGTTAGCTAGCATTTCTTTGACCTTTTTGCTGGGTGATAATTTAAGTGTCTGGTACTTCTTTTTTTCCCTCACCTTTCTTCTAGCTCTGTAATCCATGTGACAGAACAAGAATCATCAGATAATCAAAACAGAGATAATTTACAAGGAATGTTTCAATGAATCTTTCTTTGAACTTTCCTGGTAATTATTCTCCATTTTGTCTCCAGCTCTTTTTTTTTTTTTTTTCCCACTTATATCCTAATTCTATCTTCTAAGCACAGGACATTTTCCTTAATTCTTATCATACTTATGTTGCTTTACAAAATGTATCATTCTGACCTTAAATATTAATTTATAAGAATTTCTTTTTTCATTAGTTGCTTTACTGTATATATTAGATCTTTGATATTCAGGTACAATACCTGAGTGTGGATATGTCTGTGTGTATGTATTTATAATATACATCTGATATATAGAAAGTTCTGTGTAAGTGTCAGCTGTTGCTGTCAATGTTTAGTTTTTCAAAATGCTTAAATCCACAAGCTCTTTACATTAGTCGGGGTTCTCCAAAGAAACAGAACTCATAGTATGGAGATTTATTATAAGGCTTCAGCTCATGTTACTGTGGAAGCTAAGAAGTCTTACTATCTGCTATCAGCAAGCTGGAGACTCAGGAAAGGTGGTGCAAGTCCCCCTCCTGGAAATAGCATGAATAAAACAGTTGTCAAAGTGGTTCTAAAAATAACTGTTTCTGAGGGCTAGAGACTTTAATGTGAGGTGTTCCAACCCAATCAGCAAATAGGAAGCAAAAAGGATAAATTCTTTATTCTTCCAGCTTTTGTTATATTCAGGCCCCCAGTGGATTGGATGATGCCCACTCCACATAGTGGAGGAAATCTGCTTTGTATTCAATTGCTAATCTCATCTGGAAACACCCTCATAGACACACCCTAGAAATAATATTTAATCTAGGTGTCCTATGGCCAAATTGACACATAAAATTAACCATTACATTCTTGAAGGCAAGGAGCTTTCCTTTTAAAAAAATATATACCTTTGTCCAGTGTTCTGTTAGATACTTAATAGATCTTTGTGAATGAATAAATAATAACTGAGCAAACAATTATATACTTTAACATTCATATCCTCTGTTTTACAAAGCCTGTTCCTTATATAAGTAAAATTATCCTTTTATATTATAATTTAATTGTTATTTTTAAACACTGTAGACAAAATAATCTTATTTTTTTCAACTGCAATGGCTGTTGGTGATGATGTGTTTCAATTTTCTGTCCTGCCCATTGTCAGTGAGAGCACACTTTGGGGAAGAGATAGTATTATACATCTGACCATTTGCAAACTTCTCTGGCAATTCCCCTCTTAGTTAGAGTTCTAAGAATTTATTGTGCCTATGAACAGGAGACATATATAAAAGCATTTCTAATTATGGCATTGACAGCAACAAATCCAGAAACCCCTTTAAATATGTGTCAACAGGATAATGAATATGTAAATCGTGGTATATATGAAGTAAATTTGAAGAGTATGGTATATTTTATCAGTAATGGTACTTAATTTTGTTTATTCTTCCTTAAAATCATGTCCTTGTTTAGTAATTTTACATGATGATTCTGAGCCATGTGCTTTAACCAATAAGATGATAGCTAATGTGATGTAAGCAGAAACTTAAAGTTGCTTCCTGTAGAAACCTGTAACTGTCACTGTGTTTAAGCCCAGGCTAACCTGCTGGAGACATCAGTTCTAGTTAACTCTGTCACCCTGAGCTGACTGCCATCACCTACTAGCTACCAGTACTATCATCATACAAGTAAGGCATGCCACTAGAACATACACACTCCAAATAAAACTGCAGCTTCATTTGTGTATGTGTGTACTGTGAGATCTGAATTAAGTACTGCCTGTTGGAGCTCAGCCTGTTATTGACCCACAGAAAAGTGAGTTCATATGTGATTGTACTTTGAAGCCAATAAATTTTTGGATGGTTATTATACCAAAAAAAAAAAAAAAGGAAAGAAAGAGAAAAAACAAACCCCAAACTAGAATGAGCAGTAAAAGAGAAGAACTATAATTATTTGCAACAATATGATTAAATTATAGTACCATTGTTATTAAAAAAAATAAAGTCCCAGATATCTACTTAAAGTTCTGAAACTTGTTAGTAAAGAATACCAAACAAATGTAAGTCATTATTGCCTAAGCATTTTATGTGTGTGTGTGTGTGTGTGTGTGTTAGTTGCTCAGTCATGCCTGACTGTGACCCCATGGACTGTAGCCTGCCAGACTCCTCTCTCCATGGAATTCTCCAGGTAAGGAAAATAGAGTGGGTAGCCTTTTCCTCAGGGGATCTTCCTAACCCAAGGATTTGACCCACATCTGCATTGTAGGCAGATTCTTTACCATCTGAGCCACCAGGGAAGCCCATATAATACATCTACTGCTGCTGCTGCTGCTGAGTCGCTTCAGTCGGGTCCGACTCTGTGCGACCCCATAGACGGCAGCCCACTAGGCTCCTCCGTCCCTGGGATTCTCCAGGCAAGAACACTGGAGTGGGTTGCCATATCCTTCTCCTATATGGTAATAGTAAGTATTAACTGCAATTTCAGAATATAAATACAACTTTTAGCATTTTAGTAATTCCTACTACCATTTTTTTCCATGCATAAAGATGAATGTAACAGAAAACATAATTAAACAACACGTGCATATTTTTACACACTGATTTTCTTATTTAACATGCTGTAAAGTTTCTTATTTTTGATACTATTATTAGGTAGTTAGAATAGGAAAAAGGAGACCAGAATGGTGGTGGCTAAAAGACAAGGAAGGGAAAAGCCCGTGAAACTAGAACAAAGGAAGGTCCCAGGACAGGAGTGAGGACCTCAGGTAGAACAAACCGCACTCCTGGCTAGCCCAGTTTACATAGGACAGGCCCCGGGGGAGGAAAAAAACATAAAAAGAGGAGCCAAAGGGCCGGGGGGGGGGGGGGCGGGGGGGGGTTGTCTCTCTCCTAGGTGCGCACACACTCTCTTTCTCTCTCTCTCTGTGTGTCTCTGTGTCTGTCTGTCTCTATTCTCTTCGCATCTTCAGGGTCGAAATGCCCTCACGCCTTGAGGATGCATTTTCCTTTATTTTCTAAATAAAACTGATCTGTCCAAGAACTATAACACAGACTGTTCAAGAGCTGTGATGCGCCAAGGGCTTTAACATCCGTCGCTTCAAATTTTTGTTGAGATGAGACAGAAAGGAAGAGATTACACTCCCCTGGCACTATTATTACTTATATATCTTATTGTCATCATACAAGTTTAGAACACTCATAGAATAGCTTCTCAAAAGTTGCAAAAATTTGCATTCCTCCAGAAATGCATGAGATAAATTTCCTTGTTGAATATTTGCAAACATTTGGTATTACTCTTTAATAACCTTTGATAATTTGACAGGTAAAAAAGACATCTCATTATGAGAGGGTAACAGGCAGGAAGGCCAGGGGTCTCCAAACGGAGGAAATAGGCTGCAAGTGCCAGAAGTTTTTTCTCTCTCTCAAGCAGTAGGAGGAAACAAACTGGTCTTATTTTTTTTTTTTTTCCTTCTCTATACAAATTTAAAAAGAGGTTTTTCTTAAAATTCTGTGTTGCCATAATGACACCTGGTTCCATCTGAACTTAATTTTTCTCAAACCTTGAGCTAACCAATGCATTTTTTTTTTAATGGAAATATTTGTCTTAAGCTATGTTAACGTACTATGTATTTACCCTAGACTCTGTCTTCAAGTCTTTCCACCTAAAGGCTCAAAACCAACTTGACAAACTGGTATGTTTTACTCATATATTGTTCTCCTAATCTATGTTAATGAAACTATATATTTGCATCAAAATCTGCCTTTCTTCAAGATTCAAGTCAATTGTTTCGTGGCCCAGGATGACTCACCCAGTGCCAATGTTATCTCAAAATGCATGTTGTGGGTGAGGGGCCTGGTGCCATTCTCTGAATTTTGAGACATTTCCTTTCTGTAATTAGCAGACTGCTATAAAGGCCTCCCTTGTAGCAGCTCAGTCGGTAAAGAATCTGCCTGCAGTGCAGAAGACCCGGGTTCGATCCCTGGGTTGGGAAGATCCCCTGGAGAAGGAAATGGCAACCCACTACAGTATCCTTGTCTGGAAAATCTCATGAGCAGAAGAGCCTGGTGGGGCTGCAGTCCTTGGGGTTGCAAAGAGTCGGGCACAACTGGGGAACTAACACTTACTTACTTACACTTAGTAGCTATATAAAATCTGGCTAAAGACTAGCAGAGGGGTACTCTTTCTGACCCCTTCTGATGTCTATGTCAGAAGCTTTCTTTATCTCTTTTATACTCCAATAAAACTTTATTACACAAAAGCTCTGTGCAATCAAGCCTCGTCTCTGGCCCCCGATTGAATTCTTCTCCTCTGGAGGCCAAGAATCCCAGTGTCTTTCATGGTTCAGCAACAACCTTTCAATTATTGTTTTAATTGTTAAGTTACTATATGAACTTGAAACTTTATTATTTGTATTTTCACTTCTCTAAATTATATTTTCATGTATTTATCTCTAAATACTTTCTTTCCTTTGACAGTTTATAACATAGTGGATTGGATTCCACCTTGTTTAACTGCAATCATTTTCTAGCAATGACTGTAGGAGAGTATTCCCACATCACCTTGATTATATTTCAGTGTTTATGTAGTTTTCAGACACACCTTTAAAGATGTTTTAAAGATGATTAATCTCTTCTTTAATGAGTATCTGATAATTAATGTATTTGTATATTGAGTTTTACCCCTTCAAAATCCAAGACCAACTTGAGAGGGCTCATTTTAACTCCATTCTCAGTAATTGTATGAGGTATCATTGTTTCCTCAAAGTGTACCTTACAGTTATTTGTTGCTATATATTATGTTTTTGTCCTATGTGCCTGTGCTAAGTCACTTCAGTCATGTCCGACTCTATGTGACCCTATGGACCACAGTCAGCCATGTCCTTCACAAGTATACAAATTTGGTAAGACAATTTACAAGAAATGGTTTTGAAAAGAACATTTTATGTATTTTTTCCTATATTGATTTTATCACTTAACCTTAAGATTTGTCAATTTTGGAATCAAATCACAGTAATCACAGAAGATATGCCACTTAAAACTTTAAGTGCGGTATAGCCCTGGCGGTTCAGTGGCTAAGACTCTGTGTTTCCAATGAAGAAGGTGCAGATTTAATCCCTGCTCAGGGAACCAATGTCCCACATGTCACACAATGCAACCAAAAAATTAAAAAAAAATAAAAATAAAAAACTTTAAGTGAATGACCTGTGATTTCAAGATAGTAGATTATTCACAAAACCAAGTTAAAAAGGTATTGATAAACTACACCAATAGCTGCACTAAAGTTCAACATTATTCATTTTGCAATTTAAAGAAACTGACAAATGTGAAATAGTAAAATAATACCACTTTAATAGCAGAGAGAGAAGAAGAATTAAAAAGCCTGATGGAGGTAAAAGAGTAGAGTGAAAAAAGCTGGCTTAAAGCTCAACATTCAAAAAATGAAAATCCTGGCACCTGGTTCATTACTGCAAGGCAACCAGATGGGGGAAAAGTGGAAACAGTGACAGATTTTATTTTCTTGGGCTACAAAATCACTGTGGATGGTAACTAGCTGGAAAATTAAAAGATGCTTGCTCCTTGGAAGAAAAGCTGTGACAAACCTAGACAGCGTATTAAAAAAGCAGAGGCATCACTTTGATGACAAAGGTCTGTACAGGCAAAACTGGCTTTTCCAGTAGTCATGTATGGATGTGAGAGTTGGGCCATAAAGAAGGCTGAGCACAAAAGAATTGATGCTTTTGAGCTGTGTTGCTGGGGAAGACTTGAAAATCCCTTGGACAGCAAGGTGATTAAACCAGTCAATCCTAAAGGAAATTAACCCTGAATATTCATTGGAAGGACTGATGCTGAGGCTGAAGAGCCAATATTTTTGCCACCTGATATCAAGAGCCGACTCATTAGAAAAGACCTTGATGCTGGGAAAGATTGAGCGCACGAGGAGAAGGAGGTGACAGAGGATGAGATGGTTAGATGGCCTCACTGACATGAGTGTGAGCAAATTCTGGGAGATAGTGAAGGACAGTGTGCTGGCGTTCATGGGTTACCAAAAAGCTGGACATGGCTTAGTGACTGAACAACAACAAAAATAGTATGTAGCCCAAATGAAAAATCCTTTATTACTCACTTGTCCTATTTTATTTTTTCACCAAGTCTTGTTAAAGTTTTCTGACTGTTTGGGAAAAAAGGTAGCTTTTCATGTCAGGCTAAGGGGGAACCAAAGATATTTTTAGTCATAGATACCATATGCATTAAAACAGCAAATAATAAAAAATGAAAATAATACCAAAAGGTGAATAATTCAAGAAAATTTCATTTAAAAATATTTTTAATTTATTTAGTTATTTGTCTGTACTGGCTCTTGTTTGTGGCATGTGAATCATTAGTTGTGGCATGTGGGATCTAGTTCCCTGACCACGGATCAAACTTAGGCCAACAGCATTGGGAACACATAGTCTTAGCCACTGGACCACCAGGTAGGTCCCAAGAAAATTACATTTTGAGGCTACTGAACTGTCAAGACACAGAATGCAATTAAGTCAAAATTTTCAGTTAACTACTAGTTCACATGTTGTGTGCCACATAGCAATAATGTTTCAACTGAGTTTATTTTGAAACTTAAATTTTAAAACTCACTTCTGTTTCATCTTCTAGGTCAAACTTCTTGAATACACTCATATTTTTCTCTGTTAATGTTGTAAAGATACAGTGAGCACACATGATGAAGTATATGTATATGTGTTCAGGTTGGGGGCCTCAAGCTCTTGGCTATAGCAAGCCATTTATTAGGCCGGGATGCCATAATAAACATATTTGAAACAGCACATTTTTCACAATACGTATGTGTTTCCTTTACAAAACTGAGTTTAAACCTTTAGGCAATTGTGTGCATGAAAACAAAACAATATTTTCATTCTTAGAAAGGCCATCAAATTAATCTAGAAGACCACCTCTCCCTGTAAGCATACATGTCCCAAAATGTTATCCCTAAAGGTTTAATCTAGGATAATATTTTGACTTCCCAAATTACCATTATGACATTATTCCCAGAGTGCTAAGATGTAGAAATAATATTAAAATGGATATAGCTAATCAGGAAATAGACTTTACACATTAGAATAGTTCTTGAAAATTTTAAAGATATTAACTTGACATGTGAAAAAGCACTATAAAAACACTGCACAGTAGCATAATTATATACAATTTAGATTTGTCCTGAATCTGTCTATCAAAACTATTTGTTTGAAAATCAGATCCTTTATATCTCTCTGAATATGCAGCAAGTTCTTTTCAATCAGTAATACAATAGACGATTATCATACTACTCACAGAAACCTTTAGTATTCATTAGGATTTCATTATAGAGTCAAGGAGGAAATGAAGAAAAGGTACTTCCTTCTGTCAAAAGACTTTACCATGGAGTTTGCTTCAGGAGACTGACTGCTACTGAGAAAGAGGACGTAATGTGACTTGTTAATGATAACCAAACAGTATGTGGACAGGCTCATCACTGGTATCTTTCGTTAGATTGTCATTGCTCAATGTGAGGAACACTTTGCATTTCTACATTACACATTCTCAGAGAGTTGGACACTCTTCATCCCTACAACCCTTCCTCCACCTTTCAGTTGAACAACCACTTGTCAAGAATAAGCAGCTGCAAATAAAGTACATAGCCACAAATAAATGATTGTTTAAACACATACACACACACACACACACACACACACACACACACACTTTCTCCCTCTGAAAACCGATAGCGCACTGAGAGAGCTGTTTGGTAATTGCCAGTTTGATCTGGGAGGTGAGTATGGAAATCAACATCAGTCATCATTTTCCATTCTGGAAGATTGATAATTTGTGTGTTATTGTTTTTGTTGTCAAAGGCTTACTCATGAATCTGTGAATATCATTTAGACAGCAAATGGAGTTGCCTCAAAGGAATGCTTTCTAAAATACAATCTGTGATTTCTTTTTAGTTTGTTAATTATTTTATTTTTTGGCTTTATTTTACTTTACAATACTGTATTAGAGTTTGAGCCTAGAACTGTAGCCTTCAAGTCTCTGTAGTTTTAAGAATTGTCTGGAGAGATTTAAAAATACAGATGTTAAGATGTGATGGAGTCTAAGATACAGATGCTAATGAGATCAAGTAATTGTGCATTCTTGCCCATTGCCATGTAGCTAGCAGTGCTCCTGCTGGAATAATGCATATGCTCCCTCCCCAGTGAAGGTGGATTTTCCCCGGTAACATGAATTACACAGTGACATCCTTCATCACGAAATCGACATGATCCAGACAGGGCTGCTCTTTCTGCTTGGGGCCTAGACATCATGGAACAGAGACCAGCTGCTTCCACAGGGCCTTATCTACATTTCTGACCAACAGCTGCTATTTTATGCCACTATGTTTTGAACTGGTTTGTCACTCAGTAATACACAGAAGAATATTATTTCACTTATATGTGGCTATGAACATATATTTTCAATTTGAGATGAATTTGGTTTCTTCAGAGAATTATGTTTGAAAATAGTCAACTGACTACAAACACAGCAAAAGTATACCAATATAATTTCCAGGCTGTCAACTCAGACTATAAAACAAAGTTGAAATACTGATTATTTTTAACAGTCCAAAAAAAATTAAAAATATAAATGCAAAGTAAAGCAAGTACACAGAACCAAAAGGAAAAGAAATAATATCCATGTAAGTGACAAGGTATTGGAAACTACGGCTACTTTGCAAATAGGACATGCATTGTGTTTATCTTAGCGTCACTCTTGTTGTTTAGTTGCTAAGTCATGTTTGAATCCTTTGTGACTCCACTGACGGTAGCCAGCCAGGCTCCTCTCTCCACAGGAGTTTCTAGGCAAGAATACTTACTGGAATGGGTTGCCATTTCCTTCTCCATGTCTTAGCGTCATATTTCTTCAATAATTCAGTTTTCCAAAAATTTGCATTGAATATAATGCTGCCAACATGGAAATGATTTATATAGAAACTTCTGGGATGAAAAAGTGTTCAAACAGTCAAAATTTTAAACTGCTTATATAAACTAAAACAGTTTTGGAGAAACAGTTCACAGGAAGAAGATGCATAATTGAATTTCCACTTTAAAATTGTGAGTTTTGTAAGTTAATATTATGAAATTCTTTTGACTTTGATTATGCTTGGGATATATATTTTGTGTGTTTTTAAGATGGGGAAAGGAACTGTAAGTAATGACTTTTAGGCTGTTTATTCTGTAGCTTACCAAATGCCAATGAGCAGCATGTGGTCATGTCTTGTTTCTCTATCATTTATCATTTCATAGATACATTAATATTTATTCTGAATATTAAGCTAGAATTTGAATATCAATTTGGCTGAATGCCATCTCTAGAAGGAGGTGAATTTGCATTGGATGGGTACTTTATTTACTGGCACAAGAATATATTATAATATTAACTTCTTATAGATATTTAACCTTTTATGAAAATATCTGATCTTTTTATTTCCTCTATGCAATATTTAGAAGAATGCTACCCTGGTGACTCAGTAGTAAAGAATCCATTTGCAGTGCAGGAGATGTGGGCTCAATCCCTGTGTTGGGAAGATCCCCTGAAGAGGGAAATGACAACCCAATACAATATTGTTGCCTAGGAAATCCCATGGACAGAGGACCCTAGAGGGTTATAGTCCATAGAGTCTCAAAGAATCAGACACAAATTAGAGACTACACACATACACATACACACCACGAAGTAAACCACCATGCCTAATATACAGTGAACACACATTCAGATAACATTCTTAAAATATAATAGCTACTTATACTTGCTCCAATTAACAGTACATTGCTCAAACTGTATTATTATGTTTATATTGAATTTATTTGAAACAAAGGGAATTATATTTTTTATTTTTATATTATGAAAATCTAAATTACTACAAATGGTAGTTGAGGAAAGAAATCATTCTCAAAGCTACAGATGTTTTTAATTTTGTCTAATAAAAGATAGATTCTTCATAGAATCTATTCTAAATTCTTATCTACAAGAATACATAGCAGTGAAATTTTGAATTTTTTTGTAAAATATAGTATCTATAGCTAAAATTCTGCAGATTCAAGATTTCAGAAGACAATAGTTATAACTAGTTATTATGTAATAACTATGCTATCAACAACATGTTTACTGATATTTTAAACATTGAGTAGAATTTATTCAAATTATATGAAAACAAAATATTATAAATAAAATGTTATAACCAATGTGACTTAACCATGCCTGTAACTTATAATCTTTTTAAGAAAACTAAAATAATAGAGCAAAAAATACTTACACAAATAAATACAGATATGTTATGCATTTGAAAATGCTGAAAAGTTGAAAGCCTTTATTAATGTATTTTGATACAAATATTTTAAAATGTAATATGATACATAGAAAAAATTTGAAAATCAAAATATGAAATAATATCCATAATTCTATTACATTTCTTGCCATAGTATGTCGTTTGGTTTCACTACTTAAATATTTAAAGCATTATTTAAGGAATTCTAATTCTTATGTTGGAATCATACTATATGTTTAACTTTTTGGTTATTTTATTCCCTTGAGTATTATATCTTAAGCAGTTTTCTATGTAACTGCAGAATCATTATAATCATCACTTTTAAAGACTGGACTTGAAGTTAGGTTTTGATTTCTGATTCCTACCACTCATTTTCTGCCCCTTCAGTATTCCCTATCAAGTCAGCAAATACAAAAAGGCCATTTGAAAATGTGAATCAAAATGCTGATTTTATATTAGGAGAATGCCAGTACCAACTGTAAGGCACTCAGTTCAGTTCAGTCGCTCAGTCATGTCCGACTCTTTGTGACTCCATGAACCGCAGCACGCCAGATCTCCCTGTCCATCACCAGCTCCTGGAATCCACACAAACACATGTCCATTGTGTGGGTGATGCCACCCAACCACCTCATTCTCTGTCGTCCCCCTTCTCCTCCTGCTCTCAGTCTTTTCCAGCATCAGGGTCTTTTCAAATGAGTCAGCTCTTCACATAAGGTGGTCAAAATATTTCGAGTTTCAGCTTCAGCATTAGTCTTTCCAATGAACAACCAGGACTGATCTCTTTTAGGATGGACTGGTTGGATCTCCTTGCAGTCCAAGGGACTCTCAAGAGTCTTCTCCAACACCGTAGTTCAAAAGCATCCATTCTTTGGGGCTCAGCTTTCTTTGTAGTCCAACTCTCACATCCATACATGACCACTGGAAAAACCATAGCCTTGACCAGACGGACCTTCGTTGACAAAGTAATATCTCTGCTTTTTAATATGCTGTCTAGGTTGATCATAACCTTCCTTCCAAGGAGTGTCTTTTAATTTCATGGCTGCAATCACCATCCGCAGTGATTTTGGAGCCCAGAAAAATGAATCAGCCACTGTTTCCACTGTTTCCCCATCTATTTGCCATGAAGTGATGGGACCAGATGCCACTGAATAAAGTTAAAGAATGAGTTTTTTGCTTAAAGAACATGAGAGTGCTCCTACCTCTAAATCTTTATCAGTCAAATTTCAGAAAGGAATACTTCAGAGCGTGCTGAATAACTGAGGTGAAATTTAATGTCATGTCTGACTCTTTGTGACCCATGGACTGTAGGCTCCTCTGTCCATGGAATTCTCCAGGCAAGAATACTGGAGTGGGTTGCCATTTTCTTCTCTGGGGGAATCTTCCTGACCCATGAGTTGAACGCTGGTCTCTTGCATTGCAGACAGATTCTTTACCATCTCAGCCACAAATAGTCCTAAAATATCGAGACCTTAAAAGCATAACAGTAAATAGTGTGTTTATTTGGAGATTAGCAATTCATAGGAGGAAACCACCATAATATTTGGAAATAAAGGAGCTAAGTTTATCACTGGAATCAAAAGCAATGCATCTACAACATCTACAACAAATACTGCTCAGTGGGAGCTGGACTTCTTGGAGGAGACACAACATCTTGTGAAAGAACATCAGAAGCAGAGTTCTGTAAGATGTATTCTGGCTTCTTCCTTGTTCCCATCACTCATTCTTCTTTAGGAACTCCCAGTTTGTAATATATTCAGAAACCAATTTTGATGGGAAAGGCAGTACTCTTAACCTAAAAGAGAACTCTTAATGTTTGAAGTCTTTAGTAGTCTTAGGTGTCTACAGTCTTCCATTAGGTTTTCCTGGTGGATTGGAAGTTGCAGAGGTGCCCTAATAAATACCTTGGGTTTAAAACATAATCTTTCTTGACCCATTGTGTAGTAGTGACCTTATTTTTCCTTAGTAGTAGATTTATTTACAGAACTAATTACCCTAGCCTTACAATACAATTGGTCATCTTTCTTTTACCTCGTTCGTCCTATACCAAGAGAAGTTCTTGGCAGTCTCAACTTCCAATTCAATGGCAACATTGCTGTGACCCTCCATGAAAACTTCCCTGAGAACTAACAGCTCAAAGTCACAGGGATGAGAACCCAGAATTCTTCAAGAGGGTTACTAGATCCAGATGTGAAAACAGCTACTGCCAACCCTTGTTCTGAGATCTTTGTGCTCTGCCTATGGGCGGATCTGCTCCACACATTTCTTGGTGAATCAAAGCATATACTGTATCCATTCAGACAACACTCCAAACACTGCAGTGTTTTCTCTTAGTTGCACTGTAACAGTTTTCAGAACTTTATTCTATTATTCTATCAGGTCACCTATCTCTGTGCAATGAGGTTATTTGATAAGCTAATGAATGTTATGATTTTAAACCCTTTGCCACATTTCTTAAGCAGAAGCAATATTTCTGTAGTCCACTATTTTGGTAAATAAAGCATTCTATAAGTCCATGAGTGATGATGCTAGCAGAAAAACAAAAGGCAGTGAAGACAACTCTGCCCAGAATAAGTGTTTTTCTAAAAGGACATATCACTGCTACCCAGGAAACAAGGTTCCAAAGTTAGTAAGATGCCAGCAATTAGTTGGCTAGTCTTCCGAGGAAATAATGTTATTTTGGGGAGGGACAGGTGTTGGCAGGCTGCATACTCAACAGTAATAGAGGAAAAATCAACTTTAGTGAGTAGGGCATGCTGTGGAGCCCATTTATAGTATCTTTTCTGCTGAATTTTATTCTGTATATTGTCCAGTGAGCAACCCACCAGGGAGGCTGGGAATGAGGTTGACTGATGGGATGTTTCATGTTGAGAGCCTACTTGGTAGTGGCGGTTTTTTTATTATTAAAAATTATTTTCCAAGTTTATTGAGAAATAATTAACATACATCACTGTGTAAGTTTAAGGTACGCAGAATCATGGATTGATTTACATAAGTTGTGAAATGATATTACAACAATACATTTTGTTGACACCCACGTATCTCATTTAGATACAGTTAGAAGAAAAGAATAAAAAAATTTTCTCCTTGTGATGAGGATTCTTAAGAACTACTCTCAATAGCCTTGCTATATACAATGCAAGTAGCATTGTATACAGTATAACTGTAGTGCTAACTACAGTTCTCATGTTGTACATTACATTCATTGTTGTTGTTCAGTCTCTAAGTCGTGTCCAACTCTTTCCAACCCCCTGGACTGCAGCATATTGGGCTCCCCTGTCTTTCACTATGTCCTGGGAGTTTGCTCAAATTCACATCCATTGAGTCAGTGATGCTGTCTAACCATCTCATACATTATATTCATAGCGCTTATTTATTTTATACCAGAAGTTTGTACATTTTTATTATCATATTTCAAGTCCCCCTCCCAACAATGCTCTTTTCTGTATTATGGTAATCACCAATCAGATATATTTTTCCATCAGTTTCTTTTTTTTAAATTAGATTCCATATGTAAGTGAAATCACACAGTATTTTTCTTTTTCTGTCTGATATTTCACTTAGTTTAATGTCTTCAGGGTCCATCAATGTTGCCACAAATTGTAGGATTTTCTTATTTTTATGGTTGAATGATATTCCATTGTGTGTATGTGTGTGTGTGTGTGTATGTGTGAGTTCTTTATCCATTCATTCATTGAAGACACTTGTTTTCCTATCTTGTTTACTATAAATTATGCTGCTATGAACATGGGAGTGCATACATCTTCTCTAGTTATTGTTTTTGTTTCCTTTGTCCATAGTTCCAGAAATGGAATTGCTGGATTAAAAATAATTCTATTTTTAATTTTTTGTGGCACCACCATGTGGTTGCAGTAGCTGCACCAGTTTACGGTTCCTGCCAACAGTGCACAAAGGTTCCAGCTAGTCTGCATCTATGCCAGCACTGGCTACCTCTTGTCTTCTGATCATAGTCATTCTAACAGGCATAAGGTACATAACTCATTATGGTTCTAATTTGCATCTCCCTAATGACTAGCGAATTTTAGCACCTGTTCAGGTACCTGTTGGTATGTTGCAAAACTGTTTCAAAGTAATTTTTGAATAAGTAATAAATTTAAGAGCAAGGCAATATTTTCTGTTAGCCTGTGTGTGTGCTAAGTTGCTTCAGTCGAGTCCAACTCTGTGATCCTCTGGACTGTAACCTACCAGGATCCTCTGTCCATGGGATTCTCCAGGCAAGAATACTGGAGTTGGTTGCCAGGCCCTCCTCCAGGGGATCTTCCTGACCCAGGGATCTAATCTACATCTCTTACCTGCTGCATTGGCAGGCAGGTCCTTTACCACTAGCACCACCTCGGTAGTGCACTATTTCTGCCTGTTTTATATGGCTTTGCAGAACGAGAATTATCACTCAGTTAGATCAGATGACCTCTAAGCTTCTTCCCAACTCTAATATTCTGGATTCATATTCAGTGCATTTCTCTGCCACAAACAACAGTTTCACCCTCACATTGCAAAACTATAAATTGGGAATAAGATCAATCTACATTTGCAAATTGTTGGAATATCACCAGTCCTGGGCTTTGGTCCTGGTAGTTCGTGGTCACTCTTATATGTTTAATTTCATCTTTGTGATTTTCCAAACCTTGTAAAAACAGGCTAAGGGCAGTAGCAGGCAATTAGCTCACAAGAGTAGAGGGTCTCTTCCAAAAGCATTTCTTTGTTTTCAGTTTCAATCTTTATATTACTGTAAACACACACACACAGTTATTCTTTTGACTGGTAGGGGATCTGATTACTGGGGCTTCCCTGGTGGCTCAGCGGAAAGAATCCACCTGCAATGCCAGAGACAGGAGACACATTTGATCCCTGAGTCAGGAAGATTCCCTGGAGGAAAGTGTGGCAACCCACTCCAGTATTCTCGCCTGGAGAATCCCATGGACAGAGGAGCTTGGAGGGCTACAGTCCATAGGGTTGCAAAGAGTCAGACATGACTGAAGGGATTTAGCATGCATGCATTTGGTTTCTTTTTACTTTTCGAATGTATCATTCACAACACTGTAATCAAAAGTACCAATTTACACCATAGGTAAAGGAGAAGAACCACTATAATGATCCATGAGTTTTTTACTCCTATTTGCGTAGTTAATTTATTTCATGGAAATGATGGATTTTTCAGTTCACTGTCCATTTACACTCAGGGTAAAAGCATAAAGGTCAGTAAAGAATGTTTAATGACCAGAAAAGCTGCTAACTAAGGAATATAGAAGATGTGAATTTGTACATTTTCATCCTGTCTGGGAACACCTATATTTGTTAAGTCTGATATTTTAAAAAAATAACAAAGTTTGGCAAAATGCTTAGATTTCCCAATACATGAAATGTGACATGCTCTCAAATAGACTTTTGCCTAGTACCTTTTTAAGGTATAAGGAACACATAATTCACAAGAATCGGCCAAGACAGTGCAATGTTGGGTGATAGAGAGCTTCTGAATATATAAAGTTCAACATTTTCCCAATTGGGTTTAAACAGACTTCCCTTAGGAACAGTTTCTGCCATAGAGTATTTATTATCTTGAATAATGTGACAGAAAGAAATGGAATGAGGAAATGACATTTACTAAATAAAAGCAACCATCAACTCTCAAAAGATAAACTATCCATATTTTAAGAATACAGTTCACTAGAAAATCTTGGTGTCTTAATGACAATTTGGAGAACCAGCTTTTATTTGTGCTTTGCAAAGTAAGTACACACGTTCAGTTTCACAGCTCAAGTATCCACAGCTAGATGTCCAAAAATTGTCAAGATCTATAAAATGGTCTTCCTTTTGTCAGTTCTGCCCGAACAAGCAGGGAAGCCAAACTCCCCAAGCGCTGATTCTCAGAGCAGACGGGAACAGTAAATAAAGAGAGGCTCTTAGAGAAACCAAGGCAGAAATGAAAGCTCTGTGAGACCCACGGGACCCATAGGAGATGTCATGACTCACTGTGGTCTTATAAAACAGGAAGCCTAAATCACAGTTGTGGAGCTTCCAACAAAACCAGCTGCTGGCCCTTTTCTTGGGAGGGGACATTGGTTTTACCCTAACCTTTCATTCTGTAAGGAGCTGAAGATGACTATTTCATAGACAAAATCACATAGCAAAGGAAGTGTTTTTGTTTTTTTTTTTTTTTTTCCTAGAAGCAAAAGTAGAAAAGAAGAACTTTGTTGAGAATTTTGTTTCCCTATCTTTAACCCATTTTTTTTTTTCTAATGGAAATTATGGTCTCTTTTTGGACCCAAAATAGAGTTGCTAGATTTGTTTCTCAAAGAAAAATGAAAATCTTGTTGGGTGAGGTAGAAAGTAAATATAGATGTAAGATAAAATTAAGGAAATGAATACCAGTAAATTAAAGTGCCTCCCTCTGCATATTATTTACTTTTTAAAAATATCAAATATTTATGCCCTAAATTCATTCTTAAGATATTAAAGTCTCTTCTACTTTAAGACAACTGTTTTATTGTTTAAAAAAAAGTAATAACAGTAAAAAGAATTGCCACAGAGTTAGATTAGATTCTTTACAACTATAAAATCTGAAGTTGATATATAAAATGTCTTTTGTATGAGGTTATATATATATATTCAATATATGTTATATTATGTATTAGACAAACATTATATAAAGTATTGTCAAAGAGTCAGACATGACTTAGCGACTGAACAACAAATTATATTATCACTTGGCAAAATCATGCGGTTTACTTCCATTATTAAATTGCTCACTTGCAGTAAGCATCAACAAAACTGTGATTTGTGATCTAAAATCTCTGTGGTTGATTTTGAAGGCATACAGTCTTGATTGTAAAATCTGTGTTTAAGGAGGGAGACTCTGTACTAAAGAGCTGTCACTGCCTTTATGGCCTTTGAGTGTATTATAATGCTTGTTTAAATGGAATGTTTGGAGGCAGCAAGAGATAATGTATTAGAAGTCATATAGATCAGCATATAAGTATCAATTTCCAATGTGATTTCAGAGTATTGCTGTGAAATTCTATGCAATATCTCAGAAAAGATTTCTGAAGTCAACATTCATATAATAAATAATTCAGGAATACTAAAAATTATTGTGCACTTAGACAAATAACCAGTAAAATTCCAGACACCAGAGAAAGCAATAGTAATCAATGTCGCTTATGACATCATCTCTCTCACTGCTTCAAGGTTCATTGAATAAACTCTTTGGGGTTTAGCTTCATTAACATAAATTGTCATAAGAATACTTATCTCAACCTAAATTGGAAAAATGGAAATGCTCAAATTAGACTCGTATTTAACATATGAAACTTCCAGACAACACTCCCTTGACAGTGAATATAATTCAAATATATTATATTTTTTATGTTTAGTAGAGCTTTCAGCTAGCTGTCCCAAACACTTGAAAATGAATCATTTATTTTTACTCTTGCAATTTAAATGATGCAGTGAAGAGTAAATCTTATGCTTTTCTAAGTTTCTCAGTAAAATACAATTTCATTTATTGGTCAAGAGGCTCATGAGAATGCTCCTTCCAAGAAGCTTCATTTTACTGAGAAAGAAAAATAGGTTAGATAACATTATTTTTCAATTTAATGTTTACTTTTCACAAGGTAAATCACCCTTTAAAATACATCCCCCTATTTTGGAAAGCAGAATTTTATTTCAACCCTGTGTGATTCTGACTGTGAGCATATCCCTCGTCTACTATTTTGACTTTTGGGAACAAGTCATCTGTTGTTTAGGGTAGCACTGTGTCTCGGAAGCATGAGGTCTGAACACTGTGGCAAGCTGCTTAATATCTGCCATTCTTCCTTCATACTTCTTCCTTAGTTTTTGATTCAGCTTGCATCATCTTCTTTGGCAGAGTCAGTAGGAAATTCCTTGATTCCAGGTACAGTGTTAGTCACTAAAGGAATTACTTTCAAAGAGAAACTCCTTATCTCCATGGGGCTATAACAGACACCCTGAGCACAATTTTGCTTAGATCAATAAACCTGTATATTCCATCATGTTTAGGTCCCTACACAGATATAATAGTCACAACTCTAGAAGAGTGAAAACCAAGAGAAAAATTTGAAACGTATGTAGCTTAAGTAGTCTCTTTGCTGTTATACACACACACACACACACACACACACGTTGTCTATGTACATTTGCCATGGTCCATACCTATATGCCTAGGGTATAAATTTCCTAAGAGTACAATGCTATCATTTCAGTAAATAATCCTCATGAGGCTATTTTTTTGTGAAATAGATGCAGTAAGAGATTATTTGTATCTATTATGCTGAAAAATCTCACTCCGTACAGTCTCATTTTATAATTAATAGTTTATGATAATGATACATTTACCAAAAAAGCATGGCAACCCACTCCAGTATTCTTGCCTGGAGAATCCCATGGACAGAGGAGCCTGAGGGGCTGCAGTCCAAAGGGTTGCAAAGAGCTGGACACTGAGTCACTAAGCATGTGATATTAACATTAAGGATTAGAGGGCAAGAAAATAACACTTTCATTTAATTTATTAAAGGATAACAATATTCTTAAGTCATAAGATATTAGGGCAATAAAACATCAACTCTGAAGGTCAGATTATTAGTACATGTCCAAATTAGGAAAGAATAATTAGGATGGACATGAATGATTATTGTGCTTGTGTTATTGATGTAAAACGTTTGTTTTTATTAAAATGCACCAATTTGATCAGGGTCATTAGTAGCTCTAAAAATGAAAATAAATTGATCTGTACAAGTATTTTAGAATTTCATAGCCTTGAATTTCATAGAAGAAACCTTCTTTAGTCACTACTTCCATACTATAACCTCCGTAACGAACAAAGAAATTATATGCTCACAAAGACTGTTCTTTAAAAACAAACATGTAGATTGAATCCAGACTAAAAAATGCACTAACTGTTTTACCCTAGTGCAGCTATTAGTCAAGATTAAATATTTAGCAGCTCCATCTTTTTAAGTCTTTCTTAATGCTTCCATAGGGATGTCAGTTATGTCATGAATTGCTTTTGGTAAGGAAGGAATGCACTGAGTCACCCAGAGTTCTATTATAGGACAGTGGGATGTGTGGATGGTTAAGTTAAAACATTAACTCTTTCAGGAAAAAATGGGGAGGAAAGTGTATACCCTCTTAGGAGAAATATTGCAACAAGTTTAAAAAGAGTTAGCTATCAAAGCATGAATACATTAAACCCATTTCTATATGATTTCCTGAAATAAATGGTTTTCATATAATAAAATAAAAACTTCAATAGCCATTTATAAATAGTAACTGTGACCAAATAAAACTCCAATATAGATTAAACTTTGTGTGTCAGTTCCTGTCTTGGCAAGATAGCAAACATTGCGGGTGACATGCTTTTATATGAAGCCCATTCCTGGAAAAAGCCTCTTGATGAATGAGAAAGAGGGGCAAAAAGTTGGCTTAAAACTCAACATTCAGAAAACTAAGATCATGGCATCCAATCCCATCACTTCATGGCAAATAGATGGGGAAACAATGGAAACAGTGACAGACTTTATTTAAGGGGGCTCCAAACTCATTGCAGATGGTGACTGCAGCCATGAAATTAAAAGACACTTGCTCCTTAGAAGAAAAGTTATGACCAACCTAGACATACTAAAATGCAGAGACATTGCTTTGCCAACAAAGGTCCGTCTAGCCAAAGCTATGATTTTTCCAGTAGTCATGTATGGATGTGAGAGATGGACTATAAAAAAAGCTGAATGAGGAAGAATTGATGCTTTAGAACTGTGTTGTTGGAAAAGATTCTTGAGAGTCCCTTGGACTGCAAGGAGATCCAACCAGTCCATCCTAAAGAAAATCAGTCCTGAATATTCATTGGAAGGACTAATGTTGAAGCTGAAACTCCAATATTTTGCCCACCTGATGAGAACTGACTCATTGGAAAAGACCCTGATACTGGGAAAGATTGAAAGCAGGAGGAGAAGGGGATGACAGAGGATGAGATGGTTCGATGGCATCACCAACACAATGGACATGAGTGTGAGCAAGCTCTGGGAGTTGGTAATGGACAGGGGAGCCTGCGTGTTACAGTCCGTGGGGTGGCAGAGTCAGACAAAGAGCGACTAAACTGAAAAAAATTATATTATAATTTTTAGTTTTTTTTTTTAGAGAACTGGGCAAAAAATGTAAAGTTCATATAGATGCTATAATATGTAGAGTCACTTAAAATAGCTGATGTCTGATTCATACAAATTCTTTTCTAATGCAGAGCTACGATTTACAAGGGCCTTTAACTTTTGTTTTGAGAAAAGTGTTATTTGAGCTTTCCCTACTATTCAAAAAAGAAGGAAAAAAATATTTCATTTTTTGGCCAAATGACAAAATTGGGAATACGCTACTTTACCTCTCTGAGAAATGAGAATATTCTCATGTGGTGTCTGCTTCCTTTACAGATGCATCAAACCACTGACATACATAATTTGAGAGCACTTCTTAATGTACTACAGCGACAGTTTTAATTCATTTTCATTGGTTGCACAGAGTACTATAATGATGTGAATGCAAAAACAATCACTTTGTGTAGGTTATTTCCTTCACGTGCATTTTCCCAGGGAAGGATTTAGGTAAACTGGCTAATTCATTTGTGTTATTTCATTTACAACATGTTGCCTTCTAGTTTGCATCTTTAAAATGGGTAATTGATAAACAAAGAGCAAGCTCAGTCACAAGTGCAACAGATGTAAGCTTTATGAATTCACATCACGGTTGTGAGTGAGAAAGCTTAAAGCCCTTTCACCCCTCTTACAGACCCTGGAGAATAAAGTGATTGTTCCTGGAATTTAGGAAAGTATTGACTGAAAGCTCTGTTTTATCTCTCCAGGTGCAGTGAGACTGAAAAGACAAAGAGAATGAGCTTAGGCTTTATTTATTTGCTTTGCAAAGTACCTCAAGCAAAAGGACTAGGGGAGGAGCTATTCTTCCCTTCATTTAGGTTGATAGAAATTTTTAACTTTTACTATATTGATTTTTAGATTTTCAGGAAATGAGGATTTCGTATTGATATCTATAAAGGTAAAATGAAGATTTTTTTTTTTTTCTTATAGGTATTAAAACAGCTTGCTATTTATTCAAGTACATATAACATGGTCATGCTGGGCTTCCCTGTTGGCTCAGCTAGCAAAGAATCTGCCTATAATGCACGAGATCTGGGTTCGGGAAGATTCCTTGGAAAAGGGAATGGCTACCCACTCCAGTACTCTTGCCTGGAGAATCCCACGGACAGAGGAGCCTGTCAGGCTACATAAAGTCCATGGGGTCACAAAGAGTCAGAACAGGACTGAGGGGCTAACACTACTACTACTGCTGTAGTCACGCGCTCCTGGAGACAAACTCACCCAGCAGGACAATGCAGATGGCGGGGTGCAGTTTATTACACTGGCGGGCCCATGGCAGAGTCTCCTCTTAGCCAAGGACCCCGACCGACTTTTGTGAACACCTTATGCACCTGAAGTGTACTGCTCAAGCCCACATTCCCAAATTCCTTAAACCTAGCCTGGAAAGTGTTAAAGGGAGATACAGTCAGGTTATAGCCATGATTCATAATCAGAAGGGTCAGCTGGTTATACACTGTAGCCTACACCAATGGACGCCATAAAGATTACAGAGGGAATTGACTACACAGGGGATTATCACATTTCTTTTGGCGATGGGAAATATTGGTATGGATCTGGTGTTTATTAGTTGGGAGGCCAGTTCGGCTGTAGGTATGTTATCCCCATGGCTACCAGGCACATCTTACTGAAAGTGCAAGATGGAGTTTCCTTCTTTTTCAAGACGGAGTCAGCTCGGCCTGTTCCTTTCCTCTCTACTACATACTAACTGCTAAATTTCTGACTCATTTGAAAATACCCTGACGCTGGGAAAGATTGAGGGCAGGAGGAGAAGGGGGTGACAGAGGATGAGATGGTTGGATGGCATCATCAACTCAATGGATGTGAGTTTGGGTAAACTCGGGGAGATGTTGATGGACAAGGAGGCCTGGTGCGCTGAGGTTCATGGGGTTGCAAAGAATCAGACACAACTAAGCGACTGAACTGAATTGAACTGAATTACTAATATGGTTATTTATGTCTGATTAAAAAGAAATTCTCCCTTACACCAAACAGAAGAATTGACTCATTTAATGCATTCCTTTGATGCTGTAAAAATGCTGTCTTATAGATCGTTTTGAGTGAAAAGTCAGTGAACAGCTATGGTTTTAAAGATGTCTTAAATATTGAGACTCCAAAGTCTTTCTTATAAGTTATTATATTTTTAAAATAACTTTTAATAAATGTACTAAATAATTTCCTTTGAGGAAGTTCAAGTGAAGAAATTCAAATGAACATTCTTTGATATGGGTACTAAGAACCTAATACAGCAAATTGATAAAAATAGCACCAGTGAGAAGTGGCAGAAGTAAAGGGGGACCCCAATAGTATGATACTATTACAAGAATAGAATTTTCCAAACATCAAATCAGACATATAATTAAACTATTTTAAATTTGTTCTCACTTAGAACACCTTAAAATCTCTGATAAAAGCAGATGAATCTCTTCTATATATACCACTGTAGATAAAACATTGCTGCTGCAGTATAGACATTTACTATGTAATGCAAATACTATGGCTTTCCACGTGGCTCAGTGGTAAAGAATCCACCTGCCAAGCAGGAGACTCAGGTTTGATCCCTGGGTCAGGAAGATCCCCTGGAGAGGGAAATGGCAACACACTCCAGTATTCTTGCTTGGGAAGTCCCATGGATAGAGGAGCTTGGAGGGCTACAGTCCACGGGTCACAAAGAGGTTCGATGCATGATACTGGATGCTTGGGGCTGGTGCACTGGGATGACCCCGAGGGATGGTACGGGGAGGGAGGAGGGAGGGGGGTTCAGGATGGGGAACACGTGTATACCTGTGGCGGATTCATGTTGAAGTATGGCAAAACCAATACAATATTTTAAGGTAATTAACCTCCAATTAAAACAAAACAAACAACAAAAAAAGAGTCGGACACAACTTAGCGACTAAACAACAATAAAAAATTAGATTCCACACTTTAGCCTCTTTGCATCAGAAAAGAGATCAGAGCACTTGCCAATTTAATACTATTTTTGGTCAAAGTAGGAGTGTTCGATGTCTCAAACTTAATCCTTAATTGGAAACATAATCTAATATGCACAGGATGTGAATAAAATCTTCAAAATTGGGCTTACGTGGCCAACAAATATTTGTTGAATTCTTTGCCAAACTACAATGACACAAGCCTCAGTGCCAGTCCCTTTAGCTTCTTTATGGAAAGAGTGATTGGTTTTCAGGTGTAGGACGCACACGTGGGGGTTACTTTCAATATGTGAATTTCCAAAGCATTAGAAGCAACAAAAAAGTCAGGGAGGCATATCCTGTGGATTTCCCTCCTTGACACAAAATTTGTAGGTCTTGATGTAGCTACGTTAATAAAATACTAGGTGTGTAATGGGTGAAAGCAATGTACTCCAGTACTCTTGCCTGGAAAATCCCATGGATGGAGGAACCTGGAAGGCTGCAGTCCATGGGGTCGCTGAGGGTCGGGCATGACTGAGCGATTTCACTTTCACTTTTCACTTTCCTGCATTGGACAAGGAAATGGCAACCCACTCCAGTGTTCTTGCCTGGAGAATCCCAGGGATAGGGGAGCCTGGTGGGCTGCCGTCTATGGGGTCGCACAGAGTCAGACACGACTGAAGTGACTTAGCACAATGGGTGGAAAGGAACACTTGGCTCTCAAACAAGCTTAGATTGGCTATATTTTCACAAATCAATGGTTTTTTTCTCATTAAAAGATAATACATTTTGGTAATGCTGGAGAAGCTAGATGCTAGAGAGGTGACTGCAGGGGATGAAGGAAAGCTATAGCAGCTGTCAGAACTGCAATTATTCCTAAGTGAACTTGGTTTGATAGAAGAAGTAACAGTCTTGCTGGGCTCAAATTGCTTCTCTATTTGACTATGCTTATCAGTAATTAGAAGGAAGTGTTGGAGGAAACCAAGGCCTGGGGAGATAGTTACCTGGTGCTGTCTTTCTATGACAATGAAACATCCAAGTGGAAAATCATCAGGCAGTTTTCCCTACGAGGTGCCAAATAAGCTATTTCAAGGTTATCCATAGCCAACACTTGGTTTTTCATGAATGTTTAATGTGAATCTATGCAAATCTGCAAGTCAATTTGAGAGCAATCATTTAATTAAAAGTAGGTATCTTACCTAAAAACCTGTGAAGTAGTACTAGTAAGTTAGTAACTAAGCACTTCTGGGAAATAATTTATTTAATTGTTTGTGTGTATCAATAAGAACAATCTAGACATAGCTCAAATCTTCTCACTTGCAGTTAGCTTTTTAAAAAAATCATATAACAAATTATCAATTACTTATGAATAGAAAGCATGGGAAAGGTTTGCTCAGTCCCTAGACAACCATAGCCTTGTCGCAGGACTGTTATAAAGATATTTCTTTTCTTCTTTTTAAAAAAATTAAGTCATTTTTCATACTAAAAATGCTCTCCTTCCTATTATATATCCTATTTTCTCACTAGCTTTCATTCCACTGCATCTGTTCTTTAAACTCATTGTGATTCAATGGGCATCATCTCTCAACTTTTTTCTGTTGTCATCCACATCTCTTATTAGTCCTTCTTCTCCAGTTTAATCACTCTAGTATATTCCATCACAACAACTACTACTTTCTTGTAATATTCTAAACATTACTGCCCCCAGTGTGCACTTCCATCCAGTCAACACTGCAGAACAATAACTCAGATGGGCCCAACCACCTCTTCACCATATTTAGGATAGTGAGTATTTGCTGATAGAGAAAAGTTTGTGATTATATAGACAGCTGATGTTATAATTATGTGCCCTCTAATTTTGATCAGCTTCTCAACTACATACAGAAATTCACATTCCCATTCCTAGGAGCTTTTTTTTTTTTTCAAGATTGTCTTTCAAATCTCAATTTTCATACTACTTTTCTCTCCAACTTACACAGTGTTCTTCTCAGATGTCCTCCTTCACATTCTAAACAAAGGAAGGTCTTCAGGTTCCTGTAGCATCTTATAGCAGAGCAACATCAAGAGCATCTTTTCCTCTCCTTCTAAAAATTTTATTTATTTATTTATTTTAGTTTTCATTGGGGTATAATTGATTTGTAGGGTATCAATGAACATATCTCAAAATAGAAATAGAGTTACAGATGTAAAAAAGCAAACTTATGATTACTAAGCAATTACTTATGATTATGAATACATGGGATATTAGGATTGACATATACATACTAGTATATATAAAAAAGATAACCAATAAGGACCTACTGTATAGCACAGGGAACTCTACTTAATACTCTGTAATAGCCTATATGGGAAAAGATATATATATAGCTGATCCACTTTGCTGTATACCTGAAATTAACATCCTTTCTTTTCTAATAGAAGAGGTATCTCATCTTTCGTAATTCCATCATTAATGATAAGACACCTTCGAATAAACAGTAAGTGAGACCATGGCTGATAGCAGTGACAGATTTATAGTCCTCAACAATGCTCAGGGCCCAACAGTTGACTTCCTTCTCCTCTTCAAAGAAAAATGTTTGAAAGGGATGTGAATACTCTTTTTCTCTATTTCTTCACCATCCATTCATATGTGTTAAACTACTGTGAAATGGCTTCCCACTGCCTGTATTTCACTGGAATTACTCTTTACAAGATTACCAGTGGACTACTAATTCATACATTGAAATGACTCTTTGAATTTCCTTTCTCAAGCTCTCTTCACCATTTGGCTCTTCCCCACTTCATGTCTTGCTTCCCTAGGATTCAGTTGTACCACTTTCTACTATCTTCTTCCTACTTCTTTGTTTAGTATATTATATATATATATATTTAGTATATATGTTTATTATATATATATATTTAGATTCTTCTTTCTTAAGTATTGATTCCCACAGGATCATGCTTTAGATCCTCTTATCTTACTCTATGACTCTCTATGGGGAATTTCATCTCTTCCTAGGGCTTCAATCATTTTTTCTTTCTAGCAGTTCTGTATACCCCTTTCAAACATTTTGGGTACAGTGGCTTTAGTAACAGGAGTATGTTGTTTTGATGTTGTGTTATTATTACATAATATAAAGTGAAAGAGGGAGCCAGAACAAGATTGATGCACTTTGTCAACGTTTCTTTTTCTTTTTGCGTGTGTTTTGTCCTGAAATCCACATTTCAGTGTGCAAGCTTCAGGCATTATGATGGAAGGAAGGAAGGGAAGATTTGAATTTTGCTTCTGCTTCACTGGCCATCAGTGTGCTCTTTCATATCTTTTTTAAAGGCCAAGGATTCAAGTTTCAGTTTGAACAGATTCTACATCAGAGGCAGAAATGGAGAAATAAGTTTCAACATTTTATTTGATTCAATGCTAATTTACAGTGTCTCTACTCTTCTAGATGTATCTCTTGAACTATCTCATTCACTCGATATTTCTTTCTCTGTAGAAAGGTAGATAGATAGATAGATATCTTCCAGTATATGTTTTATATATATACACATACTCTAAACTATATACTCACACACATGTATGCACAAACATCCGTGTTCGCAATCACACAGCGTATTACCTGGGTATCTTCATTTGCCTGTCACTAATGCACATTATATGCATCATGTCCCATAAGAACTGACTTCTAGCCTTCAATCCCCAACTTTTCCTCTTGTGTTACATTTCTCAGTGAATGACACCCCCATTTGCAACTCAGGTTTGGCACTGTGGCTGACATCTCTCTGCTCTCCAAGCCAGACCTTGAGTCCTGCCAAGGCTACTCTTACCAAATCTGTCTAGTGTTCTCTGCTCTGTTAATTTTATTCTGGACACCATCTTGTTGGCCACAAAAGTCTTTTTCTTCCAGTCCTTTTTCTCCACTAAAGTATTATCTACATCATGACTATAGTGATTTTTTTATAGCAAAAATCTGATTCTGGATAAGTGCGTGTCTGGATAAGCTGCCTGTCTTTTTGTCTGTGTGTCTTTCCAGCAATAGAGCTCATTTTCCTTGCCACTGAAAGGGTAAGTACTTTTCTCTATAGATCTAATTCAGTGCAAGTGGATTCTAAGGCCTACACTTGCAGCTGGTGGGGAAAATGACGAGGGAGTGAAAAGGTGTTAAGAAGCTGCTCCATTTTTGGTTTTAGGTCTTCACTGCTTGTCATAGGGAACCTTACTGTGCAGAACATTATACTATTCCATACGTTAGCCAGAGGCCACATTTAATTTTCATTGACTTATTTTGTCCTTAGCTAACTAAAACTCAGAGTAATGAGTGATTAGAACCCCAAACTCTCCAAATTTTCCACTTTGAATTTAGTTCTTAGGGATCTTTACATCTTAGAATTGTGGTAGAGAAAATTACCAGCTCATGTTCCCTACCTCAGAAATATCAGATTTAGCAAGCAAAATTATTTTATCTGACACTGTAAACCACATCTAACTCCCCCAAATCCTAAGGCACAAACTGAGTGTGACTATTAGCCTTTTTTCAGTCCTTCACGCTTCCTTTATTTCAACTATTCCTCCTATAGCTGAAACCATCATACTCTTTCTCAAATATCTTCAGTTCTCATTTTCTTGCTACCTGAATCATCATCCAAAGACATAATCTCTAATCTTGCTTAATGTTCTTTCTCAATGGCTCTCTCTGCCTCCAGGCTAATCTCATTACATTCCTTCCACTATGCTGCAACCAAAATACTTTCCTAAGTGCAAATCTAGTCTTATAATTTCATTCACCCTTCTGATTCAAACTCTTTATGTTGGCTCACAACTTCCTCTATCACATGAACTCTGTCCATGGATCTGTTCTAGGATCTTCTATCTACACTTTAGAGACGAAAGAGAAGAGCTGAAATTATTCAGTAGGTGTTGGGGGTGACACAAACATATTGCAGATCAAAGAAAAAATATGGGAGATAGAGAACTTGGCACATTGGAAGAGGTAACAAAAGGTAAATATCAATGGACAAGAAGCAAGGGAATTAGTTGGGTGATGAAAGAAAACAGTCACTAATTATCAGGCTTTACAACAAGAGATTTTCTTATTTCCTCTGGGAAACTTGTTACCAGCCTCGAAACACAGGTTAGGTGTCCGTATGCTTCCAGTGGAGTCTTGCACTTTTCCACTGCAGCATACACCACATTCTATCATGACTGACAGTGAAGCGCTCTGTTCCCCCCTTATCTTCTATACTTCATGAAGCTAAGGCCATATCTGTCTTGTTTATTTATCTTTAGTGCCTTGCACATTGGCTGTATCCTACAAGGTACTCAGGAAATATTTGCTAAATCACTAAATGAATGCATTTACTCATCAGGAAACAAATGTGATTATGATATTCTTTGCCTAAAATTTGTTTAGCTTGGGGCCTAAGAAAGCAGAGCCTGAGGCAAAAATATCTGCTATAATATAATTAGGAAATGCAACCACAGGCAAGCTTAAGTTAGGAAAAAGAAGAGTGAAGTGAGGAAAAAAAGGAGAGCCAATATGTGTATAAAAGCTAGCTACAACTTAGTAAGCAAGCATCTTAGTGTCTGCTTCTGAATTTCAGAGGCTGTATTATTTATGGGTTTCAGAGCCATTTGTCTAGGGAAATGAGTGGGGAAAATTTGTCTTTCATCTCTCTATTGCATTGGTGAAAGTTTTTCCCAGTATGACTCTTCAGTTTAGTTCAGTTCAGTTCATTTCAGTTCAATTCAGTCGCTCAGTTGTGTCCAACTCTTTGCAACCCCATGGACTGCAGCACACCAGGCCTCCCTGTCCATCACCAACTCCCGGAGTTTACCCAAACTCATGTCCATTGAGTCAGTGATGCCATTCAACCATCTCATCCTCTTAGTTAAAATATAATGGCCCTATTCTGAGCTCTGAATTTTACATAATCCCATATTATTTTCATTCTTTTGTGGCTGCACCTTCATGCACAAGTTTAGGAATACAAAGAACCTGGGATGCTTGCTCAAACAGAATGCCTGACCTCACAGAATGCATGACTGTCTTTTTAGACCACACACTGAGTACCTAGAATTCCAGAACTCTCTCTAAGAATTCTTCCAAGGCTTTCCTGGGTCACAAGATATTTCCTTAATTTGTTTTTTTTTTTTAATTTGTTTTATTTTGTTTTCCCCAGCCATACCACAGAATATGTGGAATTTAAGCTTTTTGTCCAGGGATAAAACTCATGCCCCCTGGAGTGGAACCATGGGGTCTTAACCACTCAACCATCAGGGAAGTCCTGGTAGTGTTTTCACTTTTAAGCCTGAAAATTGGCCAAGAAGCAGCTGATGGTGGAGTGTGTGTGTGAACCAGTCTTGAATGTGTGATTTGGGTGTTTATATAGGTACACACAAGGCCATTCATGGTGAAGGACCATGCCAGTGGTAGAGGGAGAAAGGGAGTGGATTTATGACAATGAATAGTCTCCTATGTTATTATGCTTTGAGAGCTTAAAATAAAAAATCCACAAGTAATTTGATATTTCTCCATCCAAAAGGTAGAGCCTATCCCCTTTTCTTTAATGTGGCTTGGATTTAGTAACTCACTTTTAATCAATAGAATGTGGCTGATTTGATGGTGTGTGGCTTCTAAGATCGGTACATAAAACACACTGTAGCTTCATCCTGGCTCCTTTGCTTGGACCGTTTGCTCTGGGAGAAGCCAGCTGCCATGTTGTAAGCACACTGAAGTAGCCCTATAGAGATATCTTTATGGCAAAGAACTGTGGCTTTTTTCTAAAAATCAGCAAAAATTTGAAGCCTTCTGTGAGCCATGAGAGTGAGCCATTTTGAAAGTGGCCATTCAGAGATGAATGAATAAAGAATCTGAAGTATATATATATATGTATATGAAGTATATATGTGTATATATACACACAATGGATTATTACTTAGCCAAAACAAAGAATGAAATAAGATAATACCATTTGCAGCAACATGATTGGACCCAGAGATTACCATACTAAGTAAAATAAATCAGAGAGAAAGACAAATATCATATGATATCACTTCTATGTGACATCTAAAGACAAAAAAGAAATGATCTGACCACCTTATACACAAAACAGAAATAGAGCCACAGACATAGAAAACAAATATATGGTTATCAAAGGGGAAAGGAGAAGGGGATAAATCAGGTGTTTGGGATTAACATATGTACACTGCTATATATAAAATAGATAGCCAGCAAGGACCTGTATGCACATGGGACTATACTCAGCATTTTATTATAATCTATAAGGGGAAAGAATCTGAAAAAGAATATATATGTGTATACACACACATATAAATTGAATCATTGTGCTGTACACGTAAAAATAATACAAAAAATATAGATTGTAAATATACACATACATCAACTATACTTCAATAAAGAAAAAAACAATTGGTAGTCCAAACAATGAGAGGAAACATATATCACTAATGGTAGGGATATAAAATCTGAGAACTCTTCATAGGGCATTGTGGCAATAAGAATCAAAAGCCTTAAGAAAGAAAGAAAGAGAATCCTCCAGCCCCAGTCAAGTTTTCAGATGGTTGCCCCTTAGCAGTCATCTTGAGTACAACCTTATGAGAGACCCTGAGTCAGAACCACACAACAAAGGTGCTTCTGAAATTCTTATTCATACTGTGATATAATAAAGTATTATATTTTATGTTGGGAAATTTGGGGGATGCAATTTGTTTTGAAAGCAAAAGATAACTGGTACATGAAGCTACAGATTCCTAAGCTTTTAGTCTCAAACTGACTTTTTAGATTTTTGTCGTGGGTAGAATGATGGATCATATTTTCTTTAACCGCTTGTTGCATTGATTTTTCAATTCTTAATATTTAGCATATTTAGATACCTGGACTGATGCATCAATTTATACTCTTGCTCTTTCATGATCACTCTAAACTTCCCCACCTTCGTAGGTCACACATGCAGTGGCAGCAGGCAGGTCCTGTGAAATGTTGTGCTTCAGTTGCAGTTGGAAGCCCTGGTGTGTGAGGCTGGAAGTACACAGTTCAGGCTGGAAACTGGATATGTTTATATGATCCTGCATAAAGCTGCTGTTCTAAACCCATGCAGAGTTGTTCTCTGAAGTAAGTAGTTGGGTTGGAAGAAAAGTGGCTAAGGGTCCCAGAGACAGCTCTGTCTAAATGGATCTGCAGTGGTGCAGAAGATGTGCCTGATTCAAAACACGTTAGTGGTTCCCCTTACTCTCTGAATAAAGTTTTAACCCCTGAAGATCTAGGTCTCTCTTAACTGTCTAACCTCATCTAATGGTGCTATTATGATCAAGTTCTAGGTGGCAGCTAGACAAAATGACTTCTTATTCCTCAAATGGCCACACTCTTTTTTCCTTCCACATCTTTGCGTATGTCCTTCCATGCTTCAGAAATATTCTTCATGCCTCTGCATTCCTTGTCCATAAACCCTCTCAGAAGTCCTCTGTGATCAATTCCTAACTCTTTTTGGAGCTCCTATTCATTCTCTAGGGCACTGCACTTATTTTTAATATCACATTATAAAGTAACTACAGGGTTATTTATCTGTACTTATATTCAAAGTGACTATAAACTCTGAGGATAGGAGTCACATCTTGTTAATTTTTGACTTTCTTGCGGCATATATAACACTTGGTACATGCCAGGATCAAATGCTATTTAGAGTATAAACTTTTAATGTCTCTATGAAATGATTCTATAGAAGGATCTGGATTATTAAAATTCCGGGGAAAATGACTGCATTTTGTTAAAAAAAAATAATACTTCGTAAAAAGTAATATACAACAAAAATGGTAATGAGCCAATTCATTATTAGTGTACAGGTCTGTTTTAAAAAGAACATCACTCAGAGGTACTAGAGATACCATAAACTGTAATGTAGCAATTACTATCTTAACTACAATACACAGTATAAATCAATGGTGGTAATAAATCTTGCCCAAATGACCAGAACATGAGCTAAAGCTCCCTTTGCAACACATATTTCTCTTTAGTTGATTCCATTCCCTTTAGGCTTGTGGTTTGTAAATAGAGGCTTTTAAGGACAAGAAAACCAAGTATTATTTTCCTTCAGTCTTCCAAAAATGGTCTCCCTAGGAGACCAGGAAGGCATAGTCTAGAAGCCACTACCTGTGGCTTCCAAGCATATTTGCAATGGAAAGCAAGAGACTATTGGAGTGATAATCCAGTAAAACAGAATTAGCTTTTCATCTTTGGTATGAATATTTTTAAATGTCTCAAAGTATGGCAAATCCTATATTTATTCTTTATGATTCTTGAGATGCCTGAAAGAAATTCAGTTCAGCTCAGCCACTCAGTCGTGTCCGACTCTTTGCGACCCCATGGACTGCAGAACGCCAGGCTTCCCTGTCCATCACCAATTCTTTGTGCTTGCTCAAACTCAGTTGCATTGAATCAGTGATGCCATCCAACCATCTCATCCTCTGTCATCCCCTTCTCCTCCCACCTTCAATCTTTCCCAGCACCCGGGTCTTTTCCAATGAGTCAACTCTTTGCATCAGGTGGCCAAAGTATTGGAGTTTCAGCATCAGCCTTCCAACGAATATTCAGGACTGATTTCCTTTAGGATGGACTGGTTGGATCTTGCAGTCCAAGGGACTCTCAAGAGTCTTCAACACCACAGTTCAAAAGCATCATTCTTCAGTACTCAGCTTTCTTTACAGTCCAACTCTCACATCCATACATGACTACTGAAAAACCATAGCTTTGACGGGATGGACCTTTGTTGGCAAAGTGATATCTCTGCTTTTTAATATGCTGTCCAGGTTGGTAATAGCTTTTCTTCCAAAGAGCAAGTGTCTTTCAATTTCATGGCTGCAGTCACCATCTGCAGTGATTTTGGAGCCCCCTAAGATAGTCTGTCACTGTTTCTATTGTTTCCTCATCTGTTTGTCATGAAGTGATGGGACCAGATGCCATGATCTTAGTTTTCTGAACATTCAGTCTTAAGCCAACATTTTCACTCTCCTCTTTCACTTTCATCAAGAGGCTCTTTAGTTCTTCACTTTCTGCCATAAGACTGGTGTCATCTGCATATCCGAGGTTATTGATATTTCTCCCAGCAATCTTGATTCCTGCTTGTGCTTCTTCCAGCCCAGCATTTCTCATGCTGTACTCTGCATGTAAGTTAAATAAACAGGGTGATAATATACAGCCTTTACACTCTCCTTTCCCTATTTGGAACCAATCTGTTGTTCCATGTCCAGTTCCAACTGTTGCTTCCTGACCTGCATACAGATTTTTCAGGAGGCAGGTCAAGTGGTCTGTTATGCTGATCTCTTCAAGAAATTTCCACAGTGTGTCGTGATCCATACAGTCAAGGCTTTGGCATAGTCAATAAAGCAGCAGCAGATGTTTTTCTGGAACTCTCTTGCTTTTTCGATGATTCAGCAGATGTTGGCAATTTGATCTCTGGTTCCTCTGCCTTTTCTAAAACCAGCTTGAACATCTGGAAGTTCATGGCTCACATATTGCTGAAGTCTGGCTTGGAGAATTTTGAGCATTACTTTACTAAAGGGTGAGATGAATGCAACTGTGTGGTAGTTTGAGCATTCTTTGGCATTGCCTTTCCTTGGGATTGGAATGAAAACTGACCTTTCCCAGTCCTGTGGTCACTGCTGAGTTTTCCACATTTGCTGACATATTGAAGGCAGCACTTTCACAGCATCATCTTTTAGGATTTGAAATAGCTCAGCTGGAATTGTATCACCTCCACTAGCTTTCTTCACAATGATGCTTCCTAAGGTCCACTTAACTTCACATTCCAGGATGTCTGCCTCTAGGTGAGTGATCACACCATCGTGATTATCTAGGTCGTGAAGATCTTTTTTCTATAGATATGTGTATTCTTGCCACCTCTTCTTAATATCTTCTGTTTCTGTTATGTTCTTACAATTTCAGTCTTTATTGGGTCCATCTTTGCATGAAATGTTCCCTTGGTATCACTAATTTTCTTGAAGAGATCTCTAGTCTTTCCCATTTTATTGTTTTCCTTTATTTCTTTGCATTGAATGCTGAGGAAGGCTTTCTTATCTCTCCTTGCTATTCTTTGGAACTCTGAATTCAAATGGCTCTATCTTTCCTTTTCACTTTTCTTCTTTTCATGGCTATTTGTAAACTCTCATATTGAGTGCAGCACTTTCACAGCATCATCTTTTAGGATTTGATATAGCTCAACTGGAATTCCATCACCTCTACTAGCTTTGTTCAGAGTGATGCTTCCTAAGACCTACTTGACTTCACATTCCAGATGTCTGGTTCTAGGTGAGTGATCACACCATTGTTGTTATCTGGGTCATGATGATCTTTTCTGTATAGATCTTCTGTGTATTCTTGCCACCTCTTCTTAATATCTTCTACTTCTGTTAGGTCCATACCATTTCTATCCTTTATTGTGTCCATCTTTTCATGAAATGTAATGTGGTCCACCTGATAAGGGAGTGACAAACCTCCTTAGTAGTCTTGCCTTGATAATCCCATGAACAGTATGAAAGAAAGTGCAAATATCCAAAACCAGCATGTTTAGTTTTCTGAGAATTTGTAATCAGCTTTACAAATGGCTATTCTTGGAGAAGACAGTGATCTTTTAATAGCAAGCAAACAACGATAGAGCTCAATTCCAAAAATTTAGCAAGTGTTGATATAAAACATCATTATTTTTCTCCTGGTCCAAATAAATTGACTTAAACATTGAAATCCGGAAGAAACATGGTATTCAGTTGTATTTTTCTTTGCTTAAACAAATAACTACACATCTCATCTTTTCATGACAGTATTCCAAGTAAGTTTTCATTAACTCTCAGTATAGTAATACCATGAATTCTGTGATCTGTAACTCTATTCCTTTTCTCTAGTGGCATTTCCAATGAACATATCAACGTCTTCACACTAGAAGAGAATACAAGCTGATGCCAAATGTTAATTTCAGTGGAGTTCCTTCTGTGAGTTGACATTATAGTGGACACTGGAATCTATCCTTTCTGTAGTTCTATAAGTACTGTACTGAAAATAGATTTAAATAGAAGCATCTGAATTATTATCAGTACTGAATATCTTGTCCTAATTTAATCCAACTGTTTAACTATTTTCCTATTCTCTTATTTACTGTTTTCCTATTTCCTTCATTTATTGTTATGAAAAATAAATTAAATTATTAGACTATTTAAACTTATTTTATTTATTTTACTTTGGTGTACCTGTTTTTCTTTTTTTCCCTTAAATTTACTAGTGACCCATTTCAGTTGAAATTTGATGGAAAATAGCTTTCACTTATTTGAACAACAAATGGAACAATGAAGAATTCCTAGTAGTAGTAATAACATCTATGGCTAGTCAGTTGTAGGGAAATTATTAAAGTAATGTGTAAGAATTAAGTTGTAACAGACTTAAGCTTATATCCTCAGCAAACCACAGATGTAGATGAAGCAATGAAATCCAGCAATGTGACTAATTTAGTCTCTGTGTCTTCCATAGCCTCATTTATTAAATGAATGCTTTAAATCTATCTTGATTATCCAAAGTCAAGCATCTTTCAATGAATCGTTAATGAATCTTGTATTCTAGGAAGGGGAGGGAAGAAAATTTCAAATGCTAGCGCAAACAGGCATTAATGTTGTCATTCTTTGTAGTGGAGTGAATCACATCCTTTTATACTCTCAGCATTCTTCCAGTAAATAATCAATGTAAGTCACTCTCTCCCTGGGATGTAACTAAAAGCCTGCCACCAAAAAACAAGGTTGTTTTATGTGCAGATATATTCTCCACGGAATAAACAATCCTCTCTCTTCCCTCTGCCAGTCACAATAAGAGGGTCCTAACCTGATTGTAGGTGCAGTAATACACCTGCCGTGAGAAAGGACATTTTGATGCATAGAACACTGAAGACTTTTCCTATGTTGGCTTGAAACAGAGGCATTTAATTTGTTATCATTTCAATTATCTTGCCCCAAATGTGTGCATTTAACTGAAGTATCAGTGTAAGGAGGAGCTAGAAAAGTGTAATTTCTTGAAATCTCTATTGTATCCAAATGGCTGGTGTGAGCTCATTGGCAGAATTAAGAAAATCAGACAGGAAATTTTTCAGAACATATTCTGCAAGATACATTGGGTTGAACTGACTGTCCTCCTTTTCTTGCCACTTCACTGCACTAGTGAGAGAGATTCTATGTGAGACAGCACACTTTGATTTTATGATGACAGTGTAGAAAATCGCTAGGGGACTTTGACTGCCAAAGCCCTTAAGACCTCCCCGACATGACCGATAAAAACACTGATCAGTGAACCAAGAGATAACAGACAGGAACCTCCAACACAAATAGACCTTCGTGGAGTTCATGGTAGTATCTTAAGAGGTCAGCACTGCTGAAGTGACTAATTAAAAAATATGCCCGATTATGCACCTCAGAACATGTAATTTTACAAAAGGAAACCTAAAAGGTTTTTAAAAGGTGGTTTTGCAATGTTTAGATAGGCTTTGGTTGTCTATTGATTTTACTAACATTGATTTTTAAAATATTTATTAATCTATTAGTTTTCCATGAAATATGGTTGGATGGCATCACCGATTCAATGGACATGAGTTTGAGAAAACTCTGGGAGATGGTGAAGGATAGGGAAGCTTGGTGTGCTGCGGTTCATGAGATTGCAGAGTCAGACACAGCTTAGCAACTGAACAATAACAACTCCAAAGGGAAAATATAATGATAAGCCTCTGTCAATGTGCTTAGTCTCTCTTTGCCAAATGTAAATATTCAGGACCTGTCCTCCTCTTGCTCCCACCTCCTTGACTTTCTACGCCACCTCAGTTATATATGACAGAAGCGTCTCTGTTCATGTTTAACATATTTGTATTCTTTTGTTAGTTCTTGATCTGGTTGAAATTTACCCCATATGTTGTATTCATTTTTTTCATTTCACTATTTCCTTAGTAACATTTTAAGATATTTATATTAGAAAGGATACTGTAGGTCATTTACTCCTATAACTCCCTTGGAACACTGAGAACCACAGAGGAAGTATATTTCAATAACACATTCCTGTTATAGGGAGAATCTGAGACTCAACCTCAAGTTTTCTTATTTCTTGCAATAGAGGAAGCTCTGAATACCTGGTCTCAGGACTCAGGTCTGTCTCTTCATCTCTCTAAATCTCTTTTCTGCCTTTACAAAATAGGAGGAGTAGCAGCTATTTTGCACACTCACAAAAATATGCAGAGGATGATGTGAGATGATAGATGTGACCACGTGGAATAAAGGTAGATGGTGGTGGGGTATTTGCAACATTTAAATGGAAAAGCAGATGAGATGAGTGAATGCTGCCAGGAAAGCCTCGCCACTCTAGATGGAATAAAGGTAGATGGTGGTGGGGTATTTGCAACATTTAAATGGAAAAGCAGATGAGATGGGTGAATGCTGCCAGGAGGGCCTCACCGCTGTCTCCCGCATCACTGCTGCATCGCTGAGCTGAGCTAACTTCGGGGAATTTCTGTGGTGGAAAGTCTGGCGATCTGAATTAGAAACCTGATTTTGCAAGTAAAATGTTTGAGGGTAGATCATTTTCTCATGCATAAGCACTCATTAATTAGGTAGTTGGTGACAAAGCAGAAAAACTGTCAATTCAGAAAAGTAATTTGTGCATGAATGTGTGTGCGTGCGTGCGTGCCAAGTTGCTTCAGTCGTGTCCGACTCTTTGTAATCCTATGGACTGTAGCCTGCCAGGCTCCTCTGTCTTTGGGATTCTCCAGACAAGAATGCTGGAGTGGGTAGCCATGCCTTCTTCCAGGGGTTCTTCTTGATCCAGGAATCAAACTCGAGAATCTTATTACTCCTGTATTGGCAGGCAGGTTCTTTACCACTTGCCATTATTGTTCAGTTGCTCAGTCGTATACAAATCTTAGTGACTCCATGGACTGCAGCATATCAGTCTTCCATGTCTTTCATTATCTCCTGGAGTTTGCGCAGACTCATGTCCATTGAGTTGATGATGCCATCCAACCATCTCATTCTCTGTCACCCCCTTCTCCTTCTGCCCTCAATCTTTCTCAGCATCAGGGTCTTTTCCAATGAGTCAACTCTTTGTCTCAGGGGGCCAAAGTATTGGAGCTTCAGCACCTGTCCTTCCAATGAATATTCTGTGTTGATTTTCTTTAGGATTGACTGGCTTGATATCTCTGCTGTCCAGCGGACTCTCAAGAGTCTTTTCCAGCACCACAGTTTAGTTCAGTTCAGTCGTTCAGTCATTTCCGACTCTTTGCAACCCCATGAACTGCAGCACATCAGGCTTCCCTGTCCATCAGCAACTCCTGGACCTTGCTCAAACTCATGTCCATTGAGTCAGTGATGCCATCCAACTATCTCATCCTCTGTCATCCCCTTCTCCTTCTGCCTTCAGTCTTTCCCAGGATCAGAGTCTTTTCCAATGAGTCAGCTCTTCACACCAGGTGGCCAAAGTATTGGAGTTTCAGCTTCAACATCAGTCCTTCCAATGACTCTTCAGGAGTGATTTCCTTTAGGATTGACTGGTTGGATCTCCTTTCAGTCCAAGGGACTCTCAAGAGTCCTCCCCAACACCACAGTTCAAAAGCATCAATTCTTTGGTGCTCAGTTTTCTTTATAGTCCAACTCTCACATCCATGCATGACTACAGGAAAAACCATAGCCTTGACTAGACGGACCTTTGTTGGCAAAGTAATGTGCTGTCTAGGTTGGTCATAACTTTTCTTCCAGGGAGCAAGCATCTTTTAATTTCATGGCTCCAGTCACCATCTTCAGTGATTTTGGAGCCCAATAAAATAAAGTCTCTGTTTCCATTGTTTCTCCATGTATTTGCCATGAAGTGATAGGACCTGATGCCATGATCTTAGCACAACGTTATTTTAGCACCACAGTTGAAAAGTTTCTTGGGTCCTCAGACTTCTTTATGGTGCAATTCTCACATCCATACATGATTACTGTAAAAACCAAAGCTTTCACTATATGGACGTTTGTTTGCAAAGTGATATCTCTGCTTTTGAATGCACTGTCTAGAGTTGTCACATGTTAATTCCAAGGAGCAAATATCTTTTAATTTCATGGTAGCCTCTTTGTGGCAAAGTTTAAAATTTGTCATTTCAGAAAGGTAACTCGTGCTGGCATCTAATTTGAAGCACTATATTAATAAAACTGGCATATTCTCTTTAGAAGCAGAATCACACATGAAATGAAATTGTAATCCAATGATTTCCAAATGGTCATGCAATCAAAGTAAAGGGAATCAGTTAAATAATTCAAATGTTCAATCACATCAAATGTGGATAAATAGCCCTTTGGCTCTACTTCCATGAATAACAAACAATAAGAACAAACATTTATTAAGCACTTACTACGTGCCAAACATTATGCTAAATGTTTTGTAAAATTACCTCATGGAATATTTACAGCCCTCTTAGGGATGGAATGGGTTTCCTGGATAGCATGTAAATAATCTGCCTGCAATGCAGGAGACACGAGAGATGTGTGTTTGATCCCTGGGTCAGGAAGATCCTCTGGAGGAGGAAATGGCAACCCGTTCCAACATTCTCACCTAAAAATCCCATGGACAGAGGAGTCTAGCAGGCTACATTCCATGGGGTCACAAAGAGACAGGATTGAGCAACACAGCACACAAACATTTAAATCTTAGGCATCAATGTATACTCGTCGTAGATTGTCTTTGTTCTATAATTATTGCAATGGTATAAAACTACTAGGCACAGAGCACCCTCCGTACACTAATTTTGCAGAAAAGGAATCAAGACTTAAGGAGATTAGTTGTCTGTTCCCTCTCCTTGATGGTCACTTCCAGGAGTTCTTTGAAAACCTTAGGGTTGCTTCCACCACCAAAACTGCACTTGCCCTTCCCTCTGCCTGAATTGCCCTTCTCCTAGAAGTCTTCAAGGCTATTTCCTAGTCTTCTTTCAAGTTTTTGACTCCAAAGTCATTGTCTCCCTGAATCTTTTTCCTCGCTGAAATCTAAATTTTCTAATCAGTCACATCCATTTTGTATACCTCAAACCTACTCTTTTTCTCAAGGTACTTATTAGTAGTAAACATAGTATATAGTAAACCAATATCGTTTTATTGTCTGTCTCTCCTAATACTAGCTCCGTGAGGATTTTTAATTTTCCCACAGTACTCCATCTCCAATAGCTCCCTGTCTGACTAGGTGAATCTTCAGTAAATACTAATTGAATTACTGACTGAAGCCACTGTCTAAGGTGATGACTTGAATGGGGAATTCATCCAGGCCATTAAATGCTCTTTACTCACTCTTCAGCAACAGAAAGGACCAGCATTAGTGATAGTGCTTGTGTGACCCTCCTTAGGCTATAAATGCTTCCCTTATTGACTAATTTGCCATCTATTTAATGCTTTTTTCTTTAACATTTTCAATCCCCTCTTATACTCAGAATCAGCCTTTAAGGGTACTGTTGTCAGAAAATGCTGTCATAAAGAGATAATTTAATGGATGCAATTAACATAAAGAAAACCATTTAAATGAGGAATCAAATTTTCACTGGAATTGTGAAAAATTATATTCTTAGACCTTAAAATTTATAATAAATTTATTTTATCTTTTATGTAACAAAATGTCTCTTATAATTGTCAATATGTGTGATCTATAATAATAAAATAAATCACAAGATGTTTCTTGTAAAAATCATGACGATACTCTGATATAATGATAGTTTTTACTTTATTTGGACTTTGGCTATAAGTAGATTCATTTTTATAAATGCATTTGTGAGTTTAAATATTTTTCTCAAGGTCTTGTTTTAATTTCTTAATATCTTAATTGTTTTGGGTTATCATTCTATTTTTTGTTTTGTTTTAACTCATTCAGCTGCCAAACCTCATCTCTGATATCATGTTCAAAGATTTCATGAAATCTTTTATTTTCTTTTATTTATTTTATTTGTGGCTTCTCTGGTGGCTCAGATGGGAAAGAATCTGTCTGCAATACAGGAGATCCAGGTTTTACGTGGAACCAGGTTTGATCCCTGGAACCATTTGATACCTGGGTTGGAAAGAACCCCTGGAGAAGGGAATGGCTAACCACTCCAGTATTCTTGTGTGGAGAATTCCATGGACAGAGGAATCTTGTGGGCTACAGTCCATGATGTTGCAAAGAGCTGGACAGAACTGAGTGACTAACATGTTTTGAAATGTTTTGTTATCATCCTTTTTTTTGTTTTGTTTTTAACTCATCCAACTGCCAAACCTGAATGGTCTAGTGGTTTTCTCCACTTTATTCAATTTCAGTCTGAATTTGGCAATAAGAGGTTCATGATCTGAGACACAGTCAGCTCCCAGACTTGTTTTTGCTGACTGTATAGAGCTTCTCTATCTTTGGCTGCAAAGAATATAATCAATCTGATTTCAGTGTTGACCAGCTGGTGATGTCCATGTGTAGAGTCTTCTCTTGTGTTATTGGAAGAGGGTGTTTGCTACGACCAGTGCGTTCTCTTGGTAGAACTCTATTAGCCTTTGCCCTGCTTCGTTCTGTACTCCAAGGCCAAATTTGCCTATTACTCCAGGTGTTTCTTGACTTCCTACTTTTGCATTCCAGTCCCTATTAAAAAGGACGTCTTTTTTGGGTGTTAGTTCTAGAAGATCTTGTAGATCTTCATAGAACTGTTCAAATTCAGCTTCTTCACTGTTACTGGTTGGGGCATAAACATAGATTACTGTGATAGTGAATGGTTTGCCTTGGAAACGAACAGAGATCATTCTGTCAGTTTTGAGACTGCATCCAAGTACTGCATTTCAGACTCTTGTTGACTATGATGGCTACTCCATTTCTTCTAAGGGGTTTCTACCCGCAGTAGTAAATATAATGGTCATCTGAGTTAAATTCACCCATTCCAGTTCATCTTAGTTCACTGATTCCTAGAATGTTGAGGTTCACTCTTTCCATCTCCTGTTTGACCACTTCCAATTTGCCTTGATTCATGGACCTAACATTCCAGGTTCCTATGCCATATTGCTCTTTACAGCATCGGACCCTGCTTCCATCATCAGTCACATCCACAACTGGGTGTTGTTTTTGCTTTGGCTCCATCCTTTCATTCTTTCTGGAGTTATTTCTCCACTGATCTCCAGTAGCATATTGGGCTCCTAATGACCTGGGGAGTTTATCTTTCAGTGTCCTATCTTTTTGCCTTTTCATACTGCTCATGGGGTTCTCCACACAAGAATACTGAAGTAGTTTGCCATTCCCTTCTCCAGTGGACCACATTCTGTCAGAACTCTCCACCATGACTGGGCCCTCTTGGGTGGCCCCACACAACATGGTTTAGTTTCATTGAGTTAAACAAGGCTCTGGTCCATGTGATAAGATTGACTAGTTTTCTGTGATTGTAGTTTCAGTCTGTCTGCCCTTGATCCCCTCTCTCAGACCTAAATCAAAGCCCTTATGACTATACAGTGGAAGTGAGAAATAGATTTAAGGGACTAGATCTGATAGACAGAGTGCCTGATGAACTATGGACTGAGGTTCATGACATTGTACATGAGACAGCGATTAAGACCATCCCAAAGAAAAAGAAATGCAAAAAAGCAAAATGGCTGTCTGAGGAAGACTTACAAATAGCTGTGAAAAGAAGGGAAGTGAAAAACAAAGGAGAAAAGGAAAGATATACCCATTTGAATGCAGAATTCCAAAGAATAGCAAGAAGAGATAAGAAAGCCTTGATCACTGATCAATGCAAAGAAAAAGAGGAAAAAACCTAGAATGGGAAAGACTAGAGATCTCTTCAAGAAAATTAGAGATACCAAGGGAACATTTCATACTAAGATGGACATAATAAAGGATGGAAATGGTATGGACCTAACAGAAGCAGAAGATATTAAGAAGAGGTGGCAAGAACACATAGAACTGTACAAAAAAGATCTTCATGACCCAGATAATCACGATGGTGTGATCACTCAACTAGAGACAGATATACTGCAATGTGAAGTCAAGTGGACCTTAGGAAGCATCACTACGAACAAACTTAGTGGAAGTGATGGAATATTAGTTGAGCTATTTCAAATCCTGGAAGATGATGCTGTGAAAGTGCTGCACTCAATATGCCAACAAGTTTGGAAAACTCAGCAGTGGCCACAGGACTGGAAAACGTCAGTTTTCATTCCAACCCCAAAGAAAGGAAATGCCAAAGAATGCTCAAACTACCACACAATTGCACTCATCTCACATGCTAGTAAAGTAATTCTCAAAATTCTCCAAGCCAGGCTTCAGCAACATGTGAACCTTGAACTTCCAGCTGGATTTAGAAAAGGCAGAGGAAACAGAGGTCAAATTGCCAACATCTGCAGGAACATCAAAAAAGCAAGAAAGTTCCAGAAAAACATCTACTTCTGCTTTATTGACTATGCCAAAGCCTTTGACTGTGTGGATCACAATAAACTGTGGAAAATTCTGAAAGAGAGGGGAATACCAGACCATCTGACCTGCCTCTTGAGAAACCTATATATAGGTCAGGAAGCAACAGTTAGAACTGGATATGGAACAACAGACTAGTCCCAAATAGGAAAAGGAGTACCTCAAGTCTGTATATTGTCACCCTGCTTATTTAACTTCTATGGAGAGTACATCATGAGAAACTTCATCATGAGAAACTGGACTGAACCACCTTCATTCTATTTTATTTTAATTGTATTCTATTCTATTTTAATTGTATTATTGTGTATGTGCTAAACTTCACCATGCTGGGCTGGATGAAGCACAAGCTGGAATCATGATTGCCAGGAGAAATATCAATAACCTCAGATATGCAGATGACACCACCCTATGGCAGAAAGTAAAGAGCCTCTTGATGAAAGTGAAAGAGGAGAGTAAAAATGTTGGCTCAACTTTTAAAAAAGAAAGCTCAACATTCAGAAAATTAAGATCATGGCAACTGGTCTCATCATTTCATGGCAAATAGATGGGGAAACACTGGAAACACTGGCTGACTTTGTTTTTCTGGGCTTCAAAATCACTGCAGATGGTGATTGCAGGCATAAAATTAAAATTACTCCTTGGAAAGAAAGTTATGATCAACCTAGATAGCATATTAAAAAGTAGGACATTACTTTGCCAACAAAGGTCTGTCTAGTCAAGGCTATGGTTTTTCCAGTGGTCATGTATGGATGTGAGAGTTGGACTATAAAGAAAGTTGAGTGCCGAAGAATTTATGCTTTTGAACTGTGGTGTTGGAGAAGATTCTTGAGAGTCCCTTGGACTGCAAGGAGATCCAACCAGTCCATCCTAAAAGAAATCAGTCCTGGGTGTTCATTGGAAGAACTGATGTTGAAGCTGAAACTCCAATACTTTGGCCACCTGATGAGAAGAGCTGACTCATTTGAAATTTTCAGACCCTGATGCTGGGAAAGATTGAGGACCGGATGAGAAGGGGATGACAAAGAATGAGATGGTTGGATGACATCACTGACTCAATGGACATGGGTTTTAGTGGACTCCGGGAGCTGGTGATGGATAGGGAAGCCTGGCATTTTGCGGTTCATGGGGTTACAAAGAAGCCTGGCATTTTGCGGTTCACACGACTGAGCGAGTGAACTGAACTGGACTAAACCACCAAACCTCATTTCTGATATTATGTTAAAAAATATAATGAAATCCTTCATTCTATTTTAATTGTATTATTGTATATGTGCTAAGTCACCTCAATTCTGTCTGAATCTTTGTGACCCTGTAGACTGTAGCCTGCCAGTTTCCTCTGTCCATGGGATTCTCTAGGCAAGAATACTGGAGTGGCTTGCCATGCTCTCCTTCAGATAATCTTCTCAACCCGGGTACTGAATCCGCACATCCTGCTTTGCAGGCAGATTCTTTACTGCTGAGCTACCTGGGAAGTCCCATTACTACTATTTGTACTATATTTGTATTACTGTATTGCCGGGGTCCAGCCCCGGTGGATCCAGGGAATTCGAAGGGTGGATGGCGTTGGCATGGAAAGACGTTTATTGATTGATATGATTAGATTAAGAAACTATAGTGTAGTAGGAAGATTAAGTGGAGGAAGAGGGCTGAATAGCTTGGTTTATGCGGGAGACCAATAAAATTCCAGACAAGGAATTTGCACCATCTACGTTGGGCCACTGGCGCCCGCTTGAATATCTAAGGGTGCCTTGCCTTAAGCTCCCTTTCGCGCGGGTCTTAACAGCCAGGGCAAGTAAGTAGACCTGGCGAGCCTCCGTGCCTCAGGTGGAGATTCAGCCTGAAATTAAAGTAAAGAGCAGAGAGAGGGAAAGGGAGAGAAGAAGAGAGAGAGAAAGACACGGGGGGAGCCAGATTCCCAAGAAACCAGGCCGAGAGACTAGTTCGAGAAACTGGTCCGAGAAGCTGGCCCCTGGCCCCATCCTTTATTGTTCAGAAGGCCTTTTATACTTTTGATAAAACATGGATATCAATGGGTAACACAAAATTATGTACCGTTTGCAACCCAGATTCTTTCCGTATATCATTTTGTATACAAAAGGTATCAGGTGATTTACATTATCTTCTGGCCAAGAGGCTTGTTAACACTTTTTGGCTCTCTTCCTTAATGAATGTTAATTTTGTTTCCCCTGAAGTGTTTTTCTTTAATCTGCATCTCCTTAAAGCATTAAAGTTACATCTCTATAGAACAAAGGTGCAGTGGGTTATAACAAAGAAGGTACTTAACTCAAAGATCTCATGTTTCTACTACTTGTTTTTCTATATACCAACTATATCTAAAAATAAAGGATATGAAAATTTAGCAGCAAGCATTGACTCAACAAATGAAACTTTTAATCAGTCCTATTCTAAAGATTTTGACTCCTCAGAAGCCCCTACATTCCTAGGATGTTTTAAGCTTCCTGTGCCTCCTGCGGTCAGGAGGCCTCAAACAATCACATGCGCAGCTGTACGAGTCCTGCAGGCAGGCTAGAAAGCCATCGGAGGGGTTTTTGGATTGAAACACTCTTTCAAATGCAGAAGACTAAAGCCCTGAATTGACTTTTTCCAGAAAATGTCAGAAGAGTGGAAAAGAAGAGCACAAAAGCCGGCAGATTTTTGTTGGGGTACATGCTTAGGAATTTCCAGAGAGGTCCCTGAAGTCTGAGCATGCCTTGCGTATGTCAGCTTCCTTCCTCATGACCTTGTCACCGGCGGGATTCCTCACACTGGCTCCCGGCACTGTATATTAACAGATGTTCGTCAGAGGTGGGACAAACAAGGAGAGCAGCAGAATTAAGGACCAAAGACTGTTTTAAGCATATTAGTAAAAAAAAGAAGATTTTAACCTTAGCATTCATTTTCAAAGTGTGGCTGATTTGTTGATGAGTATTCTAAGAAAAATACCATTCCCTTTATGATTCCTCATGAAGTTTTAAAAGAGGAACTCAGAAGTGTTATTATTTAGGGTAGGACTATGCTAAGAGTTTTATAGGTACATTACTCCCCACAGCAGTTTGGTAATAGGGATACTGAACCTCAATACTTAGCTACTAAAATGGAAAACATTGTCATTGCAACTCCCCCACAAATTCCTGGTCCTGTCAACACAAAATTGTGCTTTTAAATAGACAAAGCTATCAATGAATTTTAATTAGCCTATGGTTTTATGTCATTGACCAATTTTTAACAGTTGGTCATAATGAAAATAGCAGAGGGATTGGCCCTTGAATACCTACCTCCCGTTCAAGACCTGCCTCCCTCATCTCTCTGAGTCTCAGTTTCCTTCTGTATAAACTGAGTATAACAACTTCATGCTGTGACTGAATGAAACTCGGAGAGACAATGCATGTAAAATAGTAGGGGAAATTATATATATATGTCATTATGCAAAGATTAACTCCAGATAAAACATCAAAGTTTCTCTGGTGGTTCAGACGGTGAAGAATCTGCCTGCAAAGCAGGAGACCTGGGTTCCATCCCTGGGTCAGGAGGATCCCTTGGAGTAGGGAATGGCAATCCACCCCAGTATTCTTGCCTGGAAAATTCCAAGGACAGAGGAGCCTCGAGGGTACAGTCCATGGGTTCACAAAGAGTCTGATAAGACTGAGCTACTAACACTTTACTTTACAAAACAACTTAGCCTGGATGTTAAAATCTACTTGAAAATAAAGTTCTGTAGCATATCCACCTAATAGAGATTGCCTGCTCATTGTTTGGCAATTTGAAAATTGAAGGAATGAAAATAGCACTTGAATTGTTCAGATATTTTTACCTGCAGACACTATGTAACTGCAAATTCACATTGGCTTAAAAAATAAGGGCATTCGTTATTTTATACAAGAGGTAGGAAGATGAGGAGAGTATGCAAGGACTCTGTTTCTACCTCACATTAATCCTGGACTCTGACCTAACTTTAGGGCTTCATCCTTCAGTATGGGAGCAGGATAAAAATTCTAGAAATCACACTTGGCCACAAACATCAAGCAAGGATATTCCTGCCTCAGGGCCTTTAAACTTAATATTCCTTCTGCTAGAGATAACTTTCCATTGTGGCTAGTCTCCCCAGTGTAGTCATTTCTGTTTAAAAATCACTCTAATGAAAAGTATATTTTATCTTGCCTATGTGGGCACTTTTTCATACAAAGATTATTCATAAATTTTAGAAAATATTCAATTTATTAAAGTTGTTGCTTTCTTAAAATCACATTTTTTAACATTTCCAACATACCTATTTCATTATACTGTTTTTAAGACTAGTGATTTTAATAATTATCTTTAAAAAACATTGATGTATGTTTGCTTAAGTGCCTTTGTTAAGTTCCTTTAGATATTTAAACTGTATTTACAAATTTTATATATTTAATTTACTCAAGCATTATGTCTATTTACCTTACATAATAAGTACTTCCAAAGTAAAATAAATCTTATAACTTAAATCAAAAGTCAGAGGAATGACTAGTCACTCTGATAGGCCAAGTTCTTTTTAATATTACTTACATAACCAAATCTTTAAATATATAATCAAATATGCGCATATTTCTTAATATAAAATATTAAGCAAATGAGTTGATTTTATTGTTACAAATATCCTTACTTCAATGCCGATCTACTGAAAGTTCAAAATTGACTACGTAAGAAAATATATGTCACATATTCTTCAGAACCTTTCCAAAAATTTCCAAGTAATTTTAAGGTCATTCTCTTAGCTTAGAAGCCTAAAGTAACTAAATTGTAATAAAATCTGTTCACAACCCATGGCAAGGATTTCATGACAGTGAGGAAAATGTGACCAAATAGCGGTTTCTTTTACTTTTGTATAATATCATCATTAACTTTAAAGTGATATGAGTCCATAATCCCAATCTAAAAGTTTGTATTATTTGAGTTAATTTTCTTTTTGCTTATCTCTTGAGACATGCAAATCTTTATCATCTAAATGTAAATATCATTGTTCAGAACAGAATTGTACATTCTTTTCATATATCCTTATCTCTTAGCATTACAAAACATTTACAGTCATCAAAAGAATATCTAATTGTATTTTAGTTTTTTCAGTCACACAGTCTATGTCACATAACATAATGGATATCTGTTGATCACATTTATTGTAGACAACATCTTTCCTACATTTCTCTTTATTATTATACCTGGCTTTATATTTTTCATAGCACTTTTCATTCCCAGAGATATTATTTATTGGTTGATTTATGTTCATTTTATTTGTCTCTTTCCTCTAAAATAGAAGCTCTATGAAAAGTGGTGACTTGTATTTTCTCTTGTATCCTCCAGACCTTGAAAAGTGCCTGACACATAGGAGGCATTCAACAATGATTGTTGAATAGATGCGTGAATAAATGAAGAGGTCAGACATGCATCTCATGCCCACTTTACACCTGGTAGAGAGAATCACTGCCACAAGTGCACAACTGTCTTAAGAATAATAGGTTCCCAGGAGCTGGAGATGATTGTATTTCCTGATTATCATAGGTGCTAGAAAATGTGAAACACAATTCTGTAGGTAAACAAGTAGAAATAGTCCACTTAAAGATTCTGATAATCACCTTTGGAAAGGAAGATGAAGGAGGCAGAAACTGTTTTAATTAGGGTGACAAAACACAATAACAGAAGAGTTCGAGAGAAAGGTTTTTTTGTTTTTTTATTTTTTCTCTTAAAGAGTTTGGAGCATTCCAGAAAGCCTCAGAGGAGAAAATCACATGAACATTCGATCTTACCATGCCCTCTATAGTAAAGAATGTCATTAACATGCCCCTTATCCCAACCTCGTAGATCACATCATAGAGATAAAAAAAGATTAAAACCTTAATTATTTTTTATTTGAGATGTAGAAGAAAACCATTCTTATTTTACATACTGGTTCTTTCATTAGATTTTTCTTAGATAAATGATAAGGGATATAATTTTCTACTGACAACACTTCTTTAATGGAGTCTTTAATAGCTTAAATACTATGATGTATAACACATTACATCTCACTTGCAAAGATGTTGGTAATTCTAAATCAAATAAAATGTTGCTAAGTAATGTTACCAACCTAACTGGCAAATAGAGAACATTAATTGACTCAAAATGCCCTTCTAAAATTAGATAGAAACTGTACTACTCAGCACAATATATGTGTATCATGGGCCTTCAAAGCAATTGTGAGGTGAGCTCTTCAGTACAGAGCAGAATCTGGCTTCTGAACCTTACTTTATTCAGCAGCCTCAAAATGTATAAGGCTCCTCAAATGTAAGTCATCTATTCCTTGCAAATGGTTATTAATATTTTGAATTAATAACTTTAGTAGAGTTATTATCCTTTAATTATGTAATTAAAGAGATGGAATATAGTCCTGACTACAGGCGAGTAAGAAAGGGAAATTAAAGAAAAGAGCTTTGAATAATCGGGAGGCTTTCTTATTGAAAATAGTTGGAAAGAAATGAAAATGTTTAGGGGTCTACAGATGGTCTCTAAAAAATAGAAGTATATTGAAATGGACTGTAGTAGTGAGAGTTGAAGAAAACATAATTTTAGATTTGAAAAATATAATTTTAGATGAGATTTTAAGTTATTTGAGATTCTAATTTCTGAATTGTCAAAAAAATGCTTACATTATTCTGATAATTTAGGAATTAGAATCTCAGATAAGAGATTTCCACAGTAACATAAAGAAGGGCTTGAACCAGAAACACAATGACACTACTCATTGTCAGCAAGAGTCCAAAAAACAGTACTTGGATGCAATGTCAAAAAAGACTGAATGTTCATTTCCAAGGCAAACCATCCAATATCACAGTAATCTAAGTCTATGTCCCAATCAGTAATGCTGAAGAAGCTGAAGCTGAACAGTTCTATCAAGACCTACAAGACCTTCTAAAATAACACCCCCAAAAGATGTCTTTTTCATTGTAGGGGACTGGAATACAAAAGTAGGAAATCAAGAAATACCTGGAGTAACAGGCAAATTTGGCCTTGGAGTACAAAATGAAGCAGGGAAAAGGCTAACAGAGTTTTGTCAACAGAATGCACTGGTCATAGCAAACACCCTCTTCCAACAACACAAGAAAAGATACTACACATGGGCATCACCAGATGGTCAACACCAAAATCAGATTGATTCTATTCTTGTCAGCCAAAGATGGAGACACACTATACAGTCAGCAAAAACAAGACTGGGAGATGACTGTGGCTCAGACCATGAACTCCTTATTGACAAACTCAGACTTAAATTGACAAAAGAAGGGAAAACCAATACACCATTCATGTATGACCTAAATCAAATCCTTTCTGATTATACAGTGGAAGTGACAAATAGATTCAAGGGACTAGATCTGACCAAAGAGCTATGGACAAAGGTTCAAGACATTGTAAGGAGGCAGTGATCAAGACCATCCTCAAGAAAAAGAAATGCAAAAAAGGCAAAATGATTGTCTGAAGAGAGCTTACAAATAGCTGTGAAAAGAAGAGAAGCTAAAGGCAAAGGAGAAAAGGAAAGATAGAGCCATTTGAATGTAGAGTTCCAAATAATAGCAAGGAGAGATAAGAAAGTCTTCCTCAGTGATCAATGCAAAGCGGTAGAGGAAAACAATACAATGGGGAAATCTAGAGAGCTCAAGAAAATTAAAGATGCCAAGGGAATATTTCATGGAAAGATGAGCTCAATAAAGTACAGAAATGGTATGGACCTAACAGAAACAGAAGATATTAAGAAGAGCTGGAGGGAATACACAGAAGAACTACACAAAAAAGATCTTTATTACCCATATAACCACCACAGTATGATTACCTAGAGCCAGACATCCTGGAATGCGGAGTCAAGTGGGCCTTAGGAAGAATCACTACAAACAAAGCTAGTGGAGGTGATGGAATTCCAATTGAACTATGTCAAATCCTAAAAGATGATACTGTAAAAGTGTTCTATGCAATATGCCAGAAAATTTGGAAAATTCAGTAATGGCCACAGGACTGGAAAAGGTCAGTTTTCATTCTAATCCTAAAGAAAAAGCAAAGCCAGATAATGTTCAAACTACCACACAATTGCACTCATGTCACATGCTAGCAAAGTAATGCTCAAAATTCTCCAAGCCAGGCTTCAACAGTATATGAACCATGAACTTCCAAATGTTCAAACTGGATTTAGAAAAGGCAGAGGAGATAGAGATCAAATTGCCAACATTTGCTGGATCATTGAAAAAGCAAGAGTGTTCCAGAAAAAACATCTGTTTTTGCTTTATTGACTATGCCAAAGCCTTTGGTTGTGTGGATCACAACAAACTGTGGAAACTTCTGAAATTGATGGCAATATGAGACAACCTGACCTGCCTCCTGAGAAACTGAGAGGGTAACAGGCAGGAAGGCCAGGGGTCTCCAAACTGAGGAAATAACCTGCAAGTGTCAGACATTTTTATCTCTGTTAAGCAGCAGGAGGAAACAAACTAGGGATATTTTTCCTTCTCTATACAAATTTAAAGGAGGTTTCTCTTAAAATACTGTGTTGCCATAATGACATCTGTTTTCACCTGAAGTTAACTATTCTCAAACCTAGAAATAACCAATGCATTTCTCTTATGGAAATGTTTATCTTAAGCTTATGTTTGAATGTTTATCTTAAGCTATGCTAATGTACTATGCATTTACCCCAAACTCTGTCTGCAAGTCGGTTCCACCTCTTGGCTCAGAACCTACTTGACAAACCAGTATGTTATATTCAGATGTTGTTCCCCTAATCCATGTAAATGAAACTATTTGTATGGTGATCTGCCCTTCTTCAAGATTCAAGTTAATCATTTTATGGCCCAGGATGAACCATTTGCTGCCAAGATTATCCCAAAATGCATCTTATGGGTGAGGGGCCTGGTGCCATTCTGAGTTTTAAGACATTCCTTTCTTTTATTAACAGACTGCTAGTGACTATATAACATCCAGCTGAAGACTAGCAGGGGGGTACTCTTTCTGCCCCCTTCTGATGCCTATGTCAGAAGCTTTCTCTATCTCCATTATACTTTAATAAAACTTTATTACACAAAAGCTCTGAGCAATCAAGCCTCGTCTCTGGCCCCGGATTGGATTCTTCTTTTCCGGGGGCCAAGAATCCCAGCGTCTTTGTGTGATTCAACAACAACCTTTCAAAACTTGTGGAACAACATGGAACAACAGACTGGTTTCAAATAGAGAAAGGAGTGTGTCAAGGCTGTATATTGTCATCCTGCTTATTTAACTTATATGTAGAGTACATCATGAGAAATGCTGGACTACATGAAGCACAAGCTGAAATTAAGATTGCCAGGAGAAATATCAGTAACCACAGATATGCAGATGAAACCAGTCTTGTGGCAGAAAGCGAAGAACTAAAGAGCCTCTTGATGAAAGTGAAAGAGGAGAGTGAAAAAGTTGGCTTAAAACTCAACATTCAGCAAACTAAGGTCACGGAATCTGTCCCATCACTTCATGGAAAATAGATGGGGAAACAATGAAAAGAGTGAGAAACTTAAATTTTGGGGACTCCAAAGTCACTGCAGATGGTGACTGCAGCCATGAAATTAAAAGACTCCGTGGAAGAAAGTGTTGACCAACCTAGACAGCATATTGAAAAGCAGCAGCATTGCCTTGCTGGCAAAGGTTCGTCTAGTCAAAGCTATGGGTTTTCAGTAGTCATGTATGGATGTGAGAGTGTAATTATAAAGAAAGCTGAGTGTTGAAGAATTTATGCTTTTAAACTGTGGTGTTGGAGAAGACTCTTTAGAATCCCTTGGACTGCAAGGAGATCCTGCCAGTCCTTTCTATAGGAAATCAGTTCTGTTTATTCACTGGAAGGAATGATGCTGAAACTGAAACTCCAATACTTTGGCCACCTGACATGAAGAACTGACTCATTTACCCTGATGACCCTAATGTTGGGAAAGATTAAAGGCAGGAGGAGAAGGAGACAACAGAAGATGAGATGGTTGGATGGCATCACTGACTTAATAGACATGCCTTTGAGTTTGAGTTGAGTAAGCTCCGGTAAGTTGGTGATGGACAGGGAAACCTGGCATGCTGCAGTCCATGGGTTCACAAACAGTCAAACACGAGTGAGCGACAGAACTGAACTGAACTTCTCTGATGTCTTTGGTAAAAGTGCGCTACGTTGCTTCAGTCGTGTCCAACTTGTGTAGCCCTATGGACTCTAACATATCAGGCTCCTTGTCCATGGGATTCTTCAGGCATGAATACTGTAATGCGTTTGCTGCCCTCCTCCGGAAGATCTTCCCCAACCTAGGGGTCCAACCCATGTCTCCCATGTCTCCTGTACTGGAAAGTGAATTCTTTATCACTAGTTCCAGCTGGGAAGCCCAGGGTAAAAGAACATGAGTAAAAATTTATGGTGAAAAAGATCTAATTAAAAAATTGGTACATACCTGGATATCTCCCCCAGGAAATAATTTTCATTCAAATTAGCCTAAGTATATATTATGTTAATTTATTAATTCAACAAATACTTGTTGAGTGACTGCCATGTCTACTAGGAATTATTCTAGGCACTAGAAACAGATTAATGAATGAAAGAGACAAATATCTTTCTCTAATATCTACTACTGTGGGCAGGAATCCCTTAGAAGAAATGGAGTAGCCATCATAGTCAACGAAAGAGTCCAAAATGCAGTACTTGGATGCAATCTCAAAATGACAGACTGATATCTGTTCATTTCCAAGGCAAACCACTCAATATCATAGTAATCCAAATCTATGCCAGGACCAGTAACAGTGAATAAGCTGAAGTTAAACAGTTCTGTGAAGACCTACAAGACCTTTTAGAACTAACACCCAAAAAAGGTGTCCTTTTCATTATAGAGGACTGGAATGCAAAAGTAGGAATTCAAGAAATGAGGCACATTTGGCCTTGGAGTACAAAATGAAGCAGGGCAAAGACTAACAGAGCTTTGCCAAGAGAACACACTGGTCATAGTAAACACCCTCTTCCAACAACACAAGAGAAGACACTACACATGGACATCACCAGATGGTCAACAAAAAAATCAGATTGAATATATTCTCTGAAGCCAAAGATGGAGAAGCTCTATAGAGTCAGCAAAAACAAGACTGGGAGCTGACTGTGGCTTAGATCATGAACACTTTATTGCCAAATTCAGACTGAAATTGAAGAAAGTGGGGAAAACCAATAGACCATTCATGTATGACCTAAATCAAATCCCTTCTGATTATACAGTGGAAGTGAGAAACAGATTTATGGTATTAGATCTGATAGACAGAGTGCCTGATGAACTATAGATGGGGGTTCATGACATTATACAGGAGACAGGGAGCAAAACCATCCCCAAGAAAAAGAAATGGAAAAAAGCAAAATGGCTGTCTGAGGAGACTTTACAAATAGCCATGAAAAGAAGAAAAGTGAAAAGGAAAGGAGAAAAGGAAAGATAGAGCCATTTGAATTCAGAGGTCCAAAGAATAGCAAGGAGAGATAAGAAAGCCTTCCTCAGCATTCAATGCAAAAAGATAAAGGAAAACAATAAAATGGGAAAGACTAGAGATCTCTTCAAGAAAATTAGTGATACCAAGGGAACATTTCATGCAAAGATGGGCTCAATAAAAGACTGAAATTGTGAGAACTTAACAGAAACAGAAGATATTAAGAAGAGGTGGCAAGAATACACAGAAGATCTATAGAAAAAAGATCTTCATGACCTAGATAATCACGATGGTGTGATCACTCACCTAGAGGCAGACATCCTGGAATGTGAAGTTAAGTGGACCTTAGGAAGCATCATTGTGAAGAAAGCTAGTGGAGGTGATGCAATTCCAGCTGAGCTATTTCAAATCCTAAAAGATGATGCTGTGAAAGTGCTGCCTTCAATATGTCAGCAAATGTGGAAAACTCAGCAGTGACCACAGGACTGGGAAAGGTCAGTTTTCATTCCAACCCCGAGGAAAGGCAATGCCAAAGAATGCTCAAACTACCACACAGTTGCACTCATCTCACCCTTTAGTAAAGTAATGCTCAAAATTCTCCAAGCCAGACTTCAGCAATATGTGAACCATGAACTTCCAGATGTTCAGCCTGGTTTTAGAAAAGGCAGAGGAACCAGAGATCAAATTGCCAACATCTGCTGGATCATCGAAAAAGCAAGAGAGTTCCAGAAAAATGTCTATTTCTCCTTATTGACTATGCCAAAGCCTTTGACTATGTGGATCACAATAAACTGGAAAATTCTTTTTTTTTTTTTTAAATTTTTAATTAAAAAAAATTTTTTTTATTTTTTACTTTACAATACTGTATTGGTTTTGCCATATATTGACATGAATCCATCACAGGTGTTCATGAGTTCTCAATCCTGAACCCCTCCCCCCCCCCCCACAACCCTCCCCATATTATCTCTCTGGGTCATCACAGTGCACCAGCCCCAAGCATCCTGTATCCTGTATCGAACCTAGATTGGTGATTCATTTCTTACATGATAGTGTACATGTTTCAATGCCATAAAAGATGAGAATATGAGACCACCTGACCTGCCTCTTGAGAAATCTGTATGCAGGTCAGGAAGCAACAGAACTTGACATGGAACAACAGATTGGTTCCAAATAAGAAAAGGAGTACGTCAAGGCTATATATTGTCACCTTGCCCATTTAACTTATATGCAGAGTACATCATGAGAAATGCTGGGCTGGGGGAAGCACAAGCTGGAATCAAGATTGCCGGGAGAAATATCAATAACCTCAGATATGCAGATGACACCACCCTTATAGAAGAAAGTGAAGACGAACAAAAGCGTCTTGATGAAAATGAAAGAAGAGAGTGACAAAGCTGGCTTATAGCTCAACATTCAGAAAACTAAGATCATGGTATCCAGTCCCATCACTTTATGGCACTTAGATGGGGAAGCAGTGGCTGACTTTATTTTGGGGGGTGCCGCGGCCAGCACAAGCAAGAGTCACACCTGCATAGGGAGAAAACGGAGCGTCCCCGCTAAGAAAAATAAGAGAGAGACGAAAGATGGGGTTGAGAGGATCAGACCAAAATGGCTGATGCCTTCCTTTATTGTGCTGCAGTATATATAGGATAAAGTACATGACTTCTGACGTTCACAAGATTGTTCTTAATCTCCAAATACAATCACAAGACCCTTACCGTTGTGTACATCACAAATAGATAATCTATCTTCTATCAATAAGCTAATCTATCTTCTATGAAATGTTGCAAGAACCAAACGTCCTGGAGCCTTAAGGGTAATAAATTCTTCAGGGGGGCGGGACAGGGAGCTTAGGAACATGTCCTAGGGCTCTGCATAACGCCGAGCAGCTCCCAAGACTTAACCCTTCACGGGCAGTCCCCCGCAGGGGGGCTCCAAAATCACCGCAGATGGTGATTGCAGCCATGAAATTAAAAGATGCTTACTCCTTGGAAGGGAAGTTATGACCAACTTAGACAGTATATTAAAAAGCAGAGACATTGCTTTGTCAACAAAGGTCCATCTAGTCAAGGCCATGATTTTTTCAGTAGTAACGTATGGATGTGAGAGTTGGAGTATAAAGAAAGCTGAGAGCTGAAAAACTGATGCTTTTCAACTATGGTGTTGGAGAAGACTTTTGAGAGTCCCTTGGACTGCAAGGAGATCCAGCCAGTCAATCCTAAAGGAAATCAGTCCTGAATATTCATTGGAAGGACTGATGTTGAAGCTGAAACTCCAATACTTTGGCCGCTTGATGCGAAGAGCTAACTCATTTGAAAAGACCCTGATGCTGGGAACGATTGAGGGCAGGAGGAGAAGGGGATGGCAGAGGATGTGATGGTTGGATGGCATCACCTACTCAATGGAAACGAGTTTGTGTGGACTCCAGGAGTTGGTGATGGACAGGGAGGCTTGGCGTGCTGCGGTTCATGAGATCGCAAAGAGTTGGACATAACTGAGTGACTAAACTGAACTGAATATATATATATATATATATATATATATATATATATATATATATTCACACACAGGTATATGTTATATTATTTTTCTTTCTTTGAAAGACTATACAAGATTCCATTCAAAAGTTAAAGTCACTTAAGGGTGATAGCTAGATAACTATCAGGAAGAAATATAGCAAATAATAAACATCAATTCAACTGTTCTCAGTGAACAGACATTCATTATTTGCATAGCCATAGAACAGATTGTGGGCTTCCCTGGTGGCTCAGAGGGTAAAGCATCTGCCTACAATGCAGGACACCTGGGTTCGATCCCTGGGTCGGGAAGATCCCCTGGAGAAGGAAATGGCAACCCACTCCAGTATTCTTGCCTGGAGAATCCCATGGACGGAGGAGCCTGGTGGGCTACAGTCCACGGGGTCGCAAAGAGTCAGACACGATTGAGCGAGCGACTTAACTTAGAACAGATTTTAAAAGGGTTTATTACTTGCTAGTAAATGATGTACCCCTTGGGTAGGCAGTCATTTGGCATACATAAATACAGAGAATTAAAGAAAAGATTAATTCTATGACCTTTTCAGAATGAAAGGACTGTAGTGACTAAGAGATCTCATTTATTCAGCTTCATTGGAAAGTAGCAGCTTCCATATTTGTGAATTTCCTAAATTAACAGATTCGCTCATTCATTACTTTGGCACATACTTGTTGAGAACTTCCTATTTGTCACATCTTAGTCTAGAAAGTGAGATAGAGAAGAATAAAAGACAACATTGTTCTGATACAGTCATGAAACTAAGAGGTAAATAAATGCATAGATATGTGCAAGGAGAGCACCTGGAAGAAAATTAAAGGTGATCCAAGTTTGGGAAGACCTTGAGAGATGCCATTTTAAATATTATAGTAAAAGAGTGATTTTTTTTTCTTATAATCAAGATAAAATTTTTATATTAATATTTCACACATGGAAAAGTTTTTGTGAAAAATGGCCCAATATAAATTTTTCAAATATCTAGGTAATATTAGTATCGATCAGCAATAAGAAGACAGACAATTTTATAATCATCATTTAAATAAATATATGAATACAATAAAATGCATATTTTGTGAGGAGAGTAACTGCATTAAGTGGAAAGAAATATTTATGTCTTCTTTTTACCTCTATATACCTTAAATCCTGACAATGGTTTCCATTGATCCAGAATCTTATTATTTTTTTTTTTTTGATCCAGAAACTTAATGTGACCTAATATGATTTTCAGGTCTAGTCTAGGCATGGGCTAACTACCAAGTTTAATTTCACATGTGAGTACGTGCATGTGTGCTCAGGTGCAACCAACTCTGCTACCACACGGACTGTCTATGGAATTTTCCCAGCAAGAATACTGAAATGCATTTCCATTTCCTATTCTAGAAGATCTTCCTGACCCAGGGATCAAACCTGCATCTCTTGGGTCTCCTACATATATTGGCAAGCAGATTCTTTACTACTGCACTCACTAGGAAGCCAAGTTTCATTTCACATATTTTTTTCTACATGCTATGTCAATGAAATTTTGGGAAGAGATAATATATATTAAAACATTCAGTTCAGTTCAGTCGCTCAGTCGTGTCCGACTCTTTGAGACCCCATGAATCGCAGCACGCCAGGTCTCCCTGTCCATCACCATCTCCTGGAGTTCACTCAGACTCATGTCCATCGAGTCCGTGATGCCATCCAGCCATCTCATCCTCTGTCGTCCCCTTCTCCTCCTGCCCCCAATCCCTCCCAGCATCAGAGTCTTTTCCAATGAGTCAACTCTTCACATGAGGTGGCCAAAGTACTGGAGTTCCAGCTTCAACATCATTCCCTCCAAAGAAATCCCAGGGCTGATCTCCTTCAGAATGGACTGGTTGGATCTCCTTACAGTCCAAGGGACTCTCAAGAGTCTTCTCCAACACCACAGTTCAAAAGCATCAATTCTTCGGTGCTAAGCCTTCTTCACAGTCCAACTCTCATATCCATACATGACCACAGGAAAAACCATAGTCTTGACTAGACAGACCTTAGTCGTCAAAGTAATTTCCCTGCTTTTGAATATGCTATCTAGGTTGGTCACAACTTTTCTTCCAAGGAGTAAGTGTCTTTTAATTTCATGGCTGCAGTCACCATCTGCGGTGATTTTGGAGCCCAAAAAATAAAGTCTGACACTGTTTCCACTGTTTCCCCATCTATTTCCCATGAAGTGATGGGACGGGATGCCATGATCTTTGTTTTCTGAATGTTGAGCTTTAAGCCAACTTTTTTACTCTCCTCTTTCACTTTCATCAAGAGGCTTTTTAGCTCCTCTTCACTTTCTGCCATAAGGGTGGTGTCATCTGCATATCTGAGGTTATTGATATTTCTCCCGGCAATCTTGATTCCAGCTTGTAAGAATGCTCAAACTACCACACAATTGCACTCATCTCACATGCTAGTAAAGTAATGCTCAAAATTCTCCAGGCCAGGCTTCAGCAATACGTGAACCGTGAACTTCCTGATGTTCAAGCTGGTTTTAGAAAAGGCAGAGGAACCAGAGATCAAATTGCCAACATCCGCTGGATCATGGAAAAAGCAAGAGAGTTCCAGAAAAACATCTATTTCTGCTTTATTGACTATGCCAAAGCCTTTGACTGTGTGGATCACAATAAACTGTGGAAAATTCTGAAAGAGATGGGAATATCAGACCACCTAACCTGCCTCTTGAGAAATCTGTATGCACGTCAGGAAGCAACAGTTAGAACTGGACATGGAACAACAGACTGGTTCCAATAGGAAAAGGAGTATGTCAAGGCTATATATTAAAACATTAGGAAGGAATAGGCATTCAGTTTGTATTCTGATGAGAGTGATGGAAAATAAACATCAAATTAAATTATGTTAAAATAAACATAAACATGTTATCAAACATGACAACTATGGATAGCTGTGATGATCATGTCACAGGAAGGTATTTGTCAGGTTGGAGAAGATGCAGGCAACTATCAGTACATGCAAAGACAGCAGATGCCCAGGAGGAAGGGGACGTGATAGGTATGTATCTTTGAATAGCATAAAGAATGAGAGCCCATCAACTGCCACGACTCAGAGAGAAAATTATTCCAGGTACAGATAGCATAGAACGCAGATACCTTGAGTGAGAAGAGCTTGCTATCTTATATGAACAGAACTGAGGTCAGTGTTAGTTCATCTTAGCTCACTGCTTGATGCTAAGAGGGGATTTGAAAGAAGCAGGTAGGAGCCAAATCATGAAGCACCTTTTAGATTATGGCAAAGTGCTAGAAAATATCTAGAGAGTGATGAGGGTCTGTGGAAGAGGTGTAAGCAGGGGAATAAGACAGTCTGATCTGCACTGTAACCAGTTTTTATGTAGAGAATGGATTTCAGGAGATGAAGGTGGGATATTGAGGAGCCTGCTGGTGGGCTCTTGTAAGAATCCCGCTGAGAGATGATGTAGACTTGGCACGATACAGAGTTGCAAGTAGACAGAATTTGTGTCAGCACAAAAGCTAGCAACCTGTTCATGAAACCACTTTTATCAGTGCCTTAAACAAATATTGATTGAAAAGTAGAACCACAAAAGCAAAGTCCTGTTTTTTTTTTTCCATCTGTGACAGTCGCACTGACATAAATTCAATTTGCAACCTTGTGTTTTGTGACAAAAATCTACATTTTAAAGATCATTAATAAGAAATCAATGATGGCAAACAGTCCATTTTGTCAACAACAAGCCCACACAAACCTTATCAAATATTCAAAATGTGTTATATTCATAGAATCAATAATACTGTCAATATATTAACCATATATAGCATGACTGCATCGCTGATATAAAAAACTAGCATTTAATGGGTTCTTGTTATCATAAGTTGAATGACCTCAGATTTAAATGGAAGAAAAATGTGGATGCCCTTTTACTAAGAAAGTCATTTGATGCTTCTGGGAGTATTGTCTGACAAGGACTTAGAGCTTAGTTCCTTTCCAGGAGTGGCCTTGTGGTGGTGGTATAGTTGCAAAGTCTTGTCCGACTCTTGAGACCCCATGGACTGTAGCCCTCCAGGCTTCTCTGTCCATGGGATTCTCCAGGCAAGAATACTGGAATGAGTTGCCAGTCCCTTCTCCAGGGGATCTTCTCGACCCAGGAATCGAATCGGGGTCTCCTGCATTACAGGCAGATTCTTTGCTGACTGAGCTTTGAGGGAATTGCCTTAGACAAAGTAAAATGCCTCCTCCTTCCTTCCCTCTGGAGGCATGATGTCTGGGAACTTGCCCACGGGGAGGTTGGACTTTGGTAATGTTTTGCTTCAATCTGGGATTCTAAAGGGCTCTTCCTTTGGAGCACTCTGAGGAATTGGCTGAGGCTGTCGCAGCCGTATCACAGTTTCTCCTCTGGGTAATCCTGTCTTCCTCTCTCCCTCACAGGCATTATTATGAAGAAATGATGCGTCTTTCCCATCAAGTTCTGTTTCCTAAGGAATGAGACCTAAGATTGAAAATAAGCTTAAACCTACCTCAAATGAGTGATGAGAAGCACAAATTTCTTGTGGGTTTTCAAGATTATCTGAAAGATTTGTCAGGAAATTGCCTTCTTTTTTACCTTTGCAATTTGAATTAAATTGGCCATTTTGAGCTACTAAGGCATTCTACGTACAATACCGGATTAGTATATTCTAAGCATGTGTGTCTGCATGCTCAGCCGCTCAGTCATGTCCAACTCTTTGTGATCCCATGGACTGTTGCCTGCCAGGTTTCTCGGTCCATAAACATTTTCAGGCAAGAATACTGTGGTGGATTGCCACTTCCTACTCCAAGGGATCTATGTTGACCAAGGGATTGAACCAGCCCCTCCTGCATTGGCAGGCGGGCTCTTTGCCACTGAGCCAACTGGGAAGCCCCATTCTAAGCATAACATTGACTACCCTATCTATAATGTCTATCATCTCCTCCCCTCCTTCTCTCTCTGCAAAATTGTTATACCAGCCAAAATAACTTGGGTGAAATGTGCTATTTGGAGGTCTTTCATTAAATTGGTGATACATCTAAATTCCAATCCACACGAGAAAATTTGTCATTAAACTTTGCATGAAATCTGACAATGGGCTTGCAAAAACCTTCCTGGTTTCAAATATTTCTAGGAGGAAAAGGGTTAAAAGATTTGCTGCCAGCACTTGGTGTGTTTGGTGATCTAGCTCAGCAGCTAGGAATTGCACTTTCTACGGTTCTAGTTGGATTGTGATTTTTTTTTCCAAAGCATGTTAGCACTTTAATACAAAGTTAGAGCCAGCAACAACTTAGAAGAGTGGTCAGAGGCTTAGGAAACTCCCCACATTTTCCATTACCTCTACCCATGAATTTGAATATAATCAAAATAAATAGCATTTATGTGTTATATAAGAAAATTTCAACCTGTAGCCTTTAGCCTCTCTTCCATAACATTTCCCTCCTAAAAATCCTTGAATTACCACTGACCACTTTCAGCTAGAAAGGCAATGAATTGCATTATTTTCTGCAAAAAGTCCCCACTCAAAGAGACAACTATATCAAAAAGTATACTTGCTGGATTTAGAAAATAAACATTATGACAATATGGTAATATTGTGTTTGAGAAATTTGAACATGTTTTTCAGTTTTACTGTAGGGCTAAACTGTTTCAAAAGAGATCGTACTTTTATCATGTCAGCAACTGTTGTCGGTCACAAGCATCTACATGGTCAAACATGATGACATCCAGGGTCATTAGAGAGCTGCTGGTAGTAAGATTCTGGGTAAAAAAAGTGGTGGAAGTGGTTGAATTTTCCTTATATCTGAATAGACAAGTGAAAACATTGACTTCTTCAAAGTTCAGTTTTGATGTGTCAGCCTTTGGAAGTGTTTGATGAAGACCATGTTTCTATATGACTGAAAGGAGTTTACTTTAGATAGTAATCTTTTGTGTTCAAATAGAACGTGAAGTAGAGAATCTATGTGTTTTGAGTATCACTCCTGGTTTCGCAAAATTACTGCCAGTGTCTGAGTTCACTCTACTCTTCAATCCTTCCTTAAAACTCCCTGTGGCTCAGGTTCAGAACTGACAAGTTAATGAAATTACAGGAGGCATTGTACTGGACAATGTCCATTACCAAGAGCTCTTTTGAAGGTACAGTGAAAATACAATCACCTTGATATAGGAGGTGACTAAAGAGTGGGTCTTGCATTTCAGGACTGCTGCTTTGTATCACTAACATGAGAAAAAAAGACAGCGTCTGTATTACTTTTCAAAGGCCACAGAAAATAATTTATTTTCTTCCTAAGAGAAACTCTAATAAGATTATTTTAAAGTTTGCCTATCCCAGAAAATTTATGGTAAAGATTTTTAGAAAAGTCAAACATAGAAATTTCAATGAAGATTCATATTTAAGCTGGACATATATTTTTTTTCCTTATTGAGCCTTGTTTCTCTACTGGATATGGTATAGAATGGAGAAATGGCACACAGAGTCTTTAAATGCCATCACTGCAAATCATATTTATAGCAGCAGAAAATAAACTCTGGAGAACAGTATTGCTGTGATGGGGGAGAGGCAGCTTGGGCCAGAGTAATTTAGCTTATCTAAACTAAATCAAAATTTCAAGACTCACTAATGGAAAAATTGTATGTATTGTTCCTGTTTCTAATTCTTAGTTTTCTGACTACCTTGTGTCCTTGCCTCCCATCAAAATCAATGCTAAATGGAAGAATCATAGTTTTGAAATTATTTGTTAAATAAGTTAATAGACACAATAATGGGTTTTTTAGTTTGTCAAATGCCACATGTTATTTTCAATAATACATTATATTATTTTTCACAGATATGTACAAAGTCTATTTTGAAAATAGCATAATCTGGCAGCAAGAGTTTATGCTAGATGGCAACTCACATTCTTTAAAATCTACCATTATAAACTTACATGGTATTTATTTATTCAGAACAAATAATAATCTTCATTTTTCAAGGGCAATGCACTAGAAAATGTACATAAAATCTTGCCCACTGATTAACCTAACAGGTAATAAAAAAATATGAGCAGCATAAAAATTTTAAAAGTGTAAATGAGGAGGTAATAAGAGAGGTGGGATTTACAAATCAGAAAAGAGAGAGGAAGCTATTTTAATCTACCTTCTATGGTATTGTACTACAGATAAAAACACAGAATCAGTTAAACAAAACAACTGTATTGGTACATTCAGTCTTTTTGTTTTTATTTTTTTAATCTCAAGAGGTGAAATATAAAACCAGCTAAATGCTGGTGGGAATATTAAAGACTCCATTTAAGTTATTTTGAATTTAAACATAATTTTTACTAATGCTGTTAAGCAAGGAGAATCATTAGAATGATTTCAGCAAGAAAGGCTAGATACTTGAATAATTAAAGACACAAGACTGATTTCAGGAGAAGCATCATTATCTAAAATCAAGTATTAACATCCTTATAAAAGATAGGGATGGGGATGAAACAGCAAGAACCACATTTGGCAATTATTTAGACTCATTAATATCATAGAATTCCTTGAAATAATAAAAATCTATTTGTATTAAATATAAATTTCAGTCTCATTAATATATTTCTTATAGATAGTAATACTTGAATAATTGTGTCTATAATTCTTATAATACAGTTCAAAAGTTTCCAAAATTTTTGTTTTTCAATCATCTTTGAATAAGCGATGCATACAATTATAAATGCTCAAATATACTGAAGTTTTTTCAGTTTCAAAACTCACCCTTTCCCCTAAACCACATACTTTCCCCAGGACAAGTATTTTTCTTTTTCTGGTTTCTGAAATATCCTGTGGATCTTTAGAGATTTGTGTTGGAATATTCGACATATGGTAGGCTTTCACTGTTCTGTCCCTTTCTTTAATCACTCAGCGTTGCATCTTGTTATTCACTCCGTTTTAGTACATAAGACTTTTAACAGTTGCATAGTATTCTATAATTGATTTAATGAGTCCCCAGGGATAGATACTTGAGGTTGTTTCCTTCTTTTATTTTTTTCCCATTACACACAGTATTGAAATGAATGTACTTGTTCATACATCTTTGAACAGTCTATAGAATAATTGCTAACAGTTTAATTTCTGGTCAAATCTATGTCGATTAACAATTTACAATTTAACAAATGGCTGGAATTACCATCCAAAGAGGGTTAACCAGTTTATATTTTCACAAGCAATATATTAGAGAGCTTATTTTAAAAACGCATCAAACTATGTTTTACAACTTTTTATCTTAGCCAAATGACAAGTGAAAAAATGGAATATTATTGTAGCTTCAGTTTGTATTTATTTATTTAGCGAGTTCAGATTTGTTTATCTATGTTTTAATGCCACAGTATATTCCTTTTTTATGTTCATATCCTCTACTGATGGTAAATACTGAAAACTTCTTAAAAACACTTTAGATTTTTGTATCTGCAAAATTGGTAACTTATTTACAAGCATCTACTCTCCACTAGGTCCACATTACCATTGTTTTATCTGTCTTGGGTAGTGGGTTCAGTACCCTTTTGTTGTTTATTAAAGCAAAGAATCAAATCAGTTTGAGTTTAGAAAGATGACTTTGGAGAATATATATTTAACACAGCAGTACCTTATTCCATGGGCTTAGAGAAAGATAACAATGACTAAATAATTACTTATTAAAATTCAAAAATAGGGGAAAACTATCAATCTAATGAGAATTAAAATATGCCTATAGTTTCAGAATAGAACATCATAAATAATAAATTTTTTTTGAATTTCCAAAGTACTTATTTCTAAAATGCATGAATTTGAACATCATCATTGTATGTATTGTACATCTTCACTTAGAACTCATAGAGGCTATTAAATTTAATTACTTTCCCCTGAGGCTTGCATGGTAAAGGTGTTTGCAAAGGTGGGGCTTCTAAATTAGAACAGATTCTCATGAATAAGGATGTCTTTTATTTATTACAAATGGAAGAAGCAGCAAGTCTGATAGCTGTCTACTTCAAGTTCTGGACAAGAATAATAGTATGGAAGAAAAGGTGTGTTTAATTTTGAACAATATGACGGAGGAAATTTTCCTCAGGACCAATTTACCATTTCTTTGATATACAATCTGAGCTTTGTGGGACAAATGTGGGGCTAGTGGTAAAGACCCCACCTGCCAATGTAGGAGATGTGGGAAACATGGGCTCCTTCCCTGTTTTAGGAAGATCCCCTGGAGAAGGAAATGGCAGCCCACTCCAATATTCGTGCCTGGAGAATTCCATGGACAGAGGAGTCTGGCGGGCTACAGTCCATATGATCACACAAAGTTGGATGGAGTGAAGTGATTTAGCACAGCACATGGGTGAAAGACTGAAGACCAGCACTTAGCTATTTGTCCTTTGCTTTCTATCAGGCCTCTTATTTTTTAAGCTAATTTTCTGCATTATTAAACATTGAATATAAGACATAGTAATATAAAATAACTAATTTGACAATTCACATATATTCTGCTATATTAGGACACTAATATTTCAGCTATATGCTTATTTCTACCTGTAATTTGAAATTTTGTTTCTATCCTTCTAACTACCCTTCATCTATCCAACTATTTATCTTATGGCTGTTGAATAAAAATAAGATTACCTGAAATATATGCTAAATCAGATTCCTTCTTTCCAAACATTATCTCCAAAACCATTTAAAAAATATTCTGACTATATGTATGTAGAAGAATTCCAAATTAAAATAAGTGGGTTTCTTGTTTGTTTTAGACATAAATTAACAATGACAACAGCAAAAACATAAGACACGCCTTGTTTGGATTATCTACTCTCACTTACTTGGTAGAATTTTAAAAAAATCTCAAGTCTCTCAAATATTTTACAAGGATCTAGAAAAGGAAGAAAACAGTGAAATGAAATATCAGTAAGTCATATTTCTTTGTCTGTGAGAGTAACTATTAATATTAAGGATATTTCCTCCAATAGAATTTTGTAATGAAGCATCTTTGATTATTTTGAATTTTTTTTCCAAGAAAATTTCTAAGACAATCTATAAAGAAAATTTTTATACTATGCTCTTCAATTTCTTATTAGACTCTAGGTATTTAGTAGAGTAAGTACTTACTTATTTGCTGAATAAATGAACCCCAGAATACGTACAGACACTTTCTAAATTACCAAACAACTAGATGTATAATCAAAAAGATTAACAGAGAAGTAGAAATAGTGTGAGGAGGGCATCTCGTCTCAGTTAAGAACCTCTGTCATATTCAATATGCGTGCAAGTTCAGTCTCTAGGCTGTGTCCGACTTTGGCGACCCAGTGGGCTGTAGCCAGCCAGAATCCTCTGTCCATGGGGTTTCCCAGGTGAGAATAAGATTGAGTTGCATTTTCTTCTTCTGTCAATGCCAGGTGGGTTCTTTACTGCTGAGCCACAGGGGAATCCCCCATATTCAATATATTTCATATTAAAAACCAAATTGATAATAGGAACAGAGGGAATCAATTGGGGAATGAGGGGAAATGAAGAATATTTAGGAAAAAGGGCAATATCTAGGGCAATAAGATACTATGATCTGTGGATTTAGGTGAAAGTGAAAGTCTCTCATTCATGTACAACTCTTTGAAATCCCATGGACTGTACAGTCCATGGAATTCTCCAGCCCAGAATACTGGAGTGGGTAGCCTTTCACTTCTCCAGGGGATCTTCCCAACCCAGGGATTGAACCCAGATCTCTTGAATTCTTTACCAGCTGAGCCACAAGGGAAGCCCAAGAATACTGGAGTGGGGAGCCTATTCCTTCTCCAGCAGATCTTCCTGAACCAGGAATTGAACTTGGGGTCTCCTGCATTGCAGATAGCCTCCTTATCAACTGAGCTATCAGGGAAGCCTGGTAGATCTAAGGACTTAGATTTCAATTTTGGCTCTGCCATTTACCAGCTGTGTAGATTTGGACAAGCTTCTTAGTCTTTCTCATCTCCTGTACCCTTCTTTTGGAGAAGACAATGGCAACCCACTCCAGTACTCTTGCCTGGGAAGTCCCATGGACAGTGGAGCCTGGTAGGCTGCAGTCCATGGGGTTGCGAAGAGTTGGACACGACTAGCGACTTCACGTTCACTTTTCACTTTCATGCATTGGAGAAGGAAATGGAAATCCACTCCAGTGTTCTTGCCTGGAGAATCCCAGGGACAGGGGAGCCCGGTGGGCCACCATCTATAGGGTCTCACAAAGTTGGACACGACTGAAGCGACTTAGCAGCAGTAGCAGCAGCAGTATCTTTCTTTTAAGTTTTTTAAAAAATGTTATTTACCTCATTGGTATAGTAGAAGTGTACTGATCACCAAGAGTCTATGCCCTCCTGACTCAAACACTTGTAATTGGGTGAGACCATATGGTTAGCTCTGGATAATAGACTATGAGTGGAAGAGATAGGTGTCACTTCCATAAGTGAAAATTTAATAGCCAGGGAACAACACTCCTTCAATTTTCCCTTTATTGTGATACTATAAGAAGAAGCATGTTCCAGAGGTTTAGCTAAAGATGGTGGAACCCTGGGAACTTGTGTGATGGTATGGAGTACAGGTCTCTGCTATTTCCCTTTACAAAGGGTTTTGTACTCTGGGTGAGGAATATGTTTATTTAGTTTTACATTGCATGTATGCATGCTAAGTTGCTTCAGTCATATGTGACTCTTTGTGATGTTATGGACTGTAGCCCATCAGGCTCCTCTGTCCATGGGATTCTCCAGGCAATAATATTGGAGTGGGTTGCCATTTTCTTCTCCAGGGGATCTTCCCAACCCACTAGCTTTACCACTAGGGCCATCTGGGAAACCCAGTTTTGCATTAAACCCTGAGAATCAGAAAATACAAAGAAGGTTTTGTAAAAAATTAGATGAGACAATGATTGTAGGCATCATTTGACAAATGTCATATTGTAAGAGCACAATATTTAACTCAGTGTTTGGCAAACTTTTTCTATAAAAGGCCAGAGAGTAAATAGTTTGAGCTTTATGTGCCATATGGCCTTTGTGACAAGTCCTCAACTCTGCCACTGTGATACACGAAGTGCCGATAAGTTACATGAGAGCAACCACAGAATACATGCATGGATGTTTCAACAGAACTGTGTTTACAAAATGCATTGGTGAGTTGGGTTTGGTCCAAGGGTCATCATTTGCTGTTTCCTCTATTAACTCATTATCATTTGATTAAGGTGATGATGAGGATAACAAAAGAAAGGACTTGGTTGAACTGAGTTGAATTCACAGGCATTTGCAAAGCATATGAATGTACTTGGGGCTCTGTTACTCACTCTGTGAAAGACATTTATGTACACTGAGCATTCTCCATGTGGCAAGCAATCTGTTAGTTTCTTCATATACATAATTGCATTTAGTCTTGATGTGTTGGCATTCTAAGCATAAGGATCTTGAGACCCAGAGAGTTTAAGTGAGGAACTCGAGTTAACTCTGTCAGTAATTCTTAGATGTAGGATTAGAATCCAATCCTATTGATCCCAAGTATTGAGTTCATTCCTTGTTCTTGTAGCTGTTACACCGAATAAGTAATACTCAGAAGTGCGATCATAAACACATTTCCCGCTCATAATTGGCTCTACAAACCCAACATGTAGGGCTGTTATTTTACTCCATGAAATAAAATTTTGGCAAATAGCCCAGATAGCTCATCTGTTCATTCTGGGATAATAATAATATTTACAAAATTAATTCTCTTAACGCTTCAATCCCTCTAATAGTCTCAGCTCAATATAGCCTACCCTGTCCAGTGTAAAAATAAGAATTAAACTTCAGTTAAAATGAAATCTTTTGGAGGGGGTCCATCAGTCTTACCTCACTGGCAGTGACCTGGCTATGAAAGGTGCTTAAAGGTGATTTTTTTCTCTTTAGATACCACCAGCCATTGCTGAAGATACGAAGGGTGTTCTCATATGCATTTCCCTCTCTCCACCAATTCCATGTTCTCCTGTGCTGTGCTTAGTTGCTCAGTCATGCCTGACTCTTTGTGACCCTGTGGACCGTAGCCCTCCAGGCTTCTCTGTCCATGGGATTCTCCAGGCAAGAATACTGGAGTGGGTTGCCATTCCCTTCTCCAGGGGATCTTTCTAACCCGAGGATTGAACCCAGGTCTCCCTTACGGCAGGTGGATTTTTTTACCCTTTGAGACACTAGGGAAGCCCTGATGTTCTCCTGCTGATTCCTTAATTCCTCCAGCCTGCTTCTGACCGTGTGTGCTCCTCCGTATGTGATCCAGTGAAGCATTTAAAGTACCTCTGTGTCTTCTGTCTGCCCTTTTCTCTCATAAACACCATACTTCAGGGCCATATAAGGGTTTCTTATGCCCCACGGCTCTCCTGAAAACCCTTCTCACTTCACTAAAATGGAAGTGTCCCTCATCCTTTATCTTCGTCAATGGTTAGAGTTCCTTAGAGCAAAACTATAGCTCTCTCTAGACTCTAGCTCATGGCAGCTTCAACTTGGGAATGACTTTCTAAATTTTGCAAGAGTGTTCTTCAATCACCTCCTCACCTGTCTCTTCTTCAATCACCTCCTCACCTGTCTCTTCTTCAATCACCTCCTCACCTGTCTCTGTCTAGTCGGTTAAACACCTCCTGATGAAATGTGGAGTAAATTAGTGTCTATATTTTAGAGTATCTACAGAAACTTTTTAATGGTCTTATGTAAAAGCCATTTTTTTTTTTCTTAAGGCACTTGCTCTACAGTTGTGAACACAAAACATATGAATGTATTTGGGGCTCTGTTACTCACTCTGTGAGACATTTATGTATACTGAGCTTTTATGTATACTGTATACTCCAGAAATATTTACAAGTTTCTGATGGGTCAGAAGAGACTTAGAGGTCAGTAAGTTCATTCCTTGACTGAATTAATGAATATTGCTCAGAATGTAGTATTTGTAAATTGCTTAAGGGCTTAAGAAAGGCGGGAACAATAAGCAGATCTCCTTATAGTTGTTACATTAATATTGATTTGAGGGCATTTCCTACACCTTTAAAAGTCTCATTTCCATATTAAAAAAAAATCTTGGGGGCTCCCTAGTATTTTAAACAAAATTCCTGCCTTGCAGAAAAAATGTCAATCTTTACAGAATAGCCATTTAAATGTTAAGGACAAGACTCACCTGTCCTTTCATCTTCCTTAGACTTTCCATCACTAATTCTTTTAATAATTCCCCTTATGACATGTGTAACAGCAGTACATGTGACTGCTCTCCAGTTGCTCTCAAGAACAGACACGGGGGCCCTCTTTGAGAGCCCACCCTTACCAATATAACCACTGTGGGGGAGGCAGTTCATATTGAATCTCTGGGTGCTTGAACATAGTTCGATGTTGACCTTGCATTTGTGCATATAATCTGTCCAGGTTCAGTGCCTTGTTTCTGGTTTCCTTCGCTTTGATTAACCAGCACCACCAGAATGGTGGTTTTCCATTAACAGGTATCTTTTAAAATGAAGAACTGAGCTCAAAACATAAAGAAAATTCACAGGGTGTTGGGAAGTAGAACATGATAAAGTAAATCTAAAACAGTGGCTGCCCACCAGGCAAGTCTGACACATTTTAGTAGGAATGGAGAAACACAAAAATGAACATCAGTATCATGGCATAGCAACTAGGTGGTCACAAATGTAAAAGTCAACCAATTGAAAGTATTGCTGAGAATGTGAAATAAAATATATTCTTGACTTCCAGAGAGAGTGTAAATTGGCAAAACCACTTTAGAGAGAAATTTGGAAACATCTAGTGAAGGAAAAAATGGGCTGACCCTGAAGTCTAGCAATTTCTTCTTTAGGTAGATATCGTGAATCTGCCTGCAGTGCAGGAGACCCCAGTTTGGTCAACTTGTGCACATAGTTGCAAAATCTGTAAAATAACCACTTAATAGTATTGTTCAAACAAAAGCAAGCGAGCAAACAACAGAAACAGCAACAGAACTTCAGAACCAGTTTAATAGAATGTATTTTAAAGTGTGGTTATTTATACACTGAGGTACTACACAGCAATGAAAATGAATGAATCAGATTAAAAGATATAAATATGTATGCATCTCACAAATGTAATTTTGAATATAAGAAGCAAAGTGTACAAAATATTTAGTAAAGCTTAAAAACATACAGAATGGTCCTTTATTTTGTGTAGAGAGACATATGTGTGTAGAAAATGTATAAAGAAATATATGATGTAATGAAACTCTAGTAAGGCACATAGAAAACTAAAATAGTGCTTCCTGAAAAGGAGGGAGTGAACAGGATGAGACTTGAAAATGAGGGCAGGGATGGGAGTAAACTTTAATTATATGCTATTTATATTTTGAATTATGAACTCTATGAATATATCACTAAAAAATTAATTGATTAGTAACTAAATTTAGGATAGAGGCAAGGAAAGAGATTGTAATTGGTTGGAGAAAGTTACAAAAAGAAGTAACAATTTATATTCATAGCATTTAAATTATTAAGCTGAAAAATAAATATGCAGTTTTATTTTCCTACATACCTTTTGCATGTCTGAAATATAATAATATTTTAAAATAAAGCTTTGGCTTTCAAAACTATTGTTTCTGCTAAAGGCTTGAGAATCCTATTTTGAAAGTCAAAAGCATATATTAATGTTTCAGTCTTCTTTGTGATTTTATTGTAATCTTAATTTAGGTCAAAGAAACAGATGATTCTGTCAAAATACAGAAAATGATCAAGTATGGAAGTGTGGAAAAGAAAAATAGATTAATATTTTAATCTAATCTCAAATTTATTATTTTATCCAGTTTACACATCCTTCACTCTAACACTATTAATTTTGGTATTTTTCTTAAATCTCTTTTCCAGAATTAAACAAATCATTTCAGATATCCTCAAGTGGTAGTACTTATACCTTCTCTTTTAATATATCAAAATGATCTAATACTCTATTTATATAAATATCATCTTAATTTTTTAATACTTCTGAGCAACACTAATATATTTTACACAAACAAAATAAATCTGAGTTATAAAACTAACCTTTAGAGTTGATTCCCTCTTTTAAGTTTTAATTTTGGAAAGCTAATTTTCTTCTTCAGATGTGGGTTTCCTAATGTTTGAAATGAATAGAGGCTTGTGTAAAAATGATCTTGTAATAATTACATCAGATTGAGATACTATTAAATTAATGAGATAATTAAATAAAGAAATTAACAGTGTGTAGAACAAATTAATTGCTCAAAAATTAACCATTCAATATTGTCAATAAAAATAACTATGTCTACATATTTGACCACTCTGTTGTTCAAGTTCTTAGGATCATCATTTTCATTCTACAGTACATGCATATAATGCTATGAACACATAAGTTAGAAGAGGTTTGGGTAAGTATATATACATATTGTGTTTTAGTGATAAAATTTGACATTAACTAATTTGTTAAACTCTTGTTAATGTCTTTTAAAATTAATATAGGGAAATACGTTATAAATTGTAAAATAAATTAAACACCTGTTTTGTAAATTTCACATAATTATAATATAGTGTCTTCATTGAAAATATATGTTTTTCATGACATATATATAAATATATTATTCATCCATATACATAACTATAAATAATAGGTACATATTAAATATGCAAAATACATAAACAAATGTATAGAAATATATACCCATATGTAAGGAAAGTCTGAGTCTAAAAACAAAACTATACATTAGAGAGAGATTCTTTATGAGAAATTTCAAAATGCTATTTCTTTAAACCATGCTTTCCTTTTCAATTAGTTTATACACAACTTAGGACCAGTCTTATATAAAATGAGTTTAACACCTAATAGTGTTTCTCAAGTGCTATAATTAATGAGATGAGCTTCATTTATGGCAAAAAAAATGTAGCAAGAAAGCAATTTAGGCCTATGCCTTAAGATGTCATTTAAATATATCTCACAAGAACTCCACAAGAAGTTTAAAATGACAGAATTTTTCCTTTAATTTTTTTTTGTTTTATTTAGAGTGAATAAATGATGATGTATTATATCCAATGTCTACATATTAAAATAATCCAAAACTAGTATTACAAGTTGAAGTAAAGTTTTTTCTTGATGTTTTCACTGTTATTCACCATAGATTAAAAAAAAAAAAAAATCGGAGAAGGCAATGGCACCCCACTCCAGTACTCTTGCCTGGGAAATCCCATGGACAGACGAGCCTGGTAGGCTGCCATCTATGGGGTCGCACGGAGTTGGACACAACTGAAGCGACTTAGCGAGGAAAAAACAACTTAACCTCGTGCCTACTGAGAGTGTAGGCACTCATAGCTCATGATGCAGGTACCCTGTCCTGGTAAACAGGAAGTGGTGGTATTTTTGTTCAAAACATATAGTCAATTTGTTTCAAAATCCAGTCTTATATCAGATGTGCTGACTACCTGCCAGAGCGAATTTCATAGGCAGGAACTCCATGCTATCAAAAGTGGTATTCCACTAGAGGGGTTCATGAAGAAAGTAAATGTGTCTCAAATTAATTTCTCAGAATGACCTAAGCCCCTCACAATGTTCTTTGCAGCTGCTTAACACTTCTGGACCAGTTGAGCGTGGATGAGTCAACTGCCCCCTCCTATGATAGTATTTCCTTAGCAAAGGACAGTGGTCATGGTTGTATAATTTTATGCAGGGAGTGGGAGCCTTTGTGACTGACCAAGCTGTGCTGAAAAGACAACAAGCCCAAAAATGAAAGGGTTAAGCTGAGGAAAACTTTGTCAAACTCTCAGCTGAAAGGTGAAAGAAAGAGTGTTTTCCACAACGATTTTTTTTTAATGGTCTAATTGGGAGAAGCTCACATGTTTAGAGGGAGAAGGCAATGGCACCCCACTCCAGTACTCTTGTCTGGAAAATCCCATGGATGGAGGAGCCTGGTGGGCTGCAGTCCATGGGGTCGCTAAGAGTCAGACACGACTGAGTGACTTCACTTTTCATTTTCCTGCATTGGAGAAGGAAATGGCAACCCACTCCAGTGTTCTTGCTTGGAGAATCCCAGGGACAGCGGAGCCTGGTGGGCTGCCGTCTATGGGGTCACACACAACTGGCACAACTTGCAGCAGCAGCACATGCTTAGAAGGTTTTATTAAGTTTGGCCAGATCTCTGAGCATCTGGAGAGCAAAAGAACTAGAGACAGACATTAGTGCAAAGTAGACAAACAGAGGAAGGGACTGAAACCGCTGGCTCTTTTATGGCCACACGTAATCGGTTGGCAACGCTTAGTGTCTCTTGGACTAGATTGCTGCCCCATCATTCATTCTGACAGTATTACTGTCAGCTCTCCTTAGTAGCAATTCCCTGGTAGCTCAGATGGTAAAGCGTTTGTCTGCAATGCGGGAGACCCGGATACGATCCCTGGTTTGGGAAGATCCCTTGGAGAAGGAAATGGCAACTCACTCCAGTACTCTTGCCTAGAAAATTCCACGGATGGAGGAGCCTGGTGGGCTACAGTCCATGGGGTCACAAAGAGTTGGTCATGACTGAGTGACTTCACGACTTCACCACGACTCCTTTGTAACAAGCAATGTCTTCTGCTTGGAATTTCTTTTGTTGAACTACTATGTTTGAGCAAAGTTTTGAACCCAAGTCTCCTATCTGCTTATAAAACAGTAAAGTACTGAAAGGTTCAATTCAGTTCAGTTCAGTTCAGTCGCTCAGTCGTGTCCGACTCTTTGCGACCCCGTGAATCGCAGCATGCCAGGCCTCCCTGTCCATCACCATCTCCCGGAGCTCACTCAAACTCACATCCGTCCAGTCGGTGATGCCATCCAGCCATCTCATCCTCGGTCGTCCCTTTCTCCTCTTGCCCCAATCCCTCCCAGCATGAGAGTCTTTTCCAGTGAGTCAACTCTTTGCATGAGGTGGCCAAAGTACTGGAGTTTCAGCTTTAGTATCCTTCCTTCCAAAGAACACCCAGGTCTGATCTCCTTTAGAGTGGACTGGTTGGATCTCTTTGCAGTCCAAGGGACTCTCAAGACTCTTCTCCAACAACACAGTTCAAAAGCATCAATTCTTCGGTGCTCAGCCTTCTTCACAGTCCAACTCTCACATCCATACATGATCACAGGAAAAACCATAGCCTTGACTAAACGGACCTCTGTTGGCAAAGCAATGTCTCTGTTTTGAATATGCTATCTAGGTTGGTCACAACTTTCCTTCTAAGGAGTAAATGTCTTTTAATTTCATGGCTGCAATCACCATCTGCATTGATTTTGGAGCCCCCCAAAAATAAAGTCTGACACTGTTTCCAATGCTTCCCCATTTATTTCCCAAGAAGTGATGGGGCCAGATGCCATGATCTTCATTTTCTGAATGTTGAGCTTTAAGCCAACTTTTTCACTCTCGTCTTTCACTTTCATCAAGAGGCTTTTTAGTTCCTCTTCAGTTTCTGCCATAAGGGTGGTGTCATCTGCATATCTGAGGTTATTGATATTTCTCCTGTCAATCTTGATTCCTGCTTGTGCTTCTTCCAGCCCAGCGTTTCTCATGATGTACTCTGCATAGAAGTTAAATAAGCAGGGTGACTTATATACAGACTTGACGTACTCCTTTTTCTATTTGGAAACAGTCTGTTGTTCCATGTCCAGTTCGAACTGTTGCTTCGTCTGGTATTCCCATCTCTTTCAGAATTTTCCACACTTTATTGTGATCCACAAAGTCAAAGGCTTTGGCATAGTCAATAAAGCAGAAATAGATGTTTTTCTGGTACTCTCTTGCTTTTTCCATGATCCAGCGGATGTTGGCAATTTGATCTCTGGTTCTTCTGCCTTTTGTAAAACCAGCTTGAACATCTGGAAGTTCACTGTTCATGTACTGCTGAAGCCTGGCTTGGAGAATTTTGAGCATTACTTTACTAGTGTGTGAGGTGAGTGCAATTGTGCGGTAGTTTGAGCATTCTTTGGCATTGCCTTTCTTTGAGATTTGAATGAAAACTGACCTTTTCCAGTCCTGTGGCCACTGCTGAGTGTTCCAAACTTGCTGGCATATTGAGTGCAGCACTTTCACAACATCATCTTTCAGGATTTGAAATAGCTCAACTGAAATTCCATCACCTCTACTAGCTTTGTTCGTAGGTTAATAGTAGTAGTAAATGAGATAGATCTGAAGAAAGAACATTCAAAGAATGTTGATCAACTGGCGGAGTAGAAAGTTAACTTAGCCTGAATTTTAGATTTCTTTTTGGCTAGTTCCACCGTCCCTGAACTTTCTACTGCTGGCATTTTAGTCCTATTTAAGTCTTTTTCCTTTTTTTGGTCATGCTTTCCATTATTCCCAGTGTATTTAAACCATTATTTATGACACAAGATAACAACTTTCTGAGCTATGTGGTATTTCCACAGTTAGGAAACAGAAAAAGAGGGTAGGATTAGGAGCTGTCTTTGTAACTCTAGATTTTACTTTTCTTTTCACCCACTTCTTATGGTCCTATATAGCTTAACATTTTAATAAAACTTTAATAGATTTTAATACAATTTTTAAAGTTTACACTCCATTTACAGTTATTATAAATACAAAGTGAAGTGAAGTCGCTCAGTCCTTTCCGACTCTTTGTGACTCCGTGGACTGTAGCCCACCAGGGTCCTCCGTCCATGGGATTCACCAGGCAAGAATACTGGAGTGGGTTGCCATTTCCTTCTCCAGGGGATCTTCCCAACCCAGGGATCGAACCCAGGTGTCCCACATTGCAGACAGACGCTTTAACCTCTGAGCCACCAGGGAAGCCCATAGATACAAAATGTTGGCTATATTTTCTATGTTGTACAATACATGCTTGTTGCTTATACTACAACCAATATTTTTTGTCTCGCATTTACCAACCACAATATCCCCTACCCCCAATAATCAGCAACCACTAGTTTGTTCTCTACATCTCTGAATCTGATTCTTTTTTGTTATATTACTAACATTTTTTAGATTCCACATAATTTATATTATACAGTAGTTGTCTCTCTCTGACTTATTTCACTTGGCATAATGCCCTCCAAGTCCCTCTATGTTGCTACAAATGGCAAAATTTCATTCTTTTTCATGTGAACAGTAGCTCAACACACTTTGGTTAGTGAACTAAGTGGAGAGATAGAAGAGCAAGTCATCAGATTTGTAGTTTCCCAAAGCTTAGTTGATAGCTAATATACCACAATCTGAGGCTGAAACTGTCTTGATATATTTCTCTTGTGTCAAGCTTTTCACCATTGGTTGAATTTATATTCAGATAATTCATTCGAATTAAGATAAGTCTATTAGAATCCAAGTAAAGATATTGAGTAGGCTACTGTAGGGAGTAGGCTACTGTAGGTAGTAGTCTTGAATTCAGAAGAGAGACATATATACTAAAAATAAAAAAGTATTTATTAATGGCCTATAGATAGCATGTTAAACCACATGACTGGGTAAGATCACACATAAAGAGAGGGTAAATAGAAAAGAAGATAGGATTAGTGACGGAATGGCTAGGATTCCATAGTAATGTTGTTGATAAGAGTAAAATATGGAAAGAAGGACCAATTAGGTAGCAAGAGAAGAAGGTATCAAGAGAAATAAATGATGAAACTTTATGATCTATGGTGCCAGATACTGTTAATTTGTCAAGTCAGATAAAAACTGAATTGCCACTGGATTTAATTGCATGAAGAATCCTGATAAGGTGACTGCTCATCTTAATGTGCCCCTGACACTCCCAGTTTGTATTTATGTCTTGGCTTAATTAATAATAATGTTCCTTCCATTCTTAAGTGTCACAATTTAGGAAATAACTTAAATGATCTACTTACTCATTAGTGATCTTGACAAGGGCAGTTTCAGTGGAGATTGTGAACAAAAATATTACTGGACTCTATGTACCAAAAAACCAGGAAAGAATATGAGATGCAAAGGTGTAGCTTTGCTGCACAGGCACACAGAAAAATGGGATGGAAAGTTGAGTTTTAAAAAAATGCCATTATGACCCAAATGAACACAGACCGTGAAAAATTATTGATGTTAGAGAGAAAAGGAAAAGTCTCCAAGTAAATGAGAAGGAACTGGATTTGTGTTTAGTGGAAGCATTGGTTTAGAATGAATATTGGAGAGCATTCTCCAAGAGTCTCTTGAATTTCTGCATGTTTTGTGGATAAGGCGTTGATTGCTCTGTGTTCTGGGCTACTGTCTTCATAGCAGAGGGTAGGTTTGCTCATAGTACTGGGGACAAAAAGAGAGCGTCTTCTTCTGGAGGGAAGTGTAAGCATATTTATGGCCATTTATAAAAATGTGGTTTCCCTAAACTCAGAGTTCCTCTCCTGTAGTGTCATAAACTGCATGTACAGGTGTCTATGGCCTTCCTTACGTTGCCTGTGTGAACTGCAGCTTGGAGAATTGAAACCAAGTCTCTGATGCACTGATTATTGCTGCTTCTGTTAGTAAAAAAGCTGTTTCACAATTCTGCTCCAGGAATCATGTGTCTTCTCCCACTATCCATGAAACACATGGGGGAACTTGTTTGCTTGAAAGTAGGGTAAAATATTAAACCCTTGAGATGAGATCTTAGATAATCTAGGATAATAAATATGCAAATACCTGTATAGTCTCATGTTTTTGTTATGTTTTTCACTGTATATCTGACTGAGGTTTTTATGTAGTCAAATCTATCAATCTTTTATAACTTGCGGGTTTCATGGCTTGCTAAGAAAATCTTATTTGCTCTCTGACATATGAATGAAAAAGTGTCTTTTATTTTCTTCTAGTCCTTATCTTTTATAGTCAACTTTTGAATGTTATATATTGAATCTATATAACATATATTTTGTATGACATAAAGTTTTTTCCCTCAAGTGATAAATATTGTCCCAATACCATTAAAATGCACTGTAACCTGATTATTTGAAATGTTTTTATTATATAAGTAAAATATCTTTAATCTCTACTATGGAAAACTACAGGTCATGTGCTCTTTGTATTCATATATATTTAATCCTTTCTTTCAACCATGCCTAATCAGTGCCTTCTGTGTGCTATACACAGTGGTATACATTATTTCACAGTGATTAACAAGATGGACATGTATTCTGCTCCCGTAGAAGTTAGAGCCTGTTTGGGAAAATAAATACTAACAAGGCAATCAAGTAAGTATATAACTTAAAAGTATAGCAAGTGCTATGAAATAAATAAAAAAGCTGTTTTGACAGAGTGTTGAGGCAGGAGAGAAACCTGTAAACATAGAGCTCCTCTGAGGAGCTCTACAATTCAAGTCTACACTCAGACTATAAGAGCTGAGGATTGCAAAGAGCAGGTAGAAGAGTGTTCAAAGCTGATAGAACAGAATGCCATGGATAAAAGCTGTTTCAGAAAAGGGTTACGAGGTGGTTTTGCTCAATAACCAACAAAGTCCACCATGTAGACCTTCATCTTTCAGCTGACCAAATTCAGTGAATTTCTTTTTATAGTTAAGGTCCAACCATTGTAAGAAAGTTCAGGTGTGGTCATTGTGGTTAACTCTGCAACTTCTATTTGAAATAATCCATCTAATCTATTCTTTTTGCTAGAAATTGCTTTCAAGCATAGACTTGAATATGGAAAAAAAGATGGGAAGGAAAGCATGCTGGATATCTTTTTAAAAAATCCAAACTTCTGAGAAAGAATCATAGAAATATGAGGATGCTCTGTGCTTAGGAGTTTGAATGGTCCTTTTGACCTCATGCAGCTGCTTCCTGCGGGCATAAGAATAAGTCAACACGTGGGAGAACTGAGCAACGAGAACTGCAGAATAGCAGCCAGAGCCCTGGCGTGTAGCGAAACTTTGGGGCTAATTTTTAAGTGCAATAATGCATTTCATTTTAGCTAACTCAATTTTAATTGAAACTTTCTGGTTTTTTTTTTTTTTTTACAGCAAAAAGATTTCAAATACTTGTTACATTTTTTATTCTGAGGTCTGGAAAGGAGGAGAGGACTAACACAGAAAAGTGTGATAGCATCAGATCTCCCCATTCTTAAAAAAAAAAGAAACAAACAAAACAACCCTCCCCATTTCTTTTGTCCCCAAACAAACAGATTTACATAACATTTCTTGAAATTATTTGACTGGGATTGTGAAATTGCAATGCTTAGTGTTTATCACATTTTGTTAGTCTTTATTATGATGCAATGAAATTTCTTACTGTTGCTTTTTCTTAAAGAAGCATGGCCAGTGGTGTTGGGCATTATACCCTTAAAGTCACACTCCTTCGCTGTATGTGTCATACAGAAGCAAGCCCTGGGAACAGAGGACACTTACAAGTTTTCACCACAGAGCTGGGATTTATAGTGGAGAATGGGATCAAACTGCACTACTTGGTTCTGAGTTTGTCCACTCTTGTTCTTTTGCTCTGTTCGTATATAACCTGAGGTTTTCTATTCTCTTTATGCTTACTGCTGAGTGGGAATCCATAACATTTTAATCACAATCACTAATTCCAGCCACTTATGTTTTATGATCCTGCATTTTCCTACACCTTAGTTGCTTCTTGAGGCTACACTGATGGCTCAGTGGTAAAGAATCTTCCTGCCAAGGCAGGAGATGCAGGTTTAATCCCTAGGTCAGGAAGACTTCTTGGAGAAGGAAACAACAACCATTCCAGTATTCTTGCCTGGGAAATCCCATGGGCAGAAGGGCCTGATTAGCTATAGTCCTTGGGGTCGCAAAGAGTCAGACTCAACTTAGTGACTGAAGAGCAACAATAACAGTTGCTTCTTATAGGCTGTAATTTTTGTTAGATCTGATGGTGAACTTTTTCTGTTGCTTCTGTTTACCAGGAGAATAGATGTTTTACTCTTTTCCGTGGGCCTTCTCTTTTTAGTTTGGTTTTCTGCCCTGCGTAGTGATATAGTGAGAATATCTATTGTTAAAATACATACTAGAAAATATATTATACACTCAGAAGATGTACTGCTGAGATAATTTGAGCCCATAACTGGTCTTTCATGAAAATAAGTGCTTGGGTGTTTACGACAACTTTTGACTTGTACATTTACATTTTTCATAAAGTTTAGTTTAGTTTTAATTCTATTAGATAAAAACATAAATTTATTATCAATAGTAATTTTTATACACAAGAGCCACAACAAAAATAATCCCTTAATTTATTTTGTTGCTTTCTAAAGTATTTTCAGAAACTACATATCACAAATAACTGATTGGCCAGATTGACTTTTGATATATCACTGTTTTCCTATTATGGAGTTATAAATTGAAGCAATGAAAGTGTTTAAATGAGCACCTAAGATGATTTGTGCTGGAGTTTTTGTTACTCAAGGAATGCAATTAGTGTGTCTGAAAGGTGAGGGAAAGGGAAATAATTGGTGGTTGGCAGAGGGTGATTATATGGGCTGATTATTAATAGCTGTTAATATATGCGATGGGAATACCGGATGGGAATACCAGACAACCTGACCTGAATCTTGAGAAATCTGTATGCAGGTCAGGAAGCAACCGTTAGAACTGGACATGGAAAAACAGACTGGTTCCAAATAGGAAAAGGAGTACATCAAGGCTGTATATTGTCACCCTGCTTATTTAACATATGCATAGTACATCATGAGAAACGCTGGACTGGAAGAAACACAATCTGGACCAGGAGAAATATCAATAACCTCAGATATGCAGATGACACCACCCTTATGGCAGAAAGTGAAGAGGAACTAAAAAGCCTCTTGATGAAAGTGAAAGAGGGGAGTAAAAAAGTTGGCTTAAAGCTCAGAAAACGAAGATCATGGCATCCCGTCCCATCACTTCCAGGGAAATAGATGGGGGGAAGTGGAAACAGTGTCAGACTTTATTTTTTGGGGCTCTAAAATCACTGCAGATGGTGACTGCAGCCATGAAATTAACAGACACTTACTCCTTGGAAGAAAAGTTATGACCAACCTAGATAGCATATTCAAATGTAGAGATATTACTTTGCCGACTAAGGTCCATCTAGTCAAGGCTATGGTTTTTCTAGTAGTCATGTATGGATGTGAGAGTTGGACTGTGAAGAAGGCTGAGCACTGAAGAATTGATGCATTTGAACTGTGGTGTTTGAGAAGACTCTTGGGAATCCCTTGGACAGCAAGGAGATCCAACCAGTCCATCCTAAAGGAAATCAGTCCTGGATAGTCATTGGAAGGACTGATGCTGAAGCTGAAACTCCAATACTTTGGCCACCTGATGCAAAGAACTGACTCATTGGAAAAGAACCTGATACTGGGAAAGATTGAGGGCAGGAGGACATGGGGATGACAGAGGATGAGATGGTTGGATAGCATCACAGACTCAATTGACATGAGTTTGGGTAAACTCTGGGAATGGTGATGGACAGGGAGGACTGGCGTGTTGCAGTCCATGGAGTCCCAAAGAGTTGAACACGACTGAGCGACTGAACTGAACTGAGTATTGGTGATGGAAGTTGTACACAACTGAATATTAATTTTCTTCTTTTAAATTATTACATATTAGTGGCTTCAAATTCTAAATCTAAAGTTTGAGAGATCCATTAGAATTTTTCCATTTTACAACTGGAGAAATAAAGGTCCAGAGTGAAATAGTGTATTCTAACTCAATATGCCAGCATATCTGGAAAAGTCAGCAGTGGCCACAGGACTGGAAAAGGTCAGTTTTCTTTCCAATCCCAAAGAAAGACAATGCCAAAAATGCTCAAACTGCCACACAATTACACTCATCTCACACGCTAGTAATGTTCAAAATTTTCCAAGCCAGGCTTCAGCAGTATGTGAACTGTGAACTTCCAGATGTTCAAGCTGGATTTAGAAAAGGCAGAGGAACCAGAGATCAAATTGCCAACATCTGCTGGATCATTGAAAAAGCGAGAGAGTTCCAGAAAAACATCTATTTCTGCTTTATTAACTATGCCAAAGCCTTTGACTGTATGGATCACAATAAAGTGTGGAAAATTCTGAAAGAGATGGGAATACCAGAACACCTGACCTGCCTCTTGAGAAACCTATATGCATGTCAGGAAGCAACAGTTAGAACTGGACATGGAACAACAGACTGGTTCCAAATAGAAAAAGGAGTACGTCAAGGCTGTATATAAGTCACCCTGCTTATTTAACTTATATGTAGAGTACATCATGAGAAACGCTGGGCTGGAAGAATCACAAGCAGGAATCAAGATTGCCAGGAGAAATATCAATAACCTCAGATATGCAGATGACACCACCCTTATGGCAGAAAGTGAAGAGGAACTAAAAAACTTCTTGATGAAAGTGAAAGAGGAGAGTGAAAAAGTTGGCTTACAGCTCAACATTCAGAAATTGAAGATCATGGAATCTGGTCCCATCACTTCATGGGAAATGGATGGGGAAACAGTGGAAACAGTGTCAGATTTTATTTTGGGGGGCTCTAAAATCACTGCAGATGGTGATTGCAGCCATGAAATTAAAAGACACTTACTCCACACTGTTCTCCATAGTGGCTGTACTAGTTTGCATTCCCACCAACAGTGTAGGAGGGTTCCCTTTTCTCCACACCCTCTCCAGCATTTATTGCTTGCAGATTTTTGGATCGCAGCCATTCTGACTGGTGTGAAGTGGTACCTCACTGTGGCTTTGATTTGCATTTCTCTAATAATGAGTGATGTGGAGCATCTTTTCATGTGTTTGTTAGCCATCCGTATGTCTTCTTTGGAGAAATGTCTATTTAATTCTTTGGCCCATTTTTTGATTGGGTCATTTATTTTTCTGGAATTGAGCTGCATAAGTTGCTTGTATATTTTTGAGATTTATACTATCATGTAAGAATTGAATCGCCAGTCTATGTCTGATGCAGGATACAGCATGCTTGGGGCTGGTGCATGGGGATGACCCAGAGAGATGTTATGGGGAGGGTTGTGGGAGGGGGGTTCATGTTTGGGAACGCATGTAAGAATTAAGATTTTAAAATTAAAAAAATAAAAAACTAAAAAAAAAAAAAAGACACTTACTCCTTGGAAGAAAAGTTATGACCAACCTAGATAGCATATTCAAAAGCAGAGACATTGCCAACAAAGGTCCGTCTAGTCAAGGCTATTGTTTTTCCAGTGGTCATGTATGGATGTGAGAGTTGGACTAAGAAAGCGGAGCGCCAAAGAATTAAAGCTTTTGAACTGTGGTGTTTGAGAAGACTCGAGAGTCCCGTGGACTGCAAGGAGATCCAACCAGTCCATTCTAAATGAGATCAGCCCTGGGATTTCTTTGGAAGGAATGATGCTAAAGCTGAAACTCCAGTACTTTCACCACCTCATGTGAAGAGTTGACTCATTGGAGAAGACTCTGATGCTGAGAGGGATTGGGGGCAGGAGGAGAAGGGGACGACAGAGGAGGAAATGGCTGGATCGCATCACCGCCTCGATGAACGTGAGTTTGAGTGAACGCCGGGAGATGGTGATGGACAGGGAGGCCTGGCCTGTTGTGATTCATGGGGTTGAAGGAGGTGGACACGACTGAGCGACTGAACTGAACTGAAAGGAAAAACAGACATAGAGAATACATTTATGGACATGGGGAGAGGAGAGGAAAGGGAGAGATGTATAGAAAGAGTAACATGGAAACTTACATTATCATTTGTTAAAATAGATGTTACAACGGAAATTTGCTGTATGGCTCATGAAACTCAAACAGGGTCTCTGTATCAACCTAGAGGGATGGGATGGGCAAGAAGATGGGAGGGAGGTTCAAAAGAGAGGGGATATACGTGTACCTATGGCTGATTCATGTTGAGGTTTGATGGAAACCTCAACAGAAAACAGCAACATTCTAAAGCAATTATCCTTCATTAAAAAAAAAAATAAAAAGGAAAACAGTCCAGAGAGAAAAATATTTTCTCCTGGTAAGTCATATTAGTTTTTTTCTTAACGGTAAACATGTTGATGAAAAAAACAACATAAAAACAGTCTTTTCAAAAATAAAGAAAAAGATTCAAAGGTTAATAACATTACTAGTTCTTATTGTAACTTTCCAAATTCCTTTTGAAATGAGATTGGCATAATAATATGTGAATAATGACACTACTGGTAGACCTCAAAATATTGTGGCCTGGATAACAACATTTTGGTAGTTTCTTTTTAAATTATGTGATATTTAAATTGTGTATTTCCTCCTAGTAGTTGATTTCAATTTGAAAGGAAATTGAGAAAAAACATAAAAACAGTTCCCCAGCACCTGGAAATCTTACATGAAAGTCAGTATAACAGTTTGTGTTGAACTGTACCCAAATGTATTAATTTAGTTCATAAATCAGTTTAATCCATTCCTATATTTTCCAGGAAGGGAAATTAAAATCCTCCGTGGATATTTTATATACTTTTCCATTACTGGATTAAAAAGTGTTTGGTCAAATAGATTATTTTCTAGAAACAAGTTATTGATGATCATTTTTACAAACATTAGCATATATAGATTGTGCTTTTATATCTAATATTAGGAAATGTAGATGCAAAATGAGGTGACTGTCAAATCACCTGAAGGAAAAAGTTTTATGTCCTGTATGAACATGATTTTTTTAAATTTAATTTTATTATTATTATTATTTTTTTACTTTCAAATATTGTATTGGTTTTGCCATACACCAACATTTAGAGGCAAACAGACTTGGAAAAATAGGAAACTAGGAAATGTAATGTCTTAAACCTGTGGCATGCAAATCATTAATTTATGAGTTACTAAAAATGTTAAAAGGCAGCTTAAATATCATCTCAGGAAGACATCACTGAACAGAGGGTCTGGCTCTGTGTTTCTCTTATGTGTCCTAGTTCAAGTCCAGATGAGGCTTCCTCATAGAAGTCATGGTATATCATTAAGTTGTCTAAATTTTCCTTTTTATTAGCCCTTTGTGATTTTTCAATTGTGAATTTCCCATTCATATCCTTATTTTAAAATTGTTCCTCTTATCCTTTTTTTCTTTATCAAGGCATCATTAGCAATATATTTTTAACTATATCCATTCATACAATCATTAAAACCATTCAGTATTAAAAAAAAAAACTGGCACTTTCTTTTCTAGGAGAGTTATGGGGTAGATTATTTGAAGAAACCCATTCTGCTAAAAATCAAAATAGTTAGATATAAGATATTTTAAAATCATTTTAACCATAAAAGTTTCATCAAGAAGTAAATCAATTTAAGGGAAAGAAGAACTCTGAGAAGTAAGTAGAATTTTCTGAAGCCACTGTTGCCCTAGTTATTTACCAACCCATGGATAAGAGGAACTTCAACTGAGGGTGACTCTGACTGGTATAGGAAAGAGAAATTGAGAAACTGAAGCTTGGGCCTTCTAAAAGGAGACTTCATAGGAAGCTGGGATTCCTAAAACATAAACCTTCACAGTAAAGGATCTATCAGCCCCAGCAGTTATCACCAAAAGCTGTCTAGAGCTTGGGAGAGCAAACAATTAAATTGAAACACTCTCATTCTGTGTATTTTCGGTTCCAACCAGACCTATATATTTATAAACCATTGATGAATGACAGAGATGAAATTGCAGATCAAAGGGAAAAGCATGCACAGTTGAGTTGGTATGAATCAAAAGAGACATTTCAGACAAGATTTAAATGGAAGGATAGAATGGGAAAGACTAGAGTTCTCTTTAAGAAAATTAAAGATACCAAGGGAACATTTCATGCAAAGGTGGGTACAATAAAGGACATAAATCATATAGAATGAACAGAATCAGAAAATATTAAGAAGAGGTGGCAAGAATACATGGAAGAACTGTACAAAAAGTATCTCTATGACCCAGATAACCACGATGGTGTGATCACTTACCTAGAGCCAGACATCCTGGAATGAGAAGTCAAATGGGCCTTAGGAAGCATCACTATGAACAAAGCTAGTGGAGGTGATGGAATTCCAGTTGACTATTTCAAATTCTAAAAGATGAGGCTGTGAAAGTGCTGCAGGCAGTATGCCAGCAAATTTGGGAAACTTAACAGTTGCCACAGGACTGGAAAAGGTCAGTTTTCGTTCCAATCCCAAAGAAAGGCAATGTCAAAAGCAATGCTAAATACCACATAATTGCACTCATCTCACATGCTACACAAGCAACGCTCAAAATTCTCCAAGCCAGGCTTCAACAGTATATGAACCATGAACTACCAGCTGTTCAAGCTGGATTTAGATAAGGCAGAGGAACCAGAGATCAAATTGCTAACATCTGCTGGATCATAGAAAAAGCAAGAGAATTCCAGAAAAACTTCTATTTCTGTTTTATTCACTATGCCAAAGCCTTTGACTGTGTGCGTCACAGCGAACTGTGGAAAATTCTGAAAGAGATGGGAATACCAGACTATCTGACCTGCCTCCTGAGAAATCTGAATGCAGGTCAAGAAGCAACAGTTAGAATTGGACATGGAACAGCAAATTGGTTCCAAATTGGGAAAGGAGTACATCAAGGCAGTGTACTGTCACCTGCTTATTTAACTCATATGCACAATCTGATTTTATCTGACCTATTTCACAATTACCAGGGAGTAGGACTTCCATATATCTTTTGGGGGGTGTAATTCAATCCACACATCTGGCTGCTTCTGACACTGAGCAAATAAAACAATATTATGTGTTTTAAAACAGTGTCTCTCATTTCCAGAATATAAAGGAATAGAACTGATTATCATTACCCTCCATTTCATTCAGTTCAGTTGCTAAGTCACGTCTGACTCTTTACGACCCCCATAGACTGTAGCACTGCAGGCATCCCTTTCCATCACTAACTGCCAGAGTTCACTCAGACTCACGTCCATTGGGTCAGAGATGCCATCCAACCATCTCATCCTCTGTCGTCCCCTTCTTTGCCCACCTTCAGTCTTTCCCACCAGCAGCGTCCTTTGCAATGAGTCAGTTCTTCGTATCAGGTGGCCAAAGTATTGGAGATTCAGATTCAGCATCAGTCCTTCCAATAAATATTCAAGAATGATTTCCTTTTGGATGGACTGGTTGGATCTCCTTGTTGTCCAAAGGACTCTCAAGAGTCTTCTCCAAAAACACAGTTCAAAAACATCAATTCTTCAGCACTCAGCTTTCTTTATCTTCCATTTCTCACATCTGTATATGACTACTGGAAAAACCATAGCTTTGATTAGATGAAACTCTGTCAGAAAGATAATGCCTCTGCTTTTCAGTATGCTGTCTAGGTTGGTCATAGATTTTCTTCCAGGGTGCAAGCAACTTTTAATTTCATGGCTTCAGTCACCATCTGCAGTGATTTTGGAACCCAAGAAAATAAAGTCTTTTACTCTTTCCATTGTTTCCCCATCTATTTCCCATGAAGTGATGGGACCAGATGCCATGGTCTTCATTTTCTGAATGTTGAGCTTTAAGCCAACTTCTTCACTCTCCTCTTTCACTTTCATCAAGAGGCTTTTTAGTTCTTCCTCACTGTCTGCCATAAGGGTGGTGTCATCTGCATATCTGAGGTTATGGATTTTTCTCCCGGAAATCTTGATTCCTTCTTGTGCTTCATCCAGCCCAGCATTTCTCATGATGTACTCTGCATATAAGTTAAATAAGATGGATGACAATATACAGCCTTGACGTACTCCTTTCCCTATTTGGAACCAGTCTGTTGTTCCATGTCTAGTTCTAACTGTTGCTTCTTGACCTGCATTCAGATTTCTCAGGAGCCGGGTCAGGTGGTCTGGTATTCCCATCTCTTTCAGAATATTCCACAGTTTGCTGTGATCCGCACAGTCAAAGGATTTGTCATAGTCAATAAAGCAGAAGTAGATGTTTTCCTGGAACTCTCTTGCTTTTTTGGTGATCCAACAGATGTTAGCAATTTGATCTCTGGTTCTGCCTTTTCTAAATTCAGTTTGAACATTTGGAAGTTCATGGCTCACCTACTGTTGAAGTCTGGCTTGGAGAATTTTGAGTGTTACTTTACTAGTATGTGAGATGAGTAGAATTGTGCAGTAGTTTGAGCATTCTTTCAGATTGTCTTTCTTTGGGATTGGAATGAAAATGGAGCTTTTCCAGTCTTGTGGCAATTGCTGAGTTTTCCAAATTTTCTGGCATATTATGTGCAACACTTCCACAGCATCATCTTTTAGAATTTGAAATAGCTCAACTGGAATTCCATCACCTCCACTTACTTTGTTTGTAGTGATGCTTCCTAAGGCCCACTTGACTTCGTATTCCAGGATGTCTGGCTCTAGGTGAGTGATCGCATCGTCTTGATTATCTGGGTTGTGAATATCTTTTTTGTGTAGTTCTTCTGTGTATTCTTGCCATCTCTTCTTAATATCTTCTGTTTCTGTTAGGTCCCTACCATTTCTGTTCTTTATTGAGCCCATCTTTGCATGAAATGTTCCCTTGGTATCTCTAATTTTCTTGAGATCTCTACTCTTTCCCATTTTATTATTTTCTTCTATTTCTTTGCATTGATCACTGAGGAAGGCTTTCTTATCTCTCCTTGCTATTCTTTGGAACTGTGCATTCAAATGGCTCTATCTTTCCTTTTCTCCTTTGCTTTTTGTGTCTCTTCTTTTCACAGCTCTTTGTAAGACCACAGCCATTTTTTGTTTGTTTGTTTGTTTGTTTGTTTTTTGCATTTCTTTTTCTTGGGGATTATCTTGATTCCTATCTCCTGTACAGTGTCATGAACCTCCGTCCATAGTTCTTCATGCACTTTGTCTATTAGATCTAATCCCTTGAATCTATTTCTCACTTCCACTGTATTACTTGTAAGGGATTTGATTTAGGTCATATCTGAATTGTCTAGTGGTTTAGATCTAACAGTCTAACCTAATACTTTACAGACACAAATGCAAACTTAAAGCACCCCCTCAAACATAAAGTTTATGGTATACCTAATAGTTTAAAAGAGCATTAGCCTGTGAAAACTTTCCTTTGTTTATTACTTTTTCAGAAATGGAGCCTGAACTCAAAAGAGGCACAGGGAATCCTCTGAAAAAAATATTAGAAAAAGAAAGAAGATGAGAGGAGATGTCTGATTACGAGGATCCAATTATAAGAATCATAGACAGCTAATTTAATAACTCTACTTAAAAAAAAATACAAATCCCTATTTCCTACTCAAAGTAAAAAAAAAAATGAGAGAGACGCATTGTTGTGAAAGAAAAATTGATTCATTCATTTATCTTACTGAGTGTCAGAGAGTCCAGGAGTATATTATTACTTAGATGATATTTGAATCCCATATGACTCTTAACTGCTAAATGTAATGGACAATGATATTAGTTAATCGGTATTGAATTTTTTTATACGTTAGTCACATTAGGAATTTTGTGTGTACTATTTTGTATAATCTGCACACTGCGATTTATACATGAATCCTAGATCTTCATAAGTTTAGATAACTTTCCCCAATATTGGCAGTTTGTAAGCTAAGGAACCAGCATTCATTCACATTCAGTTTATTTGCCCTGATTCTAGAGTCTGTATGTTTACCTGATGTGCATGCTTTTCTTTACTGGTCAGATAATAACCTGGTTGCTATGGATTACGACAAAGCAAGGAGAAATATCAGATACTGCTCAATGCTCTGCTAAAACGGCCTCTAGTGTGTTTTTTAGAACAGCACATAAAATTAATGACAAAAATAGGGATGGAATCAAGCACACTCTAGAGAGAAGCTGATAAATAAAATTAAAAACACAATAATGACTGTCATTTCTAACTTATCCAGAACAGGATCCTGCACTAACTCAGGTTTTCACATTTATTTTGTGAGATAAGTAAAATAATCACTGACTGCACTTTAGCAAATTTTAATTTAATTATAAATAAAAAAAGAAAAAAAGCATAAATTTCTTGTTTGATTGATTTAAAAAAGTAAACAAATTGTTTCGTTCCATACTATAAAAATTTATACCAGTTGGCATTTGTGGAAAGAGAAAATTTTGCCATCAATAACTGACCTTAAATATTATGAATAAGCTTTATTTCTTAGTTTGGTCCAGTACTGTTGACTGTGCAAGTTTGCATTTTCAAATGAATGCATTTTATTGTGTCATTATATATGAACAACTTTCACAAGTATTCAGTGAAGGTTTTCAAAGACATCATCAATTTTTTAAAAATCACAGTTTAGTAAATATGCATGAAAGCTATTTTATAAGTCACTCTCTCAAGCACTTTGCATTCTATTGTTTAACCAACATGCTCTCTCAGGTTCTGAGAAGTCTATCAATATAAAATCTTCTGTCACCTTCTCTTAGTATTTCTAACATTTTTCTCTCTATGTGTTTGGTACTTTTTAATTTGACAAATATAGTTTTAAGACAGTGAAAATATGTATAATAACATCATCAAAGTAAAAATATAGCCACAATGCTTTATTTAATAGTTTATTCAAACTATATGTTATGTTAGTATTATTAACCCTTCACTCTGTTTCTTGTCTGGAGTACCTAAAATATCTTTGGCTTTTTACACTTATCTGTTTGATCTCAATGTTTTATATTTAAGTAATACACATTATAAATTCTGTTTTAAGATTGTCAGCCAAACACACACTTCATTCTTACCCTCCTGTGTCAAATATCTAGAAACAAAATAAAATTTAAATAATAAAGAAAGAAACTAACCCAACAAAAGTAGGCTTCCTAACTGGACCAAAAGCTATAATCAGCTCCTTAAAGTTAGAAAACAAATAAAATTGAAGCAGAGATAAACCTCAGTTAAGGACATACACAGGAAATGATCACTGTGAATGTGCCTCAAGCTAGTTGAAATGAGGTGAAAAAGGAAAATGTAGTGATTACTCTACACCTTTTCTGAAACCTTCTGCATTTTACCTTCTTCGCTTTGTGTGCTAGGTATTACACCTTAGGTTGTATACCTCAGCATACCCTCAAACCAAAACAGAACAAATAAGCTTTTATGGTATATTAACACAAATTGGCTGTTTTTAAGAGGAGATTCAGAAACATATTCAAAAAGTCAATAATGTACAGGTCAAATTCAATGATCATAAAGCAATACTTTTAAAAATTGACCAAATGTCCCTCAATTATAAAAACAAGTATAAAACTGCTTTTAAATAAGTCACTGTAAAATATTACAATGTCAACATTAAGAACAATGCCTGCTATTTATTGTGTACTTACTGTGTGTAGATGCTCTTCCAAATGTATTAGTTACACTGAAATATTTAATCCTAAAACAAACTCTATGAGGTCAGTACTATTATTAATACTATTTAAAGACACAGGGGGTTTAATAATATACCAGATAATAGGTAAGACACAGACACAACAGAGCTAGACTTTTAAATCAAGCAGTTTAGTTCTAAAGTTCAAACACTGAATCGCTCTGCTTTAATTTCTTCACACTCCAAGGGAGATACCACATACAAAACGAAAGATCAAAGTGACAGAAGAAAACACAGTTTTAAAAATAATTAGAAAATAAGAAGAGTACAAAGAAATTAATTAAATCCATAGTTTAATAAGATAGTAATAGAACAATAAAATGAATCTCTAAACAGCAGAAGAAAGGAATTGATTCTAAAACCAGAAATTAATGCAACAGCAAACAAACAGAAACAGCAGAACTGACTAACAAAGAGAAGAGCTGGTTCTTTGAAAAGATCTGTAAGACAGACAAGCCTTTGACAAACAGGACCAAGAGCCAGCTAAAGAGAAGGCACAAAGGGAAAACAAAAAAACTTGGAATTAAAAATGGAGAGCATGACTTTGAGTCCAGAAGAGAGTGAGATAACATTTTCTGAGAACACTATTTACAATTTTATAGGAAAAGATTTTAGATTAGACAATTTTGAAGAAAACTATAGATCACTAAAATTAATCCCAGATAAAGTCAGAAATATTACTAGAACAATAACTTTAGAAAAAATGAAAATGGCTTTTAGAGATTTGCCCTTAGAAAGGTGTAAGCTCCAAGGTATTTTATGGGAAATTTCAAGTGAGAGATAATGCCAATCTTAGAGAAAGTATTTTAAGAGGAAAAAGATGGGAAGTTACTGTTTTATTCTGTGCTCCGTATACCTGACAAGAAAACCAGATGAAAATGTAATTAAAACAAAAACAAAAACAAAAACTAAAAGCCAATATTATTCCTGAGCATAGATGCAAAGTGCTAAGGTATTAGAAAATCTAATTATTCCTGTTTAGGCTGTGTGTGTGTCTATCTGTGTAACACTACAACAGGATATGCATTCTCTAAACTACATGTAGCTGCTCATTTCCTATAACCAAATATTTATGTTCAAAACAACCTACTGATATGAAATCATGGGTTATACCACCTCAGGAAAGTATTTCTCAGCCACAGACTTGATTATTGATTTTGACCTTTATGAACAGTAATTATTGTCTGCTTGAATTACTATTTTCTGTCTTTGTTGCAGAAAGCTTTTTCTTTGCGCACTTTAGGGAATCATCTGTTTCTCCTTCCGCATTACCGGTTCCATTTTCTACAGCATCAATTACTATACTTATTGCTTCTATTGTAGATATCTTTTTGTTAACTTTTGCATTTACTTATTTCTCTTATTTCATGTAACTTTTTAATAAAACTGTAATTTAGCAACCTATCTTTTCATTTTAGTTTATCCCTTACACTTTTTTAGTCTATAGAAGATACAATTAGATGCTTTCTAAAATTTATACCTTTTTAGTTAAACAATAATGTATTTTATTTAAAAATAGAAGAAATATGTTCCTTAAATCTTATATCTAACAGCACAAATATAACTTCTTACCTCAAAATTTTCAAGTTAATAAGACATATTGAACAATGAAAGACTAAGGTTAGTCAAGTCTCCAGAGACTACTCTCCAACTCATAATATTTGGCTGTGAAATCTGTTTGAAGCTGAAAAAAGAAGCATCTGTTTCTTTTTTGAAACATTACATAAACAATACCCTTTTCTAGAAGAAATTGAGAGAATCAATGCTATCTTGAACAATATCATCTGCAAGCATTAAGTGAACTGAAATTTGCTCAGTCATGTCCGACTCTCTGTGACCCCATGGACTATACAGTCCATAAAATTCTCCAGGCCAGAATACTGGAGTGCGTAGCTGTTCCCTTCTCCAGGGGATCTTCCCAACTCGGGGATTAAACCCAGGTCTCCCACGTTGCAGGTGGATTCTTTATCAGTTGACTAGGGAAGCCTGAAACTTTGGTTTTATGACTTTTTCAGTTAAAAATCCTGTATATATTTTTTAAATCCCCAGGCTTTCTGATCAGTGGGATGTTTCTCATTTCTGGAGTAGTCTTCAGAGCAACCATTGTAGCTAATTTGCAAACTAGAAATTTATGTGGTCCAGGTATCTCACCTACTTAACAATCATAATTATTATATTTCAGACCATTAGGTCCAAGTGGTTCAGACTGTTGCATGCAAAATCCTGCTAATAGTTACTTGCTCTAGTCTTTGGATATAAAGACTCTGTTCATTTATTTCACCATTATCTCCTCAGTTTTTGAACAAATAACTGCAGATTCTTCATCTTTAGATTTGCAAGTTGAATATTTATATCACTATTGGGAACCTTAGAAATCTGGAAATCCTTCTATTTTAATTCCCTCAGATGGCATCACCTACTCAATGGGCATAAGTTTGCGCAAACTCCAAGAGATAGTGAGGGACTGGGAAGCCTGGCATCCTGCAGTCAGACATGCCTTGACTGAACAACAGTGGTAATTCTCCTTTTTCTCTATATGTGAACCTTAGGATTATTTAAGTACGTTTCTGATACAAAACTTCTGGAGAAATTTTCTTATCTGGCCAGTTCATGTTTAATGCCTTATAAGGTATTTTTGTTTATACCAAACTTAACAGTGAGATCATGATGTTTGAATTCTTTTTTTTAAATCCTTTGAACCAAATCTATAACATATCACATGGTATTTACTAAGTTCTTTCTCCTCTGCATCATCACTCCTCTGAAAGACTAATCATGCTTGCTGATTTCTTTTTGGTTTCCAGCAGTTTCTTCACTTTCTTCATCAGGTAAGCACTTAAGTCACACTCATTCTATTCCAGAATAAGTGTCTTTGCTCTATGTTTTGCATTCAGTATATTTTCTCTAAGTTTTGGTGAGGCCAGAGGATGAGTGGAGATGTCTAAATCAATCGACATAAGATTGAGCCCGTCTTTTTGACCTGTGGTACTAAACATTGAAACACATTTTTTCTCACATTATGCACAGAAGTGTTGACTATGCAGTCCATGATACTTAACTAAGGTTCCAAGATCTTTCTATTTTATTTTTTGTTTCTACCCAAAGATATTGCCATACAGGCAGATAAGTAAAAAGTATACTACTAACTAGTAAAGAAGTGAGATAGCAATTTTAAAAATCTGGGATTTGCAACTCAGTGTCCCAAAATCTTACATAACTTCCTAATCTAAATGAGCTTGTTGGCCATGCCCACTTATCCCATGAGTTTCTAAAATTTCTCCTGCCTTCCTTTAAAAAGCAACTGGAAATTATTACTGCATTGTTGAAAGAGGGCATTTAGAAACAATGTGTTATTCTAGATAAACTAGTTACACTTCTGCAAACACATATAAACAGGTATCATTGTTTAAGGGTGTATAGACTTTTCCTTTCTCTTTCCCTAAGATGGCTTTAACCTTGTTTCAAAGCCAGGTCCAAACCTGGTATCCAAATTTCTTGCCACAAGATGCTCTTGGTTTCTTCAGACAACACAGTGGACAAATTCTCTACCATGATATCAGAGATAGAAAGTGCTGGAGGCCTTTTTCCCACAACACTTGCAGGAGTCATATCTCTCTGCTTTTTTGCTTCATGCTCTGGGGTAAACATGACCCCACATTGCCCACAAAATTTCAAGACATGGTGAACTCAGAGGCTCTGGCAATGACAAACACACAATGGCCTTATGTAATTTGGAGTAGTTTGAGTTGGGTGTAACACCACACAGAGCATAAATGGCTACAGCTCCTTTTTCTCCCTTGGCTTCTGGTATTTCTACCCTTTCTACTGCTGAGATCATAACTCAGATTACACGTGCCATCACTTGGCAATGTCTACGTTTGGCTCCATTGCTCTGTTGGGAAATGTAACCAAATGAATGCAGAAGAAAAGTTAGTAATAAACTAAAGGCCATAAGTAGTCACCTCTGAACAAAGCAACATAGACACTGTGCTATATAGAATTAGAAGGACCTTCTAAGGAAAGTACCTGGGTTTTTAAGGCAGCAAAATTCAGTGGAGTTAGCGCAATAACTTCTCAAGTCTTGCTGTCCTGCTGTTTACCACAGAATGTAACATGTTCCTGCTATTGAAAATTGCTCCTGGGCTTTGGTGAAGTTGACAAATATTGCTACTTTCAAATTTTATCACTTCTTTACATATTTTTTGAAATTCTTCTCTATGCAACACCTGTAAAATTTATTTCTCTGTACACTTTTATACCAGTTATGAAAGCACTTGTATAACATTTATCAGACAGCACTATGTTTGTTCTTAAACATTGTAAAGAGAGAAAATGCAGGTGTGGTTAAGAGTGACTTAATTCAGAAGCATATGGACTTCCAGAACCTGATTAAGCATTCATAAAAGCTAATAATGAGGTTTTCCACCTCATGATCAGCCCGTCATGTTTTCCTAACACCATTGATTGCTTTGACTTCACACCAGTTGATCCAACATGTCATCATAGTCAACATCATCATCTTTCACATTCATTAGACAATTCTAAATACCAGTTTTGGTCATACTCAGGAGCATCTTAATTACGATAAAAAGATCATAAAGCAAGAGTTTTAAAGTAAAAATCTGAGGTGTGTCTTTGGTGACAATAGTTTGACTATTTTTATTACCATGAAACTTGTTATAAACCTTCTTATTAGAAGACTATGCCATAGACTGTGGCCCAAGGAAAACAATTTTTAATCATTTACAAAATGAAAATTGAAATGGTTAGTATGTTGGCAAAAGCTAGGGTTTACCATTCACTAAGAACAACTTTAGAATCTTCTTTACTTTATCAGTCTAGTTGCTCAGTCATGTCCGACTCTGCGATCCTGTGGACTACAGCACACCAGGATTCCCTGTCCATCACTAACTCCCCGAGCTTGCTCAAACTCATGTCCATTGAATTGGTGATGCCATCCAACCATCTCATCCTCTGTCATCCCCTTCTCCTCCTGCCTTCAATCTTTCCCAGCATCAGGGTCTTTTCAAATGAGTCAGTTCTTTACATCAGGTGGTCAAAGTATTAGAGCTTCAGCTTCAGCATCAGTCCTTCCAATGACTATTCAGGACTGATTTCCTTTAGGATGGACTGGTTGGATCTCCTTGCTGTTCAAAGAACTCTCAAGAATCTTCTCCAACACCACAGTTCAAATCATCAGTTCTTTGGTGCTCAACTTTCTTTATAGTCCAACTCTCATATCCATATATGATTACTGGAAAAACCATAACTTTGATTAGATGGACCTTTGTCAGCAAGGTAATGTCTGTGGTTTTTAATATGCTGTCTAAGTTGGTCATAGCTTTTCTTCCAAGGAGCTAGCATCTTTTGCTTTCATGGCTGCAGTCACCATCTGCAGTGATTTTGAAGCCCAAGAAAACACAGTCTGATACTGTCTCCATTGTTTCTTTAATTTATAAATTTATTCAGTAAAATTCTGTATGTACTATACATTAGACAAAGAATATTTTAAAAGCTTATTTCACATTTTAAAGATTAGAAAAAATACTGGATATAATTATTTGATTGCTACTAAGCATAATTCTTAAATATATGGAGGTCATCAAAGAATTAAAAATCAAAATAATTATGAATCCAGGCATCATTGGAATTTTGTACTTCCTCTTGCTGAGTAATGTGCACAAAGGTTAGATCTTCTTCACACCTCTTGACATTTGGCTGAACTCAGCTTATTTTATAATTATTGTTATCCATATTTAATGGGAAAATGATAAACATATTGAAAGTCAGGGCCCATCTTCTGAATTCTAAGTTATTTCATTACTTTATCAATTGTTTTTCTTCTATCTTTTCAGCCATTCTTTCTGACTTAAGAATCAGGTTGACCAGGCAGCAGATTGTCTGGCCTAGACATATTAAAAATCAGTTCTAGCCTGTTCACTGCTCTTCTGGCATATTTCTTTGAGGGGAGATCTTCCATTGCAGTGTAAGTGGAGGTTTATGAATTCTTCCCATCAATCATAAGAGAATATTGAGAGAACACAATGGATTGAGAGATTATAACCATAGTCTTTATTTGGTTATAGTTCAGTTCAGTTCAGTTCAGTTCAGTCGCTCAGTCGTGTCCGACTCTGCGACCCCATGAATCTCAGCATGCCAGGCCTCTCTATTCATCACCATCTCCCGGAGTTCACTCAGACTCACGTCCATTGAGTCAGTGATTCCATCCAGCCATCTCATCCTCTGTCGTCCCCTTCTCCTCCTGCCCCCAGTCCCTCCCAACATCTGAGTCTTTTCCAATGAGTCAACTCTTCGCATGAGGTGGCCAAAGTACTGGAGTTTCAGCTTTAGCATCATTCCTTCCAAAGAAATCCCAGGGTTGATCTCCTTCAGAATGGACTGGTTGGATCTCCTTGCAGTCCAAGGGACTCTCAAGAGTCTTCTCCAACACCACAGTTCAAAAGCATCAGTTCTTCAGTGCTCAGCCTTCTTCACAGTCCACTCTCACATCTATACATGACCACTGGAAAAACAATAGCCTTGACTAGACGGACCTTAGTCATCAAATTAATGTCTCTGTTTTTGAATATGCTATCTAGGTTGGTCATAACTTTTCTTCCAAGGAGTAAGCGTCTTTTAATTTCATGGCTGCAGTCACCATCTGCAGTGATTTTGGAGCCCCCCAAAAATAAAGTCTGACACTGTTTCCACTGTTTCCCCATCTATTTCCCATGAAGTGATGGGACCAGATGCCATGATCTTCGTTTTCTGAATGTTGAGCTGTAAGCCAACTTTTTCACTCTCCTCTTTCACTTTCATCAAGAGGCTTTATAGCTCCTCTTCACTTTCTGCCATAAGGGTGGTGTCATCTGCATATCTGGGGTTATTGATATTTCTCTTGGCAATCTTGATTCCAGCTGGTGCTTCTTCCAGTCCAGCGTTTCTCATAATGTACTCTGCATAGAAGTTAAATAAGCAGGGTGACAATATACAGCCTTGACATACTCCTTTTCCTATTTGTAACCAGTCTGTTGTTCCATGTCCAGTTCTGTTGCTTCCTAACCTGCATACAGATTTCTCTAGAGGCAGGTTAAGTGGTCTGGTATTCCCATCTCTTTCAGAATTTTCCACAGTTTATTGTGATCCACACAGTCAAAGGCTTTGGCATAGTCAATAAAGCAGAAATGGATGTTTTTCTGGAACTCTCTTGCTTTTTCCATTATCCAGCTGATGTTGGCAATTTGATCTCTGGTTCCTCTGCCTTTTCTAAAACCAGCTTGAACATCAGGAATTTCACAGTTCAAGTATTGCTGAAGCCTGGCTTGGAGAATTTTGTGCATTACTTTACTAGCATGTGAGATGAGTGCAATTGTGCAGTAGTTTGAGCATTCTTTGGCATTGCCTTTCTTTGGGATTGAAATGAAAAGTGACCTTTTCCAGTCCTGTGGCCACTGCTGAGTTTTCCAAATGTGCTGGCATATTGAGTGCAGCATGTTCACAGCATCATCTTTCAGGATTTGAAACAGCACACCTGGAATTCCATCACCTCCACTAGCTTTGTTCGTAGTGATGCTTTCTAAGCATCACTTGACTTCACATTCCAAGATGTCTGGCTCTAGATTAGTGATCACATCAGCATGATTATCTGGGTCGTGAAGATCTATTTTGTACAGTTCTTCTGTGTATTCTTGCCAACTCTTCTTAATATCTTCTACTTCTCTTAGGTCCATACCATTTCTGTCCTTTATCGAGCCCATCTTTGCATGAAATGTTCCCTTGGTACCTCTAATTTTCTGGAAGAGATCTCTAGTCTTTCCCATTCTGTTCTTTTCCTCTATTTCTTTGCACTGATCGCTGAAGGAGGCTTTCTTATCTCTTCTTGCTATTCTTTGGAATTCTGCATTCAGATGCTTATATCTTTTCTTTTCTCCTTTGCTTTTCACCTCTCTTCTTTTCACAGCTATTTGTAAGGCCTCCCCAGACAGCCATTTTGCTTTTTTGCATTTCTTTTCCATGGGGATACTCTTGATCCCTGTCTCCTGTACAATGTCACGAACCTCATTCCATAGTTCATCAGGCACTCTATCTATCAGATCTAGGTTTTTAAATCTATTTCTCACTTCCACTGTATAATCATAAGGGATTTGATTTAGGTCATACCAGAATGGTCTAGCGGTTTTCCCTATTTTCTTCAATTTGAGTCTGAATTTGGCAGGAAGGAGTTCATGATCTGAGCCACAGTCAGCTCCTGGTCTTGTTTTTGTTGACTGCATAGAGCTTCTCCATCTTTGGCTGCAAAGAATATAATCAATCTGATTTCAGTGTTGACCATCTGGTGATGTCCATGTGTAGAGTCTTCTCTTGTGTTGTTGCCAGAGGGTGTTTGCTACGACCAGTGCATTTTCTTGGCAAAACTCTATTAGTCTTTGCCTGAAACCAAGCCATGCCTGCGGGGCAACCCAAGACAGGAGGGTCATGGTGGAGAGGTCTGACAGAGTGATCCACTGGAGAAGAGAATGGCAAGCCACTTCAGTATTCTTGCCTTAAGAACCCCACGAACAGTATGAAAAGGCAAAATGATAGGATACCAAAAGAGGAACTCTCCAGGTCATTAGGTGCCCAATATTCTACTGGAGATCAGTGGAGAAATAACTCCAGAAAGAATGAAGGGATGGAGCCAAAGTAAAAACAATACCCAGTTGTGGATGTGACTGGTGATAGAAGCAAGATCCGATGCTGTAAAGAGCAATATTGCATAGGAACCTGGAATGTCAGGTCCATGAATCAAGGCAAATTGGAAGTGGTCAAACAAGAGATGGCAAGGGTGAACGTCGACATTCTTGGAATCAGCTAATTAAAATGGACTGGAATGGGTGAATTTAACTCAGATGACCATTATATTTACTACTGTGGGCAGGAATCCCTCAGAAGAAATGGAATAACCATTATGGTCAACAAAAGAGTCCGAAATGCAGTACTTGGATGCAATCTCAAAAACAACAGAATGATCTCTGTTCATCTCCAAGGCAAACCATTCAATATCATAGTTATCGAAGTCTATGCTCCAACCAGTAATCCTGAAGAAACTGAAGTTGAATGGTTTTATGAAGACCTCCAAGACCTTTTAGAACTAACACCCAAAAAAGATGTCCTTTTCATTATAGGGGACTGGAATGCAAAGGTAGGAAGTCAAGAAACACCTGGAGTAACACGCAAATTTGGTCTTATTTGGTTATAACTTCAATAAACTCAGAAAGACGTTGATGTTCAGAATGAATTTTTATTGGAATAATGGCTTTTCAACTAGTGTAAAATTTCTATCCTCAAAAATAGAAATAATCTACTGCTGATGGACATCTAGGTTGCTTCCATGGCCTGGCTATTATAAACAGTGCTGCGATGAACGTTGGGGTACACGTGTCTCTTTCAATACTGGTTTCCTCGGTGTGTATGCCCAGCAGTGGGATTGCTGGGTCATAAGGCAGTTCTATTTCCAGTTTTTTTAAGGAATCTCCACACTGTTCTCCATAGTGGCTGTGCTAGTTTGCATTCCCACCAACAGTGTAAGAGGGTTCCCTTTTCTCTACACCCTCTCCAGCATTTATTGCTTGTAGACTTTTGGATCGCTGCCATTCTGACTGGTGTGAAATGGTACCTCATTGTGGTTTTGATTTGCAGTTCTCTGATAATGAGTGATGTTGAGCATCTTTTCATGTGTTTGTTAGCCATCTGGGGATGATCCAGAGAGATAATATGGGGTAGGAGGTGGGAGGGGTGTTTAGGATTGGGAACTCATGTACACTGTGCCTGATTCATGTCAATGTATGGCAAAACCAATACAGTATTGTAAAGCAAAATAAATTGAAAAAATAGAAATAAGCAGTTAAAGAATGGTTATCATTTTATGAGTCACATCTGTAATAGGCCAAAGTTCTATGCTGTCATTGTTTAGTCACTAAACCCTGTCCAACTCTTTTGGGAGTTCATGAACTGCAGTCTGCCAGGCTCCTCTGTCTCTGAGATTTCCCAAGTAAAAATACTGGAGTGAGTTGGCATTTCCTTCTTCAAGGGATATTTCTGACCCAGGGCTCGAATCCATGTCTCCTGCTTTGGCAGGTGGATTCTTTGCTACTGAACCATCAGCGAAGCCCAAAGTTCTATGCAATTCTTTCCAAACTAATTTCAAGGGTTACTATTTACCATCAAGAAAATGTGATGATAAACTCATTTAAAATAGAGAACCTTTCTCTTTGATCCAAGTAGCTTTTCACAAGGAATTGACTCAAATGGAAAATATATATGTAGACAGATTGCTCCCAATCCTAGTATTCAGGGATCCTAAAGGTATTATGTCAACTAGGAGGCATTTAAGCATACATAAAGTTCATAAGGCTGTCAAATTGATTTCCCACATCTGAGAAATCTGCATGCATTTTAATGGAAAGTTAATATATTAAGACATTCTAATTTGTTATTTCCAGGAAGTTGGATTTAAAGAAGGAAAGAATACTTTATTTTTAGTACATCACGTAGCTCAGAAATTAAACCTTTGATGTTACAGAAAAAATACAAAGTTTTATACTAAAAGGAATGCCTGAATATGAAAATATATAATACCATTAGTATATTGTATTGGTGTTGGGCTGGTGCACTGAGACGACCCAGATGGATGGTATGGGGAGGGAGGAGGGAGGGGGGTTCAGGATGGGGAACACGTGTATACCTGTGGCGGATTCATGCTGATGTATGGCAAAACCAATACAATATTGTAAAGTAATTAACCTCCAATTAAAATAAATAAATTTATATTAAAATATATATAAATAAATAAGAAAATATATAATAGCTCAGAATTTGTTTCACCAATAGAATCATTGTGCAGCATATCTCCATATTGGTTTATGCATAATGTCCTAAGCAAGGTTTGACTTTTTTAAGGCAGAAAATACTAAAAAGAAACTCTAAATTTTTGTCTATAGCTCCACTGAACTTTTAGAAAGTAGATATGTGGTCATGAAGTTTTAAAACTTGCCCTTTTTTTGTTTATTTTTAAAAACAGATATACTGAAAAATACATTTGAAGATGCACCCTTTGGAGTAGTCACCATAGTAGTTAATACATGCTTTTCAGAGTTGCTTCCATTGATCAAGACTTTGTGGACCCTTTTGAAATTGCTATCTGATATTTTGAGTAATGTAAGATTGCAAGTGTCCTGTTTTATTTACCTAAGTTAGTATTAAATAATATTTGGCTGTTTTTTTTAAACCGTTGGCTAAAAGAGTAGATTTTTTTGTATTCTCACCATACACACATGTACAAAATGAAAACAGTGGAAAACAACTTATGAAAAATTAAAGGCCAAAGATCAGAATTTTGATAACGTATAGTAGAGTTTGAAAATTCAAGGAGTTTCAACTCTATAATTAGTATACAGAGGTTTCTTATTTGCCCCACATTCTAGTATGCTTAAAATAAATTTCATAATTAAAACCAATAAAGATAAAAGTAAAACAAGCCCATTTTTCAAAGGGAAACCATTCATCTGAGGATATACAAAACAATACACTATGAATTCTGGAAGAGTTCCAAAAGCATTTTGAAAAATGTGTTATTATTGTAAGAAGTTCCCGTCTGATTTACCAATTTTAAACATTAAATTGTGATGGATTTTCATGTTCATTTGCTAAAATATTGATGTTTCTATACAGCCGAATCACACAGGTTTGTCTTTTTTGCTGTTGCATGGGAATATTTCCTGAATGTCAGTATTATATTACTTTTTGTACATTTCAGACACACACGAGATACAGCATGAAGGCGACGAAGGCCGCTAAGCCTCAGTTTCTCTGTGTGCAGCCTCTTGTGCTTTGACCTACTCTCCTCTCTCCCATGATCAATCGGGCATCAACTGTCTTCTTTTTAACCAGATCACATATGATAAATGATATTAACACACATGACATATTCCCGTGACATCTCGTTGTAACTCCACTTTCCCTCCCACTTGAGAGAGAAAACTGTAAGATGCTATTCATAGAAGTAAATCACATACAAAACACCTCACAACTGTTTGACTCATATAAGTTCATGGCTCTGAACAGCTGAATTAGGGGCTAATAGTCCAAGATATCTACATGTGTCTCAGAGGAATTATACCTCAGTGGTGTCTATTCTATGCTAAAATGCACAGATGGAGAATACGTTTAAAACCTTAGTCCATTAACATGCATATATGTGTATCTTCACAGTTCCCCGATCTGTTGCTTGGCTCTCTTTTATCTGTGTCCCTATTTTAGGCTTTTTTTTTTTTTTTTTTCTGTCTGATTTTTAGGAACTGATATCTGAGAAAGTTTCTCATTTGATAGTAGTCTATAGCTCCCTTCAATTCTTTATTCCTACAGAATGTCTTACTTTCCTTTTCAATATATTGAGGTGGGGAGTGGCTCCCAATCTCTTCTTGTACTTCCTGTTCTTATATTTATAAGGAAAGAATATACATCCCAAATATATAAAACCTCATCTGGAAATGAATAATATCTACTATGCTTATGTCTGGCAAATGAAAGTTTTACACTAATCTTCTAGAAATATTTCAAAGCAATCTTTCTAAGTTGATTGTGTGCGTGATAAGCCACTTCAGTCATATCACTCTTGGTGACTCCATGAACTGTAACCCACCAGGCTCATCTATCTGTGGGATTTTCCAGGCAAGAATACTGGAGTGGGTTCCATTTCCTTCTCCGGGGCATCTCTCTGACCCTGGGATCAAACCGGAGTCTTTTTCATTTCCTGCGTTGGTAGGCAGGTTCTTTACCACTTGTTCCATCTGTGAAGCCCTGTAGATGGATTGCTGATATTTTAATTCAGGACACTTATTTTTTAGAATACGATCTCTTTGAAGTCATCTTTGAAACCTTAGCACCTGCACAACACCTGGCTTAGAATAGGTGCCTAGATTGCTTGTGAATCCAAGGAATGGTTCCGTCTTGCCCTGCCAATCCAGCCTATGCAAGCCTTGAAGATTTTCCTCAGTTTCCTCCATTCCGCTAGCTTCTATTAGCACTTGTCTCTTCTGAAGTTTTAGGCTCTTATTCAGCACATTCCTTACAGGTCACAAGATCTTTAAACATGCTGTTCAAATTCTAACAGCAGTTTGGCCCATAAGGCAGTTTGGGTTACATGCTGATTTAAAGTATTCTCAATTTGAAAGTCTTTAGTTGAAACGATCATTTTAGGTTAACCAGTCACCACCACTCATCATTGTTTTACATAGTAAGTCCTATCCACATTCTTTTGTTATCTGCCTGGCTGGGGTGAACATGGAAGTCTTGATTCCTATTTATGTTATGTCCATTGATAGCTAATTATAACATTTAGGGCTCAGATGAATGACATTTGCTTTGAAGAAGAAGAAGAGGAAGAGGAGGAGGAGGAGGGGAGGGAGCAGGGGGAAGAGAAAGAAGATAGGTTAAATTTTGAATGAGTAAATTCACATATTCTAAAAATATAGAAAACGGGTAATATAAACATATTTTCCAGGTGTATTTTAATATTTATTTAGATTTATTTTCAGAAATAAGAGTTATGCATATCACTAAAGCTCTGCTTCATTCATTTGATTTCCTTTCAGACCGAAGAGCCATCGATGTTAGTGTGTATCCTTTCTCTGCAGCTTTTTACTACTTTTGTTATGTATGTTTGCCCTCCCGCAATAAAATATAGTATTGTGCCCTAAAATTCTATCATATTGTACTACCTACGGAAACTTTCCTACTTTTCAGCTAATGTTATATTTTGAAAATCAGTTATTTTGATGACAAATCTGGTATTTATCACTGTGGTGGTGGTGCTGGTTCAGTCATTAAGTCATGTCCAACTCTTGCGACCCCAAGGACTGTAGCCCATGAGGCTCCTCTGTCCAAAGGATTTTCCAGGCAAGAATACTGGAGTGGGTTGCCATTTCCTTCTCCAGGGTATCTCCCCATTCCAGAGATCAAACCCAGGTCTCCTGCCTTGCAGGCAGATTCTTTACCGACTGAAGTATGAGAGAAGCCCAAAGATTCTTAGATACTTGACAACTTTGTTCACATATTTCCATAATTATGTTGGGTTGGACTAAATATACAGACAAATGCCATATGATATATAAAAATAGAAGTCTGACCCACCATCACTGAACCAGTTAAGCAAAGGCAATAAATAACTAGGTCAAATAACTGCCAGCCTCTGGAATTTTTGTTCCTGCTTCCAACTGAGGACCAACTAAAGAAAGCTGGAATATCTCCCCTCACTGATAACATAGATGCCTTATTTTTATTTAGCCCTCCTTCAGCTTCCTCAAGCCAACAACCTCCAATCACGGTGCCCTTTAGGCCATCTCTTTTTTTTCACTCTAGGTTTCTCAGTCCTCCACCTGTCTTAAGTCTCTGCCAAAGGCAAGTGATGGTGGTTGACTCCTTTATTATGTTTTTTATCAATTTGTGTCTTCATTCACTTCTATGCTAGAACTCAAATCCTATGTTTATCCTCACAGTTATGGATATTTCAATTATTTTTAAAGGACTGTTTGTACAATATTGAGGGATACCCCAGTGGCTCAATGGTAAGGAGCATTCCTGCCAATGCAGGAGATATGAGACATGGGTTCAATCCCTGGATGGGGAAGGTCCCCTGAAGGAGGACATGGCAACCCACCCCAGTATTCTTGCCAGGAAAATCCTATGCACGGAGGAACCTGGTGGCCTACAGTCCATGGAGTCACACAGAGTTGGACATGACTGAGCATGCACATATAATGCTGAAAACTACATTTATGTACATATACAACAGTTTACATAGAATATTTATCTCAATGAAATAATTGAATTTTAGACTAGTTATTACTTCAACTTTACTACTATTCCTGAATTCAAGTTTGAATAAATTTAATTTTTTTACCAGTAAGAGTTATTTCCCAAATTTTTCTCAATGATCACTCTTATCAGACTATATTTTTGGGTGACTAGAGCTTTTACTATGCCAAAGCCTTTGACTCCTAAAGGAGATCAGTCCTGGGTGTTCATTAGAAGGACTGATGTTGAAGCTGAAACTCCAATACTTTGGGCACCTGATGCAAAGAGTTGACTCATTTGAAAAGACCCTGATGCTGGGAAAGATTTAGGACAGGAGGAGAAGGGGACGACAGAGGATGAGATGGTTGGATGGCATCATTGACTCAAAGGACATGGGTTGGGGTGGACTTCAGGGTTGGTGATGGACAAGGAGGCCAGTCCATCGGTTCATGTGGGTCGCAAAGAGTTGGACATGACTGAGTGACTGAACTGAACTGAACTGAACTGAGAGCTATTACAGGTGTGGACTGCAATAAGAAAACAAATTCTAGTTGCTTTATCTAAAAAACATATTTCTCCATTTTTGTATGGTTTCTGTAGATCAATTTGGAGAAGGGGTTGATTTTTTTTAAAGGATTGGGTTAAACTATTTCTTTTTACTTATTTGTTTTTGGCCATATCCCACAGCAGGATGTGGGAGCTTTTTTCTCATACCAAGGATAGAACCCAAGTCCCCTGCAGAGTAAGCATGGAGTCTTAACCACTAGATCACCAGGAGAGTTCTTGGATTGATATCTTTATATATTGAGTATTCCAATTTAGGGATATGATATACCCGCTTGTCTTTTCCACACAAATTTCTGTGAAAGTCTTGCATATTTTTGTTAGGTTTATTCTTTGGTATTAGATATTTTAAAAGATTTTAAAAAATTATATCTTGAATTTTCTATCGCTAATTGCTAGTACATAGAATCAGAAAAGGTAATGGCAACCCACTCCAGTACTCTTGCCTGGAAAATCCCATAGACAGAGGAGCCTGGTGGGCTGCAGTCTATGGGGTCCCTAGGAGTCGGACACAAGTGAGCGACTTCACTTTCACTTTTTACTTTCATGCATTGGAGAAGGAAATGGCAACTCACTCCAGTGTTCTTGCCTGGAGAATCCCAGGGATGGGGAAGCCTGGTGGGTTGCTGTCTATGGGGTCACACAGAGTCAAACACAACTGAAGCGACTTAGCAGCAGCAGCAGCAGCAGCAGCAGCAGCAGCAGCAGCAGCAGTACATAGAATATTAATTTTTATATGACAACCTCATATCTAGATTGCAAAAGTCACTTATTAACTTTAATTCTGTAGATAATTTTAGATTTTTAATTATCTGGGAATAAAGAAAAGTGTTATTTCTCTTTTTCCATCATTTATTCTTCTATCTTTATATATTTTATTTCTTTATTCAGTTTTTAATCACTGGCTTTTAGCATTGACTAGGACCTCCAGTATAATATTAGATAGAATAGAATTTGTGATCTCAGACATCCTTCTCAACTTCTGATCTCAAAGGGGGCAGATTTTGGTCTTTCAGTAACTCACCATTAAGTTTGCTGTTTTGTAGAGGCCTTTTATGAGTAGTACATCAGATGAAAAAAAATTTCCTTCCATTCATTTTATAGTAATATATATTAACTAATCCGGAGAAGGCAATGTCAACCCACTCCAGTGCTCTTGCCTGGAAAACCCCACGGGGTCGCTAAGAGTGGGACACAACCGAGCGACTTCACTTTCACTTTTTACTTTCATGCATTGGAGAAGGAAATGGCAACCCACTCCAGTGTTCTTGCCTGGAGAGTCCCAGGGACGGGGGAGCCTGGTGGGCTGCCATCTATGGGGTCGCACAGAGACGGACACGACTGAAGCGACTTAGCAGCAGCAGCAGCATATTAACTAATCAGGAGTTTAAGTATCTTTCCATATTTTAAATGAACATTTGTACTTTAACTTCAATACATTGCCTTTCACTTCCTTTGCCCACTTTTCTGCTGGAATATTTGTTTCTTATTACCCGTTGCTTATTTTACATTATTTACAGTTTTTTATATTTCTATATATTTGTCATTATGTACAAATGTCATACTGAAGACTTTTAATTTTTATGAATTGTATTAGATCTTTCTTCCTTATTTAATTCTCTTTACTCTTGATAGGCTTTCTTCTTAAAGTTATTTTTAACCTGATCTCTCTGTATGTTATCTACCATTCGCTTATCTATTTCTATTATTTTAGTTAGTAGTTAATACCCTTATGGCATAAAGTGAACAAGAACTAAAAAGCCTCTTGATGAAAGTGAAAGAGGAGAGTGAAAAAGTTGGCTTAAAACTCAACATTCAGAAAACTAAGATCGTGGCATCTGGCCCCATCACTTCATGGCAAATAGATGGAGAAACAATGGAAACAGTGACAGACTTTATTTTGGGGGGCTCCAAAATCACTGCAGATGGTGACTGCAGCCATGAAATTAAATTACTCCTTGGAAGAAAAGTTATGACCAACCTAGATAGCATATTCAAAAGCAGAGACATTACTTTGTCAACAAAGGTCCATCAAGTCAAAGCTATGGTTTTTCCAGTAGTCATGTATGGATGTGAGAATTGGGCTATAAAGAATGCTGTGAGCCGAAGAATCAATGCTTTTAAACTGTGGTTTTGGAGAAGACTCTTGAGAGTCCCTTGGACTGTAAGGAGATCCAACCAGTCCATCCAAAAGGAAACCAGTCCTGAATATTCATTGGAAGCACTGTTGCTGAAGCTGAAACTCCAATACTTGGCCACCTGCTGAAAAGAATTGACTCATTTGAAAAGACTCTGATGCTGGGAAAGAGTGAAGGTGGGAGGAGGAGACGACAGAAGATGGGATGTTTGGATGGCTTCTCCAGCTCAATGGACATGAGTTTGAGTAAACTCCGGGAGTTGGTGATGGACACGGAGGCCTGGCATGCTGCAGTCCATGTGGTCACAAAGAGACACGACTGAACTGAACTGAGCTGAACTACGAGTGCATTTAAAAAATCATTTTACTTGTTAGATTGTGACGTCTTTAACTTTTAGGTGTGCTTCTTTTAAAGATCATACAACTTTTAACAAAACATGCATTTCTTTTAACTGATATGCTTAGTTAATTTGTATTAATCATTTTGTAATATATTTAGACATTTTCCCTTCATCTTATGTTGTCTTTTTTTTTCTTCTGAATACATTTTTTAATACTCTTTTGTAGTCTTGCCTGTTTTTGATTTCTCCTTTTATCTTTACTTCCTTTTTTCCTTCCTTTCATTCTCCCTTAATTGTATGTATGTGTGTGGTGGTGGTTGGTGGTTTATTCACTCAGTCCTGTCTGACTGTTGGAACCCCACCAGGCTCCTTCATCCATGGGATTTTCCAGGCAAGAATTCTGGAGTGGGTTGCCATTTCCTTCTCCAGGGGATCTTCCTGACCCAAGGCTCAACATGTTTTCTACACTGCAGGCAGTCTCCTGTATCCCAAATAGATTTTTTACTGCAGAGACACCAGGGAAGCCCCATGTGTGTGTGTATGTATATATGTATATATATATATTATATATATATTATATATATATTATATATATTATATATATATAATTCAATTTTTTGAAGCTATATACCATATTTTTATTAATAGTGGTTATTTTCAAAAAATTGTCACATATTTAGCATAGATAGATTTGTAAAATTTTCTTCATGATTTCATCCTAGATTAGAGCCTATTCATCCTATAGATGAATAGAGCTTATTCAGCCTATAGATACATATATTTAAAGTTAATATACACGAAGTTTTCAAGTTACTTTTTTTGTTGTTTTAATTTTATTTTATTTTAATAAGGGTACTCTATGCTCTAAATGATATGGAAAATTTAGTCTTGCTTAAACTTTTCTATTCCAGTAAGCAATTAATATTTGCAAATTTTCTTTATGTTCTTGAAAGAAACAGATAATCTATATACTTTCAATATGGCATATGCATGTTATATATATCTATTTGGTTTTATATATAGGTATATTTTTAATTGAATTGATCAAATATTCTATACTCATACTAGTTCAGTTTGCTTTGCTTATTCTTATGTTTCTGTGTTATATTAAAAACATTTCTGTTAAAATTGTTATTTTTTGCAATTTATTGTGCTTATTTTATTTTATATATTTGGAAGATTTATTGTTTTATGCTTGTAATTTAGTATTATTTCATTTTTCTGTAGGTTTTTTCTTATTGTTTTGCAATGGCCCTCTTATCTGTAATAATACTTTTTACCTTAAAATCTATTTTTATCTTATAATAGTAGTACTTATTGACTTTCTTTAGTTTTACATTTCTTTGAAAAGAATTTCCATTCTTTTATTTTCTATGTTTCTGTACCCTTATATTTTAATTGTCTGAGTGACAGTATATACATTAAGAAATCCAATCCAATAATTTTATTTTTATATATTTGAACGTAATCTATTCACCAATATATTTGCATTTGGTTCTATTTTCTTCTTTTTATTTTTTATATCAAAGGTGTGATTTTCATTAAAGATTTCTAGTTATTTTGATGTCAAATCTCTATAATTAAGGCAATAATTTAAAAATGTTTCAAGAAACTACCTTTAAGCTTTCAGATTTGTTTTCATTATACACTCATGCTTTATAATTTTGTACCATAATAAATATTAGTATCTACTGGGTTTAGGAAGGACCTTGGAGAAAATTATGCGAACAGTTGTCTTATACTATTAGCTAATTTATATTAATTATAATTTTTAATATCATTGCCATTGCTTTATTAACTGAGGCCTATTTCACTTTTGCTTTTGTTTTCCAGTAAAGAACTTGACCTACCTGAATATTTTAAACTGAACTTTAAAATCATCAAAAATGGTTTAGTTCCAAAACTTGTGCTTTGGTTTTGTGATGTAAATATGACTATACTCTGGTTATGATGATTGTTGTCCAGAAAAAAAAAAAAAGCCTATTATTCAATGTTTGCTGATTTTCATGATATAGTATTTCCAACTATAGTGAATTTCAAGCTTCAATGCAAGATCACAAAATGCAGAGTTTGGAAAGGATGCAACTGCCTCTTTCTTGCTGGTACAAGCCACTGGAGGTACATGTGTTCACACTAATTATCAATCCATTTCTTCATAACTGTATTCTAGTGTAAGTGTATTCATAGCAGCATCACGTGTTTGACAATATGTCGTGAGTGACTTCACTTTCACTTTCCACTTTCATGCATTGGAGAAGGAAATGGCAACCTACTCCAGTGTTCTTGCCTGGAGAATCCCAGGGATGGCGGAGCCTGGTGGGCTGCCGTCTCGGGGGTCGCACAGAGTCGGACACGACTGAAGCGACTTAGCAGCAGCAGCATGCGCTAATGTTGGATTTTGTTGGTCATCTGCATGGTTCAGATTCCCAAACCAAGAAGTAAAACTGCAGTTTAGAGAAGACTGCATGAAACTAGAAACAGGTGAGATAAAACCTTAACATATCCGTGAAGAGTAAAAGGTTCAAAGTCTCTGCTGAGTCTATTGTAGATAAAAATTGACGGATGATAAAAAACCAGGGCACCGAGACTTGGGGTAAGCATCTGAGCAGTTAAGATGAACAGATTCATATGGGGAAAATTTGGTTATGTTGAGTCCTGTTTTTACAGTCTCATATTCTGATCCTGTAATCAGGCTGCAGTGAATTTGTTGTTGTTTGTTATTTTAGTTGCTAAGTTGTGTCAGACTCTTTTGTGACCCCATGGACTGTAGCCTGCCAGGCTTCTCTGTCCATGGGATTTCCCAGGGCAAGAATACTGAAATGGGTACCATAGTTTTCTCCAGGGGATTTTCCCCACCCAAGAATCCAACCCGTGTGTCCTCCATTGCAGGAGGTCTCCTGCATTGCAAGAGGATTCTTTACCACTGTGCCACCAGGGAAGCACAGTGCATTTACAAACATCTTCTTCTGACTGTACTTCCCCTCCCTTCCTCTTTTGGTATCAACTAGTTTATTATGTGACACAACTGATGTGGTCCTTCCATAGAAAACTGAATTAAAACCATACACATTCTGGAAAACAAGATGATGATGAAAGGATTCTCAAACCAATGTCTGAGATGCCTCTTGTATTATGCCATCATAAAATAATCACCCTGTCAAGAATTTTGAAGGATTTAAGAGTGTTACTCTGTTTGCAAGATAAAAAGTTAGCCTGCTAAAGTTTCCTGGTGTCTGAAAAAAGATATGGTAATCCTGGGTCAAAAGCAAAGCACTTCATTACTCATGTTTCATCAGAGAGCATGAACTATGTGTTTGTATTATTTTCTCCTGTCCTCTAAGTCTCTTGAGAAAAGAGTGAAGAGACTAAGTATTAACATAAACTCTGTGTGCAGTACATTTGCATTATAGCTAAGGAACCCTGAGCTAAAGTAACTTCAATCCTTTTAAGGGACTGCAACCAAAGCTGTTCTCTTTGCTATATTGAATGGTAAACATATCTGATCTCTCAACCAGGAAACACTATCTCTATCTTCCAAAACTGTTTGCTATATAAACATCCTTGCAAAAGGAGTACTCAACAGAAGTTTTCTTCACCTCTGTGGACAAGATGTATAGAAATACAAGAGGCCTGTGAAAAACACACCCATGACATGGACAATACTTCATTATTTATGAAGAAACAGTAAACCAGCACACTGAGGTCTATGCATGGTTTCCATACTCTTTTATCCACTGCTTTGTTATTCATCCAGGAATTATTCAGCCTCCCTGGCATCTGTAGATCATTCCACAGATCCTGGATCTCAGCTAGCACTACAGTTTAGGAAGGACCTCTTCCAACCCCCCTACTTCTAATCTACAAGTCTGCTGACAACTCTAAGGATTACCTTAATGTATATCTTAATGTGTATCTAAACTAGATTCTGAATGGTCCTACTGTCTCTACGTTTTCTTCAGATCACACCTCCTCACCAGTCTCCAAACTTTTTGGTACCAGGGACTAATTTGGTGGAAGACAAAATGTCCATGGACCGAGGATGGAGGGATTGGTTTTGGGATGATTCAAGCATTTGTTGTGTGCTTTATTTCTAATCTAATGCTGCTATTGATCTTACAGGAGGTACCAGTCCATGGAGGCTGGGGACCCCTACAGACTACCTGTCATGGATTTTTCATATACTATCACCATCTCCTAGCGCACCTGTTTCCATGGTAAATTGTACCCTAGGTATTACTCACAGGTCTTAGAAGCACCATCAACCTTACATCCCAGCCAGTGACGAAGGGAATGGGAAAATGAAAAAGACAATGTCTAGATGCACAAGGAATGCTATAACATGTGTTCACCAGTGTTTGGAAGTATGTCTACAATATTATTTGCCTTTTCTCTCCATTTCAAGGCAAAAAAACGTAAGCAGCAGAGCCCTGAGGCCTACTGTGCAAAGAACCACTATACTCCTCTTCTACACTCGGTTTTAGACACTTCAAATGAGTCCAGCTCACCCACAGCAGCAGATGTGCCTGAGAAAATTCAACTCTTCATAACATCTACCTTGACATAATGTCATATTCTCCAGCTTTTCTTCTTTTTATCTTTTCCTGTCTCTGGAGCTAAAGAATTATTTCTAAATTGAAACTTGAAAACTCAAATCATGTCACTCTTTGGCGTAAGATCTTTTAATATTTAGCTACATATACCACTACTTCTCCACACGTTTTCTTCGTCCCCAAACGAATTGCAGTTCTGAAGATTGTGGCTCTGAAGTGATAAAGAATCTACTTGCCAATGCAAGAGATGTGGGTTCGATCCCTGAGTCGGGAAGATCCCCTGGAGGAGGAAATGGCAACCCACTCCAGTATTCCTTCTGGGAAAATTCATGCACAGAGGAGCCTGGTGGGCTACAGTCCATGGGATCACAAAGAGTCAGACATGACTATGTACATGGAGTCATCTTGTGTATGTACACAAGATACTTTAGACACTCATGTTTTACCCATGGTTTCCTTTCGTCTGGACTAACCTTGTATGTATGCCCCATCCCTACCTTCTCTCCTCACTAACTCATTCTTCAAGTTTCGGGTAGAATGGAATATCATCAAAATGTAAGCCCTGAAATAGTGATGAATATATCTGACTGTTAATGCATCCTGTCTAGCAAATTATAAGTGATCACTATATATTTTTAAATTAATTGTAGCCACGGATCTATCAATCTTTATATGTTAAAATGAAGAACTGTCATATTTTAGAAACATATTTCAAACTCCTTGTTAAAATCAATATAGATACCTCTTGGTAGATTGTAATATGAATTTTCAATAGGAATTTAGTTGTTAGGTTACAAGTAATCCTCCAGTGAGTGTAACTAGAGGCTTGTAATTCTTTATTCTTGTACAACCTGAAGAGTCAATCTAGATTCAAGCTACAGATCTTTCTGCTGATAGGTGCCATGAGAGTGTCAGAATACTTTAACTGAACTTTATCAAACTGAGTGGCAGATTGGTTTATCTAAATTGAAGGGCTTTTTTTCCCCTCTACCTTTTAATTGTGGATCATTCTTAAGGTGTTTTATTATAATTGTTCACAGCTTGTGCTGCTTGATTGATTACACTGCTGGGAAGCTTTTGGTGAAAGCACAGCATAAACCATGTGATATGAGCCTTTTAAGGTTATTGTTATGCTTGTAGTCAGATGGCTGCAGTTGTGATGGTGGTGATTGAAAAACAAATGAAATGTTTTTAGGAAACTGTAATCACATTCGTCTCGCTATTTCACTAATTCTCCCTGGGTGGCTAATAACAGATTCTTTCCATTTCTAAAAGGAAGCTTCTAATTAAATATTATTTTCTTCTATTTTTAATAAAGAATTCTATTAAGACTGAGAGAGTATATACAATTTCATCTCTTTACTCCTTTTAGGTTCCTGCTATTCTTGACACTGTGTGTGTGCGCACACACATATTTCAAGAGGTTTAGGTGTATTTCCTATGGTGAGATACAAAGCATATGTGCTTATAAGTAGACATTCTTAGAAAACACAGAGAGAATGGAAACATGTGCCCCTGAATGGATTTATTAGTCCTATAGAACTACTAGCTTCACCGAATGTGAATAAGAAGCCCACAAAGTAGATGGTCTGTGAGTTCCTTTTTATTGTTTAGCTGCTAAGTCATGTGTGACTCTTTTGAGATCTGCTACAGACGTAGCCCATCAAACTTCCACCCATGGGATTTCCCAGGCAAGCATACTGGGGTGGGTTGACACTTTCTTCTTCAGGGGATCTTCCTGACCCAGGGATCGAACCCACCTCTCTTGAACTGGCAGGCAGATCCTTTTCTACTGAGCCACCAGGGAAGCCCTGTGAGTTCCTTGGACTTCATGATACTGTGAGATACTCTACACTCACTAAGAAAGTACAGAAAACTTAAGCAGGCTAGCAAGTCAGATTGCGGATATTCAAATCCAGGCTTTATCACTTTTCAATTCTGTGGTCTTGAACCAATGATTTAACCTTTTACGTCTCCATTTCCTCATCTATAAAAGAAGGATAATAATAGTACCTAAACAGTATGACAACTTTGAGGATTTAAATAAACTACTTCAAGGAAAGTATTTAGAATAGTTCAATCTCAGCAAGTTTTGGCTCTCAGATATATTTTTAATATCCATATTTCTCCCCTTTGTTTAATTAAATTCATTGTGAATAGACAGAATGTCTACCTGTAAGAAGAATATGAGACACATAAGAAATAATAGAGAATTTCTGTCCATCCTTGTATTCACATATTCATTCATTGAATATATGACATTGTTCTGAACTTGTTAGAATTAAAGTATTGGCATCATTTCCAGCGGACAGAAAAAATGCCACTGGAAGCATTACTAAGTCAATAGGTGGTAACTGTGTTGCATATCAATAGTGTTTGTGTTTAAAGGAAACATTCAAACCATATATCCAGTCAGTATTTTCTTGAGAATTGACGTAACCATTTACTTTGTATTCAGAGATTATGTGTAAGTAACATAAAACTACTCACTGTAGCCTCATTACATGTACAAGTGCATACACACAGTCAACTAAAAGAGAAATGTTTAATTTTCTCTGGTGGGTAAAGTCTGAGGCTATACCCATTATGGATGAATCTGACCGGCATTAATTATTTGGGCATTGTAGCATAAATATTCAATTTGCCAATGTGAGGACCCTTCTCAGGAGTGAAATAGCTATGATTTATCTCTCTAAATTAAAAAGGTTGAATGGTATTAACTCATATACATAATTCATTTTAATTAAATGCATATTCTTAAATAGCTTCTTAATGGCTATCCAATGCCTCATTAATCTTAAATGTAACAAACTGAGATCCTTTGGGGGGTCATGTGATAACTTAAAATTCTCAAACATAATTTGCAATGCCAAGTAAAGTGTCTGTTAGGCCACGTATACAGGTTGAGTACATACCAGCCATGATGCTCATTTCTGATACAGTACTACTACTATTAAGTCGCTTCAGTCGTGTCCAACTCTGTGCGACCCCATAGACGGCAGCTCACCAGGCTCCCCCGTCCCTGGGATTCTCCAGGCAAGAACACTGGAGTGGGTTGCCATTTTACTGATATAGTATGGCAAATATTAAAGAGGTAGAAACCATGGAGTCAAAAGAACTGATTATTCTGCCATCATCACTTTCAAAATTCTGTTCCAAATAATACTGGGATAGCCATAACATTTTAATTTATCTTCTATAAGGAAAGTTTATGGAAGTTTAGAATATGCTAGGTTAACCCAAATTAAATTAGCTTTGCGTTGTGAAATAGGGATTTCCTATACAAAGATTTCCAAAAGCAGAAAATTCTGCCTGTTTTGTTTAATTCTGTGTCATCAGAATCCAGAAAATTCCCTGACATAGAGATATTTAGTAAAGATTGTATGAATGAATGAATCGTCTTTGATGATTTTAGCATACATTGTGACTGTCCAAGAAGTAAATATATCGTCATTGACCTACTTGACTCTGGCATTCTTTGCTACACCTTTTGATACAGCAGTGTTCCAGAGGAGTAATTGGGGTAACATTCTTCTACGTTCCTCTGGAATATAGTTGTGTTGTCCACCACAATCTCAGGTGCAATTCATTCCAACTATGGGACATCAGGCTAAAGAATACAATGAATGACTGCACAAACCCCTCCCACCACCACTATTACTATGGAAGAACAGATGTGAGCCTCCAAAATAAAACAAAGCAGAATTCTTGTCCTATGAACTCTTCAAAATAGATGAACTGATCATTAAACATCTGAGAAATGTACCTTGCATATTCCTTTTTAAAAATGTCTTACAGTACTTAAAAATATAAAAGTACAATACATTGTCTTTCATTATTTTTGCATAGTTAATTTTTATATTCTAGCTTCTTTACAAAGAAGAGACTTCTGAAAGAAGAAAAATATGTCTCTGCAATTTCTCTGGTACATCAGTTAATATGAGGGAATAAATGAAAGTGACATAGGACACGTGCACAGACATATTTCCAGGAGAGCCTGCAAAGGCTCCCGAGATGGTCAGTCACAAACGCCTCGCTTTTTACTGACTATCAAACCGCATTCTGATGAAGTTTGAGAAATGCATGAAGCACTCTGCTTTTTGAAGCACTTTTACTTCATTAATTAGGCAATTTAGGCAATACTTACAGCAACTTAGCTGAATTAGAAGCATGGTCCCCATTTTACAGATAATGAAATTGTGACATCATGAAGTAGGAGCAATTTGTTTAAGATCAGGTGACTAGTAAATCGCAAAGACAAGGTAAAAATGTGTGGTCTCTAAATGACTGAAACAGAGAAGAGGGTTGTGGTAGAGAAGGGACAGAATTGGACAAATGGAGATTGATGCAGAAACCTGGTGATATGTCACTGATCTTTGCAAGTCTGGAGTGAAGTTCTATGGAAGAACTTACAGCGAAAATAGAACTTTGTAGCAAATCACACACACACAACAGAGCCATGAAACTCAGATGTTTTCCTAAATGAGGCAACCGAAACAAGCATTTTTAAAGCAAATTGTCCTTCAGCTTATTCAAATATAAAAAAATAATACCTTTATATTCTTTACAGTGTTCCAGGCATAGTTCTTATTTCTTTGCATGTACTAATCCATTCAGTCCTCTCAACAATCCTATGGTGTTACTATCCCCATGTTGTTAATTAGAAGATTGAGGCAGAAAAGATCAGGTAACTGGTTCAAGGTCACATAGGTGAAACTTGAACCCAGGCAGTGGTTCTGCAGAGACCCTGCTCTTACTACTATACCCCTCTGGCTCTAAATGAATGAGTTACTCTATTCTCATCATCTTGGATTAAGAACTACTTAATTTGATTTGGGCAATTTTAGGGAATAAATTCTAGGAGTTGGAGGCAGACTCTCCTGAGTTCTAGTGCTAGTCCTTAAGTATAGTACATACATAGAGGGATTTTTTGGGGAAATATAACTTCAAAATATGCTTAAATTAGTTTAGGTGGATTGCTTGAAGAAAAGAGGTGGTGTTTGGGTTTTATTAGGACTGAAGGTGGGCCTGGGAGGATTTCATGCATGTGCAGGTGGGCCTGCACTTGAATGGTTTGAACATTCCTGGCGGTCCCTAGGCCAGATGCCTGGAAGCTTTATTAGTAGGGAATGATTGAAGGCAGAGGGAGAAGGAGACAACAAGGGATGAGATGGATGGCATCACAGACTCAAGGGAATGAGTTTGAGTAAGCTCTGGGAGTTGGTGATGGACAGGGAAGCCTGGTGTGCTGCAGTCCATGGGGTCACAAAGAATCAGACAAGAGTGAGCAACTGAACAACAACATCAGTCAGAGTTGGGACAAACAGCAAACGGAGAAGGTAGGCGTGAAGGCTGTGAGTAGCCACACATCCAAAACAGAATTTCTCTTTATTAAAAGCAGTATCTATCTCCATCTACTAATTTCATGTTATATTTCATTATCATTCAGTTAAAAATACTTTCTAATTTCCCATATGATTTATTTTTTGACCTATGAGTTATTGAAAAATGAGTATCTTAATTTCTAAGTATTTGGGGATTTTCATGGCATTTTGTTCTTGGTTTCTAATTTAATTTAAATAGAAGTTTAATTCAATATTATTGTGTTCAGAAAGAAAGACTTTGTATGCTAAAATTTATTGAGGTATGTTTTATAGCCCACTATATAATATATGTGCATTTGAAAAACATGTGTATTCTTATGCTGATGGGTATGGTCTTCTAAAAATATCGACCTGGTCCAGGATGCTGACAGTGTTGTTTGAATATTCTTTTCTCTCAGCAGCATTTGCTTCATTGTTCTCTTAGTAACAAGAAGAGTACACTAAAATTTTCCGTATGATTATGGATGTCTATTTCTCCTCTTAGTTCTTCCATTTCTGCTTCATGAATTTAAATCTCTATTTTCAGGTATGTATACTTTTAATAATGTATACTAATATGTATTACTCATTAATTGGTCTTTTAGGATCAGCATTTAAAAAATCTCTAGTGATGGTGTATTTGCTTTTTACTTTGTTTGTCTAAGCCTCTGTATTAAATTGTTCTTGTTTTCTTAAGTTTGAATATATTATGCCTGTGTGTATATATATACATATATATGTATGTATATATGTTTATTTATTCAGTTTTTTTGGGGGGGTGGGGAACATGGGGAGATATTTATCTCTCTCTTGGCTTCCTGAATCAGTGGTTTGATATTTCTAGTATTAAAATTATATATGTATGTCACATCTTTTGTTATTGCCTCACAATTCTTTGATGTTCTGTTTTTTTTCTCTTTGTGTTTGTTTCAGCTTCGTATATTTCATCTCTCATCCTGTCTTCAAATGCACTTAACCATGTCCAGCTTTCTCATTAGCCCACCAAATACACTTCATTTCTATTAACTATGCTGTAATATTTCCTCTTGATTTTTTCTTAGAGTTTCCATCTTTCTGATTGCATTAGCCATCTGTTCTTGCCTGTTCCATATTTGAGATATTAGGGCCCATACATATTAATCATAGTTATATGAAATTCCCCATACAATAATTCCAACATCTGCTTCTTGTCTGAATATTGTTCTGATGATTGTTTCCTTGCTTTAAAATATGCTTTTACTTGACTTTTGGCATGACTTTAATTTTTTGGTTTAAGGCCAGATAAATTGTATTAGGTAGTGGGAACTGAGGTAAATAGACTCTTAGTGTGAGGATTTACGTTAGTCTACCAGGAGTTAGGCTACTTTTAATAAGCAGTATAGCTATAGGTAACAGGGGCTTCTAATTTTTCCAGTGTTATTATTTTACTCCCCTGTAACCTTGACACTTCCTTGTGTTTTTCTACTTGGAAGAAAGTCAGTGCCTTAAAGCTCTTCAGCTGTAATGCACTGTCATTATACTGGTGCCCTCCTGGTATGGTTGTAACTTGGGGAGCAGAAGCATTCTGTACTCTTCTGAGTAACCCAGCCTTTCACGGGGCCTGTTTCCAGGGACTATGGCCTTCACCAGTGTTCCTCAAAGGGCTGAGCTACTCTCCTCTCAACAGCAAGGCTGCCAATCTATTTCCTGGAAGCCCTGGATAGGAAGGGATCATCTTCCTAGGGTTTGTGCTTTGGCCAGATCCCATCCTCTGGAGATCAGGCTTCTGCTACAGAGAAGATTCCACCATGTTGCACAGTGGCTGCTCTTGACCCTCCCTTCCAGAGCCATGGAGGATCTATGGGTTCCTCACTGTGACAGCCTGCTGGGTTTGTGGAGGAAAAACCTGGGTGTATCTCCTCCTACCCAAGACTGCAGCCCCAGGAGTTTCTCACTGTTCTGCTAGTCCACCATCAGCCTCCGGCAATTAACCCTGGTTCCCATTGGTGTTTCTATCAGTTTATTGCTCCGGAGGCCTCTGCTTCAGGTAAACAGATTTTAGATGTATCTCTCTAAGATGTTCCTGTCTCTCCAGGTTTAAGCATGGTGGTTTGTTCCAAAATCTCAGATTTTTTATAGATCCAAGAAAAGTCACTGATTTTCAATTTTTCCAGCTTTTTCTGGTTGTCTGGTTGAAGTAGTTCTTTACGTGTCAAAACTGAAACCTGAAAAGTCTATAGTATTTCTTATATTCAGCTTATCATTGGATCAATTTTATTGTCCAACTACTTTTAGTTGGAGTGTCCATTTGTATTTAATTCTATTATTAATATGTTCATTGCAGTCTACTATTGTGGTATTTGCTTCATATTTGATTTTCTTGCTCTGTTTCAATGTTTCTCCTTTCTTGACTTTTCTCAGTAAGCTGAACATTTTTAATTTCGTTTTATGTCCTCTGGTGGCTTATTAGCTATATTTCTTTATTTTATATCTGAATTGGTTACTATAAAGTTTATAATATTTGTTTATAATACCACAAACTGGCTTTAAATTATGTTATATGACTTCATGGCAAATATGTAAACCTCATTTTTCCTTCCCTCCCTTTTTGCTCCTATCATATTTTATATTTATTCATATACTAAAATCTTCATAGCATATTTTCATTATTTTGGATTAAATGGTCAGTAATCTTTTAAAGCATATATACTTACATAAGTGTTTTCCCAGCCTTCTGCAGCTGCTGCCTTAACATTAGTTTGGGCAGAGAATGCCTCTCAGGATCTCCTTTCAGTTTTCTCATCCTGACTTCATTCAGTGAGGTGCTGAGGTGTTGCTTTGTTTCGTGGAAGACCCCGCACGCCTCTGGGGGGATCTCCTAGTTATTTAACCTTGAACTCAGGCTTTGGTTACTCCTGAGTTTGCTGGAGGTCTATGAAAATACCTGGCAGGTGAAGACACCTTGTCCGTGTAGTTGAGGTCTTTGGGGTTCTAATTTACCATGTCAGCCTACATGTGGCCGTAACACGTTTGCTATGAATTTGTCTGGTGTCCTCTTTCCTCATCCATGGCAGAGTCTTCTTTCTCCTTCTGTTTCACCCAGGATGAACACGGCGATGATATCATCCCTTATCCTATGGACTCATCTTTTTCTGGATATTAATTATCACATTTTGATTTTTTGCACTCTCATCTCTCTAAATTTATTTTAGGTATTGCTTAGTAATTTGTTTAGCTTATTTTCCTTTTTATGGTTAGACCAACATTATTATGTTTTCAGTCCTAACTGGAAATGGAAATTCTCTTATTGTCTAAAACATCTTTCTCCTCTTTGGTAGGTACCGTCGGCCAAATTGTAGACGACCTATCTCATATCCAGCTAAAACTTTTCTCGATCTTTATAGTAATTTATGCAGAATAACTCTCTTTAGGGCATAGATAAAGAATACAGGGGTATAGAATGGTCTTACCAATCTAACTCAGAACTACTGCTGGGGTATATTACAGGGTTTGCTACAGGTCATGCAGTTGTTCAGCTTGACTAGTCAAGCATATGCCTTGTTCTTTTTACTGTGTCAGTCATAGGTCCTAGGGCTCCCGTGTCATCAGCCTTAAGGAGAATTATATGAATACTGGACTGTGAACAGCAAGGGAGAAGTGAAAGCAGCATGAGTTTTTTTCAGAGATGTGGACACAAATAAAGGTCAGAACAATATCTGTTTGGCAATCTGTTTAGAATTTCTAAATGTCTAGCTCCTTCTGTGGTGTCCACCACCCAGGGAGAGGTGGTAGAAAATGACAGCTCCTAATAATGAACACTCTCTAGTCTTAAAAATGCCCAGCATGACTGTGGCCACTCAACCCAGTCATAGAACTACTCTTTGGATAATTACCTTTTATAAGGATGCTGCTTTCATATACTTTCTCCTCAAATGCATATGCTTCCTAGTTCTTAGGAACTTTCTCCATTCCCCCTATCCATACCCATCTCACAGAAAAATTGCATGTGTGAGTATATATATTATTGAGGGATGTTTCTTATAACTTTTGAAAATATACTTTATTTTTTAAAGTTTTAGATTTACATAAAAATTGTGAAAAGGAGGATGTTTTTGTATATCCTAAACCTAGTTATCCCTACTATCAACAGCACACATTACTGTGATATTTATTAGAGTGAGAAATGTTTAAGTCAATACTTTATTCAGATTTCCTCAGTTTTCACCTAATATAAAAATCCTGTTGCAGGATTTCCATCTAGGGCACCATATCACATTTAGTTATCTTGTCTCCTGAAAGTTCCTCTTGGCTATGGCAGTTTCTCAAGCATTTCTTGTTTCTGATGATTTTGACAATTTTGAGCAGTATCAGTCATTATCTTTTAGAAAATCTCTCTACCGGAATTTTTCTGATTTTTTCCTTATGATTAGACTGGGTTGTATTATCTGGGAAGAAAGATCACAGAGGTAAAGAGTCCTATCAACTTGACTTACTGCAGTGACGTTGACCTTGATCACTTGGATGGGGTAGTGTTTGTCAGGGTTTTATCCACTGTAACGTCATGTGATAATATTCCCTTCTGTTTTTACATTTTGCACTCTTTGGAAGGAAGTCACTAGGTGCAGCCTAGTCTTAAGGTGTTGGGAGTTATGCTTCTCCTGCTGAGAGTCCTCCTTCATCCTCCCTTTGTTATGCATTCAATGACTTACTTGTATCATAGGCATATGGCACTCATGGGTATACACTGAGACTTTAGGTTACAGTCCAAAACTATTTCATAAGTTTTGCTGCTCAAAATTTTTTCAGTTTTGGTCACTGGAGGTTCTTTAACTTGACTCTGTGTTCATTTTATTTACTGCCTCATTATCATCGCTGTTCTCACTATTCTTCTTGTTCTCATTTACTCCCTTATTTTTGGCACTGTAAGACACTCAACATCATCGTATATATTTCCTACTTCATTTCTAGTCAGCCATTTTGCCTTAAATTCCTGGTTCCTTTTAAAAAAGACTGGCATTAGAAACCAAAAAACCAAGATCTGGGTGACGCTGGTTATTGCTACTGCTGTGTGTCATTTCTTCTAGGCAGTCTCAGCTGAAAGATCAAGGAAATACATATATTTGTCCTATACACATCTTTTTACATTTCTGTATGTAGCTAGCAGCATCTTCATTAAGTTAAATATGAGTCATATTTATATCTCCAAATCTAGTCCAATAGTTACATGGAACATTTTTACCTTATCCTATTGCTTATCTACAAAATTCCCCTACAACAGTGAGAAGATTGGGTCCCATCACATCTCAATACATTTCAAATGATTGAAACATACAAAGATTTTTTTCTAACTGCAATAGTATTAAGTAGAAATCACTGGGAATAGTAAGAAAATCCCCAAGTATTTGGAAATTAAGCAACTTCGGATAACTCATAAATCAAAGAAAATATTACACAGGAAATCATACATACATATATATATATATATATACATATATATATATATATATATATATCCATAATGAAGAACAAAAACAAACAAGTGAGCCAAAAACAAAGCAAACTCCTGTGCTTTCTGAATTGGCTCTGTATTAGGGTTTCCCAGCATTTAACCTGGGAAGCCGTTAACAGCTCTGACAGTCTTACCTTCATATTTGCACCAAGACTACAGATCAGCCGGAGGTGAGCACTCAGGGTCTTCTAGATCTTTCCTCAGCATACATCCAGCCCTGCACATGCATGTGTGCATGAATTTCTAAATGCCTCACCTCTTCTGACTACCCTAATTTCCCGAAGAAACTCTCCAGCTTTTCATCCCCGGCTTTCAACGTCCTCTGTCTCCACTGTAATCTTTGCTCCAACATGTTCTCTCTCTCATTTTAGCATGTCTCATAATTTTTTGTTGAAAGCTTAACATGCTTTTTTGGGTAATAGGAACTTAGATTAATAGGTCTTTAAAGTGAGTTTATAAGATAATCTTGCTAGAATTGAGGCTGTGTTTAATATTTGTTGTAGCTGTAGGTGCTGGAGACTTCAAATCCTTTTTTTTTTGATTATCAACTATTATCACTTGACTTCTTTAAGAACTACTCCTTTCATAAACTCTTGGTCTTTCAGCTTTTTCAACTGTTACCTGCCATGACTACATGAAGCTTGAAACTCTGTAGGTAGGATGGTAGGGTGTGGGGGAGAGTGAGTCCCATAATATTCTGTATTCCTGGACTGTGACCTTGACAAATGTTTCTTAGCTTTTCTTCCCCTCTTTTTAAGTAAGACTGAAAGGCTGTTGGGGGGGCTCATGTTTGAGAAATGACCTTCCTCTAGGTAGATGAGACTCTAGTAAAGACTTTTTTCCCTCCAGAGACCAGGCTTTGGTATGGGGAATGTTCTTGCACATTGCACACTGATTACTCTTCCCTTCACCACTTCCCCTAAAACCATGAGGAATCTCTCTGTTTCTTTGAGAACCTCTTTGATAACCTAATGCTGTTTCTAATACAAATCCTTGGATATGTATTGGTCTCCTCTCTAACTGTGTCCTCCAGGAGTTCTCACTCTAATACTAATCTGTAGTCAGCCTTCAGAAATTCATAAAAATTATCATTTATGTGTTCTGTTTTATATTTTTTTATATTTTATTTTATATTTTGTATATTTTATATTTTCAGTTGCTTCTAATTTAGGCAAGCATTTCTAGCTGCAACTTTCTGCATTTGCCTATTTCTCCAAGCTTTTAGCATGTCTGTTTGCCTTGTGACCTCAGTTCTCTCATAAATCCAAACAAAGACGTTGATTTTTAGTTTGTTCAGCTGTTTTCTAGTTGTAAGGATGAGAGTGATTGCTTCCAAGTTTTTTGCATATTTGAACTAAAATTGGAAACAATATGTGTTTTGGGGGTAGAAGAATGGGGCATACTTTTTGCAGTTTTCTTTGCTGTGGAATGAGGTTTTACATAGTCTAAATTAGGGGAAGATGTAAAAAGATTAGAAATAGTGATCTATATGGCAAAGAAATGAAGTGTTCTATTTCAATAGAGATTTATTTCATATATTATTTCAATAGAGATTTATAGCTAATGACTTTCTTTCAATAGGTCTGTGTTTACAATGAATTCATTTATATATATATTACACATATATTAAATTTATAACCATAAGTATGTATATATTCAAAGTACATTACTAAAGACATTTCTCAACAAATATCATAAACTCAGAATTAAGTCAACAATAGTCATGAAGTGTACTGCTTTTTTTTTTTTAATTTCCTTTGTTTAAACACAACTTACCTTTCTAAAATTTCTACCTCACAAAGATAAATAGGCTGTGATATGTTTCTCATAGTCATTTTAGTGTCATGACTTAGAGTGCCAAAGCAGGGAATAAAGACCTTATTACTGGAAGTAGCATATTGGTGAACATACAGGGAAATGAACAAACTGGCTGGCTCCAGGCTTGCCTAGTTCTCCCTGCCCCAAGCAGTCCCTGCTCCAATAACATCACATACCATAAAAGGATCCGTAAGAATAAAAGGTGTGCATGTTGCTTACAGCCCATTGCCTAACGATAGGACCCTTAGGTTTCATAGATGCAAAAGCAGTTTGGGGTTTTCCATAGCAGTGTTCTAAAGATATTCAAAATCTGAATATGCAGCTAAAATACTGTGTGGGTATCTCCAGAACAGCAGTAGAGTGATGTTGTGCCTCAGTTCCAACCTTCTCTAGCAGAGTGTGTGTGTAGGGGGGAGGGTGAGTGTAGGTGTGTGTGTGTGTGTGTGTGTGTGTGTGTGAATGTGTGGGTGTGTATGTAGGTTCAAGCTCTTAGAGAAGCTTATCTGTTAAAAACTGATATAAAAACAAATATAAACAGGTAATCAAGGAGTTAGTTAATGAATCTACACTTAACTCAAGGATTTATTGAAGATACAAATTTATTTGTATGTTGAACCTGAAAACTGGTATGGATCAAATCTGAAAAATGTGTTTACACAGATTTTTCAGTTAAATTTTTTTAGGAAATAAAACTAACCTTCTTGAAAGCCATATACCAAAGAGAAATTAAAATATATTGAGCACTTAGATATATAATGTAGGAATAAATTATGTATATACTTTTATGTATGCATTATGGTGGTGGTCCCATGGGTGGAGGAGCCTTGTAGGCTGCAGTCCATGGGGTCACTAAGAGTCAGACACGACTGAGCGACTTCACTTTGACTTTTCACTTTCAAGCATTGGAGAAGGAAATGGCAACCCACTCCAGTGTTCTTGCCTGGAGAATCCCAGGGACGGGGGAGCCTGGTGGGCTGCCGTCTATGGGGTCGCACAGAGTCGGACACGACTGAAGCGACTTAGCAGCAGCAGCAGCAGCAGCAGCAGCAGCAGTGATTTAGTTATCCAGTCATGTCCAACTCTGTGACTCCATGGACTGTAGCCCACCAGGGTACTCTGCCCCTGGGATTCTGCAGGCAAGAATACTGGAGCAGGTTGCCATTTCCTTCTCCAGGGGATCTTCCCAACCCAGGGATTGAATCCAGGTCTCCTGCATTGCAAGCAGATTTTTTACCAACTGAGCCACCAGGGAAGCCCTGTGTAGTATGTCTGATATTAATTTCTAAGGGTAGGATTTGTTCATAGTTGTTTTTAAGCAATAACTCAAGTGGATTTATTTAACAGTTGCATAATTGAAATTTCCTTTCTCATCTTGTTGACTCGGTACAGATGAGCCTAAATATGCTTAATGTGAAACATTTCAAAAAATGGGAGGATATATCAAGCATAAGTAAGCAAGTTTTACTAGTTATATAGGAAACTTCTTCAGCAATAGTGGAAAAGTCTGTATTTTGGGAGAGACTTATCAAGTTATCACTTGAAATTACTTTTTCATTTGATCTCCGAGCATCAGTTGAAATCAAAAGAAATGATAAAGTGGGAAGAAACCTCAGTTCATGTCAATGTATTGCAAAACCAATACAGTATTGTAAAATAAAGTAAAAATAAAAATTAAAAGAAAAAAGATTTTAGAGGATACCTAACTGAAAGTTTGGAAGATTCTAAAAATAGTCAAATTAATCTCAGTATAAAGGCTGAGATGGCCGTTTTTTAAAAAAGCACTGATATTTAACGCATACATAGAGTAAAAATAGAAAGTAAAGGTAACTTCAAAAATATTTATTTTTACATTCTGAATATGTGAAAGGCTGCTAAAATGTAGAAGAGGATTTTGATGATTAGATATATGTTCTTGAGAATTTTAAAGAATGTAAGTTACAAAAAAATGTCTACTTTTCCTGGCTTCAGTTATTAACCTAGATCACCTTAACTTATTTTTGTTGGAGAAATATACTCTAAACAAATGTTCGCCTACGTACCATATGTTTTAGTCCACTTTTTTTTTCAAATAGCATATTAAGCATAGCTTCAGTTGCTAAGTTGTCACACCTCCATTTTTGAACCTTTGTTTGAGCCTAATCTTAGCGGGATGGTAAAATATATTGTGCTTTAATGCAGTATATTTAACACAGAGCTTCTAAAATATAGAGTTGTTCAATAAAACTGACAGTAGCTTGAGCCAATCAGAACAAAATATCAATGGAATCTATTTAGTTATATTCAAAGCTATTTCTTTGTTTTAGACAAGAATATACTTTCTAATTTTCTTTTGATAATGAGGGATCATGACTTCATTTTCATCCAATATTCTTTTACTGGTTGGAATGATAAATAGGGGTAGCATAGGGGAGCAGTGATATTCAGGGAAAATGAGATCCTCTAAAGAGAATAATGAGGAATTCTATGAAATTTGGCCAAATAAAAATCTGTGATTTCACACTGATGGTCACTGAATATCTTATACCTTTATTTTTCTACCCTGTGTGAGTGGAAGCCTCTGATTCCACATTACTTTACATGTTATAATGTCAAAAAGCAAATCACTAAAATTACCTATTGAAAGCACAAGAATAAAGTTTTTATCCTGATTATTTTTTGGAACCTTAAAAGTAGATGAAGACAGGGATGATAGGTAATAAAGCCAAAGCTATTGACTGGCTGTAACATTTTTTCTCACATGCTTCATGCACAAGGCAGGTTATTTGGGAGGGAAATGAGAGGATCCTTTATAAGGCCTACAAAAGGGACTTGTATAAATATTCCTTTCAAAGTGACAAATGGAAAAATTATAAATTGATGAAACCTAATCTTTCAAACTTTAAAAACTTTAGGAGTTTATTTACTAACAACAAAAAATCTTAGCATTATGTATTTTATTTTTTTGGAGCCAAAATGATGAATTTGCTTGAAGAAAATTGTATTGGAATTTTGATGATTTGTATAGATATATATCCAACAATATTAATTGAGAAGTCTAGGATTTGTTCATAGCCGGTTTTTTGAAAAATCACTTCAAAGTAGCCTTATAGTAAGCTGTATAATCACTCATTGATGGTTTTATTACTAAGGTTATAATGATTGTTGTCCCTCTGAGTTGGTCCTTTACTAACCATCTGTTCTAAAGTATAGTTGTTGTTCAGTCACTAATTCATGTCTGACTCTTTTGTGACCCCATGGACTGTAGCTCTCCAAGATCCTCTGTCCATGGGATTTCCCAGGCAAGAGTACTGGAGTGGGTTGCCATTTCCTTCTCCAGAGGATCTTCCCGACCCAGGGAGTGAACTCGTGTCTTCTGCATTGGCAGGCGGATTCTTCATCACTGTGACATCTGGGAAGCACACAGCTAAATAACAAAGAACAAAAAGCACAGTTACTGAAACTTCAGAAGAATATATTAGGGTATACTTTTTCTACTACAGTGCCTAAATGCCGCCTTTTTTTTTTTTTTTAAGCTGTTTTAATACTTTCGGCATTTCATAGTTTTTGTGTTAGCAAACACTTATTGAGTTTCAGTTTCGTGCATTTTTTCTAGAGCTTAGTGTTTTGATAAACATGCATATCATTTATTTCCAGCCTGTAAAAATTTTGGAATTCTGTGGGGAAAAGTGAACTATATAGTGTTATGATTAGACAGCGAATATTATTAGCATTTGTGTGCAGATTATATTTCTAAATACAAATAATAGCATAAGAGTAGTTTACTTATGATTTATATTTTGTTTTGCCCTTTTTTCCCCCTTATATCTTGCCTCTCTATCTGCCTGTATGCCCTCTCTGAAGCATTTAAGAACAAACTGAAGAAGGATAAAATAATTCACATGAACAATTCAGCATTTAGCTTCAAAAAACGTGAACATTAACCTTAAAACTACACTACACTTCTCACATTAAGGCATTTAACCTTGATATAAAATTTTAATCTAATATATAGTCCATATGCAAATATGCCAGTTATCTGAATGCTGTCCTTTTTAGCTATTTTTTTAATTCCAAAATCTAAGCAGTGGCCATACATTTATTTGATTGTCACCTCTCTTTAATCTCCTTCAGGCCAGCAGCCTTCTGTTTGTCTGTATGGTATGAACATGTTTGTTGAGCTCAGGCTAACTGTTTGCAAAATGACTCTTAATTTGGATTTGTTTGTTTCTTCACAATTAGATTCAGGTAAAACATTTTGGGCCCATCAGGCTCCTCTGTCCATGGAATTCTCCAAACAAGGATACTGGAGTGACTTGCCATTTCCTTCTCCAGGGAATCTTCCCAACCCAGGAATTGAACCCAGGTCTCCTGCACTGCAGTCAGATTATGGTCTGAGCCACCAGGGAAGCCTAAATATTTGGAAGGAACTATGTCTTCGGGTTACAGCTAAGTCTTAGATGATATTGTTATCTCCTCAGTGTGTCACATTCAGAGCCTAATGCATCATTGAAAGGCTGAGCTGGCGTCCCTCATAGTCTCTGCAACTCTGCAGACTGTAGTCCACCAGGCCCCTCTATCCACAGGATTCTCCAGGCAAGAATACTGGAGTGGGTTGCCACTTCCTTCTCCAAAAGGAACTATAGAAAGAAAGAAAATGAAGTTGCTCAGTCATGTCTGACTCTTTGCGACCCCCGGGACTGTAGCCTACCAGGCTCCTCCATCCATGGAATGTTCCAGGCAAGAGTACTGGAGTAGTTTGCCATTTCCTTCTCCTTCCTAATAATCTCCTATAGGAGAAAGATATTATTATCCTTGAGGATGAGATGACTGGATGGCATCACTGACTGGATAGACGTGAGTCTGAGTGAACTCCGTAAGTTGCTGATGGACAGGGAGGCCTGGTGTGCTGTGATTCACGGGGTCGCAAAGAGTCGGACACGACTGAACAACTGAACTGAACTGAACTTTATATATATTAATTGGAGAGGTGCAGAAATTAAGTTACCTGCTGAAATTGGTATGTGGCATTTCTGGGCCTTGAATATAGATCTTCCATTGTCAAGTCCTATGCTAATTTTTTAAATCATAATAAAGTTGTTCCTCTCAAAATTAATTTATTTACTATTTTCAGCTAAGATCTCTTCATAATATTACTGGTGAAAGTGTGTAGTCATATTTTGATTTGCTTTTCTATTTCATTAGTTTTGCTTTTGTTCCTAATGAATTTTGGCTAACTTTTGGTCAAAATGTCTTGGTAAATGGAATTGAACATACAATGGAATAAGTATAGTTAACATATTACTGAAGCATCATTTCAGAGAGTCAGTTTGGAAGAATAATCTATTTCTTGAAAAATGTACTGAGACATAACATGGGGATAGAAGAAAGTAAAGGTCAAATCTTTGTTTAAAACCAACATAAGGTAGAGAATGACTTGGCAATAAATGTCTCAAAAATTTGTATATTTGTGAAATAAAAAAGTGACTGTTGAAAGCAGAATACTTTGAAGAGCAGGCATATGGACGTATCTTTGGAAACAAAAGCTGTGATTATGAAAATTCTATTCAGAGCTACGGAATTTGACAAAGACTTCTGAAGTAGAGTCATTCAGTTCAGTTCATTTCAGTCGCTCAGTCGTGTCTGACCCCATGAACTGCAGCACTCCAGGCCTCCCTGTCCATCACCAACTCCTGGAGTTCACTTAGACTCACGTCCATCAAGTCAGGGATGCCATCCAGCCATCTCATCCTCTTTGTCCCCTTCTCCTCCTGCCCCCAATCCCTCTCAGCATCAGAGTCTTTTCCAATGAGTCAACTCTTCACATGAGGTGGCCAAAGTACTGGAGTTTCAGCTTTAGCATCATTCCTTCCATAGAACACCCAGGACTGATCTCCTTCAGAATGGACTGGTTGGATCTCCTTGCAGTCCAAGGTATTCTCAAGCGTCTTCTCCAACACCACAGTTCAAAATCATAAATTCTTTGGCGTTCAGCTTTCTTCACAGTCCAGCTCTCACATTCGGACATGACTACTGGAAAAACAACAGACTTGACTAGATGGACCTTTGTTGGGAAAGTAATATCTCTGCTTTTGAATATGCTGTCTAGGTTGGTCAGGAGAAGGCAATGACACCCCACTACAGTACTCTTGCCTGGAAAATCCCGTGGACGGAGGAGCCTGGTAGGCTGCAGTCCATGGGGTCGCTAGGAGTTAGATACGACTGAGCGACTTCACGTTTACTTTTCACTTGCAGGCATTGGAGAAGGAAATGGCAACCCACTCCAGTGTTCTTGCCTGGAAAATCCCAGGGATGGGGGAGCCTGGTGGGCTGCCATCTATGGTGTCGCACAGAGTTGGACACGACTGAAGTGACTTAGCAGCAGCAGCAGCAGGTTGGTCATAACTTTCCTTCCAAGGAGCAAGTGTCTTTTAATTTCATGGTTGTAATCACTATCTGCAGTGATTTTGGAGCCCCACAAAATAAAGTCTGTCACTGTTTCCACTGTTTCCCCATCTATTTCCCATGAAGTGATGGGACCAGATGCCATGATTTTAGTTTTCTAAATGTTGAGCTTTAAACCAACTTTTTCACTCTCCTCTTTCACTTTCATCAAGAGGCTCTTTAGTTCTTCTTTGCTTTCTTCCATAAGGGTGGTATCATCTCCATATCTGAGGTTATTGGTAGTTTTCCTGGCAATCTTGATTCTAGCTTGTGCTTCATCCAGCTCAGCATTTCTCATGATGTACTCTGCATATAAGTTAAATAAGCAGGGTGACAATATACAGCCTTGACGTTCACCTTTTCCTATTTGGAACCAGTCTGTTGTTTCATTTCCAGTTCTAACTGTTGCTTCTTGACCTGCACACAGGTTTCTTAAGAGGGAGGTCAGATGGTTTTGTATTCCCATCTCTTTCAGAATTTTCCACAGTTTGTTGTGATCCACACAGTCAAAGGCTTTGGCATAGTCAGTAAAGCAGAAGTAGATTTTTTTCTGGAACTCTCTTGAAGTAGAGCCATACATGTTGGAATTTTACTGTATGAAAGATTTGCTTATTTTCATTCTCCAGTTTATAAAACTCCCCTTTGCTTGAGATTGCACAACTGGAATGCATAGATACCAGCAAATGGAATCTACACGTTTCCTCATGTGATCCCCAAGATGACTGTGTCTACACTATGTAACACCTATCACCGTGTTAGAGGCAACATGGTAATATAAGCGTAGGAGTAAAGTATGGAGTTTTAGTTCAGTGAAACTTGAGTTAATTCGAAAACCACTTCTGTCTTTCATACTCACTGAGTCTGAAGTAGTTTTTTAACTTCGTGGGCCTGATTCCATTCATAAAATGGAGATCATGGTACCATTTCAAACGATTCCTGTAAGAAATTAAATAACGAAAGTAGCGTGCACTGTGCTTGGAATAATACATGTTTTATCAAAGAAAATCAACTCAATTCTCTTTTTTCACCAACTGCAGTGTACCAAAGTGGACTTGCTGATCAGGAAAGCATTGAATTTAAAGGTTAAAATAGAGGTCTGTATCTATCCCTGGTGGCTCAGATGGTAAAGAATCTGCCTGCAACACAGGAGACCCAGGTTCCATCCCTGGATCAGGAAGAGTCCCGGAGAAGGGAACTCCAGTATACTTGCCTGGAGAATTCCGTGGACAGAGGAGCCTGGCAGGTCACAGAGTTGGACATGACTGAGTGACTAATACATCTATCTATTTATCTACGTTGCTCTATATCTATGTCACTGTATTTATCATCTATTTACATAATTTCTTATAATAATGGAAACCTGTAATAATGGAAAATTCCTTCAAATGAAATCCTAATTGAAATACTAGTATGTGCTATGTGCTAAGTCATTTGAGTGGTGTCTGACTCTTTGTGATCCTGCTTGCTGTAGCCTTCCAGGTTCTTTTGCCCATGGGATTCTACAGGCAAGAATGCTGGAATGGATTGTCATTTCCTTCTCCAGGGGATCTTTCCAATCCAGGGATTGAGCCCACATCTCTTATGTTGCCTGCATTGGTAGGCAGATTTTTTACCACCAGCAAAAACAATGTAAATGCTTTGATTGATAATTGCTTTTTCCAGAAATAGCTCCCAGACCTGCACGGCACTGTGGGGTACAGTCTGAAAATCACTGGGTTAAATGAGCCTTTATGGGTTCTGCATCCATCCCATTTCAGCAAAACTTTGCAACCTTAGTTATCAGACTTCATCTGCTGCAGACACAACTGACACTGCATTATTTAAACATTTCAAATGGTTCACAATGGCTCACACTGTGTTGGTTCATTCATCCCATTTTTCAGTGAAGGATTCAGTTCAGTTCAGTTCAGTTCAGTTCAGTCGCTCAGTCGTGTCCGACTCTTTGAGACCCCATGAATCGCAGCACGCCAGGCCTCCCTGTCCATCACCAACTCCCGGAGTTCACCCAAACTCACGTCCATCGAGTCAGTGATGCCATCCAGCCATCTCATCCTCTGTCGTCCCCTTCTCCTCCTGCCCCCAATCCCTCCCAGCATCAGAGTCTTTTCCAGTGAAGGATTAAATTTCTCCAAATGAAATCATTTTTCTCCAAATGAATATCCAAGAATGACATGTTTGATAGTGATACAGTATTCTATTTTTAAATAATGTCATATATATACCACAGACATAATAATTAATGATATTATGTGTTTCAAATTTCTAAGTGAGTAGATTTCTCAAGCCTTTAACACAAGAAAAAAAGTTGTAACTATTTGCAGAATAGGAATGTTAACTAGACTTATTGTGACCATTTCACAGTATTTACAAGTATCCAATCACTATGTTCTACACCTTAAACTGACACAATGTTATCTGTCAATTACATCACAATGAAACTGGGAAAATAATAAATAAATCAATCCAGTTTTATTCTAAATAATGCCCTGATATTTCCAAGTTGCCACTCTGAGTTTCTTTAAGAAGAATAATTTATAGCTTCTGGGAAGGAAGTAGAAAATGCCTAGAACAAAGATGTCATTACCTTGGCAAAACTTAAGTTTTTAAGTCCTATGATGGGAAAATTAGACTTTCTTGAGACATAAAATTTTTTTCTTAGAAATCTTGAAACTAAGTTTTAGTGTCAATAGACAATAATAAATACTAGTATCTTAATACTCGTAGCATAGAGTTATTACAATGACCTGTGGAATAGGAAAGACATGGCTTAACTCTAGGAGAAGTTCCTGCTGGGAAGGATCAGGAAGAGGGAAACAGAGAGCAAAGGTGAGATACAAATGTAGAAACACTCTGATGTCCAATGTCTCATTTCCAGGCTGTACCCTATAAAGCTTCTAGAGAGATCTTGCATTAGTCATGGTTTCATGTCCCCTGTGGCATGGAAGGGGTAGAAGACTAGTTTTTATGGTGCGTCTAGGCTGGTGCCAATGGACACACTCACCCAGGGTTTCACACTCCTCACTATGGTACAGTGAAGACAACTCAGAATTTCTGTTTTTTTCTTTCTCGGCAATGTTTTGGAAGTGTAGAGAAAGTCTGTCAATAAGAAATTTGGATTTGGATCCCAGGCTATTGAGTGACTGTAATTCCAACTGGAGAAAATGGCAAAGTCTGTGGTTATGAAAACAAATGTTAGGATAAACAAAGAATGTCAAATGAGGCAAACTACATACCAGATAACGGAGCAAAGGCAGACACTGGAGTTCATGGGCCAAATGGAATGAAGTAGGAGGTTGCCATGGAATCCACATTCTTTCCCGGATTTTGGAATGCACAAAATCCTGAAGAGAAAGGTAATAGCAGGGTAAGAGGAGGTTTTTTAACAGCTCCAGAATGACTGAATATTTTCCTCTTCATTCCTGAAATTTGAACAATGCAGACTTAAATTGTACTGACAAATCACTCGACCGTATAGATTGGCATCCCCAACCCCAGGGCCATAGAGGGGTCGGAACTGGGCTGCAGAGCAGGAGGTGAGCAGTTGTCTTCCACGAAACTGGCCCCTTGCAACAGAAAGGTTGGGGGGCTGCCAACACAGACTATCCTGGAACAGCCTGGAGTAAACTGACTAGTGAAGGCAGCCGAGGCTAAAAAGTAAATTTGAACAACGTTATACATTTTCAAAGAACATCTGAGACAAAGTGTACATTTTTGTTACAATGCTCTCAGGAACTCATCTTCTTAACCTATTGCTTTGCTAACACCAGGATCCCATAGTGGATATTCTCATTTCTCAAATAGAAAACCCACCAGTCACCAACATGGGGGCAACAAACATTGGTATGACTCACTGAATAAGTGAACACCAGCATAAAGCTGCTCGGAGGCTCTTTGGCACTGTTGGGGAAGAGGGAAATCCCCATCTCTCTTTTAGGTTAGATTTGGATTTTTAAAAAAAGTCTTATGGCAAGGTTGCTTGTTTACAGAAGAAACTGTTCCGTTAAACTTTCTTACTCAGAGCCCTGTTCATCTCTCCAGGACCCAGGCATAAATCTACAAGATGGATTTAAATGACTGCCACCACATTCAAAATTGTTATTTCTTTCTAATAACTAAACTTTCTTTCTGGATAAAATTCATCAGGCCTGCCTCTTTTCCCAGCATGAGTTTTCTCTGGCCAAATGGGAGTGGGGGTGTTAGAAGAGTCTTTAGATTTTTAGAAGTATCTTGCAAATCAGCTAGACTTGGAACCTAGTTAGACTTTAAAAAAAAAACAAAACTTTTTATTTAATGTTGGAGTATAGTTATTTAACAAGTGTGTTAATTTCAGGTGCACAGCAAAATGATTCAGCTATATGTATACATGTATCTAATCTTTTCCAAGTTCTTATCCATTTAGGTTGTTCCATGATATTGAGCCAAGTTCCCTGTGCTATACCATCATCCTTGTTGGTTATCCATTTTAAATATAGCAGTGTGAAACTATTGGATTTAAGTATGATCCCAGCTGTTTCTTCATTCCTCTCTGGTATTTGAAGTTAAGTAATAGCATCATTATTCAATCTCTATAGGAAAAAGGGTATAATGGTGTATGGAGAAGAGCTCTGGACACTGAATTAGAGAACCCACATTCATTTCATATCCTCCTAGGCAGGAACAGAATGACATTTGACAAGTCATCCATCTCCCCCAGTCTTAAACGTTTCACATAAAATGCATAATTATAATGTCCCATATTCCTTGTAGATTTGATAAAAATAACACGTTCACCAAGTATGAGAACACATTTTGCAAAGTGACATACACAAAAGAATATTTTTATTGCTGACCTTGGGTTACAGAAGCAGGCAGAAGTCAGTCATCTGCCAGTGCAAAGAGGTCTCTCTCAAACGATTGAAGGAGTCTAGGTCAGAAAAATGTGTGTGCCTTTAAAGTTGTTCATATACCATTCATATTTTATAGGTAATTTTTTCTTCTACTTTTTAATGTTGGTTGATCCACTTAAACCTCTGTACACATTCCACAATAAGTAGGAACAAAAGAAAACATCGTTGTTGTGGATTAAAACAGATAATTATTCTAAATGTGTTTTCCTTGCAATTTGAACATTCATGAGCAACAAGACTACTGAAATCCAGCTAAGCATTATGATAGCTTTTTAGAAGTAATATTACTAGACAGTATTATAGTGAGTCTTAGTTCTGCTTGGAATATGACATTTGCATGGGGTTTTTCTATTGAAATGGAATGTGTGCACATTCCAATTTTCCCCACATTAAAGAACAGAACATTCTGCCTCATTTTCATCTGTTTTACATGCCATCTATGCACAGAGATCCTACTAACTTAAAAAAGTAATAATCCATAAGGCACTACATTAGATGAACTTTCCCAAGATAGGCCTAAACTTTAAAGATGCTTCTCAATTTTTTTTTTCTCTGCTACTGTTTTTTTCTGTAATATTTAGTAGTAAATAAAAGGCTTTAGTATAAATTATAAAATTCTTAACCCATCCCCCAAAAGAGTCATCTCCCATTTTCTGTCTGTAAACTGATCAGTTTAATCAACCTCCCAATGAGCAATAAAATTTCTGGATTGAATCAGTCTGTTCTGACCATATTTTGGCAGCATAGTTCTACATAGTTCTACACACAGAAGGCTCATTGCTTACATTCAAAATGTCAACATTGTCACTGTTGGAAGTGTGGTAGATTACACCCCCTTTCCCAGTCGTTACTTCCTATGTGTTGCCGTTTGTACTGACCGGTAGCTCCTTTAACCAAGAAAGTGAAAGTGTTAGTCATTCAGCCCTGTCTGACTTTTTGCGACCCCATGCATTACATCCTGCCAAGCTCCTCTGTCCATGGGATTCTCCAGGCAAGAATACTGGAGTGCATTGCCATCCCCCTCTCCAGGAGATCTAACCAAGAGGAGGATGCTATTTCCCCCTCCTCTTAAATCTGGACTGGCTTTGTGCCTTGCTTTTGCTAATAGAATAAAACAGAAGTGGTGTTTATTTTCAAGCCTAGTCTTCAAGAGATCTTAAGCGTTTCTTCTCACTATGTTGGAACAGCACCCAACTGACATGAGAGGCTGGGAATGAGAGGCTGTGTGAAGTCGAGCTGAATTGTGTTAACATAGACTATGCTGGACGAATCAGTTCCCAGTTGAACCATGAGCTGATCACAGTCACATGAGTGAGCCTTGTCAGGATCTATAGATTGAGAAGTCAAGCAGCAAACTCATAATGTGCATAAAAGCTGCTATTATAAGCCACGACTCAGTGTGAGTGCTTGTTAAGCAGCAGCAGATAACTGATAGAGAAGGACTGGGGCTTCCCAGGTGGCAGTAGTGGGAAAGAACCCACCTGCCAGTGCACGAGACATAAGAGACCTGGATTAAATCCCTGGGTCGGGAAGATCCCCTGGAGGAGGGCATGGTAATCCACTCCAGTATTCTTGCCTGGAGAATCCTATGGACAGAGGAGCCTGACAGGCTACAGTCCATTCGGATCACAAAGAGTCAGACATCACTGAGGTGTCTTAGCACACACACTCAGAAGGACTGATCATTTATCTAGGAAAAGTTATTCTTCGTGGTCCTGACATCATGACTGGAAGTTCATCTTCACAAGAAAGAGAGAAAGTCAAGGGAAAATCTTTGAAGCTTTGACAAATTCACACATGAATATATAGTGATAAGAATGATAATTTATATATTCATTTTGGAACTAGTCAACATGAAAATGATAATTAAGCTGATTTTTTTTAGCTTGTGAAATAATCATAAAACCGTGACAGAAGAGCCCCATGAAAAAGTTGACTAGTGTTTGCACAATTGGTGAGAGGGGAGGATTCGCTTAGGAGGCATTTTCTACCTGTGATGTAAAATGTCCACTGGGAACTCTGGTCTGTTGATTTAGATCAAAAAGTAAAATGTCACATCTTATCTAAACCATATGCACATGCTTTCAATAGTCACATTCTCATGGCTAATGGAAAATTGCAATGGCTCATATGGCCAGTGAAAAATTACAAATATTCTGTCCCATAAATGCTTTCTCTTCCAGTGTGCTGAACACAAAACTTGAACAAGTCTGGGAATTTATAAAACGGTCTGTAAATTAATTAGTAGAGAACATGATCTAATTCTCCATGGAATTTGCACTTACACATGTCACTCATTCTTATGTGAACATGTGTGAACCGACAATGTGGTTGTTGATTATAATAATAATTGATTTTGATAATGATATGATACATTCTTACACAAGAAGGAAAGAACATTTGGCTGTAAGTGTGAGATTAATGGAACCACAGCAGTCATGGGTCTCAAATCTTGGTGATTTGAAGGGGAGAAAGTTACTTACCATCTCTCACATTGCCTTGGAACTTTCTTAACATAATTGATATCCTACTTAAAATTGGTTATCTGAAGAGCTGATGAAGAACAATTGCATCTCATTATAGCAGTTAGTATCAGGAATTCACTTTTAAAAAAGTCATTATTACCTTAGAGCTATTCCTTGAGAGCTTTCACATAATGGCTCATTGGCAATAGCTTTGGGAGAAAGGGGGCTCTTTTTAGACATCTTTTCTCATCAGATACTTTAGTTCATTGTGGTCCTTGTTTCTCAGCTGATGGATATCGTGCAAGATTAAGTGAAAAGACTGAGAGAGAACAACTTCTAAAAATACCTTTTGTCACTGAAAAGATGCCCTGATGTAAAAACAAGATAGTGAGTGCCTGGAATAAAATGTGCTTAATTTAGGCTCTATCTAGATGAAACAAGATCATCCAACCATACTCTATTATGAGGGTGCATCAGTGACTAATGAGAATTCGAGTATAGTTTCACTTTTAAAAAATTTACAGCAGTGGTTCTTGAAGGAGGTGATTTTTTCCATTCAGGGCACATCTGGAAGCATCTAGAGACAGTTTTGAACATCTTGATTTGTGGGTGCTAGGCTTCCCCAGTGGCTCAGTGGTAAAGGATCAGCCTGTAATGCAGGAGACACTGCTTCGATCCCTGGGTCAAGAAGACCCCTTGGAAGAGTGCATGGCAACCCACTCCAGTGTTCTTGCCCAGAGGATTCCATGACAGAGGAGCCTGGCAGGCTAGAGTCCATAGGGTCACAGAGAATCAGCATGCCTGAAGTGACTTAGCATGCATGTAGGTGAGTACTACTGAATTCTAGTGGATAAAAGGGCAGGGATACTGCTCCAAACCCAACAATGCACAGTCAGCCCCACAACAAGAAAATATAGGCTGAAATGTCAACAGAGGCGGATTTCTCTGGAAGTTCAGTGGCTGACTCCATACTCCCAATGAAGGGGGCCTTTTTTCTATCCCTGGTCAGGGAACTAGTCTCACATGCTCCAACTAAGAGTCCACAGGCTGCAACTAAGGATCCTGCAAGCCATAATGAAGACCAGAAATCCTCTGTGCCACAACTATGCCCTGGCACAGCCAAACACACATATAAAATGTTTTTAAAAAATTAAAGTGTCACTAGAACTGATATGGAGAAATCCTGATTTAGAGATACATTGTTTTTCAATGCCAATTCCACACCTTAGTTCTAGCATCTGATATACTTCTACATTCTAAAAAAGAAACATTGTATAATTAAGGGTGAGCTCAAGAATCAAACTTTCTGTTTTCAAATTCTAGTTCAGTTCAGTAGCTCAGTCGTTTCCGACTCTTGGCAACCCCATGGACTGCACCACGCCAGGCCTCCCTGTCCATCACCAACTCCCAGAGTTTACTCAAACTCATCTCCATTGCCTTCTCCTCCTGCCCTGAATCTTTCCCAGCATCAGAGTCTTTTCAAATGAGTCAGCATTGGAGTTTCAGCTTCAACATCAGTCCTTCCAATGAACACACAGGACTGATCTCCTTTAGGATGGACTGGTTAGATCTCCTTGCAGTCCAAGGGACTCTCAAGAGTCTTCTCCAACACTAGAGTTCAAAAACATCAATTCTTCTGCGCTCAGCTTTCTTTATAGTCCAACTCTCTCATCCACTAGTTATAAAGTGTATGACCTTGGACAGGTTATGCATCCCCTTTATCCCTTAGTTTCCTAATCTACACCTTCTGAATAATAACTATCTCATAGGAACTGGTGATGATAAAGTCAAATGCATAAAAGCGCCTGGCATGTAATATGTTAGTCACTCAGTAGTATCTGACTCTTTGTGACTCCATGGACTGGAGCCCACCAGGCTTGTCTGCCCATGGGAATTTCCAGGCAAGAAGACTCAAGGCAGGGGAGTGTTATTTCCTTTTCTTGGCACAGAATATTCACTCAGTAAGTAATAGCTGTTGTTATATTCAAATAATAAAATTGGTATAAAATGATATAGATAACTGTGTAGCAAGTATTTGTAATCACACTTGAACTTCTCTGTGAAGGTTCAAAATGAACTTCAGAAGTTACAATAATGCTGAACAATTATCTATTTAGCTCACATATTCAGTGGTAAATGAGTTCACATTTTAAAGACCATAAAAGTGAAAGTTTTCACTGTTGAGCAGAGTGTAATCACACATGCAAAATGTAAGATTATTACAAACGTTTTTGGAGTTAAGAGTATAACAAAGAAAGATATAATAATAAATATGTGGGTTTCGTTCAATACAAACTTATTAACTTCTACATACAAGACCAAATGTTTTACTGAACAGATGGAAGATTGTTCAGAAACTTCTCTTGTAGTTTTCAAATTGAGCAAGCTCTAGGAAGGGCAGAGCTGTGCTTGAAGAGGGGCTTCCCAGTGCTAGAGGTAAATAATTTGTCTTCCCATGCAAGAGACCTAAGAGATGTCAGTTCAATCCCTCGGTCAGAAATATCCCCTGGTGGGGGCATGGCAACCTACTCCAGTACTCTTGCCTGGAGAATCCCTGACAGGCTACAGTCAATAGGGTCACAAAGAGTCAGGCACTCCTGAAGTGACTTAGCATGCATGCATGCACACACACATATGTTGGACGAGAACATGAACTCTGAGCATGACTGGGGTTGGTGACATTGGTAAACTGTATCACTAATTTCTGTGGAAGAATTTCTACCAGGACTGGGTATTGCTATAACAAAACAGATGGGATATTTGGCAATGACTTTGGATACTGGCAGTGAGGGGCAAGGTAAGTCTGGAGAAATGGTGTAAGGCAAGGAGTCTGGAGAAATGGTGACCCATATGTGGCAAGGCATTTGATACAAATGACTCCTGTGACTGTGTAGAAATTACATAATATAATCAGTAAACTTTGCTCTAAGTGCAAAGATTGAGAAATAAGTATTAAGTATGAGTAATGGTTACAACTGACTGCATTTTAAAAGAATCTCAGAAACGAGCACGACATTATAAATCAACCATGTTATTGTGCTTAGTTGCTCAGTCCTTTCTGACCCTTTGTGACCCCATGGACTGTAGCTGACCATTCTCCTCTATCCATGGAATTTTTCAGTCAAGAATACTGGAGTGAGTTGCTGTTTCCTACTCCAGGGGATCTTCCTGACCCAGGGATCCAGCCCACATCTCTTGTGTTTCCTGCATTGACTGGTGGCTTCCTTACAACTGCACCACTTCAATAATTGAAAAAACAGAACAAAACAAAAAAACTGAAGAAAAAAAGAATCTCAACACTTCTTGAATGAATTAATAAATCTTGACTTCTATTCTTTAGTTCAAAGTTCTAATCTTTACTCGAATTATTGTCTTTGCCTCCTAACTAGTCTCTTTACTGGGAGAGAGTGAAGAAGTGAAGTGAAGTGAAGTGAAGTCGCTCAGTCGTGTCCGACTCTTTGCAACCCCATGGACTGTAGCCTATCAGGCTCCTCCATCCATGGGATTTTCCAGGCAAGAATGCTGGAGTTGATTTCCATTTCCTTCTAAAGGGACCTTTCCATCCCAGGAATCGAACCCAGGTTTCCTGAATTGCAGGCAGACACTTTACCATCTGAGCCACCAGGAAGCCACAATCTAATTTCTTTTTCTAATTTAAATTTATCTAATTTCCTTTTCATTCTCTGGGAAGACCACCTATTAAATATGCCAATTATTGCCTTGCATCAAATGCTGCAGTATATATTATACATCACACCTCTTAGTAAGTCCTACAATATTTTGGCTTCTGCTTACCTTTTCTCTTTTCTACTCATTTCCCACATACAACCCACCCTTTCAACCCAGAATATTCAAATCTTTTCACTTCCACAGCTCAATGTTTATAAATGAAAAATTTTCACTGTTGGAAATTTCTGTCTTTAGTTTTGCTGGGAACATAGCAGCCACTTAATAAATACTTGTAGTGTTAAAAAATGATGACTATATAAAGATCAACAACAAAAAAAAGGAACTATTGCAATCATGGAAAATATCAATCAGGTACCATAGAAAAATAATTTGAAATTGCTCACATTGTAATGTGCCTATAAATCACCTGAGTTCTTATAAAAATGCAAATTCTGGTTCAATAGGCCTGAAGCAGGCATGAGATGCATTCCTATCTATAGCTCTCAGGTGATATCAAAACTACTCCTCCGTGGGTCTCAATGGGGTTAACAAAGTCCTATTTGTAGAAATTGTAGTCCTAAAGTAGAATTTTTCATAAAAATAGGAAGAGAATATAGATAAAGAAACAGTATTAACAAAGTCCACTGAGATAGAAAATTATTGGTTGCTTTTAGCCACAATGAATTATTTCTATTTTATGGTCTCAAGATTTGCAGAAGTGAAGTTAAGGCAATAATGCTGGAAAGATAAGACTATATTATAAAAGATCTTGATCACAGTTAGAAACATATAGCTAGTAAAGCCAGTAGTGATAAACAACTTTTTTGGGGAATACTATGTATGTATATATGTATGTATGAGTGTGTACACATTGATTCATGGCTATTTGGATTGTGAGTAAATAAATTAAAGGAAAAAAATTTGGGATAACATCAAAGGGAAGTCCGACAACAGTACCAGAGTGAAGAGTTGCTGAAATTCTATGCAGATGTTTAATATCACAGGAATAGGGCTTCCCAGGTGGCGCTAGTGGTAAAGAACCTGCCTGCCAGTGCGGGAGACAGAAGAGACATGGGTTTGATCCCTGAGTTGGGAAGACCCCCTGGAGGAGGGAATGGCAACCCACTCTATATTCTTGCCTGGAGAATCCTGTGGACAGAGGAGCCTGGCGGGCTACCGTCCATGAGGTCACACAAAGCTGGACATGACTGAGGTGACTGAGTGCAGCCCAGCACAGCACATCATAGGAGTATCTTTAAGTCACTGCAGTGCAATCTGTCAAGCCAGAATACTTTCCTTTCCCCTTTCCTTTCCAAATTTAGATTCAAAAAAGTATTAATTTGATGTCAGTTTGGTTCAGAAAAGTAGTTCATATGGTTTTTGTACCTGTTTTATAGAGAAATATGTAGATTTAGTTCCTGCTTGCCTTAGTTGGTTGAACTAGAAACAAACAAAAATATGTATAAACAAACCATTAACTAATTCAGTTAATGGCCTAGTAAACAGTTTTTCATTTGCTTTGGTTAAGGGTAGGGAGCTCAATGCATATATTGAGTTTATTTCAGCTTTTGATTTACTTTTTTGGTTGAGTTATTAAATACAAATGCTGGAATATAAAACCCAGAATGGATGTGGAAGTATTTGAGTAAGCAGTATTAAACTCCAAAATCTCCAAACTGAGACTGGTTAACTTGTGGGAGCTTATCTAGTGGCTGTAGTTCAATGGGAGAAATTCCAGTCATCTGTGATTCAATATGTGTATGCCTATCAAGAAACAGTCTCAGTAGAATTAGCCTAAACTGTGTAGGTTGACAAACAAATGGAATCTGAGGAATTAGCATCATATAACAATAATTCATATCCCCCCAATATTGTATAGTTTATTTGCAAAAGAAATCAAGTGCTTTTTTTATGCAGCAGAAGCCAAACCTGGGGATTTGGCTGATTCTGAAAATTTCTTTAATAGTAAAAGCAGACTTGCAGAAATCACCTTAGTGAAATTGTTTGTCACACTGTAGGAAGGAAAAGATGAAAAGATTTTGTGTCTGTGTGTCAACATTAAGTGGATCTGACACTAAAAAGAGAGTCCAGAGGCACAGAGTTGACTGCAATTGGCTGAACTGTTTGTGTCTACCCAGAACCCAAAATGTTCGTGCCCACACAAAAAGCAAGATGAACAGGTCATGGTGGAGAGTTCTGACAAAACGTGGTCCACTGGAAAAGGTCATGGCAAACTATTTCAGTCTTCTTGCCTTGAGAACCCCATGAATAGTATGAAAAGACAAAAAGATAGGACAATGAATGATGAACTCCACAGGTTGGTATGTGCCCAATATGCTACTGGGGATCAGTGGAGAAATAACTCCAGAAAGAATGAAGAGATGGAGCCAAAGCAAAAACAACATCCAATTGTGAATGTGACTGATGATGGAAGTAAAGCCCTATTCTGTAAAGAACAATATTGTCTAGGAACCTGGGATGTTAGGTCCATGAATCAAGGCAAATTGGAAGTGGTCAAACAGGAGATGGCAAGAGTGAACATCGACATTTTAGGAATCAGCTAACTAGAATGGACTGGAATGGGTGAATTTAACTCAGATGACCATTATATCTACTACTGTGGGCAAGAATTCCTTAGGAGAAACAGAGTAGCCATCATAGTCAACAAAAGAGTCCAAAATGCAGTACTTGGATGCAGTCTCAAAAACGGCAGAATGATCTCTGTTAGTTTCCAAGGCAAACCATTCAATATCACAGTAATCCAAGTCTATGCCCTGAGCAGTAAGGCTGAAGAAGCTGAAGCTGAATGGTTCTATGAAGACCTACAAGGCCTTCTAGAACTAACACCCCCAAAAAGGTGTCCTTTTCATTTTAGGGGACTGGAATGCAAAAGTAGGAAGTTAAGAAATATTTGGAGTAACAGGCAAATTTGGCCTTGGAGTACAGAATGAAGCAGGGTAAAGGCTAATAGAGTTTTGCCAAGAGAACATACTCACCATAGCAAATGCCCTCTTCCAACACAAGAGAAGACTCTACACATGGACATCACCAGATGGTCAACACTGAAATCATATTGATTATATTCTTTGCAGCCAAAGATGGAGATGCTGTATACAGTCAGCAAAAACAAGACCAGGAGCTGACTGAGACTCAGATCACGATCTCCTTACTGCAAAATTCATACCTAAACTGAAGAAAGTAGGGAAAACCACTGGACCATTCAGGTATGACCTAAATCAAATCCCTTATGATTATACAGTAAAAGTGACAAATAGATTCAAGGGATTATATCTGATAGACAGAGTCCCTGAAGAACTACAGACAGAGGTTCATGATATTGTACAGAAGGCAGTGATCAAGTCTCCAAGAAAAAGAAACACACAGAAAAAAGACAAAATGGTTGTCTGAGGAGGGCTTACAAATAGCTAAGAAAAGGAGAGAAATGAAAGGCAAAGGAGAAAAGGAAAGATATACCCATTAGAATGGAGAGTTCCAAAGAAGAGCAAGGAGAGATAAGAAAGCCTTCCTCAGTGATCAATGCAAAGCAATAGAGGAAAACAATAGAATGGGAAAGACTGGAGATCTCTTCAAGAAAATTAGAGATACCAAAGGAATATTTCATGCAAAGATGGGCACAATAAAGGACAGAAATGGTATGGACCAAACAGAAGTAGGAGATATTAAGAAGAGGTGGCAAGAATACAAAGAAGAACTGTACAAAAAATGATCATGTCCCAGATGATCACAATGGTGTGATCACTCATCTAGAGCCAGACATCCTGGAAAGCGAAGTCAAGTAGGCCTTAGGAAGCATCACTACAAACAAAGCTAGTGGAGGTGATGGAATTTCAGTTGGGCTATTTCAAATCCTAAAACATGATGCTGTGCGAGTGCTGTACTCAATATGCCAGAAAATTTGGAACTCTCAAGAATGGCCACAGGACTAGGAAATGTCCATTTTTGTTCCAATCCCAAAGAAAGGCAATGCCAAAGAAAGCTCAAACTACTACACAATTGCACTCATCTCACATGCTAGCAATGCAATGCTGAAAATTCTCCCAGCCAGGTTTCAACAGTGAACTTCCAGGTTTTCAAGCTGGGCTTAGAAAAGGCAGAGGAACTAGAAATCAAATTGCCAACATCCGCTGGATCATGGAAAAAGCAAGAGAGTTCCAGAGAAACATCTACTTTTGCATTATTGACTATGCCAAAGACTTTGGCTGTATGGATCATAACAAACTGTGGAAAATTCTTAAAGAGATGGGAATGCCAGACCACCTGACCTACCTCCAGAGAAATCTGTATGCAGGTCAAGAATTAACAGTTAGAACTGGACACAGAACAACATACGGGTTCCAAATCTGTAAAGGAGTATGTCAAGGCTGTATATTGTCACCCTGCTTATTTAACTTATATGCAGAGAACATCATGAGAAAAGCTGGGCTGGTTGAAGCACAAGCTGGAATCAAGATTGCCAGGAGAAATATCAATAACCTCAGATATGTAGATGACACCACCCTTATGGCAAAAAGTGAAGAACTAAAGAGCCTCTTGATGAACCTGAAAGAAGGGAGTGAAAACGCTGGGTTAAAACTCATACATTCAGAAAACTAAGACCATGACATCTGGTCCCTTCATTTAATGGAAAATAGATGGGAAAACAAGGGAAACAGTGACAGACTTTATTTTTTTGGGCTCCAAAATCACTGCAGATGGTGACTGCAGCCAGGAAATTAAAAGATGCTTGCTCCTTGCAAGAAAAGCTATGGCCAACCTAGAGCATATTCAAAAGCAGAGACATTACTTTTCCAACAAAGGTCTGTCTAGTCAAAGCTATGGTTTTTCCAGTGGTCATGTATGGATGAGAGGGTTGGACTATAAGGAAAGCTGAGTGCCAAAGAACTGATACTTTTGAATCATGGTGTTGGAGAAGACTCTTAAGAGTCCCTTGGACTGCAGGGAGATCCAACCAGTCCATCCTAAAGGAAATCAGTCCTGAATATTCACTGAAAGGACTGATGCTGAAACTGAAACTCCAATACCTTGGCCACCTGATGCAAAGAACTGACTTATTTGAGAAGCCCCTGATGCTGCGAAAGATTGAAGGCAAAAGGAGAAGGGGAAAACAGAGGATGCATTGCTTGGATGGCGTCATGACTCAATGGACATGAGTTTGAGCAGACTCCATGAATTGGAGATGGACAGGGAGGCCCGGAGTGCTGCAATCCAGGGGATCACAGAGTCAGACACGACTGAACGACTGAACTGAACTAAACTGAAAACCCATATGTTGAAGTTTCATCTCCAATGTGATAGCTTTTAGAGACACAATTTGGAAAGGTAATGTAGCCATGAGGGTGGAACCAGTGTGAATGGCGTTGTGTGTGTGTGTTTGATGCCCAACACTTTGTGGATTGATCCCATGGACTGTAGCCTGCCAGGTTCCTCTGTCCATGGGATTCTCTAGGCAAGAATAGTGGAGTGGGTTGTCATTTTCTACTCCAGGGGTTCTCCCCACCCAGGGCTCAAACCTGGGTCTCCTACTTTGCAGGCATATTCTTTACCATCTGAGCTACCAGGGAAGCCAGTGAATGGGATTAGTGCCTTGTAAAATAAACTTTGGTGGCTAACTTACTCTCTTTCTACCACGTGAGAACCAGTGAGAGATGACTGTCTATGAACAAAAAGGTGGATTCCCATCAGACACTGAATATTCTGGCACCTTGATCTTGGAGTCCCCAATCTCCAGAACTGTGAGAAATAATTTGATGTTGTTTATAAGGCACCCAGTCTATAATTATACCTTACAGCAGCCTGATCTAATACATTTACCAATGGACCAAAACTAAGATAGAATTCACATATATAAATGAAACTCCTTTACTTCACTTCTAGACTACAAGCATGCTAAATTTATGATGATGTCTCAAAAGATATTTTGAATATTCCTTACAATCTGCATAATACAATGTTTTCAAAATAACTATGTAAGAAATGTTTATGGAATTGCATGAAGACAATTGGAAAGCATATCTGCTTTTCTGGAAATTAAAACCCAAATGAATTTCCTCATTATTCATTCTCTAAGTTCCTAGAAGACCAATGTGGAAGGAAAAAGATTACAGGGTTTAAATATAGGATGATTTTACTCAAATTCCAGCTTTCCATTCACTATGTGCGGCTTTGGGAAAATTACCTAGTTTCTCTGCACCTAATTTTTTCTTCACCAAAATGGAAATAAAATTTTTTGGCCAATGTCAGCGTGAGGATTGGAGATAAAGTAATATAAACTGCTGGCACCATTCCTGAATCACAGAATCTATTCAATAATGTTATCTCTTATTAAGATATAATCTTTACACCTTTAGCTTTCATCATGACCAAGTCACGATTTCCCATTCAGCAGGGCATTTTTGGGGAAAAAAATAGCCATTTCAACCTTGATTTTGTCTTAGTTTATTCAAAGACACTGAGAGCTAAGTTGGGTTGGAAAAGTTGAAAACTATGAAGGGACAAAGGGAAATAAACATTTGTATTCAGGGAGGGCTGTGAGCTCTCAGGAGATGGTATAAATCCTGTAGATGATGGACAAAACCACTTGCTTCTTGCAGGAGATGGGTAAAAGGTAGGACCTCACATTTTAAATGCTTTTCAGTGGGAAAAACAAGACTGGAAGCAGTAAATATACTACTTAAAGTATACCTCTAAGGTCAGCACAGTGATTTTTGAAAATTTTTGCCTACCGCTGAAAAATTTATATGGGGAAAAAGAAAAACCATGACTCAGAGATTCTTATAAATCTTCTTAAAGTACCAGGATCATCTCCCTCTATATACCCTTTTAAATTTTAAGAAGATAAAGCAAAATCTCTCTAATTAAATGTTTGATGCCTCTTCTAGCTAAGCTAACAGTTTTAGGTCAAATATTGGATACAGTAGTTATATGTTATTTGGTGTAGGTTTTTTCTTCCACATAATGAGTGTGTATGTTGCAATGGTGTTTACTTTTTATTGCCTGGAAAATGAAAGTGAAAGTGAAAGTCACTCAGTCATGTCCGACTCTGCGACCCCATGCACTTTACAGTCCCTGGAATACTCTAGGCCAGAATACTGGAGTAGGTATCCTTTCCCTTCTCCAAGGGGTCTTCCCAACCCAGGGATTGAAGCCAGGTCTCTTGCATTGCAGGATTTTATTGTCTGGAGCATCAATTTTATCATGTATATGAATATTGTTGGTTTCCAGGTGTCAGCAGTGGTAAAGAACCTGCCTGCAATGCAGGAGACATAAGGGACGTGGTTTTGATAGCTGGGTCAGAAAGATACCCCAGAGGAGGAAATGGCAACCCATTGCAGTATTCTTGCCTGGAGAATTCCATGGACAGAAGAACCTGGCAGCCTATGGCCCTTGGGGTTGCAAAGAGTCACACACGACTGACCTGACTCAGCACGCACGCACACAGCACAGGATTATTGTATGGACTGTAATGTCTTTGATTTTATGACATTTGTTAGTTCAGGCTAAGGTTTATTTAATGCTGAGTTCTTGCTCAGGAAACATAGCACTCAATTTAATATTTTTATTTTTTGCCTTGTCACATTGTGGCAATAAGCATGAAATGGGTTTTCCTGAAGCATAAAAACATGAAACATCAAACAAGCAAAAAGTCTGAGAGAAAAATAGTATATGACTTCTACAGAAAGTAACAGTTTCATAGGTAATTACTCTTCAGATTACACAGTAAGTAATTAAGAAATTAATGTGTGAATTTGGACTGTTTCTTAATGCTGTATCTTCATGTATGCTTATAATTTAATATGACCTGCTACATTTATGATAACTGTTAGTAAAGTGAATACTGATTCCTCCATGTAATCAAACTTTAAATTCTCAATGTTAACATAATAGAATTTAAGTACTTTTAAATATGTGATTTTTTAAGTCATTTCCAAGTTAAAAGGAAAAACAAATATGGAACTCAAGTTGATAATTATTGAAACATGTAAGTGTTTGGAAAAATATAAGAAAAATGGTGAAATAATGTCATATATTTTTTGACTTTTAGAATAAATTCATGAGTAAATGACTTTATTGAATCAAGAAGTGTTTAGAATACATATTACTGTATTTGAGAATACTTAAATTGAAGAAATGTCTGATAACTTGGAAAATATTTCAGACATTTGGAACCTAAAGAAGAGTAGACATTATAGGATTTAAAAAAATGAATATTAGAATGCAACAAAATTTAGATATCATCTATTCAACCTCTGAATAATATATTTTGCATTAATCATATGGAAAAATAGCCATTCAGCCCTTTTGGGAACACTTCCAGTGAAGGGTGGTTCTCTTCCCCCGTGTTTGGGAAGTTTGTGTTCAAATGATCTTCCTCACGTTAGTCTGTATCATAACTGGCCATCTCACAGAAAACATTACCATAGGTATTATTTATATGAACTTCAGATATTTTTACTTGTAACAAAAGCATTTTTACTTTGTTTTTCCAGTTTCACAAAATAAGCCTAATTTGTTTTCCAGGTGACGACTAATTTCTTTTTCACTGATGACTCTGAAGTGTCCACAAAGTCTTTTAACCTGATAGGAATACCTGGAAAAGCAAGATGGATAGTTTGGTAGATGAATAAAGAGATTTGCATTCTTGACAGTATATTAGAGTACACAGCATAAACAATCCCTCTGGGGGGAACAAACAAACTAGAAGACACTATTAAAACATATCACTGAGCTGAGGAGAAATTGACCATAAAGAGCTGAAACACTATAAAAATGGGAATCTTGAAAGATAGATATATGGTTGTCAAAGATCTTTTTTGATCACAAATTTCCCACCAAATCTTATTATTCATATCTTCAATTTTAAAATTGTGGAGGCTGTGGCATTATGACAGGGTAGGCTGCAGATGAAATCTAAGAGAGCATATCATGAGAAAGGGCCATTTCATATGTGTCTGGGTAAAAGAAAAATAAATCTACCTATCCATGCTCCTCCTGAAACAACAGTGAACCTGGAGGTCATTATGCTAAGTGAAGTAAGTCAGAGTCAGATGGAAAATAAAATACTGTGCAAAATCACTTATATGTGAAATCCTAAAAAATTTTTTTTAATTGAACTTCTAGAAACGGAGCTGAAAAGAGGTTACCAGGGGTGGTAGCATCAAGGAGAAGTTGATAAGAGTACAAACTTTCAGTTATAAGATAAATAAAATCTGAAACTATAATGTAAAACTTGGTTGTTGGGGCAGTGAGAGAGCTGCCAGACACAGAGTGTTGCAGAAAGGAGTGAGTTTATTAAGAACAGAGAGCAAAGATAATGTGGGCACTGTAGGTGCCATGGCCAACCTCCTGACAGAGCAGAGTCAATCTTTATAGCCTCAAGACAAAGAAAATGCCCACCAGACTGGCATTAGGTGATTGGTTAAGGCACTATAGGGTGACTACTGGGGTGGGCATTCTTGCCTAATCTGGGGTCAGAAAGCCTGCTGGTGATGATCGGTGGGCTTCTGGCAATGGGTAAAAAGGGTGACCCCCACTCTGCTTCTGTGGCCTTGGTGCAAGGCATCACACATGTGACCTTGGGGCAGGACTCAATAGTGTTGACTACAGTTGATAATACTGTTATGTATAACTGAAATTTGCTAATAGAGTAGTTAAATGTTCTCACACCCACAAAAAGTAAATGTGTAAGATATTAACTCAGTGGGGGGAACTTTTTCATGACATATGTGTATCAAGTCATTATGCTGTACACTTTAAATATCTTGCAATTTTATTTATCAGTTGTGTGCGTGCATACTCAGTCACTTTAGTCATGTCCAGCTCTTTGCATCACTTTGGACTATAGCCTGCTGGCTCCTCTGTCCAGGGGATTCTCCAGGCAAGAATATTGGAGTGCGTTGCCATGCCCTCCTCCAGGGGATTTTCTCAACCCAGGAATTGGACGCAGAAATCGCCTATGTCTCTTGCAATGCAAGCAGATTCTTTACCCACTGAGCCACCTGGGAGCCACTCATCATTTATACCTGAATAAAAATGAAAATAAGTAAATAGGATTACAACTGATTACAGATTAGCTAATGATCTATCTCATGAACATCATTCACCTTTTTGTAATGAAAATGACAAATGTGACTCTCCATCACTAAACAGGAACATAAGCAATATTAGAGTGTTTCTCCTCAATAAATGGTGATGGATTTCTGATGATTTATCCATTATTTTTAGCTGGAAATCATGTAGAAATGGAATTCTTTTACAGTATATTATGATTATATGCAGAGTACATCATGAGAAACTCTGGGCTGGAAGAAACACAAGTTGGAATCAAGATTGCTGGGAGAAATATCAATAACCTCAGATATGCAGATGACACCACCCTTATGGCAGAAAGTGAAGAGGAACTGAAAAGCCTCTTGATGAAAGTGAAAGAGCAGAGTGAAAAAGTGGGCTTAAAGCTCAACATTCAGAAAACGAAGATCATGGCATCCGGTCCCATCACTTCATGGGAAATAGATGGGGAAACAGTAGAAACAGTGTCAGACTTTATTTTGGGGGGTTCCAAAATCACTGCAGATGGTGATTGCAGCCATGAAATTAAAAGATGCTTACTCCTTGGAAGGAAAGTTATGACTAACCTAGATAGTATATTCAAAAGCAGAGATATTACTTTGCCGACTAAGGTCCACCTAGTCAAGGCTATGGTTTTTCCTGTGGTCATGTATGGATGTGAGAGTTGGACTGTGAAGAAGGCTGAGTGCCGAAGAATTGATGCTTTTGAACTGTGGTTTTAGAGAGGACTCTTGAGAGTCCCTTGGACTGCAAGGAGATCCAACCAGTCCATTCTGAATGAGATCAGCCCTGGGATTTCTTTGGAAGGAATGATGCTGACGCTGAAACTCCGGTACTTTGGCCACCTCATGTGAAGAGTTGACTCATTGGAAAAGACTCTGATGCTGGGAGGAATTAGGGGCAGGAGGAAAAGGGGACGACAGAGGATGAGATGGCTGGATTGCATCACGGACTCGATGGACCTGAGTCTGAGTAAATTCCAGGAGATGGTGATGGCCAGGGAGGCCTGGCGTGCTGCGATTCATGGGGAGGCAAAGAGTCAAACATGACTGAGCAACTGAACTGACTGAACTGAAGATGCTTCATGAGAAAACAAAATTTCCTTCAGTTCAGTCAATCAGTCTTGTTCAACTGCATGCGACCCCATGGACTGCAGCAGGTCAGGCCTCCCTGTTCATCACCAACTCCCAGAGTTTGGTCAAACTCATGTCCATTGAGTCAGTGATGCCATCTAGCTATCTCCTCCTCTGTCATTGTCTTCTCCTCTCACCTTCAATCTTTCCCAGCATCAGGGTCTTTTGCAATGAGACGGTTCTTTGCATCAGGTGGCCAAAGTATTGGCATTTCATCTTCAGCAACAGTCCTTTCAATGAACATTCAGGACTGATTTCCTTTAGGATTAACTGGTTGGATCTCCTTGCAGTCCAAGGGACTCTCAAGAGTCTTCTCCAACATCGCAGTTCAAAACCATCAGTTCTTAGGTGATCAGCTTTGTTTATAGTCCAACTCTCACATCCATATATGTCTACTGGAAAAACCATAGCCTTGAATAGACAGACCTTTGCTGACAATGTAATGTCTCTGCTTTTTAATATGCTGTCTAGGTTGGCCATAGCTTTTCTTCCAAGGAGCAAGTGTCTTTTTATTTCATGGCTGCAGTCACCATCTGCAGTGGTTTTGGAGCCCAAGGAAATAAAGCCTCTCACTGTTTCCCCATCTGTTTGCCATGAAGTGACGGGACCAGATGCCATGATGTTAGTTTTCTGAATGTTGAGTTTTAAGCCAACTTTTTCACTCTCCTCTTTCACTTTCATCAAGAGGCTCTTTAGTACTTCTTAAATTTCTTCCATAAGGGTGGTGTCATCTGCATATCTGAGGTTATTGATAGTTCTCCCAGCAATCTTGATTCCACCTTGTGCTTCATCCAGCCTGGTATTTTGCATGATGTACTCTGCATGTAAGTTCAATAAGCAGGGTGACAATATACAGCCTTGACATACTCATTTCCCGAATTTAGAACCAGTCTGTGGTTCCATGTCCAGTTCTAACTGTTGCTTCTTGACTTGCATACAGATTTCTCAGGAGGCAGGTCAGGTGGTCTGGCATTCCCATCTCTTTAAGAATTTTCCACAGTTTGCTGTGATCCACACAGTCAAAGGCTTTTGTTTATTCTATAAATCAGAAGTAGATGTTTTCTTCTGGAACTTTTGCTTTTTCAACGACCTAATGGATTCTGGCAATTTGATCTCTGGTTCCTCTGCCTTTTCTAAATCCAGCTTGAACACCGGGAAGTTCATGGTTCATGTACTATTGAAGCCTGGCTTGGAGAATTTTAAGCATTACTTTGCTAGTGTATGAGATGAGTGCAATTGTGTGGTAGTTTGAACATTCTTTGGCATTATCTTTATTTGGGAATGGAAGAAAACTGACCTTTTCCAGTTCTGTGGCCACAGCTGAGTTTTCCAAATTTTCTGGCATATCGAGTGCAGCACTTACACAGCATCATCTTTCAGGATTTGAAAAAGCTCGACTGACTTCCGTGGAGTTAAATCTTAGTCTACTGTGTCTTTCCTCATAAACATTTAAACAATTTGGTTTCCAAATACAGCAAATGAAGAAGTGTATCAGTTCTCCCAAAAACCCATTCTAATTCTGTTTTTCTGGGATGCAGAAGCTAGATATACTACCTTTACTATTCTGTTTCCTTGTGGCTACAGTCCCACTGTGATTTGGATCTGGTAGATACAGTCATATGCTCTTTGGTCTGTGTCTAAGTCATGAAAGGCGAAAGGGTATGTCTGAGGCATCTGCTATGTTGGCATTGATCGTGACAGGGAGGCTCCTTGCAGCTCTGCCTCACTGAGGTATTAAAAGTCATTTTTGGAAGCCTGGCCAAAGAGTAATTCTTCAGCTTTCCCAGCAACTCTATGAAATGTGTCTGTATTAATTAATACTCTTTTGCATTTTTTCAAAAATGAAGACTCTTGTTCCTAATTTCCTATACCCAGGGATTATCAAGTGGATACATCTTGATACTTAGAAATATTAAAAAAAGAAACAGAAAACTAAATCTAATAATACTTTATTTAAGGCTAAAGTAAGTTGGTTTACTAATGACCTAGGCATTTTTGTTTAATTAGTCGACTGGTTAATCATTTATTTTATCAAATATGTTATTATCAATTATAACATTATCAATATGTTATCAATCTATTAGAGAAATGCTTTCCATACTTATCTTACTTGAGAAAAAGAGGTGAAGGTAAGTTTTATTAACCTGGATAGCAGTTATAACAAGTAAGAACAGCTTTTGTGTTATTGGACATTGGATACTTCTCAGTGTGAAATTATTATTTTTTCCTTATGAATGTGAATGGCTAATCCACTGTATTGATTTATGTTGCCAGTTGCAACAATGCTATTCTAATAATACTGTTTATGAAAGTTCAACTTGTAGTCACTGGCTTTCTTTACCTCTGAAAGTTTTGGTGACATTATGTTAGTTAAGCTACAGTGATATTGTCAGAGGAAGGAAATGTGCATGACATTATAATATGTGCATGATCATCCTGCTAATCAGAGCACATTTTCTTTCCTGGTTATGTTGAATTGCATATATGTACATACTTTCTTTGTCTAAGCTATTACAACTCAGTTGCCTGTTGTGACTTTCATACAAGAAAGTGTGTATTCACAGAAAAAGTATTATCACAGTTGGACAAAAAAAACCTATTGTTAGTAATGCAGAGAAATGGAACATAAGGTGAATTTAGTGCAATAGAAAAATGACCTTTTCCCCATGATCAGCATGGTTTTGTTTCTCACTGCAATATTCAAACAAGTATGTAATCTCCACAAACCTATACCAATATCAGAGGAAATGTGCAGTTCAGAACTTCAGGCAATGTATTTGATTAGCATCCAAAACCTTAGTCTGTCTGACTGGTGTTTTTTTATAATACTTGTTTTTTCAAGTAGAATCTTAATGTATATAAACCTATAATTTAAAAAAATCTATTTTATAAGTAAAAAGAGTGAGGAAATGTGTAAATGATTTCCATTTTTCCTAGAAATACCCTTACAAACCTATGTGGGTGTTTAGATGGGGGTCCATTCAGGCAGAAAGGAAAGAAAAAGAGAGAAGAAAAATCACTAAACTGCCTATTTTAGAAATAACAAAAGCTTAGGGTTTTAATGTGTCTCTAAAAGTGGGCCAGGATCTGCAAGAGTTCTCGTTTTATCTAAAATAGTTTCCTTAAAACTTGAGTATACCAAATGTGTCAGAGATTCCACCTCTTTCAAAGTTCCTTCTTATTTAATCGATGTCTAAAAGTCAAGGGATGCTAAAAGAGAGATCTACAAAGTGCATTCTTGATGACTTTATTTAAATCCCTGTTTTGTACTTTATATCGATGAATACTTATACATCTCCCTTTTGTCAAGAAGCAATGAATTCAGAAAAAAATCCTTATTTTCTGAAAAATTTTGTACCTTTCTTCCTTATGGAAAGATGTTAGTGGGTGAACTATTCACGGCTCTAGACAAACCTAGTTTAATATACAGCTCCATATAAGCTATTAGAGTGAGAGGAGAAAAAAAAAGTACAGTGTTTTGCTTCAAATGATAAAGGGTTTCTAACAAGGGAATCAGTACACATTAACCTGTTTTTAAATATTATGTTTTAAGTAAAAATGAATTTACTTAAGTTATATGTTAAACTTAAACCAATAAATAATAATGTCATAAAGTGAATTAGAGAACTGATATCAATGAATAGGTTTTCTCTAATTTATTAAAAATGGTGAATGACACAAAAAGTGAAAAAGGAACCATTTTTAGCAGTAGCTTTTGTTTCACCCGTGCTCTGGCAAGGGGTTAATGTGCGCATTTTCAATTACAGCCAACTCAATTCAGCATCATTTTCTTGTTTCCTAGGAAATAGGACAGTGGTCAGTAACCCCGTTAGTTATGAGTGCCATGAGTGAGAATACAAAACAGTCATTGGTGTCATTGTTTTTATCATAGAAAGGCCCAGTTAGAAAAGAAACAGTTAAAGAGAAGGAAGGGAAAGGTGCAAAATGAGAAAAGCTTGGTGGGAACAAAAAGAGTGGAAGGTAAGATAACATTTAATATTTGGGAATAGCAACAAAAAGTGATTTGGGGACACTTTGGTCCTCCAAAGCTAATACTTAGAGTTACAAGAATTCGTTCCGTCAAGCAATTCTTGTCTTTGTGCTCCTTGTAGGGGGGAAGAAAAATGCCATACAGAGGAAAAGAAAAGAACGAAGAGTAGCGATCTTAACTTCTGGAAGTCTACATTTCAATTAAAAATGTTATTTTAGCTTATAAAAAGTAGCAGGTTTTTTTTTTATGACAATATCTATTTAAACTATTACAAATTTGGTAAGATGGCAGAATCCATTTGGAACCTTTTTCAACTATGTAACTATCATTTTTGTGGATTACAGCTGTTTTCCCCAGCATCATTTCTGACTGTCTTACAACAAAACACAACATCATCAAAACAAAATAATGCCTATTCCATTGAAGATATCATGGCTATTTTATTTCAAACCAAAGTTGGAGATAAAATGGAAAAGCTGGCTTTAATTTCCTCATTTTTTGACTACTGGTTATTTCTCATTCTATACCTGACTGAAAGGCTAACTCTGAGTTCTTATAGAGGGAAAGAAAGGTGCTGATCCCCAACATAAGTGTTATGAAAGAATAAATGGAAAATTAAAAAGCACTGATATCGCTGAATGGACATATCAGAACTTCTTCAAAAGATTCTATATTTTATGCATTGCCATATATAGCAACAATATTCGTCCAAAATTCCATGGTGCAGGCATAACAAGATGCTGCCTCTTGGTTTGTTATGGATTATTTGTGTAAAGGGAGTTTAATTCCACAGCTGTGAAACATCCTAGTTGTTATCAGCACATGTTGGCAGTCTCTTTGGTAATGTTGCTCCTGGCCCTAGCTCTGTTTCCCGTGTAAAGAACAATAGAAAATAGGATGATGGCTCTTATCACAAACGACAGAGGGACACAGAGAGCTGAGCTGCAGATACAATGGTGCATTGTGCTAGAGATGTGTCGTATTAGTATAGTTGATTTAATTCAGCTGATCAGTAAAGTAGGTCCTGTTGGTTCACATCTTCTGTTTGCTCTCGTCTTTTCAGTCTGCTAATCTCTTGGTATTTTACTGCTTAATTCAAGTCTTTTCCTTTCTTTGTTCCATAATACTCCCGGTCCATTTTTCCAAAGTAGAATGGCATACTCATTATGAATTTTTATCTCCACTAGACTTTTTTTTTGTTTCTTAGGATTCCATCTGATACTTTTTCTATAAATATAGATGATATAGATATAGAATAGGTATATTTAGAGAATGATTTCTCCATGTTTTCTTAATACCTTTCTATATTGTTCTGAAATCTTCTCCCAGTGAAGAAGTATAACAATTTTACTTCGAAATTCCGTGAATCTCAGTACTTTCAAATTTTCCGCTGGGGAAACTACAAACATTTTTCCAGAGGGCAAATGAAAAATCAACAGTTTTTCCCTCTGGTGTGAAAAAGTTCAAAGACTAATTATCATCAGTCCACGTTTCATAATTTCTCTCATTGATCATTTCCTCTCAAAACTCAACAGTTCCTGGGGAAGGATCTCTTCAGTGCAAAATGTTTGTTGGACATCATTTGGCTGGCAGAACTGTTCCACAGACTAGGTGTGTTGACTTTGTTTTCACTGAGTGAAAGGGTGCGTGCGGGATACACCACCTGAGGTGGCCTCTGCGTCCAGGGAGCCTGCTCACGGTGACAGGCTTGTACCCAACCGTCTTCTGTGTGCTGGTTATTACCACAGGCCTCGGCTTTTCAGTTTAGTGTATTGTCCTTCCTCTCCATAAATGTCCCTCCAAATTCCCGGGAAGTATCTAGAAAATTTCCTTCTAATGTGATGAGGAAATAGTACTGTTTTGTCTGTTCTGTTTTATGAATTTTCAGATCAGAGAGGTTAATATTCTTGTGTATAGTTTAGTCATCTTAGAACTAACCCATACCTGGAGAATTTGTATCTATGCCTCACGTAACACTTCACTTTCTTTTGAACTTGAACTGAGCATACAAGACTGTCTTTAAAACTTATGGGAAGAGTAAACTGAACAGTTTATTGAACAGCAATGTCTTATTGTATATTTTTACATATATGGTTTCATTTAATTTCTAAAATAACATTGTGAGGTAGGCATTACTTTTCTTGGGAAGTGATAGGATTGGACTTAAAGAAAGTGAAAATCTTTGAGTCGTGTCCTACCCTTTGTGACCCCATGGATGATACAGTCCATGGAATTCTCCAGGCCAGAATACAGAAGAGGGTAGCCATTCTCTTCCCCAGGGGATCTTCCCAATCCAGGGTTCAAACTCAGGTCTCCCACACTGCAGGAGAATTCTTTACCAGCTGAGCCATCAGGGAAGTCTGTCTATTACCATAAAGCTCATAATATTTTCATTAATACTTGCTTCCCTTTTCTTACCAAAGAAATAGCAAAAATTGTCCTTTAGTTTGAGGCTGAGAGGGAGATTGAGTAGATATTCTTTTGTTAGGAAATGGTTCCCTCTAACCTTGTCACTTGGCAGATTATTCTCCTTGGTAAGGCTGCTCATCCTAACTGCCCTAATGTGTATCCATAGAAGCCATCATCTTCTCTTTTTAACCCAACCATACTCCAACAACTTTTATGTTCCCGAGCCATGAGTGATCTATTTTTATGTTTATTCTAAACTAGTATGGAATATTTTTAAATAGTGAATTGGGTAATGTATAATTTTAAGTCAAACCGATCATACTGGGCTATCTAGCTTGTGTTAAAGTCACAACAAATAATATTTCTGGAGCTTATAGAAATCTATCATTCAAACAATTTCTGTGCCATCTATGTACTTGTAATTCCCATTTGCTTTGAACACATATATGCATTTGGAATCAGTTTAAAACAAGCACCTGAAAGATAAATAGATATCCTTCTGATTTGACAAGGATTCAAAGAATTTAGCAATTGTTCCAAGAAGGATTATCTTCAGTATTAAGAACTACTGTTTGTTATTGGGTGTTTGTGATCATGCCAGGCATTCTCTTAAACAATAAGCACGTTATCTATAATCCTCATAAAACCCTGCAAGGCAGATGTAAATAGCCTCAATTTCTAAACGTGGAAGCTCAAGCTTAGACAGTTTAAATAAGATCACAAAACCAGTAAAGAGTAGAACCAAAGATCAAACAGTGTTGGTTGTGAAACTCCATGAAGTAAGCCATCCAAGTAGGTCTTTTTAATTGGTTCCATCTTTTATCCAGCCAGTGACATAGAGGGATTCAGGGACACTGAGTCCTGAGGCCCAGAAGCAGATAGAAATACAAGTCTCTGTTCGGCTGTGTGTCCTATTTTGATTAATAATAAAACATAGGACCATTTTTGATACTCATTTGATCCCAGTGTTTATCTTTAACATAGTTATTGGTGGTGAGTGAAGAGCATCCACAAAATTTCGTAAGTCAAAAACCAAGTTGTCTAATTCCAAACTTAGTCTGTTTCATTACACTGTTGTGTATGTGAAATTTAAGCTTTTTTTTTTTTTTTTTTTAAATTTCAGGTAACTAATTATCTTTCTTATTAGGACACAATTCAATAATACTGAAATGTATAATATAACAAAAACTCATATCCCCACCGCAAAGTCTATGAAATTTCAGGTTTTTTAGGTCATGTATTTTCTTTAAAAAATACCTTATGCCTCCCTGTACACTCACAGGCCTATGCCTTTTCCTCCCTCTCAACAAATCCCCACAATATTGAACGGCCAGTTTATCATTCCCTTCCACACTGATGTACTATTACTGCACATATGTATCAATAAAACAATATTCAATATTGTCTTGGATGCTTCTGAAAAACATATATACATTTTAACTGGCTAGTTATCTATCTGCTTGTAAAATAAATTACCTCTAAAACATTGCAACATAAAGAACAAAAACAGCATTTGTTTTGCTTCCTAATTTGCAATTTGGGCAGATGTAGGTAAGGGTGGTTCATCTGTGCTCTGCTTAGTATCCGCTAGCATGGTCCAAAGCTGGTATCATGCGAAAGTTTGCTCCCCATAGACAATGTGAGCTGTTGGCTGGGACTTGAACATGGCTTACCAAAAATAATATGCACATGTAGAAGCTCCCTGCAGCCTGGTTTCCTCACAATATGATGGCTTGATTTCACAGATGAGCATTCCCACAGAGACAGACAGAGACAGAGATGAAGAGACTGGCTGAAGCTCCCTTGCTTTTCTAGTCAACCTCAGAGTCCCATAGTGTCACTTCTACTACACTCTAGCATTTTATTTATTAGAAGCAAGTCTCTAAAGACAGTGTTCAAGCTGGATTCAGAAAAGGCAGAGGAACCAGAGATCAAATTGCCAACCTCCACTGGGTCATTGAAAAAGCAAGAGAGTTCCAGAAAAAAAACATCTACTTCTGCTTTATTGATTATGCCAAGGCCTTTGGCTGTGTGGATCACAACAAACTGTGGAAAATTCTGAAAGAGATGGGAATACCTGCCTCCTGAGAAATCTGTATGCAGGTCAGAAGTAACAGTTAGAACTGGACATGGAACAACAGACTGGTTTCAAATTGGGAAAGGAGTACGTCAAGGCTGAATATTGTCACCCTGCTTATGTAACATACATGCAGAGTGCATCATGAAAAATGCCGGGCTGAATGAAGCACAAGCAGGAATCAAGATTGCCGGGAGAAATATCAATAACCTCAGATAAGCAGATGACACCACCCTTATGGCAGAAAGTGAAGAGGAACTAAAGAGCCTCTTGATGAAAGTGAAAGAAGAGAATGAAAAAGCTGGCTTAAAACTCAACATTGAAAAAACTAAGGCAATGGCATCTGGTCCTATCATTTAATGGCAAACAGATGGGGAAACAATGGAAATAGTGACAGACTTTATTTTGGGGAGCTCCAAAATCACTGCAGATGGTGACTGCAGCCATGAAATTAAAAGACACTTGCTCCTTGGAAGAAAATCTATGACCAACATAGACAGTGTATTAAAAAGCAGAGACATTACTTTGCCAACAAAGTCCATCTAGTCAAAACTATGGTTTTTCGAGTAGTCATGTATGGATATGAGAATTGGACTATAAAGAAAGCTGAGCACTGAAGAACTGATGCTTTTGAACTGTGGTGTTGGAGAAGACTCTTGAAAGCCCGTTGGACTGCAAGGGGATCCCACCAGTCCATCCTAAAGGAAATCATTCCTGAATATTCATTGCAAGGACTGATGCTGAAGCTGAAACTCCAATACTTGGGCCACCTGATGCAAATAATTGACTCATTTGAAAAGACCCTCATGATGGGAAAAAAATAGAAGGCAAGAGGAGAAGGGGATGACAGAGGATGGGATGGTTGGATGGCATCACCGACTCAATAGACATGAGTTAGAGCAAGCTCTGGGAGTTGGTGATGGACAGGGAGGCCTGGCGTGCTGCCGTCTATGCAGTCACAGAGTCAGATACAAGTGAACGACAGATCTGAAGTCAAGGGGAGGAAAATTAGGTGCCATATTTTTTGGGATATGTATAAAAGGTTTGTGGCAGGGAGACTTACCTGGTGGTCTTCTGGTTAATAATCTGCCTACCAATGCAAGGGACATGTGTTCAATCCCTGGTCTGCAAAGATTTCACATGCTACAAGGCACGTAAGCCCATACACTGCAACTACTGAAGCCCACGTGCTTTAGATTCTGTGCTCCACTACAAGAGAAACCACTGTAATGAGAAGCCCACACATCACAATGAAGAGTAGCCCCCACCATTTGCTGTAACTAGAGAAAGCCCATGCCCAGCAACAAAGAAACAGCATAGACAAAAATATAAATAAATAAGCAAGCAATGAATATATATATTTTATAAAAGAGTTTGTAGGGGGGAAAGTGGCCAAGATGGCAGAGTAGAAAGACCCTGAGCTTAACTCCTCCCACAAGCAGAGAGAGTAGCAGCTATACATATTTGTGGAGTAACAATCAATGAGGAAGACCTGAAGACTGGCAGAAAAGATCTACTACAGCTAAAGATATAAAGGAGGAACCAGAAGCAGACAGGTTGGAGAGGTGGAGATATGGTATAGTCAAGACCAGCATGCTAGGTAGGTGACCCAGAAACATGAGGATAATTACAAATGCAGAGGTTTTCTCCAAGAAGCAAGGTGTCTGAGCCCTCCCGGCATGTTTCCTCAGCCCAGAGGTCCTGCACTGGGAAGATGAGCCCCTAGAATATTTGGCTATGAAGACTAAAGGTGGTCACTTCTGGGAGAGGCAGGGGGCTGTGTGAAATAAACACCTACTCTTAAATGGCACAGCCAAGTCTCACAGGCTCCACCACGCAGAGCAGAAGCGGTCATTAGACAGGAGCCTATGTCAGAACAACTTGCTGATCTTGGAGAGCCTCCTGGAAAGATAGGAGACAAAGGGGATTCCTCTTGGAGAGAGATTCAGGCAGAAGCTATGTTAGGGGGCTCATTCCACTATGAGGAGTCAGACGCTGGCAAGCACCATTTTGGAATACTCTCTGGGGCTCCCTAGTGTGGGGACATGACCTTGTCTACTATTAAGTCAGTACCCGTCTTAGAATGCCCCAGCCAAGCAACTAGCTGTGCGAGAACACAGCCCAACCCATCAGCAGGCTTGTTGCCATAGGATCCCTTGAGCCCACAGTCAAGCCAGGGCCAAGCCACACACATCACATGGCCCAGCACCCGGCTCTCCCCACCAGGGGGCAGGCACCAGCCCAGGGCCTGGATCTCACCTCACAGGCTGCCAGCATCATTCCGAGGACTCACGGGGCCTCAGACAGACCCGCTATTTGGCGTTCCTCACTATCAGATTTCAAAATATGCAGCAAAGCTACCTTACTTAAGACATTGTGGAATTATGTGGACACAAAAACTGACAAATTGAATGGAAGAAAAAGGTTAAGAAGCAGACTCGCACATATATGGCTGTTTATTTTCAATAAAGAGACAATGCAGCAGGTGCTTTAATAAATGACATTGCTTTCATTAAATGTCTGTGTAAGAAAAAATGAACGTTGACCCTTGCCACTCATTCTAAACAAAATAAGCAATCTGAGAGGAATCAGAAGCCTAAATATGAAAGGCAAATTAATAAAGCCTCTCAGAAAAAAACAGAGAAATTATTTTAAGGTAGGAGATTATTTCTTTAATATGAATAAAGTCATTAAATATAATAGAAAATAATCAGTAGATTAAACTTTACAAAAATAAAAGTATTCAGTTTATGAAAGGACACCACTAAAAGAATGAAAAATGGCAAACTACAGACTGAGAAACTATATTCAAAACATATACTCAGCAAAAGACACCTGTTGGAAATATAAAAATTGCACCTTCAAATTAATAGTTCAGTTCAGTTCAGTTGCTCAGTTGTGTCCGACTCTTTGCGACCCCATGAAATTAATAAGGGAAGGCCAAAAAACACAATTAAAAGAAAGTGCTGTTGTTGTTTAGTTGCTGGGTCATAGCCAACTCTTTTGCAACCCCATGGACTGGAGTCCATCAGGGTCCTCCATCCTGGGATTTCCCAGGCAAGTATACTGGAGTGAGTTGCCATCTTCTTCTCCAGGGAATCTTCCCAACCCAGGGATTGAGCCTGCATTTCCTGATTGACAGGCAGATTTTTTACCACTGAGTCACCTTTGAAGCCCCCAAAAAGCAGAGGAAGATTTAATTCTTTGATTAAAGAAAAGGAATTAAGATTCCAAAAAGCATATGGAAATATGTGCGACTATAAAACTTACCAGGAAAATGTAAAATAAAGACACAGTGAGGTCCCAATGACTGTCCACTGAGGTCGGCAAAGAAATAAAGGTAACTCCAAGCTTTGGGGAGGATATAGAGTAGATCAACCTGAAAGAGAAATCATAAGCACGCTGGTAGGAGTACAATGTGAACAGCCACTTTGAAATTCTGTTCAGCAGTAACTACAAAGTTTGATATATTTCTATATCATGACCCAGCAATGCTATTCCTAGATATATCTCCAAGGCTCAACATATAACAACATGTTTAACAAAATACTTCATAATGCACATAGCAGCTTCATTTATATTTTAAAAGCTAGAAAGAAACCACATGTCCATGGAGAACACATGGATAATTGTGTTATTGTATTAAATCCATACAATGGAATAAAACTCAGACATAAAAGTGCATTTACCACTGATGCACTTGCCAAACATGAGTCTCAAAGATGTTATGTTCAGAAAAAAGAGGCCAGAAACACTTTGTCTCTTTAGTATATACTGTATGATTCTATTTATATGCTAAAATAATTGAGAAAAGTTTTGACTAGTTATGACTAACCAGAAGAAAATAGTAGATATATATATATATATATATATATATATAAAATAAAGCAAACAAACAAATAGATAATATATTATAATGTGTGCAACAAATTACATGTTATGCATGTGTGTGTGTGTGTGTGTGTGTGTGTGTATGGACTTCCCAGGTGGCTGGGTGGTAAAGAACCAGCATGCCAATGTGGGATGTGCCGGAGATGCGGGTTGGATCCCTGGGTTGGGAATAGTCCCTTGAGTAGGAATGGCAACTTGCTCCAGTATTCTTGTCTAGAAAATTCCATGGACAGAGGAGCCTGGTGGGCTACAGTCTATGGGGTCACAAAGAGTTGGATATTACTGAGTGACTGGGAGAGCAAACACATATAATTGACTTATACAGTTGTGGATATTAGCTATGCAAGGACAACAGTCCCAAGGGAAGATCAGAAGCAAGCTAGGATCCCACAGGCAGGGTCTGAAATTTATCTGTTATCTAGAGATGGGAGTTTCTACCCCTCTCAGAAGGCCTAAATTCTCTTTTAAAGAAACTCTGGCTGATTAAGTCAGACTGACCCAGGGTAATCCACCTAATATAAAGTCAACTGCTTAGGCATTTTAATTGTATCTGCAAAATCCCTTCCCGGCAATACTAAGAGTAGCACTGGGAAGAGGTGTTCTATGCTACAGAATGGCCATTGTATCCTTTCTGTCCTCTACCTCTCAGGTCCAACTTGTCTGGAAACATACGAAAACCTGAATTTTGGGGAATGTCGTTTAACTTAACCAAGTGACACCACACAAAGCTATCACACCCTTTAATGGTGATGTGTGTGCATGTGTGCTAAATCACTTCCATTGTGTCTGGCTCTTTGTGATCCTATGAACTATAGCCCACCAGGCTCCTCTGTCCACAGGATTCTCCAGGCAAGGAGACCGGAGTGGGTTGCCATTTCCGACTTCAGGGGATCTTCCTGACCCAGGGATGGAACCCGCATCTCTTATGTATTCTCCATTGGCAGGTGAATTCTTTACCCCCAGAGTCTCCTGGGAAGCCCTTAATGGTGATAGAAGTCATAAAATTCTTTCCTTGAAGGCAGGAGGACAGCTATCAGTCAGGAAGGGGCAGGAGTGCTTTTCAAGTACTAGAAATATTTTATAGTTTAATCTGGCTGGTGGTTATGCAGGTATATATGAACGCAGAAATTTATCAAATGGTACCCTTAAGATTAGTAAACTTTATGCCCTTTATTATATGCTTGTTACAGATCAATTTATAAAAAAAAGTGAGAAAAAATAGTAGGCATAAATTAGACAAAGGAAATGTGAGTGCCAGAAGAAAAATATATCTCATGAAGTGAACATCTTGTAAAATGATTTGGAAGTAGGAGAAGTTTCTCCTATATTAAGGGCTTCAGTATAATGAGTATATATTTGGGAGCAAGTGAAGGACAGAACACAGAGTAGGATGTGGTTCCTGGGTACATGAGAAGAGCTCAGAATTTGAAAGAGTCTTGTGATATGTGTTAAAGAATTTGGACTTCCTTCCAAGGATAATTTAAGGATATAATCACATCATCAGATGAATTTTTGTCAACTCACTGGCTTCGGTGTGGAGAACTGATTGGTAAGGGGCAAAATGGAGGGAGAGATCAAGTGTCACAAATCAGTAATACTGCAGCATTTAGGATGTCAGTGTCTGCGCTTCCTCATCTCTAAAAATATATGTCATCAAATCTGTTTACTTATATCTGATTCCTCCAAAGATTGATTATAGACTGTATTTTATAAGAATTTACTAAATGGTGAAGAATGAATGAATTTGCCCAAGAGATGCCCAAATCATTAGTAAAGCTATAATGAAGAACTGGCTGCCTGCTTCCCCAGATAATTTTCTCTTCTTTTTCCTAAATGATAACATATTTAGCCAGGCATATGTATGCCTGGGGAAAAAAAAAAAAAGGATTATATAATCCAAGCAAATATCCTAAAGCTAGGTGTTTCCATGTGACTAAATTCTGTCCAGATGGGATTCCAGCATATATGATTTGTAGCCATTTCCAGGAACTTCCTTAAGAGATATCTAGAGCAACCACTCACATTCTCTTTTTTATCTCTTCTTCTATCTTCTTTTTAAAAATTAACCTTTTTTTTTTTTCTTGGAGTATTGCTGCTTCTTCTATCTTGTTTTCTATGCTATACATGCTGCCTTGAATAATGAAAACAAAGTCACAGTGCAGAGATGACAGAGAGGTGAGCTGAAAATACTCTGAGTCTCTAAACTACTACACTGGTGAACTATAAAGCTTCTGACATTTATGCTGGTGATAAATAAATTTCTCTCTTATTTAAGCTCCTTTTATTCTGGACTTTTATGTTACTAGCTGCTTAATGTAAGGCTAAGAGATAAAGAATTCAGTACTAGCAATGATAGGCTTAAGTTAGTGAAATTTGAACCTTTCTCAGTGGCATAATGGAATCATTCATAGGGCAGCAACTCAGATATTGCAGGTTCAAAAAGCAACCTCCTTCTTTCTTGGCAATGCATTTTGTGACACTGTCTCCTGAATTTTCTTAGAAGGTTGTGGGTTATCAAAACTATAGTGTTTGGGGAGAAATTTTTAAATTTTGGAGTGTTTTGACTGATGTCACTTTCCCATGAATTCTTTGAAGTGAGGTGAACATGGGTATGCAAATAGTTATTTCTTTGAGGAGAAAGTGTGTTGTATATTTGGGAAGAAATGTACTGACAGTTACTTAGCTATCCAACATGTTGCACTGTGCGGACTGACTAATGAAAAGAATATAAAGGGGTATGCAGCTTCTGGGAACTTCCCTTAAGAAACAGTAAGCACAAGACGTTCGCCCTTATCCTGGTTCCCTGTCTCCATTTTGCTTCCTGGAATGTACATGAGGTGCTGCTGAGCTACGAAGAAAGTGGGCACCTGCTGGAAGCAGGGTGATGGTGACCTGGAAGAAACTTGGATTTTGAAAACCTCTTACAACAAAACTGCCATTTTCTCTGGACCGCAAATTTCCACTCTTTCATGCGAGAAAGAAATGAACTTAAAAAAAATTAAGCAAGCTATAGTTGTTTTGGACTTTTCTATAGTTTTAGCCAAACCTACCCTGGGATTTCTTTGGAAGGAATGATGCTGAAGCTGAAACTTCAGTACTTTGGCCACCTCATGTGAAGAGCTGACTCACTGGAAAAGACTTTGATGCTGGGAGGGATTGGGGGCAGGAGGAGAAGGGGGCGACTGAGGATGAGATGGCTGGATGGCATCACCGACTCGATGGATATGAGTCTGAGTGAACTCCGGGAGTTGGTGATGGACAGGGAGGCCTGGCAGGATGTGATTCATGGGGTCACAAAGAGTCGGACATGACTGAGTGACTGAACTGAACTGAACTGAACTGAATGATCAGGGTTGCCTAATGCTCCCCTTAGCTTGTCTAAACTTGGGACAAGTTTCCTCCAGTCTCGCAAGTTTCTTTGATCTCTCTGTTCTTAAAGCATTTCCTCATTTAAAATGTAAATCTCTCCCAGGCTTTGACTGGTTTTACAAACAAGGAATGTCTTTTTCCAGAGACTGACAGCCATTCCTTTGAAATATAACTGGGACAGATCACACTCCTATCCCAGCTCCTGTGAAAGGTAGGAGACTAACTTTTTATGTGTGCTCATGCACAGTCGTGTCTGACTCTTTGCAACCCCATGGACTGTAACCCACCAGGCTCCTCTGTCCATAGGATTTTCCAGGCAAGAATACTCTAGCAGGTTGACATTTCCTTCTCCAGGGGATCTTTACGACCCAGGGATCATACGCATGTCTCCCGAGTCACCTGCATTGAAGGCAGATTCTTTACCACTGCACCACCTGGGAAGCCCAGGACCTAACTTTGATAAACATCAATGAGCAGACACAGATGCTTTAATCACACTGGCCAACCTCTTCCTAAAGTCCTTCAGTGCTTTCTACTAGCTTTTCCCAGTGTTTATATAGCCTCCTGCTTTTGTTTCAGTGCAGCTGAACTCAATCTCTTTTCTTTTTGCCGTTATCTTGAACAGAGTCCTCCTTACTTATCTAACTCTGTCCAGCTCACTTTTAATTTGACACTAGTTCTAATTAATATATCCTGTGTAAGAAAAAAGTCCTCTTACAACATGACAAATCATCTATTCATTATGCCCATGTTAGCATAACCAATCAGATATTTAACCATCCTGCAGGGAAAACAAAAAGAATAAAAGTGTCAGAATGGAAGAACAGTTCTGGGAGAAAGTCAGGCAAGAAGATGAGACAAAACTAGTGCAAGACAATAATAGAAGAATTCGAAAAAGTAGAAGGAAAGGAAAGAAAGAACATTACGGTGGTGTAGTAACAGAAATAGTTGATTATTTATTTTATTTTATCCAGACTTTGTCTTTCCCACAGATGCAAAATTAGTAAATTCATTTCTGGTTTTCAGATAACCAAATGCATCATATTATCCTCAAAATAATACTAATAAAAAGTAATATAGCCCTTCAGCTCTGTGTTGAAGTTAAATACAAATATTACAAGAGATTAGCGGCATGAATATATTTCCAGTAAAACAAGACAAAATAAATATGGGTATAGCTTAAAGCGCTATCTCCCTCAAACTCGTATCAGTGTATGATATTTATGACAGTTGTTTTTATAACCATTACTATAATGCTACTCAATTATGATTTTTATTATGTAAATTTAATGTAAATTAGACTGATTATTATGGAAATTAAAGGTAAATCTCATTTGTATTCTATTAGTAATGCTTTGGGTGAATATATAGGTTAATCATGAGAGAGTTATTTGAGATTAGCTTTAAAGAATGGAATAGGAGAGTTTCCAGGGATGTTGCAGGAAATGGGACCTCTTCCAGGGCCTGATACTGGGCTCTTGTCTAACACTAGGAAAAGAATTGTTGGAGGAGATACGTGCTGACAAAGCAAGAGATTTTACTGGGAAGGGCACCCGGGTGGAGAGCAGTAGGGTAAGGGAACCCAGGAGAACAGCTCTGCCACGTGGCTTGCAGTCTCCAGTTTTATGGTGATGGGATTAGTTTCTGGGTGATCTTTGGCCAATCATTCTATTTCAGAGTCTTTCCTGGTGGCACACGCATCACTCAGCCAAGATGGATGCTAGCAAGAGGGATTCTGGGAAGTGGATGGATATGCGGTGTCTCCTTTCGACATTTCCCGAACTCTTCCAGTTGGTGGTGGCTTATTAGTTCCATATTCCTTATCAGGATCTCCTGTCATAAAACAACTCATACAGATGGTTACTATGGTGCCTGGCCAGGGTGGGTGGTTTCAGTCAGTGTGCTTCTAGACAAGAGCCCAGTTTCGGGCCCTGGAAGGGGTTCCCTTTCCTTCAACAGTGAGATCTTTAAAAGCATGTGTACAAATAATAGTAAATGCACAGACTTCCATCATTTAATTTTATCTTCTTGATAAAATAATGGATTAATCTGTATCCTTTGCATATGAGAGTCTAGACATTTCTAATTCAGGTAAAAAAATTTAATACCTTATTTTATCTCTTATTAGGTTATATCTTCTTATCTTCTATGAATTTTGACATTGATTTTAAAATACTAAAATAAATGTAGCTAGATAAATCAATAATCATTTATTTAAACATAAACTATTTTATACCTTCTTTTAATAAGATTTTACCATTAAAAATTTTTTATGGTAAAATTTTATATTCATAATCAAAAGCATATATGGTGAAACAGATGGCTAGTAATAATACCTTATTTGTAGGTACCATAATATTTTACAAAGTACTTTCATTTACATTGTTTCAGTTAAACTCAATGAGATGATTAATGGTGATTTTTTTTTTCAGTAATCTCTTCAGTATTAAAGCAGGAAAGGCAAAGAATCCAATGTTTGCTTTAACTTTCATTGGAATTTTTTATGTTTATAAACATGAGTCACACTAGTTTCATTTTAACAGTAAACTTAAAAATTCTTGGTTTTGAAACTGAAGCTGACTTTATAAATTAATTAATTAATTGTTCAACATTTCTTGAATACCTGTTATTCCCCAGAGACTGGATGAGGGAATTTGATGGTTTAAAGGAGAATTTTTACAAATCTAAAATTTTTAGTTGTATCATTCGGTAAAGTCATTGGCTTGGTTCTGAATCATGATAAAAGACTGTTGATAAAACTAAAAATATTTAAACTACATTGAAGAGTTTATTTGACTAGAAGGGAAGGAAGCCAGGAAGAAGGCATTCACAGTGAAAGTCGAATACAGAGTGATCTTAGGTAATTTTATACTTAAGCTTACATTTCTTCTCCGTAATTAGCATCAGATAAAACAGAAAACTTATAATTGTATTTCTGATTCTCAGATTATCAAAATAATTAGTCAGCACCTGAGGGATATAGGAGAGGCAGCCTTGTCTATTATCAAGATACTGCTTGGCTTCTGCAAAATTGTTCTGGTCAGGGCAAAATAATCCACTGGAAATCTAAGGAAACTGCGAAGTGCCTTAGCAAAGAGGAATGAATGATTGGTAAAACCAAGACTGACTCTCACAGTATAATGTCCTTACTTTCTCTCTCTCTTTTTTTTTTTTTTCGTTGTACAGGTCTCTCTAAGCAATAAGCTTAGGGATTTTTTTTTTTTTTTTCATTTATAACACTGCTACTACTAATGCCTACATTTTTTAAAACACTTATTATGTGCTGAGATTGGCTATATGTACTTTATGATTCTACTCCACATTTGGTTAGAATATAAGCAGAATTCATAATTTTTCAGCTTTTGATAGTGGTTCCTGGACTATGGGGATACTCATATTTTACCACCTTAAGAAATTTCAGGATTATTTTGTTTGTCTCAAAGAGGAGGGAGAACTCAGCTTCATTCATGCCTAAAATTTATCATATTATCATATTGTCTATGAGTGCTGAAGGGAAAAAATAAAATCTTAATAAATCTTTTATTTATAAAGAAAGAAAATCCTACCATAGTGACAGGTTCAAAAAAATAAAAAAGGAAATCAATATTTTAGTCCTTGTTTTTCACTTGTAACTTATAGACTCAGGTGCAGTTCTAAAATGAATGCATCCAGGGATTTCCCAAGCAAGCTTGCTAGGATCTAATTCTGACAAACAGAATATAAAGTATGGGCTGAAACTTCCAGTGAAAGAGCTCTTAAATTATCTACATTTCATCCTTGCTACGAATAGTTCATATTTAAAAGAAGAATGTTGGAATTTGGGCAGAAAGAACCTGCTACACATGAGCAGTGGAAAGTAGAAGAGTGAGACAGGTATAGAATAAATTATTTTACTATGCTTTACATCCTGGAGAAGGCACTAGCAACCCACTCCAGTACTCTTGCCTGGAAAATCCCATGGCCAGAGGAGCCTGGTGGGCTACACAGTCCATAGGGTTGCAAAGAGTTGGACACGATTGAGCAACTAACACATGTTTTACATAGCAGTTTTATAATTGGGGATAACTGATGACTATGTTTACTGGAGTAAGAAAGAGAAAGTTCTTTTTTTGTCCCGAACAAATAAGTTTTCAGATCTTTTTCTCATAAGTGGCTGACTATGAAATAGTTGCTCAGTTATGTCCGACTCAGCCTATGGACTGTAGCCTTCCAGGTTCCTCTGTCCATGGAATTCTCCAGGCAAGAATACTGGAACTGGTAGCCATTCCCTTCTCCAAGGGATCTTCACAACGCAGCAACTGAACCCAGGTCTCCTGCACTGTAGCCACATTCTTCATCGTTAGTGCCACCCGGAATGCTCTCCTGTGCTTGGTCACTCAGTCGTGTCTGACTCTTTGCGACCCCGTAGACTGTAGCCCGTCAGGCTTCTCTCTCCATGGGGATTCTCCAGGCAAGGAAATGGCAGAGGGTAGCCTATCCCTTCTCCAGGAGATCTTCTAGTATTATATTTTAGAGGAAAATGAAATTCATGATGAGCCATTAAAGATTAGATATATCTGGTTCAGTCTCCAGTTCTTCATAGGACTGCCCAGTTAAGGAGTTGTCTAGACTATACTTGAATTTTTCCAAGGATGGGTAAGGAATTAAAATGACATGGCAGTGCATCTTGTAGTAACAGAATGAACCAACCTAGGACTGACCGAAATCAGCCGACTCATAATTTTACCTATAGAGACTAAAGTCTGGATACCACATAATATCTATTGTTTTTTCCTTCTGGAAGTACATAAATATAGTGATTTGAACTGACTGAAATCATAAATTACAGTATTTCTGACAGTCACTAGATTTCTATATTTCTTAATTCTGCTGAATTAAATATTACATGAGACCATATGCTGTCTTCCTAAATTGTTTATTCCAGTCAGATTGGCATCACTGTCCTTAACATTTTCCTCTTGTTTGTGGTTTTGAGCTTTAGAACTTATTTCACTACCAAGCAAATGTTTTCCATCTCAGCTCTGACTCCTGTCCTTTCTGCATTACTATTTATTGAGAACTTGTTATGTCTCAGGAATTGTGCTGAATATACTTAGTAAGTAAGAAATATTTGCTGATTTTTTTAAAATCAGTGTGAGATGTAAGAGTTACAAACAAACTGAGTATAACAAGGTAAATGTTAACAGAGCTATGTGAAAGCGCCATGAGACTATGGGAAATTTTACAGTAGAGGTGATCATGTGTAGTCCTGAAGAGTAGGAAGAAATGAGCTGATAATGATGCATGAACACAATCATGTAGAACAAAAGGGTAGATAATATAATTTCAAGATTCTCCAGTTCCAGTACAGAAGGGCTAGGTTAGAAATTTTGGATTCAAATCTGTTTTACTTCCTATCTTCCTTTATTTTGATAAGTTACTTAACTACTCTAATATTTTTGAGACACCCATGTGTGTGTGTGGGTGTGTGATTGTATGTGATTCATGAGCAATATATATGCAATTCACATCATACACAATCACATTACTGTACAACCAAGTAGACTGAACTCAAAGAGATCCACATCAGCAGAGCTATAATTAAGCTGTTGAAAGACAGAGACAAAGAAAGAATCTTGAAAGCAGCAGGAGGAAAGAAACTCATCACATACAAGTAACTCATCCTCAATAAGATTTTATTTTAGTAAATTTCTCATCAAAAACTTTGGAGGTGAGAAGGTAATGAGCTGATATATTCAAAACAGTCAAAGAGAAAAAGCTGTCTACCAAAATTCTGAAATAAATGCTAAAGGGAATCTTACAGATTGAAAGGAAAAATCACTAGACAGTAACTCAAAGCTATATGAAGAAATAAACATCTCAGTAAAGATAACTACAGGGAAATTATAAAAGCTAGAGGTCTCAGTAAAGATAAATACAGGGCAATTATAAAAGCTAATATTGTTGTAATTGTTGTTACTCCACATTTTATTTTCAACATTAACAGACTGATGAGTTAAAACACAGTTTAAATTAAAAAAAAATGTTTTAAGAGACCAAGAAGGATATTAGACATTAATAAAGGACTCAGTATAGCAAAGTACATAACAATTATAAACCTACTGTATCTACTAAGAAATCATTAAAATAGATGAAGCAAAAACTGGCAAATTTTCACAAAAAAATAGACAGTACTGCATAAAATAGTTGGGGGCTTCAGTACTTTATTTTAAATAATGATACAATAGTGAGACAAAAGATAAGCAAGAAAACAGAGGGCTTTAACAATATCATAAAATAACTAGTCACAATAAACATGTAAGGAATACTCTACCAAATAACAATAAAGCACACATTTTTCTCAAATGCACTTGAGATATTTTCCAGGATAAACCATATGTCAGGTCAGAAATTAAAACACAAATTAAAAATTATAAATATTATACAAACCATCTTCTTATGTCACAATGGGATGAAATGAAGTTAGACATCACAAGTGGAACACTAGAACATTCATAAATTTGTTGAAAATAAACACACTTAAATAACCAATGGATCAAAGAAGAAGTCGCAATATAAATTAGAAAATACTTAGATCAAATAAGGGGCTTCCCTGATAGCTTAGTTGGTAAAGGATCTGCCTGCAATGCAGGAGACCCTGGTTCATTTCCTGGATTGGGAAGATCCTCTGGAGAAGGGATAGCCTACCCACTCCAGTATTCTTGAGCTTCTGTTGTGGCTCAGCTGGTAAAGAATCTGCCTGCAATGCAGAAGACCTGGCTTCGATCCCTTGGTTGGGAAGATCCCCTGGAGAAGGCAAAGGCTACCCACTCTGGTATTCCTGCTTGGAGAATTCCATGGACTGTATAGCCCATAGGTTGCAAAGAGTCAGCTATGACTGAGCAACTTTCACTCACTCACTCACTAGAGCAAATAAAAATGAAAACACAGCATATGAAAATTTATGAGACACAGTGAAAGCAATGCTAAGCAATGCTATAAAAACCAACATTAAAAAACAAAGTCTCAAATCAACAATAAATCTTTACAAATTAAAGTAGAAAAAGAAGAAAAAACTAAGCTGAAGCTAGCAGAAGAAAGGAAATAATAATTAGAGAAGGAGTAAATGAAATAGAGAATAGAAAAATAGTAGCAAAAATCAATGAAATAAAATGTTGGTTCTTCAAACAGATCAATAAAATTGGGAAAATCTTAGCTAGATTGACTAAGAAAAAAAGAAAAGACTAAAATTACTAAATCAGAAATTGAAGCGGGATTTTAAAACTGATTCTACAGAACCTAAAATAATTATGAAACAATATGAGCAAGAAATTGAATAACACAGATAAATTGGACACATTCCTAGAAACACTAAACTTATAAAGACTAAATCATGGACAAGACTGAAAATCTGAATTGACATACCTAGTAAGGAAACTGAATATGTAACCAAAAATCTCCCAAGAAATAAAAGCTCAGAGCCTTATGATTTTGCCAGTGAATTCTACTAGACTTAAAGAACTATGACCAATCTTTCATAAGCTTTTCGAGAAGAAGAGGAAACACTTAGGCCATTCTGTGAGGCCAGCATTGGCCTGATACCAAAGCTAGACAGATGTTACAAGGAAACCACAGACCAGTGTCCTTTAAGAATGCTGATGGAGTGTTTTGCCTATGTTCTCCTCTAGGAGTTTTATAGTTTCTGGTCTTACATTTAGATCTTTAATCCATTTTGAGTTTATTTTTGTGTGCGGTGTTAGAAAGTGATCTAGTTTCATTCTTTTACAAGTGGTTGACCAGTTTTCCCAGCACCACTTGTTAAAGAGATTGTCTTTACTCCATTGTATACTCTTGCCTCCTTTGTCAAAGATAAGGTGTCCATATGTGTGTGGATTTATCTCTGGGCTTTCTGTTTTGTTCCATTGATCTATATGTCTGTCTTTGTGCCAGTACCATACTGTCTTGATGACTGTGGCTTTGTAGTAGAGCCTGAAGTCAGGCAAGTTGATTCCTCCAGTTCCATTCTTCTTTCTCAAGATTGCTTTGGCAATTTGAGGTTTTTTGTATTTCCATACAAATCTTGAAATTATTTGTTCTAGTTCTGTGAAAAATGTGGCTGGTAGCTTGATAGGGATTGCACTGAATTTGTAAATTGCTTTGGGTAGTATACTCATTTTCACTATATTGATTCTTCCAATCCATGAACATGGTATATTTCTCCATTTATTAGTGTCCTGTTTGATTTCTTTCATCAGTGTTTTATAGTTTTCTATATATAGGTCTTTAGTTTCTTTAGGTAGATATATTCCTAAGTATTTTATTCTTTTTGTTGCAATGGTGAATGGAATTGATTCCTTAATTTCTTTTTCTACTTTCTCATTATTAGTATATAGGAATGCAAAACACTCTCAGACATAAATCACAGCAGGATCCTCTATGATCCACCTCCCAGAATTCTGGAAATAAAAGCAAAAATAAACAAATGGGATCTAATTAAAATAAAAACTTCTGCACAACAAAGGAAAATATAAGCAAGGTGAAAAGACAGCCTTCTGAATGGGAGAAAATAATAGCAAATGAAGCAACTGACAAACAACTAATCTCAAAAATATACAAGCAACTTATGCAGCTCAATTCCAGAAAAATAAACGACCCAATCAAAAAATGGGCCAAAGAACTAAATAGACATTTCTCCAAAGAAGACATACGGATGGCTAACAAACACATGAAAAGATGCTCAACATCACTCATTATTAGAGAAATGCAAATCAAAACCACAATGAGGTACCACTTCACACCAGTCAGAATGGCTGCGATCCAAAAATCTGCAAGCAATAAATGCTGGAGAGGGTGTGGAGAAAAGGGAACCCTCCTACACTGTTGGTGGGAATGCAAACTAGTACAGCCACTATGGAGAACAGTGTGGAGATTCCTTCAAAAATTGCAAATAGAACTACCTTATGACCCAGCAATCCCACTGCTGGGCATACACACCGAGGAAACCAGAATTGAAAGAGGCACATGTACCCCAATGTTCATCACAGCACTGTCTATAATAGCCAGGACATGGAAACAACCTAGATGTCCATCAGCAGATGAATGGATAAGAAAGCTGTGGTACATATACACAATGGAGTATTACTCAGCCATTAAAAAGAATTCATTTGAATCAGTTCTGATGAGATGGATGAAACTGGAGCCAATTATACAGAGTTTAGTAAGCCAGAAAGAAAAACACCAATACAGTATACTAACACATATATATGGAATTTAGAAAGATGGCAATGACGACCCTGTATGCAAGACAGCAAAAAAGACACAGATGTGTTTAATGGACTTTTGGACTCAGAGGGAGAGGGAGAGGGTGGGATGATTTGGGAGAATGGCATTCTAACATGTATACTATCATGTAAGAATCGAATCGCCAGTCTATGTCTGACTCAGGATACAGCATGCTTGGGGCTGGTGCATGGGGATGACCCAGAGAGATGTTATGGGGAGGGAGGTGGGAGAGGGGTTCATGTTTGGGAACGCATGTAAGAATTAAAGATTTTAAAATTAAAAAAAAATTAAAAAATAAATAAATAAATAAATTAAAAAAAAAAAAAAAAAAAGAATGCTGATGGAAAAATCCCCAAGGAAATACTAGCAAATCGAGTTCAGCATACTGAAAGGATAATGAACTATGGTAAAACTGGATCTATTCTTGAAATGCAAAGCTGGTTTGACAAATGAAAGTCGATCAGTGTGACACTACATTTAAAGGAAGAAAAAACTGCATGGTCATCTTGACAGACGCAGATTTATCAACAGATGGACTTGACAAAATCCAACATCTTTTCGTGACAAAAACACTCAACAAACTAGGAATAGAAGGAAACTACCTAAAACATGATGATAAAGCATGTTGAAAGCTATGTGGGAATATAAACTATTACTGCAGAAAATAGAATGACAATTCCTAAAAACTTAAACGTAGAACTATCATATGATACAGCAATTCCATTTCTGAGTATCTACCCCAAAGAATTAAAAGTAGGGTCTCAAAGAAATATGTGTGCAACTATATTCATAGGAATATTATTCTCAATAACTAATCTGTAGAAGCAAAGTGAGCATCCATAGAAAGATGAAAAAACAAAAGGCGTGTACATACAATGGAATATTGTTCATCCTTAACAAGGAAAGAAATCCTGACATATATTACAACATGGAAAAAAACTTGAGGACATTAGGTGCTCAATCATTCAGTCATGTCCAACTTTTTGCGACCCCATAGACTGCAGCACACCAGGATCCTCTATCCATGGAATTTTTCAGACGAGAGTACTGGAGTGGGTTGCCATTTCCTCCTCCAAAGGATCTTCCTGACACCTGCGTCGCCTATGTATCCTGCCCTGGCAGGAGATTCTTTACCACTGAGAACATTATGGTGAGTTAAAATAAACTAATATGGTGAAAGAAAATGATGCCTAATTACTCTTCATATATATATATATATATATATATATATAGAGAGAGAGAGAGAGAGAGAGAGAGAGAGAGAGGCAGAGAGACAGAGAGAGAGACAGAGAGAGACAGAGAGACAGAGAGAGAGTAGTGAAAATCACAGAAAATTCAATGGTGGTTGTCAGGGACTGGGGTTGAGGGGAAGTGGGGAATTATTATTTAATGGGTATAGAGTTTTAGTTTTGAGGAGGAAAAGAGTTCTGGAGCTAGATAATAGTAATAGATACATAATGGTGTGAATCTACTTAATACCACTGAATTTCATGTTTAAAAATGCTTCAGTTCAGTTCAGTTCAGTTCAGTCGCTCAGTCCTGGCCGACTCTGTGCGACCCCATGAATCGCAGCACGCCAGGCCTCCCTGTCCATCACCAACTCCCGGAGTTCACTCAGACTCACATCCATCCAGTCAGTGATGCCATCCAGCCATCTCATCCTCTGTCGTCCCCTTCTCCTCCTGCCCTCAATCCCTCCCAGCATCAGAGTCTTTTCCAATAAGTCAACTTCACATGAGGTGGCCAAAGTACTGGAGTTTCAGCTTCAGCATCATTCCTTCCAAAGAAATCCCAGGGTTGATCTCCTTCAGGATGGACTGGCTGGATCTCCTTGCAGTCCAAGGGACTCTCAAGAGTCTTCTCCAACACCACAGTTCAAAAGGATCAGTTCTTCGGCGCTCAGCCTTCTTCACAGTCCAACTCTCACATCCCTACATGACCACAGGAAAAACAATAGCCTTGACTAGACGGACCTTAGGCGGAAAAGTAGTGTCCCTGCTTTTGAATATGCTATCTAGGTTGGTCATAACTTTCCTTCCAAGGAGTAAGTGTCTTTTAATTTCATGGCTGCAGTCACCATCTGCAGTGATTTTGGAGCCCCCCAAAATAAAGTCTGACACTGTTTCCACTGTTTCCCCATCTATTTCCCATGAAGTGATGAGGCCGGATGCCATGATCTTCGTTTTCTGAATATAGAGCTTTCAGCCAACTCTTTCACTCTCATCTTTCATTTTCATCAAGAGGCTTTTTAGTTCCTCTTCACTTTCTGCCTTGAGGCTTCCCAGATGGCTCAGAGGTTAAAGCGTCTGCCTGGAATGCGGGAGACCCAGGTTCGATCCCTGGGGTCGGGAAGATCCCCTGGAGAAGGAAATGGCAACCCAGTCCAGTATTCTTGCCTGGAGAATCTCATGGACAGAAGAGCCTGGTAGGCTACAGCCCACCGGGTCGCAAAGAGTCGGACCGGACTGACCAACTTCACTTTCACTTTCAGATATACAAATACAAATGACCCCACCTTATGGCAGAAAAGTGAAAGTGAAGTCGCTCAGTCGTGTCAAGTTGTGGAAGTCAACGGTTATTGATATTTCTCCCAGCAATCTTGATTCCAGCTTGTGTTTCTTCCAGTCCAGCGTTTCTCATGAGGTACTCTGCATATACGTTAAATAAGCAGGGTGACAATATACAGCCTTAACATACTCCTTTTCCTATTTAGAATCAGTCTGTTGTTCCTTGTCCAGTTCTAACTGTTGCTTTCTGACATGCATACAGATTTCTCAAGAGGCAGGTCAGGTGGTCCGGTATTCCCAGCTCTCTCAGAATTTTCTACAATTTATTGTGATCCACACAGTCGAAGGCTTTGGCATAGTCATTAAAGAAGAAATAGATGTTTTTCTGGAACTCTCTTGCTTTTTCCATGATCCAGCGGATGTTGGCAATTTGATCTCTGGTTCCTCTGCCTTTTCTAAAAATGATTAAGATGCTCAATTTTATGTTTATTTTACCATAAGAAAAACAAAGTGATAGTAAAAATGCTTTTGCTATCTAAAATAATAAATAGAGCATTTCTTAAATACTGAAACACAAGTTTCACTTTGTTAATTTTGTCATTATTTTAGGAGATAGATTTTTACAATAGCTAGTGTCATTAAGAACTCTAAAATCCATAGAAGCAAGGATCTTGTCTCTTCTGTTTATTGCTGTATATTATGTTAAAGAACAGTGCTTAAAGTGAAGTCGCTCAGTCATGACCGACTCTTTGTGATCCCATAGACTGTAGCCTACCAGGTTCCTCTGTCCATGGGATTTTCCAGGCAATAGTACTGGAGTGGATTGCCGTTTCCTTCTGCAGGGGATCTTCCCAACCCAGGGCTTGAATTCGGGTCTCCCGCATTGTAGACAGATGCTTTACCGTCTGAGCCACCAGGGTGCTTGTAACATAGTAAATTCTCAGTAAATATATATTTAATTGAATAAAATTATGAAGAGTTAATATTAAAATGTATACATTAATTATTCTTAATAAATTAAAAAATCTTTAAGTACATTATTGTATGTTTCTGTTCATGTTTGCAAGTATGTTAATATTTTGTATACTTGTATTTCATATTGTGCAATATAAATTTATGTATGCTATTATTTAGTAAGCTTATGTACTCCTTTTTCACAAGTGTAGCCTCTCACTCCTCCATGTACTTCAAGACAATGATGTGGTAGGTAGTTTTGTTTTCACTTACTCTACCCACTAATAGTTTTGAGTTTAAAATATATCCTTTGGAAATACCTATTGTTGAGTCATATCTCAGAAATCATGGTCTGTGTCTCATTTCCTAATATTGTTCCATGGGTTAGAAATAGTGAATCTTTTGTTTGTTTCTAATTTAAAAATGCTTTTCAGTGAAAAAGAAAGAAAGAAAGAAAGAAAGAAAATCTGTTATGAATAAACTGGAATTTACAGTTTGCAAGTGCTATGGGTTAGGCTTGAGGGCACACTGTTAAATTCCCAAATAATTGAAGAGCTAGAGAATTCTCAGTCAGCAGAATTCTGAGTTACATTCACTCTTTCTGGCTAGTACTTTTCTTTGTCAGGGTAAGCAAAGAGAAGCATATTTATGCTAATGCACATTTGTATCTGGATTACAATTTAAATATATTTAATTGGTGCATTAGTCAAAATAGAATTTATATTTCAAATCTGACAAAGCGAAGAAAAATAATTGGCTTATTAATGCTTTTTTTTTTTAGCCACAACATTTTTACCTCTGACATTACACTCTGAATATACAGTTGAGTTATTATTAAAATAAGATTTAACAAAGATGTGCTAATGATGAGTTCATTGAAGCTGCATCAGAGCAAAAATAAGCAATCTGTACCTAACTTTATGCTGATGATACAGTGGGAAATATGTTTGTTTAAAAGACCATCTGTTATATTCAGGCATTTATATGGAATTCTATGGTACATAGCAAAACTATCATGACTACAACCTAAGAAAAGGCATATATTATTAACAAAATAACAGAAGTGAAGTCCCCTTCTGCACTTGATGTTTGTTCAAGAGCTGATTTTTGTAGACTGTTTGAAATGGCATTGAAATATTTGAGTGGCTTATTTACCAATATATGTGCATTTCATTAACATATTAGTCTGCCCTCAAGGTTGTTATTTTAAACCTACATTAAAAGTATGACAGGTGAATGAAACTTTAGCTTACTTGAAAGTCCTCAGATATATAACACTGAGAGACAGCCTTTCCTTCATTTGGTTTTAATTTCCTTTTCTGTACAATGACAGAGTTCATCCCTAGGATTTTTTATGAATATAAGGTTTTATGATTTCGTTAGCTATCTAGAATAGTTCTGGAAAAATGTGGTTTACTGAATGCCCTGGAAGCCATTTTTAGCATTACATACTATTGATCATTTTAGAAATTTCTTTAAGAGTAACTTATAAATGGTGACACACATACGCAAATCATTACAGATTTGATGATAAGAGTTTATAAAGAGACAGTCAGTGTCCCGTCATGGAGTATAGATTATCTCTGAAGCTTGTGTCTATGGCAGATTAGAGAACTGAAAAGGCTGTTGATCTTTCTGGCTTAGAGTCTTTTTTCTGCCTGGGATCAGGGTCTGAAAAGAAAACCTACTCCGGTTAGCATCACCTGGGAGCTTCAGGAGAAACCTGGCATCAGAGTATACTCTCTGTTTTCCTATGGCATCCTCTTAGGAATGGCTGTGTGTACAGATTTCTCAGATCAAGGGACCCTTGCTTGGAAACCTCCATCTCAGTGAGCAAATATATCAAATTTGTGTATATGTGTGTGAATTCATACAGACATAAAAGGGAAAGAGTCAGGCAGAAAAATGAAATGAACTAGAAAAGAAGTTAATCACTTTAAACATATGCATGACTTTCTCTCTGTAAAATAATAAAATAAAATATTACTTTCTCATTTTTACTAGAAAATCTCAGTATTAAAAATGTCCTTTTTCTCAGCCTCTTTATAATATATATATTTCTTTGCCAATTAGAAAGGAGATTCTTTTTTTTTTAAAATTATAGAAAGGAGATTCTTATAATAAAAATGAAAGTACCTCTATGGTATCTTCATTTTCATTTTCTATTGACTATTTCTAGAATGGAGACTGATTACATTTAGGAATGATCTTGTTCATTGGTTGAATTTTTATATAAAATCATTAACATGGTTTATTGCTGGAATATGGATGCTTTTTTCTTTGGTTGGAACAGAATATGGCAATAATAAAAAGCATTTCAACAGTGTAAGAAGTTAACTGCAATTTTCTTGATGCTTCCAATGATAATGTTCATCAGTTCCAAGTTCATTTTCATAGTATAATACTGTTATCAGAATTAGCATAAACTTAAAATGATGGGTAATTCATATCTATTAGACAAAAAAGTCATCTTCTATTTTTGAAATTCTTATTACTGTTGAGTAACTTGCAAGTTTTAAATTAAATTTCCTAATTTGCATTAGGTTTAAAACTGTAAATAGCTTTTTAGAATATGTAATTGAGTCGATATTGAGTTTGTAGATAAGAGCATCCTATTGAAATTCAGAGATTTCTATTAACATTTGAGCTATAATTTCAGAGACACCAAGGAAAGACACAAGACAAGCAATATATTTGAAATATGTCCAGTGTTGTTAGATTCTTTCCAACAAGACTCACCAGAGAATCATTAAGGAAAGGAAATCAAATAATAGTACAATTAATGTTCCCAACTGAACCATATTTTACATATTACTACAGATGTAATTGGGTGAGAGAAAATACAAAGAGAAACAAGAATTTTAATATTGATTGAAGCAAAAGCAAGTCAGCACTTTGTATGACAAATACAGAGATTCTTCCAACTCTCATTTAACACGATGATTGCAGAGGAAACAAACAGGCTACTTCATCTACATATGAAATTGTATTAGCCAATCACGTTCTATAATGATCGAGATTTTAATATTTAGCAAGAGAAGTCTAAGTCATTGACAGCCTAAGGTTTGGTTGCTAGTAGTTACGACAAGTATTCTCCTTTGGAGTCTTGAGTATTTTCAAAGTTCTTTTCATTTTCCAACCCTATTGTCACTAGTGCTGTTTTTTTTTTTTTTTTGTAATGTAGATGATTTTCACTTCTCACCCTTAGTCTTCGTATCTTCTCATCCATTTCCATGATTTCCCGCTATCACTGCTATGCAAAAGATTGCCAAATCTGCATCTCCATTTGTGAGCCTGTTCCTTAATTCCAACTATACTTACTCCAATGAATTTGTTAAAACTTGCCCTCCATGCTCTGACATCACTCCAGTACAACTGGATGAACTGATTTTAGAGCTTTTCTATCCCAGCATGTATGGTTTACGTACCTGCAAGGTTTCTGATAATGAGGGAAATCATAGTACCCACTTCATTTGTTCCTAACTTCCTCTGGCTTTGAGTCCTTAGAAGCCTTAATTTATAGTCAGACTCCTCTTCACTATTCCACCCCAATCTTTTGTCTATGGGACTTGTTTCCCATCTCTGTCTCTGAAGCCAAGCTTTTGCTAAAGGGTGCTGGCTTTAGACTGCTCAACTCATGTCGGTGGTTCATGCTCAGTCGCTTAGTTGTGTCCGCCTCTTGAGACCCCATGGACTGTAGCCTGCTAGGTTCTTTGTCCATGGCATTTTCCAGGCAAGAATCGTGGAGTGGGTTGTCATTTCCTCCTCCAGGGGATCTTCCCATCTCACCGTTCAAATCCAGATCTTTTGTGTGTCTTGCATTGGCAAGTGGATTCTTTATAACTGAGCCACCTGGGAAGCCTCGAGGTGATATATCACCTCGTGTTACTGGGTGATATATCAAACCCAGCAAATCTGACTTTTGCAGGATCCCAGCATCTGCTCTGTAGGTTTCCCACCATCACTATGTGGTTACATCCATCAGACTAAACAAGCAAGAAAACTAACATTATGTCCATAAACTTCCGGAGAAAAGGGTACCTGTTACATGAATGTATTTACCCTCTGGTCCATCAGTATATATTTGATGTAATTTGCCTCCCAGATTTCTTAACATTTCATATATATCACACTTCCAACCTACTCTTCTCCCCATACACATCCAACCAAGTTGATTTTAAAAATTTAGATACAATTGTAAGGATTCAATACCTAAAGGCAAGCTTCTATTTTCTATAAGAATTCCTTAACCAGAGTAGATTATAGAAGTACCTTATTTTGTAAAAGTAATACTAATCACAGTCCTTTTGGTAAACTCCCTACCATTTATTCCTAATTACCCAATAGGGTAATAATGTTTATGCAATAAGCAAATGTCAGATTAAATTGACTATAAATTTTGTTTGACTGCAACATTCAATCTTTTGTCTGCTCAGAATTTACTGTGTATTCTTCATTTACTATGACCAGATATACCGAACTTAAGGTATTCAAGGAACTGGAACAGTAATAAATAACTCTAGAAAGCAGTGATGAATCAATCAACACCTTTTTAGGAAATTATTCATATTTTTTTAGAAAAAGAAAGGACATTAGAAACCACGACAGGAAAGCATAGCAATGAACAGACCAAATGGAATAGTTCTTGGTTATCTAAAAGATAATTTTGGAGAAGGAAACGGCACCCCACTCCAGTCCTTTTGCCTGGAAAATCCAACAGATGGAGGGGCCTGGTGGGCTACAGTCCATGGGGTCGCAAAGAGTTGGACATGACTGAGCGACTTCACCTTCACATGATGATCTTTCGTATTGGGTTCCCTAGTTCAGAATTCTTCATAGGGCTTAACACAGTAATGCTTAATTAAATCTCATTATCCTTAGCATGTAAGATATTTTCAGCCAGGTCACCCTTGCTTCTGAGAAACAGTAGATGTTCAGTACTTGTCTGGAGAAATGTAGATGTTCACCAAAAGCTTATTGAGTCAGTGACTGCTCTAAAGAGATATCTACTCTTCTCAGATTTTTACATTTCAAAAAGTATGTTTATATGCAACGCTTTTCAAATTTAATTTCCCATTAATATGTTGTGCCATTTAATATTAAAATAACATCAATTATTTATAAGGAGAAAAAAAAGTTTCCAGTATCTGAATAGTTAGTTACGGTCATGAACAGAGAAGTCATTCAGGTTCATGATAACTTTGGAACCATAAAATGGTAATGGTAATCAACTTAGGGCAAATTAATATTTCACTTATTTATTGTACTTAATACATATTAAGTGGCAGAGTTTAGACTTCACAATGATGGATGCAACTCCTTAAACTGGAAGTGTCCAAGCTATTTTATTCAGGGAGTTTTACACAGTAGTTTAAACGATAATGGTACTCACTCTAGTGGGAGTATTTTTTTTTTTAATAGATACTATAGCATACTTGGAGGCACTATTTATAATGATAAGGCTGGGTTTGTGGGTGTTCCATCTGTGCAGTCATACGAGGCACTATGTTCAGAAGGCTCCACATTTGTTTTAATGCTCTGCTGTTGCTACCTTGAAATTCTTAACTTTCAAACAACAGGCCTTGCATTTTACTAATATTTTGCAATAGGTCCTACAGATTATGTAGGGGGTTCTTAATAATATACAAGTAAATAATTTTGGAGTGAGACTATTTGGGGCTTGAATCCTGGTTCCATAAATTTTGGATAAGTGACCTTTAAGCATATAACATTAGAGAAATTGTACCTACTTTATAACTTACATCTGATTTGATGAAATTGTGTATAAAACACTTTACCTAGCCATGATGAATATGAAATTAATTATCTCTTGATATTCTGTTGCAATGTTTTGCTAAGTATTTCAATAGATATGATGTGAAAAATGGGCTCCAAGTGCAAATAAATCAGAAATTTAAAAAAATGTAGGACTTTTCAGTATCATGTGAAGATCTTTAAGAAGGAAGTGAAATAATTAGTATATTGAAAAATGATTTGATCCTCAAACAGATTTCTTTTCTTTTAATAAGCATTGCAAAACAGAAAAGAAATGGTGTCTTGGAATAGGAGTGGTCATCTCAAAATCTGAAAATTATCAAGTCCCTTATATAAAATGGTGCAATATTTACATTTAACCTATGCACACACTCTCATTTGGGCATCCCAGGTGGCACTAGTGGTAAAGAACCCACTTGCCAATGCAGGAGACATGAGAAATATGGGTTCTGTCCCTGAGTCAGGAAGATTCCCTGGAGGAGGGCATGGCAACCCACTCCAATATTCCTACTTGGAGAACCCTATGGATAAAAGATCCTGGCGAGCTATAGTCCATAGGGTTGCAAAGAGTTGGACATGTCTGAAGTGACATAGCACATGTGCACACATACTCTCATTTACTTTAAATAATCTCTAGATTACTTACAAAATCTAATGCAATGTAAATGCTATGTAAACACTTGGAAAATTCAACTTTCGCTATTTAGAACTTTCTGGAATTTGTTTCCAAATAGTTTCGATCCACAGTGGATTGAATCCACAGATGTGGCATCTAAGATCAAAAGGCTAACTGTAGTTGTTGTACATGCACAATTTTTAAGCCTTCTCCCTCCTTTTATAAATATCTCCCTCCTTTATAAATACCTCATCCTGGATGACTTCAATATATCTATAAACTGTCAGTTCAATTCAGTCGCTCAGTTGTGTCCAACTCTTGGTGACCCCATGGACTGCACCACTGTCTATAACCAGCTTCCAGAGCTTACTTAGATTCATGTCCATCGAGTCAGTGATGCCATCCAACCATCTCATCCTCTGTTTATAAACTGTAGTTTCTTAGCATTTCTATGTCAACTCTTATGAATTTCTGTAACATTTTGCTTTATCCAATCTCTTTCATCCCAAAGAAGCAATCAGAATCATGGAACTTCTCCAATTCCAAAAGGAGTGATTCAGTTATGAACTATCCAGCCACAGCCTCCTATTCTACATCACTTGCTCAGGTGCTCCTACAAAGTCTTGACTTCTTCAGGTTCTCTTGTATATTCAAGACCTTGCTTCCTTCTAGATTTCCACCCTCAAATGTCCCCACTGAAGTAGGATTGACTTATTTTAGTTTGGGAGAAAGAACTAGGCAGTATAAATCCACATAGAAAAGTAGGTATTCCTTGCTTCTCCATGCCTTGACATTTTATAGGACAAGCCCATACTGAGGTGTCTGCAATTATGCACTCTGTCTGTGTCTAAATGGGTAAATTCAATTCTAGGATGCATAACTGGCAAACCAAACTTCAGTCTCAAAGCATTTTTCCACTTAGCTACATAACAATAAAAGTCATGTTTCATTTCCATCTGTCTGACACTTCAGTCTATGTGTTGGTTCTGAATTTGAGAATTGAAGAGAGAAATATTATTTATTGATATTCTAATATTCAAAGAGACATTTTAATTAATATCAAATATTAAGAATCTGCCAAACAGGTGTGAAAATGACTTTTCTATATTGGTGTACCAAAAATTATACAGCCAAATTGACAACACCCATGTGCAGTCCCTAAAAGTATGGTTCTCTTTCCACATTTCCTATGACAGTGAGTGAAAATACTATTCATATCATACTATAGTGCCAAGATTAGAATTTATTCTTCATACCTTTTTCCCTTATCCCATTTAGTCTACTGAAGCCTATTTATCTACCAAAATATCTTGGATCTAATGATCTCTTTTATTTCCATTAAAGGCCATTTTGTTTTATAACTTATGTTCAGTTCAGTTCAGTTGCTCAGTTGTGTCTGACTCTATGTGACCCCATAGAATGCAGGATGTCAGCCCTCCCTGTCCATCACCAACTACCGGAGTTTCCTCCAACTCATGTGCATTGAGTTGGTGAGGCCATCCAACCATCTCATGGTCTATGGTTCCCTCCTCCTCCCACCTTCAATCTTTCTCAGCATCAAGGTCTTTTCAAATAAGTCTGTTCTTCACATCAGGTGGCCAAAGAATTGGAGTTTCAGCTTCAGCATCAATCCTTCCAATAAATATTCATGACTGATCTCCTTTAGGATTGACTGGTTGGATCTCCTTGTAGTCCAAGGGACTCTCAAGAGTCTTCTCCAACACCACAGTTCAAAAGCATCAATTCTTTGGCTCTCAGCTTTCTTTATAGTCCAACTCTCACATCCATACATGACTACTGGAAAAACCATAGCTTTTACTAGATTGATCTATGTTGGTAAAGTAATATCTCTGCTTTTTAATATGCTGTCTAGGTTGGTTATAACTTTTCTTCCAAGGAGCAAGCACCTTTTAATTTCAAGGCTGCAGTTACCATCTGAAGTAATTTTGGAGCACAAAAAAATAAAGTCTCTCACCATTTCTATTGTTTCCCCATCTATTTGCCATGAAGTGATGGGACCAGATGCCATGATCTTCATTTTCTGAATGTTGAGCTTTAAGCCAGCTTTTTCACTCTCCTCTTCACTTTCATCGAGAAGCTTTTAAGTTCTTCTTCACTTTCTGCCATATGTGTGGTGTCATCTGCATATTTGAGGCTAGTGATATTTCTCCCAGCAATCTTGATTCCAGCTTGTGCTTCTTCCAGTCAAGCATTCCCCATGATGTACTTTGCATATGTTAGATAAGCAGGGTGACAATATACAGCCTTGACGTACTCCTTTCCCAATTTGGAACCAGTCTGCTGTTCCATGTCCAGTTCTAACTGTTGCATCTTAAGCTACATAAAGATTTCTCAGCAGACAGGTAAGGTGGTCTGGCATTCCCATCTCTTTAAGAATTTTCCAGTTTTTTTTGTGATCCACACAGTCAAAGGCTTAGGCATAGTCAATAAAGCAGAAGTAGATGTTTTTCTGGAACTCTCTTGCTTTTTCAGTGATCCAATGGATGTCAGCAATTTGGTGTCTGGTTCCTCTGCCTTTTGTAAATCCAGCTTGAACATCTGGAAGTTCATGGTTCACATATTGCTGAAGCCTGGCTTAGAGAATTTTGAGCATTACTTTACTAGCATGTGAGATGAGTGCAATTGTGCGGAAGTTTGAGCATTCTTTGGCATTGCCTTTCTTTGGGAATGGAATGAAAACTGACCTTTTCCAGTCCTGTGGCCACTGCTGAGTTTTCCAAATTTTCTAGCATATTTAGTGCAGCTCTTTCCCAGCATCATCTTTCAGGATTTGAAATAGCTCAAGTGAAATCCCATCAGCTCCATTAGCTTTGTTTGTGGTGATGCTTCCTAAGGCCCACTTGACTTTGCATTCCAGGATGTTTGGTTCTAGGTGGGTGATCATACCATCATGGTTATTTGGATCATGAAGATCTTTTCTGTACAGTTCTCCTCTACTTAATATCTTTTGCTTCTGTTAGGCCCATACAATTTCTGTCCTTTATTGTGTCCATCTTTGTATGAAATGTTTCCTTGGTATCTCTAATTTTCTTGAAGAGATCTTTAGTCTTTCTCATTCTATTGTTTTCCTCTATTTCTTTGCACTGATCACTGAGGAAGGCTTTCTTATCTCTCCTTGCTATTCTTTGGAACAGATGGGTTTATCTTTTCTTTTCTCCTTTGCCTTTTGCTTCTCTTCTTTTCACAGCTATTTGTAAGGCCTCCTCAGACAACCTTTTCTAAATATTAGGAAACCTCAAAGATAGATATCCCTTCAGTTTTTCCTGGTCCTAATTTGAGTGACTTGAAATCTTTCTGATTTTTTTTTTTTAATTGCTATTTTTGAGCTCCCAGCTGTCTGTAGTACAGCCTCTAAAACTGCTTTTTACAACTAGAAATGTCTTTGGGTGAGTTTGCATGCTCCTAATTCCCTGAAGTAGATACTGTGTAAGGAAATAAGGATCAGAGGGGATTCAAAAGAGATTTATGTTTCTGTGCAGGACTTTTTAGGAAACAGTTGAGACTCTAATGGAAGCCAAAGTGGAAATGTTTCAGAGGCACACTCTTACCTGTAGGACTGCAAGAACCACCTGAGAATGCAAAGGCAGTGGAAAGCCAGGAAGGGTTGATTGAGATTTTTAAAGCTGATGCAGGAGGATTAGGCTGCCTAAGACTTTGTAAAATTTGCAAAGGGTAGGGCAGTGTGACTGAGCAGCAGAAATGCTACTTTGGAGAGCAGAGTTTGCCTGAGGTGATATGAGGCAGCTGAGCAATGAGATCTGCTATAGCTGGAGACTGTAGTGTGGGCAATCCACCTGTGAATAATCAATTTTTGGCTGATGACTGTACATGCCACTGGGTACGTTTGAAATACTCATTCTTACTAGAATAGGGTCTGGTAATAATTAGTTGTTCTATAATCTGCTGCATCTCTCAAAACTGATTTTTATTAAGCAGAATTACACTCTGTTTTAAATCTGGCCATTCTGACTCACATGATATTTTGGAATGATTCCAGATCTTTCCTTTTTCACCTAGGCAACTCATCATTAATTGAACTTATCTGTGTTAATAATGGTCACCATGCAAAACTACAAACATTCTTACAAGGAATTACAATGTCAATAGATGCCAATTTTTAGGTGAAATGATTTGATAATGGGGTATTACTATTCCTTGGGGGTTTGCACATATTCTTGAGTATAGAAGTTAAACTTGCCAAGGTTGTCCAAGTAGAGTTTGCAGAAGTTGTGCTTTGCATTCTTTGAGTTACTAAGAGTATTCTGTAGCTCAGAGGTAAAGAATCTGCCTGCCAATGCAGGAGATGTGGGTTTGATCCCTGGGTCGAGAAGATACCCTGGAGAAAGAAATGGCTACCCACTCCAATATTCTTGCCTGGAATATTCTATGGACAGAGGAGCCTGGGAGGCTACAGTCCACAGAGTCCCAAAGAATTGGACATGATGTAGCGACTAAACAACAACAACAAAAAATATTCAAACAGGAAAGTGTGTTTTCACATGTCCAGACATGTAGGCTATAAATGAAACACTATTTGTTTTAGGCCATGGACTGCAGCCTGCCAGGTTACACTCTCCATGGGATTTCCCAGGCAAAAATACTGAAATGGGTTGCCATTTTCTTCTCCAGAGGATCTTCCCAACCAAGGGATTGAACCCCCATCTTCTGCATGGGCAGGCAGCTTATTTACCTTTGAGCTACCAGGGAATCATATTTATCTTAAAACTTCAGGAGATTCATGTCATAGCCCTATACAAGTAAGAACAAAAACAAAGCATTATTCTGTTTTAATTAAAACAAACAAAACTCAATACTGAGATTGTTTATACACAGAAAAAGAAAAAAAAATATCCTGAACTACTCTGAAGTATTCAAATAATCTGAATGGATACAGAACAATTTTGGGGTGATACAAGCATATAGGTCACACTTTGTAACTGCATGAGTTTCAACTTATGTACTTTCAGAAGTAAAATAATGTTTTGAGAATATGTAGGCACAGCAGTTTCACTGAGTCTGACAAAGCCGTGGTCCATGTGATTAGATTCGTTAGTTTTCTGGGATTGCAGTTTCAGCCTGCCTGCCCTGTGATGCCGTCCCTCAGCGCCTACTGTCCTAGTGGGGTTTCTCTTACCTTGGACGTGGGGTATCTCCCCTTGGCCATCTCTCCTGATTGCTCAAACTACTGCACAATTGCACTCATCTCACATGCTTGTAAAGTAATGCTCAAACATTGTCCAAGCCAGGCTTCAGCAATACATGAACAATGAACTTCCAGATGTTCAAGCTAGTTTTAGAAAAGGCAGAGAAACCAGATATCAAATTGCCAACATCCACTGGATCGTTGAATAAAGAAGAGAATTCCAGGAAAACATCTATTTCCGTTTTATTGACTACACCAAAGCCTTTGACTGTGTGGATCACAATGAACTGTGGAAAATTCTGAAAGATATGGGAATACCAGACCATCTAACCTGCCTCTTGAGAAATCTGTATGCAGGTCAGGAAGCAACAGTTAGAATTGGACATGGAACAACCGACTGGTTCCAAATCAGGAAAGGAGTATTTCAAGGCTGCATATTGTCACCTTGCTTATTTAACTTATATGCAGAGTACGTGATGAGAAATGCTGGGCTGGATGAAACACAAGCTGGAATCAAGATTGCTGGGAGAAATATCAACAACCTTAGATATGTAGATGACACCACTCTTATGGCAGAAAGTGAAGAAGAGCTAAAGAGCCTCATGATGAAAGTAAAAGAGGAGAGTGAAAAAGTTGGCTAAAACTCAACATTCAGAAAACTAAGATCATGGCATCCAGTCCCATCACTTCATGGCAAATAGATGGGGAAACAATGGAAACAGTGGCTGACTTTATTTTTTAGGGCTCTAAAATCACTGCAGATGCTGATTGCAGCCATGAAATTAAAAGACACTCCTTGAAAGAACGCTATGACCAATCTAGACAGCATATTCAAAAGCAGAGACATTACTTTGCCAATAAATGTTTGTCTAGTCAAGGCTATGGTTTTTCCAGTAGTCATGTATGGATGTGAGAATTGGCCTATAAAGAAAGCTGAGCACCAAAGAATTGATGCTTTTGAACTGTGGTGTTGGAGAAGACTCTTGAGAGTCCCTTGGACTGCAAGGAGATCCAACCAGTCCATTCTGAAGGAGATCAGTCCTGGGTATTCACTGGAAGGACTGATGCTGAAGCTGAAGCTCCAAATTTTGACAACCTGATGCAAAGAGCTGTCTCATTTGAAGAGACCTTGGTGCTGGGGAAGATTGAGGGCAGGAGGAGAAGGGGACAACAGAGGATGAGATGGTTGCATGGCATCACCAACTCAATGGACATGAGTCTGGGTAAACTCTGGGAGTTGGTGATGGACAGGGAGGCCTGGGGTGCTGTGGTCTGTGGGGTCACAAAGAGTCGGACACGACTAAGTGACTGAACTGAACTGAACTGAAGGCACAACAGATCTTTGTTTAAATTGTCTCATGTAGAAACATGTTTTTCATATAATATAGTGCTGTGTCAAATAATCTTTAGGACATAAGGATCAAATAAAGTAAAATAAGGTGAGATTTTCGCCTAGGATTGACTGAGGACAATTTTTGCTTCCTCTGGCGCAGTCTGGGTTGTAGAAACAATTGGAAGGAGTAGATCATAGCAGAGTTTGAGTGTCTGGGAAGTGATCTGACCAAATACCAGAGGGTAGGCTGGAAGATGGAGGGAGCAGAGGGAGAGAAAATCCTGAAAGGGAACAAAGAGGGAGCTGAGCTCTGTGTCTCTCATGGTCTGCCCCCTTTTCTGATGGTCTTTCTGATAGCAAATGTGTCACTCCTATATTTCGTGACTGGCAAGACTTCAGCTGAAAACCTGAACTTACACCGTGTCATTTTAATGTACTTATGAAACAAATAAACTCATTACTTATATATAAATAAGATTTCCTTACAAAAGAGGAACAAATCTGAGGAACCAGGTCAGATATTTTGAAGGGACTCTATTTCCTCCTCTTCAGTTATTGGGAAAGGGCGATATTTGCACTGAACTTTTTAAATTAGACAGAACTTTTCCATAAATTATCTCCTCTGAGTTTCAAAACAATATCACCAAAATAACTTATTTGACCCAATTTAATAGGTCAACACTAAGACTTAAACATTAAAAGACTTTTCTAAGGTCACAAAAGCAGCATTTTATTAAGGCAAGCTCTGTGTGTGTGTGTGTGCACACACATACACGTTAATGTGAAAGTGCTTTTACAACCAAGAAATAAATTAGTTTACATATTTTACTTTAATAAGAGACCTGAGTAATATTTCCCATGATTTTCTTTTTCCCTTCCACATTCAGTAAGAAAGGAAGAGAGTAGTGATTTTAAATTAATGGAATTCAAATACAATGCAAAGTTTATAGTTATAAAATTTATACAAGATAAGTACCTAGGGAAAGTTATCAAGTCCATATACTATTGTTATATCTTTTTCCCTAAATCAAAATATGATTTTCTTAGGCTATTATGATTTAAAATGTTTCCTTCCAAGTCTTGAATGCACATGCATATTCATATGAATGTGTACTCTCTGGGATAAAATTTAAGAATATCAACCACAACAATAGCTGTAATAGCAAACCTTACCATTTATTGCACTTCTGCAATGGGTTAAACTTTGTGTGGTTCAAGAATCTTATTTAATCTTTATTTAACCTATAGGGATAGCTATTATCTTTTTATCATACATGGCTAAATTAAGGCTCAGAGAGGTTGAGAACCTTGAAGTAGCTGGGATTTATATGTCTAGTGTAACAAATAAGCCAGCTGGATTTTAAAACAAAGAATGTAACAGTGTTTATTGATCTACATATCACCTAAAGCATTGACTAGACAAGATGTGGTATATGGTTAACACTGTTGTCTGAAAAGTGATGCTTGTCATATATAGCAATGCTTTTTGTATTTTTATTTCTTTTCCAACAAATGCCAGGGTGACAGATCACAGCATGGGTAAGGGGAGAATATAATACACTGTGTTTAGTGTTTTTAGGCCACCAGCAAGTCCTCCAAAGTTCAGATATTGAGCATGACTATGATAATTCTAAAGTAGCCTTTGGAGCCATGAAATCACATAAAGCTCAGTTGCATGAAGGGAAGTCTTCAGCCATAGGGAGACATTTTATTCCCTTCTTTCTAAATTCCTCTATATATTACACTGTCAAAGAGCAGAAAAAATGAGGATTAATAGCAAGTAGCCACACCTACATCTATAACACTGGAAATAGGAGAGACTGACTTTTTCTCCCCTTGCATTATCAAATTCTTTCTGTTTCCTGTCCGTCCTTTTGAACACCTTTCACATTCTCATTCTTTATGTTATGAAGTCACTTTGGGATCCTCCTGAGTGACTATTAATGCTGTTCAGGATTGGGTAGCAGCTCTGTTATCTTTGCCTTTATTTATGTCTCCTCTGGGGCACATTTGATATCCTCATAGATTTTAGAACTAAGAAATCACAATACACTTCCTGAAGTGAATTCTTCAAATTACTAAGTTCTCTAAGGTCTATTAAGAGGTATTCATTGTCATGTTCAATATTATTGGTTTCCAGTGGTACTTTCAGCATTGATTTGTCCATGGTTTCCCCTTCCTTGGTGTAATTTTGTTTTGTTGTTTTAATACACTTACAATGTCTTACATAATTAAATTTATATTTTCTCAAATATAATATTTTTTACTTTCTATTTCTTGATGGTTCACTGTATTTCATATTGTGTTTTAGCTCTGCTTTATAATTTTAATAGGAACATTTAGTTTTTTTTTCCGTTTTTTTCTGGAATGATTCCTATACACTGTCTACATCATCAGATTAGATTATGAAGTGATTTGTGGAAAGCTTTTATTTGTAAGGGATGATTTCTCAGCTCCAATCCTACTCCTGATGGATCGTAAAGAGAAATCCCTTTATCCCTAAGCATTACTCTTGGGGATGAGCAAGGCCTATAGAAAATGATGCCTGACTGAAAGGTTAGATGTGACAATGGAAGGCAATAATATAACAGCTATAAGAAGGCAAAAGAACAGGGCAGGAGAATGAGAAATAGAAAGAATTCTTAAAGTGCAGGGGAAAAAAGATAACGAAGGAAAATTCAAACAATTGTTTTCAAGTAACAAGTGGAACACTGCATGGAGAAGAGTGCTGTGGATTTTTATCCCAGCTTCAAACTTTGTGCTATCCCTGCGCCAAGAGGCCTCTGATCTCCTGTCACTGTCCTGTGTGTGCTCAGTCACTCAGTCATGTCTGACTCCTTGCCACCCCATGGACTAGAGCCTGCCAGGCTCCTCTGTCCATGATGTTTCCCAGGCAAGAAGAGTGCCATGGGTTACCATTTCCTACTCCAGTGGTCTTCCCAGCCCAGGGGTTGAACCCATGTCTCTTGCGTCTTCTGCACTAGCAGGTAGATTCTTTGCCACTGTGCCCTTTCCTATTGTTACAGCTCTGTATTCTGCACTGTGGGTTAAGTACTTAACACAAATCTTCATCTTTCATTAGCATTATCCCTGCCCTGTCTCTACCCTGGTGGGCTTCCCTGGTGGCTCAGAGGTTAAAGCGTCTGCCTGCAATGCGGGAGACCCGGGTTCAATCCCTGGGTCAGAAAGATCCCCTGGAGAAGGAAATGGCAACCCACTCCAGTATTCTTGCCTGGAGAATCCCATGGGTGGAGGAGCCTGGTGGGCTACAGTTCATGGGGTCGCAAAGAGTCGGACACGACTGAGCAACTTCACTTCACTTCATCTCTACCCTTATCTCTATTTGCATTTGACTGCACTTGATACAAAACACCCTATGCTTCTTAAAACCTTGTTTTGTCACTAGGTTCCAGCAGCTGTTCCTTGGATCCATCAACATGTCAAAATGTCAGGTGCTGAAACTCAAATATAGGTATTGCTCCTGGTAGTTTTGACCACTGCAGCAAGGCATGAACATTTCCTATCCAGTATACTTTCCTAATAGTCTGACTTTGCAGTGGTAATTATTATAACACTGCCAGGTTGTATCTTATTATACAATACAGAATTGGACTAAAACATACCATGATCATACTTTTGCAATTTGCAAATATAAGAGGAAAAATGAACAAATTGGTGGTTATGTGGTCCATTCACTATCAGAAAGACTACAAGTGCTCATCAGTTTTAATTATTTGAGAAAGTTATCACTATTGAGCAGAAGTAAAAGCAGATATATGGGCAAATTATGGGAATGGATTTTGGGGTATGTTTCTCCAATTTGGAATTTAGTGTTCTTCTTCTTTCAATAAATGTCAGAAATACATTTTAAAGTCAAATAGCTAATATTTGCATGTAATAATGTAGATTAATCCTTAAAGACCTATAAAATCTTCCATAATCTCAATTTTGAGTTTAATGGCACCCCAGTCCAGTACTCTTGCCTGGAAAATCCCATGGACTGAGGAGCCTGGTAGGCTGCAGTCCATGAGGTGGCTAAGAGTTGGGCATGACTGAGTGACTTCACTTTCACTTTTCACTTTTATGCATTGGAGAAGGAAATGGCAACCCACTCCTGTGTTCTTGCCTAGAGAATCCCAGGGATGGGGAAACCTGGTGAGTTGCCATCTATGGGGTTGCACAGAGTCGGACACGACAGAAGTGACTTAGCAGCAGCAGCTATCTCATTCAGAGAAGGCAATGGCACCCCACTCCAGTACTCTTGCCTAGAAAATCCCATGGACAGAGGAGCCTGGTAGGCTGCAATCCATGGGGTCGCTAAGAGTCGGACATGACTGAGTGACTTCATTTTGACTTTTCACTTCCATGCATTGGAGAAGGAAATGGCAACCCACTCCAGTGTTCTTGCCTGGAGAATCCCAAGTACGGCGGAACCTGGTGAGCTGCTGTCTATGGGGTCGCATGGCGTTGAACACAACTGAAGCGACTTAGCAGCAGCAGCAGGAGCTGTCTCATTGCTGTCCTTCCTATGGAGAGGATTTAAGGTAGAAGGCCTTGGTGCCTCCTATCTTGGAGTGTGGGCACCTGAAGCATGTGCACCCAGCACCACAACATCATTAGGTGGGGCTTTCAGGAGCTTTCCTCATAGGAACATTCTTTTTATATTGCTTCCATTGTAAGACACTGACCCTTACATTCTTTTCTTTAGTTACATGGAGAAGTAAAGTTCCAGCCTGTTCTTGCTTGTCAAATGACAGTTCATTTCTTTTCAAGTGCTCCAAACTTCCACTTTTCTAGCTCTTATAAGATCTGAGACAAAATACTTTCTTCATAATTTTTCAAGTGTCAGAGCTATTAGGCATGGGTAAAACTGATTATAGACCATGTCTGGTAGTACCTTCCTTCTCTAAAGCTGTAGGAATTGATCAATTCATATTGGTGATTGGCCCATAATCACAGATTTTATTTCAGAGAAACAAAATGATATAGGAGAGACTCAATCTTCTGCTATATCTGGTATCAGGATCTCTTCTTCTGGTCTTGATAATCTAGACCAAAAATATTAGTGATTATTTGTATCACTAGACAAACAACTTTAGCATACATAACCTTACATATAACATGAATTAGTAATATTTTACCAGTGTTTTGCAATATAGATTAAGAAAGGGGAATTATTTATTTCAGTACTTATTTAGAAAATGTCTGGTTATAACTACCATTTATAATCTACTTATTTATGTGTTTATTTATAAATTTATGAACCCATTTTGGTATCAACCACATGTTTAAAGAAATTCTGAAAAAAATTAAGAATATTACTTAATTTAAAATGAGGACTTTAAAAAATATTTGCAAAGTGATGCAACCAATAAGGGATTAATTTTCCAAAATATACAAACACCTTATAGAGCAAAAATAATCCAACAAAAAAAAATGAGCAGAAGTCTTGACTAGACATTGCTCCAAAGAAGACATATAGATGGTAAAAAACGCATGAAAAGATACTCAACATTACTAATTATTAGAGAAATGAAAATCAAAACTGCAATGAGGTATCACCTCCTGCTGACCAGAATGACCATCATCTTAAAGTCTATAAATAATAAATGCTGTGGAGGAGGTGGAGAAAAGAAAATCTCCTACACTATTCGTGGGAATGCAAATTGGTACAGACATTATGGGAAACAGTTAAGGAGGTTTCTTAAAACACTAAAAACAGTTACCATATGACCTAGCAATCCCACTCCTGAGACTACATCCAGAAAAGATGCAAAACTCTAACTCAGAGACAGACATGCACCTCAGTGTTCGTAACATTACTGTTTACAGTAGCCAGGGGATGGAGGCAACTTAAATATCCATCAACAGATGATTGGATGAAGATGTACACACATGCAAAAATACACACAATGGAATATTACTCAGTCACAAAGAGAATAAAATAATGACATTTGCAGCAACATGGATAGACATAGAGATTATCAAAGCAAAGTAAATCGGATAGAAAAAGACAAGTATCATATGATATCACTTATATGTGGGATCTAAAAAGATGATAGAAATAGACTTATTTAGAAAACAGAAATAGGCTTATAGGAACAAGCTTATGGTTATAAAGGGGGAAGTAGGAGGAAGAATCCACTGGGAATTTGGGCTTAATAGATACACATTACTAAATACAAAATTGATAACAAGTTCCTACTGTATAGCACAGGGGACTATATTCAATATCTTGTAATAACCTATAATGAAAAAAAGCCTGGAAAAGACTATATTAATATATATGTGAATCACTTTGCTGTACACTGAAACTTTGCAAGTCAACTATACTTCTATTTGAAAAGGAGAACTTCTTTCATCCCCTCAAAAATCAAAAAAAGGCTTTAAAGGATCCATTCATTTCATAAAGTCAAAATTGAGCTACTTTGGTTTTAGCTTGTGTGTGTGTTGAAAAGGAGTTGGCCATAATTCTAACAATTTAGTTAACTATCTTCTAGGAATTAAGATAGAAATGTACTGCCCAGATAAAGAAAAGATTAAATTCCATGAATATGGAAACACTACCAACTATTTATTTTTCATATCAAAAGAGAGTTCAGGGGGGAAAACTGTAATTTTAAATGATAAGTGTTCATAGAAAGTTTCTGAAGGAGCTATAATGAATAAAGTTTAAACATGTTAACAATAATTCTGGCATATGCCTATAAAGAAAAAATTGGGGTTGATTTTTATTACTTTTACAACTTAAATTTCCTTCATTGCATTTTACCAGAAAGTAGTTCAAGTATTGCATTTTATATAAATATGAAACTATATAGTAGATGTACATTGTGAGCCAACAGTAAAAAATAATATTATTCTAACAGAATAGACATGTACTCTATGCATATGATAGGTGAATCAGGAGCCCAGAGTGCTTATTTTTAAAATGGCAGTGTACACCTTTACTAAAATGGAATGTCATGCTTTGAATTACAGCCTTTTTACTTCATTGTGGTAGACTTGTCTTGTACACATCTTATGCAGTGCGCACCCTACTTGTGTAGCTGTTATTGCTTTGGAGATGGAATCAGTGGTGCAGAGGGGAACAGACTTCAATATTTCAGCCTCCGAGTCTAAACTATATTTCAAAATAGTGTCCTCCCTAAATATTGCATGCATGTTGAAAGTGCTGTGAATGAGACAGTTGCAAGAATATCACACACACACACACACACACACGATGAAAGAGTAGATATTTCCTTCTTTTTAAAAAAAGTATGTCCATTACCAGTTTTTCAGCTTCTAAAAAATATATGTTTGTCTTTCGTTTCTTGTGTCTTCTGACAGCATGTTTTCTGTACTATTCACAGGAAAATATTATTTGGTAGGTTCTCACAAAATGAAGCTTGTTTTTGAAAATGGTTACCACAAATTTTTGTCAAAAAACAGTATGATGTCTACTTCAAATGTTTATGTATTATAGTAACATACTATGGCTCATAGGTGATAAAAGAGTGTGTGTGGAACACCTCTATTCTGGTGAGCTGGATTGTTTGATGATTAGTGTGCTTCGGTGGTGTGTGTTCATGGACACTTTTTATCTGTATCCTGGACAGTGGGAAGAGCATGGTCTTCCCTGATTTATCCATGCTCTTTCCATCTACCCACTTCCAGCTATACCAACTTGGGGCAATAAAGAAAGAAAATCATCTTACCTTCTCAGCTGAATGAACTCTGTTGGCTTCAGTGTTTTGCAAATTTTAATGTGTATTTAAATCACTTGGAGATCTTTTACAATGACAAATTCTGACTTAATAAATCTAGGTGGGATATAGCCTGCATTTCTAATGAACTCTCATGGAGCAAGGAGCTAAAAAACAAAAACATGTTTTATTCTAACTGCAGCAATGACCCTTGATCCACCTGTGATTGTTAAGGAAATTGTGATAGATGCTGTCTGTTGAGTGAAAAGGAAAAAGCTGTTCTTGAATAATGGAATACATATGAATATAGAGAATCAAGGAGTTAAGGAGAGCCAGGGAGAAAGAAATTAAAAGTGATAGAGCAGAAACTGTGATGGGAGAACACCTTGGAAGAAACTGCTGTTCATGCTTGTGCAGAATATCTGTAGCTCATCTGCTGAAGCTGCAGTCAGTCATCAAGTTTGGAGACGGATGGATAGCCAATGTAGAGAAACAATAAAATCTTAGCAAACTGTAAAGCATAGTGTTGGCAAAAAGCATCCTTTTGAATTAGTTTAATTGTCTAGAATAAACTGGCTCTGATGGCTTGGTATTGAAAATTTGTGGTTGAAAGCCAAAGCTCCAAATTTAAAATAACTTTTTAAAACCTTATCAGATAGGTGTGGTTTAATACCAAACTTGGCTCTTAGTCAGTAAATGTGCTTTTGCATAACCTTTGTGTTTCTGAGGGTTCAGAACAGCATTTTCACCAAATTGTGTGAAAAACACTATGTTGGAAGTCAACTAAATCCAAAATGATAGAATATCAACTAAATAGACCTGGGAAGCATTTTAAATAATTCAACTATCAATAAAGATCTTTTTGTAATTATAAGAATAGCGTAACAATGCCAGCATTTGATTTTCCGGGCAAGAGAACTGTGCTTTTTTCAATAAATAAAGTACCTATTTTCTCTTCCTTTAAATGCTCAGCTTTCCTCTTGGCATTATTAAAGTGAGCTTGGTGCTTATGATTGATAGCAATAATTTTTGCAGAACTTCTCTTCCTGTTAGCCATCTTTCATTACCATATTGATTTGTCTGTGTTCTTATGGCTTTTTTCTTTGATCTCATTTAGCATTTGGATACACTTTATTGATTCCACCTTGTGGTCAATTTGCATTCAAAGTTTGCATTCAGTTCGGTAGAAGTAATATTGGATATTAACAAAGAATTTCAGAGACTAAGTCCTAGTTATCTGCTAAGGTTGGCTGAAGCAAATCCTAGTGGATGAAGAGGAAATTATTCACATACTTTAATTAAAGGTTATTTAAATAATGATTTTAAACATAATACTGCTAAAATGAAGTTATTTTGTAATATATTTCTAGTCATAGCTCTGTAAGACCTCTGTTTATTATGAGTGGTCAGGGGAGATGAGGTTAAGGAGGAGGAGTATCAGTCTTTCTCTATAAATAGTCCATATTGCCATTTCACATGCACCTGTATTTAAAATTCAACCACAGGCTGTAGAATTTTGCCATTCCTTCCAATTTTTAACATTGTCAAATTAATTGCATTAAATTTATTTCATTTTTAATATGTTCATGCAGTTAATAACTAATATATATAATCAATGTGTGCAGGCATGCTAGGTAACTTCAGTTGTGTCTGACTCTTTGAAACCCTATGGACTGCCAGGTTCCTCTATCACTGAGGATTCTCCAGGCAAGAATACTGGAGTGGGTTGCCATGCCCTCCTCCAGAGGCTCTCCCCGACCCAGCAGCTCAGCCCATGTCTCCTGTGGCTCCTGCACTGCAGGCAGAGTCTTTAGGGCTGAGCCACCGGGGAAGCCCATATAATCCATATACATATAATCAATACATATTTTATCAATAGAATGGAATTTAATCTTACCAAAACAACATTATTGGCATCATAGAAATTTTCTGCTGAAAATGCCGTTAACCTAAATGTATTTTAATATCAGATTTCCACCTTATACTTCAATATTATTATATTAAAAGATGAGATGGTGTCTCAGCGAAATGTAACTGGAATCGATCTGATTCATTCTCTCTCTCTCTCGTTCTCTCACTCTCTCTGAGGGAATTTAGTGACAAGCCTTTTAGAGAGATGATGAATGTAATGTAATGTTTCTGAACATGAAGTTTTGTGTGTGCGGGGTGGGGTGGGGGGAACCTAATTAACAAACTTAAACTACTTCTATTCAAGCACTTCAGAAAGATAATACCAGTCACAAATGTTAAATATCTGTTTGGCTTTACTTTGCTTACTCATGCATTTATTCAATACTTGCTATGGCAGTTTATCTAAAATTAGGTGCAAAGTAATTTAGGCAGCCATACCCTATGTGAAAGATTCTGAAGAAAGCTTTAAATCATAGTGACAGCCATTAGAAGTTGCTTAAAGGAAATGCATTTCTGAATAACTCCAGAGGAAACAATAGGGGGGAAAGATGTAATATATCCTTAGGTCTCATGAGAAATTACTCAGCATTTAGATATATACTCCTTTAAAACAACAGAATTAGACATACTATTTTCTGTATTTTTATTACACCTATTTAAAAGAATGTACAGCATGCACTTATTGGGCATTTTTTTCTGTCAGATATGTTTTTTGGTGTTTGAGTGCCAGCATGTTATTGAACTCTCAAAATTTTTGAATTAAATAACATCAGCAAAAAACCTATATTGATACCTTCATTTTACTGATTAGAAAATAATATTAAAAAGAGATTAAACCGTTTGCCTAAAGTCACAGAAAACTTAGTGGCAGACACGCTTCTTCAGTGGCTCAGTGGGTAAAGAATCTGCCCGCAGTGCAGGAGCCAGTGGAGACACAGGCTCGATCCCTGAGTTAGGAAGATTCTCTGGAGGGGGAAACGGCCACCCACTCCAGTATTCTTACCTTGAGAATCCCATAGGTAGCAGAGCTTGGCAGGCTGCAACAAAGGGTCACAAAGACTTGGGCATGACTGAACATGCATGCACAGTAAATGCCATCAGTGGGATTCCAGAGCGGGTTCCTAACTTCTGTGAGTTTTCATTTCAGTCCTGCCACTGATTACTGTGTAAGCATCCTGAAGGCCTTCACGTTAGTTTTCCCAACTGTCACTGGTGAACTGTCATTCTAAAATGTTGATTGTGACTTCAATAATTTAACTCTTCTGTAAATTTCTAAATTTACAGAGTTCTAAATAATAGCAAGGAGAGATAAAAAAGCTTTCCTCAGTGATCAGTGCAAAGGAATAGAGGAAAACAGTAGATTAGGAAAATTTTTCTCTTCAAGAAAATTAGAGATATCAAGGGAATATTTCATGCAAAGTGAAAGTGAAGTCGCTCAGTCGTGTCCGACTCTTTGCGACCCTATGGACTGTAGCCTACCAGGCTTTTCCATCCATGGGATTTTCCAGGCAAGAATACTGCAGTGGGTTACCATTTCCTTCTCCACGAGATCTTCCCCACCCAGGGATTGAACCCAGGTCTCCCACATTGTAGGCAGACGTTTTACCATCTGAGCCACCAGGGAAGTCAATAGGCTCAATAAAGAAAAGAAATGGTATGGATCTAACAGAAGCACAAGATATTAAGAAGAGGTGGCAAGAATACAAAGAAGAACTGTATAAAAATGATCTTCACGACCCAGATAATCACAATGGTGTGATCACTCCTCTAGAGCTAGACATCCTGGAATGTGAAGAGAAGTGGGCCTTAGAAGCATCACTATGAGCAAAGCTAGTGGAAGTGATGGAATTCCAGTTGAGCTATTTCAAATCCTGAAAGATGATGCTGGAAAAATGCTGCACTCAATATGCTAGCAAATTTGGAAAACTCAGCAGTGGCCAAAGGACTGGAAAAAGTCAGTTTTCATTCCAATCCCAAAGAAAGGCAATGCCAAAGAATGCTCAAACTACCACACAATTTCAGTCATCTCACATGCTAGTAAAGTAATGCTCAAAATTCTCCAAGCCAGGCTTCAGCAATACGTGAACTCTGAACTTCGAGATGTTCCAGCTGGTTTTAGAAAAGGCAGAGGAACCAGAGGTCAAATTGCCAACATCCACTGGATCATGGAAAAAGCAAGAGAGTTCCAGAAAAACATCCATTTCTGCTTTATTAACTATTCCAAAGCCTTTGACTGGTGTGGATCACAATAAACTGTGGAATATTCTGAAAGAGATGGGAATACCAGACCACCTGACCTGCCTCTTGAGAAACCTATATGCAGGTCAGGAAGCAACAGTAAGAATTGGACACGTAACAACAGACTGCTTTAAAATAGGGAACAGATTACGTCAAGGCTGTCTATTGTCACCCTGCTTATCTAACTTCTATGCAGAGTACATCATGAGAAACTCTGCGCTGGAAGAATCACAAGCTGGAATCAAGATTGCCTGGAGAAATATCAATAACCTCAGATATGCAAATGACACCACTCTTATGGCAGAAAGTGAAGAAGAACTAAAGAGCCTCTTGATGAAAATAAAAGTTGGCTTAAAGCTGAACATTCAGAATATGAAGGTCATGGCATCTAGTCCCATCACTTTATGGGAAATAGAAGGGGAAACAGTGGAAACAGTGTCAGACTTTATTTTTTGGGGCTCCAAAGTCACTGCAGGTGGTGACCACAGCCATGAAATTAAAAGACACTAGCTCCTTGATAGAGAAGCTATGACCAACCTTGACAGCATATTAAAATCAGAGACATTACTTTGCCAACATAGGTCCATCTAGTCAAAGCTATCGTTTTATCAGTAGTCACATATGGATGTGAGATTTGGACTATAAAAAAAGCGGAGCACCAAATTGATGCTTTTGAACTGTGATGTTGGAGAAGACTCTTGAGAGTCCCTTGGACAGCAAGGAGATCCAACCAGTCTTTCCTAAAGGAAATTATTCCTGAATATTCATTGGAAGGATTTATGCTGAAGCTGAAACTCCAATACTTGAGCCACATGATGCAAAGAACTGACTCATTGGAAAAGACCCTGATGCTGGGAAAGATTGAAGGTGGGAGGAAAGGGGAGATGGTGGATGAGATGGTTGCTTGGCATCACCAACTCAATGGAGATGAGTTTGGGTAAACTCCGGGAGTTGGTGATGGACAGGGAGGGCTGGTGTGCTGCAGTTCGTAGGGTTGTAAAGACTTGGGGACATAACTGAGTGACTGAACAGAAGTGAAATTTCTAAATTTAGAAAACTCATTAGACAAAGGATTTAATTATTTGTGTATTGTGTGAATTTTATAAATATTTCCAGAGTTATAAAATAATAGATATCTGCAATATATCAATTTAACAGTCGAGTGCTGCTATTTTGGATCCAAGGTTGTTGATAAATCGATATAACTCAGAAATTTGGGAACTGAATTTATGGTGTTATAAAAATGATTTCAATGTTTTATTCTGAAAAAGTGTATTCAGAAGCTTATTTGATTTTAGAAGATATTTTCTTTTAGGTTGTGCCAAATTGCAAAACTAAAAGAGTTTAGAATATTAGTAGTGCATTAAAAAAAATGATCAGTATGAAATGTATCCCAGTTAGACCTTCTAAACTTCTGATACAGAAGTTGATAGAAAGGAAACTAATTATCATCTTACAGAAAAACATTTTTTTTTTATTTTTATTTTTTTATTTTTTATTTATTTATTTTTTTTTTAAATTTTAAAATCTTAAATTCTTACATGCGTTCCCAAACATGAACCCCCCTCCCACCTCCCTCCCCACAACATCTCTCTGGGTCATCCCCATGCACCTGCCCCAAGCAAGCTGCACCCTACGTCAGACATGGACTGGCGATTCAATTCTTACATGACAGTATACATGTTAGAATTCCCATTCTCCCAAATCGTCCCACCCTCTCCCTCTCCCTCTGAGTCCAAAAGTCCGTTATACACATCTGTGTCTTTTTTCCTGTCTTGCATACAGGGAAAAACATTTTAAACACTTTCTTAGAGTTAAGGGAACATGTAACTTTGAAAATTTTTATAAAATAGTCTAGAGTCATATTTGTCAAGGAAATCACCTGAGATATCTGAAAAAAAGTTGTTTGGCTCTGGAGAAAGTTTGTGAAGTGTTTTCAGCTTTAGTATTTTCCAAAAGCAAAATCAAATTAATCTAAAAAAAAATTGCAATTTGAAAAATCGCTTATTTTTTTTTATAATCATGGAATATAACTTTCTTTTATGAAGAATAATTTGGACAATGACTCACTTGACTAATCACTGAGTGAGTAGTTAACTTGTGCAACTTAAGGAGAATGAGTTTACATTTACGCCTGAGCCAACATCTGCTGGATCATGGAAAAAGCAAGAGAGTTCCAGAAAAACATCCATTTCTGTTTTATTGACTATACCAAAGCCTTTGACTGTGTGGATCACAATAAACTGTGGACAATTCTGAAAGAGATGGGAATACCAGACCACCTGACCTGCCTCTTGAGAAATCTGTATGCAGGTCAGGAAGCAACAGTTAGAACTGGACATGGAACAACAGACTGGTTCCAAATAGGAAAAGGAGTACATCGAGTTTGTATATTGTCACCCTGCTTATTTAACGTATATGCAGAGTACATCATGAGAAACGCTGGACTGGAAGAAACAGCGACTGAACTGAACTGAACTGAATAGGATATAGTCTCAACTATCTTTCTTTCTTTCTGTCACTCTCCCTTCTTCCTTTCCTTCTTTCCCTCCCTCTCTCTTTTCTCTCTCTTTGTTCCTGTAGCTGGTTAGGAATATTTCAGATACCTTAGAATTGCTTCCTGCATGCAACCTCTGTTCAGGCTGCACAAAAATGACTATTTCTTTTACTCAAAAATACACATGTTTATATCTTGTTGCTTTTGATTATGGTGTGCCTCAGTCCTTTCCTAAGCTTCAGTTAAAATTCTACACTTTAGGTAGATATATTCCTAAGTATTTTATTCTTTTCGTTGCAATGGTGAATGGAATTGTTTCCTTAATTTCTTTTTCTACTTTCTCATTATTAGTGTATAGGAATGCAAGGGATTTCTGAGTGTTGATTTTATATCCTGCAACTTTACTATATTCATTGATTAGCTCTAGTAATTTTCTGGTGGAGTCTTTAGGGTTTTGTACATAGAGGATCATGTCATCTGCAAACAGTGAAAGTTTTACTTCTTCCTTTCCAATTTGGATTCCTTTTATTTCTTTTTCTGCTCTGATTGCTGTGGCCAAAACTTCCAGAACTATGTTGAATAGTAGCGGTGAAAGTGGGCACCCTTGTCTTGTTCCTGACTTTAGGGGAAATGCTTTCAATTTTTCACCATTAAGGATAATATTTGCTGTGGGTTTGTCATATATAGCTTTTATTATGTTGAGGTATGTTCCTTCTATTCCTGCTTTCTGGAGAGTTTTTATCATCAATGGATGTTGAATTTTGTCAAACGCCTTCTCTGCATCTATTGAGATAATCATATGGCTTTTATTTTTCAATTTGTTAATGTGGTGAATTACATTGATTGATTTGTGGATATTGAAGAATTCTTGCATCCCTGGGATAAAGCCCACTTGGTCATGGTGTATGATCTTTTTAATGTGTTGTTGGATTCTGATTGCTAGAATTTTGTTGAGGATTTTTGCATCTATGTTCATCAGTGATATTGGCCTGTAAAATACTTAGGAATATATCTACCTAAAGAAACTAAAGACCTATATGTAGAAAACTATAAAACACTGATGAAAGAAATCAAAGAGGACACTAATAGATGGAGAAATATACCATGTTCATGGATCGGAAGAATCAATATAGTGAAAATGAGTATACTACCCAAAGCAATTTACAAATTCAATGCAATCCCTATCAAGCTACCAGCCATATTTTTCACAGAACTAGAACAAATAATTTCACAATTTGTATGGAAATACAAAAAACCTCGAATAGCCAAAGCAATCTTGAGAAAGAAGAATGGAACTGGAGGAATCAACTTGCCTGACTTCAGGCTCTACTACAAAGCCACAGTCATCAAGACAGTATGGTACTGGCACAAAGACAGAAATATAGATCAATGGAACAAAATAGAAAGCCCAGACATAAATCCACACACATATGGACACCTTATCTTTGACAAAGGAGGCAAGAATATACAATGGAGTAAAGACAATCTCTTTAACAAGTGGTGCTGGGAAAACTGATCAACCAGTTGTAAAAGAATGAAACTAGATCACTTTCTAACACCACACACAAAAATAAACTCAAAATGGATTAAAGATCTAAATGTAAGACCAGAAACTATAAAACTCCTAGAGGAGAATATAGGCAAAACACTCTCCGACATAAATCACAGCAGGATCCTCTATGATCCACCTCCCAGAATACTAGAAATAAAAGCAAAAATAAATAAATGGGATCTAATTAAAATTAAAAGCTTCTGCACAACAAAGGAAAATATAAGCAAGGTGAAAAGACAGCCTTCTGAATGGGAGAAAATAATAGCAAATGAAGCAACTGACAAACAACTAATCTCAAAAATATACAAGCAACTCCTACAGCTCAATTCCAGAAAAATAAGTGACCCAATCAAAAAATGGGCCAAAGAACTAAATAGACATTTCTCCAAAGAAGACGTACGGATGGCTAACAAACACATGAAAGGATGCTCAACATCACTTATTATTAGAGAAATGCAAATCAAAACCACAATGAGGTACCACTTCACACCAGTCAGAATGGCTGCAATCCAACAATCTGCAAGCAATAAATGCTGGAGAGGGTGTGGAGAAAAGGGAACCCTCCTACACTGTTGGTGGAAATGCAAACTAGTACAACCACTTTGGAGAACAGTGTGGAGATTCCTTAAAAAATTGCAAATAGAACTACCTTATGACCCAGCAATCCCACTGCTGGGCATACACACCAAGGAAACCAGAATTGAAAGAGACACTTGTACCCCAATGTTCATCACAGCACTGTTTATAAATAGCCAGGACATGGAAACAACCTAGATGTCCATCAGCAGATGAATGGATAAGAAAGCTGTGGTACATATACACAATGGAGTATTACTTGGCCATTAAAAAGAATTCATTTGAATCAGTTCTGATGAGATGGATGAAACTGGAGCTGATTATACAGAGTGAAGTAAGCCAGAATGAAAAACACCAATACAGTATACTAACACATATATGGAATTTAGAAAGATGGCAATGACGACCTTGTATGCAAGACAGCAAAAAAGACACAGATGTATATAATGGACTTTTGGACTCTGAGAGAGAGGGAGAGGGTGGGATGATTTGGGAGAATGGCATTCTAACATGTATACTATCATGTAAGAATCGAATCGCCAGTCTATGTCTGATGCAAGATACAGCATGCTTGGGGCTGGTGCACGGTGATGACCCAGAGAGATGTTATGGGGAGGGAGGTGGGAGGGGGATTCATGTTTGGGAACGCATATACACCCGTGCTGGATTCATGTCAATGTATGGCAAACCAATACAGTATTGTAAAGTAAAATAAAGTAAAAATAAAAATTAAAAAAAAATTCTACGCTATTCTAAATTTCTACATAAAAGCTTTGTTGATGAATTATTTTAATGGAAATAATTATTCTATTTCAGAATCCTTTAATTCTGCTCAATATGTTGCTATAACACTAATTTCATTTTGTCTTGGAAATCCTTACCTTATATGTATGTGCCACATAGTTCTTAAATGTTTACAGCATGGGCCAAATTCACTGTTAAATTTCCTTCTTACTACATAATGCTTTCTAAATTTCACTGTATAAAATTTGAAACATTACCTATATCTACCCTCCCCCTGGCCTTCCCTAGTGGTGCTAGAGGTAAAGAATCCAACTGCAATGCAGGAGAAGCAAGAGATGTGGATTCAGTCCTTGGCTGGGGAAGATCCCCTGGAGGAGGAAATGGCAACCCATTTTACCCTTCTTGTCTGAGAAATCCCATGGAAAGAAGAAGCTACCGGGCTACGGTACCTGGGGTTGCATAGACAGGACTGAGCGGCTGAGCACACACACTCCCCAAGTTATCTTTGCCCATTTCTCTGCTTTTGTCGCTGTATACATGTAGATAAATGTGTACACAATGAAATAGAGATATATGGAATATAGTATTTTTATCACCTAATATAATTTTTAGACTATTCTTTTATCTTTACGTGGAATATAATTTTACACTTTATGAATGTCCATCTTTAGTATGCATTTTATTTCATCAGTTTCTAAACATTTAATAGATTGTTTTATAATTTTAAAATAAAATCAACAATAAAATTTTATGTAACTTTTTTTGTAGGTTTTGATATTTTTGTAAGGATTAATTGGAGGTAAAGAAGTTTGATTTTTAAAAGATTTACTGCCATTTTGCTGTCTAAAAGCTTTATTTTACTTTTTATTCAAATCATCAGAGAATTTTGTTTTGTTTTGTTTTGTTTTTTAAATTTTTTATTTTTTTTAAATTTTAAAATCTTTAATTCTTACATGCGTTCCCAAACATGAACCCCCCTCCCACCTCCCTCCCCACAACATCTCTCTGGGTCATCCCCATGCACCAGCCCCAAGCAAGCTGCACCCTACGTCAGACATGGACTGGCGATTCAATTCTAGAATTTTGAACCCTCATTGAAAAGGACAAAATTGTCTAACATTATTTTAAACAAATTATATTTGCTATTTTGTGAATTTCTTTTTCATGTAATTTACACATTTTTCATTTGGTGAGGTTTTATATATTATATATTAATGTTAATTATACATATTATATATTATATTTAATGTTAATTATTTTTATGGGAATTATGTACACTTAAATTTTCATTTCCTTTAATTGAGGAAATTTCATTAACTTTTTTTTTTACAAATAGACTTTTTCAAATTCAGTAATCAAACAAACAATAAAAAAACTCATCATTTTAACTGTCTGACATGTTTTACTTGATACAAAGAATTCTAGCTCTTGGAAGACCAAGTTCCAGTTTGTTTCAATTTTTTATTCACCACAGCAGTAACATAACAAGCAATTAAAATAGTTACTATGTGAATAAGCGAAGAATAGATGGCTGGGTGATATATTTGTCTTATAAATGCCTCTTTACAAAGAAAAATTGATCTGGAAATTCTTTGTGTGTGTGTGTGTGTTCAATTATTTATTTAAGATGCAATTGCTTCTTGGTTTGCTTAATTTGGTACTGATAATCTCATCTCCTCTCCAATCACCAAGACTTTATCTTGTTTCACTCCACTTTACTTGTAGGTATCCCTTATTGGATGTCTTTAAAAAAAAATTTTTTTTTTTTTCTGATCAAAATTTTGATTGAAACTGAAAGCTGTTTATTTCATCATCTTCTGAATAAATTTCAAAAATATTCATACAACTTGGTCTTACATTTCAAATAAGCAAAGTAAAGTTTTAAAATTTATTGAAAGCATAAAATACTTTTTGTATATTGTCTAAAAATGCTATGACATATACATAAGAAAAGTTCACTGAAGTATGTCATATATATCTGATAAAATTTCTGACAAGTATGATTGTCATACTGACAAGTATGATTTTTCTGGGAATCTAATGTGGTGAAAGTCTTGCTTGAAAGTAATAAGCTTATGAGAACTAAGGTACTGAAGGAAAAGATAGTATGAAAAAGTGAAAGTAAAAAGTGTTAGTTGCTCAGTCATGTCTGATTCTTTGTGTCCCCGTGGACTGCAGCCCACCAATCTTCTCTGTCCGTGGGATTTCCTAGGCAAGAACACTGGAATGGATTGCCATTCCTTTCTCCTGGAAATCTTCCCAATCCAGATATTGAACCCAGGTCTCCTGCATTGTCAGCAGATTCTTTACTACCTGAGCCACCAGGGAAGCCCCATAGAAGATAGTATGCTTTATTTCACTTAATAATTTTAAAGCTAGGAAAGAGGTGGAGAATTCACAACATTTTAAGTCATTGCTGAAACTAAGGTATTTCAAAATCCATGGAGAGCAAATAATGAAATTGTATAAAAGAAAGTTACAAATACATGCAAAATATGATGAAAAAGAATTCATTATATAAACATTCAAATGATCAGTTCTAGAAAAAAATAGATTGAAAATACCATTTGGATATTGAAGCAAATTGCACATTAGCAACTTTGAATAATGTTGAAAAATTCAGAATGCAGAACTTGATCTTGGCATATCTTATACTGTAGCTTTAAAGATACAGAACTATTGATTTTGTTTACAGTTAAAAAAAAAAAAAACACTTTAAAGTGGTTTACAAATCCTCAGCAAACTGCCTCCAGAAAATTTCTGCATATATTCTACTTCTTTTTTTATTTGGCTCCCTGTCCTATCCATCTCCACAATATCAAGAATAACCTGTTCAATAGTTCAAATATCTAATAAAATTGGATGGTAGTATTATTACCTAAAAAAAAAAAAAAGAAATAAAAAACAGGAATAAGAGAATGAGCTTTGTGGATTAGATATGCAATGATTTTTATGCATGTTTGGTATGTGTTGGCATTTTAGAAAATAAAATTGTCATGTTCAGGAGGAAGTTAAATACATGAACCTTGAAACCTTTCTGGAAGTAAGATAAGCTTGGTAATAATTTCCTTCTATATTTTAGTAGAAGAAAAGCTGATATTCAGTTATTATAGTATCTGCTGCTGCTGCTGAGTCGCTTCAGTCCTGTCCGACTCTGTGTGACCCCATGGACGGCAGCCCACCAGGCTCCGCCGTCCCTGGGATTCTCCAGGCAAGAACACTGGAGTGGGTTGCCATTTCCTTCTCCAATGCATGAAAGTGAAAAATGGAAGTGAAGTCGCTCAGTCGTGTCCGACACTTCGCGACCCCATGGACTGCAGCCCACCAGGCTCCTCCGTCCATGGGATTTTCCAGGCGAGAGTACTGGAGTCGGGTGCCATTGCCTTCTCCGATTATAGTATCTATTTGGCCATAATAGATAACTGCAGATGGCCTCCCCACCCGCCTCAACCCGCCCCGAGCATATGGGCTTGTAGTACAACTATTGTTAATCATTCTGAATATGTTATTCAAATAGAATATTGCAATTGGATTTTCATAGAGGGAAATCAAGATGCAGATGGAGATAATTTGGGTATCCAAAACCAATCCTTATCTATTATGCTTTCCCTTATTGAGGAAGAATGAATGTGTGGACTTGTGTGAAAACAAAAACCTGCCATCCATCCTACCTACAGCTTATGCTCACTCATCCGAGGGGTAAAATCTATGAGCTTTTCAGGATTAATGTGTCTTAATATTTTACCTGTGATTTTCCCAATGTGAAAGACACAGATATTTGATTTTTTTAAATTTTTTTCTTAAAAAGTTTCCAAAATTTTAAATAATTCCTCATCCATCAGTTTGTTTTCAGTTAAGATATTTATTTTCCAATATTTGAAATGAGGGAAACATTGATCAAGGTGCTTAAAATTGTTTCTATTTATTTATTTAGTTTGAATTTGTGGAGCTTTAATAACTGTGGCTAGGCATTTAGTTCTACAGTTATTGAAAGGAGGATATCTTTACTTGTTTGCTTTTTAGATATAACCATGCTTCCGAAAGTGATTTTCTTCCTTCTGTCTTCTATTATGTTTTAAAAGGATCTGTAATGTCTAAACGCATTTACTGGATTCTCCTGTATCTGCTTTCTCAAAAAAATTCATATTCATTAAAAAAGGTTTTTGTTATTTCATATTTCCAGGTCCAGTGTATGTTCTCTTTCAGAATGTGATTTCTTTCAACATATTGTTTCAGTTTATTGATACTGTTTATTTCATTCAAAAGGAGTTCCAAAAGCAGAATTATTGGATTTGAAAGGAACAGCACAGTGTTTCATCTGTCTTTCTGTCACTAAGTACATAACAATAAGTTCCTAAAAGGATACTTCACTTTTGAAAATAAAAACTTTTGACTACTCTCTTTCCAGTTTTACTTCTTAGGATTACACTCACTCTGCTGCTGCTGCTACCAAGTTGATTCAGCCGTGTCTGACTCTGTGCGACCCCATAGATGGCAGCCCACCAGGCTCCGCCGTCCCTGGGATTCTCCAGGCAAGAACACTGGAGTGGGTTGCCATTTCCTTCTCCAATGCATGAAACTGAAAAGTGAAAATGAAGTCGCTCAGTCGTGTCTGACTCCCAGCGACCCCATGGACTGCAGCCCACCAGGCTCCTCTGCCCATGGGATTTTCCAGCCAAGAGTACTGGAGTGGGGTGCCATTGAATGTATTTATTTGTTCAAATAGACTACTATTTAAGCTTTTAGTTTTTCATACCCCATAATAAATACATTTAATCATTTCTACCAGTAATTGATTTTTAAGATGATTATTTATCGTTCAAAGTAATTACTTAAATAAATTTTTTGTGGAGTTCCTCTACAGAAAGAAGATTTTTTTTTTTTTTTTGCTCTGGGGCTTTTGTTTGACTTCTTTGCTTCATTGAAGTTTGAAGAACTCAAATTTTAGGGTATGTGAGTATTTTCAAAGGCAACGGAGCAATTAAGAAAATGGTACTGGTTAACCATTACCCCCTCATCCCAGAAGAGGGCATAGTCACTGTTTTTTGGGTTTTTAAAAATAATTTATTTATTTTCATTGGATGATAATTATTTTACAATATTGTGGTGGTTTTTGCTATACATCGACGTGAACCAGCCATGGGTGACCATGTGTCCCCCCATCCTGAACCGCCCTCGCTACTCCATCCCTCCGGGTTGTCCTAGAGCACCAGCTTTTGAGTGCCCTGCTTCATGCATCAAACTTGCACTGTTCATCTGTTCTACATATGGTAATATACATGTTTCAATGCTATTCTCTCAAGTCGTCCCACCCTCACCTTCTCCCACACAGTCCAAAAGTCTGTTCTTTATCTCTGTGTCTCTTTTGCTACCTTTCATATAGGGTCATCATTACCATCTTTTTAAATTCCATATATATTCATTAATATACTGTATTGGTGTTTCTCTTTCTGACTTACTTCACTTTGTATAATAGGCTCCAGTTTCATCCACCTCTTTAGAACTAACTGACTGAGATTAATTCTTTTTAATGGCTGAATAATATTCCATTGTGTATATGTACCACAGCTTTCTTATCCATTCATCTGCTGATGGACATCTAGGTTGCTTCCATGTCCTAGCTATTGTAAACAGTGCTGCAATGAACATTGGGGTACACGTGTCTCTTTCAATTCTGATTTCCTCAGTGTGTATGCCCAGAAGTGGGATTTCTGGTTCACTATGGCAGTTCTATTTCCAGTTTTTTAAGGAATCTCCATACTGTTCTCCATAGTGGCTGCACAAGTTTGCATTTCCACCAATGGTGTAAGAGGGTTCCCTTTTCTCCACACCCTCTCCAGCATTTATTGTTTGTAGACTTTTTGATGGTGGCTGTTCTGACCAGTGTGAGATGATACCTCATTGTGGTTTTGATTTGCATTTTCTCTAATAATGAGTGATGTTGAGCATCTTTTCATGTGTTTGTTAGCCTTCTGTATGTCTTCTTCAGAGAAATGTCTGTTTAGTTCTTTGGTCCATTTTTTGACCAGGTTGTTTTCCTGGTATTGAGCTGCATGCTTTGCTTGTATATTTTGGAAATTATTTCTTTTCAGCTGTTTTATTTGCTATTATTTTCTCCCATTCTGAAGGCTGTCTTTTCACCTTGCTTATAGTTTCCTTCATTGTGCAAAAGCTTTTAACTTTGTTTAGGTCCCATTTGTTTATTTTTGCTTTTATTTCCAGTACTCTGAGAGGTGGGCCATAGAGAATCCTGCTGTGATTTATGCCATGGAGAGTTCTGCCTATGTTTGCCTCTAAGAGTTTTATAGTTTCTGGTCTTGTTTTTAGATCTTTAATCCATTTTCAGCTTGTTTTTGTGTATGATATTAGAAAGTGTTCCAGTTTCATTCTTTTACACATGGTTGACCAGTTTTCGCAGCACCACTTGTTAAAGAAATTGTCTTTTCTCCATTGTATATTCTTGCCTTCTTTGTCAAAGATAAGGTCTCCATGCTGCTGCTAAGTCGCTTCAGTCGTGTCCGACTCTGTGCGATCCCATAGACGGCAGCCCATCAGGGTCCCCCGTCCCTGGGATTCTCCAGGCAAGAACACGAGTGGGTTGCCATTTCCTTCTCCAATGCGTGAAAGTGAAAAGTGAAAGTGAAGTCGCTTAGTTGTGTCCGACCCTCAGCGACCACATGGACTGCAGCCTTCCAGGCAACTCCACCCATGGGATTTTCCAGGCAAGAGTCCTGGAGAGGGGTGCCATTGCCTTCTCCGAAGGTGTCCATAGGTGCATGGATTTATCTCTGGGCTTTCTATTTTGTTCCATTGATCTATATTTCTGTCTTTTTGCCAGTACCATACTGTCTTGATGACTGTAGCTTTGTATAGTAGAGCCTGAAGTGAGACAGGTTGATTCCTCTAGTTCCATTCTTCTTTCTCAAGATTGTTTTGGCAATACTTTGTAAACAGTGGCATAGATGGAGAGGGGAGCTGAAGGATGGAGGAAAAAGCAGTGAGAAAAATGTACGGAGGAATTCCTTTCATAACTTGCTGGAAAAACTGCTAAATGCCTGACCTGTGCCTACAATTTTCATTGGGCTGATCCTTGCCACAAAGGAGGTTAAGGACAGAAGAATCCTCAGCCACTTTGGCAACAGCCACTAAGGTGCAGGAGACAGTGGAGACTTCAGGACACCCTGGGGAGAAGCCCCTGCCAGCGTCCCGCAATGCACCCATGGCCCCTTGCCTGTTTGCAGGGGGTGAAAGGAAACAAGAAATACGAGATTGAAAAGAAATTAAGATTTTGTTGGCCATGTTCCATAGGGCTATAGGCACAAGAAGCTCATACCTTAACTGGAGGTCTTCTGGAATCCGAGACTGAGCCGCATGAGCATTCTGCCGAGTTTGTTTCTGTTGTCCCGATTTCCATCCCACTAGGTTCTTATCCCTTCCACTGTGCTGGGGTTCCTTCAAATTCAGCTTCCACCACGGAGCTTTCACCAAGTTGGACTTCTTCTATGCTTGGTTTCTGCATCTCTTGGCCCGAGCTGAGGTTGTTTCAGCCAGGTTACATCTGGGATATGGCACCAGGTATGTTGGGGGAGTGTGTAATATCCTTGGTTCTGTCTCACTGCAGCAAAGATTTGAAATGCTGGAGCAGTGTTACAGCTTGGTTACAACTCAGCTTTATTCAGCAAGCAAGGGAAAGCACAGCCTTGAGGTATGAGGGCAGGCCGGCCCCAGAGTAGAGGCTTCAGTCTGTCTTGGCTTCCTCTTGTATACATTTGTCTCCTTCCCTCATTGAGCCCACCCTATGCAAATTGGGCTAGCCAAGAAGAGGGCAGGCATGTTTGTTTCACCTGAAATTCTCATTCTGGTACGTGGATTTTCTTCTGCTCTGTTTTCACAGGCTTTTTTCTTTCTTTGTCTTTTAGCCATCGCCATTTTGGACTCATTTTCCTCTTCTAACTACCTAACATATATATATATATATATATGTATGGTTGTGTGTGTATACACATAACATATATGGATATGTGGACATAATGGATATATATGATACACTAGGTAATATATATATGTGTGTGTATATATATATATATATATATATATATATATATATAACACGTATTATATATATAGCCTGGTAGGCTACAGTCCATAAGGTTGCAAAGAGTCGGACACGACTGAGTGACTTCACTTCACTTTATATATATAGAGAGAGCTATATCTATCTATCGGAGAAGGGCATGACAACCCACTCTAGTATTCTTGCCTGGAGAATTCCATGGACAGAGGAGCCAGGCAGGTTAGGGTCCATAGGGTTGTTAAGTCAGACATGACTAAGTGAATAAGCACATATCTATCTATATATAATAGATATGATAGATACAATTATGTGGACATATTATATAGATAAATGTGTTTGCTTGAACATATGTGTATCTATGTGCCAAAGAATGCTCAAACTACCACACAAATGCACTCATCTCACATGCTAATAAAATAAAGCTCAAAATTCTCCAAGCCAGGCTTCAGCAATATGTGAACTGTGACATTCCAGATGTTCAAGCTGGTTTTAGAAAAGACAGAGGAACCAGAGATCAAATTGCAAACATCCACTGGATCATGGAAAAAGCAAGAGAGTTCCAGAAAAACATCTATTTCTGCTTTATTGACTATGACAAAGCCTTTGACTGTGTGGATCACAATAAACTGTGGACAATTCTGAAAGAGATGGGAATACCAGACCACCTGACCTGCCTCTTGAGAAATCTGTATGCAGGTTAGGAAGCAACAGTTAGAACTGGACATCGAACAACAGACTGGTTCCAAATAGGGAACAGATTACGTCAAGGCTGTATATTGTCACCCTGCTTATTTAACTTCTATGCAGACTACATCATGAGAAATGCTGGGCTGGAAGAAGCACAAGCTGGAATCAAGATTGCTGGGAGAAATATCAATAACCTCAGATACGCAGATGACACCACCCTTATGGCAGAAAGTGAAGAGGAACTAAAAAGCCTCTTGATGAAAGTGAAAGAGGAGAGTGAAAAAGTGGGCTTAAAGCTCAAAATTCAGAAAACGAAGATCATGGCATCCGGTCCCATCACTTCATGGGAAATAGATGGGGAAACAGTGGAAACAGTGTCAGACTTTATTTTTGGGGGGTTCCAAAATCACTGCAGATGGTGATTGCAGCCATGAAATTAAAAGACCCTTACTCCTTGGAAGAAAAGTTATGACCAACCTAGATAGTATATTCAAAAGCAGAGACATTACTTTGCCAACAAAGGTCCATCTAGTCAAGGCTCTTGTTTTTCCAGTGGTCATGTATGAATGTGAGAGTTGAACTGTGAAGAAGGCTGAGCACCAAAGAATTGATGCTTTTGAATTGTGGTGTTGGAGAAGACTCTTGAGAGTCCCTTGGACTGCAAGGAGATCCAACCAGTCCATTCTAAAGGAGATCAGCCCTGAGTTTTCTCTGGAAGGAATGATGCTAAAGCTGAAACTCCAGTACTTTGGCTACTTTATGCGAAGAGTTGACTCATTGGTAAAGACTCTGATGCTGGGAGGGATCAGGAGCAGGAGGAGAAGGGGATGACAGAGGATGAGATGGCTGGATGGCATCACTGACTCGATGGACGTGAGTTTGAGTTAACTCCAGGAGACGGTGATGGACAGGGAGGCCTGGCCTTCTGCGATTCATGGGGTTGCAAAGAGTCGGACACGACTGAGTGACTGAACTGAACTGATGTATGTATGTAAAAGAGTGAGAGTAAGTACTAGAAACTCTATAAAAATTCCATTTTTCTCAGGAATGATTCCATAGGAAGCATCACTGAAAGAGGTGTGCTCTTCAATACTCAAGAAACTATTTAAGAAAATCTTAAGTTCTGTTAGCTAGTTGTTTTATTTAATAATATGAAATAAATTGAGCATCTAGAATATGCAAAGCACATAAGACATTTTATTTTAAACTTTATAATAGTATAGTTTAGTGTACTGTAAAGTAAAGCAGGGATTACTTTTCGTATTTCCAAGACTTTATGTCACTCACTTTCAGGATCCATCAGTGTTACAATTATCTGCTGTGTTCAAATGACACAGCTAGCTATAAAAAAATATTTAAACAGTATTGGTAGGTAAAAGACATACCTGGTGTTTCCTACCAATGAAACTCTAAGGATATTAAATGGAACTCTAATTTTGGGATTAAAATTTAATGTCATTAGGTTCATGATTATTTTAATAATGCTCTAGGATCTTGTGGAGAAGAATTGGCAACCCACTCTAGTACTCTTGCCTGGAAAATCGCATGGACAGAGGAGACTGATAGGCTGTCCATGGGATCACGAAGAGTTGGACATGACTGAGCGACTTTACTTTTTTTCTTTTCTGTCTAGGATTTTGACTTCATAACTGTCCTTCTGAATTCAGTGAACATGGCAACCTTATTGTTTATCTCAGTTCTTGAAAAAGTTTCAGGTAATTAAAATTGATAATTGCAGTTTATAGTCCTGATTAGTGGACTAACACTAATCCAAAGGTTAAACTATTTAAGTCTAACATGGTCAACATTTATGTAATTTTTAATCTAATTTTTTTAAGGCAGATGCTGGTGGTTAGAAATTAACAGAATTGATATGATATTTATCTATCAAAACCAGAGCATGCATAAAAAATAAATATTAATTTTGCCTCTCTAAACACTTAAATGTTTTCACTAAAACTATATTTCTTATTGGTTAAAAAATTATAGTGTCTCCTGAATAAACATTAAACATATGAAGTTAGGAGATAAAATTATACTTGTTAAAATTATATTAGGAGTTAAAATATATTATACTTTCATATATCACTTTCATCATAAACATAATAGTTATGCTATAATTGGTGGTTAATGAAACATTTATGTATATGTGATTATATTATAATTTTAGCTAAAAATGTTTAAACCAAATATGGAAGGGTATTAATGTGCAATTAGATATTTTCTCTACCTCCATTTTACATATTTACATAGTAAATTGCCTTCATGAACATTACCATAGAAATATGTACATTTTCAAAGATATTTTACAGCTAACTATGTAGTTGATATAAAAGATGTTATAATGAAGTAACTTGGGAAAGTTTGACTTAAAATAAAACATATCTTTCCTAAGAAATTCTCTTTTAGGGACCGCTTGTGTTCTTGAGAATGTCTCATTTACTTGAATACCCATCTGCAAATGGAGTAGACCCTTGTCATATGCAAAGTAAATATCCTAAGAATTTTGAGACTCACTAAGTACGTAAAAATGCATCATAAAATTTAACTCACCAATAAAATGTAAAATCTGAAATGTAAAAGCAACCTCTGTAGACCCTTAATAATTTTATAAACGCAGCACTAAAGTCATCTATAAACTGTACCAATATATTCAGAATGAGCCCTCACTGAAACCATTTTCTATATTTCTTTTTAAATTGTAATAGTTCATGAATTGTTTGTAAGTGATGAACCACTGACAAATTGGATATTCCTGTTTTTGTTTTATATTAAATCTCTATTTTCTAGTTAAGTATCATCTCTTTCTGGGTCTTAATTCAAGAAAAATTATAGTGTTCTTACTAAGGGCTAGGCCTCCTTCTAGGCTCTGTGGCTAGCTCACTTGCTTGCCCTAACAGAGCTTACCTTCATTATCATCCATTATCGTCACTAGCCATTTGCTTTGTACTGCTTTTGGTATTTATTTATTGGATGTGCTGCATACAGGATCTTAGTTCCACACCAGAAATGAAAGCCATCACCCTTGCAGTGGAAGCCCAGAGTCTCAGCCACTGGACTGTGAGGGAAGTCCCCTTGTGTTGCTTTTCTAATAAAATCTCAGCATCTTATCATGGCCTATAACGGCTCACATGATCTGTGTCCTTCTGCAATCTCATCTTTTGCTCCCTCTGTGCTGTTCTCCTCTAACAGTAGTACTCGCCATTCTGTTTCTACAACACAGATGCACTTCCCGTTTCTTGCCTCTGCTTCCTTTGGTAGAGGTTTTTTCTCAACTGTTTTCCTGGCTGGGTTACTAACATTACTCAAGTCTTAACTCCTATGTCAGTCACATCACTGTAGAGATCCTGTGACTACAAAATTCTCCCCTTCCTTTCCCATTATATCATCTGCCTTTCACTCAACATTTAACATAATTTCTTGGTCTACTGCTGTCTCTTGGCCATATAAGAATGTAAGCTGAAGAGAAAATGCAATAAACACTCAATCAATAGTTATTTGGTTCATGAACAAATAAATGGAAACTAGCTATACAGAAAAAAAAGCTTCTTTGAGAAGTTGCTTTGACCCAGAGTTTCCAGAACCTTTTTGAACATGAAACGTTTGTTTTCATTTGCTTTTTATTTATTTTTTTTACTTAACAATATTGTATTGGTTTTGCCATACATCAACATGAATCCACCACGGGTGTACACATGTTCCCAATCCTGAGCCCCCCTCCCACCTCCCTCCCTGTACCATCCCTCTGGGTCATCCCAGTGCACCAGCCCCAAGCATCCTGTATCCTGCATTGAACCTAGACTGGCGATTCATTTCTTATATGATATTATACATGTTTCAATGCCAGTTTCCCAAATCATCCCACCCTCTCCCTCTCCCACAGAGTCCAAAAGACTGTTCTATGTCATTTGTTTTTTAAATAGTTGTCTATTAACATCTCTCTTAACTATAGTTTTTTTGAATATTCAGTAGTGAACATTAGTTTTTTCCTATCCTATTGAGATTGAGATTTTCATAATTCAAAATAAATTTAAGTAAGCATTCTAATTTATTTTGAATTATGAAAATCTCAATAGGATAGGAAAAAACTAATGCTCACTATTGAAGCATTCTAATAAATACATGAAAAAAGTTTAAAGTATTGAGAGAGTCAGAATATTTTTCTAAGTGAAATGAGTTTAGTTCGGAAAGAAAAAGGCATTTTGCCATTAGCTTTCTTGCCCATAGTTGACAGTTGATGGAGCAGTACATGGAGTAATATGTTTTCCTTTTGCTTTCTAAATTTGTATTAAGCCCATAGCAATTCTGCAGCAAATTTAATGATATTTTGGGGAAAAATGTCTAATATAACATATTTTATTATAAAAGTTCTGAAACATTACAGCTATACTGTATCTGCCTCTATGTTTGACAACATGGAAAAGAAGTACTATAGTTGCAGGGAGGAATGGAGAATATGTTTAAAATGAAAGTGAAAACCTGCACTGAATAGACATTATTCCCTAGTGCTCAACTCTGCAGGATGTTTTTATTGTATTTTGTGTTTGACAAAACATAGTGTTTCATGTTCAAATTTTAGAAAAGTTGAGCCTGTGCTGGCATAATGGATTAAGTTATAAATTCTCTTGCCATTTCTCAAGTGATACACTGAAATATGTTTCTGAAGTGATACCTTAAAATGTATTTAGCATAATTCCTTCATGAATTTTTTAATAAAAAGGGAAGATATAGCTTTAAAGGATTTGGAAGTCTTTTTCAGGGTGTTATTTTTATAATTTCTTATTTGCAATGAAGATAGGTTAATAAACTTTCATTTAAACTTTCATTTAAAGAAATATCGCTCATTCCAAACATGAATCTTAAGTTGACTAAAGAAGCTCTGTCCTAGGTTTTAGATATTATGTCATTCCCATCAACTATTAATCTTCAAGACTTTAAAAAAAAAAATACCGCCCATCTCCTCTGAATTCAAACTATTACTCTGAAGTTCAAGCTACTCAAACTATTATCAGTTTAAGAAAGTATACTTAAAAATAGACTGTGTCTCTTGAGATCATGTCACACAAATATTGCTTCTTTTCTAAAATGAGCTTTAGATAAATCAAGTCAGCTAATAGATTTTGTTTTTCCTTTTACCAGATTACTTGAACTGAACTGTTAATCGGGTGACCCTTTGAAGAAACATTAAGAACAGTTAAGAGAGTGCCTAAGATTATTTCCAGACTCAACTGCCACAGCTATTTTGTTGTTGTTATTCAGCAGCTAAGTTGTGTCAGACTTTTTGTGACTGCATGGACTATAGCCCACCAAGCCCTTCTGTGCATGTGTTTTCCATGTAAGAATATTGGAGTGGGTTGCCATTTACTTCTCCAGTAGATAACACTAAAGTTCATTTACAACTGTGGGTTCTATCTAAAACAGTTTAAAAAGTGCATGCCAGGTAGAAGCAGACATTCCTATTCTTTTCTTGAATTCTCATTTTATACTAGACCCCATGCTGTGCACTTTATGTGCATGATCTCATTTAATTTTCATAAAAACTCTGAGGTAGCCACTAAACATGATCCCTACTTAGAGTCAGAATTCAAAAGCAGGACAGGATTCCAAAACTGCACTACAGAAACGTAACTTCTTGCTGACAATCTGTATCAAGGACTGGGAATATAGGATTGAGATAATGGATAAAGAATTTGTAGTTGAAAGATAGGGAGAGAGTGGGAAGCAACTGCAAATTAAGCTTTTCTTTTCATTTTTTTTAAAGAAATTGGATATTGGAATTCAATGTGAAAAAGCAAAAAAGTATCCCTTTTGAGAGACAAAAAAGAAGAGTATTCTCAGAGCAAAATGATAAAATTTTCAAAAAAGGTCATCTATAGTGTTAATGGAAATGGCAACCCACTCCAGTGTTCTTGCCTGGAGAATCCCAGGGATGGGGGAGCCTGGTGGGCTGCCATCTATGGGGTCGCACAAAGTCAGACACCACTGAAGTGACTTAGCAGCAGTAGCAGCAGCAGCAGCAGTGTTAATGGAGATATTGAGATTAGAATTTTTGACCTATATTTTTGGTCTATAGGTTTGAGTTTGGAAGCACTTTAGATATCAACTAGACCATCACATCATACTCAGATGAGAAACTGAAAAATTAATGGAAATTTATTTCAATCATTCACTGAATGTTTACTTGGCTTCTACTGTATTTCAAGAACTTGATTGGTTGTTTTTCATAACAACCCTTGTTTTACTTCTAAGATGCTCAGTATTTGAACAGGAGATATACAATGATGACACAGCATGATAGACGTAAGAGAGTCATGTTCAAGGATAAGAGCTAGGTTGTAGGTCATTGCTATTTTGGTAAAATAAATAGGGCACAATTAGGAACTATTTTTCAGAGAGTGTGATAATTGTTTCATGCTTGGAAGACTAAGTAGGAGAGTCAGGCCTCAGAACGAAGGAAGAACATTACAGGTTGAGGGATGCAAAGTATGTGCAAAAACATGGGATAGGAAATAGTTCAGTATCTGTGGAGGGACACATAATATTTGTATGGGCTTAGCTCATAAAAAAACGTTATTTCCCATGATTCCCTCGTTGTCTTTTCATGCTTCACCTCTATTAGTTTCACATAAGATAATCAAGGAAATTAGAGGGTTAGAGGGATAAATTGGGAGATTGGGATTGACTTATACAAACCATTATATATAAAATATATACACAAGCGGGCAGTGGTTTTTGCATTTTCTTCAAGCAAAGGAGGCTCAGATGGTAATGCAGGTGACCCAGGTTCAATCCGTAGTTTGGGAAGATCTCCTGGTGAAGGAAATGGCAACCCACCCCAGTATTCTTGCCTGGAGAATTCAATGAACAGAGGAGCCTGGCAGGGGGGCTGCAAAGAGTCAGATATGGCTGAGTGATTTTCACTCACTCACTCTATATAAAATAGATAACTAATAAGGAACTACTGTATAGCAAAAGGAACTCTACTTAATACTTTGTAATGACCTATATGAGAAAATACTCTAAAAAAAGAGTGGATACATGTATAACTGATCCACCTTGCTGTACAGCAGAAACTAATATAACATTGTACGTCAACTCTACTACAATAAGTTTTTTAAGAATTAGAAAAAAGTGTATCTTTTACTGTTGTATCAATGCTGCCACCTTTCATTTTCTAGCCTCTACTGAAGGAGTTTGTGAGTACTTAATACATGTTCTTTCTTATGGTACACAACTTGTGTTACATCTCAGCTTACAGATGCAGCTGCTATGTCATAGATAAAACATATAGCAAAACATATTGTATTTCTCTTTTGATTGTATTTGCTTGTATTTTTAACAATTAATTACAATTCCCAAATAGGTTCTCAATATATAAAGTTCAGTATCATAAACACAAACACCTATAGCAGCCACGTATGCAAAGTCCCCAAGAGTGGAGCTAGGCAGTTGCCAAGTGCATTCACACACTTGATGTGGTTGGTGGAGCTGAGGCAAGGTCAGGAGACACTGCCTCGCAAAGAAATAGCTGTTGCCATGGAGGGAAGTGAAATTAGTTCGCAGGGAAAGCATTTTTATTCCGAAATATCTAAATACTCTTAACTAATCAGTAAAACTTAAGACCAATTTGAGTTAATAACATTAAGCTGCCTTTCATTCTTATATTTTTATAATTTAAGTAAGTGATTTCTATAACTTTTATGATATGGGTAATTTATCTGTAATTTCTATATAATCCTTTTCATATGTGGTTTCTTTGATAATTTTATTCTCTTCTCTAAAGCTACCCTATGGTCCCTTCTATGTATTAATCTGCTTTGGAAAGAAAATTAAATGAAAAACATTTAGTTATAATAGCTTTAATATGGGTAGACTGTGCTAAGAAAAAGCAGTTTAAGTACTCACTGAGGACAACATGGAATAATGCAGAACACTAAGACTTACTCCATAAACACAGCATCTATTAAGGGAGGCATAAAACTAATTTTGAAATACATCATATGGCACATTTTCCAACTGAGGGAGAAAAGATCTAAGAGAGAACTGATGTGCAATGTAACATTCTCACTCTTGACAACAGAAGTATTTAAATGCACTTTCAAAATTACCAAACTTAAATTTTAGAAATGCTGTGTGAGATATATGTCTCATCTCCACTTTAATAAAGTGTGATCATACAGTGTTTTATTACCAAGACTACAAAGAGTTAATATCAACAAAGTTTTTAAATCTTTGGCTAAGACAGAGAAATTACCCCACATTCCTCACAATCTGCAATTTTATCACTACTCTAGTAAAGTGTATCATCAAAGAAACACTTAAAATTAATAAAACTATCAGAAAATATTATGTGCACAATGATAGTCAATGTGCATGCCGTTTGGCATAGAAATCAAGAAATCATAGAAATCAAGCATTTGTGAGTATGTGAGTGTGTATGTATGTGTCTAGTGGTAGATGAACAGGAATACTTTACATATAAAAAGAAAATATTTGCTTTGCCAATATATAAATATACAGTGAGGAATAATCCTATAACAATTAGAAGCTTTGGGGGATCATTTAACCCTGGTAATCAGCATTGGTCTAATATTCCAATCTGGTATCATTTCGTAGTCTTCCTTTTTTTTTCTTCTTCTTCTTTACAGCACTTAGTCATGGCCTTCTTTGGAAATTATTTTAAACATATTTTTGTTAGATATGTGATGCCAGTTTTCCAGGTAATAATACCATTAATAAATTGATTTTATTTCCTTAAATATATGATACAACGCTTTAGACTCTCCAAAAGACTCATGGGGGAAAAAAGTTTTTGACTTCAGTAAATCCGATTCAAACCAAGATGGTAATGTTGTTTTCCTGTTTTCAATTTTCTTCTCTTTGCCTTCACTGGTGAGTGTATAGTCTGGCTTCCTTGCATTAAATTTAAACCAGAAGGAATATTCCCATTCATTCATGAATAATCTAGTAAACAGACTGTTTCTTAAATACATCTCTTTTTAACAGGCCATTTTGTGTCTATTCATATTACACTTTAAAGAATGCTATCAGTTTTGAATATGCTTTTATCAAAAACTTACAAACAAAGTCAGTCAACAAACAAAATGCTATTCTCTATTTTCTATAAGCATCATCAGCTGCATTCAAGCATCTTTGACCTGACATTTGTCTGCTTTGTCCTTATTCTCTTCCTCTTCTGCTCTGTTTCTTTTCTGCTTCCTACAACTTGAATTGTTGCATTCCCTAAGACTTGGTCCTTGCCCATTTGTCTTCTCTTTGTGCACTTTTTCTGGCAATAGTGTCTCTCACTAGGATGTCAGCAATCCTTTCAAATGATGGGCTTTGCCTCAGGTTCTCCCTTAGCTCTCACTCCAACTGTCTCCTCTTAAACACTGATAATTGAGTGTTAATTTGGTCCCTCAGTGTGACCAGCAAATTCACTAACCTTTGTCCTGAGCATGCTTCTCTTACTGATCTGTTATCTCTCCATAGCTCCATCCTGTTCCCAGTCATTCTGCTCATAGTTTTCACTCTATGTTCTGAATAAGCATGGGGTACGTGCGGGGCTCTGGGTCTCACTTTCCTCCTCTCTTTCAACCAGAGTAGCTGGATTTTTATTTATACATAGTTTATAAAGTTTCTGGATGAAATTTTATTTGTCAATAAAACAATAAACCTGACAACCACTGATGTATTTGAAAATTCTTGAAGGCATTCTTAATCATTTATTAACATGACCTTCCTCTCATGGACAATCAACATCTCAGGGCTTTTAAACTCATGTTACTTTTACTGGAAAAAGTAAAGTTTTGCTGAACTGTCTCCCAGTGCCAGATGATGAGGTTGCCATATATTAATGGACTCCCTTATTATATTAAGTCTCCAAAGATGGTTATAACCTCTCTGTAAGCCTTAGCTTACCCAAACATTTTTTTTTCCTAAACAAATGATATTCTATTCTATCTCTTTGTTTAAAAATTGCTTCTTCATAAATCATCTCACTCAACTTTGCATGTGATAATACTACTTATTCTTCAAGCAGTAGTACAAAGAAATCTTCTTTGTAACCCAAGACAAAAATAATATCTTTCTTCTTAGAACTTTCACAGCATTTTTTTCATACCTCTATATTTCATATATTTCTTTATATCCTCAATTGTAAATATTGAATATATGACATATAATTTCTACTACAATCCTGCTCTAGAGGTTCTATTTTTACTTTAGTTGTAAATTATTTCATATCTACTGAATGCCTAACATAGAACTTTAAAAATATGTTTAATAAATCAATGTGTTTTTAAAAATTCCTTCCTTTTTCAGATAAAAGGCAGCAAAGAACATATATGTGATAAGGTAACTTGCCTGATTCTGTAAAGCCAGTTAGTGTCAGGGAAGCAAGGAGGACTCATATATACTAATTATACATCTTAGCTGTAAGAAATACTCTTTGATATTCCCAGCGGTATGCACCCAAATTCTTCACTTAATATGTTTGTGGCATATTTAGTGTGCACCGGCTCAGACAAGACTCAAAAGAGGAATTCCAACAGGCCCCTGGAGCTTTACAACTCAACTACATAACGGTTTATTTATCAAATAAATTGTCATCAAGAACTAGACACAGATTTGGTCACCAAAAGGTCTTTCCTATAGAGTTTCTAATAAGGTCTTAAAATCCATCTGTTGAAGAAGAGTACTTTATTTTAGCAATACATGTTGAGTTGAATCAACATTAATGAAAATTACACTTCATTCTCTTCTCATTCTTCAGAAAGCAAGACCTCATCAACAGGCTTACAACAAAAAACAATGTTTATTTCTTAAGATATTTCCACAATTAAAATCTCTACCTTGGCCACTCTTTCAAAAATGGTCTATGTATACTTAGGATGGTTTCAGTTTTCTAATTTCAATACCAAATGCACTTCCCAAGTAATGTATTGTTCTCACCCTTAAGATATGAAGTTGATAGCATGGACCAGTCATTGCCAGGTTAATGATCGGTATAAGCAAGGTGACCTTTACAAATACACATTTCAGAGCTCTCAAGTCGAGTTTGCTATATCAGAATTCTCAAGGGATATGATTTAAGATTGAATATATATCTTTAAAATGTATCCACCAACACTACCTTCTAGTATTTCTGAGTATAAGCTAGATTTGGCAAATAGAGATAAGAACTTCTTCTGTGCTTCTCAGGAAAATAAAACTAGAGAAGATGTTACATGTTAACAGATTAAACTTGAGCTCTAGAGAAAAAACAGAAAGAAAATTTTCTAGCAAAAATATGAAGAAGTAGGTTCTTTATACTATGTCTGAACTCTAACAAAATACATTGCTAAAAACTGGGGTTGTTTAGTCAGTGTTTGGAGAACAATCCTCTAGATCATCTATAGTAAACAATTCCCTTAATTTAATGGAGTTTATCATTTTAATCAAAGTATTAGAATTAATTATATTATCATTGAGAGAAATTAATAGCATCTATTTATTTTAAAAGTCCATAATTCACTAATAATTTATTTTGCTAAAAACAAATTTTATAAAATGCAGTTTCTAAATAAATTCCTAAGGATTTATTTCCTAAAATATGAAAATTCCAGGTAATAAAATTTATAGTAAAAGTTGGATATGCTATCAGTATTTCTGGCATTAAGAATTATATTGCTCATTTTTTATATAGTAGACATTTATTTGTCATTTCTAGATACCAAATACTTATTCCAGCTAGGCACTGGAAATACAAAGAAAATTAAATTTTTTTATAGCTTTAGGAGATTTCAGATTAGCAAATTTGCCTTCATCTTTAAAATCTGTCTGTATGATCTTATTTTCTATTTATATGTTACTAATTTTTTTTAGTATATTTTATGGTAGGTATTTTCCCAAAAATCCCAACAAAAATCCACAAACTTTTTTTTTGGGGGGGAAGGATATAAAATGCAATAAAATGCTTTAAAGGATTATAGATTACAAAATCAAATGCTTAGCATATAAATTTCTATATTTAATTGTTAATTCATTATTTGTGCTGCTTGAGCAGACGGTGTAGTGATTTGTTTATAAAAAGTATGTTGATCAATTTTGTGGAAAGTCTGGCATAAAATAAATTTTATGGCACTATAAACTGACAAGATTTAAAAAAATGAGTTGAAGGATAAACGTGAGAGCCTGCAAAGCTCCGACTAATAAAGTCTACCACTTGCACCACCATAGGAAGACAAATGTTGGAAGATACCAAGATTGCTGAGAAGGCTCACATCAGAGGGGCCTGCATGAGAGGAAAATCACTAAGAAAAACACATAGTTGACATAGCAGTTCATAGTCTTGTTTGGAGTTAGAAGAACAAAGATGATGCATTTCCATGTGATTGGAATTTATGGTGCAGTATAAACTAATGAATTTCAGATGTGTGTTTCTAGGTTCCTCATTCTGGGCAAAGTCAGATAAAGAATTATCTGTTACTATTAAAAGAGTTGGTTTACATTGCTTGCATTAAATAATGGTCAGGATCGAAAGAGCCTGGATAGACTGGAAGAGTAAATGAGAACTGGTAAAACTCAATACGGAGTCCGTCAAGGCTGTATATTGTCACCCTGCTTATTTAACTTCTATGCAGAGTACATCATGAGAATCACTGGGCTGGAAGAAGCACAAGCTAGAATCAAGATTGCTGGGAGAAATATAAAAACCTCAGATATGCAGATGATACCACCCTTATGGCAGAAAGTGAAGAGGAGCTAAAAAGCCTCTTGATGAAAGTAAAAATGGAGAGTGAAAAAGTTGGCCTAAAGCTCAATATTCAGAAAACTAAGATCATGGCATCCGGTCCCATCACTTCATGGGAAATAGATGGGGAAACAGTGGAAACAGTGTCAGACTTTATTTTTGGGGACTCCAAAATCACTGCAGATGGTGATTGCTGCCATGAAATTAAAAGACGCTTATTTCTTGGAAGAAAAGTTATGACCCACCTAGATAGTATATTCAAAAGCAGAGACATTACCGACTAAGGTCTGTCTAGTCAAGGCTATGGTTTTTCCAGTAGTCATGTATGGATGTGAGAGTTGGACTGTGAAGAAGGCTGAGTGCCGAAGAATTGATGCTTTTGAACTGTGGTATTGGAGAAGACTCTTGAGAGTCCCTTGGACTGCAAGGAGACCCAACCAGTCCATTCTGAAGGAGATCAGCCCTGGGATTTCTTTGGAAGGAATGATGCTAAAGCTGAAACTCCAGTTCTTTGGCCACCTCATGCAAAGAGTTGACTCACTGGAAAAGACTCTGATGCTGGGAGGGATTGAGGGCAGGAGGAGAAGGCGATCACAGAGGATGAGATGGCTGGATGGCATCACTGACTCAATGGACATGAGTCTGAGTGAACTCTGGGAGTTGGTGATGACAGGGAGGCCTGGCGTGCTGCGATTCATGGGGTCGCATAGAGTCGGACACGACTGAGCGACTGAACTGAACTGAATATGGAATCCTGAAATCAGTCTTAAAAACGACACATGAGAGTTGCCTGGTACGGTTGTTTTGTACTGGTTCTCCATGGCAGGATACCAGTTTCATTGGTTGCTGTTGCTACTGCTAAGTCACCTCAGTCGTGTCCGACTCTGTGCGACCCCATTGACGGTAGCCCACCAGGCTCCCCCGTCCCTGGGATTCTCCAGGCAAGAACACTGGAGTAGGTTGCCATTTCCTTCTCCAATGCATGAGAGTGAAAAGTGAAAGTGAAGTCGCTCAGTCTATCCAGACTCTTTCGATCCTGAACATCATTTAATGTAAGCAATGTTTTGATTGATCAATGCTTCTGACCTACCCACTGTTAAATATTTTGACTATCTTCTTTGCTGGGAACTATAAATGAAGATTTCTAATTATTATAAAATTATTGGTCATCTCTGGAACTCATTCTCCTTTAAGAGCTCCAAAAATATAGAGTACATACAATTCTTGGGCTCCAAAATCACTGTGGAGGGTGACTGCAGCCACAAAATTAAAAGACACTTGCTCCTTGGAAGAAAAGCTATGACAAACCTAGACAGAGTGTTAAAAAGCAGGGACATCACTTGCCATCAAATGTCCATATATTCAAAGGTATGCTTTTTCCAGTAGTCATGTATGGATGTGAGAGTTGGACTGTAAAGAAGGCTGAGTGCTGAAGAATTGATATGTTCGAATGCTGGAGAAGACTCTTGAGAGTCCTTTGGACAGCCAGGAGATAAAACCAGTCAATCCTAAATGAAATCAACCCTGAATACTCACTGGAAGGACTGATGCTGAAGCTGAAGCTCCAATACTTTGGCCACCTGATGTGAAGAGCCAACTCATTAGAAAAGACCCTGATACTGGGAAAGATTGAGGGCAGGAGGAGAAGGGGGCAACAGAGGACAAGATGGTTGGATGGCATCATCAACTCAATGGACATGAGTTTGAGCAAACTGTAGGAGGTAGTGAAGGACAGCGAAGCCTGGCATGCTGTATTTCAGGGGTCTAGGAGTCAGACATGACTTAGTGACTGAATAACAGCAACAAAAATAAACAGTAAATATAGTATCAGAGCAAATGGAAATGAATGTATATATTCTTGTCTTCCAATTGTATATGACTGAACAGTTAGATAAAAGCTTCTAAAAAAGGTCATATGATTTCAATTCAATGAACATGAGTTGCTCAGGCTCACTGGACATGAGTTTGAACAAGCTTTGGGAGATGATGAAGGGCCAGGAAGCCTGGCATGCTGCAGTGCAAGGTGCCACAGAGTCAGACAGGACTGAGCAACTGAACAACAGCAGTAGAATCTGGAACAAAAAAGATGAAAGTGGAATCATACTTCTAAGTGTATTTTCCCCAGCTCAGATTTAATCTGGAAAATTGTTTACAAGTATCTCTATTGACACACTGGGAGAGGCTAAAAGCTATGACATACAAGTATTTGGGTATTCAGGAAGGAAAGCATTAGTCGCTCAGTTGTGTCTGATTCTGTGACCCCATGGACTGTAGCCTCCAGGCTCCTCGGTCTGTGGAATTCTCCAGGCAAGAATATTAGACTGGGTTGCTGTTCCATTCTCCAGGGCATCTTCCAAACCTCGGGGTCTAAGCCAGGTCTCCTGCATTGCAGGTGGATTCTTTACCATCTGAGCCACTAGGGGAGGAAAAAGGAATAAGAAGATAGGTGTCAACTTGCAGTTACAAAATAATGAGTCATAGGATGAAATGTACAGCATGGAGAATATATTCAATAATAATGTAATTACTTTGTAAGGTGAGGAAGATGGTCAAAAGGTACAAACTTTGAGTTATTAAATAAATAAATAAATACTAAGGAAAAAAAAGAAGACATAGCAAAAATAAAACAGAACTATAAAAGATAAAATTTTCCCCTGTGAAATGTATATAAGAAAGAACTACTAACAATACTGTAAAATTTGAGCATGAGAAAGTGAGTTATTAATCACAGATACAATTCAAGGGGGAGTTAGATGAACATTGATTTATCTAGTGAAAAGGAAGAAATGTGTTAGAACTGAACAATGCGATTTCTCAGTTGTCATTCAAATCTGAAATTATTTCATTCACTAATTGGTTGAAGCAGTGAATCTCAACTGGGGGTAGTTTATCCCCTCCAGGAGAACATCTGGCAAGGCTAGAATACATTTTTGATTGTCACAAGTAGGGTGGTGCTAGTGGGTGCCGACTAAGGATGCTGTTAGATATCTTACATTGTGCAAGATGGTGTTCCACAACAAAGAACTACCCAGTTAAAAATGTGAATATGGCAGTATTGGTAAATACTAAAGCTAAATTAATAACGGTTTCCATCTAGTAAAATATAACCTATTCCCTGTTTATGGGATACTTAAGTCTCATAAATGTCAATTTAAAAACATATACTCTCAACTTACTGCTTTTGTAAGACAGTGAAGTTTCTCACATTTTCTAATTTATATCCAAATTTTGAGTTTCACTTTGTATCATATTTTTTCTCCTTTATGCCTTACTTGGCCTGTGTTCCTTATTTGTCCTGACTGTCCTGCTTTTAAGTTCGATTTTTACCATTCAGTTTTCCTATAAGTGAGAGTGATACCTTGCTTTCCCCAAAATGCTGGCCATATTCCAACTTGAGTAATTATATTTTACCTTTCAGGATTTTTCTTGTAGTTTTCTGAAATGTTGGGCAATTTGCTTATATATTTGAAGCATGTAATCTTAAGTAATGGCAACATTTCAAGTGACAGAAACAAAAATGAAGACCAATGCTTATGTGGTAAATCTACTGTCACTATTACTATTTTTTTCTTTTAATTTCTGAAGGATTAGGGGTTTTCTAAAATGGAGGAGTATTGGTAGCAGACTCATCATTTTTGTATATCATTCTTTGTCTATTTTATTGGATAATATTCTACTAAATTATATCAATTTAACAATGAATGTAGATTTTTTATGTGACAGATGTTGTAGGTACTTTGTAAACATTAATTTATTTAATCTTCATAATAAAACACGAGGTATAGGTATTATTACTATTTAATTTTATCAGTGATGCAATAAAGGCACAAAGAAATTAAATTAGTTGTCCAAAGCTATTCAGACAATAAGTTGGATAGCTGCTTTCAAACCCAGATAGTCTAGCTTCACAGTCCATACTTTTAAACAGTAAGCTAGGCTGCTTCTCTAGCACTTGGATCCCTGAGCCAGGACGATCCCCTGGAGAAGTGAATGGTGACCCACAACAGTATTCTCACTTGGGAAATTTCGTGGCCAGAAGAGCCATAATATATATTTCAAATATATACAATATATTCACAAATAGACATATATATACACACATATGTGTATATACATACACATTACTGTGAATAAAATATTTAGAATAGAATTGTATAAACTTCATATTATAATTATAAGCTTATTTTATTTTATTTATTTACTTTTTACTGGTAGGTTTTTTAAATATAAATTTATTTATTTTAATTGGAGGTTAATTACTTCACAATACTGTATTGGTTCTGCCATACATCAACATGAATCCACCACATGTATACACATGTTCCCCATCCTGAACCCCCCTCTCTCCCCCCTCCCTGTACTAAGCTTATTTTATATGTACAACAATCTTAGATGACAACCATAGTTACTATATGGTGCTACAATAATAGCTTCAGAGTAGTTAAAAAATCCTTCCCTCAAATGACACAACAAACCAGCAGAAGAGATGTGATGTGAACCCATAAGTCTGAGTCTAGTCCATAATCTGAAATGCCAGTTCCCTACTAAAGGTTTGTTAAAAGTCTTTCCCACATTGAGTAATTTTTCAGTATACAAACTTGAATTAGGTATTGTCCTTAGGCTTCACAAATTGCTTTCCAGTTTTCCACTCCACTTCAAGTACTGAGTATGAAAGCTGTGTGTAGTCAGGTTTCTTAGCCTTGTAGAATATATACCCTTCTTAAGTCAACTGAGGATATGTTTCATTTTTGGACATTATTCCCTGCCTCTGAATTCTAGGTAAAATTTCAACAGTGTAAATATATCTGCAAAATATTTTTAAAAATCATCCTCCTGTTTTAGCCACAGATTTTCTGTCTTGTTAGGTCGTCGGTGTTATCCCATTAATTGCCACTTCAGCAAAAACTGAAGGTCCTGTTTCTAAAACTTAAGATTTAAAATAGTGTTTTTAACTTTTTAATATAACAGTGTGTGTAGCACTGTTCTTCATAATAGGGAAAGTGAGACTCAGTATTAACAAGAAATGTAGCTAAGTCAATTATGTTATGCCAATAGGGTGGATTAGACTGCTATTGTTAAGATATTTATGAAGAATATCTAGTACCATGGGAAGCCTGCATATTACATTATTGCATAAAGTATAGTGACTACTCTTTAGAAATAAGCATAACAGAAAAGACTGAAAAAAATACATTGAAATATACTTTCTGAATATGATATTGAAAAAATGGTTATTTTTCTTTTTAAATCTTAATGTTTTATTTTCAGAGCTGAAACATTTTTGTCTTTAGTTGGTTAAGTCTTGAGATTAATTCTGCTTTTTCAAAATTATCAGAAAATACTTATTTGATTGTTTAAGGATAGAATCTATTTTGTTTTCTAAGTGCATTTATTTTTATGCAAAAGATCAAGTACACAATATTTAAATTTATTAAATAATTGTTGAGAAGTTGATATATGTACAAACTGTACTGTAGATTAAATAGTAGCAAGATATGGCCTCTGTTCTCTAGGAACTCAAAGAAAGATGTGAATGGCCACCTGATGTGAGGAGCCCACTCATTGGAAAAGACCCTGATGCTGGGAGAGTTAAGGGTAGAAGTAGAAGGGGACGACAGAGGATGAGATGTTTGGATGGCATCACCAATTCAACAGACATGAGTTTGCAAAAACTCTAGCAGATGGTGATGGGCAGGGACATCTCATGTGCTGCAGTCCATGGGGTCACAAAGAGTCAGACAGTATTGAGCTACTGAACAACAACAATACAATGGCTCAAGGACTCAATAGACTGTGCGAGCTTTACAGGAGAGGTACAAATAACAGACTATGGGAACTTAGGTAAACATAGTTGCAGACTATGGGATCTGAGGCACTTTCCATGAAGTATGGCATTCAGGGAGAACTTTAATGATGAGGACCTTGCATACAGAGAAGAGGATTTTTAAAAGTAACAAGGAAGCCAACTTAATCTAATTTCAAACTTTTCATATACCAAACTCCAAATGGCCACTTTTCAGTATCAACTAACTCTACACAACTCTTCTAAAGTCTTGGTATCATCTTATTTTGCTTTATATATGCTGTTTGAAAAATTGCTGCAGGGTTTCCCACTACTTGCCAGCCTGAGCGACAGGATAGGAACATAGTCCTCATATCCAAGGTCTATTCATTCCACAAGTCTTATTCCGTTACCTTGAATTTTTATTTGCTACTGAGGGACCCAAAAGGTGAAAGAGACCCTAAGTAGTGGTAATTTGTTTTTTTACAAAACACCTCATCCAGCGTTATTGTTGTTGCTCAGTTGCTCCGTCGTGTCCAACTCTTTATGACCCCATGGACTGCAGCACACCAGGAATCATTTTTCTTCATCTCCTGGAGTTTACTTAAACTCATCTCCACTGAGTTGGTGATGTCATCCAATTATCTCATTCTCTGTCATCCCCTACTCCTCCTGCCTTCAATCTTTTCCAGCATCAGCATCTTTTCTAATGAGACAGATCTTTGCATCAGGTGCCCAAAGTATTGGAGCTTCAGCTTCAGCATCAGATCTTCCAAAGAAGATCAACGAAACTCCTATTAGTCACTCAATTCCATTGATTTTCTTTGCTGTAAATTAGTAATCACAATAAGTGAAAATTCATCTTGCTATAACTCCAAAATTAGTTAGAGTTCAAGACAACATCTGCGTTTAAATGTGCCAGTTGTACTAAAAATGACCAACAATAACAGAATGTTTATTGGATGGATGAGCTAAAGAAGAATGCATTGTGGATATGGACTTGAGTTTTATTTTTGAACTGATTCCCTAAAATCTTCTTCTTCTAGAAATTCTACATAAGCATTTCTACCGAAATTGGTCTTTGACAAAATGGTTATTAGGAGAAGGGCTCTTAATTCTTCTTCTTATGAGTTATGTCTAAAGAAGTTTCCCTTGAAGATAAAATTGAAGAATAAAATGAACTGCTTAGGTTACTGATACCTGCCATCACCTAAATCTCAGAGTAGCGTACCCTAAATCTTCAAAGGCTCAGCTGACATTTTCATGTCATTTTTATTTCACCCAGACCAAATTTGAAAGTAGTTTGAGAGCAAATGCAGTTTAGTCATATTCCTATTTCTCTCAAAAAATACCATGGAATTGCAACAGTAATTCACACATCGTCTCTCAAAGTGTTTAAAACTTGAAGATAGTTCACCACCTAAACCTCTTGGCAGTTTTCACCAGCTTTTATTGCAGTCGCAGTCCTTTACACTTCTTTGCCGGATGTTCATTCTGTTCATATACTTAGTGCCTTGTCATTTTGACTGCTTCTGTCTAATGCTCTCTATCTTAAAATATACGGCTTGAAGGAAATTGGCTCCCGGCTCTTATCATAATAGCACAATTGGCAAGTCTCCATGTACCCTAAAGGGCCATAACACAGAGAATATCTGCATATTTAAGCTTACATGGTGGGAAACAAGGTACCTGCCATTGTTAGAACACAGCTCAGCTAGCTGGCAAGAGGATTGCCCACTCTGAAATGTTCTTGATATTGAATTACTTGATCTAATATATGGTTGAATTATCATTCTAAGAAATCAGAAAGTGTTATTATGGAAATGTTCTACACATTCACTTGATATACTTGTTTAAAACAAAATGATTCCCTTTGGTGTCATTTAGCAATGTTTATATTTATCTTTTCCTCATTTTTTTTACCCCTAGAAATTCATACACTACCTGAAATGCAATACTGTGCCATTTCATATACCGTGTTAGAACAGTTGTTTCCAAAAATACAGATGACAAGAAATATACAATAGTATGAAACATATATGATTATTGAAATGATCTCTATGAATACTTATGACATTAAAATGTGTAGAGCTTGCTGTATTTTGATTGCTGCTTTGCTCTACAGTGAAGTTCACTCACAGGAGAAAATTAAAAGAAAAATTTTCTGTAAGAAGAAAAGCTTTAAAACCTCAGTTTTTAAGATATAAGCTATTCTATCATTTATAAAACCACCACAACTTCTTCCATTTCCAACATCAGTAGAAACAAGACAGCCAAACCAAAAGAAACTGATTTCATAGTTGTTTTTCTCTGATTTGATTTCGTTTGTGGTTTTCATACCTATAATTTTGACAACTACAAGATTTAAAAATTGCAGGCACACACAAGAAATGTAACATCGAACATCAGTAAATGACAGTCTTGTGTTCATACATTTTTGCCATATCACTGGCTACCTGCTGTATTATAGACAATTGCAGAATTTTTAATATAGTAATAAGTCAACCATAGCTTTATTTTTAATATAGTAATAAGTCAATCATTTCTTTTGGACTTTGAAATGAAAACATCATGCTGGAGAAAACCTTCCAGCCCCTTCAATAAGAATTAATAAAAAATGAGGAATTCTGATATCCTTGTCAATGTTGGTTTTTAGGCTAAACAGCTATGCTAAATGCATTTTGAAAGCAAATTTACTGACCTAAACAAAAATATTTTTGAATCTCTCTGTTTATAATAAAATTCTGTCATATGATTTAGATAGCTAAAATAAAGAATGAAAAAGTTTTACTATAAATCTCAAAACTCTGAATGTATATGTAGCAGTTTTTGAGATACAGTTTCTTCGTTTCTTCCTATTATCTTTCTTTAATAGTCTTTTCTCTTTAGATCTGAAATTCAGAGCATGGAACCAGAAAGCAATTCACTGTGGTCTTGTTATGAGAATCAAAGGACTTACTTGCTGAAACCCAGAGGTAATATCGAGAAGTGAAACACTGGGCACTGATTTCAGCCTGTATAGCATATATCTTTGTGCAGTTTGTTTGTTATAAGTCTTACCTTATGAGGCAAATAAATCAGGACTGTGTGAGTTGGGCCTTTGGAGGAGAAACTAACTGAAATCTATTCAAATCCTCAGATCTGATTTGTACTGGAAGCATATGACAGAAGGGAAAAAAATCAGACATTGTAGATGAGAGTAGGACTGGAAATTAACAACTATAACTATGAGAACAATTTATTTTGATATTTTAGTGTTTAAATTTTATAGCGATAAATAAGTACAAACATAGAAAAAGGACTATACTTTTTTATTGACCTGAATACCAATCAAGGAAGATAAAATGCCTGTGAGTTTAAAATGAAAGTGGATTTAGTTTTGCTGATCACTGCTGGTAGTAAGCAACTGGCTAGATGTCTCAAATCTCACTTTCAAAAAGCCTGTTTTCTATTGGTGATGATAAATTTGTCCCTTGCTTATACTTATCAGTGGGTGTTCAGTTATTACAGCAGATTGGAAGTGATTCATTTCATTTATTGGTTATTTTCAAAATCAGAAAAGAATTTCACACTCTGTAGAGTGCTGTTTCAACCAAAAGTAAAGAATATTACAGCTTACGGGAGTGATAATTAAAGCCAAGAATAATCTGGAAGTCTCCTTGGCTCTACAGCTTGGGAGTGATCCTTTGCCATTGTGTACTTGTCTGGTTGAGGATGCTCTCAACCAGAATCAGCCTCCTGAATCAGGCTGAAATTGTGATTCAAATGGAGGGTGCTAAAATCATATTCTTAAGCTTTCACATGGAAAGTTAAAATATGCAAATGCATGTTGCAATGATGAAGGTAAGTGTATAAAAGTAAAATAATTTACAGGAAAAATAATGAAAGCCTATTTCAACTTATGATATAACATCTGATATACAAGCAAGTAACGAAAAAGATAATCAATAGATAAAACAGAATACACTCACAAAGAAAAATGCCTAGTATATTCCAAACATTGTGAAAACAATGCATAACAATGTTAAATACACAGTCTCTGGTTAGATGGATATTTATTTCATTTCCCTTATAAAGAAGTGAAACAGCCAGGCTCTGTGTTACTAAGAAGAAAACTACATGAGATATTCCCAATACATTTCAAAAAAAAAGGATAGCATTATCCAAAGAGTATGTGGGCAGAGGAGTCAGTGTGATGGTTTGGAAGGCTTTGGTCATAGAAATAAGAGAATTAGACTCTATCAAGAAGTTAACTCTGTCAACAGTTGATGCATTTTTGACCCTCATATATTCAAGCTCAAATTTCACACTTACATAAAGAAGGGATCAGAAATGTTCCCAGATGAAAGTACTTTATTTTATACTGTGCTACAGATTTGAAATACTTGTCTATGGGAATTGGGGTAGGAGGAGAGTAGATCGATTTATAAAACTTTGAGCAGATTGGATTATAAAAGTTATCTTGATAATTTCTAGGTCTCAAAAATGCAGCCTTTTAGAGAAACGTACATTGGGATTGACTAAGCTTCTATATAAATCCTTATTTTAAAACAACCACTTATGCAAATATGATATGCTACTTAAATATTATCATCTGAATGAATTAATATTAATATCAGTTCAGTTCAGTTCAGAGGCTTAGTCTTGTCCGACTCTTTGTGACCCCATGAACCCAGCATGCCAGGCCTCCCTGTCCATCACCAACTCCCAGAGTCCACCCAAACCCATGTCTATCGAGTCAGTGATGCCATCCAACCATCTCATCCTCCGTTGTCCCCTTCTCATCCTACCTCCAATCTTTCCCAGCATCAGAGTCTTTTCAAATGATGCAGCTCTTCTCATCAGGTGGCCAAAGTATTGGAGTTTCAGCTTCAACATCAGTCCCTCCAATGAACATCCAGGACTGATCTCCTTTAGGATGGACGGGTTGGATCTCCTTGCAGTCCAAGGGACTCTCAAGAGTCTTCTCCAACACTACAGTTCAAAAGCATCAATTCTTCAGTGCTCAGCCGCCTTTACAGTCCAACTGTCACAACCATACATGACCACTGGAAAAATCATAGCCCTGATTAGACGGACAATTGTTGGCAAAGTAACGTCTCTGCTTTTTAATATGCTGTCTAAGTTGGTCATCACTTTCCTTCCAAGAGCAAGAGTCTTTTAATTTCACGGCTACAGTCACCATCTGCAGTGATTTTGGAGCACAGAAAAATAAAGTCTGCCCCTGTTTCCACTGTTTCCCCATCCATTTGCCATGAAGAGATGGGACCAGATGCCATGATCTTTTCTGAATGTTGATCTTTAAGCCAACTTTTTCACTCTCCTCTTTCACTTTCAGCAAGAGGCTTTTTAGTTCCTCTTCACTTTCTGCCATAAGGGTGGTGTCATCTGCATATCTGAGGTTGTTGATATTTCTCCCAGCAATCTTAATTCCAGCTTGTGCTTCTTCCAGCCCAGCGTTTCTCATGATGTACTCTGCATAGAAGTAAAATAAGCAGGGTGACAATATACAGCCTTGGCATACTCCTTTTCCTATTTGGAAAGAGTCTGTTTTTCCATGTCTAGTTCGAACTGTTGCTTCCTGACCTGCATATAGGTTTCTCAAGAGGCAGGTCAGGTGGTCTGGCATTCCCATCTCTTTCAGAATTTTCCACAGTTCATTGTGATCCACACAGTCAAAGGCTTTGGCATAGTCAATAAAGCAGAAATAGGTGTTTTTCTAGAACTCTTTTGCTTTTTTGAAGATCCAGCAGATGTTGGCAATTCAATCTCTGATTACTCTGCCTTTTCTAAAACTAGCTGGACCATCTAGAAGTTCATGGTTCATGTATTGCTGGAGCCTGGCTTGGAGAATTTTAAACATTACTTTACTAGCGTGTGAGATGAGTGCAATTGTGTGGTAGTTTGAGCTTTCTTTGGGATTGGAATGAAAACTGACCTTTTCCAGTCCTGTGGCCACTGCCGAGTTTTCAAAATGTGCTGGCATATTGCGTGCAGCACTTTCCCAGTATCATCTTTCAGGATTTGAAAAAGCTCAACTGGAATTCCATCACCTCCACTAGCTTTGTTCATAGTAATGCTTCCTAAGGCCCACTTGACTTCACTTTCCAAGATGTCTGGCTCTAGATTAGTGATCAGATCATCATGATTATCTGGGTCGTGAAGATCTTTTTTGTACAATTCTTCTTTGTATTCTTGCCACCTCTTCTTAATATCTCCTGCTTCTGTTAGGTCCTTATCATTTCTGTCCTTTATTGAGCCCATCTTTGCATGAAATGTTCCCTAGGTATCTCTAATTTTCTTAAAGAGATCTCTAATCTTTCACATTCTATTGTTTTCTTCTATTTCTTTGCATTGATTACTGAGGAGCGCTTTCTTATCTCTTCTTGCTATTCTTTGGAACTTTGCACTCAAATGGGTGTATCCTTCCTTTTCTCCTTTGCTTTTCACTTCCCTTTTTTCACAGCTATTTCTAAGCCCTCCTCAGACAGCCATTTTGCTTTTTTGCATTTCTTTTTCTTGGGAATTGTCTTGATTCTTGTCTCCTGTACAATGTGAAGAACCCCCATCCATAGTTCATCAGGCACTGTCTATCAGATTTTAAAATTTTCCCTTAAATCTATTTCTCATTTCTACTGTATAGTCATAATGGATTTGATGTTGGTCGTACCTGAATAGTCTAGTGGTTTTCTCCACTTTCTTCAATTTCAGTCTAAATTTGGCAATAAGGAGTTCATGATCTGAGCCACAGTCAGCTCCCGGTCTTATTTTTGCTGACTGTATAGAGTGTCTCCCTCTTTGGCTGCAAAGAATATAATCAATCTGATTTTGGTGTCTACCATCTGGTGATGTTCATGTATAGTCTTCTCTTGTGTTGATGGAAGAGGGTGTTTGCTGTGACCAGTGCGTTCTCTTGGTAATACTTTATTAGACTTTCCTCTGTTTCATTCTGTACTCCAAGGCCAAATTTGCCTGTTACTCCCGGTGTTTCTTGAGTTCTTACTTTTGCATTGCAGTCCCCTATCTTTTTTGAGTGTTAGTTCTAGAAGGTCTTATAGGTCTTCATAGAACTGTCCAACTTCAGCTTCTTCAGGATTACTGATCGGGGCATAGACTTGGATTTCCATGATATTGAATGGTTTGCCTTGGAAATGAACAGAGATCATTCTGTCGTTTTTGAGACTGCATCCAAGTACTGCATTTCAGACTCTTTTGTTGACTATGATGGCTACTCCATTTCTTCTAAGATATTTCTGCCCATAGTAATATTAATATAGTGAGGTTCAAATTCAATATCCATGATAACTATCTATTCAAGTTTTGGAAAGTCACTTAACTTAATTTCTCAAAGTCACTAATTGAGATATTAAGCCTCAATTTCTATTTTGGTAAATGAACATCATAATAATAATCATCATAATTTCTAAGGCAAAGGATGGTTATAATCATTATGCTATTTAGTAGTTATAACAAGACCATGTAATGCTGTTACACTGAACATTATCTTTTCATAAACATTTTTAAAATTGTGTAAAAAAACCTCACTTAAATAACCATACCAATGTATTTATCATGTAGTTGTGACTTATTATTTCATTTATTTATTAATCTGAAAAGCATCAATTGTAGATTTATATGCCAATCATCGCCCTAGCGTATTGAGATATTAAAATAGATAAAAATATAGTACCATTTTTTATTATTTACCATAAACCTCAGTTCAGTTCAGTCACTTAGTTGTGTCCGACTCTTGTGACCCCATGGACTGCACCACATGAGGTGTCCCTGTCCCTCACCAACTCCCAGAGCTTACCCAAACTCATGTCCATTGAGTCGGTAATGACATCCAACCATCTCACCCTCTGTCGTCCCCTTCTCCTCCTGCCTTCAATCTTTCACAGTATCAGGGTATTTTCCAATGAGTCATCTCTTTGCATCAGGTGGCCAAAGTATTGGAGTTTCAGCTTCAGCATCAGTCCTTCCAAAGAATATTCAGGACTGATTTCCTTTAGGATGGACTGGTTGGATCTCCTTGCAGTCCAAGGGACTCTGAAGAGTCTTCTCCAACACCACAGTTCCAAAGCATCAATTCTTTGACACTAGGCTTTCTTTATAGCCCAACTCTCACATCCATAAGACTAGATGATCATAATTCAGAGAGCCCACTTGAAGCTTAAAGTAGATGAAAACTTATTTCTCTCTTGTGTAATAATTAGAAGCAGAAAGATCTGTTCAACATAGCTTTTCAGAAACCAGGTTCTTTTCACCTCTTCTCACCATCCCTGACTACATTGTCACAGCTAGGTAGCCACCACTAGATTGAAGTTGTTCAGAAGTAAAAAGAGATCACGGAAGAGGAAGGTCCACTCTCTTAAGGGGCCTGGAGTGAAGAGCACATTTTGTGTCTTCTTACCTGCATCTGTGAAAACTTAGTAAACATGACAACTCTAATTGCAAGGGAGGCTGAAAATGTAATATAGATAGACAGCCAAGTTTCTACCTATTTTCAAGGAAGATAGGGAAAAGGGATTTTGTTTGACAGCTAGCAGTCTTTAATAAATAGCCTCCTGAAACTCACTGTCTGCTGGAGGAGAATGATATTACGATGCAGTGTGAAACAACTAATACAATTATATGTACCTGCTAATTAAAGAAGGTCAGAAACAGCCTGAATCATCAAAGTGTCTTATTAAATCTCAATTTCTCTAAATTTGGTGCTGGCCCAATGTTAAACTTTGATAATGTTTTCACCAGTGTGCAGTGAGGTAATGAAAATAAAAGTGATGAAATAAGCTCTCACAAATGTAAGCTATGTGTATTAAAGACCTATTTTTATTTTAAATTTATATCTTCTATTTTTTTGCTGTTAAAATGTCCTTTCAGGAAATGATGAGGTCATAAACCAACTTTGTTTGCTTTTGAACATCTTTAACTTTCACTCTCCCCTTTCTACTAACATTCCCCCTTGACCAAAGTGCATTTGTATCCTGAGTTTTAAACTATGAAATACATGGAAGATACAATTTCTGTGCATGTCTAAGAACCACTTGTTTTTTCAGTATCATTTTATAAGATTTTCTATTGTTGACTTGTTTGAAGGAAGTATATGTTTAGCACAATATCATTTGAAAATATAGTTTTAAAAACATAATATTGTGGCTTTCACAAACATAAAATAAATAAGCATATAAAATAACCATTGCCAACAATTTAATTGATTAAGTAATGAGGAGGCCAATAGAATGCTGAAACCAATTCAATGGAGCATTTAAAGAACACACATGTTTGGGCAATACAGAATGCTGAAATGAGTTTATAAGTATATGCAAATGTAGTTAATATCCACAAGGCAATGATCAGTTGCATCTCTAACCAGAGACAATAAAATCTATTTGTATTTCTATAGATAAGGATAATTTGTATGGCATTTCTATAGTATGTAAGACTGAAAATAGCTTAAAAGTCAATGGAAAATGGAAATAACTCAGAAGAGCACTCTGGACAGGACACTAGTGATTAGTCTTGCACATTTACAAGTTATTCACAATATTGCTTGACAATATCATAGAGTTTTAATGCTCCCCCCCAATTTTGATATATCTTTTCTCAGGTCAAAATTTAATAATGTAAACGTATTGTGAGAGACAGCAAAAGAGACACAGATGTATAGAACAGTCTTTTGGACTCTGTGGGAGAGGGAGAGGAAGGGATGATTTGGGAGAATGGCATTGAAACATGTATACTATCATATACGAAATGAGTCGCCAGCCAGGTTCGATGCATGATACTGGATCTTGGGGCTGGTGCACTGGGATGACCCAGAGGGATGGTATGGGGAGTGGGGAGGGAGGCGGGTACAGGATGGGGAAAACGTGTATACCTGTGGCGGATACATGTTGATGTATGGCAAAACCGATACAATATTGTAAAGTAATTAGCCTCCAATTAAAATAAATACATTTATTAAAAAATTTGAATCCCTGTTTTAGAAGTAATAAACTATATGTTGTTTATTACAATATTCAGTATATTATTGCTGCCCACAATTATTATTAGTGTTTTTCTTAAACATACACATTTTTTTTTTGTTAGAGTAAGACTAGATGGTATGATTCAGTAACCAATCAATACAAAGCTTGTGAAATAGCATTTTTATGAGAAACAAGCTTACTTTTGAAAACAAAAACCTAGTATTGAGAGGCGTTATTTCCAATTTTGCAAGTATCTTAAGGTATGCCTTAGTACCAGTCTGGTTCTTATATCATCTTCTATTTTATTGTTTCTTGGACTATATGAAGATAGTTAAAAAACAGAGGATTGTTGGCACCCTGAAAAAGTCCTGGGACTGTCCCCACTGGTGTAATTGAACCTCATTTTTAGAACTGCAGCACTAAGTCATAAACTCACACTTTTCTAGACAACACTAGCTTTTGTCTTCATGTCACCTAAAGATCCTCCTTCCTATTTTGCTGAAGTTACCTCTGCCTGTTTCCATATTCTCTTGCTCCTCCCCCTTTTCTTCAGATGAAGTGTCTGTACTCCTTAATAATGGCAGCAAGTTTGCTTTGGCCTTTATTTTCAAATTGGGTGATTACTCAAGAACACTGCTTTAGCAGTTTTCCTCTCTATGTCTAGCATCATCAATTATTTCCTCTGATACCTTACTCTCATCAACTTATAATCACAGTGTGATCTTCAAATATTTAAAATAAAATGAAATAAGTCTCTCAAATAAGTATCTACTTATTGTTCTATTTCTGCTAATTCTTAGAGCAAAGAGTGTAACGTGTAAAACTTGCTTATATCCACTACCTCCAATTCCTCTTTTATTCCCACATGAATCTTCTACAATAAATCATATCCTCCTACTTCTCCACACAAATGTTGTGGTCAATGGTGAGCTTCACTTGGCTAAATTTGATGTTAATTCTCCATATTCATCTTACTTGATTTAGAAACAATCTCTTATGGTTGGTCCCAGCAACCCCTTCAATCATTTTCTTCAGTTGGCTTTCAGGACTCCCTTCCAGTAATTTTCTTCATTGCCACTTACCCCTAGTTTCTTTATTGACTCTGCTCATCTCTCCTACTTTTATATTTAGAGGGTTTCAAAGAAATATCAGTTCTTAGATTTCTTTTGTTCTGAATTTATATTCATGCTCCTGATAATGTCAAATTTTCCTCTGAACCTCAGAATAAAAGATTCAAATACAATCCACAAATCTAAATTGCATTGTCTACAAATTTAGCATATCAAAATCATACTAATAGTTCCATCTTTAACTTATTCTTTTTTATTTTCCTCATTTTGACGAATGACTGTCTGTTTTCCAGCAGCTACTGCTGCTGCTGCTAAATTGCAGTCGTCTCTGACTCTGTGAAACACCATAGATGCCAGCCCACCAGGCTCCCCCATCCCTGGGATTCTCCAGGCAAGAACACTGGAGTGGGTTGCCATTGCCTTCTCCAATGTAGGAAAGTGAAAAGTGAAAGTGAAGTCGCTCAGTCATGTCTGACTCTTAGCGATCCCACATACTACAGCCCACCAGGTTCCTCTGTCCATGGGATTGTCCAGGCAATTGTAACCACTCAATTGCTAAACCCATTGTTTAGTCTCCTAATCAGGCTAAACTCTTAGTTTCATCCTTGGCCTTTCTTTTTTATTATGCTCCTTTTCCAACCACCCAACTCACTTTCCTTCCATGTCCTCCTCCAAAGCTACTCGTCTAGCTTTAGGGCACCATTATATATACTTAATAATACTGTTGGGATTATTTTTTTAGTGTTCTAACTGATCTTCTACCTTCTGTACTTGTCCCCCTATGCTGGGCAAGATTGAAGGCAGGAGGAGAAGGGGATGACAGAGGAGGAGATGGTTGGATGGCATCACTGAATCGATGGACGTGAGTCTGAACAAGCTCCAGGAATTGATGGACAGGGAAGCCTGGCATGCTGCAGTCCATGGGGTCTCAAAGAGTCAGACACGCCTGAGTGAATGAACTGAACTGAACTCTAGTTTCAAAATAGTAGATATGTAACTGAACATCATCTTTCTTCTCACTGAGGAATCCTCTAATATTTTCTGATCCCATGGAGATTAAAAGCTAAAGTCCCGCTGAAACCCTCAAGGCTCTCAGAGTTCAGCTCCTCCTATAACACTCTGGTCTCATTTCCTACTGCTCCCTTACCCTTCCTCTGTGCCAGTCTTCTGGCTCCTTGACATTCTGGTGCACACCAACTGCCTGGATTGCCCTACTCTCAGATCTCTGTATGAGTTACCTTGCCCTTTTCAGGTCTTGGATCAAAGGTCATCTCATTGGGACCTCTATTTAAAATTACAGCTTCTTTCACAGTTAGTACTACTCACTGTATTATTTTTCTCCCTATTATTTACTATCAACTATCATTTTTTTGAAGTATAGTTGATAATTTACAATATCACAGTTTCAAGTGTATAATATATAGTGATTCCACTTTTTTGTAGATTGTATTCCATTACGTTATAATTCCCTGGGCTGTACAGTAAGTCTTGTTGCTTTTCTCTTTTATGTATAGTGGTTTGTATCTGTCAATCGCATTCCTCTAACCAGTTCCTTCCACTTTTCCTTGCCCCTTTGGTAAATGTGTTTGTCTTTTATGTTTGTGATTCTGTTTCTATTTTGTCCATACATTCATTTGTATTATTTTGTAGTGTCCATATGTAAGTAGAACTATATCATAGAGTATTTGTCTTCCTCTCTGTTATTCCACTAAGTATAATATTTTCTCTAACTCCTTCCACATTGCTGCAAATGGCAGTATTTCATTAGATTTTTTATGGCTGGGCAACATACCTATCAGAGAAGGCAATGGCACCCCACTCCAGTACTCTCGCCTGGAAAATCTCATGGACGGAGGAGCCTGGTGGGCTGCAGTCCATGGGGTTGCGAAGAGTCGGACACGACTGAGAGACTTCACTTTCACTTTTCACTTTCCTGAATTGGAGAAGGCAATGGCAACCCACTCTAATGTTCTTGCCTGGAGAATCCCAGGGATGGGGGAGCCTGGTGGGCTGCCGTCTATGGGGTCGCATAGAGTCAAACACGACTGAAGCGACTTAGCAGCAGCAGCAGCAACATATTTATATCTATTTTCTAGAGCTTCCCAGGTGGTTCAGTGGCAAAGAACCATCCTGCCAATGGAGCAGATGAAAGAGATGCAGGTTGGATCCCTGGGTCAAGAAAATCCCCTGGAGTAAGAAATGGCAATCCACTCAGATATTCTTGGCTGGAAAATTCCATAGACAGAGGAGCTTGGCAGGCTGCAGTCCATGAGGCTGCAAAGAGTCAGACATGACTGTGTGATGCACACACGTACCTCTGTGTTCTACATCTGCCTATGTAGATGGATAGAGACGTAGTGCATTATATTAACCCAACAGTCCATTGATGGGTAGTTGGGTGGCTTCCATGTCTTGGCTATCAAATTGGTGAACCGTGCTGCTACACACACTGGAGTGAGTGTATCTTTTTGAAGTGAAAGTAAAAGTGAAAATCACTCAATCATGTCTGACTCTTTGCAACCCTATGGACTATAGCCCACCAGGCTCCTGTCGCCATGAAATTCTCCAGATAAGAATACCGGAGTAGGTTGCCATTCTCCTCTCCAGGGGACCTTCCAGACCCACAGATTGAACCTGGGTCTTCTGCTTTGCAGGCAGATTCTTTATAGTCTTAGCCACAAGGGAAGCCCCATCTTTTTGAATTAGTGTTTTTATTTTTTCTAGATGTATATCCAGGAGTGGGATTGCAAGATGTTGAGTAGATATGTTGAATATTTTTTTAAGGGCTTCCCTGGTGGCTCAGAGGGTAAATCATGTGCCTGCAATGCAGGACACCCGGGTTTGATCACTGGGTCGAGAAGATCCCTTGGAGAAGGAAATGGCAACTCACTCCAGTATTCTTGCCTGGAGAATCCCATGGATGGAGGAGCCTGGTAGGCTACAGTCCATGGGGTCACAAAGAGTGAGGCACGACTGAATGATTTCACTTTCTGGCCATCTTCATGTCTTCTTTGGAGAAATGTCTATTTAGGTCTACCCATTTTTTGACTGAGTTCCTTGTTTTCTTGATATTGAGTTTCATGAGCTATTTGTATGCTTTGGAGATTAATCACTTGCTGGTTGCTTCATCTGCAAATATTTTCTCCCATTCTATGGGTTGTCTTTTCATTTTGTTTATGGTTTCCTTTGCTGTGAAAAGGGAGTTTATTTAGGTCCCACTTGTATATTTTTGTTTTTATTTCCATTACTCTAGAGGATGGATAGAAAAAGATATTCCTTCAATTTATGTCAAAGAGTATTCTACCTATATTTTCCTCAAAGTTTTATAATATCTGATTTTACATTCATGTCTCTAATCCATTTTGTTTATTTTTTATGTGTACACAGTGCTGTATTAAAACAGATAACCAACAAGAACCTATGTATAGTACAGGGAACTCTATTCAATACCTTGCAATAGCATAAATTGGAAAATAATTTGAAAAAATAGATGCATTTATATGTATAATGGAATCATTTTTCTATACACCTGAAACGAACACATTGCTAATCAATTATACTCCAATAAAATTTTTAAAAAGCCAAAAAAATAAAATTAATGAATTAAATTAATCTAAAAAGAACAACAGGAACAACAAAACAATCCAGAAATAACTAAGGGAGGTCTTAACCAGAATACAAATAAAAGTTAATATTATTTGTTGCAGTAGCAACAAAGATAGTAACAAGAAATGTATAGATTTGATTAACAAAAAAGACAGTCTGGTTCATTAAGGACTCATAAAATAGACAAGTAATTGGCAATTCACAGAGAGAAGAATCACACATAAATATTAGAAATGAGAAAGTGAATGTTCTATAGAAATAGCAGAAATTTTAAAAATTAAATATTAATGTGATATGCAAGTATAAACCAAAAGTTTATAAATTTTATATTGAAGTATGGTTTTAACTTAGGCATGCAAGAGATAAAGGAAATAAATTAAAAGGTATGAATGCTGTCAAAGAAAACAAGAATGTACCCTGAGAGCTATTCTGGAGTCAGAGGGGTAGAAATGCCAAAGGAGAATGTTCATCAGTGTGTACTGTTGGGGAAAATTCAAGTAGGCAAGGGTTCCATAAATGAATAGATTTGGCCATTTGTAGTTGATTGCAACACCGAATATCCCTTTGTGGTGTCAGTAATGGTGGGTTTCTGAGGGTTTACAAACTTGAACCTAAGTAGACCCTTGCTGTACCTTAGAAGGAATTACCCTACAAAACGTGTGGCCTTAATGCATGGAGGTGTATGGCAGTAACCCAAAATTTAGAAACAATGCTTTATATTTAAAAATAAATAAAAATGCTATATATTAATAGGTATTAAAAAAAATTATTTCTTTGGCTGTGCTGGGTCTTTGTTGCTGCATGGATTTTTCTCTCTAGTTGTCGCGAGCAGGGGCTGCTCTCTAGTTGCAGTGCTCAGGCTTCTGACGGCAGGGGCTTCTCTTGTTTCGAAGTGTAGGCTCTAGGGCTTCAATAGGTGTGGCACGTGGGCTCAGTAGTTGCAGATCCCGGACTCTAGAGCAAAGCCTCAGGAGTGGTGGTGCAGGGGTTTAGTTCCTCCAGGGCATGTGGGATCTTCCTGGACCACAGATCGAATCTGTGTCTCTTGTTGATTCTTTGCCTCTGATTCACCAGTGAAGACCTGCTATACATTTTATATCAATCTAGGTTAAAGAATAAAATGCTAATGAAGTATCTCATAAACACATAGAACATGCAAAAGATTCACACCTGAGTATCCATCCTGCATACATTCTAATAATATCCACTCTTCTGATTCCCAGAAATACACTTGTGGGCATTATATTTCTTATCAACGTACAGGGACAATATCAAGCCTAATAAATATATGTATTATTTTCAGTTCACCAAAAATTAACATCTCAAAAAATATTAACATCTCAAATAATATTAACATCTCTTCTGAAAGTATAAATTCAGTGACAGTGTCAAAAACTCTTTAAAAATGAGATATAACTACTCTATTTTAAAAGTTCTATTATACTTCAAATATTTCCAATCCTTATTATCAATTTCATTTTCAGCTGTTTCTTCATCTTCAATACCTATTGTTTTTTCAGATTCATAAAATTGTGCTGCAAAATGCACCTTTATTTTAAATAAATAGTTGAAGGTCAAATTATTTTAGAATTAATGTTACCCTAAATCAAAAATTTATAGAAACAAATTCCAAGCATTAGAAATATAATTACTTTTTGACAAATAATTGACACATTGTATTGTATTGAGTTCACATGTGTGAATACAAATCACACTGGAAGAGAGAATTCTTTTTTTTTTTTTTTTGAGAGAATTCTTAATTAGACTTTTTATTTTACTAGATCATTTCCCCTAGAAATCACCTGTGACTGGTACAATCTCATCCTCTTGGGAATTCCACTACAAAGTCTTTTTAATTTTCATTTTTCATTATACCTAGAGGAATGTAGAGGACTCTTTCTATTACCTATATCTATTCCCTAGATATCTCCACTGTCCACGGGATTCCCCAGGCAAGAATATTGGAGTGGGTTGCCATTTCCTTCTCCAGGGGATCTTCCCAACCCAGGGACTGAACCCAGGTCTCCTGCATTGCAGGCAGACGCTTTAACCTCTGAACCACCAGGGCAGCCCAAGATATCTAACATAAGTAGCTTCAATCTTTTAGGACTTGTGCTATTCATGTAGCTTATAGTATCATCATGCTAGCTTCCTAAAATGATATATTTGGGTTATTTCAGAAGAAGAGTTCAAAGTTAAGATGAATTAGATTATAAAGAATACCAAAAAAATTGCAAGACAATGAAACTGACATTCAATATAAACTAGGATCTAATAGGAAATCTAGTAGTTGGACAGCAGTTCTCGTAATCTAGCAGCATTTCTGGTAGTTGGCCTTAAAGGATGAAATTTCATCAGATGTTACTGAGATGGGGAAGGCATCTCATGTGTTAAGAAGTATTGGACTGCTATACTGACTCAATCCTGAAGAACTTTGTTTCATTTTGTTGTTGGTGCATAACAAATCAGGCTTTCCTGGTGGCTCAAATGGTAAAGAATTTGCCTGCAATGCCAGAAAAATGTGAGTTCAATCCCTGGTTCAGGAAGATCGTTTGGAGAAGGGAATGGCTACCCACTCCAGAGTTATTCATGGGTTTCCCAGGTGGTGCTAGTGGTAAAGTGCCATAACAAATTATTCCCCCAAAATCCATTAATTTAGACCAGGGATACCCAACCCCTAGACCCTTAAGAACCAGACCACACAGCAGGAGGTGAGCAGCAGGCAAAGAGAGCAAAGCTTCATCTGTTGCTCTCCATCGCTCGCATTACTACCTGAACCATCTCCCCTTCTTTAATGGAACAATTGTCTACCACAAAATTGTTCTGGTGACAAAAATTTGAGGCCACTCATTTAAACAACAAGCCTCTGTCTGGCTTGTCGTTTTTGTCTTTGACTCCTCTAGGCAGTTCTACCATCAGGGCCAGACTTGGCTGACCTCACTTGAGCTCACCCCGGCATCTGTGGTCAGCTAATAGTTTGGTTGGTTGGGGCTGGCCTAGAGTGGCCTCACGCACATTTAATCCTAGGTCAGCTGTCAGATGGGACAATACAGATGACTAGGTTAGCTGTTTTGCAGCATCTTGTAGGCTATTCATATGATGATATCAGGATATAGAGAGAACAGAAACATGCAAGGTCTCTTGAAACCTGGATTTTAAATTGGCAAACTGTCACTTCTAGGACATTCTATTTGACAAAGTAAATCTCAAGGCGGAAAATAGTATTTACATCTTGATGAAAGGAGTGTCAGAATCACACAGAAAAAGGTGTGAAGCCAGAGGGTGAACATTTGCAACCACGCAGCAATCATTGTATCACAGATAAGGAACTGCAAATTAAGTTTTGTGATGTGGTTGAGTAATGAAAAGTTGTTCCACCCTTCCTTATGTAGAAATACGCATGCTTAGAATTGTTATTGAGATTGTGCATGTGCGCTCATTTGTGTGCAAACTTTTGGTGACTCTGTGGAGCGTAGCCACCAGGCTCCTCTATCCATGGGATTTTCCCAGGCCAGAATATTGGAGTGGATGGACATTTCCTTCCCCAGGGTCCTTCCTGAACAAGGGATCGAATGCGGGTCCCCTGCCTCTCCTGCACCGGCAGGCAGATTCTTTACCAGTGAGCCACCTGAGAAGCCTCTATTGAGATTGTAGAGTAGGAAAAAAAACCTTTCCTCTATTCCCCTGAGCTCTTTTGGATGGACTAAGAATCATGCTGACATGCATAATGGGAGAAAGTAAAACTACATAAATATGAGGGTTCCATAATAATATGAAACCCAAAGACAAGTTGGGCAATTGAAGCTTATATGCCATTTGAGAGAAGGAGAAGTGGGTAGGGGTTTGGGACTTCAAAGAGAAGGAAGTCAGTTGACATGGTAATAATAATAATAACAAACTGTTTAGTAAACACATATCTACTATGCCATGCAGAGACAAAAGAACAAAGAGAGGACTTTGGTCTTCAGGCCATGCAGAATTCTGCCTATCATACCTAGTCCATATTCTTTGTAGATATCCTTAGTGATACAGGTCTTCCTGGGTCAGACCTTTTTTCTAAATTATTTTGGATAGTTAAGACAGAGTTTAAAAAAAAAGAAAACTTACACAGTCTTCTGTTTCTTATATATCATCAGCTTAAAATAATGCTAATGTCAAAGAGAAACATTTTGGAAGTGGCAAATTTTGCTTCACTATAAGATTAACATAGATTGAAAATGGGGATAAACTGAAGGTGTGAAAAGTATTAGCTATATTCAAATATTCATTAATACGATAATGAAATCTTGAATTTAATTTGTACTTAAACTAAATAGAAAAGCTGAGGTGTAAAAGTATAATTGACCTTGAGACTTCCACATAAGAAGAGGAAATAAAATCACTTCTGTGCTCTTGCCCCTAGGGTTTGTGCAGACGTTCCAAACATAGTGGTCAAAAAGAAAGAATATAGTTTTAAACAAAATGTAGTGAGACTGGATCACACAGCATTTGATTTTTTTCCCCTTTGATGTGAGGAAAAAATGGAATTCCTACTAGAAATCATCATAACCAGTTAGTAACATAGCACTGGAATTCATTTACAAGGAGTACCGTCCTCCTACAAACTTACATTTACTCATATTTCCTTGCCTTTGATGCTTTAACTCTGCATGGGAAATTCATACCTTCTATTTGTGAGCTTTTCAATCAGTCTTCTTCAGGATATGCTCCTGAAGACTTTCAAAATTATATTATCCTCTGCAAGGAAACTATAAACCTGTTCATAGATTAAGGAAGAGCTAAAATATTCTCAAAACGTATAGAATTTTCTTCTGCTAGAATTCCTCCATTTTTAAACAATTTTTAAATAACTACGTTTAGAGCCAATAAACCTCTTTCTTTTTATTAAGCTGTACTACTTCTGTAAGCACTGTGTCTTTTATCTATTGATGTCTTGAAATAAGCATTTTTTCCTTGAATTAGCTCATGCTTACCTTAATTTATTTACTATCTTCTTAAAGAACCCTAAATTCAGTTTTCCTTAAGTATTTGATCATGTTCAAAAATAGTACCTATCATTTATTGAGTGGTTTATGTTACAAGGATATTATGAGTTAAATTGTGGACACTTTAAATCCATATCTTATAGTCCTAACAACTAGTACCTGAGAAAGTGACCTTATTTGGAAATAGGGTTGTTGCAGATATAAGGATAAGGATATGTTAGGATAAGGTTATTAAGATGGGCCCTTGTCCAACATAACTGTGCTCTTATAAAAATAAAATAGGATACCGAGAGAATGTCATGTAAAGATGAAGACAGAGATCTATGTGCCAAGGAATAATAAAAATTTCCAGAAAACCAGCAGAATCTAGGGGAGAGGAATGGAACAGATTTTCTCTCATCACCCTCATAAGGGATTGTCTTTACAACTATAACATATAACTATATAACATATATAAGTATAATCCTGCTTAGTGTCCAGCTTGCTGCACTGCAAATTTAAGCCTCTGGAATGCAACATGTACTATTTTCATAGCCTCCAGCCTGCCAGCCGGTCTTAAAGATTTTGTCTGTGCCAGCCCTTAGCATTGTGTAAGCAATTCCTCAAAATAATTATCTCTCTTTAATAGAAAGGTAGATAGACAGATAGACATGGATATGCTAGATAGATAAGAAGCTATCTATCAATCGATCTGTCTATGTCTATAGTTGTTGTTGCTGTTTACTCACTAAGTCATATCTGATTCTTTGCAACCACATGGACTACAACCTGCCAGGCTCCTCTGTCCAAGGGATTTCCCAAGCTAGAATACTGGAGTGAGTTGCCATTTCTTTTTCCAATGTCTATAGAGATAGATCTTATTGCTTCTGTTTCTCGAAAGAACCCAGAGTAATACAAAGAACTTATGCAACAGCCTAATACAGAAGTCACAATTGCTCTCATTTTACATATAATACTACTGATAAATTCAGTAATTTGCCCAAGGTCACACAGTTCACAAGTGACCAAAAAAGAGTCAAACTCAAGTCTCTGAGTCTATACCCATTATTTTAGATATTGTGGTATTCAGTAACATCATGATTCAAATCATTCTGTTTTTTCATGCAACTTGAGGGAGAATATTTCCCTGTTATTCTTTTAGAATATTGAGAAAAAACTGTAATTGCATCTTTCAGAACATTACTTGCACTTCCACTAATGTAAAAGTTGAGAAAGTATAGTACTTTGTAATATATTTCAGACATTCGGTCAAATCACTAAGATCATTAAAGTTAGCCCTACTGTGAACTCCCACCTGATCCCAACATGTACAAAGACATGCTCATTGAAAATGTAGGGATTAATCAGAACCTCATTTCAGAAATTCTGTAGACTAGCCACATGCCTCCAGGTGATCCTGCATAACTTTAGTATTTCTGTCTCTTACATTCAATTTGGAAATAGTCTTATTTCATATGTCTAAAAATATAAATTTATGGTCTTTACTGCTTTTAGTATCTGCAAAATAACATTATAGCAACACATTGGCCTTCCAGGGCTAATTTATGTAGAAATGCTTGAGGAAGGTCTTCTGAAGATGACTGGCAAAAATTTTAGATCACAAGATGATATTACTGTCGTAAGAGTAAATCACTGGAGCATTCACAAGTGATAGACTGGTACTAATGGCAATTTGCAAGAAACATTAAAATAGATATTTGAAATATTCAAAGTAAGTTATGAAATATTCAAGGGTTAAAATGAAGAACTAAATCCATAACACAAGAAGAGAGTACTTTGAAAATGGCTGCTTTAAAAAACAACAAAATAGATTTTATTAGCTGAGCAAACAGAATTTAAAGCAAAATATATAAAATGAAAAACAATTACATCTTGATATTTTTGAGGTTTCTCTTCAATATAACTGGTAGAAAAGCTCCAGGATTCTGAATATGTAATTGTGCACATATGCATGTGTGTTTGAAAATTATGGTTTTAGTAGCATGGTTTAGTTGAAGAAGTGAAGTGAAGTCGCTCAGTCGTGTCTGACTCTTTGCGACCCCATGGACTGTAGCCTACCACGCTCCTCCATCCATGGGATTTTCCAGGCAAGTGTACTGGAGTGGATTGCCAGTTCCTTCTCCAAAGGACCTTCCTGACCCAGGGATCGAACCCGGGTCTCCTGTACTGTAGGCAGACGCTTTACCGTCTGAGCCACAAGGGAATAAGGGTAATCACTTTAAACATTATTAATTGCCATCTCACTTCTAAAATGAGGAAAAATATAAATTCAGGTTCCCAAAACTCTATAAGACATAAATGCTTATAAAAATTAAGTGGGGCATCATTATTAAAGAGCATCACCTTTTGATTTCCAGATTTTTAGTTTTCAGAATACGCCTCTTAGAAAGAGATACCTTTTGAGGATGCTTTCTGTGTTATGATTCACTATTTGGAAGAAGTGATCACATTGCATTTATAAATGGCATGTATGGTTTTTGACCTTAGGTTTATTATATAGGTATCAAGACCCAATATAGCCACTCTCTTTCCTCTTCTGGATCTTTGTACCCTGGAATTAATTCTGATAATCACTTGGATTTAGAGCAAGATACTCAGCATATTAAATATACATCTTACTTCTTTATGTACATCCTACTATCTAGAATAAAGCCTTTGTTATTTTTTCCTACTTAATATATGTGATTTTTATTTAAAATATTTATTGAACATTTAAACATGTTTTTATATGAAAATAAAATAGAGAAAAATCACCATACCTTTGCTTAATAACTTCCAGTGAAATATATTTTCAGCATCTAAGTAAAGCATTTGATTACAAAAGTGCAGCAACTATTAAATGATTTTTTCCCTAGATTTATTTTCTGCCTCGTCTGACTGATCATATTTCTTTCAGTGATTTTAATTAGTCTTTCCCAAGGCATGAAGCTGTGGAAAGCTTTGTATAAAATAAAAGAAGTAACACCTATAGAATAGGTTAGTAGAAATAACTTAGACTGCACTGCTAATTCTTCATGTCTCTAAGGATCACTTCAAGGGAGAATTGCTAATTAACAGAACCAGTAATCACTAATGGAATGACAGATTGGGTACCATGGCTAAATCAGTAGATCAGAATATAATCACATGATTTTAAATTCTATATCAGATATTTTCTGATACTTAAATGATCTTTGTGGCTTTGGCTCAAAGTTATTTACATGTATGATAAAGACTATCTCTAAATAAATAAAATTTAAAATTGGAATCATTAGTACCATGCCTTAGACTATCACTGCTGTTTATATTTCTTATTCATTTCCATTTATATTCCCTTCTCCCACAAAATGACTTCACTTTAATTCTCAAATCTACAAATTTCTAGCAAGGAGGCATGTTAAACAAAAATGAATAGATTAGATTAGATGTCCATGCTTCACCTTGATTAAACTTGATTAAAATTTTCACTAAATGAGTGGAGTTTAAAGACTATTAAAGAAAAAAAAATAGAAGTGTTAACAGTTGTAACATTTTTTTAGTTTTACCTGCAGCTTTTGAGTTTCATCTTTTAAATAAAACTGAAGAATACTGATTGTTTACCTGCCAGCCATTGTTTGAACATGTAGGTAGACTATAAACTTGATGCCCAGCAGAATTTGAGATCTCTCTCTCTCTCTCATTTTCAGTAATTTATTAGTTGCCAAACTCAAGAAAGTGAGGCTAAGTCCATGTAAATATTTAAGAAATTTTGGTGGAATCAGACAGGTACATGGTTGCTCCACTATTATTGAGGTCACCAACAGCTGTCCTCTTTTTAAACTCAATCTATTTTGGGGTTTTCTTTAGGGGAATTAACTAACTGAGCATTAGTCACTCAGTAGTGTCCAACTCTTCGTGATCCTATGAATTGTAGTCCGCCAGGCTTCTCTGTCCATGGAATTATCCAGGCAAGTATACGGGAGCGGGTTGCCATTCTCTTCTCCAGGGGATCTTCCCAACCTAGGGTTCAAACCTGGGTCTCCTGCATTGCAGACAAATGCTTTACCATATGAGCCTCCAGGGAAGAAACCAACTGTATAGTATAAATATAGTATATATTTAGTTACTTAGTTATTAGTTACTTAATCATACATGATACCATATACTTATATATAAATAAGATATTATGTGTGATACATATATATATATATACACACAATGAGTTTAATGAGAAATATATATAAACCTTACAGTGTAAAATATGTTATATTCTGTAGGTAACCATACCGTTACTTTTATTTTCACTTATTTTAAAATTTTATCAAGTGTATTCAATATTTCCCTTCTCCTAAAATGCCCAGCATGTTGAATTCAAGATTCTAACTGGTTGCACTACTTCTGTTATGCATACTTTTGTGGAAAGGTAAAAAATTATTAACGTACTTCTCGGTCTTTTTCCTCTCTTTGTTCACTGAGGTCTTGCCCTCATACTTGCAGGATGAGGACTGTGGAAGAGCAAAACAGTAGAAAGAACAAAGGCGCCTCAGATTATCACGGGAGAATGGACAGAGTGAAAGATGAACTATCTTCCCCTCCAGCATAGCAATGAATTAGAGAAAGAAACTGGGATGAGATATGAGAAAGTGAGCTCAAGTGAGGGTGAGAGGCACTCAGCCACTTTAGAAAAATTCAAACTTTTTAATAAGAATTTCTCTGGAAAGGACACTTAAATGTCCTTAATGTTATTGAGATAAGGTACAATGATTGACATTTCTTTAGCTCTAAGTGTGTCTCACATGTCCATGGTTTTGATAAAGTGATATATTCTACTCAGGTAGAATGGTTAGATTACCAGCCATCCCAGCCCTCCCCAAGACCAGTAAACAGCCCTTGTATAATAATATAAGTTGAAATGCTACATCAAAAACTACACTGTAATAACCTTTTGTAAAAAGATGATAGTTCTAGAAATAATTTTATTAATTATATTAATTTTTATTAACTGCTTATGTTTTAGCATTTGCTGGCATGCTTTTATTTAAGTGATAATAAGGTCAAATTTTAATGATCAGAAAAACTATATTATACCATTATTGATGCTCTATGCATTGAAATCACTAATTTCATTTAATAACTAATAGAATAGTGCTTAGTATACTTTGACTTATAAGCCAAATTCACTTGAATTTGGAGATGGCTATTTATTCACCCCCTTTGGCAAAAGAAATCCAACATGCCGAGTTTGTCTGATGATCGTGTGGGGAGGATTGCTACTGAACCTCAGGCTATTCAAACTACTTCTCAACAGCATTCAGAGTAATCATTGTTAGCAAGGTACTGAAATAGACACTACTCCTGTAAACAGTGTTCAAATCTGACATCATGCTCTGGAATGCAGCTCCTGCCACGTAAATCATAGACACCATAAAAATCACTAGACAGGAGAGGTGAAATTGATAGGTGATTACTATGTGATTGACAGTAAGACAATACAAAACATCTCTGATGGGGAAAATGTGGCCCACAGGGAACTGCTTTTTCAACCCACAAGAAATGGCTTCTACTAGAATAAATAGGAAAACACTCTTAGCTTAGAGATTTCTCCTAAAATGACTGACTATGAGAAAGAAAAAGAAGTAAAACTGCACATATTAAGGAATAAAGGTAACCTGACTTTTGCTTTCTATAAGGTAATGAATCCCAGACTTGTACAACATCACGGTTATTAGTGATGCTTATGAAAAATGGAGATTCCTCATCCTCCTGCAGACCTAGAGAATCATAGCCTCAAGGACGGAGCAATGTATTTTTTAAAAATGTCACAGACGATTATCATAAATAGGTTTGGGAACCACAACTAAAAAATAAATAAAAATATTTATCTTCTACCCAACATAAAGTCAATTTTTATCATCTTCATGTTCTGTATACCACTGATTTTATATGACTATACATTTACATTATAATAACTTGCTTTTTAGATTATCATGATAAACACTTTCTAATCTCAAGAACAGATTGAGGAGTATCACTGCTTTTTTCTAATAATATTGATTATCTAAAGATTGAAATTTTTTTATCACATTTGAAGTATTTGATAGTTTAACTTCACTTTTTGTTTCAACACATTTATTGTAGCAGATTCTCAGCATTCCATCACCATGCCAAACATTTCCAGACAATAAGACTGGGATGGTAAGGATTTCAGTTTCATTACTTTTATAGGTAATAGTATTCCAGAAAGAGAAGTTGACACAGAGATATTTAATGTTATCCAGGGATTTAAACTAGCAAGATAGGGACAAACAAAAAACAATGAAAACAAGGAATTAAGAGTATCCAATAGGCTGGGGAGTGGATATTTGGAACAGTGGATCAAAATAGGATTAATTGAAAGGATTATAAACTAAGAGGGGATGAATAGAGGTAAAAAAATTGATGAGGAATAAAGTACAAATCCACTGGAAGAATGGAAAGAACTGAACATCTGGATGGATAAAAACACCAAAGAGAGAAAGTCAGCTTTGCTATTGAAAATTTCTGAATTGTACAAAAATCAGCTTAAATTGGTGAGTTCTTGCTGCTGTAGAAATAAAGATCACTGGCTTTGAAATGATACAGGATCTCTATGATAAGACTTTGAATTATTTATGTATCAGGATGTTATCAAGAGTTTGGGTAAAAGGGTAAACCGTATATAGGGATTAAATATTTGTGAGAAAATTGGGGAGTGTGCAAAAGAAAGTGACAAAATAGAAGAGGTATAGAAATCATATTATATGGACTTCAGATAAGTAGAAAATTTTGAAGGTGGTAGAATGTTTTTTCTGGTATAAAGAAGCAATGAAGATAATTCCAGCACTCTGGCATGAGTGCAGAAGCTAATTCATTAAAATTAGTAAGTTTTAATATGTCAACAAGTATAAATTAATCATGTGTTATATATTTAAAACTATGATATATTTTTAAGTGAAGTGAGGGGCTGAGTACATAAATTAATAAAATAAACTTCTTATACTTAAGAGTGAACAGTCTACTTAGGAAGACAGATCTGCATACACAATTATGTACAAACACGAGAGGGATAAAAGTAGTTAAAAAGACTGACTGAATTCTAAATGTGAATAATTTTGCATCAGGATTTCAGATCACAAATGGGCAGATTATGGTGTGAAAAATTCATTTTTAAGTCCAGTTCAGTTATATAGAAGGTTTCTCCAGTTGTTCAGAGGATAAAGAATTGGCCAATAATGCAGGAGGCACAGGAGATGCTGGTTTGATCCCTGGGTCAGGAAGATCCCCTGGAGAAAGAAATGGCAACTCACCCCAGTATTGCTGCCTGAAAAACCCCATTGACAGAGAAGCCTGGTGGGCTGTGCCCATGGAATCGCAAATAGCCAGGCATGACTGAGTGACTGTAGGGCGTGATTTTGTTCCTTAGGCTGGAGGATGGGAAAAGAAGCTATAAATGTGTAATTTACTTCTATTAGTATTTAACAAAAATATAAAAGCCTTAAGTTGATGCTAGAGGTGAAGTTAGTGTTTTTCTTGATATTAAGTGAAGCATCTCATGGAAGGACACCAAGGAAGTACAGAACACCAGGCTGAATGGATTATCCACTTGACTAATTTATTGTATTAAAGAGAACTTGATGAAATTTATGATTTTTACTTATTTAGTGTTACACCAAAATCAGACTGATTATATTCTCTGCAGCCAAAGATGGAGAAGCTCTATACAGTCAACAAAAACAAGACCAGGAGCTGACTATGGCTCAGATCATGAACTCCTTATTGCCAAATTCAGACTTAAATTGAAGAAAGTAGGGAAAACCACTAGACCATTCAGGTATGACCTAAATCAAATCCCTTATGATTATACAGTGGAAGTGAGAAATAGGTTTAAGGGCCTAGTTCTGATAGATAGAGTGCCTGATGAACTATGGAATGAGGTTCGTGACATTGTACAGGAGACAGGGATCAAGACCATCGCCATGGGAAATAAATGCAAAAAAGCAAAATGGCTGTCTGGGGAGGTCTAGCAAATAGCTGTGAAAAGAAGACAGGTGAAAAGTAAAGGAGAAAAGGAAAGATATAAGCATCTGAATGCAGAGTTCCAAAGAATAGCAAGAAGAGATAAGAAAGCCTTCTTCAGCAATCAATGCAAAGAAATAGAGGAAAGGAACAGAATGGGCAAGACTAGAGATCTCTTCAAGAAAATTAGAGATACCAAGGGAACATTTAATGCAAGGATGGGCTCAATAAAGGACAGAAATGGTATGGACCTAACAAAAGCAGAAGATGTTAAGAAGAGGTGGCAAGAATACACAGAAGAACTGTACAAAAAGATCTTCACGACCCAGATAATCATGATGATGTGGTCACTCATCTAGAGCCAGACGTCTTGGAAAGTGAAGTCAAGTGGGCCTTAGAAAGCATCACTGCAAACAAAGCTAGTGGAGGTGATGGAATTCCAGTTGAGCTGTTTCAAATCCTGAAAGATGATGCTGTGAAAGTGCTGCACTCAATATGCCAGCACATTTGGAAAACTCAGCAGTGGCCACAGGACTGGAAAAGAAAGGCAATGCAAAAGAATGCTCAAACTATCGCACAATTGCACTCATCTCACATGCTAGTAAAGTAATGCTCAAAATTCTCCAAGCCAGGCTTCAGCAATACACGAACCGTGAACTCCCTGATGTTCAAGCTGGTTTTAGGAAAGGCAGAGGAACCAGAGATCAAATTGCCAACATTGTCTGGATCATCAAAAAAGCAAGAGAGTTCCAGAAAAACATCTATTTCTGCCTTATTGACTATGCCAAAGCTTTTGATTGTGTGGATCACAATAAACTGTGGAAAATTCTAAAACAGATGGGAATACCAGACCACCTAACCTGCCTCTTGAGAAATCTGTATGCAGGTCAGGAAGCAACAGTTAGAACTGGACATGGAACAACAGACTGATTCCAAATAGGAAAAGGAGTATGTCAAGGCTGTATATTGTCACCCTGCTTATTTAACTTCTATGCAGAGTACATCATGAGAAACACTGGACTGGAAGAAACACAAGCTGGAATCAAGATTGCCAGAAGAAATATCAATCACCTCAGATATGCAGATGACACCACCCTGATGGCAGAAAGTGAAGAGGAGCTAAAAAGCCTCTTGATAAAAGTAAAAGAGGAGAGTGAAAAAATTGGCTTAAAGCTCCACATTTAGAAAATGAAGATCATGGCATCCGGTCCCATCACTTCATGGGAAATAGATGGGGAAACAGTGGAAACAGTGTCAGACTTTATTTTGGGGGGCTCCAAAATCACTGAAGATGGTGATTGCAGCCATGAAATTAAAAGATGCTTACTCCTTGGAAGAAAAGTTATGACCAACCTAGATAGTATATTCAAAAGCAGAGACATTACTTTGCCGACTAAGGTCCATCTAGTCAAGGCTATGGTTTTTCCAGTTGTCATGTATGGATGTGAGAATTGGACTATGAAGAAGGCTGAGTACCGAAGAATTGATGCTTTTGAACTGTGGTGTTGGAGAAGACTCTTCAGAGTCCCTTGGACTGCAAGGAGATCCAACCAGTCCATTCTGAAGGAGATCAGCCCTGGGATTTTTTTTGAAGGAATGATGCTAAAGCTGAAACTCCAGTACTTTGGCCACTTGATGCGAAGAGTTGACTCATTGGAAAAGACTCTGATGCTGGGAGGGATTGGGGGCTGGAGGAGAAGGGGACGACAGAGGATGAGATGGCTGGATGGCATCACTGACTCGATGGACGTGAGTCTGAGTGAAGTCCGGGAGATGGTGATGAACAGGGAGGCCTGGCAAGCTGCGATTCATGGGTTCACATGAGTCAGACATGACTGAGCGACTGAACTGTGCTGAACTGAGTGTTAAGAGAAAAAGATAACTCCTGCTTCACTAAACCCTTCTTATGTAAAAGTAAACACTTTCAAACTGTTGCTAGAGTGGAAAATAATATGTGCATATAAAAAGTGCAGAGTAATGTTTTAAGGCAATGTGATACTTCTCTTAGATTCAGTTCAGTTCGGTTCAGTCGCTCAGTCATGTCTGACTCTTTGTGACACCATGAATTGCAGCATGCCAGGCCTCCCTATCCATCACCAACTCCCGGAGTTCACCCAAACTCACGTCCATTGAGTCTGTGATGCCATCTAGCCATCTCATTCTCTGTTGTCCCCTTCTCTTCCTGCCCCCAATCCCTCCCAGGATCAGAGTCTTTTCCAGTGAGTCAACTCTTCGCATCAGGTGGCCAAAGTACTGGAGTTTCAGCTTAGCATCATTCCTTCCAAAGAGCACCCAGGACTGATCTTTAGAATGGACTGAATGGATCTCCTAGCATTCCAAGGGACTCTCAAGAGTCTTCTCCAACACCACAGTTCAAAAGCATCAATTCTTCTTCTTCACAGTCCAACTCTCACATCAATACATGAACACTGGAGAAATCATAGCCTTGACTAGACGGACCTTTGTTGGCAAAGTATTGTCTCTGCTTTTGAATATACTATCTAGGTTAGTCATAACTTTCCTTCCAAGGAGTAAGCGTCTTTTAATTTCATGGCTGCAGTCACCATCTGCAGTGATTTTGGAGGCCCCCAAAATAAAATCTGACACTGTTTCCACTGTTTCCCCATCTATTTCCCATTAAGTAATGGGACCGGATGCCATGATCTTCATTTTCTGAATGTTGAGCTTTAAGCCAACTTTTTTACTCTCCCTTGTCACTTTCATTAAGTGGCTTTTTAGCTCCTCTTCACTTTTTGCCATAAGGGTGGTGTCATCTGCATATCTGAGTTTGTTGATATTTCTCCTGGCAATCTTGATTCTCTTGATTAATTTGTAGCAAATAATCTCTTAGATTAATTTATAGCAAATGTCAGCATATCAACAGAAGCTGTTGAAAGTCATGTTGCAGACCTGCTGTTGCATGACTGCATATTGGATGTCAGTCATGAGTGGCAAAAACAATACCCTAAGAAAGCGCAACAAGCATACATGAAGTATTAGGCTGAAGCATGACATGTTTAAAATTGTATGTTAAAAAAAATTTTGTGTATTGATGGTGGGTTGTTCTACTCTTAATTCAGCAATAAGCTTTCTGTTTGGAATGTCTCTATATTATGTCTGAAAGAGATTGCTGCAATATTAATGTTTGAAGAAAGAAATGAATGTGAAATCTATGTTTTTGACTACAGAGAAGCTACCCTCATCCGTAAGTGCCGACTATGAGTACCAGAAATGTTCAGTAGAGTGATGTTTATGCTCTGAGAAGATTTAAATATACATTGAGTACTAGAACAGAGTAATGGGGTATCAGCCTTTTCCCCAGGAGACTGTTATCAAAGTCGACTCTTCTCAGAAAATGGTAAATACACTGACAAACAAGTTGACTCAAATCTTCACAATTTTATTAGAAATCGGTGTGTTTGAATGCTCAAAAACTTTGTCTGATAGAACATATGGAACAATTCAAATAAATTGTTTAAAAAATCCCCACAAAACTTTATTTTTAGACCTATGGAAGTAGCATTTTTTATTATGAAATACAAATTAGATTTTAAAGAATGATACCCAAAATAAAAATGAGCTACATTTGAGTACTAAAAGACATTTATTTTCCACATGGCAGTCCCAGAATCTATATTAGAGACTGTAATAGATGTTGGTTCCATGTTGGTTTAAACAGCAGACAGACAATACTTTAGTCAGAAACATTGATCAGTGAGATGTTTAGAAGGTGAAGAACTTACTTTCCACTTATGGAGAGTCTGCAGACAATGTTTTCAGGTTAATTCTTAATTCTGAACTTTAATATCTTAAAATACTTTAACCATATGATCTTACTTTGAGTGGCAAAGAATTGGAGAAGTTTATCAATCCTGTATTTTTGTTGTTGTTGTTGTTATTTCAATTTCACATGTAGGGTAGAAGAGAACTGGATTGTATAATTCTATTATTACAAATGGGTACAGTTGCCAATGTTAGTACTCACATCCCTTCTTTGAGGTAACCATGTGGCTCTCTGGTTCAGCAATCCATGCAGAAACCTGAATCAGAGCATTTACAACGTTGCTATCCTCATGCCCTCTTTGGCCATCGTTTCCCATTCTCTCAACCTGCATTTGCATAGTGATAATAAATGATAGCTTCAGATACTTTCTTCTCACAACCTACGAAGTGTTAAAAAATCTGTCATGTGAAACACTAATTCTGATTATACTAGGAACACCTAAAGTTATTGGTATGTTAATTGAATGTGGTTTGGGGAAAAGTGTCATCTGCCTCACAGCATTCATTTGCATATTAATAACAAAACTTTGTTCAGCAGAGACATTTTCTGATTAAAGCACTAATGTAAGACCTTGCTTAGAGATTATATGATCTCAAATTGTGAATTGAAATAGTCACAATTTCATAAAGGAACATAAATTTCATAATGTTCATAAAGGAACAAAGAAACAGATTGAAAGTTCTGATAGCACATCTATATGCACCAAAGTGCAAAGAAAGCAATGCTCGAAGGTGTATTACTGAAACATTCTTGTTCCTTTGAAAAAAAAAAAAAAATTCTCCCTATAGTATAATGCTTTATGGTGGCCAGGAGTTTCCAGTGTGCTTGACAGGAAAGCTCTCTCGAGAGATTTTTCCCAAGCGGTTGGCATTAACTCGGGAATCTTGGAACACACATCAAGTCTGGCCAGCAGTGACTGAGACATTGAATTAATGATATCAAATACCAAGAAATATTTAAACTGCTTAACATATCTGGTAATCCTAACAGTCCATATATCTGGAGCCTACTGACAAGACTCTCCTCTAGATTCTATTTCAGTGAGCTCCATTTCTAATGTCCTTAGTCAATCCTGCTTAACTTAGATTTTTTAAATAAGTGCATAAGGCTATGCAGACTGCCACTAACTTCTGCAAAACTTCTCAGACAGCTATGTTTCTAAAAAGGTTTCTTTTTTAAGAATGCCCATTGTTTAATCCAGTTGATTCAGATACCGCTTTGCAATTATGCTGTTTCTTTGGCTGAGCACAAACTCATCTTCTCTCAGGAAGATCATAATTTTGCATAATTCCACTATAGTTTTGTAACTTGTATTATGTAATATTCCTTGTGATTTGATAACCATTTACTTTTTTTTTTGGCAGCATGAATTTTTATTTTTATTTTGTTAACTATAAATTTATTTATTTTACTTGGAGGTAAATTACTTTACAATATTGTATTGGTTTTGCCATACATCAACATGAATCCACCACAGGTACACATGTATTCCCCATCCTGAACCCCCCTCCTTCCTCCCTCCCCCTACCATCCCTCTGGGTCATCTCAGTGCACCAGCCCCAAGCATCCAGTATCCTGCATCAAACCTGGACTGGTGATTCATTTCATATATGATATTATACATGTTTCAATGCCATTCTCCCAAATCATCCCACCCTCGCCCTCTCCCACAGAGTCCAAAAGACTGTTCTATACATCTTTGTCTCTTTTGCTGTCTCACATACAGGGTTATTGTTACCATCTTTCTAAATTCCATATATATGTGTTAGTATACTGTATTGGTGTTTTCCTCTCTGGCTTACTTCACTCTGTATAATAGGCTCGTTTCATCCACCTCATTGGAACTGATTCAAATGTATTCTTTTGAATGGCTGAGTAATATGCTATTGTGTATATGTACCACAGCTTTCTTATCCATTCATCTGCTGATGGACATCTAGGCTGCTTCCATTTCCTGGCTATTATAAACTGTGTTGCAATGAACATTGGGGTACACGTGTCTCTTTCTATTCTGGTTTCCTTGGTGTTTATGCCCAGCAGTGGGATTGCTGGGTCATAAGGCAGTTCTATTTGCAGTTTTTTAAGGAATCTCCACACTGTTCTCCATAGTGGCTGTACTAGTTTGCATTCCCACCAACAGTGTAGGAGGGTTCCCTTTTCTCCACACCCTCTCCAGCATTTATTGCTTGTAGACTTGGATCGAAGTCAAGGCTTTGTTATGTAAGACTCTTTCATATCCTAGCAACTTTGACCTCACGGATGCTATCACTTGCCAGCCTTTCTTCAGTTCTTTACTCAGGCCATATTTACCTTCCAACTATCTTATCTCTGTTTTCTTTCTGAGCCTACTGACATGTTCTTCCTTCAGTCTGAGTATATCTTCTTGTTCTGTTGACCTAACTCTTATTCTTCCTTCAAACTATTATGAGGCTTTTTTTCTTACTCTCTCTGCTACACTTCATGGCTTGTATGAGCTTTCAAAGAATTGCCATAACATCCTATATTTGCTTTCACTTAGCACCAGGCTTCCTTGGTGGCTTAGAGGTTAAAGTGTCTGCCTACAATGCGGGAGACCTGGGTTCGATCCCTGTGTTGGGAAGATCCCCTGGAGAAGGAAATGGCAACCCACTCCAATATTCTTGCCTGGAGAATGCCATGGATGGAGGAGCCTGGTAGGCTACAGTCCACAGGCTCGCAAAGAGTCGTATATGACTGAGCGACTTCACTTCACTTCAGCACTAATTAAGTTGAATCACAGTTGTCTTCCAGTAGACTTAATCATCTTGAACCCAGGGCTTCTATCCTTCACATTGTTTTCTCTAATTTCTAGCTCATTGTTTAACATACAAGTTCATAATCCGAATGTATTTGCTGAATACATGATTAAACAAAATAAACTAGATTAATTTGCAATTCATTTAATTTTACTCAGTTTCATAGCAAGGCAAGCAAGCCCACATGCAGCATAACTAATACATCTGCCTAGGTGACAAAGGACTCCTATGTGGAACTATTTTGTGCATGTAGAGAAATCACTTCTACATTCTACCTGCCACAAATGTTGTGCCTTAAACTTAAAACCTAAGAAATATCCTTACCTTTTTTTCCCCTTAATTGTTTATATTCAATATGAAAGAAATCCTTCTGATTCTACTCCCCCTCAATATCTATTGGATTTACCTACGTTTTCTCTTAAGCCCTCCAGCCACTATATTAGCTTCTATTCTAATCTTTTCTCATGGAAATTGTTCCCCCTAAACAATGTTGACTTCACGAACCCTATCTCTTGCCAGCCTTTCTTCAGCTTATCCTTCTCTGGTCTCACCCTGTGTAGAGAACACAACACACATATTCTGAAATATCCCTGCAGTCATGGGTGTAAAATAGAAAATTCCATACTTTAATCCAACAGCTCCCTCTTTTACATAGAAAAGTCAAGATTTTAAAATAAAGTATGGCAGACAAAATTCCCTATTTATTCTCAATCAACTATTTTTTTCTTGGGCACAAAGCTAAACCTCATTTCTCAGACTCATTACTGATAAACATCAAAAACAGGAGTAGTTTTGATAATCTGATGAGATTCTGTAGTTAAAGCCTCTAGACTCACTTATAGTGACTCATACATTTGATAACTATAATACCCTGGTGAAGAACATGAGTTCTTAAATTGCAGATGAGTCATAGATCCAACCTCACTATACATGGGAATTTAGGCAAATCAAATGTCTCACTCTAAATTTAGGTTTTCTCCTCTAGAAAATGATAACAATTTCATTGGAGTATTGCCAATTGAACATATAATTAGAGGTCAGTAAATACTAGCTACTATTTGCTATAAAACAGAGATAATAGCTGTATATTGAAGATTATTTATTAAAGAGTAAATGAAATAATTCAAGAAAAAATATTTAATACAGTGCTTGGTAAATTTCGTGTGCTTAATTAAATAACTATATATATGACATTATTATTAAGTATTATTATTATCACTGATATGAATTGTGCCATTCAAGTCCCTGACAAGATATTGGATGAGGTTGACTTTAATCTTAGTAATACAAGTAATTCTAAATCTTAAATCATGGTAATCTCTCAGCTATTCAACAAGACACTGCTTGTACAAACATTATCTATTTTTAGTTTGGATGAACAAGGAATGCAGAGACAGCACTATTTAAATCTTTAAATATTACTCCCTCCCCCACAAGCAAATTTGTGAATAATTAACAAAATACAAGTTGCTTTTTGGTTATGAGTGAAGAAGAGGGAGAGAAAATTAGTTCAAATAATGAGAAAGTGAACAATTGCTACTTGAGTGAATGAAATTTGCTCTGTGTATTGCATGTCTCCATTTTAGCCTGACAGTGGCTTTAAAAATTTCAGCTATATTTATTTGCCACTGGTGTTTAAAATTATCTCAAAAACTATGTTTTAAAATATAACTATATACAGAAAAAAATGGAAAAAATAATAATGTGCTGTTTAAGTATATATAAGAAGGTGTTAAAATCTACTTCAGACTCAGATATTTCTGATTTTATAAATCAAGAAACTTAAACACTGTCACAAGTATTTGATTTTCATGTATAAGTACATTATTGCATATGCAACACTACAATTGAATTATGAATAATAGCTATGATTTTAGAAGCTGAGAATGAAAATGAAACGGTGTAATATTTACCTCAATTAGAGTATATTTAGTCTAGTTAAAATATTCTGGGATAGATTTGAGCAGGTAATAATTGACAATATTTTAAGCCTGGAGGCAAAGCCGAAGGTGCTAACTCAAGCAGGTTGTTAGCACCCTGATAAAAATGCTCTGAGTATATCACGTATTTTTACTTGTGCATTTTATACATTATAATCATTATTTAAGATACTGAGACTATATGAGTTAAGTAATACATATTGGCATAACTTGACCTACCATTTTTCTATTATTCTTTCATACCTAATTTCCCTCTTTCTATCCACCTTACTTTTCTCAATTATAATTAACAACTATAGAGTCATTTTCATGCCTTAGTATTAAGATGCTATATTTCAATATTATATCTCCCCCAAAGTTTAGAAAAATATGTCTGTTCATAGTCACTCAGTCGTGTTTGACTCTTTGCAACACCATGAATTACAGCATGCCAGGCCTCCCTGTCCATCACCGACTCCCAGAGTTCATCAAGCTCATCAACTGAGTTCATCCATTGAGTCAGTGATGCCATCCAGCCATCTCATCCTCTGTCGTCCCCTTCTCCTCCTGCTCCTGATCCCTCCCAGCATCAGGGTCTTTTCCAATGAGTCAACTCTTCACATGAGATGGCCAAAGTATTTCAGCTTCAGCATCAGTCCTTCCAATGAACAACCGGGACTGATCTCCTTTAGAATGGACTGGTTGGATCTCCTTGCAGTCCAAGGGACTCTCAAGAGTCTCCTCCAACACCACAGTTCAAAAGCATCAATTCTTTGGTGCTCAGTTTTCTTCACAGTCCAACTCTCACATCCCTACATGGCCACTAGAAAAACAGTAGCCTTGACTAGACGGACCTTTGTTGGCAAAGTAATATCTCGGCTTTTCAATATGCTATCTAGGTTGGTCAGAACTTTCCTTCCAAGGAGTAAGCGTCTTTTAATTTCATGGCTGCAATCACCATCTGCAGTGATTTTGGAGCCCACCCTCCCACCGCCGCAAATAAAGTCTGACACTGTTTCCACGGTTTCACCATCCATTTCCCATGAAGTGATGAGACCAGATGTCATGATCTTCATTTTCTGAATGTTGAGCTTTAAACCAACTTTTTCATTCTCCTCTTTCACGCTCATCAAGAGGCTCTTTAGTTCCTCTTCACTTTCTGCCATAAGGGTGGTGTCATCTGCATATCTGAGGTTATTGACATTTCTCACAGAAATTGTGACTCCAGCTTGTATTTCTTCCAGCCCAGCGATTCTCATGATGTACTCTGCATATAAGTTAAATAAACAGGGTGACAATATACAGCCTTGACGTATTCTTTTTCCTATTTGGAACCAGTCTGTAGTTGGTATTAATAAATACTTACTAAATGTTAATTGTTGATTGAATTACAAACCAAATATTTAGCATCTTGACTGGCAGCCTAATATTTTAAAGATTTTTTAAGAAATTAGAGAGTTGCATCTCTTAAGTATGACAACCTTGTCTGTAAGATTGAATTTATTAAATACTTACTGAAAATAAGTCTTTTCTTTGGCTACTCTGCTTTCCTTTCCATACTGTTGAATGGGACCATTTCTTATTTTCTCCAATCTTTGCTGGAGTTTATTGGATAATTTTAACTTCTTTCATCTCCGCCTAGCATCTATCATTTTTTTTCCTGTCCATGATATCAAGCTTGATATCAAGCCTGCTTATTTGAAGACTTTGCCTTGCACTTATTCCTGCACACCTGTACTCCTCACTGTAATCTCCTTAGCATCTTCAAGATTTCCTGTCTTCCTTGGGGACTTTAGTACTTGGCTAAATTTTCCTCTAAGAGATCACAAACACAAATATTTTCAGGGTCTATGTTCAGTTCAGTCAGTTCAGTTACTCAGTTATGGCCAAGTCTTTGCAACCCCATGGACTGCAGCAAGCCAGGCTTCCCAGTCCATCACCTGACAACCCTGACCTTACTCAAACTCATGTCTATCGAGTTGGTGATATCATCCAACCATCTCATCTTCTGTCCTGCCCTTGTTCTTCAGCCTTAAATCTTTCCTAGCATCAGGGTCTTTTCCAATAAGTCAGTTCTTCGCATCAGGTGGCCAAAGTACGGGAGTTTCAGCTTTAGCATCAGTCCTTCCAGTGAATATTCAGGAATGATTTCCTTTAGGATGAACTGGTTGGATCTCATTGCAGTCCAAGGGACTCTCAAGAGTCTTCTCCAACACCACAGTTCAAAAGCATCAATTTTTCGATGCTGAACTTTCTTTATAATCCAACTCTCACATTCATACTTGATTACTGGAAAAACCATAGCCTTAATGAGATGGACCTTTGTTGGCAAAGTAATGTCTCTGCTTTTTAATATGCTATCTAGGTTGGTCATAACTTTTCTTCCAAGGAGCAAGCATCTTTTATTTTTTTATTTTTTTAGCACCTTTTAATTTCATGGCTGCAGTCACCATCTGCAGGGATTTTGGAACCCAAGAAAATAAAGTTTGCCACTGTTTCCACTGTTTCCCTTATCTATTTGCCATGAAGTGATGGGACTTGATGCCATGATCTTAGTTTCCTGACTATTGAGTTTTAAGCCAACTTTTTCATTTTCCTCTTTCACGTTCATCAAGAGGCTATTTAGTTCTTTGCTTTCTGCCATAAGGGTAGTGTTATCTGTGTATCTGAGGTTTTTGATATTTCTCCTGGCAATCTTGATTCCAGCTTATGCTTCATCCAGGCTGGTATTTCTCATGATGTACTCTGCACAAAAGTTAAATAAGCAGGGTGACAGTATACCACCCTGATGTACTTCTTTTCCTATTTGGAACCAGTCTGTTGTTCCATGTACAGCTCTAATTGTTGCTTCCTGGCCTGCATACAGATTTCTCAAGAGGCAGGTCAGGTGGTCTGGTATTCCCATTTTTAAAAATTTTTTCCACAGTTGTCATCCACACAGTTAAAGGCTTTGGTATAATCAATAAAGCAGAAGTAGATGTTTTTTTCTGGAACTCTCCTGCTTTCTCAATGATCCTACAGATGTTGGCAATTTGATCTCTGGTTCCTCTAACTTTTTAAAATCCAGCTTGAATGGTTCATGTACTGTTGAAGCCTGGTTTGAAGAATTTTAATCATTACTTTGCTAGCATGTGAGATGGTTACTGTGCTAGCATGTGAGGGGTTAGGAATCTAATGTAAATACATGAGGTGGAAAGTATCATTAAAGAGAGTTGTGGAGCCTGTCGCAAAGAGTGCATTCTATCTAAATACATTGAAATTTAAAACATAAAACTTTATAGTTGCCAAACTGAATAGGGAGTCTATTGCTGTATGACAATCTGTAAACCCTGGCCATGGGATGAAGCACAAACTCTTCAGTATGCCTTACACTATCCTTCAACATCTGGCCCTCAGTCCTAAACTCAGCCCTTCTTCCCTTTCAGTTGCATTGAAATACTTCCATCCACCTCCTTCCATCCTTTCTATCAGCCTTTGTATATTTTCATACTGATGTTTCTGCCTAGTTTCCCTTTTATACCTCTCTGTATGCAGGTCAGGAAGCAGCAGTTAGAACTGGACATGGAACAACAGACTGGCTCTAAATAGGAAAAGGAGTGCGTCAAGGCTGTATATTGTTACCCTGCTTATTTAATGTATATGCAGAGCACATCATGAGAAACGCTGGACTGGAAGAAACACAAGCTGGAATCAAGATTGCCGGGAGAAATATCAATCAACTCAGATATGCAGATGACACCACCCTTATGGCAGAAAGTGAAGAGGAACTAAAGAGCCTCTTGAGGAAAGTGAAAGTGGAGAGTAAAAAGTTGGCCTAAAGCTCAGCATTCAGAAAACGAAGATCATGGCATCCGGTCCCGTCACTTCATAGGAAATAGATGGGGTAACAGTGGAAACATTGTCAGACTTTATTTTGGGGGGCTCCAAAATAACTGCAGATGGTGACTGCAGCCATGAAATTAAAAGACACTTGCTCCTTGGAAGAAAAGTTATGACCAACCTAGATAGTATATTCAAAAGCAGAGACATTACTTTGCCGACTAAGGTCCATCTAGTTAAGGCTATGGTTTTTCCTGGGGTCATGTATGGGTGTGAGAGTTGGACTGTGAAGAAGGCTGAGCGCCGAAGAATTGATGCTTTTGAACTGTGGTGTTGGAGAAGACTCTTGAGAGTCCCTTGGACTGCAAGGAGATCCAACCAGTCCATTCTGAAGGAGATCGGCCCTGGGATTTCTTTGGAAGGAATGATGCCAACGCTGAAACTCCAGTACTTTAGTCACCTCATGCGAAGAGTTGACTCATTGGAAAAGACTCTGATGCTGGGAGGGATTGAGGGCAGGAGGAGAAGGGGACAAAGAGGATGAGACGGCTGGATGGCATCACTGACTGGATGGACGTGAGTCTGAATGAACTCCAGGAGTTGGTGATGGACAGGGAGGCCTGGTGTGCTGCGATTCATGGGGTCACACAGAGTCGGACATGACTGAGTGACTGACCTGAACTGAACTGAAGACTGCTTGCGAAACTTCTCAGTCTTCATGTCACTGTTCAAATTTTATCTTCTTTGAGAAGTATTCACTGAAATCAAATCAGTGACCTGCAACACAATGACTGTATAATGATTACAGAATTTAACTAGTGAAAAAATACTTATCTCTGACACCCCCTAAAGATTGGCAGTTCTTAAGAATGTGAACGTCTAGCTATAACCTTAAAATATTTTGTTCTCAATACTTATCTAGATATTGGCATGAGTATCCTGTATCAACTGGTAATTGCTTTCTACTATGAGGTTTTGTTTGCCTCACTTAATGAGACTAGAAAAGTGAACCAAAATACCATCAGTGACTTTACTCTTCTTTTCCAATTAATTTTTGTTAGCTTATACATAATATCTCAAGGTTTCAGGATAGCTGCTCCACTTCCAGCAGCACTGCCACATTTTGGGCAAGAAGCACTAGAATGGCAGAAAGTATAAGGATGTGCTCGATGGGCTAGTTCTGGCTTAGATTTTTCTTTTCTTAAATAATAAGTTACTCCCAATTATATATATTTGGACAAAATTTATGTTATGTGGACACTAGTGGAAGAGTTAGGAAATAATACATTTTTAAACATTTGCCTCTTGAATAAAATCAGGCTTTGTTAATAAAGATGAGAGTGACTGTTGGTTTTCTTCTATGTCTCTGGCTCATTATCATTTAACATTTCTTTGTGGTTTTCACAAGGCCTTTATACACAACAGATTTGAATAAGTGTCTATAAATCCATAAACTGATTTAGAAAGGAAAATCCTGGAAAAACAATAAGGAATCATCAGGACAAATAGAAAATAATTGTAGGAGAGTGTTGAAAAAATGCACAACCGAAAAGTTGAGACTTATGTTTTATTCAGGGACAATACAGAGGACTAGAGTCCATATTGACACTGAGGAATGATTCCAGAAAAGCTAGAATACACAGGAATTTTGTTGAGGAAAAAAAAAATGTAGTTTAGCATCAAAAGATGTGCCTTTCCTAAAAGTAAAATTACCATATGACCCAGCAATTCCAATCTTGGGCATATAGCTGGAAAAAAGCATAATTCCAAAAGACACATGCATCCCAGTGTTCCTGGAGTTTTATTGACAACAGGCAGAACATGAAAGCAACCTAAATGTCCATCAACAGATGAATGGATAAAGAGAGTATGGTACATATATACACTGGAATATTGCTCATCTATAAAAAGGAATGAAATTGTGCCATTTGCAGGGATGTGGATGGACCTAGAGACTGTCAGAGTAAAGTCAGAAAGAGAAAAACAAATACTGTATCAGTTCAGTTCAGTTCAGTTCAGTTGCTCAGTCATGTCCAACTCTTTGTGACCCCATGAACTGCAGCACTCCAGACCTCTCTGTCCACCACCAACTCCCGGGGTCCACCCAAACCCATTTCCATTGTGTTGGTGATGCCATTCAGACATCTCATCCTCTGTTGTCCCCTTCTCTTCCTGTCCTCAATCTTTCCCAGCATCAGGGTCTTTTCAAATGGGTCAACTCTTCACATCAGGTGGTGAAAGTATTGGAGTTTCAGCTTCAACATCAGTCCCTCCAATGAACACCCAGGACTGATCTCCTTTAAGATGGACTGGTTGGATCTCCTTGAATTCCAAGGGACTCTCAAGAGTCTTCAACATCATAATTTAAAAGCATCAATTCTTCGGTGCTCAGCTTTCTTCAGTCCAACTCTCACATCCATACATGACCACTGGAAAAACCAGAGCCTTGACTAGATGGGCCTTTGTTGGCAAAGTAATGTCTCTGCTTTTGAATATGCTGTCTAGGTTGGTCATAACTTTTCTTCCAAGGAGCAAGCACCTTTTAATTTCATGGCTGCAATCACCATCCACAGTGATTTTGGAGCCCAGAAAAATGAAGTCAGCTATTGTTTCCCCATCTATTTGCCATGATCTCAGTTTTCTGAATGTTGAGCTTTAAGCCAACTTTTTCCGTCTCCTCTTTCACTTTCATCAAGAGGCTTTAGTTCTTTTTCATTTTCTGCCATAATATCACTTATATGTGGAATCCAAAAAGACAATACTGATCAATTTACATGCAGAGCAGAAACAGAGATGCAGAGGTAGAGAAAAATGTGTAGATACCAAGAAGGGGTGGGCGGGAGATTGGCATTGACATATGTATGTATAGACTACAATGTATAGAAAGTAGGCGATCAATGAGAACCTGCCAGAGAGCACAGGGTGTTCTACTCTGGACTCTGTGGTGATGCGGATGAGAAGGAGATCCAAAAAAGGGGATATATGAGTATGTATAGCTGATTGTAGCACAACATTGTAAAACAACTATGCTCCAATAAAAATTTAATTTAAAAAAAGATTTTTTTTTTTCTATGCATGGGAAGATGCAAGAGGCTGGGGTCACTGAAATTATTCCTCTGATTATGTATCTTAATTATCTATGTCCAGAATCTTGTTTATTTCTCCATCAGAATTCTCATGGCAGAACATCAGGGGCAGCTACACTGATTGATGGCTTGATTTGCAGGCAATATTTGCTGTTTACAGAAATGGCAGGCTGCATTTTTTTGTCCAAGATAGTTTTCACTTTTAGAGTTCATTCTGAGTATGTAGAAGTATAAACTTGTCTTTGAAAGAAATGACACAGGCAAGAGGAATGTCAATACGTAGTACACCTGTGCATGTCATGACTGACAACATCTCTTTCTGGAGTCTCTTCTGGGCTCAGTTCAGGATTATTTGTAGTGTTGTTGCTCAGGATCAACCCATCCAGATCTGTTAGCCTATTTTTCATTTTTTCATTGCTGTCTTTTCCTGTTGATCTTTGATTTATTTTCTACTGGCCAATAGGTGATCATGGATTTATACTAGCCTTATCTCAGTAACATATTAACCCTTTAACAGAGGTATTTGAGAAAGTAGATTTTAATACAAAAAATGAGCAAATATCAATCCCTGGGCAGGTTGTGGCAGAAATAATTGTGGATGGGTATGATTTTTTAGTGACCTCAACTAAGGAGAAAAGGTAACATTTACAGTGGATCAGCTTGTTTTTCTCCCTGATATATTTAAGATAGTTAAGTATATCTGAATTCTCTTCCAGATAGCCCCACATTTAGACTTTTATCTGCTAGGCTTTTTTCTGCTGTGTGCAACTATACATAAATTCCAGTTGAATGACATCTCTTTCACTTTCCTCTCTCATGTGGTATTCCTAGAAAATACACATAAATGAAATGTTTTTGTTTTTTTTTTTTTCCACCTACAACCTGTTCTGTAGACCACCAGTCAAATGGGACAAAGGTATCCTGGTGATCGTGCTCTTCTCTGGGAACTCCTCTCTCCATGTCCAGTTTGTTCATGTCCAGGTTGTTCAAGATAATTCACATCACAAAGAAAGCTGCCTGTTCTAAACATGCATGAACTGGTTCTGCCAAGCCTTGACCATGAATTCTTTGTCTTACCATCCCAGCTGAAATATTACAACACTCTCATAACCAGTCAACTGATGTGCAGGTTCTCATCTTTAATCTCTTTTCTCCAGGATACTAGAGAGTCTTCTTAAACAAGCATCTGAAACATATTATTCCCTCCTTTACTCTCTGTAATGATCACCAATGTTCACATATTTAAGCACGGTATCAAATTTAACTTTTCAAATCTGTAGAGATAATAAATAGATTAGTGGTTGTCTTGGCGAGGAGGCAAGATGGGAATTAACACTAAATGTCCATGAGGGATTATATTGGCTGATAAAAATGCTCTAGAACTGATTTATGGTGAGGCACAACTTGGTAAATTTACTTTAAAAATCATTGAATTTTTTTCTTTGAAATGAGTGAATTTTATGACAGGTAAAATATGCCCTAATAAAATGATTTTTCATATGTGTATCACACCTTTCTTATTAAGGTGATTACTCAGTAACAGCCTCTTTCTGCTACTTTGAACATGGACAAGTCCTTGGGAATCCACAAGGAAACTGATGCCGATGCATTTGAGTGAGTGTTTTTCAAATCCATGGTAACTCCGTTGGTAAAGAATCCACCTGCAATGCAGGAGACCCCAGTTTGAGACTTGGGTTGGGAGGATCTCCTGGAGAAGGGAAAGGCTACCCATTCCAGTATTCCTGGGCTTCCCTGGTGGCTCAATTGGTAAATATTCCACCTGCAGTGTCGAAGATCTGGGTTTGATCCCTGGATTGGGAAGACCTCCTGGAGAAGGGAAAGACTACTCAGTCCAGTATTCTGGCCTGGAGAATTCTATGGACTGTATAGACCATGATATCCCAAAGAGTCAGACATGACTGAGAAACTTTCACTTTTCAAATCCATGACTTGAAATGAAGGTACATTCAGAAAAAAACAAGGGTGTTATTAACACTGACCATGACAAGAGAAGAACAGATTTATGTCACTCACTTCAAGTTTCCTCACATGTACCCATGCACAACTTCTTCAGATTGCTGGTCATCTTTAAGAGAGACATTTCCCCAAGACCTACCCTGCAAACAAAGGCAAATATAGAATAGTGGTGTAACTACTTTAGGACATAGTAACCACCACTCATTAGAAGTTTGAAAACAAAACAAAATAAAACATAGTCTTGAGACAAAGTGGGGATATAGACCAACAGAGAAGTGTTTTCCCCATGTTTCCTTGACTTTTGTTCAGTTCAGTTCAGTTGCTCAGTGGTGTCTGACTCTTTGTGACCTCATGGACTGCAGCACATGAGGCCTCCCTGTCCTTCACCAACTCCTGGAGTTTACTCAAACTCATGTCCATTGAGTCGGTGATGCCATCCTACCATCTCATCCTCTATCATCACCTTCTCCTCCTGCCTTCAATCTTTCCCAGCATCAGGGTCTTTTCAAATGAGTCAGCTCTTCACATCAGGTGGCCAAAGTGTTGGAGTTTCAGCTTTAACATCAGTCCTTCCAATGAATATTTAGGCCTGATTTCTTTTAGGATGGACTGGTTGGATCTCCTTGTAGGCCTAGGGACTCTGAAGAGTCTTCTCCAACACCACAGTTCAAAAGCATCAATTCTTTGGAGCTCAGCTTTCTTCAAACTCCAACTCTCACATCCATACATAACCATTGGAAAAACCATAGCCTTGACTAGATGGACCTTTGTGGGCAAAGTAATGTCTCTGCTTTTTCATATGCTGTCTAGTTTGGTTATAACATTTCTTTTAATTTCATGGCTTCAGTCACTATCTGCAGTGATTTTGGAGCCCCCTTCAAAAAATAAAGTCTGCCACAGTTTTCGCTGTTTATCTATCTATTCACCATGCAGTGATGGGACCAGATGCCATGATCTTAGTTTTCTGAGTGTTGAGCTTTAAGCAAACATTTTCACTCTCCTCTTTCACTTTCATTAAGAGGCCCTTGACTTCAGTGCCCACTAAAAATTCTCACCAAGAATCCAGATTCTGAACTTAATATCATTATACCAACCTTTGCTTTTTAGGAGTATTATTTGCCCTTGAGAGCTTAAAGGTGCATAAGCAGTGAATCCTAGACCTAATAAGTAAACAAAAGTATTTTAACACCTAATGATGTGCTGTTTGTAGGAAAAAATAGATTTGAACAATATCAGAACAAATGGCACTGTTGTTTATGAATGCCTTCAATTGGCCTGTCCAATTTTGATGAAAAAGTAGCAGTCCTGGAGAAAATCTTGTCTTACTGAAGGATGAGGTCCATGGTCTTGACTCAGAATTAGCCCTTGAATGTCCTGCCCTCTAGCCCTTGCAGGTCATGAATGACAAAGGCCAGAGATTTCAGTTTTATTGTAGGAGAAGGTGTCCTGTTTCTTATTGAAGATACCTTGGTTCTCAGCAATGGACATGCAGTGGCCATAAGATTCAGAGACACTGAAGCAGTCAGCTACTTTTAAGGAAGAAGGTATCCAGCTGAGAAAGATTTCCAGAGAGAAGCTTCATAATCTTATAACCACCTGTCTCAATTGGAGATCAGTCAGAAATGATAGGCAGAGTAATCTGCTATGGGGGCCATGATCATTTTTCTTTATTCATTTAGCTTGTACAAAACTCTCAGAAGTCTATCTTGCCAATATATATGCATATATAGAGTCCAAAATTATCTTTGTTTTGGTGCTCTGTGGTAGGCTCTCATTGTCTTTTTATCACGAAAAATAAAACAGTTTTCTAAGCAATACTTAATGTGTGATGCTTTTACAGTGGGTTTTCTTTCTTATTCTACTTGATTTTTTTTTTCTTTTGGCACTTCAGAGTGTAAATGCACATTCCATGGCTCTATAATATGATAAATATCATCCCTATTCCTCTCACTCCTCATTCTTTTTCTAAACATCTGTGAAAGTGTAAGGTAATGTACCATTTTACTCTGCCACTCCATATATTGCTGGCTCTGACACATCTTCCCTATTTCTCAGAGATACACAGGAAAATAACAGGGGATCTTCAGGGACCATTATATGTCTGGAGGAAAAATATTCAGAGATTGTCTGTAACCCCCAACAGAACATTGTCCATAAGCAGGGGGTATTTGAAGAGCTATTTTTCTTGATTAGGAGGTATTTTCATTTGAGTACTCTCAAACGTCCTCTCAAATACACAGGTGCCACTTATATTCCATCATGACCGTGACTTCTGGGCTGTAACAATAAACATGGTTTTATTTTGTTGAACAGTTTTCATCATTGCCAACACTCATTCTTATTGACAGTATAGAACTGTGTAATATTAGATATTTGGAAGAGAAGGAGCGGTTAAGAAGACATACAATCTTTTGACTACTATATGGGCTTCTTAAGAAAAAAAATAAAGGTGAACAGATACAAAAAAAAAAAAAGGTAGTAAAACATAAACATGAACATAATGTAAAATATTTCCAATGTTGTATTCAGTTTGAAAGAAGATTTTAAATGATACCTCTCATTTAAATTCACGACAGAAATACTGAGGTATTTACTATTGTACTTCTTAGAGATGATATAAACTTTAAACTGGACAATCTGAAATGTCTATCAAAATTTTTTCTTTAATCTCTAGGAAAAAAAAAAAACAACAAAACTGCTTCTTAGCTTCCTATTTAAAATTTTCCAGTATTTCTTGTCATCTAATCTAATAACACGAAATAATGACTTATTTTGTTTTTATAATTTGCGAAAACACTGTTAGAAAAGATGGAAGCATAATTTCATGAGAATGTGTGTTCTACTGGACAGTGGTATAAAATGTTATAGTAGACAAAGGGCATTCCATTTTAGAGAGGCATGGCTTATTTATGAAAGCATAAGACCACTTCACTTTACTGCTTTCGTAAGTATATAATTCGATTGTCAACTTGACAAGATTGGTATTAGGCTGTGAAAAACTCATGAACCCTGTTTCTCTGGCCTAGAGCACATATGTCATAGGAGAATTCTTTGGACATTTTCCGTTCCATTTTTATTACTTTTGCATATCCTTTTTGGAAGTGCCATTGAGTTTCATGGGTTAGGTTGTTTAATAGAAGTTCATTGGATGCATTCCAAAATCTAATTACTTGATTTAAATAAAAAACTTTTAGACTTGTAAGTGGTGGCATTTTCTTACTCCAGAGATAAAAGTTCTGTTTTCTCTTCCAAATAATCCTTCTCCCCAAACCAAACTAAAACAGACAACAAATAGTTGAGCTGTGACTAACTCTTGCTGCTGCTGCTGCTACTGCTGCTAAGTTACTTCAGTCGTGTTCGACTCTGTGCGACCCCATAGACGGCAGGCCACCAGGCTCCCCCATCCCTGGGATTCTCCAGGCAAGAACGCTGGAGTGGGTTGCCATTTCCTTCTCCAATGCAGGAAAGTGAAAAGAGAAAGTGAAGTCGCTCAGTCGCGTCTGAATCTTAGCAACCCCATGGATTGCAGCCTACCAGGCTTCTCCATCCATGGGATTTTCCAGGCAAGAGTACTGGAGTGGATTGCCATTGCCTTCTCCTTATAATCAACAGCAACAACAACAACAACAACAAAATCACAAATTCTTTCTTTCCAGCAATGTTGATAAAGGAACACCTCAATGTTAGACAAACAAAAAATGTGCTGCAGAAATTTGAACCAATGAATTGTCAAGATGCCAAAAGTAAAGCAAAGGCTTCTATTTTACTCTAAAATATGTATGCAATTTTTTGAGGTTTGTTTGGAGTGATGGTTTAAAAATATTTCCTATAAACAGACATGGAAAGTTACCATTTGACATTTAATATAGCATATATAAGAGTATATATTCTCTAAAAGAGAAAAAAGGAAGACAATCTTTCTGTGCACATACAGTATTTCAGTTTGGGCTTGGAACTTTATATTTTACATTAAAAAAATAAAACAGTAAATTATTAATTAATAATATGGCAGTGAAGGAAACTGTGAAAAACATATTCAAGAACTAAACACACATTTCAATATTAAAGCAAATTTTACTCAAGACATAATTATATGGTGCCACTATCAATTTCACAAACTGTGTCTGTTAAGTTTCATAAAAATGTTTTAGATTATTGCAAATAACATCTTACAACTGAAGCAACATGAAGTGTTGTTTTTTTTTTTTTAATTTTACTTTACAATACTGTATTGGTTTTGCCATACATTGACATGAATCTGCCATGGGTGTACATGAGTTTCCAATCCTCAGCTCCCCTCCCATCTCCCTCCCCATATCATCTTTCTGTCTGGAGGCAACAAATAGTAGAATAACCGAGGCAGAAGATAGGATTAATGAAATAGAAGACAGAATGGTAGAAACAAATGAATCAGAGTTGGAAAAAGAAAAATGAATTAAAAGAAATGAGGGCAATTTCAGAGACCTCCAGGAAAATATGAAACACTCCAACATTCGAATTATAGGAGTCCTAGAAGAAGAAGACAAAAAGAAACACCATGAGAAAATACTTGAGGTGATAATAGTTGAAAATTTCCCTAAAATGGGGAGGGAAATAATCACTCAAGTCCAAGAAACCCAGAGAGTCCCAAACAGGATAAACCCAAGGCAAAATACCCCAAGACACATATTCAAATTAACAAAGATCAAACACAAAGAACAAATATTAAAAGCAGCAAGGGAAAAACAACAAATAACACTCAAGGGGATTTCCATAAGGATAACAGCTGATCTTTCAATAGAAACTCTTCAGGCCAGGAGGGAATGGCAAGACATACTTGAAGTGGTGAAAGAAAATAACCTACAGCCCAGATTACTGTACCCAGCAAGGATCTCATTCAAATATGAAGGAGAAATCAAAAGCTTTACAGACAAGCAAAAGCTGAGAGAATTCAGCACCACCAAACCAGCTCTCCAACAAATTCTAAAGGATATCCTCTAGACAGGAAACACAGAAAGAGTGTATAAACCGGAACCCAAAACAATAAAGTAAATGGCAACGGGATCATACTTATCAATAATTACCGTAAACGTAAATGGGTTGAATGCCCCAAATGAAAGACAAAGACTGGCTGAATGGATACAAAAACAAGACCCCTATATATGTTGTCTACAAGAGACTCACCTCAAAACAAGGGACACATACAGACTGAAAGTGAAGGGCTGGAAAAGGATATTCCACACAAATAGAAACCAAAGAAAGCAGGAGTGGCAATATTCATATCAGATAAAATAGACTTTAAAACAAAGGCTGTGAAAAGAGACAAAGAAGGACACTACATAATGATCAAAGGGTCAATCCAAGAAGGTATAACAATTATAAATATATATGCACCCAACATAGGAGCACCACAATATGTAAGATAAATGCTAACAAGTATGAAAGGGGAAATTAACAATAACACAATAATAGTGGGAGACTTTAATACCCCACTCACACCTATGGACAGATCAACTAAACAGAAAATTAACCAAAAAACACAAACTTTAAATGATACAATAGACCAGTTAGACCTAATTGATATCTATAGGACCTTTCACCCCCAAACAATGAATTTCACCTTTTTCTCAAGTGCTCATGGAACCTTCTCCAGGATAGATCACATCCTGGGCCATAAATCTAACCTTGATAAATTCAAAGAAATTGAAATCATTCCAAGCATCTTTTCTGACCACAATACAGTAAGAGTAGATCTCAATTACAGGAGAAAAACTACTAAAAATTCCAACATATGGAGGTTAAACAACACGCTGCTGAATAACCAACACATAACAGAAGAAATCAAAAAAGAAATCAAAATATGCATAGAAACAAATGAAAATGAAAACACAACAACCCAAAATCTGTGGGTCACTATAAAAGCAGTGCTAAGGGGAAAGTTCATAACAATACAGGCATACCTCAAGAAACAAGAAAAAAGTCAAATAAATAACCTAACTCGACACCTAAAGCAACTAGAAAAGGAAGAAATGGAGAACCCCAGAGTTAGTAGAAGGAAAGAAATCTTAAAAATTAGGGCAGAAATAAATACAAAAGAAACAAAAGAGACCATAGCAAAAATCAACAAAGCAAAAAGCTGGTTCTTTGAAAGGATAAACAAAATTGACAAACCATTAGCCAGACTCATCCAGAAACAAAGAGAGAAATATCAAATCAATAAAATTAGAAATGAAAATGGAGAGATCACAACAGACAACACAGAAATACAAAGGATCATAAAAGACTACTATCAGCAATTATATGCCAATAAAATGGACAATGTGGAAGAAATGGACAAATTCTTAGAAAAGCACATGAAGTGTTTTTAACCTTGAAAAGCTTTAAGGGTTAGAGTCAAGTCTATAGAGGTTTAAAGCTTAATGAATTTTCACTACATTATATAAAAATTTGGTCAAACTCTAATGTATGCAATTACACAGATCAACATATCTTCTAACTGAGGCTGGGAGGTCTTATGTATTATTGCCAGAGTATTACATTAACAGTTTGGGAGGCTCACTTATCACACATAATCAAGGCTGGGAGTCTGTTATGTATTTGGAAAAGTTGGTTGCATGGGGACTCATAAAATGCAATATATGGTTAAATTATTTAGGTTAAAATAAAAGCATACAAGTGAATATTAATTTTTATTAAGTCCAAGTCTCTTTCTTAGAGTGAAAGTCAAAAAAAGCTTTATGATTTCTCTTTTACATAAACCACATGCATGATACATTGTGTAAAATTTCAGGTATTTATTTATTTAAAATGAAGAGAATTGAGAATATTTGAGAATCAATTTAAACATATAATTCTTTTAAATCTTTGTGTTTGTTTCTTTTCCCCAAAAGTTTTTGGTTGTCTTATCACATCAAATTTTGCAACATAAGTTTTTGGCAACTACATTTTTTTCAGAATTATCAAAGATATTTATTTAAATTTTATAAGAGCATTCTTTTTAAAGTTATATTTCATTGATTTAATTTCTAAAGTTTATTTAAGATTCATTATTATGTAGTATAACGACAATGCAATTTGTGTAAATAGATATAAAAAGAAAAACTAATGACTCCTGATAGGCATGCAAATTTAACTGTCAGAAAATACAAAAGCGTTTGAGAGTGTTAACTATGAACTTTTATTTTACCCTAGTTAAGCTGGTATACAATACATGGGCAATGATGTGTCAGTTAATATAGTAAATCAGTTAACTAGAGGTCAATTAATTGAAATATATGGAATATAATAGCATGAAAAAATTAGCCCATTAGCCTAATTAATTATAAGTGTTAATTTCATTTTCTGTATATATTATTAGTGAATAATGCTAGCAGGCATGCATTTCCATGGACAGAAGAGCCTGGTGGGCTGCAGTCCCTGGGATGGGAGAGTTAAACATGGCTGAGTGACTAACACTTTCATATTCAACTCATATGTTGGAATAATATATGCAATACTTTCAAAATATAATATAATTAGCATATGTTGAGTACCCTCTATGGGATTCCTTAAATCTTTTTTTTTTAATACATCATCTAGTTGTATACTTGTGAAGCCCTGAGAGGAAATAACATAAACTTTAGTTTGCCTGTTAGCAAATTGGGGCTTGGAAAGGAAAATATTTTTAAAACACCATATAGTTAGCAAGTTTGGTAGCTGGTGGGGCAAATGGAGTTTTACCAAGAGAACACACTGATCATAGCAACACTCTCTTTCAGCAACACAAAAGAAGACTCTACACATAGACATCACCAGATAGATGGTTGACATCAAAATAAGATTGATTATATTCCTTGCAACCATAGATGGAGAAGCTCCACACAGCCAGCAAAAACAAGACCAGGAGCTGACTGTGGCTCGTATCATGAACTTCTTATTTTCAAATTCAGACTTAAATTGAAGAAAGCAGGGAAAACCACTAGACCATTCAGGTATGAACTAAATCAAATTCCCTAGGATTATACAGTGGAAAGGACAAATTCAAGGGATTAGAACTGACAGAGTACCTGAAGAACTATGGACAGAGGTTCATGACATTGTACAGGAGGCAGTGATTAAGACCATCCACAAGAAAAGAAATGCAAAAAGGCAAAATGGTTGTCTGAGGAAGCCTTACTAAAAGCTGAGAAAAGAAGAGAAGCAAAAGGCAAAGGAGAAAAGGAAAGATATATCCATTTGAATGCAGAGTTCCAAAGAATAGCAACAAGAGATAAGAGAGCCTTCCTCAGAGATCAGTGCAAAAAAAAACAAAACAAAAAGAGAGGGCAAAAAAAAAAAAAAAAAGGGCAAGACTAGAGATCTCTTCAAGAAAATTAGAGATACCAAGGGAACATTTCATGCAAATATGGGCTCAATAAAGGACAGAAATGGTATGGACCTAACAGAAGCAGAATGTATTAAGAAGAGGTGGCAAGAATACACAGAAGAAATATACAGAAAAATCTCCATGACCTAAATAACAACGATGGTGAGATCACACACCTAGAGCCAGACATCCTGGAATATGAAGTCAAGTGGGCCTTAAGAAGCATCATTGCAAACAAAGCTAGCAGAGATGATAGACTTCCAGTTGAGCTATTTCAAACCCTAAAAGAACATGCTGTGAAACTTCTGCACTCAATATGCCAGCAAATGTGGAAAACTCAGCAGTGATAACAGGACTGGAAAAGGTCAGTTTTCATTCCAATCTTAAAGAAAGTCAATGCCGAAGAATGCTCAAACTACTGCACAATTGCACTCATCTTACACACTAGCAAAGTAATGCTTAAAATTCTCTAAGCCAGGCTTCAACAGTACATGAACCATGAACTTTCAGATGTTCAAGCTGGATTTAGAAAAGGCAGAGGAACCAGAGATCAAATTTCCAACATCTGTTGGATCAATTCCAGAAAAACATCTACTTTTGCTTTATTGACTATGCTAAAGCTTTTGACTATGTGGATCGCAACAAATGGTGGACAACTCTTAAAGAGATGGAAATACCAGACTACCTGACCTGCCTACTGAGAAATCAATATGTAGGTTAGGAAGCAACAATTAGAACTGGACATGAAACAACAGACTGGTTCCAAATTCAGTTCAGTTCAGTTCAGTTGCTCAGTCGTGTCTGACTCTTTCTGACACCATGAATTGCAGCATGCCATGCCTCCCTGTCCATCACCAACTCCCGAAGTTCACCCAAACTCACATCCATCGAGTCGGTGATGCCATCCAGCCATTTCATCCTCTGTCGTCCTCTTCTCCTCTTGCTCCCAATCCCTTCCAGCATCAGTCTTTTCCAGTGAGTCAACACTTCGCATGAGGTGGCCAAAGTACTGGAGTTTCAGCTTTAGCGTCATTTCTTCCAAAGAAAACCCGGGACCAATCTCCTTTAGAATGGACTGGTTGGATCTCCTTGCAGTCCAAGGGACTCTCAAGAGTCTTCTCCAACACCACAGTTCAAAAGCATCAATTCTTCAGCACTCAGCTTTCCTCACAGTCCAACTCTCACATCCATACATGACCACTGGAAAAACCATAGCCTTGACTTGACGGACCTTTGTTGGCAAGGTATTGTCTCTGCTTTTGAATATGGTATCTAGGTTGGTCATAACTTTTCTTCCAAAGAGTAACCATCTTTTAATTTCATGGCTGCAATCAGCATCTGCAGTGATTTTGGAGCCAATAAATAAATAAATAAAGTCTGACACTGTTACCACTGTTTCCTCTTTTATTTGTCATAAAGTGATGGGACCAGATGCCATGATCTTAGTGTTCTGAATGTTGGAAAGCTGTATATTGTCACCCTGTTTATTTAATTTATATGCAGAGTCCATTATGCAAAATGCTGGGCTTGATAAAGCACAAGCTGGAATCAAGATTGCCAGGGTAAATATCAATAAACTCAGATACACAGATGACACCACTCTTATGGCAAAAAGTGAAGAATAACTAAAGAGCCTCTTGTTGAAAGTGAAAGAGGAGAGTGAAAAAGTTGGGTTAAACTCAACATTCAGAAAACTAAGATCATGGCATCTGGTCCCATCACTTCATGGCAAATAGATGGGGAAACTTTGGAAACAGTGTCAGACTTTATTTTCTTGGGCTCCAAAATCACTGTAGATGGGCCTGCAGCCATTAAAAGATGCTTACTCCTTGGACAAAAAGCTATGACCAACCTAGACAGCATATTAAGACACAGAGACATTACTTTACCAGAAAGGTCCATCTAGTCAAGGCTATGGTTTTTCCAATAGTCATGTATGGATGTCAGAATTGGACTCAAAAGAAAGCTGTGCACTGAAGAATTAAAGCTTTTGAACTGTGGTGTTGGTGAAGACTCTTGAGAGTCTCTTGGACTGCAAGGAGATCCAACCAGTCCATCCTAAAGGAGATCAGCCCTGAATATTCATTGGAAGGATTGATGCTGAAGCCAAAAGTCCAATACTTTGGTCACCTGGTGTGAAAAACTGATTCATTAGTAAAGACCCTGATGCTGGGAAAGATCAAAGGCAGGAGGAGAAGTTGACAACAGAAGATGAGATGGTTGGATGGCATCACCGAGTCGATGGATGTGATTTTGAGTAAGGTCCTGGAGTTGGTGATGGATAGGAAAGACTGGTGTGTTGCAGTCCATAGGATTGCAAAGAGTTGTGCACGACTGAGCAACTGAACTGAACTGGGGCAAAGAGCGATGAACCGGGAGATTTTGATTGACATATGCATAAAATAGCTAACTAATTAGAACCTGCTGTGTAGCACAGAGAACTCTACTTAATGATCTGTGGTGATCTAAATGGGAACAAAATCCTCAAAGAGCGGATATGTGTCCACATAGAGCTTATCCACTTCTCTGTATAGAAATAACACTGTAAAGAAACTTTCATAATAAGCCAGTAGTTTCGTGAGTAAATGGGTTTCCTGAGTTCAGAACTACAGGTAACAACCTGGCATCCTGAGTGGGGAGTTATTTTTGCAACTTCCGATGTTTAGAGCCGGTTGGTCAGAAGCACCTGTGATGACCTGGGATTGTGACTGGTGGGTAAATGGTGTCAGGGGCAGTCTTGTGAGGCCAAATCATGGACCTGTGGGATCTGATCACATCTCATGTTGGATAGTGTTGCATAGAGTTAAATTGCAGGCAATCAGCTGATGTCTGGAGCACCACTTGTTGCAGTGTTGTGGGGAAAACCCCTTCTCACACACACCCACATGTTGGGAAATAGTAACAGAACACCTGAAGTTTCTCATATTGACATTTGTTATTGATAATTTCAGATTAAAACTATGATTCTGGTAACTTTAGGTATTTGTAGGATGCTTTAATAGATAACTAGGAAATTAAGTATAAAGCATATTACTAACCACATTTTTAGGGTACCATTTGGAACTTAAAATACTTTCTCTAGTGTTAAGTATATCTTTTATTGACATCACAGAACACTGATTCTGAACAACCTGGCCTATTACTATGAAAAATTATAATAAAGTTTTTATTGGTACAAATAAATCCTGGATTTAATTTCATAATAACTAAAGTGAGGTGAGCAGTTGCTAATGGCAATAAAATAATGTATATTTTGTTGGATGTTTGTATAAGATCTACTTTATAATCTAGTTATTAGAGTTCAATTACATACTAACAAATTGAAAATGCATCAAATTGAAAATGCATCTTGATGGCCATATTTAAGATTTTAATCATTTTTATTCATAATAGCATAATACACTTATGTGGCAGCATTCTGAGAATTAGAGCTTAATATTATTGATATCTATTTTACTAGTCAGATATAAACACAGGGTAACTTATACCAAAAGAAATATCCCAGAAGTCTGTTTGGTAGGTCACATAACTGGAAGGCTGGACTCAGGAAGGAGCCAGGAGAACAAGGTGGAGAGAAGACACCACTACAAGGGAACAGGCGTAGAGCAGTAATGATTGCTGTTGAGAGGCTGGTGTTGCTCTCACGTCCCTGATAACGATGCCTTTAATTACTATACCAGTGGAGTTTTAATTCTAGTCCGGTTCAAGTGGAAAGCAAAGTAAAACAAAACACTTAAAAATGTATTTGTCTTCCTGTGACCCAGCACCCTCATAATTCATCCTCAATTAAGGGGTCAGACACCTCAGTCATGTCCGACTGTTTGTGACTCTCTGGACGGTAGCCTGCCAGGCTCCCCTGTTCATGGGACTTCTTAGGCAAGAATACTGGATGGGTAGCCTTTTCCTTCTCCAGGGGATCCTCCCTACCCAGGGATCAAACCTGTGTCTTCTGCACTGCAGGCAGATCGTTACTGCTGAGCTACCAGTGCAGTCCATTTTCAACTATATCTCATGGGATTTTGTCAGGCTATTAAAATATAATAGTTAATTTAGAGTTACAGCACTTCTCACTTCTAATTTTTTTTTTAATATGTGTCCTGGTGAAATCTGGAATTACCAGCTAGAGATAAAAGGGGTGAAAAGTGGGAGACAAGAGTAGAATTGGCTTCTCTTTTGAAGGAAACTCCATCAGCCAAGGTTACTACTGAATCTTTGAAACAGAATAATCTTTCATAAACTGATTTGGATTTCAGAATACTCTGAGTCTCTTTAATCTCCCTTTCCAATTATTACTGTTCAACTCCATAAATGTTTTAAATTTCATGTCAGAGACCTAATGGGTTTGGGGAATTATTTCCTTTTGTAATCTGACAACCTCTTGGAGAAAACTGTTAGCTTCTTTCATGGAGACTCCTTGGGTCTAGGAGGGATTTGAACTGCAATCTTTATCTTGAGCTGAGAAATTAGAAATCTGATCTTGTCATTCTCTTTTTTATTAAGTGTAAAATAAATGATCACTTTATTTTCCTCATGCCCTTCCTACTGTTTATGGAGATTGCCACTCAGACCCTAATGACTGCTTCACAGTGGACACTTCATTTCAGGTGACCATAGAGATCAATTAGATAGCTTGTTCTCAGCTGTAGGCTGTGGGATTACAAATCTCTATCTTTTAATGCTAAATTGAAACTTTCTTATTTTTAACTCCAAATTTGCCACAGACAAAACCCAGATTTCTCCATGTCCCTGAAGATCTGTTCTTAGAAATCACTCCAATGTTTATACTAGTCATCATCTGCAACTACCAATAACAGAAACAAGTGAAGCAGAAATGGACTTTTTTAGAAGGGTTTCAGGTGAACCATAGACAGAATAAGTGAAGTGAAGTGAAGTGAAGTTGCTTAGTCGTGTCCGACTCTTTGTGACCCCATGGACTGTAGCCTACTGGGCTCCTTCGTCCATGGGATTTTCCAGGCAAGAGTACTGGAGTGGGTTGCCATTTCCTTCTCCAGACAGAAGAAATAGGAAAGCTAAAGCTTGAGCAATAGCCCAGCCAGGAGAAGCACAGCCCATATAGTGCTACGGGGACAGTGTGCATCCCATGGAGCTCTGAGTCAGCTGGACCTTGGCCATTGCCTCTGGCGTTGCTGCCACTGCAGTGTCAGCCTTTCTTACACTCTTCTATGGTCTGATGATTTCATTATGTTGTGCATGCTTTGCAGCTTTATTTCAAGTACATAGCCTTGTCAATTACAAAAGCTAGCACTTAATCACTGTTTTCTAACTCTGTGTCAGATATTTGGTAGCTTGTTACACTTCTATCTAATCTAAATATTGTTCCCAAGGTTGAATTGCCCTCATTTCACCATGAAGATGCTTGATTCAGAATCTAGCAATTTTCAGAAAGATCACATAACTGATATGGGTGTAGCTGTGCTTATACTTCAGTTCTGACTCCTAAATTCATGATTTCTCACCTCACCTTGTCCACTGGCTCCATTTCCTGGTTTAGTTTAATTTTTGATTTTGTAAGTAAACTGGCTTTCCTGGTCTTTTTGTCCTAAAATCCAAGAAAATGCTTGGGTTGTGTGGGGGTCGGGGGGCGGGAGTTATTAGGCCCCCCTTGCTTGTGTCTACTGCTCTGTCTATTATAGAAGAAATTGTTTTGCCTCCCACATGCATGTTTTCAGGTAAAACTGGCTTAACAAGTAGGCCAAATGGATACCAACAGCAGTGTGTATTAGACAAATCATATAAAGCCCAACTAATGTCTTTTAATCGCACAATAGTTGCTGGTAAATGTGGTTGAATTTTATTCTTTGCCTGTTTTCTAGCCAGGAAGTATTGTGGGCTATAAAAAAAAAGTACAGTTTTGGTCCCATGGTGGGGAAAGCATTAAATTAGTAGGATGAAGGAGAAGATTAAGTCTGGGATATTTGCAAAAATAGAACTCTAAAACAGCTTTCATACAAAATAAAACAAACCCAGAACTTTAAGTGACCACGTTGGGTAATCAAAATACAGGTGGTGGTCAAATGTACAACAGCCCACTGGCAAGGCAATGGACTTAGCTCAAAGGTTACAGTCTTCGTCTGCTCCAAAGGCTTATAACTCTGTTTTGTGGAAGCATAATTTAAGAGAGACAGGGAAACATAGGGGAGAAAGGAAATAGTGGTGAATGGAAAGACAGTTCAATTTATCTTGCTCCTGTTTTTAAAAATAATCCATTTACCCTTTATCACATGTTTCTTGAATTACCATTTTATTGTACTTAAATCTACTAGCTTTGATATTTGATTCACTACTCTCATAAGTAGTTTTGGACCTTTTAAAAATTTTAGAAAGATAGCATAGTAATGATTTAAGGGAGATTATGAACTATTTGTATTCATACAGACCAAGTTTAAGTTTGACCTCACCAATGAGTAGCTAAGTAATACTGGTCAGTCCTCAAGAGTGTAAGTTTCTGCATTATGCCATTGGCAGGTATGTGAGACGCAATGAAATGAGATAATGTATGTAAAGTAATTATATTGTTGTATGTCATGTTGTTTAGACTTCTCTATAAAACTTAGCTGTTATCATCATCATCATAACTGCATGATAAAAATGATTAAATAAATCATCTTAAGCCAATTGCCAACAATGTTATTTAATGATAAATTACTAAAACAGAAGATGAAACAAGGATGGGGGTCTATCTGTGTTCTCATTAACAAAGACTTGAGACAAAAAACAAATATAAAAGTATTAATAACTACACTAAGAAAAAGTATCATTGATAGAGAATAAGAGTATACACTTTGAAATAGAGAATCAAAAGGAACAAGACACCTTCATAAAGTAGCCATATATAAACTCACCATGAAAAACAATATTTTATATATTAATTTTTGGAATTCAGTCATCAACTTTGAAATACAACTTCTGTTTAAATTTATTAGATTTACAGCCTATTAATAGATTAATTTTAAGAGGAAATATTCAAAGTCCCTGGAGAAACAGATGGTTCAGGAAGACTTTTGCCTTATGTGTATTGTTCATTTAATTTTTCACGATAAAAATTAAATTAAGAATTTATAATTCTCTTTGGAACTCTAAGAGAAGAGAGGGTAACTCTAATCAATGAATACTGGACATAATAGAAATTAATTAACAATAATTTAGTGGGCTTTCCTGGCGGCTCAGAGGTTAAAGCGTCTGCTTTCAATGTGGGAGACCCAGGTTCAATCCCTGGGTTGGGAAGATCCCCTGGAGAAGGAAATGGTAACCCACTCCAGTATTCTTGCCTGGAGAATCCCATGGACAGAGGAGCCTGGCAGGCTACAGTCCATGGGGTCGCAAAGAGTTGGACATGACTAAGTGACTTCACTTCATTTCACTACTAGACCAAGTTAAATAAAGACAAATAACAAGATTTCAAGATAAATGAAGATTAAAAAAATGACAAATCAACACAAAACATGGAATACCAAAAACCTGAAAAGTAAAGGGCAAAAAATATACAAAAATATTTGAAAAAAGTATATCTTTAAAAAATTACTTTGGAAAAACTGAAATTATTTTAGATACCATCTACTTTATGGTTTCAAAATTAAAGATGCAATAATAAAGCAAGACAAAGAAGGATTAGATAACCAAATAAAGGCAATGCAAATTTCCTGAGTTAGAATTTAAGGAAGAAAAAGCTGTGACTAACCTGCCCGATGTCAAGATATATCAAAATTACATAACTCAAGAGAGTCTTGATGTAAAGGGAAAAAATATCTTAATATACCAGAAATATATTTATAGCAAAAATCTTAAAAAGTAAAACAGAGATTGCATGTGTCATATATGTCCAATGAAGCAGAATAATAAAACTGACATTTATATGTTTCAAACAAGATAAATACACACGAAATAATCAGATTCTTCAGGGGTGCCCATGGGTCCTTCTCAGGTTATACCTGCCTCTACCCAGAAGCTATCATTCAGAATTTTGTGAAGATTAACTCCCCCCGGCCCCGTTTTTTTCTTTTTTAAATACTACTTTAGCCCATATATGTGCATCAGCTTCTCTGATGGCTCAGCAGTAAAGAATCCTCCTGCAATGCAGGAGATGTGGATTTAATCCCTGGGTCAGGAAGATTCCCCTGGAGAAGGTAATGGCAACGTTCAATATTCTTGCCTGGGAAATCTCATGAACAGAGGAGCCTGGAGGGCTACATAGGGTCCCAAAAGAGTCTAACACAGCTTAGTGACTAGAACAGCCACAATGTATCAATAAACCATATATGATTTAGTTTTACTTGTGTTTTCTACATTGCTATAAATGAAATTGTATTCTGTGCATATTTTAATGACATATATTTTTACTCAAAGTTGTGATTTTGAAATCTACCCATAATGATGCATCAGTTCAGTTCAGTTCAGTTCAGTTCAGTCGCTCAGTCATGTCCAACTCTTTGCGACCTCATGAATCACAGCACGTCAGGCCTCCCTGTCCATCACCAACTCACATGCAGTGATAATTTTCCATTTTTGATTTTTTTTGTCCCATTATATGAATGTACCACAACTGATTCACCAGTCCTTTTGTTGAATGGAAATTTAGGTTGTTTCAGGTTTCTTTTTGTTGTTGCTGTTATTCACACACACACACAGACAATTAAAGTTACTGAGTGAGAGGATGAATACACAGTTCCTATCTCTAGTGGTATTTATCATTTATCTATCATGCTCAACAGCTCTATTAACTCTTCACTCTCCTACACCACCAATTTTGCTCTTCCAACTGATTATGCCATCATAATACACATTTACTGTATTCTCTCACATTTTAAAACTACCATGTTTTTTGTTTTTGAAACCTCACATCTTTTGGCTCAGACAGATACTGCTCCACTATTCTGGTTCCTTCTACAGAAAATCTCTAAGAGTCATCTATACTCACTATTCTCTATTTTCTTTTCTAAATTTATTTTTTGACCCAGACTAGTCTCATTGTTCCAATGAAATTGGATATCATTCTCCCTGTAACATTATGACTACTGTTTTATTTTATGCCAAATTTTATTTTCTTGACCTATTGTCAGCATTTGATCCACTTGGCCACTCCCTCATCTATAAAACACCATCTTCATTATTCTTCCACATAACACTTCTTGCATAATTTCATTTTGCTTTATTTCACTTTAAGGTCACCCTCGATGTCTCTGCAACCTCTAAATGGTGGTAACATCTTAAGATTTAGTCCTTACCATTCTTCCTTCCTTTATTTTCATTTCCTTTATATTTTTATATAGGCTGATGGTTTCTACTGTCATGATACATCTTCAAGTGTATGTCTTCCCACTGACTTTCAAGCTTACATATTTAAATGACCTGATGAATTTTCTATTTCATGTCTAATAGACATTAGAATGCGATTTTTCTGCTGTTGTTAATTCGCTGGGTCATGTATGTCTCTTTTGCAACTCCATGGATTGTGGCCTGCCAGGTTTCTCTGTCCATGGGATTGTCCCAGCAAGAACAATGGAGTGGGCTGCCAAGTCCTATTCCAGGGGATCTTTTCAACCCAGGGATTGAACCGAAGTCTCTTCATTGGCAGGCAGTTTCTTTACCAATGAGCCACCTGGGAAGCCCAGAATATAATATACCTAAAGTCAAATTTTTCTTTCCAAACTTGCTTTCAGTTCAGATCAGTTCAGTTCATTTCAGTCGTTCAGTCGTGTCCGAGTGTTTGCGACCCCATGAATAGCAGCACGCCAGGCCTCCCTGTTCATCACCATCTCCTGGAGTTCTCTCAAACTCACGTCCGTCGAATCAGTGATGCCATCCAGCCATCTCATCCTCTGTCATCCCCTTCTCCTCCTGCCCCCAATCCCTCCCAGCATCAGAGTCTTTTCCAATGAGTCAACTCTTCACATGAGGTGGCCAAAATACTGGAGTTTCAGCTTTAGCATAATTTCTTCCAAAGAACACCCAGGGCTGATCTCCTTTAGAATGGATTGGTTGGATCTCCTTGCTGTCCAAGGGACCCTTAAGAGTCTTCTCCAACACTGCAGTTCAAAAGCATCAATTCTTTGGTACTTAGCTTTCTTCACAGTCCAAATCTTGCATCCATACATGACCACTGTAAAAACCATAGCCTTGACTAGATGTACCTTTGTTGGCAAAGTAATGTCTCTTCTTTTCAATATGCTATCTGGGTTGGTCATAACTTTTCTTCCAAGGAGTAAGCGTCTTTTAATTTCATGGCTGCAGTCACCATCTGCAGTGATTTTGGAGCCCAATCCCAAAGAAAGGCAATGCTAAAGTATCTTCAAACTACCACACAATTGCACTCATCTCACACACTAGTAAAGTAATGTTCAAAATTCTCCAAGCCAGGCTTCAGCAATACGTGAACTGTGAACTACCAGATGTTCAAGCTGGTTTTAGAAAAGGCAGAGGAATTAGAGATCAAATTACCAACATCTGCTGGATCATGGGAAAAGGAAGAGAGTTCCATAAAAACATCTATTTCTGCTTTATTGACTATGCCAAAGCCTTTGACTGTGTGGATCACAATAAACAGTGGAAAATTCTGAAAGAGATGGGAATACCAGCCCACCTGACCTGCCTCTTGAGAAAACTATATGCAGGTAAGGAAGCAACAGTTAGAACTGGACATGGAACAACAGACTGGTTCCAAATAGGAAAAGGGGTATGTCAAGGCTGTATATTGTCACCCTGCCTATTTAACATATGCAGAGTACATCATGAGAAACGCTGGGCTGGAAGAAGCACAAGCTGGAATTAAGATTGCCGAGAGAAATATCAATAACCTCAGATATGCAGATAACACCACCCTTATGGTAGAAAGTGAAGAGGAACTAAAAAAAGCCTTTTGATGAAAGTGAAAGCAGAGAGTGAAAAAGTTGGCTTAAAGTTTAACATTCAGAAAACTAAGATCATGGCACCTGGTCCCATCACTTCATGGGAAATAGATGGGGAAACAGTGGAAACAGTGTCAGACTTTGTTTTTTGGGGCTCCAAAATCACTGCAGATGGTGACTGCAGCCATGAAATTAAAAAACGCTTACTCTATGGAAGGAAAGTTATGACCAACCCAGATAGCATATTCAAAAGCAGAGACATTCCTTTGCCAAAAAAGTTCGTTCTAGTCAAAGCTATGATTTTTCCAGTAGACATGTATGGATGTGAGAGTTGGACTGTGAAGAAAGCTGAGTGCCAAAGAATTGATGCTTTTGAACTGTGGTGTTGGAGAAGACTCTTGAGAGTCCCTTGGACTGCAAGGAGATCCAACCAGTCCATTCTAAAGGAGATCAGTCCTGGGTGTTCTTTGGAAGGAATGATGCTAAAGCTGAAACTCCAGTACTTTGGCCACCTCATGCGAAGAGTTGACTCATTGGAAAAGACTCTGATGCTGGGAGGGATTGGGGGTGGGAGGAGAAGGGGACGACAGAGGATGAGATGGCTGGATGGCATCACTGACTCGATGGACGTGAGTCTGAATGAACTCTGAGAGTTGGTGATGGACAGGGAGGCCTGGCGTGCTGCGATTCATGGGGTCGCAAAGAGTTAGACACGACTGAGCTACTGAACTGAACTGAACTGAACTGGAGCTGTCCTGCCACCTCTGGGTGTATCATTTAGCTTGCAGGTTGGGGATTACGGTTTACTTGAATTTGACTTGTCATCTTGGGCCCAATCGATTTTAATCAGTTTATGCTATGCCCTTTTCCTATGTCATTCTTTCAAAAGTTGTGCCCTACCCTCTTCCCTCCTGTTTCCTGCTCTTTTTCTGAGCCCCATCCAGGCCCACAATATCACCTCTACAATATTTTGGAGGGACAACTGGAAAATAGCTGGCCCTTGGGAGGGAAACACTGTATAATATCCAATCCTTCTAGATATTCAGGCCTTCGTCTTCCACGTTTCCTACAACACGTGCAACATCAGCATCTCTCAGTGAACCCGCTAGGGCGGGCGACAGGCACACAGTGTCTGCTAGAAGTCCATCTGTTGGCATCTCTTCAAAGACAATTGGGCTCCTAGGGATAATGTTTGCCACATTGGGAGTTAGCCCTGCAGGTCGTTTGGGCCCAAACCCTTACCACACTTCTCCTAAACTTAACATAGCCCCGGATCAAATCTCCACTCCACTTAATGGAACACCTGGTCTGTTGCCTGTTAACAGTCGTGGTTAAGCCAATTACTAACTCCTACAGCCTGGACCCTGCCCCCTTGTAGGCAACATTGCTCCACCCAGCCTATTATTAAAATGCTTTAATGCCCCTAACAGGACCAGATAACCCACTCCTATGTCATTACTTCTGTTATTACATAAAGTGGGTCTATGACAAGGAAATGTTTACCATTGGAGATACCCTAACTTTCTCTTATGGAGGACTAGGGAAGGAAATCAATGACTTACATTCCCTTAGAGCAGTAAGAGAATAAGGTTTATGACTGTTTCAGCAGGTTCCCAGTCTCAGGGAACAGGCTTGGACTGCTTTACATCAGCGTATCTATTCCCATCCGCAGTGAATAAACTGGCAATGAGTTAAAATTACAACCCCTTAATCCTACCCAGCACTGGTCATGCTGGAGACCTTGGGGACACCCAACTCTAGTCCAGGGGTCCCAGGAGGCCAACCTGCCTTAAACTGCCTAGGGATATGATCCTTGAAAGGTTGTCACGCCTTGAAAGGTTGACCCACATGCTCGGGGATCCACCAGTCCAGGGATCCCAGGAAGTTGTCACGCTTCAACCTGCCCAGGGACCCAATTCTCAGGAGGCTGACCTGCCTTGACCTACCCACGAGGCTGTCATGCCTCAGCTTGCCTGGGGATTTGCACCCTGGCCCAGGGATGCCTGGCTCTCAAGTTGCAACAGTACTGGGTAGGATAAGTCTCAAAAAGACTCACCCCAAAGGAAGTCCAACCATGGAAATTGAAGGAGACATATTAGTTTTTATTTTTCTTTTCCCCCTTGTCATGACTGTCTTTCAGATGGAAAATAAACAATCCAGTTTCCAGCAGATGCCGTTGAGATGCATCCTTGATAACTGGAAACTGATCCTCTAACTCTAAGGAGAAATTTCTTAAAATTCTTTTGTGCCACTGTGTGGCCACACTATCCTCTGGGGGACAAGGAACACTAGCCTGAGGATGGGAGTTTAAATTACCGTACCACCCTGCAGTTAGAATTTTTATGCAAAAGACAAGGGAAATGGACGGAGATCCCCTATGTCCAAATTTTCTTCAGACTAAGAGATATGAAGGAACTCTATCTTAAGTATGGGATTGTTGTATGCCCTAAAAGTGAGCCTACTAGGCACAGACAACCAAGAGAAGGAACCCCCCATGAAGGCTCACTTTCCATGCCCCCTAAGAGACTGGAGTCTCCCACAACTCTCGAGTTGCCTGGTGCTCCTTTCTTGTATCCAAACATGCCCCCATATCTGGGAGCACCCCCTCCACAAAGCCAGCTCGAGTATGTCCCTTAGTTGAAACTGGAGGAGAATTCGGACCAACCAGCGTCCATAAGCCCTTCTCCCTCTTAGAACTAAGACAGATCAAACAAGACCTGGGAAGCTATACAGATAATCCAGGCAAATATATAGATACATTCCAACACATAACTTTGGTCTTTGACTTGATGTAGAAGGACGTCATGGTCATATTTAGCCAAACGTTATCTGACCTTGATCATACTAGGGTCTTAAAGGAAGCCCGAAGGTATGCAGTGGGGCTTCACATGTCAACTGATAAATACTCAATAGGGGAAACTGCAGTCCCCTCCTCAGAACCTAATTGGGATTATAACGGCCCTGGGCACATCTGGGAAAGAGATCATTTTCTAATCTGTGTAAAGGAAGGACTAAAAGCAGCCCAGAAAAATGTAATCAGCTATGCCCAGGTCTCAGCCATAACTCAGGAGCCCAGTGAGAACCCAATTGCCTTTCTGGAAAGGCTAAAAGAGGTCCTCCAAAAGTTTACCAATCTGGACTTAGACTCTTACAAGGGACAGGTGATTTTAAAGGACAAATTCCTGTCCCAATGTGCATCAGGTATCAGAATAAAGTTACAACTGCTACAGCAGCAGGACCCTGCTTCCTCTTTGAATGAGATGATCCAGACAGCCACCAATACTTTTTATAACAAAGGACAGGAGAAAGAGGCCAAGGCCCAGGAGAGGAAGAAAAGGAAAGAGAAAAGGCATGCCCAGATGCTGGCGGCACTCCAGGGAAGCCCTATGGCAAACCCTGAGTCCTTGAAGGACAAGGCACAAGGCAAATGCCTAATCTATAGGCAGCTGGGGCATTGAGCCATAGAGTGTCCAAACTGTGACAAGTCTCCTAAAACTACTTGCTATAAATGCCATCAACTGGGACATCGGGTGGCGCTCTGCCCTTGGGACCCAAGAGACTCAAGGTCAAGTGCCAAACCTTCCCTCACGATGGTTCAACAGGAATGAAGCAGCCCCCCACCCCCACCCCCCCCCCACCCCCCAGCCCGCCCACCTGTCACAGATAACCGTCATGGGGCTGGACCCAAGGATGCAACTGGATGTAGCAGGTAAAGGCTACCTACTCTTTCCTAACCTCCTACCCTGGAGCCTTCTCCTCCCAAACCTGTACCATTTTTAGTGCTACAGAAAAAACAATGACAAAAAGATTCACCTGGGCACTTTGTTGATGGGATGGACAGACATTTTCCCACCAGTTCCTAGTCATCCCTGACTGTTCTCCTCCCTTATTGGGAACAAATTTCTCCCTGCCTTTGATGCCTTGCAGCTATTGCAGTCCTGACAGAAGATGCTTTAAAACTCTATTTTGAGAGCAAATTAACTAGTTTTACCAGCCACCGAGTGAAACATCTCCTAAATGGGAGAGGCAATTTATAGATGTCTGATCAAAGAATCCTCAGATATCAAGTAATGCTGATGGAAAATTCAGGCCTGACTATATCCCCTTGTGAGGTTCTTGACCTAGCCACCCTCTTGCCTATCCCCGAGGGCTCTCTTCCCTGTCACTCTTGCCTATAAACCTTGGACCTCTGGGCAAAACCCCGAGAGGGATTGTTGGAAGATCCTCTGACCAATCCTGAGGAAATCTGGTACACTGATGGAAGCAGCTTTGTCTTGGATGGAAAAGAAGAGCCGGGTATGCAGTAGTCTCCAATTTTGAGACCGTAGAGGCTAAACATTTGCCATCAGATACTTCAGCCCAATTAGCTGAACTCATAGCCTTGACTCGGGCTTTAGAGCTGGGAAAAGGAAAAAGAGTAGCCATTTACACTGACTCCAAGTATGCCTTTTTGGTGCTACGTGCTCATACTGCTTTTGGAAAGAAAGAGGCCACTTGACCAACTGAGGATCCCCAATCAAATATGATCAAGTCCTTAGGCTGTTGGAAGCTCTCCATCTGTCCCCTGAGGTTTCAGTCTCCCACTGTAAAGGACCCCAAAAAGGGAAAAAGTGGCACGAGGGAACCAAGCAGCTGATCAGGCAGCTAAGAGGGCAGCATTACAGAGCAATGACCTAATAGGGGTTCCCACCTTAGTTCCACAAACTGATTTGACAGAAATCCCTACATATACTGAAGGTAAGACTCTTAAAGCTCAGAGTGCGGGCTTTCAAGAAGGTCATATGGGGTCGCTCCACAAGGAGGAACTCCTTTTTCTGCTTGGGAACCTCCAATGGAAGTTGGATAACTCCCTACATGCCACCACTCATTTAGGGGAAAAGTCCCTCCAAAGATTACTAGAAAGGTTCTTCTGAGGAACAGGCTTCCAAACAACTATAAAGCAAGTGGTCTCTTCTTGTTTCACTTGCCAGTGAAACAACCCCCAAGGATCACAAAGACCCCAGCCCGCCCAGCTCATCCAGAGATGTGGGACCTACCCAGGCGAGGACTAGCAAATGGACTTCACCCAGATGCCAGCTTCTCAAGGGTATAAATACCTATTAGTTGTGATAGATACGTTCACAGGATGGACTGAAGTCTTTCCCACCCAGACTGAGAAAGCTGAGGAGGTGGTAAAAAAAAAAAAATGCTCCATGAAATCATCTCAAAATTTGGTCTTCCCAGGTTATTACAAAATGACAATGGGACATCATTTACTTCTAAAGTCACCCAAGGGGTCTCTGAAGCATAGGACATTACTTATTATCTCCATTATGCTTGGAGGCCTCAGTCTTCAGGAAAAGTAGAAAGAGTTAACCAATTCTTAAAATCAGCAATAAAAATATAACCAAGGAGACCTCCCTGGGTTGGAAGGAGGCTTTACCAATAGCTCTCCTCCGCACCCATATTGCCCCTAAGGAAGAGGTTGGCCTTAGTCCTTATGAGATGCTATATGGGAGACCCTTTGTTTATGTCAATGACCTCTTCCTAGATCCAGAGGCTCAGACTTTCCAGTCTTATACCATGGCCGTTAGGCAATTACAATAGAATATATGCTTGTGGGCTGTAAACATGACCCAAAAGATTAAGGAGTCACCACTATATGCTCCAGGGACTCAAGTCCTATTAAAGTCTGGAAAGATGGGTCCCCAAAGACTCAACTCCAGCCCACAGGGAAGAGCCCTGCTCTGTAATAGTTTCTACCCCCACAGCAGTCAAGGTACCAGGACATGACTCCTGGATTCACCACTCATGGGTCAAGCCATGGAAGAAAGCAGAAGACGACACTCAATACACCTGTGAGTCCCTGGGAGATCTCAGATACCTATTAAGGACTACAAATGAGTGCCATTCTAATGAATACGCCCAAAATCTAGTTTCTGAGGATAAGATTTCTCAGGACAGCTTTAAAGAGCCAACAGAGCTTGGCAGGGGTTGTACTCCAAAACAGACAGGAGCTAGATCTTCTGTTCCCTGAACAAGTAGGGACTTGAGCCATCCTTGTGATGGGAATTCGGTGTTGGCTAATGTCCCTACTAGTCCTTGCTATGCCATATTGATGCTGTTTATGATTGCTGCATGTATTACCAATTGTCTAACCCATTTTGTCTCTGCCCAGGTCAACAAGCTACAACATTCAGTGCCAGTTCAAGGATATATAAAACAAGAGCTGACCATGGGAAATATCACTCCCCCTTAGACGGATACTCCTATAAGGACTCTGAGGCTTGAGACTAGCAAGAGAGGGAGGCCCAATGTCCCTCACTGTCCCAGCTCAGCAGGAAGTAGCCAGAAAGACCTCGACGCCCCTATTCCCAAAGATTTGGGCCTCCCATCTCTTGAGGGGGGAATGTTAGGTAGTTAGAGTAGGAGAAAGGAGTCCAGAATGGCAGTGGCTAAAAGATAAGGAAGGGAAAAGCCCGTGAAAATAGAACAAAGGAAGGTCAGAGGACTGGAGTGAGGACCTCATGTAGAACACACAGCACCCCTGGCTAATCCAATTTACATAGGGCAGGCCCAGCAAGGAGCAGAAAGCATAAAAAGAAGAGCCAAAGGGCCGGGGGTCTCTCTGCTGCATGCTCTCCGTCTCTCTGCCTTCTCTTTGTGTCTATATTTTGCCTTTTGTTGGTTTCTTTGTTTGTTTTTAAACAGTGTTTCTCCCTTTGTACAATGTAAGTTCCATAAAGACAGACGTTTGTGTTGCTTTTGTCTGTGGCTGGGTATATAGGACTTAGTATATTGCCAGTCATATATCTGAACTAGAAATTTTAGTTGAAAGAATGGATAAATGAATGGATGAGGTGTATAAAATTGTGTTCAATTCCATAAATAGGCATAACAGTGTAAATTAAAATAAACATGATATTCCTTCTTATTACATTTTAAATTGAGCAAAGATGAACTGACTAAACATAATAGAAGAAATGAAGCAATATAAATCAAAATATTTGGGATGAACAGTTTCCTGACTCAACAGTTCTGTCTGGGAATTTATCTTAGACATAGGTATGTACATTACAATGATGAACATATGTCCACAAATAAAATACATTTATTTAAATAAACTCACTTGTTATAAAATATTAAATAATTATTCAAAGTGCAACCTTTCATTTTCTCTCTCTCTATATATATATACACACACATACTCCCTGTGTGTGTATGTGTGTGTGGGTGTATGTTTATATAGAGTTTACTTTTGAGAGCAATTATAGGTTCATAGGAAACCTGAGTAACATGTATGGAGTTCCCACATACTCTGCCTCAATACCTGCAAGGCCTCTCCCACTATCAACATCCTGAATGGTATATTTGCTATAATAGATACACATGTTATCACCTTAAGTTCATATTTTAAGTAGGGGTCACTCTTGGTGGTGTATTTTCTATGCAAATTACTTTTAAGGGAAAAAAGTATGTTCAGTTCAGTTCAGTCACTCAGTCATGTCTGACTCTTTGCGACCCCATGAATCGCAGCAAACCAGGCCTCCCTGTCCATTGCCAACTCCCGGAGTTCACTCAAACTCACATCCATCCAGTCCGTGATGCCATCCAGCCATCTCATCCTCTGTTGTCCCCTTCTCCTCCTGCTCCCAATCCCTCCCAGCATCAGTCTTTTCCAATGAGTCAACTCTTCGCATGAGGTGGCCAAAGTACTGAAGTTTCAGCTTTAGCATCATTCCTTCCAAAGAACACCCAGGACTGATCTCCTTCAGAATGAACTGGTTGGATCTCCTTGCAGTCCAGGGGACTCTCAAGAGTCTTCTCCAACACCACAGTTCAAAAGCATCAATTCTTCAGTGCTCAGCTTTCTTCACAGTCCAACCCTCACATCCATACATGACTGCTGCTGCTGCTGCTAAGTCGCTTCAGTCGTGTCCGACTCTGTGCGACCCCCATAGACGGCAGCCCATCAGATTCCGCCGTCCCTGGGATTCTCCAGGCAAGAACACTGGAGTGGGTTGCCATTTCCTTCTCCAATGCATGAAAGTGAAAAGTGAAAGTGAAGTCACTGAGTAGTGTCCAACTGTCAGTGACCCCACAGACTGCAGCCTACCAGGTCCTCCGTACTGGAATACAAAACAGTATAAAACATAGTATCCTTGTTTATCAAAAATAAGATTATTTAGAAACATTTTGATCTGTGAAACAAAATATTAATGTTGCTTATCACAGGACTGTAGTAATGAAGAGTTTTTTTTTTAGTGATGTATACTATGCATACATTATATATAAGGGCATTTTATAGTCTTCTAAACATACACTATGAGTTTCTTCTAGATTTCTTCTATTATAGCTAATCTGCTATTATACTGATGTGCCATTTTTTTTTAAATATAAACTCAGAAAATTTACAAAAGTGTTCAAACTGTCTCTAAATTCTCATAACAGAATGATTAAATGCAATTATTAATGGGTCTACTTTTCCCCACATTGGATTTTGAATGTACCTTAAATTAGATATTTACAACAAATTAAGGTTCATTTTCAAACAACTATATTGTCAAGTGAAAATGTAAAGCCACCAATAATCTTAAGCAGATAACAGTGTCTAGAAAATAGGAGTTAAATTGAATTCCAAAAAGAAACAACAACAAAAAGATCTAATCTATTAATCCACCCTCACTCTTGAGTGCAGTGCTGTGAACAGGTTTCTCAGGTCAGTGGAGAGGATAACGGGTTTTTAAAATATCACTTCTCAATGGAGAAATGTTTAAGACACCATGTTACTTTGTCTTAAGATATCAATCTCCATAAGTTGCCAGAAACTAATCAGAAGTTTCTAAAAGTATTAGTTCCAAACATGTGAACTAACTTTTAAAATCTAAAAAATCATAAAGCTGCCATATTTTTATTGATGGAAGCATTAATGGGACTTCAGAGAATACACCCCTGGGTAAAAAGAAAGAAAATAAACTAATGTAGATAAATATATTGGTTGCTTTGTTTTTGAAATTTCAGGATTTATACATAAAACTGTCCTGAAAATTGTGAGTGGTCTTGCTGCCTGATTACAAAATTTGGACATCACATAATTTTAAATATTTATTCTTTGAAGATGAAGTGACTGTCTCATATAAATTCTCATTGTGCTTGATTCTAGCTTAGAGAAGATGGTACACAATGTAAATAAGCCGTTAGGAAAACATGCTCAATCTAGTATTTTTAACTGCTTCTAAGGAATTGCTAACCTATCTCAAAATTACCCATTATTCAGTAAAGTATAGGAGATAAATATTGTCCAAATATGTCAAGAGATTTGCATAGAATGAAGTAAATTGTTGCAAAAGTGCCATCATGTTAGCAAAATTGTAGAGGGTTGCAGGCTTAGAGACATGAGTTTTAAATATAGTGCTGCCATTGAATAGTTGGTCCACTTGATTAAGCCAACTAACCAATAATCTTACCAAATTTCTCTGAAGGAAAATTACTGCTCTAATATTTATAACTCCATGAAATATTATATTTGCCTGTTTTATTTTTATAAAAAACACATAAGCTTTCTAAGTTAGTTTTATGCCCACATGTCAGTAAATTATGTGTTTTGTGGGCTTCCTTGATTTTTTTGGTTAGACACTTGAAGGAAGACCATTTATTGTCACGATGATCTGGAGGTATATTCTGATGGCTGCAATGAAAAATGAAAATCCTGAGGAATAACATAAGAAGTATTTACTTCCTACTATCTGTGTGTGTTTATAGGGCAGAATGAATTAAACTTTGATCTTAGCTAGAAAGGCAGCATCTAGAATAATTTAAATATATCATCCGGAAGATAATCTTTGGAAGATCTGGTTGCTACACAATTGAAAGGAAGCAGTATGAATTGTGACAGGATTGGTTTGTTATATCTGCATTTGGCTGCCTTCACATTTTATGCTTCTGCATAAATATGAATAAAACCAGTAATTCCAGAATTTTTTAGTTTTATTTTTTGTTTTTCAGCCTGAAGACATGGTGCTTTTTCATGTCTACTTGAAGAAAACAAAGGATAACGTTTTTGTGTTTTCTGTCAATAAGAAAAACACCTAACATTTTAAGGGTGTGTTTATGTCTCTAGTTGTGTGAATCACTGCCAATTAATATGCTTTCCACAATGGAGTATATAACTAATGAGCTAAAATGAAAGTGAAAGTCGCTCAGTAATGTCTTTCTATTTGCCACCCCACGGACTATATAGTTCATGGAATTCTCCAGGCCTGAACACTGGAGTGGATTGCTGTTCCCTTCTCCAGGGGATCTTCCCAACCTAGGGATTTAATCCAGGTCTCCCGCATTGCAGGCAGATTCCTTACCAGATGAGCCACCTGGGAAGCCCAATGAGCTAAATAGGTGAACATAAACTTTACAGTGCAACTGTGTTGTTCAACTGGTATCATAGTCATATACATATTTTAAAACAATGTTTTGAGTAACTATACCATATATTAATGCATAGAATAGAGTATTGTAGTTGTGTCAGTAAAGATTCTGCAAAATACCTAATTATTCAGAATTATTAACACAAAAATAGATTAAATATTAAAAAAACCCAACTCTAGCAGAGCATTGATTTATGCTGAAACTGTTGAATCTCCCAAGATTTAACAGAAAGGTCATTAACCTGACCAAGGAGCAAAGAGTTCTAGCCCTAGTTCTTCGACACACTGGTTGGGAAAAAACTTTTGTTTTAACTATATTTAAATATCATTTTAACTATCTGTAACTATGTTAAGTACTGTTAAATGTTTTCACATTGGTGTGAAATGTCTCCAGAACTTTTTTATCTTTGCAAATCTGAAATTCTGCATTTAATAAATAACAATTCCCCTCAACACAGACCCTGATAGCTACCATCCACTTTCTGTTTCTATAAATTTGGCTACTTTAAATAATTCATATAAGTGGAATCCTACTCTATTTTCTTTTGCAACTAGATTATTTTACTTATCACATTGTCTTAAATATTCTCTATGCTGTAGCATGTAATAAGATTTTCCTCACTTTTTAGGCTGAATAATATTCCATTGTATATGCACATTATATTTTATTTATCTAGTTTTTCATCTATTAACAGAAATACATTTTTGCAAAGAAGTAAAATGAGTTTGAAAATGGTTAAACATTACCCTCGGATAAGTAGTAAATAGGCTAAAATATCAAGACCAAAACCTTGTAATTTGGTTTTTAATTCAGGCTTCATGGACTAATTGATAACTAAGGTGATTTCACTTCCAAAATTCCAAGTCTCTCAATGCACTGAAATATGCCCAACCACAACAAGAATGTATATACTTTATTTTAAAAATACATTTCTGATGTAATATCAGTCAATCTTAACAAACATGTTTAAAGAAAGCTTACATACATATTGACATAAATGATTTATTTTGAAGTATTGTGATCTTAAGCTCCTGTTTCTAAAGTTTACAATTTTTAAGAAATTATTACTAAAAATATTTTAAATGATGTTACAGATATTTTCATATATTAAAAAAAAGATTAAATAGACATTACTCTTACCAGATATAACTAGTTGAGTCTACTCACTAAATATATGAAAAAGATGTATTTTGGCTTATTGTTACATTGGCATGTGTGTGTGCATGCTTAGTCGTTCATTCCTATCTGACTCTTTGTAACCACATAGACTGTAGCCCGTCAGACTTCTGTCCATGAGATTTCCTAGGGCAAGAATACTGGTGTGTGTTGCCATTTCCTTGTCTAGGGGATCTTCCTTTGACCCAGGGATCAAATCCACAGCTCCTGCATTGGCAGTCGGATTCTGTCTTCCAAGCCACCTGCTTAACCCATGGTTACACTGATAAAACAAATTTAAACTTAAGTCAGTAATTTTTGTTTGATTAATCGTAACTGCTTTATATTACAAATTGAATCCTTCATATGATTTTAAACTTAAAGCAATACCTAAAGGAATCTTTGACTGTATGGATCACAGCAAACTGTGGAAAATTCTTTAAGAGATGGGAATACCAGACCACCTTACCTGCCTTCTGTGAAACCTGTTTGCAGGTCGAGAAGTAACATTTAGAACCAGACATGGAACAACAGACTGATTCCAAATGGGGAAAGGAGTACATCAAGGCTGTATGTTGTCACCTGCTTATTTAACTTATATGCAGAGTACATAATGAGAAATGCTGGGCTGGATGAAACAAACTGGATTTAAGATTGTCAGGAGAAAAGTCAATAACCTCAGATATGCAGATGACACCACACTTATGGCAGAAAGCAAAGAACTAAAGAGCCTCTTGATGAAAGTTAAAGAGGAGAGTGAAAAAGCTGGCTTAAAAATGCAATGTTCAAACTGAAGATCATGGCATCTGGTTCCATCACTTTATGGCAAATAGATGGGGAAACAACAGAAATAGTGAGAGGACTTTATCTTCTTGGGCTCCAAAATCACTACATATGGTGACTGTAACCATGAAATTAAAAGATGCTTGCCCCTTAGAAGAAAAGCTATGACCAACCTAGACAGTATATTAGGAAGCAGAGATATTACTTTGCCAACAAAGGTCCATCTAGGCAAAGCTATGGTTTTTCCAGTGGTCATGTATGGATGTGAGAGTTGGCCCATAAGGAAAACTGAGTGCCAAAGAATTGATGCTTTTGAACTGTGGTGTTGGAGAAGACTCTTGAGAGTCCCTTGGACAGCAAGGAGATCAAGCCAGTCAATCCTAAAAGTCAATCCTGAATATTCATTAGAAGGATTGACACTGAAACTGAAGTTTCAATACTTTGGCCACCTGATGCGAAAAGCCAGCTCATTAGAAAAGACTCTGATTCTGGGAAAGATTGAGGGCAGGAAGAAACAGCAAAAGACAGATGACGAGATGGCCAGATGGCATCACTGACTTAATAGACATGAGTTTGAGAAAGCTCCAGGAGATGGTGAAGGACAGGAAAGCCTGGCTTCCTGCAGTCCACGGGGTCCCAAAGAGTAGGACATCACTGAGCAACTGAACAACAGCAACAAAAAGAATCTAAAAATTCAGTTAATAAGAAGGTTGTTTAAAGTTGTTTTCCTCCTCTCCTGGGGAGATACTCTAACATTCAAAAGCAGTGGCTCTGGATGTGTGATCCTGGGACTAGTAGCTTTAGCATCACTTCTGAGCTTCTTAGGAATGCCAACTCTCAGCTACCATCTCAAAACTGCTGAGTCAGAAGTTCTGGGTGAGGGGCCAATCAAGCTGAACTTCAATAAGCCTTCTATATTCATGCATGTTGAAGTGTAACAACAACTGAAATCACTGATTTAAACCATTTCAAGCTAGAGAGAGGTTAATGTACCTAGTTATAGAAAACAGTTGTGAATGGTCACAGACCTTGGAGGAGGGAGAGAGAGAGAAACTGAAAGAAACTGAATCTTGGCTGGGAAAAATACGAAAATGTATAAGAAAGATGGACTTCTTTGGTGGCTCAGTGGTAAACAAACTGGCTGCCAATGCAGGACATGAGACGAGGCTTTAATCTCTCGGTCAGGAAGATCTTCTGGACAAGGAAATGGCAACCCACTCCAGTACTCTTGCCTGGGAAATCCATGGACAGAGGAGCCTGGCAGGCTACAGTCCATGGGGTCACAAAAGAGTTGGACTAACAACTAAACAATAACAGCATAGGAAAGACACAGCATTTCTTTGCATTAGTATTGAATGAGATGAAAATAAAACTACTATTAAGAAAAGGGTCAGACTTACAGATAAATGTAAAAGCAAAAGAAAAAAAAGTAGAATTCATACATTTTTCTACAGTACCCATATCTATAAATACTTGTGAGTGTTTAAAAATAAAAATGTCTAGCTAGACTTTATCAGCATTCTCCCCTCCAGAGTTTATTTAGGAGTCCAGAGATTTCCATCTGTAAAAGTTCTCCCCATGTTGAGAAACAGGTTTGATATGACTAATTCTGCAATAACCATGCCTACCTTATTGATGTGATAGCAGCATGGTACCAGTGCCCAGTGATTCCCATCCTGGGATGGAAGGGAGAAAAAGACTGAATTAACAAATTAAGCTATTTTTTCAACTCAGATACGTCTGGTGTTTATTCTGGCTTGAAAATTGTTTCTTAGTCCAACATTTCAGTGATTTCCAAATTGAAAAGAAATACAAATTTTAGCAATTTCCCTTTACATTTATTTAAGTTTCTCCAAAATAGCTGTTTCAATGTGTTATCTTTAATCTAAACAATTCATGAGACTAAAATATTATAAACTTTAGTGATAAAATTTAAGACACAAATAAAACTTCTTTTATTTGTTTGCTTCTCTTTATAGTGTTATAGTCTTTTATCATTTAACCTCTGTTAACCCAGTTTTAGATATGAGTTTATTGTCAGATTTTCCAGTAAAATCATCTTCATCTTCACATTTCCATCTGAATTCATTGGACCCTGTCTTTCTTTTTAATTTTAAAAGCACAGTGGGGAATTCCCTGGTAGTCCAGTGGTTATGACAGAGCTTTCACTGAGCTTGGTCTAAGTTTGATCTCTGGTCTGAGAACTAAGATCCCACAAGCTGTAGCCAAAAAAAAAAAAAAAAAGAGGAAAAATGGAATTGTCTATAGTTGTTACAATCTTTGGAGTAAAATACCCATAAGATATAGATGTGTGCTCTAAACCATATTTCCACTTACTACTTTGATTCTGGGAGGGATTGGGAACAGGAGAAGAAGGGGACAATAGAGGATGAGATGGCTGGATGGCATCACTGACTCGATGGACGCGAATCTGAGTGAACTCTGGGAGTTGGTGATGGACAGGGAGGCTTGGCGTGCTGAGATTCATGGGGTCGCAAAGAGTCGGACATGACTGAGTGACTGAACTGAACTGAACTGAACATGTATTATAGTAAGGGGCAGTGGCTGAGAGGAGCAACCGCACATCCAAGGTCAGAGGGTGTGGCCCTAAGGAGATACTCCTCATCCAAGGTAAGAGAAGCCCAAGAAAGATGGTAGGTGTTGGAGAGGACATCAGAGGGCAGATGCACTGAAACCATAATCACAGAAAACTAGCCGTTCTGATCACACGTACCACAGCCTTGTCTAACTCAATGAAACTAAGCCATGCCATGTGGGGCCACCCAGGATGGGTGGGTCATGGTGGAGAGGTCTGACAGAATGTGGTCCACTGGAGAAGGGAATGGCAAACCACTTCAGTATTCTTGCCTTGAGAACCCCATGAACAGTATGAAAATGAAAAAAGATAGAATACTGAAAGAGGAACTCCCCAGGTGTGTAGGTACCCAATATGCTACTGGAGATCAGTGGAGAAATAACTCCGGAAAGAATGAAGGGATGGAGCCAAAGCAAAAACAATACCCAGCTGTGGATGCGAGTGGTGATAGAAGCAAGGTCCGATGCTATAAAAAGCAGTGTTGCATAAGAACCTGGAATGTCAGGTCCATGAATCAAGGCAAATTGGGAGTGGTCAAACAGGAGATGGCAAGAGTGAACGTCAACATTCTAGAAATCAGCAAACTAAAATGGACTGGAATGTGTGAATTTAACTCAGATGACCATTATATCTATTACCGTGGGAAGGGATGCCTTAGAAGAAATGGAGTAACCATCATGGTTAACAAAAGAGTCCAAAATGCAGTACTTGGATGCAATCTCAATAATGATAGAATGATCTCTGTTCATTTCCAGAGAAAAACATTCAATATCATGGTGATTCAAGCCTATGCCCCAACCAGTAATGCTGAAGAAGCTGAAGTTGAATGGTTCTATGAAAACCTACAAGACCTTTTAGAACTAACACCCAAAAAGATGTCCTTTTCATTATAGGAGACTGGAATGCAAAAGTAGGAATCAAGAAACACCTGGAGTAACAGGCAAATTTGGCCTTGGAGTACAGAATGAAGCAGGGCAAAGGCTAATAGAGTTTTGCCAAGAGAACTCACTGGTCATAGCAAACATCCTCTTCCAACAATACAAGAGAAGACTCTACACATGGACATCACCAGATAGTCAAAACTGAAATCAGACTGATTATATTCTTTGCAGCCAAAGATGGAGAAGCTCCATACAGTCAGCAAAAACAAGACTGGGACCTGACTGTGGCTCAGATCATGAACTCCTTTTTGACAAATTGAGACTTAAATTGAAGAAAGTGGAGAAACCACTAGACCATTCAGGTATGACCTAAATCAAATCCCTTATGACTATACAGTGGAAGTGATGAATAGGTTTAGAGGACTATATCTGATAGACAGAGTGCCTGATGAACTATGGATGGAGGTTCATGACATTGAACAGGAGACAGGGATCAAGACCATCCTCAAAGAAAAGAAATGTAAAAAAACAAAATGGCTGTCTGGGGAGGCCTTACAAATAGCTGTGAAAAGAAAAGAAGTGAAAAGCAAAGGAGAAAAGAAAAGATATAAGCATCTGAATGGAGAGTTCCAAAGAATAGCAAGGAGAGATAAGAAAGCCTTCCTCAGTAATCATTGCAAAGAAATAGAGAAAACAACAAAATGGGAAGACTAGAGATCTCTTCAAGAAAATTCAAGATACCAAGGGAACATTTCATGCAAAGATGGGCTCGATAAAGGACAGAAATGGTATGGACCTAACAGAAGCAGAAGATATTAGAAGAGGTGGCGAGAATACACAGAGGGATTGTACAAAAAAGATCTTCATGATCCAGATAATCATGATGGTGTGATCACTCCTCTAGAACCAGACATCCTTGAATGTGAAGTCAAATGGGCCTTAGAAAGCATCACTGAAAACAAAGGTAGTAGAGGTGATGGAATTCCAGTTGAGCTATTTCAAATCCTGAAAGATGATGCTGTGAAAGTGCTGCACTCAGTATACCAGCAATTTTGGAAAGCTCAGCAGTGGCCACAGGACTGGAAAAGGTCAGTTTTCATTCCAATACCAAAGAAAGGCAATGTCAAAGAATGCTCAAACTACCGCACAATTACACTCATCTCACTCGCTAGTAAAGTAATGCTCAAAATTCTCCAAGCCAGGCTTCAGCAACATGTGAACCGTGAACTTCCTGATGTTCAAGCTGGATTTAGAAAAGGCAGAGGAACTAGAGATCAATTTGCCAACATCCGCTGGATCATCAAAAGAGCAAGAGAGTTCTAGAAAAACATCTATTTCTGTTTTATTGAATATGCCAAAGCCTTTAACTGTGTGGATCACATTAAACTGGAAGATTCTGAAAGATATGGGAGTACCAGACCACCTGACCTGCCTCTGAGAAATCTGTATGCAGGTTACAAAGCAACAGTTAGAAGTGGACATGGAACAACAGACTGGTTCCAATAAGGAAAAGGAGTACATCAAGGCTGTATATTGTCACTCTGCTTATTTAACTTATATGCAGAGTACATCATGAGAAACGTGGGACTGGAAGAAACACAAGCTGGAATCAAGATTGCCGGGAGAAATATCAATAACCTCAGATATGAAGATGACACCACCCTTATGGTAGAAAGTGAAAAGAACTAAAAAGCCTCTTGATGAAAGTGAAAGAGGAGAGTGAAAAAGTTGGCTTAAAACTCAACATTCAGAAAACTAAGATCATGGCATCCAGTCCCATCACTTCATGGGAAATAGATGGGGAAACAGTGGAAATGATGTCAGACTTTATTTTTTGGGGGCTCCAAAATCACTGCAGATGGTGACTGCAGCCATGAGATTAAAAGACGCTTACTCCTTGGAAGGAAAGTTATGAGCAACCTAGGTAGCATATTCAAAAGCAGAGATATTATTTTGCCAACGAAGGTCCATCTCTCAAGGCTCTGGTTTTTCCAGTGGTCATGTATGGATGTGATAGTTGGACTGTGAAGAAGGCTGAGCATCGAAGAAGTTATGCTTTTGAACTGTAGTGTTGGAGAAGACTCTTGAGAGTCCCTTGGACTGCAAGGAGATCCAACCTGTCCATTCTAAAGGAGATCAGTCTTGGGTGTTCATTAGAAGGACTGATGCTGAGGCTGAAACTCCAATACTTTGGCCACCTCATGTGAAGAGGAAAAGATCCTGATGCTGGGAGGGATTGAGGGCAGGAGCAGAAGGGTACGGCAGAGAATGAGATGGCTGGACGGCATCACCCGCTCAATGGACATGAGTCTGAGTAGACTCCAGAAGTTGGTGATAGACCGGAAGGCCTGGCGTGCTGCGATTCATGGGGGTCCCACAGAGCCGGACTCAAGTGAGCGACTGAACTGAACTGAACTGAATATGTATTATATTACTATATATAAAATATATCCATATCTTTATCTTACACTGTACAATATTTACATGCAGATATTTCATATTGTAATGTATATTAACTTAGGGATAAATATATGCAGCATGCAATATGTGTGGATACCATGCAGAGAGGTTATGGTAATCTTTGAGTAATATAATTAAGCCACACGGCATTTTCCCAGTCTATGGTTATTTAATTAGCTCACATTTTAAATGATTCTAATTAAAAATGATTTTTTCCTTAAGCTCTTACAGATATAAAAAGGGATGAAAATAACTTATTTATCTATCTTTTGGTAAAGAGAGGCTGTGGTGAGTTTATGAAATTAGCAGGCCCTAAAATTTTCCCTTATTAGTGACAACGGTCGCACAGAGTCCGACATGACTGAAGAGACTTAGCAGTAGCAGCAGCAGCAAGTCACTTGAAACAAAGAAGTTCACAGTGTTGCCTCTGTGTTCCAGGGAAAGCTTTGATCAATGTTTTACAATGTGTCATTATCAGGTAACACATTCTTCACAGTAGGTAATTAGCAGGTGATAATGAGAATCAAGTCCAATATTTCACATATGCTCCTAAAAGCTGTACTTCCAGCAGGAGGAAGGAGCTGAGAAATTGAGTTACAAAATGGTTTTCCACATGTTGCTTCACTAAATAGAAAGGTATATTCTTTTTAAATCAGAATGCTGTACAAATGTTAGAAAATGAGAAAATGCAAGCAACCAGATAATACTATTGATCATTAACTGTGGATTATCTATTGCATGCAGTGTGTTTTTGTTGAAATAATTTTTTAAATAACAGTGATTATTTTCATGTTTCATCACTCACTCCAAACAAATATTTTGGCTTATTTACAATTAACAATAAAAGTTAAACTTTATTAAAAACTGAGCACCTGTTGAATTTATTGGACAGCATTCAATGTAATATATGGCATACGTGTATGCCTGCATTTTAAGTTGCTTCAGTTGTCCAACTCTTTGCTACCCCATGGACTGTAGCCCACCAGGCTCCTATGGCCATGGGGATTCTCCAACCAAGTGCAAGATTCTGGAGTGGGATGTCAGGTGCTTCTCCAGGGGATCTTCCCAACCCATGGATTAAACCCATGTCTCTTACACCTACCTGCCTTGGCCAAAGGGTCCTTTACCACTAACGCCACCTGGGAAGCCCAATAAATCACATGAGCCAGCCTCTTTTCTGACTCTTTGAGACCCCATGAACTGTAGCTCACCAGGTTCCTCTATCCATGGGATTTTCCAGGCAAGAATACTGGAGTGGGTTGCCATTCCTTTTTCCAACTATATGGAATAATTATGTATGAAAGATGAGGCTGTCTTAAGTTTCAGGTTTTCATCCAAATCCTAAGTCCTATATTCTAAAATTAGGTAACTTTTTGACAAATTGCCAAGCTATTTGAGCCACTTTTTCTTTTCTTGTGAGGCTGATGAAGTGAATAAAAGTAAACCTTTCCTAGGTAGATGTGGGAAATACATACTTGGGAATAAGGACTACAACATTTTTAGATATGAATATGATGATGATGTTCACTTCCAGCAGGAGGAAGGAGGATCTTCCCTCATAGCTCAGTGGGTAAAGAATCTGCCTGAAAGGCAGGAGACCTGGATTTGATTCCTAGGTCAGGAAGATCTCCTGGAGAAGGAAATGGCAACCCAATCCAGTATTCTTGCCTGGAGAATCCCATGGACAGAGGAGCCTGGCAGGCTACAGTCCATGGGGTCACAATGGTCTGACATGACTTAGTGACTAAACAAGCATAAACCACCACCATGATAATGATGACATCTACTATTATCACTCTGCACCCAGGAGAGCTCTGGTAACATTCCCCTAGCTATTGCTCAGTAAGAGGAAGAATATTAACCTGTTATCAGCCACTAATAAAACCTGGAATAGGATACAAACTTAGGTAAGCTTCTACCTAACATGGAAACACATTTGGAGGAAACAAACAAACAAAAATGTCAGATTGGTTTTAAGAAAGCATAGTGATAGTAGGAAGAGACAGGAAATAGTGAGAAAGCTTCAGTTCGTTCAAGGACTCCCACCTCAGGAAGGCTCAGATGGGTCCTGGGAATTAAGAGCTTCTTGCTGATCGATGACGTTGGGCTGTCAGTAAGAGCATGCATTGGAGGAGGAATGCAATGTTTCCTTAAACACAGTGTGAAGAGAAAAACTGAAATTGTGCAGGAGGAAAACTTTGATTATTAAAACAGACATTTATTGAGTAACAAGCATGTGCCAGGGATTGTATTGAGGGGTGACAAAGTCAAGCTTCTCCTAAATAACATTGTTGCTTAGAGTTTTCATGTGTCTGTTAGAGACAGCAACCTCAATTTAACTTCTACAGAAATTGACAGAGTGCAAACACACATATACTTGGTATATGTAGACCTATGCGTACATTCATGCGTACATCAATCTCAGTTATGATATAGTGTTTATATATTTGTGCCTATTTTTTTTTGTAGGATTACACAGATTATTTCGCCATACAACAGCCTTGCTTTTTTATTTTTTTTTTAATTTTTTAATTTTTTTGTATTCATTTTTTTCAAATTCTTATCCAGCTTATATCTTAAGTAATCTCTCATTAAAGCAAATAAATAATATTCCAAGGATAATAAATATATCTATAATATGTAGATAGACATATCCTTTTCATTCTGTTTTGTTTTGTCTTTAAACAGCTTATTTTACTCCTCTGCTGAATCACTATATCTCTAAGATATGATTACCTTTACCAATCCTGTGCGAATGATGTCCTCTCTTGACTTCCTCTTTCAAGGCTTTTTTATATAATTAGTGAATAATTGACTACTTTCTATGAGTTTGAGTTATGTTTTTATAGGCTCGATATTTATGTCCTATCTTATAATTTAATATTTTAAAGTTTTTTTTATTACTTTTCTTCAAGATAAGCGTGCTGGTCAGCTGTAGATATGATTTGAGCATTTATTTTTAAAACCCAACATGTTAGAAGGCTATCAATGAAACAGTTTCCTTCCAGGTAACTCTTATTACCTATGCTATACTGAAAGTGAAAGTGAAGTCGCTTAGTCATGTCTGACTCTTCGAGATCCCATGTGCTGTAGCTTACCAGGCTTCTCCGTCCATGGGATTTTCCAGGCAAGAATACTGGAGTGGGTTGCCATTTCCTTCTCCAGGAGATCTTCCCAACCCAGGGATTGAACCCGAGTCTCTGGCATTGTAGGCAGATGCTTTACTGCTTTACTCTCTGAGTCACCAGGAAAGTCCTCTATAATAGATGCTATAACAGATGATGATATACTCAATAGATTTCTAGATAAAATAAAGAAAGTGACCTTTCACAAGATTCTGTGTTAAATCTGTGAAAGTTATGGCTCTGTGTTTCCCTTAATTGACCCAGTATAATAATAATAAAAAAGAAATAATTACCTTTCTTAGCCAGTCTGAGGTTGCTCACTATGACTCTGCAATTGTTATAGTAACTGGCTACTGAGGAAATGCCAAAGGCACTCACAGAAATCCAGAGTTCATCAAAAGGTTCTGCTTTATTAGCCTTTGCTGTTGAGTAAAATTATGCTTAATGAGAGGGGTAACAGGGCAGGGGAGAAAGGTAGGGAGGCAGTGCTGTGTTTTGGATAACTATGGAAACAGTTGCTAGGAAGCACACAAGTCTGCAAATTTCTTTCTTTGTACCCACTCCCTCAGCCCTTAACCCTTGCCCCATTTTTTTTGGGGGGGGGTTTATATTGCCATTTATTGCTGCAATTGGTCAGTGAACATTTTAGAGTAGATGGGCTAATAATGGCCATTCTCACTCTACCTTTGAATCTGAAAAATAGCATGTATCATCGTGATGACACAGAACTGCTAATGAGAGAAGAAATAGATGTTAATGTCTACTGAAAAAAAAAAATCTTTCTTGTATTGAATTAACTACACCTATTGCTTAGCACATTCCCAGAACCTTTGATGAAATATGATGTTAAAACTTTTGAATAAAGAATGCCAAATTTATTTACTCCAAACCCTATGTCATCTTTTTCTTTCTTTCTTTTTTTTTTTTTTTTCCTTGGCCAGAGGACACATGCTAAATCTATTTTCAAGAATAGTGGAAATCCACTCCAACAAATTATTACAAATTGTATGATGTTTGATGATCCTCTTTGTGATGGGTTGTTTTTGTGTGTTTTCCATTTAAATGATGCCTCTGCAATGGGAAACACATACTCTGAAACTTTTATAGGCCAATAAACAAATCCCTATTATTAATTACCACTGTCAGAAAGTGCCTTGGTATTTGATTACTGGTAATGGTTCTTACTGAACAGATTCTTGGTAATAAGATCCTTGATTTTTTGGAAGGGTAGCCTGACAGATTAACCAACCTGTGATTTATCCAATCAAGGACACTCTCAGGAAGGTTTGAGTGTTTTCCACCCTTTCAATCATGAGGCTAGCTAGCCCCAGATCAAGATAGACAGTTTTTTTTTTTTTCCCTATAAACTTTTAGAGAAAGAATCAAACCCTGCTCATTAGTTCTTGTTACACTGAGGTAGTTCTCTAGGAACATGAAATTGTTTTTTTTTTTTTTTTAAAAGCTGATTTTTATGAGACTCAACAGATGTTTACTAATTATTAGCATCATTCTTTCTGAAAATAGGCAGAGTTAGTTGAGAAATCATATTAGTTTTCCATTGCTGCTGTAACAAATTACCGCAGACATTGGCTTAAGATAAATGTATTATCTTACAGCTCTGGAGTGAAGAAATATGAATTCATCTATCTGGGATAATATCAAGGTGTCATTACGGCTGTTTGCCTTCTAGAGATTATAGGGGAGAATCTGTTTTCTTGCCTTTTCCATCTTCTAGAGGCTACTGCAATTCTTGGCTAGTGATCTTTTTTCCAAGTTCAAAGCCAGCAATGGCCAGTTGAGCTTTTAATCCCCCGTCCTTTCCTTTTTTGTTAGATTCTATCACTCCAAGATTGACTCCTCTTGTCTCTCTTTCACTTTGGCTAGGCCAGGTGGGAGCGTCATCTTCAATGAATAGCTCTTTCACATCAGCATTTTTTCTTTTGTAAGTTCCACAGGTTTCTATGATTGGGGTAACATCATTGTATCATTATGATTATTCCACTTTTCTTTTTGTTATCCTCCTAACATGCACAGAGAAGGGTGGTAAACAACTAAAATTATTTCTCTCTTCTCTGAGATACCTTGGGAACAGAAGAACCCCACTTTAGCAGATTTTGCAGTACTTATCCAACATCCCAGATGCTTCCTGAACTGCTTATGTGCTTCTCTCCAAATATGAGAGTTATACTGAGCACAATCGGTGCCCTGCTTAGGCCCGCTTGCGTCCTTTTTACAAGTTCTGTGCATCTATCTTCAGTTTTTTTGGGCTTTGCTTTTTATGGTTTTGTAAAGAGTTATGATTTTTCTGAAAAACTGACAGAATCAATAGCTATCTCTTTGGAATTACCAAGAGCTTCAACTTCTAAAGCACTCATTTTTTTTTTTTTTTCCCTTGCTAAACCCCAAACCAGGACTGTATTTTTCCAGACTTCCTCACTGTTAGCCTGTCTATTTCTGAGAATGGAATGTTTCCATATTTCTTTGTCTTGTGACCAACCTAAGCAACTGAAACTTATAAAATTTATGCTAATGGGCAGGAGCAATTTCACCAACTGAATTTTTTTTTTCCTATTTTATGGTGCCTTTACTCTGGGACCATAGGTAGATCAGAAGACTACTCTTGGAAATTCTAAAAAGATGGAAGTGGCTGAGTTTTTTTAACATCTCTTGAGGTAGCTCATAGTCAGTGATTGATTGCTGCAGGAGTATGGGTGTTAAACTCCATTGCCTTAAGGGGATGTGGTGGGAAGTTAGATATAATTTTATACTTCAGGGCTCCCCAGCTGTGTTAACCTGAAAACTGGAATTGGGATGATTGGAAATCATATCCTTGCTTGGCTTCACCTTCTATGTCTTACTTCCCCTACTACCGTACAGGTTCCCTCTGGGAGCACTTTCTTAATAAATCACTACACATGGATTTCCTTCTCATACTCTGTTTTTAGGGAATTTAAATTAAGAAAGTGGTATTACTGAAAATTTACTAGCATTCTGTCCTCAGCCAAAAACAGAATTTAGTGTTTCTTTTTGTGGTTGGGATTTCACAAGATTTTTTTTTCCTGGGGTTTCATGTGCTTCTTTGCACATGCACACACACACACACACACACACACACACACACACACACACTTGCATCCATACAAAACAACTATTCTGAAGTGAGGATGAAAAAGTTGAACTTGTGAGTATGGATTGTCTCTGGTTAGTTTCTTACTGTCAGCTCAATTTGAACACAGTGTATTAGAATATTATAGATACTCAAGAAATATTAGGAATTGATCAATATAATATTTTCATATTATTAATTGTGAGAATGCAAATATAGTTACTAAAAGAAGGAGGTCCTTACTGGGGCCCTTTCTTTTCATTTTCATTTTTCTATCTTTATAACTATTTATTATTTACCATGATATATTGCAGATAGGCAGATAGATTGTATAATATATGCCCCTCATGTCATACAATGTAAGGACTAATTGGCCTACAGACTCTTTTTTTCTCATTCTTTTAGGTTGTTAATTGGGGAATCAATAGTAGCACAGGTAACTGACTTAGCTCCATAGTACAGCTAAGTGAAGTCAGCAACTTGGTCAACTATATTGCTACCAGACTAAAAAGCCTAATGGCAATCAGCTCTCTATATATACTTTAATCTTATTTCAAAAAAAATTCTTATATTGCAATACTTTCTAAAGTGAGTGATGGATAAGCAAGTAGAAAAGAAAAGTTAAAGTAACTGAACTATGCTAAAGAAAAACATCTGAGGGCATTTTTTTTTTTTTGTAGTGAAAGCTAGCAAAAGTACTTTATTTATTTTGAGCTTTACTGTCCAGAGGTAAAAATATGCCCAGTAATGGAAAGTGGGAGAAGAAAGAAATGCTGATGCCTTCTCAGGAGAAACCTGCACTGTATGCTGAGTGGTTCCTGACCTTTTTTCCTCTTCCTCTCTGACATCTACTTTCAGACACATCACATTGCAACAAGTGACACAAATTTGGATTGTGTTTATCAGTCATTGTTCCTCAAGCTACTTAATTCATGTCTATTTTAATGAAGTCTTTCGCTCATTTTTTATATGGCTTGCTCTCCAAACTCCTACATTACTTTAGAGAAAATCAGAGCTCTGTTTTAAGTTTTTCAGCATTATTTTCCATTTTCATGAAAAAGCTTAGAAAGTCTTCCACTTTTCACCAAATCTAGAAAATTCAAAGATTATTCTGTTTCAGAAGAAAATCTAATGATTGTTCTATCAAAAGGAGACAATTGATAGTTCTTGTCAGTTTTACATTGGGAATGCTGATAAGGAAAATAGTATGGTTGGCCATATATTTTTTCTTGTTGTTAACAGAACAATCTCTATTGTAATAACTTTTATAAAGTAAAAACTAGAAAATTAACTGAAATATTCTAATTTATTTATTACTTAAAAAATATACTGAAGAATAACATATTGCTTAGAAAGATATAACATTACTCTTAGAAAAGTCATAACAAAGAAAGATCTAGGCTAATTATTGCTGAACATCATAAGTCATCAAAGAAGTGCCAAAGAAATTCATAATTAAACAGCCCTACCCATCAAACAGAATGACTAAAATTTAAAATTCTGTCAGTATCAAGTGTTGACAAGTGTGTGGAACAACCATGCTTTCATACATCGCTGGGGCCAGCATAAAATGGTAAAAACATTGTGCAAAACTAGCGAAATCTTACCTTACAGACTCAAGCCTTATGATTCAGAAATTTCATTCCTGGGTATTTGCACAAGATAAATAAAAATATTTCTTCACAAAAGCCTTTTACAAGAATTCACATAGAAAGAAGACTTACTCATAACAGCTTCAAACAGGAAACAACTGAAATGTTTGTCAAAATTAGAAGCCCAAGTGTCAGAACTACAGATACAGCATTCAGCAACATTTATGGATCTCAAAATAGGTGATCAGTGAAAGGAGATGGATGGTAAAGTGTAAGTACTGAAAGATTCCATTTACTAAAGTTCTAGAATAACCGAGACTCATGGATGGTAATAATCAGATACTCGTTGCCTTGGAAGAGATGACTGAACACAGTCATTAAGAAACCATCAAGGATAATGGAAAAGTCCTCTATCTTGAGCCATGTGATGGTTACACAGGGCATATATTTGTTAAAAATCATAAAATGATACACTTAAGATCTTAAATTTTTCATGTATGCAAAATATTCTAAAATTTTTATAAAGTAATGGAGATTGGAAAAGAGAATAAAAGAACTGAAATTGTACACTGCGCTAGGAACTTTGTATGTGTTACATATTTTATCTTTATAGTAATATATATTCTATTTATATATATATTCGATTTTATAATATGTAGATAACATGTCATATACCAGAGCATTAACTTATTTAACCAATTTATAGAGCAAATGGAGAAGTCAGTGTTCAATCTCAACTTATGACCTTTAAAGCTATTGCTTTTTCCATTGTAATCATGGACAGGCTAATTAAGACTTGTATTAAAGTAAAAATTGCAAATAGATTAAAAATCTGGAGGTGACTGTAAAGGCTTATAAAATTACAAATAAACACACACAAAAAATAGGATAAGACAAAAAAAAAGTACCGACAAAATGGAAAATGGAAAAATAACAGAAAACATGATTAAAAGAAGGACATCCACTCTACCTTGTGAGAGATTGAAATATGAATAAGTAAAACATACAATATCAAACAAGTACATTATAGCAGAGACCACCAGAAAGAAGATACCAAACAGAAGATGCAAGGGCAACGTCATTGAGCACAGGAGTTTCAGTAAAGGCTGCAACATACTTCTTGTGATTCTTTTTGTAAGCCATTTAACTTGCCTTATATTTCCTCATGTGTAAAAGTAAAAAAATCTAATAAGGAAACTTTTTGTAAGGATGTGGACAAGATTAATTAGGTAATGTTTTCAGAAGCTTTGAAGATTAAAAGCATCAAATAAGTGTTCAGTATAAAATACAAAACTAAAGAGGTGCAATCAAAAAATACTCAAGTCAGAAAGATGAAAGGAGAAAAATAAGGTTAGAGAAGAGATAGAAGTTAAAGTTTGCAATGATATCAAAAGAGTGATGATTTTGGAAACAACTAACTCCAAACACATACATACATGGAACCAAGTATGTTTAAAATGATGTTTAAGACTTTCTGAAAATATGCATCAGTGCTATTTGTGCAACAGAATTGAGAATGTTTTCTTTGCAGGGTCATGGGATGTGCCATATTTGTCATATCTATTGCTTTCAAAGCTGTCTCCTTTCATTTTTGTCAAATCTGATTTTAGGTGTCACATAGTTATCCAGCGTGAGATCTTTGTTCTCAGATTCTACTTATCCCCATCGTCTACTCTAAATGTGTGCAATTCACAAAGTCAACCCAAAATAAGATGGATGGGACTCAGTGACCACAAAGGGTTTCAGTGATCTGTAAAACAGGGAAATGAGCCAATCTCCAGAAAAACAATTGGATGGACTAAGAAATGAAAGCCAGTTACTGTAGTCAGCTTTACTCTTTAATTTCTTCAAACCAAATGAAAATTTCAAGGAGGAGAAGAAAAATGTAACTTCAAGAAAGTTTCTTTCTTTCTTTTTTAAGTTTTGGGTTTTATTTAATGAAAAATTTAGTTAAAATATGAATTTAGAATGGAACCAGAATATTTATCAGGAGGTAATACAAAAACCCTACAGCTATTATGTGAGTTTGAAGTAGAACCAGGATTTTATGTCCAGCGCTATTAGTTCTGAAGAAGACTAGTAATAAGCAAAACCATGGGGTAAGTTTAATCTCCAGGACTTACTTTTCCCCCTATAAATAACCTTTTCTCCTAAGTTTGAATACCTGGTGCCTGGCTAGTAATTTTATTATTTTCAAACTTCCACCTAACCTTGTGGTTCACTCAATGTATTATCTTCCTGATCTTGACTCTGAGAGCTACATTATCTTTTGGCATTTTATGCTATCAAAACTGCAGTTTATTTTCCCCTTAAATTACTTTTATGTAAAAAAAAAAAAATGTGACCTGATTAATTTACACTAAAATATTATGAAAGTGCATTGGTGAGCCACATTTTTTCTTGATCCATTGTAAACTGTACTGAAATAGGCCAAATGCTGCTGAAGTACTTTGAAATAATTCAGTGTAAGTCATCTGTGAAAGAGAAGCAGGAACTTTCACACTTTTTTAGCAAGTACGTTCAGAGTGGTATATTAACCTAGAATCCCTCAAGGCAAATTTTTTTTCTATATATGCCTATTTCTCCTTAAGATGACCTATAAAATAGATCTTATAAAGTCATAACTCATTTGAGTCCAATGTTTAGACTACCTTTTTATGAATCCTCTACCTTTGTTGAAAGTTACTCTGTAGTTATTTATGTACTTTCTGGGCTTCCCATGTGGTGCTAGTGGTAAAGAATCCGGCTACCAAGCAGGAAACATGAGACTCACGTTCGATCCCTAGGTCAGAAAGATCCCCTGGAGTTGGTCATGGTGACCCACTCCAGTATTCTGGCCTGGAGAATCCTATGGACAGAGGAGCCTGCTGGGATACAGTCCATAGGGTAGCAAAGAGTCAGACATGACTGAAGCGACTTAGCACATACATATTTTCTTCTGAACTATGAATGTTATCATATCTGATACATTTTTGTATATACCATAGGGTTACATTTTGCCAGATTAGGCAACTGATACTGTGTTACTAATACAGCATTAAGCTCCTAAGGAATGTTTTAATGATGAAGTGAACGAAGGATGGGTTAGTGAAGTAAATACGGCCATTATTCAGAGAAGCATTCCTTGATGTCTCCAAAGACAAATTAGGATGTTGGTGGATTATCCCTCACATCACAGTTCTGAACATATATATTTCCAGCTTGCATACCTTCTAAGATTCCAATTGCATACCAAAACTCAAACTTCCCAGGTAGAAATTAAAAGTTCTCCAGAATCTCAGTTAAAATACACTGTCCACCTTGCCTGGTTGTTGTATACATCTAAGTGCCCAAGGCAAACATTTTTAGATGAACTAGATTTTGGCCCATCCTTTACTGTGTTTTAAATGCAGTTACTATACTCTCTTTCTCACATACCTATCCAGATTAATAAAGTTTAGTAATGCTTCTGTGAAACATTTTTCTTCTCTTTCACAACTTTTCACATCTATTCCATATTATTTGTGGTTTATTTCTATTGAGGGCAAGGGTCATGTCATATCCATCTTTATACATGCTATTTCTTTTTTATTTTTGTAATATTTATTCATGTATTTGGCTGTGCTGGGTCTCTGTTGTGGCATATAGGATCTTTAGTTGAGGCATGTGGGATCTAGTTCTCTGACCAGGGATCGCACTCTGACTCCCTGCATTGGAAGTGCAAAGTCTTAACCACTGGACCTTGAAGGACATCCTTGAGCATGCTGTTTTTTTTCAGGGCAGCACCTGCGACGTGGCTTCCACTGAGGGATATTAGTGGACTCATCCCAGTGACACTGGTCTACAAACCTCAAGGAACTAAGGAAACTGAGCTGAGTCCTGCCTTGTAAGAATGACTGAGCTGAGTCCTGCCTTGTAAGAATGACTGCATACACAATCACCCTAGATCGACAGCCTCCTGAAATTGCTTCAAACCCAAGAAGTAATATAAAGCTAGTAAGCCTGTGTAGTAAATTTGGAGGAGATGTACATCATAAATTATTTTTTGGTATAAGAAAATCATAGGTGTCTTCAAAAGCTGACCGAGAAATCTGAAAGAAATATTTCAAAGAAGGCTTGGACACAAGATATAACTGTGCCAAGGGACTCCGTGTATGATTAAAAAAACAGAAACACTCAATTAATATATTTATCTAAACAGCTAATTTCGCCCCCGAAGAAAAATGGCACTTAATCAATTTGGCTGAACAGGGCTCAGCTGTGAATTCTCAGCTACGCTGCTTAATGGGGTCACATAAAAGGCCAAGTAAAAGTGCAGAAGTTATTGAAAAGAAGAATTGGAAAAACTGTGTATACCAAGAACCTTCTAATTAGAGGCAATTATTTGCTAAAACTGTTGTTCTGTTTTAAATTGTATTATTGGAGATGCCTATCTAGAGGGGAAGTGGTACAAAAAGAGCTGGATTAAATCAAAGAAGGTAGTTCACTTTCTATTTCTTTGAAAGGAATATGCCAATTCCTGGCAGTCTCTGGCCCCATCCTGCATTCCCCTGCTGGCAGAGCAAAATGGGCCACCCTGAAACCTTATCCTTTCTATCTTATATAAAATGAAGATAGTTAGGTTGATTAGATTTAGTAGATAGGATTATTTTTGTAAGGAATTCTTTTGTAAAATCTCTAGGAAAAATAGGGCAATTGAAATTAAACTTTTATTATATGAAAAAAAAAAAAAAAGAAAGGAAAGAAAAACTTCCAGCCATGGCCAGGGGCTACTGAAATAATTTTTTCTGAATATAACATTTCAGAAAACTTCAGAAGAATATTTCCAATAGTGATAGCAAACGCCTTGCTTTGATGTTAAATCAGAGATACCCAACTTTGGCGGTCAAAGTGATAAAGTTATCTGAATAAGACTTAACATATTAAAGGACACTAAATGCAGGTAAATTCCATTGACTAATTTATGTTGGATCTGCATTTGGAACTTGGGTCAACTACATTTAAAATTAGACTTGTGTTTGAATAGGCTTTGGAAGGGGGCATAAATATTTACTGAGTGACAAATTAACTTATCAACATCACCAGGTATTTTCTTTCTGAGACTGTCTTATGCCTGTGCCAGGTTAACATACTTGTTTGGCATGCAATAATGAATTTACAAGATTTAGGGAAGCTCTGATCTGTAGTAGTAGGAAAGCCAGAGGGCTATTTGTATAAAGGGAGATGACAGAAATATACATCAACATACAAAAGAGAAAATACTTTGCATATCATCTGAGGCAACAAATAAAACTGCACTGATCTATTCTGTTGCTGAGTGTTTCTGCTTTATAGTTTACTTTCACTGAAGCAACTCTTCAGGTGCTTATAGAAACAATGAAGAGAAAATAAAAGCCTTAGAGAGCATCAAAAGGTCCAACATTGAAGGAAAGACTTTCAAAAGAGATTTTTGCTTGTTTGTTTTAGAAGATAAAAGGTTAGTTACAATTTCAATTACAGTTTATTCAATACTTGGAAATTCTAACAATCTAAACAGGAGATGTGGCATACTACTTACCCAAGGTTACTTTCTTCCTGCTGCTGCTGCTAAGTGGCTTCAGTCGTGTCCGACTCTGTGTGACCCCATAGATGGCAGCCCGCCAGGCTCCCCCGTCCCTGAGATTCTCCAGGCAAGAACACTGGAGTGGGTTGCCATTTCCTTCTCCAAAGAAGCACTTCCTAAGAGTGTTTAATTCTAAAGAATCAGCTCACTATAGTGAAAATCCCCTGATGCTGGGAAAGACTGAGGGCAGGAGGAAGCAGGGGGCTACAGAGGGTGCGATGGTTGGATGGCATCAGCCACTCAATGGACATGAGTTTGGGGAAACTCCAGAAGATAGTGAAGGACAGGGAACCTTGGTGTGCTGCAGTCCACGGGGTTGAAAAGAGTCAGACATGACTGAGTGACTGAACAACAACAGCAGTGAAAATCTGATCTGAATATTGAGAACTTTATCATTTTCCTTACAGACAGTCATGCTGGAGTACAGGATAGCAACTATGATTTGACAAATATTTCCTGTGTGCAGTTATAGTTTTGATTTTTAATCATATATAACTTACATCACTATGGGATCCAATTGACTACAAAAATAAATATACATTGTGAAATATTATGTTTGAGATATATCAATTACCAGTGCATGCAAGTGGTAGTTCTTTCATGCATTGGAGAAGGAAATGGCAACCCACTCCAGTGTTCTTGCCTGGAGAACCCCAGGGACGGGGGAGCCCGGTGGGCTGCCTTCTATGGGGTCGCACAGAACTGGACACGATTGAAGTGACTTAGCAGCAGCAGCAGCAGCAGCAAGTGGTAGTTAATATTTATCAAAAATGAAAAAAAAAAGTAGGTAGTACTTTCTTTGAAAATTAAACAAATTCATTTAAATGAATCTATCTCTAAGGCACTCATGGAAGAGGAAAATAAACTGTACGGAATGTGGACTCTGTGGGCACTATTCTATATTAGTTGAAACCAGTTTTTTCATATTATTAGGTACATCTTTGATAATGTTTTCCAGCTAATTCTGTTGTATGGTTGTAATATACGTAATTTAACGATTTTCCTCTTTTGAAAAGCTAGGCAGATGATTTCTAATTGTATCATACTGTTAACGATGCCATTTTGAGTATTCTTGAGGAAAAACATGACATTTTTTCCTGTTGTTTTTTTTTTTGTGGGGGGGGCAGAAAGGAAGGATGTTTCTAGATATAAATTTGCTCTATCAAATATACATTTAAATGTCAGCAGGTATTATACAATTTCCCTTCAAAACTTTAATCCATTGTCTAGCTATCCCATGTTTGTGTTTCCTCTCCCGTGCGTTTCCTATCCCATGTTTTCTCCCTGGAAAAGGATTTAAGTATAAACTTTTATCTTAACCCTTGTTGGACCCAATAGAAATATATACCCACAAACAATCTGCTGAGTTGTGATGTTAAATAAACTGGATTCTAGTTTAGTCATTTATAGACTTCCCTGGTGGTTCAAATGGGAAAGAATTTGCCTGCAATGAAGGGTCCCAGGTTTGATCCCAGATTCGGAAGATCTCCTGGAGAAGGGAATGGCAACCTCTGCCAGCATTCTTGCCTGGAGAATCCATGGACAGAGGAGCCTGGTAGGTCCCAGTCCATGGTGTCACAAAGAGTCAGACACAACTGAATGACTAACATTTTCACCTTTGCTCATTTATATTCTGTCCTCTTTTCCTCCCCAGTGCCTCATATATCAATCTCATTTCTCAGGTACATGCCTTGTTTCTCTCACAGAAAATAGTATTCCATTCTTTTTGAGTGTTTTATTCATCTTTACTTTCCTTTGCCTCACAGCACAGTGTTTTGAAAATTCTAAATATTCAGCAAATGCTTGCTGAATAAAAATTACCATGGAAAATATGTTCTAATGCAGGTAGCATTAGAACAGCATATATATTTACCTACAGGTAGACATATAAATTGATATAAAAGTTTATGTGTTTAGATAAATATTTATATATAATTTAATGTAATTCTAGAATAATATTTCTTTTCTAAGTCACGTGGTAAATATTTTAAGCAGATATTGACTTTCAAACCTCAGAAGGCTAAACAAAAATGACATCTTTGAAATGAGTGTTTCATTAAATGAAATAAGATCAAGATAATTTCACTGAATGTGTAATACAACCTATTCATGTCAAACACCCAATAACGATTTCTGCCTCTTTGTAAAATTTTCTGGCTCTGCATACCTAGATAGAAACTTATAGTAACTTCCTGGCATCATCTTCTGGGCTTGGTGAGTAGAGCTGAGATTTTCCTAGTATTACAGCTGATGGTTGACAGCTAATCCTAATGGAAAAGCAATGCTACATTTGCTAAGCCTAACAGAGAAGCTAAACTACTTTCATGTTCAATCTGGAAATCCAAAATCAGATGGATTTTTTAAAAGGAGATGCCACTCTAAATTTTATTCCAGTCAATACAAGATTGTGAATGTTTACGTATAAACATAAGTCACATGCTATGTTTAAGAATGTATTTGAAATCACTGTTCCCATATTATTAAACAACCACCATTTTCACAACTCTGTTTAAAAGGTTCCACAAAATTTATCACAAACTATTAAAGAACTGACAACTATTTCTTAATCATAAACTAAGCACTTTGTTCTCTTTTTTCCTTAAAATTTTAAATTAAATTTTGAAGCTTAAAATGTATAGGATAAATATAAATTCATACATTGTTTTCACAATTTTGCTTTTGGAATAAGACAGTATAAGGGACAATTTAGCCAATTTATATAATTATTAACAAAAAGTCATTGACAACCGAGATTTGTATAATATTTTACACATTAGAATAAAATGTTCTAATACATATATTAGAGCAGTCCGCAAATGAGAAACATCTTATTAGAACATACATCTTAGCATTGCAGGTGAAACCACCCACATCATAAAAAGATTCGGCCAATGGTGTAGTGCGGTGTAAGTTACTCATACTGGACCACTAGACTCAATTATTAAACTTTCAAGAATTTTACTGGCTAGTTGGCAGCATGTTGGGGTCAAAAATGGGCCACGTTGGGGGTATTTATATCCCAGAAATTGGCAAAGTGCAGAGTCTCTACATTCTACCACAGTCCATAACGGTTTAATCATTTATCAGCAAGTCACTGGGTTGACATATATTCTATGACCCTTGCTATTAGCAAATTCTAAAATTGCTTTACTTCTCATTTTTTCCATGTAGAAAATGGAAGCCATGATAATCTATTTATAAAAGAGAGACTGAGAACTAACAAATAGTGAAAAGTGAAGGTCACGCAGTTGTGACCAACTCTTTGTGACTCCATGGACTATACAGTCCATGGAATTCTCCAGGCCAGAATACTGGAGTGGGCAGCCTTTGCCTTCTCCAGGGTATCTTCCCAATCCAGGGATTGAACCCAGGTCTCCCACATTGCAGGAGGGTTTTTTACCAGCTAACCACAAGGGAAGCCCAAGAATACTGGAGTGGGTAGCAAGTTAAGGTTAAAATGCAAGATTCTTTATTTAAAATAATCATTTATACTACAGTTTTGCATTAATGGTAACAGATAATAAGTTTTAAAAGTACTGGACTATTGGATGAAAAAGTGGTGTCTGTTCTCATGGACTTTTTAGTCTCAGTGTCTTAATATTTTTCTCCTTTATATTAGACATCATTAATAGATAATATTAAAATATTTTGTACTCAATAATGATTGAGAACATAAATTTTGGTTAAACAATGTTATACGGTCTAGATATGATATCTCTAGGATTTAATTTAAAAACTCATTTGTAAAATAGAAAAAAATTAAAATAAATTATATATAAGGTCTTTTGTGTTCTGAAGCTTCCCAGATGGCACTAGTGGTAAAGAACCCATCTGACTAAGTAGGAAACATTAGAGAAGAGGGTTTGATCCCTGGATCTGGAAGATTCCCAGGAGGAGGCATGGCAACCCGTTCCCATATTCTTGCTGGAAAATCCCATGAACAGAGGAGCTTGGTGGCCTACAGTTCATAGGGTTGCAAAGCATTGGACATGACTGAAACGCCTTAGCACACATATTTTATAACAGCAAAAAATCCATTTTTCTTTTGATCAAATAGATGTTTATAACACCCTGCAAATATTTTCAACATTATCCTAAATTATAAATGCTTTACTAATGATGCCAATGTCTTTCTCCTGAATGTAATGAGTCATTGTCAGTGGAGAAGACATTTATTTAGGTGCTTTACAGAAAGTAGGGGCATCTTATAATACATAGAGATATATACTCATCCATCAGAAATTATTTATATAAAACATTACTTTGCTGTAAGGTTTTCTTATAGAAATCATGATGAGCTTAAGTAACTGGTTCATAAAATATTTATAATTAAATATCCAAATGAGACGCTTTTACCAAATAGTAAAGAAACACTCTGATCTGATATTTTTTACAATTGCTAGAATCATGGCTTAAGTGAAGCTAGATGGAAAGAGTACTCAGATCACAGATGCAGAAGGACATAGGAAAATGTTGAGCTCAATAGAGGTATACTTTTGATAATAAACAACTAAAATCATGCATTTTAAGTATGTGGCATATTTTTTTTTCCTACACTCAAAATACACAAACAAATTAAAGAGCTAAAAAATAAAAAGATATTCCATGTTCTTGAATAGGAAAACATGACAGTGCTAAGATAACAGTTCTTTTCTAACATTTCTATAAATTCAATGTGATCTCAATCAAAAATTCCTTCAAATTATTTTGTGGATATTTGCACACATCTAGAATAACCAACACAATAAAGAAGAAAAAGAACAAAGTTGGAGGCGTGACACCACCTGAATTCAAAATTTACTATAAAGCTACAGTAAACAAGAGTGTGGGTCATTGGCAAATAAATAAATAAATAAATAAATAAATAAATAAAATAGGCAAACAGAGCTATAGAACAGAATAAAGAACCTAGATATAGACTATAAAAATATAGTAAATATATCTTTGACAAAGGACAAAAGTAAAATACAAAAGGGGTAGAGACAGTCTTCTCAACAAATGATGCTAGAAAAACTTGACATCCATATGCAAAGAATGAATCTAGACACGGTCCTTGCACATTTTACAAAATGTAACTCAAAATGTATCATGGAATTCATTGTAAAACCTAGAACTATAAAACTGTTCTGGTCAGTCTCAGCTTATCATCAATGATGCTATTGGCTGGAAAGACCTACGTGCACTTGCCTGGGGCCTTCAGTGAGCCCCACAGACATTTCCTATTTCAAAGCCCATGTTGCAGCTGGACTGGCCCTTGTGGTTCTTACAGTTGTAAGAGACCCTCAGCAATACCCACCAGGGAACTTCTAAAACAAGCCAAGTGTGTTACTCATGGGTCCTGGTTCTATACACAGAGTATAGTATGGGAACACAGCCGGGTCATGGGGAGGAGAAAGAAAGAGAGAGAGAGAATGCTCCAATGCAGGCCTAGGGTTTCATTTCTACTGGAGTTAAGGGTGGGGGGTGGGCAGAGTTTTGTGTGTTCATTCCTATTTGTCAAGTAAAGCTTGAGAAAGAAAACACAAGTGGTTCTGTTATTTGAGTCATCCAGAGGTCACTAAAACAAAGAACACTTCTGGATAGGGCATCCTGGCCTTTGTCTAGTCCGTGTGTGCACTCAGCCACTCAGCTATATCCGCCTCTATGATACCCCACGGACTGTAACCTGCTAGGCTCCTCTGTCCATGGGATTTTTCAGGCAAAAATACTGGAGTGGGTTACCATTTTCTCTTCCAGGGGATCTTCCTGACCCATGTCTCTTGCCTTTCCTGCACTGGCAGATGGATTCTTTACCACTAGCCCCACCTGGGAAGCCATTGTGTTTATTTGAGATAGCTATCTATGAAGTGAATATCTTGGCAATCAAAAGTTTAAAGTCGAAATCATGAGTTACAATTAAAACAAAAATCTCACAGGTGCTTACACTACAAACTGCTTGAAGATAACAAAAGAGAAAACTTAGGTATGGCTGTGCCTTTTTAGATACAACACTAAAGGCATAATCTGAAGTAGTTGATAAGTCATACTTTCTTAAAATTAAAAATGTCTGTTCTGTGAAAGACACTCTCAAGACAATGAGAAGATAAGACATGGAGTAGGAGAAAATATTTGTAAAAGACATCTAGCAAGGACTGTTATCAAAGTATACAAAGACTTCTTCAAAGTCAACAATAAGAAAATAAGCAACCCAATAACAAATGTTCCAAAGACCTTAACAGACAGCTTACCAAATAAGATGTATGCATGACAAATAAGCATATGGAAAGATGGTCCACATCATGTGTCATTAGAGAAATGTAAATTTAAACAATAATGAGATATCACATGTACCTACTAAAATGACCCATATCTGATACTGACTACACAAAATGCTGGCAAAGGTATGGAATAGCAGAAACTCTTATTCATTGGGATGTAAAATATCATAGACACTGATGACAGTTTGGTGATTTCTTACAAAACTAGACTTGCTCTTACCATTGCAGTCATTACTTGGTGTTAGCTGAAAAAGCTGAAAACATGTGCCTGCAAAATCCTGCACATAATTTATACACATTGTAGCTGTATTGATAATTGCCAAAGCTTGGAAGCAGTTGATTTGGCCTCCTGTAGATGAATGGACAAATAAACTTGTACAGCTATATAATGGAATACTAGTCAGCTCTGAAAATAAATGAGCTATCAAGCTGTAAAAAGCCTGGAGGAAATTTAATTGAATATTACTAAGTCAAAGAAACCAATATGAAAAGTCTACATAGTCTATCATTCTAACTATATGACATTTTGGAAAAATCAAAATTACAGAGAGGGTAAAAAAAATTCAGTGGTGCCAGTGATTGGTGGTGGGAGGGATAACTAGACTGGACACAGAAAATCTTCAGGGCAGTGAAAGCATTATAGTGCTAATAAAATGATAGATACATGACATTACAAGTTCATCTAAATCCATAGAATACACAATACAAAGGGTGAACCATAATGCAAACTATGGACTTTGGGTAATTATAATATGTCAATGTAGATTTATCAATTATAATAAATGTTCTACTCTGGTGTGCGTTGTTGATACTAGTGGGAGGCTATGCATGTGTTTGGACTGGGACCATATCTGTTCCTTCTTACAATTTTGCTGTGCCTAAAACTTCTGTAAAAAGGTCTCAATTTAAAAATGATAAAACAGATCTATTTAGTAATATCCTTGAATATTTGGGATCCAGATATCTTGAAGAAATTTTAAGGAAATAGCGTTTCACATAACATTTCTCCTCTTATTTCTTACATTAAAAAAAATTAATTTTTTGGCCACACTGAGTGGCATGTGGAACTTCCCTGACTAGGGATCAAACTTGTGCCTTCTGCAGTGAAAGCATGGTGTCGTAACCACTGGACCACTGAGGAAGCCCCATATTTCTCCCCTTAAGCCAGCACAATGGGGTCTCACCTTGTACCTTAATTTTAGACGATCTTTTCCTGGCTCCTCCATGAGTCTCTCCAAGAGGTAAGAAATTTGCAGAGACAAGAGCTTATGCCCATTCAGAACATGCGTTCTTACTCTTCCTCTTCACTTTGGGTACTAGAACCACATATTTCCCTACCCTAACAGCCATGAACCAAATTTAGGACCCACAGTCTCAGCCTTGATTCTGAACTTGCAAAGGTGGACTATCTACTGGTGTGCAGACTCCTAAATGGACTTCCCTAGTGATTCAGTGGTAAATAGTCTGCCTGCAATGCAGCAGGCTTGAGTTTGATCCCTGGGTTGGGAAGATTCCCTGGAGAAGGAAATGGCAACATACTCCAATATTTTTGTCTAGAAAACCCCATGGACAGAAGAGCCTGGTGGGCTATAGTCCATGGGTCAGAAGATAGTCAAACATGATTTAGTTTTAACAACACCCCTAAATCTAAGGGTTAGCCTGTAGCTATTTTCAGAGGGTGTAGATGAAGATTGCACCTGAGACCTGGTATGTCCAATGCATGATGGTGAGACCGTTCATGGTGAAGGAAGGAAGGTTGCTAGTGAAGGGAAAAAAATATGTAGATAATGAAGGTGGAACATAAAGTGGACAGAGCCCAGAGCTGAACTTTCCAGAAGGCCAGATTCTGGCCGAGAGTTCAAAGATTTTCATAATTGGTTTTCTAAAACACATAAAGATTATGTGTATATATATATCATGGTAAGAAGATAGGACAACTTATTTAACAGTTTTTCAGCTTGATACATACATTTTTGACATTTAGACTTGCAATTTGTGAGCCTCCATTTTCATTTTTGTTTTGGGCTGCACAGATGTTAGGAACAGTCTTGTCGTGAATATTGCTAAGAATATTTTCAGTCTTTTCCAGTTTTCTTTAAGTACAAGCCTTTGGGAAGAAGTGAGGAAGGCATGATTGTTTTGAATCTACTTATTCAATAAGCTGTAAAATTCTTTTCGGACACACTCATTTACCTGTCTACTTGGAGTTCTGTGCACCTGTCCATATCACTAGAATCTGTTTGGCAATACAAACAATGAAAATACAGCACGTGGGCATACTCCAGTTGCCTCATCAACTAAATCTAGTATCATAAATGCGTGTAGCTTCTCCTGCCTAGAATGAGCATTTCTTGCATTTCTGAAATTACACAAAGAGCAAGTAAGCATTTAGACAGTCAGCCTATGATATGTGTACTTCAGATTCACATAGTTATATCTTCACAAAATTAAATCAGGAAATTATCTAGGCAAGTTAATTCAAAATAACAGTGAATTTTATATTTTATTGTTTTCAAAGATAAATTGCCCACAATTCATATAGAGAGTTTGTCAAACTGTCACTCAGAAGTATAAAATTTTAGCTATGTATGTTGTCAATGGAGAAGGCAATGGCACCCTACTCCAGGACTCTTGCCTGGAAAATTTCATGGATGGAGGAGCCTGGTGGGCTGCAGTCCATGGGGTCGCTAAGAGTCGGACACGACTGAGCGACTTCACTTTCACTTTTTACTTTCATGCATTGGAGAAGGAAATGGCAACCCACTCCAGTGTTCTTGCCTGGAGAATCCCAAGGATGGGGGAGCCTGGTGGGTTGCCGTCTATGGGGTCACACAGAGTCGGACACGACTGAAGCGACTTAGCAGCAGCAGCAGCAGCAGCAGCAGCAGCAGCAGCAGCAGCAGCAGCAGCATGTCTTCAATAAATAGGATTAAATCACCTAGGAATCTTTCTAGGACCAACTTTCTTATGGATGCAAAAAGAACAGTGTTTGTTTTCTTCTCATTCTTTGATTCAAAATATGTTTTGTAAATGGTTGTCTTCATTCACATACTTTGTGTGTACTTCCAGGTATTTTTTCTCACACAACTACAGAGCCTAGAAATGAATGTTTTACTTTTACCATTACCATCTTTTTCTATTGCTTTAGTTTCACAGCTCTTTGTATATGTGTGCTCAGTCACTCTGCCGTGTTCATCTCTTTGAGACCATATGGACTGTAGCCTGCCAGGCTCCTCTGGAATTCTCCAGGAAGAAAACTGGGGTGGATTGCCATTTCTTACTCCAGTGGATCTTTCTAACCCAGGGATCGAAGCCACATCTCCTGCATTGGCAGGCAGATTCTTTACCACTGAGCCACCTGAGAAGTACTTCATAACTTCATAATGGTGTTCACTGAAAAAAGAATTGGTGTAGAAGTACTATGTTTTGGGAAAAGCAAATCCCTCAATAAGATGAAATAAATGTTAAAGAAAATGATTTGGGATTGAAACAGGTCCTCATTTTAGGTAATAACGTCAGACAACAAGTACATGTTTAATTTACAATATATGTTGGTACGTCTTAAATATTGTTTACAGATTTCAATGTATATAATATAATGACACTGAGTGTTAATATCTGACCTCAGACATCTAGTTGGCTTATAGGGCTTGGAAACTAATGACCAGATACAAAGATTATGACTGACTGTTGAGAATTTTAGGGATTTTTCAACCTGAACAAGCGAAAAAGAATTCAGGAAACACAATACATACATTTGTGAAGAACTAAGCCATAGATTGTTCTTATGTCTCTCTACTTTCTTTGTTGTCTCTGTCAAGCTTGGACTGGGCCAGTCTTCAAATCTATGAAGAGGCTGGTCAATCACATTGGATTAGAACAAGTGTTCCTAGCTGGTCCAATAAAATCAATCATAGGACCAGTAAGGGAGCGATTTTTCCCCTAGGTAAGGCAAGGAAGAGTCCAAAATGCAGCACTGGGATGCAATCTCAAAAACGACAGAATGATCTCTGTTTGTTTCCAAGGCAAACCATTCAATATCACAGTAATCCAAGTCTATTCCCCAACCAGTAATGTTAAAGAAGCTGAAGCTGAACAGTTCTGTGAAGACCTACAAGATCTTCTAGAACTAACAGCCAAAAAAGATGTTCTTTTCATTATAGAGGACTGGAATGCAAAAGTAGGAAGTCAAGAAACACCTGGAGTAATATGCAAATTTGGCCTTGGAGTACAGAACAAAGCAGGGCAAAGGCTAATAGAGTTCTACCAAGAGAATGCACTGGTCATAGCAAACACCCTCTTCCAACAACACAAGAGAAGACTCTACACATGGACATCACCAGATGGTCGACACCAAAATCAGACTGATTATATTCTTTGCATCCAAAGATGGAGAAGCTCCATACAGTCAGCAAAAACAAGACTGGGAGCTGACTGTGGCTCGGATCATGAACTCCTTTTTGACAAATTCAGACTTAAATTGATGAAAGTAGGGAAAACCATTAGACCACTCAGGTATGATCTAAATCAAATCCCTTATGATTATACAGTGGAAGTGAGAAATATAGATTTAACGGACTAGATCTGATAGATAGAGGGCCTGATGAACTATGGAATGAGGTTCATGACATTGTACAGGAGACAGGGATCAAGACCATCCTCAAAAGAAATGCAAAAAAGCAAAATGGCTGTCTGGGGAAGCATTACAAATAGCTGTGAAAAGAAGAGAAGTGAAAAGCTGAGGAGAAAAGGAAAGATATAAGCATCTGAATGCAGAGTTCCAAAGAATAGGAAGGAGAGATAAGAAAGCCTTCCTCAGCGATCAATGCAAAGAAATAGAGGAAAACAACAAAACGGGAAAGACTGGAGATCTCTTCAAGAAAATTAGAGATACCAAGGGAACATTTCATGGAAAGATGGGCTCAATAAGGGACAGAAATGGTATGGACCTAACAGAAGCAGAAGATATTAAGAAGAGGTGGCAAGAATACACAGAAGAACTATACAAAAAACATCTTCACGACCAAGATAATCACAATGGTGTGATCACTCATCTAGACCCAGACATCCTTGAATGTGAAGTCAAGTGGGCCTTAGAAAGCATCACTACAAACACAGCTAGTGGAGGTGATGAAATTCCAGTTGAGGCATTTCAAATCTTAAAAGATGATGCTGTGAAAGTGCTGCACTCAATATACCAGCACATTTGGAAAACTCAGCAATGGCCACAGGACTGGAAAAGGTCAGTTTTCATTCCAATCCCAAAAAGACAATGCCAAAGAATGCTCAAACTACCGCACAATTGCACTCATCTCACACACTAGTAAAGTAATGCTCAAAATTCTCCAAGCCAGGCTTCAGCAATACGTGAACCGTGAACTCCCTGATGTTCAAGCTGGTTTTAGAAAAGGCAGAGGAACTAGAGATCAAATTGCCAACATCCGCTGGATCATGGAAAAAGCAAGGGAGAGTTCCAGAAAAACATCTATTTCTGCTTTTTTGACTTTGTGGATCACATTAAACTGTGGAAAATTCTGAAAGAGATGGGAATACCAGACCACCTAACCTGCCTCTTTAGAAACCTATGTGCAGGTCAGGAAGCAACAGTTAGAACTGGACATGGAACAACAGACCGGTTCCAATAAGGAAAAGGAGTACGTCAAGGCTGTATATTGTCACCCTGCTTATTTAACTTCTATGCAGAGTACATCATGAGAAACCCTGGGTTGGAGGAAGCACAAGCTGGAATCAAGATTGCTGAGAGAAATATCAATAACCTCAGATATGAAGATGACATCACCCTTATGGCAGAAAGTGAAGAGGAGGCTAAAGAGCCTCTTGATGAAAGTGAAAGAGGAGAGTGAAAAAGTTGGCTTAAAACTCAACATTCAGAAAATGAAGATCGTGGCATCTGGTCCCATCAGTTCACGGGAAATAGATGGGGAAACAGTGGAAACAGTGTCAGACTTTATTTTGGGTGGCTCCAGATCACTGCAGATGGTGATTGCAGCCATGAAATTAAAAGACCCTTACTCCTTGGAAAGAAAGCTATTACCAACCTAGATAGCATTTTCAAAAGCAGTGATATTACTTTGCCAACAAAGGTCCATCTAGTCAAGACTCTGATTTTCCCAGTGGTCATGTATGGATATGAGAGTTGGACTGTGAAGAAACTGAGTGCTGAAGAATTGATGCTTTTCAACTGTAGTGTTGGAGAAGACTCTTGAAAGTCTCTTGGACTGCAGTGAGATCCACCAGTCCATTCTAGAGGAGATCAGTCCTGGGTCCTTTTTGGAAGGAATGATGCTAAAGCTGAAACTCCAGTACTTTGGCCACCTCATGCGAAGAGTTGACTCATTGGAAAAGACCCTGATGCTGGGAGGGATTGTGGGCAGGAAGAGAAGGGGACGACCAAGAATGAGATGGCTGTATGGCACCACTGACTCGATGGACATGAGTTTGATTGAACTCTGGGAGTTGGTGTTGGACAGGGAGGTCTGATGTGCTGCAATTCATGGGGTCGCAAAGAGTCGGACACGGATGAGCGACTGAACTGAATTGAACTGAAGACAAGGAATATCACCATGGTTAATAATTTCACTCAAGGGCCAAGCAAACTCCGTTAATGAAAGCATGACTGAGTGAGCAGAAAGGTTCCTATTAGCCAAGACTGTGTAGAAGAGTCAGTGAGATCAGTGAGACTTCTTTGTGACTGTCTTAGTGTCTTGATATAACAATGCCTATATTTGAAATGCATTGACAATTTCACATGAGATTACAATACTTAAATACAAAAAGTCATATAGTGAGAGCATTATTTTATAATGTCTTGAAAAACATATTAAGAATAACAACTTTTTGAAGTCTTATGAATGTATCACAGTTTTGAAATGTTTTCAATAAGGTTTTCTAATTATCATTTGTATAACTATCTGAAGATCTCACAGCAATACAAAAACTATAACAGAGTTATACAAGGTCTTCATAATCTGCATAATCTGCAAATTTCATTATAATGAAGGGACCAAAAAAAGTACTTGTGAGCCTGAGTAACTCTTATATTGAAAACAAGTTACATTCAAAGACAGATGTTTCATTTCTGATAAAACTACATAATATATTACTTTAAATGTTGAGACTCATAGAAAATTGCTTCAATAGATTTTTTAAAACTGTGCAAAGTCTTTGAAATTAATACCCTTCAAAATGTGAAAAGTTATATGCCTTAAATAGTATTGGTTGTTTCTGTAACATATCATTACATTTTGAATTTTACAACTATGTGCAAACTTCAGGATGATCTCACATTTGGAAGCACCAAAAATTAGGAGATACTTTTATTGAAAATATGGTAGGAAAATATACATGGCTTTTCTATGGTGTGATTTCTTTTTTTTTTTTTTTAATCTAAAACTTGAATTTGGAGAGTGAAAAAAAGTTGCTGGGATCTACTTTCTATTCTATCAGCTGAATGCGCACTTGAAAAGCCTTCTAAGTTCATTACAAGCTTTCAAAGTTTTTTTAAATTATTTTAAATTTAATTTCCACATTTAATAATATTCTTATGAAGATGGATAGGAATACTCACAGATTTAATTAAAAAATAGTTCTTGTATATAAAATCAAATTTTTGCCTTTTGCTCATTCCAAAAAGATGACTGAAAGCAAGCATCCCACAGTGTAGCGTGTGCTATTATCTACACTGCTAGTCTCCATAATATTTGCCTTATAGGTAACATCACTGTTCAATTTTAATGTCTGAACAGTCTAGCCTGGTTCTTTTTTCTTTTCTTTAAGAACAAATCTATATTTTTTGAATGTTACAGATTTATTTTTATTTACCCTTTATTCATTTATCTCTTGATTTGTTTAACTTAAATTTAGCTCTGTCTTCTCTTGCCCTTTTTCTTGGTAATTGATGTAACATTGCTGTTCCTCCTGCAGTGTTTTCCAGAAAGAAAGGGAAGCCATTAACATGCTGTCATACTCGTTTCCATAGAAACAGGCAGTGCCTACTGGTGATAGCTGATCATGTATTTGCTTATCAGATAACTTTTCTAGTTCCTTTAAAGGTCAGTTTAGAATATTTGCCTCTCTGTAAGTGTTGCCCTTTTGACTACTTTGGGTACTTGTACCCCAAATGTTTGTTTAGATCTTGTAATTTAAAAAGAAGCTCAAAAAAGCCTCAGAGGAGTTGGATGCTGCCATTCTTACTGATCAGTAGAGTTGCTATGAGATTAGAATAAATCCATATTCAAAATATGTGACTGTCTGGATATAAATTCCAGTTAATTCTTCATAATGTTAAAAATATGTTGAGTGCTTTCTTTAATTTGATTAAGATGGAACATATCTTAACAGTGTAATAACTTTTTAAAAAATGTTTGGGATGATCATGGCAATCACACCAAAGCTGAAAATGCAGCATTGACCTAAGGTATTCTCTTGGTAGACTCATTAAATATATAATCCAGCTACAATATGTATTTTACCAAGAAAATGACTTGAATGACATTTTACTATTTAATTGTAATACGATAGTCTTCTTTATAAAAATTATAATTTTATCTCAACTAGTATTTGATTTAATAAGTTAGTTAACTGAGCAGGTTGATATACATATTGCAAAAGAGCATACTAATGCAATTAAAAATTAGCTAAGGCAGAAATTATCATGAAAAATTTATAGAGTGCTATGAGCAAAGATTATTTCTTATTTACTATTCTTTATATTGATTTTTCAAAGACATGTTTCATATTCTTTTTTAATGTAATTTTTTGTATAAAATATTATTTGAATTCAAAGATAACTCTATATGTAACAAAAAAGGTTCATATGTCAACATTTACTGAAGTGGTTAACTTTCATATCATTATTTGAAAGTTAAGGAAAAAGAGGTTAAGTCTTTTTAAAATAGTTCATTTGTAACTAGGCACATCTTCTGGAGCCTATTATACAGAGTGAAGTAAGCCAGAAAGAAAAACACCAATACAGTATACTAACGCATATATATGGAATTTAGAAAGATGGTAATGATAACCCTGTATGCAAGACAGCAAAACAGACACAGATGTATAGAACAGGTTTTGGACTCTGTGGGAGAGAGAAAAGGTGGGATGATTTGGGAGAATGGCATTGAAACATATATAATATCATATATGAAATGAATCGCCAGTCCAGGTTCAATGCATGATACTGGATGCTTGGAGCTGATGCACTGGGATGACCCAGAGGGATGGTATGGGGAGGGAGGAGGGAGGGGGGTTCAGGATGGGGAACACGTGTATGCCTGTGGTGGATACATGTTGATGTATGGCAAAACCAATACAATATTGTAAAGTAATTTAAAAAAAGTTTTTTAAATAAAAAATATATTTTTAGTAGCCCACCAGTACAGATATGTTTTATGAGATGTCAGCTAGACTGAAGATGTGCATTTTACCAAGTAATTCATGTTATTCTGATGAAGATATTTTCTTTACTACATTTGATAAAGTTCAAACAATAGAACATGATTTTTAGAAGTAAAAAAGGAAACAAAACTATTTGTATTCTCTGATCTCTCTCTGCTTACTGGCTTTTAATAAAAATTCAGCTAGGTGTTCTCTATTGTCTTTTCAGATCATCAGTGCTCATGAGTTCTCTGTTTCCACTCCCCCATTTTTCTATTTTGTTCTGTTTTCAGTGAGAAAATTAATTGAATTACATCGAACAACCATTATCAGCACTTTTAAGTTTCCCATCTTAACTCAGGAGTGGTTACCAATGAAACAAGAGGTTTGATTGGGAGGGCCCAGGCTGGCCGTATCTGACCAGGAATGGCTCAGAGTGACAATCTGTTTAGGATCCTGCTGTTTAGAAAACAGGCAAGTTGGCTTTTCCATCTCTCTGACTCTGCTGATTTTCAGTAATTTAGATTATAGGCCATCGGCAGAGAGCCTTCCACCTCTGCCTGCAAACTGACAGATTCTTGCCTGGGTTTATCTCTTTTTTTACAGAATTTTGCTAAAAGTAATAGAAACAGTCAGAATTCTGTGTTTTTCCATCCTCTTCCCCTACAGCTACAAGTTCAAAAGCACTTGGTGTGACTCCCAATTATTACAGATTATAGTTCACCAAGTGTTCTTCCTCAGGACAAGTGTCACAAGCAAATCAGCCAGCATATACTATATTCTTTCTTCTACCTGCTGTCACACACCAAGACAATGCCATAGGTTTTTAATTTTTATTGTGGCAAAACTCCTCTTCCAGGCAGCAATTTTGGAAGCAGAATTTAGGGTATATTGCTAGAACAAGAAACCCCACTTTTAGTGCCTTGAATAATGTGGGAGTTTACCTCACACAAAACAGTGCAGAAGTGAATCTTTCAGGACTGGTAGAAATGACTTGTTCCAAGAAAACCTTTAGGGATCTATGTTTTTTGAGGTTTCTCTCATCTCCAAGTGTTCTATATTTGGTCTATCACCATTGTTGGCTAGCATTCATATCCACTGCCCAGATCAGAAGAAAGTGAATGAGAAAACCCAGTGTTGGTGGCTTTTATAATTAAGGTGATGATCCAAAAGTTCCTCAACTAGTTTCATCACAAAGCCACTGCTCCAAAGTGAGTACATGGCTGTACCTATGCTAAAAAAGGCTTAGAGATATATTTTTCTGGGTTATTATAGTAACTAAAAGTTGGGAGCCCCATTGATGAAGGTAATAAAAGGGAATGAATGCAAGAAGACAATTCACACTCAATGCCAAAAAACAAGTGGTATTTGTGATCAATAAGGAGAAAATTTAATTTAAAAAATGCTATTTGTTTCAAAAGATAGTTTTTTTTAAATTTGTACTATCCATTATTATTGAAATACTCTTTTCAGATCCATTTTCACTTTGCAATATTCCTCCTATAGGAACTGCAGCTTGTCTTCAGTATTTCTTATTCCATTAAGTAGGGCTTCCCAGGTGGTGCCAGGGGTGAAGAACTCATCTGCCAATGCAGAGGCACAAGAGACATGGGTTCGATTCCTGGGCCAGAAAGAAGCCCTGGGGGAGGGCATGGCAACCCACTCCAGTATTTTTGCCTGGAGAATCCCATGGAGAGAGGATCTTTGTGGGCTATGGTCCATAGGGTAGCAAAGAGTTGGACACGAGGGAAGCGACTTAGCAGGAACACCCATTCTATCAAATACAAGGCCTTTTGAATAGCTTTCTAGTTCTACAATGCTTGCTTTACTACTTGTCTGTCCTCACCTCTGGAAGAGTTACACTGGGTTCTTAGTAACACTTAGTCCTCCCTTTCTGTTTTTAATCATGGAATTTTTTCCTAATTACCGTCTCTCATCATCTTTATTTTCAAATCCTGATCTGAAATTTGTTTTCTCCACAAAACACCTGATTATACTGCATAATTTCCCATTTCTCACATCATCACTTTTTACTGTGTCAATTTGCACTTATGAAGATGCTACATTTAATAATTTAACTCATTTCACATGTATATGCCCTCTTCCAGAAGACTATAAATCATTCAAGGACAAAGGTAAAGTGCTTCTTTTGAAAATGCCAGTAATGTGAAGAAATGATGTTTCTTCTTTGGTGAAAGTTCTTTGGTTAAAAAGCATCCTTCCTACAACAGAAAGTTTCCTTTCCTATTTCAGTTATTTAACTAAGTGTATGATATTGGATAAGGAACCTGATATTCTGTGCTGTTATTGTTAATGATGAAGTCTAATGGCTCTGCCAACAGATTTCCTTATGACTAAGTTTGGTGACTATGCATGCTGGCTATTCAGCTATTCACTTTTATCACTTACAACACTTAATGATATCACTTTTCTATATAAAAGTTCATATTACTTACAACTAATTTGCATGCTTTCTGTTTTTCATATCAGGCAAATTGGTAGGAATATCAGTTTCTGTGCTACAGTCAGTGTGTTCTTGTTGTTGTTCAGTCACCCAGTCACGTACGACTCTTTGTGACCCCATGGACTGCAGCACACCAGGCCTCCCTGTCCCTCACCATCCTCCATTTTGTCCAAATTCATGTTCATTGCATCGGTGATTCCATCCAGCCATCTCATCCTCTGATGCCCTCTTCTCCTTCTGCCCTCAATCTTTCCCAGCATCAGAGACTTTTCCAATGAGTCGTCTGTGTGCATCAGGTGACCAAAATACGGGAGCTTCAGCTTTAGCATCAGTCATTCCAGTGAAAATTCAGGGTTGATCTCGCTTAAGATTGACTGGTTTGATCTCCTTGCTTTCCAAGGGGCTTTGAGGTGTTCTGCCTTCTTTACGGTCCAGCTCTCACAACTGTATGTTATGCCTGGGAAGACCATAACCTTGACTCTATGCACCTTTGTCAGCAGAGTAATAATGTCTCTGCTTTTTAGCACACTGTCTATATTTGTCTTTGATTTCCTGCCGAGAAGCAAATGTTTTCTGATTTCAAGGCTGCCATCACTGTCTGCAGTGACTATATAAACCCCAAGAAGAGGAAATCTGTCACTACTTCCACCTTTTCCCCTTCTATTTGCCATCCAATAATGGGGCTGGGTGTCATGATCTTAGTATTTTTAATATTTAGTCTTAAGCCGGCTCTTTCACTCTCCTCCTTCACCCTCATCAAGAGACTCTTTAGTTCCTCTTCTCTTGCTTCCATTATATTGAAACGAGTACAACAGGGCAGTCTGCTGTTAAGCTGTTTGTTTAACTTATATGCTGAGTACATCATGAGAAATGCTTGGCTGGATGAGTTACAAGTTGTAATCAAGATAGGCGGGAGAAACATCGACAACCTCAGATATGTGGAGAATACCACCCTAATGGCAGAAAGCAAAGAGAAACTGTGAGTGTATGAGTCTGATAATGCTCAACTTCTTTCTCTATGAAACTCTAGAGTTATATTCAAAAATTCACCTATTAGGTCTATTAAAAATGAACTAATATTTGCTAAATAAAAAATCATGTGATTAAACAAACGGGTCATATACTGTGACCTGAGTCCCAACAAAGTCAGAATTTGTAAAACTGAAAATGAAGCAATTCCATAAACAATTCATATTTTCTTGGCACTTTTACATAGAATAATTAATGTAAAATGATATGCTAAGGTTATTTGATCTCTAATGTCCCTTCCAGCAATAACATTCCATGAGTCATACTGCAAAAAAGTGAAAGTTTCTTTATACTTTTAAATATTAGTGTGACAGATTCACATTATTCTTTTTCTAGTAGATTAACTTAAACATATCATATAAAGCTAAACAGCTTTTGAATAAACTATCTCTTATTTTACAGATACAACTTCTCACATGCATCAAAGCCATAAAATTCTGGATCCTAGTGAGCCATCCAGAAAAATTAAAAATCACTAGCCATCTTGGAAATATGGCTGAGCCTAATATTGGCTTCATATGATAGGTATTTTATAATCTGTTTTAAAACCCTGATTGCACAATGATTCTCTATGCACAATAGCATTTGTATATTGAAATAATGAAGGGAAATATTAATATTTGTGCTTTTCCTTACTACTTATTTATAAAGGACTTCCTAGTCAATCAGAAACCAAATTTATGTGTCTTCCACATACATTCCCAGAAGTTCTATATGCTTCTGTCAAATATTTTATTATCTGATCCCAACTCATAAAACTGGGCTTTTATTTTTTTTTCAATATCAGTAGTTGGTATCTTGTGCAAAGTGAAACAATTTTTTTTAAAAATGAGGAGCTGTATTATAGTTGATTCATGTTGAGACATTTAAATTAGATATTTAAATAGTTGCTAATATTTATTCACTCAGAACCAACCTGTTTTATGGTTATTGCTTATTTTTTATTACAAAATTTTCCTTCATCTGTTCTTTAGTATATATTTTTATTTAGTTAGAATTGGGTTTTGTGATATGTAATATATAACCCAAATTAATCCAAGAATATTTCTGTAACTTGCAAATGAAATTGAAAGCTGCTCAGTCATGTCCAACTTTTTGCGACCCCATGGACTATACAGTCCACGGAATTCTCCAGGCCAGAATACTGGAGTGGGTTGCCTTTCCTTTCTCCAGGGGATCTTTCCAACACAGGGATTGAATCCAGGTCTCCCATATGGCAGTAGGATTCTTTACAAGCCGAGCCACAAACAGGAGGATTTTTAAAAGTTGGGAATTCTAACATGTATACTGTCATGTAAGAATTGAATCGCCAGTCCATGTCTGACGTAGGGTGCAGCTTGCTTGGGGCTGGTGCATGGGAATGACCCAGAGAGATGTTGTGGGGAGGGAGGTGGGAGGGGGGTTCATGTTTGGGAATGCATGTAAGAATTAAAGATTTTAAAATTAAAAAAAAAAAAGTTGGGAAAGCTCTAGAGCAAAGTAGCAGACAAACCTGAGGCAGATGAAGATTTCTTCAAAATTTCTACAAAGGTTTAGCCTATTTTAGTTCTAGATTAATTGAGGAAAAGAGCCTCACTCTGGGTTAGAATAGAGAGAACATATTTAGGTTAAGGACAGTATTTTAAGAAGACTTTACAAATTTCACTTTAACTCCTGCCTCTAGGCGGGAGTGCATCACCATATGACAGTAAATACTGACCCTAAGTTAACCCTGGTAATGCAGTTAGCAGGGAAGCTCTTTAAAATGACTATGATTAATATATTTGATAAGGTAGAAAAATAAATGAGAAAGGTGAGATGTAAAGTATCACTAGAAAACTTGAATTTAAAAATTTAAATCAAAATTCTAGATCTTAACAAAATTGTAACTGAAATTACTAAAAGCAATATATATATAAGATTGAATTTGTGCAATGAAGGATAGCAAAACATATGGTAAATCTGAAAATCTGGGGAAAATATGAATATATTAAATATTTTCAGTCATGTGAGAAAAGTAAAAATATATTCTTTATCTCATAGTGAAAAAAATCCTGGAAAAAAAAAAGGAGAAAATAAAACAGAAGCAATATTTGAAGAGATGAATGTACAAAATTGTCCCAAACTGTTGAAAGACATGAGCCTTCACATTCAAGAAAACCTATAAACCATGTAGAGCATGAAAGAAGAAGAAAAAGAAAGAAGGGGAGGTCAGGGGGGAAGGAGAAGAAGAGCAGATAGAGGAGGAAGAAGGAGAGGAGAAGGGAAAATATCAGGAGTTACATCATAAGAAAACAGAAAGAAAATCTTACAAGTAGTCAGAGGAAGAAGGAGACAACAATTTCAAAAAGCAAAAATTAGCACTAACATAATTTACCAAGTAAATGGTGAAAGCTAGAAGACAGAGGGATTATTCTGCTAAAGTTTGAAAGAAAATACCTGTTAAATTTAATTTCTACTTTCAGTGAAAATAATTATTAAAAGTGAAGATAATTTTTTATTTTAACTACTATGTAGAGTAGGAGGAGAAGGGGATGACAGAGGATGAGATAGTTGGATGGCGTCACCAACTCAATGGACATGAATTTGAGCAGGCTCTGGGAGTTGGTGATGGACAGAGAGGCCTGGCATGCTGCTGTCCATGGGTTGCAAAGAGTCAGACATGACTGGGTGACTGAACTGAACTGAACTGAACAGAATTATGTAGAGAGTTACAAGAAACCACTGTTCTCACTCTAACACAGATGATGAAGGCTAGAGCATCATAGTTATCTTGACATGTGAGAAAGCTGAGGAAAATAAGAAATCCATATGAATTAAAAGACAGAATGTGGAAATGCCTTTTAAGAGTGAGAGATCATGGCTTCCTTGCATTCTTACTGAAGCAGTAGGAAGGGGAAAGGTTTACCACGGAATGGGGTAGTAAAAGGAAAAAGTAACATTTATTGACTGAGTGTGTCATTGCTCATATTTTGAAATTCCAAAGATCTGTAGCCATAGACAAAGATTACATTAACTGACGCTTGTTACACTCAGGACTTTACTGGATGACTGGAAATAATATGCTGAAAATAGAGCGACATAGCAAGGTAGCAAAACAGTAGAAAATTACTCCCAGATATCCCGGACACTTAGCTAATGTAAGACAGTTAGAAACTCAGTAAGAATGCTAACACATGAGAATCAAAGCTACATGTATATTTCTCTATAGAATGTACCTATAAAATGTATACTGCTATTTTTGTGTTATGTTTATGAATTATATTGATAAAAAACTCATTTATTAAAAAATTATTTCTAAGCACTGGCATGAACTTGAAAGTGCACTATGTTTTTGCATAAAAAGTAACATATGATAAGTCATTCTGCTTTCCATTTGAACTTGATATGCAAGCAAAGCTATTCTTTTCATGTTTTTAGTTTTAGGTGAAGTTAGATTTCAATTAGACCAAACTTATTTTTCTTTTTCCCTAACTGAACCTTCTTTTTCAGTTTTGAAAATCATGTTACTAATTTGTAGGCAATGTTAATATATGGGTTTCTTTATGTTGGTAGCAATTAAAACATTGATTTTTTCTATTCTTTTCATTTGTCAAATCTTTACTACTGAAATGGGGTTCTTAAGTTAGAATGATTTTTCATAAAGAGTTATTTCCATTTAGAATGAAGTAAGATGTTTTTAACAATCATTAAGACCTCTTTCCAGTTTCTAATTCATGCATTCACCCGTCTGAAAAAATACTATTATATAAGCCTTTGCCATAGAATGAGGAGCCATGCAGGATATCTTGACCTCTTCGATTGGTGCAAAAAGTAGTACAGAATTTCTAAAGTTTCAACAAATATTAAAACGATGAGGTTAATGTTATAAAATAGAAATTATACAAAGCTCTATACTTTCATTTGGCTTCATCATCAATATGATTATTCCTAAATCATTCTAAGATTAAACTGTGAATATGCTAAGTGAGCAGTGGTTAGGTGGTGTTGGAGCAGTGAGAAGCCAAGAGGAGATACCCCACACCCAAGGTCAGCGGCAGCGGCTGCACTTCGCTGGAGCAGCCATGAAGAGATACCCCATGTCCAAGGTAAGAGAAACCCTAGTAAGACAGCAAGCGCAGAGAGAGGGCATCAGAGGGCAGACAGACTGAAACCACAATCACAGAAAACTAACCAATCTAATCACGTGGATCACATCCTTGTTTAACTCAGTGAAACTAAGCCATGCCATGTGGGGCCACCCGAGATGGGCAGGTCATGGTGGAGAGGTCTGACAGAATGTGGTCCATTGGAGAAGAGAATGGCAAACCACTTCAGTATTCTTGCCTTGAGAACCCCATGAACAGTATGAAAAGGCAAAAAGTTTGGACACTGAAAGATGAAATCCCCAGGTTGGTAGGTGCCCAATATGCTACTTGAGATCAGTGGAGAAATAACTCCAGAAAAAATGAAGGGAAGGAGCCAAAGCAAAAACAACACCCAGTTGTGGATGGGGCTAGTGATAGAAGCATCAGCAGTCTTGATAGATATAGCATTACACAAGTCTGATGCTATAAAGAGCAATATTGCATAGGAACCTGGAATGTTAGGTCCATGAATCAAGGCAAGTTGGAAGTGATCAAACAGGAGATGGCAAGAGAGAACGTCCACATTTTAGGAATCAGCGATCTAAAATGGACTGAAATGGGTGAATTTAACTCAGATGACCATTATATCTACTACTGTGCACAAGAATCCCTCAGAAGAAATGGAGTAGACACCATAGTCAACAAAAGTCTGAAATGTAGTACTTGGATGCAATATCAAAAACAAAAGAATGATCTCTGTTCATTTCCAAGGCAAACCATTCAATATCATGGTAATCTAAGTCTATGCCCCAACCAGTAACACTGAAGAAGCTGAAGTTGAATGGTTCTATGAAGACCTACAAGACATTGTAGAACTAACACCCCAAAAAGATGTCCTTTTCTTTATAGGGGACTGGAATGGAAAAGTAGGAAGTCAAGAAATACCTGGAGTAACAGATAAACTTTGCCTTGGAGTACAGAAAGAAACAGGGCAAAGGCTAATAGAGTTTTGCCAAGAGAACACACTCGTCATAGCAAACACCCTCTTCCAACAACACAAGAGAAGACTCTACGCATGGGCATCACCAGATGGCCAACACCAAAATCAGGCTGATTATACCCTTTGCAGCCAAAGATGGACAAGCTCTATACAATCAGCCAAAATAATGGATACTGACTATGGCTCAGATCATGAACTCCTTATTGCCAAATTCAGACCTAAATTTAAGAAAGTAGGGAAAATCACTTGACCATTCAGGTATGACCTTAATCAAATCTCTTATGATTATACAGTAGAAGTGAGAAATAGATTTAAGGGACTGGGTCTGATAGACAGATTACTTGATGAACTATCGATGGAGATTTGTGACACTGTACAGGAGACAAGGATCAAGACCATTCCCAAGAAAAAGAAATGCAATAAAGCAAAATGGCTGTTTGAGGAAGGCTTAAAAATACCTGTGAAAAGAAGAGACGTGAAAGCAGAGGAGGAAAGAAAAGATATACCCATTTGAATGAAGAATTCCAAAGAATAGCAGGGAGAAATAAGAAACCATTCATCAGCAATCATTGCAAAGAAATAGAGGAAAATGACAGAATGGGAAAGACTAGAGATCACTTCAAGAAAATTAGAGATACCAAGGGAACATTTCATGCAAAGATGGGCTCGAGAAAGGACAGAAATGGTATGGACCTAACAGAAGCAGAAGATATTAAGAAGAGGTGGCAAGAATACACAGAAGAACTGTATAAAAAAGATCTTCATGACCCAGATAATCACGATGGGGTGATCACTCACACTCACCTAGAGCCAGACATCCTGGATGAGAAGTCAAATGGGCCTTAGGAAGCACCACTATGAACAAAGCTAGTGGAGGTGATGGAATTCCAGTTGAGCTATTTCAAATCCTGAAAGATGCTGCTGTGAAAGTGCTGCACTCAATATGCCAGCACATTTGGAAAACTCAGCAGTGGCCACAGGACTGGAAAAGGTCAGTATTCATTCCAATCCCAAGAAAGGCAATGCCAAAGAATGCTCAAACTACTGCACAATTGCACTCATCTCACTTGCTAGTAAAGTAATGCTCAAAATTCACCAAGCCAGGCTTCAGCAGTACATGAACTGTGAACCTCCAGATGTTCAAGCTGGTTTTAGAAAAGGCAGAGGCTCCAGAGATCATATTGTCAACATTTGCTGGGTTATCAAAAAAGCAAGACCATTCCAGAGAAACATCTATTTCTGCTTTATTGACTACACCAATAAAGTTGTGGATCACCACAAACTGTGGAAAATTTTTCAAGAGATGGGAATACCAGACCACCTGACCTGCCTCTTGAGAAATATGTATGCAGGTCAGGAAGCAACAGTTAGAACTGGACATGAAACAACAGACTGGTTTCAAATAGGAAAAGGAATATGTCAAAGCTGTATATTGTCACCCTGCTTATTTAACTTATATGCAGAGTACATCATGAGAAATGCTGGGCTGGATGAAGCACAAGCTAGAATCTAGATTGCTTGGAGAAATATCAATAACCTCAGATATGCAGATGACACCACCCTTATGGCAGGAAGTGAAGAACTTTCTTGTTGAAAGTGAAAGAGGAGAATGACAAAGTTGGTTTAAAGATCAACATTCAGAAAACTAAGATCATGGCATCTGGTCCCATCAGTTCATGATAAATAGATGGGGGAATGGTGAAAACAGTGACTGACTATTTTGGGGGGCTTCAAAAGTACTGCAGACTGCAACTACAGCCATGAAACTAAAAGATCCTTGCTACTTGTAAGAAAAGTTATGACCAATCTAGACAGCATATTAAAAAACAGAGACATTACTTTGTTAATAAAGGTCCTTCTAATCACTGCTATTTTTTTTCCAGTAGTCATGCATGGATCTTAGAGTTCGACTGTTAAGAAAGCTGAGCACTGAAGAATCGATGCTTTTGAACTGTGGTGTTATGAGTCCCTTGGGCTACAAGGAGATCCAACCAGTCCATCCTACAGGAAATCAGTCCTGAATATTCATTGGAAGGACTGATGCTGAAGCTGGAACTCCAATACTTTGGTCACCTGATTCAAAGAACTGACTCATTGGAAAAGACCATGATGCTGGGAAAGCCTGAAAGCAGGAGAATGGGACGACAGAGGATGAGATGTTTGGGTGGCATCGCCAACACAATGGACAGGAGTTTGAGTAAGCTCCAGATGTTGGTGATGGACAGGGAGGTCTCACGGGCTGCAGTCCATGGGCTCTCAACGAGTTGGACACAATTGAGCAACTGAAGCAAACTCTGCCTTGCCATCCTCAGATGTTTACCACATGTGTCTGCAGTTGTATGTTGCCCTAAGTGAAGAATTCCTTATTCTGGTGTTGATGTGCATAATAACGAAAGAGCTAAAAGTGAAAGTTCTCAGAGGTCTCTTAGATTGTTAGGGAAATAATTCATTTCACATTCTGAAATAACAGACTCTCATTTCTCTTAATAATGACACTTGAGAATTCATTAAAGTAACAAGTCCACATTGATTGACAGTCCATGTTGATTACTGAATACAGCTCTCTCTGTTTCACTCTTTTTTTCTTCTCTTGCTTTGTTCTCTTGTCTTTGCCTTGGTAGCAGTTCTATTTCAATATGTCTGTACTTTGAAGATGAAAAAGAAGGTTTACAATACATACTTTTTCTCTTTTAGGAAAAAGTTTAAAGTGGGAGCATTGGCAGTATTGTCAATATTTTATCTGTATAGTTTGTTTCCCTTTGATTATAGGTTTGCCTTTTATACTAAGTCAGAGTCTAATAAATGAATTGGTTGTGACATAGCTGATCTGCAAATGTCAGTTGGGATGTGTTGGGGGATATATTTCCACATTATTAACTATATCACTGATTTAGCCATGGTAACTGATATTATTTCAACAGTGGGGAAAGAAGAGATCAACTCAGTTACAGTTCTAACAGACCCAACATCAATTCTTTCAACATTGGTATAAGACTCATTAATTTTAACAAAAACTCTTTTCTTCACCTCCAGATATGTTTCTAGTTTCTGTCACAATTTGAATACAGTCAGATTTGCGATCTTATGTTTCTTACCTCTGATAATGCATACAAGAACATCTTTTTTTATCAGTGTCTTTGTTTCGTCATTAATGATGAAATATCAAACCTGAGAAATATGCATTTACTATGTGTTTGAGCATCTATTTGAAAATCTCATCTTTTAAAGCCAAAGGTGGAATATTTTTGTATATCCCAGTCCTCTGGAGAGTCTATGTCTAGAATATGCTGACAAGTTAGTGTTCTCTCAAGCAAATCTAATTTCCTTTCTTCCAAAGTAATTCTAAATGTTTGTATTATGTCTTTCAGATTTTTGTATCGAGTCAGGCCAGACTAAAGAGACAGTGGATTCAGGACACTGCTCAATTTTATGTTTTACTACAAAATTTTTGTTATAATTTTTATGCTATTGAAATGATTTAAAGTAGCACAATTATAATTCATATTGCCTGAGTTCTAAACTTAGCTGTGTCACATAATAATTGTGTGACCTTGAGCAAGATAATAGATCCTTCTGTGTCGCAGTTTCTTTGCAAATAATGTATACACAGAAGTATGGAACTCAGAAGATTCTTTGGCACACATTTATGGTTCAAACAATGGTACTCATTTTTATAATCATTTTTGTTGCTGCTGCTCAGGGTCCATGTGCCTTGGGTAAATAAGAGGAATAACTTAAAACTATGTAGAAAATCTTCTGAGTCATCTAGAAAAATATTCACTATCCCCCTGCAGAGCAGAAGCAGATCTTTGCAGCTAAATTTCTTTGTACTCTGCTAATGAGCTGTCAAATGGTAATGTAATTTCTATTTTTTACTACTCTTTCATTGATGCCACTTAAATGTACACAAGGAAATTTATAACTTTGTGTATAAAATTTTACTCTGTGCATTTCAACAATTCTAATAATACTCGACAAAAATGTTAAAATTATATTTTGGCTACTTTCACAATCTTGGGCTCAGTCAGGACTTGAAACTCTTTCAGAAGGAATGTTTTCATTATGGATAAAGAATATGTTTTCTCCTTGATAAGTTTGGATAAAAAGTAATATGTGTTTGATATGCCTATAATTCTCAGTATTATCTAGTTTCAAATACCTGTAATATATAATCTTTCCAAAAAGCCTTAGGTGGAATTTAAATAGCTTCATTCAGGGTTGGATGGGTTGTAATCCCAGGGGGGGAAAAAAAAAATTGAAACATGATTTAATATGGCTCTTTGGGGGAGAAGTGGGACCAGTTGGTAGACATGTTAGCATTGTCTCTCTGGCAATAAAATAGACTTATGAGACAATATAATCCAACTCTGAGCCTTTCAAACATTTGCTAAGGGTGTGCAGAGGAAGGAAAGGATAAAAGTATACAACTTCTAAGTTTTCTTTTCCTTTTTATATGTTGAGATCCTTACTGCACCCAAATATTTAGAAAACTACTTGAGTAAGCTTTCTTTGCCCTCCCACCAAATAATTTGGTGACATCCTTTGAGATAAGCAGAGATAGCTTTGGAGAAGGCGATGGCACCCCACTCCAGTACTCTTGCCTGGACAATCCCAGGGACAGAGGAGCCTGGTGGGCTGCAGTCCATGGGGTCGCAAAGAGTTGGACACGACTGAGCGACTTCACTTTCACTTTTCACTTTCATGCACTGGAGAAGGAAATAGCAACCCACTCCAGTGTTCTTACCTGGAGAATCCCAGGGACGGGGGAGCCTGGTGGGCTGCTGTCTCTGGGGTCGCACAGAGTCGGACACGACTGAAGTGACTTAGCAGCAAGCATCATTGAAAATCACTGGGTGATGATGACTTAGCTAAAAATTAAGGAAACAGAGGTCTTTATTTTTTTTAATCTTCAAATCAAAGAAAACCCCTTCTTTGTTCTAAAGAACAACTTTGACCACAGGGGCAAAATTCTAGCTAGTTTCCAAGTGAAAGTGAAAATGTTAGTTACTCAGTCATGTCTGACTCTTTGTGACTCCATGGTCTGTCAATGGGATCCTCCAGGCAAGAATATTAGAGTGGATTGCCATTCCCTTCTCCAGGGGATCTTCCAGACCCAGGGATTGAACCTGGGTCTCCTGCATTGCAGGCAGGTTCTAAATAATCACTTTAAGTGCCTCAATATGGCCCCAATACACTCTTTATCTTGCTGTTTTTACCATTCAAAAGGGTGATACATTTTTTGCTGTTTTATTATCACATCTGTAGTAAAAGTAAATATCAATAACTTCATGAAAAAGACAAAAAGGGGTGTTTAATTTTATATCATATAAATGTATAGCATTTTTTTTTTACCTGTAAATTCTTATTACAATAGGAATCCTTCCACTTTGAAGCTGTTAGATTAGATGATACTTTTTTTGTGTTCCTGAGAAGCAGAGCCTGAAGGGATTTAAGGTAAAATGGCTCTCTTGGAGGTGTAACAAACACTGAAGTGATATTGTAAGTGAAACAAGAATGAGTGAGAAGCTCATGAGAAAAAGTGTATTTTAACTTCATAAGAAATAAGTATATTTACAGGTATGTGTAGTTGCCATGCTTTCTGCAGTTTAACTCATCTGTTCAAAGTTTCATCTATAATTATTAGTAAAAGTGATAGATAACAGAAAAAAGTGGAAAGATATCATATAAACCCCACTTATCATTAGACATTTGTCTTCAGAAACCAATAGGGTTGAGAGAAGGATTGCTTTTTGACTTTAGAATATATTTTCAGTAACGGCGTAACTTCTGGCTGAGTATTGGGAGAGTGTAAATTACTTGATATGGGGAGGGACACTTATGAAGCCATGACAAAAGACTTCAGAAAGGAGTAACAGTGAGAGTCTCAAGTGTATCACTGATAAATGGCTAAGCCATCGAAACAGTTTACCTCAAGTTACACTGATCAGGAAAGACTAATTATGATGCAAATCAGAAAATAACCTCCATGTGTCAGGCCAGTATTTCCAGGTGAAAATTCACCTAGGGTAGTGGTTCTTGTTGCGAAGATCTGTTTGTCCCCGAGAAAAGTTTGGCAAACCACTTCTGTATCCTTGACTTAAGAACTCCATGAACAGTATGAAAAGGCAAAAAGATAGGACAGTGAAAGATGAACTCCCCAGGTCGGTAGGTGTCCAGTATATTACTTGAGATCAGCGGAGAAATAAATCCAGAAAGAATAAATGGATGGAACCAAAGCAAAAACAACACCCAGTTGCGGATGGGACTGGTGATAGAAGCAAGGTCCAATGCTGTAAAGAACAATATTGTCTAGGAACCTGGAAAGTTAGGTCCATGAATCAAGGCAAATTGGAAGTGGTTAAACAGGAGATGGCAAGGGTGAACATCGACATTTTAGGAATCAGGAAACTAAGATGAACTGGAATGGGTGAATTTAACTCAGATGACCATTATATCTACTACTGTGGACAAGAATCCCTTAGGAGAAATGGAGTAGCCATCATAGTCAATAAAAGAGTCTGAAATGCAGTACTTGGATACAATCTCAAAAACTACAGGGTGATCTCTGTTGGTTGCCATATTGAAAGGTAAACCATTCAATATCACAGTAATCCAAGTCTATGCTGAGCAGTAATGCTGAAGAAGCTGAAGTTGAATGATTGTATGAAGACCTACAAGATCTTCTAGAACTAACACCCAAAAAAGATGTCCTTTTCATTATACGGAACTGGAATATAAAAGTAGGAAGTCAAGAAATACCTGGAGTAACAGGAAAATTTGGCCTTGGAATACATAATGAAGCAGGGCAAAGGCTAATAGAGCTCTGCCAAGAGAACACACTGGTCATAGCAAACACCCTCTTCTAACAACACAAGAAAAGGCTCTACACATGGACATCACTAGACGGCCAATTCTGAAATCAGATTGATTATATTCTTTGGAGGTAAAGATGGAGAAGCTCTATACAGTCAGCAAAAACAAGGCCAGGACCTGACTATGGCTCAGGTCATGGACTCCTTATTGCCAAATTGAGATCTAAATACTGAAAATCTCGAGATCATTCAGGTGTAACTTAAATCAAATCCCTTAAGATTATACAGTGGAAGTGAGAAATAGATTCAAGGGATTAGACCTGGTAGACAGAGTCCACGAAGAAAAATAGACAAAGGTTCGTGACATTGTACAGGAGGCGGTGATCAAGACCATCCCCCAAAATAAAAATGCATATATGCAGCATGGTTGTTTGAGGAGGCCTTGCAAATAGCTGTGAAAAGAAGAGAAGTGAAAGGCAAAGGAGAAAATGAAAGATGTACCCAGTAGCATTCCACTTGGAGTCCAGTTGAGCTATTTCAAAGAGTCAGACACGACTGAGTGACTTCACTTTCACTTTCTTTCACTTGAGCTATTTCAAGTCCTAAAAGATGCTATGAAAGTGCTGCACTTAATATGCCAGCAAATTTGGAAAACTCAGCAGTGGCTGAGTTTTTCCAGCAGGGCTGGAAAAGGTCAATTTTCATTATCCTAAAAAAGACAATGCCAAAGAATGCTCAAACTACTGCATAATTGCACTCATCTCACATGCTAGCAAAGTAATGCTAAAAATTCTCAAAGTCAGGCTTCAACAGTACTTGAACCATGCTCAAGCTGGATTTAGAAAAGGCAGAGGAATCCGAGATCAAATTGCCAACATCTATTGGATCATTGAAAAAGCAAGAGACTTCCAGAAAAACATCTCGTTCTGCTTTATTGACTATGCTAAAGCCTTTGTGTGGACCAAAACAAATTGTGGAAAATTCTTAAAGAGACAGAAATATCAGACCACCTGACCTGCCTCCTGAGAATTCTGTATGCAGGTCAGGAAACGATAGTTAGAACTGAACATGGTACAACAGACTGGTTCCAAATCGGGAAAGAGTATATCAAGTCTGTATTGTTGTCATCCTGCTTATTTAACTTCTATGCAGAGTACATCATGAGAAACACTGGGCTGGATGAAGCACAAGCTGGAATCAAGATTTCCAGGAGAAATACCAATAACATCAGATATGCAGATGACACCACCCTTATGGCAGAAATTGAAGAACTAAAGAGCTTCTTGATGAAAATGAAAGAGGAGAGTGAAAAAGTTGGCTTAAAGCTCAACATCCAGAAAACCAAGATCACGGCATCCAGTCCCATCACTTCATGGCAAATAGACAGGGAGACAGTGGAAACAGTGGCTGACTTTATTTTTAGGGGCTCTATAATTACTGCAGATGGTAATTGCAGCCAGGAAATTAAAAGATGCTTACTCCGTGGAAGGAAAGTTATGACCAACCTAGAAAGCATATTCAAAAGCAGAGACATTCCTTTACCAACAAGGGTCCATCTAGTCAAGGCTATGGTTTTTCCAGTAGTCATGTATGGATGTGAGTTGGACTATAAAGAAAGCTGAGTGCTGAAGAATTGATGCTTTTGAACTATGGTGTTGGAGAAGACTCTTGATAATCTTGCACTGCAAGGAGATCCAACCAGTCCATCCTAAAGGAGATCAGTCCTGGGTATTCATTGGAAGGACTGATGTTGAAGCTGAAACTCCAATACTTTGGCCACCTGATGTGAAGAGCTGACTTATTTGAAAAGACCCTGATTCTGAGAAAGATTGAAGGCAGGAGGAGAAGGGAATTACAGAGGCTGAGATGTTTGGATGGGATCACTGACTCAATAGACATGAGTTTGAGTAAACTCCTGGTGTTGGTGACAGACAGGGAGGCCTGGAGTGCTGCAGTTCATTGGGTCACAAAAAGTTGGATACGACTGAGTGACTGAACTGAACTGAGGGTTTTTGTTTTCACAGTTTAAGGGAATGCTATTTGCACTGATGCACAGAAGCCAGAGATACTTCAATCATTCTACAATGCAAAGGAGAGACACTAACAATAAAGAATGATCTGGCCAAAGATGCTGGTAGAATCAGAATTGAGAAATACTCACCTATAAATAAAGACTTAGTTGGAGCAATGCCTTGAAGTCTGGAAGCAACAAATCTACTGAGAAGGGGCAGCAACTATTGGGATGAGGAAAGCTTATGTGTGTATTTTTTTTTTTTTTTTTGTATTTTCTTACTGCATGAGCTAAAAATTATTGGTATCTCCAAGAGGATTGAGCAAGGAGTTTTATATTGTTGAAAATCCTGACTAGGTTGATTGAACACTAGCTTTTTTATGAGAGCTTAACTACTAAGAAATAAAATTTCTGAATCTTGTATCAATCAATTCAGGCAAATAAAAAGAAATAATAAGTATATAGGTATATCATGTAAATATTTCAAAATTATATTGTAGAACAATGTCTATATAGTTCTCTTAAAAATATATTTTCAATACTAATGAAGTACTAGGCAAGTTGTGGAGAGAGTGACACATAGAGATGCTCTTTTAAAATATTATTTCTCCATGCTTTCTAGTGAACTTTTATATATGAGAAGTCTCAATGAATTATATTATTGAAATTAAGTCTTGCTTCCAGTTCACAAAACTAGAATAGGATGTAACAATAATAATGGTTTTCCACATAAATCTGGGAAAAATCATCATATGATTTCTCAAAAATTAACAAATATTAAAAAACACCTCTAGTATTTTTATATGAAAAATAGTTTCATTGTTAATTTGTAGAATGTACTTACCACTTATTTTAAAATTAAGTGATAATCATAGCAAAGCTCTAAGTCTAATTTGCACTATTGATTTCCTAGTTAAATTGTAAATGTCTTTTTTTCTGAGCTTTTCATTTCAAGAAGCATTTCTTAGCATATATTATTAAATGTGCACCGACTAGTATTGTTTGCAATAGAATGTATTGGAAGAAGGATAGGATCTGGATTAGGCATTCTGAGACCAGGATCTGAGAAAGGGCTTGAGGGGTCTTTGCCTCAAAATTTAAATGGAAATTCTCTATTTGAGTGTAATTTTATCTTCATGAGGAAGCAGGCTATAGTTTTCACAGGATTGTGACAAGGTTCATGGACTGAGTATTTGTATCTATTACTCCAGAGAAAAGTGAGAAAGGGCTTAGATCAGTCAGAAACTCTAATTCTCTCCCTTTTTTACAGGGAAATATAAAATTAAAGTTGTCATATCCCCTACTACAACAGAGAACAAGAAAGGTGAGAAATTTTGTCACTCTAGGCTTGTAAGAAATATGCATTTTTTCAAAAAACATATTTTCAAATATTTTTGATTCATTTAAAAATGAAAATCAATAAAAACTATAATTTTAAGATATCTCTACCCACTGCTCTGAAAGGTTTGCAAATACACACACACACACACACACACAGACAAAATTTTAATAAGTCTGATTTAAAAAACAATATTATATATATAAAACTTTTAAGGCACAAACCACGCCATCTAGACACTGCTTGCTGTTGTTCAGTGGCTCAGTTGTGTCCAACTATTTGTGAGCCCATGGACTGCAGCACACCAGGTTTCCCTATCCCTCACCATCTCCTGGAGTGTGCTCAAACTCATCTCCATTAAGTCTTTGATGCCACCCAACCATCTTATCCTCTGTTCCCTTCTCCTCCTGACCTTTATCTTTCAACATCAGGGTCTTTTCTAATGAGTTGGCTCTTTGCATCAAGTGGCCAACGTATTGGAGCTTCAGCTTCAGCATCAGTCTTTCCAATGAATATTCAGGGCTGATTTCCTGTAGGACTGACTGGTTGGATCTCTTTGCAGTCCAAGGGACTCTCAAGAGTTCTTCTCCAACATCACAGTTCAAAAGCACCAACTCTGCATCGCTCAGCCTTCTTTACAGTCCAACTCTCACATCTATATGTGACTACTGGAAAAAATAGTTTTGGTTAGTTGACACAGTAATGTCTCTGCTTTTTAATTCGTTGTCTAGGTTTGTCATAGCTTTCCTTCCAAGGAGCAAGCATCTTTAAATTTCGCTGCTTGTTGTCACCATCTATAGTGATTTTGGAGCCCAAGAAAATAAAGTTTGTCACTGTTTCCATTGTTTCCCATCTATTTGCCATGAAGTTATGGGACCGGATATCATGATCTTTGTTTTTTGTATGTTGAGTTTTAAATTAGCTTTTTCACTCTCCTCTTTCACCTTCATCAAGAGGCTCTTTAGTTCCTCTTCGCTTTCTGCAGTGTAATCACTGTCAATTAACCTATTGCAGTCTCTATGTCTGCAACAATTTTTAAAAAGATAAAAATTATTGCTCTATGATTCTTTTTCTCAATTTTTATTTAAGAATGTTCAATTTATTTCCTTTAAAGCATTCCTATAGCAATGTGTTTGGATTTCTGTTATAGTTATCATGTCATTCTGAATTTCATTATGATTAACAGTAACATTTCTTTATTCCATAAAAGATTACCCTCTTGAAATCAGATATATTTTCTTATTCATGTTTTTTTTATTGTTGTTGTTGTTGTCTTTCAGAGTAGACGTAAGTAAAGTGCTCAAATATAAAGTGCTCAAAACCCATTGAACTTGTATACTCTATTAGTGTTTCAAATTTTGTCAAAATAGTTATTTGAGAAAAACAGAATAGAACACAAAATCACTTTGTTAGATATTTAAAAGAGTCTACTTGGCTGAAGATTCAAATTTATAATCCAGAATGGAGGAACAGTCAGATCCTCAAATATCTGATTACATAGGAATAAATACATAGAAGAGTATATAGTGTTTCAAAGGAAGGTCTCCTTATATTATGTTAGTTAGAATTCAACTCAAACGAGATACATGTGGGAAAAGGGAATATTGTGACAAGTAATTTATTTGTAATCACATAAATGACTTTGTTACTTAGAAAATATTTTTGGGGCCTAGAATGGTTATAACTGAAAAATTGACAAATTCTAATTTTCCTTTTTCTTGATTCTTTTCTTTTTGCAGTGATAATTGTGTTACAAGTACAATGTAAAAATAACCATGTATTGTAGACCAATGAGCTAAATTAACAATATGTGTATTTAGTAAATCCTACTTTTACAATACATGCATTTTAATCATTTGTAATACTGAAATTTTGCAAACCTAAATTAGAGTAAAATCTCAATGTAAATTTATTTTCCCATGTGCAAAACTTCACTGGGGTAAAACAAGATTCACATGCAAATGTTCGTGTGCCAACTACAGATTTACAGAACATTCTGAACTTGACTAAGGAAGACTAAATCAAAAACCAATTTATATAATTCTTTGATAACTATTCCAGAGCTTGCCCAGGCACTGCAGCTTATTAGCAGGTGTTACATTACCCCAGCCAGCTGTCAATACCTGCTGTCACCATGTAGATGCAAAATATACAAAGAAATATAGTAAATATATTCCCCTGATAGCCTTCATCATTATGTTTTGAAGTTATAAAATATAAACTTTGCTTATTTATCATCTTCATTCTGATTCATTATTCTAAAAGAAGTTATACAAAATGCATATTTTAAAGCTGATTTTTTCTAATCATTATTATTTTAATAAAACTGGAAAAGTTAACTTTAAGAAATAGCTAGAAATATGATCATTGTTATGTAAATAAAACTTTTAATGAGTTTTTGTACAAATTAAATTATGGGGGACATTTCCATGAAATTGCATTTATTTTCACAGTATGGCTTCCTCTTTTTCAGTTACATGTTTTTCTTTCATCTCTATGTAATTTACAAGACCGCAGGTCAACTCTTCTTCTCCCCTTTGTCTTTCAGGAATTATCTGTACTGAATATCTATGGCACAAATATACTGAGAAATAGAAATCTGAATTTTTTGCCCCTCTGGCAAGTTAAGGTAAAAAAAAAAAAATCAAGATCTAAAGCTTTCTAGATTTTATTTCTTTAAAATTGACTTACATGTTACAAAACTGGCTTTTTTTTTTTCCCTGAAGCTATTTTCACCGTAAATATCCCATGAAGTGTTTGAGTTTCCTTTTCAGTGGGCACATGCACAACCTTTCCAAATCCCTTATTCAAGAGTTCAAGTGAACATTATGTTTATTCTTATTCAATTGATCAATTTTCTCCAAATCATATTTTTAAGTTCATGTCTACCACAAGAACAGATTTGAAAGTGATATTCCTGGGAGTGATGGCTTCATATCAAAGTCAATTTCTTTGCACAAATTCTGACTCATGAGAGTCAAGTCCTGTGTGACTGGTCACACACAACACAGAAGCTCAATAATGATACCTGAATAGAATGTATTTCAGGGAAAACCTCTTAACAAATAATCCATTGTACTTTCAAATCAGTCTTTTTCAGTGTCAGATCTTTTCTCTGAGAGGTTCTATTATACCAGACCAGTCTCCAATGAGAACAAAAAATAGTCTTTTAAGTTTTCTGATTTTTATTATATTCTCTATCTGATTATCTGATATAAGAGACTTACATAATAATAATCTAGAAAAGTTTTGAAACTATTTTTTTCCTCTTTTTTCTCTCCCAGGGCTTGAAAAATAAGTAGACTTTTAAATGACAATTTACTTTCTCTTAGGTTAAAACAAAACAAAACAAAACAAAACAGATAAACATAATATATTCATATCTTTCCATGTAAGTTGAAGCTTCAAGTTCTGAGTCTGAAATGAAAGTTATTACAAAGCAATCTCCTTTACCAGTTTAGATGGGTGAAAATGCTATCTTTTATTTAACGACTGATTTGGCTTATTCTCTAAGTGCATTGATTTAGCTTCTTGTTTTCCAACTAAGGAACAAGGAAGAATTTAAAAATCTGCTATATATATATGACAACATTAAAAAAAGTCTTGTTTTTATCTTAAAATTACCATTTGGTAAATATTATTAACTCCGTATTTCTTGGAATTGAGGCCAAGATATTAAAATAACTTGGCAAGGTTTCAAATGTTTTTAAAAAAGGGAAAACAAGGTACTGCAATAAGGCTTTTCAATATGGATTAATTGTGATTGCCTAATTGCAAAGCCCATAGTTACATCATTTCACAGATAGAACTCTTGGCCTGTGCTAATACAGAGAGAGTGCATGGATAAAGCTAGAGTTACATTGGCACTTTCAGGCACTGACTTGGAGAAGTTTATGGGTTCCAGTGTTCTGAGTCATGGAGGAGACAAGATATAAATAATAATAAATATATTAGTTCTATTAGAAGTGCTAAATTTGTGAATCATATTAGTAACAGAGAGATGTAAAATTGCAGCACTATATACAGCTAGATAAAACTCTGTATATTGTGTTTAAATGAAATTGCTCATGTCACAAAATTGTATCGAGTACAATTAGCTTAAGTGCAAGGTATTTTTTGACACCATTCGACATTAAAAATTCTTTTGTATGAGAAACTAGGCTTATACATTTTGCAGTATATGTCAATTTATACAGCACTTGTCTTAATGTGATGATTTTTTTTTTAAACATTAGCAGGAAAATAACTGTTTTTGTTCAAAGGATGTCAAGTAGTTTGCTTTCAATACATAATTTCAACTTTAAGTTTTGCTCTGATTTGAGGTCAGATTAACACAGTCACTCGTTCAAGAACTGCCTTCCTATTGCTTTGTTGTTGTTGCTGAGTCACCAAGTCATGTCCCACTCTGTGATTCCATGTACCGCATCACCTGAGGCTTCCCTATCTTTCAGTATCTTCTGGAGCTTGCTCAAGTGCATATCCATTGAGTTGCTGATGCCATCCAACCATCTCATAATCTGTCACCCCCTTCTCCTCCTGCCCTCAATCTTTCCCATCACCATAGTTTTTTTCCAATGAGTCAACTCTCCACATTAGATGGCCAAAGTATTGGAGTTTCAGTTTCAGCATCTGTCCTTCCAATGAAAATTCAGGGCTGGTTTCCTTTAAGATGGACTGGTTTGACCTCCTTGCTGTCCAAGAGACAAGACTCTCAAGAGTGTTCTCTAGTACCACATTTTGAAAACATAAATTTTTTGACACTTAGCCTTCTTTATGTTACAGCTCTTACATCCATACATGACTACCGGAAAAACCATAGATTTGACTATATGGACTTTTGTATGTCTCCACATTTCAATATGCTGTCTAGATTTATCATACCTTTCCTTTCAAGGAGGAAGTGTCTTTTAATTTTGTGGCTACAGTCACCATCTGCAGTGATTTTGGAGTACGAGAAAACAAAACCATGCAAGTTTAAAGCAACCTAGAAGGAGCCTTAAAAAATAGAAGCCAAGGGAGATTTAAGAACTGGTTTTGATTTTGTAGGTGTTTTCAAGTTACACATAGTTTGGGTTACTAAAGGCAGAAGCATCACAGACTTGAGGTTTATGAGCACAACATCCATCTGAATCATTGGTTGATCACTAAACTATGCAGACTTAGGTATAAGTCCTACTGTTCCCTAGCAAAAAAAAAGAAAAAGCTGAGAAAATATAACTGCAGCTGCACACCATAAGGGAATCTGATTATATCATTTAATTGCTGACAAGAGACTAAAACAAAAATCAAGAACACATAGATAAATAAAGCTGAATCCAGAGTTCCTACAAAAATATCCAAGTTGAAACAAAATTTCAAGATATACAAAGTAAGATGTAAAACAAAACAAAACAAGAACAATCATAAAACATAACTGAAAATAATCATATCTGTTCATATGTTGGCATTACTAAACAAAGATTTCAAAGTAAATTTATATGTCAAAAAATTAAAGACAATATTTTCAAATATTTAAAGGGAAATATGATAGCAATGGGAACAGAAATAGAGACTCAAGAGAGAGGCATAGAAAGTATGAAAAGAAACAAAATAAAAATTATAGTAATTAAAATGAAATATTCAATAGATGACTTTTTCCACAAATTTGAAATGGAACATGGGAAAATATAAACTCAAAGATAAATTAATGGAAATTATCCACTTCAAAGAATAGTGACAACAAAGACTGAAATAAAATGAATAGTATCTTAGAGATCTTTGGAACATTTTCATGCATTTCCACATGCATATAAGGAGTGTCTCAGAAAGAGTGGAGAGAGACATGGGGAAAAAATAAAGAAATAATGGCCAAAAATTTTATCTTGTATTTGATGAAAACTCTAACTTACAGACCACACACAGACACTTAGTAGTCAGCTGCTTAAATTAAAAGACAATGAAAAGTTCTTCATGTAGTATGAAAAAAATGATTGCATACAGAGAAAAGTGGAAACATTGTTTGATTTCTCATCAGAATAGTAGAAACTAGTAGACACTGGAAAGAAATGTTTAATGTGCTGATGGTTGAAGAAAAAATAAATATCTTTAATGAAGAAAACAACAATTAATCTAGGGTTAGGGTCATTAGAACAAATAAATAAATTTAGCAGTTTCAGGATTATAAGATCAATAACCCTAAATCATTTGTATTTCTGCATATTAAGAAAATAAACTTGATAATTAATCTAAATATAATTCCGTTTAAAATAGTACCCAAAGGAAATAAGATATTTAGGCATATATTTAATGAAAGTATAGACAGCCCTATACACTGAGTCGGAGAAGGCAAGGCAACCTATTCCAGTACTCTTGCCTGGAAAATCGCAGGGACGGATGAGCCTGGTAGGCTGCAGTCCATGGGGTCGCTAAGAGGTGGACACGACTGAGCGACTTCACTTTCATTTCTCACTTTGATGCATTGGAGAGTGAGGGAAATGGCAACCCACTCCAGGGTTCTTGCTTGGAGAATCCCAGGGATGGCGGAGCCTGGTGGGCTGTCGTCTATGGGTTCGCACAGAGTCGAACACGACTGACGCGACTTAGCAGCAGCAGCAGCATACACTGACTAGTATAAAACATTGCTGACAGAATTTTTAAAAGGCAAACAATTGTAGGGCATATGGTTGGATGGCATCACCGACTCAATGGACATGAGTTTGAGTAAGCTCTGGGAATTGGCGATGGACAGCAAAGCCTGGTGTGCTGCAGTCCATGGGGTTGCAGAGTCAGACACGACTGAGCGACTGAACTGAACTGAATAATATTCACGAATTGGAAGATTCAAAATGCAAAATAGTTAATTCTCCTCAAATTGTTCTATAGATTTAACACAAGCCCTAATAAAACTCCAATAGCCTCCCCCCAACCTTGTTTTTTTTTTGATGGCAGGTGGGTAGAGTAGCAGACTTGATATTTGCAAGCTAAGCTTAACACATATAAAAGTGTAAAGAACTTAAAATAACCAATTTGGGAAAATAAAATATCATCGAGGAGGACAAACACTCTCTGAATTCTGTTTCGTATAAAAGCTAAAATCATCAAAAGTGTTTAGTACTGCCAAAGGATATGCATACAATAAAATAAAGAGTGCAAAATGGCCTTCACATTTATGGTCAATTGGATTTGGACAAAAATGCATTGGTAATTAAATTAGATAAGAATATTCTTTTCAACAAATGAGACAATAATATTGACATATCTACATGAAAAACACACACACACACACATTAATCCCTCCCATGTTGTACAAAAAATCCATTTAAAATGAAATTTAGACTTAAAAGGGCTTCCCTGGTGGCTCAGACTGTAAATAATTTGCCCACAATGCAGGAGACTGAGTGGGTAAGAGCCTTGGAGAAGGAAACGGCTACCTACTGCAGTATTCTCGCCTGGAGAATTCCATGAGCAGAGGAGTCTGGCAGGCTATAGTCCATGGGATGGCAAAGAGTTGAACATGACTGAGCAACTAACAACTCTCACTTTCATAGACTTAAATGTAGGAAGTAGAAGTATAATTTTTTAGAAGGAAACATAAAAGAAAAAATATTTGTAAATAAATGTAAAGTTATACAATGTTTATAGATGTAAAAACTCAATAGTAAGATGTCATTGTTTCACCAATTGATCTTTAAACTCAAAACAAACCTGGTTAATATTTAAGAAAGCTTTTTTTTTTTAATTGAGAACTTTGAAGGCTAATTCTAAAACTTTACTTGAAAATACAAAGAAGCAAAAAATGACCAAATCAAATGTTTTTAAAAAGAAAAATGTGGGGACTTTCACAATCTTGTATTCACATTTACTAAAGCTATTGTAATCAAGATAGTGTGGGATAGGTATATAGTCACATAGAGCATGTAGAATGGAGCAATAATACCTGTATGTTAAATTAAACTTTCAAAAAGTCACCAAGGCAAGTCAGGAAATTATTTTTTTAATGGTGCTAGAATAATTGGACAGCTTTCTGAAAATTGGGAATGTCAACCACTAACTTTAACCCCATAAAAACTAACTTGTAGCAAATTCCTAAATATAAATGTTAAAAGTACAAAACTGCTAAAAGAAAATATGGGCAAGGCATCTTAGTAAACTTGAGCATGACAAAGATATATTAAATAGGACAAGAAGAAAAAAATGGTAAATGATATTTCACCAAAATTCAAAATGCTTGCTCTTCAAAAATAAAAAGGAAAGTCAGTAAATGAAAGAAAATATTTGCAAAATAAACATACAAATTACTGAATTTAGAATATATACATAATATTAAAATCTTAGTAAGAACTAAAAATACAAAAAAGGCTTTGAGCATTTCAACAATGGAACTATAAGAATAATAAATAAGCATATGAAATTTTGTTAAAAATCATCCATTATTGGGAAATGAAAAATATAAACTGCAATGAGATAGCACTAAACACTGACTAGAATGATGACAATTAAAATAACAGATCATACCAAGCAAGAATATACAGCAATTTGACACAGATTCACTGTTAACTGCTGGTTTTTCCAGCTGTCATATATAGATGTGAGAGTTGAACCAAAAAGGCTGAGTGCTCAAGAATTGATGTTTTTGAACTGTGGTGCTGGAGAAGACTCTTGAGAGTCCCTTGGCCTACAAGGGGATCAAACCAGTGAATCCTGAAGGAAATCAACTCTGAGTACTCACTGGAAAGACTGTTGCTGAAGTTCCACTGCTTTGGCTACCTGATGTGAAGAACTGATTCATTGGAAAAGACCCCAATACTGAGAAAGACTGAAGGCAAAAGGAGAAGGGGGAGGCAGATGATGAGATGGTTAAATAACATCACCGATTCAATGAAAATGGATTTGAGCAAACTCTGGAAGATAGTGGAGGACAGAGGAGCCTAATGTGCCACAGTCACAGTGTTGCAAAGAGTCAGATATGACAGCAACTGAACAACAAGAATGTAAAACGTCACAACTACATTTGTGTCTTGAACAACATGGTTTAAGGGCACCCTCTCCCTGTACTGTTGAAAATCTGCATATAACTTTACAGTGGGGTCTGTATCTGCACTTCCATATCCACCTATTCAACCAACCCACAGATCATGTAGTAATGTAGTAGATATTTATTGCAAAAAAAAAAGTCTGCTATAAGAGTACCTGCAGACCCTATGCTGTTCACTGTCAACTGTACTTTGTAAAACATCTTGACACACACAAAAAATAGTTTTTTATACCTATTCATAACAGCCATTTCATTCCTAGGTATTTATCCAAACAATTGAAAGCAGGTATTTATCCAAGAGACTGAAAGCATAAGCTCATACAAAGAGTTGTACACAGATGTCATAGCAGTTTTAATTGTAATAGCTAAAAGCTAGAAAGAACTCTACAGGCCACTAACTGGTGAATGGGTAACTTACCACAACATGGAAACATTTCAAAATAATTTCATGAAGTGGAAGACACCAGACTAAAAGAGTACATATGAAAATGATTCAATATATATGAAATTCTAGAAATTACAAAGTAAATCCACACTTTAAAAAGTCAAATCAGTGTTTGCTGGGGGACAGAGGAATTAGAGAGGGAGGAATGGTTATCAAACAGGCATAAGGAAACTTGTGGGCTATCTCTGTACTCATTACCTTGATTGTGATGATGATTTGTTGTATGTATGTAAAATAGAACATTACATATATACAACACAATTGGTTTAATGCACAGCAACTAAAGCTTTAGAAACTTGTGAAGAGCAGGAGAATGATGAGGATGATAAGGATATTGATAAATTATTGCAGGAACAGCAATCATTGAATCACTGTCTTTAATCATTAAAAAAAGAAAAACTTTCTTCCATGTAAACTTTCTTACATAGATAGCCTGAAACACATTCACAAACCACACTAGCTAAAGTCAACAAAATGCTTCTCAAATGTGTACTAGGCTGAAGTATCATTGATTTATGAAAAGGCCATGGTTGATTGAAAATGACTGATAAATGTGGGTGTGGTTTGCATCCAGGGTAGGTCTGGAAAATAAGATTTTTAGGCTATATAGTTTATAAGGTATCTCTATTTGAGTCATCGTATATCATCATACAAACAATCCTATATATTAAGATCATGTTATAATTTCTGTTAGTAATATTTGGTGTCAAAATCAAGTGTTTCAGTTATAGTAAATGAGTTGGTCTCTATTAATTAACTTTGGCTTTCATCTTATTCTAAATCCTATGTTCCTTTCATCATAAAATTCTATGTATATGCATTAGGAACAATAGACATTTAGAATATTCAGTGCAATGATAGTAACATGACGCTAAGGAATAGGCAGTGTGAGGAAAGAACAACAGATGTTACATATTGCTGCCTAGAGAAAGTGAGTGCTGAGCCAAATCTTGAAGGAATCATCTAGGATAGATTTGTTATCAAGAGTTACACAGTGTTTGGATCATTAAATAGGATTTCATTAAATAAGCGTTGAATGGAAGATGTTTCAGTAGTCTGAGAATCCTATGAGCAAAGTCATAAGATGAAGAGACAGAATAGCTAAGCTTTTTGTGGAGCTGCTAGTAGGAAGCTCGACTAAATAAAAGAGAACGATTAAATGGGGACAGTAAAGCACCACTTCAGAGATCTGGGAACAGGATAGAGAGAAAAGTTTACTAAAAAAAGGTTCAGAAACATGTATTACTTTTGAAACAGAGTGAAATACCAGAGCTGACTGTATCTATGTCATATCTTGTAATCACTGTTGTTAAAAGTGAAGAATTTTGTTACCTCTCCATGTCTGTTTCTTCACAGCAGAATAGGAGTAATAACCAGATTTTCTTCATTTTAAGAAAAAAGGTGATATAATAACCAATAAAGCAATGATTAGAATACAGTTAGCATCGTATAATGGCTGATGTTAATGAATAGGAAAAAAAAAATAGAGTTCTGTAATGTCTGGTGTACTGATTGCATACAATAAGTTGTCATTAAATTGTCTGAAAAACAAGTTTTTTATCTTTCTTTCAGATAATGTACTTATAATAAATATTGGCTTCTCTAAGTTTATTTCTTTTATGGGTCCTTATAACTCTAAAGGGTTATTGACACTGCTTATACTTCAGGCACCTATCATTGTTTGGAAGCACATATTGCTGCTGCCAGACTGGTTTCAAAGCAAGAATATAATTTTACACTAAAGGGCCTATGATTTAATATTGTCTAAAAAGACCCTGATGCTGCAAGGGATTTGGGGCAGGAGGAGAAGGGGACAACAGAGGATGAGATGGCTGGATGGCATCACTCACTCGATGGACATGAGTTTGAGTAGACTCCAGGAGTTTGTGATGGACAGGGAGACCTGGCATGCTGCAATTCATGGGCTCACAAAGAGTCAGATGTGACTGAGTGACTGAACTGAACTGAAGGTGTAAATGCTGGTGGTATATGGCAGTGACTTTAAAGGTATTTTATAATTTAATTGGCCTTTTCTTATTTTTTAAAAATTCAGTGCAGATTAAAGTAATCATTACAGTTTCGATGGAACAAAAGAGTTATCTTCAAAACATGTCACAACCACCTGGGAAAGCTGGCAATAAGAAGCTGCTAATAATGACCTACTAATAAGCCACTCAAAGGTACCTCAAAATAACCCTACCATGAGCTTCTCCATCCCCCAATCCAACCTGCTCACATCAAAGGGAAGGAACACAGAACAGAATTGCATATTGATTATAACCTGCTTGTCTGCTGTGGGAATCTTTTGTTTTGCACAGTTTGAGAAGCTTAAGTGTGTGTAACAGAAGGAAAATAGCTTGAATAATGAAATGTGAGTCCAATTACTAACAGAATGTGTCTATCTTACTTCATGGGTTGAAATGAAGCAATGCTTTAATTATTGTCCTTTATCTTCTCTTTATTTCATTCTTTCTTTTTAAAAACAGAGGCCTGAATTCAGTAGACTTTTACTTGTGAATTCATGCTATGGCATGCATTTCAGCTAAAATCTCATTTGTAATGAATCTTTCTAGATGGTATCCAAAGTTGAAAAACACTAATTGATTTGACTATTCATTAGATATTAGATACATGAAGGCCTAGAAACTGGTTTTGCCATCATTTTCATTCAAGAAAATCATGCTTCTACCCATTCTCAGCTGTGTATTTTGGATGAAAAATTCCACAAGTGTTCTGATGGGAAAGGTTTATATAAATAGCGTCTCTTACATCAAACCATTATGTTTTTACTTCTATGATCAGAAAGATGATTATGTAACCAATAAGAATTAATTAGAAACAATGATTTGCGCTTGAATTTTAGGAACGTTTTTTTCCTTTTGCTACTGCAAAAGTTATGAGATTCTGAGGTTTGTTGCTTTTGCAGACATCTTGCAGCAATGAAAAGAGAATCTATATGAGTATTTAGTCAACTTGGATAGATAATAGGAAGAAACTTTGCTTAACTAAGCTTATTACCTTTCATACTTCTCTTGATACCTTATAAGAGGAAGAGTTTTGATATTTGATAAAATGGTTACTGCATGAACAATTATAACTATCTTCATCCATCTGTTTCCTTAAGATTAAAAGAAAAAACTATGTAAAATCCCAAACAAGTACATTTTGGATACTAAATTGTAAGACTCATATTTTTCTTTTATACTGAAAGATAGGTATGTATTACAAGTTTATAGATATTACTGAAGTTTAACAGTCTTATTGTGGTTAGCAGACTTATTCTTTGGTGAGATGTTATTGCTTTTTTTCTTTCTTTAATGACCCTTTCTCCTAAGATCATTTCTGGATGTGTTGTGAACATAAGGAGGCAAATATATAGAATAGAACAAATATCCTATAAATTAAAGCTGTCATCTTTTTCTGGGCCTTTTGAAATTTAGATCTCAAGTCACTAAACTTTCAAAAAAGTGAGCAATACTAAAATATAAACTGGTCACTTTTAAAAAGATTTTTAAAGCAATTGGCTGTGAATTCAGCTGCACATATGTCATACAGTAATTGAATGCTTTATTACTAAAATTTTTGAGTATTTTCTTAAAACTCAACCCTTAATATTTGTTCCATGTAGTTTATCAATGTCTAAATGTCTACTTGGTAAAAATCTGAATTAGAAACATAGTAAGTGAATGATACCATGGACATAGTAAGTGAGTGCCTATACACTACAATTTTAAAATACATTAGTGAATCCCAGCAGAGTAGCTTACATTGGAATAACTAGTCCAAAGATAATTGTAAACTCTGCTGGTAAGGGGAACAACTATAAAAAAGCACTGGAGAATTACCCATCTAAGGGGGGGAAAATTAAAAAAAAATCAGGGGATTCAATCATCCACAACAAAAGTTAACTGGATGAGATCCAAGTATTCATTTTTTCCCCCTTGGCAATATTACCTTGTCTGAATGAGTATAGAGGCTAGAACTCAAGTAGAAAGTTGTAGTCTATCAGATTAAGCTTTCACAAGATAGAATTTTAGGCAGCCAGAGGGTAAAGAAATAAAGTAGATAAACCTTAGAAAAACAGAAGTCAAAGCAGGACCTGGCTCTGAATACATTTATAAAGTTCTTTAGAGTCATAGTTTGCCTCTGAAATGAACATCATGTAGGACATTTCAAAAGCTAAGTGAAAAAAAAAAATAAATAAATAAAAATTTAAAAAAATCTGTAGTACTAAAAAACTAAGAAGAGAGTTCATCTTCTACCTAAAGGAGAAAGGGCAGAGTTTAGAGTTTCTTTTATCAAGTCAGAAGTGGTTGCTAAAATCCTTGAACTTTCCAGAGTCTACTCTAATAAAGTATTAGACCAAACTTCCACAAGTTCAAGATGAATTTCCAGAAACTTCTGCTTCACAATCTGCTCAGATAAAGTCTCACCAGAAGATAAAAGAACCCAGGAACTCTGTGAATAGCTATGTATAATATCCAATATACAATAGATGGGCTCCCCTGGTGGCTCAGCGGTAAAGAATCTGCCTGCAATTCAGGACACTCAGAAGACGTGGATTCCATCCCTGGGTCAGGAAGCTTTCCCTGGAGTAGGAAATGGCAACCCACTCCGGTATTCTCACCTACAGAATCTCATGGACAGAGGAGCCTGGTGGGCTACAGTCCATGGGGTCACAATGAGTTGAACATAACTGAGCATGCACACACACAATATAATAGACACATATTTATAGATAGACATGAATCATAGATACACACTGTATCATTTATAATAGACATAAAATGTGTTAATAAGATAATGTGAACAACTGTTCTTAAAAAAAAAAAAAGAAAAAATATCAGTAGAAAAAGATTAAGGGATAAACCTGGATGTGAAAATAGAAGACAATGTCTTTAAATAAGATATTACAAGTATGTTCAAGAGCTTAAATTAAAACTTAACTAAATTAACAATACATGGGAAAAAATCAACAGCAAAAAAACAAATGGAAATTATAGACTTAAAATAGCAATATCTGACATGAGAAATAAAATTACTACATAGACTTAATAGTAGAAATAAAAGGTAAAAATCATGGGTTGATTTTGAAGACAGGTTCTGTTCAGTTCAGTTCAGTCGCTCAGTTGTGCCCAACTCTTTGCCATCCATGAATCGAAGCACGCCAGGCCTCCCTTGTCCATCACCAACTCCCGGAGTTCACTCAGACTCATGTCCATCGAGTCAGTGATGCCATCCAGCCATCTCATCTTCTGTTGTCCCCTTCTCCTCCTGCCTCCAATCCCTCCCAGCATGAGAGTCTTTTCCAATGAGTAAAACTCTTCGAATGAGGTGGCCAAAGTACTGGAGCTTCAGCTTTAGCATCATTCCTTCCAAATAAATCCCAGGGTTGATCTCCTTCAGAATGGATTGGTTGGATCTCCTTGCAGTCCAAGGGACTCTCAAGAGTCTTCTCCAACACCGCAGTTCAAAAGCATCAATTCGTCAGTGCTCTGCCTTCTTCACAGTCCAACTCTCACATCCATACATGACCAAAGGAAAAACCATAACCTTGACTAGACGGATCTTAGTCAGCAAAGTAATGTCTCTGCTTTTCAATATGCTGTCTAGGTTGGTCATAATTTTTCTTCCAAGGAGTAAGTGTCTTTTAATTTCATGGCTACAGTCACCATCTGCAGTGATCCTGGAGCCCAAAAAAATAAAATCTGACACTGTTTCCACTGTTTCCCCATCTATTTCCCATAAAGTGATGGGACCAGATGCCATAATCTTTGTTTTCTGAATGTTGAGCTTTAGGACAACTTCTTCACTCTCCTCTTTCACTTTCATCAAGAGGTTTTTTTAGTTCCTCTTCACTTTCTGCCATAAGGGTGGTGTCATCTGCATATTTGAGGTTATTAATATTTCTCCTGACAATCTTGATTCCAGCTTGTGCTTCTTCCAGCCCCGCGTTTCTCATGATGTACTCTGCATATAAGTTAAATAAACAGGGTGACAATATACAGCCTAGACAAAGATTAACATCTAAAGAAAAATGATTTAAAGAATAAAGAGAATTCCAGTGACTTGCAGAATGATATCAAATATTCTAAAATATGTAGAAATTGAGGTCAAGAAAGAGAAGAGTGGAAAATTGGTACATTTTTCCAAATGTGACAAAAATCTTCAAATTACAATTCTAAAAATCTCTGCAAACAGCAAAAAGATAAATTTTAAAGAGAGTTATATCTCTTAAAATAGCTAAAATGAAAAAATAAAATCTTGAAAGAAATGAGACAAAGAATATATTACAAATAAAAGAACAGTTATGAATGAATTTTCCTTGATTTTGTTCAATAACAGAACTTTAAGACACATGAAACAAGATCTGAAAGAAAGCGCAGGTATCCAAATAAAAAAGGCACTAATAATTCTAATACATTGCATTTAGCTACTGATAGAATGCAAGACAAAAAATCACTATTAATAGTATCAGCCAACTTTATCTAATCAGCATTTAGAGAATATAACCCCCAAGAATGCTAGTTCATAAAATGTCTCTATAATCCAAAAATGCAAGGATTCTTCAATATCTGCAAATCAACCAACGTAATTCACTACATTATCAAATTGAAAAATAAAAGCCATATGATTATCTCAATAGATGCAGAGAAGGCCTTTGACAAAATTCAACATCCATTTATGATAAAAACTCTCCAGAAAGCAGGAATGGAAGGAACATACCTCAACATAATAAAAGCTATATATGACAAACCCACAGCAAAAATTATCCTCAATGGTGAAAAATTGAAAGCATTTCCCCTAAAGTCAGGAACAAGACAAGGGTGCCCACTTTCACCGCTACTATTCAACATAGTTCTGGAAGTTTTGGCCACAGCAATCAGAGCAGAAAAAGAAATAAAAGGAATCCAAATTGAAAAAGAAGAAGTAAAACTCTCACTGTTTGCAGATGACATGATTCTCTACGTAGAAAACCCAAAGACTCTACTAGAAAATTACTAGAGCTAATCAATGAATATAGTAAAGTTGCAGGATATAAAATCAACACACAGAAATCCCTTGCATTCCTATACACGAATAATGAGAAAGTAGAAAAAGAAATTAAGGAAACAATTCCATTCACCATTGCAACGAAAAGAATAAAATACTTAGGAATATATCTACCTAAAGAAACTAAAGACGTATATATAGAAAACTATAAAACACTGATGAAAGAAATCAAAGAGGACACTAATAGATGGAGAAATATACCATGTTCAAGGATCGGAAGAATCAATATAGTGAAAATGAGTATACTACCCAAAGCAATCTACAAATTCAATGCAACCCCCATCAAGCTACCAACGATATTTTTCACAGAACTAGAACAAATACTTTCAAGATTTGTTTGGAAATACAAAAAACCTCGAATAGCCAAAGCAATCTTGAGAAAGAAGAATGGAACTGTAGGAATCAACTTCCTTGACTTCAGGCTCTACTACAAAGCCACAGTCATCAAGACAGTATGGTACTGACACAAAGAAAGAAATATAGATCAATGGAACAAAATAGAAAGCCCAGAGATAAATCCACACACATATGGACACCTTATCTTCGACAAAGGCGGCGAGAATATACAATGGAGTAAAGACAATCTCTTTAACAAGTGGTGCTGGGAAAACAGGTCAACCACTTGTAAAAGAATGAAACTAGATCACTTTCTAACACCACACACAAAAATAAACTCCAAATGGATTAAAGATCTAAATGTAAGACCAGAAACTATAAAACTCCTAGAGGAGAACATAGGCAAAACACTCTCCGACATAAATCACAGCAGGATCCTCTATGATCCACCTCCCAGAATTCTAGAAATAAAGCAAAAATAAACACATGGGATCTAATTAAAATTAAAAGTTTCTGCACAACAATGGAAGATATAAGCAAGGTGAAAAGACAGCCTTCTGAAAGGGAGAAAATAATAGCAAATGAAGCAACTGACAAACAACTAATCTCAAAAATATACAAGCAACTCATGCAGCTCAATTCCAGAAAAATAAACGACCCAATCAAAAAATGGGCCAAAGAACTAAATAGACATTTCTCCAAAGAAGACATACGGATGGCTAACAAACACATGAGAAGATGCTCAACATCACTCATTATTAGAGAAATGCAAATCAAAACCACAATGAAGTACCACTTCACACCAGTCAGAATGTCTGTGATCCAAAAGTCTGCAAGCTATAAATGCTGGAGAGGGTGTGGAGAAAAGGGAACCCTCCTACACTGTTGGTGGGAATGCAAACTAGTACAGCCACTATGGAGAACAGTGTGGAGATTCCTTAAAAAATTGCAAATAGAACTGCCTTATGACCCAGCAATCCCACTGCTGGGCATACACACCGAGGAAACCAGAATTGAAAGAGATACATGTCCCGCAATGTTCATCGCAGCACTGATTGTAATAGCCAGGACATGGAAACAACCTTGATGTATATCAGCAGATGAATGGATAAGAAAGCTGTGGTACATGTACACAATGGAGTATTAGTCAGCCATTCAAAATAATACATTTGAATCAGTTCTAATGAGGTGGATGAAACTGGAGCCGATTATACAGAGTGAAGTAAGCCAGAAAGAAAAACACCAATACAGTATACTAACATATATATATATAGAATTTAGAAAGAAGGCAATGATGACCCTGTATGCAAGACAGCAAAAGAGACACAGATGTGTAGAGCAGACTTTTGGACTCAGAGGGAGAGGAAGAGGGCGGGATGATTTGGGAGAATGACATTGAAACATGTATACTGTCATGTAAGAAACGAATCTCCAGTCTATGTCTGATACCAGATACAGCATGCTTGGAAGTGGTGCATGGGGATGACCCAGAGAGATGTTATGGGGAGGGACGTGGGAGGGGGGATTCATGTTTGGGAACACATGTACACCCGCGGTGGATTCATGTCAATGTATAGCAAAACCAATACAGTATTGTAAAGTAAAATAAAGTAAAAATAAAAAATAAAAAAATTAAAAAATAAAGTATTAAAATATATTTTCATAACAAATTATGTTAATACCAAGAAGTTCCATGAATATTGATAAATAAAATATTTCTAAATAATATATATATGATGAAATTACAAGGGAAATTAGAAAATATTTCTAATTGATTAATAATAAAAAAATGCATGTCAAAATTTATGGCATATGGCTTATGGCATATAGCTAAAGAGTGTTTTCAGAGAAATGTTTATGTTTTATATCTCTGTTAAGTCATATCTAAACAAAAGATCTAACTCACCACTATAAAAGCTAAAATAAGCATATTAAAATCAAAATAGGCAAATGAGTAGGTAATTTTTAAAAAAAGCAAAAATCAATGAAATGGAAAACAAAAAATAGAGGCAATTAATAAATTCAAGAATTTGCTCTTTGGAAACTGTAATAAATTAAGGAATAAGTAGCAGGAATGATCAAGGAAAAAAGAAGGAAACTCAAAAAAATATTGTTATTATGAATGAAATATGAGACATATTATAGATTCTACAGAATTTAAAAATATATTAAAGATATAGTTTGAATAGGTTTCTCTGAATAGACTGATTAAATATATATTCTATGAAAACAATAACTCATCAGAAAAACTAAATAACTCTATATCTAATAAACACATTACCAAAAATGTCACAGAAATAAAAATCTGGGGCATGGTTTCACAGATGAATTCTACTAAATATACAAATAAGAAATTATATCAATCATTTAAATTCTCTCCCAAATGAGAGAGAAAATAAAAAGAACAAAAACACATTAAGCTCACAATTTACTTTAGGAGGGAAACATAACAGCCATATCAAAACCTGATGAAGATATTTCAAGAATATTAAATTAAGGCCAGTACCCACATGAATGCAAGTAGAAAAATATCTTCACAAAATCTTTGCAAATTGATTCTCCCAATATGCAAAGAATAATATATTTTAACCAGATGGGATTACCTGAGCAACCAGAGTTCAACATTTAAAATGCAAGTAAAGCAAATCAGCCTGTAATAAAATAAATTTAATAAAGAAAAACATGTTTATCTTAGTAAATTCATAACAAAACCTCTCAGTAATACGTAAGTTTAACAAGACAATAGATCAATATATCAAAATTAATTATTGTTTCAAATTAGAAAATATTCAAATCCATTAACAGATGCATCAAAATTGATGATAAATAAAAAATTTAACAAAATTTGTAAAATCTTTACACAGGAAATTATAAAAGATTGCTTCAAGAAATTTAAGATGGTCTAAATAAATAAGAAATATGTCATGTTCATCAATTAAACAACTTTATGTTACTAAATTTCAATTGGTCTTAAAAGATTAAATGAATTTCAAGTTAAAATTCCTACATTATTTCTTGTAATGATTGATGAGTTGAGACCAAAATGTATATAGAAATTTCAACTTTTTTAAATATCCAAAAGTAATTTTGAGTAAAAGCAGTTTAAAGGCTAACAGTGCCTGATTTCAAATCATAATGTTGGGAGAGTTTGTAATTTCCTCAGTTCTGTCTCGTTGAAACAAAAATTTGAAGCTACAGATGGACCAGTGTTACAATTAATGTAAAACAAGAAAACTTCTAGAAGAAAACAGAAATACATCTTAACAACGTTGGGGTAGGAGAGAATTTCATAGAGTAAATCAAATATGCTAACTATGAAAGAAAAGAGTAGAATTTGTCAAAATTAGAATTTCAGCTTATCAAAACATACCTTCAAAGAAAAAGGACATAGAGAAAAATTTTCATGTATAAAAAAATAAAGAGCAAGGTTCTACTGTATAGCATAAGGAACTGTATTCAGCATCATCTAATAAATCAAAACTGAAAAGAATGTTAAAAGAATCTAAAAATGTTAGCGATGAAGTTATTTGCAAAGTAGAAATAGAGTAGAAATAGAGACACTGACATTGAAATTGGAGGTATGGATATAGGGGGTGGAAGGAGGAGATGAATTGGGAGATTGGGATTGACATATGCACACTTCCTTGTATAAAATAGATAACTAATGAGAATCTGCTGTATATAACAGGGGACTCCACAGTGCTTAGGTCAGTGATGGCCTAAACAGGAAGGAACTCCAGAAAAGAGGGTATATATATATATATATATATATATATATATATATATCTCACTTTGTTGTACAGCAGAACTAACAAAACACTGTAAAGCAGCTATACTCCAATAAAAGGTAATCATATAAAGAATATATATATATATATGAGTCACTTTGCTGTATACTTGAAGCTAACACAACTCTGTAAATCACCTATACTTCAAAAGAAAAGCCATAGAGAAAATATTCATAATAATGCTAGTGATAAAGGTCACGTATCAGCAATATACAGATTTTACACAAAGCAATAGTAAGACAACACAGTTTAAAAAAAACTGGTCAAGAGACCTAAGCAGACACTTTTCAGTGAAGATAAACAGATGGCTAATAAACACATGAAAGATGTTCAAAATCATTTATCAGCAAATTAAAATTGTAATGAGATCATTTCAAAGGCTCTAGAATTGCTGAAACTTGAAAGATCAATAACACTATATGTTAGTGAAAAAGTAGAGATATGGAACTCTCATACGTTGCTGGTGAGAATATGAAATGGTACATACTTACTGTAAAACTGGCAGTCTCTTAAAAAGTTAAATATACACCTACCCATGATTCACAAATTCCACATATAGATATTTACTAAAGGGAAATAAGAAAAAGTATGTCCACAAAAGACTGTACAAGAATATTCACAGCAGCTTAATTCATAATAGTTCAAAATTACAAATAACCAAAATACTGTCAGAAGAAACCTGGATAAAAAATTCATACAATAGCACATTACTCAAAAATTAAAAAGAACAGACTACTGATATATACAGAAATATTAGAAAAAGTCTCAAAAGCATTATGTTAAACATAAGAAGCCTGGTACGAAAGATATTTATGCATGTTTATGAATGTTTTTGAATATAGTCATGTAAAATTCATGAATAGACAAATTTAAGCTATGGTTTATAAGTGAAAAACAGTTGTCTCTGGGACAAGTGAGCAGTGATATCTTTAAGAATATATTTAAGAATCTTTCTTTGGGGGGAAAAAATCCTCATTTTAAAAATATTATGATTTCCATGTTATAAATTCTAAGCTTTTCCATTTCAAATTACTATGTAGTCATTCAGCATAGAGTTAAGAATGTCCAGAAAAAATAAACATTGATCACATGTAGATAACCAAATTAATCCCACAAATGTGATGCAAATATCAATATGTAGCATACACAGTGCTCTTTACAGTTAGTGTCTAGATAAGTCTGCCTGTTCATAGATATGTGTGTAAAAGATCAGGTATTAGCTATTTATTCAAGAAGAAAAATGTAGACCTTTCAAAACCACATGTGTTAGTTTTTTACAAAAGTTAAACAAAATGAAGAAGTCTTGACAAAGTAATCACAGCCTAAATTTATGACAGATATCTTTGAGGACTTGATTTTTTAATTTAATCTGCTGTTTAAGCCTTTTAACATTTGTATATGATACTCTCTTTTAAGGAACAATAATTATTTCAGTTAATTTTGAATACTTTTTGCATCATCCTCAACAGTTTATCAGGATCTAACTTGTCATTGGCAGATCATTCTAAACAATGAATATACATGTGAAAAGCACATTAAATTGAAGAAAAAGCAAATGTTAAAAAAAGAAGATAGCAAATATTTCCTCTCAATGAGTACTCTTTAAATTAATTATCTAAATTTTCTATGTAAATTAACACATGGTGGTGGTGATTTAGTTGCTACGTTGTGTACAACTCTTGCGACCTCATGGACTGTAGCCTGAGAGGCTCCTCTGTCCATGGGATTTTCCAGGCAACAATACTGGAGTGGGTTGCCACTTCCTTCTCCAGGGGATCTTCCTGACCCAGGAATTGAACCTGGGTCTCTTGCATTGCAAGTGGATTCTCTACCGACTGAGATATGAGGGAAGCCCCAGATTAACATACAAATTAGGCACATTTCAAAAATTTTATACACCTGAATAATATATTTTGTTAAATTAACTTTTCATTTTTATACTTGTCAATATCAAAGATGTATGAATATTAACTATGATGTGTTTCATTCTTACTTCTTTTTATGTTGTTGGTTCCAGACCATGAAATGACAATGTCGAATCTCTGATAACTTTTTTTTATGCACCAGCTTGTTTCCAAGTCTGACAGTAGCTGGTCTTCTCATTTGTATCTCTTTCATATTTTCATGCCATAAGAGCTGGCACTTCAGACAAGAAGCTACTTTTTCAATATCTTTGTTGGATGCTTATCAAAATGCTCATGGTGCTTGTGAAATTGCCCATGTTCTCCTTTTGGCTCATTTCATAGGCTCAAATAGTCATGATGTATTCTGTTTAATCATTTTTGCCAAAGGTTATTGGAAAAAAGCTATGCAATCATCTCTCAGCAATACACCATTCACCGTTTTGAGAGATGCCCTGATATTTCTATATGTCCATAAGGCTTTTTTAGGTTTCTCTTACTTTTTCAGCCAATCTACTTATAATAAAATTAATACATTATTAACATCTGGTTCATGGCTATCTCCTGTGACATCTATACGGACTTGTCTTCTGCAACAGACAGAATTTTATGAATGGTTTCAGGTTTGTTTTTCCAGACCTGAAATATTATGGAAAGCACTCCCCGAATTACAATTTTATACATAAACTTCTGAATTGTTGGGCATATTATCCAAAATTGAGCCTTAAGATCATGCTTATGATGAAGATGGGAGCCATTACACTATAGAGGTCTTGTATGATACTGTTTTTGTTGTTGTTGTTGTTTGTTTGTTTGTTTTAATAACTTACACATGCTACCTTTTCTCTTGTTTAGGTTTAATTTTCTAGAATCAGAGGTTATACCTGAGCAGGCTACTTATTTAAGAGCACTTCAGGAGAAAGAGAGTGAGAGTAGAAGCATAAACCACAGAGAGAAGACAAGAAGGAGTATGTTTTGGGGCTGGAGACTTGCTTTTATAAAGTCCTCTGGAGATATCTGCAGCATTAATTGAACCAAATTATTATTTCCACTTTGAGGCAAGAGAGCCAGCCTTCAACATCACCATATGTGAAGTTACTGGTTAACATCTTCTGAGGATAACCAGACAGATAATCCCCAGTTGAGTAACTGAACAGCTCCTGTTTGACCAGCTTCAAACAGGTCAAACAGTTGGGAATTTCCCTGGTACCTAGTTGGTAAAGAATCTTCCTGCAGTGCATGAGACCTGGGTTTGATCCTGGGTAGGGAAGATCCCCTGGAGAAGGAAATGACAAACAACTCCAGTATTCTTGCCTGGAAAAATCCCATGGACAGAGGAGCCTGGAGGGCTGCAGTCCATGGAACACAAAGAGTCGGGCACAACTAAGTGATTAACACACAGTGTTTGACCAGGGGAAATTCACCAGAAAGAGGTAGCACCTCTGAGGAACTGGAAGCCAATACTTGGAGAAGCATTTTAGGAATCAGTTAGACATTTTAGGAATCAGGGAATTAAATGGACTGAAATGGGTGAATCTCACTCACATGACCATTATATCTACTACTGTGGGCAAGAACCCCTTAGAAGAAATGGAGCAGTCATCACAGTCAACAAGAGAGTCCGAAATGCAGTACTTGGATGCAATCTCAAAAACGACAGGATGATCTCTGTTCATTTCCAAGGCAAACTATTCAATATCATTACAAACAAACCATTCAATATCAGGATTCTCCAGTAATGCTGATGAAGCTGAACAGTTCTATGAAGACTTACAAGACCTTCTGGAACTAATATCCAAAAAAAAGATGTCCTTTTCATTATAGGGTTCTGGAATGCAAAAGTAGGAAGTCAAGAGATACCTGGAGTAACAGGCAAATTTGGCCTTTGAGTACAAAATGAAGCAGGTCAAAGGCTAACAGAGTTTTGCCAAGAGAATGCACTGGTCATAGCAAACACCCTCTTCCAACAACACAAGAGAAGACTCTACACATGATACCAAAATCAACTGATTATATTCTTTGCAGTCAAAGATGGAGAAGCTCTATAATCAGCAAAAACAAGACCCGGAGTTGACTGTGGCTCAGACCATGAACTCCTTATTACCGAATTCAGACTTAAATTGAAGAAAGGAGGGAAAACCACTAGACCATTCAGGTATGGCCTAAATCAAATCCCTTATGATTATACAGTGGAAGTGACAAATAGATTCAAGGGACTAGATCTGATAGACAGAGTGCCTGAAGAACTATGGATGTATGTTTGTGACATTGCAGTGATCAAGACCATCCACAAGAAAAAGAAATACAAAAAGATAACATGGTTGTCTGAGGAGGTCTTACAAATAGCTAAGAAAAGAAGAGAAGCAAAAGGCAAAGGGAAAAAGGAAAGATATACCCATTTGAATGCAGAGTTCCAAGAATAGCAAAGAGAGATAAGAAAGCCTTCCTCAGTGATCAATGCAAAGAAATAGGGGAAAACAATAGAATGGGAAAGACTAGAGACATCTTCAAGAAAATTAGAGATATTTAGGGAACATTTCACGCAAAGATGAGCACAATAAAGGACAGAAATGGTATGGAACTAACAGAAGCAGGGGGCTTCCCTTGTGGCTCAGCTGATAAAGAATCTGTCTGCAATGCAGTAGACCTACATTCCATCCCTGGGTTGGGATGACCCCCTGGAGAAGGGAAAGTCTATTTACTCCAATATTTTGGCCTGGAGAATTTCATGGACTGTATAGTCCATGGGGTCGCAAAGAGTTGGACACAACTGAGCAACTTTCATTCACTTCATTAACAAAAGCAGAAGATATTAAGAAGAGGTGGCAAGAATACACAGGAAAATGACACAAAAAAGATCTTCAGAACCCAGAAAACCATGATGGTGTGACCACTCACCTAGAACCAAACATCCTGGAATGTGAATTCAAGTGGGGAAATTGAACTATTTCAAAACCAAAAAGATGATGCTGTGAAAGTGCTCAATATGGCAGTAAATTTGCAAAACTTAGCAGTTGCCACAGGACTGGTAAAGGTCAATTTTCTTTTCAATCCCAAAGGAAGGCAATGCCAAAGAATGCTCACACTAATGCACAGTTGTACTTATTTCACATACAAGCAAATAATGCAAAAATTTTCCAAGTCAGGCTTCAACAGTATATGAACCATGAACTTCCAGATGTTTAAGCTGGACTAAGAAAAGGCAGAGGAACCAAAGATCAAATTGCCAACATCTATTGGATCATAAAAAACAATAGAGTTCCAGAAAAACATATACTGCTTCTTTATTGAGTACACCAAAGCCTTTCACTGTGTGAATCACAATAAACTGTGGAAAATCCTGAAAGAGATGGAAATACCAGACCAACTGACCTGACTCCTGACAAACATATATACAGGTCAAGAAGCAACAGTTAGAACTGTGCATGGAACAACAGACTGGTTCCAAATCAGGAAAGGAGTACATCAAGGCTGTATATTGTCATCCTGCTTATTTAACTTATATGCAGACTACATCATGCAAATACTGGGCTTGATGAACCAGAAGTTGGAATCAAGATTGCTGGGAAAATTATCAATAACCTCAGATATGTGGATGACACCACCTTTATGCTAGAAAGCAAAGAAAAATAAAGAGCCTCTTGATGAACCTGAAAGAGGAGAGTGAAAAAGTTGGCTTAAAATTCAACATTCAGAAAACTAAGATCATGGCATCTGGTGCCATCACTTCATGGCAAATAGATGGGGAAACAATGCAAACAGTGGAAGACTTTATTTTCTTGGCTCCAAAATCACTGCAGATAGGCCCGCAGCCATGATATTAAAGGGTGCTTGCTCCTTGGAAGAAAAGCTGTGACCAACATAGACAGCATATTAAAAAGCAGAGACATTATGTTGCCAACAAAGGTCCACCTACTCAAAACTATGGTTTTTCCAGTAGTCTTGTATGGATGTGAGAACTGAATTATAAAAACCAATACAATATTGTAAAGTAATTAACCTCCAAATAAAATAAATAAATTTATATTTAAAACAAAACAAAACAAAGCAAAACAAAGCTGAGCGCTGATTTCATGCTTTTGAACTGTGGTGTTGGAGAAGACCCTTGAGTCCCTTGGACAGCAAGGAGATCCAACCATTCCATCCTAGAGGAAATCAGTCCTGAATATTCATTGGAAGGACTGATGTCGAAGCTGAAAACTCCAATACTTTGGCCACAGGATGAGAAGAACTGATTCATTTAAAAAGACCCTGATGCTGAGAAAGATTGAAGGTGGGAAGAGAAGGGGACAACAGAGGATGAGATGGTTGGATGGCATCATCGACTTGATGGGCATGAGTTTGAGTAAGCTCTAGGAGTTGGTGATGGATAGGGAATCCTGTTGTGCTGCAGTCCATGGGAACACGAACACTACTGAGTGACTGAACTGAAGTAAACTTGTAGAAGCTAGAGACAAATCTGCAAGCCTAGTAATTATATGCGTTATACATAATTATGGATAATCAAAATGTTGACAATAATGTCAACATAATAAAAATTGGAGGGAAACAATAATAAATAATAAATGACAATAATAAGAAATAAGTGACAATAATAAATTACAATAATAATAAATAAATGACAATAATAAAAATTGGAGGGAAAAGCCATGATGTAGATATGTAATGTATTACATATGTAACGTATGTAATGTATTACATATCTACATCATGGCTTTTCCCTCCAATTTTTATAGTGGTAAAATATATAACATAAAATTTACCATCTCAACCATTTTTATGTGTACAATTCAGTCAATGCATACATGGATGCATACTCAGTCTCTATATTGTGCCCGACTCTTTGTGACCCCATGGATTGTAGCCCACCAGGTTCCTCTGTCCATGGGATTTCCCAGGCATGAATACTGAAATGGGCTGCCGTTTTCTTCTACAGTGGAGATGCAGGGGATCTTCCTGTCCCAGGGATTGAATCCATGTCTCCTGCATTGGCAGGCAGATTCTTTACCACTGAGAGACCTGGGAAGTCCTACAATTCAGTAAATGGTAGTAAGTAAATCACTGTGTCACCATAGCCACTCTCCATTTCCAAAACCCTTTCCATCTTGCAAAACTGAAACTTGATACCAATTAAATAGTAAATCTCCCTTTTCTCCTCCCTCTAGTTCTTGATAATGACCATCATTGTACTTTCTGTCTCTATGATTTGGAGTATTCCAAGTACCTTATATAAATATAATTTTTTAGTATTCACTATTTCTGATTGACTTATTTCACTTAGTATGATAGTCTCAAGATTTAACAATGGTGTAGTGCATGTCAGAATTTACTTCCTTTTTTAAAGCTGAATAATATTCAATTGTATGCATATACCACATTTTACTTATCCATTCTGTCAATGGACGCTTGGGCTATTTCCATAGTTTAGCTATTGTATGATCATGCATGTATAAATATCTCTTCAAGATTCTGCTTTCAAGCCTTTTGAGCACATAGTGAGAGTTACTCAGTTGTATCTGATTCTTTGCGACCCCATGCACTATACAATCCATGGAATTCTCCAGGCCAGAATTATGGAGTGGTAGCCTTTCCCTTCTCCAGGGCTTCTTCCCAACCCAGGGATTGAATCCAGGTCTCCCATATTGCAGATGGTTTCTTTACGAGCTGAGCCATGAGGGAAGCCAAAGAATACTGGACTGGGTAGTCTATCCCTTCTCCAAAGGATCTTCCTTACCCAGGAATCAAACTGGGGTCTCCTGCACGGCAGGTGTATTTTTTTACTGACTGAGCTACAAAGGAAGCCCCAGTATGGTTTGAGCACATAACCAGAAATGAAATTGCTGGATCATATAAAAATTCTACTTTTAATTTTTGAGTAACTGCCAAAATGTTTTCCATAGTCATTCTGCCATTTTACATTCCTCCAACGGTGCACATGGATTCCAAATTCTTACTCGTCATTTCTCACCAACACTTACTCGTCATTTCCTGTTTTGAGTGTGTGTGTGCACGCACTTGCGTGTGTATATTTATACTAATTTTTCTAATGGGTATAAGGTGGTATTTCATGGTATCTTTGACTTGCATTTCCTTAATGATTGGTGATTTCAACATTTTATGTATCTAATATCTATTTATAAATCATCTTTGCAGAAATGTGTATTCAAATCATTTGCTCATTATTTTTTGTTTTGTTATGTTTCCTGTAAGAGTTTTTGTTGTTGAATCTCAGACATTTCCTACATATTAATATTATAATTTTTTTTTGCATTCTGAGGATTACTTTTTATCCTATTTGATATTGTCCTTTGATGTACAAGTAATTATTTTTCTTGAAGTCTAATTTGTTTTATTTCCCTTATGCCTTTGGTGTAATATCCCCTCCATCAGATCTAATGTAGAGTTGTGAAGCTTTCACCTTATGCTCACTTGCGCATTTTAGAATTCTAGCTTGTACATATAGATCTTTGATTTATTCTTCTAATTTTTCTATATGGTGTTAGGTAAGAGCTTAACTTCATTTTTTGCGTAAGGGAAATCAGTTTTCCCAGAACCACATGTTGAAAAGACTAACTTTTCTGGATTGAATGGTCTTGAAACTCTTCCCAAAAATCATTTGACCACATAAGTGAAGGTTTATTTCTTTTTTTTTCTTTTTTTTTGATTACTGTAGTTTTGTAGTATATTTTAAAATCAGAAAGTGCAAAATTTTCAATATTGTTTTGACTATGTGGGGTCCTTTAAGATTCCATATAAATTTTAGGATTTTTTAAAAAATTTCCTCAAAGAAAGCTATTGGGATATTGATAAGAATTGTATTTTTAAAAAGTATATTTACATTTATAAGCAATAAGTCAAGTCACACAAACAAAAATATGAATGGAATGGATCTGAAAATATCTTACTTAATTTTGAACAAGTTTGAAGTTCAATGTTAGGAAAAAAAAGTTGACCAATTTCACCCATGGCGAAGTGGGTAAAGACTATCAAAATAAATAAGTACTTGTGGTTTAATACACAGAATGATGACTTTAATTTTCATCACAAAGAAAAAAAATGTAACTATATTGATGGATGTTAATTAGACTTTTATTGTGGTGATCATTTTGTGATATACATATACTGAATCATTATTTTACATATGTGAAACTAATAATGCTATATAATGTGTCATATTGTATACAATGTCAATTACATTTTAATCAAAACAAGAAATTTCACATTTTTTGGTAGTTTCCAGAATATTGTGTATATTTCATGCACAGAAGTGTATTGATATTTAAATCAATATCTATTAGGTAAAATTTTTGATTTTTGTCACTAGAAATGACTTCGGTAATTCTCTAAGTTCCACAATATTTTTTTCAACATAAATGGAGAAAAGTTATGACTTATTAATAGAATACAAAGGAAACAAATGCATTTTTCTCTGTATTCTATGACAAGTAAAATAATGGTAATAAATTAATATCCTCCAAATGCTTAAACTATAATTAATTTTCATGTCATTAAGAAAATAACCAAAGGTTTTCTGGTATATATTTTGATAAAAGTTGTTTGATCTGTTTTCTATCCTCTTACGCATTAATATTTTTTGTAAAGAGTTAGAAAAGCATAGTATAATCATAGGAAATATAAAACCTTATTTTGAGAAAAATTTCATGAACAGTTTTATTTAATAATTAAATTCAAATTACAAACTCAAAATATAATTTGCTGATATGTGTGGCTTCTTACAAAATTGTTTGTACAGATTTTTTGAAATAAGTTTTAATCAGCACACACATAATTATAATATGTCATTCTATTTAATAAGAAGCTATATACACTGTGAATCATACATCTTAAGCAGGTGTACCTGTTGAATGTCACAGATAAAATGAGTGATGAGCAGCTCAGCCTTCTCAGTACTGCCAGATTTACTCAGTATTTTAGCACTTTGAAAGCCTCATTTCACCATCATCTGTGCATTTTGTGGTTTATATTCCTTTTGCTTCTTACTGGGATTTCTTTCTCAATACCTGTCATAACCAATCACCGGTCAATGGAGTGTGATATACATTGATTCTAGTGAAAAGATTTCTTTTAGTCTAGCTCCATTTAAACATCTATTCCCTTACTGAACATTGAACTTATTTTATTTGGCCAAGGCCAGCTGAACCCTGCAGGATTCAAAGAAGCAAGACAAAGTTTTGGTATATGATGGAAATCAGAGTGGGAGTAGACTGAACTATCTTAAGGTGACTTGTGTAAGTAGCCATATAATATAACTGGCAACATCCTAGCAAAAAGAGTTTAAAGTGTCATGTGAGGAAAGCTGAGAGCCAGATAATTGATGCTTTTGAACTGTGGTGTTGGAGAAAACTCTTCAGAGTCCCTTGGACTGCAAGAAGATCCAACCAGTCCATTCTAAAGAAGATCAGTCCTGGGTGTACTTTGGAAGGAATGATGCTAAAGCTGAAACTCCAGTACTTTGGCCACCTCATGCGAAGAGTTGACCCAATGGAAAAGACTCTGATGCTGGGAGGGATTGGGGGCAGAAGGAGAAGGGGACGACAGAGGATGAGATGGCTGGATGGCATCACCGACTCGATGGACATGAGTTTGAGTGAACTCCGGGAGTTGGTGATGGACAGGAAGGCCTGGCGTGCTGCGATTCATAGGGTCGCAGAGTCGGACAAGACTGAGGGACTGAACTGAACTGGACTGAACACTCACAAAATGTTATGAGGTATATGATTAACCTCATTTTGCATATGAATAAACAAAAACTGAAGATACATATTTTGCTTTGGAATATTAAATTTTACATGTACACACATATGTCATATACATTATAACAAATAAATATGGATATTTGTCTATTATATATAAATAAATACTTCATACATATATGTAAAACAAAAATGTGATTGTAACTGTTTTAAACGCCAAAAAATTATTTTTAGGGATGAATATTATTTCATTGCTAGTGTTTAGTACTGCTAGTGCATAGTGATAACAAACAGGTTCAGTTCAGTTCAGTTCAGTTCAGTCGCTGAGTCGTGTCTGACTCTGTGAGACCCCATGAATCGCAGCGTGCCGGGCCTCCCTGTCCATCACCAACTCCAGGAGTTCACTAAGATTGACGTCCTTCGACTCAGTGATGCCATCCAGACATCTCATCCTCTTTTGTCCCCTTCTCCTCCTGCCCCCAACCCCTCCCAGCATTAAAGTCTTTTCCAATGAGTCAACTCTTTGCATCAAGTGGCCAAAGTACTGGAGTTTCAGCTTTAGCATCATTCCTTCCAAAGAAATCCCAGGGCTGATCTTCAGAATGGACTGGTTGGATCTCCTTGCCGCCCAAGGGACTCTCAAGAGTCTTCTCCAACACCACAGTTCAAAAGCATCAATTCTTTGGTCGTCAACCTTCTTCACAGTCCAACTCTCACATCCATACATGACTACTGGAAAAACCATAGCCTTGACTAGATGGACCTTTGTTGGAAAAGTAACGTGAATATACTATCTAGGTTGGTCATAACTTTTCTTCCAAGGAGTAAGCATCTTTTAATTTCATGGGTGCAGTCACCATCTGCAGTGATTTTGGAACACCCCAAAATAAATTGTGACACTGTTTCGACTGTTTCCCCATCTATTTCCCATGAAGTGATGGGATCAGATGCCATGATCTTGGTTTTTTGGATGATGAGCTTTAAGCCAACTTTTTCAGTGTTCTCTTTCACAAACAGGTTAGTTAATCTTATTCCTGCTTTTGAGTACTCTGAAGACAAGAGGTTCCATTTAATCCGTATACCCAAAGCAATTGCCCCCATGGTAGCAGTCATGCTACCCTATTGCAGTTGGATCTACCGAGAGTAAAGAATATATTTTCTTAGTTCTCAAAATACTGCTTGGCTAAGTCATGTTTCTAAAAGGCTATGTTAGTGTAGAGGTGCCGTAGCTTTAATTACATACCAGCTTTTATATAACTTGGAATGAATTCTAGACAGAAGAATAGAGGCAAAAAGGCAGCTCAAGATAAAAGACTTTGACACATTCACAGAACTGATGTTAGAGCAAAGTGATGGTACAGTAAAAATAGAAAAGGGGGTCACATCAGAGTATCAGAATCTTGGAGGACTGATCTGTTCTAATGCTAAAAATGGGAATTTCTATTATATTTCATTGGGAAAATGATCAGTTACTTCTATGGAGGAGTAATTATTTGAAATTTTCTGTATGGAAATGTCACTCTGGTTACAGTCTAGGGATGGAGTGCTAGAGAGTAACAGTGGAGGCAGGGGATCTTTCACCACTTTTTGAAATATTAAAGAAAATGTGATGGCCCTGAAGTAGGGCATTGTTATTGGTAAGAGGACACTTTCCTTAGCTGCAAGAGCAATGCAGCAGCATCTATGAGGAGTGGCTGATCTATGAATACCATCTCTGAGATCTCTGAACCTCAGGATTTTCCTGCAACTGTCTCATGTAGTGACTTTTACTTCTTCCATGTCTCACATAAAGTTGAAAAATGAGTTGTCTGGCTTCATTGCCATTTCCAAGCCATATAAAAGAAAACTTTAAAATTTTAAATTAAAAGCAAATTTTACAAAGCAGTTCGAGTCTCCAAATATGCATCATCATTTTATACATCAACAATTCCTCTGTATTGTGATTATTTTTTACTCTAGGAGTACTGTCTCATATCTCCTTAAGATTTTAGTACACGTATCACTTTCTGTCAGCTGCTGCTCCTATTATCATTCTTGATGATTTCTTGCATTCTGGATGATGATGCCTGATTCTGCTGACTTGCTTCCTTCAAATAAATTTGTCTTTTACTGCATTCCCATAACTACCACATCCATGCTGCCATTTTATTGTCAAGTTTTGGTGTTAGGATGATGGTGACCTCATAGAATGAGTTTAGAAGTTTACCTGTTTCCGCAATTTTCTGGAAGAGTTTGAGGAGGATAGGTGTTAGCTCTTCTCTAAATTTTTGGTAGAATTCAGCTGTGAAGCTGTCTGGACCTGGGCTTTTGTTTGCTGGAAGATTTCTGATTACAGTTTCAATTTCTGTGCTTGTGATGGGTCTTTTAAGATTTTCTATTGCGTCTTGGTTCAGTTTTGGAAAGTTGTACTTTTCTAAGAATTTGTCTATTTCTTCCATGTTGTCCATTTTATTGGCATATAATTGCTGATAGTAGTCTGTTATGTTCCTTTGTATTTCTGTGTTGTCTGTTGTGATCTTTCAATTTTCATTTCTAATTTTATTGGTTTGATTTTTCTCCCTTTGTTTCTTGATGAGTCTGGCTAATGGCTTGTCAATTTTATTTATCCTTTCAAAGAACCAGCTTTTGGCTTTGCTGATTTTTGCTATGGTCTCTTTTGTTTCTTTTGCATTTATTTCTGCCCTAATTTTAAAGATTTCTTTCCTTCTACTAACCCTGGGTTTCTCCATTTCTTACTTTTCTATTTGCTTGAGGTGTAGAGTTAGGTTGTTTATTTTACTTTTTTCTAGTTTCTTGAGATATGCCTGTATTGCTATGAACTTTCCCCTTAGAACTGCTTTTACAGTGTCCCACAGGTTTTGGGTTGTTGTGTTTTCATTTTCATTTGTTTCTATGCATATTTTGATTTCTTTTTTGATTTCTTCTGTGATTTGTTGGTTATTCAGCAGTGTGTTGTTCAGCCTCCATATGTTGGAATTTTTAATAGTTTTTCTTCTGTAATTGAGATCTAATCTTACTGCATTATGGTCAGAAAAGATTCTTGGAATGATTTCATTTTTTTTTTTGACTTTACCAAGGATAGATTTATTGCCCAGGATGTGATCTATCCTGGAGAAGGTTCCATGTGCACTTGAGAAAAAGGTGAAATTCATTGTTTTGGGGTGAAATGTCCTATAGATATCAATTAGGTCTAACTGGTTTATTAGACCAGCATCATTTAAAGTTTGTGTTTCTTTGTTAATTTTCTGTTTAGCTCATCTATCCATAGGTGTGAGTGGGGTATTAAAGTCTCCCACTATTATTTGTTACTGTTAATTTCCCCTTTCATACTTGTTAGCATTTGTCTTACATATTGTGGTGCTTCTATGTTGGGTGCATATATAATTGTTATATCTTCTTCTTGGATTGATCCTTTGCTCATTATGTAGTTTTCTTCTTTGTTTCTTTTCACAGTCTTTGTTTTAAAGTCTATTTTATCTGATATGAGTATTGCTACTCCTGCTTTCTTTTGGTCTCTATTTGCATGGAATATCTTTTTCCAGCCCTTCAATTTCAGTCTGTATGTGTCCCCTGTTTTGAGATGGGTCTCTTGTAGACAACATATATAGGGGTCTTGTTTTTGTATCCGTTCAGCCAGTCTTTGTCTTTCAGTTGTGGCATTCAACCCATTTACGTTTAAGGTAATTATTGATTAGTATGATCCCATTGCCATTTACTTTATTGTTTTGGGTTCAGGTTTATACACCCTTTTTGTGTTTCCTGTCTAGAGAATATCCTTTAGCATTTGTTGGAGAGCTGGTTTGGTGGTGCTGAATTCTCTCAGCTTTTGCTTGTCTGTAAAGCTTTTGCTTTCTCCTTCATATTTGACTGAGATCCTTGCTGGGTACAGTAATCTGGGCTGTAGGTTATTTTCTTTCATCACTTAAAGTATGTCTTGCCATTCCCTCCTGGCCTGAAGAGTTTCTATTGAAAGATCAGCTGTTATCCTTATGGGAATCCCCTTGTGTGTTATTTGTTGTTTTTCCCTTGCTGCTTTTAATATTTGTTCGTTGTGTTTGATCATTGTTAATTTAATTAATATGTGTCTTGGGGTGTTTCGCTTTGGATTTATCCTGTTTGGGACTCTCTGGGTTTCTTGGACTTGAGTGATTATTTCCTTCCCCATTTTAGGGAAGTTTTCAACTATTATCTCCTCAACTATTTTCTCATGGTCTTTCTTTTTGTCTTCTTCTTCTGGGACTCCTATGATTCAGATATTGGAGTGTTTTATATTGTCTTGGAGGTCTCTGAGATTGTCCTCATTTCTTTTAATTCGTTTTTCTTTTTTCCTCTCTGATTCATTTATTTCTACCATTCTATCTTTTACTTCATTAATTCTATCTTTGGCCTCCATTATTGTACTATTTGTTGCCTCTGGAGTGTTTTTGATCTCATTTATTGCATTATTCATTATATATTGACTCTTTTATTTCTTCTAGGTTGTTAAACCTTTCTTGCATCTTCTCAATCCATGTCTCCAGGCTATTTATCTGTGATTCCATTTTTATTTCAAGGTTTTGGATCGTTTTACCTATCATTATTCGGAATTCCTTCTCAGGTAGATTCCCTATCTCTTCCTCTTTTGTTTGGTTTGGTGGGCATTTATCCTGTTCCTTTACCTGTTGGGTATTCCTCTGTCTCTTCATCTTGTTTATATTGCTGCATTTGGGGTGGCCCTCTGTAACCAGTTCCTTTTTAGAAAAAGATTTCTTTTTCTTGGACTTGGAGAAGGAGTCAGATGAGTTTTCCATTCCATTCTCCTGAGGAGCCTCCTGGGGGGTTTGCTTTTTCTTCTTTTGGGGTCTTTCACTTGTCTCTTCACATTCCTCCAGGGTATTACTGCTGTTTCCTGAAGATGCCAAGGCAACCACGGCCAGTCATTTTTATTTTATTTATTTTTTCTCCTTCTTCTTCAAGTATTTCTTCTCCTGTTTCTCCAGATTCCTAGTAATCTCAGCAGCCACTTCTCCTGCCCAAACCTTTGCCTCGTTCATGACATCCAGATTCTTTCATGAAATCTATCCAGTTTCATAGCAGGACAGCAGCTTCTCAACTTGTTGTTTGAGCTTCTCCCCAAATACACAGGTGAAATACCTAAAAAATATGATTTGTGACGTAATACTGCATTCATTTTTCAAATATTGGGTGATGTGGTCTTCGTTCTTGGCAACTGCTGTTATTTTATTTTGACTTATTTTATAGCCCTGTGATTATGTAGTTTTCCTATTCTACCTCAGCAGGGTGGGTACATTTAATTTCGAGATGAAGAGTTAGCCAGCTCATTCATTTAAAACTCATAAATCACATTTACTAATGATGAAGCTAATATATTTATTTTTATCTGTCTGATTTCTGTATTTATTTCCTAATTAGTTTTTAATTCTTGAAGACATGAGGAGCTTTACGTATGAACTTCACAAACTATGCATAGAACACATCACTTCTGATTGTACCTTGAGAGAGCAGTTCTTGTTTCTTAGCTATGTTATCCATGTAATTTACCATCCACACCCAGATGCTTAAGAATAAAATGACACATTATCAATAATTAACCAACCTTTCCAGAATATCACATCAGGTAGCTTTGCTACATAAAGACAAAGTATACGGCTTGAATCAACAGTGATACACCATTCTCTGTGGGTTGGCTAAGTGGTTCTCCCAGCTTCAGCAGTTTTCCTAGTCTGGGAAAAGTAGCCTAGATGATGAAGGATGGCCACATTTATGTGTCTAAGCAGATGTGGACAGGCCTCCCTTTGTTGGCACTCCTCTGCTCAATGTGGTCTCATCTTCCAATAGGATACGCCAGCCATTTTCACAGGACAGTCCCATGTTTCAGAGGAGCAAGAGAGGACAGACCCTAAAGCATAAGCACTATTCAAGTCTGCTTTTTTTCCAGGTCTCACCGGTCAAAACATGTCACACAGCCAAACCCAATGTTCATCACTTACAACCTACCAGAGCTAACCTCAGTTGTCTCCCAGAGCTGTATCTGGTATGTTGAAAGATGCAGCCCCTACACTACATATAGCTTATTCAATTGAATAGAAGCATGAATCATTTCCTTTGATTAGAAATAAAACTGAAATGCTTGGAGTATAATATCACAGTCAACAAACTTGTGCTCAAGGTATTTCACATTTTGGGGGTTTCAATAAGTTAGATTAATTTTGTTTCACAGCCTACATCCTAACAGACTGGCAGAAATATGAAAACTCATGATACTCTAACTTCCTCTTGTACGGATGTGTGAAATTGTTGGAATTTCACAAAGTACAGGCTGTTTGGGAAAGTCCTTTGTTAGCTCAGTGTGGTTATCACTGAGATAGACAAACAATGTCTCCTGGCATGGGTCCCTGAGGTCTATTCATTCTGATATTTTCATTCAAGTTTGGGGCACAGGAAATTGTATGATTTTGGGAAGCTTGGCTTATGGTTGTGCCTCTTCTCTCTTGGATGCATTATTTGGTCATTTATTCTCTAAAATGTTGCTTCCTCCCTTGGAGAGCTGCCACAATCAAAGAACAAAATGCTGTTTCTTCTGAAATTATTGAACTTTTTACACTTTCCAGCTAGAAGGCATTTAAGATCTGTTTCTGGTCTGCAGAAAATATCTCTATTCAAGCTCTGTTCTCGCCAATAGCTTTAGCATTTCCTGGTGGAGGTGAAAGTAAAGTCTTTATGTTTTTCAATGTGTTAGCTGAGCAATTTATTTTTATTTTATTTTAATTTATTGTGGAAAGAATACTTAACATGACATCCACCCTCTTAAACATATAAGTGTACAATATATTATTGTTGACAAAAGGAACAATATTTTACAGCAGATCTATAGAATCTATCCATCTTGCTTTATTGAACCTTTATGCCTACTGACTAGTCATTTCCCATTTCCTGCTTCCCATTAGCTTCTGGCAGCCATCACTGCGCTCTTTGATTCTCTGAATTTGATTATTTTAGATAATTCATATAAGTGGAATCATGTAGTATTGGCCCTCCTGGCTTATTTCACATACTATAATATTCTCAAGGATCATTTATACTGTCCCATATTTCAAAATTTCCTATTTTTTACAGCTGAATAGTAATTCATTGTATATACATTTCACACTTAAAAAATGCATTGTTGATACTTTCTAATTGCCAATATTCATTCATTTTTCCTAAGGAAATCTCATTTGTGTGCGTGTGTGTGTGTGAAATTAACTCTTTTATCGGGTATTGTTAGAATAATATAGTGATTATTTTTAATTTTCTGGCTGTTTCCTCACATAATTTCCCTTCTTACAATTGAGAAATTTCTTAATTTGTTGGTCATGGAGATGACAGGTTCTATTCACCTTGCCTCCCTCTTTAAAATATTAATATAAACATACCAGAAACCACTTTAGGTGGGAGAACACTCAGCCAATTGGAACACTGCCCTTGAATTTTGACTCATGCTCTGGTGAAACCAAAAGCCAGAACCGAGGAAAAGTACATATTGATGATGCACAGAGAGCTGTGTAGAGGACGTCCTGGTTTTAGAGCAGTCGTGGAAATGATGAGATGGACAGTACACGTCTTACTGTAGCATTATTAGTACAAGGTGATGTGTCTTGGGGTCACCAGTGGCAGTAGCTGGATATTTACTGAAATAATTCTAAAGTGCAATTTGGTTCTAATTCTGGCTGCGTGGTGCCTGAAACAACTTCCCTAACTATGTCAGTTTTTCTGAAGACACCACCAATGTCTTACATTGCAATAAATCTCTCTTTTGCTTAATCACTGATAATCTATTTTTCTTGAAATTTAAGTCTTTTACTGAATCAAATGAATATCACAGGCATTTGCTCTATCACCTTTGAAACTTAAATGCATATTTGCAAACCTTTTAATGTTTGATTTTTTCTCTTAGCATCCCAGCAATGACAAGTGGTAAGAATGAGACCTAAGCCTAAACAAAGAAACACATTTTCTTCTTGAATATCAATACAAAAATGAAATACCTGGGTCATTAATACCAGTGGTGGTACTCAACCACTTAACCACTAATTAAATATTCTTTTAAATGTTTCTGTTAAAATACTTACCTATTTTCTAACTCTTCAGAAATCCTTTGGGTCTGATTGTTGTCAGAACAGGCTCTCTAGTTTTCTTATATACACTTTGGATTCACTATTATTTTCTATTAACTGTACATTTATTTACATATGCCCAAGATTGTTTTTCTTGCTGCAAACAATGACCCTAATTGATTATTGCTACAGGTTGAACTGGGTCCCCCCCAAATTCATGTCTCAGAGTCCTAATTTTCAGTACCTTTGAGTATGAATTTATTTGTAGTTAGAGCCAGCCTATAAAGAGGTACTTATGTTAAAATTAGGCAATATGGTGGACTTTAATCCAACCTGAATGGTGTCCTTATAAGAAAAGGAAATCTTTACACACTGAGATATCAGAAATGTTTATGCACAAAGGAAAGGCCAATGTAAGGTCAGGGTGAGAAGGTGACTTTGCAAGTCAAAGAGAAAGACTTCTAGATAAATCAAACCTGCAGACACCTTGATCTTAGATTTCTAGGCTCTGAACTGAAATAAAATAAATTTCTATTGTTTGCCCCATCCAGGTGGTGCAGTTGGTAAAGAATCCGCCTGTCAGTTTAGGAGACACAGATTCAATCCCTGGGTCAGAAGATCCCCTGGAGGAGGAAATGGCAATGCAATCCAGTGTTCTTGCCTGGAGAATCCCAAGGACAGAGGAGCCTGACGAGCTATACTCCATGGCATCGCAGAGTCAAACACAACTGAGCGATTGAGGACACCATAGTATCCAGCCTCTGGTATTTTGTTATGGCAACCCTAGCATATTAAAACAATTGTAATAGAAATTTGTGTAACAGAACACAATAATGTATTAATCTCCTTGATATGTTTTGGTTTAGATCAGAAGGATACATTTGGTCAGAGGACTGGTAGAAAATTCAGATTAGACCAATTCCAAAATTGATGAATGAGACATATTGAAAGAATTACAGTAGAAATAGTCTCCAAAGTTTTGTCTGCATAACCTGTTAGAAAAGGAGAAAAAGTTGGCGAGGAAGGATATAGGAATAATGTGCTCAGCTGCTTTATTCATGTCTGTCTCTTTGGGACCCCTTGGACTGTAGCCCACAAGTTTCCTTAGTCCATGAGGTTTTCCCAGCAAGAATACTAGAGCAGGTTGCCATACCCTTCTCTAGGGGATCTTCCCAAACCAGGGATCCAATCTGCCTTTCCTGCATTGCAGACAGATTCTCTACTGCTGAGTCACCAGAGAAACACATAGGAGTAATACAATTGGCAAAAATAAACTTTACAAAAAGGCAATTAAAAGGACTAAAATTATTTTTTAGTGAAAGCCTGTATAGTACATTCAGAAGGAGAAAATGACAAAGGTGTGAATGCTGCATTCAACCTTGGGAGCATAATCCAATAATGTCATGAATTGTCTACATTTACTTCCCATTGGGAAAATTTTTATATGCTTCAGAGAGGCGGCTGTGTGCTGAAGTAATCCTCAATGATATCTATTATTAAGGAAGAGAAGAATTTGTGTGTGTGTGTGTGCACAATTAGTAATCTCTACTACACATAGTAGAGATTGTTATTCAACATATTTTTGGCTCTCATTCAGAGCATGAACAAAATACTACCAAAGTTGTTTGAAAATAAAATGCAAAGAAAACTCATACTCAATGCGTTCAAACTCCAGGATTAGAAATACAGAACTCCAGGAAATACAAAATATAAGAACACCAGGATTAGACAGCTACTTTAGTTAACATAAAAGAAAGAAAGACGCTCAGTCGTGGCGGTCTCTTTGCGACCCCATGGACTGTAGCCTACCAGGCTCTTCCGTCCATGGGATTCTCCAGGCAAGAATACTGGAGTGGGTTGCAATTTCCTTCTCCAGGGGGTCTTCCCCGACCCAGAGATCGATCCCAGGTCTCCCGCATTGCAAGTAAACACTTTACCCTCTGAGCCACCAGGGAAGCCAAACATAGTAGGCAATCAGTATTTTACAGCATTTGTGTGTAGGAAGAAAATTTCAATATATAAATTGGTTGGTTGAAAATTCAGTTTAGAAATAAACTTAGCCCTTCTAAGGGCCCTATAAGTATGATGTGATATTACAGTATAACGGAAACGGAGAAATATGCCAAGTGACCAAATGTAGTAAAAGAGTTGGAAGAATTGTGGATATTAGTCACTAAAATTATTTCCTTTTAGTTTTACTGACTAAAGGAAATCATATTGGGCAATGGTCACTACCAAATCTTCAATGAGAATGAATTAGAAGTGGGTATCAGAGTTTCAATGAATAATAATTCCTTTAAAATACTTTTTATTTCCGGTTTGATAAATCCTTTTGTCGTTTTGATTAAATTCAAGGTTTTAATGTTCTCATCCAAGAATCTCAGTAGGATGAATCCTTTGTCATTTATAATCAAAATTATGTTATTCTAAGTGGGCAAGAGTAGGCCAGCTTCCTTCCAGAATTTCATCTTTACAGGCTTATTTCCCCTAAGCTATATATTGGATCATTTCTTTGACTGCAACCAACTATGTAGTGATTAACAATGAAATATTTCATTTTATTTAATAAAAATCTTATTAAAATGCTATTGTATTATCCACTGTCAGAGATAAGTATAGGATGTTTTCAATATTTAGCTTGCGTATATATACAGTGCATATTAATGTTATAATATATAAATTAAAATGTCCACTTTTATATTGGATGCAGTTTCTTTGGTGAGTAATAATATAAAGGCAATAAAACTTGTCATACCTATATGAATCTTAGAGGTCTTGTGTCACTAAATAATGGGAGACTTCTCCAGGGGGATAGGTTCTCAAAGTCATCAGGATCCAATCACTTTTTCTGCAAATATAAGTGTTTGAGAATTTGAATGTGTCTTATAACTAGATAGTTATAATATACCTGTCTAACCAACTTGATCATGCACCATATATATGTTCACTGGGGTTTTTATTATTATAAGAAATGAATCACACTCACAAAATTGTTTTATATCATTACCCATGGATTGATTATGCTTTGTATGTCTTAAAAATTTAATTGATTTTGTTGATTTATTTCTAACAGTGAATTAGGAATCTTCTTTCTATAAGTTTTTTTTTTCTCTCTAAGCAATGTGAAATGAGAATCTCAAATATTTAACATGTCTTAAGCTTGTACAGATTATATATGCTGTAAATAAATAGTAAAAATTTAAAATTCTGATTACAATGATTAAACAAAAATTAGTAGGTTTAAGGTCACATCAAGGGCAATAGACTTTTCTTTTTCCTACTGACAATTAATGTATCTAAAGCATTATCTTAAGTGGCATAATAATAATTATTTTTAGCAACTCCCCAACTACCAATTTATTTGATGCAAGTATCCCTGAATTCTAAGGATATTCTCTGTAAACATCTCCTCAGACAAGCAACATTTTTCTTTCTACTCTTCAAATCTCTCCCTCATTTGATAAGTCTCCAAAGTTCTTCACATAACATAATTCCCTTTTTCCTTTAAAAAGTTCAATAAATTCTAGCCTGTCAATTTTAAAAAATATTCCAAAAAAAAGTAAAGAGGAAAAATAGAAAATAATCACATTTTCTCGTTCTTCCTCTTTGCAAAACTGTCAGTTTAAGTAATACTGAATTTTTTATACCACTATTGGGTAGATGGAAGCTGCTGCTGCTGAGATGGAAGCTAGACAATAACAAAAAAATGTATGGACTGACATACCACTTTTTCACAATAGAAATGGTAATCGCACTTCTAACTGCCATTGTTTAGAGCAATGTTTGCTGAAGTGGTCAAAACTAGAAAGGTCTTTGAACATGATGCAGTTTGAGATCATCTCTTTAATCTAATTAACAGGCAAGGAAAAAGAGACTCTTTTTTTTAGGCAAGGATTAATGATTTTATTTGGAAAGCTGATAGACAGATGACAGACTAATGTCTCAAAATAACCATCTTAATTGGGTCTGGATAACAGTATCTTTTATATAGAGATAGGGAGGAGGTGAGGAAGTAAAATAAAAAAGGTCATAAGTCTTGCAAATATCTCCTGCAAGTCTCAGAGGGTGTGTTAATTTCTTCTTTTCTGCAGCCATTCACTGGTGAACAGGGTCAGATTGTCACTTTGTGAGCTGAACAAACTTCTGCGCTAGGAATACAAAGACCTAAAAGGTTTAACCTATTTCCAGGGAGGTTTCGGATGTTAAGATTCCTCCACTTCTCTACTTTTGCCAACTATGACCTTTCCCTAGTTCCTTGCGTTCTCTGTGTTTCTTACCACAACATGAGCTTTACAAATGCTTTGCATTCTACCCTAAATTTTCATTTTTTACTTCCTTAACCTCAGCTCTCAGCTTAGGTGTTGCTTTCTCAAGGATGCCTTCAGTAACCAACACGAAGAAAATGAAACCACTATATTATAGACAAGGTCATAGTCACATCTTTAAATTTCCTGTATGCCTGTTTCATTCATATTCATGTTTCTCATTAGTCTCTTCCCAGGGCCTGGCATGCCACTGGGTAATACCAAGGAAGTTATTTAGTATTTTAAAAGGATGATTAGCACATATCATATCTAGCTATATAACAAGATTGACAAAGATGATGTATGATCCACATATAATACTGGGATGTGTCAAGTGGGATTATGGCTTACAACAACAGCAACAAAAAACTTTATTCTCCTATACTCTGCTCATATTGCTTATCCAAGCTCAATCTATTGTGAGGCTCTCATGATTAGTATTTTTCTCTCTCATGATTTGTATTTTTGAGCAGATCTTCTAATTTTTCTGGATACTCAGATAATAAAATCTCTTCTAGTCACTCCAAGAAACAAAAGCAGTTTCACTCAAGAAATTGAAGTATCTAGTTATATATGATAATCAGAGTCTAAAATTCACTCAAATTTTCTCTCCTTTAACTATGGCATGAGTTAGTGGGGATCCTGGAGTGGAAAGGGGATGTGTGATAGGCTTCTCCTCTTTGTCCCTGATTGGACGTTTTTGTCCTCAATTTTAGGGGAAAAAAAAAAAAGCCTAAATATTCTCTAGTCCTTTCAAGTTTGAAAAATGAGAGAAGGGAAAATAAGTGCCTGGAGATGTCTAATTGGATGGGAATTTCTTAGTGTTAGGTCCCTTCTCTGTACTTAGGAGTTTTAAAGCAGATTAATTTCTAGAGATGAGATTTTAGAGACTCTAAGGAATTCTCTGTAGATGAGGCTATGCCATCTGTACTTTTGTGATATGAGTGATGATTATTCTGGACATAGTTATGCATATTATCTTTTAATCTCTGTTCTTTGAGGTTCATCTTGCAGGAAAACACCCCAAACTTTCATTCTCTTAAAAAAGAAGATAATCCATCTTAATTTATAAAGGATAAATGCTGGTGATGCTGTAAACTCTTTCATGGTAGGTCTAAAATTTCTTTCTTGGACACAAATTATTTGAGATCTATTTGGCTACTTTTAAAACATCTAGGCTATTTTGAGACTTTCTGAAATGACTAGTTCTGCCTCCAGTTTTCCTCTGACAGGAAGAGACTTGCTCTTGATCCTCTCCAGAACTGTCCCTTTTAACAGATTAGCCACAAAGATCTCTGTCTTTCTGAGCAGTCTCTTTTAAAGTTATGACAGACTGCAATAAAAAAGTCTTCTCTCTTCCATGAGTTATAGTTTATAATCAAAACGCTTGTGATGTAACATATTTTATGTGTTGTTGTTATTGTAGAGTTGCTGAATTGTGTCTGACACTTTCACAACTCCATGTACTGCAGGCAAGAATACTGGAGTGGTGTGCCATTTCCTTCACGAGGGGATCTTCCTGATCCAGAGATCCCACTGGCATCTCCTACTTGGCGGGTGGATTCTTTTACTACTGAACCAGCAGGGAAGTTCATATTATATATTTACAAATACTTAAAATATACATGTGCATACATATATGTGTGTGTGTGTGTGTGTGTGTATATATATATATATAATATGAACAGCATGATTTAGCAAGTTAATTATATTTATATATATATATCATATATTTTCCTTTGGCTTAAGAGTTCAAAACTTTGAATACATACATCAAATTTAGAAAACTGACCCTATATAGATTATTTCCTTTATTTCCTCTCAGGAGTTATTTTTATGCTTCCAATTGGCTGTACATGTTTTATCCGGATTAAAAATATGTCATGTAATTTTTTGAAATGTACTCTAAACAGAGCCATCCAAGAAGTTTCTTCCAACTACTAGAAACATTTTTGTGAATATGATGGGGTCAAGAGAGAAAGGGAAAGATATACCCAATTCAATGTAGAGTTCTGGAGAATAGTAAGGAGAGATGAGAAAGCCTTTTTAAATGAACAGTGCAAAAAACTAGAGGAATACAATAGAATGGGAAAGGCTAGAGATCTCTACAAGAAAGCTGGAGATGCCGAGGGGACATTTCATTCAAGGATGGACACAATAAAGGACAGAAATAGTAAGGACCTAATATAAGCCAAAGAGATTAAGAAAAAATGGCAAGAGTACACAGAAGTATACAAAAAAGGTCTTAAAGACCCAGATCACCATGATGGGGTGATCACTCACCTAGAGCATGACATCCTGGAGTGTAAAATCAGGTGAACCTTCAGTTCAGTTCAGTTGCTCAGTCGTGTCCGACTCTGCGACCCATGAATCACATCCATCACCAACTCCTGGAGTTCACTCAGACTCACATCCATGGAGTCAGTGATGCCATCCAGCCATCTCATCCTGTGTTGTCCCCTTCTTTTCCTGCCTCCAATCCCTCCCAGCATCAGAGTCTTTTCCAATGAGTCAACTCTTCACATGAAGTGGCCAAAGTACTGGAGTTTCAGCTTTAGCATCATTCCTTCCAAAGAAATCCCAGGGCTGCTTAGGAAGTATTATATCAATAAGGCTAGTGGAGGTGATGGAATTTCAGCCAAGCTATTTAAAATCCTAAAAGATGAATCTGTTAAAATGCTGCATGGAATTTTTCAGCAAATTCAGCAAACTAAGCAGTGGCCACAGGACTGGAAAAGATCAGTTTTCATTCCAATCCCAAAGAAGGACAATTTGAAAAATTGTTCATACTACTGTACAATTTCCCTCATTTCACATTCTGGCGAGTTTATGCTCAAAATCCTTCAAGCCAGTCTTCAGCAGTACATGAACTGAGAACTTTCATGAACTTAGAACTTCCAAAAGTACAAGCTGGGCTTTGAAAAGGCAGAGGAACCAGAGATCAAATTGTCAACATGCATTGGATCATGGAGAAAGCAAGGGAGTTCCAGAAAAACATTCACTTATGTTTTATTTGTTATGTTAAAGCCTTTGACTGTGTGGATTACAACAAATTGGAAAATTCTTCATGAGATGGAAGTACCAGACGACCTTACCTCTCTTCTGAGAAACCTGTAAGCGGGTCAAGAAGCACCAGTTAGAATCAGACATTGAACAATTGACTGGTTCAACATTGGGAATCTAGTAGGGCAAACTGTGTATTGTCACCCTGCTTATTAAATGTCTATACAGAGTCATTTCAGTTCCGTCACTCACTCATGTCCAACTCTTTGCAACCCCATGGACTGCAGCACACCAGGCTTCCCTCTCCATCACCAACTCCTGGAGCTTATTCAAACCTCTATGTAAATTGAGTTGGTGATGCCATCCAACCATCTCATCCTCTGTCATCCCCTTCTCCTACCACCTTCAATCTTTCTCAGCATCAGGGTCTTTTCAAATGAGTCAGTTCTTGCATCAGGTGGCAAAAGTATTGGAGTTTCAGCCTCAGCATTAGACCGTCCAATGAATATCCAAGACTGATTTCCTTTAGGATGGACTGGTCGGATTTCCTTGCAGTCCAAGGGACTCTCAAGAGTCTAGTCCAACACTACAGTTCAAAAATATCAATTATTCAGCACTCACCTTTCCTTATAGTCCAACTCTCACATCCATACATGACCACTGGAAAAAACATGGCCTTGACTAGACAGACCTTTGTTGGCAAAGTAATGTCTCTATATCATGCAAAATTCTGGCTGGATGAATCACAAGTTGGAATCAAGATTGCTGAAGGAAATACCATCAATCTCAGTGATATCACTAAAGTGATACCACTTTAATGGCAGAAAGTGAAGGGGAACTAAATAGTGTATTCATGAGAGTGAAAGAGGAGAGTTAAAAAAGCTGGTTTAAAACTCAACATTCAGAAAACCAAGATCATGGCCCCTGGTCTGATCACTTCATGTCAAAAAGAAGAAGAAAAAGTGGAAGCAGTGACAGATATTATTTTCTTGGGCTTCAAAAATCACTGTGAATGGTGACTGCAGCCATGAAATTTAAGATGCTTGTTCATTGGAAGGAAACTTATGACAAACCTAAAAGCATATTAAAAAGCTAAGACATCACTTTCAAAACATTAGTCACATAGGTCCATAAAAAATAAAAGAAAAATACATTTTTCCAGTAGTCATGTACAGATGTGAGAGTTGGATCATAAAGAAGGCTCCGTGCCTAAGAATTGATGCTTTTGAAATGTAGTGATGCAGAAGACTCCTGAGAGTGTCTTGCACTGCAAGGAGTTCATACCAGTCAATTTTAAAAGAAATCAACCCTGAATATTTCTTGGAAGGGCTGATACTGAAGCTGAAGCTCCTGTACTTTGGCCACTTAGTGTGAAGAGCAGACTCTTTGGAAAAGACTCTAATGCTGGGAAAGACTGAAGGAAATGGAGAAAGGGTGGTAAAGGAAGAGATTGTTATTAATAGCATCACCAACTCAATGGACATGAACTTGAGCGAACTCCAGGAAATAATGGTAGTAGAGAAGCCTAGTGTGCTGAAGTCCATGGGGTCCCAAAGAGTCAGATATGACACAGTGACTAAACAATAACAACATCTTGCATGGTGATCCTTCTTCATCATGAGGGCTAAAGTTTCAAAATAGCGTTACTCTACCCTTTGTTTTCGTATTTAGTCATCTTGCTACCTCCTGGTGATAGCCATTCTCAGAATAAAATGGGGCAGGAAACAATCAGGGGTTTGGAGGTTTATTGCATTTTGTCGGTATAGTTTTCAAAATGTCATTAATTTTGATGAAGGGAACAGGGAATAGGTAAACTCTTGGCAGGAATGAATCCTGGATTCATAGCTTTGACCTTGTGTCTAAAATAATTTAAAAATCCCAATAGCGAATTAACTGGGCTATATGTATACTTCCTCATTTGCTCAGGATATGCAAGGTATACAATTTTTTTTCTTGTAACATTTTGCATATAAAATGATATCCTAAGTCCGCACTGAGTGATACCATTTCCACTAATATCATAATTCAAGATTTGACAGTATTTTTAAACTCACCTATGATTTTTCCATTATTAAAATACCAAATGTCCTACTTATAAGTCCTACTTACAATACCTTTTGCAAATGGTCTTACACAACCCTAAAAATCTTGTGCAATGATATGTCTCTAGAATCTTATCAATAGTGTAAATTTTTCCATGCAAAAAAAAATGCAGTTATTCTTTCTTCACTCTACAGATTTTAAATATTCTTTTATTAGGTTCATTTAGTATAATCAATGTAATGGACTTTCCTAATGAAATTTACATGTAAACATATAGGCCAATTATTGTGCAATTTATTTTGTTGAATAAAGAAACTTTTTCTAGCATGAAGTAACCATTATGAAGACATTGTCACTTTTTCATGAATACCTTATTAGATAATCAGTGAGAAAATCAATAAAATTTTTGCTAGAACCAAAACGCTATTGTATTTAGTTTAAAATAAATTTAGTTTCCATAATTTGGATGGAATTTGCACCTGAATTATGTTAGGGTTTTTGACTAGAAATTGTAAATAATAATCATTTAAAATTCAGTCATTTCAGCTTTCTGTTTTTTAATATAAATTAGTGCAAAACACTGATTCTCAAAGATAAATTTTGGTAAACAAAATTAGATTTCTCCTAGCTTGTTTTGTTAGAAATTGATTCATCTTGGGTCAAGAAATACCAGCAGCCTCTAAGGCTTTAAATTGAGACAGAGTGAAATCATTTGCTTTGTCCTCAATCCAATTGTCATCTTTACAATGTATGTAATACTGTTAGTGACAATTTTAGGAAGAAAATAATAAGACACCTCTATGTTGAGTTTAAACTCATCAGAATTACTTCAAAAGAATTCTGCAATGTTTAAAATTTTTGTAAATTTCAGCTTTCAGGCTGAAAACAGGAAAACCTTTTGTCACTCTCAATTCTAGCCTACAACAGTAATTTATATAATTTTGAAAATTTTGCATAGTTTTGTACCCACAATCTTATCTTCAAAGTGAGAACTCAGCAAAAATGGGTCCTATTTTCAGGAACATCTGTAATGATTATGGCAAGACATTGATTGAATTATATGCCTACGGATAGAACTCAGGTAAGCTTGGCACTAAATAAACTCCTATCTCTCTACTCTTTCTGAGAGGGGCATTTCCACTTTTCTGGGGGAAAAAAAGTAAAAGCAAAAGCATGTCCCAAAGTTCCAACTTAGGACTTAGGGTTCCAGACTTAACTTCAGATATGTTAATAAACTTTACTAGAGAAAATGTCATAACCTACTCCCATCTGAAAGACTGTGGTTCACTGGAGAAGGGAATAGCAAACCACTTCAGTATTCTTGCCTTGAGAACCCATGAACAGTGTGAGAAGGCAAAAAGATGGGGACACTGAAAGATAAACTCCCCAGGCAATAGGTACCCAATAAGCTACTGGAGATCAGTGGAGAAATAACTCTAGAAAAAAATGAAGTAATGCAGACAAAGCAAAAACAACACCCAGTTGTGGATGGGACTACTGATACAAGACAGGTTCAGTGCTGTAAAGAGCAATGTTGCAAAGGAACCTGGAATGTTAGGTCCATGAATCAAGGCAAATTGGAAGTGGTCAAACAGGAGATGACAGGAGTAAACATTGATATTCTAGGAATCATTGAGCTAAAATGAACTGAAATAGGTGAATTTAATTCAGATGACCATTATATCTACTACTGTGGCCAGGAGTCCCTTAGAAGAAATGGAGTAGCCATCATAGTCAACAAAAGAGTCTGAAATGCAGTACTTGGATGCAATCTCAAAAATGGCAGAATGGTTTCTGCTCGTTTCCAAGGCAAACCATTCAATATCATGGTAATCCAAGTCTATGCTAAGGCCAGTAATGCTGAAGAAGCTGAAGTTGAACAGTTCTATGAAGACCTACACGACCTTCTAGATCTAACACCCAGAAAAGATGTCCTTTTCATTATAGGTGACAGGAATGCAAAAGTAGGAAGTCAAGAAACACCCAGAGTAACAGGCAAATTTGGCCTTAGAGTACAGAATGAAGCAGGGCAAAGTCCAATAGAGTTCTGCCAAGAGAACAAACTGGTCATAGTAAACACACTCTTCAAACTACACAAGAGAAGACTCTACACATGGACATCACCAGATGGTCGACACCTAAATCAGATTGACTATATTATTTGCAGCCACAGATGGAGATGCTCTATACAGTCAGCAAAAAGAAGACCAGGAGCAGACTGTGGCTCAGATCATGAATTCTTTATTGCCAAATTCAGACTTAAATTGAAGAAAGTGCAGCAATCTAATGCACCATTCAGATATGACCTAAATCAAATCTCTTATGACTGTACAGTGGAAGTGAAAAATAGATTTAAGGGACTAGATCTGATAGACAGAGTGCCTGATGAACTATGAACAGAGGTTCATGACATTGTACAGGAGACAGGAATCAAGAACATCCTCAAGAAAAAGAAATGCAAGAAAGCAAAATGGCTGTCTGAGGAGGCCTTAAAAATAGCTGTGAAAAGAAGGGAAGGGAAAAGCAAAGGAGAAAAGCAAAGATTACCCATTTGAATGCAGAGTTCCAAAGAATAGCAAGGAGAGATAAGAAAGCCTTCCTCAGCAATCAATGCAAAGAAATAGAGGAAAACAATAGAATGGGAAAGACTAGAGATCTCTTCAAGAAAATTAGAGATACCAAGGGAACATTTCATGCAAAGATGGGCTCAATAAAGAACAGAAATGATATGGACCTAACAGAAGCAGAAGATACTTAAGAGGTGGCAAAAATACACTGAAGAACTGTACAAAAAAAGATCTTCATGACCCATATAATCATGATGGTGTGATCACTCACCTAGAGCCAAACATCCTGGAATGTGAAGTCAAGCGGGCCTCAGGAAGCATCACTACAAAGAAAGCTAGTAGAGGTGATGGAATTCCAGTTGAGCTATTTCAAATTCTGAAAGATGATGCTGTGAAAGTGCTGCACTCAATATGCCAGCAAATTTGGAAAACTAACAGTGGCCACAGGACTGGAAAAGGTCAGTTTTCACTCCCATCCCAAAGAAAGGCAATGCCAAAGAATGATCAAACTATCAATTGCACTCATCTCACATGCTAGTAAAGTTATGCTTAAAATTCTCCAAGCCAGGCTTCAGCAATACATGAACTGTGAACTTCCAGATGTTCAAGCTGGTTTTAGAAATGGCTGAAGAACCAGAAATCAAAATGACAACATCCGCTGGATCATCAAAAACTAAAGAGTTCCAAAAAACACCTATTTCTATTTTATTGACTATGCCAAAGCCTTTGACTGTGTGGATCACAATAAACTGTGGAAAATTCTGAAAGAGATGGGGATACAAGACCACCTGACCTGCCTCTTGAGAAACCTGTATGCAGGTCATGAAGCAACAGCTAGAACTGGACATGGAACAACAGACTGGTTCCAAATAGGAAAAGGAGTACGTCAAGGCTGTATATTGTCACCCTGCTTATTTAAATTATATGCAGAGTACATCATGAGAAACTCTGGGCTTGATGAAGCACAAGCTGAAATTAAGATTGTGGGAGAAATATCAATAACCTCAGATATGCAGATGACACCACCCTTATGGCAGAAACTGAAGAAGAACTAAAGAGCCTTTTGATGAAAGTGAACAAGGAGAGTGAAAAAGTTGGTTTAAAGTTCAACATTCAGAAAACTAAGATCATGGCCTCCAATCCCATCACTTCATGGGAAATAGATGGGGAAACAGTGGAAACAGTGTCAGACTTTATTTTTGGGGTCTGCAAAATCACTGCAGATGGTGATTGCATCCATGAAATTAAAATTGCTTACTCCTTGGAAGGAAAGTTATGACCAACCTAGATAGCATATTCAAAAGCAGAAACATTATCTTGTCAACAAAGGCCCTTTTAGTCAAGGCTATGGTTTTTCTAGTGGTCATGTATGGATGTGAAAGTTGGACTATAAAGAAAGCTGAGCACCGAAGAAGTGATGTTTTTGAACTGTGGTGTTGGAGAAGACTCTTGAGAGTCCCTTGCACTGCAAGGAGATCCAACTAGTCCATCCTAAAAGAAATCAGTCCTGGGTGTTCATTTGAAGGACAGATGTTGAAGCTGAAACTCCAATACTTTTGCCATCTGATGTGAAGAGCTGACTCATTTGAAAAGACCCTGATTCTGGGAAAGATTAAGGGCAGGAGGAGAAAGGGACGACAGAAGATTAGATGATTGGTTGGCATCACCGACTCAATGGACATGGGTTTGGGTGGACTCGGGAGTTGGTACTGTATAGGGAGGCCTGGTGTGCTGCAGTTCATGGGGTCACAGAGTCAGACACGACTGAGCGACTGAACTGAACTGAACTGAACTGAATACCATCTTATTATAAATTGTATAGAATAGAATTATATTTAAGACCTCCTCTCTCTCTCAAAGAGTTGATAACTGTTTTGCCAGTAAAAGAGACTCCTACTAAGCACTGCAGGATAAGATGTTGCAAACAATGACTGTAGGAATCCAATAAATGAGTCCTGGGAAAGAGTGTCTCCTTTTATAAAATAGCAGATATGTAACTAAACATCACAGATTTCCCAACTGTGTGTAGTTACAGAACATCTACCCATCACATTAGACTTTGATAAATAAAGAAAATTTTCTCCATTTTAAGGATATTATTGGCCATTGCAGTTTCTTCAATGAACACACACATTTTTTTTTTTTTAATGTCCTCACTGTACACGAAAGGAAATACCAGGAGTTGCTAGTACTTACTTTAAAGGTCATTACTTTAAAATATATGAGGTTACATCAGAAAACCTTTAGGAAAGATATCATTTGTCAATAAATTAGAATGTTAAAAACTACTATAAATTATTTAGAAAAAGACAATTTAATAGGAAATAAATGTTAAAAGACTCAAGGGATTCCTCATGTAAAGTGACATTCAAATAACCAATAATCATGAAAAAGTGTTCCACACTACGTCATTGAAGAAACAAGAATATACAAACCAAAACAGTTGAAACTATAGAGATTTCCAGTAGCAAGTTGTAATTAGAATGTAGATCAGTTGTAACAGTCAACAGTCATAGATGGTGAGGGTTTTAAAATATAACCTTTTTTGAACCCTTATTATCAAGAGAGTGGGAGAGTATGAGATGGTTAGATAGCATCACCAACTTAATGGACATGAATCTAGCAAACTCTGAGAGATAGTAAAGGACAGAGGAGCCTGGCATGCTGCAGTCCATGGGTTTGCAGAGTCAGACATGATTTAGCTACTGAAAAACAATTATCTATTCAATTTAAACATGCGTATGCCCTCTGAAATATACACAACAGAAATTATGCATATGTTCCAAAGCAGAAGAATGTCCCAAATAAAATAATTGTTCTGAATAGCCACCAGTTAAAAGCAATCTTTATGTCTCTTTTAGTTTGCCCCTCATGTTGTAATAGTAAAATAACATAGGCTGGGTATCATTTAAATTGTTTAAAACTAAAATTCAATTTCTCAGAGTTGTGGAAGCAAGATAGTCCAGGATCAGTGTTTTCAAAGGATTTGGTTTCTGATGAGACTTTTCCTGGCTTGCATGTGGCTCTTTTTGTGCTGTGTTCTCACTTGGCAGATAGAGTAACAGACAGAGACAGAAATATCTCCCTCTTATAAGGTGACAGTCCTATCAGATTAAGGGTGCTACCCTTAACGACTTCACTTAACCTTGATTACCTCCTAAGATCCTATCTTCAGAAACAGTCACACTGAAGGTTAGGGCTTCAGTATATGATGGGAGCATACTCCAGTATATAGTATGTATATCACCATCAAAATATGAGTAAATAAATCTTTATATATTCATTCACAGGATTAATATGCATCAACAAAAATGAAGGAATTGCTGCTATATACAGCAGCTTGGACTTTACAAATAAATAAAAGCTAGTAAAAAAGCAGTGCAACCAAAAAAAAAAAAATAGATGGTGCAATTTCATGTTTAAGAAAGGCAAAAATATTTAATCTAATGTATGGAGTTAGAAGTCAGAAAAGTGATTACCTTCAGTAGGACAGGACAGACTTTAGAGCAGAGCACAGAGCATTTTAGAGAGCTAGTGATAAGGCTCCATTTCTAACTTTGGTGGTGATTACACAGTTATATTCATTTGTGATAATCAGGCTGTGCAAATCAGGTTTGTGAACTTCCCTGTTTTGTATTTTGTACTCTTTTGTTGAATATGATGGCTACTCCATTTCTTCTAAGGGTTTCTTGTTCACAGTAGTAGATATAATGGTGTTCTGAGTTAAATTCACCCATTCCAGGCCATTTTAGTTTGCTGATTCCTAAAATGTCAGTATTCACTCTTGGCATCTCCTGTTTGATCACTTCCAAGTTGCCTTGATCCTTGGACCTAACATTCCAGGTTCCTGTGCAATATTACTCTTTACAGCATTGACCAGTAAAGCTGAAGACGCTGAAGTCAAATGGTTCTATGAAGACCTATAAAACCTTCTAGAACTAACACCAAAAAAGATGTCCCCTTCATTATAGGGGTCTAGACTGCAAAAGTAGGAAGTCAAGAGCTACCTGGAGTAAGGCAAATTTGGCCTTGTAGTACAAAACAAAGCAGGTCAAAGGCTAACAGAGTTTTGCCAAGAGGACACACTGGTCATAGACAGCAGCCTCTTCCAACGACACAAGAGAAGACTCTACACGTGGACGTCACCAGATGGCCAACACCGAAATCAGATTGATTGCATTCTTTGCAGCCAAAGATGGAGAAACTCTATATAGTCAGCAAAAACAAGACTGGGAGCTGACTGTGGCTCAGATCATGAACTCCTTATTGCCAAGTTCAGACTGAAACTGAAAAAAATAGGAAAAACCACTAGACCATGCAGGTATGACCTAAATCAAATCCCTTATGATTATACAATGGAAGTGACTAAGAGATTCAAGGGATTAGATCTGATAGACTGCCTGAAGACCTGTGGAGAGAGGTTCGTGACATTGTACAGGAGGTGATAATCAAGACTATCCCCAAGAAAAAGAAATGCAAAAAGGCAAAACGATTGCTGAAGAGGCCTTATAAATAGCTGAAAAAAGGAGAGAAGCTAAAGGCAAAAGAGAAAATGAAAGATATACCCATTTGAATATAGAGTTCCAAAAATAGCAAGGAGAGCTAAGAAAGCTTTCCTTAGTAATCAATGCAAAGAAATAGAGGAAAACAATAGAATGGGAAAGACTAAAGATGTCTTCAAGAAAATTAGAGATCCCAAGGGAATATTTCATGCAAACATGAGCACAATAAAGGACAGAAATGGTATGAATCTAACAAAAGAAGAAGATATTAAGAAGAGCAGGCAAAAATACACAGAAGAACTATACAAAAATGATCTTCATGACCTAGATAACCACGATGGTGTGATCACTCACCTAGAGCCAGACATCCTGGATGTGAAGTCAAGTGGGCCTTAGGAAGAATCGCTAAGAAAAAAGCTAGTGGAGTTGGTGGAATTCCAGTTGAGCAATTTCAAATACTAAAAGAGGAGGCTGTGAAAGTGCTGCACTCAACATGCCAGCAAATCTGGAAAACTCAACAGTGGTCTCAGGACTGGAAAATATCAATTTAATTCCAATCCCAAAGAAAAGGAATGCCAAAGAATGTTCAAACTAACACACAATTGCACTCATCTCACATGCAATCAAAGTAATGCTCAAAATTCTCCAAGCCAGGCTTCAACAGTACATGAACAGTGAACTTCCAGATGTTCAAGCTGAATTTAGAAAAGGCAGGGGAACCAGAGATCAAATTGCCAACATCTGCTGGTTCATCAGAAAAGCAAGAGTTCCCGGAAAACATCTACTTCTGCTTTATTGACTATGCCAAAGCCTTTGACTCTGTGGATCACAACAAACAGTGGAAAATTCTTAAAGAGATGGGAATACCAGACCACCTGACCTGCCTCCTGAGAAACCTGTAGGCAGGTCAAGAAAAAACAGTTAGAACTGGACATGGAACAATAGACTGGTTCCAAAACAGTAAGGAGTACGTCAAGGCTGTGTATTGTCACCCTGTTTATTTAACTTTTATGCAGAGTATATCATGCAAAATGCTGGTCTGGGTGAAGCACAAGCTGGAATCAAGATTGCTGGGGGAAATACCAATAACTTCGAATGACACTACACTTATGGCATAAAGCAAAGAAGAACTAAAGGCCACTTGACGAAAGTGAAAGAGGAAAGTGAAAAAGTTGGCTTAAAGCTCAACATTCAGAAAACTAAGATCATGGCATCCATTCCCATCACTTCATGACAAATAGATGGGGAAACAATGGATACAGTGAGAGAATTTATTTTGGGGGGCTCCAAAATCACTGAAGATTGTAACTGCAGCCATGAAATTAAAAGATGCTTGCTCCTTGAAATAAAAGTTATGATCAACTTAGACAGCATATTAAAAAGCAGAGACATTACTTTGAACAAAGGTCTGTCTAGTCAAGGCTATGGTTTTTCCAGTAGTCATGTATGGGTGTAAGAGTTGGACTTTAAAGAAAGCTGAGTGCTGAAGAATTGATGCTTTTGAACTGTGGTGTTGGAGAAGGCTCTTGAGAGTCCCTTGGACTGCAAGGAGATCCAACCAGTCCATCCTAAAGGAAATCAGTCCTGAATATTCATTTGAAGGATGAATGCTGAAGCTGAAACTCCAATATTTTGGGCCCCTGATGAAAAGAACTGACTCATTTGAAAAGACCCAGATGCTGGGAAATATTGAAAGCAGGAGGAGAAGGGGATGACAGAGGATGAGATGGTTGGATGGCATCACAGACTCAATGGACTAGAGTTTGAGTAAACTCAGGGAGTTTGTGATGAACAGGGAAGTCTGGTGTGCTGCAGTCCATTCAGTCGCAAAGAGTTGGACATGACTGAGCGACTGAAAGGAACTAATATGTTTTGCATATTCTTTCAAGAAAAACTTTAAAAAATATATTTTAAAAGACTTTTAATGGCCCTTCATAGGCTTTACTTTTTATCTACTCTAAAAAATGAAATAGTTTTTAGGTCATTATCTATAACATGAAAATTTAGCAACCCCTTTTAATAATGCATGGTTGCTGGTTCCATTTACTTTACCATCAATAAAAAGACATGTATTTTCCTTCAAGGCAGTGTATACGTGTTATAAAATATCCAAGTTTTTCAAATCTACATTTTATGACAAAAACACTTATAGTTGAAAAAATTTAAGATTTCTTTCACTTTACTGTCTTCATTACATAATGGGAAAAAATAAAAGCCTCTTGACATTTATGTTATTTCTGATAATGAAAATAAAGCTAATATGTATGTAACCATTAACATATATTTTGGCATTGTCCATATTAATATAATCATTAAATAAATTAAGACAGTTACCTGTTATAACTGTAGGTTACTTTGAAATATTCTGATTAAACACACAATTTAACTCCCACTAGATTATGATACTTAACATTTTATATTTTCTGTCTTCTTATAACATTTCAGGTTACTGAATTATTTTTGGAGTAAAGTCTCTTAATAGTTTAATTAGCAAAATAATACATACTTTCTCATCACTACATCAATGTAATAGGAAAGAGATGAAAGAAATACTATGAATATTTCATCCCAAATCACATATTCTTTGAAGCCCATCCTCAGTTCCATAGTTTTAAACGGAGTCTTTCCTTTCTGGTCTTGAAACTTTTCAGGATCCGCTACAACATCCTATTTCTGTGATGCCCTCTACCCATAATTGCTTTCACATATTTGATTGAACATTGATTGAATTTTATCTTCTCTTTCAGAATGACCTCATTTCTCTGATAATTTCTGTGTTAAAAAATCTTTTTAAGCATCTGGCATATTTGCGTTGATGTTGAATTCTGCATTAATAAGTGTACTGCTGACCAAGATGCTATAAACACAAGCTCCTTAAAGTGAGGTCATGAATTGTTAGAGAGACAAAAGAAAACAAATATTCAGAGTGAAGACTGAACTCCATATCTCTTCTCTTCATTTAATACATGCTGCGCTTTAAAGTGGAAATTTAACATGGCCCTTTATTATTCCTTAAGTATATAATGGACATATGATTTGTGCATATTTGGTTATATATATAAAGAAATAATTTTTAATGTGAATAGAATGCAAGATTTCTAATTTAAAGAAAATAGATATGCAACAAGTAACAAAGGTTTACTGTATAGTACAGACAACTGTAGTCAATATATTACAATAACCTATAATGGAAAATAATCTTAAAAATAATATATGTGTTTATGTATAACTGAATCACCTTGCTGTGCACCTGAAACACAGTAAGCAAACTATACTTCAATAAAATATATATATTAAGAAAAAAAAAAGAAGAACCCTTATCTTTTCCATGACATTATTTTAACCTTGAAATATCTCATGTGTGTGTGTGTGCTCAGTTGCTCAGCTGTCTCAGACTCTTTGCAACCCTATGGTCTGTAGCCCAAAAGGCTCCTCTGTCCGTGGGATTTTCCAGGCAAGAATACTGGAGTGGGTTGCCATTTCCTCCTCCAGAGGATATTCCCAACCCAGGATGGAACCCACATCTCCTGTGTCTCCTGCATTGGCAGGTGGGATCTTTACAACTGAGCTTGGGAAGCCTGAACCATCCCACAGTTGCCCTTAAATGTGTCTGAATGCTACATAAAACTAAAGAAGTCAAGACTGTTGGAAAAAGATGGATGAACATACTTCAAATGCAGAGTTAAATATGTTCTTTAAAAATACTTCATCAGTGTCTGTCATTTTCTGTTTTTATGTAGTGCATTGTATAAGTACTAGAAAATCTTACTATAGGCGTAGAATCTTACATCTTCAGGAAATTGAACACTGAATTTTCATAGTAAGTTGACATCAAAACCTTTAACACATGTAATGTGATACACGGGGAACATTTACTGTTCAATAGCCCTCAAAACTTTTACTTCCATTTGAATGGTAAGCCATAATGTAAAAATCTCACTGTGGCCTGACATCAGTTTCCAGAGTCCCCTGTGAATATAGTGTTTGAAACTTCGTAGCTGAAATGGGACTGCATATTCCATGAAGGTAAGCAGGTGAAACAGATGGTCAGAAAAGTGACTCCTTATTTATAAGAAGATCTAAAACACAGACATTAAAGTCCCTGTGGATTTGTTTTTTTGTTTTTGTTTTTAAGAAAATCATATCTTTTTAGAAGAGCAGAACTATTGTTTTTGGTTGCTGGAGAGACCAGAAAAGTTCAGATGAATCATGACTGAATCATTATCAAATCTGAACTCATTATTATCTTCTTCAGCTGCACAACATCACCCACCACTCCTCTGTCCTTCCTGGCAAATCACCACTGCCTTCCTCTCCATTTTTCTCTCTTCAGGCCAGAAAGGAATTGGAACTGTTACTTACAGACACACCTCTCCCTCCTCACTCATATTCACTTCTTCTTACTTTAATTCTCACTTTCTGTCTCAAAAGCCGTCTCATTTCTACAATGTAATCATTGGTGGCATCATTCAGACCCTTTTCATTTTTAAATTGCAGTAAAGTTAATTTACAGTATTATATAATTTATAGCTGTATAATACAGTGATTCAGTTTTTTAAGGTTTTAACCCACATATACTGTTCATGGGGTTCTCAAGGCAAGAACATTGAAGTGGATTGCCGTTCTCTTCTCCAGTGGACTGCGTTTTCTCAGGCCTTCAGCTGTTCAGTGTAGCCGGATTATATGTCTGGCATCCTGGTTGTTCCACTGCTGATCCTCATTGAACCTATAAAAGTTCACTGTCTGTTGGGTGTCAGGCAATTGGGTGTCAAGGAAAAGGCCTCTTGAAGGGCCTGGGAGTGGGTCCAGGGAAGGCTGGAGTGAATGTTGGAAGTATACAAGGAAAACCACAGTGGTGTGGTCACTCACATAGAGCCAGACATTTTGGAGTGTGAAGTCAAGTGAGCCTTAGGAAGCATTATGACAAACAAAGCTAGTGGAGGTGATGGAATTCCATTTGAGCTATTTCAAATCCTTAAAGATGATTCTGTTAACATGCTGCACTCATCAGTTCAGTTCAGTTCAGTCGCTTAGTCGTGTCCAACTCTTTATGACCCCATGAATTGCAGCACGCCAGGCCTCCCTGTCCATCACCAACTCCTGGAGTTCATTCAGACTCAAGTCCATCGAGTCAGTGATGCCATCCAGCCATCTCATCCTCTGTTGTCCCCTTCTCCTCCTGCCCCCAATCCCTCCCAGCATCAGAGTCTTTTCCAATGAGTCAACTCTTCGCATGAGATGGCCAAACTACTGGAATTTCAGCTTTAGCATCATTCCTTCGAAAGAAATCCCAGGGCTGATCTCCTTCAGAATGGACTGGTTGGATCTTCTTGTAGTCCAAGGGACTCTCAAGAGTCTTCTCCAACACCACAGTTCAAAAGCATCAATTCTTCAGCGCTCAGCCTTCTTCACAGTCCAACTCTCACATCCATGCATGACCACAGGAAAAACCATAGCCTCGACTATATGGACCTTTGTTGGCAAAGCAATGTCTCTGCTTTTGAATATGCTATCTAGGTTGGTCATAACTTTTCTTCCAAGGAGTAAGCGTCTTTTAATTTCATGGCTGCAGTCACCATCTGCAGTGAGTTTGGAGCCCCCCGAAAATAAAGTCTGACACTGTTTCCCCTGTTTCCCCATCTATTTCCCATGAAGTGATGGGACTGAATGCCATGATCTTCGTTTTCTGAATGTTGAGCTTTAAGCCAGCTTTTTTCACTCTGCACTTTCACTTTCATCAAGAGGCTTTTTAGTTCCTCTTCACTTTCAGCCATAAGGGTGGTGTTATTTGCATATCTGAGGTTATTGATGTTTCTCCGGGTAATCTTGATTCCAGCTTGTGTTTCTTCCAGTCCAGTGTTTCTCATGATGTACTCTGCATATAAGTTAAATAAGCAGGGTGACAATATTCAGCCTTGACGTACTCCTTTTCCTATTTGGAACCTGCCTGTTGTTCCATGACTAGTTCTAACTGTTGCTTCCTGACCTGCATACAGATTTCTCAAGAGGCAGGTTAGGTGGTCTGATATTCCCATCTCTTTCAGAATTTTCCACAGTTTACTGTGACCCACACAGTCAAATGCTTTGGCATAGCTAATAAAGCAGAAATAGATATTTTTGTGGAACTCTCTTGCTTTTTCAATGATCCAGTGGATGTTGGCAATTTGATCTCTGGTTCCTCTGCCTTTTCTAAAACCAGCTTGAACATCAGGAAGTTCACTCATAGTACCAGCAAATTTGGAAAACTCAGCAGTGGCCACAGGACTGGAAAAGGTCAATTTTCATTCAAATCCCAAAGAAAGGCAATGCCAAAAAGTGTTCAAATTACTGTACAATTGCTCTTACTTCACATGCTAGCAAGATTATGCTTAAAATCCTTCAAGTGAGGCTTCAGCAGTATGTGAACTGAGAACTTCACAGTTGTACAAGCTGGATTTAGAAGAGCCAGAGATCAATATTTCAACATATACTGGATCATAGAATACACAAGGGAATTAAAAAAATAAAATCTACTTCTGCTTCACTGACTACACTAAAGCCTTAACTCACAAGCTGGAATCAAAATTGTCAGCACAAATATCCACAACCTCAGATATGCAGATGATACCACTTTAATGGCAGAAAGCAAAGAAGAACTAAAGAGCCTCTTGATGAAGGTGAAAGAGGAGAGTGAAAAAGCTCACTTAAAACTCGATATTCAAAAAATTAAGATCATAGCATTAAGTCCTATCACTTAATGGCAAATAGATGGGGTAAAAGTGGAAGTGGTGTTAGATTTCATTTTCTTGGGTTCCAAAATCAATGCAGATGGTGACTACAGCCACAAAATTAAGAATTGCTCCTTGGAAGAAAAGCTATGACAAATCTCAATAGTGTATTAAAAAGCAGAGACATCACATTGTGTAAATGTATCAAATCTTCTGTATCCGTTCATCTGTTGATGGATACCTAGGTTGCTTTCATATAGTGACACTCATTAATAATGCTTTTATGAAAGTTGCTTGAAGTGCATGATTTTGTTTTGTTGGATATACACCTAGGAGTTAAATTACTCTAATATTTTTATTTTTTTGAGAAATCCCCATGCTGTTTTTCCAGAGTAGCTACATCAACTTACATTCCCACCAACAGTGTATGAGGGTTCTCTTTTCTCCATACCCTTGATAATATTTATTATTTTTGTTCTTTTTGATGATAGCCATTTGACAGGTGTGAGCTGACAGCTCATTGTGGTTTGATTTGAATTTCCCTAAAGATTAGCAATGGTGAACATCTTTTCATGTGCCTGTTGGCCTTCTGCATTTTCTCTTTGGAAAAATATCTATTCAGGTCTTTGGTCCATGTTTTAGTTGGGCTGTTTGCATGTTTTTTGATTTTTAGTTGTATGAGTCATTTAAGTATTTTGGATTTTATCCCCTTATTGGTCATATGGCTTTCAAATATTTCCTGCCATTAAGTAAGCTGACTTTTCATTTTGTCAAAAGTTTCCTTTGCTGTGCAAAAGCTTTTAGGTTTAATTAAGTCCCATTGGTTTATTTTTGCTTATATTTCTTTTGCTTTTGGAGATAGTATAACCAGGAAGGGTTAATTTTGACTCCATGCTGGATCTATTTCTATGACTTTAACCCTTGTTTTCTCTGTTTTTGCTATTATAATCATACATAGTGGCCTGACTCAGAGAAGCCTGCCCCCTCTACCTGAAGTTTAAAACTAAAGTGACTTTGTGTAGCTCACAGGGAGATAATTTGACCCTGCCTCCCTGTGAATAACTGTAAAAAAAGAGAAGGAATTACTACATCCCCCTGCCAGAGGCTTGCTGTTCTAGAAGGTATTTGCAAGAATTAAACAGTCTTTTTATTTTGCTTCTTCACCTGTCTTAATCTTTGATCCATACAAAAAAAGAAGACATCCAGGCCCCCAAAAGACAGTTATTTTGAGGCATTAGTTTATCATCTTCTAGGTCAGCTGTCTTGCCAAATAAAGTTCTCTTCCTTGCCTTAATACTTTGCCCCTTGAATTAATTGGCCTTTCCTACAGTGAGAAGAGTGAGCTTGGGCTCAGTATCAATAGGTCAAAGGAAATATTAATACAATTTAAATTAAAGTGTGTTCTGCTTATGTTCACCTCTAGGAGTTTCATGGTCTGACATTTAGGATTTTGTTGTTGTTGTTTACATTAAATTATTATTATTTATTTTACTTTACAATATTGTATTGGTTTTGCCGTACATCAACATGAATCTGCCACGGGTGTACATGTGTTCCCAATGCTGAACCCCCTCCCACCTCCCTCCCCATACCATCCATCTGGGTCATCCCAGTGCACCAGCCCCAAGCATCCTGTATCCTGCATCGAACCTAGACTGGCGATTCATTTCTTATATGATATTATACATGTTTCAATGCCATTCTCTCAAATCATCCCACCCTCTCCCTCTCCCACAGAGTCCAAAAGACTGTTCAATACATCTGTGTCTCTTTTGCTTTCTCACATACAGGGTTATCGTTACCATCTTTCTAAATTCCATATATATGTGTTAGCATAGTGTATTGGTGTTTTAATTTCTGGCTTTCTTCAGTCTGTATAATCAGTTCCAGTTTCATCCATCTCATTAGAACTGATTCAAATGTATTCTTTTTAATGATTGAGTAATACTCCAATGTGTATATGTACCACAGCTTTCTTATCCATTCATCTGCTGATGGGGATCTAGGTTGCTTCCATGTCCTGGCTATTATAAGCAGTGCTGTGATGCACATTGGGGTACATGTGTCTCTTTCAACTCTGGTTTCCTTGGTGAGACATTTAGGATTTTAATCCATTTAGAACTTATTATCATTCCTTTTTAAGACCTTTTCAATAGGTAGCTGGTCTTCATACCAGCTTTCTAGGTTTTCTTCTCTTCAGAAAATCTATAGTGCCACTTCCAAACTCTCATTCTTAAATGCATCTTGTGTATGTTACTGAAATGTTTAACATGTTTCAATGACATTTGATCACCGACTATAAAATCTAAGTTTTCTTAGATAACCCTGTTTTTTTATGTTCCTCTATTATCTTATATAATTTTCAAAGGGCTACTACTGCTTCTTCATGTGTGGCCTTGATTTCTAATTATCAATAACTCCATGTTATTCTCTGAGTATATCATACCTTTAATTCTATGGATAACTTATGTTGAGTCTGTAATATTAGATTAAGCCAGTTTCAATTTGAAGAAACAAACCATTTTAGTTATCTTAAAGAGACATAATACAGGAAAGTAAGTGTTTACACTATCATTGGGAGTGCTAAAGAAGATTTTAGGCCAGGCCTTCACAAGTGTCCATCTCTCTCTCCTGATTGCACTACTCTATTTGATATACTCAAATTTTATCTTTTAAGAGTCATGTGAAGCATCAGCCCTGCTCTGAATTCCTCAGGGCTACTTGGACACACTAACTTTCTGTCACATTCTGTATATATCTTCATTATGATAATTCACATAAATTATTGCAGTATTATATTCACTTCTTCACTTAGACCTTAGTCATCATCAAGGCTTAAATACGAGCCTCTGTGAAGGCACATACTGTTTTGTTTCCAACTAAACATGTAAACATGTAAGGCCTAGATGAGTACCTGAAAGAAAATAGGATTTATAAAAATATGCTACATGCTTATTAAGGGATCTCCAAGCTGTTCTCCATAGTGGCTGTGTCAATTTACGTTCCCAACAGTGTAGGAGAGTTCCCTTATCTCCACATCCTCCCCAACAGTTATTGTTTGTAGATTTTTGATGATGGCCATTCTAATGGGTGTGATGTAATACCTCAAGGTAGTTCTGGTTTGCATTTCTCTAATAATTAGTGATGTTGAACATTTTTTCGTGTTCCTCTTGGCCATCTGTATGCCTTCTTTGGAGAAATGTCTGTTTAGAACTTTCAACCATTTTTTGATTGGATTATTTGTTATTTTTGATATTGAGCTGCATTTGCTGTTTTTATAATTTAGAGACTAATCCCTTATTTTGGTCACTTTGTTTATAAATGTTTCCTCCCATTCTGTGGTTTTTGTTGTTGTCTTTATTTTGTTTGGTTGATGGTTTCCTTTTAAAAAACAAAAAAATAGAGCTACCTATGATCTAACAATCTCACTCCTGGGACTCAGAGATTGCCATCCTGAACCTACTTAAAAAACAGAAACTGAGCTACAGGTAAGAAAACAAACTATGGTTACCAACTGGGAAAGGAGAGTTATTGATAAATTGGGAGATTAATTCACACAGTATATAAAATAGATAAGTAAGAACCTAACATATAACACAGGGGACTCTATTTAATACTGTTTAACAACTTAGAGGGGAATAGAATGTGTGTGCGTGTGTGTGTGTGTGTGTGTGTGTGTGCTAAGTTGCTTCAGTCATGTCTGACTCTGCAATCCCATGGATGATAGCCCACCAGGCTCCTCTGTCTATGGGATTCTCCAGGCAAGATACTGGAATGGGTTGCTGTGCCTTCCTCCGGGGATCTTCCCAACTCAGGGACTGAGCCCACATCTCTTACATCTACCTTCATTTGCAGGCAGGCTCTTTACCACTAGCACCACCTGGGAAGCATATGTATATATATATGTAAGGCAAATATACTCCAATTTAAAAAATTAATTAAAAATATGAAGAAGAATATAAACCATACCAAAAAAAGAATAAATGAATTAAAACATATTGAATAAAAAAGTTGATTAAAAAATGTTAAATGCATATTGAAAGCAATAATATAATAAGTATGTGTAAAAGCCAAAGTCAGGAACTACTGGCTTTGTTACTACTCAATGCATGATAAAGAAAACATTTCATGTTTTATATACTGGACACTTGAATCTTTTTTTTTTTTTGAAAATGAGAAAAATTGTATTATAATACAAAAAACCCCAAAGACTACCACACTTGAAGGGTGCAAAATTGCTTGGTCAAACAATTTGAGTGTTAACTATATACGAGTCTAATCTTTAAGACTTCATAATGACCAAACTTTAATAAATGGAATTTGCTAGACAGTTGATTTCTTGGAAATATCACATTGAGTTTTTCTTGATTTACCATGCATATGTGGCACACAGTCTGATGTTGTTTGGCCTTACTCAGCCCCTATTTGGGGCTAAATATCCAATAGTTGGGACTTCCCCAGTGGTGCTAGTGGTAAAGAACCTGCCTGCCGATGCAGGAGATGAAAGAGATGTGGGCTTGATCCTGGGTTGGGAAGATCCTCTGGAGGAGGGCATGGCAGCTCACTCCAGCATTCATTTCTGGAGAATCCCATGGACAGAGGAGCCAGGTGGGATGAGCCAGTGAGGAGCCAGTTACAGCCCATAGGATCTCACAGAGTTGGACATGCCTGAAGTGATTTAGCATGCACACATGCATCTATTAGTTGAATAAAGGAATAAATTGAATAATGACTAAATTTAAAAAATATGTATTATTAAAAATTTAGTGAAGAGGAAGATGTTCGATGGCTAAAAGAAGATATTAACTATTTTTGTATTAGTATTTAAAGAATTAGTATGTCTGTTTTAATTTTTATCTCCATTTATTTTACTAGGCAGTGCATTTTCTTTTTTGTTTGAGACCAGTTACTTTATCTTTACATTTACTAACACACTAGAGAAAAGTTTGTGGGTTTGTAAATAAAATTTCAACAGGTTTTCCTCAGCCTTAGTGGGTATATTGAGAGACAGAGGGAGATCAGACTCGTGTGCTAATGGAAAGTGAAGTAAAGGAGGAAATATATCTTGCAAAGTCTGGTGACATAGATTTTTTCCATGTATTTGATAAACAAAAAATTATCACTAGATTATTTTTTAGCCAGTTGCAGTGTACAGACGATAAAACTTTAAATTGCTTTAGCCACGTCAAAGTCTCTCAGTTGTGTCTGACTCTCACTGACCCCATGGACTATACAGTCCATGAAATTCTCCAGGCCAGAATAAGGCACTGGGTAGCCTTTCCTTTCTCCAGGGAATCTTCCCAACCCAGGGATCAAATCCAGGTCTCCTGCATTGCAGGCCGATTCTTTAAGCCACAAGGGAAGCCTTAAATTATTTTAAAATGCCTCCGAATGAATTTTTGGTATATAAAATAATTCTGATCCCTTTTTGATACTATTCTGGAGCTGATTTTGAGAAAGTAACAGCTAAGTATGACGTACATAAGTTAATATATATTAACACCATGTTTGTAATGAATTGCATTAGAGTATTTAAAAGTTGAGAGTGCTAAATTAAAGTATGCTTGATCTTTATGTTTGAATACTAGTACTTTTGTTTGCTTCTCAGTATGGACCATATATTTAAATATAATAAACACTAGTACATACATGCACTTTCAAGGACTGGCTTAATAGGAAATAATTTCCTAACAGCTTCAGCGAAAGAGAGTTTTAAGCATGAAGTATTATACAGTTTTTTCTACTCTAAATTTCATGTTAGACACCCAAGTTGTTTCTAAGGGAAGTAAATTTTTCTTTTCTACGAGCAATTTTACTGAGTTTATCTTCATGACTTAGAAGACTTGCTTTCCTTGGGAGAAGAAAAAGAAAGAGCTTGCTCACACATTTTTCTCCTCTAACATTTAACAGCTCTAATTAGGATAATAATCTCTCTTTATGGGAATTGAAAAGAATAGGGGGACAATGCAACTCCAAAGAAGTATTATTAAAATGTCAGCCTCAAAAAAGCCATGTATTTTAAAGCACTCAGTTTCCTTGTCTCAGCATTACTTCCTCTTATCCATCTTACGAATAGAAGTGTCTTTTAGCTACTTATTTATATCTTTATAATAAAAGAAGTATACATTATCTATTGTGCTATTTTGTAGACTTATTATTTTAAATTAAAAGTTTTAATACAAGAAGAATGGATGACAGGTGACACGCCAAACATGATGACAGTGTTACATTGGTATAATATATTAACTTATTTTTTATTTTATATTATTTTTTGCAAACAGATTACAATGGAGAACTAAAAATGGAACATGTCAAGAACTAAAAAAAAAAATGTGCTCTTGAAGAGTCTAATATAGGCATGCGTCACAAATGTAAAACTTAATGTCCTGTATAATAAAATATTGTGGCAGGAAGCTATTGTAGTTGTTATATAGTTAAGCCGTTATAGAATCAGATTTGGGAAAATTTTATATAGTTGGGGAGAAAAAGAATATCTGACAGGAAGAAAGCTTTCTGAATGGAGAGGAGAATATGTAACATTCTCCAAATATTCAAATGAAAGTGAAGAAAAAAATTGAGATCCACACTTGATAAAGAAGAGAGAAGCACTGAGAAGTTTCATGAATAACACTGGTTTGAAGTAATCAGGTAAAGATATATTGCCTGTACAGGTGAGACTATCAGATATGTAGAAATTTGTCTTAATAATTTAATCAGTCATGAACATATTCTTTATATTAGTATATTTTTTATCAATACAATGGGGAAAATGTTAGAAATAATAAAGAAAGACTTTGTTTATCAGAAAATATGGACCATGAAGAAAATATTTTCACTAAGCACCAGGAAGGGTTTCATCATTTTGTTAAAGAAAATGATCTCCTCACAGCTCATAAAATATATCTGCTTGGCTCTAACTAATTATGATATGAAATGAAGAAAGTAAGTTTAGTTAAAAGAAAATAGTGAATTGAGCTTTGTTAAATCCCAAAGTAAATATAAAGTTAGTATCTATTTGTTCTTTTTAGAATACGCCATTTGTTTTTGTTCAGTCATTCAAAAAATTCAATCAAGTGTGTTAAATGTCATCTGATTATTGATATTTTTAAAATGTTTTTCTATCCCAGTGAATTGAAGAGCAAGCTATCTAAATTATTTTTTGCATCAGAAATCTGCAATGATTACTGTGTTACAGTCAGAAAAGATTATATTATGTACAATATTATATGACTACAAAGAAATATCTCAGAGCTACTGCAGTTAAGAGAAAGTTAATACATTCCAGATTCTCAAGAATTCTCAGACTATGTACTCATTATTCATATTATGCTGTATTATATTATGTTGTCTTATGCTGTATTTTCTTGGATTCACAAGTATCTGAAAATATATTTTGACAAATTAAGAACTACTTTATAAGACTTGTTTAACAATAAAAGATGAAGCATGATGTTGTTATTTAGTTGCTAAATTGTGTCCAACTCATTTTCAACCCCGTGGGCTATAACTCGCCAGGCTCGTTTGACCATGCGATTTCCCAGGCAAGAAGACTGGAGTGGGTTGCTGTTTTTTTTCTCCAGGGGATCTTCTCCACTCAGGGATTGAACCCTCGACAGAAGATGAGATGGTTGGACGGCATCATGGACTGGATGGACACGAGTTTGAAGAAGCTCCAGGAGATGTTGCTGGACAGGGAAGTCTGACATGCTGCAGACAGACGGTCGCAAAGAGTCCGACAGAAATTGAACTGAACTGAACTGAACTCCTGCTCTGGCAGGTGGATTCCTTACCACTGAGTCACCAAAGAAATACATGATAAAGCATACTTTTAGCTATTTATGAAATTCTCCCTTTAATAGTGCATAGCTCTAGGGTACATATGAATCTGTAATGCTAAAATCAGCAGAATATAAAAAAAAACAACATAAAACAACAACAACAACAAACTATATTTGAAAGATGAATGATTCTTGAAGAGTCAAGCTTTTTTCAACTTCGGTTGTTGGAGACACTTATAAAACTAATTGGATGATTTGGGAGAATGGCACTGAAACATGTATACTATCATGTAAGAAACGAATCGTCAGTCTATGTTCGATGCAGGATACAGGATGCTTGGGGCTGGTGCACAGCGATGACCCAGAGAGATGTTATGGGGAAGGAGGTGGGAGGCGGGTTCATGTTTGGGAACGCATGTACACCCGTGGTGGATTCATGTCAATGTATGGCAAAACCAATACAGTATTGTAAAGTAAAATAAAGTAAAAATAAAAATAATTTAAAAAAAACTAATTGGAAAGTAACTAAGTAAAAATCTTAAGATATTCTTCATGTCTTTAAGGCATGTCTTCATTCTTTGAGACAGCATCCTGTGAGTCTTCTCACAGAAAGTAAATTTAAATAAGTACATATTGGAAGAAACTAACAAATCAAATGAAACTAGTCAACCAAATCAGAATGTGTTACATATGGAATTTCACTTCCAATGAATAATTTACGTACTGTTTGCTAAATAGATAACCTCCTCTTTAATTGTTCCATTAATTAATATCCTTTTGTAGGACTTAATTGAATAACTTCCTTTAGGTAAGTCTGAATTGTTAGTTTTTAAGTAGCTTATTTTTTCCCCCTTTTCGGAACAAACGCACGTAATAACTGCACAAGAGGTACAAACGAACATGCACTGAGAAATAAGCCTCCCTTTCATTTACTTTAATTACCCAATTTGCCCACTGTGGGTAGGGGAAACAGTGTTATCATTTATGTCTTTTATCAAAGATATATTTTATACATAAACATATTTGGGGGTTCTTGTTGTTTTGTCTTGTCTTAAAACAAGTACTGGACTACAAAGCCTGCTATCCTGTACTTTATATAACTTTCAGAAAACTTTCATAACAACTTCTACAGAGAGGCTTCAAATATTTTAAAAATGTTTGAATAGTGAATATTTGACTATAACACCATTGTAGACATAAAATAATTGACCTAATAGATGAATTTGGCTCACTTACAAGTATATATTTCTAACTCTGTCAGTTTGATTTATGATTTATTTTTAATGAGGCATAATTTAAATATAAGAATGAACTGTTTGTAGACTATTTCAGTTACTATTGATGCATGCAAATCACTACAATCTTACTGTTAAACAACCATTTTGTTAAGTTCATAGACTGTGATTCAGGAATTTGGATTGGACATCTCTTTACATATAATATCACATCTGGGAAATTTCATTTGTTGGGACTAATTGCCAGCTGGGTAATGGAAACATCTTGAGATGTCCACATACATTTGGTGGTTGATGTGGACTGTTAGCTTAGACCTCACCTGGAACTGTGGACCAGAACAACACATGGTCTGCTGTGTGGCCTACATCCCATTTAGCACGATAGTCATAGGGAATGAAAATTTGTTTCATCTACACTACTTTTTTGTCTTAATTATGAAGTTAAATGGAATCACTGTTCACCAGTAGTCTTTTTGATGTAGCATTCTAATTTACCTTTTTAGCATTTTAGTTAGGGCTCTAGAAGTGGTTTTAAGAAGGTCTCAGCCAAGTTAAAGCCTACAGATCTCTCAATTCTATCCTGGAACCAAAGGTTAGCAGGGCATATGGAATTGCTGTCTAGTTCTTTTTTTCCTAGAGCACTTGGTAGTCATAAAAAATCCCGGTGATTTCATATATTGGATGTTTCTGTGGGGAAGTCAGAGACCATGCTGATAGTATGACATTTTATATAAATATCTGAAGATTTCTTTTTTATCCCCTTTTTATATGTGGGCGTTAATTATTTTGTCTGTTTTATTTATCCTAGAATATGTTTTCCCATTTCAGACTATAGATTCAAGCATTTCTTGAGCAATGGGAAGTTTTCTTATTGCATTTAAATCTATCAGGATGGATTTGTTTTAAAAAGAGACAGGAGTATGCATATTTTGGATGATGTTTGCCAGTCTTTTGTATCTATTGGTTTGTTTCCTAATCTTCTTTGATTTCCACCTTATTTTTTCACTTATCTTAATCTGACATCAACACCTTTTATTATTTAACAGTGCTTATCCCTTTTTTACAACTATCAGTCTTGCTTCAATTTCTAAATGAATTCATTTTTCCATTGTCAGTTCAGTTCAGTTCAGTCGCACAGTCATGTCAGTCTCTTTGCGACCCCATGAACAGCAGCACACCAGGCCTCCCTGCCCATCACCAACTCCCAGAGTTCACGCAGGCTCACGTCCATCGAGTCAGTGATGCCATCCAGCCATCTCATCCTCTGTCGTCCCCTTCTCCTCCTGCCCCCAATCCCTCCCAGCATCAGAGTCTTTTCCAATGAGTCAACTCTTCACATGAGGTGGCCAAAGTACCAGAGTTTCAGCTTTAGCATCATTCCTTCCAAAGAAATCCCAGGGCTGATCGCCTTCAGAATGGACTGGTTGGATCTCCTTGCAGTCCAAGGGACTCTCAAGAGTCTTCTCCAACACCACAGTTCAAAAGCATCAATCCTTCGGCGCTCAGCCTTCTTCACAGTGCAACTCTCACATCCATACATGACCATAGAAAAAATTATAGCCTTGACTAGATGGACCGTTGTTGGCAAAGTAATGTCTCTGCTTTTGAATATGCTGTCTAGGTTGGTCATAACTTTTCTTCCAAAGAGTAAGTGTTTTTTGATTTCATGGTTGCAGTCACCATCTGCAGTGATTTTGGAGCCCCCCAAAATAAAGTCTGAGACTGTTTCCACTGTTTCCCCATCTACTTCCCATGAAGTGATGGGACCGGATGCTGGCTTTTAATTTCCTTCTATTTTCTGGCTTGTAGTCTCCAAAATTCTTGAATCTACACTTTGAGATGGAGGTTCCTGTTTCCCTTTTGATGTCTAAATCAAAGGTTATGTCCCATGGTAGTGTTTTTACTAGGAAGTTTTCTTGGTCTGTTTTTCCTTCTTTCTTTCTCTCATTTCAATTTATGGAATTATCTTTGTGAAGACTCAGTGCTATTTCTTTTTAATTATTGTGTATTTTGAATGCAGTCTTTGCTGCCTGGAGCAGCTATTACAGGGTGTTCCTGTTAGGGTAGGGCCAGTTTCCATGCTTCATAATATCTGTTTCTTTTGGCACCAGGATTCAAGGATTTGTTGTTGTTTTAACTTCATTTTTCTTGTCCAGTTGAGTTTTGTTGCTGTTGTTGTTGTTGTTGTTGTTTTTGCTTTTCTTTTCCAATTTTTGGCTATGCCACATGGTGTGTGAGATCTTAGTTCCCTGACCAGGGATCGCCCCCTGCAGCGGAAGCATAGTCTTCATCACCAAACTGCCAGGGAAGTCCCAATAGATTTCTGAAAACATAAAAAATCCTTTAAAAGCAGCATTCATTTTCTTCTTCACTCTGGCTCACCAGAAGATTGTTTTATGGAAATACAGAATGTGTCTGTGGGTATCAGTAAAGTCTAACCTCTCCTTCTCCTCCTTGATGACAAACTGGATTCAGGAAAGTTCCTAATATAAATCCATATGCATTGTTTCCATTCTTTCTAAAAAGGTGGGACCTCTGCTTGAGAATTATGAATAGCTTCACTGTGAGATCTTTAGTCACAAGCATCCTCTTGGATCCTATCTGCTTCTCTGTTTATAGAAGTCTTTCCTCATGTATAGTTATTCAGACATATAAATATCTCTTAACATTATAAATGACAGAGTTTTTCCTTCAATTTCACATTTTTGCTTGAACCAACCAAGTCATTTGATGTCTCTGTCTCTTAATATTTTATCCTTTGTTAATGGACAAATGTTTGTAGTAATTTTTGTTACAAAGCTAGGTGTTTAATGCTTCCGCCTAGACAATATAAAAAGCTGAGACATTACTTTGCCAACAAAGGTCCATCTAGTCAAAGCTATGGTTTTTCCAGTAGTCATGTACAGAATATAAGAGCTGGATAATAAAAAAGGCTGAGCATGAAAGCACTGATGCCTTCAAACCCTGGTGCTGGAGAAGACTCTTGAGAGTCCCTTGGACAGGAAGGAGATCAAACCAGTCAATGCTAAAGGAAATAAACCATGAATATTCACAGGAAGGACTGATGCTGAAACTGAAGCTCCAATAGCTTGGTCACCTGCTGAGAAGAGGTGACTTATGGGAAAAGAAGACCCTGATGCTGGGAAAGATTGAAGGCAGGAGGAGAAGGGAACAGAACATTTCATCTCAACAGAAGATGAGATGGTTGGATGGCATCACTGACTCAATAGACATGAGTCTCAGCAAACTCTGGGAGACAGTGAAGGACAGGGAAGGAAGCCTGGTGAGCTGCAGTCCATGAGATTGCAAAGAGTTTGATATGACTGAGAGACTGAACAACAACGGCAGCTCAACATCATTTCCTATGCCAGGTCTTTCCTGACTCTCCTGTTGGGATCTTTTGTTGTGATAGAATTATCAGCACATTTTTAAACACATAAGTCCTTAGATTTATGATTATCATAGTAGGTATACATAATTTTACATGCCTGTCTTCCTTACAAATTCTTTGAAGACAAAGAAAATAGCTTATTTTTTCATCATCCAGTTAAAGCATAAGGAATAAAGTATAATACACACCTAACAAATATTTCTTGAACCATTGATGTATGACATCTAATTACCTATTGTATACATGAAAACACTGCTTAGATTTGTTATCCTTTGGAAATATTCTATACTTAATTATATTACATTGCTAATGATGCCCATTGGTAATGGAGTCTTTGATAAGTGGTTTTCATTTTTACCTGTATTATCAGTGAAGAATCATTACAAATCATTCAGTTATAAAAATCAGGCCAGGTCTCCAATGATATAATCATGAGCCTTTTCTGTTTTCTCCAGTGTACAGTTAGTTGTTTCTGTTTTGTCATGAAGATTTTTATATCAACATTCTTATTCAATAAATATTTATCAAAAAATATGAATTTCATTTTATTTTCAGTTCCTTCTGTGGAATACAAAAGATACTTTTAACACAGATCTTGTTCTCAAGAAACAAAAAGTGTGGTAAGATATAAGACTTACACTTCTTAAATTTTTTCCAGATTAAAATATATAATGCAACATAGAGACAAAATTACAAAGCACTTATCATTTAAACATTTTAATATAACTACAGCAAACATTTTATAATATTCCATCACAGATTTTTTCTCCCTATAGTAATATAGGAAAGAGTATTCGAGTAAATGATAGTACAGCTTTGGAGCTAACTGGAAGGTTTGCCTGTGAATAGTAACCTAATTCATATAAAACTTATAGTTCACATCTACAAAACTGGGAAAATATTACTACTATATAAACTAATTAGCACAATGTCTCAGACATAAAAAATATCCTAAAATATTTGTTGGTACCTCAGGTAGACTATAGTCTAGGATAGATGACAACAACTGTAGTTAATCATTCTGTTTTTCTTTTTCTTAATTTATTTTTAATTGGAGGATAATTGCTTTACAGTATTGTGTTGATTTCTGCCATACATCAACATGTATCAGTCGTAGGTACACTTATGTCCCCTCCCTCTTGAAGTTCTCTCCCGTATCCCACTCCATCCCACCCCACTGGCTTGTCACAGAGCCCTGGGCAATTATTCTCTTTGATAGATATTTTAAAATTTTCCAACTTTTTTGTTTCCTTGCCTTTTATTTGTTTTGTTTTGTTTACAATTAAAAAATACAACTATAAGTAATGCTCATGTGTACAGTTCCAAATATATTTATACAGCTATTTTTGTACTCTTAGAAACAGATTTTTGCTATAAAATTCTTGAAGAATAACTGGATTTTGATAGGGTTATCTCAATTATTTTGTTTTGTTTTGCCTTCAGACCCTGGATGATTGTTGAACTTCTGCTTATTCTCTCAGTCTTTTAGCCTGAGAATTAGTAAATTGTTGAAGAGAAAGTTGTTCCAAATATTGGACTAACCAATTTATAGTTCTATTTTCTTCAGTCTTATCCTCATAATCTTGTTCTCTTTGTGTTTTTCCAATGCCTACAAACAGTTTTCCCTATTTATTTATTTATTTTTAAAAATCTTTTCCAGTTGTTTTTAGATGGAGATTTGGTTTACAACAGGTGTGTTCAACATCAAGAAAATAGTTCATTTCTTGACAGGGTAAGCAAATCTAGTGTGATGATTATTTTCACCCAGTGCTCTAGAAAATGTATTCTATTATTTTTGAATGGCAGTGTTACTTGGAAGACTGCTGTTAATTTCATTATTTTTGGGTGAGAATGAAAGTGAAAGTGAAGTTGCTCAGATTTGTCCAGCTCTTTGCAACCCCATGGTCTGTAGCCTACCAGGTTCTTCCCTCCATGGGATTTTCCAGGCAAGAGTACTGGAGTGTGTTGCCATTTCCTTCTCTAATGTATCTCCGACCCAGGGATTGAACCCTGGGTCTCCCACATTGCAGGCAGACGCTTTACTGTCTGAGCCAGCAGGGAAGTCCTAGTGGCTCTTTGTTTTGTATGCACATCAATATTTTGTTTCTCCCTGCTTTTAAAATTGTTTTTTTCCAATAAAGTGTGGGTGTGCTGCATCTAACCATGAATTAAAAAAAAAAAAGCATCCATTTTCATATGTTGTGCTTCCTGACAATCATATTTCTGTATTAGTAAGGTTTTAGGCATTTGTTCCTCAAGTTTTGCTTTGCTTCAGTTGTCTCCAGACTTGTATTCTGGAACTATAATTAGACATATGTTCATTTTAGCCAGTATATATCTTAAATTATCTTTCATATATTTAACTTATTTTTCTCTTTTGGCTGACATTTCAAAAAATTATCTTCAGCTAGATATTTCTGTTCTTCAATTCATTCTACATTTGTGTTCTGTGTTATGAAACTCATTCATTTTGTATTTTGTTTCAGCAATCATGTTTCATTTGTGAAAATGTATTAGTTTATTTTAAGATTGTCTGATTATTAAAGAAAATATTTTACAGCATGCTGAAAGTTATGAATTCATTCAGTGTTTTCTTTCTCTTTTCAAACATATTAGTCCTATACGCAGCCACTACCAATTTTAATATTTGCAAAATATGGGGCTCTAAAGTGGTCATTATTATTACTGACAAAACTTTCATGTTGTACCTTCTTGGATAGTTATGGTTTTGATTGTCAATTCATATTTATTTGTGAGGTTTGTGACTGATTTTGCCAGATTCTGAGGATTCTATCAACCCTGAGTCACTTAGATCCCTTTAAAATTATGGCTTAATGAAGGCATCTGGGTTTTAACCCTTCTAGCCTGTCCAAGTCTTACAACCACTGCCAAACAATTGTAATTGGCATTGCTCTTAAAAAAGTCTTATTCCTACTGATTCTCTCACTGGTTCCAAGTTAGAGTTTCAGGGTCAGGTTTCTGGTAAAGTTTTTATTTCTTTCTTTGTTTTCTCTTTTTGAGTGTAGAGGGAAAAGAGTTAGCTGTAGTCTTTAAATCTTTGAAGATTGTTTTTAAATTTTTAAGTGCTAAAAAGTACATTAATAACATTTCAGTCTAGGCCTACTTGTTTTGAGAAACATCTCACTTTTCCTTATAAATCTTTTAAGCGTATTGATCTCCATACTAAAACATGCATTTCTCAAATAAGGACACCTAGCCATCATTTTGTATTCGCTATTTATCCTAGTGCTTCACTAAATATTCAATAAATGCCTTATTGATTAAAAAATAGCTATTATTTGATTTAGTTCTAAAGACTCTCGCTTTATAAAAGAACAAAATTAAAATTTGAGATTAATATATTGTTCATTGTTTCGCTCACCTGTCAAATGCATCTTAGTTTTTTAACCTCCATTTATCACATTAGAAGGTGTATGTCAAAGTACTGAAAGGATATATAAAACCAGACATAAATGCTGATGGAACTGTTGAGAAAGAGGGAAGATTCTAGCCCAAAGGAGTTTGTGAAACTCGGTTGAGAGTAGATGAGAAAGACTTTTCAGAATATCTGAGGAACATTGTATGTGAGTAGACGAGGAAAGGAGAAGCAGTGAGGATTGGCAATGTGATGGGAAGGGGGGAATATGACATGCACACTGGTCTGATAGAGATCGACAGTCACCTCTCTTACAAAAAAAAGGTGTTTTTTTTTCCTTAGTGAACTTTAAAAATAATTCGAAAAGATGTTACATGGAACGACATACCTTAAAGTTAAAGGTTAAATAAGAACAAAAAAATGGTGAGTGATAGTTAAGTGTGGGGAAAAAAAATGAAATATGTTGTGGGGAAATAAGTTTTCCCAAATATAAGTTCTTTCTATTTCAACCATTTACTATTTTGAACTATAGTTAAAGTCATGTCTAATTTAGGATCTAAACTGCAACTATTTAAAAGTTCTTCTCTGAGCGATTGCAAGACATAACTCAATAAAAATGAAAGATTAATTGTTCAGTGAGTATTATTGCCCTCAATGGTATCTCATACATAAAAAATCTATATTACTTATTTAATCCAAGAAGAAATTTTATTTCAGCTAAGAAATGAAGGGTGTACATCCAAGAGAGTTCATATTATTTTTAAAGAAGAAGTCATCTGATTTCTCAAACCATCAGTAAAATCATGACTAGACTCTATGCTCTGCTTCTCTTAATGATATAGTGACTGTTGACTTCTACTATAGTAAAAATGTTGTCTTTGATACTGAATACAATTAAAAGTACTCAAAAGCTTGAGCAAGCAATGAAATTTGAAGTAGAGAAAATACAATTTTTTAAAAATACTAGCATTAGAAAAGAGTTCTGCACTGAAAAAGAACCATTAGAAAATCTACCTTAATAGCCCAATATTAGTAGCATATGAACAGAAATATGTACTGTGTCTGAGCTGTACTTTAACCTGTGTGTAAGGAGAGATTAAATGTCAGATTGTAAATATATCTTTTGTTTTAAAAAAAGAAAACAGAAATCTAACACCCATTCTTAAAATTAAATCATGTGGGTAGTCTAACATCTGCCTCCTGCTGCTGCTGTCTACAGTTGTTAAAACTGTATTAATCAATCTGGAATTAATCTTGCACTTTATTTAATGCCTATATATATATGTGTGTGTGTGTGTGTGTGTGTGTGTGTGTATACACTTGTTATAGGATATGAAATCTCATTTTATGTCCTCTCCTCTGAAGTGATTTGTATGTAGAACAAAATCCAATTTAAACTCAGGGTCATTATGCTAACCTTTATGCAAGGTATTACTGGAGAATCATTTTTGAGACAACTATCCCAAGACCCTGATTAATGGATAAAAAAGTAGAACTGTATAACTACTTGAAGTCACCTCTTGTTCACTTTGTATATAATTCAAATGTTCATTCAACTCTTTGGTTTACAAGCTGCAATAGATGATAGTTGATCTAAAATTTTTATAAACCCAAATGTAAACTCCAGTTCTAAATAAGTACTAGAGATGTAATGTAAACATGGTAAATATAATTAACACAGCATCGTGTTTATAAATGAAATTTACTAGAGCAAATCTTAAGAGTTCTCATCATAAGGAAAAAAAAATTCTGCTTTTTAAATTTTGCATCTGTATGAGGTAATGATTGTTCACAAAACTTCTTGTGGTAATCATTTCTTGATGTTTGTAAGTTAAATCTTTATGCTATACACCTTAAACTAATATAGTGCTGTATGTCAATTATATCTCAATAAACCAGGAAGAAAAAAGTAAACATAAACCTACATAGACATATTCCTTATAAACCTAGATAATTTTTATTTTACATTTACCAATTAGCACTTGACATCTCTGTTTTTTCTGATGTTCAACCATAATGGTTATATGTACTCATGTTGGTAGCCTGATAAACTTGATACTTGAACAGTTTTATTCATCTGGGTCTACTATTAATAGTTCAGACAGTTTCACAGAACAATGATGTCTATGTTAATTCCCTCTTTCAAGGCTGTATAATGTAATAAGGATGAACAACTATTTTTACTGCTATGTGTAAAAAAGAAAATCAGCTTCTATTTCTTCAGAATGGAAAGGTGTCTGCCTTTGGGAATAGAAGAATAATGAACTTGTGCAGAGTTTTCAACATAAGTATTTTTAAATATAAACTTATGTCCTTTACTGCCTTTTGAAAGAAGAGAATTTTAGGACAGGCCAGCAAAAACATTTGTTTTTGGCAGTATGCCTGTTGAAGCAACATTTTTACCATATATGTTAATCCATTTGGTTATTGCTAGTTTTTTCTCCTTCCCACCTGCCTGTTTCTTAAAATAGAACACTAAGCTAAAAAGGGTAATCATGAGTAAATGGAAATGATGCCATCTTATTTAATTGCTTACTAAGGACATTATTTGTTCATCAATATTATTGAACATGTAACAGCAATCTGAGTATTAGTGACTTCATGAACATAAGCAGAGATTTCATGTTATTTTCCAAAAAACTAGTACATTTTTTTAAAATAGATGTTATAGAAGGGAAAATATATATGTTAGAGCTATTATATTAATCTTGAAGCATGTAAATAAAAACTAACTAGCCACTTAACTGCTATGTTCTATTTTGGGGGGTACAATTTAGCAATTACTGGATTCATCCTCTGTTTCCTTTTTTAAAAGCATGTCTTAAAATTAATGAACCTTCTACTCCCTGTTGAACATACTGATTTCACAGAAGAGAGGAAATAATCATCATTCCAATGAGCACAAGCATTTGTACATCTATACCTATATTTATTTCTATTTCTACTTGATATTAAATGTGTTCATTTTTGAAAGCATATAAATAGCTATAGTAAAAAAATATTCCTAATTTTCTACCTTTTAATCACTTGGTAAAACTATAAATATGACAACATACATACATATATGAGTGTCTTGTCTGCCTATGTGTATGTGCATGTTTCATGTTTTTTAATTTCTAAAATAATATGTGGGGCTTTCCTGGTTACTCAGTGGTAAAGAATATACCTTCAATGCAGGAGCCACAGGAGATGCAGGTTCAATACCTGGGTGGGGATATCCCCTGGAGAAGGACACGGCAGCCCACTCCAGTATTATTTCCTGGAGAATTCCAATTCTTTTGTTGTTAATTAGCTAGAAGCACCTTGAGTTCACTTTCAGTCATCCTGATGACTATTTGACTTCTCCTATTTGATTAAATATAATGAGGCTTAAAATTAAACATTTTATCTCCTCCTGGTAAAGCGCACTTAATCCTAAATTCAGTTCAGTTCAGTTCAGGCGCTCAATCGAGTCCGACTCTTTGCAACCCCATGAATTGCAACATGCGAGGCCTCCCTGTCCATCACCAACTCCCGGAGTTCAATCAAATTCATGTCCATCGAGTCAGTGACGCCATCCAGCCATTGCATCCTCTGTCGTCTCCTACTCCTCCTGCCCCCAATCCCTCCCAGCATCAGAGTCTTTTCCAATGAGTCAATTCTTCGCGTGAGGTAGCCAAAGTATTGGAGTTTCAGCTTTAGCATCAGTCCTTCCAATGAACACTGATATCCTTTAGAATGGACTGGTTAGATCTCCTTGCAGTCCAAGGGACTCTCAAGAGTCTTCTCCAATACCACAGTTCAAAAGCAGCAATTCTTTTGCACTCAGCTTTCTTCACAGTTCAAGTCTCATATCCATACATGACCACTGGAAAAACCATAGGCTTGACTAGATGGACCTTTGCTGGCAAAGTAACGTCTCTGCTTTTTAATATGCTCTCTAGGTTGGTCATAACATTTCTTCCAAGGAGTGAGCATCTTTTAATTTCATGGCTGCAGTCACCATCTGCAGTGATTTTGGAGCCCAGAAAAATAAAGTCTGACACTGTTTCCACTGTTTCCCCATCTATTTCCCATGTAGTGATGGGACTAGATGCCATGATCTTCAGTTCAGTTCAGTCGCTCAGTCGTGTCTGACTCTTTGCGACCCCATGAATTGCAGCACGTCAGACCTCTCTGTCCATCACCATCTCCCGGAGTTCACTCAGCCTCAAGTCCATCGAGTCAGTGATGCCATCCAGCCATCTCATCCTTGGTCGTCCCCTTCTCCTCCTGCCCCCAATCCCTCCCAGCATCAGAGTATTTTCCAATGAGTCAACGCTTCGCATCAGGTGTCCAAAGTATTGGAGCTTCAGCTTTAGCATCATTCCTTCCAAAGAAATCCCAAGGTTGATCTCCTTCAGAATGGACTAGTTGGATCTCCTTGCAGTCCAAGGGACTCTCAAGAGTCTTCTCCAACACCACAGTTCAAAAGCATCAATTCTTCGGCGCTCAGCTTTCTTCACAGTGCAACTCTCATATCCATACATGACCACAGGAAAAACCATAGCCTTGACTAGACGGACCTTAGTCGGCAAAGTAATGTCTCTGCTTTCGAATCTACTATCTTGGTTGGTCATTACCTTTTTTTCAAGGAGTAAGTGTCTTTTAATTTCATGGCTGCAGTCACTATCTGCAGTGATTTTGGAGCCCCCAAAAATAAAGTCTGACACAGTTTCTACTGTTTCCTCATCTATTTCCCATGAAGTGATGGGACCAGATGCCATGATCTTCATTTTCTGAATGTTCAGCTTTAAGCCAACTTTTTCACTCTCCTCTTTCACTTTCATCAGGAGGCTTTTTAGCTCCTCTTCACTTTCTGCCATAAGGGTGGTGTCATCTGCATGTCTGAGATTATTGATATTTCTCCCAGCAATCTTGATTCCACCTTGTGTTTCTTCCAGTCCAGCGTTCAAATTGAAGAATGTAGGGGAAACCGCTAGACCATTCAGGTATGATCTAAATCAAATCCCTTATTATTATGCAGTGGAAGTGAGAGATAGATTTTAGGGCCTATATCTGATAGACAGAGTGCCTGATGAATTATGGAATGAGGTTCGTGACATTGTATAGGAGACAGAGATCAAGACCATCTCCATGGAAAAGAAATGCAAAAAAGCAAAATGGCTGTTTGGGATACCTTACAAATAGCTGTGACAAGAAGAGGGGCAAAAAGCAAAGGAGAAAAGGAAAGATAAAAGCATCTGAATGCAGAGTTCCAAAGAATAGCAAGAAGAGCTAAGAAAGCCTTCTTCAGCGATCAATGCAAAGAAATAGAGGAAAACAACAGAATGGGAAAGACTAGAGATCTCTTCAAGAAAATTAGAGATACCAAGGGAACATTTCATGCAAAGATGGGCTCAATAAAGGACAGAAATGGTATGGACCTAACAGAAGCAGAAGATATTAAGAAGAGGTGGCAAGAATACACAGAAGGACTCTACAAAAAAGATCTTCATGACTCAGATAATCATGATGATGTGATCACTAATGTAGAGCCAGACATCTTGGAATGTGAAGTCAAGTGGGCCTTAGAAAGCATCACTGAGAACAAAGTTAGTGGAGGTGATGGAATTCCATTTGAGCTGTTTCAAATTCTGAAAGATGATGCTGTGAAAGTGCTGCACTCAATATGCCAGCAAATTTGGAAAACTCAGCAGTGGCCACAGGACTGGAAAAGGTCAGTTTTCATTCCAATCCCAAAGAAAGGCAATGCTAAAGAATGCTCAAACTACCACACAATTGCACTCATCTCACATGCTAGTGAAGTCATGCTCAAAATTTTCCAAGCCAGGCTTCAGTAATACGTGAACCATGAACTCCTTGATGTTCAAGCTGGTTTTAGAAAAGGCAGAGGAACCAGAGATCAAATTGCCAACAGCCTCTGGATCATGGAAAAAGCAAGAGAGTTCCGGAAAAACATCTATTTCTGCTTTATTGACTATGCCAGAGCCTTTGACTGTGTGGATCACAATAAACTGTGGAAAATTCTGAAAAAAATGGAAATACCAGCCCATGATCTTAGTTTTCCGAATATTTGGATCTTTAAGCTTTAAGCCAACTTTTTCACTCTCTTCTCTCACTTTCATCAAGAGGCTTTTTAGTTCCTCTTCACTTTCTCCCATAGGGTGGTGTCATCTTCATATCTGAGGTTTTTGATATTTCTCCTGGCAATCTTGATTGCAATTGTGCTTCTTCCAGCCCAGCATTTCTCATGATGTACTCTGCATATAAGTTAATTAGGAAAATGAAAATTTTTATCCCTAGGATTTGAATCTTGAGTAGTTGCCCTTGACTGTAAGTACTGTCGTTTATCCAGTGTTCCATGCACATATTCTTGCCTGTGAATTGAAAAATGTAGGGAAACGAGGACTACAGTGTCTTTCCTTCTATTGGATATTACTTTCCTTTCTGCCTCTCCAGCGGGATCTGAATATTATGCTCCTATTGAGACAGTTTTGAAGCTAGAATCATGATGAATTTTCAAGAAAATGGGGAGCAAGGAAGAAGAGATTTAAACTTCATTTTTACTTTTAAAAACAATTTTGATCATTAATGGCTTTGACTTGAATTATATTATAAAGAAAAAAATGAATATTCTTTCTTCATGAAACAGATATTCCCTACCAATTACTTGCAATGGTATAAAAAGAGTGATTCAATGAAGTTAGTTTTTTAGTTCTAATGATTCTTAAGAGATTGTAAACAAAAAATAATTTTCATTTTGACCATTGTATTATCAAAGTAAAGAGCAAGCAATAGTTGGATTTGATAACTTGTGTTGGGGGAATGTCTAATTTCCTTGGTTCTGTCTTGCTGCAGCAGAAATTTGAAACAACAGACATACCAGTGTTATGGCTCAGTTTTATTTGGCAAGCAAAGGAAAATGCATCCTGGAGAAATGAGGGCAGGCCGACCCAAAAGACACAAAGAGAAGAGACCCGAGGCTCAATGTTGGCTCCTCTTTTTATATCTTTTCTCTCTTCCCCCTGAGCTTGCCCTATGTAAATTGGGCTAGCCAGGAGGCCTGTTGTTTTACATGAGGTTCTCACTCAGGTCCTTGGACCTTCCTTTGTTCTATTTTTGTGAGCTTTTCCCTTCTTTGTCTTTTCAGTTCGGTTCGGTTCAGTTCAGTTCAGTCCAGTTCAGTCGCTCAGTCGTGTTTGACTCCTTGTAACCCTATGGACTGCAGGATGCCAGGGTGCTGTCCATAACCAACATTTGGAATTTACTCAAACTCATGTCCTTTGAGTCAGTGATGCCATCCAAACATCTCATCCTATGTCGTCCCTTTCTTCTCCCGCCTTCAATCTCTCCCAGTATCAGGGTCTTTTCAAATGAGTCAGTTCTTCACATCAGGTGGCAAATGTTTAATCTTCAGCATCACTCCTTTCAATGAACGTTCAGGACTGAGCTCCTTTAGGATGGACTGTTTGGATCTCCTTGCAGTCCAAGGGGCTCTCAAGTGTCTTCTCCAACACCATAGTTTGAAAACATGAATTCTTCAGTGCTCAGCTTTCTTTACAGTCCAACTCTCACATCCATACATGACTACTGGAAAAACTATAGCCTTCACTAAAGGGACCTTTGTTGGCAAAGTAATATCACTGCTTTTTAATATGCTGTTTAGGTTGGTCATAACTTTTCTTCCAAGGAGCAAGCATATTTAATTTCATGGCTGCATCTGCAGTGATTTTGGAGCCCCCCCCCCCCCCCAATAAAGTCAGCCACTGTTTCGCTGTTTCCTCATCTATTTGCATGAAGTGATGGGACTGGATGTCATGTCTTTGTCTTTTAGCCACTGCTGTTTTGGACTCCTTTTTCCTATTCTAACTACCCAACAATTTGCTTTGTATTTTTATGAGAGACAGAGTGATACACAATTTATTTTCTTCCTTAATCCAAATGGATATTTGAAATAGTTTCTCTTTTATCCAAATTAATAAAAAAAATAACATGGAGGCTTGGATGTCAAGTCATCTTACACTTAGTCAAAATGGCAACATGTATTGGTAATAAATAATCTCATTTTATTTAATATTGTTCAGTTATTCCAGAGTAAGTAATTGGTAACATTTTTGTTTTGGTCTAGTTTCAGTCCTCAGCAATTTCTATTTCTAAGAGATTCATTTTATGCACTATTGGTCATGTAAAGCAAGACAAAATTTTGAAGTAATCATGTGGGATATAATCACAGTGTTCTAGGAATGGACTATAAATATTATAAAAAGCTTTATACTATTGAATATATTTGAGGAACTGCACACTTTTCAGTGTAACATATGTCACCCTTAAAAATGCAATTTAGAAAGCAAAGGAACAAAATAAGATATTGTCCCATCATATGTATAGATAAAATGGACAGATTCTCTAGAAAAATTCAAACCATATTTAAGTATATAATTAACAAGACCATTCTAACATTAATACCAGAATTTCTTGATGATAAGAGTTTTCTATAAAGTCCCCTATAAATAACTTGATAGTACTTGGACTACATTAGGTTTGTTCTCATATGTCATATAAACAGTTGTGCAAATCTTTGACCCATAACTAGTTCCCTACAGAACTTTATGTGCCAACAAATCAGGGCATACATTTTTTGATGTGACAACAAGTTCCAAGAAGGCAATTTGGGCAAATAAAATCTCTGGACAAATTCTCCAAAGCATTTCCAATTACTTTGTGTGTCATTGATGGATTTTTATTTCACTCTTGAAATTAGTAACATACACAGTTTGAACCAACAAAATCCCACTCCTTACTCTGAATGTGTCAGCAATTAAACTGAATCTTATTTATTTTACTGCTTGATGAATTGAAGGATAAACAATTAGTCACAAATATTCCTTTCCTTTTTCTAATACTTGATGGATGTTCTTATATACATGATGTCATTGATGGATATTTATTCCACTTCTGTAAATAATGATGCATAAAATTTTAACTGCAGATACATGCCTCGTCCACTCAAAACATAAAAATGTAATTGCCACATTGCTTAGAGATAATGGAGTGCATCACTTTAGGGTCCAGATATTCCCTGTTAGTTTCTTTCTTAGAAAGATTCATTAGTCTATGTAACTACCACTTTTGCTTAAAGAAGTGCACTGCAGAGACACTGAAGAGCTTTCTCCCCATTAAATCATCAAATTCTAAGGTGTTAGGGCTGGGGCTTTTTGTTCATGTTATACTCCCAACATCTAAAGCAGCTATTGGCATGACTATTTGCTGAATCAATAAGTTAAATGTTCATAGGGATAAAGTCTATTAAAATAAACCATTCATTCATCTACTAATTTTTTAAAAAAGTAGTTTTCACACCTGTCTAAAATTCCTCTTTTCATAGAGATTTCAGAATCTTTCTGTTTGACCTTTCTCCTGCCACTCTTTTGGAATTATTATTCCAATTCCAATATAACATTTTCAGTCCTTGCTTTGACTTTTGTGTTTTTCCTGTGATGCTTGATACTGCTGATGACTCTACTTTTGAAATTATTATATTTTTAAATTAAAGATACTTCTTCCCAAACAGGAACCTTTGGGAACGCATGTACACCCGTGGTGGATTCATGTCAATGTATGGCCAAACAAATACAGTATTGTAAAGTAAAATAAAGTAAAAATAAAAATTAAAAAAAAATAAAGATACTTCTTTTTTTCTGTTTTTTTCTTGTGCTCTATGTTTAGTCATCTTCTCACCCAAAACTTCACCTACATCTTGTACATAGATTATTTTTCCAGTCTTAAGCCACCTAATCAATTCTCCATATTCTATATAAATTCTTTTAAAATATGTCTAAGTCACATCCTTGCTTAAAATATTTCAATATTTTTATCATCTCTAAGACCAAATATCAGCATAGCATGCAAAACTCTTCCATAGCCATCATTTCCTTCCTGACTCATATATAAGCCCTACACTTTAGATGAATTTATGGTATCAATTGTGGTTCTCCAAGTGAGTCATGATTTTTCGTACCTATTGACAAGTTGGTTTTCTCTCTTTGGACAGAAGATTTCTCCTTCTTTACCATCATTTGAATGCTAATCCATCAGAGATGACTTAGCTCAAATTTTACTTCCTCAACTCCTCTCACAGAATAAGCACTTCTTCAGCTTGCTTCTCTTGAAAAAATTTGCATAACACAATGTTGAATTTTCTTTTCTTTTCAAAGGGCACTGTCTTTTTTTTTTTTAAAGTATTTTTGACCATGCCTCAAGGTTTTTGGGATCTTAGGCCCTCAACCAGGGATTGAACCTTCACCGTCAGTAATGAAAGCATGAAGTCCTAACGACTAGACCACTTGGGAAGTCCAGTGATGCACTTTCTAATCACCATTTCAGTACAGATATATTTCCTCTACTGTATTTTAAATGAATTATTTAAAAATAATGAGTGAAGTTGTTCAGTTGTGTCCAACTCTTTACAATCCCATGGACTGTACCAGGCTCCTCTGTCCATGGGATTTTCCAGGCAAGAATACTGGAGTGGGTTGACATTTCCTTCTCCAAGAGATCTTCCCAACCCAGGGATTGAACCCATGTCTCCTGCATTGTTGGCAGACGTTTTACCATCTGAGCTACCAGGGAAGTCCAAAGTAATGAGTGCATTCTGCTTAATATACACAGAAGATTAGTATCTACCATATAACTGACAAAAATCTTGCTTAAAATACTGAGGGAATGAAGCCAAGATACAAAACTTAAAAATTCATAGGCATAGCCAATGCACCAATTTCTTTATGTTAAGGATTTTAATAGTTAAAGAAGAAAGACATTGTGTACTGAGATAAATTGATCTGTGGTGTCTGACAGTGGGAATTTTTTTCCCTAAATTATGATTATAAAATTGACATGTCTTTTTAAGTCAACTCTATATTTTGCAAAATTCTAGAGACTTGAGTGTATTAAGAGATTTACTGGCATGAGTAAAAAGGCTTTAAGTTGAAATATGATGGAGAGAGAAAAATATCATGAGAAATATTTAATATTAGACACTATGAAGAAAAATAGGAATAGCAGAGAGTAAATAATATTTGATAAATCTCAGTAATTTTCAGTGAAATCTAACATAGGATGATGAGAATATAGCAGTCTCATTATAAGATATCTGCCTACTGGTACACAACATGTAAGTCATTTCAGAACAAAGTGAAGATGTGTGTGCCTGTATTTGTACATGTATCTGGGCACCTATAGAAGCTCCCTTTTTTTTTTTTTTTTTTTTAATCTAGCAAATCTGGTACAGAATTGGCTGGATGACCTTATAAGAAATTTCTTCTCTCTAAGGAGTATAAATGAAGACTCTATGGACATGAGTTTGAGCAAACTCTGAGAGATAGTGAAGGACTGGGCAGCCTGGTATGTTGCAGTTCATGGGGTTGCAAAGTGTCGTACACAATTTAGCAAATGAACAGCAACAACAGCAATAGCACTTGGCACATTGAAAATATTACAACAAATAGGGAAGAAGTAGTCACTAACAGTGAAGAACCTGGAGACAATGACCAAGTCATCTTTGTGCTAGTTATTGAATACAATTCTTGACATCAAATTGTCTAGGGAATTGATGATGATAGCAAATTAGAACAAACTGTCTTGAGAGAAATATTGACATGATGTCAACCAATGTCAATATTTAAAGTGATTCAAGCTTGCAAGGGCTTCCTTGATAGCTCAGTTGGTGAAGAATCCACCTGCACTGCAGGAGACCCTAGTTCAATCCCTGGGTCAGGAAGATTCCCTGGAGAAGGAAAGACTACCCACTCCATTATCCTGGCCTGGAGAATTCCATGGACTGTACAGTCCATGGGGTCACAAAGAGTCAGACACAACTGAGCACCTTTTTAAAAAACTAAAAGGTAGCAAGATATAAAAACTTCACAATATATTATAAACAATCATAAGGAATAATAAAATTTTTCCATAAAAAAGAAAAGAATCTGTATTAAATCTCTAAACACTCAGAGGGGATCTTGGACATTAAAAACAAATCATAGAATAAAATTGGGCTTTAATTTTTAGCTATCTAGAAAATAAACTACCTACAAATTTTTTAATGTATGAAAGCTAAATTTTATTGTAGTGTCCTGGGAGTATACAACCTAGATGTCAGTCATCTGAGTCAGAATATATTAAATGACATGAACATTTTTATCTGCAGTAATTTATATAGGCCCTCATTGCGCTTTATATTCAGAGGAAAAATTTGTTAAATTTTTTTTGAGATCATAACACAAGCTATAACTTGTTTTTGAGAAATGGTAAAAGGAATTTGACATATTTATTGTGGATAAAATATTATTAATAGGAATAATTGGGAATATATAATTCTTTGAAGTCTTTCAATTTCTAAAAATTAAATTCACTTAATATTACTTCAGATGATAAAGGAAAGAGAAGAGGCTGCTTTCAAAAAGATTTTCTGATAGTCAGTTCTGACAAACCAGGACAGAATGATTTTGGAAACAGACATATCTCACACTGGAAACATACAATAAAATGATAAGAACAGATACTACACTTGATCTTAGCCAAATGATAAGAGATTGGTCTCCAAAATTTAGAAAAAGTTTATGATACTTAACAGCATCAAAACAAACAGCCCATTCAAAAAGTAGGCAGAGACCTGAACAGACATTTCTCCAAAGAGGACATGCAGATAGCCAACAGACATAAGAAAGGATGTTCAACATTGCTAGTTATCAGAGAAATACGAATAAAACTATAATGAGATATCATCTCACATCAGTCAGAATGGCTATCATCAGAAAATCCACAAGCAACAAATACTGAAGAGGGTGTGGCAAAAAGGGAACACTCTTACACTGTTGGTGGGAATGTAAACTAGTACAGCCACTGTGAAGAACAGTATGCAGGTTCCTTCAACAGCTAAAAATAGAGCTGCCATATGACCATGTAATCCCACTCCTGGGCATATATCTAGACAAAAACATGACCTGAAATGATACATGCATCCCAATGTCCATTGCAGCACTGTTTACAATAGCCAAGACATGGAAGCAACCTAAATGTCCATCAACAGCGGAATGGATAAAGAAGATATAGTGCATATATACAATGGAATATTACTCAGCTATTACAAAGAATGAGATAATGCCATTTGCAGCAATGTGGATGGACCTAGTGAGTGTTGCAGAGTGAAGTAAGTCAGACATAAAAGGAGAAATATCATATGACATCACTTATATGTGGAATCTAAAAAGAAATGATACAAATGAATTTACTTACCAAACAGAAAAAGACTCACAGACTTAGAAAATGGATTTATAGTTGCCAGGGTAAAGAAACAGCTAGGGAATTTGGGAAGATCATGTACACACTGCTGTATTTGAAATGGATAACTAACAAGGACCTACTGTGTATAAGACATGGAATTCTACTCAATGGTGTGTGTCAGCCTGGATGGGAGGGGTTTTGGGGGAAAATGGATACATGTATATGTATGACTCAGTCCCTTCACTGTCCACTTGAAACTACCACAACATTGTTAACTGCCTATACCCCAATACAAAATAAAAAGTTTAAGTTTGAATAAAAAGATACCTACGATAAGTCTCAGCTATGTCAGAAATGTTGACGAATTCATACAAATAATTTATTTATTTTTATGACTCAATTTTATGTGTTGATTTTCTATATTTTTATTTTATAATAATTTTTCTTCTTCAGCTAGAATTAAGTTATAAAAACTCAAATTTGAAGAGAAAAGTAAGGTTAATTGGGATTTGTGGCATCACAACTCAGAAGTGCCGAGAACGCTCTGTCTGTCCATGCACACTTTAACAGATTGCATTGACATTGGGGGAGAAAAACTCCAAGCTTCACTTTTTCCTTATAACCCAGATAATTTATTGTCAGTTGAAAATATAAAGCTGGACATATTTTCACACTGTGTATGTAAATTCTATTTTACATTTGGGATAACTATTTCAAAATATGGAAATAGAACTGGAAAGATACAACAGTTGCCCTCAAAAAGACAAAGCCATAAATATCAATGTGCTGACATCATTACTTCTTCCCTCTCTTTCTTGTCATCCATTTCTCTTCAAATATTTATTAACTTAATTTTACAGGACTCAATTAACCACAGGAATAGAAAGAATACTAAGAAAGTTTGCTCCAAATTATAAAAATAAAAACACTATTATTTAATAATGCCATTATGAAAGCTATAATGTTAGTAATTTGTGATAGAGCCCTATTTTGGAGATATGTAAAGTGCAGATCTAAAGGAGGAAGTGATTGACTCTTTGCAAATATAATGTCTGAGTTGGATTTTGAATTCTTGAATGTTGTTTTAGTTTACCATAGAAATAAGTGACTGAAAAGAATTGTAGGAAGAGAGGTTTTCTTCTATAAGGGCATGCAAGCATGAGATCAAATGGCTCATTGAGAAAAGGGCCGATTTGGTAGAGCAGAAGATTACAGTAGAAAGAGGATGGACATTGTGAGAAACAAAGCTAGAGCAAGTTCTATAACCTACAGGAGTAGTTTGCCTTACAAAATGTGTGAGTTCTGCAGTTTATACCAACTCATCAAAGGGCTTCAGGGAAACAGAAATATCATGGGGAGATTTGTTACTCAGAAGACTCTAACATAAAAGCAATTGGTAATGGATGGTGATGGAGGGCAGGAATGGACTTAAAACTCTCTTTTAATAGTGCAGATGCAAGGTGGTAACACTCAGATCGAGAGCAGTGCAATGGAGAGCAGACAGATCCAGCATATTGCTCAGTGTTGATAGAATTTCATAGTCTTTTGGAAGTTGTGGGTGAGTGAGATTTAGAGATTGTTCTGGCTAATTTCAAATATTTTCCATGGCAGTATTAATCAAGATGGAAAATGTTAGAGTTGGATCTGGTTTTGAAGGATGAATGGGATTATGCTGATAATGTAGGGTGACTAATACTTAGCAATTTAATAATAAAAGTATGGAAATGTCTATAGTTGCTGAAAGGACCTTTCATATGTCAGATTTTTAAGAATCATCACATTCTCCAAATTTTCCCTTCATAATTCTTTCTCAGACTATTTTTCAATATTCAATATTTTTTTCAATATCATTGGACACAGTCAAATGTCTTGTGTAACAGGTCAGAAACAGTCCATATTTGCCTCTTTTACTATTTTATTATACAGTTTCAGAAATGTTTGATTTTTAAATAATATTTCTGTGATGTTATATGTTTCCTTCCTCTTTTTGTTATATTAATCTATCTCTTTGTAAATGGAAACTAATATCTGTTACTAGAAAAGGTTAATAAAACATATAAGATAGGATACTTCTTCAACTGGTTGTGTCAGAATCATTGTTACTGCTTAAAATACATATTCATAGGTCCCTTCCCCAAAATCCAATAGCAGCTTTTGTCCTCGTGTTTTTTTTTTAACTTATCTCTCCTTCACATATTCTGTTTCAATCACTAATCTTCTTGCTATTCCTCATGACTACTGCACAAGGCTCTTATTTAGTAATTTTGTTTACATTATCCCCCAAGTTATTTGTAAGACTTTCATCTCAAGGAGGCCTACCTGGTAAACTATTTAAGTTGAAATACCTCCCATTCCCTCTGATCTGATTTTTTTTTGTAATATTATTTTATACTTTATATCATCTTTTCAATTGTATTTATTTATTATACCTCTTTTTCATTAGAATATATATTCTATAAATATATACACATATAATTTTTTTCTCTTTTGTTGTGTGATATATTTCAGGTGCCTGGAACACTGCTTGTCATAGGTAATGCTCAATGAATTAATTTACTGAATGAAAATCTTTGCAGCTGGAAACCAAGAAACTTTACTATTGAAAATCACGAACTCCTGACCTAAAGAGTAGCATATGGATTTAAACAACAATACTTTTTAACAGAAAATAGAAAATTGTTCTGGCCAGGAAATATATTGAACCATCTTGTTATTGGTTAAATGATTTCTTTTGTCCTGGAATAAGAAAGGTTTGTCTTTTAACAGGCATAAAGCTATCTGATCTTATGCTGTTTCATGGATAGAAGAGATTGCAGTTCAGTTTTTATTAAAATTAGTAAAACTTTGAATTTTGGTCTTAAGCAGATATGACACCTCAACTCAAGAAGAGATGATATGATGGCTTACTTGCTATTTTTATATTTATTTTTTCTGACCCTCTCAGTACTTAAAATTTGACTGCAAACTATAAATGGAGTTCTATCTTATCCACCGGAGAAGGCAATGGCACCCCACTCCAGTACTCTTGCCTAGCAAATCCCATGGATGGAGGAGCCTGGTGGGCTGCAGTCCATGGGGTCGCTAGCAGTAGGACATGACTGAGTGACTTCACTTTCACTTTTCACTTTCATGCATTGGAGAAGGAAATGGCAACCCACTCCAGTGTTCTTGCCTGGAGAATCCCAGGGACGGGGGAGCCTGGTGGGCTGCCGTCTACAGGGTCGCACAGAGTCAGACACGACTGAAGCGACTTAGCAGCAGCAGCATCTTATCCACAGTATTACAACTCTTGGGTCTTCAGTGCAACTTGCAAAAACAGTTTCCTCCTGTGTATTTTGTCTCCCATGATACTATTTCTGATACTAAGTAAGAAGAGCAGTAGGATTTAGCAAGTCAGGCAACTGAAAAATCAAGTTTAATATAATGAACACAACAATGAATACTTTAACCTATGTGATGACAAAATGGCTAAAGTATGCTACCAAGTCAGATTAGAGATTGTAGATTTACTAAATCTTATAGAAATTGTTTTGAGGCATGTAGCCAAACTTAAAGTAGATAGAGAGACAGAGATGATAGATAGGTAGATAGATAGATAGGGATAGATGCTTTTAGAAAGAAACCATGTTTTATTTACTTGTCTTTGGAGTAAATTCAGTTACTGCCAATCCTTGAGTCTGACTTCTTTTCTCCAATTCCTATTCAAAACTCCTATCTTGATATCCTAGCTCATGCTTGCCTTGCACCATTTATAAACCATTATGGGGGAAAATGAAACTTTTCTCTATTTTCATAAAATAGGTATTTATCTACTTAGTTTAAGTTATTATGTTTAACTCTGCCTAAGCATCAGATGATGAAGATGAACTTTTATGGTATTTTCCACAATGATTTTTAGCATAGAAAAGTGGTAAGCAGTATATGGCAGGTGTCAATATTCACAGTTCAAACACTAGACCTTACCCTCTTAACTAGTCAGGCATAGACTTAAATATTAAAGTATTATGAGGAATGTACTTGAGAAAGAAAGTGATCAAATGGTATCCCGATATATTTAGATATGACAATATTATTGGAAAGAGAAGTAAGATGTATTATACAAGAGATATCAATTTAGCATACTATTTCATAATTACATTTTTTTAACTTGACTCTAGGGCACTCTGGGAACAGCAGCTGATTTACTCTATATTTATTTAAGTCCTAGATGTCTAATCTCCCAAACTGGCACACATATGGAGGAGAAACAGCAGCTAAAAATGATAAGGGGATTGTACTGAGTGCATTTCAGAATAGAACCAGGGCAGGATAAGAAGCATAAATCCTCAAGTCTTTTGGATTTGCAAAAGCAATGTGCAGTTTCAGAAGATTGTAGAATACCACTTTTTCTACATTCTCCATAATTTTCAGCCCCATGTACTTCTATCATATATGTATATGTCATATATATATATATAAACATCCACACATACTATTATGTGATAGCATTCTTTCTCTCCCATTTTTGTTTTTCTAATTAAATCTTGAATAAATAGGAAAGTAAAGCCACCATCCAAGAATTTTTTTTTAAAATGGAATACAAATAAAGCATTGTATGTTCTTATTCTCCTTATTTATTATGAGAATTGACTCCAAAAATTTAGATTTTTAAAAGAATGCTTTGTCTATAAATTAAACTTATTATAAATTATGAAACTCTCTCTATACATATGTGTTTGTGATAGGGAGAATAATGGCCTCTCAAAGATATCCACATCCTAATTCCATTAGATAAATTTATGTTAAATGGCAAAGAGGGATCTAGGTTGGAGATGGAATTAAGTTTGCCAATCAAGTGTTTATAAAATAGGAAGATTATCCTGGATTATCTGTGGTATGTTAGTCTCTCAGTTGTGTTTGACTTTTGTGACCCTAAGAACTGTAGCCACCAGGCTCCTCTGTCCTTGGGATTTCCAGGCAAGAATACTGCAGTGGGTTGCCAATTCCTTCCCCAGGAGATCTTCCTAACCCAGGGGGTGAATCCTGCCTCCTGCATTGCAGGCAGATTCTTTACCGTCTGAGCCACCAGGGAAGCCCATCTGTGGTGGGACCACTGTAATTACAAGGGTTCCAAAAATGGAACCCTGAAGCAGAAGTTAAGTCAGAGTGATGGCTAAATCTGAAGAAGGAAGGGGCCATTAGGCAAGAAATACAAGAGGGGTCTAGTAGCTGGAAAAGTCAAGGAGACAGAATTCTTCCCTCATGCTTCCAGAAAGAAAGCAGCACTGCAGGACTCTTTGATCTTAGCCTGCTAAGATGCTTGTTGACTTCTGACCTACAGAACTTCAAGATTATAAATTTGTGTTATGTTGAACAATTGTTTTTGATGATTTGTTAGAGCAATGATATAAGGCTAGCATTGTATCTTTGTTTAATTAATGCATCACCATTAAATTAAACTTCAGGGGTAATCAACTTAAATGTTTTAGTAACTATTTGAAACTCTATTTATTTTAACTTATATGGTGTTCTTGTATATATGTCAAGGTAACAGCTTTACATATAACACAGATTATACATAAAATAAAGTACCACTTTTAAAACCTGCATTATATTCCACTTAAGAAACATTAGCCAGTAAGAGTGATTTTGAACATTATTGTCACTAACATAATACTTTGATAAAGTTTTGATAACCTCTATCTTCAGTAAAAACTAATTTTAAAAAGCTTAATGATTGATGATATTGACATTTTGCCAGACAAAACATAGGTCCTTTCTGTAAGTCCTTTTGTTCTGTGACCTCCTTCCTACTTTGTAAATTCTCTCAGAATTTGATCTGTGTGTAGAAAAATACATATTTCATATAAGTGTTTAGAATTTTCCCTACTTTATTTAGAATTTTGTAAGAAAAAAGCTTTAGAAAATGTTCATTTACACAAAAAATCCTGGAGCCTATAATTCCACAGGCTAGATTCTATATTTCTCCCTGTTCTGTGACAAATTTATATCATGCACTCAATAGTAAATTTTGCAGCATGCTACAGTGGGCTATATGGTACATCTTACCACATCTATTAATTTCCAAGAGTATTTTTCTTTGACCATATTTTATACATGGCTCTATATTATCTATCATCAACTCTCTATCGATCATCTAGTTTAGGAATGTTTACTGCCAAGTTTATTTGAATGAGGGAAACAGAAGAGCAGTAAGGCCTTTCAGTACGAATGTTAGGCCTTTGGGAGGATACATTATTATCCTCCAAGAAAGTTGACATTTGGTGACTGACTTGCATAAATTGTTGGCAAATACAATGGAACATTGTGGTTTAAATCGTTGCTCAATAAATAAACTTCAGGATATATATCTATATCATTTTGAATATATAATTTCAAATATATATAAGAAGATATTTATCTATCTATCTATCTATATATCTATATATATATGATTAACCTAGTAGGATTAAAGCAACATGTGCTTAAAGCACAACCTTCCCACTTCATTTTCAAAGTTATAGGAACTGGTCTTCCAAAGAATTCACAAGATTTCATTTACTCCACTGAGCACTCATTTCCTTTAAATAATCATTAATGAAGGCTGATAAGAATCAGTTACACTGGGATAAAGTATTAATCCAGAAATTATTCACAACTGCAAACTAAAAAGTAATCTTTAGTTATATAAAAGGATAATTTCAGAAAGGAATAGAAAATTATTCAGTAGTAAGGAAACTGTAAAGGAAACCATTTCCCAGTATGAACTGCATGGTATTGAACTGTAAATGTACTCAGCCTGGCTTTATTATCCTACCATTATCCTGCCTTTATGGAAATATAGATAATTAGTTTAGAGTATGTATTTGAAAAGCTTGTGAGGCTAGAACTTTTCATTGAGTGAGACATTATGAAAGAGGTAAGATAATACAATACTTTGGATCTATAAAACAGAAATTAATCCAGTGTGAAAGAATAGCCATCAAAGGCAAAGTTCTTCTCTACTTACAATTATCTAAGTATTTATTAGGCTTACCACCTACATTCTTAAATTGCCATTCTTGAGGGCCAAAAAAAAGCCAAATTGTGTTTACATTTACATTACAGTTTTCTTTCTCAAGTCTTTCACTTGACATTAGAAACACATGTTTCAGTCAACTCATTATTATGGAAGTACTTTTAAGGATATATACGCATGACACAACTTCTCACCTTTGTAGATAGGAACTGGAAATAGATGTTAATTTGCTAATTGCTATTACCCTCTCTCCAATTTGGGAACTTGTCATTTGATTTACAAATCATCAGGTTCAATCCCATTAATTGAGTTCTTTTGAAATACACTCACTCCTTATAGGAACCCAGCAAATTATTTTTATTTTTATTTTTTAAATTTAAATTTATTTATTTTAATTGGATGCTAATTACTTTACAATATTGTATTGGTTCTGCCACACATCAACATGAATCTGCTGTGGGCGTACACGTGTTCCCCATCATGAACCCCCCTCCCACCTCCCTCCCCATACCACCCCCCTGGGTCATCCCAGTGCACCAGTCCCAAGGATCCTGTATAGAACCTGGGCTGGTGATTCGTTTCTTATATGATATTATACATGTTTCCATGCCATTCCCTCAAATCATCTCACCCTCTTCCTCTCCCACAGAGTCCAAAAGACTGTTCTATACATCTGTGTCTCTTTTGTTGCCTCGCATACAGGGTCATCATTACCATCTTTCTAAATTCCATATATGTGCATTAGTACACTGTATTGATGTTTTTCTTTCTGGCTTACTTCACTCTGTATAATCGGCTCCAGTTTCATCCACCTCATTAGAACTGATTCAAATGTATTCTTTTTGATGGCTGAGTAATAATCCATTGTGTATATATACCACTGCTTTCTTATCCATTCATCTGCTGATGGACATCTAGGTTGCTTCCATGTCCTGGCTATTACAAACAGTGCTGTGATGAACATTGGGATACACCTTTCTCTTTCAATTCTGGTTCCCTCGGTGTGTATGCCCAGCAGTGGGATTGCTGGGTCATAAGGCAGTCCTATTTCCAGTTTTTTAAGGAATCTCCACATTGTTCTCCATAGTGGCTGTACTAGTTTGCATTCCCACCAACAGTGTAAGAAGGTTCCCTTTTCTCCTCACCCTCTCCAGCATTTATTGCTTGTAGACTTTTGGATCACAGCCATTCTGACTGGTGTGAAATGGTACCTCATTGTGGTTTTGATTTGCATTTCTCTGATAATGAATGATGTTTTAAAATATATCAATGCAATATACCCTGTTTCTGGGGTCTTTGAAAACAGTTTTATATGGCTATGTCAAAATCACTATCTGTTCAAGAACCTTTATAAATAAAATTCTTTTTTCCTACATGTGAATAGTTGACACCTGTTAGTTTTCTCTGTTCTTTCCATCATTCTTTAAATAAATCATATAAGAGCTCTTTGTTACAGTAAATTAATAAGAATCACAATTTAATTATAGTGTAAATATAAAACACATAAAATAAAGTCCACAGAGTCCTTTAAGGGACCCTATTTGAAATACAGATTGTGTATTTTGTTTACAGAACTTACATCAAGATTTATAAAAGGGCCATACTTTGTGACTCCCTAAATGTATTACCTACTAGTCTTGTTGATGAAAAGTAGCGATAATAGCATTCTATTAGATAGTGTGGTTTCTCAGGTGGCTCCGTGGTAAAGAATCTGCCTGTCAATGCAGGAGACACAGGTTCATTCCCTAGTTGGGAAGATCTCCTGGAGAAGGAAATAGTAACCCACTCCAGTATACTTGCCTGGGAAATTCCAAGGTCAGAGGAGTCTGATGGGCTCCAGTCTATGGGGATGCAAAAGAGTCTGACAACCAACCAACCAACAGTAGATAGTATAGAGTTCATACTTACTCTAAAACTTCTAGAATATATATTTGTTTTCATTTTGAACTTTAAAGATGTCTTTTTGCATTAACAGCTTCTTTTCAGGTTAAAGGCATATTGTTAAAGTGTGAACTAAAACCTGTCTTTTCAACACTGTGCTACAGAACAGAAAGATGTTTAAAATACATACTTCTATTTTTATCGGTATGTATTGCATTCACCCAGGAACTGAAGACACACTTTTTCCAACTCTGGTTGTCAAACACTAATCCTGAAAATATCCCTGTAATTTGCTATGCCGTTTAATTAAAATGACAGTTAAGTCTTATCCACTGTTCATAACACTAGGGAAAAATGACAACAAGCTGAAACACCTCCTACTCCTGAAATGAATGTACACTCTTATGTTGGCTATGATTATTAGTCCAGTGAATTCCTTTTATGGTAATCTGCTTTCAACTTCCTCTCATAGTATTAAAGATATGATAATAATACTTTATATAGCACATTGTGGTTTTCATGTCACTATTAAATGCATTTTATTATAGCCTTCTAATAATCACACAAAATGAACTTACTGATAATTTCTACAGCATCACCCAATAAACATTTGAAGAGACTGATGATTCAATGAGAGTACACAACACTCTCCATGCAAGGAAACTTTCTTTAGCAAGTGGAAATTCAGAATTATAGCCAGAATCTCTTGCTGCAACTTATCCTAGTGTTGTTTCAGTAAATTGCCCTCACTTTAAAGACAGAAAAGAAAATCTCTTTTTCAGTTAAGCTTTCTAGAAAGGGAATACATTGGGGAAAGAAAGACGAACTTCAGTCAAGCTGAAGGGAATGTCAGCTTGGTCAGACCTGAGATATTGGACTTGCACAAATGTAAAAGCTGTGTAGCAAACAAATGACTAAACATAAGTAATGATTGTGCTTCCCAGGTGGTGCTAGTGCAGGAGACATAAGAGATACAGGTTCGATCCCTGGGTCAGGAAGATCGTTTTGATGGGGGCATGGCAACCCACTCCAGTATTCTTGCCTGGAGAACCCTCATGAACAGAGCAGCCTGGGGAGCTAAAGTCCACCGGGTCTCACAGAGTTGGACACGACAGAAGCGACTTAGCATGCATATAAGCAGTTATTAACTAGTTATCTGGCACTGATCAAGTGCTCAAATGTAAATATTCAATTCTCTTAGCTATAAAATTGAAGTACCGCTGCAATAATGCATACCTGATGTGAAATTCTATGGATCAAAAGCAGAACTAATTGAGTCCCAGGTATTGCCTTCATCTGGAAAATCAGATATTTTGTCAGTAATATCAACAATACTTAATGATTGTTATTGATCACTTAATACACACCAGGCAGCATGCTAAAGCCTGTTCATTTAGCTATTGAAGATACATAAATGAGGTACATTATTATCTTCACATTATGTGTGAGAAGAATAAAACTTCAAGTTTAGGTAGCTGAACCCTAAATCACTCAGCTGGCAGGTCATATGAAGCCAGAATTTGAAATCAGGTTTTTTTTTCCTTACTTTGAAGATTCTGCTCTTAATTAAATATCTGGGTTTTTTTCTTTTTTCTCCTTTTGTGATTGTAGTCTAAAAATACTATTTTAATGCTTCTTAATTTTTTGAAAGAGATTATTAATTCATCTGGCAGTTGTGCATGCTAAGTTGTGTCAGTTGTGTCCGTTGTGTCTGATTCTGTGCGACCCTATGGACTGCAGCCTACCAGGGTCCTCTGTCCATGGGATTTTCTAGGCAAGAATACTGGAGAGGGTTGCCATGACTTCCTCTAGGGGAACTTTCCAACCCAGTGATGGAACCCAGGTCTCCTGTATTTCAGTTTAATCTGCTTAAAATAAAAAATATAAATACAAAATATTTCAGAATGTATAATTTTCTATTATTCATCTGTGGCATCAATGTAGCTTTGAATTAATTTAATTTCTGTCAGGGAAAAATTTGTAATAGAATGGCTACTATTTACTATGAATTGGGAATTTGACCTCATTCATACAAAATTAGTTTATAAATGGACTTCAGAAATTCTATGGCGATTTTAATGAACATATAGTAAGAACATTATTGTTACTAATCTTTACATTGTCATTTATTTAAGTCAATAGCTAATTATTTAACAAAGTTTTTGATTGACAGAATGATTGAGACGATAGTGCAGCCATGTCTTGGCTATTGTAAATTCTGCTGCTGTAGACGTTGGGATACATATGTTTTTGAGTTAGTGTTTTCATCTTTTCTACATGTATACCCAGGAGTGGAATTGCTGTCTTATATGGTAGCTAATTTAGTTTTATGGTGGAATATCTTATTGAATTGATGTACCATGGTTTGTTCATCCACTCACCTACTGAAGGACATTTCTGGAATTTTTCCTTTCTGACTTTTTTTTTTTTCCACAACTGCTATAAATATTTGTGTTCAGTTTCTTGGGTAAACTTCAGTTTTTAATTCAGTTGTTACATACCTAGGTATATGATAACTGGAACATGTAGTTAGACTATGTTTAGCTTTATATGAAACTGCCAAACTGTCTTCCAAAGTGGATGTACCATCTGGCATTCACATCAGCAGTGAATGAGAGTTCCTACTGCTCCATAGCCACGGTAGCAGTTGGTATTATCAGGTTTTAGATTTTATTTTTAATTTTAGATATTCAATAGGCATGCAGTATCTAATTTAATTTGAAATTCACTAATGGCCTGATTCTGGGCATCTTTTCATGTTTGTTATCTATGCATCTTCACTGATAAAGTGTCTGTTTAGATCTATTTCCCCACTTTGAGATTAGTTTGTTTTCCTATTATTAATTTTTGAGAGTCCTTTTATATTTTAAATACAAGTTCTTTATAGGATATGTAATTTGTAAATTTTTTATTCTAGTTTTTGGCCTGTCTTTTTATTCTCCTAAGACAGTATAATATCTAATAAAAGCATTATTGGACGCCTCACACATTTCAGTAAAAATAACATCACTATCATCTTTTAGATGTCATTTAAGTTAATCATTGCTGAAAGTAGTATAAAAGAGAGCTCCAAATTGTTTTTTTTTAATAAAATTACAGCCTGTAATATTGTAACTTATTTTATCCCAAAGATTTATGACAAAATATTTAAGATCTCAGGAAGAAGAATAAAAATCTGCATTGGACATAAGTATATATTTTATAACCTGCATATCATGTACATATATATAAAGAAGTTAGTACAAACTTTCTGTTATATATTTAACATTTATATTATATTAAATATATAGTATAATATACAGTGTTTTCTCATCATTTGTTTGAGAAGCAAGAGCAGCATCAAAGCATTACTACAAGTTTAAGCTGTCATTCAATTCAAATTAGATCTCTACCATTTGTTAAAAGGAAGATATCCAGGGATAAGTCTAGCTGCAATTCCTACATTTTCCAATTTCCAAATAATTTATCAGGTCAGCATACCTCACAGAATATTTGATGGTTAAACTCTCAAGCCACAGAGTTTCTTGGCTTCTAATTTCTACACTTAGCAGCTGGGTAGCGAAGCAAAATTTGCCCCCCTGAAATGTGTCTCTTGGCATAAAGACTAATTTAGACTGTGCTTTGCTTTTTTTTCTTTCTTTCTTTCTTTTTTTTTTTTTAAGAAACAGAAGACCTAGGAAGTTTTTTTGATATCTATGCCTTAGATATTATGAACTCAGAAAGAATAATATAAATATCCACTGGACATACACATTTACTTTGGCCACATGATGGCGAAGAGTCAACTCATTGAAGAATATCCTGGTTCTGAGAAAGATTGAGAACAGGAGGAGAAAGGGGCAACAGAGGATGAGCTGGTTGGATGGCATCACTGACTCAATGGACATGAGTTTGAGCAAGCTCTGGGAGTTGGTGAAGGACAGGGAAGCCTGGCGTGCTGCAGTCCATCGGGTCACAAAGAGTCAGACATGAATTAAGAGACTGAACAAGAATCAAACCTGTGCTTTTCCATTTCTCTGTGAATTGCCTTCCTTCTCTTTGAAGTCCCAAAGTCCCTATCCACTTTTGTTTTAAGCTGAAAGTGGTATTTAAAGCGAGGATTTTGGCCATTTTTAAAAGTTGCTCAGTTTTTTCCAGGTCTCTCCCATGTGTACATGTTATTAATCTTTTGTTTGATTTTTCTCCTATTTACCTGTCTCATGCCAGTTTGATTCTTAGAACAGCAAGAAGAACTTAGAAGGGTAGGGGAGAATTTCATCCTGCCTGAGAGGGTATGACCTTAGACAAATTACTTAACCTCCCTGTGCTTCAAGGGTAAAACAATGATGATAATTTACCTGATTTATAGATTACAGTAAGGATTGAAGTAAAGTGTTAAGAATAAAGTGTTCCTAGTCACCTTATATAGTTAGTTAGAATCTCCCACCTTAATATTTGAAGCTTGAATCATGGTCTAACAATTTTAGTATCACTTGCAAATTTGTTGGAACTACAGAATCTAATACTTCACCCCTGATTCATGAAAAATTGAAAAAATATTCAATTAAAAAAACTCAAATCAGTTAAGAGTTGAAAATATGTTTTGTATAGCCCCTTAACCTTAACTAACCAGCTGTTTCCCCATCAACTGGTAAGTAGTCCTGCAATCATACATTTTGATAAGAATACATAAACTGGTGCATTGTTATCATTACAATGGAAAATATTAAGAATTTTCTTTTTCTACTTTAGTACAGTGTTTTATTTTCCTGTGTTTTTGTAGCTTCTAGATGAAGATTTCAGGTGAATTCTCTTCTGTTTATTTTCATTATTTTATTTCTTAAAATATTAAAATACTTAGCCTCAGTTCAGTTCAGTTCAGTTGCTCAGTCGTGTCCGACTCTTTGTGACCCCATGAATTGCAGCACGCCAGGCCTCCCTGTCCATCACCAACTCCCAGAGTTCACCAAGACTCGCGTGCACTGAGCCGGTCATGCCATCCAGCCATCTTATCCTCGGTCATCCCCTTCTTCTCCTGCCCCCAATCCCTCTCAGCATTAGAGTCTTTTCCAATGAGTCAACTCTGCAAGAGGTGTCCAAAGTACTGAAGCTTCAGCTTTAGCATCCTTCCTAAGAAATCCCAGGGTTGATCTCCTTCAGAATGGACTGGTTGGATCTCCTTGCAGTCCAACGGACTCTCAAGAGTCTTCTCCAACACCACAGTTCAAAAGCATCAATTCTTTGGCACTCAGCCTTCTTCACAGTCCAACTCTCACATCCATACATGACTACTGGAAAAACCATAGACTTGACTAGACGGACCTTAGTCGGCAAAGTAATGTCTCTGTTTTGAATATGCTATCTAGGTTGGTCATAACTTTTTTCCAAGGAGTAAGCGTCTTTTAATTTCATGGCTGCAGTCACCATCTGCAGTGATTTTGGAGCCCAAATAAAAAAAGTCTGACACTGTTTCCACTGTTTCCCCATCTATTTCCCAGGAAGTGATGATGCCATGATCTTTATTTTCTGAATGTTGACTTTTAAGCCAACTTTTCCACTCTCCTCTTTTACTTTCATCAAGAGGCTTTTTAGCTCTTCTTCACTTTCTGCCATAAGGGTGGTGTCATCTGCATATCTGAGGTTATTGGTATTTCTCCTGGCAATCTTGATTCCGGCTTGTGTTTCTTCCAATCCAGAGTTTCTCATGATATTCTCTGCATATAAGTTAAATAAGCAGGGTGACAATATACAGCCTTGATGTACTCGTTTTCCTGTCTGGAACCAGTCTGTTGCTCCATGTCCAGTTCTAACTGTTGCTTCCTGGCCTGCATATAGATTTCTCAAGAGGCAGGTCAGGTGGTCTGGTATTCCCATCTCTTTCAGAATTTTCCACAGTTTATTGTGATCCACACAGTCAAAGGCTTTGGCATAGTTAATAAAGAAGTAATTGATGTTTTTCTGGAACTCTCTTGCTTTTTTTCATGATCCAGTGGATGTTGGCAATTGGATCTCTGGTTACTCTGCCTTTTCTAAAACCAGCTTGAACATCAGGAAGTTCACCATTCACGTATTGCTGAAGCCTGGCTTGGAGAATTTTGAGCATTGCGTTACTAGAGTTTGAGACTACCTTGTGATAAATAATCAGAATTATTCCTTGATGGCAATTTTACAAATTAAGAAGTTGATCTAATGAAGTAGCAAGATTTTCCCAGCAAGGTTGAAGGGAGCACTCACCTTGAAACCACAAAAATCTGGCTTCTAGCCCCGTTGCTTCCTCTGATTAGGTGCACAACCTTCCAGAACCCCTTAATCATGGCAAGCCTCAGTTTTCTCTTTCATAAAGTCTTGAAGCTCCAGGAAGAAAGTGCTTTTAAAGCGACTTCTAGAGCAATAGTTCTGTTTTTCCATGAATCTTAAGTCAAAATAATACATGAAATGGTTTCCCTGTATCTGTCACGAGTTTCTACCGGTAGCTTTTTCAACTGGTGCTAACTGGACTGAAGATTGACTGAGCAAAACATTCATTTTTTGTTCCTTCACCTGATACACATCACTAAACAAATACTTGTTTAGTATTTCAAGTAACTTCTGGGACATTCTGATATTAAAGGTAAAGATCACACATATGGATGGTGAATGAAATTGCCACAAATGAATTTTCTGAGCCACCAGGGAATCCCAACTTTTACAACACTTACTCCCAAAATTATGTGTACTTCAAAAAATTGGATAATTTAAACCAAACAAACGAATAAAATATATGACTCACTCTAAGTACAGTATGAGGACAGAATTCTATACCTAACCCTGGAGAAATGCCTCCAGGCACATCAGTTAAATAGTTCGTACCAATAGTACTTTGAATAATAGCCATTCAAAGATATCAAGTTCTGATATCTGGAATTTGTAAATATTACCTTATTTGGAAAAAGGAATCTTACAGATGTAATTAAATTAAGGCTTTTTGAGATGGGGCGGCTGCCCTCGGTTATCTGGGTGAGCTCTTAAATGCCATCACACATAATTTATAAGAGAGAGCCAAAGGGAAATAACACATATACAGAGGAGAAAGAAATGTGAAGATATAGGTAGAGATGAAAGTGATGTGACCAGAATCCCAGGAATGCCACGACAACTACCAGAAGCTGGAAGAGGCAAAGAATGGATTTTCCTAGTTCTGCTAAATAAATTTCAGATATCCAGATTCCAGAAATATAAGTGAATAAATTTCCATTTTTTAATGCCACGAATTTGTGAAGATTTTTCTTAGCAGCCTCAGAAAATTAATACATGGTTCACTTTTAGAAATAAATCTCCTATGAAAATATCTCCCCCCTCCAAAAAAAGTCAGTGGAAAATATTCAAATTAGTAAATTAGATAATAATAGCTGAATCAGAAGTATACTAGTTTAAAAAATGTAATTCTACTTTTTTAAATATACATTTATTTATTTTAATTGGAGGTTAATTACTTTACAATATTGTATTGGTTTTACCATACATCAACATGAATCCTCCACAGGTGTACACATGTTCCCCATCCTGAATCCCCCTCCCTCTTCCCTCCCCATACCATTCCTCTGGGTCGTCTCAGTGCACCAATCCCAAGCATCCAGTATCATGCATTGAACTTGGACTGGCTATTCATTTCATATATGATATTATACATGTTTCGATGACATTCTCCCAAATCATAATTCTACTTTCAAATATCATCTCCCACCTCAGAATTTCATGGAGTAGAGGGAATGATTAGTTGTAGGAAATTGGGACAAAATTTGTAATGGCAAACTTTGGGACTCATTGCCAAATCAGAGTAAAAGTTGATATGGACAACTTATGGTAAAAGGACTCATGTAAAGGCAACACAATTTTCTAATTAACTGCAGTGAAATTGAGACACTACTTCACCATGGATTCTGTTTGCTACAGAATTCTCATTCTGACAAACTACACAAAGCCCCACTGCTCTTTGTGACAGTTATGATAATGCAAACACAAACTTATTGCTTATTACACAGCTAGCAAATGGTTAATTAGTTTTTCACCACATAAAATATTCTTAACAACACTGTGAGGTAAATTTACTTTTAAAATATTTTAAAAATGAAAAAAAAAAAGACCTAAATCATATAAGAAATTTGCTTCAAATCACACACCAGTCAAGTGTTAAAATTACAAATTAATAGTTAGCATTCCATAATACACTCTTACCTACTAAGTTCTGTGGAAAACACTTGGCAATAGAAAGTTTACAACATGCTTTTGTTATTGGGATAAGACTGATCTGGCCTTCAAAATTGTGGAAACTTTAGAGATACTTCATGATCACTCTTAAAAAGGGGAACTCTTTAATATTGACAATTGATATATGTATGAATGAGCTAAGAAATGTTGAGTGGACTCTCCTCATGTCAGTTTTAGTTGGGGATTTGTACTGTCATTTCCTCTTTGTCTATTTGTGGAGAATTATTTAATGCATCACCCATTTATCAAATTATAGGAAATACTTTTTGTCACAGTGTGAAGAACTTTGCTAGTGTCAGAAGAATGTGGCAGTATAGATACGGAGTGCAACTTGTTGAACTTGACACATTCTTTTGGCTTATTTTAAAGTCTGACTTCTGAACTCAGTTGTTATTGTTGTTGTCACTTCTTGCATGGTTCCTGACTTCTGGAAATTGAGAAAAACAGTGACCCTTGTTCTAGCTGAGACCTGCATATAGCCCAAAGGTCAAGTCAAATCTTCTCTCCTGGATACATGTTAGATATTAGTTACTAAGTGGGCCTTCCATGGCTTTCACAGCCTGAGTTTCCTTAAGGCCACAATTTTTTAAAGGTGTCAGTTTAAATCCTATGTTGAAATTTATCTTCAAGCTTTGTTTTGAATCAGTTTTATTTCTCTTGAGATTCATTCACTTTTAGGTGTTTTAGATGACTCTCTTCTTTCCATCAACCCCAAACCTATATTTATCCTAGATTTAACATATATTTGATATTTTTGTATATTCATCACATATTACAAATAGGACAATTCAAAAATATAAGTTTACAATTCCAGAGGGATTACATGTACATATGAGCATCATTTAGCTTTGTACCTAAATGCTATTACAATTCTCATACACATATACCTAAAATGACTCCTTTTCTGTTGTCTTATGAAACCTAGTGTGCCACTTTAAAAGTCCAAGTATCTATGACAAATGGGTTACTTTTTCTCATCTGTCAAAGATAAAGATATTTCCCTTTAATATCTCTCTGGGATGCTTCTAAGAGCAAAGTCATTTTGCACCTCATGTACATTGAGCCTAACCTCTGTCAGATGTCTATTCCAGCTGCCACTCCTGCCCTCCCTCTTAACCTTTGTCTCCTCTCGTTCTGTCTGTCCACGTTGATGTCATCTGCACCTATCTGCTCCTGTCAACTTTCTTCTTAAACTGCCTATACAATGGTGTTTTGGCAAAGACTCCTAATAAATTTTCAAATAACTGTTTCTCTTCTAAGTTTTATCTAATCATATAGAGGATATATGCAAATTTCAAGGTACACTTTAACAGTTCCTATCCTCTTTCCTCATTGCCCCATGATTTAGTTAAAGTGTGGAAGAACTAAAAAGCCATCTGGATCGCACAGACAAATGCCACCCCCTAAGAACAGCAAAGCAAAATTATAAGCATTGTAATTTTGCTGTGAAGTTACCATCCACGCCATAAACTGCTTATATCATTTCATGGGTAGAAAATAAACTATTACTTTATTTAAAACTTTGTTGGGACTTCACTGGTGGTCCAGTGGCTAAGATTCCATACTCCCAGTGCAGGGGGCCTGGGTTTGATCCTGGTCAGGAAACTAGATCCCTTATGCTGCAACTAAAAATGCTGCACACTGAAACAAAGATCAAGGATCCTGCATGTTGCAGCTAAGGCCCAGTGCAGCCAAATAAACAGTTTTTTTTTTTTTTTTTTTTAAATCCACATTGTTATTTTGGCTCCTGCTTGGGACATATCCAACATTTTAATCCAGGGAGGAACCCACATTGGCCTCCCGCACACTTTGGCACTGCTGATGTTCATTTTGTTGCCCCTTGGGCTTGCTCTGCATTCTCAGCTCTATTATGTGATCCACACAGATACTGCCACTTTCTTCAGTATCCACAGGGTAGTCAGGAGCTGATCGTGACCTCCACTGCCCCTCTTGCTCTCCCTCCCCTAGAGTAGAGAAACCCCTCCGGGCGGAGGTTCGGGAAAAATCCAATGGAACACTAGAGGCAGCGTCTTTTGATTCTGCTTAACACTGCTTTCTCTCCAAGGGCTCATAAGAAACATAGGGTCTAGACTGAGGGAATTAAGCACAAAATTAATTTTTGTACTTTGAGAAACTGTCCACTTAGTTCCTGTTACTGGTTCAAGTAAAACATGGTCACACATTTTCATATATGTTCTCTCTTTTTCAGTTTCCCCGATCCTCTCTGTCATTTAATTTACATTAAGACACACTGTAACTCTTTCCAAATAATAACTCTATATCTAAACTTGTGAACAAGTTTTGAGGTATTTTCCATGGAAATTTTGTTGTCCTTCAAAGTCAGGAAATATGGCTAAATATCAGAAATAAATAGGAGGTTATTTACTATTTACATATCAGTTATATATGCTTCTTTTAAATGCCCTGGTTGAGAAGATCCTGCTATCCAAATTTATTTAGAGAAATTATTATTCATTAGAGACTGACTATGGAAGTATATGTGACAGGAAAATAAAATACACCTATTTGATTTTACTACTGAAGTTATCTTACAAATATGTATCTAGTTTCAGATTCTGGGTCTACTATTACTATAAATATTTCTTTGAATAAGTCACCTAATCTCTCTAAACTTCAGCTTCTGATTCTAAAAAGAGAAAAAATGAAGATATGAACCTAGCTTATTCTGCAGGCTTATTATGAAGTAAAAATGAGGAAAAATATTTATGAGAGGAATTTGTGAGTTGTAAAAAGGAAGCCTACATATTTGAAGATTTATTATAGAGTCAATCAAAACTCCTTGCTCTTGTAATTCTAAAATGTTTTCTTTTATCTTATTAAATTCCAATTTAAATACTTTACAGTAGATAAAATATAGCATATTTTATGTTTTATATTTAATATTCTATATTGAATAAATTAGCATGTCAGTTATCATATATTTTATGTTTTGAGTAATTATTCATTGCTTAAATAAACACTAGCATGTACTAGGTACCAGGTATATTAAACTAAATGAGAGATTTTACTATTCACTAATTAAATATTATTTAATTTATAACTTATTAATTATTAAATTCCAATATAGCATACAATAAAAAAGAAATAGATAGCTGCAATGCAAGTTATGACATTCATTGATAGATTTAGATGTAGGAAGCTCTTGAAACATAAAGGTTTCCCAGGGAAAAAAGGCATTTTGATTGTTTGATCAATGCTGTGAAGATCCCCAAGTGAAGAAAGAGATGTGTTAGTTATCAATAGTTCCATCCGAGTAATTTGAACCTGTGTGTTCTGTGTGTTAGTCACTCACTTGTGTCTGGCTCTTTGTAGCTCCATGGACTGCAGCCCACCAGGCTCCTCTGTCCATGGGATTCTCCAGGCAAGAATACTGAGTGGGTTGCCGTTCCCTTCTCCAAGGATTCTTCCTGACCCAGGGATCGAACCTGGGTCTCCTGCATTGAAGACATATTCTTTACTGTCTGAGCCACCAAGAAAGCCCTAATTTGAACCTAGATGCATCTGACTGAATAAAATAAATAAATAAATAAACAACAACAACAACAACAAAAAACTAGAAAACAATGTTGCTTAATTGAATGTTCCAGGGCTAAACTTCTTTTATTCACAATTGGGGTAGAAATGAAAATATATAATTAAATTTGTCTACCTTTGCTACTTTCTTTTATAATGATTTTATTCTCCGTTAATACCTCCCTTTGTGGTCTGTAAATGGCTTACCAGCAGTTCTAGGCATAAATCTTCATTACAGCTAAATTTATTAAGAAAAGAGATCATTTGTCATGGTTGGCTCTGGCAAAGACTCTGAAAGGACTTGCTGTTATCCATGAAACATTATTATAGGCAAGAGCGTGGGTTCTCAGATTGCCAAGCCTGAGCACTATGCCCGTTCTAAGACTGTTGAACCAGATTAAGGTTGCAGAGAGCTTTTTCAAGTGGAAACTGGCGAATTATTGCAAGGCATTTTATATGTATGTATTTGTTTTATGTGTATTTATTTGTGTGCATGTGTGTTTGCAACTGTTTTCTTAATGTTTCATTCCTCTAGGCAATAACTTTGGCTAGAGAATTTGTGCATTCTTTTCACCGCTCCATACCTATGGGAAAGGTTTAATAAATATTTGTTTAATGAATTAAAGAATGAGTGCAGAGAGCCACCTGATATGAAGGAAGAAATTGAAATTTATACTAAAAATAATACCTTTACCTATACATCTTCCGATAGTTTTCTTTGTGTCTCTATATCCAAAGAATTCTTTTTGAAATTTTTCATCAGGGACTCCACTGGTATCAATATGCCCCTTGAGTAATGAATAATTTTACTTTAATTTATAGTTTAATTCAATTTATAATTTTATATTTAGTTTATACATTTGTTTTGGCAGTAGTTTAACAAGTTAAATATTCTCAAAGGCATAGAATTTTGTGTCCATCTCTTCAGTTTATTAGCTTGTAACAGAAGTTCTGAATTAAGCAGTCCACTGGGTTGAACAAAATAAGCTTGTCCTTTTTTATGATAAAAATGATCAAATTAATAATTTCATATGGCTCAAGTGTAAACAATTTACTAGCTCACACAACTTAAAAATCTACAGGTGGACCTGGCATATTTTCAGCATTCTGCCCTCATGAGGTTGTCTTCATTCTGAGGCTCCGCTTATACTAAGCTAAATGCCACGAGCATTTAGGACTACAGCCTTCTTCATTATTTTCAGTTAGAAAGAGGAGGTATTACTCCACCATATCCCCTGCCTCTCAAGCCCTGAGATATACTCTAGACTTGCAGAACTCAGCCCATGACACAGTTTGCCTGTGTTATATAGTTCCCACCACTGCAGCTAGAAGTGCATGTCAGTCTCCAAAAAGTCCATATGGATCCCCAAACTAAAGTCTGGCATAAAATAAATGAGAATGGGAAAAAGGATACTGTGGGATGCAGTGGAAACTATTCACTATTTTGTCTCTAAAAAATTTAATGTATTAATAATGAACCTAGCTAAAGTGGGGGAAATGAGAACCTGCCATAATTCCTGGGATTTCTGGATGACAGATATTTACAATTTTGGCTATTTTATGTTTATGAGAGAAATTAAAAAAAAAAAAATCCTGTATCTTGATTCAAGTTTTTACAGACAATAGTGATTTAATATTTACCCATTATATATGTACCTGATCTTAAGGTGGAGAGCAGAAGCAAAATCTTATTTGGTTATGATTATGAAAAGTGAAAGTGTTAGTCACTCAGTTGTGTCCAACTCTGTGATCCCATGGACTGCAGCCTTCCAGGCTTCTCTGTCTATGGGATTTCCCAGGCAAGAATACTGGAGTGTGTAGCCATTCCCTTTTCTAGTGGATCTTCCTAACTGAGGGATCAAACCTGGGTCTCCTGCATTGCTGGTAGATTCTTTACCATCTGAGCCCCCAGGGAACTCCAAAGGGGCAGGAGAAAACTATTTTCAATCAAAGGGGACAAAGAAAATATAAGAGAAAAGTGTGGGTCCATTGAAATAGTTGTACAAATACCTTCTTTCAAGGAAACATATAACATTCTAATATTCTCCTCAAGATCAATATCTACATTCTATTCTGAGGGCTTGGGCTTTCCAGGTAGCACAGTCATAAAGAATATCCACCTACCAATGCAAGAAATGCAAGAGATGCAGGTTCGATCCCTGGGTCTGGAAGATCCCCAAGAGTAAGAAATGGCAACGCACTGCAGTGTTCTTGCTTGGAGAATTTAATGAACAGGGAGCCTGGAGGGCTACAGTCCACAGGATCACAAAAAGTAGAAGGCAGCTGAACTCAGCACATTCTGAGGGCTGAGAGTTAAGAATACTACAGATATTTCTTGGTGATTATGACTAACACAAGGATTATTATAAATGGAGTCTTCTTACAGTAAAAGAAGCTTGCAGAAATGAAATTGTTGTGTAAAGATTACCCAGATCTCCAAGTTCAGTTCTAAAGAAAGTTTGTGGCACAATTCTAGAACAAGTTGGTAAGTGAGGTATATATCAAAGAACAGAATTCAGCCTTTCAAAATTAATGCTCACATAGTAAGGGATAGATATTAAAACTGCATTTGGGTTGACTTATGAACAGAGGATTCTGTTTGCCACCATTCATGCCATAGTTATGAGGCACAAAAGCATTTCCAGGTTAGACCCAAACTAAATCACCAGTTATGCTAGGTTGTGCTCATACTTAATATTACATTTGTCAGAAAACTGGAAAGAGGTCAGAACTGGACCTAATTAAAAAAAAAAAAATAAGCCAGATATCTGGATAAAAATACATATGGTAGAAAAATGTATGCTAATTTGTTGTCATGAGGATGTGAAAAATGTTTTTATAGCCTAGAATACCTTTTAAAGCATCCTTTTAAACATCGCTGAATACTTAGTATTCTGATACTCATTTAATCAATAATTTTCTTCTTATGAATGGACATTTACAATTGCACCATTACAAAGCCCAGGGAGAAGACTTAAAAAAAAAAAAAAAAAAAAGCAAAGGAGATAACATGGAATGGCCCATGAAGTAAGAAGGGAAGCAGGAGTGCTTTGTTCTAAAGACCAGGAAAAGGAAGTGTATCAAAAATAGGAGAATGATCAACTGCAACAAATAGCTAAGATAAGTCAGTATAGAATTAAGGATTGTTCAATGAATTTAGCAACCTAGAAATCGTAGGATGGAATATTGACTATAGTAGTTCTGTTAGAATTAAGCAGGAACACTTGGTGGAAATGAGATTAAGAGAAAACAGGAAAATGTAGTTGGAAGTAGTGAGGATAAACCCTTGTTTTGAAATACAAAAAAATCGAAGCTGTATCTGGCAGGAAATTGGATTCAAGCAAAGGTATCTGCTTGCATGCTTGTTCATTCCCTGCTGTTGGAAACAATCAGATTGTTTGTGGCAAGAGGGAAGGAGGGCTAGAGAAAAACTGGTTGAAAAGTAAGGAAGAGATAGGATCTGGTGAAAAGGTAGAGAAATTTGCTTAAGTTGAACATAAATATTTCTTTAAGGTATGGGGCAGGAAGAAAGAGAATGTGAGTGAAAATATTACTGAGCAGGAATGTGAGAAAAACCACTTGGTCCCTTCTAGCCTAAGGCAAGAGCAAGATTTTTCACTTAAATTTTGGTCTGAAAATTGTTCAAATGACATCCATTTTCAGGTTGTAGATATTTGTTTTTTCTTTTTTTAAATCATTCTTAACACAATTCCTTATTCTGGGTGTACGAGATTTTTGTGGTAAATATTGTTAGTTGACTACATTATATACATAAAAGGTCAGTTTTCATTCCAATCCCAAAGAAAGGCAATACCAAATAATGCTCAAACTCCTGCACAATTGCACTCATCTCACATTCTAGTAAAGTAATGCTTAAAATTCTCCAAGCCAGGCTTCAGCAATATGTGAACCATGAACTTCCAGATGTTCAAGCTGGTTTTTAAAAAGGCAGGGGAACCAGAGATCAAATTGTTAACATCTGCTGGATCAACGAAAAAGCAATAGAGTTCCAGGAAAACATTAATTTCTGCTTTATTGACTATGCCAAAGCCTTTGACTGTGTGGATCACAATAAACTGTGGAAAATTCTGAAAGAGATGGGAATATCAGACCACCTAACCTGCCTCTTGAGAAACCTATATGCAGGTCAGGAAGCAACAGTTAGAACTGGACATGGAACAACAGACTGGTTCCAAATAGGAAAAGGAGTACGTCAAGGCTGTATATTGTCACCCTGCTTATTTAACTTATATGCAGAGTATATCGTGATAAATGCTGGGCTGGATGAAGCACAAGCTGGAATCAAGATTGCCAGGAGAAATATCAATAACCTCAGATATGCAGATAACACCACCCTTATGGCAGACAGTGAAGAGGAACTAAAAAGCCTCTTGATGAAAGTGAAAGTGCAGAGTGAAAAAGTTGGCTTAAAGCTCAACATTCAGAAAACCAAGATCATGGCATCAGGTCCCATCACTTCATGGGAAATAGATGGGGAAACAGTGGAAACAGTGTCAGACTTTATTTTGGGGGCTCCAAAATCACTGCAGATGGTGACTGCAGCCATGAAATTAAAAGACACATGCTCCTTGGAAGAAAAGCTATGACCAACATAGATAGCATATTCAAAAGCAAAGACATTACTTTGCTAACAAATGTCCACGTAGTCAAGGCTATGGTTTTTCCAGTAGTCATGTATGGATGTGAGAGTTGAACTGTGAAGAAAGCTGAACACCGAAGAATTGATGCTTTTGAACTGTGGTGTTGGAGAAGAGTTTTGAGAGTCCCCTGGACTGCAAGGAGATCCAACCAGTCCATCCTAAAGGAGATCAGTCCTGGGTGTTCTTTGGAAGGACTGATTTTGAAGCTGAAACTCCGATACTTTGACCATCTCATGTGAAGAGTTGACTCATTGGAAAAGGCACTGATCCTGGGAGGAGAAGGGGATGACAGAGGATGAGATGGCTGGGTGGCATCATGGACTCGATGGACATGAGTCTGAGTGAACTCCGGGCGTTGGTAATGGACAGGGAGGCCTGGCATGCTGTGATTCACGGGGTTGCAAAGACTCGGACACGACTGAGTGACTGAACTGACCTGAACTAAACTAACCCAGTTTTATTTGACAGAACTCTGCCAACCAATATCTCGTTTCAGAGGGTGATGACATTATTCCAATGTTCTGACTAATGAGATAGAAACTGAGAAAATTTTATATTTCCTGGTAACATGCATCCCACAAATACTTCCTCACTTAAAGTGAATATGTACCAAATGTCATTGTAGCAAGATTCTTGTGACCATGAAATGGTAAGCTTGAGGATGAAGGCACAAACACTAAAAAAAGTGGAGTAGAAAGGACGAACTGGAAATGAACCCATTGGCAGGGCAACACTAGAGACAGAGGCAGAGGCATGAGTCGGCTGTGGCCTGCTGCAGCGTCGAGGGTACTGAGTGTAGCAGCGCGAGAATGAGACCTTTGCAAAGTGGTCGCCATTATCTTCATTACCTCCACCATAGTCTGGCCGCAGGTAAATAACAGAGAGGGAACACAGATGGACCTGTCAACAGAAAACTGGATTAAAGATCTATTGAGCATGGGCCCGCCCATCAGAATAAGACCCAGTTTCACCTTCAGTCAGTCTCTCCCATCAGGAAGCTTCCATAAGCCTCTTAACCTTCTCTTTCAGAGAACAGATAGAATGAGAACCACAGTCACAGAAAACAAACCAAACTCACATGGATCACACCCTTGTCTAACTCCATAAAAATATGAGCATGCCATTTAGGGCCACCCAAGATGGATGCGTCTAGGTGGAGAGTTCTGACAAAACGTGATGCATGAAGGGAATGGCAGACCACTTGAGTATTGGAAGTGGTCAAACAGGAAATGGCAAGAGTGAACAATGATATTTTAGGAATCAGTGAACTAAAATGGACCGGAATGGGTGAATTGAAATCAGATGACCATTATGTCTATTACTGTGTGCAGGAATCCCTTAGAAGAAATGGAGTAGCCAATCATAATCAACAAAAGAATCCAAAATGCAGTACTTGGATGCATTTTCAAAAACGACAGAATGATCTCTGTTCATTTCCAAAGCAAACCCTTCAATATCACAGTAAACCAAGTCTTTGTTCTGACCAATAAAGGTGAAGAAGCTGAAGTTGACTGGTTCTATGACCTACAAGACCTTCTAGAACTAACACCCCCAAAAGATGTCAAGAAATAACTGGAGTAACAGAAAAATTTGGTCTTGGAGTACAGAATGAAGAAGGGTAAAGGCTAATATAGTTTTGCCAAGAGAACGCACTGGTAACAGCAAACATCCTCTTCCAACAAAACAAGAGAAGACTCTATACGTGAAGTTAATAGATGGTTAATACCGAAATCAGTATATTTACTGATTATATTCTTTGCAGCTAAAGATGGAGAAGCTCTACACAGTCAGCAAAAGCAAGACAAGGATCTGACTGTGGCTTAGATCATGAACTCCATATTGCCAAATTCTGACTTAAACTAAAGAAAGCAGGGAAAACCACTAGACCATTCAGGTATGACTTAAATAAAATACCACATGATTATATAGTGAAAGTGAGAAATAGATTTAAGGGATTAGATCTGACAGACAGATTGCTTGAAGAACAATGTGTGGAGGTTCATAACATTACACAGAAGGCAGGAATCAACATTATCCCCAAGAAAAAGAAATTCAAAAGGCAAAGTGATTTTCTGTCCTCAGAAATAGCCTTACAAATAGCTGTGAAAAGAAGAGAAATGCAAGGCAAAGGAGCAGAGGAAAGACATACCAATTTGAATGCAAAGTTCCAAAGAATAGAAAGGACAGACAAGAAAGCTTTCCTCAGCATTCAACCCAAAGAAATAGAGGAAAAGAGTAGAATGTGAAATATTATAGATCTGTTCAAGAATATTAGAGATCCCAAGAGAAGATTTCATGCAAAGATGGGCACAATAAAGGAAAGAAATGATATAGACCTAACAGAAGCAGAATATATTAAGAAGAGGTGGCAAGAATACACAAAAGAACTATACAAAAAAAAAAAAAAAAACCCAAAAAACAAACAAAAAAAAACACACAAAAAACTTTATGACCCAGATAATCATGATGGTATGATCACTCACCTAGAGCCAGACATCCTGGAATGTGAAGTTAAGTGGGCTTAGGAAGAATCACTATGAACAAAACTAGTGGAGGTGATGGAATTCCAAATCCTAAAACATGATGCTGTGAAAGTGCTGCACTCAATATGTCAGCACACTTGGAAAACATGATAGTGGCCACAGGGCTTGAAAACGTCAGTTTTCATTCCAATCCCAAAGAAAGGCAATGCCAAAGAATGGTCAAACTGTTGCACAATTGCACTCATCTCACATACTGGAAAAGGAATGCTCAAAATTCTCCAAGCCAGCCTTCAACAGTACATGAACCATGAACTTCCAGATGTTCAAGCTGGATTTAGTAAAGGCAGAGGAACCAGAGATTAAATTGCCAACATCCGTTGGATCATCGAAAAAACAAGAGAGTTCCAGGAAAACATATAATTCTGCTTGACTGACTATGCCAAAACCTTTGATTGTGTGGATCACAATAAACTGTGGAAAATTCTTAAAGAGATGGGAATATCAGACTACCTGACATGCCTGCTGAGAAATCTTATAGAGGCCAGGAAGCAACAGTTAGAACAGGACATGAAACAACAGACTGGTTCCAAATAGGAAAAGGAGTATGTCAAGGTTGTATATTGTCACCCTGCTTATTTGACTTATATGCAGAGTATATCGTGAGAAATGCTGGGCTGGATGAAGCACAAGCTGGAATCAAGATTGCCAGGAGAAATATCAATAACCTCAGATAAGCAGATAACACCACGCTAATGGCAGAAAGTGAAGAAGAACTAAAGAGCCTCTTGATGAAAGTGATACAGGAGAGTGAAAATTTGGCTTAAAGCTCAACATTCAGAAAACTAAGATCATGACATCCAGTCCCATCACTTCAGGGTAAATAGATGGAGAAACAGTGGAAACAGTGGCTGACTTTATTTTGGGGGGCTCCAAAATCATTGCAGAAGGTGACTGCAGCCATGAAATTAAAAGACACTTACTCCTTGGAAGAAAAACAATGACAAAACTAGACAGCATATTAAAAAGCAGAGACATTACTTTGCCAGCAAAGGTCCACCTAGGCAAAGCTATGGTTTTTTCAGTAGTCATGTATGGATGTGAGCGTTGGACCATAAAGAAGGTGAAACACTGCAAGATGGTTGCTTTTGACCTGTGGTGTGGGAGAAGACTTTTGAGATTTCCTTGGGCAGCAAGGAGATCCAACCAGTCCATCCTAAAGGAAATCAACCTTGAATATTCATTGGAAGGACTAATGCTGTAGCTGAAACTCAAATTCTCTGGCCACCTGATGCAAAGAAGAGCCTCATTGGAAAATACCCTGATGCTGGGAAAGATTGAGAGCAGAAGGAAAAGTGTGCAACAGAGGATGAGACGATTGGATGACTTCATCAACTCAATGGGCTTGAGAAAACACAGTGGGTTGAGAAAACTCCAGGATAGTCATAGAGATATTGATGAAAAGGGAAGCCTGGCTTAGTGCAGTCCGTGGAGTCACAGAGTTGGACAGGACAGAGTGACTCAACAACAACAGTTTGTCCCTCCCACTTCTTCACATCTTGGGACAGCTTTTGTGTTTGACTCTACACTACATTTTCAAGGCTGTTTGTAAAGCAAACAGGCCATGATAATAAAGATGTGTCTCCCTCTGGGCAAGAACAGATTTGTCTCCTATACAAGGCAATCAAGATAATGCCTTCCCCTGGCACACTGATTGGGTAGATTTTCTAATAGTCCCATTATAATTAAAAGATTTTTCCCTAAGGCCAAGTTTCTTAACTTGGAGGCAAATCCTCTGCAAGTGTCAGCAAACATGTGGATTAGTCTATTCCTATGAAACACAAGTAGGTAAGAGAAACCTACAAGAGCATGAAGCACATGCCCCCTGCTGTGCCATAAGTATTAAAGTATTTTGCATCTGAGCCAGGAGTCTTGTGTATTCTGCCAGCATCCTTGAAAGTATAGGAAGCTCATTTACAGTGGTTTCCTTTTTGAAAAAGTCTTATTTATTTATTTTTGGCTATGCTGGATCTTCACTGCTGCACACAGGTTTTCTCTAGTTGAAGTAAGTGGCAGTAATCTTCATTGCAGTGTGTAGATTTCTCATTGTGATGGCTTCTCTTGTTGCAGAGATCAGGCTCTAGAGTGTGCAGGCTTCAGTAGTTACGGCATATGGCTTTAGTTATTCCATACCATGTGGGATCTTCCTGGACCAGAAATCAAACCTGTGTCCACTGCATTGACAGGTGGGCTCTTAACCACTGGAAGAATCACTTAATCACCAGGGAAGCCCCTGCAAGTGGTTTAAAATCTAAATTCTTCAGAGTTCTTGGCACCTTGGTATTATTCAACATCCTAACTCAGTAGTCAAATATTGCCCTAAAAAATACTTGCCGCATTTGCACCTTAAAAATTTAGACACTCTAATAAAGGAATTTATAATGTCACACCCTATAAATTACCTTCCCATGAAATCTTCACTGATTCTATGTTCTGAATTAATTATTGCTATTCTTGCTCTCTTTAGAACTTTGCAATTAATACATCATTTAATTAATCCTGCTTTTAAAAATTCGTTTTATGTATGATGTCTTTTCACTTGATTGTGAATAACTAATGAGAAAGAGTGGCAGTTTCTTCATATTGGATTGTCAAAGCACCTTGCCCAGTTTGTCTAAATATAACACAATGTATACACCTTTGAATTTTTAAAGATAATTTTAAGAATAAAATAAATTCCTTAATACTGATTTGAATAATTAAACAATACATTTATGTGGCATGTTAGCATTTTCAAAGGACACACACATATTATCTGCATAATTAATTTTATTCTAACCTTCCTGTGCAATAAGAGTATTATATCTAAGAATAAAATGGACTGCATGGATTCAGTTCTGACTCCTAGCTTCATGTATTTCCTTTGGAATTTTCATGACTGTGAAAACTACTCAGTTTGTTTTATTTCAAACTTTGTACTTCCCACAAATAGTAAATAAAGATGGCATTTAAGAAAATTTGTTTCTCTCTCGTTGTACCTCCAGGCTTTCTTCTAGAAAAGTTCAAAGCCATTATTCAATATAAGAAATGTTAAAAGAAGAAAGATACCAAAAAGGTCTGGAACTGTATGTTATGATCCTTCTACAGAGAAAGAAGCAGTCAATTTGTATGCAAAAGTGAAGTAAAAAGTCAAAATAATGTTAATAAAGAATAGTATTAATACAGCACTAGAGCAGATTAAAAATAAGAAATGAGAATTTTATGTTTAATATGTCATGTTGAAATCATGTAAATTTTCTACTGTAATTATTGTTATTCTTTTAATCCCCACTTGATAATGCTCTTCATAATCACTACACAATTCCTAAAGGAGAGTAGACATGAATACAATTATCAAGAAATAATACAGTCTAGAACATATTATGCTGGCTCTTGCTCTTTTAACTATTACAGTAGACATGATATATTAATATGTTTAATCGAGATATCCAAGTGCATTAAATTATTTGGTTGGAAATGAACACCTCCTCTGTTTGTTGATTGTGTATACATGTATGTTTTCTGTGTGTGCATTTGTGTGTGTGTGTGTGTGTGTGTGTGTGTGTGTTTGCAGGGGGGTCAGGAGGAACACAGGAGAAAATTTGTTAATGAGGCAGTATTTACCAACGTAAGAATGAGACATTATATTGATTAGAATATTTTGCTCACTTGTTTCGTCACTAATCCTGTCTGACTCCTTGTGACCCCATGAACTGCAGCATACCAAGCTTCCCTGTCCTTCACACTCTCTAACTCCTATCCATTGAGCCAGTGATGCCATTCATCCATCTCATCCACTGTTGATCAAGTCTCTTTCTGCCCTCAATCTTTCCCAGCATCAGGGTCTTTTCCAGTGACTCAGCTCTTCCTATCAGGTGGCCAAAATATTGGAGCTTCAGCTTCAGCGTAAGTCTTTCCAGTGAATAGTCAGGGTTGATTTCTTTTAGGATTGACAGATTTGACCTTCTTGCTATCCAAGGCATTATCAAGAGTCTTCTCCAGTATCACAGTTTGAAAGCAGCAGTTCTTTGGCTCTCAATCTACTTTATGGTCCAACTCTCACATGTGTACATGACTACTACAAAAATCATAGCTTTGACTATACAGAGCTTGGTCGGCAAAGTGATATCTCTGCTTTTTAATATGCTGCCTAGGTTTCTCTTATCTTTTCTTCTAAGAGGCAAGCCATCTTTTAAATTCATGGCTGCAATCACTGTCTGCAGTATTCTTGGAGCCCAAGAAAATAAACTCTGTCACTGCTTCCATTGTTTCCCCATTTATTTGCCATGAAATGATGGGATTAGATGCCATGGTCTTAGTCTACTGAATGCTGAGTTTTAAGCCAGCGTTTTCACTCTCTTCTTTCACAGTCATCAAGAGTCTCTTTAGTTCCTCTTTGCTTTATGCCATTAAGGTGGTGTCATCTGCATGTCTGAGCTTATTGACACTTCTGGCAATTTTGATTCCAGGTTAGCTTTACCCAGCCCAGCTTTACACATGATGTACTCTGCACATAAATTAAATAAGCAGGGTGATGATATACAGACTTGACATACTCGTTTCCCAATTTAGAATCAGTCTGTTGTTCCATGTCCAGTTCTAACTATTTCTTCTTAACAAGCATACAGGTTTCTCAGGAGGCAGGTAAGGTGGTTTGATATTCCCATCTCTTTAAGAATTTTCCACAGTTTATTGTGATTCACACAGTCAAAATTTTCAACATAGTTAATAAAGCTGAAGTAGTTTTTTTTTTTTTTTTCCTTTCTTTCTGGAATTCTCTTGCTTTGTCTATGATCCAAAGGAGGTTGACAATTTAATCTCTGTTTCCTCTGCCCTTTCTAGGTCCAGCTTGTACATCTGGAAGTTCTCAGTTCATGTACTGCTGAAGCCTAGCTTGAAGGATTTAAATCACAACCTTGCTAGCATGTGAGATGAGTGCAATTGTGTGGTAGTCTGAACATTCTTTGGCATTTCTCTTCTTTGGGATTGGCATGAAAATGGACCTTTTCCTGTCCTGGGGCCACTGCATTGTTTTCCAAATCTGCTGACATATTGAGTTATCAGCATCATCTTCTAGGATTATAAATAGCTCAGCTGGAATTTCATCCTCCACTAGCTTTGTTCATAGTGATGCTTCATAAGGCCCACTTAACTTCACATTCCAGGAAGTTTGGCTCTAGGTGAGTGATCACACTGTCATGGTTATTTGGGTCATTAGGACCATTTTTTGTACAATTCTTCTCTATATTCTTGCTAGCTCTTCTTCAAATCTTCTGCTTCTGTTAGATCCATACCATTTCTGTCCTTTATTGTGCCTATCTTTGCATGAAATCTTCCCTTGGTATCTCTAATTTCCTTGTGGAGATCTCCAGTCCTTCCCATTCTGCTATTTTCCTGTATTTATTTGCATTGTTCACTAAAGAAGGCTTTCTTATCTCTCCTTGCTATTCTTTGGAACTGAGCACTCAAATGGTATATCTTTCTTTTTCTCCTTTGCCTTGCACTTCTCAGCCTCCTCAGACAACCATTTTCCCTTTTTGCATTTCTTATCTTGGAGATGGTTTTGACCACTGCCTTCTGTACAAGGTTAGGGACCTCCATCCATAGTTCTTCAGGCACACTATCTATCAGATTTAATTCCTTGATTCTATTTGTCACTTCTTCTGTGTAATCATAAGAGTTTTGATATAGGTTATATCTGAATGGTCTAGTGGTTTTCCCTACTTTCTTTAAGTCTGAATTTTGCGATAAGGAGTTCATGATCTGAGCCACAATCAGCTCCTGTTCTTGTTTTTGCTGACTGTATAGAGCTTCTCCATCTTTGACTGCAATAATGGGAGATAAGTTTCCCAAAATATAAGTAGAGTAACTTAATGTCACCAAATAACTGCAAGAAAACATGTTTATGAGGAAGTAACATTTTTCTGTAAAATTTTTAGTTGGAGTATAATTGCTTTACAATTTTGTGTTGGTTTCAGCTGTACAATGAAGTGAATAATCTGTATACATATATCCCCTGCCTCTTAAACCCTCCTCCAATCCATCCCACTCAACTAAGTCATCACAGAATACTGAGATAAGCTTTCTATGCTACACAGCACTTTCCCTCATTCTATTTTACACATGACAGTGTATATATACCTCAATGATAATATCCCAATTTTTCCAATCAACACAAAATTAATTACAATAGCAAAATAAGACTATTTTTCTAATTAATAATCTTGAAGTAAAATTAATTTGATAATATGTCCCCTGGGGGTAGGGGAAATAGCATGTGTTTAAACAATTCCTTCTGTGTACACACATTTTTAGGACAGGGGACTGTCATTTAATTTTATTGCTTCACCTCAAACATGTGAATAAATAAAACATTTATTTTATCAATTTAAATCAGAGGTTTGATACTAAAATAGCAGCATAGACCAGATTGGATTCAGGTGATGTGGGATGGTACTCTGGATCTTCTAGGCCCTTTCTGAAGAATGAAGCCACCACTCAGCAATAACTGGGCCTTAATTAGAAAATACAAAAATAGGTTCTTGGATCTTCACTCTTTCCTTACACTCTGTATTTAATTCATCAGAAGATCTCTTTTTTACCCTTCTCTCTTTAAAATTTATCTGGAATTGGAACTCTTCTCATCAATCAGTAAAATCTTGGCCAAGTAATTATCTTTTATCTTATTGCAATGCCATTCTTAACAGATATTTCTGGTTCTTTCCAGCCAACCACACAAACACACAAAAGCAGCTGCTTCTTTATTTTTTAGGTCAAGTGATGACTCCTCTCTATCATAACTCTATGGCATAACTCAAAGGAAAAGACAAAGCCTGTATGAAGGCCCACGGAGTCCCACATGTTCTTATTCCCTTTTACCTCTCTGATCTCAGGAGCTACTTGTCTAGTTCACCTGCGCCTCTTTAGTCACAGTGACACAGTTGCTAAAAACTGGAGAACTTAGCCTTGCACACAGTGGTTACTCAAAAAACTTTACTGAATGAATTTTAAAAACGTGGGGTAGTCTCACATCCCAATCCATAAAGATATCAATAGCATATCATAAGCCACCTCAGAAGTATAACAGAGATACTCCAATCAGGCAGAAAATTCCAGGGAATTTAGAAGTTCTATATCAAAAATCTGAGTCAAAGACTGGAAGTTTTTCATTAAAAAATACTTCATATCCTCTAAGTCTTTCCTCAAATGCCACATTCCTAGAAAGATCCTTCCTGATCATCAGTAATATAGAGTTTGACTTCATTTTTTCATGCTTGAACATTGACTTATTTTAAAACTTTCACTTTTGTTCCTCTTTTGCCCCACATTTGGACAGATTAACAAGAAAGCCCACATATGTCTCCTTTTCTGGTCCAGTGGGCAATTTAAATCTTACAAACCTCCAGCTTGCACAGGGGAAAGTATCCCCAGTTCTGCCCTCCAGCATTTTGAAAGTCCTAACTTAGATCCTCTTCCTTCAGAAAGGCAACCCGAGCATTCTTCTGCTCACTCTTCTCTCCTCTGAGAGTTTCTTTGTGATGATACAGTTTCTCTCAAATTATTTTGGGGGTGTGGAGTCAGAAGTCTTGATATCTGGACCATATTTTGGGTGGTGTTCCATCTTGCTTCTCTCTATAGTGACATATAAGGTTACCTAAACTCAAAATATTTCCTTAACTAAAACCACATCTTCTTCCCGTCACTCCACTGTGATTCCTACTGACATGATTAAATTTATTTTTATTGTAAATTTATCAACAGCTGATATTATAAAGATTATTTTCTTCATTTACTATGCATCACCCCCTTTCTGATGCTGGGAAAGATTGAAGGCAGGAAGAGAAGAGGGCAACAGAAGATGAAATGGATGGATGTCATCACCGACTCAATGGCCATGAGTTTTAGCAAACTGTAGGAGATAGTGAATGACAGGGAACCCTGGCAAATTTGCAATCCATGGAGTCAGAAAGAGTTGGACATGATGTAGAGACTAAATAACAACACCTTCTAGTATATAAGCTTCATTAGAGCAAAGATTTATTACTCTGATTACATGATATGAAATAGTATATAAATATATTTATGAATATAAATATTTGTTCAAGTAAGGCATTTAAACTTTACATTTATAGTTTGTCAGCTGATGCAACATAATTTTATTTTGAAATAAATTATTTTCTGATTAAGAGACTTAATACCCTAATTATTTAACCTAATCTTCTATGGGTCAGCAGTTGTCTGGACTCAGGTGGCTGGTTCTAATCTCAATCAGGTTAACTTATGAATCTAGTCAGCTGCCAGTCAGCCAGAAAGTTCTTCTGAGGATTGGGTGTTAGTTGATTAGGGCAACGGGGCGGGGGTGGGGGGGGATGAATTTTGTGACTCTTTCCTTTCAATAGGAGCTTGCTCACATGGTAAACAAGTAAGCAGGTGTTAGTTGCTCAGTCATATCTGACTCTTTTGCAACCCCACCGGGCTTCTCTGTACATGATTCTCCAGGCAAGAATACTGGAATAGATAGCCATCCCCTTATGGCAGGTATCTCCATAAAATCCCAAGAACAAAAATAGAAGTGTTGAAACCTAACATGATGCTATTTCTGTGCATTCTACTGTCAAAGTCAGTCTCAAGTTATGTCTAGATTTAAAGGGTGAAGAAATTCCCTCTATTCTTGATGAGAAGAGATGAAAATACACACTGCCAAGGGCATATATTTAGGGAAGACAAACATCTTTTGCAATAAACCACAGATCTCATTTTTTTCTATGGAGGAAATCTAAAAATTCCTCCCTCCCTGTTATCTAACAAAACCAGCAAGTGCATTTTGAACACTTACTAGGTCAGCACTAGTCAGCAAACTGTAAGCAAAAATTTTTATCAGTATACTTTATCACTGAACTCTTCTTCCCATATTTCAAGAAAATAAAAATATTCTCTATGGAACCATAGTTTCCATGGTTATGTCTCTGTTCTTCAGCCACTTGCCTGAAACATCTTTTATCCTCCATATTAAATCACTATTTAATGTAGGTTAAATGCAAACTTATTTAATTATCTTCATTTGGAAATGTCTCTATGTGTTATGCTTTTTTTTCTCAATCATATGTTTGTTAAATTATAACTGCTAAATATGTATCTTAATTTTTTTTTCTTTTCTTTTTCTTATGTGTTAGATCATCTGGGTTAGTTGTGAAGATTCTTGTTTCTCTTGAAAATCCCCAAAGCTTCCATGTTAGCACTTCACAAATAATAATGGGAATGATGTCAATAATAGCTGGAGGCCAGAGTTTTGAGCTTGACAAAGTATTTGTATCTCATCCAATGAAAACACAAGTTCAATTCTCCTTGGTGTTTGATGTTATTGAAAGAGGTGCAGAGGGAAGATGTCAATTAGAAGGTGAGATATCAAGGAAAATTTGGAGAACAAGAGCAAATATGCAATTAAATTTAACTAAAGGTGGCAAGGGACTATTTGCAATAGTGATTAGACTATTTGGTAACTGAGACAATTACTTTTGGTTTAAGAATGTCAGTTTTATTAAAATGTGAGAAAACAGACTATACTATGTATAATGTGTACTGTGAAAAGAGAAATGATAGATAACTTGTCTGTCACAGTTGTGAGTCAAAGAAAATAAAATACAATAATAAAATGATAGAATTAAGCTGAAAGATATTAACAGAGTGACCAATGTTATTAAATTAAAAAAAAAGACATCAGCTAAGCAATATGTTAAGTGTAAGTTATAATCAAAGTAAGTTTGAAATGAAAGAGTAAGAAATTTCTCAAATGATAGATAATGAATGGTTCAATTAAGTTTGATTATGGCTGCAGTCCCTTAGAAATAAGAAAAAAAAAAAAGGAATGAGTAGGCAGACATATGATATATTAAAGTAAATTTTTCACTTACTTTACTTTCCCCTTCCAAATCCTGTGTGTTTTTTTTTTTTTTTTCTCCCCATTTTAGTAACAGCTTACTCAATTCTGTAACTGCCTTTTAGGTATCTTGAATTTCTTGTTGAATTTTGTTTGACTTGATCACATAAAGATAGTAGTACAAAGAAAGAAATATGAAGTTATGACACAGAAATTCAAAAGAGTCTCTTGAGCTCTATTTTATAAAATATTATATTCTCTCTATTAAACTGGCAGGTAGCTTCTAATATCTCTTGTATGCTCAAGAAAGTATTTCCTCTGCATCTTTCAGTGTATGAAGGCAACATGAAAGGAAGAGAAGTGCGATTCCTAGAGATTCACAAGAGATTACTCAGAATGTTTTGACTATGACACATTGCACAAGTGAAGCCCTGTTATCCTTTCAGGTAAATAGTAAACACACTAGTCTCTCTTGTGTTGATTAAATTTTACTCTTCCCTGGTCTCCAGAATGCTATATATCTAAAACACCTTCCACCTATGTGAAATAAATGTTTGACTCCTTCATTCATTCCCCTCTTAGAAACTAAAGGAACTAACAGAATAAGACACTGAGTGGGACTTATTTCTAGGAAATAGGCTAGTGGAACCTCATGCCATAAAAATATGGGCTTACAAAAATAAAGTGCAAGCTTATTCTATAGTCACAGACAGGTGAGACTAGAGTCATATACATTATGTGTTTATAGTGCTGTGATAGATGGAACAAAAAAAAGCATGTATATTGAGTGTATACTAACAGTTGGGTGCCGTGGCTTTTTAATATATCCATTTAATAATCTCAATGTTCCTACAATAAAGTGATTAATTTTTGTATTTTACATAGAAGAAAAATGAGATATTTTTCAGGTCATAATGCTAATGCATGATGAGGCCAGTAGTTGAATCATGAATTATCTAATCCTTCATTCAAAATATGCAATAAGTCCATAAGAGAGGTAATAAAAATGTGCTAAATATACAGAGAAACAGAAATTATTAACTTTGGGATTACTGAATCAGTCTTGGAGGAAGAATGTTAAAATTTAACATAGGTCAAACCAATTGGCCTGAAAATGTCCTTCCTGACAGAAAAGAGCATTCACAAAGGCAGAGAAATGGCTTATTTGTGACTCATGAGACTAGATCCATCACTACAGCTGATTGCCAAGGTATGTCAGAAGGTATCAATAAAGACAACACTGAAGGTATACAATAAAGACTAGAATCTTAAAGTTTGTATGCCAAGCAAGAGGGAATCAATAGTCTTTTTCTTAGAATAAAAGTAATATAATAATAAACTGGTTGAGCAACCAAATAAATAAATTTGTATGTTAAAGATTCAGTATTTTAGTCTTGGCATTTTTCTATTAAATGTCCTTTCCTAGAGTCTTTCATGAGATTACTTATTAAGAAAATAATTTCCTTGAAAATGATTCATTAACGGGACAAATACAGTGGCTTATCTTTTATCATGATGAATAGATTCAAGGGACTAGATCTTGTAGACAGAGGGCCGAAGAACTATGGATGGAGGTTCTAACACTGTAGAGGAGGAAATGATCAAAATCATCCCAAAGACAAAGAAATGCAAAAAATCAAAGTGGATGTCTGAGAAGGCTTTACAAATATCTAAGAAAAGAAGAAAAGCAAAAGACAGAGGAGAAAGAGAAAGATAAATCCAACTGAATGCAGAATTCCAGAGAATAGCAAGGAGAGATAAGAGGGCCTTCTTAAGTGGACAATGTGAAAAAATAGAGGAAAACAGTAGAATCGGTAAGACTGGAGATCTCTTTAAGAAAATTGGAGATATCAAGGGAATATTTCACCCAAGGATGGGCACAGTAAAGGACAGGAATGGTAAGGACCTAACATAAGTGGAAGATATTAAGAAGAGGTGGCAAGAATATACAGAAGAACTGGGGGAAAAAAAAAGGTCTTAGTGACTTGGGTAAATATGGTGGTGTGATCACTCACCTAGAGCCAGAGCCTGAAGTTTGAAATCAGCTTTAAAAGCACTAATACAAACAAAGCTAGTGGAATTGATGGAATTCCAGCTGAATATTTCAAATCTTAAAATATGTTGCTGTTAAAGTGCTGCACTTAATATGTCAGCAAATTTGGGAAACTAAACAGTGACTACAGGACTGAAAAATGTCAGTTTTCATTTCAATCCCAAAGAAGGGCAATGCCGAAAAAATGTTCAAAGTACCATAACATTGTGTTAATTTCACATGCTAGCAAGGTTATGCTGAAAATCTTTCAAGCTAGGCTTCAACAGTACATGAACTGAAAAATTCCAGATGTTCAGCTGGATTTCAAAGAGGCTGAGAAACCAGAGAGCAAGTTGTCAACATTCTTTCGATCATGCGGAGAGCAAGGGTATTCCAGAAAAACATCTACTTTTGCTTCACTGATTATGTAAAGCCATTGACTGTGTAGATTACAACAAACTGTGGACAATTCTTCAAGACATGGGAGTAACAGAGCTTACCTGTCTCCCGAGTAACCTGTATGTAGGCCAAGAAACAATTAGAATGGGACACGGAACAACAGACTAGGTCAAAACTGGGAAAGGAGTATGACAAGGCTATATGTTGTCACCCTGCTTGTTTAACTTCCATGCAGTGTACATCAAGAAAAATGCTAAGCTGGATGAATTCCAAGCTGGAATCAACATTGCTGAGAGAAATATCCAACTCAAATAGGCAGATAGATAATACCACTCTAATGGAAGAAAGTGAAGACAAACTAAAGAGCCTCTTCATAAGTTGAACAAGAAGAGTGAAAAAGTTGGTTGAAAGTCAGCATTAAAGAAAAACAAAACAAAACAAAACTAAAACAAAACTAAGATCATGGTATCTGGTCCCATCACTTCATGGCAAATAGAAGAGGAAAAAGTGGAAACAGTGACAGATTTTATTTTCTTGGATTGTAAAATCACGATGACAGTGACTGCAGTCATGAAATTAAAAGATGCTTTCTACTTGAAAGGAAAGCTATGACAAACCTACACAGTGTATTAAAAAGCAGAGACATAACTTTGTTGACAAAGGTCTGTATAGTCAAAGCTATGGTTTTTCCAGTAGCCATGTACAGTTGTGAGATTTGGATCACAAAGAAGGCTGAGTACAGAAAAATTGATGCTTTTAAACTGTAATGCTGGAGAAGACTCTTGAGAATTCCTTGGACAGCAAGAAGACCAAACCAGTCAATTCTAAAGGAAATTAACCATGAATATTCATTGGAAAGACTGTTGATAAAGCTGAAGTCACCTGATGAGAAGAGCCAGTTCATCGGAACTGACCTTGTTGCTGGGAAAGATTGAAGGCTAAACAATAATGGGTAGCAGAGGATAAGATGGTTAGATGGCATCACTAACTCAATGGATATGAATTTTAGCAAACTCTGGGAGATAGTGGAGGACAGAGGAGCCTGGTGGGCTACAGTCCATGAGGTTGCAAAGAGTCAGACATGAACAATAATAATGACAATACTCTTTCCTGAAATTTTTATTGAAATGATCATGTTTTCTGTGATAGGTATTTGATGCAACAGCTGTTTAATTGACAATTTTTAAATTCCATCTTCATTTCTCTACTCATTAGCTATTCATTTTGAGTTTGAAAAATAAAACCCATCTGCATTCTCTCTCCCTCATGCCCAATACCTATTTTACATTTCCTGATGTACCCAATTTGTATCTGAAGAGGCATGTGCTTACTATCTGATGAACAACATGTCATCTTGTTCACAGAATAGGTGACAGATCCTTTCCACTTTGCTTAGTGGTTCTCACCTAAATTACTCTTGAGAAAACACTCTTTAAAAATACAGCCAGATGGCTTATCTCACATACTTGAGGAGCAGATTGGCAGTTTTAGTTTTGTTTCAATATTTGTTGAGTGTATATTTCCTACCTTTCTCATAGTTTACAATGCCAGCTAGATTTATGTTCAAAAACATATAGAGAAGATAAATTCTTAGCTCTTCCTTAGTAAGTCATTGTATAGAAGTCTGGTAAGCAGAGTTCGTGTACCAAGCAACTCCTTAGCACTGAAGAAATATATCATCTTATTGGGGTTATTTGCTGCAATTGAAACAAGGTTAGAGAGTCCCTAGAATTCATCATGCCACACGAATTGATTTAGAAGGAAGTAATGAGAATTATGAGAAATTTGAAATCACCTTAGAGAAAGCCTAAATCTCTGTTAACTGACTGTCCATAGAAATCTGAACTTCAAGAACACTTCTGGTGAGCACTCAGAAATAATTGAGGAATACGTTACTAGAAACTTGAAAAAGAAGACCCTTGATTTTTAGTGTCAGAAAACGGAGTGGAATGGTGTCCTGAGATCATGTGGAAATCAGAATCTGTGAATAATGAACTTGGATGTGGCAAGATTACAAAGCAAAGTGTTGAGTCCTAGTTTTTCCTTGCTGTTTATAGTAAAATGCAAGAGGAATAATATAGACTAAAGGAAGAGCTAATCAACTAAAAGAAGTAACAATATGAAGTTTTGGAAAATTCTCAGCCTGTCCAGAGGACAAGAAGCCTAAGTGTTCAGTCACACAAAAGATTCTTCAAAGAGATCAAAGATACGAATTCCATATTCCCTCAGTCAAACCAGGATCCCATGTATAATTTAAGGTCTTTCTTTGTTTTTCCGTTGTCTCAACAGAGATCAAAACAGGTATGTGTGTGTGTGTGTGTTAGTCATTCAGTCATATCTGATTCTTCGTTACCTCATGGACTGTAGCCTATCCAGCTCCTCTGTCCCTGGAATTCTCCAGGCCAGAATAATGGAGTGGGTAGCCATTCCATTCTCCAGGGGGTCTTCCCAAACCAGGGATTGAACTCGGGTCTCCTGCACTCCAGGAAGATTCTTTACCATCTGAACCACAAGGAAAGCCCAAAACAGACATAGGATTAATCTCGAAAATAGACAAAGCTTCTGTATCTTGGAATGAATCTCCTGTAGCTTCCAAAACTCTACCAGCAGGAAAGAGGTTGACAAAAATACTCATCTTTAAATATATGCTATCTTTCATAAGGAATAATGATTCCAAAAGTGGAGCCAAGCAACCAGAGGCCTGAGTGGAGAACAAAGGAAAAAGTTTCCCAAACCTTGTAACATAATGTATTTTGCTTGCCTTCCATTTAAAAATGCTTTGGACTATGGACAATATTTTCTTATCTATTTTCCCACTTTTAAAATAGTGATGTCTGTGATTGTGTCTATGCATGTCCTACTACTCTATATTGGGAACAGATAACTTTGGTTTCATAAGTTGCTAAATGGGGAATTGTGCCCCACTGTTATATTTAATAGATCATGCTAAAAACTTTAGTCTCATGATGTAGATGACTTTATTAGATTATTTAGATGATGAGATTTTAAATTTCTGAGCTGATGAGATTTATGTGTAATTTGGGATTTGAGTTGATGCTATAATGGAAAGTGACCTTTGGGGATTAAAACATATTTATTTAGGGAATGAAAATATTTTGTATTGTGTGTGTGTGTGTGGGGGGGGGGGACATGGACCTTTGAAAGTCAGCAAATGGTTAGTGATAGCCAGAATGATATACTAAAGATATTCACACACTATTTCCTAGATTTTGTAAATATATATGGAAATATGCAGGGAATATACAGGAATATATAATCAAATTTATGGACCTTAAAATAGGAGATTATCCTGGATTACCTTGGAGGGCCCAAACTAATTAAATTAACCTTTAAAGGCAGAAATCTTTTTCCAGGTGGAATAAGAAAGATAGGGCAGAAATAGAAGTCAGAGAAGGTTTAACCTGCCATTGTTCTCTTTGAAGATGAAAGGACCAAAATGTCAAAAGATGCAGGAGACATTAAGTATCTGAGAGAAGCTCCAGACTGATAATCTGTGAAGAAATAAGAACCTCAGATCCATTGCTGCATGTAACTAAATACTGTCAACAGCCTGAGTGAACCTTGGAAACAGATTTTTCTCTCAGAGCCTCCAGATAAAATCTCAGACTGGACAAAACCTTGACAATACTTCTGACCTACAGAACTTTGAAATAATACATTTGTGTGGTTTTTAGCTGCTAAATTTGTAGTAATTTGAAAGAATAGCAATGAAAAAATAATACAGCCTGTAATTCACAACTTCTCAATCTATTTCAGTGTTTATTGTTATAATGGTCTCTGTTTCCTTTGGATCAGGCTTTGTGTTATGCATATACAAGTGGGTATATGAGAATTTGATAACAGTAGTGACCCCAGATTTTCACCCTTTTCTCTATTCAAACCCTTTGTCATGTGAATATGAATTGCCTGCCACTAAAATGATTACTTTCCTCACCCATTGATTCTGGGACCAACCATGTGTTTATTATGGCTATTGGAATGAGGCAATAGAAGAAATAAGGAAAAGAAATATGTACACAGGATAAAACATGAAATACCTACACTTAGATGAGGAGCAGGATAGGACTGATTAAAAAAGAGGGTGTTTAATGATCTCAGTGTTAGTAAGTGGAGAAAAGTGGGCAGAGTTGCAGACTTTTGAAGTCTATTATGATGTGCTTAAAACTCTGCCCAGTACTCATTATTTTCTTGAATGTTGTGACTTAGGATCGAAAATTTCAGAAACCTGAAGTTTTAATGAATAAAGACACTCTTTGCTATCATGTCTCTCTAATCTCAAACAAGAATAAGTGACCCACAACATTCTCCCATGTGCCTACTGTCTGAAGTGTACCAGATAATCTGTAAGTAAGGCCACTACCAACCATATAATGCTAATGAGGCAACTATTTGCAACTTAGGAATAGCTACAACTTCGTAGTATAGCTACAAAAGATACTGCTGCTTTAGATGTTAGTTTCTTTTTCTACTAGCGTGGGATCTAGAAGGATCTTGTGTTTCAGTATAATCTGAAGACTTTGTTAACAGATGAGTTTATTTGAAAGCAACAAAGGGTCAATGAAGATCTACAGAGTTATGATTTTAAATGTTTCCTTGTTTTGGCATTGTGCTAAATTTTTATGTTTAAGAGTGTTTCAATTATACCTATAAAATATATGACTTCCCTAGTGGCTCAGATGGTAAAGAAACTGCCTGCAATATAGAATACATTGAATATATTGGATGATATAGGTGAATATAAACTGAAATTATCTAAAAATTACAAAGCTTTGTTAATTTTGTTTCCTGTAGATACTTTCATAGTCAGCTATAACTATTGACTATCTCTATTATAGATAATGTGTGAATTTAATAGAATAACTGTAGCTATTTTATTCTGTTAGCTATTTATTTTTATTAGTTATTGATGTACTTAAAGCATAAACAACAACCTATTTTCTGAGGTTTGAGAGCAACAGCCTTTTCTTTTTATGTATAAATACATTTTATGTATAAATACATTAAATTTAGAATTCAAAACTCTGGGAGGTCCTAAAATGGCAGAGGAATAGGATGGGGAGACTACTTTCTCCCCCAAAATTCATCAAAGGTCATTTGAATGCTGAGCAACTTACACAAAACAACTTCTGAATCCTGGCAGAGGACACCAGGCACCCAGAAAGGAAGCCCATTCTCTTCAAAAATAGGTAGGACAAAATATAAAAGATAAAAAAAAAAAAAAAAAGGAGACAGAAGAGTTAGGGATGGAGACCTGTCCTGGGGAAGGAGTCGTGAAGGAGGAGCAGTTTCCAAACACCAGGAAACCCTCTCACTGGCAGGTCTGTGGGGAGTTTTAGAATCTCAGAGAGCAACATAACCGGGAGGAGGGGAAACACACACACACACACACAGAATACGTACCTAACCACAACTCCCAGTGGAGAAGTAGCACCAAAACTCACGTCTGCCACCATCCAGCATGGGCTGAACAGGGAGGTGTGGGTTGCATGTTTAGGATAAGGACCAGGCCTGAATGCCTGAAGACAATCTGAGGGAGCTAAGATGAGATAGCAACCCAAACTGTGGGATAGCCAGAGAGAGGGAAAAAGAGAGAGAGAGAGAGAGAGAGAGAGAGAGAGAGAGAGAGAGAGAGAAAGAGAGAGAGAGAGAGAGAACTTTCCCATGAAAAGCTCTAACCTAAGGCACAGCCTGGCCCACTCACAGAACAAAGGAATGAGCGAATACCAAAGGAGAGCTAGCCGGCTGTGGACCAGCCTATCCCCCTGCCAGAGGCAGAGAGGCAGGTGGACGACAGCCTGAGCCAGAAGGCAAGGGGAAGTCTTGGCCCCAGAGATGGCATCCTCCACCATACTGTGAGCAGGCTCCCAGTTGCTACCCAAGTCTTCCTGGGATCCTGGATGGCCAACATCTGCCAGAAGGGCCTCAGTCAGAGATCAACTCCCAGAGGAGACACGTGGCACATCTGAAAAGGAGCTATGGCTACACACACAGGAAACCAAATGGCTGTGACTAGGGAGGTGATTAAGATGCACAGCCCACCTAGGACAGTGCACTCGCCAAGCACCTGGTCACCTGAACTACTCAGACCTGAGAAGGCCACAAAACACATGCCCAACTGAGTTTGTGCTTTTGTGGAGTACCCGAGAACCTGAACCTGAACCTTAGCAGCTTAGACCTGGGAAGTGCATGAAACCCAGGACCTGATTTGGACAGTTCCCCTGCAGGCCAACCTGGAGCCTGAGCAGTGTAGACCCAGAAAGCACACACACCATGAGTGGGAGCAAACCCAGTGTGGTCCAGACACTGCCAGCACTATTCACACACACCAGTGATATTTGTTTGCAGAGCTCCTCCCTCCCCACAGAACAACTGAACAAATGAGCCTAGATAAGTGACCATCTTTGCCCCTGCATGTCAGGGTGGAAACTAGACACTTAAGAGACCTGCAAACAGAGGAAGCCAAAATAAACAAAGAAGAGGGAACAGCTCTGGAAGTGACAGGTGCAACAGATTAAAACCCTGTAGCAATGTCTAAGCATTGGAAGGGACCCATAGATCTTGAGAAGAAGTATAAGCTGGAACAAGGGATTATCTGAAACTGAACTGACCCCACACCACCCTCAACAGCTCCAGAGAAATTCCTAGATATATTTTTACTATTATAATTTTTAAATATTTTAAATTTTTAAATTCTTTATTACTACTTTAATTTTTAATTTTATAACCTGCTATTGCCTTGCAAAAAGACCCTATTTTAAAAGCAAATTATATATATATATACACACACACAAATATATATTTATTTTATACTTTTTGTGATTTTTTGTATTATTAATATTGTATTTTTCAGAATCTAATCTCTACTCTAGATTTTTTATCTTTGCTTTTTGGTATTTGTTATCAGTTTTGTACCTTTAAGAATATAATCTTCGGTACTCATTTTTCCTTAGGGGTATGATTACTGGCTTGATTGCTCTCTCCGCTTTTGACTCTCCCTTTTCTCCTCCAGGGCATCTCTATCTCCTTCCTCCTCCTTCTTTTCTCTACTTAACTCTGTGAATCTCTCTGGGTGTTCTGGGCTATGGAGAACACTTAGGGAACTGATTACTGGCTAGATTGGCCTCTCCCCTTTTGATTCCCTCTTACCTCTATCTCCCTCCTCCCTCTTTTCTACTCCATGTAACTCTGTAAACCACTCTGGGTGTCCCTCACTGTGGAGAATCTTTTCACCATTAACCTCGATGTTTTATAACCTGTGCTGTATTGATGGAGAAGTCTTGAGGCTACTGTAAGAATAAGACTGAAAACCAGGGGCAGGAGGCTTAAATCCAAAACTTGAGAACACCAGAAAACTCCTAACTCCAGGGGAAATTAATGAACAAGAGTTCATCCAAAAATCTCCACACCTACATTGAAACCAGTTCCACCCAAGAACCAACAAGTTCCAGAGCAACACATATCAGGCTAATTCTCTAACCCTGAGCATTAAAATACAGGTTACCCAAAGTCACACCAAACCCACAGACACCTCAAAACTCACTACTGGACATTTCACTGCACTCCAGAGAGAAGAGATCCAGTTCAGCCCAACAGAACACCAATGCAAGTTTCCTTAACTTGGAAATCTTGACAAGCCACTAGTTCAACTCCACCCACAGGGAGGAACCTCAACAATAAAGAGAAATCACAAACTTCCAGCATACAGAAAGACCACCCCAAGCACAGCAATCTAAACAAAATAAAAAGACAGAAATATTCAGCAGGTAAAGGTACATGATAAATGCCCACCAAACAAAAGAGGAGGTGATACAGAATCTACCTGAAAAGGAATTCAAAATAATAATAGTAAAGATGATCCAAAATCTTAAAGACAAAATGGAGTTACAGATAATAGACTAGAGAAAAGGATGGAGAAGATGCAAGAAATGTTTAACAAGGACCTAGAAGAAATAAAAAAGTGTCAGTCAATAATGAATAATGCAATAACAGAGATAAAAACACTCTGGAGGGAACCAACAGTAGAATAACTGAGGGAGAAGATACGATAAGTGAGGTGGAAGATAGAATGATGGAAATAAAGGTAGCAGAGAAGAAAATAGAAAAAAGAATGAAAAGAAATGAGGACAACCTCAAAGACCTCTGGGACAATTTTAAACACCCCAACATTCGGATCATAGGAGTCCCAGAAGAAGAAGACAAAAAGAAAGGCCATGAGAAAATACCTGAGGAGATAATAATTGAACACATCCCTAAAATGGGGAAAGAAATAGCCACCCAAGTCCAAGAAACCCAGAGTCCCAAAAAGGATAAACTCAAGGTGAAACACCCCAAGACACATATTAATCAAATTAATGAAGATCAAACACAAAGAGCAAATATTAAAAGCAGCAAATAACAAACGAGGGAATTCCCATAAGGATAACAATTGATCTTTCAATAGAAAATCTTCAGGCCAGAAGGGAATGACAAGACATACTTAAGGTCATGAAAGAGGAAAACCTACAACTCAGATTACTATACTCAACAAGGATCTCATTCAAATATGAAGGAGAAATCAAAAGCTTTACAGACAAGCAAAAGCTGAGAGAATTCAGCACCACCAAACCAGCTCTTCAACAAACTCTAAAAGATCTTCTCTAGACAGGAAACACAAAAAAAAGTTTATAAACTCAAACTCAAAACAACAAAGTAAATGGCAACGGGATGATACTTATCAATAATTACCTTAAATGTAAATGGGTTGAATGCCCCATCAAAAAGGCAAAGACTGGCTGAATGGATACAAAAACAAGACCCCCTATATATGTTGTCTACAAGAGACCCACCTTGAAACAAAGGACACATATAGACTGAAAGTGAAGGGCTGGAACAAGATATTTCATGCAAATGGAGACCAAAATAAACAAGAGTAGCAATACTCATATCAAATAAAATAGACTTTGAAATGAAGGCTGTGAAAAGAGACAAAGAAGGACACTATATAATGATCAAAGGATCAATCCAAGAAGAAGATATAGCAATTATAAATTAATATGCACCCAACATAGGAGCACCACAATATGTAAGGCAAATGCTAACAAGTATGAAAGGGGAAATTAACAGTACACAATAATAGTGGGAGACTTTAACACCCCACTCACACCTATAGATAGATCAACTAAAAAAAAATTAGCAAGGAAATACAAACTTTAAATGATACAATAGACCAGTTAGACCTAACTGATATCTATAGGACATTTTACCCCAAAACAATGAATTTCACCTTTTTCTCAAGTGCACATGGAACCTTCTCCAGGATAGATCACATCCTGGGCCATTAATCTAGCCGTGATAAATTCAAAAAATTTGAAATCATCAAGCATCTTTTCCGATCGCAATGTGGTAAGATTAGATGTCAACTACAGGAAAAAAGCTATTAAAAATACAAAAATATGGAGGCTAAATAACACACTTCTGAATAACCAACAAATCATAGAAGAAATCAAAAAAGAAATCAAAAGATGCATAGAAACAAATGAAAATGATAACATAACAACCCCAAACCTATGAAGTTCAGTAAATGCAGTGCTAAAGGGGAAGGTTCATAGCAATACAAGCTTTCCTCAAGAAAGAAGAGAAAAATCAAATAGATAACATTTTAAAAGTTATCAAATAGATAACTTTACACCTAAAGCAACTAGGAAAAGAAGAAATGAAGAACCCTAAGGTTAGTAGAAAGAAAGAAATCATAAAAATTAGGGCAGAAATAAATGAAAGCAAAACAAAGGAGAATATAGCAAAAATCAACAAAACTAAAAGCTGGTTATTTAAGAAGTCAAATAAAATATGCAAACCATTAGCCAGACTCATCCAAAAAAAAAAAAAAAAAAGGAGAAGATTTAAATCAACAGAATTACAATGAAAATGAAGAAATCACAACAGACGACATAGAAATACAAAGGATTATAAGACACTACTAAAGGCAACTGTATGCCAATAAATTGGACAACTTGGAAGAAATGGACAAATTCTTAGAACAGTAAACCTTCCAAAACTTAACCAGGAAGAAATATAAAATCTTAACAGACCCATCAGAAGCACGGAAATCAAAACTGAAATAAAAATTCTTCCAATAAACAAAAGCCCAGGGCCAGATGACTTCACAGCTGAATTCTACCAAAAATTTAGAGAAGAGCTAACACCTATCCTTCTCAAACTCTTCCAGAAAGTTGCAGAGGAAGGTAAACTGCCAAACTCAGTCTATGAGGCCACCATCACCCTAATACCAAAAGCAGACAAACATGACACAAAAAAGAAAATTACAGGCCAATATCACTGGTGAACATAGATAAAAAAATTCTCAACAAAATTCTAGCAAGGAGAATCCAACAACATATTAAAAAGATCATACATCATGACCAAGTGCCCTTTATCCCAGGGATGCAAGAATTCTTCAATATTTGCAAATCAATCAATGTGATAACACCACTTTAACAGATTGAAATATAAAAACCATATGATTATCTCAGTAGATCCAGAGAAAGCTTTTGACAAAATTCAACATCCATTTATGATAAAAAACCTCCAAGAAACAGGCATGCAAGGAACATACCTAAAGATAATAAAAGCCATATATGATAAACCCACAGCAAACACTATCCTCAATGGTGAAAAATTGAAACTATTTCCCCTAAAGTCAGTAGCAAGACAAGAGTGCACACTCTCACCACTATTCAGCATAGTTTTGGAAGTTTTAGCCAGTGCAATCAGAGAAGAAAAAGGAATAAAAGGAATCCAGACTGGAAAAAAAGGAAGTAAAACTCATTGTTTGCAGATGACATAATCCTCTACATAGAAAACCCTAAAGACTCCACCAGAAAATTATGAGAGCTAATAAATGAATGTAGTACAGTTGCAGGATATAAAATGAATACACAGAAACCCTTTGCATTCCTATATACACATGAAAGGATGCTCAACATCACTCATTATCAGAGAAATGCAAATCAAAACCACAATGAGGTAACAACTCATGCCAATCAGAATGGCTGCTATCAAAAAGTCTACAAATAATAAATGCTTCAGAGAAAAGGGAACCCTCTTACACTGTTGGTGGCAATGCCAACTAGTACAGCCACTATGGAGAACAGTGTGGAGAATCCTTAAAAAGCTGGAAATAGAACAGCCATATGACCAAGCAATCCCACTGCTGGGCATACACAAGAGGAAACCAGAATTGAAAGAGACACATGTACCCCAGTGTTCATCTCAGCACTGTTAATAATAGCCAGGACATGGAAACAACCTAGATGTCCACCAGCAGATGAATGGATAAGAAAGCTGTGGTATATATACACAATGGAATATTACTCAGCTATTAAAAAGAATGCCTTCAAATCAGTTTTAATGAGCTGGATGAAACTGGAACCTATTATACAGAGAGAAGTAAGCCAGAAAGAAAAACACCAATATAGTATATTAACATATATATATGGAATTTAGAAAGATGATAGTGATGACCCTATATGCGAGATAGCAAAAGAGACACAGTTGTAAAGAACAGATTTTTTGACTCTGTGGGAGAAGGCGAGGGTGGGATGATTTGAGAGAATAGCATTGAAACATGTATATTACCATATGTGAAATAGATTGAGAGTCCTTGTTCAATGCATGAGACAGGGCTCTCAGGACCAGTGCACTGAGACGACCCAGTGGGATGGGATGGGGTGGGAGGTGGAAGGGGATTTCAGGATGGGGGACATATGTACACCCATATACTAATGATGAGAAAACAGAAAGAAATTAAGGAAACAATTTTCTTCACTATTGCAATGAAAAGAATAAAATACTTAGGAATAAATATACCTAAAGAGGAAAAAAAAAAAGACCTATATATAGAAAACTATAAAACACTGATGAAAGAAATAAAAAATGACACAAATAGATGGAGAAATATACCATGTTCATGGATCAGAAGAATCAACATAGTGAAAATGAATGAAATGAATGAAAAAATGAATATACTACCCAAAGCAATCTATAGATTCAATGAAATCCCTATCAAGCTAACAACGGTATTTTTCAGAGAACTAGACAAATAATTTCACAATTTGTATGGAAACACAAAAAAACTCAAATAGCCAAAGAAGAATGGAATTGGAGGAATCAACCTTCCTGACCTCAGACTATACTACAAAGCAGTAAGACAGAAATATAGATCAATGGAACAAAATAGAAAGCACAGAGATAAATCCATTCACCTATGGACACCTTATCTTTGACAAAGGAGACAAGAATATACAATGGAGAAAAGACAGTCTCTTTAAAAAGTGCTTTAAATTTTTTGGTGCTGGGAAAACTGGTCAACTACTTGTAAAATAATGAAACTAGAACATTTTCTAACACCACACACAAAAACGAACTCAAAATGGATTAAAGATCTAAATGTAAGAGCAGAAACTATAAAACTCCTAGAGGAAAACATAGAAAAGACACTCTCTGATATAAATCACAGCTGGATCCTCTATGAACCACCTCCCAGAATAATGGAAATAAAAGCAAAAATAAACAAATGGGACATAATTAAATTTAAAAGTTTTTGCACTATGAAGGAAACTATAAGCAAGGTAAAAAAAAAAGACAGCATTCAGAATGGGAGAAAACAATATCAAATGAAGCAACTGACAAATAATTAATCTCAAAAATATACAAGCAGCTCATGTAGCTCGATTCAAAAAAAAAAAAAAAAGGGCCCAAACAAAAAATGGGCCAAATAACTAAATAGACATTTCTCCAAAGAAGAGATACAGATGGCTAACAGACACATGAAAATTCGAGATACCAAGGGAACATTTCATGCAAACATGGGATCAATAAAGGACAGAAATGGTAGAGACCTAACAGAAACAGAACATAGTAAGAAGAGGTGGCAAGAAAGCACAGAAGAACTGTACAAAAAAAGATCTTTGCAACCCAGATAATCACGATGGTGTGATCAGTCACAGAGCCAGACATCCTGGAATGTGAAGTCAAGTGGGCCTTAGGAAGCATCACTAGGAACATAGGTAATGGAGGTGATGGGATTCCAGTTCAGCTGTTTCAAATCCTAAAAGATGATGCTGTGAAAGTGCTGCACTCCATATTCCAGCAAATTTGGAAAACTCAGTAGTGGCCACAGGACTAGAAAACATCAGTTTTCATTCCAGTCCCAAAGAAAGGCAATGCAAACTACCACACAATTGCACTCATCTCACACGCTAGCAAAGTAATGCTCAATTCAGTTCAGTCTCTCAGTCGTGTCCGACTCTTTGTGACTCCATGAATTGCAGCACTCCAGGCCTCCCTGTCCATCACCAACTCTTTGAGTTCACTCAAACTCATATCTGTCAAGTCGGTGATTCCATCCAGCCATCTCATCCTCTGTCGTTCCCTTCTCCTCCTGCCCTCAATCCCTCCCAGCCTGAGTCTTTTCCAATGAGTCAGCTCTTCTCATGAGGTGGCCAAAGTACTGGAGTTTCAGCTTTAGCATCAGTCCTTCCAAAGAGCACCCAGGACTGATCTCCTTTAGAATGGACTGATTGGATCTCCTTGCAGTCCAAAGGACTCTCAAGAGTCTTCTCCAACACAGTTCAAAAGCATCAATTTTTTGGTGCCCAGCTTTCTTCACAGTCCAAATTGCACATCCATACATGACCACTGGAAAAACCATAGCCTTGACTTGACGGACCTTTATTGGCAAAGTTTGCTTTTGAATATGCTATCTAGGTTGGTCATAACTTTTCTTTCAAGAAGTAAGTGTCTTTTAATTTCATGGCTACAATCACCATCTGCAGTGATTTTGGAGCCCAAGAGTTCCAGAAAAACAACTATTTCTGCTTTATTGACTATGCCAAAGCCTTTGACTGTGTGGATCACATTAAACTGTGAAAATTTCTTCAAGAGATGGGAATACCAGACTACCTGACCTGCCTCTTGAGGAATCTGCATGCAGGTCAGGTAGAAACAGAACTGGATATGGAACAACAGATTATTTCCAAATAGGAAAAGGAGTACATAAAGGCTGTATATGGTCACCCTGCTTATTTAACTTATATGCAGAGTACATCATGAGAAATGCTGGGCTGGAAGAAACACAAGCTGGAATCAAGATTGCTGGGAGAAATACCAATAACCTCAGATATGGAGATGACACCATTCTTATGGCAAAAATGGAAGAAGAACTAAAGAGCCTCTTGATGAAAGTGAAAGAGGAGAGTGAAAATGTTGGCTTAAATCTCAACATTCAGAAAACTAAGATCATGGCACCCAGTCCCATCACTTCATGGGAAATAGATGGGGAAACAGTAGAAACAGTGGCTGATTTTATTTTGGGGGGCTCCAAAATCGCTGCAGATGGTGATTGCATCCATGAAATTAAAAGACGCTTACTCCTTGGAAGAAAAGTTATGATCAATCTAGACAGCATATTGAAAAGCAGAGACAAAACCTTTTTTAACAAGGGTCCATCTAGTCAAGGCTATGGTTTTTCCAGTGGTCATGTATGGATGTGAGAGTTGGACTATAAAGAAAGCTGAACGCTCAAGAATTGATGGTTTTGAACTGTGGTGTTGGAGAAGACCCTTGAGAGTCCCTTGGACTGCAAGGAGATCCAACCAGTCCATCCTAAAGAAGATCAGCCCTGAGCATTCATTGGAAGAATTGATTTTGAAGCTAAAACTCCAGTACTTTGGACACCTGATGTGAAGAGCTGACTCATTTTAAAAGAGCCTGATCCTGGGAATGATTGAGGGCAGGAGGATAAGGGGCTGATGTAGAATGAGATGGTTGGATGGCATCATTGTCTCCATGGACATAAATTTGGGCAAACTCTCAGAGTTGGTGATGGTCAGGGAGGCCTGCCATGCTGCATTTCAAGGGGTTGCAAAGAGTCGGACATGACCAAGCTACTTAACTGTACCGATTTCCTTGACTGCTTAAGATTGTTAATTCAATAAGAAAAGGGGAAAAAAAGATAAAGTATCCCGTCTCTTTAGAATTCTTTCACAGATGTCTCTCTGAATGCCTTCTTAGCCATGTCAGTGTTAAAATATGTGCTGAACTTTGTGACATACCAAGTAGATTGAAACACACAACCTTGGTTCTTGGACGATAAGATCTTTATCATCCATCCTGGCACCTGCATGTTGAACCACAAAGACGATCTTTCATTCCCACAACTGCCTGGTCTAGGGACAGGTCATGAGGAATGACAGTTGCTATGGGAAATGCTAAAATTTAGTAGCCACTTTCTCATCAAATACTCCCAGGAAATCCACAAGAATTTGTTCAGACTGCAGAGTTATGAGAGAATTTATTCCAATAGTTCTTGTCAAGTCAATACTTGTTTTGGTGGAGGAACTAATATTTTGCACCTTCCTACTTCATTATTTTCCATGATGTTACTAAGTCACTTCTTTTGAATCCAGAAGTAGTTTATCTTTCTGAATCAAGATTGACTCTCAGATTCTTGCTTGCCTTATAAGTTATGTGTGTCTTTCTGTGACATAAAAATTATATTGTATACAAGATTCACAATATACAATATACAAGATTCACTCTAAAGTTGCTCCATCATTTCATCTAGAAAAGCCCACCATTGTCACCCATTACGATAACATTTTAGGAGTAATTCTAAGTATACACGTTTTCACATCCAGGTTGAACTTTCTCTCAATGACCTCTTTATTCAGGTTATTTTTTTGGAGTTCGTACAATGTTACAATATAATTATGGCATTCACTTGCTGAAATAAAAGCAAAATAACTCCAAGACTCTCCTGTATTTTAGCGAAGTGAGGGAGAATGTGTACATGTATATGTATTGTGGAGTCCCTTCACTATTCACCTGAATCTATCACAACACTGTTAATTAGCTACACTCCAAAACAACGTGGAAAGTCCTTTTTTAAGAAAAGGTGCTTACAAAGAATATCCTCACCATGGAGTATAAAACACTACAAAGTCAGTCTAACTATTGCATAAATGATTTAAGTTCAATAGGAAGACTGATTCCTTGATAGTAAGAGATATTAAATATTAGAAAACATTTCATGATGGTTTAAGTGATCTCTTGAGTTATGTAACATGGTTAAATAAGTTTAAAATGGCCATATAGAATGAAAATTTTTTTAAATTGAGAACTCTTTTAATTTTAAAGCATTGATAAACATGCAAGCTGTTTTTGAAATTTAAGCTCAGTGGATTACTTTTTCAGAGGCCAGATGCAAAAGGCATCTGTACCCAGCTGTTACAAGAGACACTTCTGTTTGTAGGATGAACCAAAATCTATAACAAAAAACAGGGATGTTCTGAAAGCAGATATTGTAATAGTAGAAAATATCATGATGGTACTTATGTTCTTAAAATAAATCTTTTTATTGTTTACTTTTAAAAGGTTGCACATATAAAAAGAAAAAAGGTCAAGAGTGAGTGATAGCAAACCTGTTCCTCTAATTTGTACCTAATATAAATACCAAAATAAATAAATTGCTTTTATATAGGTAAAAACAGGTGTCAAACTCAATCTAGAATACAGGACACATTTTTTTTGTTATCTAGTCTTTTAAAAATAATTTCATTTTCTAATCGTATTTGAAATCAAGGAAGATTATTTTCTGAAAAATATAGAAAATATCTGAAAATGGTGAACATAAATATTATTCAATCATTTAATTATACTTTATGCTTAGAAAGTCTTTTTCCTATCCCTATTTAGATCAGTTAAGTCCCACGACTTAGGGGGATGGTGTTAACTATTTGTTTGGGAGTCCTAGAAGTGTGTAGAAGCTGTCAGCAACCCACTTCAGTATTCTTGACTGGAGAATCTCATGGGCAGAGGAGCAGGCAATTATAATTATAAACTATAAATTATTATCAGTTATAACATGTATTATTATAATTATACTTTATTACAATTATAAATTGTTACATATACTTATAATCTGCCTAAATATCCACCCAACTTTATATATATATACCTATATATATCAAAATTAACTTTGATAATTGAAATTACACTGTCATAGAAAGTGGATATATTATTGTGTTAAGCACCGTATTCCTGATTTTGAATAATTAATCAGAAGAAGTACCAGTCTATGTTTCGATACAGGATACAGGATGCTTGGGGCTGGTGCATGGGGATGATCCAGAGAGATGATATGGGTGGGAGGTGGGAGGGGGATTCAGGATTGGGAGCTTGTATGCACCCATGGTGGATTCATGCCAATGTATGGCAAAACCAATACAGTATTGTAAAGTAAAATAAAGTAAAAATAAAAAAAATATTAAAAAAATGTGTTTTCCAATGCTTTTTCAGAATATATTAGCTTGTGAATTTTTTAATGTATAACTTTTTGCTGAGATATCAGCATGAATACATTCCATAACAAATCACTCATATTCATCACTTTTAATTTCAGGGTTTATTGTCTTTGTATTTAATTTCAGTTCTCAGTGTCTATGTTTATAAACATTCTTTTCAATGGTACATATTTTTCAAATTTTGGGTCAAGAACTGCCACTTGCATTAAATAAATTTGAATACTTTTCCATATTTTTATGTGCTTTTAATATTTTATATGACATTGACATTATTTGTTGTGATAATTTTTAAATAATTTACTAATCAATCCGCACATCTAAATTCTTTCTTTTTGGAAAGTGCAAGTGAGAGGCAAGATCCAAACTCTTTTATTATATATTTAGCTGTATTTATACATGGACATGTATTTTGCTCTCTCCTATGGTAGTATTTATGTCAAACTTTCTAAAAATACTTTGTTTTCATAAATTTGTTGTGTTATTTGGAGATATATTTATAGATACACGTTACAACAAAGTGATATTTTTGTTATATATATTGTTTTAACTCTAACAATTTAACTTCTTTTATATAAATAATGCTATTCAGTCATATTTTAATTTGAAAAGAATCAATCTGTGTCCATGCTTTTGTTTCATACTTTGTATTTAGTTATATTTTACATTTGACTCGTATAAGACAGCTAGTGTTTACTAAAGGCTAGACTCTAAAAAATCAAGGGATTTTAGTCTACTGGTCAAGGTCAATTTTAAAATCTGGTCAACTTGGAAATCTTGAAATACCAAACTTGGAAATCTGGAGTCTAGAATACAGGGAATGAGACATGGAAAATAAAGATAATTAACATACTCTGATTCTGTGTACACAACCAATACTAGATTTTTCTAAGCTGTCTTTAATTCAATGCTAGTTACTTCATTTTAACAGGTGACTTGAACCTCACTGATGACTCAAAATCATGCCAAATGGTTTTAAGCATTAGTTAAATCATCTCTGCTTTTTATTATATCTAATAATTGTATGATGCTTTGTACATTAGAAAAAACATCTTCAAGTATAGAATATTAATTTTTCAATTTTTTGCTTAAGACTCAAAATCTTAATATAATAATAATAAAATTATTTCCTTGGCTCACTTAAATTGTCCATATTTGTAGTTTATTATTTATTTCTTATACTCTAGGAAATTTGAAAAAATAGAGTAAAAGGTCATTAACCTTAATCCAAACAGGAGATGGCAAGAGTGAATGTCAATATTCTAGGAATCAGCGAACTAAAAAGGACTGGAATGGGTGAGTTTAACTAAGATGACCATTATATCTACTACTGTGGGCAGGAATCCCTCAGAAGAAATGGAGTAGCCATTATATTCAACAGAAGAATCCCAAATGCAGTACTTGGATGCAATCTCAAAAACAACAGAATGATATCTGATCGTTTCCAAGGAAAACTATTCAATAACAAAGTAATCCAAGTCTATGCCCCAACCAGTAACGCTGAAGAAGCTGAAGTTGAAGTTGAACAGTTCTATGAAGACCTACAAGACCTTTTAGAACACACAAAAAAGATGTCTGTTTCATTATAAGGGACTGGAATGCAAAAGTAGGAAGTCAAGAAACACCTGGAGTAACAAGTAAATTTGGCCTTGGAATGCGAAATGAAGCAAGGCAAGGCTAATAGAGTTTGGCCAAAAGAACACGCTAGTCATAGCAAACACCTCTTCCAACAACACAAGAGAAGACTCTACACATGGACATCACCAGATGGTCAACACCAAAATCAGATTGATTATATTCTTTGCACCCAAAGATGGAGAAGCTCTATACAAGTCAGCAAAAACAAGACCGGGAGCTGACTGTAGCTCAGATCATGAGCTCCTTATTGCCAAATTCAGACTTAACTTGAAAAGAAAGTAGGTAAAACCACTAGACCATTCAGGTATGGCCTAAATCAAATCCCTTATGATTATACAGTGGAAGTGAGAAATAGATTTAGGGACTAGACCTGATAGATAGAGTGCCTAATGAACTATGGACTGAGGTTCATGACACTGTACAGGAGACAAGGATCAAGACCATCCCCATGGAAAAGAAATGCAAAAAAGCAAAATGGCTGTCTGAGGAGGCCTTACAAATAGCTGTGAAAAGAAGAGAAGTGAAAAGCAAAGGAGAAAAGGAAAGATATAAGCATCTGAATGCAGAGTTCCAAAGAATAACAAGAAGAGATAAGAAAACCTTCCTCAAAGATCAATGGAAAGAAATAGAGGAAAACAACAGAATGGGAAAGACTAGAGTTCTGTTCAAGAAAATTAGAGATACCAAGGGAACATTTCATGCAAAGATGGGCTCGATAAAGAACAGAAATGGTACGGACCTAACCGAAGCAGAAGCTATTAAGAAGAGGTGGCAAGAATACACAGAACTGTACAAAAAGAACTTCACAACCCAGATAATCACGAAGGTGTGATCACTCACCCAGAGCTAGATATTCTGGAATGTGAAGTCAAGTGGGCCTTAGAAAGCATCGCTACGAACAAAGCAAGTGGAGACGATGGAATTCTAGCTGAGCTATTTCAAATCCTGAAAGATGATACTGTGAAAGTGCTGCGCTCAATATGCCAGCAAATTTGGAAAATTCAGCAGTGGCCACACGACTGGAAAAAAGCCAGTTTTCATTTCAATCCCAAAGAAAGGCAATGCCAAAGATTGCTCAAATTACCACACGATTGCACTCATCTCACACACAGACATGACTGAGTGACTTCACTTTCACTTTCATGCATTGGAGAAGGAAATGGCAACCCCCTCCAGTATTCTTGCCAGGAAAATCCCAGGGACAGAGGAGCCTAGTGGGCTGCACTCTATGGGGTTGCATGGAGTCGGACATGACTGAAGCGACTTAGCAGCAGCAGCAGCACGCGCCTCTAAAGTAATGCTCAAAACTCTCCAAGCCAGGCTTCAGCAATACGTGAACCGTGAACTTCCAGATGTTCAAGCTGGTTTTAGGAAAGGCAGAGGAACCAGAGATCAAATTGCCACATCCGCTGGATCATGGAAAAAAGCAAGAGAGTTCCAGAAAAATATCAATTTCTGCTTTATTGACTATGCCAAAGCCTTTGACTGTGTGGATCACAATAAACTGGAAAATTCTGAAAGAGATGGGAATATCAGAGCAATTGACCTGTCTCTTGAGAAATCTATATGCAGGTCAGGAAGCAACAGTCAGAAGTGGACATGGAACAACAGACTGGTTCCAAATAGGAAAAGGAGTACGTCAAGGCAGTATATTGTCACCCTGCTTATTTAACTTATATACAGAGTACATCATGAGAAACGCTGGGCTGGAAGAAGCGCAAGCAGGAATCAAGATTACCGGGAGAAATTCAATAACCTCAGATATGCAGATGACACCAGCCTTAGGGCAGAAAGTGAAGAGGAGCTAAAAAGCTTCTTGATGAAATTGAAAGAGGAGAGTGAAAAAGGTGACTTAAAGCTTAACATTGAGAAAATGAAGATCATGGCATCTAGTCCCATCACTGCATGGGAAATAGATGGGGAAACAGTGGAAACCATGTCAGACTTTATTTTTTTGGTCTCCAAAATCACTGCAGATGGTGATTGCAGCCATGAAATTAAAAGACGTTTACTCCTTGGAAGGAAAGTTATGACCAACCTAGACAGCATATTCAAAAGCAGAGACACTACTTTGCCTACTACGGTCCATCTAGTCAAGGCTATGGTTTTTCCAGTGGTCATGTATGGATGTGAGAGTTGGACTGTGAAGAAAGTTGAGCGCCAAAGAATTGATGCTTTTGAACTGTGGTGTTGGAGAAGACCCTTGAGAGTCCCTTGGACTGCAAGGAGATCCAATCAGTCCATTCTAAAGGAGATCAGTTCTGGGTGTTCTTTGGAAGGACTGATGCTAAAGCTGAAACTCCAGTACTTTTCCCACCTCATGCGAAGAGTTGACTCATTGGAAAAGACTCTGATGCTGGGAAGGACTGGGGGAAGTAGGAAGAGGAGACGACAGAGACTGTGATGGCTGGATGGCGTCACCAACTCGATGGACGTGAGTTTGAGTGAACTCTGGGAGTTAGTGATGGACAGGGAGGCCTGGAATGCTGCAATTCATGGGGTCACAAAAGTCAGACCTGACTGAACCTTAATCCTGATAATGCATAGCATAAAACAAATGTAAAGAATAGTTAAACTCAGTTCAGTTCAGTTCAGTTCAGTTCAGTTCAATCATTGTTGAAGCCTGGCTTGAAGAATTTTAAGTATTACTTTACTTAATGTGAGATGAGTGCAATTGTGCGGTAGTTTAAGCATTCTTTGGCATTGCCTTTCTTTGGGATTGGAATGAAAACTGACCTTTTCCAGTCTTATGGCCAATGCTGAGCTTTCCGGACTTGGTGGCATATTGAGTGCAGCACTTTCACAGCATCATTTTTCAGGATTTGAAATAGCTCAACTGGAATTCTATCACCTCCACCACCTTTGTTCACAGTGATGCTTCCTAAGGCCCACTTGACTTCGCCTTCCACGATGTCTGGCTCTAGGTGAGTGATCACACTATCGTGATTATCTGGGTTGTGACGATCTCTTTTGTACAGTTCTTCTGTGTATTTTTGCCACCTCTTCCTAATATCTTCTGCTTCTGTTAGGTTCATACTATTTCTGTCCTTTATTTTGCTCATCTTTGCATGAAATGTTCCCTTGGTATCTCAAATTTTCTTGAAGAGATCTCTAGTCTTTCCCATTCTATTGTTTTCCTCTAATGCTTTGCCTTGATCACTGAGGAAGCCTTTCTTATCTCCTTGCTATTCTTTGGAACTCTGCATTCAAATGGCTATATCTTTCCTTTTCTCTTTTTCCTTTTGCTTCTCTTCTTTTCACAATTATTTGTAAGGCTTCCTCAGAAAACCATTTAGGCTTTTTGCATTTATTTTTCTTGGAGATGGTCTTGATCCCTGCCTTCTATACAACGCCATGGTCCTCCGTCAATAGTTCTTCAGACACTCTGTCAGGTCTAATCCCTTGAATCTATTTCTCACTTGCACTGTATAATCATAAGGGATTTGATTTAGGTCGTACCTGAATAGTAGAGTGGGTTTCCCTGCTTTTTTCAATTTAAGTCTGAATTTGGCAATAAGGAGTTCATGATCTGAGCCACAGTCAGCTTCCAGTTTTCTTTTTGCTTTCTGTATAGAGCATCTCCATATTTGGCTCCAAAGAATATAATCAATCTGATTTTGGTGTTGACCTTCTGGTGATGTCCATGTGTAGAGTCTTCTCTTATGCTGTTGGAAGAGGGTATTTGCTATGACTAGTGTGTTCTCTTGGCAAAACTCTGTTAGACTTTGCCCTGCTTCATTCTGTACTGCAAGGGCAAATTTGCCTGTTACTTCAGGGGTTTCTTGACTTCCCACTTTTGCATTCCAGTCCCCTATAATGAAAAGGACATCTTTTTTGGGTGTTACTTCTAGAAGGTTTTGTAGATCTTCGTAGAACCATTTAACTTCAGCTTCTTCAGCACTACTGGTCAGGGCATAGACTTGCATTACAGTGACTTTAAATAAGAGATTCCAAGATATGGAAATTTTGGTATGTGCAAGATGATTCTGCTCTATCAATGATTCCATAATTAGCATCCTTTTTTTTTTTTTTTTTTTTAGCTTTATAATGTCTTAGTTTCCTAACCTATGAAAATGATCATGTCCTGGACAAAGTGTCCAAAACTCTGTATTAAGAAGCTTTGAACTTGAGTATCTTTGAAGTCATCTTTAATTTTATTATTCATAGATCTGTGAATGTGATACTTTGTAGTTTTTTAATTTTTAAAACAATGGTTGTTACATTTTTTTATTCATTTTCCCTTGTATCTCCTGCTCAGCAAAACTTCTAGCAAAGTAAATGACTTTTACTTTTGAGTATTTTGGTGTTTTTTTTTTTTCCAGTGTTTTGCAATCAGTAAATATTATATGAGATTTTTCAGTTATTGAATGAAAATTGGCAACTGAGCTAATCATTTATCATATATTTCTACAGAAATGAGATATTTTATTCCAGAAAGACGTGTTTTCCTCTAAATTCCATGATATTTTTCAAAAATAGGGTCTCCCCTCGTGGCTCAGTGATAAGGGAAACGCCTGCCAATGCAGGAGACAGAGGTTCAATCCCTGATCAGGGAAGATCCTACATGCCAAAGAGCAACTGAGCCCATGTACCACAACTACTGAGCCTGTGCTCTAGAGCCTGGGAGCCACAACTATGCAGCCTATGTGCTGCCACTTTTGAAGTCTGTGAACTATAGAGCTCATGCTCCACACCTATGCACTGCAACTAGAGAGTAGCCTCCTCTCTCTACAACTAGAGAAAAACCCGCACAGCAACTAAGACCTAGCACAGTCCAAAATTTTTTTTTTTACTTTGTATATTTTGCAAAAAAAGAATTCATGTTAGCTCATATTTTCTTTTGCTTTACTAGGATTAGCTTTTTTTTTTTTTTAAATCATTTCTGAGATCAACACAAATTATGTGTGGACACTGTGATGTCAACCTTTGTGATAGTGAACACTCAAAGTTGAAAGTGATTTAGAGCTTGAATATCTATCGCAATAGCTTATAATGTCATCAAAAAACTTTCTGAGCTGATTTTTTTTTCTTTGATTCTAAAAGAAAAGGTGAAACTCAGCTTAAATGTGAATATTTTGGAGAGTTTAGCCAAAATGAATTTAGCCTTTTTTTTTTCTTGTGCTTACTTGAGAATGAACAAAGTTAATTTTCTCATTCTGATAAAAATCCCCTCCCATGTATTTGTGCTCATTTAAAAGCAACTAAAAGTATAAACCTGAATCTTGATAGGAATAGAGCTCTTATTGTGAAAGAAAAAGATCAAGATAAATTTATATAAATTATTCAAGATTTTTGGAAGTTATGATGGTGGATTAGACACAAAGTTTTGTCCAACTCTTGTGACCCCATGGACTATAGCCTGCCAGGCTCTTCTGTCCATGGGATTCTCCAGGCAAGAATACTAAAGTGGGTTGCCATTTCCTTCTCCAGAGTATCTTCCTGACCCAGAGATCAAATCTAGGTCTCCTGCATTACAGGCAGATTCTTTACCACCTTAGCTGTGAGGGAAGCCCAAATTGCTATTGGTGGTGTTTTAGATGAGTATGGTATGATAGCTTATATACATATGTAAGCTTATATAATATATTATGAATGCTTGTTCAATTCTCTAGTTAATGGCACTGCCAATTAGTAGAAAAAATACTAAATAAAAGCTAGAAATTCTGAATTTAATGTGATCTTTGCTGTCAATTTATTTTAGCTTTGTTTTCTCAATCTCCACTTCATGAAAGTGAGGGAGACATGGGGGAGTAAACAGTTTGGTACCTTGAACTGCTGTGAAATGTGAGTAGCTGTTTTATTGATAATTTTCTAAGAATTTATATGTATAAGAACTTATTAATTTTGTTTAAAATGTATTAAGGAAATCAACTAGAATCACAGAAAAGATTACACATAATACTTTAAATTCAGATATGCTATTACATGCACTCTGCATAGTCCCCTGGTAATAAAATCTTCATTCTGCTTTCCCATAAAGCGGATTACAATACTTTCTGGGTCAATATTATACAAGCCCTCTTTGGAATAATGCACTTGGATATTACTACTAGTATTGGAAGCAGGACAAGTAAAGGGAAGCAGTTCCTACCACAGAAAATTTTAAATCCTTCTTTAGCAGCAAAAACTAAAGTCAAGCCCTTTTAATAACTGTTACTTGGTGACCCAACACTCAAATCTAGCCTTTTTTGTGACTATATGGAAACTTCTGGGTTAACTCGTTTTTCAATTTTCCTATTGGTGTAAATTTAGTAATTACTGTGTCATAAATATAAGATTGTGAATAAATTTGTCTCTACTATTTCATTTACACAATAAAGTTATGTTAATTTTATAAACTTGTGGTTAGTTCTTCAGTTTTGGCTCTCACCACAGATTAAGTCTTCAGATCAGACGAGAGCACACTGACGTCAATGACATACCACCTCTACTTCTAAAGTAACAGTAAAACTCACTACACTGAGTTCTTAATATAGCTGCCTGAATTGCATATAATCTATTTTGGACGTTATTCTCACTGACCCATATGTTTGGCAACCAAAACTAATTACAAGCCTTAATGAAGCTTGATACAATAGAAATGTTATCTTATTAGCACCTTATTTTGTGCCCATGCTACTTCAGTTTTACATTTCTTCACTATGGATCATATGATGCCCTATCATGGGGAAAAATGAAACAGAAAGAAAATTCACTAAATCTACTCGAGAAAAACAAGAGTGCAATTTGCCACACAGCATGCCTTCTGATATGCACAAACAAGAACTTGTCATAACCATCTGTAGCTCTGCTTACACAAAGATACACACAGGCCAAAAACAAGAGGAAGTCTGTCTGAATTAATAAATGTGTGGAAGAGGAGCTTGCAAGAACTATATCTTTAACAGATATGGGGAAGACTGTTACCAATTGCAAAGGAACTTGGAATCAAGAAAAGTTCACTGTCAGTCTAAGTTTGTTTTGTTTTTCAGAAACATGCCAAGATATCAAGTGAATGTGCTGGTAGTAGGAAAGGTAATTAAAAGATGGCACATATTATTTGCATATATGTACATTTCTGACATTTTGATTTGCTAATGCTTTAATAATGATAATATGAGAATAATAGCATTATTTGAAATTCACTGTGTAAGAGAAATGCAGTTGCTTCTCATACTCATCATTTTAATTCTCAAAACTATACATGTATTATTAATTTCTTTACAGATGGAGGGACTGAGGTACTTACCAAAGGTCACAAAGTTGGCACACAGAAGCAGAACTGTTGTCAGAATCTAGATAAACAACTAATAGCAATGAATTATACAAGAAAGAAAACTCCATGTTAAGGAGATAAGGACATTCAGTATCCTGTTCCTCAGCTATTTATTGAATCATAGGCAGTGGATATTTGTAGTTGACAGACTGTTGATTATGATGACAGTCTAACAGGAGTCTCTTAACAGAAAATTATTTTCAGACATAGATACCTAAAAGATGAGATGCAGAGAATTTAGTTCTGCTTGTACTGAATCACACGTTTCACTGATATTGTACTTACTTTTCTAGAATAGTTAACCTCTCTATCATCATCAATTAGAACAAAATAGATTTATCTATCCTCAATCATATCTCCTACTCTTCCAGGCTTCTTTCATCCCTTTGTGGTCACACTATCCAGATGTGCCCCTACCTAATGGAGTTTGGTAAAACTCCAAAGCATAAATTTATCTCATTAATATGCAGAATTGCACTTTTGATCAACTCACTACAGGTTTCACATCTACAAATACCTTCATTCTCAAGCTCATACTTGAGTGTGTCCTTGAGCAAGTACTGCTGGTATTTCAGAGATAGGCTAAAAATCTTACAGATTTTACATGTAATTTATAAAAATATTTTCCAAGTGCTTCCTCACTGAGTTCAGCTTTGACTATTACAGGCACTCATGTCTAACTGAAGTGTTTTAAGTGTTCATGTTTGTAAGAGAGATTTCTTTTAAGTACTTTCATCAAAATTAAATGTGAAACACTTTTATAACAAACAACTAACAGAGAGTAGGACATTTTGTTCAAGTTTGATTAGTTAATAAAAGTGAAGAGAAACTTCAGAGGATACCTTCCCCCTACTCCCCTGTTGAGCATTTCCCTCATTATGTTTATATGAAAATGCTTCCAAAAATATCTTATGGAGAAATTGAATTTGAATTAATTACATAGAAAAATATTTTTCTTACTATTGTTTTAAATATAATAAGGCCATAAGTAAGCAAATTCTCACAACTTTTTGAGGACACCAAAGTGACACCCATGACTCATACCAAAGTTGACAGTCATTAAGGACACTTTAAGAATATTTGTGGTATGTCTGGGTTGCTTCCCTGATATCTCAGGTGTTAAAGAATCTGCCTGCAATGCAGGAGATACAGAGTCGATCCCTGGGTTGGGAAGATCCCCAGGAGAAGGGAATGGCAACCCATTCCAGTATTTTTGCTTGGAGAATCCCATGGACAGAGCAACCTGGGGGGCTACAGTCCATAGGGTTGCAAAGAGTCAAACATGACTGGGTGACTAACCCTTCACTTCCTGTCTGGGCTATTCTTTTCCTTTAGACACCATCCCCCAAATCTGAGAAACATTTTCTGTTAACAATGCAGTTCTTTTTCTGCTGGAAACTCTTTGCCAATAAAGTAACTAAGATGCTATTAAAGAAATTGTAGACAAACAACACTAATTAATCTTAGTTATGAAAGTATTCATGATTTGCTTCAACTTCTAGCTAACCCCCTAAAACTAATAATGGTTCTACGTTTGAAGCTATTGTGATCGGCACTGCTTTCCTTTGATGTGGATCACTCTAAGGATGTAAACTTTTCTTCTGGAATGCTTCAAAACGGCTTTCCTCTAGATACTGCTCCTTCAGGACAGCTGTATCCATTTTTCTTATCCAGTAATTTTTTCAGACTGCAAAAGTGTTACGACTAGGTCCCCAGTGATTTGGTCTTAGCTAGTCTTGCAGTCTTTAGAGCAGAAAATTCACAGTATGAAAAGATTTCAGGATAAGACAGATGCTGACTTGAAGGTTGGTTTTGTTAAACTGTGTTGAGTAAATAACCTAGACATTTGATTTTATTTATCAGTACATATTTGTAGTGACCAATGGATAAAGATAATGTACAATCATGTGGCATACAGAAAGTAGTTGATAAATGTTATCTTATTATTTACTGAGCCCTCTGGTGGCTCAGAGGGTAAAGCATCTGCCTGCTTTATCAGGACCTTATTTACAAGTTCACATTCATTATCACTAGTTATTAACCCAGTCTCTCTTGACTATGACTTCTCCTCTATGACAGTTCTACTCATGCCAAGGTGTCACTGGAGAGGGCTATTGCCATTTTTACATGACTAGTGGGAACTAGATTGAGAGTTTACATTGTTTGGTCATAGTGGAATATGTTCATGAGACTAAAAATCACTTGTGCATATTGTTATTACCAATCATTTTGGTGTAGGAATAACTTCCGAAGGTCCTTATTGCCCAATGCATAGTCACACCTTAAGTTATAATGTGAAGGTAAGACACAGGTGTTAGGTTGCCTTTTGCTTTTTGTGATGGATCTCTTATTCGTAATTTTTTTTTTAACCTTAAGGTACAAGTGATCATATAACATTATATATCAAGAATATAACTATTGCTTTTATAAATGAATATTGCCTGGCTTTGTTTCAAGGTAATATTGATTGACATTAATGCCATAGTTGGAGTGATCTCGAAAATTGTGCTTATATCTGAAGTTAGTCTGTCCTAGAAACACAAGTCTCTTAGAATAAGATTTGTGTGCAGGTCAATTATTGGGGGGTTTTCTCTGGGGAAGTACCTATAATTGTGTGAGCAGCTGCACTGTTAGAGAGAAAAGGGAAACTGTGATGCCTTTCCAAGACAGTTTTAGCAGAGATCTTGACTGATCCTATGAGGGACTATTGAGCAGGTATAGACATCCAGAACTGTTCTCAGTCATGAAAAGAGACCCAGGCATTTGTAGCCAAAAATAGATTAGTCACTGGGTACAGTGGCTCTTGGAGAGAGAGCAAGGTATTGGATGAGGCAGCTCCCTTCAGAGAAATTCCTGGAAAGGGACTCAGCTGTGAATAGTCCTGGCAATATACCTGGCAGCTCAAGGAGTGAGTGCTTGGGTTCTGAATGGTGGACTTAGGTGTTGTGCCAGAGCTTCCACTGCATGTGCCAAATTGATATATTTCATAGATTCATATATGAGTACAAGTTTGCAAATGTTTAACTGAACCAAGTAGGAATGTTAAAACAAAAAACCATACTCACTCAATAAATATTTTGTGTTAAAAAATAATTCCCCCAAAAGAAAACATATTGACATAAAAAATGTAGAAAAAGATCAAGAAGAAAGCATAATCATTACATTGAAACTTACAATATATATGTGTATATATAGTTAATATAAGTATCATCTCTATCTCTCTCTCTATATATATATTTCTTATGTTCTCTTTAAATTATAATTGAGGAGGGGAAAAATAAAACACTATTAATGTCAGCATTCCAATATATCTTATGAGAGAGTAACATAGTTTTTTCAAAAAGACTTTTTTTTAATTTATTTTTTAAATTTTTTTATTGAGTTTTTTAAATTTAAATTTTATTTTTTTACTTTACAATACTGTATTGGTTTTGCCATACATTGACATGAATCCACCACAGGTGTACATGATTTCCCAACCCTGAACACCCCCTCCCACCACCCTCCCCATATTATCTCTCTGGGTCATCCCAGTGCACCATCCCCAAGCATCCTGTATCCTGTATTGAACCTAGACTAACGATTCATTTCTTACATGATACTATACATGTTTCAATGCCATTCTCCCAAATCATCCCACCCTCTCCTTCTCCCACAGAGTCCAAAAGTCTGTTCTTTACATCTGTGTCTCTTTTGCTGTCTCGCATATAGGGTTATCACTACCATCTTTCTAAATTCCATATATATGTGTAGTATACTGAATTGGTGTTTTTCTTTCTGGCTTACTCATTCGTTTCCTACATAAATGATCATATCACACTTATAATTCCTCACTATACCTTTGCAAATATGCAAAAACTCAACCAAGTCAAAGAGTTCTGCACATATGACCTTTGAAAGGAAACTCATAATTTCAGTTCATCCACATAAGATTTTTATCAGCAATAGTACTTTTTATGATACCAAACATTTCATGACATCTGTAATTCATATATAATACAAAAGGCCATTTGAAATTTTTTACTTAAACTTCTTAATTTTGTTCACTTGGGGACACATTTAAACATATTGATGTTTTCTTGTGACATTAATATTTATATATTTTATATCAACACCCTTGTATCTCCATCAGTTCAAGAAGAAGCAAGGTATTGGATGAGACAACTACCTTCAGATGACATTTCTCATCAATGACATTTTTTCAAGAAATAGATGGATGAAGTTCAGACATGAAACTGGCTAGAAGTCTCTATTTATATTAATAGAATCAAAGATGTCATTGCTTATCTTGTCCTGCACATTGCTCAGCTAATGTAAGTATGCACGTCCTTTGAAGTTAGTGGAGTCTCAGCTCTTAGATATTCTTTTTTATAGCACAGATAACTATCAAGAATATTTTTGTAGGAGGAACTGTAAAGATGGCGGAGGAATAGGACGGGAAAACCACTTTCTCCCTCACAAACTCCTCAAAAGAACATTTCAACACCAAGCAAACTCCACAAAACAACTTCTGTAGGCTGGCAGAGGACATCAGGCAACCAGAAAAGCAGACCATTGTCTTCAAATACTGGTAGGAAAAAATATAAAAGATGAGAAAGGAGACAAAGGAGGTGGGGAGGGAGCTCCGTCCCAGGAAGGGAAGCCCATCCCGGGAAGGGAATTTTAAGAAGAGAGGTTTCCAAACACCAGGAAACACTCTCCCTGCCGAGTCTGTGGTGAGCCTTGGAAACACAGAGGGCAACATAACAGGAAGGAAAAATAAATAAATAATTAAAACCAACAGATTACAATCCCAACAGTAACTCCCCCAGCAGAAAAGCAGCACAGACGCCTGCATCCACCACTGGGAAGTGGGGGCAGGGCAGGGAAGCGCGGGAGGCGTGGGCTGCAGTGCTTTGTAAGAATCGGGCAGGAATGCCCCACATGCAACCAGAACGATCTAACTTGGGCTAGCAAATCAGACTGTGGGATAGCTACCACGCGAAAAGCTCGAACATAAGACACCGCCAGGAGAGAGCACAGAACAAAGGACGGAACGGAAAAAGCCGGCTGCAGACCATCCCCTGCTGGGGACAGGCAGCCAGAGCCATAAGGGCTGGAAAGGGGCAATTGCAGACCCGGAGAGACTTGACTTACCTAACTTCAAGCAGGCTTCTTTGCTAAGACTTCTGGGGGTGCTGGACAGTCACAATCTGCCTCACGGGGGGCGCCAGCAGTCCACCAGAAAGCTGGGCAGCAGCGGCAGAAAAGGTGACAAGCCGCAGTGATCGCGCTCGCCAAACTCCTGAGCTACTCGGACCTGGCAAGGGCACAAAGCTCAGTCCCAGCTGAATCTGTGCCTCTGAGGGCTGCCTGAGCGCCGAACCTGAGCGGCTTGGACCGGGGAAGTGCACGCAGCCTAGGGCCGGCCCCAGACGGTTCCCCGCTGAGCATCGTAGAGCCGGAGCGGTTTATACGCCTCGAGAAGGGACAGGTCAAGCGGGGCTGAGACACTGTGTGCACACGACAGCGCTATTTGTTTGCAGCATCCCCCCTCCCCACAGTGCGACTGAACTAGTGAGCCTAAAAAACAGCAAACAGAAGAAGTTAAACAGAGGGAACCACCTCAGAAGTGATCCCACATGGCCCACAACATCAGAGAAGGGCCAGGTATATTTTTACTATTTTTAAAATCATTCCTTTTTTCTTTTTTCCTTTTTTTCTAACTTTTTTAAATTGTTAAGTCTTCTATTTCTCCTCTAATTTTTATTTCTATAACCTACTATTACTATTTAAAAAAAAAATTAAGTAAAACACCATATATAGTCTTTGGATGGTTGTTAGTGGCTTTTTTTTTTTTTTAATAATTCTTTTTTTTTCTTTCTTCCTTTTTCCTTCTGCTTCTTTTCTTTAATATTGTATTTTTGAAAATCCAACCTCTACTCTAGATTTTTAATCTTTGCTCTTAGGTTTTTGTTGTCAATTTTGTACATTTAAAAACCCAAACTTCACTACCCAAGTTTACCTGAGAGCGAGATTACTGGCTTGACCACTCTCTCCTCCTTTGGACTCTCCTTTTTCTCCACCAGGTGGCCTATGTCTCTTTTCTCCCCATCTCTTCTCTATCCAACTCTGTGAATCTCTGTGTGTTCCAGACGGTGGAGAACACCTAAGGAACTGGTTACTGGCAGGATTTGTCTCTCTCCTTCTCATTCCTCTCTCTTATCCTCCTGGCCGCCTCTGTCTACTTCCTCCCTCTCCTCTTCCCCATATAACGCTGTAAATACCACTGAGTGGTCCAGACTATAGAGCGCACATAAGGAAGTGACTACTGGCTAGCTTGCTCTCTCCTCTTTTGATCTCACCGCATCTCATTCCAGTTACCTCTAACTACCCCCTCCATCTTCTCTTCTCCTTGTAACTCAGTGAACCTCTCTGGGTGTCCCTCAATGTGGAGAAACTTTTCATCTTTAACCTAGATGTTTTATCTTCGGTGCTGTATAGATGGAGAAGTCTAGAGGCTACTGTAAAAATAAAACTGAAAACCAGAAGCAGGAGGCTTAAATCCAAAGCCTGAAAACTTTAGAGAACTCTTGAATTCAGGAACACTAAGCAATAGGAGCTCATCAAATGCCTTCATACCTACACCAAAAACAAGCTTCACCCAAGGGCCAAAAGTTCCAAAACAAGACATACCATGCAAATTTTCCAGCAACACAGGAACACACCCCTGAGCTTCAATATATAGGCAGCTGGAAATTATCCCAAAACCTTTGATGCCTCATAACCCATTACTGGTCACTCCACTGCACTCCAGAGAGAAGAAACCCAGCTCCACCCACCAGAACTCCAACACAAGCCTCCCTAACCAGGAAACCTTGACAAGCCACTGATAGAACCCCACCCACAGTGAGGAAGCTCCATAATAAAGAGAACTCCACAAATTATCAGAATATAAAAAGGCCACCCCAAACACAGCAATATAACCAAGATGAAGAGACAGAGGAATACTCAGCAGGTAAAGGAACAGGAGAGTTGCCCACCAAACCAAACAAAAGAGGAAGAAGTAGGGAATCTGTCTGAGAAGGAATTCCGAATATTAATAGTGAAAATGATCCAGAATCTTAAAATCAAAATGGAATCACAGATAAATAGCCTAGAGACAGGATTGAGAAGATGCAAGAAAGGTTTAACAAGGACCTAGAAGAAATAAAAAAGAGTCAAAATATAATGAATAATGCAATAAATGAGATCAGAAACACTCTGGAGGCAACAAATAGCAGAATAATGGAGGCAGAAGATAGGATTTGTGAAATAGAAGATAGAATGGTAGAAATAAATGAATCAGAGAGGAAACAAGAAAAACAAATTAAAAGAAATGAGGACAATCTCAGAGACCTCTAGGAGAATATGAAACGCTCTAACATTCGAATTATAGGAGTCCCAGAAGAAGAAGACAGAACAAAAGATCATGAGAAAATCCTTGAGGAGATAATAGGTGAAAACTTCCCTAAAATGGGGAAGGAAATAATCACCCAAGTCCAAGAAACACAGAGAGTTCCAAATAGGATAAACCCAAGATGAAACACCCCAAGACACAGATTAATCAAATTAACAAAGATCAAACACAAAGAACACATATTAAAAGCAGCAAGGGAAAAACAACAAATAACACACAAGGGGATTGCCATAAGGATAACAGCTGATCTTTCAATAGAAACTCTTCAGATGAAGCCAGGAGGAATAGCAAGACATACTTAAAGTGAGGAAAGACAATAACCTACAGCCCAGATTACTGTACCCAGCAAGGATCTCATTCAAATACGAAGGAGAAATCAAAAGCTTTACAGACAAGCAAAAGCTGAGAGAATTCAGCACCACCAAACCAGCTTTCCAACAAATTCTAAAGGATATTCTCTAGACAGGAAACACAAAAGGGTGTATAAACCCGAACCCAAAACAATAAAGTAAATGGTAACGGGATCATACTTATCAATAATTACCTTAAACCTAAATGGGTTGAATGCCTCAACCAAAAGGCAAAGACTGGCCAAATGGATACAAAAACAAGACCCCTCTATATGCTGCTTACAAGAGACCCACCTCAAAACAAGGGACGCATACAGACTGAAAGTGAAGGGCTGGAAAAAGATATACCACGCAAATAGAGACCAAAAGAAAGCAGAAATGGCAATACTCATATCTGATAAAATAGACGTTAAAACAAAGGCTGTGGAAGTTGCTTGTATATTTTTGAGATTAGTTGTTTGTCAGTTGCTTCATTTGCTATTATTTTCTCACATTCAGAAGGCTGTCTTTTCACCTTGCTTATATTTTCCTTTGTTGTACAGAAGCTTTTAATTTTAATTAGATCCCATTTGTTTATTTTTGCTTTTATTTCCAGAATTCTGGGAGGTGGATCATAGAGGATCCTGCTGTGATTTATGTCTGAGAGTGTTTTGCCTATGTTCTCCGCTAGGAATTTTATAGTTTCTGATCTTACATTTAGATCTTTAATCCATTTTGAGTTTATTTTTGTGTGCGGTGTTAGAAAGTGATCTAGTTTCATTCTTTTACAAGCGGTTGACCAGTTTTCCCAGCACCACTTGTTAAAGAGATTGTCTTTACTCCATTGTATATTCTTGCCTCCTTTGTCAAAGATAAGGTGTCCATATGTGTGTGGATTTATCTCTGGGCTTTCTATTTTGTTCCATTGATCTATATGTCTGTCTTTGTGCCAGTACCATACTGTCTTGATGACTGTGGCTTTGTAGTAGAGCCTGAAGTCAGGCAAGTTGATTCCTCCAGTTCCATTCTTCTTTCTCAAGATTGCTTTGGCTATTCGAGGTGTTTTGTATTTCCATACAAATCTTGAAATTATTTGTTCTAGTTCTGTGAAAAATGTGGCTGGTAGCTTGATAGGGATTGCATTGAATTTGTAAATTGCTTTGGGTAGTATACTCATTTTCACTATATTGATTCTTCCAATCCATGAACATGGTATATTTCTCCATCTGTTAGTGTCCTCTTTGATTTCTTTCATCTAGTGTTTTATAGTTTTCTATATATAGGTCTTTAGTTTCTTTAGGTAGATATATTCCTAAGTATTTTATTCTTTTCGTTGCAATGGTGAATGGAATTGTTTCCTTAATTTCTTTTTCTACTTTCTCATTATTCGTGTATAGGAATGCAAGGGATTTCTGTGTGTTGATTTTATATCCTGCAACTTTACTATATTCACTGATTAGCTCTAGTAATTTTCTGGTGGAGTCTTTAGGGTTTTCCATGTAGAGGATCATGTCATCTGTAAACAGTGAGAGCTTTCCTTCTTCTTTTCCAATTTGGATTCCTTTTATTTGTTTTTCTGCTCTGATTGCTGTGGCCAAAACTTCCAGAACTATGTTGAATAGTAGCGGTGAAAGTGGACACCCTTGTCTTGTTCCTGACTTTAGGGGAAATGCTTTCAATTTTTCACCATTGAGGATAATGTTTGCTGTGGGTTTGTCATATATAGCTTTTATTATGTTGAGGTATGTTCCTTTCTATTCCTGCTTTCTGGAGAGTTTTTATCATAAATGGATGTTGAATTTTGTCAAAGGCCTTCTCTGCATCTATTGAGATAATCATGTGGCTTTTATATTTCAATTTGTTAATGTGGTGAATTACATTGATTTGATTTGTGGATATTGAAGAATCCTTGCATCCCTGGGATAAAGCCCACTTGGTTATGGTGTATGATCTTTTTAATGTGTTGTTGGATTCTGATTGCCTAGAATTTTGTTGGAGGATTTTTGCATCTATGTTCATCAGTGATATTGGCCTGTAGTTTTCTATTTTTGTGACATCTTTGTCAGGTTTTGGTATTTGGGTGATGATGGCCTCATAGAATGAGTTTGGAAGTTTCCCTTCCTCTGCAATTTTCTGGAAGAGTTTGAGGAGGATAGGTGTTAGCTCTTCTCGAAAGTTTTGGTAGAATTCAGCTGTGAAGCCGTCTGGACCTGGGCTTTTGTTTGCTGGAAGATTTCTGATTACAGTTTCAATTTCCTTGCTTGTGATGGGTCTGTTAAGATTTTCTATTTCTTCCTGGTTCAGTTTTGGAAAATTGTACTTTTCTAAGAATTTGTCCATTTCTTCCACGTTGTCCATTTTATTGGCATACAACTGCTGATAGTAGTCTCTTATGATCCTTTGTATTTCTGTGTTATCTGTTGTGATCTCTCCATTTTCATTTCTAATTTTATTGATTTGATTTTTCTCTCTTTGCTTCTTGATGAGTCTGGCTAATGGTTTGTCAATTTTATTTATCCTTGCAGAGAACCAGCTTTTGGCTTTGCTGATTTTTACTATGGTCTCTTTTGTTTCTTTTGCATTTATTTCTGCCCTAATTTTTAAGATTTCTTTCCTTCTACTAACTCTGGGGTTCTCCAATTCTTCCTTTTCTAGTTGCTTTAGTTGTAGTGTTAGGTCATTTATTTGACTTTTTTCTTGTTTCTTGAGGTATGCCTGTATTGCTATGAACTTTCCTCTTAGCACTGCTTTTATAGCGTCCCACCGGTTTTGGGTTGTTGTGTTTTCATTTTCATTAGTTTCTATGCATATTTTGATTTCTTTTTTGATTTCTTCTGTGATTTGTTGGTTATTCAGAAATGTGTTGTTCAATCTCCATATGTTGGAATTTTTAATAGTTTTTCTTCTGTAATTGAGATCTAATCTTAATGCATTGTGGTCAGAAAAGATGCTTGGAATGATTTCGATTTTTTTGAATTTATCAAGTTTGGATTTATGGCCCAGGATGTGATCTATCCTGGAGAAGGTTCCGTGAGCACTTGAAAAAAAGGTGAAATTCATTGTTTTGGGGTGAAATGTCCTATAGATATCAATTAGGTCTAACTGATCTAATGTATCATTTAAAGTTTGCATTTCTTTGTTAATTTTCTGTTTAGTTGATCTGTCTATAGGTGTGAGTGGGGTATTAAAGTCTCCCACTATTATTGTGTTATTGTTGATTTCCCCTTTCATACTTGTTAGCATTTGCCTTACATATTGCGGTGTTCCTATATTGGGTGCATATATATTTATAATTGTTATATCTTCTTCTTGGATTGTTCCTTTGATCATTATGTAGTGGCCTTCTTTGTCTCTTTTCACAGCCTTTGTTTTAAAGTCTATTTTATCGGATATGAATATTGCCACTCCTGCTTTCTTTTGGTCTCTATTTGCGTGGTATATCTTTTTCCAGCCCTTCACTTTCAGTCTGTATGTGTCCCCTGTTTTGAGGTGGGTCTCTTGTAAGCAGCATATAGAGGGGTCTTGTTTTTGTATCCATTTGGCCAGTCTTTGTCTTTTGGTTGGGGCGTTCAACCCATTTACGTTTAAGGTAATTATTGATAAGTATGATCCCGTTACCATTTATTTCATTGTTTTGGGTTCGGGTTTATACACCCTTTTCATGTTTCCTGTCTAGAGAATATCCTTTAGAATTTGTTGGAGAGCTGGTTTGGTGGTGCTGAATTCTCTCAGCTTTTGCTTGTCTGTAAAGCTTTTGATTTCTCCTTCGTATTTGAATGAGATCCTTGCTGGGTACAGTAATCTGGGCTGTAGGTTATTGTCTTTCATCACTTTAAGTATGTCTTGCCATTCCCTCCTGGCCTGAAGAGTTTCTATTGAAAGATCAGCTGTTATCCTTATGGGAATCCCCTTGTGTGTTATTTGTTGTTTTTCCCTTGCTGCTTTTAATATGTGTTCTTTGTGTTTGATCTTTGTTAATTTGATTAATCTGTGTCTTGGGGTATTTCGCCTTGGGTTTATCCTATTTGGAACTCTCTGTGTTTCTTGGACTTGGGTGATTATTTCCTTCCCCATTTTAGGGAAGTTTTCACCTATTATCTCCTCAAGGATTTTCTCATGATCTTTTGTTCTGTCTTCTTCTTCTGGGACTCCTATAATTCGAATGTTGGAGCATTTCATATTGTCCTGGAGGTCTCTGAGATTGTCCTCGTTTCTTTTAATTCATTTTTTTGTTTCATCTCTGATTCATTTATTTCTACCATTCTATCTTCTATTTCACAAATCCTATCTTCTGCCTCCGTTATTCTACTATTTGTTGCCTCTAGAGTGTTTCTGATCTCATTTATTGCGTTATTCATTACATATTGACTCTTTTTTATTTCCTCTAGGTCCTTGTTAAACCTTTCTTGCATCTTCTCAATCCTTGTCTCTAGACTATTTATCTGTGATTCCATTTTGATTTCAAGATTTTGGATCATTTCACTATCAATATTCGGAATTCCTTCTCAGGTAGATTCCCTACTTCTTCCTCTTTTGTTTGGTTTGGTGGGCAACTCTCCTGTTCCTTTACCTGCTGAGTATTCCTCTGTCTCTTCATCTTGGTTATATTGCTGTGTTTGGGGTGGCCTTTTTATATTCTGGTAATTTGTGGAGTTCTCTTTATTATGGAGCTTCCTCACTGTGGGTGGGGTTCTATCAGTGGCTTGTCAAGGTTTCCTGGTTAGGGAGGCTTGTGTTGGAGTTCTGGTGGGTGGAGCTGGGTTTCTTCTCTCTGGGGTGCAGTGGAGTGACCCGTAATGGGTTATGAGACATCAGAGGTTTTGAGATAATTTTGAGCTGCCTATATATTGACGCTCAGGGGAGTGTTCCTGTGTTGCTGGAGAATTTGCATGGTATGTCTTGTTTTGGAACTTTTTGGCCCTTGGGTGGAGCTTGGTTTTGGTGTAGGTATGAAGGCATTTGATGAGCTCCTATTGCTTAGTGTTCTCTGAATTCAAGAGTTCTCTAAAGTTTTCAGGCTTTGGATTTAAGCCTCCTGCTTCTGGTTTTCAGTTTTATTTTTACAGTAGCCTCTAGACTTCTCCATCCATACAGCACCGATGATAATACATCTAGGTTAAAGATGAAAAGTTTCTCCACATTGAGGGACACTCAGAGAGGTTCATTGAGTTACAAGGAGAAGAGAAGATGGAGGGGGTAGTTAGAGGTAATTGGAATGAGATGCGGTGAAATCAAAAGAGGAGAGAGCAAGCTAGCCAGTAGTCACTTCCTTATGTGTGCTCTATAGTCTGGACCGCTCAGAGGTATTTACAGAGTTATACGGGGAAGAGGAGAGGGAGGAAGTAGACAGAGGCGACCAGGAGGATAAGAGAGAGGAATGAGAAGGAGAGAGACAAATCCTGCCAGTAACCAGTTCCTTAGGTGTTCTCCACCGTCTGGAACACACAGAGATTCACAGAGTTGGATAGAGAAGAGATGGGGAGAAAAGAGACATAGGCCACCTGGTGGAGAAAAAGGAGAGTCCAAAGGAGGAGAGAGTGGTCAAGCCAGTAATCTCGCTCTCAGGTAAACTTGGGTAGTGAAGTTTGGGTTTTTAAATGTACAAAATTGACAACTAAAACCTAGGAGCAAAGATTAAAAATCTAGGTTAGAGGTTGGATTTTCAAAGATACAATATTAAAGAAAAGCAGAAGGAAAAAGGAAGAAAGAAAAAAAGAATTATTAAAAAACAAACAAACAAAGAAACAAAAAACAAAAAACCACTAACAACCATCCAAAGACTATATATGGTGCTTGCCTTAAAAAAAAAAAAAAAGTCTTTTTTTTTTTTTAATAATAATAGTAGGTTATAGAAATAAAAATTAGAGGAGAAATAGAAGACTTAACAATTTAAAAAAAACAGTTAGAAAAAAAAGAAAAAAAAAACAAAAAACAAACAAACAAAAAAATAAAAAAAAAAAAGGAATGATTTTAAAAATAGTAAAAATATACCTGGCCGTTCTCTGATGTTATGGGCCGTGTGGGATCACTTCCGAGGTGGTTCCCTCTGTTTAACTTCTTCTGTTCGCTGGTTTTTTAGGCTCACTAGTTCAGTTGCTCTGTGGGGAGGGGGAATGCTGCAAACAAATAGCACTGTCGTGTGCACACAGTGTCTCAGCCCCGCTTGACCTTTCCCTTTTCGTGACGCACAAACCACTCCGGCTCTACAATGCTCAGCCAGGAACCGTCTGGGGCCGGCCCTAGGCTGCGTGCACTTCCCCGGTCCAAGCCGCTCAGGTTCGGCGCTCAGGCAGCCCTCAGAGGCACAGATTCGGCTGGGACTGCGCTTTGTGCCCTTCCCGGGTCGGGGTAGCTCAGGAGTTTGGCGAGCACGATCGCCGCGGCTTGTCACCTTTTCTGCCGCTGCTGCTCAGCTTTCTGGGTGGGCTGCTGGCGCACCCCGTGAGGCAGATGGTGACTGTCCAGCACCCCCAGAAGTCTTAGCAAAGGAGCCTGCTTGCAGTTAGGTAAGTAAAGTCTCTCCGGGTCTGCAATTGCCCCTTTCCAGCCCTTATGGCTCTGGCTGCCTGTCCCCGGCGGGGGATGGTCTGCAGTTGGCTTTTCCGTTCCGTCCTTTGTTCTGTGCTCTGTCCTGGCGGTGTCTTATGTTCGAGCTTTTCGCGTGGTAGCTATCCCACAGTCTGATTTGCTAGCCCAAGTTAGATCGTTCTGGTTGCCCGTGGGGTGTTCCTGCCCGATTCTTACAAAGCACTGCAGCCCACGCCTCCCGCGCGTCCCTGCCCTGCCCCCACGTCCCAATGGCGGATGCAGGCGTCTGTGCTGCTTTTCCGCTGGGGGAGTTACTGTTGGGCTTGTAATCTGTTCGTTTTAATTATTTATCTATTTTTCCTTCCTGTTATGTTGCCCTCTATGTTTCCAAGGCTCACCACAGACTAGGCAGGGAGAATGCTTCCTGGTGTTTGGAAATCTCTCTTCTTAAAATTCCCTTCCCGGGACGGAGCTCCCTCCCCACCTCCTTTGTCTCCTTTCTCGTCTTTTATATTTTTTCCTACCTGTTTTTGAAGACAATGGTCTGCTTTTCTGGTTGCCTGATGTCCTCTGCCAGCCTATAGAAGTTGTTTTGTGGAGTTTGCTCGGGGTTGAAATGTTCTTTTGAGGAATTTGTGAGGGAGAAAGTGGTCTTCCTGTCCTATTCCTCTGCCATCTTTCCCTCTCACATGTGTATTTTCAGAAACTCAAACTTTAAATGATACATTAGATCAGTTAGACCTAATTGATATCTATAGGACATTTCACCCCAAAACAATGAATTTCACCTTTTTCTCAAGTGCTCATGGAACCTTCTCCAGGATAGATCACATCCTGGGCCATAAATCCAAACTTGATAAATTCAAAAAAATCGAAATCATTCCAAGCATCTTTTCTGACCATAATGCATTAAGATTAGATCTCAAATACAGGAGAAAAACTATTAAAAATTCCAACATATGGAGGTTGAACAACACACTTCTGAATAACCAACAAATCACAGAAGAAATCAAAAAAGAAATCAAAATATGCATAGAAACTAATGAAAATGAAAACACAACAACCCAAAACCTGTGGGACTCTATAAAAGCAGTGCTAAGATGAAAGTTCATAGCAATACAGGCATACCTCAAGAAACAAGAAAAAAGTCAAATAAATAACCTAACTCGACACCTAAAGCAACTAGAAAAGGAAGAATTGGAGAACCTCAGAGTTAGTAGAAGGAAAGAAATCTTAAAAATTAGGGCAGAAATAAATGCAAAAGAAAGAAAAGAGACCATAGCAAAAATCAACAAAGCCAAAAGCTGGTTCTTTGCAAGGATAAATAGAATTGACAAACCATTACCCAGACTCATCAAGAAGCAAAGAGAGAAAAATCAAATCAATAAAATTAGAAATGAAAATGGAGAGATCACAACAGACAACACAGAAATGCAAAGGATCATAAGAGACTACTATCAGCAGTTGTATGCCAATAAAATGGACAACGTGGAAGAAATGGACAAATTCTTAGAAATGTACAATTTTCCAAAACTGAACCAGGAAGAAATAGAAAATCTTAACAGACCCATCACAAGCAAGGAAATTGAAACTGTAATCAGAAATCTTCCAGCAAACAAAAGCCCAGGTCCAGACGGCTTCACAGCTGAATTCTACCAAAACTTTCGAGAAGAGCTAACACCTATCCTCCTCAAACTCTTCCAGAAAATTGCAGAGGAAGGGAAACTTCCAAACTCATTCTATGAGGCCATCATCACCCAAATACCAAAACCTGACAAAGATGTCACAAAAATAGAAAACTACAGGCCAATATCACTGATGAACATAGATGCAAAAATCCTCAACAAAATTCTAGCAATCAGAATCCAACAACACATTAAAAAGATCATACACCATAACCAAGTGGGCTTTATCCCAGGGATGCAAGGATTCTTCAATATCCACAAATCAATCAATGTAATTCACCACATTAACAAATTGAAATATAAAAGCCACATGATTATCTCAATAGATGCAGAGAAGGCCTTTGACAAAATTCAACATCCATTTATGATAAAAACTCTCCAGAAAGCAGGAATAGAAGGAACATACCTCAACATAATAAAAGCTATATATGACAAACCCACAGCAAACATTATCCTCAATGGTGAAAAATTGAAAGCATTTCCCCTAAAGTCAGGAACAAGACAAGGGTGTCCACTTTCACCGCTACTATTCAACATAGTTCTGGAAGTTTTGGCCACAGCAATCAGAGCAGAAAAAGAAATAAAAGGAATCCAAATTGGAAAAGAAGAAGGAAAGCTCTCACTGTTTACAGATGACATGATCCTCTACATGGAAAACCCTAAAGACTCCACCAGAAAATTACTAGAGCTAATCAGTGAATATAGTAAAGTTGCAGGATATAAAATCAACACACAGAAATCCCTTGCATTCCTATACACGAATAATGAGAAAGTAGAAAAAGAAATTAAGGAAACAATTCCATTCACCATTGCAACGAAAAGAATAAAATACTTAGGAATATATCTACCTAAAGAAACTAAAGACCTATATATAGAAAACTATAAAACACTAATGAAAGAAATCAAAGAGGACACTAACAGATGGAGAAATATACCATGTTCATGGATTGGAAGAATCAATATAGTGAAAATGAGTATACTACCCAAAGCAATTTACAAATTCAATGCAATCCCTATCAAGCTACCAGCCACATTTTTCACAGAACTAGAACAAATAATTTCAAGATTTGTATGGAAATACAAAACACCTCGAATAGCCAAAGCAATCTTGAGAAAGAAGAATGGAACTGGAGGAATCAACTTGCCTGACTTCAGGCTCTACTACAAAGCCACAGTCATCAAGACAGTATGGTACTGGCACAAAGACAGACATATAGATCAATGGAACAAAATAGAAAGCCCAGAGATAAATCCACACACATATGGACACCTTATCTTTGACAAAGGAGGCAAGAATATACAATGGAGTAAAGACAATCTCTTTAACAAGTGGTGCTGGGAAAACTGGTCAACCACTTGTAAAAGAATGAAACTAGATCACTTTCTAACACCCTACACAAAAATAAACTCAAAATGGATTAAAGATCTAAATGTAAGACCAGAAACTATAAAACTCCTAGAGGAGAACATAGGCAAAACACTCTCAGACATAAATCACAGCAGGATCCTCTATAATCCACTTCCAGAATTCTGGAAGTAAAAGCAAAAATAAACAAATGGGATCTAATTAAAATTAAAAGCTTCTGTACAACAAAGGAAACTATAAGCAAGGTGAAAAGACAGCCTTCTGAATGGGAGAAAATAATAGCAAATGAAGCAACTGACAAACAACTAATCTCAAAAATATACAAGCAACTTATGCAGCTCAATTCCAGAAAAATAAACGACCCAATCAAAAAATGGGCCAAAGAACTAAATAGACATTTCTCCAAAGAAGACATATGGATGGCTAACAAACACATGAGAAGATGCTCAACATCACTCATTATTAGAGAAATGCAAATCAAAACCACAATGAGGTACCACTTCACACCAGTCAGAATGGCTGAGATCCAAAAATTTGCAAGCAATAAATGCTGGAGAGGGTGTGGAGAAAAGGGAACCCTCCTACACTGTTGGTGGGAATGCAAACTAGTACAGCCACTATGGAGAACAGTGTGAAGATTCCTTAAAAAAATTGCAAATAGAACTACCTTATGACCCAGCAATCCCACTGCTGGGCATACATACCAAGGAAACCAGAATTGAAAAGGACATGGAAACAACCTAGATGTCCATCAGCAGATGAATGGATAAGAAAGCAATGGTACATATACACAATGGAGTATTACTCAGCCGTTAAAAAGAATTTATTTGAATCAGTTCTGATGAGATGGATGAAACTGGAGCCGATTATACAGAGTGAAGTAAGCCAGAAAGAAAAACACCAATACAGTATACTAACACATATATATGGAATTTAGAAGGATGGCAATGACGACCCTGTATGCAAGACAGCGAAAAAGACACAGATGTGTATAGCGGACTTTTGGACTCAGAGGGAGAGGGAGAGGGTGGGATGATTTGCGAGAATGGCATTCTAACATGTATACTATCATGTAAGAATCGAATCGCCAGTCTATGTCTGACGCAAGATACAGCATGCTTGGGGCTGGTGCATGGGGATGACCCAGAGAGATGTTATGGGGAGGGAGGTGGGAGGGGGGTTCATGTTTGGGACCGCATGTAAGAATTAAAGATTTTAAAATTAAAAAAAATTAAAAAAAGAATATTTTTGTAGACTATCTTCATAAATCATATTTTTATAGTGTTTCTTGAAACCAGTAAATAATTTTGCCTAGTTAGGGAAAACGTTAAGTATAAACAGATGAAGTCTTTCATTTTTCTTAGAGAGAATTGGCATCTTTTTCTTTTTTTTTTTTTTTTTAGTGCAATGAATCAGTCTACTTTGATCCCAATTTGAAGTTAGTTTGAATTATTCTAGGCAATGGATTGTAGCCCACCAGGCCCCTCTGTCCATGGGAATTATCCACTATTCTTATACTGGAGTGGGTTGCCATTCTCTTCTCCATAGGATCTTTGTGATCCAGGGATTGAGCCCACATCTACTGCATCTCCTGAATTGCGGGCAGATTCTTTACTGCTGAGCCACTAGAGAAGCAGAGTAGCTGTGAATACTACCATTTTAAATAAAAATTTCAAGAGTTTCCTTATGAATATGAATATTATCAGGCTGAAACTATTGCTAAAATGGGTGTATATACTGATAGTTTGCTGTTTGAGCCTGAATTCATACTTCTAAGCCATCAGAGTAATTTATTTTTTAAAACTGGGAGCTGATAATAGATAATTATGGATGTACATTTGGATAAATGCCTTAGATGATGTTGTGCATATATAAACTAATAACCTTAACTATTAAATCTATCAATAAACAAATCCTGGGTTATGTTATCATTTGATGGCATCTCTTGTGATTTTTTATATTTTAATATAGTTTACATAATTTTAAATAAATGGTGTGTGTTATGTGATTTCTCTGTTTAAAAATGAGGAAGTATTTCAGTGTGGCACCTCAGGATGCCAGCATCAAAGAAGTGTTTGGTTTAATGAAACTCCAACATACACCTTCTTGTTACAAGAGCACTCTGTAAGGAAAACCAATTGTTACTCTTGGTTTGTTCTTTGCAAATTACCTTCACTCTTTTGCTTCATTCCTTCTTGAACTACGGTATCTGTGTTATTCTGGATGCACTTCTCTTAAATTCAATACCTGATATGGTTCAAACTGATATCAATCTTCACTCATCTTCCAAACTATTATTTTCATTTGCTCCTCTCAAATTCTCAAAATCAGCCCAACCTGGCCCTGACCTGGCAAAGCCACTTCCATGGGAACTTTCCCAGAAAGGATACCTTTTCCCACCGCTTCTGAAGTATTTGTCCTAAACATAGTTAAAGGAATCAGAAGAGTTTTACACTATGAATCCCATTGTGGTTGAATTAATTCTATAATAAAAACATCATTATTCTTGACTATTTTCCTTAAATGATGATTAACTGCTTTGTTGCTATGTGAACTTCGCCTAAATGGACTGTCAGTGAGTATCTGGCTGATCTGAAGTGTCATCCTTTCTTGGAAATGTATAAGGGAGTGGAATTTTTCCTTCTTTTGTTCCTGGATAATATATAATACAATATATGATATATAATACAAACTGAGTAGATCATTTTTATTTTTGGAAGAATTTTCCAAAATGTTATTATCATCATAGATGGTGTACCTTGTTTCTAGGTTTTATCAACTGTAGAAAATAGACATATAAACATATAACTCAAATAAAATGTGACAAATGTCCAATAATGGGAGGTAGAGATGCTAAATGAAAGCTCAGAAAATGGAATGTCTTCTCGAACTGGGACTTCAGTGAAACTGAGGTGGTCTCTAAGAGTGGAAACTTTTATTTTCAAAAGAACATTTTAGGTTTACAGAGCACATAAAGTGTTGTAACTCAGGAAATTCTAAATTTGTAAACAATCATCTGGTGTGCTTAAATAGAGAGATGGAGTGGAGGGTAAAGATTGGAGACAGGTGAGAGAAAGGGCTGGAAAACTTTTAATTATAAAGACCTTTGAAGTTAAAAGGGTCTTATAAGTTATAAGGGTTATCTCTTTTTTTTCCTGAATGAATGTGATGACAAGCCATTAAAAAAAAAAAAACAAAACCAAAACACAGGAGTTAAATAAAAGTATGTGTGTTCAACAAAGTTCACAGGTGACAATAAGAACTATACATTGAAGAAAGAAGCTGGAGCTATAGAGACTAGTTCTGAGAATATTTCTGTAGCCCACAGAGATAAAGATAAGGGTCTGTCCTAAGGCAGTGACAATGAAAAAAAGAAAAAGAGATATGTAGTGCTCTGACTGATAATCTTAATTTTTTTAACTTTCTTTAACTGAAATTGCAGATACCTGATTAATATTTTCCAGGCAGAGCCTGAATTTTCTCATGGCCTTGTAGTAATGAAGCAAGTAACATTCAATTACTTGACAAGTTAAATTTTTTGTCCTCACAACAATACTTACACAGTACCTTTAATATTTTATGTTTTACTTTTTTGTTTCTTTCTTCTGCAATCAGAAATCTGGTCAAACCAGTCCTCTTTCTATACTCTAAAAAATGTGTTCACAGAAACTTCATCAAGTTATTTGACCTCAGTTGCCTTATGTCATGTCTGACTCTTGGTGATCCCATGGACTGTACTCACCAGGCTCCTGTGTCCATGGAATTCTACAGGCAAGATACTGGAGTGGGTAGTCATTCTCTTCTCCAGGGGATCTTCCCAACCCAGGGATTCGAACCTGGGTCTCCTGCATTGCAAGCACACTCTTTCTTTTACTGTATAAGCTGCCAGGGAAGTGAAGAAGTGAAGTCACTCAGTCGTGTCCAACTCTTTGCGGCCCCATAGACTGTAGCGTACCAGGCTCCTCTGTCCATGGGATTTTCCAGGCAACAGTACTGGAGTGAATTGCCATTTCCTTCTCCAAGGGGTCTTCCTAACCCAGGGCTCGAACCCAGGTCTCCCACATTGTAGACAGACGCTTTACCATCTGAGCCACCAGGGAAGGGCAGCCTCATGTTTATGGAGAAAATGTGTTTAGTTGCTCAGTCGTGTCCAACTCTTTGAGGCCCCATGGATGGCAGCAAGCCAGGCTCCTCTCTCCATGGTGATTCTCCAGGCAAGAATATAGGAGTGGACTGCCTTGCCCTCCTCCAGGGGATCTTCCCAAGCCAGAGATGGAACCCGTGTCTCCTGCATTGTAGGCAGATTCTTTACCAGTTGAGCTACGAGGGAAGCCTGTCAAAATCAGATCTTTCCTTTAAAGCTAGGATGCATCTACATCTATACCTTCTCCCTCTGTTACCCAAGAGCTTGTTGCTTTATGTTCTGCTTGTCCCTGAGTTCTCATTGCATTCTGCTTTGTATTTAGCTATGTTTTTATTTGCCCTCATCCATCTGATCCTTTATTGAGGTCTTTCAGTAGGCATTACTAAAACCTAAACAGTTTTATTCTGTTTTCTAGGTGACTTTGGGCTTCCCAGATGACACAGTGGTAAAGACTCTGCCTGCCAACACTGGAGATGCTGGAGACATGAGCTCGATACCTGGGTTGGGAAGATCCCCTGAAGGAGGAAATAACAACTCACTCCAATATTCTTGCCTGGAAAAGTTGGACACACCTGAGCATGCCTGCACTTTAAAAAATGACTTCAGCAGGTCTAATTAATGCTTACTTTGAACTTACATTTAGTTGTTTCATGCTGAGATCATATACAACTTGAAAATTTAAGAATGAGTTTAAGGTTTACTAATTATCAGTTTCGATTAAGTCTATTTTCTGGGAAGTTGAGCATAAGAATTCTGCTTGATGTGGAGACTGACCTATCTAATAGCCTAATGGTTTTGTATTTTTCAGAAACTTGAACTTCCATGGTGGGACACAAAAGATTAGAAAGATTTTTTTAAGACTAGGTATCAGAAATGGATAAATCCACATAATTCAATGTACCACCAGTTAAATAGCACTTCAAACTATGGAAATTTCAGATCATTATCTTTGACATCTAAATTAGTAAATTTGAACCAACAACAATAACTTTGACTAATAAAATTTTGGCAAGGGTATTTCCAACTCTTTAAAGCCTACCTTTTAATAGCTATATCATAGTAAATTGGCTAAGTGACTTACTGATTGCTAAATGACTGTTGCTTAGGAATTGCATATCTGTTTTTAAAATGTTAAGAGAAGAGATGATTATCATATTTAATTCATATTCAATAACACCCACTAATAATGATACCTCATTGTCTAATCGATGTCATTTCATGACTTACATATTGACAGACACATTCTAGAGGGTTGAAGTGAAGCCCACTGGAGAAGCAATGATTGTGATCACTTGAACCATGGTTTAAAGATGTAAATGCTAAACTTGTCTATCTCAATAAATAATTAAAGATGTATCCATTGAATCCATTACTTATGACATTTTGTTTTGACTTGCCCTCTATTTTACACCTCGCTAGCTAAATGCAGCATTCACCTGAATCTATCAAGTTTTTCCTCATGAAACTCCACATGAAAAGAAGCTACTATCTTTGCAGACATATAACCTTTGTGAAATAAAAATATATTAACCTCTTTGTGGCAGAGATAAACAAGAAGCAGACTACTGTTGTGAAATAATTATGAATCTTGCTTTCAGGAAAATGACATCATTAAAAAATAATAGTGTAAAACATTGAATTTTTATTTACTATATGTATAAAAATACATTAGTAGGAAAAAGATAGTCAGTTATTCATGAACTACTCTCCCCATCTCTCTAACATGGTGGAGACTCAAAAAAGTTTTGCTAATTGAATTGACTATCAATCAAAAGGGTGGTTTTAACTTTGAGTGCAACAATAACTAGAAATGTGAGAACAAATTTTTTTTCTAAGATTGTTAAATTTCTGAGGTTTTTGTTGACTGCTTATTTTCATTAAAAAAATTTCATTTATATGAGAGATTATGATCAATGTAAAAGAGAGGAAACTTTCTACTGTTTACCAAATAAGTTAATCAGATTTTACTCTTCTCCATAGGACATCTTTTGATAGCAATTAGCATCTGATGGAAAATAAATATAAATTCATAAGCTATTTTATCAAAATATGTATATAAAAAGTTTATAAAAACCCTTGTGGGAAATCAATAAGGTATCAGTATATTAACTTTCATTTAGAGTAAAGCATTAAACTATGATTATTGAGAACACATAAATATTTTACTTCCAAAGAAAGAAATGAAAAGGGGCATTCACATAAACAGTTAAGAAAAAGAAAGAAATAAACAATTTCAGAAGTAAATATTCAGTTTTAGCAGGAGATAAAAATTACAAATCCTAAACAAATGCATATTCTGAATAAAAGTTGTGAATTACAGATATAGTTTTCTATATTGTATACCACTACTAAATTTAACTTCTAAGTTGTATGATACTTCATATAACTTAAGTCAGTTTCAATAGTAAATGCATTTGTTTCTGTCATTAAAGTTCAAATAAAACTGCCTTTCAGCAATCTAGTTTCATTTATAAGTGTGTAGTTATCTAATTTTAATACTTTTTGGAAATATTATCCACAATTAAACTGTTGTAGGAAAGGGAAAGAAATACAGCATTACAGCTTTGTGATATTTACTCCAATATCCCTTTGGTGTTCTAGCCAGAATCAACCTCGCCGATACTTGCACAATGCTTGAGATACTAGGAACAAACAATCTATTGGCTGGCAGAAAGACCTCTGAACCCTTTTAAAACCAGGAAACAAGAAAGTATTATAAGAATTATAAAGCAAGTCCCTGTGTCCTTATCCTAACCCCACCTTCGTATTATTTGGAATGTTCAGTGTTTTTTTCATTAAAAGTATTGAAGAATACAGGAATGAATCAGACAAAATGCTCTTCAGCTTGTCTCCACAATTCAATTTCTATTTATTAATTTTTTAAATGCCAAAAAGATTGCTAGATGTTATAAAATGGATGAAACAGATAAAATTAAAGATAATATATAAAGTATATTAAATAGTCAGTCTTATGTAGCCACAGTCTGACCTGGCTTTGCAAGAACAAGGAATTCTGTTATGTATTGTGAGAGGAGAGCACCAGAGGTTCCCAGACCTGAAATACAGTGATATTGAGTTTACTTGAGGTTACTGCCTATATTCGCTCTTTATTAAGTCAGAATACTTCTGTTGATGAGAGAGAAATCCTAAGAAAACAATGCCAAGCCAAGAAAGTGTTCCCATTCTCACTGCTTATCTAATATATTTTCTATCTTCTGATACTATTCTCTAAAATCTAAAGGACTATGTAATATTAATTTAAATCATAAACAAGTAATTTCATTTTAAACAAACAATAAAAATCAACAAGTCCTTCCAAATGTCCACATCATCAAATAGTTTTCAAAGCCAACAAATGAAGAGAAGATTTATTGCTTATATTACAGGAAAAATATGAACAGTTTTTTGCTTATTACTAATAATATATTCATATCATCCTCATGTGTAAGATAAATCCACATTGAGCTACCACATGTAACAGCAATTTTGCTATTTATAAAAGGATTTATTTAACTCTGTACTCTCTGCTTAATAGGTAGGGAAGACTGCTGAATTCAGAATATGAAAAATAAAACATAGACCTTGCCATAATAATCTTATAGTTTAATAATTCTGTTATAGTGATTGCTTTATAATCAGATTATTACAGTGATTGAAAATTAATTATATATTTATTATGACACCAAAAATATGGATATTTCTGTTATTGTTAGAGAAGCTGAAAGATGGAAAACATTGTGATGTTTTTATAAACCTGTCAATTTCCATATTATCAGAAGAAAAACCTGAGTTCTTTCCACTACATTAAACTTTCATGCACATTTAAGTGAAACAATATTTTATAATATTTATTCAGCATAATATGAAAGAAACAAAGATAAAGGAAACTATTAAAAGCAGAGAAAATAACAGATTATCTTCGAAGTATAAGGGCATGATTTAAAGCTGACTTTTCAAATTAGCAAGGTTGTAAGATACAGGGTTGCTAGTCTATAAGAGAAAACAATTCAAATATTCATTAAATAGAGAATTGGCAAGTAAAATATACTATATCCATGTAATAGAATGAAGCCATCATCTAAAAATAATGAGCTAATTAAATTTGTCTGAAGTATAATATATAAAAACATCAAATTACTATGTTGTACATCTAAAACTAATATAGCATTGTAGATCAACTATGCTTCAATAAAATTTTTAATTTAAAAATTTAAAAAATGAGTAAGTGATATATAAAGGAACAGGGATGACTCACATAATAATTATTCTGAATGAAATAATTCAGAACAAAATATTGTATATAGCACAGTTTCTTTTGCATATATTTCTGGAAAGTGCAAACCAATAGATAATGACAAGAAGTAGACTGGTTGTTGCTGTTTCTTTGGAATGAATGGGTGGTGGAGGGGCATGTAGGGGAATTGAAATACTTTGGTCTAATGGCTTTGTTCACTATTTTGATTGTGACAACAACTTCCTGGATGCATACACATGCCCAATATATTAAAATATAGAGTTTATTATATATTCTCTGTATGCTAATTATACCATAATAAAGATATTTTCGAAAAAGAGGTTGAGATCATTACAAAATATTTTCAGCTCCTCAAAGTGTAATAGTTTCTCAGTCAGATTCAACTATTTTTGACCCCATGGACTGTAGCAAGCCAGGCTCCTCTGTCCACAGAATTCTCCAGGTAAGAATACTGGAGTGGATTGCCATTTCCTTCTTCAGGAGATCTCCTAGGGAAAAACAAACAAAAAAAGTGAAAATGAATGATTTGCTTTTGTTCTTGTGGAGAAAACATAAATGCACACAAATGAACTGTTGTCAGCTTGAAAAGTTGTATGACAGCAATGTGGATGACACAGAGTGGGTCCCAAAGGAAGCTGCACGTACATCTGCCTTGGAGTGTTAAGGAAGGAATGCTTGACTTAGTTTGTGCATGCTAAGCCGCTTCAGTCATGTATGACTGTGCAATCCTATGGGGTGTAGCCCCCCAGGCTCCTCTGTCCATGGGATTCTCCAGGCAAGAATACTGGAGTGGTGGCCATGTCCTCCTCCAGGGGATCTTCCTCACCCAGGGATTGAACCTACATCTCCAATATCTCCTGCATTGGCAGGCAGGTTCTTTACCACTAAAGTTTATCACTAAAGACTTACTTCAGGATTAGTTATTATTTTTCTCTTACTTCCCTACATGCTTCCCTGGTGGCTCAGATGGTAAAGCGTCTGCCTACAATGCAGGGGACCTGGGTTCAATCCCTGGGTCAGGAAGATCTCCTGGAGAAGGAAGTGGCAACCCACTCCAGTATTCTTGCCTGGAAAATCCCATGGATGGTTGAACCTGGTAGGCTACAGTCCATGGGATCGCAAAGAGTCGGACAAGACTAAGCAACTTCACTTTCACTTTCCCTACATACTACTCAAACCCTAAAAGGGAAAATTGAGGAGAGAAGACAGAAAGAAAAGCCACAGAGTGTTTTGAATTCTTTTCTGGAGGCAACAATTAACGAAGTTGGTCTTGCTCCTTGGAGAAGATTTTGGGATCTAATGAGACCAAGAAGGTCTGGTCTTTACAGTAACTGGGGAAGTCCATCTGACATATAACAGGCAAGGGCTAGAGGTGCTGGATGCCCTGCAAGGCCAGGGAAGTGAAAACAGAAACAAATGGAAAACAAAACAAACACCTAACAGTCCATTATCCTATTGTCTATCTACCTATCAACCTATCTATATACTTATCACCTATCTGCCTATTTTGTCACCATAAGCAAAGTGCTTTATTTCTGGTCTTCTAATTCCTAATCAATAAACATCCTGCTGCATAGGATTGCTGTGAAAATGAGGTGAGATAATGTATAAGAATTTCAGCAAAATACCAAACACATTGTTTACTAAATGTTAGCTATTATTATCAAGGAAAATTAGGTTTATTGAAGGGAAAAACAGAAAAGTTAAAAAGATAAACAGTCCCCACCATGTTAACTATCTCCATTTTGAGACTGGTATGCCATTCCAGACTTTCAAATAGTTATAACTTAAAAAAAAAATCATTTCTGTTATTAAAGCACTTCTGAGGAGGAAGAAAGAATCAATGACCATACCAACAAACAAAAAATGCATTTTACAAATGGGGATGTATTCAGATTTTTCTATCTTCAGAACTGTAACTTAAAGCAAAACCTCTTTCTCAAATCTTTTGGAACATTAAGAATAGAGGTTTGATAAATGCTCTATGATGACATATGCATGAGTGATTAAGGCAAGAGAAGATTGGTTGTTTTTCCATAACATCATATACATTTATCAAAGATGAGCATTTATATTTGGAAAATATATCTTATTTTAGTTTTTGTGGTATAGAATAATAAGGAAGATTTTTGCTAACTTTGAAATGACATTTCTTTATCTCAAGAAGCTACATAAAACATAAAGTGAATGACTCATATTTGGCAATAGTATTGAAAAATAAGAAAAATCCATAAGACTCTGAGCAGCCTATATGAAAGTCAAAGCTTTTGATATAAATAATGTAAATTTAGGAGGAAAAAAACAATAAATTCTGGGTTTATTTTTTTAAGTTTTTAGGTTAGCCTGTCTGCCATTTGAAACTCAATAAAATCTAAATAACACAGCTAAGAATCTAGATTTCCTATAAGTCACTAGTGTTTAAAGACAGTAGGTCCTCTTGAATTAGACAGCATATATCATCATATGGCCCATGAGATTCTATTAATTAATATCCATGGCCTGCCATGGGGTGTGTGTCTGAGAGGCACTGTATGAATTCAGGTTATGTTTATTTCAGAATGGCTAAAGGACACTGCAGAATAAAGACTATGAGTACTTTGAAAATAGAGCAAAAGACTTGGCAGAATGTAAAAATACTTCAAAGAAGAGACTTCTAACTCCAGGGTAAAAGAGATTCATCTGCATGAGGCAGGAAAAGGCATGGAAAATGGGTCTTCTTTGTCTTGAATTTTTCATTTCTAATATGAGAAAATGCATTAATTAATGAGTTTTCTTTCAATCAGCTTTTAAAGAAAACATATGTAGCTTATCAGACTAAATAAAACACATCCTTTCAAGAAAATGGTCTATTATTTCCAGTTATTTTTCTAAATAATTTGGCTGCAATATAGTGACTGCTGGAGCTTCTTTGGTAGCTCAGCTGGTAAAGAACCCACCTGAAATGCAGGAGACCCCGGTTCTATTCCTGGGTCAGGAAGATCCCCTGGAGGAGGTCTTGGCAACTGACTCTTATCGACAGAGGAGCCTGGTGGGCTACAGTCCATGAGGCTGCAGAGAGCACAGCACACCTCAGTTCAGTTGCTCAGTCGTGTCCAACTCTTTGCAACCCCATGAATCTCAGCTTGCCAGGCCTCCCTGTCCATCACCAACTCCTGGAATTCACTCAAACTCATGTCCATCGAGTCAGTGATGCCATTCAGCCATCTCATCCTCTGTCGTCCCCTTTTCCTCCAGCCCCCAATCCCTCTCAGCATCAGAGTCTTTTCCAGTAGTCGAATCTTCTCATGAGGTGGCCAACATACTGGAGTTTCAGCTTTAGCATCATTCCTTCCAAAGAACACTTAGGGCTGATCTCCTGTAGAATGGACTGGTTGGACCTCCTTGAAGTCTAAGGGACTCTCAAGAGTCTTCTCCAACACCACAGTTCAAAAGCATCAATTCTATGGCGCTCAGCCTTTTTCACAGTCCAACTCTCACATTCATACATGACTACTGGAAAAACCATAGCCTTGACTAGACAGACCTTTGTTGGCAAAGTAATGTCTCTGTTTTTCAATATGCTATCTAGGTTGGTCATAACTTTTTGACCACACATTATGTATTTAGAATATATCTCAACATATGGAGACCTCTGATACAAGTGCCCCATAATGAGTTTCATATAACTTAGCTTTTTCATGCTGGAAAATTTTTAGTTAATTTGTATTTTAAGTGTATGCTAAAATAGTATATTTTAATCAAAAGGGAAGGTAAAATAAGGAAATAGACTAAAACTGGAAGATTAAAAATATCATTAATTCTAGTACATTGATATTAGATATTTGCAGATTTATTAAAATATACTTCCACATGTGTATACCTGTGGTGGATTCATGTTGATGTATGGCAAAACCAATACAATACTGTGAAGTAATTAACCTCCAATTAAAATAAATAAATTTATATTAAAAAATAAAATAAAATATACTTCGAACTTTTGTGTACATTAGAAAAATTCCATAATAAAAAATTTAAAAGATTATGAGTGAGTGAAAGTCTCTCAGTCATGTTTGACTCTATGTGACCCCATGAACTATACAGTTCATGAAATTCTCCAGGCTAGAATACTGAAATGGGTAGTGTTTCCTTTCTCCAGAAAAGATTATTGATGGGCTCAAATAAGATGAGTAATGTAAGTGAAAAGCTTTCAAATGTAAAGACTGTATAAATTACTTCAGTTTTTCTGTGCAATATAGAGTAATGTGTTTGCTTTCTAGACCTCAGTTGACTATAAAAACATAATTACTCCCAGTTTCAATTGATGTCCAGTTCAGTTCAATTCAGTCACTCAGTCGTGTCCAAATCTTTGCAACACCATGAACCGCAGAACGCCAGGCCTCCCTGTCCATCACCAACTCCCGAAGTTCACTCAAACTCATGTCCATTGAGTCGGCGATGTCATTCAACCATCTCATTCTCTGTCAGCCCCTTCTCCTCCTGCCCTCAATCTTTCCCAGCATCAGGGTCTTTTCCAATGAGTCAGCTCTTTGCCTCAAGAGGCCAAGTATTGGAGTTTCAGCTTCAACATCAGTCCTTCCAGTGAACACCCAGGACTGATCTCCTTTAGGATGGACTGGTTGGATCTCCTTGCAGTCCAACGGACTCTCAAGAATCTTCTCTAACACCACAGTTCAAAAGTATCAATTCTTGGGCACTCAGCTTTCTATATAGTCCAACTCTCACATCCATACATGACTATTCGAAAAACCATAGGCTTGATTAGACACACCTTTGTTAAAAAAGTAATGTCTCTTCTTTTTAGTATGCTGCTGAAGTTGGTCTTAAATTTCCTTACAGGGAGTAAGCGTCTTTTAATTTCATGGCTGCAGCCACCATCTGCAATGATTTTGGAGCCCCCCAAATAAAGTTAGCCACTGTTTCCCCATCTATTTCCCATGAAGTGATGGGACCGGATGCCATGATCTTCATTTTCTGAATATTGAACTTTAAGCCAACATTTTCACTCTCCTCTTTCACTTTCATCAAGAGGCTCTTTAGTTCTTCTTCACTTTCTGCCATAAGGGTGGTGTCATCTGCATATCTGAGGTTATTGATATTCTTCCCGGGAATCTTGATTCCAGCTTGTGCTTCTTCCAGTCCAGCTTTTCTCATGATGTACTCTGCATAGAATTTAAATAAGCAGGATGGCAATATACAGCCTTAACACAATCCTTTACCTATTTGGAGTCAGTCTGTTGTTCCATGTTCAGTTCTAACTGTTGCTTCCTGACCTGCATTCAGGTTTTCAAGAGGGAGGTGAGGTGGTCTGATATTCTCATCTCTTTCAGAATTTTCCAGTTTCTTTAGATCCACAGTCAAAGGCAGTAAAGCAGAAATAGATGCTTTTCTGAAACTCTTTTGTTTTTTTGATAATCCAGCAGATGTTGGCAATTTGATCTCTGGTTCCTCTGCCTTTTCAAAATCCAGCTTGACCATCTGGAAGTTCATGGTTCACATACTGCTCAAGCCTGGCTTGGAGAATTTTGAGCATTACTTTACAGGCTTGTGAGATGAGTGCAATTGTGTGGTAGTTTGAGCAATCTTTGGTGTTGCCTTTCTTTGAGATTAGAATGAAAACTGACCTTTTCCAGTCCTCTGGCCACTGCTGAGTTTTCCAAATTTGTTGGCATATTGAGTGCAGCACTTCCACAGCATCATCATTCAGGGTTTGAAATAGCTCCACTGAAATTCCATCACCTCCACTAGCTTTGTTTGTAGTGATGTTTTCTAAGGTGCACTTGACTTCACATTCCAGGATCTGGCTCTAGGTGAGTGAAGACTCCATCATGATTATAGGGTCGTGAAGATATTTTTTGTACAGTTCTTCTGTGTATTCTTGCCACCTCTTCTTAATATCTTCTGCTTCTGTTAGGTCCATAGCATTTCTGTCCTTTATTGAGCCCGTCTTTGCAAGAAATGTTCCCTTGGTACCTCTAATTTTCTTGAAGAGATCTCTAGTCTTTATCATTCTGTTCTTTTCCTCTGTTTCTTTGCATTGATCGCTGAGGAAGACTTTCTTATCTCTCCTTGCTATTCTCTGGAACTCCACATTCAATTGGGTATATCTTTCCTTTTCTCCTCTGCTTTTTGCTTCTCTTCTTTTCACAGCTATTTTTAAGCCCTTCTCAGACAGACATTTTGCTTTTTTGCATTTCTTTTTCATGGGGATGGTCTTGATCCCTGTCTCCTGTACAATGTCACGAACCTCTATCCATAGTTCATCAGGTACTCTGTCTATCAGATCTAGTCCCTTCAATCTATTTTTCACTTCTACTGTATAATCATAAGGGATTTTATTTAGATCATACCTGAATGGTCTAGTGGTTTTCCCCACTTTATTAAATGTAAGTCTGAATTTGGCAATAAGGATTCTGTCATTTCAGGGATTGCATCCAAGTACTGCATTTTGGACTCTTTTGTTGACCATGATGGCTACTGCATTTCTTCAAAAGGATTCCTGCCCACAGTAATAGATATTATGGTCATGAGTTAAATTCATGCATTCCAGTCCATTTTAGTTTGCTTATTTCTAGAATGTCAATGTTTTCTCTTGCCATCTCCTGTTTGACCACTTTCAATTTGCCTTGATTCATGGACCTAACATTCCAAGTCCATTCATTAATTCCAGGTCCATTAATATAAATTAATGTATATACATTCAACTTATATTTCTAAAGAATAAAATAAAAATGATTAATTTTCATATACTCTGTTGGAAATAATAGTACTTGTCATCCTTTTGTTTTTATCAAATAATGCACTTCCAAGTTGTTTTATGGGCTTCCCTAGTGGCTAAGAGTTTATAGCATCTGCCTGCAATGTGAAAGACATGGGTTCAATCCCCACATTGGGAAAATGCCCTGGAGAAGGAAATGGCAACCCACTCCAGTACTTTGCCTGGAAAATTCCATAGACGGAGGAGCCTGGTAGGCTATAATCCAGGGGATCCCAGAGTCATTGTTGCAAAGTTGTTTCATGCATTTTGGCAAGGTTATCACCAGCACTGAGTGATCTGCTGTATGCATGCTCAATCACTTAAATATCTGTTAAAATATAAAGAAACATTTAGAAAAGAAATCTAAAAGATCAGTAAAACATGAGGAGGAACTCTGAAATTTGTTGTCAAAATTTATGAAATCAAAGGTCTAAAAATAATGCATATTGTTGAGAAAACATAATGGTCTTTCTGTATCATAACCCTAAAAGATAAAGCTTTTATATATTTATTAATATTTTTCTTCTTTTAAAATGTAAAAAAGTATGATAAATTACATTGAATCATGAAAAACTTATTTCCAATTTTGATTTTTAAGAATTTTGACTATTGTTATAATCTTAAAACATAGATTAAAAAATAGGTAATTTTTTTTGTTGTTTTGTTTTTCAAAAAAAGAAAATTTCTTTTTTAGAAAGTAAAGTGGCTATTTTTAAAGTAACAATCTCTCTACCTAAATAATTTAGGACATAACTGTTAGCATCTTTAAAAGAAACGATTTACTTTTTTTTTTTTTAAACCACAACTAAATAAAATGTACCTTACATTGATTTCCATATAATGAAAAAAACATATAAAACTTTTATAAAATTTTTACTTGTAGTATGATTCCATCTCAGAACTTTTAAAACTTTCTTATTGTTCAATATACATTTCACTGATACAAATTAAATTTTCTTTTCAAATTTAACTGGCAAATAACAGAGTATAAAGCATGTATTTCTAGAAATATATGAACAAGGAACAGAAGCAAATGACAGTTTAGATTCAGCTTGTTGATCTTTTTCCCTCAATAAAAATAACCTGCAAGTTGAGAATTATAATATCTTAAGAAACTATGGCAGGATGAACAGTGAGATACTAAAGTTTCTCAAATAACAGTGTTGAACAACTTGGACTGCAAACTGGGTTTGTCATTGGCAAGGAACTTTTGGTAAGTGCATATACCAGCCTATATAAAGAAACATTTTAGTCTGTATGACTTGCTTATACTTATAATAAACAGTCACTTCACAGGAAACAAATGATAATAATATTTTCATGTAGAATCCATTTATATCAGGGAGCCCTCTAGTTATTTTATTTCCCAAGTAGCTTAACTCAGGAAAGGAGGTGTTTGGCCAGTGCAAATAAGCACTCTTAAGAGTAGGCATATTTTCTACCAAATTTATTACCCAGTATCCCTCTTTGATTAAGAGTGATCAACTATAACATTGATTTAAATAAAGTTGAACCAATGCTGATGACATCTAGTCATCTGAAAATGTCCTAGAAACACTTAGTTACAAACTGACAGCTATTCATAAACACCTAATTAAAATATCCCTGAGACACCTTGGCTCTGATCAGGGAAATGAAACTAAATTATGTAACTAAAAATGTATTGAAGCAAATCCACATGTAAGTTTTAGATTGACACAGATTATAAATTTAATAGATGTTCAAATGAAATACTCTCTGGGTTAGAGAGTTGTAGATAAAACTAGAGGAGACTTGTAAAATTATAATTTTTTATCTAAAATTACTGGAATCTGGTAAGTATGATGACTAAGTAAATTGGTATACCAATGCAAATTCTTATTTGTGTATTGGTATACCAGGTACAAGCAGATGTCAACACCTTGATCCTCAAATCACTGTGATGTTACAGAAACTTCTCTTTTCTGAAAGACGTTATTTGTGTGTGTGTGTGATTTTGCATAATTCTAGACATTTTCTTTAATTTTATTAATATAGTGTGATATCAATAAGGTCAAAGTAAGATCAGGATGGATATGTCAGTGTGCATTGTCATTCTGGAATAAAATTGAGAATTAGTACAAGATATTGTAAGATAGGAGCATGTCTTCGTTTTTCATTCTCTCTCTCTTTTTTTTTTTTTTACTCTCAACACAGATATTCTTTTCCTGAAGTCTATCAGAAAATATATCTTAACTACTGTCTATAAATTTCAAATGTAGAGATCAAGAAGAGAGAAACCATATTGGTTTTGATTTCTTGAAAACAAGAATTGAGATAAAGCATTTTCCAAATTACATAAATAAAACATGAGACTCTTTAGTAAATAGTTTTGAATAGATTTAGATTAATAATTTTCATTGGAAGAAACCAAGAAAAAATTATGCCAGATAAATATGTGACAAAACATTTGACAGTTTCAGGGAATTTGGTGAAAAATCTATATCAGATGTAATATTCATTCCTCTTATTACCCATGGGGAATATTGCTAAATGATGGCATTATTTCCAAAAGAGCATGTATTTGAACTTAGAACTGTTTTTAATGTATCACTCCAGGCAATTACTGTGAAACAATGAGAACCGGCTTTCAAGATGAAAATTATCTGCCATGCTTACCCTGGTACCAAAGAAGAAAAAACAGTCAAGTGAAAGTATAATATTTACCGTGAGGCCTTACAAACCTTGATTTTATAGTGAGGCAACTTCCAAGTCAGCTTTCTAGCTGTTAGCAAAGACACATGGCAATGAATAGAGAAAGTGAGAGGTAGAAGAAATATTACTATAAGAGAGTAAATAAGTCATGGCCTTATTTGGGCAGAACATACTATGTCATTCTCATTGTGAACAGGTAAAACATTTCCAGTATACTTAGCAACATACACAATTACATGCACACACAATATTCTCCACTACTGTACACCACAACTGCAGAAAAACTGAGCTGTGAAAATATTTCTTTTCCCCAATAATAGTAACCCTAGTCATACTACCCAGAAAATAGAGTGGGTATTGTTGATAACATGAAATTCTTGGCTAAGCTAGCTCTATGGATTTGGAGGCTACTGATATTCTAGTTATTGAATCACTTTTAAGATAGAAAAGAAAAAAAGAAATTGGACACCAGCCCATGTTCTGAAGCAAATGACAAGTAACCTCTGGACAAACTATTAGGTAGTTATTTAAAGATAACAATACTTTCAGTTCAGTTCAGTTCAGTCGACCCCATGGACTGCAGCACACCAGGCCTCCCTGTCCGTAGCCAACTCCTGGAGAATACTCAAACTCATGTCCATTGAGTCAGTGATGCCATCCAACCATATCAACCTCTGTCATCCCCTTCTCCTTCTGCTTCAATCTTTCACTGCATCAGGGTCTTTTCAAATGAGTCAACTCTTCACACCAGGTGGCCAAAGTACTGGAGTTTCAGCTTTAGCATTAGTCCTTCCAATGAACACTCAGGACTGATCTCCTTTACGATGGACTGGTTGGAACTCTTGGCTGTCCAAGGGACTCTCAAGAGTCTTCTCCAACACCACAGTTCAAAAGCATCATTTCTTCAGCACTCAGCTTTCTTTACAGTCCAACTTTCACATCCATATATGACTACTGGAAAAACAATAACTTTGACTAGATGGACCTTTGTTGACAGAGTGATGTCTCTGCTTTTTAATACACTATCTAGTTTTGTCATTGCTTTTATTCCAAGGAGCAAGCGTCTTTTAATTTCATTGCTGCAGTCACCATCTGCAGTGATTTTGGAGCCCCCCAAAATAAAGTCTGTCCCTCTTTCTGTTTCCCCATCTATTTGTCATGAAGTGATGGGACCAGCAACCCCACGTCCAAGGAGCAGGGACTGAGCGGGCAAAGGAGGGCCGAGAGGAGCTACTCCACATTCAAGGTCAGGAGGAGCAGCCGTGAGGAGATACCCCACGTCCAAGGTAAGAGAAACCCGAGTAAAACGGTAGGTGGTGCGACAGGGCATCAAAGGGCAGACACACTGAAACCATAAACATAGAAAACTAGCCAATCTGATCACATGGACCACATTGACCACATAGTCTAACTCAATTAAACTAAGCCATGCCATGTGGGGCCACCCAAGATGGGAGGGTCATGATGGAGAGGTCTGACAGAATGTGGTCCACTGGAGAAGGGAATGGCAAACCACTTCAGTTTTCTTGCCTTGAGAACCCCATGAACAGTATGAAAAGGCAAAATGACAGGATAATGAAAGGGGAACTCCCCTAATAGGTAGGTGCCCAGTATGCTACTGGAGATCAGTGGAGTAATAACTCCAGAAAGAATGAAGGGATGGAGCCAAAGCAAAAACAATACCCAGTCGTGGATTTGACTGGTGATAGAAGCAAGGTCCGATGCTGTAAAGAGCAATATTGCATAGGAAACTGGAATGTCAGGTCCATGAATCAAGGCAAACTGGAAGTGATCAAACAGGAGATGGCAAGAGTGAACATCGACATTCTAGGAATCAGCAAACTAAAATGGACTGCAGTGGGTGAATTTAACTCAAATGACCATTATATCAACTACTGTGGGCAGGAATCCCTTAGAAGAAATGGAGTAGCCATCATGGTCAACAAAGGAGTCCAAAATGCAGTAATTGGATGCAATCTCAAAAACGACAGAATGATCTCTGTTCATTTCCAAGGCAAACCATTCAATATCATGGTTTTCCAAGCCTATGCTCCAACCAGTAACACTGAAGAGGCTGACATTGAATGATTCTATGAAGAATTAAAAGACCTTTTAGAACTAACACCCAAAAAATATGTTCATTTCATTACAAGGGACTAGAATGCAAAAGTAGGAAGTCAAGAAACACCTGGAGTAACAGGCAAATTTGGCGTTGGAATATGGAATGAGGCAGGGCAAATGCTGATAAAGTTTTGCTAAGAGAACACACTGGTCATAGCAAACACCCTCTTCCAACAACACAAGAGAAGACTCTACACATGGACATCACCAGATGGTCAAGACAGAAATCAGATTGATTATATTGTTTGCAGCCAAAGATGGAGAAGCTCTACACAGTCAGCAAAAACAAGACCAGAAGCTGACTGTGCCTCAGATCATGAACTCATATTTGGCAATAGCCAAATTCAGACTTAACTTGAATAAAAAAGGGAAAACCACTAGACCATTCAGGTATCACATAAAACAAATCCTTTATGATTATACAGTGGAAGTGAGAAACAGATTAAAGGACTATATCTGAGAGAGAGTGCCTGATGATCTATGGACGGAGGTTCGTGATGTTGTACAGGAGACAGGGATCAAGACCATCCCCGTGGAAAAGAAATGCAAAAAAGCAAAATGTCTGTCTGAGGAGGCCTTACAAGTAGCTGTGAAAAGAAGAGAAGCGAAAAGCAAAAGAGAAAAGGAAAGATATAAGCATCTGAATGCAGAATTCCAACGAATAGCAAGGAGAGATGAGACAGCCTTCCTCAGGGATAAATGCAAAGAAATAGAGGCAAACAACAGAATGGGAAAGACTAGATATCTCTTCAAGAAAATTAGAGATACCAAGGGAACATTTCTTGCAAAGAAGGGCTCAACAAAGGACAGAAATGGTATGGACCTAACAGAAGCAGGAGATATTAAGAAGAGGTGGCAGAGAGTGTTTTGCCTATGTTCTCCTCTAGGAGAACCCTCCTCATAGTTTGATAGTTTCTGGTCTTACGTTTAGATTTGTAATCCATTTTGAGTTTATTTTTGTATAGGGTGTTAGAAAGTGTTCTCGTTTCATTCTTTTACAAGTAGTTGACCAGTTTCCCCAGCACCACTTGTTAAAGAGACATGAAAAGAGCCTTCGGAATGGGAGAAAATAATAGCAAATGAAGCAACTGACAAAAAAATAATCTCAAAAATATACAAGCAACTCCTGCAGCTCAATTCCAGAAAAATAAATGACCCGATCAAAAAATGGGCCAAAGATCTAAATAGACATTTCTCCAAAGAAGACATACGGATGGATAAGAAACACATGAAAAGATGCTCAACATCACTCATTATTAGAGAAATGCAAATCAAGGCCACAATGAGGTACCATTTCACACCAGTTAGAATGGTTGCAATCCAAAAGTCTACAAGAAATAAATGCTGGAGAGGGTGTGGAGAAAAGGGAACCCTCTTACATTGTTGGTGGGAATGCACACTTGTACAGCCACTACGGAGAACAGTATGGAGATTCTTTAATAAACTGGAAATAGAATTGCCTTATGACCCAGCAATCCCACTGCTGGGCATACACACTGAGGAAACTAGAATTGAAAGACACACGTGTACCCCAATGTTCATTGCAGCACTGTTTATAATAGCCAGGACATGGAAGCAACCTAGATGTCCATCAGCAGATGAATAGATAAGAAAGCAGTGGTACATATACACAATGGAGTATTACTCAGCCATCGAAAAGAATACATTTGAATCAGTTCTAATGAGGTGGATGAAACTGGAGCCGATTATAGAGAGTGAAGTAAGCCAGAAAGAAAAACACCAATACAGTATACTAACACATTTATATGGAATTTAGAAAAATGGTAACAATAACCCTGTATGCAAGACAGCAAAAGAGACACAGATGTACAGAACAGACTTTTGGACTCCGAGGGAGAGGGAGAGGGTGGGATGATTTGGGAGAATGGCATTGAAACATGTATAATATCATGTAAGAAATGAATTGCTAGTTTAGGTTCGATGCAGGATACAGGATGCTTGGGGCTGCTGCACTGGGATGACCCAGAGGGATGGCATGGTGAGGGAGGTGGGAGGGGGGTTCAGGAGTAGGAACTTATGTACACCCGTGGCAGATTCATGTTGATGTTTGGCACAACCAATACAGTATTGTAAAGTTAAATAATAATAATAATAATAATAATAATAAATAATTAATTATTTTTTTTAAAAGAACAAAAAAAGAGAGGAAGAAGTGGTACGAATATAGAGAAGAATTGTACAAAAAAAGCATCAAGACCCAGATAATCATGTTTGTGTGATCACTCACCTACAGCCAGGGATCATGGAATGTGAAGTCAAGTGGGCCTTAGAAAGCATCACTATGAACAAAGCTAGTGGAATTAATGGAATTCCAGAGGAGCTATTTCAAATCCTGAAAGATGATGCTGTGAAAGTGCTGCACTCAATAAGCCAGCACATTTGGAAAACTCAGCAGTTACCACAGGACTGGAAAAGGTCAGATTTCATTCCAATCCCAAAGAAAGGTAATGCCAAAGAATGCTCTAACTACCAAACAATTGCACTCATCTCAAAAGCTAGTAAAGTAAGGCTCAAAATTCTCCAAGCCAGGTTTCAGCAGTACATGAACCGTGAACTTCCAGATGTTCATGCTGGTTTTAGGAAAGGCAGAGGAAGCATAGATTAAATTGCCAACATCTGCAGGATCATTGAAAAAGCAAAGCATTCCAGAAAATCATCTATTTCTGCTTTATTGACTATGCCAAGGCTTTTGACTGTGTTGACCACAATAAACTTTTGAAAATTCTGAAAGAGATGGGAATACCAGACCACCTAACCTGCCTCTTGAGAAACCTATATGCAGGTCAGGAAGCAACAGTTAGAACTGGACATGGAACAACAGACTGGTTCCAAATAAGAAAAGGAGTATGTCAAGGCTGTATATTGTGCTTATTTAACTTCTATGCAGAGTTCCATCATGAGAAATTCAGGGCTAGAAGAAGCACAACCTGGAATCGAGATTGCCAGAAGAAATATCAATCACCTCAGATATGCAGATGACACCAACCTTACGGCAGAAAGTGAAGAGGAGCTAAAAAGCTTCTTGATGAAAGTGAAAGAGGAGAGTAAAAAAGTTGGCTTAAAGCTAACATTCAGAAAACTAAGATTATGGCATCTGGTCCCATCACTTCATGGCAGATAGTTGGGGAAACAGTGGAAACAGTGCCAGACTTTTTTTTGGGGGGCTCCAAAATCACTGCTGATGGTGACTGCAGCCATGAAATTAAAAGACACTTACTCCTTGGAAGGAACGTTATGACCAACCTAGATAGAATATTGAAAAGCAGTGATATTTTTTTGCCAACAAAGTTCCATCTAGTCAAGGCTATGGTTTTTCCAGTAGTCATATATAGATGTGAGAGTTGGACGGTGAAGGAAGCTGAGCACCAAAGAAATGATGCTTTTGAACTGTGATGTTGGAGAAGAGTCTTGAGCATCCCTTGGACTGCGCAGAGATCCACCCAGTCTATCCTAAAGGAGATCTGTCCTGGGTGTTCATTGGAGGGACTGATGTTGAAGCTGAAACTCCAATATTTTGGCCACCTCATGCAAAGAGTTGATTCACTGGAAAAGATCCTGATGCTGGGAGGCATTGGGGGCAGGAGGAGAAGGGGATGACAGAGGATGAGATGGCTGGATGGCATCACCGACTCGATGGACGTGAGTTTGAGTCAACTCCAGGAGTTGGTGATGGAGAGGGAGGACTGGCATGCTGTGATTCATGGGGTTGCAAATAGTCAGACACGACTGAACAAATGAACTGAACTGAACTGAACTGAACTGATGAGACCAGATGCCATGATCTTAGTTTTTTGAATGTTGAAATTTAAGTCAGCTTTTTCACTCTCGTCTTTCACTTTCATTAAGATATCTTTTAGTTACTCTTTACTTTCTGCCATAACAGTGGTGGCAACTGCATATCTGAGGTTATTGATATTTATCCTGGAAATCTTGATTCCATCTTGTGCTTCATCCAGCCCAGCATTTCTCAAGATGTACTCTTGGATATAAGTTAAATAAGCAAGGTGACAATATACATCCTTGATGTACCCCTCTCCTGATTTGGAACCAGTCTGTTGTTCTATGTCTATTTTTAACTGTTCCTTCCTGACCGGCATACAGATTTCTCAAAAAGCAGGTCAAGTGGTCTGGTATTCCCATCTCTTTCAGAATTTTCCACAGTTTCTGGTTATCCACACAGTCAAAGGCTTTGGCATAGTCAATTAAGTAGAAGTAGATGTTTTCCTGGAACTCTCTTGGTTTTTCAATGATCCAGTGGATGTTGTCAATTTGTTCTTTGGTTCCTCTGCCTTTTCAAGATCCAGCTTGAACATCAGGAAGCTCATGGTTCAGGTACTGTGGAAACCTGGCTTGAAGAATTTTGAACATTACTTTATGATGCAATTGTGCAGTAGTTTGAACATTCTTTGGCATTGCCTTTCTTGGGATTGAAAAGAAAACTGACCATTTCCAGTCCTGTGGCCACTGCTGTGTTTTCCAGATTTGCTGGCAAATGGAGTGCCACACTTTCACAGCATCATCTTTTAAGATTCGAAATAGCTCAACTGAAATCCCATCACCTCCACCAGCTTTGTTTGTAGCTATTCTTCTTAAGGCCCACTTGACTTTCCATTCCAGGATGTCTGATTCTAGGTGAGTGATCACACCATCATGATTATTTGGGTCATCAAGGGTTTGTGTGGGTTTTTTTTTTTTTAATAGTTCTTCTATGTATTCTTGCCACTTCTTCCTAATATCTTCTGCCTCTCTTAGGTCCATATCATTTCTGTCCTTTATTGTGCCCATCTTCGTATGGAATATACCCTTGGTATATCTAATTTTTTTTAAAAAGATCTCTAGTTTTCCCATCCGACTGTTTTCCTCTATTTCTTTGCCTTGACCACCGAGGAAGGCTTTCTTTTCTCTCCTGCTATTCTTTGAAACTTTGCATTCAAATGGATATGTCTTTCCTTTTCTCCTTTTCCTTTTGCTTCTCTTCTTTTCACAGCTATTTGTACGACCTCCTCAGACAACCATCTTGTCTATTTGCATTTATTTTTCTTGCGGTTGGTCTTGATCCCAGCCTCCTGTAGAATCTCACCAACCTCTGTCTGTAGTTCTTCAGGCACTCTGTTAATCACATCTAATCCCTTTAATCTATTTGTCACTTCCACTGTATAATTGTAAGGGATCTGTTTTATGTCATACCTGAATGGTCTAGTGGTTTTCCCTTTTTCTTCAAGTTAAATCTGAATTTGGCAATAAGGAGTTCATGATCTGAGCCACAGTCAGGTCCCGATCTTGCTTTTGCTGACTTTATAGAGCTTCTCGATCTTTGGCTGCAAACAATATAATCAGTCTGATTTTGCTATTGGCCATCTGATGGTGTCCATGTGTAGAGTCTTCTCTTGTGGTGTTGGAAGGGTGTTTGCTATGACCAGTATGTTCTTTTGGCAAAACTCTATTAGTCTTGCCCTGCTTCATTCTTCACTGGAAGGCCAAATTTGCCTGTTACTCCAGGTATTTCTTGACTTCCTAAACTTGCATTCCAGTCCCTTATAATGAAAAGGACATCTTTTTTGGGTGTTAGTTCTAGAAAGTCTTGTAGATCTTCATAGAATTATTCAACTTCAGCTTCTTCAGCGTTACTGGTTGTGGCATAGACTTGGATTACTGTGATATTGAATAGTTTGCCTTGGAAACAAATAGAGATCATTCTGTTGTTTTGAGATTGCAATACTTTGGAATACTTTATGCAGTTCTTCCAATACTTTACCTCAACCTCATTTAAGAAAAATTGTCAAATAAGAAGAATAAAGTATCAAGAAAATGACTCTGAGGAAAAGAAAAAGAATCTAAGGAGTTAGCGAGCAACATATCAAAGCTGTAAAAACAAAAACTAGAAAGCAAAATATCAAGCAATTCTTAGAGCATAGAACATTTCAAGAAATAAATGAGTGTATCAAGATAATGATTGAGTTTAAATATGTATTTCCTCTTGGACTATCAGGGCAGGCTTTTTACAAACAAATTTAGGACCTTACTGGAAAATGAAAAAATATGTCTGTAGGTGACCAACAACATTAACAAATTCACGAAGAATAAAAATATATAAAATATTACAAAGGGATGAAATTTCGTAGAAACACATTTGGACAAAGATTGGTGTAAGTTACCAGTGAGTCCTAGGATACCACATACTTGAGGCAACGAATACAGAGACTAAATTGGGAAGATGAAGTGAGTGTGAGATATATAAAAGTGGCTATTACATCTGTGATGGTTAATTCTATATGTCAACATGGAGGGTGGTTTTGGATGAGGTTAACATTTAAACCAATAATTTTTGAGTAAGCAGATTGTCTTCAGTAATGTGACTGGCCTTCATCTGCAGATGAAGGACTGAATAGAATAAAAAAGTCTAGTCTCCTCTGAGGAAGAAGAAACTCTATAGCATACTGCTTTCGATATAGAGTTGCCCCATTGGCATTCCTGTTTCTCTGTGTATTGGCTTACATACTGGAAATACACAATTAGCAGCTCTCTTCTTCAGCCTACTCACCTACACTCTAAACTTTGGACATACCAGCCTTCATAACCACATTAGCCAATACCTTAGTATCTACCTATATAGCTATATATTTATCTACCTACAAATCTACATGTATGTTATTGGTGTGTTTCTCTGAGAACACTGATCAATACAAATTTTGATCCCAAGATTGATTCTAGAGGAACAGAATTGTACTAATAAATCTTCTGATTTGATTCTAGGGATCTGAAATTGACTGTCTAATCTCATTAGATTTAAAGACATTAAATACTCTATTTCTGTAAGTTAAAAAAAAAGCTAAAATAGTCCACGGCATTATCTGGCAGTAAGATATACAGGATATTACCATTGGATACTCTTAATCCAACACTTATAGGAAGCAAGGATATGGATGATCATGCACATAAAACTTTGAGATACTTTAGTCAAACTAAAGAGTAGAATGATATTGACTAGTTCCTCCTGTCATGAAATGGGGAAAAAATGAGCTCAAGAATTCTAATTTCTAGCTGAAATACCTTATTCATGACCTGAAAGATTTTATATCCACCTTACCCACCTGCTGATGCAGGAGACATAGGAAGATGTGGGTTCAGTCCCTGGGTTGGAAAGATCTCCTGGAATAGGAAATGGCAACCCTCTCCAGATTCTTGCCTGGAAAATTCCATGGGCAGAAAAGCCTAGCTGGCTATAGTCCATGGGGTCCCAAAGAATCGACCATGACTGAGCACGCACACGCGCGCACACACACACAAAGAGATCTTATTTCCTTGGAGCCTCAGGACTGACATGAATGTAAACCAAAACCAGAATTTCATCTTGTCAGTGGTGGAATTACAATGCAAATTGAATTCACAGTTTCAAAGGATGTTTACTGTTAAAGGGAGGGCAGTAATTGGCAAAGAAAAAATTGAATCCTGCAATTCAGAATGGGACATGTGGAAATATCCTGACAAAGCTCAGACACTGCAGCCCAAAATTCAGATAATCTTTTGCTAGAAGAAATAAACTTTCTACTCCCTATTAAGAGAATACTCTCCATCTTCAGTGGAAGTAGCTTTCTTTCTCCCATCTGAGATTAATCCTGCATTGCCTGAGGTTGTATTCTTGCTAAACAAGGTTCCCTGAGACTATTTCTTTGCAAGTTCAGCTGAATTCATTCCATCAGTCATGTCCAACTCTTTATGACCCATGAACTGCAGCACACCAGGCTTCCCTGTCCTTCACCATCTCCTGGAGTTTGCTCAAACTCATGCCCATTGAGTCAGTGATGCCATCCAACCATCTTATCCTGTGTTATCCCCTTCTCCTTCTGCCCTCAATCTTTTCCAGTATCAGGTTCTTTTCCAATTACTTGGCCCTTCTCATCAGCTGGTCAAAGTACTGGAGCTTCAGCTTCAGCATCAGTCCTACCGATTAACATTCAGGGTTGATTTTCTTTAGGATTGACTAGCTGATCTCCTAGAGACGGCAATGGCAACCCACTCCACTACTCTTGCCTGGAGAATCCCAGGGACGAGGGAACCTGGTGGGCTGCAGTCCATGGGATCGCTAAGAGTCGGGCATGACTGAGCAACTTCACTTTCACTTTTCACTTTCATGCATTGGAGAAGAAAATCGCAACCCACTCTAGTATTCTTGCCTGGAGAACCCCAGGAACAGAGGAGCCTAGTGGGCTGTCGTCTATGGGGTCGCACAGAGTCAGAGACGACTGAAGAAACTTGCAGCAGCAGCAGCAGCAGCAGCAGCAGCAGCAGCAGCAGCAGCAGCAGCAGCAGCAGCAGCAGCAGCTGATCTCCTTGCTGTCCAAGGGACTCTCAAGCATCTTCTCCAACACCACAGTTTGAAAACATTTCTTAGGCACTCAGCCTTCTTTATGGTCCAACTCTCACATCCATATATGACTACTGGAAAAATCATAGCTTTGACCATACAGATCTTTGTTGGCAATGCCTCCCTGGTGGCTCAAATGGCCAAGAATGTCTGCAATGCAGGAGACTCGAACTCGATCCCTGGTTCAGGAAGGTTCTTTGGAGAAGGGAATGGCAACCTATTCCAATATTCTTGCCTCAAGAATCCCCATGGACAGAGGAGCCTGGCAGGCTACAGTCCATAGGGTTGCAAAGATTCAGACATGACTGAGAAACTAATACGTTCATATTCTTCTTTTAATATGCTGTCTAGGTTTCTTCTAGCTTTTCTTCCAAGGAGCAAGTGTCTTTTAGTTTCATAGATGCAGTCACTGTCTGCAGTGATTTTGGAGCCCAAGAAAATAAAATCTGTCATTGGTTCCATTATTTCCCCATCAATTTGCCATGAAGTGATGGGACCAGATACCACAGTCTTCATTTTTTGAAGGCTTAACTTTAAGCCAGCTTTTCCTCTCTGTTCCTTCACCTTCATCAAGGGGCTCTTTATTTCCTCTTCATTTTCTGTCATGAGGGTGGCGACATCTGCATATATGAGATTACTGTTGTTTCCCCTGGCAATCTTGACTCCAGCTTGTGCTTCATCCAGCCCAGCATATCACATGATGTACATTGCATACAGGTTGAACTTGACATGGCAAAATGAACTAGTTGCAAATTGAGAAAGAAGTATGTCAAGGCTATATATTGTCACCCTGCTTATTTAACTTATATGCAGAGTACATCATGTGAAATGCCAGGGTTGGATGAAGCAGAAGCTGAAATCAAGATTGCTGGGAAAAATATCAATAACCTCAAAGATGTAGATGACACCACCCTTATGGTAGAAAGTGAAGAGGAACTCAAGAGTTTCTTGATGAAAGTGAAAGAGGAGAGTGAAAAGTTGGCTTAAAACTAAACAAAAACCTCAAAAAGTTAAAAAAAAAAAAAGACATGGCATCTGGTCCCATCTTTTCATGGCAAATAGATGGGGAAACAATGGAAACAGTGACAGGCTTTATTTTCTTGGGCTCCAAAATCCTTGCAGATGGTGACTGCAGCCATCAAATTGAGACACTCACCCCTTGAAAGAAAAGCTATGACAAACCTAGTCAGCATATTAAAAAGCAGAGACATTACTTTGCCAACAAAGGTCTGTCTAGTCAAAGGTATGGTTTTTCCAGTAGTCATGCATAGACGTGAAAGCTGGAACATAAAGAAAGCTGAGAACTGAAAAACTGATGCTTTTGAACTGTGGTGTTAGAAAAGACTCTTGAGAGTCCCTTGGACTGCAAAGAGATCAAACCTGTAAATCCTAAAGGAAAGCAGACCTGGATATTCATTGTAAGGACTAATGCTGAAGCTGAAGCTCAAATACTTTGGCCACTTGATGGGAAGAAGTGACTCATTGAAAAAGACCAATGCTGGGAAAGACTGGAGGCAGGAGGAGAAGGGGATGACAGAGGATAAGATGATTTGATGGCATCATTGACTCAATAGACATGAGTTTTAGCAGACTCCAGTATTTGGTGATGGATAGGGAAGCATGCTGCATTCCATGGGTTTGCAAAGAGTCAGACACAACTGAGTGACTGATCTGAACTGAACTGAACACTGCTTGTAAGTTAAATAACCAGGGTGACAATATACAATCTTCACGTACTCCTTTTCTAATTTTGAACTAGTTCATTGCCTTGAAAAACTATCCTGATTTTTCTGAGGGCCCACCCCTGACCACTTCTTTTTATGTCTGTACCTATAACTCCATTCAAGTCAGTGTGCATGCGTGCTAAGTTGCTTCAGTTCTGTCTGACTCTTTGTGACTCTATGGACAACTCTGCCCATAGAATTTTCCAAGTAAGAATACCAAGGTGGTTGTCATGCCTTCCTCCAGGGGATCTTTCCAACTCAGGGATTGAACCTGAGTCTCCTGTATTGTAGGGAATTTTTTTAAGATCTGAGCCACCAGGGAAGCCAGAGTAGGCCTCTAAAGATGAGGAATAAATCATGATCCATGAGGAATATGTTTCACTCCAAAAGAACTACTTGAATTTTCAAATTTATATGGACAGAAATCCAGAGAATATGTTGGGAATGGTTTTATTAATCATATGGGATAATGATGGGAGGAACATAACAATGGATCGAGCTGAATTTTTTGATATAGAGCCACTACACAGAGACTCTCCATTTAATGTTGCAGTGGGAAAGGGAGTTAGAAAGGTCGACAACAGTTGGCTTGTTTGGTTAGTTGAAATTTGAGTCAAATGGTAATCCACTGTACGTGACATGGAAATACCTCATTTCTTATAGTTTAAGGTAGAGAGGAGACTCAAAGGCTTATGGAGATTAAAATATTTGAATGGATTTATCATTTCAGTTCAGGCGCTCAGTCGTGTCCGACTCTCTGCGACCCCATGAATTGCAGCACGCCAGGCCTCCCTGTCCATCACCTATTCCGGAAGTTCACTCAGACTCACGTCCATCGAGTCAGTGATGCCATCAAGCCATCTCATCCTCTGTCGTCCCCTTCTCATCCCGCCTCCAATCCCTCCCAGCATTAGAGTCTGTTCCAATAAGTCAACTCTTCCCATGAGGTGGCCAAAGTACTGGAGTTTCAGCTTCATCATCATTCCTTCCAAAGAAATCCCAGGGCTGATCTCCTTCAGAACAGACTTGTTGGATCTCCTTGCAGTCTAAGGGACTCTCAAGAGTCTTCTCCCACACCATAGTTCAAAAGCATCAATTCTTTGGCTCTCAGCCTTCTTCACAGTCCAACTCTCACATCCATACATGACTAAAGAAAAACCATAGCCTTGAGTAGACGGACCTTTGTTGGCAAAGTAATGTCTCTGCTTTTGCATACGCTATCTAGGTTGATCATAGCTTTCCTTCCAAGGAGTAAGCGTCTTTTAATTTCATGGCTGCAGTTACCATCTGCAGTGATTTTAGAGCCCCCCAAAATAAAGTCAGTCACTGTTTCCACTGTTTCTCCAACTATTTCCCGTGAAGTGATGGGACCAGATGCCATGATCTTCGTTTTCTGAATGTTGAGCTTTAAGCCAACTTTTTCACGCTCCTCTTTCACTTTCATCAAGAGCCTTTTTAGTTCCTTTTCACTTTCTGCCATAAGGGTGGTGTCATCTGCATATCTGAGGTTACTGATATTTCTCCCAGCAATCTTGATTCCAGCTTGTGTTTCTTCCCATCCAGCATTTCTCATGATGTACTCTGCATAGAAGTTAAATAAGCAGGGTGACCATATACAGCCTTGACGTACTCCTTTTCCTATTTGGAACCAGTCTGTTGTTCCGTGTCCAGTTTGAACTGTTGCTTCCTGATCTGCATATAGGTTTCTCAAGAGGCAGGTCAGGTGGTGTGGTATTCCGACCTCTTTCAGAATTTTCCACAGTTTATTGTGATCCACACAGTCAAAGGCTCTGGCATAGTCAATAAAGCAGAAATAGATGTTTCTCTGGAACTCTCTTGCTTTTTCGATAATCCAGCAGATGTTGGCAATTTGATCTCTTGTTCCTCTGCCTTTTCTAAAACCAGCTTGAACATCAGAGTGTTCACGGTTCACATATTGTTGAAGCCTGGCTTGGAGAATTTTGAGCATTACTTTACTAGTGTGTGAGATAAGTACAGTTGTGTGGTAGTTTGAGCGTTCTTTGGCATTGTCATTATTTGGGATTGGAATGAAAACTGACCTTTTCTGGGCCTGTGGCCACTGCTGAGTTTTCTAAATTTGCTGGCATATTGAGTACATTACTTTCACAGCATCATCTTTCAGGATTTGAAACAGCTCAACTGGAATTCCATCACCTCCACTAGCTTTGTTCATAGTGATGCTTTCGAAGGCCCACTTGACTTCACATTCCAGGATGTCTGGCTCTAGATGAGTGATCACACCATCATTATTATCTGGTTCATGAAGATCTTTTTTGGACAGTTATTCTGTGTGTTCTTGCCACCTCTTCTTAATAGCTTCTGCTTCTGTTAGGTCCATACCATTTCTGTCCTTTATCGAGCCCATCTTTGCATGAAATGTTCCCTTGGTATCTCTAATATTCTTGAAGAGATCTCTAATCTTTCCCATTCTGTTGTTTGCCTCTATTTCTTTCCATTGATCTCTGAAGAAGGTTTTCTTATCTCTTCTTGCTGTTCTTTAGAACTCTGCATTCAGATGCTTGTATCTTTCCTTTTCTCCTTTGCTTTTTGCTTCTCTTCTTTTCACATCTATTTGTAAGGCCTCCCCAGACAGCCATTTTGCTTTTTTGCATTTATTTTCCATGGGGATGGTCTTGATCCCTGTCTCCTGTACAATGTCACAAACCTCATTCCATAGTTCATCAGGCACTCTATCTATCAGATCTAAGCCCTTAAATCTATTTCTCACTTCTATTGTATAATCATAACGGATTTTATTTGGGTCATACCTGAATGGTCTAGCCGTTTTCCCTACTTTCTTCAATTTGAGTCTGAATTTGGTAATAAGGAGTTCATGATCTGAGGCACAGCCAGCTCCTGGTCTTGTTTTTGTTGACAGTATAGAGCTTCTGCATCTTTGGCTTCAAAGAATATAACCAATCTGATTTCGGTGTTGACCATCTGGTGATGTCCATGTGTAGAGTCTTCTCTTGTGTTGTTGAAAGAGGGTGTTTGCTATGACCAGTGCATTTTCTTCGCAAAACTCTATTAGTCTTTGCCCTGCTTCATTCTGCATTCCAAAGCCAAATTTGCCTGTTACTCCAGGTGTTTCTTGACTTTCTACTTTTGCATTCCAGTACCCTATAATGAAAAGGACAACTTTTTGGGGTGTTAGTTCTAAAAGGTCTTGTAGGTCTTCACAGATCCATTCAGCTTCAGCTTCTTCAGCATTACTGGTTGGGGCATAGAGTTGGCTTACCATGATATTGAATGGTTTGCCTTGGAAACGATCAGAGATCATTCTGTCGTTTTTGAGATTGTATCCAAGTACTGCATTTTGGACCCTTTTGTTGACCATGAATGCTATTCCATTTCTTCTGAGGGATTCCTGCCTACAGTAACAGTAAATTCCCCCATTCCAGTCCATTTTAGTTCGCTGATTCCTAGAATGTCGATATTCATTCTTGCCATCTCTTGTTTGACCACTTCCAATTTTCCTGATTCATGGACCTGACATTCCAGGTTCCTATGTCTTATTGCTCTTTATAGCATCGGACCTTGTTTCTATCACCAGTGACATCTACAGTTGGATATTGTCTCTGCTTTGGCTCCATCCCTTCATTCTTTCTGGAGTTATTTGTCCACTGATCTCCAGTAGCATATTGGGCACCTACTGACCTAGGGAGTTCCTCGTTCAGTATCCTATTATTTTGCCTTTTCATACTGTTCATGGGGTTCTCAAGTCAAGAATACTGAAGTGGTTTGCCAGTCCCTTCTCCAGTGGACCATATTCTGTCAGACCTCTCCACCATGACCCGCCCGTGTTGGGTTGCCCCAAGGGCATGGCTTAGTTTCATTGAGTTAGACAAGACTGTGGTCCTAGTGTGAGTAGATTAACTAGTTTTCTGTGAGTATGGTTTCAGCAACCCACGTCCAAGGAGTGGTGGCTACGCTGGCACAGGAGGGCCTAGAAGAGCTATCCCATGTTGAAAGTCAGGAAGGGTGGTGGTGAGGAGATACCCTTTGTCCAAGGTAAGGAGCAGCAGCTGCACTTTGCTGGAGAAGCCGTGAAGAGATACCCCACTCCCAAGGTAAGAGAAACCCAAGTAAGATGGTAGGTGTTGCAAGAGGGCATCGGAGGGCAGACACACTGAAACCATTTATCATTTAAGACCTACTAATTTACCTTGGGGATTTTCCTGGTAACTCAGCTGGTAAAGAGCAGAGAATGGCAACCCACTCCAATATTCTTGTCTGGAGAATTCCATAGACAGAGGAACCTGGTGGGCTACAGTCCATGGGGTTGCAACTAATTCATACCTCTGCTTCACAGGTTCAGGGCCAATATTCCTCAGACTGTGAAACCTAATGTATAGTGGAGAAGCAAGAGGGCAGCAAGAAAATGTCCTGGCACTTTTACAGCTTTCACAAAGGATCTTTTCTGGAAGAAAGAAAGAAAGAAAGAAAGAAAGAAAGAAAGAAAGAAAGAAAGAAAGAAAGAAAGAAAGAAAGAAAGAACAAATAGAAGAGATCTCTATGAACTTTAATAGAATAGAGATTTCACAACACTTCACAACACAGAAAATTTGGAGATAAAAGATTTAGAAGCGTGTCTTGGGATAGGGTTCATAAATGTTAAAATTTAGAGAATTGCAGTGACAGATCGTATCACTGGAAAAAAATTAAAAGGGACAGACTACAGAAAAAAACATAACTTTAAAATTTTATCTAATTTAGTATTGATTGTACTGGCTATAAATTCAGCTTAAGGGGCCTTTTTTTGTAGCTATTAGTAACTCTGTTTTAAAGTATACATTTTGAATACACTTGACAGGTAAACCTGGCTTTGGGATGCTGGGATTTCTGTAAATGTGTGGGGAAATAATTGAGTTAATTATTAGTGTTCAGGAAAAAAAATCATTCTAAATTATAGCCAGGGGAAATAATTAGACTCAAATGACAAGTAGCTAAATACTTCTTTTTTTCTTTCTTTCTTTTTTTTTATGTTCAGGATAAGTCATATTTCTCAAATACAGTGATTGTTACTGTCTCAAGATACTTAAATTACAGTGTTATTATAAATTGAATGTTTTTAATCATAATTGCTTTGCTTTCAGTTTCAAACTTATTTTGATAAAACCTGTATAGAATCTTGCTTGCTGAGATAATATGAAGGTGAATACATGTTGTAAAAATTTAGGAAAAACATTATAATACTGTTATTGTCTGTGGTTCAATACTTTTTTTTTTTTTTTTTTAAAGATTTTTCCCACATACCATTTTAGTTTTGGCTTGAACCCACAACTTGGGAGCTGGAAAAAAAAATGGCCTCAAAAGCTCACATTTTTGTTTTTATTTCCATTAATCTAGGAGACAGATACAAAAATAATATTGCTGTGATTTATGTCAAAGTGTGTTATGCCTGTGTTTCCTTCTAGAAGTTTTGTAGTAGTCAGTCTTACATTTAGGTATTTAATTCATTTTGAGTTTTTTGTGTATATGGTGTTGCAGAATGGTCTAATTTCATTATATAATTTGATGCAAAAGATATATACTCTGAAAACTATTAAATGTTAATGAAAGTTAAAGATAACACAAACAGATAAAGACATATTATGTTAATAGATTAGAAGAATCAATATTGTAAAATAACCATACTATCGAAAGCAATCTACAGATTCACTGCAACCTCTATCAAATTACCAATGTCACTTTTTACAGAAATAGAACAAAATATTTTATTATTTTTATTTAAAAAAATAGCCACAACATTCTAGAGAAAAAAGAATGGAGCTGAAGTAATCAAAATCCTGTCTTCAAATTATACTAGAAAGCTACAGTAGACAAAACAGTATGGTATAGGCAGAAAAACAGACATACAGATCAATGGAACAGGATAAAAAACCTAGATATAGACCCACACATATATGGTCAATTAATTTACGACAAAGGAGGCAAGAATATAAAACGAAGAAAAGAGTCTCATCAATAGTGCTGCTAGGTAAACTAGACAGCTAACATCTATTTTATATGTAAGTCTTGGATCTGATCAAATCCTGAACCATTTAAATTAATTTCTGTTTAATTATAAACTATTTTTTTAAAATTCTGAAGTTCATCATTACAATCTTTTCAGTGTTTGACATGAATTGCATCTATCGACTAGTAGCATATATTTGTATCCTAGAACCAAAGCCTCAAAAAATAGCTGATTAACAAAATAGAATGTATTTTGTCCATCTATAACTCCAGACATATGGGCAGTGAAACCTGGTATAATGACTACACTGTCCTTTTACTTTCTATAGAGAGTAAAAGTTTTATTGTTTCTTGCACCATTATGGTACATAGGTTCCATCCTAAACCATAGTATAGCTCAAGCTCCAATCATCACCTGTGTGTTTCAGGTAAAAACTTATTTATATGACAAAGCTGCAAGAGCACTTACAAAGAATGTAGCACTTTGGCTCAAGTCATTTTTGTTTCAAACAAAGTTATGATAATGCTATTAGTCTAAAGTGGAAAAGAAAAGACATTAGATAGCTTTTGTTATTTGATGTGATTTTATCAGAAAAACTAATATGAATTCCCTTCTTTATGTAAAATATCAGTATTTTAAGAGCTGCTTTTATAAATTTCTTCACAATTAATTTTGAAGATATTACCTTTTTATTTATGGAAAATTCAGCAATTTTGATTTTTCTTTTATAATAAATATTTAAGAGATGGGTGATTAAGTTTTAACAGTGAAGTTTAAAGAGAAAATCCAAACTGCTAAAATAAATTAGTAAATATGTCAAGATTGAAACAGTAATATGATGTCTTTTATACTATGTGGTTATTCAGCCATCATACCTCAAATTTGTTGAAAGAACTTGAGTCCTTCAAAAACCCACTCAACTTTAACAAAGTTCTTGATTTTAAAATGTACTTTTGAAAAAAAAAAAGTTTCATTTGGAAATAAACCTAAGTGAAACAAACCACTCTTAAATATATATGCAAGGAAAATGAAAATACTAATTCCAAAAGATATATGCACCACAGTATTTATGACATCATTATTTATACTAGCCAAGCCATTGAACCCACATATGAAAGAGTAAAGTACACCATGTCTTCTTTACTCTTTCATATGTGGGTAGGCTACCGTCCATGGGGTCACAAAGAATCGGACATGACTGAGTGACCTCACCTTCACTTTCTCTTCATACATGGTGTGTGTGTGTGTGTGTGTGTGTGTGTGTGTGTGTGTGTGTGTGTGTAAATTAGCCCATAAAAAGGGAAAGAAATTCTGCCATTTTCAATAACAGGGATGGACCCAGAGGGTGTTATACTTACTGAAAAAAGTTAGATAGAGAAGATAAATACTGTATGTTATCACTATATATGGAATTTTTTAAGTAAAACTGATGAATGAATATAACAAAACAGAAACAGATTCATATACAAAAAGAACAAACTAATGGTTACCATTGGGAAGGTAAGAAAGGAGATACAAGATAGAGGTAGGACGTTAAGAGGAATTTGTAATTACTGTATATAAAATAAATGTCACAATATGTTATATGCAGTACAAGGAATATAGCCAAAATTTAGAGTAACTATGTATTGAGTATAATTTAGAAAAAAATTGAATCACTATGTGGTGGTTGTAGTTTAGTCGCTAAGCCATGTCTGACTTGCCACCTCATGGACTGTAGCCTTCCAGGCTCCTCTGTGAATGGGATTCTCCAGGCAAGAATACTTCAGTTCAGTTCAGTTTAGTTCAGTCGCTCAGTTGTGTCCGACTCTTTGCGACCCCATGAATTGCAGCACGCCAGGCCTCCCTGTCCATCACCAACGCCCAGAGTTCACCCAAACCCGCATCCATTGAGTCGGTGATGCCAACCAGCCGTCTCATCCTCTGTCGTCCCCTTCTCCTCCTGCTCCCAATCCCTCCCAGCATCAGAGTCTTTTCCAATGAGTCAACTCTTCGCATGAGGTGGCCAAAGTACTGATGTTTCAGCTTTAGCATCATTCTTTCCAAAGAACACCCAGGACTGATCTCCTTCAGAGACTGGTTGGATCTCCTTGCAGTCCATGGGACTCTCAAGAGTCTTCTCCAACACCACAGTTCAAAAGTGTCAATTCTTCAGCACTCAGCCTTCTTCACAGTCCAACTCTCACATCCATACATGACTACTTGAAAAACTATAGCCTTGACTAGACGGACCTTTGTTGGAAAAGCAATGTCTCTGCTTTTTAATATGCTCTCTAGGTTTGTCATAACTTTCCTTCCAAAGAGTAAGTGTCTTTTAATTTCATGGTTGCAGTCACCATCTGCAGTGATTTTGGAGCCCCCCAAAATAAAGTCTGACAATGTTTCCCCATCTATTTGCCATGAAGTGATGGGACCAGATGCCATGATCTTCGTTTTCTGAATGTTGAGCTTTAAGCCAACTTTTTCACTCTCCTCTTTCACTTTCATCAAGAGGCTTTTTAGCTCCTCTTCACTTTCTGCCATAAGGGTGGTGTCCTCTGCATATCTGAGGTTATTGATATTCCTCCCGGGAATCTTGATTCCAGCTTGTGCTTCTTCCAGCCCAGCGTTTCTCATGATGTACTCTGCATATAAGTTAAATAAGCAGGGTGACAATATACAGCCTTGATGTACTCCTTTTCCTATTTGGAACCAGTCTGTTTTTCCATGTCCAGTTCTAACTGTTGCTACCTGACCTGCACATAGGTTTCTCAAGAGGCAGGAATACGTCAGTGTGTTGCTATTTCCTTCTCCAGGGGATCTTCATCTTCTTATCTCAGGGATCGAACCCATATCTCCTGTGTTGAAGGCAGATTCTTTACCAACTGAGCTATGAGGAAACCCTATATAGTTTGTCTGAAATTCATAAAATATTATAAGTCCAATATACTTCATTTTTTTAAAAAAAGAAAATTTTATTTGGATTTGTAAAATATTAATACTGTCCAAATATGTACCTCAGGACAATAGTTGAGTAAATGAGGCCTTCACTCTTGCAACTGCTAGAAAGTAAATTTGGCTAATAACCCAAGTGATAGAAGAAGACACCACATTCCAGAAGAAAATATTTCTTGGCTGATAACTAAGTTTAAATTTGTGAGACCTTGAGTAGAAGACATGACCAGACTATTGACCCATCTGTGATATAATAATTGTCTCCTGCTTAAGGCACTAAATTTATGATGAAATGATATTTAAAGATAGAACACCAATCCCAAAGAATGGGCATGAAATGACTTTATCCATGCCCATTTTTATGACTTTTATGACTTTTAATCTGAGGGAAAGTTTGCAGTCAGTTCTATATGGAGTAGGTGAACTGACAGAAAAACTTCAGTCTTTCTGGCCTGAAATGCCAGAGAGTAAAGTTTCAAAGGGAGCAAACCAGAGGGCAGAGTAATTTCTACACATAAAATCAAATATTGGGCTAACCCTTGAAACATGCATGTTCAGGTTAAACTCCAAGCAGCTCACTAAATATAAACACTATAAGATTAAATTTTGATTTTTAATCTCAAATAAATGTTTTCCATCTTTCCAAGATGAATGCTTGCTGAAACAAAATATTAACACTCTTCAGATGACAGTATCAGAATCCAGTTGCTACCAAAGTATTTAAAACTTATAGAAAGCTAAAATTAATCTTAATTAATTACTAAAATTAAAGCTAAATTACTCAACATAGAAAAATAAAACAAGAAAATATGTCAAATTTTATTGGGAAAGGAAAACCAAGTCCAAGATTATTCAGATGTGGTAATTGTCAGAAAGGGATAAGTGGTTAATATACCATACTAACTAAGGTAAGAAAAAATATGCTCAGAATGAATGCAACAATTGGAAAACTAACCAGAAAGATAGAAATTATAAACAAAATTAATGAACTATTTAACTGTAAAATGTACAGTAATTGAAATAAAAAATTCACAAGATGAGCTTAAAAACTGAATGGAGATAATAGAAAAAAATGTTGAACTTGAAGATAGATCTAGGGAAATCATCTGATATGTAGAAAAGAAGCAGAAATATTTTTAAAAATTAAATAAATGCATAGCTAAATGAGGGACAATATTAAGAACTCTAAACTTTGTGGAGTTTGGAGTCCAAGTAGAGAAGAGGGAATGGAACAAAACAATGTTTGAAGAAATAATGACCAATAATTTCCCAAATTTTGTGAAGGGTATAACTTACAGACTCAAAAATCTGAGTGACTCCAAATGGATAAAATAAAATAATATCCAACCTATGCACATTATAGTTATATTGCTGGAAAATAGAGATAAAAGGATAATCTTGAAAACAGAGGCTGACACATACCAAAGAGGCACCAACAATGCAAATTACTCTTTATCACCATAAACTATGGTAACCAGAAGACAGTTGAATGATATCTTTAAGTACCTAAAGAAAAACTAAATTTTCAGCTCAAAATTCTATACAGAGTGAAAATATCCTTCAATATGAAGGCCAAAATTGAATGCTAAAACTTTGATAGTACTATGAATCAAAAACTTTAAAATGTACATTTGTAAAGTGTTTGGGGTGATTTGAATATAAACTGATATTCTTATTTTGGAAATATTATTAACTGTATTAAATGTATGATAGGGATACTTTAGCTGTATAGGAGGATATTCATATTCTTTGAAGATATATATTCATGGTAAGTATAATGACGTCTGCAAATATTCTTCAAAGTTTCAGGGGGGAAAAATAGAGATCTACATGATAATAACTGTGGAGTTTACATGAAGGGATTGATTTCATGGAAATTACTGAGTTTATTACCACCTAATATCTAATTGGTACAACTAATCTGGAATAGAGAAAGAAACTATAAATCCCTTCTATTTTTGAACCTATTCATACACAGTGATCTAAAAATCCATTTCTAGATATATCCTACAGAAGTTCTTCTATACGTACACTAAAATTCATTAATTTTGATCAATTTTTATCAGGACTTATTTCATAATAAATAGAACTGGCCATTACCAACAGAAAGCATAAATCCTTATTGTGTACATTAATACAATGGAATGTTATTCAGCAATGATGATTATTTAACTACAGCAATATAAACACACTTAAAAATGTTAGAGTAGTCATATGCAAAAGAATACATGACATAATTTAATGTATGCACGCGTGCTCAATCACTTCAGTCATGTCCAACTCTTTGTGATGATATGGAGTGTAGCCTGCAAAGCTCCTCTGTCTGTGGGATTCTCTAGGCAAGAATGCTGGAGTGAGTTGCCATGACCTCCTCCATGGGATCTTCTCGACCCAGTGATCGAGTTTTTGTCTCTGAAGTCTCCTGCAGTAGCAGGTAAGTTCTTTACCAGTGGTGCCACCTGGGAAGCCCATAATTTAAGGTATAGGTAACTTCAAAAGCAGATATAAATAAACAATTTCAACAGAAGTAAAGATAATCATTATCTTTGCAAAGGATGAAAGGGTTAGTGATTGAGAGAGAACGTGAAAAGATTAATGGGATCTAGCGATTCTGTATTTCTTGACCTGGCACTATTTATTCTAGCAATTCATTAAATTGTGCATACATGATTAGTTCACCTTTCTATATGGGTGTTATATGGCTTAAAATATAAATCTCTTTCATTCTTATAATATCCTTCTTTCTATTAGCATCCAAGTTGAAAGAGAAATAATGCATATTTTCTTTCTGCTTTCTCACATCCAACTCCCTCCTCCACTAGTTTCTATTTCTAAATCTCTCATAATACTTATTTCTCAAACGTTTCCATAGATCTCATAATTGTCTTCAGCTATAATATATTCTAGAATGCTCTGCATGAAACATTGGGAAATGAGCTAAGACTTTTAATCTGTCTGTGTGCCTAATGTACACAATTAAAATAATAAATTCAGGTTTGGCAATTCTCTTTTAAACATTTGCTCTGGACCATGACTCTTGTTTTACAACCTGCATGTCTTATTATTTTTTTAATTGGAGTGTAGTCAGGTCCTACATGAGTCTTCAACCTCTGAATTTCTATATATCTCTAGTCTTTCCCTTAGCTACATAGGAAAGTGAAGTCACTCAGTCATGTCTGACTCTTTGCGACTCTATGGACTGTAACCTACGAGGCCCCTTCATCCATGGGATTTTCCAAGCAAGTGTGGGTTGGAAAGGAGTGGGTTGCCACTTCCTTCTCAGGGGAACTTCCCAACCCAGGGATCAAACCTGAGTCTTCTGCATTGCAGGCAGACACTTTACTGTCTGAGCCACGAGGAAAGCTGGCATAGGAAAGATAATCTTTATTTTGAACTGGTCCTGTAGATACTTTCAGACCTAGTCAGTTGCCCAGAAATTGTGAAACTCCTTCATGGGAGGAGACTTTAAACCTGATCTGGTTTGCTAAAGTAACTACTCTTTATTAGGTCAGGTACTTCTAGAGAGGTAAATCATTACAGTCACAAAGTAAGAAGCAAGTTTAGATAAATGACATTACCATTCTTAGGGAAGAAGACCAGAAATACTTTGTGGAGCTGAGATATCCAGCCATTAAAGAATGGATGCCAATCATGGTGGGCAAGAACAATTATACATACATACATACATACATACATATATATATATATATATAGTTGGAGTTTGAAAGGATCCAATAAATAATCTCTCTTCAATGCTTAAATTGGAATCAATTGGACACAGACTCAAGAGTCAAGCAGACATTAAAAATTAACTTTGTGCCTAGAGTCAGACATGACTGAAGCGACTTAGCAGCAGCAGCAGCAGCTAAATTAGAAATCATATCCTAGAGGAAACAGTTCCAGTGGACTTTGGTATTTTAACCTCTGAAATATACAGATTTACTGATGCAGGTGAAAAATTTCATGGCTTCTGAAGCAGTTATATTACTTATCTCTGAAAAACTATGAATCAGGAAAGATTTGACAAAGATTCTTAAGTGAATATGTTCAAAAAATTCTTCTCCCAAATTTATAATCAGATAATCATCCTTCCTTTTATTGGGGAAAAGTGAATGAGAGGTGGAAAAGGAGACCAGTTATTACTGGGTAGATTTCCCAAATGTGAATATCAGGGTAAAAGCCAGATTCCTATGAAGGTACACTGTCAGGGGACGTTCAACTTTAAGGGATCCAATATGTTCTTCTTTTGTGTACTGTTTCTCAAGGACTCTATTCCTTGTCAGTTCTTGGAAAATAGGAATGAGAAGAGCTGCACGCGCTCATGACTGAGATCATGAGAAAGGGCCCCTGCTTGGATTCCTTTCAGTGACTCCCTTCAGTGACCTTTTCAGTTATGCCCCTCTTACTCAAGATATTGAATGCTTTCTGGCCCTTTGAAGATTTTTATTTGTTTGGCTTTGTTTTTGCTCAATTATTTTTAATGCCTAAAGCTGCCTTGTATGATAATATTTAAACATGCATTTCTGCAAATAAAGCACCCTTGTTTCACTTGAGGTTTGGGTGCCCTGCATCCGTTTTCTCGTCGACTCCAGTCCCTAGGTCTGGTCTACAAAGACCGTGACAGTACACAAATTTCTATTCCTAAATGATTTCTTTCTTCAGCCTATTCTCTCATTTCCCTTTGCTCCTTTCCTCTTCTCCATATGCAATTCATTTGATATACTTTACTTTTTATGGCTTTATATATCACCTCCATGTACACCAATTAATTCGTTGAACATTCATTTGCCATTACAATGAACAAATCTGCTAAGTACTGGGGATACAAATATAAATTAGATAAAATACGTTTTCTTTAAAAATAAAGTTTTAATGTAATACTTGATAACTTGAAAGTGAAAAACAGTAGTAGTTTGATGCAAGTCCTATGGAGCCTGATCTGTCTAAGTATCTAGCCCAGCTTGACCACATTCAAACCATGAGGACTTTGACATATTACTTATGCTTTTTGTGTCCCAAGCCATTTATTTCTCTATGCATGTGTGCTTATTCTATTAATAAGAGTTCAATAATTATTTAACATTATTACTTGTACATTGCATTTTAGATTACAAAGTACTCAATATTCAATATATCATTCATCTTTGCTATAATAATCTGAAGTGAAGTCGCTCAGTCGTGTCCAGCTCTTTGCGACCCCATAGACTGCAGCCTACCAGGCTCCTCCGTCCCTGGAATTGTCCAGGCAGGAATGCTGGAGTTGGTTGCCATTTCCTTCTCCAGGAGATCTTCCCAACCAAGGGATTGAACCTGGGTCTCCCGTATTGCAGGCAGACGCTTTACCATCTGAGCCACCAGGGAAGTCTCATAATAATCTGAAACAACTTATTTTTAAAATAAAATTGAAGCTTAGGGGACTTTGTAAAAGGTTAAGAAAATCACAAAGCAAAGTTTTAATTTTAACTTCTGCTTTTTAGTTCCTTGTCCAGTTGTTGTTGTTATTGTTTTCTTGCCTTACAGCTACTGCCCTAAATTATCTTGAGCTCTGATTTCTCTTCTAACCTTCGATTCCACATGTTTCCTGGGCATTTCACTGACACTGTGAAATCAACCACAAAATAAACAGGTTCTAAACTAAATCATCTATTCCCTAAATCTATTTCTCTTCTTAAATTGTGTGACAGGAATATTTCCTAGGTGATAAATTACAAAATGACAGTATAATCTCACATTCTTCTCTCCATTATCCATATAGACATCTCATATTCTAGAAAGCTTCCCTCTCTAGTCTATAGTATCCCTTTATCATATTCAACTACCCAATCCAACGGCAACAGATTTTCTCAGAATTTTACTGCCTCTAGTTAATATTATTAATCAACTGTTTCTGTGTGAAGTATCTTCAAAGATAAATCTGTTCCCCACAGTACTTACTGTTAGGATAGCTACTATTCATTGAAATTTAATAATTAATAATTTAATAATCTGTCTAGCACCTAGGTGATTTATACACAGTATTTCATCTAATGTTCACATCAATCCCCCAAATATAATTTAGCAGTCAGTATTATGTATGAGAAAATTGAAGCTAGGTTTTTTCCATTAAAACAGTTGGGACTGAAATGCAGGCATGCCTAATTCCAATTTGTGTTCTACTCTCTGTTTTTCCTTTATTTTTCTTCTATGCTCAAAATTACACATAAGCTCCCACTGCCTAATAAATTACACCCAAACTCATTACCCTATTATTTTAATGTTCCTTAATCTGATCTCTTCCAGTCCTGTGGCCAATGGTGAGTTTTCCAAATTTGCTGACATATTGAGTGCAGCACTTTCACTGCGTCATCTTTTAGGATTTGAAATAGCTCAACTGGAATTCCATCACCTCCACTAGCTTTGTTCATAGTGATGGTTTCTAAGGCCCACTTGACTTCACATTCCAGGATGTCTGGCTCTAGGTGAGTGTGGGTGATCACACAGTGAGAGTATCTGGGTCATGAAGATCTTTTTTTTTTTTTTTTTTTTTTGTTGGTGCACTTCTTCTGTATATACTTGCCACCTCTTCTAATATCTTCTGCTTCTGTTAGGTACCTACCATTTCTGTCCTTTATTGAGCCCATCCTTGCATGAAATGTTCCCTTGGTATCTTGAATTTTCTTAAAGAGATCTCTAGTCTTTCCTATTCTATTGTTTTCCTCTATTTGTTTGCATTGATCGCTGAGGAAGGCTTTCTTATCTCTCCTTGCTATCCTTTGGAACTCTGCATTCAAATGGGTGTACCTTTCCTTTTCTCCTTCACTTTGCGCTCCTCTTCTTTTCACAGCTATTTATAAGGCCTCCTCAAACAGCCATTTTGCTTTCTTGCATTTATTTTTCTTAGGAATGGTCATGATCCCTGTCTCCTGTACAATCTCATGAACCTCCATCCATAGTTCATCAGGTACTCTATCAGATATAGTCCCTTAAATCTATTTCTCACTTTGACTGTATAATCATAAGGGATTTGATTTAGGTCATACTTGAATGGTCTAGTGGTTTTCCTCACTTTCTTTAAGTCTGAATTTGGCAATAAGGAGTTCATGGTCTGAGCCACAGTTTTACCAGGCTTGTTTTTGCTGACTGTCTAGAGCTTCTCCATCTTTGGCTGCAAAGAATATAATCAATTTGATTTTGGTGTTGACCATCTAGTCATGTCCATGTGTAGAGTCTCCTCTTGTGTTGTTTGAAGAGGGTGTTTGCTATGACCAGTGCGTTCTCTTGGCAAAACTCGATTAGCATTTGCCCTGATTCATTCTATACTCCAAGGCCAAATTTGCCTATTACTCCAGGTGTTTCCTGACTTCCTGCTTTTGCATTCCAGTCCCCTATAATGAAAAGGACATCTTTTTTGGGTGTTAGTTCTAAAAGGTCTTGTAGTTCTTCATAGAACCATTCAATTTCAGCTTCTTCAGCATTACTGCTCGAGGCATAGACTTGGATTACAATGAAATTGAATGGTTTGCCTTGGAAACAAACAGAGATCAATCTGTCATTTTTGAGATTGCATCCAATTACTGCATTTTGGACTCTTTTGTTGACCATGATGGCTACTGCATTTCTTCTAAGGGATTCCTGCCCACAGCCATGTGAGTTAAATTCACCCATTCCAGTCCATCTTAGTTTGCTGATTCCTAGAATGTTGACATTTACTCTCACCATCTCTTGTTTGACCACTTCCAATTTGCCTTGATTCATGTACCTAACATTCCAGGTTCCTATGCAATATTACTCTTTACAGAATCAGACCTTGCTCCTATCACCAGTCACATCCACAACTGGGTGTTGTTTTTGCTTTGGTTTTGTCCCTTCATTCCTTCTGGAGTTATTTCTTCACTGACCTCCAGTAGCATATTGGGCACCTACTGACCTGGGGAGTTCATCTTTCAATGTCCTATCTTTTTGCCTTTTCATACTGTTCATGGAGTTTTCAGGACAAGAGTACTGAAGTGGGTTTGCCATTCCCTTCTCCAGAGGACTACATTCTCTCAGACCACATACTGTCAGACCACATTCTGTCCAACCTAGACAGCATATTAAAAAGCAGAGACATTACTTTACCAACAAAGGTCCATCTAGTCGAAGCTATCTTTTTTCCAGTAATCATGTATGAATATGGGAGTTGGACTATAAAGATAGCTGAGCTCTGAAGAATTGATTCTTTTGAACTGAAGTGTTGGGGAAGACTCTTGAGAGTCCCTTGGACTGCAAGGAGATCCAACCAGTCCATCCTAAAGGAAATCAGTCTTGAATATTCATTGGAAGAACTGATACTGAACCTGAAACTCCAATATTTTGGCCACCTCATGCGAAGAGTTGACTCATTGGAAAAGACCCTAATGCTGGGAAAGATTGGGGGCAGAAGGAGAAGGAGACGACAGAGGATGAGATGGCTGGATGGCATCAGCGACTCAATGGACATGGGTTTGGGTAAACTCCGGAAGTTGGTGATGAACAGGGAGGCCTGGCGTGCTACAGACTAGGGTGTCACGGAGAATTGAACATGACTGAGTGACTGAATTGAATATTAGTTGCTCTAAATTAACACATTCCACGATGATCTGCTTCCATTCCAGTGTACAAATTGGTGCTTAATTCTACTTGTTCAGTTGACTCATTCTTTTAACGTCTAGCTAAATGTCTCTTCCATTTTTTTCTCTTTCTGCAAAAACAAGCAGATATTTTAAACTTCAGAGCAAAGAACCATAGACAGATTTGGGATGGTGTGAGATGGGACTTCTGTATGTATGATAGGAGACACTCAAAAGTGAGAGGAGAGATGGGAAATTAGCAAAAGGTAGGTATTTTCAGATACAACAGTTTTAAAGAAGAACACATATATGTTTAGACTTTCTCTAAGGCTCTCCATGACTGTGAACCCGTGGATAATGTGTATTTCCCCAGAAGTAAACTGGAAACCCACTTTAAGGATACATGGATTAGCTAGAGAGCTATCAGCAATGAGGACCAATAGTTCAGAGGGTTTTCTCCCATGCTGCTTGAGACACCTTGAACTCTGAACAAAATGACATTCTTTCTCTAAACTTTAATAGTATTAACACTTTTCTAATTTGTATTTGAACTTTATTTTCTATTTATTTAGCTTCTAAAGTAGCATATGTCTGTATCTAAGCATCTTTGTACACTGAAGCCTCTGGACAGTCAACCAGGTACATAAAAGGGATTGCTACCTTGAAATTACTCTTCATTTTGGATTTAAAAAAAAAAAATTAAAGTTCAGCTGATAGACCTAATAAATTAGGTTGTGAATTTTGACTTCTCTGACAGAAAACCATTTCTTCTAAGTGTCTTAGAAAATTGAACTAAATGTAGTCAATGTGCTAAAATGTTTTTAATGACCCCTTTTAAATTCTGCATTTTGCTGTGCTTTATTGGAGATCAGTTGTGAACATCTTTTTTGTTTGTTTTTTCTTTTAAAATACACTTTCACAGATCTCTGTCAGTGGGCTCTGTATTGTTTACAGAAGAAAGCATCTATAAAACACCAGTACTGTAAAATTAACCATAATTGCTTAGGATGATGATTCTAAATGAAGAATAATAAAGCATTTAGAAAAAGTCTCTTAAATATTGAATATAAACTACTTACTCTTGTTACCACTTAAAAATTTAGCAATGAGCAGAGTTTATTTGGGATGACACATGCAATGTTTTAATTATTAAAATCCTAACCTTCCCTGTTACTGTGATAATGAATATCTAAGGGTAAAAAGAATTCATTCCCATAACTTAATTTTAGAAACATAATGGATTTTTAATTTTATTATCTGAATGGAAAATTATCTATTGATAAATATCTGTTGATATTGATAAATGTCTGTTGTTTTTTTTCACTAAATCTCTAGTTTAACATAAATATATATAGGAATATTGGAATGAAAGTGTAAGGGAGATTATCAAGAGACTCTTTTGAAAATATTTAAGATATAAAATAAAATATTAAAAAAAATTTTTCTAGTCAAAATTCTATTAACTAAGTTTAACAGTTATGATTCAAATATTTAGTTGCTTAGCTTGTTAGCATAGTTTGGTTAGCTTAGGTTAATTGCTTCATATCTATATTGCTGCAATAAATTATACTTAGGTTATTTAGTGCTAATGTACTAATTTTAAATGACTCAGAATTTTTATTAAAAGGTTTAATAATAATAATATTATGCATGCTGACATATTTTTAATATTTCTTACAGCTATAAGATATAAGTCATCTGCTTACTTGAGGGGGTGCTAATGATATCATAGAGGTATTTGAGATTTCAGATCAGTTTTACCACCATAATATAATATATGCAAGTTCCAAACTAACAAAGAATCAAGAAAATAACCAAAAATTTCTAGTATCTATCATAGTTCATAGCACAGTATACTGAAAAGAGTAATCAGATGAGCATACAAAGACAAACAAGAAAACACAGAAAAAAGAAAAGCTATGTTTTTGAATGATGACTTATAGAGTGCTTAATATGTCAAATTCTCTTTGAAGACTTTACAACAATTAATTCATTTAGCCATCTTTTGAGAAAGGCACTCTTATCAAATTAAATACAGATGTGCTCCAGAGAGGCTGAGTAACTAACTCAAGACTCCACAGCTGGTGGTATGTGAAGCTTGAATTCAAGCATTTTCCCTATAAAACCATTATCCTTACAAAGAGTTTCACCTTATCTCCCACTCAATGTTTTAATGGAAACTTTCTGACTTTTTAATTGTGAGTTGAAATATAATTTTAGTTATGGAATACCATACTGTGGTGCTACAATGTACCCAAACAGAGGAAAAAAAAAATCTAATTCATACATCATTATATATGTTAACCTTCCTGGTTAACCAGAATTCTTATAGCAAATGTAAGTTAAGTTGTAACTGATCAAAGAATATCACTTTAATATTGCCTCTATTTCAGAGAGTCATTTCTGTAAAGGCTAATATTTCCAGATTATACTTTTCACCAACTGTAATTATATAAGTATTTGGTTATTATTAACTATGGAAGTGATATGTTCTTCAAAATATGAATGAAAGCTGCTGACCTCATATCCCCTTATTGTTGGTGATTCCAATTACAAACTTGGCATAAGAAAAGAACTTTCAAGAAAAACCACCTTCCCCTTGATAAACTATTTCATTCCCCCAGCTTTAACTGGAATAAAAAACTGCACTAATTAACATAACTTTATACCAATTGAACAGCTCCCCATATTTCCCTACCCTTGTTTCCTGGCAACCATCATTATACTGTTTACTTATGCTTCATATAGAGGATTTATACATGGTAGCTCTTGTTCTTTTTCTTGAGCAATCTCCATATTGCTTTCCATAGTGACAGCACCACTTTATACTCTTACAACAGTATACAATTTCCCAACAACCTTGTCGGCACTTATTTTCTTTATTTTTAAATAACAGTCATCTTTTAAAATGTAAGGTGATAATTTATTTGGTTTTGATTTGAGACTTCAGAAAAAATGTGTAATAATAGACTTCCCAGAAGTATATACTGGACAATTCACTTTTAAATTCAGGAGAGCAAAACACTTTCTGGTGACATAGAGTGAGGAAAATATTGTCCTCTGTGTTTTTAAAAAATGTTTATTTTGTTAATCTGAGTTTTCATATAATAATATATTGTGAATATCTTTCCAGAACATAGAATCACTTTGAAAGTCTTTAAAATCTTGAAGTGTTAAGTATTCAAGTCATTTTTTTTTAATGGCATTACATTAGAAAATAATTTAGTTTGTCTCACTTTGCAAGAATTCTCTTTCTGTGCCTTGATGGTTTGAGATACCACTACCAATTGCAGACTGAGTAATTCTTAATCACATAACTTTTGGTGTAGAAATTTATTTTTATAGCAGTAGGTACACTTACATTCTTGTAAGATGTGGGTATGGTTAACGACATTCCATACAACTCCAAAAACCCTGATGTTTTTGATGTTTTGGTCCTATTAACAGAAGTAGACCACTGGAAGGGAGAAGGTGATGAAAGTTTGACTTCCCCAGGTAAACACTGATTTCATTGTCTGCACCTATCTTTTAGTTGGAGAAACTAACTCACTTGCTCCTGCTCACTCAGTTAAAGAGTGGTGGCTTGGGGGTAAGTTTGGTTAGCTTGACTTCAGAAGTCATGTCTTACCTTACAAGAAAGCTGTTTTCAAGGTGTGTCTCAGTCCCAGGTGCATTAGATCATCTGAAGAACAGCTAAAGTCTTGCTGGATGAGACTTTTTGCTGGGTATTTTTCACAGAATTAGAATAACATTTTTATACTTTCTATTGAAACATAAAAAAACCCTGAAGAATCAAAGCAATCTTGAGAAAGAAAGCTGTAGGAATCAGGCTACCTGATTTCAGACTATACCACAAAGCTACAATAATCAAAACAGTATGGTTCTGGCATAAAACCAGAAATATAGATAGACAGACAGAAATATAGATAGACAGATAGAAATATAGATATAACAGATAGATATAGATAGACAGTGGACAGATAGAAATATAGACAGACAGATACAAATATAGATAGAACAGGATAGAAAGTTCAAATATAAACCTACCCACCATAGTCACCTCATCTATGACAAAAGAGGCAAGAACATACAATGGAGAAAAGATAGTTTCTTCAATAAGTGGTGCTGGGAAAACTGGACAGCTACATGTGAAAAGAATCAAATTACAACACTCCCTAACATCATACACAAAAATAAGCTCAAAATGGATTAAAGGCCTAAATTAAATCTGGATACTATAAAACTCTTAGAAGAGAACTTAGAATATTCTGTGACACAGAACACAGAAAGATCTTTTTGGATATTGCAGTAATAAAAGTAAAAACAATAATAAACACCTGGGATCTAATTAAACTTAAAAGATTTTATAGAGCAAAAGAAACCATTAGCAAAATAAAAAGACAGTCCTCAGAATGGGAGAAATTATTTGCAAATGAAGTGACTGACAAGGGATTAATTTCCAGCCTACACAAACACCTCGTGCAGCTTAAAAAAAGTAAAAAAGAAAGAAAGAAAAGCAAACAATAACAACAGCAACAACAAATACTCCCAAACCTAACTAAAAAAAAACAAAACAAAGAACTGGGTGGGAGGTCTAAATAGCCATTTCTCCAAGGAAGACATACAGGTGGCTAAAAGGCACATGGAAAGATAGTCAACCTCCCTAATTGTTAGCGATATGCAAATCAAAGCTACAATGAGGTATCACCTCATACTGATCAGAATGGCCGTTATCAAAACCTGCAAACGATACATGCTAGAGATGGTGTGGAGTAAATGCAACCTTCCTACAGCGTTGGTGAGAATGTAGATTGTTACGGCCACTATGAAGAACAGTATGGAGGTTCCTTAAAAAGCTAAAAATAGCATTACCATATGATCCAGCAATCCCACTCCCAGCATTTATCTGGAGAAAGTCATAATTCAAAAAGATGCATGCACCCCTACATTCCTAGCAGGTACTATTCATAAAAAGGAATAGCAACGGCTTAAATGTCCATCAGCAGGAGAATGGATAAAAAAGATATGGTACATATATATATATATAGATAGATATATATATAGTGGAATATATACTTATATATATATATATATATATAGTGGAATATTTCTTAGCCTTAAAAAAGAACATAATAATGCTATTTGAAGCAATGTAGATGGATCTAGGTTTGTCATACTGAGTGAAGTCAGACAAAGACAAATATCATATGTTATCATTTACATTAGGAGCATATCACTCTATAAGCTTTATAAGATTTAAACACTCTTTAAGGAGCATAGCACATTGAAAGTCTGAAAGATGAAGGCAGAACGCTGTTACTTATGGCTGCAAATGAGAGAAAGGTACCATAAAGGGTCACACAATTTGGGAACATGGTAATAGTGAGCTGGGATTACAGGGGATAGCTTATACCTGGCAAGTGAGGAAGGATTAGCTAGATTTCAAGGCCTCCCGACCCTATGGCTAATCTGAATAACTTTTTAGGCTCTGAGCCATAGAGTCTGTCCCTACTTGTCTGATACTAGGCCCAGTGGCAACTGGAAATGGTGTATGGTGGTTGGAAATGCGAGACACTGATAAGAAGCGGTTGAGCGTGGACTGCCGCAATTAGCTCTTTAAGGAAAACTGACTAGCCTCGGGGCAAGGCCTCAATACTAGGTCAAGACAGCACTTCAAGAAAAAGCTTTATTATACATATGAAGAAAGACCAAATTGAAGAATATATCTATTATGTGTCCTGAATGGACTAGGCAAGGGACAAAACACACAAAAAATAATTGCCAAGGTTATAATAACTGACATTATTTCCAGGCACTGTTTTGAGCATTATGCATGTGTTATTTTAAACTTTGCCATCACATGAGGTCAATGCTATAATATTTGAAGTTTACAAATGAGGAATCTGAGACAGAGAGACCTTAAGTAACATGCTCCCAACCTAAAGTCCCTTTCTTGGATATAGAAGAGCCAAGGCAGTGTTCATCTTAGAGCCCAGGCTCTTAACTCCTCTCCTAGCCATTCTGCTACATACTGATTGTCTTGCTGATATAGGATTTATAAAGAGTGTGTGTGTGTGCGTGCATGCACGTGCTGTGTGCTGTCACTAGGTTGTGTCCAAATCTTTGTGACCTCATGGACAGTAGCCCGCCAGGTTCCTTTATCCATGGAATTTTCCCATCAAGAATACTGGAGTGGGTTGCCATTTCCTCCTTCAGGGGGTCATCCTGATCCAGGGATCAAACTGACATCTCCTGTATCACCTGTATTGACAGGTGGATTCCTTACCACTGAGCCACCTGGGAATTCTTTATAAAAATTATAAAGAAGTAATTATATCCACGGACAGAACTGTGGATTATTATATTATTTCTCCCAGAAATGTTAAGCAACCCAGATATAAGAAGGAAATTGAAATTTACAGGGCAGCTTACTGCCAGGAAAAAGGATACAGATATTGTGAGTTAGGTTTTAAGGAATTCAAATAAATAACACATGCTTTATTACTCAAGAATGGAGCAAGTTGAGAAAAGGGTGCAGGAGTATGAATAATAAAAACAAAGTCTCACCTTAATTCCTATGAAAGGTGATTGCAGAATATGACTTTCCTTCTGTAACAAACAAAATTGCCAATTTCTTCCCTGAGTTAGATATGCTTACCCATCACCAAAGAGTTGATTAGCTAGTTGCTCATCTTTCCTTTCAAAAGCAGACTTCCTTCCATATGACAGGCAGTAGGTAATTATGCAAAATCTCTATACAATGGCTGGCTTCCAAAAGGGAAGAAACTGAGCTAAGCATGCTCAGTATTTTCTCTTAAACATAACTCAAAGATTTTATTACCTTAAATTGTTTCAGGAATAATTCACTCTTACTCTCTATGTAAAGATGGGAGAAGCATAGAGAGAGGGCCAGAGGAGTTAGTGTAGTAGAAGACCCTGTGCTGAGACAGAAGCAGTGGACAGTATGTACCTTCCCTACTCCTAGTCCCATGCAATTTTGAGTCCAGGGAAAGCTATGGATCAAGGAGTTTAGCTTACTGGAGAAGCAAGCAAGGTCATACACGCAATGTGGATTGAGAACAAAGAATGAGTTTAGGACTAGAGGTGTCTGGGCCCAGGGGAAGGGAGGATAATAGAGATGTAGTCTAGTTCACTAGAAGGCAAGAAGTAGTGATGGAGAGAGTTGTGAAAAGATTTTGTTCGTTTGTTTTAATTGATACTAAGAACATAAGCAAGAAAGGTAAAAAGTCTACTTCTTGAGTGCTAACCTCACCTGATTGATACGGTCACTTGAAATATTATCTTAAGATAATTGAAAAGCCATGTTCAGATTGCTTAAAATAATTCTAACACTGATTTTTGTGGTAATACATAGTATTGGAAGGAGGAGTAAAGTTTTGTATGCTGAATATTTGTTACTCAATGTAAAAGTGGGAGTAAGGTTTGAAGTAAAATGTAGATTTTATTTTTATAAAAGGGAAATTAAAATGTAAGCTTTTTGTTAAAAGATTATACATTTTAAAGAATTTTTTCAAAATATTTACAAAAGTAGAGTAGAATAGATAATTATAAAACTAAAGACAAATCCACAGTAAATGAATAGAGTAATTTAATAGGTTAAAAATGATAGTTCTTCCAGGAGAAGACTGGACTATGACACAAAGATGCACAAGAGGCAACCAGATATTTTCTACTCTTTGCCCCTGAGATAGAACAGACTATTGATGAAATATTTACTGCTCCTTCCTACTGACCCTTGCTTATTGGAGACAAATTCCATTTGATAATGTGACTTGTTTTACCCAATTAATCATGAATGGGAGAGCTGCCATATCAGTCTTCCAGGAGACAGCATATCTCCCTTTCAATTTAGTTTAGTTCAGTCGCTCAGTCGTGTCCGACTCTTTGCGACCTCATGAATTGCAGCACGCCAGGCCTCCCAGTCCATCACTATCTCCCAGAGTTCACTCAGACTCACGTCCATTGAGTCCGTGATGCCATCCAGGCATCTCATCCTCAGTCGTCCCCTTCTCCTCCTGCCCCCAATCCCTCCCAGCATCAGAGTCTTTTCCAATGAGTCAACTCTTCACATGAGGTGGCCAAAGTACTGGAGCTTCAGCTTTAGCATCATTCCTTCCAAAGAAATCCCAGGGTTGCTCTCCTTCAGAATGGACTGGTTGGATCTCCTTGCAGTCCAAGGGACTCTCAAGAGTCTTCTCCAACACCACAGTTCAAAAGCATCAATTCTTCAGCGCTCAGCCTTCTTCACAGTCCAAATTGCACATCCATACATGACCACAGGAAAAACCATAGCCTTGACTAGACAGACCTTAGTCAGCAAAGTAATGTCTCTGCTTTTGAATATACTGTCTAGATTGGTCATAACTTTTCTTCCAAGGAGTAAGTGTCTTTTAATTTCATGGCTGCAGTCACCATCTGCAGTGATTTTGGAGCCCAGGGGAAGCAAATTCAATAAAGAAACTAAATATGTGAGAAATAAATTTGTGAAAAGGAGCCACAATTGCACTGCCACAGACATTCATTTATGTTGGTTTGAATTCAGTTGTTACTTCAGTGTCCCATAGACTAAGATATCAAACATAGTGTCTATACCTGCCACTGAATCTGAGAAGCTTACATGAAGCTGTTCCCTTCACACAGAGGACAATGTAATTAAGTTGATTATAATTCATGCTTTGCTTCAAGTGTTGTAAAGATAACAATGGTAATGAAGATCAACATAGCCACTCCTCAGTGACCATCAGGAGTCTAATTCTAGTCATTCCATGGCTAATAATATTAATGTGGAAAGTTAAACAGATGAACCTACTAAACATATTGAAAACTCGGCAATTGTTTCTAAATAGTTGAATACTATAATGTGCTAATTCATCAAGACTCTCATTTTGGTAAGTTTAATTAAGTATTCTTTCATTTAACATACACACAATTTTGTTTACTCTTGCATTTTCTAAAGCACGATGCAAATTAACTTTTCTATGAACTGAGGTCTAACAAATTACATCACTAAGTGTTATTTTGCTTTTCACACCTAAAAGACATTTCATTTTAAAAATACTCATTTTACCTAATGGAAAAATAATTGTCATTCATGATTAGAGTATGCTTAAATTTTGTAAAACCCTCAACAAGTCACACTCTGTGTTGCCTTTTCAAAATACAAAAGAACTGGATGAAGCTGTGAAATATATGTTACAAGTAGAAGTAAAGGCAGAGAAAGAAAAGAGCATGAAGTAGAAAAACAAAATAATGTAAAAGCAATTGCATGTGGGAATTGAGCAAAAAAAAAAAAATTGTTTCTTCATTTTTATTACCTGGCTTAATGGCTTTTTAGTTGAATACATCTGAAGGGCTACTTGGGTTATCTTTTCCAGTCTGTTTTTCCCTCTATCTTTAACTCATGCAAAGATAATAGTCCATGAAGAGTACTTAAATATTTTCTGGAAAAGAAAGGATTTTCAACAAACGATTGTTTTACAAAACAGAAGTTTATGCCTACTTTTTAGTGCTTTCATGTTGTGTTTCAATTTGCTTGTATGTCTGTTTTCTCCATCAGACTGCTCAACTAGACCAAAAGAGAAGACATTTCACATGTGTGCTTGTGCCCTCGGAGTTTAACACCATGTATGGTACACAGGAGATGTTTATCAAGCATTTTTGGGAACTTTCTAAAATTCCTCTGCTTTTCTGAATGTGAGAGATTATAGGATTCATTTGACTTTGTTTTATTTATTTATTTATTTTAATTGGAGTCTAATTACTTTAGAATATTGTAGTGGTTTTTGCCATACATTGACATGAATCAGTCATTTGATTTTATTTTGATTTTGACAGCTTTGAATGAATCTGAACTGGTAAACAAGTCAGTAGTAATTGGAAAGTTCAGACTCTGCCAAGTATATGACTACAATTTGACTATAATTTTTCATATAACAATAAATAGACTGAAATAGTTTTTAATGGATTAATTTTCCATTATCAATATATTTGATTAATCTTACCATTGGTATATCCTAATTTTTAATCATTATTTTATAAAGTAGCTTCAAATATTTTAAAATAAACTTGATTAGGAGTTTTTTGCTAATAAGATCTTTGAGATAAGACACATTTTATTTGCTAATTTTTCATGGAGAGACTAAAATCACCCTTGGTTTGATAATCAGTATTTTGGATGAAACAAGATGAGACTCACTTAGAAATTTCTTTGTCTTCTCCATCATCAACACAAGGATCTCTTAAATGTAAAATTAACAATAGCAGTAGAAGACTAAAATATTTAAATATCACCATATTTAAGGCAAGATAATAAGCATATCATAAGTATGTGCCCCCCAAAACACTACAAAAGTATCTTGTAAAGCATTCTTTCCAAGCACAATTAAACACAAAGCTGATGATTTCTGGTATAGTCCTAAGTGGCTGGCTTTGAGAATGATGGAAGAAATGGACACAGTGAAATTTCAAGAACGTTCATAATATGCTTCCCAATAAGCATGTATGAAAAAATGCTAAATAAAATTTAGAGTTATGAAAGAAGAAGAAACATTCTCGAAATTATCCTATATAAATCTGACTCAAGTTACAGCAGAATATTCAATGTTTTCATCTAGAAAATTTGAGAAAATAGACTTTGGGAAAAGCTGAACACATGTGCAAAGACTGAGGAGTCTTTCCAGATACTTATATTTGGTTGTATATTAGATCATATCAAGTAACCAAAATGAAGGAATAAAGTTTTCTTATTTTTGAAGGTATTTCGCTATATATACACACAAACTTATACATATAGATATACATGCAGCACCACATATAAATGTTATGTTTGCATAAATATACTAATACAAGTACATATCTGCATAAATAAATGTGCTTATTTGAAAATGCAGGTAAGCATATTCATGTGTGTATAATAAGTGAATGTCTAAACACATGAGGTTTGAATATGAGTTGCTATCTGTGTGATCTCTAGCTGAATAATTTTCCTGAATAATGAAAGATAAAAGCAACTTATTCTATAATGTTATTATTTCAATGCTCTTTCTGATTTCAAATATACTTTTCCAAGGAGCATTTTCAATTATTTTTAAATAAATTAGCAGCTCCACTAAAGCACATTCTCTGGATTTGAGGTATTTCAAAGTATGAATATAAAATTTCAAAGGCAAATTTGATTGAATGTGTTACCTGTGCTTTGATTTGTTCCTTTCTTCCCTTGTCTTTGTAGTGGTTCATCCCAATACCATTCTGTTGCACACATTTTCTTCCTGTTAGTGCAATTTCCTGAAAGCTTAAAATGCTGACATTTTTGTGCTCCATTTGAAGAATGCTTGATTAAATATTTCAAACTGTTATTGAACATTATGGAACTACAATTTAAAGGGTTTACTGTTGAAAAGTCCAACACAATTTTAGGACACTTAGTCTGATTTTAAATATATGTTTTGAAAAGTTCAAACATTTTTAAACTTCAATAAATGATGAATCACATACAAAGTATTACCACCATGCTGATGTACTGTTCAACATTCAACATCATCTTTTAACAAAAATTTATATTTCAGTAAGTTTATCAGTGTTTAAATACAACTACAGTTTGTATTTTGATTTTAGAATTTAACAACATTTTTGGGAATAATTATAAGTAGAATTTGTTTTACTATCTACTAAAAAATATATCTTTGGTTTCTTAATTAAGAAATTTTCTAATGAAAAGCTTTGCCTTATCAAAAATTTTTAATATAATAATTTTATCTTCGATTTTGTTGTTGTTGCTTAGTTGCTCAGTCATGTCCAACTCTTTGTGACCCCATGAACTGCAGCATACCAGGCTTCCCTGTCTTTCACCATCTCCCGGAGCTTCCTAAAATTCATATCCATTGAATCAATGATCCCATCCTGTCGAGACCTGCTTGACAAGCAGGGTTTCTGAAAGTGCAATATGTTGAGAGAAAGAGAACCAAGACACAAGAATTCAGAGAAAAGCGAGGATCGTGGGACCAACACCCAAGGGCTCCAAGGTGAAGGTGCCGAAACTGAATTCAAGCTAGCTTTGTTATACTTTCAGTCGTGAAGGAAAAAAATATGCGGGGAGTTAAACTATAGCTCTTGCGGTCTTCAGGGCCAAAGAACAAAGTGATCATTAACCACTGAGTAACTAAGAAACAGTAATCAATAACAAATCATAACTAAGACTAATAGTCTTATCTATAGATTTTCCACCAGATACATAAAACATGTGACTCTGAGATGCCAGTTGAGAAACAGTCTGGGGTTGGTTTTCTGACCCCTGGATCATATCATGTTTTTAAGATTATGAACTGTTCCCTCTGGACTTGTTCCAAGAGTCTCATGCCTTATAGCATCCAGTTTATCAAAAATTATAAATTTCTTTTGTGGCCCTTGCCAAGGTCTGCTTTTCTTTTATTCTTCCTGTCTCCTATGCCATCCAACCATCTCATCATCTGTCATCCCCTTCTTCTCCTGCCTTCAGTCTTTCCCAGCAACAGTGTTTTCTAATCAGTTGGCTCTTCACATAAGGTGGCCAAAATATTGGAGCTTCAGTTTTAGCATCAGTTCTTCCAGTGAATATTCAGGATTGATTTCCTTTAGGATTGAGTGGTTTGATTTTGGAAGGACTCTCAACAGTCTTCTCCAACACCACATTTCAAAAGCATCAATTCTTTGGTGCTCAGGCTTCTTTATGGTTCAACTCATGTCCATACATGACTACTAGAAAAACCATAGTTTTGACTATATGGACCTTTGTAGGCAAAGTAATGTCTCTGCTTTTTAATATGCTGTCCAGGAATCTGATCTCACTAATATAAAAGCTTGTATTTATCTACTTGCAAATTTTTCTTTTGTAGATAGAGAAAATATACTAATAGTCATTGTGTAATGCTTTCTATATGCAGGGGAAAACTTAGATTTGAAAATAAATGGAAATAATGTAGATGAAGTGTCACTCTATTTAAATAAAATGTATGATTTCATGGAATGACATTGCAAATACACCTTATGCAGCTGCTGCCTATATTTAACATCAACTCTGGAGAGGGTCAGTCTTCCCAAATTACCCATTAACTCCTGAAATAAATGCTGATGTCTCTTTAGCAGATTTATTTGTCTTGATTTTATGCAGTCAGGGATAGCACCAAGTTTCTTATTGTGGATGAAAAAATTTCTTGAAAAATGGACATTTAGTGTGTATTTTTATTTTTTATTTTTTTTGCTAAATGTATTTATTAATGTTAAATTTTTAAAATATAAATTTATTTATTTTAATTGGAGGTTAATTACTTTAAAATATTGTATTGGTTTTGCCATACATCAACAGGAATCTGCCACAGGTATACACGTGTTCCCCATCCTGAACCCCCCTCCCTCCTCCCTCCCCATACCATCCCTCTGGGTCATCTCAGCACACCAGCCTCAAGCATCCAGTATCATGCATCAAACCTGGACTGGTGATTCATTTCATATATGATATTATACATGTTTCAATACCATTCTCCCAAATCACCCTGCCCTCGCCCTCTCCCACAGAGTACAAAAGATTGTTCTATACATCTGTGTCTCTTTTGCTGTCTTGCATACAGGATTATCATTACCATCTTTCTAAATTCCATATATATGCTTTAGTATATTGTATTGATGTTTTCCTCTCTGGCTTACTTCACTCTGTATAATAGGCTCCAGTGTCATCCACCTCATTAGAACTGATTCAAATGTATTCTTTTTAATGGCTGATTAATACTCCATTGTGTGTATGTACCACTGCTTTCTTTTCCATTCATCTGCTGATGGACATCTAGGTTGTTTCCATGTCCTGGCTATTATAAGCAGTGCTGCAATGAACATTGGGGTACATGTGTCGCTTTCAAATCTGGTTTCCTCGGTGTGTATGCCCAGCAGTGTAATTGCTGGGTCATAAGGCAGTTCTAGTTCCAGTTTTTTTAAGGAATCTCCACACTGTTCTCCATAGTGGCTGTGCTAGTTTGCATTCCCACCAACAGTGTAAGAGGGTTCCCTTTTCTCCACACCCTCTCCAGCATTTACTGCTTGTAGACTTTTGGATCGCAGCCATTCTGACTGGCTTGAAATGGTACCTCATTGTGGTTTTGATTTGTGTTTCTTTGATAGTGAGTGATGTTGAGCATCTTTTCATGTGTTTGTTAGCCATCTGTATGTCTTCTTTGGAGAAATGTCTATTTAGTTCTTTGGCCCATTTTTTAATTGGATTGTTTATTTTTCTGGAATTGAGCTGCATGAGTTGCTTGTATATTTTTGAGAGTAGTTGCTTGTCAGTTGCTTCATTTACTATTATTTCTCCCATCCTGAAGGCTGTCTTTTCACTTTGCTTATAGTTTCCTTTGTTTCACAGAAGCCTTTAATTTTAATTAGGTCCGATTTGTTTATTTTTGCTTTTATTTCCAATATTCTCAGAGGTGAGTCATAGAGGATCCTGCTGTGATGTATGTTGGAGAGTGTTTTGTCTATGTTCTCCTCTAGGAGTTCTATAGTTTCTGGTCTTACATTTAGATCTTTAATCCATTTTGAGTTTATTTTTGTGTATGATGTTAGAAACTGTTCTAGTTTCATTCTTTTAGAAGTGGTTGACCAGTTTTCTCAGCACCACTTGTTAAAGAGACTGTCTTTAATCCATTGTATATTCTTGCCTCCTTTGTCAAAGATAAGGTGACCATAGGTGTGTGGATTTACCTCTGGGCTTTCTATTTTGTTTGATTGATCTATATTTCTTTCTTTGTGCCAGTACCATACTGTCTTGATGACTGTGGCTTTGTAGTAAAATCTGACATCAGGCAGGTTGATTCCTCCAGTTCCGTTCTTTTTTCTCTGGATTACTTTGGCTATTTGAGGTTTTTTGTATTTCCCAAAAATTTAGAGAAGAGCTAACACCTATCCTACTCAAACTTCCAGAAAATTGTAGAGGAAGGTAAACTTCCAAACTCATTCTATGAGGCCACCATCACCCTAATATCAAAACCTGACAAAGAGGCCACAAAAAAGGAAAACTACAGGCCAATATCACTGATGAACATAGATGCAAAAATCCTCTACAAAACTCTAGCAATCAGAATCCAACAACACATTAAAAAGATCATACACTATGACCAAGTGGGCTTTATCCCAGGGATGCAAGAATTCTTTAATATCTGCAAATCAATCAATGTAATTCATTACATTGACAAATTGAAAAATAAAAACATATGATTATCTCAATAGATGCAGAGAAAGCCTTTGACAAAATTCAACATCCATTTATGATAAAAACTCTCCAGAAAGCAGGAATAGAAGGAACATACCTCAACACAATAAAAGCTACGTATGACACACCCCCATCAAAGATTATCCTCAGTGGTGAAAAACTGAAAGCATTTCCCCTAAAGTCAAGAACAAGACAAGAGTGCCCACTTTCTCCACTACTATTCAGCATAGTTCCGGAAGTTTTGACCGTAGCAATCAGAGCAGAAAATGAAAAAAAGGAATCCTAATTGGAAAAGAAGAAGTAAAACTCTCACTGTTTGCAGATGACATGATTCTCTACATAGAAAACCCTAAAGACTCTAGCAGAAAATTACTACAGCTAATTAATGAATATAGTAAAGTTGCAGGATATAAAATCAACACACAGAAATCCCTTGCATTCCTATACACTAATAATGAGAAAATAGAAAGAGAAATTAAGGAAACAATTCCATTCACCATTGCAAAGAAAAGAATAAAATACTTAGGAATATATCTACCTAAAGAAACTAAAAACCTATATATAGAAAACTATAAAACACTGGTGAAAGAAATCAAAGAGGACACTAATAGATGGAGAAATATACCATGTTCATGGATTGGAAGAATCAGTATAGTGAAAATGAGTATACTACCCAAAGCAATTTATAGATTCAATGCAATCCCTATCAAGCTACCAGCGGTATTTTTCACAGAACTAGAACAAATAATTTCACAATTTGTATAGAAATAATGTGTATTTTTAAATTAAACATGCACTTTTATTTTTAGTTCACTGGTGCAGAAAGCAGTTATAAACATGCTTTTAGACTTACAGAACAACACACATATCAAACTACTTTCCACTAAGTCCCTGGCACTAGTTCTCACTCAGTTTCCTGCACAAATTTCTTATACACCTAAATGACCATTCCTGTGTTCTCTTCCACTGCCTAAGGCTGGAGGCCATATCTACTGGAGCCCCAAAGGGGGTAGGGGTTGACAGTGGAAGCGTTCAGCCCTGGCAGGGTGGAGTATTTTGTCACACTATTGTTTAGAATTGCTGGAGCATGATAGCAATACAAAGCAGTAAAAATTAGGAATTTTAAGTCAGCATTATTATTCTTTTTAAAATTTCCTATGCATAACACACTCCCCTATTACCTGCACCATGACACTCTGTGCTTCCCCCATCTTGGTACCATTCTATGTTAGCTTACTGCATCTTTTAGGTCAGACACTGGCCTCAACACAGGTGGACATTACAGCTGGTGTCCAGCAAGGGGCATGTGTTGAACACTCCTCGTATAAGAAGAAGTTAGGTTTTATTACTACTGTTCTTGAAAAATTCTGTACATTGTATTTAGGATAAAGGTGTTTGTTAGAATGTATCTGAGAAAATTCAAGTAAAAAGAGCTGTGCTTTGGATGGTCTTGGGGTCTTTCAGACTTAACCAGACTAAAATTCTACAAAAATCATGTATTTCATAGCTTATAAATGGAGCCATGGCAGAGATTGGAAGTAAAAGTAGACATTGGCAACCACCTCCCACCCACTAGATTTTTGATATGACTGTTTACAAAATTATTTTTAAAACAAATTTAAAAATCCATGAAAAAGATATATAGGACAAGATCTTGGGACCACATTTTGATTGAAGAAAATAAATCAGGAATCTTTGAGTGTGTTTATGCAGACATGTTCTCAGTGTGATCTTGAACTTGAAGAGCACAAGACAGTGAGCAGTCAGCAAACAGAAGAAACAAGAACAACTATTTTCAGACAACTGATCAGACTTCAGAGAAAGGTGGTGATGCTAGTGATGGTGAATTCACAGTTCTATTATCCTACACTCAACAAATGGACAAAAGTGGCTTGCCCTGGCACCCACTATAGCTAACAAGTTCTGAACTGACAAGACAAAGACTTGTTCAAACTCACCACTCACCTTCCCACAAGCAGCCTCTGGGGCTTTTGCCTTTATAAGTCTCACTCTTGTCTTTGGTCACAGAGACTGGGATTCAAAGGCTTCCGTCTCTCTCTCTCACACATACACACACTTGTCACCTATGAATTCTATCTGTCTATTTATCTATCATCTTGATTTATCAATTTTCTCTAAGTTCGTCTTTGACATTTAACCTATGGGTACCATTTCATTCAGCCCATTTTTTTTTTTTGATCAGGTTTTCATGTCTTGTTTTGTAATGAACTCAGAGTAACTCCCACTATATCTCTATTTTTCAAAATATAAATCAGAACTGTCCTAGGCAAGCCAGAATCCATGGTCAGCTTAGAGTTACCAACATGACTTCTTAAAATCAGTCCTTCTTCTGTTTAAATTCTATCTAGATTTCTAACAATGTCAGAACCTTCTCATTTGATGGATGAGAATTCATCAATTCAAGTTAGTATTTAGAACGCAAATTGGTGATATAAAAATCACATATCAGGGGTACAGTGATGTTTGATATATTTAAAATGCATTTTGACTAAGTATAAAAAAGACATGCTTTTATATTAAAGGAAAATCGGAAAAGAGAGGTTCATGCATAGCAATGATTGAAACAACTCAGTTTCTCCTCTCCAAAGCTTTCTTCCCCATAATCCTCTGTATCAATTGCTTAAAACCTGTTTCACTTCATTCTCAAGTTATGTATCTGCCCTGACTTTCATTTTAGCCTAGTAGTTCTTGCTTAGTAAACTAGCAGAGGGAATAAAACAGACCTTGACTCAGCTGCTCTCTTGCCCTTTAACAGCAAGTGCATCTTCATTAGTATTTATTTCCAGCATGCGAGAGACAACATTTACATAGATCCTGGAAAGCAAGTTACAGACAGAATTAAGTGAATGGAAAACCAGTGTTGAAAGTGTAAACATCAAGTCTAAAATGACATTATTTAAGGTATCAGAACCATGAGTACCAGAATAAAAATAAACATTTAGGCCAATGCCAGCAAAAAACTTCTTAATGATAATGAGTGTATAATACTCTCTCTAGGGAAGAAATGGAAGCTATTATTTACAAACTCTGTAGCTTAACTGGATAAAAGATAAACTACATCCTTTTGGGAGTAATATGTACTGACAAGAAAGATGTTCAGTTCAGTCTCTTAGGTATGTCCAACCCTTTGCAACCCCATGGTCTGCAGCACACCAGGCTTCCCTGTCCATCACCAAATCCCAGAGTTTACTCAAACTCATGTCCATTGAGTCAGTGAGGCAAGTAAGATAAGATAGTCTCAAATTACTAGGGGAAAATAAATTTATGATACTCTTTGTTTCTACATGTTTATATGTAAAATTAAATTATCATTCACTTTTCTGAATGATAACAAAAATATCTAAATAAAATTACTTCTTTAGCCACCTTTAAATGAAAAAAATCATCCAAGTTGTTTTTTCTTGGAGTAATCTGCCTAACAGCTGCAGTCACACTAAATGCTTTGACTTATTTTATCACTCTTAATTTCCACATTCTCAACTAAGGATATACAAATGCTGGAAAGCCACCAGATTTGCTGAAACGGGGCCTATAAGTCCTGATCCAAGTCAATTAAAAATGTACCACATGTCAATCATTAATATTTTTAGTCACAAAAAAGCAGTACCATGTCTAGATTATTTTTTAAACACACAAAACAATGAATAGATTATGTCAAGATTTTCAACAGCTTGTTGATCTCAGTAAAAGCATCTTAATTTTGTTTTTTTTTTTACCATGAAAAATAAGAAATTTTCAGGATCATTATATAAAATGAAGTTATTTTCTTTCTAGAGAAAAGTCTTCATGAGAATCAAGGCTAGAGTTAGGCAGGAACAGAGCAACATATAATTTCACAGAATTCTATTATCCCTTTGACAAATAAGGGAAAATATGCTAGAAATGGTCTCTTGCCAAATTAAGTACGTATGCATTGAGTGATTTTTTTGTTTTGAAAAAAATATTTTTGATCAGCTTGAGACCAAAGTTCCTGAGAAACATGCAAGCCAAGTGTGCTGTCAGAGTCTTCTCTTCACTCAGGTATCTATTAGGGATGTGTTAAAAAAAAAAAAAAAAAAAAAAGAAGAAGCAGAATACATAAGGACTTCACTGTTATTTTGTGAGATAATTTATTACAGAAAGAGCTAATATTATTTCTGGTAGTGATTAAGTGGTAAGTTCTCTTAAAACTTTTAGTTGCCTAAGAGACATTATTTCAGCTTTCTGTGTAACTTCTCATTATGGGTTTTGATATGCCAGAAAGATGGTTTAGTGAAAGTAGTATTATTGCTCAAAGCATGTTTCTAAAAAAACAGTTAAAATCAATAATTGGATAGGCTATTACTATTCAGAACATGCTGCTGGAATTTGACAATTGTCAACCAACAACAGCAACAACAACAAAAACCTATTGTGATCCATTAGTGAGCGACATCATGCTGACTAAGGCTTATCACATATTTGAAACCTAAACACTCTTTAAATTTATAATTAAAATAAAATTACGCTGAACATGAAAAAAATTAATGTGAAGTATCTGTCACTGAAGTAGTAATTTTGGTGTCAATATGACAACTGAAAACAGAAAGGTCAGTGAGGTAATGGTATTGACATCTTAATACCTTTATTCATTAGATACAAATTTAAATGTTTTACCAGTATATGTCTGTAAAATACTATGCTATTACAGGGATGATCTCATTGAAGTAGATTTTTATCTATAACAACATTTAAAAATACAGAACACTGTATTTCTACAGTCTGTTACATAAACATTTTTTGATGCTTCATTTTTGTTAAAAAGCAATGAAAATCTTTGCTGAGAGTTTTTTTCCATAGTTAAACTTCCTGTTTGATACACTCTGTGTCCAGTAATTTTGCCATAATCATCGTTGTCATATCTGGACCTCCCAGTAGCTCACACAATAAAAAATTTGCCTCCAGTGCAAGAGACCTGAGTTCAATCCCTGGGTCAGGAAGATACTCTGGAGAAGGGAATGGCAATCCACTCCAGTATTCTTGCCTGGAGAATCCTGTGGACAGAGAAGCCTAGTAGGTTACAGTCCATGGGGTTGCAAAAAGTTGGACATGACTTAGCAACTAACACATACATATCTTTGCCACAAACACTTTTGCCACTAACTTGTTCACAGCACAGCTAGTTGGTCACAAGGCAATTTTTCTGTCAAAGATTAAATAATGAAAAATAAAAGAGGGACATTAAAAAAGACACAATGAAACATGAGAAAAAAATCATAAAATTAAAAAGGCTTCATTGAGAAATACAAAAATATTTGAATACAGTTAAAAATGTGTGTAGATTCACGGAACAAACAATTGCTTTTATACTGTGGGTTGCACCTAAGCACTTGTCTTTCATTCATTTGAACACACACACACACACACACACACACACACATATATATGTATATATATACACTTTGCTGATTCATTTCCTCCTTCAGCATCATACACTTACTTTTTTGCTAATTTTTTTTTCTTTAGAAAACAAATGCCTTTAATAGAGGCATCAGTTTCCAAACACTATTATGCATATTTGTAACTGAACTTTGTATTTGTTGTGAAAACCTCTAGTGTTGTGTGTTTCTGGCATCTTGTCACATGCTCATTGATAGATTTTCCAAAGTTCTTTGGGAGATATGGGCTCAACTTTGAACTTTTGAGGCCTTCAACTTCATTCACCTCTAATATAGAGTGTTTAAAAGCAAGAAACCGATTGTTAGGGGAAATCATCATTATGTATCATCAGCTCAATGAGGCCATCAAGAAAATTGTGAACAGAAAGAAATGTTAATAAATTTCAACCAGCTAAAATCAGACTAGTGAGTTAAAAACTGTCAACCAGTTATTTTCTTTCACAGCAAAATTGTCTTACAGCCAATTAATTATGATGCAATGTCTGTGGGCTTCCCTGGTAACACAGACGGTAAAGAATCAGCCTGCAGTGCAGGAGACCCAGGTTCGATCCCTGGGTCAGGAAGATCCCCTGGAGAAGGGAATGGCAACACACTCCAGTATTCTTTCCTAGGATATCCTATGGACAGAGGAGACTGGTGAGCTACAGTCCATGGGGTCACAAAGAGTTGGACGTGACTAAGCGATTAACATTTTCACATTCTTTTAATGTAGCAAAGTTGTGCATAGTAAAGTCAACTTAATACATTTCCTACAATCACATAATTTATGTGCAATCACGTAAATTATCCCTCATTTTTTCTACTGTTTAATATAATGTCCATAAAGACATAATTCATGACCCTTGGCATATATACTGTGCCCTGTTATCCACTATACTCCCAAATCTGGTAGCTCTTATATGAACTAAATATTAGCAGTGCTTAAACTGTAATCATCATGAGCATTAAAATTATAGTCGGGATCGGTATAGAAAGCATACTAGGTATCTATTAATTTCTATCAGCATGGAAATACAGTGAAATATGAACTAGACCCTATTAGATAGTGCTCGAATGTGTAAGTTTTAAGAATTCTTCAATCTTCCAAGAATCAGCAGTTCCTAAAGGTCAGTTCTGACAAAAGATAAGATATATTTAGATCAAGTTATGGATCTAGTAAGATACTCTGTATACTTTAATCCCTTTATACATTCAGAGCCTGCAAGCAGGCAGAGCTGGATTTACTCAAGTTTCACTTTACGCTTTGCTTTCCCACTCAGTAGCATTAAGGTGAAACTCCCAAAAGATAACAACAAGCTAAGATGAGCTCATCTAAATGCAACTCAGTCATTCAGGTTTAGATAATAGCTACTGCCAAAATAATGTATGGTTTTCAACATTTGTTAGCATTGGTAACAAACCAAGCAACTGTATTAAGTCATGAGCTGACACAAGAGCAAAGTAATTTGCACGGGCTGAAAAAGAAGAGTCACAAAGAACTTTAATAATGTAAATTGTATTTGAACTTTGCCATCACCCTAGTTTACGGAAGTTAATTCTTATCCTCAGTTTCCAAAGACAAAGATTAATTGACCCTCCTTATCTGAGTGCACTTTGATTAGAAATGTTCTTTTCTCACCTATATCTTCCATTATAGAGGGTGGTTGCTCAATAAAAAGATGTGACCTGAACCAAGGTTTCCATTTTTCAGAACTGCAATATGTAGCTACAGATTACTGCTTTTGTAAAGCTATTATTTTTACTGTCAACATACATGGTGCCCTAAGATCCACTAGGTGCAATAAATTGAAGCAAGAAAAGACAACATTTGACCAAATGTCCTCCTCCCCCAAAATATCTACTTTAGTGATTGAAAAATAAATAAATAACTTCTGTAATTAGACATTAAAAAAGCCTGGAGAACAGGAGTTAACCCTAACTGTACCTCCAAGAAATGTGTCATTGGGTAAGACCAGGAGGGTAACCAGATATTTAAATTCTAAAAACCAGAAAATGAGGTGTTCTTCCATTATGCAATCATTATGACACAAAAGTACCAAAAAAAAAAAAAAAAAAAAACCAACTGTCTGAAAATGTAAAGACAAACAGAAGATTCCACATTCAAAAAAAGCAATGGGTTTATTTATGAAAGTTAGCTAACCATGTCATTTGCCTGTGTGAAAGATTCATTTAAATTGTAATTCCCTTTGGAACATAGATGGAAGCTAGAATTCAGCCAGCACTAAAATATTGGCTTGCATTGCCATTTATAAATAAGACTGTGAATTTCTGGTTTTATTTCTTATTGAGAAATTATCAAATCTCTTAAACTATATTGCCAAAAAGAATGATCAACTTGTACAAAATACTTAGTCACTGAAAATCTATCTGAAAGTCTTATCTTGAGCTTATCTTGGTCCTTACTTGTTTTTAAGACCACTCAATATGATGAGCCAACAATATATTTTTACTTCGTGGGATATTAAAGGCTCAAGAAATGCTGTATGATGTCTACTTGTATGTCATTTAGACCCTTTCAATATTGTAAAGGAAAAAAAAAATCCGGAATAATTCTACCTGTTGGTCGACACACAAGTGTAGAAGGATTGAATTGATTCTCTTTCAAAAACAGATACGTTGAAGACCTAATCCCCAGTATGACCTTATTGGAAAATAAAGTTGATATAAATATATAAATGCAATTAGTTAAGATGAGCTCATACTCGAGTAGAGTGGGCTCTTAGTCTAACGTGGCTGGTGTCTGCATAAAAATATTGTTGTGTGAAGATACAAAGAGTTAGGGAGAAATAGCAAGTGTTGGTGGAGGTAGAGATAACAGTTATGCAACTACAAGCCAAGGAGTTCCAGGAATTATTGGTAATACCAGGAACTAAGACAAAGACATGGAATAAATTCTTCCCTATAGCCTTCCACAGAGCATGGTCCCACCAAAAACTTGATTTTTGGACTTTTAGTCTCCAAAACAGAAGCAAAAAAATGTGATTTTTTTTTAAAGCCACTCAGTCTGTGGTACTTTGTTACAGCAGCACCAGGAAATTAATACAAGTAAGATAAAATAAAACCGTGCTTAATATAAAGACATTCAAGCCTAGAGTTTCTTCACCTCCCTCTTTTCCCTTTAACTATATCCCTGAAATTTTCCTGCATATTTGGAATAAAGTGTTGCTGACTTCCCAGAGTCAACCAAATAATATAAGAGCCAAGCCAGGTTTTGAGGCTGCAGAAAATGTGTGATTTTCCTTACTCTAAAACATGAAACGTAAGCCCCAAACACAAAATTTGAAAGAAAGCTTTAAACATTACCTGGACATTTCAAGTTAATTGGTTAATGATAGCCAGGATAATGTCTCTAAAGGCTACAAACCAAGCTGAGTAGAATAGAAGGACTGAGGAACTAACTCAGGTTATAGAAGGTACGATTTTTAAAGGCTATGTATGACACAGGTATAGTTCAGCCAAACGACTGAACCACATAAACTCTTAATATCAAATGTATTGAACACTGTTATTTTATGTGACCTCATATCTAAAAGCAGTCTATCACAAGGTAGTTGGATAAAGAGACAGACTATAGCACGGGATGCAATGTGAAAATGAAGTCATACAAATTGGGCTAACACAAAAAGAGAGACTAGAAAATGTTTTCACTTGTTCTTCCCTATCTTGTTGATCAGCAGAATTAACTAGGAACACAATGTAATTCTAAATGCTACTGCTAGCTTTTCACACTGTTCATGGAGTTCATATATATTGTCACCCTGCTTATTTAGCATATGCAGAGTCCATCAGGTGAAATGCTCAGCTGGATGAATCACAAGCTGGAATCAAGATTTCTGGGATAAATATCAGCAACTTCAGACATGCAGGTGATATCACTAGGATGGCAGAAAGTGAAGAGGAGCTAAAGAGTTTCCTGATGAGGGTAAAAGAGGAGAGTGAAAAATTGGCTTAAAACTCAGCATTCAAAAATCTAACATGGGGCATCCAGTCTCATCACATCAAGGCAAATACAAATGGAAACAGTGACAGAATTTATTTTCTTGGGCTGCAAAATCACTGTAGATGATGATTACAGCCTTGAATTAAAAGATGCTTGCTCCTTGGAAGGGAAATAAGACAAACGTAAGCAGCAGCATATTAAAAAGTAGAGTTCACTTTGCTGACAAGTCTGTATAGTCAAAGCTATGTTTTTTCCAGTAGTCATGTACGGATGTGAGAGTTGGACCCTAAAGAAGGCTGAGTGCCAAAGAATTTATGCTTTCAAATTGTGGTGCTGGAAAAGACTCTTGAGATCCCCTTGGTCTGCAGGCATATCAAGCCAAACAATCTTAAAGGAAATCAACCCTGAATATTCATTGGAAAGACTGGTGATGAAGCTGAAGCTCCAAAACTTTGGTCACCTGATTCAAACAGCTGACACATTGGAAAAGATCCTGATGCTAGGAAAGGTTGAAGGCAAAAGCTGAAGGGAGCAAGAGAGGATAAGATGGTTAGACAGCATTATCGACTCAATGGACATGAGTCTGTGCAAACTCCAGGAGACAGTGAAGGACAGGGAAACCTGGTGTGCTGCCGTCCATGAGGTTACAAAGAGTAAGACATGACTTAACGACTGAACAACAACTGCTGGCTAATTTTTTTATTATTTTTTGTTTCTCAATCTGTCCTTGACTAACATTGAAAATGTTCTAATCTAATATAAGCCTATAGAAAATCATTAGCAAATTCAGGTGGCAGAACATAATCCAGTTAACTTAGGAAACTGAGGTAGCATTCACTACATAGGAATTAATATTACATTTCAATCTGTTTTTCATCATTTATGTACTACCAACCAGTCTTGATCTTGCTAAGCATGGATTCTCATCAGGGTAAGAATGTCTGAAATTCCAAATACCAAGTTGGTTTATTAGCATGATACTCTTCATACTGTGCCTACCATATATCCATTCCTTCTATATTTTCCTGTTTCTCAATTTCCCTAACTCTACTGTTCGTGATATAGTTTGTGTTAACTTCACACCTGTGTTTCTTAAACTCCTACTAAAACATGAGATAACATAAATAAACTTTTGTGATGAATCTGTGCCAAATACCTTGCTTGGTACTTGGTGAAGTATTATTCTCAAATCTTGACAAATGTAAAGACTTTTTCTTCTCTCTATTTTTATAGTTATCTCTGTCCTCCAGAGTTTTCTTTACTTTTCTGTTTGGGAATGTTTTGATGCCCTTATTGCTTCCAACACTTATTTCATCTGCATGATAGCTCTGTTATTTTCCATCTTGCCTCTGTCATTTTGCCTTAGTCAGGAGTCTCAGTCAAAGTAGTCTTTCATTGTAATTTGTGAATAATTGCTTAGGGAAAGTCTTAGAGTCTAATTAAATTTGACATTAATTGCTTTCTAACTTTTTAAGCAGCAATAAATAAAAGTGAGCATCTCATGGACTATTGGAGGTTTCTGATGATGAAAAATGATTCAAAACACCAAGAATCACATTGTGATCTTTTCTCTGACAGAGTATGACACCATGTAGTGTAATATAAATACAATGAAACACAAAAACAGAACAAAATACAAAATATTGGGCAATAATGGTCATAAAATGAAAAACCCTAAGTAAATGCAAAGAAAAACTCTCTTCAATTAATCATTCAATAAACATATATAAACCAAACAAACAAAACTACTATAAACCAAGCACTTTCCTTAGTGTTGTAAATTTTAACATATTTGTATAAACTTTGACTTTGCAGAATCTACTGTGTGACAAAACTTGATCTATATCAAACAACAATACATTCTATTAAAATTATACTTATGAGTGTACTGAGTATAAAAACATTAAATTTTCAGAAAATAAAAAATATCATGTGGACAAGAATGTATTAGAGTTAAGTGGTTGTATGAGCTCTCCCACAAATGACAATTATAAAAACAGAATGTATTATTACAAAAAAAAAAAAAAAAAAAAAACTGTGTAAAGTCACCAGAAAACATCCAAGGAAAGACAGAAGCTCAAGGAAAGATTATTTTGGAAAAATTGCAAGCAGTAGGAGTGAACATTGTTAGTCTGTGGCTTTCTGGTTATGATGGTGTGTTCAGATGTTCAGTCATGTCCAACTCTTTGGGACCCCATGGATTGTATCCTGCTGGGCTCCTCTGTCCATGGATTCTCCAAGCGGGTGGCCATTCCTTTCTCCAGGAGATCTTCCCTGACCCAGGGGTTGAACACGCATCTCTTGAGTTTCCTACATTGGCAGGTAGATTCTTTATCATTATTATGACTTAGGAAGCCCAACATGATAGTAGAAAATAACAAAAGCTGCAAGTTACTGATGTAAGATAAATTTGGCATGAAACCAAATATCTTAACATCAGTTCAGTCACTCAGTCATGTCTGACTCTTTGCGACCCCATGAATCGCAGCACACCAGGCCTCCCTGTACACCATCAACCCCCGGAGTTCACTCAGATTCACATCCATCGAGTCAGTGATGCCATACAGACATATCATCCTCTATTGTCCCCTTCTCCTCCTGCCCTCAATCCCTCCCAGCATCAAACTCTTTTCCAATGAGTCAACTCTTCGCATGAGGCGGTCAAAGTACTGGAGCTTCAGCTTTAGCATCATTCCTTTCAAACAAATTCCAGGGTTGATCTCCTTCACAATGGACTGGTTGGATCTCCTTGCAGGCCAAGGGACTCTCAGGAGTCTTCTCCAACATCACAGTTCAAAAGCATCAATTCTTTGGTGCTCAGCCTTCTTCACAGTCCAACTCTCACATCCATACATGACTACTGGAAAAACCATAGCCTTGACAAGACGGACCTTAGTTGGCAAAGTAATGTCTCTGCTTTTGAATATGCTGTAAATGTTGGTCATAACATTTCTTCCAAGGAGAAAGCGTTTTTCAATTTCATGGCTGCAATTACCATCTGTAGTGATTTTGGAGACCAAAAAATACAGTTTGACACTGTTTCCCCATCTATTTCCCATGAAGTGATGGGACCAGATGCCATGAGCTTCGTCTTCTGAATGTTGAGCTTTAAGCCAACTTTTTCATGCTCCTCTTTCACTTTCATCAAGAGCCTTTTTAGTTCCTTTACACTTTCTGTCATAAGTGTGGTGTCATCTGCATATCTGAGGTGATTGATATTTCTCCCAGCAATCTTGATTCCAGCTTGTGTTTCTTCCAGTTCAGTGTTTCTCATGATGTACTCTGCATATGTTAAACAAGCAGGGTGACAATATACAGCCTTGACGTACTCCTTTTCCTATTTGAACCTGTCTGTTGTTCCATGTCCAATTCTAACTGTTGCTTCCAGACCTGCATACAGATTTCTCAAGAAGCAGGTCAGGAAGTCTGGTATTCCCATCTCTCTCAGAATTTTCCACAGTTTATTGTGATCCACACAGTCAAAGGATTTGGCACAGTCAATAAAGCAGAAATAGATGTTCTTCTGGAACTCTATTGCTTTTTCCATGATCCAGCGGATGTTGGCAATTTCATCCCTGGTTCCTCTGCCTTTTCTAAAACCAGCTTGAACATCTGGAAGTTCACGGTTCAGATATTGCTAAAGCCTGGCTTGGAGAATTTTGAGCGTTATTTTGCTAGCATGTGAGATGAGTGCAATTGTGTAGTAGTTTGAGCATTCTTTGGCATTGCCTTTCTTTGGGATTGGAATGAATACTGACCTTTTCCAGTCCTGTGGCCACTGCTGAGTTTTCCAAATTTGCTGGCATATTGAGCGCAGCACTTACACAGTATCATCTTTCAGGATTTGAAACAGCGCCACTGGAATTCCATCACCTCCACTAGCTTTGTTCACATTCCAGGATGTCTGGCTCTAGATGAGTGATCACACCATCGTGATTATCTTGCTTGTGAATATCTTTTTTGTACAGTTCTTCTGTGCATTCTTGCCACCCCTTTAATATCTTCTGCTTCTGTTAGGTCCATACCATTTCTGTCCTTTATTGAGCCCATCTTTGCATGAAATGTTCCCTTAGTATCTCTAATTTTCCTGAAGAGATCTCTAGTCTTTCCCATTCTGTTGTTTTTCTCTGTTTCTTTGCATTGATCACTGAAGAAGGCTTCCTTATCTCTTCTTGCTATTCTTTGGAACTCTGCATTCAGATACTTAAATCTTTCCTTTTCTCCTTTGCTTTTCGCTTCACTTCTTTTCACAGCTATTTGTAAGCCTTCCCAGACAGCCATTTTGTTTTTTGCATTTCTTTTCCATGGGGATGGTCTTGATCCCTGTCTCCTGTACAATGTCACGAACCTCATTCCATAGTTCATCAGGCACTCTATCTATCAGATCTAGGCCCTTAAATCTATTTCTCACTTCCACTGTATAATCATAAGGGATTTGACTTAGGTCATACCTGAATGGTCTAGTGGTTTTCCCTACTTTCTTCAATGTAAGTCTGAATTTGGTAATAAGGATTTCATGATCTGAGGCACAGTCAGCTCCTGGTCTTGTTTTTGTTGACAGTATAGAGCTTCTCCATCTTTGGCTGCAAAGAATATAATTAATCTGATTTCAGTGTTGACCATCTGGTGATGTCCATGTGTAGAGTCTTCTCTTGTATTGTTGGAAGGGGGTGTTTGCTATGACCAGTGCATTTTCTTCACAAAATTCTATTAGTCTTTAGCCTACTTCATTCCACATTCCAAGGCCAAATTTGCCTGTTTCTCCAGGTGTTTGTTGACTTCCTACTTTTGCATTCCAGTCCCCTATAATGAAAAGGACATCTTTTTTGGGTGTTAGTTCTAAAAGGTCTTTTAATTCTTCATAGAACCGTTCAAATTTCAGCTTCTTCAGCGTTACTGGTTGGGGCATAGACTTGGCTTACCATGATATTGAATGGTTTGCCTTGGAGACGAACAGAGATCATTCTGTGATTTTTGAAATTGCATCCAAGTACTGCATTTCGGACTCTTTTTTTGACCATAATGGCTACTTCATTTCTTCCGAGGGATTCCTGCTTGCAGTATTATATATAATGGTCATCTGAGTTAAATTCACCCATTCCAGTCCATTTTAGTTCGCTGATTCCTAGAATGTCCACGTTCACTCTTGCCATCTCTTGTTTGACCACTTCCAATTTGCCTTGATTCATGGAACTGACATTCCAGGTTCCTATGCAATATTGGTCTTTTCAGCATCAGACCTTGCTTCTATCACCAGTCACATCCACAGCTGGGTATTTTTTTTGCTTTGCCTCCATCCCTTTTTTCTTTCTGGAGTTATTTCTCTTCTGATCTCCAGTAGCATACTGGGCACCTACTGACCTGGGGAGTTCCTCTTTCAGTATCCTATCATTTTGCCTTTTCATACTGTTCATGGGGTTCTCAAGACAAGAATACTGAAGTGGTTTGCCATTCCCTTCTCCAGTGGACCACATTCTGTCAGACCTCTCCACCATGACCTGCCCGTCTTGGGTGTCCCCATGAGCATGGCTTAGTTTCATTGAGTTAGACAAGGTTGTGGTCCTTGTGTGATTAGATTGACTAGTTTTCTGTGAGTATGTTTTCAGTGTATCTACCCTCTGATGCCCTCTTGAAACACCTACCATCTTACTTGGGTTTCTCTTACCTTAGGCGTGGGGTATCTCTTCACGGCTGCTCCAGCATAGCACACCTGTTGTTCCTTACCTTGGATGAGGGGTATCTCCTCACTGCCACCCTTCCTGACCTGCAATGTGGGATGGCTCCTCTAGGCCCTATTGTGCCCACGCAGCCACCACTCCTTGTTCTGTTTAAATCTAAGAATGGCAGCTAAATTATGTCGACAAGAGGGAGCCCAAGAGGCCTAGTGGTTTCACCTCCTAATTTTGTCAGGTAAATATAGGTATTACCTCCTAATTTTTACAGATGAAAGAGGGTGTAAATAAAAATTGATAAAAACTGTGAGTTTCCTGCTTTTTTAACTGAGTGCATTTCCCAAGCTTACACAATTTGGATAGCAAAATGCTGACTACTCACATATGAGACATGTCAGAAATTAGACATAAAATGGCAGAACAACTGGAAATATGGAAGTCTTAGAAGTATACAGTCAAAAAGAAAGCTCCCAAATATGAGTAAAATAGCTGAGTTTCAATCCTTGGCTAACCAGCAAATTATGCAGGCATAAGAGAAGAGAGTCAGTTAAAAAATAGTAGCCATAAGAATTCTTAAACACAAATTTATTAGAAACTACTTAGCATAGGGAACAGAAAGTTTGTAGTAATTTAAGTCTAGGCAAGTTCATGATCTACTGGAACAAGGGTACAAAGAAAGAATCATGAGATAGAATACAGAGTTGCTGCAAGATATTGCCTAAAATGCAGTTTTAACATCTAGGGCAAATATCCTCAGATATTTCTGTTAACTAATTTGATTCTCAGAATAACCTACAAGGTCAGTGCTATCATCATTATCCATATTTTTCACATGTGGAAGTGGAAATTTCACACAGCTTTTTTTTTCCCCCTGGAAATTGCTAGTAAAGTCTATACTAAGGAGAATTCTAAAACGTGCAACTATAATGAATGACGATTTGCTTGAAGCAAAATCATGTAAATTTTATTTGCCAAATAATATAAGTTTTCATCACTCTAAAGCACATATTAACATTGGTAATATTTTTGTGATGTGAGAAAATAAAAAAACAGATGCATCTGTCTTTATATCATTAATATCTGTCTCCCTATACATCTATAGACCTATAATTTTAAATTACTTATTTTTGCTTCTAACTTTTCTATATCTTATAGTTAATATAATTTATAAAATAATATATATCATAAAATATATATTTTACTTTAAACTGTGGGATTTGTTCATATAAAAGATATTAAAAGTTTCTTATACATAATGTAATAGTTCTTATGCTGCTATTTTTTAAGTTTTGACTATTAAACTACATTAATTTATAAATGGTGTTACATCCTGTAAAATCAGAACACAAATAAAATGAACAATTTTCATATAGATTTCAAATGATAGATGATGATACTTACACTTAAGAATTAAAGCTCTTAAATTCCACTCTAAATAAGAATCATCAGTATTAATGCTGGAATTAAGCTCATCATCCTTATTCCAAAATTTTCTAATTCAGTAGATGAGGATGTGCCTTTTCAAGCATTTTTTTAAACAAATACTCACATGCACAGTATCTTAATTCATAGTAAATAACATCTATGTAACAGTCATTCTTTGATGGCTTAATTGTATTTATTTACAGCCTCTTGTTTAAGGCTGAAATGTAATTGTGGGTATTTTAGAGAACTATGTTAAAACATTAAATCTTCAAATCAAAGTCACCTGGGATATTGTTAAAATAATACAGACATGTTTACCAATTCCTGACAAGATGAGAAAGCAGCATGGCTGTTTGCCTTCCTACCTTTAGGGTTATCATGGGAGGGAGAGGGAACTTGATTGGATTCATGAGTAAACACACACTGTGAGAAACCCTGGGAAAGTCTAGTTTGGGTGGGAAATGACTGTTTACAATCAATGACAGTGCAATGGGTAGTAAACATAGATGAGGCCAAATTTAGGAAGATTTATAAGTTGTCCTGTGACATTGTGTTTCCTCTGCATTTTCAGTACACCATGAAAGCAGATTATCCACCCCTAGGTTCTTGGGAGGGTGTCAGGGAACGGCCATGTAAGATGACTTCAGGCAGTATTAGTTCTGGTCTCTCACTCTAACCAAATGTCTTTCTCCATTTGGTATACAGTCTAGCCAAAATAGGTGATAGACCCAGGAAATGTGTTTATCAAGGGAAATGACAAGATGTTTGAGGAGGGCCAACATTATTAAAGAGAGACAACAAATGGGAAAAAATCATCTATACCAAAAGTGACACCAGTTCTAAAAACATATAAGAATAAATAATTGGAATCACAAATTTTAATGCATCTGCACGAGGAATTATAGACCATTCAGGTGTTATTAAAATAATAGAGTACATGAATAACAAAATTAATAAAACACAACAAGCAATCTAACAATATTAGAATGTCTCTTCACCTTAAGGACCCCATCCACCATTTTATTTCTATTATTTTGATAAATTCTGGAATATTTTGGATAGGACACAATACTGATTTAAGAAAAAGTAAAGTTCATAAAATAATAAATATTAGAAAAATATCTATGATAAAATTTTATGTAAAATATTCAATAAGAAACATTTTTGATGGAGCAAATTTAAACCAATCCTTCTAAAAAGACATACACAAGACACACACTAATTTTGTTCAGCACAGCTGTACACAACCTGAGCAACATATTAAGATAAGGAACAGAATAGCAACGTATTAAGATAAGAAACAGAATAGGATGTGTAAAGAACAAAATGAAACAATGTCATTATTTACAAATAATATCATCATTGTAACACCATTACTGTATACTAAAGAAACAGATAAATCAGTTGACAGATGTTTGAAATAACAGAAGAGATTTCAGTAGACCAATGCAAAAAAAAAAATCCATAGCTTTCATATATCAACAATAACCAGTTACAAAACAGGGAAAGAAATCTGAAAATTATACATCTCTTTCTCTTTCAGTAGCTCAGTTTTGTCCTGCTATTTTGAAACCTCCTGGACTGTAGCCTGCCAGGCTTTCTCTCCATGGGATGTCTCAAGCAAGAATACTGGAGTGGGTTGCCATTTCATCCTCCAGAGGATCTTTCCCACTCAGGGATCGAACCTGAATCTCCTATGTTTCCTGCATTGGCAAGTGGATTCTTTACCATCTGAGTCATTGCAAAAAGTCACCTCCATAAACACCCCAAAACTATACATAGTAGGAATAAAAATGTGCAAATTATCTTGAAACTAAATTTGTATAGAAAATTAAAACAAAAATTAAAATACATTAAAAAATCTGATTATATAGAGTTGTATACCATCTTATTTAACTTATATGCAGAGTACATCATGAGAAATGCTGGACTGGAAGAAACACAAGCTGGAATCAAGATTTCCGGGAGAAATATCAATAACCTCAGATATGCAGATGACACCACCCTTGTGGCAGAAAGTGAAGAGGAGCTAAAAAGCCTCTTGATGAAAGTGAAAGAGGACAGCAAAAAAGTTGGCTTAAAGCTCAACATTCAGAAAACGAAGATCATGGCATCCGGTCCCATCACTTCATGGGAAATAGATGGGGAAACAGTGGAAACAGTGTCAGACTTTATTTTGGGGGGCTCCAAAATCACCGCAGATGGTAACTGCAGCCATGAAATTAAAAGACTCTTACTCCTTGGAAGAAAAGCTATGACCAACCTAGATAGCATATTCAAAGGCAGAGACATTACTTTGCAGACTAAGGTCCGTCTAGTCAAGGCTATGGCTTTTCCTGTGGTCTTGTATGGATGTGAGAGTTGGACTGTGAAGAAGACTGAGCACCTTCAATGAGAATTGATGCGTTTGAACTGTGATGTTGGAGAAGACTCTTGAGAGTCCCTTGGACTGCAAGGAGATCCAACCAGTCCATTCTGAAGGAGATCAACCCTGGGATTTCTTTGGAGGGAATGATGCTAAAGCTGAAACTCCAGTACTTTGGCCACCTCATGTGAAGAGTTGACTCATTGGAAAAGACTCTGATGCTGGGAGGGATTGGGGGCAGGAGGAGAAGGGGACGACCGAGGATGAGATGGCCGGATGGCATCACAGACTCGATGAGATGGTGATGGACAGGGAGGCCTGGCGTGCTGCGATTCATGGGGTCGCAAAAAGTCAGACACAACTGAATGACTGAACTGAACTGAACTGATACCACCTTATTGCATGCTAAAAATAACATTAAAAAAAGAGAAAAGATAATATTTAAACAAGATAAAGGTTGATAAATCTGAAAACTTTAATATCTGTAAATTTGAAAATTGACATTAAATACTTTGTTTCATAAAAGGTACTAGATCCAATTAACTAATGGTTAACTAACCAAGTAAATGTCTAAAAAGTATAAAATAAGCAAGGAAGTATATCTGAAAAATCATAGTGCACTCACTCCAGAGAAAGGACACAGGAGATGAAGAAGAAAACAAGAAAAAAGATGGGCAAACATTAGGAATGTGAAATTTAAAGAAGAGGAAGTGTTAATTACTAATCAATATAGACAAATGCGGTTCTTCCTCTAGAAAGAAATCCAAATTAATATGATAATAAAATGATTATATTTACAAGGTATGGAAATCACATATGGGCTTCGCAGGTGGTGCTAGTGGTAAAGAACCTGCCCCCCAGTGCAGGAGATGCAAGAGATGCAAGTTCAATCCCTACCCGCTCCACTATTCTTGCCTGGAGAATCTCATGGACAGAGGAGTCTGGCGATCTACAGTACCTGGGGTTGGGGCCACAAAGACTCAGACATGACTGAAGATACTTGGCAAGCACACACATAATTAAATTTAAAATATTACCTACACATATTCTTTTTTAGGATCCATCAATAACTAAATATAATGTGGAAAGAAGTATAATGCATATGCTACAATAATTTTCTATGGGGGATTTAAAGCATCAAAATTGGGGTGGGAGATAAGGGGAAACTGTAACTTTAAAAGGAGTTTTGTCTGGATGATTCATGATAGTAAGCCACGATCAGAGAAGAATGAAAGTGTCTCTTTGTTTTTTTAATTCCTGAGGTCCTTAAATAATAAAATAAAATTATAAATTAAAATATGAAGAATCAATTCCAGATCTACTTAAATAGAAGATCCAAGAATGGTGATCTACACTCTATATTTAACATACATCATCTAGCACATTTCTATACATCAAGAAAAGTAACTTGGAAAATAGAATTTTAAACTTACTTACAGAAGATAGTCATTTAATATTTTAAGTCAGGAAGTCTTTGGCATGTATATATAAAATATTAGAATTGATAAGTAAATTTAACAGTGTTACTGGATCAATTTCTACATATAAGAATCAACTATATTTCTGTATACTAGTAAGAATCAACTTGAAAATAAAATTTAAAATTAAAAAAAAGACATAGGATTAAGATTTGGAAAGATTTTAAACAGAGGAATTTAAAACTTCTGAATATGTCTTCTATTGAATTTTCTGAAACCTATAGAAGATACGTCCTTAGCACTAACCTGAATGAAAGAGCACTGATTTCAAGAATAAACAATTTATCTTCAGAAACTGTTAAGACTTTGACTTTCCTACGTTTCAGCTTCAATTCATTCTCTTAGTAGCATTTTAAAGCAATCAGTTATCTTGATATGTGTAGCAATATTAACTACTATGAACTGAGTGAGCAATGTCTCTGCCTCTCCATAATTACATTTCAGTTGTCTGGATTCTAGAAGCAAGAGTTCAGTTTCAAATAACTTAAATGAAATGTTTACTAGATAGATACATTTTGCTGTTGGGGTGTACATTTCTCGTTGTCCATGAGCAAAAAAAGAGAAGATTTATTCCATCTTGTAAATGATCTTAGGAAAAAGAATAGGAACTGGTAGATGCATAACAAAACTGACCAAAAATATTTGGTCAGTAAATTATTTCCTTAATAAAGGGAATAACCACTCCATAAAAACTTAATTCTAGCAATTTTGGTGTATTACTACTCATGGTATTTCTCAAAAATTCACAAAAATATTGATTTCCCACTCTGGGTAAGTCAGAACTGATTGGAAAATTTTAAAGTAATGAGAGAAATATACTCTGCAAGTACTCGCTGGCCAGACAAATAGGTTAAAAGATTCAAACTCATTGTGAGTTTGGATATAATATTGGCAAGACTGAGAATCCTGAAATAATGCCTTCTTTAAACTGCAAATAACCTGTCTCTCCCCATGCTACTTTTCCTCATCTATGCTAATTTATACTGAACCATTAATTCAAATACCTATTCCAAATTATGTAATATTCTGTAGTAAATGAAATTTTGAGGGGTCATTAAAAATATCTGATTCAATGTAGTAAACTGCTCTTTCTGAACATTTGGATAGGGGTTACAAAAAGAGATGTACAAGAGAGAAGACCAAGTACACTGTTATCATGAGTTGTTAGTGGTCAAATTCTCTGAGATTTCACAGTCTGATCTCTACTTATTTTCTTATACTTGTTAATAATAGGGCTGCTAAACCCAATACCAATAGAGTTTCCAGATGTATATTCCTTACTTTCAATGTTCAGACTTCAATTTTCATAACCTAGTCACTACTTTGTCAGTTTCTTCACAAGGATAATTTATAGCAGGAGTATCCATTGTTTTGAAGGAAAACATCTTGTCTTATCATAGAGTGTGTTTAACCCCCTTGTTTTAGCACAGTTCTCAGAGTCTGAGTTATTGAACCTTGAATATCATAAGATGTTGGACTCCAAAAATCCAACCTAGAACAGACTGTAAAAAAATGAGTCTTGTTCAGCTTTAGCCTTGATACTGGTATAACAAGACTTTATGTCTCCTAGGATAACTGTTTTTAAACTCCCTAATTGTAGGGACCCTCAACTGTAAATCCATGTTTTGGAATTTAAAATAATGAAGAACTTTAATGCTGCTAATTATGCACTCAATTTACATTACAAACTGAAGTCTTCTACTTTTAAAGTATATCCTTCCATATAGGGATTCCTAGGTGGTGCTAGTGATAAAGAGACTTAGACACAGGTTCAGTCCCTGGTTTGGGAACATCCCGAGGAGGAGAGTATGGCAACCCACTCCAGTATTTTTGCCTGGATAATCCCATGGACAGAGGAGCCTGTCAGGTTAGAGTCCATATAGTCACAAAGAGTCAGACCGACTGAAGTGACTTAGTATACATACAATCATGTTTTTGATTAATGAGTTGGTCAGTTTAGGCCAAGAAAATGGGAGTTATATTTGCATTACACTTCTATAACAGAAGGTCCTGCTATGGTGTTTCAGGTACTACTATGTTGGTTTTGTTCACATTATTGAATTGATATCTCCACTTTCCGTAAGGGGAACAATCATATCAACAAAGCTTCAGTTCAGTTCAGGTCGCTTAGTCATGTCTGACTCTTTATGACCCCATGAACTTCAGCACGCCAGGCCTCCCTGTCCATCACCAACTCCTGGGGTTCACTCAGATTCAAGCCCCTTGAGTCAGTGATGCCATCCAGCCATCTCATCCTCTGTCATCCCCTTCTCCATAAATGTGATTCTGAAAGAGATGGGAATACCAGACTACCAGACCTGCCTCTTGAGAAATCTGTATGCAGGTTAGGAAGCAACAGTTAGAACTGGACATGGGGGTGGGGCAGTCCTAAGATGGCAGAGGAATAGGAAGGGGAGACCACTTTCTCCCTCACAAATTCATCAAAAGAACATTTCAACGCTGAGTAAATTCCACAAAACAACTTCTGAATGCTGGCAGAGGACATCAGGCACCCAGAAAAGCAGATCATTGTCTTCAAAAACAGGTAGGAAAAAATATAAAAGACGAAAAGGAGACAAAGGAGGTAGAGAGGGAGCTCTGTCCCAGGAAGGGAATCTTAAGAAGAGAGGTTTCCAAACACCAGGAAACACTCTCACTGTCGAGTCCGTGGCGAGCCTTGGAAGCACAGAGGGCAACATAACAGGAAGGAAAAATAAATAAATAATTAAAACCAACAGATTATGAGCCCAACAGTAACTACCCCAGCGGAGAAGGAGCACAGATGCCTGCATCTGCCACTAGCAAGTGGGGGCTGGGCAAGGAGGCGTGGGAGGGGCGGGCTGCAGTGCTTTGTAAGATTCAGGCTCGAAGGCCCTGCACGTAACCAGAGCGAACTAACTTGGGCTAGCAAACCAGACTGTGGGATAGCTACCAGGTGAAAAGCTCGAACATAAGACACCACCAGGACTGCGCTCAGAACAAAGGATGGAACAGAAATAGCCAGCTGCAGACCATCCCCCTCTGGTGACAGGCAGCCAGAGCTGTAAGGGCTGGAAGTGGGCAAGCACAGCCCAAGAGAGACATTACCTACAAAAATACAAGCAGGATTCTTTGCTAACTAAGACTTCTGGGGGTTCTGGACAGTCATCAGCCACCAGAGAAGGGATGCCAGTGATACACCCAGAAAACTGAGCTGCAGAGATGGGAAAGGTGATAAGTCGCAGAGACTGTGCTCGCCAAACACCTGAGCTACTCAGACCTGGGAAGGGCACAAAATGAAGGCCCAACCAAATCTGTGCCTCTGAGGGTTACCTGAGGGCCAAGCCTGAGTGGCTTAGACCAGGGAAGTGCATGCAGCCTAGGGCTGGTCTCAGATGGTTCCCAGCAGAGCAACGTAGAGCCTGAGCAGTGTGCGCCGTGAGCAGGGACAGGCCCAGCGGGGCTGAGACACTGTAGGCAGATGCCAGTGCTACTTGTTTGCAGCATCCCTTCCTCTCCACAGCTGGACTGAACAAGTGAGACCTAAAAAAAAAAAAAAAAAAAAGTGTCCACCACCGCCCCCCTCGTGACAGGGCCAATATCAGACACTAAAAAGACCAACAAACAGAAGTTAAACAGAGGGAACGGCCTTGGAAGTGACCCCACACTGCCCACAACACCAGAGAAAGGGCCAGATATATCTTTCCTATTTTTACGATCATTCTTTTGTTGTTGTTGTTGATATTGTTGCATGATTGTTTTTTTCTTTTCTTTTTCCTCTTTTTTTTAAACTTTTTAAATTTTTAAGTCCTCTATTTCTCCTTTAATTTTTATTTTTATAACCTACTATTACTTTTCAAAAAAAAAAGACCCTATTTTTAAAGCAAACGCCGTATATACTCTTTTTTGTGGTAGCTGTTGTTTTTTAATAATTCTTGTGGCTTTGTTTTTTTTTTTTCTTTCTTCTCCATCTTCTTCTTTTTTTCTTTAATATTATATTTTTGAAAATCCAACAAATACTCTAGATTTTTAATCTTTGCTTTTTGGTATTCGTTGTCAACTTTGTACATTTAAAACCCCAATCTTCAGTACCCAATTTTGCCTGAGAGCGAGTTTACTGGCTTGACCACTCTCTCCTCTTTTGGACTCTCCTTTTTCTCCACCAGGTGGCCTCTGTCTCTTCCCTCCCCCTTCTCTTCTCTACCGAACTCTGAATCTCTGTGTGTTCCAGACGGTGGAGAACACTTAGGGAACTGGTTACTGGCTGGATCTGTCTCTCTCTTTTTCATTTCCCTCTTTTATCCTCCTGGCCACCTCTGTCTACTTCCTCCCTCTCCTCTTCCCAGCATAACTCTGTGAACACCTCTGAGCGGTCCAGACTGAGGAGTCCACATAAGGAAGTCACTACTGACTAGCTTGCTAACTCCTCTTTGGATCCCACCTCATCTCATTTCAGTCACCTCTAACTATCCCCTCCCTCTTCTCATCTCCATGTAACTCAGTGAACCTCTCTGGGTGTGCCTCAATGTGGAGAAACTTTTCATCTTTAACCTAGATGTTTTATCATCGGTGCTGTATAGATGGAGAAGTCTAGAGGCTACTGTAAAAATAAAACTGAATTTATTTTTCTGGAATTGAGCTGCATAAGTTGCTTGTATATTTTTGAGATTAGTTGTTTGTCAGTTGCTTCATTTGCTATTATTTTCTCCCATTCAGAAGGCTGTCTTTTCACCTTGCTTATATTTTCCATTGTTGTGCAGAAGCTTTTCATTTTAATTAGATCCAGTTTGTTTATTTTGGCTTTTATTTCCAGTATTCTGGGACGTGGATCATAGAGGATCCTGGTGTTATTTATGTCGGAGAGTATTTTGCCTATGTTCTCCACTAGGAGTTTTATAGATTCTGGTCCTACATTTAGATCTTTAATCCATTTTGAGTTTATCTTTGTGTGTGGTGTTAGAAAGTGATCTATTTTCATTCTTTTACAAGTGGTTGACCAGTTTTCCCAGCACCACTTGTTAAAGAGATTGTCTTTACTCCATTGAATATTCTTGCCTCCTTTGTCGAAGATAAGGTGCCCATACGTGTGTGGATTGATCTCTGGGCTTTCTATTTTGTTCGATTGATCTATATTTCTTTCTTTGTGCCAGTACCATACTGTCTTGAAGACTGTGGCTTTGTAGTAGAGCCTGAAGTCAGGCAGGTTGATTCCTCCAGTTCCATTCTTCTTTCTCAAGATTGCTTTGGCTATTCGAGGTGTTTTGTATTTCCATACAAATTGTGAAATTATTTGTTCTAGTTCTGTGAAAAATACCGCTGGTAGGTTGATAGGGATTGCATTGAATCTGTAGATTGCTTTGGGTAGTATAATCATGTTCACTACATTTATTCTTCCAATCTATGAGCATGGTATATTTCTCCATCTATTAGAGTCCTGTTTGATTTCTTTCACAGTGTTTTGTAATTTTCTATATATAGGTCTTTAGTTTCTTTAGGTAGATATATTCCTAAATATTTTATTCTTTTCATTGCAATGGTGAATGGAATTGTTCCCTTAATTTCTTTTTCTTCTTTCTCATTATTAGTGTATAGGAATGCAAGGGATTTCTGTGTGCTGAATTTATATCCTGCAATTTTACTATATTAATTGATTAGCTCTAGTACTTTTCTGGTAGAGTCTTTAGGGTTTTCTACATAGAGGATCATGTCATCTGTAAACAGTGAGAGTTTTACTTCTTGTTTTCCAATCTGGATTTCTTTTATTCTGTTTCTGCTCTGGTTGCTGTGGCCAAAATTTCCAGAACTATGTTGAATAGTAGTGGTGAAAATGGGCACTCTTGTCTTGTTCCTCACTTTAGGGGAAATGCTTTCAATTTTTCACCTTGAGGATAACGTTTGCTGTGGGTTTGTCATATATAGCTTTTATTATGTTCAGGTATGTTTCTTCTATTCCTGCTTTCTGGAGAGTTTTTATCATCAATGGATGTTGAATTTTGTCAAAGGCTTTCACTGTATCTATTGAGATAATCATATGGCTTTTATTTTTCAATTTGTTAATGTGGTGAATTACATTGATTGATTTGCGGATATTGAAGAATCCTTGCATCCCTGCGATAAAGCCCACTTGGTCATGGTGTATGATTTTTTTTTTAATGTGTTGTTGGATTCTGATTGCTAGAATTTTGTTGAGGATTTTTTAATCTATGTTCATCAGTGATATTGGGCTGTAGTTTTCTTTTATTGTGGCATCTTTGTCAGGTTTTGGTATTAGAGTGATGGCGGCCTCAAAGAATGAGTTGGGAAATTTACCTTCCTCTGCAATTTTCTGGAAGAATTTGAGTAGGATAGGTGTTAGCTCTTCTCTAAAGTTTTGGTAGAATTCAGCTGTGAAGCCGTCTGGACCTGGGCTTTTGTTTGCTGGAAGATTTCTGATTACAGTTTCAATTTCCATGCTTGTAATAGGTCTGTTAAGATTTTCTATTGCTTCCTGGTTCAGTTTTGGGAAGTTGTACTTTTCTAAGAATTTGTCCATTTCTTCCACGTTGTCCATTTTATTGGCATATAATTGCTGATAGTAGGCTCTTATGATCCTTTGCATTTCTGTATTGTCTGTTGTGATCTCTCCATTTTCATTTCTAATTTTATTGATTTGATTTTTCTCTCTTTGTTTCTGGATGAGTCTGGCTAATGGTTTGTCAATTCTATTTATCCTTTCAAAGAACCAGCTTTTGGCTTTGTTGATTTTTGCTATGGTCTCTTTTGTTTCTTTTGAATTTATTTCTGCCCTAATTTTTAAGATTTCTTTTCTTCTACTAACTCTGGGGTTCTCCACTTCTTCCTTTTCTAGTTGCTTTAGGTGTAAAGTTAGGTTATTTATTTGACTTTTTTGTTGTTCCTTGAGGTATGCCTGTATTGCTATGAACTTTCCTCTTAGCACTGCTTTTATAGTGTCCCACAGGTTTTGGGTTGCTGTGTTTTCATTTTCATTAGTTTCTATGCATATTTTGATTTCTTTTTTTATTTCTTCTGTGATTTGTTGATTATTCAGAAGTGTGTTGTTCAGTCTCCATATTTTTGAATTTTTAATAGTTTTTCTTCTGTAATTGAGATCTAATCTTAATGCATTATAGTCAGAAAAGATGCTTGGAATGATTTCGATTTTTTTGAATTTATCAGGGTTGTATTTATGGCCCAGGATGTGATCTATCCTGGAGAAGGTTCCATGCGCACTTGAGAAAAAGGTGAAATTCATTGTTTTGGGGTTAAAAGTCCTATAGATATCAGTTAGGTCTAACTGGTCTATTGTATCATTTAAAGTTTGTGTTTCTTTGTTAATTTTCTGTTTAGTTGATCTGTCCATAGGTGTGAGTGGGGTATTAAAGTCTCCCACTATTATTGTGTTACTATTAATTTCCCCTTTCATACTTGTTAGCATTTGTCTTACATATTGTGGTGATCCTATGTTGGGTGCATATATATTTATAATTGTTATATCTTCTTCTTGGATTGATCCTTTGATCATTATATAGTGGCCTTGTCTCTTTTCACAGCCTTTGTTTTAAAGTCTGTTTTATCGGATATGAGCATTGCCACTCCTGCTTTCTTTTGGTCTCTATTTGTGTGGAATGTCTTTTTCCAGCCCTTCACTTTCAGTCTGTATGTGTCCCTTGTTTTGAGGTGGGTCTCTTGTAAGCAGCATATAGAGGGGTCTTGTTTTCATATCCATTCAGCCAGTCTTTGCGTTTTGGTTGAGGCATTCAATCCATTTATGTTTAAGGTAATTATTGATAAGTATGATCCTGTTGACATTTATTTTACTGTTTTGGGTTCTTGTTTATATGCCCTTTTTGTGTTTCTTGTCTAGAGAATATCCTTTAGCATTTGTTGAAGAGCTGGTTTGGTGGTGCTGAATTCTCTCGGCTTTTGCTTGTCTGTAAAGCTTTTGATTTCTCCTTCTTATTTGAATGAGATCCTTGCTGGGTACAGTAATTTGGGTTGTAGGTTATTTTCTTTCATCACTTTAAGTATGTCTTGCCATTCCCTCCTGGCCTGAAGAGTTTCTATTGAAAGATCAGCTGTTATCCTTATGGGAATCCCCTTGTGTGTTATTTGTTGTTTTTCCCTTGCTGCTTTTAATATTTGTTCTTTGTGTTTGATCTTTGATAATTTGATTAATATGTGTCTTGGGGTGTTTCGCCTTGGGTTTATCCTATTTGGAACTCTCTAGGTTTCTTGGACTTGGGTGATTATTTCCTTCTCCATTTTAGGGAAGTTTTCAACTATTATCTCCTCAAGGATTTTCTCATGGTCTTTTTTTGTCTTCTTCTTCTGGGACTCCTATAATTCGAATGTTGGAGCATTTCATATTGTCCTGTAGGTCTCTGAGATTGTCCTCATTTCTTTTAATTCATTTTTATTTTTTCCTCTCTGATTCATTTATTTCTTCCATCTATCTTCTATTTCACTAATCCTGTCTTCTGCCTCCATCATTCTACTATTTGTTGCCTCCAGAGTGTTTCTGATCTCATTTATTGCATTATTAATTATATATTGACTCTTTTTTATTTCTTCTAGGTCCTTGTTAAACCTTTCTTGCATCTTCTCAATCCTTGTCTCCAGGCTATTTATCTGTGATTCCATTTTGATTTCAAGATTTTGCATCATTTTCAATATCAATATTCAAAATTCTTTCTCAGGTAGATTCCCTATCTCTTCCTCTTTTGCTTGGTTTGGTGGGCATTTCTCCTGTTCCTTTATCTGCTGAGTATTCCTCTGTCTCTTCATCTTTGTTATATTGCTGCATTGGGTGTGGCCTTTCTATATTCTGGGAATTTGTGGAGTTCTCTTTATTATGGAGCTTCCTCACTGTGGGCGGGTTTTATCAGTGGCTTGTTCAGGTTTCCTGATTAGGGAGGCTTGTGTTGGAGTTCTGGTGGGTGGAGCTGCATTTCTTCTCTCTGGAGTGCAATGGAGTGACCAGTAATGGGTTATGAGACGTCAATGGTTTTGGAGTAACTTTGAGCTGCCTGTATATTGAAGCTCAGGGGTGTGTTCCTGTGTTGCTGGAGAATTTGCGTGGTATGTCTTGCTCTGGAACTTGTTGGCCCTTGGGTGGTGCTTGGTTTCAGTGTAGGTATGGAGGCATTTGATGAGCTCCTATTGATTAATGTTCCCTGGATTCAGGAGTTTTCTAATGTTCTCGGGATTTGCACTTAAGCCTCCTGCTTCTGGTTTTCAGTTTTATTTTTACAGTAGCCTCTAGACTTCTCCATCTATACAGCACTGATGATAAAACATCTTGGTTAAAGATGAAAAGTTTCTCCACATTGAGGCACACTCAGAGAGGTTCACTGAGTTACATGGAGATGAGAAGAGGGAGGGGGTAGTTAGAGGTGACTGGAATGAGATGAGGTGGGATCAAAAGAGGAGAGAGCAAACTAGCCAGTAATCACTTCCTTATGTGTGCTCCACAGTCTGGACTGTTCAGAGGTATTCACGGAGTTATGCTGGGAAGAGGAGAGGGAGGAAGTAGACAGAGGTGGCCAGGAGGATAAAAGAGGGAAATGAAAAGGAGAGGGACAGATCCAGCCAGTAACCAGTTCCTTATGTGTTCTCCACCGTCTGGAACACCCAGAGATTCACAGAGTTGGATAAAGAAGAGAAGGGGGAGGGAAGAGACAGAGGCCACCTGGTGGAGAAAAAGGAGAGTCCAAAGGAGGAGAGAGTGGTCAAGCCAGTAATCTCGCTCTCAGGTAAAACTGGGTAGTGAAGTTTGAGTTTTTAAATGTACAAAATTGACAACAAAAACCAAAAAGCATAGATTAAAAATCTAGTGTAGAGGTTGGATTTTCAAAAATACAATATTAAAGAAAAGAAAAAGAAGGAAAAAAGAAAAAAAAAGCAAGAAAACAAACAAACAAACAAAAAAAAACCAAAGCCACAAGAATTATTAAAAAACACCACCAACAACCACACAAAGACTATATATTGTGTTTGCTTTAAAAAATAGAGTCTTTTTTTTTTTTTTTTTGGAAAGTAATAGTAGGTTATAGAAATAAAAATTAGAGGAGAAATAGAGGACTTAACATTTTAAAAAGTTTGGGGGGGGGAGAAGAAGAGAACGAAAAGAGAAAAAACAACCCAATAGCATCAACAAAAAACAAGAAACAAAAAAAAAAAAAAAAAGAAAGAAAGAAAAGGAATGATTGTAAAAATAGGAAAGATATATCTGGCCCTTTCTCTGGTGTTGCGAGCAGTGTGGGGTCACTTCCAAGGTGGTTCCCTCTGTTTAACTTCTGTTTGCTGGTCTCTTCAGTGTCTGATTTCTGTCCTGACACAGGGAGGGCAGTGGTGGACACTTGTTTTTTTTTTTTTTTTTTTTTGGTTAGGCTCACTTGTTCAGTCGCACTGTGGGGAGGGAGGGATGCTAGAAACAAATAACACTGTTGTGTGCACGCAGTGTCTCAGCCCCGCTGGGCCTGTCCCTGCTCCTGGTACACAAACCGCTCCAGCTCTACGATGCTCAGCTGGGAACCATCTGAGGCTGGCCCTAGGCTGCGTGTACCTCCTTGGTCTAAGCTGCTCAGGTTTGGTGCTCAGGTAGCCCTCAGAGGCGCAGATTCGATTGGACCTGCGTTTTGTGCCCTTCCCAGGACTGAGTAGCTCAGGAGTTTGGCGAACGCAGTCGCTGCGACTTATCGCCCTTCCCGTCTCTGCTGCTCAGCTTTCTGGGTGGACTGCTGGCGCACCTCGTGAGGCAGATGGTGACTGTCCAGCACCCCCAGAAGTCTTAGCAAAGAAGCCTGCTTGCAGTTTGGTAGGTAAAGTCTCTCCAGGGCTGTGATTGCCCCTTTCCAGCCCTTACGGCTCTGGCTGCCTGTCCCCGGCGGGGGATGGTCTGCAGCTGGCTATTTCCGTTCCTTCCTTTGTTCTGTGCGCAGTCCTGATGGAGTCTTATGTTCGAGCTTTTCGCATGGTAGCTATCCCACAGTCTGGTTCGCTAGCCCAAGTTAGCTCATTCTGGTTACGCGTGGGGCGTTCCTGCCCAGTTCTTACAAAGCACTGCAGCCTGCGCCTCCGGCGCCTCCCTGCCCTGCCCCCACTTGTTAGTTTGCAGGCATCTGTGCTGCTTTTCTGCTGGGGGAGTTACTGTCGGGCTTGTAATCTGTTTTTGAAGACTGTGATCTCCTTTTCTGGGTGCCTGATATCCTCTGCCAGTATTCAAAAGTTGTTTTGTGGAGTTTTCTCAGCGTTGAAATGTTCTTTTGAGGAATTTGTGAGGGAGAAAGTGGTCTCCCCGTCCTATTCCTCTGCCATCTTAGGACCGCCTCTTTCTCTTGTATTTTAACTTGAATTTTAAAGTGGCTTCTCAAGATTTGTGAAAGTTAATTTATCTCATTTTCGCTGTGAAATATTTCTGTTTTATCCTTGACTATTTTTGAATCCAGCTTGGAGTCCGTAGAATAGTAGTCTTTTATAAAAGTCAGTCTTTCTGCATAATGTCTAACAGCAAGATTTATCCCTGAGGAAGGATGTAAATTCATTGCAAATGATACTTTAATGGAGCCTAGCTTTTTTGTCATGCAAAGAGGTCCAAATGAATGTGGCAGCCAGCAGCAATTCCTATGGGAAGCAGTGCAACATGAAGCAAGTGATGTCAGAAATAAGTAAATAAATACCTCAAGCTGTCCCATCCTAACAATTTAATCCCATCAAAGAAGTGCAGAACATGATTTACATGTTGTTGATAATCTTTTTAAAGAACAAGTCCATGTGCTATGGCTTGTTTGCATTTGTATAATAGATCTGATGATAGGTATTTTATTCACAATGTGCTGGAGAAATTATTAGCTCCCACAAAGCTCCAATACATTCATAAGTGAATAAACATTCATTTATGTTAGAGAAATGACCTGCTTTCATTGCCATAAGTTATGTTAACTTGTTGAGTATACATTTTAAAGTGCTGCATGTTATCTTTTTATACATATATTTTCCTACACATTTGATCACACATTTTAGTAGAAACATTTGTGACTGAATGAACTGAAAAGGAGAGGGAGCACAAAGATATGGTGAAAATATAGCTACTTTACAGAGAAAGTGAAAGTTGTTTTATCCTGACCTACTCTTTGCCACCCCATGGACTGTAGCCTGCAGGCTCCTCTATTCATGGAATTTTCCAGGCAAGAATATTGAAGTGGGTAGCCACTCCATTCTCCAGCGTATCTTTCCAACTGAGGGATCAAATCCAGATCTTGTGCACTGCAGACAGATTTTTAACCAACTGAGCTACCAGGGACTTTACAGGGAATTCTTTAAAATTAAGCAATTTTGGCAAATTCCCTAGTGGTTATGTTACCTTGAGCTTCCTACAAATAGCCCAGTTTTGATCCTTGGTTGGGGAACTAAAATCCCACAAGCTGTGTGATGCAACCAAAACAAACAAACAGAAAAGTGTAAAATTAAACACATTTTAACCTTTCTAAATAAAAATGAGTAGTGAGTTTGATGTAGTAACTTAAAAGACGATTATTTGAAATTATTCTGAAATAACCAACAAATATACAAGTCTACTTAATCTAATGTTGAATTAGTAAGGGAATGTTGTGCTGTGAGAATTTCCACTGGCAATAGTGTAGAGAAAAATTTATGGCTTTATAAAAGTTTTATATCAGATTCCAATGTCTTTTAGAAAGTAAGAAAAGTTCAGCTACCCATGGATCCATGAAATACCTGACTGGGGTTAACATTATCTTTAGGAGAGAAGCAATTTCTGAGAAGTGACTGTTGTAAACTTAATAAGAGTACGAATAGTTGCAGTAGGAGGTAACAGAGATTTTATATTGGAATTAACCTTTTCTCTAGATGTCTCACTATAGAGACTATCTGTGCTGTTCATCAGTTTTATTTCTATTTTATACATAGCTCAAAAAGAAAAACAAATGAAACAGATATATGTAATTTAAAGGTTAATTATAATGTGAAAGTCTGTGAACTATATGACTCAGGTTAAGAAATGGGACACTGTTAACCTCTTAGAAGCCTCTTATGAGAACTTCACTTTCTCTACATTAACCAATATTATGATGTTTGTGATAACCAGCTTTAATTCTTTAGAATAATTTACTCCCATCATACATTCATTAGTAATCTAGTTTAGATTTTTTTAAACTTTTTAAGTTATATTGGAGTTCAGCTAATTAACAGTGTTGTGACATTTCAGGTGGACAGCAAAGAGACTCAGCCATATATATGTGTGTACGACAAGCTATGACAAACCTAGATAGCGTATTAAAAAGCAAAGACATCACTTTGATGACAAAGGTCTGTGTAGTCAAAAGCTATGATTTTTTCCAGTAGTCATGTACAGATGTAAGAGGTGGAACATAAAAAAGGCTGAGTGTCAAAGAATGGATACTTTTGAATTGTGGTGCTAAAGAAGACTCTTGAGAGTTTCTTGGACAGCAAAGAGATCAAATCCGTCAATCCTAAAGGAAATCATCCCTGAATATTCATTGGAAGGACTGATGTGGAAGCTGACATTCCAATACTTTGGCCACCTGATGTGAAGAGTCAACGCATTGGAAAAGACCCAGATGCTGGGAAAGATTTCAGGCAAGAACAGAAGAGGATAAAAGAAGATGGGAGGGTTGGATGGCATCATCTACTCATATGACCTGAATTTGAGCAAACCCAGGGAGATAGTGAAGAGACAGGGAAGTCTGGTGTGCTGCAGTCCATAGAGCACAAAGAGTCTGTTGGACATAACTTAGCAACTGAACAACAACAACAACACATGTAGTCATTCTCCCCCAAATTTCCTCCTATCCAGGCTACCACAAAGAACAGAGTTCCATGCACTATACAATAGGTCCTTATTGGTTATCCATTTTAAATACAGCGGTGTGTACATGTCGATCTCAAACTCCCTAACTATCCCTTGGCCCATAAGTATCCCTCTGGCAACTGTAAGTTCCTTCTCTAAGTCATTGAGTCTGTACCTCTTTTTGTAAATAAGTTAATTTGTATCATTTCTTTTTATAGTCCACATATAAAAGTTGTCATATTATATTTCTCATTTTTGCCTTACTTCACTCAGAATAACATTTTCTAGATTTTTAAAAATATTTATCCGAGTTGTTGCATGCAACTGTGATTACTTCATTTCTATCACTGTATAGAATTCCATTTTATTACTGTACTAGAATTTATTTACTCATTTTGTATCATTTCCAGCTTTAGTAAACAACAATGAAATGTACAGGTATATGTGTGTGAATGTGTATTTTTGCAGGGGCAGGAGGGGGCCATTCAGAGTGAGTATGAATTTTGTATGGAGCAGTAGTCTTAAAAGTGTAGTCCATGGATTAATAATCTTACTCAGGGAGCTGTTCAAGGTTAACACTTGTGAGTTCTACCTCAAATGTCCATCTTCAGAAACCCTGAATTTGTGGTCGACCTATCTGGCTTCCCAGGTGGCACAGTGGTAAAGAATCCATCTGCAAACGCAGGAGACACAAGAGATGTGGTTTGATCCCTGGATGAGGAAGATACCCTAAAGTAGGAAATGGCAACCCACACCAGTATTCTTGCCTGGGGAATTTCATGGACGGAGAGTCTAGCTGGCTACAGTTCATGGGGTTGCAAAGAGTCAGAAATGACTAGGCTTGCATGCACTCACAATATATTTAAGTTTTCTTTATTAACCTGTCAATAGGCATTCTGACTGCGTCCATGTTCTGGTTATTGTAAACTGTGCTACAATGAACACTGGGATGAGTGCACTTTTTCAAATTATTGTTTCCTTCACATATATTCCCAGAGTGGGATTTCTGGATCATATAGTAGCTCTACTTTTAGTTTCTGTGAGGAAACTCCACAGTGTTTCCAGTTGCTGTTATTGTTGCTGTTCAGTTGCTAAGTCCTGTGAGACTGTTCATGACCCCGTGGACTGCAGCACACCAGGCTCCCCTGTCCCTCACAACCTCCCAGAGTTTGTTCAAATTCATGTCCATTGAGTCAATGACACCATCCAATCATTTCATCCTCTGTTATTCCCTTCTTCTCTTGCCTTCAATCTTTCCTCAGCATCAGGGTCTTTTCCAGTGAGGGAGCTCTTCCCATCAGCTGGCCAAAGTATTGAAGCTTCAGCTTCAGCATCAGACTTTCCAATGAATATTGAAGATTGATTTTATTTAATATTGATTGGTTTGATCTCCTTTCAGTCCAAGGGACACTCAAGAGTCTTCAGAAGCACCACAGTTTGAAAGCATCAATTATTTGGTGCTCACCTTCTTTAGGTTACACCTCTCACATCTGTTCATTACTACTGGAAAAATCATACCATTGACTATATGGACATTTATTAACAAAGTGATGTCTCTGCTTTTGAATACAGTGGCTTTATCAGTTTACATTCCCACCAACAGTGTAAGAGGATTCTGTTTTTGCTCGGCCCTTTCCAGGATTTATTTGTTGTAGACATTTTGATGATGGCTATTTTGATTGGTATGAGGTATCTCATTGTAGATTTGACTTACATTTATCTAATAACTAATAACATTGAGTGTCCTTTCAAGAACTTTTTGACCATCTATATGTCTCTTGAGAAATCTGTATGCAGGTCAGGAAGCAACAGTTAGAACTGGACATGGAACAACAGACTGGTTCAAATAGGAAAAGGAGTACGTCAAGGCTGTATATTGTCACCCTGCTTATTTAACTTCTGTGCAGAGTACATCATGAGAAACGCTGGACTGGAAGAAATACAAGCTGGAATCAAGATTTCCGGGAGAAATATCAATAACCTCAGATATGCAGATGACACCACCCTTATGGCAGAAAGTGAAGAGGAGCTAAAAAGCCTCTTGATGAAAGTGAAAGAGGAGAGTGAAAAAGTTGGCCTAAAGCTCAACATTCAGAAAACAAAGATCATGGCATCCGGTCCCATCACTTTATGAGAAATAGATGAGGAAACAGTGGAAACAGTGTCAGACTTTATTTTGGGGGGCTCCAAAATCACTGCAGATGGTGACTGCAGCCATGAAATTAAAAGATGCTTACTCCTTGGAAGAAAAGTTATGATCAACCTAGATAGCGTATGCAAAAGCAGAGACATTACTTTGCCAACTAAGGTTCATCTAGTCAAGGCTATGGTTTTTCCAGTGGTGATGTATGGATGTGAGAGTTGGACTGTGAAGAAGGCTGAGCACCGAAGAACTGATCCTTTTGAACTGTGGTGTTGGAGAAGACTCTTGAGAGTCCCTTGGACTGCAAGGTGATCCAACCAGTCCATTCTGAAGGAGATCAGCCCTAGGATTTCTTTGGAAGAATGATGCTAAAGCTGAAACTCCAGTACTTTGGCCACCTCATGCCAAGAGTTGACTCATTGGAAAAGACTCTGATGCTGGGAGGGATTGGGGACAGGAGGAGAACGGAAAGACAGAGGATGAGACGGCTGGATGGCATCATTGACTCGATGGACATGAGTCTGAGTGAACTCTGGGAGTTGGTGATGGACAGGGAGGCCTGGCGTGCTGCAATTCATGGGGTCGCAAAGAGTCGGACACGACTGAGCGACTGAACTGAACTGAACTGATATGTCTTCTTTGGAGAAATGTCTATTTAGGTCTTCTGAAAATTTTTTTGGATTCAGTTCAGTTCAGTACAGTCGCTCAGTTGTGTCTGACTCTTTTCGACCTCATGGACTACAGCATGCAGGCTTCCCAGTCCATCACCTACTTCCAGAGTTTACCCAAACTCATATCCATTGAGTCGGTGATCCCATCCAATCATCTCTTCCTCTGTCATCCTATGCCCCCCCCCTCTTTCAATCTTTCCCAGCATCAGAGTCTTTTCCAATGAGTCAGTTCTTCACATCAAGTGGCCAATGTATTGGAGTTTCAGCTTCAACATCAGTCCTTCCAATGAACACTCAGGACTGATATCCTTTAGGATGGATTGGTTGGATCTCCTTGTAGTCCAGGGGATTCTCAAGAGTCTTCTCCAACACTACAGTTCAAAAACATCAATTCTTTGGTGCTCAGTTTCCTTTACAGTCCAACTCTCACATCCATACATGATCACTAGAAAAACCATAGCTTTGACTAGATGGACATTTGTTGACAAAGTAATGTCTCTGCTTTTTAATATGCTGTCTAGGTTGGTCATAAGTTTTCTTCCAAGGAGCAAGTGTCTTTTAATTTCATGGCTGCAGTCGCCATCTGCAGTGATTTTGAAGCTACCCCAAATAATGTCTCTCATTGTCTCCATTGCTTCCCCATATATTTCCCATGAAGTGATGGGACTGGATGCCATGATCTTATTTTTTTGGATTGAGTTGTTGCAAATATTTTCTCCAGTTCCATGAGTTGTCTTTTTTTTATTTGTTTGTTTATGGTTTCCTTTGCTAGACAGAATTTTTTAAGCTTAAGTATGTCTCATTTGTTTATTTTTTTCCTTTTATTTTCATTACTCTAGGAAGTAGGTCCAAAAAGATATTGCTGTGATTTGTCAGATAATGTTCTGCCTTTCTTTCTTTTCCTCTAATAATTTTATAGTATCTGATCTTACATTTAGGTCTTTAATCCTCTGGAATTTATTTTTGTGTATGGAGTTTGAAAATATTATAATTTCAATTTTTACTCGTAGTTCTCTAGTTTTCCAAACATCAATTATTGAAGAGATAGTCTTTTCTCTATTGTATATTCTTGCCTCCTTTGTTTTAGATTAACTGACCATAAATGTATGGATTTATTTTTGGGCTTTCTGTACTTTCTATCAATCTATAAGTCTGTCTGTGTGCCAGTACCATACTGGTTTAATTTCTGGAACTTTATAGTATACTTTGATTTCAGCTATGTTTTTCCTTCTAGAGATTCCTTTGGCTATTTGGACTTTTTTGTGTTTACATACATGCTTTAAGACTTTTTGCTTTAGATCTGCAAAGAATTCCATTGGCAGTTTGATAGGGATTGTACTGAATCCGTAGATTGCCTTGTGTATTGTGATCATTTTGACAATATTGATTTTTCCAATCCAAGAACATGTTATACCTTTTCATCTCTTTGTGTCACATTTGATTAATTTCTTATAATTTTTGGAATACAAGTCTTTTACCTCCTTAGGTAGGTTTCTTGTTTGGTATTTTATTCTTTTTGATGCAATAGTAAATGGGATAGTTTCTTTAAATTCTCTTTATGATCTTTCATTGTTATTGTATAGAAATGCAAGAGATTTCTGTGTATTAATTTTGTATCTTGAAACTTTACCAAATTCACTTTTGAGCTGTGGTAACATCTTTCGTATTTTCTATGTATAATATTATGTCATCTGCAAAAAGTGACAATTTTCTTCTTTTCCGATTTGGACTTAATTTCTTTTTCTCCTCTGATTGCCATTGATAGAATTTTCAAAACCATACTGCATAAATCTGCTATAAACATCCATGGTCAGATCTTTGTAAGAACATACATTTTCAGCTCCATTGAGTACATACAAAGGAGTGAAATAAAATGGATAAAATAAACTGGATTAAAATGGCAGCAGTATGTTTAGCTTTCTAAGAAAACAAGGAACTGTCTTCCAAATTTGCTGTACCATTTTGCATTACTACCAGCAGTTCATGAGGGTTCCTTCAATTCCACATTCTCATTAGCATTTGGTATTTTGTGTTCTGAGTGACAATGATTGTAATAGGTGCATAGTAATATCTCATGCTTTCAACTTGCATTTTTCAAATGATATATGATATGGAGTAACTTCCCATGTGCTTATTTGCTATACATATTCTTTGCTGAAGCATCTGTTTAGATATTTTGCCCATTTTTCAATTGGGTTTTCTTATTGTTGAGATTTAAGAATTATAGGCATATTTTACATAAGCCTTTTTATCAGATAACATCTGTAAATCTATACCATTTCACAGGTAGTGCAGTTACCTTATAATAATAGTCTTTAGTTTCCCCCATCCATTGTATCATTGTTGACACTCATTTCCCTCATACATAATTTATAGTCATCTGATACATTGTTATTATTATTTTAAACACATTATTATCTGTTGGATCAATTGATAATTAGAAAATTCAAATTTTCATTTTACTTTCACTTATTCCTTCTTCAATGATGTTCTTTTTTTTTTTTTTAATGTAGATCCAAGTTTCTGACCTATATCATTTTCTTTCCCACTGAAAAACTTCTTTTAACATTCATGCAAAGCAGATCTACTGGTAACAAATCCCATTAATTTTGTTTGTCTGAGAAAGTCTATTTCTCCTTACTTTTGTAGGATGATTTTGAAGAATTCTGTGTTGTTGTTGTTGTTCCTGAGCACTAAATATTTCACTCATTTCTTTTTTGCTTGCACAGTTTATTGAGAGAAGTTAGTTATTCATATCTTTGCTCCTCTATACATAAGGCCCACCCCACCACCTCCTTTTCCCATTTTCAGATTTTTTTATCTTTGATTTTCTGTAGTTAGCATATGATAATCCTAAGTATAGTTTATTCAGCATTTATCCTGTGTAGTGTTTTCTTAACTTTTTGGATCTGTGGTTTTGTATGTAACATTAATTTTCAGAAATTCCTAAGTCACTACTTCCTCAAATGTTTCTTCTGTTCTGTTCTCTTCTCTTCTTCTGCTATTGCCATTACACATGTGATATGCTTTTCATAGTAATCCCACAGTTCTTGGATATTCTGTTCTTTTTTCTTTTCCATCTTTTTTTTTTTTCCTAATTGCATTTCAGTTTTAGAAGTTTCTACTGACAAACCCTTATTCTCAAAGATTCTTTCCTCAGCCATGTATGATCTCTTAATGAGCCTGTTAAACATTCTTTTTATTTTTGGTTATAAAGTAGTTTTTAAAATATCATTAATATATATTTTTCTTAGAATTCTCATTACCAATCTGCTCTTAAAGTTTGTCTATTTTTTTTCCATTAGGGTCCCTCACATATTAACCATAGTTTTTGTTTTGCTCTGACCGTCTGACATTTTCAAATGCTCTACTATATCTAAGTCTAGTTCTGATTCCTGTTTTCTCACTTCCAACCAATTTGTTTCCTTGCCTTTAAGTATGTCTTGTAATTTTGGCAGTGAAGGGTGGACATTCTGTTGTAGGTAAAATTAACTCAGGAAAACAGGCCTTTAATAATGTAGTGGTAAGGCATGTGAGAGAGGGACATTATTGTAATATGATTAGGTCTCAATCTATTAGTGAGCCTGTGTCCCAAGGCTATGAATTTCACAAGTGCATCTTGGTACTTGTCTCTTGCTTTGGGTGGGCAAGATGGTTGGATGTAGCTGGAGTTAGACAGTTCTCTTTCACCAAGTACATTAGAGTCTGGTAAATTTTAATAGGTTAAGCTCTGGTAAAGTAGTTTCTCTTGAGGGCAGGTCTTTTTAAGAACAGAATGCTCTGGCTATTACAAAATGGTAACTTTTTGCCCTCCTTCTGATAGAAGCCAGAATGAATTTTTCTCTTGGTATTCTCTGTAACAACCTGATAGAACACGAGGGTTTGCTCACAAAGTTGTGGGCTCTTCTCCAAGATTTTTACTCTCACACTGTCACACTGAGCCTCCAGCAATTCATCAGTTATAATTCAGATTTTGCTACATAAGCATTGCTTTCAGGGGAGATTTCAGGCTGTAGGTTTCTTCTCAGCCAAGCTGTGATTCTGTGTATCCCCCTGTCTCTTCAATTTTGGAGGCAATGATATGTCCTGTGACATCATTTCTCTGGTAGAGCTAAGATAAAGTGTTGAGTTTTCCATTTGTTCAGCTTTCTACTTGTTAGGAAAAGAGTGGTGGCTTCCAAGCTCTTTTTCGGGAGTCTGAAGGTATTTTGTATGTATTATTTTTGTGATTTGTTGATCATCTTGAATTTATGGATTGTTTTTCCAAACTCCAGAAAATTTTAAAAGTTCATTCAAAGCCATATGATCATCTCAGTAGATGCAGAGAAAGCCTTTGATGAAATTCAACATCCATTTATGATAAAAACTCTCCAGAAAGCAGGAATAGAAGGAAAAAACCTCAACATAATAAAAGTTATATATGACAAACCCACAGCAAACATTATCCTCAGTGGTGAAAAGTTGAAAGCATTTCCCCTAAAGTCAGGAACAAGACAAGGGTGCCCACTTTCACTATTACTATTCAACATAGTTTTGGAAGTTTTGGCCACAGCAATCAGAGCAGAAAAATGAGTAAAAGGAATACAAATTGGAAAAGAAGAAGTAAAACTCTCACTGTTTGCAGATGACATGATCCTCTACATAGAAAATCCTAAAGACTCCACCAGAAAATTAATAGAACTAATCAATGAATATAGTAAAGTTGCAGGATATAAAATCAACACACAGAAATTCCTTGCATTCCTATACACTAATAATGAGAAAATAGAGATATTAAGGAAACAATTCCATTCACCATTGCAACAAAAAGAATAAAATATTTAGGAATATATCTACCTAAAGAAACTAAAGACCTATATATAGAAAACTATAAAACACTGGTGAAAGAAATCAAAGAGGACACTAATAGATGGAGAAATATACCATGTTCATGGATCGGAAGAATCAATATAGTGAAAATGAATATTCTACCCAAGCAATCTATAGATGCAATGCAATCCCTATCAAGCTACCAATGGTATTTTTCACAGAGCTAGAACTAATAATTTCACAATTTGTATGAATATTCAAAAAACCTCAAATAGCCAAGGCAATCTTAAGAAAGAAGAATGGAACTGGAGGAATCAACCTGCCTAACTTCAGGCTCTACTACAAAGCCACAGTCATCAAGACAGTATGGTACTGGCACAAAAACAGAAATATACATCAATAGAGCAAATTAGAAAGCCAAGAGAAATCCATGCACCTATGGACACCTTATCTTTGACAAAGGAGGCAAGAATATACAATGGAGTAAAGACAATCTCTTTAACAAGTGGTGCTGGGAAAACTGGTCAACCACTTGTAAGAGAATGAAACTAAAACATTTTCTAACACCATACACAAAGATAAACTAAAAATGGATTAAAGATCTAAATGTAAGACCAGAAACTATAAAACTCCTAGAGGAGAACATAGGCAAAACACTCTCAGACATAAATCACAGCAGGATCCTCTATGACCCACCCCCCAGAATTCTGGAAATAAAAGCAAAAATAAACAAATGGGACCTAATTAAAATTAAAAGCTTCTGCACAACAAAGCAAACTATAAGCAAGGTGAAAAGACAGCCTTCAGAATGGGAAAAAATAATAGCAAATGAAGCAATTGACAAGGGCTAATCTCAAAAATATACAAGCAACTCCTACAGCTCAATTCCAGAAAAATAAACGACCCAGTCAAAAAATGGGCCAAAGAACTACACAGACATTTCTCCAAAGAAGACATACAGAAGGCTAACAAACACATGAAAAGCTGTTCAACATCCCTCATTATCAGAGAAATGCAAATCAAATCCACAATGAGGTACCATTTCATACCAGTCAGAATGGCTGCAATCCAAAAGTCTACAGGCAATAAATGTTAGAGAGGGTGTGGAGAAAAGGGAACCCTCTTACACTGTTGGTGGGAATGCAAACTAGTACAGCCACTATGGAGAACAGTGTGGCGATTCCTTAAAAAACTCGTAATAGAACTGCCTTATGACCCGGCAATTCCACTGCTGGGCATACACACAGAGAAAACCAGGATTGAAAGAGACACGTGTACTCCAATGTTCATTGCAGCACTGTTTATAATAGTCAGGACATGGAAGCAACCTACATGTCCATCAGCAAATGAATGGATAAGAAAGCAGTGGTACATATACACAATGGAGTATTACTCAGCCATTAAAAAGAATACATTTGAATCAGTTCTAATGAGGTGGATGACACTGGAGCCTATTATGCAGAGTGAACTAAGCCAGAAAGAAAAACACCAATACCGTATACTAATGCTTCCCTGGTGGCTCAGATGGTAAAGCCTCTGCCTACAATGCGGGAGACCCAGGTTCGATCCCTGGGTTGGGAAGATCTCCTAGAGAAGGAAATGGCAACCCACTCCAGTATTCTTGACTAGAGAATCCCACGGATGGAGGAGCATGGTAGGATATAGTCCATGGGGTCACAAAAAGTCAGACATGACTGAGCAAGCTTCACAATGCATATATATGGAATTTAGAAAGATGGTAATGATAACCCTGTATGTGAGACAGCAAAAGAGACACAAATGTATAGAACAATCTTTTGGACTCTTGGGAGTGGGAGAGGGTGGGATGATTTGGGAGAATGGCATTGATACATTTATAATATCATATAAAAAATGAATCGCCATTCCAGGTTTGATGCAGGATACACGATGCTTGGGGCAGGTGCATTGGGATGACCCAGAGGGAGGTGGGAGGGGGGTTCAGGATAGGGAACACATATAAACACCCATGGCAGATTCATGTTGATGTATAGCAAAATCAATACAATATTTTAAAGGAAAAAAGAAAAAAGAAAAAAAATATTCATTGCCTGTAAATATTAAACCTACCCATTCTTCCTCTCCTTATTTTTGAAAACCCAAATAGATATATGTTAGATCTTATATAACCCCTAGTTCTTACCTCTTTCTTTTACTTTTAATCTTTTCATTTTTATATGTTCAATCTATAAAAGTTCTTTGATTAATTTTCTAGACTCCCACTTTCCTTTTCTTGTGTTACTGTCTAATCTGATATTAAATTCATTGGAGATTCTTATTTTAATTATTAGACACATATATTCGTAGAAAGCTGTTATTTTCCTCAAATAGAAGGATAACTTTTGAAAAAAGTTTAGTCCTTACCAGAGTTTTTAAAAACTTTTCTTTGTATGTGGTATGGCATTATTTTAAGTAAGTTATGTCTGATATTTCCCATAATGAAATATATTTTGGTTTGTTAGAGCTCTTTACTATTTCTGATACTTTTCATTAACAGGGACTTAGTCATGGTATTTAGATGCTTGCATATTTTTAGTATATGTTTTCCACATTTCCTCAAAAAAATTGTTTATGAGAAGTATTTTATTGTTTCCCCCATTTTTTGCTTCTTAATTAGTCAGGCAAACAAATAAGATTTTAAGAAAGAGAAAGAAGACAGAGGAAGATAAGAGAAGAAATAGAGAGAGAATAGTAATATACCTGAGTATCTTGACTCCAGAACTGCACAATATGTAGCTGACACAATCAGCAATTCTTCACTTTTTGGTTGTTCAATTTTTTATCAGAATTACTTCTGAAGATTATCTCTTTTTATCAGTGCACCCTATGATATTGGGATGTGCATTTTTGTTCTCTCTATATATATTTATTAACATGTATTATATTGGCTTTTAGTTCTTTCTCATATAGGAATTGAATATATTAGCTTTCTTTTTCAACTGACACATACCAATTAGAGATGAATAGATGGAGAAATATACCATGTTCATGGATCAGAAGAATCAATATAGTGAAAATGAGTATACTACCCAAAGCAATTTACAAATTCAATGCAATCCCTGTCAAGCTACCAGCCACATTTTTCACAGAACTAGAACAAATAATTTCAAGATTTGTATGGAAATACAAAACACCTCGAATAGCCAAAGCAATCTTGAGAAAGAAGAATGGAACTGGAGGAATCAACTTGCCTGACTTCAGGCTCTACTACAAAGCCACAGTCATCAAGACAGTATGGTACTGGCACAAAGACAGACATATAGATCAATGGAACAAAATAGAAAGCCCAGAGATAAATCCACACACCTATGGACACCTTATCTTTGACAAAGGAGGCAAGAATATACAATGGAGTAAAGACAATCTCTTTAACAAGTGGTGCTGGGAAAACTGGTCAACCACTTGTAAAAGAATGAAACTAGATCACTTTCTAACACCGCACACAAAAATAAACTCAAAATGGATTAAAGATCTATATGTAAGATCAGAAACTATAAAACTCCTAGAGGAGAACATAGGCAAAACACTCTCCGACATAAATCACAGCAGGATCCTCTATGATCCACCTCCCAGAATTCTGGAAATAAAAGCCAAAATAAACAAATGGGATCTAATTAAAATTAAAAGCTTCTGCACAACAAAGGAAAATATAAGCAAGGTGAAAAGACAGCCTTCTGAATGGGAGAAAATAATAGCAAATGAAGCAACTGACAAACAACTAATCTCAAAAATATACAAGCAACTCCTGCAGCTCAATTCCAGAAAAATAAACGACCCAATCAAAAAATGGGCCAAAGAACTAAATAGACATTTCTCCAAAGAAGACATACAGATGGCTAACAAACACATGAAAAGATGCTCAACATCACTCATTATTAGAGAAATGCAAATCAAAACCACAATGAGGTACCACTTCACACCAGTCAGAATGGCTGCGATCCAAAAATCTGCAAGCAATAAATGCTGGAGAGGGTGTGGAGAAAAGGGAACCCTCTTACACTGTTGGTGGGAATGCAAACTAGTACAGCCACTATGGAGAACAGTGTGGAGATTCCTTAAAAAATTGCAAATAGAACTACCTTATGACCCAGCAATCCCACTGCTGGGCATACACACCGAGGAAACCAGAATTGAAAGAGACACATGTACCCCAATGTTCATTGCAGCACTGTTTATAATAGCCAGGACATGGAAACAACCTAGATGTCCATGAGCAGATGAATGGATAAGAAAGCTGTGGTACATATACACAATGGAGTATTACTCAGCCGTTAAAAAGAATTCATTTGAATCAGTTCTGATGAGATGGATGAAACTGGAGCCAATTATACAGAGTGAAGTAAGCCAGAAAGAAAAACACCAATACAGTATACTAACACATATATATGGAATTTAGGAAGATGGCAATGACGACCCTGTATGCAAGACAGGAAAAAAGACACAGATGTGTATAACGGACTTTTGGACTCAGAGGGAGAGGGAGAGGGTGGGATGATTTGGGTGAATGGGAATTCTAACATGTATACTGTCATGTAAGAATTGAATCGCCAGTCTATGTCTGACGTAGGGTGCAGCATGCTTGGGGCTGGTGCATGGGGATGACCCAGAGAGATGTTGTGGAGAGGGAGGTGGGAGGGGGGTTCATGTTTGGGAACACATGTAAGAATTAAAGATTTTAAAATTTAAAAAATTTAAAAAAATAAATAAAAAAATTAAAAAAAGAACAACTATCAAAAAAAAAGAAAAATATCAATTTTCTAATTAGCAGCTTACATTCACTTATACTCTTTTTTTAAAGATGTATTTACTTTTTGTTTTTGCTTCATTGCTGCATGAAGGCGTTGTTCAGTGGCAGTGAGCCACGCTCCTCTTGTAGTGCGTGGGCTTCTCATTGTGATGGCTCCTTTTCTGTCGAGCACAAACTCTAGGTGTGTGTGTTTCGGCAGTTGCAGCACGCGGGCTCAGTAGTTGTGACTGGCTGGCTCTAGGGTGTGCAGACTTAAGTAGTGGTGGCACGAAGGCTGAGTAGCTGTGGCTCACGGGCTCTCAAATGCTGGCTCAGTAGTTGTGGTACACAAGCTTAGTTGCTCCATGGCACATGAGATCTTCCAGGAAAAGCGATTGAAATGGTATCCCTTGCACTGACAGGTGGATTCTTAACCCCTGGATCACCAGGGAAACCCTGTCCATTTATATTCCTTTAAAAACTACAATGCGGTGGAGAAGGGTGTATGCAAAACATGCACATATTTGTTCTATAAGCCATAATGAATTTCTGCATCAAACATACAGAACAAATATAGGAAAAGACAAAATCCTTCAATATGTTCATTCTCTCCTTAAGCATTTTAATTTTTTCTCCAGTGCATATATAAGGCAACATTGCTTATAAATAAACTCACTGTTCCTCATATTATTCAAGTTCTTTATTCCTCTGGATCTCGCTTGTTCTTCCCTCATTCCAATAAAAAAGCATTACATCTTGCCCTTGTTCTTTCTCCTAACAACCCCAAATTTATGCTTCAGCTGTGCTCTGCTTAGTCGCTCAGTCATGTTCGACTCTTTGAAATTCTATGAATTGTGGCCTGCCAGGCTCCTCCGTCCATGGGATTCTCCAGGCAAGAATATTGGAGTGGGTTGCCATGCCTTCCTCCAGGGGATCTTCCCAACCCAGTGATGGAACCCAGGGCTGCCACATTGAAGGCAAATTCTCTACCACCTAAGCTACCAGGGAAACCCACGCTTCAGCTATATTGGTTTATTTTAGTCTCAAATTGCTGTTACTTTTAAGTTTGACTACCACACCACATTCCCAACACTAGTAGAAATTAAAAGTGAGTTTCCTTATTTTTTCCAAAAGCAGAATTAAAAACCTACCTACAAGCATGCATCTTTTACTATCTTCTTTTATTCACTGTCCTGCCTCATAGGGAAAGCCTCTCTCTTCCTGTGTGCTTTAGAAACAATCTATTCCAAGCATTTGAGAAATGCTCCACTATTAATTATTCCTTCTCTTTTAAACATTTTTTCCTTTGGTTTTAATATATTCAACCTCTGAATGACAGGGACATAGTATTTCTTGCCTTCTTCTATATATCAGAACTGACTGGTTTTTGTCTTACCTGAGATATGTTCAGTGCAGACTTCTAAATGATAGATCGCCCCAGAGTCTGCCATCTAGCATTTTTTCCCCTTCTTTTTTTGCTTCCCTTTGTGCAATGCCATGGTTTTAAATGAGGTCCCACCAATAACAAACCTGATCACAATTCTTACCACTCACCTTCTCTCTATTCTATTCCAGACACTTTTAGCTTACTTTTCTCCATCAAAACACACTTTGCTGAAAAAATTAAGTCTATATACACATCTCTCACCAACTCCATATTCATTACTTTTGTTCTCTAAATTTGCTCACTTGCCAATCCTAGGTGTTCACATGATTTGGATACCTATATGCACATGAAATTACAAATGCGTTTCTCTAGCTGAGAACTATATGATCTGTGAAACTTATACCTTGTATCCTGCCTCCTTTACATTTCCCCTCAAATGTGAAAAATGCACACTGAGATCCAAATATCGAAACTAAAAATAATCACATCTATTTTGCCTGAACTCAGGCTTCCTCTGATACCCTCTAAATTAATGCCATAAATATATATATAATTCTAGAACACCAGTACCTTCCTCAGCTCCACTTTACCCCCTTTCTTTATGCAAACTATTTATGTTTAATTAATTATTTAAAACTTTTATTTTAAAGTACAATGTATATAAATATAAGAATACAAATCATCAGTATATAGCTCAGTAAATTATCCTACAATTAATAGGATAATAGCACTGAAAAAAATCTATTCATGCCTCTTCCTACTTACTGTCCCTCTACGATCCCTTCAAATAAAATACTATCCTGATTTCTAATATCATGCATTAGTTTTGAGTAATTTTGAACTTTATAAAGTGGATTCATACATTATATATTTGTATGTTTCTTTTTGGATTCAATATTATGTTTGGACATTCATCCATCCGTATTTTTGTCTACAGCAGGGGTTCATCATTTTTTTTCATTTCTGCATATTATCCCATTGTATGAATATACAAAATTTAATTATCCATTATTCTGTTGATGCCTGTTTCATTAATTTCAAATTTTTTGGCTGTTTGACTGAGTCTAGTGTTAACATATTTTGTCTTTTTCATGCCCATATTTACATATATTTCTGTTGAATTTATCTGTGATTCTAATTTCTGGATTACAATATAGGTTTGATTTTGGTAAATTAATGACCAGTCTTGGTGATTTTTAACACTTGAGCATTTTCTAAATATTTTATTTCTTTTCAGCTATATTTGTATAACTTTCAAACATAGTACCATTACAAAATTATTGCAGTAATCTCTCTTCAATAATCAGCACAGGATCTTTTCCAATTATATTGCCTTCTTATAGACTCAATCTTTTTGGAAGCAAAAATATATCCCTGAGTTGCACTTCCACTGTAACACATCTGAATATGATGTGCCATACTCCTCACACTACTTCCTGTGCCACCACTGCAACAATCAGAGCATTTGCCTATCAAATCCCATCCTTAAATTTTTGCTCATATTTATGTTTGTTAATAGCACAATGTACATAGTACAGATACAATTATACATACATCACTTTGATTCTTTTATAATCTGCTACAAAGTTGTAAGCTCTGTAATGGCAGGGACTTGATGGTATTTCTCCTCAAACTTTAGATCCCTAATGCCCAGAACAATACTTAGGACATAGTAGGCACTGAAAATAAATTGTTATTGAATGAATGCATTCATGCCTGAATGCGTGAATAAATGAGTGCCATTTACTCTATGTGAAAAACTCTCTTTCCTCCTCATACTCCCACATCGTTTATCTCTTCACAATGCACCATTTAAGTCTTAGCTTATACATTGTTGACTAGCATTTCTTTTAGAAACAAAACTTCAAAAAAGTACCGTTCCACTGTGTTTTACGTGTGCCCGAAAGCCTGTGTGCTAAGTCACCTCAGTCATGTTCAACTCGTTGTGACCCTATGGATTATAGCCCACCAGTCTCCTCTGTCCCCGATTTCCCAGGCAAGAGTACTGGAGTGGGTTGTCATGCCCTCCAACAGGGGATCTTCTCAACCCAGGGATCAAACCCACATTTCCTACAGCTCCTGAATTGCAGACAGATTCTTTACCACTGTGCCACTGAGGCGGCACCAACTGCACTTTGCTTGTAATCAGTTCTTCCTTATTTAATTTAGCATAATATGTAGGAATGCCCATCTTTTGTCACTATTTTATAAGCTCCTGTGATAGAATCTGTATCATGTTCACAAGGAAACCCCAGTTCCTGGAACAATTACTAAAATAAAATAACATAACATAAAAGGTTTTTTTCTTTTTCTTTCTTTTTTTTTTTTTTTTCCCTGACTTGGGTCTAGATTTTTTCATTAAAAAAATTTAAATAGTGTCTTCATTTTTATTCAATATGAGTGTCATATGATTCATTAGTACATTAGTTTTAGGTAATAAATATGAATTACTTCAAGCATGACAGTGTCAAAAGTAATTCATTATCTAAGAAGTAAGATGAAGAAAAAGATAAAGATGAAGTAAGTAGGAGAAAAGAAAGGACAGAAGAGGAAAGGAAAAGAAAATTTAAAAAAAAAGGAAAAGGAAAAGAAGGAGTAAGAGGAAAAGAGACATTTGTGATGTAAAGAGGAAAACTACTCTCTTTGTCTTTTTCTCATTTGTACTGACCTCAGTCTTCAGTATTTCTAATTGTCATGAATTTTCCACTCTAAAGCTCCAACAACAATAGATTGTTGTAAAATATCAAGGAAGATATTTTTAAGTATTTGTAATTCACCTCTAATGTACAAAAGCCCTATGCACCTGTACATTTCTGGAGAAAGGAATGGTTACCCACTCCAGTATTCTTGCCTGGAGAATTCCATGGACAGAGGAGCCTGGTGGGTTACAGTCCATGGGATCACAAGCAATTGGACAAGACTGAGAGGCTAAGCACACAAATACTTTCTAAGATGTATATAGGACCCAGGATTATTCTTGTTATGCTTTCAAGGGTGTTTCCTTAGAAGCTGAGGGTAACAGCAACCTCTCTCTCTCCTGTGTAACCATCAAGGTTTTTTTTTTTTTGCATTTTCTTGCCTACTGTAGACCCTCTTACATTTAAGATGGCATCTGGTTCTCATTGTATCACTTGAAGTATAATAATTGGGACAAAACGAAAGCAGTACAATTATTGGCTATAAGTAAATTTCTTTTGCTTCAGAAACTTCACTACTGAATTTAGGATAAAAAAACAAATGAAAGTATATAAAATATGTTCAGATAGTGGTATATATGGCAGTTACAACTCTATCTGTATTATTTTAACAAAATAAGCTCTTAGACAAATATAAATATGAATATGGTTAAAACAGTTGAAATAGTTTAAATATGATTGGACATGCAGTTATTGCTACATTGGTCCCAAAATTTTGAAACTAAAAACAAATCAAAACAAAACTCCTTTTGAATGAAATGTTGGTAGAAAGCACAGAAAAAAAAAAATCAGTGGGTTAAAGAAAGTTTTTACCTTCATACATGCATTTTCACATGGTGAAAATATGATAGCAGTAATTTCATTCCAAAATATATATTAAAACGTTGTTTGATTTTCAACTTAGGAAGATGAATTTCTTTGTACTTACAACCTTGTAGAAAGTAATTCATAGAGTATTTAATACTCTGATTTGGGGACAGCTTCCTTGGAAGACTATAATTTTAATAAATGTTTCTTTATAAAATTATTTTTTTCTGAATAACACTGATTCAAAAATGGCTGTTATTTTCTTAGAATTAATTTTAAAGCTTCAGAGGTGAATGAGTTTGGCTATAAGGATAATATTGTCATGAAATTGGCAAAGAGGCCAAGTGATTGTGCACTTGCAATTTGTATGTCACGTGATGCTCACAGAATTCTAATATCCTTATTAAATAAGCGATCATATGCTTCCATTTGTAGCAGATGACAGTGCTGATTTCCAAATGGGAATTCTCCAGATGAGGATAACTTCCCTTGAGTAATTTAATTACTAATTGTGCACCCACAGTTAATCTATTAATTACTTGAACTGCTCCCAAATCATATCATCAGTCATTATTTTAACTTAAATATGATTGCAGATTTACCTATGGGTATCTATTAAGGGAAAGGAAAAATTTAATAATATAGCTTCGTGATTCTTAATTCATTAGCTAGTATACTCAGTGAAGCAGTTACTAATGTATTCAGCCAGAAATAATAGAATGTGGAAGTTTATATGAATCACCAAAAAGAAGTTAGGAGACAAAGAGTCCAGCAGTTATATTGTACAGCTCACTGATACAAATGGGACCCATAATATTTTCTTTTTTTTTTTTTTTCAATAGTGTGCAAACTTCTATTCCTATGTTTATTTGTAATGGTCTCCAGATAGCTGTTGCTGTTCTAAATCCTACACTGAAGATACAGGTAGAAAAAAAAAAAAAAAGATAAAAAAGGGCAAATAAGTACTGAACCCATATTGGGGGAAAAAACTTGCTAGAAATCCTCAGATTACATTACATTCGTCAGAAGTGTGTCATATTCATCCCCTAGCTAAGTAACTATAAAAAGATAGCACTTGGGCTCAGAATATTCTTTTTTTTTTAATTTTTATTTTTCTTACTTTACAATATTGTGTTGGTTTTGCCATACATTGACATGAATCCGCCATGGGGTTACAGAACATTCTTGCACTATGCAAATCTGAGGTTCTGTTAATGAAGGAGAGTGAGAAATTGACATTGGATGACCATCCCAACATTATAAAATAAAATAAATATCTTCTGTGGGTCACAATAAATTTGAATTCCAAAAAATACATCTCATTAAGAGGATTTTGTTTTATATGTTACACAGCATAACAATAGCTCATATTATTTGATGACATGCTACTTCAAAAGAAAATATCAATTGTTTAAAAGTCTTAAATAATTTAAAGCAAACACTTTACATAATGTAAAATATTACTCCAGGTATACAAAGGAGCACCTGAGACAGAAAAACTGGCTTATGTTACTCAGCTGCTAAGTACTGAATCAGAGGATTAAAAGTAAGCATTAAATTTCCTAGCTTCAATGTTTTCATAAGTACAATGGAGAAAACAATAGTAACACTAAAAGTGATGTCAGTTCAGTTACTCAGTCACGTCCGACTCTTTGTGACCCCATGGACTGCGTCACTCCAGGCTTCCCTATTCATCACCAGCTCCCAGAGCCTACTCAAACTCATGTCTATCGTGTCAGTGATGCCATCCAACTATCTCATCCTCTATCATCCCCTTCTCCTTCTGCCTTCAATCTTTCCCTGCATCAGGGTCTTTTCTAATGAGGCAATTCTTTGCATGAGGTAGCCAAAGTATTGGAGCTTCACCTTCAGCATCAGTCCTTTCAATGGATATTCAGGATTGATTTATTTTAGGATTGATGGTTTGGATCTCCTTGCAGTCCAAAGGACTCTCAAGAGTCTTCTCCAACACCACAGTTCAAAAGCATTAATTCTTCAGTGCTCACCTTTCTTTATAGTTCAACTCTCACATCCATACACAACTATAAGAAAAACCATAGCTTTGACTAGACGGATCTTCGTTGGAAAAGTAATGTCTTTGCTTTTCAGCATGCTGTCTAGGTTGGTCATAGCTTTGCTTCCAAGGAGCAAGCATCTTTTAATTTCATGGCTGCAATCACTATCTGCAGTGATTTTGGAGCCCCCCCAAAAGATAAAGTCTCTCACTGTTTCCATTTTTTCCCCAACTATTTGGCATGAAGTAATGGGGCCAGATGCCATTATCTTAGTTTTCCGAATGTTGAGCTTTAAGCCAACATTTTTCACTCTCCTCTTTCCCTTTCATCAATAGACGCTTTAGTTCTTCACTTTCTGCGATAAGGGCGGTGTCATCTGCATGTCTGAGGTTATTGATATTGCTCCCAGCAATCTCAATTCCATCTGTGCTTCATCCAACCTTGGCATTTTGCATGATGCATTAGGGCTTCCCTGGTGGCTCAGAGGTTAAAGCATCTGCCTGCAATGTGGGAGACCTGGGTTCAATCCTTGGGTTGTGAATATCCCCTGGAGAAAGAAATGGCAACCCACTCCAGTATTCTTGTCTGGACAATCCCATGGATGAAGGAACCTGGTGGGCTACAATCCACAGTGTCGCAAAGAGTCAGACACAACTGAGCGACTTTACTTCACTTCACGTTCTCCATATAAGTTAAATAAGCAGGGTGACAATATATAGACTTGACGTACTCCTTTCCCAATTTGGAACCAGTCTGTTGTTCCATATCAAGTTCTAACTGTTGCTTCTTGACCTAGATACAGATTTCTCCGCAGCCAGAAAATGTGGTCTGGTATTTCCATCTCTTTAAGAACTGTCCACAGTTTCCACAAAGTCAAAGGCTTTGGCATAGTCAATAAAGCAGAAGTAGATGTTTTTCTGAAATTCTAGCCTTTTCAAAGATCCAGTGATGTTGGCAGTTTGATCTCTAATTCCTCTGCCTTTTCTAATTCCAGCTTGAACATTAGGAAGCTCACGGTTCACTTACTGTTGAAGCCTGGCTTGGAGAATTTTGAGCGTTACTTTGCTAGCTTGTGAGATGAGTGCAATTGTGCAGTAGTTTGAATATTCTTTGGTATTACCTTTCTTTGGGATTGTGAAAGGTTGGTGTTGAACGAAAAGACACTAGGGTTTTTGGCCTCTGGAGTAGAAGAAATCAATCCGGGGCCAGAGACGAGGCTTGATCACTCAGAGCTTTTGTGTAATAACATTTTATTAAAGTGTAAAGGAGATAAAGCTTCTGACATAGGCATCAACAGGGGGCAGAAAGAGTACCCCCCTGTTGGTCTTCAGCTGGATGTTACATAGTCACTAGCAGTCTGTTAATGAAAGAAAGGAATGTCTTAAAACTCAGAATGGCACCAGGCCCCTCACCCATAAGATGCATTTTGGGATAATCTTGGCACCAGATGATTCATCCCCAGCCAAAAAATGATTGACTTGAATCTTGTAGAAGGGCAGATGACCATACAAATAGTTTTGTTTACATAGATTAGGGAAACAATATCTGAGTATAACATACTGGTTTGTCAAGTAGGTTCTAAGCCATTAGGCAAATGGACTTGAAGACAGAGTTTGGGGTAAATACATAGTACATTAACATAGCTTAAGACAAACATTTCCATAAGAAAAATGCATTGGTTAACACATGGTTTGAGAATAGTTAACTTCAGGTGAAACCAGGTGTCATTATGGCAACACAGTATTTTAAGAGAAACCTCCTTTTAAATTTGTATAGAAAAGAAAAAAATATCGCTAGTTTGTTTCCTCCTGACACTTAAAAGAGATAAAACATGTCTGACACTTGCAGCCTATTTCCTCCTTTTGGAGACCCCTGGCCTTCCTGCTTGTTACCCTCTCAACTGGAATGAAAACTGACCTCTTCCAGCCCTGTGGCCATGCTGAGTATTCCAAATTTGCCGGCACGTTGAGTGCAGCTCTTTCAGAGCATCATCTTTTAGGATTTGAAATAGCTCAACTGGAATTCCATCGCCTCCACTAGCTTTGTTCATAGTGATGCTTCCTAAGGCCATGTTGACTTTACATTCCAAGATGTCTGGCTCTAGGTGAGTGATCACACTATCATGATTATCTGAGTCATGAAGATCTTTTTTGTATAGTTCTTCTGTGTATTTTTGCCACCTCTTCCTAATATCATCTGCTTCTGTTAGGTCCACAACATTTCTGTCCTTTATTGTGCCCATCTTTATCTTTGTATGAAATAGTAATATGGAGATGATCAAATGATAAAAGAGACAAAAATATCTTAAAATAGTGTGCACTCAGTAAACTCCAGCTATGACAACAATTCAGCTGCTTTGTCAAATATTTTAAATAGTCTGAAAAAAAATAAGTGCCTAGATTAACATTTCATATATATAAAGTTCTACTTTTCATCATTTAAAACATTTGCGCATGCTAAATCATTTCAGTCATGTTTGAGTCTATGACCCTAAGGACTGTAGCACACCAGGCTCCTCTGTAGATTGGATTCTCCAGGCAAGAATACTGGAGTGGGTTGCCATTTCATTCTCCAGGGGATCTTCCTGACCTGGGGGTAGAATCTGAGTCTCTTCTGTCTCCTGCATTGTAGGTGGGCTCTTTAACACTAGCATCACCTGGTAAGCTCTAGCCCAAAAGTATTGTAACTTTAGAAAAATAAACTTGAAAACAGATTCATTAAAACATTAAGGTAGTTTAGATAAATGCACAAAGGAAAATGACTACAGAAGTTGTTTTTCCTACTGATTATTTTTAGGTAAATTTTTTTCTTTTTCTAAAAATTCTTGCTAAATTACTGAAAAATACAAAGATATCCATTTTACAGTACTTTCATATAAGTATAAAAACTGTATTCTTTAATCTTCATGGTAACTAGCAAAATAAACATTTCAGTTGTTCCCATTTCTACTTTTTTTTAGAAATGGTAAAATTAAAACTCTGTGTGATTAAATAATTGCCTAATTCAAAACCCTTTGAAACTGCCAGAGGATTGACCAGAACCCAGTCTGCTATACTAAATTATAAATCCAGTGCTTTAAATATAATTTGCAGTGAAATCTATAATGACATCTTACCTTCATATTCATCTTGATTCAGAAATTATATAAGAAAATGAGCATTCATTCGTATGTATAAACATGAAAATGCTTTCTGGTTTTGCCTGAATAATTTTTGAATATTTTAATTGTTCATGTGAATACAGAATGCTTTTTATACTACAAAATAATTTTGACTTTTAGCTTTTATGTGTTGAAAACAGCCTGACAAGAACAAGTCAATAGAAAATTAGTCAAAGAAATGAAACTTAATTTAAATATTGTTTCTCCAATTGATTTGCTGAAAGGCCTCAGGAAAATGGTCTAATACATTTATATCTGTTTCTTCATTTGTAAAATTGGAAGTAAAATGTTTACTTTCCTACCTCACAGGTATTATGCGAACTAATTAGTCAAGTGTAATTAGGTACAGCACTTTCTGATTAGTTAGTTACTTCTATAGAACAGAGAATCGACTTGTCAAGCTTACTAAAATTTGCTAAGATGTAATATTGACTGAGAAACAATACAGTCTTATTACAAGATATGTTAATATATTTAAAATTCATTTGTCAAAAGAAGTAAATTCTGAAGTTAGTTTGTTCCTGAGACAGAATACCCTAGTGCTTCTGGTGAGTTACAGAAAAATCACAGCCAAAGTTTACCAGAATTTCTCTATTACAAACATTTGTAAGAAATCATGGGGCATAGATTCTTGGCACTAAAATGGACTTTTTATTTCCTCAAATTCTACCATCATTTGATGTTTGAACCCTCTCTTTAATTTACCTGAAAAATCCATTTTTATTTTGGCTATTTCCAGTGAACATGTTACATTTAAACATGAATAGTTGTTTTCATGAAGTAAAATATACATTAGTGAAATTGTGTAAAATATAAATGCATAGCTCATATGCTAAAGCTCAGTGCATCCTTAATAAGTGAATCACATGTAACATACTCTAATAACAAAAAAATGTTTTAGCATCAAGCAAGTCCATCTCAAACCCCTTCCCTATCTACATCATCTACAGTTTCCTTGGAGTACTGTTGATAAAACACAAAATGCAATATTCAGCATATAGTAAACAGATTTTCATTGTTCACCTAAAATTTAAATTTACCTTGGCACCCTGTATTTCTTTTTTCTAAATTGTACATTTTAAAATAAGGTCTCTTCTCCTTAATTCTAACAACATAAATTAGTTTGGCTTTCAAAAAGATAAACTTCATGTGAAATGAAATTAGTTTATTATGAATATTTTTCTCTATGATTTCTTTAGCTCTGCTTTGTGTGTGAGAGCTTTACCCATTGTTCATGTTTGTTGCTATATTCTATTTGTCATCATTATAATGTTGATGGACATTTGAGTAGCATCAAATTTGAGCAATCAAAATTAATGATGAAATCAATGTTCTTACCCTTAACTATTGGGGTTCATGTGGATAATCTGAAACTATAATCCTTTAACATCATCTAATTGCCACTCAAAATTCAAAATTCCTGAATTACCTCAAAAATGGCCTTTTACAGTTGATTTGTTCAAGTCAGGTTTCAAAAAAGATCCAACATTGCATTTTGTAGATATTTCCTTTATGCTCTCTTCTCCATTTTTTTTTTTTTTTTGTGGTGAAATACATATGAAGTTAACATTTTAACCATTGTGTAAATACAACTGAATGATATCAAATACCTTCCTAAGTTTGTGCTGCGATCACTACATCACTTTTTTTTTAACATATTTGGAAGTGAAATTGCTGGGTTAAGAAGATGCATATATTCAATTTTAATAGAAATATCCAAAGAGTTATCCAGATCAATTAAACTAAAAACTAATTTTCTATAAAGGTAAAATTGACAAACCTTTAGCTAATCCAGCTAAGGAAAAATAAGATTTAAATAAATAAAATCAGAAATGACAGGGAATTAGGGATGGTCATGTAAGCAATGTTATATTTAAAATGGATAACCAACAAAGACCTACTGTATAGCACATGGAACTCAGTTCAGTGTTACATGGCAGCCTGGATGGGAGGGGAGTTTGGAGAAAAATGGATACTTGCATATGCATGGCCAAGTCCCTTCAGTGTTCACCTGAAACTATCACAACTTTATTAATCAGCTATATGCCAATACAAAATAAAATTTAAACAAGTCCAAAATGACAAAGGAAACATACAACTGATACTATAGAAAAGCACAGGATCATAAGAAACTACTCTGAACATTTATATGTCAACAGATAATAAAGAATAATGGATAAATTATTAGAACAACACAATTTCTAATATTGGATCATGAAAAAATAGAAAATATAAACAAACCAATAATGAACAAAGAGAGTGAATCAGTAATCAAAAACGCTGCAACAAAGAAAAGCCCAGACCATATGGTTTCACTGGTGAATTCTAACAAATATTTAAAGAAGAATTAATGCCAAACCTTCACAAACCCTTCCAAAAAATTGAAGAAGAGGGAATAATCCCAAGTCTTTTTTATGAGGTCAGTATTACCCTGACACCAAAGTCAATTAAGGATACTGGTACCTGAAAGGGTTTCCATGGTGGCTCAGATGGTAAAGAATCTGCCTGCAATGCGTAAGACCTGTGTTCCATCCCTGGATTGGGTGGATTCCTTGGAAGAGGACATGGCAATCCACTCCAGTATTTATGACTGGAGAATCCCCTTGAACAGAGGAGTCTGGTGGGCTACAGTTCATGGGATTGCAGTGTTGGACACAAGTGAGCAACTAAGCACAGCAGGATGAAAAGAAAACTTCAGCCAAATAGTGGTTATAAAGATAAATAATTTTTTTTAAGGCAAAGCAAATTCAATAAATATTGAGAGAATCTTATATTGTGATCAAAAGGGACTTATCCTGGGAATGCAAGGATGCTTTAATATATAAAATATTGATAGGTCACATTAATAGATAGAATTAACAGAATAAAAGATAAAAATAACTTCCTAAAAAACAGATAAAAATCATGTGATCATCTCAATAGATGCAGAAAAAAGCATTTGACAAAATACAGCTTTCTTTTATAATAAACACTCTGGACAAAATGCTCAGCTTCCCCGGTGGCTCAGACAGTAAAGCGTCTGTCTACAATGAGGGAGACCTGGGTTCAATCCCTGGGTCAGGAAGATCCCCTGGAGAAGGAAATGGCAATCCACTCCGGTACTATTGCCTAGAAAATCCCATGGACAGAGGAGCCAGGTTACAGTCCATGGGGGTCACAAAGAGTCGGACACAACTGACAAATTGGTTGTAGAAAGAACATACCTTAACATAGTAAAGACCACATATGATAAACCCACAACTAACATCATACTCAATGGTGAAATGTTGGAAATTTCTCCTTTAATTTCAGGAAAATGACGAGTGCCCTCTCCCACTACTCTTATTTAACATATTACTGAAAGCCCTACCTAGAGCAGACAGACAAGGCACAAATTGAAAATACAGAAGAAAAATTGCTTGTGAATGACAAAATCTTTCAAAAATGTATAAAATGTACCTCATTTTTTACTATGCCTTGCCGCTCTTTGCAGATATTACCTTTTTACAACTTGAAAGTCTGTGGCAACCATGCACTGAGCAAGTCTACTGGCACTATTTTTCCAACAGCTTTTGTTCACTTTTTGTCTCTGCCACATTTTGCTGCATGCTAAGTCGTTTCAGTCATGTCTGACTCTGTGTGACCCTATGGACTATAGCCTGCCAGGCTCCTTTGTCCATGGGATTCTCCAGGCAAGAATGCTTTTATGGATTGCCATGGTCTTCTCCAGGGGATCTTCCTGACCTAGGGATTGAACCAAGGTCTTCTGCATTGCAGGAAGATTCTTTACCATCTGAGCCCCCAGAGACCTCCTTCACATTTTGCTAATTCTCACAATATTTCAAACCCTCCATTGGCAAAGATTATGATTCATTGAAAGCTTTGATGATGGTATGGTTTTTTAGCAAGAATGTGTTTTTTAAATTATGTTATATACATTTTTTTAGATGTAATGATTTTGCACTCTCAGTAGACTACAGTGTGGTGTAAATATAGTTTTTATATACACTGAGAAAACAACAAAAGAATGTGTGATTTGCTTTATTGTCATATTCACTTCATTCTAGCGGTCTGGAACCAAACCTGTGCTATCTCCAAGGTATGCCTATAGAAACTCCTCAGTCACCTCAGTTGTATCTGACTCTTTTGATCCCATGGACTGTAACCTGCCAGGCTCCTCTGTTCATGGGATTCTCCAGGCAAGAACACTAGAGTGGGTTACCATACCCTCCTCAAGAGGATCTTCCTGACCCAGGGCTTAAACCCGTGTCTCCTGCATCTCCTGCATTGCAGCTGGATTCTTTAGCACTGAGCCATGGGGAAACCCCACAGAAAAACCTAAAGATGCCATACAAAAACTGTCAGAACTAATTAACAGATTCAGCGAAGTTGCAGGATATAAAATCAACATACAGGAATTACTTGTGTTTCTAAACAGCGAATAACAACATCTGGAAAAGAAATAACGTTTTACGATTTCCTCTTTTTGTTAGCTTTTACATATTTTACTAATTTTATCATTCCTATTGTACCAGCTACGATTCCAGGAAAAAAAAAAAAAGTAGAATAGAAGCTGTGAGAATGGAATTATTGGGGTTAGTTCTGCTCTAATTGGGGTTAGTTTTAACCTAAACTGCTAATACAATGTTTATTAGCAGATGATATTGTCGTAGATGCACTCAACATTTGGAAGACTTCTGTCTTGCTCTAGGATAAAGCCCTCAAGTTCTCCTGATGGGCCCCAACTCTCTGTACATTTTTATTATTCACTCTCTCAATCATGTTTGACTCTTTGTGACCCCATGAACTGCAGCACGACAGGCTTCCCTGTCCTTCACCATCTCCCAGAGATTGTTCAGACTCATGTGAATTGAGTCAGTGATGCCATCTGTACACTATTCCTATGAACTAGATAAGCCCTGTGGGAAAACAGTGGTGACATGCTTTATGTCCATGATGCTCAGGACCTGTATCTTTTAAAGAACACTATCATAGCACTGAGATCAAAAGTTCACTCAAAACTTGGCAGGTTTCTTCTTGTAACTTAAGTGGAACAGTCCCTTAATTTCCCTGTCTCTACTAGAGATGAAGGCAGCTGTGAAAATTTCTAAGAAAATACATCACTTTCTGAAATGTAGTTAATTCAAGGTTCTTTGCCTCTTTAACTCTCTTATGTGTTGAAAAATATTTGCTATGTTAGCTTCTTCAGCTTGTTATCATTGTTACAATGGAAGCATCTGTGTCTAATGACTTTGTACATCCTCATCACAAAGAATACACTGAAAATATGTTTTAAAATAAACAGCTACTCTCACAAAGTTTATTATTAAGAGAAAAGAGTAGTTCAAAGAAAAATCTATTTCTAGATTTTAGAGACCACATCATATAAGACCCTTCATGCATCTAAATATAAGTTTTCAGCTTCTGAGTTAAAAAAAAATGGAAATAACCATTTACATAATACCACATTAAAGCTGCATTTATTTATATAGTTATACCAATATTTTATAGATAAAACAGTTTATAATCTTTATCATAGAGACACAATGTATTTTCAAATTATTATTGGTAAACTTCCATTTGAAAGTTCTTAATATACCCATGTGCATATAAGCCTCTTTATTCATAATGCTATAGACATTACAATTATGTGTTGTAAATTGAAAATGCTATAATTTGATTAACTATTCAAAACTTTCATGTAGAAATCAAGGTGATCTAAACAGAACTCTTTACAGCCGTGTGAATATTACCAGCCTATATCCACCCCATTTTCCTCAACCAGAAAGCACTGGAATGAAACAATAAAGTCATTCATTGTTGTTTGTTTGTACTAGACAGAGTATCTAATGATATTAATAATACTGATGTTTAAAATCTACAATATTGCATGAAAGAGGTCATGCTTAGACTTAAATTAAAATAATGATTTCAGATGATTATTTAGACTATTCAATTGGAATAGAATAGACACTTTTCTCCTCAATTTAAGTTTCTAATCCTTTGAGGGCATTATTTTTTATTAGAGGTTCTAAAAATACTTCAGATGGGACTGTCCATGGCAATGACTTTGCAATGTAGTTCAATTACGTGGCTGATCACATAAGAAACTATAAGCTTAGATTCACTAAAAAAAAAAGAAAGAAAGGAAGAAAGACAAATGCTAGCTGCTTTCAGCCAGAAATCTATGGCATTATGAGTGGTGAAATGAATAAGGCAAGATAATATAAGTGGAATGAAGGTTTGAAATATCACATTCTGTTGTTTAAAATAATATCCTGTGTATTCTCTCATGTTTTCAGTCTCTTGCTAATTGCTCTGTATACATAGCCTGTCTGCAATGCATGGTGTAGTTAACAAACATTTGCTGATAAAGTTATTAAGTCAATTAATTTATGTTTCATACTTCACTAATAGAAACTTACTTGCTTTTTTCAGGGTAAATCATACTATCCCCCAAATTATGCAGATGGACACAATATTTCTAGCTGGGAAGGAGGTGAGTTTATGTAAATATGGAACTATTTGGTTTTATTAAAGGTGAACTGAAGACTTCTTGGTTTTAATTTCATAAGTAACTCTAAAATTTATTGTTTTTCTCTTTTGCTATTATTATTAATTATTCTTTCTTAAAATTTTTTCTTGATTTTGGCTAATAAAATAATTTTGATTCATAATAATATTTGAGAAGGGACAGTAAAATAAAAGAAAACAAAATTTTAAAAATAGACGTGTGTAGATTTAAATATAGATGAACAAGAAACATTTTTCTCAAGAATAAATTTTATCTAAACATTTTTACTATATTTTTACCAGGCATTTTCATCTTTTTGTTTAAATAAATTTGAAAGAAAGAAAGACAAATTCTAGACCCGTGTCCGACTCTGTGCGACCACATAGACGGCAGCCCACTGGGCTCCCCCATCCCTGGGATTCTCTAGGCAAGAATGCTGGAGTGGGTTGCCATTTCCTTCTCCAATGCATGAAAGTGAAAAGTGAAAGGGAAGTCGCTCAGTCGTGTCTGACTCAGCGACCCCATGGACTGCAGCCTACAGGCTCCTCCGTCCATGGGATTTTCCTATGGGCCATTAAAATCATCACAAAGAATTAAAATTCTGATGCTAAAAGAAAAAAACAAAAAACTAATCATTTTGGCCGTTTGTCACATATTAAGAAAAAATTAATTTGTCCTCATTTTGGCCATTTGTTACAAAGCTAATTTGTCCTTAGGGACCAAGACAGTGCCTTTCACGTGGTCAGCTGTCATATGTTTTATTATATGGGTTACTTTTACTTATGTTTATTATTATCTTAATTTACTATACCACTATTATCAATAGGATTATGATCTCTGCATACATTAGTTTATATTAGCAGGAGAGAAAAAAATAACATTGTAATTTATAAGAATTTACAAGAATATATGATATTGATTTTATAGTTACTGCTGATGCCTAATTTTCTTATCTTTTTCTTTCCTGTGCCACCAAAATGTTTGTTATGCAATATTGCATTATATACTGGATTTATTCATTCAAAAGTTGTGGTAGCCTTCTATAGCCAGGAATAAATGGATATATGAATAAAAGAAAATACCCATTTGAGGATCAGTGGGATAAATCACTAAGAGGGTTAAATTAGTCAGGTTCAAGGAATAGAAAAAAGGCCAGTAGATGTTATACTGGAGCTAGTAAGATGCAGGGTAGCATGAGAGAAAAATAAATGAAATTAAAACAAAAATAAGAGTTTACACTTATTCTTACTGCAATCAGAGCATATTAAACTATAAAATTAGAAGCAATCAAAGTATGGCTTAAATATAAATAAATAATTTCAACTGCTCTGTTGGACATTAATAATGGAAGCTGGGAGACAAGTTAGGAGGGTATTTTAGTCATTCCAGTGAAAGCTGCTGAGATTGTAGCAGTGAAGTTGGAAAGGTACAGTAGATTTTTTCGGAATGAGTCAACAGTACTTGATCACAGATTGTTAAAGTTTGAGGAAAAGAGGATAACCAAAGAACATTCACTGAAAACTCCATGAATTAAGTGCTTTATCATATTAGGAATTTCATCAAGGAATACTGAATCATTTTGGTTTGAGCAACTGGATGGATGATACTTCTAGAGACTTGGATATGGAAGGCTTAGGCATTAAGTTTAATCATTACCTTTATATTATATAAATAAATTGCAAGATAACAGTCATCACAAGGGCTGAGAATCTAGGATTATTCAATGTCTTTAATGTAATATACTTTGAATACACTCTAAAGGCATTTTCATCTGCACAATAAAGAAGCTTGATTAATTTAGACAATTTCCAGAGCACATCTTGCCGAGATGTATTTCAAAGACAAATTAGTGGACAACTTGATGCTCAGTATGGAAAACCTGCTTACACAGTATATTTATTGTACTTGCAAGCTTAGGATAATAACAGTTATTCATCATAAATTAAAGTATTTGGGCACCATGGGCTTTTAAATATGATTAATTTAAAAGCTTCTCTTTTCAAAAATTACTTATATTTACTTTGTTCCTCAAAACAAAGGTGAAAGAACATTAAATTCATAAAATTAAAGGGAAAGATTAAAAAAAATTCTTTTCAACATTTGAGGAAACTTTTGGTCATTAGAATTTTATTTGCCACTGAAGATGACATGATTTGTTTTGTGCTGTTGTTTTAAATTAAAAATAAGGTTGACAAGTACAAAACAGCTAACCACAAAACAAAAAGTAGACATGCAATGTGTTGTTTTGCATTACACATTTATTACAGATGTAACGTGTGGTGGGGGTGGTATCATTGCCAAGTCATGTCTGACTCTTGCAACCTCATGGACTGTAGTCCACTCAGCTCCTCTGCACATGGGATTTCCCAGGAAATAATACTGGAGTGGGTTGCCATTTCTTTTTCCAGGGGATCTTCTTGACCCAGGGATTGAACCCATGTCTCCTGTATTACAGACAGGTTCTTTACCACTGAGCCACCAGGGGAGCCCTAATATAATATGTACTACACAGGAAAAACACACATTACATGCCTGATTTTTTGTATTATAGTGTATCACTATCACCTCTCAAACTAATTACTAATTTTATTGACTATCTTCTACTGATAATGTCAATCTCCATCATATTTAAATAATTAATCCTTATGATTGAATAATTGCATTACAATATCATTGAGTATGATACCATATTAATATATTAAAATGATGTTAATATTATTAAATATTTTGTGGTAAATATGGATTTAAAAGAAATCATTATGTTCTTTGTCATGAATTTTTCACTTAATCATGAGTTTTATGTCCATATGCAACTGCTTTCATTACTTGACTCCTGAGGTATTGGCCTTTTTCAGACATATAAATGTATTTAAGAAATGTAAAATAAAACAATAATCGTTTGTCACATCACTGATTAGTGCAATATGAGTCCACTGATAAAAATTTGCAAATTATGTAAATGCTATATTCTAGCCCACTGATAAAAATTTGCAAATTATAGAACTGTTATATTCTAGCAGCTACTAGTGTGTTCTGGAATCGTGTGTTACCGTATGATTAGTTTTCTGTATATTGAATATTGACAAAATATACTCTAATGCAAAATTATATTCTACATTCAGGAGCTCAAGGGGGCAAAAAAATAAAAGTAGTTAATCTACTGAATTACAAAACTGTAGGAAAAGACTTTTGGAATTGAATTTTTATTATCAACTGGTTGAATGGTAAATTTTTAGTTTATAATTCAGTTTCCAAGAATTCTCAGACTTTTGGGAAGACTTACTGAATGTAACTTTCCCCAAATACTTCCACTATAAAGAGAAGTACATCACTAATGTATCAATGGAAAACACAGAAACACACACACACACACTCACAAAATAATAGAGACTCCAAAATAATATTCAGGTTGTGTGTATAGAATGTTCCACAGGGACGAAAAGTGAATGTTCAAAGAGAATGAATTGTAGCAAAATGGGAAGATGTAAATCTAATGAAAAGATGATTACTGGGAGTGAATGGTGCCAGTTCTACCTTGAGCTTAGAATCAGCTCTTATAAAAGAGCTTTACTGAAGAAATTGGAAACGGAATCTTTTCTATAATAGCTCTCATTCCCCATTTCTCAAGAACTTCCCCATTCAATTATTGAGCGGGGACTCCTCAACACTTAGAGAAAGAGCACAAGAAAGTGCTTAGAAAAATGTTGCTGCTGCTTCTGCTGATGTTAAGTCAATTCAGTCGTGTCGACTCTGTGCGACCCCATAGACGGCAGCCCACGAGTTTCCCCATCCCTGGGATTCTCCAGGCAAGAAGACTGGAGTGGGTTACCATGTCCTTCTCCAATGCATGAAAGTGAAAAGTGAAAGGGAAGTCGCTCAGTCATGCCTGACTCTTAGTGACCCAATGGACTACGGCCCTCCAGGCTCCTCCATCCACGGGATTTTCCAGGCAAGAGTGCTGGAGTGGGGTGTCATTGCCTTCTCTGAGAAAAGTGTTAGAAACATTCAACTAGGTGCTGGGTGCTGCTGAGGCAAGGAGCTGATTATTCACACTTCAGAGAGACTAACTGCTTAGTATTTTACAAATACAGTCTCAGTGAAAACTCCAGAGCTAAGGGCTATATTTTATCAGCTTATAGAATGGAGAAACTAAATAATTTGATCATAATTGTTGATTGTCTCAGTGGTGGAAGTTTTACAATCTCTCTCTGACTCACCCCAAAGTCTGGCTCTCAACCACTTCTTTATCCTGTCATGTTATGGTTAATTTCCACTGTCTACAAAAGGTCAGCTTTTCAAAAGATGTAGATATGTAAAACAAGCAGGATAACACTGAGAGGAGAGAAAAGCAGTGGAAATGAGCTATGCTAACAGTGGAGATAGGAACAATATTGTAGTTTTGTAAAGGTGACAGATACGATTAACGAATAGGAGGTTTGAGAAAGGTGAAGAGCAAACATCTTGAAAACAAAGAATAGAGTACGTCTATGCAGAATGGGAGTAGCTGCTGCTGCTGCAACTGCTGCTGTCTGACTCTGTGCGACCCCATAGACGGCAGCCCACCAGGCTCCCCCGTCCCTGGGAGTCTCCAGGCAAGAACACTGGAGTGGGTTGCCATTTCCTTCTCCAATGCATCAAAATGAAAAGTGAAAGTGAAATTGCTCAGTCGTGTCCGACCCTCACCGACCCCATGGACTGTGGCTCACCAGGCTCCTCTGTCCATGGGTTTTTCCAGGCAAGAGTACTGGAGTAGGGTGCCATTGCCTTCTCCAGATTGGGAGTAGGGAGGGTGCTAATTAGACTTCAGTGTATATTAACATGTACATGTTTTTGAAGAGGTACTTCTGCTTTCACTTCTGCATGTCAAGAGCTTGGAATTTGCCACTGCATCCTAAAAGCAAGTAAAAAGCCAAAAGACTGAAAAATCAACAACTTGTCCTGGATCCATAAGAGATGGAAGGGGAGGACTCAAGACAACCTGCTCCCTCTAAGACTAGAGAGAGAGATAGGCAAGTATATGGAGTCTCGGCTTATTAGAGCAGAGATTTATATGCAGAAACCTCTGCAGGAACCAGTGCCAGGGTAGGAAGACTGTAACTGGAACTGACAAATTGCTGGAGGCTCAATATAGACGACTCTATCTATATGTAACCAGAAACCTCATTGACAATTCCCAAGAAATACAAATAGAATCTGGGTATAAAATAAAGTGCAACCTTTTTTTTTCCCCCTCTTTGTGCTTTGTCTAGTTCCACTTGTTCATAGGGTGCCACGTGCAGAGGTCTTGTCCTAGGTACTTCAAACCAAAGTTCCCACTGCAAAATGCTTGCTACCTCCAATGGCTAAACTGATGCTTCACCTTAGTGGGTCATTCACAGAAGAGCCACACAGCACATGGAATTCAACATGGCGGCTGCAGACCACGTGCAGAGAAGCTGCATGTGACCCTGCAAGATCTAGGGCATGGGCTGCACAGCTGCCTGTCATCCCTGAGGACTCTACTCTCTCTTCGCTGACTACATGCCTAGAAAGCAGCCCTGCCACTGGCCTGTTTTGGAGATGCCATACTCTAGAGCACACAGTTTGATCCTCTCCATTCTTTAATCTAACAACAAAGATTTTCTTTGCTTCAGAATTGAACTTGGTCTTATACTATTGGCTAGAATGACACCGGGCAGGAGGACCCTTGTTGGAAACTGACATAGACGAGACATTTTTGTGAAAATCTCAGAATCTAGAGATGAGGCTGAAGCACACACCTGGACCACAGAGACCTAGAAGGAACAGAGAAGAAGGGTAAGAAGAGTGGATTCACGTTTACCACATCACTGCTCCCATAGGTCAGCACGGTACTGTACTGAGAGACTCCTCCTGATCATACTGTTTCTCCAGTAGGAAAGGAGAGCCAACATGGACATCTAGTTTCTGCAGCACTGTGGGACACTTCCTGAGAGGCCCTGTTGGGTCTTACTATATGGGAATCACTAAGGGAAACTTCCTAGTGGTGAAGAGCACAACCGCCAATGCAAGAGACATTGAGACGCAGGTTTGATCTCTAGGTGGGGAAGATCCCCTGGAGGAGGGCATAACAACCTACTCCAGTATACTTGCTTTGAAAATTCCATGGACAGAGGAGCCTGGTGGGCTACAGTCCAAAGGGTCACAAAGAGTTGGAGAGAACTGAAGTATCTTAGCACACATACACGCAACAAGTGCTGAGATGGATAAGGTGGTGGGGCTTATAGCAACCAGCACTCAAGTTTTGGAGTCATTTATACAGGCAGTTGCTCCCATGAAGAGATGCCAGCTAACAGCTCTATTCTTTTTAAGAGGGGAGCTGATGATCTTATTTGGACAGGGAGCTCAGTTGGCATTCTGATTGGCTTGGTTCCCCAGCCTATGGACCAGTCGTCCTGGGTAGCTGATTTTACAACCCTGCCTGGGCAGGGAAACAAATTCAGAGCCTGGACCAGCTGCTGAGCATACCTTTTACCCTCACCCTCCAAGAAGCCTGGCCTCAGATCCCTAGCAACCTAAGAGCACACCTTATAATCCATCAAAGTAAAGAAATAAATCAGCAGCCCTGACAAACTGCTGAATACAGCTCCCAGGTCTGCTCAAGCAGGAAGTCTGCTCTGAGACCCTGGGCAGCCTCAAGTACATCCTTCAGCCCACCCAAGCAGGAAAGCAAATTCACAGCCCTGCTTAATTGCTGAACATGCCCTTCAGCACTGCCCAATCAGGAAGCCTGGCCATAGGAGCCAGGTAGCAGTGAAGCCCACCCTACAACCATCCCAGGCCCATCTGTTGAGGATGACCTCTGGCTCACTGATCAGAGAACCTGAACAGTGACCTCAGATAGTCTCAGAGTCCAGCCAGTTATACTGCCCAGACACAGAGTGCAGCCTATAGCAGGCTCAATTCTGAGTGCCATCTCCATCCTTGCCCAGGCAAGAAATTCAGCCAAAGACGCTTCCCAATCACAGAGGATAGCCTACAGTCCCACACAACCTGGACAGCTACCCAGTCCAACTGGAAGCAGATGAAGCCCCATCCAACTGTGGGGTACAGCTGAAAGTCCCACCTAAACCAGAAACCCAGTCAATGACTTTGCCAAACAGCAGAGCAAAGACAGAAATTTGCTCAACTGCAGTAGCCTTGCCAAATTCAGAGCAAAGGCTGTAGTTCTGCTTCCAAGCAGCAGCACCATCTGGAATATGGAGGTCTCACCTGAACAGGAACCCAGATTAAAGACTTGGCTAATCATGGAGTCCAACTCATGGCACTGCCCTGCAGGGTAAGGCAGCTTGCAGCCCCATAGAAACAAAAATAATTGCAGGGCCCCGCTTGTGTCCACACCTGACCACAGGGAATGCCTGGCAGTCCTACTTGAACACAGAATATAGTTGGAAGGCCTATCAAACCATGAGGCCAAAACAGTGACACCCCCAACCTCAGAGTGTGAGCAATGATGCCACCTAACTAGAGAATCTGGCAGCAGTACCATCTTGCCTGTGGATATTACCAGCTAACTCATTCAGAATCCCAAGCTAGGCTGAATGATAAAGATCTTTCCTTGCCAAGGTGAACTTGTGTAAACTGTAGAAGAGGACACTGAATCCTCAAATGTACCAATATCAATGCAAAAATACAAAGATCACAAAAAATCTGATATACATAATGCCACCATAGGAAATTAATAAAGTTTCAATAAATGGTCACAGACAGTCATTCAAGTGTTAGTTACTCAGTCATGTCCAACTCTTTATGACCCCAAGGACTCTAGCCTGCCAGGCTCTGTCCATGTGATTTCTCAGGCAAAATCATCATAAGGAAATGAGTATCTATGAACTGATAAATAATGCAAGGTAACACTATTAAATTAAGCGAACTACAAAAGAAAAAAAAGACTAAATATGACTAAACAACATTAAAAATGCATAAAGAACATGAAAATTTTGAAAAGAAAAATAATTTTTAAAAAGCAAAAGTTCTAGATTTGAAGAATATAGTGACTGAACTGAAGAATTTAATAGAAATCTGCAAAGGCTTCTGTGGCCCAGTGGTAAAGAATCTGCTGGCTAACACAGGAGACTAAGAGTCACAGGTTTGATCCCTGGGTTGGGAAGATTCCGTGGAGAAAGAAATGGCAACCCATTCCAGTATTCTTGCCTGGAGATTCCATGGAGAGAGGGGCCTGGTGGGGCAGTCGATGGGGACACAACTTAGTAACTGAACACATCAAACATCCAAAGGCATATCAGGTCCAAACAAGGCTGCTCAACTATATCACCCCTATTCAACATAAATAGAAGTTCTAGTTGGAGAAAGCACTGGCAGCCCACTCCAGTGTTCTTGCCTGGAGAATCCCAGGGATGGGGGAGCCTGGTGGGCTGCCGTCTATGGGGTCACAGAGAGTCGGACAGGACTGAAGGGACTTAGCAGCAGCAGCAGCAGCAGAAGTTCTAATTAGAGAAATTAGGCAAGAAAATTTTTAAAAAGGCATCCAAATCAGAAAGGAAGAAGTAAAATTGTCTCTGCTTGCAGGTGATAGAATCTTATGTATAGAAAATTCCAAAGACTGGACCGAAAAAATGTTAGAACTAATGAATGAATTTAGCACTGATACATGCTACAAAATCAACATGCAAAAATCAGTTACATTTCTATATATTAACAAGGAACTATTTAAAAAGAAATAAAATAATTTGATTTACAATGGTATCATAAACTAAAAACACTTAAGAAAAAACTTAATGAAAGACTTGGATAATCTATGCACAGGAATTTATAAGTCATTGGTGAAAGAAATTGAAGAATATATCAATTAATAGAAAGATGTCTCATGTTAAATAGATTTGAATAATTAGTATTGTTAAAATGTGCATACTATCCTTAGACAGCAAGATCAAACTATTCCATCCTAAAGGAAATCTATCCTGAATACTCACTGGAAGGACTGATGCTGAAGCTGAAGCTCCAAAACTTTGGCCACGTGATATGAAGAGCTGACTCATGGACCAGACCTTGATGGTGGGAAAGACTGAAGGGAAGAGGATAAGGGGGTGGCAGAGGATGAGATGGTTGAATGGCATCACCAACTCAATGGACATGAGTATGGGCAAGCTCCAAGAGATAGACAAGGACAGGGAAGCCTGGAGTGCTGCAGTCCTTGAGGTTGCAAAGAGGTGGACACAACTTAGTGACTGAACAATAACAACAATATATCACTTATATGTTAATAAAGCTGAAAAAATATTTAAAAATAAGATTTTCCTTTTGCCAAATAAAGTATACTTCTCTTTCTACCACATATATAATATTTATTAAAATGGTTATTTATTAAAGTACACTGTTTCAGCAATTATCCAAGAAGAAACAACCAACCAAATCTTACCTAAATGCAGTGAATTAGTGATAAATAATAAATTTGCTAAAAACACATTTGAAAACTAAAGCATGATATTCTTGTATGATATAATGCCATTAAAATAACTTAGGTCAAAAGGTACAAACTTCTTATAAGATAAATAAGTTCTGGAGATATAGTGCATAGCTTCGTGACAAAAGATAACAATATTCTATGGTATATTTGAAAGTTGCTAGAAGAGTAGATCTTAAAAGTTCTTATCATAAGAAAATAATGTGTAACTATGTGAGGTGAATGATGTTAGCTAAACTTCCTATGGTAATCATTTCACAATATATATCTGTATCACATTATCACATTTTATATCTAAAACTAATTGAGTATCATATCAGTTTTATCTCAATAAACTAGAAACATTGGCATATGTTTATGGTATGGAAATTAATTCATGCTATGTTAAATGGAAAAGCACATTTCAAAATAATTACGATTTTCTTTTCTCACTATTCTAAGAAACAAAATTATTTCAGAAAATAATTATGAATATACTTCTGTCTCTTCACTTAGAGAAAATAAGGTTATACACCTTATTACTCAGCAAAATTAGAATTTGAACACAAACTGGTTTGTGTCAGAGTCCTTGCCTATATACAGAAAATATATATATATATATATATATATATATATATATATATATACACACACACACTGGTTTGTGGTAATCTATATTTTGTTGATTTAAATTTCCATTTATTTCTATTATATTTGTTATAAAATATAATTGATTATATAGTAACACATATTTCAAATAAAAATTTATTCAAAATCAACTTGCTTCATTTTTTTCCTAGGAGAATTACATACACACAATATGTTTTATTTATATGTCAAAAATATAACAGGCATTGTGTTTGGGATGAGTCTATTATCTTGATCATAACATAGGATACTAAGGAGGTATTAAAAATACCTAAAACCATACCTTGACATGGTTTTAATATTTCTTTGAGGCTCTAATGAGTACGTTGGGCCTGTGAAACTGGCAATGGATTTTGCAAACTTAAGTTAGCTAAATATTTTGTGTAGAGTAAATGTACAGAATAGAACCAATGAGGTCACTGTAGTTGACTAGAAAACCAGACATTCAGTTAGGGGTTTCTCAAGTTACGATTCATTCCCATAATTTGTTAGATTTTATTTTGAAGATTAACTTATTATTTTAATATTCAGATCATTCTTTTATCAATATTTTCAGTGAAACTCCCTGTTGAGCTTTCTTTTCTGCACCAGAATTCTGCTGCCAGATTTCAAAATGTTCAAAACTAAAGACTAGAACAGCTACTGATATTCAAAGTTTCTAAGAAAAGGAATACTTGTTAGACAAATTCTGTTCATTTGCATTAATATAATAATTTAGAATAAAATCCATTAGTGTCTTACCATTTTTACTGAAGCATATAAATCTCACTATAAATTTCTAGATTGAATTTTCCACACTTCCTGACAATTGCCTTTTGTCATTTAGATACTTATTGTGAAAGGGCAAAGAACAAATTTAATTTAGCATCTAATTCTGAGTGGATCTGATCAGTGTTACGGTAATAGTCCAGTTAAATAAGGTGAGGTGTATAGGGTTTATTAAGTTATAATTCCAGAATGTAAGCACTCTTGTAAAAGAAACATAATTTGATGTTTCTGACACTAGTTGCATGGTTGAGAACACATTTATAAAGACACTCATTTCTTAGTATGTACATTTAGATAGAATAATCCCAACCTGCCCATTTGATGGTTTAGCTGTGCCTCATTAAAAATGTTAGCTAGTGCAGAAGCCAAATGGGTTTCTCTGCCACTAACAGTTATGGAAATTTTACATGTATCTCTCAGAATGATTCATTTTGCCTCAATGTAGGCATTTTTCATTACTGCTTTAAACAAGACTTAAAATTTTAGTGAAATAGACTTGAGTGCTTAAAAGATGTTTGTGTGTGTGTGTATGTGTTCACATGTATGTAGTGGTAGTATGTAGTGGCAAGTTAAAGTCTAATATTTATTTGTTCAAAACACTATAAAAGGAAAAAAGTACTTCATTTTTTCCCTACATAGATTTGGACATTTTAAAGAAATAATCTATTAATAAAATAAAGTCTTATTTGCATTAAGAAATGTTTATTATGTAAACAAACACTTCTACCTATATTCTAAAATCTATGGTTAGCTTATAGCAATGTAAACATGAGTCTTGTTTAAGTGACTACTGTAATTACATAAACTTATTATAGTCAATATTAAATTGTTTAATATTTATTGTTCTACACTTTGTAATTAATTATCATGCAATCAACATACATCTATTAACCATAATTTAAAGAAGCAGTGTATCATCACCCTTGTCAGATTTAATTTGATGAAATTTACTTCATTCTTATTAATTTACTTAGGAAAATATTTCTGTGATACACAATGAAATGACAATATGATGAAGAAAAAAATAATTTCATGTGGGTATACACATCAGAGGGCTAATAGTTTACAAAAAATAGCAGGGAAAATATGGTCATAATACTAAAATCCTTTTTACTTCAAGTTAAACATTTTTCTAGCATTTGATATAGAGACAGTAATCACAAAGCACTATTATTATTTTTTTTAATATTAGTTAAGACCAGATTTTTTTTTTTTTTTTTTGCTTTCTAACCTTTAGAACTTAGAGCTACCCATATTCTATACCTATTGAGCCACCAATACCACAGGTGGCTCAGCAGTAAAAATTCACCTGCCAAGGCAGGAGGTGAGGAGGCATGGGTTTGATCCCTGGGTTGGAAGATCCCCTGAAGTAAGAAATGGCAACCCGCTCCCATATTTTTGACTAGAAAACCCCATGGACAGAGGAGCCTGGTGGGCTACTGTCCCTGGGATCTCAGAGTCAGACAAGACTGAGTGACTGAGCACACACACGACCTTTAGAATTAATCAGAATTTACATAATTGTGAAGGATAAAATTGCTACCTTAAAATTCTGAATTTAAGCAAGATACTCTTATGTGTGAGATTTAAAATAAAAACATGGGTTGAATGCCCCAACCAAAAGGCAAAGACTGGCTGAATGGATACAAAACCAAGACCCCTATACATACTGCTTACAAGAGACCCACCTCAAAACAATGGACACATACAGACTGAAAGTGAAGGGCTGGAAAAAGATATTCCATGCAAATAGACACCAAAAGAAAGCAGGAGTAGCAATACTCCTCTCAGATAAAATAGACTTTAAAACAAAGGCTGTGAAAAGAGACAAAGAAGGCCGCTACATAATGATCAAAGGATCAATCCAAGAGGAAGATATAACAATTATAACTATATATGCACCCATCATAGGAGCACTGCAATATGTAAGAAAAATGCTAACAAGTATGAAAGGGGAAATTACCAATAACACAATAACAGCGGGAGACTATAATAACCCACTCACACGTATGGACAGATCAACTAAACAGAAAATTAACAAAGAAACAAAAAGTTTAAATGATACAATAGACCAGTTAGACATAATTGGTATCTATAGGACATTTCACACCAAAACAATAAATTTCACCTTTTTCTCAAGTGCTCACGGAACCTTCTCCAGGATAGATCACATTCTGGGCCACAAATCTAACCTTGATAAATTTAAAAAAATCGAAATCATTCCAAGCATCTTTTCTGACCATAATGCATTATAATTAGATCTCAATTACAGGAGAAAAACTATTAAAAATTCCAACATATGGAGGCTCAACAACACGCTTCTGAATAATCAACAAATCACAGAAGAAATCAAAAAAGAAATCAAAATATGCATAGAAATTAATGAAAATGAAAACACAACAACCCAAAACCTATGGGACACTATAAAAGCAGTGCTAAGAGGGAAGTTAATAGCAATACAGGCATACCTCAAGAAACAAGAAAAAAGTCAAATAAATAACCTAACTCTTCACCTAAAGCAACTAGAAGAGGAACAAGTGGAGAACCCCAGAGTTAGTAGAAGGAAAGAAATCTTAAAAATTAGGGCATAAATAAATGCAAAAGAAACAAAAGAGACCATAGCAAAAATCAACAAAGCCAAAAGCTGGTTCTTTGAAAGGATAAATAAAATTGACAAACCATTAGCCAGACTCATCAAGAAGCAAAGAGAGAAAAATCAAATCAATAAAATCAGAAATGAAAATAGAGAGATCACAACAGACAACACAGAAATACAAAGGATCATAAGAGACTACTATCAGCAATAATATGCCAATAAAATGGACAACGTGGAAGAAATGGACAAATTCTTAGAAAAGTACAACTTTCCAAAACTGAACCAGGAAGCAATAGAAAATCTTAATAGACCCATCACAAGAACGGAAATTGAAACTGTAATCAAAAATCTTCCAGCAAAGAAAAGCCCAAGTCCAGATGGCTTCACAGCTGAATTCTACCAAAACTTTAGAGAAGAGCTAACACCTATCCTCCTCAAACTCTTCCAGAAAATTGCAGAGGAAGGTAAACTTCCAAACTCATTCTATGAGGCCACCATCACCCAAATACCAAAACCTGACAAAGATGCTACAAAAAAGAAAACTACAGGCCAATATCACTGATGAACATAGGTGCAAAGAGCCTTAACAAAATTCTAGCAATCAGAATCCAACAACACATTAAAAAGATCATACACTATGAACAAGTGGGCTTTATCCGAGGGATGAAAGGATTCTTCAATATTCACAAATCAATCAATGTAATTCACCACATTAACAAATTGAAAAATAAAAGCCATATGATTATCTCAATAGATGCAGTGAAAGCCTTTGACAAAATTCAACTTCCATTTATGATAAAAACTCTCCAGAAAGCAGGAATAGAAGGAACATACCTCAACATAATAAAAGCTATATATGACAAACCCACAGCAAACATTATCCTCAATGGTGAAAAATTGAAAGCATTTCCCCTAAAGTCAGGAACAAGACAAGGGTGCCCACTTTCACCACTACTATTCAACATAGTTCTGGAAGTTTTGGCCACAGCAATCAGAGCAGAAAAGGAAAGAAAAGGAATCCAATATGGAAAAGAAGAAGAAAAACTCTCACTGTTTGCAGATGACATGATCCTCTACATAGAAAACCCTAAAGACCCCACTAGAAAATTACTAGAGCTAATCAATGAATATAGTAAAGTTGCAGGATATAAAATCAACCCACAGAAATCCCTTGTATTCCTATACACTAATAATAAGAAAGTAGAAAAAGAAATTAAGGAAACAATTCCATTCACCATTGCATCGAAAAGAACAAAATACTTAGGAATATATCTACAAAAAGAAACTAAAGACCTTATATAGAAAACTGTAAAACACTGATGAAAGAAATCAAAGAGGACACTAATAGATGGAGAAATAAACCATGTTCATGGATCGGAAGAATCAATATAGTGAAGATGAGTATACTACCCAAAGCAATCTACAGATTCAATGCAAACCCTATCAAGCTACCAACAGTATTTTTCACAGAACTAGAACAAATAATTTCAAGATTTGTATGCAAATACAAAAAAACCCTCGAATAGCCAAAGCAATATTGAGAAAGAAGAATGGAACTGGAGGAATCAACTTGCCTGACTTCAGGCTCTATTACAAAGCCAGTCATCAAGACAGTATGGTACTGGCACAAAGACAGAAATATAGATCAATGGAACAAAATAGAAAGCCCAGAGATAAATCCACACACCTATGGACACCTTATCTTTGAAAAAGGAGGCAAGAATATACAATGGAGTAAAGACAATCTTTAACAAGTGGTGCTGGGAAAACTGGTCAACCACTTATAAAAGAATGAAACTAGATCACTTTCTAACACCACACACGAAAATAAACTCAAAATGGATTAAAGATCTAAACTTAAGACCAGAAACTATACAACTCCTAAAGGAGAACATAGGCATAACACTCTCCGACATAAATCATAGCAGGATCCTCTATAATCCACCTCCCAGAATTCTGGAAATAAAAGCCAAAATTAACAAATGGGATCTAATTAAAATTAAAAGCTTCTGCACAACAAAGGAAACTATAAGCAAGGTGAAAAGACAGCCTTCTGAATGGGAGAGAATAGTAGCAAATGAAGCAACTGACAAACAACTAATCTCAAAAATATACAAGCAACTTATGGAGCTCAATTCCAGAAAAATAAATGACCCAATCAAAAAATGGGCCAAAGAACTAAATAGTAATTTCTAATTTAAATTATATTAACCACTCTTCTTTGTAAGAGTTTTGATATTTTGTGTCGTACAAAGAAGTGCCCCCTTTCATTTAAGTTATTCCATTTATTATCAAAAAGTTGTTCATAGTTTTATTTTAATATCCATGACATCAGTAGTGATGAGTCCTCTGAGATTGGTAATATGTACATCTTTGCTTTTTTCTTGGTTTTCTAGAAGTTTGTCAGTTTTACTGATTTTTTTTTTTTTTTCAAAAGAACAAGCATTTTGTTAGATCAATTTTCTCAATTGTTTTCCTTTTCTCAACTCCATTGATTTCTGCTGAGGTTTTTATTTATTTTCCTCCGCTTGATTTAAGCATGTGCATCTCTCATTTTCCTAAGGAGAAAGTTTAGTATTGATTTTAGGTATTTCTTCTTTCCAAAAACATATATTATTTGATGTTATAAATCTCCCTTCTAAAGCACTGCACTAACTACATCTCACACATTATAGTGTTGCATTTTATTTTTATTTAGTTCAATATTTTAAATTTCTTTGGGGACTTTTTAATGTAATTTTCTTAGTCATTGCCCTTCATTGACTTCAAATAGCAGCATACTAGTTCATATATGATGCAGGGAGCCTTTAACATTATTTCCAATTCTTCATTTTCATTCCCTTGCTATTTCTGTCATTCATTTAACTTAAACATATGTCATCATCAACCAATGAATTTTTATTGCTATCTCTTTACACAGTATTATTTTACATCAATATTTAATTTACATTCATTTTCTTCCCTTTTCTAACGTCTTTAATTTTCTTTCTACAAATCCAAGCTTGTTTTTGTCTTTCCAAAGAACTTATTTTTACATTTCTCTACTAGTCACAAGATCTGTCAGTTTTATTTTCATTTTTCAAAGAGAAAGTCTTTATTTATCATTTAGTTTTTTTTAAATATAAATTTATTTTATTTTAATTGGAGGTTAATTACTTTACAATATAATATTTGTTTTGCCATACATTAACATGTTCCACCACAGGTATACACGTGTTCCCCATCCTGAATCCCCCTCCCTCCTCCCTCCCCATACCATCCCTCTGGGTCGTCCCAGCGCACCAGCCCCAAGCATCCAGTATCATGCATTGAAGCTGGGCTGGTGACTCGTTTCATATATGATATTATACATGTTTCAATGGCATTCTCCCAAATCATCCCACCCTCTCCTTCTCCCACAGAGTCCAAAACACTGTTCTATACATCGGTGTCTCTTTTGCTGTCTCACATAAATACATTTGAATCTGTTCTAATGAGGTGGATGAAACTGGAACCTATTATACAGAGTGAAGTAAGCCAGAAAGAAAAACACCAATACAGTATACTAACACATATATATGGAATTTAGAAAGATGGTATCATTTACTTTTCAAGGATGATTTGTTGTATATACAATTCTAAGTTTCTTCATTTTTTTCTTCCAGCATATTCAATATTTCACTCTCATCTCTGCTTGGGTGGTTTCTGACAAGAAGTCCATTCGTGCTCTTAGACTTTCTTGATTAGAGGAAAACTGTTTTTCCTCCAGTTTTAAGTTTGTTTCTTTTTTTAAAATTTGGTTTCCTGAAGTTTGATAAGATACACAGAGGATTTACTGTTTGTTTATTTTGTTTTATTGGAAGTGCCTTTTTTATGTTCCCTGATATGGTTTGGGGTCTGTCATTAATTTTAGAAAATTCTCTATTTAGCTACAAATATCGTATCCAGAACTTTCATCTTGTTTCTCTATCTTCTCATTCTAATTTTCCAATTATGCATATGTCATACTTTTAAAATAGTTGTATAGTTCTTGGATGTCGTGTCCATTTATTTATCTGTTTTTCATTCCTTCTGTTCATTTCAACTTAGGAAGTTTCTATTGCCTTATTTTCAAGAGATCTATCTATCCATCACCTATCTACCCATCTATCTACTTGTTTCTCATTGAAGTAAGAAACTGTTATTCTGACTAGAATAAAAGAGCTGTGTAGAATTGCCTGTGAATGCTCTTTGTGATTTATTATCAGAGGTCACTTAAGAACAGTTCCTCCCTCTCCAGAAGTGCTTGTCATTTAGCTTCATAACACAGCCTACTCCTACAGAACCCCATAATTTATTGCACTTAACTATCTGTCATACATAATGAGAAGAGAAGTTTTAATATATTTGATAACAATTCAACAAGTTGTCAAATTGTATTATCAGTTCCATTAAAATTCAATCACACACAATAAATGAGATGCTTGATTAATTTCACCATATGTTGACTGTAGTTTTACCTCCTCTAGAGAAAAAGATATATATATATATATATATACACACACACATGTTCATATGTATGTACATATATATATACATATACATACATGCATATACATATACTTATGTGTATATATATATATATATGCTTGTAGAAAGAGAAGATACATACACAAACAAGAAACCATACAAACACACACAAACAAAACATTGTATAGTTTATTTTATAATGTGTACAAACCTGTGTATCACGACTGATCAATTATGTATTGCATTGCTTGATGTGCCTGTATATGAGAAGAGGAAACAAGGGTCTTCGAATTCCTCTTCTGTACTTCTCTCTCCTGCTCTAAGCATCGGTCCATAAGTTTACAAAAAAGTAAGAAACAGCTGTAGATTTATTAATAGAATTTTAAATTTCCATTCTTTCACATTTACATTACTGATAAATTTAAAACATTTGCAATCAACTCTATAATTCTAATACAATACTTTATGTCTTGTCTATGGATCATTGTGGAAAAACTGGAAGCCCCAAAATACACATTATTTATAATGCTTTGAAAATGTGAACGTGATTCACTGCTAAAACAGGAATTCCATCTATAGAGTAGCAGAAAGCCTCTTCAACTATATATTCAACATATATATATATGTCAAATGAATTTATGTAAATGTAAACTTCTATGCAGAGTACATCATGAGAAATGCTGGACTGGAAGAAACACAAGCTGGAATCAAGATTGTCAGGAGAAATATCAATAACCTCAGATATGCAAATAACACCACCCTTATGGCTGAAAGTGAAGAGGAACTAAAAAGCCTCTTGATGAAAGTGAAAGTGGAGAGTGAAAAAGTTGGCTTAAAGCTCAACATTCAGAAAACAAAGATCATGGCATCCGGTCCCATCACTTCATGGGAAATAGATGGGGAAAGAGTGGAAACAGTGTCAGACTTTATTTGAGGGGCTCCAAAATCACTGCAGATGGTGACTGCAGCCATGAAATTAAAAGATGCTTACTCCTTGGAAGAAATGTTATGACCAACCTAGATAGCATATTCAAAAGCAGAGACATTACTTTGCCGACTAAGGTCCATCTAGTCAAGGCTCTGGTTTTTCCTGTGGTCATGTATGGATGTGAGAGTTGGACTGTGAAGAAGGCTGAGCGCCGAAGAATTGATGCTTTTGAACTGTGGTGTTGGAGAAGACTCTTGAGAGTCCGTTGGACTGCAAGGAGATCCAACCAGTCCATTCTGAAGGAGATCAGCCCTGGGATTTCTTTGGAAGGAATGGTGGTAAAGCTGAAGCTCCAGTACTTTGGCCACCTCATGCGAAGAGTTGACTCATTGGAAAAGACTCTGATACTGGGAGGGATTGGGAGCAGGAGGAGAAGGGGACGACAGAGGATGAGATGGCTGGATGGCATCACTGACTCGATGGGCATGAGTCTGAGTGAACTCCAGGAGTTGGTGATGGACAGGGAGGCCTGGTGTGCTGCGATTCATGGGGTGGCAAAGAGTCGGACACAACTGAGTGACTGAACTGAACTGAAGTAATTAATTAAGTACTTTTGCATGTATCTATCAAGTGCTCACTATATAACAGGTTATCTATCAGAAAATAAAAGCCATAAGCCACATTTACTGAAAATGTTACAATTATTTCATATCTTAATTTACTTCATATTCAAACAGTGCATTATTTTCTGGGTGTTTTATTCTGGCTTATCCAATTAAATTTCATTTTCATTGTGTTACACAAAACATATATGTTGTCACCATTTCCCTAAGAACTTTCAGCTTTTGATGGTACAGTTCATTGACTTTTCTAATGTCCTTTCATTTTTGGTGGAAGAAAGCTAAGCTCAACACTCAAATAAAAGCTGTATGTGTCCATACTCCACACAGTATACTCAAGAGTAGCAACCAGATTCTGGAAACCCAAGCTCAACTTCATTGGTATTGGGTGTAACTATACTGACTTATCTTTGGCATACTAGATTCTGAATGTCAAAAGTAACGGAGATGTGTGTAAGTGTGTTTGTATGTGTGTGTCTGAGACAGAGAGGAAAAAGAAGAAACAGAATGCAAATATTTTTAATAGGTCACTATTGGATTCAGGAAATATCTAGGTTTTGAAAAATTCTTTGGAAAGATGGCGAAATAAATTGTGATGTTAGTAACTGTATAAGCAATTTAACTTTTGTTTATAGTATACAGAAATGCAACAGATTTTTGTAAGTTAAATTTGTATCCCACAAATTTACTGAATTTATTAATTAGTTCCAGAATATTTTGGAGTCTTTAAGCTTTTCTATGTATAAGATCATGCCATCTACAAAGAGATGATTTTATTTCTTCCTTTCTGAATTGGATGAATCTTATTTCTTTGTTTGCCCAATTCTCCTCTGATTTTATAATTTTAAGTAATTTGCATTTACGATCATAGATTCTTTCTACTGCTTGATCAAATCTGTTATTGATATACTTCATTGTATTTTTCATTTCATTCATTGTATTCTTCAACTCCAGAATTTGTTTCATTCGTTTTATGATTTCTCTCTTTTCATTGAAATTCTCATTTTGTCCTTGTTTTGTTTCTCTGATTTATTTTCAGTACCTACTTGTGTTCTTTTGGAGCTTGCTGAGATTCCTTAAAATAATGGTTTTGAATTCTTTGTCAGGTTATAGGTCTCCATTACTTTAGACCCATTATTCGGAAATTATGTTCTCTTGGTGATGTCATATTTTCTTGATATTTCCTGGTCCTTGAAATCTTAGGTTGCTGTCTTCACAATTAAAGAAACAGTCATCTCTTCCAGTCTTACTGATTTTCCCTTGGGAGAAAAATTACCTTTACCTATCAGTCTAGCTAGAGATTGTGACCATCTCTTGGGCCTCTTCTATGGATTCACTCATCTCACAACACGAACATCCTCTGGGAGAATTCTTAATATTGTATGTTTTTTCTCAATTCCCCAAGGCCAGGCTAGGTTCAGAGGCTTTTGCTTTTGCTGGGGTAATGCCTTTAAATTCTAATTTTTTTGTGGCTTCACCGATCCCACAGAGTGGGCTGGCTTTCTGCATATATTCAGGAGCCATCTGCCAAGACTCAACATATCCACAGTGGCAGATCAGTCTTCCATGGGTGTGAGGTGGAATGGTGGGTAAAACACTCATAGCATTTAGGGTTTCTACACTATAATAGTGGGGTCCACAGGTAAGCAGTTTGTGGTTAAGCTCCCCGACTGGGTTCATGATGTGTTTAGTAGGATCCAGAGATGTTATCTAAGCCTGGTTCTCCTAGCCTCTTTCAGTTCACAGACATGCTATTCATGGCTTACCTCATTATTCTTTTTTGTGTGTGGGGGGGGCATTTATCTATTTATTTATTTTCACTGTGCTGGGTCTTCGTTGTTGTGCAGGATTTTCTCTAGTTGCTGTGAGCATGGGCTACTCTTCACTGCTTTTCACAAGGGTGGCTTGTCTTGTTGTGGAGCACGGGCTCTGTGACATGCTGGCTTCAGTAGCTCTGCTATGTAGGCTCAGCTGTTGTGGTTCCTGAGCTCAAGAGCACAGACTTAGTAATTGTGACACATGGGATTAGTTGTTCCCTGGCATGTGGGATCTTCATGGACCATTGTCTCATACATACTGCCTGATGGATTCTTTACTAGTGAACCACCAGGGAAGCCTCACTTCATTGTTTTTGTTGAGGAAAGAAAAACATGACCTCTTGAACAGAACCCCATGTATCTGGGATGCTGAGCTTTAACTGGCTGCTCTGTCACTTTCCTGCATGGGAGAAAGCACACTCTCGACACTGAATTGTGCTGTTCTGAAGGACGGATGACATGAGTAAAGGGAAACCGTTCTTCTGGCCCTTTTCAATGTGTCTATTCTCTGACTTTTTCACCCCATCAATGTGGTGGAACTTCTCTTCCAAACTCCCGGACTCCCACCGAGGTACTCTTGTTTGTGGGTGGTAGTGAAAATCAATGTTCTGAGGGGAAATGGCAGTAGAAAACTTATACTCTCCCATCTTGCTGATGGCACGTCTCCATCAAAACAACATTTTTTATCAATATTTAGTCTACTATACTTCTTGCAAGCATGAGCTTTGTCTAATTTATCTTTCTGTTACATAATAAGCAATGATATTTTCTTAGCAAATTGCATCATAGGTAGGCAATGATGATATAAATTGATGGGTAGATGCTCTGAGGTACTCTAGCACATGGGCTCTAATAATTTCTGCATAAAATTTTTGCAAGATATGGAGAAGAGCATCTTTCATCTCCACAAACATGGAGAGAAAACACCCATCTCCAGTGTTCTTGAGGTCTCTGAGTATAATTTCTAAACTATCTTATATATTTAAAAAGTTAAGCATAAATTTATTTTGATAAAAAAATCTGTCTGTTCTATGAAACAATTGGGGAATTCAGAAATTACTCAACTGAAAGAGACCATATTTTCACTTCCATATATACCTAGATAAATGTACAAGCTTCATAAAATAGGCCCCTGAGTCTCATTTTTCTTTATCTAGTTTATAAACTGAAATGAGATAATGCAAATGGGATTTTAAACATTTATAAAACTTATAAGTGACAGATCATACTTCAGTTCTGAAACAATTGTTACCAGACTTGCATTTTTGGGTCATTTATTCCACATGCCAGAAATTTTTACTTTAGTCAAATTACTTAGCACATTTTCTTAATTGTCAATGACATATTTTTTTTTCCAAAGGGAATATATATAATTTGTAACTATATCTTATGTGGCAGTATTTAGTTTTGTTTTCATCAATGCTATAGTTTAACTATAGTCCTCTTAAAAATTTTAAGGCATCTTAGATTCCAGAAAATATATTACACCATTCATTGTGTTCACAGATATTTATTCAGTATGTACTCAGATCTAGACTCTGTGTAGGCACTAGATATGTAACAGTTGATAAGACAAAAATTATATCTGTTCACTGTGGTGGAGAAAAGTATCATTGTCACCCAAACTAGAGACTTTTATATTTGAGTATTATATTTCTATATATCCTATTTAAAGAATCGATTCTGATTGTACTTATTCCACATGTTTTTATTTTAAATCTAGTTTACATATATTTTGAAAGATTGCATAGGAGCAATTGACTGCTATTTGCAGTTTAACGAATTGCCCTGAGATTCCAAGGTATCTTATTTTAGCGATACAACTTTCTCAGTTTTTACATTTTGACACATTCCACCATGTTCTTTACAACATAATTAGTTATAGTTCCAGAATGCCTGGCTCTTAAGCAACCTTCTATGCTTCCTTTCTCTTTTATGGTAAATTCCCCTTTAGATGTTCCTGGGCCAGATCATATCAATGTACCAGGTTATGTTCTAATGAAACTAGATCTCAACAGTGGTATAGTGAAATTCTTGTAACGTTTCCTCCCAGGGCACTCATTGAACCCTACACAGATTGGGCCACCTCATCCCAGTGATTCTAAAATTCTTCAATAATAAGGAAGAATAGAGGGCAGGTTTCCCCAATCCAGCTTCCTCCAGAAGAACGGAGGCTCCAATGCCAGTGCAATATCAAAATTAGTAAACTACTCTTGGGGCACAGGCCCTAACTCATAAAAATATTTATTGTTGTCTAGTCACTAAATCGTGTCCAACTCTTTGTGATGCCATGGACTGCTTGTAGTAGCCTGCCAGGCTCCTCTGACCATGGGATTTCAAGGCAAGACTAATGAAATGTGTTGCCATTTCCTACTCCAGGGGATATTCCTAACCCAGGGATCAAACATATATCTCCTCGAATTAGCGGGAGAATTCCTTACCATTAAGCCAGGGCAAATCTTCTGACTTAATGTCAGTCTAGTCTGCACTTCTTACATATGAATACCTAAAAGTTATCATTCAAATTATTATGTGCAGGATGATTATGCTACTAGAAATAAGAATATCTTTGAAAAGTTTAAATGTAAATTTTTCTCTCTAAAAGTAATTAAAAACAATAAATAGCTATTTTATGAACTCTGCCCTCAATAACAGCTGAAGTACATTTGTGTAATAGAAGGTGTTTTGTTTAGAAATAAAAGAACTAAGCTGCTCATATCATTTCAGGGAATGAGTTGTGAAGGGGATGCCACACTTGAGTACAGAAAATGAATAAAGCATAACCAGGAATAGTCAGGATTGGGAAATTGTTACAAACACCATGCAAGAACTTCTAATACCCATTGGAGCTGGCAAAGCTACAGAGTTCAGGGAGTGTGATTATTGAAAAATGATGCTAGACTTATTAAAAGGGTTCAGATCATGAAATTCCTTGGATTTAAAGATATGATTTTCATTTTTATTATGAAATAAATGAAAAATGGCAAATATCTTAAAGGTAGAAAAGAAATGATTGAATTTGATTTTTTAGAATCAAATTATTAGAATCAATTTTTTTAGAATCTAGCTCTATAGTACATGAGCAGACTAGATGCTATACAAGAATAAAGGCAATGAGATAAACTTAGGAGGATGTTTATATTGTTATGGTATATCTTCACATTAAATGTCTTTCTCAGGTTTTTCTATAGGGAATGACTCTGGAATTGTGATTGTTGGAAATGGTCTGACTTCCTAAACCAATGTGATAATCTGTGCCAAAAAAAAAAAAAAAATCTGATTAAAGCAGAGGAATGGAAAAAATTCCTTCCTTCTTCCTCAATGGCCATATTTTTATCAGACTTATATGCTGTGTGTATTGCCATGTTATAAGCTCACTGTGTAAAGTAAGCTTAAACAAAATACTTTTGTTAATAAGAAATACGCAAAAGAAGCTTAACATTCTTTGTATGCAAAGCAAAAGTATGATCACTGACTGGAAATTATTAAGGGACTGGGGAATAGACATCAAAACCTATCAAATGAGACAAATAGTTCTTAAACAGAGGTAGTAAAGATGATCAGATGAAATAAATATATCACTGCTATCTGATATACAAGATTTCCTAAGATCAACAACCCACTCCTTTGGAGAGTCAAAGTTATTTCATTTTAGTTTCATCATGTATTAATTACAATCAAGGTGAATTCTATATCTATCTATATTACCATATCTCTGTCCACCTTTCCTAAAAAGTGTTCTAATCTTCTGAGCCTGGCTCATGTAATTATACTAATAAATAAAACATTGAGGACACAGCCTCAACTCAGCACTTCATGAAGTTTGTCTATGTGGAAAGACAGGGGATTCCTGGTCAAAAACAGAACTATCATAGAGATAACTTAAGTGAAAGAGATAAGACTGATGAATTTGTAGGATATGGGTACCATATATTTGGGTACATGATGTTAAAATTTGTGATAGTCTAGAAATAGAAAATATAAAATTGAAAGATAGCCAAAATTTGGTCATTATTGAGCATATCAGGAGCTTTTTTTTTTTTTATCCTAACATTGCTAGAACCAGCTCTTTGTAACAATGTACTTATTATAATGGCAATCCACTTTAGTATTCTTGCCTGGAAAACCCCATGGACACAGGAGTCTGTTGGGTTACAGTCTATGGGGTTGTGAAAGAGTTGAATATGAATTAGCAACTAAATCACAAGAACAATAACTTATAAAATGAGGTAGAGTAAATATCTCTATACTCTTTCAACCCCAGAATCATGTGACTCTATATTATAGCTTAGGGAAAAATATATTTCAAGACTTCAGATATGCATTTTTATGTAAATATTTAGACAGGCTAAAAGCATGGACATAAAAAGGCATACATGCAATAAAGAAATATATTCCAAATGAATGACAGAGAAATGAAATAAGAATATAATAAGAATAATTATCAGGAAAGTACACAATGAAACATATGAAGATAAGATGATATTAGATGCAACTGGGATCTATACAGGGTCAGAAGCTACAGCATGTTTAGGGTATAATTATAAAATATCTGACTATTAGGACTGATGAAATCTATGAAGGAGATAATCATACTTTATTTTTAATTTTTATTTTTACTTTATTTTGCTTTACAATACTGTATTGGTTTTGCCATACATTGACATGAATCCGTGTACGTGAGTTCCCAATCCTGCACCCTCCTCCCACTTCTCACCCCATATCATCTCTCTGGATCATCCCCGTGCAGCAGACCCAAGCATCCTGTATCCTGTATCAAACATAGACTGGCGATTCATTTCTTACATGATAGTATACATGTTTCAGTGCCATTTTCCCAAATCATCCCACCCTCTCCCTCTCCCTCTGAGTCCAAAAGTCCGTTCTATATACCTGTGTCTTTTTTGCTGTCTCACATACAGGGTTATTATTACTATCTTTCTAAATTCCATATATATGTGTTAGTATATTGTATTGCTGTTTTTCTTTCTGGCTTACTTCACTCTGTATAATCGGATCCAGTTTCATCCATCTCATTAGAACTGATTCAAATGTATTCTTTTTAATGGCTGAGTAATACTCCATTGTGTATATGTACCACAGCTTTCTTATCCATTCATCTGCTGCTGGACATCTAGGTTCTTTCCATGTCCTGGCTGTAATAAACTACTGCCATGAACATTGGGGTACATGTGTCTCTTTCAATTCTGGTTTCCTTGGTGTGTATGCCCAGCAGTGGGATTGCTGGGTCATATGGCAATTCTATTTGTAATTTTTTAAGGAATCTCCACAGTGTTCTCCATAGTGGCTGTACTAATTTGCATTCGCACCAACAGTGTAAGAGGGTTCCCTTTTCTCCACACCCTTTCCAGCATTTATTGCTTGCAGATTTTTTGATCACAGCCATTCTAACTGGTGTGAAATGGTACCTCATCGTGGCCTTGATTTGCATTTCTCTGATAATGAGTAATGTTGAGCATCTTTTCATGTGTTTGTTAGCCATCCGTATGTCTTCTGTGGAGAAATGTCTATTTAGAGGACACTAATAGATGGAGAAATATACCATGTTCATGGATCAGAAGAATCAATATAGTGTAAATTAGTATACTACCCAAAGCAAACTACAGATTCAATGCAATCCTTATCAAGCTACCAGCGGCATTTTTCACAGAGCTAGAACAAATAATTTCAAGATTTGTATGGAATTGCAAAAAACCTCGAATTGCCAAAGCAATCTTGAGAAAGAAGAATGGAACTGGAGGAATCAACTTGCCTGACTTCAGGCTCTACTACAAAGCCACAGTCATCAAGACAGTATGATACTGGCACAAAGACAGAAATATAGATCAATAGAACAAAATAGAAAGCCCAGAGATAAATCCACACACATATGGACACCTTATCTTTGACAAAGGAAGCAAGAATATACAATCGAATAAAGACAATCTCTTTAACAAGTGGTGCTGGGAAAACTGGTCAACCACTTATAAAAGAATGAAACTAGATCACTTTCTAACACCACACATGAAAATAAACTCAAAATGGATTAAAGATCTAAATGTAAGATCAGAAACTATAAAACTCCTAGAGGAGAACATAGGCAAAACACTCTCAGACATAAATCACAGCAGGATCCTCTATGATCCACCTCCCAGAATTCTGGAAATAAAAGCAAAAATAAACAAATGGGATCTAATTAAAATGAAAAGCTTATGCACAGCAAAGGAAAATATAAGCAAGGTGAAAAGACAGCCTTCTGAATGGGAGAAAATAATAGCAAATGAAGCAACTGACAAACAACTAATCTCAAAAATATACAAGCAACTCATGCAACTCAATTCCAGAAAAATAAACGACCCAATCAAAAAATGGGCCAAAGAACTAAATAGACATTTCTCCAAAGAAGACATACGGATGGCTAACAAACACATGAGAAGATGCTCAACATCACTTATTATTAGAGAAATGCAAATCAAAACCACAATGAGGTACCATTTCACACCAGTCAGAATGGCTGTGATCCAAAAATCTGCAAGCAATAAATGCTGGAGAGGGTGTGGAGAAAAGGGAACCCTCCTACACTGTTGGTGGGAATGCAGACTAGTACAGCCACTATGGAGAACAGTGTGGAGATTCCTTTAAAAATTGCAAACAGAAATATCTTATGATCCAGCAATCCCATTGCTGGGCATACACACCGAGGAAACCAGAATTGAAAGAGACACATGTACCCCAATGTTCATGGCAGTACTGTTTATAACAGCCAAGACATGGAAAGAACCTAGATGCCCATCAGCAGATGAATGGATAAGAAAGCTGCAGTACATATGCACAATGGAGTATTACTCAGCCATTAAAAAGAATACATTTGAATCAGTTCTGTTGAGATGGATGAAACTGGAGCTGATTATACAGAGTGAAGTAAGCCAGAAAGAAAAACACCAATACAGTATACTAACACGTATATATGGAATTTAGAAAGATGGCAATGATGACACTGTATGCAAGACAGCAAAAAAGACATAGATGTGTATAGTGGACTTTAGGACTCAGAGGGAGAGGGTGAGGGTGGGATGATTTGGGAGAATGGCATTGAAACATGTATACTATCATGTAAGAATCGAATCGCCAGTCTATGTCTGATGCAGGATACAGCATGCTTGGGGCTGGTGCAGGGGGATGATCCAGAGGGATGTTGTGGGGAGGGAGGTGGGAGGGGGGTTCATGTTTGGGATCGCATGTACACTCGTGGTGGATTCATGTCAATGTATGGCAAAACCAATACAGTATTGTAAAGTAAAATAAAGTAAAAATTAAAAAAAAAAGAATTTGATAGTAGATATTTCAAAATGAGTTAAGTAATATATGAAAGACATAATATGGTATTTCTTCAAATTCATTTTGGAGGTGTTTATTTTCTAATGTCACACAAAAAAGGGATCTGTATTTTTTCAATCCTTATAGCATTTAGACATCTTTTTCTGATGCTGTTCATTATGCAGAAAATGAACCATGCATAGATTTGTGCCTAATTGACCATGAACAAATTAAAGAAACTACTTTAGGCCTCTCAAAAGCACTAGGGCTATTGTCTGAAATAGGCTACAGAGAATAAACGGTCCCCTGCCAAAGTCATTTTGACGCCTCTGAAGGAGTTTTGGGCTAGGCTGGGCCCAGAAATATTAACAAGTAAACTAAGATCAAGGATAAGACAAGACCTTGCCAAGCAAGACAGCAAAAGATGCAAAGACAAGACATGCCTTTTTTTTCTTTTTTTTTCTACACTACTGATCTGTTCTATGAGTTTACAAAGACAATGTTCTGTCATTCTTAAATATACTTAACAGAAAGAGAAATCCAAGAGTTTACTTACATATTTTCAGAAGTCTGGCGGAACATTGCATGATTATGAGAGACTTGAAGAGACCAATTTAAAGCCATACATGACTGTCATTAACAACAGAAAATGCATGATACTAATTAATTTTTAAACTTTGCTCCAAATATCAAGAGACTAAAAGATGAATGTTACTTACATGCCCTTTCCTTATGATAAATTTTTAAACTGCTCTTTTCATCTGCTATATCCACTATAATTGTACACATTATATTTGTATAGATTTAGCATACTATTAATAAAATGAATTTTATTAATTATGAATAACTATGGGTGTGATTAAGATCTAAGCTGAGTAGATTTAGTTTATTTCTGGCCTACTTACACTGAGTTGATAATATACTGTGCTACAATAAAAGTAATTTAAAATCTACTAATGAAGTCCTTGATCGAATGGCCTGTGTTTTTCAAGTCATTAGGGAGAAAGTTAACTAATTTGTTAGTGATTATTAAACCTACATGAATATGAGATACTAGTTAACCCCAAAGAAAATTATTTAGTGTTTGCCTTTCCTCATACACTGCTTATTTGTTTCAAATTTTGAATATAATCTTTCAAGTTTTCAATATAACTTATTTGTTGTTTTCTTTGTTTTCTTGTGATTATTATTTTCATTGTCAAAACAAGGAATTTTAGGCAATTTTCAAATAACTTTCACACATTATTTTACATCTTCCATACAACACCTACATGCAGTAGGTAGTGTGGGGCTTACTGTCTCATTTATTCTCTGATCATGAAAATGAGGCTTAATAAATCTGGTAAAAATCCCATCTACTAGCCTATCTAGTAGAACATTTAGAATCAATTAAAATTGTTTTCATTTTAAACCTTGAGCTTCTTTTTCACCACATTTATATATAGCGCTTATATATCCTGCCTTATTTCTAAAAGATATAAAGGATTTGGCTTTATTTTTACCTTTGTGAGATATTCATAGCTTCAGGATTTCAATAATATAGTCAGGGTAAAAATGTAAAAATCACAATTTAAGAAAAATTATTGTTTGCATTACTGTTTCTTTCACTTTTAAAATTCATTAGTCTCATCAAGACCATAAAAGCAAAATAGATATACAACAGATGTGTTGTTGTTTAGTTGTGTACAAAAGTTTCCAACTCTTTTGCAATGCCATGAACTGAAGCCTGCCAAGGTTCCTCTATCCATGGGATTTCCCAGGCAAGAATACTGGAGTGGGTTGCCATTTCCTTCTACAGGGGATCTTTCTGACCCAAGGATCAAACCCACATCTCCTGCATTGCAGGTGAAATCCCATACAATATGTGTAATATATAGTAATATATAGTATGTAAAGATCATAGTAAAGTTGTGTTTGAAAGACTTTGACTTCCTGAAGAAGGATATAGAACTGAAGTTTATCTGTGGCTGTTATATCCTTAAGTTTGGACATTGAATTGACCTTATATTTGAACTTATATATTGAGACTTCCCTTTTGGCTTAGATGGTAAAGCATCTGCCTGCAATATGGGAGACCCAGGTTCGATCCCTTGGTTGGGAAGATCTCCTGGAGAAGGAAATGGCAATCCACTCCAGCATTCCTGTCTGGAGAATCCCAGGGACAGAGGAGCTTGGTAGGCTGAAGTCCATGGGGTCCAAAGAGTCGGACACAACTGAGCTACTTTGCTTCACTTCACTTCTATATTTGAACATGGGTCTAATTTATTTGCTCTTTCATTTTCTATAAAATTGTTGACTTAAGAGTTCTTTACTCATACTGTGCATCAAAATAAGAATTTTAACAATTATTTCATTCTAAAAATAAGAAAAATAATATTATTTATAACATTCATGGTTACTGAACAGGCTATTTCATCTTTCAATCTGAAATTTCTAACCTTATGTATCAAATTTGTATCATTTTTCTGTTTAGACATATAATGCATAAGCATCATAAAAATTTAAAATAATATATCATGAAACATTTAGAGATGCACAGAAACAATAAATATTATTATAGTCTTTCCAAAAATAAGAATTAGTAATTAAGAGCTACTTTCAAATTGAAAATTAATATCAAATGTGCAATATTTTATATTCATATTTTATTCATTTTAAGTATGCTATATTATTAATACATATTTATAATTTACATGTGTCTATGCACTTGTAGCATTTGTATATGTATGAAGACATTTAAAAACTTAAATCATTATTTTAAATCTCTTCAACTTGACAAGGCTTTGTGAAAATCTTTCTGCTTTCACTTATTTTAAAATACTATGAAAAATAATCTTTAAAATACCAAAATATATATTAAAATGTTAAAATTGGATATAATAAGATTGAGAAAGCCATTCCTTAATGGCTAAACTTTAAATTGTCTCTTTCAGCATAGGAATGCCTCATTTCCTCCCTGGTTATCCTAAATCCTCATTGTTACCCTTTTATTTTGCCCTATGGGATATATGCTTCCCCCTCATTCAACATTTCCTAAATCTAGTTAGTCATCTTCTAATTCAGTCTTGATTCTGTTCCTTCCCTAATTGCTATTTTCAACAAAGTTTGACCATTGATATTTGACCATTAAATTAACCAAGTTTGAGTTAGGTGGACCCACACATATGTGGAGTTTTTCAAATGAATGAGTTTTTCAGATGAGTACTACTGTACTGCAAGATCTGTCATTTGTTGAATGTGATACAGGGGTGACTATGGGACTTGAGCATCCTGGGTTTTGGTATACACTTTCAGTCCTCTAACCAATCCCTCACAGATATGGAAGAACTGATCATTGTAAACACTTCAAAATCTTTTCAGGTCCTACCAGGTACTGCCTGAACTGGCCCCTAATTGCCTCTCCATTCTCTTAAGTGACATACCCATTTTCACCATTTTTTCAATTACATTTGCCAAACTCTTTTCCACCATAGGACATTTACATACATTGTTCTGGCTATATATAGCAACACCTCCACTGGGATTATCCTAACTACCAACAGCTCAAATAGTAGCTAAAACTTTCAAAAATCTTACACAATCTTCTCCAATCTATTAGTTAAAAGAAAATGTGATCACTATTGAATTATATTGCCCTAAAATTCATATGTTGGACTCCTAATATGTCATGTGATTTTATTGGATTTGACCTTTAAGGAGGTCCTAAACCTTAAGGATTAGTGTTAAAAGAGGTCATAAGGGTGGAGCCCTAATACCACAGAAATAATAATAAGAAAAAGTGATTTTGAAGTGTTTATAATTGTCAGTTCCTCCATATCTGTGAGGGCTTGGTACAGATTAGGACACAGAACTTTAGAGACTTTAGAACTTTAGGTAACTTACTCAAAAAGAAAAGGAATAGTTTAAAATAGAACTTAGACCGCTTGACTTTTCCTGGTAAAATCCTATTCATACACTAAGTGTCAGTTTAAATGACATCCTGAAAGAAAGTAGAGATGAGACAGGGACCTAATTATTTAGCCTTATGTTATACACCTAAATTGAATACTTATTTGCATCCATTATCTTTTTATGGCACCATTTCAGAATCTTATGAGAATAAGGATTTTGTGTCACCTCTTTACCTCTGTATCTCAGCTACTATCACAGTGGTCACCGTTTAATAAATCTCAATAAATATTTGCTGAATGAATCAATTCTTGGCACAATTTTCAAATATTTCATTGAAGTATATGCATAGATCTGGAATTGATGACAAATGCACTAGATAATTTCTAATCATACTACCAGAAATGACTACTTCTTATATGCTTTTTGAAAATATTTATAAAATCTTAGGTAAGTTGAGATATTTCAAAATAATATTTTTTATTAAACTCATTATAAATAAAATATATGATCATCATAGAAAATTGAGAGCCCATTCTGTAATAGAAATTAAATTAATTCTGTTAGGCATGAGTGATGAAAACCGGCCTAGCTGAAAAGGATGCAGGCTGATCTCTTAATCCCATCCCAAATATGCCAGGAAGAGCTCACAAAAATGCTTCAAAATAACCACAACTGCTGCTACTACTAAGTCACTTCAGTCCTGTCTGGCTCTGTGTGACCCTGAAGATGGCAGCCCACCAAGATCCTCCATCCCTGGGATTCTCCAGGCAAGAACACTGGAGTGGGTTGCCATTTCCTTCTCCAATGCATGAAAGTGAAAAGTGAAAGTGAAGTCACTCAGTCAACTCTTCATGACCCCATGGAAGACTCCTCTAAATCCTACACATGTGCCCTAGGCTCACAGTGGATACAAACTAACAACATGGGTTTCCTCAAGTAACCTTAGGCAGCTAAGAGTTCATTTAGTTCAGTTCAGTTCAGTTGCTCAGTCATGTCCGACTCTTTCCGACCCCATAAACTGCAGCACAACAGGCCTCCCTGTCCATCACCAACTCCTGGAGTTCACTCAGACTCACGTCCATCCAGTCGGTGATGTTATCCAGCCATCGCATCCTGTCATCCCCTTCTCCACCTGCCCCCAATCCCTCCCAGCATCAGAGTCTTTTCCAATGAGTCAACTCTTCGCATGAGATGGCCAAAGTACTGGAGTTTCAGCTTCAGCATCATTCCTTCCAAAAAACACCCAAGACTGATCTCCTTTAGAATGGACTAGTTGGATCTTCTTGCAGTGCAAGGTACTCTCAAGAGTCTTCTCCAACACCACAGTTCAAAAGCGTCAATTCTTCGGCGCTCAGCTTTCTTTACAGTCCAACTCTCACATCCATACATGACTACTGGAAAAACTATAGCCTTGATTAGACGGACATTTGTTGGCAATGTAAGGTCTCTGCTTTTGAATATGCTCTCTAGGTTGGTAATAACTTTCCTCCAAGGAGTAAGTGTCTTTTAATTTCATGGCTGCAATCACCATCTGCAGTGATTTTGGAGCCCCTCAAAATAAAGTTTGATACTATTTCCACTGTTTCCCCATCTATTTGCCATGAAATGATGGAACCAGATGCCATGAAGTGATGGAACCAGATGCCATGATCTTCTTTTTCTGAATGTTGAGCTTTAAGCCAACTTTTTCCCTCTCCTCTTTCACTTTCATCAAGAGGCTTTTTAGTTCCTCTTCACTTTCTGCCATAAAGGCGGTGTCATCTGCATTTCTGAGGTTATTAATATATGGGGTCATAAATGTTCTATGCATACATACTCCTGAATATAACTGACTGAATTATGGGAAGACATGCAATAAACCCTATTATGTAACTTGCAACTTTCCATTGGCTTTGAGAGTATGTTTATTTGCATTATTCTTCCTGATTAATGGAATGTACAAGCCCTATTTTTTACAGGACAGAACCAAGAGGAGATGGGAAGAATAAAAAGGGTAAGCCAAGAGGAATTGTCACAGCTTCTTTGAGGTCAGCCTGATCCCATGTTTCAAGAGTGTATGTTTAAAAAAAGTTCTTTCTGTTTGAGCTGTAACTTCTCTGTTGTTTTAAACCCTTTAGTTTCATTCCAAATCTTTGTTGTGATGAGAAAAGAACAAAAGGAGAGAAATAAACTGACCTGACAATACCATTGATTACCCTTTTTCTGTGTCATGAAAAGGTGTCACATAAAGTCTGAATTTTACCATGTTTCTACATGTATTGTCCTAGGTAAATCAAGGAATTAATTTAAAAGTTGGCTAGAATATGTACAAAGCCTAATGCCTAAGAAGTAAATGAAAACTTCATTTTCAGCTGGCAACTCCTGCAAAAATACATACTCACAAACACTCCCAGGAAAGCACATACATACACATATAGACATGCAATCAACCATAGTAAAGAAAAGATCATGAGCAAAGTCTACTAACCACATGAGGAAATGAACTTACTTGAGAGCTAGCAAATTCAATATGCAGAAAAATTAGTTCCCTAGACAGCACATATAAATAACTTTAGCGAGTATCCTCAGTTTCAACCATAGTCTCTAAATTTATTATTTTGTTCGCTTTTTATGAAGTACTTTCATTTTTATGTTTTAGTATGTTCTATAAGATCTTTTTAGAACTATTTCAAATTGCCAGTTTGCCAACTTGATGCTTTGCTACTTCTAAAGTGGTTTTAATTCTGCAATGCATTTTTAGTTCCCCACTATTTTGATTGAATTTCTCTTATAATTACCTGCTTCTGTTTGAGAGAAGACATTATTTTAAAGAAAAAAATTTGACATGGTCCCAAGCTGAGATTTCTGCACAGTTGTTTTGCACTGAAATGAACAGTGCAAGGCTTCTGCATAAAAAGGAGAAATGGTGAACTGCTTTCTTGTGATGTGTGAAGCATCATGGGTATTGACATCTCGTAGCCAGTACTTTCTCCACTTCAAGTTCAACTTTGTCAGGAGGAAGCGCTTAAATGCCAGCCTCTCTCTGTCCACTGCTCCTCAAATGCTGATCTCAGGAGCTGCTACAGTCATCAAGCTGCCTCCACGTGCTCCCTGCCCAGCTTGAGGAACCTATCAGTTCCCACTATGGAAGATCAAGCCCTGAGCCTTTGGAGTGGGAGCACTGACTTCAAGACCCTAGATTAGTAAAGAACTAACCCTAGGGAGTATCAAATAGTGAGAACTCACACAGAGGAAACCACTTGAATACAAGACCCAGCATCACCCAACCACCAGTAGCATCCTGTTCAGGACGCCTCATCTAAACAACAAACAAAACAAAAATACAAATGCAGTCATCAGGAGACAGGATCACCACCTCACTCAGCCTTGTCCATCAGAGGAAACACACACAAAAAAAAATTCAGAACAAATCTCACACTATACAAAGCTTACACAAACCACTGGACCAACCTTCAGCTCAGTTCAGTTGCTCGGTCATGTCCGACTCTGCGACCCCATGAATCGCAGCACGTCAGGCCTCCCTGTCCATCACCAACTCCTGGAGTCCACTCAGACTCACATCCATTGAGTCAGTGATGCCATCCAGCCATCTCATCCTCTGTCGTCGCCTGCTCCTCCTGCCCCCAATCCCTCCCAGCATCAGAGTCTTTTCCAATGAATCAACTCTTCACATGAGGTGGCCAAAGTACTGGAGCTTCAGCTTTAGCATCATTCCTTCCAAAGAAATCCCAGGGCTGATCTCCTTCAAAATGGACTATTTGGATCTCCTTGCAGTCCAAGGGACTCTCAAGGGTCTTCTCCAACACCACAGTTCAAACGCATCAATTCTTTGGCACTCAGCCTTCTTCATAGTCCAACTCTCACATCCATACATGACCACAGGAAAAAACATAACCTTGACTAGATGGACCTTAGTCAGCAAAGTAATGTCTCTGCCTTTGAATATACTATCTAGGTTGGTCATAACTTTTCTTCCAAGGAGTAAGCATCTTTTAATTTCATGGCTGCAGTCACCATCTGCAGTGATTTTGGAGCCCAAAATAATAAAGTCTGACACTGTTTCCACTGTTTCCCCATCTATTTCCCATGAAGTGTAGGGACCGGATGCCATGATCTTTGTTTTCTGAATGTTGAGCTTTAAGCCAACTTTTTCACTCTCCTCTTTCACTTTCATCAAGAGGCTTTTTAATTCCCCTTCACTTTCTGCCAGAAGGGTGGTGTCATCTGCATATCTGAGGTTATTGATATTTCTCCCAGCAATCTTGATTCCAGCTTGTGTTTCTTCTAGTCCAGTGTTTCTCATGACGTACTCTGCATGTAAGTTAAATAAGCAACCTTAGGAGGGCAGAAACCAAAAGGAAGAAACAATTCAATCTTGAAGACTTGGAAAAGGACACCTCAAACACAGTGTTAAAAAAAAAAAAAAAACACATTGAAAAGGCAGAGAAATACTACACAAATGAAGAAAAAAACTAGAAACATAGAAGTCCAAATAAATGAAGAGGAAATAGGCAAACTACCTGAAAAATAATTCAGAATAATGATAGCAAAAGTGGTCAAAAACCTTGAAAACAGAACGGAGAAAATGCAAGAATCAATTAACAAAGATTGAGAAGAATTAAAGAATAAACATACAAACAACATAATTACTGAAATTAAAAATACTCTAGAAGGAATCAATAGCATAATATCTGAAGCAGAAGAACGAATCAGTGAGCTGAAAGATAAGATGGTGGAAGTAACCTCTGAAGAGAGGAATAAAGTAAAACGAATGAAAAGAACTGAGGATAGTCTCAAAGACCTCTGGGACAATATCAAACACACCAACACTCAAATTTCAGGGTTCTAGAAGAAGAATAGAAAAAAGAATGGGTATGAGGAAATTTTTAAAGAGACTATAGTTGAAAATTTCCCCAACATGGAAAAGAAAATAGTCAATTAAGTCCAAGAGGTGCTAAAAGTCCCTTATAGGATAAACCCAAGGAGAAACATATCAAGACACATATTAATCAAGCTGATGAAGACTAAACACAAAGAAAGAATATTAAAAGCAACAAGGGAAAAGCAACAAGTAGTATACAAGGGAAAACCCATACACTTAACAGCTGATCTTTCAGCAGAAACTCTGCAGACCACAGGGAATGGTAGGATATACGTAAAGTACTGAAAAGGAAAAATCTACAACCAAGATTACTGTACCCAGGAAGGATTTCATTCAAAATTGATGGAGAAACAAAAAGCTTTTCAGACAAGCAAAAGTTAACAGAATACAGTACCACCAAACCTGCTTCTCAACAAATGTTAAATGGACTTATATAGTCAAGAAATACAACAGAAGAAAAAAGATCTACAAAATCAATCCCAAACAATTAAGAAAATGGCAATAGAAACATATATATCAATAATTACTTGAAATGTAAATGGGTTAAATGCTCCAACCAAAAGACACAGACTGGCTGAATGGATACAAAAACAAGACCCATGTACAAGCTGTCTACAAGAGACCTACTTCAGATGTAAAGATACATATAGACTAAAAATGACAGGATGGAAATATATACTCCATGCAAATGGGGAGCAAAAGAAAGCTGTAGCAGCAATCCTCATATCAGACAAAATAAACTTTAAAATAAAGAAGATTACAAGAGATAAGGAAGGACACTACATAATGATCAAGGGATCAAGCCAAGAGGAATACATAGCAATTGTAAATATCTATGCACCAAACACAGAAGCACTTCTGCCGGGGTCCAGCCCTGGTGGATCCAGGGAATTCAAAGCAGGGACGGAATTGACGAAGAGACATTAATTAGAAATTTAAAAAGAGATTAGAAGAGAATAATGTAGTGAAAAAATAGAAGAGAAAAGAGACTGATATTCCTTGGTTTACACAATAAACTCTCAAGACAAGAAACTTGCACCGTCTATGTTAGGCCACAGGCACCCGCTTGAATAGCGGAGGGTGCCCCGCCTTGGGCTCCCTCTCATGTGGGTCTTAGAAGCCTGGGCAAATAAGTAGACACGGAGAGCCTCTGTGTTCCAAGGGATCAGCCTGAAAACGAGAGGGAGAAAGAGGGAGAAAGAGAGAGAGAGTCAACATGAGGGAGGCCAAGCTTGTGCAAAAACCGCATAACTTTATTTTCAAAAGGTCCTTATATACCGTAAGTTTTATATAATATAAGATACAGAGTCATGCTGGGGCAGCAGTCCTGACTCTTATCGATACCAGGCTTTCTTTCTGCATATCTTTCCGTATACAAAAGGTCTCAGGTGATTTACATTATCTTCTGGCCAAAAGGCCTGTAAACACTTTATGGCTCTCTTCCTTAATGAATGTTAATCTCATTTTCCCTGAAGTGTTTTTCTTTAATCTGCATCACCCTCAAAGCACTAAATAAAGTTACATCCCTGTAGAACAAAGGTGCAGTGGGTTATAACAAGGAAGGTACTTAACTCAAAGATCTATGTTGCTACTTGTTTTTTTTTATATACCAACTATATCAACAAACAAAAGATATGATAACTTGGCAGCAAGTATTAGCTCAATAATGAAACACTTAATCAGTCCTATTCTAATGATTTTGACTTCTCGGAAGCCCCTACATTCCTAGGATGTTTTAAGCTTCCTGTGCCTCTAGTGGTCGGGAGGCAGTGAGCAATCACATGAGCAATCACATGAGCAGTTGTAAAAGATCCAGACAGACCTGTCAGGCAAGTTAGAAAACTACCAGAGGGGTTTGAGCTGAGACACTCCTTTTATATGTAGGAGACTGTTAACTGGAGCTCTAAGTTAACTTTTTCCAGAAAAAGGTGGTGGGGGATAGCCCCCTGTTAATGTCAGAGGAGTTGGTGAAAGGCATAATATAGTAAAGCAGACAGATTTTGGTTCTGGGGGTAGATGCTCGAGAAAATCCAGAGGGGACCCCTGAGGCCTGATCCCACCTTTGCGTTTTATCAGGCCGCCTTCCTCATGACATTTGCCATGGGCAGGATTCCCCATGCTGGCTCCTGGCACACTTCAATATATAAGACAAACACTAACAGACATAAAAGGAGAAATTGACAGTAACATAATGATAGTAGGAGACTTTAACACTCCACTCACACCAATGGATAGATCATCAAAACAGAAAATTAATAAGGAAACACAGGTCTTAAATGATACATTAGATGAGATGGATCCCAATGATATCTTTAGGACATTGCATACAAATGCAGAAGAATACACCTTCTCAAGTGCACATGGAACATTCTCTAGGATAGAGAAGAAATAGAAACAGAAATTATGAAAAACCCAATTACAAGCTCTGAAACTGAAAAAGTGAAGTGAAGTCATTCAGTCATGTCTGATTCTTTGCAACCCTGTGGACTGTAGCCCACCAGGTTCCTCTGTCCATGGGATTCACCAGGCAAGAATACGGGAGTGAGTTGCCATTTCCTTCTCCAGGGGATCTTCCCAACCCAGGGATTAAACTCAGGTCTCCCACATTGCAGGCAGATGCTTTAACCTCTGAGCCACCAGGGAAGCCCGAAACTGAAGCTGTGATTAAACAATCCCCCTAAAAACAAAAGCACAAGATGAGATGGCTTCACAAGAGAATTCTATCAAATATTTAGAGAAGAGTTAATGTCTATCCTCCTAAATTTTTTTTTTTTTAATTTGCAGAGGAAGGAACAATTGCAAAATCATTCTATGAAGTCACCATCACCCTGATGCCAAAACCAAAGACAGCACAAAAAGAGAAAACTACAGGCCAATATCACTGATGAACATAAATGCAAAAATCCTCAACAAAATTTTAGCAAACAGAATTCAGCAACACATCAAAAAGCTCATACACCATGATCAAGTTGGGTTTATTCCAGGGATGCAAGGATTCTTCAATATATGCAAATCAATCAATGTGATACACTGTAATAACAAATTGAAAGATAAAACCATATGATAATCTCAGTAGATGCAGGAAAAGACTTTGACAAAATTCAGCACCCATTTATGCTTTAAAAAAATGGGCACAGAAGAAACCTACTTCAACATAGTAAAGACCATATATGATAAGCTTGCAGTAAACATTATTCTCAATGTGAAATGGAAAACATTCCTCCTAAGATCAGGAACAAGACAAGGGTGTCCACTTTCACAACTATTATTCAACATAGTTTTGGAAGTCCTAGATACAGTAATCATAGAAGAAAAAGAAATAGAAGGGATCCAGGTCAGAAAAAAAGTAAAGCTCTCACTGTTTGCAGATGACATAATACTGTTCAAAACCCTAAAGATAGAATCAGAAAATTACTAGAGGTGATTTGTGAATTTAGTAAAGTTGCAGGATACAAAATCAATACACAATCACTTGCATTTCTATATACTAACAATGAAATATCAGAAAGAGAAATTAAGGAATCAATCCCATTCACCATTGCAACAAAAATAATTAAATATCTAGGAATAAACTTATCCAAGGATAGAATACACAGAAAATTATGAGACACTGATGAAAGTTATCAAAGATGGAGAGTTTTGCAAGTTCCTGGGTAGGAAGAATCAATATTGTAAAAGTGGCTATCATAGCAAGTGCAATCTACAGATTCAATGTGATGCCTATCAATTACCAAAGGTATTTTTCACAGAACTAGAACAAAAAAAATTTCACAATTCGTATGGAAACACAAAAGACCCTGAATAGCCAAAGTAGTCTTGAGAAAGAAGAGTGGAGCTGAAAGAATCAATCTTCCTGTCTTCATATTATACTACAAAGCTACAGTCATCAAGACAGTATGCTTCTGGCACAAAAACAGATATATAGACCAATGGAACAAGATAGAAAGGCCAGAAATAAATGCATGCACCTATGAATACCTTATTTTTGACAAAGGAGGAAAGAATATCCAAGGGGAAAAGACAGCCTCTTCAATAAATAGTGCTGGGAAAACTGGACAGCTACATGTAAAAGGGTAAAATTAGAACACTTCCTAACACCATACATAAAGATAAACTCAAAATGAATTAAAGACCTAAATGTAAGACCAGAAGCTATAAAACTCTTAGAGGAAAACATAGGCAGAACACTAGATGACAAAAATCAAAGCAAGATCCTCTGTGATCCACGTTCCAGAGTAACGGAAATAAAAACAAAAGTAAACAAGTGGGACCTGATTAAATTTAAAAGCTTTTGCACAGGAAAGCAAACTATAACCAAGGTAAAAAGACAACCCTCAGAATGGGAAAAGTAATAGCAAATGAAACAACTGACAAGAGGTTAATTTCCAAAATATACAAGCAGCTCATACAACTCAATACCAGAAAAACAAACAACCCAATCAAAAAGAGGGAAAAAGACTTAAACAGACATTTCTCCAAAGACATACAGATGGCTAACAAACACATGAAAAGATATTCAACACCACTCATCATTAGAGAAATGCAGATCAAAACTACAATGAGATATCACCTCATAACAGTCAGAATGGCCATCATCAAAAAGTTTACAACCAATGAATGCTGAAGAAGGTGCGGAGCAAAGGGAACCCTCTTGTACTGTTGGTGGGAATATAAATTGATACAGCCACTATGGAAGATGGTATGGAGATTCCTCAAAAAACTAAGAACAAAACCACCATATGACACAGCAGTCCCACTCCTAGGCATATACTCTGAGGAAACAGAAATTGAAAAAGACATGTGCACCCCTTTGTTCATTGCAGCACTATTTATAATAGCTAGAACGTGGAAGCAACCTAGATGTCCATTGACAGATGAATGGATAAAGAAGTTGTGGTACATATATACAATGGAATATTATTCAGACATAGAAAGGAGTGCCTTTGAGTCAGTTCTAATGAGGTGGATGAACTTAGAGCCTATTATACAGAGTGAAGTAAGTCAGAAAGAGAAAGATAAATATCATATTCTAACACATATATATGGAATCTAGAAAAACATCACTGAAGAATTTATTTACAGGTCAGGAATGGAGAAACAGACATATAGAATAGATTTATGGACATGAGGAGAGGGGAGAAGAGGGTGAGATGTATGGAAAGAGTAACATGGAAACTTATATTACCATATGTAAAATAGATAGCCAGTGGGCATTTGCTGTATATCTCAGGAAACTCAAACAGGTGCTCTTTATCAACCTAGGGGGTGGGATGGGGAGGTTCAACAGGGAGGGGATATGGCTGAATCATGTTGAGGTTTGACAGAAAACAACAAAATTCTGTAAAGCAATTATCCTTCAGTAAATAAATTAATTAAAGAAATATTAAAATATGAAAAAACTTATTTTAACTCATATAACTCAATATGCATGGTCTTCTGAGTTTTCAACATAGCTTTCTCTTTTTATTTTTTTCACAGCTCACTTGTTAACTATGTCTAGCATTTAATATTAGATACTTGACCTTGATCAGTGAACTAGCCACACAGTTGGTCTGTAGAAATGGATATGAGAATTGGCAGAGTTGAAAGAAATAAAAATTGTATAATTTAAATATGGAGAGGTGTTGGGTATAGGCTCCCAGACTGTTTTCCTTTTCTGCTGTACAAGAATGAAGGCTTCTACTGCTGCTGGCTTTATATTCCAGTGCAGAATAAAGAAATCTGAAATCTCTAGTATCTACAGTTAACATGTTTCCAACATGACCTACACTGCTTTATACCTTTAATTCAAAATTTTAGTTAGTGTCTTCCACATTATAAATAATGGGGATTTACAAGTCAATAAAGCAGACAAAAATTCTACCTTCCTAGAACATGCAATCTACCTGGAACTCTTCCCAGGATGTAATACATCATGCCAGTCATTCTATCTACTTCCATTTTATGCCATTGTTTTCTGGGAATTAAAACCATAAATAGATGCAGAAAGATACAGAAAAGAGGAAGGCTTCACATGGATCAAAATGTTACAGCCACACAGTGAGGAACAGCTACTTAGAAAAGTTAGAAAAGCTAACTTTCTGTTTGTTTTGAGTAATTAGTTTTTAAGTTAGGAGTGTGAAGAGTGCTTCGTTCCTCTCCTACCCTTTAAAAAAACATTTTTAGGAGAACTTATTTTATAAGGTGAAATTTAATACTGTCAAAAAGCAAAATAGGTATACTGTTCTTAGTAGTTTGGTTGGTTTTACAGTTACCAGGTATTTTCTTGGATTCTTTCTTCCTCATTTTTACTATTGTTGAGCTCATTATTTATCTTATTTTCATTTCCTTAATTTCACTCTATCTTAACAATTATTTAAGTGAATGTTAGATTGTGTAAGTATCTTGTTTCCAGACTCAAATCAGAAGTCCTAAAAATATTATAATTTTCAAATAGTCTGTATTTTTAAAGGAAGTATAGAGTGAAGCTAAAAATAATGTTCTCAGGTGTTAATGCTTCATTTAACATGTAAAATCCACAATAGTGTAGAAGCTGTGATACTATCTTAAATTACTTCACTTTTCTGTGACTGAGTTCCTCATGTGTAAATCTGGAATAATGATGCCATCCATTAATCTATTTCATGGGTTACATGATTTAAAAAGTAGGTAGGACACACAAAAGCATGTCTAACAAACACATAAATTATCATTGGTAGATACTATTATCATTTTAGTACATCTTTAGTACAATAAAGTGGTAGACATTTTAAGAAAAATTGTCAAAGGTAGAAGTTCAGAAAAAAGAGCAGCATAATTAAAGAATCCTGCTTCACTTTAGGGATAGGTGGTAAACTAACTACTAAAAATCACACTAGGCTGAAATAATCTGGATCATGTAAAAGAGCAACAGGTGATTGAAATGAGACAAAGATCATTAATTATATCAGCATATTAACCAAACATGAAAATGATAATCATAGTCCAGTATCAAAAACAAAAATGAAAACAAACCACAAAAACCTCTAAGCTTTATCCTGTGTTTGAGCAGGGTTGAGCTTTGAATTAAAGTGACATAAAAATTACTTTAAATGTAGGATGATAGATCTTTTCATGGGAAGTGCTAGGCAAGAATACTGGGGTGGATAGCCATTCCCTTCTTCAGAGGATTTTCCTGACTCAGGGACTGAACCCAGGTCTCCTGCATTGCATCAGGATTCTTTACCATCTGAGCCAGTAAGGAAGCCCAAAACTAGGAAAAAGAGATTAGAACTATAAAAAATTCCAATGAAAATATTAGAAATGAAATTCAAATTGTGAAAACCTCTGAGAGTTATTCCTTGATCACTGTATTCATAATACCCCTAATTGGAATCATCTCCTTCATAACCATCTTCATTTTCTTGCTACCATTATTATTATCTGATACCATGATGTTTATGCATTGTATCTTTCATCTGTCCCCAAGTGGGATGCAATGTCCTCAATATTAAGAACAGTGACTAATATGTAGTCTGAGCAAAATAAATATATATTTGATAATATATAACCATCTTTAAATAAATAAAAGAATTATCCTGAAAAATAAATTGTGATTGCAAATACAATAAAATATGGCAGTAATAAATCTTATTTTCATAAAAATAAAATATTTAATGATGTATTCAGAATCACTAAATTTAAAAAATAAAATCTTGAATAGTATGAAGGCCATCAATGGTTCTTCTTTAGAAAACTTAATAGCAGGAATTTTAAAACTCTCTGCAAATTAATTTTCAATTAAAATTCCAGTGCTAAGTGATTTAAATCAAAATTTCAGCAGGATCATAAATTTATCCAGAAAAGAAAATATGTAAAAACAAGATATTTCAAAATGGCACACTAATTATTCTCTACCAAGTATTAAAATTTTAGATAAGTTAATTATATTTGATATGAAGGAAAATAGATACTTATATACATTAAAAAGTAATTGGTAATATTTATAGGAATAGTCTAAAACAAAAACCTTTATTATTTACAGGCAAGTTCACATATACTCACACAAATTCAACACACCAATATGATGATATAGGTAAAATTTTTAAAAAGTTGGTGGCAAAATAACCCCAATTGAAAAGACACAAGTTCAAATTCATACCTCATAGTATATAGACAAAAGTTTTCCACATTTTTTATAAATATTTTTCTAAAAGACACATAAATTTTAATTGCTCTAGTAGAAATGGACTTTGGACTCTATTTGAAGTAATTTTTTATATTAAAGTTCACCCAATAGACAAAAGCTTTCAAGTAATATTCTAGTCAAAAAACCAAACTCCTGAAAACAAGGTCAAAATTTAAAATTAAAAGCAAAACAGAAATAGGACAAAGAGCTATTTATTAAAAAGTGAATTTCTACAAATGGCAAGATATTTATCCAGCTTCTAACAGACAAAAAAGACCATATGCAGATATTCCTCAGAAGAAAGCATGAACATGTATATCACTAAAAATACTGAACTTCACTACTAAAAAGAAATATAAAACTAAATACTTTAATGCTTATTAAATAAGTACAAATTGAATTAAAATAATCTCAATGTTTCATTCATTCATTAAGCCAATTATGTTATGTGGAATGGGCAAAGAAAAATCTAGTAGCAGATAAGACTGAAGGGTAACTAGGAAAGGAAGGGGCAAATAAAAACTTGGCATCTACTTTGAGATAGATAATTAGAAGAAAGAGGGACTTGTTGGTTCCCAACCACAGGTATTCACCTGGTGAAATTCAGACCTGGTCCACATACATGAAGAATATTTAAATCAAAGAAACAGGCAGATAACTCCAGATTGGTAGGCAGAAGATTTCACAAGCAAATGAGAATTGACATTCTTTAATAAGTGAACCGTGAACTTCCTGATTTTCAAGCTGGTTTTAGAAAAAGTAGAGGAACCAGAGATCAAATTGCCAACATCCACTGGATCATCGAAAAAGCAAGAGAGTTCCAGAAAAACATTTATTTCTGCTTTATTGACTATGCCAAAGCCTTTGCCTATGTGGATCACAATAAACTATGGAAAATTCTGAAAGAGATGGGAATACCAGACCACCTGACCTGCCTCTTGAGAAATCTGTATGCAGGTCAGGAAGCAACAGTTAGAACTGGAAATGGAACAACAGACTGGTTCCAAATAGGAAAAAGAGTACATCAAGGCTGTATATTGTCATCCTGCTTATTTAACTTCTATGCAGAGTACATTATGAGAAATGCTGGGCTGGAAGAAACACAAGCTAGAATCAAGATTGCCGGGAGAAATATCAATAACCTCAGATATGCTGATGACACCACCCTTATGGCAGAAAGTGAAGAGAAACTAAAAAGCCTCTTGATGAAAGTGAAAGAGGAAAGCGAAAAAGCTGGCTTAAAGCTCAACATTCAGAAAACAAAGATCATGGCATCCGGTCCCATCACTTCATGGGAAATAGATGGGGAAACACTGGAAACAGTGTCAAACTGTATTTTGGGGGGCTCCAAAATTACTGCAGATGGTGACTGCAGCTATGAAATTAAAAGACGCTTACTCCTTGGAAGAAATGTTATGACTAACCTAGATAGCATATTCAAAAACAGAGACATTACTTTGCCGACTAAGGTCCGTCTAGTCAAGGCTATGGCTTTTCCTGTGGTCATGTATGGATGTGAGAGTTGGACTGTGAAGAAGGCTGAGCACCAAAGAATTGATGCTTTTGAACTGTAGTGTTGGAGAAGACTCTTGAGAGTCCCTTGGACTGCAAGGAGATCCAACCAGTCCATTCTGAAGGAGATCAACCCTGGGATTTCTTTGGAAGGAATGATGCTAAAGCTGAAGCTCCAGTACTTTGGCCACTTCTTGCGAAGAGTTGACTCATTGGAAAAGACTCTGATGCTGGGAGGGGTTGGGGGCAGGAGGAGCAGGGGACGACAGAGGATGAGATGGCTGGATGGCATCATGGACTCGATGGACATGAGTCTGAGTGAACTCCAGGAGTTGGTGATGGACAGGGAGGCCTGGCATACTGAGATTCATGGGGTCGCAAAGAGTCGGACACGACTGAGCGACTGAACTGAACTGAATTGTATGCATTTATTCTTATGTAAATGCAAGCAAATCAGTAAAATGCTAGTTTGTATATGTATTAACAATGGTTAATTCTTCCCTAATCAGAATTAATCAAATTCCAGTCAAAACTGCAGCAAGTTTTCTTTTCTTTTTTTTTTTTTTTCAGATACAGAAAATTTGATTCTAAAATTTATTTGAAACAGTCTAAGCACTTAGGATATCTAAATCAATTTTGAAAAAGAAGAATAAACTGAGAGAATCATGTTTACCAGTTTTATGACTAACTATAATAGCTACAGTAATAGAAGCAATGTGTAATAGTATTGATGGGAGGATGGACACAGATCTGAATAGAGAACTGAATAGAGAATTCAAAACTAGACCCCACCCCAAAAAATGGCTATATGATTTTTGTTGTGGTTGCAAAGGCAAATCAATGGAGAAAAAACAGTGATCAACAAACAATCTTGAATCAATTGGATATACATATGCCCAAAAATGAACCTCAAGCTACACTTCATAGTACATATGAAGTTAACTCAAATTGCACTGTAGATATAGATGTAAAATGTAAAACTATAAAAAATTTAGATGACAGTCCTCTTGACCAGAGGTTAAGCAATGAGCTCTTGGACATAACACCAAAAGCATGATCCATTTAGGGAAAAAAATTAAACAGAGAAGTTAAACCTCATCAAAGTTAAAAAATCATCCCCCATAAATGTACATGAAAAAAATTTTTTCGCATTTTTACACCTGAAATTTACTAATGTCATATGTCACATGTATCTCAATAAAACTGGGGGAAAAGTTTTAAGATGTTCATGAAAGACACTATTTAGATAAATAAAAGTCAAGCTGTAGATATGATGACAATATTTGCAAGCCACATAGCTGACCAAAGACTAGTATTTAGAATATAAAAGAAACTCTCAAACTCAATAGTAAAACAAACAAACAAACAACAACAACAACAAAAAGCAATTCAATGAGAAAATGTAAAAAGAGGTTTGCAGAAGGCAATGGCACCGCAATCCAGTACTCTTGCCTGGAAAATCCCATGGATGGAGGAGCCTGGTAGGTTGCAGTCCATGAGGTCGCTAAGAGTTGGACACAACTGAGCGACTTCACTTTCACTTTTCACTTTTATGCATTGGAGAAGGAAATGGCAACCCACTACAGTGTCCTTGCCTGGAGAATCCCAGGGACAGAGAAGCCTGGTAGGAGGCCGTCTATGGGGTCGCACAGAGTCAGACACAACTGAAGTGACTTAGCAGCAGCATAGACATTTCACTGAAAATAATATACAGATGGCAAAAGAGAACATCATTAGCCATAAGGGAAATGCAAATTAAAACCATAGTATCACCACATACTTGAGAATGGCTAAAATATAAAATGCTACCAAATGGTAATAATGATGCAGGAATTTAACATACACTCCTGGAGAAAATATAAACTGGTACAGCATCCTCACTTTGGCAATTTCTTAATAAAACTAAATATGCAACCTTCATGTCACCCATAAATTGCACTCTTGGGTATTCACTTATTTCAAAACAATGAAAACATATAAAAAAACCTATACACAGATATTCAAAGAAGTGTTATTCCCAATAACCGAAAACAACTCAGAACCCCTTCAATGGGTGAATAGTTAAGCAAATTTATGGTACATACATGCCATAGAATACTACTCAGCAATGAAAAGAAACAAACTATTGCTACACACAACTTGGATAGTCTCCAGGGAATTATTTTGCATGGAAAAAACATAAATTCTAATGGTTACATGTTGTATGATATCATTTATATAATATTTTTGAAATAAAAGTATGGGAATAGAGAACCCATTCATCGTTGCCAGGGTTAAGGAGAAGGCAATGTCACTGGGAAAGGACTTACACCCAGAACTCCACCTACTTTCCTTTGATTTTCACACAAAATCTTAGCCCAATTCCACAGCTGTGCTTGCCTAACAGAAACCAAGACTAAAGTAGCTGCCATGTAAATAAGACCCCAGAACCAGCCCAAGCCAGAGAGGCCCAAGATGGAGACCGTCAACCATCCAGAACCAGTTCCAACCTGACCAGGTGGGCAGTGCCTGCAGAGATAGCACCCGAAGTGTCTGAAAGTTGCCTTTGCTTCATCACCATGCTAGGATCGCTGCCCAAAGTGGTACTTGCCCTTTGCTAGGCACAATTAGCCCCTCTGCAAGGGAATCAGAAGGACTGCTCATGCTCTGGCTGTTGCTGGAAATCATCCCCCGCTCCTCACTTCTGATGACCCATTCTACCTCTTACCCCTTAAAAGTGTCCCACTTCCCTCCGTCTGGGAGAAGGGGTCTTTAGAGCTGGAGCACTCCCTTCCCCATATCTTAATCAGCAGGTAATTTTCCTGTCCTGCTCTGCTGAACCTACTCTGTCTATATTAGTGGGAGCGGCACCTGGTAGGGAAGGGACTCAGTTTAGGATACAAAAGGGTCAGGAGCAGTAGTAATGGGAGGGAAGCGGGTGAAGTTCCCAAACTACCACATGAGAAAGCTTTGTGGTGATGATATGGCTTTGTGTCTTGAAAGGAATTTAAAATAAAAATAAATAAATAAACATGGGAACTTACATAAGAGACTTGTCTCGTGCAGCCTGCACACCAGCCGGTGAGGATCTTAAAAGCTTATGTAAAGGCTTTAACTTGGTTTCAATTGTGTATTCAGTGTAGATGATCTCAACACTGCCTTACTCTCTCAAGGCTGCATCCTTGGAAAAGCTCCTCACTCAGAAAGAATACATGGGTCATGCAGTCCAGGGACAAAGGGAAAGCAAGAGGCACCTCAAACTTCTCCTTCCAGCTGGCAGTTCAGCCAGAGCTCACAGAGTCTTCACGGACTCCTTCAACAAAATAAAGCACAGTGCTTATTATAAAACAGGTCAGTGCATTTGAATTCAGATTCATTCAAGAGATTCCGGTGAATGGACCCCTGTGGTTTAGGGGAATATTGAGACCCTGGTTAGATCGAGAATATATTTTGAGAGTAGCAGCAGCAGGATTGATGTATGAGTGGGAATAAGTAAAAAGTTAATTCAGGAATTTTGCTTGAGCAGTTGCAAATAGTCATTGGCATTAACTGAGGATAAAAGATTCAGGAGGCATTACCTACCCTCCTGAGTTGGTGCAGCAATAGCCTGAGTACAGTTCAGGAAGCAAGTAAAGCTTGATTGATTGGAGCTGGCAAAGGTGCGAGCTCCTGCTCCAGTCACTCTAGCCTACACTGCCTCCATAACAGGCTGCTTCATTAGTTTCTTGTCAGTCAGAAGAGGTCAGGGTTCCTGTGGGTCCTAGGCAACTGTGCTGCTTGGCTCCAGATGACAATGCCAGGCGAAGTGTACTTAGTGTAGCGTCTCTGCACAGGGAGTTGAGTTGCCACTTTGAGTTGCCAGCTGCACATGGCTGGCAGAGCTGAAGCATGCTCAGCTTCAGCCGTTAGAGGTCGCAGCCCTTTTTGCACTGGGGACTCTGGTCTGAAGTGCCTGGAATAACACATCTGCGCGTAGCACTCTAGGACCAAGTCAAACTAGATGATGCACAAAGGGGAGAAAAAAAAAAAAAAAACGGTTAGTGTTATTACCCAGATTCCATTTTCGTATCCTGGGGTGTGGTAATGGACTTTGCTCATGACGGAGGTAGGGGAAGCAGGTTTGGGGGAAAGGTAAAGACTTTGAGCCTAGACAAACAAAGACTGCAAATTTATTACATAACGAAATGGGTTAAATAAGAAAATTTTAATGATGACATAATGATGTGTGCTCAGTCACTCAGCTTGTGTCCAACTCTTTGAGACCCCCATGGACTGTAGCACTCCAGGCTCTTCCACCCATGGAGTTTTTCAGACAAGAATACTGGAGTGCATTGCCATTTCCTTCACCATGGGATCTTCCGGACCCAGGGATTGAACTCTCATTTCTGACATCTCCCTGCATTGGCAGGTGGCATCTTTACCACTGAGACACCTGGGAAGCCCAATAATATAGTAATTAGACTTAATGAAATGCAGTTTAATTGAAAGAAAACAGCTTTTTAATATCAAATATTTTGTTCTATAAAATGTAAAATTAATATAGCCTACAATATGTCACAAGGCTTAAGTCATAGGATGCACATAAAATTTATAGCTGGAGACCTAGAAAAGTAAAGATCAATAAGTAGTGAAGAAAACAACTATAATAATAATACCATTATCATGTTTATGTATGTCTGTGGATAAGAAAATAAAACAGATGGCAACATAATGTAAATTGTTACACTAATGTTAGAATTTTCTTCTTTGTGTTTAAAATTAGTATTGTAGGTTTTCAATAATTTTAAAAATTATTTTCATTACTCTGTATTTGTGTTCATTCTGCTTAAGTCATAGATCAGTATGTACTCTCTTTTAGCACTGCATTTTTATAGATTGATTCTTAAAGTTTATTTTACATAAATATTTATTACAAATGCATATGTTTTTGCAATCATTTAAAAACAAGGCAATAGAAAAATGCTTGTAAGTGTATAAGAGAAATAAGTAGAAATAACTACTTCTTACACATTGCTGAATAACTATTTTAAAATCTATAACTATTGAAATTATTTATTGATTAAAAACTATTATATAAATGAAACCCAATGGAGTATATTACATGACTGAGTGGATAATAATTAATACAGTTCCAAGAATATAAATACTGAATATTTGTCTAGCCAAATCTGACAATATTGATAGAACGGGCTAATGGAAAGCATGTTTATGGGCTCTGTGTATTGTGTATCTCTGTGTATAGAGGAGGTAAGAAAACTAAACTTTCATTTTTCATAGAAAGATGCCAAATGATATCCCAAAACTAAAGTGTTTGTGTTAAAAGACACATTGCCTGGAAAACAGTGAGCCAAATATAGTAGGGATTGGAGGTAGGGTATATCTCAAGCCACTGTGAAATGAACACAAGAAAGACAGTCAGGCACTCATTGCTATGGAAAAACATTCATACTTTGTGGTTAAGACCAATTAAATATTTTCAGTTAAATATATTTATTTGATTATCTGCCTCATTGTACAAAGTATGAATGTTTTTCCATAACAATGAATGCCTGAGTGTGTTAAATTCATATTGCATGAACAGTTTATTATTATAAATACAGCTGGAATGATTGTTCCTGAAAAAATATGATGTATACATACATAGTATTCTCATATCTCTTGACAAGTTATTTAAGGTGCACTTGGCCAGAAATAAAACTGATAGAACAAATATGTATTTTTAAAAAGTGAAATTAGTTATTTCTTGTTCTTATAAAGCAAATTATATATATTTAGAAAATACAGAAATCTACTGCTGTTTTCTTCTATAAATTAAAAAAGACAATGAATTCTACTATGTGATAATGGCATAAATATTTTAACATTTAAAAAGTCAATCTTTCTCTTCCTCTCCCCTCCTAATCTTTTTATTATATATATATATAATATACATAATAAATGTATATTATATGCATATATATTATATGTATATAGATTATACATATAGTAATACACAATAATAATACATATGATGTGTATATATGTATATATACATAATAAATGTATATATAATATACATAATAATGTGTATTATATATATATTAACCTCCTCTGTTATGATAAAATGGTAAAATGGTTTGTGTTGGTTTCAATAGTATGTGTATTATTCATTTACATATTTTTTCTAGCTTTGTTTTGGTTTCTCTGAATTTTTTAAATATTGCTATTCATCCATTTGGAATTTCTTTGATATAAGATGTGGAATAATACAACCTCATACTTTAAAAATTACTACCTCATCTTCATTTACTGAATAATCCATCATCTCTCATATAAAAATGCAAACTTTGTTACATACCACATTATATATTAATTGTATCTTTATATGTTCTCTGTATATGTGTTTTCATATATCTGGCTGCTCTTGAATTTGCACTATGCTTTAAAAATAATTTTGGGTTTGCTGTATAATGTAGCACATTGTCTACTTGTTTCTGGTCCCATTCATTTTATTTCTATTCTTTTTTTTTTTTTTTTTTTGGACTTGGTTACTTCATATTGACCTCATGTTCAAGTCCAAAAATGTCACCATTGAAAATATTATGATTGCTTTAAGTATTTTGATCAGCTTAAGAATTGGTATATTTAAATATTGTCTTCTCATTCATAGTAAAGGATAAATAGCCTAACTTATTCATTTTCTTTTATATATTGTAAAAAATTATGTAGTTACAATTACATATGCTCATAGATTCAACTTGTAAAATGTATTTCCAGGCATTTCATTATTTATTTTATTTCCACTTTGAGTGTAGGCATCTTTTTTTCCATTAATTTTCTTTTATTGCTGTATGTAGTATTTGGATTTAATTCTAGTCACACTCTTTAAAATATATACAGTTTTAAGTTTTTAATTAATTCTCTTGTGTTTTCTCTGTATAAAATGCTATCATTTGCAAATAATTATAGTTTTCTTTTTCTCCTTTCTAATTTTTGTTAATTTTTTTTACATTGATTTTTCCCTTACTGCATTTCCAAGTATGTCATTGAAAAATGTTTAACATTATGGGTGAGACTATACATCCATATATAATTTTTTATAATATTATTATTCAAATTATTATTTTTTATTTTTTTTAATTGATGGTGTTCATTGACTTAATTCATTTAGTCACAAACATTTTTCAGTGCAAATAATTGGGAATGAATTTTGAGTTTTACTATTAAATAAGATATCAATCATTGGTGGATATTTTGGTTTCTGTCCTTTCCCAAAACTTCTATGTACATTTAAACCACATTCAAAAAGTTAAATAATGAAATATAATGTTGATAATTTACATATAGCTATCTTTAAATGGATTTCCTGGTGGTTCAATGGTAAAAAATCAATCTGATGAAGCAGGAGACCTGAGTTTGATCCCTGGGTAGGAAGATCCAGTGAAAGAAATTGCAACCTACTCCAGTTTTCTTGCCTGGGAAATCTCATGGACAGAGGAACCTGGTGAGCTACAGTTCATGGGGTCACAAAGTGTCAAGCATGACTTAATGACTTAGAGAACAATCACTTGAATTATTATGAACATATTTTCTATACATATCACAAATATCATTTTTAATTATTGCCAAGTAAGACCAAATTTGAAAGGTTCACCATTGTTTAAAATTTTGGTTTCATCAAATAGTTTGATATCTTTAAAATGTTGAAATGAAGAGAATTATTGCCTTGTTATAAACTCATAGAAATGAAATTGCTGGCATACAAGTAAGTACATTTTAATTGATTAGATGTGGATCGAAATTGTCCCTCCACTAAGGCTTTACCAACTAATAGACACAGTGGTACTATTCATACTTGATTGTATTAATTCTTGTTAGGAAGGGCTTGGATAAATTTTATTTTACAATTAAAGTTTTTTTTTATGTAACTAGTGATGTAATTATAAATCATCTTAGCTTGCAAAATATAACATTGTAGTCTTTGTCCACTTCAAAAGAAAATGTACTTTAAAGTGTAACACAGAAATGACACTAAAACCTTCCTGAATAAACTTATAAACAACTTCAAACTGTGAAAGAATATACATGAAGGCTGGACAAGTCAATGATTTCAAAGGGTGTATACTAACCTAATGTCACCTTATTTTTATATATCTGAGGAAATTATTCCTTATTTGATTTAGAAATGCAATTTCTTTTATGTATGAACATAGTGGAGAGAATGTAGAAAGAATTCTCCAAAGAATAATTTGGAAAGAATTATTTTAATTTTCCAGATGATACTAAAAGTATATAATTATAAGCCACATTGATTTTGAAAATCAGACTACTATGAACTTGATATGGTTAAAACACTGTCATCCTTTTTAGAAATGTGTTCAACTTTTTCCAGACAAATGTGAGGTTGTTTCAGTCTTCTCTTATTTTCTCTTGTGTAGTTTCATTAAAGTAAAAAAGGAAAGCTGAACTGAACTCTAGTTTTTCCAGGTTTGTTGTTGTGATTGTCAATATATTTTCAGACAACTATGATTGTACACTAAATTTAAATTGAAAAGTGAAAATATTATTTTCCCTGAAAAAAATCATAATTGAAATATGACAAGGAAATATGAGGCTCTCAGAAACGACCTGTGATAAATCATATTGCAGCAATGAACAAGACAAACAGTGTCATCTTTTCCTCTTACTAACATAGGATAGCACTTTTTTCGTATGAAAAGTAATTACCTCTGTGACATTGAAGGCCTTTTAAAATATTATTTCCAGTCTCTCAGTAGGTCTTTTTAAGTGGTGTTCATTTTGCAGCATTTTATCCAATCAAGTACAGAAATGGAACTTACTTAGGATGGCATGTAATGCACATTTCGCTTTATACTGTCCTTGAAAAATTTTTCCCTGTATATAAGCAAAGGCATAGTTATAGAGCTGGTAATTGGATTCGGTTCAAGTTAACTCTTAGATCAGCATTAAATTAACTTTCTCTTCTGTTTGATTCTTTCTCTTCCATTTGCTCAGCAAGGCAAGAATATTATCTACCCTCCATATAACTGCAACAATTTATTTGATGAAATTTAAACAAACAAACAAAAATCTCAGTTACAAAATTTGTCATTCTAACAAAAATTTTCCAGTTTTATCATTTTCATCAGGCAATTTATTTATATTCTGTTTGAAAAAAAAAAGAAAGAAAGAAATCACTGTCTTTACCAAAATAGCCAAAGGATGTTCGGTTCCACCATTTAGACTTCATAGGTAGAGGGGGGACATCCCTTGCAGTATGGTGGTTAAGGCTGTGCTCCAACTTCAGGGGGAATGGGTTCCATCCTTGGCTGGAGAACTAAAATTCTACATGCTGTATGATATGACCCTACAAAAAAAAAAAAAAAGAAAAGAAAAGAAAATAGAGGGGATTTTACGTTTAGCCTTGTGAACATAATATATACATTTTTGTCATGAACCAACCATGCCTGACCCCTGTCTGCCCAGTTTTCCTAATGCTTCACTAGTGTTCTGCAAACTGGTGCTCAGGTAACACACCAAACAATAGTCAAAGTGAGTTCTACCAGACCAGACCTTGCCCATGCCTATTCCACATACCTGAGTTTGCCTTAACTAATCATACTATTCAGAATATTTCCTAACTTTTTTATTTATTTGACATGAAATACTAACACTGGCAAAAATAATGTAAACAAAATATATAACTACAGCAAGGAAATTTCTGGCAGATTGGTGGATGGATGTGATTAGTTCAGAGAGTATTTATGATTATTGAACAAAAAATGTGCAATTCTATGAAATTTTAGAGCACACATATGAAACAAATCTGGCAGTAATTTCTTTAAATATGGCAACCATCCTAAAATTTTCTTGATACTATTAATCATAAGTAGTAAATCTGAGATAAACTTCTTTAAATTTATTTTAGCCAAACGTACTGAAGAGAAAAATGGAATTTTTCTATAAGAAATGATATCAGAATATTGTTGCTATATGAAGGTATAATCAAATATAATGTATCTAATGATTACAGAAAAGAAAGCTAACATATAAATGTGTAAGAAATTTAGAACAAATATTTCTCATGATTTGATAATTTTGGTAGTGAACAGAATAGACTACGATTTCCTCAGTTTGACTATATTTTACACAGGTTTCTTTCTGTCTCCCTTTTCTTAGAGCATTTACTTTGGAAAACTTGAAATTGTTAATTCTTTCTCTACCTCTTTGAGTTAGAAATCTTCTGCATCTAGAAATGTCTTTCTAAAAGTGAAATAAGTGTTATTTATTTGGAACGTAAAAGTCAAGAAAGATAGAATTCCTGTCTCCCAATCACTCTGGGAATGTAGGAGCCTAACTTTCCAAAGCAACACTTAGGAAATACATTGAACTATCACACTGACCAACTTTCCCCCACTTTTTCACCAGCTCACCTCAGAATTTAATCATCTCCCTGCCTTTTGTTCTCCACAGTGACAAATTGCTCTCTCCAAATGCAGTGGTCTTGAAAAAAAGTCTTCCTTTTTCTTTAATAAGGGTCCAGTGTAATTTTCCTTTAAAAGTGATATTCATCAGTTATTTATATATTGTATATATAACATATATAACAATCATATGTTATATATAACAATTATATATTCTTAACAATTGTATAATTATTTATATTGTATGTAATATATATATAAATATATAACAAATTTCTTCTTTTTCTAAAGAAAAATTCACATTCATACCTAATTAATATTTGTAAGCTTAATTTTGTTTTATCTTAGGATCCCTTTCCTGGTTTTATAAGCAGGAGACTCCCCGAAACTGGATTCATTTTTCCTCTTCTTCTTTGCCCCACTTTCAAGTATCCATGGCTATATTCAATTTACATTACCTCTATCTGATAAAGGACAGAAATAGTATAGACCTAACAGAAGCAGAAGATATTAAGAAGAGTTGGCAAGTACACACAGAAGAACTGTACAAAAAAGATCTTCTCGACCCAGATAATCACGATTGTGTGGTCACTCACCTACAGCCAAACATCCTGGAATGTGAAGTCAAGTGGTCCTTAGAGGGCATCACTAGGAACAAAATTAGTGGAGGTAATGGAATTCCCGTTGAGCTACTTCAAATCCTGAAAGATGATACTGTGAAAGTGCTGCACTCAATATACCAGCACATTTGGAAAACTCAGCAGTGGCCACAGGACTGGAAAAGGTCAGTTTTAATTCTAATCCCAAAGAAAGGCAATGCCAAATAATTCTCAAACTACTGCACAATTTCACTCATCTCTTGAGAGTCCCTTGGACTGCAAGGAGATCCAACCAATCCATTCTGAAGGAGATCAACCCTGAGATTTCTTTGGGAGGAGTGATGCTAAAGCTGAAGCTCCAGTACTTTGGCCACCTCACACGAAGAGTTGACTCATTGGAAAAGACTCTGATGCTGAGAGGGATTGGGGGCAGGAGGAGAAGGGGATGGTAGAGGATGAGATGGCTGGATGGCATCACTGACTCGATGGACGTGAATCTGAGTGAACTCCAGGAGTTGGTGATGGACAGGAAGCCCTGGCGTGCTGCAATTTATGGGGTCGTAAAGAGTCTGACATGACTGAGCCAGTGAACTGAACTGAACACATGCTAGTAAAGTAATGCTCAAAATTCTCCAAGCCAGGCTTCAGCAATACGTGAGCCATGAAATTCCAGATGTTCAAGCTGGTTTTAGAAAAGGCAGAGGAACCAGAGATCAAATTGCCAACATCTGCTGGATCATCAAAATAACAAGAGAGTTCCAGAAAAACATCTATTTCTCCTTTATTGACTATGCCAAAGCCTTTGAATGTGTGAATCACAATAAACTGTGGAAAATTCTGAAAGAGATAGGAATAACAGACCACCAGACCTGCCTCTTAAGAAACCCATATGCAGGTCAGCAACAGTTAGAACTGGACATGGAACAACAGACTGATTCCTAATAGGAAAAAGTGTATGTCAAGGCTGTATATTGTTACCCTGCTTATTTAACTTATATGCAGAGTACATCATGAAATGTTGGGCTGGAGGAAGCACAAGCTGGAGTCAAGATTGCCAGGAGAAATGTCAATAACCTCAGGTATTCAGATGACACCACCTTTATGGCAGAAAGCAAAGAAGAACTGCAGAGCCTCCTGATGAAAGTGAAAGAGGAGAGTTAAAAAGTTGGCTTAAAGCTCAACATTCAGAAAACGAAGATCATGGCATCCGGTCCCATAACTTCATGGCAAATAGATGGGGAAACAGTGGCTGACTTTATTTTTTTATGTTCCAAAATCACTGCAGATGGTGTGTCCAACCATGAAATTAAAAGACGCTTACTCTTTGGAAGAAAATTTATGACCAACCTAGAGAGCATATTGAAAAGCAGAGACATTACTTTGCCAACAAAGGTCCGTCTAGTCAAGGCTATGGTTTTTCCAGTGGTCGTGTATGGATGTGACAGTTGGACTGTGAAGAAAGCTGAGTGCCAAGAATTGATGCTTTTGAACTGTGGTGTTGGAGAAGACTTCTAAGAGTCCCTTGGACTGCAAGGAGATCCAACCAGTCCATTCTTAAGGAGGTCAGTCCTGGGTGTTCATTGGAAGTAGTGATGCTGAAGCTTAAACTCCAATACTTTGGCCACCTCATGTGAAGAGTTGACTGACTGGAAAAAACCCTGATGCTGGGAGGGATTAAGGGCAGGAGGAGAAGGGGACGACAGAGGATGAGATGGCTGGATGGCATCACCAACTCAATGGACATGAGTTTGGGTAAATTCTGGGAGTTTATGATGGACAGGGAGGCCTGGCGTGCTGTGGTTCATGGGGTCGTAAAGCATGGGACATGACTGAGCGACTGAACTGAACTTAAACTGCAAGTTTTTGGATTGTTCCTGGTGCTGGTTAGTTGCTCAGTCGTGTCTGACTCTTTGTGACACTACAGACTATAGCTCACCAGGCTCCTCTGTCCATGGGGATTCTCCAGACAAGAATACTGGAGTGGGTTTCCCTGCCCTCGTCCAGAGGGTCCTCCCAATCCAGGGATCGAGCCCAGGTCTTTCATATTGCAGGCAGATTCTTTCCCATCTGAGCCACCCGGGAAAGATTGCTGGGCACATGTAGTCAGTCTTTGCATAACCCTCATTACCTAAAAGTGTAGATACAGGAATGTGTGCTGAATTAAGTTGCTACAACATGATTTTCTTAGATTTAATTTGAAACCTGACTTTCATGAAAGAAATATTGAAAATCTCCCAGGATAATATGTTACTTAGAGAGGAAAAATAATAATTAAGAAAAAATATTCATGAAATCCTATCATATATACCAGGGAGATAACCTCTTTTGATGGGTCAAATTGAGCTCAAATGATTCCTCTTCTTTTGAAACTTTCTCTGACATTTAATAAGAAAAGTTAATCTTATTTATCTCATGATATGTTTAAAATTCCTCTAACTATCTGATTTTCCTGCTAAACTAGAAATCTTTGAGGACATTGAGAACATGTTTATTTGTCTCTTTTTACTTGGTTCCTGGCAAAAGTCTTATTACATAATGAGGCCAATACTTGCTTATACAAAAAGAAAGAAGGAATTCAAAAAAAGAAAAAAAAGGAAGGGAATAAAATGGGAAAGGAGACAGAAAGACAGACAGACATACAGACATATTGCCCAATAGTTGAATTTGTCTTCATGCTTTTCTGATCTCAAAACCTTGGTTTTGCTTTAGGTAAAGTGTCTACCATCATAGGACTAAGAGCCAGCTGCAAAAATCCCCAATTCTGTTTACAATTAACATTTTAAAAAATGAATTCAGGCAGTCATGAAGACTATGAATCATTTCCTTTTGCCATGTAAATTGCACAGCAATCAACATAAGTGTGTTTAATAAAAGACATATAAAGAAGTTATTTAAAAAAATCCGAAGATGCTTCTCTCACAGCCCTCCATCCACATAGACTACTCAAAGTGAATTATTTTAAAATTCAAACTACTTCTCTATAGCCAGTGACACACTCTACAAAAACGTGATGCCTACTCACACGTGCATTTGCAAATATCTTTTTCTGTTATGCATCTGTGTATTTTTTTCTAGTGGCATAACTTATTTTAATATAAATTTCACTAAAATTATTAATCATTTTGTGACATTTATAACACACAAATGAAAAGAAATCTAAGATTACCCAAAATGTTTCAAAAGAGGAAACTCTCAGGATTATGTTGCAGTGATTAAAGGGGTGAATGTAGAAACAGATAAGTGGATAGAATCACAATATATGTATACATATATATAAATGTGTATAATGAATTAGAAATGAATGGTAGGACAAGAATCAACAATAGCTCTTATGTTTTTTTGGTATGACCAGCTGAGCTTTTGATGATAGTTCCTTGTTAGGAGGAAAAACGTGTCAGGAAAGTGTAATTTCCTCGGTTCTGTCTCGTTGCAATAAAAATTTGAAGTGACGGACAGCGTTACAGCCCTCAGACGGCCCAGAGTTACAACCCCGTGTTACAACTCAGTTTCATTTAGAAAGTAAAGGAAAATATATCCTTGAGGCATGAGGGCAGGCTGACCGGAAAGACACGAAGAGAAGAGAAGCCCTTGGCTTAATTTTGGCTCCTCTTTTTATATGTTTTTTTTTCCTACTCCCCCTGGGCCTATCCTATGTAAATTGGGCTAGCCAGGAGTGCTGTTTGTTTTACCTGAGGTTCTCACTCTGGTCCTTGGACCTTCCTTTGTTCTATTTTTGTGGGTTTTATCTTCCTTATTTTTAGCCACCGCCATTCCGGACTCTTTTTTTCTTATCCTAACTACCTAACACAAGTATGGGAACATGTCATGAATTCTGTTTTGGGAGAGGATCATTTTATTTGAAGTGCCTATTATATATTCATAATATGTAATATTATAATGGTGAGGAGATACCCCTCTTCCAAGGTAAGGAGCAGTAGCTGCACTTTGCTGGAGTAGCCATGAAAAGATACCCCACGTCCAAGGTAAGAGAAACCCAAGAAGTCGGTAGGTGTGGCAAAAGGGCATCAGAAGGCAGACACACTGAAACCATACTCACAGAAAACTAGTCAATCTAATCACACTAGGACCACAGCCTTGTTTAACTCAATGAAACTAAGTCATTCCCTGGGGGGCCACCCAAGACAGGTGGGTCATGGTGGAGAGGTCTGACAGAATGTGGTCCACTGGAGAAGGGAACGGCAAGCCACTTCAGTATTCTTGCCTTGAGAACCCCATGAACAGTATGAAAAGGCAAAATGATGGGATACTGAAAGAGGAACTCCCCAGGTCGGTAGGTGCCCAATATGCTACTGGAGATCAGTGGAGAAATAATTCCAGAAAGAATGAAGGGATAGAGCCAAAGTAAAAACAATACCCAGTTGTGGATGTGACGGGTGATAGAAGCAAGGTCCAATGCTGTAAAGACCATTATTGCATAAGACCTGGAATGTCAGGTCCATGAATCAAGGCAAATTGGGAGTGGTCAAACAGGAGATGGCAAGAGTGAATGTCGACATTGTAGGAATCAGAGAACTAAAATGGACTGGAATGGGTGAATTTAACTCAGATGACCAATGTGGGCAGGAATCCCATAAAAGAAATAGAGTAGCTATCATGGTCAACAAAAGAATCCAAAATGCAGTACTTGGATGCAATCTCAAAAATGACAGAATGATCTCTGTTCATTTCCAAGGCAAACCATTCAATATTACAGGAATCCAAGTCTATGCTCCAACCAGTAATGCTGAAGAAGCTGAAGTTGAACAGTTCTATGAAGACCTACAAGACGTTTTAGAACTAACACCCCAAAAAGATGTCCTTTTCATTATAGGGGACTGAAATGCAAAAGTAGGAAGTCAAAAAACACCTGGAGTAACAGGCAAATTTGGCCTTGGAATATGGAATGAAGCAGGGCAAAGGCTAATAGAATTTTGACAAGAGAATACACTGCTCATAGCAAATACCCTCTTCCAACAACATAAGAGAAGACTCTACAGATGAACATCACCAGATGGTCAACATTGAAATCAGTTGATTATAATTCTTTGCAGCCAAGATGGAGAAGCTCCATACAGTCAGCAAAAATAAGACTGGGAGCTGACTGTGACTCAGATCATGAGCTCCTTATTGCCAAATTCAGACTTAACTTGAAGAAAGTAGGAAAAACCACTAGACCATTCAGGTATGACCTAAATCAAATCCCTTATGATTATACAGTGGAAGTGAGAAATATATTTAAGGGCCTAGATCTGATAGATAGAATGCTTGATGAACTATGGACAGAGGTTCGTGACATTATATAGAGACAGGGATCAAGACCATCCAAATGGAAAAGAAATGCAAAAAAAGCAAAATGGCTGTCTAGGGAGCCTTACAAATATCTGTGAAAAGAAGAGAAGTGAAAAGCAAAGGAGAAAAGCAAAGATACAAGCATCTGAATGCAGAGTTTCAAAGAATAGCAAGAAGAGATAAGAAAGCCTTCCTCAGCAATAAATGCAAAGAAATAGAGGAAAACAACAGAATGAGAAAGACTAGAGGTCTCTTCAAGAGAATTAGAGATACCAAGGGAAAATTTCATGCAAAAATAGGCTCAATAAAGGACAGAAATGGTATGGACCTAACAAAAGCAGAAGATATTAAGAAGAGGTGGCAAGAATACACAGAAGAACTGTGCAAAAAAAGATCTTCACGACCCAGATAATCATGATGGTGTGATCACTCACCTAGAGCCAGACATCCTGGAATGTGAAGTCAAGTGGGCCTTCGAAAGCATCACTATGAACAAAGCTAGTGGAGGTGATGGAATTCAAGTTGAGCTCTTTAAATCCTGAAAGATAATGCTGTGAAAGTGCTGCACTCAATATGCCAGCACATTTGGAAACCTGAGTAGTGGTCACAGGACTGGAAAAGGTCAGTTTTCATTCCAATCCCAAAGAAAGGCAATGCCAAAGAATTCTCAAACAACCACATAATTGCACTAATCTCACACACTAGTAAAGTAATGCTCAAAATTCTCCAAGCCAGGCTTCAGCAATACGTGAACCATGAACTTTCAAATGTTCAAGCTGGTTTTAGAAAAGGCAGAGGAACCAGAGATCAAATTGCCAACGTCCTCTGGATCATCAAAAAAGCAAGAGATTTCCATAAAAACATCTATTTCTGCTTTATTGACTATGTCAAAGCCTTTGACTGTGTGGATCACAATAAACTGGAAAATTCTGAAAGAGATGGGAATCCCAGACCACCTGACCTGGCTCTTGAGAAATCTGTATGCAGGGTCAGGAAGTAAGAGTTAGAACTGGACATGGAGCAACAGCTGGTTCCAAATAGGAAAAGGTGTATATCAAGGCTGTATGTTGTCACCCTGCTTATATAACTTATATGCAGAGTAAACCATGAGAAACGCTGGACTGGAAGAATCACAAGCTGGAATCACACTGCCGGGAGAAATATCAGTAAACTCAGATATGCAGATGACACCACCCTTATGGCAGAAATTGAAGAGGAACTAAATAGACTCTTGATGAAAGTGAAAGAGGAGAGTGAAAAATTTGGCTGAAAGCTCAACATTCAGAAAACGAAGATCATAGCATCTGGTCTCACTTCAAGGCAAATAGATGGGGAAACAGTGAAAACAGTGTCAAACTTTATTTTGGGGGGCTCCAAAATTACTGCAGATGGTGACTGCAGCCATGAAATTAAAAGACCCTTACTCCTTGGAAGAGAAGTTATGACCAACCTAGATAGGACATTGCAAAGCAGAGACATTACTTTGCCGACGAAGGTCCGTCTAGTCAAGGCTATGATTTTTCCTGCGGTCATGTATGGATGTGAGAGTTGGACTGTGAAGAAAGCTGAGTGCTGAAGAATTGATGCTTTTGAACTGTGATGGTGGAGAAGACTCTTGAGAGTCCCCTGGACTCAAGGAGATCCAACCAGTCCATTCTAAAGGAGATCAGCCCTGGGTGTTCTTCAGAAGGAATGACGCTAAAGCTGGAACTCTGGTACTTTGGCCATCTCATGAGAAGAGTTGACTCATTGGAAAAGACTCTGATGCTGGGAGGGACTGGGGCCAGGGGAAAAGGGGACGACAGAAGATGAGATGGCTGGATGGCATCATGGACTCGATGGATGTGAATCTGAGTGAACTCCGGGAGATGTTGATGGACAGAGAGGCCTGGCGTGCTGCGAATTATGCGGTCGGACATGACTGAGTGACTGAACTGAACTGAACTGAACTGAATTATCCGACTAGTGTGGGTTGACACATATATTCCTCCAAAGGGAGAAATTCTATATGAAAGTGCATTTAGATTCTATAAGAGGTCTGAAGATACAGGGTAAATGTGAATAAACTATTCATTGAGATTAGCACTGAAGTTATTGGACTTGGGTAAGGCATCAAATCCACATATTGACATTTACATCAATATTTTGATTGCACATCTTATGGTAGATTAAGCATTATTAAACTATTAAAATTTTTCTTACTCTATAGTGACCATTATTTGTAGAGTTTTGAGACTATTGTCCAAAAAAATGTGTTTTCCCCCTTTTGATCTTATAAGTGTTTCTAATCTTGGATTATTTGATGATTTCACAGCCCAGTGTCTGTGGTATTTGAATTGATTACTGAGGAAAGAAAAAAAAAAAAAGAAGGACACATGGTGAGACTATGCACAGCAAACTGAAGAAACAGCCTGCTGATTACAGAGTAGAAAATTCCTATTTACATGCAAATATCTTTGTAATCAGCAGTGATAGGGAAGGAAATTCATGAAAATGTAAAACATTATGGTTTCCAAGTGTTCTAACTTTCCCTACCTCAGAAAATGCTTCTCTGATATACAGTGGCAAAGCCTATCTCATTTAACACAATTTTAGATATATTTACTTGAAACAAAGCATATTAATGGGTCTTATCTCTTTTTATTTCTTTCTCAGTGTACTTCTTTCACTTTGGGGCTTTCTTTAGTTCAAAATATTTTCTGTTCAATATTTTAGTTTTAGTACAATAGCTTTCTAGAAATGATAATGTAAAGCCCTTTTATTTTTAAAAGAAGAAACTAATAGTTACACAGCTTATTCTCAAGTTTAATTAAAATAATGTATATCTTAATACCTACCTCAGTGCTTGGTATGTCAGGTAAGCAGTTCAGATTAGTGGCTTTATTCTTGCCCTTTTAGGAGTTTTCTGTTGTTATCTTGTAGCCTAAAATTAGATCAGAGTTGACATGACCCTAGTGAAAGTGAAGTCGCTCAGTCGTGTCTGACTCTTTGCGACCACATGGACTGTAGCCTGTCAGGCTCCTCTGGGTCCATGGGATTTTCCAGGCAAGATTACTGGAGTGGATTGCCATTTCCTTCTCCAGGGGATCTTCCCAACTCAGGAGTTGAACCTGGGTCTCCCGCACTGCAGGCAAGACGCTTTACCATCTGAGCCACCAGGGAAGCCCATGACCCTAAGAAGTCTCATAGGAAGATATTTTCCACAGGTATTACTCTATAAAAAGTGCAATAGGCAGTAACTATAATTCATTAGGCAGTAAACTATAATGTTGCCATAATTATATAACTACAAAGTTAGAAGTCCATAGACATTTAGAGGGAAAAGGAATGTTTTTCAAAACAATGATGTCTCAAGAAAATGTCAATGTTATTTCTGATTTAAAGACCAAGGGGGGGGGGGAGAGGGAAACAAATTAAATTGAATTTCAACTTGTATTTAGGTAATTCATAAAGATTCACTTCTTTGTCAGATGACATTACACATGGTCATTATTCTAAATTTTCTTTCCCATGATAATATAGGATAAATATTGCATAAGACTGATCAAATACACACTACAGTAGATTAGAAATGCTAGATTTTCATTTAAGTGATAGTCAGAGTGTGATGATACTTAGAAATTCTCAAAGAGTGGTTCAGGGACCCTTTCTGTGTATTAGTAGAAGGAAATATATTTTCAAAATAATAGTAAGTTCAACAAATATCCCTGAGATAATAACACAGGAAAAATTACAAATTTGAACACCTACCTCTGTTCATATACAAAGATTAACTTTTTGTGGATAATAGACTTAAATGTAAGAGCTACCCTTAAAATAGAAGAGTAAATCTAGATGAACTTAGCTTAGGCAAAGAGGTCTTAGATGTAGCACGAAAAGCATGAACACTAAAAGAGTAGATTCATAAGTGAATTTAAACAAAATATTAAAAATGTGTGCTTTAAAGGGCACCATTTAAGAAAAATGGAAAGAAAACCTAGAGACAGAAAATATTTGTAAATCGTGTAACTGATAAAATACTGTATTAGCCAGGGTTCTCCAGAGAAACAGAAACAACAGGATTTGTATACACAGAGAGATATATATTTTAAAGAGATGACCTTTGTGATTGTGAATGTTTGGTACATTCAAAATCTGAAGGGAAGGCTTGCTGGATGGAGGCCCAGTGAAGAGTTGCAGTGAGTCCAAAAGACAATCTGAGACAGAATTATTTCTTGCTTAAGAGAGATCAATCCTTGTTCTATTACAGCCTTTATCCAACTGAATGAGATGCATTCATATTATGAAGAGTAATCTTAACTTAAAGTTCATCAATTCAATGTTAATATCATCTAATTAAACATCTTCACCTACAATAATGTTTGACCAAATCTGGGCATGGTGACCCAAGCCTAAATAACACATTAAATTAGCCATCCTAGGGACTTGCGTCCAGAATATATAAAGAACTCCTACAACTGAATAGCAAAAGGGCAAATAGCTCAACTAAAAATGGTTTTAAAGAGTTGAGACATACATTTCTCTAAAGAAGGTATATGAATAGACAATACATACATGAAAAGATGATCAACATAATTAGTCATTGTGAAAATATAAATAAAAATTACACATTGGACTGGCCAAAATAAAAATAGATAATAACAGTTTTGATGAGAATATGGATAAACTAGTCTTTGTACATTGATAATGGGAATGAAAAATGGTAGAGCTGCTATGAAAAACAGCTTGGCAACATTTCAGAATGTTATTTATGTTTACCAAGGGCCCAGCTTATTTAACTTCTATGCAGAGTTCCTCATGAGAAATGCTGGACTGGAAGAAACACAAGCTGGAATCAAGATTGCCGGGAGAAATATCAATAACCTCAGATATACAGATGACACCACCTTTATGGCAGAAAGTGAAGAGGAGCTAAAAAGCCTCTTGATGAAAGTGAAAGAAGAGAGCAAAAAAGTTGACTTAAAGCTCAACATTCAGAAAACAAAGATCATGGCATCCGGTCCCATCACTTTATGAGAAATAGATGGGGAAACAGTGGAAACAGTGGCAGACTTAATTTTTTTGGGCTCCAAAATCACTGCAGATGGTGACTGCAGGCATGAAATTAAAAGACGCTTACTCCTTGGAAGAAAAGTTATGACCAACCTAGATAGCATATTCAAAAGCAGAGACATTACTTTGCCGACTAAGGTCCATCTAGTCAAGGCTATGGTTTTTCCTGCGGTCATGTGTGGATGTGAGAGTTGGACTGTGAAGAAGGCTGAGCAGTGAAGAATTGATGCCTTTGAACTGCGGTGTTGGAGAAGACCCTTGAGAGTCCCTTGGACTGCAAGGACATCCAACCAGTCCATTCTGAAGGAGATCAGCCCTGGGATTTCTTTGGAAGGAATGATGCTAAAGCTGAAACTCCAGTACTTCGGCCACCTCATGCGAAGAGTTGACTCATTGGAAAAGACTGATGCTGGGAGGGATTGGGGGCAGGAGGAGAAGGGGACGACCGAGAATGAGATGTCTGGATGGCATCATGGACTCGATGGACGTGAATCTGAGTGAACTCTGGGAGATGGTGATGGACAGGGAGGCCTGGCGTGCTGCGATTCATGGGGTCGCAAAGAGTCGGACACAACTGAGTGACTGAACTGAACTGAACTGAAGGACCCAGCAATTCCACATCTAGGTATCTTAATTAAGGGAAAAACGAATGTCCAAAGAAATCTTGTGCCCTAATGTTCACAGCAAAGCTATTTATAATAGCAAAAAAGTCTAATACCTTTCAAATAAGGAATAGATAAACATAATGTAGAATAGATGGAATATTATTTAGCAGTAGAAAGGAATGAAGTACTGGTACATGTTGCATGGATGAACCTCTTATACAGTATGATAAATGAAAGAAGTTGATCACCAAAAAAGCCGTATCTATTAAGATGATACTTATATGAAATGTCCAGAATAGGCAATTTTATAGAGATGGAGATAAAATTAGTGATTGCAATGTACTGTGGAGAGGAAAATGGAGAGAGATAGACAATGATTATAGGGTTTCTTTTGCAATGATGACAATGTCCTGCTGCAATTATTTTACATTGACTTACATAATTTTGAAAATATACTATGCAACATTGAATTGTACACTTCAAATAGATTATCCTTATTGTATATAAATTGTATCTCAATAAATCCATTAAAATGAGAAAAAGATGTGATTTGTCTTTTTTCACCCTTATTCTTTAAAAAAATACACAGTGGGATTTTCCAGACTACTTAACATGTATCACCACAGATTAATACAGGAGTAGATACAAGAATACATAAGAATCCTGATGACTTCTAATAATCCGTGTATTAAAGAGATTTGCAAAAGTATAAAACAATGATTTTTAAAATGTAAAATAATGTTAAAGACATTAATTTTCATTTAAATATGTCTGATCACTGTTTAATAAATAAGTATATTTAAATATTCTGAGTTTTAATTTCCAATGCAATAAATACTGAAAGATATAATCCATGTGGACAAAAACTCTTCGGGGTCTTCAATGACTTTTAAAGGTATAAAGAAATGTTGCAAAAAACTGGAAACTACTGAAGTAAGATTCAGTTAGTTCAGTAGCACAGTTGTGTCCAACTCTTTGCGATCCCATGGACCACAGCACACCAGGGATCCCTGTCCATCACCAACTCCCAGAGTTTACCCAAACTCATATTCTTTGAGTCGGTGATGCTATCCAACCATCTCTTCCTCTGTCGTCCCTTTCTCCTCCTGCCCTCAGTCTTTCCCAGCAACAGGATATTTTCAAATGAGCCAGCTCTTCACATCAGGTGGCCAAAATATTGGAGTTTCAGCTTTAACATCAGTCTTTCCAATGAACACCCAGGACTGTCCACCTTTAGGATGGACTGGTTGGACCTCTCTGCCATCGAAGGGACTCTCAAGAATTTTCTCCAACACCACTGTTCAAAAGCATCAATTCTTCAGTGCTCAGCTTTCTTTATAGTTCAACTCTCATATCCATACATGACTACTGGAAAAACCATAGCCTTAACTAAACAGAACTTTGTTGGCAAAGTAATGTCTCTATGTTTTAATATGCTGTCTAGGTTGGTCATAACTTTCCTTCCAAGGAGGAAGTGTCTTTTAATTTCATGGCTGCAGTCACCATCTGCAGTGATTTTGGAGCCCCATAAAATAAAATCAGCCACTGTTTCCCCATATATTTGCCATGAAGTGATGGGCCACATGCCATGATCTTGGTTTTCTGAATGTTGAGTTTTAAGCCAGCTTTTTCACTCTCCTCATACTTTTCATCAAGAGGCTCTTTAGTTATTCTTTGCTTTCTGCCATAAGGGTGGTGTCATCTGTATATCTGAGGTTATTGATATTTCTCCCCGCAATCTTGATTCCAGCTTGTGCTTCATCCAGCCCATCATTTTTCATGATGTACTTTGCATGTAAGTTAAATAAGCAGGGTGACAATATACAGCCTTGACATACTCCTTTTCCTATTTGGAACCAGTCTGTTATTCCATGTCCAGTTCTAACTGCTGGTTCCTGACTTGCATACAGATTTCTCAGGAGGCAAGTCAGGAGGTCTGGTTTCCCAAAACCTTAAAAATTTTCCAGTTTGTTGTGATCCACAGGGTCAAAGGCTTTGGCATAGTCAATAGAGAAAAAGTAGATTTTTTCTGGAACCCTCTTGTTTTTTCAATAATGCAGGAGATGTTGCCAATTTGAACTCTAGTTCCTCTACCTTTCCCATCAAGCTTGAACATCTGGAAGTTCACAATTAATGTACCATTGAAGCCTGGCTTGGAGAATTTTGAGCATTAATTTGTTAGCGTGTGAGATGAGTGCAATTGTGTGGTAGTTTGAGCATTCTTTGCCATTGTCTTTCTTTGGGATTGGTATGAAAACTGACCTTTTCCAGTCTTGTGGCCACTGCTGAGTTTTCCAGATTTGCTGACATATTGAATGCAGCACTTTAACAGCATCATCTCTTAGGATTTGAAACAGCTCAGCTGGAATTTCATCATCTCCACTAGCTTTGTTCGTAATGATGCTTCCTAAGGCCCACTTGACTTCACATTGCAGGATGTCTGGCTCTAGGTGAGTGATCACACAATCGTGATTATCTTGGTCAAGAAAATCTTTTTTTTGTTAGTTCTTCTGTGTATTCTCGCCACCTCCTTTTACTATCTTCTGCTTCTGTTAGGTCCATACCATTTCTGTCCTTCATTGAGCCCATCTTAGCATAAGATAATGAGCAAATAATTAAGGTGATTCAGGAGAGTGTCACATATTCACACACTGTGACTAAAAGATGAAATATATTGAAGAAAAATCCTCTTTTTTCCCATATATTCTGATGCCTAAATGTCATAAAAGTTTCTGATGATTTTGGAAGTAAGAAAATATTGAAAGAAAAGATTATTTGTAGTTTAGTTTAGGATTTGTTTTGTTTTGACTTGGTAAATGATCATGAATGCAACTGAACAAAGAGATTGCCACTTTTCATTCCTCTTTGTTTCTGCAGAAGATCTCCAAAAAGTAATTTGAAACACAATGAAACACTTTGAAAATAATCATGATAAAGTTGTTTTTTTTGTGATCAAAGGTAGCTGTGCTTATACCAAAGAGCATATTTCAAGGACAGTAACTCCAGCTATGAGAATTTTTCTGAGAAACTGTGTACCAAGTTTAGCTAGAAAAACATTCAACTAAAGAAATATTCAAGAAATATTTCCTTTAAACTAAGGAAATACCTACCTCTGGCATAAACCCACAGCAAAGGAAATACAGTATATGGCTACTTCTAACATCCATTACTCTGATTTTCATTTATATAATTTTAGGCAAATTCTAGATTTCATACATAGAAAAGACTACACATGGACATCACCAGATAGTCAATGCTGAAATCAGATTGATTATATTATTTGTAGCCAAAGATTGAGAAGCTCTATACAGTCAGCAAAAATAAGACCAGGAGCTGACTGTGGCTCAAATGATGAAACCTTTATTGGCAAATTCAGACTTTAAGAAAGTAGGGGAAAACACTAGACCATTCAGGTATGACCTAAATCAAATCCCTTATGATTATACAGTGGATGTGACAAAGACATAAGGGATTAGATATGATAGACAGAGTGCCTGAAAAACTATGGACAGAGGTTCGTGACATTGCACAGGATGAGGTGATCAAAACCATCCCCAAGAAAAAGAAATGTAAAAAGGAAAAATGTTTCTCTGAGGAGGCCTTACAAATAGCTGAGAAAAGAAGAGAAGCTAAAAGCAAAGGAAAAAACTAATGATGAACCATCTGAATGCAGAGTCACAAAGAATAGCAATGATAGATAAGAAAGCCTCCCTTGAATATCAATGCAAAGAAATAGAGGAAAACAATAGAATGGGAAAAACTAGAGATCACTTCAAGAAAATTAGAGATAACAAGGGAACATTTCATGCAAAGATGGGCACAATAAAGGACAGAAATGGCATGAACCTAACACAAGCAGAAAATATTAAGAAGAGGTGACAAGGATACACAGAAGAACTATACAAAAAAGATATTCATGTTAAGATAACCATGATGGTGTGATCACTTACTTAAAGCCAGACATCCTGGAATGAGAAGTCAAGTGGGCCTTAGGAAGCATCACTACAAACAAAGCTAGTGGAGGTGATGGAATTCCAGTTTAGCCGTTTCAAATCCTAAAAGATGATGCTGTTAAAGTGCTGCACTCAACATGCCAGCAAATTTGGAAAACTCTGCAGTGGCTGGAATGGGTCAGTTTTAATTCCAGTCCTAATGAAAGGCAACGCCAATGTTCAAATTGCTACATAACTGCACTCATCTCACATACCAGCAAGGTACTGCTCAAAATTCTTCGAGCCAGGCTTCAACAGTACATGAACCATGAACTTCTAGATGTTCACACTGGATTTAGAAAAGGCAGAGGAACCAGAGATCAAATTGCCAACATCTGTTGGATTATTAAAAAAGCAAGAGAATTCCAGAAAAACATCTACTTCTGCTTTATTGACTACACTAAAGTCTTTGACTATTTGGGTCACAAGAAACTGTGGAAAATTATTCGAGAGATGGAAATACCACATTACCTGCCTCCTGAGAAATCTGTATGCCGGTCAAGAAGCAACAGTTGGAACTGGACATTGAACAACAGACTTTTCCAAATCAGGAAATGAGTACATCAAGGCTGTATATTGTCACCCTGCTTATTTAACTTAAATGCAGAATATATCATGTAAAATGCTGGTTTGGATGAAGCACAAGCTGGAATCAAGATTGCTGGGAGAAATATAAATAACATCAGGTATGCAGATGGCATCATCCTTAAGGCAGAAATCAGAGACATTACTTTACCAACAGAAGTCCATCTAGTTAAAGCTATGTTTTTTCCAGTAGTCATGTATGAATGTCATAGTTGGACTATAAAGAAAGCTGAGCATCGAAGAATTGATACTTTCAAAGGGTGGTGCTGGAGAAAACTCTTGAGAGTCCCTTAGACTGCAAGGAGATCCAACCAGCCAATCCTAAGAGAACTCAGTCCTGAATAATCATTGGAAAAACTGATGCTGAAGCTGAACCTCCAATACCTTGGTCACCTGATATGAAGAACCGACTCATTGGGAAAGACCCTGATGCTGGGAAATAGTAAAGGCAGGAGGAGACAGGGATGACAGAAGATGAGATGGTTGGATGGCATCACCAACTCAATGATCAGGAGTTTGAGTAGGCTCCAGGAGTTGGTAATGGACAGGGAGGCCTGGCATGCTGCAGTCTATGGGCTCGCAAAGAGTCAAACAAAACTGAGCGACTGATCTGAACTGAAATGAGGCAAACTGATAAATTTCAGATCTAGGTTTGACTCTGCCACTTACAAGTTCTGATTTAAATTCTGTACCATCATTTCTTGGTCTTACCAGGTGGTCCTAGTGGTAAAGAACCTGCCTACTGGTACAGGAGACATGAGATGTAGCTTCAGTCTCTGCGTTGGGAAAATCCTCTGGAGAAGGGCATGGAATCCCACTCCAGTATACTTGCCTAGAGAATTTCACTGGACAGAGAAGCCTGGCAGGCTACAGTCCATAGGGTCACCTAGAGTTGGACTCTACTGAAGTGACTTAGCGCACACACACCATCATTTCTTAATGTAAGAATTGATGAAAAGCGTAAATACTGTAAGAATGGTGGAAGAATTTAAAAAAGAAAAGAACAATTTCAGCTTACTAATTTTCCTTGTTCTATGGCCCATTTTCCATTTCTCAGGTGGAGCAATCAAAGGCATACAAGGATTAGCAACTTACCTAAAAAATGCAAATGCTAATAGGTGCCAGCAGGGGCACTAATTCAAATCTGATTCAAATATTCTGACCTGTTTTACAGTGCTGCATTTTATTTTGTTGGAGGAGGTCTACAAGAGACTGTGACTATCAGCTGGATCTCTCCATCTTTGGATTCTCCCTTCTGCCCAACATTTCCACAGCTGGAGGTGTTTTAAGGACATTGCCTTGAGTGAGCAAGGTGTGGTCTAGCCCATCTAGACCAAACACTTGACTGAACCCAGTTCATGCCTTCATATAAAAGTTTAAAGTTATGCCTCCATATATAAGATGCTGTCCAGGGTCACATGGCAGGCAGGTGCAGAAGATCTACTCATCTTGCAGCTGCTGAGCTCACACCTCCTATTAAGTTCAATTAGTTGCCAATAGTATTATAGCAGGGTTGTTACTTTTGTTAAAATCCCAATTGTGCTATAAGCTAAATTTCTAGCCATTTTTTGCCTGCGTTACCTCAAGGCAGCAAGTTTCTGGAGCTTAACTGTGGCTGCCCCCTGAAATGATTTCTCAAAGAGTGATCTGCAGAATATTTACGTCCTCTGAAACACTTTCAAGAGGTTTATGGAGTTAAAATTATTCTCATAGTAATACTAAGATATTAATTACCTCTTTCTCTGAGTTGGCATTTGCACTGATGGTAGAAAAGCCATAGTAAGTAAAACTACTGGCTCTGGTGGGAATCAACATAGTGGTGCTAGTACTTAGTCCTATTTTTACTGCTATACACACAATTAAAAAAAAAAACTGCCTTGCCTTTAAAATGTCCTTGATGAAGCACTAAAAATATAATTTTGTTAAAACTCATCCCTTGAATGTACATGTAATATTCTGTGCTAAAAATAGAAAATGTACATAAAGCAGGTCTTAAAAGTACCACACCACCATGTTTGTCTCGATAAAAATCACTTACACAGTTTTTTATATTATAAGCTGACTAGCTGCTTTATGCATGCAACATAATTTTAGTAAAAAGAAAAAGAGATCAACAGACACACTGTGGTTATTCAGGCAGTGTATTTGGTAGACGCTTTCTCTAAAGTGAATAACGATAGCCTGTAATTTCAAGGAAAATAACCAATAGTGTTTGATAAGAAATGCCTTGATCTTTGTGATACTTGTGTAATAGTATATCGATATTTTCAAAAATACAAAGCATCAAGACACAAAGCCATGCATCAATACCTGGCCTATTCTAAATATAAAATAGAGCAGAATAGACTATGGAAATTTCATGGCTATGCTTTCGCATTCCACATTGGAAAAAATCTTTAATAAGCTACCACTTGTCATAACTTGAAACTCATTTTGCTGTGGAATAGAGGAAGACAAATAATCTTTATTTGTAAGTAGTAGTTTTTATCCATTTTAACAATACATTGAATAATCAGATGGACTTGATGTGTAATTATTGTCCACATTACAGACTATAGATTATCATTTCTAAGGCAAAACTGATTATTTTGTGTAGATATGATACAATTATATTTCATTTATATCAATTAGACTCATTTATTTATTCATCGTAAAGTATATCCATTTATCTTGAAACCTGTAGAAAGAAGCATTGATCAAATATAGTACCTGTTATTGATTTATCCACATGTATTTTATCTTGAGAAGGCAGCTGATTAGTACTCCTTACAACTGCTTTAATATTCATACAGGATTTTGTGAAAGTTAAGTCATTCATTCACTTTCACATCTTCAAAATCAATGACTTTCAACTATCAATGAAGTGTTTGTTAGGTGCAGACTTCCAGTACAAAGCAAATAGTTCTCTTTATGAGGATTCTTCCAAAGTTATTTTTAACTCAGTTTTTTTTTTTTTTTTAACAAAGAAAAGATGTAATCATAAGCAATTGAATTTGGTTTTAGCTTATTAGTTACTGGTTTTAGACACTTTAGAGAAAGTGTCTAGCTTATTAGGCATTTTTAGTTATAGAGTTGATTTCCTTATCTTTTTAAAGTTCGCATTGCTAAAAATAGAGTTTTCCCAAAGTAGATATGTATAAAATTATGTCAAGCAGCATTATCTTCATTTCTAGAAGCACTAGATATTTCTGTCTTTGTTGTACATTTCTGGCATAATTTAAGTGGTTTTTCTTCTTTATTATATAGTCTAATTGTATTTTAATTTTACATAATTTATATAAACCCTCTCTCATTTTAGAAATAATACAGAGGTGCGTGCAGTAAAGAGGGACATTTCCATTTACTCTGCACTTCAATTTCCTTCAAAATTAATAACTCCAGTTATAAATATGTTACATTCAAATTTTGTTCTAAAAATTGTTGGTTGATCTTTAGGTATTAAAAATGTAAAGCTCAGAACTTCCCTGCTGGTTCGGGGACTAAGGCTCCATGCTCTCAATGCAGGAGGGCTGGGTTCTGCCCCTGATCAGGGAACTAGATCCCACATGCCACAGCTAAAGATCCTGCATGCTGCAGTGAGAACTGCAGACCCCTTGTGCCGCACTAATACCTGGTGCAGCCAAACAGAAAAATAAAAATTTCAAAAAATATAAGTAAAACTTCAGAATTTTTAGAATTTAATTCATATATATCTAGTTCAGAATATATATAAATGAAAATTTTGAATATATTAGAAATAAAATAGATTGAGTGAAGTTGCTCAGTCATGTCTGACTCTTTGCGACCCCATGGACTGTAGCCCACCAGGCTCCTCCCCAATGGGATTCTCCAAACAAGAGTACTGGAGTACTGCCCTTTCCTTCTCCAGGGGATCTTCCCGACTGGAGGATCGAACCCGGGTCTCCTGCATTCCAGGCAGATGCTTTAACCTCTGAGGCACCAGGGAAGCACTTTATAGTCATGAATTTCCCCCATCTACAACCGTTAATAGTTCTGCTGGAGAAGGGATCAGCTACGCATATCAGTATTCTTGGGCTTCCCTGTTGTCTCAACTGTTAAAGAATCTGCCTGCAATAACCGGAGACCTGGGTTCCATCCCTGGGTTGGGACGATCCCTTGGAGAAGGGGAAGTCTACCCACTCCAGTATCCAGGCCTAGAGAATTCCATGGACTGTATAGTTCATGGGGTTAAATAGTTTAACATCCATTCATCTGATCATTTTCTTATCAATAGTCTATTCTAAAAAATTGGCCGAGGAATATATGCATAATATCTTCCTTATGCCTGAAAACCAAGTACTTTTTGACAAGTAGAGTACTGCGTTTGTTCATGTGTTTGCTCATGTAGCTGGAGGTTCCCCAGCCATTCACACACCTATCGGTACTTTTTTATAGAAGCTAACTCATAAGTTTGTGGTGAATTCTTCTACCTTGAACCTATTATGTTTGTATTTAATATTGATTTTCATTAATGTATGGACAGATTGTCTGATTTTTTTTCTTAGTTCCACATTATGCTTTGGAGATATAACCATGTTGATATATCAACTTCATTTAACATTCCATAGTGCATGTATACTCTACTTTATTGACCAGTTCTACTGAAGGACATTTTTATTGTTACTCACTTTTACTCTTTCAAACAATACATAATAAATATACTGCAAAACCATGGTCCAAATGTTTCTCTTTATATTCCTAAATGCCAAGTTGCTGTATAATGAGGCACATTTTAAATAGAATTATATATTGCCTTACTGCCCCTAAATGAAATACATCATACTTTTTCCTGAATATTATTTGGAGGAGAAAGTGCCTAATAACTTACCCGCATCTGGAGAAACATTTGATATTGCCAGATGTATTAAATCTGACAACAGATAAAGGGTGAATAAGTATACATTGTTATTTAAATTTTCTTTTCTCTGTTTTCTCAGTTTACTATTTTTCTTTAACTTTAGGATTTCTTTATACAATTTGGATAAAAATCTTTTATCAGATATGCCTTTTAAAAGTAAATTTTCGCAGTCATCACATTCTCTTGACATTGCCTTTTACAGGACAGCAGTTTTTAGTTTTAATAAAGTGCAGTTTATCTATTTTTTCTTTCATGGGTCATGCCATTAGAGTTATATCTAAAAAGTTGTCACCATATCTAAGGTCAGCTTGGTTTTCTCCTATATTAGAAAGAATATATTCTCTGTGAAGCCATCTGGACTTAGTACTTTTTGTTTTGGAAGATTATTAATTTCTTGAATTGATATAGGCCTATTCATTTAGCTTAATTTTTCTTGTGTGAATTTTGGCAACTGTTTCTTTCAAGGAATTGACCTATTTCATCCAGGTTATCAAATCTGTGGGCATACAGTTAGTTGTTCATAGTACTTTTTTATCCCTTTAACCTCCATGGGATACATAATGATGCCCTTATCTCATACTTGATATTTGTAGTTTGTATTGTTTCTTTTTCTTATTTAGCCTGGATAGAGGCTTATTGATATTATTAATCTTTTCAAGGAAACAGCTTCTGGCTTTATTGATATTCTCTATTGATTGCCTATTTTCAATTTTATTGATTTCTGCTTTAGTTCTTATTCTTTTCTTCTGCATATTTTTTTCATTTAACTTGACTTCTTTTTCTAGTTTTGTAAGGTTAGAATTTGATTGTTGATTTCAGACCTATCTTTTTTTCTACCATTTGCTTTCAGTGTTACAATTCTTCCATTGCATCCCAAACATTTTTTATGTGCTTTCATTTTTATTTAGTTCAAAATATTTCTAAGTTTATCTTGAGATTTATCTCTTTGACTCATGTTATTTGAAATTATGTTGTTAATTTCCATGTATTTTGGAATATTCAAGTTATCTTTCTGATATTGGTTTCTAGTTTAATTTCATTTTAAACTTAAAACAGACATTGTATGATCTCTATTCTTTAAAATTTGCTGACAGAGTGTTTTTTAATAGCCTCTCATTCTTAAGTTTATGGATTGCTGAATATTCCATTTGAGCTTAGGAAGATTATGTATTCTCCTGTTATTGGATGAATTACTCTATGGAACAGTTTAATTGCTAAGTCATGTCTGATTCTTGTTAACTCCATTGACTGTAGCTTGCCAGGCTCCTCTGTCCATGAGATTTTCCAGGCAATAATACTGGAGTGGGTTGCCATTTCCTTCTCCAGAAGTATTCTATGGATGCCAGTTATATCCAGTTGTTGGATGGTGTTGTTAAGTTCAATTTCGTTCTTTATCTCTCCTTTACTTTTGAAGGATAATTTTACAGGATAAGTTTGTGTGTTTGCTTTTCTCTCAGCACTTTAAATATTTCACTGGTTTCCTCCTGATTGAAAAATTTCTGAGTAGAAGTCAGATGCAATCTTATATTTATTCTAGATAATGTATTCTTTCTTTTCTTTTCTTTTTTTTGGGGGGGATTTTTTTTTCTGGATCTTCAGTTTTCTGTAGTTTTGGGGACCTTCTGGACTTTCTATAATCTGTAGAAAGTGATATGCCCACATGTAGCTTTTTAGCTTTTATTCTGTTTAGTGTTCTTTTAACTTCCTAGACTTGCAGTTTGTTGTCTGACATCAGTTTGGGAGAACTTTATTCCTATATTTTAAATATTCCTTCTTTGTTTTTTTTTTCTTTCTCTTCTCCTTGTATTCCTATAGTGTGCACATATTTTATAGTTATTTCACAGGCTGTCTGTTTTTATTGTTATCCTTTGTTCACTTTTTTTCAGTTCTGGAAGTTCCAATTGAGATATCTTTAAGCTCAGAGTTTCTTTCATTCACTGTGATCAGTCTTCTAATAAGCACATTAAGGACATTCTGCAGTTTTATTATAGTGTTTCTTATCTCTAGCATTTATCTTTGGGTCTGTTGTAGGACGTTCATCTCTTTGCTTACATTGTTATTTCTTATTGTATGCTGTTTACTTTATTGTTTAGAGTTCTTAGCATATTAATAATAGTTGTCTTAAATTTCCACCCTAGTTTCAACATCTCTGTCATGTCTGGTTCAGATGTTTGTACTGTCTCTTCAAATTGTGGTTTTGGGACTCAGGTATACTTTGCAACATTTTTCTTGAAAATTTAACATGATCTATCAAGTAAAAGGAAGTGTAACAGATCTTTAGTAATGTCAGAGTGAGGTATTGAGGGAAAAGAATTGTTCTATATCCCTATGATTAGGTTTCGGCCTTTTTACTAAGCCTGCCATCTGGACTGTGAACTTTATAGGTGTTACCCTATTTTTCCTCTTCTTTTAGATGGGGTATGATGATTAGAGATAGCTGGAGTTGAATAGATCTCTTCTTCCAGGTGTATTAGGCTCTGATAAGACCCCAAAAGCAAAATACTAGTTAACAATTTCCTCCTGAGGACATCTCTTGCTAACAAGAATAGAGTGGAATGGTACATGTCAAAAGGACTCCTCTCTATCCTCACCTTACCCAGGCAGAAGGGAATTATTCTCAGGTAACTTACTGTGAGGGCATGGTTGATCTCCTTGAGTTAAACATCAGAAAATTGTTGGGGAGGATCTCCTGGAGAAGGAAATAGCAACCCACTCCAGTATTCTTGCCTGTAAAATCTCAAGGACAGAGGAGCCTGTCAGGCTCCAACCTATGGAGTCGCAAGAGTCAGACACAAGTTAGCAACTAAACCACCACCATCACCTCCCAGATTGGGTGTCTCTGGAGTATTTAACTCATATTTATCCATATTGCACCTCCAGCAATTGATTGACTACAGTTCAGATTTTCCTCTATCCTGGCACTTGTTCCTACAATGATTCCCAATGTTGAGTCTCTGCTTCTGTAAATTTACTTCTTGTATTCTTATGTCTACTTTTCAAACCTTGGGGCAGCAGTTGTCCAAGGTTTTAATAAATCCTATAAAAGTTGTTGATTTTTATCAGTTTAACTTTTTCCTTGTTAGGATAGAGTGGTAACTTTTAAGATCCTTACCTGTGGAGCAGAAATACAAAATCATAGTTTCTTCTGATTTGATTTTTTAAAAGAATATGAAGAAGTAAAGACTAATGCTTCAGAAAATTCAGTTTTCAAAGTATGGAACTAAAATGTGTGAGATAGAAAATCTTAAATCTACACAAGCATTTATTTCTAAGACATGGTGTTCTTCACATTCTAATGTTTATGGATTTTATTCCAAGGATAATATTGCATTGGACAGGTGTATTATAGTTGGTGTGGATATGTTACAAATTGTCCAGTACTAATGTGTAATGAACGGTTCTTTACCAGATACACTGAGTGTTTACAATACTCAATTAATACATCTGGCTGACTTTAACTGCATCCGCTTTGCCACACCAGAGGTGGCATAACTTTCATGTGAGATAATTAGGTTTGTTCAATTTAAACAGACACATTAATGCAGCTCAGCAAGACTCAATTAAAACTGTTTTCAAAGCAAAATCACAATGTGAAGCATTGTGGGTAATGTTATGCAAATTGTCATATTGGCAGAGAAACTGAGTAAGTTTTCTGCACTGCCTATTGCCACAAAATGAATTTCTCCACTTGGAGTATTAAGGCAAAAACAGTAAGATGCCTGTGTTGTGATTTCTCTTTTTTGGTGCTTATCAAATTGATACAGCTGTTGGCCTTACCAAACAGATTGTTTGTTTGTTTGTTTGTTTTTCACTTTAGTCTTAAGTAATTTTTAAAAGTTTTAAAATTATAACCAGAATAGATATCATTTCACAATTTAAACATAAATTGTCTTCCATTAGAAACAAGCCACAATCAAAGATTCATCTTCTTTATATTGCCTCCATTTTTTAATAAGGGTGCCTAAACAAGCCCAGACCACATATATAACCTTATTGAAATACTTAAAATGACCATTCTCTGTAGGTGGCAACTTGTATTTGTCTGTATAAATGTATTTATGTGTGACACAACTTGGTGTTTGAAGAAAATATTAATGCCCTTACTTGAGTTAAATATATGACTTTTACTGAAACTATTCCAACATATGCAACAACACTCACAGCTAGAGTATAATTTTATATAAACTTAAAATTTTATATGACTATTCTAGCAATAGAATAGATACTGATTTTGAATAGAAATTTTTGAAATCTTAATACATTAAAAATTAACTTTAAAATTTTTCAGTCTGATGTGTGATTACAAAAATTTAATCCTTACTGTCTATGTGTTATATACCCATATTCATATGTATAAACATATTTAAATGATTATACACATGTGTGCAAACATTATTATGTAAATATATATTACCCGTGGTGGATACATGTCAATGTATGGCAAAACCAATACAGTATTGTAAAGTAAAACAAAGTAAAAATAAAAATTTAATAAAATAATAAATAAATAAATATGCAGATATGTATTATATAGTATATATATATATATATATATATATATATATTCCCCCACTGTGGGTGAAATTGCAAAATCTTTCCTGCTCTAAGCCCACTGCATAGCATATCTCACTTCATTTTTAATACTGCAGAGAGTTTAGATGACATTTTGTATTGTTTTCTTCATTTTCAATTAGTCAAACATATACAAAATTTTGTTTTTCTAAAGTCTATTAATGTTCATATTAAATCATAGCACAGAAATTTAATATGGACATGTTATAATGCTTATCTAACTTCTATATTCTTGAATTATTAACTAATATTTAAATTAGGCAACATCAGTCCATTGGACTGAACAACATATGCCATTTTAAAATCAAGTCAGAAAAAAGAATTATTAAAAATATATAGATGATCATAATATAATAATGCCCGCAGTGGAAAATGAAAGAAAGTGTTGGTTTCTGTCGTGCCCGTCTCTTTGCCAACCCAAGGATTGTAGCCTGCCAGGCTCCTCTGTCCATGGTATTTCCAAGGCAAGAAGACGTGAGTGAGTTGCCATGCCCTTCTCCAGAAGATCTGCTGGGCCCAGGAATCAAACCCTGGTCTCCTGCAGTTCAGGTGGGCTCTTCACTGTCTGAGCCACAAGGTAAGCTCAGTGGCTTACAGTAGGGATGTGATAAATATACAGAGACCTGGTAAATAGTTCCGTACCTTTCTTTATGAGTTTAATTCTGTAATAGAGACTGTGCAGCTTTTATATATGAAGGATCTTAAAAGAAAATAAAACTTAAAAATGGTTCCTAGAAATGTAATAGCATTTTGATATTTACATGAAATTAGGACACTGGATGAATTTGGATAATCTGTGTTTAAAGGAAATAGGTTTACAGGAGAAAGGATTCATACCAGTGGACATGATCTCATTTTTAATATTAAGGTCCAGAAATCTGACAGCACTGATTAATATTTTTAATAATATATAAAACAGCAAAATTACTTTGCTAAAAGGTAATTAGTGCAACAAATAAGGGAAGATTATGTATGATAACATTTAATGGTGATTGTTGTTATTGTTCAGTTGCTAAGCTGTGTCCGACTGTTTGTGGCCCCTTGAACTGTAGTATGCCAGGCTCCTCTGTCTTCCATCTCCTGCAGTTTGCTCAAATTCATGTCCATAGTCAGTGATGCTATCTACTCATCTCATCTCTTCCACCCTCTTCTCCTTTTGCCTTCAGTCTTGCCCAGCATCAGGGTCTTTTTCAATGATTCTGCTGTTCAATCAGGTGGCCAAAGTACTGGAGCTTCAGCTACAGCATCAGTGCTTCCAATGAATATTCAGAATTGATTTCCTTTATTATTGACTGGTTTGATCTCCTTTCAGTAGAAGGGATTATCAAGAGTCTTCTGCAGCACCACAATTCTAAAGCATAAATTTTTCGGTGCTAATAACTGATAAAATAATTGATAAAAAAGAATAAAAAGATGGCTAAGGGCTCTGCATGTTGATGCACATGGAGTTGGAAGTTTTATTTCTGTTTGTTTTTCTAATAAACACATTCTACCACCAATAAAATATGAGCTTTACTTTAGCAAAATGTGACAGTTATATTAATTTCTAAAAAAATCGCTGGAATCTTGTTTTGCTTTTTTATTGGCTTTATATATAAAACCAATAATGTATATAAAATTGAATTTAAATTAAATTATAAGCAATTTAATTTAAGCTTCAGAAGAAGGTTTTCTTGAGAAAGCCATATCCATGATAGACTTAAAAACATATACCAAACATACTTATAAATTAGATATATATATTTATAATATATAAAAATATATTTATATGTTATATATATATATGTTATGGGCTTCCCTGGTGGCTCGAGTGGTAAAGAACCTGCCTTTCAATGCAGGAAACATAAGAGACCTGGGTTTGATCCCTGGTTGGGGAGATGCCCTGGAGGAGGGCATGGCAAGCAACTGCAGCATTCTTGCCTAGAGAATCCCATGGACAGAGGAGCCTGGTGGGCTACAATTCAGAGTTGCACATGACGGAAGCTACTTAGTCATGCATGCATGACTATGGCATTGCATACCATGTTGGCTATACAAATATATCCCACCTTAGAATTTTAGGGGTACATAACACATTTTCCCTTTTTGTTATATTTTTTGAAGAAAAGAAATATTAATTAAAAATGAGTGAAAGAAGTATCTTTATCTCCAAACTAGAGTAGAAAATAAGCATTTTCTAACAATTTGTTATAGGAAAATTCTCAATTAGTATTGTTAGACTTAACAGTCCTTAAAATGTTAATGACCAGTGCATCTCCTCTCAAAGTGTTCACAGTCACACTAATAGGTACAAGCCAGATGTTATATATGTGTACATAATCATAAAAAATGCTTTCATCAACGCTGAGTTACTACTACTCAAACAAATAGGTTAAAACTGTATGTCTCTTAATTTGTACTGGTTTAAAATTTGGTATGTGTGTTAAAGAAATTTATCCCAAGCTTTAAATATAGGTACCCCAAAAGATTAATTTCAGTAGAAGTAAAATATAAACTTATGTTATTACAAAGCTTACAATTTGCACAAAATTGTTTTAATAAAATGGAAGTTGCTGTTTATTTTCTTCAATCTTAAGGAAAATTTATCTAATTACCAAAGTCAGTCCTTTCCTATATATTAGAAATAGTTTAAACTAAATCTAAAGAATTTGACAATAAGATAAATGGACTGATTTGAATCATAGATATCTTTCTATAGGAGCTTCATGACTTTCAGTTTGAATAAGAAAGGGACACTGCCTGTCCATATGTGATGAATATAGTAGTCTAATAACTATATTTTCCCCATCCTATAATCCATGATTTGTGTATGAATACAAATATTTAATATTGACCTTTACATTATTTGCAGTATTTATTAGTATATCTACTGGTAAACAATAAAAACACACTTGTAAGTGACAGAAAAAGACACACATGGATACACAGAGAATAAGACCATGTAGAGATTGAGGCAAAGATTCAAGGCACATGCCTACAGTCTAAGGAACACCAAGGATTTCTGGGCAGAACCTAAGAGAGAGGCATGAAATGGTTTCTTCCTCCAAGTTTCCAAAAAGAAATCAATATTCCCAAACCCTGATTTTGAACATCTGGCCTCCTGAACTGTGAAAGAATAAACTTCTGTTTCAAGTAGATGATGATTTGTGTTAATCTGACTAGGAATTGGATTACATTTAATGTTTGCTGTAGCTGAGGAGGAGGAGAAGGGGACGACAGACGATGAGATGTTTGGATGGCATCACCGACTCCATGGACATGAGTTTGAGTAAACTCTGAGAGTTGGTAATGGACAGGGAAGCCTGGTGTGCTGCAGTCCGTGGGGTTGCAAAGAGTCAGACACAGCTGAATGACTGAACTGAAGAACCATAGGTATGCAATTTTCGAGGATAATGTTCTTATCTCTCCGGTTGACATGTTGGTCTTCTTCCTCAGAGTTTGTGTCTTGAAGCTTTCAGCTGTAATTCATTTTTGTTACTGGAGCCATATTAGAGTGGTGGTAAACCATGTGGGAAGGCAAGCATTTAATCTTCTGAGTGAATCTTATATTTTAGTGGGCTTGTGTTCCTGGGCTATGATTTCCACAAGGGTTTTATAGTTCCACCTTGCCCAACATTAAGTGCCATAGAAAGTCTAGAGAGGTCAGGAGTGGGAGAAATTATCCTCCCCTAGACAGGAGTTGACTTTCTGAAATCTTTAACCCTGAATACTAAGTTTTCTTTTGGAGATGTTTGGGTATATTTCCTAGTGGTTACTCTTCCCCGTTTCCTGTTAAGAGGAAATCTTTGCTTTATGCTCATCATGAGACTATGGTAAGATTCCTGGAGGTAAAATGGAAAAACCTTTGTCTTCCCCACAGCAAAAATTAAAGCTTCAGGAGTCCCCAGTCTCATGCTAGTGCATACGCAGCCTCCAAAAGTCTGTCAAGTTACCATTTATCTTCCTATCTAGTTCCTATCTTCCTTCCTAGTTTTATTGCTCCATTGGTTTCTTTCGTACTTAAGCAGTCTCCACCATGACTCAATTTCCCTTCCTTCTAGAGATTTCAGGGTGGTTATTTTCACTAAGACTCCAATAGAATGGTGCATCCAATAAAAGTAATCAATTTTCAATATTTCTGCTTTTTCTTGTAAAAATGGGAATAATGAGTTCTAAGCAAGTTACATGTCTGCTTGAAGTGAAATTTTACTTTTCGCTGACTTGTTAAATCTACAATGCCTTCCTATTGTTTTTAGTCTTCTATCAAGCTTGCCTCCTTGTCTGAGTAGTATTTTTCAAAATGACCATTCCATGATATTTTTCCAGTTTTAATTATGAGAATTATTTTTTGTTTGTTTCTAGAAGATATTTTCTAATTTTCTTTTGCTTATTTCTTTCTTATATTTTGAATTTAACTTTCATAATTTTAAACATTTCAATCATGCAGATTTTATTATCTAATAACTCTGTTATCAGATGTTTTAATCCTGAATACTGGCAATTTTATTTACATTTAAAATAAATTTGGACTTAAAAATAGAAGTGTTGATGCTTCCTCTGTGAGAATAAAAGATTTTTAAAGCTTGTGTTCTTTCAAAAATACATTCAGTTTTCCAGTGCTTGTCTTCTTAACTTAGGACTAAATTCATTCATTTATTCATCAAATACTTATTGAGCATCTTCCATGTGGCAGAGAATGTTTTCTATTGTAGGGATGTATCAATAAATATCAGTAACCACAACATCAAAAAATCTGGTAATTGTGGAGCTTACTTTTCAATGGATATGAAAATATGTTGAATTATTTCTTTTGCTTGGGATTTCCTTTTACAATACTGACAGTATTCATGAAACCTTCAAAGTCACATAAAGGAGGATTATATCTCAAAGGAGCTTTCTTTTTACCCATTTACTGGTAAGCCTGGAACAGACAGTTTTCTTGTCATCTTCTTTCAAGTTGAGGAGATCTTATGGTACACTCATTCATCAATGATAGAGAGACCTTTGAACAAATTAACTTTATGTTGAGTTCCAAATTTTGACTTAAAACCTTTCTTGGTTTCAAAGTCTTGTCTTTTATTCACAAAGCAGCCTTTAAAAACCAAGGCATTTTTTTCTTCACAGCAGCTTTTAAAAATCAAGTTTCTTTTAAAAAGTATCCTAAAGGTGGCTATACATTATGTTTTCATTTTGGTTTCTTGCTCCCTCTTTGTTATATGTCATATTTTAATCACATTTCTGAGGACATTAAGATTTGACAATTATACATTAGAATAATATATACAATATTGATTTACTTATATACCCTTCTGTACCTTTATATCTTATTACCAACTTCAAAATTTTCTTCTAAAAAGAATGGTATAAAGTTTCTATTATATGAATGATTCTGTGACTTCTAACCAAAGCTAATCAGAATGCTGTTTAGAAAGCTCTCAAGTTACTAAGTTTCTATTTATGGGGGCATAAACTAATTTATAAACTAAAATATAATGATGCTATATAATGCACATTTGAAAGTATGTGGTTTTCATTTTCTTTTGGCCAACACGTCTCCACTAACAAATTAACTTCCTATTAAATCTGCTTCTCCTAATGGTTTATTTTATTAATCAGTATTTAAAGTCTTATTTAAGTTCTGTATTAAAGCTATTCTAACATAGCTCTAAAAGTAAGTGCTGTTAGTATCAATACATACTCTACTCAGAAAAGCATGTAATTTTAAAAAATATATAATTTTAAATATTTTTTCATATAAAACAATTGGAACATAATAAGTGTCTTTGCTTGCAAAGTAGAAATTAAATAGACATTATTCATCTAAAGAAAAGTGTAGTTTAAATGGTTTCTTACTTTATGCTGAATAAGTATAAATGATATATTTATTTGGTGATAATTATCTGATTTTCCAGTTATATAAAGAATGCATACATTTGTGTATTTTTAATGTAGTTGCCTTAAAACTTAACAGAGGTAATTTACTATTTATGTAAAATTTATTTTCCTATTTTCATTATTAATTAGAACTCTGAAAATCTGATACAATACTGTGCCCTGGGAATAAATATTTTTCACATACACTGCAAGTAAGTATGTAAGCTGAAAGTCTTTAGAAAAACTAGTCAAAATTCCTGTAAAAACCTACAAAATACACTTATGTTTCAAATGATAGGTCTGCTCACTGGGAGAGAGAATTCCTTTATTTATCAGTGCTTTGATTTGAACAAACATCTTGTACCACTTTAAATTTGACTACAAAGTGTTTTATAAGCTTCTTTACAGACTTTGCAAGTTATTGAGGTTAATGGTCAATGCAATTACTATCTCTTATACAATAAACTGCTTTATTTTGTCTGTGAGTTCTCTAAGGAGCAACACAAGCATAAAGGGTGTATTCAGTATACATGAAATATAATCCTATTAGAGTAGCCAACTAAATTACAGAATCTCTGAAGCAAAAAAGCCGCCAACTCTGTAAAATGATGGTTTTTCTCTTCTTGAGTGAAGTGAAATGATAAAGCTGCTGATTTCAATAAAAGAATTTGAGCCAAAAAGTAAAAGTCACACAAAATGAGCCTAATAAAACTGGAATGACAGTACACAAAATCTATTTGATGATTGCATTGAAGGAAAAGAAAAGAGGTGATCAAAATGGCTACAAATACTGTTGCTCATTTTTAAAAAGAATCAACTAAGAAAAACAACAGTAGAGATAAGCTACTGCCTCACTCAAGTTTGTTATCCCAAACCACCTGTTAAAGTATAGTGTCATCACTGTATTTATTAAAGTCTTGTTCATTAAAAATAGTAATGTTTCTAGATGTTGGAAACTAGATTGCTAACTAGAGACCTAAAATACACTTCTAAGTCATGTTACTGATAATATATTTGATAATGGTAACAACATCACTTTTAATTTTATTTTATAACTTGGATAGTCATTCATATTGTAGTTGGAGCCTCTACAAGTTTTGCATACTTGGTATATTGCAATTCTTACTATTTAATCCTTATCAGTCTCTTATTCTATTTTTAATATTTTCCCTAATGTTTTCCCACAAGTAAAAGCTGTAAATTCCAAAATAACCTCTAAGTAAAATGTATTCATATTTGGTGCCTAGGTAATTTAATAGATGAAATGAATTTAGTCAAGAAAGTAACAGAAAGAAACAAGTTTGGAAAGCATTCTGCTTTTACCCTCCTCCTTTCCACTGATGTATTTTGTTCTGGTTCAAACTTGCAAAAACTCAAAGATGGTTAAGTATTTTACTCTTCATTAATGTGTATAGCAATATGAGGAAAGTTTCTTAGCATACAATATAAAGTCATATGTGGTTTTGTTTAATTTGATATAAATATTAATGAAATATATTTATAGCATAACCAAAGATATGGAGTTTACAATGCATTTTGCAAATCTCCCCTCCCTCCAATGTGTGTCCATATTTATGGTTAAAAGATTCATGTCTAGGAAAGTTGTGAAAATCTTTGGGAAAAAAAAATCTAAAAAAAAAAAAAAACTAAAAAAAAAAAAAAATCTAACCACATTTTAAAAACTTACCAAGTATTAACCAATGAGAGCTAGAGGAATATATTCTCATTAAATAGTACACTTTGCGGAGAAAGCAATGGCACCCCACTCCAGTACTCTTGCCTGGAAAATCCCATGGACAGAGGAGGCTGGTAGGCTGCAGTCCATGGGGTTGTGAAGAGCTGGACACGAGCGACTTCACTTTCATGCATTGGAGAAGCAAGTGGCAACCTACTCCAGTGTTCTTGCCTGGAGAATCCCAGGGATGGGGGAACCTGGTGGGCTGTCATCTATGGGATCACACAGAGTCGGACCTGACTGAAGTGACTTAGCAGTAGCATCAGCAGTACACTTTGACTATCTAAAATGTGCCACGAGCTGAGAATATAAAGTTGGATATATCAGAAGTCCACATCATCAAGGAAGTCATATTAATATACAGAAACACATTGCCATTTATTGGTTGCCAGGCAATGTTAGATATACATATCTCACTGCACTCAGCAAAATATATGCTAGAATCCCTGTTTTATAGATTAAATAAAATAATATGTGAACATGAAAACCAATACAAATAAACAAACACTAAAATAACGTACGTCAAATGTCATCTAAGAGCAAAGGCAAAGTTAATTCCTTATTTAACACAAAACTTCAAGGCATTCAAGTGTTAGCATTCAAATCTGGTCTTTTCAGGGCTTCCCTGGAGGCTCAGTGATGAAGACTTTGCTTGCCAATGCAGGAGACACGGGTTTGATCTCTGGTCTGTGAAGATCCTACATTCCATGGAGCAATTAAGCCTATGGGTCACAACTATGGAGCCCACGTGCTCTAGAGCCCAGGAACCACAACTACTGAAGGCTGTGCACTCCAGAACTTGTGCCCTGTGCAAGAGAAGCCACGCAGTTAGAAAACCCTGTGCCTCAACCAGGGAAAAGCCTGTGCAGCAATCAGGACCCAGCATACCCAAACACAAAGTAAATCAATCAATGAAAATTCAAATATGGTCTTTCCAGATGAGACAACAAGGAAAGAAATTGGAATGTAACAATTAGTTATCTATTTCTGCTGAATGACAATTACCACAAATTTAGTGACTTTACACAAAAACACATTTACTATTTCACTGTTTCAGTGAGTCAGGAATCTGAGCATAGCTTGTCTGGGTCTTCTTTATGTTTATTTATTACTTTTCTGGGGGAGAGTCTTTAGAATTCACAAGGCTGCAATTTAAGGTACTGGCCAGGACTACAGTCTCATCTGATGCCTTAATGAGGGAGAGCCAGGGTAGAGTGCCTGAGACCCTTGACAGAATAAAGCTTCTTGTGGTTTTAAGGCTGAGGTTTTTACTTTCTTAACAGCTGCTGACTGGAGAGTATTCCTAGCTCCTAGAAACTGCCCACAATTCCTTGGAATGTGAGCACCCTCAACATATCCCTCAAAGCCAGCAAGGGAGAGAGATTCCTGTAAAGTGGGCATTGCAGTCTTACATAATATTAATCAATCACACCATCACATATATCTTGTCATCTTTGCCATGCTCTGTTGGTGAGAAGCAAGTCATGGATCCCATCACATCCAAGGTTAGGGAATCATACAAGGACATGAACATGAGGAGGGAGGGTCATGAGGGTCACTTTGGAAGTTGATCTGCCACAGACAGTATTAAATAAAGAAGATAACCTCTAAGTGAAATACAAAGAGCAAATAGATAAGTAGAGAAACAGGTGGGAAGAATTAACAACTCTAGTCACTTATTATTATCAAAAACTGAGGTACATATTAGTAACATCATTATCATTTTCAACATCATCCTAAAGATAATTTATTATTAAAACTTAAAAAATTTAAGTCCTTGTGAAAAGTACAGGGTTTTAAAGTGTTAAGACAGGCATTCAACTGCAGTTTTAACACAAAAGAGACTGCTCTTTCGACCTTTATAATTCACTGCTTGTCAGCTTAAAATAGTATTGCTTAGTGTTTATTTCAATCAATAACTTAACATTTACTCAGTGAGCTAAAATCTAAGAACAATATCTTAAGGGAAAGAATTAGAAAGTAAATATACTTACTAGGCACACAGTGAACAAATGGCAATGATTAAATTTGGGAGGTGGGAAATCTATACAAGAACAGCTATTGCTGTGTCCTTTCAGCAGTGGCAGATTTGAGAAACAGAAATCCAACAGGGAGAAAATGAGGGATGTGGGTGGAATCCTGCTACAATAAAGAGATTACCATATGTAAAATTCTTTAGAATCCTTTGGCTATTTTACTGCTAGTTCCCCATTTTGTAAATCTATCAAATCTATGCTGGATTCAGCTTCAGCAAAGACTTCTTTCCAATTTGACTTTTATTCTCCTACTGGGTATTGCTTTAATAGATTTATAATCTATCAAATTCTCCCTTTCTTTCCCTGCAGGAGAATGGAAGCTGGTATAAGCATCCAAAAGAAACATGAGTCATTTGTCCTGAGAAGACATTGCATTCTCCATGTCTAGTAACCTTATCAACACTGTCTTTTGTTTGGAGACCTGAGATGTATATTACAAAGTGTTTCTGGATCAAATTATCACTGTCATTAAGATGGAAAGATTTAAACATGTTCAAAAAGCATGCACAGTGGAAACAGCCATAGAAGAAAAAAGGAAGGGGAAGAAGGGGATTAGAATTGATGACTGAATGTTTTGTCAGGCTTTTCTAGTCATCACAATCACAGTAGATCACATCAGCTCTTACTAACTAGAACACAGATGTTACAGAATATATTGAATATGCTTCTATATTGGCTCCAATATCTCTCCCATCTTTCATCTTATTTCAACTTCCTGTCCCTTCATTTTTAACCAAAATGCAAAACATATGGTGCAGAAAATGGTCAACTGCCTCTTTACTTCAACATTTTCCAAAGAAAACAAGCAAATTGGATTTTTACATATGCCTGTTGAAATAGATTAGGCTATATTTTGGAAATATAAAGCCTCTGAATTTTTGTTGCTTAATACAATCAAAATGTATTTCCTCTTAATTTATGTTCCCAAAATAAGTGGCAGTAAGTTCTACTGTCTATACAGTTAATCTTTGAATAACTTAGAGGTTAGAGGCACTATCCCCTTTGTTGTTAAGAATTTAAGTATAATTTATAGTCAGCCCTCCATATCTGCTTTTCCTTAAATCCCAGGTCCCAACCCCATAGATTCAACCAACCAAAGATTGTGTTGTATTGTAATAATTACCACTGGAAAAAAAAATTAGATATCAGTGGACTTGTACAGTTCAAACCCATGTTGCTCAAGGGTCAACTGTACCATGAACAGATCCGGGTAACAAGAGACTGCATCTCAGGAAAGGAAAGTTTAAAACCACATATCCATGCATGCATTCTTAAAGTCCCTATTCAGCAGTGACATGAATCACTTTTGTTCTATTACACTGAGAACAGTAAAGTTCAATTCTACTATCGGCTCAGAAGGTGAACCAGAATTTTTTTTTTGTCAAAAGCAATAATGATTACTGTTTAAAGTTGTGAACAATCTTAATTTAAAAGACCCTTTAAAAAAGATCACCTTTTTTGAATGTTTATGGAAGATTCAAAAAGCAGACGGGTCAATATTTATTCCTAGAAATTAAAGAAAGCACCTAGTTAGAAAGGCATAACATTGGTAGTGCTGAGATATATCATGAGTACATCTCCATAATTTTATCAAATATTTCTTTAAGAAAAAACAAAAGAAGTGGCTCTCTTGATACATCAGTAATATGTACATTTTTCCCACTAATTAGAGTAAATTTCTTGAAAGAGGGTCTTCATTCAGATTATCTAAGAAAATAAAAATTAAAAAAAGTAATTAATGTGTTTCCTTAACTCCTTTCACCCTTCTTATTCTTAGGGCAATCAACTCACAGCTGTTATCATCTTAAGGTTTTATGAGAAATATATGAATATTCACTCCATATATGATTATCAGCTTGCATTCAAAAAATCAAACTGTTTATGAATGCCTGAATGTTTTCTTCATCATGAACTTAAGCTGATATCACTAGGTACACTTTTTATTTGAAGTAATTTTGAAAATTCAGCCCTAGATAAAAGGTACACATTTTTTATAAATCTTTTTATATGACATATCAAATATGCAAAATACAGAGTATGTTGAAACACAGCCATAATTTGAAGAGATTGAATTATGTGAATTTAAGTGTGACTATCAAAGAATTACATGATTTTATTGTTCAACTTTTCCTTCCTCCTTACCCACTGCTTATAAAAAAAGGAATAGATTATTAGAAAAAAGATTGATTATATTTTTTGCAGCCAAAAATGTAGAAGCTCTATACAGTCAACAAAAACAAGACTGGGAGCTGACTGTGGCTCAGATCATGAACTCCTTATTGCCAAATTCAGACTTAAATTGAAGAAAATAGGGAAAACAGTTAGACAATTCAGGTATAACCTAAATCAAATCCCTTATGATTATACTGTGGAAGTGAGAAATAGATTTAAGGGTCTTGATCTGATAGATAGAGTGCCTGATGAACTATGGAATGAGGTTCATGACATTATACAGGAGACAGGGATCAAGACCATCCCCATGGAAAGGAAATGCAAAAAAGCAAAATGGCTGTCTGGGGAGGCCTTACAACTAGCTGTGAAAAGAAGAGAGGCAAAAAGCAAAGGAGAAAAGGAAAGATAAAGCATCTGAATGCAGAGTTCCAAAGAATAGCAAGAAGAGATAAGAAAGCCTTCTTCAGAGATCAATGCAAAGAAATAGGTGAAAACAATAGAATGGGAAAGACTAGAGACCTCTTTAAAAGAATTAGAGATACCAAGGGGACATTTCATGCAAAGATGGGCTCGATAAAGGACAAAAATTGTCTGGAACTAACAGAGCAGAAGATATTAAGAAGAGGGGGCAAGAATACACGGAAGAACTGTACAAAAAAGATCTTCACGACCCAGATAGTCATGATGATGTGATCACTAATCTAGAGCCAGACATCTTGGAATGTGAAGTCAAGTGGGCCTTAGAAAGCATCACTACAAACAAAGCTAGTGGAGGTGATGGAATTCCAGTTGAGCTCTTTCAAATCCTGAAAGATGTTTCTGTGAAAGTGCTGCACTCAATATGCCAGCAAGTTTGGAAATCTCAGCAGTGGCCACAGGACTGGAAAAGGTCAGTTTTCATTCCAATTCCAAAGAAAGGCAATGCAAAAGAATGCTCAAACTACAGCACAATTGCACTCATTTCACATGCTAGTAAAGTAATGCTCAAAATTCTCCAAGCCAGTCTCTAGCAATACATGAACCGTGAATTCCTTGATGTTCAAACGCAGAGGAACCAGAGATCAAATTGCCAACATCCGCTGGATCATTGAAAAAGCAAGAGACTTCCAGAAAGACATCTATTTCTGCTTTATTGACTATGCCAAAGCCTTTGACTGGGTGGATCACATTAAACTGTGGAAAATTCTGAAAGAGATGGGTATACCAGACCACCTAACCTGCTTCTTGAGATATCTGTATGCAGGTCAGGAAGCAACAGTTAGAACTGGATATGGAACAACAGACTGGTTCCAAATAGGAAAAGGAGTATGTCAAGGCTGTATATTGTCACCCTGCTTATTTAACTTATATGCAGAGTACATTATGAGAAACGCTGGACTGGAAGAAACACAAGCTGGAATCAAGATTGTCGGGAGAAATCTCAATAACCTCAGATATGCAGATGACACCACCCTTATGACAGAGAGTGAAGAGGAGCTAAAAAACCTCTTGATGAAAGTGAAAGAGGAGAGCGAAAAAGTTGACTTAAAGCTCAGCATTCAGAAAACGAAGATCATGGCATCTGGTCCCATCACTTTATGGGAAATAGATGTGGAAACAGTGGCAGACTTTTTTTTGGGGGCTCCAAAATCACTGCAGATGGTGACTGCAGCCATGAAATTAAAAGACGCTTACTCCTTGGAAGAAAAGTTATGACCAACCTAGATAGCATATTCAAAAGCAGAGACATTACTTTGCCAACTAAGGTCGGTCTAGTCAAGGCTATGGTTTTTCCAGTAGTCATGTATGGATGTGAGAGTTGGACTGTGAAGAAGGGCAAGTGCCGAAGAATTGATGCGTTTGAACTGTGGTGTTGGAGAAGACTCTTGAGAGTTCCTTGGACTGCAAGGAGATCCAACCAGTCCATTCTGAAGGAGATCAGCCCTGGGATTTCTTTGGAAGGAATGATGCTAAAGCTGAAGCTCCAGTACTTTGGCCACCTCATGCGAAGAGTTGACTCATTGGAAAAGACTCTGATGCTGGAAGAGATTAGGGGCAGGAGGAGAAGAGACGACCCAGGATGAGATGGCTGGATGGCATCACTGACTCAATGGACGTGAGTCTGCGTGAACTCCGGGATATGGTGATGGACAGGGAGGCCTGGTGTGCTGCAATTCATGGGGTCACAAAGAATCGGATACAACTGAGTGACCGAACTGAACTGAACTGTACAGTATTTCAACTCAATTCTTATCAACAACTATTGTTAAACCAATATATTTTACAAGGCACCTCACCAGGCATTTAGAAAATGTAAGGTCAAAAAATTTATGTAGTTAATTTCTGCCCTTGGGTGTATTTTGCTTTGCTTTTCCCTGCATGTTGCTATGGTCACTCTTTGGAGATGTTACTCTTCTTTTTTATGGCAATTGATTGCTGCATAGAGTAGGAATGACCAGTAGAACACAAGATGGACATTTGTTTTGTGAGACTGGTTCCAACAGAAAAGCTTGTTGTGATTCTCTAGGATGTTGAATGGTGTAAATCATCTCCTTTTTGGACCTCAAAGTCATAATGCTATGAGAAAGGGACTAGAAAGTGCAGTGATAGCAATCTCTCTAGGGCAGAAAGAAGAGAAAAAAGATTGTGAGCTTGTTCTAACAATCGGTGATGGAGGTAATAAGTACAGATGGGATTTGGGGGTTGATCTTAATTCTGAAAAGCCTTTAGAGGCCACTGAAATTGCATATAGTTCATTTTTTTATAATTTCTTTGGAATTTTGTTCTATAACCCATAGTCTTGACCTGTCACATAAAAGCATGTTTAAAGGAAGAAAAACAAAAATAAAAAGATTATGTCAGCAATTTTATGCTCAGTTTTCTGGAATATAAGTAAAAAATGTGAAAAAGCTTTCAGTTTATGTAAGCAAGTAGCATTTCAATCAATATGAGAAGAGGTTGCTGTGTTTGATTAGATAGAGGAAGGATTTCTACTGGATTATTTTTCCTTTGATATCATTTGTTATTAATTAGTTTTTTAAAGTGTTTTTGCTTTCTTTAAGCTTAAATTTGTGACTATAGAACAAGATAAGAACACAAAAAATAAAAAAGCAATTTTTTTACATTAAAAATTCCAACTAATTGAATGTGTATCTCCTCCTCACCACTTGAAATGTTGTAGAAGGAAAGATAAGATTTGAAATGCAAGGTACTTCTATATCAAATATTAAAAGTTGCATAAAACATCAAAACTACTGAGTATTCAAAACATCCTGTAATAACGGTATATATGTACCACTATAAAGGTAAAGATACTGACCAACAGAAGTTCTGACAGAGGGCATATGAGTACTAGAAGAATGAAAAGATAAATATAAACCATGTCTTTATGGCAAGTTACAGAAATGAGACCTTTAGCTGCTATGAATATATTTTCTTTGCTTGATAATTTTAGTTTATATATTTACTGTCTTCTTCTTTGTCATCTTCATCTTCTTCCTGCTCCCTCTGCCTCTTCCCTTTTGTTCTTATTAATATAAACATTGTCATTGTAATTTAATATTATAATTTAGTCCTTAGGTTATTAAAAGTAGAACTGCTACTATTTTAGAGATCAATTAACATCATTTGAACATGTCACTGTTAATGTGGTAGTGAAGTGTGGGGAGGAGGAGTTTTCTATAATTCTCTGATTAAATCACAATCTCTTGAGAGGAATGTTTTCAGGAATTTAGCCTTCATAACTGTTTCTGTGGCTTCTCTCATAGCTCAGTTGATAAAGAACCTGCTTGCAATGCAGGAGACCCGGTTTTGATCTCCCTCAGGAAGATCCCCTGGAGAAGAAAATGGCAACCCACTCCAGTATGCTTGCCTGGAGAATCCCATGGACAGAGGAACCTGGCAGGTTATAGTACTTGGGGTCACAAAGAGCCAGCTATGACTTGGCAACTAAACCACCACCATAGGAGTCTAGCTTTGCTACCCCCTTCCCATCACTCCTCTCTTAGCTGCAATATTCCTAACCCATTTACTTTAATCTCTCTCCATTGCTGATTATGGTTTTTTCCTCTTAGTTGAGTTAGGAAGACCGTAGCAGGTTAGAGAGGGCTGGAGTCTCTTTACCCTAAGTAGGGTGGGTTTCCAGTATCGCCCACTGGTGACATCTTTCCCCTGAAAAGTAAACCTTTACTAGGGAGGAAAACCGGGAGGTTTTCACTCTGGCTCCTCCCTTTCCCACTGCCAGGGCCACAAGAATGATCATCCTTGGATCCTGGCTGTGAGAATCTAGTGGTTTCCCTGAGGGTAAACTAATGAAAGTGTGCAGCCCCGCTGTGATTGTTGCCCCAGGATTTGCACAATTGCACACTGATCTATACTGTTTCCAAGAGTTCGTCAAACTCATTAATTAAGTGCTTGTCCACTGTTCCGCTCAGCTTGTGGTACCCAGCAGATTCTGTCCAAATGAGCAAATCTTGGATCTTAGATCTCTCTGGATGTGTCTCTCTCTCCAGGTTTCATGGTTGCTCTTTGTTCTATGGCTTTAGCTCTCTGATGGGCCCAAGAATAGTTATTATTATTATTATTATTATTATTATTGACTAGCTTTTTCTTGTTATAAGGACAGGATTGGTAATGTCCAAACTTTATATATCAGAGCTGAAGTGACTACCTTCATCTTTTAAAAGAGAAATAAAAATATCACTTGTAAAAGATTAAGTATTAAACTTGAAAATGAAAATAATTATTTGGTTTTATAAATTATTAAATGTTATGAAAGAGCTTGATACTCTTATAGACTTAAAATATTTTAGTGATTGTTAACCTTCCCTTTTATCCTTCATACTCAGGGTGAATGAATAAGTACCTCTGTTTTTGGTTCTTCCTTATGTGAGATGACTGCTTTCCTTAAACTATTTAGCCAATATCTTTTTCGTATAGACTTTAACCTTGCCTTTAAATATCCATCAGAAACTGTGGACATTCTTTGTTCACTTTTTAAATTTCTATGTTGAAACTACTGGAAACAACACTTTGGAATCATAAAAATCAATAAACCTTTTTATCTAACTCTGATGTCACTTCCCCATGTGGAATTTTGGGTGCCATTTGGATTCTTCTGGCTGCTGGCACTTCTTTTATACACATACTTTTTGCATCTGTTAATTGAGGTGATGATTGATCCAGATCAACTTGTCAGTATTCCTTTTTATTTGGTCAGCAGGACACATACTCTTTTCTTAGAACACTGGAAATATTTCTCAACTTTAGAGAAATATCATGCTTTATGCTGCTTGTTGTAAATTTGAACATAGCATTGTGGCAAGAAAACCAATAAGCATTAATTAGTGCTGATTAGCATGGTAAAGTAGACAGGTCATAGAACCCAGATCCAGGAAACTGGCTGTGTATCTGGACAAAGAGTGCACCTCTGGAACTCTAGTCCAAACTATCAATAGCATTGTTCATTTTGGAAGTTTTCTATGATTACTTTAAAATATCTGTTGAAAACCAACTCTGCCAGATACTGCTCCAAATACAGTATTCTGTGATAAAGAACAAAGGTCTTGATTTGCATTTCTCTGATAATTAGTGATGTTGAGCATCTTTTCATGTGTTTGTTAGCCATCTGTATGTCTTCTTTGGAGAAATGTCTGTGTAGTTCTTTGGCCCATTTTTTGATTGGATAGTTTATTTTTCTGGAATTGAGCTGCATAAGTTGCTTGTATATTTTTGAGATTAGTTGTTTGTCAGTTGCTTCATTTGCTATTATCTTCTCCTATTCCGAAGGCTGTCTTTTCATCTTTCTTATAGTTTACTTTGTTGTGCAGAAGCTTTTAATTTTAATTAGATTCCATTTGTTTATTTTTGCTTTTATTTCCAGTATTCTGGGAGGTGGGTCATAGAGGATCCTGCTGTGATTTATGTGGAGAGTGTTTTGCCTATGTTCTCCTCTAGGAGTTTTATAGTTTCTGGCTTTACATTCAGATCTTTAATCCATTTTGAGTTTATTTTTGTGTATGGTGTTAGAAAGTGTTCTAGTTTCATTCTTTTACAAGTGTTTGACCAGTTTTCCCAGCACCACTTGTTAAAGAGATTGTCTTTTCTCCATTGTATATTCTTGCCTCCTTTGTCAAAGATAAGGTGTCCATAGGTGTGTGGATTTATCTCTGGGCTTTCTATTTTGTTCCATTGATCTATATTTCTGTCTTTGTGCCAGTACCATACTGTCTTGATACTGTCTTGATACTTTGTAGTAGAGCCTGAAGTCAGGCAGATTGATTCCTCCAGTTCCATTCTTTTTTCTCAAGATTGCTTTGGCTATTCAAGGTTTTTTGTATTTCCATACACATTGTGAAATTATTTGTTCTAGCTCTGTGAAAAATACCATTGGTAGCTTGATAGGGATGGCATTGAATCTGTAGATTGCTTTGGGTAGTATACTCGTTTTCACTATATTGATTCTTCTGATCCATGAACATGGTATATTTCTCCATCTATTAGTGTCCTCTTTGATTCCTTTCACCAGTGTTTTATAGCTTTCTATATATAGGTCTTTAGTTTCTTTAGGTAGATATATTCCTAAGTGTTTTATTCTTTTCATTGCAGTGGTGAATGGAATTGTTTCCTTAATTTCCTTTTCTTTTACTTTCTCATTATTAGTGTATAGGAATGCAAGGGATTTCTGTGTGTTGATTTTATATCCTGCAACTTTACTATATTCATTGATTAGCTCTACACACCAAGGAAACCAGAATTGAAAGGGACACTTGTACCCCAATGTTCATCGCAGCAATGTTTATAATAGCCAGGACATGGAAGCAACCTTGATGTCCATCAGCAGACGAATGGATAAGAAAGCTGTGGTAGGTACATATACAGAGTGGAATATTACTCAACCATTAAAAAGAATACATTTGAATCAGTTCTAATGAGGTGGATGAAACTGGAGCCGATTATACAGAGCGAAATAAGCCAGAAAGAAAAACAACAGTACAGTATGCTAACACATATATATGGAATTTAGTAAGATGGCAATGATAACCCTGTATATGAGACAGCGAAAGAGACACAGATGTATAGAACAGACTTTTGGACTCTGAGGGAGAGGGAGAGGGTGGGATGATTTGGGAGAATGGCTTTGAAACATGTATAACATCATGTAAGAAATGAATCGCAAGTCTAGGAAGGTTGGGGCTGGTGCACTGTGATGACCCAGAGAGATGGTATGGGGAGGGAGGTGGGAGAGGGGTTCAGGATTGGGAACTCATGTACACCCGTGGCGGATTCATGTTGGTGTATGGCAAAACCAATACAGTATTGTAAAGTAAAATAAAAAAAAAAAGAACAAAGGTAAGTTTCCTAACATAAATAATAGAAGAAGATAGTTAACAATAAATAAGAAAAAGAAATAAATAAATGAAGACAGAAAAATTTCAAGTGGTGATGTGTATTCTACAAGTAAGATGAGTTCACAGATTTGTTGGGTGGTGCTTCAGAGGAGGTGATTGTGTGCATGTTTTAATTGCTCAGTCGTGTCCAACTCTTTGCAACCTCATGGACTGTACTCTGTCAGGCTCCTCTGTCCATGGAGTTCTCCAGGCAAGAATAGAGTGAGCTGTCATGCCTTTCTCCAGGGATGAGGTGATGAGTAGGAGTCAGCCATCAAAGGTAAAAGGAACACTAATGCAAGTTCCCAAAGTAGGAATAAGTTCAGTATAATTTAGACTCCCTGGAGAAGGCTAGTTTTTCTAGAAGGTATAGAGTAACAGAGACTCATTATAAATTGGAAAATAGAGAAATCAGGGTCTGATTATGTAAGAATCTGTAAATTAGGCAGGGAGTTTAGGTTCTATAGAAAGAATAATCAGAAGCCATTGACAACTATCCTTTTAACTCCGTGATAATAGTACTGCTTCTTGAAACAAAGCTCACCTTCTTTCTTTGAAAATATGGAGGTTAAAATATTCTTATGTAATAACAAAATAACAAAGCTACATTGTGTCTGTGAAATTACTTCTGGTATTTTAATACACTTTTAAATTTATTATCTCACCTGCAAATTATAATCTTGAGTAGAAATCTTCAAATGAGAAAGTAAATTTGAAGATATATCTGTTTAAGGGTTTTTATAGTTGTATAATCTTGGTTAGAAATTAATTGCTTCACTCTTATTTTCTATATGAGAAAAGTCTAGCTCATGATTTTTAAAGGATATGTCATAAATTATTGAATCAAACAGTGTCTGATATAGGATTCGAGCCTTAGTTTTCAAGTATTGAGTACTCATTTCTTTATAAAAACAACATATTTTATCTGTGTGAGATGTAAATCCACACATATATATCTTTCTGTGAAAAGTTGATGCTTCCTTCAACTTTTCCCCATTTGTTATGAATTGACTCAACTCTCAAAATGGTTTTCTTTGCTTTTACAGACATTTTTCTTTATTATTGATTTTGTTATAAAATAGATCTATGATTTTTTTTCTTCTTCTGGGTTTTCTTTTTTCCTGGTAGAGTCATCTTATACAACAGTGCTATGAGAGTTATATATTTTATATCTTTTTCCAAGTTTCATAAGTTTACATTTTCCCTTCAAGGAAACTGGTTATTTCTTTTATATATTTGAGAATTCTAACTTTTGTAATGCATGATATCTAAGAGAGATGTTGAAACCTTAAATTATTATATTCCTTTATAACTTTTTTATAAAAGTCTAATAATTTATGCAACATTTGTGCTCATTTCTTATTCCTTATGAAAACTTAACACAAGTTAATTGATTTAATTCATTAAACATTTATGGTTGTTTACCAGGTGTCAGAAACTTTGTAGGTATGAGAAAATAATAGGAAACAGAACATGACTGAAACTTCAAATCATGGATTTGACTACACTTTAAAAGAATTTTCAAGAAACTTTGTGCATTGCATTTTGGAGTAGAGCTAAGGCTGTGGCATTATGAATGAAGTTTGCTTTAAACAAAAGAGAAAGCAAAACTTTAAAATAAGAAACTGAATATTAGCTGCAAATTTTTAAGCCTCCAACCTTTGTGTCTCTAGCCACAGTTGTAAGTTGTCTTTAGGTCCTGGTCAACACCCTTAATAGCTGGCATAGCTGAACTGAAACAAAAAGTTCAGGTGAAGATCTGGGGAGAAAGCCAGTTGGGTCCCTCTAGTATATGTATGCTGATAAGAGATCCCTTTTCTCTTCTTCATGATACAGCAGACTTGATGATAAATGCAGATATTTCTTTATGGTTAAAACATGACAACCTTCCCATTTTTCACTACTTTAGAAAATGATGACCTTTATGGAAAAATTCTGTCATGTATCTTCCTCAAGTGATGAAAAAAAAAAAAAAAAAAGCCCAGTAAGTTTTGCTAAATAATTGCTAAGACAAACCAGAATAACGATAGAACTTTGTTTTGCAAACCAGTCTAATTTTTTGACATGCCGTCTGTCTACACACACACACACACACACACACAAACACACACACATCCCATTTTACTGTGTATTTTCTAGACACAGGTATCATCATGATAATACTCTGAAAGTTTGGAGTGTTTTTATTTTGCAGTCTTTTTCAGACTTCTTACATGATCTATTATTGGAAAGGATATTGATTTTGCAGCGGTGTTGTCAAAGGTTCGAATGCAATAATAACAGCCTCATCCATCAAAGTGGACTATAAGAATCACTGTGAAACTTGCAAGCTGAGTTTTATTGGTAACATGAATATATACTTGTCACTAGTAGCAGCCATTTGCCCTAATGAAAATCCCATGGACAGAAGAGCCTGGTGGGCTGCAGTCCATGAGGTTGCAACTGAGCGACTTCACTTTCACTTTCATGCATTTTAGAAGGAAATGGCAAACCCACTCCAGTGTTCTTGCCTGGAGAATCCCATGGGTGGGGGAGCCTGGTGGGCTGCCGTCTGTGGGGTCGCACAGACTCAGACATGACTGAAACGACTTAGCAGCAGCAGCAGCAGCGGCAGCAGCAGGGAATTTATGTTATACCCCAAATTTGTTTTGTTTTAATAAGTTATGGAGGCACTACAATGCAGTGGAGAAAGAGGGGAGAGATGGTTAAAATCTAAACATCTAAGTAGTGGATTCTACTGCTTTTATATAACTGTGATTTGGGAAGTTGCATTTTACGTATATGATCCTTAGTATCTCATTAGTAAAATTGTGTTACAGTGTTGCCTGAGGATAAAATAAGATAATATGGATAACTATGCAATGCATGTGAAAATGTTTTACGTACCTAAAAACTCCTACCCCCAAAAAATTATTATTGTTTAGAATTCTAATAATTCTAATAATATTTTAACTCAGAAACAATCTAACCAATGGTTGATATATTCCTTGGGAGGTTAAATTGTTGGCCCAAATTTTGACTCCTTGACTATGAGCTTATCAGTGGTTTTTGGCCAAAAACAATTGGGTGGATATGTAGGCAGAAGTAACAGAATACCAGTTGCAAGCTTGGTCCTTAGGAAGCATCATAAGTTTGCACTTTTTTTCTTCCATCACTGCGATTGTCAGAGCATATTTTGGTTTGCATGCTGGTCCAAGGAGAATTAGAGAAATCAGGATGACTTCCAGATTTTGGTCTGAGCAGTGATGTAACCAGTGGCCCCTTTTGCAGACATGAATACTTAGGAATACATAGGGTAAGTGAAAAGTGCTTTGGACACATTAAATTGGAAATATTTATTGGGCACCTGAATGTAGAAATATAACAGGAAATTCCGTATCTGATTCAGAAACTCATGGGAAGTGTTCAGGATAGAAATGCAAATTTAGCAATCGGTATTTTATAGATGTATTAAAAGCACAGGATTGAATAAGATCATCTAAAGAGTGCATGTACATGAAGAAGAGAAAACAGGAGAAGGTCTTTAATCAAGTCTTATACTACTCTAATGTTTAGAGTTCAAGCGAAGAAAGAGGAATCTACAGAAACTGAGGAGAAACAGCAATTTGGAAGTAAGACTAAGGTCATTATGTCCCTGAATATAAGTTAAAAAAAAAATGGTTCTGGAGGGAGTGAGCAAATATATAAAATCTAATTAAGAATTTGGCTAGTTGGGTGAGTTGAGGACTGAAATCAACCATTTTTTTGGTAAGATGTAATTCCCTTGTGAGCTTGAATAGAAATGTCACAGTGGAGTGAAGGTGTAAATTATTTTAGAACTATTATAGGATAGTAAAAAGGGAATAAATAGGTGGTCAAATTTTTATTTTTTAAGCAATATGTATTACATATCTGTATGTTGCCAGAAAATAGGCAATAAAAGGAAATTATATTTATGTAAATAGAGGAGATAATTTCAGAAGCAAAGCCTTTCAACAGGAGAAAGAAGAGTCCATGATCCAGGTAGTTATAGGTGATTTTCGTAGAGGGGAGCAAGATTAGCTGTTCTACTTTAACATGATTGAAAACAGAATATATAGGTATTCATTTAAGTAGATAGGAAGATTTGGCATTGGGAATGAAGGAATCTGACATTTACTTTATTACAGCTTCTAAATACTCATAAAATAAGAACACAGGCTGTATACTGAGAATAGGGTAGGTTGGATGATTTGGTAGAGAGGGAAAATCATAAATGGTTATCTTAAAGAATTGTAGAGATAAGATAGTAGGAAATATAGGAAGAGCAACTAAGATGTATGGTCACAATTTAAAATAAAACCAGTCAGCAAGTTTGTGATTTTATTTTTTCCTGTCATGTTTTAGCTTCTCAGCTAGAAGCACAAATACACTGAGTTGAGATTAACTAGGTTAGGGATTTTCCAGGTACCAGTCCAATTGATTTCACTATCTTATTGGCGTAAAAGAACAGAAACATAATTTATACAAAGGCTGATGAGGATCCATGAAACTCTCCAGGGCAACTGTCTACCTTATATTAATTCAGTATTCTGTGTCATTCTGATATCCGGTACCTCCATGCTAACATGTAGCTCTGTGTCTGTCTCAGTAAAACTGAGAAAACATGAAGAATCACGCACTGCTTCTCTAATATTTGTACTAAAATGTGGCATTTGCCACTTCTATTCCTACTTCATTAGTCAAAGTTGGTCAATTCAAACGGGTTGTAAAAATCACCTGCATATGTGCCAAGTCAGTTGTGCTGAACTCTTTGTGACCCTATGGATGGTAGCCCATCAGACTCCTCTGTCCATGAAATTCTCCAGGCAAAACTACTGTAGCAAGTTCCCAAGCCCTCCTCCAGGGGGATCTTTCTGACCCAAGGATCAAACCCACATCTCTTATGCTTCCTACATTGGCTGGTGGGTTCTTTACCATTAGTGTCACCTGGGAAGCTATAAAACCGTCTTAGACCCAGGGTACAAGGAGGATCAGATACACTGGTGAAGCTTGAATGGGATGGAGAGAAGATGAAGCAGTATGGTGAACAGTATGTTCAAAAGTGTTATTCTAGTAATGTTTCATGGCATATACTTTGTAAAACAAGGGGAAAAAAAATTTTTTTAAGTAGTGAGCCGCAGCTGGCAAGAAATGCCAAATTTATTCCTGAGTCAAGAAAATCCCCTGGAGAAGGAAATGGCAACCCACTCCAGTACTCTTGCCTGGAAAATCCCATGGACAGAGCAGCCTGGTGGGCTAGAGTCCATGGGGTTGCAAGGGTCAGACATGACTTAGCAACCAAACCACCACAAAGATATGGAGGTCCCTAACTGTTTAGGTTTTGCTGAAAATGGGTTAGTAGCCTAAGTGAGATAGAAAAAGGTAATGGAATGTAAGTGGAGGGACTTCCCTGTGGTAAAGTGGTGGTCCAGTAACTAAGACACCTTGTTCCCAATACAGGGGGCCCAGTTTGATCCCTGGTCAGGGAACTAGATCCCATGTTCTGCAACTAAAGATTCCACATACCATGCTGCAACTAAAGATCCCATGTGCTGCAACTAAGATCCAGTGCAGCTAAACAAATAAAAACATTAAAAAAAAAACATTTCCCAACAAAAATATATAATCAAAAATAAAAATATAAGTGAAACAATATAAGTCAAACAATGAGCACTGATACAGTTTTTAGAACTTGTTTTAGATAGGACCCATTTTCAGTGTTACTTATTACCAGTGGGAATGGGAAATAATGCAGTTTAGGAGAAAATGTCACTGAAAGTCAAACTGATTATGGAAATAGGACTTCCAATAATGAGAAACAGACATTTGAATGGCTGTGTATATATAAATATTGCATTTTTCCATGGTGATAAAAAGATGATGAGCTTGGTATTAAATCTTCAATGAATGAAGGAGTTAAAGCAGGAATCTGTATAGACTTTGCATTACATGAATAAGATGGGGTGGATGGTATAAACTAAGGAGAGTGACTGAATTGCTGAGGGGGGAGAAACAGTGATGTGGCTATGCAGAGGATGAACGAATTCCCTCCCTTTGGTCCAGACCTGTTTACAAGGATTATAGAAGGAGCACCATGAAAAGAAAAAGAATATAAGCAAAAATGCAGACACATTTGAAAATGCTGCAGGGCAGAAGCAGGGGCTGAGGAGGACTTATGGAATTTGTAAGAGTAAGAATTATATTCAAACACTAAGAAAGAACTTGTAAAGATATAAAGGACTTTCTATTAACAGTACAGTGACTGTGGAGACTCAGGAAATGGTAGGACATTGGGTCCAATTAGGGGATGCATAGAGTCATATGGGTGGTTGTGGAAATTTAGGATTTTAGTTGTTTCTGAAGTAAACAAGGCTAGAAATAGATTAGTACTGATCGTTTCTTAGGGCAAATTAGGTGATCAATTCTAATTATAGCTTCCTTATCAGAATTAATCTGTTAGAACAGTTTGTAAGCTGACTAACTGCAGGCCAAAGACGGGCAGTCTTAGCAAGAGCGTGAGATGCTCTACCGATCTCCATAAATCTTGTTGGGGCTACATGGGTCCCTGGTGGCTCAGACAGTGAAGCATCTTCCTGCAATGTGGGAGACCCAGGTTCAATTCCTGGGTAGTAAAGATGCCCTGGAGAAGGGAATGGCAACCCACTTCAGTATTCTTGCCTGGAGAATCCCCATGGACAGAGAAGCCTGGCAGGCTACAGTCCATGGGGTTGCAAATAGTCCAACAGGACTGAGTGACTAACACTTTCACTTTCACCATAAGGAGAATAGTGACAAAGGAAGACAGAACTTTGTAAGTTTCAGAACAGGATGAGTTAGGGCTAGAAAAGGTGTGATATTGCTAAGAGCACTTGCTCCTCTAGATGGTTTTCTAGTTTGCAAATAATAACTTCTTCTTTAAGTTTCTACTGTTAATATTTTATGCTTTGTGGTTGCGAGCATGACCCATACACATCCAGAGTAACAGTGCGTATCCATGTACTTATTAGCTGTGTTCTCAGAAAAAGTTACTAAACCTCTCTGGGCATTGGTTCCTATATCTGAGAAACTACTACATAGAGTTTCCATAAGGATTAGATGAGGTATAATGTATGCAAAGAGTTTAAAAATATGCCTGGCATATAGATTTTTACATTATTATTATTCAGTTCAGTTCAGTCACTCAGTCCTATCTGACTCTTTGAGACCCATGGACTGCAGCACGCAGTCTTCCCTGTCCATCACCAACTCCCAGAGCTTACTCAAACTCATGCCATCAAGTCAGTGATGCCATCCAACCATCTCATCCTCTGTGGCCCCCTTCTCCTTCTGCCATCAATCTTGCCCAACATCAGGGTCTTTTCAAATGAGTCAGTTCTTCACATCAGGTGGCCAAAATATTGGAGTTTCAGCTTCAGCATCAGTCCTTCCAATGAATATTCAGGACTGATTTCCTTTAGGATGGACTGGTAGGATCTCCTTGCAAACCAAAGGACTCTCAAGAGTCTTCTCCAACACCACAATTCAAAAGCATCAATTCTTCAGTGCTCAGCTTTCTTTGTAGTCCAACTCTCATATCCATACATGACTACTGGAAACACCATAGCTTTGGATAGATGGATATTTTCTGGCAAAGTAATGTCTCTGCTTTTTAATATGCTGTCTAGGTTGGTCATAGCTTTTTTCCTGAGGAGCAAGCATCTTTTATTTTCATTGCAGTCACCAGCTGCAGTAATTTTGTTTTCAGTTTCCCCATCTATTTCCAATGAAGTAATGGGACTGAATGCCACAATCTTTGTTTTCTGAATGTTGAATTTCAAGCCAGCTTTTTCATTCTCCTCTTTCACTTTCATCAAGAGGCTCTTTAGTTGTCCTTGACTTTCTCCCATAAGGGTGGCTATTGCCATAAATGACTGTCAGCATCTCCTTTCCTTGAACAGACATGCCAAAGCATAGTCCAGTTATTTTCCTACTTTTACTGTGCTGGGTGCTGTTCTTAGTCACTCAGTCATGTCTGACTCTCCATGACCCCATGGACTGTAGCCTGTCGGGTCACTCTGTCCATGGGGATTCTCCAGGCAAGAATAATAGAATGCGTGGCCATGCCCTTTAGGAGACCTTGCCACTCCAGATATTGAACCCAGATCTCCTGAATGTCAGGGGATTCTGTATCATCTGAACATTCAGGGAAGCCCACAAATACGGGAGTGGGTAGCCTATCCCATCTCCAGGGGATCTTCCTGACCTGAATTGAACCAGGGTCTCCTTCATTGCAGGTGGATTCTTTACCCACTGAACTATCAGGGAAGCCCAATTTTTCTACTTTTAGAATATATCTATTCTTTTTTTTTTTAATTTTATTTTTTTTAAATTTTAAAATCTTTAATTCTTACATGCATTCCCAAACATGAACCCCCCTCCCACCTCCCTCCCCATAACATCTCTCGGGGTCATCCCCATGCACCAGCTCCAGGAATGCTGTATCCTGCATCAGACATAGACTGGCGATTCAATTCTTACATGATAGTATACATGTTAGAATGTCATTCTCCCAAATCATCCCACCCTCTCCCTCCCTCTGAGTCCAAAAGTCCATTATACACATCTGTGTCTCTTTCCCTGTCTTGCATACAGGGTCGTCATTGCCATCTTCCTAAATTCCATATATATGTGTTAGTATACTGTATTGGTGTTTTTCTTTCTGGCTTACTTCACTCTGTATAATCGGCTCCAGTTTCATCCAGCTCATCAGAACTGATTCAAATGAATTCTTTTTTATGGCTGAGTAATACTCCATTGTGTATATGTACCACAGCTTTCTTATCCATTCATCTGCTGATGGACATCTAGGTTGTTTCCATGTCCTAGCTATTATAAATAGTGCTGCAATGAACATTGGGGTACATGTGTCTCTTTCAATTCTGGTTTCCTCGGTGTGTATGCCCAGAAGTGGGATTGCTGGGTCATAAGGTAGTTCTATTTGCAATTTTGTTAAGGAATCTCCACGCTGTTCTCCATAGTGGCTGTACTAGTTTGCATTCCCACCAACAGTGTAGGAGGGTTCCCTTTTCTCCACACCCTCTCCAGCATTTATTGCTTGCAGATTTTTGGATTGCAGCCATTCTGACTGGTGTGAAGTGGTACCTCATTGTGGTTTTGATTTGCATTTCTCTAATAATGAGTGATGTTGAGCATCTTTTCATGTGTTTGTTAGCCATCCGTATGTCTTCTTTGGAGAAATGTCTATTTAGTTCTTTGGCCCATTTTTTGATTGGGTCATTTATTTTTCTGGAATTGAGCTGCATGTGTTGCTTGTATATTTTTGAGATTAGTTGTTTGTCAGTTGCTTCATTTGCTATTATTTTCTCCCATTCAGAAGGCTGTCTTTTCACCTTGCTTATATTTTCCTTTGTTGTGCAGAAGCTTTTCATTTTAATTAGATCCCATTTGTTTATTTTTGCTTTTATTTCCAGAATTCTGGGAGGTGGATCATAGAGGATCCTGCTGTGATTTATGTCTGAGAGTGTTTTGCCTATGTTCTCCTCTAGGAGTTTTATAGTTTCTGGTCTTACATTTAGATCTTTAATCCATTTTGAGTTTATTTTTGTGTGCGGTGTTAGAAAGTGATCTAGTTTCATTCTTTTACAAGTGGTTGACCAGTTTTCCCAGCACCACTTGTTAAAGAGATTGTCTTTACTCCATTGTATATTCTTGCCTCCTTTGTCAAAGATAAGGTGTCCATATGCGTGTGGATTTATCTCTGGGCTTTCTATTTTGTTCCATTGATCTATATGCCTGTCTTTGTGCCAGTACCATACTGTCTTGATGACTGTGGCTTTGTAGTAGAGCCTGAAGTCAGGCAAGTTGATTCCTCCAGTTCCATTCTTCTTTCTCAAGATTGCTTTGGCTATTAGAGGTTTTTTGTATTTCCATACAAATCTTGAAATTATTTGTTCTAGTTCTGTGAAAAATGTTGCTGGTAGCTTGATAGGGATTACATTGAATTTGTAAATTGCTTTGGGTAGTATACTCATTTTCACTATATTGATTCTTCCAATCCATGAACATGGTATATTTCTCCATTTATTAGTGTCCTCTTTGATTTCTTTTATCAGTGTTTTATAGTTTTCTATATATAGGTCTTTAGTTTCTTTAGGTAGATATATTCCTAAGTATTTTATTCTTTTCGTTGCAATGGTGAATGGAATTGTTTCCTTAATTTCTTTTTCTACTTTCTCATTATTCGTGTATAGGAATGCAAGGGATTTCTGTGTGTTGATTTTATATCCTGCAGCCTTACTATATTCATTGATGAGCTCTAGTAATTTTCTGGTGGAGTCTTTAGGGTTTTCCATGTAGAGGATCATGTCATCTGCAAACAGTGAGAGTTTTACTTCTTCTTTTCCAATTTGGATTCCTTTTATTTCTTTTTCTGCTCTAATTGCTATGGCCAAAACTTCCAGAACTGTGTTGAATAGTAACGGTGAAAGTGGACACCCTTGTCTTGTTCCTGACTTTAGCGGAAATGCTTTCAATAATCACACAGTGGAAATCAACCCAGAATATTCATTGGAAGGACTGATGCTGAAGGTGAAGCTCCAATACTTTGGCCACCTGATGTGAAAAGCCAACACATTGGTAAGGACACTGATGCTGGGAGAGCCTGAGGTCAAGGAGAGAAGGGAGTGACAGAGGATGAGATGCTTGGATGGCATCACTGACTCAGTGGACATGCTGCTGCTGCTTCTGCTGCTAAGTCACTTCAGTCGTATCCGACTCTGTGCGACCCCAGAGACGGCAGCCCACCAGGCTCCTCCGTCCTTGGGATTCTCCACGCAAGAACACTGGAGTGGGTTGCCATGTCCTTCTTCAATGCATGAAAGTGAAGAGTGAAAGTGAAGTCACTCAGTCGTGTCCGACTCTTAGTGACCCCATGGACCACAGCCTATCAGGCTTCTCCACCCATGGGATTTTCCAGGCAAGAGTACTAGAGTGGGTCACCATTGATTTTGAGCAAATTCAGGGAGATAGCAAAGGACAGGGAAGCCTGGCATGCTGCTGTTCACTGAGTTGCAGATATTCGGACACAACTTAGCAACTGAACAACGAGAACAATTAAAGAAAATTATCAGAGTTTTTCAGGTGGTGCTAGTGGTAAAGAATCTACTGGCTACTGCAGGAGACTAAAGAGATGTAGGTCCAATCCCTGGGTAGGAAGATCCCTTGGAGGAGGAAAATGGCAACCCACTTGAGTATTCCTGCCTGAAAAATTACATGGACAAAAGGAGTGAGGAGGACTATAGCCCACAGGTGTGCAAAGAGTCGGATATGATTGAGGAACTGAGCATACACATACAAAGATGACTGGGTTTTACCTGTTGTCTGATTTTGCATCAAAAGAAGACAATCAAGAATTTGTTTTTAACTGTAGATATTGAATATTAAATCTAATATTTGGATCTAACATTTCAAGAAATGGCCTAAGTGATCATATTGCATATGATAGTAAATGTTAAATGAGACTTGGATATTTTAGTGTTCAGTGATTCTAACCCTTACCAGAAAAGAAAAGAAACTGAACCAACTATCAGAGGATTTTCTACGGGGTGTTTCAGAAATAAGTAATTAGGCATTATACATATACCTGTAAGTACTATTATTAAATATTTGAAATTCAAACTAATAATTATCTTGTGGTTCTAGTTGCCGAACACAAAGTATGCAAATTTGGTAGTGGTGGGAGTGATGGCGAAGATTTTGGTGTTTGGCAGTATCAGTTCAGTTCATTTCAGTTGACTCACTCAGTCCTGTCCGGCTCTTTGTGACCCCATGGACTGCAGTATGCCAGGCTTCCCTGTCCATCACCAACACCTGGAGCTTGCTCAAACTTACGTCCATCTAGTTGGTGATGCCATCCAACCATCGCATCCTCTGTCATCCCCTTCTTGTCCTGCCTTCAAACTTTCCCAGCATCAAGGGTCATTTCCAATGAGACAGTTCTTCGCATCAGGTAGCAAAAGTATTGGAACTTTAGCTTCAGCATCAGTCCTTCCAATAAATATTCAGGATTGACTAGTTGGATATTCTTGCAGTCTAAGGGACTCTCAAGATTCTTCTCCAACACCACAGTTCAAAAGCATCCATTCTTTGGCACTCAGCTTTCTTTATGGTCCGACTTGCACATCCACAGGTGACTACTGGAAAAACCATAGCTTTGACTATGCAGGGCTTTGATAGTAAAGTAATGTCTCCACCTTTTCAATGTGCTGTCTAGGTTGGTCATAGCTTTTCCTCCAAGAAACTAGAGTCTTTTAATTTCATTGCTGAAATCACCATCTGCAATAATTTTGGAGCCCAAAATATAAAGTCTCTCACCATTTCCACTGCTTCCCCATCTATTTGCCATGCAATGATGGGACCAGATAGCATGATCTTCTTTTTTATATGCTGACTTTTAAGCAAATTTTTTCACTTTCCTCTTTCAGTCTCATCAAGAATCTCTTTATTTCCTCTTTGCTTTCTGCCATAAGAGTGTCATCCTCATATCTGAGGTTACTGATATTTTCCTGAAATCTTGATTCCAGCTTGTGCTTCATCCAGTCTGACATTTCACATGATATACTCTGCATTTAAGTTAAATAAGCAAAGTGACAGTATACAGCCTTGACATATTCCTTTCCCAATTTGGAACCAGTCTGTTGTTCCATGTCCAGTTCAAACAGTTTCTTCCTGACCTGCATTCAGATTTCTCAGGAGGCAGGCAAGGTGGTCTGGTATTCCCATTTCTTTAAGAATTTTCCAGTTTGCTGTGATCCATACAGTCAAGGACTTTAGTGTAGTCAGTAAAGCAGAAGTACATGTTTTTCTGGAATTCTCTTGCTTTTCCAATGATCCAAAAGTTGTTGGTAATTTGATCTCTGGTTCCTCTGCCTTTTCTAAATCTAGCTTGAACATCTGTAAGTTCTCAGTTCACATACTGTTGAAGCCTAGCTTGGAGAATTATGAGCACTACTTAACTAGAGTGTGAGATGATGCAGTTTTGAGGTAGTTTGAACATTCTTTGGCATTGCCTTTCTTTGAGAGTATAATGAAAACTGACCTTTTCCAGTCCTGTGACCACTGCTGAGTTTTCCCAATTTGCTGGCATATTGTGTGCAGCACTTTAACAGCATCATCTTTTAGGATTTGAAATAGCTCAGCTGGAATTCCACCACCTTCTGGAATGGTGGTTTGGTTTGGCACTATACTTGTTATTTTCCTGGTATTAATACCTTCGTTACTGTTTGGTGTCAGATTTTTACTTACTTCAGGAAATGAAAGATTGTTTGTATTTTTCTCTGAATCCCATGGAGGGAGGAGCCTGGTAGGCTACAGTCCACAGGATTGCAAAGAGTCGGACATGACTGAGCTAGTTCACTTTCACTTTTCTCCTTTTTTAAGGACAAAAAAAATTATACACTTTGTGATAGATCCAAGCTCGAATGCAGTTCATCAAGAACATCTTTGGTGGAATAATACTTCAATTACTTTTACTTATTCATTTATCTCTAAATAATAAATAATTTTTAAACATTTAACTTATACTATAGTCAAAGTGAAAACATAGTGTTCTTCTCCAAAATTGTTCCCTTTACTAAAATTTTAATTTTCTGAATAGAACTACATGCACGTATTACTATATATATATTTTTATAATTTCTAAATAATTGTTTTTTCCTGAGGTTAAATGCCTGTTGTAAATTCTCTTTCCTCTATATGTGTTTTCTTTTATAAAATTATCTTGTTCACTTTTACTGGACATTTATTTCTTTTATTCATCAATCAGATAAATATTTATTTTATATATTTGTCAATTTTTGTTTTATCATCAATTTAATACATTTTTAGCTTTAACATAGTTTCCCACACTTCTTTTTATTATCCTTTTTCCAATTTCCTAAGTTTAATCTTTATTGCATTCATTTTTATTTTTTCTCACCACACACAGAAAAAGGTAATTATGTAAAGGGATAGAGGTGTTCACAAATCTATTTGTTGTTATCATTTCACAATTTGTGTCCCAAATAATCTTGTGTACCTTAAACATACATATGTTATATGTCAATAATATCTCAATAAACTTGCAAAAAAAATTTAATTTTAAAAATCTTAAAATCCACCTTGTCATTTTATTAGAACATAATATATTTTCATGTAAAGGGGTTTGGAGTAGAATAGTTCTGTATACAAATACTGGCTTCAGCATAAATACTACAGACTTTCAACTACTTACTTTCTGTCTCAGGTTTGGGCTTTATTTTTCTTACAGCAAAAATTGCTGTGATTATAAAATACATTTGTAAAATATGTAATACACGGATTAAAACAGAACAGTTTTCACTAATCTATTTAATTGTAAGTGCCACTGACATTATTTGAATTATTATGTATGATTATAGTTTACAGTTTTCTAAATGTGTTTTTAGATATAACACATGCCTCTTTCATGTCTGAAAGAGGTATGCTTGTTTTCTTCTGTTTTTTCTTACTTACAAATTATAACCAAATGCAGTATAATCAGGGGGCATACATTTTATGACAATTTTATCCTCATAGAAACATAGTAAAAATAAAATCTTGGGCTTTGAACTCAGCTGCCCTGTATTCCAATCTCACCTCCATAATTTTCAAAGTGTATGATCTTGGAGAATATTAATAAACTACCTTACTTTATGTATGTTTAAAATAAAGATCACATTGTACTTAATTCACAGGATAATTTAGAAAAATATAATAGTTAGTATCATAAAATTATATAAAAGTCTCTAGTACAGTATACAAACTCAAATGAAGCAGGTATTAAATTCTTTAAGAAGATTGTCAAGAGAAAATATCATTTAATTTATTTGGTAAAGTGGTCACCTGTTTGTTTGCTCAACATATATTTTTAATGCCACTTAGTTTTAAGTCTATTTTAACCATGGTTCAAAATTGGGAAAGGAGTACCTCAGGCTGTATATTGTCACCTCACTTATTTAACTTATATGCAGACTACTTCGTGCAAATTATCAGACTGGATGAAGCACAAACTGGAATCAAGTTTGTAGGGAGAAATATCAATAACCTCAGATATGCAGATAACACAATCCTTATGGCAGAAAGCAAAGGGGAACTAAAGAGTCTCTTGATAAAAGTAAGAGAGGAGAGTAAAAAAGCTGGCTTAAAACTCAACATTCAGAAAAAGAAGATCATGTCATTCAGTCCCATAACTGCATGGCAAATACACAGGGAAACAGTGACAGACTTTATTTTCTTGGTCCCAAAATCACTGAAGATGGTGACTGCAGTCATGAAATTAAAAGATGCTTGCTCTTTGGAAGAAAAGCTATGACCAACTTGGACAGCATATTAAAAAGCAGAGACATTACTTTGCCAACAAAAGTCTGTCTATTCAAAGCTTAGTTTTTCCAGGAGTCACATATGGATGTGAGAATTAAACCATAAGGGAAGATTAGCACTGAAGAAGTGATGCTTTTGAACTGTGGTGTGGGAGAAGAATCTTGAGAGTCTCTTATACAGCAAGGAGACCAAACCAGTCAAACGTAAAGGAAATCAGTTATGAATATTCATTGGAAGGACTGATGCTGAAGCTGAAACTCCAATACTTTGGCCACCTGATGCAAAGAACTAACTCATTGGAAAAGCCCCTGATGCTGGGAAAAATTGAATACAGGAGGAGAGGGGACGACAGAAGATGAGATGGTTGGATGGCATCACCAACTCAATGGTCATGAGTTTGAGTAAACTCCGGGACTTGGCGATGGACAGGGAAGCCTGGCCTGTGCTGCAGTCCATGGGGTCACAAAGAGTCGGACACAACTGAGCAACTGAACTGAAACATTATGCAGATTTTAGTTTTCTCATGTAGGGAGAATTCTATTTTGACAGTTAAATTCTTTCAATTTAATGTGTAAATGGATAAAATCTGTCTTTTATATATTTTATCATCTTATTTATACTTTGATTTTTAAATTTTCTTAGTGTCTTCGTTTTATATATCAGTTCAGTTCAGTAGCTCAGTCGCCACCAAACATTTCATCCCCTGTCGTCCCCTTCTCCTTCTACCTTCAATCTTTCCCAGCATCAGGGTCTTTTCAAATGAGCCAGTTCTTCACATCAGGTGGCCGAAGTATTGGATTTTCAGCTTTAACATCAGTCCTTCCAATGAATATTCATGACTGATTTCCTTTAGAATGGACTAGTTGGATCTCCTTGCAGTCCAAGGGGCTCTCAAGAGTCTTCTCCAACACCACAGCTCAAAAGCATCAATTCTTCAGCACTCAGCTTTCTTCAGAGTCCAACTCTTACATTCATACATGACCACTGGAAAAACCATAGCTTTGGGTAGACGGACTTTGCTGGCAAAGCAATGTCTCTGCTTTTTAATATGCTGTCTAGGTTGGTCATAGCTTTTCTTCCAAGGAGCAAGCATCTTTTAATTTCATAGCTGCTATCACCATCTGCAGTGATTTTGGAGCCCTAGAAAATAAAGTCTGTCACTGTTTCCATTGTTTCCCATCTATTTGCCATGAAGTGATGGGACTGACTGCCATGATCTTCGTTTTCTGAATGTTGAGTTTCAAGCCAGCTTTGTCTTTCTTTTTTTAACATAAATTTATTTATTTTAATTGGAGGCTAATTACTTTACAATACTGTATTTGTTTTGCCATACATCAACATGAATCCACCACAGGTATACATGTGTTCCCCATCCTGAACCCCCCTCCCTCCTCCCTCCCCGTACCATCCCTCTGGGTCATCCCAGTGCACCAGCCCCAAGCATCCAGTATCATGCATGAAACCTGGACTGGTGATTCATTTCACATATGATATTATACATGTTTCAATGCCATTTTCCCAAATCATCCCACCCCCTCCTCCCACAGAGTCCAAAAGACTGTTCTATACATCTATGTCTCTTTTGCTGTCTCGCATACAGGGTTATCGTTATCATCTTTCTAAATTCCATATATATGTGTTAGTATACTGTATTGGTGTTTTTCTTTCTGGCTTACTTCATCCTGTATAATAGGCTCCAGTTTCACTTTCCTCTTTCGCTTTCATCAAGAGGCTTTTGAGTTCCTCTTCAGTTTCTGCCATAAGGGTGGTGTCATCTACATATCTGAGGTTGTTGATATTTCTCCTGCAATCTTGATTCCAGCTTATGCTTCATCCAGTCCAGCATTTCTCACGATGTACCTTGCATATGTTAATAAATATGTAAATAAACATATGTAATTAAACAGGATGACAATATATAGCCTTGATGTACTCCTTTCCCAATTTGGAACCAGTTTGTTGTTCCACATCCAGTCCTGACCTGCATACAGATTTCTCAGGAGGCAGGTCAAGTGGTCTAGTATTTCCATCAGGTTAAGAATTTTCCACAATTTCTTGCGATCCATGCTGTCTAAGGCTTTGGCATAGTCAGTAAAGCAGCAATAGATGTTTTTCTGCAACTCTCTTGTTTTGTTGATGATCCAACGGATGATGACAATTTGATCTCTGGTTCCTTTGCTGTTTCTAAATCCAGTTTGAACACCTGGAAGCTCACGGTTCACATACTGTTGAAGCCTGGCTTGGAGAATTTTGAGGATTACTTGTCTAGCGTATGAGATGAGTGCAATTATGTAGTTTTTTTGCATTGCTTTTGGCGTTGCCTTTCTTTGGGATTGGAGTGAAAATTGAACTTTTCCAGTCCTGTGGCCACTGCTGAGTTTTCCAGATTTGCTGGCATATTTCATGCAACACTTTCACAGGATCATATTTTAAAATTTGAAATAGCTCAACTAGAATTCCATCACCGCCACTAGCTTTGTTGATAGTGAAGCTTCTTAAGGCCAACTTGGCTTTGTATTCCAGGATGTCTGGCTCTAGGTGAGTGATCACACCATCCGGATTATCTGAGTCCTGAAGATCTTTTTTGTACAGTTCTTCTGTGTATTCTTGCCACCTCTTCTTAATGTCTTCTGCTTCTGTTAGGTCATACCATTTCTGTCCTTTATTGAGCCCATCTTTGCATGAAATATTCCCTTGGTATCTCTAGTTTTCTTGAAGAGATCTCTAGTCTTTCCCATTCTATTGTTTTCCTCTTTTTCTTTGCATTGACCACTGAGGAAGACTTTCTTATCTCTCCTTGCTATTCTTTGGAACTCTGTATTCAAATGGGTATATCTTTCCTTATATGTACATATATATGTTGCTCTGTGTATACTTGTAAATCTTCTCGAGTCTTATGTATATTTTTAATTCTTTAAGGTGTCTTTAGTCTATACTTTACTGGTTGATAAAATTGTTAAAATTATTTTGAATAACTTATGTTAATAAAATTATTTAATGCAGTTCATTTTTTCTGTATCTCATCCATTTGAAGAACTCCAAAATCTGTTGCATCAAATACAGATGATTCTTCATTATTTCATGAAATATTTAACATAGCCATTTTTTTTTTACTGATTGACAAAAATAACCACAGATTTTTGCTATTAATTTTAACACACTTTTAATTGTTTATAATTGCCTTATTTAATTCTTACATTTGTTTTTTTCTTCTTCATGAGATATATATGCTCCATTTTAGAAAGAAAATATACAAAAAAGACTTAGTTTTTAACATGCATACCTGAGAATATTTTCTTTTTTTTTTTTTTAAGTTTAAGAAGGAAAGACCACGCAATTTAGCATTGTGAGGTCGTGTCTCTTTCTACTCAATATTTTGAAATCTGTACCTCTGGTTTTTTGGTTTCTGTAACATCAAAGAACAATTGACTGTGTTTGGAGGATATTTCGGAGAAGGCAATGGCAACCCACTCCAGTACTCTTGCCTGGAAAATCCCATGATGAAGTAGCCTGGTAGGCTGCAGTCCATGGAGTCGCTAAGAGTCGAGCATGACTGAGCGACTTCACTTTCACTTTTCACTTTCATGCATTGGAGAAGGAAATGGCAACCCACTCCAGTGTTCTTGCCTGGAGAATCCCAGGGATGGGGGAGCCTGGTGGGCTCCCGTTCTGGGGTCGCACAGAGTCGGACACGACTGAAGCGATTTAGCAGCAGCAGCAGTAGGAGGATATTTGTTTCTGTTCAAAACATCTACTGGTGTATTTGGTCCACACCAAAAATTTTTTAATATTGGTACTGTCCTAAAGTCCACTGACGTGTTGTCCATGGGAAAAATGTCATTGAAATTTGGTGCTGTCCAAAGCATTCATTGAGATGTTTGTTCTATGACTTGTTAAATGATACAAACATTTAAATTTGCCAGAAGTTATGAAATTTGATCCTGAGTGAGACATTTGGTTCATGCTGAAACAACCCTTGAGAATTGGTCCTGTCCAAAATGTTCATTGAGACATTTGTTCCATGATTTGTTCAATAATACAAACATGTGTCATTGCCAAAGTCATTGAAATTTGATCTACATGAAAAAGGTCCTTAAATTTTGGGCCTGTCCAACATGTCCTTTGAGATATTTGACCCATGATTTGTTAAATAATACAGACATTGAACTTTGTTTAAACTGTTATTGTTTATTGTAATTCATGATGAATTTTAATTTTACATTTATTTTGTTCTTCTTCATCATGAAGTTTGGCAGGATTACTCAAGTCGATGAACAATTTCTCTCAAGTATATACTGACCTGATTTTTAGCTTTGTATTCCTTCTATCTGTTAACAATTTCAGTTATATGTTTGATTTTGTCGGTATTGTGAAGTTGGTGAGAATATTGGAATGAGACCATCATAATTTGTGTGACATCTTCTTTATTCCTTTGCTGTTCATCTTTTAACATTTCAACAAATCACCATATTGAAGGGTGATACGTTACCATCAGCTTTGGTAATTTTCTCTGTCAGCTTTCCACTGCATTGTTTGTTTTGTGATACCTGTTAAACACTGATATATAAACATCTCAAATACAGGATGGAAATCTTGGATCTTCTGGTCTTCTGCCTCAGCCATGTCTTCCATGGAAATACACTCTTTAAACATAGTACATGAGCTCATCTAAATCTTCTTCCGTGTTCTCCATATTATACTCAAAATTTCATTTACATCTTTCAGAGGCACAAATGGAAGTTAAAACAACATGGATGCACATTTATGTGTTACTTCTCTTGTCTTTTACTTACATGTAAGACTCAGAGAAGATATTGTTTTTTGTCATAGTGATTATGGAAAGTGAAAAGCATCCTTTTATTTGTGCATTTGGTAGGAGTCATCAAATCACATTTACAATCTCAAAACACATTATACACAATGAAGGATTAATGCTGAAATTTTTCCCATGGAATGCAAGTATTTTTTCATATGTGTGTGTGTGTTCTCAGCTTTTCATTTTTAGTTAATAAACCACTTGCACAGTATAACACAATACTATACTGTACATAGTAAATAAGTGAGTGAAGTGTACTGGTGCCATCTTGAAGGTGTCATCCTTTAATAGTACAGCTTTTGTTCTTATTATTCAGTTGCCCAGTCATGTCAGATTTGCGATCCCACGGATTGCAGCACACAAGTCTTCCCTGTCCCTTACCATCTCCCGGAGTTTGCCCAAGTTCATGTTCATTGCATTGGTGATGCTGTCCAGCCATCTCATCCTCTGACAAGCTTTTCATCCTCTGTTGCCCTCTTCTCCATCAAATAAGCCACTGCTGCTGCTAAGTTGCTTCAGTCATGTCTGACTCTTTGTGACCCCATTGATTGTAGTCTATCAGACTCCTCCGTCCATGGGATTTTCCAGGCAAGAGTACTGGAGTGTGTTGCCATTTCCTTCTCTAACAAATAAGGCATAAGTGGCATTTAACTATCAAGTCTTCTCATAGTTGTGTAAATAAGAATTATTTTGTCATCTTGAGCACCAGAATCACATGAGACGATTCTTCATGTCTGTTCACTCAGTACTCCTTGGGAATTTCAACTCCATGCAGTAAAACTGGGTTTAGAGGTTGATATCTGTTTTGAATTCTATTGTCTTGCCTCTTCAGTGAGTTTATTTCTAATAGTATTAACAGTACTTCTTCATAATGAATGTCATGGAGAGTTCTTTGAAGTACCTTGATGATCTTGCATTTGGTTCTTCTGTGTATCATTTTAACATATTCAGGGTTTTCCTTATTTTCCCCAAACACTAACTTTGTGCTGATGTCTTTCTGTCCCATGTTGAATTATTGTAACATTATCCAAATCTTGACTAGTTGTACTTTGGCAATTATAGATTCCCCTCTCTTCACAGTGGAAATATCTTTTCCTCTGATCTTATAAATGCTGGAGAGGGTGTGGAGTAAGGAAACTATCTTACACGGTTGGTGGGAATGCAAACTAGTGCAGCCACTATGGAGAACAGTGTGGAGATTCCTAAAAAAAATGGAAATAGAACTGCCATATGACCCAGCAATCCCACTGCTGGGCATACACAAGAGGAAACCAGAATTGAAAGAGACACTTGTATCCCAATATTCATCGAAGCACTGTTTACAACTGCTAGGACATGGAAGCAACTTAGATGTCCATCAGCAGATGAATGGATAAGAAAGCTGTAGTACATATACACAACGGAATATTACTCAGCTATTAAAAAGAATGCATTTGAATCAGTTCTAAAGAGGTGGATGAAACTGGAGCCTATTATACAGAATGAAGTAAGTCAGAAAGAAAAACACCAGTACGGTGTATTAATGCATATATATGGAATTTAAAAAGATGATAACAATGACCCTACATGAAAGACAGAAAAAGAGACACAGAGATAAAGAACAGACTTTTGGACTCTGTGGGAGAAGGTGAGGATGGGATGATTTGAGAGAATAGCATTGAAACATGTATATTGTCATATATGAAATGAAACACCAGTCCAGTTTAGATGCATGAGACAGGGCATTCAGGACCAGTGCACTGGGATGACCCTGAGGGATGGGATGGAGTGGGAGGTGTTCAAGATAGGGAACACATGTTCATCCATGGTTAATTCATGTCAATGTTTGGCAAAAACCACTACAGTATTGTAAAGTAATTAGCCTCCAATTGAAATAAATAAATTATTTTTTTTAAAAAAAAGAATGGAAATGATAATTAGAATCATTAAGATGGCATTGGCTTTTCTTTTTGTGAGTACACTGTTTTTGCCATATTCTACTGAGAATTTTCAAATAAAGATGTCATATTGCCAAGCAACAGAGGTGTTATTATTTTTTTTTTTTTTGTAACCATCTGACAAAATGCTCACTGGTTTTTTGGTAGGGAAAACCCTGCTAACATCTTAGGGATTCAACACCTTGTTCAGCTGAGCTGGAGCAGCGAGGAGGTAGGTACCAGCCAAGAGCTGTGTGAGAGTCACACTAATAAAATCTCTCCAAATAGCAGCAGATGCTTCTTGCAGTCTACTGTGATCATACATCTATACGATGCTGACTCAAGAGAAACATCACTCATAACCTTGGGAGATGGGACAGTTGTAGCAGGGGGCTAATTAAGTGCCCAGCATCCTCCTCATGACAGTTATTACACATGAACTCCCTGTGTAATAAGAGAGTCATATGCTTTCTCACTCCTCCCAAACATGCAAGATGTTTTGTAAATTGTTTGTGTCGACTCGTTTACTGTTCTTTTTATGTAGTGATCTGACCAAGCTCCTCCTTTCATACTCCCCCATATTTAATGGCCCAGTCATATCCAAATATATGCCCAGTGACATATTAGTGCACCATGTATCTAGAGATTCCATCCTGGACTTTTTGTTCATTTCTCTAACTACAGAAGTTTCTTTCAGTACACATAGTAAATTTAAATCCTGCTCTTCTGTCATACCTGCTAGTCAAGAATTATTATTATTGGCAATATGGCCACAACACATTTATTGGGCTAGTAAAGCATGATAGTGTTTTTCTATGGATTAATCCTGTAACCTAAAAGTATATATAAAAGTTATGGGATATTTGATGTCAGGGTTGTTTTCTAAGCGTAGATATTTTTGATAAGATCAAATCTCAAGGATCAAACTTTTCAGTGGACATTTTGGACAGGACCATATGCTTGCTGATCACCAGTTTTTCTTCTTTTGATGGTATTCATGTGTGCTTGCTCATCTGTCTCTTTTCCCATTCCTCATTGCATAGTTTCTGTTTCTCTTATGTTTGTAGTTCAAAATTGTATCACAATAACTCCTTATTGTTGATAATTCCTGAGCAAACCATAAAATCATTCATCTCTTCAGCTTGAGATTTTTCATTATATATTTGAGATCTTCATTACATATTTTCATATATATATTTCAATATATATATTTGCTTCTGGGAAGAAAAAAATATTAGTATCTTTTCATTTTATTACCTAACCTTGGCTTTATCCTTCTTCCATATCAACATTTTAAGTTCCTTACCTTTTATTCCATGCATTCTAGGAGAATTCCTCATATTTGTCTTTCAGGCTAGTGATTTGATTTTCTGCAGTGTCAAATTCTCTCTTCCTTTCCTACACTGTAGACTTTTTATCATTTTTTACTCTCATCTTTCAGTTATCTCCTTACCTTCTAATCTCTTCTGTCTCATTTCTTATGACTTTGTTTTACTCATGTATGAGGGAAAATTTCTTGCAATTCATTTAGGATGAATGCAGCCTCTAAATTTGTCCTTTGGATCTTGTATTATATAATTTCAGAGGTATTTTCTTCTTGTGAATCTTGTAGACATTAGTACACTTCCTTTAATATAGAAAAGGGACTGACGCTGAAGCTGAAGATCTAATACTTTGGCCACCTGATACAAACAGCCTGATTAGAAAAGACCTGATGCTTGGAAAGATCAAAGGCAGGAGGAGAAGGGGACAGAGGATGAGATGGTTGAATGGTATCACCAACTCAATGGACATTTGAGTTTGCTCAATGGACAATGGAGTTTGAGCAAGCTGTGGGATATGGTTAAGGACAGGGAAGCTGGTGTGCTGCAGTCCATGGGGTTTCTAAGTGTTGGACATGACTGAGTGACTGAACAACAATATAGAAAAAGTTTTTACATCTCTTTTTGTGCTATGGATATCATTCATTCTACTAGTTAAGATAGGCTAAGTGCTATAGAAAAAGAACCCCCACAAAAAAATTACTTAACACAATAGAATTTTTATTTTACCCTCAAAATCATAGCTGACAAATGCACAGGAAGATAGACCATTTCTCCTTCATTAGTTTATTCAATGACCCAGGTTCCTATTCTGTATTTCTCTACCAGTACCTGGAGCTTTTTTGTCCTCACCATGTGCCTGATAGAAGAATAAAGAACGAAGAATAGAGTGCATAAAATGTTTTAATTGACCTTATGTTGCTGGAAATGAAACACATAATTACTGCTCTTATGCTATTTGTTGGAACACAGCTACATGGATACATCTCACTCTGCATTTGCCTGATAACTGAGACCAATCCTGTGCCAAAGAACAGGAAATTAGTTTGATTATCTGATAGAAGTCTATGAGAAACTCTCAAACAAGGCATTGTGTGATCCGTCAATATGTAAGCCAGGATGAAATGGGCTTAGTTGGAAATCCTTAGAAATAAACATTATTATGCAATGCTGCCCTCTGAAATCTGGTAAGATCATTCTTCACACAGGCACACAGTCTCAAATCTATTCCATAGCTTTCCCAGTCATCCACATATAATAGCAGATATCTCAGCCTACAGTCATTAAATAAACTTCTGTCCATGCTAGTATAAACAAGCAGATCTCTCATCCAATTTAGAATTTCTTTCCTACTTATTTTCAGCATGACTTATGCTTTGAAATCTATAGTGGAGGAAGTGAGCATTTGTCTTTTCATTTTTCCCTTGGCCACATAGTAGTAACTCTTAGTGACTTTTCAGTTCAGTTCAGTTCAGTTCAGTAGCTCAGTTGTGTCTGACTCTGTGACCCCATGGACTGCAGCATGTCAGGCTTCCCTGTCCATCACCAACTCCCAGAGCTTGCTCAACCTCATGTCCATCATGTCAGCGATGTCATCCAAACATCTCATCCTCTGTCATCCCCTTCTCATTCCACCCTTAATCTTTCCCAGCATCAGGCTCTTTTCAAATGAGTCAGTTCTTTGCATCACGTAGCCGAAGTACTGGAGTTTCAGCTTCAGCATCAGTCCTTCCAATGAATATTCAGGACTGATTTCCTTTAGAATGGATTGGTTGGATCTCCTTGAAGTCCAAGAGACTCCCAAGAGTCTTTTCCAACACCACAGTTCAAAAGCATTAATTCTTCAGCACTCAGCTTTCTTTGTAGTCCAACTCTCACATCCATACATGACTACTGGAAAAAACCATAGCTTTGACTAGTGACTTTTAGTTCTACAGAAATGGGAGTCGCAGTCTTAGTTCTATAGATAGAGGACAAGGTGATATATAAAGATTCAAATCAATTCCTCATTTTTAATAGAATTTAGACTTTTGAATCAGTTCCCTACTGGAGAACAATCTTCATCCTATCTCAAAATTTTTTTCTGTGTAATTCTAAATAAATATAATTAGTGGGAGAAAGCACATTAAATTTCTAGTAGGATACATCTATTACTGGATTTTTATGTTTCCACATATCCTTCTAAACTTTATTCATGTCAATACTCTAAAAAGCATGAATTCTTACCAATACCCAACAACTCCTCCCAATTGCCATTGGCTTTTCTTCATAGTCCACTGTTTCCCAGTTTTTCTCTGTGTTGTGAAATATCAGTCCAAATGCAGAACTATGACAGGTGTAATAGTATTCAGAACTGAGGAAGTATTATTACTCAGTTTCTGGAATCCACATGTACTGAGTCAGGTAATGATTATTAGTAGTGATATGAAGAGCTTAGTATTAACATAATCAAAACAGTACTTTATAAATAAAGCTTGGATGCGCCATAATGTTAAGCCTGAGGAAAATTTTTCTCAACACAGATCCATATCCCTTTTCGTTGGTGCCAATTTTTTGCATTATGTTCTGATAACCTTTTAAGTACAATTATGAGTTTTTATCTTTTCATCAATAATTTCATGTGTACTTTTTAAGTGAACACCTTGTACCTTTTATTTCATTGTTATTATTTAATATACAAGACATGTTATATGTAATATATTATACATTATACTTGTAATATATAATATACAGTAGTGTGTATATGATTTAAAAGTAAAAATAAAATACCTAACTAAATAAACATTTTACAGTTTGCCAGATTTTACTCTTGTCAACTTCACACACACACAAATGAATGCTGTTCTTAAGTAGAGCTGTATCTGTTTCTCACACTGACCTAAGGAAATCTGAAAGTATATTTTTCAAGTTGGTGTCACTTGGAAAATTTTTTACTGATATACAAAGAAATAACATGGAAATTAAATATTTACAGAAATATTGCTGTAGTATCAAAACATGTAATCTTTTCCCCATAAATTTATTTCTACATTAGTAAATATTTTTCTCTGATGCAGAGGGGAAAAATAGTCTTTTACCACACAAAGTTTGAGAAGTACTATCTGAGAGATCTGGCACTACTACTATTCTGTTTCCTATTCCTGATTTCTTGGGTCAAAAATCATATTTATGCCTCCCGGGTCATCCATTACTAAGCAGATTTTTATCTCCAAACTGCCCTGTACATCATTAAATCTAATCCAGTCTTACATTCTTCTTCATCATCCCAAATTCTTTCACTTGAGCTGGCAGGAATATGCATTCTGTTGTCAAGGCTCCCCTATGTCCTCAGCCTCTTTTCTAAATATTTACAACAACCACTGTAATGTACTCCTACCTATCTCTTTCTAAACTACTTTTTCTTGTAATCTTCTCTGTCACCTTCATAAATATTCTCTCTCCAATTTTTTCATCAACATGCAAATATGCTTTGTTTTCCTTCATGCAAGTTATATAGCTATCTGTCTATCTATCTATCTAATCCTTTATCCTTATTGGATATCTCACTTAGAGCATGCATGTCCAATTCACGATATCCCAATGGAGCTTTTGGTTTTGTCCCATGAATGTGTTCTATTTGATGCTCCCTTTCCTTAGTGAATGGCACAAACACTAATCAACTGCTTAAACCGAAAGCATGAGAATCTTTGCTGACTTTTTTTTCTTCTTTCAGCAAATATTTTCAGCCCCATCTCTAAAATATATCATAAATAATTTTCCTTCTCTCCCACTGTACCTCTAACGTCTTCAGCATGATGGTGATTATCTCTAGACCAGACTACACAAATGTGCCAAGAGCCTTGTTTCTGGTCCCTAGGTAGTCACTCTTCTCTGTTTATTCCCCCAAGCATGTATCAGAGTAAATATTGGAAATTGCTGACATTCAAGAGTAAAACTTGAATGCCAGTGTTTAAAACTTCTAGTACTTTTTCTCCACACATATTATAACATGTAAATTCCCTGCAATGGCTCATAAACCCTTAGTTTGCTTCTGTTCCTTGGTGGTTTAGTCGCTAAGTGGTGTCTAGCTTTTTGCGACCCCATGAACTATATAACCTGCCAGGCTTCTCTGCCCATGGCATTCTCCAGGCAAGAATACGGAGTGGGTTACCATTTCCTTCTCCAGGGGATCTTCCTGACCCAGGGATCGAACCCAGGTCTGTCACATTGTAGGCAGATTCTTTACTAACTGAGCTATGAGGGAAGCCACAAGTGAATACCTATGATCTTGACCTGACCTCTGCCCCATCAGTTCAGTTCAGTTCAGTTCAGTCACTCAGTCATGTCCAACTCTTTGCGACCCCATGAAACACAGCACGCCAGGCCTCCCTATCCATCATCAACTCCCAGAGTTCACCCAAACTCACGTCCATTGAGTCAATGATGCCATCCAGCCAACTCATCCTCTGTCGTCCCCTTCTCCTCCTGCCCCCAATCCCTCCCAGCAGCATGAGTCTTTTCCAATGAGTCAACTCTTCACATAAGGTGGCCAAAGTATTGGAGCTTCAGCTTTAGCATATGTCCTTCCAAAGAACACCCAGGACTGATCTCCTTTAGAGTAGACTGGTTGGATCTCCTTGCAGTCCAAGGGACTCTCAAGAGTCTTCTCCAACACCACAGTTCAAAAGCATCAATTCTTTGGCTCTCAGCTTTTGTCACAGTCCAACTCTCACATCCATACATGACCACAGGAAAAACCATAGCCTTGAGTAGATGGACATTTGTTGGCAAAGTAATGTCTCTGCTTTTGAATATGCTGTCTAGGTTGGTCATAATTTTCCTTCCAAAGAGTAAGCGTCTTTTAATTTCATGGTTGCAATCACCATCTGCAGTGATTTTAGAACCCCCCAAAATAAAGTCTGGCACTGTTTCCGCTGTTTCCCCATCTATTTCCCATGAAGTGATGGTACCGGATGCCATGATCTTCGTTTTCTGAATGTTGAGTTTTAAGCCAACTTTTTCACTCTCCTATTTCACTTTCATCAAGAGTTCCTTTTTAGTTCCTCTTCACTTTCTGCCATAAGGGTGGTGTCATCTGCATATCTCTGTCCCTTAGTTACTACCAATATAATTAATTTTCTTTCAGATAACTGAGAGCATTTGTATTTTCTGTCCCTTTGCTTGCAATATTCCCACAGAACTGTAAACGATTACAATCTTACTATTTTAGCTTTATCTAAAATCACTCCTCCTACCAAGTCTCCTTCAGGCAATTTAAATATACTTACAAAGTGGGACATGATTAAATGACTGAACTAAACTGAACCTCTTTTACTTAATATCACGGGTAGTCTCATATTTTCAGCCAAACATGTATCCTTTTATGATACTGATCTGTTTTGTGTGTGATTTTTTTCTGGCTTATAGTTCATCCACTGCTTCCAGAACAAAATGTGTATTCCTTAGTTCAGAGACAAAGTTTGTCTTATTGTGTCCTATACTTATTACAGGGCTTAGAATATAGTAAAGAACTGATGCATTTTTTTTGTATGAATTAAAATTAGGAGCAGCTGAGTTAGCAGCTATTGGCCAAAATATATATTAAGCAAGAAATCATTTGGGTCATGTTACATATATGTATTCTATCATTCACATTAATTTTGGCATTAACTTTGAGATTAATACAGTTATATTGATATAAGATTTTCTCTAGTCTGTTTATCAAGATAAGAAGGATGGAGAAAAATGATGCTATATAATGAAATATCTCTGGTAAGCAAAAGAAAGAAAAACATATAAGATATAAAAAGTTCATTTTAAAATGCAGTTATTATAAAAAGTAAAACCTGCTTTAATAGACTTTGCAATTTCAGTGAGGTTAAAATTAAAAAAAAGAAGATCATTTATTTTTACAGATTATTTGCTTTTCAGCTCTAAGGACATGAGAAGGACTAAGTTTACTGACAAAGCAAAAAATAAAGTGATTTAATTAACCTTGTTAATTTAGATTTCTCTAAAAAAAATGCCAAGCTATATTTTATTACTTATTCAATTACAATTAATCTATTTTTGAAGCTCTAATTAAATGCTTGAATGATAACAATGTTCTTGTTTTAATTTTTAGAGAATTAGTGGTTGTTTTACTGATTACAACTTGAAACTCAAGTTTGGAAAGCCATTCCTGGATTCAATATCAAAGTTTTAGAATCTGAGTGATAATTCACTGCAAACTTTAAAATTTGTGGTCATTACTTTAAAGTGTCTGGAGGAGGAAATGGCAACCCACTTCAGAATTCTTGCCTGGAGAATGCCATGGACAGGGGAGCCTGGTGGGCTACAGTCCATAGGGTCCCATAGAGTCGGACACGACTAAAGCAACTTAGCACACACACACTTGGCAGTGTATGTATGTTGCATTAACGGCATTTTCTTAAAGTATTCTGAAAAATACATTTTCAGTTTAAATTGGTAAACATTTTAAATTTGAGTTTAGAGATTTCATATGTAAGGCAGAAGTAAATATTACCTCCTATCATTATTATTATTATTAAATTATTTCCAACTATTGCATTGTTCATCAGAAGAAAATGAAAGTTGCCACAGTTCAAGTTGTCATTGTAGATGTACTCTATACCACATTTTACTCCCAGAAAGATTATCTCTGATTTTATGTGCTGATATATACAGATGTGGTAATTTAGTTGCTAAGTCATGCCAACTCTTGTGACCCCATGGACTGTAACCTCCAGGCTCTTCCGTCCATGAGATTTTCCAGGCAAAAATACTGGAGCGTGTTGCATTTCCTTCTCCAAGGGATTTTCGCAGCCCAGGGATCAAACCAGGATCTCCTGCACTGCAGGCAGATTCTTTACCAACTGAACTACAGGGAAGCCATATTCAGGTATACTTAATGTCACTATTGGAGAAGGCAGTGGCAACCCACTCCAGCACTCTTGCCTGGAAAATCCCATGGATGGAGGAGCCTGGTAGGCTGCAGTCCATGGGGTCGCTAGGAATTGGACACGACTGAGCGACTTCACTTTCACTTTTCACTTTCATGCATTGGAGAAGGAAATGGCAACCCACTCCAGTGTTCTTGCCCGGAGAATCCCAGGGATGGGGGAGCCTGGTGGGCTGCCATCTCAGGGGTCGCATAGAGTTGGACACGACTGAAGTGACTTAGCAGCAGCAGCAATGTCACTATATCAAAATTTTTCTTCAAATCTTTCACAGTCATCTGCATACCCTAAATAATTGGTTTGACTTGGGAAAAAAAAAGAAGAAAAAAAAACCTGTATTTGATCAGGGTTAATACTCCAAATTATCAAACTCCATTTTTATTTCATAAATTTGTATTATTTTTAGAAAGATTGTATTATTTATTCAGTGTACATAACTGTTTTATAATGTTATATAATTTTGCTTCAATTAATTTAAATAAGATACAGCAATTCTTTTGTAATTCATATGTATTTGATTTAAAAAATAGGGCCAGTTTACTCACAGAGTCAAAAGGAACATAGGAACAAAATAGGATGTGAGTTTATATGAAAGTGAAAATTGATAAAGCAGATAAGAGAAAAAACATGAATATGCAAACTATGATTAAATCTCTAAAACATTTAATTTTGGTTGTTGTTTTCATAACAGAAAAAAGATTATAAAAAGAATGACCAAGAGATAAGTAAATATATTTTTGAAAAGCTTCTAACAAAAGAAATTACTTGGGCAGGTACTGATACAGACTCACATACAAGTTATGAATGAAGCAAATAAGTTGTTAAATTATATGTCATCTATCCTCTTACCTTGAAAAGTACACATCTATAAGACAAAATTGAGCAATCCATGCAAAACTATATTTATCACTGAAAGTCAGCAAACTATCAGATGTAACTATATTTAAATGTTATTGTTCATGTGTTAGTATTCTTTGATGAGCCAAGATGTCTGAATAAGTAATAAGATAAGCATAAATTATAAATATTTATATATATATTGATATTTAAATACAGCACATTAAATTATTACATTTTATATTCTAACATAATTTGTGTTTAACTGACAGTAATGCAAAATGTTTCCTGTCTCCCTGAAATCTGACAGTCTTAATAAATTCAAGTTGGAGACACTGTTGAAACAGGAAAAACTGGAATTATCAATAGAATTCATTAAGAAATTCTAAGATTCAGGCATTAACCACAGATAAAATATTCAATGATTATAAAAAACTCTCATATAATAAACTACTATCATCACACTGCTATTAAAATACTTTCATTTTGTTATTGTAATTTTATTACTTAGCTCATGCAGTGTATAAATTCATGCAATAGTTTTTGAATTTTTACATTTTTTGAAGCTACAGTATTATAAAGAAATCAGGAAATAAATCAATTTATTTATTCAATTTTTAAAAAAATCAAAAATTTACCTTGATTGATAATGGCCAGAAAGTTGTCTGAATATAAATCAGTTTTTGGAAATGATTCTTTTTCATTGTCATAAAAATGTTTTCTTCTCATTCAGGTTTTCTGGAAATACTGTAATGCTACTCCAGTCATTATTTCTTTACTTTAGTCAACTTGTTGTTCAATCACTAAGTCATGTCCAACTCTTTGTGACCCCATGGACTGCAGCACATCTGGCTTCCCTGTCCCTCGCTATCTCCCAGAGTTTTCTCAAACTCCTGTCAATTGAGTTAATGATGCCATCCAACCATCTCATCCTCTGTCTCCCTCTTCTCCTACCCTCAGTCTTTCCCAGTATCAGTGAGTCAGCTCTTCACATCAGGTGGCCAAAGTATTGGAGCTTCAGCTTCATCATCAGTCCTTCCAATGAATATTCAGAATTGCTTTCCTTTAGGATTGACTGACTTGACTTCTTTGAAGTCCAAGAGATTCTCAAGAGTCTTCTCTAGCACCACAGTTCTACAGCATCACTTTTTCAGCACTATATTAAATTTAAATTTTTATAATTACTTCAAATTAGTCAATTTTTTATAAAAAATTATTTTGCAAGAATGTATTATATTCATGCAACTTAATAAAAATTTGTCAGATTTATTAATTTGTCTTTCCTCTTAATTAAACTCTGTCTCTTTCCTATGGCAACAGAGGAACAATCAACAAATCTTGGAATTTAGACATGGTGGCAAGAAATGAGAAGGATTTCCTCCAGACCCAGCAGTGGTAGGATACAATGTTTTGACTACATATTGCATTATGCCAGTGTTGAATATCATGTTTTGAGTACTGTAGCACCAACATGTTTTCTTATATATTTATTTAATTTTATTTGCTAGGCTCCTTCTAATATGCAGGTATCAGCAAAGGCCAGAGCCTAAGGCAAAGAGGATTAGGAACAATACTATAGATAATTTGTTGCACTTTCTCCATACCTATTCCAGATTGCCTCTAGCACGGCTCTTCTATTATCTACTAGCTTGGATTCAGGTATTTTCCTGGGATTATTCATACCAATAACTGTGTGCTTGAATTTTGAAGATCTTTTTTGGTTGATCCCATTATCTTAGATATGTTACGCTTTTCACTAACCTTTCCATCTAAGATAGGTTTACTACCCTGGTTGCACCTTCTGTAAATCTGTGTCCTACACCAAAACTGTCTTATTCAACTCTTGTTACTCCCATCTCTTTGCTAAGCTAATAGAAACTGGAGCTAAAATCAACCACACCTTCTTTTTAACATACAATTTATTTAAGGTTGACTGGAATCAAAATTGTAACATGGGATTTAAAGTTTAAAAAGTTATGGCAATATAATTTCTTTTGTTTAGTTAGAACTTTTAAAAAGGGGATAATAATGAGTATTTTAAAATATAAACTATAGTAAACATATATACTCTTGTTAATTCACTGCCTATTGAAGGACAAAACTAATATTCAGTTCATTACCCAGACACTTCTATGTCTCATTTCTCATTTTTCATTATAAAGAAAAATCAAAATATGATCATTTAAATAGATTTAGAATTATATTACTTTGTAAAAAAAAATAAGACACATTTTTAACATAGATTCAAGTTAACAAGCCTAAACAGTGAAATAATATAAATTAAAGACTTTTGAGGACAGAATTTTCATTGACAAATATATAAAATGAAATTAAGCCTTAAAAAGAAAAGTTGTTATAAAATGAATGATCTCATGTGGTTCAATAAAAGGAAGTTTTCCATCTGAATCTGGAATTAATAGCACCTGGAAGAAGAAATAGAGTACTAAATAATTTTGCTACTTGGAAAGGTAGACTAGATACATTAGATACTTTTCAGACAAAAAACACCCAGAAGTGAAGTACATTGAATGAAACAATCGTGAGTTAGATAACTATTGTGAGCTAAAAAAGAAAGATGGAAAGTTGCAATGAATTTATATAAAACTAGTTACTTCACCATACACTGGCAAGTACTGCACAGAACAAATTTAAAAATGCTGTAAGTTAGCTGCTACATCAATGACCTTAAGGAATTCTTTCAGTTTACAGACTCAATGATATTTGCAAGAACAAAATGAATGTAGGAAAGTATATAGGAACCCTGAAAATGCCAAGAAAAAATGGAAACCTTTGTCAGCAAGCTCTTTAACCAGTGTGTGAATGTAGGAATGGAAAAATAATGGAAAAGCAAAATAAAATAAAATAAAAAATAAAAGAATAAAATCGTGAAGTCTTTAGAAGAAAGGAGAGTTAATGAAGTTATCCTATCTCCTAAATATTAAAAAAAGTTTTAGAGAATGTGGATCTGTTTGTTCTCTGGATAATAAAGTTAATTTTTAAATGTCTAATAATAGGACTGAATGTAATATGTCACAGGTCACATTAAATACATCTCAGTTTTTTACCTGTTTTGGCATAATAATTTTGAAGCTAAAAAGTATGATTTCAGGGAATTTTTTTTGTTTGTTTATTGTGTATTCGATGATGTTGTTAAAATGTTAATTGCCTCAGCTGAGTCAATTTGTTTCTTACAAAAGTTGTTGCAAGAAAAGGTGTATTTAGGTAATTAACCTTGACAGTTAAGCATTACAGGTAATTTGGTACCAATGGATTTTGTATATCAAAGCTTCTGTGAGAATATGCTTTAGTTGATAATATTTTTTAATGAAGAGATACAAACACCTGCTAAAAATGCACCAAAAATAATAGCTTTAACTGAGTATGAAGTATTCTTTATAAATATTAATGAATCTTATACTTAATTCACAGACCATACTAAGGAAAGAATGCCTTTTTTTAAAAAAATTTCTGCCTTATAATAAGAAATTTGTCTAAGGTGACAAGTTACCTTCTAACGCATTAATTCAATGACCTCAATCAAATTTGCAAATTCAAATATTAGCAGTGATGTCAGTAAAATGGCAGGATAAAAGATCTTCTGATGCTAATCCCCCATACAACAACAATAATGTGGCAATCCTCTATAGATAAGCATGCCTTTATGGGAGCTTTGGGATTCAGGCAGGAAGGTTGCAAAACCTTGTTGAAACTCAAGACCAAGGAGGGCAGTTTTGAGAAGGCAGACTCATGTCCAGGGGACAAGTTTGCCAACTGTGGTCCCAGCTACAGAACTGGAAACAACACCATCTCTGTGTGCATTTTGCTACAGCCCTGTATTGCTTCTGCTGCCAGCACCATCTGCCAAGTCTCCCAGGAGGAGTCACACCTACCTGAGTCTCAAGTAACAGGCCTACCAACTTTGGTCTCAGCCGTGTACCCTGAAGCAGTCCAAGACCCAGCTCCAGCACTTTAGCTGCCTCAATTCAGGTGTTATCCTGCCTGCCTAAGGGGCCCAGCAGGAGACACCCCATCCTTTGCCCAAGATATCAGCCTACTAATCTTGGTCCACTTGGAGATCCTGAAGCAGTCCTATGATTCAACTTCAACCCATCTGAGCTATGGTCTGGGGACAATCCTGCTTGCTCAGGAAACTTGCAGGAGACATGCCCATTCGTGTCCCCAGAAGGCTTACAAACCACAGCCCCACCTCCAGAACCTAAAGTAATTCATTGACTTGATTTCTGCCTCTCTCAGACACAAATCAGCTCCAATCCTACCTTGCCAAGGGACCCTCACAGTGATCCCGTGAGAGCCTACCCAGAGGCCAGGTGGAGTCACATCCATTACCACACCTAGTAGACCTGATGAAGACCTTTGTCTCAGCACCAGCCCTGCTGATCATGGACCTAGAAGCAGTCCAGTTTGCCCAGGGACCAGACAGGATCCGTACCTGCCCAAGCACTGGTCACAGTCTTGCTAAACTAGTAAATACCCAGCAGCAGCCACAGGAGCTTACCTTAACCTAAATGGACTGTGACTGCAGAGGCAATCCCTAATGGGATTACATTAGGGATTGATGGCCCAGGGAAACCAGCAAGAGAAGGTATTTCTTTACCCGCTGAAGTCAGTCTGTAAAGAATGGAAATGACAATTACTCCCTCAAATGCACAGATACCATGCAAGGATATATAGATTATGAAGAATTAGGCAAACATTACTCCATCAAATAAGTATCATTTCCTCCCATAATGGTATGAAACTATAAACTAGTGACAGAAGCAAAACTGACAAATATGTGGAAATCAAGCAGTACACTTATGAACAAAAAATGCATCAGATGATAAAGCAATGGAAATCAAAAAAGTATCTTGAAACAACCCAAAATAGAAATAAAATATACCAAAATTTACAAGAGAGAGCAAGCAGTTCTAAGAGGAAAGTTTATAGAAATAAATGTCTATATTAATAAAAAAGAAAAATCAAATACACAACCTAACTTTATAACTCAAGCACTTGAAAAAGAACAAACTAAACCCAAGCATAGCACAAAAATAAAATGATGAAATCTAAGAAATAAATAAAATAGAGACTAGACAGACAGTAGAGAAGTCAATGATACTAAGTTGCTTTAAAAAAATAGATAAATAAAAACCAAATTGGAAAACGCTAGCTAGACTAAAAAAGAAAAAAAATGTTTCTAATAAATAAAATTATAAATAAAAGTGAAGACATTACAACTGATACCACAAGTACAAAGGATTAAGTGACTACTGTCAATGATTATATGCCTATAAATTGGTTAACTTAAAAGAAATTAACCAATTACTAGAACACATAACTTACCAAGACTGAATCATGAAATAGAAAATATGAACATACCAATATGGAGTAAATAGGTTGTGTCAGTAATCAAAAATCTATCAACAGAAAAATCTCAGGACCAGACACCCGTTGTGGTCTAGTGGTTCAGAATCTGCCTGCCAATGTAAGGGACATGAGTTCAATCCCTGGTCTGGAAAGATTCCACTTGCCAAGGGGCAACTAAGCTGTCTAGAGCCAGTGAGCTGCCAGTACTGAGCTCACTTGCTACAACTACTGAAGCCCACATGCTAGAGTCTCTGCTCTGCAACAATAGAAGCCACTGAAATGCAAAGCCCCCACACCATAATGAAGAGAAGCCCCCATGTGTGGCAACTAAAGACAGTCTGAGAGCAGCAACAAAGACCCGGTGTGGCCAAATATGAAGAAATAGAAGTTTTTTTAAGAGGAAAAAACTCAGGACCACACGTCTTCACTTGTGATTTCTAATAAGCATTTGAGGATTAACACAAACCCTCAAATTCTTCCTAAGAATTGAAAAATAAACACTTCCAACTCATTTTATAAAGTCAGCATTATCTTCATAACAAACCCAAATAAAGACAAAACAAGAAAAACACAAACCAGTATCCATATTAAATATTTTTTGCAATATCCCTGCTAGAAAATTTAATTCAATGATACATTAAAAAGATGTGCAAATTGCTCAGTTGCGTCCAACTCTTTGCGACCCCATGGACAGTATAGTCCATATAGTCCATGGAATTCTCCAGACCAGAATGCTGGGATGGATAATTTATTCCTTCTCCAAAGGATCTTCCCGACCCAGGGATTGAACCAGAGCCTCCTATATTGCAGGCGGTTTTTTTTTTTTTTTTAACCAAATCACTATCAGGGAAGCCCCAAATAATACACCATAAAATGAGATTTATCCCTGGGTGGTTCAACATATGCAAATAGGATCTGATGCATAATGTTAGCAGAATGAAGAAAAAAATTAAATGATTTTTAAAATAGATGCGAAGAAAGAATTTGACAAAATTCACAATCCATTCATCATAAAATCTCAACATATTAGTGTAACAGGAATGTACCTGAGCATAATAAAGACCATACATTCCAGGTTTGCAGGTAGCATCACAATCCATGGTGAGAAGCTAAAATCTTTTACTCTAGAATCAGGAGCAAGACAAGGATGCCCATTTTTGCCACTTTCATCCAACATAGTACAGGAAGTCTAGCCAGAGCATTAAGGCAAGAGGAAAAATAAAAGCCACAAAAGTCATAAAGGAAGAAATCAAATTGTCTTTATTTACAGATGACATGGTTTATATGACATTGTTTATCTGATTACTCCACCAAAAAAAAAAAAGCATAAAAATTCCAAAACTGGTAGAACTAATAAACAAAACTGGTAAAACTAATAAACAAATTCAGCAAAGTTACAGGATACAAATCAAAATATAAAATTGTCTCTTGAATTTTTATACACTGAAAACAAGCTATTCAAAAATTAAGCTGACCATAAAAGGGTGGTTTACTTCTGGACTCTATTATGTTTCACTAATCTATGAGTTTGGTTTTATGTCAGTACTATGATGTTTTGATTACTATAGCTTTGTAACATAATTTTTAAAAAGGAAGTAGAATGTCTCCAGCTTTGTTCTTTCTTAATATTACTTTGGCCATTTAGGATCTTTTGTGATTCCCTGTGGATTTTAAGATTCTCTCTTTTTTTTCAGGGAAAAATAACTTTGCAATTTTAATATTTGTATATATGTATATATTATGATTTGTACATGTATATGTATGATTTATATATGTATATATATATATAAGTTCAGCCATAGATAAAGAAGAAAATACTGCCATTTGTGGCACCATGAATGAATCTGAAGACACTTTAATAAGTGAAATAAACCAGACACAGCAAGACAAATATTGCATGAACTTATGTATATATGGAATCTAAAAGAGTCTAACTCACAGAAACAGATTAGAATGGTAGTTGTGATGGACTGAGAAATGGAGGAAATGAGGAAATGTTGATCAAAGGGTACAAACTTTTACTTATAAAGTGAATAATTACAAGGTTAATATTCAGTATGGTGATTATAATTAATAAAACTATATCTTATACTTGAAACTTACAAGAGCAGATCTTAAGTGTTCTCACCACACACACACACACATCATAGTAACTATGTGAGGTGATGGCTGTGATGATTAGCTTGGTTATGTTAATCATTACACATTTTCTATTTATAACAAATGACTTTGTATGTCTTAAATAGAGACATTTTTATTTGTCAGTTATACTCTGACAAAGCTGACACATAAAATAATAATCTTTAAACTAAAATATATATATATGTGCCATTATTAAAAGTACTGTTCTCATTCAAAATTGCAATTAAATTTTAATTCTTTTATTTTTTCCATTCATGGATGCAAAATTCCATTAAGTGTGTTTTCTTAGAGAACTATGAGTTTTAGACATTTTTATTAATATAATTTTATTTTGAAATATTAGCTAATGCATTTTTGTCAGTTAGTCTGAGAATTTCTGAATAATAACAGTCCCCTGGAGGAGGAATGGTGACCCACTCCAGTATTCTTGCCTGGTGAATCCCATGGACAGAGGAGCCTGGAGGGCTATAGACCATAGTAATGCCTTTTAGGACATGACTGAAGTGACTTAGTGTAACAAATATCTAACCAGTTTTAAGTTTTGTTTTGTTTTGTTTTGTTTTTAATGTGTTAATACTGTATTAGTTAGGACATATTTATCAAGCAAATCTGGACTGAGCTGAATGCTGGTGAATCTCCAAGATGATTTTCAGGAAATAATACATAAAAAGATAAAGATAAAACTGCGAAGAGTTGTTTCTGATTAAGTCCTATGTCAAAAGGCATACCAGTCCTTCAAACAAGTTCTCTCATGTTGCCATGCCCAATTTCTCTAGCACAACATTCAATACCTTCAAAACTCTGCCACCTTCTCCTGACTTTCCACAGTAATCAAATATCATAAAATTCCATGCACATCCTACCTTGTAATAGTGTAAAGTTTTTGTTTTTGTTTTTGTTTTTTTTTTTGCCTGGAATATTCTATAATTCTTCCCCTTTTCATAGCCTGGCTGATTCCAATTGTTCCTTCTAAACACAGCTGTAAATAAGGTAGTGCAGTCTACCCCATCATTCAATTTTGCTAACAATTCTGCTCTGTCATATATGTAATTGTCTTTATAACTATCAAGCTTGATTAGATGCTATAGTAATATAATGTTGGATGCCCGTGGTCTTGAAATGATCCTACATGCTATTGTTAGGTGTTAGAATAGGGAAAAGGAGTCCAAAATGGCAGTGGCTGAAAGACAGGGAATGGAAAAGCCCGTGAAAATAAAACAAAGGAAGGTCTAAGGACGGGAGTGAAGATCTCAGGAAGAACAAACAGCACTCCTGGCTAAGCCCAATTTGCATACAGTAGGCCCAGGGGGAGGAAAAAAACACATAAAAGGAGGAGCCAAAGCACACTCTTTCCCTCTCTGCCCCTCCACCCCCCACCCCCCAGCCCCCCTGCCGTGTGTGTTCGCCCTCTCTCTCTCTCTCCCCTGAATGTGTACCCTCTCTCTCTCTCTCTCTCTCTTTTCTCTCTCTCTCTCTCCCACTCTCTCCCTCTCTCTCCTACCCCCGCGCACTGGCGCATTCCTCCACTCTCTTTTCTTCGCGTCTTTGGTTTGGCATGCCCTCACACTTCGAGGATGGATTCTCCTGCTATCTTCTAAATAAAATAGAGCTGTAACACTGATTTGTCTAAGAGCTATAACATTTTGTCCAAGACCCGAGAGCTGTGATGCGCTGAGGGCTTTAATGTCCCTCGCTCCAAATCTTTGTTGTGGCAAGACAGAACCGAGGAGCATACACTCGTGTGACATCTATGGTGCCATGACTCAGGTTTAACCTGGCTGAAACAACCTCCTTACTGAAGAGGCCAAGCACAGCAGGAGCCCAACTGAGTGAAGCTCCCATGGTAGAAGCGGAATGGGAAGAAAACCTAGTGCAGGGGAAGGCCCATCATGCTGGAAAGCAGGACAGTGAAAAACGAACTCAGCAGAAAGCTCACACGGCTCAGTCTCAGATTCCAGAAGACCTCTGGTTAAGGTAGGAGGTCCTCGCTCCTATGGCTGGAGGGACATGCCTAACAAAATCTTAATTCCTTTACAATCTCTTGTTTCTTGTTTCCTTGAACCCCCCATGAACAGGGGTGCAACTGAGGGACTCTGGAGAGGCTACTCTTTGGTATGTCCCAAAGGCACTATCTGCTGGGCCCCAGTAGCTGTTATCCAAGCCGGTGGGAATTCTTTTGTCCTTAATCTTCTCTGTGCCAAGAATCAGGCCAATGAAAACTGTGAGCACCGGTCAGATATTTAGCAAATTTGCCAGCAGGCTATGAAGGGGATTCCTTGGCACGTTTTTCCCACTGCTTTTTCCTCCTGTGACTCGAGCCCGGCCAAAGAGTAAGAGGCGGATTTGTTAGGATTCAGAGAGAAGCCATGCTTTAGGGTGTGGGTCATTGCCGAGGCCAAGGGCTCAGGCCATGGAATGTGGCCTGGCTTAGGTTTTGCCGGTGGGGTGAATTCATACGCTAATGAATGGGAGGATCATCCCAGCCATTGGGAAACCACCCACTCCTCTGTCTTTTGACAGTGCCTTAGAGCTGTCCTGCCACCTCTGGGTTGATCTTTTGGTTTACAGATTGGGGATTAAGGTTTACTTGAATTTGACTTGTCATGTTGGACTCAGTTGATTTTAATCGGTTTGCATTATGCCCTTGTGCTATGTCATTCTTTCAAAGGTTGTGCTCTGCCTCCTTCTCTACTGTTTCATGCTCCTTTTCCCTGCCCCATCCGGGCCCACAATGTTGCCTCTACAATCTTCTGGAGGGACAACCAGAAAACAGCAGGCCTTTAGAGGGAAATACTGTGTAATATCCAACCCCTTAATCCTACCCAGCACTGGTCACACTGGAGACCTTGGGGATGCCCAAACTCTAGTCTGGGGGTCCCAGGAGGTCAACCTGCCTTAACTTGCCTAGGGATCTGATCCTCAAAAAGTTGTCACACCTCAACCTGCTCGGGGATACCCCAGTCCCAGGGGTCCCAGGAGATTGTCATGCCTTGACCTGCCCAGGGACCCAATTCTCAGGAGGCCATCATGCCTCAACCTGCCCAGGGATTCGATCTCTAGAAGGCTGTCATGCCTCAGCCTGCCTGGGGATCTCCACCCTGACCTGGGGATGCCTGGCTCTCAGGTTGCAACAGTATACTGGGTAGGATAAGCTTCAGAAAGCCTCACCCACAAGGAAGTCCACCCATGAAAATAGAAGGAAGCCTATTAGTTGTGGGACTGTGCCCAATCTCAACAATAACTCGGGAGCCCAATGAGAACCCCATTGCTTTTCTGGAAAGGTTAAAAGAGACCCTCCAAAAGTTTACTAATCTGGATTTAGACCCCGCTCCCTCTTTAAATGAGATGGTCCAGACAGGTACAAATACCTTTTATAACAGAGAACAGGAGAAGGAGGACAAGGCCCAGGAGAGGGAGAGAAGGAAAGAGACAAGGCATGCCCAGATGCTGGCCACCCTCCAGAGAAGCCCTATGGCAAATCCCGAGTCCTTGAAGGACAAGGCACTAGGCAAATGCCTAATCTGTAGACAGGTGGGGCACTGGGCCAAAGAGTGTCCAAACCCTGACAAGTCTAGAACAGTTTGCCACAAATGCCATCAACTCTGCCCTCAGGACCCAAGAGCCTCAAGGTCAAGCACCAAGCCTTTCCTCACAATGATTCAACAGGACTGAAGTGGCCTGCTCCAGCCAGCCCGCCTGTTACAGATAACCATCATGGGGCTGGAGCCAAGGGTGCAACTGGATGTAGCAGGTAGGTCTGAGAATTTCTTGGTTGACACAGGGGCTACCTACTCTGTCTTGATCTCCTACTCCGGAGCCTTCTCCTCCTAAACCTGTACCATTTTGGGTGCTACAGGAAAAGAAACTACTAAAAGATTCACCCAAGCATTTCTTTATTGATGGCATGGACAAATATTTTCCCACCAGTTTCTGGTTGTCCTTGAGTGTCCTACTCCCTTATTGGGAAGAGATATACTCACTAAGTTGGGGACCACCCTTTTGATGAGAAGTTTTTCAGCCTCTAGATCTCTATAGCTCCTGGTTACTACTAAAGAACGCATTATACCCTCTTCAATAGAGAGGGACCAAAATTGATGGGAGGGCAAAATTAACCCCCAATTACGGGACCAGGAGATTCCCGGATGAACCCACCAAGCTGAACCAGTCATCATTGTCCTCCAAGATCCAAGTCGGTTTCCTAACTAGAAACAATACCTCCTCAAAAGAGAGGCTCGGGAGGGACTACAGCCTTTCATAAATAAATTCCTTGTTTGTGGGCTATTGGTCCCCACCAGTTCTTCATGTAACACCCCAATCCTCTCAGTAAAGAAACAACATGGAACTTAGTGAATGGCTCAAGATATCTGGATCATAAATGAAGCGGCAGCCCCCCTCCATCCCTCAGTACCCAATCCCTATGTAATCTTGGGAGAAATCCCACCTAGTGCCAAGTGGTTTACAGTCTCGGATCTCAAAGATGCTTTTTTTTTTTTTTTTTCATACTACTGGCTAAAGAATCCCAATATCTTTTTGCCTTTGAGTGGGAGGCCCCAGGAGAAAAACACCAACATACGACTTGGACAGTATTACCTCATGGGTTCAGAGATAGCCCACACCTGTTTGGACAGGCCCTTAGCTAGGATCTCCTAGATCTGGACTTGGGACCTAATGGGAAAATATTATAATATGTAGATGACCTACTAATCTGTCCTCCAGATGAGAAAAGTGCCTAACAACATGCAATTCAGGTTCTAAACTTTTTGGCAGAAAGGGGATATAAAGTCTCCCGTGCTAAGGCACAAATGGTCAAGACAAAAGTCACTTACCTGGGGTTCAGAATACACACAGGTCCAGGAGGCTGTCTTCTGACTGGGTACAAGGAATCCTCAGTTGCTCTCCTCCATGACACGAAAACAATTGCAAGCTTTCCTGGGGCTAACTGGGTATTGTAGAATCTGGATATCCAACTATGGCCTAATTGACCAGCCCTTATATGAAAGCTTAAAGGGACGAGATGATTCAATCACACTGATGTGGGAAACTCCTCAAAAAAGGCAGAGGCTACACTAAAACAGGCCTTTACTCAGGTACCTATCTTGAGGTTGCAGACCCAGAAAAAGCATTCCAATTTTATGTCCATGAAAGAGAGGGAATAGCCTTGGGAGTGTTAATTCAAAGGTTGGGATCTGAGCCCCAGCCTGTAGCTTACTTATCCAAGAGACTCAATCCAACTGCCCGAGGCTGGACCCCCTGCCTTTGAAATCTTGCAGCTATTACAATCATGATAGAAGATGCTTTAAACCTCTCTTTTGGAGGCAAAATAACTATTTTTACCAGCCACAATGTAAAGCAGCTTCTAAATGGGAGAGGCCATTTTTGGATGTCTGATCAAAGAATCCTCAGATATCAAGTAATGCTGATGGAAAATCCAGGCCTCACTACATTCCCTTGTGAGGTTCTTAACCCAACCACCCTCCTGCCTACCCCTGAGGACTCTCTCTCCTTTCACTCTTGTCTAGAAACCTTGGACCACAGGACAAAACCGCAAGAGGAATTGTCAGAAGATCCTCTGACCAATCCTGAAGAAATCTGGTACACTGATGGAAGCAGCTTTGTCTTAGGTAGAAAAAGAAGGGCCAGGTATGCAGTAGTCTCCTGGTGGCTAAGCCTCTGCCACCAGGTACCTCAGCCCAATTAGCTGAGCTCATAGCCCTGACTCAAGCTTTAGAGCTGGGAAAAAGAAAAAGAATAGTTATTTACACTAACTGCAAGTATGTCTTTCTGGTGCTACATGCACATGTGGCTATTTGGAAAGAAAGGGACCACTTGACCACCCGAGGGTCCCAAAGCAAATATGGTGATCAAATTCTTAGGCTCTTGGAGGCAGTCCATCTGCCCACTGAGGTTTCAGTCTTCCACTGTAAAGGACACCATAAAGGGAGCACAGAAGTGGCACGAGGGAACCAAGCAGCTGATCAGGCAGCTAAGAGAACAACATTACAGACCCATGACCTAATAGGGGTTTCCACCTTAGTTACACAGACTAATTTGCAAGAAACTCCTTCACATACTGAAGGTGAGACTCTTAAAGCTAGGAGTGAGGGCTTTAAAGAAGATCATATAGGGTCGTTCCAAAAGGAGGGACTCCTTTTTCTGCTTGGGAACCTCCAATGGAAGTTGGTTAACTCCTTACATGCCACCACTCATTTAGGGGAAAAGGCCTCCAAAAATTACTAGAAAGGCCCTTCAGAGGAACAGGGCCTCCAAACAACTATAAGGCAAGTGGTCTCCTCTTGTCCCGCTTGCCAATTAAACAACCCCCAAGGAACTTGAAGACCCCAGTTGGCCCAGCTCATCCAACGACGTGGCACCTACCCAGGAGAGGACTGGAAGATGGACTTCACCCAGATGCCAGCTTCTCAAGTGTATAAATACCTATTAGTCATGATAGATACATTCACAGTATGGATTGAAAGCTTTCCCACCCAGACTGAGAAGGGTGAGGAAGTGGTAAAAAAAAAAAAAAGAAAAAAAATCTCCTCCATGAAATCATTCAAAGATTTGGTCTACCCAAGTCATTACAAAGTGACAATGGGACATCGTTTACTTCTAAGGTCACCCAAGGAGTCTCTAAGGCATTGGGCATTACATATTATCTCCATTGTGCCTGGAGGTCTCAATCTTCAGGCAAAGTAGAAAGAGCCAACCAATTCTTAAAATCAGTGATAAAAAAAATAATCCAGGAGACCTCCCTGGGATGGAAGGAAACTTTATCAATATCTCTCCTCTGCACCCATATTGCCCCTAAGGAACAAGTTGCTCTTAGTCCTTATGAGATGCTATATGGGAGACCTTTTATTTATGTTAATGACCTTTTCCTAGATCCAGAGGTTCAGACCATCCCATCTTATACCATGGCCATTGGACAATTCCAACAGGATATATGCTTTTGGGGTGTGAAACAGGACCCAAAAGATTCTAAGGAGTCATCACTATATGTTCCAGGAACTCAAGTCCTAATTAAAGTTTGGAAAGATGGGTCCCCAAAGGCTCAACTCCAGCCCACATGGAAGGGCCCCTACCCTGCAATAATTTTTACACACACAACACTCAAGGTACCAGGACATGACTCCTGAATTCACTACTCACAAGTCAAGCTGTGGAATAAAGCAGAAGAGGAGTAATAAGTATTGAGTAATACACCTGTGAGCCCCTGGGAGATCTCAGATACCTATTCAGAACTACAAATGAGTGCCATTCTAATGAACATCCCCAAAATCTGGATTCTGGAGACAAGATTTCTGAGGATAGCTGTAAAGAGCCAACATAGCTTGGTAGAGCTCCAAAACAGATACTCCAAAACAGGCAAGAGATAAATCTGATCCCTGAACAAGGAGGGACTTGAGCCATCCTGACGATGGGAATTTAGAATTGGCTAACTCACCTAGAGCCAGACATCCTGGAAAGTGAAGTCAAGTGGGCCTTAGAAAACATCACTATGAACAAAGCTAGTGGAGGTGATGGAATTCCAATAGAGCTATTTAAAATCCTGAAAGATGATGCTGTGAAAGTGCTGCACTCAATATGCCAGCACATTTGGAAAGTTCAGCAGTGGCCACAAGACTGGAAAAGGTCAGTTTTCATTCCAATCCCAAAGAAAGGCAATGCCAAATAATGCTCAAACTACTACACAATTGCACTTGTCTCACATGCTAGTAAAGTAATGCTCAAAATTCTCCAAGCCAAACTTCAGCAATACGTGAACCGTGAACTTCCAGATGTTCAAGCTGGTTTTAGAAAAGGCAGAGGAACCAGATATCAAATTGTCAACATCCGCTGGATCATGGAAAAAGCAAGAGAGTTCCAGAAAAACATTTATTTCTGCTTTATTGACTATGCCAAAGCCTTTGCCTATGTGGATCACAAGAAACTGTGGAAAATTCTGAAAGAGATGGGAATACCAGACCACCTGACCTGCCTCTTGAGAAACCTATATGCAGGTCAGGAAACAACAGTTAGAACTGGATATGGAACAACAGACTGGTTCCAAATAGGAAAAGGAGTACGTCAAGGCTTTATATTGTCACCCTGCTTATTTAACTCATATGCAGAGTACATCATGAGAAATGCTGGGCTGGAAGAAGCACAAGCTGGAATCAAGATTGCCCAGAGAAATATCAGCAACCTCAGATATGCAGATGACACCACCCTTATGGCAGAAAGTGAAGAGGAACTAAAAAGCCTCTTGATGAAAGTGAAAGAGGAGAGTGAAAAAGTTGGCTTAAAACTCAACATTCAGAAAACAAAGATCATGGCATCCGGTCCCATCACTTCATGGGAAATAGACGGGGAAACAGTGGAAACAGGGACACAGTTAGTAGAAACAGTTTATATTTTGGGGCTCCAAAATCATCGCAGATGGTGACTGCAGCCATGAAATTAAAAGATGCTTACTCCTTGGAAGAAAAGTTATGACCAACCTAGATAGTATATTCAAAAGCAAACACAATTCATGTTGAGGTGTGGCAAAACCAATAAAATATTTTAAAGTAAATAATAATAATTAATCTTTTTTAAAAAAAAGAAAGAAAAGCAGAGACGTTACTTTGCCAACAAAGGTCCGTCTAGACAAGGCTAGGGTTTTTCCAGTGGTCATGTATGTATGTGAGAGTTGGACTGTGAAGAAAGCTGAGTGCTGAATAATTGCTGCTTTTGAACTGTGGTGTTGGAGAAGACTCTTGAGAGTCCCTTGGACTGCAAGGAGATCCAAATAGTCCATTCTGAAGGAGATCAGCCCTGGGATTTCTTTGGAGGGAGTGATACTGAAGCTGAAACTCCAGTACTTTGGCCACCTCATGTGAAGAGTTGACTCATTGGAAAAGACTCTGATGCTGGGAGAGATTTGGGGCAGAAGGAGAAGGGACGACAGAGGATGAGACGGCTGGATGTCATCACTGACTCGATGGACGTGAATCTGAGTGAACTCTGGGAGTTGGTGATGGACAGGGAGGCCTGGCGTGCTGCAATTCATGGGGTCGCAAAGAGTCGGACATGACTGAGCAACTGAACTGAACTGAATGCCCCTACTAGTCCTTTTTACCCCATACTGATGCTGCTTATGATTGTTCCATGCATGATCAATTGTCTAACCTGTTTGTCTCTGCTCAGGTCAACAAGCTACAACGTGGTGGTGCTAGTTCAACAAAGGTACAAAACTACAGCTGACCATGGAAAATATCACTCACCCTCAGATGGACACAACTATGAGGACTCTGAGGCCTGAGACTAGCAAGTGGGGGAGGCCCAGTGCCCCTCACCATCCCAGTTCAGCAGAAAGTAGCCAGAAAGACCTCAGCATCTCTATTACCAAAGAATTGGGCCTCCCATCTCTTGAGGGGGGAATGTTAGGTAGTTAGAATAGGGAAAAGGAGTCCAAAATGGCGGTGGCTGAAAGACAGGGAAAGGAAAAACCCATGAAAATAGAACAAAAGAAGGTCAAAGGAAGGTCTGAGGACCAGAGAGAAGACCTCAGGAAGAACAAAGAGCACTCCTAGCTAAGCTCAATTTGCATAGGGCAGGCCCAGGGGGGAGGAAAAAAACATATAAAAGGAGGAGCCAAAGCACGTTCTTTCTCTCCCTCTCTCCCCCTCATGTATTCTTTCTCTCTCTCACTCATTCTCTCTCTCTCCCCCCGCAGCCTCCGCTCTTTCTCTCTCTCTCTCCCACATGCGTGTGCTCTTTCTCTTTCTCTCTCTTTCTTTCTCTCTCTCCCTCCCCCGCGTGCTGGCATGCTCTTCCACTCTCTTCTCTTCGTGTCTTTGGATTGGCATGCCCTCACACTTCGAGGATGGATTCTCCTGCTCTCTTCTAAATAAAATAGAGCTGTAACATTGATTTGCCTAAGAACTATAACACAGTTTGTCCAAGACCCGAGAGCTGTGCTGCGCCAAGGGCTTTAATGTCCCTCGCTCCAAATCTTTGTTGTGATGAGACAGAACTGAGGAGCATAACTCATGTGACACTATTAAAAGTTAATATCAAATAAAATTTTGTCTTTGCAAATTCCTTTAATCATTTTAAGATTCATCACTACATAAAGTAGATCAATTTTTCTATGGGTTAAATATTTTCCAAATATAAGGCAATTGTTTTAAAGGAACAATATCTATTTTTCCCTATGGATTCAAACTGCTGAAAATAAAAAAAGGTTGTAGATTTATGAAGAGGAAGGCATGACACAATCTATTCCAGTATTTTGCCTAAAGAATCCCATGGACTGAGGACCCTGCTATACTACAGTCCATGGGTTACAGAGTCCAACATAACTGAAGTGACTTAGCATGCAAGTACAGATTTGTGAAACTATCCCAGAAATACTATTTTTGTAATTTTCTGGACATACTACTCATGTCAGCTAACATTTCTGAAGTATCAATATTTACTATATACTAAGCATTATTTTAAACCACATAACCATTGCAATTCTATAAAGTAGAACATTTTATATAAATAGTCCTCATTTTATATATATGGAAATCTGAAATACAAAGTGATATAAAGCCCTGACTATTTTTATATGATAAGTACTTGTCAGTATTGAACCTTGGCAAACTTGCTCAAGGTCTGTGCTCTTAGATGACATCTTTTAATGTCACTTTTCTGCATTAAGAGAATAAACTATATTTCATTAATAAAATTTTATTTTCTTGCATTTCTTTAATAATATTTCATTAATATCAAATTAATATAAATGCAGCTTAAAAGGCATATTGATGAAGAACAATATGGTATTCTTATTGTAAAAAATGCACTGGATACTGCCTCAAAGGAGCCCTCAAGATGATTTCACTATTAGAGGCATAAAACTTATACATTGGTATGTTGCTTTATAAAAATTGTATTTGCCATCATTATGAATGGTGGTGATTCCATTGGAGAGTTTAAAATTACTCCAAATGCATTTATGAAGAAAAAAAAAAAAAGTAACTAGAGGTAGCTTCTTATTTCAGTGGAAGATTGATTTGTATAATCAGAAAAAGGATACAATATGTAGTCATGTCATAGGTACAGGCTTCAGGCCTGGCTTAGAAATGTTATTTTTATAAGTTATTAAATTGCTCCTATACTGGTATTTCCATTATCTTCATAAAATGTTGCCTTAAGAAATTATTTGTTGTATCTTTCATTTGGTAAAGTGAAAATGTGTAGACAAAAATATAAGAAATTAATATTTCAAAAATTTTGTTGGAACGTAAGACTTAAAACATAGCATCTGCTTCAATTTTGTTAATAATCCAGTTGGTTATTTTTATTCCTGATAAATTCAGTTGCTAGTAAATTACACATGGGAGCAACAGAATATGATAATATTCAGTTACCTTTCTATTAACATTCTAAGTGTCCTTACAGGGGTAATAAATACTTATTCTTGTCACACAACCTGACAGCACAGATTTTTTTTTTTTTCAATTTCTAGTTTCAAAGAGTTTGTGATTATTTCCATGTATAGTACTGTTAGAAGTCCATCCACTTAACAAATCTTTGAAATACTTTTACATTTTACTTTGTTAAACATGGATCCAACCTATGAACCATAAAGACATGCATGCCGCTATTATTTCCAAGTAGAAACAGAATTTTAAAATTTGCATAGACTTTTTAAACAACCCCTTTGTGGCTCAGCTGGTAAAGACTCTGCCTGCAATGTGGGAGATCTTGGTTCAATCCTTGGGTTGGAAAGATCCCTTGGAGAAGGGAAAGGCTACCCTCTCCAGAATTCTGGCCTGGAGAATTCCATGGACTGTATAGTCCACGAGATCACAAAGAATATGATACAATAGAATGATTTTCACTCTCTTTGAAACAACTAATCCAGTCACATCATTTTATTGAAGATGACTTTTGTGCAACCTGAGTACAAGAATGTCAAAAAAAGGGTCAGTGTCACTGGCATATGTGCCCTGAGCTTGCTTGCTCTGCCTGGGAATGCCACTTGCTCTATGAGAGTGATATTGCACTCGGATAAAACAGTTATAATCGTTAACCTTGCTAATGATAAACACAGTAATTTTATATATATATATATATATATACACATATATGTACACACACACACATATATAGTCTAGTTACGTTTATAAGCATATTTGTTTATACTTTCTGTTCATTTCTTAAGATGAAGTAGGTAGACCAAATGTCATCTTAGAATCTTTTTCTACTCCATAATTCTAAGTACAATATATGTATGTTTTTTTTTCCTTAATAATAGGCAGGTTGCCTATTTAGTTATATTTAGAATGTTTAAGCATGTGTATATCCATATTCTGTAACCTCTATCTCAAATATCATCATATTTCTATAAACAATTACATGAAGTTTTCATTAACACAAGTTAGACTTTACTGTTTAAAGTACTCGTTTCACTTTAAACAATCAATTAATATTGTATTTCCCAATTTCTTCATCTATAAACTTTTGAAATGCAGATTATGTTGCAAGATTGTTGACATTATTACCTACATTAATGCCTTAATTCATCAGGTACTTACTATTTCATTCTAGGTGATGAATACATTGCTGGATATTGGGAATACAGTAATGAGCTAGAAAGACAATATCAGAAGCATAAGCAATGTAAAATATAAAAACAATTACAAATTGCTAAGATATATATTACCATTATCAAGCAAACATTCTAGAAATAGCAAAATTACTCATATAGATAATTGTTTGTTGCTCAGATGGTAAAAGTCTGCCTGCAATGCAAGAGATCCAGGTTTGATCCCTGGGTCAGAAAGATCCCCTGGAGAAGGGAATGGCTACTCATTCCAATATTCCTGCCTGGAGAATTCCATGGATAAAGTGGCCTGGTGGACTAGAGCCAATGATGTCCCAAAGAGTTGGACACAAATGATAGACTCTTATTTTCACTTTCAGGACTTTGAAAACAGATTTTATTGCCTACAATACTATACATTCTCTAGCGGGGACTGCTGCTGCTAAGTCACTTCAGTCGTATCCGACTCTGTGTGACCCCATAGACGGCAGCCCACAATTTCCCCCGTCCCTGGGACTCTCCAGGCAAGAACACTGGAGTGGGTTGCCATTTCGTTCTCCATCTAGAAGAGACAATTCTTATAAACACATTCTTTGTCACCTGAAGTAGCCTACATGTTTCTGTTTTTAGTTTATAGACTGTAACTCCAGGCAAAATGTTAAACAGACTTTGTTTCTTACAACGGGTTACTTGTTCTTTGCACTTTATAGTAAGACATTATAAGAAGAAGATCAGCAGATGCAGAACTGAACTGCGTATAAGCTGAAATAAAAGAAATATTAAAGGTATTAAGAATCCACAATTTTGTGACAACTGTTTCAGTACCTACAAAGTAAGAAATATAACTGATGAAGTCTTTGAGACAAGAGCCTATTAAGATTTAGTCAAAATCAATCTATGGGTAATTAGCTGGAGATCACATACTGTTGTTCTCCATGGCTTAATGTAGTTCACCAGTAAAGGAGTGCCAAGGATACAGTAAGTGAGAAAATAGAGTCGGGTGGAAAGTTAAATGTAAGACATAACAGTGGGTGTGGTTATAGGCCAAAAGAATTAACTAGAAGCAAACACATTCAGTTCAGTTCAGTTCAGTCACTCAGTCATGTCCAACTCGTTGTGATCCCATGGAGTGCAGCACACCAGGCTTACCTGTTCATCACCAACTCCTGGAGTTTATTCAACTCATATCCATTGAGTTGGTGATGCCATCCAAACATCTCATCTTCTGTTGTCCCCTTCTCCTCCCACCTTCAATCTTTCCCAGTATCAGGGTCTTTTCCAATGAGTCAGTTCTTCGCATCAGGTGGCCGAAGCATTGGAGTTTCAGCTTCAGGATCAGTCCTTCCAATGAATATTCAGGACTGGTTTTCTTTAAGTTGAAGTGGTTGGATCTCTTGGATGACTACTAAATATTTTAGAGGATTCTACATCCAAAGAAACCATGAATTGAAACTAAAGTATTTTTGAATGCACCAACTTTAATATCCTAAAGCATTAAACTGGTATAATAGGAAATATAATACAAAAGCTTTACGGTATTATGGGAAGTTAATTCCAATACCTATTTCAAAAGTTTCCATGGTGAATTGTTGGAGATTGTGTTTTTGCAAGGTCTGGGACTTAGTAAAATGGGCATGTTTGAAGGAAAACAGCCTTAGAAGGTAGAGATAGTATATCTTTCAAAAGAATTAGTGATTTACCTTCCAAAAGATAGTCCCACATAGGAAAGATAAAGCCTTTTTGCTTCCCTCCCAGAGAGGTGTTTACATTCTAGGGTAAGTAAGTGCTCTCTTTCAAAGTGATAGTGGGTGATGTGCTGACAGCTCCATAAAAGCTAAGTATCTCTTAAAAACTGGTTTCCCTGTCCTCTGTTGAACACCATCTGTGCAGGTCACATCTGACACACATTGTATTGCCTATTAGATTTGGGCCATGAAAAACCAATGAAAACTGCTGCTGTGACTGCAGTTTTTGACTGGCTGGTCCAAGAGTCCTATGACATTCTGTCAGAATACTGTGTCAGACTGACCTGTTACCAGGAAAGTGGGGTAAAATCTTGGGGCCTTCACATTTTCTAACATAACAAGAGTAATGGTGCAAGAGATTTTTCCTGAAGGGAAGACTAAAGTTTTAATCAATGACTCTTCTTCATAGCTATTCCATAGGGGTCTTCATATTATCTGACCAGTGGAATAGCATAACTGCCATGAAATACATAATTACTTATTTCTTCTCTTCTTTTTTTGAATAGAAACTTTACTGCAGTTATTTTAGCAGTGCTTCATTAGTTTATCTTGAGTGTACAGAGGATATATTGTTCAGTATCTATGTTCTTGTACCATATATATCTGGAATATGTATCCCTAACGGATAGTAGACTTGGAGCTGGATGTAGTTACTAGATGGTTGTAAAAGGTTGTCTTCCTTGCATGAGGATTTGAGGACATTCTATATGCTGAAAGAAATCATCAAATAGATAAAGAGATGAGGATTCCACATTATAGTTGGTATTATTAACTCTTCATTAAAAATTATTTTCTTCTATGGTAAAATCCTAGCCTATAATAATACTTATCTTCACTTATAATTAAATGGGAAACTTGACTGTACTTTAGCAGTAAATGCGCACCAATATTTGATGTGCCAATTTTTGAGCCAAGATTTTTGAGATACATGTGTGCCCCTATCACCACTGCAAACACGATCTCTCCCACAAAACAGAAGAAGATTACCATGTATTTCTAAGAGATTATGGAGCCATAATGTTAAATGAGCTCAAATATTTGATTCACAGCATAAAATGTCTCCTGTCATCTAGGAATTCCTGGATGTTTGGACTATTACATGAACATAAAATAACACTATATTATATCAAGTTTCCACCTGTTTTTAGTTTGTTTGTCATAGTGCCTGGGGTTAACCTAACTATAAAATGTTGCACCCTAATGAGATAACAGACCAATGTAATATGTCTTCAGTTTTAAACTATTTTTCTGTAAGGTCCCTTTATCAACTCTGTATATAAAGGGATTTTATAGAACAGATCATCTTTTTGAGTCTCAGAAGGATTATTAACAGCATAATTAATTGATTTTATTTTACCAGAAACCATATTGGGAGAGATAGAACTGTATCTTATACTTCCAAACCTATTTTACTACAATAATATTAATTTACTGTTTAATAACACCCTAAATAATTAATAATTTTGCCTTTGTATAAAATAGATCAATTTTAAAATTTTGTTTTGGTTCTTAAAATGAGGATTGCAATTTTGTTTATCTTGAGAAAATATAGGCTTATCTGCCCAGAACCAGTCTCTTAGAAGAAGTGTACGTATTCAAGAAATAAAAATGTGAAATGTTGAAAGAGAAAGAAATGATTCACTTACCAGGGCAGATCAGCTTTTTCAACTCAAATGATCAGTCCCACAAACACAATTGGTTTATAAGCAATATTAACTCTAGAAAATGATGATGAAACAATGTAATCTTCTGATACTTCCTTCTCTCTTGGCAAAGTACAAGTATATGAGAATCTTCTAAGAGTTAAAATCACTTACTTTCTATGTCATTGCTTTTCCTGTTAAAATGTTTGCCCAAATGGTCTTTAGTATTTCCTTCACATTGACTAAAAACTCTAAAATATAAGGTGTAAGCACCCACATATTGGTGTAAGGACCCTCATATCAGTGTAAACATAGTTCTTCCATACTTTATATTTAATATAACGTTGTCAAAGCTCTTTATTCACAGTATAATTTCAAGGAAGCTTTATCAATATTTTCCCTGTGATTATTATAATACATTGAAAGGCCAAAATCTTTTCTTTTTTGTAAAGTCACATATGGTTATGAAAGAAAGAAATAAGTATACAGTTTTTTTAGAAAAGGTTAGGCAATTGAAAGTTTAGAGAACACATATCCAAAGTTTTGACCATCACTAACCTCAAATAAGGTGTCAAAGCTTTGAAAGACTAACATTAACCACTCATACTTCCAAATAAAAAAGCATCAAGTCCATGGGTAGAGAGAACAGGAAATTTCTTTCATCTAAGAAGTCATATATCAATGTCTTCAGGTCAGAAAGAAGCAATTGTGAAACATTTCTTATAGTCTGAAGTTTTCCTTTAATCCATTCCAGTCACTTCTATGTTAGAAAAATGAGTGACTTGTAGTCAGACTCCATCAAATGCAACAGAAATAATTTCTTACTGCTAGCAATGAAGTTCAAGTGGACGAACACCATGAATATGGATCAAATGAGAAGGATATTATGGAAAAGGGAAGTGATCATTTTATATAAAAGTAGAGCTAATATTTTCCTTATCTTAACTTAGAACATATTAACAGTCTCCTATTTAATGAATTGGAAAGAAGATTAAGTATTAAAGTAAACTCTGATTCAATAATTTAGGGAACTGCAAATGTTAGGCTAAATGGTTCATTTCATTCTCCATGATTTGGAAATCTATACTTGTCAAGGATACAAACATTGTGATTTCTTTGCTCCAGAAAAGTCATTGTTGATAGAAGTATCTAACTAGCCAGTATCAATTATTTAGTTTCGACTGTCAACACAGAGTAGGCTTATGGAGATTTAGAGTAGAAGAAAACTTATTTACTGATACTAAGTTTTGAAAAAGGTTTTGTTTTGTTTTGTTTTGTTTTTTGGTTGTTGTTGGGCCACTGATCTGTGCTTCTTTTTTTGTTTAATATAAATTTATTTATTTTAATTGGAGGCTAATTTCTTTACAATATTGTATTGGTTTTGCCAGACAGCAACATGAATCTGCCGCAGGTGTACACATGTTCCCCATCTTGAATCCCCCTCCCACCTCTCTCCCCATACCATCCCTCTGGGTCATCCCAGTACACCAGCCCCAAACATCCTGCATCATGCATCGAACCTGGACTGGTGATTCATTTCACATATGATATTATACATGTTTCAATGCAATTCTCCCAAATCATCAAACCCTCGCTCTCTCCCATAGAGTCCAAAAGACTGTTCTATACATCTGTGTTTCTTATGCTGTCTCACATACAGGGTTATTGTTACTATCTTTCTAAATTCCATATATATATTTTAGTATACTGTGTTGGTGTTTTTCTTTATGGCTTACTTCACTCTGTATAATAGGCTCCAGTTTCATCCACCTCATTAAAACTGATTCAAATGTACTTTTTAATGGCTAAGTAATACTCCATTGTGTATATGTACCACTGCTTTCTTATCCATTCATCTGCTAATGGACATCTAGGTTACTTCCATGCCCTGGCTATTATAAACATTGCTGCGATGAATATTGGGGTACACGTGTCTCTTTCAATTCTGGTTTCCTCGGTGTGTATGCCCAGAAGTGGGATTGCTGGGTCATATGGCAGTTTTATTTCCAGTTTTTTAAGGAATCTCCACACTGTTCTCCATAGTGGCTGTACTAGTTTGCATTCCCACCAACAGTGTAAGAGGGCTGCCTTTTCTCCACACCCTCTCCAGCATTTATTGCTTGTAGACTTTTGGATAGAAGCCATTCTGAATGGCATGAAATGGTACCTCATTGTGGTTTTGATTTGCATTTCTCTAATAATGAGTCCAACTCTTTGCGACCCCACAGACTGTAGCCTACCAGGCTCCTCTGTCCATGGGATTCTCCAGGCAAGAGTACTGGAGTGGATTGCCATTCCCTTCTCCAGGGGATCTTCCCGACCCAGGGATCGAAACTGGATCTCCTGAATTCCAGGAAGATGCTTTAACCTCTGAGCCATCAGGGAAAAAGTGATAATGAGTGATGTTGTGCATCTTTTCATGTGTTTGTTAGCCATCTGTATGTCTTCTTTGGAGAAATTTCTGTTTAGTTCTTTGGCGCATTTTTTGATTGGGTCATTTCTTTCTCTGGACTTGAGCTGAAGGAGTTGCCTGTATATTTTTGAGATTAATCCTTTGTCAGTTGCTTCCTTTGCTATTATTTTCTCTCATTCTGAAGGCCATCTTTTCACCTTGCTTATAGTTTCCTTTGTTGTGCAGAAGCTTTTAATTTTAATTAAGTCCAATTTGTTTATTTTTGCTTTTATTTCCAGTATTCTGGGAGGTGGGTCATAGAGGATCCTGCTGTGATTTTTTTTTTATTTTAATTTTTTATTTTTTTTAAATTTTAAAATCTTTAATTCTTACATGCGTTCCCAAACATGAACCCCCCTCCCACCTCCCTCCCCACAACATCTCTCTGGGTCATCCCCATGCACCAGCCCCAAGCAAGCTGCACCCTATGTCAGACATGGACTGGCGATTCAATTCTTACATGACAGTATACATGTTATAATTCCCATTCTCCCAAATCATCCCACCCTCTCCCTCTCCCTCTGAGTCCAAAAGTCTGGTATACACATCTGTGTCTTTTTTCCTGTCTTGCATACAGGGTCGTCATTGCCATCTTCCTAAATTCCATATATATGTGTTAGTATACTGTATTGGTGTTTTTCTTTCTGGCTTACTTCACTCTGTATAATTGGCTCCAGTTTCACCCATCTCATCAGAACTGATTCAAATGAATTCTTTTTAATGGCTGAGTAATACTCCATTGTGTATATGTACCACAGCTTTCTTATCCATTCATCTGCTGATGGACATCTAGGTTGTTTCCATGTCCTGGCTATTGTAAACAGTGCTGCGATGAACATTGGGGTACATGTGTCTCTTTCAATTCTGGTTTCCTCAGTGTGTATGCCCAGAAGTGGGATTGCTGGGTCATAAGGTAGTTCTATTTGCAATCTTTTAAGGAATCTCCACACTGTTATCCATAGTGGCTGTACTAGTTTGCATTCCCACCAACAGTGTAGGAGGGTTCCCTTTTCTCCACACCCTCTCCAGCATTTATTGCTTGCAGATTTTTGGATCGCAGCCATTCTGACTGGTGTGAAGTGGTACCTCATTGTGGTTTTGATTTGCATTTCTCTAATAATGAGTGATGTTGAGCATCTTTTCATGTGTTTGTTAGCCATCCGTATGTCTTCTTTGGAGAAATGTCTACTTAGTTCTTTGGCCCATTTTTTGATTTATGTCAGAGAGTGTTTTGCCTAGGTTCTCCTCTAGGAGTTTTATAGTTTCTGGTCTTACATTTAGATCTTTAAACCATGTTGAGTTTATTTTTGTGTATGGTGTTAGAAAGTGTTCTAGTTTCATTCTTTTACAAATAGTTGACCAGCACCACTTGTTAACGAGATTGTCTTTTCTCCATTGTATATTCTTGCCCTCTTTGTCAAAGATAAGGTGTCCATAGATGCATGCGTTTATCTCTGGGCTTTCTATTTTGTTCCATTGATCTATATGTCTGTATTTGTGCCAGTACCACACGTCTTGATGACTGTGGCTTTCTAGTAGAGCCTGAAGTCAGACAGGTTGATTCCTCCACTTTCATTCTTTATTCTCAAGATTGCTTTGGCTATTCGAGGTTTTTTGTATTTCCATACAAATCTTGAAACTATTTGTTCTAGTTCTGTGAAAAATGTGGCTGGTAGCTTGATAGGGATTGCATTGAATCTATAGATTGCTTGGGTAGTTTGCTCATTTTCACTTTATTGATTCTTCTGATCCAAGAACAGGGTATATTTCTCCATCTATTAGCGTCCTCTTTGATTCCTTTCACCAGTGTTTTATGGTTTTCTGTATAGAGAGGTCTTTTGTTTCTTTAGGTAGATATATTCCTAAGTATTTTAGTCTTTTCATTGCAATGGTGAATGGAATCATTTCCTTAATTTCTCTTCTTTTTTCTCATTATTACTGTATAGGAATGCAAGGGATTTCTGTGTGTTGATTTTACACCGTGCAACTTTATTATATTCATTGATTCAGTTCAGTACAGTCACTCAGTCATGTCCGACTCTTTGCGACTCCATGAATTGCAGCACGCCAGGCATCCATGTCCATCACTAACTCCCAGAGTTCACTCAAACTCACGTCCTTCGAGTTGGTGATGCCATCCAGCCATCTCATCCTCTCTTGTGCCCTTCTCCTCCTGCCCCCAATCCATCCCAGCATCAGTATTTTCCAATGAGTCAACTCTTCACATGAGGTGGCCAAGGTACTGGAGTTTCAGCTTTAGGATCATTTCTTCCAAAGAACACCCAGGACTGATCTCCTTCAGAATGGATTGGTTGGATCTCCATGCAGTCCAAGGGACTCTCAAAAGTCTTTTCCAACACCACAGTTCAAAAGAATCAATTATTCTGTGCTCAGCTTTCTTCATAGTCCAACTCTCACATCCATATGTGACCACTGGAAAAATCATAGCCTTGACTAGATGGGCCTTCGTTGGGAAAGCAATGTCTCTGCTTTTCAATATGCTATCTAGGTTGGTCATAACTTTCCTTCCAAGAAATAAACGTCTTTTAATATCATGGCTGTAATCACCATCTACAGTGATTTTGGAGCCCCAAAAAATAAAGTCTGACACTGTTTCCATTGTTTCCCCATCTATTTCCCATGAAGTGATGGGACCAGATGCCATGATCTTAGTTTTCTGAATGTTGAGTTTTAAGCCAACATTTTCACTCTCCACTTTCACTTTCATCAAGAGGCTTTTTAATTCCTCTTCACTGTCTGCCATAAGGGTGGTGTCATCTGCATATCTGAGGTTATTGATATTTCTCCCGGCAATCTTAATTCCAGCTTGTGCTTCTTCCAGCCCAGTGTTTCTCATGATGTACTCTGTATAGAAGTTAAATAAGCAGGGTGACAATATACAGCCTTGACGTACTCCTTTTCCTATTTGGAACCAGTCTGTTGTTCCACGTCCAGTTCGAACTGTTGCTTCCTTACCTGCATATAGTTTCTCAAGAGGCAGGTCAGGTGGTCTGGTATTCCCATCTCTTTCAGAATTTTCCACAGTTTCTTGTGATCCACACAGTCCAAGGCTTTGGCATAGTCAATAAAGCAGAAATAGATTTTTTTTTTTTTCTGGAACTCTCTTGGTTTTTGATGATCCAGAGGATTTTGACAATTTGATATCTGGTTCCTCTGCCTTTTCTAAAACCAGCTTGAACATCAGGAAGTTCACGGTTCATGTGTTACTGAAGCCTGGCTTGGATAATTTTGAGCATTACTTTACTAGTGTGTGAGATGAGTGCAGTTGTGCGGTAGTTTGAGCATTCATTGATTAGCTCTAGTAATTTTCTGGTGGAGTCTTTAGTGTTTTCTATGTAGAGGATCATGTCGTCTGCAAACAGTGAGAGTTTTACTTCTTTTCCAGTTTGGATTCTTTTTATTTCTATTTCTGCCCTGATTGCTGTGGCCAAAACTTCCAAAACTATGTTGAATAGTAGTGGTGAAAATAGGCACCCTTGTCTTGCTCCCGACTTTAGGGGAAATGCTTCAATTTTTCACCATTGAGGATAATGTTTGCTGTGGGTTTGTCATATATAGCTTTTATTATGTTGAGGTATGTTCCTTCTATGCCTACTTTCTGGAGAGTTTTTATCATTAATGGATGTTGAATTTTGTTAAAGGCTTTCTCTGCATCTATTGAGATAAGCATATGGCTTTTATTTTTCAATTTGTTAATGTGGTGTATTACATTGACTGATTTGCAGATATTGAAGAATCCTTGTATCCTTGGGATAAAGCCCGCTTTGTCATGGTGCATGATCTTTTTAATGTGTTGTTGGATTCTGATTGCTAGAATTTTGTTAAGGATTTTTGCATCTATGTTCGTCAGTGATATTGGCCTGTAGTTTTCTTTTTTTTTTTTTTTTTTTTTTGTGGCCATCTTTGTCAGGTTTTGGTATTAGGGTGATGGTGGCCTCATAGAATGAGTTTGGAAGTTTACCTTCCTCTGCAATTTTCTGGAAGAGTTTGAGTAGGATAGGTGTTAGCTCTTCTCTAAAGTTTTGGTAGAATTCAGCTGTGAAGCTGTCTGGGCCTGGGCTTTTGTTTGCTGGAAGATTTCTGATTACAGTTTCAATTTCCGTGCTTGTGATGGGTGTGTTAAGATTTTCTATTTCTTTTTTGTTCAGGTTTGGAAAATTTTACTTTTCTAAGAATTTGTCCATTTCTTCCAAGTTGTCCATTTTATTGGCATATAATTGCTGATAGTAGTCTTTTATGATCCTTTGTATTTCTGTGTTGTCTGTTGTGATCTCTCCATTTTCATTTCTAATTTTATTGGTTTGATTTTTCTCCTGTGTTTTCTGGATGGGTCTGGCTAATGGTTTGTCAATTTTATTTATCCTTTCAAAGAACCAGCTTTTGGCTTTGTTGATTTTTGCTATGGTCTCTTTTGTTTCTTTTGCATTTATTTCTGCCCTAATTTTTTAAGATTTCTTTCCTTCTACTAACCCTGGGGTTCTTCATTTCTTCTTTTTCTAGTTGCTGTACATGTAGAGTTGGGCTATTTATTTTAATTTTTTCTTGTTTCTTGAGGTATACCTGTATTTCTATGAACCTTCCCCTTAGCACTGCTTTTGTAGTGTCCCACAGGTTTTGGGTTGTTATGTTTTCATTTTCATTCTTTTCTATCCACATTTTGATTATTTTTTTTTTATTATTTTTTCTGTGATTTGTTATTCAGCAGCATGTTGTTCAGCCTGCATATCCTGGAATTTTTAAGTTTTTCTCCTGTAATTGACATCTAATCTTATTGCATTGTGGTCAGAAAAGAAGTTGGAATGATTTCAATTATTTTGAATTTAACCAGGCTAGATTAATGGTCCAGGATGTGATGTATCTGGAGAAGGTTCCTACTGCACTGGAGAAAAAGGTGAAATTCATTGTTTTGGGGTGAAATCTCCTACAGATATCAATTAGGTCTAACTGATCTATTGTATCCTTTAAAGTTTGTGTTTCCTTGTTAATTTTCTGTTCAGTTGATCTATGCATAGGTGTGAGTGGTGTATTCAAGTCTCCCAGTATTATTTTGTTATTGTTAATTTCCTCTTTCATACTTGTTAGCATTTTTCTTACATATTGCAATGCTTCTAAGTTGGGTACATATATATGTATAATTTTTACATCTTCGTGGATTGATCATTTGATCATTATGTAGTGTCCTTCTTTGTCTCTTTTCACAGCCTTTGTTTTAAAGTCTATTTTATCTGATATGAGTATTGCTACTCCTGCTTTCTTTTGGTCTCTATTTATATGGAATATGTCCCTTGTTTTGAGGTGGATCTCTTGTAAACAGCATATATAGTTTTTTGTTTTTTTTTTTTTTTTTTTTTGTATCTGTTCAGCCAGTCTTTGTCTTTTGGTTGGGGCATTCAAACCATTTACGTTTAAGGGAATTATTGAAAAGTATGATCCCATTGCCATTTACTTTATTGGTTTGGGTTCTAGTTTATACACCCTTTTTTGTGTTTCCTGTCTAGAGAAGATCCTTTATCATTTGTTGGAGAGCTGGTTTGGTGGTGCTGAATTCTCTCAGCTTTTGATTTTTCCTTCATATTTGAATGATATCCTTGCTGGGTACAGTAATCTGGGCTGTAGGTTATTTTCTTTCATCACTTTAAGTATGTTTTGCCATTCCCTTCTGGTCTGAAGAGTTTCTATTGAAAGATCACCTGTTATCCTTATGGGAATCCCCTTGTGTGTTATTTGTTGTTTTTCCCTTGCTGCTTTTAATATTTGTTATTTGTGTTTGATCTTTGTTAATTTGATTAATATATGTCTTGGGGTGTTTTGCCTTGGGTTTTTCCTGTTTGGGACTCTCTGGATTTCTTGGACTTGGGTGATTATTTCCTTGCCCATTTTAGGGAAGTTTTCAACTATTATCTCCTCAAGTATTTTCTCATGGTCTTTCTTTTTGTCCTCTTCTTCTGGGACTCCTATAATTCGAATGTTGGAGTGTTTCATATTGTCCTGGAGGTATCTGAGATTGTCCTCATTTCTTTTAATTCGTTTTTCTTTTTTCCTCTTTGACTCATTTATTTCTACCATTCTAACTTCTATTTCACTATCTAATCCTATCTTCTGCCTCTGTTATTCTACTGTTGGTTCCCTTTAGAGTGTTTTTGATATCATTTACTGAATTTTTCATTTTATATTGACTTCTTTTTATTTCTTCTAGGTCCTTGTTAAACCTTTCTTGCATATTCTCAATCCTTGTCTCCAGGCTGTTTATCTGTGGTTCCATTTTGTTTTGAATATTTTGGATCATTTTCACTATCATTATTCAGAATTCTTTATCAGGTAGATTCCCTATCTTTTCCTCTTTTGTTTGGTTTGTTGGGAATTTATCCTATTCTTTTACCTGCTGGGTATTCCTCTGTCTCTTCATCTTGTTTATATTGCTGTGTTTGGGGTGGCCTTTCTGTATTCTGGCAGTTTGTGGAGTTCCCTTTATTGTGGTGTTTCCTCACTGTGGGTGGGGTTCTATGGGTGGCTTGTCAAAGTTTCCTGGTTAGGGAAGCTTGTGTTGGTGTTCTGGTGGGTAGACCTGGATTTCTTCTCTCTGGAGTGCAATGAAGTGTCCAGTGATGAGTTATGAGATGTCTATGGTTTTGGAGTAACTTTGGGCAGCCTGTATATTGGAGCTCAGGGCTGTGTTCCTGTGTTGCTGGAGAATTTGCATGGTATGTCTTGCTCTGGAACTTGTTGTCTCTTGGGTGGTGCTTGGTTTCAGTGTTTGTATGGAAGCGTTTGATGAACTCCTGTCAATTAATGTTCCCTGGAGTCAGGAGTTCTCCGGTGTTCTCAGGATTTGGACTTAAGCCTCCTACTTCTGGTTTTCAGTCTGTTTTTACAGTAGTCTCAAGGCTTCTCCATATATACAGCATTGATGATAAAACATCTAGGTTAATGATGAAAAGTTTTTCCACAGTGAGGGACACCAGGAGAGGTACACAGAGTTACATGGAGAAGAGAAGAGGGGGGAGGGAGATAGAGGTGACCAGGATGAGATGACGTGGAATCAAAAGAGGAGAGAGCATGCTAGCCAGTAATCACTTACCTATGTGTTCTCCACAGTCTGGATCCCTTAGAGATATTCACGGAGTTACACAGAGAAGAGAAGAGGGAGGAAGGAGACAGAGGTGGCCAGGAGGATAAAATGGGGGAATCAAAAGGAGAGAGACAGATCCAGCCAGTAATCAGGTCCCTAAGTGTTCTCCACTGTCCAGAACACACAAAGAGATTCACAGAGTTGAGTAGAGAAGAGAAGAGGGAGAGGGGAGATAGAGGTGATCTGGTGGAGAAAAAGGAGAGTCCAAAGGCAGAGAGAGCAATCAGGCCAGTGATCTCATTCCCAAGTAAATGGATACTGAAGATTGGGTTCTTAAAGGTACAAAATTGATTAGAAATGCCAAAATCAAAGATTAAAAATCTAGAGTAGAGGTTGGATTTTCAAAAATACAGTATTAAAGAAAAAAAGAAAAGAAAAAAAAAGTCAGAAGAAATATATATATATATATATATATATGAAGTTTGCTTTTCTTTTCCTATTTTTTAATAGATTCTCTCTCTCTCTCTCTCTCTTTTTGCAAAGTAATAGTAGGTTATAGAAATGAAAATTAAAGGAGTAATAGAGGATTTAAAAATTTAAAAAATAAAGTATGATAGTAAAACTAGTAAAAATATATCTAGGACTTTCTCTGGTGTTGTTGTGGGCAGTGTGAGGTCAGTTCATTTTCGGATAGTTCCTTGATCTGGCTTGTATTTCTCAAGATCTATAGGCCCCTTCCTCTGTAGTCAGTACTAACTACAGGGTTTTAATCTATTGCACCTGTCACTTCCAAAGAGGTTCCCTCTGTTTTAGCTTCTGTTTGCTGGTCTCTTCAGTGTCTAATTTCTACCCTGACACAAGGGGGCGGTGGTGGACACTTTTTTAGGCTCGCTTGTTCAGTCGTGCTATGGGGAAGGAGGGACGCTGCAAACAAATAACGCTGGCATGTGCTCGCAGTGTCTCAGCCACACTGGGCCTACCCCCACTCACAGCGTGTGTGCCCTCTCTGCCCACACTGCTCAGGCTCTAGGTTGCTCTGCCAGGAATCAACTGAGGCCGGCCCTGGGATGCATGCACCTCCCAGGTCTAAGCCGCTCAGGTTCAGGCACGAGGGTAGTCCCCAGAGGTGCAGACTCGGTTGGGCCTGTGTTTTGTGTCTGAGCAGCTCAGGTGAACAGGTGTTTGGTGAGTGTGGTCAGTGCGATTTATCTCCTCCCCATCCCTGCCGCTTGGTTTTCTGGGTGTACAACCAGCGCACCTTCTCAGGTGGATGTTGACCGTCCAGAATCCCAAGAAGTCTTGATTAGCAACGAAGCCTGCTTGCAGTTTGGTAGATAATGATTCTTTGGGGCTGCGATTGCCCCCTTCTGGTCCTGGCTGCCCTTGCCTGCCTGTCACCAAGCAGGGGGATGGGCCGGGCTAGCTCTGCCCAGTCCTTTGTTCTGTGAATGGGCCTGATGGTGTCTTAGGTTTGGACTTTTTACGTAGCTCTAGTCAGTCCTTTTGGAGAAGGCAATGGCACCCCACTCCGGTACTCTTGCCTGGAAAATCACATGGATGGAGGAGCCTGGTAGGCTGCAGTCCATGGGGTCACAAAGAGTCGGACACGACTAAGTGACTTCGCTTTCTCTTTTCACCTTCATGCATTGGAGAAGGGAATGGCAGCCCACTCCAGTGTTCTTGCCTGGAGAATCCCAGGGACGGGGGAGCCTGGTGGGCTGCCGTCTATGGGGTCGCACAGAGTCGGACACGACTCAAGCGGTTTAGCAGCAGCAGCAGCAGTCAGTCAGTCCTTTGTTCTGTGAGTGGGCCTGGCAGTGTCTTAGGTTAGGGCTTTCCACGTGGTAGCTATCCCTCAGTCTGGTTTGCTATCCTAAGTTAGTTCCCTCAGATTGCCCTTGGGGCATTCAGGCCTGGTCCTTACTCTAAGCAATGCAGCCCTCGCCTCCCTGCCCAACCCCCGCTTGCTAGTTTCAGATGCAGGCTTCTGCGCTGCTTCTCCACTGGGGTAGTTACCATTGGGCATGTAATCTGTGGGGTTTAATCATTTATTTATTTTTCCTCCTGGTTATGTTGCCCTCTGTGGTTCCAAGGCTTGCCACAGACTCAGCAGTGATAGTGTTTCCTGGCATTTGGAAACTTCTCTCTTTTTTAAGACTCCCTTCCCTTCCATGCCAGGATGGAGCTCCATCCCTACCTCTTTTGTCTCTCTTTTTATCTTTTATATTTTTTCCTACCTCCTTTCAAAGACAACGGGCTGCTTTTCTGGGTGCCTGATGTCCTCTGCTGGCATTCAGAAGTTGTTTTGTGGAATTTACTCAGCGTTCAAATATTCTTTTGATGAATTTGTGGGGGAGAAAGTGGTCTCCCCATCCTTTTCCTCCACCATCTTAGGACCGCCCCCCCTTGAAAAAGTTTTAAATAAAAAGGAAGAGAAAGGAAATCTATATTTGTAGAAAAATATTTTAAAAGTAAAAGAAAGAGATTAAAAGATGCATAAATATGTTTTGATATTTAAAGAGTATTTATTTAGCTATTTTATAAAACATTGCAATCTACTGTATCACAATTTGCAGATGTACGTGCATAAGTACCTAAATATACACATTATATTTATATGTATGTAATCTCAAAAGGAAAAACAATATTTAATATTCAATTTTTGCATCAATAATAACACATAACAAATAGTAATAAAACAGTGGTTTACACCAAAAAAGCTGTTTCTCAACTGCAGTTCTGCTGGGTCCTTCTGGGACCTGTTGGATTCTGCCAGGCTTGAATGAGTTTGGTTGGGCTCGGTTGGGCTCAGTTGGGCCTGGCTCAAGGTCACAATCAAATCTGATTCACATACCTTTTCATTTGACGACTTAGCCAGAAGGTGCATTCACTATTTTAGATACATTGTTCTCAGGACAGAGGAAAGCTGATCAAGAAGATGAAATGGAAACCCACAGTACTTTTTGAATTCTTAGCTTAGAACAGGCTGATTCTAGTTTTGTATTGGTCAAAAAGTGTCATATGGTCAAACTCAGTCAGTAGTGATGAAGATGTATTAAGTATTAAAGTTCTTCTGGTGAGAATAAGAATTGCAAGTCAATGGGCAGAGCTATGAAATCCCATTCCCGGGAGGAATCAAATACTGGAACAATAACTGAATATATTAAGATTATATAACAGAATTATTTTTCAAAATCTCAAACAGTATCTTGAAGAAGCACATGACATGTTGCTAGAGGAATTCACTGATCACTCTGTATTGCAGTAAGCATCCTTCCCCCATCACTGTTCCTAATCTAACATGAAACTATGCTTTCCTGAATGGAATGAATCAGATATTACTAAAGTGTAGAATCCCTCATTAGGACGCCCAGAGCTATTACACAAATGGGAATTCAGTAAAGATAGGAAATGAATGGACTATTCAACTCTCTTATAACTGGAATTTTAATCTTCCAGTTCATCTTTCAATCTATCCTATATTTTATTCCCAAAGTGATTTTACTAAAAATTCAAGTCTGATCTTCAGGCATTATTTAAATATATTCTTTTTACAGTCCTCCATTGTCTTTAAGGGGTTCTGGACGTGAGTCTGAGTGAACTCCGGGAGATGGTGATGGACAGGGAAGCGGTGATGGACAGGGAGGCCTTGGCGTGCTGCGATTCATAGGGTCGCAAAGAGTTGGACACGACTGAGCAATTGAACTGAACTGAACTGAAATAGTGACTCAGTGGTAGAAAATCTGCCTGCCAAATCAGGAAACGTGGTTTGGATCCCTGAGACAAAAAAATCCCCTGGAGAAGGAAATGGCAACCCACTTCAATATTCTTGCCTGAGAAATACCATGGACAGTGAAGCCTGGTGGGCTACAATCCATGGAGTCACAAAAGAGTCAGCTATGACTTAGCAGCTAGGCAACAACAGCACATTGTCTTTAAGACAAAGGATATACTTGATAATTTTCAAAACAAAGCCATCTGACATACAGATGGCTAACATACAGATGGCTAACCAACACATGAAAAGATGCTCAACATCACTCATTATTAGAGAAATGCAAATCAAAACCACAATGAGGTACCACTTCACACCAGTCAGAATTTCTGCGATCCAAAAATCTGCAAACAATAAATGCTGGAGAGGGTGTGGAGGAAAGGGAACCCTCCTACACTGTTGGTGGGAATGCAAACTAGTACAACCACTATGGAAAACAATGTGGAGATTCCTTAAAAAATTGCAAATACTACTGCCATATGACCCAGCAATCCCACTTCTGGGCATACACACCGAGGAAACCAGAATCAAAAGAGACACATGTACCCCAATGTTCATCGCAGCACTGTTTATAATAGCCAGGACATGGAAACAACCTAGATGTCCATCAGCAGATGAATGGATAAGAAAGCTGTGGTACATATATACAATGGAGTATTACTCAGCCATTAAAAAGAATACATTTGAATCAGTTCTAATGACATGAATGAAACTGGAGCTGATTATACAGAGTGAAGTAAGCCAGAAAGAAAAACACCTATACAGTATACTAACACATATATATGGAATTTAGAAAGATGGCAATGATGACCCTGTATGCAAGACAGCAAAAAAGACACAGATGTGTATAGCGGACTTTTGGACTCAGAGGGAGAGGGAGAGGGTGGGATGATTTGGGAGAATGGCATTGAAACATGTATACTATCATGTAAGAATCGAATCACCAGTCTATGTCTGATGCAGGATACGGCATGCTTGGGGCTGATGCACGGGGATGACCCAGAGGGATGTTGTGGGGAGGAAGGTGGGAGGGGGGTTCATGTTTGGGATCACATGTACACCCGTGGTGGATTCATATAAATGTATGGCAAAACCAATACAGTATAGTAAAGTAAACTAAAGTAAAAATAAAAATTAAAAAAAAAGAGACAAAAACAAACAAATAAACAAAAAAGCAGAGACGTTACTTTGCCAATAACGCTCCATCTAGTCAAAGCTATGGTTTCTCCAGTAGTCATGTATGGATGTGAGAGTTGTACTATAAAGAAAGTTGAGCACTGACAAACTGATGCTTTTGAACTGTGAGGTTGGAGAAGATTCTTGAGAGTCCCTTGGACTGCAAGGAGATCCAACCCGTCCATCCTAAAGGAAATCAATCCTGAATATTCATTGGAAAGACTGATGCTGAAGCTGAAACTCCAATATTATGGCCACCTGATGTGAAGAGCTGTCTCATTTGAAAAGACACTGATGCTGGGAAAGATTGAGGGCAGAAGGAGCAGGGGACGACAGAGGATGAGATGGTTGGACTGTATCACCGACTTGATGGACATGAGTTTGAGTGAACTCCGGGAGTTGGTGATGGACAGGGAGGCCTGGCGTGCTCCAGTCCCTGGGGTTGCAAAGAGTTGGACACAACTGAGTGACTGAACTGAACTGGTCAAATGGTACAAACTTTCAGTTATAAGATGAATAAGTTCTGGGGAGTCCAAAGTTCAGCATGATAGCCACAGTTAACAACATAGTATTATAAAATGAAAAGTTCCTATGAAAATGAAGCTTTAATTTTATCACCATAACAACCAAACAGTAACTATATAAGGTAAAGGATGTGTTAATTAACTTTATTGTGGTAAACATTTCACAATATATTTGTATATAGAATCATCAAACTGTACTCCTTACAAGTGTTAAGACAAGTGTAACCCAATATTATATGTCAATTATATCTCAATAAAGCTGGAAGAATTTAAAACAAAACAAAACAAACAAACAACAAAAAAAGCCAGATTAAGACATCTCCCTTGGCCCACTCAGTGATTCCCTTTCTTTACTGTTATGTTTCTACTCGTTTGGTACCAAGCCAATATAGTAATTTGATAGATAATGCATATATATATATATGCATATGTATATTTTTCTTTCACTAATACTGGATTGTGATGCACTAAATACATTGATATTCCCCACTGTATTTCAATATTGAATTTACAATAGGGTCTATATCACTCTGGCCAAATAAGATATATTCCTGCTTGTCTCTCAAAGGGTTTGCTGAAATTAAATTGTTAAGCTTTCCATCTGTCTATTGATCTGTGAATATTAACCTTAAATTTTCTACTGGACTTTCCCTGCCATATGTATAAACCTTCCTTGTCTTCTTTTGTGTCACTCTTTTTGCTTGCTTTCTTTGGAAAGCAGACCTCACTCTGAGAATGCCCTTCACCTTATAGGGTGTTTGATTGATGCCTTTTCCTGTTTTTTTGTCCCTCCCCCCCTTCAAATTCACATGTTTTGTTCTTCTACATTAGCAATTCCAGACTGACTATGAGTACTTCATTCTTTTTTCAGAACAAGGCATTAAGGATTAAGTGTTTCTGCTGTATCACTCTCTCTAACACTGTTATCTGTGGAGGTTCTGGTTTGGTTCTACCACTCCTCAAAGATTTGGTTACCCAGTTTAGATGTTCTGTTTATCCCAAGTCCCCACTTCATATAACGTTCACATGCATACATGCATGCTGTTTCCAGTTCTAGAACTCCTTAGGTTTTAAAATTTCTGATACTCAAAGAGCTTTTTTATCTTTTCCACTTAGATTGTCCACTTCCATGGTCATCCCTTGAGTCTTTTCATACCCTGAATCTGATCAGTTTTCAAAAATTACTGATCCAATAATCCCACTTCATGCCATGCCTCCTTTCTTTATGGCTTATTCTGCTGTTTTCATCATTTACTATTTCATATATTATATTTTATCAGGATTTCTAGTTACTTGAAATGTCTGCTCTCTACAAATTCATTAGATAGTGCCTTCATTTCCGAGGTGTAGGCCCCAGGGGTCAGGCTCTCAGGACAATCTGGACTGAAGGTGCCCAGGGGTCCCCACACAAGTTCAGTTCAGTCACTCAATCGTGTCCAACTCTTTGCGACCCCCTGCAGCACGTCAGGCCTTCCTGTCCATCATCAACTCCCGGAGTTCACCCAAATTCATGTCCATCGAGTCAGTGATGCCATCCAACCATCTCATCCTCTGTCATCCCCTTTTCCTCCTGCCCTCAATCTTTCCCAGCAACAAGGTCTTTTCAAATGAGTCAGCTCTTCACATCAGGTGGTCAAGTGATTGATTGGAGTTTCAGCTTCAACATCAGTCCTTCCAATGAATATTCAGGACTGATTTCCTCTAGGATGGACTGGTTGGATCTCCTTGCAGTCCAAGGGACTTTCAAGAGTTCTTCTCAAACACCACAGTTCAAAAGCATCAATTCTTCAGCGCTCAGCTTTCTTTATTTATATTCCAACACTCACACCCATACATGACTACTGGAAAAACCATAGCCTTGACTAGACGGACCTTTGTTGGCAAAGTAATGTCTCTGCTTTTTAATATGCTGTCTAAGTTGGCTCCCATTCTAATTATACCTGAGGAACCCAGTGTATTAATAACTGTGAGGGGCCAACGAGTCAATTTCTTTTGGACACTGCAGTGACTTTCTCTGTGCTCACTGAAGCCCCTGGCCCACTTTCTTCCCAATCCACTACCGTAATGAGACTGTCTGGATCAACCAAACATTATTATCAGTCATCCTTTAAGTGGTAACTGGGACTCTCTGCTGTTTTCTCAGGAGTTTCTAAACGTGCCAGAGTCTCCCTCACCCCATCTGGGGAGGGATATACTGAACAAAGTCCAGGCCTCTATTTTCATGAATATGGAAACAGCTCTTTTTAAAGGAACAAAATGTATATCCTAGAGTGTGAGCTGATGGAAAATCTTTGTGGCTCAGCTGGCAAAGAATCTGCCTGCAATGCAGGAGGCCTGGGTTCTTTCCAGGGTTGGGAAGATCCCCTGGAGAAAGGAAAGGCTACCCAATCCAGTATTCTGGCATGGAGAACTCCATGGACTATACAGTCCACGCGGTCACAAAGAGTTGGACACGACTGAGCGACTTACACTTTTTTTCACTTTCATTTCCTTTTTTGTTCAACTTTATTGATTTCATAATGATTTCTATCAAGAGTATGTTTGGTATATATAAATGTCTCTTCTCAGAATTTTTGTCACACACATATTGCAAAATTTTGTAATTTTGAGTCTCATAATTACTGCATGAAATATTCATATAACAGAACAGAATATTTTCACTATAAATTCTTAACCGCTGCCTTAATTCTGGTCACCAACACTGTTCTGCAATCCTATTCCATGTTTGGTCAACTCGCTGCCTCTCCTGCGTCTCTTCAACATTATTATTGTTTTATTCAACTTTATTCTATTGTACTCAAATATCCAAGTTTTAACTTCTTTCTACTATCTTTAAAATGATAACCTTGGGAAAAATGAAATTTCCTGTGCCTTATTGTTTTCCATATGTATGGTTTTTGAAGGTTAGCGCCTGTTATTAATGTTTTATGATTATTAGCATCATTTGCTCCCATTCTCTCCTGCTTTCTTATATTACAACAGAATTCATCCTCCTGTTTGAAGATAATTCATCTCTACTGTGGATTTCATCTCATCTGCTTTCTTATTACAATATATATCAGCTATTCTTATTTTGCCTTTCAGACTTTACTCACAATTGCATTACTCCATTGGCTTGTAAGGGCTTCCCCAGTGGCTCAGAGATAAAGAATGTATGAGCTGCAGATGTAGGTTCAATCCCTGGATCAGGAAGATCCCCTGGAGGAGGGCATGGCAAATCCCTCCAGTATTCTCGCCTGGAGAATCCCATGGACCAAGGGGCATGGTATCCATAGGGTCACAAAGAGTTGAACACAACTGAAGTGACTTGGAACCCATTGGCTTGTTAAAGCAGTTCAAGTATATCCTATGAAAAATGAAAAAAAGAGAAGGAAATCAGCCAAGTCTTACCTGCCTCCTCAGATTCAGTCTTCATTCTCATTCTGCACAAAACTCTCCAAAAGCTTCACACTTCACTCTATTTCCTTTCTTTTTTCTCCCTTCCTTCCTTCTTTCTTTCTCTCCCTTCCTTTCTTCTTTCCTTCTTTTCTTTCTCTCTCTACTCATTGCAATACCAATCGGTCTTAATCTGTCTATTACTGAAATTCTTCCAAGTTCACTTATTACTTCCAGTGTCAGGAGATTAGTCTTCTTCCCACCCGGAGTCGGGTGGGTGGGTGGGGGGGAGTGTCTTTAGATTATTGCCAAACACTACATTATTCTCAAAACTTTCTATTTAGATTTTATTTTTTAATTATCCATATTTTTACTCCTACTTCTCATTTCTACAATCTACAATGAAATATTAGATTTGTCAAATCTTAGTCCCAGGATCATAAGTCATCACAAGCTAGACTATACCCTTAGGCAAATTCATTCACATGTATGACTGCCATTATTACATTAGTTAGGTTACTCAAAAAATGATATCTCTGGTCAAAATTTCCTTTTAGCTCCTGATAATATTTAACTACTTAATTGAAATAAATCCTTGGATATTTCAAAGACCCTGTTACACAATAAAGACAGAAACTAAACTTATAATCTTTATCACCATACCTAGTTCTTTACCTTCCTTTTACTTTACAAATGGCTGCATAACCCACCAGGTTATGTAAGCCAGAAACTGATAAATTGTTTATGACACCTGCCTCTGTCTTGTTTCTGATATCCAGTCCTGGAAAAGTCTACTGATTTAACCTGTTAAAAATCTCACAAGTTTGAACACATCTGTCTCCCTTAGTCCAAGTTGCCATCATTTCTTCTCTAGTCTAGTCTGACAACACATATTTACCCCTTCAATTTTCTTTTTTTTTTTTTTTTTTTGGACTCACAGCAATCTTTTATGAGATCAAATAAAAGTGTGTCACTCCATACATAAAGCCTTTCAGTGGCTTCTCCTTGTTTTTACAGTGGAGACAACATACATCGATGTGTAAATGCTCTGTATGTTTTGGCACACACCTAACTTCCAAACTCCTCTATGTAATATTCTCCCTAACAGCAGCCACGGTGGCTTTCTTTCAGCCCCTCATATTCGCCATGGCTTCTCTTAGTATATAACTTTACATACGCTGTCCCCTCTGTGCGATTACATTTTCCTTTGTCTCCCTCAGTTCACAGGATTCGTCTGCTTTGTATGAATGCATTTTCCTTAAAATATTTATTGTATCGTTAGTGCTTGTCATGAGTGCCTGACCCACACACTAAGCATTGTGTAAATGCTAGTTCAATGACTGGATGACAGCCCAACAGTGACTTATTGAGAGATGATTTGCAACAAATTGTGTTTTTATTGAGGCTGAAATACACTTACCTTAGCTTTAAGTCATAGCGTTCAATAAATGTTAGCCTGAAATGTATTAAAAGCAATTTTGGACTTTGTGTTTACATCCACAGCCAAACAAGTTTGTTTATACAAATAGACTGTGATCATCAAGTGGAACCCTGACTTAAAGGTTCTGTTCCTTGTTAAAAAAAAAAAAAAAAAGGAGATGATAGATTATATTTTAAGATTTCATATTGCTGAAGTGTGCCTTTGACAAATTTGCATTGATGATAAACAAGAGAATAGTGATTATTTCTACCAATACAAATAATTTATTTTCTGTGTTCTAGTATTTTTTCCTCTCAAACCCTCAGGCTTGTTAGGACTAAGTTTGTTTCTTCTCTTTATTTCCACTTTTGTGTATAGCACTTATTTACACAGTAGTCATATTAATATTTCTTACCAAACCTCATTTTTTCACTGAATTGTTAGTTTTCCTAACCATAGTTATCTAAAGGGCATTTTTATCTATTTTAAAAGACAATCTTTGAAACCCATAATAGTGTTGAATAGAAATGTACCTAATAATATATCACTAATTACATCTGCATGTCCTATTGATTCTCTCTATAAAATATATCTTATGTCAATTTACCAATCCCTATATGCACTGATACAATTTTGGTCCCTGGGACCACTATCTCTTTCCTAGACTACTAATACAAACAAGACTTCCTGCTTTTATACCATAGCTATCATGTGCTGTGTGCTCAGTTGCTTAATCTTGTCCAACTCTTTGTGACCCCATGGACCATAACCTGCCAAGCTCCTCTGTCCATGGAATTTCCCAGGCAAGAATACTGGACTGGGTTACCATTTCTCCTCCAGGGAATTTTACTGACCCAGGAGTGGAACCAACAGCATTGGCAGGCAGATTCTTTACCACTGCACCATCATCAGTTCAGTTCAGTTCAGTCATGTCCAGCTCTTTGCAACCCCATGGACCAAAGCATGCCAGGCCTCCCTGTCCATCACCAACTTCTGGAGTCTTTCCAAACTCATGTCCATTGAGTCGGTGCTGCCATCTAACAATCTCATCCTCTATCGTCCCCTTCTCCTCCTGCCTTCAATCTTTCCCAGCATCAGGGTCTTTTCCATTGAGTCAGTTCTTTGCATCAGGTGGCCAAAGTATTGGAGTTTCAGCTTCAACATTAATTCTTCCAATGAACGCCCAGAACTGATATCCTTTAGGATGCACTGGTTGGATTTCCTTGCAGTCCAAGGGACTCTCAAGAGTCTTCTCCAACACCACAGTTCAAAAGCATCAGTTCTTCAATTTCGTCATCATATTCACACACAAAAGCCAGATTAATCATTTTGAAACCTAGTTGACATCATACACCTTTTTAATGTAGAATCTGTGAATACTTACTCATTAAATTTAGAACAAAATCCAAAATCTTTAGTATAGTCTATGAGATTTTATATAATTTAGCTCATGTCAGTCCCTCGAGCCTCAATGTTTATTGCTCTTGCTTTTTCTCACAGTGTTAATTGGCATTTTTCATTGTCATTTAAGAAATTTCTTTAAAAAATACAAAGATTTTCCTCACTTTAGGTCATTGTCCTTGTTCACGAGTAGGATCTTAAATTCCATTCCCTGGGTGCATTTTATTGGTTTTCAGATTTGTTTAATGTGAAGCTCAAACTTTTCTTTGTTGATTGTATATTAAGGTTCTCTGTCATTAACAGTGGACATAATGAGGAAGCCTATGTACATTGGTTGTTGCTGGGATCTATCTTATGTTTGCAGCAGCCTTGGACCAAGACAAAATTGTGGGTGATACAATGGAGAAATAAAAAGAAATAGGGTCTTTGATTTTCATATTAACCTTCTAGGTCAAACTCTTCCTCTGTGTCTTCTAGTCTTAGAGCCAACAAATTCTTTATTGTTTAATTCAGATGCAGTTGAATTTTCTGTTTCATAAACCATTTTATAATGTCATGAAAACATTAGCTATGGAAAAGATACTTAAATTAACTTAGACTCATTTTTCTCATATATAAAATAAAATATAACTACCTAGATAGATTCTTGTGAGGATTAGAAATAATGCACATGACATTGAGGAATACATAGCTACTGGCTGCAATAATCACAAAATGCTATTTCTCAGACTCAACATTGCTTAAGAAATTTTGAGTGAGAAGAAGCATTTAGTTAGTTACTCTTTTTCTTCATTATTTTGTAGTATCTACTTAATATATCACTTTATCGTATTTGAAGTTGTTTTATATCAAGTCACCCCACTTCCCACGTGGCAGTAGTGGTAAAGAACCTGCCTGCCAATGCAAGATTCATAAGAGATGTGGGTGAGAAGGGCATAGCAGTCCATTCCAGTATTCCCACCTGAAGAATCTTATGGACAGAGGAGGCTGGTGGGCTACAGTCCATACGATAACACAGAGTTGGACACGACTGAAGTGACTTAGCAAGCAAGCAAGTCCAAATATTAAAAATAGGCTCCCAAGTTTGGTTTGCCACAACCACATAATTGCAATTGTCCATCTTTATTTCTCCAGTGTTAAGTGTATGCTCCCTGACTATGAGCAATTCTCCCTTCTCTATGTGTCAGAATTTCTTGAGAGTGTGTACTAGTGTGAAATTCAGTGCTACAAAAGATATAGCAAAAACATCCAACAGATGCTTCAGAAACCAAATCCCTGCAGGTTCAAGTTTGAAAATAATCTACCTGCTAGCAGATTCAATAAACTCAGGCTTCCCTGGTGGATCAGATGGTAAAGAGCCTGCCTGCAATATGGGAAACCTGGGTTCGATCTTTAAATTGGGAAGACCCTCTGGAGAAGGAAATGCCAACCCACTCTAGTTTTCTCTCCTGGGAAATCCCATGGATGGAGGAGCCTGGTGGGCTACAGTCAGACAGGACTGGGCTACTTCATTTTCACTTTCATTGGCTAGTGTCTCCAGAGTCTGCTGTGTCTCACCTACTCAGCTGAAGAGGCTGCTAAGTGATTGCTAACAGTACATGGCATGGGAATATATGTTGTGGCCTGTTATTATGATCAGTAAATATATAAGGCTAGTTACCAATTGTCTGGAAAAAGAATGAAGAATTAGAAAATTGTGTCAAATCTATTTTCACGTCATAATGCTTTGCAAGAAGAAACTTTAAGTATATAATTAAAAGCCTATTCAATTCTAGTGATGGTTGTGCATAAAAATGTTTCCCTTATATTAATATTTCCACTTATAACATTACTGGAAAAATGACTTTTGAAAAAATCTGTTTTAGAAGCATATCAGGAAAACTGGTATCTTTTAAACTGCATGACGGATGGGCTGATTGTTATCAGTTGCCGGGAGCCAGCACAGGAGATCTCACCCATAACAAGGTCATGTGGAAGAGACCTGATAAGCAAGGCTTCAGGACTCGAGGGATCCCCTGGATCTGCTCGAACAGCTACCCCCAAACCAGAATCTGTCTGTCTTACTATTTTATGCCTTTCAGCAACTCGTTTGACATTAGCAGGGGGCTATCCCCGACCACCTTTCTCTGGAGAAAATCAGCTTAGGGCTCTAGCTAATGTCTCTTGGGCATAAAAGGAGTATTTCAATTCAAACCCCCTGTTAGCATTCTAGCTTGCCTGACAGGTTTATCCAGACTCTTGCAGCTACGTATGTGATTATTCACAGCCTCACAACTGTTAGAGGCATGGGAAGCCTAAAACATTCTAAAAATATAGAGCATTTTGAAGAGTTAAAAACTATTAGAGTAGTTCTGATGTAGGATTTCACTGTTGAGCCAATGCTTGCTACTAACTTCCCATATCTTGTATCCACTGTGCACCTGGGAGTACAATAGTTAATGTAGTTGGATTCTAAGAAAAATAAGCAATAGCCTTGGAATTAACCATATCAGACCTTTGAGCTAATTGGTTCTTTCTTTGTTGTAACTCATTGCACCTTTGCTCCATGAGAATGTAACTCTGTTTAATAATTTCTGAGTCTGACATAGCTTAAAAATATAAAGAAAAAACATTTCAAGGGAAAATCAGTTTTCTGGTTGAGCAGCCTTTATCAAAAGAGGGTCGTAAAATGTCCACAGGTCTCCAAGGCCAGAAGATAATGTACACAACATTGTTTATTGGAAGGGTATGCAGAAAAAATCCTGGTTTCTATAAAGACAAACTGGTGTAATGTTTGGGCTAACTCTGTATGACACTGCATCTTTCATTTCCCTCTATGTACAGTCAAGGTATAAAAGTTTCTTTTGAAAATAAAGTTATGGGCCTCACTCATGGAAGCTTGGTCACATTCTTTTTTTCTGTTACTCCCTTTCTCCCTCTCCCTCCCTTTCTTTTTCAGGCTGATCCCTTGGAACACAGAGGCTCTCTGCATTCGCTTTCCTGCCTGGACTTCTAAGACCCAATGGAGAAGGCGCTCTGTGTCTTCACTCCAGCTAGAGGGCGCCTGCAGCCTCCCTGAACAGAGCAAGTCCCTTGTCTGCGGCTTTATTGGCTTTCTGTGTAAACCAAGGAATATCAGCTTCTATTCTTTCCTCTCTCATTCATTCATTCATTCATTCGTTGACACCGTCACATTTTGTATACCCTGGATCCAACCAGAGCAGGACCCCAGCATCCAACTCTGTGCGACCCCATAGACGGCAGCCCACCTGGCTCCCCCATCCCTGGGATTCTCCAGGAAAGAATACTGAAGTGGGTTGCCATTTCCTTCTCCAATGCATGAAAGTGAAAAGTGAAAGTGAAGTCAGTCAGTCATGTCTGACTCTTCACAACCCCATGGACTGCAGCCTACCAGCCTCCTCCATCCATGAGATTTTCCAGACAAGAGTACTGGAGTGGAGTGCCATTGCCTTCTCTGATAATATACTATAAATTATCTTTTAATGCTATTGGGTGCCTCTGGTCATTGAAAATCCCTTAATTATACTGTTTGAAAAGGCCAAGTTAAAGTCAATGAATCACTAACTATTAATTAATTGCTTAGATTATTTCTTTTGTATCTAGATAAGGGCCCCATATGGAACACAGAGCATCAATCTTAAAAGACAATAATACCAGCAAAAAGTAAACACACACACACACACACACACACACACACACACACACACAGACACAGTAACAGGGATGACAGGGAACTAAACATCAACCTAACTTTGACAACTTTGAGAATTTTGACCATAGTCCTACTTTTGCTACCACATACTGACATCACACACTTACTCTGGTCATTTTTGATAGCATTTATTAAGAGCATTTATTTTTCTATCCAAGAACAATTATATTTGATTATAATGTTAGGTGCAAAATTCAATATTATCTTTTTTCAAGACGAGAAGAAGTTGGTATTAGGATGAGCTAAGAAATTTTTGATAGTGCCTGGTACAAACTGAAATTTATAAAATATCTCAAAATAATGGTAATGATAATAATAATAGCATATGGTTTTATGGTAACCACTTGTGCTAGGTATTATCCTAAGCAATTTATACAGACTAACTAATTTTTGAGTTGGTTGCTTCATAGCAACCTCATGAGATAGTTTATACTATTATTTCCTTTTCATACATGAAGTAACTGAGGCACAGAAGTTGAGTAAGGTGCCCAAATCCATGGACCTAGTGGGTTTTGGCAGAGAAGGACATCACAACCCACTCCAGTATTCTCATCTGGAGAATCCCAGGGACAGAGGAGCCTTGTGGGCTGTTGTCTATGGGGTCACACAGATTCGGACATGGCTGAAGTGACTTAGCAGCAGCAGCAGCTGCCTTGAAAATCCCATGGACGGAGGAGCTTGGTGCAGGCTACTGTCCATGGGGTCGCAAAGAGTTAGGCACGACTGAGTGACTTCATTTTCACTAAATGTCTACAGATTTTTTTTCCATTTTAAATATCAATTTGTACATTCAACTTTCACTACATGAGAAAGTGTTAGTTCACTCAGTCCATGTCTGACTCTTTGCATTCTCATGGACTGTAGCTTGCCAGACTCCTCTGTCCATGGAATTCACCAGGCAAGAATACTGGAGTGGATAGCCATTCCCTTCTCCAGGGGATCTTCCCAACCCAAGGATTAAACCCCAGTTTCCCACATTGCGGGCAGATTTTTTTACCTTTTGAGTCACCAAGGAAGCCCACATGAGAACTTAGTCTAATTAAGAAAACTATTGTTGAATATTGACTTAGGACTTTGATGCTAAGGTATCAGACTTGCCTTATGAGCTGCTGATTGCTGCTGCCCTACATTGACTCTCTCACTAAGAAGCCCAGATAACAAAATGTCACCTGCTCAGGTGAAAATCGGAGAGCTTTTATAACTTCTTTTGTTATTTTCCTTTAACTAAGAACTATCTCACTTCCAGTGTCTACATTTTTTTGTATACAGCCACTATATGATTCTGGATTTTACAAATTTTCAGTAAATAAAACTAGGCAAAATGCTTTCCAGTGTTACACAAGTCACAATCTTGCAGACCTGAGATTCTTGAGTGACTAGGACTCTGGTAACTTGCTATTAGCAGAGATCTCATCTTTACAGACTGCAGTGGTGCTCCCATAAACCTTGTCTTTCTCTTTATCACTTTCTTTGATATTCTTTAATTCCTATCTCTTTATATCACAAAATTATATTTAATAGATCATTTATATATCACAGAAAGTGTACAAGGAAACTCATTTGTATTATTCAACACTATATTGAACATATAGAAACATCATTATATAAGATTTACTAGAAAAATTTTCTCTGGATTGTAGTGTAAGTTATATTAATAAAATTCAGTATTTTATTGAGAGAATATGGGAGTATTTAAGTTTTAAATTATTCAGTAAGTGCTGTTTGTCCATCTCTCCCTTTTCTAACCATGCTTGTGTTATCTGAAACTGTCTGTCTAACCACTGTCAGTCCCAGCCAGACCCAGGTCCCTCTGCTTCATTAGATTTAGACTAAATAGTTAAAGGTACCTAAGAAAATCTACTATCCTTTTGTCCATTACAGTGTTTAAAACTCTTGGGAAGAAGTTTAGTCTTCTGCTCACCGACAGAGCTCCAAACCCAGCTTCCTCATTTACCACTGACGGTGGCTTGTCTATCTGCTTAATGGATCATTGTGCCCCATGGTGTCTATTTTCCCCTCTGGTACTTTCTTAGGAATTACTCTACTTGTATATTCTCAAGGGACCACATATATTTTGGTTAAAATTTTCTTAACTTATATTTATTTACCATGGTGGTATTTATTTAGCATGGTCTTTCCTATGTCACACAGGAAGTAGAAACTCAGACGGTAAAGCGTCTGTCTACAATGCAGGAGACCCAGGTTCGAGCCTTGGGTTGGGAAGATCCCCTGGAGAAGGAAATGGAAATCCACTCCAGTAATATTGCCTGGAAAATCCCATGGATAGAGGAGCCTGGTAGGCTACAGTCTATGGGGTCACAAAGAGTCAGACATGACTGAGCCATTTCACTTCACTTGGTTGGTGTGAGAAACATAAATGCCTGAGAAGATCAGGCTGTCAGAGTCTGCTGGGCAGTGGAGAATTAATGAAAAATGAAAGGTACTTGGGAGATTTCTTTTAATAGCAAGCTAAGACAATTAATTGAGGTAATTTTTATGGCTGAGTTACTGTGCCAAGGAGTCGGGAGAAGAGTTCAAAAATATGTGCTGAAACTTCCATCCTTACTCCCCTACCCCAGAAACAGAAAACAAAACCTAAACACTAGACAGGATCCTGTGTAACATGACCCTTTCTTCTAATTCCAAATGTTTTCTTTTCCAAGCTGGAAGTTTGTTTCTGGTACTTCTTATATTATCTCAAAGCTTGATGATTAATCAACATTTCATTTATTAAAAGAATTCACAAAAGTTATAAGCTCAATATCATATTTGCATATACGTTTCTTCTCGTGTAAACAGTCTCTATATTGCTGTGGAAACTGAATTTAATTTACATCATCTCCCACCTTAATTATTCAGATTGACTCTTCTTTATAATACTATACTAAGCTCAGGTATAGTAAGATTACATTTAGATAAATAAGTTATTTAGAAACAACAGGTAAGTCAATAAATTGGCTTCATAATTTGATTGCAGTCAAGGTTTTTGTTGAAATTTTCAGGCTTGATTTCTAATTTCTGATCATTTTTATTACAAATCATACCATCCAAGCTATACAGAAAAATACATATTGAGTGTTAAATTAAAATAACAGAAACATTCTTCTAGTTTACTATGATTATATAATATACATAGTTAAGTCTTCTAGAGTTAAGTATTTAATAGTGCAAATAAAAGAATAAAAAATTAACAGTCACAAGAATAGTATAATGGGGAAAGTAAAAACCACCTGCAGAGCTATGGAAAATTAAATACTAACATAATAATCCACAGAAAGCTGACTTTAAACTTGAATAAACTCTGGAGAAACTCCAGGACTGAAGGCACCAGGTACATTTGAATGTAGTGAGATGTGATCTTGGAGCTGAAATCAGAAGTGTGGGTGAACATATTATTGTGAAAGGGTCAGTAAGAAACAGATCTCAACTGCTTAAGTGTTTGCCTGTAGCCATTCATATCCAATTCTGAAAAAAAGAATATGATTGTGTTCTGGTGATATTTGTTCCCATTGAGGCCAAAGATGAAATGCTGCCTAGAAACAGCAGCATTAAGTGGAAGGCTCAAAAGAAAATACTCCCTGAATTTTAGGGGACTTTTAATGCAGAGACCAATGTATTGTTGTATCATCCCTTGATAAAGCATGAGTTCACATGTACCCACTTCCAATAAGCTTTCTTTCCATGGTAGTGATCAAACAACCCAGGAGGAGGCAGAGGGAGAGATCCATGAGAGATGATTTCAAATTAAGTTCTTTTTTAAATTAGAGATTAAATATGGTTGACTAGACCAAATATAGTTTTAGGGCCTGGGGAGGAATTAAGGATGGGAATAGAAAAAAGAGAGAAACCAAAGATATGATAATTTTTCTACCCAGATAATACCAATATTTAAGCCCCTCTCAAATTATGTGAATATAGAACATTATAGAGGTCAAATGTGACCAATATTTATATGATCGTGATAATGTAAACCAAGTGTTTACTTAACAAAAAGCTGTGATTCAAAATCATTGAGAGAATGAGGCAAGGGAAATATTTTTTTTTAATGCAACAAAGGAGGTCTAAACTATCTTCCATAGTAGGAGATTGCTATACAACATCTAAAATTGAAACAAGATATTGAAGCAAAAGTAAGAATTTAGTAATGGAACTTCAGATAGAGGAAAAATTATCTAAAATTACTGAAAGTATCTGAAAGTGCTTCAGTGTTTCATTATCAACTATCTAATCCTACCCATTTGATACATATATACACATATATGTGTATATTGATATGGATATCTATGTATATAGACTTATACACAGGTATAGACATTTAGCCTTCCCTTCTTATCTAACCCTTCTTTCCATCTCCTCAACCTCATCTCCTCAAGTAACCTAATAAAACGATGATTTTAAAAAGATGATTCCTCAGATTGAAATAATGAACCCAACATTTTGTTGGTGTTGATTCATATTTTTATATTTTTCAAATAAAATTTTAATGAGAATGTCAAAGAAGTGAACATCTATCTGCAGTCTGAGGTCAGATAAATTAAGTTCAACATTTGGTACTCTTTACTAGATGTATCTCTTCAGGCAGACTATTTAATTTTCCTGTGTTTCTTTCTCCATTTATAAACTATGATACAAATATAATTTATAAGGAATGTAACAAAAAATAAATGAATATAAAATATTAGTGTAGTATTTAGTTCCTGGTCCAAGCAAACACACAATAAATAATTGCATTTGTGCCAAGCAAAAAACACATATTTTTAAAAGTATAACTATATAGTCATTATTTTAACTTGTTCTTTCATCCCTTTTAAAGACAGGCTACTATATACTATATTAAAACAGAAATATTTATGGACTTTAGATTAAGTCATTTCAAAGGTGATGTTACTCTAGAGTCACATTTTTTCTATACCATTTAAATAACGGGTCATGAAGCTGTTACATCATGAAATTTTTTATTGTTATTATTAAATCGGATGATTTGAGGGCCTGTTTTAATTTTTAATTTGTTTCACAAAGAGACTTTAGAAAAATATGTGCCCTATTTTATTTTTATTTTTTATTTTCCTATCTCATTTTGGTCTGTTTGTTTTCTTGTTTTTCTACTCAAATTATGGAACTTACATAAGCTACTTTCTTATGTAATATAGATAATATAGACCAATGCATGTATTGAAATATCACTTTTTGATACAGCTTCTTCCAGTGTCATTATTTTTATTCTCTATTATTTAACTCAGGGTTCATTAAGAGAAATAGAGACACTATAAATGATACAGATATTGTAAAAATCAGCCCTTACATAGCTGTGAAGTTGGTGAAGGTATCTGTGCATGGATGTTGTCTATGTTATATATCTGGTCAAATTTGCTATAGGTTAGTCAGTTCAGCAATGGGGAAAGAAAACTGACATGGACAGAACATGAACAAACTGAAATCTCTGAAGACAACTAGGACATATGAGAGAAAACCAGCACTTGCATCTGTTTTTCACCACTTCCAATCTCTGAGGGAGAAACTAGTTCTCTTCACCGTGGGGTTGCACGTGCATTTAACTAAAGACTTGGGAAAGCTGACGAAGGAGATTGGGCAGAGGCTGGAAGTTGCAGGTGTGATGCTGCTCCACACCAATACAGTTTGCAAGAAGACCAACAATTACCCTGCACCAACTGTCAGAGGAGGAAAATGTGGCTGCTGCTTCACTTACATTTTCCACATCTCACAAACATTGATTTCTCTTATTGCTTCCATTTTCCTGGAAGAGAGTGCAGGAAACAGAATTCCAGCTTTCCTAAAGTGCCCCAGTATAAAGTCACACTCTGTAACTCATCGATTTGACATTCATTCTCATCTCTCTTAACTAGAATGCTGCAGCTGCTGCTAAGTCACTTGTTGTGTCCGAATCTGCAAGACCCCATAGAAGGAAGCCCACCAGGCTCCCCCATCCCTGGGATTCTCCAGGCAAGAACACTGGAGTGGGTTGCCATTTCCTTCTCCATGTAACTAGAATATATTACAAGTAAAAACAATAGCAAGCCCATTCTTCTGCTAAGAGAAAACGAAGATCATGGCATCTGGTCCCATCACTTCATGGGAAATAGATGGGGAAACAGTGGAAACAGTGTCAGACTTTATTTTGGGGGGCTCCAAAATCACTGTAGATGGTGACTGCAGCCATGAGATTAAAAGACGCTTACTCCTTGCAAGAAAAGTTATGACCAACCTAGATAGTATATTCCAAAGCAGAGACATTACTTTGCTGACTAAGGTTCGTCTAGTCAAGGCTATGGTTTTTCCTGTGGTCATGTATGGATGTGAGAGTTGGACTGTGAAGAAGGCTGAGGGCCGAAGAATTGATGCTTTTGAACTGTGGTATTGGAGAAGACTCTTGAGAGTCCCTTGGACTGCAAGGAGATCCAACCAGTCCATTCTGAAGGAGATCAGCTCTGGGATTTCTTTGGAAGGAATGATGCTAAAGCTGAAACTCCAGTACTTAGACCACCTCATGCGAAGAGTTGACTCATTGGAAAAGACCCTGATGCTGGGAGGGATTGGGGGCAGGAGGAGAAGGGGACAACAGAGGATGAGATGGCTGGATGGCATCACGGACACGATGGACGTGAGTCTGAGTGAACTCTGGGAGTTGGTGATGGACAGGGAGGCCTGGCGTGCTGCGAATCATGGGGTAGCAAAGAGTCGGACATGACTGAGCGACTGAACTGAACTGAACTGAACTGAACTGAAGAGATAAGTATGTCTGTTGCACAATTGAAAACTGCTAATCAAAAGAGGATACAACTCTTTTATTCCATCTTTGGATAGTGTTTACTTTTCTTTTAACTTTGTCAAACTTCTATTTTCATATTTTATAACTTAAACACTGAAATGTAAGGTCCAAAACAATTAATACATACTATGCTAAATGGTAGGGACATGGGAGACAGGAAGAAACAAAATTATTATAATAGATACATACATAAAACTTTTAAGGTAAAGGGAAAATACTCAACTCATACAGACTTCAAATTGCAAGGATCATGTGCTCATAGCTGGTATTTATATTTACTTTCTACTAGGCACTCAGAGTCCTGACACTTATAAGCACTTGATTGTTAAGTGGCTATCAGTGGTAATTTAGATAACTGTTTTGCCTCTGTGTGTGTGTGTGTGCGTGCATGCGCATTAGTCATGTTCGACTCTGCAACACAACAGACTGTAGCCCACCAGGCTCTTCTGTCCATGGGATTCTTCAGGCAAGAATACTGGAGTGGGTTGCCATTTCCTTCTCCAGGGGATCTTCTCAACCCAGGGATAGAACCTAGGTTTCCTGCATTGCAGGCAGATTCTTTACCATCTGAGCCACCAAGAAAGCCCCTTTTTGCCTCTACTTGTCAGAAATTAGCAATTTCTCTTTTACCAATGTAAGTGAAATCTTTAATGCCTTTAAATTTAAACAAAATATTCAATTGTAGATGTTAGTAGTGATTTAGTGAATTACTGAAATGTTAATGTTAAGTGGTTAAGCCCTTAAATGATTTAATTTGGAATATAATTTCTCAATTAAATGATATATTTTCTAGTTCTGAGTGCAATTAATTTAATAATGCATATCCCTGTATACAGATGAATTCTTAATCAGATCTTTTGAGAAAAATTCAAGAGCAATTTTGACTATCTAGCAATGGCACCCTACTCCAGTACTCTTGCCTAGAAAATCCCATGGATGGAGGAGCCTGGAAGGCTGCCGTCCATGGGGTTGCTAAGAGTCAGACACGACTGAGCAACTTCACTTTCACTTTTCACTTTTATGCATTGGAGAAGGCAATGGCAACCCACTCCAGTGTTCTTGTCTAGAGAATCCCAGGGACGGGGGAGCTTGGTGGGCTGCCGTCTATGGGGTTGCACAGAGTCGAACACGACTGAAGTGACTTAGCAGCAGCAGGAGCCTTTCATTAGAAAGGCTTCACAATTTTCAGTAATATCACAAATAATCCTCAAATTAAAAAAAAATTGTGAACTACTGAAATCTATGATGTGATTCAACTGAGGGGGAATAAAATTCATTTGAAATCAGGGAAAATTTTAATGTCATTATTGAAATGCTATAGGTAATGATTTGCTATAGAATTTTTTAATCCCAATCTTTCTTTACTTTTTAAATTTAAACATTTTTAAAGTGTTGTTAAAATAAGTATGTAATAATAGCAAAGAAAAAAAGATTAGAAATATGAATCAGCCTTTCTTCAAATTGTCAGTATTTTATATTCTATGTGTACACTCAGGAAGGTAAATGATGCTCAGTATTCTTATATATAACGAATAAAAGGATGGGAAATGCAATTTGAGGCAAATAACATTTGAGATTAGTTTTTGTATATTCAACATTTAGATTTTCCTTTTAGATTTTATTCAAATATTTGCTGAATATCTGGTTACATTTTTCTCCTTGATTTCGCTTTTAGTCTTTAGATTATAGCCACTGCACAGGGTTCTGCCCTGACCCCATACTTATATCCCATGAAGGATGATCTTACTCATCCATGCATCTTGTAATCCCATCTACCTACTGATAATTTATCTTGGCATCAACTTTCTTCTGCTGGTATCACATTTCTTCTGCATTTCAGACTTGCCTTCTCAACTAACCACTCAATATGTCCCTATTAAATATGTTCAAATTAAACCTATCAATTAATTTTGTCTATAAACTTAAAAATAATATAAATACATGAGTAGAAAACATTTTTTAAATTGCAGACTATCTCATTATCTTTCATAAGATTTAATCTGCTTATCCACTGCAGAAGAACATCTATTCTCTGTAAGAAATTCTTCATTTTCTCAAAGATGCTTCCTTCTGCTAAGGAGGAGGTAGCTCTGTTTTCAGTAGTTATGATAATATTGGAAACTCTATTGATGGGCAAGGGCCCACCAAGTACGAAGCCATGTTCTCATTATCAGTCAGTATATCCTCAAAAATATGAGAATATGTATGCCTTATATTCCCTATATAGGTCTGTGATTTGCTTAGTTTAGCTTAGTTTTGTGTTTTTTGCCTATGTACATTCTCCAGAACTGGTTGTTGAAAAGTCCTTTGATTATAAGTAATTCATTGCTGAGTAAAAGTAAATCCAAATGTTCATCATGAGGTTAATGTTAATTTATAGATATTCAAAAATTATTATAGTAGCATCAGTGTTAACTCATCCATATCTTTGAAAATATATGTAATAATTTGGACTATTCATCAGGCACAATTTCTCTTCTTCATTTTGAGATTCATAATCACAAAGAATTCTGCTGTTTAGATAATCCTGCTTCTTGATGATGCTCAGATTTTCAAGCATAGCCTTTCCCTATTTAACTTTTGTTTTATTTATTTAACCTAACTTATAGCTTGGCAATGTATCACCAAAAGCTTTACACTTATACTATCATTTTTTTAAAAATAATAAATGAAGAAGCATAATAAATAGAATAATGAATAATTTATGTAAATTTTTCATATTTCTTGTCTCTTTTTGAGTCACCATGCTCAAATCAGGAGTTTATGTTTACCCAGATTCTATACATGCATTATACCTATAAACAGGTCTCCTCTCTTTCTCTCTATCTGTCCAAATTATCATCTAACAATAATATAAGACAATGCCTTCTTCATCCATTATGATGATATGTCTTTTGCAGAAAATATTTACTGTTTTAGACATGGAGAATGAAATGATACTTTGAAAATTGAATTAAAAACTTCTGCCTTCAGTAATGTTAGACTAAGCAAGTTGAACCAAATAGTTTGATGAAAACAATGAGAATACTCATCACATTTTATCTCAAATTGCTCTCAGTACAACACAGCTATTATGTTGGACCTTTATATAAGTCTACATAAGAACATTAAATTAAATAAGTGATTGACATATGTAAAAAAATGAAGCCTTCATTATAGCTCTAGTTACTGTATTGTTATTTTACATAGCCTTTTGCAAGGCAAAATATTTTATGAGGTATGATTTCATTTTTTTCTTTTTGTGGTTCATGCTTTTGATATCAGATCTAAGAATTTTTTCACTCTAAATGTATATGAGGTTTACATCTTTTAGTATATCTCAAGACAAACTTTGAAAAATGCACTGTCATCACAACAAAAAGCTTCTTAGTGATTTTCTGCCTTGTTATCACTTTTTGAATAAATGAAGCAACCTATAGAGTTGGAATGATTCTGCCAGATGCCTAGTGTCTTATTGAACCACTAAATGCTACAGCACTGTATACCTATTTAGATTAATTGTGATTAAATTTAAAAGCTGAGTTGGTTGAATTGCTTCATCATTTAATTAAGATAAAGACTAATTGTTTTTCTATCCTTTTTTGAAAGTGTGTGAGTTTCTGATTATTGGCTTAGTATACTTAAGAATTTAAAACTGTGGATGGAAAATTTAGCTACTTCATGATTTCAGAATATATATCTTTTGTGAGAAGATTCTTCACACATTTTGTGTGTATTTAAAAAATTCTAAAAAATGATATCTCATCTCTCAGGGACAAAATATAATTACTATAGAAGTATTTGTAGCCCCTTATTCCCAACAACAACAATACACACATAGACATACCCCTTCTATGGAAGAGCATTTGTTTGATCAACTGTCCTGCTGGTCTTCTGTTGGATCCCAGTAAAATGTAGACTGAAAAATTCAAAGAGGACAAAAACTCTGAATTTGTTTACTGTCATGTAGAAATATAACAGGGAACAAATCAAGATGATTTAAAATATGGTAAGATTGAGAGGGATGGATGGAGAGTTATAAAATATGGTAGGATTGAGAGGGATGAATGGAGAGTTATCAGTCACAGAGGGGTTTAGCACAAAGAGAAGCTGGTTAAGAAAAGCCATGTAAAGTGAGAAAGTAAAAATTCCATTTAGGACTAAGCTATGCAACTTTCCTCTGAAATATTGCATAATTGTGAATTTTGAAATAAAAGCAAGAAGGCCATTGCTTTTGCTTCACAATTGAATTATAACCTTATTGAGGGCAGTATGCACATTTTCATGTACTCTTCTAAAGATTAAGTTGCATCAATAAATACACCATTTATATTATGGGAACATAGTAATGTGTCTGGATCTTCCCATAAAAGAAAAGGCTCTGATGGGTCTCCCAGTCTTGTCTGACTCTTTGCCACCCCATGGAATTCTCCAGGCAAGAATACTGGAGTGGGTAGCCTTTCACTTCTCCAGGGGATCCTCCCAATCCAGGGATCGAACCCAGGTCTTCCACATTGCAGGTGGATTCTTTACCAGCTGAGCCACCACGGAATCCCACTGATGAGAAACAGGAAATTTGAATCTCTCTTTCTCATTACTTTCTTCCTTTCATGTGTTAGTCGCTCAGTCGTGTCCGACTCTCTGTGACCCCATGGACTATAGCCCACCAGGCTCCTTTGTCCGTGGGATTCCCCAGGCAAGAATACGCTTCCTCTGTTTCCCGGCCAAGCAGCCCGGCAGGGCACCCTCCGAGTCCGATAAGTGCTGCTGGGCGCCGGCAGTCCCCGCTTGCCTGCGCCGTCTGACATCGAGGGTCCTCACCACTGCGGGCCTGCTGCCTGTACAGGCCGCGAGACTCCCCGTCCAGGAGCCCGACCGGGAGGCCAGGTCACGGCAGACAGGCCTGGCGGGCTGGGGGCCAGCCCTGAGCAGCTGTGATTATAACAGGAGAGAAGGAAAATGTGGGCCCAGATTCTTCTTAATTCGGCATGGCTTAGCTGTCAGTGTAAAAAGTTTAATAGATATTTATGACAAATAGAGCATCTGTGTTCCTGTTGATGGATTTAGGACACTGGAGTAATTCACTGTCTCAAGCTAACTCAGTCCAAAGCAGGAATTCCTAAGAAGATAATACTTCCTCAGATTTCAGGGATGCTTTATTGCGACTGTGCTGCTAAGTACAGTTATCATCTTGATTTTACACACTTTCATCAGCCTTTTTGGAGAAGGAAATGGCAACCCACTCCAGTATTCTTGCCTGGAGAATCCCACGGACAAATTTCCTTTCATAATAGAATCTAAAACTTTCTCTTTCCCACTTCAGTTTAGAGACTTTGCATCATAAAAGAGAAGTGTTCTACAAAGGCCCTAAACCCTTGTGCTAGGGAAAGGCCAGTCTTTCTAATAGTTTAATGATTTCTCTAGGCTGATGTTGCCCCAAACTGCAAGACTGACTCTCTCTTTACAATAAATTTTAATCTTGATTTTCAGTGTCTTTCCGAATTCTACTGCTAGTCTCTCAAACTCTGTTTAAACTGAGGTGTACCCAATCAGTGAAAGTTTTTTTTTCTCTTCCCTTTCACACAATGCAGAATGGATCAGAGCACTTATAAAAGCCTATTGTAAAACAAAACAGATAGGTAATTTAGTTCATCTGTTGTATTGGATTGGCAAAAAATTTCATTTGGTTTTTCATATCTTATGGAAAGACTTGAATAAATTTTTGGCTGAACCAGTAATTATGGTATCTAGCTTGTATATTTTGTCTTCTCTGCTAAGGTCATACTTCACATCACCTTGTCAGTCATCTTAACTCCATTGACAGCCTTCTAATAATAGGCTTTTATAAGTGCTCTGATCCATTCTGCATAAATCAGCCAGAGGATTTGTAAAGCCTTTATTAAATCACCTCATCCTACAACTTACCAGTTCTCTAAAGGCTCCCATCACCATTGCAATGAAGTGCATACTCTTACTCTGGCATACCAGGTCCTGTGCAATCTGTCTGGCTAACTTCTCCAATAATCTCTCCCATGATTTTCTAATATTCTTACTGCATTTTGCACAGAGACCTCCTTTTTTTCTGATTTCTAAATTTCAGAATGATACTGTGATATATTTAAGGTCTTTACACTCGCTTTAACTCTTACTTAGAAAGCTTTGTTCAAAATACCTGCATGACTACCTTCTTCTTGTCAGTTTGCTCTAAGGTTAAATATCCCCTAAGATAGTTATCTCCTGATAATGTAACTCAAGTAAGCATTCCAAATCCCCAACATCCATGAATGACTTATTTATTTGCATATTTATTGTCTCTTTCCAATCCTCACCCCTAAGGTAGGATGTAATTTTGAAGAAATAGTATTTTAACATTACTAATCTTGGCCTCAACCTCAACATTCAGAAAACGAAGATCATGGCATCTGGTCCTATCACTTCATGGGAAATAGATGGGGAAACAGTAGAAAGAGTGCCAGACTTTATTTTTCGGGGCTCCAAAATCACTGCAGATGGTGATTGCAGTCATGAAATTAAAAGACGCTTACTCCTTGCAAGAAAAGTTATGACCAACTTAGACAGTATATTCAAAAGCGGAGACATTACTTTGCCGACTAAGGTCTGTCTAGTCAAGGCTATGGTTTTTCCAGTGGTCATGTACGAATGTGAGAGTTGGACTGTGAAGAAGGCTGAGGGCCGAAGAATTGATGCTTTTGAACTGTGGTGTTGGAGAAGACTCTTGAGAGTCCCTTGGACTGCAAGGAGACCCAAGCAGTCCATTCTGAAGGAGATCAGCCCTGGGTGTTCTTTGGAAGGAATGGTGTTAAAGCTGAAACTCTAGTACTTTGGCCACCTCATGCGAAGAGGTGACTCATTGGAAAAGACTGATGCTGGGAGGGATTGAGGGCAGGAAGAGAAGGGGACAACAGAGGATGAGATGGCTGGATGGCATCATGGACTCGATGGACGTGAGTCTGAGTGAACTCCAGGAGTTGGTGATGGACAGGGAGGCCTGGCATGCTGTGATTCATGGGGTCGCAAAGAGTCGGACATGACTGAGCAACTGAACTGAACTGAACTGAATCTGTATTGGAAAGGATCTGCAAAGCTTGCAATTCTTAAAGGCCTATTCTGATATTATTTTCTTAACCATACCTATATAAACATATACAACTATGTGTCTCTATAATTCATCTGTTTGTCTAAGTTCCAACAAAACAAGACCAGTTACTATTTCCTAAATACATCTAAAACTTTGACCATATGCCTGCATTTTCAAAGTGCTATTTTTCTAAGGTGTTGAAATATAAATAATCATGTATGCTCACTAATCCTTAAATATCATTTTATACATATTTAGATTAATTTTTATACTTCTGTTCAGTAACTGAAATAATTATCTAAATAATGTGAATATTTCCAAACCTCATAATGTTCATTTTCAAAATTGTCCTGTCTTAAACAAAAAAATTTAGAAGAGAAAATACACTTTAAATAATATTAGAGACAAACTGATAGGAGATTCTAACTTTCTTCCTTACATAGATGAATGGCTATTTTTTAGAGTAATGTAAGTTTATAAATTATACATGAGTACTAGTATTATCAGTCAGCTGAATAGGCCCACATTTTGTTTAGACTGTAGCCCACCAGGCTCCTCTGTCTATGGAATTCTCCAGGCAATAACACGAGTGAATTGCCATTCCCTTCTCCAGAGGATCTTCCTGACCCAGGGATCAAATCCTGGTCTCCAACATAACAGGCAGATTTTTTTTTATCAATTAAGCCCCCAGGGAAGCCTGGATAGGATCTAATATTCCTTTTTTTCTAATGACAAAATGTGAACAAAAATACATTTCTTGTATCCCTCTGTTATAAAAAGAAACGTAAGTTGCAAATATCATATGTTCTTTTAGTAGCCAGTTGAATGTTTGATTTTACCATATGGTTCATAAGCAATAAACACTTGCTTTACATTTCCCAATAACTCTGTGTATTTCATACAGTAAACAGGAGTAGGGAACATTAGGAGAAGAAATCTAGCCTGTATTTCTCACCTATAATGTGCTTGATTTCATGCCATACAATTTGTATAAATAAATCACTTAATTCTCACAGAATCACATAAAGTAAGAATTAACTGATCACTCTCCAATTTCTTTGGCTATTTGTGAAAATAGCAGAGTACAATAAAAAGAGACAGGTAGGTTTGAATTTGAATCCATTTCTATCCCTTACAAACTGTTTGACTTTGTACTTATGTATTATATCAGTTTTGGTCTTCTCATCTATAAAATCCTAATAACTCTTATGTTGAAAGACTCCTTTCTTTTGTAATGAATCTCCTTGGAAGTATTCATCATATTACATTTCTTTAATTCTCTCTTTTCACTTTTCTTAGATCCCTCTATAGTCTGACTTTTGTTTTCTTACTTCTTATATTGCTGCTCTTGTCCAGTTCACTGGTGCTGTCCACACCCTTAAATCCAATTATTATTTCATGGCCCCATTTTATTGGATCTGTTAACAGCTCTTCACACAGATGTTCATTCTCTCCTCTGATATATTTCATCACTTCTTCTCCAAGATACTACTATATGTTGCTGCATCTATGCAAGAGTACTGGAGTGGGTTGCCATTTCCTTCTCCAGAGGCTCTTCCTAACCCAGAGATCTAACTCAGGTCTCCTGCATTGCAGGCAGATGCTTTTAGTGTCTGAGCCACCAGGGAAGCCCGCTATACATCACAGCTGTTCCTTATTAATGCTGGCTGTTTATCCTTATATTCCCAACTCATTTAAAGGTTCAGAGTTTTGTCTTTTCCTCTTCTGGCACTACCCTCCCTCCCTTGGTGAGTTTGTGCAGCCTAATAACTTCAAGTACAATATAGTTGCCAATGGTCCTCCATTTATATTTTTAGTTTTTAATTCCTTTTGACCTTCAAACAGAATATGTGCATTATTGACCCTTGTTTTTTCTCCTCCCAAACCCACTTACACCTAAATGCATCCTTTCAGTTGCTTAGCACCAAGATTTCTGGATTCCTCCTTGACTCTCCTCTCCACTTCCTGGCAATATTGTCTTCTCTAGAATCTTGAAGCTTCTTACCTGATCTGCTGTACCTCCCTCAAACAACTCTTCATCTTCTCTTCTAACTGAGATTACTTCAATAGCTACCTAACTGGACTTTTACTTCTACCCTTAGTCCGATACGATCAATATACAGAAGCCACTAGAATGGGAGGTATCATCTAAGCCAAAGTCAGAGCGTGTCACCTCTGAACTGTGATAGCTTCCGAGTTCATTCAGAGTAAAAGTCACAACCGTTATGCAATCTATGAAGCTGTATCTAATCTTACCCCTCCAACTCCTCCTTAACTCTATGACTTCATTTTCTATTTTTCCTGTCCTTACCCCGAATCAAATGTCCTGGCCACACTGGCCTCTTTGGTTCCACTGTAAAGACTGTATATGCTTGTGTGCTCAGCCGTGACTGACTCTTTGCAATCTAATGGACTGTAGCCCACCGGACTCTTTTCTGTCCATGCGATTCTGCAGGTAAGAATACTGGAGTGGGTTGCCATTCCCTACTTGAGGGTATCTTCCCAACCCAGGGATCAAACCTGGATCTCCTGCATTGTAGGCAGATTCTTTACCATCTGAGCTATGGGAAAAAATCCCATGAAGATGGTGTGTGCTCAGTCACTTCAGTCGTGTCCAACTCTTTGCTATCCTATGACTGTAGCCCACCAGCCTCTTCTGTCCTCGGGATTCTCCAGGCAAGAATACTGGAGTAAGTTGCCATGCTCTCCTCCAGGGGATCTTCCAAACAGGGGTAGAACCAGGGTTTCCTGCATTGCAGGCAGATTCTTTACCACTGAGCCACCAGGAAAGCCCTGTAAAGATTGTATATGTGATATTTGTTTCTCCTGGAATAAATCTAGAAATCCATATGACTAAACAACTTACATTCTTAAATCTTTACTCAAACTGTATCATTTCAAGAATTGTCTTATCACCCTATTTAATAGTACCCTCATGTTGACCAGCCCCTGACACTCTTTTTTTTTTTTTTTTTTTTAGGGTCAAGATCTTTATTTCCTGATTTAAAAAATTGTCCCTGGGAGAATGGCATTGAAACATGTATACTATCATGTAAGAAACGAATCGCCAGTCTAGGTTCGATACAGGATACAGGATGCTTGGGGCTGGTGCACGGGGATGACCCAGAGAGATGACACAGGGAGGGTGGTGGGAGGGGGCTCAGGGTTGGGAACTCATGTACACCTGTGGTGGATTCATGTCAATGTATGGCAAAACCAATACAGTATTGTAAAGTTAAAAAAAAAATTGTCCCCATCACAGACTTCCTAGGTTCTCTTGTACCTTTGTCCCATTGGCTCCTGACAGTGGCTCCAAATGGCTCCTTTCTTCCCACTGCCCACCCATCAACCTGAGTTTGACAGATCAATTCGATTTGTCCTTCCAACCTGTGGGAGCAAGGATTGGAATCTTCTGGCAGGTGGAGAGAGTTCCTCGATAGCCCGTGTTTAAGCCTAGTTCATCAGTCTTTAGTTCTGCTTGCTCTTGGCTTTGCGGGCTTTGGCATCCAGTATGCTCTGGGCGTGAGCAAGTTGCTTTATAGAATCCAGTATGAGGAGTCCAGGCAGCACCAACCACAGGGCATTCAAGAAAACAAAGTAAAACCAGAAGTAGAGTGGGTGGCCCAGCTCCCCGTGCTGGAATCCATCACGGTACTCTGTCAGGAAATAGAGCACATCTCCATATACCTGACCGACAGAGACCACAAGCTGTAGGACAAAGCAGAGGGGTTGAGGGCGGAGAAAAGCAATCACCACCCACAGGCTGAGTGGTCCCCACAGGTAAGCCGTGACAGTCTCCATGCATATCATGAAGTTATCATTTAGGATATATCGGCTGTCTCCCTTGGCATACTCTTTCCAGAGTTGAGATAAGATGGCTTGGTCTCCAAGAAGGTCCGCGTGGTAAAGGCTGAACCAGCCCTCAATCACCAAGTGAATGAACCCACATACTGCAAAACAGCACAGGGACAGTCTCCACCAAGTCCCCAGTGGGACGACCGCAGCATGCCCTGACAACAGCCATGTGGCCACAACTAAGACTCCAGAGACGGAGAATAGGCCAGCCAGGATATGCCAGGTGGGGCAGTCATTAGGCACAAAGTTGTCTAGTCTCAGATGCCGAGGCCAGTAGGGGTGCGTGGGGCTGGTGTTGGTGGTCATGTCTTTGTAGGTCAACAGCGGGTTTGCAGCGGCCTCTCCCACAGGCTCCTGGGTCTCACTAAGATTGCTCCTGACACTCTTGATCTCTATATATTGATAAGCTTTTTTCAATCTTCATACTTGTAAATGGTAGAAAATGCATTTGCTACTCAGTTTTATTGTCTATCTCCTTGTTAAAATATAAGCTCCATGAAGATAGAAATCTATTCTCTTTTATACACAGATATACCCAAATGACTAGAAGAATCCTTGGCACATTGTATCCACTTGCTAAACATTCTTGAAGTGAATGGAGTAAGTTAATAATTTTAGAAACTTAGCAAAATTCCACCCTTCATACATTTTGAATTTTGTGATTTGCTTAAAAATTGGTACTAATTCTATTTTAAACATATATACTTAAGCAATGTTATGTTGTATGGAAATCTTCATATTGGTAGCAAAAAGAATGTAACGTGGAAGTGCAGTGTATAAATAAGAAGCTCTTATGTTTATATTCTGATGAGAAGTAAAGCAATAATGGAATCAGGGATACTGTTCACAGAGATTTTTATCTTTACTTGGAATTGGCAAAAAAAAATGTTATAAAATTCTCCCTTGAGTTATCAGAAATATCAAATCAGAACATGGCTTGCATGCAATGTTAAATAAGAGATTACATTAGTGGCCAAATGCAGACAGGTTGTCTGAAGGGAGTAGTTAAATACAATAGGTGGTTATTCTCATTGGAAGGTAGGAATGGGCAGAAGGCAGAAGTATTCTAATCAGACATCTCTGTCCCTAGGAGAAGGGACAGCTTAGACATTTTAACTGCAGTACCTGAGTTTTGCTAGAAAAATCATGTACGGATAAGGATCAAGGAAGTTGATACCCCTAAAGCTTCAAAATCTGTTCTTATTAGTTATGTATGGACAGCAGTGTTTTTAATCACTTTAAAAAGTAATTCATGAAACTATTTTTCAAAAATATTTTCCCTTAAGTTTAGTGTGCAAGTATATATGATGAGAATTTAATCAATTCTGATGCTAACATGAATTTTTATGAGAGTTTTAAAAAAAGAAGCTAAATCTAATAAATCTAAATCTAGTAGATCCAGTAAATCATTTAATTTATTTTTCCTGAAGAAACTTGGAAAAGACTTAAACTACTTATTCAACATTCTCAGTGAAACAGTTACTATATGTTAAAGAAATTGTCTAAACTTTACCATGAAAACTTTGTTAAAAACATTCCACTCTCTTGTATATTATATTTTCTTGAAATATAGAGAGTATATCTTAATAACCTTTATATCTTTACTGTCCAACAAACAAGAAGCAATTTTAAAAGACTGTTTAATAAGATGAATAATGAATATATCTCTTCTACTAAGTACTCTGTTGGTATATTTAAGACAAAAATAATATCCTTTATGTATACTGAAGTCCACTCTCTGTATTTGAGGAAAATTGACCTAGTATCTGATTAGAGCAGGAAATTACCCACTATATGAGAATATTAGTCAGTCAGTCAACTGTTCTGATTCACATGTGCATACACGCACACTGACACACACAGAAACGGAAGGCATTCTGAACAGGGGCACAACCATCATTCTTTCAAGAGATAGAAGATGACATAATATTAAAAGCCTTTTTAATTCCCAGTTCCCTGGGTAAATTCCAAAGGCAATCAATGATAATAGATTTCAAATATCCTTTTCTGTAACTACTGATTTATCATACAACTAAAATTCTATTTTCCAGGCTATACATTTAGGCTTTAAAAGGATATTAATATACTTTCACTCCTTTTACCTCTACTTCTTCCTTTCACCCCCTACTTTTGCTCATTGAATCAATATTTTCCTATTGGTCAGCTTTTTAATGGGAACAAAGTCTCACAAGGGTATTTTCATGTTGTCTCTGAATTTTTACCAGGGGAGCCAAACCTGAAGATAATGGGTAGAACTGCATATACATTTTCCAGAGCAGTCGCAGAGCAGACAAAACTTTGCAGGGCATAATGAGAGGCAATAAAAGCAGTGCAGTGCGTATAACTCCATATGTTGTTCAGTTGCTCAGTCATATCTATTTGCGACCTCATGGACTGTAGCATGCCAGGCTTCCCTGTCCTTCACTATCTCCCAGAATTTGTTCAAATCCATGTCTATTGAGCCAATGATGCCATCCAACCACCTCATTTTCTTTTGCCCCCTTCTCCTTCTGCCCTCAATCTATCCCCAGCATCAGGGTCTTTTCCAATGCGTCATCTCTGTATTAGGTGGCCAAAGTATTGGAGCTTCAGCTTCAGCATCAGTTCTTCCAAAGAGTATTCAGGGTTAATTTCCTCTAGGATTGACTGGTTTTTTCCTTTAGGATTGACTGGTTTGTTCTCTTTGCTGTCCAACATACTCTCAAGAGTCTTCTGCTACACCACAATTTTTTTTTTTTTGCCACTTTATTTATATTTTTAATTGAAGGATAATTGCTTTACAGAATTTTGTGGTTTTCTATCAGACATCAACAAAAACCAGCCATAGGTATATCCATATCCCCTCCCTCTTGAACCAGACCTCCCTTCCATTTTCCTCCCCACCCCACCTTTCTAGATTGTCACAGAGCCCCCGTTTGTGTTCCTTTAGTCATACAGTAAATTCCCAATGGCTATCTATTTTGCAAATGGTATTGCAAGTTTCCATGTTACTCTCTCCATACATCTCACCCTATCTCTCCTCCCCATGCCCATTGGTCTGTTCTCTATGTCTGTTTTTCCATGCTGTCCTGAAAATAAATTCATCGAAACCATCTTTATAGATTCCATGTATATGCATCAGTATACAATATTTATATTTCTCTTTCTGACTTATTTCACTCGGTATAATAGGCTCCTGGTTTGTCTACCTCATTATAACTGACTCAAACGTGTTCCTTTTTATGGCTGAGTAGTATTCCACTGTATATATGTACCAAAGCTTCTTTACCCATTCATCTGTAAATGACCATCTAGGTTACTTCCATGTTCTAGCTATTGTAAATAGCAATACCATAATTTGAAAGCACTAATTCTTTGGCACTCAGCCTTCTTTATGGGTCAAATCTCACATCCATACATTACTACTGGAAAAACCATAGCTTTGACTATACAGACCTTTGTCAGCAAAGTGATATCTCTGCTTTTTAAAATGTTATCTAGGTTTGTCATAGCTTTTCTTCCAAGGAACAAGTTGGTTTTTTGTTTTGTTTTGTTTTGTTTTGTTTTTTTCATGGCAGCAGTCACCATTTGCAGAGATTTTGGTGCCCATGGAAATAAACTCTGTCATTGTTTCCATTGTTTTTCCATACATTTGCCATGATATGATGGTACTGGATGCCATGATCTTAGTTTTTTGAATGTTGAGTTTTAAGCCAGCTTTTTCACTCTCTTATTTCACCTTTATCAAGAGGCTCTTTAGGTTCTCTTCACTTTCTTCCATTAGGGTGGTATCATCTGAATATCTGAGGTTATTTATGTTTATCCTGGCAATCTTGATTGATTCCATCTTGTGATTCATCCACCCTAGCATTTTGCATGATGTACTCGGCATACAAGTTAAATAAGCAGAGTGACCATATACAGCCTTGACATACTCCTTTCCCAATTATGAACCAGTCCATTGTTCCATGTCTGATTCTAACTGTTGCTTCTTGACTTACATACAGGTTTCTCAGGGTGTAGGTAAGATGATCTGATATTGCCATCTCTTGAAAAATTTTCCACAGAGTTTTTGTGACCACATAGTTAAAGTCTTTAGTGTAATCAATATTTGTCTCTATTTCTTTGCAACATTAACTTAATAAGGCTTTCTTATCTCTCCTTGTTATTCTCTGGAGTTCTGTATCAGTTGGGTATATCTTTCTCTTTCTTCTTTGCCTTTTGCCTCTCTTCTTTTTCTTAGCTATTTGTAAGGCCTCCTCAGACAACTACTTGGTTTCTTGCATTTCTTTTTCTTGGGGATGGTTTTGGTTACCACCTCCTATACAATGTTGTGAACACCAGTCCATAGTTCTTCAGGCACTCTGTCTATCTGATCTAATCCCATGAATCTATTCATCACCTCCACTGTATAATCCATATTGCTTATAAAAATTGCAGATTCACTAGAAGAATTTTGATTAATCAAAGAGATTTTATAGGAATCCAGGATGCTGAAATGTTTCAAACCTAAGCATACACTTCTTTCACACCCAAATTTGTAGATGTCAGTAAGAGAAACACAAAGATATTTCTGATGTCTCCAAGAAAGCTGAACTCTGTGAAGGACATGTGTTATGATGCAAAACTTGTAGGGTTGTCCCATGCTACCACTAAAGAGAGCATGAGAGAGTTCTGCTAGAAACGTGGGAGTCGCAGCACTGTGGAGACTTTTGTGAAAATAGGTATAATATTTGTGCCCATATCTTATCCTAAGAATATTGAAGTCTAGTGTCACTAGCTAGACCAACTTCCATGGCAGTGAAAAAAGAAGCAAGTTCCAGTCAATTTGGAAGGACAAATATATATGATATTAATGATCAATCTTTCAGAATGAGTTCAAAGCAGAATTTCCCTTTGAAGAGTGGTCTTCTCAAGAAACACACAGCTTTTGTTCTGCTATCACAATGAACAACCAAGAGAAACTCATGAATGATATTATTTTCCTTGTTTTTAAAAAGTTATACCCAGTTTCTATACCTTGATTTTGAAAGAACCAAAGACAGTATAGCGAATAGAAAAGGTAGACTGTAAGAAGAAATTGGCAAAATGATGAAAAGATAAAATTATCCTTTTTTCATTCCTGGTCCCTGGTTCCAAGCCACAAGTAATATCTGAACTGCAAGGAAAGGAGTTGTACTGATCCACATGTGAGGATGTAATTGTGGAGTTATCTCTGGAACACCTTGAGGAATGTGTGAATTTGGTGTACTCTGTATTTACTCATCCCTTAGTAAAATTACAACTGCTCTCTAATTTATAATCAATTTAAATTATATGAATTTTATTGCTTTCTTTTTCCTAGACATTTCAGCAGTATAAGCAAAGCAATAGCCCCTTTGATTCTGCATTTTAAATTTATTTTCTAAGACATTAGCTAACATGTCTGGTTTCTTTTCATAGGTATTTTTCTAGTTCTTTTCAGAATGAATTTATTTGTTTAAAAATATAGAAATGTATTTCATAAAAGCTCCTAAATTAAACAAACAAGCAAACAAAAATCTTCCTTTCTACTGATTTCTAATGCTCTTAGCTTTCATAAGTTCTTTAACATGTAAATGGGTCTTCATAATAGGTAGAAAGTTGAACTGTAGCTATCTTTAATAAAAACGTGAAGTCACTGAAAACTTTGTGTTCACTCTTCTTTACAAGCTAACATCTTAAGTTTTGATCTTTTAAATTACATGTTTCTGTATATCCTCACTCCATAGATTCTTGTACTGTTCCCCTTTTAATCTTAGAACCAGGCAGTTTAAAAAATAATTTTTCCAGTGCTACACAAAACATAAAGTGACCAAAAAAAAAAAAAAATGCTAACAAGTTTATGTGGTTCCTGAGATGAAAACTAAAGCTTGGAGAGGTTGAATATTTTCTTCAAGCTTCCATGTCATTAATGGGTGGATTCTGGAATCATATCTAGCCTTTTTATTTATTTGTTTTCTTTTTCCCTTATTCTAAATTGTTTTTCAATGACTGACTTTTCCCAGGGGCACAGCACAGCTAGAAATAAGAAGACTATCTTTGAATGATAGTATCACAGTGGCTTTCTTGAACATACTAAAAACATTTCTAAGAGTGGATTTTTAAGAGATGCAAAACATGTTGGGCTTCCCTTTGGCTTATAAGCATGTCATGGATTTTAATGTTTTTCTTTCTTTCCGTGTATGGTTTGTTTTACACAATCTCCACACCCCTATTTTTCCAAAATCCTACAAATTATACACCCTAATACTGGCTTATAGATATTCAAACAAACATGTATACCTATGCATTTTATAAGGGTAAAATACAGAGGCAAAATATATATCATACTATAAAGTCATACTGATATATCTAGGGATAAAAAAATTCCCAGTATTGCTAGATCTTATGTAATATCTAGATACACAAAAATATTTTCAAAATTTTTTCAGTTAAGAAATCATTGTTCTCATATAGAATTAGAAAACTACCTACTAAAGTCCAATTTTTGCTGAATGAGTGAAACATTTAATGAAAAAAACAAATGTATTAAAATCATTAATAATGCTTTATTTCTTTAGAAACATACTTTGTATCATACATCAATGACAAAATTTTTTGAAGTAATATCTGATTGACTCTAGTGATGGTATGTTCTTGTAAAACAAGCTCCTTTAGTGTATAATTCATCTTTCTCTGTTTGATAGTGGCATTTAATCATAGGTAACAATCTTCACTCTTTTTTCCCCCCAATAGAGGCTTTACTTGGTTCTCTTAGTAACTGATATAATATAATGTCATCATTATGACAAATGTCACCAGTATTCTATTATCCTTAGAGTGCCAGGGCATGAATCTCCTTCAAGACTGTTACAACATGGAAACATCTAGTTTCTAAGAATGGGCTGTCCAGAAAGGGTTTGTTTGAGAAGTTTTAATGCAATCCAGGCTGAGAAGCTGGCCCTTCTGCATCTTCCCTGTACTGTGCTCATAAATGTAATGATCAGAAAAGTTAACTTGTCTTTTAAACTTGTAACTTCAGTTTTCAAAGTTATAGATTTGTGGACATCAGTATGTACATTTTTTCCCTTGGTAATAGAAGGAAGTCGGAAGTCTGGATTGTTAGCCTCTTATTTTAGAGTGAACTGCTTTATCTAGAGTGGCAGGGGTTAGGAGGAAGATGAAACAAAAAAAAATCTGAGATATTGATCCCTCAATTGTGCTAATTAACATCAAAGAGGAATTGTCTCTGTTTAAAGAAAGATTTTGCTTTTTCCATTTTTTCCTAAAACAAACACATTAAAAAAAAACACATAAATTATATACAAAGGAAAGAAAAACACTATTATGTTCAGTTTGTAAAAGTGTGAGAGCCAGTTAGAATAAACAACTTTTGGAAACACTCTTAAAATTCATGATTCTTATCTAATGCAGCTGGTTGGAACTGTCAGAAAGTTGGTCATTGTTAAGTTGCTTGATTTGGCCAAACAGATAGTGCCTCTCTGGTGAAATCAGCAGTTATTCAGTTTGTTTATTATAAAAAATAGAAAATAAATGATTACTTATAAATACTTTATATAGTGAGCTTCTAATATTTTAGAAATGGAAGAAACAGGCTTGGCTAAAATTTAAACTTCTAATAGATTTAGGTGAGCATCTAAATCATCTACGACAGTACTTCTGAAAGTGTGGTTCACAGAACTTCAGGATCAGCATCACTTGGGAACGTGTTAGAAATGTACACTTTCTAGTACCATTCCAAATGCATTGAACCGGAGTGTCTGGGGATGGATGCTTTCACTAGCCCTCTTGGTAATTCTTAAGTAGGTTAAATTTGAGAACTCACCTAGGAAATAGGTAGAAGAGACATTTGTGACTAGGATTTTATTTTTACCTTGTCAGCTGTCATAAGCCAGGAACCATCTGATGGACAAGTTAGAAAGGAAAACACGGGACTCGGGGGAGAGCTGAATGACTATGTGGAGTGATAAAATGAAATCGGGACCTATAATAGACATGTAATACATAGACCCTGATGAAAGCATTCATTTATATAGTGATGTTTTCTGTTATTCATACATCCTCTAGAAACTCTTTTAAGAAGGTTTACTGGAGTCAACTAGTTTTCAGAATAAGTTTCTAGTTTATTTGGCAGCATGTCCTGTCTACAAAAATTTCCCTAAACTTCTCTAAAATATATTTTATTGAGACGTGTTGTGCTTTTACACTATGTCTTTCATCAGTTTATAGTACGGGTGGCAGCATGCACATTTACTATATTTTATATGTAATATATATTTAGGATCAAAATTACTTAATATTCTACATATGTAATATCATATTTATTATATATTTTAAAAGCTTAGTGATTGTATTTTTCAATTAACACTTGGGACACATCACTTTCTTAATTTCTGAAAACATGAGACAATATACTTGAAAATAGAAGTTGTTCTGGAAAATTTTCAAATATTGACAGTGAAATACTTGATTGATATAAGATGACCAATTTAGTATAACAGTGACTCTACATCATAAGCTTTTATATTAGATAAAATATTTATCACTTTTATTCTTTTGGTCTGAGATATTAAACAAAAATGTCAATTTTTAAAGCAAAAAGACAATGGATTTAAGAATTTTTGAAAGTCTTCTTTTCTGTCTAATTTCAATGAAATAGCATATGATTTTAAAGTTGGAAAGATATTAATCAGTCTCTTCCAAGTTAGAGTAGAGAACTGAAACCCAGGTAGATCAAGTGCATTCAAGACTCATGAGTTTTCTTGTTACATTGAATGCTCCTCAGTATATATTAAAGCTCTTTATTTAAATTGCCATTAGTTCTATGATTCTTTATATGCATTTCAAGGCAAAAATTCACTTTGATTTAATAGTTTTTTTCTTGACATTCTCTACACAAAACATGATAAGCATATGCCTAGAAGTTACTCTTTTTCCCTTGAAATTATAGCTTGAAAAGCCACATTTTCAAGTTTGGAAGGGAGATTAATCTTAATCTTTACCACTTTTAAATAATTTTTAAATACACCTTTCTAAAAAATATGAGGGAATCTTAGCTGTGAACATGCACAATATCAATTGATGAATTGAATTGGCAATAACACAGTTGTTCCAGTTCTTTCTTAATGTATATGCTCATTTCATCATGTAAATAGAGTTATATAGTCTTCATAAAATCAAACCTTTTTAGATTAAGGATGGATGTTGGGATCCACTGAGAAATGCTCTATCATTCGGAACTACCATAAAATTGATGCAACTTAAATATGAGAAAAAATATTTTTACTTTAAATATATTTTAAATGGTCAGTTATGAAAATCATGTTCTTGTGATTTACTTCACTTATTCAGGAAATTCCTTAAACCAAACAGCTTTCAATTTGAATTTGATTCACACAAAGTATCTCAGTCTTGTTTTTAAGAACTATTACACTTTTTAAAAAAAAAATCACCAATACATAGCCAAGGGGTGAACATCAAACTGCATCCCTGTCGTCAATCTTGTAATATTGTTGTTGTTGCTGTTCATTCACCAAGTCGTGTCCAACTGTTTGTGACCTAGATTTGAGTAACCCAGCCTCCTCTGTTCTTCTCTCTCTATTTGAGTCTTCTCAAATTCATGTTCATTGAGCCAGTTATACTGCCTATCCATCCATCATCTGTCCCCCTTTCTCTTTCACCTTCAGTCTTTCCCAGCATCAGGGTATTTTCCAAGGAGTCAGCTGTTTGCATCAGGTGGTCAAAGTATTGGAGCTTCAGAATCAGCATCAGTCCTTCCAAAGAATATTCAGGGTTGATTTCCTTTAGAATTGACTGGTTAGATCTCCTTGCAGTCCAAGGGATTCTCAAAAGTCTTCTCCAACACCACAGTTCAAAAGCATCAGTTCTTCAGTGCTCAGTCTTCTTTATGGTTTCACTCTCACATCCATATACGACTATTGGAAAAACCATTGCTTTGACTACACGGACCTTTGTTGGCAAAGAGATGTCTATGTTTTGAATATTCTATCTAGTTTTTTTATGGTTTTTCTTTCAAGGAGCAAGCATTTTTTAATTTCATGAAAGTAGTCACCATAAGCAGTGATTTTGGAGCCCAAAAAATAAAATCTGTCAGTGCTTCCACTGTTTCCCTATCTATTTGTAATGAAGGGATGAGACTGGTTACTGTGATTTTATTTTTTTGAATGTTGAGTTTCAAACCAGCTTTTTCACTCTCCTCTTTCACCTCATCAAGAGGCTCTTTAGTTCTTCTTCACCTTCTGCCATTAACATTGTATTATCTGCATATCTGAGGTTATTGATCTTCTCCATCAATCTTGATTCCAGCTGTGATTCATCCAGGCCAGCATTTCTCATGATGTATTCTGCATGAAAGTTAAATAAGCAAGGTGACAATATATAGCCTTGAAATACTCCCTTCCCAATTTGGAATCAGTCCATTGTTCCACATTTGGGTCTAACTGTCACTTTTTGACTTGTAACAGATTTCTCCTGAGGCAAGTAAGGTGGTCTGGTATTCTCACCTGTTTAAGAATTTTCCACAGCTTGCTGTGATCCACAAAGTCAAAGGCTTTAGCATAGTCAATTGAAGCAGAATTGGGTGTTTTTCTGGAATTCCTTTGTTTTTTTCTGTGATCCAACAGATATTGGCTATTTGATCTCTGGTTCCTCTACCTTTTCTAAATACAGTCCGTACATCGGGAAGTTCTTGGTTCAGGTACTGTTGACGCCTAACTTAAAGGATTTTGAGCATTACCTTGCGAACATGTGAAATTAGTGCAATTGTATGATAGTTTGAACATTCTTTGACATTGCCTTTCTTTGCAATTGGAATGAAAATTAACTTTTCCTAGTCCTGTGGCCACTGCTGGCATATTTTGCTGGCATAATTTTGCTGGCATATTGAGTGCAGCACTTTCACAGCATCATATTTTAGGATTTGAAATAGCTCAGCTCGAATTTCATCATTTCCACTAGCTTTGTTCTTAGTAATGCTTCCTAAGGCCCACTTGACTTCACATTCCAGGATGTCCAGCTCTAGGTGAGCAACCATATCATTGTTGTATCTGAGTGATTAAGGCCTTTCTTTCATAGTTCTTCTATGTATTCTTGTCACCTCTTAATCTCTTCTGCTTTTATTTATTGCCTACCATCTCTGTCTTTTATTGTGCCTATCAGTATTCTTGCCCGGAGAATCCCATGGACAGAGGGTTCCAGTTCATGGTGTCACAAATAGTCAGACATGACTGAGTGGCTAATACACATCCCTACATGAAATGATCCCTTGATATCTTGAATTTTCTTGAAGAGACCTCTAGTCTTTCCCATTCTATTGTTTTCTTCTAATTCTTTGCATTGTTCATTTAGAATGCCTTCTTATGTCTCCTTGCTGTTCTATGGAACTTTGCATTCAGTTGAGTGTATCTTTCCCTTTCTCTGTTGCCTTTCCCTTCTCTTTTCTTTACTTATTTGTATAGCCTCCTCAGACAACTACTTTGTCTTCTTGCATTTTTCTTTGGGATAACTTTGGTCACTGCATCCTGTACAATGTTATGAACCTCTGTCCATACTTGTTCAGGCACTGTGTCTACCAGAACAAATCCCTTGAATCTATTCCTCACCTTCACTGTATAAGGGATTTAATTTATTCTCAACGTGTAGCTCATACTTGAATGGCCTAATGGTTTTCTCTACTTTCTTCAATTTAAGTGTCAACTTTGCAATAAGGAGCTCATGATCTGAGCCAGAGTTAGTGCTACTTCTTGTTTTTGCTGACTGTATAGAACTTCTCCAATTTTGACTGTAAAGAACTTAATCAATCTGATTTCTCTATTGACCATTTGGTGATGTCCATATGTAGAGTCATCTCTTGTGTTATTGGGAAAGTATTTCTGTGATTACCAATGTGTTCTCTTAACAAAACTCTGTTAGCTTTTGGCCTTCTTTATTTTGTACCCCAAGGCCAAACTTGCCTGTTACTTTGGGTATCTCTTGACTTTGTATATTTGCATTCCAATCCCCTATGATGAAAATGACATCTTTTTTGGCATTAGATCTAGAAGATGTTGTAGGTCTTCATAGAACCAATCAACTTTGGTTTCTTTGGCATCATAGGTTGGGGCATAGTGTTGGATTACTGGGATGTTGAATGGTTTGCCTTGGAAATGAATTGAGATCATTCTTTTTTGAGGCACTCAAATACTGCATTTCATACTCTTTTGTCAACTATAAGTTCTATTCCATTTCTTCTATGGGATTCTTGCCCACGGTGGTAGATATAATGGTCATCTGAATTAAATTCTCCCATTCTTATAATAATGGGCATAAGATAAATGATCAGTATAAAAAGGTTTTATACTAGATAAAGGTTATGCCACACATCAACATGAATCCACCATGGGTGTGTGGCAAAACCAATACAATATTGTAAAGTAAAAATAACAATAATAAAATAGATAAAGGTTAGATAAAAAGGTTTTCTCTTAACCTTCTGCTGGTCTTGGAGTCCAAGGCTTAGTTGGTAAACTTAAAAAAAAAAAATGCTCTTGGTTTCCCGGATATCTCATATATCAAAGCACAGTGAGAAAGAGTAATTTAAAATGAAACTAGAGATGTTAGGAGAGGTCAGCCACAAAGCCACTTTTGTGGTCTACTCTGCTTGAATGTAGGAGAAGGCAATGGCACTCCACTCCAGTACTCTTGTCTGGAAAACCCCATGGACAGAGGAGCCCAGTGGGCTACAGTCCATGGGGTCGCTAAGAGTCGGACACGACAGAGTGACTTCACTTTCACTTTTCACTTTCATGCATTGGAGAAGGAAATGGCAATCCACTCCAGTGTTATTGCCTGGAGAATCCCAGGGACAGGGAAGCCTGGTGGGCTGCCATCTATGGGGTTGCACAGAGTTGGGCACAACTGAAGCGACTTAGTAGCAGCAGCGCTGCTTGAATGTTGGGAGATTATTTCATGTGAAAGATGGTCCCCTATTAGCATAAAAAGTACCCATTTCTATAAAGAAGAGTTAGACTTATATCTAACAAAAATGTAAGATTTTCTTTAATATCAGTTACCCAGAATAGAAGAAGTAATTAGGCAGAGAACTGAGAGAATGCTGGTGAAGGAGTGTGTGCTTAATCATTCAGTCTTGTTAGACTCTTGGTAACCCCATGGACTATAATCCGTCAGGCTCTTCTGTCCATGGGATTCTCCAGGCAAGAATACTACAGCAGGTAGTTCCACTTCTCCAGGGGAACTTCCTGACCCAGGAATCAACCTAGGTCTCTGGCACTGCAAGCATCTCTTTACCATCTGAGTAACTATACAAATTTTAGCATAGATATTCAGAAGACCAAGATGAAGATATTTCAAGGGTTGTGGTTGTATTTAGAGAAATTGTGTTTACATGCAGTTACCCTGTAAAGGAAGATTAGGAACTATAAGCAGGAATCTCCACTTTATCATTTTATTAAGCAAGTGTCACCTAATAGGGGCTTCCCAGGTGGTGCTAGTAAAGAATCCACCTGCAATGCGCGAGACTCAGGAAACTTGGATTTGATCCATGGGTCAGGAGGAGCCCCTGGAGAAGGGCATGGCAACACACTCCAAAATTCTTGCCTGGAGAGTCTCATGAAGAGAGGAGCCTGAAAGGCTACAGTCCATAGGGTCGCAAATAGTCAGACACAACTGAAGCAACTTAACATGCATGCACGCACCTAAAAGAATTTGATGTTCAAGACAATGAGAATAACCTCTGATTATCTTACCAGAAATATTCACAACCACTTGAAATACTATGTATTATATATTACACTAAACTAATTCTTATATGTTTATATTGATTTCTGACAACACCTATGTAATATAACATGACGTTTTTACAGTTGAGGAAATTGAGGCTCAAATCTATTGAAACATGACATGATCAAGATCACATAACTATAAAATATTTAAATTTAAATTTATTTGACTGCAAATCATGCAATAAAAACTCATGGTTATTGGTGGTTTGATTTTGAACTTGCATGTTTTTCTGCATAGCACTATTTGGCTGCCAGTAATGTGTTGATTTTCTGAAGAAACTTTTCTTTCTCTCTCTCTCTCTTTTTTTTTTTTTTTTTTTTGATCCCCTGTTGAGTCCTTAATTATATCTCATCCATTGGATTACATGTCTAGCTCTATAATCACTTGTTGTAATAACCTTTGTGTTCCGAAGCAAAAGACAGAGAAAAACCCCTTTACATTAGCCACAATTCCTTGTTTTCTTGGATATATGGCTAAAGTTGGCAACTTTAGAAACATTGCTATGTTTATAAATTTCTTGTGAGACAGCAAAAAAGACAGAGATGTATAGAACAGACTTTTGGACTCTGTGGGAGAGGGAGAGGGTAGGATGATTTGGGAGAATGGCATTGAAACATGTATAATATCATGTAAGAAATGAATCGCCAGTCTAGGTTCGATTCAGGATACAGGATCCTTGGGGCTGGTGCACTCGGATGACCTAGAGGGAGGGGGGACAGGGGTTCAGGATATGGAACTCATGTACACCCGTGGCGGGTTCATATTGATGTACGGCAAAACCAATACAGTATTGTAAAGTAAAATAAAGTAAAACATAAAATAAAATTTAAAAAATATAAAAAATAAAAACAGAAAAAAAATTAACACTAGAAATTGAAGTAAAACACATGTACAGCAAAAATGTACAAGAAAATAAATGTGAAACCAATTGTAAGACAAAAAACTGAAAATTTATGCAACTACCACCCAGGTCTGAAGAGAGAATGCTATCAGCACATCACAAATCATCTCTTGACTCTAACCAATTATTACCCTCTCTATCTTACTCAAGATGACCAATATTCTAACTTTAATAATCAGAAAGATTAGCCTGCTTTTGTCCTCAACTGACAATCATGAATTATATAAATTTTGTGTGTTCTTTTACTCACTATTGTGCTTGTAAAATCTATCCATGTTGTGTCATGAAGCTGTATTTCATTTATTTTCATTTTGTGGTAGATTACATTTTATGAATGTGCTAAACAATATTATCTATCTATTCTTCTGTTGATGAACATTTGGGTTATTTTTAGTATATTCGTTCATAATAATACTGCTTAGAACAATCTTAAATAAACTTTTTATATGTATAGTTTTATTGAAAATAGGCCTAGGAATGGAATTATTGAGTCATAATATATTACTATATTGGAGATTATATGAATTAACAGTCTTAGCACTGTTTAAGTGGGCCTTTTGTCCCTTACCTTTCCTAATACTTAACTCTATACTTTTTTTTTTTAACAGTTTAGTACATATGCAGCGGTATTTTATTGTGATATCAATTGGTGTTTATTTCTCTGATTAAATAAGTTTTAAACACTTTTTTTCTATGTTTATGAGCCAGTTGAGCTGATTTATAAAGTATTTGACTGTGGCTTTGACAATTTGTTCCTGGTAGATTGTTCATCATTTTCTTATTGGTAATAATGAGTTATTTATAACTCATTCATATGCAGTGACTATGCTCTCTTTGTTGGTTACATGTATTGCAAGAGTATTTTCTCACTGCTAGATTTACTTTCTTTCTAATTTAATGGCTTTTAATTTTGATGTAGTGCTGCTTCTGCTAAGTTGCTTCAGTTGTGTTTGACTCTGTGCGACCCCATAGACAGCAGCCCACCAGACTCTTCCGTCCCTGGGATTCTCCAGGCAAGAACACTAGAGTGGGTGGCCATTTCCTTCTCCAATGCATGAAAGTGAAAAGTGAAAGAGAAGTCACTCAGTCGTGTCCGACTCTTAGTAACCCCATGGACTGCAGCCCACAGACTCTTCTGTCCATGGGATTCTCCAGGCAAGAGTACTGGAGTGGGTTACCATTGCCTTCTCCAGTCATGTAGTGCAACCTATAAATATTTTTATTTATTTTCAATGATATGTTTTAGTCCTAGTTAGTCGCTCGGTATCACAAAATTGTGAATCTATTTTACTATACTACAATCTAGATGCTGTATGTATGTATGTATCTGTACCACTTTATTTTGGCATTTATAATTAAATCTGTAGTGTTCTTGGTATTTATATTTAAATATAACAAAGTATATTCAAGTTTCATATTTTTATACAGATAAATTTTTCTTGTCTTTTATTAAAAACATTGTCCTTTATCATGTACTTCCCTGGTGGCTCAGATTATAAAGTATCTGCATGCAATACAGGAAACCTGGGTTTGATCTTTGGATCTAGAAGATCCCCTGGAGAAGGGAATGGTTACCCAAGATTTTTAGGGAAGGGAATGGTTACCCACTCCAGTATTCTTGCCTGGAATTCAGTGGACAGAGGAACCTCACAGGGTATAGTCCTTTATCCTAGTTCAATGAATGATTTGACTATCATTTTCATGAGTGATTTGACTATTCTAAACCCTTCACATTTTTTGTACAAATTTAATAATCACAGTTTAATTTGCACATGTACACACTCACACACACACACACACAAACCTGTTGAACTTTTTATTGGAATTGCATTAAATGCTATTTGAAATATCTTTGAAATATCTTGCAAATGGAATATTCTTTGATTTATTTATAACATCAAATAGCTCTTAAAATGTTTTAAAGTTTTGTTGGAATTCTGATACTTATTAACTTTATTCCCATATGTGTTAGTATATGTGTATATTGCTATCATGTATGAAAGTGAAAGTGTCAGTCGTTCAGTCATGTCCAATTCTTCGCTACCCCATGAACTGTAGCCCACCAGACTCCTCTGTCCATGGAATTCTCCAGGCAAGAATACTGAAGTGGGTTACCATTCCCTTCTCCAGGGTATCTTCCCAACCCAGGGATAGAACCTGGGTCTCAGGCATTGCAGGCAGATTCTTTACTTTCTGAACTACAGGGAAGACCCTGCAGCTCATGAATAATATCATTTAAAATTTATTTTTCTGACCTTTGCATGTAGAAATATATCTAGATTTTACACAGTGACTTTGTGTCTGGCAATATTGCTAGTACTCATTTACTAATTATTTTTCATTAACATAAACTGCTGCTGCTGCTGCTGCCAAGTTGTGTCAGTCGTATCTAACTCTGTGCAACCCCATAGATGGCAGCCCCCCAGGCTCTTCTGTCCCTGGGATTCTCCAGCCAAGAACACTGGAGTGGGTTGCCATTTCCTTCTCCAATGCATGAAAATGAAAAGTGAAAGTGAAGTCGCTCTTAGCGACCCCATGGCCTGCAGTCTACCAGGCTCATCCATCATGGGATTTTCCAGGCCAGAGTACTGGAGTGGGTCACCAGTGCTTTCTCCGGAACATAAACTATTATTTGCTAATTGTCTTATTTTTAGCTTAATTTCTCTCTTAATAGTGAAGTTACTCATATGATTTCAGTTCTTTAAAATTGCTTGAGACCTCCTTTTTGGTTCACATGTACAATTCTTACAAACTGATTTTTAAAATATGAATTACTCTATTAGGTGCAGCAGTCTATATGGGTTAACTGAAGTTTAATCATGTTCAGATCTGTCCCACTGTGAGGCAGGTTCACTGTCAACTCTCCATTACCAAGGTGTTTCTTATCAGGGCCCTCCCCCTACATCACAGAAGAGATGCTATGGGCTACATTTTCCAGGATTCCCAGTAAGAGACACTTCTGGGAGCTGTGGTTCCACACAGATTTCAATGACACTGTCTTATCTGCTCATTTACCTGATTGTCTTGCTGAGTTCCAGGAATTTTACATGGTGCATTATAGATATTATTTGAGCCTGGATGCTACTCTAATCGGGAGAAGGCAATGACACCCCACTCCAGTACTCGTGCCTGGAAAATCCTATGGATGGAGGAGCCTGGTAGGCTGCAGCCCATGGGGTCGCTAAGAGTAGGATACAACTGAGGGACTTCACTTTCACTTTTCACTTTCATGCATTGGAGAAGGAAGTGGCAACGCACTCCAGTGCTCTTGCCTGGAGAATCCCAGGGACGGGGGAGTCTGGTGGGCTGCTGTCTATGGGGTCGCACAGATTCGGACATGACTGAAGTGACTTAGCAGCAGCAGCAGCAGCTACTTTAATCATTAGGGGTAGCAGATAGCATGACCTTGACAATGCTAGATCGCCTCATTCAATCAGAAGTTGTTACATTTTAAAACTAGGATTCATTCCTGGCCAACATTTATCTTCTCTATTGTGAATCCTACAGTTAGGCTCTACAGATCACCCCACCATATATGTGTAAAATTCTCAGGCGTGTCTTCTCCTTGATGGACCCTGTACTCTTAGATTGATTTCCTTAGCTCTTCAAGGTTTCTAATACTCAAAGTCATCTCTTCCAGAACTGATACTGTTCTTATTGCAAAAGCAGCTCCCAAATGCTACTCACTGACCTCAGTTACTTTTCTTCTCAGATCTTAGAACTATATGTTTTTAGGATCTTGTTAGATTTTCAGTGCTTTAAAGCACATTTGTTGTCACACTTTAACCATTTTCCCCTGGTTATTCACAGTAGGATGGAGTCTAGATTTACCTAGTCTGACATTACCAAGAATGGAAATTATTTACACTTCGAAATGCTTTTGAGCATATCTATTAAATTCTTGTTTGTCATTGTGGAAAAATTAAAAAAAAAAAGGTTTACAAAGACACAGATAATGTTATTTTTGGTTATAGCTGTAGGCACAAACCCTAGCAAAAAGTAAAACAGAATAATTCATTGTTTCACTTAATCTACATCTTTATATATATATATATATATATCCATCTGTACTTCTTAAATAAGCAGTACTTATTAACAAGCTAGTAATAAAAATGTACATTTTTCATTATTTATAACCAAAGTATTATAGTCATCTTTCTGGCTTATTTCAACTTTTAATACTAATAATTGCTGTCAAATCAGTCACAGTTATATATAGAAAAGCTCAACTGTCCTAGATTATATCCAAATACTATAAGTCCTGCTAATGAGATTCTCCCAGGAGTGAGGATATGCCAAATTCCTTCAATCTTATGGTTTAAAAATAAGGATAAATGATCTCATTCTTAAATTTTCTGGAAAAATAGATAAAAATATTCCTCATACTTTCCTACTATACTGTTTTTGATGAACTGTATATCTCCTGTAGTTAGAAGAAACAAAAAATTGAATTATTTTATAAGAATGTATTTTTATCCCAGCATTGTTATCTCATAATAAAAAATATTGCTGTATTAAACTACAAAAAGTTAGAAAGTCAAAATGAGCTTACCAGACATGAACTGTTTCCAAGAACTTGTATTAGAGAAGAAACATGATGATAACTTTCTTAGGTACTTTTTATACTTGTCAGTGTACAAATAAATTCTAGGTACTACAAGAACCCTTACAGTTCACAAAATATCAAGAAATGTGAGCTAAATTGTTGTCATTCACTCTAAGTTTAACAATGAGGTGACTGCACTGGGGTGGATATAGATAGATAGGAGATAATCATTCCTAATTTAAATCTCTAACATTTTTAAAAATTCTACTACTCTTTATAAATGGATATAATACTTTATTTAACTTTTATAATATTCATTAAAATATTTTATTAAATCCTTATCCACAAATTGCCACTCTCCCTTTCCACTTCATCCTAAATCACCATTTCTATCTTGCTGGTCTTCAAATCAAGTAAATTCTTACTAGACAGGGGGCTGCCTCAAATGTACAATACTCAGGAATTTTTATAGCTCCCTCCATTATTTTATACAGGCCCCTGGTCATATTTCACCTAACTTGAAAGGTCTTGACTATTTATATTATCTAATCTAGTGGGTTTTCATTTTTTTTTTTTCCTTTCAGTTCAGTTCAGTTCAGTTCAGTCGCTCAGTCGTGTCCGACTCTTTGCGACCCCATGAATCGCAGCACGCCAGGCCTCCCTGTCCATCACCATCTCGCGGAGTTTACTCAGACTCAGGTCCATCAAGTCCGTGATGCCATCCAGCCATCTCATCCTCGGTCGTCACCTTCTCCTACTGCCCCCAATCCCTCCCAACATCAGAGTCTTTTCCAATGAGTCAACTCTTCGCATGAGGTGGCCAAAGTACTGGAGTCTCAGCCTCAGCATCATTCCTTCCAAAGAAATCCCAGGGTTGATCTCCTTCAGAATGGACTGGTTGGATGTCCTTGCAGTCCAAGAGACTCTCAAGAGTCTTCTCCAACACCGCAGTTCAAAAGCGTCAATTCTTCCGCGCTCAGCCCTCTTCACAGTCCAACTCTCACATTCATACATGACCACAGGAAAAATCATAGCCTTGACTAGAGGGATCTTAGTCGGCAAAGTAATGTTTCTGCTTTTGAATATACTATCTAGGTTGGCCATAACTTTTCTTCCAAGGAGCAAGCGCCTTTCAATTTCATGGCTGCAGTCACCATCCGCAGAGACCAAAAATAAAGTTTGACACTGTTTCCACTGTTTCCCCATCTATTTCCCATGAAGTGATGGGACCGGATGCCATGATCTTCGTTTTCTGACTGTTGAGCTTTAAGCTACTTTTTCGCTCTCCTCTTTCACTTTCATCAAGAGGCTTTTTAGTTCCTCTTCACTTTCTGCCATAAGGGTGGTGTCATCTGCATATCTGAGGTTACTGAGATTTCTCCCGACAATCTTGATTCCAGCTTGTGTTTCTTCCAACCCAGCATTTCTCATGATGCATAGAAGTTAAATAAACAGGGTGACAATATACAGCCTTGACGTCCTCCTTTTCCTCTTTGGAACCAGTCTGTTGTTTCATGTCCAGTTCGAAATGTTGCTTCCTGGGCTGCATACAGATTTCTCAAGAGGCAGGTCAGGCGGTGTGATATTCCCATCTCTTTCAGAATTTTCCAGTTTATTGTGATTCACGCAGTCAAAGGCTTTGTCATGGTCAATAAAGCAGAAATAGATGTTTTTCTGGAACTCTCGCTTTTTCCATGATCCAGCAGATGTTGGCAATTTGATCTCTGGTTCCTCTGCCTTTTCTAAAACCAGCTTGAACATCAGGAATTTCGCGGTTCAAGTATTGCTGAAGCCTGGCTCGGAGAATTTTGAGCATTACTTTACTAGCATGTGAGATGAGTGCAATTGTGCTGTAGTTTGAGCATTCTTTTGCACTGCCTTTCTTTGGAATTGAAATGAAAACTGACCTTTTCCAGTCCTGTGGCCACTGCTGAGTTTTCCAAATGTGCTAGCATATTGAGTGCAGCACTTTCACAGCATCCTCTTTTAGGATTTGAAACAGCTCCACTGGAATTCCATCACCTCCACTAGCTTTGTTCATAGTGATGCTTTCTAAGGCCCACTTGGCTTCACATTCCAAGATGTCTGGCTCTAGATTAGTGATCACATCGTCATGATTATCTTGGTCATGAAGATCTTTTTTGTACAGTTTTTCTGCCTATTCTTGCCATCTCTTCTTAATGTCTCCTGCTCCTGTTAGGTCCATTTCTGTCCTTTATCGAGCCCATCTTTGCATGAAATATTCCCTTGGTATCTCTAATTTTCTTGAAGAGATCTCTAGTCTTTCCCATTCTGTTGTTTTCCTCTATTTCTTTGCATTGATCACTCAAGAAGGCTTTCTTATCTCTTCTTGCTATTCTTTGGAACTCTGCATTCAAATGGGTATATCTTTCCTTTTCTCCTTTGCTTTTTGCCTCTCTTCTTTTCACAGCTATTTGTAAGGCCTCCCCAGACAGCCATTTGTTTTTTGCATATTTTTTCCATGGGGATAGTCTTGATCCTTGTCTCCTGTACAATGTCACAAACCTCATTCCATAGTTCATCAGGCACTCTATCTATCAGATCTAGGCCCTGAAATCTATTTCTCACTTCCACTGTATAATCATAAGGGATTTGATTTAGGTCATACCCGAATGGTCTAGCGGTTTTCCCTACTTTCTTCAATTTAAGTCTGAATTTAGCAATAATGAATTTATGATCTGAGCCACAGTCAGCTCCCGGTCTTGTTTTTGTTGACTGTACCGAGCTTCTCCATCTTTGGCTGCAAAGAACATAATCAATCTGATTTTGGTGTTGACCATCTGGTGGTGTTCATGTGTAAAGTCTTCTCTTGTGTTGTTGGAAGTGGGTGTTTGCTATGACCAGTGCATTTTCTTGGCAAAACTCTATTAGTCTTTGCCCTGCTTCATTCCGCATTCCAAGGCCAAATTTGCCTGTTACTCCAGGTGTTTCTTGACTTCCTACTGTTGCTTTCCAGCCCCCTATAATGAAAAGGACATCTTTTGGGGGTGTTAGTTCTGAAAGGTCTTGTAGGTCTTCATAAAACTGTTCAAATTCAGTTTCTTCAGCATTACTGGTTCGGGCATAGACTTGGATAACTGTGATATTGAATTTTTTGCCTTGGAGATGAACAGAGATCATTCTGTCATTTTTGAGATTGCATCCAAGTACTGCATTTTGGACTCTTTTGTTGACCATGATGGCTGCTCCATTTCTTCTGAGAGATTCCTGCCCGCAGTAGTAGATATAATGGTCATCTGAGTTAAATTCACCCATTCCAGTCCATTTTAGTTCGCTGATTCCTAGAATGTTGGCGTTCATTCTTGCCATCTCGTTTGACCACTTCCAATTTGCCTTGATTCATGGACCTAACATTCCAGGTTCCTATGCAATATTGCTCTTCACAGCATCAAATCTTGCTGTTATCACCAGTCCCATCCACAACTGGGTATTGTTTTTGCTTTGGCTCCATCCCTTCATTCTTTCTGAAGTTATTTCTCCACTGATCTCCAGTAGCATATTGGGCACCTAATGACCTGGGGAGTTCCTCTTTTGGTATCCTATCATTTTGCCTTTCATACTGTCCATGGGGTTCTCAAGGGAAGAATACTGAAGTGGCTTGCCATTCCCTTCTCCAGTGGACCACATTCTGTCCACATTTATTTAGCTTTTTGACTATTATCACTCTTTGAAATAATAGTGTGTTTGTTTATTTTCTGTGACTCTATATAAGAATGTATTTGTCATGAGAGCAGGGCTTTTGTTTTTTTCTCATCAGTACTCTAGGACATGAGTAGTGTGTCAATTTCAAAACAAGGTCTGAGTTTGTTTTCTCTTGTATTAGGGTTGAATGACCTCTTGGCTACACAGCCGACCAGCTGACCACAGAATGAATTCTTGCCTCATTTCTGTCAGCTTTATACTTATAGTTCCTCACCGTGATCAGATAGAATGTATTATAATGTTGCTTTGCTATTATAATATTTCAATGTACCTTTCCTTTTCTCCCAAAACAGTTTTTAACATGCACCCATAGATCAAAATCTCTAAACATCTGTATGCTTAGGATTTTAATTCACTGAGTACTAGCATAGGATTTGAATTCTTGAGTATGGCATTTCTTGGGTCTGTGGTTCTCCTATGCACAACATCTTATGAATAAGCAAAACCCCCCTGAGCGTTAATATTTGTATAAAAGTACTACAATTGAATATTAAATTTACTTCCAAGCTAGCTAACTTGAAGGAACAAAAATAATTACCACACAATTATCATTTTATGACCAAGAAAAACAGAATATATAGAACATTTTTTAAAAGTATCTTACATCTTTTTTTAATTTAAGAGCTTTGACTACATAATGAAAATGTCTTTAACAATATATTTTCATGGAACATGAAAAGAATGGTCCTTTGTGTGATTCTGGTTTGTTTCATCTGACTTCAAAACACTTAAAAGATTTGTCTTCAAATTTAGTTATGAAATATGATTGGAGGTTCAATGAAGTCGCAAGAGTGCTTAGGAAAATTCAGAAATGTAAAAAGTGAATTATGCCCTAATATATATATATATATATATATATATATATATATATATATATACATCTTCCATATGTGTTTTTATATGTGTGAGTGTTTTATTCCTGGAAAAGGACAGCATGAGAAATGGCACAGATGTGAAAGTGATTTAGGATTGTTCAGCAGGTAGTATTTAATTCAGTCTCCCTGGAAAGTGGAACAATATGAGACATGGCCAGTGAGGATGAGTGAGGAGAAGGAAGGATAGTGTTCCGTCTATATCATAGGGTGGAGGGCCGTGAATGCCAGCTAAAAATTTGTGTATAACGATTTGGAATGTCCCAAAAACCCTCAAGCAAAGAAGGCTACAGTACTTCCAAAGATGATATCATAATGACAGTTAAATTGTAAAAAACAATACTGAATGCTGGCTTTCTCCAAAATATATAGTTTTAACAAATTGAGGGAGGGTGACACAATTTTAAAAAGTTGTAAAACAGGAAAAACTGATATCAAAGTATAAGCTCTGTTTCAAACTAGATTTATAGTGTGTATTTTAACAAAAATATTTGTAGTTGGACATAAAATATTTTTATCACAATTTTCAATTATCACTGCTATATCATTTTGGATTCATGCTATGTATTTATTTTACCCAGTGCTCAAAAACCTCTCATCTTTCCACTTTGTTATCCTTTGAAAAGATAAGAATGAAGAAGCAGAGTTAAGATAAATTTATCACTGTGTATTTATGAAATTGGTAAATGGATTATATATTATAATGATAAAAACAGCAGAGAGGAACCTCCAAGAATATCATATGATGTGTTTAATAGTTACTACCTCCATGTAAACTGTTTTATATTAAATATTAAATTTTTATTAGGAGAAAAAGTAGTCATGGTCATGATGAAATTCCAGTTGAGCTATTTCAGATCTTAAAAGATGATACTGTGAAAGTGCTGTACTCAATATGCCAGCATATTTGGAAAACTCAGCAGTGGCCAAAGGACTGGAAAAGGTCAATTTTCATTCCAATCCCAAAGAAAGGCAATGCCAAATAATGCTCAAAGTACCATACAACTGCACTCATCTCACATGCTAGTAAAGTGATGCTCAAAATTCTCCAAGCCAGGCTTCAACAGTACATGAACAATGAACTTAGAGATGTTCAAGCTGGATTTAGAAAAGGCAGAGGAACCAGAGATCAAATTGCCAACATCCATTGGTTTACTGAAAAAGCAAGAGAATTCCAGAAAAACATTTATTTCTGCTTTATTGACTGTGCCAAAGGCTTTGACAGTGTGGATTACCACAAACTGGAAAATTCTTTAAGAGATGAGAATACCAAACCACCTGACCTGCCTCTTGAGAAATCCGTATGCAGGTCAGGAAGCAACAGTTAGAATTGAACATGGAACAACAGAGTTGTTCCAAGTAGGGAAAGGAGTACATCAAGGCTGTATATTTTTACCCTGCTTATTTAACTTATATGCAGAGTACATCATGAAATGCTGGGCTGGAAGAAGCATAAGCTGGAATCAAGATTGCCAGGAAAAAAATCAATAACCTCAGATATGCAGATGACACTATCCTTATGGCAAAAAGCAAAGAAGAATTAAAGAGGCTCTTGATGAAAATGAAAGAAGAGAGTGAAAAAGTTGGATTAAAGCTCAACATTCAGAAAACGAAGATCATGGCATCTGGTCCCATCACTTCATGGGAAATAGATGGGAAAACAGAGGAAACATTGATGACCTTATTTTGGGGTGGGGGGCTCCAAAATCACTGCAGATGGTGACTGCAATCATGAAATGAAAAGACTTACTCCTTGGAAGAAAAGCTATGGCCAAACAGCATATTGAAAAGCAGAGACATTACTTTGCCAACAAAGGTCTGTCTAGTCAAGCCTATGGTTTTCCCAGTAGTCATGTATGAATGTGAGAGTTGGACTCTAAAGAAAGCTGAGTGCAAAAGAATTGATGCTTTTGAACTGTGGTGTTGGAGAAGACTCTTGAGAGTCCCTTGGACTGCAAGGAGTTCCAACCAGTCCATCCTAAAGAAGATCAGTTCTGGGTGTTCATTGGAGGGACTGATGTTGAAGGTGAAACTCCAATACTTTGGCCACATGATGTGAAGAGCTGACTCATTTGAGAAGACCCTGATGCTGGGAAATATTGAGGGCAGGCGGAGAAGGGGACGACAGAGGATGAGATGGTTGGATGGCATTATTGACTCAATGGGCATGAGTTTGAGTGAACTCTGGGAGTTGGTGATGTACAGGGAGCCTGGCATGCTGCAGTCCATGGGGTCACAAAAAGTCAGACATGACTGAGCAGCTGAACTGAACTGAAGTGAACTGAACTGAAGATGGCTAAAGCAACATTCTAAGCTAAATCTAAGCTACACTATTGCATCATATACTCAGCAAAACTAAATATCAAAATACAAATTATAATTGAGATATTGCATGTATCTTTTCAATTAAACTGAAAAGGTGATACGAATTTAGAATTGTTTGTTTCATGTTATCTCTTAATAGCACTTAGCTTCACTGTCAGAAATTGTACTATTTGGACTACCCAGAATTTCCACGTTAAAAACAAGCTATGTTTTTATCACAAAACTAAGTGCTTTATGGAAAGACTGAATGAAAATGTGGGAAACATTTTATGAAAATATGTATCCAACCACAATGATAGAATTGGAATACATAATTAAAGTGATTGTTAGATGCTAAAATAATTTATCACTTTTATGCTGTGTTTTAAAAAGTGTTTTTCCTAATGGAGCTGTGTTTTTGTTGCACGTTGCATAAATAAGCAGTTTCCAGCTTTTCTTTGGAATCTAAGTATGCTCCTAATTTCAGATGCATTCATTACACTTAAGAAAGTCAATTAATATATTACAATGCTGAAAAGAATTGGATATTGTATGGGAGGAAAAGTGATGCAGGGGTAGTGGAAAGAGATCATTTTGTTCTCAGTTATGAAGGTGAAGGACTTTATGTGTGAATGTGTGTGTTTATTTCTGAAGCACCATGGTTCTGTTTTGTTTTCCATAATGTATTAATGTCAAGAATGATTTTCTATCACTTTGGTATAAATGAGTTTTCTGGAGCAATCCAATTATATACCTTTGAGCATATGTAGACACTACTCCTGCTGGCACTTCTGAATCCATTGTTCATAGATTCTGGTCCTATAAGATTATAATATAAAAGCATTAATTCTAGAGTGTGAGGATAAAATGAGATCATTGCATAATTTCTCAACAATGCAAAGAATAAAGCAGGATTTCCAGCAGTGATTGATAGAAGATGTTGGAAAATCTTCTTCTAAAAAAAGCAAGTATAAAATTGTACAATATTGTTGAAGACAACCATGTTAGGACACTGAAAGCTGATCAAAAGCAAAAAGCAAATTGTGAAATATTTATCTAGAAAAACTGCTAGAATTTCTGTTAAAAAGAAGTGAGATTCTATAGTCTCCTAACCTGGAACTGTTCCTTTTCCTGCCCCCCAATCCCACACTTCACTCTCAGTGTTATCAGCATAATAGTTTAATTAAGGTGTAGATGACCAAGGGAACTAATATCTTTGCTGATGAAGGAAGCTACCTTGGTTGATTTTGAACAGAGTGGAAAGCCATACCCTACACCGTAGTTAAATAAAAGTAACAAATTGAATAGGAAGCAAGGGTGTACAATCAAATCTCTGCTAGCCTGAGGTTGTAGACTGACTGGGAAAAGTGGTGATCAAGCTGGACCTTTGAGGGGAGATCTTTGTAAATGAAAGATCCTTGAAAATTAAGCTCCTCATACATTCTTGGCTGACTGGGAAAAAGTACGCATGCTCAGAGAAGTCTGAGCTGGATCAGAAAGTAAAAGCTAAGGCAGGCTTGAAAATGTTCAATACCATATTCCCAGTTCTGTCACACAGAGAGGAAGCCTTAGGGATGCAAGGAGTCTGAGCACAATTTCTATTCAATCCTTGAGTGATCAGTAAGCCATGCTGACACAAGGTAATCTGGACTTATGATGAGAAACAGAAAAATTAAGGCAAAGATTTAATGACACTATTTTTGTTTTTAGATTTATTTTTGTTGATATAAATTTGATTCTATTGTTTGAAAAACTGTGATTCCCCCTCCCCCCACTGATAGGATGCTGGAGGTGTAAAGACAAACTAAACTGCAAAGGTAGTTTAGTCTCTGTCTTTAGACTAATTTAGACTAATTTGTCTTAGGACTTCCCTGGTGGCTCAGACAGTAAAGCGTCTGTCTACAGTGCAGGAGACCTGGGTTCGTTCCCTGGGTTAGGAAGATTCCCTGGAGAAGGAAATGGCAACCCACTCTTGCCTAGAAAATCCCATGGGCGGAGGAGCCTGGTGTCCATGGGGTCATAAAGAGTCGGACACGACTGAGCGACTTCACTTTCACTTCCACTTTAGACTAATTTAACTTCTTATGCTCCAAGCAAATACATAGGGATAAGGGAATCAACCACACGAAAAAATTAATTTTACTTATTCTTCTGAATCTGTGATACATGAAAATTAGGACAAGTAGTGAACTGCTGCTGCTTTGTATGTATGTTGGTAAAATTTGGTGTTTTGTAGCTAAAACAGCTTTTTAGAGCATCAGGGTCATCAGGGCTAGACCATCATTCACTCTGTGGGTCAGCTTAGTTTTGCTGTATCATGGTCAGAGATTTGATACATGTCCTAACCATGTCCTTTCTTAGCAAGGATGATATTACTGAATGTCGAGTGAATAGCAGTATTAATTATAGATTCTTCTGATAAAGAATAGATGTATATTTTGTATAGTAATACTTTCCCTGGCAACCTACGTTATCTTCATTTACAAATAAGCATAAGTATATTTATATTGAGTCAGTAAGTCCTCATAATCAATATCTTATGGATACATTTAATTGTGTGTGCAACTGTAGTATTTCTTATGTGAGTGGACGATTCTCCTGAAAGTCTGACCACAGCATCTTTCTCCTTCAGGCAGTTTTATCTATATTTCATAGCTCCAAGGGAAGCACTTGGAGGGGTACACAGAAGAACTGGTTCCCTTTCAGTAGCTTGCACTCTTAGGAGAACTTAGAGACTTATCTAAAGGAGTATAAGAAAAGTTTCAGATGAAAGCAGGTGATTATGAAATGGGATGGAAGAAGGATTTTTTTTTCCCCATTATATGGAGACTTCCTTGGCCTCAGAAGAGAAACCAGGGAAAGGTCTTCAGGTCTACAGGAATAGGAAACCAGAATTTGCTTCATAACAGAGCTGTGGGCAGTCATCTGGGAACATGGGCACCAAGATTATACAGAGAAATGATTACAAGTTACTTCAGGCCCTAGGTGTAGAGCTTCAAAATGCAACAGAAATTTCCATTTACAAATAATTTTACCAGAATGACAGCGAGCCACCAGACCTAAAGCGAATATAAGTGCAAGATGTTTGGTGACCGTTGGAAATAGATAACTAGAAGCCAGAACCACTTATGCCAGTGGACTGGTAATGCATAGGCTCTTGGAACCAGGGCAAATGAGAAAGGAGGATATAATAATTACTGAGCTCAATACTAAGAGGATGGGAGCTCAATGTAAAAACTTAATAAAGTTACTAAAAATAAGTAATTCTTTTTTCCTTTCACAATAGAGTTTATAAACTGAGATTTTTACCTTTATGTATTTTTTAAAGTTATGGATTATTAATGGTTAAATTAATTCATCAAATTACAAACTATCAACTGTACAAATTTCACATAAATATCTACTGATAAAACCCCTTAAGCATATATTTGTTCCTCTTTCTACTTATGATGTTAGAAGTGATCAGTTCTTTCCTGTTTAAAAATAAGAATTCATAGCATTTTAAGAGCACTTAAACAAAAGGGGCTCATTGTTGCTATGTTTCCAAGACAGATTAAAATCTTATAAAATGTAGAGAGGTCTTTCTTTAGAGGAATCCACTTAGCAAAATAAAAAAGAGAAAGAGCAATTTGGATATGATCAAATATATTCTTCACATTCTGAATGTTTGGGCAGATGGAAGAAAATTCAACATGAAAAGAGTGGATACCCCTAGGATAAAAATGGCTTCAGTCAGGCATATATGCATAAGCCTCTAAAATGTGAAGATGAATCCACTTCATTGCTCTCATGAAATAATTAGAGACGGCACAGTGCTCTCTGGGAGAGAACAACTGTTTAAAGGGAGACACTCAGGTAAAATAGTATCAGTTCATGCAAATTAAATCGTGTGCAGGAGCACATTTTGTACTGATTCACCAAAGCTAAGTTCCCATATGGCACTTTATTATGGTATGCAGATGTCCTCCCGTAGTAACAAGAAGATTCAAGAGCCACGCTTGCCACTACTGTGTTAGTGACCACCTTGTTATCTTTCACAGAGACTATTTAAATGAGCTTTTGGATTGCTTACCTCTAGTCTCCTCTAAAATGAACGCTACTTTCACCCTAATGTCTAAGATTGTGCTAAGCTTATCATATCTCTTTTAATGGCCCTTCCCCTACCTGAAACATCCCCCTTAGCTGTTAAAGGACTCATTCTCTAGTTTGACATTCAAGGATCACTAATTTAATCAGTGTAAGCATGATTTACTATTAAGCACTATAAAATATAATTTTAAGATTTAGTAACCTTACTAATGCTATCCTAATACATGATAAATCTTAGAAAAGTGACAATGTCATTCAAAAACCATATTACACAAAGATAAAACCATGGGGTCTATAACAAAACAAGGAAGAACATAAATCCTAGCTCTAGAAAAATTAGCCGACTTATGTACTGGTAAACCAGATCTCTGACAGAATGTGGTCCACTGGAGAAGGGAATGGCAAACCACTTCAGTATTCTTGCCTTGAGAACCCCATGAACAGTATGAAAAGGCAAAAAGATATGACACTAAAAGATGAACTCCCCAGGTCGGTAGGTGCCCAATATGCTACTGGAGATCAGTGGAGAAATAACTCCAGAAAGAATGAAGAGATGGAGCCAAAGCAAAAATAACACCCAGTTGTGGATGGGACTGGTGATAACAGCAAGATTTGATGCTGTAAAGAGCAATATTGCATAGGAACCTGGAATGTTAGTCCATGAATCAAGGTAAATTGGAAGTGGTCAAACAGGAGATGGCAAGAGTGAACGTTGACATTCTAGGAATCAGCAACTAAGATGGACTTGAATGGATGACTTTAACTCAGCTGACCATTGTATCTACTACTGTGGGCAGGAATCCTTTAGAAGAAATGGAGTAGCCATCATGGTCAACAAAAGAGTCCGAAATGCAGTACTTGGAAGCAATCTCAAAAACGACAGAATGATCTCTGTTCATTTCCAAGGTAAACCATTCAATATCACAGTAATCCAAGTCTATGCTCCAACCAGTAACACTGAAGAAGCTGAAGTCAAAAGTTTCTATGAAAACTTACAAGATCTTATAGAACTAACACCCCCAAAAGATGTCCTTTTCATTAAAGGGGACTGGAAAGCAACAGTAGGAAGTCAAGAAACACCTGGAGTAACAGGCAAATTTGGCCTTGGAGTACAGAATGAAGCAGGGCTAAGGCTAATAGAGTCCTGCCAAGAGAACGCAATGGTCATAGCAAACACCCTCTCCCTATAAGACAAGAGAAGACTGTACACTTGGACATCACCAGATGGTCAACACTGAAATCAGATTATATCCTTTGCAGCCAAAGATGGAGAAGCTCTATATAGTCAGCAAAAACAAGATCAGGAACTGACTGTCGCTCAGATCATGAACTCCTTATTGCCAAATTCAGACTTAAATTGAAGAAAGTGGGGAAAAGCATTAGATCATTCAAGTATGACCTAAATAAAATCTCTTATGACTATACAATGGAAGTGAGAAATAGATTTCAGGGACTAGATATGATAGGCAGAGTGTCTGATGAACTATGGACGGAGGTTCAGACACTGTACAGGAGACAGGGATCAAGACCATCCCCAAGAAAAAGAAATGCAAAAAAGCAAAATGTCTGTCCGAGGAGGCCTTAGAAATAGCTGTGAAAAGAAGAGAAGTGAAAAACAAGGAGAAAAGGAAAGATATACCAATCTGAATGCAGAGTTCCAAAGAATAGCAAGGAGAGATAAGAAAGCTTTCCGCAGTGATCAATACAGAGGAATAGAGGAAAACAATAGAATGGGAAAGACTAGACATCTCTTCAAGAAACTTAGAGATATCAAGGGAACATTTCATGTAAAGATGAGCTCAATAAAGGACAGAAATGGTATGGACCTAGCAGAAGCAGAAGATATTAGGAAGAGGTGGCAAGAATACACAGAACTGTACAAAAAAGTCTTCATGACCCAGATAATCATGAAGGTGTGATCACTCATGCTCAGTTAGAGCCAGACATCCTGAAATGTGAAGTAAAGTGGGCCTTAGGAAGCATCACTATGAACAAAGCTAACAGAGGTGATGGAATTATAGTTGAGCTGTTTAAAATCCTAAAAGATGATGCTCTGAAAGTGCTGCATTCAATATGCCAGCACATTTGGAAAACTCAGCAATGGCCACAGACCTGGAAAAGGTCAGTTTTTATTCCAGTCCCAAAGAAAGGTAATGACAAAGAATGCTCAAACTACCACACAATTGCACTCATCTCATGCTAGTAAAGTAATGCTCAAAATTCTCCAAGCCAGGCTTTAGCAATATGTGAACTGTGAACTTCCAGATGGTCAAGCTTGTTTTAGAAAAGGCAGAGGAACCAGAGATCAAATTGCCAATATCCACTGGATTATCAAAAAAGCAAGAGAGTTCCAGAAAAACATTTATTTCTGCTTTATTGAGTATGCCAACCCTTAGTGTGGATCACAATACACTGTGGAAAATTCTGAAAGAGATAGGAATACCAGACCACCTGACCTGCCTCTTGAGAAACCTGTATACAGGTCAGGAAGCAACATTTAAAACTGGACATGGAACAAAAGACTGGTTCCAAATTGGAAGAGGAATATGTCAAGGCTGTATATTTTCACCCTGCTTATTTAACTTATATGCAGAGTACATCATGAGAAACGCTGGACTGGATAAACACAAGCTGGAATCAAGATTGCCAGGAGAAATATCAATAACCACAGATATGCAGATGACACCACCCTTATGACAGAAAGTGAAGAAGTAAAGAGCCTCTTGATGAAAGTGAAAGAAGAGATTGAAAAAGTTGACTTAAAACTCAACATTCAGAAAACTAAGATCATGACATCAGGTCCCATCACTTCATGGGAAATACACTGGGAGACAGTGGAAACGGTGGCTGACTTTATTTTTCTGGGCTCCAAAATCACTGCAGATGGTGACTGCAGTCATGAAATTAAAAGATGCTTACTCCTTGGAAAGAAAGTTGTGATCAACCTAGACAGCATATTAAAAAGCAGAGACATTACTTTGCCAACAAAGGTCCGTCTAGTCAAGGCTATGGTTTTTTCAATAGTCATGTATGGATGAGAGAGTTGAACTATAAAGAAAGCTGAGTGTGGAAGAATTGATCCTTTTGAACTTTGGTGCTGGAGAAGACTCTTGAGAGTCCATTGGACTGAAAGGAGATCCAACCAGTCCATCCTAGTGGAGATCAGTCCTGGGTGTTCATTGGAGGGACAGATGTTGAAGGTGAAACTCCAATACTTTGGCTACCTGATGCGGAGAGCTGACTCATTTGAAAAGACCCTGATACTGGGAAAGATTTAGGGCCAGAGGAGAAGGGAACAACAAAGGATGAGGTGGTTGGATTGCATTACTGACTCAGTGGACATGGGTTTGGGTGTACTCCGGAGCTGGTGATGGACAAGGAGGCCTGGCATGCTGTGGTTCATGAGGTCGCAAGGAGTCGGACACGACTGAGCGACTGAACTGAACTGAACTGAAAGCAGATCTCTGAAAAGAAGCAGCTCTGACTTGTAGCATTTGCCTATCTCTGTGGTGTAAAATACTTGCCTCATGACTATTTTAAAAATGCTAGTATTTTAAAAACATCCCTGCAACATTTAACAATTGGTTTCCATAAGGTGATATAAGCTCATTCAAGCACGTTATCAATCTGGTGGGTATTCCTAGTACAAAATTTGTGAAAATTTCTTTTTCTTCTCAATATTCAGTTTTCTTATTTGTACAATGGGCCAATAATTCTTATATTGAATTGCTGCACTATGGTTTAAGTGAGATAGTATATTACAAACTACAAATTGCTTTATTCCTTTACTGTGCTCTATACCTAAAACAACATAGCCTCTATGACAGTGCATTGGCTTATAATATGGTTTATTGAAAATGTTAATCCTGCTGTTGAGACTGGCTACTCAGGAAAAAAAAAATTCTTTAAAAATATTACTGCTAATGAACAATACACCCAAGAGTTCTGATGGAGATATACAATGATATTTCATTTCTGCCAGCACAACCAAAAATTTTATGTGACTCACTTTGTTGCAGTGGTCTGAAATCAAAACCAAATATCTCTAAGGTTACCTAGTGAAAGCAAAAGTGAAATATTTGTGCAGCTCTTTTAATTATTCTCCCTGAAAAAGCTATCTGAATTACTTAATATTCATAAGGGTGGGAACCAGAATCAATCTTTGAACATCTACATAGTCTTATCAATTTATTTTTAGTGCTATAGCATTTCTTAGACACTTTTAAATATAAATCTGTACATATGCTGCTATTGTTTAGTCCATAAATCATGCCCAACTCTCTTGCAACCCCTTGTCCATGAGATTCCATGGCAAGAATACTGGAGTGGGCTGTCATTTCCTTCTCCAGGGGATCTTCCCAACCCAGGGATTGAAACCACATGTCCTGCATTGTGGGCAGATTCTTTACTGCTGAGCAAACAGGGAAGTCTTTAAATCTGTGCATATATATATATATATATATATACATATATATATACATGCATGCTAATGAATATACATATCTGTACACTTTTATGCTCTTATAAATTCATGTGGTATGTATATTTGTAGATATGTATGAATTTATTTATATGAACTGTCTACTGGAAAGTTTCCAGTATCCACTTACCAATCTACAACTGAAAATTAAGTAAGAAGATGTGCTATTTGGGCAGTATATAATTTGTAATATATAATGGACTACCACAATCAAAATAACCAACACAACATCACTATTATCATTCCTAAAATAGTTTGCAACTCAAAGATATAAAATATATACATTGATTATACAAATAAGAAATGCTATTTATGAAGTAAATGACACTGTATTTGCCTTTGCAAAATGTGTTTATATTGCTTATTAGTCATAATGTGGAAAAATCTTTATCATGTGTAATGAGTAAATAAATTAATCTAAAGCAGAGGATGTTTCTAAACATAACTCTTTAGATTGTTCATAGGTAATGAATGCATCATTCTACTAACTTAATACAAATAGTAGACAGTTTTAAATATTTTACTCAAATCCAGTAGCTATCAAGATCTCAAACTATTGCATGAATATAATAACAAAAAGCTAGTTTATGAAATAGAAATTTTAATCTACTAATTATTCTGTCAACAATCTAAATTCATTTTGGTGAATTTTTGATTAACAGTCTAGATTAGCTTTACCAATAACCTTGGGTTATTTCATAATTATGTTTATGTTCCGTGATAGTTTATTCTATGCCTGTTATAAGTTATGTACAAAACTTTTACAGATTTTTAGTTCCTTTTACTAAGATTATCTTTTCTGTGATCTGCCTATTAGTTTTGATGAGCAAATTTATAATTTAGTGTTCAGATTAGAGTCTTCATTCTGGACCGAGTATATTGGTTAGAAAAATCACAAATTTCTATTTGTTGTTTAGGAGACTTAAAATCATTAAAATAATCAAACTTTAGGTAGTTAGTGTATATCTCTAAGTCAGTTAAGCAGAATACCATGAAATTGCATTTCTGCTACTTTGAAATACAAGAGTCCTTTAGAACTGATGTAAACAATTTAAAAAGCAAGAAGTCTAATTAACTCATTTCTGACATTAGCTTACTCAGTGTTCAGAACTATCACTTATTCTGATGAAAAGGAAATCGAATTATAATGAAACATTTTACTATCATAGCCACAGATACAATTACCAGGATTGAGCCATTTACAGCCAAGGCTATTGTTTTCTGTATTATTTATGATATGAAATTTGACTCATATCTGAATACAAGCTCAAATTCTTTTCAGGTGGTATATAATCTCATTTTCAGAATTGATCTGGATTCTACAGATCGCACAATTTCTTCATTTTTTAAATGGAAAATAAATAAGACTACAGAAACAGGCACTCTCAGAAGTCTATCAGCATACACTCTTTCTTTTCTAATAATATAATGCCAGTTTCATTTGGATGCCCATGTGCCTCATTCACATATGTTCAAATTGTCCACAAAAGATACTTCCATTATAAAGCATATCCTCAATTTTTATATTCTTATTAGGAAGAATGGGCTTCCCTGGTGGCTCAGAGGTTAAAGCGTCTGCCTGGAATTCAGGAGACCTGGGAATGCAGGAGACCCAGGTTCTATCCCTGGGTCGGGAAGATCCCCTGGAGAAGGCAATGGCAACCCACTCCAGTTCTCTTGCCTGGAGAATCCCATGGAGGGAGGAGCCTGGTAGGCTACAATCCATGAGGTCGCAAAGAGTCGGACATGACTGAGTGACTTTACTTACTTTACTTACTTAGGAAGAACACATCTTTTCAATAAATCTTATTCGTTTTTTACACTCTATTATTACAATTTATTTTTTGTGTTCCTTATACTCATTTATGAAATAAGTATTTTGTGACCTGTTTAAGGAGCACTGAGAAAACGATCATGACTTTAGCATTTTACAAGAATGCTGAGAAACTTCAGTAACTGTCTTACATGAATATTCTCCTAACTTATTATTTTATAAAATATATTGACTTAAAATGGAGAAGGAAATGGCAACCCACTCCAGTACTCTTGCCTGGAGAATCCCAGGGACAGGGGAGCCTGGTGGGCTGCCGTCTATGGGATCGCACAGAGTCGGACACGACTGAAGCGACTTAGCAGCAGCAGCAGCAGCAGCAGCATTGACTTAAAAATAAAAGGTGCTTATGCTAGTCACGCTGGTTCGTCACATCCGACTTTTTGCAACCCCAAGGACTGTAGCCCACCAGGTCTCTCTGTTTATGGAATTCTCCAGGCAAGAATACTGGAATAGGTTGCCAATCCCTTCTCCAGGGAATCTTCCTGATGCAGGGGTCAGACTCCCGTCTCCTACATTGTATGCAGGTTCTTTACAGTCTGAGATACAACATCTTACCGTGAATACCTAATCAGAGGGTCTATCTACATGGTGATCATTTCCAGACTAGCAGAATAGTTAGTGAGCAGTGCGCTGTTGCAGGCAGATTCTTTATCATCTGAGCCACTATTAAAAAAATGTTGTAAAGGTAATCTGGCCTATGAACATCTTTACTTTAATATAGAGATATTACCCTCTGTATATTTGAAATCAAGTTCCTTGGGTTTCAAAAGTATGTAAAAAGGCTAAGAGAAATTTTTTGGTGTGTTGTAACTTGTTCCAGCTCTAATTTGAAGAAAGAATTAAATTATGCCAGATGTTCACTAGATTTCCATTGTATTTAGATAAGTATATTTATCTAAATATATTGACAACTGATGATAAGCATATAATTAGCATGGCAATGGAAGGTTTTAAATCTTACCTGAATTCTGTTAAGGATAAGACAAACACTTTTTTTTTCCCTTTTTTTTCTTTTTGCCTTCAGTCACATGGTATGAATACTTTTTGTTTGTTGGTGTTGTTGTTCAGTTGCTAAGCTCTGTCTGATTCTTTGTGACCGCATGGACTGCAGGACACCAGGCTTATCTCTCCTTCAATATCTCCTGGGATTTGCTCAGATTCATGTCCATTCGGTCAGTGATGCTATCTAACTATCTCATCCTCTACCACCCTCTTCTCCTTTCAGCTTGACTCTTTTCTAGCATCAGGTACTTTTCCAAAGTCATCTCTTTGCATCAGGCAAAAGTATTGGAGCTTTGGATTCAGTCTTTCCACTGAATATTCAGGGATGATTAACCATAGGATTGACTGGTTTGATTTGGCAGCCTAACGGACTCTCAAGCGTCTTCTCCAGAACCACAATTTGAAGGCACAAATTTTTTGGCTTCAATTCTGCTGTTCTATGATGACCTAAAAGTCATTCTAGAAGAACACCAAAAGAAGATGTTCTTTCCATCATAGGGAGCATCTGATGATTCAGATAATTTAGATACAATCCCTTTGATTCCAGGGAATGGAATGCAAAACGAGGAAGTCAAGAAATACCTGGAGTAACAGGCAAATTTGGCCTTGGAGTACAAAATGAAGCAGAGTAAAGACTCACAGAGCCTTGCCAAGAGAATGCACTGGTCATAACAAACACCCTCTTCCAACAACACAAGAGAAGACTCTACAAATGGGTGTCATCAGATGGTCAATATGGAAATCAGATTGATTACATTCTTTAGAGCCAAAGATAGAGAAGCTGTGTACAGTCATCAAAAACAACACCAGGAGCTGACTTTGGCTCAGATCATGAACTCCGTATTGCAAAATTCACACTTAAATTGAAGAAAGTAGGGAAAAACCACTAGACCTTTCAGGTATGACCTAAATCAAGTCCCTTACAATTATACAGTGGAAGTGACAGATTCAAGGGATTAGATATGATAGACAGAGTGTCTGTAGAAATATGGAGTGAGGTCCATAACATTGTACAGGGGGTTGTCATCAAAACAATCCCCCCAAAAAGGAAATGCAAAAAGACAAAATGGTTGTCTGAGGAGGGCTTACAAATAGTGGAGAATAAAAGAGAAGTGAAAGGTAAAGGATAAAAGGAAAGATATACCCATCTGAATGCAGAGTTCTATAGAATAGCAAGGAGAGATAAGAAAGCCTTCCTCAGTGATCAATGCAAATAAAGAGGAAAACAATAGAATGGGAAAGACTAGAGATCTCCTCAAGAAAACTAGAGATATGAAGGGAATATTATATGCAAAGATGGGTACAATAAAGGGCAGAAATGGTATCTATCTAACAGAAGCAGAAGATATTAAGAAGAGGTGGCAAGAATACACAGAAGAACTATACCAAAAAAAAAGATTTTCACAACCCAGATAACCATGATGGTGTGATCATTCACCTAGAGCCAGACATCCTGGAATGTGAAGTCAAGTGGGACCTAGAAAACATTACTAAGAATAAAGCTAGTGCAGATGATGGAATTCTAGCTGAACTATTTCAAATCCTAAAAGATGATGCTGTGAAAGTGCCACATTCAAAATGTCAACAAGTTTAGAAAACTCATCAGTAGCCACAGGGCTGGAAAAGATTAGTCTTCATTCCAATCCCAAAGAAAGGCAATGCCAAAGAATGCTCAAACTACTGCACAATTGCACTCTTCTCACACCGTAGTAAAGTAATGCTCAAACTTCTCCAAGCCTTGCTTCAACAATACATGAACTGTGAACTTCCAGATGTTCAAGCTGGATTTAGAAAAGTCAAAGAAACCAGAGATCAAATTGCCAACAACCATTGGATCATAGAAAATGCAAGAGAATTCCAGGAAAACATGTACTTCTGCTTAATTGACTGTGCTAAATCTTTTGACTGTGTGGATCACAAAAAACTTTGAAAAATTCTTAACAAGATTTTCTGGGAATACCAGACCACCTGACCTGCCTCCTGAGAAATCCATATGCAGGTCAAGAAGCAATAGTTAGAACTGGACATGGAACAATGGCCTGGTTCCAAACCAGGAAAGGAATGTGCCAAGGTTGTATATTGTTACCCTGCTTGTTTAACTTATATGCAGAGTACAAGATGCAAAATGCTGGGCTGGATGAAGCACAACCTTGAATCAAGATTTCTGGAAGAAATATCAATTACCTCAGATATGCAGATGACAACACCCTTATGGCTGAAAGTGAAGAGGGACTAAAAAGCCTCTTGATGAAGGTGAAGCAGGAGAGTGAAAAAGCTGACTTAAAATTCAACATTCAAAAAGTGAAAATCATGGCATAACTTCATGCAAATAGATGGGGAAACAATGGAAACAGTTTGACATGACAATGTCACAAAGCTATGACAATCCTAGACAGCGTATTAAAAATCAGACACATTACTGTGCCGACAAAGATCCACATATTCAAAGCTATAGTTTTTCCAATAGTCATGTATGCATGTAAGAGTTGGAATGTAAAGAAACCTGAGCACCACAGGATTGATGCTTTTGAACTGTGGTGTTGGAGAAGACTCTTGAGAGTCCCTTGGTTTGCAAGGATATCAAACTAGTCAATGAAGGAAATCAATCCTGAATATTCATTGGAAGAACTGATGCTGCAGCTGAAGCTCCAATACTTTGGCACCTATGCAAAAAACTGACTCATTAGAAAAGACCCTGATGCTGGGAAATATGAAGGTGGGAGGAGAAGGGAATGACAGAGGATGAGATGGTTGTATGGTATCACCAATTCCTTGGACATGAGTTTGAGCAAGCCCCGGGAGTTGGTGATGGACAGGGAGGCCTGGTGCGCTGCAGTCCATGGGGTTGCTAAGAGTGGGACATGATGGAGTGACTGAATGGACTGAATTCTTCAGCACTCATCCTTCTTTATGGTCTGACTCTCACTTCCATACATGACTACTGGAAAAACCACAACTTTGACTATACAGATATTTGTCAGCAAACTGATGTCTTTGCTTTTTAATACTATGTCTAGGTTTGTCGGAGCTTTCTTTCCAAGGAACATGTCTTTTAATTCCATGGCTGATGTCATTGTCTGTTTATCAGAATAAGGGATAGCTCTGAACACTGAGGAAGCTAATGTCAGAAATGAGTTAATTAGACCTTTTGCTTATTTATCTTCCTGATCCAGGGGTTGAACCCAGGGCTCCCATATTGCAGGCAGAAGCTTTACCCTCTGAGCCATCAGGGAAGCCATTTTTATGTTTAAATATGAATAAAAGTAATAGTGAAGAAAATGTTTTCAGAAATGGAAGAGAAATGTTCATTAATAAGTACTAGCACCACTCTTCTGTGCCTCACAATGCTTTGTATTTACAATTTCATTTCTGTGTTGTTCATTGCCTTGTAATGATCATATTTCATCAATTCTCAGTTATATTTTAACCTTCCTCTAATTGAATTATTGAAATATGCCCTATAATAATAACTAGAAAAAAATAACTTTCATCATATTAAGCAAGTGGGACTTTATTTGATCCTCTGTCATTGACTTCAGTTCAGTTTAGTTCAGTTCATTTCAGTTCAGTCGCTCAGTCGTGTCCGACTCTGTGACCCCATGAATCGCCGTATGCCAGGCCTCCCTGTCCATCACCAACTCCCGGAGTTCACTCAGACTCACGTCCATCGAGTCCGTGATGCCATCCAGCCATCTCATCCTCTGTCGTCCCCTTCTCCTCCTGCCCCCAATCCCTCCCAGCATCAGTCTTTTCCAGTGAGTCAACTCTTCACATGAGGTGGCCAAAGTACTGGAGTTTCAGCTTTAGCATCATTCCTTCCAAAGAAATCTCAGGGCTGATCTCCTTCAGAATGGACTGGTTGGATCTCCTTGCAGTCCAAGGGACTCTCAAGAGTCTTCTCCAACACCATAGTTCAAAAGCATCAATTCTTCGGCACTCAGCCTTCTTCATAGTCCAACTCTCACATCCATACATGACCACAGGAAAAACCATAGCCTTGACTAGGTGGACCTTAGTCGGCAAAGTAATGTCTCTGCTTTTGAATATGCTATCTACTTTGGCTTAGCTGGCTTAATTTGTCTTGCTAAAATATTCCACGAATCTGATTATTATATCACTTGAATTATTTTAATCTATGTCACTGTATGAGATATACTACTAATATAATTTGAATTTCTACTTATAGTAAATTATTTTTAAAAAGATGATTAATGATCATTATGTGGTTAGAACATTATCCTGTTGCTAGGAAAGTAATTGATGTTAAATAAAATGCCAAACCTCTTTAAATAAATATTACAATTTTCAGAGCCAGGCAAGTTAGATATAACTAGTTCATAAATCAAGAAGGAATATCACTGAAGCATCAAAGTAAAATAAGATAAAATATTTTACAAGATGCTACTTTATACATATGTAAACACTACTACAATTTTAGATAAGCAAGGAATGAAATAAAAATTAGCCACATATGAAACTATCAATTCCAAAAGTTCAAAAGGAGTAAAGTAAGACAGTTTTTATAAAGAGGATAATATAATAATGATGGCATAAATTCTTACTGATAACTAAAGAAATCAAGAAAATTAAGTTTCAAATTGCAGAAATCTTGGTTTCAAATTTTGATTCAAATGGCAGGATGAATGTCTTGTTTTCAGTTCTGTTTTTGTTTTGTTTTTCCTTAAGTGTGTATTTTAGTAGTGATTCTTCCCTTCTAATCTGAATTAAATCAATAGTGAATCTGAGACTAGAGAAAATTTGCTTAAACTATATTTAATATTCTTGACAACAAGGAATGTTTCATATTCTTATGTGTATATCCAAGGTCTAATATAGATCTTGGTACATGACACATAAAAATATATATTTGAATGAATATTAAATGTCAGAAAAATGCAGCCATTTTTTTAGGAGAAAAAGTGTTATTAATTCAACTTGAGATTGTTTTTATGTCCTTTTTGGCATGTGCATGAAATTCCTATTAAAATATTAAGTATATTTATTCCTTCCCACACTTTGTACTTCCTTTGTCAGGTATTTTTATTCTTCATAATTCTTGATATTACTATCTTTACATCACCAGTTTTCTTTAATTTTGCCATACCTTTATCTTTTCAGTGTTCTTATGTCTTCATTTATTATTGAAAACGCAATTGAGATAACTTTTCTTTTGCTTCAAGAATTTTTTTGGTATTTCTGTTAATGTAGATTATTCTTCTGTAGGTAGGAAGAGTCTTAGGTAAAATTCAACTTGTTTTCAACATACTTTATGTGAATATTTAATTATAGCTTACCATTTATTTATTTTCAGTAATTTAAAATATATCACCTGTTGTACTCTTCTTTTTTACCATTTATGTTTAAAAATTGAATGCTGTTATTATTGCTTCTTATTTGAAGGCAATGATTTAGTTTTCTCTGACTGCTTTTAACAGTTTTGTATTTCTGAACGAATTTTGGTGATTTCCTATAGTTTGTATAGGACTGACTCATTCCCACGCTTTGTACTTCCTTTGTCAGGATTTTTATTCTTCATAATTCTTGATATTGCTATCTTTACATCACCATTTTTAATATTTATAATCTTAATATTTATAATATAATATTTATTATTTATAATGTATAATGTTTAATATTATTTTATTAAATATATTTATAATTATATCATATAGTATATTATATTTATATAATATAAATATATATTTTATATATTTATATAATATAATTATAATATACTATATAATATAATTATATTTATTATATTATTAGATATTATAATATAATATTTAATATTTATAATATTTATCATTCTTGTCTCTGTAACATTATGTCTTTTTTGTTTTAAATCAGTTTTAGAAAAGTCATTATAGTGTCTCTTCAAACAAAACTTACCACCTTTTTTTCTCTTTGCTCTTTCTAGGATTCCAGTTACAGGTCTACAATTTTTTATTTTTATTTTTTTACATATATATATATGACAATTTTTTACACTTTAATTCATATTCACTTTGTTATGAACCAATATTTTCTATTGACTTATCTAATACTTTATTCAGCTGTATCTCTATTAAAAACCTGGAGTACTTTTCCTGAGAATTTCCTCCTAGTCAGGAGCTGAACAGCCCTTTTTTCTTCCCTTTTGGCAGAGATTACTCTTGCTTACCCAGCCTCTTTCTCTGCAGAATAAAAATTTGGAAAGTACTATACAGGCAAAGAGTTACTTAATTTTATGATCACCTCTTCATTACTGCCGTAGCTTTGAGATTTTGGTCTTTAAACTCCAAACTACTGTGATAGCTCTGAATTCTAATTTTTGTTTTTACCATTTTGTGCTACTTCAGAAATCTGTGAGATCCATTTTAGACAGCAACAGCCCGGTGTAGATGACAAGTTTACAAATATATTAAGAAGAGAAGTGGCAGACAAACAGTATTGGAGCCTTTTCTGTGTGTTTTTCTTCTCTTGGAATTTTGGGCTCTTCAGTTCAGTTCAGTCGCTCAGTTGTGACTGACTTCTTGCAACCCCGTGAACTGCAGCACACCAGGCCTCCCTGTCCACCACCAATCCCAGAGTCCACCCAAACTCATGTCCATTGAGTCGATGGTTCCATCCAACCATCTCATCCTCTGTCGTCCCCTTCTCCTCCTGCCCTCAATCTTTCCAAGCATCAGGTCTTTTCAAATGAGTCAGCTCTCCACATCGGTGGCCAAAGTATTGGAGTTTCAGCTTCAACGTCAGTCCCTCCAGTGATCACCCAGAACTGATCTCCTTTAGGATGGACTGGTTGGATCTCCTTGCAGTCCAAGGGACTCTCAAGAGTCTCTCCAACACGCAGTTCAAAAGCATCAGTTCTTCGGTGTTCAGCTTTCTTCAGAGTCCAACTCTCACATCCATACATGGCGACTGGAAAAACCATAGCCTTGACTAGATGACATTTGTTGGCAAAGTAATGTCTCTGCTTTTTAATATGCTGTCTAGATTGGTCATAACTTCCTTCCAAGGAGCAAGTGTCTTTTAATTCATGGCTGTAATCACCATCTGCAGTGTTTTGAAGCCCAGAAAAATAAAATCAGCCACTGTTTCCACTGTTCCTCATCTATTTGCTATGAAGTGATGGGACCGGATGCCATGATCTTCGTTTTCTCAATATTGACCTTTAAGCCAATTTTTTCACTCTCCTCTTTTACTTTCATCAAGAGTCTCTTTAGTTCTTCTTCACTTTCTGCCATAAGGGTGGTGTCATCTGCATATATGAGGTTATTGATATTTCTCCTGGCAATCTTGATTCCAGTCCTGATTTCCTGAGTTGATTTCCAATGTCTTCAAACAGTTTTCATTTTTATTTCAATTTTGTATTTACTCTTGTTGAGAGAGTTTGTCTGATATAAGCTATTCCACTATAACCAGAAAATGAAATCATCTAAATTTAGTTTTCAGTCCTGTTAAAAAAGGGGAAAGGGATAATCAACAGTAACTCTCAATTAAAAAAACACTTTAACATTTTAGTTAGATAACTAAATTTAAAGAATGTCTAAAAAAATAAAAGCACACTCTTTTTGTGACACATGCAGTTTTTGTAATTAATAATAAGGCTCATGTTCTGCTGTGTAGGTAAAATCATTATAGTGTATAATGAGGTAAAGATACACATCACTTGAATAAATCAATAGCTTTTTAAATTTCTAAGTCTATTTAATAGTTCAATAGTTTCTGTGACCTAAACTTATTATTAACATAATTACCATCTTGAGATCAAATAAAATATTTTTAAATGGCATTAAACACTGATATTTGCATTTTATCTTCTCACAGTTATGTATTGGTGACTTTTGCTTTTTCATGATATTTGACTAGGTCATTCTATTTCAGAATCATCCTTTATCATGTAACACTTAGGCTTACTTCAAATAAACTCAAACATATGGTGAATGATTTCTTTATTCTGGATAAATATAAGCTGGTTTCTAGTTTTATACTTCAGGCTCTGATTTGCACTTTATCCATGGCCCCCTTATTGATAGTTTAGTTTTAATATTTTATTCTGCAGAGAAGAAATGCTGTATGAAATTTGATAAGGTTCAAGTATCAAGCCTCATGTTATTACTTTTATCCTGACAAAATTCTCTTTCAACCACTGTGACAAATGCCAATTTGGGGCTGCACTTTAAGGCTTATTTCATCTTGGTATGGCATAATCTGGAACAATGAGAATTCTTCCATCAAAGGCAAATACTATATAATATATAATATCAATATATATCAATATATTATCATTACTATATTAACATATATATGATTAATGAAAATAAAAATTAGACATAAATTTCTATTACTTGAGATACATGATCCATATAAAACAATTTTCTGAAAAATAACACTTACTTGTTAGGGGTGGTCATAACATGGCACAGTAAAGTAAACAGTTTTTATAAAGAGGATATATAATAATGAGGCCGATTAACGTAAGACAGTTTTAATATCAAGAAATTAAGTTAAAATTGCAGAAGAAAATCTTGGTTTCAAATTTTGATTCAAATGGCAGGATGAATGTCTTGTTTTCAGTTCTGTTTTTGTTTTGTTTTTCCTTAAGTGTGTATTTTAGTAGTGATTCTTCCCTTCTAATCTGAATTAAATCAATAGTGAATCTGAGACTAGAGAAAATTTGCTTAAACTATATTTAATATTCTTGACAACAAGGAATGTTTCATATTCTTATGTGTATATCCAAGGTCTATATAGATCTTGGTACATGACACATAAAAATATATATTTGAATGAATATTAAATGTCAGAAAAATGCAGCCATTTTTTTAGGAGAAAAAGTGTTATTAATTCAACTTGAGATTGTTTTTATGTCCTTTTTGGCATGTGCATGAAATTCCTATTAAAATATTAAGTATATTTATTCCTTCCCACACTTTGTACTTCCTTTGTCAGGTATTTTTATTCTTCATAATTCTTGATATTACTATCTTTACATCACCAGTTTTCTTTAATTTTGCCATACCTTTATCTTTTCAGTGTTCTTATGTCTTCATTTATTATTGAAAACGCAATTGAGATAACTTTTCTTTTGCTTCAAGAATTTTTTTGGTATTTCTGTTAATGTAGATTATTCTTCTGTAGGTAGGAAGAGTCTTAGGTAAAATTCAACTTGTTTTCAACATACTTTATGTGAATATTTAATTATAGCTTACCATTTATTTATTTTCAGTAATTTAAAATATATCACCTGTTGTACTCTTCTTTTTACCATTTATGTTTAAAAATTGAATGCTGTTATTATTGCTTCTTATTTGAAGGCAATGATTTAGTTTTCTCTGACTGCTTTTAACAGTTTTGTATTTCTGAACGAATTTTGGTGATTTCCTATAGTTTGTTAGGACTGACTCATTCCCACGCTTTGTACTTCTTTGTCAGGATTTTTTCTTCATAATTCTTGATATTGCTATCTTTACATCACCATTTTAATATTTATAATCTTAATATTTATAATATAATATTATTATTTATAATGTATAATGTTTAATATTATTTTATTAAATATATTTATAATTATATCATATAGTATATTATATTTATATAATTAAATATATATTTTATATATTTATATAATATAAATAATATACTATATAATATAATATATTTATTATATTATTAGATATTATAATATAATATTTAATATTTATAATATTTATCATTCTTGTCTCTGTAACATTATGTCTTTTTTGTTTTAAATCAGTTTTAGAAAAGTCATTATAGTGTCTCTTTCAAACAAAACTTACCACCTTTTTTCTCTTTGCTCTTTCTAGGATTCCAGTTACAGGTCTACAATTTTTTTTTTTATTTTTTTACATATATATATATGACAATTTTTTACATTTTAATTCATATTCACTTTGTTATGAACCAATATTTTCTATTGACTTATCTAATACTTTATTCAGCTGTATCTCTATTAAAAACCTGGAGTACTTTTCCTGAGAATTTCCTCCTAGTCAGGAGCTGAACAGCCTTTTTCTTCCCTTTTGGGCAGAGATTACTCTTGCTTACCCAGCCTCTTTCTCTGCAGAATAAAAAATTTGGAAAGTACTATACAGGCAAAGAGTTACTTAATTTTATGATCACCTCTTCATTACTGGCCGTAGCCTTTGAGATTTTGGTCTTTAAACTCCAAACTACTGGTGATAGCTCTGAATTCTAATTTTTGTTTTTACCATTTTGTGCTACTTCAGAAATCTGTGAGATCCATTTTAGACAGCAACAGCCCGGTGTAGATGACAAGTTTACAAATATATTAAGAAGAGAAGTGGCAGACAAACAGTATTGGAGCCTTTTCTGTGTGTTTTTCTTCTCTTGGGAATTTTGGGCTCTTCAGTTCAGTTCAGTCGCTCAGTTGTGACTGACTTCTTGCAACCCCGTGAACTGCAGCACACCAGGCCTCCCTGTCCACCACCAACTCCCAGAGTCCACCCAAACTCATGTCCATTGAGTCGATGGTTCCATCCAACCATCTCATCCCTCTGTCGTCCCCTTCTCCTCCTGCCCTCAATCTTTCCAAGCATCAGGGTCTTTTCAAATGAGTCAGCTCTCCACATCAGGTGGCCAAAGTATTGGAGTTTCAGCTTCAACGTCAGTCCCTCCAGTGATCACCCAGAACTGATCTCCTTTAGGATGGACTGGTTGGATCTCCTTGCAGTCCAAGGGACTCTCAAGAGTCTTCTCCAACACCACAGTTCAAAAGCATCAATTCTTCGGTGTTCAGCTTTCTTCAGAGTCCAACTCTCACATCCATACATGGCGACTGGAAAAACCATAGCCTTGACTAGATGGACATTTGTTGGCAAAGTAATGTCTCTGCTTTTTAATATGCTGTCTAGATTGGTCATAACTTTCCTTCCAAGGAGCAAGTGTCTTTTAATTTCATGGCTGTAATCACCATCTGCAGTGTTTTTGAAGCCCAGAAAAATAAAATCAGCCACTGTTTCCACTGTTCCTCATCTATTTGCTATGAAGTGATGGGACCGGATGTCATGATCTTCGTTTTCTGAATATTGACCTTTAAGCCAATTTTTTCACTCTCCTCTTTTACTTTCATCAAGAGTCTCTTTAGTTCTTCTTCACTTTCTGCCATAAGGGTGGTGTCATCTGCAATATATGAGGTTATTGATATTTCTCCTGGCAATCTTGATTCCAGTCCTGATTTCCTGAGTTGATTTCCAATGTCTTCAAACAGTTTTCATTTTTATTTCAATTTTGTATTTACTCTTGTTGAGAGAGTTTGTCTGATATAAGCTATTCCACTATAACCAGAAAATGAAATCATCTAAATTTAGTTTTCAGTCCTGTTAAAAAAGTGGAAAGGGATAATCAACAGTAACTCTCAATTAAAAAAACACTTTAACATTTTAGTTAGATAACTAAATTTAAAGAATGTCTAAAAAATAAAAGCACACTTTTTCGTGACACATGCAGTTTTTGTAATTAATAATAAGGCTCATGTTCTGCTGTGTAGGTAAAATCATTATAGTGCATAATGAGGTAAAGATACACATCACTTGAATAAATCAATAGCTTTTTAAATTTCTAAATCTATTTAATAGTTCAATAGTTTCTGTGACCTAAACTTATTATTAAGTTAATTACCATCTTGAGATCAAATAAAATATTTTTAAATGGAATTAAACACTGATATTTGCATTTTATCTTCTCACAGTTATGTATTGGTGACTTTTGCTTTTTCATGATATTTGACTAGGTCATTCTATTTCAGAATCATCCTTTATCATGTAACACTTAGGCTTACTTCAAATAAACTCAAACATATGGTGAATGATTTCTTTATTCTGGATAAATATAAGCAGGTTTCTAGTTTTATACTTCAGGCTCTGATTTGCATTTTATCCATGGCCCCCTTATTGATAGTTTAGTTTTAATATTTTATTCTGCAGAGAAGACATGCTGTATGAAATTTGATAAGGTTCAAGTATCAAGCCTCATGTTATTACTTTTATCCTGACAAAATTCTCTTTCAACCACTGTGACAAATGCCAATTTGGGGCTGCACTTTAAGGCTTATTTCATCTTGGTATGGCATAATCTGGAACAATGAGAATTCTTCCATCAAAGGCAAATACTATATAATATATAATATCAATATATATCAATATATTATCATTACTATATTAATATATATATGATTAATGAAAATAAAAATTAGTCATAAATTTCTATTACTTGAGATACATGACCCATATAAAACAATTTTCTGAAAAATAACACTTACTTGTTAGGGGTGGTCATAACATGGCAGAGGAATAGGACAGGTAGACCACTTTCTCCCTCACAAATTTATCAAAAGAACATTTGAACGCTGAGCCAATTCCACAGAACAACTTCTGAATGCTGGCAAAGGAAATCAGGCACCGAGAAAGGTGGCCCATTGTCTTCAGAAGGAGGTAGGACAAAATATAAAAGATAAAAAGAGAGACAAAAGAGGTAGGGACAGAGATCCATCCGGGAAGGAAGTCTTGAAAAAGAGAGAAGTTTCCAAACACCAGGAAACACTCTCACTGCCGAGTCTGTGAGGAGCCTTGGAACCTCAGAGGGCAACATAACTGGGAGGAAAAATAAATAAACAAATAATTAAAACCCAAGATTACATGTCTAATGCAACTCCCAGTGGAGAAGCAGCCAAGACACTCACATCCACCATTAGCAAGCAGGGGCTGGATAGGGAGGCACGGGCTGCATTGCTTAGGATAAGGACCAGGCCTGAATGTCCCTAAGGGAACTAACTTGAGATAGCAACCCAGACTGTGGGATAGCTATCTCATGAAAAACCCTAAAGGACAGAAATGTTATCGACCTAATAGGAGCAGAATATATAAAGAAGAGGTGGGAAGAATACATGGAAGAACTGTGCAAAATAGATCTTCACAACCGAGATAATCACGATGGTGTGATCACTCATCTAGAGCCCGACATCTTGGAATGTGAAATCAAGTGGGCCTTAGAAAGCATCACTATGAACAAAGCTAGTGGAGGTGATGGAATTCCAGTGGAGCTATTTCAAATCCTGAAAGATGATGCTGTGAAAGTGCTGCACTCAATATGACAGCACATTCGGAAAACTCAGCAGTGGCCACAGGACTGGAAAAGGTCAGTTTTCATTCCAATCCCAGAGAAAGGCAAAGCCAGAGGATGACCAAACTACCGCACAATTGCACTCATCTCACACACTAGTAAAGTAATGCTTAAAATTCTCCAAGCCAGGCTTCAGCAATATGTGAACCATGAATTTCCTGATGTTCAAGCTGGTTTTAGAAAAGACAGAGGATCCAGAGATCAAATTGCCAACATCTGCTGGATCATGGAAAAAGCAAGAGAGTTCCAGAAAAACATCTATTTCTGCTTGATTGACTATGCCAAAGCCTTTGATTGTGTGGATCACATTAAACTGTGGAAAATTCTGAAAGAGATGGGAATACCAGACCACCTGACCTGCCTCTTGAGAAATCTGTATGCAGGTCAGGAAGCAATAGTTAGAACTGGACATGGAACAACAGACTGGTTTCAAATAGGAAAAGGAGTATGTCAAGGCTGTATATTGTCACCCTGCTTATTTAACTTCTATGCAGAGTACATCATGAGAAACGCTGGGTTGGAAGAAACACAAGCTGGAATCAAGATTGCTGGGGGAAATCTCAATAACCTCATATATGCAGATGACATCACCCTTATGGCAAAAAGTGAAGAGGAACTAAAAAGTCTCTTGATGAAAGTGAAAGAGGAGAGTGAAAAAGTTGGCCTAAAGGTCAACATTCAGAAAACGAAGATCATGGCATCCGGTCCCATCACTTTATGTGAAATAGACAGGGAAACAGTGGAAACAGTGTCAGACTTTATTTTTGGGGGTTCCAAAATCACTGCAGATGGTGACTGCAGCCATGAGATTAAAAGACGCTTACTCCTTGGAAGGAAAATTATGACCAACCTAGATAGCATATTCAAAAGCAGAGACATTACTTTGCCGACTAAGGTCCGTCTAGTCAAGGCTATGGTTTTTCCAGTAGTCATGTATGGATGTGAGAGTTGGATTATGAAGAAGGCTGAGTGCCGAAGAATTGATGCTTTTGAACTGTGGTGTTGGAGAAGACTCTTGAGAGTCCCTTGTACTGCAAGGAGATCTAACCAGTCCATTCTGAAGATCAGCCCTGGGATTTCTTTGGAAGGAATGACGCTAAAGCTGAAACTCCAGTACTTTGTCCATCTCATGGGAAGAGCTGACTCATTGGAAAAGACTCTGATGCTGGGAGGGTTTAAGGGCAGGAGGTGAAGGGGATGACAGAGGATGAGATGCCTGGATGCATCACTGACTCGATGGACATGAGTCTAAGTGAACTCCAGGAGTTGGTGATGGACAGGGAGGCCTGGTGTGCTGCGATACATGGGGTCACAAAGAGTCAGACACGACTAAGCGACTGAACTGAACTGAATACACTTCCATGCCTGGCTGCAGACTGGCCCATCCCCCACTGGAGACAGGCAGGCAAGGGCATCCAGAGCTGGAAGGGTCAATCCTGGCTTCAGATAGGCATCCTCTACCAAGCTGCAATCAGGCTTCATTACTAACCAAGACTTCTTCAGATTCTGGACCGTTGACATCCACTGGGAGGGTCGCAGAACAGAACAGCTACCCAGAAGAGATACACGGCACACCTGAGGATCCGCGTCTGTTGTACACCCAGAAAACTGATTGGCTGGGATGGGGAGGGTGATAAGATGCACCCTCCAACTGGGGGAGACTGTGCTCACCAAACACCTGGTCACTTGAGCTGCTCGGACCTGGGAAGGGCACAAAACACAGGCCCAACTGAGTCTGCACCTTTGTGGAGTACCTGAGAATCTGAACCTCATCGGCTTAGACCTGGGAAGGGCATGCAACCCAGGGCTCACTTCAGACAGTTTCCGACAGAGCAACCTAGAGCCTGAGATGTGTAGACCAGGAAAGCACACACGCCATGAGTGGGGGCAAACCCAGTGTGGCTGATACACTGTGAGCACTCCCCAACACGCCAGTAATATTTGTTTACAGTGTTCCTCCCTCCCCACAGCACTACTGAACAAGTGAGACTAAATAAATGACTATCTTTGCCCCCTTGTGTCAGGGCAGAAATTAGACACTGAAGAGACCAGCAAACAGAAGAAGCTAACATAAACAGAGGGAACCGCTTTGGAAGTGACAGGTGCAATATATTAAAATCCTGTAGTTAGCACCAACTATATAGGAAGGGGCCTATAGATCTTGAGAAGTATAAATGGGATCAAGAAACATCTGAAAATGAACTGACCCCACACTGTCCGCAAGAGCTCCAGAGAAAGTCCTAGATATATTTTTACTATTATCATTTTTTCTTTTAATTTTTTTTAATTTTTAAGGCCTCTATTATGCCTTTAATTTTCATTTCTATAACCTACTATTACCTTGCAAAAATATGCTATTTTTAAAGCAAAATTAATATATATATTATAATTTTTGTGTCTTTTTAATATATTTTTTTAACTTCTTAGAAATCTCATTTATTAATTCAACAGACACTTATTGACCTCCGTGGCCACCTCATGTGAAGAGTTGACTCATTGGAAAAGACTTTGATGCTGGGAGGGATTGGAGACAGGAGGAGAAGGGGACAACAGAGGATGAAATGGCTGGGTGGCATCACTGACTAGATGGACGTGAGTCTGAGTGAACTCCGGGAGTTGGTGATGGACAGGGAGTCCTGGCATGTTGTGATTCATGGGGTTGCAAAGAGTCAGACACGACTGAGTGACTGAACTGAACTGAACATAGGAGCACCACAATATGTAAGACAAAAAAAAAAAAAAAAAAAGCTAACAAATATGAAAGGGGAAATTAACAATAACAAAATAATAGTGGGAGACTTTAACACACCACTCACACCTATGGATAGATCAACTAAACAGAAAATTAACAAGGAAACAGAAACTTTAAATGACAATAGACAAGTTAGACCTAACTGATATCTATAGGACATTTCACCCCAAAAGAATGAATTTCAACTTTTTCTCAAGTGCACTAGGAACCTTGTCCAGGATAGATCACATCCTGGGCCATTAATCTATCCCTGGTAAATTCAAAATAATTGAAATCATTCCAAGCATCTTTTCTGACCACAATGCAGTAATATTTGATGTCAATTACAGGAGAAAAATATTAAAAATCCCAACATATGGAGGCTGAACAACACGCTGCTGAATAACCAATGCTGCTGAATAACCAACAAATCACAGAAGAAATAAAAAATAAAAATAAAAATATGCATAGAAATGAATAAAATGAAAACACAAAACCTATGGGACACTGTAAAAACAGTGTTAAGTGGAAGATTCATAACAATACATGTTTACCTCAAGAAACAAGAAAAAAGTTAAATAAATAACCCAACTCTACACGTAAAGCAACTAGAAAAAGAAGAAATGAAGAATCCCAGGGTTAGTAGAAGGAAAGAAATCTTAAAAATCAGGGCAGAAATAAATGCAAAAGAAACAAAAGAGACCATAGCAAAAATCAACAAAGCCAAAAGCTGGTTCTTTGAGAAGATAAATAAAATTGACAAACGATTAGCCAGACTCATCAAGAAACAAAGGGAGAAGAATCAAATCAACAAAATTAGACATGAAAAATGGAGAGATCACAATAGAAAACACAGAAATACAAAGGATCACAAGAGACTAGTATAAGCAACTATATGCCAACAAAATGGGCAACTTGGAAGAAATGGACAAATTCTTAGAAAAGTACAACTTTCCAAAACTGAACAAGGAATAAATAAAAAATCTTAACAGACCTATCACAAGCATGGAAATTGAAACTATAATCAGAAATCTTCCAGCAAATAAAAGCCCAGGTCCAGACGGCTTCACTCCTGAATTCTATGAAAAATTTAGAGATGAGCTAACACCTATCCTACTCAAACTCTTCAGAAAATTTCAGAGGAAGGTAAACTTCCAAACTCATTCTATGAGGCCACCATCACTCTAATATCAAAACCATACAAAAATGCCACACAAAAAAGAAAACTACAGGCCAATATCACTGATGAAAATAGATGCAAAAATCCTTAACAAAATTCTAGAAAAGAGAATCCAACAACATATTAAAAAGATCATACATCATGACCAAGTGTGCTTTATCCCAGGGATGCAAGGATTCTTCAATATCCACAAATCAATCAATGTGATATACCACATTAACAAAATGAATGATTAAAAACCATATGATTATCTCAATAGATGTAGAAAAAGCCTTTGACAAAATTCAACATCCACTTATGATATAAACCCTCCAGAAAGCAGGCATAGAAGGAACATACCTCAACATAATAAAAGGCATGTATGACAAATCCACAGCAAACCTTATCCTCAATGGTGAAAAATGGAAAGCTTTTCCCCTAAAGTCAGGAACAAGACAAGAGTGCCCACTCTCATCACTACTATTCAACAGAGTTTTGGAAGTTTGGGCCACAGCAATCAGAGAAGGAAAAGAAATAAAAGAAATTCAGATTGGAAAAGAAGAAGTAAAACTCTCACTGTTTGCAGATGACACGATCCTCTACATAGAAAACCCTAAAGACTTCACCAGAAAATTACTAGAATTAATCAATGAATATAGTAAAGTTGCAGGATATAAAATTAACACAGAGAAATCCCTTGCATTCCTATACACTAACAATGAGAAAATAGAAAGAGAAATTAAGAAAACAATTCCATTTACCATTGCAATGAAAAGAATAAAATATTTAGATATATATCTACCTAAAGAAAAAAAAAGGCCTATATGTAGAAAATCATAAAACATTGGTGGAAAAAAAAAAATCAAAGAGGACACAAATAGATGAAGAAATACACCATGTTCATGGATCGGAAGAATCAGTATAGTGAAAATGAGTACACTACCCAAAGCAATCTATAGATTCAATGCACTATCTATTAAGCGACCCATGGTATTTTTTATAGAACTAGAACAAATTATTTCACAATTTGTACGGAAGTACAAAAAACCTCGAATAGCCAAAGCAGTCTTGAGAAAGAAGAATGGGACTGGAGGAATCAAGCTGCCAGACTTCAGGTTCTACTACAAAGCCACAGTCATCAAGACAATATGGTACTGGCACAAAGACAGAAATATAAATCAGTGGAACACAATAGAAAGCCTGGAGGTAAATCCATGCACCTATGGACACCTTATCTTTGACAAATGAGGCAAGAATATACAAGGAAAGAAGATAATCTGTTAAACAAGTGGTGCTTGGAAAACTAGTCAACCACTTGTAAAAGAATGAAACTAGAACACTTTATAACACCATACACAGAAATAAACTCAAAATGGATTAAGATCTAAACGTTAGACCAGAAACAATAAAACTCCTGGAGGAAAACATAGGCAAAACACTCTCCAAAGTAAATCACAACATGGTCCTCTATGACCCATCTCCCACAGTACTGGAAATAAAAGCAAAATTAAACAAATGGAAACTAATTAAACTTAAAAGCTTTCACACAATGAAGGAAACTATAAGCAAGGTGAAAAGACAGCCTTCAGAATGGGAGAAAATAATAGCGAATGAAGCAACTGACAAAGAATTAATCTCAAGAATATATAAGCCACACCTGAAGCTCAATTCCAGAAAAATAAAAGACCCAATCACAAAATGGGCCAAAGAACTAAACAGACATTTCTCCAAAGAAGACATACAGATGGCTAACAAACACACGAAAAGATGCTCAACATCACTCATTATCAGAGAACTGCAAATCAAAACCACGATGAGGTACCATCCCTTGCCAGTTAGAATGGCTGCTATCCAAAAGTCTACAAGCAATAAATACTCAAAAGGGTGTGGAGAAAGGGGAACTCTCTTACACTGTTGGCGGAAATGCAAACTACTACAGCCACTATGGAGAACAGTGTGGAGATTCCTTAAAAAACTGGAAATAGAACTGCCATATGACCCAGCAATCCCACTGCTGGTCATATACTCCGAGGAAACCAGAACTGAAAGAGACACATGTACCCCAATGTTCATTGCAGCACTGTGTATAATAGCCAGGACATGGAAGCAACCTAGATGTCCACCAGCAGACGAATGGATAAGAAAGTTGTGGTACATATACACAATGGAGTATTACTCAGCCATTAAAAACAATACATTTGAATCAGTTCTAATGAAGTGGATGAAATTGGTGCCTATTATACTGAGTGAGGCAAGCCAGAAAGTAAAAACACTGATACAGTATACTAATGCATATATATGAATTTAGAAAGATGGTCATTATAACCCTGTATGTGAGATAGCAAAGGAGACACAGATGTATAGAACAGTCTTTTGGACTCTTTGGGAGAGGGCGAGGGTGGGATGATTTGGGAGAATGACATTGAAACATGTATATTATCATATGTGAAACTAAGCGCCAGTCCAGGTTTGATGCAAGAGACAGGGTTTGGGGCTGGTGCACTGGGATGACCTGGAGTGATGGGATGGGAAGGGAAGTGGGAGGGGGAGTTCAGGATGGGGAATACATGTACACCCAATGCGGATTCATGTCATGTATGGCAAGACCACTTGGGACTGGTGCACTGGGATGACCCAGAGGGATGGTATGGGGAGGGAGGTGGGAGAGGGGTTCAGGATTGGGAACACGTGTATACCTGTGGCAGATTCATGTTGCTGTCTGGCAAAACCAATACAATATTGTAAAGTAATTAGCCTCCAATTAAAATAAATAAATTTAAATTAAAAAAAAACACTACAATATTATAAAGTAATTATCCCCCAATCAAAATAAATAAATTTATATTAAAAGAAAATACTTACTTATTAAACTTTATTTATTAAGTAAGTTTCTCACCAGTGAAATTTTAAGCCTATTTAATCTTAACCTAAAAATAAATATTTTAAAACAGATATCAAGTTCTTATTAAATTTAAAATATGTCAAAAATATTTAGAATTATGAATCTTGGGAAATTAAGAATGTTTGTAATGTCAGTTGAATGAGTAGCCATATACAAAAGCAAAAGTGGGTACAGATAATCATTTAATAATATTGCAGCATATTACTTTGAAAAATATAAAAATTAGAGTAATTAGAAATTAAATATGAAACATGCATGAGGATTCCTTTAGATTGTTAAATGCCTATCAAAAAGCCTTATCTTTGATAATATGTTCTTTGTTGTTCAGTTCAGGGCAGAAAAATAGATTTCTTTCTGAAAGAACTTGAGCTAGATATCATTAACAAAAGATATTGTGAATAAATTGTGAAACATTGATTGTTCAAGAGATGTTTTCATTATTTAGTATACTAGCATTCTTCAACACAGTTGACTTAAATCAAGATAAATTTATTGTATTTATACAGTGCTTTCCAGTGAATAAAAATGTTTCACCTACATTATTTTATTTTATTCCTATGGCAAGTATGTGTTACATTAACACCTCTGTTTTAAAGGTTATTTTCATTGCCTAACATTACATCGAAAATAGAGAACACAGTCTAGACTGGAATCCATATCTTATCCTTTGATTCTATGTTCAGTTTACTTGCTGTGTATTGATTATAAAACAGCACCACAATTAACTTAAAGCTAATAGAGAAGAATATTGAGCATAAATGATTTTTGAAATTGAGTAATTAGCATATGTTCTTAAACTGTTATGTACAAGGTTACAGAGTAGTCAAGGATAGTTTTCTTCTTCACTGTAGCTCCATGTGAGCTCATTTTTTTTTTTTACAATCACTCCTGTGTTCTTTCAGCTATGGCTGCTCTGCTCCCAAGTATAGAGCAAAGTAAGGGCTACTAATTTACAGGCGTATTTTAAAAATCAACATATTTCCAACCAAGAGTTTATACATTTATTCTCTCCTTGATCTGCTTTTCTATGCATGCTTTTGTTTAGATAGATATAAAACTATTGATTTCATGATAAGAGATAAAGCCCAGGGACATTTCAATGACTTTATCTGTCCTGTTCATGACATACAAGTAATATACCTAGAGAACATTTTGAATCCCTTAGCCCTTTACTTAAAATATATTTATTGTCCCAATTGTCGAATAAGTAAAATCTATCACAATTTAGAGTCCATCAAACTGAATAGATACATAACAGCTAATTGGGACTTTGCATTCATTTCCTTCTATTCAATATTTTCTCCCCTGTTCCTCTGATCATGCTCTTCCCTCTAAACTTTACATACAACTTCTGTTCATGTCATGTGTCTTTCATGACATGAATATCATATTTTCAAGCACAACTGACTCAGGATCATAGATAATTGCCTTTTTGCATTTATGCCACTCTGGTAGTTATTTGTTTATTGACTTTCATCTCCTAACTCAAAATTCTTACTTGCTCTGTAAAGATGAATCTGTGCCTTTAAAATATTTTTGCTTTGTCAGCTGGTTCAGTGTTCAGCTTTATCAGTAGAGGGGGTTGGAAAGACATTGAAGGAGGTCCTAGAGGGCTCATGCAGAGTGGACACTTTCTTCAGCATCTGAGTTCTATAGGCTCAAAAGGTAAAGAATCTGCCTTCAGTGCAAGAGAAGCAGCATTGATCTCTGGGTTGGGAAGTACCCCTGGAGAAAGGACAGGCTACCCACTCCAGTATTCTTGCCTGGATAATTCCATGGACAAAGGAGCCTGGGGTTGCAAAGAGTCGGACAGGACTCAGCAACTAACACTGCAGCTTTTCAGTTCTTAACTTTTGTAGTGCACCAAAGCCTATAGCATTCATCACCACATATCCACTTAGAGTGGTTTTGTACCTGAGTGTCTCCAGTGAGATACCTCTCAGTGAAGAACTTTCCCCAGTATCTCAGTGAGTGAAAATGTGGCAAGTGCTAGAGGGTAGTTTCCCAACAAGTTTTTCCCTCTGTTGCACCAAAGTGAATTATCTTCCATCCAATTAGTCATGGCTTTTCCTCCCACATGGTCTGTACCTCAGCCCTGTGGGGCCTTTCCTTTGGGTGTTCAACCTAGCCATAGAGGGTGTGGCTATTTTTATCTTTTCTGTACCTATATTATTTAGTGTTGCTTTATTTCTCACAACCCTATGCCATGTTACACCAATTCCTTGTAATAGCTATTATTTCTTCACATTGACCTTTTCTTGTTCAAGTTACTGTGTGGATTTTCTGTCTTGATTGGACACAGACTACTAACATCAGCATTAGTCATCAGCATTCCAAGAACATTTGCTAACTGAATAGATTTTACTTAATTCTTACTACAATATCAAGTGACTGATCTCAAGGTTCTCCTTGCAGGGTTCATTTAGGTGAGAGAAAGAAAAGTAAAATTACTGGACAATTTCCACTGGTGACAGGGATTGAAAAGCCAGTCCATCAGTAATAGGATGTATATGAGGTAAGGTTATCTCAAAGTTAAAATTACAAATTTAGCAATATTTGAGTAGTTCTTTCAAAGACCTTACCTTATTCTTACTGTGACTATAAGTGGGTGATTCCTGTTTTTTACATTAAGAGAACATTTACTTCTCATTAAAGTAAAATACTGTATCATTCTTGGTCACTGAAGACATTTACAAGGTGGGATTTTCATCAGCTGAAAATTGAAAATAATTTGTTTACATATTTATTTTTAATTTAAAATCTCAAATCAATTTAAATTTTTCAGTAAAGATTTAATTTACTTTTTCACACATGCTTCTGGTACATTATTAATTCTGGTTGAATATGCCATAATTCATCATAAAGAATTACTTAGAGATATAAAAAATTCATTAAAGAACAGCTGCCATACAGCTGAAAGCATTGCATCAGGGCATGCACATGGTAGTGTGAAACACAGAACTGATTAATTGTATATCCTTTTATAGTAATTCTTAAGTTTATGATAATTGCCATCTATTCAAGAGCAGACTGTAGGATTTCCTTTATGCAATAAATTTACTAAATAGAACAAGAAATAATTAGATTATTAACAGACATGTGAATCACTGCAGGTTGAAGAATCTCAAATAGTAAATATTGTATTAAAGTTACAATTATCAATAAAAAGCCAAAGTACAAACTCTCATGTTAGGTAAACTATATGAAAATAATTGAAGCACCAAAGATTTTAATATTTTTGATATTTTATCATGTTATTTTATATTGAAGTTTTATTATATCCATATAATAAGTTTATTATTTGAAGTATAATGAGCTCTCATTGTGCCAATTGCTTTCCTTCACATGTTATCGATCAAATGTGGTCACTAATGGTAAAACAGTGATGAGCCATGTGAATCATTGAATGAAGCTGTAGATGATTCTATAGAATGTACCTGATCATTATATATTTGATGAATATTCAGATGGTAAAGAGTCCACCTGCAGTGCAGGAGACCTGGGTTCGATCCCTGGGTTGGGAAGATCCCCTGGAGGAGGGCACGGCAACCTACTCCAGTATTCTTGCCTGAAGAATCCCCATGGACAGAGGAGCTTGGCAGGCTACAGTCCATGGGGTCACAAAGATTCAGACACAACTAAGTGACAAAGCATAGCACAAATAAGAAACTGTGAAAAATTAAAGAACATGTGAAAAAAACAATAAAATATGAAAGGTACATAAATTTTCTTACTATTACGCAACATTCAACAAACATGTTTGCTTTGTGCTTTATTCCAGACAACTTGCTAGGATTTATGTGGCAATAAATATCTATTGATTTCAATTTCAAATAACTTTAAGTCAAACAGATTAATACATAAAAATATATCATCCATGAGATTCTTCTCATTGAAGTCTTTCATTTGATTATCAAATTACCTGCACAATTTATATTTAGTTTAACCTCGTTAGATAATCTCAAAATATAATTTCACTTAACAAGCCAAACTATGATGTAAAGAGAGATTCATTATTCTCATCAAAAAAAATCATTTTTAGTTTATTTTTGTGTATGGTGTTAGGAAGTGCTCTAATTCCATTATTTTACAAATGCTCAATATCACTCATTATTAGAGAAATACAAATCAAACTACAATGAGGTATCACTTCACATTGATAAAAATGATCATTATTTAAAAATCTGGAAGCAATAAATGCTGGAGAGGGTGTGGAAAGAGAAATGAACCATCTTGAACTATTGGTGGGAATTTAAATTGATACAATCACAATGGAAAAGAGCATGGAGATTCCTTAAAATCTAAGAACAAAACTACCATATGACTCAGCAATCCCATTACTGGGTATAAGTTCAGTTCAGTCGCTCAGTCTGTCTCTTTGTGACCCCATGGACTACAGCACGCTAAGCTTCCCTGTCGATCACCAACTCCCGGAGCCTAATCAAACTCATGTCAATCGCATCGGTAATGTCATCCAACCATCTCATCTTCTGTCATCCCCTTTTCTTCCCACCTTCAATTTCTCCCAGCATCAGGGCCTTTTCCAATGAGTCAGCTCTTCACATCATGTGGACAATGTATTGGAGTTTCAGCTTCACATCAGTCCTTCCAATGAATATTCAGGACTGATTTCCTGTAGGATGGACTGGTTAGATCTCTTTGCAAACCAAGGGACTCTCAAGAGTCCTCCAGCACCACAGTTCAATAGCATCAATTCTTCTGTGCTCAGCTTTCTTTATAGCCCAAATCTCACATCCATTCATGACTACTGGTAAAATCATAGCTTTGACTAGATGAACTTTGTTGGCAAAGTAATCTCTCTGCTTTTTAATATGCTGTCTAGGTTGGTCATAACTTTTCTTCCAAGGAGCAAGTGTCTTTTAATTTCATTGCTGCAGTCACCGTCTGCAGTGATTTTGGAGCCCCCAAGAATAAAGTCTGTGACTGCTTCCATTGTTTCCCCATCTATTTGCCATGAAGTGATGGGACTGGGTACCATGATCTTTGTTTTCTGAATGTTGAGTTTTAAGCCAACATTTTTACTCTCCTCTTTCACTTTCATCAAGAGGCTCTTTAGTTCTTCACTTTCTGCCATAAGGGTGGGTATCATCTGTGTATCTGAAGTTATGATATTTCTCCCAGAAATCTTGATTCCATCTTGTGCTTCTTCCAACCTGGCATTTTGCATCATGTACTCAGCATATAAGTTAAACAAGCAGGGTAACAATATATAACCTTGATTTACTCCTTTTCCTGTTTAGAACCAGTCTGTTGTTGCATGTCCAGTTCTAACTGTTTCTTCTTGACCTGCATACAGATTTCTCAGGAGGCAGGTCAGGTGGTGTGTTACTCCCTTCTCTTTAAGAATTTTCCACAGTTCATTGTGATCCACACAGTCAAAGGCTTTGGCGTAGTCAATAAAGAAAAAATAGATGTTTTTCTGGCACTCTCTTGCTTTTCTGATGATGCAGGAGATGTTGCCAATTTGATCTGTGGTTTCTCTGCCTTTTCTAAAACCAGCTTGACCATCTGGAAGTTCACAGTTCACGTATTGCTGAAGCCTGGCTAGGAGAATTTTGAGCATTACTTTACTAGCATGTGAGATGAAAGCAATTGTACAGTAGTTTGAGCATTCTTTGGCATTGCCTTTCTTTAGGATTGGAATGAAAACTGACCTTTTCCAGTCCTGTGGCCACTGCTGAGTTTTTCAAATTTGCTGGCATGTTGAGTGCAGCACTTTCATAGCATCATCTTTTAGGATTTGAAATAGCTCAGCTGGAATTCTATCACCTCCACTAGCTTTGTTTGCAGTGATGTTTCCTATGGCCCACTTGACCCACAATCCAGGATGTCTGGCTCTAGGTTAGTGATCACACCATTATGGTTATCTGGGTCATGAAGATCTTTTCTTTGTATAGTTCTGTGTATTCTTGACACCTCTTCTTAATATCTTCTGTTTCTGTTAGGTACTGTTTCCATCCTATTGTGCCCATCTTTGCATGAAATGTTCCTTTGGTATCTCTAATTTTCTTGAAGAGATCTCTAATCCTTCCCATTCTATTGTTTTACTCTACTTCTTTGTTTTGATTACTGAGGAAGGCTTTCTTATCTCTCCTTGCTATTCTTTGGAAGTCTGCATTCAAATGGGTATATCTTTTCTTTCCTCCTTTGCCTTTAGCTTCTCTTCTTTTCTCAGCTATTTGTAAGGCCTCTTCAGACATTTTGCCTTTTTGCATTTCTTTTTCTCATGGGTATATACCCTGATAAAACCATAATTCTAAGAGACTTGGATAGAAATGTTTGTTGTAGCACTATTTACAATAGCCACGACATGGAAGCAACCTAGTTATCTATGAACAGATAAATGGCTAAAGAACGTGTGGTACTATAAATACAATGGAATATTACTCACACATAAAGAGGGGCAAAATTGAGTCAATTGTAGTGAAATGGGTGAATCTATAGTCTGTCATACAGAGTGATATAAGTCCAAAAGAGAAAAACATATATCATATATTAACACATATATAAGAAATCTAGAAAATGATACCAATGAACATATTTCCAGGACAAGAAGAGAGATGAAGACAGAGAGACTGGACTTGTGGACACAGTGGGGGAAGGAGAGGGTGGGACAACTAAGAGGAAACACTGATGTTTACTCAATGCAGTGTGTTAAATACATAGTTTGTCGGAAGCTGCTATATAGCACAGGGAGCTCATCTTGCTACTCTGTGATGACCTAGAGGGGTTGGATGAGGAGGTGGGAGGGAGATTCAAGAGGGTGGAAATATTTGTATACTCATAACTGATTCACACTGTTGCACAGAAGAAACCAACACAACATTGTAAAGTAATTATCTTATAATTTTTTTTAATTCATGTTGGTCAAAATAAATAAGAGCTGAAAGATAACTCATAAGTTAAATTTAAAAGCTATGGAATATATTTAGCTCTTATTGTAAACAATAATTTGTTTTTATCATATTACACACTGTTCATATTAGAATTTTAACAAATGTTTATTTAAATTGAATTGATAATTCCTAGGTGTCATAGGAATGTAGTATTAGTTTTTTTCCACATAGATTTTCACTTCTGTAAATAATCTCCAACTTTTCAACAAAGCCTTGACACTAGTCCTCTTTAAATTTTCTAAGAGACTTTATTTTTTAGAGAAATCTTCAGTTTATAGCAAAATTAGCCATGAAGCAACTTTCTAGGATTTTGACAAGAATATAATGAAACCATAGATCAAATTAGGAAGAATTTGTGCCTACTAAGTCAATTCAGCTGTGTCTGAATGTGTGATCCTATGGACTGTAGCCCAACAGGGTCCTCTGTCCAGGGTCCTCTTGCCTGATTCTCCAGGCAGGAATACTGAAGTGGATTGCTGTGCCCTCCTCCAGGGGACCTTCCTGACCCAGATATCAAACCCACATCTCCTACATTTCCTGCATTGGCAGGTATGTTATTTACCACTAGCTCCACCCTGGAAGCCCAGGCAGAATTTATGTCTTGACAAAACTGAGTCTTCCTGTCCATGAATATGTATACATTTATTGACTTAGTTATTAGATTTGTTCATCAGAATTGTGAGTATCCTTCCTATAGGTTTTTTACATATTTTATTAGACTTATACCTAAGTATATAAATTAAAGGACACTAATGTAAATAATATTGTGTTTTTAATTTCAACTCCATTTGTTTATAATGGGAAATAGGAAAGCAATTGACTTTTATATATTAACCTTGCATCCTTCAATCTTCATATAATTGCATATTGCTTGCAAGAGGTTTCTTGATGTTCCTTTTGGATTTTATACAAGGACAATTGTTTCATCGGTGAACAAAAACATTTTTAGTTCTTCTTTTCCAATCTGTATACATTTTATTTCTTTCTTTCCTCACTGATTGCTTTAGCTAGATTTTTCAGTATTTTATTTATATTCTTAGTCAAGTGGGCCTTAGAAAGCATCGCTACAAACAAAGCTAGTGGAGGTGATGGAATTCCAGTGGAGCTATTTCGAATCCTGAAAGATGATGCTATGAAAGTGCTGCACTCAATATGCCAGCAAATTTGGAAAACTCAGCAGTGGCCACAGGACAGGAAAAGGTCAGTTTTCATTCCTATCCCAAAGAAAGGCAATGCCAAAAATGCTCAAACTACTGCACAATTGCACTCATTTCACATACTAGTAAAGTAATGCTCAAAATGCTCCAAGACAGGCTTCAGCAATACGTGAACTGTGAACTTCCAGATGTTTAAGCTGGTTTTAGAAAAGGCAGAGGAACCAGAGATCAAATTGCCAACATCCGCTGGATCATGGAAAAAGCAAGAGAGTTCCAGAAACACATCTATTTCTGCTTGATTGACTATGCCAAAGCCTTTGACTGTGTGGATCACAATAAACTGTGGAAAATTCTGAGAGAGGTGGGAATACCACATCACCTGACCGGCCTCTTGAGAAATCTGTATGCAGGTCAAGAAGCGACAGTCAGAACTAGACATGGAACAACAGACTGGTTCCAAATAGGACAAGTAGTACGTTAAGGCTGTATATTGTCGCCCTGCTTATTTAACTTATATGCAGAGTATATCATGAGAAACACTGGACTGGAAGAAACACAAGCTGGAATCAAGATTGCCAGGAGAAATATCAATAACCTCAGATATGCAGATGATACCACCTTATGGCAGAAAGTGAAGAGAAACTAAAAAGCCTCTTGATGAAAGTGAAAGTGGAGAGCAAAAAAGTTGGCTTAAAGCTCAGCATTCAGAAAATGAAGATCATGGCATCCGGTCCCATCACTTCATGGGAAATAGATGGGGAAACAGTGGAAACAGTGTCAGACTATTTTGGGGGGGGCTCCAAAAATCACTGCAGATGGTGACAGCAGCCATGAAATTAAAAGACGCTTACTCCTTGGAAGGAAAGTTATGACCCACCTAGACAGCGTATTCTAAAGCAGAGACATTATTTTGCTGACTAAGGTCCGTCTAGTCAAGGCTATGGTTTTCCCTGTGGTCATGTATGGACGTGAGAGTTGGACTGTGAAGAAGGCTGAGCGCTGAAGAACTGATGCTTTTGAACTGTGGTGTTGGAGAAGACTTGAGAGTCCCTTGGATTGCCAAGAGATCCAACCAGTCCATTCTGAAGGAGATCAGCCCTGGGATTTCTTTGGAGGGAATGATGCTAAAGCTGAAACTCTACTACTTTGGCCACCTCATGCAAAGAGTTGACTCACTGGCAAGACTGGTGCTGGGAGGGATTGGGGACAGGAGGAGAAGGGGACGACAGAGGATAAGATGGCTGTATGGCATCACTGACTCAATGAACATGAGTCTGAGTGAACTCCTGGAGTTGGTGATGGACAGGGAGGCCTGGCATGCTGCGATTCATAGGGTCGCAAAGAGTCGGACACGACTGAGCGGGTGAACTGAAATTGATTAACTATTGTTTCAATTTCTTTGATAGCTATGGGCCTATTCAGATTATCTCTTTATTCTTGGGTGAGACTGACAGATCATGTCTTTCAAGAAACTGGTACATTTCACTTATTTAATTTGTGGCATAGGGTTGTTCATAGTATTCCTTGATTATCCTTTTAAATATCCAAGTGATCTAAAGCCCTTCCTTCCATTTCTGATATTACTAACTTGTATCTTTTTTCTAAGTTAGCTTTGCTAGGAGATATTGATTATGATGGTTTTTCAATAATCAATTTTTTGATTTGTTTAAATTTTCTCCTTTAGTTTTCTATTTTAAATCTCATTGATTCTGCTTAACTTTTATTATTTATCTTTTTTGCTTTCTTTCAACTTGGTTTGCCATTTTTTTTTTTTTCAGTTCTCCAAAGTAAAACTTAAATCATTGCTTTCTCTGTACTTTTAGGCATTATTTTTGTGATCATTGTCCTTCAGTTCAGTTCAGTTGCTCAGTCGTGTCCAACTCTTTGCGACCCGATGAATTGCAGCATGCCTGGCCTCCCTGTCCATCATCAACTTAGGGTCATATAATTGCTGTCTGCTGTGTTTAGTCGCTCAGTCTAAGGGCTCAGTTTTCCTAAGTCTAAGCGCTAAGGTTTCCTGCACTGCAGGTGGATTCTTTATTGTCCTAGCCACCTGGGAAGCTAGTAAGTCTTAAAACAATAAGTAAAATGTTTTTGAGTTTTTCTTAAAACAAGTACCCAAGAGAGTAAATTTGTTGTGGTGGTGGCTGAAGAGTACTTAAGAATTAGGAGACGTTTCAAATATTAATAAATACTTATGAAAGAGAAAACTAAAAGAAAGAGGAAGAAATGAACAAAAACAAGACAATTCAGGAATAAATGATTACGCTATGAACAGAATAGCAGTATATTCCTTGAGTATTTAAATTTCTGTACAAGCAAGTTTATATTTACTATTCATAACCAGTTCTAACAAAACCTATGTTCTCTTATCTTCTCAGGAAAAACAAAAATGAAAGATTTTTGAGGTAAAATAATAAATTAATGTAAAATTTAGATTATTTCAATTCAATTAAAAAAACCTCTTGAATAACAAAGAACAGAAAAATTGAAAATATGCACCTCCAATTACTTTGATTTTCCATCACATATAAATAACATCTTCTTGTAGTTAGGCAAAATTCCTGTTAAGGCTTTTTATCAAACATATGGTTGAATTCACTTGTCTTTTAATTTAAAAATATTTTGTGATATTAAATTCTTAATTAACTTATTCAGAGAGATGAGTACTATTTTAGCTCTATTTTTTTCTGTGAAGAAAAGAAAAAAAATATATATATATATAAAATAAATTGCCACTATTGCATTCTTAATGCTTCTTTTATAACTTTGTTTCTTTAAAACATAAGCAGTTTTGGTCCAGGTGACCATAAAAACTGCAGTGTTTTATTCATTCTGGTTCATAGTGTTGAAAAATGTTAACCTTACACTTAAAAATGAAAGAAAGAAGAGATTGTAAGGACCTAAGTAGAAAGAGAAATACCAAAGAAGCAAGAGTAAGAAAAATTTAATCCATTAGCAGCTTGGAACTGATAGATGACTCCTTACATATACAGGGGTTGGGTTTCCCTTGTAGCTCAGTCGGTAAGGAGTCTGCCTGCTGTTCAGGAGACTTAGGTTCAATCCCTGGGTCAGGAAGATCCCCTAGAGAAGGAAAAAGCAACCCACTCCAGTATCCTTGCCTGGAAAATCTCACGGACAGAGGAGCCTGGTTGGCTGCCGTCCATGGGGTCACAAAGAGTCAGGCATGACTGAGCGACTCTTACTTATACATACAGGGATGAAGTGAAGCGAGGAGACCAGGCTTCCTATATGATCTCTGGAACCTAGGGAAATACCAATGTGTGCTAATTACATTTGCTCTCAACTTGTGATGAAACCATCATGTGCCACTTTGAATATTCAGAGGAAAAAGTAAATGCTGTCACAAATGATAAGAATTTGATCTGTGTTACATGTGAGTGTAAGGTTAAGACTGCTCATCTGCAGAGGCTAAGGTCTGCCAAAGAGCCTAACAGTATGATCCCTGCTTCTTATATTATTAGAACTCTTATTGAGGCTGATGATAAAGTATTCCTCTAGTAAAGAATGTGAGATGCAGTCTGTAGAGAATTTTTGATATTTGAAAGATTCAACATGAAGGAAACTTTACATCACAGGAAATAGAGATCAAATGATTGTTTAACAGTATTTTGTAATAAGTAACCTTAAACCCTCAAAAGATAAAGGTTTAATTGGGGCTTCCTGGTGGCTCAGATGGTAAAGAATCTGCCTGCAGTGCAGGAGACCCAGGTTTGATCACTGAGTCAGGAAGATTCCCTGGAAAAGGGAATGGCAACCCACACCATATTCTTGTCTGTAGAGTTTCATGGACAAAGGAGCCTGGAAGGTGACAGTCCCTGGGGTTGCACAGAATCGGATACAACTAAGCAACTTTCACAACAACACAAACTTAAACCCTCAAAATGTAGATGTTTAATTAAGTTTCGAAAAACAAGTAGGGTGTTTTGTGTACAGAGAGATCAAGAAGATCACATGGAAATCTTGGAATTGATGAATATCACCTTTGAAACTAAATTTTTAAAAATTTAGATAAGAATGATAAAGAGTATGCTAAATCTTGCTTAAAAAAATGAATGAACAGAAACCAGTAATAAAGGCAGGAGCTGACACTGCAGGCCTTGTGGTCAAACTGAATTGGCTTGATTCTCTAACCTCCCCATTATTCTTGGACTATCTTTCAAATGGAAATGATAACAATTTTTGCATCTTAGTGTTGTTGTGAATGCAAATGGGTAAAATGTCAACTGCAGTACATGGTACCAAAATACGTAATAAATCAATTTCAGTGTATCTGTTATATTACTATAATCTCCTAGAAGGCAATGTAATGAGACAGACTGCATAGTAAAAGCAATCAAGGCACAAAAAATCAAAGGTAGGTCTCCAACATGTATTTAGTAAGATTTCTAGAAGAATAAAAGAGAGAAAGAAAAAGAAGTAACCTCAAAGAGATTTTTGAAAATGAATTGTTTTCAGAATAGGAAATGATATGAAGATGCAATCCTTTTAATTTGTTTATTATGTTTGTCAAGCCAGTGAAATTGAATCAAGGAATTGTCAAATAAATATTGTTTGAGGAAGTAGGTTAATTCTTTCACTATCTATGACTTATCCTTCTAGCTTTGAAACAGTTTGGAGTAAACTGTGAATTTCTGTTTTGAACCTTTTGTGCTTTTTCCCATACAGGAAATTTGGCACAAAAACTCCAGCTTTCAACTTTGTGTTCAAATCATAGCTCTGGTACTTAACAATTTTGAGCTGTGCACAGTATTTAAACTTGCTGTGTATCAATTGTCTTGTTTTACCAAAGCCATTAAGTAGTTTTGATAATTTGATTAAAGTTACATGTAAAATATTTAGAACACTGTCCTACTCATAGTAAGTGTTCAATAAATTAATTATTGCCCTGCACAGACATGAGTTTAATGGCTCATCTGAAGAGCATTTCAATAAATTTAAAAATTTTTTGTAGCTGTTTTATTAGGATACTCCTAAACTTAAAATTACATGTATTAGATACATAGATATTGATATAAACAATGTAATATGAGATTAGTTTGCCCAATGAATTGAAAATCGTTAAAGTACAAGTAGAAAACATTCTTATTTTTTCTAATACTTGCTACAAACTTTGACATCTCCCTTCCCACTGTGTAGTTGATTACTATAATTGCTTCTCATTTGAGTCCATGAATTTCAATCATTTTAAATATTTTCAATCAACTATTTGATTCAAAATCCTATTCCTTCTCAGATTTAGGTTAGCCTTATAGCTCCTTCCATGAGTTTGGGTTGGATAGAGATAAAATCTGTTCTTTTCCCTGGACCTCTTCTTCCACTTACCTCTATAGTTGAGAAGATGCACAGAAAAGAGAGTTGAAAATGGCAACTCCACGTTGGTGGTACAGAATCTATTGGCCCCACTGTGTGTGGGGCTATAATTCTTCAGCTAATACTAAATTGTTTTCCTTTGTTTCTCTTTGGCTCCTTTAGAAGAAACATGTGTGATTGTACAGATGGTATTATAGGACCTTCCTCCTGTACAAGAGACCTACTAGATCTAGACTAGTCCTGTTTTTACTCCTCACCCCAAACTAGTAAAATTATGACAAGAAGAACAGTGTTTTTTTTTTTTTTTAAAGTTTAAATGCTATTCAGATGAGTTGTTCAATGGATGACTGTGCAGTGTAATTATGCTTAATATTTATTGAGTGCATGCTATAGTGATCTACTTCACTCTATTCTGTCACTTTGATCCTTGTTATGGAAATGCCTCATTTTGAAATAATAAGACAACTTAAGTCTATTAATGGAAAATTCCTCTGTTCTTATCTTGTCAAATGTGAGACACAAACTGCTCCAATGGTGTTTTTAGATCTGGCCAAACTATCTTCTAGTTGTTTCCCCCCGCCCCTTCAAGATCTGATGATCTCAGGTTATTTTTGCATGTTCAATAATTTTAGACATTTCATTTCCCTGGAGTTGGCTCTATTTTGTAGTCAAAATTTTGTTTTATTGACATTAGGCAGAGCCCTAAAATTTTTTGAGGCTCAGTTTCTTTATATATACTTCACACATAAGGATTCATGATGTTTTACTGAGGTTTGAGAGAAAGAATAGTAAATATATTGTCAGGGGAGTTTGTAATCTCCTCAGTTCTGTCTCGCTGCAGCAAAAATTTGAAGCGATGGATGAGTTGGTGTTACAGCTCAGTTTTATTAGGAAAAACAAAGGATAGTGCACCCTGGAGGAGTGAGGACGGCTGAACCCAAAAGATAAAGGGAAGAGAGGCCTCAATCCTTCTATGTTTCCTTCCCCCTGAGACTGCTCTATGTAAATTGGGCTAGCCAGGAGGGCTGTTTGTCCTCAGATTTTCCTTTGTTCTATTTTTGCAGGCTTTTCCCTTCTTTGTCTTTTAGCCACTGCCATTTTGGACTCCCTTTTCCTATTCAAACTACCTAACAGTCCCCCCTCAAGAGATGGTAGGCCCAATTCTTTGGGAATAGGGGCATCAAAGTCTCTCAGGGTACTTTCCCCTGAGTTGAGACAGTGAGGGGCATTGGGCGTTCCCCACTTGCTAGTCTCAAGCCTCAGAGTCCTTATAGAGGTGTCCATCTAAGGGTGAGTGATTTTCTGTGGTTGGAGGTAGTTCTATATATCCTTGTTAAACTGGCACTGCATGTTGTAGCTTGTTGACTTGAGCAGAGACAAAAAGAGCTAGATGATAGATAATACATGGAGCAATCATTAGCAGCATCAACATGGTGATAACAAGGATTAGTAGGGGCATTCAGTTCAGTTCAGTTCAGTTCAGTCGCTCAGTCGTGTCCAACTCTTTGCGACCCCATGAATCGCAGCACGCCAGGGCTCCCTGTCCATCACCAACTCCTGGAGTTCACTCAGACTCGCGTCCATTGAGTCAGTGATGCCATTCAGCCATCTCATCCTCTGTCATTCCCTTCTTCTCCTGACCCCAATCCCTCCCAGCATCAAAGTCTTTTCCAATGAGTCAACTGTTTGCATGAGGTGGCCAAAGTACTGGAGTTTCAATTTTAGCATCATTCCTTCCAAAGAAATCCCAGGGTTGATCTCCTTCAGAATGGATTGATTGGATCTCCTTGCAGTCCAAGGGACTCTCAAGAGTCTTCTCCAACACCACAGATCAAAAGCATCAATTCTTTGGCACTCAGCCTTCTTCACAGTCCAACTGTCACATCCATACATGACTACTGGAAAAACCATAGCCTTGACTAGATGGACCTTAGTCAGCCAAGTTATGTCTAGCCAACTCCAAATTTCCCCTAGCCAGGAGAAGGATCCCCCAAAGAAAGATTATAGCCACCCTGATAACTCTCCAGTTCGTTCTTTGAGATCCAGTAGGATCTAAATGTTTTCCTTGAGATCATGAGGCTTTCTTTAAGTTAGTTGTTTCTTTAACCCAGGAACAACACCTCTCACTTAACATGGCTCAAGGCCCTCCTTGTATAGGGATCAGGAGATCTATTTTGAAGTACAACCTGTCTTTTTTGAAGTACAATCCCTGCCAAGCTGTGGTGGCTCTTTAGAGCTGTCCTGAGAAGTCTTTTCCTCAGAAACTTAATTTTGGGGGTGTTCATTAGAATGACACTCATTTGTAGTCCTGAATAGGTATCTGAGATCTCTCAGGGGCTCACGGGTGTATTGAGTGTCCTCTTATGTTTTTTTCCACTATTTGACTAGTGAGTAGTGAATCCAGGAGTTGTGTCGTGATACCTTGACTGCTGTGGGGGTAGAAAGTATTACAGGGTAGGGCCCTTCAATGTGGGCTAGAGTTGAGCCTTTGGGGACCTATCTTTCCAGACTTTAGCTAGGACTTGAGTCTCTGGAGCATATAGTGATGGCTCTTAACAATCGCCTGGGTCCTGGTTGACAATCCACAAGCGTATATCCTGTTGGAATTGCCCAATGGCCATGGCGTAAGACAAGAGGGACTGAGCTTATTGATGAAGGAAGAGGTAACTGACATAAACAAAAAGTCTCAAAGTCTCGTAAGGACTAAGAACAACCTATTTCTTAGGGACAATATGGGTGTGGAGGAGAGCTATTGGTAAAGCCTCCTTCCATCCTGCAGAGGTCTTTCTCATTGGGTTCTTTCTTATTGCTGATTTTAAGAATTGGTTGGCTCTTTCTATCCTGAAGACTGAGGCCTCCAGGCACAATGGAAATAATAAGCAATGCCCAATGCTTTAGACACCCCTTGGGTGACCTTAGAAGTAAATGATGTCCCATTGTCACTTTGTAATGACCTGGGCAGACAAGTCTCAGAATGATTTCATGGTGTAGTTTTTTTTTACACCTCCTCAGCCTTCTCAGTCTGGGTGGGAAAGCTTTCAATCCATACTGTGAATCAATCTATCATGACTAATAGTTATTTATACCCTTGAGAAACTGGCATCTGGGTGAAGTCCATCTGACAGTCCTCTCCTGGGTTGATCCCACGTCTTTGGATGGGCTAGGCCAGCTGGGGTCTTCGAGCACCTTGGGGTTGTTTAACTGGCAAGTAGGACAAAAGGAGACCGCTTACCATATAGTCGTTGGAGGCCTGTTCCTCTGAAGAACCTTTCTAATAATATTTGGAGGGCCTTTTCCCCTAAATGAGTGGTGGCAAGTAAAGAGTTAACCAACTTCCATTGGAGGTTCCCAGGCAGAAAAAGGAGTCCCTCCTTCTGGAACCACCCCATATGATCTTCCTGAAAGCCCTCACTCTTAGCTTTAAGAGTCTCATCTTCAGTATATGGAGGAGTTTCTGGCAAATTCGTCTGTGGAACAAAGGTGGCAATCCCTGTTAGGTCATTGTTCTCTAATGCTGCTCTCTTAGCTGTCTGATCAACTGCTTGGCTCCCTTGTGCCACTTCTGTGCTCCCTTTTTGGTGTCCTTTACAGTGGGAGACTGAAACCTCAGTGGGCAGTTGGATTGCCTCCAAGAGCCTAAGGATTTGATCACCATATTTGCTTTGAGATCCTTAGGTGATCAAGTGGCCTCTTTCTTTCCAAATAGCTGCATGTGCATGTAGCACCAGAAAGGCATACTTGGAGTCAGTGTAAAGGGCTAATCTTTTTCCTTTTCCCAACTCTAAAGCTCAAGTCAAGGCTATGAGCTCAGCTAATTGGGCGGAAGTACCTGGTGGCAAACGTTTAGCCTCTACAATCTCAAAATTGGAGACTAGTGCATATCCGGCTCTTCTTTTTCATCTAAGACAAAGCTGCTTCCATCAGTGTACCGGATTTTCTCAGGATTGGTCAGAGGATCTGACAATCCCTCTCAGGGTTTTGTCCAGTGGTCCAAGGTTTATAGGCAAGAGTGAAAGGGGAGAGAGCCCTTGGGAGTAGGCAAGAGGTGGCTGGGTTAAGAAACTCACAAGGTGATATAGTCAGACCTGGATTTTCCATCAGCACTACTTGATATCTGAGGATTCTTTGATCAGACATCCATAAATGACCTCTCCCATTCAGGAGTTATTTCACTTGGTGGCTAGTAAAAATAGTTAATTTGCCCCAAGAGAGTGTTTTAAGGCATCTTTTATCAGGACAGCAATAGCTATAAGATTTTGAAGGCAGGAAAGATATTTTACCAATAAGGGAGTTGCAGGTGCCACAAGTGCTTAGGTGAATCTTTTGTCATTATTTTTCCTGTAGCACCCAAAATATTACAAGTTTGGAAGAAGATTCTGGAGTAGGAGGTCAGATCAGAGTAGGTAGCACTTGTGTCAGCCAAGAAATTCTCAGATCTACCTGCCACATCCAGTTGCACCCTTGGCTCCAGCCCCGTGATGGTTATCTGTGACACGTGGGCTGGTTGGAGTGGGCTGCCTCAGTACTGTTGAACCATCGTGAGGAAAGGCTTGATGCTTTACCTTAAGGCTCTTGGGACCCAAGGGTAGAGTGCAATCCAATATCCCAATTGATGGCATTTGTTGCATGCCATTTTAAGAGACTTGCCAGGGTTTGGACACTCTTTGGCCCAATGCCCCGCCTTTCTACAGATTAGGCATTTATCTCATGCCTTGTCCTTCAAGGACTTGGGGTTTGCCATAGGGCTTCCCTGGAGGGCAGCCAGCATTTGGCCATGCCTTATCTCTTTCCTTTTCTCCCTTTCTTGGCCTTGGCCTCCCTCTCCTGTTCTGTTATAAAAGGTATTGGTGGCTGTCTGGACTATCTCATCTAAACAGGCAACAGGATCCTGCTGCAGTAGCTGTTGTAACTTTATCCTGATGTCTGATGCACACTGGGACAGGAATTTGTCCTTTAAAGCCACCAGTCTCTCATAAGAGTCTAAGTCCAGATTGGTAAACTTTTAGAGGGACTTTTAGCCTTTCCAGAAAGGCAATGGGGTTCTAGTTGGACTCCTGAGTTATTGCTGAGACCAGGCATAGTTTCACAGCTAATAGGCTTCCTTCTATTTTTATGGGTAGAATTGCTTAGGGGTGAATCTTTCTGAAGCTTATCCTACCCAGTACTATTGCAACCTGAAAGCAAGGCGCCCCCAGACCAGGGTGCAGATCCCCAGCAGGCTCAGGCATGACAGCCTCCTGGAGATCAAATCCCTGAGCACGTCGAGGTATGTCAACATCCTGGGACCCCTGGACTGGCAGATCTCCAAGCAGGTTGAGGCATGACAACCTTCCAAGAACCAGAGCCCTAGGCAGGTTGAGGAATGTCGACCACCTGGGGCCCCAGGCTGGAGCTGGGCATCCCCAAGGTCTCCACTGTGACCAGTGCTGGATAGGATTAAGGTATCATAATCTTCACTCATTGCAGGTTTGTCCACTGCGGATGGAAATAGATACCCTGATGTAAAGCAATCCAAGCCTGTGGCCTGAGACTGGGAACCTGGTGAAACAACCATAAGCCTTATTCTCTTGTTGTTCTGAGGGAATTCAAGTCATTGATTTCCTCCACTAGTCTTTCATAGGAGCAGCTTAGGATGTCTCCAATGGTAAACATCTCATTGTCATAGACCCACTTTAGGTAATAACAAAAGCAATGACAAAGGAGCAGATTATCTGGTCCTGCTAGGGGCTTTAGGAGTATTTTAATAACAATAAGTGGGGTGGAGTGACATTGCCTACAAGGGGGCAGGGTCCTGTTTGCAGGAGTTAGTAAGTGGCTAAAGAACAAATTGATAAGAGGCAACAGACTAGATGTTCTATAAAAGTGGAGTTGAGATTTGATCTGGGGGTATGTTTGCAACTTTAGGAGAGGAATGGCAAGGGTTTCAGCCCAAACAGCCTTCAGGGCTAACTCTCAAAGTGATAAACATTATCCCTGGTAGCCCAACAGCTCCTGAAGGGATGCCACCAGATGGACTTCTAGCAGGCACTGTGTGTCTCTCACCTGTCCTAGCAGGTTCACTGAGAGATGTCCCAATGCACATGTTGTAGGAAACGTGGAAGATGAAGGCCTGAATGTCTAGAGAGATTGGATATTACACAATATTTCTCTCCCAAGGGCCAGCAATTTTCTGGTTGTCCCTCCAGAAGGTTGTAGAGGCAACATTGTGGGCTTGGATGGGGCTCAGGAAAAGAGTATGAAACAGGAGGGAAGGGGGCAGGGTTTTGAAAGAATGACATAGCCCAAGGGCAAAACATAAACCTATTAAAATCAAATGGGTCCAAGATGACAAGTCAAATATTGTTGGAATGATCCTCACACGCATTAGCACCACATTCCATGGCCACTGCTCTGCAATGGCCCACACCCTATGGAGTGTCAGTTCAGTTCACTTGCTCAGTTGTGTACGACTTTGCGACCCCATGAATTGCAGCACGCCAGGCCTCCCTGTCTATCACCAACTCCCAGAGATCACTCAAACTCACGTCCATCGAGTCGGTGATGCCATCCAGCCGTCTCGTCCTCTGTCGTCCCCTTCTCCTCCTGCCCCCAATCCCTCCCAGCATCAGAGTCTTTTCCAATGAGTCAACTCTTCACATGAGGTGGCCAAAGTATTGAAGTTTCAGCTTTAGCATCATTCCTTCCAAAGAACACCCAGGACCGATCTCCTTTAGAATGGACTGGTTGGATCTACAGTGTGCCTCTCTCTAAATCTGAAAAAATCCACCTCTTACCTATCACTGTGTCTCACTGAATTTTTTGCAATGAGACATCAAGAGCCTGAGCTTTGTTAGGTCCTAAAACCTGGCACTGTGGGTTTTGACCAGGCTCAGGTCCCAACTGGATATGACTGTGTGACTAGGTGTAGCACAGAATCCCTGCCACACAGGTTTGAGTCCCAATCTTAGGTAAACGGTTTCAAACATAACTTTCAGAAATGGAAAGATGGTGACCTGCCCAATACTTTGTAAGCAGTGGCATAGATGGAGAGAGGAGCTGAAGGACGGAAGGAAAAAAGCAGTGGAAAAACGTGCCAAGGAATCCCCCTCGTATCCTGCTGGAAAAACTGCTAAATGCCCGACCTGTGCCCACAATTTTCATTGGTCTGATGCTTGGCACAAAGAAGATTAAGGGCAAAAAAAACCCCACCCACTTGGGCAACAGCTACTAAAACACAGCAGATAGTAGAGCCTTCGGGACACCCTGGGACACCCACTGCCACTCATCTGTTTGCACAGTGTTTGAGGAAACAAGAAATGAGATTGTAAAGGAGTTAAGATTTTGTTAGCCATATGTCCTTCCAGCCATATGAGCAAGTAACTCCTACCTTAACCAAAGGTCTTCTGGAATCTGAGACTGCGCTGTGTGAGCTTTCTGCCGAGTTTGTTTTTTGCTGTTCCGATTTCTGGCATGGTGGGCTTCTTGTCACTTCCCCTGCGCTGGGTTTTCTTCATGTTCAGCTTCCACCATGGAAGCTTTCACCAAGTTGGGTTTCTGCTGTGCTTGGCCTCTGTCCCACAGGGACCAAGCCGAGGTTGTTTCAGCCAGGTTAAATCTGAGAAATGGCACTATAGATGTCAGGGAAGATTGTAACTTCCCCAGTTCTGTTTTGCCACAGCAAAAATTTGAAGTGATGAATGACTCAGTATTACAGCTCAGTTTTATTAGGAAAAACAAAGAATAGTACACCCTCGAGGAGTGAGGTGGTCCCAAAAGATGAATAGGAGAGAGGCCTCAATCCTTCTAGGTTTCCTCCTTTTAAGCATTTGTCTCCTCCCCCCAGGGCCTGCCCTATGTAAATTGGGCTAGCCAGGAGCGCTGTTTGTTTCACCTGAGGTCCTCACTCCTCTGGTCTTCGGATCTTCCTTTGTTCTGTTTTTGCAAACTTTTCCCTTCTTTGTCTTTCAGTCACTGCCATCTTGGACTCCTTTTCCCTATTCTAACATTATGAAGTTCAATTCACTTCAAAAATGAATATGAATATATGAAGAACTATTAACCCAAATATTTCTCTCTTATACACACACATGTATTTTAGATATTATTTTGTGCGTAAGGTATGGCAAAGCCTTTATAATCTAATTATAGAATATTATACAAATATCAAGTTTAAAAGTATGAAATGAATAATATTTTGACTCCCATCAATCTGTTTGCTCCTTTCGCTGACTGAGCTTCCTACATTCCTTCTGCGGTTTTCCCTCTGGGACAGGAAGGCAAATGTACCTTACAGTAGGAGGAGGAAATGCCTATATTTGTTTTCTACTGTTGTCACGACAGATTATCCAAAATTTAACAGTTTAAAACAACACAGACTTATTATCTCACAGTTTTTGTAGGTCCATTTATATGGATCTTATAGGACTAAAATCAAAATATTGGCAAGGCTCGTTCTTTACTGGATGCTTTGGCGTCCAATAAATCCAATTCCAGACTTATTTAGGCAGAGTCCAGGTCTATGTAGCTGTATACCTGAGAACCCCATTTCCTTGCTGGCTGTTAACAAATGGTCTTTTCTCATAGAGAGTCCACTTTCTTCCCCGTGCTTTCCACATGACCTCTTTCCAGCAGCAGTGAGTCTGGACTGTTTCAAGCTTCAAAACTCTCCTCCCTTCTGTTCTGCTTCATCTCTCTGGCTCACCCCTGTTCCTTTCTCTTCTGCTGCTAAGAGCTAATGTGATAGCATGGCTCCGCTTGAATAATGCAGAGTAATCTCCCTGGAGAGTAGACTGAACGTTTAGAATTCTGCCTGCAATAATGACAGTCATTGTGCTATAGACAAAAAGAGCTAGTTGAACTCTAAAGAGGAAGAAGACATTTTATTTCTGGGCTTAAGTGCAGAGAGGGATAGCACGTACAGTCAGACCAGTTATTTTCACTTGTCTAAAAATTGTTTTAGTGCCTGAAAGAGATTGTCAGGAAATAGAAGCACAAGTTGCTTAATGACCTTTTTCATCCTGAGGTTTGTTCCTGAATCTGAGTAGTGGGTGTGGCACTAGTTCATTGAGGGTGGTTTGGGGAATCTGGAAGTTGTCTGTAACATATCTTAGGGAAGGTGGGAGTAGCTAAGTGAGCTTGCCTTAGCATCACTAGAATTCTGCTGTCTAATATAGAAAGGCAGTCCAGAGCTTACAACCTCCCCAAGGAAATGAAGGCTGAAAAGATATTTGAAAGGAATAAGGAACAGTTGATCTTCCAGGAATAGAATGCTTTCCCAGGATTTGAATCCCTTTTCCTGTAAATTGATTAATTGACATTCTCTCTTTCTCCTTTGTACCTCTTTACTTGGAAAGTACATCTGGAAGTTCTCCGAACTTGGGATGCAAGTAGAAATCTTTATGCCTCCATACCATTAGATAAAGCTTTTGATGCCAATTCTGAGGCAGCAGGAAAGTTTTGCTAAGACCATCCATTTATTCTAATACTGTTGACAGAACAAGTAATTGTTCACAGGTGAGAACCCTTTAACATAAAGAGCTTGGCATAGCACATGGTATTCTAATCAATCACAACCCCTAGTGTTTCACTCTTTATTTCTAAGTAATCTCTATGAGGTTAGAGATGCTGATTTTGTTCAGTATTTCATTCATCACCTTCATAGGGCTGGATAAAAAGTAAAGACTCAACAGATTGGTTCCTGTCACTACTCTGGGTGGTGAGCATTTTACTTGGAATATTTTTGTTCTACCTGTTATTAGCATAGGGGCCTCTTTTGGGAACCGGAAATTTCAGGTGAGCTTGTTTAATTTTTACTGTGACTAGAACCTAGATTTTCAAAGAACCTCATATAGTAATACAAGCCTCGCTTTAGGTGGGTAAATATTATTATCACTGCACTTTACCAAGGAGGCAACTGAGGCCCAATGTGAGAGCATGATCAGCCAACAAGAGACAGATGAAAAAACATTGTGCAAATTTTCTGACTCCCAGTATAGTACTTCCTTCATTTCACAATGTTGCTCAAGCATAAACAAGCTGAAATCACTCCCTCTGCTTCTTATGCACACCAGAGAACTTAATCAAAAAAGCAGATGAAAATTGAATTAAATTGTTGTCCCTTTTGATACAGAGTGGCCTGACCTTTTCTGAGACAGAGGAATACTTGGCACTGGACAACATCCTATTCTATAAAGAGAGTCTCACTAGGCCACCTGGGAACTGTCAAGAGAATATCTTCCTGATGTCTTTTGGGAAGTGAATGACTACCCAACACAGATTACAGACATAGTCAGATGGCAATTGTGCTTAAGGCTATACATCTTGAACTAGAATAAAAATAAGACCCATGGAACCCAGATAGGGCAACTTTCAATTGAAAGAACAGACCATTAAAGAGTAAAGGGGATAAAACAAACAAACAAAAAATAAAAACCTTCATGAAGTCTGTTTTTTCATTATGGACACTGAAATCTGGCCAGTTCTAAAGAACAGTCTGTTCAATTACCTCCTCTCCACTGAAGCTTACCAGCAGCTTGAAGGAGTGCTTCCAGTTCCTCAGAGAGAAGAATCAGCATCAGGCTGTGATGAGGCATATACCAGTCGGCAGCTGGGGCAGGGCTTCCCCTTGGCTGACTGGCTTTCTGCTGAAGATGGGAAGAGCGGGAGTGCAGCCAAGTGGAGAAACAAATAAAAGTGGTGTCAGTGGATTTTGCTCTAATGGTTGCAAAATTGAAGTGTTTAGGCATATTAAAAGTCATATACAATTATAGAATTCTGAGGTCTGTGTTTTAAAATTTGATCATCTTTAAATTTGATATGCAAAAGTTTCTTTTCCTCAAAGCCAAATTTCTCTCAGAATTTTAATGTAGAAGATTGATATCATTATTTGGATAAATAAAAATGAAGACAAACATGCTAGTTTCCATATAAATATCCTCGGGAAAAGAACAACTTAGTATGTTTTGCTAAAGCAGTCATGCAACATCTCTACTTGATTTTGGAACCTAGGCTCTGAAATTTAATAATGCATGCTTTCAAGTGAAGAATAATTCCTATTTACTTTTGTGAATCTAAAATATATTAAGGTGTAGGGTTTTGATTTGATTCAATGTAATAAAGCTGCATGCATATACTTTCTATTTAACTCTCAATAGGTGATTTATTGTTTACAAGAAATCATATTAGGTTATTTTGTATCTTTTTAGAATATATTTATGTGCCAGTACATGTTTTTACTAAAGCATAATTGATTTAAAATATTATTTTAGTTTCATGTATATAATATAGTTATTCATTTTTTTAGATTATACTCCATTTAATTACAGGATAATGGCTGTAATTCTCAGTACTATATGATATATGTTTGTTGCTGATTTATTCACAGTAGTGTCTCTTAATCCCATACTGCTATCTTGTCCCTACCTGCTTTTCTCTCCCCAGTGGCAATCACTAGATGGTTTTCTATGTCTATGAGTCTGTTTCTGTTTTGTTTTATACATTTGCTTATTTTATTTATTAGATTTCACATATAAGTGATAAAATATAGTAGTTCCTCTATAAGATTTATTTCACTAAGCATTGTATCCTCTAGATCCATCTACATCATTGCACATGACAGAATGTCATTTGTTATGGCTGAATAATATTTCATTGCCAAAGAATGCTCAAACTAACGCACAGTTGCACTCACCTCACAAGCTAGCAAAGTAATGCTCAAAATTCTCCAAGCCAGGCTTCAGCAATACATGAACTGTGAACTTCCTGATGTTTAAGCTGGTTTTAGAAAAGGCAGAGGAACCAGAGATCAAATTGCCAACATCCACTGGATCATGGAAAAAGCAAGAGAGTTCCAGAAAAACATCTATTTCTGCTTTATTGACTATGCCAAAGCCTTTGACTGTGTGGATCACAATAAACTGTGGAAGATTCTGAGAGAGATGAGAATACCAGACCACCTGACCTGCCTCTTGAGACATCTGTATGCAGGTCAGAAAGCAACAGATAGAACTGGACATGGAACAACAGACTGGTTCCAAATAGGAAAATGAGTACATTGAGGCTGTCTATTGGCACCCTGCTTATTTAACTTCTATGCAGAGTACATCATGAAAAAAGCTGGACTGGAAGAATCACAAGCTGGAATCAAGATTGGTGGGAGAAATATCAATAACCTCAGATAAACAGGTGATACCACCCTTATGGCAGAAAGTGAAGAGGAACAAAAAGCCTCTTGATGAAAGTGAAAGAGGAGAGCAAAAAAGTTGGCTTAAAGCTCAACATTCAGAAAATGAAGATCATGGCATCCGGTCCCATCACTTTATGGGAAATACATGGGGAAACAGTGGAAACAGTGTCAGACTTTATTTTTCTGGGCTCCAAAATCACTGCAGATGGTGACTGCAGCCATGAAATGAAAAGACATTTACTCCTTTTAAGAGAAGTTATGACCAACCTAGATAGCATATTCAAAAGCAGAGACATTACTTTGCCAACTAAGGTCCGTCTAGTCAAGGCTATGGTTTTTTCTGTGGTCATGTATGGATGTGAGAGTTGGACTCTGAAGAAGGCTGAGCACTGAAGAATTGATGCTTTTGAACTGTGGTGTTGGAGAAGGCTCTTGAGAGTCCCTTGGACTGCAAGGAGATCCAACCAGTCCCTTCTGAAGGAAATCAGCCTTGGGATTTCTTTGGAAGGAATGATGCTAAAGCTGAAACTCCAGTACTTTGGCCATCTCATGGGAAGAGTTGACTCATTGGAAAAGACTCTGATGTTGGGAGGGATTAGGGGCTGGAGGAGAAGGGGACGACAGAGGATGAGATGGCTGGATGGCATCACTGACTCGATGGACGTGAATCTGAGTGAACTCCGGGAGATGGTGATGGACAGGGAGGTCTGGTGTGCTGCGATTCATGGGGTCGCAAAGAGTCAGACACAACTGACGACTGAACTGAACTGAAATGACTGAATCCATACTCTTTATCCATTCATCACTTGATATACACTTAAGATTTCTACCATATATTGGCTATTATTTAAAAATGTGCTATATATATCAGATATATTTATGTTTTCAAATTAGTGCTTTCATTTTCTTCATGCATATACCCATTGGTAGAACTGCTGAATCGTATGCTAGTTCATACACTAGTTCTGGTAGTGGAGGAGTGGGGGATGGGCTCCTGGTGTCTCTTTAGTAAAGAATCTGCCTGCAATATAAGAGACACAGATTTGATCCCTGAGTGGGAAGATTCCCTGGAGGAGGAAATTGCAACCCATTCCAGCTTCCCTGATAGGTCACTTGGTAAAGAATTCGCCTGCAATGCTGGAGACCCCAGTTCGATTCCTGGATTGGGAAGATCCCATGGAGAAGGGATAGGTTACCCACTCCAGTATTCTTGGGCTTCTTGTGGGATAATATGGTAGTTCTTGGTTTCTCCAGTAGCTCAGCTAGTAAAGAATCCACCTGCAATTCAGGAGACCCCCATTCAATTCCTGGGTCAGGAAGATTCGCTGGAGAAGGGTTAAGCTACCCACTCCAGTATTCTTGGGCTTCCCTTGTGACTCAGCTGGCAAAGAATTTGCCTGCAATGCAAGAGACCTGGGTTTGATCCCTGGGTTGGGAAGATTCCTTAGAGAAGGGAAAGGCTACCCACTCTAATATTCTGGCTTGGAGAATTTCATACACTGAATAGTCCATGAGGCCACAAAGAGTCAGACATGACTGAGCAACTTTCAAGTTCAGTTTCCAGTATTCTTGCCTGGAAAATTCCATAGACAGAGGAGCCTGGTGGGCTCAGAGTCAACATTCAGGCAAGATTAAGTGACCGAGCACTCTTGCACATGCTAGTTCTATCTTTTTTTTTTTTTTTTTTTTTAGTTTTTTGAGGAACCTCCATATTGTTTTACAGAGTAGCTTCACCAACTCACATTCCCACCAACAGTGTGCCAGGGCTTCTTTTCTCTACATCCTCACCAACATTTGTTATTTGTAGACATTTTGATGATAGACATTTTGACAAGTGTAAGGTGGTATCTCAATATGGATTCAATTTGCATTTCTCTGATGATCAATGGTACTGAACATCTCTTCATTAACCTGTTAGCCATATGTCACATGTGCGTCTGCTTTGGAAAAAGTGTCTGTTTAGGCATTCTCCCATTTATTAATTGAACTGTTTGGATGTTTTCAATATTGATTTATAGGAACTGTTCATTTATTTTGTATATTACCCCCTTATCTGTAGTATCATTTGAAAATATTTTCTTCCATTCCATAGGTCATCTTTTTGTCTTCCTTACATTTTATTTCATTGCAAAGATAAAATCATAGTTAATGCCTCCCTCTCCTATTAATGGGCTCTTGTTTTAACTCTAATACAGTCCTATTACAAAAATGTTGCAATGTCATTAATGTACATGTTATTTATTTTATATCTTGTGATAAAATTTCAGATAAATCTATAGGACAGACCTCTTATGTAAGACTTCTGGAAATACTGATAAATACCTTGGTCATTCTGATCAATATGCTGTTATATCATTTCTATCAAACAGTGTTCATGCATGAGTGAGGGAAGTATACTGCCAGCATTGCATAGAGGGTCTTGCTTCTTTGTATTTGTTCTCCATGTGAGAAGGTATTTTTTCACCTCTCTACCATGAACAAAGAATGTGGAAAGAGTATTCCAGGAAATGCTGCCATTGTTCTCTCTCATTTCACTATGTTAAGAGCAGGCAAAGGGGCTAGCTAACAAAAGCTTAAATAACAAGAACTGCTTTATTTTATAGCTAAGATAAAATGAAATACTGATATCTCAAATTTGAGAAAACGAGCAGACATCAAAAGAATCTAGTGAGACTACAAAAGCAAATGATTGGAAAATTCATCTTGGTAAAATGCAAAACTATGAATTTTTAAAGTTCTTTTTCAGATAGTCTTTGTCTATTTAATTGCTATTTATTTTGCTTTTCTCTCTTTCACTTCTTCCTTCACTGGCTTTCTTTCTTCCTTTTCTCTCTTTTTTCCTTGCTTCCTTCTTTCTTGTCTTTTTTTTTCTTTCTCTCCTAATTTTTTCTTTCTTTTATGCACATGGGGAAACTAAGGATAAGGATGACATAAGTTGAAATGCAAGCATACACCTAATTTTAAAATTAACTGTTATGCTGGCATTAATCAGTTAACATTTAACACGTACAAAATGTTGTGTCTCTAGCTTAATCGTATCTATTATTTTTTTTTATAAATTGAAAGCTCCTAACATAACTGTATTTTATTTTTAAGTAGTTACCCAATGATCAAAAACAGTACAAAAATGAAAGCAAGTCAAAGTATTCTTTCAAGATTTTCTATATATCTCAGCTCACTTCAGTCGCTCAGTCATGTCCCACTCTTTGTGACCCTATGGACTGCAGCATGGCAGGCCTCCCTGTCCATCACTAACTCCCAGAGCCTGCTCAAACTCATGTCCATTGGCTCAGCGATGCCATCCAACCGTTCCTCTCCTGTCCCATTCTCCTCCTGTCTTCAACTTTCTTCCCAGCATCAGTCCTTTCATAGAATATTCAAGGTATTCAGATATATATATATATATGTGTGTGTGTGTGTGTGTGTGTGTGTGTATAATGGCAGAAATAGAAATAAATATGTGTAGTAAAATAAGACATGTTTGAATCAAAGTATTAATAAACTATAATGGAAAAATAGGTAAAAAAAAACAGTTCAGGGTGGGGAATTATGGTTAGATGGGTCAGGGAAAAACATACAGATGAAGTCATATATGAATTGGCTTTTAAAAGCTAAGCAAATTTAATATTTTACATGTAAAAGAGAGAAATACTTCTCCAAGAGGTCAGTAGTTTTATTAGGTGAGAGTTTTACAAAGATTACATTGAAGTACTGTGTAGTATGGACTGAATTGTGAAGAGAAGTGTGACAAAGAATGTATTAGACATTGTAAAGCTTCAGGGAAGGGAATTATGGTTAAGGAAAAAATCAGGTGGCAGTAGAAAAAAGAAAAAAAAATTGCTTGTGAAGAGTGAAGGTTTTCTAGGCAGGGGGCCAGTTTGTCAGATTGACAAGAAGACATCAGTAAGTGAAGAGGCTTCAGCAAATTAGGCAAGCTAGAAAGGAGAGGAAATGAGAAAAAATGATTCTGCTATGTTGGAGTCAACAATAAAAAGAAATAAGTGAATGTTTCTCTTGTAGCTTCTCCTTTTTTCTTTTAACCGCACTAATCCATCCTCCTGCTGTGATATATTTCAGTAAAGGATTTTTATTCAGAAAACAAGAAAAAGACACATCTCATCATTTGGAAACTTGAAGCTACTTAAATTTGAACAGAAAGTTTCTTTTTATAACAAAAGATTTCTCTTTCAAACAAACATTCAGTTTACATAATTAACATTAAAGTATTTTATTAGTGACTAAGCTAGTGCCATAATTTTATGGATCGCGTTAACTGAAACGAGATATGTCAGGACATCACATTTACTCTGTTTTAAATAAACTCAACACACCATCCTCAATGATTCATTTATTCTTTCACTTAACAAGTGACCTTTGAGGGCTGATTATGTGCCAGGGGATCTTTTAGGAACTGTAAATACCATGGGGTCACAAGAGTCAGACACGACTTAGTGACTAAACCACAACCACAAATGTACTGCAAACCTTACAGAGCTTTCCTCCTAATGAATAAAAAGATGAATACATTAATATAAAATATTTTGGAAAATGATAAATTTATGAAAAGGAAAATTATTAGAAATAAAAGAATTAGTTTTTTGTTTTGTTTGTTTGTTTGTTTGTTTTTTTGTAGAGGGTTTGCTAGAAACGATCCACTGAGAGCTGACACTTGAGTAAAGAAATGAAGCTGGTAAATCAGTAAACCATGATACATAAAGAGCAAAGACCATACTGTGTTCAAGGAGACTATCCTGTATACTCTAGAAAGTCAGAAGTCCAAGTGACAAAAGCAAAGTGAGCAGAAAAGAGAGCCAGAAATTAGCACCAAGGGATAACAGGGTCCAGGTGATAAAAGGTTTTGCAAATCATGCAGCCTTGGCTGTTAGTCTGATTTAGATGAGAAACCCCTAAAATGAACAGAAAAGCAACAGGATTCAGCTTATATTTAACAGTGTCATTCTAAGAGATATCAAGAATATATTGAACGTAGGCAAACAAAAAGTACGAAAACCAATTAGGGAACTATTGCAAAAATCAAGGTGTGGCTCTGGAGTCCCCAGGAGAAGTCCAGATTGAAGAATTTAAATTTGGAATTCATTAGCGATTACATATTTGTCCCAATTGTGTCTTTTAAATGTAACAGATGATATTGGAAGACAGAAATAACCTTGCCTTCAATGAGTTACAGCTAAATTGAAAGGCATAATATGTATTAGTAAAATAGGAAGCAATCAATTTCAAATTGCATAGATCAGTGCTAAAGTATTTTTATGTCAAGGAGGGAGTTATTTATAGCTAGAGTTAACAGAACAGATTAACCTGAAGAAGCTAGAAATATTTTAATAAGAAGAATAAAAAAAGGAATTTTCAGAAGCGGAAAGAAATTTGAGAGAGGTATGAAAATAAATTTATTTTCTTTAATCTACTTGGGGTCCCTTCATTGTGTCTTTCTACCTTCTTCTATCATTACCCTTGTAAATGTTATCTTTCAAAAACATATTGTACACCCGTGGTGGATTCATGTCAATGTATGGCAAAACCAATACAGTATTGTAAAGTAAAATAAAGTAAAAATAAAAATTAAAAGAACAAACAAAAAAACATTTATCTCTACTCTACAATTTCTATGGAATAAAACCAAACTACTCATAAGATATATAGCACCCTTCACTTTTTGGTTGCTATGTCTGAACTGCTCATATTTTTCATTCTCTCTACAGGAGTCTAGTGGTCTTCTCTTGAACTCCTTTGTACACTTTTCTGTGATGTGCAAAGTTCCACGTGTTCTAACAATCAGCTATGTCACTGAGCTTATCAACTCAGAATCTCCTCAAATATGCAATTCTCAATGACTTACTTGCATCTGTCTTACTCCTGGAACTGGCAAGAGTAGTTCCTATTTTACAGATTTTGTATTTTCATGTTTGTTTTGCCTGGGATTCTCTTCTTCAAAATCATTTCAAGGCTAATTTCTCGTGATCATGTACACTTGTCCCAATTATGTCTTTTAAATGTAACAGACAACATGGAAAGACAGAAATATGTTGGGTTGTCATATCTCTTTAGGCTATCCTGGCTATGAGAGTTACCCAGACTTTCTTTCTGTTTGTGTCCTTGACAGTTTTAAGGAGTAATGGATATGTATTGTAGAATGTCCTTCTATTGAAATTAACTTGATTCTTTTCCTAATGATTACTTGGGGTTTATGTACTTGGGAGAACATTACAGAACTAATTGTCATTTTCATCACTTCATAATATCAACATGACTTATGACTGTTGGCCTTGGTAACTCTGTTGATCAGGACTATTGACTCATGATATTGACCGGGGTCACCTGGCTGTTGGTATCTTTTCCAAGTTTCTCTGATGTTGAGTTATATTTCTCTCCCCTCTCCCATTTCCATGCTTTACTCTTTGGAAATCGCTCTCTCCAGCCCATACTTAAGGAGGTGGGATTTTTGCTCCCTGTCTTTTAGGGTGTAATATCTACATAAATTATTTTAAATTCTACTCCTCATGAGATACTTCTACTTCTCACTTATTTGTTAATTTTTTCAACCATTGATTTATCAGTATGGACTCAGAAATATTTAATATCTTTAGTTTTAGTTTGTCTTTTATGAAATATATAACTGAAGTCCTATAACATATAGCTTTTTTTTGGATTAGGCTCTTTTAGATAACAATATGCATTTCAGACTTTCCATGTGTTTTATGACTTGTCAGCTCATTTCTTTCTTTGCTGAATAATAGTTCATTGTACATATATAACACAGTTTATCTATTTAAATGCTGAAAGACATCTTGGATGCTAACAGTGTTTGGCAATTATGAATACCATTGCTATAAACATTCATGTGCACATTGTTGTGTGAACACATGCTTTTAACTCATTTAGGTAAATACATAGGTGTGTGATTGTTGATCATATGGTATGACTATGTTTAGCTCTGTAAGAGTCCTATGAATGAATCAAATATGCTTTCTCTATCTCAGTTGTTGAAGTTGATTATTTCTTCATTGTAACATAAGTTACATTATCTCACAAGTGTACCAATTTTAAACTCAACTTAAGTAAGCACATTTTTATCCATTTAAAGCTTTCCTGCTTGCTATACTCTGATGCCTTAGTTAATCTGCCTACCATAACAAAACACCACAGACTAGGTAATGTAAATAATAGAAACTTATTTTCTCACAGTTTTGGAAGCTGACAAGTCTAAAGTTAAGATGTGAGCTATTCAGTTTCCTTGCTTGCAGGAAAGGTCTCTATTCCTTTGAGGAACAGAGGGTGAAATCTCTTTTCCTTGCTTGCGAATGGCTGCCCTCTCTATTAGTTCTCAAATGTTTGAACTCCCTTTCAGGTAATCTCTCCAGGATCTTTTCTTCAGTTCAGTTCAGTCGCTTAGTTGTGTCTGACTCTTTGCGACCCCATGAATCGCAGTACACCAGGCTTCCCTGTCCATCACCAACTCCCGGGGTTCACTCAAACTCATGTCCATCGAGTCAGTGATGCCATCCAGCCATATCATCCTCTGTCATCCCCTTCTCCTCCTGCCTCCAATCCCTCTCAGTATCAGAGTCTCTTCCAATGAGTCAATTTGTCTCATGAGATGGCCAAAGTACTGGAGTTTCAGCATCAGTCCTTCCAATGAAGATGCAGGATTGGTCTCCTTTAGAATGGACTGGTTGGATCTCCTTTCAGTCCCAAGGGACTCTCAAGAGTCTTCTCCAACACCACAGTTCAAAAGCATCAATTTTTCAGCACTCAGCTTTCTTCGCAGTCCAACTGTCACATACATACATGACCACTGGAAAAACCATAGCTTTGACTAGACAGAACTTTGTTGGCAAAGTAATGTCTCTGCTTTTTAATATGCTGTCTAGGTTGGTCACAACTTTCCTCCCAAGGAGTAAGTGTCTTTTAATTTCATGGTTGCAATCACCATCTGCAGTGATTTTGGAGCCCCCAAAAATAAAGTCTGACACTGTTTCCACTGTTTCCCCATCTATTTTTCATGAAGTGATGGGACCAGATGCCATGATCTTCGTTTTCTGAATGTTGAGCTTTAAGCCAACTTTTTCACTCTCCTCTTTCACTTTCATCAAGAGGTTTTTTAGTTCCTCTTCACTTTCTGCCATAAGGGTGGTGTTATCTGCCTAGATGGGTAGTGATATCTTATTTTAATTAGTAATTTCCTAGGGAAAAATGATGTGAAACCTTTTCATATGCTTATTTGCTATCTGAATATTTTCTTTGGTGAGATGTCAAGATTTTTGCTAGTTCATAATTTGCATTGTTGTTTTCTAACTGGTTAGTTTTAGAAGTTTTTAAAATAGATACAAGGTGTTTGTCGAATATGTGATATGACAGATAAGGGGGGTAATATCCAAAATATATAAAGAGTTTATATAACTCTATATCAAAAAGAAAAACCCAAACAACCCAATTAAAATATTTTGTTTCAGTCTGTGGATCACTCTTTCAGTCTCCTTACAGTGTCTTTTGTAGAGTAGACGTTTTTAAGTTTGACAAAATCCAAGTTATGATAATTTTTTTTAGTTCATGGATTGTGATTTTCTGTAATTTTGTATCAAAATATTCATTTCCAAATCCAAGATCACCTAGCTTTTTCCCTATCTTCTTCTTTATTTAAGATTATTTTTTTGATATGGACCACTTTTAAAGTCTTTATCGAATTTGTTATAATATTGCTTCCATTATTTATATTTTGGTTTGTGTAATCTTAGGCACGTGGAATCTTAGCCTTCCAACCAGGGATCGAACATAAACCCCCTCCTTTAGAAGGCGAAGTCTTAACTACTGGCAGGCCAGGGTTTTGTTTTGTTTTGTTTTGCCAGGGTAGTTTTATAGTTTTGCATTTAACCTGTGGTTCTATGACACATTTTGAGATTAAATTGTGGGAAAATATTAAGGTCTGTGTCTAGACTCTGTGTGTGTGGGTGTCTGTATATGAATGTCAGATTCTTCCAACATCATTTATTATATATTGTAAAAATTGTCCTTTTTTCCATTTAATTGCCTTTGTTTCTTAAGCAAAGACTCACTGGCTATATTTATGTATCTTTTTGTGAACTCTTTTTCTTTATGGCATCATTTATTTGTAGGTAAGGACAGCCATGAAATTAAAAGACGCTTACTCCTTGGAAGAAAAGTTATGACCAACTTAGATAGCATATTCAAAAGCAGAGACATTACTTTGCCGACTAAGGTCTATCTAGTCAAGGCTATGGTTTTTTCTGTGGTCATGTATGGATGTGAGAATTGGACTGTGAAGAAGGCTTAGCACCGAAAAATTGATGTTTTTGAACTGTGGTGTTGGAAAAGACTCTTGAGAGTCCCTTGGACTGCAAGGAGATCCAACCAGTCCATTCTGAAGGAGATCAGCCCTGGGTGTTCTTTGGAAGGAATGATGCTAAAGCTGAAACTCTAGTACTTTGGCCACCTCATGCGAAGAGTTGACTCATTGGAAAAGACTCTGATGCTGGGAGGGATTGGGGGCAGGAGGAGAAGGGGATGACAGAGGATGAGATGGCTGGATGGCATCACGGACTCGATATACGTGAGTCTGAGTGAATTCTGGGAGTTGGTGATGGACAGGGAGACCTGGCGTGCTGCGATTCATGAGGTCGCAAAGAGTCGGACACGACTGAGCGCTGAACTGAACTGAACTGAACGTACTACTCCATTTATCTGTGGTTTTTGTTTTAAATTTCTTTTTAATTGGAGGATAATTGCTTTACAGTGTTGTGTTGGTTTTTGCTGTACCACAGCATGGATCAGTTGTCAGTGTGTGTGTATCCACTCCCTCTTGAATCTCCCTCCCACCACCCCTATCCCACCCCTCTGGTTGTGACAGAGCACTAAGCTGAGCTCCCTGTATTATGCAGCAGCTTTACCCTAGCTATCTATTTCACGCGCGGTAGTGTGTATCTGTCAAGGCTGTTCTTTCAGTGTGTATGCCCCCTCTTATTACCCTGCTGTTACACTTCATTCTGTCCCAGCGATCACCATGTGCCTATTCTTTCACTAATACTATTCTGTCTGGGTTACTATAGCTTTATAGTAAGTGCCTCTTAAAGTTGGGTAATGAAAACCATCAAGTTTTTACTTTCTCAATGTTGTGTTGAATATTTTACATCTTTGAATTTCCATACAAACTTTTAAATAGGTTGTGTAGAACTCTACAAAACAGTTTCATTTGACTGAGATTACATTGATCAAGTTAGAATAATTGACATCTTAAAAATGTTGAGTCTTTCAGTTCATGACTATTAAATATTATATCTCCATTTAATTTTTCTTTCAGTTCATCAGAATTTTGCATTTTTCTCTAAATATAGATCCTGCATTTGTCTTGTTAGATTTTTACTTAAACATTTAATTTGTGGGCGCTAAGGTAAAAGGCCCTGTGTTTTTAATTTCAAATTTTAATGGTTCTTTGCTGTTGTTAAGGAAAGTAATTGACATGTTTGATTACCTGGTACTTTGTGACCTGACTATAATTGCATATTAGCTCCAGAAGTTTTTGTTTGTCAATTACTACAATTTTATACATAGCCTATCAACCTGTTTATAAATGAAGATCATTTTATTTCACCTTGTCCAAATTGTGTATAATTTTTCTTTGCATTATTGAATTAGCTAAGTCTTCCAGTATGATGTTGAATATGAATGGTAAAAAAGAATATTTTTACATTGTTCACAGTGTTAAGACAAAAGCATCCAGCTTCTAACCATTAACTATTATGTTTAGTTCAGTTCAGTTCAGTTCAGTCGCTCATTCGTGTCGGACTCTTTGCAACCCCATGAATCACAGCACGCCAGGCCTCCCTGTCTATCACTAACTTCCGGAGTTCACTCAGATTCACGTCCATCGAGTCAGTGATGCCACCCAGCCATCTTATCCTCTGTCGTCCCCTTCTCCTCCTGCCCCCAATCCCTCCCAACATCAGAGTCTTTTCCAACGAGTCAACTCTTCCCATAAGATGGCCAAAGTACTGCAGTTTCAGCTTCAGCATCTTTCCTTCCAAAGAAATCCCAGGGCTGATCTCCTTCAGAATGGACTGGTTGGATCTCCTTGCAGTCCAAGGGACTCTCAAGAGTCTTCAGCACCACAGTTCAAAAGCATCAATTCCTCAGCACTCAGCCTTCTTCACAGTCCAACTCTCACATCCATACATGACCACTGGAAAAACCATAGCCTTGACTAGACAGACCTTAGTCAGCAAAGTAATGTCTCTGCTTTTGAATATGCTATCTAGGTTGGTCGTAGTTAAAAGATTTTTTTTTAAATGTTGTTTATCAAGTTGAGGAAGTTTTTCTCTATTCTTAATTTGCCGAGTTTTTTTTTTTTTCATCACTGAGTATTGGACTTTGTCACATGTTAATTGTTTCTGTATCAGTTGATATGCTTATATGACTTTTCACCATTACCCTGCCTATTTATTGGTGAATTATATTAACTGATTTTTTTAATTATCAACTAGCTTTGTACAATTAGTATATCTCCTCCCCATTAGTCTTGGAGTATAATTTGTTGGCTGTGACTTCCTAATATTTTGTTGAGAATTTTTGCATCTTTGTTCATAAGAGATATTAGTTTGTTTTCAGTGTCAAGTGTTTATAACTTTTTTTTGCTTGTTTATTTTTTAATTTTAATTTTTACTTTATTTGGATTTGCCATATATTGACATGAATCCACCACGGGTGGACATGAGTTCCCGCTCCTGAACCCCCCTCCCACCTCCCAGCCCACATCATCTCTCTGGATCATCCCCGTGCACCTTTTTTCCTTTCTTCTGCTTAGTTTAGACTTAAATTACTCTTCTTTCTCTAAATTCATAAGGTGAAGGTTAAATTAGCTTCAGCTACTCTTTTTAATATATGCATTCGGTATTATAAAATTTTCTCTATTGTTTTGGAATGTTTTCATTTTCATTTAGATTTAGTTTAAAATTTATAATATTTCTCCTGATATTTCTTTAGCTCATGTATTATTAAATATGTGTGATTTTATCTGTAAACAGTTTTGCATGTTCTAGCTATCTTTCTCAGAGAAGGTAATGGCAACCCACTCCAGTACTCTTGCCTGGAAAATCCCATGGATGGAGGAGCCTTGTGGGCTGCAGTCCATGGGGTCGCTAAGAGTCGGACACGACTGAGCAACTTCACTTTCACTTTTCACTTTCATGCATTGGAGAAGGAAATGGCAACCCACTCCAGTGTTCTTGCCTGGAGAATCCCAGGGATGGGGGAGCCTGGTGGGCTGCTGTCTATGGGGTCGCACAGAGTCAGACATGACTGAAACGACTTAGCAGCAGCAGCAACAGCTATCTTTCTAGTACTGATTTCTATTTAATTCCATTGTAGTTTAAGAACACACTTTGAGTACTATTTCCTGTCTTAAGTTTGTTGAGATGTGATTTATGATCCATAATGTGATTTTTCTTGGTAAATGACCCACATGAATTCAAGACTAATATGTATTTTACTGTTGTTGGATGAAGCATTTTCTAAATGTCAGTTAGGTATGGTTGATTAATAATGCTGCTCAAGTCACATCCTTACTGATTTTCTGTCTACCTTATAGCCTTTACTGAAAGATGGATAGGTCCTGAAATCTTCAACTATAATAATAGATTAATTTAATCTTCCTGGTTGTTCTATCAGTTTTGTCTCATGTAATTTGATCTCCCACTGTTCAGTGCCCACATGTTAAGGATTGTTATTATCTTCTAGGAAAACTGGTCAAATTATCACTATAGAATGACTCTTCTTACCTCTGTTAATTTTCCTTGCTCTAAAGTCTGCTCTCTCTGAAATTAATATAATCATTCCCTTTCCTTTGATTAGTATCATTTTTTTTTCCATATCTTTACTTTCAACCTAGCTTGGTTTTTAAAGTAGATATCTTATAGACAATGCATTGCCAGGTCTTTTAAAATCAACTTTGATATTTTCTGTCCTTTAATAATTTTCTTTAGGCCATTTATGTTTAAAGTGACTATTTAAACAGTATGATTAATATCTACCATGTTTCTGTTTTCTGTTTATTGTACATGTTTTCTGTTTGTTATTTCTTTGTTTTTTTTAAATCTTCCTTCTTTTATGTCTGCCCTTTCTGGTTAGGACTGAGCATTAAAAGATTCAATTTTCTCTTCTCCCTTAGCATATCAATTATTTTTCTTTTAAATTGTTTTCAGTGGTTGTCCTAGAGTTTGTGGCATACCTAATGAATCTGTACAACTAATCTAAGTCCATTATCAAGTAACACTTCATGGGAAGTGGAGCTACATTATACATTTCTGTCTCTAACTTTTTCCCTCTCTTCATGTTCATCTGAAGCTAAGTGTGTGGAACAGTGATGATCAGAAGTGTTTCTTATTTATTTATTTATTTTTTTCCTCCTCTTAGGAAAGCTAGAAGGATTGAAACTGAAAAGTGAAAGGCACTAAGTTGTGCCCCACTCTTCACATCCCTATAGCCTATACATTCCATGGAATCTTCCAGGCCAGAATACTGGAGTGGATACCCTATCCCTTCTCCAGGGGATCTTCCCAGCCCAGGAATCCAACTGGTGTCTCCTGCATTGCATGTGGGTTCTTTACCAATTAAGCTACCAGGGAAGCCAGAGGATTTAAGTTGGCTAGTATGTCTTTTCCCAGTTAAAGAAGGCTCTGGTAAATTAGTTTTCCTTTTAGAATAGGGATTAGACTAAAGGATACATTTGTTGTTCAGTTACAATTGACCCGTAAACAATGGCAGGGATTGGGATGCCAACCACCACACAATCAAAAATCTGCATCTAATTTTACAATCAGCCCTCTGTACCCATGAATTAATTGTAATATTTATTTTTATGTATTTTTAGAATATTATTTGGTTATAGTTTCTTCACAGTGTTGTGCTAGTTTCTGCTGTACAGCAAAGTGAATGAGCCAAAACTGTACTCAATACACTTCCATCTGGATTCCTCTCCAATCCAGGTCACCACAGAGCATCAAACAGAGTTCCCCTTTTATAACAGGGATATATTAGTTCTAGTTTATATCCTGCTGTCACTTGTTCAAAAGAGAAAACATGAGAGGACTTCTCTAGGATCATCATACTAGTACCCAATGAGTCTTACAGGTAAACCCACAAAAGTATAGAGGTCCTTTAAAACAGTCCACCAGGGTTTATCACTACGCATCCAGCAATTTGTAAAAGTGAAAGTCTCTCAGTCATGTCTGACTCTTTGCAATCCCATGGATTATATAATCCATAGAATTCTCCAGGCCAGAATACTAGGGTGGATAGCCCTTCCCTTCTCCAGGGGATCTTCCCAACCCAGGGATCGAACCTAGGTCTCCCACTTTGCAGGCAGATTCTTTACCAGTTGAGCCCCCAGGGAAGCCCAAGAATTTTGGAATGAGTAGCCTATCACTTTTCCAGCGGATCTTCCCAACCCAAGAATCACACCAGGATCTCCTGCATTGCAGGTGGATTCTTTACCAACTGAGCTATGAAGGAAACCAAATTTGTCAAAATGACCATGTAAATATTCCTCCAAGTGAGCTGATCTGGACTATGATTTTCACTATTCTACTATATTCCAGATTTCTAAGTGACAATTTGCCCCACGATCTCAGTTATTTGACGGATCCTAGGAAAAGTCATTGATTCCCAGTGCATTCACATTTTATCTCATAAAATGCAAATTTCTCATAAGTTTTTAGAAAATTTAAGATATGAATGAAATTTCACATTTGTAGTAGGCTGCTTCATATTGCAATCAGATGCTATGATCCAATTTATTTTCCCATGTCTCGTATTGCATAAAACCTTTCCAAAAATTCCACTCCTCGCTCCTTCTTTTCCTTGGTACTTCCTTCTTTGTTCCATTTAGTCTTTCTCTCCCCTTTCCTTTCTGATTACATCAACTCTCCTCTCCAACAACCTGCTTTTTCTTCTCTCCTATTCTGAACTCCTTCTCTCTTCCAGTATCAATAGAATGTTTTCTCCATATTTATTTTTTCTGTTCATCTTATTTCCTTATTGCATTTGAAGTGGCCAAAGGAAAGGAAAAAGAAAACAAAATGAAGTCAGATTTTTTAAATGAGTAGTATAATCTTCCTCTAAAGCTTCTGAAATGCTATAAAGTGACCCTTTTAGAATTTCTACAGAAATTTCAGTTGATCATTCTCTTTTAATCAAATGTTTTTAGTCAACCCAAGAATCAATAAAAGAAGTAATTTTTATTCAATTTTTTCTCTGTTTTGTCTAATTGGTAGTCTTGCAACAGCATTATTTTTCTACTATTTTCCATTGCAAGTACACATTATTTCAACTACATTATGGGCTAAATAGAGTTCTGTGAGCTTGTCTGAGATTTAACTACCATTTATAGTATTGTTTCCATGGGAAAATTACTCCCCAGGTCCAAGGAATTAACTATATAAAACTTTTTGAATAACAACTATTTATAAATGTAATAAAGTAGATTTCCCCTTCCCACTTTGATCACCCTTCCCCATTAATCAAAGATAAAACTAGATGGTAATTTGCGCCAGAAAGCCATTGCTAATTCTGTTGCCAATAATGTGAAATATATTTCCTTACTCAATACCTACTCTGGATCATATGGAACCCTATGTTAAGTACAGTGACCATTTTAATTTTCAACATAATTTTATTAAGTAAGTATTACTATCACATTTCATGTGTATAGAAATTGATTTATGGTTGATTAAGAAAATTTCTCAAAATCACATTTCTAAATCACAAAACTGAAATTCTAACCTGGAATCATTTGAACACAGGCAACGCTTGCCTGTAGCTTCAAGATGATGCTTATTAAATGCAAGAGTAACACTGCAATTTCTCTTTTCTCCATTGTTTTGCATATATTTAGTTTCTAACATGTTATATAATGTGATCTCACCAGTACCAGGACTGCTCCAGGCATTCTTATTGTCTGTTTAAGCACCAATATAAAGGCATTATCTAGCTGTATGTCACTTTTAGAATAGACTTCATGGTAAAATATGTAAGGCATTAATGCAGAGAGGAGCATTTTAGCATTCCAAAGTGCTAAATATTGTGAAGTCTGATGGAAAATATAAATATTTTAAAAAACAAAAATAACACAGGAATTTATGTTCCTTAGGTAGCATATAAAATGGTCCTCATATTTCTTTTTATATTTATCCATCCTTTTTCCAAGTATTCTTGAGACATCACAGTGCAATACAAGTTTTCTTTAACTTACATTTATGTGGTATCGGCCCCCGAAAAAAATCACAAAAAAGCATATTCTATTATCTTTAATTATGATGACGATCCAAAAGAAAATGTTTTAGAATATTTAATTACAGTGCACTCTTCTGTGCTTGCCCAAATTACAGTATAATGTACTGCATGAACAAGGTTTTTCAGAAGTTCAAATAGAGAAGAGATTTGAATCATTATATGACACATGACATCCAGGCATTTTTACCTTTAAAGAACCCATGAAACAAAGTGCAGAATACTGTTAAAGTTTTAAATAAGTGGATTGTAGATACTCTATTTTCAATTCCAAACTTTCAAAGCTTTAATATTTTTTTCCATGTCTACTAATATTTATATATAAAGTGGCCTTGGCACATTTTCATAATGCACCACCTTAGTACCATAGGATCACGAAATTGTGGAGAAAATGCATGAGACATAAGAGATCAGGTTCAATCCCAGGATTAGGAAGATTCCCTGGAGGAGGGCTTGGCAATGTACTCCAATATTTTGCCTGGAGAATCCCATGGACAGAGGAGCCTGGAGGGCTACAGTGCACAGGGTTGCAAAGAGTCATATATGACTGAAGCAACTTAACATGCATGGTACTTAACTTAGCTTTACATTGACAAGAGTGCTAATAAAAAAACCGAGGACACATAATGAAATTTATATTTGTGGCTGTTCATTGTTTGCGTGTGTGGCTAATTAGCTACACATGCAGGAGGGCTGAGAGGATCTACTCCACGATCAAGGTCAGGAGGGGCAGCTGTGAGGAGATTCCCCTAGCCCAAGGTAAGGAGCAGCGGCTGCTCTTTGCTGGAGCAGCCGTGAAGAGATACCCCACGTCCAAGGTAAGAGGAACCCAAGTAAGACAGTAGGTGTTGCAAGAGAGAATCAAAGGGCAGACACACTGAAACCATAATCACAGAAAATTAGTCAATCTAATCACATGGACCACAGCCTTGTCTAACTCAATGGAACTAAGCCATACTGTGTGGGACCACCCAAAATGGGTGGGTCATGGTGGAGAGGTCTTACAGAATGTGGTCCACTGGAGAAGGGAATGGCAAACCACTTCAGTATTCTTGCCTTCAGAACCCCATGAACAGTATGAAAAGGCAAATGATAGGATACTGAAAGGGGAACTCCCCAGGTTGGTAGGTGCCCAACACGCTGCTGGAGATCAGTGGAGAAATAACTCCAGAAAGAATGAAGGGATGGAGCCAAAGAAAAAACAATACCCAGCTGTGGGCCTGACTTGTGATAAAAGAAAGGTCCAAAGCTGTAAAGAGCAATATTGCATAGGAACCTGGAATGTCAGGTCCATGAATCAAGGTAAGTTAAACAGGAGATGGCAAGAGTGAACATCGACATTCTAGGAATCAGCGAACTAAAATGGACTGGAATGGGTGAATTTAACTTAGATAACCATTATATCTACTACTGTGGGCAGGAATCCCTTAGAAGAAATGGAGTAGCCATCATGGTCAACAAAAGAGTCCGAAATGCAGTACTTGGATGCAATCTCAAAAGTGACAGAATGGTCTCTGTTCGTTTCTAAGGCAAACCATTCAATATCACAGTAATCTAAGTCTATGCCTCAACCAGTAACACTGAAGAAGCTGAAGTTGAATGATTCTATGAAGACTTACAAGACCTCTTAGAACTAACACCTAAAAAATGTCCTTTTCATTATAGGAGACTGAAATGCAAAAGTAGGAAGTCAGGAAACACCTGGGGTAACAGGTAAATTTGGCCTTGGAGTACGGAATGATGCAGGGTAAAAGCTAATAGAGTTTTGCCAAGAGAATGCAAACACCCTCTTCCAACAACACAAGAGAAGACTCTACACATGGACATCATCAGATGGTCAACACTGAAATCGGAGTGATTATATTCTTTGCAGCCGAAGAGGGAGAAGCTCTATACAGTCAGCAAAAACAAGACCGGGAGCTGACTCTGACTCAGATCATGAACTCCTTATTACCAAATTCAGGCTTAAACTGAAGAAAGTAGGGAAAACCGCTAGACCATTCAAGTATGACCTAAATCAAATCCTTATTATTTTACAGTGGAAGTGAGAAATAGATTTAAGGGACTAGATCTGATAGATAGACTGTCTGATGAACTATGGACTGAGGTTCATGACATTGTTCAGGAGAAATGGATCAAGAACATCCCCATGGAAAAGAAATACAAAAAAAGCAAAATGGCTGTCTGGAGAAGCCTTACAAATAGCTGTGAAAAGAAGAGAAGTGAAAGTAAAGGAGAAAAGGAAAGATATAAGCATCTGAATGCAGAGTTCCAAAGAATAGCAAGGAGAGATAAGTAAGCCTTCCTTAGTGATCAATGCAAAGAAATAGAGGAAAAGAACAGAATGGGAAAGATTAGAGATCTATTCAAGAAAATTAGAGATACCAAGGGAACATCTCATGCAAAAATGGTCTAGATAAAGGAAAGAAATGGTATGGACCTAACAGAAGCAGAAGATATTAAGAGATGGCAAGAATACACAGAAGAACTGTACAAAAAACATCTTCATGACCCATAAAATCACGAAGGTGTGATCACTCACCTAAAGCAGACATCCCGGAATGTGAAGTCAAGTGGGCCTTAGAAAGCATCACTAGGAACAAAGCTAGTGGAGGTGATGGAATTCCAGTGGAGCTATTTCAAATCCTGAAAGATGATGCTGTGAAAGTGCTGCACTCAATATGCCAGCAAATTTGGAAAGCTCAGCCTCTTGAGAAACCTATATTCAGGTCAGGAAGCAACAGTTAGAACTGGACATGGAAAAACAGACTGGTTCCAAATAGGAAAAGGAGTACATCAAGGATGTATATTGTCACCCTGCTTATTTAACTTATATGCAGAGTACATCATGAGAAACGCTGGGCTGGAAGAAGCACAAGCTGGAATCAAGATTGCCAGGAGAAATATCAATAACCTCAGATATGCAGATGACACCAACCTTATGGTAGAAAGTGAAGAGGAACTAAAAAGCCTCTTGATGAAAGTGAAAGAGGAAAGTGAAAAAGTTGGCTTAAAGCTCAACATTCATAAACCTAAGATCATGGCCTCTGGTCCCATCACTTCATGAGAAATAGATGGGGAAAGAGTGGGAACAATGTCAGACTCTATTTTGGCGGGGCTCCAAAAATCACTGCAGATGGTGGCTGCAGCCATGAAATTAAAAGATGCTTACTCCTTGGAAGGAAGGTTATGACCAACCTAGATAGCATATTGAAAAGCAGACATTACTTTGCTAACATAGGTCCATTTATTCAAGGCTATGGTTTTTTCCAGTGGTCATGTATGGATGTGAGAGTTGGACTTTGAAAAAAGCTGAGCACAGAATAATTAATGCTTTTGAACTGTGGTGTTGGAGAAGACTCTTGAGAGTCCCTTTAACTGCGAGGAGGTCCAACCAGTCCATTCTAAAGGAGATCAGTGCTGGTGTTCATTGTAAGGACTGATTTTGAAGCTGAAAATCCAATACTTTGGCCACCTCATGTGAATAGTTCACTCATTGGAAAATACTCTGACGCTGGGAAGGATTGGGGGCAGGGCGAGAATGGGACGACAGAGGATGAGATGGCTGGATGGCATCCCCGACTCGATGGACATGAGCTTGGGTGATCTCTGGGAGTTGATGATAGACAGGGAGGCCTGGTGTGCTGCGATTCATGGGGTCGCAAAGAGTTGGCCATGACTGAGCAACTGAACAGAACTGAACTGAATAACAAAGATGTGACATTAATACTATATAAACACCATTGTCTCTCAATATCCACTTTGTCACTGATATTGCTAAAGTCATAATACATGAGTAGAATAAAATAGAACTTAATCGGTTGTTTTAGGAAATCAATAAGATCAGTCACCTTTTATTATTGCTATTATTTTGATTTGGATATTTATACATAATTTATAATTTTAAAAAATTTATACTTGTAAAAGAACTATAACCACAAGGATTTATACCCTGACATGCTATTTATGGAAATACCATCTTAATAAATATTTTTAATTCCACTGGATGTTCATGACTTTTTCTTGAGAGAAAACTAAAGCAGTACTCACATTTGAAAAATTTTTTGTTGTAAAAGAAGATAATAAATGAAAAAATGCAATACCTTCTACACAGTGGAACTAAACAATTTCCAATTTTACTATTAGATGACCTAGGTAAGCAGACAACACCCTTTTATTTTCATTTCTGTAGTACCTGGAAGGAAAGACCCTTTACTAGAAGCAGTAGTCCATAGTAGAAGGAAAATCTGCATGTCTTTAGATATCAGTAAAGACTCAAATATAAACACAATTAAATTAACCTCAAATATATTTCTGTCAAGAAAATACATCAACTTTTTGTACTACCTTTACTCTTATCAACACCAAAAAGCCAATTCTATAATAGAATGAAAATCAAAGTCATAAATTAGAAAAACTGTGAAGTCAAATCATCATCAACATAAAAATGATACTCTAATTTGCTGTTCTATTTTCACAAAAATTAGTACCAAATTCCCATTTCACACTCAAAAAGATATATGATAATTTAGAGCATGTCCTTATAAGACAGACAGAAAAGAAATTAACAAAAGTATTATATTTTATGGCTTCCCTTGTGGTTTACATGGTAAAGAATCCACTTGCAATACAGGAGACATGAGCTTAATCCCTGCATCAGGAAGATCCCTTGGAGAAAGGAATGGCAACCCAATCTGGTATTCGTCTCTGAGAATCCCATGGACAGAGGAGGCTGGTGGGCTACAGCCCATGGGGTTGCAAAGAGTCAGACACAACTGAGCTACTAATGCTTTCATTATATCTTATACTATCCATTATCTGCTCAGCTGTTATTGCTGTTACAGTCAAAAGATAGTCACAGGTTGGCTGATTATATTTTTAAAAGACTGTAATCAGAAATGTTAAATATTTCCATATAGTTATCTATTGCCTTAAATCCAACTATGGAGAACAATGAGAATGACAAAATTAGGAAATATAATATTAAAATACTTGGAAAATTCCAAATAGGTTTTATTGATTGATTCCTCCTATATAGGTTTCTGGGATTTAAAGATAAAAGCAACTTACTTTTCTGGCTTATAAGGGAAAGAAGATATTTCTTCTACATTCTTTTCCCTTTGGGAAATGTTTTTAGCACTCTATGCACCCCAACTGAAGCAGTCAAGCTGTCAAAGTCTTTTGCTTATAATCATTATTATATTTTAGTATGTTTTGGTTGATATAATTCTTTGGGTGATTACCAATATCATGTGTATTTATTATTTTTGTCTGTATTTTAATTTTCTTTTCAGCTGTTTCCAATTTATATTTTGAGGTTGCCTATCTATTTATTTTTATTTTCAGTATAAAAGATAGTACTAAGAGGTTTATTAGTAAGCTAGACTTTATTTTAAGCTTAAAGCTGGCTACTTTTGCCTTCACTTTAGCAGACTCTACAGGAGATTATCCTATGATGAATCCTCCTTCAGATTTGATGATTTGATCACTAAATGAATCTAGAGAGGAAGCAATGCAAGCAGCTGATCAAAGCTATAGCTATGTTTACTCCCTTTACTGAGATATGCCCCCCAGGGAAAAAAAAAAGAGAGAGAGAGAGAGAGAGAGAACTCTCTGGTGACCTGCTCTAAATATCTATCTCAATTGGAACTCTGGATAATAAGCTAATGATATTTGCAAAAGTTAAAGCCTACAGACTGTTCTTAGCTAGGTAACCCTGGCAAAAGATTACTTATAGTTAATATCCAGATCTATGAATTTATTAGGCAGGATAAGTTTTGTAACTCTCTAAGGTATAAAGTAGAGATGTTCAAAATGTTGCTGCTATGTGAGATGACCCACAGACTCTCTCACAGACCTGATCCATCATTCTGGGCAAGGATACAAGGCTACTATGGAAAAAGAGGGAGTTGCTCTCAGTGTCTAGGCTTCTTTTTGCTTCTTTTGTGCCTCTTGGTTGTCTTTAAATTATTATAAGGCTACTTTTGGTGATATTAATTTAATTTGTATGAGTTTTGACAACCCATTCTAAATGGCAGCTTAGAATTTCACCTAATATAATAGATTCCGCTACCCAGACATTCATGCCATATGATAATTAAGGAGAAAAGCTTTCTTATCAGAAACTTTAAAAAATTATCAGCACTTTAAAAAAATAATAAGATTTAAAGAAAATTTTTAAGTGTTGTTCAATCATCTTTAGCTATCTGACTTGATAACAATGTTATATCAAAATTTATGTTTTGAGACACAACTGATAAGTAAAAATTGTATAAAATGTGAAATGTGATGACTAGATAAACAAATATATTGTGAAATGATTACCACTGTTAAGTTAATTAGCACATCCATCACTTCACACAGTTACCTTTCTTTTTTACAGAGTGAGAATATTTAACATCTTCATTTTTTTTGCAAATTTCAAGCATACAATACAGTTTTATTAGCTTTAGATCCTCAGAACTTATTCATCTTGTAACGAAAAACTTGTACACTTTGACAATCCTCTCCCTGTTTCCCCTAGTCCCAGCATCAGTTTCATTATTTTACTTTCTGTTCCTATAAATTCAACTTTAAGATTCCATATGTAAGTGATATTATACAGTATTTCTCGATCTAGAATAGCACCCTCCATGTTGTAGCAAATGACAGATTTCCTTTTTCTCATAACTGAATAATATTTCATTGTATGTGTATTAACATACTTTTATTTATTCATCCATAGATGGATACTCAGACAGTTCAGTCCCTCAGTCGTGTCTGACTCTTCGTGACCCCATGGACTGAAGCACACTAGGCCTCCCTGTCCATCACCAACTCCCAGAATGTACCCAAACTCATGTTATTGATATTTCTCCCAGCAATCTTGATTCCAGCTTGTGCTTCATCCAGCCCAGGATTTCTCATGATGTACTCTGCATTTAAGTTAAATAAGCAAGGTGACAATATACAGCCTTGACGAACTCCTTTCCCAATTTGGAACCAGTCTGTTGTTCCATGACCAGTTCTAACTGTTGCTTCCTGACTTGCATACAGATTTCTCAAGAGGCAGATGAGGTGATCTGGTATTCCATTCTCTAAGAATTTCCACAGTTTGTTACAATTCACATAGCCAAAGACTATGGCATAGTCAATAAAAAGATGATCCAACAGATGTTGGCAATTTGATGGACACTCAGGTTGCTACAATGTATTGATTATTGTCAAGAAGCTGAAATGGATTTGGGAATACAGATATCGCTAAAAGGTATTGATTTTGCTTTCTCAGATATATAACCAAAAGTGGATTGTGGGATAATATGCTAATTCTGGGCTTCCCTGGTAGCTTAGCTAGTAAAGAATCTACCTGCAATGCAGGAGACCCCGGTTCAATTCCTGAATCAGGAAGAGCCTCTGGAGAAGGGATAGGCTACCCACTCCAGTATTCTTGGGCTTCTTGTGGGATAATATGGTAGTTCTGGGTTTCCCTGGTAGCTCAGCTAGTAAAGAATCCACCTACAATGCAGGAGAACCTGGTTCAATTCCTGGGTCAGGGAGATCCGCTGGAGAAGGGATAGGCTACCCATTCCAGTATTCTTGGGCTTCCTTGCGGGCTCAGATGGTAAAGAATCCACTTGCAATGTGGGAGACCTGGGTTTGATCCCTGGTTTGGGAAGATCCCCTAGAGGAGGGCATGGCAACCCACTCCAGTATTCTTGCCTGGAAAACCCCCATGGACAGAGAAGCCTGGTGAGCTTCAGGGTGTCACAAAGAGTTGACCATGACTGAGAGACAAAGGACACACACGGTAGTTCCACTTTTTGTTTTTTTGGAGAACCTCCATACTATTTTTATTCATAGCTGTTCCAACTTACATACTTACCAATAATCTACAAGGGTACTCATTTCCGCACATCCTAACCAAAAAGTATCTTGTTTTTTTAGTTATAGCCATTCTAACTGGTAAGATGATACCGCATTGTGGTTTACCTGCATTTCTCTTATGAATGAACAAAATAAAACTCTTTTGTTTACTTGCTGGTCATGTGTATGCCATTTTTTGAAAAATGTCTATTCAGGTCCATTTTTTAAATTGGGTTAGTTGGGAGGCTTTCTCTTTTGAATCATATGAATTCCTTAAATATTTTGGATGTTAACCCCTTATCACCTTTGCAAATATTTTCTCCCATTTCATAAAATGTTTTTTTAATCATTTTTCTAGTTGCTTACTATGCAGAAGTTCTTTGGTTTTGTTTTGTTTTGTTTAAGTTGGTGTAATCTCAACTGTTTAATTTTATTTTGTATTGCCTTTTCTGTTGGTGTCACAACAAAACAAGCATTAAGACCAGTGTCAGTGAGTTTCTTCCTTATGCTTCCTTCTTTGAATTTTATGGTTTTAGGTTTTAAATTTGTCCTTAATTTATTTCAAGTTAATTTTTGTAAGTGGTATAAGTTAGGAATCCAGTTTCACTCTTTAGCATGTGGCTATTCTGTTTTCCTGTCACCTTTCATTGACAGCATTGCTTACACAATTGCCTGGTGTAGGCATCCTTGTGAAAGATTAATTGAAATTATATGTGTGGGATTATTTCTGGGGTCCCTATTCTGTTCCATTGGCATATGTGTATGGTTTAGGCTCGTATAATGTTGTTCTGCTTACTATAGCTTTGTAACCAAATTTAAAATCAAGAAGTAAAATGTCTCTACATTTGCTCTTCTTTCTGAAGATTTCTGTGGACACTTTTGGTCTTTCATAATGCCAAAACATTTTTAGCAGGGTTTTCCCCCCCCCCCATTGAAAAGGGCTTTTGGGATTTTTATAGTGTTCAATGTTTATTGGGTTCAGTCCCTGGGTTGGGAAGATCCCCAGGAGAAGGGAATGGCTACTCACTTTAGTATTCATGCCTAGAGAATTCCATGGACAGAGGAGCCTGGTGGCTCTAGTCCTTGGGGTCCCAAAGAGTGGGGCATGATTAGTCACTTTCACTTTTACATCTTAAGAACTACTAAGGCCATCTGAAAGAAAAAAGCAATAAACTTTTTGACCAATAAATGTTTTAAATAAACAAAAATTAATAGGGTAATGTTGGGAAGTAAACAGTTAATGTATCCAAAATCTCTTCTTATATGTGAAGGAGGCCATGAGTTCAGTTGTTTCAACATTAAAATAAATGAAATAAATGCATTTATATCTAAATACACTGCAAACATTATAAGAAACATTGAGAAGCAAAAAAAAAAATGATGATACAATTTTTATTATTGCTGTACCAGTTCAATTCAGTTCAGTTCACTTCACTCGCTCAGTCGTGTCCGACTCTTTGCGAACCCATGAAGTGCAGCACGCCAGGCCTCCCTGTCCATCACCATCTGGCGGAGTTCACTCAGACTCACGTTCATTGAGTCAGTGGTGCCATCCAGCCATCTCATCCTCTGTCATCCCCTTCTCCTCCTGCCCCCAATCCTTCCCAACATTAGAGTCTTTTCCAATGAGTCAACTCTTTGCATGAGGTGGCCAAAGTACTGGAGTTTCAGCTTTAGCATCATTCCTTCCAAAGAAATCCCAGGGTTGATCTCCTTCAGAATGGACTGGTTGGATCTCCTTGCAGTCCAAGGGAGTCTCAAGAGTCTTCTCCAACACCACAGTTCAAAAGCATCAATTCTTTGGCGCTCAGCTTTCTTCACAGTCCAACTCTCACATCCGTACATGACCACTGGAAAAACCATAGCCTTGATAGACAGACCTTTGTTAGAAAAGTAATGTCTCTGCTTTTCAATATGCTCTCTAGGTTGGTCATAACTTTCCTTCCAAGGAGCAAATGTCTTTTAATTTCATGGCTGCAGTCACCATCAGCAGTGATTTTGTGCCCCCAAAAATAGGCTGACACTGTTTCCCCATCTATTTCCCATGAAGTGATGGGACCGGATGCCATGATCTTAGTTTTCTGAAGAGTTTTAAGCCAACTTTTTCAGTCTCCTCTTTCACTTTCATCAAGAGGCTTTTTAGTTTCTCTTCACTTTCTACCATAAGGGTGGTGTCATCTGCATATCTGAGGTTAGTGATATTTCTCCCAGCAATTTTGATTCCAGCTTGTGCTTCTTCCAGCCCAGGGTTTCTCATGGTGTACTCTGCATATAAGTTAAATAAGCAGGTTGACAATATACAGTCTTGACATACTCCTTTTCCTATTTGGAACCAGTCTGTTGTTCCATGTCCAGTTCTAACTGTTGCTTCCTGACTTGCATACAGATTTCTCAAGAGGCAGGTCAGATGGTCTGGTATTCCCATCGCTTTCAGAATTTTCCACAGTTTATTATGATCCACACAGTCAAAGACTTTGGCATAGTCAATAAAGCAGAAATCGATGTTTTTCTGGAACTCTCTTGCTTTTTCCATGATCCAGCAGATGTTGGCAATTTGATCTCTGGTTCCTCTGCCTTTTCTAAAACCAGCTTGAAGATCTGGAAGTTCATGGTTCATGTGTTTCTGAAGCCTGGCTTGGAGCATTTTGAGCATTACTTTACTAGTGTGTGAGATGAGTGCAATTGTGTGGTAGTTTGAGCATTCTTTGGCATTGCCTGTCTTTGGGATTGGAATGAAAACTGACCTTTTCCGGTCCTGTGGCCACTGCTGAGTTTTCCAAATTTGCTGGCATATTGAGTGCAGCACTTTCACAGCATCATCTTTTAGGATTTGAAAGAGCTCAACTGGAATTCCATCACCTCCACTAGCTTTGTTCGTAGTGATGCTTTCTAAGGCCCACTTGACTTCACATTCCAGGATGTCTTGTTCTAGGTGAGTGATCACACCATCGTGATTATCTGGGTCATGAAGATCTTTTTTGCACAGTTCTTCTGTGTATTCTTGCCACCTCTTCTTAAGATCTTCTGCTTCTGTTAGGTCCATACCATTTCTTTCCTTTATCGAGCCCATCTTTACATGAAATCTTCCCTTGGTATGTCTAATTTTCTTGAAGAGATCTCTAGTCTTTCCCATTCTGTTGTTTTCCTTTATTTCTTTGCATTAATCGCTGAGGAAGCCTTTCTTATCTCTCCTTGCTATTCTTTGGAACTCTGCATTCAGATGGGTATATCTTTCCTTTTCTCCTTTGCTTTTCACTTCTCTTCTTTTCACAGCTATTTGTAAGACTTTCCCAAACAGCCATTTTGCTTTTTTGCATTTCTTTTCCATGGGGATGGTCTTGATCCCTGTCTCCTGTGCAATGTCACGAACCTCAGTCCATAGTTCATCAGGTGCTCTATCTATCAAATCTAGTCCCTGAAATCTATTTTTCACTTCCCCTGTATAATCATAAAGGATTTGATTTAGGTCATACCTGAATGGTCTAGTGGTTTTCCCTACTTTCTTCATTTTAAGTCTGAATTTGCCAATAAGGAGTTCATTTTCTGAAGCATAGTCAGCTCCTGGTCTTGTTTTTGTTGATTGTATAGAGCTTCTGCATCTTTGGCTGCAAAGAATATGGTTCTCGAATTTCGAAGTATCTCAGAAATGTTTGTTGCCACTGTTAGAATTAAATAGTCCTAAAATTCACTCCAAGAGATTCTAATATTATTGTCCTGGGGGAGGTTAAGCTGTCAGCATTTTCAATGAACAATTCAGGTAATTCTGATACAGATAGTGTTGGAACTGAATATTTGAAACATACTGAATTTGAAAAAGGAGAAAGAATGGTGTTTCCCTGATTTAATTAAGATAACTCAATTCAGACTTTCTTTAAAACAAGCTGAAAAATATGATATAGAGTATGTAAGAAATAAGACTAAATCCTCTGATATTGCACTTTCCAGTCAGCATTTATAAAATAATGTGCCACATGATTTCTATTTCTTCACATCAGTAAACCTGGGTGAGAGCTGTAGATATGTTATTGGCTCAATTTACGTCATTTCTTTATGCTGGCAGCAAGAGAATCTACAAAATATGGTGTTTCTTTAATTTTTTTTTAATATTTGAGTATAGTTAATTAACAATGTTGTGCTACTTTCAGTTGTACAGCAGAGTGATTCAGTTATGCATTTATATGTATCTATTCTTTTCAAAGACGCTTACTCCTTGGAAGAAAAGTTATGACCAACCTAGATAGCATATTCAAAAGCAGAGACATTACTTTGTCGACTAAGGTCCGGCTAGTCAAGGCTATGGTTTTTCCTGTGGTCATGTATGGGTGTGAGAGTTGGACTGTGAAGAAGGCTGAGCGCAGAAGAATTGATGCTTTCGAACAGTGGTGTTGGAGAAGACTCTTGAGAGTCCCTTGGACTGCAAGGAGATCCAACCAGTCCATACTGAAGGAGATCAACCCTGGGATTTCTTTGGAAGGAATGATGCTAAAGCTGAAACTCCAGTACTTTGACCACCTGATGAGAAGAGTTGACTCATTGGAGAAGACTCTGATGCTGGGAGGGATTGGGGGCAGGAGAGGAAGGGGACAACCGAGGATGAGATGGCTGGATGGCATCACAGACTCGATGGACGTGAGTCTGAGTGAACTCCGGGAGATGGTGATGGACAGGGAGGCCTGGCGTGCTGTGATTCAGGGGGTCACAAAGAGTCGGACACGACTAAACAACTGAACTGAACTGAACTGATTCTCTTCAAAATTCTTCTCCCATCTAGGTTGTTACACAATGTTGAGCAGAGATAGCATTTTGGGATTGGCATGTACACACTGTTGTGTTTAGGATAGATGGCTCTTGAGGACTTGCTATATAGCACAGTGTGTTGCTCAAAATATAATGTTTCATTATTTGTAATTCTTAACAGTGTGGGGGGAATTCACACTTTTCAGAAATTTCAAATTGTAACTAACATTAAAAATGGTGAATCAGAAGCAAATAACTGCTATCTGACACAGCTCCCAAAGAGAAAATATTGATACTAATTTTAAATTTTAAAAAATATCACACTGCTTGCCATTTTTTCCTGAAGTACTAGTATTTATTTTAGAAATAATTCCTTGGAATTCAGTGTTGATCCAATGGTTAGGACTCTGCTTTCACTGTTAGAGTGGAGTGCAGTCCCTGTCCAGGAAACTAAGATCCTGCAAGACACATGGTGCAGCCAAAAATATAAAAAAAATAATAAAGAATTTCCCATTTATTTTCAGATTTTAAAAATACATTATCAGTCTCTTCTTTTAATATCCTTAAAAGCTGCATTTCATTTCAAAGTGATTATTTAAGCTCTTATTTAGATTTTACTATAATTGGAGTCAAAGAAATATATCCTTTGTTTGAAAAGACAAACATTTTTGTCTGTAGAAAAATACAGAATACTTACTGATAAATGTTTTATATGCCAATTTTCTTCAGATGTCAAACAGTTTGGGAGGCTACTCTTTATGTGTGTATTGTAGTTTTGTTAGGCTACTGGATCTTGAAACAAAACTAATTATTAGAGAAATGCAAATCAAGACCACAATGAGGTACCACTTCACACCAGTCAGAATGGCTGTGATCCAAAAGTCTGCAAGCAATAAATGCTGGAGAGGGTGTGGAGAAAAGAGAACCCTCTTACACTGTTGGTGGGAATGCAAACTAGTACAGCTACTATGGAGAACAGTGTGGAGATTCCTTAAAAAATTGCAAATAGAACTGCCTTATGACCCAGCAATCCCACTGCTGGGCATACACACTGAGGAAACCAGAATTGAAAGAGACGCGTACCCCAGTGTTCATCGCAGCACTGTTTATAATAGCCAGGACATGGAAACAACCTAGATGTCCATCAGCAGATGAAGGGATAAGAAAGCTGTGGTACATATACACAATGGAGTATTACTCAGCCATTAAAAAGAATACATTTGAATCAGTTCTAGTGAGATGGATGACACTGGAGCCAATTATGCAGAGTGAAGTAAGCCAGAAAGAAAAACACCAATACAGTATACTAACACATATAAATGGAATATAGAAAGATGGTAATGATGACCCTGTATGCGAGACAGCAAAAGAGACACAAATGTGTAGAGCGGACTTTTGGACTTTGGGAGGGGGAGAGGGTTGGATGATTTGGGAGAATGGCATTGAAACCTGTATACTATCATGTAAGAAACGAATCGCCAGCCTATGTTTGATGCAGGATACAGGATGCTTGGGGCTGGTGCATGGGGATGATCCAGAGAGATGATATGGGGTGGGAGGTGGGAAGGGGGTTCATGTTTGGGAACTCATGTACACCTGTGGTGGATTCATGTCAATGTATGGCAAAACCAATAGAGTATTGTAAAGTAAAATAAAGTAAAAATAAAAATTGAAAAAATAAAATAAAATGTTTATAGCATCTTATATTATTTCCAACAAAGATTAACACTCAAATGGCAATCATTAATTATTATCAAGTTTTCATATCTCCCTTGTAATTACACTAATTGTGCTGACATGGTAGGTGAAATTTTTTTCTTTTTCTGTTATGTCTCCCTAGATATTTATTAAAAGTGAATTTTCTAATATTAAAGAGTATGTTGAAATCATTAAGACAGAAATAACTTTTTAATTGTCAAATTATAGAGATAGATGCTCTGCTCAAATTCAATTAGAATAAATTAAAATAAACATGAAAGTAAAAACATTCCTCTCAGAAACCTGCCTTCTGCTGCTGCAAATTTTGGATAATATTAATAGCATGGTCATTTCTGAGGTTTAAAGCCCCAAGAATCATAGAAAACTCTTTCACTTTCTTGACTCGACCCATTCTATCATTTATTGAATTTTACTTATCCTATATGTTCAATCCAGGCAAACTCCAGAAGATAGTGGAGGACAGAGAAGGTTGGCATGCTACTGTCCATGGGGTCACAAAGAGTCAGACATGACTTAGCAAGTGAACAACAACAATGATATTTTCAGTGTCTTCTTTTTTCAGTATCCTTTTTTGTGCTTATAACATTTGGAGTCTCATTAACCTTTGTCTTTCATTATTCCAACAGGATTCTCTTTTCTCCATCTCCTTGTAGCTCCAGTCCATACCATCTCTACTGACAGTGATAACTGTGTGGAGCAAAAATTGCAAAAATGTAGTGCAATTACATCCAGCAGTGTGCAGAAGAAAAATACAAGTTTAAGACATAGCCTCCATATTTGACTGGAGTTCCCAGTTTTAGACTGATGCAAGTAACATTTCTCCACTATTTCTCTTCACCTTTTGTTCAAGGTTTCTGGAATTCTCATTCATTGATGAACCTATCAATCTTCCATGAATCTTTGTTTATTGCAAATGTTTTTCTAATGGTTAGGCTTATTCTATGGTCATATATTTAATTCAGTGAGATAAAACTAACACTTTAAAACAGAGGCCAAATTCTTCAAACAGTTTACATATTCTGTAAATATTTTCAACTGAACCATCTGTTTCTTGAATTATATATTTCAGTTTAAAATGTTTAATTATACCTGCAGGTTGTATTAGACTTATGCAAGAATTCAATGTTTCTTTTATATGCATTGATTATACAGTTCCAGAACGGTTCAGAAATCAAATACAAAATCTTATATAATTATTTTAAAAGAGATTTAAGATTATTTTAATCTTGGATAATTATTTTAATTATTGCTGTTTCTCTAAATGAAAATTTTACATATTCTATAAAAAGAATGTCCTTAGTTTAAAAAGTAGATTAATATATATAGCTAATAAATGTAGTTGGAAAAATATTATAATATTTGATTCCTAAGCAAAAGGTAATATACATATGGTGGAATACAAATTTTTTAAATGGCTACTTTTGTAACTTTGTGGAATTCACAATTCAATTGTAAAAAAGAAAGTACTCAGTCATAAGTTTCATGACATTTCTAGATTTTTAAAAAAGCAGCAAAGAGCAACATGAGACAGGATGAAAAAGTAGTACATGCTCAGTGGCTCAGTTGCGTCCAATTCTTTGTGACCCCATGGACTGTAGCCCACCAGGCTCCTCTATCCTTGAGATTTCACAGGCAAGAATACTGGAGTGGGTTGCCATTTCCTCTTCCAGGGCATCTTCATGACCCAGGGATCTAACCCATGTCTCCTGCATTGCCAGGCAGAGTCTTTACCACTGAGACATCAGAAACAGTATAGATCTATTAATTATACAGATAAACATGATACTTTTAACAAGATGCTTAATTTTTTTTAATATGGATAATTTAATTTTTTTCTTAATAGTGTTTATTCAAGTGAACAGAATAACTATTCAATTTTGTTGTTGTTCAGTCACTAAGTGGTGTCTGACTCTTGTGATCCCATGGACACACCAGGCTCCCCTGTCCTGCACTATCTCCTGGAGTTTGCTCAGATTCATGTCCAATGAGTTGATGATGTTATCTAACCATCTCATCCCCTGTTGCCCTCTTCTACTTTTGCCTTCAATCTTTCCCAACATCAGGGTCTTTCCAATGAGAGAGCTCTTTGCATCAAATGGTCAAAGTATTGGAGCTTCAAGTTCAGCAACAGTCCTTCCAACGAATATTCAAGGTTGATTTCCTTTAGAATTTTCCTTTAGAATTGAACTCCTTGAAGTTCAAGATGTAGTCCATTACAAATGCATATATTATAAAATGAACAAAAATAAGCATAAAGTCATAAGTACCTGTTAAGTTGTGATTTTGGAAATTAAGTCTCTCGCCTTTGTTGAGGGCTAAGTTAAAATCAAAACAAATTAAAAGTTATAAAATATTAAGGAAAAATTTAAAAGCTATTCAGTTCAGTTCAGTCTCTCAGTCGTTTCCAACTCTTTGCAACCCCATGAATCGCAGCACACCAGGCCTCCCTGTCCATCACCAACTCCTGGAGTTCACTTAGACTCGTGTCCATCGAGTCAGTGATGCCATCCAGCCATCTCATCCTCTGTCGTCCCCTTCTCCTCCTGCCCCCAATCCCTCCTGCCCCCAATCCCTCCCAGCATCAGGGTATTTTCCAATGAGTCAACTCTTCACATGAGGTGGCCAAAGTACTGGAGTTTCAGCTTTAGCATCATTTCTTCCAAAGAAATCCCAGGGCTGATTTCCTTCAGAATGGACTGGTTGGATCTCCTTGCAGTCCAAGGGACTCTCAAGAGTCTTCTCCAACACCACTGTTCGAAAGCATCAATTCTTCGGCTCTCAGCCTTCTTCACAGTCCAACTCTCACATCCATACATGACTACTAGAAAAACCATAGCCTTGACTAGACGGACCTTTGTTGGCAAAGTAATGTCTCTGCTTTTGAATATGCTGTCTAGGTTGGTCACAACTTTTTTTTTCCAAGGAGTAAGCATCTTTTAATTTCATGGCTGAAATCACCATCTGCTATTAGAATCAAACAAAAGTTCAGAGTAAAAAAATTCAGGGAAGATTTAACATAAAAGTGAATGAAGCTGTGTTTGTGTTGAAATCACCCTCTTAAAATCTAGGTGTGGTCATTTTACCTGTGTGTGTGTTAGTTACTAGTTGTGTGTCTTACTCTTTGTGAACCCATGGATTGAGGCCCACCAGGCTCTTCTGTCCTTGAAATTCTCCAGGCAAGAATACTGGAATCAGTTGCTATTTCCTTCTCTGGGAGATTTCCTTGACCCAGGGATCAAACCCAGGTCTTCTGCATTGCATACTGACTTTACCTTTTGAGCTACCAGGGAAATCATCTTACCTATAATTAACCATAATAAATGCCAGAACTATAGGAAGTAGTTTTGGCTAAAGAAAAGTTTTTGCATGGTAAATTACAGCATAAAAATATGTAATTCATAAATTCTACCCACTCTAAATAGATGGGGAAATAGTGAGAGATTTTATTTTGGGGTGCTCCAAAATCACTGCAAATGGTGACTGCAGCCATGAAAGTAAAAAACGCTTGCTCTTTGGAAGAAAAGTTATGACCAACGTAGACAGCATATTGAAAAGCAGAGACATTACTTTGTCAACAAAGGTCTGTCTGTTCAAGGCTATGTTTTTTCCAGTGGTCATGTATGGATGTGAGAGTTGGACTATAAAGAAAGCTGAACACCAAAGAATTGATGCTTTTGAACTGTGGTGTTGGAGAAGACTCTTGAGAGTCCCTTGGACTGCAAGGACATCCAACCAGTCCATCCTAAAGAGATCAGTCCTGAGTGTTCATTGATAGGACTGATTTTGAAGCTGAAACTCCAATAAAATTGGCCACCTGGTGTGAAGATCTGACTCATTTGAGAAGACCCTGATGCTGGGAATGATTTAGGGCAGGAGGAGAATGGGGATGACAGAGGATGAGATGGTTAGATGGCATCACCGACTCCGTGAACATGGGTTTGGGTGGACTCCGGGAGTTGGTGATGAATAGAGAGGCCTGGCGTGCTACAGTTCATGGAGTCACAAAGAGTCGGACACAACTGAGTGACTGACTGGACTGAACACATATTTCTTCCAGTAGTAAGTACCTTGGGAATTTTCTAGACTTCCTAAAATTCATTTTTCTTATCTCAAAAAAAAAAAAAATCAAGATAGTAGTATGTACCATTTAATGTTATGGGATTATCAGAAGAGTATAACTATGCCATATTTCTAACACATAGAAAATGCTCCATAAATGACAAAATCCCAGTATTTCATTCATACACAGTTACTGATGTAATTATAATAATTTTCACCACCTACTATGCGCCATCACCCTCAAAAACAAGGTAATTACAGATTGTGTGCATGCTTCCTAAGTCGTTTCAGTCCTGTCTGACTCTGCGCCCCTAAGGTCACCTGCCTGGCTCCTCTGTCCATGGATTCTCCAGGCAAGAACACTGGAATGGGTTGCCATGTCCTTTTTAGGGGGATCCTCCCAATCCAGGGTTCAAACCTATATCTCTTGCTTCTCCCACATTGGCAGAAGATTTTTTTTTTTTTTTTTTTTTTTTTTTTTACCACTAGGGCCACCTGGGAACTCCAAGACAGAATGACTGATTTGTCTGCAGTCACTCAGTTGTGGCTGACTCTTTGCCACCCCATGGATTGTAGCCCTCCAGGTTCTTTTCTCCATGGATTTCTTAAGGTAAGAATATTGGAGTGGGTTGCCATTCCCTTATCCAGAGGATCTTCCAATCCCAGGGATCAAACCTGGGTCTCCTGCATTGCAGGCAGATTCTTTACTGTCTGAGCTACTGACATACAGAATAACCCTAAACAAATGAGATTCTTCAAAACTTTTTAGAGAATGATCATTTAAGAAGGTGATTTTTAGCTGATAGAAGAGCAAAATAATGAAATAATGAGATACAGAAAAAAGAGAATGAAAAGAGAAGGCCTAGCTCCTATAATTTTCTTCTCCCTGTTGGGAGGTACTGGTATTTTATAAAGGCTAAAAATGTGCTTTTTTCTTTAAAAAAAAAAAAAAAAAAAAGGGCGGGGGGAGGGTTGATGTTATCATGCAATTTATAATGTGAATGGAAAGCATTACTTTATATTTCAAATAATAAAGAATTAAGCCATGGTATACAAAATCTAGATGGTAGGGATAAATTCTAGACTGTAGAAAAGACATTATCATCTTAAGAAAAAAAAAAAAAGCAAATTGAGGTACTGTGGTGGAAGAAATGCATCAGAATGCAGAAGATGAGGATAAGATTTTCTACTTATCAAAAAAAAAATGACCTTAAAAATTTGACAATCAGTGATGGATTCATATTTTATGGTTTGGGGAATCTAACTAACTGCATACTTTTGAGAGAAAAGTCTGATTTTCTTTGAGCCTCACTTATATGCTTACTAAAGTTTGTGGATTAGAAATGTATCTCATGATATTGATCCACTATTAATGATATTTATTATACATTTGCTTTAGTTATACCTGACTCTTTGAGACTCTTATGGACTGTAGCCAGCCAGGCTCTTCTGTCCATGGGATTCTCTAGGCAAGAATAGTTGAGTGGATTGCCATGCTCTCCTCCAGGGAATCTTCATGACCCAGGGACAGAACCTGTGTCTTACGTCTCTTGCACTGGCTGGTGTGTTCTAGCACACCCTGAGAAGCCTATTAAAATATTTAAAGCTCAAATATTTTATATATTACACAAATAAGTAAAACTTTATTTGGGGGGCTCCAAAATCACTGCAGATGGTAACTGCAGCCATGAAATTAAAAGATGCTTACTCCTTGGAAGAAAAGTTATGACCAACCTAGATAGCATATTCAAAAGCAGAGACATTACTTTGCCAGCAAAGATCCATCTGGTCAAGGCTATGGTTTTTCCAGCAGTCATGTATGGATGTGAGAGTTGGACTATAAAGAAAGCTGAGTGCAGAAGAATTGATATTTTTGAACCTTGGTGTTGGAAAAAATTCTTGAGAATCCCTTGGACTGCAAGGAGATCCCACCAGTCCATCCTAAAGGAAATCAGTCCTGAATATTCCTTCAAAGGACTGACGTTGAAGCAGAAACTCCAGTACTTTGGCCACCTGATGCAAAGAACTGACTCACTGGAAAAGACTCTGATGCTGGGAAAGATTGAAGGTGGGAGGAGAAGGGGCTGACAGACAATGAGATGGTTGGATGGCATCACTGACTCAAAGAACATGAGTCTGAGTAATCTCTGGGAGTTGGTGATGGACAGGGAGGCCTGGCGTGCTGTAGTCCATGAGGTCACAAACAGTCGGACATGAGTGAGTGACTGAACTGAACTGAACTGAAGTAAACATATACAAAATAAATAATTTAAATATAGGATAAATGTATTTAAATGTAGAATATATATAGAGAGAATATCATATACACATATATAGTATAAAAGGCCTTTTGATATGTGTATTTACTTTAGCAGTTAATGAAATATTTCAAACAGATATTTTTAAAACATGAGTTTTCCTTTTCTTTTATTTGTCTCTATTACTGTAGTTGGATAAATTGATAGAAGATGACATGAGTTGTCGACATTATAACAGGGTAATTATTTACACTTATATATTAACACTTTACCTTTTCAAGTACCGTCTCAATTATTTAATCAAATTCTATGTTTTATAGCACCAATGGTAACATTACTAGCATCTGCTCCCATCCCCAAAGGCATATGTATAAAATACCAAAAAATTCCAAGAATAGTTAAAAATAGATATTCACACATGTATATTCTTTGTCTAAATAGTTTTTATGGAGAAAAAGTGAGAATTCTTTAAAACTTGATGGCATTATAAGCACAAAAGGAATAAAACATTTTTTTTTCTGAATGCTGTTATTATTTCCTTTAAACCTGGTGACAGACTTAAAAAGAGGTAATACATCATCTTTTAAATAATGGAAATACTAATTTATACATGCTTTCAGTAGAGGGAGGGCAGAAAACTTGAAATTTCTAAGGAACAGAAAAAAAAGGATAGACTCTTTTATTAGTATCAATGTGTGTAAAAAATGTATTATTAAAACTTTAAATTATTTATCAAAGTAATTTCTTTTTTCTTAGCACTTCTCTATGTAGTTTTTCACTGTATTGCTAAATTTTACTTCTTTTTTTTTTTTAACTAAGACTTAAGGTGATCTAGTTTCAAAAAAATTCTCTATTCTATATATTTCCTGGATGTGAAGCATTTAGTGATCAGAAAATGCCCTGCTTGTTGTAATAGAAGTATAATATGAATGCATTCTCACCCTTATTGTTGAAATAGTAAAGATTAGTTATGGTTTGAGGACTCAGGGAGGTCTCATTAGATCATGGGAATTGTGCACAGGGAACTAATCCTCCCTCTTAAAACAGCAAAATTAAATATTAAATTTTTAAAATTTCACTTTCTTCTATATACAGTCTGTAAGTAAAAATAAAACAGGAAGCAGTATGAGTGCATTTTACTCTCTACAGGTAAAGAATTGCACAGTTGTTTTATTTATGTTAGGATAGCTGATGGGAAATGCTGTTAGATTCTTGATCTCTGAACAAGATCAGGCCTTCTGACCAGGCACCGGGCTTGATCACTCAAGAACTTTTGTGTCAGGGCTTTATTAAAGTATAAAAAGGGACAGAGAAACTTCTGATACAGACAACAGAAGGGGGATGGAGAGTGCCCCTGTCACTAGCCTTAGCAAGGTAATTATATACTTTTTTAAATTGGTTATTACAATGAATCAAGATAATGTCTCAAAGTTCTAAAGATCTTACAAAACCCATTCCCATAATTTACATTTTAAGATGACAGGATTAGAAGTAACAATAGAAAGATCCTACCAGACCACTTCAATAAGATACATTTTAAAATAACAGCATTAGTCACAGGGTTTTCAGGAAGGAGAAACTGTCATCAAACAAGATACACAGTCGCTATATAATCCATAGTACAGAGCTTGAACTGAGTTGTTTGTTGTGTAATCATTCAGAGTTCACTTCAGCCGCTCAGTGGACTCCCACTCTTTGCGACTCCATGAACTGCAGCACGCCAGGCCTCCCTGTCCATCACCAACTCCCGGACTTTCTTCAAACTGATGTCCATTGAGTCTGTGATGCAATCCCACTATCTATCATATGTCATCCGGCCTCTTCTCCTCCCGCCTTCAAACTTTCACAGCATCAGGGTTTTTTCCAGTGAGTCAGTTCTTTCCATCAGGTGGCCAAAGTATTGGAGTTTCAGCTTCAATATCAGTCTTTTCAATGAACACTCAGGACTGATCTCCTCTAGGATGGACAGATTGGATCTCCTTGTAATCCAAGGAAATCTCAAGAGTCTTCTCCAACACCACAGTTTAAAAGCATTAATTCCTCAGTGCTCAGCTTTCGTTATAGTCCAACTCTCACATCCACACATGAATACTGGAAAAACCACAGCCTTGACTAGATGGACCTCTGTCTTCAAAGTAATGTCTCTGCTTTTTAATAAGCTGTTTAGGTTGGTAATAACTTTTCTTTCAAAAAGAAATCATCTTTTAATTTCATGGCTGCAGTCACCATCTGCAAAAATAAAGTCTGTCACTGTTTCCACTGTTTCACCATTTATTTGCCATTAAGTGATGGGACTGGATACCATGATCTTAGTTTTCTGAATGTTGAGTTTTAAGCCAACTTTTTCACTCTCCTCTTTCACTTTCATCAACAGGCTCTTCAGTTCTTTGCTTTCTGCCGTAAGGATGGTGTCACCTGCATATCTGAGGTTATTGATATTTCTCCCTATAATCTTGATTCCAGCTTGTGCTTCAACCAGCCCAGTTTCTCATGATGTACTTGCATATAAATTAAATAGGCAGGGTGACAATATACAGCCTTCATATACTCCTTCCCCTATTTGGAACTGGTCTGTTGTTCCATGTCCAGTTTTAACTGCTGCTTCCTGACCTGCATACAGATGTCTCAAGAGGCTGGTCAGGTGATCTGGTATTCCCATCTCTTTAAGAACTTCCCACAGTTTTGACTGTGATCCACACACTTTGGCATAGTCAATAAAGCAGAAATAGATGTTTTTCTGGAACTCTCTTGCTTTTTTGATGATCCAGTGGATGTTGGCAATTTGACCTCTGATTCCTCTGCCTTTTCTAAATCCACTTTGAACATCTGGAAGTTCATGGTTCATGTACTGTTGAAGTCTGGCTTGGAGAACTTTGAGCATTACTTTGCTAGTGTGTGAGATAAGTGCAATTGTGTGGTAGTTTGAGCATTCTTCGGCATTGTCTTTCTTTGAGACTGGGATGAAAACTGACATTTTCCAGTCCAGTTTCCACAGCTGAGTTTTCCAAATTTACTGGCATACTGAGTGCAGCACTTTCAGAGCATCCTCTTTTAGGATTTGAAAGAGCTCAACTGGAATTCCATCACCTTCGCTAACTTTGTAATGATGCTTCCTAAGGCCCACTTGACTTTGCATTCCATGTTGTCTGGCTCTAGGTGAGTGATCACACCATCATCATTACTTGGGTCGTGAAGATCTTTTTTGTACAGTTCTTCTGTGTATTCTTGCCACCTCTTCTTAATATATTTTGCTTCTGTTAGATCCATACCATTTCTGTCCTTTATTGTACCCATTTTTACATTAAAAGTTCCCTTGGCATCTCTAATATTCTTGAAGAGATCTCTAGTCTTTCCCATTCTATTATTTTCCTCTATTTCTTTGCATTGATCACTGAGGAAGTTTTTCTCATCTCTCCTTGCTACTCTTTGGAATTCTGCATTCAAATGGATATGTTTTTCCTTTTCTTTTTGGCCTTTCACTTCTCTTCTTTTCATAGCTGTTTGTAAGGCCTACTCAGACAATCATTTTGCCTTTTTGCCTTTCTTTTTCTTGGGGATGATCTTGATCACTGCCTCCTGTACAATGTCACGAACATCCATCCATAGTTCTTCAGGCACTCTGTCTATCAGATCTAACCCCTTGAATCCATTTGTCACTTCCACTGTATAGTTGTAAGCGATTTGATTTAGGTCATACCTGAATGGTCTAGTGGTTTTCCCGATCTTTTTCAATTTAAATCTGAGTTTTGAAATGAAGAGTTCATGATCTGAGCCATTTAGCTCCTGGTCTTACTTTTGCTGACTGTATAGAGCTTCTCTATCTTTGGCTGCAAATAATATAATCACTCTGATTTTGGTATTGACCATCTGGTGATGTCCATGTGTAGAGTCTTCTTTTGTGTTGTTGAAAGAGCTTATTTGCTATGACCAGGGCATTTTCTTGGCAAAACTCTATTAGCCTTTATCCTGCTTCAGTTTTGTACTCCAAGTCCACATTTGCCTGTTACTCCAGGTATTTCTTGGCTTACTACTTTTGCGTTCCAGTGCCCTATAATGAAAAGAACATGTTTTTGGGGTGTTAGTTATAAAAGGTCTTGTAAGTTTTCATAGAACTGTTCATTCAGCTTCTTCAGCATTATTGATCAGGACATAGACTTGGATTACCGTGAGATTGAATGGTTTGCCTTGTAAATGAACAGAGATCATTCAATTGTTTTAGAGATTGCATCCAAGTAATGTATTTCTGACTCTTTTGTTGACTATGATGGCTACTCCATTTCTTCTAAGGGATTCCTGCCCACAGCAGTAGATATAATGGTCATCTGAGTTAAATTCAACCATTCAAGTCCATTTTAGTTTGCTGATTCCTAAAATGTCAATGTTCACTCTTGCCATCTCCTGTTTGACCACTTCCAATTTGCCTTGATTCATGGACCTAACATTCCAGGCTTCTATGCAATATTGCTGTTTACAGCATCGAACTTTATTTCCATCAACAGTCATATCCATAAATGAGTATTGTTTTAGATTTGATTCCATCTCTTCATTCTTTCTGGAGTTGTTTCTCCACCTTCTCTAGTAGGGTGCCTCCCTACCTGGGAAGTTCACTATTCAGTGTCCTATATTTTTGCCTTTGCATACTGTTCATGGGGTTCTCAAAACAAGAATACTGAAGTGGTTTGCCATTCCCTTCTCCAGTGGATCACATTTTGTCAGAACTCTCCATAATGACACATCCATCTTGGGTGGCTCTAAATGGCTTGGCTCATAGTTTCACTGAGTTAGACAAACCTGTGTTCCATGTGATCAGATTGGTTAGTTTTCTGTGACTGTTGTTTTCAGAGTGTCTCCCCTCTGATGGAGAAGGATAAGAGGCTTATGGAAGCTCCCCAATGGAAGAGACTGAATGTGGCGGGGGTGGGGTGGGGGGTGGGGGGGTGGGGAGGGAGGTGGTCTTGTGATGGGCGGTGCGCACAAGGCATGTCTGTGTCCTCTGAGTATCTCTGGTGTGTATGGGGTTTGATTCTAAATGCAATTTTGCCCCTCCTACCATCTTGCTGGGCTTGTTGTGTGATCATTAGTTCCCAGCTTAAAGAAAAAAATATATATTTTATGTGACTAAAACTAAGGAATGTAGGTTAAAAAAAAGATATTTGTCCTCTCCTCCTGCCTGAGAATTCCAGACCCCTATTTCTTCCTCGAGAGTCCCAAGCCCCTCTCTCCTACTTGGGAACACTGGACTTCTCATCAACCTGCTTAGGAACTGACTCTCTCCCCTTTTCTTTTTGCAGAATTATGTGGCCAAGGGAAAATGGTATCATTTTCATTCAATAACTACTTCCTGCTCCTGAGGGGCATCACTCCTAAATTGTTGAGACAGCATTTTCTCCTAACCCTCATATTGAGGGTCTCTGATCCATGGGCCCTAAGTGATAGTTGGAGGAGGCTGTGACACTTGAAGGAGTCTTGACAACCATTTGTAACTTAAAAGCTTTCAGACAGAAACAAATCCAGTTACACAGTTATAGATGCAGGGACAAACAGAACAATTAGAATTATTACAATTAAGATAGATTTCTACCATGGGGAGCTTGTCAGCGTTTCCCAAAGTGAGGTGACTAGCACTTCAGGAGAATCGAGATCCTGAATCATCTTGTTCATGTGTTTAGTAAAGAGAGTAACATTAGTACTCATATCTGATATACACGTACAACATTGGGTATGAATAATGGCACAAGTTCATCCTCGTGCAGCCATTAGAATATCTAAGTAGCAGTGTTATTCACTCAGTCAAGCTGACTCTTTGTGAACACATGAACTCTAGCCTGTCAGGGTCCTCTATCCATGGAATTCTCCAGGCAAGATTACTGGAGTGGGTTGGCATTCCCTTCACCAGGGGAATTTTCCTAACCCAGGGATTGAACCCTGGTCTCCTGCATTGCAGGCAGATACTTTACCATATGATATACCAGGGAAGCTCATTTTGTAAAACCACTTTTCGAATTTGTATTTGTTCAGCTTTAAGGGCTAAATGTAGTCAGAGCATGAATTTTTAGCATAATATATGTAGTTCCCACAGAGGGAACGAATATTGCAGCCAGATAACCATACAGTGAAACACATATCTTGACCAAAGAGTTTTAAGTTATGGCAGGTTAGTAAGCTTCTCTGGAAGCTGTCCAGAGAAGGTTGGACAAACACCAGAGAAACGAAAAGATGCAAAAGGCAAAAGGAGAAAATGAAAGAAATGCCCATTTGAATGCAGAGTTCCCAGGAATTGCAAGGATAGACTAAGAAAGCCTTATTCAGTGATCAATGCAAATAAATAGAGGAAAGCAATAGAATGGGGACTAGAGATCTCTTCAAGAAAATTAGAGATACCAAGGAAACATTTCATGCAAAGATTGGCACAATAAAGGACAGAAATGGTATGGACCTAACAGAAGCAGAAGATATTAAGAAGAGGTGGTAAAGGGTACACAGAAGAACTATACAAAAAAGGTCATTACCCAGATAATGATGATGTTGTGATCACTCACCTAGAGCCAGATAGAATGGAATGCAAAGTCAAGTGGGCTTTAGGAAGCATTACTATGAACAAAGCTAGTAAAGGTGATGGAATTCCACTTGAGCTATTTCAAATCCTAAAAAAGATGCTGTGAAAGTGCTTCACTCAATATGCCAGCAAATTTGGAAAATTCAGCAGTGGCCACAGACTGAAAAATGTTAGTTTTCATTCCAGTCCCAAAGAAATGCTCAAACTACCGCACAGTTGCACTCATCTCACACGCTAGCAAAGTAATGCTCAAAGTTCTCCAAGCCAGGCTTCAATAGTACATGGACTTCCGTATTTTCAAATTGGATTTAGAAAAGGCAAAGGAACCAGAGACCAAATTAAACATCCGTTAGATCATCAGAAAAGCAAGAGAGTTCCAGAAAAACATCTATTTCTGCTTTATTGACTATGGCAAAGCCTTCTTTTGTGTGGATCACAACAAACCATGGAATATTCTTAAAGAGATGGGAATACCAGACCACTTGACCACCTCGTGAAAAATATGTATGCAGGTCAAGAAGCATCAGTTAGAACTGGACATGGAACAGACTGGTTCCAAATTGGGAAAAGAATACATCAAGGCTGTATATTGTCACTCTGCTTATTTAACTTATTTGCAGAGTACATCATGTGAAATGCCAAGCTGGAGGAAGCATAAGCTGGAATCAAGATTGTCAGGAGAAATATCAATAACCTCAGATATGCAGATGATGCCACTCTTATGGCAAATAGCAAAGAAGATGTAAAGAGCTTCTTGATGAAAGTGAAAGAGGAGAGTGGAAAAAGTTGGCTTAAAACTCAATATTCAAAAAAACTGATATTGCATCTGGTCCCATCACTCCATGGAAAATAGATGGGGAATCAATGGAAACAATGAGAGATTTTATTTTTCTGGGCTACAAAATCACTGCAGATGGTAACTGCAGCCATGAAATTAAAAGATGCTTGCTCCTTGGAAGAAAAGTTATGACCAATGTAGACAGCATATTAAAAAGAGACATTATTTTGCCAGCAAATGTCCATCTAATCAAAGCTATGGTTTTTCCAGGAGTCATTTATGGATGTGAGAGTTAGACTGTAAAGAAAGCTAAGTGCTGAAGAATTGATGCTTTTGAACTGTGGTGTTGGAGCAGACTCTTGAAAGTCCCTTGGACTGCAAGGAGATCCAACCAGTCCATCCTGAAGGAAATCAGTCCTAAATAGTCCTTGGAAGGACTGATCTTGAAGCTGAAACTCCAATACTTTGGCCACATGATGTGAAGAACCGACTCACTGGTAAAGACCCTGATGCTGGGAAAGATCAAAAACAGGAGGAGAAGGGGACGACAGAGAATAAGATGGTTGGATGGCATCACTGACTCAATGGACAGGAGTTTGAGTAAGTTCCAGGAGTTGGTGATAGACAAGGAAGCCTGGTGTGCTGCAGTCCATGGGACTGCAAAAAGTCGGACACAAATGAGTGACTAAACTGAGCTGAGTGGAAGCTCTGAATATATGAAGCCATGAGTAAAAGCTAGACCTCGGTTGTATCTCCCTATCCAGCCAGGGAAAGCCACGCCCATACATAAGAGCCACATATCTAGTAGTTCTCATTTGGAGCAAACCAGCATCACTGAGGGATCCAGTCCCAGTGAGTTACTGGCCAGGCAAAAGGAGGACCTGAACTGGGACTGAAAAACACAGGAATGATTACATTGCATATTTTGGAGGGCAAAATCCCACTGGTTTCCAGTCATTATAATTAAGTTGTTGGCTAACTTCTGGGGATGGCCCTATTTGTTTCTAGACTATGTGAGTAGTAGATAGTAGGCAACCTTTTTCATGAGTTAGCCATATGACCTCATCCCATATTTGATAAGCATCAGGTAGGAAACCACTAGATCTAGACCCATTTATCTTCTTATGTGTAGCAAAAGTCATTAAACCAAGTCAAAACAAAATCAAAATTAAAAGTTACATTATGTCCATAGTCACATCAGTCAATCTTAGGATTGCTAGATGTCATCAGATCAAGAGAATGCATCACATATAATTGTCATGGTGAAGGTATTTGCAGAGCTGAAGAAAGTCTTTGCCTTGAAGCAGAGAAATCCACCATGCAAAGCCTTCAAATTGATGAGGAGGTTGAAAATCTGAAAGCTGAGTCACATAGTTCATTCTAAGACTTTAGGATCTATGACAATATCTGTTCACAAAAATGGTCTGTCATTGATATAATTCCATTTCGGGGAGGGCAGTTCAAGCCCTCAGTAAAGTATGGGTAAAACTTTTAACCAACTGAATTATGTTTCCTGAGTTAGCCTAAGCAGATGTCTCTTAATAATGTCATTAGCTTTTTCAACTTTTTCCGAATATGGGGGTCTCCAGGAGCAGTGTAAGTGATATTCTATTCCTAGAGTTTTTGACACTGCTTGAGTTACAATGGTTTTAAAGATGGAGCCATTGTCACTCTGAACTTTAGAGTTTAAGATCCCACTTGCATCATGAGAAGTCAGTACAGTAAGATCTTTCCCATCAGTAAATTTATGAGCTTTAAGCATTAGTAAAACAATAGTAGCAATTACCTTCAAGCAATGTATCCATAGCCTTTATTTTCAGTTACAAAGAAACTAAACTCTGATCCTATGGGCAAGCTCAGAGCAGGAGCCTGTAAGAGAGCAGTTTGAAGAGTCTTAAAAAAATTTTGAGTCTCTGGGGTCCAAAAGAGCTTGTAAGTTTGGGCCTGCTGAGTTTCAGTTATAAGTTTATATAAAGGCTCGGCAAGTTCCCCATAACCCAGAATCCAAATGTGGCAGTAGCCTGTGATTTCCAAAAATCTTCTCAGTTGTCTTAGGGTCATCGGTAGAAATGGCAACCCACTCCAGTATTCTTGCCTGGAGAATCCCATGGACGGAGGAGCTTGGTGGACAGTCCACGGGTCGCAAAGAGTCGAACATGACTGAGCAACTTCACTTTCACTTTAACTCTAACAAGAAACCTTGAAATCAATGACAGAAAAAATATTTGGCTCGTTCAGGAATTTCAAACAATAAAGTATAAGGATTATCACTTGTTTGTATATCTTGAACTAGTCTCCATTTATTATTTGACTTTTTTTACACCCAAAATAGGAGTGTTGCATGGATTGTTATAGGGAATTAATAGCCCTTGTTTCTTTAAATTTTCGATGATGGGTTTTAACCCTTCCTTAACCTCAGGCTTTAATGGATACCACTTTTGTTGTGAAACTAGGTGAGGGTCATTAAACTTGATAATGACAGAAACAACATTTTGTGCTCTACCCACAGTTTTTTCATCAACCCACACTCTAGGATTTACATTTTGTTCCTTTAAAATGAGCAGGCTCCATATTCATGAAAACAGAGGCTGGGACCTTATTCAGTATATCCTTCCCCAGAAGGGGTGAGGGAGATTCTGGCAGGATCAAAAGTTCGTGAGGAAACAGCACAGAGTCCCAGCTGCAGCTTAAAGGATAACTGAAACAATACCGTTTGGCTCATCCAGACAGTCCCATTACGGTAGTGGATTGGGAGGAAAGCAGACCAGGGGCTTCAGTGAGCACAGAGAAAGTTTCCTCAGTGTCCAGAGAAATCGACTGATTGCCCACCCACCCCACACACACACAGTTATTAATACCTGGGGTTCCTCAGGTGTAATTGAGACGGGAGCTTATGTGGGGACCTCCAGGCACCTTCAGTTCCGATTGTCCTGAGAGTCTGACCCCTGGTGCCTACACCTCAGAGGGCAGTCTCTTCTCCAGTGTGGTCCTTTGCCGACCATATCTGGGGCCAGGGACAGCTTAGATACCTGAGGGCAATCCGCTTGAGATGCCCCTCCTTTCCACAGTAATAACAAGTCTATCCCTTTTCACCTGGGTCCCTCTGGGGGGACCCCAGACCCATCTACTCTGCTATTTTAGAGAAGATCTAACAGCCATTGTTGGGGCTTCAGTCTTTCACCTGGTTCTTTCTTCCTCCTGTCTTCCTCCTTGTATTCTCTACCATAATGTACCATCTGAGCCAACTGCAACAGTCTTTCTAAAGACTGATTCAGTCCAAACTCCTGTTTTTGTAACTTGTGTCATATATCTGAAGCCAACTGAGTGAGGAATTTATTATTTAAGATCGTTTCTCCCTCTGAACTTTCTGAATCAATGTCAGTAAGCTTGCAGAGAGCTTCCTAAAGTCTATCTAGGAATTTACCAGGAGTTTCCTTTGCTCTCTGTTCTATATCAGCCAGCTTAGCATAGTTTAAAGTCTTAGTGTGTGTTTGCTTGAGTCCTTCAAGAATACATCTTGCAAAATGGTTCTGATCCCACCTTCTTTTAGCCATCTTATAGTCCTAGTCTGGCTCTGTAATGGGAACCGCTTGACTCCCAGTAGGGAGAAGGGCTATTTCATGTTCCCTCTTTCCCCCTGTCTCATGTTCAAGCCATTCATCTCCAAAAGTAGTAGCTTCTCCCAAAACTTGAGTTCTTGAATCAGGAATCAGCATCTGTCACAAGACATACATTACATCTCTCCAAGTAATGTCATAAAGTAAAGTTACTCCTGTAAAGACTTCTATGTACTTTTTGAATCCTCTAGGTAATCTTGACTGTAATTGGTAGTTAAATTTCCTACTGAGACTGAGGCAACCCCTCCTGGAAGGCTGCCCTGATCCTAAGTATGTTCATTTGGGAGCCCCGTACAGGGGGAAAGTACAGGAGGGAGCTGAAGGTTTCACACCCAAATCTGCACCCTTAGGACATAAGTCTGGCATGTCTCTAAGATAGATAAATAGCAACACATATGAAACATCAACCCATTTCCTTTGTTCTTTTAACTGAACTGATCTAATTAATTGTAGAACAGTATTATAATTAAGAGACCCTTCAACTGGCCAGTATTCTCGGTATTCCAAAGGATACTGTGGCCATTCATTATCACAGAGAAAGATCAGGCATGTCTTTTTTAAATTCTGGGGATCAAACTTGTCCCAGTTTTTAAAAATACAATTAAAGGAGTGGTTCTGGAAACTGCTAGCTCCCATCTGTAAGAAAGAAAAAATGGCATCCACAGCCATGGCTTCTTTCTACCAGAGGCGTCCCTCCCTGCTCTAGATGGGGTATATACAGACTTTCCACAGAAGCTTTCCTTCTCTGGTCGGACTTAGTCTGTCTCTTACTGACACAGGGGCCTTACTCATCCTTCCCAGTTCTATCACCGAGGTGGGGTGGAGATGCACCAGGGTAGAGCTGACGGCATCCCAGGTTGATTTTTAGTTCTTTACCATCAAGACCTTTGTCTGATTTGTCTTTTTCTCTGATGCCACCCGGGGTGGAGCAGAGTAGCTTTCCTAGAATGTTTCCCAAGCTAGGACTACTGTGAGACGCATCCATTTGACGTGTGCCTGAGCACATTCATAAGTACAGTCTTGACTGCAGTAGAAGTGGTGAGTCATAAAAGGATGAACAACAACCAAGATGCCCCTTCTGAGCGTCACCACACCAATATATGTGATAGCAAAACAGATTGTGGAGGGTTGCCCAGAGAAGAAAAGGTGATTTTTGTGCTCGAGCTACTAGGGCCAGTCCTTCAAGTTCATTTCCACAGATTCCACAAAAAGAGTATCTAAGGAGTTGAGGCAAAACCCACTGGAGAGCTTTGTATGGTCTGCTAAGAACTGGCACTATCAAAGGAGGAAGACCCCTCTACTTCCAATCTGACCAGATCCTGCAATTCCCAATCTGTGTCCTCAAAAACCTCACGGTCACCAGCAATGTTTCTATCTACACAGATCAGAGGCACAGCCATGACAAAGACTCACTTTCAGGTCTCTGGGCCTGAGGCAGGCACCCAAGAGAGGGACCCCTAGCCTGAGAGACGTTTCTGAAGTCAGAGCTCTGCCTTGCTTCCAAAGTACTCACATAATTTTCAGCTCCTACCATGGCTAGGCACTTCAATACATGGGGTCTAAGTAAAAGTACATAGTAATGGCATGAATTACAAGTTCACTGAAAGTCTGTGCAGATTAGGATAGTAGTTCTAATTCATAATGCAGTTACAAAATGGTCACAGAGACCAGAAAAGCTGACCGAGAAAGGAAAGTGCAGTCCACATGCTTTGCCCATTTCCAGCCACTCCCGTCGCAGGGACGTTGGCTGTCTCTTGGCATTGGCAGGGCGGTACAAACCCCCAACAGGAACCCCTTTGGGGGCTGCCTTCAGTTACTATGAGGCCTGGTGAAACTGAAGAGCAGGGCTCATCACTTGCTTCGTGCGGGGCGTGTCATTCATTCACAGAAGCACACCTTAGAGTGAGTAAAGTAAAGCAGAAAACGTGTATATTGAGAAAGCAGAGAGGCTAGAGCTCTGAATGTTCTTACCTTGTCCTGAAGATTCTGGATGACCCCCAAGAAGATAGCTTATGGTGAACCGGATTCTTGATCTCCAAAGAAGATTTAGTTTCAGGACCAGGGACCAGGCTTGATCACTCAAGAATTTTTGTGTAGCAGAGCTTTATTAAAGTATGAAAAGGGACAGAGATGGGGATGGAGAGTGGCCCCCTCTCTAGTCTTAGCAAGGAAATTATATACTTTTTGAATTGGTTATTACAATAAATCAAAAGAATGTCTCAAGTTTGTAAAGATCTTACTAGACACATTCCCATAATTTTCATTTTAAGATGACAGAATTAGAACTAACAGTAGAAAGATCTTACCAGACTCACTCCCATTGAATACATTTTAAGATAATAGGGTTCAGTTCATTTCAGTCACTCAGTTGTGTCCAACTCTTTGCGATCCCATGAACCACAGCACACCAGGCCTCCCTGTCCATCACCAACTCCCAGAGATAACAGGATTAGTCAGAAGGTTTTCAAGAAGGAGAAACTGTCCTCAAGCAGGACATATTGTTGTTATATAATTCTTAGTACAGGGTTTGGATTGAGTTGTTTGCTGTGTAATCATTAGTTCTGGGCTTAAAGAAAAAAAAATGCTTTACCTGACTAAGACTAAGGAATGTAGAGAGAGAGAAAAAAAAAAGATGTTTGTCCTTTCCTCCTTGAGGATCCCAGACCACTATCTCCTCCTTGAGAGCCCCAGATTGCTCTCTCCTCCTTGAGGATCCCAGACTTCTTATCAACTTGCCTAAGAATTGATTCTTTCATTAGTTAATCCTGGTTTGTTTCTATAAAATAATAACTTTCAACATTATATAGGGCAAAGCTCTTTTAAATATCAAGACATTAATCTTGAGCTTGGGTTTTGAAATTTTCTGTTTCAAATGGACTGCTTTTTTCCTGTGTGAAATAATTTTCTTTCTAGAAAACTGAACAGCTTTACTGTCTTCATAAGTAAAACAAAATAATACAGAGGAAACGGACTGATTTTACTTTTAATCTATGACAGTCCTATTTTTTTCTTAAAATGATTAAACTCTTTTTATATTTCATGTCTACTATTTATGTTAAACACATATTTCATGGTCCCAGTGTTCATTTAATGTTTGCTTGTATGCATTTACTACCAACTAAAAATAGTTATTTCATTCCATCCATCTATACCATACTTAAAAGAGACATCTATGGTATCAAATTTCTGAAATCCAAGGTCTAACCTTTAACCACAATTAAATACATTAAATTTACAAATGCACTGGCATAATAGATAAAAGTCGCTTATATATATTAAAAGATTACCCAGTAGTGCCACATGGTAAACCACTGATTTTTATAACCTGTTCCCAGGAGAGGATTTGTGTTTTGAAATAATCATGATTCTAGGAAACATTTATTGGGGAGTTAATATGTTTTAAGTACTGTATTCAGTACTTTATTATCATACTTAAGCTCCAAACAACTCTATAATAAAGAAAATATTATCTCTGTTTTACAAAAGAAGGCAATTATTCTGTCTACAGTTCAATTCAGTCTCCCAGTCGCTCCAACTCTTTGCGACCCCATGGATTGCAGCACACCATGCTTACTTGTCCATCACCAACTCCCAGAGTTTACTCAAACTCACGTCCGTTGAGTCGGTTCTGTCTACAATGTCATAACTAATAACTGAGCTAGTTGCAAACCGGATCATTGGATTCTAAGGCACATGGGCTTAAAAAGTCTGTATAGGGAAAATAGCCCTGGAAGAATGGTCACTGAGGGAGATAATTGCTTATGATGACTGCACTCTAAAATGGTTTTAAACATCCCACCATTGAGAAGTTCTTTGTCTTCTTTGAATATGCCACAAGGCATATAACACTATAAACTTCTCTTTGCTCTTTTTAAAATGATTGCCCAGCACGAGGAAAGTTTTCAGAATTCATGAGGAGGAAATGAACTAGCTCAAAATCCCTCATCAGCTTCTCACAGAAGACAGATTCTTTTGTACAAATGCATTTTGCTGTAAACAGTTCCATTATTAGCTGCTATCCCTTCCCAGCAGGTAAAATGTGACACAACAATAAATGTCTATTCCCCATGTAACTTCTGATGAAACAACAAATAACATTGATCAAAAGGACAATTATTTTCTACTTCTTAACTGTTTGGATGGAAATAGGTGGCATGATGTCTATTATATCTAAGGATATAACATTTAAATATAATAATTTAAATCTTGATTGGAAAGGTCCTATTCTAAATTTTAGACCTCCATGGAACTACAGAGAATAAATTGTCCAATTTTTCTTAACTTGTAGGTGAAGAAATTCAGGCTCATAAAACTTGAGTCTTTTTAGGGTCACACAACTAATTATTGACAATCTGAGAATAAAACAGTTGTCTTGAGTACATTTCTGAGGCTGAACTGAGGAACCATTTTAGATATTTATTTTTTGGACATATATTGTTGTTGCTGTTGTTCAGTCACCAAGTCAGGTCCAACTCTTTGAGACCCCATGGACTGCAGCACACCAGGCTTCCCTGCCCCTCACCATCTCTTGGTGTTTGCCAAGTTCATGTCCTTTGATCAGTCATACGATCTAACCATCTCATCCTCTTTCATCCTCTTCTCCTTCTGCCTTCAATCTTTCCCAGCATCAGAGTCTTTTCCAATGAGTTGTCTGTTTGCATAAGCTTGAACACATATTTAAAATTTAATTATTTTTTTCTCTTAATCTCAAAGTTACATTCTTTGCTACTTCTACCAAAATCTTTACCATCCTGGATCCCATTCTTTTTCACTTCATTTATCATTTACTCATGCTTAAATGAAAGGGTATATAACCACCTAGATTTTGTTGTTTGTTTTTCAAAATTTAAATGTAAGGTCTTTAAAGACAAAAGTTTTATTTCTGGTAGGATTACCAGTCACACTGGTTTCCCTGGGACTGTTTTCTGGATGTGGGGGTTTTAGGGCTAAAATTGGGGATATCCTGGGAAAACGGGGTTGGGTTTGTCATCCTATCAGGGCCTCTGTATATAGTTTTATAAGTCATTCATCTCGCTCTTCCAAGGAATATCATTAACATCAGAAATAACCAGAAATTTAATTATTACCCATGTATTTGGGATGGTAGCAATGTGGCATTATTTGCAAGGAGTTGCTATTTGATTTGGGATGGTGCTTCTTCTATCCTCATTTAAAGGACACTGTATATGTACCATAGACACTCAATTAGCAATTGTTGCCTGATACCCCTATTAAAATTATAGCAGAAAGGGAATAATGTTTAGTTATGGTTTGTCTATGCATTTCTCAGTCTCAAATTTTGGGCAAAATAATTTCTTGTTAAGTGGGGAAGCTATAATATGCATTGTAAGGTCACACATATATACTCAGAAATATACATGTATAACCCATACTATGCATATATATATATATATATATTCATATTTTGTATGTATAATAAGATAGGAATTCATGATCATATTGGTACCATACATACATACATATTGTCTTAAATACTATTATTTTATTTTATTATTTGACTCAAGATTGTCTAATAAAGGCAACAGGAAAAAGTAAGTAGAAAACAAGGATCAACTAAAATTTTCTTGGCTTCAGGAAACAGACAGCAAATCTCTTCAGTATAAGAATAGAATCCCTTTAAAAAAAAATGTTTTTTAGATTAATCTCAGCAAAGTGACCATCACTATAATGAGGGAGGCTTGGCAGAACTATCTTTAACTCCATTCCCCACTGTGACAGACAACAAACCATATACTTAGTACCTGCTTGCATTGTTGAGATGAAATTTGTCATGTCACTTCCTATATAGCCCGTGATTGTGTTTGCGGTTTGGGGTGGCTCTACAAAGTCTTCATAGAATTGCAGTTATCAGCTATTCACTGCTATCACCAACCACAAAATTACTATTTTTTTTTGCAATCATCCACTTCCAATAGTTCTTCCCAGACCCTGCAATGACTAGTTTAGGCATTTGGTAATTTTCTTTGGACCTCAACATTCACTTTGCTCACAACCAGACTTCTTTTTTCATTGTTATGAGAAATACCTTTACAAAAGCCTCTTTAATGCGTTTTTATAGAGGCTATTTTGTGGCTTTGTTAGCTGCTCCTCTTGATCTGTTGATCAAAATCACCCCAACAAGACTGTGATAGAACATTTTGCTTCAATTTCTCCTGGCTTATACTTTACCTCTTGGTCTATATACTCAAACTCTTTAGTTACTAGAGTATTCTTAAACCAGTTCAGCTGCAAACATCTAAATTATGTTTGCCTCATCTTTCAGAAATTCCTTAAAATGTATCTGGGGAAGGTACAAATCTTTATGCTTTTATGAATATTTATGTATAACTTAGAATTTGTCATAAGCCTCCATTTCTACAAGGAGGGAAATATTTTATCTGAGGACCAATAGGTTTTCCTACACAAATGAAAAATGATGAAATCCTTTTTTCTTTTTACTCTCTTGTTTGCTTGAGACTTCTCTTACTAAACAGGCCAATCATATATTAGCACATCCCCTCGAAAGCAAACGTAAACCTTCTATAGAGAAAAGTAAGATAATACAAAATATAGCATTAGCTCTATAATTGGTCATATATAATGTCATGACCATTTACTTACAAATTATCACTCATAAAAAAGAACAAAATGCAAAAGAAATTGGCAGACACTAAAAACTGAACTTCAGATAATTATACGTTGATATTAAACAAAAATTAAAAATAAATGTGGCTGTTCAGGTAAATCTGAGGATTCAAGGTTTTCAAATGAGCCTATCAATATATCTCCATCCCAAGTCTAACAGCCCCACTTCCACCCTATGAGGGCCCTAAAATTCACATAATAAAATTATTTAGCTTTAGAATGCATCCTTCCTTGAATTTTTCCTGCTTGTAAAATTAAGTTCCTTGCCTGACATTTAACTATTTGTGACCACTGGCTGTGTATAATGAGGATCTCTTTAAATGTTCCCTATAAGGCTTTTTGAATTTTTCTTCTTTGTTTTAAAATATTGATTAACACACCTAAACTTGTAATTTTCTCTCTTCAGTGACTCAGTCATTCCAACTCCACTGTCTTCGTAATTAGTGTGTTATTTATACCTCTCAATTGCCCAAGACTTGTACCAGCTAGTGAATTTCATTCCACTCGCATCTCTAGAATTGCATCTGCACAATTTGCTTCTTAGAACAACTTCTCTTAAATCTTTAGAGGAAAAAGTCTGAGGAAGGGGTTTTTTTCAGTTGTTTATTTAGAAGGAAGAAGAATGAGAAAAGTGCGACTGGATGGAGGCCAAAAGCAAAGATAAAATATTATCTCTGTTGGAAACCAGCCTTAACCTGGTCCCGCTAGGATGATATGAAACATAGATGCACATCAAACTGGCCTCCCATGAGGCAAGTGGTCTAGCTACTGGTATCAATGTGTCAGTTAATCATGGGCTGATGGTCAAAAATGAGGGGTGGGGTGGTGGACAGAACTGCTTCAATCAGCCAAAGTGAGTTCATGGACAAGTAAAGAAGCTGTGACCTGTGGAAACACACATTAGCTGACTCAATATATTGGTCCATGGTGTCCAGAGAAACTGAACCAATAAGGGATATGATAGACACTAATATATCTATATTTATCTGCATATCTCTCTATATATCGATACAGAGAGATTGGGATTTATTATGAGAAATTTACTCACATAATCATGCAATTGTAGAGACTAAGTCTTGAGATCCACCTACAGTCAACAAGCTGGGGACCTAGGAAAGCCAATGATGTAAGTTCCAGTCCAAAACCTGGCTGACTTGAAACCCAAGAAGTGCTGATTTTTTGTGTTTGGTGATTTATGAAATAAGTGATTTGTGTAATCCTTTGCTATGCTTCATTAAAAATATCATTTAAAAAGAATACAGCTTGACAAGTTGACAAAAAAATATCTTTCATTGTTTGTTGGGCTCTGGTTATTAAAATTAGTGCAAGAATCTGGGAAGTTTACATGGTATCCAGAAAATGGTTTAAGTCCTTCCCTTTGGTTCATGTTAGAGACTCAGCCTTTTCTCCATCTGCTATTCTGGCAGCTCTTGAGTTTTATCCTATGCTATCTGTTGGTCAGCAACCTGTTAGAACCACTCACAAATGGCTCTCTTTTCCCTTATCATTGTTTTCAAAGCCCAATCTCTTAGTATAAAATTCCCAGTGGCAAACAAGAGTCATGAATAATCTCTCTAAATTCCTGTCTGTAAATAAGGGATAGGTCTTATTTTCTTTCCTGTCAATTTTTGCCATTTTCTTTCCTCTTTTCCTTCTGAGTGAAGTGACTTGTTCAAGTCACTTCAAATTGTGGAAATTTTGAAAAAAAGATATTTTGTCCTTCTGTTTTCTAAGATATAGTTAGCCTTAGTAGCAGCAGCAGCAGAAAGCTAACTGTATCTTAGAAAACAGAAGGACAAAATATCTTTTTTTCAAATTTTCCACAATTAATGTAAAATAAATAAATACATATTTTAACCCACCACAATAAAAAGGTGACTTGCCATCATTTGAAATATTAAAGACTAAAAGTCAATCTTTCAGTGGTTTCTGTGAAAGTGATGGTTTCTCCATGAATAGTCCCAATAATCTGTCTTTTATAATGTGAGCCACTCACCCTGTCACCATTGGTTGGACTCAACTGGGAAAATCAGATATACTTCTGCGGTTTCATAACTAGACTCAAATTATTTAATTTACTTGAAGAGTTGTCTTGGCTGATTTATAAAGTTGAGAGCTATACAGTGGCCATTACTAGCCTGATACTTAAAAGAAGGAGTAGAAAAATCTATTGTTATTAAACAAAACAAAACAAACAGTGAAAGAGGTATATAGAAAAGAGAAAAAGTAGGCTGATGCAGCTTCTAATTCTAATTATTTCCTGAAAGCCAGCTGTGATGTGAAATGTGGTTGTCTATAGGTGCAATGGATACTTATAAATTCTATCCTTTGGTTTCAATGTGCCCACATTGTTTTTCTCTTATATGGGGCCAACTAATATCAAATGGTAACATCATTTATTTTAGTTACTAAAACATATATGTATATGAAATATTGTCGATAGAAAGCTACTATAAAAATGTGGTTATGGACATGTACAGCTACTATTTAGATCTCCTAAATATTAGATATCAATTATTTGTGTGAAATAAAATGGCAAAACCCACAGATATGATAACAGAAGTTATCAAAATAAACTTTAATGAGCTGGGTATGTTCCAAAATAAAAAATGTATGGTGATTCCACCCTGTTCAAAAAGAGCAGAGCTCATTGCAGTTGAACAAAGGTGATTTTAGTTGCTCTCTGAAATGAGGAAATGAGCAAGGCATGAAATGGGGGTGGGGGCGGTATGAGAAGTCTCATTAAGAATGTTAGGACTTTCTTACAGAATTTGAACTTTTTTAAGTGATTTGAAGAGAGTGCAAGAAAACATAGTCTTCTTCTGGATTAGATATTTCCAGAAAAAGAAAAGGTGATTGTATGATTGATTATCTTAGTAATTTTGTCTAAAGGTTGAGAAGGAGCTAAAAGTGTTAATTCAAAGCAAAGTAGCACTCACTTGTGTTAGCTGGGAGGGAGATGTTTGGCCACTATTGCTTGACAATATTGTTATTTTTATCATTGTTGAAATAATTATGGATTGATTTTCTTTTGACTTGGCCTCATCTTGGTAGTATTGTATCAAGAGTATCAGAGTAGCATTGTCTGATTTTTTTTGTTGTTGTTGTTCTACAAGGAAATACCATACATGCCTCAGCAGTCTTCAGGCTCTGTTCTGATTTTCCCTGCTCAAAGCCAAAATCTGAAATTCATAGCCACAATTTGGCTGAGTAAAGGAAACCCATATCCTAATTAAAAACACATGCACTCAGATAAAGAAAAATTTGTTTTCTATTTTCTTCCATATAGCTGACTGAATAAATTGACAGGACCTCTACTTCCTTACTAGCAGACACTAGATACATAATAAACACATTTTTTAAAACATACCTGATCTCACAGAAAATAAAAGGAAAGAGCCACAGCAATACAATAAACACAATGGGCTTATACCAAATCAGTGAGTATGGCCAAGTGGGCTTACCTATAATATCCATTTTCTCATTTTATAGTAATAGAAACCCAAATGTTCAGTTGGACACAGGTCAAAGTGACCATTACTCAGATGTTTTAAAGATAAATACAGACTATATATCTAAGTTTGATTAATGAATTATAAAAACAGTGCCTTCAGTCAAATCTAGGAGTCTTTAAGAGATACTGTACTCCCAGCACCACTTGTTAAAGAGATTGTCTTTATTCCATTGTATATTCTTGCCTCCTTTGTCAAAGATAAGGTGTCCATATGCGTGTGGATTTATCTCTGGGCTTTCTATTTTGTTCCATTGATCTATATGTCTGTCTTTGTGCCAGTACCATACTGTCTTGATGACTGTGGCTTTGTAGTAGAGCCTGAAGTCAGGCAAGTTGATTCCTCCAGTTCCATTTTTCTTTCTCAAGATTGCTTTGGCTATTTGAGGATTTTTGTATTTCCATACAAATCTTGAAATTATTTGTTCTAGTTCTGTGAAAAATGTGGCTGGTAGCTTGATAGGGATTGCATTGAATTTGTAAATTGCTTTGGGTAGTATACTCCTTTTCACTATATTGATTCTTCCAATCCATGAACATGGTATATTTCTCCATCTATTAGTGTCCTCTTTGATTTCTTTCATCAGTGTTTTATAGTTTTCTATATATAGGTCTTTAGTTTCTTTAGGTAGATATATTCCTAAGTGTTTTATTCTTTTCGTTGCAATGGTGAATGGAATTGTTTCCTTAATTTCTTTTTCTACTTTCTCATTATTTGTGTATAGGAATGCAAGGGATTTCTGTGTGTTGATTTTATATCCTGCAGCTTTACTATATTCATTGATTAGCTCTAGTAATTTTCTGGTGGAATCTTTAGGGTTTTCCTAAAAAGAATGAAACTAGATCACTTTCTAACACCACACACAAAAATAAACTCAAAATGGATTAAAGATCTAAATGTAAGATCAGAAACTATAAAACTCCTAGAGGAGAACATAGGGAAAACACTCTCAGACATAAATCACAGCAGGATCCTCTATGATCCACCTCCCAGAATTCTGGAAATAAAAGCAAAAATAAACAAATGGGATCTAATTAAAATTAAAAGCTTCTGCACAACAAAGGAAAATACAAGCAAGGTGAAAAGACAGCCTTCTGAATGGGAGAAAATAATAGCAAATGAAGCAACTGACAAACAACTAATCTCAAAAATATACAAGCAACTCCTGCAGCTCAATTCCAGAAAAATAAACGACCCAATCAAAAAAAATGGGCCAAAGAACTAAATAGACATTTCTCCAAAGAAGACATACAGATGGCTAACAAACACATGAAAAGATGCTCAACATCACTCATTATTAGAGAAATGCAAATCAAAACCACAATGAGGTACCACTTCACACCAGTCAGAATGGCTGCGATCCAAAAATCTGCAAGCAATAAATGCTGGAGAGGGTGTGGAGAAAAGGGAACCCTCCTACACTGTTGGTGGGAATGCAAACTAGTACAGCCACTATGGAGAACAGTGTGGAGATTCCTTAAAAAATTGCAAATAGAACTACCTTACGACCCAGCAATCCCACTGCTGGGCATACACACCGAGGAAACCAGAATTGAAAGAGACACATGTACCCCAATGTTCATGGCAGCACTGTTTATAACAGCTAGGACATGGAAAGAACCTAGATGCCCATCAGCAGATGAATGGATAAGAAAGCTGTGGTACATATACACAAAGGAGTATTACTCAGCCATAAAAAAGAATTCATTTGAATCAGTTCTAATGAGGTGGATGAAACTGGAGCCGATTATACAGAGTGAAGTAAGCCAGAAAGAAAAACACCAATACAGTATACTAACACATATATATGGAATTTAGGAAGATGGCAATGACTACCCTGTATGCAAGACAGGAAAAAGGACACAGATGTGTATAACGGACTTTTGGACTCAGAGGGAGAGGGAGAGGGTGGGATGATTTGGGAGAATGGCTTTCTAACATGTATACTATCATGTAAGAATTGAATCGCCAGTCTATGCCTGACGCAGGATACAGCATGCTTGGGGCTGGTGCATGGGGATGACCCAGAGAGATGTTATGGGGTGGGAGGTGGGAGGGGGTTCATGTTTGGGAACGCATAAGAATTAAAGATTTTAAAATTTAAAAAATAAAAAAATAAAAAAATAAAAAATAAAAAAGAGATACTGTACTGTGTTCCTTGTAGCTTTCTACTGTTTTGCTTTGTTTTTGCTACATAGTTTGCAAAACAAAGTACCTGGGGACCTAAGGTAAAGATCACATATGCAAATGGACAGAAGAAGCAGGGTCTCTGAAACACTGGAGAGCAATGTCTCCAGTACCTGGACATATACATGATAAAATATAAACTTCTATCTTGTTTGTGTCACTGCTACTTCAGGTTTTTTTGTCTGCAGCTGAACCTAATATTAATTGATACAATGAATACATGAGTCACTGGTACAAGTGACTATACAACCACCAATACCTAGAAACTAAACCTGGGGCTTTCTCTAAGTCTAGGAAGGAGCTTCTGTATTGTTAAGACTATAAGCAGAAGTCATAGATGAGTAGAAGCCTAGATCACTTAACTCCTACAACAAGTAAATGTTATATTCAATAGAAAAAAAGCAGCATCTTCTTAGACCCTCTGAATTATTTCTTATTATTATTGCTATTCTTTATTGGGAGAAGAAAGAGTATTTTCAAACTGTCCTAATATCAGCAGGGAAAACTTAAAGCTCATGTATTTGGGTGGGGGGTGACTAATATCTTATTCAAAAATCACCATTAATTAGCTATTTTCCATTCTGCTTTATAGATCAACCTGTTCCTAGAAACTGAAGAACCCAAGAAACTAAACTTGTAAATATGAAAATCTGAATTTAGAATATGGTGAATTCCCAGAATGTTCTGGATATTTTAAGAAGTAATGAGGAAAGTTATATGAGAGGAAAAGGGAGACAACGAAAGTTGCTATTTATCAAGCACATGCTCTGTCAAGCACCCAGTTAAACAACTTACATATTTCATTGGTTTTTGAGTTGTCTTTTATAAACTGTCTTCGTCCTTCATCTTAGCTAGAGGCATACATTTGGCTTTCTCTTGCCTCTGCTTAGTACTGACTTGGGTAATATCTGATTTCCCTTCTTAGGTCTACAACTAAACAGTGTATGGACATGCTTTGCTCTTCCTGTAGTTCTCATTTATATGACATTCATCCAGTGAGGATGCTTGTACTCAAGTGATGTCTTTTAATTCAAAGCCTAGTTTTCAAATATATTTCCTTATTAAAGAATCTAGAATTTATACCTGCCCCCAACCACACACACACTGACAGTGAGAGTAGAATAAGTTATGACCCAACATACCCTGATTTACTTATATTAAGGACACACTCCCACATGCCCTCCAGGGCATGTTAGGCATCTTCCTCCTTTTCTCATCATTTGTTGTTGTTGTTTCTCTCTCTGAAGGGAAAAAGATAAGCAAAACTGTTTTATATGTTTATCTTGCTCAGTTGCTTCAGCCATGTCCAACTTCTTTTGACCCTATGGACTGTAGCCCACCAAGCTCATTTGTCCATGGGATTCTCCAGGCAATAACACTGAAGTAGGTTGACATTTCCTTCTTCAGGGGATTTTCCTGACCCAGGGATCAAACCTATCCTTCCTGAAGTTCCTTCATTACAGGCAGATTTTTTACCACTGAGCCACTGGGAAAGCCTGTTTTATATCTATATTTTCTGATATTTTTTTAATGTATTTATTTGGCATCACCCTTATGGCAGAAAACAAAGAACTAAAGAGTTTCTTGATGAAACTGAAAGAGGAAAGTGAAAAAGTTGGCTTTAAACTCAGCATCATGGCATCTGGTCCCATTATTTGATGGCAAATAGATGGGGAAACAATGGAAACAATGGGGGCCTCCAAAGTCACTGTAGTGTCTACAGCCATGAAATTAAAAGATGCTTGCTCCTTGGAAGAAAAGTTATGACCAACCTAGACAGCATATTTAAAAAGCAGAGACATTATTTTGCCAACAAAGATCCATCTAGTTAAAGCTATGGTTTTTCCAGTAGTCATGTATGGATATGAGAGTTGAACTATAAAGAAAGCTGAGTGCCGAAGAAGTGATGCTTTTGAACTGTGGTGTTGGAAAAGACTCTTGAGAGTCCTTGGACTATAAGGAGATCCAACTAGTCAATCCTAAAAGAAATCAATCCTGAATATTCCTTTGAAGGACTGATGCTGAGTCTGAAACTCCAATACTTTGGCTACCTGATGTAAAGAAATGACTCACTGGAAAATATCCTGATGCTAGGAAAGATTGAAGGCAGGAGGAGAAGAGGATGACAGAGGATGAGATGTTCAGATGGCATCATGGACTCAATGGACTTGAGTTTGAGGAATTTCTGGGATTTGTTGATGGATAGGGAAGCCTGGAGTGCTGCAGTCCATGGGGTCACAAAGAGCCAGACATGACTGAATGACTGAACTGAACTGAACTTAGTCTTGGCTGTGGCAGGTGGGATTTTGATCTTTGCTACAGCAGGTGAAGTCTTAGTTGTGGCATGTGGGATCTAGTTTCCTGACCAGGGATAGAATCTAGGACCCCTGCATTGGAAGTGCAGAGTCCAAGCCTTTGTGCCCGGTCACATTCGTATCTTCAAATCAGATAACCAGAAATAATTTTCCAGTTAAGAACATCTAAATATCGGTGTATGAGAACATTGGGTGAGAGAAGAAAGCTTTTTGTTGTTGTTGTTTTGATGCTTGACTGACTTTTCAGAAACTTAAAGGAAACTTTCATAGTATGAGATAAAGGGATTTCAGAGAAGCCAGAGAGCACTAAGGCCAGCTTTTATCCCAGAGTCAGGTAGCCTTGGTGATAAGGGAAGTTAGATTATGGATCTCTCAGAAAAAGCCAGCCTCCTCAGTAGGTAAGTTATGAAAAACTCACCATGTAGAGGCAGGATGATAGAAGAGATCAATGCCTATTTCAACCTGAGCTAGAGGGGAGACATAATAGGAAAAGCTATCGGGGACAATCTCTAATCACACCTTCAGTTCATATGACCTATCTGTTTGAAAAATCTGCTGAAATGTATTTTAAGGATGTCTAAGGGCTTCCAAAATCACTGCAGATGGTGATTGCAGCCATGAAATTAAAAGACGCTTACTCCTTGGAAGGAAAGTTATGACCAACCTAGATAGTATATTCAAAAGCAGAGACATTACTTTGCCAACAAAGGTCCGTCTAGTCAAGGCTATGGTTTTTCCTGTGGTCATGTATGCATGTGAGAGTTGAACTGTGAAGAAAGCTGAGTACAGAAGTATTGATGCTTTTGAACTGTGGTGTTGGAGAAGACTCTTGAGAGTCCCTTGGACTGCAAGGAGACCCAACCAGTCCATTCTAAAGGAGATCAGCCCTGGGATTTCTTTGGAAGGAGTGATGCTAAAGCTGAAACTCCAGTACTTTGGCCACCTCATGGGAAGAGTTGACTCATTGGAAGAGATTCTGATGCTGGGAGGGATTGGGGGAAGGAAGAAAAGGGGGCGACAGAGGATGAGATGGCTGGATTGCATCACCGACTCGATGGACTTAAGTTTGAGTGAACTCCGGGAGTTGGTGATGGACAGGGAGGCCTGGCGTGCAGTGATTCATGGGGTCACAAAGAGTCGGACACGACTGAGCGACTGAACTGAACTGAACAGAAGGGCTTCCCTGGTGGCTCAGACAGTAAAGAATTGCCTGCAGTGCAGGAGACCTGGATTCAATCCCTGAATTGGGAAAATCCCTGGAAGAGGGGATGATTCCCCACTCCAGTCTTCTTTCTCAAAGAATTCTATGGACAGATGAGCCTGGAGGGCTACAATCCCTGGGGTCACAAAGAGGCAGACACAACTGAGGGACTAACAGACTTGTTCAAGATTTGTAGTGGGAAATGCTTGCAACAGAAGAAAAGAAAATGCCTTTTTGGAGCAATGTCTGTTATAATCATGCAATTAAAAAAAAAAAATCACCAAACATGGAACCTTTCCAACTTTAGAAATACTCATGAGCCAAGGATAGTGTCATCCCTTCATGGCCACAGGGACCCAGTTCCACGACACTCCCACAAATACTAAAATTCACTGGATGCTCAAGTCCCTTATGTAAAATGGCACAATATTTGCCTAGAATCTACATACAATCTCTCATCTACTTTAAATCATCTCTACATGTGTACTCAGTTGCTAAGTGACATCTGACTCTTTGTGACCGCATGGACCAGGCCCCTCTGGAGATCCATAGGATCCATAGGATTCTCCAGGCAAGAATACTGAAGTGGGTTGCCATTTCCTATTCCAGGAGATCTTCCTGGCCCAGGGATCAAAATTGTGTCTCCTGCACCTCCTGCTTTGGCAAGCAGGTTCTTTACAACTGTTCCACCTGGGAAGACCTCAACTATCTATAGATTTCTTATAATGCCTGGTACAATGCAAATGCTTATGCAAATAGTTGTGTATGTGGCAAATTCAAGTTTTGTGTTTCATAAATTTCTGAAGTATTTTTTTAATATTTTTGATCTGCCATTTGTTGAATCCACAGATGTGGAACCTGTATATAAAGAGGGCTGACTGTATTTTTGTCATTTGGAGTATTTATTATCAGAATATGTTAGACTGAGGAGTAAAATAAGTGATGCATTTAAGTTTCATCACTCTATAAATACATGTTTTCAGGGCAATTTTTCTGCAAACATAATATTCAGTCATTTTCATTCATTTCTCCTCATTTAATATTTAGCTCACTAACAAAAATATAAGTATAGAACTGTTTCTCCCACCAACATCTTCCATGAGCTGTACTAAATTCGGATGATATTCATCCCTTTATGATGCATGGATTTTTTACTAATATCTACCAAATGTTGTACATCTGCTAGCAGAAACAGATGGCCTTGAGAGGGGTGAAATGCATGATCTCTAGCACCTGTTATCGCATTATAACATGAAATAAATTGTGGAAACATGTTTGAAACTATAAAAGAATCAGTATAATTTTGTAGTAGGCTTCGGTGGCTCAGACGGTAAAGCATCTGTCTACAATGTGAGAGACCTGGGTTTGATCCCTGGGTTGGGAAGATTCCCTGGAGAAGGAAGTGGCAACCCACTCCAGTACTGTTGCCTTGAAAATCCCATGGATGGAGGAGCATGGTGCAGGCTACTATCCATGGGGTCGCAAAGAGTCAGGCACGACTGAGCAACTTCACTTTAGAGTGAGTTGCTCATAGACACCATTTTTAAGGAGAGATATATAATAAGTATATTTATCTATAATTTTTGTTAAATGAAACATAAAAGACAAAACATTTGCAAATGGTAATTTTGTATTAGAATTATAGAATAGTCAATCCTACTGATAATGAATTGTCTTATAATAAAATTCTATGACTTTATTTTCAAAAATATTATGTGTAGATTATATGAATGGCTTTTAAGAATGTACGTGATCAAGCACCTCTAAAAATAACCTAACTTTGGAAGTCTAAAAGAAAAATATACTATGAAACATTTTATTGTCAATCCCCAATTATCTCATAGAAAAAACTTCAGGAATATTATATATTTCTCCATCATTTACAGTGAACTGCATTTAATATTGCTATGTGCATGTCCATTTGAAAGTATGTAAGTACATTTTTTGAAAATTCTGTTAATACTTCATTGATTAAGATCAACTTTTATTAAAGGACAAACAAGTATATGTGATTGATGTGTCTTCCTCTGGTCTTGGATATTTACATTTCTCTATTCTTTCTAATTTGCTTAATTTTTGGTTGAAAACACTATTATTCTCCCACAGTTTTTATGCTTCCCACATTTAACAAATACAAAAATTATTTTGCCACTTTGGGAAACTGAAAGTTCCTACAAGACCTTTTAGAACTAACACCCAAAAAAGGTGTGCTTTTCGTTATAGGGGACTGGAATGCAAAAGTAGGAAGTCCAGAAACACCTGGAGTAACAGGCAAATTTGGCCTCGGAATGCGGAATGAAGCCGGGCAAAGACTAATAGAGTTTTGCCAAGAAAATGCACGAGTCATAGCAAACAACCTCTTCAAACAACAGAAGAGAAGACTCTACACATGGACATCACCAGATGGTCAACCCGGAAATCAGACTGATTATAGTCTTTCCAGCCAAAGATGGAGAAGCTCTATATATTCAACAAAAACAAGACCAGGAGCTGACTGTGGCTCAGATCATGAACCACTTACTACCAAATTCAGACTCAAACTGAAGAAAATAGGGAAAACCGCTTTTCAGGTATGACCTAAATCAAATCCCTTATGATTATACAGTGGAAGTGAGAAATAGATTTCAGGGCCTAGATCTGATAGATAGAGTGCCTGATGAACAATGGAATGAGGTTCGTGACATTGTACAGGAGACAGGGATCAAGACCATCGCCATGGAAAAGAAATGCAAAAAAAGCAAAATGGCTGTCTGGGGAGGCCTTACAAATAGCTGTGAAAAGAAGAGAGGCGAAAAGCAAAGATATAAGCATCTGAATGCAGAGTTCCAAAGAATAGCAAGAAGAGATAAGAAAGCCTTCTTGAGCGATCAATGCAAAGAAATAGAGGAAAAGAACAGAAAAGGAAAGACTAGAGATCTCTTCAAGAAAATTAGAGATACCAAGGGAACATTTCATGCAAAGATGGGCTCGATAAAGGACAGCAATGGGATGGACCTAACAGAAGCAGAAGATATTAAGAAGACGCGGCAAGAATACATGGAAGAACTGTACAAAAAAGATCTTCATGACCCAGATAATCATGATAATGTGATCACTAATCTAGAGCCAGACATCTTGGAATGTGAAGTCAAGTGGGCCTTGAAAAGCATCACTATGAACAAAGCTAGTGGAGGTGATGGAATTCCAGTTGAGCTTTTTCAAATCCTTAAAGATGATGCTGTGAAAGTGCTGCACTCAATATGTCAGCACATTTGGAAAACTCAGCAGTGGCCACAGGACTGGAAAAGGTCAGTTTTCATTCCAATTCCAAAGAAAGGCAATGCCAAAGAATGCTCAAACTACCGCACAATTGCACTCATCTCACATGCTAGTAAAGTAATGCTTAAAATTCTCCAAGCCAGGCTTCAGCAATACATGAACCGTGAACTCCCTAATGTTCAAGCTGGCTTTAGAAAAGGCAGAGGAACCAGAGATCAAATTGCCAACATCCGCTGGATCATGGAAAAATCAAGAGAGTTCCAGAAAAACATCTATTTCTGCTTTATGACTGTGCCAAAGCCTTTGACTATGCGAATCACAATAAACTGTGGAAAATTCTTCAAGAGATGGGAATACCAGCCCACCTAACCCGTCTCTTGAGAAATCTGTATGCAGGTCAGGAAGCAACAGTTAGAACTGGACATGGGACAACAGACTGGTTCCAAATAAGAAAAGGAGGACGTCAAGGCTGTATATTGTCACCCTGCTTATTTGACTTATATGCAGAGTACATCATGAGAAACTCTGGACTGGAAGAAACACAAGCTGGAATCAAGACTGCTGGGAGAAATATCAATAACCTCAGATATGCAGATGACAACCACCCTTATGGCAGAAAGTGAAGAGGAGCTAAAAAGCCTCTTGATGAAAGTGAAAGAGGAGAGTGAAAAATTTGGCTTAAAGCTCAACATTCAGAAAACGAAGATCATGGCATCCAGTCCCATCACTTCATGGGAAATAGATGGGGAAACTGTGGAAACAGTGTCAGACTTTATTTTTGGGGGCTCCAAAATCACTGCAGATGGTGACTGCAGCCATGAAATTAAAAGACACTTACTCCTTGGAAGAAAAGTAATTATATTCAAAAGCAGAGACATTACTTTGCCGACTAAAGTCCGTCCGTCTAGTCAAGGCTATGGTTTTCCCAGTGGTCATGTATGGATGTGAGAGTTGGACTGTGAAGAAGGCTGAGCACCGAGGAATTGATGCTTTTGAACTGTGGTGTTGGAGAAGACTCTTGAGAGTCCCTTCGACTGCAAGGAGATCCAACCAGTCCATTCTGAAGGAGATCAACCCTGGGATTTCTTTGAAAGGAATGATGCTAAAGCTGAAGCTCCAGTACTTTGGCCACCTCATGCAAAGAGTTGACTCACTGGAAAAGAGTCTGATGCTAGGAGGGATTGGGGGCAGGAGGAGAAGGGGACGGCCAAGGATGAGATGGCTGGACGGCATCATGGACTCGATGGACATGAGTCTGAGTGAACTCCAGGAGTTGGTGATGGACAGGGAGGCCTGGTGTGCTGCAATTCATGGGGTCGCAAAGAGTCAGACACGACTGAGTGACTGAACTGAACTTAACTGAACTTATGTATCTTTTGAGCAGAGACTCTTGGATTAGCCTCACTGATTTAGCCATTCAGTCAGGTTACTATCCTTTGAGTCAGTAGACTGAGTAGAGCAAAGTGCCATCCACAGTGTACTCTGTTGAGGAGCTGAGTAGAACAAAAATGCAAGGGAAGGGGGAATTATCATTTTTTCTCTCTGTTTCACCAATGAACTGCCCATTAGGCTTTCCCCTGCCCTCAAACTGGGACTTTTGCCATTAGTCTGCACTCTCAGAGGATTTGGGGATTGAACTAGAGCTTTATTAACTGCCAAAAGACTTACAGCCTTTTGTCAAATAATAATTTTCTCTTTGTTCTTAATACAGTACAAATTTCCTTCTAGGACTTATTATGATCGTTAATGGAGAAGGGAATGGCAACCCACTCCAGTACTCTTGCCTGGAGAATCCTATGGACAGAGAAGCCTAGTGGGCTGCAGTCCATGGGGTTGCAAAGAGTTAGACATGACTAAGTGACTGAGCACATGATCATTATAATTAGTTATGCTTGATTTTTCCCCTGATTTGTGTTCTACGACATACATATCAGAATACACATATACTGACCAGCTGTATATATTAAATATATAATTATGTGATGTTCACTGATTTGCTGAATCTATGGATGAATTAAATGGTTAGATTGCTGTTGTTCAGCTGCTAACTGAACATGTCTGACTCTTTGTGATCCCATGGACTGCAGCACACCAGGTTTCCCTGTCCTTCACTATCTCCTGAAGTTTGCTCAAACTCATGTCCATTGAGCTGGTGATGCCATCCAATCATTTCATCCTCTATTGCCCCTTCTCCACCCACCCTCAATCTTTCCCAGCATCAGGCTTTTTTCCAATGAGTTGGCTCTTCTCATCAGGTGGCCAAAGTATTGGAGCTTCAGCTTCAAGAGCAGTCCTTCCAATGAATATTACCGTTGGTTTCCTTTAGGATTGACTGGTTTATCTCCTTGCTGTCCAAGGGACTTTTAAGAGTGTTCTCAGTGCCACAGTTCAGAAGCATCAGTTCTTTGGTGCTCAACCAAAGAAAGTTGGTGTTCCAGCTCTCACATCCGTATGTGATTACTGAAAAACCATAGCTTTGACTATACGGATCTTTGTTGGCAGTGATCCCTGCCTTTTAACATGCTGTCTAAGTTTGTCATAACTTTTATGTTTGTGAGTGTTTGAGGGTCTCCTGCAGATGTGTGGGATGGCATGGCCTGCTTCAAGGACAGAGGCGGTGGAAGCAACAGTCCTGGAAAGGGCTGGTTGGCATAAGTCCTTGTAGAGGTCTGCAGTAGCCTTACCATAGAGCCTTTAGACTCGAGGACTGGGTTGCCTCAGGCCAAACAACTAACAGAGAGGGAGCACTGCACCACCCATCAGCAGAAAATTGTATTAAAGGTATACTGAGCATGGTCCTGCCCACGAGAGCAAAACCCAGTTTTCCCCAACACCAGTCCCTCACACCAGGAAGCTTGCCTCTTATCCTTATCCATCAGAGGGCAGACAGAAGAAGCAAGAACTATATCCCACAGACTCCAAAGAAAGCTAACCAGTATAATCACATGATCACAGCCTTGTATAACTCAATGAAGCTATGAGCTATGCTGTGCAGGGCCACCTGAGACAGATGGGACATGGTGGGGAGTTCTGACAAAATGTGGTCCACTGTAAAAGAGAATGGCAAACCACTTCAGTATTCTTGCCTCAGGAACCCCATGAACATCATGAATAATGTTTAGACAGAGAATAAATAAATGAAGTAAAATTTTTCCTGGGGTCTCCTTCCTATCAGCTGTTACTGCTTATAACTCTTTGAAGACATGAACAGTTTATTATCTGCAAAACATGACAAGCACATATATGGCAGAAAAAGGTCTCATTGCTCCAGCACTGTTAAATGCCTTTTTTCCTCCAAGTCTTACTCCTATAATGTTTGTTTAGGAGAAGACATGGCACAATCATCAAGGAATCAAATTTTACACACAGATGAGAAGACAATGTTTATGAATTTAAAAAAGCTCACTATGCTATGTGGATTATAGAAGATAAATTTGATAATTATGTGATAAAATTCCTTAGCAAATCAAATGTGATTCTTAATTAAATTCATATATAAACTTTGTGTTTAAAAAATATTTTCATACTGATATAGGTCTTGTATTTATATATTCTGCAATGCAAGAAACTCAATATGTAAAATATTGTGTAATTGGTTAATTGAGCTCTCATTTCAGAATTAATCAAACTAAAATACATTTTTGGGATTTGAGAATGTTATTATTGTTTGATTATTAATGAGAATTTGGTTGGAAATGAGTGAGCAGTGAGAATATCTTCTAAATCACTTATGCAACCATCTTCATTATAAACTCAGTATGCAATTGAATAGATTCTTTTCATAACTTCTAAAATGTTTTGTAAATTAATTTCATTTTTGTTAATACAGAAGCAATTTTCTTTAAAATGAGTTATATTCACTTACTTAGTCACTTCAGTTGTTTCCAACTCTTTGCAATCCAATGGATTGTAGTCTACCAGGCTCCTCTGTCCATGGGATTCTTCAGGCAAGAATACTGGAGTGGGTTGCAATTTCCTTCTTTATATTCACTTAGATCAGTTAAAAATACTGAGGTTTATTTTCTTTATTAATTTGAAAAGAGGAGGTGAGGCCTCATAGATATAAAGTAAAATTGCAATTTGAAAAATATAATAACTATGATATAATAATTTACAACTTTTGTTCATGCTTCTGGATACTATGTAAAGCAGAAATGCCTTTGACCTTATGTTTTTACACATGAATGCACTTTTAATTAAGACAGTATCATCCTTTTAAAACAAATTCTTTCCAGAACCATTCACTTGAATAAAATAATTATTTTTAAAAATTTTAATAGCACTATCTGAAGGTCAGCAGTTCCTCATAGATATGAATGCTAAGGCAAACTTCCTGTTTATATTTTCCCTCTGGTAATGGAACCAAGGCAAATAAGACTCGAATTTGTAAATGTCCAGTTTACATTTTGAAACTAGTCAGCAATACTCATTCCATTATATAAAGGGCATTATTACTAAATTTTAGAATTTCTTTTTTCAAATTCTGCTGAAATATATTGAGTAAAATAAAATGAAAAGCAAATGATTAGGCTATGTCATACAACAATAAAATAAATATCAGATATTTTCTTTGTCTCTCTATACTAGTCAATCAATAAAAGAAAACTACACTTATATTCTTTATGGAAGGATTTCTAACTACAGTTTTATGTCCTTTTCATTGTAGTACCACTGTATTACCTATTTAGAGAAGCAGTATTAACAAATGAAGCATTTTCTTACTTTTAAAATATATTCATGAGAAAAATAGCATTTTAGGTATTAGTTTAAAATTGACTAATTTATGATTATTGAAAAGAAACAACTGAAATAGAAAAATTTTACAATAATCAGTGGAAGGATTAAAAGAAAGATAATAAACATATTTTTGGCCTATTTCATTTCATTTTTTTTCTCTAACTTTGTTCTAAATACATTTGTTTCTCAAAATGCTACTAGAGAAAAATAATTACATCAAAATATCTATTAAAGTGTAAATTATATCACTTTTAGAGATAGACAATTAAGACCAATGACACAGTAATTGTGAATTGAAGGTGTATTAAATATGTTTCATCAGGATACATACACAGCACCAGTTTGACTCTTTCTATGAACAACTGATGTTAATTCAATAAAGTACAGTGAGAACAACTGGGTTTTTGTTGTTTTTGTTTTGTTTGTTTTTACTGAAACTTTTATAACTAATTCTACAAGGTTTTTGAAAATTAAGCATTTCACATCTAGGTTTGATGTTAAACAAAATATCAATATTTGAATTTAACATATTATATATATATTCAACTTTTAAAGAATATGTTTCCACAAGTGGTTAGGACATTACTTAAGTAGTAGTCTTTTATCAGTCAATATATTTCTTCAAAAAATTTTTTACCTTGAAAGAGGCCTTAATGATTATAACATTTCTTCACCACTTGCTATTAATTACATTTTAGAATACTCAAAGTAGAATTACTATGTGAAAATATATGAAATTTTGACAATAAACATACTAATTCTCCAAGTGCTTTTCAAAATAATGTTTGTTTATTCTGTCACAGTAAGGAATAACAATGCATGCCTGTTATATTCTTAGTTATATATAAAGATTTTCATTTTGTTTTAATCATGCTTTTTTTAATTTTTATTTTTACTTTATTTTACTTTACAATACTGCATTGGTTTTGCCATACATTGATATGATTCCACCACAGGTGTACGTGAGTTCCCAAACATGAACCCCCCTCCCACCTCCCACCCCATATCATCTCTCCGGATCATCCCCGTGTACCAGCTCCAAGCATCCTGTATCCTGCATCAAACATAGACTGGCGATTCTTTTCTTACATGATAGTATACATGTTTCAATGCCATTCTCCCAAATCATCCCACCCTCTGCCTCTCCCTCAGAGTCCAAAAGTCCGCTCTACACATCTGTGTCTCTTTTGCTGTCTCACATACAGGGTCATCATTACCATCTTTCTATATTCCATATATATGTGTTAGTATACTGAATTGGTGTTTTTCTTTCTGGCTTGCTTCACTCTGTATAATCGGCTCCAGTTTCATCCATCTCATTAGAACTGATTCAAATGTATTCTTTTTAATGGCTGAGTAATACTCCATTGTGTATATGTACCACAGCTTTCTTATCCATTCATCTGCTGATGGACATCTATGTTGTTTCCATGTCCTGGTGATTATAAACAGTGCTGCGATGAACATTGGGGTACATGTCTCTTTCTATTCTGGTTTCCTCGGTGTGTATGTCTGGGTCATAATGCAGTTCTACTTGCAATTTTTTAGGGAATCTCCACACTGTTCTCCATAGTGGTTGTACTAGTTTGCATTCCCACCAACAGTGTAAGAGGGTTCCCTTTTCTCCGCACCCTCTCCAGCATTTATTTCTTGTAGACTTTTGGATCACAGCCGTTCTGACTGGTGTGATGTGGTACCTCATTGTGGTCTTGATTTGCATTTATCTAATAATGAGTGATGTTGAGCATCTTTTCATGTGTTTGTTAGCCATCTGTATGCCTTCTTTGGAGAAATGTTTATTTAGTTCTTTGGCCCATTTTTTGATTGAGTCATTTATTTTTCTGGAATTGAGCTGCATAAGTTGCTTGTATATTTTTGAGATTAGTTGTTTGTCAGTTGCTTCATTTCCTATTATTTTCTCCCATTCAGAAGGCTGTCTTTTCACCTTGCTTATATTTTCCTTTGTTGTGCAGAAGCTTTTAGGTTTAATTAGATCCCATTTGTTTATTTTGGTTTTTATTTCCAGTATTCTGGGAAGTGGATCATAGAGGATCCTGCTGTGATGTATGTCGGAGAGTGTTTTGCCTGTGTTCTCCTCTAGGAGTTTTATAGTTTCTGGTCTTACGTTTAGATCTTTAATCCATTTTGAGTTTATTTTTGTGTGCTGTGTTAGAAAGTGATCTAGTTTCATTCTTTTACAAGCGGTTGACCAGTTTTCCCAGCACCACTTGTTAAAGAGATTGTCTTTACTCCATTGTATATTCTTGCCTCCTTTGTCAAAGATAAGGTGTCCATATGTGTGTGGATTTATCTCTGGGCTTTCTATTTTGTTCCATTGATCTAAATATAATATATACACATATATATACAAATATACATATATATATATACAATCAACTTGACATTGTTTCTGGCTTAAATAGTTTTTCCAAGTTGATTAATTAGTGTTAAAGAATATTTCTATTTTAAGATGGTCCTGAGGGTTTTTGACAAATTATTTTGGGTTCCTGATTTTTAAGTTAACTGTTTACATTTGTCTACTTTTTAAAGAACATATTTGTTTTCTAGTTAGGTTTTCAAGATGTTGTATGCTAATGCTAATTCTATATCATGTGTGTTTAAAATATATTTTCAAGTCTGCCTCATTTTCTTTTGGCTTATCTTCCCTTTTTCTGAGTAAAACATGCAATTATAAAGTAATGAATATTTTAATTCATTATATGTTGCTCTTTCTACATCTTATTTTGTATATTCCATATTTTCTTCATGAAAGTTTAAACATTATAAATTTTTCCTGTTTTACTAGCTGATAGTAAGTTATTTTCTTTTTGCAAAGTAGGAATCCTTACTTATGCTTTTTGTAATGGATATTTGTTGAGAGAGGCATTCAAGTAAGCACAGTGCCTGGACCCCTGCCTGGTCACATAATAATGTGGTTCGAGACAGGAACATTTCCTTACAAAGAAATAAAGAAACCTCATAGCCTGTGCTGGGCATGTCTTTGGGAATATACTTCTCTCTTATGGATTTGAAGTGTGCTTTTTTGTTCTCTTTATATGTGTGTATCATACGGCACTCAGTCAGCCCCACAGCTATAACTGTTTCCAAAGCAGAGGGGTGCATGCAAACCCGTTTGCTAGGCGGTGGGAAGAGACCCTCTGCTCAAGGGAGATAAACACTCAGCTGTTGCTGATCTCCTAGCTCTATGTGAGTAAAGATGGGAAAAGGAAGGGAATACCAGACCACCTGATCTGCTTCTTGAGAAACCTGTGTGCAGGTCAGGAAGCAACAGTTAGAACTGGACATGGAACAACAGACTGGTTCCAAATAGGAAAACGAGTACATCAAGGGTGCATGTTGTCACCATGCTTATTTAACTTTTTTGCAGAGTACATCATGAGAAATTCTGGACTGGAGGAAGCACAAACTGGAATCAAGATTGCTGGGACAAATATCAATAACCTCAGATATACAGATGACACCATCCTTATGGCAGAAAGTGAAGAAGAGCTAAAGAGCTGCTTAATGAAAGTGAAAGAAGAAAGTGAAAAAGTTGGCTTAAAGCTCAACATTCAGAAAACTAAGATCATGGCATCCGGTCCCATCACTTCATGGCATATAGATGGGAAACAGTGGAAATAGTTATAGACTTTATTTTGAGGGACTCCAAAATCACCGCAGATGGTGACTGCAGCCATAAAATTAAAAGACGCTTACTCCTTGGAAGGAAAGTTATGACCAACCTAGATAGCATATTCAAAAGCAGAAACATTACTTTGTTAACAAAGATCCATCTAGTTGAGGCTATGGTTTTTCCAGTAGTCATGTGTGGATGTGAGAGTTGGACTGTGAAGAAAGCTGAGCACCGAAGAATTGATGCTTTTGAACTGTGGTGTTGGAGAAGACCCTTGAGAGTCCCTTGGACTGCAAGGAGATCCAACGAGTCCATCCTAAAGGAAATCAGTCCTGGGTGTTCATTGGAAGGACTGATGTTGAAGTTGAAACTCCAATATTTTGGCCACCTGATGAGAAGAGCTGACTCATTTGAAAGACCCTGATGGTGGTAAAGATTGAAGGCAGGAGGAGAAGGGGATGACAGAGGATGAGATGGCTGGATGGTATCACCGACTCGATGGACACGAGTTTGAGTGAACCCCAGGAGTTGGTGATGGGCAGGGAGGCCTGGCGTGCTGCGGTTCATGGAATCGCAAAGAGTCGGACACGCCTGAGTGAATGAACTGAGCTGAACGGATGTGAGTAAAGCATTGTTCCAACCAGTGTCTGTGTGTTACATCTTTCCTGGAGGCCTGATTCCTACACACCATGGAGTGGTTGACATCTGAAACGACTCTGCCTGGTGTAGGCAGTATTATGCTATTTGCTGTGTTCCATGTTACGGGACTCCTCCCATGGAGGTAATAAGTGCTGCTTAATGGATAATTTTTATTGATTCAAATTCTGTTCAGTAAGTTAGATATCTCTTCATTTATTTGTACTATTTCCCACAATGTCTACTAAGTTTCTTTAGACTGTTTATCTTGTATCTAGTCTTTCTATTTTGTTCCATTGCTGCTAATTGTTAATTTTTACAGCCTCAATAATGTCTTAATTTCTATCATTTTTAATAGTATTGCTACTTTAAAGGAAATATTTTATCATTTTAGGCACCAAATCTAGACTACAGTAGGTATAAAGACATGGGAAAGGGAAGGACATTGATTGACTTTTTACTATCAAAAAAATGAATAGTTAATTTACTATTTTTGTCTTTTGCTGAGGCTCTGGCTATCATAAATAAAAGTTATATATAAATATTATAAATGCAATTATATAAATACATCTCCAAATTTGAGTTTAGTCACCAAGTCGTGTCTGACTCTTGTGACTCCATGGACTGGAGCCTGCCAGGCTCCTCTGTCCATGTAATTCTCCAGGCAAGAATATGAAAGTGGGTTGCCATTTCCTACTTCAGGGGATCTTCCCAAATCAGGGATCAAACCCAGGTCTCCTGCACTGCAGGCAGTTTCTTTACCAACTGAACTATCATGGAAGCCTGTATTCATATTAACTACAGAAGTCTACCTCCCATCCTCTTTTTCACTCCTGAAAGACAAATTTTAAAAATCTACTTTATCCTCTGATGTGAGACAGCTGTGTGACATGTTGCAAAGGCTTGGTGCACAATCTTCTTAGAGGTTTTGTTCCATGCTCTTCCATATCGACTCTCCAATTCATCATGCTCCCTCTGGCTATCTGAAGCTTGATGTGGACAAGCAGAGAAAGAGAAGATGTCTGGCATGGAAAAATTCCTAGTTGCCTAATGTAGATGAAACTTAGTACTGGCTTCCCCTGGACTAACACGTGGTCAGATGCTACACTGTTCTCTTATTGAGGTGCAGTTTGTTTTTCAAACTCATAATAGAGGGACATTTGATTCTCCCTCAGGGGTGTGAAAGCACAGTGTGTTTCTGTTATAACACTCTAGAACAGCCTTCTTGGTGGCTAAAGCCAGGTTTGGGGTCAGTCTTTCTGCCTGAAAACCATCCTGCAGGTTGTCTGTATTTATTTTAAATAACCACTTACTTGGCTTGTGATGATGACTAAGAGTCCCAATATTCCAAGTTAAATGGATAATGGAAAATGGGAGAAGGATTAAACAGCACTCCACAAATCCCTTCAAAGAAATATTCTCTATCAAATATCTCCCCCAATCATGTCTTCCTCCTCATGCTCAGAGTAGCAACCTTTTTCTGTAACGTTTTCTAACCATTGACCAGTAACATTTTCTGTCTCACAGAAATGATCATTGTGCTGTCCAAGCACAATGCTTAGCTCCACACATAGCTCCATAGCACTTGAAATCGAAATGCGCATGTTACTGCACACAGAATTGTAAATTGTCTTTAATTCAAAATAATTAAAATTAAATTTGTCATATTTATGGTAGCTTCCATAATAGGAAAGTCATGGAGTTCTGTTTTGGTATAGAGGACTCAAACTCCATTTATGTGATGAGACAAAATTCTCTGATACCTTGTCTTTCTTTAGAAAGTGAGACTACCTTAAAAATATTGTCTTCAACTTTGGGGCTCCAGAGGAAAATTCAAGTGGTAAAAGTTCCTACTAATATTTTTCCCAATAATATTAAAGAACTTACTGGATCTATTGAGATAATCATATAAATTCTTCTTTGCTTTATGTTAATGTGTTGGTAAATTTAGATAAATTTCCAAAGTAAAGCAGCCTTGGATTCTAGGTAGGGATTATTATTTTTGTTCTCTCACACAGTCATGTCTGACTCTTTGGGACCCCATGGACTGCAACATGCCAGGCTTCTCTGTCCTTCACTGTCTCCCAGAACTTGCTCAAACTCATGTCCATTGAGCCAGTGATGCCATCTAACCATCTCATCCTCTGTTGCCCTTTCTCCTGCTGCCCTCAATCTTTCCCAGCATCAGGGTCATTTCCAATGAGTCAGCTCTTCACATCAGGTGGCCAAAGTATTGGAGTTTCAGCTTCAGCATAACCTTCCAATGACTATCAGGGTTGATTTCATTTAGGATTGACTGGTTTGATGTCCTTGCTGCCCAAGGGACTCTCAAGAGTCTTTCCAACACTACAATTCCAAAGCACCAGTTCTTTAGTGCTCAGCCTTCATTACGGTCCAATTCTCACATGTGTACATCACTACTGGGAAAACCATAACTTTGACAGTAAGGATCTTGTTGACAAAGTGATGTTTTTGCTTTTTAATACATTGTCTAGGTTTATCATAGCTTTTATTCTAAGGAGCAAGTGTCTTTTAATTTCGTGGCTTCAGTCACCATCCATAATGACTTTGGAGGCCAAGAAAATAAAATCTGCCACTGTTTCCATTTTCCATTTATTTGCCATGAAGTGTTGGGACCAGAAAGCCCAATACTTAAATGTTGAGTTTTAAGTCAGCATGTTTACTCTCCTTTTTGACTTTCATCAAGAATCTCTTTAGTACCTCTTCATTTTCTGCCATTCAGTTCAGTTCAGTTCAGTTCAGTCGCTCAGTCGTGTCCGACTCTTTGCGATCCCATGAATCACAGCACACCAGGCCTCCCTGTCCATCATCAACTCCCGGAGTTCACTCAGACTCACATCCACTGAGTCAGTGATGCCATCCAGCCATCTCATCTTTGGTCGTCCCCTTCCCTCCTGCCCCCAATCCCTCCCAGCATCAGAGTCTTTTCCAATGAGTCAACTCTTCGCATGAGGTGGGCAAAGTACTGGAGTTAGAGCTTCAGCATCATTCCTTCCAAAGAAATCCCAGGGCTGATCTTCAGAATGGACTGGTTGGATCTCCTTGCAGTTCAAGGGATGCTCAAGAGTCTTCTTAGTCGGCAAAGTAATGTCTCTGCTTTTGAGTATACTGTCTAGGTTGGTCATAACTTTTCTTCCAAGGAGTAAGCGTCTTTTAATTTCATGGCTGCAGTCACCATCTGCAGTGAATCTGAAGCCCCCCAAAAATGAAGTGTGACACTGTTTCCACTGTTTCCCCATCTATTTCCCGTGAAGTGATGGGACCAGATGCCATGATCTTCGTTTTCTGAATGTGAACTTTAGGCCAACATTTTCACTCTCCACTTCCACTTTCATCAGGAGGCTTTTTAACTCCTCTTCACTTTCTGCCATAAGGGTGGTGTCATCTGCATATCTGAGGTTATTGATATTTCTCTCAGCAGTCTTGATCCAGCTTGTGTTTCTTCCAGTCCAGAGTTTCTCATGATGTATTCTGCATAGAAGTTAAATAAGCAGGGTGACAATATACAACCTTGATGTACTCTTTTTCCTATTTGGAACCAGTCTGTTGTTCCATGTCCAGTTCTAACTGTTGCTTCCTGACCTGCATACAGATTTCTCAAGAGGCAGGTTAGGTGGTCTGGTATTCCCATCTCTTTCAGAATTTTCCACAGTTTCTTGTGATCCACACAGTCAAAGGCTTTGGCATAGTCAATAAAGCAGAAATAGATGTTTTTCTGGAACTCTCTTGCTTTTTCCATGATCCAGTGGATGTTGGCAATTTGATCTCCTGTTCCTCTGCCCTGTCTAAAACAAGCTTGAACATTAGGGAGTTCATGGTTCACATATTGCTGAAGCCTGGCTTGGAGAATTTTGAGCATTCCTTTACTAGCATGTGAGATGAGTGCAACTGTGCAATAGTTTGAGCATTCTTTGGCATTGTCTTTCTTTGGAAGTGGAATGAAAACTGACCTTTTCCAGTCCTGTGGCCACTGCTGTGTTTTCCAAATTTGCTGGCATATTGAGTGCAGCACTTTCACAGCATCATCTTTCAGGATTTGAAAGAACTCAACTGGAATTCCATCACCTCCACTAGCTTTGTTCATAGTGATGCTTTCCAAGGCCCACTTGACTTCACATTCCAAGATGTCTGGCTCTAGATTAGTGATCACACCATCATGATTATCTTTGTCGTGAAGATCTATTTTGCACAGTTCTTCTGTGTATTCTTGCCACCTCTTCTTAATATCCTCTGCTTCTGTTAGGTCCATACAATTTCTGTCCTTTATCGAGCACATCTTTGCATGAAATGTTCCCTTGGTATCTCTAATTCTCTTGAAGAGATCTCTAGTCTTTCCCATTCTGTTTTTTTCCTCTATTTCTTTGCATTGATCGCTCAAGAAGGCTTTCTTATCTCTTCTTGCTATTCTTTGGAACTCTGCATTCAGATGCTTATATCTTTCCTTTTCTCCTTTGCTTTTCACCTCTCTTCTTTTCACAGTTATTTGTAAGTCCTCCCCAGAGAGCCATTTTGCTTTTTTGCATTTCTTTTCCATGGGGATGGTCTTGATCCCTGTCTCCTGTACAATGTCATGAACCTCATTCCATAGTTCATTAAGCACTCTATCTATCAGATCTTGGCATTAGGGTAGTGTCATCTACATATCTGAGGTTGTTGCTATTTCTCCTGGCAATCTTGATTCCAGAGTATGTTTCATCCAGCCTGGCATTTCTCATGATATACTCTTCATGAAAGATAATAAGCAGAGTAACAATATACAGCCTTGTCATACTCCTTTTCTAATTTGAAATCAGTCCTTTGTTCCATGTCCAGTTCTATCCGTTGCTTCTTGTCCTGCATATAGGTTTCTCAGGAGGCAGGTAAGATGGTCTGGAATTCCCATCTCTTTAAGAATTTGCCACAGTTTGTTCTGATCCACATAGTCCAAGGTTTTAGCATAATCAATGAAGGAAAAGTAGATGTCTTTTTTTCTGTAATTCCCTTGCTTTTTCAATGATACAGTGGATGTTGGCAATTTGATTTCTGGTTCCTCTGCCTTTTCTAAATCCACCTTGTACATCTGGAATACTTGGTTCATGTACTGTTGAAGCTTAGCTTGTAGGATTTTGAACATAACCTTGCTAGCATGTGAAATGAGTGCAATTGTGTTGTAGTTAGAACATTCTTTGGCATTACCCTTCTTTGGGATTGGAATGAAAACTTACCTTTTTCAGACTTGTGGCCATTGCTGAATTTCCCAAATTTGCTGGCATATTGGGTGCAGCACTTTAAAAGCATCATCTTTTAGGATTTGAAGTAGCTCAGGTGGAATTCCATCACCTCCAGTAACTTTGTTTGTAGTAATGCTTCCTAAAGCCCAGGATGTCTGGCTCTAGTTGAATAACCACATCATTGTGGCTATCCCAGTCATTAAGATCTTTTTGTATAGTTCTGTGTATTCTTGCCACCTCTTCTTAATCTCTTCCACTCCTGTTAGGTCCATGCCACTTCTGTCCTTTATTGAGCCCATCTTTACAGGTAATGTTCCCTTGACATCTCCAATTTTCTTGAAGAGATCTCTATTCTTTCTCATCCTATTGCTTTCCTCAATTTCTTTGCATTGTTCACTTATGAAGGCTTTCTTATCTCTCCTTGCTATTCTCTGTACCTCTGCTCAGTTTTATATTTTTCCCTTCCTTCTTTGCCAGGGATAGTCCAGGGATAAGCACTATGTATTAATGATCTAAATGTGGTTATTTGAAGATTTTTGCATATATGCTGACAAGTAAAAATAATTTATTTTATTTTATTGTACTCCCTTTGACCACTTTAGAAATAAGTGTATACTAGCCTCATTAAATTTGTTGGAAAAATATACATTATCTGTTTCTTTAAGATTTGATAAAAAGCATGTGGTCCTGATTTCTATTTGTTAGGAAAAGGTTTAAAGGGTTGCTTTACTACTCTACTTAGTAATTTCATTTTTATACATGTGTGACAATTCCATTAAATTCTATTTTGTAAGAAAACTATTCATTGGCATTAAATTATCTATATTTTTCTCTTGATTCTTCAACTTATATGTTTCACTTGTGCCTCTACTTACAGTCACATCGATGTTTATAATGATAAGCGTTTGCAATTACAGTGACTACTTACAGAACCTTTGTGATCTAAAATTTAATTGATACAAAATGTTATCCTTATTTCTTATACACAATCTTCTTTTGTTTAACAGTGATTGAACAACCTTTATATTAAAACTCGGACTGAACAATAAACAGGTAACAATAGGAGGTTTTTGAGTGACAGTCTAGCATTTGTTTTAAAACTCTAAACTGTAAGCTCTGTTTAGAAAATGGACACTAACCCAAATATGGAATTTATGAAGTTTAAGTACTGCTTAGAGGCAATCACATCTCTCTTAATCTTGAATTTACTATTTCAACCTTTAAGTATAGATCATATCAGTACTCTCTGCTGCTACTTCTGCTGCTGCTAAGTCGCTTCAGTTGTGTCTGACTCTGTGCGATCCCATAGACGGCAGCCCATCAGGCTGCCCCATCCCTGGGATTCTCTAGGCAAGAACACTGGAGTGGGTTGCCATTTCCTTCTCCAGTGCATGAAAGTGAAAAGTGAAAGTGAAGTCGCTCAGTCGTGTCTGACTCTTAGTGACCTCATAGACTACAGCCCACCAGGCTCCTCGGTCCATGGGATTTTCCAGGCAAGAGTACTGGAGTGGGGTGCCATTGCCTTCTCTGAAGTACTCTCTAGGACTTTTGTATTTGTCATTCCTTTAGGATTTAAACTCCCTAATGTATTGTGCTCAAAATTGCATGTCCTTATGGTTGACTAGGTTGTGGTTGCCTAAAATTATTGCTTCTGTCATTTTTTCCTTTGCCTATAACATATTTAACAAAGCTAGAATTTGTTAGAGAAATTAGCATTACATGTGATAGATTTTGTACTCAGCCCTGAAAAGAAATAAAACATAAACTCTTCCCTCATTAATAATCCAACCATTATTTTAATAGTATTACTTATGAGATGAAATTGTCTAACCATTATTCTCGCACCATCTAAATTTTTTTTTTTCATTTTGAAATTTGGAGGTATTGTGCTTAGTATAATTTCCTCACTTGTTATGCTCCAAGTATATATTGATATTTTCATGTTTAGGTAAGCACATGTAATGAAAAGACCCTGATGCTGGAAAAGATTGAAGGCAGGAGGAGAGGGGACAACAGAGGATGAGCTGGTTCGATGGCATCACCGACTCAATGGACATGAGTTTAGGTAAACTCCAGGAGTTGATGATGGACAGGGAGGCCTGGTGTGCTGCAGTCCATGGGGTCACAAAGAGTCAGACATGACTGAGCGACTGAACTGAACTGATGTACACATACATAGATCCATCATTGCAAGTTTTTGCAATTTAGTAATCCTTGTCAGTTTTTAATAAAATTAAAATTTGGCTATTTGCAATCAGAAAGTAAATATTTGATATATCAACATCCCTTCTAAACTTGTCTATGCCATGAATGCAAGGTAGCTGATATATTAAAACCACTGCACATTAGCAAAAAAAATATTTAAGAGGTTTAAAATACTATAAATAATGATGCATATTAGATTTTAAGACTGTAAGATCCTTATGTCTGTGTGGAATCTGTATCAGATAATGCCCTTCCATCCAGAAACAGCACAAAGCATGTGTATAGAAGGAAATAAAAGATCACATTTCTAGGGTCTTCTTTGTGGTTTCAGTAATCCCCGATACCTGTATAGATCCTATGTAGGATTCTGTAAGACACCACTGTATTCTTATTATTATTGCCTTTCTACTGGAGCTAATTAGACTTAGTTTCTCTCCTTGGCACCCCAAAGCTTCCCAACTAAAATAATTTACCATCAAAATAAAAGTATAATTAAGACTAATAGTTTCATTAGTTTAAAATATTGGTTATAGGAATTAAATGATAGAACTTCCCTGGTGGCTCAGATGGTAAAGCATCTTCCTACAATGCAGGAGGCCCAGGTTCGATCCCTGGGTCAGGAAGATCCTCTGGAGAAGGAAATGGCAACCCACTCCAGTACTCTTGCCTGGAAAATCCCATGGATGGAGGAGCGTGGTAGGCTACAGTCCATGGGGTCGCCAAGAGTCAGACATGACCAAACGACTTCATTTTCACTAGTTCATTTTTAGTTCCCCATCTTTGTAAGAAAATGCATGGGACTATAACTAATGAGGAAAGATGTGAAACTATGAAATATATATATATATAGTAATTGCAGAAATATTGAAGCAATGCATATATGAGGCCAGTATGAAGCAACATCTAAAGGACACTATTTCAAAAATAGAAGTTCTTTTCTCTTATGAATTTGATGAAGAACAGGAATTTCCAGAAGGCAGTTTTTCATGATTCAGATTGCATAAGATCTAGTAACAAAAAATGTCATGTCTCCGAGTAAGATTTTGTGGTTTCTCAGCAAAAGGCCTTTAAAGAACAAGAAACATACATATTGCTCCACTGGGGACCCACAGAGTCTTTCATTGCAGACTCATTGGCCTAAAAAAAGTGCTGTCCTCAGGAATCTATAACTCCTCCACAATACGGGTGGGAAATGAAGAGACAGGGCTGTGAATGATGAAATGCCTGAGAAGCCAAGACTCTGAACACCCACAGGCAGAGAAATGCATGATTAACCATGGTTCAGATAATAAGAGCTAATATTTATTGATTGCTTGCTTTGTACTTACAAAGTCTTTCGTTATAGTCATCTCTTCATTCACATATCAGCTATTTGAGACTAGAAAGTGTTATCACCTCTGAGAAACAAGATTGTAATAAGTGATGGGCTCAAGATCACCTAGTCTGACAATGGAAGACTTCGGATTTTCATCTAGGAGGTCTGGCTCCAGGCGGCGGCCGCCAAATGTGATTCTGCTCTTTGACAGCTATGCCAAGAATAGGCAAGTGAATAATACAAGTGAGGGTGAACAATAGCCTCCAAAAGATGTGTCTGTTCTCTAATTTTGTTTTACTTGTGCATTTTTGTCCTTTACCTCAATGAGTCACACTGACATGACAATTAAGGCAATCACATTTGCAATTACACATGCTCTATAATTTGATATATTCCTTTCATAAATATTTGTTGAGCACCTCATCCAAAGCTAATCACCAGCAGACCGTAAGAAAATATAACACGGAATGTGTTCCTGACGCTTCTAAGAAAACTAGGGTGAGATGGTTAATGGCAAGTTGTAGAACCAAGCATCCATGATGGGCAGAGAGAGCAGTTTCTAGGACCACATAGATGTGGAGGACAATCTCTCAAGGAGACTGGTCAGCCAGGGTTTCTGCAAAGAACTGGGATTTTACTTGACATGTAAGGCAATTGCCTCTGTCTCTGACTTATAAATGGGAAGCCCTTGTGAAGCAGTCATCAAATTCTTCATCTGCAACCACCCCATGACTCTTCAAACCTACAGAACAGCAAAAGTTAAAGTTCTAGAATGAGTATTTGACTTTGTTTAATAGATCTTCATGATCCTCTGACCTGAATTCTTCCCTCTCTGTTATGTGTTATCTGCTTTTTAAGGCCATAATTGAACTTGATATAGTTTACAAAACATCTATCTAGTTTGGTACTGCTGACTTTTGTGGTTCTCTCTCTCTCTCTCTCTCTCTCTCTTTTTTTTTTTTTTTTTTTTGCTTTATTCTTAGCAATCATTATCTTAACTTCCTAAACTTGTTCTAAAATTTATACAATTATTAGAAGATTTCAAATTACTATCCAACAATCTATGGCCCTGTTTCTTTTCCCCAACAATATATTGCTTTTGCACTGGGCACAAAGTGTGGTGCTATCTAGGATTTATGTGTATAACACTTACAGATTATCTTTATTTTTAATTTTTTTAAGGTATCTGGTTTCCGCTGCTAACAGCTTAGTCCCAAATTATATGAGAATAGAAGTAATCTAAGCTTTCTAATTATTTTTGTTGGATAATTCTCCTCTATGGTATTTACGTGTTATTTTATGCTATAAGATTAGTTATACTGTAAGAAGTTAGGGATAGCATCCATAAAGGCATCAGTTGTGATCCTTTCCAGGAATACAACTGGTGGATTATCAATAAAGCAAAATCAAATATTAAGTGACTAGAAAAATTGGGCATGAACTCCTGAAATCACTGGAAAATTCATGAAATTCCAAGACCTGGTCTAAATTGACTGACATCCTTGATATTGTATTATATAATTTGAGAGGAGGTAATCTATGAGTTATTCCTTTAAGTTTTCATATTTTTTCTTCTAAGATGTAAGAACCTGTTTTTGAACAGTTGAGGTCTTTAGATGAGGCTCTGGAATAAACCAAAATGTAATCAGACAAACAATGACTAGTCTTTTAAATTATGCAGAATCTTAACAGTTACAATAAATGGGGAGAATACTTATATGGAAAGAGTCATGGCCAGATATCAAATCCTCTGAGTCAATTATCCATACTAGCTCCTATGGATGGGAATGATTTTGGAAACCCATCCAACTTTGATGCATCCTTTGTGACTGCTCAAGTTTCCTAAAGAAGAAAATGTTAGCAGTCTTACATTTTAACTATATTTACCTCAATCTTCATTAATTATTTGAAATCCTCATTTCAGTGTGAGGTAGAGTCCCCTTGTCTCTTGAAACGCCCACTTAGAGTGAAAGTAAGCTCCTGATTCTAAGCCTAGGGCCGTGTCCCCTGGCCCTACTTGCCTTCCTACTCCTTCCTTGTTCCCTCATTCTCAGATTGCTTGTGTCTTGTTCATTTTCTTCTTTCCTTTTTTTCTTTTTTTTTACATTTTCTATTCAATGGAGAAAGAAAGAGAGGGAGAGACCCTGCTTAGTGCCAACCTTCCTAATTGCATACTGAACATAGTAATTGACTCAATGGAATAAATGTATATTTGGAACCACATCCTTGAATGGCAGGTATGATTAAAAATTCTGCAAATCACATGAAAAATACCAAAAGTGTAGGTTGAGGGCAATTGAAGTCCTTTTATAAAATCTTTGTGTGTTTGTAAGTACCTTTGCAAATGAGTGTGCACTGTGCATATATGTGTGAAAATACACAGCAAAGGTCGTACCTTTAGCAGCCATAAAATTCATAGGTTTTGGGGAACCAGAGGTAAAAAAATGTGTTAAATAGTGATATTAAAAACTTCATGTGGTAACAGTTCCTAACCTTCCTTTTCTGAAATTACTTTTGACAGAAAGTGAACTTACTCTCTATGCTTGCTAATATATACTAGTATGGAGTCTTTAAAAATTAAGCCAGTTAGGTGAAAAATTATCAGATAGCTGCTGAGCTAATATAATTTGAGACTTCTTGGATTGAACATAGGAATATTTTAGTGTCTTGGAGAAATGATATTCGAAGTGCAGTGTCTACTTCCAAAAGTACACACACACACACAAAAAAAAAAATTCTAGAACTTGTATTATTCTTTATTTAGTCTCATAAGTTTAGATCTACTTCTGTTTATGAAGTTTTATTACAGTTGTGTGGACATAGTGTTGATAAGTAAAGAACATGCATGTATTAGGGAAATGTGCTTAAAGTTATTATTATTATTATCATATTAAGTAGGATGTAAGAGAAAAAAATTAGTTACTGGTTGAACGGTGTTGTGCAATGCAAAGCATAAATGGAAGTCTTCAACCACCTCCAAAACTCCAAAATTATTCTTAATGTGTCTGTCAACTTGACATGAACAATAGATTGTCCACTTTGCAGGCGGGAAAGGAAAAAGCATGAGTGACTTCCTATTCCCAGTGAAAGTGCAAATGTATTTCTATAGAGGGTTTCATTTAGTATTCTGTCTTAAAATGTGATTCTTGTTTTCTTCATGCAAAATTTATGTTGATGTGCACACGCACACATACACACACAAATGAAAGATTGTTTCACAAAACGCAATGGCTATGGACAAATTCTTAGTGAATATCTATGTCATAAACTGGCAAGTCCAATTTTATATAAAATATATTTTATAAGCTAAAGGTTGTGAAATAGAAATTGCAGAGAAAATTCCACTATAGCTTGTAGTGAAAAATTGTGTCATACAGTCATATTTAATATAGCTTACTTTTTTGAAACACTTGAGTAACAAATGACTCTTTAGAATTATATATGATAGATATTATGCCACACATTTGTGCTTTGACTTTTAGTTTTTATACTTCTCAAATACATTTAATACTGCATGTCAGTGTTTTAAAGATTTTTAACTACAGTCAAAAAGTTAGTTTTTGAATTTCAACATTTTAAAATTAAGCTTACAAGATACTATTTATCAATAATTCATTTCCCTGAACATTATAGATGAATCATATTCAGATCTCAGAAGTGAGTGGTTAAATAAATATACTGAGATAGTTAGATTCACTATTTATTTAAGTCAACCAGTTTTATAAAACTTCTGTAATGAAACTGAAATTTTCCCTATTATAACATTTTAAAAGTATATTTAACTTAATTTTACAAAGCCCAGAAAGGAGAGTGATGGTAGCCAAATAGATAACATTTAAATTTAAGAACGATAATCTTCAGATCAAAACAAAACATGTGTAATTACTTAATGTCCTGAGAAATTTCTAGTTATTTTTAACTTTATTGCAAAAGCAGATTTCCTTGCCAGTTTTACTCGTGTCAGTTGCTAATGAAGATTTTTCCTGTATGAAAAATTCTCCCTAAGAATATTTTAGGTTATTTCAGAAAATTAAGTTTTTCTCCTGTGCTATTACAGTATAGGTGTGGCTCTATTTTTAAGAATTCCAAATAGGTAAAAATCTTCTGAATTTATTCATAATACTTTATGCAGTTAGACACAACAAATAAATGACTAATTGTGCTTATCCTTAAAAAGGATTATTCAGCTAATGACATCTTTCCATTTTTATTTTTTGTTTTTAATAAAAACTTAATTCTTACAAACTTTTTATATAGAGAGCCATTAGAAGATAGAGACTATACCTGAATCAATAATAAATTAAATTACTGTTCTAATGCCTCTAATCATATCCTAGAGGACTGAAAGTATTGATGCTGTTTTCACAAAAATCTAATATATTCTAAAGAGAGTAGTTTCTTTGCTACAAATCTCAAATTCATTTTGTACAATTATCCCACTGATATTTGACACCGTGTTTAGAGGCATATTTATATTTAAATGTCTTTCTCTTTATTCATTATGAGCCTTTTGGGGGTAAAAAATTCCACTTTCTTTATGTTGTAAAAGATAAGATTGATCTCTTTGGTATTGCTTAATTGTTGATAATAATGCTAAAAACACCCATCTACATACCTCCAAGAATGCTTGGGTGATTAATGAGGTATATTTAAATCATCTGAGTTTCAGAAATGAAAGATACTATATAAATATAACATTCCATGCTATTATTATTAAAATTCAGGCAGTTCTGATTCAACCTCATAACCATTTTAAAGGATTTATTGGCCAAGGAAATTACCTGGGTAAAATAAAATATCATGTCAGTATTTCCAATGCTGAGCTTATTCAAAAACTTTCTTTGAGTCTATGTACACAAAAGAAATAGACCCTAAGGGATAATTACGTGTAGGAGGCCGTCAGTTTAGAGATTAAGACACTAAGGTCGAAACCACGCAAAACAGCACAAGGAACTGAGATATCATACTCAAGACGACAGCAGGTTCATTAGTCATTCCTCCCACCTCATAAGATCCAGCATACAGACTCCTCTGCTTCCAGGCTTTTCTTCAGTTGAAAAGATCTATTCATTACTGAAAAGCTCTTGTGTTAAAATAATCTTTGCAATTTTTTTAAATTTGCTGCTAGATTGATTACCTTTAATTAACCTACTGCCTTATCAGAGAGAGGTGTGAAATTGCTCTTTGCTCTTCTCAGCTTCTGGCAGGTTATCGAGCAGCGTTCTGTCGGCTTTGCTTCGCAGAGCAAACTGAAAATGACTGTCACTAAAACTTTCCTTTTCTGTCTAAACATCCCAAACAGTTGACAACATTTCTCCATCATGAGATCTCCCAACTCAGAATTTTTGTTTTAATTTAATTCTACTTTAGTTTGGATTTAACTTGTCCTTCCTCCAAATTAAACAGCAGGAATTCACACCCAGTGGGTAATATCAGAGTCTCATCTGCCTAAGAAAATGTTGTAATTCATGTTTATATTTAAATTTAGAAACAAACAAAACTTTACTAGTATTTTGTAAATGGATTGGCCTTGACATCTGCACTTTGTGTATGAAATTGTCAGTTTTTATTTACAATTTAGAGCTGCTTGAAGAGAATCACTTCCTACAAGAGACCTCTTTGTCAATACTGGGAGACATGGTGGTTTTATCTAATGCTAAGAATCCAGCAACGATCATAAAAGACTGCAATGAACAATTGTGGGTATGTGGTCAGTCTTGTCTGACTCTGTGATCCCATGGACTGTAGCCTGCCAGGCTGCTCTATCCACAGAACTTTCCAGGCAAGAATACAGGAGTGTGTTGCTATTTCCTATTCTAGGGGATCTTTCTGACCCAGGGAGCCAACTCACACCTCCTGTGTCTCCTGCAATGGAAGGTGAATTCTTTACAACTGAGCCACCTGGGAAGCTACAATGAACAATCATATGCTAACAAATTGGAAAGCCCAGAAGCAATGTATATATTCTTAGAAACATATAGCATAGGAAACTGAATCATGAAAAAATAGAATATCTGCACAGATTAATTAATAGCAAGAAGACTGAATCAGTATTCAAAAACCTCATAACAAAGAGAAGTCTCAAACTAAATAGGCTTACTGATGCATACATGCTCAGTTGCTTTAGTCGTGTCCGACTCAGTGACCCCATGGACAAAGAAGCTTGCCAGGCTTCTCAGTCCATGGGATTCTCTAGGCAAAAATACTGGAGTGGGTTGCCATGCCCTTCTCCAGGGGATCTTCCTGACCCAAGGATCGAACCTGTGTTTCCTGCATTGCAGGCGAATTCTTGACCAACTGAGCCCATATGGAAGCCAGCTTTCTGGTGAATTCTACCAAACATGCAAAGAAGAATAAATGTCCACCCTTATCAAACTTATCACAAAATTTGAAGAGGAAGAAAGTTTCCTAACTTATTTTACCAGGCCAGCATCACCCCAATAGAAAAAACAAACAAAAATATCAAAAGAAAAGAAAATTATAAGCCAATAGCCCTGATGAACATAGATGCAAAAATCCTCAATAAAATGGAAAGGAAAGCTATGTTTGAAATGGGAGAAAATATTTTCAAACCACACGTTCAATAAGGAGTTAATAGTCAAAACATATAAGGAATTCATATAACTCGAGAAATAAAAAATAACCCAATCAGAAAGTGGACAAAGAACTTTAAGAAACATTTTTCTAGAGAAGATATTCAAATAGTACACAGGTACATACATAATACATAGTTGTTTAACATCACTAATCATTGAGGCAATACAAATAGAAACCACAATGAGGTATCCTCTCACACTGTTTGGGATACTTATTATTAAAACGATAAAAGAGTAAAAAAAAGTGCTAACAAGGAGGTTTATAAAAGGGAACTCTTGTGCACTGTTGGTGGGAATGTAAATTAGTATAGGCATGATGAAAAACAGAATGGAGATTCTACAAAAAATTAAAAATAAAATTGCCACATGATCTAAAATACCACCACTGGGTATGTGTATCCAAAGAAAGTGAAATCAATATCTGGAAGAGATGTCTTTTCTTTCATGTTCATTGCAATATCATTCACAATATCCAAAGTATAGAAACAACGTATGTGTCTGTTGAGGAATAAAGAAAATGTGATATACATATATACAATGGAATATTATGTAGCCTTTAGAAAGAAGGAAACATTTTTCATTTGCAATGACAGGACGAACCTTGAGAATATCATGCCAAGTGACATAAAAGACAGGGAAAGACAAATGCTACATGATATCACTTTTATTTAGAATCCTTAAGAAAGAGAGTTCCCCTTACAGAAACAGAGAGCAAAAAGTGGTTGCCAGGTGCTACTGCTGCTGGTAAATCGCTTCAGTCGTGTCCGACTCTGTGCGACCCCATAGATGGAAGCCCATCAGGCTCCCCCGTCCCTGGGATTCTCCAGGCAAGAACACTGGAGTGGGTTGCCATTTCCTTCTCCAATGCATGAAAGTGAAAAATGAAAGTGAAGTCGCTCAGTCGTGTCCGACCCTCAGCGACCCCATGGACTGCAGCCTTCCAGGCTCCTCTGTCCACAGGATTTTCCAGGCAAAAGTACTGGAGTGGGGTACCATTGCTTTCTCTGTGCCAGGTGCTAGGATGGGGAAAATAGGGAGAGGCTGGTAATAAGATAGAAACTTTCAGTCATAGTTGACTAAGACCTGAGGCTAATGCATCACATGTTTGCTATAACACTGAACTACATAACTGAAATTTGTTATAAGAAAAATAGAACTAAAGTATTCTCACCAAAACAGGAAGGAGTATTAAATATGTGAAGTGATAGATGTATTAACTCAATAGGAGAAATACTTGGACAATGTAAAAATATATTAAACCATTACATAGTACATTTTAATATTTTTTCAATTTTATATATCAATTTTATCTCAATAAAGCTGGAAAAACACTATAATCCTAATATGACAAATTACTTTTATATATAATACTATGCCACTTTTATATTTTATATGATCAAAATATTCATGGTCTACTTGAAATCAAAGAAAATTATTTTTCTCTAAGTGTGTTTTATTTTTGTAACAGACTTTTCTAGTGTACTTTTAATTTGTTATTTTTATCACTAAAACAGTCATACATTTATTCACTTTTGTAAATATGTTTTCCAAAAGTGTTTTTTATTATACTAGTTCATGCTAATGTTACAGCCTATGAAGGGTAAGCAAAATGATAAATGATAACTTTTCAGCTGCTAAAAGGATGCTAATAACAAGATATTTTTACTACTTATGATTATTCTTCAAGTAAAGTTACAAATACATATTATTTGTATTGCAAGCAATGCTTGATGTTATTTTTCTTCAAAGATAGAAAGGGTATCATTTTATGTTAATTGTATGGAAAATCAATAGAATCATAAAATGTTTTACCTTTTTGGAAAAATTTGGCACTGATTACAAAGATAGAATTAGAGTTAATATATAGTTTTAAAAGGGCAGTAAAGTGGCTTCCTTAGTAGCTCAGATGATAAAGAATCCGCCTGCAATGCAGGAGACCCAGATTTGATCCCTGGGTAGGGAAGATCGCCTGGAGAAGGAAATGGCAACGCACTCCAGTACTCTTGCCTGGAGAATTCCATGGATGGAGGAAGAATTAGAGTTAATATATAGGTTTAAAAGCACAGTAAATTTACAAAATTATTCAGTTATATCATTTAATGGCTAAGAAGACAGAAAAAGAATAAACAGATGAGAGAACAAGAAAATGAAACAAAGTAAACAACTTTATTTCTGTTTCTAAAATAATTAAGGATTCATTTAAGTATATAGCAAAATATATCATTTGAAAGTATTTTTTGTTAATTTGTCTATTGAGGTTTTGACTTAAAATATGTTCACTTTTAACTACAATACAGAATATCACTAAATTTCTTCAATTATATGAGCATCCACTACCAATACAATTCTGAAATAGATATGAATTTTAGCTTTAAGCAATCTGCTTGTTTGTTTGATTGTACTTTTCATTACATTATTCTCAGTCAAGTCTTCCATTTAAGTTACAAAAACATGCTGGTCATTTCCCTCACAGTTTACATGACTGGTTTTCATGTGTTGCTTCAAGACTGACAGTTTCATGTAGTTGGTGCTAGAAATTTCTTGCATAAAAAATGCTAATTTTAGTCTGATTCATATTTCCACAACAACTGAGACACAAATATTTTAAGAATTTGCTTACATTCCTTTGTTCTATGTTGAGTGACATTGATGTGGATTAGTGCATTGATTATGGATGGAATTGTTGTTGTTTATTCACTTAGTCATGTCTGATTCTTTTTGACCCCATGAATTGCAGCATGCCAGGCCTCCCTGGAGTTCACCCACTCCTGGAGTTCACCCAAACTCATGTCCATTGAGTGGGTGATGCCATCCAACCATCTCATCCTCTGTCATCCCCTTCTCCTCCTGCCCTCAATCTTTCCCAGAATCAGGGTCTTTTCAAATGAGTCAACTCTTCACATCAGGTGGCCAAAGTATTGGAGTTTTAGCTTCAACATCAGTCCTTCCAATGAACACGCAGGACTGATCTCCTTTAGGATGTGACAGGTTGGATCTCCTTGCAGTCCAAGGGACTCTCAAGAGTCTTCTCCAAAGCCACAGTTCAAAAGCATCAATTCTTTGGTACTCAGCTTTCTTTATAGCCCAACTCTCACATCCACACATGACCACTGGAAAAACCATAGCCTTGACTAGATGAAGCCTTGCTGGCAAAGTAATGTCTCTGCTTTTTAATATGCTCTCTAGGTTGGTCATAACTTTCCTTCAAAGGAGTAAGTGTCTTTTAATTTCATGGCTGCAGTCACCATCTGCAGTGATTTTGGAGCCCCCCAAAATAAAGTCAACGACTGTTTCCCCATCTATTTACCATGAAGTGATGGGACCAGATGCCATGATTTTTGTTTTATGAATGTTGAGATTTAAGCCAATGTTTTCACTCTCCTCTCTCACTTTCATCAAGAGGTGTTTTAGTTTCTTCAGTTTCTGCCATAAGGGTGTTGTTATCTGCATATCTGAGGTTATTGATATTTCTCCCAGAAATCTTGATTCCAGCTTCTGCTTCCTCCAGCCCAGAGTTTCTCATGATGTACTCTGCATATAAGTTAAATAAGCAGGGTGACAATATACAGCCTTCACGTACTCCTTTTCCTATTTGGAACCAGTCTGTTGTTCCATGTCCAGTTCTAACTGTTGCTTCCTGACCTGCATACAGATTTCTCAAGAGACAGATCAGGTGGTCTGGTATTCCCATCTACTCAAGAATTTTCCACAGTTTATTGTGATCCATGTTATTTAATAATATCATAATAAAGTTGCAATGATAATTGTTCTTAATAATTGTGCTATGAGCATGTGAATTGTTAATATTTAGGAAAACATGATGGCAAATGTAAGGGAACTCTTGGTATTGTTCTTTCAATTTTTCTGTAGGCTTGCTATTAGCCTCATATTGAAAAATAATATACTGTTTAATATGTACTACTTTAAAGTATTCAACAACGAATGATATAAAACCACACAGACCAAAATTTTAATTTTTTTAGTTCTCATGAGGCACTTAATACTGTGAGACAAGAAAGTGAAGTGTGTTTACAATTTTAAAATAACAGACGAAAAAGAAATGGGCAAATTAAAGCAAGAAGTTAAACTCAGCTCTGAGAATCAATAAGGGGGAGTGGCAAAGCTTTCACCTGCCCACTTCTTCCCCTTTGCCAGAATAGCATTACCTGTTTGGGCAGTTATGGCTATATATACAGAATTTTTTGAGTTATAGTTAATGTGTAACAGTACATAAATTTCAGATGTACAACATAATGGTTCATAATTATTAAAGGCTATATTTCACTTATAGTTATTGTAAAACATGTCTATATTCCCTGTTTGTACTATATATACTTGCAGCTTTTTAAATTGTATACATAGTAGCTTGTACCTCTTAATCTCCTAAACCATGTTGCCCCTCCCCACTTTCCTCTCCTTCCACACTGGTAACCACTAATTTACTCTCTATGGATTTGAGTATCTTTGCAGTTGTATTCATTAATTTGTTTAATTTTTTTAGATTTCACATATAAACTATATCATATAGTATTTGTCTTCCTCTGTCAAACTTATTTCACTGAACATAATACTCTCCAAGTCCATCCATGTTGCTACAATGGCAAATTTTTATAGATACCACATCTTCTTTATCCTTTCATCTGTTGATGGACACTTAGGTTTCCTCCATGTCTTGGTTATTATAACTAATGCTGCTGTGAACAATTGGGTGTATGTATCTTTTCAAATAAGTGTTATTTATTTCTATTGGCCAAACACTCAGATGTGAAATTTCTGGGTCATATGGTAGTTCTATTTTTATCTTTTTGGAAAACTTCCATATTGGTTTTGGATTGACTGCACCAATTCACATCCCCACTCACAGTGTACAAAAATTCCCTTTTTTCCACACCTTTACCAAAATGGGTTATATGTGAAATTTTTGATGATAGTCATTCTAACATATATGAGATGGTTTTTAATTGTAATTTTAATTTACATTTCTCTCATGATTAATGATGTAGAACATCTTTTCATGTGCTTTATGTTCATCTGTGTGTCTTCTTTGGGAAAATGACTATTCAGGTCTTCTGTCCATTTTTTAATCTTGTGGTTTATTATTATTATGTTGAATTGGATGAGATGTTTATATATTTTGGATATTAAATTCTATGGGTCATATCATTTACAAAAATTGAGCAAGTTATCATTTTGCTCTATTGATGGTCTCCTTTGCTAAAAAAAAAACTTTTAACTTTAATTAGTTCCTATTTCCTTATTTTTGTTTTTATTTCTTTTGCTTTAGGAGACAGATGCAAAAACATATTGCTATGATTTATGTCAGAGTGTTCCACCTATGATTTCTTTCTAGGAATTTCATGGTTTCTGGTGTTACACTTAGGTCTTTAATCCATTTTGAGTTTATTTTATGGTACGAGAAATATTCTAATTTTATTATTTGACATATAGCTGTCCGGATTTTCTAGCATCATTTATTGAAAAGACTATGATTTTCCTCCATTGCAGATTCTTTTTCCTCAGTCATATATTAATTGACTGTAAGTGCATGGATTTCTTTTTGGGCTCCCTATTCGCTTTCATTGATCTATGTGTCTGGTTTTTGTGCAATATCATACTGTTTTTATTGTTGTAGCTTTGTATTATGGTCTAATAACAGGGAACATTCATCCAGTTCTGTTCTTTCTCAAAATTGTTTAGACTATTCAGTCTTTTGTTTTCATATAAATTTTAAAATTATTTGTTTTAGTTCTGAGAAAAATTCCCTTGGTATTTTTATGGGAATTGCATTGAATCTGTATATTGCCTTATGTAGTATGGTTACTTCAACAATAGTAATTCTTCTGATCTATGAACATGGTATATCTTTCCATCTGATTGTGTCATCTTAAATTTATTTCATTAATGCCTTACAGTTTTCTGAGTACAGGTCTTTTACTTCCTTAGGTAGGTTTATGCCTAAGTATTCATTTTGATGTGATTATAAATGGGATCATTTCCTTAATTTCTGTTTCTGATAGTATTGTATACTGTTTTAATAGTGAGCACTGTTCTCTCTAAAACTATGTGATTGGCATCTGAAGTTGACACCTGCAAAGATACAAGTTTCTTTAAAATACATAATAGATAAATTTACTACACACCAAACTCTACACTGAGCATTGCACATTGAACAGGAACTTTTCTGGAGACTTGGGCACTGGACATGTCTGCCTAGCAGTGCTAGTTAACAGTAATAGTTCCAGTTTATATTACTCTAGATGATGGATTATGTAAAGAAAAATCTATTTCTCAGAATTATCCTCCCCATTGAGAGATTATACTTCATACCAAACTTAAGTATATTCATGTGGTCACACAATGTTAATATTTAATATTCTCATAATAACAGCGTGGCCACTTTATCTTTCTTTCTTTTCCTAAATATTCTTTCTACCATAGCAGAAAACAAGATCTTTTAAAAGTTGTTTTATTTTGTTGAGTATATGACAAAGTTGACAGGATATTTTATGAAATAAAGTCAAAGTAATTTACTTTTATTTACCACTTGAATGATTTCTCTTCCTTTTTCCTCCAGCCAGTCACCACCTGTTCAGGTGGGAAAATAAGACAGCAATTGATTTATTTATTTTGGGACATTAGCTGTACAAAATCAGCTTAATATATGTTGATGCACTTAGAACTACCTGGGGATTTTATAAACACCCTGACACCCAGGTTGCACCACATAATAGCTAAATGAGAATACCTGAAGGAAAGAACCAGGCATCAGTATTTTAGAGCAATATTTCAAACAAAACACTGAAAACCTTTCTGCCTCAAAAGAGTTGAAAATTCTCAATAAAATGAAATGTTTTAAAAGGTTTTGATGAGCTGACGATATATTAAGGCAAATCCCTGAAAAAGGGACCCACAAAGTCAATAATATACAAAAAAATGCTGAAACTCATTAGCAGTTAGGAAAATGTAAATTACCATACTAATTACCTACAATTTCACACCTATTAAATTGGCAACAATTTAAAAAATAGCAAGAACTAATGGTAAGGTGTGGGGCAAAGGAAACTCTCATTCGCTGCTGTGAGATTTGTAAATTGGCACAGCCCCTCTGGAGAACAATTTCACACTCTCTAGTAAAGTAGAAGATGTGCATGTATTATACTCAGCAAGTACATTTCCCCAAGAGATGCCCACATGTACCTAAGGAGACGTATATAAAAATGTTCCTGATAGCTTTCTTTGTAATTTGAAAAACTGAAAATAATGTGAATATTTATTCAGCAGAATAAATCAAGAAGTTGCTTTAGTCACACAACACTGAAGTAAATACTCACTAAAATGAAAGAACAAGAGCCTCTTGTAATAATATGGATAATTTATTTTAAAATATTGACTGAAAGAGCAAGTTCCAGATGATCATAAAGTGTAATACCTTTAATATAATTTTAATGCATGCAGAATAAATTACATGCTGTTTGGATACAACTCCATACAAATAAAATATAAAAATTTGCATAAGAGTTTAAATGCCAAATGTGGAGTAGAGGTTATCTGTAAGCAGGAACATTGGAGATGAGTTCTGGGAGGAATAAATTGCAACTTTGATTCTATTTTATTTCTTAAACTTGGCAATAGATGTACAAATGCAAATTATATTATTATACATATTTTCTCAAGCTAGAAATAGTTTGCTAAGCAATAAATTGCTTATTGTACACTTTAACTACTGAAAATTTTGTGCTTCAATTTTGTACTTTTAGTTTTCAGCTCAGAATCTCCTAGCCTAAGTAGACAATAATTTCTGAACGATTATGATTACCTAAAAGAAAATTTTAATGTACACATTCTGGATAAGAATTGCTGACTGTTAAATCCTTTAACCTAGATCATTTTTCAAATGGAGTAAGTAAAAATTAATGTTTTTAGTCTGTTGCTGTTTGCTTTGCGCCATACCACATCTAAAGTTTGCAGATACTGTTTCTCTTACCATTGCTAAAGAAAGAGACACCCATTTGAGAAAGAATTTCTTGGTCCACAGGAAGCGTGAATTAGCTATTACAAAGTTTCTGCCTGGGAAGTTGCTGTCTGACAGTTGTAGGGAGCCCACAGGGTCCCTGGGGCCTCTGCAATTCTGTTATCAACCTAAGTGACGCTGTCTTTATGTGTTAATTCTGGCTTCCAATTCCAGTTTACCTTATCAGTTGCACATCCATTATAATTATTCCCTGTTCTGTTTCTGTTAATGATTTATTCACTCTCATAGTTTTAATCAAAGTTGACAAGTTTAACCATAGGACTGTTAAGGGTCCTCTTTGTACTATAGGTACCATCTGGCATACTCCACTGGTGGTGTGCTGGGTAGGGATTTCTCTTATTACCAACTCCAAAAACATTTAATTATGAAGGATCATCTGGAAAAGCACTCTAGTAATCTAGTGTAATCGTTTCCCCTTGATATTCTAATGTCATCAATAAAACCCTCTAGACTGTTGGCAGCCAGTGCCATGTCTGCTGTGAATACAGGCAGCCATTTAGTGGTAATGGAGTTCAAAACATAACACCAAGTGGCACAGTAAAAAACACCCAGTACCTTCTACTATTGCTGCACAGAAAAGGCTACAAAGAGCAAGAGCAGAAAAGCAGGCTAAGGGAATAGGCATATTTCCCTATCATTCAGGCTCCTGGAACTTGCTACTATTAGTACTATGTTGTAGAGTAAGAATTCTGTATGGTCCTTCCAGACACTTTCTTTGTTATACTCCTAAGGATTCTAACCTTTCATTAAGTCCTGATTGCTCTAGAAAGTCTTCTGATATAACTAGTATAGGTGAGAAGTCTAGCATATTGATGAATCTTTATTAAAAGATACAGTAAAACAAATTTTGAAAGTTAGGTTTTTAGCTGAATTATTTTCTTTGTGGTCCTATATTTTAGGCCTACTTTATCATACTTTGCCAGTTATCGGTTTTACATAAAATTATTCTCTGGACCTTCTCAAAAGTAGGGAAAAAATGAAAAATTGACAACTTGAAATGGACATATATGACTCTTGTTGGTCAGAATTCTTATCAAAATATAAACTGTGGTAGAAAGAAGTTGTTAAAATTACAGATATTTCACAGAAATTTTGTCTGAGAAAATAAACTTTGGACAGAGATTCTAGAATTGACTTTCTACCCCACAGCATAGAAGTGGCTTCTTAGAAAAGCTATTTCCTCTGCCATGAACATAAAGCTGCAAATCACTCATTCCTGCAGTTTCAGGTCTTTGTAAAACTTGGCATCAGTGTCAGCACAAGGCGTATGCGGCACTTTAGTTCTCCATTTATCCAATCAAAATTTCCTTTGGGTGCATAAAATTGGTGGAATCTAAATTTCATGTCTAAGCCTTAGTAGAAAGAAAAGAAAATGATTTTTTAAGTAAAAGGGAGTGGTTTGGGGGAGATTCTGTATTGGGAGGGCAAGTAAAATAAGGCCAAATTAAAGGTAAAGCAAGAAACCAAATTATGGAGACAATTACTGTTGGTGATCAAAACAGATATCCACCAGAATTCCCACCTTGGATTGTTCAGTATCAAAACAGCAGTAACATACCTTTCAACATAAGATATTGCAACATCCTACATATAAACAAATTAGATTTATCCCTTTCCCAAAGGGCAAGAGCCCAGTTTTATCCATCACCGAACACAGCTTTGAGTCTAGAGTTTTTAATTAATGGCCTTTCCTCTGTAATTTCTTCACAGACATATCTCAATAATCTCAACTGTGTACATAATACAATTAACACCACAATATATTAAATGAAAAGTAAAAGAGTATTTCAAAAAAATTAACGAATATAACTAATTTATTTCTATGACTTTTATTTTTTCAACTTTTCACAAGGTCAAAATTACTATTTTTACTAGCTTTTCTTTTTTTCTGGTTTAACATTTCCTTTGCATTCAATGAGCACTTCACTGGACCAGGACTACCTAATTGGTTGGATAGCTAATCTTCCCTGAAGATTAAGAAACTTTCAATACTACTATATGCATATTGCATTAACTTTAATCAAAACACATAGAATTTTGTGTTGGTGCCTTAGATCTTCTGTGCTTACACCTTATTATACCAAAAGTATTGTTCTTTGTTAATCAGGAACAATTATTTAAGATTAATCTCTCTGTTCCTATTTTCTCAATGACCTGAGCAGTCCCAAATGGTAATTTTGATGGTTAATTGTATGTGTCTACTTGATTGAGTTAAGAGATGCCCAGGTATCAGGTGACACTTTATTTCTGGGTCTGTCTATGAAAGTATTTCTGGAAGAGATTGTAGATAGCAGATTGTTACACTGTAGGATTTCTCAGTTTCCATATCACATGTGCTAATTCCTGTAATAAATTTCTCTCTGTGTGTGTGTGCATGTGTGTGCAGATAAATAGATAAAGATATGGCGGTGGCTTAGTCTCTAAGTTGTGTCTGACTCTGTGACCCCAAGGACTGTAGACGGCCAGGATCCTCTGTCCATGGAACTTCCCAAAATAGAATGTGAAATGGGTTGCCATTTTCTTCTCCAGGGGATCTTCCTGCTCCAGAGATCAAAACTGGGTCTTCTGCATTGTATATGATCTCTGGCTTCTTTCACCAAAGAAGCCTGGATAAAGATACAGATAGATTGACTATATATATATATGTACATAGATCTGATGGATTCTGTTTACCTGAAAAAAAAAAAAAAGCTGGCTAATACAACCATTTAGCAATCATAGCTTTTAAATTCAATAGAAATATATTTGGAATCCTCTTTTAAAATGTTTTCAATCTTTTCCCTACTAGTATAAGACCTCTATGAGTGTAACTTTAATGTAATATGTTACAAAATCAATACTTTGAAAGGAATCTTGATTGGAAGTTGCTACTCTAGCTTGTAATCCTTGTTCCCTTGGGTTCATATTTCCAAACTCTGGGAGAAATAGCAGTACATATTGATCTTATGTACTAAGCTAATACATCATATTCCAAACCCAGAGTATTATCTCCTTTTTAACGTCTTAACTGAGTATTCTATAGAACCTTCCACTATTGTTCCAGGCTAGCCATTTTTGAATGATAAGAAACATGGTAAAGCTAATAATTTGATAAGCATGAGTTTATTTTCTCCCTTCTCTTTCTATAAGGACAGTTTATTTATCAAAGAAAAATTCTGTGGGATATATGAGCAAATGAGGATTAGTAAGGATGCAAATCGGAGAAGGCAATGGCACCCCACTCCAGTACTCTTGCCTGGAAAATCCCATGGATGGAGAAGCCTGGTAAGCTGTAGTCCACGGGGTCGCTAAGAGTCGGACATGACTGAGCGACTTCACTTTCACTTTTCACTTTCATGCATTGGAGAAGGAAGTGGCAACCCACTCCAGTGTTCTTGCCTGGAGAATCCCAGGGACGGGGGAGCCTGGTGGGCTGCCGTCTATGGGGTCGCACAGGGTCGGACACGACTGAAGAGACTTGGCAGCAGTAGCAAGGATGCAAATAGCACCAGAACTGTGGACAAGGAAGGAAAACCCACCTCCATAATCAAACCCTATACCAGTAAGGGAAACAGGACTCCTTCCATGGAGGAATATATTCAGTATTATTAACCTGCCATTGCAAGCAGGCTGTTATCTCCAAGGTATGATAACATGTGAAAGGCTCTGGATTGCTGATGCCTAACTCTAAGCAAATATCGAGTCACAGTGGTAGCCCATGCCGCCTTGGTTAAGGAAAAAGGAACATATTACTGAACCCACGTATTGCTTCCATTCTTGCTACATCCAGTTTGTCCATTAAGCTGGTAGTTGAAGAAAAGTCTTGCTAACATCTACAGAACAGATAATTCTGTCATTTGATTATTGGGAAATTTTTGCAGTGGGTATTATTTGATGAGCATTCACTTGAAACAAACATATTTTCAATCTGGGTCAGCAAGGAAAGGGCTTTCCTGGTGGCTCAGCAGTAAAGAATCTGCTTTCAATGCAGGAGACTCGAGTTCCATCCCTGGGGCAGGCTACAGTTCACAGAGTCACAAGGGTCAGACATGACTTAAACCACCACCACCACTACAATGAAAAGTTCTTCACCCACATACAGGCTTTTCCCAACTTCAGCCAAACTTCCTTGGTATCAATATTACAGTGTTGATTCTCTCAAGTTCCCAGATAGGCTGTGAACCCAGTAATTATGCACATGGGATAAAGTAATTGTATAATAAAGGCTGAATCAATAACAGAAGGGTTAAATGAATAATTGAATAAATAGAGCAATAAATTCGCCCAAATCTTTTACAAAATAGGAAGCATGTAATTCTAAATTCATCAGGTGGACCTGCCACAACTTACTATTTAAGTTTAAATTTGTCTTTCTATAGTAACTTAGGCTCATTATATTAAATACGCTTATATAATGGTATCCAGCATATATAGGTACAGTAAAAATAATTTGGGGAGAAAAAAATATAAACTAAATTTATACCTTTCTAATTTATATTACTAGCAAAAAGTGGGCTTACCGGTATTATGATTTTTTAAAATTTAAATTTATTTATTTTAATTGGAGGCTAATTACTTTACAATATTGTGTTGGTTCTGCCACACATCAACATGCATTTTAGAGAAAAACATTTTTGCCATGTTACAAAGGAAAATAATTGCTCTTAAGTTATATCAATAGTCTGAAAGCCATAACATAATCAGAGACTAGCTTTTCGAATGCACTCTTCTTTAAATGGTTTATTTGTATCACTGTCTTCTATTGAAGCATTGTATTTTAAACACAGTTTATACTCACGATTCAATGCAATATGCCATCTTTGCTTTAAAAGAACTTTTTTTTTTTTTTTCTGAAGAGTATGATTCAGAGAATGGTACTAAGTGCCAGAAATCATTTGAGGGGATATTTATAATTAATAATGGCAGGTAGTATTGCTCAGTTAAAATAATTTCTTACAAACTACTCATTGATAGTATAAAGCATTGTAAAGCTTATACAAAATTTCCTTTTCATAAAAAGTTTCAATAGCTCTTTGTATCTCTAGAATATTATTCATGTTGCAATATCTAGAATTAATTGAGTTGGAAACTAATTAGAGTAGATGAAATGCTACTGTAAATAATGACTAATCTTATTTATCATGATTGTATTCACATTCAGCATCACCATAATTCACTCTTTTTAAGTTCACAAAGGCAAATTATGTCTTTTTAAATACATGTTTTTATTTTGCTATTTTTTTGTTGTAAAAATGACTTAGCTGTGCTCTTAAGTGTGTATTACTTGCTAAAAAAAAAGTATTTGTGTGATTTTTCTGCTAATGTTAGTGATTTGTGGTAAGGATTTAGCTATCTGCAGTAATTGAGCATAAATAAGCCAATATATCAAGAAAACATTAGATCAAATTAATCAATACTGGAACACAGGGAGACCATAGCATGAAATGGTTTTGACTGACATCTAAGATAATTCATCTAAATTTGTCAGGCAAGTAAAATTTGCAGTAAACAATTTTCTCCCATAAATGGAAAGATTAATTGCAGTGTTAACCAAATCGCTTTCATATCCAGGATAAATCACTTTTTCTTTTGTGAAGAGTGCATTAATCATTGCAGTGAGGCTGTGCTAGAGTCTAATTAGTAACTAGATAGTGCTTATAATGTGTTTTCTTCAGACTCATGCAGCTTAATTTTCTACCTTGATCCTTCCATGTGTATGTCTCATTGTGAAAAGGTAAACGGGCCAGACTAGATGAAACAAGAAGCTGACAACAAGAGTTAGCTATGACTATCGATGCTCGGCTGATGGCACAGAACAAACTTATACACGTCATGCATGTCATATCCTATGTAAGTCTGCCACACCAGACAGAAATCACTGTTTCGACAAAAATGATTAAGGTTAATACTATAAGGAACCTTTTCAGGAGTAAGATTCTAACTCATTAATTGCAGACATAAAGACACTATTATCTGTGCCAGTCAATGTGAATGTCTCTGGAATTCAGTTTTTAATTATATTGGGAAAGAATAAACCCTGTACGATTTTCACTATAGAATTTACTTATTAACCACTTTCATGAGTCAGTCTTCTGTTTTGCATTAGTTACATATTCTGTAAGTAAAATCTATGCTAACTCTGCATTCCTTGTTATTTTGCACCTAGCATACATTAATAAATAAAGTAGAAAGTGTCGTGCCTTCTTCAGGGGGATAAAACATGATAATCACCATAATTCATAAAGAACCAGGACTCTTAGTCTCTTCTTTATCCTGAGATGAGTATTATATTCATTACAAATTTAACTAAAAACAGCAGCAGAGGGCAAGAGTTCTATTTTACAGACTTTCAATCTATTTTGACACTGACAGGCATTACATTTCAAAACTCATGGATCCATCATTAGGTTGCAGAGTAGCATTACCTGTAATTCTGGAGAGTCATGCAATGTACTGTTTCTTATTCTTTAAGACTCCAAATCTTGTTCTTCCCATTTTTTACTTTCTGAGTTAATTTCTCTACAGTTAATTTCTTCCCTATTTTATATGCATGAAAGACTCAGAAAGAGCCAGAATATCATGAAATGACTTTATCCTCTTTTATGGTAATTTCAAAATTCATGTTTGTAATGCACTCTTCATGATAAAATATAGTTTTGAAGACATTATTTTAATTTGCTTTCAAAGGACAAGTATTACTAGTTTGATTTTAATAGTACATGAGGCTCATAGGGTGAAATTAATGTTTTTCTTCTAAGCTGAATAGCTGGTAAATATGACAGTCAAAATTTCAACCTAATTCAAGTTTTCCACCTAGCTCTCTTCCTTTCATAAAATACAGTTTTGTTTTTTTTTACTTTTGCTTTGGGTGATCATCACAAAATAGTTTCATTAAATTGTCACAGTCTTTGAGGTAGCCCTCATCATTTAAAATTAAGCAATGTTTAAAATTTGTATTGGTAACCTTTCATGTTACTCATATGATTATTAGCTTTTACATGCATACTCTTACAATACGCATATGTATGCAAGCCCAGTTAGGCATACCTATACAACCTACTGCCACTGAATATATGTGTAAAAATGTAAATGTATGTGTGCAGTTCAGTCATGTCTAAGTCTTTTCAACTCCATGGACTACAACACTTTTTAGCCCACCAGTCTCCTCTGCCTATAGGATTTTCCAGTGGGTTGCCATTTCCTTCTCCAGGGAATCTTCCCAACCTAGGGATCAATCCCTAGTCTCTTTCATCGAATGCATCAGCAGGTGAGTTCTTAACCACACTGGCACCACCTGGGAAGCCACCAAATACGATAAACACAAAAAACAAGCGCACCCTTGGCGGATTCATGTTGATGTATGGCAAAACCAATACAATATTGTAAAGTAATTAGCCTCCAATTAAAATAAATAAATTTAAATTTTTAAAAAACAAGAGCAAAGGAATGAATTTTAGTACTAATCATTTTCAAATTCCTCGCTAGAGAAGGATCTAAGAAGACAAAGGTAAAATTAAACAAACAAACAAATAGACAAATATAACTACGTGACTGTGTCTGTGTGTATGTATACAGTCACGTCTGACTCTTTGCAACTGGACTGTAGCCCAGCAGGCTCCTCTGTCCATGGGATTCTACAGGCAAGAATACTGGAGTGGGTCGCCATTTCCTTCTCCAGGAACCTTCCCAATCCAGGGATCAAATCCACGTCTCCTGAGTCTCCTGCATTGCAGGCAGATTCTCTACCACTGAACCACCAGGGAAACCCAACTACATAACTACATGGCTTTAATGAATATATCATGAAATAACATTATCTGTGTAACTAACATAAAACTCTGAACAACTTTTTAACATTAGTGCATATAAATATATTTTGTTACTCAATATTTTCTTAAAAGTCATCTCAGAAAAATGAGTTAGACCTAGTGTGTTAGTGTGTATAAGTGAGAACATTTTAGAATTTGTCTAATAAGTGAACATCTGAATGAATGTCTCACCCGTATCGGCACCTAAGCATGTGGCTTACAGGAAATCCCGGCACCCATACTTTCAAAATTCTTTCAATTAATTTTAGCATTGATAGATCCTTCATGTCTGTGTGATGCTAAATTTTCATGAGCTGAGTACTCTGTAGAAACTAGAAATATTGTATCAAGCACAGATACACTTACTTCCCGTTTTTCAGATATAGAAACTAAGGCTTAGAAAAGGAAAGCGATGACCTAAAGTTCTACAACTGGGAATGTAGCTAAACACAGATTTCTCTAGCTCTAGAACTCTTGGACTTGCCTTGTGTCTTACCATGCCATCACCAAAGTAATTTATTCTCTCTCCAGCTTCTTATTGTCTGACTGGCTGTGGGAAAATGTCTGAAGTTTGAAAAGTAAAATGTTACAAAACGACCTCTCTTTTGCAATTATTTTTTCTTTTCATTCTTGCTCCACTCTGATCTCTAAAAAGACATTATGATTTAAAGGGAAAATTAATTGCAAGATGTTCTGGAAAGTGCAGAGCTGAAATTATGAGATGTTAATGTGGTTATTTAAGCAACAATTCTTCCCTTTCCCTCAGCTGCAAGTTTTTATACCAGAGAAACTGTATATTATCAACACATTTCCTAAGTCTTTGAGAATATTCATGAAAAATCTTTTATGTTATAGAATACTCTAGAATACGATGTAGCTACTGAGATATTTTTCACATGATTTGTAACTCATTTAGGAAATTGTTAAACTTGTCCACAACCTAAAGCAAAAGCATTAATGATCTTAACCTACAGATGGAAAAAGCTAAGGACCAGGGAAGTTAAAAAATTGCTTAAAATTAAAGTTACTAAAAATAATAATAATAATAAATAAATAAATAAATAAAGTTACTGTTGACAGAACCAGAATTCAAATACTAGTCTGCTTGATTTATATACATATATTTCAACCGCTTTGTTTCATTGCCAATGATTTAATTGTAGACTGTCAAGCCTGATTTGATATTGTTTGCATTTGAAAATTTAATTTTCACTAAAATAACTTGCTAACATATATATTTATTTGGGCTCCAAAATCAATATTGATGGTGACTGCAGCCAAGAACTTAAAAGACACCTGCACCTTGAAAGAAAAGCTATGACAAACATAGACAGCATATTAAGAAGCAGAGACATCACTTTGCCAACAAAGGTCTGTATAGTCAAGGCTATGGTTTTTCCAGCATTCATGGACAGATGTGAGAGTTGTACCATAAACAAGGCTGAGCATTGAAGAACACTGAACATTGATGCTTTTAAAATTGTGGTGCTGGAGAAGAATCTTGAGAGTCCCTTGTACAGTAAGGAGATCATATCAGTCAATCTTAAAGGAAACCAACTCTAAATATTCTTTGGAAGGACTGATGCTGAAGCTCTAATACTTTGGCCATCTGATGCATAGGGTAGACTCACTGGAAAAAAAAAAAAAACCTGATGCTTGAAAAGATTGAGGGTAGAGAAGGGGGCAACAGAGGATAAGATGATTGGATGGCATCACCGACTCAACGAACATGAGTCTGAGCAAACTCAGGCAGATAGTGAAGGACAGGGAAGCCTGGCATGCTGCAGCCCATGGGATCCCCCCAAATCGGACACGACTGAGTGACTGAACAACACCAAACTAAATATATACTTTCGACAACGTTTGTACAATATATCTACAGATCAATATATCTTTCTACAACATATCTATACCATTTATAGATATGCTATAACATCTTACAGCATTGATAACAAAAGTCTGTTCCATTCTTAAAAGTTCGTTTTAAGTTCATGAACAAGTAAACCATTTCAGGAATGCTCTCGGTAAATGATCAAATCCTAACAAATAATTTTAAATATTTCAATAAAAATGTATGTGGGCAGAAGAACAAGAAACAACACAAATCAATTATTTAAATTCTTTAGCAGAAACAAGTTAGAGAATTAAAAGCAATTTTTAAGAAAGCTTCCTAAATGAGTGCACCCTCCCTCCCATATGAGACAGGAAGTCAAAGACTTATCTTTTAGAAGATGTCAAAGCAATTGAAGGTAAGTTTAACAACAAAGAAATAAAATGTCAAAGCTGGTAGAAGAAAAGTAAATCCTTTCGATGTGAAATGTCGCTAACGAATACCATGTGCTGTGGTTAGTTGCTCAGTAGTGTCTAACTTTCTGCACCCCCATGGACTGCAGCCCACCAGGCTTCCCTGTCCATGGAGATTCTCCAGGAAAGAATACGGGAGCGGGTTGTTATTCCCTTCTCCAGGGGATTTTCCCGACCCAGGGATGGAGCCCAGGTCTCCCGCACTGCAGGCAGATCTTTACCATTTGAGCCTCTTCCTGCTAATATCACCTTGCCTAGAAACTGTGATCAGAACATCCCTCATTTACTTATGAGCTCAGAATCTGGTCTTCTCAACCTTCTGCCAGTTACTTCACAAAGTTTTTTCTCTCATGCCACATCATGCAACTGACAAGTCTTTTATCCTTCATTAACCGCCCAACCTTGAAACCTCTTTAAGTGCATTATGTGTGATACAGAAACAGGTTTCTAGAATTCTAGAATTTCTTCTTGCATCAAATCCATTGTCTATACTATTCTTTCCAGGATTTTAAAAATTATTATTCTAGTTGGTGCTCAATATTTAGTGTGCTATTCAGATGAGGAAATATATAGCTCTATTTTCTATAACAAATACTGTCTTTTTCTAAAGTCAACATTCCTGCTCAATAGTCAAGGAATAAGCAAAATTACACATAGAGATAAAAATCTCCTATATTCACTTAAAATCATCTCTTCCATATAATTAGTATTTCTCTCTTTCTATTTTTGAGCACTGCATGGCTCATATAGTAAATCCAATGAATTAAATATTGCCTGATTTATAGAATCATAACAAAAGTTTTTCTATAATAACATCACCATTTTCCAAATCAAAGCTTCTCTAGGGGCAACAAAGGATGATTTTCAGAACTAAAATAAGGAGAGCCAAATAAGGTTTTAGTGTCACAAAAAAAGCTTTCATTTCTCAGATTGTTTTTATTTTTTTCCCTACTTTGTATTATGGGTAAAAACTTGACTCTCAAAAGTTTGTGTATGTCTTCCTGTATTCTAAGTGGTATAATCCCATCAAAAGCTCAGTTTTCGTAACTACTTTTCAGTTGTTTTGGTTTTAATATATTTTAATAGCATGGCATATTATGCATCTTGTCTCTTTTCTAATCTCCACATAACATATGAGCTGTTATTCATCTATGAATAAACATATGCATATATGAATTAAATTTTGAAGATACTCAAAGAGCTCTTTAATACACTTGTATTATAAATTTGTGCTTAAGAAATTGATATGTTAGAGTCTATTTAGTAGGTAAAAAAATGACAATTGAAAATTACTTTCCAAAACTGCATCTTTTAATAAAGTATATCAAATGTTATGTCTGTGAATATCAATACTCGTGCAGTTTATTTAGAGAAAGAATTTAATTTCTCTGATCACTTTCATTATCTGCAAAATGAAAAAGGATTTGACTTTCATGGGTGTTTTTAAGTTAAACTACAGTTGGTAAAGAATTTTTAGACTCACTTTGTGTTATAGATGTTACATACTGAGAGCACTGTAAGTGGGAGAGGAAAGAGTACATGCTGGTGGTGAAAAAAATCAAGAAATGGACCATTCCTTCTATTCATAACATCATGAGCTACTTTTGTGTCAAAATAATGTGGTTTCAACTCCCATTTTTTCCATAATTCTCATCTTTTAAGTTCTCTGATATTCGCCTTACTCACTTGAGAAGAAATAGTTAAATTGTCAGAAGGTAGAAAATTTAGAAAATAATATATTTTATATATTAGAAAGAATTTTAAGGCTCAGAAGATTGATATAAATAAGTAGATAATGACAGAAACCTGAAATTCTAAAATAACTATATTTTGTTCATTTAAAGGTGTTTGTCCATTTTACTTCTCTTGGTGTTCTTTCTATTCAGTGAAGAAATTGAAAAAGTATGTGTGTTTCTGTGTACATGAGCACAATAACTGTTTTGCTTGAAGGGCTATGCAGTGTTCATGATATGATTAAATCTTTAAAGCAGTAAATGCCTTGTTAAGATGCAGAAATGGGTGTATGAACGCTGTTGTTGCTCAGTCATTCAGTCCTGTCCAACTATTGTGACCCCATGGACTGCAGCCTGTTAGGCTTCCCTGTCCTTCACCATCTCCTGGAGCTTGCTCAAACTCATGTCCGTTGAGTCATCCAACCATCCAACCATCTCATCCTGTGTCATCCCCTTCTCCTCCTGCCTCCAATCCCTCCCAGCATCAGGGTCTTTTCCAATGAGTCAACTCTTCGCATGAGGTGGCCAAACTATTGGAGTTTCCCTTCCAGCATCAGTCCTTCCAATGAACACCCAGGACTGATCTCCTCTACGATGGACTGGTTGGATCTTCTTGCAGTCCAAGGGACTCTCAAGAGTCTTTTCCAACACGACAGATCAATAGCATCAATTCTTCAGTGCTCAGCTTTCTTTATGGTCTAACTCTCAGGTCCATACATGACCACTGGAAAAACCATAGCTTCAACTATATGAACCTTTGTTGACAAAGTAAGGCCTCTGCTTTTTTAATACACTGTATAGGTGTGGTATAGCTTTACTTCCAAGGAGCAGTTCAGTTCAGTTCGGTCACTCAGTCGTGTCCGACTCTGCAACCCCATGGACTGCACAGCATGCCAGGCCTCCCTGTCCATCACCAACTCCTGGAGTTCACTCAAACTCATGTCCATTGAGTCGGTGATGCCATCCAGCCATCTCATCCTCTGTCATCCCCTTCTCCTCCCACTTTCAATCTTTCCCAGGTTCAGGTTCTTTTCCAACTTGTCAGTTCTTTGCATCACATGGACAAAGTATTGGAGTTTAGCTTTAGTTGAAATATTCCAATGAATATTCATGACTGATTTCCTTTAGTATGGACTGGTTAGATTTCCTTGTTGTCCAAGGGACTCTCAAGAGTCTTCAACACCACTGTTTGAAAGTATCAGTTCTTCGGTGCTCAGCTTTCTTTATAGTCCAACTCTTACATCCATACATGACTACTGGAAAAACCAGAGCTTTGACTAGATGGACCTTTGTTGGCAAAGTAATGTCTCTGGTTTTTAATATGCTGTCTAGGTTGGTCATAAATTTTCTTCCAAGGAGCAAGTGTCTTTTAATTTTATGGCTGCAGTCACCATCTGCAGTGATTTTGGAGCCCAAAAGAATAAAGTCTGTCACTGGTTCCCCTGTTTCCCCATCTATTTGTGCTGCAACAGGATGCCATGATCTTAGTTTTCTGAATGTTGAACTTAAAGTCAATTTTTTCACTCTCCTCTCACACTTTTATCAAGAGGCTCTGTAGTTCTTCTTTCAATTTCTACCATAAGAGTGGTGTCATTTGCATATCTGAGGTTATTGATATTTCTCCCAGCAATCTTAATTCCAGCTTGTGCTTCACCAAGCCCAGCGTTTCTCATGATGCACTCTGCTTATAAGTTAAATAAGCAGGGTGAAAATATACAGCTTTTTCCTATTTGGAACCAGTCTGTTGTTCCATGTCCAGTTCTAACTGTTGTTTCCTGACCTGTGTACAGATTTCTCAAGAGGCAGTTCAGGTGCTCTGTTATTCCCATCTCTTTTAGAATTTTCCAGAGTCTGTTGTGGTCTACACAGTCAAAGGCTGTGGCAAATTCAATAAAGCAGAAATAGATGTTTTCTGAAACTCTTGCTTTTTTGATGATCCAGCGGATGTTGGCAATTTAATCTGTGGATCCTTTGCCTTTTCTAAATCCAGCTTGAACAACTGGAAGTTCACGGTTCATGTACTATTGAAGCCTGGCTTGAAGAACTATGAGCATTACTTTACTAGCATGTGAAATGAGTTCAATTGTATGGTAGTTTGAGCATTGCCTTTCTTTGGGATTGGAATGAAAACGGACCTTTTCCAGTCCTGTGGCCACTGCTCAATTTTCTAAATTTGTGATATATTGAGTGTAGCACTTTCATAACATCTTTTAAGATTTGAAATAGTTCAGGTGGAGTTCCATCACCTCTGCTAGCTTTGTTCGTAGTGATGATTTCTAAGGCCCACTTGACTTCACATTCTAGGTGTCTGGCTCTAGGTGAGTGATGACACCATTGTGATTATCTGGGACATTAAGATCCCTTTTGTATAGTTCTTCTGTATATTCTTGCCGCCTCTTCTTAATATCTTCTGTTTCTGTTAGGTCCATACCATTTCTGTCCTTTATTGTGCCCATCTTTGGATGAAATGTTCCCTTGGTATCTCTTATTTTCTTGAAGAGATCGCTAGTCCTTCCCATTCTACTGTTTTCCTCTATTTCTTTGCAGTGATCACTGAAGAAGGAGTTTTTATCTCTCCTTGCTATTCTTTGGAACTCTGCATTCAAATGAGTATATCTTTCCTTTTTCCTTTTCCTTTTGCTTCTCTTCTATTCACAGGTATTTGTAAGGCCTCCTCAGACAACCATTTTTTCCTTTTTGCATTTCTTTTCCTTGGAGATGGTCTTGAAACCTGTCTCCTGTACAATGTCACAAACATCCATCCATAGTTCTTCAGGCACTCTATCAAATCTAATTATTTGAATCTATTCATCACTTCCACTGTATAATTGTAAGGGTTTTGATTTAGGTCATACCTGAATGATATAGTGTTTTTCCCTACTTTCTTCAATTTAAGTCTGAATTTGGCAATAAGGAGTTCATGATCTGAGACACAGTCAGCTCCCGGTGTTGTTTTTGCTGACTTCATAGAACTTCTCCCTCTTTGGCTGCAAAGAATATAATCAGTCTGATTTCAGTGCTGACCATCTGGTGATGTCCATGTGTAGAGTTTTCTCTTGTATTGTTGGAAGAGGGTGTTTGCTATGACCAGTTCATTCTCTTGGCAAAACTCTGTTAGCTTTGCCCTGCCTCATTCTGTACTCCAAGGCCAAATTTGACTGTTACTCCAGGTGTTTCTTGACTTCCTACTTTTGCATTCCAGTCCCCTATAATGAAAAGGACATCGTTTTGGGGTATTAGTTCTAGAACATCTTGTAGGGCTTCATAGAACTATTCAACTTCAGTTTCTTCAGCATTACAAGTTGGGGCATAGACTTGGATTACTGTGATATTGAATGGTTTGCCTTGGAAACAAACAGAGATCTTTCTATTGCTTTAAAGATTGCATCCAAGTACTGTATTTCAGGCTCTTTTGTTGACCTGATGGCTTCTCCATATCTTCTGAGGGATTCTTATTCACAGTGGTAGATATAATGGTCATCTGAATTAAATTCACCCATTCCAGTCCATTTTAGTTCACTGGTTCCTAGATGTCAATGCTCACTCTTGCCATCTCCTGTTTGACCACTTCCAATTTGCCTTGATTCATGGGCCTAACTTTACAGGTTTCTATGTAATATTGTTCTTTGAAGCACTGAACTTTACTTGCACCACCAGACACATCCGCACACCTGGGGGATTTCCATTTGGCTCAGCCTCTTCATTTTTTCTGGTACTATTTCTCTGCTCTTCTCCAGTGGCATATTGGGCATCTACCAACCTGGGGATCTCATCTTCCAGTGCCATATCTTTTTTTTCTTTTCCTACTGTTCATGGGGTTCTCAAGGCAAGAATACTGAAGTCGTTTGCTGAAGTCCCCTTCTCCAGTGGACCACGTTTTTGTAATTCCTCATCATGACCCATCCATCTTGTGTGGGCCTACCCAGGATGGCTCATATTTTCACTGAGTTAGACAAGCTTGTGATCCATGTGCTCTGTTTGGTTAGTTTTCTGTGATTATGGTTTTCATTCTGTCTGCCCTCTGATGGATGAGGATAAGAAGCTTGTGGAAGCTTCCTGGGGGGAGTGACTGGCTGTGGGATAAGCTAGGCCCTGCTCTGGTGGGTGGAGCCTTTCTCAGTAAATCTCTAATTCAATTTTCTGCTGATAGGTGGGGCCTCAGCCACCATGCTCACACCATAAAAACATTAATTGTTTGGATGTGTACTTTTAATTAAATGAAATATGGACTTCATTTTTAAAATAGTGCTAAATCTTGTAAGATCTGTTTATGTGAATTGTTAATTGAATTATTTCCAATGAACACAGCAAAGATATAAGTAAGTATTTGTCTATGTTCTTCTTTCCTTACTGACATTATATTAACACAGGCCAAGAAGGTACTTTTACATCTTGATATTTATAGCAGGTGGACTACAGCCCTTGGGGTCACAGCAAGTTGGACAGAACTGAGCATGCAAAGCCAAAGAAAAAAAAAAAAGGCAAAAATTTATGAATATGTACTATGCCATAAATTGACTACTTAGAAACACTCTCAATATTTGCTCAATTGTATAGTTAATAGATTGAAGTCCTTTGGTGAATATTAGGATTAATCACCAATTTTTATATTACATTAGAGAAAATAGCTATATGTAAGTAATTTATAAAATGAAAAAATTTCCTGCAGCCTGAAAAATAACCTTTTTGGCCTTGGAAACAAAGATTTATAACACAGTGGAAAGAACTATCTCCTGCTACCCTGAATATCTTGTTTTGTTTCAACAATTGAGCCTTTACTGTAATTTTTGGGTTGACCTACATTCAATGAATCATTAGAACTTGACTTAATTTACAAAGAAAATATTTCTAGAAAAAAAGCTGCTTGATCCAAACTGACACTAAAAATTGAAAAACTGTGAAAGGGCAATGTTATAGTGAGTAATTTGATGACTTCTTGAAGCACAGTCGACTTTGTATTATTCTGTTAGTGAATTAGATGGCAAAATATTGAGTTCATTATTCAGTGTCACTGTAGCTATGTCAAAAGTATACAATACACATCTACATTACTAAACTCAGCACCCATCACAATAAAAAAGCAATGAAAAAGTAGAAATTACAGCAATTTTCTCATCCCCCTCCCCAAAAATGAGAGACTGTAACTAACATCACTTCTAATTATTAGTCAACTAAGAAAAGTCATTTGTCAAAAAAAAAGAAGTCATTTATCAATAATGAGTTGATTGAATCACTTTGATCAGCAACTGAAAAACGTGTTCAGAAAAAAATCAACTGTTTAAGACAGCTTTTGAGGAAAACAGGTAAAGATTTGAGATCATTGAGAGATATACGTATAGTCAAAAAACAAAGAAGTTATTTGAGATGGCTTTTCTTAGCTCTTGATGAGTTAACAATTTATATCAATCCTTCTTAGTTGTTGATTCAGGGAAATGATGCTAAGTTTGAAGTGAATGAAGAATTAACCTCCGTCAACAGCCTGCCCTGAAGAACCACAGTGGAGATAAGTTTCAAAGTTGAGAAAACACAATTTAGTACAACTTGAGGTATAAACTACTAAGATGTGTTACAATGGATCATGGCAACAGTATGTGTAGAGCAAACAGCAAGTTCCTGCTCTGTAGCATAGGGAACTATATTCAATATCCTGTGATAAACTATAATGGAAAACAATGTGAAAAATGAATGTGCATATATATGCATGCATGCATGCTGAGCCGCTTTAGTTGCATCTGACTGTGCAACCCTACGGATTGTAGGCTCATCTGCCCATGGGATTCTCTAGGCAAGAATACTGGAGCTGGTTGCCTTGCCTTCCTTCAGGGGATCATCCAGACCCAGGGATCGAACTGGTGTCTCTTACATCTCCTGCATTGACAGGCAGATTCTTTACCACTAGTGCCACTTGGGAAGCACTGAAATATGTGTGTGTGTGTGTATATATATATGTGTGTGTGTGTGTGTAACTAAATCGCTTTGCTTTACATTGCAAATAAACACAACACTGTAAATCAAGTATACTTCAAAAAAATATGTGTAGAGCAGAAAAAAAGTTTATTTGGACAAAATTACAAAGCTTTTGTAACAGCTCATGCAGCTCAATTAAAAAAAAAAAAAAAAACAAACCCAATCAGCAAATGGGTGGAGGGCCTAAATAGACATTTCCCCAAGGAAGACACATAGATAGTCAACAAACAAATGAAAAGATGCTCAATGTCACTAATTATTAAAGAAATGAAATAAAAAATACAGTGAAGTATCACCTCACACTTATCGGAAAGGCTATTATCAAAAAATCTACAAACAGTAAATGCTAGAGAAGATGTGGAGAAAAGGGAACCCTTTTTACACTGTTGGTGGGATTGTAAATCGATACAGCTTCTATGGAAAGCAGTATGGAGGTTCCTTATAAAACTAAAAATAGAGCTGTCACACGTCTCAGCAATCCATGAGTACCTGGGCGTATACCCAGGGAAAACTACAATTCAAAAAACACATGCACCCCAGCGTTCACTGCAACACTATTTACAATAGAAGGACATGGAAGCAATATGAATGTTCTTTGACAAGGAATGAATAAAGAAGATGTCTAGTACATTAATACAATGGAATATTGCTCAGCCATAAAATGAATGGAATTGTGCCATTTGCAGAGACGTAGGTGGATCTAGAAACTGTCATAGAGAGTGAAGTAAGTCAGAAAGAGAAAAACAAGTATCACATATTAACAGACATATGTGGAATCTAGAAATATGGTATAATCTTACTTGAAAAGCAGAAGTAGAGACTCACTTGTAGACAACAAATATATGGATACCCAGGGGGAAGGGGGCATGAATTGAGAGATTGGGATTTATATATATATATATATATATATATATATATATATATATATATATATATATACACAATTGAGATATATATACAACATACACACTATTGACACTATGTAAAGTAGGTGACTACTGAGATCCTGCTGCATAGCACCTACTGAATGCTCTATGGTGACCTAAATGGGAAGGAAATTCAAAAAAGAAGGGATATATGTAAACAAATAGCTGTTCCAATTTCAGTTCAGTTCAGTTCAGTTCAGTCGCTCAGTTGTGTCCGACTCTGCAATCCCATGAATTGCAGCATGCCAGGCCTCTCTGTCCATCACCATCTCCCTGAGTTCACTCAGACTCAGGTCCATCGAGTCCATGATACCATCCAGCCATCTCTTCCTGGGTCGTCCCCTTCTCCTCCTGCCACCAATCCCTCCCAGCATCAGAGTCTTTTCCAATGAGTCAACTCTTCGCATGAGGTGGCCAAAGTACTGGAGCTTCAGCTTTAGCATCATTCCATCCAAAGAAATCCCAGGGTTGATCTCCTTCAGAATGGACTGGTTGGATCTCCTTGCAGTCGAAGGGACTCTCAAGAGTCTTCTCCAACACCACAGTCCAAAAGCATGAATTCTTCGGCGCTCAGCCTTCTACACAGTCCAAATCTCACATCCATACATGACCACAGGAAAAACCATAGCCTTGACTAGACGGACCCTTAGTTGGCAAAGTAATATCTCTGCTTTTGAATATGCTATCTAGGTTGGTCATAACTTTTCTTCCAAGGAGTAAGCGTCTTTTGATTTCATGGCTGCAGTCACCATCTGCAGTGATTCTACAGCCCCCAAAAATAAAGTCTGACATTGTTTCCACTGTTTCCCCATCTATTTTCCATGAAGTGATGGGACCAGATGCCATGATCTTCGTTTTCTGAATGTTGAGCTTTAGGCCAACTTTTTTGCTCTCCTCTTTCACTTTCATCAGGAGGCTTTTTAGTTCCTCTTCACTTTCTGCCATAAGGGTGGTGTCATCTGAATATCTGAGGTTATTGATATTTCTCCCAGCAATCTTGATTCCAGCTTGTGTTTCTTCCAGCCCAGCGCTTCTCATGATGTACTCTGCGTAGAAGTTAAATAAGCAGGGTGACAATATACAGCCTCGACGTACTCCTTTTCCTATTTGGAACCAGTCTGTTGTTCTATGTCCAGTTCTAACTGTTGCTTCCTGACCTGCATATAGATTTCTCAGGAGGCAGGTTAGGTGGTCTGGTATTCCTATCTCTTTCAGAATTTTCCACAGTTTCTTGTGATCCACACAGTCAAAGGATTTGGCATAGTCAATAAAGCAGAAATAGATGTTTTTCTGGAACTCTCTTGCTTTTTCCATGATCCAGCAGATGTTGGCAATTTGATCTCTGGTTCCTCTGCCTTTTCTAAAACCAGCTTGAACGTCAGGGAGTTCACAGTTCACATATTCCTGAAGCCTGGCTTAGAGAATTTTGAGCATTACTTTACTAGCATGTGAGATGAGTGCAATTGTGCAGTAGTTTGAGCATTCTTTGGCATTGCCTTCCTTTGAAATTGGAATGAAAACTGACCTTTTCCAGTCTTGTGGCCACTGCTGAGTTTTCCAAATTTGCTGGCATATTGAGTGCAGCACTTTCACAACATCATCGTTCAGGATTTGAAACAGCTTAATTGGAATTCCATCACCTCCACTAGCTTTGTTCGTAGTGATGCTTTCTAAGGCCCACTTGACTTCACATTCCAAGATGTCTGGCTCTAGATTAGTGATCACATCATCATAACTATCTGGGTAGTGAAAATCTTTTTTTGTACAGTTCTTCTGTGTATTCTTGCCACCTCTTCTTAATATCTTCTGCTTCTGTTAGGTCCATGCCATTTCTGTCCTTTATCGAGCCCATCTTTCACTTTGTTATCCAGCAAAAACTAACACATTTTTAAGCAATTATACTCTAAGAAAAATTAACTAAAAAAGAATAATCTGAGCAATAAAGAGTAACCCTACCAAAAATAACCACAAAAAATTGTAAAGCTTTTGCAAATAAATAGTTATTATATTTTTTCATCAACAGAGACTTTGATGATAATATTTAAATCTATTATATTACTGTGGAAGCAGTAATGTAAAAGTGAATTTCATTTACTTTCAGAATTAAGCATTATCTGAATTTTTTGAATGGTATGCTAACATGCCTTACTACACAGAAATCCTATGAACTGGCTAAAAATCCTTGAACTAAGAAGAAAGTCACAATTTTTAGAAAATAAATTCAGTTCAATTCAGTTGTTCAGTCATGTCTGACTCTTTGGGACCCCATGAACTGCAGCACACCAGGCCTCCCTGTCCATCACCAACTCCCAGAGTTTACTCAAACCCATGTCCATTGAGTCGGTGGTACCATCCAACCGTCTCATCCTCTGTCATCCCCTTCTCCTCCTGCCCTCAATATTTCCCAGCATAAGGGTCTTTTCAAATGAGTCAGTTCTTTGCATCAGGTGGCCAAAGTATTGGAGTTTCAGCTTCAAAATCAGTTCTTCCAATGAATATTCAGGACTGATTTCCTTTAGGATGGACTGCTTGGATCTCCTTGTTGTCCAAGGGACTCTCAAGAGTCTTCTCCAACATCAAAAGCATCAATTCTTCTGTGCTCAGGTTTCTTCATAGTCCAACTCTCACATCCATACAAGACTACTGGAAAAACCATAGCTTCGACTAGACTGACCTTTGCTGGCAAAGTAATGTCTCTGCTTTTTAATATATTGTCTAGGTTGGTCATAGCTTTTCTTCCAAGGAGCAAGTATCTTTTAATTTTGGTTGCAGTCACCATCTGCAGTGATTTTGGAGCTCCCCAAAATAAAGTATCTTACTGTTCCCATTGTTTCCTCATCTATTTGCCATGAAGTGATGGGACCAGATGTCACAGGTCCCTTGGACAGCAAGGAGATCCAACCAGAAAATAGATTAAAAAAACAAAACAAAACAAAAAAAACTGGAAACCAGCTTTTATCTCATGCTTCATATTGTCAACCTAAAATTACAAAATAAAATAATGGCTACATGGAGAAATTATAATCAGAAAAGTAATTTCAATGACAACTCATTTTCTTCTATATCTCAAATAATATCAAATTATTTTATTTGCTTCTCATGTATCAAGTATGAAAATAAGAAATGACATATCTATTGCCCCACCAATTTGCAGGAGATATATTTTCTGTGTTCAAGCTATAATTTTAATACTTTTTTTCACATTATGATGCAAGTACAAAGGAAATTTCCATAATTCAAAATCCATTTAACTGTGCAACTGAAGATCTTCTCCTTGTTCTTCATTTGGAAGTGAGTCATATGCAGTGTAATGACATGATAAAAGGAAAGCATAAAAAGAAGAATCTAATGAAGGTATATGAATGTTTTGACATGAATATGCTTAATTAAAAGATATGCTAAAATAGATTATAATTATAATTATATTAGATTCATATCAGTATAAGACAATGCTCTTCTATGTGAAAGACATTGTCAAAGGTGAAATACATAAAGTCCCATTAAAGTCTGGTACTAACACATAGATATTTGCAATTATTTTTGATAAGTTAGAACAATAATTTTAAAAGCCAATTTAATGAAATCTTTTCCCTCAAAAATTTTTCATTCTTCTCCTTAAAAGGCTCAATGTACAGAAACATTGTACTCTACTATCATTATAGTTTGAATTTATTAAAAATTTTGAAAAATTATTTTGTGTCTTACATACGTACTTACAAAATCATGGCCTGCATAGCTAAATAACGTACCAGCTTATCTGTTACAAAAGTTTTTAAATTACTGTTCTGTATCATAATTGTGGTGGTGGTTATATTATTATTTGTCAAGCTTGTTGAATTTTATACATATCATTCATGGAATTTTTGTGTGTAAATTATTTCCCCAAAAAGTTGGTTACAATGTAGGAGATGTTTTACATGTAGATCCTGATGTTTCCCTTGTAGAAAGACTTTAAAATACAAATCAACTTATTTTATTGGCCTCCTAATATTTGCTAGGTCTCTATATGTCAAGGCACATAGGAGTGTATTAACACAAAGACTGAAATATAATGTGGACTATGAAATTTAGTTACTAATAATGTATCTATTTCTATTAAATGCAATGAAAAGTTGCACCCTAATAGAAAAATATTAATAGCGGGGAAAACTATGGAGGCACGAAGAAAGTTTAAGTTTAAGGACATTCTCTAATATCTGCTCAAATTTTTTTATCTAAAATTATTCTAAAATAATTCATATTAATCAAAGATTATATACTAATGAATTAGCTCATTTGTTAAACATGTTAAAAAATCTTGTTTTTCCATAGATATTCTGGAGATTTATTTTGCAAGTAAGTTAAATGGAATCCATTTAATCTGTTTGAGTCTTAAGATTTATTAGGTGACTGAGCACTTGGGCTTCCACTAGGGCTCAGCAGGGAAAGAATCCACCTGGATGCAGGAGGCTCAGTTTCAATCCCTGGGTCGGGAAGATCCCCTCTAGGAGAAAACGGCTACCCACTCCAGCATTCCTGCCTGAAGAATCCCATGGACAGAGGAGCCTAGAGGGCTACAGTCCACAGAGTCTGAAAGAGTCAGATATAACTGAGCAACTAAGCAAGCAAGCCAGAGCAGCATTTTTTCTATGGCTAAATATTCCTTACTATTAGGGTGAAAATTTGCATGCGTGCTCAGTCACTAGGTCCTGCGACCCCATGGCCTATAACCCACAAGACTCCTCTGTCCATGGAATTCTCTGGGCAAGAATACTGTAGTGGATTGCCATTTCCCCCTCTAGGGGATCTTCCCGACCCAGGGATCAAACCCACTTCTCTTTCAACTCCTGCATTGGCAGGCAGATTCTTTACCACTGAGCCGTCTGGGAAGCCCCAAGGCAAAACATTACTGAATAGTTTATTCAATAACCTATGAATTATCTGATAGTCCAATCTGGCTAGTGGTAACAGCGCTATTCCTGCTGCTGCTGCTGCTGCTGCTGCTAAGTCGCTTCAGTTTCCAACTCTGTGAGACCCCATAGACGGCAGCCCACCAGGCTACCCTGTCCCTGGGATTCTCCAGGCAAGAACACTGGAGTGAGGTGCCACTTCCCTCTCCAATGCATGAAAGTGAAAAGTGAAAGTGAAGTCACTCAATCGTGTCCGAATTTTTGCGACCCCATGGACTGCAGCCTACTGGGCTCATCCATCCACGGGTTTTGCCAGGCAAGAGTACTGGAGTGGGGTACCATTGCCTTCTCTGGCACATTCCTCAGTTCAGTTCAGTTCAGTCGCTCAGTCGTGTCCGACTCTTTGCGAACCCATGAATCACAGAATGCCAGGCCTCCCTGTTCATCACCATCTCCCGGAGTTCACTCAGATGCACGTGCATCGAGTCAGTGATGCCATTCAGCCATCTCATCCTCAGTCGTTCCGTTCTCCTCCTGCCCCCAATCCCTCCCAGCATCAGAGTCTTTTTCAATGAGTCAACTCTTCGCATGAGGTGGCCAAAGTACTGGAGTTTCAGCTTTAGCATCATTACTTCCAAAGAAATCACAGGGTTGATCTCCTTCAGAATGGACTGGTTGGATCTCCCTGCAGTCGAAGGGACTCTCAAGAGTCTTCTCCAACACCACAGTTCAAAAGCATCAATTTCTCGGCACTCAGCCTTCTTCACAGTCCAACTCTCACATCCATACATGACCACTGGGAAAACCATAGCCTTGACTAGATGGACCTTAGTTGGCAAAGTAATGCCTCTGCTTTTGAATATGCTATCTAGGTTGATCATAACTTTTCTTCCAAGGAGTAGGCATCTTTTAATTTCATGGCTGCAATCACCATCTGCAGTGATTTTGGAGCCCAAAAAAGTAAAGTCTGACACTGTTTCCACTGTTTCCCCATCTATTTCCCATGAAGTGATGGGACCAGATGCCATGATCTTCGTTCTCTGAATGTTGAGGTTCAAGCCAGCTTTTTCACTCTCCTCTTTCACTTGCATCAAGAGGCTTTTTAGCTCCTCTTCACTTTCTGCCATAAGGGTGGTGTCATCTGAATATCTGAGGTTATTGATATTTCTCCCAGCAATCTTGATTCCAGCTTGTGTTTCTTCCAGCCCAGCGCTTCTCATGATGTACTCTGCATAGAAGTTAAATAAGCAGGGTGACAATATACAGCCTTGACGTACACCTTTTCCTATTTGGAACCAGTCTGTTGTTCTATGTCCAGTTCTAACTGTTGCTTCCTGACCTGCATACAGATTTCTCAAGAGACAGGTTAGGTGGTCTGGTATTCCCATCTCTTGAAGAATTTTCCACAGTTTATTGTGATCCACACAGTCAAAGGATTCGGCATAGTCAATAAAGCAGAAATAGATGTTTTTCTGGAACTCTCTTGATTTTTCCATGATCCAGCAAATGTTGGCAATTTGATCTCTGGTTCCTCTGCCTTTTCTAAAACCAGCTTGAACATCAGGGAGTTCACGGTTCACATATTGCTGAAGCCTGGCTTGGAGAATTTTGAGCATTACTTTACTAGCATGTGAGAAGAATGGAATTGTACAGTATTTTGAGCATTCTTTGGCATTGCCTTTCTTTGGGATTGGAATGAAAACTGACCTTTTCCATTCCTGTGGCCACTGCTGAGTTTTCCAAATGTGCTGGCATATTGAGTGCAGTAGTTTCACAGCAACATCTTTCAGGATTTGAAAGAACTCAACTGGAATTCCATCACCTCCACTAGCTTTGTTCGTAGTGATGCTTTCTAAGGCCCACTTGACTTCACTTTCTAAGATGTCTGGCTCTAGATTAGTGATCACATCATCATGATTATGTGGGTCGTGAAGATCTTTTTTGTACAGTTCTTCTGTGTATTCTTGCCACCTCTTCTTAATATCTTCTGCTTCTTTTAGGTCCATACCATTTCTGTCCTTTATCAAGCCCATCTTTGCATGAAATGTTCCCTTGGTATCTCTAATTTTCTTGAAGAGATCTCTAGTCTTTCCCATTCTCTTATTTTCCTCTATTTCTTTGCGTTGATTGCTGAAGAAGGCTTTCTTATTTCTTCTTGCTATTCTTTGGAACTCTGCATTCAGATGCTTATATCTTTCCTTTTCTCCTTGCCTTTTTTCCTCTCTTCTTTTCACAGCTATTTGTAAGGCCTCCCCAGAGGGCCATTTTGCTTTTTTGCATTTCTTTTCCATGGGGATGGTCTTGATCCCTGTCTCCTGTACAATGTCATGAACCTCATTCCATTGTTCATCAGGCACTCTATCAGATCTAGGCCCTGAAATCTATTTCTCACTTCCACTGTATAATCATAAGGTATTTGATTTAGGTCATACCTGAATGGTCTAGCAGTTTTCCCTACTTTCTTCAATTTAAGTCTGAATTTGGTAATAAGGAGTTCATGATCTGAGCCACAGTCAGCTCCTGGTCTTGTTTTTGTTGACTGTATAGAGCTTCTCCAACTTTGACTGCATAGAATATAATCAGTCTGATTTTGGTGTTGACCATCTGGTGATGTCCATGTGTAGAGTCTTCTCTTGTGTTGTTGGAAGAGGATGTTTGCTATGACCAGTGCATTTTCTTGGCAAAACTCTATTAGTCTTTGCCCTGCTTCATTCTGCATTCCGAGGCCAAATTTGCCTGTTACTCCAGGTGTTTCTGGACTTCCTACTTTTGCATTCCAGTCCCCTGTAATGAAAAGGATATCTTTTTTGGGTGTTAGTTCTAGAAGGTCTTGTAGGGCTTCATAGAACTATTCAACTTCAGTTTCTTCGGCGTTACTGGTTGGGGCATAGACTTGAATTACTGTGATATTGAATGGTTTGCCTTGGTGACGAACAGAGATCATTCTGTCGTTTTTGAGATTGCATCCAAGTACTGCATTTTGGACTCTTTTGTTGACCATGATGGCTACTCCATTTCTTCTGAGGGATTCCTGCCCGCAGTAGTAGATATAATGGTCATCTGAGTTAAATTCACCCATTCCATTCCATTTTAGTTCGCTGATTCCTAGAATGTCGACGTTCACTCTTGCCATCTCCTGTTTGACCACTGCCAATTTGCCTTCATTCATGGCCCTGACATTCCAGATTCCTATGCAATATTGCTCTTCACAGCATTGGATCTTGCTTCCATCACCAGTCACATCCACAGCTGGGTATTGTTTTTGCTTTGGCTCCATCCCTTCATTCTTTCTGGAGTTATTTCTCCACAGATCTCCAGTAGCATATTGGGCACCTAATCACCTGGGGAGTTCCTCTTTTGGTATCCTATCATTTTGCCTTTTCATACTGTTCATGGGGTTCTCAAGGCAAGAATACTGAAGTGGCTTGCCATTCCCTTCTCCAATGGACCACATTCTGTCAGACCTCTCCACCTTGACCCACCCATCTTGGGTTGCCCTGCAGGCATGGCTTGGTTCATTGAGTTAGACAAGGCTGTGGTCCTAGTGTTATTAGGTTGACTAGTTTTCTTTGAGTATGGCACTATTCCTAGCTCTGTATAAATTGTTGCTGTTCAGTTGCCAAGTCTTGTCTGACTCTGTGCAACCCCGTGGAGTGCAGCACAACAAGCTTCCCTGTACTTCATTATCTCCCAAATCTTGCTCAAACTCATGTCCATTGAGTCGATGATGCATGCCATCCATCCATCTCATCCTCTGTTGTCCCCTTCTTCTGCCCTCAATCTTTCCCAGCATCAGAGTCTTTTCCAATGAGTCAGCTCTTCACATCAGGTAGCCAAAGTATTGTAACTTCAGCTTCAGCATCCGTCCTTCCAATGAATGTTAGAGTTAATTTCCTTTAGGATGAACTGGTTTCATCTCCTTGCAGTCCAAGAGACTCTCAAGAGTCTTCTCCAACACCACGGTTCAAAAGCATCAATTCTACAGGGCTCAACCTTCTTTATGGTCTAACTCTAACATCCTTACATAACTACTGGAAAGATTATAGCCTTGACTATACAGACCTTTACCAGGTCCTATACCTTTTAATATTTTTATATGTTCTTTTCTTGGGTTCAGATAGTTTCTTCTCATGTGCACTTAGATCAATTCTTTGATGACTACTCAAAGAGACTCCAAGCGAGTCTCATCTCTGTTTCAGATGTATATCAATCTTCAGCTGCATTCTCTGTTCTCTTTGCAGCAGCCTGAAAATTTTCTCAGAACAAAAAACTGGTGACATTTTCAGGGTTGCCTCATTGGTTTTCCATCCTCAGCAATCATCATCTGTAACTGCCTGATGTCCATTATCTTGAAAACCATTTCTTATTTTGTCTCAGATGTATTAAGTAGAAGGTTAAATCCAGTGTTGTTTCCATTATGGTCAGATGTGGAGGTGTGATTTTTTTATTTTTGTGATTTTTTTTTATTAAGTGTCTGGAATTGTGTATAAATGTTGTAACAGCTGAGAGTGATGATTTTAACTCCTTTTGCGGACAAGCTATACTTTATTTTTGGAAGGTGCTAGATGTAGAGGCAGCTTAAGCTGGTCTAATCAAGAAATGAGTGAATGAGTGTCTTCAAAGTTAGACCTTTCTGGCCTACTCTTTATTAGTGCTTACTCTTAGATTATATCCTGCCATAGTTTTTAACTGAAACCCAATGTGTTCACCAGGGTTCTTCTTTACAGATCCATAAATAACCAAGTTCTGTTTCTCCAATCCCCCCAGCATGTTCAAAGTTCAGCTGTTTGATCTGTTTTCTGCCTCTTTTTCTTCTCTTCTCAGCATTTAGCTCTTGTAACATAAGAATTGGAGAAGGCAATGGCACCCCACTCCAGTACTCCTGCCTAGAAACTCCCATGGACCGAGGAGCCTGGTAGGCTGCAGTCCACGGGGTCGCTGAGGGTTGGACATGACTGAGTGACTTCACTTTCACTTTTCACTTTCATGCATTGGAGAAGGAAGTGGCAGCCCACTCCAACGTTCTTGCCTGGAGAATCCCAGGGACGGGGGAGCCTGGTGGGCTGCCGTCTATGGGGTCGCACAGAGTCGGACACGACTGAAGCGACTTAGCAGCAGCATAAGAATACTCCAACACCTTAGAAAGAAATGGCATGAAGAATAGTGATCTCCTGTGTATGCCCTTCCCATCTCTTTATGATATTGGACCTTGTAGTCAGTGTTCTTTGATTCTTTCCAAATGCTAATTTTATCTAGCTGTCATATCTCTTCCCAGAGTGATTTGTCTCATTTAAAACTATGCCATCACAACCACAAGTATGTCTCCCTCTCTCTTTTTTTAACATTTGTTGTTGTCATCTTCTAATTTTAATCCTAATGCTATACTTTTGGCCAAACCTTTATCATCAGTTATGTGGACACTTAATACAGTCCAATGACTCATGACTTTCTCATTTTATAACGTTTTATCTTATCATTCATACTCATTAGCTTTAAATCTTTCCAAATATTTTTCAACTAAAATAACATTGTGAAATATATTCCATGATTGGCTGCTTGTCCATGTCTCTACTTGCTTACTCCGTTCAGAACATCGTTTTGTCATACATTCCACCAGGATGAACAATTTTCGGTTACTTAAAGAAGCCACAATCTTTCATCCTAACTTTGTTCATACTGCCGCCTTAGCCTAGAGTTTCCTTTGCCTTCCACCCTCCATTATTTAACTTTGCTCATTTTTATACTCAGATTAATTTTCACTTTCTGTATGTATTTCCATCACTGACAACATTTTCATCATCGGTGCTAGTTAACAACCAATAGGTTTACACTAGATATTTTAAATGCTAAGTATATTTATTTTTTATATATAATTTTACATATAATTCAATAATATTCAATATTGTTGATAATATTTTATACAGATTTTAACATGAACCATGTGATTTATATTTAATGTTATAAATTATACATTACATTATACATAATTAATTTGATTCATTTTCTCCCTTTCTCCTTTATTTTAGTTCATTCCTTAAGTACAAGACAGAAGTAAAATTTTAAATTGGTTTCAACTTGTGACTGTGTATCAGAGAAGATAATGAGACCTTATTTGTAGGAGCCAGTCTCCAAGGTCTCCAAGATGACTCCCAGTGATATTTCCTCCAGATATTCACTTCCTTGTTTAACCCTGTCCCATTAAATGTAAGCTGGACTAAGTGGCCAGTTTCTAAAGAAAAGAATGAAACAGAACTGATTAATGTGTGACTTGGAAACTAAGTCACAAAGGGCAGTTTGATGTTGTACTGTCTCTCACATCACTTTCTCTGGCTCCATAATATAAGCGAGCTCCAGGTTATGATCAACTCTCTGAAGAAACCCATTTGATGAACTGAAGCCATGTGTGTGAACTTGGATGTGGATTCTCCAATCCAGTAATGCCGGGGTCCAGCCCCGGTGGATCCAGGGAATTCGAAGGGTGGACGGCGTTGGCGTAGAAAGACTTGTTTGTTTATTAATGTAAGATTAGACTAAGAAACTATAGTGTAGTAAGAAGATTAAGTAGAGGAAGAGGGCTGAATAGCTTGGTTTACGCGGAAGGCCAATAAAATTCCAGACAAGGAATTTGCACCATCTACGTTGGGCCACCGGCGCCCACTTGAATATCTAAGGGTGCCTCGCCTTAAGCTGCCTTTCGTGCGGGTCTTAACAGCCAGGGCAAGTAAGTAGACCTGGCAAGCCTCCGCGCCCCAGGTGGAGATTCAGCCTGAAGTTAAAGTAAAGAGCAGAGAGAAGGAAAGGGAGAGAAGAAGAAAGAGAGAGAAAGACATGGGGGGAGCCAGAGTCCCAAGAAACCAGGCCGAGAGACTAGTTCGAGAAACTGGTCCGAGAAACTGGCCCCCGGCCCCTGGCCCCCTCCTTTATTGTTCAGAAGGCCTTTTATACTTTTGATAAAACATGGAGATCAACGGGTAACATAGAATTATGTAGCGTTTGCAGCCCAGACTCTTTCTATACATCATTTTGTATACAAAAGGTCTCAGGTGATTTACATTATCTTCTGGCCAAGAGGCTTGTTAACACTTTTTGGCTCTCTTCCTTAATGAATGTTAATTTTGTTTCCCCTGAAGTGTTTTTCTTTAATCTGCATCTCCTTAAAGCATTAAAGTTACATCTCTATAGAACAAAGGTGCAGTGGGATATAACAAAGAAGGTACTTAACTCAAAGATCTAATGTTGCTAATACCAGGTCTACTACTTGTTTTTTTTATATACCAACTATATCTAAAAATAAAGGATATGAAAATTTGGCAGCAAGCATTGACCCAAAAAATGAAACCTTTAATCAGTCCTATTCTAAAGATTTTGACTCCTCGGAAGCTCCTACATTCCTAGGATGTTTTAAGCTTCCTGTGCCTCCTGCGGTCAGGAGGCCTCAAACAATCACATGCGCAGCTGTATGAGTCCTGCAGGCAGGCTAGAAAGCCATCAGAGGGTTTTTGGATTGAAACACTCTTTCAAATGCAGAAGACTAAAGCCCTGAATTGACTTTTTCCAGAAAATGTCAGAAGAGTGGAAAAGCAGAGCACAAAAGCCGGCAGATTTTTGTTGGGGTACATGCTTAGGAATTTCCAGAGGGGTCCCTGAAGTCTGAGCACGCCTTGCGTATGTCAGCTTCCTTCCTCATGACCTTGTCACGGGCGGGATTCCTCACACTGGCTCCCGGCACAGTAAAATTTGCAAATGGCAAGAGTCCATCTTGACATTTGACTGCAACCTCAGGAAAAATAATACATCAGAGCTCACCAGTTAAGATGCTGAGGTCAGATTATTGACCCCATGAAATTATGTGAGATAGCAAATGTTTTTGTTGTTGGTTTAAATAACTAAGTTGGGGATAATTAATTACATAGCAATAGATAGCAAATGTATTAGTTATATAAAGGCATAACTAACATTTACAACATATCAGCTCTTTAATACTTTCAGTAACCTCTGGGAAATTGTCATGCTATACTTTTGTGGAAGAGTCTGAAGCTTATAGCAGAGGTTAAGTATGCCCATCCTAGAATGTTTTCACTTTATTATATTTGCTTCTATCAGTTATTAAAAGAAACTATTGCATTAGAAGAGCTCTGGCAATTGAAGAAGGGAAGAGTTCAGAGGTATGTCCCTGAACATGGAATATACCACCCTTTTAAAGTAATGGATTACAGTCTTTTTTATTTACTACATTGATAATTTATTATAGAAAATCCTAGAATTTGCTTTTAAAATTCTTATATGATATACAGAAATTTAATTTTATGGAATATGAACATTAAAAATATCAAGTTGCAACAGAATATTCTGATTTACTATAGAATTAAAGGTGTATAATGAGTTCTGTCTGCATACAGAATACACTTTATTTTCATAAATACATGAAAATTTAAAAAAGCATATTTATTAATCTCTCTAAACTTTATAAATTTTAAGCATTTAATGTAAACTTGAGCTAGCTTGAGTCATTCATTCATTTTTGGATGACCATTCACTTCCAAATTGAAAGACTGTCATGTAAATATATATAAAAGTGTTATAAATCAGAGGGAAGCAGGACGTGAATGAATATGCAAATTGCATAGGATTTTGAAACTCTTAGTATTCTACTAATCCAATTACCAGGAAGCTGATTGCCAATCTGATTCAACTGTGTGAGGATGGCTGCCTCATTAAAGCTAATGGCTCCCTCTGGCTAGAAATGATTGGGGTTACCAACTGTTAAATTTTGGTAGCCCAGTAAAAAATGTGTCAGAAGCCATTTGAACATCAAAACTATATAGAATTCCAAGTATGAAGAAAAATCCTTTCTTATAACTAAGATTCTGAGAGGAAAGAGAGAAGGGGACGAACACCTGACTCTCTCTACGGGACAATATACAGCATCAAAAGGTATTTTGGCAAAAGAAGGTAACAGGTGTGCTATAACTAAAGCTTCAGTTCCTTATATTATATAAAACTAATAAAATTAAAACTGAATGAGAAAGCAGAGGTCCTTTTCTCTATTTTTTAGTAATTAACCTCTATTTTCCATGTTCCTGCAGTGGTACATTGAAAAATTTAAAAGTACATACAAGAGTAAAAGAATAAAAATATGTCAAATAAAATTTGCATTTATGACTTCCCCAAATATTGTTTTAAAATCCATAAAGCATTCATTTAAATCCTTAGAAAACATTAACAAATGTATATGTTTTATGAAGTGTCATTTCATTAGATAATTCTGCTTATTGAGAAGTTCCTGAGTTTGGTAAATTAATAAAATCTGTATCCATCAATCTTATTTCAGAAAGTGATTTGTTTCACTGAGAGTTAGTCTTTCTCTTAATTAACAGTGTCACATGAAGTCTGAGATCCGAGCTTTAATTAATGTGATGGGAATCGCATATTTAAAAAACTCATGGATAAAAATGGTTCTTTTCCTGATAATGGCACCACTTTACTTCCTCCATTAGGTGCATAAAAAAATATCAGAGAAACATAACCTCCCAGGGCAATAGCTCAGAGTTTAGTGTTTCCCATGGGATATGCAAAGCCAGGACCAAGATGTGAAGCAGTCTTGGGATGCTTCTTTTTGGTAGCTGCTTTAGACTCTTAGCTTCAAAAATTGGAAAAGAATAGCATGGCAGAAGATGAAGAATCAATTTTAATCATATAGAATGCAATGTATTTTTGAAACATTTTTTTAAATTTCTTTTAAAATTAGCATTTGTCAACGAACAATCAAGATGAAAAAAATGATAATTTTATACTCTAGTGAGCAAGGCACTTATAGGCTCCACTAGTTTCAGTGACAAGAAAATTGCTATGCCACTGACAAACATATTACTAGAAAAAGTTAAACTAAATTTTACATCAAGGCTCAAATCAACAAACAAGTTTTCATGTTAGGCTTTGATTGAGAGATGAAACCATGAAAAATCAATAACCTTTTTGAAAGACTAGAAGATATGATATTAAAGTGATGCTTGGTATAGAAATGAATCCTGAGAAGCTAATCTCAGAAAGAAAAAAATGTTGCGACATTTTTCACTGATATATTTTTCAAATTTGTGTGCAATCATTAAAAATAAGGCATCTGCAAGGAAGACTGAGGTTTGAAACTTTCTAATTTGAAATAATTATTTTGAATTTAATGTTGAATAGAATTTCTAGCAGGAATTTGCATGCCAACTTGTATTCGTATTCTCTAAACCAGGAATACAGAATTTATTTCTTTTAAACTGTGGTAAGCATCTTGATAAAGTCTGTCTTATTTCTCTTATCTTTCCCCTAGGTAAGAAGGTTAGGGGCAAAATAAACTATATAATTATTCTATAAGCAAAGACTTAGGAAAAATAACTTAAATGGCAATAGAATTCCCTCTGAAATAAAGAAAGATGGCACAGACGTTCTAGTTCATTTCTCTTCTGGCCAGGTAGAGATTGTTTTTCAATTACTTGTTCAAAATGAAAGCTTGTGACCCAAACACCTGTGCCGGATTGCTATTTGAGATCACTAATTTACTCTGCATGACATCCCCTGGAACAGATGCAAGCGGACAGAAGTGACTAAAATGCACTGTTCTGATGGTTGATCAGAGGCTGATGTAGCCAAGAAACAGAGAAGAGTGGCTCATATGAGAATTACCGACTGCATCAACAGTCCATGACGGAACCATTCCCTGCAAATGTGTGAAGGGAGAAAGGGAAAGTGTTCATCACTTGATTGTGTCCGACTCCTTGGGACTCTAAGGGATGTAGCCTGCCAGGCTCCTCTGTCTATGGAATTCTCCAGGCAAAAATACTGGAGTGGGTAGCAATGCCCTTCTCCAGGGCCAGCAAATGCATAGTTTGAGAATTTTATCAGTATTTGGGAATGCTAAATGTCTCTGTTAAAACTATGGAAGGCACTTTCTCATGTATTATTGAGAGTTCATGAGGTGGTATACATTAAACCTGTCAAATAATATAAGTTGGTATTATTTAATGAGATGCCATTTGTTCCTGATTTGCCTGAGTGATATTAGTGTTAATAACATGCTTTAAGTGTCTTGGGTTTTATTTCCGCTACCATTTTGATTTTATATTCCCAAAAAAGGTGAAAGCTAAATTAGGTTAAACTAGAAGAGAGTTAGATGTAAATTACACATTCTATCTTTTAAAAGTCAGATGTTTGGTATAACTATTCTACCTTATGTTGAGGTTCTTAATACTTAGAATATTCAATCATACAGAGTCTCATGCAAATCTGAATGCTTAACAAACAGGCACCAACTTTTGCTTAGAGCAGTGGTTTCCAAAGAAGTTTGCATGCAACCGGAATGAAAATATTAGCACTTTTATTCATATTAATTTTTATAACTAAAAACTGTAAGATAATAAGAAAAATACCAGGATGTGATAATATTATACAAATTACAAGGTTCCTTTGCTTATTTTAAACATCCTGTATTTAAGCAATTCAGTTATCCTAAGAGAAAAGTGAGAATTTCACAACAGGCAAGACTGACAGTTCTGTCCTCAAAGTTTATTCATATATGGTTAAGTTGATTTAATTTTAAACTATATTAATTCTAATGATTGACAGACAAAAATCATACCACTAATACAAGCACAAACAGAGTGTATGGTATATAATTTAAAGATACCAAGTAAGTCTTGTATTTCTTACCTGAGGTAATTTACAGCTGTATCACATGGCTAAAAAAAAAAAAAAAAAGGAAAATTCAAATCAGAGCTTACAACGAATAACTCAAAATGCTTTTTAAATTTGAATTTGAATGGCAACCTTCACTTCAATATTGGAGATAAAGGTAAAGAATGTTTCTTGTCCAGAGAGAACTACATTGGGACAAGAGCTAAGAAATTTTAAGAAAGCTGTGAGTTTTTAGGTTTGTTTAATATTTATGATACAAGCTGAGAAAAAGTGGGACTTTCTGTGGAGTCTTTACATTAATGAAGTACATTGGTGACTGGGAGAGCAAGGGATAACTGCCAGAAAGTTGGGGTTCTTCTTCTTGCTCTTCATGGAACTGGCTTTGCAGAGAATAAACATACATGGCTGTCAGCCCTCTGGTTTATATTCCCCCTTGCTGCTGCTAAGTCACGTCAGTCATGTCCAACTCTGTGTGACCCCATAGACAGCAGCCCACCAGGCTCCCCCGTCCCTGGGATTCTCCAGGCAAGAACACTGGAGTGGGTTGCCATTTCCTTCTCCAATGCATGAAAGCGAAAAGTGAAAGGGAAGTTGCTCAGTCATGTCCGACTCTGACCAGGCTCCTCTGTCCATGGGATTTGCCAGGCAAGAGTACTGGAGTGGGGTGCCATTGCCTTCTCCAATATTCCCCCTTACTAGGGAGAAATTCTTTTTTTCATCATTGACAAGAAAACTACATGAAGTAGAGATTTCATATGCGACTGTGAGACTTCCCAGGTGGCAGTAATGGTAAAGAATCAGTTTGCCAATGCAGGAGATTTAAGGGAAGCAGGCTCAATCCCTGAGTCAGGAAGATCCCCTGACTGAGGGCATGGCAACCCACTCCAGCATCCTTGCCTGGAGAATCCCATGGACAGAGGAGCCTGGGGAACAACAGTCCATAGGGCTACAAAGAGTCAGACATGACAGTGACTTCACACTCACGCACGCTTGCAACTTTGTGAAACTACTGTGAATGTTGAACTTTACCCTGAATAACATTCAAATTGAAATTCATAATAACTTCTTTTATTATGACTTTCATGTTATCAGTAAGATAACAGAATATGAATATAAATATACAGAATATTAATATAAATATACAGAATATGAATATAAATATATAGAATATGAATATAAACTTTATCATTGGAGAGCAAAAATCTTTTTTACATTTAAAGTGTTTTCTTTCTCCTTAGTTTTTTACAATCTATTTCATATATATTTTATAATAGTCTATAGTAAGTACATATATTTGGGTTATATGTTCAATCATTTTTATTGAGATATCAATCCATGCAATAACTCATTTCCCAACTATGTGATGGCAGTTTGAAGGTACATGATTGTGTTTAGAGTCTTTAACCACAAGGCCTTACCCACATTTTCAGCCTCATCTCCTTTTTCCCTCATCCTTGCATTAGCACTGCAACCATGAAAAGTCTTTCAGTAAAGTTTACTCTCACAACCCTATGCTTTTACAATGATAGATAACACTAAGATACGTCAATGTGAATTTCACTAATTTATTTTTTATTGAAACTGGTCTATGGCCTTAAAAGTCTATTTTATAAGGGCTGAAAATTTATGAGAAATAATAATATATTTGAAATAATATTTTATTACCCTGTTGTCAAAACCTGTAAACAAATGTGAAATTCCCTAGGAACTAAACATTCAAAGAAAAAGGTTTTTAAAGTAATATACATTGAAAACTAATGAACATTTAAAAAAACCAATATCTTCATGATTTATAAAGTAAACCAACAGCAACAATAACACAAATTTCATAATATATTTAGCATCACAATGAAGTTCACATATGACATGGGTTGTTAACTGCCTGCAAATTTTATTTTCATCATTTGAGCAATAGATTCCCTCCTTTTTTAGTACAAAGCAGAGTAGAGAGAACATGGCCCAGCCCTTCTGCAGATAGTTATGACCAGGATAAAGTTCTACCTAATAATTAAACAATTTATGCAATATTTGAGTAATACCCTTAGAAGCAACCTGATGGTCCCTACTGAATGTCTCTCTGACTTCATGTGGGCAGTAACGTGAAGGTGGGTGTTTCGTGCAAAGTTGAACTCAGGAGGCAAGTAAAAAATCTAAGCAAGAAAACCTGAGTCATCTCAAGAATGAATCCTTCTGTCCCCTTAAAACACATATAAACTTGGACTGGGAAAGAAATAAATGTTCCGTCCTTTTAGAGCCACAGATTTGGGTATAACTAGTGCAATTTATATCAAGATTCTTAATAACTAAAATATTCTATTTAAAAGAACCTTATGCACAAATATGGATATATTTTCATTTTTTTACAAACAGTTCATTAGATAGTCAATGGTTTATTTATAGCCTAGAAAGATAATAAACTTGTTCTAGCTTGCTCTATAATTTTTTTTCCTTATCTGACTTTGGGAAATGAAAAAGACTATATATATATATATATATATATATATATATATATGTATATATATATATATATATATATGTGTGTGTGTGTGTGTCAGCATTTTATATGAATACATACAGCTGATCCAAACTGGATTCTGAATATTTCTTCTATACAGTTGTCTTTTCACTATATATTTTTTAAAAAGGCCCAAATGCCTCAACATGTAAACAACACATTATAAATTTCAAGGATTATACAAAAAGATTTTGCTAATCATGTTTTAAGAGGAAATGAAAAATCTCCAGCTGCTTTCTAGCAGTGAGATGTTGGGCACATCATATAATCTGTTTTCCATGTTTAAAATGAGGGAAATTTTCTCTAAAAAGCTATGTTTCTGTTGGTTTCTAATACAATCAGTATATAAAAATTATATCCATTGTTTTGACTAGTTATTGCAGTAAATATTCTTGGATCTTAAAAAAAAATGACCCTCTTAAAATGATAGAAATCTTAGAATAATGAAACTTGAATCAATTGTTAGCCTTTAAAATATTATCATATATTATTTGATAATAAATGAAATTAAATATTATAGTTTTCCAATATGCAAATATAGATTTAGAGTAAAAGTTCTAAACCAGTAAATTCACCTTTATAGGAAAGGTATTTTTTTAAAAGGCAGTAAAGTATAATTACCTTGATTTTCTTTAATCTTCCTTATATTCTAAGAAAGATTTTTTAGCAAATCTTTAAATACTAAAAAAAGGATGCTGGCATCTCATTAATTTGTACGAATGAATTACTTTAAGTACTGAGAGGATACCTTTCACTTTCACTGCAAATTCTTTAATTTCATGTATTAATTGAAAAGGAAGGACTAGGACTCTTCCAATTGCATCCACTACCTGCAATATGCTAATTTAATCTTTCTAAGTTGCAGACAGGTAGCAGACTCTGTGAGCTCATTGCTACCATGTGAACTTGAACAAATGGGTGTCCAAGCCCCAGCTGGGAACATTATACACGAATCCTGAGTAAGAAAGCGTGGCGTCAAGTAAGACAAACCTGGTTAAAGCAACTTGGGGTGAGAAGAGCAAATGCTAACCTGTAAACAAACACCTGTTTTGCAAATACATAGGCATGAGCTGCTTTATACTGTGCTGTGCTCTTCTGCATTTTTCAATCAATTCCTTAATCCGGGAGTGCATGCAGTATCATGTAAGGGTGTGCATGGGTGTGTGTTCATGCACAAAATATGAGCTAGGTATAGTAGAGTTTCATACAAGACACATGAGATTTCTTCTTTACTGTGAGGTACTGATATACCATAAAGATATGTATTAGGATGTTCACAGAAACTTTATTCATAAAAGTGAAAAATTGGAATCAATACAAGTGTTCATGAATGGACACATTGTTGCATAGGCACTCAGCGTATCTTCAGAAAGAAATACATTTTGTTTAAATATTGTATATTCTTTATTATTCATCTGTTGATTGATATATCTTGGCTATTGCAAATAGTTGTGCTATAAACGTTGACAAGGGTATCTTTTCAAATTAGAGTCTTAGTTCTTTTTCTTTTTCAGATTATATCTGGGAGTGGAATTCTTGGACCATATGGTAGTTCTATTTTTATTTTTCGAGAAATCTCAATACTGATTTTCATAGCGGCTGCGTAAATTTGCATTTCCACCAGCAGTGGAGGAGGGTTCCCTTTTCTCTACATTGTCACCTGTATTTGTTATTTGTGTTCTTTTTGATGCCAGCCATTCCATCAGGTGTGAGGAGATAGTGCACAGTGGTTTTGATTTGATTTTCTCTGATGATTAGTAGAGTTAAGCATCTTTTCATGTACCTATAGGCCATCTGAACGTCTTCTTTGGAAAAATTCCTAATCAGATCCTCCGCCCATTTTTTTAATCAGATACTTTTGTGGTTTGCTTTTTGTTTGTTTTTGATGTTCTGTTGTACCAGCTATTTGTGAAGCTGATAATGAAGTAGGCTATGCACGTGTAAGTTGTCGCTGCTGTTGTTCACTCACTAAGTCACCTCTGACTCCTCTTTGTGACCCCACTGACTGCAGTACACCAGCTCCCCTGTCCTTCACTATCTTCCGGAGTTTGCTCAAACTCATGTTCACTGAGCTGGTGATTGTATCAACCTATCTCATCCTATGCCATATTCTTCTCATTTTACCTTCAGTTTTTCTCAGCATCAGGGTCTTTTTGACAATGGGTCAGCTCTTAGCATCAGGCGCCCCAAGTATTGCCACTTCAACTTCAGCATCAGTCTTTTCAATGAATATTCAATGTTGATTTCCTTTAGGATTGACTGGTTTGATCTCCTTGCAGTCCAAAAGACTCTCAAGAGTCTTTTCAAACATTATAGCTGGAAAGGATCAATACTTTGGTGCTCAGCCCTCTTTATGGCCCAACTCTCATACCCATGCATGATACTAGAAAAACCATAGCTTTGAATTATAGACCTTTGTTGGCAAAGTGATGTCTACTTTTTAATATGCTGTCTAGGTTTGGCATAGCTTTCCTTCCAAGGAGCAAGTGTGTTTCAATTTTATGGCTAAAGTCACAATCCACAATGAATTTTGAGCCCAAAAGATAAAATTTGTCACTGCCTCTACTCTTCCCCCTTTTATTTGCCATGAAGTGATGGACCAGATGCCATGATCTTCCTGTTTTGAATTTTGAGTTTTAAGCAGCATTTTCACCCTCCTCTTTTACCCTCATCAAGAGGCTCTTTAGTTCCTCATGAGTAAGGGCAGGGGATATTATAGGAAATTTCATTAACTTCCTCAACTGTGTTTGAAGTGAAGTGAAGTGAAGTGAAGTCGCTCAGTCGTGTCTGACTCTTTGCGGCCCCATAGACTGTAGCCTATCAGGCTCCCCCATCTATGGGATTTTTCAGGCAAGAATACTGGAATGGGTTGCCATTTCCTTCTCCAGTGTTTGTTCCTGACCCAGGGATTGAGCCTGCACTGCAGGCAGATTCTTTGCTGTCTGAGCCACCAGGAAAGCTTTAAAATGTAATATATTAAAACAACAACAACAACTTATAAATAAAGCATGAGATCTTCAAGAATACTGTGGTTTTTATTTATAACTTCAATATAAAAAGACATTTTCTCTTAAATACGTAAGGCAAAATACTCATAATTGTGGAATACATTGTCATGAACAAAATAATTATTGACCAATTTGAAATAACATGAGGTGCTTACAGCTCATATCTTATTATTCAATATAATACAGTATTATTCAATATTTTTATTTATGATGATATAATTGAATAAGCAAACCTTCTATTTTATTCTCACTTTACAATACCTCAGTCAAAATAACTATTGTATGATTTCTTAGCTCAAAACAGTTATTCTTCAGACATTTTCCTTAGTACTGAAAAAAATAAGTGTATTCCAAGATCCAGAAGAAGATCTGTCTAAGGAAAATACTGCTGAAATCAGTTTGTTGTTGTTATATAGTTGCTAAGTCATGCCAGACTCTTTTATGACCTCATTTACTGATATCAAGGGAACATTTCATGCAAAGATGGGCGCAATAAAGGACAGAAATGGTATGCACCTAACAGAAGCAGAAGATATTAAGAAGAGGTGGCAAGAACACACAAAGATCTATACAAAAAAGATCTAATGACCCAGATAACCACTATGGTGTAATCACTGACTTAGAGCCAGACATTCTGGAATGTGAAGTCAAGTGGGCCTTAGAAAGCATCACTACGAGCAAAGCTAGAGGAGGTGATGGAATTCCAGTTGAGCTATTTCAAAACCTAAAAGAATGATGCTGTGAAAGTGCTGCAAAATATGTCAGCAAATTTAGAAACTCAGCAGTTGCCACAGTACTAGAAAAGGTTGGTTTTCATTCCAATCCCAAAGAAAAGCAATGCTAAAGAATGCTCAAACTCCCACACAATTGCACTGATCTCACACGCTAGCGAAGTAACGCACAAAATTCTCCAAGTCAGGCTTCACAGTACATGAAACATGAACTTTCAGATGTTCAAGCTGGATTTAGAAAAGGTAGAGGAACCAGAGATCAAATTGTCAACAACTGTTGGATCATAAAAAATGCAACAGAATTCCAGGAAAACATCTACTTCTGCTTTATTGATTACGCCAAGCCTTTGACTGCATAGATAATGACAAACTGTGGAAAATTCTTAAAAAGATGTGAATACCAGACCACCTTACCTGCCTTGCAAGAAATTTGTATGCAGATCAAGAGGCAAGAGTTAGAACTGGACATGGAACAACAGACTGGTTCCAAATCAGGAAAGGAGTACATCAAGGCTGTGTATCATCACCCTGATTATTTAACTTATATGCAGAGTACATCATGCAAAATGCCAGGCTAGATGAAGCACAAGTTGGGATCAAGATTGTCAGGAGAAATATCAGTAACCTTAAATATGCATGTGATACCACACAAGGCAGAAAGTGAAGAGGAACTAAAGAGCCTCTTGTTAAAATGGAAAGAGGAGAGAGAAAAGCTGGCTTAAAACTTAACATTCAAAAAACTAAGATCATGGCAAACTTGTTCCATCACTCCATGGCAAATAGATGGAGAAACAATGGAAACAGTGACAGACTTTATTTTTTGGGCTCCAAAGTCACTACAGATGTTGACTGCAGCCATGAAATTAAAAGATTTACTCCTTGGGAAAAAAAGTTATGAACAACCTAGACAGCATATTAAAAAGGAGAGACATCACTTTGCCAGCAAAGGTCCATCCAGTCAAACCTATGGTTTTTCCAGTAGTCATGTATAGATGTGAGAGTTGGACTATAAAGAAAGCTGAACACCAAAGAATTGATGCTTTTGAACTGTGATGTTGGAGAAGACTCTTGGAAGTCCCTTGGACTGCAAGGAGATCCAAGCAGTCCATCCTAAAGGAAATCAGTCCTGAGTGTTCATTGGAAGGACTGATGCTAAAGCTGAAACTCTAATACTCTGGCCACCTGATGGGAAGAACTGACTCATTTGAAAAGACCCTGATGCTGGGAAAGATTGAAGGCAGGAGGAGAAGGAGACAACAGAGGATAGATGGTTGGATGGCATCACTGACCTGATGGACATGAGTTTGAGTAAACTCCAGGAGTTGGTAATGGCCAGTGAGACCTGGTGTGCTGCAGTCCATGGGGTCACAAAGAGTTGAACATGACTGAGCGACTGAACTGAACTGAACCATGCTCCTCTGGCCACTGGATTTTCTAAGCAAGAATACTGCAGTTGGCTGCCATTTCTTTATCCAGGGGATCTTCCCAACCCAGCAATTGTCCACGCAGCTCCTGCATTGGCAGGCAGATTCTTTGCTGCTAAATCAGTGGAGAAGCCCTGAAATTAGTTTAGGTTTATAATAATTACATCCCTAACTTCCCTTATTTTTCATATTTGACGTGAGAAGTCCAGCATTTCTCAATTCTTTCCACACATTTTAATGAAAAAAAGTTATAAAAATTTTATATGGTATTTTCATTTTCATTTAAGAAACTTGTTTTTACTCACAAGGTAAATCATATAGTCTTCTGCAAAAGAAGATCATGAGTACTTTTGAGGAAAGATTAACTAGAATAGAAAATACTTTCCCAAGGGATTTATATTCAAAACTAGTCACTAATATCAACATTATTCTATATTGTTTTTTCCTTTCCTCCTTTCCTATGTAAGATATTTAGTTAAAAGATATTTGAATTTATATTGTAGTATAATTGTCTTGAACTAACTACTTTCTACCAATAAGAATGTTGATACAAACAAGATCCAGTGGGTTTCTGTGATATTTTTCTTAATAAAACAACAAAATTGATGTTCTCACAAGTACTCCATGACTGAAATTTCTATGGTTGAAACACAATTTGTTAGAGAAAAAGATTTTCAAATTGTGTTTGACTAGACCAATACTTATGAAAACAGAGAGCCTGCTCCTAAAGAAACTACTAAAAGGAGAAACATTTCATTTTGTTTCTAGCTTTTTCTTATAGCCACCATATTCTTTCTGCCTATAATTTTGTTTTCTTAAAACACTTTTATTAAATACCATAGACTGCATATACATTTAATCATCAGCTTTGGGAAACATAAATTATAATTCTTATTTTACTTAAACAATTGGCTTTATGAGGAAGGGATCAAGTTGATAGAATTTATAGAGTAGAAAAACCCTGAGCTCCTTCTCCTTATGGGCATATCAAAGTTAAAGCTAGTTACAGAGCAACTCCCTATGAGAATGACCTGAAGATAAGCAGAAAACATTTTCCACGATTAAAAATATATAAAAGGAACCATAATAAGGTGGGTAAGAGTGGCAAAGATGTTCTTGTTAAGAGGCCTGCCTCAGATTGGTGACTTATAAGTGGGAAGGATGCCACCACCACAGAGGTCCTTCCCCAGGAGCAAGGAGAGAGTCCCACACCAGCCTCAATATCTTGCAACAGGAAGAAGAGCATCCAGAACGTCAGACTTTGAAAACCATTGGGGCTTACATTTGGAAGAAATAGAGAACTGTAGGAAATAGAGACTTCGTGCTTAAAAATTGCATGCATAATCGGCTCCAGATTCATCCATCTCATCAGAACTGATTCAAATGTATTCTTTTTAACGGCTGAGTAATACTCCATTGTGTATATGTACCACAGCTTTCTTATCCATTCATCTGCTGATGGACATCTAGGTTGTTTCCATGTCCTGGCTATTATAAACAGTGCTGCGATGAACATTGGGGTACATGTGTCTCTTTCAATTCTGGTTTCCTCGGTGTGTATGCCCAGCAGTGGGATTGCTGGGTCATAAGGTAGTTCTATTTGCAATTTTTTAAGGAATCTCCACACTGTTCTCCATAGTGGCTGTACTAGTTTGCATTCCCACCAACAGTTTAGGAGGGTTCCCTTTTCTCCACACCCTCTCCAGCCAGAAAGAAAAACACCAATACAGTATACTAACGCATATATAGGGAATTTAGAAAGATGGCAATGACGACCCTGTATGCAAGACAGGAAAAAAGACACAGCTGTGTATAACAGACTTTTGGACTCAGAGGGAGAGGGAGAGGGTGAGATGATTTGGGAGAATGGCATTCTAACATGTATACTATCATGTAAGAATTGAATCGCCAGTCTATGTCTGATGTAGGATACAGCATGCTTGGGGATGGTGCATGGGGATGACCCACAGAGATGTTATGGGGAGGGAGGTGGGTTCATGTTTGGGAACACATGTAAGAATTAAAGATTTTTAAATTAAAAAAATAAAAAACTAAAAAAAGAAAAAAAAAATTGCATGCAAAGTCTCACATGCTCTGAGTCCTGGCACAAAGGAAGTTGTTTGAAAGACATCTGCGTCAGACCCACTTACTAATCTTGGAGCCTCTCCCACAAAGGCCAGAGGCAGCTGGAATTCTCCTTGGGAACTAAGATGCTAGAGGCAAACATTTTGGAAATCTCATTCTTTCACGCTGACACGGCACTGGCAAATGCCATTTTGGAATCCCCCTTCTTACCCTATTAGTGCCTGGGGCCAGCCCCACCCACCAAAGGTCCCACAACAACTGTAAGAAGCAGCTTGCACAGCCAGCTGAGCCAGGGTCAGCCCTGTCTACCCTCACGCCAATAGTAGCTGACCCCATCAAACAGAAAGATACAGCCCACACAGGGGCCACTCTTGAAGCACTTAACTCTGGTGGCAGAGGGGAGTATGCTGCTGGGATCCGAAGGGCATCTCTTACATAAAGTCACTGCTCCAAGGTCAGGAGATGTAACTAGCCTAATATTTATAAAACAAGCACAGAGATCAGGCAAAATGAGGAGACAGAATAATACATTTCAAATGAAGGAAAAGACAAAATATAAGAAAAACGACTAAGTTAAATAGAGACAAGCAATCTACCCAATGAAGTCAAGGTATTGATAAAGATGCTTACCAATCTTGCAAGAATAATAGATGAACTCAGTCAGAACCTCTGCAAAGAATTAGAAAACATAAAAAAGAACAAATCAGAGCTGAAGAATTCAATAACTGAAATAAAAACACAAAATCAAGAGTAGATTCGATGACACAGAAAGTGGATCAGCAAAATTGAAGACAGAGCAGTGGAAATCACTTAGGCTAAACAGAGAAAAAAAATTTTAAATAAGGACAACTTAAGAAATTTCTAGGACAATAGTGTATTAACATGCACATTATAGAGGTTCAAGAAAAGAGATTGGCCCATTTTTTTTGATTGAGTCTGTTTATTTTTCTGGTGTTGAACTGCATGAGCTGCTTTTATATTGAGATTAATTCTTTGTCAGTTGCTTCATTTGCTATTATTTCTCCCATTCTGAAGGCTGTCTTTTCACCTTGCTTGTAGTTTCCTTCATTGTGCAAAAGCTTTTAAGTTTAATTAGGTCCCATTTGTTTATTTTTGCTTTTATATCCATTACTCTGGGAGGTGGGTCATAGAGGATCCTGCTGTGATTTATGTCAGAGAGTGTTTTGCCTATGTTTTCCTCTAGGAGTTTAATAGTTTCTGGTCTTACATTTAGATATTTAATCCATATCAGCAACTATGTGACAATAAAATGGACAACTTAGAAGAAATGGATGAATTCTTCGAAAAGTATAACCTTTCAAAACTGAACCAGGAAGAAATAGAAAATCTTAGCGGACCCATCACAAGCATAGAAATCGAAACTGTAATAAAAAATCTTCCAACAAACAAAAGCTCAAGGCCAGATTATTTCACAGGTGAATTTTACCAAAAATTTAGAGAAGAGCTAACACCTATCCTAATCCTTCCAGAAAATTGCAGAGGAAGGTAAACTTCCAAACTCGTTCTATAAGGCCACCATCACCCTAATACCAAAACCAGACAAAGATGCAACAAAAAAAAAAAAAAAAGAAAGAAAACTACAGGCCAATATCACTGATGAACATAGATGCAAAAATCCTCAACGAAATTCTAGCAAACAGAATCCAACAACATATTAAAAAGACCATACATCATGACCAAGTGGGCTTTATCCCAGGGTTGCAAGGATTCTTCAATATCCACAAATCAATCAAAGTGATACACCACATTAACAAATTGAATGATAAAAACCATATGATTATCTCAATAGATACAGAGAAAGCCTTTGACAAAATTCAACATGCATTTATGATAAACACTCTTCTGAAAGCAGGCATAGAAGGAACATACCTCAACATAATAAAAGCCATATATAATAAACCTGCAGCAAACATTATCCTCAATGGCGAAAAATTGAAAGCATTTCTCCTGAAGACAGGAACAAGACAAGGGTGCCCACTCTTACCACTACTATTCAACATAGTTCTGGAAATTTTAGCCACAGCAATCAGAGAAGGAAAGGGAATAAAAGAAATCCAGACTGGAAAAGAAGTAAAATTCTCACTGCAGATGACATGATCCTTTACCTAGAAAACCCTAAAGACACCACCAGAAAATTACTAGAGCTAATCAATGAATATAGTAAAGTTGCAGGATATAAAATTAACACACAGAAACCCCTTGCATTCCTATACACTAACAATGAGAAAACAGAAAGAGAAATTAAGGAAACAATTCCATTCTACGTTGTTTTTTCATTCATTTTTGTCTGTTTGTTTTTGTTCTGTTTGCTTGTTTTTGTTTAACTTTACCCTACTTGCTTTCCAAGCACTGTAGAACTGTGGTTTGGTGTTTGTTATTAATTTTAGAGATTTCTCAGTTTTATATTTTCAAATATTTATTCTATTTTGTTTTCTCGTATTTTTTGCTCTGGTTTTAAATTTATGTGTATATTATACTCTGAAATGACCTCATAGTTCTTCATATGTGTGTTGTTTTCATTCTTTTTCTTTTGAATTTTAATTTCTGAAGTTTCTTCTGACCTATCTTCCACAACACTGATGCTTCTTCTGCCTTGTCAAGTCTACTGGTAGATTTATAGAAGATATTCTATACTTATGTCATACTGGGTTTTTCCCCACATCACTTTCTTTATTCTTTCTTAGATTTTTCATCTCTCTTCTCATGTTTGTTCTTGCATGTTACCTACTTTTTTCCCATTGAAGTCCTTAACAAATTAACCATAGTTATTTTAAATTATTTGCTTGATGATTTCAACATATGTATCACATATTTGCTTGGCTGCAATGGTTGTTTTACCTTTTCAGAATGCGTCTTCCTTGCCCACAGGACTTTTTATAACTTTTGTTGTTGTTGTTGTTGTTGTTGTTGAAAGGCAACAGTGGTGGCTCATAACAATAAAGGAAATGGGTCTTCAGTGAGAGATTCTACATTAGGGCTTCCCTCGTGGCTCAGATGGTAAAGAATCTGCCTGTAATGCAGGAAACCAGGGGTTCAGGCCATGGGTTGGAAAGATACCCTGGAAAAGGGAATGGCAACCCACTCCAGTATTCTTGCTGAAGAATCCCATGGACAAAAGAGCCTGGTGGGATACAGTCCATGGGGTTACAAAGAGTCATACACGACTGGATGACTAATGCTAATGCTACATTAGTTTAGCTAGGAATCATGTGCTTCTTAAAGTTTTCTGTAGCTATAAGTGTCAAATGTTTCAAATTACTCTGGTGTCCTTGTTTTTGTCTCACCTTCATTTGGGGCTTCTCTAAGAACTCCTCCTTGTGTCTCCTTCAGCAATAATCTTTGGTATTATACTGGAGTCATGCTAGATATGTATGGATAAAGACATTTCTAAAGTCTAATGAAATCTCATTTTTTAATGGCATTTGTCAGAGGATTGTGACTTTCCCAACATATTTCCCCAACATTATTATTTTTTTCCCCTTCTCTCCTATACCTCAGCCTTTCATGGACATGATTCTTCTCAATCCATTTCAGTGATGTTCTGACTCCTATTGATTATTTCCCGGCTTAGTTGACACAGAAAGACTACAGAAGGCTGAAGTGGAAGGAATGCCCTTCCCCTGACTGGGATAATGCTGTAGCAATCTTTTCCCCTGGAGAGTAAGACTTTGTTATGGAGATGGCTCAGGGAATTCTTTCCCTTGTTTTTGTTTAACTTTACCCTACTTGCTTTCCAAGCATTGTAGCACTGTGGTTTGGTGTTTGTTATTAATTTTAGAGATTTACTCTTCCCCTCCCCTGGCATGTGTGTGTTAGTCCCTCAGTCCTGTCCAATTCTTTGCAATCCCATTGACTGTAGCCTGCCAGGCTCCTCTGTCCATGGACTTCACCAAGCAAGAATACTGGAAGGGGTAACCATTCCCATCTCCAGGGGATCTTCCTGACCCAGAGATTGAACCCAGGCCTCCTGCAGTGCAGGCAGATTCTTTACTAAGTCACCAGGGAAGCCTTCCTAAGTGGTGCTGTTGGTAAAGAACCCACCTGCCAGTGCAGGAGACATAGGAAATGTGGGTTCGATTCCAGGATTTGGAAGATCCCTGGAGGAGGGAATGGTACCCACTTCAGTGTTCTTGCCTAGAAAATCCCATGGACAGAGAAGCAAAGACTCAGATGTGACTTAGCACACATGCACACATGCATACCCTGACATAGTTACAGGGTATCTTTCTTATATGTTTATTATGAGAAGCTGGTGTGATTTCCTGGAGGTTAAACACACACGAAAACTTAACCTTGGCTTTGCCTCTAAGAATTCTTTACTGTCAAGTTGAAATCCACACTCAGACTAAAGTGATTTGTCAAAACAGCTTCTGCTCCAGGTAACCAAATCTTGGCTGTGTCTCTTTGAATGAGCACATTTCTACAGATTTTGGTGTGGTGGTTTGCCCTCTGATTGGTTCAAGTGGAATCCTTGATTTTTAGTTTAGTTTTTTTTTTTTTTTTCTTTTTCTTGTTGTAAGGACAGAAGTGATGACTGCCAAGCTCTTTACAGATCAGCTCTGATACTGGAAGTTCTCTTTAAAGAGTTTCAATTGTTCCCATTTTTGGGGTCAGAATGTAGATCAAACTGAACTCATTCAGTGGTGACCAAATACTCTTAACTGAAAATATTTTGATGTACAAAGAGTTAAATATCTTCTTTTTGAAAGAAAAGCATTTTGCAAAACTATTTTCCTAATTTAACTGTTGTTTATCAATCAGTGAATACTGATTCTCTAATTGTAGTTGTAAGCGAAATTGACATATGTTGCATATCTTCAACGAGTAGATCTAATTGTTGAAAAGCATTTAGGCTTATGTAGTTTATTTTTGTTTCCAGATCCACAGCCCAAATCCTGGCCACAGAAGATTGATACAGGTTATTGTGTTGTGACTTTTGCCAGATTGCTAAAAGTAATACAGACTCAGGTATTTTCCTTTTCTGCTTCGGAAAAATCTTATAAAGTCTTACATTAATAAAATTCTACTTAGAAGCTAGAGAAAGGAAGGCAGATTTCATAACTATAAAAGCACTATTTTTTAATGCTAATGATGATATGTACTTCTCTCCTACAGGCATATTTAGTGATAAATATGAACGTTTTTGTATTTTGGGTTTCTTGGGGCAAAAAATCCATAATGTTATCCATTTTATTTTGTTTAGTCATGAATCAGAATTCAATTTACCTTAAGGTTCAGGAAATTTTCTTGGAGGTGAATAGCTGAGCAAAATTGGGAATTAGCTAAATAAGAAAGAATAACAGACTTCTGTATAGAAAGGATGGTTTGTAAACAGAGAAGAAAAAATTTACTATAGTAAGGAAGCTAGAAAGGCTTGATGTTTCCTAAGAACAACAGGAGAGCTTTTGCTAAAGCATGCAAGAGATAAGCAAGAGAGGATATAGTTGGAGATTTGTCATGAAAGTTCTAAAAAGCAATGTTAAGGAATCTGGATTCAATTCTATTGGCAATGAGGAGCTTGTGCCCAGGTGATATAACAGATGATGAGGGTTGAAAGGGTCATAGTGGAAACAGGAAAAGAAAGAAAGAATAAGAGAGTCAAGAAAATACTGAGACAAAATTGGAATGATCTTCTGTTTCAATGTAAAAGTTGAGGGAAAGGTAGAAATAGAGATTCCTGCTTGGATTTCTAGGTGTGGTGATTGAATGGTTGGTACTAATATTTCCAGAGAGAGGGAAAAAAATTGAGAAGAAAGCCACACTTGAAATGGGGTGAAAATGGGGAAGAAGGAATAGGCTCAAGTTGATATTCTATAATATGAATTGGGAATGTGTTACTTGTAGCATATTTACCGTCAATAACAGCATTTATAGAATAAACTTATGTGAGTGATTCTTGAGAGGAAAGAGCTAAGATAGGCACTCCAGAAAATATCAGAATTTAATTAATAGAAAAAGAGGAAACAAGATAAATGAAGGAATGAAAGTGAAAGTGTTAGTAGCTCAGTCCTGTCTGACTCTTTGCAGCCCCATGGACTGTAGCCCTCCAGGCTCCTCTGTCCACGGAATTTTCCAGGCAAGAATACTGGAGTAGGTTGCCATTCCCTTCTCCAGTGGATCCCTTCTGCAGGGATGAACCCTGCATTGCAGGCAGATTCTTTACTGTCTGAGCCACCAGGGAATACTAGTGTCTAAATGGAAGATGAAGCAGGTAAATGACATCACAGAATTCAACAGGCAAATTATTTTAAGGAGAAATATATTGTCAATGACACTAAAAATATTAAAAATCAGTGATTCAGTAACAAAGTACAGAATGTCTGTTGTTCTTAGACAAACAGAATTTGTTGGTTGAATTGTTTTTTTCAGAGTAATTTTAGTAGGCACATATGGATGTTAGTGCAAAAAGAAATGAATGGAAAATCATGAAAATACCATACCAATAGACAGAAGAAATTTAGCTGCAAAATTAAAAGAGCTAGGGAAAGATATCTGAACCTGAAGAGGGAAATGTGAGTGAGAGTGTGTGTGTTGTCATGAGAAAGACTTGGGCACGTTTGCAGTCTAGGGGTAAAGACTTACTATCCTAAGTAAGAATGCAGATGCAGAAGGGATAGCAGAATCCTAGGTGTAAAAATGGGCTAGAAGGGCACTTTCATTCCTGTGATTTCGGATAATTGGTTAGTTCTGTGGGCAGATAACTGTGAGAGAATTGCAGAAACCATCAGTTCAGTTTAGTTCAGTTGCTCAGCTGTGTTTCTTTTCGACCCCATGGACTGCAGCACACCAGGCTTCCCTGTCCATCACCAACTCCTGGAGCTTCCTAAAACCCATGTCCATTGAGTCAGTGAGGACATCCAACCATCTCATCCTCTGTCATACCCTTCTCCTCCTGCCTTCGATCATTCCCAGCATCAGAGTCTTTCCAACTTAGTCAGTTCTTCCCATCAGGTGGCCAAAGTATTGGAGTTTCAGCTTGAGCATCAGTCCTTCCAATCAATATTTAGGACTGATTTCCTTTAAGATGAACTGGTTGGATCTCCTTGCTGTCCAAGGGACTCTCAAGAGTCTTCTCTAACACCACAGTTCAAAAGCATCAATTCTTCGGTGCTCAGCTTTCTTTATAGTCCAACTCTCACATCCACATGACTACTGGAAAAACTATAGCTTTGACTAGAAGGACCTTTGTTGGTAAAGCAATGTCTCTGCTCTTTAATATGCTATCTAGGTTGGTCATAACTTTTCTTTCAAGGAGCAAGCATCTTTTAACTTCATGGCTGCAGTCACCATCTGCAGTGATTTTGGAGCGCCCCCAAAACATAAATTCTGCAACTGTTTCCACTATTTCCCCATCTATTTGCCATGAAGTGATGAGACTGAAACCATACTGCATGATTTTGCTTTTCTTCTTGTTCTAAGTGACACTGCCACATCAGACATTTAGTTTGGCCAGTTTCTTAAAGTGCATGCATTGAAGTAAACGTTTATCTACAATCATCATGAAGACTCCAGGTTTGCCAGTGGTCTAATATTCTGAAAACAACCACATATATTAAAAAAAAAAATCCCCAAATATAAACAAACCTGTGCCCTCTTGTGCAGCATACTAAAAATGAAGCCTGTATCATTTGGAGTTTTATAAACCATTTGGGAATTGCATCATCTTAGGTAAAACTATGACCACGTGCTCATCTTTTAATGAGAAATACAGTGAATTCTAAGATAGAAAATAAATAGAAAAGACAGAAAATAAGTCAGGTTTGCACATTTGCCTCCCTGTTTCTTATCTGCTCCATCTTCCTTTCTGCCTCTTCACTGAGCTCAGGAGAAAGGCAGCAGCTGCTCTGGAAGTGCTGTACCAGCCTGTGCACAGGCACTTCTTACCCATTGTGAGTGAAATTGACTAGAATCACACATTCTTCATCAATTTCCCACTCAGTGCAAATCAGTTCTTCCACTCAAGGGGACTGCACTACATTTGCTCTGCAGCTGGCAGTCCCATGGCGCTAAGTTGGAGGAAAGAAACACGGCCTGCTGCTAGTGAGTAAATGCACTCTGGGTGGGTGTGCTCACCTGATTCTGTGATTGGAATCAGCCTCTTCTACACAGAGAGTGGAGGAGGCTCAAGTTGAGCTGAAGGAAATGAAGAGTTTCTGGTTTTAATGCTCAAGTTTCATTCTAACTCATAACTAATGAACTAGCATCCTGCACAGCGGTACCATGTTCCACAGGCAGCGATTATATAAGAATAGCATTCCAAACTTGGTCGTCCTGTGACTGCCTGGCATACAGGCTGCTAGTGTGGGAAGAAGCTTTCACACAGATGCTAGCTAGCAAATAGACGGATGGAAGTGGTGGTGGCTTACTGGGTTCACAACCAGAGAGGACAAAGATTTAAATTTAAAATCCTTAAACTAAGGCACAAGATGATTCATGCTGAAAATATGTTTCTTGATGCGACCTATGAAATTTCTAAATGGGTGTTTTTCAACTGAAAGCACAAAATGGGTTATCTTAGTAACCAGCCTCATGTAATCTCCCAATAATTTGAACTGGAATTTCTTAGGAAACTTATTATAAAGCGGATTCCTAGACCATACCATGTGAGTCTAATCAGTAATTATGAATGAGGCACAAGAATTAGTCATTTACAACAACTTCCCAGGTAATTAATATGTACAATAAAGCTTAAGAACTACCAGCATATACTGACCTTGATAAATGACACAAAAACATAATTATGAAAAAAGAATCCAAAGGCACTTTCAGTTTAAATGGTGTCATTTTTAAACTAGTAGCAGTTAAATAATCCCAAGTGTGAGAAAAAAGAAAATGAATGCTATATGGATAAAGAGTAAGTAGTTATCATTTGGATAGCAGAATTCATGTTTCTTTTCATACAAATGGGACAACTGAGTTAAGCATTTGAAGACTTTTAGTAATTGCTATTAGAGCTAGAGAGCAAACAACTCTACTGTAAAAGAAGGCTCAGAGGACTTGTTGAAATCATGACAATCCAACCTATCACAGAATTTTAGTTGTATATAACTTCAGCAAACAAATGCAAATATATGGCACAATAGGTGCTTCTGTTCTTTACTGAGTCAGTGGTTTAGTTCAGGTCAGTTGCTCAGTTGTGTCTGACTCTTTGCGACCCCATAAACCAAGCATGCCAGGCTTCCCTGTCCATCACCAACTCTTGGAGTTTACTCAAACTGATGTCCATTAAGTTGGTGATGCCATCTAACCATCTCATCCTCTGTCATCTCCTTCTCCTCCCGCCTTTGATCACAACCAGCACTAGAGTCTTTCCAAATGAGTCTGTTCTTTGCATCAGGTGGCAAAAGTATTTTCTCCCAAGGAGCAAGCGTCTTTTAATTTCATGGCTGCAGTCTCCATCTGCAGTGATTTTGAAGCCCCCCAAAATAAAATCTGTCACTGTTTTTGTTGTTTCCCCATCTATTTGCTATGAAGTGATGGGACCAGATGCCATGATCTTAGTTTTCTGAATGTTGAGCTTTAAGCCAACTTTTTCACTCTCCTCTTTCACTTTCATCAAGAGGCTCTTTAGTCAGTGGAATTGCTCATTAATTACAGCAATCCCACTCCCAAATCAGATTCTGATGGTGCCCCAGAACCTATGTCAACAAGGCTCTCCTTTTTTCTAATCTCCAAATTACAGGTAACCACACTGAATAAATAATCTCATGAAAAACAATTTTCTTTTAGTTTAGGGACATTTATTAGATAAAGGACACTAGTTAATCTTCAAAGGCTGAATTCTACACAATGTATAGACATACACTAATTAATAGGCCTTTATAGACTTAGTTTGAAAAAGTCCAATATAGATTAATATCTTACTTTATCTAACAGTAAAAATTACTTTTGTTTTTATTATGGTCTTGGAAATAGAAATTCATGGTTTTCATAAGCAATTTACTTATATAAAAATATGTAATCAAGGAAATAATGATATTATCCAAAATATCTTCATTCCTTTAATTAGTTCTTAGAAAATTAGTTCACTGAAAACAAATTTTTTTCTGCCAAACCAGGCATAAATTTATAGTCTAATCAGTTTAAAAAACAGTCTTTGAAATTTAATTAACCTAGCTAGAACAAAAAATAGGATGCATGATTAGAATCTACCTTTAAAATGTTCAGATGTCTGTTGCCTCATTAATCAAACATTCTTGGTGAGTGTACTCCAGCCTCTGTTATATACACTCCCAAAGAAAGAGTTTACACCCTGAAATAAGTGTTGCCATGTTTTTTTATGAACTTTCTGCATCCATGAAGAGGAAAATGAAGTGTAGCCAATCAATTAGTAATACCCCTTTGTTTTTTGAGGGGCATTTTATTGATATCTGGCTTCACAAATATCAGCATGTCATACACTGAACAGTTTCACTGTGGAAAAGAAAGGATAGGGGTGATTTTTCTACACTGCTTTTGTGTTTTGTATAACCACTGGCACTAGGGAGTGCTTGCCAGGAGGGCAGTGGAAAAGAAACCGCCTGCCAATGCAGGAGACACAGGAGGCTTGGGTTCAATCCCTGGGTCAGAAAGATCCCCTGGAGGAGGAAATGGCCACCTACTGCAGTATTGCTGCCTGGAGAATCCCATGGACAGAGGAGCCTGAAGCTACAGTTCATAGGGTTGCAAGAGTAGAACAAGGCTGAGCAGACATGCAACGTGCAAGGTGTTAGGAACAGAACACACGGGCTCAAGAGAAAAGAAGTGACAAAGAGATCACCTTAAATCTCTTTTAGCCCTTAAATACGTAATCCAAAAACAATTGTACTTCATGATACTATTCTATATCCCAGGCTCTGTAATTCTCTCTGGTAACATTTTCAGTAACAGCAAGTCTACCCAGGTCAACTTGGTAACTTTTTGCCCCATCCCTATCTTGCATTCACAGTCTTTAAGCATTTACTAAATCACATTGTGATTACTCATTTTCTACTAGTCTTTTAGTTTCTTGAGACTATGGACAAAATTTGGCTGTTTCTTATTGACAAATACAACCTCAGAATTGAGGTTGTACAAATCAGGCAGTCAATAAAATTTCATTGAAGGAATTTTAAAAATTATTTGAAAACTGTCTTAATGATGTCTTTGGAAAAATATAGATCATCTCCCATAAATATTTCTTTCCTTTTGAAGCTTTAGAAAGCAGAACACTATTCAGGGATTAGGAGTAGAGAGTTGTTAACTCATACTGCTTATTGCTTCAATCATGAGATAAGTAATCTTTTGAAACTATGCTCAAAGTGAATTGTGTTGAATTTGTTTAAATCTGGATCAGCTACATTTAACATTGGATTTTCAAAGTTTGCTGTTCACTGTTAAACTAGAAGGAATTAAGGATGGATCTTTTTAATTAAAAACAAAAACCAACTAAGATAATGTAGTTTATTGACTTCATTGATGTATCTTGAGGTTTTTTTTTATTTACTTTCATCAATAAGAGACAAGAATTAAACTGAAATAAAATCATACCCTTATAGAAATCTTGGATGTGTGCTTGCGTGCAAAGTCACTTCAGTCATGTGCAACTCTGTGGGACCCTATAGACTGTAGGCCCGCCAGGCTCATGGACCTCTCCAGGCGAGGATGCTGGAGTAGTTTGCCATGCCCTCCTTATGACCCAGGGATCAATCAGTTGTCTCCCATGTCTCCTGCCTTGGCAGGCAGGTTCTTTACAACTAGCATCTTCTGGGAAGCCCGAAATCTTGGATACATCATATATATTTTATTATATGCAATGTAGTCCAGTTCACTAGTGTTATCTGTGCCTCGCAACAAAGTACTTGCTATGAGCTGAAAGATGATCTTGAGTTCTTTTAACTTAATGCATATGTACTATGTGTTCACTCTTATCCGATTCTTTGCAACCCATGAACTGCAGCCCTCCAGGTTCCTCTGTCGATGAGATTTTCCAGGCAAGAATTTTGACGTGACTTGCCATGCCCTCCTCCAGGGGACCTTCCTGACCCAGGGATTGAAACTGAGTGTTTTGTGTCTCCTGCATTGGCAGGTGAATTCTTTATCTCTGTGCTACATGTGAAGGCATACAAAATAGAACTGCTAAAAATACATTTAAATTGATGGCAATTGACTTGAGCTTTGCAGTTTATTCCATGTTAGTTTACAAAATGCATTTATTTTCCCTTCTAGTGCTATGTTTACCTCCCATTAATACTGATAGCCAACAATCACCACACTTAAAAATAACTGTTATGTCAAATTTTCTAATCTGTATTTTTTTATTAGCCCCAACTCATCTCTGTGTCACTTAAAATTTTCATGATGATTTTGTCTTTCTAAGGTGTATAGCCTTTCCTCAGACTGGTATTTTCATTTTTCCGTTCTTACCTGCCATACATTAAATTTATAGGAAAGAATAGAAAAACTATAGTGATAAAAGAAATCAGCCATTCACTACCCAAGATAATCTAGAGCAGAAGAAGAGGAATGTGGTGTGTCTTCGGGGAGACTATTCTATTTTAGAAAATTCACTTGCAATGCAACTCTACTTTCAGATACTCTAAAATATTCCTCTTTCATAGATTATGATCAAAGTTTGAAAACAGGAATAATTAAGTGTATATACATGTATTCTACTGAAAGAATAATTCATAAAGAGACAGTTTACCTTCAAAGAGAAAAATGTATCAAGGTCTAAGATGACCACTTCATCATGAGAGGGTGAAAATAAATGATATGGCAAACGTTGAGATGAGAGACACAAGTCTCTATCTTATCATTCTTTGGGGATGTACATTTATTTGGGCAGAGACTTTGAAAACAGAAACACAAAAACTTTTGCTGTATCTCTGTAATAGGCATAAAATGGCAAGTAAAGGCTCAGTGGTTATGGATTACAAATGGAAAAGATCCTATTTAAAAAAAAAAAAACCAAGGAGAAATGTTTCTTAATTACACTATATTTTGAAGCAGTGGCTGTAACATACAAAATAAATTCTAATTGAATTAGAATTCTAATTGAACATCTTTTTATACATGTAGAAACAGTCATAGGAGGACTTAAAGTTATCTATTATTGGATAACATAGGATAACAGTGAATATAATATATAATATCTTAACAAATATTGCTTCAGTAATCTCTGGGGCTTGAAAATACCAAAATTTATTCCCTCATTTTTTTAAATTGTCTCTCCAATTTTCAAAGAAATCTATATTCCATGAGGAATTCTAAAATTTGAATCTATCAAAGGCAAAGGAGTATCAAAGATATGAGGTGAATAATTGAATTTTTTATGGGTGCCAAGAGATTTGTGTACTGTGATATGACTAACATAACAGATTAGAACATTGTTAGATCAAAATATATGAGTTATATTTTCTGATATTCATTAAAATTACATAAAATTTAATTAGAAGTGTACATGTATATTTATTAGAAGTGCATATATGCATAACATACATAATAAAATCTACACAGTGGTAATGTGTGTATACATTATATGCATTTACATATAACACATTAAAATAATAACTATATTTTTATACATTAAAAGAACGTAACTGTTAGATCTGATAGACAGTTGAAATCACCGCCCCAAAAATTGGAGAAAGTGAAAGTGAAGTCGCTCAGTTGTGTCCGACTCTTTGCGACCCCGAGGACTGTAACCTACCAGGCTCCTCTGTCCATGGGATTCTCCAGGCAAGAATACTGGAGTGGGTTGCCATTAATACAGGGAATCACCATTTGCTGGAGCACAAACTCATGAGAAGAAACCTCTGAGGGAAACAGGGCTGGTGTAGGAAAACCTACACTGTAACTGACAAGTGGCCGGAGGCTCTTTGTGGACAAGTGTGAGGTGAACCTCTCCAGAGGAAGCTGCTCAGAGAGGCCCCCATGGTTTTGCATTTTGTCTCTAAGAGCTAGACCTGGTTCTCAATGTAAAGATCAGACAAAAATCCCTTCATGATTCCAGCAAGGGGAGGGAAAAGTAACTATTTTGAAATGTTTTACTAGAGATTGTGTTAGTCACTCATTCATGTCCGATTCTGCGGCCCTATGGACTATAGCCCACCAGGCTCCTCGGTCCATGGAATTCTCTAGGTAAGAATACTGGAGTGGATTGTTATTTCCTTCTCCAGGGGATCTTCCCAACCCAGGGATTGAACCCTGGGTCTCCTGCATTGCAGGCAGATACTTTGCTGTCTGAGCCACCAGAGATTAGCCCAGTGGTTTTATTTGTTTTAGATAGTCTAACTGACCTACAGGCAGGGAAATAGCCAGTTCCAACCAATTCTAGCATCCTTGCAGAGAAGGTAAATACCCAGCTCCACACTCTTCCAGCCATCCCACCCCACCCAAGTTGGGCCAGGTGAGGAGAGTTCTATGAAGTTCCACCACATCTTACCACCGTCACTGAAGTCCAATTTATGATAGTTCCTTTTATCAGTACTTAATGTATAGCTATCTAGAACAAAGTTTCAAGACATAGCAAAAGGCAAAAACACAATTTGAAAAGTCACAGCAAGCCTCAGAACCAGATATAGCAAGGATTTTGGAATCATCAGACTGGGAGTTTAAAACAGCTATGATTCACTGCTGAAGGCTGTAATGAGTAAAAGAAATACTGTGTAAGAACAGATGGGCAATGCAAGGAGAGATAGAATTTTAAAAAAAAATTTAAAGAAATGCTGAGGATTAAAAAAAAAAAAAACTATTACATAAATGAAGAATGCTTTTAAATGGGCTCAATAGTAGATTGGACCTGGCTAAGAAAAACATCTCTGAGTTTGAGGATGTGTTATTTCAAATGTTCAAAACAAAAAAGCAAAAAAAAAAAAAAAAAAAAGAAAAGAAAAGAAATAAAAGAAAATGGTACAGAATATCCAAGAATACTGGGACAGTTACAAAAAGGTGTAGCGTATATATAATGGGAATAAGGAAGGGGAAGAAAGATAGGAATATAAGAAATAATTGAAGCAACAATGATTAAACATTTCCCCAAATTGAAATGACAGTTTCAGAAAGCTCAGAAAACAACCACCAAAATAAATACCAAAATAGCTATTGTATATGGAAATTAGGCACATTGTATTTAACTTACAGAAAAAGACAAAAAATGTTTGAAAGCAGCTAAAGAAAGAAACACGGTACACTCTTACCTACAGAAAAGCAAAGAGGACAATTACATCTGACCTTCCCTCAGAAACAATGCAAGCATGAAGCAAGTGGAGAGAAATATTTGAGTGCTGAGAGAAAATGACCACCAACTTAAAATTTTGTACCCTTCAGAAGTGAAGGAGGGACTTCGCTAGTGGTGCAGAGGGAGCCCCTCTCCTTCATGCTTCCTGAAGCTCCTAAATCTTTTTTACCACAGAGTTGTCTTTAACTGCAAAAACAAAAAATTTGGCTCTTCAACTTACCTTACCTATGAATAAACCTCAAGATCACTTGGTTCTTGGTTTTGCCCTAATTAAAGATTCTACTAACCAAGGGTTCCGGAGAATATTTATGCTATTCATATTGAAAATACTGCTTCAAAAATTAAATTTAGCTTACTCGTCTTCAGAAGACCCACCCTCCCACTCAACCACTTCCCCCACTGCTTCTCTCACTTCTTTCCTTCTTACTTTCTTTCAGTTATTTTGTCCACAAAAGGTACCATGTCAGATGCTGTGCTTAAGGCTGTAAACACAAAGATGAGTAAAAATATCACTCCTTTAAGGGTAAAATTCACAGTCCAGTATAAGGGATTTCTTGAGGGAAAAGGTATAAATATATTTATATGCATCAGTGCATACCACTTCATAAACAAATGGCAACCCAAATTTCTTCATAGAGATGATATCTGATCTGAGAGATTTTGATATTTTCAATTGATACTCATAATTAATTATAAATGCACAAATAATTAAATGGGAAAATATCATTTATTAACTGATTAATCATATTCTTTCAACAAAGTGTATTTTCCTCCTTTGAGATCATGATAAAGACAATCAACCTGTGGTTAGAATCAAGTATAGAATTGTGGGAGGTTTTCAGGTTTGATAGCATTTTATGAAAATTTGAAGTCATAATTACAATGTTATTTGTAGGCTCACAAGATTCCAGGGAATACATGAATTATACCAATTATCTCTAATAGGAATGGCAGAGGAAGAAGCATGGAGTGGCTCAGAAATAAATTATGTTGCATGAATAAAGTGTTCCTTTGGCTCACATCACCAGGTTTTATTATTATATAATCACTTACAAAATGAGATGAAAATAGAAATTGTCACTTATAGAAACTTCCCTTTGTGCAAACTTTCTTTAAATTTTCAGAAGTTTGAAACTTATTTTTGCCTAAAAATCACTCTTATTACTTGGCTTTTGACAGTATATAAAGCTCCAGTTATATAAAGTAAACGTGGCAATATAATTTAAAGTTTACCTTTAGGCTTTTACTCATTGTGTGCTTATGGACTAGGTAAATTAATCTCATTCTTGCTGAATGTAGACATAAGAACATATTTTGCTCAAATATGAAGGTTTACCCTTCGATAGTGCCTCTTGTTACACAGAGTGACCTGTGCTCAGTTGCGCATCCAGCTGTTTGAGACGCTATGGGCCACCAGGCTCCTCTGTCCATGGAATTTTCCAGGTAAGAATACTGGAGTGGGTTACCACTTCCTACTTCAGGGGATCTTCCCAATTAATGGATCAAACCCAAGTCTTTTGCATTGCTTGCATTGGCAGGTGGATTCCTTACCACTAGTACCACCTGGAAAGCCCACTGAGTGATCTAATTCTCAGAGAAGCTTTCCAGCTTCCATGCTAACACCTCGTATTTTTCTCCCTTTTTCCTTTTGTCAGAATAGAATCAAGCTTACCTGGGAGACATTGTTGGCTCAGTTCCAGACCATGACAATAAAGTGAACATAATAATAAAGTGAGTCACACAAGATTTTGGTCTTTCTGTGCATATAAATTGTATGTTTGAACTATTCTGTAGCCTATTAAGAGTGGAAGAACATTATGTCTAAAAGAAAAATATAAATCAGTCAGTCAATTCAGTCCCTCAGTCATGTCTGACTCTTTGTGATCCCATGGACTGCAGCACACCAGACTTCCCTATCCATCACCAACTCCTGGGGATTACTCAAACTCATCCATTGAGTTGATGATGCCATCAAACCATCTCATCCTCTGTCATCCCCTTTTCCTCCTGCCTGCAGTCTTTCCCAGCATCAGGGTCTTTTCCAAAGAGTCAGTTCTTTGCATCAGGTGGCCAAAGTATTGGAGTTTCAGCTTCAGCATCAGTCCTTCCAATGAATATTCAGGACTGATTTCCCTTAGGATGGACTAGTTAGGTCTCCTTGCAGTCCAAGAGACTCTCAAGAGCCTTCTCCAACACCTCAGTTCTAAAGCATCAATTCTTCAGCTTCCAGCTTTCTTTATAGTCCAACTCTCACATCCTTACATGACTACTGGAAAAACCATAGCTTTGACTAGATAGACCTTTGTCTTCAAAGTAATGTCTCTGCTTTTTTGATATGCTGTCTAGGTTGGTCATAGTTTTTGTTGAAGAAGAAAGTAACTTTTCATTTCATGGCTTCAGTCATCATCTGCAGTGAATTTGGCACCCAAGAAAATAAAGTCTGTCACTGTTTCCACTGTCTCCCCATCTATTTCCCATGAAGTGATAGGACCAGATGCCATGGTCTTAGTTTTCTGAATGATGAATATTAAGCCAACTTTTTCACTCTTCTCTTTCACTTTCATCAAGAGGCTCTTAATACTGCTTCACTTTCTGCCTTAAGAGTGGTGTCATCTGCATAGTTGAGATTATTGATATTTTTTCTGGCAATCTTGATTCCAGCTTGTGCTTACCCAGCCCGGCATTTCACATGATGTACTCTGCACATAAGTTAAATAAGCAAGGTGACAATATACAGCCTTGATGTAGTCCTTTCCCTGTTTGGAACCAGTCTATTGTTTCATCCAGTTCTAACTGTTGCTTCCTGACCCGCATACAGATTTCTTAGGAAACAGGTCAGGTTGTCTGGTGTTCTCATCTCTTTTAGAATTTTCCACAGTTTGTTGTGATTCACACACTCAAAGACTTTGATGTAGTCAATAAAGCAGAAGCAGATGTTTTTCTGGAACTTTCTTGCTTTTTCGATGATCTAATGGATGTTAACAGTTTGATTTCTGGTTCCTCTGCCTTGTCTAAATCCATCTTGAACATCTGGAACTTCACTATTCACGTACTGGTTAAGCCTGGCTTGGAGAATTATAAGCTTTACTTTGGTAGTGTGTGAGATGAGTGCTGTTGAGCGGTAGTTTGAGCATTCTTTGGCGTTGCCTTTCTTTGGGATTGGAATGAAAACCTACCTTTTCCAGTCCTGTGGCCACTGCTGAATTTTCCAAATTTGCAGGCATATTGACTGCGGCACTTTAACATTATCATCTTTCAGGATTTGAGATAGATCAACTGGAATTCCATCATCTCTACTAACTTTGTTTGTAGTGATGCTTCCTAAGGCCCACTTGAGTTCGTATTCCAGGATGTCTGGCTCTAGGTGAGTGAGCACACCATCATGTTATCTGGGTCATGAAGATCTTTTTTGTTCAGCTCTATGCATTCTTGCCACCTCCTCTTAGTATGTTCTGCTTCTGTTAAGTACATACCATGTCTGTCCTTTATTGAGCCCATGTTTGCATGAAATGGTCCCTTGGTATCTCTAATTTTCCTCAAGCAATTGCTAGTCTTTCCCATTCTATTGTCTACAATGTAAATACCTTAATTTTAAAATATTTTATTGCCAGAAAATATTAACCTTCAGCTAGTTGTAGTAGTAACATCAAAGACCACTAACCAGAGATAACCATGTAATAATAATGAAAAACTTTGAAATATTGCACAAATTACTAAAATGGACACAAAGATACAAATTGGAAAAATGCTGTTGGAAGAATGAGGACTGCCACAAACCTTCAATTTGTTAAAAGCACGGTATCTTTGAACCACAATGAAGTGAGATGTGCCTATATCTGAATTTAAAAGGAGCATTACTTTTCTTTTGTTCTTAGAGTCTTCTGGGGTATATCCAGAATATCAGATATATTGGTGGCAAGAAAAATATAGGTACAATTGTCAAGCAAACACCCAACTTAAACCTCTTCCACCTGGCCATAGTTCTAGCTGAAGTACTTCTCGCCTCTGCAGTGACTTACCCGTGCACCATTATTTAACATACATGGTCATATTCCTTTCTTTGGGGAAATCTTCCCCCCAAAATTGAGTTCTCTACATTTGTTTTTGTCTACTCCTATGGGGCCATGAGTTGGAAAGATGGATTTTGGGGGGTGGGGTTGCTTTTTACATTGATTTAGTTTAAAATCTTTGATATAATTTTAAACTTATGAAAGTAACGCAAATAAGGAGGAATTCCCACACACATTTTATTCAGACTCTCCAGTTTTTTTTTAATATATTTCCATTTGTTTGTAGGTGTATTTAATAGTATATAAAATATTTTTATTTGTATTTGTTTTTTATCAACAAAATATTTCACTCTATTCTCTTCTTGCTTGTCTACTATCATTTTTATCTGTCTTCCTCTGTATGTAAATTTCTCCCATTTCTCACTTCATTTAATGTTTTCTGTATCTTCATTTTTCTTCCATGTGAACAAGATAAGCCTAGATTTTTTTAAAAAATTATTCTGGGGAGGTACTTGGGGGCTAATATTTTCCTCTTTGGTGTTCTCCAAGCCTTATGGATGTAGCTTTGTATCTGTTCTTGTCCATTTTATTTTTCTTTCCTTCCTGGTAGTCCTATTTCAAATATGTTACAAAGTGTGAAACTAACCCCTCATCTTAGATTTTAATTTGTTTTCTGTTAAGTTCTCTCCTTGCATTTTTGTTTGGAGAGTTTTCACTGACCTATACTCATGCTTACCCAATCTGCCAAATCAGCTTAAGTAGAGTACATCATAATGCTATAAGCATTTTTTATTTTATTTATTTATTTTTTGGAAAAATTTTTGACATGTAGTATTTTAGGTGAATTCCTTTTTTGTTTTTTCCTTGCTCTGCCTACTTTACTCATTTGCTCTTACATGTCTACTTTTTCCATTAGAATTCTTAATAAATTACCTATCTCAGTTCAGCTCAGTCGCTCAGTCATGTCCAATTCCTTGCGATCCCATGAATCGCAGCACACTAGGCCTCCCTGTCCATCACCAACTCCTGGAGTTCACTCAGACTCACATCCATTGAGTCAGTGATACCATCCAGCCATCTCATCCTCTGTCATCCCCTTTTCCTCCTGCCTACAATCCCTCCCAGCGTCAGAGTCTTTTCCAATGAGTCAACTCTTCACATGAGGTGGCCAAGGTACTGGAGTTTCAGCTTTCGCATCATTCCTTCCAATGAACACCCAGGGCTGATCTCCTTTAGAATGGACTGGTTGGATCTCCTTGCAGTCCAAGGGACTCTCAGGAGTCTTCTCCAACACCGCAGTTCAAAAGCATCAATTCTTTGGTGCTCAGCTTTCTTCACAGTCCAACGCTCACATCCATACATGACCACTGGAAAAATCATAGCCTTGACTAGACAGACCTTTGTTAGAAAAGTAATGTCTCTGCTTTTCAATATGCCCTCTAGGTTGGTCATAACTTTCCTTCCAAGGAGTAAATGTCTTTTAATTTCATGGTTGCAGTCACCATCTGCAGTGATTTTTGAGCCCCCCAAAATAAAGTCTGACACTGTTTCCACTGTTTCCTCATCTATTTCCCATGAAGTGATGGGACCCGATGCCATGATCTTCATTTTCTGAATGTTGAGGTTTAAGACAGCTTTTTCACTCTCCTCTTTCACTTTCATCAAGAGGCTTTTTAGTACCTCTTCATAAGGGTGGTGTCATCTGCATATCTCAGGTTATTGCTATTTCTCCCTGCAGTCTTTATTCCAGCCTGTGCTTCTTCCAACCCAGGTTTTCTCATGATATACTTTACATATAAGTTAAATAAGAAGGGTGACAATATACAGACTTGAAGTACTCCTTTTCCTAATTGGAACCAGTCTGTTGTTCCATGAGTCTGTGTCACATTTTATTTTGATTCTGATGATTTCTTTGTTGTCTCAGATTGCTTTTGTTTATTGTGTTTTGGCATAACTTGTAATTTCTCCTGATAGGCAAATATGTATCAATTAATGTGATTGCAGCCATGAAATTAAAAGATGCTTATTCCTCGAAAGGAAAGTTATGACCAACCTAGATAGCATATTAAAAAGCAGAGACATTACTTTGCCAACAAAGGTCTGTCTAGTCAAGGCTATGGTTTTTCCAGTGGTCATGTATGGATGTGAGAGTTGGACTGTGATGATATCTGAGCACCGAAGAATTGATGCTTTTAAACTATGATATTGGAGAGGACTCTTGAGAGTCCCTTGGACTGCAAGGAGATCCAACCTGTCCATTCTAAAGGAGACCAGTCCTGGGTGTTCGTTGGAAGGACTGATGCTGAAGCTGAAACTCCAGTACTTTGGCCACCTGATGCAAAGAGCTGACTCATTGGGAAAGACTCTGATGCTGGGAGGGATTGAGGGCAGGAGGGGAAGGGGATGACAGAGGATGAGATGGCTGGATGACATCACCGACTCGATGGACATGAGCTTGGGTGAACTCCGGGAGTTGGTGATGGACAGGGAGGCCTGGCGTGCTGCACTTCATGGGGTCGCAAAGAGTCGGACATGACTGAGTGACTGAACTGAATTGAACTGAAGGTAAATTGGTCTGTTATGTGAGGATTTATGTTAGTTTCATTAGTAGTGGGCTCCATTAATATTTGTTCTACTAATAGATGCCAGAGGCTTCAAATTATATTTTTGTCCATGTTATGTCTCTTCTCTTGATTTAGGGCTCCCCTAAGTATTCTCAGGGGGAATTAACACCTTGCTGCATTTCCTACCTGTATCCACTGCTGAGCTAGTAGCAAGGATGGGAAAGAGGGAAATCTATAGTTTTCAAGCAAATTTCCACCTTTTAGACAGTAGACCTTCCTGTAGAGAAGATTCTGAATTTATTTCAGTAATAACTCTCCCCCTCCTCCCCACAGTCAGGAGGGGGTTTTTCTTGGATACTCCGCGAGAATGTAGGGTGGTTCCTGTCTTTCTTCAGTCACTAAGTCATGTCTAACTCTTTGTGGGGGTTCTTGCAGGAAGAATACTGGAGTGATGTGTCCTTCTCTCCTCTAGTGGACTGCACTTTGTCAGAACTCTCCACTTTGACCTATCCATTTGGGTGGCTGGTCCTGCACAGCCTGGCTCATAGCTTCATTGAGTTATGGAAGCCATGGTTCCTGTACATAAATCAAACTAATGTGATGGGTCTCTCTTAAAATTCCAGCCTCCAGGAATTTTTAACTCTCAAGTTGATTTCTACAAATGTATGGCTTCTGATACAATTAAGCAAATCTTAGCTGTATCTCTTTGAACTTGACGGTTTCTCCAGATTTGGGAGTAGTAGCATGTCCAAATCATGTCACTTTCCTCTAGGTCTAAGAAAGGCTGATTTTCAGTTTATCCAACTTTTTCTGTGACAAAGATGAAAATGAAAACTTCTGAACTTTCTAGTCAATGGTAAAGCTAGAAGCATTCTTTTTGTTTTTTTTTTTTTTAATACTTACTAATAATTTTCTAACTCCTTTATTCTTTCTCTATGAACTTTCTGTCATTATTTTGGGAGGAAATGCTGCTTCTCTGCATCTTTTTTGTATACATATATTTTAAAGTCAGTCTGATGGATTGTTCTTGCATTTAGTAAGATGAAATTCAATAAATATTTATTTTGATGTGCGAGTTGTTCCAGATTTATCCAATGCAAACCTCATCACACTAATTTCTGAAAAGTCTCCGTGATACTTGAAATTTCATTTCTTTTTGACACAACGTGAGGACCCTGTCTCAACTTCTTTTATTCCTCTGTCTTACTGTAGAAATCAGGCATCCTCTAAAATGTAATTCCTTTTAGTAGAGATTGCTATTTAGAAGCTGAGATCTGGACTTCTAGAGCTCAAATCTGGTCATTTTCCCTGTGGCCATTTTCATCTTTACAACAAAAAGCTGGATAGTGAGAAAGCATGAAGCACTTATACATAGTACAATATGTACTTTGAAACATTTGCAAAGTGAAAGAATGCATTTACAAATAATCACCTGTTGTTGACTGCACTTACAGGAAATGTCCAGAATAAGCAAATACATAGGGACAGAAAGTAGATTATGAATTGTCAGGGGCATGTGAGTGGGAGGGTATGGCTGCTATCGGGATAGGACTTCCTTCTGAGGTGAAAATGATGTTCTAAAATTACATTTTCTGTATGGTTCCCAACTCTGTGGATAGAGTAAGAACCTCAAATTTCTACACTTTGAACTATGGATTTAACTGTATGTCAATTATATCTCAGTAAAGTCACAATTCTTTGGCAATGCCAAAGAATGTTCAAACTACCACACAATTCTACTCATCTCACATGCTAACAAAGTAATGCTCAAAATTCTCCAAGCCAGGCTTCAGCAGTATTTGAACCGTGAACTTCCAGATGTTCAAGCTGGATTTAGAAAAGGCAGAGGGACCAGAAATCAAATTGCCAACATCTGTTGGATCATTAAAAAAAAAAAACAAAAAACAAGAGAGTTCCAGAAAAATGTCTACTTCTGCTTTATTGACTAGGCCAAAGCCTTAAACTGTGTGGATCACAACAAACTGGAAAATTCTTAAAGAAATGGGAATACCACACCACCTGACCTGTTTCCTGAGAAATCTGTATGCAGGTCAAGAAGCATCAGTTAGAACTGGACATGGAACAACAGACTGGTTCCAAATCAGGAAAGGAGCATGTCAAGGCTGTATATTGTCACCCTGCTTTATTTAACTTCTACGCAGAGTACATCATCTGAAATGCCAGGCTGGATGAAGTACAAGCTGCAATCAAGATTGTTGGAAGGAATATCAATAACCTCAGATATGCAAATGAGGTGGCAGAAAGCAAAGAGTAACTAAAGAGCCTCTTGATGAAAGTGAAAGAGGAGAGTGAAAAAGCTGGATTGAAACTCATATTTCAAAAAACTTAGCATTCAGAAAACTAAGATCATGACATCTGGTCCCATCACTTCATAGCAAATAGATGGCGAAACAATGGAAGCAGTGACAAAATTTACTGGGGGGGAGGGCTCTCCAAAATCACTGTGGATGACGACTGCACCCATAAAATTAAAAGACGCTTGCTTCTTGGAAGAAAAGCTATGACCAAACTAGAGAGCATATTAAAAAGCAGAGACATTACTTTGAAGACAAAGGTCCATCTAATTGAAGCTATGGTTTTTCCAGTAGTCATGTAAGGATGTGAGAGTTGGACTATAAAGAAAGTTGGGAGCTGAAGAACTGATACTTTGGAACTGTGGTTTTGGAGAAGACTCTTGAGAGTCCCTTAGACTGCAAGAGGATCCAACCAGTCCATCCTAAAGGAAATCAGTCCTGAATATTAATTGTAAGGACTGATGCTGAAGCTGAAACTCCAATACTCTGGCCATCTGATGTGAAGAACTGACTCACTGGAAAAGACCCTGATGCTGGGAAAGATTGAAAGTCGGAGAAGGGAATGACAGAGGATGAAATGGTTGGATGGGGTAACTGACTTGATGAACAAGAGTTTCAGAAAACTCCAGGAGTTGGTGATGGACAGGAAAGCCTGACGTGCTGCAGTCCATGGGTTCACAGTCGGACACGACTGAGCAACTGAACTGAATTTAAAGTCGCTATGGGAAAATATTAAACTGTCTATAAACTGTTTTATAGAAAATTAACATCTTTATAGTATCTTATCTTTCCATCCTTGAACACGTGTATCACTTTTTTAGTGTTCATTCATTTATTTCAATAGTTTCCTTGTGTTTGGTGTAGAGGACATGCAATCAGTTGTATCTTCCTAAATAGCTTCTTTTTAGATGCTTTTTTTTTTTTAATTTTAAAATCTTTAATTCTTACATGCATTCCCAAACATGAACCCCCCTCCCACCTCCCTCCCCATAACATCTCTCTGGGTCATCCCCATGCACCAGCCCCAAGCACGCTGTATCCTGCGTCAGACATAGACTGGCGATTTGATTCTTACATGGTAGTATACATGTTAGAATGCCATTCTCCCAAATCATCCCACCCTCTTCCTCTCCCTCTGAGTCCAAAAGTCCGTTATACACATCTGTGTCTTTTTTCCCGTCTTGCATACAGGGTCGTCATTGCCATCTTTCTAAATTCCATATATATGTGTTAGTATACTGTATTGGTGTTTTTCTTTCTGGCTTACTTCACTCTGTATAATCAGCTCCAGTTTCATCCATCTCATCAGAACTGATTCAAATGAATTCTTTTTAACGGCTGAGTAATACTCCATTGTGTATATGTACCACAGCTTTCTTATCCATTCATCTGCTGATGGACATCTAGGTTGTTTCCATGTCCTGGCTATTATAAACAGTGCTGCGATGAACATTGGGGTACATGTGTCTCTTTCAATTCTGGTTTCCTCAGAGTGTATGCCCAGCAGTGGGATTGCTGGGTCATAAGGTAGTTCTATTTGCAGTTTTTTAAGGAATCTCCACACTGTTATCCATAGTGGCTGTACTAGTTTGCATTCCCACCAACAGTGTAGGAGGGTTCCCTTTTCTCCACACCCTCTCCAGCATTTATTGCTTGCCGATTTTTGGATTGCAGCCATTCTGACTGGTGTGAAGTGGTACCTCATTGTGGTTTTGATTTGCATTTCTCTAATAATGAGTGATGTTGAGCATCTTTTCATGTGTTTGTTAGCCATCTGTATGTCTTCTTTGGAGAAATAAGTGGCCCCTTTTACAGTTCTAATTTTCTCTTTGTTTGAAGCTAGTGTATAGAATTGGAATTGATGGTTGTTTTTTTTTTTTTCTATCATTCAACCATGCTAATTTGCATTAAGTGTTAGTAGTAGTTTTATGAATTTTGTAGAACTTCCTACAAATTTTTATTTCTGAAATTAAGGACAATTTTGCTACTTCTGTTCCAGAGTTATCTTTTATCTTTTTTTTTTCTTCAGTGCAGACAAGGACATATATTACAATGTAGTAAAGACATTTTTACTTTGTTTCAAATTTAAGGGGAAATATCTGATGTCACCGATAAGTAGGAGGGGCTTCCCTGGTAGCTCAGTCTGTAGGGAATCCGCCTGCAGTGCAGGAGACCAGGGTTTGATTCCTTGGGGATGATCCCCTGGCGAAGCAAACGGCAACCCCCTCCAGTATTCTTGCCTGGAGATTCTTATGGACAGAGGAGCCTGGTGGGCTACAGTCCATGGCGTCACATGAGTTGGATATGATCAGCAACTAAACCACGATGAGTATGATGCTAGCTGTAAGTTCGTTACAGATGCTCTTTATCAGACCAAGAACGTTTTTCCCTCTATTGACAATTTATATTATGAATTAATGCTGAATATGTCAAATGCTTTTCTGTATCTATGCAAATTTTCATTTTCTCTTCTCCTTTACTCTGGTGAGTTACTTTGCTTGATTTGTTTTATATATATATATAAACTTTTTCTGGGGAAAACCCACTTAGTCATGAGGTATATTTTATATGTTACTGATTTGATATGCTAATATTCTCCTTAGGATTTTTGTATTTATATTTATGAAGTTCCTTTGCTCATCATAATTTTTATTTCTTTTACTATCTTGATTAATTTTAACAGCATTATACTGGCCTCAGAAAAGGAGCTGGAAAATGTTTCCTCTTCCGTTTTCTGAAGGAATTCTTATATGATTTTATTTCTTTTATAATGTTGTTTCAAAATGTATAGAGTTAATTTACTTGAGCTGCTGTTATCTTGGTTGGAGAACTTTTAATTACAAATACAGAATCCTTAAGTAAAAGAAATTTGCAGATGTTTACTTTACTTTGATTTTGGTTAAAATTATTAATATATTTAATTTAGTTTTATTATTTTTACAATTTCCTTTTTTTTCCAGAGTTTCCTCATCTTTTCCCCACCTTTCCTTCTTTCTCTTGGATTTTTCCCTAGCTTATCTAGGAATTATAATATGAGTTTTAAACTTATCATTGACAAGCAGAGTTTATATTATATTTTACCACTTCACATAAGTGAGAAAGACTGCAAATGAATCATATAGTTCCTTTTACCCCCATTCCACTGTGTTATTTTTATTATATATACCTTCTATATGCATTGTGAAACCCACAGTGCATTGTTATAATGATTGTTTGAAAGACTAAATTAGAAAAACATTGAGAAGAAAGTGTAAAGTATAAAGCATTCTATGTTTACCATATAATGATCATTTCCTGTGCTTTTTATTCCTTCCTGACATTCAATTTCTTCAATCTAAACAACTTTCTTTAATATCTTATATAATGTGTATTTGTTTATGATGCTGTCATAGCATTTTCTACAGCACGGAAAGGAAACAAATGTCAAACCACAATTGTATATTCAGTGAAAACATTCTTCAAATATGAATTCCATGCAAAGATATACAAAAATTGTAGGTATTAACCTTGAGAGGACTAATATTTCAGTACTATTTATACCATTATGGCCAAAAGCAGGAAAATGACTCTTTAGCTATATTTGCTTTTCCTTTTGTATATAGCAATAAAAATTCCTGGCTCTAAAGAGCTTCATTCAAAGTAAGAGAGAAATCTATCAAGATGGTAGGTGGAAATTGTAATACAGATGCAAGATATACATACATACCAAGTGGCTTAGTGGTAAAGTATCCACCTGCCAATGCAGGAGATGGAGACTCAGGCTTGATTCCTGGGTCTGAATGACTTCCTGGTGGAGGAAAGGGCAACCCACTCCAGTGTTCTTGCCTGGAAAACCACATGAACAAAGGGGCCTAGTGGGCTATGGTCCATGGGGTTTAAAGAGTCAGACATGACTGAGCAACTGAAGTGAGCGAATTATGCTTTTAAAAATATTTTCTTTTATTTTAACAATTATGTTTTAAAACATCAATTGTGTTTTTTTAATTTAATTTTAACAAAATGTTTCTAAATGCATATTTTAAAAAAAATTCAGCCTTCCTATTTCTGCTGAGAAATCTGAAAATTTTACAACATTGCTGCTGCTGCTAAGTCACTTCAGTCGTGTCTGACTCTGTGCAACCCCATAAACGGCAGCCCACCAGGCTCCTCTGTCCCTGGGATCCTCCAGGCAAGAATACTGGAGTGGGTTGCCATTGCCTTCTCCAATGCATGCATGCATGCTAAGTTGCTTCAGTTTTGTCTGACTCTGTGCAACCCTATGGACAGCAGCCCACCAGGCTCCTCTGTCCGTGGGATTCTCTAGGCAAGAGTACTGGAATGGGTTGCCATTCCCTTCTCCAGCTTACCACATCAGATCCTTATATATAATCTTAACACTTAGTTTGATCTTGAAAAATCCAGTTCTGGACAACAGTCTATCTCATCTATCAGCGAAACTGGGTCTTATAAGTTAACATGTCTCTGAAACTATTCCCAAAATGGGAAATTCTGAACACAAAAATCCTGAGGTATGTGGAAGAATAGAAAAAGTAACAAAAATGATAGAAAATTGTTTAGCAAACAATATGCGTTTCTAGATATTTATATCACTAAATGAGTGAATACTATGCATCTTCCCACCTTTCACTCCCTTTGCATTTTTGCTCTCTTGAAATTTAAGCCCTAGTTATGCACAGTGAATCCATAGACAAAGAGGAGGCAAACAAGTATGTGATAAAATTGTAATTCTGTGCATATTACTATGTAAACTATGTTATATAGGAGCTGAGATTTTGGAGAATTTTTAAGATAATATTTAATCTGGCATGTTACAGTTCAAGATAGTCTGTGGCAGGTTATTTTATGAAAACAATCACATTCTTCCAGATAAAATAATTTCAAATAAAGAGAAAAAATTGCATGTATGCTTTTAAACAAATTTATAAAATTTATGGGCATGGCATATTATTTGCCGACTAAGGTCCGTCTAGTCAAGGCTATGGTTTTTCCAGTAGTCATGTATGGCTGTGAGAGTTGGACTGTGAAGAAGGCTGAGCACCAAAGAATTGATGCTTTTGAACTGTGGTGTTGGAGAAAACTCTTGAGAGTCCCTTGGACTGCAAGGAGATCCAACCAGTCCATTCTGAAGGAGATCAACCCTGGGATTTCTTTGGAAGGAATGATGCTAAAGGTGAAACTCCAGTACTTTGGCCACCTCACGCGAAGAGTTGACTCATTGGAAAAGACTTTGATGCTGGGAGGGATTGAGGACAGGAGAAGAAAGGGACAACAGAGGATGAGATGGCTGGATGGCATCATGGACTCTATGGACGCGAGTCTGAGTGAACTCCAGGAGTTGGTGATAGACAGGGAGGCCTGGTGTGCTGCGATTCATGGACACATATGAGCGACTGAACTGAACTGAACTGAGACAGAGATAGACTTTTAGATAAATGATAGATGGATGGATGGGTCAATAGATAGATACGCAGACTTGATTTACCCAAATCATGTTCCTTCATCTAGGAGGAAGTTAACAGTTAATTTTCCTTATATTTCCTGTTATTAGACCAAATGATAGCTCATGTTTTTTCTGATATTTTGGTAAATTATGTTTCACGTTGATAATGGAAAAGAAGATTTTAGGGTCTACACTGAAGGGTTAATGCAGCCACAATGGGGAAAGTGGAGATATGCCTGCAAATGGGGCTCTCTGCTTGGGCCGAATGTGCTTGCAAACGAGGCGTTCTGCCAAGGAGTCTGGACACAGCCTTGTGTTTAATGGTCCCTTGCAAATGAGGAAACATTCCCTTCTTGTGATGAGAAGAAAGAAAGGGCTTTGGACAGACTCTGCAGTAAGCCGGAATTTCACTCCCTTTTGCTGTACGATAACATTTATGCACATGTGCTATACTGAGAAGGCTTAGTCATATAGTCTGGAATTCTGCCAAGGGGGGCTATATAAAAATAAAACCACAAGCTTGCTTGCTTGCGCAGTTCTTTTTCCTCTGGCCGGAGTGGTGGGTGTCTTTCTCTTGTGTGTCTCGTGTGTTTTGTCTTTGTGTCATTTCACTCGCAATCTCCAACATCTGGTGCCCAACGTGGGGCTCGAGTGAAACCGAAAGGGTGAGTAACCCCGGGGGGCGGGGGGGTGGTTTAAATCCATAGCAGGGGAACTTTCGGGAAAATCATGGGGAATTCCTCACCCTAGCAGGTGAACTTTCGGAAAATCATGGGGAATTCCTCATCATCATTATGGACACAGTACATGGAGTTAGTCAAAGGACTTCTCCACTCCATAGGCATTAAGGCTTTGACTCGTCGATTGAGTGAGCTCTTTCTCTTGGTGGAGAAATTTTGTCATTGGTTTCAATATCAAACTAAGTTACAGTTAAATTTGAAGGAATGGAAAATAATTCAAAAAGAATTGAGAAAGCAACATCAGAAGGGTAATGTGATCCCTTTGAAGTTATGGACTTTATGTAATGCTATAACACAGGCTTTGACTTTACAATCTACTGATAATGAGACTAAATCTAATGCTTCAATGAAGGAAGAGGCAATTTGTGAGGATGTGTCAAATGTTGGTGGGGCTTCTACGTTGCCTGAAGGCAAGGATACAGGTGAGCCTCCTCCTGTAAATGGTGAAACATCTGATAGTTCAGAATCAGATTCAGAGTCTTCTTCGGTTTCGTCAGAGGAGGGTAAGGAGATTAAAGAAATGACCCATCTATTCCAGGAATGGTAGAGATCCTGTAGGGAGGAGAGGAAATCTGTGCCTTCTGCTCCTCCTTATGCTTCTCTTTTCCCCACTGCGGTTGATCGGCCCGATGTGGGCAGGGAACGTTGTCGGTTCTCCTTTCCTTTGTCTATGCTTCATGATGATGACTTGCCTGCTCCCCCTGGTGGGTTTATCGATCCTCCACAATTATTTCCCATCCAGAGACAGCAAGATGACAACGTGATAAATATTCAATACACTCCTTTGAAATATAAATTTTTTTAAGATCTTAAAGCTGCAGTAGCGCAGTATGGTCCTCAATCTCCCTTTGTTTTGGCTATGTTGGAATCATTGGGAAAAGGCAAATTAATCATTCTGTTAGATTGGGAATCTATTGCCCAAGCTGTCTTGGAGGGTTCTCAATGGTTGCAACTTCGTAGCTGGTGGGAAGAAGAAGCTAGAAAGCAGGCTCGGATTAACGAAGGACAGAATCCCCCTGGTCTTCTCGAGGATAAGTTAATGGGAGAGGGCCATTATCGGACTTTAAGAGAACAGGCTCAGTACTCTGATCAGGACTTACAACAAGTCCTCCAGGTCTTTTTACAAGCATGGTGCCGTGTGGTGCCTACTGGCCACGCCCAGCCCTCCTTTGTTAAAACAATGCAAGGCCCCAATGAGCCATATACTGATTTTCTAGCAAGACTGAGGGTAGCTATGGAACGAGCTGTAGGGAGGGATGAAATTTCAGAGATATTATTACAAACTTTATCATTTGAAAATGCAAATACTGAATGCAAACATATACTGGGACCATTAAAGGGACAGGGTGCATCTATAGCTGAATATATCAGAGTCTGCTTGGGAGTAGGAAGAACAGAGCATCAGGCTAATGTCTTTGCTACAGCCTTGGCCAAATCTATGAGACCACAAGAGGGAGGTAACTGCTTCCATTGTGGAAAACCTGGTCATATGAGAAGAGAATGTCAGAAATTAAAAGCTGATCAAGGTGCAATTCCTAAAGACAGATCTCTTGCTGGGACGACTAAAACTCCTCCTGGACCTTGCCGTCAATGCAGGAAGGGGCTTCATTGGACTAATGAGTGCAAATCTAAAACAAACAAATATCTTGCGGGCCTAAGTCCTTGGGGCCCAGGAACAATAGTGGGGACTTTTCCTCCCTGTCCTGCCATCCCGCCTACCCCAACCCTGTTCCCTACCAGCAACAGTTACCAGTCAATGCCTCATTAGAAGGACCTCAAATGATGATTTCAGACTCACGGTCTGCTACTTCAGGAAGTGCTGCTGCTGATTTGCCACTAGCTGAGAATGTTCTTTTGTCACCAGGAGGAGGCATTTACAAATTAAAAACAAATGTATTTGGACCACTGCCTAAAGGCACCTTTGGCTTAATATTAGGCCGTAGCAGTGCAGCTTTGAGAGGTCTAACCATAATTCCTGGGGTAATAGACCCCGACTATGTTGGCTAAATTTTGATTATGGTTTCTACTTCTACCACGCTTTCATTGTTAGCTGGGGAACATATTGCTCAAATACTTCTCCTACCTTATCATCCCTTTTTGGCTCTTCCTAATGAATGAACAAGAGGATTTGGAAGTACTGGACGACATATATTTTGGGAAATGCTTATCAAAGATCCTCGCCCTGTTCTCTCCTTGATTATACAAGGAAAAAACTTTGAGGGACTAATAGACACAGGGGCAGATGTTTCAATCATTTCTTCTCAACAATGGCCCCAAGATTGGAAAAAAGAAAAAAGCCCTCTAATGCTGACAGGACTGGGCTCCATTGCAGATGTCTGGAAGAGTACCCATCCCTTGCGATGCCAATTCCATAATGGAAGATCAGTGTCTGTTGCCTTTTATAGTGTAAACATATCTATTACTATTTGGGGAAGAGATCTTCTCTCTCTTTTGGAGGCTTTTGTAACCATTCCACCAGAAAACTAGTAGCCACTGCTCAAATTCCTCGAGCACTCCCATTAAAATGGTTAACTAATACTCCAAAATGGGTTGAGCAGTGGCCATTACCACAAATGAAGCTCAAGGCATTAGAACAATTAGTACAAGAACAACTCCAACTTGGTCATTTAGAGCCCTCTACCTCCCCCTGGAATTCTCCTGTTTTTGTTATAAAAAAGAAATCTAGAAAATGGAGAATGTTAACCGATTTACGAGAAGTTAATAAATGTATTGAACCTATGGGAGCATTACAATTGGGACTCCCCTCTCCAGCTCTTATTCCTCAGAATTGGTCCTTAATGGTGCTAGATCTTAAGGACTGTTTTTTGTGTGTGTGTGTGTTTTTTTTTTTTTTTTTTTACCATTCCCCTACAATTGCAAGATAGAGATAAATTTGCTTTTACAGTTCCTGTTCTTAATCATGCTCAGCCTGTTAAGCGTTATCAACGGACAGTCTTACCGCAGGGAATGACAAATAGTCCTACCTTATGCCAAGAATTCATAGCTCGCTCTTTACAATCCCTCCATCAAGAATACCCCAGTTATGCTCTATATCATTATATGGATGATCTCCTATTAGCAGCTCCTAGTATTGTCGAACGTGATGAATTCTTTCTAAAAGTATAGGAGGCTTTAAGACTATACAATTTGCAAATAGCCCTGGAAAAAATTCAAAAGGACTTTCCTATTTCATATTTAGGGACAATGTTGGAACAACACAGAATAAGGCCACAAAAGCTGCAAATCAGAAGAGACCACCTCAAAACTTTAAATGATTTTCAAAAGTTATTGGCAGATATCAATTGGCTACGCCCGGTACTTGGGATTCCTACTTATCAGTTACGACATTTGTTTTCTACTTTAGAAGGAGATACAGCTCTGTATAGCCCCCGAACTTTAACCCCATTGGCTTTACAGGAACTTTAATTTGTTGAGCAACGACTAAATGATAGTTTTTTGACTGACTTACATGCATCTCAACCTATTTTGTTTATAATATTTCATACCCCTTATTCTCCATCTGGGGTAATTGCTCAAGAAAAAGGATTAATAGAATGGGTTTTCTTACCTAACAGCTTTTCCAAAAAATTGAATACATATATGGATAAATTAGCCTTCCTCATACAGAAAGGTTGCCATCGTATTTTACAATTGTCAGGATATAAACCATACCAGATTGTTACTCAGTTAACAACTGCTCAAATATCTTGATGTTTACAATTTAATGAAAACTCGCAAATTTCTCTTGCCTCATTTCCTGGTTCGTTTTCTAATCACTATCAATCATCTAAATTGATTGATTTTCTTCGGACTAACTCTGATATCTCAATCCCCAATTTCAGATGTTCCAGTTAAGGGACCCACTATTTTTACAGATGCAAATAAAAATACTAGTGGATATTGGACCCCAGAAAGTTCCAAGGTTCTCCCCCACTCATTTTCTTCTGTACAGCCCTCTGAATTGTGGGCTATCTATTTAGTTTTGCAAGATTTTCCCCAACTTCCTATTAACATTGTTTCAGATTCTCGATATGCTGTTCTATCTTGCCTACAGCTTCCCCATGTCTCCCTTCCACTGACCCTTAAAACAGCTATTGATAAATTGTTTTACCAAGTACAACAATTGCTCTTGCAACGTTCAGAGTTAATTTTCTTTACTCACATCCAGGCACATTCTGCCCTTCCTGGACGCTTATCATTCGGAAATGCTACAATTGATGCCTTACTTTATCCTATAGAAGCAGCAAAACAAGAACATCTCTTACAGCATACCAATTTCAAAGGGTTACAAAAATCTCATGCTATTACTCGAAAATAAGCTCGAAATATTGTTCGTTCTTGTTCCATATGTGCACCCTTTGCTTTACCGTTTACTTCACCAGGTGTCAACGTAAGAGGACTACAAACAAATCAGATATGGCAAATGGATGTAATTTACATTTCTTCTTTCGGACAACAAAAATATGTGCGTCATACTATAGATACGTGGACACATTTTCAATGAGCCACTGCATTACATTCTGAAAAGGCTGACGCTGTTATTACTCATTTGTTATCTTGTTTTGCAGTTATGGGATTACCAATTGAATTGAAAACTGATAATGCACCTGCCTACCAATCCGCTAAATTAGCTCACTTTTTATCCCAATATCATATAACTCATACTTTTGGTATTCCATATAATAGTCAAGGGCAAGCTATCATTGAAAGAGCTAATCATACCTTGCATGAATATCTTGAAAAAATAAAAAAAGGGGGAACAGGAGAGATTTATGAAACCTAAAGACGTTTTGAATAAAACCTTACTTACCCTAAAATTTTTGAATATTTGGAGCAAGGGAAATCTATCAGCAGCAGAGTTGCATTTTCAAGGTAAAAAAGAAGACAAGAAGATCTTGAATACGCCTATTTGGTATAAAGATAAAGAGAAAGGTTGGATCTCAGCATCATTAATATATCTGGGACAAGGGTATGCTTTCATTTCTGTTAATAATCACAGGTTTTGGACCCCAGCGAGACTGATCAAAATCAACAATGGCTGATCCCTTCGTTCAAAAATGTTAACTTTTTTGCTCCTTCTCTAGAATCTTTGGAATGGGAACGTTGCCGAGGTCATCGACCCTTTAAAGTCATGAATTATTCTGGGTCTATCATTGTAGATTGGAGTCCAGATCATGGGCAATTCTTAGAAAAATGGTCATAAATCTCTTAGGTGGCATCGTGCAAATAGCACTTTGATGGGCAATGGTAATGAAACAGTTAAATGGCAGCAATTTGCACTTGTCCCTCCTCAATTACAATTGCAAGGATATCCGCACATTCAAGGAGATATTTGGAAACTATGGGCAGTTTCTGGTAATCTCACTATGTGGTCAGGAAACTACTTTGGATAGTGGCGACTCTTCAGGTCCATTTCATGTTAATTTACACGTTAATAAATCTTATTCCACAATGGCATGTGTAAAATATCCTTTTGCTTGTTATATGGGAATTGGACCTGGAATGATACTGTGGGGTCTGTGTCATGTGGTTATTGTAATCTAACTCATGTGTAAATCACTCTTGGTGGAAAGAATTTGAAAGACGAGCCTGTAACTCCAATTTTTTGTTAGTAATTGTTAAAGCTCGGACAGAAGTATGGTTGCCTATAAATCTGACTAGGCCATGGTCAGATTCTTTTGCTGTTTCTCATCTAGTAACCACTGTACAGACTTTGCTACATCGATCTCAACGTATGCTTGGTGTGGTCATTGCTTCGATTCTAGCAGTCACGTCAATAACTGCAACAGTGGTGGTGGCAGGCCTCACGTTACACCAAGGAATTCAAACAGCTGATTATGGCAACAACAAAGCGAGATTTGGATGCACAACTTGCTACCAACGTGCTCAATCTTCAACACACCGTTTCCTGGCTTGGAGATCAATTAGCTGTTTTATCTACACAAAGTGTATTGAAATGCTATTGGAATTCTTCTCAATTTTGTATAACACCTGTACCATTTAACATGAGTGAGGGATGGGAAAGAGTAAAACGATCTTGAACTGGACATCAAAATCTCACTACGGAGATTATGGACCTGGAACGACAAATTTTGTCCACTTTAAGCAGGACTTTACCTGACATTGTGAGGTCTGATTTGTTGCAAAATCTTCAAGAAGGATTGAATAACTTAAATCCATTAGGGCGTGCATCCACACTAATTGGGACTACCTTTGGGAACACTATATTTATATTACTTTTATGTTGTGTTGCTTTTCTAGTCTTCCAGCAATGGCAGAAAGGGAAACAACTAAAACGCGAAGCAGAGAAGATCCAGACCATGCTACAATTTATTAAAGCAAATAAAAAAAGGGGAGATGAAGGGTTAATGCAGCCACAATAGGGAAAGTGGAGATGTGCCTGCAAACGGGGCTCTCTGCTTGGGCCGAATGTGCTTGCAAACGAGGCGTTCTGCCAAGGAGTCTGGACACAGCCTTGAGTTTAATGGTCCCTTGCAAACGAGGGAACATTCCCTTCTTGTGATAAGAAGAAAGAAAAGGCTTTGGACAGACTCTGCAGTAAGCCTGAATTTCACTCCCTTTTGCTGTACAATAACATTTATGCACATGTGCTATACTGAGAAGGTTTAGTCATACAGTCTGAAATTCTGCCCAGGGGGGCTATATAAAAATAAAACTGCAAGCTTGCTTGCTTGCGCAGTTCTTTTTCCTCCAGCCAGGGTGATGGGTGTCTGTCTCTTGTGTATGTGTCTTGCCTTTGCGTCATTTCACTCGCAATCCCCAACATACACTGTGGCCTGTCTAACTGTAAAGCTTTATGAACTTCCTCCCTGTAGAATGGAACTTTGCAATCTACCTTTTGATTACATTCTCAAGTAATATGACTCACATATTTAAATATAAAAAATATTTAAAATATTTAAATATAAAAATATTTAAAAATAGAAACATTCCAACTGATTATAATATTTTCATAACTGAAAATGAGTTGTTCATAGCCTATGATAGAAAATAGGCTATCATATAATACAAATGAATATTTCAAATTTCAAATTTAAAAATTGAGTATGGAACTCACCCAGCACAGTATGTTTAAATACTGCAAAGTTTAACATGTGCAGAGAAATTAATAACACAATTTTATACAATACTAAAAAACATATACAGTAACTAGATATTTTAGCTTACTAGAATTCCATCCAAGAATGAGAAAATATTAAAATTCTAATGCAGTTACTTAAAATAAGTGTACAATTTCACTGTTTTCATACTGGATTTTTCAATTTGTTTTGACATTGGGTTCATACAGCCTTAGGCTGTTTTCTTATAAAATAGACAACACTGCAATAAGAAAAATAGCTAGTATTTTAGTTTTATATACAAAGATAAAGAACTTGTTACATATTTGGGTGCATTTTCTTCCTCCCATTCCTACAATCTTATGATAACTTTATTATAATCTATGAAGTTTAAATATAATTGAGACCTGGGCATTCATATGATTTGCCTGCAGCAATCTTGATGAAAATTTTATTTGGTAAGAATGATTCACTTAGACAGTTAGTAATCTAAGACACATTTCAAATCTATGTCCTGTACATCACCCCATCATTCAACAAATATTTACTCCTAAAAGCTGCAATTGGCTAAAAATAAGGATATTACTTCATTTTAGAAATTGCTCTATTTTTTTTCATCTATCCTTTCAGGAGCCTTACCTAATTTTATGTTATCATTATTTATGTCTCTAAAAATAACCTCACATTTATATGTATAGTCTGAAGTTCTTACTTGTATATGCACAAAGCTTTGTTGATTTGTCACCTCAGATTCACTATGTGCAAAATTTAATGCCTCCATTTGGTTCACCAAGATACATTTGCTTTCCAGCTAACCCAATTCTGTCAATGAGCTTTTTTCATATGACTTTCTGGATTCCATATCTAGAAAACTTGGCCATATTTGACATATTCTGCTTTTTAAAAATATGTTTATGTTCAGTATGGCCCTGAATCCTACTAATAATTTCTTTAAAATAATTTGATCCTTCTCCATGTCTATCAGAGTTTCCAGGAACACTGACACCATTAGCTTCTACATAAATAATTGTAACAGAGTAAATTTCAACTTCCTTCTATATTAACCATGTTGAATTATTTAATCTACTGCCCCAGGCTCTTATGAACAATGATTTTCAAGAAAAAATTCACATAATTAAATATTTATTAAATAAATATCTACTCTCTTGTACATTTTAGGAAGACAGATAATACTTTTATAAACTTTAAATAGTTGCAAATAACATGTTTATTTCATTGTGGAGTTCTGTCTTAAAGCACTATTTAAATGTATCAAGAAATCCAAATACTGTAACAATTTTGCTTGCTTCTTGGAAGAAAATGTATGACAAGCCTAGACAGCATATTAAAAAAAAGAAACATATACTTTGCCAACAAAAGTCCATATAGTCACAGCTATGTTTTCCCCAGTAGCCATGTATGGATGTGAGAGCTAAACCATAAAGGAGGCTGAGCACCAAAGAATTGATGCTTTTGTACTGTGGTGCTGTGGAAGACTCTTGAGAGTCCCTTGGACTGCAAGGATATCCAATCAGTCAACCTTAAAGGAAATCAGTCCTGAATATTCATTGTAAAAGTTGATGCTGAAGCTGAAGCTCCAATATTTTGGCCACCTGATGCCAAGAGCCGACTCATTGGAAAAGACCCTGATGCTGGGAAAGATTAAGGACAGGAGGAGAAGGGGGTGACAGAGAATGAGATGGTTGGATGACATCATTGACTTAATGAGCATGAGTTTGAACAAACTCAAGGAGATTATCCTCCAAATTTAATGATTTTTCTCAAATCCATTGTATTTATTTTTATATTATTTAAAAATGTTAAATGTCCATTTTCAGCATTTTGTATTTCTTATGGCATTATTCATGATTATTTCTGTTTCAATTCAGGCTTCATTTCTGAGATGACTTTCTAAATTTTTTCTATGTATTTCCTGTTATATACCTTTCATATATTTGTTCAAGTATATTTTTTATTTTATTTTATTTATGACTTACATTGTTCTTTCAGAGTTTATATTATTTTTGTATTAATTTTAACACCACTTGAAATATTAAGAAATGTTAAAAACTGTTTATTGAGCAGGACTTTCTGTTAGACCTTCAATTTTTTTAGGGATATTATTCTGATTTTTATTATTCTTTTATTTCTCTTTACTAATAGGGGGCTTCCCTGGTGGCTCAGTGGTAAAGAATCTGTCTGCCGATACAGCAGACACAGATTTGATGTCTGGGTTGGGAAGATCCCCGGGAGACAGAAATGGCAACCCACACTGGTATTCTTGCCTGGGAAATCCTGTGGACAGAGGAGCCTGGGGGTCTATAGTCCTCCTGTTTGCAAAAGAGTTGGACACAACTTAGCAAGTAAGCAACAGCAATCTCTATGGAAATCAACCAAAAGTATTTATCAGTTGCTCATTTTTAAGTGAGATTAGTGTTCCTGTGTTTTTTAGACACTATTTGTGAATATTCATGTGGATATTACCTCTATCACTCTAGAGATTTTTTTTTCTTCTGTTATTTTCACAAAATACTCAAACATGTTCACATGCATTTTGGAGGTATCTTCCACTTTTTGTCTGCACCTTCTTTGTCTTCATTTTGATCATACTTCAACACTTTTTCCTCAGTATAGGGTCTTATCCTGATGTAAGCTTTGGTTTTTTACAATTTTTTTGCTTTTGTTTGTTTCTTAAATTTCACAGGCCTCAGACAGCTTCAGTCCTTTCTTCCAACAGCCTCCTTTCAATCACTCATAAACTTAGGCCTGAAAACTCCCTCTCAGTTTTGGATGCTCTTCTCAGTTTGAACTGGGACACTTGGCAGTGAATGAATATCTTTTGTGGTTTGTGGTATGTGGTTTGTGGATTTCCCAGAGCTGTAAGAGTTTTCTCTATAGGTTCTTTTCTACAGTTTCTGATTTCATGTGAGTCTTATAGATTTGACTCCACGCATATATTTTTGAGTTCCTGAAACCATACCATCACTAGATTTTTAGATAGGTATTTTCTTTGGGGTTTCCAGTTTTTCTGTATTAATGTTTGGTAGGAGTGGGGTGGGGATTTGTTGTTGTTGTTGTTAACCAGACAGAAAAGTCTTCTTTTCTTTATTTTTCATTATTTTTTTTTACAGTAAAAAATAAAAAATAATAAAATTTTTTTCCTCGTTGGTTTTATTTTTTTAACATAAATTTACTTATTTGAATTGCAAGTTAATTACTTTACAATATTGGTGGGGTTTGTTTGTTTGTTTGTTTTTCTTTTGATTGTTTGATTGGTCAGTTAATTTCTTTTAAATTAGGAGATTGGAGGAGATTCACCAAATGTTCAATTATTGCATCAATGTTTCCAGGATCCCAACTTGGCCTATTTTTGGTAAGAAGTTCTCAGAGATGGTGGGCTGTTTGTATACAGCCACCTGTTTATTGCTTTTGAAAGTAATAAATTCTTCCAGTTTTATTTGAAGACGCACTTACTGTAATTAACTCTGAACATTTTTATCACTTTACAATAATAGAATTTCAACATCCAATGCATATTAAATTTCCAAAAAATTTAAAGGATGAATTATTTATGTTTTTGGCATTTTACCATTTGACCTTCTGTAAATCTAAACTTTGTATATGTATCCAGAATGTATGCATATACACAAAAGTTCTTAGTTTAATTGTGAAGCTAGCATAATCAAATTGTTATTACAAATGTATCATTCATAATGCATGAAGCAGGGACTAAGGCAAGCGTTAATGCTCAGCGATACCTTTAAGAGTCACACACACACACACACACTTTCATAGGATGCAATCTCCAAAAACCTTTTCAACTATAAGTATCTTGTTTGCAATTACTTTCAGTGACAATGCATATGCTGTCATTTATTATGTATTTTTAAATTGGAAAAGACTCTGATGCTGGGAAAGACTGAGGGCAAGAGAAGGAGACAACAGAGAATGAGGTGGTTGGATGGCATCACCGACTCAATGGACATGAGCTTGAGCAAACTCTGGGAGACATGGTGAAAGATGAGGAGCCTGGTGTGCTTCAGTTTCTGGGGTCACAGAGAGCCAGACACAACTTAGCAACTCAACAGCAAAAAATGTGTATTCATATTACAGACAAAACTAAAATCTGAGATTTCCATATCTGAAAGTTTACACTAAATATAATGCCATCCCATCAGATATTTAACCTTCTTCCATAACTAACTTTATTTTTATCTCTTGCAATCAATTTACATAAAACCAAACATTTCTCTTTTAATCTGAACCAGACCTATTAATACACATTAATACCACTATATATACATTCACACTTATATATATATATATATATATATATATATGTTAGAGCTATTAAGTTTATCACAAAGAAATATCTAGTTTCTTAAATTATTATCCAACCCAAACAACTACTAGTTGTTAATGCAACTTTTTCCTGCCTCTACTCTGACTGATCTACATTCTACTCTCAAAACAGCAGTGGCAGAAGTCTTTCTAAAACTTTAAATCAAACCATATTCCTCTTTAACTCAAACCATCCAGTAGCTCCACACTTCACTCAGAGTAAAAGCAAACACTGTCTTTATGATCCTAATAGTATGATTACTATAAGATCTGGCCTTTCTTCATCTTTCTAATCTCGTCTCCCAGTCACTCATGTGGCCACCAATGCCAGCTTCATGGACATACAGTTTATGTCATTACATAGGACTGTTTGCTCAAAGGGACCCCACACTGTAATTCTCCCTTGTAACCACCTTTAAATTCTTAGCACTTTAATTTTACATAGATTATATAACTGGCCTTGCTGGTCATTTTGGTATTTCTTGACTATGCCAGTCATTACCACTGTTTTTGATAAATTGTTCCCATTTTCTCAAGCATTGCTCCCCTAGAAAACTGCATGACTGCCTTTATCACCACAGCTGATAAACCTAATCTTAATACCCTGGTAAAAACTACAGCTATTCCATTATCATCAACCGTGTTGAATTTCAGATTCCTTATGATGATACTTGGCATTTTTCTTTTTTCTATAATCCCTACTGCCTTACAATTGTATTATTTACTGTAGTTTTGTTTTATTTTGCTTTATTATATCCCTCCATTTTCTTGTCTATAGACTTACACAAAGGCAGTTCACTAACATAGTGCAACCTCAAAGAAGTATGCTTAGTATAAGTAGGACTTTGGTAAATCTTTGTTAAAAAGTGAATCAATTTAGTCCTCTTAACTAGGATTTAGCCTGTGTAGTTTTACTCAGTTAAACTGAGTAAATTTACTTTAGAATATATCATGCACAAATGCATACTCTATAATCGCAAAAATTTTGCTGTTTGGGTCCCAGTTTCCTAAATGTCATTTCCTTTGATCAAAAGAATGACATCCATATAGAAATTAAAACACTTGTTTTGACTTGAGAAAAACAGACAGATTTTTTATTAAGAACTTTGCAATATGCTTTTTTAAAATATAAATTTATTTATTTTAATTGGAGATTAATTACTTCACAATACTGTATTGGTTCTGCCATACATCAACATGAATCCACCACCAGTATACACATATTCCCCATCCTGAACTTCCCTCTGCATTATGCTTTTTAAATTTTGTAATCTCTCCTAATAAGAATCAAAGGACAAAAACTCTAGACTAAACACGTGATATTACTGCTTATGTAGCAATGCAAAAAAAAAAAAATCACACTTTCATGAGGCCCTAGTTTCTTTACTTGTTATGTGAAAGTCAGTACAATGCAAGGGTTAAAATGAACATCTGTGGAGGTTGTTCCCCAATTCCAGCATTCTAGCTGTGGGGTGTTGAGAAGTTATCTGCTTTCCGTGGCTTGGTTTCCTCATTAAATGTAAAGGGTGTAATAATAGAACTTTCTCAGAGTTGAAGTTTTAGGGACTAAATGAATTCATCAGTATAGCACACTCCAAACAGGCAAATACTAAACACATACTAAACAGGAATCTATGAGATGCTGTATAACTGTGTTAATATTATATGTAAAATGAGAATATCATTATTTATGTGCTGTGTACATCTTTGGTTCTTGTGAAACTCAAAAATAGCACAGTGAAAAATGAAGTTTAAAATTTATGAAGAATCATATAAAATATATTATATATATTCAGTTTAATGACTATCATAAAATAATATTTCCTTAAAAAATTGGCTTTAAAGTTAAATCTTTACTGTGCTTTATCTCCTCTCTCTCTGTGCAGCATGCTTATGTCTAAGATGACAGGTGCATTTTGTGGACTGTTATCTGGACAATAGAAATTCGAGAATTTATCAAGCCTCTATGATTCATGTGAAGTAGAGGGCCATATAGATATGGTCTCTTTGAGAAATGTGACAGAGGAGAAGGAGACTATTGCTTGGGATTTAGATTTGTAAATAAGCACAGTGTTATAGACAACCATTGGCTCCAGGTTTATTGATCAATGCCATTTCTTAGAGTAAATTGGACTAGCACATGGAAGGGCAGGGGAGTGTTTGTTAGAACTGTTAGTAAAAAGGATCATTTTCATTATCTTTATACAGCAATGTTGATTCAGACAATGTGATTTTTTGAAATATTGCAGAAAAATATTGCATTAGATCCTCCAGTTTTTTCTGTGCATTTCTAGTTTGCATTATCAAGCATTTGATTACAATTCAGTCACATGCTTTCTTTGGCTCTAGAAACTAATAATTTTTTTCACTAGATCAGAGTCCTGTGAGAACACTGACTAATAATTGAGCAGAGAATTAAGAGAAAAAGCATCACTTACTCTATTCAGCAAGGAATTTATTCTGTAACTCTGCAGGACTATGCAATTGACATGTAAAGTAATAGAACAAAGAGCCAAAATGAAATTTTATCAAGAGCTCACATTTCCAAAATAGATTTGATAAGAGTTAGAAATATTCTTTATCTCCTAGGGACCCAGATATGTTCCAGTTTGCCAAATAACCATCTGGAAAGCATGAGTACTGGGGAAATCAGATGCTAACTCTAAGGCCAGCTTAAGTCACAGTTGCGGGATAGTTAATATGTGATTGGTTCTGAGCAGATAATTTATTTGGTAAATTACTAAGCTAAGAAAATGTTCAGATGCATGTTAATAAATCCAGTTTTCACAAATGAAGACCAAATCAAGCAGAGATTTAAACCATAAATAAAACCAGAAAAAATAATACAGTTCTTTTGGTACACTAGGATTTGGCATCCCCCTAAAGACCAAGGAAATACACTTGCTTTTAATATGTCTTCATTCAATGTTATGGCTAACATGTAGCTTAGTTTTAAGATAGTTTTGTCTTTACCATTAACTAGGTAAATGTCATTGGAAAACTTAACTTTTTAAAATTTCAGTTATCTAATCTGTAAAATAATAGTGTTTTTTTGTCTATATAAAGTGGACTAGAGATCTCATTCTAAATCTGTCATAAGAAATTAATTTTGGAAAAATTAATCATTTATTTGGAAATGAAGAAGAAAGAAAAATTTTGAAGTAATTTTGTGAAACTTTATTGACATAAAATTAGATGTGCATGCTCGTGTTTAGTCGCTCAGTCGTGTCCAACTCTTTGTGACACCATGGACTGTGATGCACCAGGCTCCTCTGTCCATGAAATTTTCCAGGGAAAAATACTGAAGTGAGTTTTATATTATATTGTTCAATATAAGATATTCAATTATATTATGTCAATATAATTGGATATTTAAAAAATTAATATGTTTTTATAAGAAAAGTATACAATTACTTGATAATAATTATCAATAAACAAATAAGGTAAGTCTCTCCCCTACAAAAAAAAGAAAAAAAGAAAAAAACTGAGTAAAGTAAAACAAAAACCAATATGCTAAAGGTTTTGGAAGCAACAGAAAAAATGTGAAAAGATGCAAACATAGATAAGCATAAATAAAGAAAGAAAGAAAGGAGTAGTTAAGACATTAAGACTTTGGGCCGTAGCACCAAAGGAATAATGATGACTCATAAGTTATCCCACCCAAGTCACCATAACTATATGTTCCACATGTGAGCCTGAGGTCAAAGCCTTGCATAATTGTCTGTCCTGTACCTTTTGCATATCTTACCGTAGAGCTTTGGCTAGGAGGGAAAACTAGTTAAGGATTCAGAATCCTTATAGATCTCAGAAGATATATAAAATATATCACATACTGTGATTTAGCTTGATTTACAGTAATAGAAGTTTAGAGAGGAAAAGGTCATTGTAAGATACTGTGGTTTAGCTTAAATAATTAACCTACCTACGGGAAGTTGTTTCATATCAGAACAATCTCATTTATTATAAATACTGAATTGTGGAAATGTCACTTATTAATTCTATGATATAAATGAGTCATATGGAATACCAGGCTGAATATTTAAACAAATCATTTTAGCATAATTATCCATTATGACTTACCGGTGAACTTTCTTATTATGAAATGAAGCTAACTGAAGACATAATCACTGAATTATTAATCTAACATAATAGTTATTCAATAAGTGAGTAGAAGGATATTGATGAAAGAAAGTCCATTTGCCGTTAACTATAGTGATGTTTCATGGCACTTTTAGCCTCTTTTGTGATTTTTTTAAGAAGATATTATATTTTACTTAGTCTCAAGTATGTGGATAATGACAGTTTAGAGGCTTATGAAATCCCTGAATAGTTTATGTGGCTACCCAAAAGTGCTTTGGGGCCAAGATGTACTTTAGGTTGACATTCTATGTAATCATTTATATTATAATGAAGTGGGTCTACAAGGTATGTAGTAGATCAGAAAAAAATTGATTTTTTTTTAAAGAATAACATCTTTTTATCCCTTCTTATGCCCTTACCCTCTCAGGTTACACAGTCTGTCAAAGCAATATATAGTTTCTACCTCCTGCTATGCTGTGCTCAGTGGGTGCTTAGTAAGGTCAGAAAACTGAACAAACAAGAACAAAAGAATGGAAGCAGAACATTTTTGTTTAAAGAAAAAAAGGAAAGCATTTGGAAGAAATGGAAAAATAAGTATGGTTCATTTATGGAAGTACTTTGCAAGGCATGTTTCATGTGACATTAATTCTATTAAATACCTTTATCTTACCACAATAAAAAAAAGTGCTATGTTCAAATATATGTGGAAAATCTGCATATTATAACAGATTCTAAGACATATTTGCATATCCAGTGTTCTAAGACATGAAGAGAAGAAACTCATTTAAATTTGGTTAGCTATATGATACTTAAAAGTGTTTGATTACAGAAGTCTTTCTAGCATTTGATTCCTTTTAAGCAGCTTCTCAAATCAGGGTTCTGAGTATCATACTTTGGGAAAGCATGGTTTGGGTGAGATAACCAAGTGCTGATTATTCCCTTCCAAAAAGCATTAAAAAGGCAAAATATATTCTGAAGACAAACATTGTATATTTGGCTTTCTTATGGATATTTGTTCTATTTATAAAATTTAAAATGAACAGCTATCTATAGGTTCCTCCCACTAAAACTGGGGCTCTTGTCACTCTAGATGGCTAGATGCTACTTTTATCCCTTGAATCTACATTAAAAATTAATGGCAGGACACTGAAAGACATGATTTCCTTCTTATCTACTAAATATACAGACAAGCAGAGTATAACTACTACCTCACTGCTCTCAGCTTTTATAAGTGTTGCACCGGCCTTGTGACTGAGAGAAAGAAGCATGGCTCACTTAGAGAAGGAGTCCAACAGAAATCCACCGCTAAAGCCAAATATCTGTGAATTTAACCAGTCAAACTTACCAACAGTGGAGGGAAGTGTTTTGGCACTCATTAATTTTTCAGAGCAGAAGTGTGTCCTCAAGTCATAAATTTCAGATCTCATTGGAAAAGACGAAAAAGGTTTTTCTCAATTCCTTACATAGAAAAATAAAAGCAATCTAACACGATTTCTAAACAAAGAAAGTGTCTATTTTTACAGATGTTATGTGCTCTCTCTTCATGCAGATAGGATGTCTGTTTTCAGAAAGAGGTGCATTGATCCTGGTGTATAATCCATAGCATTGCAGACCTTCTTCAGATGTATACATGCAGGCAGCTGCATTTTTCTTTTAAGTGCAGTATAAAAAGTAGGCCCATTTTACTGTTTCTCTTTTTTAGCAAGTATTCAGTTGTAACCAAAGTGGCCCTGTACATCAACATTGAAATACAATCTTTATGTCTGATGACAAGATATTTTTTTTTAATTTCTCGTTTGATCATATTTGTTGTTGTTGTTTAGTCACCAAGTTGTGTCTGACTCTTTTGTGGCCCTATAGACTATAGCCACCAGGCTCCACTGTCCATGGGATTGCCCAGGCAAATTTACTGAAATGGGCTGCTATTTCCTACTCCAGGGAACTCCCCAACCCAGGGATTGAACCTGTGTCTCTCAGTCTCCTGCATTGTGGGCAGATTCTTTACCACTGAGCCATGGGGAAAGTCCCTAATCATATTACATAAACTCAAACCCTCAGTCCCTCATAGGCATCATTAAGGCAACCTCCAAGACTCTAGACACCAGTCCCTGATTCTGACTATCCTTCTTTCCTGATTTATTCAACTTTATGGACACCTCTACCCTGACTTTCCAACCTTTGAGGTATATTTGTATCATAAATTAAGATTATCTAAGGGCTGTATGATTAGGAAGCATTTTGAATATCAGCTTTCTATTTCTGAAAAATCTACACAACAAGACTCATAATAAAATTTGTGGTAAGGAAAAACCTCTATGTCAGTTTATTCCATCATCCTCTCATGTCCTTTCTTGGTTGCACTGAAGAGGCTCAGAGTCAATCCTGGCATTATAATTCAGAGGTCAGAGATCAGAGATGTCTGAAACAGGAACAGACTGGGAGGTCCATTTGGTCAACCTCTCAGCAGCTAGAAACTTACCTTGACAAGTAGGCAAACAAAACAAAACAAAACAAAGCAAAAATACTTCTCTACAAAGTATATTTTTTATGAACTGTTATAAATCTTTTTAGGAGAAAAAGATAGCTGATTTGTGTTGCTTATTGTAATTGTTTTGAAAATTTCAGCCTCTAGGTCTCATTAAAAGATCTCTCAGATTGACTCAGGCTAGGACTATTTGTTTGATTATGCCTTTTTCAGTGTGAGCTGAAATTTTCCTATTTCTTTAGTGATTTAGCTTATGGTGACAGACTATTCTGGGATGTTCGCAAAGTTTCCACAAACTCTGTGAGGTAGAATTCCACTCTGCCTCCAAGAAATGTGGATGCTGCCTTTGAAATTCCATATCAGAATGATCCATGACTGGAAGGAATCCATTCTTAAGGTTAATGTTACAGCTCCTGCCACACTATTTTGCTTAATGACTGGTGAAGGATCTTTCATCTCTGACGAGTCTTTTAGAGTCTAATTCCCACCCAGTGTTCTGCTTCACCCTGCAGCATGAACATATTTCCATGACTCTCAGCTTTTAACTGACGGAGAAGTTGCTTCCAACACATTTTCTTCAATTGTTCTCAGTCATATTTGCCTGGTCAAGTCCAGTTAATCCTTCCTCTCAGTTAGAAGTTTGAAATTCAAAGGCATAGTATCCTGACCCAAGGTCATGTGAAATGAGAATACAGTTGGTCTCTTATCTTTACTACTCAAATTATTTTTAAATGAAAGTTCAGCCTATTAGATAGAATGATAGAATTACCTTTAAGAATTGCCTGTATTTAAATAACATAGTTGTTGGTTTTAAAAAAATCACCCAGAACACAGAAGAAGATTTTAGACAAAAGGTAACAGTGATGTTTTTCTGTAGAATGTTAAATGTTCTTCAGTTCAGTTCAGTCACTCAGTCGTGTCCGACTCTTTGTGACCCCATGAATCACAGCACGCCAGGCCTCCCTGTCCAGCACCAACTCCCAGAGTTCACTCAGACTCACATCCGTCGAGTCAGTGATGGCATCCAGCCATCTCATCCTCGGTCGTCCCCTTCTCCTCCTGCCCTCAATCCCTCCCAGCATCAGAGTCTTTTCCAATGAGTCAACTCTTCACATGAGGTGGCCAAAGTACTGGAGTTTCAGCTTTAGCGTCATTCCTTCCAAAGAAATCCCAGGGCCGATCTCCTTCAGAATGGACTGGTTGGATCTCCTTGCAAGTCCAAGGGATTCTTAAGAGTCTTTGTATGCACTAATTGACCAAGTGCCACATTGCAGCTGCTTTGAGTGAAAAATAATAAACCCTGTGACTTGCTGGGCTTATGAAAGTCATGTGTCCCAACATTCTTTCGGAAAAGTGTTACTGGAGGATCAGGCAACTCTCTGCAGTTTGGTTGCTGCTTATCTGAATATACACACAACAGAAGGTAGTTTTCAACCACACTGTTTCCCCCCGTGTTCCCCCTGAGAATTGTCTTGAACTTGTTTCGTTAAAAGCATAAACAGTAAAGGAACTAGGAATGGTATTTAGGATTCTGTAAGGGAATAAAGAATTGAGGGCAGGCCCCTGTGTGTAGTCTGTTGTGACATATGAACACAATTATGGTCTCAAACTGACCGCTGAGAATCCATGAACCAGGAGTAGACTGTGAAAAGAGGTGGTGCCCTTTCTCTGAGAGAGCCTTGGTTCCTCTGCTGCATTCATAGACAGTTCAGGTTGAATAAAGAAAGCCAAACATGCACACTGAATGTGTAACCAGTTCAGAGGAAGAAAGGTTAATTAATAGCAGAGATGGTAAGGTCACACTGAAATCCAAGAAAAAGATATTCTAAGGACACCATTGAAAGGCAGAGCATAAAAAGATCATAAAGGGCAACAGGCAAACAGAGTGGAGAAAAAGTCAGAATTCGTTATAGTGCAGAGTCTAAATTTTTAAAGGGCTACTAGCATATGACCACAAAATTGTGAACCTCAGAGTTTACATCTTTCCCAAAGGATTATATTAGCGAATTGGGAACAAAAGTGTTTTTTTAAATAATATTTTAATTTCATCAACTGTTTCATGTTCAAATGGGCTCTGAAAATTGGTGGCTAATACTATTATAATTGCTCTCTTCTTTTGTAAATTGTCAATTCACAGTGTGTTCATTTACCTATAATATTAGTATTTTCTTACTGATTCCTCTGAGGCATTTAAACTTTAATGATATAAATAATGTTTATCTTAAGTATTCTGAATCATGGCTATTTTGTTTTTAATTGTGGCTTTCATACACTTGAAGTTGTGATATTTTATGTTGTAAATCTATGAAACAGTCTCTTTTGGAACACCTTCTATTGCTTTCAAGTTCAAAAAATTCCTCTATTTCAAGTATTTTATTTATACCTTTACAGGATATAATATGGTTAGTATTATACAGAAGCTAATTATGATGGAATCAAGATTGCTGGAAGAAATATCAATAACCTCAGATATGCAGATGACACCACTGTTATGGCAGAAAGCAAAGAAGAACTATAGAGCCTCTTGATGAAAGTAAAAGAGGAGAGTGAAGAAGTTGGCATTCAGAAAACTAAGATCATGGTATCTGGTCCCATCACTTCATGGCAAATAGATGGAGAAACAGTGGAAACAGTGAGAGACTTTATTTACTGCAGATGATGACTGCAGCCATGAAATTAAGACATTGCTTCTTGGAAGAAAAGTTATGGCCAAACTAGACAACATATTAAAAAGCAGAGCTATTACTTTGCCAGCAAAGTTATGTCTAGCAAGGCTATGGTTTTTCCAGTAGTCATGTATGGGTGTGAGAGTTGGATTATGAAGAAACCTGAGCACTGAAGAATTGATGCTTTTGAACTGTGATGTTGGAGAAAACTCTTGAGAGTCCCTTGGACTGTGAGGAGATCCAACCAGTCCATCCTAAAGGAAATCAGTCCTGAATGTTCATTGGAAGGACTGATGCTGAAGGTGAAACTCCAATACTTTGGCCACCTGAAGCAAAGAACTGATTCATTTGAAAAGACTCTGATGCTGGGAGTGATTGAAGGTGGGAGGAGAAGGGAACGACAGAGGATGAGATGTTTGGATGGTATCACTGACTCAATGGAAATGAGTTTGAGTAACCTCCAGGAGTTGGTAATGGACAGGGAGGCCTGGCATGCTGCAGTCCATGGGATTGCAAGAAGTGGGACATGACTGAGTGACTGAACTGAAGTATGATGTTATTAGGGCATCATCTTAAATTTGCTCATTTGTGTTTGCTTCTATCTTAACTGGAGAGTGGATAGTAAATAAATAAAACAATTTACTTGTTCCTTAATATATATTTTTTTCTTTTTATCACATAATGGAGAAAAATTATAGAGGAAATGATAGTGCCTATTTTAGTAAGCTTGTTTTAAAAGTATCTTTTGAGTAACATGTTAATAATACAGTAGAATTCTTCAGGGCAATAATTTCTTCAAAGCCATTACAAGCACTGTATCTTTTAACATTACACTTGACAAAAAGAACAGAAAAAAAGATGGCATCTGCTCTACTAAGCAAGTACTTGAGGAGAATAAGAAATTATCAAAATGATATAATTTTTCTTTTCCACATAACACATATAGTAAAGCATTACTAGGACACACAAAGTCAAAGGAGATCTATACATCTATATATTTAGCATTATTACATACCTATTAATTATGCATTTGAAAGCTACATTGTGTTTTTAATATAAAATATCTAATATTTACAATATACAAATATTATCTGTGGAATCACACTTATAATAATAAGAGATTTTGTTCCCTTCCTCACAAAAATGAAGTGATGAAATGTAAGTTATTGAAACTTTTAAAAAGTGTTGAAAGGTTGAGTACAAGCATGTTTCACTTAATATAGACACTGGAGTAGGATGTGGTTTGTTTGGACAGGAACAGAGTGTGTTCTGAGGCAGTTTTCCTTGGCATTCTGTTTACTTTGACTGTCTATAGGAGCATGAGGGTACAGACTATGAGTTAATGTAGAATTATGTTTTTCATAATTATCTGCTTAATAAGCATTGAAGAAACAATTTAATTAAAAGAGTAACATGTATAACAGCAAAAATATTATCTGAGAACTCAGTCAAGGCTTTGGATTGAAACATGTTGGTTTACTAAACAACTATTAAATTAAAAACAAGAATCACACATATACAGCAACAGAAAATAATGATAATAATAGTAATAATAATAATGAGAGTGATAAGTACATCTAGAATGCGCCAAACATTGCTTTCAGCACTTTGAAAGTGAAAGTGTTATTTGCTCAGTTGTGTTTGACTCTGCGACCCCATGGACTGTAGCCCCAGGCTCCTCTGTCCATGGGATTCTCCAGGCAAGAATACTGCAGTGGGTTGCCATTTCCTTCTCCAGGGCATCTTCCTGACCTGGGGATGGAACCCGGGTCTCCTGCATTGCAGGAGGATTGTTTGCTGTCTGAGCCACCAGGGAAGCCCTTGAGCACTGCAGCTACACTTTAACCTTCTCAGCTTCATTTAATCTTCATGAAACTTTATAAGGAAGGTATTAACAATATCTTCCACACCTTTTTATTTAGTTGTTTTTAAGAATAAAATGTGAAAGATAAAGAGATGATATGAAGCCAAATAACCATAACAGAAACTAAAGTGAAAACAAATAAAAACAATATGAATCCAACTCTATCGAATTTTACTATTGCTATACGTATTTAGCGAGGGCTTCCCAGGTGACTCAGTGGTAAAAAATCACCTGCCAATGCAGGAGTTACAGGTTTGATTCCTGGGTCAGGAAAATCGCCTGGAGAAGGAAATGGCAACCCAACCCACTTCAGTATTCTTGCCTAGAAAATCCCATGGAGAGAGGAGCCTGGGGGCTACAGTCCATGGAGTTGCAGAAGAGTTGGATATGACTTGGTGACTAAACAACAACAAAAATAGCTATTTAACACTTTTAAAAACATTTTATTTTTTCATAATATGTGGTAAAATTATATTTTTAAAAAACAAGAGAATAATCTCATATTTCACAACAGTGGTTTCCAATAGTTGGAAGGAAGCACATAGAGAGTAATTAATTTGCAGTGTTGGCTTCTGAAGTTGGGTGGTAGAGTCATGAGTGTTTTTTCTATGCCTATTACCAATATGTGACATCTATTAAATACATATATATAGAAAGAGAGAGTGTGTACAAATAAGAAATAAAACAATCTCAAAAGTTCCTACAAAATTTTCTTAATTTAAGAAGTCCATTTAGCTAATATAAGTGAGTGAAGTCACTCAGTCATGTCCGACTCATAAGGGATATTCTTAAAGAGATGGGAATAGCAGACCACCTTACCTGCCTCTTGAGAAATCTGTATGCAGGTCAAGAAGCAACAGTAAGAACTGGACATAGAAAAGCAGACTGGTTTCAAACCAGGAAAGCAGTCCGTCAAGGCTGTATATTGTCACCCTGCTTATTTAACTTATATACATAGGACATCATGCGAAATGCCAGGCTGTTTGGAGCACAAGCTGGAATCAAGATTGTCAAGAGAAATATCAATAACCTCATATATGCAGATGACACCACCCTTATGGCAGAAAGCAAAGAACTAAAGAGCATCTTAGTGAAAGTGAAAGAGGAGAGTGAAAAAGTTGGGTTAAAACTCAACATTCAAAAAACTAAGATCATGGCATCATGGCATCGGGTCTCATCACTTCATGGCAAATGAAACAATGGAAACAATGAGAGAATTTATCTTGGGGGGCTCCAAAATCACTGCAGAGAATGACTGGAGCCATGAAATAAAAGAGGCTTACTCCTTGGAAGAAAAGCTGTGACTAACCTAGGAAGTGAAAGTGAAAGTGAAGTTGCTCAGTCGTGCCCAACTCTTTGAGATCCCATGGACAGTAGCCTGCACCAAGCTCCTCCATCCATGGGATTTTCCAGGAAAGAGTAATGGAGTGGGTTGCCATTGCCTTCTCCAGAGAATCTTCCCGATCCAGGGATTGAACCCAGGTCTCCCATATTGTAGACAGACCCTTTATCGTCTGAGCCACCAGGGAAGACCAACTTAGACAGCATATTAAAAAGCAGAGAAATTACTTTGCCAACAATGTTCCATCTAGTCAAAGCTATGGTTTTTCCAGTAGTCATGTATAGATGTGAGAGTTGGACTATAAAGAAAGCTGAGCATTGAAGAAGTGATGCTTTTCAGCTGTGGTGTTGGAGAAGACTCTTGAGAATCCCTTGGACTGTGAGGAGATCCAACCAGTCCATCTAAAGGAAATCAGTCCTGAATGTTCATTCGAAGGACTGATGCTGAAACTGAAACTCCAATATTTTGGCTACCTGATGCAAAGAACTGACTCATTGGAAAAGACCCTGATGCTGGGGAAGTTTGAAGGTGGGAGGAGAAGGGAACAATAGAAGATGAGATAGTTGGATGTCATCACTGACTCAATGGACATGAGTTTGAGCAAGCTCCAGGAGCTGGTGATGGACAGGGAAGCCTGGCATGCTGCAGTCCATGGGGTTGCAAAGAGTCCAACTGAACCCAACTGAACTGAAGGGTATATGTTATGTATACCAGTTGGGTCTTTCTGGAATTTGTATTTAAAACTCTGGGCTTTTAGAGAGCAAATGAGATAAGCATTATACTTTCCAGAAAGTTACTTTAGTCAGGCTTATTTATGAACTTATTGAAAAATACCATGACTAGCAAATTCTGGAGAAAGCATATGATTTAACACAGAATTTAGATTTTCTTCTTACCATCAGTTCAGTTCAGTTCAGTTCAGTTGCTCAGTTGGGTCTGACTCTTTGTGACACCATGGACTGCAGCTCATCAAGAGGCTCTTTAGTTCTTCACTTTCTGCCATAAGGGTTATTGTATATCTGAGATTATTGATATTTCTCCTGGCAATCTTGATTTCAGCTTGTGCTTCATCCAGCCCAGCATTTCTCATGGTGTACTCTGCATAGAAGTTAAATAAGCAGGGTGACAATATACAGCCTTGATGTACTCCTTTTCCTATTTGGAACCAATCAGTTGTTCCATGTCCAGTTCAAACTGTTGCTTCCTGACCTGCATATAGATTTCTCAAGAGGCAGGTCAGGTGGTCTGGTATTCCCATGTCTTTCAGAATGTTCCAGTTTGTTGTGATCCACACAGTCAAAGGCTTTGGCATAGTCAATAAAGCATAAATACATGTTTTTCTGGAACTCTCTTGCTTTTTTGATGATTTTCTTACCATACCTAATGCTAATAATGGCTTTGCCTATAACCCCAATAGCTCAGTGCTAAAGAATCCGCCAGCAATAGTGGAGACACAGGAGACGTGGTTTCAATCCCTTGGTCGGGAAGATCTCCTAGAGGAAAGCAAGACAACCCTATCCAGTATTCTTGCCTGCAGAATCCCATGGACAGTGGAGCCTGGGGGTCTACAGTCCATAGCTTCACAGATATTCAGACATGACTGAAACCACTGAGCACTCATAACATCTTACTCACTTTTTCCATGAGTTTTTAGTTTTGAAATGTTCATTGAATTGACATAACATGCAATACAACTAATAGTCCCTTCCCTAGACTTCAAGTGGACTGTTTTGTCATTCAGGCACAAAGACACCCACACATTCATAAATGGCAGCACTGTCCTAACACAGGACAAAAGCAGACACTGGTGTGTAAGGAAAAAGTATTTGATACATTACGTCATAGTGGGTTTACTCCATAAACTTGCTAGTGGTTATGGAGAGAAATATGGTAGGTAGTGAAATACCCAACATTACATTGAATAGTTACATAAACAAATATGAGCGAATATTTAGCTCTTCATCTTCACTATCTTTTAGCAAACTTTCAAGTCTCATGAATAGAGATTTTATTGGCTTATAATTCATATAAATGTACAACATTTATATTGTACAACATTATAATATAAATGTATAACATTTTCATCTAGAAGATGAGAAAGTCTTTAGATTTCACTATTAGCTATATTCATCTCAGATATTTATGTCTTAACTCTAAATATAAAACAAGCTGTTTTTTTAAGAGATCCTAAAACAAGCTAATTGATAGTTGCTTAAATGTGAAATGAAGCCAAAATAAATGATAAATTTAACTTAATGTTAAAGAAGTTTAAATTTCCCACTAGTTAGGTTAAAAACTTTTTAAGTTGTTTTCTATACACATTTTAGAATATTTAAAAATTGTATGCATTTATATCAACTTAATTTTCCAGGAATTCCTCAAGAAAGCAAAATAATTTAATAGATATAGTTTTATTACTATAAATCATTTGCTAAATTTATGATGTTGAAAGTAAACAAAATTATCATCTCAATAAAAGTACTCAACTCTATTAGCCTCAGATTTATGTACTAACTGAGAAACAGCATTACCCTTTCCATGACCTGCACTTTCAATCTGACTTTTTGTAAAAAGCGAGGTTTTAATAGACAACCCAAAGAGAGAATACATTGCCTTGTGTTTTGTAAGTAATTCAAATTTTCACACTTTACATATTTGCATCTTGTGAATTTTCAGATTCCAAATATAAGCCCATTCATAATGTTTTATAACATCCCTAAAACGACTGACAATGTAAAAGCATTAATCATTTACATGTTATGAAATTTATTACCTTCTTTTAGCCTCTTTGCATCAGGAAATTTTGTGGCTCACTGTTTCTAATTTTCTAAGTAATCAATACATGTTTTTAGTTTTAACCACTGCTGCCATTTTCTCATTTTTAATTTGTTCTTATGACCAATAAAACAAAGCAGTTTTCCACATCTCCTTAACTGCCTTGAAAATGTGCTTGAAAAGGCAATGCGTATGTCTTTTTCTTCCCTAAGATGTTTCTTCAGAATAACACAGCATATAATGAAGTTGACTTTTCCTATAGAACTACACTGTCCAATAGGGTAAGCTACATTTACTATATTTATTTTAAGTTAATTAAAATTAAATGAAAGTAAAAATTTAGTTCCTCAGGGCTCTTAGGCATACTTTGAGGGCTCAATAGCCACATGTGGCTCATGGTTAACATGTTATGCAGGAAGATTTTAACTACATTAAAATGACAAAAAAAAGAGAACCATGTAAATATATATTTATATTATTAAACATATGTAAAATATTATGTATATATATATATATTTCTTTTTTTCCTAAGGGAATTAAATGAGGGAAAGCCTAGAAAGCTTGAAATTATCAAAATCAACAAAAGTCACCAATAGAGAGATTAAAGAATCAAAAGGTTCTTCAAAAACTGCAGACTTCTGAGCATCAGAGCACTAGATGCTTCAGTCTGTGTCATCCATGGAAGCTAAGTATAGTCCAAAAATGGAATGGCTGAAGAGAAACATAGGAGATTTTACTTTTTATAACATTTGTTGTTATTCAGTCACTAAGTCCTGTCTGAAAGTTTGCGACCCTATGGACTGCAGCTCTCCAGGCTTCTCTGTCCTTCACTATCTTCTGGAGTTCACTACGATTCATGTCCATTGAGTTGGTGATGCCATCCAACCATCTCACCCTCTGCTGGCCTCTTTTCTTTTCGCCTTTGATCTTTCCTGGCATCAGGGTCTTTTCCAATCAGTCAGCTCTTTCATATCAGGTGGCCAAAGTACTAGAGCTTCAGTTTCAGCATCAGTCCTTACAATGAATATTCAGTGTTGATTTCCTTTAGAATTGACTGGTTTGATCTTCCTGCTGCCCAAGGGACTCAAGAGTCTTCTCCAGAACCACAATTTGAAAGCATCAATTCTTTGGCACTCAGCCTTTTTATGGCCCAACTCTCACATCCATATATGACTACTGGAAAAACCATAGCTTTGACTAAACGGACCTTTGTTGGCAAAGTAATGTTTCTGCTTTTTAATATGCTGTCTAGGTTTGTCATAGCTTTCTCTCCAAGGAGTGAGCATCTTTTAATTTCATGCCTGAAGTCACTGTCCACAATGCAAATAAAATCTGTCACTGCTTCTTGTTTTCCTGCTGCTTTTCCCATGAAGTGATGGGACTGGACGCCATGATCTTAGTTTTCTGAATGCTGAGTTTTAAACCAGCTTTTTCATTCTCCTTTTTCACCCTCATCAAGAGACTCTTTATAACCTCTTCACTTTCTGCTATTAGAGTGGTGTCATCTTCATATCTGAGGTTGTCAGTGTTTCTCTTGGCAATCTTGATTCCAGCTTGTGACTCAAGCAACTTGGCATTTCTCATGATGTACTCTGTATATAAGTTAAATAAACAGGTTGACACTTTTTAAAGCATATTATTTTTATATCCTGCCTGTCAACTACTCCATCACCCACAAACACCCAAAAGACTTTCCTTTGCCCCCTTACCCAGAAAATTTAAAAAAATCTGGAATTAAAGACACAAAGGCAGTTTCCTACTACAAATGGAGGGTAAAACAGAATAACATTTTAACCATTTTGTTTTGCTATAGAAGAAGAAATCTAGACAGTTAATTTCTTAATAGGTTATTCTGTACATATTAAATCCTTAAAAAATTACTGTTCCACCTTATGTAATTTTTGTTTTAACTCTACACTGAAACCACAAAGGTGTTTCTTTGGTGAAGGACAGGGAAAATGAAGGGGAAATTGTGTACTGTTCAGTGAAACATATATTTGTAGACATTCACATGGGTACCACAAAATAAAGTCATGTGTTCATAAAAGCCTAGGAGCAGTGAGTTTTTATTCATAGCTAATATGATGACTATCAAAGCTTAGAGTTTATCCACACAGTCACACAAAATTGATCCTCAATTTTATATTTATATTAGCACATCACTTTGTGGCTGTATATTCATAGGATAGAAACTTACACACACCTTTGAGGAAATTTTTTGTTTGTTTGTTTTTGACTGCATTACACAGCTTGCAGGATTTTAATTCCCAGGTTCCTGGCAGTGGAAGCACAGAATCCTAACCGCTGGATCCCCAGGGAATTCCCTAGAGGAATGGTTTTGTTCTCTTGTAATTTCTGTAGTGTTTTTTCTTCGCAGCTCCCACCCTTTTTCACTCTTGTATTACAGGAAAGTTCTAGTTTTGTGAGTAGACTAGGTGAGATCCATTACAGTACATAAAATGGCCCTTATTTCTTTTTCTTTTCTTTTTTTTTTAAATTTTGAGAACTATAGACAAGGCTATCTACATTATAGAACAATTTTAAAGCTGCTAGAGTTCCACTCCACCCCTCTCCTGTGTTGGACTTCACATATTTGTTAAACGGTGTGTGCTTAGTCATGTCCAACTCTTTGCAATCCCATGGACTGTACCCACTAGGCTCCTCTGTCCATGGGATTCTCCAGGCAAGAATACTGAAGTCGGTTGCCATGCTCTTTTCCAGGGGATCTTCCCAACTCCAGTACTGAACTCGTGTCTCCTGGGTCTCTTGAATTGGCAGGCAGATTCTTTACCACTGAACCACTGGGAAATCCCTGTTAAAAGCTAAAGGCAGGCAAACTAGCATTTCACCATTACTCACACTAGCCATGCCATCTAAGCAGAAAAGGAGAGCTTTGGAGGGAGCAAATGAGTTTGCTAGTGCTTCATGTGTCTCACTAGGCTAACTGAGGGGAGCTCAGTCTCACAGAGCTTGAGGTATTTACCAAAGGGGGAGTTGACATCGATCATCTCTGATTGACTATTTCAAAAGCTGCAGAGACCCTTAGACTCATCCCAGACCAGCCACTGGAGGGTGTTCAGTTCTTGCAAAATCAATGTTTCTCCTCAGTGGGGAATATATTTATAGATACTCTCAGACTTCGGTGCCATTTTATTTCTCATGAACTTTGAAGACTGGTGGTTTAAGGGATGGGCCATAACCAGTATGGTAAGGAGAGAGGAAAATGGAGAAGTGGGCCTGGGTGCATACATTCCACAAGGTTAAACAGATACTGTATTAAGTGGCTCTATCAAGTCAGGATATGGATTGTCAACACGAATATCTTGAGGACAGTAGTTTCAAAAAGAGGTTCCCCACATACCCCATGAAAAAACTTACATTCTAATGCCAGTTAAAATAGAATGCTAATGGACAAATATTAACATTTTCCTTTATCCTGCACCAAAAGGATCTCATCTGAGTAGCCGTGCCTCCCATGAAATTGTTTTACAGTACAGTGTAATTTCTAAAACACAATAAAGCAAGAAAACCATGACAATCCAAACATTTTCAAAAATCTAACTTTAAAGTTCGTTGTTGTTGTTGTTTAGTCATTTAGTCATGGCTGACACTTTGAGATCCCATGAACTGCATCATGCCAGGGTTCTCTGTCCTTCACTATCTCCCAGAGCTTGCTCAAACTTCTGTCCATTGAACCAATGATGCCATCCAACTAGTTAATCCTCTATGGCCCCCTTTTCTTCCTGCCTTCAATCTCTCCCAGCATCAAGATCTTTTCCAGTGAGTCATCTCTTTGCATCAAGTGGCCAAAGTACTAGACCTTCAGGTTCAGCATCAGTCCTTCTAATGAATATTCAGGGCTGATTTCCTTTAGGATTGACTCGTTTGATCTCCTTGCAGTCCGAGAGACTCTCAAGAGTCTTCTCCAGCACCACAGTTTGAAAGCATTAGTTCTTTGGTGTTCTATCTTCTTTATGGTTCAGCTGTTACATCCATACATGACTACTGCAAAACCATAGCTTTGACTAGATGGACCTTTGCCAGCCAAATGATGTGTCTGCTTTTTAATATGCTGTCCAGGTTTGTCATAGCTTTCTTTCCAAGGAGCAAGCATCTTTTAATTTCATAGCAGCAGTCACTGTCCACAGCGATTTTGGAGCCCTAGAGAATAAAGATTTTTTAGCCTTTAAAATATTTTTGTAGTTTTGCATTTTAGTGAAATTTTCATTAAATACCTATTTAAAAAATAAACTATTTCTTTTACGTAGTACTTAGGATCTGAGCATGTTTTAAGCATCTTAAAAAATAGAAAGACTTTTAAGTTGTTCAATATCTACATAATTTAATATATGTATATACTAAAAACCATATATTCATATGTACTACATAAACTCCTTGAACTAAACACAATTTATAGTTGCTATTTAAGAGTGTTCAGTTCAGTTCAGTCACTCAGTGCAGTCCAAGGGACTCTCAAGAGTCTTCTCCAACACCACAGTTCAAAAGCATCAATTATTCGATGCTCAGCTTTCTTCACAGTCCAACTCTCACATCCATACATGACCATAGCCTTGACTAGATGGACCTTAGTCGGCAAAGTAACGTCTCTACTTTTGAATATACTATCTATGTTGGTTTCTCAGAGATAACTACCACACAATTCCACTCATCTCACAAGCTAATAAAGGAATGCTCAAAATTCTCCAAGCCAGGCTTCAGCAATATGTGAACTGTGAACTTCCTGATGTTCAAGCTGGTTTTAAAAAAGGCAGAGGAACCAGAGATCAAATTGCCAACATCCACTGGATCATGGAAAAAGCAAGAGAGTTCCAGAAGAACATCTATTTCTGCTTTATTGACCATGCCAAAGCATTTGACTGTGTGGATCACAATAAACTGTGGAACATTCTTCAAGAGATGGGAATACCAGATCACCTGACCTGTCTCTTGAAAAATCTGTATGCAGGTCAGGAAGCAACAGTTAGAACTGGACATGGAACAACAGACTGGTTCCAAATAGGAAAAGGAGTACATCAAGGCTGTATATCGTCACCGTGTTTATTTAACTTATATGCAGAGTACATCATGAGAAATGCTGGGCTGGAAGAATCAAAAGCTGGAATCAGGATTGCTGGGAGAAATATCAATGACCTCAGATATGCAGATGACATCACCCTAATGGCAGAAAGTGAAGAGGAACTAAAAAGCCTCTTGATGAAAGTGAAAGTGGAGAGTGAAAAAGTTGGCTTAAAGCTCAACATTCAGAAAACGAAGATCATGGCATCTGGTCCCATCACTTCATGGGAAATAGATGGGGAAACAGTGGAAACAGTGTCAGACTTTATTTTGGGGGAGCTCTAAAATCAGTGCAGATGGTGATTGCAGCCATGAAATTAAAAGACGCTTGCTCCTTGAAAGAAAAGTTATGACCAACCTAGAGAGCATATGTTAGATAGCATATTCAAAAGAGAGACATTACTTTGCTGACATAGTCAAGGCTATGGTTTTTCCTGTGGTCATGTATGGATGTGAGAGTTGGACTGTGAATAAGGCTGAGCACTGAAGAATTGATGCTTTTGAACTGTGGTGTTGGAGAAGACTCTTGAAAGTCCCTTGGACTGCAAGGAGATCCAACCAGTCCATTCTGAAGGAGATCAGCCCTGGGATTTCTTTGGAAGGAATAATGCTAAAGCTGAAGCTCCAGTACTTTGGCCACCTCACGCGAAGAGTTGACTCATTGGAAAAGACTTTGATGCTGGGAGGGATTGGGGGCAGGAGGAGAAGGGGACGACTGAGGATGAGATGGCTGCATGGCATCACTGACTCGATGGACGTGAGTCTGGGTGAACTCCAGGAGTTGGTGATGGACAGGGAGGCCTGGTGTGCTGAGATTCATGGGGTCGCAAAGAGTCGGACACGACTGAGCGACTGAACTGAACTGAACTGAACTGAACCCAGAGATAATAACATACAACACAAGAAAAAATAAACTATAGAGCCAGAGAATATGAGCTTCTTGAAAGTTAAAGTTTTTCAAGAAACATAAATGTCAGTCCAACTTAAAAAAATTTTTACAGGTCTTTGTAGAGTCTGTATAACAATGAAGATTCTGTCTGACATTTCGGAGTGTTTCCAGGTTCAGCAGTCATGTGTTTTGACAAGGCTTCCTGGTGTAACTAATAACACAGAGGCCATGGTAGGTCTCTGCCATCTGTAGGGAATCATTCCTACATTCAGATTTACTGTGAGGTCTGTTGAGTTCTGAATTATTATTTAGGAGTAACTCAGTGTATATCTACTATTACTTGAAATTTTATTTTTAGTGTTTATTGAGCTAAACTACAGGAGTGAAGGGAAGAGACTTCCGAACAGAAAACTTTACATTGGTTACTACTATTGAATAAATTGTTTAAATTAAATATTCTTGGAAAACAATAAATAGACTAAAGATATTTGTTAAACTAGATGAGTTAAAATGGTTTTCCTAGATAGAGCTTTTTGCTGTCTTTAAGATAAACATGCAAACATGGTGATTAATTATTTATGCCTGAGTCGGGGGAGGGATATCTCTTTCTGATCCATGACTTGAAGAAATATTTGCTGACAAAATTAAAATAAATTAGATGTACATAGAATTTTTATCAAAGGATCTTAAAAACTTTATCTCTTAACATGTCTCCCAAATAATATGGGTGTTTTGGAAGTTTTGCTTTGAGAATCCTCTAATTTAGAACAAAAGTGGAAATATATATCTTTGGATTATTTTCTATAGAAGCTGGCTAAGTCATCACTTTTTGGGTGCTAAGCTTTTATTCTACTATACTTCAGTAGCTTGAGTCTTTCATTTTTTTTGGTTAATTACACCATTTATGTAGTTTTTTTTCCTATCTTATTTCACGTTATTGATTGGGAAACACCACTTTTAAGTGTACATGGTACATGTGAGCATATAATCCCCATTTTATCAGTGAGAATATAAAATTCTTAACCCCAGAATCCACTGCAACACTGTGAATCGCCACCTCTTCTTAATCTCTTCTGCTTCTGTTAGGTCCTTACTGTTTCTGTCCTTTATCAGCCCCCTCCCTGCAGGAAATGTTCCCTTGATATCTCCAATTTTCTTGAAGAGATCTCTAGTCTTTCCCATTCTATTCTTTTCCTCTATTTCTTGCCATTGTTCATTTAAAAAGGCTTTTTTTTTTTTAATCTCTCCTTGCTATTCTCTGGAACTCTGCATTCAGTTGGATATATCTTTCCCTTTCTCCCTTGCTTTTCACTTCTCTTTTTTCCTCTGCTATTTGTAATGCCTCCTCTGACAAACACTTTGCCTTCTTGCACACTTTACACACTTGAAATCTAATGTCACATAAATCTCATTTGTGTCTAAGTCATGCACTCTTTACTTTGTAAATTTAAAGTTACTGCTCTGTCCTTAGTGGAGAGGGATATGCCACTGCCTCAGGAATTTCTATTAGGATCTAATGTGATGAGATATGTAAACAATTTAGAATTCTTATTATAATATTTTCACATTGTAGTATAAATGCTGCTACTCTTCAATCTTTGCCCTCTGACTTTTTTTTTCCTTAAAGCAACTTCAATGACATTATTCTACAGCCAAAACACAGAAACTCTCCTTGTCAAGGCCACCAATGACCACCATCGGATTAAACCCAATATTTCTCAGTTCTTAAAAAATTGCAGCACTATTGAACATGGATGATCTCCTATATGTGAGTCAAGAAGCAACAGTTAGAACTGGACATGGAACAATAGTCTGGTTTAACATTAGAAAGGAGTATGAGAAGGCTGCATATTGTCACCCTGCTTATTAACTAATATGCAGAGTACATCATGTGAAACGTGAGGCTGATGAATTGCAAGCTGGAATCAATATTGCTGGGATAAATATTAACAACCTTAGACGTTCAGAATATGAAGAGGAACTAAAGAGCCTATTGATGAGGGTGAAAGAGAAGAATGATAAATCTGGCTTAAAATTCAACATTCAAAAAATTAAGATCATAGCATACAGCCCCATAATTTCATGGCAAGTAGAAGGGGAAAACTAGAAGCAGTGACAGGTTTTATTTTCTTGGGCTCCAAAACCACTGAGGATGATGACTGCATCCATGGAATTAAAAGACACTTGCTGCTTGAAAGGAAAACTATGACAAACTGAGACAGCATATTAAAATTCAGAGACATCACTTTGCCAACAAAGGTCTGTATAGTCAAAGCTTTGATTTTTCCAGTTGTCAATTACAGATTTGAGAGCTGGAACATAAACAAGGCTGAGGGCCTAAGAATTGAAGTTTTTGAATTGTGATGCTGGAAAAGACTCTTGGAAAGTCCCTTGGACTGCAAGGAGATCAAGCCAGTTAGTCCTAAAAGAAATCAACCCTCAATATTCATTGGAAGAACTGATGCTGAAGCGAAAACTCCAATATTTGGTTCCCTGATGGGAAGATCTGACACATTGGAAAATATTCTGATGCTGGGAAAAATTGAAGGAAGAAGGAGAAGATGAGGACAGAGGATGAGATGGTTAGGTAAGCATCACTGACTCAATGGACATAAATTTGAGGAAACTCTAGGAGATAATAGAGGACAGAGGAACCTGGCATGCTACAGTCCATGGGTTTGCAAAGAGTCAGACACAATTTAGCAACTGAGCAAAAATAACAACTTCACTCTATCTCACATTCTGGAAGAAAAGAAAAGAGACATATCAGTTCAGTTCAGTCACTCAGTCATGTCCAACTCTGCGACCCCATGAATCGCGGCACGCCAGGCCTCCCGGTCCATCACCATCTCCCGGAGTTCACTCAGACTCATGAACATCGAGTCAGTGATGCCATCCAGCCATCTCATCCTCGGTCGTCCCCTCCTCCTCCTGCCCCCAATCCCTCCCAGCATCAGAGTCTTCTCCAATGAGTCAATGCTTTGCATGAGGTGGCCAAAAAGTACTGGAGTTTCAGCTTTAGTATCATTCCAAAGAAATCCCAGGGTTGATCTCCTTCAGAATGGACTGGTTGGATCTCCTTGCAGTCCAAGGGACTCTCATGAGTCTTCTCCAACACCACAGTTCAAACGCATCAATTCTTCGGCTCTCAGCCTTCTTCACAGTCTAACTGTCACATCCATACATGACCACAGGGAAAACCAAAGCCTTGACTAGACAGACCTTAGTCGGCAAAGTAATGTCTCTGCTTTTGAATATACTGTCTAGGTTGGTCATTACTTTTCTTCCAAGGAGTAAGCATCTTTTAATTTCGTGGCTGCAGTCACTATCTGCAGTGATTTTGGAGCCCAAAAAAATAAAGTCTGACACTGTTTCCACTGTTTCCCCATCTATTTCCCATGAAGAGATGGGACCAGATGCCATGATCTTCGTTTTCTGAATGTTGAGCTTTAAGCCAACTTTTTCACTTTCCTCTTTCACTTTCATCAGGAGGCTTTTTAGCTCCTCTTCACTTTCTGCCATAAAGGTGGTGTCATCTGCATATCTGAGGTTGTTGATATTTTTCCCAGTAATCTTGATTCCAGCTTGTGTTTCTTCCAGTCCAGCATTTCTCATGATGTACTCTGCATATAAGTCAAATAAGCAGGGTGACAATATACAGCCTTGACGTAGTCCTTTTCCTACTTGGAATCAGTCTGTTGTTTCATGTCCAGTTCTAACTGTTGCTTCCTGACCTGCATACAGATTCCTCAAGAGACAGGTCAGGTGGTCTGGTATTCCCATCTCTTGAAGAATTTTCCACAGTTTATTGTGATCCACACAGTCAAAGGTTTGGCATAGTCAATAAAGCAGAAACAGATGTTTTTCTGGAACTCTCTTGCTTTTTCCATGATCCAGCAGATGTTGGCAATTTGATCCCTGGCTCCTCTGCCTTTTCTAAAACCAGCTTGAACATCAGACAGATATCTGAGTTCAATTTTAAAGTACAAAAAGTAGAATATATTAACTATAGATAGTGAGGATATGGAAAGACCAATGCAAGCAGCTCTTTATAATCATTGTCTTGCTTGCTATTTGTACTGTCTTTTCTGCCTGCTTTTCATTCAGTTCAGTTCAGTTCATTTCAGTCGCTCAGTCATGTCTGACTCTTTGCGACCCCATGAATCACAGCACGCCAGGCCTCCCTGTCCATCACCAACTCCCAGAGTTCATTCAGACTCACATCCATTAGCTTTGTTAAATTTCCTATAGATGATTTGTGACTATGTGCTTATAATAATTTATATAGCCTGTGCTGCCATTCTATGACATGTAAGAAAAGAGCAAAATGCCAAAGAGGAAGTATTTGATTAGACTGAGAAATAAAAGAACTGTGGAAAATACGCTAAACATACAGCTACTTTTTTAAAAATTATGATGACTTAGAAACAAATGATTTTAGCTCAGTTATTGAATTATTTTACTTGTGTGTTTAGGAATCTAATAGTAACATTAGTTGCAAGCATGAGACCAAAATAAGTAAAAGAGCTCTAAAATCATACTTATTCTCAGACTCCATATTCACGTGCAGCATACATCACACTGTAAATATGTCAAAATCCTTTGTGTCTATTAATTTACTGAGTGTGAGGGCAAGCATGCTCAGTCTTGTCTGTCTCTCTGTGACCCCGTGGACTGTAGTCCCACAGACTGCTTTCTCCATGGAATGTTCCAGGCAAGAATACTGGAGTGGGTTGCCATTTCCTATTCCAAATAATTTACTAACAAAACCTTTCTGAAGAAGAAAAAGATTTAAAGTTAATCTATGTGTTAAAGCTAGTGGAGGTGATGGAATTTCAGTTGAGCTATTTCAAATCCTAAAAGATGACTATGTGGAAGTGCTGCACTCAAATGCCAGCAAATTTGAAAAACACCAGTGGCCACATGACTGGAAATGGGCAGTTTTCATTCCAATCCCAAAGAAAGGCAATGCCAAAGAATGCTCAAACTCCCACACAACTGCACTCATCTCACATGCTAGTAAAGTAAGGCTCAAAATTCTCCAAACCAGGCTTCAACAGTATATGAACCATGAACTTCCATTTGAATAATATGAACCTATTGGGTTATACTTGGGTAAAGAATGATTACCCATTAGTGGTAGGGAGATGATATATAAATTTGAAGGCCCGTCCAGTTTGGTGTGATGTAGGGGTCCTGCTGAGTCACCCATGCTCCACTTGACACACCCGGTCCTCTCAGGTACAAGGTGCAAATACCTCACTTACTCCAGTTAGTGTACCTGTCTTGCTGGTCATCGTGAATCACCTAATCATTTCTCTCCCATGTTTCCTTGTTCAAATCCCAGCTACCATATAAGCCTGAATTCTATAGTCACTCCCTCCTCGAGTATCCCAGATCTTTTGCTATGAAAAGAATTTTCAATACCATATTACAAATTGAGCTTATTTATACATCATTTCTCAGGGGACATTCACTACTTGGTGTATTTTATTTTAATCACTTCTGTGCATGCTTTATTTGTCTTAACTTCATGTTTTACTGGCTTCATTTTTCACCATCAGTTCTCTAACACCGCAGCTTCCAAATCTGGATTTACTGCAACCTCCCTCCTGATCACTTAGATTATACCTTGATTACGTTTTCAGTGAGAGATCATGGATTTTTTTTTCTTCCCAAAACCCTTCAGTAACTGAAAACATCTTTTCTGTTGATATCACCTATGACAAGAGCACCACAGAAAAGCTAATGATATCTAGTCCTTAACATATATTTTAGTGAAAATGCATAACTAATTAATCATTTTATCCATTATATAATAACCAACATAATGACTGCCTTTTACTTTGCACACTCTCAGCTTTTAAAAATAATCATTCATAAATATGTTTCTCATCCTAAGATATATTTCTGAGCTCTGAACATCTAGGTACAAATGCCTATTTAATAGCTTTTCATGTAACAACTGTCACAAGAAATTTCCCACCAATACTCCTTGATAGTCATTCCATCTTGGGTAGTGTCACCATCTCCATGCAGCTTCTCTGGGTATACAGGTGGAAGTCATTTTTTGACACTTCCCTACATCTTTCATAGGTCAAAAATATATTTTAAATAGAATGATATATCACTTCCATGGTCAAATGTTACATTTATCTTTTATTGTTTTTACTATAACAGCCTCTTAATGAACCTCCTTAATTATCCCCTTCTAATTCTTTTCATGACTTAAAGTATTCTTAAATTATCTTTCAACAATAGTATCATATTACATAACTCACCTGAATAAACTCTATAATTTTTCACTGCATTTTAAATGAATGTTGTAACAGTTATCTTGCGTATGAATATTATTATACTGGTGGTGGTGGTTTAATCATGTCCGACTCTTGCAAACCAATGGACTGTCGCCTGCTAGGCTCCTCTGTCCATGGGATTTCCCAGGCAAGAATATAGGAGAGGTTGCCATTTCCTTCTCCAGGGAATCTTCCTGACCCAGGGATCAAACCCTCATCTACTGTTTTTCAGGTGGTCTCCTACATTGCAGGCAGATTCTTTACCACTGAGCCACCAGACATGCTTAACCAATAAATATAAAACCTCATATCTAAATTTCTGTTGTATAACTTACAAATACAGACACAAAATTTACAGAAATTCTTAATAATCTCTGGCTCTTTCACTGAACCCAATCTGACAAACTACTCAAAGAATAACATTATATTTGTCCAAATAATTTCTACTTAACCATATTTCATAAACATGTCTTAAATTTAGAATTAACAATATCATCTGGATATCTTGATGTTATTATTTAGAATCACTTTATATAAAAATGTCTTTACATTGTATCACTTAGTCAATACCTTTAAAGCTCTGGACAAAGTATTGATATGAAGTAAGAGAATGTCTGTGGCCAAAAGGAGGCATATTTTCGTCACTGGGACTTTCTTCATGGAGACAGTTCAAACGAGAACATGTTCCATTGCTGAGACTAAATCACAGAACACTTGCCAAAAATGGCTACATCGATATTTGCTCCAGTTTCAAAGATATCAACAACCACTGTTAGGTAGATGAAGAATGGCAAAGCTCTAAGATCTGGTAGCAAGCCCACCAGAGTCTGTAAACAGAAAATGAAGACGACACTGAGGCTTAGTCCTTAAATGATGTCCTAATATTTACATAAACAAAATAAAAATAAATCAAATCATTGACACAACACTAAATGCACCCTTTTTCCTCTTCTCTTAGTACACTCTGACCTTCGTAAGGAAATGCTGCTGCTGCTGCTAAGTCGCTTCAGTCATGTCCAACTCTGTGCGACCCCAGAGATGGCAGCCCACCAGGCTCCCCCGTCCCTGGGATTCTCCAGGCAAGAACACTGGAGCGGGTTGTCATTTCTTTCTCCAACTCATGAAGGTGAAAAGTGAAGTCGCTCAGTCATGACCGACTCTTAGCGACCCAGGGACTGCAGCCCACCAGGCTCCTCCATCCATGGGATTCTCCAGGCAGGAGTACTGGAGTGGGGTGCCACTGCCTTCTCCGAAGACGTTTTGTGAAGGCAAAGATTCCTTTAGGCCTTAAAATATAAACATTAACTGAAACAAAGAAGACCACAACCTAACCATCTTTTTAGATTTTGTAGTAGTGCCTTGGAGAAGGAAATGGCAACCCACCCCAGTGTTCTTGCCTGGAGAATCCCAGGGACCGGGGAGCCTGGTGGGCTGCCGTCTGTGGGGTCACACAGAGTCAGACACGACTGAAGCGACTCAGCAGCAGCAGCAGCAGCAAGCCTGAAACTAAAAGCAGTGAGGAAATGTCAATGTAAAAAATAACTTGTATCTTTCCTGATTATATTGCAACAATTAAAACTCACACATGTAAACTTTAGCATATCAAGAAATATATGTGCAAACAGTACATAAGACTCTTTGTGGATTGCAAACATTTCTTCATTGCCCATTATTCTCCTCTGACTTGCTATATTTCAAGACTTTGGCCTCTTAAATCACACCAAAGTGGTTACGGTAGGTGGGATTTTGACTCTTCTACCTGTTCTGAATATTGAAATGTTCTCATCAAGTCAGTGCTTCCAAACTTCTATTTGGAAATATATATCTAAACAACCATTATTATTATTAAAGTAAATAGATTCAGTATAAATTGCAATTATTTTCAACAAGTAATGGAATACATCAAACACAAAGAATTCTTTCCTGCACTTATGTTTTATTCATTAGAAAAAGCTGAACAAGTTGATATTTTTGTTCCAAAGATAATAGGGAGTTTGGTAAAAGGGCTATTTTCAAATGTTAATAAAATATTAATCTACAAGTGAGTACATGCTTATATAAAAGAAAATAGAACATTTGAAAATAATATAGTTTGTTATTATAAAATGAAGCTGCAATATAAATTCAGAAGTCCATTTTTAAGATTGCTAGCATTTAAAAATAATTAGATTAAGTAATTAGACACTTAGTATTCTTTTTTGTACATACATTTGTTTAAAGCCACTGTAGAGTACTAAAGAATGAGCTTATTCTGCTATGGCACCATTGATAAAGGAACTTCATCCCACATGTATATTCACATCATTTTCAAACAAAGACGTAAGGGAAGAAAAGGGAATGAATCATGTGAAGAGCTATGGGAAAGATGTTGGATATTGGAGAAAAAATGATTTATTTTGGACAAGTGAAATTTGTAATGCTTTTAATGTTTAAACTTTTATGACTACATACCAAGCAGAGTAAAAGTTGGTTTGTATTTATTGTATCATTCAATTATCATAGCAACCTCATAAATTTAGGATTATTATTATTATTCTCACTCTTGTGAAAGGAAGCTGAGGCATATATAGGATAAGCGATTCTTCAAGGTCAGCTATCTAGTATACAGCAAAAGGAAATTGAAGACTTAGGTCTGTAGGCCTCAAAACACATGTGTTCTCCTGTGCAGTACAATCTTTCTAAACTACATTATGTTCAAATAATAAAATCCAGTAGACAATAATACATTTTTAGGTATGTGTAAAAACTGATGAAAATCTTATTCTAACTAGGATTTCCTAGAAAGTTTATCAAATCCAAATAGGAACAGTTTTGCATTCTATGCTAAATTTTTTAAAAATTGCTTAAGAGTTGAAATTTTCAAACTAGAGGATTGTTATATACAGTTTCCTCTTATGCAATAGCCTAGAGTTAAATAAATCTAGGGGGCTTCCTAAATGGCTCAGTGGTAAAGAATCTGCCCGCCAATGCAGGAGACACAGGTTCGATCCCTGGGTCAAGAAGATCCCCTGGAGGAGGAAATGACAACCCACCCCAGTATACTTGCTTGGAGAACCCCATGAACAGACGAGCCTGGTGGGCTACAGTCCATGGGCTCACAAAGGGTCAGACACAACTGAGTGACTGAGCATGAGCACAAAATAAATGTAACCATGGTTAATACAATATGATTTTATAAGCAATGGAATAAATTTGTGCAAAATACTCCATACGTTTATATCCCCAAAGACAAACTCTTTGATAGAAGCAGTGAAGCCAAAAGACATGGATGTCAGGAATAATTGCAGACTGATTTCTCAGCTAATATTTAGTATTTTTTTAAAAATGATGCAAAACTGCATTAGACAAAAAGGATTTGACTATCACAACTACTTTTGTTGCTGAAAAGAAATAACAGGCTTTGGCTCTCACTGAATAACTGTCAATCTTGTTTGTAGCCATTTGCCTACAGGGCAGACTTTTGTGGAAACAGTCAAAAGATACTTGCCTGGAGTTAACACGATTTTTGGTGCACTGTGTTTAGCTCTGGTTTGTGATTTTACTTTAATTTAATTGGTTGGCATAGGTTCTGCTAAATTGTATTGCATTTCATACATAAAATACAGTTATAGTATATTTCTAATACCTTGAAATATGAACATTAAAAGGAGAGAAATCTATTTGTATTTAAGGACACATTCCTCCATTATGAAAAACAAGTTTCAATGTAAGAACAAGGGGCTCCGGGGAAATGACAGGAGCATAATATTTAATCTCCTCAAACACCTTTATAAAAGCAGACAGAACAATTAAATAGTAAGCTAAAACCAATGAACCCCATTTAAAACAAAATTAAATTACAAGGTATCTCCACCAATCCCAAAGACAAGGGATTGGGAGAAAACTTGATGGCTACAAGCCCTGTGCTGTCTCAGCCTTTCTACAGATAGAAGGGTCAACTTTAAAAAAGCACACAGTGTGAGAGATGGGGGTTAAGTTTTATTGGGGGTAAAATGAGAACTGCAGCCTGGGAGATAGCAGCTCAGTCAGTCAGTCAGTCAGTCAGTTCAGTTGCTCAGTCCTGTCTGACTCTGCGACCCCATGAATCGCAGCACGCCAGGCCTCCCTGTCCATCACCAGCCCCCAGAGTTCACTCAAACTCATGAACATCAAGTTGGTGATGCCATCCAGCCATCTCATCCTCTGTCATCCCCTTCTTCTCCTGCCCCCAATCCCTCCCAGCATCAGAGTCTTTTCCAATGAGTCAACTCTTCACATGAGGTGGCCAAAGTACTGGAGTTTCAGCTTTAGAATCATTCCTTCCAAAGAACACCCAGGGCTGATCTGCTTCAGAATGGACTGGTTGGATCTCCTTTCAGTCCAAGGGACTCTCAAGAGTCTTGTCCAACACCACAGTTCAAAAGCATCAATTATTCGATGCTCAGCTTTCTTCACAGTCCAACTCTCACATCCATACATGACCACTAGAAAAACCATTGCCTTGACTAGACAGACCTTTGTTGGCAAAGTAATGTCTCTGCTTTTGAATATGCTATCTAGGTTGGTCATAACTTTTCTTCCAAGGAGTAAGGGTCTTTTAATCCATGGCTGCAATCACCATCTGAAGTAATTTTGGAGCCCCCAAAAATAAAGTCTGACACTGTTTCCCCATCTATTTCCCATGAAGTGATGGGACCAGATGCCATGATCTTCGCTTTCTGAATGTTGAGCTTTACTCCAACTTTTTCACTCTCCTCTTTCACTTTCATCAAGAGGCTTTTTAGTTCCTCTTCACTTTCTGCCATGAGGGTGGTGTCATCTGCATATCTGAGGTTATTGATATTTCTCCTGGCAATCTTGATTCCAGCTTGTGCTTCTTCCAGCCCAGTGTTTCTCATGATGTACTCTGCATATAAGTTAAATAAGCAAGGTGACAGTATACCTCAGATAGTTCTAAAAAACTACTCCAAAAGGGTAGCAGGAAAGGAGAGTATACATGTGATTTTGGTAAAGGGGGAGAACATAAAATCAAGCACATATATTTTTCTTTTTTTGTAGAAAGTTTCTGCTGGCCTTGTGAAGCTATTGCTAGTCACAAGAAGCAGTCATCACCATGAAGGGTTTTAGTACTTCCCTAGATGTGAGGAGATACAAGAAATGAGCTCATAAAACGAGCTCCTTAGAATACCTTTCTGAAGACCTGTCCCGCCAGTGTTCTGGAAGCACAGAGTGCCTCATTTCAACTCGCCACCCTGATCCCCTTCCGGGGTGCTGAGGGTCAGCAGCAGCAGCAACACATGACTTAATCCTCGTGGAGGCAGACGGCATACACCTATGGCAACTAGCTAGCTTCTAGTTGACAGAAGCATGGAGAGACCATCAGACATTTTAAGAACTGAAAACAGGATATTCACCAGGAACCATTTTGGAAACAGCAACTGAAATCAGGAGGGATTTTGCTTAATCCACAGTTGGTCAGTGTAACTGTTTGTAGGAAGGTCTGACAGGGCTGGAACCATTTAGCTCCTCTGAATTTTTAAATTGATTAAGCATGGCCAACACCCAGAAGGCAGTGGCACTCCACTCCAGTACTCTTGCCTGGAAAATCCTATAGACGGAAAAGCCTGGAAGGCTGCAGTCCATGGGGTTGCTGAGGGTCGGGCACGACTGAGCGACTTCCCTTTCACTTTTCACTTTCATGCATTGGAGAAGGCAATGGCAACCCACTCCAGTGTTCTTGCCTGGAGAATCCCAGGGACGGTGGAGCCTGGTGGGCTGCCGTCTATGGGGTCGCACAGAGTCGGACACGACTGAAGCGACTTAGCAGCAGCAGCAGCAGCAGCAGCAAAACCCAGAATTAAGTTCCACACTAAGGGAAAACAATGAAACAAACAAACAAAAACCTGAGAATTGAACTACTGACCTCAAACTTATCAGGACAAGTCCAATACAAAAGAAAAAGTCAGATAAAAGTGGGAGAGTGAAACTAAACCAGAAGAAACTTGTATTTTTAAATACTAATAGCAATTAAAAAAAAAAGTTGTGAGAGCTCTGTGAAGTTACAGAAGATATTTTGAAAAAAGCTGCCTTTTAAAATTTCAAATTTTCATATGAAAATAAGCCTTGGATTATAGCTAATTATAAGGAACTAAGCTTAAATGAGGAAGGGAGATAGAATATAATTACTTTTTGTCTAGACAAAGTAGATTCAGTAATATTAAAAATAACTGAGGACATAAAGAATGTATTTGCAAATCTTTTACAAGTGTTCAACAATCATATTATTTTTGGAAATATTTATATTGTTACATGGAAGCTGATGTGACTATGATGTGGAATAAGGCAAATGGATAATTATTGAAAGCTGTAACTTTATCATTCCTTCTTTAGAATTGAATTCTAAAGGTGAAAGAGGAGTAGGTATAAAGTCGAGGAGGCTGAGTGGTCCTACACGCTTAAGCTAGAAAATTAATATAAACTCATTAGGAATTTTATTCATCCATTGGTCAAGTCGTTGTTCTAACAATGTTTATTTCCTATGAATTCACCCACAAAACCAAATGGAAAGAAATCAGGTAAAAATGAACATCCTTAACAAAAGCAGAGATATTACTTTGCCAACTAAGGGTCCGTCTAGTCAAGGCTATGGTTTTTCCTGTGGTCATGTATGGATGTGAGAGTTGCACTGTGAAGAAGGCTGAGCGCTGAAGAATTGATGCTTTTGAACTGTGGTGTTGGAGAAGACTCTTGAGAGTCCCTTGGACTGCAAGGGGATCCAACCAGTCCATTCTGATGGAGATCAGCCCTGGGATTTCTTTGGAAGGAATGATGCTAAAGCTGAAGCTCCAGTACTTTGGCCACCTCATGCGAAGAGTTGACTCATTGGAAAAGACTCTGATGCTGGGAGGGATTGGGGACAGGAGGAGAAGGGGACGACAGAGGATGAGACGGCTGGATGGCATCACTGACTCGATGGATGTGAGTCTGAGTGAACTCCGGGAGTTGGTGGTGGACAGGGAGGCCTGGCGTGCTGCGATTCATGGGGTTGCAGAGAGTTAGACACGACTGAGCGACTGAACTGAACTGAACTGCTCATGTGATTGTTGGCCTGAATAATGTGAAAAAGACCTATGCACTGATAAATTGTTTCTCTCGAAATGTGCCAATTTATACTTTATGCTATATTCTGTTTTCCGCAGTTTTCCAACTGCTCATAATCTTTAAATTTTTCATAAATATTTTTAATCTTAAAAATTTTCACACACCTCTCAGTCTTTTTAAAATATATATTTAATATAGTCCCATTGCTAAAAAACTTAAAGAAAATTTTACAATTAAATTTTAAAACCAAATATGTGCCATGGGTTGCTGAGACATATTCTGAAACTTTATCACATAACATTATGATTCATGTCAAATTTTGGTTATCTGATGTCCTAAACTATGTGTGTGTGTGTGCTCAGTGTGTTCAACTCTTTGTGACCCTATGAACTGTACCTACCAGGCTCCTTTGTCCACGTAATTTTCCAGGCAAAAATACTGGAGTGGGTTGCCTGTTCCTACTCCAGGGGATCTTCCCGACCAAGGGATTGAAAGGGTCTCTCTTGAGTCTCCTACATTGGCAGCTGGATTCTTTACTACTGAGCCACTTGGGAAGGCAGTCCTAAATATGTTCCTGTTATCTGATTATCAGGGTAAGGCTTGATGTTTTTCAAAAACAATTATCATGGAAAAACACTTAACATGAGGTCTCCCTTTGTACCAAATTTTTATGTGCACTGTATAGTTTTTGTTGACTAGAGATACAATGTGGTATAGCAGATATCTAGAGTTTATTCAGACTTGACTGAAACTTAATGCCTGTTTATTAGTATCTCCTCATTTCCTCTTTGCTCAGTAGCTGGCAACAACATTATTACTCTGAGTTTGGCTATAGTAGATACCACATATAAGTGGAATCATGCAGTATTTCTGCAGTTTCTCTGGGCCTGGCTCATTTCACTAAGCATAATGCTCTCAAATTTTATCCATCTGTCACATATTATATATTTTCCTTCTTTTTACTTAAAGGCTCAATAAAATTTTATTTTATATATGCACGCATATATATACATATACCACATTTTCTTTATCCATTTATCTGTCAATGGAAATATAGATTGTTTCCACATTGAAGCTTGATTTTAACATATTCTATATTGTTAAATTTTTTTTCATGTTTAGCTTACTTTTCTATTAAGCATTTCATCTTTATCTTATTTATTTAAAAAAGTCCTTATCAATTTAATTTGCTATAAAGATCCTTTATCCATCTTGTTGAACTCTTGAATGGTTGACCTTTCACTTTAAAAACTTTGCTTTCCCCATGTAGTCCATGCACATGGAGTCAGTGTTGTTTCACACCATAGCCTCATTCTTCTCTTGCTGGGTACTGTGCCTTTCTCTTGTATTTACTACTGGGAATTTAATTGTACTTATTTTTATATTCAAACATTAAGGCCTCTGGGAATTTGCCTTTATGCATGCTATAAGGTGGGAAAACCATATAAGCAAAACTAAAATTATTCCAAATTTCAAGTTTTTTATAAAATAAAGTTAGAATAAACAGGAATATTTAGATATCAACAGTGAAACATAAAGTATTTAATGATAGAAGCATGTTAATTATAGGATAAGTCTAAAATTCAGTGAGAAAGTTTTCTAGGACATATAATGTTTCTATACTATGATGTTAATAACTTGGTATTTGTCAATTAATTGATGGTATGCTAATTTAAATAACATTTTTGTGCTAATTGATAGAACAATTTTGTAATTTTGCAAGTATATCTTTGATATGTATATAAGCAATTTGACCATATTAATTCTATCAGTTCTCCCAATGACCTAGCTAATATATTTTCTGTTGATTCATCTATCATTTGACTGAATGATTAAGCTAACAATTTTTTGTTGTTGTTGTTCAGACACGATCTAGGAATATGTTGGTACAACCACTTGAGATTTATTTCTTACAGAAAGCCTAATGTTTAAATTAATGAACAGAAGTCTATAAAATGTAAAGCATGACATTTGAATTAGTCATTACATGCCTAATTCTAACTGTGAAACCTAAATATATTTTCAAGTTGAACAAAAGGGTGGCATTGCATCAATTGTGCTCTCCTGCAGAGCTCTTAAAGTACAGCAATATATACTAGCATCCTACATGTGTCCTTGAATTTTATACTTTTGCCCATTACAGTTCACACAGAGACTGTCAGATAAGACTGATGATATTGAACTGAAAGTAAAGAGTTGCTTCACTCCACATTCTTAATGAATTTCATCCTTGTCACAATTGCATTATGTTCATGAGACATCTTTGTATGACTGGTATTAGCACTTTAATTTTTCATTTACTAGTAATTTATATAAATTAAGAGAAAATTCAAAAAAATCATATTAATTGCACAAACACTACTTTATAAAGAAAGATGACATGGCAATAACTGAAATTTTGCTCACCGACAGCATGGTCAAAGAATGAAAGTCCAAATTTTCAAACAAAACATGGTTTAGGAGTCATTCAGTCATGTCTGACTCTTTGTGACCCCATGGACTATAGCCCATCAGGCTCTTCTGTCCATGGATTTCTCCAGGCAAGAATACTGGAGTGCATTGCCATTTCCTTCTCCAGGATATAGACAGATAGACAGATAGTATAAAAATCAAACACATAAAAGCCAAGAGTTGGAAATAAAAATTTTATTCCAAGGGTGATGGCATATTAATTTTAAGAATCTAGTAGAAAATACAAAGCAAGTCTTTCATTGAATGCTATATAGTTATCTATGAATTATTAAACTGTAATTGAAGAGAAAGATAAAATCCATCATCCTATCTTAATGTACCTCTCCTGACCTTCTCTGTCTTAAGAAATTACAGGGAAATTCCTGGTGGTCTAGTTGTTAGGCCTTGGTGCTTTCACTGCGATGGCTCGGGTTCAACTGCTGGATGGGGAACAAAGATCCTGCAAGCCACCTTGTATGGACAAAAAATGCATAATTAAAAACATAAAATAAATTACATCATTATTCTTTCAGATGCTCAAGAAAAAACCCTTTACTTTTGATTCTTTCTCACACTCCACACCCAGTATAACTGTAAATTTATCATTTTTACTTTGAAAAGGTACCCAGAATCTGGCCACATTCCACTGTTTCCTGTTACCCTCCTTGTCTTTTATTTCTTCGTCGACTATGTCTATTGACCACCCAAATGGTTCCCAGCTTTTGTTCTTGCTTTTATACCACAAAGGTCCAATGTTAATGTAGCAACTAAATTGATCCTTTTAAAACATAATATATATCTTTTTACTTCTCTGCCAAAAATTTTCCCATGGACTTCTATTTTATTTAGAGTATTATACAAATTATTTACAATGGTCCACAGTGTTCTATAGAGACTTCCTTCCGATGTGTCTCTGACCGGATCTCTTACCTGTTTCTTTGCTGACTCTGCTGTGTCCACACTGGCCTCCCTTCTAATCCTTGAACATGTTAACTATGCTTCTACATACATTCTGTGCTGTCCTATGCTTAGTTGCTCAGTCATGTCTGACTCTTTGCAACCCAGTGGACTTTAGCCTGCCAGCCACCTCTATCGATGGGGATTCTCCAGGCAAGAATACTAGAGTGGGTTGCCATGTCCTCCTCCAGGAGATCTTCCCAACCCAGGGATTGAGGTCTCCCACACTGCAGGCTGATTCTTTACCAGCTGAGCTACCAGGGAAGCCCTTCCACATACATAGGTACTGTTTATTCAGCTTGGAGCTATTTTTCTTCAGATATGTGAATGGTTGCTTTCTATCTTCAGGCTTTTATTAAAATGTCTACCTTTTAATGATGTCTCCCAAAGCAACCTATTTGAAATAACAATACCACCTTTCTTGACCCTCCTTCTCACATAATATTGCCACTGTCTGACATACTTATTTTGCTTACTTATTTGTGCTATTTCCACAACAAGAATCTAAGCTCCACAAAAACAAACAAACAAACAAAAAAAAAACAGGTATTTTTCTATTTTGTTCACTGTTATAGCAGCCCAAGACCTAAATTAGTGTTTGTGACATACTGTATTCCCCATAGATATTTATGGACTAAATTGAGGAGTGTAAATTTGTATTACAGCTGATTCCTTTGGCAACTGTTCATTGAGTAATGCCTGTCAGGACCTCCTGACAGTGCCATATCACGCGATTTCCCACTTGCATTCAGGTGCATACGCACACCCTTGCAGTTCACATGCCCTCTGAAGAGTTGCTTCCTGCTTACCTGTTGACACTGAACCACCTATATTCCAGGAAAATCAGCAAACTTCTCTTCTTTCCAGTTGGATGGCTGCAAGTACACATTATCCTTGGAAGTGTTAACAGAAATTTCTAGGCTCAAGATGGAGTCACTCCTGCCCAGGGTACCACATTAGCTGACGGAAACTTAGATAACTCTCATGTCCTTATAGATGCTCTGCTAGACATGAAACTCAGGGTATCCTTAAGCCAATCTGCAATCACCAAGCCACCTTTGGGCTCTATACTAATTTCTTTGTCCCTTCTTCCCCCAAACAATGTGGATTATATGGCTCCAGCCAGTCAGATATTTTTCTGTTTTTCTCTTCTAGATACTTCATCCCATAAAAGCTACCTAATTTGCACATTTCTGAATGAAGATTGTCCAGGAGGTATTAAACATTTTTCTTTGTATCACTCAAATTGTCTTATTTAACCCCTGGTGGCTCAGACAGTAAAGAATCCACCCGCAACGTGGGAGACCCTAGTTCAATCCCTGGGTTGGGAAGCTCCCCTGGAGGAGGACATGGCAACCCACTCCAGTATCTTGCCTGGAAAATCCCATAGACAGAGGAGCTTGGCAGACTACAGTCCACGGGGTCGCAAAGAGTTGGACATGACTGAGCAACTAAGAACACAAGCACTTTATAACAGGTTTTGTTATGAGGAATGGGCTCCTAAGTTGACTGCTGATGGCGTACAGAACAATGAAATGCCCAGGTGAGATACCCACTCACCTGAATTCACTGTTCCTCTCATCACCACTGAGCGCCCTGGGTAAGTCACTCTCGGGTTTAAGCTCCACCCCCTTGTGTATAGCGCTCCAACCCAAATAACCTTTAAAGAATATACATATCTTATTCCCAGAAAGTTTCTAGAACCCCAGAACAATTTAAGGGATTATTAAAATTCCCAGAAAGGTTCTGGGTGCCAGAAAGTTTCCAAGTTTGTTGGAACATCAAACATATGAAATGATAGTGATAATTAAATATATATCTGTAATATCAGTACATTTAAAATGGCAAAATATTGATGAGAAAAACTAATAAAAATGCTCTTTATTAGGTTGAGGAAGTATTATTCTATTCCTAGTTAGAGAGGGTTTTTATTAGGATGTATCTTTGATATTATCAGAAGATTTTGTTTATGAAGATACTCATAATTATTTTCATTTGTTAATGTATTAAATTACATCAGTTGACTTTTAAGTGTTAAATCAACCTCACATTCCTGGGGTAAAACTTACTTGATTTTAACACATTGTCTTTATTTGCGGGGATTGATTTGCTAAAATTTTGCTTGTTATTTTTGCATTTATATTCTTATGGTATTTGGTCTGTAGTTTAACTGAAATATATTTGACTGGTTTTGGTGTCATTATAATTATGGTCCCATAATATAAATGGAAACTTGTTACCTTCTCTCAAATTATCTCTCAGTTTCTTTAGAATTGTTATTAATTCTTCTGTAAATATTTGATAGAAATTACTAGGTTGGGCGTTTCTTTGAGGGTTAATATTTTCAATACATAGTCAATTTTATTAATAGATACAGGGCTATTCAGATTTTCTATTACTTCTTTAGTGAGCCATGGTAGTTGTGTCTTTAAATAAACTTGTCACATGTGTTGGTCAAAACATTAACATCTCCTTTGTGAAAAGAGAAAATTGCTCAGTTGTGTCTGACTCTTTGCAACTCCATGGACTGTAACCTGCCAGGCTCCTCTGTCCATGGAATTCTCCAGGCAAAAATAATGGAGTGGGTAGCCCTTCCCTTCTCCAGGGGATCTTCCAGACCCAGGGGTCAAACCCAGGTCTTTCACATTGCAGACAAATTCTTTACCAGCTGAGCCATCAGGGGAAGCCTAAGGATACTGGAGCAGGTAACCTATCCATTCTCCAGGGGATCTTCTTGGCCCAGGAACTGAACCAGGGTCTCCTGCATTGCAGGTAGATCTTTACTAGCTGAGCTACCAGGGAAGCCCATTATCCCCTTTACATCCTTTTAATATTTGTAGAATCAAGAGTGATATAACCCTTCTCACACCAGAGGTTGTTAATCTGTGCTATTTTTTTTAATTCCTTGTCAAGAATTTTATTAATTTTATTGGTCTTCTCAAAGAGCCACCTTTGGATTTCACAGATTTTCTCTATTGCTTTGATTTCATATTTTCATTGGCTTTCAGCCTGGGCTTTGTTTTTAAAATATTCTAATTATTAATACTATGACTCTAATATTTCCCTTGTTTCTTAAGATGGAACCTGAAGTCATTTGTTTTGAGATCTTCCTTCTTTTCTTATTTAGGTATTTAGTGCCATAAAAATACCAAGTACTGCTTTAGCTCTTACTGATAAACTGAGGCACATTAAAATTTTCAAAATTTGAGCAAACATCAGTTCTCACGGGAACACATCCAGCTGAAAGTGGTTAGGAGCTTTGCTTCTACAGGAGCTGGGAAAGGCTTTTATAGAGCAGATGCAGAAGTAATGCAAAGACATCATTTTATTCCATACAACTTAAATAGTTGAGTTACTTGGGAAGGTCTGATTGTCTGTTCATGACTGGCTGTCCCTGAATTTTATTGAGCATATTTATAAGACTTTACTTTGGCTCAGGTTTTGGTTCACTTATATAGGCTCAGAGCCCTAAATCTAATGACCTCCTTGTCTAACTAATCTAACAGCTATATGAACAGCTTTTGATGTGTATTTTTGCTTTCCTTCAGTTCAAAATATTTTATAAGGTCACTTTTGGTTTCTTCTCTTGATCTGTAGATTATATACAATTGTCTTATTTAGGCTATAAATGTTTGGGGAAATTCTATACAGTCATATATTTGGAAACAATTTTTCCATCATTATGAAATTTTACATATCTTCTAGGTTTGCCAGAGATTTTTTTTTTTACTCTTGTATTATCTAGAAGTTAGTGCAGCCCTTTGAAATGTGTTGAGACTCATTTTATAAATAAGAGTATGGTCTATATTGGCTAAGGCACTAGGTGGGATTTGTAAATTTTAATGTTGCAGATGTAGTAATTAGTGTTCTATAAATATCAATTGGGTCAGTATGTTGATAGTGTTGATAGTGATACCAATTTTTAAATATGTTTGTTCTATTATATTTTCAAAGATAGATTTAAATGCCTAAAACTATGATCTTAAAATTTATTTTTCATTAATTTAATCAAGTTGTGCTTCATGCATGCGTATACACACACATTTACAATTGTTATGTCTTCCTGATGTATTGTCTTTGAAGTGAAGTGAAGTCACTCAGTCGTGTTCAACTCTTTGCGGCCCCGTGGATTGTAGCCTAGCAGGCTCCTCAGTCCATGGGATTCTCCAGGCAAGAATACTGGAATGGGTTGCCATTTCTTTCTCCAGGGGATCTTCCTGATCCAGGAAAGATTGGCTTTAATCATTACCTTTTTCTCTCTCTTTCTTTATTTTCATCCTTCCTTCCTATCTTCTCTTTCTTCATTTCTCTCTTTCCTTCTAATCAAAGTTACTCATGTTATCATCTCTCTTCAGCCGTGGGAATCTCCTTTCATATCTCTTGTGTACGGGTTTGCTGATGACCCCTTCTGTCATCATTATTTTGTGTGAAAATGTCTTAAGTTTGTCTTTATTATCGAGGACAATTTTTACAGGTGGAGAAGGAGATGGCAACTCACTCCAATGTTCTTTCCTGGAAAATTCCATGAATAGAGGAGCCTGGTGGGCTACAGTCCATGTGGTCACACAGAGTTAGACATGACTGAAGCGACTTAGCATGTACTTTCACAGGATATAGAATAATTAGCTGACTTTCCCTCTAGCATTTTAGAAAATTCTGGTCTTCATATTTCCTGATTAGATGTCAATAGTCAAACAAGTTATTGTTCCCCTATATGTTTTCTTTCATTTTTGTCTGTCTGGTTGTTTTGAAGATTTTGCCTTTATATTAAATATTTAGTTTTTGCCACTTTATTTGCTTTTGCTCCATCCCTTCATTCTTTCTGGAGTTATTTCTCCACTGATCTCCAGTAGCATATTGGGCACCTAATGACCTGGGGAGTTCCTCTTTTGGTATACTCTCATTTTGCCTTTTCATGCTGTTCATGGGGCTCTCATGGCAAGAATACTGAAGTGGTTTGCCATTCCCTTCTCCAGTGGACCACATTCTGTCAGACCTCTCCACCATGACCCGCCCATCTTGGGTTGCCCCTTGGGTTGCTGTGGTCCTAGTGTGATTAGATTTACTAGTTTTCTGTGAGTATGGTTTCAGTGTGTCTGCCCTCTGATGCCCTCTTGCAACACCTACCATCTTACTTGGGTTTCTCATACCTTGGGTGTGAGGTATCTCTTCATGGCTGCTCCAGCAAGGCACAGCCACTGCTCCTTACATCGGACGAGGAGCAGCTCCTTACCGCCACTGTTCCTGACCTTCAACATGGGGTAGCTCCTCTAGATCCTCCTGTGCCTGCTCAGCCACCACTCCTCAGGTTGCTCCTCCCGGCCACCGGCCCTAGCCTCGGGCGTGGGTGGCTCCTCCCAGCTGCCGCCCCTGACCTCGAGCGCTAGGTGGCTTCTCCCTGTGGCCCCTGACCTCTGACACGGGGTGTCTCCTCCCGGCTGCCACCCCTGACCTTGGACGCTGGGTAGCTCTTCCCAGCTGCCACTGAGCTTGGACTCAGGGTAGCTCCTCTCAGCCACCGCCCCTGACCTCAGACGCAGGGTAGTTTCTCTCAGCCATTCCTGCACCATCCCAGCCTGGCACTCTAGGCCACTGCCAAAGCAAAAACAATACCCAGTTGTGGATGCCACTGGTGATAGAAGCAAGATCCAATGCTGTAAAGAGCAATATTGCATAGGAAACTGGAATGTGAGGTCCATGAATCAAGGCAAATTGGAAATGGTGAAACAAGAGTTGGCAATGGTGAACGTCGACATTCTAGGAATCAGTGAACTAAAAAGAACTGGAATGGGTGAATTTAACTCAGATGACCAATATATCTACTACTGTGGGCAGGAATACCTCAGAAGAAATGGAGTAGCTATCATGGTCAACAGAAGAGTCTGGAATGCAGTACTTGGATGCAGTCTCAAAAACGACAGAATGATCTCTGTTCGTCTCAAAGGCAAACCATTCAATATCACAGTTATCCAAGTCTATGCCCCAACCAGTAACACTAAAGAAACTGAAGTTGAATGGTTTTATGAAGACCTACAAGACCTTTTAGAACTAACACCCCAAAAGATGTCCTTTTCATTATAGTGGAATGGAATGCAAAAGTAGGAAGTCAAGAAACACCTGGAGGAACAGGCAAATTGGGCTTTGGAAGGTGGAATGAAGCAGGGCCAAGACTAATAGAGTTTTGCCAAGAAAATGCACTGGTCATAGCAAACACCCTCTTCCAGCAACACAAGAGAAGACTCTACACATGGACATCACCAGATGGTCAACACCAAAATCAGACTGATTATATTTTTTGCAGCCAAAGATGGAGAAGCTCTATAAAGTCAGCAAAAACAAGACCTGGAGCTGACTGTGGCTCAGATCATGAATTCCTTATTACCAAATTCAGACTGAAATTGAAGAAAATAGGGAACACCGCTAGACCATTCAGGTATGACCTAAATCAAATTCCTTATGATTATACAGGGGGAGTGAGAAATAGATTTAAGGGCCTAGATCTGATAGATAGGTGCCTGATGGACTATGGAATGAGGTTCGTGACATTGTACAGGAACAGGGATCAAGACCATCTCCATGGAAAAGAAATGCAAAAAAGCAAAATGGCTGTCTGGGGAGGCCTTACAAATAGCTGTGAAAAGAAGAGAGGTGAATAGCAAAGGAGAAAAGGAAAGATATAAGCATCTAAATGCAGAGTTCCAAATAATAGCAAGAAAAGATAAGAAAGCCTTCTTTAGCGATCAGTGCAAAGAACTAGAGGAAAACAAGAGAATGGGAAAGACTAGAGGTCTCTTCAAGAAAATTAGAGATACCAAGGGAACATTTCATGCAAAGATGGGCTCGATAAAAGACAGAAATGGTATGGACCTAACAGAAGCAGAAGATATTAAGAAGAGGTGGGAAGAATACACAGAAGAACTGTACAAAAAAGATCTTCATGACCCAGATAATCATGATGGTGTGATCACTAATCTAGAGCCAGACATCTTGGACCATGAAGTCAAGCGGGCCTTAGAAAGCATCACTACGAACAAAGCTAGTGGAGGTGATGGAATACCAGTAGAGCTATTTCAAATCCTGAAAGATGATGCTGTGAAAGTGCTGCACTCAATATGCCAGCTAATTTGGAAAACTCAGCAGTGGCCACAGGACTGGAAAAGGTCAATTTTCATTCCAATTCCAAATAAAGGCAATACCAAAGAATGCTCAAACTACCACACAATTGCACTCATCTCACATGCTAGTAAAGGAATGCTCAAAATTCTCCAAGCCAGGCTTCAACAATACGTGAACCGTGAACTCCCTGATGTTCAAGCTGGTTTTAGAAAGTGCAGAGGAACCAGAGATCAAATTGCCAACATCCGCTGGATCATGGAAAAAGCAAGAGAGTTCCAGAAAAACGTCTATTTCTGCTTTATTGACCATGCCATAGCCTTTGACTGTGTGGATCACAATACACTGTGGAAAATTCTGAAAGAGATGTGAATAACAGACCACCTAACCTGCCTCTTGAGAAATTTGTATGCAGGTCAGGAAGCCACATTTAGAACTGGACATGGAACAACAGACTGGTTCCAAATAGGAAAAGGAGTACGTCAAGGCTCTATATTGTCACCCTGTTTATTTAATTTATATGCAGAGTACATCATGAGAAACGCTGGACTAGAAGAAATACAAGCTGGAATCAAGGTTACTGGGAGAAATATCACTAACCTCAGATATGCAGATGACACCACCCTTATGGCAGAAAGTGAAGAGGAACTAAAAAGCCTCTTGATGAAAGTGAAAGAAGAGAGTGAAAAAGTTGGCATTAAGCTCAACTTTCAGAAAACGAAGATCATGGTATCCGGTCCCATCACTTCATGGGAAATAGATGGGGAAACAGTAGGAACAGTATCAGACTTTATTTTTTTGGTCTCCAAAATCACTGCAGATGGTTACTACTGCCCTGAAATTAAAAGACGCTTCCTCCTTGGAAGAAAAGTTATGACCAACCTAGATAGTATATTCAAAAGCAGAGACATTACTTTGCCAACTAAGTTTTGTCTAGTCAAGGCTTTGGTTTTTCCTGTGGTCATGTATGGATGTGAGAGTTAGACTGTGAAGAAGGCTGAGCACTGAAGAATTGATGCTTTTGAACTGTGGTGTTGGAGAAGACTCTTGAGAGTCCCTTCGACTGCAGGGAGATCCAACCAGTCCATTCTGAAGATCAACCCTGGGATTTCTTTGGAAGGAATGATACTAAAGCTGAAACTCCAGTACTTTGGCCACCTGATGCAAAGAGTTGACTCATTGGAAAAGACTCTGATGCTGGGAGTGATTGGGGGCAGGAGGAGAAGGGAATGACTGAGGATGAGATTGCTGGATGGCATCATGGACTCGATGGACGTGAGTCTGGGTGAACTCCAGGAGTTGGTGATGGACAGGGAGGCCTGGCTTGCTGTGATTTATGGGGTCGCTAAGAGTCGGACACGACTGAGCAACTAAACTGAACAACTTTATTTCGTACAAACCACAAATTTATTCATATACATCCTGTTTAGAAGAAGCTTCGTGAACTAACACATTTTTTTAATCTTTGGAAAAATTCAACTTTTACATTTTTATACTCTAAAATATATTTCTACCTATTTTGTCTCTCTGCCTTCCACTACTCTTCATTAGAATGGTATAATTTGTGTTATATTCCCTGGAGTTTCTTAGGTTTGAATAATTTCTGTCAACTTTTTTTTCTCTCTTTTTTTCATATTAGTTTATTGGTATTGATATACCTTTAATGTCTTCTCTGATAGCTCAGTCAGTAAAGAATCTGCCTGCAATGCTGGAAACCCCGGTTCAATTCCTGGGACAGGAAGATCTGCTGGAGAAGGGTTAGGCTATCCACTCCAGTATTCTTTGGCTTCCCTTGTGGCTGATAAAGAATCCACCTGCAATGCGGGAGACCTGGGTTTGATCCCTGGGTTGGGAAGATCCCCTGGAGAAGGAAAAGGCTACCCACTCCAGTATTCTGGTCTGGAGAACTCCATGACTGTATAGTCCATGGGGTCATGAAAAATTGAACACAACTGAGTGACTTTTAGGTCCCTTACTACTTTTCCTGTCTTAAACCCATTTTTCTGTTAACAGCATCCAGGTTGCTTTTTTTTTTTAATTTTTTAATTTAAATTTTATTTTTTTACTTTACAATACTGTACTGGTTTTGCCATACCTTGACATGAATCCACCACAGTTGTACATGAGTTCCCAACCCTGAACCCCCCTCCCACCACCCTCCTCATATCATCTCTCTGGGTCATCCCAGTGCACCAGCCTCAAGCATCCTGTATCCTTTATCGAACCCAGACTAGTGATTCATTTCTTACATGATAGTATACATGTTTCAATGCCATTCTCCCAAATCATCCCACCCTCTCCCTCTCCCACAGAGTCCAAAACTCTGTTCTTTACATCTGTGTCTCTTTTACTGTCTCGCATAGAGGGTTATCATTACCATCTTTCTATATTCCATATATATGTGTTAGTATACTGTATTGATGTTTTTCTTTCTGGCTTACTTCACTCTGTATAATCAGCTCCAGTTTCATCCACCTCATTAGAACTGATTCAAATGTATTCTTTTTAATGGCTGAGTAATACTCCATAGTGTATATGTACCAAGGCTTTCTTATCCATTCATCTGCTGATGTACAACTAGGTTGTTTCCATGTCCTGGCTATTATAAACAGGCTCTACTACAAAGCCACAGTCATCAAGACAGTATGGTACTGGCACAAAGACAGAAATATAGATCAATGGAACAAAATAGAAAGCCCAGAGATAAATCCACACACATATGGACACCTTATCTTCGACAAAGGAGGCAAGAATATACAATGGAGTAAAGACAATCTCTTTAACAAGTGGTGCTGGGAAAACTCATCAACCACTTCTAACACCATACACAAAAATAAACTCAAAATGGATTAAAGATCTAAACGTAAGACCAGAAACTATAAAAATCCTAGAGGAGAACATAGGCAAAACACTCTCCGACATAAATAACAGCAGGATCCTCTATGATCCACCTCCCAGAATACTGGAAATAAAAGCAAAAATAAACAAATGGGATCTAATTAAACTTAAAAGCTTCTGCACAACAAAGGAAACTATAAGCAAGGTGAAAAGACAGCCTTTGGAATGGGAGAAAATAATAGCAAATGAAGCAACTGACAAACAACTAATCTCAAAAATATACAAGCAGCTTATGTAGCTCAATTACAGAAAAATAAATGACCCAATCAAAAAATGGGCCAAAGAACTAGACATTTCTCCAAAGAAGACATATGGATGGCTAACAAAGCCATGAAAAGATGCTCAACATCACTCATTATCAGAGAAATGCAAATCAAGACCACAATGAGGTACCATTTCATGCCAGTCAGAATGACTGCGATCCAAAAATCTACAAGCAATAAATGCTGGAGAGGGTGTGGAGAAAAGGGAACCCTCTTACACTGTTGCTGGGAATGCAAACTAGTACAGCCACTATAGAGAACAGTGTGGAGATTCCTTAAAAAAGTACAAATAGAACTGCCTTATGACCCAGCAATCCCACTGCTGGACATACACAGCGAGGAAACCAGAATGGAAAAAGACACGTGTACCCCAATGTTCGTCGCAGATTTTTTTTTTTTAGTTTTAGAAATTGTGGTTTATTTTTGTTTCCTGAATTTCCATTTTATACTTTTCTTTGTTGATATTTCAAATATTTTCATTCATTGTGAATCACATTTTTCTCTACTTCACTGAGTTTAATAATAATAGCTATATTAAAATCTTTGTATCCTAATTTCTGTGTGACCTCAAATCAAGATTGGTCACAATTGATGGACTTTTCTATGGAGAATTGGGTACATTTTCTTGATTAATAGTGTGTTAAGTAATGTTTTACTTTACTCTGAACATTGTTAATATTTTCTAATGGAGAGTCTGGGAGTCTTCCAAGGAGTGTTTATATTTAAGGGCTGTTTGTTTGTTAATGTAGCTGGACTAAAATTTCAACTCTGTTCTTTGGTGGCAACTCGTATTTTTAGATTTTACTTTTTATTCTAGCTGTAATATATCATACCCATATGTGATTCAAGGGGCAATCAAAGGCTTCTTTAGAGTTTAGATATAGAACTTGGGGTTCTGTTCTCATGCTTTCCCACTTTGAGTTTACTTTCTAAATGGCTGTATTTAGCCCAAATCTTTCTCTTTTTTTCTTAATGTCAGATAGGCTTTAGGTTTTTATCAAAGTTTCAGGCACCTTACATGAAGTCAGGTCTTTCTACCATCTTGCTAAAAGCTTGTTTAAATTTCCTTGTTAAAAAGGAAATTCATGTTTTAACTCTCCTCTCAGAATCTTCTTATTTGGATTCACTTACCAATGCCTACAGGTTACAACTTTCTCCAAAGATTATAGCTGTAATCTGTGGGAAAGCAGGAAATGGTGGAAGCTTCCTTAGTTTTAGTGAAAATAGAAATTTTGTAAATCAATTTTTAAAATTTGTGCTAGTGTAATTCCTGTGGAGAAATTATACTTTCACTTGAACCACTAGAAATTCATAATAAATTAATGATACTTCAACTGCTATCACACTACACAAAAAATAGCTTGAAACGAGTAATTATCCTGAATAGAAATGCCAAAAAACTTAAAACTTGTGTAAGGAGACAAAGGAGGGAATCCTTATGACGTTAGGATAGATAAAGTTCACGTAGGTGGGATACAAGAACCAGTGCCATAAAATAAGTGCTTATAAATGTGTCTGAGAGCTAGTTTCCAAGCTGGGTCCTGGTCATCCCCCTAGTACTTCCTGGCATTCACACCCTGTGTTATTCCTCTCACACTGTATAGAGTTGGCGTGTGACCAATGGGCTATGTCAGAAGTGATCACATGTCATTCTCTGAAATTACTGTATCAGATGCTGTGGTTTCCATCTTGGTCTCTTACTCTTGCTCTAGCTCTGCTTCTCTCCCCGCTTTGGATGACACCTGTTAAAGAAATTGAACCTGTCTTACCATAAGCAACCCTATGGAGATGTCTAGGTTGGAGGAACTGGGGGCTAGAGAATAACCATGTGAACGAGAATAAAAACAGGTCTCAAGCTCCAGTCCAACCAACAGCCTTACTGCAAACTCATGAGATATTCTGAGCCAGAAATATCTATCTAGCTGCTCCTAGACTACTGACCCACACAATTATGTAAGATAATAAGTATTGTTGATTTAAGCTGCTAAATTTGAAAGAAACCTAGTATGCAGCAATAGATAACTAACAAAGTGAGTTTTATAAACAATGAAAAATTATATTCTTTAAAGATACTGCTAAAAGTAAAAAGTTAAGTCACATGTTATAAAAAATGTCATGTATGTGACAAAAATCTTGTAACTAAAATATTAAAAAGTCTCTTATGACAAAAGCCAAATTTTTTAAATGGATCAAAAAGATTAAGACACTTTATTAAAAAGATATTTAAATAGTCAGTAAGGACATGAAGAGATACTGGTTATTAATCTTCAGAAAAAGAAAAAAAAATTACAATGAGGTACCAACTATACATCCACCCACTAGAATAGCTAAGTTTGAGTGGCTGGCAATACCATTTATTGGGTAATATGTGGAGCAATTAGAACTCTTCTTTACTGCCAATGGGATTAAAATGGAAAATTATTTGGCAGTCTCTTAAAAAATTAAATATACACTTTTCATAGCTGTTGTTGTTCACTCACCCAGCCGTGTCCAACTCTTTGTGACCTCATGCACTGCAGCACCCCAGGCCTCAAAATACTGGAGGTTAAACTTCAGCATCAGTCCTTCTGAGTATTCAGGTTTGATTTCCCTTAAATCAAACTGGTTTAAGTTTGATTTAACTTAAGTTTGATTGACTGGTTTGATCTCCTTGCTGTCCCAGGGACCCCCAGGAGTCTTCTCCAGCACCATAGTTTGAAAGCAGAAATTCTTCAGCACTCCACCTCCTTTATGGTCCAGCTCTCACGACCATACATGACCACTTGGAAGACCATAGCCTTGACTATATGTATGGAACTTTGTTGGCAGAGTAATGTCTCTTTTTTTTTAGCACACTGTCGAGGTTTGTCATAGCTTTCCTGCCAAGAAGTAAATGTCTGATTTCATGGCTGCAGTCACCATCTGCAGTGATTTTAGAGCCCAAGAACAGGAAATCTGCCACTACTTCCACCTTTTCCCCATCTATTTGCCATGAAGTAAGGGGGCCGGGTGCCATAATCTTAGTTTTGTTCAGTATCTAAACACTTATCGTATGGCCCAGCAATTTCTCTACCAGATATTTACATGAAGTAATTGAAAACATTTGTCTAAAAGGATATATATGTGGATGTGTTCACTAGTTCTCTGTATAAAAGTATGCATAGAATAGAACACTACTCTTTAAGAGGAACATATAACATGATAAATTTAAAGCCTTGTTGGACAATAGGAATCAGAAGCAAAAGACTAAATGCTGTATGAGTTCATTTATATGAAATTCTAGAATATGTAAAACAGTTGAATAGTGACAGGAAGAGATCAGTGGGTGCTGGGCAGGGCAGGGAGGGATAGACTGAAAAGAAATATGATGCAACTGTTTTGAGATAATAAGATCATTGAGGTGATATTCCATGACTAACTACGTGAATTTGTGAAAATTAAACTGTTCATTTTATATCTGTGGTTTTATTGCACATAGATTTATCTTAAGTTGATTTAAGAGAATAAATTTTTGTAGAGCACATGAAGCTATACATCATTATTTTTATTTTTAAAATTGAACTTAAATACCAGAGATAAACATGAAATACATACCTAAATACTTGTTCTAAGACTAATACTGATTATTAAGCTTAGGTCTGGAATCTTTTTTATAGGTTTTAGACTTGATATCTAAAAATATTTTCCACATTTAAATAAGTCATAAAGATAACCATGCTTTGCTCTTGTAAAGGGCTTCTGTGTATATGTGTGTGTGAGTGTGTTAAATGTAAGATGGCACTGAAGAACCCATCTGCAGGGCAGCAACAGAGACACAGACATAAAGAACAGACTATGGACAGAGGAGGAGAAGGAGAGGCTGGGACGAATTGAGAGAGTAGCACTGAAACACACACATGACCACATGTAAAATCAGATGGCAGTGGGAATGTGCTGTATAGAGCGGGGAGCTCTGTGACTAGCAGAGTGGGACAGGGTCAGGGTGCAAGGGAGGCTCAGGAGGGAGGAGACATACTCATACCCATGGCTGATTCATGTCGATATATGGCAAAACCAACACAATATTGTAAGACAATTATGGTCCAATTAAAAATAAATACATTTTAAAATTAAAAAATAACTTTGAGCAAATAACTTAGAGTCTGTGAGTCTTATTTTAATTATCTGTAAAATGAGGATTCACTTAGGAAGGTCACTGAATGATCACAAACATGACTCTACTTCTAAAGTTTCAAATTTATGTTAAAGTTCAACAGTCATATTTTATATAAACACAAATGAACACAAATGAATACAAACGTATATATAATGCAGAAAGATATCCTTTATATTGAATTTTATTTTTATTTTTATTTTATATATAAAAATGTGAAAGAATTGATTTTGACCATTTACATAGCTAATTGAATAAATGGTTCATTCCACTTAATTCCAGTTGCATGTTAAGTGTTATGATGATCAATTTTCTCCCTCCATGAATCTTTCAGTGTAGGTTATAAAATATGAAGGAAAAAAATCTTTCTATAATCCCTCAAAAATTATGCAACTAGGTTCTTAAAAAGATGATTTATCCAGCATTTGTTATTAGTATTATCATGTTGTTACAGATATACCCACTGCATATAGTCTTTCATATTTTATTTAAAAATGGCATTAAACAGAGGTTTGAATTACAGATCACTAGCTAATTATTGGATTTCAGGCATAACAGATGTAGTCCCTATACATTTATAATGAAGTGTTCTTTAGCTCGCTATCCTCAAGTCCCTGACAAACAAAGTTGCCAATTGGCAAAGGCAGCTTTCAAAACATAACAGCTGTTTATTTTTTATTTATTTGAGTTTTACATGGGATTTTGTGAACTCATCACATTTTTGTGGATTATTTTTCTATTCAAAGAGTGAGAAAGCAGACATGAAATTGAAGGCTTCCAAACTCTAGAGCCACTGTTGCCATTCAAGATTAGGAGAAGCTAAGCTACTTCGTGTTTATAAAAGCATCAGTTAGAGGAGCTTTTTGAAAGTCAATCTGCCAAATTTTCCATTTGAAGTCAAAGAGTCAGAATTGTCATATTAGTCAGAATTATTGTAAGTTCTTTAAAAGATATAAGGTCTTAAAGGATGTCAAATGAGATACAGGGGAAAATATCTGAAAAAGCAAAAGATTCTTAAAAGATACAGACCCTACACACAGCTTCATGTTAATGCATATCATACTTTCCCTCTATTTCTAGGCTTTCTTTCCTTCTTTCTCTCTGCTTTTTTTTTTTTTTTTTTTGTCGTTGTGGAAGTTCATGTAGCCACTGTTGTAAATTAAAACTCACATTTTTCATTGATATGAAAGATGAAAGTGACACATGATAAATAACTTTTAATACACCATGTTTCCCAGGTGATTTACTAATACAGTTCTCGCAAACTACTGATAGGGATAGTCATGCATTTTAGATACAGATATTCCTTTGAAATTGTCATGTCACACAAATGTCAACTAGGAGAGGCCTAAGGAAGTAAAACAAAACAAAATCCACGTAATCATCAGTATTCTTATGTAAATTTTTATTTCATGTGTAAAAGCTCTTTGTCATAGTAGTTATGAACTGAATTATATCATCAGTCTTCATGAGTTTAAATTCCAGCTTTAACACCTTGACTGCATGTAACATATATAACCACTGTATACCTTATTTTCCCTTTCTGTAGGATAAGAAAATATTAGGGCATATCTCATATATTTGCTAGGAGGTAGGAAGTAAATGCTATTACCTTCAGTGCCAGGTATACCTGGAATAAATTGAGGATTAAAAATGTTAACTTTCCCTAGTTTGTTCTGGCTGTTATAACAAAATACCATAGACTGGGTCACTTATAAACAGAACACTTATTTCTCATATTTCTGGAGGTTGGCACCCAAACCAGGGTGCCAACATGATTTGGGTAAGTGCCCTCATCTACATTTCACTTCTGGTATACTCACATGATGGAAGTGGCCAAGGAGCTCTGTGGAATTTATTTTCTCAGGGCACTAATCCCATTGATGAGAGACCCACATTCATGACCTAATTGCTTCTGAAAGTCTCTACCTCTTAAAAGGCCCACATTGGGTGTTAGGATTCCAAAATGTGAATTGGGGTTCAGGGGGAACACAAACACTCATGCCATAACACTTATATTGCCATTTTTACTCTTGTAATGTCATTGTAATGAGAAATATATTATTCGTCAACTACACTGCTAAGTACAGAGATAGATTTATGTTGCCTTTATTAAGTAAGCAATAGTAGTAGTATTTAATAGGCATCTTCCCAATAGCTCAGCTGGTAAAGAATCTGCCTGCAATGCGGGAGACCTGGGTTCGATCCCTGGGTTGGGAAGTTCCCCTGGAGAAGGGAAAGGTTACCCACTCCCGTATTCTGGCCTGGAGAATTCCATGGACTGTGTAGTCTACAGGGTCACAGACAGTCAGACACGACTGAGCGACTTTCACTCATTCACTCACTCAATAGTGGTAGTAGTATTTAACAGGCATTGTATTTCCAAAACATTCAACACTAACTTAATTGGTATAATTTGTAAGTTTGTGATGTAATCCTCAACAAAACATTCTTAAGTCAGTATATATACTTTTATGAAGTTAAATAAAAGTTTCTTTCTTTTTGTTTCCTTAAAGGCTTCATTGAATTTATTACAATGTTGCTTTTGTTTTAGGTTTTGGTTTTCTGGTGGCCAGGTATGTGGGATCTTAGCCCCCCAGCCAGGCATCAAACCTGTACCCACTGCACTGGAAGGCAAAGTCTCAACCACTGGACTACTAGGGAAGTCCCCTCAATGAAAGTTTCCCCTAAATGAAAATTATCCAGTTAAATCTCAAATATCCTTACTAATGGAATACAGTAGCTTTTAGGAACAGGACAACTATTGTTCTAATCTTAACAGAAAAGAAGTGAGGAAAGGCAATTGAGGACACACTAGAATGATGTCCTAGAATCAAGGCAGAATAAGGCAGCCTTAAGAGCAGTTTAGTCACAGTGTACTCAAGTTACTGATTGCAAAGTTAGCAGAGTTCACAAAAGACTTTTAGAATCAGCTGGAATCAAAGTCAAGACAAGGTCATTCTGTGTTCCTCTCTTTAAATGTTAAGTATAAGTGAAAAATAAAATATTTGTCTTGCTAATTTTGCATGAAAAATTCAATGTGATTAGCACAGAACTCCAAGATTAACTTATAAACACACTTATCAAATTTACCAGCTATTTTATTGTCCTGTGTTTGTGGATTTGTTGAGGCAGTTTTTATATATTCACTCTAAGTACAGCAGTTGTTCTGAAGTGATTCTCAAGATGGTCTTCCCAATTAAACTGAAAATCCTTTAAAATTAGAAGTTATGTTAGAGAAGAGATGCCTTGGTGAATTATAAAACATAAACTTCAAAGGGAGGTAGAAGAGTCATTCTTGTATCTGACTATTTTCATCCCCTGAAATCACCGATGGAACCCGTGCGATATCTAAAGGTGGGGGCTGGGTGTTCCATAGGACCCATTCCTTTGATGGAATGAGTAATTTCATAAAGGTGCTTTCCTTTAATACCTCAAAGAGGCAGGTACAGGGATATTAGACACTGACTGAAGCAGATGCACTAGGTTGGATCTATGAGAGGATAGATTGCTATTTAAGAATCACTGATTAAATTTTCCAGGAGAATTGTTTTCTAGTTTTGGCATTGCAATGTGTGTCAATATCTCTCATATCCTCCATGCTTTTTAAGACCCAATAGATTATTAAAACCAATTAAGTCTATGGTTAATAAACCATTTCTTTTGCACACTCTCGCAATTCTCTTCCCTTTTTTGCCTCAATTATACTTTCTAAAACCTTACTGATTTCTGCAGTGCATTCAGCTTTCTGGCACTTATGCTAAGTTCCTAACACTTCACTTTCAGTGAGATTTCAGTGCTCCCTAACAGTGTTGTCTTTCAATTCATGCGTCACTCTCCAAAAGGACTATTTTACACTTTTTTCACATTTCTCAATATATCAGCCATTTCTCCTGCTCCCATTACTCTCTGCTTATGACTGTATTATCTACTCATTTCACTTGAAAAATAGAAGGACTTAGAAGAGAATTTCTGTATTATTCCACCATGATGTCCATAAAGTATCCTGCCTCGGTAACTATGTGCAGAATCTTTCCTCTTGTTATGGATGGGTTATCAGTGTGCTTCACAATGGCCAACTCTTTTACCTCTGAACTGGATCTCATAACGTTTGGACTACTTGAATTTTGCTTTTGTAATTATCTTCTTTCTTCTGAATTGTGATTATTCTCTCTGTACTAGATTAAACACACTAAATATTTCTCATCTTAAAGAAATATAATATACACAATCATAGACAAAACTCCCTAGACTCTAATTTGTTCTTTCAAAGCAACTTTGAAGAAATGTATTACTCTGTCACTGCTTTCCCTCATACTCTTGAACTTATTTCCAACCTTGAGTGCACTGAAATCCTTTCACTCCACAAAACCAAAACAATTTAAGGTCAGCAATGGTCTCCACAGTATCACATCCAGTGTTCAATTACAAATTCTCATTTTACTCAAACTATAGGCTGAAATCCTAATGCAATTAAACACTACTTCTGAAAATATACTGTTCATGTATATGTGTGAACTGTACATGCAGTTTTCTTGATTATTTTAATAACTGTTCTTAGAGTAATACTCTTATTGTTCCTAAATTCACTGATGTTGCAATATTGGTATTTCTTAGGGATTAATGTTTGAGCCTTCAGTATCTACAGTACATCCAAGCATGTATCATTTCATCCATGGTTTTCAGTGTCATTTACACATTATCCAATCCCACCAATGATTTGTTTTTAGTTTATTTTTAAATAAATTTATTTATTTTAATTGGAGGCTAATTACCTTACAATATTGCATTCGTTTTGCCATATACCAACATGAATCCACCACAGGTGTACATGTGTTCCCCATCCTGAACCTCCCTCCCACCCCCTCCCCATATCATCCCTCTGGGTCATCCCAGTGCATCAGCCCCAGCATCCTGTATAATGCATCGAACCTGGACTGGCGATTCATTTCATATATGATATTATGCATGTTTTTTAAATTATCTTTTCTACCTCTAGAGTGAAACTTCTATGAAAACACGGGGTTTGTTTTATTTATTGCCATATCTTCACTGCTTAGAAAAATATATGCAAGTTGTTGAATGATTACATGAATAAATGAATAAAACAGCAAACAAGCTCACTGTCAAACTCTCAGCCCTTGAAGGATTTAATCTAACGTTCTGTTTTATTCAGAAGAGATTTTTCTGAATGTTGAGACTTGCTCCTTATTCCTCTTGACAGAATACTAACAACTGCAGAATAATGTATATTAACAAACTATCTTCCTCTCTACCACTTTGGATGAAATAATGTATTTCTATGCTACCAATGTATTCCTCCAACTACTGAACCACACACTATATGTGGTTCCAGGTAGAAGATAGGCCATAGTGATACTACTGTGTTAGCAACAGTTATAAGTCAGAGGACACTGTTTTAGGGTTCATTCCGTTACTATCTGCCCAAGCATTTTCTGAGTAACAGAGACTGCATAAATGTTAAAGGAGGGAAGAGTGATGAAAATAGAGTGTAGAATTCTAGAAACCTTAAAAAGTACCTCCACACTGACCTATGGAATGAGAAAAGATAAAGAAATAAGTGACACAGGACTGGAAAAGAGGAGGGAGGCTCTTTTCTTTGATAGATTATGTGATTATATACTTTAAAAAAAGATGGAAAATAGGTGTAAAAAAATTATCAGGTAGTAAAGTTAGTAACATGCTGGATTACAAACTACTTAGACAAATAAGTAAAAATGCAACTTGTGCTAGCATTAAGTAGGAAACAAAGTAAAATATTGTCTTCATAATTGGCAATATAAAAATATGAAATGCCCAATAATGAACTTTTCTAGAATATAAACAATGCAAAAACTGCAGAAATAACTCACTAAATAGAAAGAAATGCATACTCTGTACTTAGATAAGAAGATTACATGTTTTCAAAATGCCATTTTCCTAAATTAATATTTTAGATAATAACAGCTTTCATTTTGAATTAGAGAAACAGCTTTTAAAGTTGATATTAAAAGAGAAATACCTTAGAATAATCAGAAAATTTATGTAAAAAATGGAGGATTAAGATGGTGGCAAAAGAAGTATTTCAGTTAGATATCAAGGGATAAAGCTATAGTTAATAAAATAGATTATTTGTGTATAAGTAGGCTAACAAATCAATGGAGCATAATAGAAAATCTATAAATAGTCCCCAAAACATAAGCTAATTTAATCTATGAAAATTGGTGTGGAAAACAGGATTAGTAAAGAGACTATGGTAAGGAATTGACTAACTATTGGAATAAACCTGGATTTGTACTATATGCCCCATTACAAAATTAATCCCAGAAGTGTCCAATTTAAAAACATAAAAATGAGTTCAAAAAAGTACTAGAATAAGCATAAATTTTTCATGTCTTCAACTAGATGCCTAAGGATGACATAGAATCTATAAGCCATAAAAGCATTTGTTTTTATGAGAAAAACAAAAGAAAAACCTTTATAAATCCATAAAACAGTACCATCTTGAAACATTTGTAATGCATAAAGATAATTTGCTTCATGTATAAACAGTCATGTCAAATCTGTAGGAAATAAAAATACCTTGTTGGAGAAAACAGATAAAGATATGTTTACCGGTTTTGAAAAAAATTGACATAGCCACTTATATATGAAAATATATTTATCACTGATTAATTTAAAAACATTAGAAAACACCTTCTAAAATGAGACATAGTCGTTCCCTGGTATTTGAGTGGTTAGAATTTGTGGCTTGGGTTTAGTCCTTGGTCAGAGAACTGAGATCCTGCAAGAGGTGCTAGACAGCTAAAAATAAAAAATAAGAGAAAATAGAAAAACCTTAAAAAAGAAAAAGTGAGCTAAAACTGTATTGATGAAAATGAGGGAAAATGTGTATCCTAATAGAACAGCAGTTGTTGATGACCTTAATAGCACTAAAACTGTACTGTGCTGTACTCTGCTTAGTTACTGTCGTGTTTGACTCTGTGCAACCCCATGACGCAGTCCACCAGGCTTCTCTGTTTATGGGGATTCTCCAGGCAAGAATGCTGGAGTGGGTTGCCATGCCTTTCTCCAGGGGAACTTCCCAAACTAGGAATCAAACGGGGGTCTCCTGCACAGCAGGCAGATTCTTTACTGGCTGAGCTAACCCAAGAAGCCCATATTAAAGTTACCACATAACTAAAATATTTTAGAATTTTAGTAAAACTAAAATCTCGCATATTTTGAAGACCTTGGAATATGATATAAGGAAAGGTAAACAGGGAGTCCAAAGCAAGTGCTGTGCTAAGTCACTTTAGTCGTATCCAACACTTTCTGACTCTATGGAATGTAACCCACCCATAGGATTCTCCAGGCAAGAATACTTGAGTGGGTTGCTATCCCCTTCTTCGGGAGATCTTGCTGACTCAGGGATCGAACCTATGGTTCTTAAGTATCTCCTGCTTTGGCAGGCAAGTTCTTTACCACCCAGTTCAGTTTAGTCACTCAGTTGCGTCCACCTCTTTGCAACTTCCCTGTCCATCACCAACTCCTGGAGCTTACTCAAACTCATGTCCATCAAGTCAGTGATGCCATCCAACCATCTCGTCCTCTATTGTCCCTTGCTCCTCCTGCCTTCAATCTTTCCCAGCATCAGGGTCTTTTCCAATGAGTCAGTTCTTCGCATAAGGTGGACAAAGTATTGGAGTTTCAGCTTCAGCATCAGCATTTCCAATGAATAACCAGGATGTATTACCCACAGGATTCACTGGTTTGAGGTCCTTGCAGTCCAAGGGACTCTCAAGAGTCTTCTCTAACACCACACTTCAAAAGCATCAATTCTTCTGTGCTCAACTTTCTTTATTCTTTTTTTTTTAATTTTATTTATTTTTTTATTTTTTAAATTTTAAAATCTTTAATTCTTACATGCGTTCCCAAACATGAACCCCCCTCCCACCTCCCTCCCCACAACATCCCTCTGGGTCATCCCCGTGCACCAGCTCCAAGCATGCTGTATCCTGCATCAGACATAGACTGGCGATTCAATTCTTACATGATAGTATACATGTTAGAATGCCATTCTCCCAAATCATCCCACCCTCTCCCTCCCTCTGAGTCCAAAAGTCCATTATACACATCTGTGTCTCTTTCCCTGTCTTGCATACAGGGTCGTCATTGCCATCTTCCTAAATTCCATATATATGTGTTAGTATACTGTATTGGTGTTTTTCTTTCTGGCTTACTTCACTCTGTATAATCGGCTCCAGTTTCGTCCATCTCATCAGAACTGATTCAAATGAATTCTTTTTTACGGCTGAGTAATACTCCATTGTGTATATGTACCACAGCTTTCTTATCCATTCATCTGCTGATGGACATCTAGGTTGTTTCCATGTCCTAGCTATTATAAACAGTGCTGCGATGAACATTGGGGTACATGTGTCTTTTTCAATTCTGGTTTCCTCAGTGTGTATGCCCAGAAGTGGGATTGCTGGGTCATAAGGTAGTTCTATTTGCAATTTTTTAAGGAATCTCCACACTGTTCTCCATAGTGGCTGTACTAGTTTGCATTCCCACCAACAGTGTAGGAGGGTTCCCTTTTCTCCACACCCTCTCCAGCATTTATTGCTTGCAGATTTTTGGATCACAGCCATTCTGACTGGTGTGAAGTGGTACCTCATTGTGGTTTTGATTTGCATTTCTCTAATAATGAGTGATGTTGAGCATCTTTTCATGTGTTTGTTAGCCACCTTATCTTTGACAAAGGAGGCAAGAATATACAATGGAGTAAAGACAATCTCTTTAACAAGTGGTGCTGGGAAAACTGGTCAACCACTTGTAAAAGAATGAAACTAGATCACTTTCTAACACCCCACACAAAAATAAACTCAAAATGGATTAAAGATCTAAATGTAAGACCAGAAACTATAAAACTCCTAGAGGAGAACATAGGCAAAACACTCTCAGACATAAATCACAGCAGGATCCTCTATGATCCACCTCCCAGAATTCTGGAAATAAAAGCAAAAATAAACAAATGGGATCTAATTAAAATTAAAAGCTTCTGCACAACAAAGGAAAATATAAGCAAGGTGAAAAGACAGCCTTCTGAATGGGAGAAAATAATAGCAAATGAAGCAACTGACAAACAACTAATCTCAAAAATATACAAACAACTTCTGCAGCTCAATTCCAGAAAAATAAACGACCCAATCAAAAAATGGGCCAAAGAACTAAATAGACATTTCTCCAAAGAAGACATACGGATGGTCAACTTTCTTTATAGTTCAACTTTCACATCCATACATGACTACGGGAAAAAGCATAGTTTTACTAGACAGATCTTTGTTGGCAAACGAATGTCTCTGCTCTTTAATATGCTGTCTAGGTTGATCATAGCTTTTCTTCCAAGGAGCAACAGTCTTTTAACTTCATGGCTACAGTCACCATCTGCAGTGATTTTGGAGCCCAAAAAAGAAAAGTCTGCCACTGTTTCCATTGTTTCACCATCTATTTGGCATGAAGTGATGGGACTGGATGCCATGATATTTGTTTTCTGAATGTTGAGCATTAAGCCAACTTTTGCACTCTTCTCCTTCACTTTCATCAAGAGTCTCTTTAGTTCTTCACTTTCTGACATAAAGGTGGTGTCATTTGCATATCTGAGGTTATTGATATTTCTCCCGGCAATCTTGATTCCAGCTTGTGCTTCATCCAGCCTGGCATTTCACATGATGTACTCTGCATATAAGTTAAATAAGCAGAGTGACAATATACAGCCTTGACGTACTCTTTTTCCTATTTAGAACCAGTCTGTTGTCCCAGGTCCAGTTCTAACTGTTGCCTCTTGATCTCCATACAGATTTCTCAGAAGGCAGGTCAGGTGGTCTTGTATTCCCATCTCGTTAAGAATTTTCACAGTTTGTTGTGATCCACGCAGTCAAAGGCTTTGGCATACTCAATAAAGCAAAAGTAGACTTTTTTTCTGGAACTCTCTTTTTTTTCAATGATCCAGCAGATGTTGGCAATTTGATCTCTGGTTCCTCTGCCTTTTCTAAAACAAGTTTGAATATCTGGAACATCTCAATTCATGCACTGTTGAAGCTTGGCTCTGAGAATTTTGCACATTACTTTATTAGCATGTGAGATGAGTGTAATTGTGTGGTAGTTTGAACAGTCTTTGGCATTGCCTTTCTTTGAGATTGGAATGAAAACAGACCTTTTCCAGTCCCATGGCCACTGCTAAGTTTTCCAAATTTGCTGGCATATTGAGTGTAGCACTTTCACAGAATCATCTTTCAGGATTTGAAATAGCTCAACTTGAATTCCATCACCTCCACTAGCTTTGTTCATAGTGATGCTTCCTAAGGCCTACTTGACTTTACATTCCAGGGTGTCTGGCTCTAGGGGAGTGATCACACCATCTTTTTTATATCATCTGCTTCTTTCAGGTCCAGACCATTTCTGTCCTTTATTGTGCCCTTCTGCATGAAATGTTCCCTTGGTGTCTCTAGTTTTCTTGAAGAGATTTCTAGTCTTTCTCATTCTATTGTTTTCCTCTATTTCATTGCATTTGTCACTGAAAAAGGCTTTCTTATCTCTCATTGCTATTATTTGGAACTCTGCATTCAAATGGGTATAGCTTTCCTTTTCTCCTTTGCCTTTCGCTTCTCTTCTTTTCACAGCTATTTGTAAGCTTACTCAGACAACCATTTTGCCTTTTTGCATTTTCCTTGGGGATGGTCTTGATCCCTGCCTCCTGGACAATGTCACAAACCTCCATCCATACTTCTTCAGGCACTCTGTCTATCTGATCTAATCTCTTGAATCTACTTGTCACTTTCACTGTAAGGGATTTGATTTAGGTCATAGCTGTGTGATCTACTGGTTGTCCCTACTTTTTTTCAATGTAGGTCTGAATTTGGCAATAAGGAGTTCATGATCTGAGCCACAGTCAGCTCCCGGTCCATTTTTGCTGACTATAGAGCGTCTCTATCTTTGGCTGCAAAGAATATAATGAATCTGATTTCTGTGTTGGCCATCTGGTGATGTCCGTGTATAGAGTCTTCTCTTGCCTTGTTGAAAGGTGGTGTCTGCTATGACCACTGCATTCTCTTGGCAAAACTTTGTTATCACTTTACCTGCTTCATTTTATACTCCAAGGCCAAATTTGCCTGTTACTCCAGGTATCTCTTGACTTCTTACTTTTGCATTCCAGTCCTCGAGAAGACACAAACAAAAATTCTCAAGATGAAATTTTAAGCAATGCATTTGTGAACATTCATCTATTTATATAGATAAGATAACAGCCAAGAAGAATCTCACAAAAATGAGAAAATTCAGTCTGATTTTGAAAGATAGGAGAAAACATTTCAGATTAATGGACCATTAAAAACACGGAAAGCAATGTAAGCTTCAGTTCAAAGCAGCAAACAGTAAGAACTCTTATATGTTAAGAGGACTTCTATTACAGTAGGAAAAGTGATTAACATGGTTAGAAATGTTGTCATAAGACTATGATGAATTTCTGGTATAGGTAAGGAATTTGAAATTTATCGTGAATACAATGGGATTCTAATAAAATATTTTTGAAAGATCACTTTAAGATCACCTGAGAAATGGATTTGAGATAGAAAAAAGATGAATTATTCTGTTATAGAGAAAATGAGAGCAGTGGTATGCTAGTGGTACCGAAGACAGAGAATGAAGATGAATTCAGATTTATAGGAATTGGGATGAAAAAGTCTTGGTTGAATGATTGAAATGTGGAATGAGAAAGAGGCTTTTTAAAGACTCTTAAGGATATCCAGACAGAATGTGGTCCACTGGAGAAGGGAATGGCAAACCATTTCAGTATTCTTTCCTTGAGAACCCCATGAACAATATGAAAAGGCAAAATGATGGGATACTGGAAAGGGGAACTCCCCAGGTCAGTAGGTGCCCAATGTGCTACTGGAGATCAGTGGAGAAATAACTCCAGAAAGAATGAAGGGATGGAGCCAAAGCAAAAACAATACCCAGTTTTGGATTTGACTGATGATAGAAGCAAGGTCTGATGCTGTAAGGAGCAATATTGCATAGGAACCTGGAATGTCTGGTCCATGAATCAAGACAAATTGGAAGTGGTCAAGCAGGAGATGGCTAGAGTGAACATTGACATTCTAGGAATCAGTGAACTAAAGTGGACTGGAATGGGTGAATTTAACTCAGATGACCATTATGTCTACTACTGTGGGCAGGAATCCCTTAGAAGTAATGAAGTAGCCATCATGGTCAACAAAAGAGTCCAAAATGCAGTACTTGGATGCAATCTCAAAAACACCAGAATGATCTCTGTTCATTTCCAAGGCAAACCATTCAATATCACGGTAATCCAAGCCTATGCCCAACCAGTAATGCTGAAGAAGCTGAAGTTGAACGGTTCTATGAAGACCTACAAGACCTTTTAGAACCAACACCTAAAACGGATGTCCTTTTCATTATAGTGGAATGGAATGCAAAAGTAGGAAGTCAAGAAACACCTGGAGTAACAGGGAAATTTGGCATTGGAGTATGGAATGAAGCAGGGCAAAAGCTAATAGAGTTTTGCCAAGAGTACACACTGGTCATAACAAACACTCTCTTCCAACAACACAAGAGAAGACTCTACACATGGACATCACCAGATAGTCAACACCGAAATCAGACTGATTATATTCTTTGCAGCTAAAGATGGAGAAGCTCTATACCATCAGCAAAAACAAGACCAGGAGTTGACTGTGTCTCAGATCAGGAACTCCTATTGCCAAATTCTGACTTAAATTGAAGAAAGTGGGAAAAACCACTAGATCATTCAGGTATGACCTAAATCAAATTCCTTATGATTATACAGGGGAAGTGAGAAATAGATTTAAGGGACTAGATCTGATAGACAGAGTGCTTGATGAACTATGGACAGAGATTCATGACATTGTACAGGAGACAGGGATCAAGACCATCCCCATGGAAAAGAAATGCAAAAAAGCAAATTGGCTGTCTGAGTAAGCTTACAAATAGCTGTGAAAAGAAGAGAAGAGAAAAGCAAAGGAGAAAAGGAAAGATATAAGCATCTGAATGCAGAGTTCCAAAGAATAGCAAGAAGAGATAAGAAAGCCTTCCTCAGTGATCAATGCAGAGATATAGAGGAAAAGAACAGAATGGGAAAGACTAGAGATCTCTTCAAGAAAATTAGAGATACCAAGGGAACATTTCATGCAAAAATGGGCTCGATAAAGGACAGAAATGGTATGGACTTACCAGAAGCAGAAGATATGAAGAAGAGGTGGCAAGAATACACAGAAGAATTGTACAAAAGAGATCTTTGTGACCAAGATAATCACAATGGTGTGATTACTCACCTAAAGCCAGACATCTTGGAATGTGAAGTCAAGTGGGCCTTAGAAAGCATCACTACGAACAAAGCTAGTGGAGGTGATAGAATTCCAGTTGAGCTATTTCAAATCCTAAAAGATGATGCTGTGAAAGTGCTGCACTCAATAAGCCAGCAAATTTGAAAAACTCAGCAGTGGCCACAGGACTGGAAAAGGTCAGTTTTCATTCCAGTTCCAAAGAAAGGCAATGCAAAAGAATGCTCAAACTATGGCACAATTGAACTCATCTCACACACTAGTAAAGTAGTGCTGAAAATTCTCCAAGCCAGGCTTCAGCAGTACATGAACCGTGAACTTCCAGATGTCCAAGTTGGTTTTAGAAAAGGCAGAGGAACCAGAGATCAAATTGCCAACATCTGCTGGATAATGGAAAAAGCAAGAGAGTTCCAGAAAAACATCTATTTCTGCTTTAGTGACTATGCCAAAGCCTTTGACTGTGTAGATCAAATAAATTGTGGAAAATTCTGAAAGAGATGTGAATACCAGGCCACCTAAACTGCCTCTTGAGAAACCTGTATGCAGGTCAGGAAGCAACAGTTAGAACTGGACATGGAACAACAGACTGGTTCCAAATAGGAAAAGGAATACTTCAAGGCTGTATACTGTTACCCTGCCTATTTAACCTCTATGCAGAGTACATCATGAGAAACACTGTGCTGGAAGAAGCACAAGCTGGAATTAAGATTGCTGAGAGAAATATCAATACCCTCCGATATGCTCAGGACACCACCCTTATGGCAGAAAGTGAAGAGGAACTAAAAAACCTCTTGAAAGTGAAAGAGGAGAGTGAAAAAGTTGGCTCAACATTTAGAAACCTAGGATCATGGCATCTGGTCCCATCACTTCATGGGAAATACATGGTGAAACAGTGGAAACAGTGTCAGACTTTAAATTTTTTGGCTCCAAAATCACTGCAGATGGTGATTGCAACCCAGAAATTAAAAGATGTGTCCTCCTTGGAGAGACTTCCCTGGTGTCTCAGATGGTAAAGCATATGCCTGTAATATGGGAGACCCAGGTTTGATCCCTTGGTTGGGAAGATCTCCTGGAGAAGGAAATGGAAACGCACTCCAACCTTCCTACCAGGAGAATCCCAGGGACGGAGGAGCCTGGTAGGCTACAGTCCATGGCATTGCAAGGAGTGGACACAACTGAGCGACTTCACTTCACTTCACTTCCTCCTTGGAAGGAAAGTTATGAACAGCTTAGATAGTATATTGAAAAGCAGAGATATTACTTTGCCAACAAAGGTCCATCTAGTCAAGGCTATGGTTTTACAGTGGTCATGTATGAATGTGAGAGTTGGGCTGTGAAGAAAGCTGAGTGCTGAAGAATTGATGCTTTTGAACTGTGGTGTTGGGGAAAACTCTTGAGAGTCCCTTGGACTGCAAGGAGATACAAACAGTCCATTCTGAAGGAAATCAGTTCTGAGTGTTCATTGGAAGGACTGATACTGAAGCTGAAACTCCAGTACTTTGGCCACGTCATGCGAAGAGTTGACTCATTGGAAGAGACTCTGATGCTGGGAGGGATTTGGGGGCAGGAGGAGAATGGGACGACAGAGGATGAGATGGTTGGATGGCATCTCCGACTCGATGGACGTGAGTCTGAGTGAACTCCAGGAGTTGGCAATGCACAGGGAGGCCTGGCGTGCTGTGATTCATGGGGTTGCAAAGAGTTGCACATGACTGAGTGGCTGAACTGAACTGAAGGATATCCAGAGACTTCCTAAGGATCTCCTAAAAATTGAAACAATCACAGATATAGAAAATTTAAGACAAAGACCATTTTGGCAGAGACAGAGTGAAGCTGGGGAAATTACATAATTAATTACGGATCTAACGATAGTCAAGTTCTTGTGAAATACTCCAGTGCAGGTGTCGACTCAGCAGATGAAACTAAGAATCTTTAGCTTGGAAACTGATTTTAGACCTGCAAGAAAGCTATGGAAGCCTCCAATCTACAATACAATCTGAAAACATGGGAAAGAAATCAGTGAAGGAAAGTGTGCCAAGTGGATGACAATAGACAGAAACTTTGTCCTACTTCCACTTAAGGGATTGTATAATGGAAAGGAGCTGGTAATTATGGGCAGGGCATAATAGGCAAATGCTTGAGGTGAGTCAGTCACATCTTCTGGATTTAATTTGCTTCTTCTTTTCTCACTAACATTGTGTTGTGGCAGGTTAGTTTCCTCTCTGCCAAAAAAAAAAAAAAATAGTTACCCAATAATGTTATTCAGAAAAATTAAAGAAGAAAATGCATTTGGAGTACTCATTAGTGAATACTAAAATCATTAGTACCTAATGGCTAGTGACTATGATGATATAAAATGAAAAGGTGGAAAATATTAGAGAGTAGGATAGTATAGTGTTAAGGAAATCAGGAAAGCACACTATTTTCAAGATGTAGTTTTCCAGTTTCTTAAAAATGTGAACACGAGGTCGATGGTGGAAAAAAATGGAATGCATTTTATTTAGCCACTGTCTCTCAGGAACAGCCTATTGTTCCACGCCAAAGACAGATGATTGCAAAGAAAATAAGACAGCTTCTAATAACAGTGGTTATTGCACTATTAGCAAATATTCTGCTATAGGGTAAAATTCTTTCTTTCCTTGTGCAGGAAGATAGCCTGCTTTATTTCTGGTTTTTTTTTTTTTATTCGTTTTTAAACCACCAAGTGAACATTTGTGAAATTATGGGCATTCATCCAGAAAATATTTAAGGACATTTGTCATAACAATGCATTGTAAAATCATGATTAACTCTTGAAATAAAGACATAGTTATTGTTGTTAACAAATACACTAACAATAGATGAACCCACACTGGAGGAGATGAACTTTATGGTCAAATTAGTAATGCAAAGGAGACTTTCATTTCTAGAGACAGGTGGGAATATTATCTTGCCAGATTTGCCACTAGTTATTATGATAGCAAATGCAATTGCTATACAAAGAAATTATCCATATGTTTTAATTGTGAAGTGTAACAAGTGACACAATCAAAATGATAATTGACAATCAGTGAAGTGAAAAGCTACATATATTATCGCATTGTAATGTGTTTAAAGTTTCATGATGAAATATATAATTGTAAACATCAGGTACAAAAGATGAGCAAATAGTTAAATAATCTAAAAAACTATTGTAATTACTATAATTTAAATGTCTAAAGCAAGCATTTTTATAAGAAAATCTCAATGTTCATTTTAACAAAGATGTAGATGAAGAAAAGTCATGATTCCCTAATATTTAACAGAGTTTAGCATGGCTTTAGAAAGAAAAAAGAAAAAAAAAAAGAAAGAAAAAAGAAATACATGAAAGATACATATTGCTGAAATTTTTAATTGTAATAAATTTTAATGCTCTGTAGCATTTAGCCATTTAATGAACTTCCTGAAATTTTATTATCTGTTAAGATAATATTTTAACAGAACAAAGTTTGAGTTTAATTTTTAGGACTGTTTTTCTTTACTACTCAAAAACAGAATATTAAGAATGTTGGTAATTACTAATTCATTGTTTCACTTCTGGAAGTTTATTCTACAGAAATTATCTAAATGGTCATATCCTTCTGTTTGAAGATGTCCGCCATAGCATTATACAAAGTAAACAAAAGCAACAGGGCACATCTTTTTGAAGTTAGAAGCTTTCTGAATATGCAATTGGTTTTCCTGAATGTCTACTGAGGGAAAATGAAAAAGTTACCCACATGTTCTTGTGCTCTATATGCTGGAATATTATGAAATAATAAAACAATATTTGTAAAAATTTTAAATAATGGAGTCTTAACGTTAGAATTTATACCCAGGTGATGCTACTGGTAAAGAAACTGCCTGACAATGCAGGAGACCTTAAAGACCCAGTCTTGATTCCTGGTGTGGGAGATCCCTGGGGAAGGGCATGGCAACCCACTCCAGTATTCTTGCCTGGAAAATCCCAGGGACAGTGGAGCCTGGTGGGCTATAGTCCATGGAGCTGCAAAAAGTTGGACATAGCTAAAGTAACTTAGCACACAATTTTAGAATGCTAACTAAAAAAATGAATTTTAAAATGTATATTCTTTAGGCACCCAAATGTTTATTTAGGTAATAACAGAGCACTTACCAAGAATGTACAGTGTTCAACATGAATTCCAGATATTAAATTATTTAATCTTGACTTTGACCTATGAACGGATACCATTATTATTTTATTTTTCAGTGATCCTATGAGTCTAGTTTTTTGTACTGACATTTTAAAAAGAAGAATCCAGGACAAAGAGATTCTTGCTCTTTTTCACACAACTATTAAGTAATAGGGTCGAGATTTAAAGCTGATCTGTCCTGGTATGTGCTATGAACCACTAAATTCCATCAGGAATAAATAGCAAAAGAAAGACCAAAAAGAAACAATGTGGACCTCGAGCATTAATAGCAACTCATCTTACTTTCTCAAGGGTTTCATTAGCTCTGTTCTTTTTCTCTCTCTCATTCTTCATTAATCTCTCCGTTTTTGCTGAGCCATTCTCCATTATCTACCACACTGCAGAACTAAATTGCTCCATTATCAACCATCTTATAAAAAAGAAATGAATCAAAAACCAAAAGCTAAATAAAAATTTGCACTTTACTTCTGTCTGTTTCAGCAAAACCCTTGAAAGAAAAGAATGGTAGGTATTTACTCACCTCCCATTCACTCTTCCACTCTCAGGAGAATTTGTACTGCGCCAGTTAGCTACACAGGAATTAATTTCCCTGAATTCCCTTCCCCGCATAGTTCTATTTTGCATGAGTCACAAGAGACACCACCATGAGCAAGATTTAGACAGTGTAGAAGCAATGTTTGTTTTCACTGTGGGAAGGATAGAGAACGGGACAAGGTGCTGCTACAGCTCAGGGAGGTTGGTTCACCAGATTGGGACAGGCTACAGCTGAATCCACTGCAACCTCAGTACTGCCTCATCTCCTCCAAAAGGATCTTGGTCTCCTCAGTCTTTTGAATTCTTAGCTTATTGAAAAAAGCCACCAGCTGTTCCTGTAGGACATCCCTGTTACTGAAGCTAGAGGCTTGGAAATGATAGAGGATCCATGTCAGTTCTATTCTTTGCTCCTAGAGCCCATGTTTCCCAGCTTCACATCAATGTCAACCTTCCCTTGGCAGCTTACGCACTGACTTCTGGCTACAGCTCCACCAAGCATAGCATAATGAGCTCCCACAGTTGTTAAGGTTGAATCTTCACAATAACCAGCTTAATTATCAATATAAATGATTCTGTTTCTCTGATCAAATTCTGACTGATAGGAATCCCTCCAAAAGTGAATTTTATTTCACTCAGGCCAGGGAAAGTACCACTTATTTCATACCATTTCTTTCCAGAAATTCAGCATGCTGAAACACCTTTTTTCTATTGTTCATAGTCACACTCAGGAGTTTCCTCGTACCACACAACTTTTTCTTATTCTCCTTTGCTGACTTCTCTTTCCCACCCAGTTTCTAAATGTTAGAGTGTTCCAAAGCTAAACTGTCATTCCTATTGAAACCATGTCTAAGTGGACTCATATATTTACTTCTATATGGTCATGATTTCTGCATATGCAGCTTCTAGCAGATCCCTTGAGATCTATACTTGTGTAACCAAACTGCTCCCTTAATATTTGAACATCTATCTTAAGTTGTATTCTCAAATACAATATGTGAGAACTAGAATTCTTGACTCCCTCACTTCTCCAAAGACTAACTACCTTGATCATGTCTCTGTCTCACTGAACGGCACAGATCACTCAGGTGCTTAAGCCAGTTACCTGAGAGTTATTCTCAATCCTGTATTTATATATATATATATATATATATATATATATATATATATATAAAACTTTAGTTGTAATTCCATTAGATATGAAATGTCTTTGGATGAAAACAGAATAGATGCCTGAAAGCTATTACTTGAAGTCAGTAAACCTGAGTAAATATGCCACTAAAGTTGATTTGCTAAGAAAGATATTTGATATAATAAACAAATTGACAAGTTGCTAGAATTTTGTTTATAATTGTTTACTTTATCAATTAATATGTAAAGCTGAAATACACAAACTTTAATTAAGAAATTTTGTTTAAAGGGAAAAGATATGACCTCTTGCTTTAAATCTGCTACTTACATACGGATGAAATCTAGTAAGTCATCTTCCCTCTAAAAACCAATCGTGTCATCTGTAAAACGGAGAAGACTATTTTCTCCAGTTAGGTCACTGATTGGTTGTGAAGCTTATATGGGCATACTTCCTGATCTCAACACTGCTTTTCTCTCCCAGTTGCGAACAAATGTGCCAGCAGGAAACCTACTTTAGATCCGACGTTCCGATGGTCTGCGGATAGCTATAACAATCATAACGTCTATGAACACACTCCCTCCACGCTTGCTGTGTGTTGGGAAATCATACACGTTGTCTAATTTTATGTCTACAGAATCTTTGGGGGCAGGGGCCTTCTTCAATCTCACCATTCAGGAGACAAAATGGAGGCAGACAAAATGACTATAAACATGAAAGTGGAGGGCCTACATCTTTTTTCAAGTTACGTGATTTTATCTAGCTAGCTAGCTAGCTATGCTGCTGCTGCTGCTGAGTCGCTCCAGTCATGTCCGACTCTGTGTGACCCCATAGACGACAGCTCACTAGGATCCCCTGTCCCTGGGATTCTCCAGGCAAGAACACTGAACTGGGTTGCCATTTCCTTCTCCAATGCAAGGCTATCTATATATATACATATAGATGTCATTTTCTATTCAGTTTTTGTCAATCATTAGAATCACTGAGCTTAAACAAATTATATAGTCTTATTATGGATTTTTCTAATACAGAGAGGGAAAAAACAGAACAAGGACACCATGTTAGATTTATAAAGAAATAATGTCCAAATGTCTAATGTCGTTCACCACTTCAATAAACTGGATTACATTTTAGTAAGACAAAAGATCAGTAAAAGCCTATTTATATTCATTGACTGAAGGCTGAAACAGCAACCAGGTAATACGCTTCCTATCTTTAGGCTCATTAGCTGTGGCTATCATATTTGTTGGGTACCATAACATCCAGATGTTTCTAGACAGCTCAGCTGATTTTTTTCTCTTATGTGCAGATTAAATAGTAACAGAGAGCAGGTGAGAAATTCAATCACCAGTCAAAGTTTGAGGCTTTTTTTTTTTATTCATTGCTACCTTTGTCTCTATTTTTCAAAAATTGATGTCTTCATAAGACAAACCTTGAAGACACAGGACACCTCTCTCATGGATGAATATGCCACAAGGATTAGAATGCTATATACTTTTTATTTGCATAATGTCTTCATTCACTCTACAGACTTGAGTGTAATTTTATGCTCTCTCCCTCTGATTATTCCTTAAGCAGATCCAAAAGTAAGGAATCTAATAATATTATTTTCTCACTAACTTGCCTTTTCTTGGTTCTGCAATAGTCAGTATCACTTTCCTGAAGAGAATATTGTGTTCTACAGAGGATGTAAGCAATTCATTTCTGGTAGAAGATTGAGTTATGATATTATATTTTATATGTCATATAATTGAATAATGGACACCAATATTTGTTTTCCTTTTTTAGGAAAAAGTCACACATGTTACATATATGTACATATACACTATTGATAAAAATACATATAAAAGAAATAAAACTAAGATATATTTCCAAAATATAATTATATCATCATACCACTATAATGGATATTCAACAGGATGGCATTCCTTTTTGATGGTGGTAGTAATTTACAGTGTTATATTCTTTTTTTAATTATTAAAAGCATAATGGTAGTCTTGATAGATCTTGGAGGTATGATAAAATGTGTTATTACTTTTTATTGTGTGTGCATGTATGTGTATTTGAAATGCATGACTTTGTCTATCTTCTCTTTTTACATTTATACTTCAACCAAAATGTGGATTTGTCATAGTTATCCTTATCCTGACATTAAGTACTGATTAACTAGCTGATTGTAAATGCCACTCTGGTGGCTACTGAACAATGACAATTGATTGTAAATAGTTTACCCCCTAGGAGTTTGCAGGTTATGACAGACACCTCTCTCTGGAAATATATGTCAAAGTAACATGGAGAGTTAGAATAAAAACATCATACCCTGGACAGCTTGTGAAGTTTCTCCAGAATGGAGCAGTCAACAGCACATGAATGTCAGTACATTTTACCGTCAAGGATCAAGACAAGCACATAATTAAGGTGAGGATCAAAGAGAGTAGCTGTGGGAGCCCGATGTCCTGACTAGGTGATGATTTACTAACTTAATTATTTCAGAATGTTCCCAGATACACGGGAGTGTCTGCTCTGTAATGGATATTACTCTCAGATGTGCCACTGGGTATTTGCTGACATACACAAATAACTATATCTTATTCAGTTTAGAAACATGTCAGGATACTTGATGGTAGGTTCCAGTAAATGCCTTTGGATTTCCTTTGCTTAATTAGAAAATTTGCATGAATTGCCTTTTTTTTGGTTTTTCACAGCTCTGGCAGTCAGAGAGGCAAACTTGCTAGACTGAGGAATACTGACTTTCTCTAAGATATTTAATGTCAGAAGAATGGAAACATATAGACTTGAAAAAATTTGTTACTTTTCATGGGCTTGTACCTAGGTTTTAAAGACAAACAATAGCAGGAACTAAATAAAAATGATTAAATATTTTATGTTTGATTAGAAAAAGAGAATACAATTGTAAGCTTTCATAAGTATATATACATATGTATAAGCATCTCTGTTCTGCAACCTTTAGCACACTGAAGATTGCTGTTTTCCATCTCAGATTTGTGCTTTCAGAAATCATATTTTTGTTTTATAAATAAATGGACAGGAAAAGTAAAATATTCAAAGCTTCTCAAGAAAAATTAGTTCTGTCTAAAAGAGATTAATGATTTCTTACCATTCTCACTTTACTCTCTAATTCTACGTTTACTTCCTTTCAGAGCCTGTGATGCTAGTTACTGATTTGGGGCTGTTCTGGGACTTTATTGCTGTGTGCAGTTTTTCTCTAGTTGCAGCAAGCGAAGGCTACTCTCTCGTCATGGTGCACAGGCTTCAGGGCACACAGGCTTCAGTAGTCTGGCTCGTGGGTTCTGGAGTGCAGGCTCATTAGTGGCAGTGCATTGGATTAATTGCTCTCCTACACATGGAATCTTTGCAGACCAGGGATAGAAGGCATTTCCCCTGCAATGGTAGGCAGATTCTTAACCACTGGACCACCAGGGAAGTCCATGTGATGCTATCATTTTCTTGTCCCTCACTGCCTCTGTCTCTCTTTCTTAGAAAAAAAAATGTCAAAACAGAGAGGTTTTATTTCAGAACTGCTATTACAAACATGAAAATAATATTATTTGCATGTTTAGTTAAATAAACCTATGTTGTTTTAAATACTAGTTGACTTGATATGTACTACTTCAGTGATCACTTCAATAATATTTGAGAGAATAGTTCTTTCAAAACACTGTCCCCTTTAAAATAACAGACTTTTTTCTTCTCTCAAATTCTTGTTTTTTAATAATTTTTATCAGGAATCTAGAACCGCAGCCCTAGATTAAAGTACACAGTAAACTAATTAAATTGGTGTGTTCATGTAAAATGTTTTATTAATTTCTTTGTTTCTACTAAAGAACACAGCCTTAGCATTGGGATAACTGAGAAATACTGATGGACAGGGTGACTTTATGAGGCCAGCTGGCAGTTCTGGCTTAGTTTCTTGCTCCTTCATAGTCGTGAGCTATCTCCGTGACATAACGGTAGGAACAGTGTCCACTGTGGCTTCTTGGAATGGAAGAACAGCTAGTGCCTAAAGACATCTATGAGGAAATATATGGACATAATTACATTCTAATTATTATATATGCTATCTCACATTGTATATTAGATGTTAATGTCCTCTGTGCCTGAATGAAGAATTAGATCTGTGACCTTTCCTCCACAAGATGATTCTGATGGATGATATTGAGAGCAAATTCTCAAGATTTGGGGAGAAAGAAAACTAATGAAGCCAATAAAGCCTTTTAATTTTATTTATGATGGAACCTGTGAGTTTAAAGCTTTCTTTAAAATCCTGTCTTACTTCTGCTCCTTCTAATACATCTATTGCTGGAAAGAAACTCACCTAGAGATTTTTGCTTCTGTAAACTGGGACTCCATTTTGGAACTCTTTTACTATTCCCGGTGCCATTATAAGGAACAGTAGATATCTTGAAACTAATGTGTTAGACAAATTAATTTATAAGTATTCTGCCTATTGGAGAAGGCAATAGCACCCCACTCCAGTACTCTTGCCTGGAAAATCCCATGGATGGAGGATCCTGGTGGGCTGCAGTCCATGGGGTCGCTGAGAGTTGAACACGACTCAGTGGCTTCACTTTCACTTTTCACTTTCATGCATTGGAGAAGGAAATGGCAACCCACTCCAGTGTTCTTGCCTGGAGAATCCCAGGGATGGTGGAGCCTGGTGGGCTGCCATCTATGGGATCACACATAGTCAGACATGACTGAAGCGACTTAGCAGCATTCTGCCTGTTATTATGTAATTTATTAATATTTAAGTTAAATTTTAGTAGTTTACCATTTTTCTCCTATGTATTTATTCTATATATTAAATGGCATGCTCTTGTACAAAAATATTAAGTGATAATTAACTTTTAGCCTTAAAGATATTTATATCTAACAGTTTTATGATAGTAAATTCTTAACTATGTCATGACTTAGTCAAGTTTTATAAATTAATGTAGACCATCAAGGTATCTATCTTCAGAATCTGGAAGTAAATTTTCTTGCTTATCATATAGTTTTCATAGCATTATTTAATGGATATAGTATAAATGAACAATCTCTATATTTTAAAAATATAAAATAATGTGATTTTTAATAATATTAAAAATATAAAATTTATAAATAAATTAAGTGATATAAGCTTTTGTTGATTAGCCCAACAATGTAAAAGTCATAATCTTTACAAATTTTCAAATATTATTTTAACTAAAAATTCAAAAAAAATATTTTCTCTAGAAAATAAAAAAAAATCATGTGAATTATTATATATAATTGATCAGAATGTTATAAAGCTTGTGAAATAGGGTTTTCTGCTTTGGTAGAATGATAAAGTCCTATTCCTGGTACTCCAACTCTGGTCTTCACAGAGTAGATGATCAGGAAATGCATTACCTTTCTGACACTGCTGTCTTTCCTCCTGATAAAACCTTGATACAGTTCTGTTGCCTATTGTTAAAAGAGTAAATGCATATTTCTGTTTAAACACAGAGATTTACATGTCCTTAACTGTCCAGTCAAGGCTATGGTTTTTCCAGTAGTCATTTATGGATGTAAGAGTTGGACTGTGAAGAAGGCTGAGCACCAAAGAATTGATGCTTTTGAACTGTGGTGTTGGAGAAGACTCTTGAGAGTCCCTTGGATTGCAAAGAGATCCAACCAGTCCATTCTGAAGGAAATCAGCCCTGGGATTTCTTTGGAAGGAATGATGCTACAGCTGAAACTCCAGTTCTTTGGCCACCTCATGAGAAGAGTTGACTCTTTAGAAAAGACTCTGATGGTGGGAGGGATTGAGGGCAGGAGGAGAAGGGGACGACAGAGGATGAGATGGCTGGATGGCATCACTGACTCGATGGACATGAGTCTGAGTGAACTCTGGGAGTTGGTGATGGACAGGGAGGCCTGGCGTGCTGCGATTCATGGGGTTGCAAAGAGACAGACACGACTGAGTGACTGAACTGAACTGAAGTGAACTGAAGGGGACTGTAAATCATCAAGGAGGCTCTAAAATCGTCAGCAGAATCTTCTTACTCCAAAAGAAGCCACTTGCTTACAATGACGCCAAAGTGGAGGAGAGGTAAAATAGTGGACCCTCCTCTCCATAGAGCAGGCGGTGGGGTTGGGAGTCAAGCTGACTAAAGCTCCTGTTTCCAAGCAGGACTTTGTCTCCTGAACTTTGATGAATGGCATATAAAGACATCATCAACCAGTGACACCATCCAGGCAAGTTGATTATTGGATATACTTTAATAACAATATTAAAGGTTTTTTTGTATTAACACCTATGCACTTCCAGAATGCAAACCTGCCTGGTCAAGTGCACACTGTCCATCTGAAAAAAGGAACCATCTTTTAAGTTCAGCAAGATTTTTTAGTTATAATAACCTGCTGCTGCTAAGTCGCTTCAACTTAGACATACCCAAAAAGTGTAGAGCCAACTTATTCTACCCAGTTTTTTTTTTTTTTTTACATACAGGTTGCCCTTATTCCTTCTTTCCCTGTAGACCTTAATTAGAATCTTATTGATAATTGCACAAACTTTGAAACTCTGTTAGAAGTGGTTGAGATATGCTTCTAGAGGATAAATAGAAAACCATGTCTCTCTCCACAAGAAAATCCAGAAAAAACTTTGCATTAGTAAAGAAGAGGGAGACAATAATTGTGTATGTACTAATATGTCAGATCACACACAGGAAGACACTCCATGGAAGACTGCAAAGTATTGAGAAAAATAAAGGATAATTAGAACTTCCATGGGATAATTATTTTCATGAGAAATGATTGATTATCCCTTGTGATAGTTTCCTGGACCCTTCATAAGAATCTCCTGGGTGAATTTTGGAGCTATGTGTTTCAAATCCCAAGAGTCAGAAAACCTTCAATTTTATGTTGTAAAATCAAAAGGTTGGATGTATTGTTTTCAAGGAAACAACCTGATGTGAGGAGAGAGAGAAGTTGAAACCTTTATTCCCTTAAGTAAAGAAAATCTCATCTTTTTACTCTTGCATTTCTTTCCCCAACAGAATACTTTACACCTCACATGCAGATGTCTTCCTCAGGCAATCTTCAGTTTATTACATATCAATATATATACGAAGATAAACAATAATGTAATAATGAACTGCAATTCACTAGATTCCTTAAAAGTAATATCAGTAAAAGTGATACTGAGAATCTTGGAGTCTGGGTTATTATACATGAAGGCTAGATTCTTCAAGGGTAAGAAATGAGGACATATTTATACCTGGTTAAATATGGTGTCCTGGTTTTACATCTGTTCTTAAGTAGGAAATAGTAAACTGTCAAAGAAGGGAAGCAGTTATAGAACATGCTCAATAAGAAAGGTGATGACTAATACAGAATGGATTTTTTTTTTAATTTAGAACTGGAAAATGATCAAGGTGGGTTATATTTACAAGAATGTGCTATAGCTGTTTCTCAGAATGTGCTATATCTGTTTCCTTATATCCATTCTTAAGTAAGTCATCTCAAGGATGAGAACTCTTTGGTCCATTTAGACATAACTTTTGTTACAGCAACCATTTTTTCTAGTACTTTTATGGTTTTGGTAATATTTACATACAGTTGCTGCTGCTGCTGCTGCTAAGTCGCTTCAGTCATGTCCGACTCTGTGCGACCCCATAGATGGCAGCCCACCATGCTCTGCTGTCCTTGGGATTCTCCAGGCAAGAACACTGGAAGGGGTTGCCATTTCTTTCTCCAGTATTTCCTCTTATTCCTGAAACCTATGAAATAAATCAAACCTTTGTCATTTATTTGCTACATGACCTTGGGCTAGTCAACTGATATTTCTAAACCTTATTTTCTCTGTGTAGTAGATCCACTACACAATAAACTAATAAACAATACACAATGAAGTAAATGACAAAGCCAAGTATCTGATATTAAAGTTGCAGCTCAAAAGATAGCACCTGTCATGTATACAATTATGCTAATACACAAGTACATAAAGGTGAAGCGAGAATCACAGCCTTAAAACTATCAGAAGGTATAATATTTAGAAGGGTTGAGTGAAGGAAATATAAATGCATTCAGTCTTAAAACATAGTTTAAATATTATGAAGTACTGTATAATACCAAATTATGCAAGAAAAAGATGCTTTATGGATTTGAAGAAATTGATCATACATGTTTAAATATTATTGATCACATACGTTGAGATGCACTCGTCACACATGCTAGCAAAGTTATGCTCAAAATTCTCCAAGCCAGGCTTCAACAGTATGTGAACTGTGAACTTCTAGATGTTCAAGCTGGGTTTAGAAAACGCAGAGGAACCAGAGATCAAATTGCCAACATCTTTTGGATCATCGAAAAAGCAAGAGGGTTCCAGAAAAAAAATCTACTTCTGCTTTATTGACTATACCAAAGCTTTTGTGTGGATCACAACAAATTGTGGAAAATTCTGAAAGAGTTGGGAATACCTGACCTGCCTCCTGAGAAATCTGTATGCAGGTCAGGAAGAAACAGTTAGAACTGGACATGGAACCACAGACTGGTTACAAATTAGAAAAATAGTACATCAAGGCTGCATATTGTCACCATGCTTATTTAACTCATATACAGAGTACATCATGCAAAATGTCAGTCTGGATGAGGCACAACCTGGAATCAAGATTGCTGGGAGAAATAGCCAAAACCTCAGATATGCAAATGACATCACTCTTATGGCAGAAATGAAAGAACTAAAGAGTCTCTTAATGAAAGTGAAAGAAGAGAGTGGGAGAAGTTGGCTTAAAGCTCAACATTCAGAAAACTAAGATCATGGCATCTGGTCCCATTACTTCATGGCAAGTGGATGGAGAAACATTGGAAACAGTGAGAGACATTATTTCAGGTGGCTCCAAATTCTCTGCAGATGGAGACTGCAGCCATGAAATTAAAAGACATTTGCTCCTTGGAAGAAAAAAAGCAGAGACGAGACTTTGTCAACAAAGTTCCATTTAGTCAAAGCTATGGTTTTTCTAGTAGTCATGTTTGGGTGTGAGAGTTGGACTATAAAGAAAGTTGAGTGCTGAAAAATTGATGCTTTTGAACTGTGGTGTTGGACAAGACTCTTAAGAGTCCTTTGGAAAGCAAGGAGATCAAACCAGTCAGTACTAAAGGAGATCAGTCCTGAATATTCATTGGAAAGACTGATGCTTAAGCTGAAACTCCAATACTTTTGGCCACCTGATGCAAAGAACTGACTCACTGGAAAAGACCCTGATTCTGGGAATGATTGAAGGCAGAAGGATAAGGGGACGATAGAGGATGAGATGATTGGATGGCATCACTGACTCGATGGACATGAGTTTGAGCAAGCTCTGGGAGTTGATAATGGACAGGGAAGCCTGGCCTGCTGCATTCCATGGAGTCACAAAGAGTCGGACATGACTGAGCGACTAAACACAACAGCAACACCTTATTATTACAAAGGTAAATATTTATGTCTTAAAGACTGGCTGAATGGATACAAAAACAAGACCCCTATATATGTTGTCTACAAGAGACCCACCTCAAAACAAGGGACACATACAGACGGAAAGTGAAGGGCTGGAAAAAGATATTCCATGCAAATAGACACCAAAAGAAAGCAGGAGTAGCAATATTCATATCAGATAAAATAGACTTTAAAACAAAGGCTGTGAAGAGATACAAAAAAGGACACTACATAATGATCAAAAGATCAATTCAAGAAGATATAAAATTATAAATATATATGCACCTAACATAGGAGCACTGCAATATGTAAGACAAATGCTAACAAGTCTGAAAGGGGAAATTGACAATAATACAATAATAGCGGGAGACTTTAATACCCCACTCACATCTATGAATAGATCAACTAAACAAAAAATTAACAAGGAAACACAAACTTTAAATGATACAATAGACCAGTTAGACCTAATTGATATCTATAGGACATTTCACCCCAAAACAATGAATTTCACCTTTTTCTCAAGCACACCTGGAACCGTCTCCAGGATAGATCACATCCTGGGCCATAAATCTAGCTTTGGTAAATTCAAATTAAAAAAAAAAAGAAATCATTCCAAGTATCTTTTCTGACCACAATGCAGTAAGATTAGATCTCAATTACAGGAGATGCTGAATAACCAACAAATCACAGAAGAAATCAAAATATGCATAGAAACGAATGAAAATGAAAACACAATAACCCAAAACCTGTGGGACACTATAAAAGCAGTGCTAAGGGGAAAGTTCATAGCAATACAGGCATACCCCAAGAAACAAGAAAAAAGTAAAATAAATAACCTAACTCTACACCTAAAGCAACTAGAAAAGGAAGAAATGAAGAATCCTAGAGTTAGTAGAAGGAAAGAAATCTTAAAAATTAGGGCAGAAATAAATGCAAAAGAAACAAAAGAGACCATAGCAAAACTCAACAAAGCCAAAAGCTGGTTCTTTGAAAGGATAAATAAAATTGACAAACCATTAGCCAGACTCATCAAGAAACAAAGGGAGGAATATCAAATCAATAAAATTAGAAATTAAAATGGAGAGATCACAAAAGACAACACAGAAATACAAAGGATCATAAGAGACTACTATCAGCGATTATATGCCAATAAAATGGACAACGTGGAAGAAATGGACAAATTCTTAGAAAAGTACAACTTTCCAAAACTGAACCAGGAAGCAACAGAAAATCTTAACAGACCCATCACAAGCACAGAGATTGAAACTGTGATCAGAAATCTTCCAGCAAACAAAAGCCCAGGTCCAGACGGCTTCACAGCTGAATTCTACCAAAAATTTAGAGAAGAGCTAACAGGGAGGCCTGGCATGCTGTGATTCATGGGGTTGCAAAGAGTCGGACATGACTGAACTAAACTGAACACCTATCCTACTCAAACTCTTCCATAAAATTGCAGAGGAAGGTAAACTTCCAAACTCATTCTATGAGGCCACCATCACCCTAATACCAAAACCTGAAAAAGATGCCACAAAAAAAGAAAACTACAGGCCAATATCACTGATGAACATAGATGCAAAAATCCTTAACAAAATTGCAGCAATCAGAATCCAACAACACATTAAAGAGATCATGCACCATGACCAAGTGGGCTTTATCCCAGGGATGCAAGGATTCTTCAATATCTGCAAATCAGTCAATGTAATATGCCACATTGACAAACTGAAAAATAAAAGCCATATGATTATCTCAATAGATGCAGAGAAAGCCTTTGACAAAATTCAACATCCATTTATGATAAAAACCCTCCAGAAAGCAGGCATAGAAGGAACATACCTCAACATAATAAAAGCTATACATCACAAACCCACAGCAAACATTATCCTCAATGGTGAAAAACTGAAAGCATTTCCCCTAAAGTCAGGAATAAGCCAAGGGTTCCCACTTTCACCACTACTATTCAACATAGTTTTGGAAGTTTTGGCCACAGTAATCAGAGCAGTAAAAGAAATAAAAGGAATCCAAATTGTAAAAGAAGAAGTAAAACGCTCACTGTTTGCAGATGACATGATTCTCTACATAGAAAACCCTAAATACTCCACCAGAAAAATTACTAGAGGTGATCAATGAATATAGTAAAGTTGCAGGATAGAAAATCAACACACAGAAATCCCCTGCATTTCTATACACTAATAATGAGAAAATATAAAGAGAAATTAAGGAAAGAATTCCATTCACCATTGCAATGAAAAGAATAAAATACTTAGGAATATATCTACCTAAAAAAACTAAAGACATATATATAGAAAACTATAAAACACTGGTGAAAGAAATCAAAGAGGACACTAATAGATGGAGAAATATACCATGTTCATGGATCAGAAGAATCAATATAGTGAAAATGAGTATACTACCCAAAGCAATCTATAGATGCAATGCAATCTCTATCAAGCTACCAACGGTATTTTTCAGAGCTAGACCAAATAATTTCATAATTTGTATGGAAATACAAAAAACCTCAAATAGCCAAAGAAATCTTGAGGATAAGAATGGAACTGGAAGAATCAACCTGCCTGACTTCGGGCTCTACTACAAAGCCACAGTCATCAAGACAGTATGGTAATGGCACAAAGGCAGAAATATAGATCAATGGAACAAAATAGAAAGCCCAGAGATAAACTCACACGCCTATGGACACCTTATCTTTGACAAAATAAGCAAGAATATACAATGGAGAAAAGACAATCTCTTTAACAAGTGGTGCTGGGAAACCACTTGTAAAAGAATGAAATTAGAACACTTTCTAACACCATACACGAAAATAAATTCAAAATGGATTAAAAATCTAAATGTAAGACCAGAAACTATAAAACTCCTAGAGGAGAACATAGGCAAAACACTCTCTGACATAAATCACAGCATGATCTTCTATGACCCACCTCCCAGAATATTGGAAATAAAAACAAAAATAAACAAATCGGACCTAATTAAAATTAAAAGCTTCTGCACAACAAAGGAAACTATAAGCAAGGTGAAAAGACAGCCTTCAGAATGGGAGAAAATAATAGCAAATGAAGCAACTGACAAACAACTAATCTCAAAAATACGCAAGCAACTCCTGAAGCTCAATTCCAGAAACAAATTAGACCTAATTAAAATTAAAAGCTTCTGCACAACAAAGGAAACTATAAGCAAGGTGAAAAGACAGCCTTCAGAATGGGAGAAAATGATAGCAAATGAAGCAACTGATAAACAACTAATCTCAAAAATACACAAGCAACTCCTGAAGCTCAATTCCAGAAAAACAAACGTCACGATCAAAAAATGGGCCAAAGAACTAAATAGACATTTCTCCAAAGAAGACATATGGATGGCTAACAAACACATGAAAAGATGCTCAACATCACTCATTATCAGAGAAATGCAAATCAAAATCACAATAGGGTACCATTTCACGCCAGTCAGAATGGCTGCTACCCAAAAGTCTACAAGCGATAAGTGCTGGAGAGGGTGTGGAGAAAAGGGAACCCTCTTACACTGTTGCTGGGAATGCAAACTAGTACAGCCACTATGGAGAACAGTGTGGAGATTCCTTAAAAAACTGGAAATAGAACTGCCTTATGACCCAGCAATCCCACTGCTGGGCATACACACTGAAGACACCAGAATTGAAAGCGACATGTGTACCTCAATGTTCATCGCAGCACTTTTTATAATAGCCAGGACATGGAAGTAACCTAAATGTACATCAGCAGATGAATGGATAACAAAGATGTGATACATATACACAATGGAGTATTACTCAGCCATTAAAAAGAACACATTTGAATCAGTTCTAATGAGGTGGATGAAACTGGAGCCGATTATACAGAGTGAAGTAAGTCAGAAAGAAAAACACCAATACAGTATACTAATGCATATATATGGAATTAAGAAAGATGGTAATGATAACCCTGTATGTGAGACAGCAAAAGAGACACAGATGTATAGAACAGTCTTTTGGACTCTGTGAGAGAGGGAGAGGGTGGGATGATTTGAGAGAATGGCGTTGAAACTTGTGTAATATCATACATGAAATGAATCGCCAGTCCAGGTTCAATGCAGGATACAGGATACTTGGGGCTGGTGCACTGGCATAACTCAGAGAGATGATCCGGGGAGGGAAGTGGGAGGGGGGTTCAGCATGGGGAACACGTGTACATGGCAGATTCATATTGATGTGTGGCAAAACAAATACAATATTTTAAAGTAAAAAATATATTTTTTTTTGTCTTAATACAGAGAACATATATATTCTATCAGGTCACATCATAAGACTTATTATTGTTCCAGTTCAGTAGCTAAGTCATAGCCTATTCTTTTGCAAGCTACTGGACTGTAGCCCATTAGGCTCTTCTGCCCATGAGATTCTCCAAGCAAGAATACTGGAGTGGATTGCCATTTCCTTCTCCAGAGAGTCTTCCTGACCCAGTGATCGAACCCATGTCTCCTATATTGGCAGGCAGATTCTTTATCACTGAGACACCAGGGAAGTCCCAAGCCTTACCTTGGGAGACAGGTAATGCCAAATTATAGGTAACCATTATAATGACTGGGGGTACATTTGATATCAGATGGCAGCATCATCACTCCCACTGCCATTACTTGTGATGAACTTTATTTAATATCTTGCCTATTTTCATATTTTATTTCCAAATTTGAAAAACTTGTCTGAGAGTACTTATTTTTTAAATGGTGAAATTTTGGTTTGTTCGTCATCACCAAGTATTTAGTCTCTGTGGTCTTTACTCGAAACCCACTTAGAAATCAACTGTATGAGTTTCAACTTTTCATTTATTCTGAATTTAACAGTGAACTAGTCAGACTTCACAAAGTTTTGAAGTTATTCACCTTCTCTGTCTCCTCATACCTGCATACTAGCTCCTTTTTCCTCTGGTGAAGCTGGGGAAAAGATAAGGGTACATCCGTATTTGCAGGTGTTTGTGGCAGCCACATCAGTTACAGTATCAGACAAGCGCACATTCCATAGTCCTGAGAAATTAAAGATTCCCTGAGGAAGTATGGGCTGGGGCAAGGGGAGTGGGAGTGGTGGTCAATAGAGAATGTTTTTCTGCTTTTTGCCATTTGGTATGTGTTGAAGGCTAGTAATGACCCTTAGACAAAATCTAATGTTTGCTTTGTGTTGTTGTTATTGTTGTCGTTTTTTGAACTTGAAATTTGATACAAGTTTAATCTACTTTTATGTGATTGCCTCAAATTTTTCTTCATCATTTCTCAGAATTACTTATAGTTTCACTGTTTCATTTTTATATGTTCAAAAGGCATACTAATGCTAATTATTAATGCTTATTAATGCTAACTATTATATTAATAAAAAAAGCAATTCTATTTCCTTTACATGGTACTTTATAGTGTTAAAGCTTTTTCACTTGATTTTTAAATTATCCAATTTTCAGAACAATTCTTTGAAATAGAGATAAATTATTATCATTTGTTTTACATGGGGAAACTTAGGCAAGACCCCATAATCAAAGGGAAGGAAGAATAACAATTTTCTTTCTCTTTTTTCTGTCTCTATTGATCTGCTGAATATTGATAAAACATCAACAAATTTACAAATAACACATGAGCATAAAGTAAGTGAACTGTTTTGAATATTGATGCTAGACAACTCACACAAAACCAATAAAATGAAAATAAATTAATCACAATTCTTGAAAAGTTTATTTTTCAGAATGCTGAAACTGTGTATCAGTTACTATGAGGTCATCATTTTAATAATGTGACATTATTAGAGAAACAGGTAACATAAAGAACAATGAAGACCAATGGTTTAGCCACAAGGGCTTAATAGCTATTTGTATTTCTTCTCTCTGTGACACTTTCCTAAAACAGATTTTTCAGAAGCTCTGAAAACAAAGCTTTGCCCATATCATTACATTGTCATTTCTTCCCTTCTGACTACCTTTGTTCATAAACTTCAAGTATCATTGAATTTGTTTATTTTGTTGTGTGGTTGAATTACTTTTAACTAGGAGCTGGGGATTTCTAATCTTCTTAAGCCAAATTATTTTCCTTCTCCATCATGCACTAATGCACTCATGATTTCTTGTTGATAATACAACATGTCTTTAATTGGCACTTTCGCTAATACAGTAGGGCTTATCTGGTTTCAGACTTCCCCTGCTTTGCTTGTTCTTTCCCCTAGGTATGAATTATGAGGGCCATCAATGTGTGGCAGAGTGGAAAGTTAGACTAGCTTGCATCCCCTTATTTCAAATTCTTATTTTTCTCCCTGCTGAGCAAGAAGTTTCACTTTACATATATTATAGAATTCACCAGTGACATATTTGCATCCAGATTAGAGATATTTGCAGCATCAGATGTACTTAGTCCATTTCAAACCCATGTTCACTTATGACTTATTTTACACATTAGCCTAAATTTTTATTTTGCACAGAAAAGTGGAGGGGAAAGATCATGATGTTTAACAAATGTTTAGTTGGATTCACAAAAGAATAAGTTTTAGTAAATAAATGTCTTTTAAAATGTTTGAGCCAAAATAGCCTAATTTTTTTTATTATTGTATGTACATATTTTTCTATATTTTCATGATCTTGGTCTTATTATGTATGATATGTTGGCATTTTATCATGTATGAAGTTACACCATAGTTTATTGCATTGATATACATGTGAATTTAATAAAGTTATCTATCTGTATATATTATTTTAAATGTTCATAAAAATTAAGGCAACAAAGTTCTACTCTGTATGAACAAATAAATATAGTTGTTTTCATCAAGGGGTCTTTTTTACAGCCAAGATAATCATGCTTTGACTTTGGCAAAAAAAAAAAACAAGGAAATGTTCACCTTTGAGCAAAGTAACTTCCTGGTGAATCTGTTAAAATTGTGTGTTCTAATTGTACATGATAATTAAATGAGTCAACTTGCTTTGATGGATTGTTGTTTACAGTTCTTAGAACAAGTAATACAAATAAAAGGATTTGGCTTTAGAATAGTTAATTATTGGCCTTCAGACTTGTACCTGGGTCAGTAATCACAAGCCAGGTAGTATATAGATATAGAATTCCAAATTACTAGCTCTAAGTCATATCAACTCAACTAGAATATGTATTCCATGAGGATGGGAGGCATTGTCTGCTTATCCGAGAACACAGGATAATAATACCTTGCCATATGGGAAGTGATCAATGGATATTTGTTGAAGGAAGAAAGAGAGGTCACAGCTCAGAATATACACAACAGAGACTACTTTCCTACCGGCTTAGAGGACTTTGCCTTTTAACATTACACTAATCCTGGTTAACAGTCAAAGATGCAGGGGCAGGTCTGGCATAAGAGCGTTCCTTTTTCTCTCCTTTATTATTGATTCAATTTCAGACTCTTTGCACCTGATCATACCAATGGCACTCTGGTCATCCTTTCCTGTTCTCATCACAATCTCCACATTTTTCAGCAACTATTGTTTCAATTCTTCTCTACCAACGATACGGAAAGAAATGTCATGCTTCATAGAAATACTATCTAGAAATCTTAAAAGAAAGAGGGGACCCTAAAACAATTATCTAATCTTTCTACTGACACTGGATAATCTAACACAAGAATTATAGGCTCTGCTTAATATTTGTGCAATAAATTTATAATTATATAGCAAACATTTCCTCTTATGAAAATTTTAAAGTTAAAGCTAATACAGTTATACCATCTTTTATTGAAGTATACCTGACATAATATTATATCAGTTTCAAGTACACAATATAGTGCATTGAAATATTCTTTGTCTTTTGTATTCTAAGGCATGCTAGCATGTATCTACTTGAACTAGGATTTTGCTATTCAGTCACTAAGTTATGTCTGACCATTTGTGACCCCATGGACTGCAGCACACCAGACTTTCCTGTCCTTTACTATCTCTGGAATTTGCTCAAATTAGTGTACATTATAATGCTATCTAACCATCTGATCCTCTGTTGCACTCTTCTCCTTTTGCCTTCATTTTTTTTCCCCAGCACCAGAGTCTTTTGCAATGCGTTGGCTCTCCACATCAGCAGCTAAAGCACTGGAGCTTCATCTTCAGCATCAGTCCTTCCAATGCATATTCAGAGTTGATTTCTTTTGGGATTGATTGGTTTGATTTCCTTGCAGTCCAAGAGACCCTCAAGAGTCTTCTACAACACTACAATTCAAAAGCATCAATTATTTGATGCTCAGCCTTCTTTATGGTCCACCTCTCACATCCAAACTTGACTACTAGAAAAGCCATAGCTTTGACAAAACAGATCTTGGTCTGCAAAGCAATGTCCTTGCTTTTTATATGCTATCTAGGTTGCCATAGCTTTCCTTCCTATGAGCAAATGTATTTTAATTTCAAGGCTGCAGTCACTGTCTGCAGTGATTTTTATAGCCCAAGAAAATAAAGTCTATCATGGTTTCCATTGTTTCCCCATTTATTTGCCATGAAATGATGAGACCAGATGCCATGATCTTAGTTTTTGAATACTGAGTTTTAAACCTGATTTTTCAGTCTCCTCTTTCAGCTTCATCAAGAGGCTCTTTAGTTTCTTCTCACTTTCTGCTATTAGAGTGGTTTCATTTGCATATCTGAAGTAGTTGATACTTCTCCTGGCAATATGATTCAGGCTTGTGATTCATCCAGCCCTACATTTGGCATGATGTATTCTGCATAAACAGAGAAGGCAATGGCACCCCACTCCAGTACTCTTGCCTGGAAAATCCCATGGACAAAGGGGCCTGGTGGGCTGCAGTCCATGGGATCACTAAAGAGTCAGACACAACTGAGCGACTTCACTTTCACTTTTCACTTTCATGCACTGAAGAAGGCAATGGCAACCCCCTCCAGTGTTCTTGCCTGGGGAATCCCAGGGACAGGGGAGCCTGGTGGGCTTCTGTCTATGGAGTCGCACAGAATCAGACACGACTGAAGCAACTTAGCAGCAGCAGCAGCAGCATTCTGCATAAAAGTTAAATAAGCGGAGTGACAATATACAGCTCCTATTGTACTCATTTCCCAATTTTGAACCGGTCAGTTGTTTCATATAAGACTCTAACTATTTCTTCTTGACCCACATATAAATTTCTCAGGATACAGGAGAGGTGGTCTGGTATTCCCATCTCTTTCAGTATTTTGCACAGTTTGTTGTGATCCACACAGTCAAAGGCATTCACGTAGTCAGTGAAGCAGAAGTATACATTTTTCTGGAATTCTCTTGCTTTCTCTATGATTCAATAAATGTTGGCAATTTGACATCTGGTTCCTCTGCCTTTTATAAACCCAGCTTGTACATCTAGAAGTTCATGGTTCACATACTGCTGAAGCCTAGCCTGAAGGATTTTGAGCATAACATTACTAGAATGCAAAATGAGTGCAAATGTTCAGTAGTTTGAACATTGTTTGGCATTGCATTTCTTTTGGGATTGAAATGAAAACTGACCTTGGGATTGAAATTAAAATAATCCTATGGCCACTGTTGAGTTTTCCAAATTTGTTGACATATTGATTGCAGCACTTTAAAAGCATCATCTTTGAGGATTTGAAATAGCACAGGTGGAATTCCATCACTTCCATTAGCTTTGTTTATAGTTATGCTTCCTAAGGCCCACTTGAGTTCAGACTCCAGGATGTCTGACTCTGAGTGAGTGACCACATCATCGTGGTTATATGGGTTATTCCATTTTTGTATAGTTCTTCTGTGTATTCTTTCCACCTCTTCTTAAGCTCTTCTGCCTTTGTTAGGTCCTTATCATTTCTTTTCTTTATCGTGCACATCTTTGCATGAAATGTTCCCTATCTCTAATTTTCTTGAAGAGATCTCTAGTCTTTACCATTCTATTGTTTTCCTCTACTTTTACACTTTTCATTGAAGAAGGCCTTCTTATCTCTCCTTGCTATTCTCTGGAACATTGCATTCAGTTGGGTATAGCTTTCGCTTTTTTCCTTTGCTTTTCACTGCTCCTTTTTCATCAACTATTTGTAAAGCCTCCTTAGCCAACCACTTTGCTTTCTTTCATTTGTTTTTCTTTGGGATGGTTTTGTTCTCTGCCTCCTGTACAATGTTATGAACCTCTGTCCATAGTCCTTCAGGCACTGTCTCTACCAGATCTAATCCCCTGAATCTATTCATCACCTCCACTGTGTAATCAAAATGAATTAACTTTAGGTCATACCTGAATGGTCTAGTGGTTTTCCCCACTTTCTTGAATTTAAGTCTGAATTTTGCAATAAGGAGAGCTCATGATCTGAGCCACAGTCAGCTCCAGGTCTTGTTTTTTTGCTGACTGTGCACAGCTTCTTCATCCTCAGCTGCAAAGGATATAATCAGTCTGATTTTGGTATTGACGATTTGGTGATGTCCATGTGTAGCGTTGTCACTTATGTCTTTGGAAAAGACTGCTTGCTGTTACCAATGTGTTCTCTTGAAAAAACTCTGCTAGCAGCTGCCTTGCTTCATTTAGTACTCCAAAGGCAAACTTGCCTGTTACTCAAGGTATCTCTTGACTTCCTACTTTTGCATTCCAATCCTCTATGATAAAAAGGACATCTTTTTTGGTGTTAGTTCTAGAAGGTCATGTAAGTCTTCATAGAACTGGTCAGTTACAGCATCTTTAGCAACAGTGCCTGGGTCAGTGTTGTTGTTCAGTCGCTAAGTCATGTCTGACTCTTTGTGACCCCACGGACTGCAGCACACCAGTTTTCTCTTTCCATCACTATCCCCCCAAGTTTGTACAAACTCTTGTCCACTGGGTCAGTGATTCCATCCAACCATCTCATCCTCTGTCACTCCCTTCTCTTGCCCTCAATTTTTCCCAGAATCAGGGTCTTTTCCAGTGAGTTAGCTCTTCACATCAGGTGGCCAAAGTATTGGAGCTTCAGCTTTAGCATCACTCCTTCCAATGAATAGTCAGGGTTGATTTCCTTTAGGATTGACTGGTTTGATCTCCTTGTTGTCCAAGAGACGCTCAAGAGTCTTCTCCAGCACTACAGTTTGAAAGCATCAATTCTTTGGCACTCAGCCTTCATTATGGTCCAACTCTCACATTCATACATGACTACTGGAAAAACCATAACTTTGACTATACATACTTTTGTCAGCAAAATGATGGCTCTGCTCTTTAAAATACTATCTAGGTCTGACATAGATATTCTTCCAAGGAGCAAGCTGTGTGTGTATGGGTGTGTGGCTGCAATCACCATCAGCTTTGATTTTGAAGTTCAAGAAAATGAAATTTGACACTGTTTCCACATTTCCTCATCTGTTTGTCATGAAGTGATATGACTGTGAGGTGATAGGTTGGGGCATAGACTTGGATTACTGTTATGTTCAATGGTTTGCCTTGGAAATGAACTGAGATCATTCTGTTATCTTTCAGATGGCACCCAAGTATTCCATTTTGGACTCTTGTTGACTATGAGGGCTACTCTATTTCTTCTGACAGATTCTTTCCCATAGTAGTAAATATAAGTCATCTTAATTAAACTTGCCCATTCCCATCCATTTAAATTCACTCATTCCTAACATGTTGATGTTCACTCTTGCCTTCTCCTGCCTGACCACATCCAATTTACCTTGATTCATGGAGCTAACATTCCAGGATCCTATGCATTATTGTTCTTTACAGCATCTGAGTTTACTTTCACCACCAGACACATCCACAGCTGTGTTTTGTTTCCACTTTTATTCAGCTTGATTCTTTCTGGAGCTCTTAGTAATCCCCCTCCACTCTTCCCCAGTAGCATATTGGACACCTTCCAACATGGGGGATCATCTTCTTCTTGTCTTTTCTTATTGTTCATGGGTTTCTCACCACAACAATACTGGGTTGGTTTGGCATTCTCTCCTCCAGTACTAGAGTACTATTAGATTAATAAAAAGAGAGACTTTTTTTTGAAGGGAATAAAGAATATATTCCTATATTGACTTCAAAAATGTTTGACTGCTTCATCAGGAAACTAATCCTCATAATTTTAATTCCCTTTATGATTCTGTGTCATGGATTCTTCAGGAAAAATTACTATATGAAGCATTAAGAGAGTTCATGCTATCTAGATCAAATTTATTTATATCAAGATTCAAAAAGACAAGAAAAGGAAAATATAAGCTGAATATTTTCTATAATAACTTTCCTGAGCCTCAAAATGGTGCCTACCACTGGATGAATCCATGACACTAATGAAAAGAGCCTTGTTTCTAAAGACAGTTTCAGAAGAAACAGTCCATCAATTTTTCCCTCAATAGCAATGTCTTCAGAATAAATATTTTCATAATATACCAAAATATTAATAGAACAAGATCTATGTAATGAAATGCTCTGATCTATTATTTTAAAATAACAATCATCTTAGTAACTCTTCAAGCTCATTAATCACTATTGCATCTCCAAGAATGGTTGGCATTCAATATTCTTTATCCAACTCAAGAACAGTTCTCAGTTGTGTGTTGTCTATGTCAGTCCTGAGGATCATCTCCATTTATTGAAAATATACTTTTTTATTTGTTAAGAAGAGATGGAACAGCATGACTCTTCAGTTGAATCTTTGGTGCTATTAATATATCAACAGGAATTTAGAGATATTTTGGTACCCAGTTAAGTAGCAAGTAACTCATTTTGTAATTAAAGAATTAGGAAAACAAAGCCAAATGAATTAGGTTATGTGCATATGTATGTGTAAGGAGGAGGCGGGTATACAATTAAGTCAACATGGATAAAATTTCAGCACTTAGATAGAATGGGACAAGGATATTGAAATGTTGTGTACAATAATCTATATCTTATCCCAAAGAAGCTTTCATTATTTTTTAAATCAAATTATAAAAGTTAAATTGTGGTGAAATATTTCTCGCAAGAAAGCAATGATTGTAATGTGTTCATGATATTTATTCTTTGACTCTCTGGGCAGTATCTTTCTTACTTTACACTTTAGAGAATCACAGAATTAATTTGAAAATGCATGAAAAATAAACTGTCATTTATTTAGAACTTTTTCCATTGTCCTTAGAAAAAAACTAGTTGGAGAAATACATTCGTAACCAATATGTGTACTTCCACCATCTGATGCAAAGAACTGAATCATTAGAAAGACCCTGATTCTTCAGAAAAAATGAAGGCAGGAAGAGAAGGGATGACAAAGGATGAAATTGTTGGATGGCATCACCGAATGAATAGACATGAGTTTAAGCAGGCTCCGGGAGATAATGAAGGACAGGCTGCAGCCCATGGGGTCACAAAGAGTCAGACAGGACTGAACAACTGAACATCAACAACTTGAACTTCTCAGAATCTTTAATCTTAGAAATCTCTGCTCATAATAAGAAAGATAATAAATAAACACAAAATAGAGTTTAGGAATATCAGAGCGTGGCTGAAGACCTATGGAACCCCCCTGAAGTGGGAGATAGCGCTGCGTGTGCCCTGGTGCTGGCTGCTAACTGCTCAGCAGCTGTGTTTGGTGAATGTGATATTATAGCAAACATTCTTCTGAAACCAAATGAAACCAGGATACAGCGAGTGGTTGTGAACTATCCTATCTGCAAGGTTTACTAAAAAAAAAAAAAAAAAAAAAAAAAAGGCACTTTAATTGTTTTCTGTTATTCAGTTCAGTCACTAAGTCGTGTCCCATTCTTTGCAAATCCATTAGCTGCAGCACACCAGGCTTCCCTGTCTGTCACCAACTCCTGGAGTTTACTCAAACTCATGGCCATCCAGTCAGCAATGCCATCCAACCATCTCATCCTCTGACATCCTCCTCTCCTACCACCTTCAATCTTTCCCAGCATCAGGGTCTTTTCCAGTGAGTCAGTTCTTTGCATCAAGTGGCCAAAGTATTGGAGTTGCAGCTTCAGCATCAGTCTTTCCAATGAATATTCAGGACTGATTTCCTTTAGCACTGACTGATTTGATCTCCTTGCAGTCCTAAGGACTCTCAAGTGTCTTCTCCAATATCAGAATTCAAAATCATCAATTCTTCAGCACTCAGCCTTCTTTATAGTCCAACTTTCACATCCATACATGCCTACTGGAAAAACTATAGCTTTGACTAGATGGAACTTTGTTGGCAAAGTAATGTTTCTGCTTTTAAGTATGTTGTCTAGTTTGGTCACAGTTTTTCTTCCAGGGAGCAAATATCTTTTAATTTCGTGGCTGCAGTCATCACCTGCAGTGACTTTGGAGCCCCCCAGAATAAAGTCTCTCACTGTTTCCATTGTTTCCCCATCTATTTGCCATGAAGTAATGGGACCAGATGCCATGATCTTAATTTTCTGAATGCTGAGTTTGAAGCCAGCTTTTTCACTCTCCTCTTTCATTAAGCAGTTCTTTAATTCTTCTTCCATTTCTGTCGGAAGGGTGGTGTCATCGGCATATCTGAGATAATTGAAATTTCTCCCAGCAATCTGATTTCAGCTTGTGCTTCATCCAGCCAAGCATTTTACATGATATATTCTGCATATAAGTTAAATAGGCAGGGTGACAATATACAGCCTTGATGTACTCCTTTCCCAATTTGGAACCAGTCTGTTGTTCTATGTCCAGTTGTTTCTTGACCTGCATACAGATTTCTCAGGAGGCAGGTCAGGGGGTCTGGTATTCCCATCTCTTGAAGATTTTCTAGTTTGTTGTGATCCACATAGTCAAAGGCTTTGGCATAGTTAATAAAGCAGTAGATGCTTTTCTGGAACTCTCTTGTTTTTCAATGATCCAATGGATGTTGGCAATTTGATCTCTGGTTCCTCTGCCTTTTCTAAGGAAGTTCACAGTTCATTTACTGTTGAAGTCTGGCTTGGAGAATTTTGAGCATCACTTTACTAGCATGTGAGATGAATGCAATTGTGTGGTAGTTTGAACATTCTTTGGCATTGCCTTCCTTTAGGATTGAAATGAAAACTGAATTTTTCTTGTCCTGTGGCGACTGCTGAGTTTCCCAAATTTGCTGGTATCTTGAGTGCAGCACTTTCACAGCATCATCTTTTAGGATTGAAATAACTAAACTGAAATTCCATCATCTCTACTAGCTTTATTTGTTGTGATGCTTCCTAAGGCCCACTTGACTTCACATTCCAGTATGTCTGGCTCTAGGTGAGTGACCATAGCATCATGGTTATCTGGGTCATGAAGACCTTTTTTTGTATAGTTTTTCTGTGTGTTCTTGCTATGACTTCTTAATACCTTCTGCTTCTGTTAGGTCCATACCATTTCTGTCCTTTATTGAACCCATGTTTCCATGAAATATTCCCTTGTTATCTCTAATTTTCTTGACAAGATCTCTAGTGTTTTTCCAATCTATTGTATTTGCATTCTGGGAAGAGAACCAGAAGGCACTCACGTGCAGACCATCCACAAGTTTCCAGGCACTAGACAGTGGACCCTTGTTGTCCCACAAAGGGAGATGTTTGTTTGAGCAAAGTAGATGCCAAGAGCTGCATGGGTAACAAAAAGCAGAGGGGATTTGCCAGGGGGCAGCGAGGAGTGAGCAGAGCCTGCGTGGAGCCACGACCCCAGTGCCTTTCCCTCCCCCTCACCTATCCCACCGCTGCTACCCATCATTTGATGAAAGACATTGCAGCCACAATACTCGATACATAAATGCTGCCTTCTCTGGCTGCCCGTCCAGCGAAGCAGTGATCAGCAAGGGACCACACCTGAGGGTGGCTCAGGCTACTGAGATTGTTTTATGCTTGAAACCCATGCCCTGCATGGAACCAACCCCCTGCCCGTGGCTCTGATCATGGGACTGGTGAACAAGTCATGGACTGGATGAAAAGACTCATCTTCTTCTGTGAGACCTCCAAAATTACAACTGGCTGCTGAACAACCATGGACAGGAGAATGTTGGATCCTACAAGAAGAAGATACCTCACATCCAAGGGCAAAGGAGAAGCACCAGCAAGATGGTAGGAGGGGTAAAATCATGCTTGGAATCAAACCCCATAATTGTCAGAGTTGCTCAGAGGGCTCAAAAAGACCTTGTGCACAACAGTAAACCCCACAGAGACTGAGCCAGACCTGCCTTCGAGTGTTTGAGTGTTTCCTGCAGAGGTACGGGTCAGCAGTGGCCTGCTGCAAGGGCAGGGGTACTGACCTTATGAAGGAGGTCACCATTACCTTCATTAACTCCACCATAGTTTGGCCTCAGGTCAAACAACAGGGAGGTGGCATAGTCCCACCCATTATCATAAAATCGAATTAAAGGTTTATTGACCATGGTCCTGTCCATCAGAACAAGACCCAGTTTCCCCCTCAGTCCATCTCTCCCATCAGAAAGCTTCCATAGCCTCTTATCCTCATCCATCTGAGGGCAAACAGAATGAAAACCACAATCAGAGACAACTAGCCAATCTGATCACACAGATCACAGCCTTGTCTAACTCAATGAAACTAAGCCATGCCTTGTGGGGCCACCCAAGACAGACAGGTCATGGTGGAAAGTTCTGACAAAATGTGGTCCACTGGAGAAGGGAATGGCAAACCACTTCAGTATTCTTGCCTTGAGAACCCCATGAACAGTATGAAAAACCAAAAATATAGGACATTGAAAGATGAACTCCATAGGTCAGTAGGTGCCCAATATGCTACTGGAGAACAGTGGAGAAATAACTCCAGAAAGAATGAAGAGATGGAGCCAAAGCAAAAATAACACACAGTTGTGGATGTGACTGGTGATGCAAGTAAAGTCCAATGCTAAAAAGAGCAATATTACATAGGAACCTGAAATGTTAGGTAAATTGAAAGTGGTCAAATAGGAGATGGCAAAAGTGAATGTTGACATTTTAGTAACTGATGAACTAAAATGGACTGGAATGTGTGAATTTAACACAGATGACCGTTATATATACTACTATGGGCAAGAATCCTTAAGAAGAAATGGAGTTTCAGCCCTCATAGGCAACAGAAGAGTCCAAAATGCAGTACTTGGATGCAATCTCTAAAACAATAGAATGATCTCTGTTTATTTCCAAGGCAAACAATTCAATATCACAGTATTCCAAGTCTATGCCCCAACCAGTAATGGTGAAGAAGCTGAAGTTGAATAGTTCTATGAAGACATACAAGACCTTCTAGAATGAACACGCCAAAGAGATGTCCTTTTCATTATAGGGGACTGAAATGCAAAAATAGGAAGTCAAGAAATACCTGGAGTAACAACCAAATTTGGCCTTGGAGTACAAAATGAAGCAGGGCACAGCTAACAGAGTCTTGCCAAGAGAACACACTGATCATGACAAACACCCTCTTCCAACAACACAAGAGAAGACTCCACACATGGACATCGCCAGATGGTTAAAACTGAAATCAGACTGATTATATTCTTTGCAGCCAAAGATGGAGAAGCTCCATACAGTCAGCAAAAACAAGACCAGGAGTTGACTGTGGCTCAGATCATGAACTCCTTATTGCGAAACTCAGACATAAATTGAAGAAAGTGGGGAAAACACTACACCATGCAGGTATGACCTAAATCAAATCCCTTATGATCATACAGTGGGAGTGACAAATAGATTCAAGGGATTAGATCTGATAGACAGAGTGCCTGAAAACTATGGTCAGAGCTTCCTGACATTGTACAGGAAGCTGTTATCACAACCATCCCCAAGGAAAAGAAATGCAAAAAGGCAAATGGTTGTCTAAGAAGGCCTTACAAATAGCTGAGAAAAGAAAAGAAGCTAAAGGCAAAGGTGAAACAGAAAGATATACCCATTTGAATGCAGAGTGCTAAAACCGTTTACTACAAATTGGAACTCGAGCCCAGCCGAAACCCAGTTTGGGACTTAAACCCACATGGCTGGGAATCAAACCTAGCCAAAACCCTGCTTGGGACTTGAACCTATGTGGCTGGGACTAGAACCTAGCCAAAACCCATGGTACCTGGTTTCAGGATCTAATGAAGCTTATTTCCTCGATGTTTCATCACAGAAAGAATTCAGTGAGAGACAAAGTAATAGGCAAGAAGTGGGTTTATTCAGATACAGAGAGAAGCACACTCTGACAGAGTGTGGGCCATCCTGCAGAGGGCGAGTGCAGCCCTCACTGAGGGCTTACCAAGGTTGGTTTTTATAGGTCGGGTAACAATATGCTAATGAGTGGGAGGATTATTCCAATTATTTTTTGGAAGGAGGTGAGATTTCCAGGATTTGGGCTGTTTCCCAGTCCTTGGTCTTTTAGCAGTCCCTTGGAACTGTGCTGGCACCTCTGGGTGTGTCATTTCACTTTCTGATTGAGGAGCAAGGTCTAGTCTGATCTGCCATCTTGGTCCCATTTGATTCTAATCCTTTTATACTGTGTCCTTGGGCTATGTCATTCTTTCAAAAGTTGTGCCCTGCCCCTTTTCCTCCTGTTACAGTTCGAAAGAATAGCAAAGAGAGATAAGAAAGCCTTCCTCAATATCAATGCAAATTAATAGAGGAAAACAATAGAATGAGGAAGACTAGAGATCTCTTCAAGAAAATTAGAGATACCAAGGGAACATTTTATTCTTAAGAAAAGCCACACTCTGCTCTTGGCCCTGGGATTTCTTTGGAAGGAGTGATGCTAAAGCTGAAACTCCAGTACTTTGGCCACCTCATGGGAAGAGTTGACTCATTGGAAAAGAGTTTGATGCTGGGAGGGATTTTGGGCAGGAGAAGAAGGGGACGACCGAGGGTGATATGGCTCGATGGCATCACTGACTCGAGGGACATGAGTCTGAGTGAACTCCAGGAGTTGGTGATGGACAGGGAGGCCTGGTGTGCTGCGATTCATGGGGTCGCAAAGAGTCGGACATGACTGAGTGATTGAAATGAACTGAACTGTTGGCCCTAACTTTCAGATACCCAAAGCAATTCAGCTATTAATGAGTATAAGAAAGAAGTAAGGCCATTAAGGAAAAAAGAAAAAAACAAATATCTATATGCCACATAATGAAAGTTAGCATCTATTGCAAAAGTTCTTCTTTGTTGTTTGCTGGTTTGTAATCCTTTTTCTCTGTTGGCAAGAACAGATGAAGAATCACCAAATGAGAGTCTAGGACAGTCACTATGGTATTCATGTCAGGCATTCATTCTATTACCTGACTGGCTTCCCTGGTGGCTCAGTGGTTAAAGCGTCTGCCTGCAATGCAGGAGACCTGGCTTCAATACCTGGGTCGGGAAGACACCCTGGAGAAGGAAATGGCAACCCACTCCAGTATTATTGCCTGGAGAATCCCATGGATGGACGAGCCTGGTGGTCTATAGTCCACGAGATCACAGAGTCAGACACGACTGAGCAAGCAACTTAACTTTGACTTAACTTAAAAATATATTGAAGTGGTAGCTACTCCCTTCTCCAGGGGATCTTCCAGACTCAGGGATGGAAGTCAGGTCTCTTGCATTACAGGAAGGTTCTTTACCATCTGAACCACCGGGGAGCCCCTAAGAATATACAGCACCCTGTAAAATATACAAAAATGGTCGGATTCCCTGTCTCACAGTCCCTTTGTATTTCCTAATTGTAGTGCAAAGCTAAAATATTACTAGAAATAGCAAGAAAATCCATTTCTTAGCATTTATGTAACCAAATATCTGGAACCCATCAATTCTTTAAAAATAATAGAATCCTAATCAAGGTATTTATATATGTGCACTTGACTAAGCTTTCATCATATTGCTATGATAATGAAAACTTAAAATAAATATATACTTATCACTTTAATGGTTCTGTTTTCCTGAACACTGTGCCTTTAGACATTCACATGATTGTAGAACTTGGAAAGTTGCGGTTTCACCTTCAACATGGAAAGAGCTTAGAAGTCATCATTTGTAACCTCTCAACAGAAAAATATCGCTGAACCAACTTAAAAACTTTTATGAACCTGTCAGAAAATTGGGGTCACAGAGTAAACCACCATTTTGAAATCTGAAAGATAAGACAAGTAGGTGAATACAGAGAATCACAGTAGTTACTTGTTTACCTGGATTTGAAACTACTAGAGCCATAAACTGGAAATAACACCCCACCCATAATTTTGTAAATTACTGGAGGCTCCAGTTTGGACTAGTAGGAGAATGGTAACTCCTGGGATCTGCAGTTTTAGGAGGGTCCCTAAACTTTTGTGTATTTTACCTCCAGGAAACTCACTAGTTTTCAGTGATGAGATAACAGAGATCCTCTGTGGCCTTTGCAGAAATGGGAAAGTTAACCATTTTTGAAATCTGCCTGAAGCTGTTTCAATAACAAAGGGCTAAGAAAAAAATACTCTTCTGCAGATCATTATCTGACCCACAGGAGAGTAATTAATTACCTAGCTTCAACCCCCTCTAACCTTCCTGTTTTACCAAAGGGAAGGAAAATAGGTAAGAAACATTTGAGAAGGTCAAAGTTCAAGATAAAATGGATCAACTGGATCAACTGTGTGGTGGCAAAGAGAAGCTAAACTTTTGGTGGTGAGCATACTGTAGTGTAAACAGAAGTTAAAGTTTAATGTTATACACATGAAACATTTAATGTTATCGACTTCTCTGCTGTTAAAGAATCCACCTGCAGTGTAGGAGACATGGGTTCGATCCCTGGATCAGGAAGATCCCTTGGATAAGGAAATGGCTAGTCCATGCCAATATTCTTGCCTGGAGAATACTTTGAGGAGTCTGGCAAGCTACATTCCATGGGGGTCACAAAGAGTCCAACATGACTGAGTGACTAACACAATGCACTGTTATCTTGATTTATTTTCTTTTAAAGTATAAAACACGGTGAGAGGGGGACAGGAAGTAGATAGTATTAAATATTATAATTTATTTGTATGTTAGTGAACATTTATTAAGGCTTCCTTTGTGGCTGAGAAGCAAAGAATCTGCCTGCCCATGCAGGAGATGCAGGTTTCACCTCTGGGTTGAGAAGACCCCTTGGAGAAGGGAATGGCAACTCATTCCAGTATTCTTGTGTGAAAAATCCCATGGACAGAGGAGCCCGGTGGGCTAAAGTCCATGGGGTCCTAAAGAGTCAGACAATTAGATGAGTTTCAGTTTTTTAAACTTTTAGAATTTAAATTTAGTAAACATACAGTAAAGTGTAGAGTTTTTTTTTTTTTTTTTAAGTATAATTGATAAATGGCAGTATTCTTGCCTGGAAAGTCCCATAGACGGAAGAGCCTGGTAGGCTACAGTCCATGGGGTCACAAAGAGTCGGACACTACTGAGCAACTTCACTTTCTTTTCTTTCCCTAATGGTCCAGTGGTTATGACCATGCTTCCAATGCAGGGGGCACAGGTTCAATTGTTGGTCAGGGAACTAAGATCCCATATTTCATATGTGATGCAACTAATAATAATAATAGAATTACAGAATACTCCCCTACTCAACATGTTATCACTACCTTATCAGTAGAGTTTACCTGAAATTACTTGAAAGGCAAAGACTCAACTGAAGAAGTTCTTACAAAGACTCAAGGAAAACAGAGAAGATATAAAACAAGGACACAAGATCAATTGGAAACATCTGACAACTATAGCTACTATAAACATTAAGCACAGCACAGCTCCTAGGAAGTTTAACATTAAAAAAAAAAATCATGCTATGTGACCACTCTAGTTGGTGACTTCAACATACCTCGTTCAGTAATTAATAGACTCAGCAGGTAGAAAATCAGGAAGGATATAGTTGAACTGAACAGTATCACAATTAATCAATTAGATTTAATGGAAATATTTACAGAATGCTTTGTTCAGCAACAGCAAAATACACATTCTTCTCAAGCTCATATGGAAATATATCAGGATAAATATATACTTTGACAAATGTAAAGAATAGAAATTATACAAATATGTTCTCAGACTACAATGGAATTAACTAGACATTAATAACTGGCTAGAAATAGCTGAACATTTCAGAAATATCAGGGATTAAGCAATATATGTAAATATCATATGAATCAAAATGATGATATATCTAGAGAAATTTAACCATTTGGAACTAAATGAACATAAAGTCAAAACACCAAAATTTGTGAGGTGTGGTGATAACAGTGCTTAAAAGCATATTTCGATTTCATAGATCAAGCCTTGTTGTGGCCAAAGGGCTTGCATAACTCACTGAAGCTATGAGCCATGCCATGCAGGGCCATCCAAGATAGATGGGTCATGATGAAGAGTTCTGACAAAACAAGGTCCACTGAAGAAGGAAATGGCAACCCACTCCAATGTTCTTGCCTAGGAAGTCCCCATGTAGCCTGATAGCATACAGTCCATAGGGTTAAAAAAATTAGACATGATTTAGTGACTAAACCACCACCACACCAGAAAGAATGAAGTAGTTGGGTTAAAGTGGAAACAATGCTCAGTTGTGAATTTGTCTAGTGGTGATAGCGAAGTCTGATGGTATATAGAACAATATTGCATAGGAGTATCTCATATATGAAATGACAAGGTGGATGAATCACAAGCTGGAATCAAGACGCTAGGAGAAATATCAACATCCTCAGATATGCAGATACGACTCTGATAGAAGAAATTGAAGAAGAACTAAAGAACCTCTTGATGAGTGTAAAAGAGGAGAGTGAAAAAGTTGGTTTAAAAATCAGCATTCAAAAAAACCGAGATCATGGTATCAGGTCTCATCACTTCATATAGTAAATAGAGAAAATGTGGAAGCAGAGACAGGTTTTATTTTCTCGGGCTCACTGTCCAAATCACTGCAGATGGTGACTGCAGCCATGAAATTAAAAGATGCTTGCACCTTGGAAGAAAGCTATGTCAAACCTAGACAAAGGAATAAAAAGCAGAGGCTTCACTTTGGTGATAAAGATCCTTATAGTCAACGCTATGGTTTCTCCAGTAGTTGTGTACAGATGTAAGAGTTGGACCATAAAAAAGGCTGAGTGCCAAAGAAATTTTGCTTTCAACTTGTGGTCCTGGAGAAGACTCTCGAGAGTTCCTTGGACAGCAAGGAAATCAAACCAGCCAATCCTAAAGGAAATCAACCCTTAATATTCATTGGAAAGGCTGATGATGAAGCTGAAGCTGCAATACTTTGGACACCTGATGTGAAGAAATGACTCATTGAAAAAGACCCTGTTGCTGGGAAAGAATGAAGGCAAAAGCAGAAGTGGATGGCAGAGGATGGGATGGTTAGATAGCATCACTGACTCAATGGAAATGAATTTGGGCAAACTCTGGGGGACAGTGGAGTACAGAGGAGTCCAGCATGCTGCAGTCCATGGGGTCACAAAGAGTCAGCTATGACTTAACAACTGAACAACAGCAACAGCAATAGAAAATTTACATTAAATACTTATATTTTTAGAAGAAAAATCTAAAAATCTTTCTAAGTTAATAGTTTTATGAAACTAAAGATAGAAGCTTAAGTCTAAAAGAACTAAAAGTAGTCACAATTAGTAATTAAATTAATTAAATTGAAAGTAGGAAATTAATAGAGAAAACCAATAAAACCAAAGCTGGTTCTTTTAAAAATCAATTCAAATGTATTAACCTCTAGTGTGTTGTATGCTTAGTCACTCAGTCATGTCTGATTCTTGCAACCCCAAAGACTGTAGTCTGCCAGGTTCCTCTGTCCATGGGATTCTCCAGGCAAGAATATTTGAGTGGGTTGCCATTTCCTTCTCAAAGGAATCTTCCCGACTCAGGAATCAAACCCGGGTCTCCCACATTGCAGGCAGACTTTTTAGAAACTGAGCTACGAGGGAAGCCCCTCAATTAATCTCTAGACAAGTTAATAAAAGAAAAATAATAAGATAAAAAATACTAATATCAAAATAAAGGAGGCATCACCACTGATACTATAGATATTCAAAGAAATGTAAATAAATTTTAATATTCTGTCAGCTTTTCTAAGTTACTAAGAGGTGGCATGCAGAATTGGTGAGCTTTTGTTTGGATGAACACTTTTAGAATTTTTAAATATAAATTTTAAGGGGAGGGATAAATTATCTTGATATATAAAATAAAGGAAATAGACATGTTGAGGTGCAAAAGAGAAGGAGTATCCAGAAAATATAAAAATATGGACTGATGAGCATAGTCTTGGAGTAAATCCAGAGGTGAACTAAGTGGCAGGAGTTTTGGAGCCTGCAAAGGCTGCTGGACTATGAAAAATACCAAAAGAGAAAATGGCCAAAGGACTTGCACCAGGAGTCCCTCATATTTTAAATTTGAAACTTCTTCACTGACTATGGACTTAAGTGGAGTGTTCTGCCAACACAGTAACTATTGGAAAAATGCCAGGAAAGAGGTCTGTTTCATTTCTGTGCTTCACAGTGCAGAAAAAAAGCTAGTGAATGGACATGAAAGAGACTGGGAATCATTGAAATGAGAAATCTCAGGCAGGACAATGGAATTCAGGTCGTGGATCTTTGCATTTGACCAGATAAACAGAATCATTATGGGAGATAAAATGGATTTATTGTGGAGATGGAACCTTATGTGATTGTGGGAGCTGGATAACCATTCCACAGAACTTCACTGTCTCTGTGTCAGATGCTGGGCTTGATTAAAATGGAAAGACAAAAGTAAAGGGAGGGAGAACAAGGACAAACTAGGATGCTGGATGAGCCCGTAGAATCCATGAGGACAAACTGAAACCTGTCCTATTCAGAAAAGACTCTGAATCAATCTTTAACCACCTTAAGTCTTCAACTTTGTTTATGCAAGTGACCTGCAGTAGAACTGGGGTATATCTCTATAGCTTTTCATGCAGATGTGGACTAAGGAAGCATAAGGAAGAGCTCTGCAGGGAGGTGAAAGAGTCTGAGTCTGGCTGTAGGCTCAAGAAGATCTGGCAGAAGCTAAAGTCGCTATGGGCTGATGCTGCTTCCTGTCAATAAGGTGTCAGCAGATCCATTACAACACATGGGACCTGCAAGAGCATCTGATCTAGTCAGATCTTCCAAGCATAAAACAAAGCCACTAACTTCTTTCTTCCAAATCTTGTTTGTATATCTATTGTGGCAATCTGGAACTTAACATCCTTCAAGGAAGGGAATTTTGAAAAGGCAGTTCTAATTTAGTGACTTTGACACAATACAAAAACCAACAAGGTCTGTAAGTTGTCTATGCTGTGTAAATGTTAGTGGAAACACTGACTGAAACCATCCACCCCGGCTAGGCACCACAGTAAACATTTGCATGAATTATTTTGTGACAGGAGGTCCTGGTAAGGAAAATGGAACTAACAAGCCACCACCAATGAGAAGAATTCAGGAAAAGTTAAAAGGACATACCACAAATCCTACTAGCTCCCAGAATCTTCCTCTCTGGAAGCCATCTTGACCAAGCAATGCATGTGCTACCAGGAAGGACCCTGAGTCATAATGATTTCCAGAGACAACCCAGACATGAATCCCATCACCATAAACCCCGAGACTGAGTCACATGGTAGAGCAGCCCTCTTGGCTTCCCTTACCCTGTAGCTCTCTGCCCAGGTGTCCCTTCCCAAAAAAGTCTCCTGAGTAGTCAGCATGTGTATCTCCTTGAATAAATCATTTCCACGTGTTAGACAAGAGCACACTCTCAGGCCCAGGAAGGAGTCTCCCTTCCTACCACATAAATAGCTGTCCCAAACAACAGTGCAGAACAACACATATTTGTTATTATTACTTACAGTTCTGGACATTGAATGGAATTGGCCTGGGACTTCGCAGCCTCAGTTTCTCATGTGGTTATAAAGTGGATAGTGAAGACTTTCTCATACGATAATAGGGAATTATCATGTCACAGAATTGGCTTTCATTTATTGCTGTGGGTGGGACACAACTATGTTACCTGGATTTCATCACAGGAGCTAGTGGGATCCACAAGCATCTGAAAGGACACAGGGGGAATCTGTATCACTTTTTAGAACATGGTCTTGAGAATCATACAGTTATATCTGCATGAGTAACTGCATTAGTAAGTGCATTAGTCAGGGTTCAACCAGAGAGACAGCCAGTAGGAGATATCCGATAAAAGATTTATTGAAAAAAAAAAATTGGTTATGTACCTTTAGGGGCTGAGTAGGTTAGAACTAGACATGGAACAATAGACTGGTTCCAAATAGGAAAAGGAGTATGTCAAGGCTGTATATTGTCACCCTGCTTATTTAACCTATATGCAGAGTACATCATGAGAAACGCTGGGCTGCAAGAAGCACAAGCTGGAATCAAGATTGCCAGGAGAAATATCAATAACCTCAGATATGCAGATGACACCACCCTTATGGAAGAAAGCAAAGAAGAAATAAAGAGCCTCTTGATGAAAGTGAAAGAGGAGAGTGAAAAGGTTGGCTTAAAGCTCAACATTCAGAAAACAAAGATCATGACATCTGGTCCCATCACTTCATGGGAAATAGATGGGGAAACAGTGGAAACAGTGTCAGCCTTTATTTTTGGGGGCTCCAAAATCACTGCAGATGGTGATTGCAGCCATGAAATTAAAAAATCTCAAAAATATACAAGCAACTTATGCAGCTCAATTCCATAAAAATAAACGACCCAATCAAAAAATGGGCCAAAGAACTAAATAGACATTTCTCCAAAGAAGACATACGGATGGCTAACGAACACATGAAAAGATGCTCAACATCACTCATTATTAGAGAAATGCAAATCAAAACCACAATGAGGTACCAGTTCACACCAGTCAGAATGGCTGCGATCCAAAAATCTGCAAGCAATAAATGCTGGAGAGGGTGTGGAGAAAAGGGAACCCTCCTACACTGTTGGTGGGAATGCAAACTAGTACAGCCACTATGGAGAACAGTGTGGAGATTCCTTAAAAAATTGCAAATAGAACTACCTTATGACCCAGCAATCCCACTGCTGGACATACACACCGAGGAAACCAGAATTGAAAGAGACACATGTACCCCAATGTTCATCGCAGCACTGTTTATAATAGCCAGGACATGGAAACAACCTAGATGCCCATCAGCAGATGAATGGATAAGAAAGCTGTGGTACATATACACAATGGAGTGTTACTCAGCCATTAAAAAGAATTCATTTGAATCAGTTCTGATGAGATGGATGAAACTGGAGCCGATTATACAGAGTGAAGTAAGCCAGAAAGAAAAACACCAATACAGTCTACTAACACATATATATGGAATTTAGAAAGATGGCAATGACGACCCTGTATGCAAGACAGGAAAAAAGACACAGATGTGTATAATGGACTTTTGGACTCAGAGGGAGAGGAAGAGGGTGGGATGATTTGGGAGAATGGCATTCTAACATGTATACTATCATGTAAGAATTGAATCGCCAGTCTATGTCTGACGCAGGATACAGCATGCTTGGGGCTGGTGCATGGGGATGACCCAGAGAGATGTTGTGGGGAGGGAGGTGGGAGGGGGGTTCATGTTTGGGAATGCATGTAAGAGTTAAAGATTTTAAAATTAAAAAAAAAAAAAAAAGCTTACTCCTTGAAAAGAAATCTATGACTAATCTAGACAGCATATTGAAAAGCAGAGACATTACTTTGCCAACAAAGGTCCGTCTAGTCAACGCTATGGTTTTTCCAGTGGTCATTTATGGATGTGAGAGTTGGACTGTGAAGAAAGCTGAGCACCAAAGAATTGATGCTTTTGAACTGTGGTGTTGGAGAAGACTCTTGAGAGTCCCTTGGACTACAAGGATATCCAACTAGTCCATCCTAAAGGAGATCAGTCCTGGGTGTTCAGTGGAAGGACTGATGCTGAAGCTGAAATTCCAATGGTTTGCCCACCTCATGCGAAAGTTGACTCATTGGAAAAGACCCTGATGCTCGGAGGGATTGGGGGCAGGAGGAGAAGGGGACAACAGAGGGTGAGATGGCTGGATGGCATCACCAATTCTATGGACATGAGTTTGAGTGAACTCTGGGAGTTGGTGATGGACAGGGAGACCTGGCGTGCTATGATTCATGGGGTTGCAAAGAGTCAGACACGACTGAGCAACTGAACTGAACTGAACTGACTGCAACACATATACTCCTACTCAAAACAAGTTAATGAGCCACACAGGTTAAGAATACAAGGACAGAGTTGACATTTGCAAATAAGTTTAATCTGCTTGTGTTATAGATAAGAACCTTCATGTGGCAGCTCTAGGCTGTATCACACTAATTTAGAAGGCTTAGAAAATTCCAAGCCCATTTTAAAATTACCAGATAAATCACTTGCTGAGAAAATCTTGTTGGCCCTGATCGAAACTCATACTTTCCTCATGGTCTTTGTTTTTGTTTTTGTATTGTTTGGTTTTGCCTAACCATGTATCTGTCACACCTAATTTTCCTCTATTCTTCTCTCAAAATAATATCTTTAAAATAATAAAGAGAAATCTAGCTAAAATAGATGAAATGGATTAAAATTAAACTAATTCAGCAAAATACTGGCTTCATGTTGAATAAATTAAATGCAGTCTTGGATAGAGACATTGATAAAGTTACTTTCATTTTCACTGCTGATCATCAGCCTTGAAGAGTCTGTTTTCAGAACTTTAGATCCCAATTGGTGAGATTCAGCCAAACACTAGGTGTAAAAACAAGTTCAGTGAAAATAGCAAAACTGCATATTAATTGCTGGTGAATTGATAGAGTGGCTTTTTATACTTGATGGAAAGTTTAGTCATATATCTTAAATTCCTTCTCAACCTTCAGCACTCAGAAAGTTTCTCCCAGAGAGTGCTTATCCTAGGGGAAAAAAAAAAAAAAAAAAAAGTAAACTATAGCTCTAAATGCACAGTGCCCTGTTATGTCTTTGCTATTACTTTAAGACTTCAAGAAGAACATTTCTTTTCAAATTTTCATTTCCAGGAGTTTTAATGCTCATAAAAGAACTTTTATTTCTAATTGAAGAGTGGTCCACTGGATTAGGAAATTAATTCAAAGACCTCCAACCATACGGTATTACCAGTGAAAACATATGAGATTTAATTTCAAGCATCTACCAAATACTCAACTGACCAGCAAGTAAGAGGAAATAGTTTATGTGGGAATTCAGTACATAACTGAGGTCTTCTTGATGTTAATGTCCTGAAATGTACTTAAAGGGTAAGGAATATAAGCAAACTATTAACCAGTTTAGCCAAGACAGTCTATCTTTAGTGCAATCAATCTGTGTCAAGAAAGCACCAGCTTACAAGGCATGGAAGGCAGGAAACTCACTGTACTCTGTGAGGGTCTGACAACCTGCTTCTGTGGGAACCACCATATTTTATGAGTGACATGCATCATATATGTGAGTTATCAGAAGCGTTCTACGTGTCGTATACTATAGATAAATAATTAATCTAAAGATGTTTAGTCCAAAAAAATTTCTTATAGGATACATGACAACATTTCTCAAGTATGTGAAGATTTGTAACCTGAAAGTAAGATAAGACACTGTGAAAGCAAATTTGTAGTGCAAAGCAAGTGAGTAAATATTATAGTGAGGATGGTTTTGCTTAATATAATAAATAGAAATTACACCTGTCCAACTAGGGATATATCTCAGGAGGAAATGAACTTTTTCATTTTTCTTTCTGCTTAAAATTTTTGTTAATAAGAACAAAGACTCTCACCATATCAACATTTCATCAACTCTAAATATTTTAGCAAAGAATTTAAGAGGGTCATTTTTGGTGCAATCAATAGGGAGCAGATTCATAAAGGTTTTTTTAAAAACTAAGTTATTTGTATGTAGAACCAAATCATTATTTCTCTATGATTGAAAATATTGAAAATGGATATTAATTGCTACTGAACTGATAGATCTTTTGGTACTAACAGAATGGAAGTATGTTCTTAGGAACCTTAATGAAATGCAAAGATTCTTATATTCTTAGTAAAGTTCACTAAAGTAGATTCCGAGAGGAGCAAGCCCACGTCCAAGGAGTGGTAGCTGTGCGGGTGCAGGAGGGGCAAGGGGAGCTACTCCACGTTCAAGGTCAGGAGGGGCAGCGGTGAGGAGATACCCCTCAACCAAGGTAAGGAGCAGCAGCTGCACTTTGCAGGAGCATCCGTGAAGACATACCACATGTCCAAGGTAAGAGAAACCCAAATACAATGGTAGATGTTGCAGGAGTCCCTCAGAGGGCAGACACACTGAAACCATAATCACAGAAAACTAGTCAATCTAATCACATGGACCACAACTTTGTCTAACTCAATGAAACTAAGTCATGTCATTTGGGGCAACCCAAGATGGACGGGTCAGGGTGGAGAGGTCTGACAGAACGTGGTCCACTGGAGAAGGGAATGGCAAGCCAATTCAGTATTCTTGCCTTGAAAACCCCATGAACAGTATGAAAGGCAAAATGATAGGATGCTGAAAGAGGAACTCCCCAGGTCGGTAGGTGCCCAATATGCTACTGGAGATCAGTGGAGAAATAAATCCAGAAAGAATGAAGGGATGGAGCCAAAGCAAAACAATACCCAGTTGTGGGTGTGACTGGTGAAAGAAGCAAGGTCCGATGCTGTAAAGAGCAATATTGCATAATAACCTGAGATGTTAGGTCCATGAATCAAGGCAAATTGAAAGTGGTCAAACAGGAGATGGCAAGAGTGAACGTTGACATTCTAAGAATCAGAGAACTAAAATGGACTGGAATGGGATGATTTAACTCAGATAACCATTATATCTACTACTATGGGCAGGAATCCCTTAGAAGAAATGGAGTAGCCATCATGGTCAAAAAAAAAAGTCTGAAATGCAGTACTTGGATGCAATCTCAAAAATGACAGAATGATCTCTGTTCATTTCCAAGGCAAATCATTCAATATCACAGTAATCCAAGTCTACACTTCAACCAGTAATGCTGAAGAAGCTGAAGTTGAACGGTTCTATGAAGACCTACCTGACCTTTTAGAATTAACACCCCCAAAAGATGTCCCTTTAATTATAGGGGACTGGAATGCAAAAGCAGAAAGTTAAGAAACACCTAGAGTAACAGACAAACTTGGCCTTGGACTATGGAATGAAGCAGGGCAAAGGCTAATAGAGTTTTGCCAAGAGAACACACTGGTCATAGCAAACACCCTCTTCCAACAACACAAGAGAAGACTCTACACGTGGACATCACCAGATGGTTAACACTGAAATCAGACTGATTATATTCTTTGCAGCCAAAGATGGAGAAGCTCTATAAAGTCAGCAAAAACAAGACCAGGAGCTGACTGTGGCTCAGATCATGAACTCCTTACTTAAATTGAAGAAAGCAGGAAAACCACTAGACTATTCAGGTATGACCTAAATCAAATCCCTTATGATTATACAGTGAAAATGAGAAACAGATTTAAGGGACTAGATCTGATAGACAGAGTATCTGATGAACTATGGACAGAGATTCGTGACATTGTACAGGAGACAGGGATCAAGATCATTCCCATGGAAAAGAAATGCAAAGAAGCAAAATGGCTGTCTAGGGAGGCCTTACAAATAGTTGTGAAAAGAAGAGAGGCAAAAAGCAAAGGAGAAAAGGAAAGATATAAGCATCTGAATGCTGAGTTCCAAAGAATAACAAGGAGAGATTAAAAAAAGGCTTCCTCAGTGATCAGTGCAAAGAAATAGAGGAAAGCAATAGAATGGGAAAGACTACAGATCTCTTCAAGAAAATTAGAGATACCAAGGGAACATTTCATGCAAAGATGGGCTCAATAAAAGACAGACATGGTATGGACCTAACAGAAGCAGAAGATATTAAGAAGAGGTGGGAAGAATACACAGTAGAACTGTACAAAAAAGATCTTCATGACCCAGATAATCACGATGGTGTGATCATCCACCTAGAGCCAGACATCTTGGAATGTGAAGTCAAGTGGGCCTTAGGAAGCATCACTACAAAAAAAGCTAGTAGAGGTGATGGAATTCCACTTGAGCTATTTCAAATCCTGAAAAGTGATGCTAAAAAAGTGCTAAACTCAATATGCCAGCTCAATTGGAAAACTCAGCAGTGGCCACAAGACTGGAAAAGGTCAGTTTTCATTCCAATCCCAAAGAAAGGCAATGCCAAAGAATGCTCAAACTACCACACAATTGTACTCATCTCACATGCTAGTAAAGTAATGCTGAAAATTCTCCAGCCAGGCTTCAGCAATATGTGAACTGTGAACCTCAAGATGTTCAAGCTGGTTTTAGAAAAGGCAGTTCAGTTCAGTTCAGTTCAGTTCAGTTCAGTCGTTCAGTCATGTCCGACCCTTTGTGACCCCATGAATCACAGCACACCAGGCCTCCCTGTCCATCACCGTCTCCAGGAGTTCACACAGACTCACGTCCATCGAGTCAGTGATGCCATCCAGCCATCTCATCCTGGGTCGTCTCCTTCTCCTCCTGCCCCCAATCTCTCCCAGCACCAGAGTCTTTTACAATGAGTCAATTTTCGCATGAGGTGGCCAAAGTACTGGAGTTTCAGCTTTAGCATCATTCCTTCCAAAGAAATCTCAGGGCTGATCTCCTTTTGAATGGGCTAGTTGGATCTCCTTGCAGTCCAAGGGACCCTCAAGATTCTTCTACAACACCATAGTTCAAACGCATCAATTCTTTGGTGCTCAGCCTTCTTCACAGTCCAATTCTTACATCCATACATGACCACAGGAAAAACCATAGTCTTGAATAGACGGACCTTAGTCGGTAAAGTAATGTCTCTGCTTTTGAATATGCTGTCTAGGTTGGTCATAACTTTTCTTCCAAGGAGTAAGCGTCTTTTAATTTCATGGCAGCAGTCATAATCTGCAGTGATTTTGGAGCCCCAAAAAATAAAGTCTGACACTGTTTCTACTGTTTCCCCATCTATATCCCATGAAGTGATGGGACCAGATGCCATAATCTTCGTTTTCTGAATGTTGAGGTTTAAGCCAACTTTTTCACTCTCTTCTTGCACTTTCATCAAGAGGCTTTTTAGCTTCTCTTCACTTTCTGCCATAGGGTGGTGTCATCTGCATACCTGAGGTTATTGATATTTCTCCCGGCAATCTTGATTCCAGCTTGTGTTTCTTCCAGCCCAACGTTTCTCATGATGTACTCTGCTTATAAGTTAAATAAGCAGGCTGACAATATACAGCCTTAACGTACTCCCTTTCCTATTTGGAACCAGTCTGTTGTTCCATGTCCAGTTCAAACTGTTGCTTCCTGATGTGTATACAGATTCCTCAAGAGATGGGTTAGGTGGTCTGGTATTCCTATCTCTTTCAGAATTTTCCAAAGTTTATTGTGATCCACAAAGTCAAAGGCTTTGGCATGGTCAATAAAGCAGAAATAGATGTTTTTCTGGAACTCTTGCTTTTTCCATGATCCAGTGGATGTTGGCAATTTGATCTCTGGTTCCTCTGCCTTTTCTAAAACCAGCTTGAACATCAGGGAGTTCACGGTTCACGTATTGCTGAAGCCTGGCTTGGAGAATTTTGAGCATTACTTTACTAGCATGTGAGATGAGTGCAATTGTGCGGTAGTTTGAGCATTCTTTGGCATTGCCTTTCTTTGGAATTGGAATGAAAACTGACCTTTTCCAGTCCTGTGGCCACTGCTGAGTTTTCCAAATTTGATGGCATATTGAGTGCAGCACTTTCACAGCATCATCTTTCAGGATTTGAAATAGCTCAACTGGAATTCCATCACCTCCATTAGCTTTGTTCGTAGTGATGCTTTCTAATGCCCACTTGACTTCACATTCCAAGATGTCTGGCTCAAGATTAGTGATCACATCACTAATTATCTGGGTTGTGAAGATATTTTTTGTACAGTTCTTCCATGTATTCTTGCCACCTCTTCTTAATATCTTCTGCTTCTGTTAGGTCCATACAATTTCTTCCCTTTATCAAGCCCATCTTTGCATGAAATGTTCCCTTTGTATCTTTAATTTTCTTGAAGAGATCTCTAGCCTTTCCCATTCTGTTGTTTTCCTCTATTTCTTTGCATTGATCGCTGAAGAAGGCTTTCTTATCTCTTTTTGCTATTCTTTGGAACTCAGCATTCAGATGCTTATATTTTTCCTTTTCTCCTTTGCTTTTCACCTCTCTTCTTTTCACAGTCATTTGTAATGCCTCCCCAGAGAGCCATTTTGCTTTTTTGCATTTCTTTTCCATGGGGATGGTCTTGATCCCTGTCTCCTGTACAATCTCATGAACCTCATTCCATAGTTCATCAGGCACTCTGTCTATCAGATCTAGACCTTTAAATCTGTTTCTCACTTTCACTGTATAATCATAAGGGATTTGATTTAGGTCATACCTGAATGGTCTAGTGGTTTTCCTACTTTCTTCAATTTAAGTCTGAATTTGACAATAAGGAGTTCATGGTCTGAGCCACAGTCAGCTCCCGGTCTTGTTTTTGTTGACTGTATAGAGCTTCTCCATCTTTGGCTACAAAGAATATAATCAATCTGATTTTGGTGTTGACCATCTGGTGATGTCCATGTGTAGAGTCTTCTCTTGTGTTGTTGGAAGAGGGTGTTTGCTATGACCAGTGCATTTTCTCGGCAAAACTCTATTAGCCTTTGCCCTGCTTCATTCCATAGTCCAAGGCCAAATTTGCCTGTTACTCCAGGTGTTTCTTGACTTCCTACTTTTGCATTCCAGTCCCGTATAATGAAAAGGACATCTTTCTTGGGTGTTAGTTCTAAAAGGTCTTGTAGGTCTTCATAAAACCGTTGAACTTCAGTTTCTTCAGTGTTACTGGTTGGGGCATAGACTTGGATAACTGTGATATTGCATGGATTGCCTTGGAGACGAACAGAGATCATTCTGTCATTTTTGAGATTGCATCCAAGTACTGCATTTCGGACTCTTTTGTTGACCATGATGGCTACTCCATTTCTTCTGAGGGATTCTTGCCTGCAGTAGTAGATGTAATTGTCATCTGAGTTAAATTCACCCATTCCAGTCCATTTAGTCCAATAGTTCGCCTATTCCTAGAATGTCAATGTTCACTCTAGCCATCTCTTGTTTCACCATTTCCAATTTGCCTTGATTCATGGACCTGACATTCCAGGTTCCTATGCAATATTGCTCTTTACAGCATCAAATCTTGCTTCTATCACCAGTCACATCCACAACTGGGTATTGTTTTTGCTTTGGCTCTATCCCTTCATTCTTTCTGGATTTATTTCTCCACTGATCTCCAGTAGCATATTTGGCACCTGATGACCTGGGGAGTTCCTCTTTTGGTATCCTATCATTTTGCCTTTTCCTACTGTTCATGGGGTTCTCAAGGCAAGAATACTGAAGTGGCTTGCCATTCCCTTCTCCAGTGGACCACAGGAACCAGAAATCAAATTGCCAACATCTGCTGCATCATCGAAAAAGAAAGAGAGTTCCAGAAAAACATCTATTTCTGCTTTATTGACTATGCCAAATCCTTTGACTGTGTGGATCACAATACACTGTGGAAAATTCTTCAAGAAATGGGAATACCAGATCACCCTACCTGCCTCTTGAGAAAGCTGTATGCAGATCAGGAAGCAACAGTTAGAACTGGGCCTGGAACAACAGACTGGTTCCAAATAGGAAAAGGAGTCCATCAAGGCTGTATATTGTCACCCTGCTTATTTAACTTATATGCAGAATACATCATGGGAAATGCTGGGCTGGATGAAGCACAAGCTGGAATTAAGATTGCCAGGAGAAGTATCAATAACCTCAGATATGCAGATGACACAACTCTTATGGCAGAAAGTGAAGAGGAACTAAAAAGCCTCTTGATAAAAGTGAAAGAGGAGAGTGAAAAAGTTGGCTTAAACCTCAACATTCAGAAAATGAAGATCATGGCATCTGGTGCCATCACTACATGGGAAATAGATGGGGAAACGGTGGAAACAGTGTCAGACTTTATTTTTGGGGGCTCCAAAATCACTGCAGATGGTGACTGCAGCCATTAAATTAAAAGATGCTTTCCCCTTGGAAGGAAAGTTATGATCAACCTAGATAGTATATTCAAAAGCAGACACATTACTTTGCCGACTAAGGTCCATCTAGTCAAGGCTATGGTTTTTCCAGTAGTCATGTATGGATGTGAGAGTTGGACTGTGAATAAGGCTGAGCACTGAAGAATTGATGCTTTTGAACTGTGGTGTTGGCAAAGGCTCTTGAGAGTCCTTTCGACTGCAAGGAGATCCAGTCCCTCCTAAATGAGACCAGTCCTGGGTGTTCTTTGGAAGGAATGATGCTAAAACTGAAACTCCAGTACTTTGGCCACCTCATACGAAGAGTTGACTCATTGAAAAAGACCCTGATGCTGGGAGGTAATGTGGGCAGGAGGAGAAGGGGACAACAGATGGTGAGATGGCTGGATGGCTCACTGACTCAATGGACGTGAGTTTGAGTGAACTCTGGGAGTTGGTGATGGACAGGGAGGCCTGGTGTGCTGCAATTATGGGGTCGCAAAGAGTCAGATATGACTGAGCAACTGAACTGAACTGAACTGAAAATAGATTCAAGAGAGCTGGGCTTTACTATTGCTTTTTCTTCATTTTCTCATGGAAAATTACTTAGTGTCTCTGGCTTTAGGCTTAGCAAATGAGAGGATTAAACCACATGATAGTTATTGTTTCTTTTAATTTCCTCTCACCCCAGGTTGACTGAGATATTATTGACATTTAACTTAGGTGTGTAATGTGTTGTTGCTGTTCAGTTGCTCAGTCATGTCCAACTCTTTGCAACCTCATGGACTACAGCACACCAGACTTCCCTGTCCTTCACTATCTCCTAGAGTTTGTTCAAATTCATGTCCATTGAATCGGTAATGCCATCCAACCATTTCATCCTCTGTCGTCCCCTTCTCTTCCTGCCTTCAATCTTTCCCAGCATCAATGTATTTTCCAATGAGATAGCTCTGTCTTTCATGTGGCCAAAGTACTGAAGCTTCAGCTACAGCATCACTGCATCCAATGAATATTCAAGTTTGATTTCCTTTAGGATTGAGTGGTTTGAACTCCTTGTCCAAGTGACTCTCAAGAATCTTATACAACATGCCAGTTTGAAAGCACCAATTCTTCGGTGCTCAGCCTTCTTTATTAAGGTCCAACTCTCACATTTGTACATGACTACTGAAAAAACCATAGTTTTGACTATATGGGCCTTTTTTGGCAAAGTGATTGTTAATACACTGTCTAGGTTTGTCATAGCCTTCCTTCCAAGGAGTGTCTTAATTTCATGACTGCAGTCACCATCCACAGTGATTTTGAAGCCCAAAAAATGAAATCTGTCACTGTTTCCAATTTTTCCACAACTGTTTTGCCATGAAGTGATGGGACTGGATGACATGATCGTAGCTTTTTGAACGTCAGCAATGCAATATGATAAATAAAAGAAGAGAAGTAAAAAGTAAAGGAGAAAAGGAAAGATATAAGCATCTGAATGCAGAGTTCCAAAGAATAGCAAGGAGAGATAAGAAAGCCTTCCTCAACGATCAATGCAAAGTAATAGAGGAAAACAACAGAATGGGAAAGACTAGAGATCTCTTCAAGAAAATTAGAGATACCAAGGGAACATTTCATGCAAAGATGGGCTTGATAAAGGACAGCAATGGTATGGACCTAACAGAAGCAGAAGATATTAAAAAGAGGTGGCAAGAATACACAGAAGAACTGTACAAAAAAGATTTTCACGACCAAGATAATCATGATTTCACCTAGAGCCAAACATCCTGGAGTGTGAAGTCAAGTGGGCCTTAGAAAACATCACTACAAACAAAGCTAGTGGACGTGATGAAATTCCAGTTGAGCTATTTCAAATCCTGAAAGATGATGCTGTGAAAGTACTGCACTCAATATGCCATCAAATTTGGAAAACTCAGCAGTGGCCACAGGACTGGAAAAGGTCAGTTTTCATTCCAATTCCAAAGAAACGCAATGCCAAAGAATGCTCAAACTCCCACACAGTTACACTCATCTCACACACTAGTAAGAAAGAAAGAAAGTGAAGTCGCTCAGTTGTGTCCGACTATTTGCGACCCCATGGGTTGTGGCCTACCAGGCTCCTCCCTCCACGGGATTCTCCAGGCAAGAGTACTGGAGTGGGTTGCTATTTCCTTCTCCAGGGGATCTTCCTGACCCACGGATTGAACTTGGGTCTCCTGCATTCCAGGCAGACGCCTGAGCCACCAGGGAAGCTTACACACTAGTAAAGTAATGCCCAAATTCTCCAAGCCAGGCTTCGGCAATATGTGAACTGTAAAATTCCAGATGTTCAAGCTGGTTTTAGAAAAGGCAGAAGAATCAGAGATCAAATTGCCAACATCCTCTGGATCATTGAAAAAACAAGGGAGTTCCAGAAAAACATCTATTTCTGCTTTATTGACTATGTTAAAGCCTTTGACTGTGTGGATCACAATAAACTGTGGAACATTCTGAAAGAGGTGGGAATACCAGGCCACCTGACCTGCCTCTTGAGAAACCTATATGCAGGTCAGGAGGCAACAGTTAGAACTGGACATGGAACAACAGACTGGTTCCAAATAGGAAAAGGGGTACATCAAGGCTGTATATTGTCACCCTGCTTATTTAACTTTTATGCAGAGTACATCATGAGGAACGCTGGGCTGGAAGAAGCACAAGCTGGAATCAAGATTACTGGGAGAAATATCAATAACCTCAGATATGCAGATAACACCACCCTTATGGCAGAAAGTGAAGAGGAACTAAAAAGCCTGTTGATGAAAGTGAAAGAGGAGAGTGAAAAAGTTGGCTTTAAGCTCAACATTCAGAAAACGAAGATTATGGCATCTGATCCCATCACTACATGGGAAATAGATGGGGTAACGGTGGAAACAGTGTCAGGCTTTATTTTTGGAGGCTCCAAAATCACTGCAGATGGTGACTGCAGCCATGAAATTAAAAGATGCTTACTCCTTGGAAGAAAATTTATGGCCAACCTAGATAGCATATTGAAAAGCATAAATATTACTTTGCCAACAAAGGTCCATCTAGTCAAGGCTATGGTTTTTCCAGTGGTCATTTATGGATGTGAGAGTTGGACTGTGAAGAACGTTGAGCAGCAAAGAATTGATGCTTTTGAACTGTGGTGTTGGAGAAGACTCTTGAGAGTCCCATGGACTGCAAGAAGATCCAACCAGCCCATTCTAAAGGAGATCAGCTCTGGGTGTTCTTTGGAAGGAATGATGCTAAAGCTGAAACTCCAGTACTTTGGCCACCTCATGCGAAAAGTTGACTCATTGGAAAAGTCTCTGATGCTGGGACAGATTGGGAGCAGGAGGAAAAGGGGATAACAGAGGATGAGATGGCTGAATTGTAACACTGACTCGATGGACGTGAGTTTCAGTGAACTCTGGGATTTGGTGATGGACAGGGAGGCCTGGCATGCTATGATTCATGGGTTTCTAAAGAGTCGGAGACAACTGAGCGACTGAACTGAACTGATATATTGCAAAACGATTGACAATAAAGTTAGTTAACACTCCGATCTCCTTACATAATTATATTTTTATGTGTATCATGATAGCATTGAAAATTTACTCTCTTAACAACTTTCAAGTATATAATACAGTATTGTTAATTATACTCACTATGCTATGCATTGGGGCTTCCCAATTGGCACTAGTGGTAAAGAACCTGTCTGCCAATGAGGCAGATATGAGACAAGAGTTCAACCTCTGGGTCAGGAAGATGCCCTGGAGAAGGAAATGGCAACCCACTCCAGTATTCTTGCCTGGAAAATCCAATGGACAGAGAAGCCTGGCAGTTTATAGTCCATGGGGTTGCAAGGCGTCAGACATGACTCAAATGACTTAGCACACATGCTATACATTAGCTCCTCAGATCTTTTTTATCTTACTGCTGGTTGTTTATATGCTTTGAACAACTTCTCCCTATTTCCCTGACCTTTCAGCCCCTGGTAACAACCATTCTACTATTTCTATGAGTTCACTTTTTTTTTTTAATTTCAGTATTATTATTATATTAGATTGTTAAAATATATATACACCACATCCTCTTTATCCGTTCATCCACTGATGAACATTTGTTCTACCACTTTGTTACTATGAATAATATTGCGTTGAACACGGGAGTACAAATATCTCTTTGATATAGTAATTTCATTTACTTCAGTTATAGACACACAAGTAGGATCACTAGATCACATGATAGTTATCTTTTTGGTTTTTAAAACCCTCCGTATGCTGTTTTCTCTAATGCTGCACCAACTTACATCCCTACCAATGGTGCACAAGTGTTCCCTTTTTTCCACAGTCTCATCAACAATTGCCATTTCTAGTTTTGAACTGTTTTTGATAATGGTCATTATATTGTGGGGTGTTATCCTATTGAAGAGGAACTAAAAAGCCTCTTGATGAAAGTGAAAGAGGAGAGTGAAAAAGTTGGCTTAAAGCTCAACATTCAGAAAACTAAGACCATGGCATCCAGTCCCATCACTGCATGGGAAATGGATGTGGAAACAGTGTCAGACTTTATTTGGGGGGGCTACAAAATCATGGCAGATGGTGGCTGCAGCCATGAAATTAAAAGATGCTTACTCCTTGGTAGAAAAGCTATGACCAACCTAGATAGCATATTCCAAAGCAGAGACATTACTTTGCCAACTAAGGTCTGTCTAGTCAGCGCTATGGTTTTTCCAGTACTCATTTATGGATGTGAGAGGTGGACTGTGAAGAAGGCTGAGCACTGAAGAACTGATGCTTTTGAACTATGGTGTTGGAGAAGACTCTTGAGAGTCCCTTGGACTGCAAGGAGACCCAACCAGCCCATTCTGAAGGAGATCAACCCTGGGATTTCTTTGGAAGGAAGGATGATAAAGCTGAAACTCCAGTACTTTGGCCACCTCATACGAAGAGTTGATTCATTGGAAAAGGCTCTGATGCTGGGAGGAATTGGGAGCAGGAAGAGAAGGGGACGACAGAAGATGAGATGGCTGGATGGCATCGCTGACTCAATGGACGTGAGTCTGAGTGAACTCCTGGAGTTGGTGATGGACAGGGAGGCCTGGCGTGCTACGAGTCATGGGGTCACAAAGAGTTGGACACGACTGAGTGACTGAACTGAACTGAACTGATCCTATTATGGTGTTGACTTGCATTTCCTAGTGATTAGTGATATTGAGGATTTTTTCATGTACTCATTGATCATTTGTATTAATATATCTTCTTTGGAAAAAATGTTTAGCAAGTTATTTTGCCCATTTCTTAAAGTAGATGATTTGTTTTCTTTTAAAAAATGATTCTATGTGCAAAATGATGGACACTATAAGTCAACAGAGGAAAGATTGCTTAATGAATGGAATAGGTTATGACAGCATGTTCACTGGATTTCTCAGATGAGGTGGATTAAGATGGGATTTGAAGAATAACTAGAGTTTAAATATGAAGGCAGTTCTATACTAAAAGGAGAGTAAAGACAAAGGTGGATTATTAGTGGCAGTGAGTAAATTTGGAAATAGTGAGAAATATATATAACCTCCAATGGGGTATTCTGGTCAAATGGATGTTATGATGAAGCTACTCCTACTCTGCATGATAAAAGTCAGACAATTTGAATCAGTGGGTCAATATTCAGAAACAAGAAAGTTAATTTACCATTTATTTAAATGACAGTAGTTCGATACCTGCTATTTGTAGGAGACAGGAAGAATAAAAGAAAAGCAGGCCCCAGCAAGGGCCACAGAATAAATTTATAATTACTGATAAACTGGATGCTATAAGGCACGAGACTCTTGGAACAAGTCCAGAGGGAACAGTTCAGTCTTAAAAACAGGATATGATCCAAGCGTCAGAAAACCGACCCCAGACTGTTTCTCAACTGGCATTTCAGAGTCACATGTTTTACGAATCTGATGGGAAATCTATAGATAAGAATATTAGTCTTAGTTATGATTTGTTATTGATTACTCTTTCTTAGTTACTCAGTGGTTAATGATCACTTTGTTCTTTGGCCCTGAAGGCCACATGAGTTTTAACTTAACTCCCCGCATATTTTTCCTTCATGGCTGAAAGTATAAAAAATTGGCTTGGATTCAGTTTCGGCACTTTCACCTTGGAGCCCTTGGGTGTTGGTCCCCCGATCCTCACTTTTCTCTGAATTCTTGTGTCTTGTTTCTCTTTCTTCTGCCCTATCGCGCTTTCAGAAACCCTGCCTGTCTAGCCAGTCTCAACACTATATGTGACATTTTGTGTAACTTCAAGTATCATTTATCTTCAGTATTCAACAATAAATCTTGTTATGGCTTTAAGAGTTGGGAGAGCAGTTAACTATACAAGTAACTATGTTGTACCTAGTAGATGGAAAGTATATTCGAAAGTCTTCTTCTCCAGTACCTAATCTTTCCTTTATTCATATACTCATTTATCTCTTCTTTGCCAAAGGAAAAAAAAATCACTTAAAAAAGCTATATTGCTGAAAAGTATGGTGAAGGCACAACTCACCAAAATTAGGCATTTTGAAGATATGGCTGTTTCTAAGTCATCTCTAGTTTTCTGTTGATTTGTGCCTTTCTCCTTTTTACACAGCAAAAGTCAGGATGAGTTTTGCCATAAGTCAGGTTAACTAATCTGATGATTAGCTCCATGTGATTAGTAAGAAGTATTGTATCCATAAAACACACCTATTTTCACACCATATCAGCGTGTAAATACAATGATGCCATTACTATATCAATGTGAGTTTAAAAGTGCTTTTTAAAATTTTTATCATTTAGTGCTGAGATATAAATTTTCAAACCAGTTGGACTTTTATTGAAATTGCTTGGGAATCCTGAATAAATCTTTTCACTAAAATGCTGAGAACAAGTTGAGGAGGCATTGGGTTTATTGCATGGAGATATGAAGCTGGCACTATTTTTTCCTCCTTCTTGTAATATTATTTGTTTGAGAGAATGTAAAGTCTTCCCATTATCCTTGAATTTGACCTGGAATCAGACAGATGAGAGCTTAATTACTTGCTGATGTTTGATAGTTAATTTTTCCAACCTCTCAACCTCAATTTTTACATCTGTAAAATGGGGCTAATAAGAACAGCTGTTAATAGCTTTAAATGGTGGAGGAGGTCGGGTGGTGGTGGTAAGAAAACACGTAGTGGGCAATCTTTCTCATACTGACATTTTCTATGTTGATGTTATAGAACCTGACTATTTCTTATCACACAGCCCTGCACTGAGAATTGAAATCCATCACCTAACTAAGTATCACATACTCAAGAACTACTGATATGAAGGGAGTGGTGACAATTGCCACTGCTTGGAAGGTGACTAGGGATGATTATTAATGTCTCTAGTTCTAGACAGGTCACTGGCCAGATTGAAATGACCATAACACATTGTACAGACAAGACAGGTGAATGACTGTAGAGGGAATTCAAAAGTATCAGTTTTTTGGTGCTCAGCCTTCTTAATGGTCTATCTCTCACATCCATATGTGACTACTGGAAAAACCACAGCTTTGACTATACAGATCTTTGACAGCAAAGTGATTGATGTCTTTGCTTTTTAATACACTGTCTAGGTTGGTCTTGGCTTTTCTTCCAAGGAGCAAGTGTCTTTTAACTTCATGGCTGCAGTCACCATCCACAGTGACTTTGGAGCTCCCCAAAATAAAATCTGTCACTGCTCCCACTTTTCCCCCTTCTATTTGCCATGAAGTGATGGGACCAGATGCCATAATCATGTTCTGAATTTTGAGTTTTAAGCCTGATTTTTCACTCTTCTCTTTCATCCTCATAAGAGGTTCTTTAGTTCCTCTTCACTTTCTGCCATTATAGTGGTATCATGTCATTCCACCTGGCAGTCTTGATTCCAGCTTGTGATTCATCCAGCCTGGCATTTCACATGATGTACTTTGTATACAGGTTAAATAAACAGGGTGATAATATATACCCTTGTTGTAACCCTTTCAAAATTTTGAACCAGTTGTTTGAACTCGGGTACCCTGCATTTCAGGCAGATTCTTTACTAACATATTTAATTTTCTGCTCCAATAATATGATCACTACCTGTTTTAGGAGCAAAAGTTTCTCTTCAGAAGCTATACAATTGACCTTAATTGCACAATCAGCAGAGGAGTTTTAAAGGACAAATGAGGAAGTTGGCTACCAGTAAAACTCTTTCCATAATGCATCAGAAAATCGTAACAGTGAACCCACTTGGGGATCTGTGATCCCTCCTGTTCTCTGAGAAGTTCTTGAGCTTTTTAAATTCTCTTAAACAAAAGGGATGGGTGGAAGGGCATGTCACTGGAAACAATGACTCTGAAAGAGATCACAATCTGATATTTAACCAACTGGATGATCATTAACTTGCTGCAACAAACCTTTATGCTAGTACTTCTGAGGATACAAAAAAAAAAAAAAAAAAAAAAAAAACAACCCTCAATGTAAGAAGAATTTTAAAGGATTAAATTTTACATTAAATGTTTGATTATATTTGAAAGTTAATCGAACTTCATTATAAATGAAGTTAGTATATTTTCATAATAAAATCACCACATTTAAAGAGTTCATATATTGCACATTAAAAATGATTTCCTATATCACCCCCACTGCCCAAATATATCATATAAATACAGGAGAAATATTTAGGAATTTAATAGATGTTCATCAATGTTATGAATTAGCCTGCCTTGCAGATTTTATTACCCTTGTTTTTATATATATATATATATAAGTGACCTCAACCAATCCAATTATACCCTCTTACTCCTGCCTGGAATGCATTTTGTAGCTTAAAATATATTCATGATATTATTAATAGATATTCACATTGTAGCCATTTATTGCCAGCATTATACACAGATATTACCACAAGAAATTCAGTCAAAATTAATTCACTTTAGTTGTCGAGAATTAGCAAAACCTTAAATGAACCAAAGTTTTAACTTTTTAGATCATTGACAATGCAATAATATTAAAAGATTTAAACAGATATTTTATAGACGTAAAAAATCAAACAGATTTTAGTGATAGTTTAGAAGACTGTATATCTAAGAAGTTGCCACATTATAAAATTTTTGTATCTTGGTGGTAGTTTATCATTAAAAGTATATGACCAATGTTTGTAGTTTCTGAAACAACATCTGTTAGCTCCTGTTATGCCATTACTTTCTTCTTTTTTCTAACAGCTGAGGATTAAAAAATAAAACAAACTATTACATTTTATGGATATGATTACAACTGTTTCCAGCAAGCCAGAAATACAGAAAGAGCTTCTTGTCTTTGCAGCATGAAGGGAGAAACAGAATAGCTTTCTGTACGTCCTTGGATATGCTAAGCATTAAGATTTCAATCATATACTGGCAACTATTGCAAATATAAGTATTGCACTGTAACTATTGCAAATGTCCAGCTCTTTGCAACCCCATGGATTGCAGCATGCCAGGCTTCCCTGTCCATCACCAACTCCTGGATTTTACTAAAACTCATGTCCATTGAGTCAGTGATGCCATCCAACAAACTCATCCTGTGTCGACCCCTTGTCCTCCTGCCTTCAATCTTTCCAAGCACCAGGGTCTTTTCAAATGAGTCAGCTCTTTGCATCAGGTGGCCAAATTATTGGACTTTCAGCTTCAACATCAGTCCTTCCAATGAATATTCAGGATTGATTTCCTTTAGGATTGACCAGTTGAATCTCCTTGCAGTCCAAGGGACTCTCAAGAGTCTTCTCCAACACCACAGTTCAAAAGCATCAATTCTTCTGCACTCAGCTTTCTTTATAGTCCAATTCTCACATCCATACATGACCACTGGAAAAACTATAGCCTTGACTAGATGGACCTTTGTTGACAAAGTAATGTCTCTGCTTTTTAATATGCTGCCTATGTTGATCATAGCTTTCCTTCCAAGGAGTAAGTGTCTTTTAATTTCATGGCTGCAATCACCATCTGCAGTGATAGTATACATGTTAGAATGCCATTCTCCCAAATCATCCCACCCTCTTCCTCTCCCTCTGAGTCCAAAAGTCCATTATACACATCTGTGTCTTTTTTCCTGTCTTGCATACAGGGTCGTCATTGCCATCTTTCTAAATTCTATATATATGTGTTAGTATACTGTATTGGTGTTTTTCTTTCTGGCTTACTTCACTCTGTATAATCGGCTCCAGTTTCATCCATCTCATCAGAACTGATTCAAATGTATTCTTTTTAATGGCTGAGTAATACTCCATTGTGTATATGTACCACAGCTTTCTTATCCATTCATCTGCTGATGGACATCTAGGTTGTTTCCATGTCCTGACTATTATAAACAGTGCTGCGATGAACATTGGGGTACATGTGTCTCTTTCAATTCTGGTTTCCTCGGTGTGTATGCCCAGCAGTGGGATTGCTGGGTCATACGGTAGTTCTATTTGCAATTTTTTAAGGAATCTCCACACTGTTCTCCATAGTGGCTGTACTAGATTGCATTCCCACCAACAGTGTAGGAGGGTTCCCTTTTCTCCACACCCTCTCCAGCATTTATTGCTTGCAGATTTTTGGATCGCAGCCATTCTGACTGGTGTGAACTGGTACCTCATTGTGGTTTTGATTTGCATTTCTCTAATAATGAGTGATGTTGAGCATCTTTTCATGTGTTTGTTAGCCATCCGTATGTCTTCTTTGAGAAATGTCTATTTAGTTCTTTGGCCCATTTTTTGATTGGGTCGTTTATTTTGCCACAGTCATCAAAACAGTATGGTACTGGCACAAAGACAGACATATAGATCAGTGGAACAAAATAGAAAGCCCAGAGATAAATCCACACACATATGGATACCTCATCTTTGACAAAGGAGGCAAGAATATACAATGGAGTAAAGACAATCTCTTTAACAAGTGGTGCTGGGAAAACTGGTCAACCGCTTGTAAAAGAATGAAACTAGATCACTTTCTAACACCCTACACAAAAATAAACTCAAAATGGATTAAAGATCTAAATGTAAGACCAGAAACTATAAAACTCCTAGAGGAGAACATAGGCAAAACACTCTCCAACATAAATCACAGCAGTATCCTCTATGATCCACCTCCCAGAATTCTGGAAATAAAAGCAAAAATAAACAAATGGGATCTAATTAAAATTAAAAGCTTCAGCACAAGAAAGGAAAATATAAGCAAGGTGAAAAGACAGCCTTCTGAATGGGAGAAAATAATAGCAAATGAAGCAACTGACAAACAACTAATCTCAAAAATATACAAGCAACTTATGCAGTTCAATTCCAGAAAAATAAACACTCCATAAATTTAAAAAGTGATATAGATGTTCTGAAATATCTAATAATAGGTGACTTATCTTTGGTTTTGTTACACATTGCAATTCTGTATTTTTCCTAAATTATCTGCCTCCATAATTAAGTATAATTTAACTACTATTAAAATAAGTTTAGATTATATAAACAGGAGATAAAATATCTGTAAAATTATTAAGAAAATTGACTATAATCAGTAAATTCCAGCCCTTTTCTCACCAGCAGCCCTTCACAAAATTTTTTTAAAAAGAGGAACTTTTTCAAGCCTTCTTATGCAAAGGAGATTTGAAAACAGAAGTATTTGAAATGCCAATGCTTTGGAGGTTCTACGCCTTAAACAATCCTTCTAACTACAGGAAAAGGGAGAAGTGTATGTTTATTTAGCCAGCTGCTCTAGAGACTGCACTCCAAACCCATAGCCCCAGCATCCGAATCAGTCAGTAGCTTGTGGGATCAGTCATGCTCCTTCCACAACTCCAGAGGCGCCTCCCATGCTGTTTCCATGCCCCATTCATGCTGATGATGGCAAAGACCACGCTGGTGTCATTGTACATTCTTGCTGCTGCTGCTGCTAAGTCGCTTCAGTCATGTCCGACTCTGTGCGACCCCATAGACAGCCTCCTACCAGGCTCTTCTGTCCCTGGGATTCTCCAGGCAAAAACACTGGAGTGGGTTGACATTTCCTTCTCCAGTGCATGAAAGTGAAAAGTGAAAGTGAAGTCGTTCAGCTGCGTCCAACTCTTAGTGACCTCATGGACTGAAGCCTACCAGGCTCCTCTGTCCATGGGATTTTCCAGGCAAGAGTGCTGGAGTAGGGTGTCATTGCCTTCTCTTGGGATAAGCCTAATAGCAAAGCCTCTAGTCTAGAGTTAGTAGATCTCAAGGACTCTCTGAGTCTTCTGCTGGTGTACATTGGGATTTTTAGCAAATATAATGTTCACACATTTAAAATTACATTCTTGTATTTCCCAGCACTCCAGTTAAGACAGAGGCTGTGGCTAATTTGGACCAATGGACTATAAAGTGAAATAGCAAGTAACACTTTCAGGTGGGGCAGAAATAAGCTCAAGAGTGACTGTCCTGTCCCTCTTTTGCTGCCTCAGCAAATAGCAGCTGTTGTAGACAGCAGAGCTCCAAGATAGTGGAGTTTGAAATTTCTGTTTCTGGAACCATACTCTGTCCACATCAAGCCACCGTGCTGTTTCATGCTCCAGCTGGGAGTGGCTTCATGGATGGGTGACCTGTGGAGCTTAGAAGCTCCTGTATTTGATTTAATACTGTATAGCTGACATCTTGAAATTCAAAAAGAGCTTAATTAGTTCTCATTAGGAGAGGATTTTTAGTGGCTGACAATAAAATGTACTGTAGAATAAGAGGAAAAAATAATTTATTTTAAAATATTATTATTTGGATACTAAATTTGTATGCTGTTTCCAGAAACAATGTAAACAGCAGAACTACCTAATTATACCAACAAAATATTCTTTTGAAATCCTGCAATAGCATAGCTTTTTGGTCCTCTCTCTTTGGCTACTCCATCACCTGCAGCCTGTCTTCTGGTGTCCATTGAGCAAGAAGCCCTGGATCAAAGAACACTTTATAAGGCCTGGACATGTTTACATGCAATTTCCAACTAATTAATAACAGGAAAGCCAGTACCATGCCCACCAGCAAGGGGGAGTTGCCAGCTGGCATTGGCCAAGGTTTCCATAAGTCTCACATGGAAACTTACTAGCAGCAGCACCGGCACCATAAACATTAGGTTTGCGAAGATAATATTCAGGGAAATATTAGACTTTTGGAGATGCCTTCCCTTCTGCCTTCACAAGGACTCTCCCAATTTCCTTGTTGCTGTGAGTCCCGATACCCACTCCTGGTCCGGAAATGGAAGGGAAAGTGGGTGCAGGGTTACAAGAGTGGGTCTGTAGGTGGAAGTGGGGGTTAGCCTTATAAGGCCAAGATTCTCATCTTTTAGTGGGTTTGCCAGAGGGGTCCACAGTGGCCAAGATCCGGGGCTGAGGTTCTGTGAGCCTGCCCCAGCTCGTCTTCAAGACCCAAGATGCCAAACACTGGAGAACAGAGATCCTTATAGAGTTGCTATTAGAAAGACAGAGAGAGGAGGAACGAGGAAAGAAAAAGAAAAACACTTTCTGACTTGACTTGCTAGAGAAGCCTCATGGCCTCTGCCCTATAATCTTAGTTCTGCCTTCCAAGTCTTGCATGACAATCTGGTAGAAATCTGTCACTTTTGAAAACTCAGCTTCAAGAGTGTGGAAAATGAGATTTCATCTTTCCATTCTCTAGTTTACAGAAAGTGATGTTGATCAAACCAATCTGCAGTATTTGCCACAGGTAGGTTCCTCTGAGATTCAGAATTAGAAAGCCATCTCAAAGCCTCTTCAAAGGAAAGACTGTGAGCATTATTGCATTAATATTGTTTTTCCAATTTTATTTATTTATGTTTTTTGTTTAAATTTAGCTCAATACTAGGCTTTTGTCCTGAGTATCAGATCCTTCTATTTAAATATCCAATACAAATATCCACTTGATATCTGCTAGACATTTCAAACTCTATATGAGCAAAGCTTATTATGGCATCTCCTAACTCTATCTTCCATAATGGTTTCCTTACTCCAGGACTGTACTACAACACCATTAGTTACCGCAGTCAAAATCTCTAGAATTATTCTTTTCAACCCCATACAATGACTTGCAGACAATGTCTTAAGCATATTTCCTAGTGATGTTTTTATTTCCAAGTGATGTTTTTATTTCCAATACCACTGAAACCAGTTGATGTCTCTACATAAATTGACTTTTATCCATAAATTTTTTTCCATATTAAATCTCTGTAAACTTTATTGTTTAACCACTTTTATTACACACTAAACTGTTGCTTCTAAGGTACATCTGAATAAGCTGCACAAGGGTCTTCATCTTCTAGCTCCTACCTTCTTCTGTATCCTCATGCCTTTTCACACTCTATCTTGTACTCTAAATAAATATTTATCATAAAATTATTATGTGCCAGATTCATAACTTTATGACTTTGGACATCTAAGTTAAATATGATCCACGTTTCACTATGTCCAATATCAGAATAGTAAAATTTATCTCACAAAATTCAGAGTTTTGTTGTAAAATTAAGTGTTCAAAATTATTAATTTTATAGTGTTCAGTTCAGTTCAGCTACTCAGTTATGTCCGACTCTTTGTGAACCCTTGGACCGAAGCATGAAAGCTTCCCTGTCCATCAGCAACTCCCGAAGCTTACTCAAATTCATGTCCATTGAGTCGGTGATGTCATCCAATCATCTCATCCTCTGTCGTCCCCTTCTCCCACCTTCAATCTTTCCCAGCATCAGGATGTTTTGCGATGAATCAGTTCTTTGCCTCAGGTGGCCAAAGTATTGAAGTTTCAGCTTCAGTATCAGTCCTTCCAATGAACATTCAGGACTGATTTCCTTCTGGAGTGACTGGTTTGATCTCTTCGCTGTCCAAGTGTTAATTTTGTTATATAGTTGAATTTTCTTTCTAGGTGTTGTTTATCTTATTGACAGTGGATTGGGGAAGCTTATTTTTTATTAAAAATGGGCTTCCCCTGTGGCTCTGTGTTAAAGAATATTCCTGAAATGCAGGAGACTCAGGAGACTCTGGGTTTGATCCCTGGAAGATCCCCTGGAGGAGGGTGTGGCAACCCACTCCAGTATCCTTGCCTGGGAAATCGCAGGGACAGAGGAGCCTGGTGGGCTGTGGTCCATAAAGGGTAGTAAAGACCCAGACATGACTCCCGACTGAAGAGGCTGAGCACACAGATGCACATTCTTGTCAAGACATAAATGTGTGACATAGTGATAGATTCTGTGAGCAGAATAGGTTGAGTCTGGTAAACAATTTGCAATAAGGTTTTAAGTTAATTAAAGCACTATCATTTGTCTAATTTATGGTGTCTTTCTGAGAGGTTTAAGGTATAATTACCTTTTTTTACTTTCCTTAGGATTTGTAACCTTGCAAAATATCCATATTCCAGCTCAGATTTTGGACTGTTTCTCAACAGCTGCATTTCTCTTATTACGTCAATATTTCATGTGTATATTGTGTGGGTATACACTCACACACATATATTAATGGTACTACTGTATTCGTACAACCTCTCCCAGAAATGATAGTTCAGTCCAGCTTAGTAGTGAAACTTTTCTCTTTTCCAATTCTCTTTCTGACATCCACTGAACTAAGTACTGAGAAAAGTGGGAATAACCAGGCAGAAGAGGGGTGTGTGTGTGAACATCTGTCTCGCCAAATTCTAGTGTACCACTCACGCTTATATTTCATCTCTCCCAAATTTAGACCTTGGAGTTCAACAGGATGTCATCATGGCTTAAGTTAATCTCATTGCCCTCAAAATGTCCATTATTGGTATAATTTTCATTTTAAGAAATACTTTCACAGTTATAAAGTTTCAAACACATTTTGAACATAGCTCATGGTTTCAACCCTGTATAGATAACTCTGCTATTTTCCCCCCATAATTTGATAAAGATTTCTATAAGTTTTTCAAGTCTGTAATGTTTCATCCATATCCAACTTAGTACCAAACACGTTCTCTTGATTTCATGTATATAGTGCTCCTTTCTGCCAGAAAGGCTTTTTTTAATCTTTTCCTCTTGCTTTTATGTTCTTTCTTTGCCTTTTGCCTTTGTATTTTCTCTTCCTCTTTCAATTCCCTAAATATTTCCCTGACTTCCTTGTCTTCTGCACCCTCTCGTATTATAAACTGTATTGCTTATCCATGGTGATGATCACCTTTGTAAATCACACATTTTTGTTCAGTTGATTAATGTCTGTCTCACTCAATTGTAATTCCAGCACCTAAATTATATAGCATATAAATTAATACACAAGAGGCTTTTGATACATGGTTTAGAATGAATGATTCCCAAGTTCCCAGAGTATGAAGTACATGAATTTATAAGTCTAATTGAAACATACTTAATCAAGTTAGATACATAAAAATGATCATTGCTGTGTATAAAATATAGAGATAGAAATATAAGAAAGCAAAAAGAAAGTTAAGGAAAGAAACTACCATTCATGGTGCTTCTTACTTTTCAGCATTCTAGTGTAATTCTCACTACAAATCCACACCCTTTCTATTATTTTCCTTTTACAACTGAAAGACTTGTGAGGCAGAGTTTAAGTGATTATTTCAACTTCTTGCACCTAAAAAGCCTGTATGCAATTACATCTGATCATCTTTAAAGACACTGCTGTGTCCGCCAGTCCCCGACTGAGCACCTTATAGTTTCATAACCTTGAGCACCCTCTTTGATCCTGTTCAGACCTGACTCCAGTCTCTCTTCTGAAGAATAAGTTATGCGGAAATTATGAGTTTAAACCTATCTTAGACTCACATCTTTTTAATTGCATTTTTTTCTCCTTCTCCATAAGTACAGCTACAATTTAAATGCTTCTGCAATAGCCAATTACTATACTTACAATGTGCCAGATGTTATCTCATTTGAATGGTGCCCACACACTGCAGGTGCAAAATGGAGGCCACAATTGAGCAAATTTGGACCTAAGTATCTCTGTGTTTTCATTTAATCTATATGCTTGGCCATGTAAATCATTTTCCTCTGATTTTTTTCAGCTTTCTTTTTGCCTAGCAGAGTTACTTTACATCATTTGAAAATCTTTGAAAAGTGAGACTGTTATATTGCCTCTTTTAGAATCATTAAAAAATTCACACCTCTGAGGTATCACTCGAATATCCTATCATGCCCAAACGTATACATCTTGGAACTTGGCGCAGCATCCACCAGTGGTGTTTCTATTGGTTGATATACCTACTCTAGTGAGAAAAACAAGGAAAAACTCCAATATATTTGTAAAAATACTCATCATATGATACATTCTAGGTCACTATTTTCTAGGATCTGAGCAGCTTCTATACTTCGTTAACTTCAAAACTCAGTCAATTATATGACACACTGTTATGGTAATTACCGTTAAGAAAGAACAATAGGAGAATACTGCCAATTAAAAGTTATTACAATGTTTTTATTTAGTTTATACTTGTGGAAAGATATCTTGCAGACTCAATGAAAACTTTTGATTCATATATCACTCTTGGTATATACATTAAAAATAAAGTACAAGAGAAATAATGTGATTGTTATTCCTAAAACCTTTCATTCAGAATCTGGCTCTTTGGAATCACAGAATTGTCACTCTCTGTATTTTACCTAAAATAATATGCCCTGTGGTGACACCAAGAATATCGATGATACAGTGATACACAGTTCCTTCAAAATATCCTCTGCTTTTCTCTCCAAATAGTTTTTGCTGTCCCTTACTTCTGTTACGCACACTAGATTTTGTTGTTCCACTGAATTTTCCAGAGAATTTCATGGCATATCTTTAAGCAATAATGAGAAACTGTATTTTTTTCTCAAATTGTTTTTAAATACTCTATTGATTATAAAAATGTTAGGGAAATGGTTATCCAGTCATGTCACCAGAAAAGAAAAAAAAAAAAAAAAAGCTTCCTCAAGCCCAAGCGAACTTTCACTGCTTGATCTATGACAGTTTTAAAGGCTATCAACATTTCAAAGAACTTAAAATGTAAATAAATATATAAAGCTGCTTCTTAAAGAAGTAAAAGTGAATACCCAATATTGGCTAACGTTATACCACAGCTGGCATAATGGTTTTATTGAGTAAATGTTGTCATGTTTGTGCCACTTTAATACAAGTTTCTCTGATTCAATGAATTGGCATACCATAGGGTTCCTCTCTGGAGTTTTTAGACTTAACCACTGTGTCCCTAGTTCTTTGCCATCTATGTCAACTTTTCTCCAATATGCCCTCCTCATTATGTCTTAATTTAATCTAAACAGTTGGGGAAATACCTCTGAAGTACTTCCCTGGGGCAGAAGGTGATATGTAGCTAACACTTTATGGGCACTCATCTATTATGAACAAGTCACTTTCATAGGGGATTTATATCTACTTTGGTATTTAAATCCAAGTAGCAATTCAGGATTTATAGTTGCTGTTTTAAAACTATAAACATAACAAGGATTGGTTTGGTTATGCAGTTTAACCTGCATAATCCAGAGTAGAGTTTGATGCTGTAATAGACATTCTAGGTATCCTTTTTATTTATTCTCCCTTTTTATTTTAATCTCATATAAATTAGCCAACATGCATTCTGTGTTCCTCTTATTTTTTAAGATATTTTCTCCATTTAGAAACTGCTTTCTTTATCATCACTACTACCTCATTTATACTTATTGAAATGCAAATCACAGAATGTTTTATTTTGGGTGTTAGGTATATAGCCACCTTACCACGGGCTGATTATATGCTCATTCCAAACAAGTCTTGTTTGATAAAGTCTCTTGAGAATCTGATCAAGTTTCTTGATTAGAGCTGAAATTTAAAGATTTTTTGGAAATAGGCAATAAAGATGTAGGACCAATTAGAGATTGCAAATTTGGAACACTGTCTTAATATTTTCTTAAGGAAGTAAAGTGGTTCCTAAGAAGCAGCAATTAGTAAGGCAGAGGTAAGGAAGGGAGGATTTGCTTTGAAGGACAGACTCAGATATAATGCTGAGCTTGGCCATGATAATGCAAGACCCATTTTGAGCTGTTAAGTTCTCTGTTCTGAAGGGAAAATAGCATTAGAATATATGCACTCATACTTCATGTAGTTGATTTGATAGAATTTAAAATGTTGGCTTAAAGCTCAACATTCAGAAAATTAAGATCATGATATCCGGTCCCATCACTTCATGGCAAATAGATGGGGAAACAGTGAAAACAGTTTCAGACTTTATTTTTTTGCGGCTCCAAAATCACTGCAGATGGTGACTACAGCCATGAAATTAAAAGACATTCAGTCTTTGGAAGAAAAGTTATGACCAACCTAGACAGCATATTAAAATGCAGAGACATTACTTTGTCAACAAAGGTCTATCTAGTCAGGGCTATGGTTTTTCCAGTGGTCATGTATGGATGTGAGAGTTGGACTGTGAAGAAAGCTGAGCATCGAAGAATTAATGCTTTTGAACTGTGGTGTTGGAGAAGACCCTTGAGAGTCCCTTGGACTGCAAGGAGATCTAACCAGACCATCCTAAAGATCAGTTCTGGGTGTTCATTGGAAGGACTGATGTTGAAGCTGAAACTTTAATCCTTTGGCCACCTGATGTGAAGAGCTGGAAAAAACCCTGATGCTGGGAAAAACTGAGGGCAAGAGGAAAAGGGGACGACAGAGGATGAGATGGCTGGATGGCATCACTGACTCAATGGACATGTGTTTGGGTAAACTCTGGGAATTGGTGATGAACAGGGAGGCCTGGCGTGCTATGGTTCATGGGGTCTCAAAGGGTCGGACATGACTGAGTGACTGAACTGAACTGAAAATGTAGGATAAAGTATATTATGTGCCCCCGTGTACCAGGTTTCTTATATTTCCAGAAATGTGTGGAAAAGATATTTATTCAAAATCTATAATTTTACGCATCAGAGACTAGTCAATTTGTTTTAAGTTAAGCAAGCAAGTTCACCTTATCTAATCAGGAAGAGATGGTGACCTAGGTCTCCATAATTCTTTGTCTGAAAGATTTACTGATTTTTCTGTCTGTGTACACACACACACACACACACACACACACACAAATATGCACTTATTGATCATTGATCAATGATCTCTGAACATAGATTAGCAGCAACAACAACAAAAATGGGTGTGTGTCTGCTTGCAAGTTACACTGGGAATGGTCGGCATAATACACCATGCTGCTGTTGTTGCTGCTAAGTCGCTTCATGCGTGTCCGACTCTGTGTTACCCCATAGATGGCAGCCCACCAGGCTCGCCCTTCCTTGGGATTCTCCAGGCAAGAACACTGGAGTGGGTTGCCATTTCCTTCTCCAATGCATGAAAGTGAAAAGTGAAAGTGAAATCGCTCAGTCGTGTTTGACTCTTTGCAACCCCATGGACTGTAGCCCACCAGGTTCCTCCGTCCATGGGATTTTCTAAGCAAGGTGCCATTGCCTTCTCCAATGTCTAGGGCATATTTTCCTAATAGAGCAGCTGGGAATGTTGTTGTACCCAAGTCTTAGATGATTTAAAACTTTTTCATTTTAGCTACCAAAGATAAACAATCTGAGCTAAAATAAAACCAAGCGAGGACACCAAAAAGTAATTTTTAAACACAATACCTGCTAGCTACTGTTACACCATTAACTGCTTTTTCTAACAGCTGAGAGATGAAAAAAAAATCTAGTTAAATGAGGGGTTTCAGTGTTTAAGGTTTTCTTGCCTACAAATAATGGCACAATAAGAATACACAAATTAGCCCAGCAAATAGAAAACTTCAATTATTTTCTGCCTTATTGGAAGATAGAAGTATCAAAGAAGGTCCCTGGGGATCAGAATGTGCATTGATATTATTCACTATATTCATTAAACAGTCAGTGGAAAATATAAACGGGTACACAGCCAACTCTACAATAAGAAAATGCTAGAAACTAGAGATAATAAATCAGATTGATCAAAAATACAGATGGATTTGGACAGCTGGGGAAATTATTCAGATGAGGAGATGAATTTTAATGGAAAGAATAGCTCGATAATGCATTTGAAGAATACACAGTAGAAAAATACAAACTAATAAGAAGTTAAGATACAGAAGAGGTAATTATAGAGAACCCTGTCTTAGTGTATTTGTTGATTAACTGAAAACTTTATTGTCACATCAATGAGAAATAAATATATCCTAAATACTCTAAGTTAAACAATTGGAAAAGAAGAGAAAAATTATAATACCACTTAGCTAGACAATCAAATTCTGTTTATAAGCTTAACAGGGTTTTATTTTTAAGTTAGACACTTTCACAGCAAAGTAGCAGTTTACTAAGAGTTGGCAATTTTAACTAGCATGGAGATAGCTGTTTGAATAGTTTTGTGTTTAAAGTACTGAATTCCCTGCATATACCCAATCTTGTAGATTCATTTAAACTCTATCCTCAAAGTTTTCCATCTTATCACAGTCTTGTGACATTTCTCCACAGTGTCAATCTAAAATCAATATATCAACTCTTCCTTTGCACTTAAGATGCAGTGAAACATCAAACCAAAGATTCATAGCTGACTGTTTTGAATAAATGAAACAGAATTCTAATTTCCCAGATAAATAACACACTCTTACTGTAAATTAAGCCATGTTATTTCTAATTATATAAATGTTTGCATTTGCTAACATAAGATATAAGAAACTATCATTAGAACATACTCAGTATCAATTTGTCTCCAAGGAGGCAAATAATAACCAGTATAAATACTAGTTGGTTTACCCTGAATTGTTGCAAGAGTGTGTTTGCTATGACCATTGCATTCCCTTGGCAAAATTCTATTAGCCTTTGCCCTGCTTCATTCCATATTCCAAGGCCAGATTTGCCTGTTACCCCAGATGTTGCTACTTTTGCACTGCAGTCCCCTACAATGAAAAGGACATCTTTTGGGGTGTTAAAAGTCTAAAGTTCTAAAAGGTCTTTTAGGCCTTCATAGAACCGTTCAACTACAGCTTCTTCAGCATTACTGGTTGGGGCACAGGTTGGAAAAGGTCAGTTTTCATTCCAATCCCAAAGAAAGATGCTGTTCAAACTACCGCACAATTGCATTCATCTCACACGCTAGTAAAGTAATGCTCAAAATTCTCCAAGCCAGGCTTCAGCAATATGTGAACCATGAACTTCCAGATGTTCAAGCTGGTTTTAGAAAAGGCAGAGGAACCAGAAATCAAATTGCCAACATCCACTGGATCATGGAAAAAGCAAGATAGTTCCAGAAAAACATCTACTTCTGCTTTATTGACTATGCCAAAGCCTTTGGCTGTATGGATCACAATAAACTGTGGAACATTCTGAAAGACATGGGAATATCAGACCTCCTGACCTGCCTCTTGAGAAACCTATATGCAGGTCAGGAGGAAACAGTTAGAACTGGACATGGAACAACAGACTGTTTCCAAATAGGTAAAGGAGTAGGTCAAGGCTGTATATTGTCACCCTGCTTATTTAACTTATATGCAGAGTACATCATGAGAAACTCTGGGCTGGAAGAAGCACAAGCTGGAATCAAGATTGCCAGGAGAAATATCAATAACCTCAGATATGCAGATAACACCACCCTTATAGCAGAAATTGAAGAAGAACTAAAAATCTTCTCGACGAAAGTGAAAGAGGAGCGTGAAAAAGTTGGCTTAAAGCTCAACATTCAGAAAACGAAGATCATGGCATCTGGTCCCATCACTTCATGGAAAATAGATGGGGAAACAGTGAAAACAGTAGCTGGTTTTATTTTGGGGGGCTCCAAAATCACTGCAGATGGTGATTGCTGCCATGAAATTAAAAGACGCTTACTCCTTGGAAGGAAAGTTATGATCAACATAGATAATATTTTAAAAAGCAGAAACATTACTTTGCCAACAAAGGTCCATCTAGTCAAGGCTATGGTTTTTCCTGTGGTCATGTATGGATGTGAGAGTCGGACTGTGAAGAAAGCTGAGCACCGAATAATTGATGCTTTTGAACTGTGGTGCTGGAGAAGACTCTTGTGAATCCCTTAGACTGCAAGGAGATCTAACCAGTCCATTTCAGAGGAAGTCAGTCCTGGGTGTTCATTGGAAGGACTGATGCTAAACCTGAAACTCCAAAACTTTGGGCACCTCATGCAAAGAGTTGAATCATTGGAAAAGACTCTGATGCTGGGAGGGATTGGGAGCAGGAGGAGAAGGGGACGACAGAGGATGAGACGGCTGGATGGCATCACCAACTCGATGGACATCAGTTTCGGTGAACTCTGGGAGTTGGTGATGGACAGGGAGGCCTGACTTCTGTGATTCATGGGGTCGTAAAGAGTCGGACACGACTGAGTGACTGAACTGAACTTACCCTGAATTTAAGAAATTGATGAGATTATACATATTAAGAAGGCCTACTGAGATGGTAGCCTCCATGTTAAATGTTTATGAAATTAGGGAAAATCTACTGGAGAGCATGCTATATGACGGCAGAATCTTCAGTTGAACACTTAGAAAATATAAATTCTTGTCCCAATTCTGACCCATTTGCTCTGTGGTCTTAACAAGACTCTCCTTCTTTCTGGAACTGACTAAAGTTGTGGTATTGAGTTAATGAAAATGTAGAAGCCCCGTATAAATGTATCATATCGTTGTTGTTACTGTTGTTTAGTTGCTGAGTCATGTCTGACTCCTTGCAACCCCATGGGCTGCAGCATTCCAGGCTTCCCTGTCTTTCATTAATAATATCACTAATGTTTTAATTTCATTATTTTTATTATATATAATGTTACAAATAAAATAGAAATTCCTGCTCTAGTGAGAATAGGTAAATATATTTTTATGAGACTTAAAAAGTTTGATCTTTCAAACTCCTGAATATTAAAATTTTAATCATTTACTTCACACAGGCCTCCACATTTTTTCTTCCTTCCTCTTTTTCTTTATTTAAAACAAATAATTCTATTATCTTGAGTCTCTTTCTTTTATGGTCTTTCAGAATTTTTTTTTTTTTAACCATTCCTCCTGTCCTAGATAGCTCAGTTTATCATCATCACCAATGGTAATGTTTTGAAACGTTTCCAATAAGTCATAATTACTATCACTTCCCATTTTATATGATAGACTGTTCTGTCATTTGCCCAGAAAGGAGAAAACATTTAGTATTCACAGTAGCTTTTTTACTTTTACAAATGGTGTTTCCTCCTGCACTGCTTTCTACTACAGTCTCAGAAGCACTTGCTAATTCCTAAACCCTCTCTTGGGTGATTCTCTGAATTGGAAATTGTGACCTTGAGGCTGTGCTGATAGATCACATCTGTGTGCTCTGCTTCCATGACTATGCTGAATTCCAGAAAAGAGCATCTCTGCTTTGCTCTGGGAGATTTATTTGTCTCAAGGGTCTTGGTTTCTCTTCTCTCATGGGAAACATTGCAAGTTTGTGCACACTCTGGGCACTGAATGCAAGAAGAAACATATGGCCAATAATATACTTCTGATGTATTCACATAGGAAAATGAGTGTGAGAGGTCAAGTAGAACATATAAATCAAGTAGCAACTTCAGGCAGATAATTTCATGATATAGCATGAGTCAGAGCACATTATTTTGATTGAATCTCACATCTTAGGAATTACTATTAAAAGAAATCTTTGCCTGAGGCTGGACTCATTTTAGATGATTATTGTTTATTATACTATAAAACTAACACTAATATTAATATATCACACTTTGTGGGCTAATAAGGATTACCTAATTTAATAATAATAACTATCACCCAATGAAATAATCTATTAACATCATCCTAGCTCACAAGGGAAGAACCCAAGTCCCAAAGACTCCCAGATAGTAAGCATGAAAGCAGGGGTTAGAATGTGTGTTTATCACTATTCACAGAACTCTGAGATCTTAAAAACCATCTCCACATATTGGGAAAATACTCCAGTATGCAAAAGTATCAGTCCCTGTGTGCATTAATGAATTCAAAGGCATAGAGGTATAAAGGATTCTTTATAGCCCTTATCCCACGCTGATCAGTTCTGAAACAAAATTCCTGGGACCCACAGTTTGGGAAATAAGGGAAACTCTTCTACTCCTAGGTATACACTGAAGACCTTGATAAAGTTATTTGGGAAAACCTCTACACTGCTGACTCTGCCCTGGTAGCACACATTCAAGAAGACACGCAATAAACTAGGGATTGTTTAAAGGCTCAGCATAATACAATGAAATGACAATCATCCTGAAAATCAAGGTCTTGCTGGACAAATACTACACTTGGCTGCAACTCTCTTCTAACCTACAGACCTCAGAGCTCTCACTGTATTCTGTTACCTCCATAGTTCATATTCAGTCTCCATTATTTGTGTTAGGGTTATATACCAGCTTCCTGTTAAAGAAAGCTGGCTTAATTAAAGAGGAAATATCACTAAATATTGTGAAACCAAAGCAGATACATGGTACTCAGGTAAACCAAAGAGATAACCATAAATGAAACATAGATAAAAAAGAGCAGGCATGTCTTATATGTGATGCATATCACATCAAATAACTTCCTAGTAGTAGGTGAAATGTTACGTGTTAATGCCCATAAACCAGAGTGTTTTACTACTTTATCTTGAGATAAACCATTGACTTTATCCAAAAGTTAATTATTTTGTCATGTTTTGCTATTTTGTTACTAACAACACCAGTGTTTTGGACTAGAGGTACTGTTTTTATTAGTGTACTTTACAATACAATTTTGTTGTGGGTGGCAGAAACCCAATTCAAATTGATACAGCAAAAATGGAGTGTTTGGATAGTATAACAGGGACGTCTAAGAGTGGTGACAGCTTTAGATATGACTTGATGTAAGTACTCAAATGAGATATACAAGGAGAGTTCTCTAAAGGCAACTTCACCACTGCTTTGCTTTCATCTTTGTTGACTTTATTTTTAAGCAGCTATCCTCAATCACAAGTAATGCTAAATGAAAACTAGTGACACCAATACAAAATTGTATCAGTTTAGACAGTTTTAGGGGAGAAAACAAATTAATTCCTTTTCCTATTGACATAAAAACCCTCACATAAGTATCTGCCTAGTCCACCGTAGATAATGAGTTTAAGTGAAGAGATTTAAGTGCTCTAAATGGGTATATCTGTGTCACATGTATTGCTAAAGTTCAAGACTGAGTCAGCTCACCTCAAGTCACAGAGATTGAGACTGAGAAAAGTTATCTTCCAAAAGAAAGGCAAGGTACTTTTACCAAAGGAAAGGGAAATGATTGTTGGGTAGGCCAAATAACAGATCAGCATAAATGCCACCCACGGAAGACAATGAAGATTAACACAGACTCTAAGAATAATAGTGCATTCTCAGAGTTTAGAGAGTTCTTGAACATGATCACTCTCTTTGTTCAATATTTGGACAGGATTTATTGGCAAGCACTGTGTCAATGATGTTTTCAATTAGCAAAATGGAGCTGAAATTATCAAGATCCTGGTACAAAATGCATGAACTGGTATTATAGCCATGCTTACTAGACCCGCTCTCAAATGAAGCCAATATATTCTCCAGCCAAAAGAAAGATGACCACAGAAACTCAGCCTGTAGAAATGTAGACGAGCTGTTGATTGCTTAAAATAAACAGAAATAGGAATGGTCAGCTGGCAGGGAGGAATGCAAGATAGGCTAATAACATTTTGAGAAAAAAAAATCTCAACAGATCTATAATACAGAGACTAATAGACAAGAGAAAAAGCTTAACTAAAAATGCATGCTGTTAAAGCTGGAACCTCACCTTCAAAGCAGAAGGCAGCTTTCTTAATTGATTGCCTTGGAACAGATACTGACATTTTCAACCTGATTCCCTATTATCACTGTCAGTTTCAAATGTTAAAGTGTATTAAGTTTGTATATTTTTATACCATATAAGTATAAATAACATACAAATATTCAACATCATTGCCTGTCAAGGGTAGCCATGAATTTATACAATAAAGTGATTCTGTCTGAAAAACTGCCAAACGCACAAACAAAAAGCTGTCAATGAAAATTTCATCCCTAAAGCCAAATAATCAAAATAGAGACTCTGTAATTAAATCCCAGTTAAATTTGAGGCTACTTGAAAAAAGGTTATTTAAACGTTTAGAACAAGTACATTGCCTTGCCTGCTTGAAAATGGAAAAATGGAAAGTTCAAAAGATATATTTTTATTCATATAAATTATATTAGCAAGCTTTTATGAATATGTGCTGTATCTGGTTTTGTCTCATTACAGTTTACCAAAACGTATGAATGTATGTGTGTGTGTCTGCGTGTGTTCATTTATGTATGGTAATCCCCTCAATGGCACAGGTGTTCATTTTGACTCTTAGGGACATGCTATAAACAGAGCAATGCTTATGGTCTAATTCCAATGCAGTAAGAGGGAAAGGAGTAAGTGCATGTACTTTCATTTATCAGGTTCAGCTAGCTTATTTGTGCATCTAACATAATCTTTTAAAAATTACCATAAGAGAAATATAACAGATTGTAAACGGTTGCTCATATTAACTTAGCTAAGTACTTGTAATGTTCCTAAGCATTATTTAACAGAACACAATAGCAAAACAGAATGATACCTCTAGAGTTTGAAGGACTGTTACTGACTAAATCATATTTAGCAATTGAAAGGCTAAAACAGAGAATTTTTAATCAGTAAATACTTTTCAAATACATGCATATATATATATATAAACATATACCTAATTTTTACATGTTGAAAGTATGTATGAAATTGGAAAAAGAAAATATAATTCTTCCTCCTAGCACTGGTGGCTCAGTGGTACAGAATCCACCTGCCAATGCAGGAGACATGGATTCGACCCCTGAGTCAGGAAGATTCCCTGGAGAAAGAAATGGCAACCTATTCCAGTATCTTTGCCTGGAAAATCTCAGGGACAGAGGATCCCTGGCTACAGTCCATGGGATCACAAAAGAGTCAGACACAACTTAGTGACTAAAAACAACAATTTCATTTTATTAATCTCAGTTTGAAACAGATCCAAAATATACTAAGGAAAAAGGAGAAAACTACTTGACTTTTGGTGAGAGAGAAAATGTTTTTCTAGAATTCCAAAAGTTTGTCTTTAAAAGTTAAGAGACAATTTTGAAAGACTGAGAAATGCGATTAAGGGAAAATTCACCATGATGATCTTCCAGCCCAAAAGGAAATACAGATCATCCAGGTCAGTGGTTTCCCACATATTGTTCAGCAGCATCAAGATAACCTGGAAACTTATTAAAAATTCAAGTTATCGGGCTCCATCCAGGACCTACTGAATCAGAAATTCTGGGAGCAGAGAGCTTTAATCTATGCATTAAAATCCCCCTAGGTGATTCTACTGTAACCTTGAGTATCACTCTTTCAGGTTAAAAGAGATTTGATAGGAATTATCTGGAGATAGTTGTTTGTAAAGCACAGGCCAAAATGCTGGATAGCTCAGAGTATAGCCAATATAACTAACAGGAGGATACAGAAGAATCTCCAGATATGGCCTTCAGCCTCCCTTTTGAGCATAGCATACATAAAGAATGTGAACCTTTAATGCACGTTCTGCCCAGCATGAGGTCAAACCCTGACAGCAGCTGCACAGTCCTGGATAGTGCTGAGAAGAGATGAAGTCTCCTGTCTACTTGCAAATGGAGTCAAAAATGTTGTCGTTCAGACACAAGGACATGTCCAACTCTTTGCAGCTCCATGGACTACAGTAAGCCAGGATTCCCTGTCCATCATTATCTCCAGGAGCTTGCTGAAAGTCATGTCTATTGAGCTGATGATACCGTCCAGGCATTGCATCCTCTGCCTCCCTCTTTGCCAGCCTTCAACCTTTCCCAGCATCAAGGTCTTTTCCAATGAGTCAGCCCTTCCCATGAGGTGGCCAAAGTATTAGAGCTTCAGCATCAGTCCTTTCAATGAATATTCAGGACTGATTTCCTTTAGGATTGACTGGTTTGATCCCCTTTCAGTCCAAGGGACTCTCAAGAGTCTTCTCTAGCAACACAGTTTGAAAGCATCAATTCTCCAGCACTCAGCCTTCTTTATGGTCAAACTTATCACATCTGTACATGACTACTGGAAAATCCATACCTTTGACTATACACAGACCTTTATCTGCAAAGTACTGTCTGCTTTTTCATGCACTGTCCAGGAACATCATAGCTTTTCTATCAAGTAATGAACATCTTTTAATGCCATGGCTACAGTCACTGTGGTGATTTTGGAGCCCCCCAAAATAAGGTCTGTCACTGTTTCCATTATTTTCCGATCTATTTTCCATGAACGATGGAACTAGATGCCATGATCTTAGTTTTTTTAATGTTGACTTTCAAGCCAGCTTTTTCCACTCTCCTCTTTCACCTTCATCAAGAGGCTAGTTAGTTCCTCTTCAATTTCTGCCATAAGGATGGTGTAATCTGGATATTTGAAGTTATTGCTATTTCTCCCAGCAATCTGGATTCCATCTTGTGCTTCATCCAGCCTGGCATTTTGCATGACGTACTCTGCATATAATTTAAGTAAGCCACATGACAATGTACAACCTTGAAGTACTCCTTTCCCAATTTGGAACCAGTCCGTTGTTCCATTTATGGTTCCAATTGTTGCTTCTTGACCTGCATACAGGTTTCAAAGGAGGCAGGTAAGGTGAACTGGTATTCCCATTTCTTTAAGAATTTCCACAGTTTGTTCTGATCCACACAGTCAAAGCCTTTAGCACAATCAATGAAACAGAAGTACACATTTCTCTGGAATTTTTGTGCTTTTTCTATGATCTAACACATGTTGGAAATTTGATCTCTGGTTCCTGTGCCTTTTCAAAATTCAGCTTGAACACTTGGAAGTTCTCGGTTCATGTCGAAGCCTAGCTTGGAGAATTTTGAGCATTATTTTGCTAGCCCATGAGATGAGTGCAATTGTGTGCTAGTTTGAACATTCTTTGGTATTGCCTTTCTTTGGGATTGGAATGAAAACTGACCTTTTCCAGTCCTATGATCACTGCTGAGTTTTCCAAATTTGCTGGCATATTCAGTGTGGCACTTTCACAGCATCATCTTTTAAGATTTGAAATAGGTCAGCTGAATACCATTACCTCCTTTGTTTTGTTCATAGTGATGCTTCCTAAGGTCCACTTGACTTCACATTGCAGGATGTCTGGCTCTAGGTGAATGACCACACCATTGTGGTTATCTGGGTCATTAAGATCTTTTTTTTTGTATAGTTATTCTGTATATTCTTGCCACCTCTTCTTAATATTTTCTGCTTCTGTGAGGTCCATATAATTTCTATCCTTTATTGTGTGCATCTTTGCATGAAATGTTCCATTGGTATCTCAAATCATCTTGAAGAGATCTTTAGTATTTCCCATTCTGCTGATTTCTTATATTTCTTTGCATTCTTCACTTAGGAAGGCTTTATCTCTCTTTGCTATTCTTTGGAACTCTGCATTCAGATGGGTATGTCTTTCCTATTTCCTTTGCCTTTCCCTTCTCTTCTTTTCTCAGCTATTTTTAAGCCCTTCTCAGACAACCATGTTGCCTTTTTGCCTTTCTTTTTCTTGGGGATGGTCTTGATCACTGCCTCATATACAATGTTATGAACCTTCATCCATAGTTCTTCAGACACTCTGTCGATCAGATACAATCCCTTGAATCTATTTGTCACTTCTACTGTATAATCATAAAAGATTTGATTTATGTCATACCTGAATGGTCTAGTGGTTTTCCCTACTTTCTTCAATTTTAGTTGGAATCTTGCAGCAAGCAGTTCATGATCTGAGCCACAATCATCTCCTGGTCTTGTTTTTGCAGACTGTGTAGAGTTTCTCCATCTTTGACTGCAAAGAATATAATAAACCTGTCTTTGTATTGACTATCTGCTGATGTCCACGTGTAGAGTTGTCTCCTGTGTTATTGGAAGAGTGTGTTTGCTATGATCAGTGCGTTCTCTTAGCAATATTTTGCTAGCCTTTCCCTGCTTCATTTTGTACTCTAAGGCTAAAGTTGCCTGTTAGTTCAGATATCTCTTGACTTTCTACTTTTGAATTCCAGTCCCCTATGATGAAAAGGACATGGACTTAACTCTGTTGAATTACCAGTCCCCTACCACAAGGTGATCACTTTGGTTTTTTGTTTTTTGTTTTTTATGTTTGAAGCTGATAATGTGACGTGGCAATGTCAGGTTATAAAATGGCCATTGAGGGCATTTCCAGTAAAAGTGAAAAGTGATAGAGAAGACAAGAGGCCAGTTTAAAAGGGGAATTGTGTGTGGGGATTGAAACATCAGTTGCCTTCCACAGATTTATGCCACCCTCTTGTAGTAATGATCATCCTAAATGCCACCATGCTACTGTCAAATCAACCAGAGCTCCCTCATCCCACCTGCCCATCATGGTTAACCCAGTAGGGCACAGCAAGTTTCCAGGCGGGAAGCCAATTGCAACAGAAACACAACTCAGAATGAGAGCACAAAATGAGAGGCTTTAGGACAACACTCTAACACGCAACAATTCCCAGGAAACGTTTATCTCTGTGAGCTAGAAAGAATTTTGGTTCTTATTTGTTTTTACCTAGCAAAGACATCTTGTTGGCACTAGGAGCTCCAGAAAGTGTCTGCCAAGTCCCTGTCAGTCTTGGCCAGTTTTCAACAACATGCTATGCAGTGCATTAAACTTTATGCTACAAGAAAGCAACCTATGAATACCTCGATCCCTGTGCTACAGACCCAGCTAAAACGTAAATTTTTCCTGATTGTCTGACAGATGGGCTTGGGGTGATTTAATGCTTCAGTCCTACAAGTGATGTGATCACTGTTAAGAAGCTACTGCTTTGCTCGCTTAGCTTGAAATAAACAGGCTTAGGTATACTTTTCTTTTTCTTCCTTCTAAAAATGTATTTATATATATATTTATTTGGGGGTTTTATTCTGGTGGCCATTGCCAAACAGGCTGAAAATTATGTTCACTTGTTAATGCTTTTTACTTTAAATCAATCCTGCCTTTTCTTGAGCATCTTGTCAGTTTACTCTTATTTTCTGGGTGCCCTCAAACAAGCCAGAAAATGGAGAGAATAACAAAAAAAGCACAACATTGTTCACAAGCATTCTTCTATTGACATCAGAAACATTAAAAATAATAATATTTTTAAATGTCTAAACACAGATTTGAAAACAAGCCTTATGCTCACCCAAAGAAGTCATCATGTACTTGCATTTCTAATGCTGAGTACATTTAGAAACCCTCAAACTTCCTATCTTTAAATCCTGAGTACAGAGAACTATTGAAAGAACTGGCTTTGAGAGAGGGAAGGAAACAGAAAACCAACAACTATTTCTACAACACAGTAAGAAATAGGCCAGAACTTTAGAGAAAAATAGCCAAAGGTAGAAGATTTGCCACCTTCTCATTAGCTTCTTTGTCATTTCAAAGAAACAATAAAACATCTTTTCACAAGAATATTGCCCTTTGGTGCTAAATAAATATGCTATTAATCTAAATGAATTTCATACTCTGCCTCTCCCTTTTTGAATTGAATATTCCTTTCAGAATAGGGGATTTGTATGGTTATGGAGCATCAGGACTGAATTCTGGAACACAGTCAAGACTTGCAATAAACAGAAAAGGAGATGGAATGTCTAAAAATTATGACAATAGGAGTCTATTGTTATATTGTCTAAAACATGATTCCAATTAACAGGAAAAAAAAATAAAGATTTCCTCTGAAGAGATAAAGCCAAATTATTCCAGCTAGTACATTATCATTTCCCTGTGATCATTTTTAAAATTTTGCTTTGAACAGTAAAGAAAAAATACATGTTTTCAGGTTAGTTTATGTAATAAAAATAACATTGGCAAGTGGGCACAATCAATTTGCATTATATGCAGAGTAGCTCAGTTTTAATGAATGGCTTTATACAAATGAATAGACAAGTAGAGCATTATTTTGTATAATGTAATCAATGGATTGGAGGGTTGCTTGTTAATGAGCTTGCCTGGCCTGGATATTCCAGTGTAAGGAAATCTTTAATGGGTGACCAAAGGTAGAGAACTAATTATTTCTAGATCTAAGAGATGATTAAATTTCCCTGTATCTGAAGACTGTCAGGAAGAGAAAAGGCTCATTAATTCAGCATAACTACCTGATTATCCTCACACAGGAAAATCTTATTTATTATGCAAAAATGGGTTGCATTTTGCAAAAGCATTGTTGCATGGAAAATGTATTAAAATAACTCTGTGATACGTGCCTAATGTTTTCGTATTGTTGAGACATTTGAAAGGCAGTATTATGCATACAGATGTGCTACAGATCATTAAAGACCAAGAGCTTTCAGGTTGCAAAGTCAACAGATTGATACAAAAAAAAAAAAAAAAACAAAAGAGACTAGCAGCATCTTATTCAGAATAGGTTTCAGGAGTAGAATCAACACTCTACCATATCCAACACTCTGACTAGCATTATAGATTACAAATTTTCTTAGTGAATGCTTTATTTTAAAATTAATATTTATGAAATAATTTACCAGATATTTTTCAAAAAGAATGTTGTATAAGAAAATGTTAGCATCTACTTCTGTACCAACTTGTGAAGAGGCAATGAAAATAAGTAAAAATGTATGCTTTGGCAGACTGATTTAATAAGGGGCGGTCTCAGCAAAAGTATGTGGAAGTAAGACACTGAAAATATTATTTAACAAGTTTAACAGATTTTTTTTTCCTTTAAAAGGAACATTTTAGTTGTGAAGTTTGGGTAACAGAGCAACATTTAAAGTTTAAGGATATTCTGTATTTCTTGGTATGGAATATGTGACTCACAATTTGAAGTGGCTGAGATGAACATTTTAATAGGTAACTCCCTCTGAGGTGGATGCTGTAAACTTTGCAAAATCAAAATAGTCTTAGGCAGATGTAGAGAACCGACAGGGGAACACAGATGGGGAAGCAGAGGTTGCAGTGAATTGAGAGAGTAACATTGACATATATACATCAACCAGGTGTAAAATAAGGGCTTCCCTGGTGGCTCAAATGGTAAAGAATCTGCCTACACTGCAGGAGACCTGGGTTTGATCCCCAACAGATGGAATGGTTACCCACTCCAGTATTCTTGCCTGGAGAATGCCATGGACAGTGGAGCCTGGTGGGCTATATAGTCCATGGGGTCATAAAGAGTCAGACACAACGGAGCAACTAACAGTTTCACTTTTTCACATGTGTAGAGTAGATAGCTAGTGGGAAGCTACCACAAGCACAGCGAGCAGAGCGTGGTGCTCCGTGATGACCTAGAGGGATGGGATGGGGTGGAGGGAGGGAGGCTCGAGTAGAAGGGAATATGTGTATACACAGAGCTGGTTCGATTTGTTGTACATCAGAAACTAGCACAATATTGTAAAGCAATTATATGCCAAAAAAAATAGTGAGGTTCAATTTATTGTTAATAATGTTTAGTAAGAAATAAAGAGTATTTTACGTATCATATGTTCTCAATAATAAGAGGATGACCTATTAGTAGAAAGCTCTAAATGTCCCTAATTAAATAATATAATTAATGACTATTGAAAGAAATATATATGAAATAGGTCAAATATCCACAGCATTGGATTTGGCTACTTCTCTTTTGCTAGACTTCTTGGCATTAAGTTCAACCCTGTCATTGCTTCTAGATCAAAAATTCTCTTTTGCCAGCAAGAATTTAATTCATTACCAGATGGTAGCCACAAGTTCTCATCGCTACCAATCTGGCTCTAGCCATAGAGGCCAAATTGAGAATTATGCTTTGCTCCTGTAACAAGTGATTGCCCCCGGTCTCCTCTGCCAGGGTTCTTATATTGCCTATCCTAGAACTTCTCAAGCCCTCCAAGTTGGAACCCCTGCTTTTCTCTGTTGTCAGTCCCTGTCCTCTCACCTGCTAGAGACTGCAGCTAATCCCTTAATGTCTATCACACTGCTACTTCAGGCAGCTTTGCCTTTAACTTATCTATCTGGATCTCTGAACACTGACAGCTCTTAAATTGTTCATTGTCATGCTCTGCTGGCCTGACAAGCAGTGGTATGCTGATCTTCCTCTTGGAAAGTCCCTGACATAACACCACTTACCATACCTGTCTTTCGTCACATAGTCCCTAGATAGCTTATTCTGCTTTTCAAACTAACCCAAACTTTTTACAAGAAAAAAAGGAATAGACTTCCTTTTAAAGTAGCATTTTGATAACAATTTAAAGGCAGATTCACCCAACTTTGGGAAACTGAAATGAACAAACCAATAAAACAGTGAAAATATGAAAATATCTCTAAGACAATGTAGAATAAAATAGAAATCTGGAGAACATTGAAGACAACAGTCTTGAAGTTTTATCTGACTACAAAAATGTTCTGTAAGTCGCAGATGACCTAATTTCTTAAAAGTCTGGGAAAACTCATATGAATCTGATGTACTGGAGGGAGATGTGGGATTTGGTCATGGATCCACTCAAGAATGTTTTCAAAATGCTATGAAAAATTTTAATGATTTGCTTCTTGAAAAAAATGCACAAATACATATTTACTCCAGTTTTTCCACACAACTGCAGGTCTCCTTTAAGACTTAATTGAGTCAAGCGTATAAACCAGTGATTTTTAGCTGTTTGTCAGAAAGCTGCCGCTCCTTATAGAGAATATCCTTTTACTCTTCTGCTGCGCATTCTTCTTTTGCTCTAGTTTTGTTTAAAAAATATAATAAAAGGTCATGTAAAGATTCGAATACTTTTTTTTTTCTATCAAGCCTCTTTTAATGTGGAGACATATATTAAGAGATCTTGTAAGTGTCCATGGACAGATGAATGGATAAAGAAGTTGCGGTACATATAAACAATGAAATATTACTCAGCCATAAAAAGGAACAAATTTAAGTCAGTTCTAAGGAGGTGGATGAACCTAGAACCTGTTGTAAGGAGTGAAGTGAGTCAGAAGGAGAAAAACATACATATTAAAGCATATATATGGGATCTAGAAAAATGATGCTGGTTAACCTACATGCAGGGCAAGAATAGAGATGCAGGCAGAAAGCAGACTTGCGGACAAAGTGGGGAAAGGAGAGGGTGGACAAACTGAGAAAGCAGCACTGAAACATGTAGATCACCATATGTAGAATACATGGCTATGGGAAGTTGCTGTACAGGGAGTAACTGGTGCTCTGTGAAAATCCAGAGGGGTGGGATGGCATGAGGGGTGGAAAGGAAGCTCAAAAGGGAGAGGACATATGCATACTTATGGCTTATTCATGTTGATGTATGACAGAAGCCCAACACAACATTGTAAAGCAAATGTCCTCCAGTTAAAAGTAATAATAATTTTAAAAGAGACTGGAAGAAACTGAAACGTCATCATCATTAGAAGGAGTCCTAAGTCTCAAATAAATTTACTGGCAATATAAATTTAAAATAATAAGGTATAATAACTAAAAGTCCTATTAAAAATTAGCCAAGCAAAAGTCAGAAACCAAATTTTGACTAGAACTTTATTTTATTTATATGAATTAAGAGTAGATAAATTTAGTGGCATAAATGGTGCAAAGATTTCTTATCTATATTTTGACAAATCACTTTCATGTTTTCCCAGACTGGCCAGACACGCAGCTGTGTTAACTCTTTGTAATCTCATGGACTGTAGCCCACCAGGCTCCTGTCCATGGGATTCTCCAGGCAAGAATACTGGAGTGTGCTGCCATGCCCTTCTCCAAAGGCTCTTCCCAACTCAGGGACTGAACCCAGGCCTCTTACATCTTTCCTGCTAGGGCCACCTGGGCAGCTCCCAATACAAAAAGCATTGTGTCTATTTCCTACATTTCACTTTACCCCTTCTCGCTGCATGCACACACATGCACCATAACAGTACCTCTTACCATGAGTATCTAACCAGAGGGCTGATATACATGCCAATCATTTCCAAACTAGAAGAATGGTTGGTGAGCAGCATGCCATACTTCCTGGACGCCCAGTTTTTATGTTTTTGGTTTGGTTTTGTTTTGTTTTGTTTTTAAGGCAACCTCTACTGTATAATATGTGCCAAATAGCCTGAACCCACATCTCTTTTCTTGCATTAAAAAAAATGTCACTAATGAGCTGCTGTTTTGGCTCTCAAAGAAGAACTGCATTTTTAAGATTCCCTGAACACCTGAATTAGAATTCCTCACATGTCTAGATCATGCTCCAGTCATTCGATAACATCCTTGCTACATTTTCCGTTTTTTAAAATGCTCCCCAGACATGTGTTCACCTCTTAAGACAAACAGAAGAATAAGAAAACGTGCTTCTGAGTCATATTTCCTAATAGAACTCAGGGTGAAGGATGCTTCTGTTATTTTTATCTTCATTTGTAAATGATCCCTGTAATATTACCTTTTAGTTGAAGCATAGGACTGTGCAATGGGGACTGCTACAGTGCAAGTCACGTGAAACAGAGGGCATTTTTACATGATTCTTGCAATTTTTTCATATTCACTAGAGACGTGAGAACCAATATCATTTATACATAGCCTTGAATTCCCTACACTCATTTTCTCTTTTATAGTGAAAAGCAGACCTATGTAATAAAAAACATTAAAGAGAATGCAGTTACTGCTAAATCAACTAGCTGTGTGATATTTTAGTGACTGCAGCAGACAGATGCCTGGTTTTTATTCTCCTCTTTATTCGTGACTTATTGTACAACTTTTATCCATGCAATTAACTTTTTTTTCTTGATTCACACCTAATTTAACTGTAATAACCACTATGAAAATCAGAGCAACATGTATTTATTTTCTTCTCACTTAGCCTTTTGTGTTTCCAACAAATGTAAAGAAATTCTTTAGGGAGTTTCTGTTCTTATTATACCAACTTTTCAAACTTTTTGCTCAGTTTCCTTCTATGTCTTTGGGAATATTCAATCAAATGCTTTCCAGAGTTCTGAGGGACAGAAAAGACTATTTGATCTCCTCTGTGACACACAGTAGATTAGCCCAGTCTATGAAAACTGCAAGTCATGGCACGTTAGTCGATTGTAAGATGAATTTAGTAGATTGAAAGAAATTTTTAAAAAAGAAAACAGACAATCTTATTTTCTCAAGTTTACATATTGCTTATATTTATGATCATAGACTGAAACTTCAAAAAGCTAGAAAATCTGCTCTTTGAACTCTATATTTTGATATCATATTAACATATTATAAATTTTATTCATTTCCCCAGAAATTTACATTTGTTTACTAGGTCACAATAATTTTTGAGTGACAATTTTAAAGCTTTCTTCTTCTCTTTAATGTTCAAGTATATATTGCTCTAGTCTTACCATGAGAAAACAATCAAACAACCCTGAACTCTATAAAATACTTGACCAGTAATCTTTAAAATGATCAAGGCTACCAGAACTAAAGAAAATGAGAAACTATGACAATCAAGAGGAGCCTAAGTGGACAGGACAGCTCACTGTAATGTATTATTCTAGATGAGATCCTGAGAAAGAGTAAGGAGATGAGAGGAAAACTACAGAAATCTGAAAGGATGGCTTTCAGTTATATGGACTTCAGTTAATAACACGTTGATATCTGTTTATTAATTGTGACAATGTACCATACTAAAATATAATATTAATTAAAATAAAAACTGAGTGTAGATTATATAGTAATTGCACTATCTCTGCAGCTTTCTTTTTAATAAATCTAAACCTAAAATGAAAATATTCAAGTATAGATGCTTCTAAGTTTAATGAAATACAGTGTAAGTCATCTAATTCTCTAATGTTTACAGAATTCAGCAAGATTTAGGTCCAAACTTCTTGAGACATTTTAAAACATTTTTTAAACAAGTGCAAGAAGATCCAACCAGTCCATTCTAAAGGATATCAGTCCTGGGTGTTCTTTGGAAGAAATGATGTTAAAGCTAAAACTCCAGTACTACACCTCATGCGAAGAGTTGACTCATTGGAAAAGACCCTGATGCTGGGAGGGATTGGGGGGCAGGAGGAGAAGGGGACGACAGAGGATGAGATGGTTGGATGGCATCACAGACTCAATGGATGTGAATCTGAGTGAACTCCGGGAGTTGGTGATGGACAGGGAGGCCTGGCTTGCTGCGATTCATGGGGTCGCAAAGAGTCAGACATGACTGAGCGACTGAACTGAACTGAAACAAGTATTTTTAAATTTATATTCTCATATAGGGGATGATTAAGCTCCATACAATAACCAGTCTCATCTCTGAAACAAAAACAGGAAACAGAAAAAGTATTGTAACAAATTCATACAAATTAAAAAAATGGTCCGCTTTAAGAAAATGATTTCATTGTTTACTTTGTTTCTCAAAGCCATCAACTGATTTCATCCTTCACCAAGACATTTAATACTATTTTGCTTATTTTCAAGGCTCTGAGATCTTTCCTTGTATCTGACACTGTATTCATATCTGCTCCATCTTCATTGTCCTTTATTTTTATTTTTTTGTTCAGTCAGTGAGTCATGTCCAGCTTTTTGTGACCCCATGGAGGACCCCTGCCAGGGTCCTCTGTCCATGGGATTTTCTAGGCAAGCTTACTGGAGCTGGTTTGCCATTTCCTCCTCCAGAGGATCTTCCCAACCCAGGGGTCAAACCCTGGTCCCCTGCCTCTCCTGCATTACAGGCAGATCCGTAACGCTGAGCCACTAGGGAGGCCCTCACTGTCCATTTGAACGTCATTCTCAGCCCTCACAATCTTGTAATAACTGCTGTTTCTCTTAACCTCACTTTCTCATGTCCTCCTATTCATGCAACAACATAGTAATTTTAAAGACAAGTACCACATTCATGAACGCTTATTAAGTCTCTACTCTCTTGTGGTTTTCTATTTTAATATTGGTCTAAGGTTCACAATCCTTCACTTAAATTTTTATTACAATAAGATATATGTATTTCTAAACTCATGAAATGAGAAAAAATATATATCTTCTAGGAAGAGACTCAGTGTACAAAAAATGCTGACAAATTTTATTTTTTAAATAATATTCTAAAGAAAGAACATTAAGTTATTTTAAAATATTGAAAATCACAATATGGAACATTTTATTTTCACATATTTGTTTTGTATTTCACAAATAGGTAGTCTTCTCTGTATGGTAAGATTAATTGGCATAATAATCATGCCCCAATATTTTGTAAGCAAAATCATGTTTCTTTGGAAAGAGCTTTTCCATGCTGAAAAAAATTTGGTTTTGTTTATTTTTCTCATTCCATAGTCATTTATATTTACTTATATCAATGATTGTTAGATGACTTGAAGATCTAGTGAGGGAAGGTTTTAAACTCCTGGTACTTAACTAGTATTATAAAGATTAGGGCCTTAGAAGTGAACAGACAGATAAGAGATTTATTACTCATATAGAAGCTGATCAGGCAGACCAACTTTCTTTCAGAGTGTGAGACAAATGTCCTGTTATTAGACCTGACATACCTATCAATCACCTTACTAACTATGCCTGTGAGCCAACATGATCAATATGCTCTAAACTTCTAGGAAAAACACTGTCACTTAGTTTATTGGCAAGGTCTTTGAGCTGAGCATGTCTTTCTGTCTATGACTGTAGGTATTGTGTATCTCAGTGATGGATGTATTTTGTTAGGTTTTTCCAGAAAAAGCAATGGTCCCTTGGAGATGAAAATGTTTGCATGACCTCCTATGCTAATTTCTGGCTTCTGGGCCTGCAGTGGATTGTCAGTAGTCAACTTGGAATGCCAAGACATATTTTCCATGGAATCCCCTTCCTTGTGTTAGCATGAGTTAGAGCTTCTTATTAAGAAGAACCTGAGCAAAATCAGAAAAGCAGAAGTGAAGAGACCACCACTAAGGTAGTGCTAGTCAGACGTGATGGTTTAGCCATCCCTCTGACTTGCAGTCCTGGGAAAAGAAATCTTGTCCAAGTTCCTGCAGTCTTGTGGCTTCTTTCCCATCTTCTTCAGCCTGTGCTTCAGCTGACATCTTCTTCCAGTGCTCCAGCTCTGGGTTCACCTATTATCACTCTTCCAGTTTCTGCAGTAAATATATAAGCTCCATTATTCCAATAATTCTTTTTTTAATTTTATGTCATTTATTAATTTATTAATGATACAAACACCTTTTCTTTTTGCTAGTAATAATATTTTAATGAAAGCAGTGAGTTTGAACCTATTTCAGTATTAAATACTGGGATAAAACATCAAGAAGTCTGATTCTTAGTTCAGTTAATTTTATTACTTGGTTTTAATAGCTGCTTTGGTTGAAAAAAGTACTTCATAGGAATACATAGAAGCGTATAGAAGAATTACATCATTGCCTATCTTCCTTGGTCACTATAGTTTTCTGTCAACCTTCTCCACCAATTTTGCAAAGATTTGTACTAAAATATGGCAGCTCTCCATCTTCCTTGATACTTTTCAGTTGTTTTTTTTTTTTTTAACTAATCAGGTAAGTTGCACGTCTTTGTTTCTAAAAACTTGTTTGAAAATCTGTAAAGACTCTTTACCTAACCAAATTCAGATTAAAATAAAATAATCCCTGAAATTAGCAAAGGGGGAAATAATATTGGGCAAAAGTAATCTATATACATACAAGTCTAAATCCAGGAAAATTAAAATATCAGAAACATACTATAAATTAAATAGAAAATTAATTTATATTACTGATTGTATTAGATCATTTTTTCTGATAAGAAGTTTTCAGTACTTCGATAATATTAGTTGGAGTCATCTGAAAATACTGTTTTACATAGATCAGAAATGTTGAGTGTTGATTATTTTTCTTATGGACCAACCAAATAATTTATATCCATTGGGAACAAATAATTCTTTTAACAAGTAGAAGATTGACATTTCCTTCCAGGCAGTGCTCGGGCGGGAAATAAGCAATGTGGACAGAAGGAGTGCGTCTGAATGGGACATTTGTGACCCCAGAATGTAAATGGGAAACAAAAAGTAGGGGAAAGTTTCAAAACTAAAGGCTTTTTCCATTTAAAAGTGTTTTCCTGTTGACCCTAAATGATTTTCTAGAATATAAGAGCATCATATGATTCTGGAAGAAATTGCATTCAACACTGATTTTTTTCTTTAGGGCTTGGTAAAACTGTGCTGAGTGAGACTTCACCTTTCCATTCACTAAGGAAATCATACTGTGATGAGTTCTGAGTTTAATTAGTGTGGTTCCTACCCAGGCACATATTTCAGGAAGGATAAAGGACTTGGCTTCCAAATGATGGGCTCTCCTAGAGTTTTTATCATCTGTTTAATGAGGAATTAAAGGACACATGTTAGAGCACTTGGTTATTGTATCCGAATAAAAGAACTGAATTTAGCTTTGTATTCACTTTTTCTTTCTTCTAATTATACCCAGGAATAAGAGATATTTAAAGGGACAATTTTAGAAGAGTTTCCTTAGGTACAATCAGTGTGAGAAGTCTGGCAGGTGTTTATTTTTTTTTAAGTGTTGAGATTAATGTACTCTGAGAATAATGTAATGAGGTATGCTAAGAAGACTGCCTAAAGTCAAGAGAAAATAAAAGGAAAGGCAGTTAGGAGAATGTAAACCCTCTCCTATAATTAGTAAGCCATTTATAATCCAGAGTCTTGTAAAGATTCAAACCAATACAGTTAATGCAATGCTTTATTTGGAGAATTTCTACTGGATAGAAAAGCTACACATAGGACAGAAGCAAATGCAAGTCTCTTGCCACATTGTCAGATGTAGTTTTCGAATTTTTAAACTCTGTAAGACTGTTTCAGCTACACCTTGTTCAGGATCTATATGTGTGCGTGTGCTTAGTTGCTCACTCCTGCCCAGTGCTTTGAGATCTCATTGACTGTAGCTTGCCAGGCTTCTCTGTTCATGGGGATTCTCCAGGCAAGACTATTGTAGTGGGTGGCCATGCCCTCCTTCAGGGAATCTTCCAACCTAGGGATTGAACACAGGTCTCCATCATTACAGGCGAATTCTTTACCAGCTGAGCTACCAGGGAAGCCCCAAGATCTATACTCATCCTAAAATTACTTTTAGTCAAACATTAGCTTATGGCAAATCAATGCAGAAACAATGGAAATATTGTTTCCATTAAAATAAAGTGTCAGACTTTATTTTGGGGGGGGGACTCCAAAATCACTGCAAGTGGTGATTGCAGCCATGAGATTAAAAGGTGCTTTCTCCTTGGAAGAAAAGCTATGATCAACCTAGACAGCATTTTAAAAAACAGAGACATTACTTTGCCAACAAAGGTCCATAGAGTCAAAGTTATGGTTTTTCCAGTAGTCATAAATGGATGAGAGTTGGACTATAAAGAAAGCTGAACACCGAAGAATTGATGCTTTTGAACTGTGGTGTTGGAGAAGACTCTGGAGAGTCCCTTGAACTGCAAGGAAATCCAACCAGTCCATCATAAAGGAAATCAGTCCTAAATATTCATTGGAAGGACACATGCTGAAGCTGAAACTCCAATATTTTGGCCACCTGACGCGAAGAACTGACTCATTAGAAAAGACCCTGATGCTGTCAAAGATTGGGAGGAGAAAGGGAACGACAGAGGATGAGATGGTTGGATGGCATCACTGACTCAATGGACATGAGTTTGAATAAACTCCGGGAGTTGGTGATGGACAGGAAAGCCTGGTGGGTTGCAATCCATGGGGTCACAAAGAGTCAGACATGACTGAGCAATTGAACTGAACTGAACTTATACAATTGACTATTTCTTGTTTTATCCTCAGATGCTCTGAATTCCATAGACTCAGTCATCCTGGTTGCTTGTTTGGAATTTTCAGCTTGGAAGGAGCCCATAGTTTGCATATAAAATGATTAACTACATAAAGATTGAAGAAGGAAATGGCAACCCACTCCACTATTTTTGCCTAGAGAATTCCATGGACAGAGGAGGTCGCAAAGAGTCGGACATGGCTGAGCAACTAAACACACACATAAAGATGATTAAATGTAAATTCAATTAAAATATGTAAATATAACAACGTAATTTTTATTAAATCAAAATGTTTTCTTTTGAAGTATATTTATTTTTTTCTCTTTACATTTTATAATGAGTATCTGAAGAATATTTCGAGATATATATTCTATATTAGATTATTTCAGCTATAGGTAATGAAAATTTCAACTTAAATCATATTTAAAATAAGAAAATAATAATAGCTTTTAAAAAAAAGTACTTAGTAAGCAGTACAAACTTAGTTAGGCCAGGCTCTTGGGATGTTTGATTTGGTTTCTAAAAAGTTTTCTGAAAAGCCAAGGTTATTTCTTTATCTCTACCACCATAAAACAGATTAATTTTGAGGATGACTTGCCTCATGGGCATGAATAGATGTCTGCTAGCAGAAACTAGAATAAAAAGCACCTTTCTTTACAGTCAACAGCATACGTTTAATTTATCTCCTTAGAAGTCCAAAGCAGATAGTTAGTTTCATGTTGTTAAACTTATCCATCTCTAAATTCAGCACTAGCAAATATAAAGAAATTATTATTATTGATTTATTTCATGGGGAATAAATATTGGTTAGTCAGTTGTAATGGCTACTGTATACTTTTAAAACTGTTTCTAATAATAAGCAAATTCATTTTAGTAAAATCATTCTGTCATTTTGTCTATTGAAATTATCAAAAATATACTTCCATAAACAGCAAGTTATGCACTACAACTTCAGTTGGATTCCAATAACATTTGATTGTTCTCTTCTATATTTCTATTTAGCATGCTTCTCAATTTTCCAATAACAACTATGACAAATTTTTAATGATCTCTACCATCATCAGTATCCCAGGTTATCTCTTTTTTTTCAAATGAATTCACCTACTATAAAATAGCAATAGAAATAGCCAAGACAGCTGAATTTCTATTACCTTCCTAGTTACTAACACCATCATCCATCAGTCCACTAGTTAAAAATATACCTGAATTAATTTTACTCATTGTCATGTATGTCTTACTTCAGGGATAAGATTTTTTTTTTTTTTTTACTTCAAGAAGATTAATCACATTCCTTTTCTCAAATCTTTATCATTTTTACTATCTTTTGTATCTTCAATTTTAATATTTACTGGCTCTTTAATTCAGCATCTATAATAATAACTAACACATGATTACGGTATTCTTGCCTAAAGAATCTCCATGGACAGAGGAGCCTGGCATCCATCGGGTTGCAAAAGTTGGACACGACTTGGGGACTGAGCACAGCACGTTTACCAGGTACAACTCTAGGTATATTAACTCAGTTAATAGAACAAGCCATTAGCTTAGGTGCTATCATTTTCTCCTTTTTACAGAAGAGGAAACAGAGAGAGTATAGGATGAAAAACAGGAATTCAGGGTGAAACAAGAGTCTGTTTCTAGTCTCTATGCTACCTAACTTCTTTTAGAATTGAAGATTTAAATCTGCCTACAATGCAGAAGACCGGAGTTCAATCCCTAGGTTGGGAGGATCCCCTGGAGGAGGGCGTGGCAACACACTCCAGTATTCTTGCCTGGGAAATCCCAAGGACAGAGGAGTCTGGGGGGCTACAGTCCATGGAGTCTCAAGAGTCAGATATGTCTGAGTGATGAAGCCACCACCACAACCAATTTTACAAGATCATTAAGACATACTTTATATACCATAACACTTACCATATATGAGTTTGTAATTCAATGAGTTTTAGTAAACTTAAAGTTGGGAAATTATCACCATTATTTAATTTTAGAATGTTCCCATCATTCCAAAAATACTCCTCCTATTCTTCCATTTTTAATCTTCTCTATTGCTTTAAGAATATAAAAATAGAAGTAATATTAATTTAAAGTGTTATTATTGTACTACAGTGATTATCAAAATGTGGCCTAGTGACCTTGAGATTTCTCCAAAATCCAATCAGAAAATCCATGATGTCAAAATAATATGTTCATAGTTGAGAGACACAAGGTAGAGTGGTCAATAAAGATATACTGGATATTCCAAAGGATGAATGCAGTGGCAGATTCGGGGATCCATTTGACCTCTATTAAACAAGATATTAAAGGTTTCCACAAAATTGTAAAACAACATCACTCTTTTGGAAAGTACAGTTATTTTTCAAGTAAAATATAGTATTCATGTTAATCTGTAATAAATTCGCTATGCTTATTTTAAATACATTTGTAAATATTTTCTAATTTTTAACACAGTAAATATTGATAGATATAAGAAGCATAACATATATCTTAGGGTTCTTGAAAAACTTTTAGATTCTCATTTATAAAAAGTATTGCTGCTGCTGCTGCTAAGTTGCTTCAGTTGTGTCCGACTCTGTGCAACCCCATTGACAGCAGCCCACCAGGCTCCCCAGTCCCTGGGATTCTCAGGCAAGAACACTGGAGTGGGTTGACATTCCCTTCTCCAATGCATGAAAGTGAAAAGTGAAAGTGAAGTCGCTCAGTCATGTCCGACTCTTCGCGACCCCATGGACTGCAGTCTACCAGGCTCCTCCGCCCATGGGATTTTCCAAGCCACAGTACTGGAGTGGCTTGCCATTGCCTTCTCCGAAGGAAAGTATTGAAAGTTGCTAATTATTTAAATTTTGGTCTTATGAAGATGCATTTCAGAGAATCGCTCAGAAAGATTTCAAATATTTTTATTATAATTTTCAGACACATAATAACGGTGTTTGGTTTATACCTTGAAAAGCTTAAAGTGAGCTCTAGCAAGATATAGAAATGTCTCTATTGTATTAAGCCTGATATCCCATACATTGTTGGTGCCAAAAATGAATAAATGTTTCCTGTGAAACAGATAAAGTCTACAAGATGAAGGAATCAACAATAGAGTCATCTGTTTCCATCATATAGGGATATAAGGAAGACTGGAGATGCTTAGTATGAAAAGTCAGATTGACCTTTTTTTTAATATAAATTTATTTATTTTAATTGGAGATTAATTACTTTACAATATTGTATTGGTTTTGACATACATCAAAATGTATCTGCCACAGGTATACACATGTTCCCCACCCTGAACCCCTCTCCCTCTTCCCTCCCCGTACCATCCCTCTGGGTCGTCCCAGTGCACCAGCTCCAAGCATCCTGTATCATGCATTGAACCTGGGCTGGTGACTCGTTTCATATATGATATTATACATGTTTCAATGCCATTCTCCAAAATCATCCCATCTTCTCCCTCTCCCTCAGAGTCCAAAAGACTGTTCTATACATCTGTGTCTCTTTTGCTGTCTCGCATACAGGGTTATCATTACCACCTTTCTAAATTCCATATATATGTGTTAGTATACTGTATTGGTGTTTTTCTTTCTGGCCTACTTCACTCTGTATAATCAGCTCCAGTTTGATCCACCTCATTAGAACTGATTCAAATGTATTCTTTTTAATGGCTGAGTCAAAAATAAGTGATAAAAGAAAGAAAAAATTCTGTATGATCGTTTTTCTAAAGTTATGTGCTTAATGAGGGTTTCTCTGGTAGCTCAGCTGGTAAAGAATCTGCCTGCAATGCAGGAGACTCCGGTTCAATTCCTGGGTCAGGTAAATACCCTGGAGAAGGGACAGGCTACCTACACCAGCATTCTTGGACTTCGTGATGGCTCAGCAGTAAAGAATCCACCTGCAATGTGGGAAAGATCTGGGTCCAATCCCTGAGAAGATCCCCTAGAGAAGGGCATAGCAACCCACTCCAGTTTTCTTGCCTGCAGAAATACAAATCCCCATGGACAGAGGAGTCTAGCAAGCTGCAGTCCATGGGGTTGCAAAGAGTCGGACATGGCTGAGCAACTAAGCACAGCACAGCACATGAGCTTAATGTATTAGATCTTTGCAAGTGTATTAAAATATTTTATCTCTTTGAAAAAAAGATTATCAAAGCAGACAAATACTCAAATGGAACAGAATCAAGTGCCTGGAAATGAACCCATACATTACAGTCAAGATCAACTAGTACTTGACAAAGGAGCTGAGAATACTCAATGGAGAACAGGAAATTCATTCAATAAATGATTCTGGGAAAACAGAATGCTCACATGCAAAAGAATGAAACTGAACCCCTATCTGACAGCACTCAAAACAACTAAATAAAAATGGAGTAAAGATTTAAATATAAGGTTTAAATGTATGGTTAATTGCTGAACCAAATTGAGTGTGTTGATGTACATATTTGTTATTATTTATATCTGCAAAAGAAATAGTGGGAAAAAAGAGAAATAAAGAACATGGGGATATAAATTGCCATTAAACAACTTTTGGAAACCTTATATTCAGGGCATTTTTCTTTAATTCAAAGGTCTGTATGTTGATCTGATTTTGTCACAATTTCTACTTGAATGCGACACTAGTGATTCATCCATAAAAAGAATGTCTCTTAAACTGTTTTTTGAACCAAGGAGATGATTCACTAAGCCATTTACACTTTTTCTATGAGTCATTGGGTGGACAATAGCATAGGTCTGTAAATGATTGATGTGCTATCTTTTGTCACTAAATAAAACAAAGGACGCAGAATTGTTCTTTATAATTAGTACACCATTAGTTACTAAGTCACCTTTCAATAATTTGTTAAATTGATCTGATGAATAATACCCTAGTTCCATAAAAGTTCTAATGAATTTCAAAATAATATAATATTGCTGAGTCACTGATTTATTTATGCAGCACCAAATCCATCAAAAATATATTAGTCTTTTTGTCTTGTAATGAAAGTTTCATTAAATTGAACAATGCTAATATATTATAAGCAAACTTTAAAAAAAAAAAGACAAAATTTCAAAAGTAGAGGGGGAAAAAAGCTAGTTCACCATAGATCTTTAGGAAAAATCAAAATAAGTTAATCTGATGGGTGTTTTGAAAACTGTGACTGCAGCACACCAGGCTCATCTGTCTTCCAATGTCTCCCAGAATTTCCTCAAATTCATGTCCATTGACTCAGTGATGCTATCTAATCATCTCATCCTCTACAGCCCCCTTTTCCTTTTGCCTTCAATCTTTCCCAGCATCAGGGTCTTTTCTAATGAGTTGGATCGTATCAGGTGGCCAAAGTATTGGAGCTTCAGATTCAGCATCAGTCCTTGTAAAGAATAATCCGGGTTGATTTCCTTTAGGGTTGACTGGTTTGATCTCCTTGCAATCCAAGGGACTTCTCAAGAGCCTTCTCCAACACCACAGTTCAAAAGTATCAGTTTTTAGGTGCTCAACTTTCTTTATAGTTCTACTCTCACATTCATACACGACTACTGGAAAAACCATAGCTTTGACTATACCAATCTTTGTTGGTAAAGAGATGTCTCTGCTTTGTAAGATGCTGTCTAGTTTGGTCATAGCTTTTCTTCCAAGGAGCAAGTGTCTTTTAATTTCTGCAGTCACCATCTGCAATGATTTTGGAGCCCAAGAAAATAAAATCTATCACTGTTTCCATTGTTTCCCCATCTATTTGCCATGAAATGATGGGACTGGATGCCATGATCATTATTTTTTGAATGTTGAGTTATAAGCCAGCTTTTTCACTCTCTTCTTTCACCTTCAAAAAGAGACTCTTTAGTTCCACTTCTATTTCTGCCATAAGGATGTCATCTGCAAATCTGAGGTTATTGATATTTCTCCCGACAATCTTGATTCCAGCTTATGTTTCATCCAGACTGACATCCCACATGATGTACTCTGCATAGAAGTTAAATAAGCAGGGTGAAAATATACAGCCTTGACATGCTCTTTTTCCAATTTGGAACCAGTTCATAGTTCCATGTCAAGTTCTAACTGTTGCTTCTTGACCTGCATACAAGTTTCTCAGGAGGCAGGTAAGGTGGTCTATCTGGTATTACTATATCTTGCAAAACTCTCCAGTTTGTTTGACCCACGCAGTCAAAGGCTTTAGCATAGTCAATGGCTTTTAAGAAACTTAATTGAAAAAAAATGTTGTCTTATCTCATGGTTACCCGAGAGTACTGAGTATTGAATGAAATCTTAGGAGAAAGTGCCTACTGTTTGTCCATCTCTTTTGTTTTGAATTACTACATATAAATTGGATAGGTAATATGACTCAATAATTCTGTGCTTTGAAATGTGAGATTCAGGGTATTTTATTTTGTCATTTCAGGGGATATGTCTGAAACTTAAAAATAATCCTTACTGATATGTCACAGACTCTGAGTCAGGATTCGTCTTTCCTTATGTTAGTCCTTAATGTTTCTCAACATTTTACCAAATAAAATAAATACAAAAGCACATGACTACTGCTTAAGTAGAGACAAGGGTGAAATATGGACATAGATTCCATTTAAGTTTACATTTCAAGTGCAAAGTGAAAAGGTTCTGATACTGAACTCTCCAACAATATAGGGAAACCACTGAGCCACATCTAAAAGTTATATGGGATTCACAGATAAGTGAAAAATTATGATGTGCTGAATATAAATGTTATTGCATGAGTCAGGGGTAGTTTAGAGAGTAGGAAACATCAATGGTGACAGAAAAAAACAAAGACCGTCAATATCTTTGAAAAAGAGGGTAGAAACAATGTTTTCTAGTTAAATTTATCCATTTTGTAGGAGTAATTTTCAAACATTTTAACTAAACCTATTGTTTCACCAAAGCTGTTCCTTTGTTTTTAGAGTTGCCTTCAGAAAATATATGAAATTAATATCATGTCCTTGTTTGTCCAAACTTGTAGCTTAATGAAGGGAAAGGAAGAAAACCATGTGTTATCCATGGCTTTGTATCATTATTCTCAAATAACAGCGTTGCAATTTATACACTATCCCAGTACAGACTATAATCAGACAGAACTAAAAATGCAGCCTCGTTTACCGGAATTGTGGCTCAGTAGATAGCATGTTCAGTTATGGATCAATACACTGTAATCAGTCCCTTGACAGTACTTAATTAAAGCTCAGAACTCTGGCCAGGATTTATACCTCTAAATTAAAGCACATCACAAACTAACCAGAGCTAAACAAATTTAAATACCTGAATAAGACGTGACTGAGTACAAATGACCCAGACTCATGACTGCTTGAAATCCTCTCACTTTCAGTAAACAATTTGCGACTATAAAAAGAGCTTCAAGATTGTTTAGAAAGTGACGCTAGCTCTCAAATTAGCCTGCATGTAAGTTGGTTTTATCATGTACAACTTAAGTCATCCAGTGCTGCAAACAAAGCCTTAAGCTGATTTTCAAAAGAAACTCTGGTTGCTACAACATAAAAAGGAATTTATGCATAATTATATGATTAGATGTAGTATTAGTTAACATAGTAGTAGATGTGGCATGAAATGATAGTTTAATCATAATTATAATAATAAATTGTCTCCCCAGTGCTTCATGAAGTTTAATTTAGCTTTCAATTATTTAAAAAACTCATTTTAAAATATGTAAAATAAAATATAAATCTGCCTCAGAATTTGATATTGTTCTCCCCTATAGTTTAATAATTTATTTCTCAAATTTGAAAGTCTTGAGATTTAGCTCCACTTGTAATGCAATAACCTCAGATATGCAGACGACACCACCCTCATGGCAGAAAGTGAAGAGGAACTAAAAAGCCTCTTGATGAAAGTGAAATAGGAGAGTGAAAAAGTTGGCTTAAAGCTCAGCATTCAGAAAATGAAGATCATGGCATCTGGTCCCATCACTTCATGACAAATAGATGGGGAAACAGTGGAAACAGTGTCAGACTTTATTTTGGGGGGCTCCAAAATCACTGCAGATGGTGATTACAGCCAAGAAATTAAAAGATGCTTACCTCTTGGAAGGAAAGTTATGACTAACCTAGATAGCATATTCAAAAGCAGAGACATTATTTGCCAACAAAGTTCCATCTAGTCAAGGCTATGGTTTTTCCAGTGGTCATGAATGGATGTGAGAGTTGGACAGAAAGCTGAGCGCTGAAGAATTGTTGTTTTTGAATTGTGGTGTTGGAGAAGACTCTTAAGAGTCCCATGGACTGCAAGGAGAGCCAACCAGTCCATCTTAAAGGAGATCAGTCCTGGGTGTTCATTGGAAGGACTGATGCTGAAGCTGAAACTCCAATATTTTGGCCACCTCATGCGAAGAGTTGACTCATTGGAAAAGGCCCTAATGCTGGGAAGGATTGAGGGCAGGAAGAGAAGGGGAAGACAGATGATGAGATGGCTGGATGGACTCAATGGACATGGGTTTGGGTAAACTCCAGGAGTTGGTGATGGACAGGGAGGCCTGGCGTGCTGCGGTTCATGGGGTCACAAAGAGTCGGTCACAACTGAGCAACTGAACTGATAATGCACATGATAGTAGAATTAGAGTTGTTGGTATGTATTATGATGTATTTCATATGGGATGATAAAGTCTTCCATATTTTTATTATATAATCTTAATGTAGTCGTGTCCAACTCTTTGTGACCCCATGGACTACACCCCAAGCTCCTCTCTCTATGGAATTTTCTAGGCAAGAATTCTGGAGTGACCATACCTTTCTCCAGGGGATCTTCTCCATCCAGGGATCGAAGCCAGGTCTCCCGCATTGCTGGCAAATTCTTTACAATCTAGCCACCAGGGAACAGCTTATAATTTTAGTTACATAGTCCAATTTCTACAATATAGAAAATGTTTTGGAAAATAATCTGAAATGGATGACCTGTATATCAACTGAATATTTTGAATACTTTTCAAAATCAAAATATTAAATTATAATTGGAGTGTGTTAAATGAATACAAATAAATCTGAAATTTCTTTTTCAACTTGGTACAATGCTCTCCTTTTTAACATAACCCTAGTTTTAGGAAGTGGGTAATTTTAAAAAGTTAGAAATAGAGTTTAAAATAAAGAAAAAATTTAGGAGAAATTTGGAAGTGAAATAAATATTTCCTCTCTGAATTAATTCTGCTTTTCTTTTTCAATTTGATGTATACATTGTATTTCTATGCTATATTTCATAAGAACCATAACTTTTATATTAACTACATTGAAAAAATTATCACTATGCATTATCTTTGAAATCTTAAAGAGCAAACTGAGTCAACTTTTGTTTACATCAAACTGATTTTAGCATCAGGATGTTCTTTGCTGAACAACATGATCAGATTCAGGATCATAATTGATTTGTTACAATAGCACAGAATTGAAGCTTTTGCCCATTGGATTTAGTATATCAACTTGCCAAGGCTAGTGTCCATCATGCATTATTTGCATTACATGCATATTTGTGATTTGTGATTTTTAAACATTTTTTATTTAGAAGTATAGCATAAATGGGGCTTACCTGGTGACTCAGATGTAAAGAATTTGCCTGCACTGCAAGAGACTCAGATTTGATCCGTGGATCAAGAAAATGCCCTGGGGAAGGAATGGCTAGCCACTCCAGTATTCTTGCCTGAGAAATCCCATGGACAGAGGAGCCTTGTGAACTACAGTCCATGGGATTGCAAAAGAGTTGGATACAACTTTTCAACTAAACAACAAAATAGCATATGTCTATAGATATAGATATATAAATATGACAATATTACATAAATGTATAGTATAGTGAATAACCATAAAATAATCATCCAGATTGTATTAGAGAGCATTCTCATAAATTCCATGTATTCCTTCATAATTACATTTCTCCCCTGTCTCTGTGAGATTAATATGACCTTGGCTTTTCTGGTAATCACTTTCAAGATTTACTCTATAGTTTTACCTTCTATGTGTACATCAAAATAGAGCAATTTGTCCTGTGTGTGTACTTTATGTCAACAAATGATATTCATATCATATCAACATATCATTTTAGTGTGTTTCTTTTGCTCAGTATTTTAAGATTCACCCAAGGTGTTGGATTTAGCTAAGGTCATTTAGCTTTTTTGCTAGAGAAACATATTTTATAAATAAAACAGAACTCCTGTATTCATTCTAATGTAGATGACCAATCGTTTTTAGTTTAGGACAATGAAGAGCAATGCTGCTACAAGCATCTCTGTATGCAGGTCCTCCTGAGCCTTTACTGGTAATTCATTCAAAAGTGGAATCATCTGTTCTTGGGATGTACATGAGCTTCCCTGGTAGCTCAGCTGGTAAAGAACATGCCTGCAATTCAGGAGACCCCGGTTTGATTCCTAGGTTGGGACCTTCCCCTGGAGAAGGGATAGGCTACCCACTCCAGTATTCTTGGGCTTCCTTGGGGGCTCAGAAGGTAAAGAAGCCATTTGTAATGTAGGAGACCTGGGTTCGATCTCTGGATTGAGCAGATCCCCTGGAGGAGGGCAGGGCAACCCACTCCAGTATTCTTGCCTGGAGAATCCCCAGGGATAGAGGAGCCTGGTGGGCTACAGTCCATGGGGTCACAAAGTGTGGGATATAACTGAGTGACTAAGCACACACAGCGCAGGATAGACATATCTTCAGCTTCAGCAAATAATTCTTTTTTTTTTTTTGTATTTTGGAAATGTCTTTATTTTGTTCTTTCACTTGAATGCTCGTTTGACTGTGTAGAGGATTTTAGGTTCAAATAACTTTTCCTAAACCTTTGAAGATGTTCTAAAGAGCTTTGCAAAATGGTTATAGAAATGAACACACCAATCAGTAGATAACGAAAATTCCCATTGTTCCACAAATTTTCCAACACATGGAATTTCCAGATTTTCTCTTTATTGAAGATGTCCCTCAATCTTCAGGCAATACTGTGATGAACTACCTTTTTTCTCTTTTGAAGTTCTCATTCAAGAGTTTTGCCAATTTTCAAATGGATTGTCTTTTATTTTTATTCCTATTAGTAAGCAGAGATTCTGTATATAATGTATACAAATTGTTCACTGATTACTATGGATGAAAAGAAGCTCCTGATTTGGATGTAGATAAATCTATCCATTTCTTCTCCTATCATGAATGCTCTGTTTCCTGTTTAAGAAAATGCTCCCTAGCCACATTCTTGGTCAAAGTTCTAAATACATTTTTCCTCTTCTCAATAGATTTAACATTTTAATGGCAAGGTCTTATTTTATGAAATACAGCATACTTTTAATATAATGCACAAATCTTTAGTACATAGATTTTTTAAATCTACTAAAATTTTGTAAAATGTTGCAAACAAGCTTATTTATTTATTCACCACCCAGATCAAAGCATATACCTTTAATAGCATGAGCTTCCCTGGTGGCTCAGATGATAAAGCCTCTGCCTGCAATGCGGGAGACCCGGGTTCAATCCCTGGGTTGGGAAGATCTCCTGGAGAAGGAAATGGCAACCCACTCCAGTACTCTTGCCTGGAGAATCCCATGGAAGGAGGAGCTTGGTAGGCTACAGTTCACTGGGTCACAAAGAGTCAGACACGACTGAGCGAGTGCTTTAATAGCACACTAGAAACTTCTGTTATCCTCCTTCCCAATCAACTGCCTTCCCCAGATATAGATATTATTCTGACTTAACACATTGTATCAGTTTTAAAATTTATATAAGTGGAATAATGTGATGCATACCCATTATGATTGTCTTTATTTGTGCAACATTATATATAAAAGATATCTCAGGGAGCAGTAGTTTGTTCTTTTTCATTGTTATATAGTTTTCTACTTTCAAGTCACTGAAAAATAGGCAATGCTTTACTTGTGCTGTGACAGTCATTAGGTCGCTTTCTGTTTAAGGCAAGTGTAAATTAATATATGACGAGCATTCTTGTACATATTTTTGTGTACATACGCATATATGTTTGTGATATAACCTAGGATCAAAATCACTAGGCCATAGAGTATACCTATGTTCAGTTTGAGAAAATACTAAACAGTTTTCCAAGTGTATTTCATCCTACTTCTCTTACTAAGGATATACTGAGCTTCTCAAATCTGTGGACTGTTGACTTCATTCATTCTGGAAAATGTTCAACTGTTTTATCATCAGACATTACTTCTGAAGTATTCTATTTGCTTTCTGAGAATCCAGTGATATGTATTTTAGAATGTCTCACCATATTTATTATTTTCTTATCCTCTCTTCTCTAAGTTGAGTCTTCTTATCTCTCAATATCATAGTTTGAGTGCTTCTTCAGATCTGTTTTCCAATTGGCTAGCTCTTTCTCCAGATATATATAATCTGGTCTTAGATCTAAAATCAGCTTCTGAGAACTAGTTGTTTCCTCTTTTTGTTGTTACTATTGGTTAAGTATAGACATACTTTATCAAGAAATTTTATTTGCTTTTATATACAGAAATCTGTGTCACTTCATAAAGTTTCTAATTTCTAAGGAAATTGCAACCCACTCTAGTACTCTTGCCTAAAGAATCCCATGGACAGAGGAGCCTGGTGGGCTACAGTCCACGGGGTCACAAAGAGTTAGACACGACTGAGCGACTTCAATTCACTTCACTTCACTTCTTCACGTTATAACTAGATCATGGCATCTAGTTCCATCACTTCATGGCAAATAGATGGGGAAACAAGGGAAACAATGAGAGGCTTTATTTTGGAGGCTTCAAAATCACTGCAGATGGTGACTGCAGCCATGAAATTAAAAGATGCTTACTCCTTGAAAGAAAAGCTATGACCAACCTAGACAGCATATTAAAAAGCAGAGACATTACTTGGCCAATAAAGGTTTATTTAGTAAAAGCTATGGTTTTTCCAATAGTCATGTATGGATGTGAGAGTTGAACTATAAATAAAGCTGAGTGCATAAGAATTGATGCTTTTGAACTGCGGTATTGGAGAAGACTATTGAGAGTCCCTTGGACAGCAAGGAGATCTAACCAGTCAATCCTAAAGAAATTATTCCTGAATATTCATTGGAAAGACTGATACTGTAGCTGAAAGTCCAATATTTTTGCCACCTGATGTGAAGAACTGAATCAATTCAGAAGATTCTGATACTGGGAAGGATTGAAGGTGGGAGAAGGAGATAACAAAGAATGAGATGGTTGGATGGCATCACGAACTCAGTGGACATGAGTTTGAGTAAACTCCTGGAGTTGGTGACAGACAGGGAGACCTGGCATGCTGCAGTCCATGGGGTCACAAAGAGTTGGACACAACTGAGCGACTGAACTAACTGACTAACTGATATGTTTAAAAAAAAAAAGTCAGAATCTTTTATGTTTCATAGAGAGCATTTTTGAATTCTTGGGCTAGATCTCTGTGGACTTATATTCTTTTAGATTTTGCTTCTGCTTCTTCACTGTCTTGAGAGCTTTTTGATACTAATATTTCAAAAATTTTTGACATTTGTATTTGATGCTTTTTATTGTATATTTCATTCAGTTTAAAAATTATCCCTATGGAGAGAACTGAGAAAATTGTACTACATTATTTTGTCAAGGGGGATTAAAATTTAAAACTCAACAAAAAACCCAGATCTATGTCAGATTGTTGAGATTGCTTAACTTTTTTGTTTCTTCTGCTTTTATATAAGAATTCCTTCTTTTTGATATGTATACTACTCCCAAATCACAACTTTGGATCTAAAATATTTATAAAAGACAAAAGAAATAGTACTATTTGACAAGAGTTTTACATCTGTAAATCTTTAGAACATCAGAGATTCTCAATGTTAAATACAGCATTGCTATACAAAATAATAGTGACAATTCTTTCAAAATATTAGTAAAAAATGATTTAGGTTTGGGCTAGTAATATCCCATATTAGAATAAAGTCTCATATAATAAAAATTAAAATTTTAGAGAATAAATCATTGTTTAGGAAACGACTCACATTTTGATGATTTTTACTATGTTTTATTATACTACACTTGGTTTTACTTATTGTTTATTTAATCTCCCATTTTCTTAATTGTACAATAATTGTTTCTATTTCCTTCACTTCTTTTCAGTCCATACGCCCCTACATATCTCATTTCACATATCACTTCATTAGTTTTCTCATATCCTTCTTCATTTTATTCCAGTAATTAATTAATTATTGTTTATTATTATCTTAAATACAATAAGTATTTATTAATTAATAATTCCTCAAAGAGCTTCTTTCCAGTAGAATTCATCTCATTAAAAAGGAGTTATGTCTCAAAAATTTGTATGCCCAATTAATGCTACAAATTCTGTACAGTCTAGTTCATCAAAAAATATTTTGTTGACTATATTAATTGACTTAGCCATTTTAATCCAACCTTTAAATATTTGCCCAAACTTAATGGCCACCTCATGCAAAGAGTTGACTCATTGGAAAAGACTCTGATGCTGGGAGGGATTGGGGGCAAGAGGAGAAGGGGACAACAGAGGATGAGATGGCTGGATGGCATCACCAACTCGATGGACATAAGTTTGAGTGAACTCTGGGTGTTGGTGATGGACAGGGAGGCCTGGCGTGCTGCGATACATGGGGTCACAAAGAGTCGAACACGACTGAGCAACAAAACTGAATTGAATATCTAATTGGTATCTTATAACTTACTTTATATGTACTAAAGGAGATGTAATTGTGCGGTAGTTTGAGCATTCTTTGTCATTGCCTTTCTTGGGATTGGAATGAAAACTGACCTTTTCCAGTCCTGTGGCCACTACTGAGTTTTCCAAATTTGCTGGCATATTGAGTGCAGCACTTTCACAGCATTATATTCCAGGATTTGAAATAGCTCAACTGGAATTCCATCACCTCCACTATCTCTGTTCGTAGTGATGCTTTCTAAGGCCCACTTGACTTTACATTCCAGAATGTCTGGCTCTAGGTGAGTGATCACACCATTGTGATTATCTGGGTTGTGAAGATCTTTTTTGTACAGTTCTGCTGTGTATTCTTGCCACCTCTTCTTTTTTTTTTTTTAATTTTTTTTTGTTTTGTGTGTTTTTTTTTTAATTTTAAAATCTTTAATTCTTACATGCATTCCCAAACATGAACCCCCCTCCCACCTCCCTCCCCATAACATCTCTCTGCCACCTCTTCTTAATATCTTCTGCTTCTGTTAGGTCCATACCATTTCTGTCCTTTATGCAGAATACCTCATGAGAAACGCTGGGCTGGAAGAAGCACAAGCTGGAATCAAGATTCCCAGGAGAAATATCAATAACCTCAGGTATGCAGATGACACCACTCTTATCGCAGAAAGTGAAGAGGAACTAAAAAGCCTCTTGATAAAAGTAAAAGAGGAGAGTGAAAAAATTGGCTTAAAGCTCAACATTCAGAAAACTAAGATCATGGCATCTGGTCCCATCACTTCATAGGAAATAGATGGGGAAACAGTGGAAACAGTGTCAGACTTCATTTTTTGGGGCTCCAAAATCACTACAGATGATGACTGAGCCATGAAATTAAAAGATGCTTACTTCTTGGAAGGAAAGTTATGACCAACCTAGATAGTATATTGAAAAGCAGAGATATTATTTTGCCAACAAAGGTCCGTCTAGTCAAGGCTATGGTTTTTCCAGTGGTCATGAATGGATGTGAGAGTTGAACTGTGAAGAAAGATGAGCACCAAAGAATTGATGCTTTTGAACGGTGGTGTTGGAGAAAACTCTTGAGAGTTCCCTTGGACTGCAAGGAGATCCAACCAGTTCATCCTAAAGGAGATCAGTCCTGGATGTTCACTGGAAGGACTGGTGCTGAAGCTGAAACTCCAATACTTTGGCCACCTCATGCAAAGAGTTGACTCATTGGAAAAGACCTTGATGTTGGGAGGGATTGGGGGCAGGAGGAGAAAGGGACGACAGAGGATGAGATGGCTGGATGGCATCACTGACTCGATGGACATGAGTTTGAGTGAACTCCGGGAGTTGGTGATGGACAGGGAGTCCTGGTGTGCTGTGATTCATGGGGTTGCAAAGAGTCGAACATGACTTAGCGACTGAACTGAATTGAACTGAACTGAACTGAAGGGAGATGTAAAGCCTTAAATTTATAAAGTTCATATACTTGAACACCACACATTTTTGAAAGTGCTAAATCTTAAAAGTTTTAGATATAATTAATCATTTCTTTCCTGCATTCTTACTCTGTGAATTATGCCTCATGATTATTCTTGACATTAAGTCATGCTAATTCACCAACTGTTTCAAAAGAAAATTGATATGTAGTTCACTTCAAAACCAATGCCTTAAGGTCATTTCTAAGAATCATGAAAATGCAAAAAAAAAAAAAAACCTCTCTTCAAAGTGAAACATATTAACAATAAAACTATCTGGCAAAATTAGGTAAATTTACTTGTTAATCTATTTATTTATGGTATAATGGGCAATGAGATGAGCTCATGGCCTAACATAAATACTCCTGTGTTGCAAATTGACTAAATCTTAATTCCTTAATCTATAAGGAATATCTGATTTCTCTGATTTCTACTCTATTTCTTGACAGTAACAAACTTATTAGGATTGTTCTTATCATAACTACTATGAGAAGGACAGTGTTCCTTTTCATGAAAAAGATAGATGGTGTATCTGGCTGACCCTGAAGCAAATAGGTTTAGAGTCTTCATTGTTTAAATGTCTATTAATTCAAGAGCTAGTTATTAAATAAGATTTCATCTAATTGATGTTATAAACAAATCTAAGATACTCAATCATAGCCAAATATGAATACATTTTTGTTTTCAATATGTGTTCTCATATTTCATCCCTTTCCATATATTTGTGTGCTGTGTAAATGTCATGGTGAAATCAAAGTTTTCTTTGCAAAAACACCCCTGAAAATTAATTGATGATATATACATAAACTAAAATTTATATATTCATTGTGGATAGGAAGATTTCCAGCTAATTGTTTGCACCTGAAGTTGTCAAATAAATGCATAAAAAGTATATTTTTATATATAAAAATAGCAGAAATTTATGAACTTTACTTCTATTTAATTGTCAGATTTAACTAAAGAATTATTCTTCATCTTTGTTCAAATAAATGTAGTTAACTACTGAATAGAACAGCAATCAATAGCTTTTTGATTGTTGGAAAGGAGGTTGAAGGCAAGTAAATCATAGGATTGATGATGGAAGAATTTCAATCTAGTATAAAGGAATTATACCTAGGATTTGAGCAGTGTACAAAAGGCTGAAAATCAAAAACAAAATCCCTCAATACCATGTACAGATCCAAGAATCATTGATATTTAGTATGTCAAATAGAATTTTTTACCTGCTCACTTAGGTTTACTGCTCCAGATTCTGACCAGGAAAAAACAAGTATCTGAAGTTGTATTAGGTAGAGTTTTGAGGCTACATTCACACTACCTCTGCAGAACAAGAAGCCTGCATATATAAACGGATGGTATACCTTGCCCCAAACTGATGAAATATAAGGACATGGCAGCAGTATGAAAAATGGTCCAATGGTGCAGTCCCTATTATTCCTAGTACTTTACAGAGTCCAGATTTATCCCATAAATACTCAAAAAATTAAATTATAAAATTTATAATGAGGCTCAATGAAAGGTGACTGACTGCTGATAAATCCACAATGAGAGGACTATAAGTCAAGGAACTAGATACATTGGAAAACTTTAAAGAAAATTTTGGAAAAGACCTGATGCTGGGAGGGATTGGGGGCAGGAGGAGAAGGGGACGACAGAGGATGAGATGGCTGGATGGCATCACCCACTCGATGGATGAAAGTTTGAGTAAACTCCAGGAGTTGGTGATGGACAGGCAGATCTGGCATGCTGCAATTCATGGGGTCGCAAAGAGTCGGACACAACTGAACTGAACTGAAAGAAAACTTTAATTGACTATATATTATGTTACAAAAATTCAAGAAGATAAAATGAGATAATACAGAAGAGGGTCAATATTTTACAACAAGAAAGGCAGGTTTTAAGAAAAAAATCAGATGGATTCTTAAAAACAAAAATTAAAGTTATATCATAATAAACCTCAATAGGCAAATTACCATATACATTTGATTTAATATTTGACAGACAACATGATAGATTTAAAAGATCCAGTGTAGATTTACTTGAATCAGCTGAGTAGTGAATAGAAGAGTAGAAGAGCAATGGAATGGAAGAGTGCAAAAGAGGCAATTTTTAATGAGACAATAGCAAACAATTCCCAGAATTAAAGAAATACCTAAATCCTTAGATTGAAAAAATAAATCTTAAGCATATTTCTATGAAACTGTGGAATCTCAAAGTCTAAGAATAAAAGTTAAGATTAGCTTTTAAAAGGAACTGGAGCCTATTATACAGAGTGAAGTAAGCCAGAAAGAAAAACACCAATAGAGTATACTAACACATATTTATGGAATTTAGAAAGATGGTAACGATAACCCTATATGTGAGACAGCAAAAGAGACACAGATGTAAAGAATGGACTTTTGGACTCTGTGGGAAAAGGCAAGGGTGGGATAATTTGAGAGAATAGCATTGAAACATGTCTATTACCATATGTGAAACAGATTGCCAGTCCAGGTTCAATGCATGAGACAGGGCACTCAGGGCTGGTGCCCTGGGATGACCCTGAGGGATGGGATGGGGAGGGAGTTGGGAGAGGGGTTCAGGATAGGGAACACATGTATACCCATGGCTGATTCATGTCAATGTATGGCAAAACCAATACAATATTGTAAAGCAATTAGCCTCCAATTAAAATGGAGTAAAAATAAAATTAAATAAAAGATAAACTAAAAATAAAATAAAATAAATTAAAATGGATAAATTAAAAATTTTAAAACAAAAAAATAAATAAAAGAGATTTGAGAAACTTAAAAAAAAGAAAGGCTATCAAATTAAAAATCAAAGTGCCCCAAAAATACACCAATGAAAATAAAGCATATTTCTCATCCTAAGATTACTTGAAGGAAAAGAGAATAATATCTTTGAAGTCCATAGTAAAAATATTGTCAATCAAGTATTTTATACCAAACTGAACTATAATTTAAGAACTTAGGAAAAATGAAGGGCTTGGCAAGAAAACAAAGTACATGGGGAAAAACCAAATTATATACATAAAGTTATATATAAACCAAATTATATCGATAAATAGATAAATCATTTTAGCCAGATCATTATACATAATTGTATTTTTCATTTAGAAACTAAAAGAGCTAAAAAAGATGAATAAAAATATCACATGAAAATGTGAAAGAAAACTTTCAGGGAATTTATGAAACAATAAAGTCCTTGGGGGCTTCCTTTGTAGTTCAGTAGGCAAAAAATTTGCCTTCATTGTGAGAGACCCAGGTTCAATTCCTGGGTCAGGAAGTTTCTCTGGAGAAGGAAATAGCAACCTACTCCAGTATCCTTGCCATGGACAGAGGAGCCTGGCAGGCTACCGTCCATGGGGTCACAAGAGTCAGACAAGACTTAGCAACTAAATCACCACCACCAAAGTTCTTTAAGTATAAACTAAAAAAGATCAATTAATTTTCTACTATAATAAATAGATGAATATACACATGTATAAAATACAGACTAAATATTTCATCATAGGTTCTTAATTAGAAAGTATAGAATAAATAAGATTTTAACTTGTGAGAAAATGAAATTAAAGAATACCAATTCAATTAAATAAAGGGATAAGAAAAATAAAATGAATATGTTGTAAATAAAACACAGAAAAAGAAAGATTTTTTTAAAAAATTATAAGGAATCATGTAAACTGAATAAACTCACCAATTAAAGCCTCCTAATGCAAAGTTTACATGAAAAATTCTAGATTTATTCTGTTAAAGTGAGAGCCAAAATACACAATATAACAGATATAGGCTGGAAATGTCAGAGTGAAAACTACAACCAGATAAAGGGATGAATGAGATATATCTATCTGTCTGTCTGTCTGACTGCCTCCCTCAATACAGGTAAATCTCAAAAAACTGTATATTTAGTGAAGTAAAAGAATAATAAACTCTGATAACATTTCCACAAACTGAAAAGGCAAATAATATATATTATATATAAGAAATCAAAAAATTAGATTGAAAATGTACATGCAAACCTCATGAAATTTGTTGCCTTTAGGGAGATAGACAGCTTAATCACACTTAAAATTGCATTCAATGGAGACATTATTCACATAGACCATGTAGAATGCTTTATATTTGTTAAACAAAATGAAAAAGCACAAAACCCAAATTAAATATTAAATATTTAATTGAACATTAAGTATTAAATTGACAATATTAAAATTGATTGATTCTGTTTGATAAGTTAAAAAATGTATTGTATGTGGGTATGTGAGAGCATGTGTGTGTGTACTAGTGTGTTTGTGTATTTAAGCCTGTGTGAAAAATTCTTACTCTATTATCAAGTTAATTTTCTATACCTGCTTTGTGATTTGAAATCTAGTAATTAAAATAAATGGTGAAAGTAATAATTATAATAAAAGGAAAAAGAGAAGTAATACCTCTAATAAGTTCTTAGTTAAGCTTCCTTTTAAGCTTGTTGTTATTGAAGTGAATATGGAATATTTTCTGAAAGACATAACAGAGAATGTTAATATCTAATCATCTTAGTTTTCACTTTGAACTTCTAAAAAATGTTCTTTAATTTTGTATTATTATTCTTTTGCAGGTTTTATGTCGCCTTCAGTTCAGCTCAGTTCACTTCAGTCGCTCAGTCGTGTCTGACTCGTGACCCCATGAATCACAGCATGCCAGGACTCCCTGTCCATCACCATCTCCCGGAGTTCACTCAAACTCATGTCCATCGAGCTGGTGATGCCATCCAGCCATCTCACCCTCTGTCGTCCCCTTTTCCTCCTGCCCCTAATTTCTCCCAGCATAAGAGTCTTTTCCAATGAGTCCACTCTTCGCATGAGGTGGCCAAAGTACTGGAGTTTCGGTTTTAGCATCATGCCTTCCAAAGAACACCCAGGGCTGATCTCCTTTGGAATGGGCTGGTTGGATCTCCTTGCAGTCCAAGGGATTCTCAAGAGTCTTTTCCAACACCACAGTTCAAAAGCATCAATTCTTCGGTGCTCAGCTTTCTTCACAGTCCAACTCTCACATCCATACATGACCACTGGTAAAACCATAGCCTTGACTAGACAGACCTTTGTTGGCAAAGTAATATCTCTGCTTTTGAATATGCTATCTAGGTTGGTCATAACTTTTCTTCCAAGGAGTAAGCGTCTTTTAATTTCATGGCTGCAGTCACCATCTGCAGTGATCATGGAGCCCAAAAAAATAAAATCTGACACTGTTTCCACTGTTTCCCCATCTATTTCCCATGAAGTGATGGGACCAGATGCTTTGATCTTCATTTTCTGAATGTTGAGCTTTAAGCCAACTTTTTCACTCTCCTCTTTCACTCTCATCAAGAGGCTTTTTAGCTCCTCTTCACTTTCTGCCATAAGGGTGGTGTCATCTGCATATCTGAGGTTATTGAGATTTCTCCCCGCAATCTTGATTCCAGCTTGTGCTTCTTCCAGTCCAGCGTTTCTCATGATGTACTCAGCATATAAGTTAAATAAGCAGGGTGACAATATACAGCCTTGACGTACTCCTTTTCCTATTTGGAACCAGTCTGTTGTTCCATGTCCAGTTCTTCCCGACCTGCATACAGATTTCTCAAGAGGCAGGTCAGGTGGTCTCGTATTCCTATCTCTTTCAGAATTTTCCACAGTAGGCTTCATTCCTATCAAGTAATATTCCAACTAACACTCACCAAGGACATCCCTTTGCTTTCTTCAATTATCCTCAATTAACTATTTAGGAAGAAGTAAATGTCTGCTAAAATTGCCATAACCTAATACTATTCTTCGTAGCATCTAATTATGGGAAATTACTGACCTTTGTTTCAGAAAATGATCCAGCTACAAAAAAAGGAATAGTTCATGTCTGCAATAATTTGTGTGTATTTGTGTATATAAATACTATGCAATAACAAATTATAGTAGTTAGTTTCTAAAATAGTAATAAGTAGACCTGTAAAATGTGAAATTTAGACTAAACTTTATTTAAAATAAATATTTGTATTAATTGATTATCGAATGGATAAACATTTTTGTGTGTGATTATTAGAGATATTTCTTCAAATAAGTTTTCTTAACGTTCAAAGAGATATAAGGAACATAGATAATGCTATACCATTTACAGATAGAATCTTGAAATCAGAGAAAAGCTTAATTGGTCACCAAACACTGAATTCTAAAAGATTTAACTGACTTTTCCTGTGCAGGAGACATAATTTAACAATTTATTTAACTAAAATGGGTTTCTTTCGGCCATGTTATTATGGCTAAAGCACGTTCTCTAAATTTTCTCTCTTTCTCTCTCCCTCTTCTCTTTCTCCACATATATATTTAAAATCAATTAGTTAACCATTATAAGATGTATAAATAAATAAATCTCAAATAAATTTACATTATTATTAGAAATGTATACAGTCTAAATTGGGTTCTAAATAAAGCTTAATATGTAAAATTAATCTAATACAGATTAGATTCATGGGTCTTTTTTTTTAACTGAAGGAATTTAAGGAAAGAAAATGAATTTAATAGGTAAGTAGTATTGAACTGACATTTTTCCCCACTTACCTACCTTCACACTATTCCACTACACTAAACTGTACAGTATCACATGGAAATAGTATAGCAAAAATACCTTTTTCAAAATTCTCTTCTTATCTGTTTATAATCCTATTTCAAAGGTGCTACATATATAATCTTTTTAGGGTAACTATTTCTCAGTTTGCTAATACTACATTTTTTAAAAAGTGGAATCCCCAAAATATCACAGGATTTAAATAAGCCCTAATTAATAGAGAGCTCAAGGCAATAAAATTTATTTTAAAATATTAACAGATCTATTATTGCTTAAATGTTTTTTTAAAAATACTGGAATTAACAAGCATTTCTCTTGGTTACTATTGCGTACACACTTTCCATATTTTGTGTAAGATGTTTTTCCAAGGCCATGAAATATAATGAAAACATGGTTGAATATCCTTTCAAATACAGACATATATTGATACAGCTCAAGAAAATAAAAATAATGGAAATATTTGGGACTTCAGTTAAAGTAATTGACTTTTCTGCTAATTCTGAGATTGGAATTTGCAAATTTCAAAGTGATTAGACTTGTAGGACAAAATCTCTCAGGAGAGGTAAGAGCCATAGAAAGAAGTGAACCCAAATATTGGAGTGCAAGCTCCCTGAGGTATGTGTCAACTCCTAAGATGAACATGCTCAGAAAGATCCTACAATAATTTGTACAGAAACTAGCATCTGGGAAGCTAAAGAAGTTCAGAGCTTTCATCAGCAATGCCATACTAGAGAGACAGGTTGGAGTGCAAGTGCTGCCAAGAAAAAGAACACAGGCAAACAATTCTGAATTGTAGTTAAGACCTCAGAGGAGCATAGTCCAGGGGTAAGGGATGATTTAGAAGTAAAGCCAAAGTTGAATGTTTTCTTTCTGAAAGAAAAAAAAAAAAAAAGCTTAAAATGAATCCTCTGTGGAATCAGGGGAATTCGCCTCTATTCTATTTGCCCTCCAGAAAAATATTTAACCCTTTTGAGGAAGAAAACACCATCCAGAGCTTCTCTGATTTTTCTTATACAATATCTAGCATTAAAAAAATATGATGAGGTATGCTTTAGCAAAAACTAAAGGAAAAAATAGCTCATTTAGATATCACAGTTATCTGTGATAACTTTAATATAAATACAGTTGATGCATTGGTAAGAATAAAAACAGATTAGGAATATCAGTATAAACACCAAATCCTTAAAAGAAATCAATTTATCATTCTTGAACTTTAAAATCTAATGGCTGGCTACTTCTGGTTTCAGCTACATTCTCATCAAGAATAGCTTTGAAGTTGTCACTCCCATCCTTAAAACAAGAAAGAGAAGAACAAAATGAAAATTAATGACCTTTACTGAATTAATCAGATAACCAAGGTTACAAGGAAAATTGCCACTATGAAATTCAGAGAGCAAGCAAATCAAGAGAGAAAGCATACACATACAGAAATACTTCACTGTCATTTTGAAGAACGGCTGGAAGTTTAGTGTGGACTGGGCTTCTCTGGGGCACAGACAGTAAAAAATATGCCTGCAATGCAGAGACCGGGGTTCAATCCCTGGGTGATGAAGATCCCCTGGAGAAGGGAATGGCTGCTCACTCCAGTATTCTTGCCTGGAGAATTCCATGGACAGAGGAGCCTGGCGGGCTACAGTCCATGTGGTCACAGTCGGGCATGACTGAACAACTAAGATGTACTAGCATATCAATAAAAAGCCTGGGGTCCATAAACTTGGAAAGAACCCCACACTTTGCAAGTCCATTACGTTTTGTTTTGTCTTTTAATATGCATATAGTAATTTTTATTTCTATGACTAATAATATAAATAAAATGACATTTTGCTTGTTTGTTTCTCAGAATGCAAACTTTTTGCTTTGTTTTGGGGTATAGCTGAAATTAACAATGTTGTGATAGTCTCAGATGAACAGCAAAGGGACTCAGCCATACATAAACATGTATCCATTCTCCCCCAAACCTCTTCCCCATCCAGGCTGGCACATAACATTGAGTAGAGTTCCATGTGCAATAGGTCCTTGTTGGTTATCCTTTTTGAGTATTGCAGTGTGTACATGACCTTCCCAAACTCCCTAAGTATCCCCAGACAATCATAAGTTCATTTCCTAAGTCTGTGGGTTTTTTGTTTGGTAAGTAGGTTCATTTGTTTCATTTCTTCTTAGATTCCATGTATAAAGGATATCATACTATATCTATCCTTCTTTGTCTGACTTATTTCACTCAGTATGACACTCTCTAGGTCCATCCACGTTATTGCAAATGCCATTATTTCATTCTTTTTAATGGCTGAATAGTATTCCATCGCACATCATTTTTATCCATCCCTCTGTTGATGGGCATTTAGATTGTCTCCATGTCTTGGCTATTCTAAGCAGTGCTGCGATGAACATTGGGGTACATGTGTCCTTTTGGATCATATTTTTCTTCAGATATATGCCCAGCAGTGGGATTTCAAGGTCATGTGGTACTCTATTTTTGGTTTTTTAAGGACCCTCCATACAGTTCTCCATAGTGGCTGTACCAATTTACATTCCCGCCAACAGTGTAAGAGGCTTCCCTTCTCTCCAAACCCTCTCCATCATTTGTTGTTTGTGGATTTTTGATGATAACCATTATGACTGGTGTGAGGTGATATCTCATTGAACTTTTGATATGCATTTCTCTAATAACTAGCAATGCCGAACATCTTTTCATATGCTTGTTGGCCATCTGTATGTAATCTTTGGAAAAATGTCTATTGAGATCTTCTGCCCATTTTGTGAGTGGGTTGTTTGTTTTGATTCTGTTAAGTATCTTAAGCTGTTTGTAAATTTTGAAGACTAATCTCTTATCGGTCACATCATTTGCAAATATTTTCTCCCAATCAGTGGGTTGTCTTTTTGTTTCCTTTGCTGTGCAATAGTTTTTAAATAAGTTCTATTTTTAAATTTTCATTTATATTTCCATTATTTGGGGAGATGGATCAAAAATGTTGCTGTGATTTATGTCAGAGTGTGTTCTCTGTTTTCCTCTAGGAGTTCTTTAAGGTAATATACTAAAAAGATCCCCTGTGACTCTGGTATGGAAGAGAGAAGGGAAATCATTGTCAGATACTCTCAGAATATTCTCTGTAAGTACTGTCTATTATCCAATGAGGAAAAAGTTAACAAATCCTTATCCCAGTTTGGGAACATGATTTATTCAGACTCCAGCCTCCTCTAATTTCCTATCTCATCTGAGGGAGAATTTCTTTTTTAAGCTATACTACTACAGAAACATTTATGAGGGCTGCAGCACAGAGACACAAGATCACAAAAATACACAGATTTAATCAAAAGATTATAGGATACATCCCTTCCTATACCTTTCCACCACACCAACAGGGCTCCATTCTAACAGTGGATTATAGCTGAAAGACAAGACTCAGAATCCCTCCTAGGAGCAGTTTTTTAAGGAAACTCAAAGTCAAAGGGGATATGGGAGCAAAGATACTTAAATTAATTTGAAGCCTCTAGCACATGTAGCTATGAAAACATTACACACAGTCAAACTCTTAGCCAGATAAATGCAAATCCTCACCATTCACTGTAAGGATTATAAGATTTCCATTGAATTGCTTTTGCTCCATTGTCAAAATAAATTGACTATACTTGTTTGCATGGAAATGAAGGGAAAAGATTAAATTTACAATGGAGGAATCTGATAAACTCTACCTCAGCTAGATGCCAAGGTTAACACAAATAGTGCTAAGTCTTATCGGTAGTATGTAATTATGGCAAATGTGATGAGCATGGCACTTAACTCTGTGGTCTTACTTCAAAAAACATACAACTTTTGTCTTATTGTAAGAAAAACATCATATACATCTCAGAGAAACATATCAGAAAATATCTGGCAAGCATACCTCAAAACTGTAAAGATCATCAAAATAAAATAAGGCTGAGAAACTGTCACATTCAAGAGTAGTTTAAGATGACGCATGACTGAATGTAATGTGCTATCATGATTGAGAGCTTGGGATAGTAAAAGGACATTAGGAAAAACTCAGAGGCCACAATAAACTCTTAACTTTAGCTAATAATAATTTATAAATATTGATTCATTAATAACAAAAGTACCACACTAAATTAGACGCTAATAAAAGGGTAAACTAAGCCTAGAAAGTATGGAAACTCTCAAAACCATCTGTAAATCTGAAACAGTTCTAAAATAAAATGTTTATTAAAATAATACAATAGCTGAAAAAAAGTATCTAATAGTTGTATCTGACCTGCAACTACTCTCCTCCTTTGCCCTCATCAGTGCTTCTCAAAACACATATTGACCACAGAGGTAATGCTTTAGAATAAGAGAGTTACATGTTTATTCTTGTGGTTATTGAATAAGATGCTAAGCAATGCTTTGCATGTCAAGACCAGGACAAAAAGTTCTGGAAGGAAGTTCCATCCCTAGAACACTAGCACTGAAACCGACCACCCAGCAATCTGTTCCACAATTTCCCCTACAAGATCAGAGACAAAATGCCATAGAATTATATGACAGGTGCAAACAGGATAAAGTCTTCTAAAATAAAATATTAGTGATGTGGAACTACAGTTGATTAACAGCTGGACTGGGAAAGCTCAGTCTTTATATCCTAGGATTCCTGGACATCTGGTTTTCAACTCAAGGAAAGATTAAAGTGGTGGGATTTATGATGTGATGTTTGAGTCTTAAACCTCCCTGGTGACCCACAGAAACAATTTCTTTACAGCTGATTTGCAGCAGGTCCAACCCATTTGACAAGTGTGGCTTCATTATTTAAAGGGATTCCTAGAGCTTTTTTTGAGGAGCACTCCTTAAAAACATTTTTTGGCTGGACTAACCAAACAAAAAATAAAATAAGGTATGATTAATCTCAAGGGAAAAATAGATCCAAAGAATCATATCTCTTTCATTTTTTCAGACTTACTTTCCCTGAGTCTAGCATACCAACTCCAAGTATGCAGACTTACCTGTCAGATACTTATCGGTCAGTCTCAGCTGAAAGTCCTAGAAAATGAGCCTGATCAATCTGGCTCATAATGGAAACATTGTTATGGGTGGGGCCTGAAATTCTGTGACTGGCCTAACTGGGTAATATTGTCAAGGATAAAGAGCGTTGTGATCAATAGTCTCTACCAGAATCCCATGATTTAAATGAGCAGAGAAGTATCTCTCCAAATGAAATGGCGCAAAGAGGATTCTGAGTGATAAAAGTCAATGACATTCTCTTCTATTGGTAACTTTCCTACAAATATCTCACTTTGGAAAATGTAGATCAAGCTGATACCTTCTCAAGTGTCTTTCTGTCTACAATTATTTAACAGAAATAATTAGTTTAAATTTCTTGATTCCACTTTTACAAAATTTTTTACTCTAAAGCATATTTCCCTGTCTTTTCATATACTGTTTGTGAAGCCAAATGATGTAGCGGAGGGAATGTATTTGGACTTTTATTGAAACTATTATTTTTCATAAAATCTCCCCAAATTGCTGCCACAGAAAGTGTTATTTTCCTCCAATATCCACTATACAAAATGCTGCCTGCTCAAGGATACAATGCCCCTTAATGAAGCAATTTTCCTGCCACGGAGTTCCAAATATGGATCAGTAAGAGGGTCATTTAGTCCCTGTTAGGCAGTGAGACATAATTCCAGCTTGAAATAAGCTGAAGAGAGATGTGTTATTTCCTGGCACTAGGAATATCCTGTGTATAATAATTTGATACAGTTCTGGAAATGATAATTCAGGAACACTTCTGTTTAATCACTTTATCTGCAAATTTGTGTGGACATCAGCGTAACATGAGTCTTTCTGACACCAGAGAAATCAAACACGTGGGGCTAAGGTTAATTCCCTCTCTAAGTATCTAGGAATAACACTGTTCAAAAGGCTGCTTTTTCAAAATTGCTCCAAGCTTCTTCCCAGTCACACCACACAATAGATTAGGCCCCTGGCCATTCTATGTTGCTGTGATGAAGCAAAGCAGCATGATCCTACCACTACAAAGTGAGAAGTCCACCTAAGGCCACTTTTTTGGTTCAAGTCTTTTCAGTTACACAATGTAAAGCATTAGTCATTTCAGCCATTATATAGAGCTAGAAGCATCAAGCCCATCACCAAGGATAAACATTTGGGAAACAAATATATACCCTCCTCTGTGATGAAAAAGGGAATTTTTCTTTAAAAGTTACTAAAATACACTCCCCCCAAAATATATGAATCTATTAATGTTTGAAATACTTTACAAGAGTGCCTTTATATTTTACTTTTGAAACTTGTAAAAAGATAAACCATCTTGACAAAGAAAAATAAAGTAGAAAGAATTACTCTGATAGTAAGGTTTACTATATAGGTAAAACAATCAAGACAGTACACCAGAGCAGAGGATAGATTCATGTCAGCAGATCAGAATAGAGAACCCAAAAACAGAAAATTTCTGGAGGCTAGGACTAGGCAAAGTGTTCTTAGAACCGACACTGAAAACACATTCCATTGGAGGAAAATTGAAAAATTAGAGTTTCTCAAAATTAAAAGCTTTTGCATTGCAAAGACCCTGGCAAGAGGATAAAAAGCTAAGCTATAGATTGTGAGACCTGCAAACACGTATCCAACAAGGAACTAATATCTAGAATATATAAAGAATTCTCAAAGTCAATTGTAAAAAAACAAACAGTACAATTACCAAATGAGCTAAAGACATAGAAAGGCATTTCACTGAAGAGGATATACAGATAACAAATAAACACACAAAAAGATGTTAATATTATTAGCCACAAGGAAATGTAAATCAAAACCACAGTATGATCTCACTAAATACCTGACACAATGGTTTTAAAAATAGTGAAAACATCAAATCCTGATGAGAACATGGAGAAACTGGATCACTCACACACTGCAGGTGAGGATGTATAATGGAAAAATGGCAAAGCCATTTTTGAAAATAATTTGTAATTGTTGTTAATAAGAAATATGCAACTGCCGTAAGACCCAGTAATTGTACTCCTCGGTATATATCTGAGAAAAGTGAAGACTTACAGTCATACAAAAATGTACGCATAAGTGTCTGTAGGTTTATTTATAATAGCCAAAAGCTAGAAACAGCCCATATGCCCTCCAATAGAAGAATGGTTAAACAAAATAGTACTTTAATAACAATGGAGCTTGGACATCATTACCCTCATTCTCACAACAAGGAAAGAAACAAATTGAACAAGGTGAAAATCAACAACTCTTCTTAGTTCCATTTGAGGGTTCAGGTCATGGTGAAAACTGCTAGCTGTTCCCCAAGCTGAAGAGACAAACACAAAGAGTCACAAGGAACCCTTTCCTAAAATTCTACCTTACCAAAGTGTACAAAGAAACATGGGGAACTTCAAGTGTTGATAAACAAAGAGGATAACTGAAATTTCTTGACAGTTGTAACAAAATCGTTAGGTCTGTAGATGACAGGATATATTCCTAGAATAAAGAATGTCTTCATCAGTTAAAAGAGATGGAAAAGCTCTGCAACTCCAAGATCACAAAGCTTTGACAGTGAAAAGGGCAGGCAAAGAAGAATTCATGGTGCCCTCCTAGCAATGGTATATCTCCCGCTGCAATAATTGAAAGGAAGAGGAGCATCCAGATTTTCCACCACCTTTGAAAGACTTAAATTAGTCAATAAGCAAGTTCAATGGCAGTTTTAGAAAATGATATTTTGTGACACTCTAAATAAATTATGTAGAATAATGATATCATTGCACTCTGTCAGTTCAGTTCAGTCACTCAGTGGTGTCTGACTCTTTGTGACCCCATGGACTGCAGTACACCAAGTCTCCCTGTCCATCATTAACTGCCAGAGTCCACCCAAACCCGTGTCCATTGAGTTGGTGATGCCATCCAACCATCTCATCCTCAGTCGTCCCCTTTTCCTTCTGCTCTCAATCTTTCCCAGCATCAGAGTCTTCAAATTAGTCAGATCTTCATATCAGGTGGCCAAAGTATTGGAGTTTCAGCTTCAACATCAGCCCTTCCAATGAACACCCAGGACTGATCTCCTTTAGGATGGACTGGTTGGATCTCTTTGCAGTCCAAGGGACTCTCAAGAGTCTTCTCCAACACCACAGTTCAAAAGCATCAATTCTTCAATGCTCAGCTTTCTTTATAGTCCAAATCTCATATCCATACATGACTACTGAAAAAACCATAACCTCGACTAGATGGACCTTTGTTAGCAAAGTAATGTCTCTGCTTTTTAATATGCTGTCTAGGTTGGTCATAACTTTCCTTCCAAGGAGTAAGTGTCTTTTAATTTCATGGCTGCATCACCATCTGCAGGGATTTCGGAGCCCAGAAAATAAAGTCAGCCACTGTCTCCACCCTTTCCCCATCTCAAAAGTGGGTTAAATCATAATCCTAAAGATAATTTATAAAGCAGTGGTATATAATCAGGAAGAACAAAGTATTGGGTTGGCAAAAAAAAGTTCATTTGGGTTTTTCATAGCAACTTACCGAAAAACCTGAACAATTTTTTCGGCCAAACTAAAAGCAGGAATCTTGTAAAAAGATCAGTCCAGTTCAATCATTCCAAAGTTGGAAAAGAGAGAACTATAATTTGGCTAAAATAATCCAAGCTCTGGGGCCTAAGAGATAAAAAAGAATTGAGAAAATGAAGCAAACATAAAAAGGAAGCCAAAAATCTTGTCTTGGGTTACTGAATCCTAGGGCACTGAGGGAAAGTATCAGGGAACTCACACTTACCGAGGAATTACTATATGTCTACCGCCATGTATAAACCGTCATACAAATATCTAGAATACCTAATGTATGAGATGAGCAATTTTTATTTCCATTTCACAGATAATGAATTTGATAGGATAACTAATGGTCACAGAGTTATAAGTTATGTTTCAAAGCGGGAATTCAGCTAGTTCTCATTGTTCACTATAACAGCAAGGTGCTAATGCAAATGAGTTATATATCAATATTGCTTACATTTATAGAGTGGCTTACAAAAACTTATATTAACTATCTCATTCCTTCTTTAAGATAAAGCTGCGGGCTATGTAGATTTGATGCTACTATTTCCTCTTGTCAGATGGGAAGCCTAGGCCTCAGAGAAGCCCGTGGCACCCTGAAGGCACAGCGGGGAGGATTTATTCTTTCCATTTAGGTCTGTCGGATTCCAAGTCACGTGTTCTTCCGATCGCACACAGCACAGCTGTTGCTGTAGCTCTATCAGGACTGACTGTGGGAGCAGGACTGGAACAGATGATGGCGGAGCTGGCATTACCGTGCCTGGGGATTATAAAATAGTGCTAAACAGCACGGGCTCTGCAGCCACAGTCCTGAGCTTGTAAGGCAGCGCTGCTTCTACCGGCAGTAAGTTCTGGTCAAGCCACATAATCTCCTCTGTTTTTCATTTTCCTCATATGAAAAGGGAGAAAATAATAGTATCTCAAGACCTACCTGCTAAAGTTTCTGTAAATATGCCCTAGGATGTAAGTGTACAATAATTATATATTTAAACTGTGGTGCTAAGAGAAGACTCCTGAGAGTCCCTCGGACAGCAAGGAGATCAAACCAGTCAAGCTTGAGGGAGATAAACCATGAATACTTGTGGAAGGACTGATGCTAAAGATGAAACTCCAGTATTTTGGTCATCGAATGTGAACAGTTGACTCATTGGAGAAGTCCCTGATGCCGAGAGATTGAGGGCGGGAGGAAAAGAGGGCGTCAGAGGATGAAATGGCTGGACAGCATCACTGATGCAATGGACATGAACTTGGGCAAACTTTGGGAGTTGGTGAGGGACTGAAAGGCCTGGAGTGCTACAGTCCATGGGGTTGCAAAGAGTCGGACACGACTGGGTGACTGAACAACAACAACGTATACATATATTATCAGTAGCAGTATATAAATATATGCATGAGTGCTAAGTTACTTCAGCCATGTCCAACTCTGTGTGACCCTATGGACTGTAGTCTACCAGGTCCCTCTCAATTAGTAACAGTAGTAATACCAACACTACTAGTAATAGTAATTATTTTTGGATAATAATTAGGAACACCCAAGAAGAGACAAATAAATTTAAAATGAGGTAGATAGTCAAACTTTAACCTGTTTGTTTTAAGATGTTCTTCCTGAATTAATTAAAAAAGAAAAGGAAAATGCCTTTCACAATAATGATATATGTATCAATCTATCAATCTGTTATACATTGACAATAAAATTAAGGCAGAAATCAATATTTACATTAAAACTACAAGTGCTCCAAAAATTATGTATTAATTTGTATTTTGTTCTTTCTTAGAGCTCAAATATCTTTCAGATCCAACAATAAATATTCACCTTTAAATAACTGACTTAAGAGTCATTCTATTAAGTCAAAAATGGAACTTCAGATCATGGTTTTATTCTGTAGTTGGATGGTATACTATCATTTATATTCAATTTCATAATTACAGTAGCCTGAAAAGAAAGAAACATTGGAACTATACATCATTTAAATATTCCAGTAGTCACAAAATTTCTATTTGATGCTATTTCAATCCCATTGATATTAATACTTGCTCTCTTACTTATATTCCACCAGGTGCAAAGTTACCATTCATATTTCCATATTCTCCTTGCCTTCTTTGTGTCATAATTTTCTGGGAAATTCCTGCTTCTTTGTTGGCTATTAATTTATTAAGCAAACACCTACTGAACTCAATATGTTGGAGAGTCCATCGTGGCTCTGAGAAAAGATAGCCCCTGCCCTTATAGGTTTATAGTCTAGCAAGGAAGACAACACTACAAAGATCACTATAAATAGTTAACTTAGAGTTAGAATTTCCATTATATGCTGTAAAATACAGAATGCAATACAGAGCGCAATACAGGGCATACGATTGTTTACCTATTCTGTTTCAGTAATCAATAAACAACTTTCATGAGAATCCCCCTGGAGAAGGGAACAGCTATCCACTCCAGTATTCTGGCCTGGAGAATTCCACAGACTGTATAGTCTATGGGGTTGCAAAGAGTAGGACACGTCTGAGTGACTTTCTCTCTCACTTCATGAGAATTAGCTATTAACTGAAAACTAAAATCCGAAAGAATAATAGATATTATCCAAGTGAATAGGTTCAAATAGAGAAGCTTGAGATTGTTTCAGAGAAAAGGAATAGGATGCATAAAAATTCTGAGTTGGTAAAAATATATAGCATGCTGAAGAATTCTGAAACTACTGCTAATTCTTAAAGAACAAACTGGTGAATAGTGAGTAAGAAAGGGAAGTACAAGGATCCAATTGTACACCAATTTTTAGACAGATTAAAAGTTTGGATTTTTTCCTGTAGATAACTACAAATACTGAAAGTATTTTTAAGTGATATGGTAACATTAATAGCTATGCATTTTAAAGGATCATTGGAGCTGTATACAATACAAGAAGTGAGGAGAGAATGCCACTGGAGTAATCAGGAGAGAGAGAAGGCAGAAACAGAAGAGTAACAATGAGAGTTTGGAGAAGTACAAGGTCAGTTGGATGCGTAGGGGTGAAGAGCATAAGGAAAAAGAAGATGAAATCCACTTCTATCTCTTATCTTTCTAATTGAAGCAACTGAGTACACCATAAGATTAAATAAAAGGCAGCATACTGATGGAGTAGTTATAATATGCGGGAGGGGGAGACTGAACCAAGCAGGCTCTGCTCTTTTTTCAAAACTCAATCAAATAACTTCTTCTTTAATCAGAGAGTGATTGAGAGGTTAGAGAGGGGACAAGACTGCTATTCTAGAAGGAATTCACACATCTGGCACCTTGTGGGGAATGGATAGTTGGTCCAGATGGACAGATATTTTGCTTTTGAGTTTAAATTGTGGTCTAGAGAGATGATAGATGATAGAAAAAGGAATAGATAGATAGATAAACAGATACTTAATAAATATGTACACATATTTAAAGCTTAAAAAAGGGTATTAGAAATACATATTTATAGGCTTTGGTGAGCTCTGGTAATATATAAGAGGAAGAGTAAATTGAAAATTGAATTGAGGAAGAGGAAAGTCATGAGGAAATTCAACATTCAAAGATGATACAGACCACTGGAAAGAATTGAGAAAGTAGGAAAAAATACTTGGAGAAAGTACAATAAAATTTGAAGAGAAGATAGTGTTTAAAAAGAGAGTGTTACTTATTCAGAAGGGTAGTGAGAAGTTAAGCAAGAAGACTAAGGCATGGCCCCTGACTGCAGTGTCTTGGAAATCACTGATGCCATTTGCCAAGGTGGTTTCACATAAACTCTTAGGTGTACTGCATTTCAGACTCTTTTGTTGACCATGATGGCTACTCCATTTCTTCTAAGGGATTCCTGCCCACAGTAGCAGACATAATGGTTATCTGTGTTAAATTCACCCATTTCTGTCCATTTTAGTTCACTGTCTCCTAAAATGTTGATGTTCACTCTTGCCATCTCCTGTTTGACCACCTCCAATTTGCCTTAATTCATGGACCTAATATTCCAGGTTCCTATGCCATATTGCACTTTACAGCATCGGACTTAACTTCCATCACCAGTCACATCCACAACTGGGTGTTGTTTTTGCTTTGGCTCCATGCCTTCATTCTTTCTGGAGTTATTTCTCCACTGATCTCCAGTAGCATTCTGGGCAAGAGTACCTTGGACAGCAAGGAGACCCAGCCAGTCCATCTTAAAGGAAATTGGTCCTGAATATTCATTGGAAAGACTGATGCTGAAGCTGAAACTCCAATACTTTGGCTACCTGATGCAAAGAACTGACGCGTTTGAAAAGACCCTGGTGTTGGGAAAGCTTGACGGTAGGAAGAGAAGGGGATGACAGAGGACGAGATGGCTGGATGGCATCAGCGACTTGATGGACATGAGATTGAGTGAACTCCCGGAGTTGATGATGGACAGGGAGGCCTGGTGTGCTGCAGTCCATGGGGTCGCAAAGAGTCAAACATGACTGAGCAACTGAACTAAACCCTTAGGTGTACAAATGAGATATGATGAAATAGGAACAAAGATTTTAAAAACTTATTTACAGAGTTAGACTGCAAAATGCAAAAACCAGAATTAAAGCTAATTATTTAAATGTCCTTTAAAAGGGACATTTTCTGTTCATACTGGAGTGTTTCTAATGTGTGTAAATACATATGGACAAAGATAATACAGTTGAAAAATCTAAAGATACTGACTCTAATGGGAAATAGAACAAAATTGTGTAAAGGCCAACTTTAAGATTGATTTAAGAAGGGAAGGATGACAACTGCAGGACTGTGGCAGAAAGAATAGGGAAAGGGTGGGAATTTATACTAGTTTGTAGTTTGGTAGTTAAGGGCTTCCCAGGTGACTCAGCAGCAAAGAACTCACTTGACAGTGCAGGAGACCTAAGAAACATAGTTGAATCCCTGTTTCGGGAAGATCCCCTGGAGGAGGACATGACAACCCACACCAGTATTCTTGCTGGAGAATTCCATGGACAGAGGAGCCAGGCAGGCTAAAGTCCATGAGGTCACAAGCAGTTAGACACAACTGAAGCAACCTAGCATGCACACACAGATTAGTAGTTGGAATTTGAGATATTGATCAATTCTTTTCTGTCTGAACAGAAAATTTAAATTTCTGCTGATGCGAGAAATGGGAAGTTTCACAAAGCTGAAAAATATTGACATAAGTAATTGATTGCCCAAGCTGTCAAAAGCATCACTGATGCACAGGACTATAAATGATTAGTATTGTCACTGTCTAGTACTGAGGTGCCAATCCAAGGCTCAGCAACCCAAGAGCAGGCATGAAGAAAGCCACCATTACATTTTTCCAGGTTTTCGGTTTCACTGGAGAATTTAGGCTTGTAAATGGGAGGGATAGAATTCCCAATGAGATACTGTGTTAGAAACCAAAATATACAGAGAACAGTAGCTGGAGTAATAAATGAGAAGGAAAATGAAAAACTGGAGGTTGCGTTGAGATGTTTGATATGTTTTGGGGGTAGAGCAGTATCCAAGATTGGAGTTTTATGGCATGACTTTGGCCATAGGAAAAGTTGATGAAACTTAAGATAAAGCTATCAGAATAAAATTTCCCAGAGAACTAAAAGGCCAGGGTTTTGAGCAATGTCTTTCACAGGGAATAGATTATGAACAAACTTGGGGTATAGAGGAAATGTAATCACAGATAATTTATATAATAACCATGACCCAGTGTGGAAGCTTAGTGTAATTATTTCCAGTTAATACCACTAAGCTCCACTTCTCATTGATAAAGCAAGGGAATTGCCAAAAAGCCTTTAGTTTTGCTTTATTGACTACCCTAAAGCCTTTGACCGTGAGAATCACAGCAAACGAAAATTCTTAAAGACATGTGAGCACCAGACCACCTTACCTGTCTCCTGAGAAACTTGTGAGCAGGTCAGAAAGGAACAGTTAGAACTAGACATGAAGCAGCTGACTAGTTCAAAACTGGGAAAGGCTGTATATTGTCACCCTGCTTATTTAACTTATATGCAGAGTACATCATGTGAAGTGCTGGGCTGGATGAATCACAACCTGGAATCAAGATTTCAGGGGGAAATATCAACAACCTCAGATATGCAGATGATACCACTCTGATGGCAAAAAAAGGAAGAGTAACTAAAGAGCCTCTTGATGAGGGTAAAAGAGAAGAATGAAAAAGCTGGCTTGAAACCCAACATTACAAATCTAAGATCAGGGCATCTGGTCCCAACAGTTTACAGCACATAGAAGGGGAAAAAGTGGAAATGATGACAGATTTTATTGTCTTGGGTTCCCAAATCACTGCAGACAGTGACTACAGCCGTGAAATTAAAAGACACTTGGTCATTGGAAGGAAAGCCATGATAAACCATATTAAAAAGCAGAGACATCACTTTGTTTACAAAGATCTGTATGGTCAATGCTATGTTTTTGTCAGTAGTCATGTATGGATGTGAGAGTTGCCCCATGAAAAAGGTGAATGCCAATAGATGCTTCTGAACAGTGGTATTTGAGAGACTCTTGAGAGTCCCTTGGACAGCAAGATCAAACCAGTCAATTCTAAAGGAAATCAACCCTGAATATTCATTGAAAGGACTGATGCTGAACCTGAAGCTCCTATAATTCTTTGGTCGCCTGATGAGAATAGCCATACCGTTGGAAAAGACCCTGATGCTGGGAAAGACTGAAGGGAAAAGGAGAAGAAAGTGGCAGAGGATGGGATGGCTGGATAGCATCACCAACTCAATCGACATGAGCTTGAGCAAACTCTGGGAGATAGCAGAGGACACAGAGTCTGGCATGTTGCAGTCCCTAGGGTCACAAAGATTCAGACACTAGTTGTCCAGATTTAGCAACTGAACAACAGCAACAAGCTCCATTTTAACCTTCTGCCAGTGATCACCTGCTTAACCTAAATGAATCCTTTCTCATCTGGCCAAAATTGCTTTTATGTAACTTCTAATTAACTGTATATGTGAAACAGAAAGCTAGACTGTTAGAAATTTAAAGCTGAAAGTCTCTGAGACAATTCAGTCCAATAATTCATTGTATCAAAGAAAGAGACCAGAAATGTTTAAATGATTATTAAATTTCCAAGAAGAGTAATGGTTAGGGTAGGCTAGTTTTTTTGTTTTTTTGTTTTTTTTTTTAATGTGCCTGTTGAGTTTCCATCCCAAAGGATTTAGCAAGAGAAAAAAAAAAATTATTTAACAGAAAAAAAAATTGCTTCTTAATAAAGTAATGCAATATCTATAAAAAGGTACAATTTCTGCATAAGCATCTTTATAAATTTGGCATGTGATTAATTGTAGTGCTTTATTATCAATCTCTAAAATTAAGATCAGTATTTGTTCTTAAGTAAATAACATCAGAGAAAGGTAAGTCAGAAACCAAGTGCTCAAAAAGCCTGCAAATAGACTTAATGACCTTAGATATCTGACCATAAAAATAGTCATACAAGAGCCTTCCCTGGTGGCTTTATCATCAATCTCTAAAATTAAGATCAGTATTTGTTCTTAAGTAAATAACATCAGAGAAAGGTAAGTCAGAAACCAAGTGCTCAAAAAGCCTGCAAATAGACTTAATGACCTTAGATATCTGACCATAAAAATAGTCATATAAGAGCCTTCCCTGGTGACTCCACGCTTGCAAAACAGGGTACGTGAGTTTGACCCCTGGTCAGGGAAATAATATCTCTTATGCTGCATGGTGTGGCCAAAAGATTAAAAAAATAGAAATAATCATATAAAAATTATACCACTTAAAGGTCTATAGATGTCTGCCTGTTACTGATATTTAGTAAGTACAATTTATGGGAGCTAATGGGAGTCACAGATGAGAAAACAGATGTGAAATAACACGCATTTCAAAAGGCTGATGGAGATGCCATATTTTTGTGTACTTATACCAAAAATGTTTTTGTGTACTGAAATTTAAGGAATATTATGTGCAAATTTCTGTTAAAATTTGTACTAATAAAATGATATCTTTGATATTTTTTCTTTTCAGGTTATTTTTCCTTACCTACCTTTTCTATGATCATCTTTGGGAAACAAAAAAGGAATATGGGAAAAATTGCTTATAAAATCAGCATTAAGAACAATAGCTGAATTTTGACTGTATAATAATAAATATTTTTAGATAATATCATGAAAATATATAAAAATCAATTATTTATTTTCCATGTACTTTAAAATATTTTTAAAATTATACAATGATTGTAAGATTTAAAACAAAAATATCCAAATCATTGTTATAGATAGAATCGGAGGTAAGAAGTAGTAGAGAAGATTGTATTTTATAAAAGGGACAATTTTATCTCAAATTAGTTCTAATGGGTATTCTATACTTAAAAATTGGTAGTATTGATCCTCATGACTTCATAGTTTTTACTTAAGCTTAATAATTTAGATCAGATATTGAAAAATGAAAAATACTATTGCTTTCCTCTATGGCCAGTGACTACCTAATCAAAATGAATTCATCTACAAGAGTAAGATATATTTGTTTTAAGCAATATATAAAGTCCTGAATTTAATGTTGACAAAGTTTCAGAGAGAAATACTTTCAAATTTTGTATTAAAAGGAATAACAGCCAAGTGAAATGCTGTATGGTAAAGAAAAAAAATTGATTGGCACAATTCTACCTATAAAATATTTATTACTTAGTGTGATGTTATGTTAAATTCACAGCAAACTGTTTCCAACATACTATTAAAACTACTTTAAATGATCTCATCGATTGCAAATACTACTTATTGAACAGTTTCTATCTTTTACTCTCCTTGGTGCTGAGGGAACAAAATGAAGTAAACATTTTTTGAGTAACATTCTTTGAAAGTCCTCAATTCATTATTTTTTTTAATAAGATAACCACAACATTTAAAAGAAAGCAATACACTAGATAATGATGACATCTAAACTCACATTAACTTATTCATGTTTTAATAATTTCAATTTAATTAGCAAAGTTATTAATATCATAAAAATCAGAGTCATACAATGAACATATTCTTCAAGATTCATAAATGTTACTCAAAATACAACTACTTTAGTCTTGATTGAGAGAAAATACATCTAGTTAACACATACAAACTAAGTTTTAACCTAGGATTTAAATAGAGTACAAGGTACACAGGATAATGTTGCAGAAAGAGAAAAAAAATAGCATTGGAGAAATAGCCTTTACAGCCATCTCATTACAGAGGTGACTTCAAAAATATGGAATAAAGAAAATGGGAGAAACCAAATGACTTTGTTGCAATTTTTCTGCTTGCTAGGAGCAAGTAATGATGACTCCCACCAGGGAAAGCTAAATTGAGAGTGGAGAAATAGCATCAAATAGACATAAAAATGGAAGATACTGTGTTTTTAAACAAGGAAAAGTGCTTCCATTAGGCCATTTTATATAAAACATTTTCTATTTGTCCATTATATGCAACTCAATCATTATTACAGAAAAGGAAACTAAGACTTATATCTATCATATAGTTACTGAAATGGAAAAAACAATACAAAAATTTAATGCTGTGAAAGGAGTAATTTTCCAGTTATACTAGACCTGAAATGAATCAATAAAAGAAAAGAAGTAGCAGTTTGTGAACACAGGAGGAAAAGTTATGAATAAACTCATTAGCCCAGAAAAATAGTAAGAAAGGGATGAAATGGGAATTATACTATTAGACTCAGAGAGGATTCTTTTTTTTTTTTTTTAATCTTATGGCCAGTTGATGTCCCAAAGCAATAAGAGAAATCTATAAAAGTATTAGCTGACCAGTCCTATCACAGTGCAGAGATGAGAGGTCTATTATTTACATTTGTCAAGAAAGCCCTAAAATAATGGTTCTGAGCAAATATAAAATAATATACTAAACAAATCACTGATCATGACCTTTCAATGCACCTGTAGCTTACTCCAACTCCCTACCAAGACAGTATACGAACAGAGAAAAGATTGATTATACACTAGCTGAGATCAAATGGAAGACAATCTCCGCGTGAAAATAAATTGCAAAGTAAACTTGCAAGGAGAGTGCCTGTATATGAAATTTTCTATTTCTAGTTTACTGAAAACAGGACTGTAAATGTCTATTTCCTTATGAAATATAGCTTTTTCCAATATGATTTTTAAATAGAGGTTCTTAATTGATTTAATTTTTGCCTGGCTAATGTTGAAGATGGAAAGACAATCTTCCAATCAACATGGGATAAGAAGGACTGACATTCAGAGTATTGAGAAGAGTTCCCTGTGGAAGATAGTAGGTCCTTGTTGGTAACCTATTTTAAATATAGCATGTGTACAACCTAAATAGGAAAAGAATTTGAAAAACAGTAGGTACATGTATATGTAGAACAGAACCACTTTGCTAGACACTTAAAACTAACATGACATTAATAATCAACTATACTTCAATATGATATAATTTTTTTAATAAATAAGATTTTTAAAATGAAGGGACTGAATTTAACTTCCTATTATAAACAGAAAAAAAAGACAAAATGTATAAGACATCTTTTGGTTACAACTGGCAGTTCAAGACCACGATCACTAGAAGAGAAGAAATAAGTGAAGTGGATCTGACAATTGCCTCAGAATTCTGTCTGGACAAGCCAGTGAGTAAGGAGAGGCTAAGCAGAGCATACTATCTTGTTTAATAGAGGAAACAGAGGCTGATTTCATGGATGCTGAATCAGCTAGAAGGTGTAGCACAGAATTCCAGAGAGAAAAGAATTGCAAAGGAAAAAGTTTCAGAAATTCCCATATGCCAGCCCCTTTAACATTTATTTATAGGTTATTCTATCAGTCAGATGTGTCCAGAAAATCAGAAACAATAGGAAATAGATGGTAGGTAGAAGGATGATAGATAGATAGATAGATAGATGACATTTTTAAGGAATTAACAAATTGGCTTATGTGGTTCTGGGGGGAGGCAAGTCTGAAACCCTCGGCAGTCTGGTAGGCTGGAAACCAAAGCAGGAGTTGATGCTACAACTTTAAAGCAGAATTTATTTATCTCCAGAAAAACTATTTTTGCTCTTACGACTTCCAGTTAATAGGCTGAGGCCCACCTACATTATCAATCTCTTTTACCTAAAATCAACTAATCGTAAACATTAACTGCGTGTGCTGTGTGCACTTAGTCGCTCACCTGGGTCCGACTCTTGTGACCCCATGGACTGTAGCCTGCAGGCTCCCCTCTCCATGGGATTCTCCAGGCAAGAGCGCTGGAGAGGGTTGTTACTTCCTACTCCCGGGGATTAGAGGAGGACTACAGTCCACAGGGTGGCACAGAGCTGGGCAGAACTGAAACGACTTTAGCAACCACCTACACACAGCTTAACCAAGTTGACATAAAATTAACCATCACACCTGCTAACACACACATGCATTGGGTGAACGTCTATAAGGTGGAGCAGCCAGAAGTGATGTGAGTTGATCTGGAGAGCACACAAGAAAACACTAACATTACAGTCCACCAGAGACAGAGACAAGTGTCCCTACTAACCATATATATTCAGTAGAGACCACAGGAAAACCACCTAAGTAGTGGGACTAAATTGCTTACATAATAAAGGCTACCTGAGATCTACCAAATAAACATTAACAGCAAATCTCAAAAGAAATAAACAGTACCACTAGTAATTTAACTGCCTACTGTTAAAATTCAAAACCCAGAAACAGAGTTATACTGTTAAAATTGGAAAGAATGCTAGCTTGGGACTTCCCTGGCATTCCATTGGTTAAGACCTTGTCTTCCAGCGCAGAGGATGCGGTTTAGATCCCATGGGCCTTGCAGCCAAAAAACTAAAACATAAAAAGAGACAGAAGCGACAGTCTAACAAATTCAATAAAGACTTTAAAAATGGCCCACATCAAAACATCTTTTTATTTTTTTTAAATAAAGCAATGCTAAACATAGCAAGAAGCAAGAAAATGATATGACAAGGAAAACCTGTCAATAAAACAGACCTAGAAAGAAGAGGGTTAACAGCATTGACAGGCAAGAGCATTAAAATATCTGTGTAAAAGTATTTAAAAGAAAACATGAATATACTACTGAAAAGGAAAATGGAAGGTATAAAAGGATCAAATGCACTTTCTAGATATGGAAATGACAATATCAGAGGTGAAAATTCACTGAGTGAGCTTCAGGGCAGATTAGATAACGCAGAATGGAAGCTTGCTGTACATTAAGATATAGAAATAGAAAATACCCATGATGAACCAGAGTGGGGAAAAGATGAACAGGGCCTCAGTGACCACTGTAACAGTAATGTATATTAGAAGTAATGTGTATTTCCTAGAAGAAATGTTAGGATACTTGAATATTAGAAGGCAAGAAGAGGTATAATCGTATTTTAAGTTTTCAAATCTCTTCGTTTTACATTGAATAAGCACATAGAAAATCAGCAAAACTGTAGAATATTTAAAGGACATTAAAATGATAATCAACCAAACTAATATTTCCAGAACATGTCACCCGGTAACATCTGAACACAGCTATTTCAAATGTTCAATTAAAAAAAAAAAAAAACTCAAATTATTCAAAGCATGTTCTTTGACTACAAAATTTAAACTAGAAAACAATACCTAAAAGTTATCCAGAAGTTACCAAACATATAGAAATTAAGTAAACATTCTATATAAAATTCTGAGATATTGTTAATTAATTCCAAGTAAAAGGAACAAAGATATACATATGAAACAAAAACTAAATAAACAGGAAAGTGGTAGATTAAGTCTCGATCACATCAGTAATTATTTTAAATATAAATAGAGCTAACTGCTATAATTAAAGGACAAAAAGTGTCAAGTGTCAGACTCATTAAAAAAAACAAGTTTCAAACATATACTGTCAACTTTGTGTGCTTTAAATATAAAAACACAGGTAGGTTAAAAGTGAAATGTTGAAAAAGCTATACCTAGTGATATACCTGATTACTAGGAACAGAAAAATATATCTTATCCCTTCCTCCTCCCATTAGTTGCTTCTATTTGGAAAATCTGAGCAGAATTTCCTTGCAATGGAAAGAAATGTTCATAATGGTGGAGCAAAGAACCACCTGAGTCACAACAAAGAACCAGAATTCCTTCATATTGTAAAATGAATGACATGGCAAAGTTTGAGTGTAGAGAATTAGAAGCAGCAAAGGACAGCAGTAAGGATGTTAATTTCCTCATTTTGTGAAGCAAAGATGAGAAAAAAAAATTCTATTTAAATTGTAGAATTAAAATATATGAAAAAGATTTGGAATAAAAATAGAGATTTAAGAATAAACAGAAATTGGGATTGGAAACTGTTGTTAAGTGGCTAAATCTTGTCTGACTCTTTGTGACCCTGTGGACTGTAATCTTCCAGGCTCCTCCGTCCATGAGATTTCCCAGGCAGGAATACTGGAGTGAGTTGCCATTTCCTTCTTGAGGGTATATTCCCAACCCAGGGATCGAACCCACATCTCCTCCCAAAGCAGGAGGTTCTTTATGACAGAGCCACCAAGGCATTATGTTAAACGTCAGACACAGAAAGACAAGTACTGTATGATATCACTTTCTATGTGGAATCTAAAAATACAGCAAACCAGAGAATATGACAAGAAAGAAGAAGACTCATTGATACAGAGAACAAATTAGTGGTTACCAATGGGGAGAGGGGAGGTGGCGGGAGCAATACAGGGGAAGTGGTTAAAAGATACAAACTATAAAGTATAAAATAAGCCACAGCATATATGGTACAACACAGGTAATATAGCCAGCATTTTATAATACTATAAATGGATACAACCTTCCAAATTCGTGAATCATTATATTATATACCTATAACATTTAAAATAAATAAATAGAGATAAACATTAGACAAAGTTTTGAATTTAGTATCACCAGAAATAAAAACTTTGGGAAGTATATAGATGTACAATCTCCTATAGGGAAACCATTTTCCAAATCGTAGAGACTGATGACCTAAAATACTGGTAAATGCATTTTAATTAGGCTTGCTGCAACAGTCATAGAAACTAAAAACAAACAAAACATTAAAGGAGATGATTTCTGAAGATTAGGACTTAAAGTGGAGGAGGGGTAATGAGAAATAATTAAAGTCATCTGGTAACTTTATTTGCCTTGTACTTTCACCATGGGCCTTCTGCCAAAGGTATTACTGAAAGTGTACTGGGCGAACAACTATGTCCAGGAAGCCAAACTGGCTAAGATTCTAGGAGAAAGACATGGCTAACTACAGACTTCCCTGTGGAGCCTGTGGTGACAGAATCCCTAAGAAGCCCTGACAAAAATCAGAAAGACTAAGGAAACCTAAGGCTTCCCTGGTGGCTCAGCCCTTAAAGAATCTGCTGCAATGTGGAAGATGTGGGCTTGATCCCTGGGTTGGAAGGATCCCCTGGAGGAGGGCACAGCAACCCACTCCATATTCTTGCCTGGAAAATCCCCATGGACAGAGGAGCCTGGGGGGTTACAGTCCATAGGCTCACAAAGTCTAATACAACTGAGGCAACATAGTACACACACACGCGTAAGAGAGCCTACGTGGGAAAGCCACTCTCCATACACACACATGAAGTTAAAATGACCAAATCCTCAATCACCATCTCCTGGAAAAACAGAATGTAGTTCTTAAAAAGCACCTAGGAAACTATTGCATCAATTTTACGGATCTGGAAAATGAGACCCTAACCTAAAATGTTAACTGAATAGTCAATTGGTTATTCTGAAACTTCAGTCAAAAATCCATAGGCTTCACAGACTTATTCTGCTTTCATCCTTCCGTGGTATATAGTACAGCCTCTAAAGCACTGCAGTATCTCTTTTCATTATATTTATCATAAATATGCCCAACAAATGACGAAGCAGAAGGTAAAGTCAATAAATACAGCAACATAAATAACTTGGATTCAGAATTGTAAGATCTATTCTTGGCTTCTTTATCTTCATGTTTGATGTTCATTGGTAAGTCACTTAACCTCCTTGTACTTCAGTAAAAGTGAAGACAAAAAGCAAATCCACAGATATATTGTGAGATTCTATGACTAACAGTGTAATTTTCTCAGAATGAATCAATATCCATGTGCAACTACCAAATAATGGCATTATAAGAGAGTCCTCACACAAAATATCCTTCATATACTAACAATTTGAAATGATTCTTATTAGGTGTTTAAATATTAATATGTAGGTTTTCTCTTTCCAGTATAGTGTATCCAGACACAAGCTAGCCTGTTGCCAAGTAATTTTCAACAGAGTTGCAAGCTGTAAAGTTTCTCCTATTGGGCATATATATAGAGTCCTTGGGGGTGCCTCCATGCATACAGAAATGCCTCTTCGTCTACCTTGCTTAATGTTCGCAGTGACTAAATGGAGTTACCAACTGAATGATAATTATTTAGGACTTCTGAAAGAAAATTTCATTTTATATCAGTGGTTGAAAAAATTCATCAGTTATGAGTCCATAGACTATGTCCAACTCTGCTTTAAAATCTTATTATCATGATGATGATTATTATTATATCATGCTCTGGGGTGACCCTTAAATAATGGGATATGAAAATCAGAGGGTTAAAGTGGGATAAGATCAGTGACTAAAAAATTTGGACAGATTCTATATTATTTTGTGGAGAGCATGTCCTCAATTAATGCAAACTTCGTTGGCTTTTTCTTTTTCCTATATCCATCTCATGACTTATTTCTACTTACAGGAAACATCTTCTAAATAAACTATACAAAACCAAGGTTTTCACTCATGCCGTAGTTTAGGAGAAATTAAATTAAAAGAGCTATAACCATTGAATAGCTGCCTCTCACCTGCCTTAGGATTTCACTCCGACTATTCTGCATTCCTACCCTTTTAGATCATCAAAATTTTTTTCTCATTGATTTCTGAAAAATTATCATATATAAATACTGTAATATCTCCTATCATAGCAATGAACTTTCTTTTGATACATTTTTTTCTCCAACTAATATGATCTTTTCCTCTACTCCGCTTCTCTACAAAATCACTAAAATGATTTACCTTGCTTTATATTACCACAGCTTAATTTTCACTCTCAGTCTATGGTAAATAGGTTTTCTTCTCCACTACTCTATCCAAATTTCCTTCTACCACCAAAGAGCTCTCCAATGGTCAACAGTTATTCATTATCTCATGGAACCAACATTTGAAAGAACTGACCAATCCTCTTTGAAATATTTCTTCCTCTTGACCTCTGGGACAACACATATTTTTGTTTTTTTCCCCTTCATTTTCTCCTCTTTTTGAGCTTTTTTCCTAGATGGCTATTTATATATATATATTTAAAATTTTTAATTAATTTATTTTAATTAGAGGCTAATTACTTTACAATATTGTAGTGGTTTTTGCCATATATTGACATGAATCAGCCATGGGTGTACATGTGTCCCCCATCCTGAATCCCCCTCCCACCTCCCTCCCCATCCTATCCCTCTGGGTCATCCCAGTGCACCAGTCCTGAGCACCCTGTCTCATGCATCGAACCTGGACTGGTGATCTGTTTCACATATGATAATATACATGCTTCAGTGCTATTCTTTAAAATCATCCCACCCTTGCCTTCTCCCACAGAGTCCAAAAATCTGTTCTTTATATCTGTGTCTCTTTTTCTGTCTCACATATAGGGTCATCATTATCATCTTTTTAAATTCCATATGTATGCGTTAATATACTGTATTGGTATTTTTCTTTCTGACTTACTTCACTCTGTATAATAGGCTCCAGTTTCATCCACCTCATTAGAACTGATTCAAATGAATTCTTTTTAACGGCTGAGTAATATTTCATTGTGTATACGTACCACAGCTTTCTCATCCATTCATCTGCCAGTGGACATCTAGGTTGCTTCCATGTCCTGGCTATTGTAAAGAGTGCTGCAATGAACATTGGGGTACACGTGCCTCTTTCAATTCTGCTTTCCTCGGTGTGTATGCCCAGCAGTAGAATTACTGAGTTATATGGCAGTTCTATTTCCAGTTTTTTAAGGAATCTGCATAGTGTTGTCCATATTGGCTATACTAGTTTGTATTCCCACCAACAATGTAAGAGTGTTCCCTTTTCTCCACACCCTCTCCAGCATTTATTGTTTGTAGACTTTTTGATAGCAGCCATTCTGATATAATTGTTTACTTTTGAAGTTTGGAGAACTCCAAAGTTCAGTCTTTAGACCTCATCATTTGTAATTGCCATATTCTATTGGTGACTTAATCCTGTTCTATGCCTTTATCTATCAGTTGATGTCTTGTAATATTTTACCAGCCCCAGTGGTCCTCTAAACTAATACTATCACTTGGTTTTTGAATAAGCATTAATACTGGGTGTCTGAACTCCAGCCACACTGATTTCTCTACAAGTGTCAGCTCTGCGCATATGTATTTCTTCTCTCTGCCTGGAATGCTCTCCTCTTACCCTCCTTATATCCTGGGAAGTTTTGCTTACCTTGCTTAGATTGCTTAGATTGCTTACCTTGCTTAGACTTTTGTGAGTAAAAAGAGCACTGGCTTTAGAATCATATAATCCTTAATCTTTGACCTACAGCTTATCTGATATGCTATCTTACACAAGATCCTTTGTTCTATCTCAAATTTAAAATGAAGATGGCAATATGTTGTCTGTTCAAACAGTGTTTGGACTGATATTTCAGTCTTTATAGAAAGTACCAAAAAAGTAAAAAATCCAAATCATCTAATTAGATTTTTGGAAAGTACATTTATAACTTAACAATATGATTATTCAATATCTTATGTCATACATAAAAATTAGAGCCAAATCATGTAATTAGAATTATTTTAGTAAACTTATATCTTCCTGCAATGCTGGAGACTTGGGTTCAGCCCCAGCATTGAGAAGGTCCCCTGGTGAAGGGAACAGCTACCCACTCCAGTATTCTGGCCTGGAGAATTCCATGGACTGTATAGTCCATGAGGTTGCAAAGAGTTGGACACAACTGAGTGACTTTCACTTCACTTCTGTTCAGTAAACTTGTAACTTAATTTCATTACTTAGCATTTGCCCAGAAGTGAAAATTGGAGCGGCTTCTTCTGTCAATTGACAGCATTAAAAAATACATCGTGGGCTTTTCAATGTCCTTTTATTATAGTATAATTGACATATGATGGGCTTCCCTGTGGCTCAGCTGTGAAGAATCCACCTGCCAATACAGGAGGCATGGGTTCAATCCCTACTCAGGAAGATACCCCGGAAAAGGGAACGTCAGCTCCAGTATTCTTGCCTGTAAAATCCCATGCACAGTGGGGCCTGGCTGGCTACAGGTCATGCGGTGGCAAAAGAGTCAGGCAAGACTTAGCAATTAAACAACAATTGGCATATGGCATATTAGTTTCAGCAGTACAACATAGTGATTCTCTCTCTCTATATATATATATATGAATGGATGAAATGATCACTGTAATAAGTCTGGTTAATATTGCTACCATACTATTACAGAAATGTTTTCCTGTGATTAGAACTTTTAAGATTTATTTTCTTCTCAGCTTTCAAATATGTGTGCAGTGTTAACTATAATTGTCATGCTGCACATTGCAAACTCTTGACATTTATTTTATAACTAGAATTTTGTACCTTCTGACTCCTTTCACACATTTTGCCCACCCTCAGCCCCCACTTCTGTTAGCCTCCAATCTGTTCTCTGTATTTATGAGCTTGGTTTTGAGGGGTATTTTTTCTTTTTATTCTCCACATATAAGTGAGATTATACAGTTCTGTCTTTGTTACCCTTAAGATCCATCCTTGTCACTGCAAATGGAAATATTTCATTCTTTTCATGGCTGAATAATACTCTATTGTATAGGTAGCACATTCATTCATCTGTCAATGGACACTTGATTATTTTCAGGGCTGCATGTATCTTTTTGAGTTACTTTTTTGTTTGTTTCTTCAGATAAATCCCCTGAAGTGGAATTGCTGGGACATATGGTAGTTCTGCTGTTAATTTTTCAAGGAAACTTCATATTATTTTCCATAGTGATTGTACTAGTTTACATTTTTACCAACAAGGCACAAGGGTTTCATTCTCTCTACATCCTTGCCAATATACTATTTCTTATCTTTTTGGTGAAAGCCTTTGTGACAGCTGTGAGAAGAAAGCTCATTGTGGTTTTCATTTGCACTTCCCTGATGATTGACCATCCTTTTGTGCCTGTTGGCCCATCTGTTCTGTCTTCTTTGGAAAAATGTCTATTCAAGTCTTTGGGCCATTTCTTCATGGAGTAGTTTGGTCTTTTAGATGTTAAGTTTATGAGTTTTTTTTTTAATATGTTTTAAATTGTAACCCCTTATCTGATATATGGTTTGCAAGTATTTTCTTCCCCTCAGTAGGGTGCCTTTTCATTTTGTTAACAGTTTCCTTTGATAGGCAGAATCTCTTAAGTTTGACGAAGTCCCTCTTGTTTACTTTTGCCTTAGGTGTCAAATTCAAAAAATCATCACCAAGACCAGTGGAGTTTACCATGCATGTTTTCATTTAGGAGTCTTACGATTTCATCCACTGAATTGTTTTATGGTTGATTTGTTCACTTTCAACTCCTCCAGCCTCTCTGACAAAACAAATTTTTAAAACTCTAAGCCAATCTCTGCTTATTTCACTGGCTTCAAAACGTATCTCTTAAGAAAAGACCATCAGATTCTCTTAAGTCATTAGCACATATATATTTGCTTCTATACAAGTTTGTCTCTTTTTTTCTCACAACATAATATAACCTCACAATACATTGTGGTGTGAGGTCGCTCAGTCGTGTCCGACTCTTTGCAACCCCATGGACTGTAGCCTACCAGGCTCCTCCCTCCATGGGATTCTCCAAGCAAGAGTACTGGAGTGGGTTGCCATTTCCTTCTCCAGGGGATCTTCCTGACCCAGGGATCGAACCCGGGTCTCCTGCAATACATTAGTTCCTAACATTTCTTGAATTCTAATTCTTCAGAATCCATTATGCCTCCTTACTTTTTACTCATTCATTCTTTCATTTAGTCACTTCTATTAAGGGCCTGCCATGTGAAAGAGATTAAGCATTTTAGTTTCATATGTAAAAACGTTTTTCATTCGTAAATCTGATACACTTTGAATCAAAACTTACAAAATTCCCAACTTGTATGTTTCTCTTCAGCTTATATAAGCTTTAGAGATGACTAGAATAATTCACAATTACCTGAAAGCAAAGTGTACAGAATATCAGAAGCTTTGGAACAGAATGGCAATTTTACATTTTTTGCTTTTAATGCTAGCACAGATGTTTAAAATTGGCTGCATAGAATTCAGGATTGTGATCCCACTTAAAGCATTATGCAGATTTAAAAGTACAAACAACCAGAAAAGTAAAAATAAAATTAGCCAAGAAGGTGAGAACTGATTCTTCTCTGGAGGAATACTGTATGAAGCAATCTGAACTATATCTTGAACCCCACATATATTTAGTACCCATTAGTTTTTTAGAAAGGAAAGCAGCGAAAACGGCTTTAGGATATTAAAAATCCTATACCAGCACTTTTCTTTCCACATGAGCCAAATGTTCCACTGCTCTGTTTCAATCCCACTATTTCCTACTGTGAGAAAGAGAGGATACTCTTTCTCATTTCCATTTATCACAGGACCTTCTAAACATGCCTCATTCAAAATCCTCTTTCCAAATCTGGATTTAACTGTGGCTATTTCAGGCTTTGGTCCTTTTCCTATATCCAACAAAATTTTTTTTCTAGTAGTCATTTAGGACAAAAATGTATGCTCTCAATCATGACAGCCTCGGACCAAAGTTCTTATTTTTGTAAGAAAATAAACTAGCCTAGATAAAGTCAACAACAGACATTTAAATTGTCCTTAGTAAATTTCTAATAAAATTTTCATTTAATTAATGTCTTATTTCTGAACTTAATTTTTAAAATAGATAATTTCAAATTTTAATAAAAGCAATTAAAATAACTACAGGTGGGTCTTACTTACTCAAATAGTTGAAGCTTAATAGTTCTTTCAAGCCCAGAGATAAATAGTGTATTCTAACACATATATTGGAGAAGGCAATGGCACCCCACTCCAGTACTCTTGCTTGGAAAATCCCATTGATGGAGGAGCCTGGTAGGCTGCAGTCCATGAGGTTGCTGAGAGTCAGACATGGCTGAGCAACTTCACTTTCACTTTTCACTTTTCACTTTCACACATTGGAGAAGGAAATGGCAACCCACTCCAGTGTTCTTGCCTGGAGAATCCCAAGGACAGAGGAGCCTGGTAGGAAGCCGTCTATGGGATCGCACAGAGTCAGACACGACAGAAGCAACTTAGCAGCAGCAGCAACACATATATACAGAATCTAGAAAAATGGTACTGAAGAATTTACTTACAGAGCAACAGTGGAGAAACAGACATAGAGAATAGATTTATGGACATGGGGAGAAGAGAGGAGAGGGTGAGATGTATGGAAAGGAAACTTACATTACCATATGTAAAAAAGATAGCCAACAGGAATTTGCTGTATGGCTCAGGAAACTCAAACAGAGGCTCTGTCTCAACCTAGGGGTGTGGGATGGGGAGACATGGGAGAGAGGTTCAAAAGGAAGGGGAATATGTATACCTATGGCTCATTCATGTTGAGCTTTGACAGAAAACAGCAAAATTCTGTAAAGCAATTATCCTTCAACAAAAAATTAGTTAATTAAAAAAATAGTTCTTTCAAGTCCATATATACTTGAGACTATTTCTGTAACCTGAGAGTTGGGTCTCAAATGACAGTTAAAAGCCTAACTTAAAAAAATGTCATTATATAAAAACATCAGAAATGTAGATATTATATTGCCCTCTTTACTTGTTAAGTGAGGCAAATATAGCCAAGGTGCATGCACGCTAAGTCACTTCAGTTGTGTCCAACTCTTTGTGACCCTATGGACTGGAGCCTCACAGGTTTCTCTGTCCATGGGATTCTCCAGGCAAGACCACTGGAGTGGATTGCCATGTGCTTGTCCAGGGGATCTTCCCTACCAGGGATAGAACCCTTGTCTCCTGGCAGGCAGATTCTTTACCACTAGCGCCACCTGGGAAGCCCATGACAAAGGTACATTTCAGCATATTGCTAGCTACCAAAAGCTTTCCAAGAAATATTCTGCTGCTGTTAGCAAAATCACAAAGTTTTATAGAAAACAAAGATAATTAGACTATGAAAAATCTTGTCATTTTAATCACCTTAAACTTTCTCATTTCTATCTGAGTGAAAATAATATTATTTCCAAAGTGATTTTGGTAATAAAAAGCATTTTCTTTAGTCAAATTAGCATCACTATTAAATAGTTCCATTCATTCTGAGGAATATATCTGAGGAGATTTAATTTTAGATCTCAATTTTTTACTGATTAAAGTTCCTAACTTAAAAAAGTCTCCCATGACTATTTAAAATGTATCAAAAATTGTGTATATTCTAACCAATAGTTTCTAAGAGCACACTGCATCTAAGAGCTATTTTCTTTTAACTTTAACACATCACTTCAACTCATGAAAGTTTTGTACACTTAAGGTTAAACTTTGACCAAATCTGGATAAGGAGCATATTTATAAATTTATTAAGAATATTTTCAACTCAGTAAACATATCTTCTCATCTAAACAGTATCTCAATTCCCACTGGTCTATCCCATATAAAAATACATAAGAAATCAGTCAATTTGAAGCTAATTGATTTTCTCTATTTCACCAGCCCCCTGGATTTCTTGTTCAGCTTCCATTTTGTGGCTAGAAGATTTATTACTTGTCCCTTCTCCAAAAATTGTGTGTGAGTGGAGGGGCAGGAGGTGATCCCTAGATTCATTTTTTAAGACAAAAGGGAAAAGGAGCAGCATACTAAATACAAAATACAAAAATATTAAGATTTAATTAATTAGATTACAATTCTTTTAATGCTGGAATTTACTGTTCATAAAATCTCATAAGCTTTTCCCTTTATTATTAATAATGGCTCTTCAAAAAATATAGCCACTTTACTCCTGTAGTCAAAGCTATTGAATTCATGCACAAAATTCCTAATTCATGAAAAATTCTATTTTATAACATGAAGCAAATTAATCTTTGCACATATTATATAATTTCTAATATCAATTCAGGAACATGTGTCATATTGCACACACTAATAACTTTTATGATTAGCATAATTAATAATAATACTGTTGTTCAATTAATATTTATTGAATATTTACCATGTGTCTTACATTTTCATACCTTTAACTCATCTAAGTAGAACCTATTTTCCCGACAAAATAATTGAAATTATTTACTGAAGGATGTAAATATTTTTAAGTAACTATGTAGCTTTTAAAGACTCAAGAGAATTTATTTTGAAGTCACATGACCATTTCAGAGCAACATTCTCTTATAGAGACAAAGCTCCCCACTTAATAAACTTGATTCTAGACTAGAAAGCAAAAGGAACTAAACATGAAAACCCCAAGAATATCCTGACAGTAGCATTCTTCCCATCTTTTAAATTCTTTGCCAACCTAGTACCATCATCCTCATTTTCTTTATGCAAAATGTGATTTTTTTCTATTTAATCACCACTGAAAATCTTAAGTTCTAAATATGCATTTTATTTTTGCTGTTTTATATCCTTATTTCATTCTGACTAAGAGTAGTTCTCACTGGCAGCTTTCAGTATCAGCCTTTTCTGATGGCAGATGAAAAGCCTACATTTACCTCACTCACTCCAGTACAAGCAATAGGATGGCCCCTTATCAGGTTAATCAGTAGATGGGTCTTACCTGGTGACTCAGCAGATAAGAATCTACCTACAATGCAGGAAATGCAGATTCATTCCCTGGGTTGGGGAAGATCCCCTGGAGGAGGACATGACAACCCACTCCAGTATTCTTGCCTGGAGAATGCCATGGATAGAGGAGCCTGGTAGGCTACATTTCATAAGATTGCAAAGAGTCAGACATGACTGAAATGATTGGGTATGTACAAACAATCAATAGATAAACTTTAAAAAATTCAACTTTGTACAGTTGGTAGGAATATTATATTATCTATTTTCTATTCATTAACAGCAACAATGAGCAGCTGTCAGTTGCATAAATGAAGAAAAATGATATTTTTTGTTTCTTAGTTTTTAAAATGACTTTTAGTTATAACTAGAGTAATACATTTTATATTCCAAATAATCTGGACCATAAATTTGACAGATACTTTTAGACTCAAGATCACTCAAGTTTAGTAGTGCAAACTGTGGACTCAATTCAGCATATTCCAGTACTAGGACATTAACTATTTCTTATGCATGTCTTTTGAAACCCATAGGCCTCAAAATCCATCAGTTCAGTTCAGTTCAGTCGCTCAGTAGTGTCCAACTCTTTGCAACCCCATGAATCACAGCACGCCAGGACTACCTGTCCATCACCAACTCCCGGAGTTCACTCAAACTCATGTCCATCGAGTCGGTGATGCCATCCAGCCATTTCATCCTCTGTCATCCCCTTCTCCTCCTGCCCCCAATCCCTCCCAGCATCAGGGTCTTTCCAATGAGTCAACTCTTCACATGAGGTGGCCAAAGTATTGGAGTTTCAGCTTTAGCATCAGTCCTTCCAATGAACACCCAGGACTGATCTCATTTAGGATGGACTGGTTGGATCTTGCAGTCCAAGGGACTCTCAAGAGTCTTCTCCAAAAACACAGTTCAAAAGCATCAATTCTTAGACGTTCAGCTTTCTTCACAGTCCAAATCTCACATCCATACATGAAAGTGAAAGGAAAGTGAAGTTGCTCAGTAGTGTCCGACTCTTTGCGACCCCAGGGACTATAGCATACCAGGCTCCTCCTCCATCCGTGGGATTCTCCAGGCAAGAGTACTGGAGTGGGTTGCCATTTCCTTCTCCAGGAGATCTTTCCATCTCAGGGATAGAACCCAGGTCTCCCACATTGCAGGCAGATGCTTTACCATCTGAGCAACCAGGGAAGCTCATCCATACATGACCACTGGAAAAACCATAGCCTTGACTAAACGGAACTTAGTTGGCAAAGTAATGTCTCTGATTTTGAATATGCTATCTAGGTTGGTCATAACTTTTCTTCCAAGGAGTAACGTCTTTTAATTTCATGGCTGCAGTCACAATCTGCAGTGATTTTGGAGCCCCCCCCAAAATAGAGTCTGACACTGTTTCCACTGTTTCCCCATCTATTTCCCATGAAGTGATGGGACCAGATGCCATGATCTTAGTTTTCTGAATGCTGAGGTTTAAGCCAACTTTTTCACTCTCTTCTTTCTCTTTCATCAAGAGACGTTTTAGATACTCTTCACTTTCTGCCATAAAGGGGGTGCCATCTGCATATCTGAGGTTATTGATATTTCTCCCAGCGATCTTGAGTCCAGCTTGTGCTTCTTCCAGCCCAGTGTTTCTCATGATGTACTCTGCATAAGTTAAATAAACAAGGTGACAATATACAGCCTTGATGTACTCCTTTTCCTATTTGGAACCAGTCTGTTGATCCATGTCCAGTTCTAACTGTTGCTTCCTGACCTGCATACAGGTTTCTCAAGAGGCAGGTTAGGTGGTCTGGTATTCCCATCTCTTGAAGAATTTTCCACAGTTTACTTTGATCCACACAATCAAAGGCTTTGGCATAGTCAATCAAGCAGAAATAGATGTTTTTCTGGAACTCTCTTGCTTTTTCCATGATCCAGCAGATGTTGGCAATTTGATCTCTGCTTCCTCTGCCTTTTCTAAAACCAGCTTGAACATCTGGAAGTTCACAGTTCAAGTATTGCTGAAGCCTGGCTTGGAAAATTTTGAACATGACTTCACTAGCATGTGAGATGAGTGCAATTGTGCAGTAGTTTGAGCATTCTTTGGCATTGCCTTTCTTTGGGATTGGAATGAAAACTGACCTTTTCCAGTCCTGTGGCCACTGCTGAGTTTTCCATATGTGCTGGCATATTGAGGGCAGCACTTTCACAGCATCATCTTTCAGGATTTGAAATAGCTCCACTGGAATTCCATCACCTCCACTAGCTTTGTTCATAATGATGTTTTTAAGGCCCACTTGACTTCACATTCCAGGATGTCTGGCTCTAGGTGAGTGATCACACCATCATGATTATCTTGGTCATGAAGATCTTTTTTGTACGGTTCTTTTCTGTATTCTTGCCACCTCTTCTTAATATCTTCTGCTTCTGTTAGGTCCAGACCATTTCTGTCCTTTATTTTGCCCATCTTTGCATGAAATGTTCCCTTGGTATCTAATTTTCTTGAAGAGATCTCTAGTCTTTCCTATTCTGTTGTTTTCCTCTATTTCTTTGCATCAATTGCTGAGGAAGGCTTTCTTATCTCTTCTTGCTATTCTTTGGAACTCTGCACTCAGATGCTTATATCTTTCCTTTTCTCCTTTGCTTTTCACTTTTCTTTTCACAACTATTTGCAAGGCCTCCCCAGACAGCCATTTTGCTTTTTTGCCTTTCTTTTCCACGGGGATTGTCTTGATCCCTGTCTCCTGTGCAGTGTCACAAACCTCCGTCCATAGTTCATCAGGCCCTCTATCTATCAGATCTAGTCCCTAAAATCTATTTCTCACTTCCACTGTATAATCATAAGGAATTTGACTTAGGTTATACCTGAATGGTCTAGTGGTTTTCCCCACTTTCTTCAATTTAAGTCTGAATTTGTCAATAGGATTTCATGATCTCAGCCACAGTTAGCTCCTGGTCTTATTTTTGCAGACTGTATAGAGCTTCTCCATCTTTGGCTGCATGAATATAATCAAACTGATTTCAGTGTTGACCATCTGGTGATGTCCATGTGTAGAGTCTTCTCTTGTGTTGTTGGAAGAGGGTGTTTGCTATGACCAGTGCGTTCCCTTGGCAAAACTCTATTAGCATTTGCCCTGCTTCATTCTGTACTCCAAGGCCAAATCTGCCTGTTACTCCAGGTGTTTCTTGACTTCCTACTTTTGCACTCCAGTCCCCTATAGGTCTGAAATTATGCTTCTTATTTTCCTATTTCCCATAGTTTCTGATATAGCATCCATGCACATAGACTTTTATTAAATGAATTCAAAATAAACTTATATTACTGTGCTTACTATGGATGAATAAAAATATTCATGTGTGGCCATGAAGAATAAGACAAAACTGAAAATCTCAAGCAACCATTACTTTTACCCTTCATTATACATCTAATCACTGCCCACATCTACCAGAGACTGCATCTTTGATTTTAGAAGCACTGTGATGGATAATTTTATGTGTCAACTTGGCTGAGTTAAGCAATGATCAGATGTCTGGTGAAATGTTATTTCTGGATAAACCTATGGGGCTGTTGCTAAAAGAGAGAAGTTTTGAATCAGCAGATGAAGATCACCTTCACTAAATGTCGACAGGCATTATCTAATACTTTGAGGGCTTGAATGAAACAAAAAGGCTCCCAGCCTTTTGTAGAACCAACCTCCAAGCTGGCTCCAGGATCCAGGTGCTAGGCCAATTCCTGCAAATCAAGGCTTCTGCGCTGCCTAACACCAGGCTGGCCTCCATGAACCTGGTCTCCAGGTACACCCCAGTGGTCACCAGCGCCTTGTCAGCCCCAACAGACCCGGGGTCCAGACCAGCTCATATAAACCTATGTGAAAGTTCCATCACCACTAGTGCTAGGACCACCTTGGTGATCTCAGGCTCCAGGTCCATCCCCGTGGGCCCAAGTACCAAGCCTGTCACTTGCTGATCTGGCATCCGGATTGCCTGCCGGAGAACTCTAGCAGGAAGCTTGCCCAATGGCAACATCAGACAGTCCACTTAGAAACTGGTGATGGGCTTTCCTTGCCAAAGTCAGTCTGTAAAGACTAGAAGAGGTCCTCAAATCAACAGGGTCCCGTGCAAGATGACAAGGATCAAGAGTAGCAGAAACCAGCAAAGGAAACCAATAAAGCTACAATGACTGACCCTAAAAGTGGAGATCTGTTCACTCTCTGACTACAGATCTGATGACTATAGTTAACAGTGGAGTTTTCTAGGTGGCTCAGTGGTCAAGAATCCACTTGCCAATACAGGAGAAGCAAGACATGCAGGTTCAATCCCTGGGTGGGGAAGATCCCCTGGAGGAAGGAATGGCAACCCACTCCAGTATTCTTGCCTGGAAAATTCCATGGAGAGAGCAGCCTGGCAGGATACAATCCATGGGATCACAAAGAGTTGGACACGGCTGAGTGAGCACACACACATTGTTAAAAATACTATGCATGTGTGCTAAGTCATGTCCAACTCTTGGCAACTCTATGGACTGTACCCCGCCAGGCTCCTCTGTCCATGGGATTTTACAGGCAAGAATACTGGAGTGGGTTGTCATGCCCTCCTCTAGGGGATCTACTGACCCAGGGATGAAACCCTAGTCTCCTGTATCTCCTGCATTGCAGATGGATTCTTCACCTGCTCAGCCACCGGAGAAGCACATATATTATATATTATATATATACAATTAATATATTATTATACACATGTATATGATAATACATATATGCATACATACAATATGTAATACATTTATATATATATATTTCCAATATTATATTACATACTTAAAATTTGCTAAGACAGTAGATCTTAAATGTTCTCACATTTTACACCATAAATTAACACGATGTTATACCCCAATACAACTAGGGGTGGGGAGAACAAAAATGCAGAGGAAAGGAAAATTTGCTCCCCCCCCGCCACCTTGAGCTGGGACATCTGTCTTCTCTGCCCTCAGACATGGGCTCCCCTAGCTCTTAGGCCTTCAGGTTTGACCTAGAATTATATAACTAGCTTTCCTGGATTTCGAGGTAGCAGAAGGCAGATAGTGGTACTTCTTAGCCTTTATAATCATATAAGCCAAACCCTGGTAATATATCTCTTTCTATATGTCTATTTATATATTTCATTAATTTTCTCTGTCTGGAGAACCTTGACTAACATGGATTTGGGCACTCAAAGCAATACTATATGAACAAAATTTTACAATTAAGCTCAGAGATTCCAAGAGGCTATTTCCTACTTTTTCATTTTCTTGCCTATCCCTCAACAGTATGCATACATATACATGTATCACTTAAACATTTGAGTTATCCTGAACTCTGTTTTAATTACACTATACAGAGAATGTTATGTGGAATTAAAATGTAAGTACATCTTGTGATAGTGCCGCAATTTCTCTTTCAAGTACTAGGGGACTTATCATTTGTAATTAATACACACCTTTAACTACAAAAAACGAAAAGCAAAGGAGAAAAGGAAAGATATAAGCATCTGAATGCCGAGTTCCAAAGAATAGCAAGAAGAGATAAGAAAGTCTTCCTCAGCAATCAATGAGAAGAAATAGAGGAAAACAACAGAATAGGAAAGACTAGAGATCTCTTCAAGAAAATTAGATACCAAGGGAATATTTCATGCTAAGATGGGCTCGATAAAGGAAAGAAATGGTATGGACCTAACAGAAGCAGAAGATATTAAGAGGAGATGGCAAGAATACACAGAAGAACTGTACAAAAAAGATCTTCATAACCAAGATAATCACGATGGTATGATCTCTCACTTAGAGCCAGATATCCTGGAATGTGAAGTCAAGTGGGCCTTAAAAACATCATTATGAAAAAAGCTAGTGGAGGTGACGAAATTCCAGTGGAGCTATTTCAAATCTTGAAAGATGATGCTGTGAAAGTGCTGCACTCAATAAGCCAGCACATTTGGAAAATTCAGCAGTGGCCACAGGACTGCAAAATGTCAGTTTTCATTCCAATCCCAAAGAAAGGCAATGCCAAAGAATGCTCAAACTACCGCACAATTGCACTCATCTCACATGCTAGTAAAGGAATGCTCAAAATTCTCCAAGCCAGGCTTCAGCAATACTTGAACTGTGAACTTCCAGATGTTCAAGCTGGTTTTAGAAAAGGCAGAGGAAGCAGAGATCAAATTGCCAACATCTGCTGGATCATGGAAAAAGCAAGAGAGTTCCAAAAAAACATCTATTTCTGCTTGATTGACTATGCCAAAGCCTTTGATTGTGTGGATCACAGTAAACTGGAAAATTCTTCAAGAGATGGGAATACCAGACCACCTAACCTGCCTCTTGAGAAACCTGTATGCAGGTCAGGAAGCAGCAGTTAGAATTGGACATGGATCAACAGACTGGTTCCAAATAGGAAAAGGAATATGTCAGCGCTGTATATTGTCACCCTGCTTATTTAACTTATATGCAGAGTACATCATGAGAAACACTGGGCTGGAAAAACACAAGCTGGACTCAAGATCGCTGGGAGAAATACCAATAACCTCAGATATGCAGGTGACACCACCCTTATGGCAAAAAGTGAAGAGGAACTAAAAAGTCTCTTGATGAAAGAGAAAGAGGAGAGTTCAAAAGCTGGCTTAAAGCTCAACATTCAGAAAACTAAGATCATGGCATTGGTCCGATCACTTCATGGGAAATAGATGGGGAAAGAGTGGAAACAGTGTTAGACTTTATTTATTTGAGCTCCAAAATTACTTCAGATGGTGATTGCAGCCATGAAATTAAAAGACACTTACTCCTTGGAAGGAAAGTTATGACCAACCTGAGAGCATATTCAAAAACAGAGACATTCCTTTGCCAACAAAGGTCGATCTAGTCAAGGCTATGGTTTTTCCTGTGGTCATGTATGGATATGAGAGTTGGACTGTGAAGAAAGCTGAGTGCTGAAGAATTGATGCTTTTGAACTGTGGTGTTGGAGAAGACTCTTGAGAGTCCCTTGGACTGCAAGGATATCCAACTAGTCCATCTTAAAGGTGATCAGTCCTGGGTGTTCATTGGAAGGACTGATGCTAAAGCTGAAACTCCAATGCTTTGGCCGCCTCATGCACAGAGTTGACTCATTGGAAAAGAGTCTGATGCTGGGAGGGATTGGGGTCAGGAGGAGAAGGGGACGACAGAGGATGAGATGGCTGGATGGCATCACTGACTCGATGGACATGAGTATGAGTGAACTCAGGGAGTTGGTGATGGACAGGGAGGCCTGGCGTGCTGTGATTCATGGGTGACAAAGAGTCAGACACAACTGAGCAAGTGAACGAAAATAAACTTTTACTACAAAAATATTCCTTGGCTGGGAATTGTGTACAAGGCTCCTTTGATGGCTATTAAGCAAAAGACTTTCTATTAAAATCCATATTAGCTTACATCAATGCTGCTTGAAGAAAGGAGACATTTTCAGCTTTATGGTGGTGAATATGTTTAGTAATGTCTGAGTCTTTGCAACCCCACAGGCTGTAGCCTGCCAGGCTCCTCAATCCATGGGATTTTCCAGACAAGAATATTGGAAAGTGTTTCCATTTCCTTCTCCAGAAGATCTTCCCAACCCAATGATCAAACCCACATCTCCTGTGTCTCCTGTGTCTCCTGTATTGCAGGCAGACTTTTTACCCACTGAGCCATCAGGGAAGTGTTTGAACGTCAATAAATCTCATTTTCTGATTTAACTAACAGGAAGGACACAAATTAAATGACATAGTTCCAGTCTGAAATAGATAGACATGTATAACTTTTCTGCATTTTTTTTTCTGTTTTTTGGCCATGCTGCATGGCATGTGAGAACAGTTACCCAATCAGGAATCAAATCATTTCACCTGCAGTCTTAGCTATTGGACCTTCAGGGAAGTCCCCATTTATAATTTTAGATCATGAAACACATTCACCTTTATATGGAGAAGTAACATTGCCTCAAAATTATCACTAATTTTCCATGGCATACAATGCCAAGTAATTATTTCATGTTGTGCACGAGGTAATCTCAGTTACATCTGGCTAGGGGATGGCTTTGCTTTAAGCCATGGATCTCCCTGAGCACAGCGGCTCTCCTCACTGAGGTTTGATGTCATGCCTCCTCACTGTGTTTATTCTAATGTCAAGCCTGAGGAAACAGTTGTTACCAGAGGAAGCCCCTCCCCTCTTCTGGTGGCGGCAGAGATGCAAAGGAGCAAGTGGAAATAGACATAGGGAATTAGCAATTGTCACTTCTCTTACGTTGGCCAATACAAAACACATGTTCGAACCTAAAGTCAAGCAGTACAAAAGTATATTCTGTACCATTTCCTAGAAGGAAATGCAAAGTTGCATGGCAAAGGTAATGAGAAAGAAGAGTGAAAAGTTAGGACCAGTTATTCAAATTATCACAAACAGAGAAACATTGTACACTGGGGATTCTTACACATCATTACAGAAATGGAATTTCAGAACTATTATGCTTGACTGAATTATAAAATTTAAATTGATGCCCAAAGTTACAATAGACCTGATATCACATAATGGATGTTCAGGTTGTACTTAATGAAAGGAAACCTGAAAATAAATCTGTATGCTAAACATTTTTAGGAATAAATATATTTTCATTTATTTATTTAAAGAGAATCTATCAAGTGTGGGGAAATGATAAAGTTTAGGAAAGTAAAAGTGGTACTATTGTTAAATATATGTCTACATTTATGTTTACAAACTTCTCTAAAATATATTTACTTTATTTACTTGGTCTCCCTCTTATCCACACACCAAAACTGCTTTAATATGAAATAAATGTTTTTATCTACATTTACTTGCAGGAAGGAATGTCCAGAAATGTAGGTTTCTTCAATGTGGTTCAAACAAAACCCTCCACTTCTTGAAATTATACAATAATAATGTGTTAACCTGATCTTCACCCAGAATCCTAGTATTATGGCTTCATGTGTCATGCTAGTTGAGATTGAAATCTTTACAACCTATTGAAACTTCTTTATTTAGGCATTATGAAAAAAAAAAATAAAAACAATTTAAAGTATCAAAAGAGAAACACTTGTTCCTCTGTGTGGAGTATTTTTAAAAGACCATGCAAGTAGCTCACGAGAAATGTACACAGAAGGCACTCAAAATACTCATTTATCATATTCTCTTGGTCTTTATTTCTAACACCAGAATCATATAATTTATAGTGATTTCTTGACTGTTGTATCTGAGTCTAAGATGAAAAAATTTAGCTGAAGTGCCTCTTAATCACCAGTGATCAGGATCACCAAGGGGTTAGGATCTCCAGAAAAGAAAGTTTGAATCATTTCGCCAAGGAAAAAATAGCATCCAGCAGAGATGCTGAGGACAAAGGGAATATGGAAGGGGTATTGTAGTAAGGAAATTATAAATGAGACCTTATGCAACTAAATGTAGCCTTATGCATTGAACAGTGGGTGTTTTATTATTATATTCTATCTTGTTATCTCTCCTGTGTACTTGTTCATATGTTTGTGTGTGTACCTAATATTAACCAATTACCCTTCCCTTTTTCCCCATTTCTATTTTCTATAAAGGGTTGGTCATTAATGTTAAAATGTAACATAGACTTGCTGTTGCTACTGTTGTTTAGTCGCTAAGTCATGTCCAACTCTTTGCAACTGCATGGACTGTAACCCACCAGGCTCCTCTGTCCATGGAATTCTCCAGGCAAGAATACTGGAGTGGGTAAACATTCCCTTCTCCAGGAGATCTTCCCAACCCAGGGAACAAATCAGGGTATCCTGCATTGTAGGCAGATTCTTTACCATCTCAGCCATCAGGGAAGCCCATTATCTCCCGAAGTTTGCTCAAACTCATGTCTATTGAGTTGGTGATGGTATCTAACGATTTCATCCTCTGCTGCCCCCTTCTCCTTTTGTTTTCAGTCTTTCCCAAAATCAGGGTCCTTTCTAGTGAGTTGTCTCTGCATCAGGTTGCCAAAGTATTGGAGCTTCAGCTTCAGCATCAGTCCTTCCAATTAATATTCAGGACTGATTTCCTTTAGGATTGACTGGTTTGATCTCTGTACAGTCCAAGGGACTCTTCAGAGTCTTCTCCAGCATCACAAATTTGAAAGCATCAGTTCTTCGTCACTCAGCCTTCTTTAGGGTTCAACTCTCCCATCAATATGTGACTACCAGAAAAACCACAGCTTTGACTCTATGGACCTTTGTCAGCCAAGTGATCTCTCTGCTTTTTAATATGCTTGGTCATAGCTTTCCTCATGAGGAGCAAACATCTTTTAATTTCATGGCTAATCACCATCTGTAGTGATTTTGGAGCCCAGGAAAATAAAATCTGTCACTGCTTCCACTTTCTCCCCTTCTAATTAACATGAAGTGATAGGGCTTGATTCCATGACCTTAGTTGTTTGAATGTTGAGTTTCAAGCCAGCTTTTTCACTCTTGTCTTTTACCCTCATCAAGAAGCTCTTTAGTTCCTCTTTACTTCCTGCCACTAGAGTAGTATCTGCATATGTGAGGTTGATATTTCTCACAGCAGTCTTGATTCCAGCTTGTGACTCATCCAGTCTGGCATTTCACATGATACACTCTGCATATAAGCTAAATAAGCAGGGTGACAATATATAGCTCTTTCATACTCCTTTCCCAAGTTTGAACCAATCAGTTGTTTCTTGTCTGGTTCTAACTGGTGCTTTCTGACCCAAATACAGGTTTCTCAGATGATGTGATATTCTCTTTTTAGGAATTTTCCAGTTTGTTGTAATCCATACAGTCATGCTTTAGTGTAGTTAATGAAGCAGAAGTTTTTCTGGAATGTGGAGGTTGCACCCAAGTACTGCGTTTTGGACTCTTTTGTTGACTACAAGGGCTAATCCATTTCTTCTTTTAAGAGATTCTTGCTGCGCTAGTAGATATAATGGTCATCTGAATTACATTTGCCCATTCCTTTCCATTTTAGTTCACCGATTCCTAAGATGTTGATATTCACTCTTGCCATCTCCTGCTTGACCATATCTGGTTTACTTTGATTCTAACATTTCAGATTCCTATGAAATATTCTTTACAGCATCAAACTTTACTTTCACCACTAGAACCATCTACAACTGATTATCGTTTCCACTTTGGCCCAGCTGCTTCATTCTTTCTGGAGCTGTTAGTAATTGCCCTCCACTCTTCCCCAGTAGCATATTGGACACCTTCTGACCAGGGGGCTCACTTTCCAGGGCCATATCTTTTTGCCTTTTCATACTGTCCATGGAATTTTTCAGATAAGAATACTGGAGTAGTTTGCCATTTCCTTCTCCAATGGATCATGTTTTCTCAGAACACTTCATTAGGACTCAACTCTCTTGGGTGGCCCTGCAGGGCATGGCTCATAGTTTCATTGAGTTATACGAGCCCATTGGCCACCAAAAGGCTGTGATCCATGAAAGGGATAATGTAGGTTACAAAAACTAAATAGCACCTAGATGTTGAAAGAGTAAATAATGATATTTAGAGACTTTTAGTATTGGAGAACATTAAGCAGATTTTCATTTGTACATAGGATTTGATACATTATGTATGAAACAGACATAATTTTGTATTTCTTTTTTTTTTAATTTACACTTTTAAATTTGAATGGGAGGGCTATGAAAACTTACATTCAGATTTGGTAGACTAGGTGTAGATACTGAGATTCTCATTCTGACATCAGTGGTACAGACAGTAGCAATGCTCTCGCTCTAAAGACAACACTTTGAGCAGCAAGACCATAAAAGCTACTTTCTTAGAAAAGCATTTAATAAACAAGCAACAAAATATACATTTTAAAGCAATTTATGGGTAGGGGCAAGGTCTAACTTTCTTTTAAATCTATTTTGAGCCCACCTTCTTTAATTTTTCAGTTTCAGAAATATGTATTTTTCTATGTTAGTTTAAGGTATGTTTTTTCCCCAGATGATTTTGTAATGATCCCTCAGAGTATATGAAGTTAAGAAAAATAGTAAAACTGATAGAAATCTTTATAAGCAGGCATATGACTGATAATTATAAATATAAACGTGTATGTATTAGAACAACATTTCAATCAGCTGATAACAACCCTTAAAAAGGGTGGTGCATATTTTTATTTATTTTTTTAACTTTTTATTTTGTATTGGAATATAACCAATTAACAATATTGTGATAGTTTCAGGTGAATGACAAATGGACTCAGCAGTACATATACCTGTACCCATTCTCCCCCAAACTCCCCTCCCATCCATGCTAGGATGCAGCACATTTTTAATCACAGGTGAGCTGTAAGCTGTAAAGGTAAATATAAATTAAATAGGAAAAACTTAATAATCCCTGAAAAAGGGAGAGAACCCACACACACATACACTTTTTAAACAGCATTTACTTTAGAAAACTTGTAATTGTGAATCCTTTTTTGCTCCCTTTGAAATGAATATAAATGTGTTTAAAGGTGAAATAAGCCTCTTGACAGTTTTACAACTCAGAAATGTTGCCTGAGGATATGAAATCATCTCTTTGAAGTGTAATCAATCAAGGAAGAGAGCATGTCCATCTCCCTCTTTCCTGGTATGATGGGGTCCCAATTTCAGCTAGTCCTGACTCCAAGTGGCAAACCTACTTCTGATCATAAAAGCGTAAGTTGTTTTTTTTCGGACAAAGGCAATTAGCAAACATAAGTGTATGCTCCAACTGACTGGTGATCTTAGGAAATGGACTATGTATGGCAAATACTGATGTCAAGTCCCTTACTTGAAGATTAGCAATTATTTATTATGAGAATATGAATATAATGGGATATATGTGCTTGACAATATAAGAGGTGATATTTCTTTCTATCTTTGCAATTTCTTTCTTGAATTGCCTATAAACTGTGTTGCATCCTGCACTAATATTTATTCAATAATAATTTTTTTAAATCTTCTAACTTTTGAATAGGTTTTCTGGATTTGGAGGAGTCTATTTTTAACCCTATTGCTGCCAATAACACTTAAAGGGATAATGGAAGGCAAGTCTGGCTTGCATCACTGCCTGGGACTTCTCCCAGTTTAACTCTTAAACTCCACGGAATGAGAATGGACTTTAAAGAGGACTGCTTTTTCTTCAAAAAGAAGGGGAAAAAAAAAAAAAAGCCAAATTGAGCAGAACAACCACAGACCAAAAGCCTACTCTGCTTGCCTTTCACCTAAATGCCCAAACTTAAAATCATAAAATGTTTGAACTCTAGTGATAGAAAAAATCAATCCTAAATACATCAGTAACAATAGAAAAAAAAATATGCAAGTTCCATCAGAGTATTTGTTAGATACTAAAGTCAACAGACTTGAATTTCTTGCCCTTAGCCTGTCTTATGTCATATAGAGTTAGAGGAATATTCAAAGAAAGATTCTGAGATTTTCTTGATTTATTGAAATGAGAGAAGACTGGACTTTAAAGAACTTTTGGAATTTTCCTACATCCACTCTGGAATTAGGTTATTTCAAACCAACATTATAAATGGAGCTATGAGGGGGGAGAACTGAGAAAAGAATGGGAAGTCTTGCTAGGATGACAGAAAAAGAGAAAAATGCGATAGTTTTCAAACAAAAAGATATACAGAAGTCAGGCAATATAGGAACTATGAATGGGCATGGGAAAAGGAGCACAGGATCCATGTAGTTGAAGAAATTGGAAAGGAAAGCAGGGTACCAAGTGCCAGGAAGCCCCTGATTTCAAGTATCTATTAATTATACCCATGAAAAAAATCCCCAGAAAATGTTCAGTTTCTAATGAATTATGCATGTTGTTAAACAATATGGCTTTTTTCTATGGACTTTTTTCTCTGCCTGCAGATAACACTCCTTAGCACTTCACTTTGTTCAAGTGTTAAGGTGTCACCTCCTGTTTGGTCCTTGATTGACTCATAGCTATTACTGCATACAACACACTACACTTAAAAGAAAAAAAATAGACTATTTGGAATTATATATAGTATCTTGTAATGACCTATAGTGGAAAAGAATCTGAAAAAGAATTTGAATATGAATCACTTTGCTGCACACCTGAAACTGCACACCATTTATATATCAGTTAAAACCTTTAATGCAAAAATTGTAACTCATTTGGCCCTAAGCAAAGGTATTCAATAAATGCCACGTTAAAAACTAGACAGAATGTAAATTGGGTAGTAAATTCATGTATAACTATTTTTGCTATAGTTTTTTTTTAATCTTATGTTAATAAGATGTTGAAAGTCATAAATTCTCTTCAGGAAAAAAAAAGAACATGCTAATACATTTGTATGTACACCCACCTTTGAAGACAAGTGTTACAAATAGCAGGGTATCTCAGCATCAGCACTGCTGACATTCTTTGGTTCATCGAAGACTCTCTAGCTGCATTCTAAATCGTCTGTTTACTGGATTCCAGGAGCAATTCCCTCCCCTCCAATGACAATAAAAGTGGCTTCAGACATCATCAGATGTCTCCTCTGTGGCAAAACTGCCCCAACTTGAGAATTTCAAAAGATAACCTCACTGGACCACAACTAGGAAAGTCAGCATTGTATAAAAATTGATTTCAAAATAATACCACTTGGGGGTCCATTTCAATGAAGTATGACTGAGAAAGGAAAGAGATGACAAAAGGATAAAATGATTATGCATAAAAAGAAACTGATTAAACACAGGAGACATTGGGCAAATGTTAAACATACATTTATTGAGTTGTTCTAGGATTCAGAGAAGTTTTTAGTTGTTAATATGATATAACAATTTGTTATCTGTTTCTACCCTGTATTTAATTTACAAATTAGAACTTCAAAAGTATATTTTTAAATTATTACTTGAAAAAATGCAATGACATTAAATTAGTACAGAAACTACCTATCAAACCAGAAACACAACTTATAGAGCTCTTTGCTAGTTACTCAGTCACTGATCCACATTACGAAGTCCCTCCAAGATACATAAATGTATAAATGAACATTGAGCAGGCACCCTTTTTTGTAGGGCACTTGGATCTACAAGGAAGTCCTATAAAGAGAAAGAAAGGCATGATCTTTGTTTTCAAATAAACCATTGTCCACTGATATTTTTAGGAACAGAGTTTAAAGCTTAGTTCTGGATCTATTTAGTTTCTACGCAAAAATTGTGAGGCAGCAATCATGTGGACATCCCTGGTGGTCCAGTGGTTAAGCATCTGCCTTACAAAGCAGGGGATGTGGGTTTGATCCCTTGTCCCATAACTAAGATACACATGCCACACTAAGACCAGACATAGCCAAATAAATAAACACACTTTAGTTTCAGGAGCTTGCTTGACTAGACTCAAGAATAGTTTAGTTCAGATGAAAGAAAAGATGAAACATAATGTCTCTGTGCAGACAATCAACCAAATCATCCTCACATTCTAGTTAGAACTGTAGACGCTGTGAGTAAGCTTGGATTGCAACTCTGTCCTTGTCCTGGTAAATTATACAGCATGAAAAAAATCAAATAAAACCCTTCAGTCCCAGTTTTCTAATAGTATAATAGAGATCATGGACATGTACTGAGACTATGTGCTGGGACCATAGCAATAGTCACCTATATTACTTATCAGTAAAGTGTGTTAGTCGCCAAGTTGTGTCCAACTCTTTGTGACCCCATGGACTGTAGCTCGCCAGGCTCCTCTGTCCATGGGATTCTACAGGCAAGAATACTGGAGTGGGTTGCCATTTCCTTCTCCAAGTTATCAATAAAGGAATTAATGTATATTGAAAACCTACCATGTGCAATCCTTTGGCTAGGACTAATAAATATAACAGCAATTAATTTTCCTTAAGTAACATAAATAATGCTAATTTTACTACTGAAGAAATTTACTTCTCTGTAAAAATAAGAAACATATGCTTTTATGTTTTCATTGAGTAATAGATCCCTGATAAACCTGGTACTCAGCATGTCAATTGTATGGATCTCTCTTAATACACTATTACCAGACTAATGAGATACTGTTTCAGGCTTAAATATAAAATGTATAAATGATAAAGGAGACTTTTAGTTAGTGAAACAGATTTGGATATTTCTATGTGTTTGCCATATGTGTACATTTTCAGTTTTATTAAGGAAGAAGTTCCTAAAGATTTCCCTCCCTTGCGTCCTGTGTTTTTGTTTCTTGTTCCTTTGAGGCCAAAGATGTGTGTTTTGTTTTTCTGTGTATCCCCCAGTGCATCCTGCACAATGCCCTTATCTGATTGATCTCGGAGAGTGGAGTTTAAGTGAGGTAAATTGAATTGAATTGCTTTAAACTGAAAGCTCCTTTCAAAACTGCTTATTCCTGTGGATTCCTGGAGGATGCTGGAGTTGAAACGCATCAGATAGCTATTTTTCATTACCATATATAAAATCACTGAGAGGTTGGCACGAAGAAATGAAAATGTCTTGACACAAAGAGTTAATGCTATTGGCAGGCCTTGCGTTGTTAGGACAGGATGTCCATCTAAGGTATCTTGCTCAGTTCTAGAGCATTTGGTGTCATAGCCTGCTGCCTTCTTCGTATGGATAATTACGATTTTTAACTGAAGTGTACACCAACTTTTATGTACTGGTTTGGCCACTGACATCACAGATGTGTGGTAACGCTTCGGATGACCCTGAATGGTCACTCTTAACGCCATAAATTAAGCTGCAAAATCACTTTTTAAAAACTTCTCTCGGCTGCCACCTTGTGCTGAGTTTTCAAAGTAACAAAATCCAATCTTGAAAGAAATAAAGGTTTTCAACCTTATTGAGGCTAGGAATTTACATATGAAGAGTAGATAATTTTGTGGTGAGATCAATAAAAACATAAAAATATCATTTGATCTAAAATTAGCACTTATAATTACTGTCTTTTTTCCCCATTATTTCTACAAGCAGTTTCTCACAATAAATGAGAAAAAATAAGAAAATTATTACCTCAAGTCCTACAAAATAAATGTGATACCATGACATTAGTTTAAAAACTTTCTCTTTTGCACTAACTTTCTGAAAATGTTGAAATTAGATTTGACTATTGAACAAATACTACTGTAATAAGAAATTGCATTAAACATTTCAGAAATCCTGCCTCAAATCTGTTTTCATACCTGAAGACACTTAAGACGCAATCCAACCCAAGCTTAAATGTAATTGTGAATTCAATCCTTATTGTCCTCAGTTTGGTGAAACCTGGCACACCAGGAAATTCCACACCTGGACAGATAATTAGCTATTTTCATTTTCTATTCATCAGGAAATAGCCATTGTTACAATCCAAACTCAGAAGGAAATTATATATGTTTTATCTTTCAGCAAAAAAAAAAAAAAAAACAGATATAATGCAGAACTCTCACTGCAAAAATTTAATTTGAGGGCAAAAATTCCTAAGGAGACAACATCAAAAAGAGCAGCCTCAGGTAATATTTTTTCCAGTCCAATTCTATATCAATTGCTTGATATCTACATCCTTATGGACACTCACAAGTATTCACATTTATTATGAATTCTGGGAATAATATTTTGTACCTACTATCATATAGGATAGGGATTCCCTGGTGGCTCATCTGGTAAAGAATCAGCCTGCAATGTAGGGGGGTTCAATCCCTGGTTTGGGAAGGTCCCCTGGAGGAGGGCAGGGCGACTCACTCCAGTATTCTTGCCTGGAGAATCCCCATGGACATGGACTATACAGTCCATGGGGTCACAAAGAGTGACTTTCACTTTCACATGACTGAGCGACTTTCACTTTTTCACTTTCATCATATAGAATAGTTTTCCATTACATTATTTTTTAAATCATTAGCTGTGTTATGGCCTTTGTCCTAAGGCCATAACAGATGGAAACAGTTCTAAGCAGTTGGAAAAGAATGCAAGACCACATCATCTGAATTATATATATTTTTTGATTTATTGAACATGTGTCTTTCATTTAGTTCTGGTCCAACTTTCTCAAGGTTTGTGCTTTAATGACTTTATGAAATCTTTTCCATTGTGCCTTTGAAGTGGTCCTGTTTTCTTAATGAAAAAATATATTTAAATTGAAAGCCATGTTTTTTCTCTTTGCTTGTTGCCCTAGGATATATGAGACTAGAAATCCTGTCAAGAATAGTCTTAATTTACTTGCTAGCATTCACTTTCCTGGTAAGAATAATTTTGATTAGGAGGGAAAGTGTTTTCTCATTGTCTTCTTTCGCTGGCAAATAATACATTGCATTTGTGTCTTTCTTTACTGAGCCTAGAGCCTTTAGATTCATTATCCAATTAATCCCCCTAACATTGCTATAAAATAAGAATGAGGAGTAAATTCCCAATATACATATAGGGAGATTAAATGTCTTATATTATGTCACCAAGCCAGTAAAAAAGCAAGGCTAAGGAAACTGCTTAAGGCTTGACTTTATTGTGATATTGGGTCATTATTTCTCATATTACAAGAATCTCTGCTGAGATAACTGGAAGTAAGAATTGAGAACTAAAAAAGTTTTCTTTTTATATATATATTTAATTGTAACAATGTTCTTTAAAATGGCCTTTTGAAAGAAGAATTAGGAATATAAATGTGTTTATATTGGCAGAACATAGTACATGGTATTTTAATTATTTATGGAATAAAATCACTTTGGGTTTTCTAGTTATATACTCTAGTTAACATTCATTAATAAATAACTATTAATATTCACTAATAAGTGAGTGTGGGACTGAAAGCATTTTTACATTCTCTCCTTCACTTATTATGAATGAATAAACTAGTTTACCCTGTCCTCTGTAACACATGAAGTTTATGCAGGTCAATCTCCTTTTATTTAGTTATTTTAGTCATGTATTTTTGATAATCTTTATATTCCTACAGAAACAATTCAAGGAACACAATCATTTTGTTATTTATAAATTTAAAGATTTAATTCAATCTGTAAAAAGACCGAAACATCAAATACTAAATATTTTACCTGTTTTTTCATTTCCCATCTTTCCTTGCTGCATAAGAAAGCTAACAAAATTACCATCTGCATGGTACTTTTGACTGTACTTTGACTATAACCCAAAAGTTGAAATGTAAGAAATCCCTGAAGCATAGGAAGAAATCCCTGCGAAGTTTCAAGCCCAAATCTGTAGGCTACAGCAGACCAGAGATTCAGATACCCTTCAGCTGCACAGGTGAACTTTAAACTCTTCAGAAGAACCCAAATTTGGATTCATTTGAGATTTTCTTTGTTTAAGTCAATGGCTAATAGATCTGAAGGAAATTTTTAAGATGTCTTTGAATTTCTTCATTGCATAAAACAACTTTAAGAAAAATGAAAGCTGACGGTCCAAGGGCACTTGAATTATGATCAATGTTGTCTCTGCTCACTCTGGTAGATTGATGCCACCTTATGGAATTTGAGCTTCACTACATCACATGTTGAAACAGCAGCAAAAACCTGAGTAGGGCTTACAATTGAATGTTATTCAATAGGAAAGCATTTCAGAGTTTAAATAAAAGGCAGGGGGTTAAAGACTAAATTCTATAATAACACTTTCATTAAAAGCTTGAAGATCTTATGTGTACACTGCATATTTCTTAATTAGATATGATTCATTTTCCACCGGCAATGTAAGAGTTATCTTTTAAAACTAATGTGCACTCATATTTCAGACATTTAAAAAAATTTAATTCCCATTATTCTGTTTCTTATTTGTGCCCTATCATTTTACCTTTAATTTCTTTGTTCCAAAATTTTAGATAGACTGCTAACTTACTCAAATGTGGCTACAAGTAGAACAAACAAATCTATCTAATTTTTGAAAGTAGAAGTGTTAGTCGCCCAGTCATATCTGACTCTTTGCAACCCCATGGACTGAACCGGCCAGGCTACTCTGTCCATGGAATTCTCCAAGCAAGAATACTGGAGTGGGTAGTCATTCTTCAGCATTATAGGCAGGTTTGTTTTTTTGTTGTTTTTTTGTTTGTTTGTTTGTTTTTACCATTTCAGCCACCAGGGAAGCTCCAAGAATACCAGAGTGAGGGGCTATTCCCTCCTCCAGGGGATCTTCCCAATCCAGGGATCAAACTCAGGTCTCCCACTTTGCAGGCAGATTCTTTGCCTTCTGAATTACTAGGGAAGCTAATTTATAAGTTATAGTAATTGTGTTAATATTGAGACTAAGCAGAAAACTAAACCAAGGGATAATAATTTTATCACCTATTTGTGAGCTTGTATAATGAGGATGAAAACAGGGATAGGAACTTCTATTCATTCATACTAGGGAAGGAATGAGGAGGGATTAGGAAGACATTGTTTAGTTTAGTGTTTAGTTTAGTTTTTGTTTGTTTGTTTTTTAATGCTCTCAGGTAAGATGAAGCCAGCTGAGATGTCCCAGGGTCCAGTATGTGAATAGGAAAAGGGAAGCTTAATGCAGATTTATGCTGTGACCCAACCCAAACTTCATGAACATTAGACATGGGTCTAAATAAGAGCTTTCTTCCAAATGAATTCAAAGAGTTTTAATTTTATCTTATGAAATATAAAACCCAGTTTCTTGGTAAGTGATAGATTATTGGAAGACTCTAAAACATGGACTCTTTCATTGGTCTGAACTCTTATGTTCAATGATTCTTAGACCTGGCTGGTCAACCAGAATCACTGAGCATGTTTTACATGATGTTTTTCTGATCAAGAAGTCTTTCTATGATCTGCGTATGAGTGATACAGACAGGCGCCACACACTGGTGAAATACGTCTAGATTCCCAGCTCCAGGAATGACGATATACATATCAGTTCATTATCATCACGGGTCTTTGGATAGCTTAAAAAATTTCATGGCACATCTTGGCCATATTTCATGGCACTTCTCGTGAATGGTCTTCTTAGTCCTACTCTGCTGAAGCGCTTGTCAGAAAATATTAACAGGAAGCACCTGTGAGTCTGCCACAACCAGGGTTAAGGTTGATGTTCTCAGGAATGATTTTCTTGCAGCTTCACATAAGCTTGATGCCATTCTTCTACTCCTTAATCTCAGTAGCTTCAAAGAGAGTCTATCAAGGGATTGCCAGCACATCCTCCATAACAGCTGACCCCACAGAGCAGCATGAGTGCCTTTCCCGCTCCTGCAGTTCTCCAGCTGAATGTGCATTTTTCTTTGTGTCTACTGCCATTTGGGCTTGAGGTTCAGATGAACACAGTCTCTCTCAGCCCCTCCTCTTGCATAGTTCTGACTAGTCTTTTCCATGCTGTTTTTCCTAGCCTTGCCATCCTCATCTTTATCTCTGCAGCCTGAGAAGCTAACTGACCATCTTCATTGCCACATTTCTTTCAATCCAATTGTCATGATTCATTTTTGCTGTTGTTCAGTTGCAGAGTCATCTCTGACTCTTTGTGACGCCATGGACTGCAGCATGCTAGGCTTCCCTGTCCTTCACCACCTTCTAGAGTTTGCTCAAACTCATGTCCATTGAGTCAGTGATACCATCCAGCCATCTCATCCTCTGTCACCCCCTTCTCCTCCTGCCCTTAATCTTTCCCAGTATCAGGGTCTTTTCCAATGAATTGGCTCTTTGCACCAAACAGCCAAAGTATCACAGTTTCAGCATCAGTGCTCCAAATGAATATTCAGGGTTGATTTCCTTTAGGATTGACTGGTTTGATATTCTTGCAGTCCAAGAGACTCTCAAGAGTCTTCTCCAGCACCATAGTTCAAAAACATCACTTCTTCAGCACTCAGCCTTTTTTATGGTCCAACTCTCACATCTATACATGACTACTGGAAAAGCCATAACTTTAAATATACAGTTACAGACCTCTGTCCTAAATTGATGTCTCTGCTTTCTAATATGCTGTCTAGGTTTGTCATAGCTTTTCTTCCAAGGAGTGTCTTTTACTTCCATGGCTATAGTCACTGTCTGCAGTGATTTTGGAACCCAAGAAAATAAAGTCTTGTCACAGTTTTCATTGTTGCCCCATCTATTTGCCATGAAGTGATGGGACTGGATGTCATGATTTCTAAGCCAGCTTTTTCACTTTCCTCATTTGTCTTCATCAACAGGTTCTTTAGTTCCTTTATACTCCCTCATTTTTCTCCAGATGAAAGATAACCAGTTAACTATGAGTTAACTCTGCTCTTTCAGAGTAGCTATTCAAGTATTATTTCTGAGGCTTTTTTTTTTTCTTTTTCCAGTGAAAGTGCTGTTTTGATTTCTTACCAATGAATGCATTGTCACCAACTCAGATAGTGAAGAGATCTTGTAGGGAGGACTCTCAGGCAAAATTTTCATCACAAAGATGAGAATCGTGGTTGTAAACTGTGATCAAAAAAGTAATCTGAAAAGAAATAAATACAAAATTATCTAATTTAAAGATGTATGCCTTACTTTGCAGACCCTTCACAAAACATCTGAAGCCAGTCCTTGTAGTAGACTCCAGGCTATCAGCTTCCCAGGTGGTGCTAGCGGTAAAGAACCTGCCTGCCAATGCAGCAGATGTAAAAGACGCAGGTTCAGTCCCTGGGTCAGGAAGATCGTCTGGAGAAGGAAATGGCAACCCACTCCATTATTCTCACCTGGACAATCCCATCAGAGGAACCCAGCGGGCTACAGTCCATGGGACCGAATCAGACACGACTGAAATGACTGAGCAGGCCAGACTATCAGTTATTCTTGTCACCTTTATCTATAGTAGGGCCAGTAGCAATGATGCCTATGATGTTTACCCAATGCCCAGCTTAGAATGTATATTACATTTCCATAATGGCTTCTAAAGCATCAAGTACTGTCTCCTCAAGGAAAGTTGATTTTGTGGATAAAAAAATAAATAACAAAATGTCTCTCTCTGACTTCTTATAGGTTTGCTCTATAGGAGTATGGATGAGGCCAGAGCATGGGCAATTTCACTGGAAATAGAACTGCCATACGATCCAGCAATCCCACTGCTGGGCATACACACTGAGGAAACCAGAATTGAAAGAGACACGTATACCCCAATGTTCATCGCAGCACTGTTTACAATAGCCAGGACATGGAAGCAACCTAAACGTCCATCAGCAGATGAAAGGGTAAGAAAGCTGTGGTACATATACGTAATGGAGTATTACTCAGCCGTTAAAAAGATTACATCTGAATCAGTTCTAGTGAGGTGGATAAAACTGGAGCCTATTATACAGAGTGAAACAAGCCAGACAGAAAAACACCAATACAGTATACCAATGCATATATATATATGGAATTTAGAAAGATGGTAACGATAACCCCGTATGCAAGACAGCAAAAGAGACACAGATGTATAGAAGTCTTCTGGACTCTGTGGGAGAGGGCGAGGGTGGGATGATTTGGGAGAGTGGCATTGAAACATGTATAATATCATATGTGAAATGAATTGCCAGTCCAGGTTCGATGCATGATACAGGATGCTCTGGGCTAGTGCACTGGGATGACCCAGAGGGATGGTACGGGAAGGAGGAAGGAGGGGGTTCAGGATGGGGAACACATGTACACCCGTGGTGGATTCATGTTGATGTATGGCAAAACCAATACAGTATTGTAAAGTAATTAGCCTCCAATTAAAATAAATTTATATTAAAAAATAAAGTGGGAAAGGAATGAGGGAAGTGTGCATGGCTATTACAAGAAGACTGGTCGTTTGGATTAGAGGTTGGCAAACGTCTTCTCGAAGAGCCAGAGAAGAGCTGCTGATATTTTAGGTTTTCAGGATCACATGGTCTCTGCTGGAACTGCTTAACTCTGCTCTCATCACATGAAAGCACCCACAGGTGATGAGCACAGCTCGTGTGCAAATGAGCATAGCTGTGTTCCGACGAACCCTATCAAAACAAGCAGCAAGCCTGATCTGGCAGATGGGCCATAATTTGCCAACTTTGTGTTAGATTATAGTTAATAGTTGGTAGTTATGATATAGAAAAGGAACAAAAGACATGAGTGGATGACCCATCTCTAACGCTAGCTGTTAGTATGTAGAGATAACTTTTTTTTTTTCCTAGCTAGCACTATTTTCAGATTTGTAAAATGAGGGTTAAACTTACATTTTCTAAAGTTACTCTCTGCTCTAAAATTACATGAGTTACCTTATTTGTCTTTTTTTCTCATATTTAAGAAAAAATTGACTGTGTGTTTTTACAAAGACTAAATAAAAATCATTCAGAAAATGATGCTAAGCATTTAAAATTTTCAAAATGGTTAATTTGTCTGGTAGAGAGAATGGAAGGAAGCTCCTATTCCAAATATATGGAATGTTATCTTAGTTTTATTTTGTGTGCGTTATCAGAATTTGTCATGGCTCCCTTAAGAAATTCTAACAGAGAATCAGGGCCCAGGAAGCCCTGAGGAGTACAGGAATCAAGAATCATGTAGTTAAAGCTTTTTTTCTTTCCCCCTGACTAAATCTCTGATTTTCAGGAAAGAACAGCCAAGTTTGCTGATACCAAGCCATTCTTTTCAACCCTCACTCCTGATAAAAATTATTATTTCTAGATCCCATTCCATGTATTTATTGACACCAAGCTTCTCCAGATGATCCCTTTTGTGGGTTTATGGAAAGCATGGTATCTGTGTTTTGTCACCAAAAAAATAATGCAAGATTTTGAAAATTAAAAAAGAAAAAGCAAAGATTTATTTGGAGTCCTATGAATTGCAGTTCAGAAATTATCATACTAAGTGGATTAAGTTATACAGAGAAAGACAATATTACATGATAGCATTTATACGTGGAATCTAAAAAATAATAGTAATACAAAGAAAAAGATTTCCTGGAGAAGGAAATGGCACCCCACTCCAGTACTCTTGCCTAGAAAATCCCATGGACGGAGGAGCCTGGTGGGCTAAATGAGATCGCAAAGAGTGATTTATTTGGAGCGACTTCACAACTGAGCGACTTCACTTCACTTCAATACAAATTAATTCATTTATGAAACAAAAAAGATTTGTAGACATAGAAAACAAACTTATGGTAACCAAAGGGGAAAGGGTGGGGAGCACTATATTAGGAGTATGGAATTGATACACTACTCTACATAAAATAAGGACTTCCCTGGTGGCTCAGATGGTAAAGCATCTGCCTACAATGCAGGTTCAATCCCTGGGTCGGGAAGATCTCCTGGAGAATGAAATGGCAACCCACTCCGGTATTCTTGCCTGGAAAATCCCATGGACCGAGGAGCCTGGTAGGCTACAGACCATGGGGTTGCAAAACGTTGGACACAACTGAGCAACTTCACTAATACATAAAATAAACAAGAAACACTTACTGTATAGCGTAGGAAACTGTACTCTATATCTTGTGATGACCTATACTGAAAAGAACTTGAAAAATATATATTGTGTATATTAATATATATATTATATATATTAATTACATGTATATACATATACGTGTAATTGAGTCAGTTTGCTGGACACCTGAAACTAACACAATATTGTCATTCAACTATACTTCAAATAAAAATGGAATTGTAGTTCTGGAGACACAGATTCTGGTAAAACCTAAAGAGTGTTTTGAGGAAGAGAAAGAGTCTGGGGCTTATAAAGACAAAAAGCTATGATGTTATTAAAAGTTGCCTGGTGAGAACTGTGATTGACTGTGAGCTGAGTGAGAAAACATTTTTTCTTAAGGAATCACAAGTTGTTTTAGCATAGGAATCTGAAAGAAGGTAGACTGCCACAAGGTATTTTACAATAAGGGTCTGATAAGTATCTTGAGTTTCTAGCAGATATTCTGGATGTTTTCGTTAGGATAAGTGGCTAAATGTTCAGATTCCATCCAGATCAAGACATGCATAAATTGTACTTCCTCAGTGGCCTCTCGGCTACATTTTGGAGAACTTTCTTAGCAATACCAACTTCATTTTGATGTTTCTTTCACTGTTTTTATCAATCCCAACTTCTTTATTAATATTTACGTAGGCAATTCATGGCATGTTTGAATCAAATTCTTTGTACAAATAGAAAGGCGTAATTGTTCAAAATCCCTCCAGAAACTAATGTGACCCTGCTTTACTTGTGTATCACCAGAACCAGTCCTAGAGACCACAGTTAGCCTACTGAACAGAATGATCAAAGTTCTCTGGTGCGTGCATGCTAAGTCACTTCACTCATGTCTGACTTTGCAACTCTATGGACTGTAGCCCACCAGCCACCTCTGTCCATGGGATTCTCCAGGAAAGAATACTGGAGTGGGTTGCCATTTCCTGCTCGAGGGGATCTCCCTGACCCATATTTAAGGGAGGGGTTGACCCCACGTCTCTTACATTTCTTGCATTGACAAGCAAGTTCTTTAACACTAGTGCCACTTGGGAAGCCCGATTTCTCTGGTAGGTCTAACCATTCCCTTAACCTAATCTTCAGCTTGAATTTTGCAAAACCAGAGCTATGCATGTATTAATCCTATGCTCAAAAGTTAAGCCACAGATGGCATGATGAAACAAAGACTCCCTCTATTCATTAAACATAATATTAATACATATTTTTTCCTGGCATATTTTATCTTAGGTATTGAGCTAAGAAAAGGGATTCAGACATAACCATTTACCCTACAACTGAACCATCTCCTGAGGGTACTGACAACATTCACCAGAGCTTATGTTACTAACATGCAGTTACGTATACTTGGCGGCTACGTGGCGGCATTCATTCTAATCTTCACTGAGGACCTACATTCCAGCTGTTATTGAAGGATAAGTGACATATCATTCAACAATCAGAGAAAAAGGTGAGTTTAGATAGATGGAATAGATTAAGCCAAGGTAAGAAAAATTAATGAGAATTTGGGGAGAAACAGCAAGCTCAGCATGCAAAGTATTGAGAAATATGACCTGAGGTCAAGATGAAAATGCAGGTTGAAAATGAATTATAAAACCCTTGACTCCTTTATCGTGGAATTTGGATATTTTTATCCCCAAGGTGAAAGAGAAAACACTGAACATTTTTGAGAGGAGGACTAAAATAATCAGATTTAGAAAGTGAACATAGTTGAAAATGTATAAGATGAGGAAAAATCTGTAAGCTAAAAGGCTGGATAGGAAGGTAAACTATGTCTCACAAATTTATAAAGGAGTTATTGAACTTAATCTGGGGTGTTGAAAATGGCAAGAGAAGAAAATGAGAAACTTTTCAACCAAAGCAGTGAAAACTTTAGGAGTTATGTAACACCTGGTGCCTTTGTTATTTCTATATTATACTACTATATATGCCTTGTTCATAGAGATGGCTCATTTTAAAAACATGTTTACTGTGTATTGATTGTTTAAACTGAAGGCCAATAAGAACCAAATTTTGTTTAGCATATTAATGTTTGAGCTTAGCTTATACATCACCTCTAATTTAATAACCTACTAGGCAATGGCACCCCACTCTAGTACTCTCGCCTGGAAAATCCCATGGACAGAGGAGCCTGGTAGGCTACAGTCCATGGGGTCGTGAAGAGTCAGACATGACTGAGCGACCTCACTTTCACTTTTCACTTTCTTACACTGGAGAAGGAAATGGCAACCCACTCCAGTGTTCTTGCCCGGAGAATCCCAGGGACAGGGGAGCCCGGTGGGCTGCCGTCTCTGGGGTCGCACAGAGTCGGACATGACTGAAGTGACTTAGCTTTACCTTTAGGTTTTTGAACCTCATACATCAGCCTTAAAATGTTTATTTCATATTGTGATATTCTCTATTCCAAGGTCCCCTTTCCTACTTCATAGACCACATGTTCCAATGTCACAGAGTCTCTTGGTAGTACATTTTGAACACTCTGTGAATCAATATTAGCAGCTATTTGATCCTTAGAAGAACAGCTTTAATAGAATAATGGCTTCCCAATCCATAGTTTATCAATAAGGAAATGTGGGAAGTTAAGGCTAGTGAGGTAAAGTATTTAATTGTTACAGCAAGAGTAGTGATGTGGTAATTTGTTAGAGAGAGTCAAAGGAGATATTTTGTCCTTTCTATATAAGGGTGATGGGCTTCCCTCGTGGTTCAGATGGTAGAGAATCCACCTGCAATGCAAGAGACCTGGATTTGATCCCTGGGTTGGGAAGATCTCCTAGAGAAGGGCGTGGCAACCCACTCCAATATTCTTGACTGGAAAATCCCCATGAACAGAGGAGCCTATTGGGCTACAGTCCATCAGGGTCATAAAGAGTTGGATGAGAATAGATGAGGAAACAGTGGAAACAGTGTCAGACTTTATTTTGGGGGGCTCCAAAATCACTGCAGATGGTGATTGCAGCCATGAAATTAAAAGACGCTTACTCCTTGGAAGGAAAGTTATGACCAACCTAGATAGCATATTCAAGAGCAAAGACATTACTTTGCCAACAAAGGTCTGTCTAGTCAAGGCTATGGTTTTTCCAGTGGTCATGTATGGATGTGAGAGTTGGACTGTGAAGAAAGCTGAGCGCCAAAGAACTGATGCTTTTGAACTGTAGTGTTGGAGAAGACTCTTGAGAGTCCCTTGGACTGCAAGGAGATCCAGCCAGTCCATTCTGAAGGAGATCAACCCTGGGATTTCACTGGAAGGAATGATGCTAAAGCTGAAACTCCAGTACTTTGGCCACCTCATGCGAAGAGTTGACTCATTGGAAAAGACTCTGATGCTGGGAGGGATTGAGGGCAGGAGGAGAAGGGGACGACAGAGGATGAGATGGCTGGATGGCATCACGGACTTGATGGATGTTAGTTTGAGTGAACTCCGGGAGTTGGTGATGGACAGGGAGGCCTGGCATGCTGCAATTCACTGGGTCACAAAGAGTCAGACACGACTGAGCATCTGAACTGAACTGAACTGAACTGAAGCACGTATAAGAGTGATATGACCTTTTTATTTTTTTTATTTCCTCATTATATTGTTGTTCTTTTTAGGAACGTTTCATCATATTACTGTCTTTCTTTAACACAAAAAAGCAAATTGAAGTGAAAATAATATCTCAGACTAGCAAACTCCTAAATATTTATTTTTAATGTTTATTATTATTTTAATCATCATATATGAGCTTTTTTTTTTTTACTTTTGCCATTTTATAAGTAATTCATGCTGTTTTAAATCAAAATGTGTGAATGTTCTTCTGATTTTCATGCTTAAGTTTTGACTGTTTCAGACAATGCTTAGTTTTGTTTTGCTCCATTTTTTACCTATTTAGAGTGGCCATGGAGCTCAGTAAGAACCGGTTCCCTTGTCCTTGGAAACAGTCTTCATCCCCATATTCTTCAAATTCCTGAACCATCAGACCAACATTTTTCCTCTACCAGATTATTTTCCAAATTCACCAGAGCAAAATCTTCAGCAGTTGGACAACCATCTTATGCTAGGCATGATTTCATACTCCACTCAAGATAGGGCCCCTCTGCCATTCCCCAAACACGATTTTACTACCTATTTTATCGGGCATGATTTCACCACATACTCCACTCAAGATAGGGCCCCTCTGCCATTCCCCAAACACGATTTTACTGTCTATTTTATTGGACCACTCCTGACATCACTTGTACCTGTTTCAGTCCTCTACAAACTAGACATAAAGACTCCAGAAATTTATTGTGGGAAATTGTGAAGAATAAAAGGATAGGAGCTGAAGTAGGCAAGGAGGGCTTTAGACCATGATTCAGTTCTTGTAGATATAAAAATAGAGAGGAAAGCAATGGATAAGAATCTCAGTCATAAACACTCATAAATGCATTTCCAGGCAAATAGCAGTATTTTCAAGTTATCTAAGACATAGACAATAAAAAACATGGAATTCAAAAAAATATTCAAATTGCATGTATTTTCCTAAATCACCATTTAAAAATCCCTTTCCTGACCATTATTACAAGCAATCTATCAAAGACCCATCAAGAGTAAGAAGTTGTCTTATTCTATGGAATACAATGGCACATTTTATTCTCAGTAGAACAGAGCTCCTGGGAAGAATAACACTGACTGGGCTCTAGTTACTTGAAAGAATGGCATAAACAAATGGAGCATAAGGACTATTCATTTATTTAGAAACATTCAAAGTACAGACAAAAAAAAAAACAAAACACTATTGACATCACCAGAAATCAAAAAGTTCCATAAGAAACAAATCATAGAGAGATTTCATGATATAATTTTTGTAGTCCTCTTTCATGTAGGCAGAAGTAGTTAGTCCCATTGAAAAATGCAGTCAGACTCCTTTAAAGCGGTGTTCTTTCTAGTGCTGCAAGGAACAACGTTATAAATTTCAGCATCTACCAAAGAACGTCTTTATTTTCAAGTTGAGAGCACATCAGATATCATGATTTATGAAGTTAAAGATAAAAGAACTGTTCTTTAATGAAAATGTTTTCAATTTTATAAGAAAATGGCTACCATTATAATTTATTTCCTAGTAGTTAAGATTGCTGTCACAAGTTATTCAAGCACATTTTCCTTAAAGATGTTGTTGTTATCCTTTGGCATTTAGGAATATAAGATGTTCCTATAACCAACACTTGAAGATGTTAGCAGCACTGGCTATTAATTACATTGCCATTAATGTATGCTTAGAATTCAAACTCTGGAGAATGATGGACCAGGAGAGAATTAATGTTTACTGAAAGCTAACTTTAAGTCAGGAACTGTGATAAACATTCTATGTACAGCTTCCTATGAAATCTTTAGAGTGGGATGAAATGTGCATTCTCCCTATGTTAAAGATGAGGAAACTAGTGACTCGGAGAGCCTGGGGAAGTGAGTCCGTCCAATGGCTACTTACTGGCCAGGCTGGCACTGTGCCACATTCCAGGGTGCAATTTTGCAACAAAACATGTTCACATTGTTACTCCAGATACTAATTATAAAATACTACTTCATCTTACTAAGTTAGACATTAATTGACAATACTACACTTAAATGACTTCCCTGGTAGCTCAGACGGTAAAGAAAATGCCTATAATATAGTTCAATCCTTGGGTCGGGAAGATACCCTGGAGAAGTGAATGGCAACCCACTCCAGTATTTTTGCCTGGAGAATTCCATGGACAAGGAAGCCTGGGGCACTACAGTCCCTGGGGTTGCAAACTGTCAGACACGTCTGAGCAACTAACACTTCCACTTTCTTTTCACACTTAAATATATGTTAGATAATGTTAGGACTATAAATAGGGTATACAGCAGGGCCCTTATCTTCAAAGAACATACTTCTTATATATCAATTCACAGCAGAGATAATTTGCAAAGTTGCTACCAAGAAGACCTCTGGATATATTTAAATTTGCAAGACCCTAAGCTATGCTGTCATAGGTAGTATTACTGCTCCTACCTTGCATAGTTTTAGCTAAGTTTGTGCCTATAGACATGTAGAGATTCCTTGATAATTATATAGAAGAAAGCTCCGCCTCAGTTGTCATGTAAGCAAAGAAGGGAGAAACACTAACAGAGAAACCAACAATCATGCAAAAGAAAATCCAGATAATAGTCTATGTTAACGCATTCACATGCCTGCCATGCATCTGTCAAAATAATGTCAACTTGCTTTCACGTGCATCATTATATTGAGAGATACAGTGCAAATCTTAATATCTTCATTATAGAGTGAAGTACCAAATGATCCAAAATTAAATAATTCACCTACCCAATCTTAATAGATTAGTAAAATTTATGGTAAACATATATACTCATACACATGTTTCCCCCTCACCCCCAGAAAATCTGTTTTTAAACATTTACCGGTACACCAATGATTTTAACTGTTGGAATTCTCTAGAGTTCCCATTTACGCCATTTCTTTCTTTTTGTATTCACTTTCTATTTGTAGTATAATCACTTCCCTGGACTCAGGAGATCCTGGGTTCGATCCCTAGGTTGGGAAGCTCCCCTGGAGAACAGAGAAGCCTGGTGGGCTACAGTCCATGGGGTCCCAAAGAGTGACACCACTGAGCAACCATGTACACATGCACACACAATTTTTACCGAGTCTGGGCTTCCTGGTGGCTCAGCGGATAAGAATCCACCTGCCAGTGCAAGAGATACGGGTTCGACTCCTGGTTTAGGAAGATCCCCTGGAGAGAGAAATGGTAACCCACTCCACTGTCTTTGCCTGGGAAATCCCATAGACAGAGAAGCCTAGTGGGCTACAGTCCACGAGGTTGCAAAGAGTTGAACATGACTTATGGACTAAACAACAACAAATTTTTACTAAGATTTTCATCTTGACTATTCCAAAAATCAGAATATCCAATCCTTTCTTTCTTAAATTTAGGTGCATACGTGACTCACCACACTATTGTTCCATAAGACTGTCAGTCAGAAGTTCAATTGCTAATTTATACACAACAAAACTGTTCTCCAAAGCTGAGCCTCTTCATATATTCTCAATCTCAGCTGGTGACAGCATTGGTTAAAATCCAGTTGAGATTTTAGTCTGCATGGGGCATGACACCATGTCTGAAATGGCTCCAGCCTCATCACTCAGCGAATTCAGTTGTGCTTCATTTTTGCAATGTAAGTTTTACAACAGAGAGTTGTTCTTTTCATTTTATTTTCATTCCCCATCCACTAGGTTTTCAATCAAATACTGATAACTTTACAAAATATGTTTTGAATCTATGCTGTCCTCTGGCTTCCTTTGCTCTAGTTAGACCCTCAGTCTCTGCCTTTGATTACAGGAAGACTTCCTCCCCACAGTTTCCACAAAGCTTCAGTCATCCACCTAGAACTATCTGACCCTATTACTTCCCCTTCTCATAAATTCTTCATTGTTACTTTATCCCCTGAACCAAATTAGAAGACCCAGCTCGTTTTGGTAAACAAGATCTTGCTTGATATGGTGTGAGCTTTATCCCTGTCTGCAGCTTGACTTGCATTTTATGCTCCAGACATGCTAAATTTTTTCCAGTTCCTCCATAAGTGATTCTTCCTCTGGACTGTATTTTTGAGGCTGCCTCTTCTTTCTGGAATGTTCTGTCTTTCATCTTTTTGTAACTCCACCTTCAAAATTTTCATGAGGTATCATCCTCTCCCCAGATTTGTTAGGGAAATCCCCAGTCGGAGAACCTTTGTTTCCATGGACACTTTTTCTTACTGTTGTACTTAATGCATGTACACTTGCACACTGCTTGTCATTATGTGTTTATGTCAAATATATCTCTCTCCAGAACTTAATATTTTTGAGGGTAAGGGTCTCTTTGTGTCCTGAAGTTTGTCACAATCACTGGCTTTGCTTAGTATGCTTTATCTACCTGAAGGGCTTAAAGCAGACTATTTTCTACTTTTCTTAAAAATATTATTATTTGTCTTATATCTATGTTCATTTTTAATTAATATGTCCACTTGTTATAGGACATATTTGACCACATGAACTGCTTGGAGGTTTTTTCTTATGTGTTATACATCATAGATCTCTCACTTCCACTTTCCTTTATCTTGCTAGCTTTTGTCTAATAATATGTGGCATTTTGTAATGATGAGATGAAAAAATATTATTATAGTTTTTAAAATATATTTGTGATTGTTTCTTTTAAATCTCACATTTTTAAAAGGTTGAGTTATATGTTTAAGATATTAAAGCATATGATTATATCACATAAAATTGTCAACACAGTGAAAAAACTTTAAGTCCTTGAAAGATAATTAATGTCTTATCTATCAAAACAAAATACTCATGCTTCTTTAATCAGGTACTTAATATATTCAAATAAAACCATAAAAATTGTACTAAAACTCAGGTCTAGTAAACTTAAATTATTTCAGTATTTTGAGTCATGAACACTCAGATTTAGATACCCTGTCCCAGAAGATCAGTCTCAAAACACGTAAACACTCACACACACACACATATACACTGCTGTCAGGATTTTTTAATTGAAAAATCACTCAGAAAATTTTCTGATATTTCTCTCCCATACCTCTGAAATATTAGCTATTGACTACCCTCTATGGCTGGGAAAAAATAGCTAATTAAGTTTCAGTTTACAATGATAATATTAGAAATAAAATTAGTTTCAATCTTAGGCTCTACTGACCCTGAAGCTACTTCTTTATACTAAATTTTGGTAAATATGTCAGCACTCAAATATAGTCATGTGGCCATACAAGGAAGTGTTTTCTGCAAAAGTTTGTAATTAATCACAATAATAAAAGCATCATGATGTCAGCAGTTACGGATTTGAAAAAGAAAGAAAATGAGACACAAAACATTTGAGAAGACATAAAATATAAATTGCCTGAGTAATCCGCAGGCTTCCCAGGTGACTCAGTGGTAGAGAATCCACCCGCCAATGCAAGAGACCCAAGAGACACAGGTTTAATCCCTGGGTTCGGAAGATCCCCTGGAGAAGGAAATGGCAACCCACTCCAGTATTCTGGAAAATCTCATGGCCAGAGGAGCCTGGCAGGCTACAGTTCTTGGGGTCACAAAACGACACAACTTAGTGACTAAACAACAAGTAATGAGCAGCAATAAAAGTGAAAAAGTCATCACTAAAATTCAAATTTAAATTCCCACTCTGATTTCATAAAAAATTAGATGCATTTGATCTAGAGTGTTTTTAAGTTCTTTCAGGATGCAACTATAATGGATGATTCCAATTATATTACTGCTTCAAAAATTAATTATATACCTTACAAAAGACCAGAAATATTAGCCCTATTTTATTATTCCAGCTATCTGTTGCTGGCTAACAAAGTGACACAGAAGTAATGGCATAAATAAATAGCTTTATTATATTCCAGACTTCATGGGTCAGGAATGTAGTCAGGCCACACAAGGAGTAGTTTGTCTCTAATTTGCAGTGTTTGAAGTCTTAGGCAGAAAGACTCAAAAACTGGAGACAGGAGTCATCTGTATTAGTCTTCACATACGTGCCTGCTGCCTGACACTGTCTGCTGGCTGGGATCTCCACTGAGGCTGATAACCAGAACAAATCCAGGTCCCTCTCCATGTGGTTGAGGCTTCATCTCAGTGTGATGACTGAGCTGCAGGAGCAAGTACCTCAAGATGACCAGGCAGCTGTTACATCATCTTTAATGACATTTCCTTGGTCACTGCCACTTTAGGCACAGGTTTACTCACATTCAAATCGGAACAATGCCAGCCCCACCTCTCATGCAAAGAGTGTCAGCATCTTATTGCAACAACGATGTCTGGGAAGACAGATCACACTGTAAAGGCCTTGCGGAGAACACGCTCCTCTATTTGCCTGCAGAAGAAAAATCAAGGGACCAAACAATGCACTTTCAGGTAGTTTTTCAAGGTCAATAAACGTGTATAAAGTGAACATTAAATGGATTGCACTTTAAGATTTTTAAATTTTTAACTGATTAGTTTTAGAGATCAGTCCAAAATAAATAAATAAATAAACAAACCTATAATAAACTCTAGAGACAGTGGGGAAGGGCATGGACTCTGTTGCTGCCTTCTGGTCCAGGTGCCAACACTCACTATCTATGTTGCCTCAGGCTAGTTATCTTCTCTAGGTCTGTTTCCTCCTCAGTTGTGATAATGTCTGATAACTTGTTATGGGGATTCAATAAATTAATTGTGTATGGAATAGTGCCTGAAACATCATAAGCACTATCATCTAGAAAATTAAAGACCATACCTTCAAATTCAGGCAGCAAAAATACTGACAAATTGTGTTTGTATTTTTAATCTCATGCATAAACTTCTTATTTTCTGCCTGCAAATCACTTTCCAGTAGAGCAAACAAGGCATCCTGATCTGGCAAAGATGTTATTTTAATAAATTCCACCAAGACCTTCTTAAAGCAGATGTATTGTAGCTAATGAGTTAGCTATAACAATTCCAGGGATAGAAAGCATAGAAATAGTTAAACAGAGTGCCGTTATATCTAGCCTGATTCTCCGATAAAGTTCATAAGTATGCATGGAGAAGTAAGGGGAGATCATCTATTTATTCTCCTCTAAGGGAGTGACAAGAATTCCTCTACTGGTGAATTTGCAATTAAAATATTCTCTATCCCAGGCACAAATATCCAGCTTTATCTGCTGTCTGCACTCTGTCCATTACATAAACCTTGCAGAAATAAATAACATTCCCTTGTGCCGCCATTTCTACCACATAAATTGTCATTTTAAATGGCAAGAGATTAAGAAACCACTGAACAGTGAGTTTTCTGATATTTCCAGAGTAAAGAAATTGCAGTAAGAAAAATTAACTTCTTCTATCAAAGGAATGGTATCAGTAATCCTGCCTAAATTGAGAGCAATACCATCCATGGAACTACACTCAACTATTTTACATAATATGTTCTAGATTCAAAATCCTCCCAACTAATATTTGATGCAAACATTTATTGTCAAAGGAGAAAAGAAGGGGCTTCATCTCAATGATATATAAAAATGAAACTGAGACAGAGCCACAGGACAGAGAAGAATATTTTTGAAAAATTTTGTTCTTTATGGACTCAGACATGTAGCAATCAGTAAAAGGAAAACAGTTTTTAACAAAAGTGTTTATATACACTCTCAAAAAAGTCTCATCCTTGAAGCGATAAAATGAAGGATATATAATGAGCCAGGCACTAACAAGACATAGAAAATAATGAACAAAAATTGAAATGATCTCTACCCTCACGGAGCACATAGTTCAGTGAGAAAGTAATTTAAGTAATCAAATCATCACATAATGATCTCAAACCACAGGTGTAAATGGAAAAACACAAATATCATATGATATTGCTTATGTATGGAATCTTTTAAAAAGAGCTGCAAATTAGATTTAAAAAAAAACAGAAAAAGTGTTACAGATATGGAAAATAAATTTATATTTACTGGGGGATATAGAGAGAATAAACTGAAAGTTAGCAATTGACATATACACACCACTGCTGCTGCTGCTAAGTCGCTTCAGTCGTGTCCGACTCTGTGCGACCCCATAGACAGCAGCCCACCAGGCTCCCCCATCCCTGGAATTCTCCAGGCAAGAACACTGGAGTGGGTTGCCATTCCCTTCTCCAATGCATGAAAGTGAAAAGTGAAAGTGAAGCTGCTCAGTCATGCCCAACCCTCAGCGACCCCATGAACTGCAGCCCACCAGGCTCCTCCGTCCATGGGACTCTGCAGGCAGCAATACTGGAGTGGGTGCCATCGCCTTCTCTAATACACACTACTATCTATGAAATGAGTGGGTGTACTTGTGTGCATGTGTGCTTAGTCGCGTCCTACTCTTTGCAACCCCATGGACTCTAACCCACCAGGCTCCTCTGTCCATGGAATTTTCCAGGCAAGAACACTGGAGTGGGTTGCCATTTCCTATTTCAGGGGATCTTCCTGACTCAGGGATAGAACCCACATCTCTTGTGTCTCCTGCCTTGGCAGTTAGATTCTTTCCCACTGTGCCAAAATAGGTAACTAACAAGAACTCACTGTAAAGCACAGGTAACTCTACTCAACACTCTGTAATGGCCTATATGGGAAAAGAATCTAAAACAGAGTAGGGATATGTATAATTGAACCGCTTTGCTCTATACCTGAAACTAACACAGCATTGAAAATCAACTCTACCCCAATAAAAATTATAAAATATAAATTTAAAAAATATTAATAGTGGGGTGTGCTCTAGTGAGGGACACTAGGGAAATAAATAAAAAATACCTTGAGCAATAGGATATGGAAACTTGGCTTGCTTCAACAGAGCAAAGGGCATGATCAAAAACCCCAGGAGTGGAGGCAGGTGAACGTGCTGAGGAGCCTGAATTGCCAGAGTGCGAGGACTTACTAGAAGGAGATGTGTTGGGCTGACTGAGATTGATGGGCAGCTAGAGTTCGAGTCTGCTGATAGTTGCTATTTATATAATTTTCATAATGTAACTAAATATTTCTTAGATGATAGTGAACTCTGCAATGCCTTTGACCTAACACAAGCAGAGGTGGCAAGAATACACAGAAGAACTATACATAAAAGATCTTCACGACCCAGATAATCATGATGGTGTGGTCACTCACCTAGAGCCAGACATCCTGGAATGTGAAGTTAAGCGGGCCTTAAGAAGCATAACTACTAAGAAAGCTAGGGAGGTGATGGAATTCCAGTTGAGCTATTTCAAGTCATGAAAGATGATGCTGTGAAAGTGCTGCACTCAATATGCCAGCAAATTTGGAAAACTCAGCAGTTGCCACAGGACTGGAGAAAGTCCATTTTCATTCCAATCCCAAAAAAAGGCAATGCCAAAGAATGCTCTAACTACCACACAACTGCACTATTAACACACTAGCAAAGTAATGCTCAAAATTCTCCAAGCCAGGCTTCAACAGTATGTGAACCATGAATTTCCAGATGTTCAAGCTGGATTTAGAAAAGGCAGAGGAGTCAGATATCAAATTCCCAAGATCCATTGGATCATCAAAAAAGCAAGAGACTTCCAGAAAAACATCTACTTCTGCTGTATTGACTATGCCAAAGACTTTGACTGTGTGGATCACAACAAACTGTGGAAAATTCTTCAAGAGATGGGAATACCAGACAACCTGACCTGCCTCCTGAGAAATCTGTATACAGGTCAAGAAACAACAGTTAGAACTGGACATGGAACAACAGACTGGTTCCAAGTAGGAGAAGGAGTATGTCAAGACTGTATATTGTCACCCTGCTTATTTAAGTTATATGCAGAGGACATCATGAGAAACACTGGGCTGGAAGAAGCCCAAATTGAAATCAAGATTGCCTGGAGAAGTATCAATAACCTCAAATATGTAGATGACACCACCCTTGTGGAAGAAAGCAAAGAAGAACTAAAGAGCCTCTTGATGAAAGTGAAAGAGAAGAGTGAAAATTTTGGCTTAAAACTCAACGTTCGGAACACTAAGATCATGGCATCTGGTCCCATCACTTCATGGCAAATAGATGGGGAAACAGTGACAGACTACTTTGGGGGGCTCCAAAATCACTGCAGATGGTGACTGCAACTATAAAATTAAAGGACAATTGCTCCTTAGAAGAAAAGTTATGACCAAACCAGACAGCATATTAAAAAGCAGAGATTGATACTTTTAAACTGTGGTGTTGAAGAAGACTCTTGAGCATCCCTTGGGCTTCAAGGAGATCCAACCAGTCCACCCTAAAGGAAATCAGTCCTGAGGATTCCTTGAAAGGATTGATGCTGTAGCTGAAACTCCAATGCTTTGGCCACCTGATACGAAAAACTGACTCATTTGAAAAGACCCTTTGCTGGGAAAGGTTAAAGGTGGGAAGAGAAGGGAATGACAGAGGAAGAGATGGTTGGATGGTATCACTGACTCAGTGGAATGAGTTTGAGTAAACTCCAGGAGTTGGTGATGGACAGGGAGGCCTGATGTGCTGCAGTCCATGGGGTCACAAAGAGTCAGACATGACTGAGCGACAGAACTGACCTGAACTAAATATTTCTTAGATGGTGAACTCTGCAATGCCTTTGAAACAGTGTTCTCTGGAATACAGTTATTTAACATGATTCTTTTTTATTCTCCTGAGGATAGTCGAAAGCTTCTAAAGTGTTTTAAGCAGAGTTTATGTTTTCAGCACTTGGATTTTGAAAATTCTCACTGGCCTTTAGGAAGCAGGGAATAAGAACAGATATAGGGAAATCAGTGATGATATTATTAGAATCCATGGAGGAACAAATTAGACCAGCTTGAGGGTGGCTGAGACATAAAGACATACATCCAGAATTATATTATCTCTCTCTAAAACTTTCCCTTAATGGTACTGATATTCACCAGAGTACCAAAGAAAGCCAAAGTCCTTACAAATTCTGTCCTATCCCTCATTTCCTATGTCTGACGGCCTCTTAGTTCAGTTCAGTCTCTCAGTCATGTCCAACTCTTTGCAACCCCATGAACTGCAGCACGCCAGGCCTCCCTGCCCATCACCAACTCCCAGAGTCCACCCAAACCCATGTCCATTGAGTTGGTGATGCCATACAACCATCTCATCCTCTGTCATCCCCTTCTCCTCCTGCCCTCAATCTTTCCCAACATTAGGGTCTTTTCAAATGAGTCAGCTCTTCACATCAGGTGGCCAAAGTATTGGAGTTTCAGCTTCAACATCAGTCCTTCCAATGAACACCCAGGACTGATTTCCTTTAGGATGGACTGGTTGGATCTCCTTGTAGTCCTAGGGACTCTCAAGTCTTCTCCAACACCACAGTTCAAAAGCATTAGTTCTTCGATGCTCAGCTTTCTTTATAATCCAACTCTCACATCCATACATGACCACTGGAAAAACCATAGCCTGACTAAACGGACCTTTGTTGACAAAGTAATGTCTCTGCTTTTTAATATGCTGTCTAAGTTGGTCATAACTTTCCTTCCAAGGAGTAAGCATCTTTTAATTTCATAAGTAGCTCTTAAACCACCCCTTTTTTTTTTTTTTTTTTTACGTTCATCAGTTAATGATCTGACTTGCTGTGAATTTCTTCTAATTTTGTAACTTCAGACAAGAAAGAGACTTGGGACAGGGAAATGGGATTTGCTAGACAGTTGAGCAGTTCCTCAAATGACTCTGCCCGATGAGAGCTTTGTATGGTAGGAGCAGCACTTCCCACCAATAGTTGCGGATCTGGGCTGAAGTGATCAATTCAAAGTGGTGTTACTAAATCCAAAAAAGAAAAAGAAATTAATAGCATAGAGATGAGAAAGCCATCATGTTCTGAACAGACAGACATGAGGCAGTTTGGAGCTTTGATTGGAAAGTAAGTTTACGAGTCAGCACTCATATGTCCAAGAAACTGAAATATAACTCAATCTGGCTTATTTAAAAAAAGAAATTTTCCTATAGTGGAATGTATGACCATAACTAGATGGACTTCAGATATGATTCTAATGAGGGTGCAAAGTTATATATTCAAGAAATTATTTCTTCCATCTCTTTTCTCTGTTTCCTTCTATATTGGTTTTAATCTGAGAAAGTTCTCCCCCACAAAGTGTCTGAGACAGCTAACAATGAATTAAAACTTGCATTTTGTGATTTATTAACCTCAGAGAAAGTGAGCATGTTTTTTTTCCCTGAGAGTGGCGTGCAAAACTCATAAGGCTAATTGTTCTTGGCGTGGGCTGGGTCACACGTTCATTCTTGAGTCAATTACTATGAATCTCATTAACCAGACTTGTCAGCTTGACCTGCAGAACACGAGGGAGTTGTGGATATTCAGTGAAAAAATTGAAGTGTTTTTATCAGTAAAAGAGAATTTGGAAAGCAAGAGCCAACCTGAGTTCGCTGCAAATAGGCATAAATTAATCCACTGGTAGTAGAACAATAACAGTTTTATTGTCCCCATCCCCCAACCTCTAGTTATAAGTAAAGAGGTAACATGATCATTTTGAGGTAGTAAGTCATAGAAATAAAATGGACAGCTAACTAATCTCATCTAAGTTCATCTTTCTAAGAAATCTCCTCATACAGAACTATAGTATAAAAGAAAGATTGATCATGTCCCTCCTGCACATAGTCCACTCCAATCACATGTAAGTTTTCTTATAAGCCAGACTCAACCAGACCCTATCCCAAATGCTGGTCTAGCAAAAATGCATTTAGATTTCAAATAAATGCTTTCTGTAAACAGTTATATACTATGCTGTCTTTTACTTGAATTGTCCCTCTCTTTTCTACTTGGCTAGTCAACCTGAAGATTTATTCCAGTAATCATTGTTAATTTCTCACCCCAATATAATTATGCTCAACCTACGATTGTAGGAATTTAATAGGAATGTTAAGAGTCTCTTAAGCATTATGAAGTCAAGTGACTAAGTAGAGAATCTCTCTTTATAATAGCCTTATTCAAACTGATGCTCCTTTCTCTTGAGATAAGAGCTTTGGGTTTAATAAAGTGAATCTGAATCTAGGGAATACAACAGAACCTTCTAATCTATTTTATCAGTTCAGTTCAGTTCAGTGCAGTCTCTCAGTCGTGTCCGAATCTTTGCGACTCCATGAATCGCAGCACACCAGGCCTCCCTTTTCATCACCAACTCCCAGAGCTCACCCAAACTATTGTCCATTGAGTCGTTGATGCCATCAAGCCATCTCTGTGGTGCCCTTCTCCTCCTGCCCCCAATCCCTGCCCCCCAGCATTAGAGTCTTTTCCAATGAGTCAACTCTTCGCATGAGGTGGCCAAAGTATTGGAGTTTCAGATTTAGCATCAGTCTTTCCAAAGAACACCCAGGACTGATCTCCTTTAGCATGGACTGATTGGCTCAAGCCCTTCACAAACACCAAGACACTCTTTTTACCTCTGTCCAAACAGGAAACTGGGCCCAAAGAATTACCCATTTGACTAGGTTTCCCGCTATCCAAGATGAGCAGGAATAACTTCTGTTCTGCTATTCATTGTACCTCCTTTCACTCTTTTTAGCGACTAGTAACCTCCTTTTATTATTACTGTTAACACTTGGCTCCTTTAGAAAACTTTCTAGGGAACTTCCTTGGTGGTCCATTGGTTAAAACTTCACCCTCTGATTCAAGGTTGTGAGTTTGATCCTTGATGGGGGAGCTAAGATTCTGTATGTCTCACAGCCAAGAAACCAAAGCATAAAACAGAAGCAATACTGTAACAAATTCAATAAAAACTTTAAAATGATCCACATCAAAAAAAAGATAATTTTTTTAAAGAAAACTTTATATAACCCCATTCAGTGAGGTAGAACTAGGAGTGCCCTAGTTTGGTTCTAATTTATTTTTTTTCCTTTCTCCATTATATTGCATGTTCTTTCAGATAAAAGGACATTTCTTTTATTCCCAGAAGCTGGAAAAATGTATGCGAAGTAAGTCTTTGGGTATGTAGACAAATGACTCGTTAGGTGGATGATAGATGACGGATATTGGATGTTATAGTAGAGACTGTCCTTGTCACTTCCCCTCTCTCTACCTGGTATTCTGCAGAATTTCCTTTCCACACTGTTGAAAGTGTTGGCCTCAGTTCAGCTCAGTTCGGTTCAGTCGCTCAGTCATGCCCAAATCTTTGTGACCCCTTGAATCGCAGCACGTCAAGCCTCCCTGTCCATCACCAACACCCAGAGTTCAACCAAACTCATGTCCATCGAGTCAGTGATGCCATCCAGCCATCTCATCCTTTGTTGTCCCCTTGTCCTCCTGCCCACAATTCCTCCCAGCATCAAAGTCTTTTCCAATGAGTCAACTCTTCACATGAGGTGGCCAAAGTACTAGAGTTTCAGCTTTAGCATCATTCCTTCCAAAGAACACTCAGGACTGATCTCCTTTAGAATGGACTGGTTGGATCTCCTTGGAGCCCAAGGGACTCTCAAGAGTCTTCTCCAACACCACAGTTCAAAAGCATCAATTCTTTGGCCCTCAGCTTTCTTCACAGTCCAACTCTCACATCCATATATGACTACTGGAAAAACCATAGCCTTGATTAGACGGACCTTTGTTGGCAAAGTAATGTCTCTGCTTTTGAATATGCTATCTAGGTTGGTTATAACTTTCCTTCCAAGGAGTAAATGTCTTTTAATTTCATGGCTGCAATTACCATCTGCAGTGATTTTGGAGCCCCCAAAAATAAATTCTGACCCTGTTTCCACTATTCGCTAGGGACTAATTAATATTTGCCCCCTTCTCTTAAGAATGCATTTGTTTCTATGCCTTTCAAATCTCAAACCTAGGCCAGTGATTGAATAAGGTGGAATAATTGCCAAAAAGTTGGACTAAGTCTATGGTGCAATTTGTGCTATAAAATATCCCTCACGGATCATACCAAAGCAAGTCTCCAAGAGAGTCATAGCCATGCTTGGATTTTTTCCCTGCTTTGACCTGATTGTTTGCCTTCTCTTCTTCTGAGAGCACTCCCACAAAACGTCATTTGAACAAGACGTCCTTATGTTAGGTTCCATTTCTACAGAACTGTCCTAAGATGGATGAACAGATAAATGAACAAATAAATGGATCGATAGACAGGAAAAAATGAATGAAGCAACACTTTGGGGAGTTAGATGTGAGTATAGAAAAGACTATTAAGATCAGGACTAAAAGAGCAGGATTGCATCATGAATACTGGAACTGGATCTGGAGCTGAACGATCTGTAACAATATTCGAGAAGCAAATCAAATGCAGACATAGAATCACCCTGGAACTACCCTTGAATCTTGATAATCAAGTATGGTCTAGACCCAACAACAACTCTAATTCAGAAACACACAGCCAGGCAGGGCAAAGCTAGACAGCATTTTCACTATCAGCAAGACCCAGATGTCAGTCAAATCCAAGTAGATGGACTTCAGACCCAGATATCTTGAAAATATTCTGTCCAGGTTAGAACACAATCTGGTTTTTTTTTTTTTCCTTCTGAAAGCAAGAACCAATCTCAACATGCAGTGCTGCGATACTTTACTTTTGTAGTTGTAGTTTTATGGACAGGAATCTTTAATACCTTTTTCATCATCATAGCGTTGATCTGTAAATTTCTATATAACCAGCGCAACTTGATCAACAAACCCCTCTAGCTTAAAAAATAATGTGTTATGAAGTGAAAGGTAAATGTGATAGCATGTAGCAAATAAGAACGTCAACAGAGGATAGTCATAAAATATTATTTCATATATCTGGGCACTCTTTCCCCATAACAGAAGATGATTCTCATTGTCTATTGAATAAATTTCAATAACCTTCTATAATACAAAAGGATATAAGGACTAATGCATACTATAAAAACAGGAGAAAGCCCAAGAATTTCAGTGGCAGAAGCACAAGGAATTCCAGTGGAAAATGGTACTCAGTATGTTGTAGATTCATTTAAAACAAACCCTGACAAGATGGAGATCTGAATGCAGAAATTTAGGGGAAATGTGCTATCAAGAATACCACCTGTTGGGACTTCCCCAGGGGTCCAGTTAAGATTCTGCTGTCCCAATTCAGGGCTGCTTGGGTTGGATCCCTGATCAAGGAACTAGATCCCACATGCTGCAATGAAGATCTATAATGCCGCAACTAAGACCCGGAGCAGCCAAATAAATTAAAAAAAAAAAAAAAAGACCCACCACCTGTGAAGGAGTGAAGAAACAGAATTGAGCAGATAGAGAAATTGAACTGCTGCTGGAACTGATGCAGATGACTTGGGCAACCCCACTGGCACTCTGAGACAGGAAGGGTAGGAATAGCCCTGTAATGAATAGAGGGAAAGGACTGGGACTTTGCATCCCAGCCTGGACTAATAAGTAGTAGGTAGGTGGGTACTCCCAAGAGAAAAATTATGACTAGGTGAGGCTACTCCCAGTTTCAAGAAGGGATGGGCTCTAAGCTGTTGGGTACCTATATCTTAGCATCTAGAGGATCTGGGAAGTGTACAACAATACTCACCACATCTGGGATGCGTGTGTGTGTGTGTGTGTGTGTGTGTGTGTAGAATCTGTGTATTCTACTGTTTCAGTCTTCCTATTAAAGAGACTGTTGTTGTTAATTTCTTTTTTTTTTCTGTATGCCTGCTTTTGTAAATTCATTCATGCTATCAAAACCTTCTCAAGGGAGTAAAATCCAAGTAACCTCTGTAAGATAATGGTGTTGTTACTCTCACAGTTTCATCCATGTGGGACATTTACAACCTGCTTTAGTAAAATTCTAACTGCAACTGGAGCAGCGGAGGAGCATGTTTTCTACAGCTTGGTGTAGTCCTTTTACATCACAAGCTATTAAAAATTGCCAAACTCACTTTGGCATTTTAAACTTTGTTTACTTTCAACCGGAAATATCTAACTATTTTAGAAGCAATCTCCATAAAAAATCAAAATAACATCTTACGGTAAGCTAACAGGTTCATGCAAAATTCCAATGTTAAAAAGTGTGAAGAATAAATAACTTAAGTTCCCTTTATTAATATTTTTGTGCAGAATGAATATATAAAAATGATACCAAAACAAACAAACAAACAACTGTTCCCATTGCCTAAGGACTAAAAATACCCAGGAAATGAATAATTTGATTTATAAAATTTTAACAGAAATATCCTAAATATTTATAACCTAATACTAGCTATCAATGGATTTATTTATTTTTACTTGCAATATATGTCTCTAAAATTTGTTTTAAAAATCTTTCAAAACAATGTAACACTTGTCTCACCCAGTATCTACTTTCACTAAGAAATTATTTTCATTAATTACTGCCAGTTTGCATATTTCCTTCTCACAGAACTTCTGATTCCTAAAACTCTGAATTTTCTCTGAAGGTCATATTCTCGAAGGCAAATTTTATGTTTACGGTATTGGCTGTGTGCATGATTTCACAGGTGTGTATTTATCTGAGCTCATCAAATTGTATGTATTAAATACATTTAACTTGTTGTAAGGGCTACCATACCTCAATAATTGTTTTTAAAAAGTAAGCAGAGAATGCCTGTTTTTTTGCCATGTTATTTCTAGCAGCCTTTGTCTATTTACTATAATCAGCCCAAACAGTTCTTATCCCAAGACATAAGCTTATAGGCTAAAGAGTTCAAACACATTAAAATTTTTAAAAAGTGTAAATAATACATAAAGCATTAAGCAAGATTATTAGAACACTTTGATAAATATAATTTCTATAAAATATTCTCAAAAGTGACAAGAAATTATATTTTTAAACAAAACAGGGTTAAGAAGTCATACAAATATCCAAGTAAAATATGAGTTATGCATATAACAATGATTGAAATAAAGAGCAAAGAGATGTGATGCAATAGAAAAAAATATGAGCAAGATGATCAGTGTGAGTAACTCTCTAAGAAGGCAAAAGAAAATAATAAAAAAGTAAAGTTTAAGATATGTGCAGACTAGAAGTAGAGCGAAGTAGAGGTCATATACAAATAATGTGAGTTCCAAAAGAGAATGAAACAAATTAATAAATACATATATATGTATATACACACATGCATATATATGCTTCAGTTCAGCTCAGTTCAGTCGCTCAGTCTTGTCCGACTCTTTACGACCCCATGAATCGCAGCATGCCAGGCCTCCCTGTCCATCACCAACTCCAGGAGTTCACTCAGACTCATGACCATCGAGTCCGTGATGCCATCCAGCCATCTCATCCTCTGTCATCCCCTTCTCCTCCTGCCCCCAATCCCTCCCAGCATCAGAGTCTTTTCCAATGAGACAACTCCTCATGAGGTGGCCAAAGTATTGGAGTTTCAGCCTTAGCATCAGTCCTTCCAAAGAACACTTAGGGCTGACCTCCTTCAGAATGGACTGGTTGGATCTCCTGACAGTCCAACAGACTCTCAAGAGTCTTGTCCAACACCACAGTTCAAAAGCATCAATTCTTTGGTGCTCAGCCTTCTTCACAGTCCAACTCTCACATCCATATGTGACCACTGGAAAAACCATAGCCTTGACTAGACAGTCCTTAGTCGGCAAAGTGTTGTCTCTGCTTTTGAATATGCTATCTAGGTTGGTCATAAATTTTCTTCCAAGGAGTAAACGTCTTTTAATTTTGTGGCTGCGGTCACCATCTGCAGTGTTTTTGCAGCCCCCCAAAATAAAGTCTGACACTATTTCCACGGTTTCCCCATCTATTTCCCATGAAGTGATGGGACCAGATGCCATGATCTTTGTTTTCTGAATGTTGAGCTTTAAGCCAACTTTTTCACTCTCCTCTTTCACTTTCATCAAGAGGCTTTTTAGTTCCTCTTCACTTTCTGCCATAAGGACAGTGTCATCTACTTACACACATACAAATAGGAAAAGACATATGATCAAATGATTATAAATGTTAAATAAAGAAGATTAAGTGTCTCAGATTTACATTATTCATAGAATGCAAAGCATTTTATATAAAAAGAAACTAGCATACACTTGTAAACTTAAAATAAAAACTTCCAGAAAAAAAACAGAAATGTTACCTACAGAGCAGTGAAACTCTGACATCACAATTCTCAGCAGCAATCCCAGATGTAAAAATTAAATTGAGTAATATTTATAAAGTACCTGATGTGAAGAGCTGACTCATTGGAAAAGACCCTGATGCTGGGAAAGATTGAGGGCAGGAGGAGAAGGAGACGACAGGGGATAACATGGCTGGATGGCATCACTGACTCGATGGACATAGGTTTGGGCGGACTCCGGGAGGTGGTGATGGACAGGGAGGTCTGGTGTGCTGCGGTTCATGGGGTCACAAAGAGTTGGACATGACTGAGCGACTGAACTGAACTGATAGAAAATAGCTTTAAATCTAGATTTATATATCCAAATGATTTTAAGTGATAGGTACCACAAAAGACTCCAAAATTAGCCATTCAAAAACCCACTTTGAAAACATAAATCCAAGGAAATGCTCCAAAAAAGTAAAAATGATTAAGTAATTGTACAAAGTATATTGCTGTCTAACTTGTCAAGGAAACATTCATATAATTATATATATAAATATATATGTATGTATACATGTTATTTAGTCGTTAAGTCCTGTTTAACTCGTTTGCAACCCCATGGAATATATATGCAAAAAATTTGTTCAGAACAACACAGAACTATATTTCTAGACAAAAGAAACAAGAAGAGATATGAAAATGGAAAAACTGTAAACATGTTAAATAAATAGTGTTCTTCTGGGGAACAAAAAGAAGTAGCAGGATATGATATAAGTAAATGACAGATATGAAGTGCCCTTTATGCCATGTTAAAACAATACGGGTTTTCTGAAGCCTTGGAAAGACTTAAGTGGTAAAGGATTTTGATGTGCAGATTTTTAAAATGATAATTCTTTCATAATTGAGATGAACTTGAGCTTTATTGGAAGAAGCTATAGTGAAATTAAAGTTAAGAAGTCCATTTATTATACTATATCATATCATATATCTTATCATATCATATTAAATTACACAAATATATTATTATATCATATATTATACTAGCTTTTTTGGTAGGCAACTTGGCCAAAATAGAGCAAAAGCAGTGAGAATGTGTAGGTGAGAGACTGGGAGATCAGTTGGTTTAATAAATGAATGGTATTTATTAAAGACATTGACATATCTTCGACAAAGGAGGCAAGAATATACAATGAATTAAAGACAATCTCTTTAACAAGCAGTGCTGGGAAAACTGGTCAACCACTTGTAAAAGAATGAAACTAGATCACTTTCTAACACCACACACAAAAATAAACTCAAAATGGATTAAAGAGCTAAACGTAAGACCAGAAACTATAAAACTCCTAGAGGAGAACATAGGCAAAACACTCTCAGACATAAATCACAGCAGGATCCTCTCTGATCCACCTCCCAGAATACTGGAAATGAAAGCAAAAATAACAAATGGGATCTAATTAAAATTAAAAGCTTCTACACAACAAAGGAAACTATAAGCAAGGTGAAAAGACAGCCTTCGGAATGGGGGAAAATAATAGCAAATGAAGGTGAAGGCGAAGGTGAAGTCGCGCAGTCGTGTCCGACTCTTTGCGACCCCATGGACTGTAACCTACTAAGCTTCTCCGTCCATGGGATTCTTCAGGCAAGAATGCTAGAGTAGATTGCCATTTCCTTCTCCAAATAGCAAATGAAGCAACTGACAAACAACTAATCTCAAAAATATACAAGCAACTCCTGCAGCTCAATTCCAGAAAAATAAACGACCCAATCAAAAAATGGGCCAAAGAACTAAATAGACGTTTCTCCAAAGGAGACATACAATGGCTAACAAACACATGAAAAGATGCTCAACATCACTCATTATCAGAGAAATGCAAATCAAAACCACAATGAGGTACCATTTCACGCCAGGCAGAATGGCTGCAATCCAAAAGCCTACAAGCAATAAATGCTGGAGAGGGTGCGGAGAAAAGGGAACCCTCTTACACTGCTGGTGGGAATGCAAACTAGTACAGCCACTATGGAGAACAGTGTGGAGATTCCTTTAAAAATTGCAAACAGAACTGCCTTCTGACCCAGAAATCCCACTGCTGGGCATACACACCGAGGAAACCAGAATTGAAAGAGACACGTGTACCCCAATGTTCATTAGAACACTGTTTATAATAGCCAGGGCATGGAAACAACCTAGATGTCCATCAGCAGACGAATGGATAAGAAAGCTGTGGTACATATACACAATGGAATTTTACTCAGCCATTAAAAAGAATACATTTGAATCAGTTCTATTGAGGTGAATGAAACTGGAGTCTATTATACAGTGAAGTAGGCCAGAAAGAAAAACACCAATACAGTATACTAACACATATTTATGGAATTTAGAAAGATGGTAATGATAACCCTGTATGCGAGACAGCAAAAGAGACACAGATGTTTAGAACGAACTTTTGGACTCTGTGGGAGAGAGAGAGGGTGGGATGATTTGGGAGAAAGCCATTGAAACATGTATACTATCATGTAAGAAACAAATTGCCAGTCTATATTCGATACAGGATACAGGATGCTTGGGGCTGGTGCACAGGGATGATCCAGAGAGATGATATGGGGTGGGAGGTGGGAGGGGCATTCAGGATTGGGAACTCATGTACACCTGTGGCTGATTCATGTCAATGTATGGCAAAACCAATACAGTATTGTAAAGCAAAATAAAGTAAAAATAAAAAAATAAACAATTAAAACACCCCCCAAAAAATAGTAAAATAAAGATTGACCCATAGATATAATCTATTTTGACATTAAAAAAAAAAAAAAAGACATTGACTTAGAAAAACATTAGACAACCAATGCAGGGTTAAACCCTTGGTTTCTTCCTTTAAAAATTCAATTCTAATTTCCACTTATTCTCTCACATACGGGTCTCATTCCAGAAACCCATAACCATACTCATGTTCCAGTTGTCTTGACATTCAGAGGGACACCTTCCTGGCCTGGAGACCATGAAGCACTGGAGTCCGGGACGGGACAGTCCTGTCTGGGCTTCCAATTTGTTGAGAAAGAGAACACCATTGACATTAAGATATACATCTATCTAGTCCATAAACAATGGCCTGAGGTCACGAGAAAAGGTCAGGGGATGGAGGCAATGTTTTAGGAAAACTTAAGGACTGAGAGATCAAAGAACGGTATAAAATTGACAAACTCTGCATGATGACTTTAAACTGATTGGTCAGGGATTGAATACATTGGGACCCCTGAACCATCCGAAAGCAAACAGATCAATATTGGCAAAGATATAAACTGTTGTGATTCTCGCTGTCTCGGGGCACTTTTCCCCCCTCAGTGTCTATGCTGGGAGCTTTGTTCTTCTGCTCTCTGGAATAAAATTCTGCCTGTGTGAGTGTCTGCGTGTCCATGGATTCCATTCTTCAGCTTCATGGGCAAGAGCTCAGATTCCCATTTCAACATGACATTGCAAAGGCTGGTTGACATTAGAGGAGGTGTGGAGTAGAAATACTGAGTTCTCAATATTTTGTACTTCATCCTTACAAAGCCTGTGAAAAAGTCAAGTTGACTTTTCTCTAAGCCATTTGGAGGTCAATTAGAGTGGTGCAGATGTGAAATGTAGGTTTGAGAACCTTAAGGCAGAGTGGATAGAAGTGGATAATTCCTATCACAGTAAGCGACTGGTCAGCAAGGAATGTGAAGCAAGAGAACAAGGCTGCAGGTGGGAGCCTAGAGGGTATACATGCATTAAGGGTAGAAAGTGGTAGTTGCTCAGTCTTGTCCAACTATTCATGACCCTATGGACTATAGCCCACCAGGCTCCCCTGTCCATGGAATTCTCCAGGCAAGAATATTGGAGTGGTTAGCCAGCCATTCCCTTCTCCAGGGGATCTTCCTGACCCAGGGATTGAACCCAGGTCTACTGCCTTGCAGGCAAAGTCTTTACCATCTGAGCCACCAGGGAAGCCCTAAAGTGAAAGCGGCAATTGCTCAGTCAATTCAGGATGAAAGTGGAGGGTTAACAGGTAGAGGATGGACCCTGCTGTATCACATCTACTTCCACTGCAAAGTCAAGTCATGACTTAGCGACTTTATCAGTTTTACTCCTTAGAACTTGGAGTAATTCCTGGCACAAGTAGTTTCTCAATTAATCCACCTGCTGTCAAATGGAGAAATGAATGAAGCCAGATACTCAGGGGAAATTCTCAAAAATACAGATTTTTTTATAACAGACATATGAAAGACACATTCTTTGGGTTGTTTTTTTTGTTTGTTTGTTTGTTTGTTTTTCATTTTAACCTTTAGGAATACCCACCGTTATAATGCATAAGGAATGCATCTTTACTTTTCTCCCTTTCCTTTCATGTTAGCCAAGTCATTCAGAAAACAAAGGAGCTGCAACAGGGAAGTTAAGTTTTGGGAAGTGAATTACTTATGGTGGACATTCTCAGTTTGGAAGCAAATGGTGAACTGAAGCCTTCTACTTCACTCCAGAGCTCATCTAATTTATTTTAGGTTAAAAAGTTTCTTTTGCACTAAACTTATTTGGTTAGTTTTATAATTCTCCCTTCCTGGCAAATAAGAATGCAGCATCTCCCTAAAGGGAAACAGAAAGTGAAGGTGTCAGTGTCTCAGTCACATCTGACTCTTTGTGACTCCATTAACTGTGGCTGCCAGGCTCTTCTGTCCATGGGATTTTCCTCTGTCCAGTGGGAATGGCTACCCGCTCTAGGCAAGAACACTGGAGTGAGTAGCCAGCCATTCCCTTCTCCAGGGAACTTTGCAGACACAGGAATCAAACCCAGGTCTCCTACATTACAGGCAGGTTCTTATAGTCTGAGCTACCAGGGAAGCCAAAAGGAACACAAACCATAGTTAACTTCTCTCCTAAAAGGAGTTAGAGAAATTAATGTGAAAAAGACATTCTAAGGAATACACAATAAAGCTTTAATCTATATAAACATGAAATGTAAATATGGTTAAATATGCCAAGAAAACTAATAAGCAGTTCTTACTGAAATAATTGTTCAGTTCAGTCGCTCAGTCATGTCTGACTCTTTGCGACCCCATGAACCGCAGCACACCAGGCCTCCCTGTCCATCACCAACTCCCGGAGTCCACCCAAACCCATGTCCATCGAGTCGGTGAGGCCATCCAATCATCTCATCCTCTGTCATCTCCTTCTCCTCCTGCCCTCAATCTTTCCCAGCATTAGGGTCTTTTCAAATGAGTCAGCTCTTAGCATCAGGTGGCCAAAGTATTGGAGTTTCAGCTTCAACATCAATCCTTCAGTTCATTAACTGAAATAATTTTTTGGGCATTGTTTAATCTGCTAATATCCATAGGAATTTTATGCATCTATGTTTCTAAAAAGTAGTAATAAAACCGATTGATATCATGGCATCAGTTTAACAAAGGATTAGAATCTTAGAATCTGTTTACTAAGGTTGTTAACGCATGTAGAGATGACTGGCTTCCAGGTAAGAAAACATGAATATTTAACATAGTGTAGAAGTGGGCCATGTTTTTGTTTTCATAAGCATATTAAACCAGTATTTCAAGATAGTGTATAGTCTGTACAACTAATGCAATATTTAATAATATTAGTTAGTGATTTAGCAATGTACCCATCAGCTACAGAGCTGTTCTAAAAGGTTAATATTTACCAATATTTTAAAAATTATTACATGGATTGTAACTGGGGAAGAAAGAAGCATGGTTTGCCCTGATAGATGCAAACAGGTGCTCAGCATTGCTGCAGACACAACCAGAAAAGGTGTGAATCTGCAAGGGAGATAGAAGAATAACTTGAAATGACATTAACTGCATATATTACTAAAACAGAAGCATTCATCCTAAATGTTTATGGACAGAATTGATCTTCTCCCCTTTCATGTACTCCCACATCCTGCATCCCTAGTGTATTCATCAGTGTGAAAGACTGGGAGAAGAAATAGGTTTCAAAAATATGATTGTAATACCTCACCATCCTTCAGGGGACCCATGAGAAAGCATGGAGCAGAGGATAATAATTATGCATTTCAAATGATTAAATGCTAATGCTGCAAACCTCACAAGTGATGAAATGATGAAATAAATTACTGGTACTTTAATCCAGACACATTTAGATTAACAGGATGTCTGTAAGACAGTTTGATAAATGCCTTGTTCTTGCTCAGTATAGCACTGCCCAGAATTCAAGAGCCTTTGCCTCTGGTACCCTCTTTATTAATTGGCTGGTTTCTGTACATGCATTAGACTGTGTTGTGAAGTTAACAAAAGCTTCTTATTCAGACACACATAAATAATTCAGAGTTTTAAAATTTGTCAGAATGGCACAGTAAAAATAATAGATATGCTTTGGACATTAATAATAATTTTTAAATGGAAAATGTTTTTTCTCTAAAAGATGTGTCTGCATCAGAGGAAGTTATAATTTAGATACGATAATGAAATGTTAAGTCAGCTTTTCATTAAATTTTATTGTTAAACTATTACATCAAACTTAGATATATCATAGTTTATGTAACTTTTTATTATAGACATTTATCATTTCATACAGGATGAAAACAGCTATAGATGAAATATATTTTCTTAAAATTTTCTTTTCAAGTTGACATTAAAATTCTACATTACCACAAAATTCCTCTGAGACAAATAAACACTCTTGGCTTTTGTGCGTTGTGGGCAAATACTTAAAATATTTCAAATAATCTTAAATTGTCAGAGGTTGCATGTGATAAAGGAAGGAAAGAAATTTCCCTTGATTCCGACACCAGATGTATATCCTTATTCCACAGCCACTTCATACCAGCCAGTCAGTTCAGTTCAGTCGCTCAGTTTGTTTGACTCTTTGAGACCCCATGGACTACAGCACACCAGGCCTCCCTGCCCGAGTTTGCTCAAACTCATGTCCATCGAGTCGGTGATGCCATCCAACCATCCATGCTCTGTTGTCCCTTTCTCCTCCTGCCTTCAATCTTTCCCAGAATCAGGGTCTTTTCCAATGAGTCAGTTCTATCAGCTGGCCAAAACATTGGAGTTTCAACTTCAACATCAGTCCTTCTAATGAATATTCAGGACTGATTTCCTTTAGGATGGACTGGTTGGATCTCCTTGCAGTCCAAGGGACTCTCAAAAGTCTTCTCCAACACCACAGTTCAAAAGCATCAATTCATCAGCACTCAGCTTTCTTTATAGACATTAAAATCATACTTTACTTCAGTTTCTACATCTACAAAAGAGACCTATCACATTGCATATAATGACTAACTTCATTACTTTATTTGTTGTATTTTTCTATTCATTTTTACCAAAGTGGAACAAAACATTGCTTTAAACAAAGTTGTATATGTGTTGTCTAGATGAAAAGTATAATACTATTGTCTTCAAAGAAAAAGAACAAAAATCCCCTTGAAATGATCCAAGAAAACTGTGAGGAATAAGAAACTAATTTAAGTGCTCTTTTTCCCCTAAATAGAACAAGACGCACTACTCATCCTCACTTCCATATCCCAGCAATGACATATACTAATATTCTTTGTGTTGCCAAATGCACATTTATCCTAAAGAACAAGATGCGGCTTGTAAGTAACATGCCCCCACCTGACTTCTGGAAAGCAATTTACCTGAGATTTTTAGAAATCTTCTAAAAAATTATCTGAATAACATATCAGAACTAGTAATCCAATAGGATGCAAGCATTGTTTGAGGCCTGGATAGATTAGCAGGTAAAGTGTCATACTAGTAGTCTTGAATCACTTGTACAAATGATTGTCATTGAAGCACATCAGTAAAATCATTAAATTTGTAATTATCAGTAGTTGATAATTTATCAATACTTATAATTTTGAAAAATTAATTTCTCTAAAGTACTATAAGAAACAGACAATTATTATAATAAAGAAGAGAGATGGGCAATATTCCAAATGCTTTTGATGCTAAAGAAATAGGCCTAATTTGCATTTGTTCTTTCTGCAAGTATTTTATTCTCCACCTCTCTCCCATGCTTCAGCTTCTGCAGGACAAACTGGACTGAGTAGAAACAATTATCAGACACATGACCTCTGCTTCTTATTTTCTGAATGTACTCGTTCCTTGAGAAAGGAAATGACCCTGAATAGGGTCAAAAGTAAGGCTTGGGGGCATTTTCAGAACTGTATATCTTCTGCTCTTACCTCCCACAAGACTGCAGAGCTTTACATTTTGCTTCACTTCAATACTCTATTGCTTCTGTTCCCACCCTTCTCTCTCTAACTTTTCTATGATTTCTGGCCCCCTCACTTCCTCAGGCTCCACCACGCAGACATCTTATTATTCTATAAGGATGGGCTAGGGTTGCTTGCCTTCAGCCTTTGAACTGGAAATGATGACTTCAGTCCAGAAAGCTCTTTGCCTCTTACCACCTTTCAGTATTTGATTATCTGTTTGAAGTCTGCTCAAGTGTCACTTTCTGAAGGAAGCTACTCTGACAATCCTATTTAAACCATAACCTTCTCACTTGCTTCTGCTCCTGAACCCCTTTATCCTACTTTACACTTTTCAACAGCCTCAGAACTTTCTACCTTATTAGAACTTTATTTTATTGTCTTTATTTATTTACTATCCAATAATTTGGTCACCGGTCATGTGAAGAGCCGACTCATTGGAAAAGATCGTGAAGCTGGGAAAGTGAAGTGAAAGTCGTTCAGTCATGTCCAGCTCTTTGTGACCCTATGGGCTAATGGAATTCTCCAGGCCAGAATACTGGTGTGGATAGCTGTTCCCTTCTCCAGGGGATCTTCACATCCCAGGGATCAAACCCAGGTTACCCGCATTGCAGGCAGATTCTTTACCAGCTGAGCCACCAGAGAAGCCTGATGCTGGGAAAGTTTGAAGACAAAAGAAGAGGGCAGCAGAGGATGAGATGGTTAGATAGCATCACCACCTCAATGGACATGAACTCGAGCCAACTCTGGGAGATAGTGAAGGACAGGGAAGCGTTGTGTGCTGAAGTCCATGGGGTCGCAAAGAGTTGAACATGACTTGACAACTACATTAGATGTGTCTAGATTGTCTATTTGATATGTCTGCCTTAAATCTTTCAAATTCCTAGAAGAGGGTCAAGCTCATAATGAAAACTCAAAAATACTTTTAGAATAATGAAAGACAGTTACCTAGCTAAACTCAAAATGATAAAATGAGCACAAAATCTATTATAAAATACTAGAAACTTTAGAATGTCTCAATTGTATGTGATTGCAGTTACCATTTATTCCACTTACTTATTTTGTAGCTGAAGCATCAGACCTTGTGAGGTTAACTGATTACTAAGAATCAACAAGCGTTTGACTTTCAGTCTAGGTATTCAGGAAACGTCCAATTTCCTAAAGCACATTACTCAAATCACAATCATGTGTATTCAGTATTGAAAATAACACAACCTGTTATTTTAAACTTATTATAGCAGATTTTAACACATTTCCACCTGGGTTATTTTTAAGCATCTCCTTTTTTACCTTTAGTTGTAAGGTTTCTTTATGTTTTGGTATTTTTTAACCTCTTATTTTACATCTAATAAAATCCAAGATTGTTTCTCCCCTTGATTCTATGTTCACTAAGAGAGCATCCCCAAATACACACCTTGTCTACACAGCAAAATTACATTTTCTTGAAATTGTTTATATTAATTAAAGTTCATAAACATAGAAACTGAGTTTGGATAGTAGACAAACATAGCAGTGTGATAAGCTGGACTCTGATGAGAGCTTCAGCTATGCACACGGAGGGCATGAAGAACACAACAGCTGCCAGGAAGACCTATAGCTTGGGATGCTGGATTATCTGCTAAGAGATAGACACTGGTTTTTCTGCCATTAACTTCATCCTCTGTAGTAAACTGTAAGAAAGGAGGCAGAAACAATTCAGGAGAGAATTCCTTTGCAGCAAGTTGCCAGAGTGATGTGCAGTCTGGAGTGGAAGGTGGTGTTCTCGTCTCTAGGATGAACGAGAGGGACTTAAAGGTGATTGTTCAAAGACATACATGGCAGGAATCACCTGAAGGCTGAGGTTCAGGGGTCCTTGTAACTGACCCACATGTGAGAGCCTGAGGCTAGGACTGTGGCTGAAGCTGACTTGGTGCAGATTAAAGGAAGTTACATTGGATGGTACTGTATTTCCATTGAACGAGGGCAAAGGTACTAGTACTGAAATCTGATTGGTGTACAGGAAGGCTACTAGTGTGGGAAATCTCAAAAGGGATTGTCCCAAAGAAACCAGCCAGGAGCCATAAAGGTTACAAAACAAAGTCACATAGATACTGGAGCTAGAATGAACCTTGCACTTTTTGGCCTACTGCGAAATTAAATGTTGCACAATATATTTCATTCTCACAATACCACATCCATTTACAAGTGAAATAATGAGAAAAATGTGAAAATCTTTTGATAATATACTATTAAACAAATAAAACCTTTAAACATATATTGTTTATAGGTCAAGATTCACAGACATTTGTCATATAACCATCATTCCTTGATTTATGACAATTTTCTGTTTGATAAGCTGCAACTATGTTCCTAGGTCTTGACACCACACCTGCTTTTCTTATTTCATCCCAAAAGAGTTTATATAAGATACAACAAGAGAAGAAAACAAATTATGCATAGTTGTTACTTTCTAACATTTCTATAATAGAGGAAGCCCACCTATCAGTGTCCCAGTTACATTTGTATATCATCAAATAAAAATCATTTAGGTCATAAATCACGGAGTCAAAACATCTCATGTCTTTGAAAGCAGTAATAAAGTTGTATCCATAGAGTTTGACTATGAAACAACAGCATTTGTCTCCCCTGTCTGACCTTGAATGAATTTGAAACAAAATTAAAGAAATATCAGAGACTGAAAACAGAAACATCAGTGTTATCTTCAGTAGGAAAAAAAAAAGTGGGGGATTTTTTTAAAAAATAAGCACTTTTGACCGATTATTGCCTGTTCATTCTAAATGATAATCTCATCACAAGATGAAAATGTTCTGTTTATTAATTATAAGAAAAGCAATATATGGCTATCATTTATGATACTTATCAAAATTCTAATAAAAATACAATATTTTATCATTTTAGGATTTATTCAGTGACTTCTGTTAGTGAGGCTTTCATATATAAAACATACTGGCCTATTTGTCATTTATCTTCTCTTATCTCCTAGTGACTTTTGTTTTTCTCTTCTATAAGTATTTTTATTTTATGACCAGTTTTTTTTTTTTTAATTTGAAAGCTATACATGGGCAGAACAGTTGCAACAATAATGCAATGAACTTCCGAGTATCTTTCACGCATTGTTATTACTTTATCTTCTTTGCTTTCTATCTCTGATAAAAGTAATACAAATATAACAGTAAGTACTATTCCTGTGTGTGTGTGGTTTTTTTATGGAGCCATTTATGGTGCAAACTTCATGGCCTTTTATTCCAAACACTGTAGCACATGTTCCTCAGGAATAAAGATATCCTCACTATATTTGTAAGCAACAATGGGCTCCTACTTGCTGAACAATAAAATTGGACAAGCATCCACGCCTAGTCACAGGCTATAGAAGGTCTTTTTTCAATTGGCATATAAGTGCTTTACAATGTTGTATTGGTTTTTGCTATACAACAAAGTGAATCAGTTATGTTGTTTCTGTTTTGTCACTAAGTCATATCTGACTCTTTGAGCTCCCATGGACTGTAGCCACCAGGCTCTTCTGTGCATGGGTTTTCCCAGGCAAGAATACTGGAGTGGGCTCTATGTGTATGCATGTGTGTGTATATATACATATGTATGTGTCTTCTCCCTTTGGCACCTCTCTCTCTCCTTGCCCATCCCACCCCTCTAGGTCATCGCAGAGCACTGAACTGAGCTCCCTGTGTGTACAGCAGCTTCCTACTGGCTATCTATTTTACACATCACAGTCTTTACCACTACATTTACAGGAGATAAAATTAAGAGCTCATCCACTCTGCAACAGGTTCAGAGGAAGAGAGTTAAGGAGAAGCCAGCTGCACATGACCAATTTCTCCTTCTTAACTTGACAGTATGTTAAATCATGGTTTAACCCCTTGGCAAAAGAGTTTGAAGGTGGTGAGCTGCCAGAAGGGTTGTGCAGTACATTAGTGGAGCTATGTGGATAAAAACCTCAATAGCATGAAAGAAGCTTGTGTTAAAAAATGTATCATATATTTTCAATGTGGTAAAGTTTTAATGTGTTGCTGCTGCTGCTGCTAAGTTGCTTCAGTCGTGTCCGACTCTGTGCGACCCCATAGACGGCAGCCCACCAGGCTCCCCCGTCCCTGAGAGTCTCCAGGGAAGAACACTGGAGTGGGTTGCCATTTCCTTCTGCAATGCGTGAAAGTGAAAAGTGAAAGTGAGGTCGCTCAGCCGGCCCGACTCTTGGACTGCGACCCCATGGACTGCAGCCCACCACGCTCCTCCATCCATTTTCCAGGCAAGAGTACTGGAGTGGGGTGCCATTGCCTTCTCCTTTAATGTGTTGAGGAGGCTAGATATATGAAAATACCTTTCACTAAAAAAAAAAATATATGTATGGTCCTTAACCACAGGTAAGCTACTAGGTCACATTCATAATAAAACAAATGTAAATCAAAATTGCACTATGATACCATTTCTCACCTGTTAGTTTGGCAAATATTAAAACTTTGAAAACATACTCTGGTGACATACCAGTGGAAATATAGGCATTAATACATCACCAGAGGGAGTACAAAATTTGCACAGAAATGTCACATTGTCCATCAGAATTACAGAGCCTTTTACTCTTTGATTTCACTTCTAGAAACATATCTCAAAGATGTACAAGCAAAAGCACCACCAAGAACATCATCTAGAGACAAAAAGACTTGAAAAGAAATTATCTGCTTTGGTGTTAGTGTTGCAAATATCATTTTGAGTGTGTTGCGGATATTATGGAATGATGCAAATGACTAATAATATTGAAAACTAAGATATTCTATGTAGAAGTACAGAGGAACAGTTGTAAGATTAATAAGATTAAGTAAATATCTTTTAGAACTTAATTTGAATTATAACTATCAGGATTCAGTAATATAAATCTCATGAAATATGTGTAGCTCTTAATATATACTGTCTATTATCTATTACAGAAAACAATTAAGTCTGATTTGGAGATATATTAATATAGCATGAGCTTGGGACATCTTTTCACACCAGAAAGCAAGTCAGATAAATTATTTGAGCTAACAGAAACTATATTCACACTCTTCTGCCTAGCTCTCAGGATAGTAATCCACCACACCCACTACCAAACAATCTGAGGATTTCTCATTAAAAGCCTGCTGTGCTGGACTACAAAAAATGGGGGAAGGAAAGAGAGCTACAGAGAGTTTGACATCTGGCCGTGTTCTCAGGCAGTTTTATCTGATGAAAGATGTTAACAATTAGACCATGCTTTTAAGACAACACCATGCCTCCATCGCTTTCTGGGAAAGATTTGGCAATAATGAAAATAACGGGTAACTAGCATTTCCTTTGCCTGGAAAATCCCGTGGATGGAGGAGCTTGGTGGGCTGCAGTCCATGGGGTCGCTAAGAGTCAGACACGGCTGAGCGACTTCACTTTCACTTTTCACTTTCATGCATTGGAGAAGGAAATGGCACCCCACTCCAGTATTCTTGCCTGGAGAATCCCAGGGACAGGGAAGCCTGGTGGACTGCCGTCTATGGGGTCACACAGAGTCGGACACGACTGAAGTGACTTAGCAGCAGCAGCATTTCCTTTGTGCAAGAGGGTTTTGAAGACTTTTCCTATATCTACTAATCTAAAGCTCACACTGACCCTGGACTGTTAAACATTATTATTATAATCACTTTACAGATGAATAAGCTAAGACACAGATAAATTAAGTAATTTACTCGAGGATATAGCTAGTAAGTGATACACTCAGGTTCTAAATCCAGGCGAATGTAGAACCCATACTGTTAATCATCATTCCATACCACCATCCAGCACCTCTCAGTCACACTTTATGAGGAGCCATCGACCCTATGCAGGCCATAGGAAACACTCATCACTTGGGAAAGAAGGTTGAGAACTGTAAAAAATGCTTTAACCTAGTGCTGTGAGTAAAAGAATAGTTATCACTGCCATTCTTTCTTTGTTCATAACACTCTCACCGCCACACACATACACAAAAGTCTCTTCCTTTCTAAGAACTTCAAACACATATTATTTAATTAAGAAAAAACTTCTGGGTCAATGGAAAGCATAGACTTTAAATCAAGTGAACTGGTATTCAAAACTTTGCAGAGAATAGAGATTAACTAATTCACCCACTATCACCAAGAAAGAAATTACCATAGCTGAGATTTGAATCTGTGGTTATAAGATACTAAAGTCATGCTGCTGCTGTTGCTACTGCTGCTAAGTCGCTTCAGTCATGTCCAAATCTGTGCAACCTCATAGACGGCAGCCCATCAGGCTCCCCCGTCCCCAGGATTTTCCAGGCAAGAACACTGGCATGGGTTGCCATTTCCTTCTCCAAAGCATGAAAGTGAAAAGTGAAAGTGAAGTCGCTCAGTCATGTCTGACTCTTAGCGACCCCATGGACTGCAGCCCACCAGGCTCCTCCGTCCATGGGATTTTCCAGGCAAGAGTACTGGAGTGGGGTGCCATTGCCTTCTCTAAAGCCATGCTGCTGCTGCTGCTAAGTCGCTTCAGTCGTGTCCGCCTCTGTGCGACCCCATAGACGGCAGCCCAGCAGACTCCCCGGTCCCTGGGATTCTCCAGGCAAGAACACTGGAGCCATTGCCTTCTCCGACTGAAGTCATACACATGCTTAAACACTGCTGCATTAACCTCTTACTGGGAATCCGTTGCATAAGCTCTCCTGTTCCACAAGGACGCTATAGACAGAAATGGATGTGATGACTCCTACCTAAAAGGCTCAAGTGCACCGCAGCATCACTTTATCATCTTCACCCTTTTCCCTTTTGTCATCATTTTAATGTTCAACCATCCATTTATTCACATTTTGCCTACTAACTTACAATGATGATGATGATGGCAATGGTAGTAACACTATAAAAGGGTATAAATAAAGCAGAGAAGGCAAATAGAGAGAAAACATGTTAATCTTTCTTTGTGTGTGTGTGTTACTGCTACATAAGAAAGAAGCTTTTCACTATGAGGAACCAAACAGAGGCTGTAAAAGAGGAATGCAAATACCAGATGCAAAATGATCATGTTCCTGTGGCCCCTAGATAATTAGACATTCACTTTACTTATTTTAATAAAAATAAAGATTTGAGTGCTGTTGCCTTTCTCCAGAGGGTCTGATGATTTCGTTCAGTTACAGTCCTGTGCTGTGACGAGAGTAAGCATGCTTCATCGGCTGCTACAACAGTGTCTCGTGCATGAGATGGCACCAGTGATTTTTTCCAAAGTTTACTTCTGTAGGAGAAATATCTTTTAAGAATGGTCTTTCATTAGCTGTTAACTAACAGCTAATTTTTGTCTCAAACAGCTTTCTGCAGGTTGAGCTGTCTAGATTTTTTAAACTAATAAATAAATATTTATGAAATAATCTCTGCTTGCTTGTAAAAATAAAATTTGAGTGGATGAGTAAATTGGGTGAAAGATTTTCCAACCCTTATATATCCTCTGAGAGTAGTTGGCTCAACTATTTTCTAAAATGCATGTTTCCTTTACATCCATTTTGATAATTACCTTTTTACTTTCTATGATATAGAAAATCAGTTCAAGTGTAGATATAGTCTAGCACTTATGTGACAGAATCCTAAGTGTTCCCAAAAGTAGATTGAAGCTTCAGTTAATGCCACTTATCTCTAGAGTGTAGTATATTCTTTACATAACAAGCATCTTCTGGCAGCTTTATTAATGAATTATATATAGTAATAGTTCTGTCTATAAAAATAACAAATGAGACTGGAAACTTTTGGCATATCTGGAAGCCTCTGTCTCTAATGCACCTCAGTGATGATAAACTGATTATTCTCAATTACTTAATATAAGAATCCATTAGAGTATAACTGTAAATGTTGTGATGCTGAACATATTCTTGATATAATTAATGTTTCTGAAGTTTAGCAAAGATATTACAAATCTTGTAACCATGCCAATGTATATATGGCAACATGGGACACAACCAACAGGAATTTGCTTGGTACCTTGGTCCGTATAGAGTGTGGCTTCGATGTCTAGTCCATGCTGGTCTACAAATCAGCCATTCATTGCCTGTTACCACATGCAGACGCCTATGCATGAATCTCCTGAAGATTTTCTCTACTTAAATACTTAATAATGAAAAGATTGAGAGTGATTGAACCATACCATGGAAAAAAGCCATAATTTGAATAGAGAGTTCATTTAGAATAATTAAATACAAACATATTAGAAATAATCTCCAGTGTGGTTTTTAACTTTCAAAGCCTTCACACTTGGTGTAAAGAAACAATAAGATATACCTGAGAAACACATTCTTAGCACTACTCCATTAAATGCCTTTTTCTCCAATCAGTGTCTTGATTATATGAGAAACAAACCAGTTCTTGGTCATTTACTTGGGGATAAATTACAACTGGGCATGTTGAAGTAATCCTCACTGTCTAATAAGGAATTGTGAAGTCACAGACTAACTTTGTAAAATAAAGGAATTTATGGGTCACGTAATTTGCAACTTAAGGAGTAGTAAAATATTACCAACATTAATTGGCTTTAAGTTGCAACGTAATAGGAACAGTGAAATAAAGCAAGTGTGCATTGAGGCTTGAGCAACAAATACATTTGGGCAGCAGATTTGAGTGAACGTGAGAAAGATATATTAAGAAAATTAAAATCAATTGATATTAAATATGTTTAATATATACATATAGATATAAATTCATTTAGAGCAATGCCTGGCACAGAGTTAGCGCTCAATAAGGATTCATGTTAGAAAAGACTTTTGTCAGATATCATTCAGTTTAAGAAAATAGAAATTGTTTCTGGTATTTCAGGCACAAAATAAGTTATTAGAGGATGTCAGGCACTCACAAACTTATTGGAAAGACTGGAAGTGTGAAATTAAAAAGGATGCCATAAAGGGTTTAGGTCATATCATTGAAATTGTATTTGAGAGGTGAAGAATGTGCTCTGCCACTCTGAATTCAGAAATACTCAAGAGTCCACCACCAAAGTCATAGCTGTCCAGAAGCTTTGCAGCTGGTGCCTAAAAAAATCAAATGTAGGGTCTGATTGGCCATTACAGAGAGTCTTGGCAGCCGAAGTCTTTAACAAGCACTAAGCACTGCCCATTGCTATAAGAATTGGCCATTGTTGTTGCTCAAGAAAGAATGTCTTCTAATTTTTTATCTTTCAAATCTTTTGCTATTGTATTTGTTTATTTTTGTAGATTCCACATGCAAGTGATAACACACAGTATTTTTCTTCCTCTTTCTGACTTATTTCACTAAGCGCTAGTTTCCCTCACTCCTGACTGTTGCTTTCTTCTTGGCTCAGTTGGGCTTCCTATAGGGCAGCTTGAAGAAAATTATTCTTGATGTTTTTCTAGATATGATATATTTCAGATGGAATTCCTATACATAAAGACCTGCAGTTAGAAATATCCTTAATATCCATGAAATAGTTGAGCTCGATCTTTGAATCTCAACATCAGGCCTGCATAGAGCTTTTGCTTCAAAGGTGAGCAATGAAAAAAAAAAAAAATTCTGAAGCTTATTAACAATAACAATGAAAACACTTGTAAGAGGAAATTCTTACCCCTAGTTAATAAAAATTAATTAAAAATAAAACTCATTTACCATAGTAACATAGTATAGAAGGCCAAGAAATTTCTAAAAGAGAAATGTATATGCAACACATAAGCAGAAAAGTACAAAGTTTTTCTTTTGAAAGATATAAAAATATAAAATATGTGAAGAAACATCAAATGCCTAGAAGAAAACATTAAGTATTTCAAAGAAAAATGTTCTTCAAGATATGGTATTCTTCAAAAAGAAGAAAAAATGTCTTCTAACTCTGGATCCATACTGAAAAGCTGCTGCTGCTAAGTCATTTCAGTCGTGTCCGACTCTGTGCGACCCCATAGACGGCAGCCCACCAGGCTCCCCCGTCCCTGGGATTCTCTGGGCAAGAACACTGGAGCGGGCTGCCATTGCCTTCTCCAATGCATGAAAGTGAAAAGTGCGAGGGAAGTCGCTCAGTCGTGTCCGACCCTCAGCATGGACTGCAGCCCACCAGGCTCCTCCATCCGTGGGATTTTGCAGGCAGGAGGACTGGAGTGGGGTGCCACTGCCTTCTCTGATGCTGAAAAGAGAAGCCCTCAAATGGCATGTGTTGGCTTTGTGACAGAGAGAAAACCGCAGGATCGCTGGTGGGAACCTGTGAAGGCATGTAAAGCTCGGATGTCGTCAAGCAGTGTTCACGCACAAGCGCAGTACCAATGGGTTGCAGGTGCACACTTACTGCACACAAGGTTTAGCAAGCCACAGGTCAGCAGATGAAGAGGCACAATCCTCTGAGCTGAAGAAAGAATGCATACGGGGGATGAATAATGTAAGCTACATATTTCATTTTTACCATATTTAAAGTCAAAATTCATAAACCCCCAAATATTTTAATAAGAAAAGGAAAGGCATGAAATATACCAAGTATTAACAGTTGCTTTTCCTGGATGGGAAATTACTGGTAATTTTTCTACTTTTAATATTTTCTACATTACAGAATTTCTTAGAGTGCACATACATTTTTATAAATGGAAAAATAAAAATGTTATTTATCAGGTCATTATTTAATAGATTTCAAGACAATGTAGTAAATTTTACATTTCACTGACCATCAAGAATCATTTTCACTGAAGGTAAATATTGACTCTCTCTTTGAATCTATAAATCATGATCCATTGCTCAAGAGAAGTCAATATCTACTGTTTCTCTAGACTCCAAATGGAAGTTTTGATGAATGTCTAAAATTTTCTCTCAAGTTTCTGATGAAACATTCTTTAGCAATAACCATAATTACTGAAAAGTTGTACAATTAATCATAAGACATCCTCATATCTTAAAAGGAAATGTACCAGTAAGCAGTAAAGAGATGAATGTCTGTTTTCTTCTTCACATATTAATGTATTTTTTAATACATTACAAGCTAATACAAGAGAGAAATTACCACTTTTAAAGGATTTTGTTAAACTAGAGTCTTTAATATTCTAATGATTTCCTGAAATCTGATGGTAGAACATGTTCTAATACTATCTTTATTTTTCTCTTACTTTATTAATGTAACTATCAAGAATTCCTCTGTGATGATATGGCACTAGATAAAGGTAAGCATTTTGAATCTATCTTTTTGATTCTAAAAGTGATCATTAAAAGAAAAGTACACACACATACAATTCAAGTAGAATTACTTTTACTTGGGACAAATATTCTAAAGTAATAATCCACAGGTATTACTAATACAATCAGTTTGATATTTATTCTTTTAATGTTGATATTATATTTAAAGTATAATTTAAAGTTGCTTGTGGGGTGAGTTACTAAAACCTGTCTTAATTTAAATTACTTTAAGGATATTAATTGCCATATTGTTGGTTAGTGTTAAAATTAAAAATGTTTCTCATAGACAATTCCTTTAAAAATACTGTTCCTATTTTGTAGCATTTTAAAAGTAATTCTGTTATTTATATGTTTTAATGCTGTTTACTTACATAAGCTTTTTTATTTCTTAAGTCATTTTTACCTCCTTTTTTCTTTGTTTTGTATAGAATGAGAGAAATAGTTCTGTTGCAAAAAGATAGCCAATAGTCTTGTTGACCTTGTAATCAGTAGGTCAGAAAAGCCACTGAGTGTAGGAATTAGATGAATGATTCTCATAAGACCATGTTACTGTCAGCTAACAAGAAAGCCAGTCAGGATAAGAGTTCTACCATCTCAGCGCAGCCCTGCCACACAGAACATACACAAGGCCAGACTCTGTGTTTTATATTGTGCTCTTGCTGTGTTCCTTTGCCATGAGCATGCTTGTTTCTCTCCTAGGTAACGCCTACTGAGGCTTCTGGATTTAATGTAAACATAAACTCCTCCAGGATGCCTTGGCTGGCAAATTCCTTTCCTCGATATATGTCTAATATCATTTCCAACTGTTTCTATGAGTTAACTTAGACCCTGCCACTTTTATTTATCAAGCATTTTCCATACTCATAATAATAGACACTTCATTAATTTTTAACTTTTCTACTAGCCCATCAGGAATAAAAGTTTCCTGAAGACTATAACTGCAATATTTATCTTTCCATCTAAAATATTTCATATTTTGTCAATAGCATGTAAGCTATCAGTGAATAACTATGGAAGTTTGGCTGAATGAGCTAAATTGCATTTCAAGGTTAAGAAGCAATATAGCTTAGTGATGATGAACACAGACAATCCAGCCTGCAAGGTTTGATTCTGCAAATCTGCTATTTACTAGCCATATAATCATGAGTTGTTTAATCTTTCTGTGCCTTGGTTTCTTCATCTATAAAATAAAATTTGTATTATTATGATGCGATAAACATTATATGAGTTAACATGTGTAAAGCACTTAAATGATTGTGTGGAACATAACAAGCTGTAAATAATCATATATGGATACAACAACTGTTGTGAAGTTAAAATTTTACACTCCCAAATGATAAGGTAAACATGTAAATATTCCAACTCAGTCCACTGTGGAACATGAAACAAATCTAATTTCTAAAATAACATGTTGGCAGGTAGATTCAACATTTTTACTATTTTTTCCAGATGGTTTCCTGGCTGGTTCACACTTACCAAGTTATAATAATTATGCAGTTGAAAATATATAGTTCAGTTCAGTCACTCAGTCGTGTCTGACTCTGCCACCCTATGAACTGCAGCACTCCAGGCCTCCCTGTCCATCATCAACTCCCGGAGTTCACTCAAAACCCGGAGTTCACTCAAACTAATGTCCATCGAGTCGGTGATGCCATCCAGCCATCTCATCCTCTGTCGTCCCCTTCTCCTCCTGTCCACAATCCCTCCCAGCATCAGAGTCTTTTCCAATGAGTCAACTCTTCACATGAGGTGGCCAAAGTACTGGAGTTTCAGCTTTAGCATCATTCCTTCCAAAGAACACCCAGGACTGATCTCCTTTAGAATGGACTGTTTGGCTCTCCTTGCAGTCCAAGGGACTCTCAAGAGTCTTGTCCAACACCACAGTTCAAAAGCATCAATTCTTTGGTGCTCAGCTTTCTTCACAGTCCAACTCTCACACCCATACGTGACCACTGGAAAAACCATAGCCTTGACTAGATGGACCTTGGTTGGCAAAGTAATGTCTCTGCTTTTGAATATGCTATCTAGGTTGGTCATAACTTTCCTTCCAAGGAGTAAGCGTCTTTTAATGACTGCATGGCTGCAGTCATCATGCAGTGATTTTAGAGCCCCAAAAAATAAAGTCTGACACTCTTTCCACTGTTTCCCAATCTATTTCCCATGAAGTGATGGGACCAGATGCCATGATCTTCGTTTTCTGAATGTTGAGCTTTAAGCCAACTCCTCTTTCACTTTCATCAAGAGGCTTTTTAGTTCCTCTTCACTTTCTGCCATAAGGGTGGTATCATCTGTGTATCTGAGATTATTGATATTTCTCCTGGCAAATATATAATTTATTAATAAATTTATTTGGAAAATACTCAGAATGTCTGAATGCACCAATCACAATTATATACTTTGAGAATGGAAGAGTGAACAAAACTGATTAAGTTTTGTGCTCTGATGGAGCTTACATTCTAGTAGGTAGGGACTTCCCTGGTGGTCCAGGGTTTAATATTCCATGCTTCCAGTGCAGGGGTTGTGGGTTTGATCCCTGGTCTGGTTGGGGGAACTAAGATCCCGCATGCCATGTGGTGCAGAAAGAAAGAAAGAAAGGAAAACAGAAAAATGAGTTGTGGTTAAGTGCTACTCAAAGACTTAGATTAATTCAACTCAGTGGCAATCACCTGGGTGGCTACCACAGTTTGAGAAGGTAGGGAAGGAATCTGATACACTGATGTTTAACAGAGATCTGAATGGCAAGAAGTAGACAGCCTTTAGAAAGTTAAGCAGAAGTATATTTTAAGCAGAGAAAATAATTTCTGCAAAGACCTGAAGATGGGGACAAGCTTGCTAAAATCAAGAAACCAAAACCATTCCAGTAATTTGGGCACAAGATATGCAAAGGAGAGAATGATTCACTCTGAGAACTGAGCATTTAGCAGGAACCAGTATGTGTATGAATTTTAAGTCTATAAGGATTTTGACAATGATTCTACGAAAATAGTAAAGAATTTTAAATAAGGATTGATGTGATCTGGTTTAACTTTTAGGCCACTATTCAGATCATACTGTGGACAAGAGAAAGAAAGGGCCAAAAGGAAAGCAGAAAAAATTCATAAACAGGCTTTTAGCATGATCTCGCCAAGAAATCATGATGACTTAATCAGGGTAAAAATAGTGGGAATCATAAAAAGTACATGGAAATACACATGGATCTACATGAGTTGCTCACGGGTTAGATAAAAGAAGTGAGTAAATGAGTATAATCAGATTAGACTCAAGTTTTGCTTAAGCTGTGATAGTCTTACTGAAATGGGAGACTGAGGCAGAAGGATGTTTAAGGCCTAAAGGTAATAGTTCCCTTTTGGTAACATTACACTTGAGATAGTACACATCCATGTGGAGACTTTATATATGGTTATATTATGAGGCTGGAGTTCTGATGAGAATTTAGGCTTAAGAGACACACCTGGGAATTAGGATACAAGCTTAATATTCAAATTTGGGAGTTGTCAGCATATTGATTTAATGCCTATGCTGTAGCTCCTGTATTTAGTTAAAATGCTGCCGCTGCTACTGCTAAGTCACTTCAGTCGTGTCCGATTCTGTGTGACCCCATAAATGGAAGCCCATCAGGCTCCCCCATCCCTAGGATTCTCCAGGCCAAGAACACTGGAGTGGGTTGCCATTTCTTTCTCCAATGCATGAAAGTGAAAAGTGAAAGTGAAGTTGCTCAGCCCAAGGCATGAAAGTGAAAAGTGAAAGTGAAGTCGCTCAGTCATGTCCAGCTCTCAGCGACCCCATGGACTGCAGCCTTCCAGGCTCCTCGGTCCATGGGATTTTCCAGGCAAGAGTGGGGTGCCATTGCCTTCCCCATAAAATGATGCAATTAATATCTAATTTACTTCATCTTCATTCTAATTTCATATAAAATACTGATGTATGGGTGCTTACGAGAGTTACTATAATACCAAAATTTTCTCTACTTCTATAATTCAAGTACTTTATATCAAAGTCAGTATACTTCAATTTCAGATGTTTTTTCACTATGACATTTTATCAATAGTCATCTGGCGACCAGGCTTTTCCAGCTATGAGAAGGAAATAGATAATTCTAAAGTTACCTGTGACAGATACTGTATTGAATTGATTAATGAGTTCATCCCGCTTTTCAGTTCACTGTGAGCTCTAATTCATCATCATGGAGCGCCATTAAGTTTACTAAAAATTCTACTGAAGAATGTTTATATGTGAGCTCAATGATCAACTCTAGTCCTGCAGATACATAACTTAAAATATGATGTCACTGTATTGGGAAAATACCAATTTAGTTTTAATGTATTCTCAGAATTAGATAGTAAGATATCCAAGTCTCATTTTCTCATTAGAGTTCCAAATAAATACACACTTTCTCCAAATCCAGAAATAAGAAAATGACCTCCTTAAATATAATTTGTTGCTGATTTTCAATAAAAATAAGATTGGCATTTTAGCTAACCACATTTTGCTTCATATATTATTCATTTAGCAATTTTTGCCATTATCTGCAGATTCTTAAGGAAGAAATATGGCAAAATATGTCGGGAAGAATTAGAAAGGAAGGGGTATTTTGAAATAGGAAATTTTAAAAGGAAAAAAGGCTAGAAACTTGCAGTAGCACAGAGGTAGAAGTAATTTTAAATAATGATTTATTTTTGAGGGAAGTTTTGGAGGAATGTTTGGACACTGCATCAGGGCGCTGGGGAGAGCCAGAGACCTGATTAAGAATTGCTGCTGCTAAGTCGCCTCGGTCGTGCCGACTCTGTGCGACCCCATAGACGGCAGCCCATCAGGCTCCCCCGTCCCTGGGATTCTCCAGGCAAGAACACTGGAGTGGGTTGCCATTTCCTTCTCCAATGCGTGAAAGTGAAGTCGCTCAGTCGTGTCCGACTCTTAGCGACCCCACGGACCGCAGCCTACCAGGCTCCTCCATCCATGGGATTTTCCAGGCAAGAGTACTGGAGTGGGGTGCCATGATTAAGAGTTAGGGTTAGGGAAAGAAAGTAAACAATGAGCATGAAGGACTTTTCCCTGGTCTCCCCTAAGGTTTATGTTACAAATTATGATTATATATAAAATATTTGGGCTTTAAAATGTATTTGGGAGATTTACATAAAGTGCATTTCATTACCTAATCTATTAAACTCACTTGCAACTGCATACCTGAGGAGTGATCATGAGATTCATTCCTGTCAGGAAGGTCAAAATGATCCCTATTTTTGAGACATGTACTCTGATTATATCCCTATATTTGATTTTAAAAAACAAGGATGCTGTTTATAAATTTAATGCATCATAAAACTAAATATTTTCATTGTGTTAACCTTACCATTTCCACTTTTTCAACAGCTTGGGAGTTTTGTATATATGTGCCAAGCCAGAGTATAAAAGGGCTTCCCTAGGGGCTCACATGGTAAAGAATCCACCTGCAATGTGGGAGACCTGGGTTCAATCCCTGGGTTGGGAAGATCCCCTGGAAAAGGGCATGGCAACCGACTCCAGTATTCTTGCCTGGAGAGTCCCCATGGACAGAGGAGCCTGGCAGGCTACAGTCCATGGGGTCACAAAGAGTTAGATACGACTGAGCAACTAAGCCCAAAGGATGAAAATTCCACAATTTCAAATAAGAATACTACTCTCACACAGTATGTTGTATATTAGACAGTTACATTTAGGTTTAAGAGCTTCCCTGATGGTTCAGCAGGTAAAGAATCTTCTTTCAATGCAAGAGAAATGTGGATTTGATCCCTGGGTCAGGAAGATCCCCTGGAGAAGAAATGGGAACCCACTCCATTATTCTTGCCTGGGAAATTCCAGGGACAGAGGAATCTGGCAGGCTACAGTCCAAGAGGCTGCAAAGAGTCAGACACAACTAACACCTATGCACAAGCAGACTGAGGTTTAAAACAGTCTTTTTGACTCTCCTGATCATGCTTCTGTTAATGCAGTTTTAAAAGCTATAATCTTAGGAAGAAATACTTCCTTTTTAAACATCTCTTCCTTTAGAGAACCACATCTTTTCATTACGGCATCACTCTGTGCATCAGAAGCTAAATCTGTTGGCTTCATGAGAACAAAGGTGGGGATGACAGAGGGGTATAAAAATTAACTGCTAGTTTCTAAGCAATAGCACTAATACCCCAGTGAAACTCAAACTGTTTAATTTCTTGGCAACTGAATAGACAGTTACCAGCAAGTGATCCTCATTTTTCCTGACATCCCATTTCTGACTCTGTTCCTATCACCTACCACTGTGAATTTATAATTGCTAACAAAGCATTGCAGTACATTTGCCAGATTTAAATGGATTTCATGGCACACTGATGCAATTACATGCCCTTTCCTCAAAGGCTAAATGTGTGTCAGCTCCACAATGCACCACATGGCAACAGACGGTGATATTTGACTGACTGGTCTACTAAGTTAGTGAAGAGCGTCATTCTGCTCTCATATACTTCTTCCCAGACTGGCAGAATTATTTTACAATGGAAAAGAAAGAAAGGACTTTCATTCTGCAGGTTTAATTACTAGGAAAGGTCACACAATTCTTTTCAATCCAGTGCAGATTAACGAACATGGCTGATTTTAGTCAAGTCGCATAAACACTCTTATCTCACTTTATTTATAGTTGGAGATGCTAGGACTTCAAGGTCTCCTTTATAGATACCAAGTTCTCGTTGTGCAGTATTAAAGGTTAAGCAGTCTTGCAGGTCTGTGGGAGAGGAATCAGTAAACCAGAGAGCTTAAGCAATTATCTACAGTCCACAGGATGTAATATACAAGTTGTTACATTGACAGGAACTGTTTTAGGAGCTAAATGTGTCCAGAGAAGCCTATAACAGGCCTGGTTCAATTATATACCCATAAAACCTCAGAAGCAGGGCCAGAGACCAGTGCTTGGGACAACTGGTCACAACTAGTTTCCTGATTTGCTCTTCTCTTAGGCAGTATCATTTCTTTGTTCATTATTCCAGGCTTCATCAGAAACACACATAAAAGTGTTATTACTTGCATTTATTACTCTCAAGGTGACTTTGGTGTTAAACCGGTATTTCTCATATGATTGCTTGAAAAAAAAGGTCAAATTTCTTCCTCCATCCATCCCCAGGGAAGTAACACAAAACTGAAATACTGGCAGTTAGCTAGGTACAAGCATCTCTGCTGGAGCCACGGTCCTGACTATAGATCACTAGCTGCTTGGAAATATGTACAGAGAAATTCCACCATTTTGCTTTTTATTCAGCTCTGGAAATGTGGCTATAGAGTAAGTCTAGTAAATAGTTTCTTTGCATCAGTAGGAAAAGAACAGACGTATATTACAAATATAAGTTTTAAAAGATCTGTTAACATTTCCATGCACATAGGGAATATCCAAAACTTAAATTATTTGCTATCATTATCTTTGTTTTACTTCGAATAAAAATAGCCTCTTTTTCCTAGTTCGTAACCATTAGTTGAGGCTGTAGTGATGCATTATGATAGCTTTAGTCATGTAATTTACCAGACGTCTGAGATCATAAAAGTTCTCCACAAGAGAACAGAGCAAAAGAGGAAAAAAAAAAGTTCTTTCTTCATCTACCTTTTAGAGATACCATGCCACATTGTACAGTATCATACACATAGTATTCAGCCATTTATTGAATCAGATTCCTGCTATAGAAATTTAGAAATTAGAGTATTATTATTGTTTCTTAATTTACTTGACACCTAAAATCAATAGGAACATAAGAATGAAAATGACTGTGTTTCTGCAGCCACTCCTCATAAAGGCACTCTTTGTGATCTGTTAGCTTTCTTTTCCTCACTTCTTGATGCACCATTAGGCAGATCTCACAGTGTTTTTTCTTATTTCCCACTCATATTTCTTTTTTCCACCTGATAATGTCTATGTAAAGGGAAAGTCCATTTCAGCACTTTCTCTATCAGAAGATCCAATCCAAAGTAAATCAAAACTTTGTTTATTTTTACATTCAGTTCAGTTCAAAGTTTTTTCCTTGACCCATCTTCCCTCCTAACTCAGGTCATCCCATGCCTAGTAGATTTCATATTTCAAAGCATTGAAGCAGTCGCGTAATCCATAGGTAAGGAATACACTATAAAATAATTCATTTAAGTGGGCAAAAAAATTTTTTCAGTATGCACTGAGTTTTACTAAAGCTTATATGTATCAATTTACTATCACTAGTAAGTTTTGGAAAATGTATATGAAATGGTATATAGAGTATCTTTAAACTTTTCATTTTGCATAAATAAAATATACAAATAATGAAAGGGAGACAATAAGATGCCTATATCTTCCTTCCACCAGCTATTTAACTCCAATTGACAGTTTCTTTCCCAAAAGTAATGGCTATAAACAGCTCTTTCACATTCTTTAAAATATATATACATATATATATTTGAAATACACATTTTATATAAAGTTTATTCAGATAAATGTGATAATATAAACAGTGCTATGCACCTTAGTTTTTTCTCTTTTATGCATCAATGTATTTCTCTTTTTCATATTAGTACCTTCATTCTTATTAATCTCTACATAGTATTCTATGATATAATTACTTATTAAATAGGCTTTTTGTTTATTCTCAAGTTTTTTAAAGTTAATTTTTGAGAAGTTTTAGGTTTACAGGAAAACATGAGCAGAAAGCACAGAATTTCCCTGTAACTCATCCTCTCCCTCTAGTTTCCCATGTTATTAATATCTTGCACTTGTTGTAGTTCATAGGCCAAGACTGATACAGTCTTAACAGCTTAAGTACCTCGTCTACATTAGGCCTCACTCTTTGCACTGTATGTTGTATGGGTTAAACACAGGTATAGTGCGTTTGTCCACAATCACAGCATCTTCCAGAATAGTTTCACCACCCTATGAAAATCTCCTATGCTCCTACTATGCATTTCTACCTTTCTCCCACTGAACTCCTGACAACTACCATCTTCACAGTTTTGCCTTTTCCAGAACGTCATATAGATGGAATAAGACATTATATAGGACTTTAGGAGGGTTTCCTTGGTAGCTCTGCTGGTAAAGAATCTGCCTGCAATGCAGGAGGCCCCAGTTCACTTCCTGGGTTGGGAAGATCCCCTGGAGAAGGGCATGGCTACCTTCTCCAGTATTCTTGCCTGGAAATTCCATGGACAGAGGAGCCTGAGGCCTACAGTCCATGGGGTCACACACAGATGGTACAGCCCAGCAGCCTTTTTGGACTGGCTTCTCACTTAGAAATATACATTTAAAGTTCCTCCATGTTCTTTCATGGCTTAATTGCTTGTTTCATTTCATCACAGAATAATATTCCATTGTAGGGAAATAAGGGCTTCCCAGGTGGCACTAATGTAAAGAACCTGCCTGCCAATGCAGGAGACATAAAATATGTGGGTTTGGTCCTTGGATTGGGCAGATCCTCTGGAGGATGGCATGGCAACCCACTCCAGTACTCTTGCCTGGAGAATCCCATGGACAGAGGAGCCTGGTAGGCTGCAGTCCATGGGATCTCAAAGAGTCGGACACGACTGGTGGCTGAGTACATGTGCACATAGGGAAATACTCCAATTTGTTTATCAATTCACCTCCTGAAGGCATTTTTGTTGCTTCCAAATATTAGCAATTATGAATAAAGTTCCTATTAGCATTTGTGTTCAGGTTTTCATTTAGGCATAAGTATTCAGCCATTTGGACAAATAGCAAGTACCATGATCGCTGGGTCGTTTGGTAAGAGTACGTTTAGTTTTGAATGAAACTGCCAGTCTTCCAGAGTGGCTGTACCATTTTGCACTTTCACCAGCAATAAATTAGAGTTTTGGTTGTTCTAGATTCTTACCAACATTTAGTACTGTCAGTGTCCTGGATTTTGGCCAGGAACCTTATTCATGATGATGGACATGTAAATACAGAATCTTTTGAAGTCTTTGTAAGGAGGCTGCTAAAATTTGCCAGTGTTTGCCAGAAAAATGTTTTTATTCAGCCCTTAGTTCGATCAAGTTTGCACTTCCAGGTCGACCTTTATTTTCTTTCCAAAATTTGAAGATTTTATTTTGCATAGCAAATATTTCATCATGGCTTTTGAATTTGTTCAAATAGACATACTTGTTTTGCAAATTCTTCCCGCAGACCCATATGTAGGTGCTTTTGAAGTTACACATTATGATAATTTTTTCTACTTTTGTGGCACAGATCATTTTGTCTTCCAAATTCCCAACAGTTGGGGATTGTTTCTTTGTAATAGACTGACCATATATAAAACTGAAGCTATTTGACCATTTTCAATCTATTTGAAATGGTTCAACCTAATATGTTATCTATCTTTTCTTTTTACCTACTTCAGATATCAACTCTTTTACATTAATGATATTCATTTTCAGCCTGAGTCGTAATTGAAAAGATTTAATTTCTCCTCCTAGAAATATGCTGTTACTTTTATCAGATAATTTGTCTATTTTCAGTTGTAAAAATGGTATATTTAAATATTTCCTCTCTACTTTGTTATCCCCTTCTAGATTTCCAGTTAGATGAGAAAACTGGACCGTCCTCTCTTCTTTATGTACTTTAACACTACTTTTTTTTTTTAACACCTTGTCTCATTGTTGCATTTTGTGTAATTTATTTATATCTCTCTCAATTTATGGCTCTGTATAATTTGTTTCATCCTTTAACAATATCTCTGCTCTAGTTGGTTTAATTTTTTAAGAGCTCTCTTCCAACCTTAGGCAAAACTATCTGGTAATTTTTTTTTTATAGCCACCTATTTTAATTCATAATTTCAATTGCCCTTTTACTTTTTACTCTTTATTTTTTTTTTTTTTTTACTCTTAAACTCCTATACCATGTACAAAGTTTCTCAGAGAAATAACACTTGAGACCTCAGAGCAATACTGGCCAGGGGCTATTTTAGGTTCTTTGGTTCCCTCAAAGCAACTTAAAAATAACCATAGTTTGTTCTTAAGAAGAACTCTAGGTAGCTGCAACCTTTTAATGAGGTAGCAGTCTAATAGGAAGAGATCCTATACTGTGGCTATATCAGCTAGGCTTTAAGAAATGAAACTGGAACGTTGTACCTAAAATCCTCAGCTTGCCTGTTACTAGAAAGACTAACATCATTTAAAAAAAAGCTTTATCATGCACCTTCACTTGTTCTTCTCTTTGCTCTCAATATACATGTTTCCTTCTTGCTGTAGAAAATATTTTCAATGGTTTTTTTGACTCTTCAGCAATGCAAGTCTCTGCCTCCTATTCCCCTAGTTCCTTCTTGGTAAATAATGTTAATTTTCCAATAGGAGGTGGAGTACATTATCATCAAGCACCATTTATCTAGCCTCCTTACTTAGGAAGAAAGTTATGGGGCCATGTTATACACCTGGAATTCCTTAAAGATACTTGCTTTCTAGTAAAATACTTGTATTTACACATATACATTATTTTTAAAATCTGTGAAGAATTCACTGAGGCATGAAATCACCTTTTATTGAGAAGCTAAAAATGTATCAAAATGCACATAACAATGGCTAATCTAAATACTATCTCCTATCAAATGTATCACCATCCTCCAAATCTAGAGCATATGCAGGCATAAACTGTATTAATCACGGTTAAGTGTGAAACTGTGCTTCCAAACATTGCTATTAATTCTCAAAAGATATATGCTAGAACCATAGAAGTAATTGGTGGGCAAGTGGCTGAGGAATACCAGTTAGAAAACAAAGCTTTGAGTGCTCAAAGTGCTTCTCTAGAAACTGTTGTATTCCCCATGGTATTTAGGAAGGGCACTATTAAGAATGAGTGTGAGTGATAGTTGCTCAGTCATGCCTGACTCTGCAACCCCATGGACTGTATAGCCTGCCAGGCTCCTCTGTTCATGGAATTCTCCAGGCAAGACTACTGGAGTGGGTTGCCATTTCCTTCTCCGGCATCCAATGATTTCAATATCTGAAAGTTTTGTAGTAAGATTTTGTTTATATATTTTTTCTGCTGGCTCTTTTTTATGGTCTTTTTCCAGCAAAGACTTTTGGCAAAAAGTTCTAGGTCACTTTAATTGATTCTTTGAAACTTATTTTTAAAATGACTTTCTCCAAAGATTTGCATTTTCTTCTCCCAGGCATCTCAGGGAACAGGCAACCTAGAACCATGCTAAAACAAACTTCATGTTGAGGTTTCTCAAGACATTCCTACTTCATGAATTCTGCCACTAGCTCTAAGATATGTGGGTCAAAGGAAGTTATTTTAATAGGAAATATTGTAGCAATATCAGTAGCTTTGAAGTAACACATTATTAGGTGATTTTTTTTTCACCCTTGTGGCCAGAGATAAATGAGCAAGAGGGAGAATAGAAGACAATTTAAAATAGTCAGAAAGTAAAGCAACAGAATTATGTAGTTCATGCAGGTAGTTTTAAGATTTTTTTTTCCAATTTTGAATGAATGAAATGAGAAAAGCATGGAAATGTTTGGGAGGCAGGGATAACATGATTAGACTTTAATTTTTACAATAAATTTTTACAATACTACATTGTGAAGAATGTAAGAGCAACAATGAAAGTGAAATTACCATTAGAATTTTGCAAAAATCTTTGTAAGGAATAACATTGAATTTACACCAAATGTTAGGAGTACAATAAAAGGATGGAAGTGAGTGAAGTCGCTCAGTCGTGTCCTACTCTTTGCGACCCCATGGACTGTAGCCTACAACGCTCCTCCGTCCATGGGATTTTCCAGGCAAGAGTACTAGAGTAGCGTGCCATTTAAGTAGTCAGAATCTGTATAAATTCTCAATGTAGATTTTACAGACATTTGCTTTTGGACTGCACGTTGGATGTGATAAAATTTGTGAAAGCAAGAGTGATTTCAAGGTTTTACGCCTGATTATACGAATATATTTGTCATTAACTGAGACACCAAGTTGCAAAACAAATAGATTTGAAGAAGTAAGACATCAGAAAAAGATTTTTAGGCATGTTCATTTTGAGTTGCATACTAGATATATGCAATAGAAAATTTGGAGTTCAGAGGGAAGTTTAAGCTGGAGATAAAAATTTGCAAATCACCAGAATTAAAACAACATTTGTAGTGATAAGCCTAGATTAAATACTTAGGACATGAAAGAATCTATGTTTAAAAGTTTCAGAAAAATGAGAACAATCAGCAAAGAATCTTCAGAAAAAGTAGAAAATGATTGAGGAGAGAAATAGAATTGTCTTAGAAGAAAACAATGAAGAAAATATCCTTGAATGTGAAAGTCTCTCAGTCGTGCCCGACTCTTTGCGACCCCATGCACAGTCCATGGAATTCTCCAGGCCAGAATACGGAAGTGGGTAGCCTTTCCCTTCTCCAGGGGACCTTCCTAATCCAGGGATCAGACCCAGGTCTCCTGCATTGCAGGCAGATTCTTTACCTGCTGAGCCACTAAGGAATCCTTATGTGTATCAAATGATTAACTGTATCAGTAGGCGAATAAAACAAAAATAAGCAATTTGCATTTTAAATGAGGGAACTCACTGGTAACCTTGATGTCTATTTAAGAATTGTAGGAATAAAAGCATAAAAGATGCAGGTTCAAAAGAAAACTGAGTGAGAATAAGCAGATATCAAATAGTAACAACTCTTTTAGATGGATAGCTGTGACAGAGAGCAGAGAAATGGGGTAACAGCTATAAGGAATGTGGATCGAGGGAGGTTATTTTTTTAAGAAATATTGTAGCAGGTTTTTTTTTTTATGCCAATGTAAACAAGCCATAAGAAAAAGGGTGAAGAAGAAAATAAGGCAGAAATAAAAAGAGAACAAAAGCAAAGCAGCACCAAGAACCAACTTGAGATGAGTAGTCATGAAATTAAAATGAGACCTTTCAGCAGAATTGTGCATTTTTCTCCAGCAATGTTCAGCTGTTCAGGCATAGGTTCAGCAAAGGCAATGAGTTAGTTTAGTCAGCATGATTACTCAGCACACAAACTGAATAAAATACAGGGAAAATGGGGAAAATAAATTGAAGAAGTAAACGCAAGGATACACAATGGGACCTAAATTGGGGAAGGAGTGGTGATACGAGGTTTGTGAGGGATAATGTAGAATCAGTGATAAAGCATGTTGTAGAGACAAGGAGTTATTTCTCTAAGCACTGACAAAGAATTGCTGGAGACATGGTACTGTAAATCATGAATGACCTAGAAAAAGAGCAGGTGATGTTTGGGAGTGGAATGCTTCAAGTTATGATTACGAAAGAGGTGTAATTATGAGCATTCCCTTGGGAGTAAGTGCAAGAGATAGGTTTTATTATAAGATCATCCTTGAAGAGGAAATGAAGAGACAAGAGGGACATTGAAAAGTGAAAGTGTTAGTCACTCAGTTGTGTCTGACTCTTTGCAACCCCATGAACTGTAGCCCACCAGGCTCCTCTGTCCATGGGATTCTCCAGGCAAGAATACTGGAGTGGGTTGCCATTCCCTTCTCCAGGGCATCTTCCTGACACAGGAATCAAACCCAGGTCTCTGGCATTGCAGGCAAGTTCTTTACCATCCGAGCCACTAAGGAAGCTCAAGAGGGATAGTACACGGATAGTAACAATAATCAGAATTTATGGCGGAATTTGTGCTAAAATTCAAAAGGATTGAAAGAAGTGACCCACTGCTTTGTAGATGACTGCAATAAGGAAGAGACATGGGCGGTGGTATCCTACAGATTTCTGGAAGCTGAAAAATTAGAGCAGCTCTTATTTCATCAGTAGTAAGACATATAGTTTCTTCTGCATATTCTAAGATCTCTGATGTTAAGGATTTGTCTTACACTTTACAGCATCTTGCAATCACTGTCAGACAGCAGTTCTAAACCTAATTTTCATTAGCTTTTACAAAATGCCTGAAACTTGGTTCTTTTTCATGATTGCATGAAGAGACCACTGCAATTCTATCCTGGTTCAATCAACAAAATGGTTGTGCTACATTTGAAGGAATATGGTTCCTTGCTGTTGCCAAAAAGCCAATTAAAGGTTTATAGTAAGAGCAAGAACACTTCAATATCAAAATTTCAGAAAAGGTGTCAACACTTCAAAATAAAATCTTTTAGAAAATAGTGATCACTGTTTCAAGACTTCACAGCCGCAGCTCTACCAAGGGGGTGGAGCCCCAATGCCATTGAGGGCATGCAGCATGACACTGTGCAAAAAAATTGAACTTCATTTTATATGAGTAGGAAAGTGAACTGAAGATCACACTCTGAATATGAAAAATTTTGACAACATCTTAAATAATTATTTTACTTTTATTTTGCTTTCTTTGTTTACATAATAATAATATATGATAAAATATGAGATTAAATAGTAAGTATAAACCTATCATTTTAATATCAATAACATAAAAACTCATATATAAGTAAACATTGCATCATAGCATAACTAGCAGAGAATATTTTCCTTCATGACAGTACCTAAAATAATAGTATATCTTCCAATCCATGACATTTAGACATGATAAAATATGGTAGCATATTTTCATATATATTGCAATATTTTTAGTTTATCATGTTTAGTATTTGGTTGTCTTATCATTCACTCTGACTCCTTAAATGACTTCACAGAAAGAAATATACATATATTTGAAGTGGCAAGTATGGAAAAAATGAAAAAAATGTACCTGATAAGTTCCAATATAGATCATAGTTCTGATAAATGGTACCAGTGGTCTGCAAAGGTCCAGGGATCTCAGAAACATCCTTGGATCAGCAGTGATCACCATCACTTAGTCACTTATGACAGATGCAAATTCCCAGCCTCTCTCTCAGACCTACTGAATCTAAAAAACTGGAATGGGAGCCAGCCATCTGTATTTTAACAAACCTTCCAAGTAATTCCGATTAATTCTAAAATTTCAGGACACTGGCTGATACTATCTGGTTTAATCAAGTCTTCTTGCTTTTTACTTTTATCCTTTTTCTAATATGGTAAAGTTGGCTCACCCTCCTGGCCATTTACTCTCCTGGCAATAGATAAAGGAAGAGGAAGTAGACAGGGAAAGTCTCAGATACACAATATGTTCCAGTGAAGTGATCTGTCTCAGCAGAGAAACTTGGCCTGATTAATGCAATGGAATCTGATCAGTCAAGTAGCAACAATCCTCTTCTTAGAGGGAGGCAATAGTGAGGGTAAAGGACGGAGGAGGCAGACTGGTACTATCAATACAAGTATTACAGAGTTGGAGGCTTCAGACAGAGAGCTTTAATCCAGGAGGTCAATGGGGAGACCAGAGACCAGCAATCTTGCTCCTTTAGATAGCAAGCAAAACTTTGGAAACTACCACTTCAGGCTTAAGTGCAAAGCAATATTAAAACGTAGATGCAGTTTCAGAGGGAGAGCGGTACTGTTTCCTGCAAGGTGAAACCAGCCTTCTCAAACAGGTTTAAGGGTGTCTGTAAGGAGTTTTCTGCAAGGAGGCAGGTGTGCTCATCAGTGAGTCACAGGCGATTGCTATTTGATTGACTGTCCTGAGTTCTGTAACAAGTTCATTACTGCATCTGTTCCTACCCTTGACTCACTAAGAAAAGCCCACCCAGAGGAGGGCAAAACCACATGCAGATTTGTTTACAGTGTTGATATAATGAGTTTGGGTTTGGATGCTGTACATGTTAAGTTACTTCATTCATGTCCGACTCTTTGAGACCCAATGGACCATAGCCTGCCAGGCTCCTCTGTCCATAGGATTCTCCAGTCTACAAGACTGAAGTGGATTGCCATTTCCTTTCTCCTGGGGATCTTCCTGACCCAGGGATCGAACCCGTGTCTCATAAGTCTCCTGCATTGGTAGGAGGGTCCTTTACGACTAACGCCACCTACTGGAGGTTATCCGCCGGTCTAGTCTGGGAATGCGCAACCCCTGGGAAGCTCCCTTGCGTCACAGTGCTCCCTGTTTATCAGGATCAGTTGCCCGCCACCTGACCATAGTGTCACTTGTCCTGGGTGGGACCGAGGGAAGGTCTCCAGATGGCTGGGTCCTAACTGGACTATTCCCCGCTGGTCTCTAGCCGCCATCGCCTCTTAGATGCTAGTGTCAGAGGAGAGTCTCCAGATGGTTGGGACTTAGCTTGATTATTCCCCTCTGGTTTTTATCTGCTTCTGTCACCTCCTTTCTGTTAATGTCTAACTACCTAACACAAGGGCTAGAACCAGAAAACTCACATCTGCTAATAATAATAGTTCATTTTGAGGCTAACCATTTTTTTGTTTAAGTTGCTGGATTTATGTGTTTCACATGATGCCCTGTGATCCTCACAATAAACCTGCAAAGGAAGCAGTATTATTGTTTTCAATTTAATTAAAAGTAGTTGAACCTTAGAAGAAACTATATCTTAATATTTACAGATGAATATGAGTATAATTTGATATCTGGAACTGCCCTACAAGGAAAAATTTAACTCATGCTGTAAGAACTGACTCTGGTGACACTGAAAAATGATCCACAATCATTATTCTCTTTGTTTTCCATTTTAATTCCTCTCTAGTTTTTAGGTCAAGTGTTGATAAATGGATAACTTTTTGTGTGTTATATTAAGACTAACTACACCTCCATGTGTATTCATTGAACTACTTCTGTTGCAAACAGTGGAGATCAACTGTGTCTAACTTAGCTAAAAAGAAACCTGTGGCTCAATCAAAAATGTGGCTTAAGAACTAGGTTCATTAAGGCAGCCAGCCTCAGCATTCTGGGTAACTGGAGCTGACTGTTTTATATGTACTATATGCAGTTTGTTTTTCTCCATTTTTGTGTCTCTACCTCTTTTTTCTTCACAGAGAGCCTCTCCTAGATCAGACACAGAGGGCAGAAGAAATCCACATGCAGGAAAGCATGGTATCATTCAGAAGGAGAGCAGTGCCTGCCAGAGGTGATGCAGACAGCAAATAGCTACAGGCCACAGGGTCACAAAGAGGCGGACACGACTGAAGCTGCTGAGCACGCATGCACACAGTATTTACCATCAGTTCAGTTCAGTTCAGTCACTCAGCCATATCCAACTCTTTGCGACCCCATGAATTGCAGCACGCCAGGCCTCCCTGTCCATCACCAACTCCCGGAGTTCACTCAAACTCACGTTCATCGAGTCAGTGATGCCATCCAGCCATCTCATCCTCTGTCGTCCCCTTCTCCTCCTGCCCACAATCCTTCCCAGCATCAGAGTCTTTTCCAATGAGTCAACTCTTCACAAGAGGTGGCCAAAGTACTGGAGTTTCAGCTTTAGCATCATTCCTTCCAAAGAACACCCAGGGCTGATCTCCTTCAGAATGGACTGGTTGGATCTCCTTGCAGTCCAAGGGACTCTCTAGAGTCTTCTCCAACACCACAGTTCAAAAGCATCAATTCTTTGGCGCTAGCCTTCTTCACAGTCCAACTCTCACATCCATACGTGACCACAGGAAAAACCATAGCATACGCACCCTCATATTTGTGCAGCAATACAAAGGTCCGTCTAGTCAAGGCTATGGTTTTTCCAGTGGTCATGTATGGATGTGAGAGTTGGACTGTGAAGAAGACTGAGTGTCGAAGAATTGATGCTTTTGAACTGTGGTGTTGGACAAGACTCGTGAGAGTCCCCTGGACTGCAAGGAGATCCAACCAGTCCATTCTAAAGGAGATCAGCCCTGGGTGTTCTTTGGAAGGAATGATGCTAAAGCTGAAACTCCAGTACTTTGGCCACCTCATGTGAAGAGTTGACTCATTGGAAAAGACTCTGATGCTGGGAGGGATTGTGGACAGGAGGAGAAGGGGATGACAGAGGATGAGATAGCTGGATGGTACCACCGACTCGATGGACGTGAGTCTGAGTGAACTCCGGGAGTTGGTGATGGACAGGGAGGCCTGGCGTGCTGCAATTCATGGGGTCGCAAAGAGTCGGACATGACTGAGTGAATGAACTGACTGACTGACTGACCTTGGGTATTTATTTCTGGGTTCACAAGAGTGGAAGAGTAAATTCTGTGTTCTTTTCTTCATTCAGCAAATGTTTACTGCATGCCCATGGTGAGAAAACTGAGCAGCTTCAGATATGAAAGGAAGCAAAACCACGATGATCTCAGGACCTGAAGTCAAATTTGCAATGACAATACATCATGGCCTTAAATTGGCAGTTGCAGAGTGTAATCAGTGTTCCAAGAGAAGTTTGTACCGTGTTACTACAGGGGATGTGAGTGAGAGGACACTTCCTGATAGAGGGGTTTTTTTTTAAGAAAGGGTTCTCTGGGTAAGAGAGAGTTAACAGAAATTAACTTTCTTCAATTTAATGTTATTTCCCAGTGATTGATTGTATGTAAGATAGGAATCCAAGGAAAAATGCAACTCTCTAATTTCTCAAAACTTCTTCCCTTCCATTCTCACCTGAAATTGCAGTCCTGGTGTCGCAATCAGTGGAGCAAGATAAGTGAGATTCAAGATGTAAGTATATCTCTTTTCTATCACTTTCGTAAATTTGAGTTCAGGCATGTCCTTACAGTGATAGTAGGCTAGGTCTCCATATAGCATAAAGTTGTGACTGATATTAAATAAACACGGATTATAAAATTTTAACATAGAAAGTCACTGTAGGTAAATTTTAGACACCATGTCTACTTTAAAAAAAACTTTCAGTTTAGACATTCCTTTATTATAATTTATCATATTTCTACCATTCATGTTTTTTCCTCTTTCAAAACATCTTACGGTTGCTCTTATAATACACATTTAATGGAAAGTAATAGATTAAAACTACAAAGAGCATTTCTTCCAGTTTCTGCAGAGTGTTCTTGGTCCATTGATAGCTGACAGTCTTTGCTGTATTGTAATGTCCCTTTGGTCCCAGTTCTCTAGCTATAGTCAAAAATGGTTTAATGTGGTGAAATGCACTAGTTCCCAGAAAGTTCATTTCTTGACGAGTTTGTCATTCTTGAAGCCTACTAGGAAGTCAGGCTTTTTCTAGTAAAGTGATCCATTTTCTTATAGGAAATAAGTTGGTTATTATATCAAAGTGAAAATAGAAAGCAGAGGACAGAAGAGAAAGAATGAGAGAGAAAGGGAGAGGGAGAAAGAATCTCAAGTATGCATACAGTGCAGACATAGCCAAAACTGATACACCATTGACCAAATTAAAAGGGGCCATGAGGAATCAACAGTAAATATTTTCTTTCTCAAGCACTGTAGCAGTAGTGAGTAACTGATATAACTTGAAGTGGTAACTTGCAGCAGGCAGGGAAAATTCCTAGTTTGTAAGAAGGAAAAACAACAACCATATTTTCACAGATGGGAAGGGGCAGCAGTAATGAAATAAGACTTGAGTCAAGCACCATCATTTTTCTCCCATGACAGGATTCCTTAAAAGAATAGCAGGGCTTTGAAGCAAACCAATAAGAAAAGAGGGGAATGTAATAAGCCTATTATTAAATCATTAAATCAGCTCCTCACAAGAGGATACCTCTCCTCCTAATTTGCGATTAATTAGTGACAGAGGAATATTTTTCTAGGGAAGAGAACAAGCCCCAAAACAAGTGCAAATAATGGAGATGCAAGAAAGTCAGAAAGAAATTGAAAAGGAAAACTCTCAGATGCTAGCATAATAAAGACAAAATTTCATGTCATCAGAACTAAATCTTTTCTAAAAAATCAAGAACTAAGAAAAAATTAAATGAATAGAAACTAGGATGGAGGGAAATGCTCATCATTTAGTTGTTGTTCAGTCACTAAGCTATGTCTGACTCGTAGTGACCCATGGACTACAGCCCAGGACTACCCTGTCCTTCAGTATCTCCCGGAGCTTGCTCAAACTTGTGTCCATTGAGTTGGTGATGCCATCCAAGCATCTCATCATCTGTCGCCCCCTTCTCTTCCTGCCTTCAGTCTTTCCTAACATCAAGGTCTTTTCCAATGAGTTGGCTCTTCCCATCAGGTGGCCAAAAGACTGAAGCTTCAGGTACTACCAATGAATAGTCAGAGTTGGCTTCCTTTAACTGGTTTGATCTCCTTGCAGTCCAAGGGACTCTCAAGAGTCTCCTATATCATCACAATTCAAAAGCATCAATTCTTCTGCACTCAACCTTCTTTATGGTCCAACTCTCACATGACTATTGGAAAAACCATGTCTGTAATATCTGTATTATGTGGAAGCAAAAACACAGCCAGATATGTGCCACAGATAAAAATTCATAAACACAAAATCATAGCATAAATTTTATTAAAAATTCTACAGAAAAAAATAAGAGAACAGTGAAAATAGATTTTAAAAACCATTTTGTATGTTCTCTAATATTCTTGCCTGGAAAATTCCATGGACAGAGAAAACTGGGAGGCTACAGTTCATGGGGTCACAAAGAGTCAGAGAAGGCTGAGCACACACACACACACCCTCCAAAACTGATGGCAGATTTGTACAATAATCATTTTTCATAGATAAAAATTGAAAGAGACTGGCTTACACAGTTAAAAGAGAAAGATGAAAACAAACCTGGAACTTCTAATGAAATACATTTAGTCAAAAGTCAAAGAGATGTGTATAAGTAGAAAAAAAAATCTGTCAACTGAAGAGCAGATAACATGCTAAACTTTCTTATTTTTAAAGAGTTCTTAAAAATCAACAGTAGACAAAACACAATATGAAAACAAGAGACATCAACAGAATGTGCAGAGAATAACAAATAGTTTTTAAATATATAAAAGATTCTCATCTTCACTTATATAATGGCAAATGAAACCTAAAAGTATATACAGACTACTAGAAAGTTAAAATCCAAGTCTGATAACATGGAAAGCTTGGGGAATCAGGCATTCTTAGATTTTACAAGTGGGAGTGAAAATTGCTACAGTTCCTACAAAAAGGAACTTAACACTATATAAAAATTTAAAACATGATTTTTACCTTATAATTCTACTTGTACAAAATAATACTTAAAATATACTTTCAGTTCAGTTCAGTTCAGTTTAGTTCAGTCACTCAGTCGTGCCCAACTCTGTGACCCCATGAATTGCAGCACGCCAGGCCTCCCTGTCCATTACCAATTCCCGGAGTTCACTCAAACTCACGTCCATCGAGTCAGTGATGCCATCCAGCCATCTCATGCTCTGTCGTCCCCTTCTCCTCCTGCCCACAATCCCTCCCAGCATCAGACTCTTTTCCAAAGGGTCAACTCTTTGCATGAGGTGGCCAAAGCACTGGAGTTTCAGCTTTAGCATCAGTTCTTCCAAAGAACACCCAGGGCTGATCTCCTTTAGAATGGACTGGTTGTATCTCCTTGCAGTCCAGGGAACTCTCAAGAGCCTTCTCCAACACCACAGTTCAAAAGCATCAATTCTTTGGTGCTCAGCTTTCTTCACAGTCCAACACTCACATCCATACATGACCACAGGAAAAACCATAGCCTTGACTAGACGGACCTTAGTCGGCAAAGTAATGTCTCTGCTTTTGAATATGCTATCTAGGTTGGTCATAACTTTCCATCCAAGGAGTAAGCATCTTTTAATTTCATGGCTGCGGTCACCATCTGCAGTGATTTTGGAGCGAAAAAAATAAAGTCTGACACTGTTTCTGCTGTTTCCCCATCTATTTCCCATGAAGTGATGGGACCAGATGCCGTGATCTTCGTTTTCTGAATGTTGAGCTTTAAGCCAACTTTTTGACTCTCTCACTTTCATCAAGAGGCTTTTTAGCTCCTCTTCCCTATCTGCCATAAGGGCGGTGTCATCTGCATATCTGAGGTTACTGATATTTCTCTCGGCAATCTTTTTTCCAGCTTGTGCTTCTTCCAGCCGAGCGTTTCTCATGATGTACTCTACATATACACTAAATAAGCAGAGTGACAATATACAGCCTTGACGTATTCCTTTTCCTATTTGGAACCAGTCTGTTGTTCCATGTCCAGTTCTAACTGTTGCTTCCTGACATGCATACAGATTTCTCGAGGCAGGTAAGGTGGTCTGTTATTTCCATCTCTTTCAGAATTTTCCATGCTTTATTGTGATCCACACAGTCAAATGCTTTGGCATAGTCAATAAAGCAGAAATAGATGTTTCTCTGGAACTCTCTTGCTTTTTCCATGATCCAGCAGATGTTGGCAATTTGATCTCTGCTTCCTCTGCCTTTTCTGAAACCAGCTTGAACATCTGGAAGTTCACAGTTCACGTGTTGCTGAAGCCTGGCTTGGAGAATTTTGAGCATGACTTTACTAGCATGTGAGATGAGTGCAATTGTGCGGTAGTTTAAACAATCTTTGGCATTGCCTTTCTTTGGGATTGGAATGAAAACTGACCTTTTCCAATCCTGTGGCCACTGCTGAGTTTTCCAAATGTGCTGGCATATTGAGGGCAGCACTTTCACAGCATCATCTTTCAGGATTTGAAGTAGCTCTACTGGAATTCCATCACCTCCACTAGCTTTGTTCATAGTGATGCTTTCTAAGGCCCACTTGACTTCACATTCCAGGATGTCTGGCTCTAGGTGAGTGATCACACCATCATGATTATCTGGGTTGTGAAAATCTTCTTACAGTTCTTCTTTGTATTCTTGCCACCTCTTCTTAATATCTTCTGCTTCTGTTAGGTCCATATCATTTCAGTCCTTTATCGAGCCCGTCTTGGCATGAAATATTACCTTGATATCTTGAATTTTCTTGAAGAGATCTCTAGTCTTTCCCATTCTGTTCTTTTCCTCTATTTCTTTGCATTGATCACTGAAGAAGGCTTTCTTATCTCTTCTTGCTATTCCTTGAAACTCTGCATTCAGATGCTTATATCTTTCCTTTTCTCCTTTGCTTTTCACCTCTTTTCTTTTCACAGCTATTTGTAAGGCCTCCCCAGACAGCCATTTTGCATATTTTAAAATATACTTTAAAATATGTCAAATGAAATGTGCAGCCAGTAGTTAATTATGGCATCAATTCTTCTTTTTTCCCTTCCTTTTTATATACAACTTGTTAAGGTGTAATTCACATACCATAAATTTTACCTATTGTAAGTGAATGTACTATTTAAGATTTTTTGCCAAATTTACAGTTTTCCAACCATCAGGAAAACCCAATTTTAAAACATTTTTATCCTGCCCCTCTAAAATTCCCTTGAGCTTGTTTGTGGTCAATTCATACCACTAGCTCAACTCCATGCAAACATTGGGCTGTTTTCTGTCTCTATAAATCTGCATTTTCTGTACATTTTTTTTAAATTTTTTGTAACATGAGCAACTCAATTTATTATGACTGAGAATGCATGATACTTTCATTATTTAAATATAAGAACCTATAATCAGAATCAATAAAAATGATGTTCTAGTGAGTTTGTAAATCTTATTCCAAATATACAAGGTTGTTTTATGAGGATTTTCCTTTGTTGGTACAGGGAGATATTCATTTGATTGCCGGTAATAAAGAATAAAAAACATTTAAATTAAGAAAGACTGATAATCTCTTATATAATCAGATATATCTGACACTACACACCATACCCCAACTTGTTTGTTCTTCTTTAGGAACATATATGTGTGTATATGTATGTATATAAATATATATGTGTATTTTTAAATTCTTTGTTGACATATAGTTAATTTACAATGAGCGTTAGTTTCAGGTCTATAGCAGAGTGATTCAGTTATACATATATATATTATTTTTCAGATTCTTTTCAATGTTAGGTTATTATAAGATATTGATGTAGTTCCCTGCGCTATACAGTAGGCCCTTGTTTATCTATTTTATATATAGTAGTGTATATCTGTTAATCCCAAATTCCTAATTTATCCCTTGCCCCCTCTTCCCTTTTGGTAACCATGAGACTGTGTTCTATGTCTGTGAGTCTATTTCTGTTTTGTAAACAAATTCATCTGTATCTTTTTCTTTAGATTCCACAAATAAGTGATTTTATATTTGTCTTTTTCTCTGTCTGACTTACTTCCCTTAGTATGATCATGTCTAGGTCCATCCATGTTGCTCCAAATGGCATTGTTTTATTCCTTTTTACAGCTGAGTAGTATTCCGTTGTGTGTATGTGTTGTGAGTGTGTGTATGTGTATACAAACCACATCTTCTTTATCCATTCATCTGTTCATGAACACTTAGGTTGCTTCCATATCTTGTCTACTGTAAATAGGGCTGCTGTGAGCACTGGGGTGAATGTATATTTTCATATTAGAATTTTTGTCTTTTCCAGATATATGCCCAGGCATGGTAATGCTGGATCATATGGTAGTTGAACCCCATACTGTTCTCCATAGTGACTGCACCAATTTACATTCTCATCAACAATGTATGAAGGTTTCCTTTTCTCTACACACTCTCCAGCATTTAGTTTTAGACTTTTTGATGATGGAGAAAAGACAGTCTCTTCAGCAAGAGGTGTTGGAAAAGTTGAAGAATAAATCAATGAAGTAGAATACTCTCTACACCATTCACAAAAGTAAACTCAAAATGAACATAAACGACCTAAATGTAAAGCATGACACCATAAAACTCCTAGAATAGAACATAGACAAAATACTCTCTGACATAAATTGCAGTAATTTTTCTTTGGTCAGCCCCCCAAGGCAATAGGAATATAAATAAAAATAAATGGAACCTAATAACTTACAGTCTTTTGCACAGCAAAGGAAACCATAAGCAAAATGAAAAGACCACCAGGGAAAAATATTTGCAACGATGTAGCTGACAAGGGTTTCATTTACAAAAGACACAAATAGTTCATACAGCTCAACAACATAAAACAACTTAATCGAAAAATGAACAGGAGACCTAACTAGATATTTCTCTAAAGAAGACATACAGATGGCCAACAGGCACATTAAAAAGATGCTCAACATCAGTAATTTTTATAGAAATGTAAATCAAGACTACAATGAGGTATCACCCCACACATTAAATGGTCATCATCTGTCTATAAATAATAAATGCTGGACATTTTTATATAACTGGATCATAGAATATGCAATCCTTTGCATGTGGCTACTTTTACTTGCCATACTGTTTTGAGATTCTTCTATGTTGTAACAAGAACATTATTTTGCTCTGTTTTTATTTATAAATAATATTTTACTGTAATATTATATGTACATATTTATTCTATATATAATAGAACAAAATATTCTAGAATAATATATATAAAGTATTATATATAAAATAATATTCTATTATAAAAAATATATACCTCAGACATGGAAATGGTACCACCCTTATGGCAGAAACAAAGAGGAACTAAAGAACATTTTGACGAAGGTGAAAAGGAGAGTGAAAAAGCTGGTTTGAAACTCAACATTCAAAAAACTAAGATATGGTATCTGGTCCCATCACTTCATGGCAAATAGATGAGAAACAATGAAAACAGTGACAGAGTTTATTTTCTTGGGCTCAAAAATCACTGCAGATGGTGAATGCATCCATGAAATTAAAAGATCCTTGCTCCTTGGAAGAAAACTATGGCAAACCTAGACAGCATATTAAAAACTAGAGACATTACTTTGCCAACAAAGGTCCATCTAGTCAAAGCTATGGTTTTTCCAGTAGTCATGTATGGATGTGAGAGTTGGACCATAAAGAAAGCTGAGCGCTGAAGAATTGATGCTTTTGAATTGTGGTGCTGGAGAAGACTCTTGAGAGCCTCCTGGACTGCAAGGAGATCCATGCAGCCCATCCTAAAGGAAATCAGTTCTGGGTGTTCACTGGAAGGACTGATGTTGAAGCTGAGACTCCAATACTTTGGCCACCTCATGCAAAGAGCTGACTCATTGGAAAAGACCCTGATGCTGGGATAGATTGAAGGTAAGGGGAGAAGAGGATGACAGAGGATGAGATGGTTGGATGGCATCACCGACTCAGTGGAAATGAGTTGGAGCAAGCTCCAGGAGTTGGTGATGGACAGGGAAGCCTGGTGTGCTGCAGTCCATGGGGTCACAAAGGGTCGGACACGACTGAGCAACTGAACTGAGCTGAAATATTCTACTGTATGGATATATATCTTTCTCTTAGCCACTTCCTCAGTTGATAAACATTTAGCTTGTTTACAACTTTTAGTATTTAATTTGTGTGAATATATACTTTCATTTATTTTCAGTAAAGTTCTAGAAATTAAATCACTGAGATGTAAGTTGTTTACATTTAGCAGTAAAAAAGTATTTTGCAAAATAGCATTCTTTATTTTTGAAGAATAATTTTGTTATATGTAAAATTTTTGGTTCACGCTTTGCTGTGGAAAGAATAAATAAACAATGAGGCAAAAGTCCTCAAATACAAGAGTAGCACTACTGCATTTAAATTGTGGGGTCTAAATGGAAATGTAGAGTGAGAATATATGAACAAGACCTTCAAAAGTTCTTTGTGGGAGAATCCTGCCCTAATAAAAAGCAAGTATCAAGTATGTGTGTGTACAGTAGAAGAAGTTATGATTATTGGTTAAGCAAACAACACAAGTGTTAAATTTTGTTACAGTTTGAAGTAACAAGAGAGACTTTTATAATGTGTAATAAGAAACATTCCCAGTTATGATATAAGTGTCTTGGGGAATACAGAACTTGGCAAAATAGAGCCCTGCTATTTGAGATTGGAGTGGGAAATGTTGAGTGCAAGTAATGGACCTGTTTCAAGGCAGCAGGTGAGATGCATAAAACATACGGTTTAACTCTTTGACCTTCCCATAAAGCCCCACACTGGAGACACAGTCCAACCCGGTCTTCACGGTTAAACTCCTAAATAAAAAATCCTAGTACGAAATCCAGGACTAAGATAATAACGCTATGCGTGTCCTCTCTTTAAACTATTATAACCTTCTTGCAGTATAATAGACTTTATATAATTAAACATACACTGGGTAATATACTTTAATTGTTCCTCCCAGGGAACCATTTATTCTGTTACTAGTAAAAATTCCTTGAACCATCCATGATGTATATTAAATAAACAGAATACCCAGGGATAGAACCCAGCTCTCCTGCATTGCAGGTGGATTCTTTACTATCTGAGCCACTAGGGAAGTCCAAGAATATTGGAGTGGGTAGCCTCTCCCTTCTCCCGGGGGTCTTCCTGACCCAGGAATCTAACTGGGGTCTCCTGCAATGCAGGTGGGTTCTTTACCACCTGAGCTACCAGGGAGGCCCGTATAATATACTTTACTTTTTCCTTCCAGGGAACTATTTCTTCTACTACTAGTGAAAAATTACTGGGACTATCCATGATGCATATTAAATAAACAGAATAGAGAGCCAGAAATCAAAAATATTTCCAGAACATTTTGTATATAATGGAGTTATATTTAAAATCTTCAAGTATATTATTTATTATTTATTGTTAATACAATGAGCTGGCTACTTTGAAAATGAAATCTAGATTCACAGTTTACTGTTCAGTTTAAAATAAATTTCACATTCATAAAAATGACAATATAATAAGAGAACACCACAAGAAAATGTTGAACATGTTTGTATTGATGGAATACTAAAACTCCAAAATAGAACCTGAAACAATATAGTTGAAAGCCAATATATTTGACCGTCTAAATGGAAAGATCTTGTCACAATAAATAAAACATATATAAGTAAAATATTAATCATTAGCCTCTCTACTAACAGATTTTATCTGCTTTTATTTGAATAATAGCAACAGCGAATCTTTTCATGATATTTTTCTAATTGACTTAATCTGTTGTTGTTCAATCACTAAGTCATGTCCAAAACTCTTTGCAACCCCATGAACTGCAGCACGTCAGGCTTCCCTGTCCTTCACTATCTCCCGGAGTTTGCTCAAACTCATGTCCATTGAGTCGGTGATGCCATCTAATCATCTCATCCTCTGTTGTCCCCTTCTCCTCTTGACCTCAATATTTCCCAGCATCAAGGTTTTTTCCAATGAGTTGTCTGTTTGCATCAGGTGGCCAAAGTATTAGAGCTTCAGCTTCAGCATTAGTCCTTCCAATGATTTATTTGTGAAAACCGTGTATGAGAATTTTAATGCTTTCTTTGATATTTATATGTATTTTTACATATATTTGTACTTTTTATTACTCATACTTGCTTTGATATTTGTATCTATCAAAGAAAGCATTAGCATTCTCATACACAGTTTTCACAAGTAAATTATGAACTTAATTTAAAACATGACAAAAATGGGCAAAGAATAAGATAGAAAACTTCTAAATTAAATCAATTAGCTAACAAACATGGAAAGATATTCACTGTTGGTGATACTCCAATAAAGGCAAATAAAACTTGTTAGCAGAAATTAGTATAGTCTTACTGCTGCTGCTGCTGCTGCTAAGTTGCCATCAGTCGTGTCTGACTCTGTGCAGCCCCATAGACGGCAGCCCACCAGGCTCCCGCGTCCCTGGGATTCTCCAGGCAAGAACACTGGAGTGGGCTGCCATTTCCTTCTCCAATGCACGAAAGTGAAAAGTGAAAGGGAAGTCGCTCAGTTGTGTCCGACTCTTAGCGACCCCATGGACTGCAGCCCACCAGGCTCCTCCATCCATGGGATTTTCCAGGCAAGAGCACTGGAGCGTTGCTATTGCCTTCTCTGATAGTCTTACTGGTAGCTGTTTTTACAGCTTATATAAAAATATAAACTGCATATAATTTTTGATCCTATGAACTCACCCTAGGAGTACACACAAGAGGAGAATAGATTAGCGCAAGAAGATATGCAACATGCAGTACAGTTTCTCATAAAAAGTTGGAAAGAACCTAAAGTGCATGAACATGTAACTGATTATATAAGTTATGATATAAAGATACTTTAGAAGCTATGTAACCATTTTAAATGGTGTTTATGTAGCGATTCAAAAATCTCATTAGAAAACAAATTCAAGAAACCTTTTTTCAAGGACTTAGTGAAAAATTCACTTTCAATTTGTTATCTTACAGAATGCAATAAAGAAATGGCTAAGAAAATAGTTTCCTCTGGAAAAGTTTTCTTTTTAACATACAACAACAAAGATGATAACTTGAAAAGAAAATTCAGCATCAAAGGTATTTAAACCACACACTCAGTACATGCGCGCACGCGCGCGCACACACACACACACACACACACACTCTTTCATCTACTACATAGTTACATATGCATGAATCTCTGCAACGATCTTGACTTGCTAGTTATTTACTAGTTGAAGTCTTCTATATGTAGCCTATAGGTCAGCTGAGTTTTCCCTGTCCTGACAGTTCTTTAAAAAAAAAAAAAAAACTTGACTTGCAGGAAACACCCCATGCCTTAGAGACAGTCAGATTTCTCCTCATAATACAATCTTGCAATCTGATTTCTTCTCATGCCTTGTCTATAGCACTTGCATTCCACATGCCTCTCCTACGTTTCTCTAATATCAGACAGGATGTAAAATACAACTTCTCTGCAGTTTAAAAAAAATTAAATTGCAATAAGCATTTTGTGAATTTACTAACTTTAGTCAAGTTTTGAAGATTTACATGGAGGTCACCTTTTTCAGGGTTTGTACTCTGATATATCTCTAACTCTTACCTCTTCACAGAGTTAAAGGCTTCCTCTCATACAGAGTAGTGATTTTTCCCCCTTGTCATCCACAAATTAGATATACCTAATGCTGCTGCTACTAAGTCACTTTTTAGTCGTGTCTGACTCTGTGAGACTCCATAGACGGCAACCCACCAGGCTCCCCAGTCCCTGGGATTCTCCAGGCAAGAACACTGGAGTGGGTTGCCATTTCCTTCTCCAATGCATGAAAGTGAAAAGTGAAAGTGAAGTCGCTCAGTCGTGTCCAACCCTCAGCGACCCCATGGACTGTTAGCCTTCCAGGCTCCTCCATCCATGGGATTTTCCAGGCAAGAGTACTGGAGTGGGTTGCCATTGCCTTCTCCATACCTAATGCTGGAAAAAAAAATACATATATATATATACATTATATATATATATATATTCATACATATATATACATACATACATACATACATACATATATACATACATATATATATATATATTCCCCCCAGAAAGCAGTTTCTCCACAAAAGCAATTTTCTACCAGATGCAGCATTTATCAAATATTTTTAACTTTTTATTTCTGGAAATAGGTGGCCCTGCCTCCCTGAATCTTAATCCCGTGGTTTGAGGACTTTCAGCTCTGACATTAGACACTTCCTTTCTCTCTTGCCTTCCTTAACTAGGTGGAAATGAAGATACTAACTTTCCCAAATCCTCATGCAGTTAGGGCTCACTATATGACCCAGTGCTCACCATGAGATTAAAAAAAAATCAGTATGTTGGTGGAGCTTCTTCCCAGAAAGCTTGTTAGGGAGATGAAATGGCACATTAGCCATCAGCTCTCTCACTCTTTACACTTCTTCCTGCTTGAAAAGCAAATGCAATATCTGGAAGAACAGCATCAACACTGACTCTACAAAAATGAAAGTTCACACACCAAAAAATAGGAGGCCAGGACTGCAGGAGGGTACTAAATGCCAGATGTTACTAAACTGCCATACAATGCCAGAACTAGCTCACCCTGACTTCTTGATTAAAGAGACAAATACATGCTTCCAGCTCAGATCCATGAAGTAGGTTTCCATAAAATATATGATGGTCATGATGTCAGGTTTCATATTTATAAGGAAGTTCCTAGTTTCTTTTTACTTCATAGTTAAACTGGATATTCCATTTGTATATTGTATTTCATTTAATTAATCTTCTCCTCATATCCATAATACCAGAAATCTTATTACACGAATTTGCTTGGTTATCTGATTATAAGCATATAAAAAATATTCATAAATGCATTCATAATATAAGGTCATATGTGATCATTACATAATGATTAGCTTCATGTCATTTCAAATGCAACAAACTTCACTGACCTACAGAACCTCGTAAAACTGTCCTCATTGGTTAACATATTGTCAGTTATTCATTGAAGTAGGCTTGTAATAAAGACAAAAATAAATCAAAGCCTAGTTTGTTTTAAGATTCTGATAACATTTGTACATCTATCTTCTCCAAAGCATAGCAATTTAAATTATAACAAGGAAAGAGCCAATATCGTACCGGCAAATCAGGCCTCCTTTTCACCTCTAATTTAAAAAAAAAGTCATCATCAAAACACCTAAATGTCACAGTATACTCACATCACAACCTATGATGAATTGGGTCAGATGCACAATGTGTCAACATTTAGGAATCTTATCTCCTTTCAGTGTGTTATGCTGACTCAGTTCTTAATATTGAAGTTAGAAAATCATATTACAAAAGGAAGCCAATACAAAACTCATTCTTCTGAAATATATTTACCAGGAAAAACAAAAGCCATGTCAAAACCCTAGCATGCCTTTGAGAATAATCACGCAATACACACTGAAACTGAGGCGGGGAAATGCATCACCATGTCACCAAGTTGCTCTGTTCTCAGTGTGATCAACACAATCCTTACTGCAGGATGAAGCTTTAACCTTCTAACGATTTGATAGTTTAAGAACTTTGGCTTACTTTTTTCTGAAGTACTTAAATAAAAACACTTTTGTGTTGGGGTACAGCTGATTAACAAACCATGCTGCGATAGTTTCAGGTGAATAGCAAAGCACTCAGTCACACATATGTATGTATCCATTCTCCCCCAAACTCCTCTCATTTAGGCCGCCACATGACATTGAGCAGAGTTCCACGTGCTGTACGGAATGTCCCTGTTGGCTGCCTAGTTTAAATGCAGCCGTGTGGACACGCATGTCCCTCTCAGGCTCCCTAACTATCTCTTCCCCCACCCCTCCCCCTCAAAAGCAAGAAGTTCATTCTCTAAGTCTGTGAGGCTCTGTTCTGTAAGGTTATTTGTATCATTTCTTTTTAGATTCTAGGGTAAGGGATGTCATACAATGTTCCTCCTCTCTGTCTGACTTACTTCACTCAGTATGACACTCTCTAGGTCCGTCCATGTGGCTGCCAATAGCGTTGTTTCATTCTTTTTAATGGTGAGTAATGTCCCATCGTATAACTGCCCCATCTCCCTCATCCGTTCCTCTGCCGATGGGCATCTAGGTTCCTTCCCTGTGCTGGCTATTGTAAGCAGTGCTGCCCCGAACACTGGGGTGCATGCGCCCCTTTGGATCATGTTTCTCTCCAGATACATATGCCCAGGAGTGGGACCGCAGGGTCCCACGGTAGTCCTCCTAGTTTCTTCAGGAACCTCCATACTGTCCTTTCTAAAGTACTTTTTTCGTTATTCTGTTAACTGAATCCCTAGGATTCTTTCTCTCTATACTAAAATTACCCAAGTATATATGTAGTGAGACATAGATGGAAGTTTGCGTGACAGACATTAAATTAGTTTTACTTCCTCAAGCTCATTTCCCCCTGTTTAGAAAAGATAATACACAGAAAAGAATATTCCTGAAGATGTATTCCAGGACTCTAAGCAGAATTAATATTACTTTCAGATGGTGTTCTGTGCATAAAATACCCATGGTATATATTACACCTAGAGAAGAGGTTGCTGCTGCTGCTGCTGCTGCTAAGCCGCTTCAGTCCTGTCCGACTCTGTGCGACCCCATAGATGGGGGCCCACTGTCTCCGAGATTCTCCAGGCAAGAACACTGGAGTGGGTTGCCATTTCCTTCTCCAATGCATAAAAGTGAAAAGCGAAAGTGAAGTCGCTCAGTCGTGCCCGACTCTTAGTGACCCCATGGACTGCAGCCTACCAGGCTCCTCCGTCCATGGGATTTTCCAGGCAAGAGTACTGGAGTGAGGTGCCATTGCCTTCTCCGAGAGAAGAGTTAGTTTGCATAATATTGTGATTTATTCTCCTGTGTATTTTTTTCTCAGTAATACTGTGAGCTATGTGTTTTTAATTTAAATTAGATTTTGAAGTGATGTTTCCTTATTCAAAAATATAACAAAAATAGTATTAATTTATTGGCCATAAAGTCCAAAACAGTCTTGAAAACATGCTCATCTTCCTAGACTTTTGTTCAGTATAGATGACCATTTTAATTCTGGGATCAGGTATTTGAAAAAATATAATCACTATTTGGTATTCCAAAAGTTTGGCTTAGAATATCAAAAGCAAGTCTTCAACAAAATATAGCCAAAAGTTTATACTATATACCAGAGCTTCTCAAAAACTTTAGCAAGAGCAGAGTTACATTCTAAGAATGGGTCATAAATATACCTGGAAACATTATTGGCTATAAAAGTTTTAGAGTGATAAATTAATAGTTAAACAACAAATTTTGTTTTTCAGCCATTCACAAATTTCCAACATTGAAATAATAATAAAAATCTATTTATGCGACAATTTCCAACCATGAAGAAGTGGTATCTTATGTGATTGCCAACTATAAATAACTATAAAATCAGATAAAATATATGAGGGTTTTTCACTGCACTGAGCAACAGACAAAGCAGTGCTATGATTTTTAAGAGAAAGGACACTGCAGTGCTCTGAGGACAGATACTTTATTTACTTGTATCGGGGAAATGGGGCCCAGGTGATGCAATTGCTGAGCTGGGAAGCAGAGATCAGAATCTAGAGAGCTGAAGAGGATGGAATTTTCAAGGCAGGTTCCTGGAAAGGAAGAAGTTGAATGAAGGGGCCAGAGAAGTTTCTGTGACGGTTCACCATGAGATTTTGGCTGAGAGCTAAGGCCTGTATGCTCACAGAAAAACCCTACTAGCTTTAGCAGAAAGAAGCTAGTGCTGGACTAGAATGAGTGGAGATAACAGTGTTCACCCAAGGATAGAAAATACTGCAATTACAGCCCATTTGGAAAGAAGACACATTGCTGATGATTTCAGATATTCAACTGAGAGCCCAGAAAGGACATTCCTTTGGAATAAAGGTTGTGCTGTGCAAAAATAAAGCTGTGCTATGCTTAGTTGCTCAGTTGTGTCCAACTCTTTGCAACCCCATAGACTGTAGCCCGTCAGGTTCCTCTGTCCATGGGGATTCTCCGGCAAGAATACTGGAGTGGGTGACCATGCCCTCCTCCAGGGGCTCTTCCCAACCCAGGATCAAACCAAGGCCTCCCACACTGTAGGTGAATTCTTTACCATCTGAGCTACCAGGGAAACCCAAGGATACCGAAGCGGGTAGCCTACCCCTTATCCAGGGGACCTTCCCAACCCAGGAATTGAACTGGGGTCTCCTGCACTGCAGGTGGATTCTTTACCAGGTGAGCTACCAGGGAAAAAAGGCAACACCCTCTAATTAAGGATAAAATCAGGTAGGCCTACCTTGACAAAAACTAAAACCAAGACTACCAGAATCGGTAAGAATCCACAAGTAATTTTATTCATTAGTTATGACAAATATAACATGCTAACGTAAGATGTTAACGGAGGAAACTGGGTTTGGGGTATGTAGAAACTCCCTGAACTATTGCTGCAGCTTTTCTGTAAATCTAAAACTATTCAAAATTAAATGTTTTCAAAAATAAATTAAGCAAAAAGGAATATGCAGCAAGTGGCCGCAGTATAGACAAATCACACCATGGCTGTGAGAGTAGCCCCCAAACAAATGCCCTTTCCTTAAGGTTACCTCCCTACCGCCAACCTGGAATTAGGTGGTCTTTGGAGATTTAAGAAGAAGGAATAGGAGGGAATCACATTAGTCCTAAAACTCACTATTTTAAACTGGAAGAAGGCAATATAATTTGATTGTCAAGATTATTCTCTACTGCTAAAGGAGAATCACTGCTTAATTCATCTACGGGTGATGGAGTAATGCTCATTCTGGATTTCCTGGTTAGTCATAAACTTGAAAGTGTATAGTTCCCGAGACATCGAAAGAAAAAGTGATGAAGGGTGCAAAAATGGAAAGTCAAAGGTACTATAGAGTAGAAAACTGAGGGTTTACCCACTCTGGTGATTCAGTAAAGACCTCTCTTTTTTTTTTTTTTTTTTTAGTTTTGCAGACTTTTATTTATTTATTTTTTTAGATACAATTAATGTTCATTTGCTGTTGTATCTTTTTTTTTTAATTTTAAAATCTTTAATTCTTACATGCGTTCCCAAACATGAACCCCCCTCCCACCAGTAAAGACCTCTCTTATTTGATGGACAGAAGAACTTAGGTTTAGCAATAGATGCAGTATAGTGAGAAAGCATAAAGGAAATAAGTATATCAAAATGACTCAGAAAAGCAGAATTAAAGGCATCTAGTAATATAACTGGGTCTTTCCCGGTGACTCAGTGGTAAAGAATCCATCTGCAAGGCAGGAGACACAGGAGACTTGGGTTTGATTGCTGAGTCAGGAAGATCCCCTGGAGGAGGAAACGGCAGTCCATTCCAGTATTCCTGCTTGGGAAATCTGATTGACAGAGGAGACTGATGGGCAACAGTCCATGGGATCATAGAATCAGACAGAACTGATCACGCAAGAGAAAGAGTAATATTAATATAATTGGGGGCAATAATCTGCTGATGTGCAGCTTTAGGAATCCAAGTCTATGGTAGGGGGAAGCAGATTGTAGTTTTAGATAGGGCAATCAATTAGAACTCATGGAGAACGCATTGGAACAGAAAGTTCAAGGAGATTAAAGGGTTAATTACATGGCTCTCTGGAGGGAAGAAGGAACAGCCAATGAAACAATGGTAAGTCAAAAGTGAGTCTGTCATGTTTAAAGAACCGCAACCAGAGCAGTGTGACTTAAAGAGAGCAAGCGAGGGAAATTAGTCAGTGATAAATTCAGAGGTATGACAGTGGCTAGCTGCTGCCAGGTGTTAAAGTACAAAGCGAAAATTTTAGCTTTCCTCCTAGGTAGGAAGGCACTCAAAGTTTCCTCTGGAGGAGTGACAGGATCTAACATTTTAACACAATCATCCCAGAAATGATTTGGCTTGGTTTAAGAAAATATATGCGCAGAACAAAGAAACAACTAGGAGAGATTATTTTAGAGTACACATAATAGAAACAGGGATGTACTTAACTATATGTATCCTGAAATACATCAAATTTAATTTCCATTCAAAGAGACACACTTCCAGGAAATAAGAGGAACAATTGCTTCTATGGATATTACATTGCTCTCTCTTTCACCTTAACTAACTCTGCCAATAATTCCCTGTTCATTTAATAAGCATTTGTATATCATAATTGCAAATAACACTAGTAAAAATTAATTTCTCCTTTAGAGTGTATTTAGTCGCGCCACCACATATGAGGATTTACACTGAAGAAAGTTGATGAAAAATATAAAGCATACATAGAGGCTGAGAGTGTGCCCACATGAAATCACTAAAAATAAATAAAGATCCTCTAACACAATAGCAAATTGGTATTTGGGCAAATAGGGAATGTACAACCACCCATTCTGAACTAGCAGTCTAACCTTGGGTTCTAGTTCTTACCTCCCTTGAGAAATCTCTTCTCTTCAGGTGAGACAAACCAGAGCATCTCCATGGACAGTTTCACACTGAAGCCCCAAGGAGGATCTCATTTTCTTTCCTGACTACCGAAGGCTCAGAGCCTTCACTACCACATGTGTAAGACTGCCTGGTAGACCACTAAGTAGGCAGGTGAAGACTGAACTTTTTCCAGTAAGCAGCCATGCGTCTCCCTGTTCTCACACGCTTTGATAGGTCAGGAAACTTAGAGAAAAGATGAAGAAAAATGCAACCCAAAATTACATGAGCAGCAAGCCATTAGCTTTGTTTTTGCTTTCTACTGAACTAGTCCAAGGTAAAACCGCCTACTATATAGTACATTAAAGCATACAAATTTTGTTCTATATTCTGCATTTAACATTTACCTCATCACTATGAAGAAGGCATAACTAAATCAAATTTAAATAAAGTTTTTGCCACTCTTTGAAGAGGTTTATCTAGAATTTTCCCTCTCCTACTTAATAATGTTACAGCTGTTATTTCCATCCTGAAATTAAATGTATTTCCATTAGTCTGTGTTACATTCCCAGCTATATTTAGAGATAATACATTTAAGCTTACAAGTTTAGCTCAATATTTCAAGTTGCCACCATAATAAGCCCCAACCTAAAATTTTACTAGAGCATCCCTCTGAAGTTACTAAGATAATAAAATTATTTCCTTGACAGTTTCTCCAAAAGGAATAGCACTTTTTTCTGCTTGTCTTATTTTAATTGAATGAAAGAGTCTTTAAATTCTGCAGTGACTCTTTTCAAGTTGTACTGTTCCTTGCTTGAACCTTGAGGCTGCTGCTGCTGCTGCTGCTGCTGCTGCACATGAGCTTAGTCGTGTCTGACTCTTGTGACCTCATGAACTGTAGCCCGCCAGGCTCCTCTGTCCATGGGATTTTTTGGGCAAGATTACTGGAGCGGGTTGCCATTTCCTCCTCCAGGGGCTCTTTCGATCCAGAAATCGAACCCATGTCTGCTTGTGTCTCCTGCATTGCAGGTGTAACCTTAAGGCTGAACATTGGAAACGATATGGGAAGCAATGATCAGGAGAGGCAGAGCTAGACGAACCTTCCATTGAAAGTTCATACACATTAAGTCTATGCTTCAAAGGGTGTGTATATATATTTCCTTGTGGATCGACTTTTAACCCACAGGAAAACAACTTCTTTAAATTATGAGTCATTATGATTACGAAATGATGCCCAAGATCAGAGTCCCACTTTCACCAATTATTTACATGGAAACAAATTCTCAAAGACAGCAATTTTTAAAACAGAAGTAAAACACTAAATTTGGGAGTAGGAGTTGGTTAATAAAATACTTTAAAAATCATAACTGGAACAAATCTTTGTGCTGGAAGGAGAAATATGAACCTACAGAGTTGTTAGCATTCTCTATAAAGAGCCAATGGACTATGGGGTTTAACACACAATTTATTTGATGAAGTATTGTATTCTCAAAAAAATTAGTATCTCATTTTCATTTCTCATCTCTCATGAAGAAAAAGTTGAATGATAATCTATCTGGACTTTAGTCAGCTTTTTAAAAATACAGGCATTTTAATACACCTTTAATCATGATGTTACTAGTCAACTCTTCCCATATATATTCAACTTTTTAGATATACTACTTTTTCCATAACTTTGAAACAAACATTGAGTTTTCATCTCTCAAGCAATCATATCTACATTAGTCAAAATGAAGAAATAATGTAAACTGATGTAACTGATGTTCTTCAGATCACAGAGCAATATAAAGGCAATAATCCCAAAGTATCCCATGCTTCACACATCCTGCATGTCTGACTCCTATGTTAGAGTATTGAAATAAAAGATGAAAGCTGAAACATTAATTGAGTATGAAGTAAAGAGAAAACAACCACCAAAACGAAGCATCTAAACTAATGGTTCTTATGCTCAATGAGGGGATAAAGGGTGATACATAAACAAACAGCAAAAGCATTCCAGATAAAACCTGGGCTTTTAAAAAATGAAGCATGATAACTCTTAATGCATTTTTAATTAAATTAAAACAATGTTTACCTGGGTTTATAAAAAATTAAGAATTATAAGCATGCCCAAGGAAAGACAATGCCAAAGAATGTTCAAACTACCGCACCATTGCGCTCATCTCACATGCTAGCAAAGTCATGCTCAAAATTCTCCAAGCCAGGCTTCAGCAGTATGTGAACCATGAAGTTCCAGATGTTCAAGCTGGATTTAGAAAAGGCACAGGAACCAGAGATCAAATTGCCAGCATCTGCTGGATCATCGAAAAAGCAAGAGAGTTCCAGAAAAACATCTATTTCTGCTTGATTGATTATGCCAAAGCCTTTGACTCTGTGGATAACAATAAATAACGGAACATTCTGAAAGAGATGGGAATACCAGACCACCTAGCCTGCCTCTTGAGAAATCTATATGCAGGTCAGGAAGCAACAGTTAGAACTGGACATGGAACAACAGACTGGTTCCAAATCAGGAAAGGAGTACGTCAAGGCTGTATATTACCACCCTGCTTATTTAATTTCTATGCAGAGTACATCATATGAAATGCTGGGCTAGATGAAGCACAAGCTGGAATCAAGATTACTGGGATAAATATCAATAACCTCAGATATGCAGATGAACCACCCTTATGGCAGAAAGTGAAGAAGAACTAAAGAGCCTCTTGATGAAAGTTAAAGAGGAGAGTGGAAAAGCTGGTTTAAAACTCAGCATTCAGAAAACTAAGTCATGGCATCTGGTCCCATCACTTCATGGCAAATACAAGGGGAAACAGTGGAGACAGTGGCTGGCTTTACTTTCTTGGGCTCAAAAATCACTGCAGTTGGTGACTGCAGCCAAGAAATTAAAAGATGCTTGCCTCTTGGAAGAAAAACTATGGCCAACCTAGACAACATATTATAAAGCAGTAACATTACTTTGCCATAAAAGTCTGTTTAGTCAAAGCTATGGTTTTTCCAGTAGTCATGTATGAATGTGAGAGTTGGACCATAAAGAAAGCTGAAGAATTGATGCTTTCGAACTGTGGTGTTGGAGAAGACTCTTAAGAGTCCCTTGGACTGAAAGAAGATCAAACCAGTCAGTGCTAAAAGAAATCAGTCCTGAATATTCATTGGAAGGACCGATGTTGAAGCTGAAGCTCCAATACTTTGCCTACCTGATAAGAACTTAATCCTTAGAAAAGACCTTGATGTTGGGAAAGAGGAGAAGGGGATGACAGAGGATGAGATGGTTGGATGGGATCACCAAGTCGATGAACATGAGTTTGAGAAAGCTCTGGGAATTGGTGATGGACAGGGAAGCCTTGGCATGCTGTGGTCCATATGGTCGCAAAGAGTCAGACAGGACTGAGCTACTGAACTGAACACTATATCTTACAGATATAAGTTCACTTCTCACTGAGGATCAATAAAATAACCTCTTCCTAAAATGCACGTCATATGTTTTAGTCTTTTTTTAATTGGAGGATTATTGCTTTACAATATTGTGGGGCTTTTTGCCATATATCAACATGATTAAGCCATTGGTCTATGTATGTTCTCCCCCTCATGAGCCTCTCTTCCACCCCCAGCCCAGCCCATCCCTCTAGGTTGTCACATCATATTTTTAATGAAGTAATGCAAATATAAATCCAACAAACCCTTTTGATACGAAAAACTAGAAAAATGTTTTTCTAAACATTCTTTATTCCAGAGGACTGAAAAAGTGTTAGAAAGATTGTTATAAGATTAATGGAAGGAAATTTAATGACCACTTTTTTTGACCTGTGGACTTGCTTGGGAATGGGTCATTCAATCCCAACAAGATATTCCTCTCAGTAGGACAGAATCAAACTTCGTGAGGAAAAAATGGTGATTCCAATGTCTATATTAAGGAAACACTGTACACAGATGTTTTTGGTGATTTGAACAAAGCATCTGTAAAAATTTTTCTTAAAAAATTCCCAATTTAACTTTAATATCTACATAAGGATATTGCTTTGTGTACAATTCAATAAATTATGATATGTGCCATTCTATCATTTAAACCAACATATGTATTTTAAAAGTCTCATATGAAGCCTATTGTTTATTGTGTAACTGTTACCAGACAATCAATCTTTATTTAGAAAGCTGTTTTTATTCACATCACATCTTAAAGTCTGCGGAATAAGAGGCATAAAAATACCAATGACAGATAAAACAGAGAAAATTGCTCAAACAAAGTCTTGTAGAATAGTGTGGTGCATATAAATTATGAAAACACTAAAACTTGATCAAAAGAGAAAGTCTTTAACTTTCATTTAAATGCATGAACAGATGCAGCAGACCTAATGTCAATGCATATATGGCCCCAAAATGTGGAATATGAGAAAGAGATCTCTCAGTGTTTTTCAACTCATGCCAGGCATGGCTGGATTCCTCTAAGAGTAAATAAGTCAAAGATTTATTTCATATAGGATTTCATATAGGGCAGTTGTCTGTAAAGGTTTACAGGATGTCGGCCACTAAAAGCTTTAGCTAGTGGTGTGAAAAAATGATTATCACTTAAAAATTAATTTGCTGCTTTCTAGCTACCTGTGCCAGAGAAGGCAATGGCACCCCACTCCAGTACTCTTGCCTGGAAAATCCCATGGATGGAGAAGCCTGGGAGGCTGCAGTCCATGGGGTCGCTAAAAGTTGGACACACCCGAGCGACTTCCCTTTCACTTTTCACTTTCATGCATTGGAGAAGGAAATGGTAACCCACTCCAGTGTTCTTGCCTGGAGAATCCCAGGGATGGGGGAGCCTGGTGGGCTGCCGTCTATGGGGTCACACAGAGTCGGACATGACTGAAGCGACTTAGCAGCAGCAGCTGCAGCTACCTGTGCATAAGAAGGCAAGTTGAGCCTCACTTCTAAAATTAGTGCCATGTGAATCCACTTTGATTTACGCCCCCAATTTTATTCCTATAAATAGCTAAAGCACTATGAAAATTTGCCTGTAACTCTACTACTTCAATAATTCCTTTAGTTCAACCTGATTGTGCATGTGTGTATGTAAACATGTTCTCTTTTCTGGTAAAATTTTAAGACTCGGTCGATATGATCAGATATTTTAAGTATATAAGAAGTTTGAGTTCTGTGGAAAAACTTATCAAGGTGACATATATTCCTATCAATATACTAGGATTATTATGACAACCTCCAGACAAACATTCAAAGATTGCATTTTAAAATATAATTTAAGAAGAAGACAGCAGTTCTATTTTGTAGGACAAATATTAATTGTGTCTTTAAAGTCATTGACTATATAATCTCAAATGGAGATAACAACTGAAAATCATACAGAGCTTTATATCTTACCAAGTACTTTTATTCAAATATCTCATTTCATTTGTAGCATCATTTTGTGAGGTTTTTCTTACTGCAACTCAAACAAACCCTGTCAAATTGGAGCTTTAGTATTTGCCACAAATGTTCCTTTCCTCCATCTTCAGTGCTGTGGTATTAGTTCATGAATCTGATTTCTCACGCAGACTACGACCATAGTCTACAAGTTACCCTCCCTGCCCGTGGTTTTATAACATTCCATTTTGTCTTCCACACTGATAACCTTTTCAATATGAAAATCTCTAAAAAGCAAAAAACAACAACAAAAAAAATCCAATGACCACAGAGCCTTTATCTAGCCTCTCCTGCATCCCACCCTCCAATTCTTCTGCTCTAGCTATAACTTTTAATAGTGAGTAACTTAACAAATAATGAATACAGTATTATTTCATACCTCTATTCTCTCCATCATTTTCTTCTCTCCACCTAAAATGTTCCGACAAGCAATATGTATTGCTCTCCGAAGTTCTGAACAAAAGGTCATACTCCCACAGAATGTTCCCTTCTCTGCACACAGAACAGACCACTCTGAGTATGCCTACTGAAATAAGCACACTTATATCAGACCTCATAATCCTTAGTTATATGAATTTCTGCTTATCCCTCTATCTCCACTATGTAGCTCCTTGAAAGAAGGATCATATCCCTTTATCATTGTACCTTAACTTCCAAACACAAAGAAAAAAAAATTCAATCTTTATGGAATATAGGAATAAGTGACTGAAAACCAGAATCATTTGAATTCAAAGATCCATATTTCTCCTATATCACTATAAAAATAGGTTATGCTTATTGAATATTTACTTAATGCCCAAAATTCTTTTAAGCAATTTATATTTTATTTTACTTTTACAGTTCCTTATAAGGAAAGCACTATATTAATGTCCATTTTACAGATGAAGTAACTAAGTCTGAGTTTACTAACAAAGTAACTAAGTCTGAGCTGTTAGTAAAATTGTGCAGGGTTGTATAAATAGTAAGTGGCCCAGGCTGTAACTTCAGAGCCCCTCAATTTAACTGCCATTTAATGAATATGAAAAAATTTATAACTTAAAGACACTAGAGAGTAGATGTAATGAATTTAATCTTTTGAAACCTTAACACAAAGTGATTGGCATCAAATTACAAACCAGTTAGATCTCTCCTACCTTTCTCATATTTCTTGTCTTCTGTGTTGTTCTCTTAAAATACAATGTAATTTGTACAGAATTATAATGGATTCCATGCAGTGAAAAGTTGTAAAAAATGAGTAAATCTTTGTCAGCTTGTTGTTCAGTCACTAAGTTGTGTCCAACTCTTGGTGACCCCATGGACTGCAGCAATGCCAGGCCTCCCTGTTCCTCACTATCTCCCGGAGTTTGCCCAGACTCTCAGAGTTTGTCAACTTGTAAACTGCCTACTTTAAGCCTGAAACTATTCAGTCGACTTTTCTCCCCCATGTCAACAATTGTCAATATGTACAGTGTCAAAAAGTTGGCTTTATTATTTCAGGTGTAAGAACAGAAGTTTAAAAAAAAATGTAACTTTTTCTTATAGCTCATCATAATTTAAGGATGTCCTTCGGACTGCAAGGAGATCCAACTGATCCATCCTAAAGAAGATCAGTTCCGGGTGTTCATTGGAAGGACTGATGCTGAAACTGAAACTCCAATACTTTGGCCACCTCATGAGAAGAGTTGACTCATTGGAAAAGACCCTGATGCTGGGAGGGATTGGGGACAGGAGGAAAAGGGGACGACAGAGGATGAGATGGTTGGATGGCATCACCAACTCGATGGGCATGAGTTTGGGCAAGCTCTGGGAGTTGGTGATGGACAGGGAGGCCTGGCATGCCCATGGTTCATGGGGTCACAAAGAGTCAGACATGACTGACTGAACTGAACTGAACTGAACTGATATATATATATATTTTTTTTTTCTTGTGTTCTATGCTGTACTTTATATATGTGGGCTATATTGGAGCAAGTATTTGGGGGCTAAGGGAAAAAGGTGCCTTACAATATACTTAAAAGTCATGATGAAAAGTTATCAAGAACCAAAGGTAAGTACATGAAAACATATCTACAGAAATATCTGCTCAAATTAAAAATAAAGGGAAAAGGCAGGTACACAAAGGAAAACCTACAAAACAAAGTAACTCTGGGAAGTTGACCTCTGATCTAAAGAAGGTTGGTGAGAGCATTTATGTTTGACCAGAAGAGAATCTCACTGCACAGAATTATTTCAAGGGTATATGCCACTTGCATGTTTTAAAAGAAAGCTTTATTATGAAAGCCAATAAATTTATTTATAGTTTAATGCTTGAGATTTTGCTTGGGATGCAGACAGGCTATCTCCCAGAGAAAGACAAATGCTTAAAGTACAGAAATATCACACTAATTTTTAAAAACTATGAATTAAAAACACTAAATCTAACTTTCCTAAGTTCATTCCTTTTTGTGTCTTCTGTTTGTCATCAATATTTAACTTTCAGTGCATCAAGAAAATTGTCACTACCATTTGTTACCTGGATCCAATGGACCTGAAAAATAATTTTATCCTTTAATAAATAATTCACAGAGGCAAAAATAAAAAGATAGTAAAAAACAACTATATTCTAAAATTTAAAACAAATTTAAACATTACAAATCTTTTTGTAACAAATAAATTTTGGCACACAAACATCATAAAAATGAATAAAGATGAAAACACCTATTTTTTAGCAAAACAGAATAGTCTAAGTCCTTACTGCAAAACATTTCCTGATGAAGTTTCTCCTATTTGATAACAACTGGATTAAATCACCTACTCCCTTTGTTCTAGGAAATATATTGTTCACACAGATATTCTAGAAAATTCATCTAAATATTATCATCTGAACACTTATTGTCTCATTGTCTAAGATTCCACTTATACAATCCATTTCACATCCATGATCCATTTCACCATCAACATTAGAGTACTATTATTTGTCTGTTAGAATTTATCTTCCAGTTCACCTAATAACTGTGAAACATCCTCCTCTGTCAATTTTCTTCTCTGTGCTATTAAGTTTAGAAAACGAAAAATTCTGATTTCTTGGCTGTGTTCAGTAAAAAGTGACTCAGAGGTAAAGAATCTGCCTGCAAGGCAGGAGACACAGGAGATGCAGATTCATTCCCTGGGTCTGGAAGATCCCCTGGAGAAGGAAATGGCAGCCCACTCCAGTAATTTTGCCTGGGAAATCCCATGGACAGAGGAGCCTAGTGAGCTACATACAGTCCACGCAGTCACAACAGAGTTGGATATGATTGAACAACTAAACAACAGCAACAACAAAGCTAAAAGCAGGTTATAGAGATGGTGTCTCCAGGTTTCTCTTGCCTCCTCTAGAAAGATAATGCAATAGTTTGGTAACAAAGTAACAAAAGTGAGGGATAACGATAATTCCTTCACTATTATTTTGTCCTTCTAAGAGAAACATGGGTTCCGTTGTGGCTCAGCTGGTAAAGAATCCGCCTGCAATGCAGGAGACCTGGGCTCAATCCCTGGGTTGGGAAGATTCCCTGGAGAAGGCAACAGCTACCCACTCCAGTATTCGTGCCTGGAGAATTTCACAGAATGGAGAATTTCATGGACTGGATAGTCCACGGGGTCGCAAAGAGCCAGACACGACTGAGCAACTTTCACTTTCATGAGAAACATAGCATAAGCAAACTTTATCTTACAGGGCTATATAGTGAATATTTTAGGCTTTCAAGCCATACGGTCTCAGATACAACTACTCACTCAACTCTGCTATTTAACCAAAAGTAGTTATGTACAATACATACACACGTGTGACTGTGTTCTAATGCAACTTTTTTCACAAAAACACTGGTCTCAACTTCATGATTCTCATACCCCTAGGAATCTAGATTATCCCATCATTCTTCTCATCTTTTTATTTTTATATTTTAAAACTTAACTAGGAATAGTTAATAACTATTGATGAAATAGTCCTTATAATGATAAAATAGAAAAACATTAAAAAATAGAGAAAAAATGAAATCACCAAGATCCTATAATGTAGCTTAGATTTGGACATATGTCCAATGGATCCATAAAACAGAATGAGCTTTATTCTATTTTAAATAATTAAATTTTCACTTTGTTCTTTGAGGAATCTTAAGGCAAAAACCTGAGTTATGAAACATCAATTTAACTAATACTGAAAAATGAAATTGAATTCTAACATTTGTGCAGTAGATCCTGGTGGTGTATAAAGCGTTAGGGATCTACTATATAAAGTGAAAGTGAAAGTTGCTCAGTCGTGTCCAGCTCTTTGTGACACTATGGACTGGATAGTCCATGGAACCCTCCAGACCAGAATACTGGAGTGGGTAGCCTTTCCTTTCTCCAGGGGTTCTCCCCAACCCAGGGACTGAACCCAGCTCTCTCACATTGCAGGCGGATTCTTTACTAGCTGAGCCACAAGCGAAGCCCAAAAATACTGGAGTGGGTAGCCTATCCCTTCTCCAGTGGATCTTCCTGACCCAGGAACTGAGCCAGGGTCTCCTGCTGCAGGTGGATTTTTACCAACTGAGCTATCAGTTTTGGAGCTCAGACACCTATGTGCGAACACATTTTTCAGCACCTGGGTCCCAGTTTATCCCACTGGGAGCAGGGCTCGGCTAGAGCCCCGGAAAAGAGACCCTCACCAGCAAGACTGGAGGGCTGGGGCAGCCCGGCCTATGTGGCACGCTTAGGAAACAGCTCCTCATTAGCTGCCGCCCTCGGCTTCTCCCTGTCCCCAGGTGTCAGCAATTCACAGAACTCTGCCTCCTGTCCTTCCTTCTACCTGTCATCTTTGCTTCTGAGATAAGAACCGTTTGTGTAACACCAATACTTAGCTAAAGAAAGACATGCATTATGTGGTTGTAATCAGCTTTCAGATGACCTACTTACATCTTCAATGTGGAAAAGATTAAGAACAAAACAAATTCATCTAAACTTCTGGGCAATCCAGCTGACTTTTAAATGTTAAAATGGAATTCCAAACACTTGACACATTCAGCTATATGACAGAAAGTAAATCTATGGATATGGTATTTTGTGAATGATCTTTTAAATAGAAAACTTTACGTTAAAAAAAATTGGAGATACTATATACATTGCATTTGGCTAAATGCCAGTGATGGTACACACGTCTGTGTTTGTATTTTTCTACAAAATACAAGGCCTAGGCACTTAAAGCACACGAGAACTACACAAGCCAGGAAGTAACAGGAAAATGTTTAAGGGTTATGTTAGGAATTTATTCACAGCTGACTGAAACAAAATTTTAATAGAACTGAACGCTGCCTAAGAAAATGAATGGCACAAGTAGATGGTGATGTCCATAAGGAGTGAGGCCTGGTGCAGTTAAGGTAAGAAAATGTAAGAATTAATTTTTAGCAAATATAAAAAAATGGGTCTAGAAACAACTAATAATCTCTGGCAATAGGGACAAATCAAATGTCTGGAAGTCCTTTGAGAATTGAAAACCAATGAGTAGTTTCAGATAAACAAAGAGAAAAAAAAAAAAAAGATAATATAAAATGAGTTTAAGTCCAAAAAGAGAAACCAGAGTTACTTTAATAATAATAAAAAATCTTTACTTAATTTGTGAGAGATTCTGAGATATCCTCATGTTAGTACTTAAATTTGTCTTTAATTTTACCCTTACCAGGATATTTGCAAGAAAATTAATCTCTCACTTGGTGGCAATTGCCAGATGCCTGTCTGTGGACTATAAGAAGTAAAGACATCCCACCCACCAGTCTAACAGCTTGACTTAAGAAAATATGAGACAGCTCTTGATGAGAAAAGATAAACAAAAACAAACCTAATGGACATTAGTCGTTAGGAAAAAAGTATGCTCCATTAATCACATGAACACTTCTCTGTAGCTTGAAAACTAGAACTATGTTCCAAAGAGTTATGGAAAAAGAAAGAAACAATGCTGCACTGAACAACTTAACATCCATTTGTTGGACAACTTCTCAAAATGGCATCACTTTTAGGCAGTAAAACCTTTTCTGTGATGTTCTGATTTTTAAAACCCTCAAAATACATTTCTAAATTAAGTTTATAATCTTTTTGCAGAATGCATGGTTTATTAATCTGAAATATATTCCTTTTGAAGTTCTAACATAGATTAAAAAATACATTGTGTAGAGCATCACTTTATGAGTTTTAGCCCCTTGTGCATAAGCAAAAAAAAAAAAAAATTAATTTTTTGTTTTTGGCCACTGGTGCATGCTACACCTGGCAATAAGATTCAGATGTATTACACATTAATGCTGACTCTAAAGTGTTTTACAAAATGCATTATAAGAAGTAGTCATTACTAACAGTTTGAAATTTAAAAGTACATATTAGAGATACCATTGTATAACAGAGAGAAAATTTGAAGTCAGAAGACTTAGCATCTAGTTCTAATTCTGCCAACAATTAGTTGGACAATTCATTTAACATCTCTGGCCTTAGTTTTTTGTTTTTTTTTTTTAATCAGACTTTAATATATTATTATAATTTCTTCCTTTTTCTCTTAGATTGGTTAAATAAAGAGAGCCATTGTTTTTCAGTAATTCCTATGTTTAGATGTTACTTTCTATTGGTTTACTCTCATGTGTACTAGCAACCAAAAGACATGTGTTACTAATCAGGACAGGCCCAAGCAACAATTTACATCATAACAGAAACTCTTCATCAACCTTGATGGTTATATTTCTGAAAAGTTTTGTGCTTGACAAAACTAGAGCTAGCAAGTTCAAAATCTCCTAAAGTACACAGGTTAGCAAGGAAGGAATGAAATCAATATTACTGTCCTTAAATATATCTTAAAAATGAATGTAACAGAAGTTCCAGAAGGCATCTATTTAAGAAAAACAAAAAACTAATATGTCAGCATGGCAAACTTACTCTGGTAGATAAACTTCCTTCATTATCATCTTCATTTTCAAGCAACATCACTACAGAGTCCTAATCTGTTAAGTCACATTATTACCATAATCAAGGTATAATTAGGGAAATTGCATATCTTTAAAGATATTTTTATTATACTCATCTTAGATTGAAATAGAATGTCTTTGAACTTGTGTACAATACACTTTTATTCTCAAGATCTTCTGCTACATAACTGTTACAGATTAGAGGGACTGAATAGACAACAGTAAGTGAAGGCAACATATAACACTGGATTAGATCTCGGGGGAAATACTATAAAGGATATTATTAGCACATTTGACAATATTTGAAAATGGATTTTATTTTGGAGTTAAAACAATAGTCACTTCCTAAACAAGTCAAAATCCTGAATTCGATCATTGTATTGTGGTGATATAAAAGGATGCCTGTTTCTAAGGCACACACATAGTCAATTATTAGGGCTTCACTGGTGCCTCAGACTGTAAAGCGTCTGCCTACAAGGCGGGAGACCCGGGTTCAACCCCTGGGTGGGGAAGATCTTCTGGAGAAGGAAATGGCAACCTGCTCCAGTATTCTTGCCTGGAAAATCCCATGGACAGAGGAACCTAGTAGGCTACAATCCATGGGGTCTCAAAGAGTTGGAAACGACAGTGACTTCATTTTCTTCCTTTCCCCGATGGCTCACTTGGTAAAGAACCCGCTTGCCAATGCAGGAGATATGAGATGTGGGTTCGATCCCTGGACCAGGAAGATCCCTTGGAGGAGAGCATGGCAAGCCACTCCAGTATTCTTGCCTGGAGAATCCCCATGAACAGAGGACCCTGTGGGTTATGGTCTGTAGAGTCAAAAAGAGTCTGACACGACTGAAGCAAATTAGCATGCACAGAAGGCATGATGTCTGCAATTTACTGATGAAATAGATTAGGAAAAATAATAGCTCAGAGCAGTTTGTGATTAGGAAACTTCAGTGAGGAGGGGACAGCAGCAGCAGTAAGGTAGGGAGGTAGAGGAGTAAAGAGAGAAAGTAAAAGGAGCAAAACGTTAATTGAACAAATGAAGAGTAGTTATATAGAAATTATTTGTAATTGCCTCACAACCCTTCTGTAAGTTTGAAATTCTATTAAATAAGGGTGTTTTTTTAAAAGTCTTTGTTAATTGTTGCCATATCACAATGGTATTGCCTAATCAGAAATTATCTTCATTGTTTGAGTTTACATTTTTCTGAGCCCATCCTTACATTTACATATAAGGTAAACAAATAGCCTTTTCTGCACTACCAGGCAGACTCTCTCACAAAGGGAGAGGCCAGCAATAATTATTTTTATTTAAGAAATAGTTTATAATCTTCAAGGGCAGTGTCATAAACACTTTAAAAATATGTTTAACATTTGCCTGTACATGCAAATATGTGGAAATAATTCCAGAGAGCCTTTTCATATAGTTCAAACTGATGCTGACCAATTGGTCTATCAAAAGATCATTTTTTAAAGAAAGACTTTTATACTAAATAGTGAAATTGTTATCTCACATTAGCATACTATACTGCTTACTAACTGGAGTTAGCTCAGGATTACAGTTTTTTTGGTTTTTTGGGTTTTTTTGTTTGTTTGTTTGTTTTCTTAGTAGATAGTAAACCATAGTTGCTATAAATGCCAAAATTCACTAAGTCACCTTGATACCACAGTTTAGTAGGGCAGATTAAAATCATAAATTTATTTTTGACATTGCAATTTTAGCATGACACTCTTATCTAATATCAAATTTCAGCATCTCAGAATCTCATGCAAGGCATGATAATCAGGTTTTAAATGCAAATCCTGAAAAATGGATTTCAGCAGAGGATGAATCTGAAACTTCAAGCTGGTCATGCCTGGAAGGACATGTGAATGTTTACAGTTGAGTTATGACACACATATATTTCTTTCAGAAAATTATAGACAAAAAGCCATCATACTATATAGTTTATTTCTGACATAAAGCATGGTCCCGTTAATAAAAGAAGACAATATGGTCAAATGTTACCTCTCCTCTGATTTACTCTTCAATTACCTTAAAAACCTAGGTAGATACAGAAAAGCAAGTAAAGTTTTAACTAATATTTTATAGGTGAAAATGGATTTGACAGGAGTCACAAAATTTTCAACTAAAAATGCCCATGTGCAGGCTCCACCTCCAGATGTTAGGCAAGATAATGACAGCACACCCTGGGTGCTCTGAAGACAAACAATGCTCCTAACCCAAAGATGGTGCGGTGCTTCAAGAGGCCCGGGGTCGTTGAACAGATTAGTCTGCGGTAAGAAAACACCCAGGATCCAATATTTGAACTTTGTAACCAATAAAGAAGAATTGACTTGACTCTTAATTTTGTGAAACCTATTTCCTGGGAATACTTGATTCACAGAAATTTAGTTTTAAAAGGACCAGTCAGTAAACCTAAGTCCAGCTGTCTATTTTTCACAAATGTGAATTCACCTTCTGACCAAATGTCATCTGAGAAGTTAGAGGCAGAAAAAGGACAGCAACTCAGGTCTTTTGGCTCCCAGGTGTATCCCTGAGTGCACTCTACTGTGTCACTATTTTGTTTTATTTGAACACACACAAAAAAGCATGGAATTTCAGTCTCTCAGAGAAACCTTTAAATAATTTAAAACATGCTCCTCTTTGCAAGAGCTGATTCTCCCAGGGTGTACATTATGATTAAAGTGAAGTTGCTCAGTCGTGTCCGACTCTTTGCAACCTCACAGACTGTAGCCCACTAGGCTCCTCCATCCATGGGATTCTCCAGGCTAGAGTACTGGAGTAGGTTGCCATTTCCTTCTCCCGGGGGATGTTCCCGACCCAGGGATCGAACACGAGTCTCTCACATTGTAGGCAGACGCTTTATCATCTGAGTCACCAAAACCCCACTATTTACCATTAAAAATTATGACTCTCAAAAAAAAAAATTATGACTCTTCTTGAATGGAATGATCAACACTCATTATGCTAAATGGTAAAGGTGAACACTCCTCTATAAAATGGAAATCTTTTACAAAGCAATACCAAGAGCATAAGACAACTTCCAGTTACTACCAAAGACTGAAAGAATAATTCACCACCTGATTAAAGTACACGTGCTGAAGATACAAACTCTATCAGTTGAAGTATAGTCTTAAATATACATGCAAAAACCTAACTAATTTGCATACAGTTTGAAAAAGGGCTTTCTACATTCAGTTATGTCTGGTAAGCAAGCCTTGTTTTAAGACATGGGTTTTGTGAATATGGTTATTATTGAGGTCTTCATTTCTTTGGGAAATAAAGAATCAACATATTTTTTAGAAAGAATATATAAATCACAATAATAAAGCTATAATACTATTCAGTTATAACTATGGCTTCCTTGAACCTTTAAAAGAGTTTTTCCTGAAAACATTAATCTGAAACAAACTGAACTACATGTTTTCAACATATACTGATCTTTACCATGAATTAAATCCTTCCATTGTAACTGTACTTCTAAAGCAGACATTTCAGGAATGGTACGCAACAAATCCTATTAGAAATAAAGACAATATTCAATGAATAATAAGCCATTATCACTAAGATCTGATTAATTTTTAGTGCCTTTCTTATCCTGACACTTTTCACTGGGAGTTCAGTAGTTAATTCTAGAGATGGATGTTCATAAAGACTGAACTTGTTGGTTGATCTTGGTTAGCTATTCCATAAATTCCTACAGACTTTAAACATCATCAAATATTCTGTTGTGAGACATTGAGAGGTATTGTCCACCAGGCTGATACCTTCCTGATTCAGATTCAAGAGGGTCATCAGTGAACATTTCTGCACTAAAATCCAAAGGTTCCACATCCTAAAGAAGTTCTATTCGGTCCCTTTCAGTCCTGTTATTAGCCCTGGTATATTTAGATGTTGAATGGTTGGTACTCATTTCTGAGAAGTTTGATTCTTTCGGGTCAATATGAATGCTTCTGTTTCTAGCGTTATCTTCTCTACTGCGTCCATAACGCTCTTCCCATTCTCTTCTTCTATTTTCACCTTCTTCTTGCCTTTGCCTTTTTTCTTCTCTCATGTGATTAATTAGTTTCCTTCATCAGCTAAGTCTGATGTCATATCATTATCTCCCATGAACTGCTGGAAACCAAGTAGATTCAAACAACGAGTTCCCAAACTAAAATACGTAGCAATGCAGAGAATTACCAGCAACATATATATATATAACCCATCTACAATAAAGGACATGATGATTCTTGAATGGCAAAAGAATAATCGAAGACAATTAAATTTCAATATATTTTTATTTCCCTTAATTTGCACACTAAATATTTTAATCATATATGATGTATATATTCTTTGAAGATCACTTATTTATGAAGAATCAAATCCCTGTTACTTGCTTTGTATTGAAAAAAATGATTTAGAACATGGAGAGTTTCTGCTTTTAAAAATATTTGTATACCAAAGGCTTAAATGCCTTCAACCCTATTAATTGGAATGGAACTAAGTTCTTTCTAATTTCTTTTTTGTAACATGTCACTGATTTAACATTGAGAATTTCAGCACATTTTTACCAAGATGTAAGGGAATTTTAGGGGCTTTCCAGGTGGTGCTAGTGGTAAAGAACCCACCTGCCAATGCAGGAGATGTAAGAGACAGTTCAACCCCTAGCTTGGGAAGATCTCCTGGAGAAAGGCATGGCAACCCAGTCCAATATTCTTGTCTGGAGAATCTCATGGACAGAGGAACCTGGTGGGCTACAGTCCATAGCTTCATAAAGAGTTGAATATGACTGAAGCAGCTTAGCAAGCAGGCAGGCAAGGCAATTTTAAATGATACAAGTAGAAGGAGGTGACAAGGTGGTAATGAGCATAAGTGCAAATTTTCAGTGTCATAAGAGTAAATAAAATACTGACAAGAAATATAAATCTAGTCCTAGTCCTGATTATTTGTATTTTAATTACTATGATGGTCTCATATGTGTTCTGAATAAACTTTATTTTTTCATTAAATAAATTGAGAATTTGAGTTCTTTTCAATATAAGGAGGATTTAAGAGGCAGACAAACAGTCACTTCTTCTGTTAAAATTAAGTATGCAAAGGCTCTCACAATAATTCAATGAGACAAATTATATGGGAGTAAAACAATATGAAGAATAGTTTTCCACAATCAAGCTCTTTTCATTCCTTGTTACCCAGTGTAGTTCAGGAACCAGCAGGATCAAAGTATGTTAGAAATGCAGAAACCCAGGTACTACTTCAGAACTAATGAATCATAATCTATATTTTAAAAGGATCTCTGAGTGGTTATATACACATAAAGATTTTCTGAGAATCATTGATTTAAATGAAATTTGAAGAAAGCATGGGACAGGAGTGAGTGGAAATGATTGTATTTATATCTGTATATTCTTACCTAACGAGGCATGTAATTGGTAGGTAAACAAAATTACATACTATTTGTCAGACACTTTGTGAAGACTTTTGAATTCACTGTCAATTTAAATCTCACCACAACCTTGTATGATGAAAATGTTATTGACATTTTACAATGAGAAAACTGTGATTTACAGAAGTTAAGTAGACAAGGCAAGTTCACAAAAATAGTAACTGGTAGAAGGGACGCCATCTGACTCAAGAATGTATGCACTTAATCATTATATTTCATGGCTTAGCACATAATATGCAGATTCCAAGTTATATCAAAACATGGTACCAATTTATGAACGACACATGTATAAACTGCACAAAAGGCTACAATGGAAAAAATTACATTCTAGATAAAAAAATTTTGTCATGCACGGGTCTTAAATAGCTTAGGCTGTCAAAATCCTCCATATCTGTCAATTTGTGTTTTTTAAGGTGATAGAATACACACCCAGGACATTTGGATGTGGACAAGTACCGGCTAAATACTCATCAACTAATAAGTTAAACTAGTACTTAACCCTCTGCTCATAAAAATATAAAGTGTGATTCTATGAATGAATTTTAAAACTATTTAGTAGTATTCTGATGATTATATACATTAGAAAATCCTTATTTGTACCTGTCTGGAAAGATACATATCTATATTTTCCTTTATTCTGGAAACGGAATTATAGAACCAGACAGATACAGACAGATAATTTTAAAGTTTTTGTTTCTTTGGCTAAAACGGTATTTTGATAAAGTATAAAGGTACAAGATTCCACTCTATTTCACAGTAATGAGTCGGGGGGTACAAAAGACTAACAAGATACAGGAAAATTTTCTTATATTCAAATTCATAATTAATATGATTTAAACAGCTGACACGTACTGAATACTCGCTTACATGTAAGAAACTGTCACAATGTTGTTGTTTTTTTAACTATCATTTAATTTTAACCGTGAAATAGGAACTAGCTTTATTTTGATGAGGAAACAGAACTGTTAAATGTTGAATCTAAGATTTAAGCCCAGATAGGCAGGACTTCTCTGGTGGCTCATACGGTAAAAAAATCTGCCTGCAAGGCAGGAGTTCAGGGTTTGATCCTTGGGTTGGAAAGATCACTTGTAAAAGGGCATGGCAACCCACTTCAGTATTCTTAACTGGAGAATCCCATGGACAGAGGAGCCTGGCAGGCTACAGACGTTGGCAAGAGTGACAGGACTGAGCCACGAATACTTTCACTTTTCATACTGGTTCAAGATCCCATTATTTCATGCTGCAGAATTTTAGGAAAGGCTTCCTTTACCTCCATCCCAGTATTTAACTTTAAGGTAGATCAGGTTTCGTCTCTCTTCAATAGAGAATACTCATAATTTTCTCTTTGAATTATTTTAGAGATATATATGATGATCTACTTACAATCACTGGCTTAATGGTCTTATAAATGAGATAAATGCCTTAGGTTCATGTGCTCAATACATACGAATTATGTCTTTAGTGCCTAGTTTTTCATTAAAAAAAAAAGACTGAAAGATAAAAATTATACAGTAATTTGTTTCCTTGCACCATCTAGTGGATTTAAATGACAACTGCGGCGGTGGTATAAATGATTATAAGTCAATTACACGTCAAATTTTCAAACAGCCGGAGTACAAATGCCAAAACTGTACTTCAGCTCACACCACAAACATGCACATAGTTGTCGTCTGTCTTTTTTAAGAGGGAACTGATCAAGCATGGGTGCTGACTTCAATAGCGAATGTTTAAATTCGTAAACAAAATAACATAAAATAGCATCCTTAGCACCGTTTTACCACTACAGACAATGAAAGTCTAACATACTTCAGCTTCGTCCCACCCATCTTCCAGAACGCCAACACTCGCCAGGCAGCTGCGCGCAGGCACCAGCCCCGCGCGTCTGCGCGCCGCCCGTGCGCAGGCGAGCTGAGGAGCGGAAGTGGGGAGGCGGGGCTAAGCCGGGACCAGCGAGCGGAAGAGACTGCGGCGGCGGAGAGCGGCACCCACACCGTGTGGCGGCGGTGAGTCCCGGCCAGCCCGAGCTGCACGTTCCAGCCCCGGGAAACGCCAGGAAAAACGGAAGGACCTGGGATTCCCGAGCAGTCGCCGGTGACTGCTGCTCCCCTGCCGTTGCCGCGGCGGAGGCTTCCGCACTCGCCGCTGAAGACGCGGCTCTGACAGGCCTAGAGGCCTAGGCGCGGCCCTCCGAGCCCGACGTGTTGCCGCCGGTGCAGCTGTGAGTAATCCGAGCGCCCTCTCCACGGCCGTTTACCGATTAAAATGGAGGAAATTTCCTTGGCTAACCTGGATACTAACAAGCTGGAGGCCATCGCTCAGGAGATATACGTAGACCTGATAGAGGATTCTTGCTTGGGCTTCTGCTTTGAGGTGCACCGGGCAGTCAAGTGTGGCTACTTCTACCTGGAGTTCGCAGAGACTGGTAACGTGAAGGATTTTGGCATTCAGCCAGTTGAAGATAAAGGAGCGTGTCGCCTCCCGCTTTGCTCCCTTCCTGGAGAATCTGGGAATGGGCCTGATCAGCAGCTGCAACGCTCACCTCCAGAGTTCCAGTAGCCGCCACGTGAGAGTCTGAGGGTAACCAGGACAATAACATAGACCAGTCCTGTGGTTTTGAGAAGTTAGGTAGCCAAGTAGGAAAAAAAAAAAAAAAAAAATCAGACAAAAGTCCCAATTCCCATTGAAGATCCTATCCTTTAAAAACCCGAAGTGAAGAATTTAGGAATTCAGATCCTTGTATTACGTTGGGTCAGCTTTGAAATCCTGATAAGGAGGAGCTGTACTATGGATCCAGCTCACCGTGCCGCGGTTGATTTCTAGTGCACAAGAACCCTGTACTGTCCCCAGTGCGCAGGTGAGCAGCTGTGCACCCAGCATATAACGTTCTTTGGTTCCTCAGCCTTTCTGTCTGCCTGGTATCAAGGGCTTTCTGGGTAACTGACAGTTTGGACATAACTGATGGACAGGCCTTTATCGTTGGGCCGCAGTGGGACACCTCTGCTCTCTCAACCTTGGGTTTCTTCAAGACAGATCAAGTCAGTGATGAGAGCTGGATACTAGGCATTCCAGTCTAGGCAAACTATGAAAAAATTCCTGGCCGAATCTGTAGGAGAAGCTCTGTGGTCTTGACTGCAACGAGAAGAAAAGCTCAAAGTCACCAGTTTCCCAAAGGTCCAGCGTTTAAAAATGACGTCAACGGACTTGGGGACTTGGGCTAGCATCTTGCTGAAAAGGGCCCTCTTTCTTGCACCGCGTCTAGTGGCATAGGCTTAGCAGATGGACACCTTGGTTTTCCAAGCAGGCTGAGGATTGAGTAATGATCCCTTGGGGAGGTTAGCAGGGCCTTCTGCAACTATGCACGATCTTTCAAACTGCAAGATTCTTAACTGGATGTATTATGCTGTGGACAGCAGTTCAGTGGGGCGTTTTCCTACTCAAGTCACTAGTTACCTTGCCAGTCTGTGGGTCTAACTTGGTTATTATGCCAGGTCACTACCTGCCTCCCACTTTCAGGACAGAAGTGAACTATGGAAAGCATCATGGCTAGCCAGGAGGCTGAGCTTTCAAAGTTGAGCCCAAAGGGGACCTTTTCCAACTGTAGTCAGTAATGTGCTGGGAGCCAAGGAGCAATATTGGGTCATCTTTCATCTGACTGTGCGGTATCCTATCGAACACCCCTGTTCCTTGGGTTGGGCAGTCACAGAGTTTTGTTGTGGTGAACATCTAGACAGTCACCACCTGCCTCTCACACGGGGCAGTGTTTTCCACTCAGTCCCCTTTGGACTTTCTTGACAACAAGAGCTGTCCTTTTGTTGCTTGAAGGACAGGACCTTTCAAGGAAAGAACCCCCAGAAATCCCCTGGTTTTAGAGAATGGGGTAGGGGAGGATGGGAACTGTGAGCTGTGTATCAAAACTACTCTCCACTTGACTCCCTGATTGAAGTTTATGCTGTGTAGAGGGGTGGGAGCCCCCAAGGTGAGCGGGAACGGTGCTGCTTTATTTGAAATGTTTTCTTACCTCATTCTGTGCTCCAGTAAGGGGCCCAGCCTCATTTTTCTGGCTTGGCCCCACATCCTCCAGTCCCTGCTCCACTGCCTATCTGGTGCAGCTCATCACCCCGGGTGCTGCCTGCCACTCTTAATTCACGCTGACCAGTTTTAGTTTATCTCTTGATTTTCTGGCTTCTGAAGCCTGCCCAGTTTCCCTTTCCTTGACTTCTTTTAAGTTTGTTTTGTTTTTGTGTTTGTGAGAGAGAGCAGAATCTTTCTCATGGCTCCCTCTATTGGGGTTGGGATGGGAGGAGAAAGTAATTTTTTTGTATATGATAAGCAGTGTCATACCTAAGCATTTCTCCCGTAGGACTGCCTTGCTGGTATGCCTTCCAGCTGGGTCTTACTTTCTGAGAAGTTTTATCTTCCCACCTCCACTTGGATATTGCCTCTAGGACCTAAGCAGAAAAGCAGTAAAGGACTGACACACAGGAATGGAGTAGGTCCTGATCCATTTTCTTTAACGCTTGCTGTGCATGTATCCTTCCTTATCCCAGAAGGAACTGTTCGGACTGTTCCTTGGACTGATTTGGGTTACACACTCTACAGGGGTAAGGAAAGCATAGTAATAGGGCCTCGAGGCTGTTTATTATTGCATTCTCCCTCTAGAGTTGTCCTGCTCAGGGTCAGGGTCTAGCTACAGATTGGGCTTCCAGAATTGTAATAACTGTTTAAAAAGTCAGACCTTGGCAAGAACTAAAATAATTTGGAGTTATATGCCCTTGACTTTTTAATAAACATCTCCTTCTAAGGAGATGCAGAAGGAAAGGAGGGTCTAAGTGAGACTCTGGCCTATCATATAATAATGTCTGGGAAACAGGCTAAACTTAAGGTCATGGTCCACTCTTACTTCTGAGAGGGAGCTCAGATTGTGACATTACTGTTTCCTTTCTGGCCTTTTCTCCTGCTTACAAGGAAGAATTGGAAATAGTTTTGAGTAGTGGTTGGTTCACATTACCTCCCTCTTGGTTTGTTTTGGGTTTTTTTGCCCCCCATTATTAGGGCAGTGGCCCCCTGGTTGAGGATGAGGTGGGCTAGGTCTAACAGGTGCCCTGAGGGGATAGACTATTCTCATTTTGAGGGAGAGAATTCTCCCTACCATATAGTTGACAGTGGTTAGGAACTCTCCCTTTCCTTACCTACCTTTCCTCTTAACAGCAGAATTCCTGTCCTAATCTCATAAATGTATTGCTCACCCTGTAATTCTATTATGTATCTGAGTGTGTATGTATTGGGGGGGAGGGGAGGGGTTCTTTACAAATTTCTGTGGTTTGTGGCTTTTTCTTCCATACATTAGTTCCCACCACCGCATGCCCAGGGGCCACTGCCTGGCGTTATCGCATGCTGGGATCATTGGGGAAGTATAGTGAAACTCATTGTCCTTTGTTTTGAAGAGTCTTATTTTTGCATAAGTAGTCCATCCTATACAGATTGCTAACTAACTGTGTATTCCCCTTGCCCCTATGGCTGCTGGTGTAAATAAACTGCATCTCCTCATTGGTAAATGATGACAATAAACAAGATTTTAAAAATGATTTTATTTGGACTCTATATTCATCTTTTAAGATTGTACATGTTTCTTGGGTTTTCACATGGTGAAATAAATGTTGAACCACTGTTGACCCTTGACCCTTAGTCATTTTCTCCTGAATAGTTTTATGAGAAGAGAGGAATTCTGTTGATTCATCTAGTAGTTCAGGTTTAGCTTTCTGCAACAGCCAGTGAGAGAGAGAAACTATACAATCTTCCTTTTACCATAATAAGTAAGAAGGTAGTAAAATATAATCCAGTCCTGTCACTAAATAAGTCCAGTGTGAAGGATAGTTCAATTTAAATTGTACTAGAGGTGTCTTCGGAGAAGGCAATGGCACCCCTGGTGGGCTGCTGTCTATGGGGTCGCACAGAGTCAGACATAACTGAAGCGACTTAGCAGCAGCAGCAGCAGAGGTATCTTAATATATACATATTCTTGCTCTCGAGAGACAAATAATTAATGGCAACAATGAGTCAGCCTTTCTAAAAGTTAATGTTTTTCTAATAGTTTTCATTTTACTCCAAGTGTTTTGGTCTAATTTTGTTTTTTAGATTAATTCAGAGATTTTTTTAAAATTTATTCCAGTCCATATTCCAAAGTTAGAGCACTTTGCCTAGAAACTGTACAAGTTGCTCCTTAGTATTGATCAAAATCACTTATTTGCTGAATGTTCTGGGTCTTTAAATAGCCCAAAAGTGTAAATAATATTTAGATGAATAAAAAGTTTCGTAGAAATGGGACCAGAGGAAACCTGTTGAAGTAGATATCTCAGGGGACCTTACTGACGTGTGACATGTATTTAGTCACCTAACACTCATGGAGCTGCCACAAATATTTTTGGATCCTATTTTGTATGTTTAAATTTGAATTAATGTATTTCATGCTAACCTTTTCTGAAATGAGGTAATTGCAATATCTCTACTAAATCTACTTGATGACAGGACGTACAAGATTGTTTCTGTTCGTGTTTTCTAACTAATGATCTTTATACTTAAAAAAGTACATACCCTTTAACTCCTTAGATACTACATTTTAACTGTGGCATGCAGCATGAGGTCAGGGACCACATAAATGATGTTGACAGAAAATGAAATACGCTCAAGTAGTAAAGGATTCCGGAAGAACTCTCTTTAAATATATTTTAATATTAGTCTTTAATTATGGATAGTGAACTGCTGGTTCTCAGAGATAATGTCAAACTTTGAAAGTTTTAATCTGTTGTGGAGGGCACAAGCATTCTGATTCTTTACACATTTTCCAAAGAAAATATTTGTTATAGGTAATGCACTGGTTCAGAAAGATAAACCTGTAGATTTCTTGGTTTTGAAAATTTTGATCCTTGCTACTTGAGCCTAGTTGAACATATGTGAGCTGAAAAGGAAATAGTCACTTCAGAAATGAGAAAATGTATTCAGCAGCAGTGACTTGCCCACAATTCAAAGACAAAAATCCAGAAACAAAAACAATGCTAGTGCAAGGCCAGTGCACTTTGTTGACGCAAGAGAATTTATTAACTGAAAGGACTAGTTTTTTAAAAAGATAAATTACTTTTAAAGTAGAATGAAAATGTGATGCTAATGAAAACTTTAAGACAATGAATGAAAACATTAAAAAAGTGGAAAATACATTTAACAAAAATGACTCACAAGGAATTTTTATTTTTAATAAAAGTAGTAATTTACATCTAGAACTTAAAAAATCCTGTTTCTACCCAAATACACATACAAATACTAGGCTCACAAGAGTTTTACAGACAATATAGCAAGAAACAAAAATCATTATAAAGTCAGTAATAGGAAGATGTTAGCAAACCAATTCCAAACTTGATCAAGCCGTGTTAATCCCAGGAAAGATTTTGATTCAGAAAATCATCACCATTAGAGAAAAATCTGTGTAAAATTTCAATACAGAATAATAGTTTGCAAAATTCAGTGCCAATTATTGGCTTTAAAAATACTAGTTGTATAGAAACAAGGGCTAAAGAACTTACATACACTGATAATTTATGTATCAGAATCTACAATTGCTTTACTTAATGGTCAAATAACTTGGAAGCTTTCTCTTTAAAAGCAGGAATGGAAGAAACAAAACTCTCATTCTCAGATAATATCTAAGTAGGTAGTTGTATAGACTCTACGAACATACCACTGGAAGTGAAGATAGGATGCAGTAAAGTTGCTAGTTTATAAGGATCCAAAATCAACAATAAAAAATTGTAAATATTGCATTTATAATGTAATGCAACAAAAGTATATACAGCCCTGTGTAGTGCTAATATAACAAGAAGTGTAAGGTTTTATGGAAAAAAAAAAACATTTTCTTCTGGAATGTTAAATAAATGAAGAATCATAAGAAAGGACACCAAAATAAATGGAGAATGATGGGATGTTTGTGGGTAGGGAGGTCAGTATCATCACTCCAATTATATGAGTTGGAAGTAATCTTGATTAAAATCCAAATAGATGTTTTCATGGAACTTAAGTTAATTTTAAGATTTATGTGAAAATCAAGGCACAAGAATAGACAAGAACTTTTTGGCAAATGGATGTTATACATAGTGAGATTGCAGTGCAGAAACAAACAATAGGAGAGAGTTCAGAATTAGATGGAAAAACAAACACATTTATGTCATCCTGATGTGTGACTAAATTGGTATTGTAGTCAGTAGATTATGAACTGTCACATTGTTCTGGAATAGATTAGCCATAAATATTAAACTGTACTCTAGACACAAAAATTAATTCCCATGAGGATTTAAGACATTGTGAAAAAGTAAAACATCAAATCTTTGGAGGGAAATAAAGAAACAGAAAGATATGTTCATAATTGTAGGTAAGGAAAAATAAGTAAATAAAAGTACCAAACAAAAGATGGACATGTTGGACCACAGTAAAACTATCCATGCATTATCATACTAGAAACAAACACACAATGACAAAATACCATAACATGCTAGTAGGAGTTTTACCATTCTTAGAACTAATAAAAGATTATTAACGAAATAATTATACAATTGACAAATGGACAAAATAAAAGAACAGCTCATTTATAGAATAAGAAATCCAAATGGCAAAAAAAAAAAAAAAGATGTGAAAAGTTCACTTAGTTTCAGAGAAATAAAAACTAATAGCAAATTAAATACCAATTTATATCACTCAGTTTAAAAAAGTGTGATAATATCAACTCTGACAGGTATATGGAACAGTTAAAAGTCTTGTGCTTTGCAGACTATTAAATGATAAAAAAAATTTTGGAAAGCAATTTGGGAATATCTACTGCAGTTGATCTGAACAACCAATGCCCGGAAACGTCCACCTTTTGCAGCATTGTTTACTATGAAAAAGTTGAAAGTGATATAAATACCCATTTTAAAAAGAAGTCAAATGCAAAAGTGAAAATAACAGGATTGCACAAATAAAATAGTAAAAATTTGTTCTTATAATTTGATACATTTTATTTGAAGCTTAACAGTATGCAAAATGGTGCTATATTATGTTTAAGGATATGTACCTCTGTAATAAAATTTATACCAAAAATGTGAACTAGACTTCCAGTTCTATGTGTATCATGGTCTGGATATTGGAGAAAGACTTCTTGGTGCAAAAAGAATATGGATGCTGATTAAATGGCCACAAAGATACTATCAACTGTCTTGTTATCCTCCCAAAAATGTAAGGGAAATATTCAGCTCTCTCTTCCTATTACACACATGTCTGCATGCACACACACACACACAACCAAAGACACAAGCAAAAACAGAAAATGGGACTGCACTGGAGGGCATACAGAAACCAGGAACTTCCACATGGGAATAGAAGGTTATACTTTGATCATCACAAATTGAGACCATTCATTACGCCCTCCCCTTAAATACAAGATACCTGAAATAATCTTCACATCCTTAGTGAAAGAATGAACAGAGTAAAAGAGAAACAGGGATCTTCCTGATTATAGAAACAACAGCTAAAAAAGCCTCTGCTATAGCTTGAGGTTAAATAAATGAATAAAAATAATAACATCATCATCATCATCATCATCATTTCCTTTGGAAACTGATACTTATACCCTTGCTTTCACATAGTTACCCTATCCTATTAGAGAAACTTCTGCCTGAAGATTATATAATGTGCCCAAGATAATATACTTCTTGGCTACCTAATAGTATTTGGGTCCCTTACATTCTCACAAAATATAAACACATTCTCACAAAATACACACTTGCTATAAGAATAGCATCTATTTTTTTTTTAAGTTCTGCTATCATATTCTGCATCTAATCATTGTTTTTACCAGACAGGACTTCTAATTTTTTAATTCATTCTTATTTATTTGTTTTTTGGTTGCACTACTTGGTATGCAGGATCTTCGTTTCCTGACCAAGGATCAAACCCATGCCTCCTGCAATGGAAGCACAAATTCCTAACCACTGGACTGCCAGGGAAGTCCCAGGAGTTCTAATTTTGTTAGCACTGTAATTAGAAGTAATTGATGTAATTAGAAGACCACTGATCCTCAGAGTGGTTGACACTGCCAGCATTCTAGAGATGGAAGGAATGAGGCCAGAGGAACTTAACAAAGGTGGAATTACCAACACAAATGAGGAAACTGGTTGTCATAAAAAGGACAAAGGAGTTTCAGAGGAAGTGAAACTGCTAGTACACTTAGCATTAAATGATATTGCAAAAAAATTTCAGAATATCATGAGTCCATAAAATGCTCTCAGTTTTGCTATTTTGCACTGTAGGTAAAATGCTGTGTGGCAGGCAGAATTCTAAAGACGGTCTCTTGAGACTCTTGTCTTCTGGTTATTCAGTTAAACAGAAATCTAAATATTGCTTTGGAGGGATTTTGGAGATGTAATTAAATCTCAAGTTGATTGACCTTAAGATTTGGAGATTAATCAGCTAGATTTGACCTGCTCCCTAGTCAGGTGAGAATGGAAAACCTCAGTGTTTTCCATCTGGTAGTAGAAGACATAGAGATCTGAAGTGTGAGAAGGATTTGATGTGGCTGGCTTTGACGATGAACGGGGCAAATAAGAAGGAATGTTGGGGGGTGCTCCTTGGAGCTGAGAGTAGCCTCTGGCTGATAGCTAGCAAGGAAACAGTATGTCAGACCCACAGCCACAGAAACTGAATTCTGCAAACAACCTGAATGAGTTCAGAAACTGATTCTTCCTCAGGGCCTCCAGGTAAGAGCCCAGGCTGGCTTAAACTTTGGCCTGTGAGACCCTCAGTAGATGGCTCATCCAAGCATGATTTCTGACCTAGAGTACTGTAAGATTCCTAAGTGAGGACTGGCTTAGGCAGCTAGATTGGTGATAAGTAGTTAAGCAGCAAGAGAAAATGAATACAGTCATAAACCAATCCAAACCTAGAAAGGATTATGCCTTTAAATGATGACCTTTATTATTGGCATAAACCCTTTCCTTATATTCCATCAAGTACATAGACAAATCATAACTAGGGATATAATTCCACAGAGCTCTAAAAAAACAAACTCATGTCAATATAATAATACCTTTTACCTGCAAGTTTAACCTTAGATTGGCAAGAAGAATACAATGTGACCTGTCCACTTCTAACGTGTTTTTGTCACCTAAAGTTAGTTTTCCAACTGCGTTCTTATCCCCCAGCATTTTCTGTTTTTAGACATACACATACACGCATGCACATACCCATGAACACACACAAGAGTTATAACTTTAAATCAAGCCCAGTTCAGAGAAAGTTAGCTAAGCTGCTTCTGCTCTTACTGCTGTGTGAATTATTACAGTTCAAGACCTTATTTGCAAAGCAACCACTTCTGTAGTTTGAAGGAAGACGGGTGTTGGCCTCTTAAGTACTTCCCTTACAGAAGAAGCTAAATCTTCTTTTGGAATTACATGTGCTTGTGTTATTTCTGCTTAGTGTTGGAGTCAACAGTGATTCAAAAGTTGGTTTAGAAGTTATGTGATAGATTAGAAGAAACACTGCAATGTCTTGACTCTGCAACAAACTCTGTAGCCCCTGATTATGTCACTTCATCTCTCTGGGGAAGTTTCTTTGCTGATAAATTGATGGGCTTGAATGAAATGATTTCTTGGTTCCATTCCACTTGTGACACTCTCTGATTCTGTGAGCTAAAGCATAGGAAAATAACTTACCCAAGTCATTGTATTCCCAAGACCAGTTTTACCATCTAAATGCGGAGAATTTGGTACAGTTAGGTTATGGGAGCATTCACATGAGTCTGTGTAATTCTGCTTTGTAAATTGTTCTACAGCTTGGCTCTAGACTTCCCCATCACCTAGAAACATGTCATTTCTAAGGCCGGCTCACATCTCTTCTTCAAGACTACCTGACCAAGGACATTTTTGACATTTCCAACTGTATGTCCCACAGGCATCTCATATTTCATCTTATGCAAAGTGAGTTCTGAGAAGCTGCATTTTCAACACATGCCCCATTGAATCTGATACGTTCTAAATGTTGAGAACTACTGCCCTAGAGAGAAAGCGAAAAATAAGTCTACATTTATCCTCTTTTTTAATCTCCAATAGCCCATCCTAGAGTGTTTGGGACCCTGGATTTTTTTTCTTTTTTTCTTTTTTTTTTTTTTTTTGCTAACTCTTGTGTATATGAACTATTTGATTTAAAAGTGTAAGTATTTAAAGACATGATGTCAGGCTTATTGTAATGCCTTTATACAGAGTTATGTTTTAGAACTATTTATTTCTTAAATTATAGCCCTGAGATTTTTTTGCCTCTGGAATGATAAGAAAAATATATCATCCCTCTGCCCCTGAGCATTTAAAGGCAATATATATTCCAATAGTGTGGTATGCTCAGTCCTGTCCGACTCTTTGCAACCCCACAGACTGTGGCCCACCAGGCTCCTCTGTCCATGGGATTTTCCAGGCAAGAATACTGGAGTGGGTTGCCATTTGCTCCTCCAGGGGATCTTCCCCACCCAGGGATTGAACCCACTTCTGCTGTGTCTCTTGCATTGCAGAGGATTGTTTACTACTGAGCCATTGGTGAAGCCCTATATGTTCCAATAGATGTTGATGTCATCACTCATTATCAGAGAAATGCAAATCAAGACCACAATGAGGTGCCATCTTACACCAATCAGAATGGCTGCGATCCAAAAGTTTACAAGCAATAAATGCTGGAGAGGGTGTGGAGAAAAGGGAACCCTCTTACACTGTTGATGGGAATGCAAACTAGTACAGCCACTATGGAGAACAGTGTAGAGATTCCTTAAAATACTGCAAATAGAACTGCCTTATGACCCAGCAATCCCACTGATGGGTATACACACCAAGGAAACCAGAATTGAAAGAGACACATGTACCCCAATGTTCATCGTAGCACTGTTCATAATAGCCAGGACATAGAAGCAACCTAGATGTCCATCAGCAGACGAATGGATAAGAAAGCTGTGGTACATATACACAATGGATATTACTCAGCCATTAAAAAGAATACATTTGAATCAGTTCTGTTGAGATGGATGAAACTGGAGCCGATTATACAGAGTGAAGTAAGCCAGAAAGAAAACACCAATACAGTGTACTAACACATATATATGGAATTTAGAAAGATAGTAATGATAATCCTGTGTGCAAGACAGCAAAAGAGACACAGATGTAAAGAACAGACTTTTGGACTCTGTGGGAGAGGGAGAGGGTGGGATGATTTGGAAGAATGGCATTGAAACATGTATACTATCATGTAAGAAACAAATTGCTAGTCTATGTTTGATACAGGATACAGGATGCTTGGGGCTGGTGCACGGGGATGATCCAGAGAGATAATATGGGGAGGGAGGTGGGAGGGGGGTTCAGGGTTGGGAACTCATGTACACCTGTGGTGGATTCATGTCAATGTATAGCAAAACCAATACAGTATTGTAAAGTGAAAAAATAAAAAATATATAATAAAAATTAATAAATGTAATAGATATTTTAAAAAATAGATGTTGATGTCACTAATCTTCTGTTTGCATATCTTTAGGTTAGTTGTAAAGGATCCATTCTTTTGTTAATGAGTTTAATGTTCATTTAAGAAAGCTCTACAGTATGGACAAAAATGGCAGTGTGAAAAGATAAATGGAAAATGTGGATTAATTCAGCTTTATTACTTCAGAATGAATGCCTATAATGAACTACTCAGTTGCTTAACAATTAAAGTATTTTTTTAACTTTTCTCATATATTATTTCCCAGTCTCTGAGTATTAATATTTTTTCTACTTTTCATTCAGCTAAATTTTTAATTCGAGAGCTTTGGTCAGAAATTTGCCCTCATAGATTCAATGACTCTTCATAAAAATTTAAGACTTTGATTCTTCTCATCATCAGCTTATCAGCAACATTATCTATAACAACTCTTTCTTGAGTATTGACAGCAGGACACAAAATCAGTAGTTTAATAAAACCATCTCTGTTAGGGTAATATTCTACTCACAGAGATATGTAAAAAAGTAAAAACTCCCATCGGTTTATCTAGTATTAATTATGAGTTGTTTATTATTAGCAAGGAAAAGAATAATCCATAGTATCGTTCAAAATCCCCAACCTCCAGAAAGTAATGCAATCTCGTTTGTAACAGTTACAAGTTTTACTATTGGGAAAGCTGTGAGCTAGGCCTAAGATGGAAACACAGAGTCAGAAAGTGGTATATTAGGGACATTCGTTAGATTCAGGTGGAAAACAATAATTAAGCTACTTTATCTTGTGGATGCATGCAAGCGTTTATCAGACTTTCTGCCTTAACAAGGCCCAAAGAATGATCATTCATCCTGTTTTTCCTGGGAGAGTCTTGATTTACAACTGTTATTCAGTTGTTATTGATATTGTCCCTCTATCCTTTTGAAAGTGTTGAGCTCGGGGTGATAAATTATTAACCAAAATAATATATATGGTTACCCTAGTTATAACTCACAGAAGAATTGAGAGATGTTTTTAAAAGAGATCAAAGGCCAAACTGTGATGAAGATTGTGAGACCAAATCTTCAAAGAAAGTATTGTTTACTTGCAATATGCTGTTTAAAATAGTCTGTAGCCAATCAGAAGTTAGAAATAAAGGTATGAACTTCATTGCCATACTGTCAAAACTGTACTGTGGATTAGCTAATGGGGTCATTTGAAATATATAAAAAAATCAAATGGTTAAAGAAATCTGTAGCTGGTTCTTACCTGCTTGATGTGAATCGGAGTTAAGAATGGACAGAGATGAGTGGGAAAATGAAGCGATAAACCATTATTACGTGTTCTGGGAGTCCCATATGCAGCACTCACGAGTGAAAGCAAATTGTGCAGACTTCAAGCGTTACCTCTACCTAGGTGGCAAAACCACAGGCAGTTTGCAATATGGGGCCAATCACTCACTCTGCAGTAACACTCATAAGCAACGCTTTGTAGCTGGTAACACTTAGCAACTCACAGGTGTTGGCAGGCAGTGTCACTAAGCAGAGTGTAGGCAGGTGTAATTCAGGATGGCGTGTTATGTTCTGTCTATGGTTAGTCATGGTACTTGGATGAAGATAATGTTTGAGGCCTTAAACATTATCTATTATTGATGGACATAAAATACTGTAGATTTGTTCTTGAGTAAAATGTTCTACAAAGATGGTAAGGCTCAATATCTAGAGCTATGGAAAACTGTGAGAACGCAGAGGAAGTCCAGGCTACTTCAGAGGTAATTGGGTATCATGCAAATAGAGATGTGGGGTCAGCCTTCTGTCACTCTGCTCCACCCAAGGGGCTCTCAGTTTCTAGAGCCCACCTTCCCCTTCTCCCACAACACAAAAGCTTGCAGTCAACAAAAGAACATTTACTCTGCTTCACTCTCTGTTAAGGACTGACATGGTTAGGTGAGACTCACACAAGGGCATCTTCCTTTTTACAAACTCAAAGCCCACAAGTAGCTTAGTCATAGGAGTGATAGCCCAGGGTTTTCACAGTGACGCCTCCCTCCTGCAAGAGACTGGTTATACAAGGTGTCTAAACCAGGAGACCGTGACGTCCAGAAGCCCGCTCTTTGCAGACTGTGCTCCCGCTCCCCTGCTTGGTGCCCTGGAGGCTGAGCTGTTCTGAGGACAAGGATGGAGCTTCTGAGGACGCGTCTCCTGCTTGCTCTACTGTCTGCTCTTCAGGGCGCAGGGCTCCACAAGCTCAGTGTGAATACACAAAGAGCCCTGTCTGCCAAACTGTGGAGCTCCCCAGAGCGTTTATGTGTTTATAGAAATGTAGTGTTATGTTATGGACCTGCAGCTTTGTTTTGGCAGAAGCGATATTTAGGGTTCTTGGTTGGGGACTTTCATTTCCATTCATAGGCAGAATTTCTCAGTAATATGTCACAGATAATGACGGGGCACTGTGTGTGGCACTCTCTTGGGCACTTTTGAAACGTCACTCCCTGCCCACAATCCCACCGCTCCATCATCTCAGTCCCAGGTCTCACCATCACTCCCACTTCCCCCGTTACTAATGGAGATGAACAGATTAAGCATAACTCCTTACCAGCTGTAGACTCTTCTATTGGAATGTAAGTTTCATGACAACTGACGGTTGTTGTCTTATATACTGCCCAGCATAGTATTTGGCAAATAATAGATGTTTAATACATATTGATAGAATAAATGATAGAATAAAAAGTAAATATTGAATTGAACAGTATTCTGTTGTATTAGTTCCAAGAATAAAACAGTGTTCTTTTGTTCTTGTCAAGGAGGAACAAAATTGTTTTATCATTATTTCTATTATAAAATCTTCTTTTTAGATATTTGTGTATTCCTGGCCTTTATTTGGCAGAACTCAAGAATTAGGTATTTTGTTTCCAATCTACTTTCTTTTGTACAAATGTAAGATTCCACACTTTTAAGCAAATTCAATCTCCCTTAAAAATCATGACATTTTAAAATTATTTTTAAGAAGTATAGCTTAATACATTGTGAGTTTAAACAGTAAAACATGGAGATTTTCTGTTTGGTTACAAAATGCAAATGTGATAGATTACTATTCATCTCATAGTTTTCATTTTCTATGAAGTACTTTAAGTTTGATCAATTTAGTTTCTTTTTGTGGGGACAGCATTAGTGAGATCATCAAAACTTTTGTAAAAGCTAAAAATGCTAGATTGCAGTGGCAGACTATTATATAATGATTTAGTCACAAATTGTGTTTTAATTTTACATAGAAATACAAATGTTTGATTTGGTAGCTTAATACAACAAAAGAAAAGTTTATAAAAAAAAACATACACCACCACAACAAAAGCATCTAACAAATCTTAGAGAGCTACAATCAAATTTTACCACTGGAACAGAAAAAAAAAAAAAAAATCTGGCTTTAAAATATTTCGTCATTGATCTCCCTTGTTCATATATCCTTCTGTTTAATTTTACTGTTGTGCTTGCTAAAATTAGTCTAATTCTAAGATCTTATCAACCCCAGTGTTTCCTTTTCTTGCCGTTATGGAAACTGAATGAAATTTTAAATCCTGATTAACTCCTTTCAGTGACCAAACAATAGTGGTCAAATCTCAGGTGTCTTTAGAGCAACAGATAATTTCATGTGCCTATAAATGTCAGTTTTGAATAGAATTTTTTAAGGAATTACTTTTCAAAAGCATTCACACATTGGAAACATTATTTCTTAGACTTGAGAACAAATCACTTAGGTCACAAATCACAGTTCAGCTTAAGAATCAGCAAAATGGCTTCTGAGTGTCATTTAATGAAAAGAGGCTAATCTAAAAAAAGAAAAAAAGAATTCAAGTACAATCACACAGAGAGATCAAATCAACTTACTAGATTATTTCCAAGTACGGATTTGAGTTTGAGTGGAAACTCCAGAGTAGAAAGAAGGGGCGGATGGTAGTCCCCGTGCTGCCACGAGGAGCCTTCTGACCTTTGGCAGGACTTCTCTCAAACTCAGGTTTTCTCACTTCTGAAAGAGGAATAATGACTTCAACCCTTTCACCCTCACAGTGAGGTCAGAATTAATTAAGGACGAAAGCATGACGGGACTGCAGCATGCCTTATTCTTGCCATTTGGCTCAGGCCAGCCAATGTACATGAATATTGCAGCTTCATTCACTAATACCTTCAGCAGGAGAGATCTGCTGGAAGCTTAACTAATGACCCTTTATTTAATGTGATGTTGTCTGTCATTGAATTTTAATCATGTTCAAAGGTTGCATATCAATGATATTTTTCTGGAAGAAAAAAAGATCATCTCTCTGGAGTGAATTATTTCTTTCTTTGATGACTTAGACATGTAGCCATGCACTGCAGTGATTTCATTGTAAGGCTGAATCTTTCGTAGAGTAACTGACAATACATTTTGCTCTTAAAATATTTTTAAAGCATGTACAGAAGTGGAAATATTATAAAATAATCCTTAGAGTGTGACATGTGAAGAACATACCTTGTGACAAAGAGAGCTTGCTGCTGCTGCTGCAGCTAAGTTGTTTCAGTCATGTCCGACTCTGTGCGACCCCATAGACAGCAGCCCACCAGGCTCCCCCGTCCCTGGGATTCTCCAGGCAAGAACACTGGAGTGGGTTGCCATTTCCTTCTCCAATGCATGAAAGAGAAAAGTCAAAGTGAAGTCGTTCAGTCATGTGCGACTCTTAGTGACCCCATGGACTGCAGCCCACAAGGCTCCTCCATCCATGGGATTTTCCAGGCAAGAGTACTGGAGTGGGGTGCCATTACCCAAGCCTTTCACCTTTACCTTTTGCTCATTAAGTACTTTGGTTATTCTAAAGGGTAATTCCATTGTTGTCACAAGATTGCCAGTATTTCTGCTATTCTAAGTATCTAACTCAAAATCATACAAATTTCAGTAAAATGTAACAATTTGACTTCCCCTCTCATAATTTTTGTCCATATATTTTTTAAACATGGGAAAAATACAATTACATAATTTATATAGATTCCCTCTTCTGTGCTTCTCTTTTTCTCTATGGTCTCGAGTTGTGTAATGAGTCCTCTTACCAATAATCCATTCCATTATCACTTGGCAATATAAACAGGTGGTCTCTTGTAACCAAAATCTGTAAATATACAAACTATATTTTGGAAAGCTAAGAAATAATGGTTTCCTGCATGTACAATTTGCTTCCTAGGTGGCTGAGTACTAAAGAATCTGCATGCCAATGCAAGAGACATATAGAGACTCGGGTTTGATCTCTGGGTCAGGAAGATCTCTTAAAGGAGGGCCTGGCAACCTACTCCAGTATTCTTGCCTGGAGGATCCCATGGACGGAGAAGCCTGGAGACTACTATCCATAGGGTCTCAGAGTCAGACATGACTGAGTGACTGAGCAAGCATACACACATGTACATTTCAATTAGTCCATTTAAATACTGCATAATATTACTACAATTTTATAATTTTAAATATTGCAATTATGATATACCTCTGAGTTATCTCTCAAAAACAAATTTTATTTCACTAGTCTTGTACATTTTAGGGGGTGGTCACAGAACTAAGTTTAATCATTCATACTAAAATTTAAATGGAGGAAAACCTTAGGGTATGCATATCACAGGGTTAGAGTCTCTCAGTGAAGATTGTACACTGAAATGCATGTTATTTTTCTGTTACTTCATGATTTTTATTACATATTCACTAATTGGTAGGTAATTTCTTATTTCATCTTTTTTTTTTTTAACTTGGAAGTCATTCTTTCTGCTTTGTCTTAACAGGCTTTCTTCCAATTATCAGGATTACTTTTGTATCAGTGCAAATGATCATAAATAAATAAATAAATAATCATAAACCACAACTAAAAAATAAATCATAAATAAAATCATAAAAATAGATCATAAATTTAAAAAATCAGTGGTTATAAATACAATATATGGTGAAAGAATTCCAAAGCATATCCTTTTGTTTAAAACTTCTGGCCTATTCAACAGAATTAGAATTGACAGCTCTTATTAAGTATACCTCTCATGCTACAAATATCTCTGCTCAAATAAGTGATTTTAACTTTCAGTTTGATTCATAAAAATAGTATTTCTAAGAATATGTCATGATGATTATTGACCTGGGGATTCTAGATAAAATAATGGTTAGTTATTTGTGGCATCTTAGTAAGTATTACATACCTCTTTGTATGGGCAGTCTTACAATGTCTATTTATATTTTTCCTATACCACAGCATAACTATCTCATCCTTTGAGACCTCTCATAAATCTCAACATGAATTTTTCTGTACTGAACCATGGAAAATGTACTTTCCAGTTTTGGGGAAAACCATCTGGTTCATTTTGCCAGATGTGATTTACAGACAAATGGACACAAGCTTCATTTGTAATAGACATCTTATTTTAGTTGAATGGTTCTAAATTAGTACAGCTTTAAGATGCAGGACAACCCTGCTATTATCATCAGTAGTGAGCACAGAAATTTTACTTGCTATTCCCTCAGTGAGATTTTAAGTCAGCCTACTTGAACTGAATTTCTCAATGGAATCACCTCTGTTAATTTAACAAAAGCACTAGGTTATTGCCTACAAATATGAAAGAAGCAAAGAACATTTCTGTAAGTCTCATTTAATAATTTCCACATGAGTTTGGTCAAAACTGAGTTTAGCCTTTAGAGAGATGTTCCTATGTAACAGCAACAGTGTAAGGGTTTTGAAATTATAGAAATCTGCTTTTTAACCACAGCTCTATGAAATAGAATCTTGCCATTTTTCACATCAGATGACTTTTTAATTTATTTATTTTAATTGGAGGCTAATTACTTTACAATATTGTAGTGGTTTTGTCATACATTGACATGAATCAGCCATGAGTGTACATCTGTTCCCCATCCTGACTTTTCTAAGCCTTGATATTTTTATGTTTACAGTAGGATTTATAAAATAAAAATTTTTGTGGTTGTAAAGATTTAAAAAACCACACATTCACACACATAGACACACTCAAACAAACACACTTATTGTATAATGACCTTATTAAAACTTAACATATGCCTATTCTCTAGATTAGCAAAATTATCTGCTCAATCATTTCTTCCCTTTAGCCTCTGAAAACCATCAGAGTCCTCTGCTTGTAGGAAAGGTGCTTTTTAAAGTGTAAGCTACCTAGATATGTCCAGATACTTAATGCAGCAAGGCCATCAAGATTCTTCTAGGACAGTAGTCCCTGAACTTTTTTGGCATCAGGGACCAGTTTTGTGGAAGAACATTTCTCATGGGCCGAGGAGGAGGGCGGGGATGGTTTCAGGATGATTCAAGTACATTACACTAATTGTATACTTTATTTTTAAATTAATGCCACAACTGACTTGACAGGAGGCGCCAGTCCACAGTCCAGAGGTTGGGAACCCCTGTTCTGGAAGATATTTCATGAGGGAATACGATTGTTACAGGCTGAACTATGTCCTCTCAAAATTCTTGTATTGAAGTCCTAACTCCAGTACCTCAGGAGGTGATGATATTTGAGAACATGGCCTTTAAAGAGGTAATGAAGACACAGTGAGGTCCCTGTGGGTTGGATAGGTGGGCCCTAATCCAATATGACTGGTGTTGTAGAAGAGACTACTATAGAGACTCAGACAGAGGCACGACCACCTGAGGACGTCTGCATGATGGCCTTCTCAAGCCACAGAGAGAGGCCCCAGAATAAGTCAAACCTTCCCGTCTCGGACTTCCAAGTGCCTGAGTGTGAGAAAATACATTTCTGCATTTCTGTTGTTTAAGCCACACAGTCCATAGTATTTTGTTATGGCAGTCCATACAAACTAATACAATTACATACTGAAACTGAGAGATTTTGTTTAAGGTTGATAACTCAAACATTTGAAGGACAGGAGGATTTTCAGTATAGCCTGGTGCTTATAACTCAAATTAGTACTGCCAGGTACTTATAGAATTTTGACCAATGTTCATTAATGGCACTGAAAGATAGTGAATAAAATGATTTTTTAACCATATCTTGTGCCAACATCTGACAGCTTTAACACCAGTAGCAGATGAGGAACTCAGAACACCAAGTGAATCGCACATTATGAACTGAAGAAATACAGGCTCATGGCTAGAATAAGGGAGAACATGAGAAGCATCAAAAGAGAAGACAAAGTGGATATCAATGAATTTCCTAGTTCTAACATCCTAGAGAGCACAGTTACATATAATTACAATTTATATTGAAGATGGTTTATTACCTAACATAAAACTTGAGTTGGTCAAAGAGTGTGTCTGTAGAGCTGGTAATGAGAAACACTGAAGTTACTAACATGTGAAAGTGAAAGTGAAGTTGCTCAGTTGTGTCTGACTCTTTGTGACCCCATGGACTGTAGCCTACCAGGCTCCTCAGTCCATGGAATTTTCCAGGCAAGAGTACTGGAGTGAGTTGCCATTTCCTTCTCCAAGGGATCTTCCCAACCCAGGGACCAAACCCAGGTCTCCTGCATTGCAGGTGGATTCTTTACCATCTGAGCCACCAGGGAAGCCCAAATCAAAAGCAGATTAGTGAATTAAAGAAAATGGCAACACACTCCAGTAGTCTTGCCTGGAAAATCCCAAGGATGGAGAAGCATGATAGGCTACAGTCCATGGGGTCGCTAAGAGTCGGACACGACTGAGCCACTTCACTTTCTCATGTTACATGCTTGAACTGTTTTTCCCCTCTTGTTACCATTTTGGCACCATTTGATTTCCATTCATCAATACCCAGTGCCTAAATATTGTTCAGTTTTCTTTGTGCAGTTACTCATCTAACAAGTGGTTATTCAGCCCTTCCAGTGTATCAGTCACTCTTATGGTTCTAAGTTTTAGGACCTTTGAAGTAGCACAGAAAGAATCTGTTAAAATAGAGCTAAACTGGACTTCTTGCTTAGAGTAGAATCAGCTAGACTTGATTCTATTTCAGAGCATTTATCCATGTTCATGTCTTTGCCTGGACTCCATTCCCACATCTTCACCTTTCTTTTAGGCCTATCTTCATATTATTTTGGAATACTTCAGGCAGTAAGGGTAGGAGGTCTCAGTACCATATAGCCAGGCATCATAGGAGAAAAGGTTAAGTTTCATAGCCAGAATTATGGCAGGATTAAGGCAAAGACTCTGTGAAATAGAACTGATCTCAGTGAAAGTAACTGCTACTTACTCTCCTTTTCTGATACAATGATAAGTCAATTACTTCCCCAGGTTTTCTCTCACTACTACAGGTGTGACTGAAGGCAATTTAGTAACAGTGCTTAAGAGTATGGGCTCTGGAGCCAAAGTGTAAGATTCAACCAACTGTATGATCTTGGATGTGCATATATATATATTTTAATGTTCCTGAATTTCAGTTTTCCATATGTGTAGGACTTAGACGGGCTCTAGAATACGTGTAGGATTGCTGTGACTATTTAATGACATGGCGTACGAAATGATCTTCAGTCTCTGGCTGCATATGTCTATGCCATTATTATCATTAGCCATTCACTTTGCTCTCTTCTCTTTTGCTCCACTTGAGTTTTCTGTTGCTTTTCAACCACCTCTGCCTCACAGATTTTACTTACTAACTTTTCTGTTCATTTTTAGCCTTCTGCCTATCCTCGTCCTACCCTACCGCTTATATGCCTTTGTTTGTCTCTCAAAACGACAATCTTAATCATTACCACCCAAGCTTGGCCAAGCTTTTATGAGAAGTGAGGACAGTCCCTAGTTTTCTGCCTACCCTTGGCCTCATGGCAGCTCTGACTCAGAAGGCAAAGACACACAGCCTCTCATCAGAAGAGTTACTTCAGACCGAGACTCTAATAGGTTCTTTCCCAGGATGCCCACCGCTCAGGATTAACACACACTACCAGAAGTCTAAATAAAGTTTACAAGTGCTGATTCATATTACTCAGGAAGACTGTGAGGGTGTTGGAGATACTCCTAAAAGAAAGAGGTGGCAGAAATCCAAAGGAAGAAAAAAAAAATAAGTAAATAGGAAATAATATGGAAATAAAACAAAATGGGAAGTCTGCTTTTCCTTCCCCTGCAGAAAAAGTAAGTTATGTTTCCACAGCTGGAAGCTAAAAACAGCTGCATTTTCTATAGTCTATTGAATGGAGATCAGTCATTAATATTTTACTCATGTACACACTTCATTTTGATGCAATTTTCCTGTATAACCAGCCAGAATCATTTGTAGGATATTTAACAAAAATGATGGAAATACTCAGCTGCATCTGTTCATCATTTGGCTAACCATATTTTTGCATAAATTTAACATGGGCTTAAGCCACCTCCATTATTTTCCTCATCTTTTTCCTTCACTGTTCAAATCTGCATGCCAAAATTTATTATTATTCAGGTATCCAATCACACTGCCATCCCAGCAATCAAGTCAAAAGCAGCAAAGCAAAATTGAGAAGCTGTTTTCTAAAACTGCAGGCACGTACAATCCTTCCCTGCGACAACAACCAGTGGTTGTTGCAATGACAAACAGCTTTAATAATGAAAATAGACTATTGGTTTTACCTACACACATGCAGTTTAATTTTCTTCTTCCTTATTAGAATCCTCACCAGCTCTCCACCCCCACCCAGCCCCCAGTTATGAAAACAAGTTGGCAAACACAACAACTCTATTCATCCTCAGTTTAATATACAATTTCTCATATACACGAGGGGGTGAAGTGGTTTCTAAAAACATTGGCTGGTCACAGCGACAGTAGAATCTAATTCCCCCAGGTGCTTGCCTAATACTTATCTCTCCACTGGAGAGTGTAATAAGGTTATCAGGATTATTGAAGTTGACAGAGCACCAAGCCTAGATTAATTACATTATAGAATTCAGAAGGAATCAGAAAAAGCAGCAATAGTGCCCCTGGCAAGTGCACATATTTTTTTATAGTTCTCTAAGGACTCTGAGCATAATATAATACAAGTGAGCGAAGGGTGGCTGGTGTAGCCGATCTGTAGATTCTGTGGTACAGATTGTGAAAGATTAATTATTCTGAGAGTAAGAAATCACCATCACTAATTTAGAGAAGATAGAGTAAAACATCTTAAGAAAGACAAGAGTAATTGGAGGATGAGTGAAGGCTACTAACGCATATAAATCTGCTGAGTTCCAGAAGATGTATATTCATTGCAACATATAATTCTTTAAAAAAAATTATTGAAGTATAGTTGCTTTATACTGATGTGTTATTTTCAGGTGTCCTGCAGAGTGAATCAGCCATATATGCACATTTATCTTTCTTTTTTTTGGGGGGGGGGTTCCTTCCCATTTAGGTACTAGAGATCATTGAATAAAGTTGTCTGTGCTATGTAGGAGGTTCTCATGAGTTGTCTATTTTATACATAGTAGTGTGCATGTATTAGCCCCAATCCATCCCACCCCTTTGTCCCCCTACCCTAAGGGATCTGTACATCTAGTCTCTACATCTGTGTCTCTATTTCTGCTTTGCAGACAGGTTCAGCTGTACCATTTTTCTAGATTCCACACATATGCATTAATATACGATATTTGTTTTCCTCTTTCTGACCTACTTAACTTGGTATGACAGTCTATAGGTCCACCCGCATCTCTGCAAAATGGCACAATTCCATTCCTAAGAACAGAAAAATTCGGTATTATTCTTTAAAAAACTGAAAACCGAGGGTGAAGTGGAAAATCTTTCTGCAAATCTCATACCTAGTTAAGTGGTCAAGCAGCACTTGACTATCTAACCCAAAGTCCAATCTTTTTCCTCTTTAACACAGAGAATAACAAAGTATTGGTCTTGAAAAGGCACCATGTTGAAGGAAGAAAAATTTACATAGGAAAAACTCATATGATTAATAAACAAATACATATTGAACTCCTTTTTCAAACATGCTGAAAACTTAATATATATTTATTTAATTACAATATAAGAAATTTTAAGAATTCAGTGAATTACTTATAATTAGCTTGGGGGATGAGACATAAATCTAAAACATTAAAAAAAAAAATCATGATACAGGGCACCTTCCACATTACACTTACCAAACACTAGAAATATATCAGCACTGCAGGTTTGAAAATCTAAAGTACACCAGGATATAAAATAAAACAAAATTAACAAGGCTCCTGGCAACTGAGACAAATATTACAAAGCCCTCAGTTCACACTCACACAACATACTTGTAACTGAGTGTCCAATGGGACTATTCCTACTGTCTAGAGGGACTGCCCGAGGCTGCAAAGTTCAGGACAAGCAACAAGTACAGGCCTGCACTCTAAAGAGAGGTGACCCCCATGCCAGAGGACCTATTAAGAGGTGGCAGACTGGTCCTTATCAGCACTCATCTAGTCTCCTGTGTGCTGTGCTTAGTCACTCAGTCATGTCCCACTCTGCACCCTGCCAGGCTCCTCTGTCCGTGCTATTCCCCAGGCAAGATTACTGGGGTGGGTTGCCCTTCTCTTCTCCAGGGGAATCTTCCAAACCCAGAGACTGAACCCAGGTCCCCTACTTTGCATGCGGATTCTTTACCATTTGAGCCACCAGGGAAGCCCAGGTTTCTCCAGGTGATTTTTTAAAAGGTTATATGATAAAATTATAAAGAAAATATAAATAAAAGTTTAAAAATTGGTTTCTTCTGGAAAGAAAGGCTAATGTGATATGGTAGGAACTCAACAGGCTTTGAAAGTTTTAGAAATAAACTTTTTTTAAACTGGAAAAAATGGGGAGGGGGTAGAGACTCATTAGAGATAGAAACTATTATGGCATTTTCCTTTCTCCCTTTCCTAGGAGTGACTTCCTAGATGGCACAGTGGAAAGAACCTGCCTGCAATGCAGGAGACATGGGAGATGTGGGTTCCATCCCTGGTTCGGGAAGATCCTTGGAGAAGGGAATGGCAACTCACTCCAGTATTCTTGCCTGGAGAATCCCATGGACAGAAGAGCCTAGTGGGCTACAGTCCATGGAGTTGCTAGAGTCAGATGTGACTAAGCATGCATGTGGTTCTCCTAAGTAGGTAGAAAGGAGAGCCCTTCCTCTACAGGTCAAAAAGGTAGAGCACCCCACCACCACCCCAAGGAAAAACTGCTCATAGAGTTTAGATTTGTCTGCATAGAAAAGATGCAGCTGAGTTGCAGAAACTTGAATGTGTACTTGGGAAAAACAGTTGCCATTTAAGTTTGCAAGGGAAGAAAGGACAGGTATTTGACCTTCTCTGGAAGAATCTGCAAATCACAAGCTGGCCAAACAAAGCTGTAGTGGAAAGGAAGCAGGAACAGTGGAGGGGTTGGAGTGTCAGCAGACCTGAACTTCCCATGTCTTGTGGGGCAAGGGTTTGTGAGTCCTCCAGTGGCCCTACAGGAAGACATGGAAGTCATCCAAGAGTGTTGCCTCCCAAGAGAAATGAGCCCTTGTCTGCAACGGTTCCCGTCCAAGAGCGAGGGAAGAAGCTTGTGAAGGTGATGTGAGATCTCCTAGAAAATAAATCCCCCACAAAAAGATAGGATGCATTGTTGGTGTTCTCCAAAGAAACCACTAATATCTTCTGGGAAATAAATATAGACACCTGCCAAAATCAAGTTGTGGTTTAGTCTCTCAGTTGCGTCCGACTCTGTGGCCTCATGGACCGTAGCCTGCCAGGCTTCTCTGGCTATTGGATTTCCCAGGCAAGAATGCTTGACTGGGCAACCTGTCCCTTCTCCAGTGGATCTTGCTGCCCCAGGGATTGAACCTGGGTTTCTTGTATTGGCAGGTGGGTTCTTTCACTGCTGAGCCAAAATCAAGGGAGAGATGCAAATAGGAAATTGTTGCAGTGGGGATGAGAGAAGAGTCATTAGGAATAAAGAGAGTGAAATAACAGACCAGGTTCCATCCCCTCACCCCTCTTCCTCTCTGTTGGACCTATAGCACACTGGTGCTTTACCTGCTAAGAGGTGAAAGCTTTAAACTGAATGCATGCTCGAAGTTTTGATTCAGATTGAATGGGATTTTTAGAATCAGAAAGTGATTCCTAAATTATAGTATAACCTGAAGTACCATCCAAAGGCCGAAAGGGGACTTCCAAAGAGTATGGTTAAGGCAATGGGGAGACAAAATAAAGCTGTCCCTGTAGTAAAGACAAAATAAAGCTGTTCCCAGCCCCTTGCATAAGTTGGTAAAATATGCACAAGAGGGCCCTTTGAGCCTACCCTTGAGAATATTTACTTTTCTTTTGCAAAGAAATGTATCATTTTCCCCATATTTATCACTTTTCAGAATGTGACTACGGTAGACAGCAGGGGAAGGGCTGTTACTGGCCGGCGCGCTGACAGCGGTGAGCAATGGCAGACAGCTGCCGGCCTCGAGCGAGGAGCAAGCACAGCAAAAGGCAGCAGTGCGCGCGTGCTCAGTCGCGTCCGACTCTTCGTGACCGCTTGGACTGTAACCCGCCAGGCTCCTCTGTCCATGGAATTCTCCAGGCCAGAATGCTGGAATTTGTTGCCATATTCTACTCCAGGCGATCGTCCCCACCCCAGGGATCAAATCGGTCTCGTGTATGTCCTGCTTTGGCAGGAGGATTTTTTACCACTGCGCCACCTGGGAAACCCCAAAAGGCAGCTTTGAGAACTACAAAATCAGATCACTGATCACCATTTTGCATTAGGGCAAACTTCTACCCATGCAGCTCCCCTCCCCTCACCTAGGAGTTTCCTAGGAGTGACTTTCGAGTCACAGTCAAGTGCTTTCTGGGAGAGTCTGATTCAAAAAAATCCCACAGGAAAATTTGGGAGTCTTAGTTACTCCCAAGGTGATTTTGCCCAGATTTTGACAATTTTGAAGGAAAAAAGATCCTGAAAAAATTTGTTAAATCTCTCCAATAGTGGTATTAGGAATCTTTCTATGTCCCCCATGTGCTTCTATTTTAGTATCTTAGAATCATACATAAGAAAAACATAACACATTTTTAAATGATGTCTATTCAAAATTAATTTCAAAACTTTGTTGCTCATAAATGCATGTCTTCAGCTTTCCAGAAAACTCAGTTGATCAGAAGGTTGTGTGTCCTACATGAATCAGGTGGCCAAGATATTCCTACCTGGATATAGTAATTGTCATACAGATGTTCATGAAATTTAAACCAGGGTTATTCAAAGCAAGGCCAGGTATACTAGGCTGGCGGAACTGTTTCAGGGGCTTGGACTTAATTCCTGGATTTAAAGACTAGGTAACTGAAAAGATTACATAAGTATCAAGCAGCACTGAACACAATGTAAAACATTTAAAAGGGGGAAGTAATTGCCCATCTAGTCCTCAGAGTGAGTAAAACTGTATGAAAAAGGATTTTGTACATTTTCCCCTCAGCTTGCTTCTGCAAAGGGAGGACAAGCTGGGGAAATGGCTGGGTGTATTTATGAGATTGTTTAAAGGATACATTACACAGAAGATAAACTAGAGAAATTGTATGGTCGTGTTTGCCCATATACAATCAAATGCTCTGCACAATTGATGAATCCAATAAAATCATGAGATGCTACAAAGACTGTACAAAAAAGCAAAATGAGGGCATTTCACGTGGAAGATATCCAGGAGAGAGTATATGAAATGATTTATCACATTGTCTAAACTCTGAAATCAGAGATGTCTGGGGAGGGGGGGTGGAAAAAGCACAGAGAAGAAAAATATAAAGTTATCACTGATAGCAAGTCATGGGGAAGCCAAAGTTTTAGCCCAGAAGAGAGGGTTGCAACTTCTATTCACAGAGTTCTCCTATTTCAGGGTGCTCAGTGCACAGTGATCATTGGAAAAGTCTACTGAGGCCAATTATTATGAAAACAATCCCCTTAATTTAGTAAGCTAAGCTCCATTCTCTAAAATGCGTGACTAACGTGGCACCTAATAAATGGCTGTGGGTTGAGGAGTACTTGGTTCATTTTAGGACTATTTGCCATAATATAGAAAGAGAAGATTATTTAGATCTCATGAGGCATTGCTGCTTTTGCAAGTCCATATTACATACATACAGATATAACTGAAGAGAAGATGAAATGTATTGTTATGCCTAATGCAAAGTTTCACTGAAACGTCTTACTTTTTCTAACCAATGCAGAATTAAGTTTTATTGATTTCTGGCCATGATGCATTGCACACAGAATCTTAGTTCCGTGATCAGGGATTGAATCCCTGAGTCCCCTGCAATGGAAGAGTGGATTCTTAACCACTGGACTCCCAGGGAAGCACTGACCAATGCAGTCTTTTTTATTTTCTACTTCATCTGCCAAAGAAATGATCTTAAATGACTTTATTGATCCTGGTGGTAGTGGTAGTTTTGTCACCAAGTTGAGTCTGACTCTTATATGGACTGAAGACCACCAGGCTCCTCTGTCTGCAGGACTTCCCAGGTAAAAGGACTAGAGTGGGTTGCCGTGTCCTTCTCTTGGGGATCTTCCCAACCCAGGGATTGAACCCACACCTCCTGCATTGCAGGTGGATTCTTTACTGCTGAGCCAAAAGGGAAGCCCCTATTGATCCTATTTGTTCTTTTTGGGTACATTTTCTTGAGGATTAAAATATCCTAAGGTCTTCTCTCTGATTGTTCTATATTCCTTTTCTCATGCCTTCTTCTACCTTTTGCCCCCTTTTTTAATTTTCAGTTTCTTTATGCAAATATTTATTGAGTGTTTCCTCAATACACTGTTCTAGACACTGTTCTAGAACATGAGCACGTGATGGAGGGAAAGCTGCTCTGTTGGAACTCACAACTGGCCAGTTAAAACAGACGCCCCTCCAAGCGTCTCAGGGCCAAGGTGGGAGGGACTGCAAACGAGAACAGAACATTCTTCCACTCACTGTCTCAAATGGCCTCCACTTCCTACTCCTCTGGTCAAAAAGCAAGTGCTTCTTTAGAAACTGCTTCTCTCTCCAATTGATATGCATTTCCAGGCTTCAGGCCATCTTTGATCTGAGACTTGGAGAAAAAGAAAACAAGACCAAAACAGAAAATTCACCCTTGTTGCTGGCCCAAATCTTGGCTTTCTCTGCCCACTGAAGCTGAATGAAAAAATACAGAGACAGAGTTTGGAGGAAATAGAAAGGTGGCTTTAATTCTCAGCAGTGGGAGAGGGGAACACAGTAGGCTCATGCCTCAAGAACGGCGCCCCCACCTGTGAGGAGTCTAAAGGCTTACAGAAGATGAGGCCTCACAGTCTGGGATCAGTGATGAGGAACAAAGGTGTTAGCGTCTTGATTTCTTCTCTTGCATTGCTTCAGAGACAGTCATAGGCTGTCTCAGTAACTCAGTAATGGAGTCTGGCAGTTCAGTGCCTCTGAAGTCTTCTTTCTGAGTTGTAAAAAAAGAAGACCTATGAGGGGAAGAATGTTGTAAGGGCGAGCACCAATACAAGGATGTATTAAGTGCAGAGACAAAGGAAGATAGCGTAGCTCCTGCAGAGTTAGAGGGCAGAAAAGCAAACTTGCTTCTAGACAAGCAGAGTTAGGAGCAGTTAGATAAAATCCAAAAAAACAATATTCAGGCCTGCTCACTATTCTCTTTATGTTCTTTGTTCTCAGGAAAGGGAAAGGAAAAAACAAAAAAAACTCACTCCTTTTATTTTCCTTTTCATTGCAACACCAAGAGGACCCAAGTAGTCTGAGCCCCTAGTCCACCTGTTAGCATTAACTTGAAACAGTCTGCAGCAAAGAACTTCATGCATATTGTCCAGAAGACTAGTTGCATTCAGTGAGGAAGTCAGGATAGCAAAACTCCTCTATAACCTGCTTGGTCTCCCCACCTCCTTGGAGCACTTCTCTCAGGATTACTTAGGAGGCTTCCTCCCAGGCTTAAATCCCAAAAAATTCTGCCAAATAAAACATACCTTTTAACTTTTAGGTTGCATGTATATTTTTAGGTGACAACAGCAAAACAGAATATGGATGAAAATTTAGAAGAAGAAAATTTGAGAAGGTCAACAAAGGTGGGTGTAGAGATACAAAAATATCAGTAAGACAGCAAGTAACATATTAGCCATTGCAGTATTTCAGGGATTGCTCTAACAAAATAGTTAAAATTATTTAAAAATTAAAATGAAGTAACTCATCATGGTCCAAGCATGCAAAATGGAACCTGGTGGCCATTGTGGTTATAGTTTCACACACATTCCTGAGTCACCGAGAATTTGAATATTCTCTGAACTGTATCAAACTCAAGGACACAATCAAAAAAAAAAAAAAAAAAAAAAAGTCTGCTAGCAACTTCTAGCTGCAAACTTGTTTCAAAGTTCCTCCCTGCTTTGCAACTATGTAATCATTTCAGACCACAATCAATTTTTGCTTAACAAACACTCTTCTTGTCAGCTCAAATCCTAATTCTTGACAATCAATTTATGTAACCTTGTGGGTTTTTTTTTTTTCCTTTATAAGCCTTGCTGTTATTTAGCCCAGTGGAACACAGTTCAAGCACTTGAATTTGTCTCCTGGGCTGCAGTCCCAACAAACCCTAAAATAATGCCACTTTATTTCAATCAGGTCGCTGTTTCTGAAATGTTGGTTAACAGTTCTAAACACTTTATATCTATTGTTTGATTAAACCCACAAGATGAGGAACGTAAAGGATTAACAGAGAAGTGAAGAAATTACCAAAAACCACGTGGTACATAAGTGTTGATGTCTTTAGTCCACAAAGCAACTGGCATAGAATCCACTGAGGAAATAAGACAAAGCACACAAGTTTGGAAGCAGGCTTTGAAGAACTGCAGAAAATACCTGAATAAGGAATACAATGACACCCTAAGGAATACAATCAGGCAAGTACGCCCTCTTAGGCTCACTGAGAGTTCTGTCCCGTCATTTCCAAGTTTCCACCACAAAATCAGCAACTGAGTAAAGAATGCTCAACAAAGATAAAAGGAAATCTTAAATGAAGACCTAGCTGAGGTAGCTATTGCTTTGCTCTCTTGGGGCTGATTCTTCTTTGTAGAAATTTCATTTCTTCATCTCTCTCTCTGATTACCTTTTACTCACATCTTAAGTAATCATCACTCCACAGGAAATTTCATCGGTTCAGTTCAGTTCAGTTGCTCAGTCATGTCCAACTCGTTGTGACCCCATGGACTGCCGCATGCCAGACCTCCCTGTCTATCACCAACCCCTAGAGCCTGCTCAAACTCATGTTCATCATGTCGGTGATGCCATCCAACCAGCTCATCCTCTGTCATCCCTCCTCCTGCCTTCAGTCTTTCCCAGCATCAGGGTCTTTTCCAATGAGTCAGTTCTTTGCATCAGGTGGTCAAAGTATTGGAGCTTCAGCTTCAGCATCAGTCCTTCCAATGAATGACAATATACCCAGTACTTACTTACTTTTATTGACAACTTGCCCCAATTGTTTGACATTTTTAATAGTTTGGGAAAAATTATAGGGAATAGAATTGGTTTATTTAGATATAAAGCCATTTGGGAGTTGGTGATGGACAGGGAGGCCTGGCGTGCTGCGATTCACGGGGTCGCAAGGAGTCGGACACAACTGAGTGACTGAACTGAACTGAACTGAACTGAACTGAACAGTCAATATTTAGGTTCACCAATTATCTATTCACCATTGTCATGAATAATTGGAAGTTGATGATATGCCCCATATATAAAAATATATAAATTCTCCTACCTTTTTGATTAAGTATATTTTCATGTTTAATTATTGCCAATATTTATTCAGCATTATTTATAAAAAGATTTCTGGTGCAAAAAGGATGCTAGTAATGGAAAAGATACAGGCCCTTGGTTATAACATTTTGTTGATCTACAAAATCAGTGAGGACTCAGAAAAAAAAAATGTCTTCAGTAGTAGAAACTTGCACATCATTTATTGCTGGGTGGCAGTACATTTTGCTGAGAACAAACGGCATCTGTAGAAAATCAAATAAGGCAAGGCAAGAACTTGGGAATTGCCATTTGAGTTTTCATCCATTTCCTAATGTCATGTTTTTCAAATTGCATCATGTTCTCATTGCTGCTGTATGTTGCTACTTTGGAAATAGAAACCAAAAATTAAACTACATGTTGAAAAATAGCATTATCCTCATGGTAAGCATGACTATTTATCAATGCACTTGATTTTGTGATGAGCCAGGCACTAAAGAACGATATTTTCAGGAGCATTAATGGGTCCTCGCTGCTCCCATAGAGGAAAGCATCCTCACCCATCTTCTGTAGTCTTGACATTGTCCATAAACTTCATAAATGTTTATGCAAATGACTTTACAAAAACGATTTGGAGAAAGATGAAAACCAAAGACTCAATGTATCGAATTCCAGGCTTGCTGTGTGCATGTATATTCAGCTGCTCCATTGTGTCGCTTTGTGACCATTTGGACTGTAGTTTCCCAGGCTTCTCTCTCCGTGGGATTTTCCAGGCAAGAATACTGGAGTGGGCTGCCATCTACTTCTCCAGGGGATCTTCCTGACTAGAGCTATAATAATCAAGAGGGCATGACTTTGGTGTAAGGTAAACATATGCAGAAGTAAAATACACATCTTCAAAATTCTTCAGCCATCAAACCAACACAGTTTCCATAGATTGTGTTTCAGTGTCTTGTAAGGTAAACATTTTGAGCTTTGTTATGTTTCCTTTATTGTTAAACATCCATTTTGGCATAATGTGCGTTCTCCTTCTGACTTGTTCTACAGACTAACCATAATATATTGTTAGGTTTCTATGGATTTCTTATTCTAAAAGAGTCTTTATCTTCAAGACCCTGTCCTGTTGTAACCTGACTTTTGTCAACTACAAATTGGCACTAGCCGTGGACACTTGCCACCTACCTCTTCAAGGATTAAACCAGTGCTCCTGCAGCTGCTGACCTTCAACACCCCCTGAACAGAGCTCGGGGTGGAGAGCAGAAATTTAGGCACTCTGTGCCCAGGGGGAAACTGGCAAGACAGTTCTTCAGAAAGCTGAGTATTTTTAGGAGACCAGTTTATGAGCCCAATTCTTGTATCGCCTTATATCTAGAAAAACACTAAAATCCTTCATGGTGACAGTTAACTGTTACTCATGACTAGTAAAATCTTCATGAGACTAATAGAAACCTTCTGGAAAAATATGTTCTTAATTGTATTTACTCCCCCTTCACCAAAATCACATGTATACTGACCATCCCCCCAGCTACATTGAAGCAGTTTCAAAGCTATCTGGCTTGCTGTCTCCTGCGCTGCAGTCCTCATTTTGCCCCCAATAAAACAACCTGCAACTCTCACATTGTGCTTTTTTTAAAAAAATTGACACTTTGAAGCTGTAATTGCTTTACAGTCTGCATAATATTATCTTAGTGTTCTAGGTGAAGTGCATTAAAGGCTATCCAATCATATTTTATACTCAGGAGCAAATGGGGACAGAACTTTCACTGTATCCAGCAAGCCTGAGCAAAGAGCTATTATAACTGTTCTCTCAAATTTTCCCTGTGGCTAAGGCAATCAAAGAGAGGAATTCAGTCTAGAGGAGGAAAAACAGTCATTAATTTCTTCTTTGAGATTCTTTTAAGCTATGCACAAAAATCTCATGTCACAATCCTGGAAATGCCTAACTAAGATCTAAGATGAAGTCAGCTCTGCTCCGGGCCTTATAAAGAGCTCCCAGGTTAAAAGGTGCCCCTGCCACTAGCAAAGTGGCTCTGATGATTAAGAATCTGCCTGCAATGCAGGAGACCTGAGTTTGATCCCTGGGTCAGGAAAATCCCCTGGAGAAGGAAATGGCAACCCACCCCAGTATTCTTGCCTGGGAAACCCTATGGACAGAGGAGCCTGGTGGGCTACAAGTCCTTAGGGTCACAAAAGAGTTGGACACAGCTGAGCAACAGAGCACTGCCTCCAGCAAAGACAAAAGGCAATCCTGTGTAGTCACTCTTCACTGACTAGGGCTCTGCCCTAGAAGTTGAGATGAAAGCCTTATTATATTCTACCCTTAGCTATTATGGGTATCATAGTCAAAGGTGCTATTATGACATCCCTGTATCGTTAGGTCAAATATTGTTTACTTCTTGTCTCATTGACTCCCAGCATTAATAATCTGGTTTATGTATTTTCATGTCTTCCTTTACTCACATACTTCACACGGGCAGGTGGTGGCTTAATTTTCCAAGAAAATATCCTCCTATGTTAACAAACCTGATGTGATCTCCTAGCACTATCTTAAAACCTATAAGATATTATTGCCTTGGGAAACTGAAACAATGTTTGAGAAGGAACCCTGAGACTCCTGAGTGCATGGAGGTCCTGGAGAATAGTGGGGTCCTCGGTCATGAGTGATGGTGAAAGCGGCACCTGAAAGGGCAGGCTGGGGCAGTGAGGCGAAGTGAAAGCTCCTCAGTCGTGTCCGACTCTTTGCGACCCTGTACATGGACTGTACATGGACTATACATGGACTGTATCATCCATGGAATTCTCCAGGCCAGAATATTGGAGTGGGTAGCCATTCCCCTCTCCAGGGGATCTTCCCAACCCAGGGATCACACCCAGGTCTCCTGCCTTGCAGGTGGATTCTTTGCCAGCTGAGCCACCAAGGACACCCAAAAGGCAGGGGAGCTATTTGCAGCTTGTCTTTGTTACCAGAGACAAAGCATCCAGAACTCAAGCCAGAGGCAAAGCATCCGGAACACAGATTTTGTAGAAAAACTCAATAAAGCAGCAGCATAAGGCTGAGAAAATATTGTTTCAGCAATAGACTTCTTCACTAACTAATAAAGTTGTCTCTGGCTTTTCTGTGGTTCCTGGTAAAATCAACAGATATTGAAAAGTACATTACTCCTAGCTTATCGATCCTGCTTTTCTCAGCTGTACTTGTTTTTCAACCAGGAACCATCTCGTTTATCCATTCAGCATCCATTTGTTGAGGTCCAAGTATGATTTTTAGCCTCTGGAAGTTTCACAATTGTTTTAGAGACTAATGGACAGAAAGACCTGTTCTAGTGTGAAAATGGGTACAGAATAGTGGGTTGAAGAGGAAAGACAACTTAACCTAGAGAAGCTGAATTACAGACACAACAACCTATTGCATTCAATAGGGCAAATTCATATGCTGGAACTCTGAACAAATCTTTTCAAGAATCTTTGTTCAATCCTATATTTTGTGAAACTCTGGTAATTTATTTGAGAAACCCAATTTTTGTGGACTTCAGGTTTTGGAAGTTGGTGATAGGACTTCAAGAACTCTCATAGTTACCTCTTGTGAAATTGGGAATACAATAAGTCCCCTACATAAAACCTTCAAGTTCTGAACTTGCAAAGATGCAAACATGCGTTCACGTGTCCAGCCATGTAACTTAGTTCACATGTCTGGTATACATCACCATGTGCATGCATCCCCTATAAATGGTGGTGCTTTTGTGTGCATTACTGTGCAGTACTGTATAGAATAGAGTAGTGTCTTTATTTCAAACCTAGATGACTGGAAGCAAGCGTAAAAGCAACAGTGATATAGCTGGTCTGCTAAGCAGCACCAAGCTGATAATGATGGAAACAAAAGTGAAAATAATTGAGACAGTGGAGCAAGGAGAAGAGAAAAGATGGTAGACATCACTCACTCTTATAACATGAATTATTTAACCATCAGCACAATTCTAAGGAACAAGGACAAGATCATGGAACAGATGAAGTCAGCTGTGCTGACGATGTTGACAATAAATAATATTAAAGAAGCCTGGAAAAGTGATGGAGGAGATGGACAAACTTTTCAGTGTGTGGATGCAGTATCAGCATCAGTGTCCTGCTTCGCTGATTCAAAAGAAAGCGAAAAGCCTGTATGAAGACGTGAAGAAGAAACACAGAGAAGAATCAAGGGTATATCTTTTAATCCCAGCCATGGCCGGTTTCATTGGTTCAAAGCTAGAGCCAGCTTTCACAACATAAAAGTCAGTGGTGAGGCGGTGAGTGCAGATATGGTAGCTGCCCAGAAATTTCCTGAAATGCTTTGAAAAATTGTTGATAATGGACATATGAACATGAATAGGTCTTTAAGGTAGATGAGACAGGATAGTATTAGAAGAGGATGCCAGATGGACGTTACCTCAGTATGGAGGAGAAGCTGATGCTGGGCTATAAAGCAGCAAAGGATAGGATAACTTTGTTGCTTGGTAACGTTTCCCATGATAGAAAGCTGAAGCCTCGTTAGTTTACCATTCAAAGAAGCCAAGAGCCCTTAGAAACACACCCAGGGGCTGTCTTCCTGTTGTGTAGAAGAGTAAACCAAAAACCTGGAATACACAGGCCATTTTTCAGGATTTTTTTTCCCCACCACTTTATCCCAGAGGTAGAGAAATATTTCTTGGAGAAAGATGTCTCATTCAACATTCTTTTGATGTTTGACAGTGTTCTGGGCTACCCCCACTTATGACTTTCATCTGCCGCAGAATACTATGTGCCACAGAATACTATGTCACTCATCCAACCTATGGGCCAGCAACTTTCAAGAAATATTATTTCTGTCACACTTTTGTCAGGCAGTAAGAGCAAGTGATGAATCAGGAATAATCTTGTGACAATTTTGGAAGGACTAAAATGCCTACAAAGTCATAAAATACATTGACTTTCCTTGGCATGAGGTTACAGCCATCGTTATGAATGGGGTTTGGAAGGACCTTTGCCCACAGTTTGTTCATGATGTTGGTGGATTTGCGAAGGTGATTGAGGAGTCCAGAGGGGTCTTCAGCAACTTAGTGGCCCTCAGTAAGGTGCTGGAGCTGGATCTGCAGGAGGATGACTTCATTGAACTCCTTGCTGTGCAACACCAGGAGCAGATTAATGAAGACCTGATGGAGTCGGAGATCCAGGGAAAGGACCAAGAGAATCCAGAAGAGTCAAGTTCTTCAACTGGAGAACTGAAGAGATTCATGACACAGGAAATGGCAAGGGGGTTTTCTTTATGAGGAGGCACTGTTAGTTTTTGAGTCACAAGACCCAAACATAGAACAGGACAGGAAGGTCACGGCAGCTGTTCAGCTGTTCACCCCCCGTGAACACCCCCCGTGCTACTGTGCCATCTACGAGGAGAGAAAAAGAGCTGCTACCCAGACACCTCTGAATCCTTTTCTCCAGAGGGTAGATAGGAGCGAATCCAGCAAGGACCAGAACCCGTGCCATCAGCGTCAGGCGTGAGTGGCGTTGCAGCTTGCCCTCTGCCTCCCGCCACTGCTGACCCTTCAGCTCGGCCATCGCCTGCCTCCTCTCCCTCCTCCAGTCAGTAACGCTTCTTGCCTGTTCACTCAAGGCCAGCCCCTGCATGCCAGCGGTTGTACATTTTGAAGGTACTGTACTATACTTTCCAACATACTGCACTATAAGATTGAAACTGTTTTCTTTACATTTTTTGTGTTTTTTAACGTATCATTTGTGTGAAAACTATTATAAACCTGTTACAGTACAGTGCTATACAGCCAGTTATGTTAGCTGGGGACCTAGGCTAACTTTGTTGGACTTAAACAAATTTGCTCTCGGTTTGGGACTCATTCATATGTAGAGTACTTACTGTATTCTTACAAGGTGGTTTGCAGTGACCATCTCAACTACCTAATGCTAAGCATTGGGGGAAATTACAAAACTCACAGAACTTTGAGTCCTACGAAATAAGTAATTTCAAGAATGAAAACAATTAAAAAGGAGCTATGAATTTCTTCTGTGTGTTTTACAGACATCTGTATTAAAAAGAATTTAAATTTTATTCTAAGAAATAAAATGTATACAACATAATGGAGCATTCACTCTAAAGTGTTTTCATCTAATTGCTCAGATTATTATTAATTATCTAAAAATATTTTATATAGATGAAAAAATGCTTTTGAATGCAATACCTTAATCATATCAAAAAAACCTCTTCATTAATGACTAAATCACTATATATTCAGAGGAATAACATTGTTAATGTTTTTTCCATGAAGCCTGAAAATCTGCTAGAAATACAAGATATTTACAAAAATTACTAAATTTTCTGATAAATTAGTTGTTAATATGCATTCCCTAATGTTTATTCCACTTTACTCAAAGGCTATAAGATTTTTTTTAATGGCAAGTTCCATACGAATTTCTACTTTCAAAACCCTGACCTTTAATTTCATAATTATTTGTATATTTTTAAATTATACAATAGAGAATTTGGTTTTGAAATATCTATTTTCTCAACTAATCTCTCTTCTACATGACAAGTATACTTGAATATCCTACTGACTGGGCTTCCCAGGTGGTGCTAGTGGTAAGTAACCTGCCTGCGAATGCAGGTCAGATATAAGGCACACCGGTTCGCTCCCTGGGCTGGGAAGATCCCCTGGAGAAAGGAATGGCAATCCACTCCAGTATCCTTGCCTGGAGAATCCCATGGACAGAGGAGCCTGGTGGGCTACAATTCACAGGGTTGCACAGAGTCAGACACGACTGAAGCAACTTAGCACACACAGCACATCCTACTGAATAATATTTGCAAATCACCGATTGAAATTATGCTTCTTACTCTTATCACCAAAAGTACAAATACCTCTCATTCTCCGAAGATCCACATCCCATTTTCTAAAATGTGTTTTCAAGATCTTCAAGATTTGAACCCAAACCTCTTTAAGTTTTGCCTGTTATCAGTACTCACCAAATACTCTACTCTCTACTGTTTGGGAAAAGAGAACATCTTATTATTCCCCAAGTATGCTATATTTTTTCTCCCATACTCTTGACTTTCTCTGTTCTGAAGTATCCTCTTTGTCAATAGTGCTTGTACTCAGCCACTAAATCATGTCTGACTCTGTGACCCCATGGCCTATAGCCTGCCAGGCTCTTCTGTTCATGGGATTTACCAGACAAGGGTATTGCAGTGCACTACCTTTCCCTTCTTTGTTAGTTCCTTCTATTAAAATTGTACCCATTATTTAAACCTAAAAAAAAGGTTTTTACTTTTTAATGATTACATATATATCTTCAGGCAGAAATCATTTTATACAATACTCTTTTTATATGCCTGTTTTAATACATGGTTTAACATTCTAGGTAGTTTATAGTTCAGTGAAAAAAGGAAGTGTTTCTTCCAAACATAGGAATACAATTAATTGCTGAATGTTCAGCTACAACTTAGCAGGTCAGTTAAGAGTATATTCTGGAATGAAACTGAAGGGGTCTATATTCTGATTCCATCACTTCCTAGCTGTTTCTTTGACAAGTTATTTCTCTGTGTGCCGACTGTGCACTTTAAAATGGGCTTCTACCAATCGATGCTTCATAGGGGTGTTGTAGAAATTATAATTAATGAAAACAATTAGCAGGCTAAGTACAATGTCAGTACATTTTGAACAATGAATAAAACCTAATAAATGGTTGAATGGAAGACAAATGCTTCTAAATAACTTCTGGGGATGTTTCACTTTTAGGGATATAAGGGACCTTTGTTTAAATTATTTACTCTGTAGTCATTATCATTATTGTAATTTCAACTCAACTTGACTAAGAATCAGAGTTTAAAAGTTTCCTTTACAAATGCTTTCATGATACTTACTTGATCTATGAATTTTGAGCTCATTTCAATAGACTGAATGAACTGTTGCTCTAAAGTATGTTCTGTAAGTGGTCCTGCATCAGTGGTTTGCATGTTTTCCACCATCAGTTTATTTCCCACTCCAATCACCAGCTCGAACAAAATATTATTATATCATGCAGGAGTGAACATTTGTGGAATTTCTGCCAGTAAACTGCAATGATAATCCTTTGGATTCTTCAAAAACCTGTGGATATTAGGCTTTTCCTAGCTGATGAGATAATTCTCTTAATATGAGGCAGTTATACACAGGTTAACGAGAGGACAGATTAGCATACACACACACATACAAAGAAAAATGGAGAAGGAAATGGCAACCCACTCCAGTATTCTTGCCTGGAAAATTCCATGGGCAGAGGAGTCTGGTTATAGTCTATGGAGTCGCACACAACTAGGCGTGCATGCATGCACTCACACACACAAAACTCATGCAACACTGACAATTAATTCCAATACGAATTAATAACATGAACCTTGGAGTAAGATACCAAAAACTTCTCAAATTATGTTTAAATTGCTTACTCTAAAAAAATGCCTTTGCTTACTTCATCTTACTCATTTCTCAAATGATGTAGTGATTTAACTCACTTCCAAGTTTTCTTTTTTTAATGGTGCATTTGTCTAATTAGAGATTTTTCATAAGCCTTCTTTCATACTTCATGCACCTACACATTGGTGAGAGCTAAAATATTCATGGCAAAAGCTAGATTTCTTACATTGAAATACTAATAAATATATTTGGATAAGCTTTAACATTGAATTAATCAGAAATTTGTGACCTATGTCCACAGAACAGAAAAAAAAAAAAAAACCCACCCATAATGATAGATTATTACAGCTCATTACAGCTTGAATAATCAAGATTCCTCAGTTCAGTTCAGTTCAGTCGCTCAGCCGTGTCCGACTCTTTGTGACCCCATGAATGCAGCACGCCAGGCCTCCCTGTCCATCACCATCTCCCGGAGTTCACCCAAACTCATGTCCATCAAGTCAGTGATGCCATCCAGCCATCTCATCCTCAGCCGTCCCCTTCTCCTGCCCTCAATCCCTCCCAGCATCAAAGTCTTCTCCAATGAGTCAACTCTTCGCATGAGGTGGCCAAAGTTTTGGAGCTTCAGCTTTAGCATCATTCCTTCCAAAGATATCCCAGAGTTGATCTCCTTCAGAATGGACTGGTTGGATCTCCTTGCAGTCCAAGGGACTCTCAAGAGTCTTCTCCAACACCCCAGTTCAAAAGCATCAATTCTTTGGCGCTCAGCCTTCTTCACAGTCCAACTCTCAAATCCATACACGACCACTGGAAAAACCACAGCCTTGACTAGACGGACCTTAGTCGGCAAAGTAATGTCTCTGCTTTTGAATATACTATCTAGATTGGTCATAACTTTTCTTCCAGGGAGTAAGTATCTTTTAATTTCATGGCTGCAGTCACCATCTGCAGTGATTTTGGAACCCAAGATTCCTCATCATAGTGGATTTCTGCTTAATTAATGTTAAATGAAAAATACCACTAGTTTCATAAAGTGCAAGTGTCTGACTCTTTGTGACCCCATGGACAGTAGCCTACCAAGCTCCTCTGTCCATGGGATTTTCCAGGCAAGAGTACTGGAGTGGGCTGCCATTGCCTTCTCCAACTAGTTTCATAATGAGATGGTATTTCAAATAAGAATGCATTCATAGGCTATGTTCTGAAACGTCTATTAAAATACCTTGAATCCAGTTGGGAATCAAGCAGAGATGGCTAAAACAAGTAGGCAAATTGCAGAATATTAATGTAGGTCACCAAATGATGAATTTTTCTTACTCTTAATTGTAGAAAAGTTTGTAACTTTGGTTAGTATGGAATTCAAAATATCATCCTTATAGACCTTGACTTGTTCATATCTACAAATCTTTTTTTCAAATATTTTTAATTTAGGTCAATGATGAGTTTTCTTTGTTCCTGCAGAATATATTGCCTATATTATAAGCCAAGTCAATGGGTAAAAAAGGTAAAAGACTTGCAATTGGCATTTCAAATTAAAAAAATTAAATTAGAAATATTTGGCCTGAATTATTGTATTTTATATCCAGTGATCTTCCATATCTCCTATTATACATGACATTGTCATAAGTATAATAAATGTACTGACCATCTACTCAGAGTTTGGTTTCTGGTTACTTGCACATTCAGTTAAATTCCAAAGGGTGACAGAATATTCTGCATTAAATAATACTCTTCAAGATAGATATCATGTCTAGGCAAATGTGGATTTAAAAATGCTGTAGTGCTAATGATTTCTTTGGAGAATGAGTAATTATGTGTCACCATTTTGGCCAGAAAGATAATTTTGCTTTCCACTTCTGAGCTGAATGCTAAGATACTGATTCATATCAGCTTATTAAATCCCACAGAAGAAAACGTATCTTGCATTTTCAGAGAGAAGGAAGTTTCCTGTCTTCAAATGAAACTTCATGCTCCCCTTACAAATTAGATTTTAACTTACAGTTGTAATAACATAAAATTCATTTGATTTTTCACATTTTTGACTTTGTAAATTATTTTTTTGCTAAGATTTCCTGAAAGGCAACAAAAGATTTAACATGGGTCAGTATATATGAACAAAGTCAGCTTGTCTCTCTGGTAGACAGACAGGTAGCTCTTGGGTTGTATACAATAAAGTGTGTGTGCGTGTGCATGTGTGTCTGTGTGTGTATACAGTTCTGTGTATTTTCTAACTGACTGGTATTTGCCAAAAGTTATAAAAATATTTATCTGTAAATCACAAGTCCAATTAATATATAAATTATTCATATTCCAGTTGATAGATGTTTTTGAAGAATATGGAGAAATAGCCAAACTTTTTTTCAAATAAATTCACGTAACAAAAAACATCATATAAGGCATTTGAAGTGAATAGCACACACATATTTGAAATTAAGATACATTTTGAAAAGAACCATTGTTACTAAAAACAGAAAGATTTAACAAGGTAATGAAGCAAAAAACAACAATCTAATGTTCTTTGAATGCCCAAGGGTGGGTGATGTTCAAGTTACACACTACGGACGTCTGTGATGGTCTAGTGGATTGCTGTGAGTCTATTCTGTTTGTCTTCTCCAATAAAGAATAAATTCTACAGACAGTGTCATCAATAACACCTCTAAACACTTCTCCTATCAGCAATCTGATCTTGCTGCTATTGCTACTGCAATTTACCTTTTATGCCTCATTACATTATTTAGAAAATGAACACATGTTGTTTAACCTTTGGAAAAACAGACTATGTCATTTTCAAGTTAGTGATAACTCCAAGAGTGGATGTAATAAATATATTTCAAACTGAGAAAGATAGAATATGAAAGTTGAGAATACAGATAGTACTGAGATGCTCAGAGGAATATCAAACTATTGAAATGAAAGTAGTTGAAGAATAACTGATAGCTCCATTGAGTTCAGATTTTAAAAAAACATAATTTTAAAAGTAGTATTTGGTGTTGTTGTTCAGTCAGTCAGTCATGTCCGACTCTTTGCAACCCCATGGACTGCAGAATGCCAGGCTTCCCTGTCCTTCACAATCTCCTGGAGCTTGCTCAAACTCATGTCCACTAAAGCAGTGATGCCATCCAACCATCTTGTCCTCTGTCATCCCCTTCTCCTTCATCCCCTTCTCCTTCTCCTGGGAAAGAAGATCTTTCCCAGCATCCGGGTATTTTCTAATGAGTCAGCTCTTCACATCAGGTGGCCAAAGTATTGGAGATAAAGACAAACAAAGCTAAAAGGGAAATATCATTATTTTAATAAGGAAGACCGATTTGAAGAATAATATGCAGTATTAAATACTGTTTAAAACTAGGCAGATTAGCCTAACAGTAAAATGCATGAATTTTCGAGTTGAATATTTAGGTTGGCTGTGCTGTGCTTAGTTACTCATTCATATCCGACTGTTTGTCACCCCGTGGACTGTAGCCCTCCAGGCTCCTCTGTCCATGGGGATTCTCAGGCAAGAACACTGGAGTGGGTTGCCATGCCCTCCTCCAAGGGATCTTGCCAACCTAGTGATTGAACCCATATCTCCCACATTGCAGGTGGATTAATTACCATCTGAGCCACCAGGGAAGCCCTTAGGTTCTTTGCCTTTTGCTACTGGCAACCCATTCCAGTATGCTTTCTCATAGAATTCCATGGACAGAGGAGCCTTTTGCACCACCGCCCATGAAGTCGCAGAGTCAGACATGAGTGAGTGACTAACACACTTAATCTCAAACAAATGAGCAAACTCTCTAAGTTTAGTTTGCTGATCTTCAAATCAGGGGCAATGCCAGGACCTTTCCTTTGGTTTTATTGTGAAGAGAATAGAAGTACAGACTGACAAAAAATACACAATGTTACTACCCTTGAAAAATAAATACTTTAACTTTTATTTTTAGGTAATTGTAGCTGGGTTAGTTATTAATAATGTCAAAGAAAAATTGCACCAGACAAGTCAAATAGGCAAGGAAGATATTATTCAAGACTGTTGCAGTAGGGGAAAGGAATTCAATTTGACTCTCCCGAAACAAAAGACATAGTGTGTTTTATGCTAGGTTGAACAAGTGGAAAAATATTAACCCATGTTAGCAGGGAATTTGGTCACAGTGAATAAGTCATATGTATTTGCTAATTGGTGCTTTTTGAAGTTAGGTTTCTGCTTTGGAGCTTGGGAGACAGGGGTACTATCTTTCTTGATGATTACATTTCAAAGGAATGGCTCCTAGGTCCTTGAGAAAGACATTCCTGTGTTGCAAAACAGGCCAGCGGGCTTGAAGATTTACATCTCAAAGGGAGAGAGAAAATTTACAGTTGCAAGTTTTCTAAAGTAAAAGCTCTAAGAAAAGGGAAGTCAGGGGTCTTTTGTCAGGAGGAAACTTGTCTAAAATTTTGTGAAGCAAAGGATTCTAAAGCTATCTGGGCCAGTTGGAACTAATGATTAATAATAACCAAAGTACCACTTTTCATCTCCTGATATGTACCTTTTTCTTTCTCAGGAATAAGAACATACTAAGGAAATGCTACGGAGAAGGCAATGGCACCCCACTCCACTACTCTTGCCTGGAAAATCCCATGGATGGAGGAGCCTGGTGGGCTGCAGTCCATGGGATCGCGAAGAGTCGGACACGACTGAGCGACTTCACTTTCACTTTTGATTTTCATGCATTGGAGAAGGAAATGGCAACCCACTCCAGTGTTCTTCCAGGCAAGAGGGAGCCTAGTGGGCTGCCATCCATGGGGTCGCACAAAGTCAGACACGACTGAGGCGACTTAGCAGCAGCAGCAAGGAAATGCTATTCAGATGGAATTGAATCCCAAGATGGGTATAGGATTTTAGGTTTGCTCCTGCATGTTCTAAATGAAGTTTAAGTTTTCTTGTTTTGAGAGGTTAAATCCCAAAGAATTGGAAAATTTTTACATGAGCAGTTACTACCACAAACCACAATATGTTCATCATCATGTGAAGATTACAGATGAAAAAACAGAGCCATACCTTTCAAGAAGGTAGAGACATTAGATGCACAGTTCATAATATTTAGTGAAGTGTACATGTAACTGATATTTAACCAGGGAAACAATCAAGAATTAATTTTCTAACAGTGTTCTGTGTACACTTAAAATGAGGGTAATTGGCAAACCCTACGAGCCAGATCATAAACTGGCTATTGTGGATATGTTATAGGTAAAAGCTGGTAGATGTGGGGAATCATACAGGGGTCTCAAACTCAAATATTTTGAGGGCTTAAATCAGAAACATAATTGTATGAAGGAGTAGGCATAAATCAATTAGGAGCACAAAGGCCTAAATCCTAAAGGAAATCAACCCTGAGTATTCCTTAGAAGGACTGTTCATAAAGCTGAAGCTCCACTACTATCGACACCTGACACAGAGAGCCGACTCACTGGAAAAGACCCTGAAGCTGGGAAAGACTGAGGGCAGGAGGAGAAACGGGTAACAGAGGAGGAGATGGATGATGGCATCACTGATTCAATGGACATGAATTTGAGAAAACTCTGGGAGACAGTGGAGGACAGAGGAGTCTGGCATGCTGCTGTCCATGGGGTTGCGAAGAATTGGGCATGACTAAGCAACAACAACAGCACCAGAAGCCTATGGAAGGTGGAGAGCGTGTGTAGTCACTGATTCCTGTTTTCTTAAAATCCATAGAGTCCAGATTATATACCTACTAGGATTTCCAACTCCATCTGTGGGCTTGGTGTCTGTAATTTTAGTTTGGATTTTATCAAGAATTTTACCAATGTTTATTGAAATATCATGTGGATATTAAAAGAGAAGTTTAAACGTGAAAGTGAAAGTGAAACTTGGAATAAAGTTAGAAGAATTCCTAACTGGTGGACTACTGCCTCCAAAAGATTATGAAATAATGTATTTATATTAAGTATATAAATGATGGACATCACTAGATGGTCAACACCGAAATCAGATTGATTATACTCTTTGCAGCCAAAGATGGAGATGCTCTATACAGTCAACAAAAACAAGACCAGGAGCTGACCACGGCTCAGATCATGAGCTCCTTACTACCAAATTCAGACTCAAATTGAAAAAAGTAGGGAAAATCACTAGACCATTCAGGTAGGACCTAAATCAAATCCCTTATGATTATACAGTGGAAGTGAGAAATAGATTTAAGGGACTAGATTTGATAGAGTGCCTGATGAACTATGGAATAAGGTTCGTGACATTGTACAGGAGACAGGGATCAAGACCATCCCCATGGAAAAGAAATGCAAACAAGCAAAATGGCTGTCTGGGGAGGCCTTACAAATAGCTGTGAAAAGGAGAGAGGTGAAAAGCAAACGAGAAAAGGAAAGATATAAGATTCTGAATGCAGAGTTCCAAAGAATAGCAAGAAGAGATAAGAAAGCCTTCTTCAGCGATCAATGAAAGAAATAGAGAAAAAGAACAGAATGGGAAAGACTAGAGATCTCTTCAAGAAAATTCAAGATACCAAGGGAACATTTCATGCTAAGATGGGCTCAATAAAGGACAGAAATGGTCTGGACCTAACAGAAGCAGAAGATATTAAGAAGAGGTGGCAAGAATACACAAAAGAACTGTGAAAAAGATCTTCACAACCCAGATACTCACGATGGTGTGATCACTTATCTAGAGTCAGACATCCTGGAATGTGAAGTTAAGTGGGCCTTGGAAAGCATCACTACGAACAAAGCTAGTGGAGGTGATGGAATTCCCGTTGAGCTATTTCAAATCCTGAAAGATGATGCTGTGAAAGTGCTGCACTCAATATGCCAGCACATTTGGAAAACTCAGCAGTGGCCACAGGACTGGAAAAGGTCAGTTTTCATTCCAATCCCCAAAAAAGGAAATGCCAAAGAATGCTCAAACTACCACACAATTGCACTCATCTCACATACTAGTAAAGGAATGCTCAAAATTCTCCAAGCCAGGTTTCAGCAATACATGAACCGTGAACTTCCAGATGTACAAGCTGGTTTTAGAAAAGGCAGAGAAAGCAGAGATCAAATTGCCAACATCCGATGGATCATGGAAAAAGCAAGAGCGTTCCAGAAAAACATCTATTTCTGCTTTATTGACTATGCCAAAGCCTTTGACTGTGTGGATCAGAACAAACCGTGGAAAATTCTTCAAGAGATGGGACTACCAGACCACCTGACCTACCTCTTGAGGAATCTGTATGCAGGTCAGGAAGCAACAGTTAGAACTGGACATAGAACAACAGACTGGTTTCAAATAGGAAAAGAGGTACATCAAGGCTGTATATTGTCACCCTGCTTATTTAACTTATCTGCAGAGTACATCATGAGAAATGCTGGACTGGAGGAAACACAGCTGGAATCAAGATTGCCGGGAGAAATATCAATCACCTCAGATATGCAGATGACACCACCCTTATGGTAGAAAATGAAGAGGAACTAAAAAGTATTTTTATGAAAGTGAAAGTGGAGAATGAAAAAGTTGGCCTAACGCTCAACATTCAGAAAATGAAGATCATGGCATCTGGTCCCATCACTTCATGGGAAATCGATGGGTAAACAGCGGAAACACTGTCTGACTTTATTTTTGAGGGCTCCAAAATCACTGCAGATGCTGACTGCAGCCATGAAATTAAAAGAGGCTTACTCCTTGGAAGAAAAGTTATGACCAACATAGATAGTATGTTCAAAAGTAGAGACATTACTTTGCCGACTAAGGTCCATCTAGTCAAGGCTATGGTTTTTCCTGTGGTCATGTATGGATGTGAGAGTTGGACTGTGAAGATGGCTGAGCACTGAAGAATTTATGCTTTTGAACTGCGGTGTTGGAGAAGACTCTTGAGAGTCCCTTGGACTGCAAGGAGATCTAACCAGTCCATTCTGAAGGAGATCAGCCCTGGGATTTCTTTGGAAGGAATGATGCTAAAGCTGAAACTCCGGTACTTTGGCCACCTCATGTGAAGAGTTGACTCATTGGAAGGGACTTTGCTGCTGGGAGCGATTGAGGGAAGGAGGAGAAGGGGACAACATTGGATGAGATGGCTGGATGGCATCACTGACTCAATGGATGTGAGTCTGAGGGAACTCCGGGAGTTGGTAATGGACAGGGAGGCCTGGTGTAGTACGATTTATGGGGTCACAAAGAGTCAGACACGACTGAGCGACTGAACTGAACTGAACTGATATAAATGATACCTGATCATATCAAGAAGTGCCTATTCTTAATCATCTAGAAGATATAGTTTAGGAAGAACACAAACAATTTGGGGAGGAGAAAAATAAACATATAGAGTTTGAATATGGAGTAAATCTAAAAAGAAAGGTAATATGGATAAATATGCAGTTCTGAAACTAGATTTAAAAATAAACTGACAAGCAAAAAATTGAAGACACAATTTTTATGGAAAAAAAAATCAGGAAACATGATTTGTCATCTTAATGACAAGATTGACAAGAGTCATCTTAATTGACACGCATCAATTGTATAAAACCATTGTCTCAGATTTAAGTCATTCTTATACTTCATTACAGTCTTCTCAGGTGGTGATACTGGTAAAGAACCCACCTGCCATTGCAGAAGAAGATAAACTCCCAAACTCATTTGATGAAGCCACTATCACCCTAATATCACTGATGAACATAAATGCATAAATCCTAAACAAAATTCTAGCGAACAGAATCCAACAACATACGAAAAAGATCATACATCATGACCAAGTCGGATGTAAGGATTCTTCAATATTCACAAATCAATCAATGTGATACACCACATTAACAAACTGAAAGATAAAAGCCGTATGATTATATCAATAGATGAAGAGAAGACCTTTGACAAAATTCCACACCCATTTATGATTAAAAAAAACTCTCCAGAAAGCAGGCACAGAATGAAATACCTCAACATAATAAATGCCATATATGATAAACCTACAGCAAACATTATCCTCAATGGCAAAAAATTGAAAGCATTTCCCATAAAGTCAGGAGCAAGACAAGGGTGCCCACTCTCACCAGTACCATTCAGCATAGCTTTGAAATTGTATCCACAGCAGAGAAGGAAAAGAAATAAAAGGAATCCAGATTGGAAAAGAAGTAAAACTCTCACTGTTTGCAGATGGCATGGTCCTCTACATAGAAAACCCTAAAGACACCACCAGAAAATTACTAGAGATAATCAATGAATATATTAAAATTGCAGGATATAAAATTAATACACAGTAATCTCTTGCATTCCTATACACTAACAAATAGAAAACAGAAAGAGAAATTAAGGAAACAATCCCATTTGCCATTGCAATATAAAGAATAAAATAATTTTTATTCTCTAGAATATTTTAGGTAGGAGTAAATCTGCTTAAAGAAACTAAAGACCTATATGTAGAAAACCATATAACAGGGAAAAAAGAAATCAAAGATGACATGCATAGATGGAGAAATATACAAAGTTCATGGATCAGAAGAATCAGCATAGTTAACATGAGTATATTATCCAAAGCAATCTATAGATTCAACGCAATCCCTATCATGCTACCAATGGTATTTTTCACAGAACTAGAACAAATAATTTCACAGTTTGTATGAAAATACAAAAATCCTTGAATAGCCAAAGCAATCTTGAGAAAGAAGAATGGAACTGGAGAAATCAAACTGTCAGACTTCTATAGACTATACTACAAAGCTACAGTCATCAAGACAGTATGGTACTGGTACAAAGACAGAAATATATATCAATGGAACAAAATAGAAATCCCAGACATAAATCCACACACCTATGGACATCTTATCTTTAACAAAGGAAGCAAAAATATACAATGGAGAAAAAAGACAATCTCTTTAACAAGTGGTGCTGGGAAAACTGGTCACCCATCTGTAAAAGAATGAAACTAGAACACTTTCTTACACCACACACAACAATAAACTCAAAATGGATTAAAGATCTAAATGTAAGACCAGAAACTATATAACTCCTAGAGAAAAGCATAGCAGAATAGTCTATGACATAAATCACAGCAAGATCCTCTATGACCCACTTCCCAGAGTAATGCAAATAAAAGCAAAAATAAACAAATGGGACCTAATTAAATTTAAAAGCTTTTGCACAATGAAGGAAACTTTAAGCAAGGTGAAAAGACAGACTTCAGAATGAGAGAAAATAATAACAAATGAAGCAACTGACAAAGAATTAATCTCAAAAATATACAAGCAGCTCATGCAACTCTATACCAGAAAAATAAATGACCCAATCAAAAGATGGGCCAAAGAACTAAACAGACATTTTTCCAAAGAAGACATAAAGATGGCTAACAAACACATGAAAAGAGGCTCAATATCACTCATTGTCAGAGAAATGCAAATCAAAACCAAAATGAAGTACAATCACATGCTGGTCAGAATGGCTGCTATCAAAAAGCCCACAAAAAATAAATGCTGGAGATGGTGTGGAGAAAAGGAAACCCTCATACACTGTTGGTGGGAATGCAAACTAGTACAGTCACTATGGAGAACAGTGTGGAGATTTCTTAAAACCTGAAAATAGAACTGCCATATCACCCAGGAATCCCACTTCTGGGCGTACACACAGAGGGAACCAGAATTGAAAGAGACATGTGTATACCAATGTTATTCTCAGCACTGTTAACAATACATAGGATATGGAAGCAACCTAGATGTCCATTGTCAGACAAATGGATAAGAAAGCTGTGGTACACATACACAATGGAAAATTACTCAGCTATTAAAAAGAACACATTTGAATCAGTTTTACTGAGGTGGATGAGATTGGAGCCTAGTATACCAAGTGAAGTATGTCAGAAAGAAAAAATACAGTATAATAACACATCAATTCAGTTCAGTGCAGTCACTCAGTTGTGTACAACTCTTTGCAAGCCCATGGACTGCATCACACCGGGCCTCCCTGTCCATCACCAACTTCTGGAGTTTACCAAAACTCATGTCCATTGAGTCAGTGATGTCATCCAACCATCTCATTCTCTATCATCCCCTTCTCCTCCTGCCCTCTATCTTTCTCAGCATCAGGGTCTTTTCAAATAAGTCAGCTCTTCATGTCAGGTGGCCAAAGGATTGGAGTTTCAGCTTCAACATCAGTCATTCCAATGAACACCCAGGACTTATCTCCTTTAGGATGGACTGGTTGGATCTCCCTGCCATCCAAGGACTGTCAAGAGACTTCTCCAGCAACACAGTTCAAGAGCATCAGTTCTTTGGTGCTCATCTCTTTATAGTCCAACTCTCACATCTGTATATGACTACTGGAAAAACCATTGCTTTGCCTAGATAGACATTTGTTGGCAAAGTAATGTCTCTGCTTCTTAATATGCTGTCTCAGTTAAGTTCAGTTCAGTTCAGTCGCTCAGTCATGTCCTACATTTTGCGACACCATGAATCACAGTACGCCAGGCCTCCCTGTCCATCACCAACTCCCGGAGTTCACTCAGACTCATATCCATCAAGTCAGTGATGCCATCCAGCCATCTCATCCAATGTTGTCCCCTTCTACTCCTGCCCCCAATCCCTCCCAGCAACAAAATCCCTTCCAGTGAGTCAACTCTTCACATGAGGTGCCAAAGTACTGGAGTTTCAGCGTTAGCATCATTCCTTCCAAAGAAATCCCAGGGCTGATCTCCTTCAGAGTGGACTGGTTGGATCTCCTTGCAGTCAAAGGGACTCTCAAGAATCTTCTCCAATACCACAGTTCAAAAGCATCAATTCTTCGGTGCTCAGCCTTCTTCACAGTCCAACTCTCACATCCATACATGACCACAGGAAAAACCATAGCCTTGACTAGGCAGACCTTAGTCGGCAAAGTAATGTCTCTGCTTTTGAACATACTATCTAGGTTGGTCATAACTTTTCCTCCAAGGAGTAAGCCTCTTTTAATTTCATGGCTGCAGTCAGCATCTGCAGTGATTTTGGAGCCTCTCCCCAAAAAAGTCTGACACTGTTTCCACTGTTTCCCCATCGACTTCCCATGAGGTGATGGGACCAGATGCCATGATCTTCATTTTCTGAATGTTGAGCTTTCAGCCAACTACTTCAATCTCCACTTTCAATTTCATCAAGATACTTTTTAGTTCCTCTTCATTTTCTACCATTAGGGTGGTGTCATCTGCATATCTGAGGTGATTGATATTTCTCCCGGCAATCTTGATTCCTGCTTGTGTTTCTTCCAGTCCAGCGTTTCTCATGATGTATACTCTGCAGATAAGTTAAATAAGCAGGGTGACAATATACAGCCTTGATGTACCTCTTTTCCTATTTGAAACCAGTCTGTTGTTCCATGTCCAGTTCTAACTGTTGCTTCCTGACCTGCATACAGATTCCTCAAGAGGCAGGTCAGGTGGTCTGGTAGTCCCATCTCTTGAAGAATTTTCCACGGTTTGTTCTGATCCACACAGTCAAAGGCTTTGGCATAGTCAATAAAGCAGAAATAGATGTTTTTCTGGAATGCTTTTGCTTTTTCCATGATCCAGCGGATGTTGGCAATTTGGTCTCTGGTTCCTCTGCCTTTTCTAAAACCAGCTTGTACATCTGGAAGTTCACGGTTCATGTATTGCTGAAGCCTGGCTTGGAGAATTTTGAGCATTCCTTTACTAGTATGTGAGATGAGTGCAATTGTGTGGTAGTTTGAGCATTCTTTGGCATTTCCTTTTTTGGGGATTGGAATGAAAACTGACCTTTTGCAGTCCTGTGGCCACTGCTGAGTTTTCCAAATGTGCTGACATATTGAGTGCGGCACTTTCACAGCATCATCTTTCAGGATTTGAAATAACTCAACGGGAATTCCATCACCTCCACTAGCTTTGTTTGTAATGATGCTTCCTAAGGCCCACTTGACTTCACATTCCAAGATGTCTGGCTCTAGATAAGTGATCACACCATCGTGATTATCTGGGTTGTGAAGACCTTTTTCATACAGTTCTTCTGTGTATTCTTGCCACCTCTTCTTAATATCTTCTGCTTCTGTTAGGTCCAGACCATTTCTGTCCTTTATTGAGCCCATCTTAGCATGAAATGTTCCCTTGGTATCTCGAATTTTCTTGAAGAGATCTCTAGTCTTTCCCATTCTGTTCTTTTCCTCTATTTCTTTCATTGATCCCTGAAGAAGGCTTTCTTATCTCTTCTTGCTATTCCTTGGAACTCTGCATCAAGATGCTTATATTTTTCCTTTTCTTCTTCTTCTTTTTTTTTTTTTTGCCTCTCTCCTTTTCACAGCTATTTATAAGGCCTCCCCAGACAGCCATTTTGCTTGTTTGCATTTCTTTTCCATGGGGATGGTCTTGATCCCTGTCTCCTGTACAATGTCATGAACCTCATTCCATAGTTCATCAGGCACTCTATCTATCAGATCTAGTCCCTTAAATCTACTTCTCACTTCCACTGTATAATCATAAGGGATTTGATTTAGGTCATACCTGAATGCTCTAGCGATTTTCCCTACTTTTTTCAATTTAAGTCTGAATTTGGTAGTAAGGAGCTCATGATCTGAGCCGTAGTCAGCTCCTGGTCTTGTTTTTGTTGACTGTATAGAGTGTCTCCATCTTTGGCTACAAAGAATATAATCAATCTGATTTCGGTGTTGACCATCGTGTAATGTCCATGTGTAGAGTCTTCTCTTGTGTGGTTGGAAGAGGGTGTTTGCTATGACCAGTGTGTTCTCTTGGCAAAACTCTATTAGTCTTTGCCCTGCTTCATTCCACATTCCAAGATCAAACTTGCCTGTTACTCCAGTGTTTCTTGACTTCCTACTTTTGCATTCCAGTCCCCTATAACGAAAAGGACATCTTTTTTGGGTGTCAGTTCTAAAAGGTCTTGTAGATCTTCATAGAACCATTCAACTTCAGTTTCTTCAGCATTACCGGTTGGAGCATAGACTTGGATTACTCTGATATTGAATGGCTTGCCTTGGAGATGAACAGAGATCATTCTGTCGTTTTTGAGATTGCATCCAAGTACTGCATTTCGGACTCTTTTGTTGACCATGATGGTTACTCCATTGCTTCTGAGCGATTCCTGCCCACAGTAGTAGATATGGTCCTCTGGTTATGGTCATCTGAGTTAAATTCACGCATTCCTGTCCATTTTTTGCTGATTCCTAGAATGTCGACGTTCATCCTTGCCATTTCCTATTTGACCACTTCCAATTTGCCTTGATTCATGGACCAGACATTCCAGGTTCCTATGCAATATTGCTCTTTACAGCATTGGACCTTGCTTCTATCACCAGTCACATCCACAGCTGGGTATTGTTTTTGCTTTGGCTCCATCCCTTCATTCTTTCTGGAGTTATTTCTCCACTGATCTCCAGTAGTGTGTTGGGCACCTACTGATCTGGAGAGTTCCTCTTTCAGTATCCTATCATTTTGCCTTTTCATACTGTTCATGGGGATCTCAAGGCAAGAATACTGAAGTGGTTTGCCATTCCTCTCTCCAGTGGACCACATTCTGTCAGACTTCTCCACCGTGACCCGCACGTCTTGGGTTACCCCAAGGGCATGACTTAGTTTCATTGAGTTAGACAAGGCTGTGGTCCTAGTGTGATTAGATTGACTAGTTTTCTGTGAGTATGGTTTCAGTGTGTCTGCCCTCTGATGCCCTCTTGCACCACCTACCATCTTACTTGGGTTTCTCTTACCTTGGACGTGGGATATCTCTTCATGGCTGCTCCAGAAAAATGCAGCTGCTGCTCCTTACCTTGGACGAAGGGTATCTCCTCACCGCCACCCTTCCTGACCTTCAAGGTCAGATAGCTACTCTAGGCTCTCCTGCACCCAAGCAGCCACCACTCCTTGGACTTGGGGTTGCTCCTCCTGGCCGCTGCCCCTGACCTCGGACGCAGGGTAGCTCCTCTCAGCTGCTGCCCCTGGCCTAAGACATGGGGTAGGTCCTCCCAGCCACTGCCCTTGACCTCAGATGTGGGGTAGCTGTGACCTGTCTAGGTTGGTCATAACTTTCAAGGAGGAAGAGTCTTTTAATTTCATGGCTGCAATCACCATCTTCAGTGATTTTGAACCCCCCCCCAAAACAAAGTCAGCCACTGTTTCCACTGTTTCCCATCTATTTGCCATGAAGTGATGGGGCCAGATGCCATGATCTTAGTTTTCTCAATGTTGAGCTTTAAGCCAACATTTTCATTCACCTCTTTCACTTTCAAGAGGCTCTTTAGGTCTTTTATGCTTTCTGCCATAAGGGTGGTGTCACCTGCAAATCTGAGGTTACTTTTATTTCTCCCAGCAATCTTGATTCTAGCTTGTGCTTCATCCAGTCTAGCATATCTCATGATGCACTCTGCATATAAGTTAAATAAGCAAGGTGACAATATACAGTCTTGATGTACTCCTTCCCCGATTTGGAACCAGTCTGTTGTTCCATGTGCAGTTCTAACCATTGCTTCCTGACCTGCATGCAGATTTCTCAGGAGGCAGGTCAGGAGGTCTGGTATTCCCATCTCTTGAAGCATTTTCTGCAGTTTATTGTGATCCACAGTCAAAGGTGTTGGCATAGTCAATAACACAGAAATAGATGTTTTTTGGAACTCTCTTGGTTTTTCAATGATCCAGTGGATTTTGGCAATTTGATCTCTGGTTCTCTGACTTTTCTAAATCCAGACTGAACATCAGGAAGTTCATGGTTCACTTATTGCTGAAACCTAACTTGGAGAATTTTGAGCATTATTTTACTAGCATGTGAGATGTGTGAAATTATTCGGTAGTTTGAGCATTCCTTGGCAATGCTTTTCTTTGGGATTGGAATAAAAACTGACCTTTTCCAGTCCTGTGGCCATTGCTGAGTTTTCCAAATGTGCTGGCATACTGAGTGCAGCACTTTCACAGCATCATCTTTTAGGATTTGAAATAGCTCAGCTGGAATTCCATCACCTCCACTAGCTTTGTTCGTAGTGATGCTTTCTAAGGCCCACTTGACTTCTAATTCCAGGATGTCTGGCTCTAGGTGAATAATCACACCATCATGATTATCTGGGTTGTGAAGACCTTTTCCATACAGTTCTTCTGTGTATTCTTGCCACCTCTTCTTAATGTCTTCTGCTTCTCTTAGGTCCACACCATTTCTTTATTGAGCCCATCTTTATGAAATGTTCCCTTGGTATCTCTAATTTTCTTGAAGAGACTTCTAGTCTTTCCCATCCTATTGTTTTCTTCTATTTATTTTCATTAATCACTGAGGAAGACTTTCTTATCTCTCCTTGCTATTCTTTGGAACTCTGCATTCAAATGGGTCTATCTTTCCTTTTCTCCTTTGCTTTTCACTTTTCTTCTATTCACAGGTATTTGTAAGACCTCCTTAGACAGCCATTTTGCTTTTTTGCATTTCTTTTTCTTGGGGATGGTCTTGTTCCCTGTCTCCTGTACAATGTCATGAGCCTCCATCCACAGTTCATCTGGCACTCTATCTATCAGATCTAGTCCCTTAAATCTATTTGTCACTTCCACTGTATAAGCATAACGTGTTTGATTTAGCTCATACCTGAAAGATCTGGTGGATTTCCCTACTTTCTTCAATTTAAGTCTGAATTTGGCAATAAGGAGTTGATGATCTGAGCCACAGTCGACTCCCAGCCTTGTTTTTGCTGAGTGTATATATGGAATTTAGAAAGATTGTAATGATGACCCTATATGCGATAGAGCAAAAGAGACACAGATATAAAGAACAGACTTTTGGGCTCTGTGGGAGAAGGTAAGGGTGGATGATTTGAGAGAATAGCATTGAAACATGTATATTACCATAATTGAAATAGATCACCACTCCACATTTGATTCATGAAACAGGGCACTCAATATTGTAAAGTAATTAGCCTCCAATTAAAATAAAGAAATAAATAAAACATCTGCCAATGCAAATAGATGTAAGAGATGTGGGTTCGGTCTGTGGCTCAGGATGATCCCCTGGAGGACAGCATTGTAACCATTGTAACCCACTCCAGTATTCTTGCCTGGAGAATCCTATGGGCAGGGGAGCCTGGCAAATTGCAGTTCATAGAGTAGCACAGAGTCAGATTAACTTAAATAACTTAGGACGCATGCATACTTAATTGCAGACTAACATTTTAAGAAAATATGAAGTGATAGACCTGCTCCAACTCTGCTGGGCAAAGCTTGGATTCAGGCAAGTAACAAAAAGAAACACAGAAAGAAGAGTTACTAAATTGGTGAAGGACCTTAAATTCTTGTAATATGAGAGCCCACTGAATAGACATGGAATGGTTAGGCATGACAATAAAGGGATTATGAAATATTGATCTTGAAATATGCAACAATTTCATGGGCAACAAGTATAGGCTTATTTTGTGTGAGTGCATGCTCAGTCACTGAGTTGTGCTCAGCTTTTTGCAACCCCATGGACTGTAGCCTGCCAGGCTCCTCTATCCATGGAACTTCCCAGGCAAGAATACTGGAGTGGGTTGCCATTTCCTTCTCCAAGGCTTATTCTGTGTTCCTCTGTAAAACAAACATTGAAAGATATACATGGCAGGAGGAGGATATACATGGCAACAACAAGGAACCAATTTTAACAACATAAGCCTTTACAAATCCAGTCTTCTTTAGGAAGAAAACAACTTCCTAAACATGGAGGTATTTATAAATTAGACAGGCAGCTCTGTGGTGTGTTTGGGAAGGTATCATAGCATGAGACTATGGTCAGATCATATTTGTCTATGCTTTTTGTGAGGCTCTAGAAAGGTATGAACAATCTTTTAAGCAATCCAACCAGCATCAACAAAGAAATTCAAAGAACAAATTAAAATTTCTGTGAGAAAACTTCCAGCACACATTTCCATAGAAAACCAGTTTCCATTTTCATTTGGAGAATTGTGTGCTATTTTCAATTGTATTAACATACTAAATACCAAAACAACACAATACAAAAATCTATTTACTAATTATATGTAAAGAAAGAACATTGACTTTGGGATAATACTTGTGTACAAATATCAGCTGTACCTTTTGCATGAGTTTACATAAATTACTTAGCTTTTCTAAAGCTCAACTATATCCAACATAAAATGGAAAGAAACATATCACATGACTTTTTTGTGATTATTAAATTACTTTAAAAACATCATATACTACTCTTGATGTATCATTAATTTTCAGCAAATTAAAACATTTTATAGAGAAACCAAAAATTTAGATCTACCAATTAGAATGGCCAGAAGTAAAACTTGGATTTCTTTTTCCTGGCTTCTTTTCCTTTCACATTACCATGTACTTTCACTTATAAAGAAAAAGACAATGAAGCTAGTTGAAGAGGCAGAAAACAAATATGATTTGTTACCTGTGTGATCATGAAGTTAGCAGTTTTGTGTTGTTGAGAATTAGTCACTATTAGCAGAAACCATTGTTTAAAGGATGACTCATCTGAAAAAATAAATCACAAAGATCATGATTTCTCCTCTGCCAGATATCTCTTCTTCTTCATGTGTAGTTCGCCCTTTTTAAGTACAAAATGTCAATGTATTGAAAATTAAAGCAGCAAATTCCTTTTAATTCTGATTCCTCTGTTGCTTCATTGATTCACAACACTCTTGGGCATCAATTTGCCTTCCAGTATAATTCTGTCTTAGCTAAAGGATTATGTTTTTTCCTAGTGAATGCATTGCAATGCCACTGTGCTAGGAGCAAGAATAAATGTAATGTGGTCTTTGCTCTCATTACAAGGGCAATAATGGTTTGGAAGATAGGAAAGTACATAAAAACTTGGTAGATGGATGAATGGAGAGTGGGGGCAAAAGGAGAGGAAGAGGGAGCAGAACATGGTAAGAGATAATAGATTAATAGATAATAAAACAAAGAAAGAAAGGAAGGATGGCAGACCATTAAAAAATAGGAGAGAGTTAAAGTTATAACTGGGCTAGCTATAACATGAGCAACATAACATGTGCAACACTGTTACTTCCTCCCTGTGGACCACAGAATATTGCTGAGAGGGTCAATTCCTAGGTAGGTTGATAAGAAGTCAGAGGTCCCTTAGGAAGAGAAGGGGTTCCGGGGTCCCCAAGGAGGAGAGAGGGGTCTGGAGTTCTCAAGGAGGAGAAAAGGACAAATTTTATTTTCTTTAAACCCAGAGCTGATGATTACACAACAAAACAACTTATCTTGCTCAAGGATATGTTTTCCCTTAAACTCTTTACTAAGGACAACAATGTATCCTGCTTGAGGACATATTTCTCCTTTTTGAGAACCTTTTGACAAATTCTGTCACCTTTAAATGTTTATTACGGGAGTGGGTCTGATAAGACCTTTACAACCTTGAGACATTCTTTTGATATATTGTAATAACCAATTGAAAAAGTATAGAACTCCCTTTCTAAGACTAGCAAGGGGGCCGCTCTCCATCCCCCTTCTGATGTCTGTGTCAGAAGCTTTCTCTGTCACTTTCATACTTTAATAAAACCCTGCTACACAAAAGTTCTTGAGTGATCAAGCCTGGTCCCTGGTCCCAAAGTTAGATCTTCTTCAGAGATCACGAATCTGACATTGTTCACCATAAGCTATCATTGCTTTAGAGTATATGATGCCAAGAAATAGCTTTGTGTCATCAAGTGTATACTATTGATATCATGTAAGATGAAAACAAGTATTCTGTAAAATAGTATGGTGGAATGAATATGAGCTTTTGAAGAAAATAATCCCAGATATTAAACTCAGTTTTGACACTCACAGGTTATGAGAACTAAAAATAGGCATGTAATTGAGCCACATTGCCTTTATCTATAAAAAAGATACAGTTATCTTTTATATAGGTTATTAGGAGAGTTAAATGAGAATATATCCTTATGCCAGGCATAAGAATATATATGCTTATTTTTCTAATCTGTATTTTTTAATCTCAATGACTGTCATTTTGGGGAGATGTGCTGGGTTCAAACTTTAAAACAATATAAGCTTTAAAGACATAATTAATATCAGAATTTATCTTTTTGCTACTGTGTGCTCAGTCGTGTCCAACTCTGTGCAACCTCAAAGACCATAGCCTCCCAGACTCTGTCCATGGAATCTTCCAGGCAAGAATACTGGAGTGGGTTACCATTTCCTACTCTAGGAATCTTACCAACCCAGGGATTGAACTCGTGTCTCATGCATTTCCTGCATTGGCAAGTGGATTCTTTACCACTGTGCCACCTGGGAAGCTCATCTTTTTAAATAATAATAAAATTATATTAAAGTCCAGAGAAGAGTTCTTTTTGTGGATTCTACTTATATAATTGGGCTTCTCTGGTGGCTTAGACAGTAAAGAATCCACCTGCAAAGCAAAAGATCTGGGCTCAGTCCCTGGGTTGAGAAGATCCTCTGGAGAAGGGAATGGCTACCCACTCCAGTATTCTGGCCTGGAGAATTTCATGGACAGAGGAGCCTGACAGGCTACAGTCCAGTTAGAGATGACTGAGCACCTTTCACTTTCACTTACATATTTGTTAATATAGAGAATCCTTTGGCAGATTTTACTTTTAATAAATTATCTCTTTATCAAGGCTTGTATCATTGTATCCATAAAGGTCTATATTAAATTTTAACTATATTACCTTGGTAAGGATATCAAATTTGAACCAATCTGTGGGACTGTTGTGTTACTAGATAAATTCATACTTTGATTCTAAGATTTGTACAGAAATGATACAATTATTTCATTAATTTCTATAATTTATTACTTTTCTATTTCTCTTAATGTCATAAAAAAGCTTTACAAAATCAGAAAATAATTTTAAATAAAAAAAAAGTAGATATGCTCATACCTACCACATCCAAGTTAAGCATTGCCTTAGAAGTCATGTCTCAGTGGCATTTGAAGGACAGAAGCTTTCAATATTCATGATATCCCTTTGACAAAATGAATTAAAGACAAGATAAAATGAAGATATGTTATAAGCCTGGAGGTCTTCTGAATGGCAGAGCCTGCAATCAACTAAATGACTAGTCAAAAGGAAGACAAAAGAGAAAGGAAAGCCTGGTTTACAGCTTGTACTGTGTATTTCCTCTAAGTCTGGCAATAAAGTGAGATTATTGCTTCTGTGCTCATTAATTATTTATCACCAGCTCTCTGAACCTCTGAACAATTTCTGTTGAAGGAACTACAATACACATGGAGTTATTCATCAAACGCAGATGTTCACACATTCCCTTTAAGGCTATAAACACGAATGCCAGCTGTCCAAAGAGAATCAGCCGAGTTCTGATTTATTAAAAGCTGTGAATTCCACCATATATTGAAAAGAGCAAAAATATCAAGCTTTGGTAAATTATTAGTGATAAAAAATACATATATTGCCACTTATTAAAAAAAGTCAAAGATATAGGTAGAGTGGACAATGTAAAAATGTATCTTCTATTGCAGCAAGGAAATAAAGAGATAAAATATATCCTGGTGTTTATATCACAGTATAACTCAAACTACTATTCCTTTGATTTTTCACTTTAGATTCATTCAACCATTTGTTCAAATTCAGAATTAAAACTCCTAAGTGAAAAAATTATTATCTAATAATTTTGCTTTCTTCATTAATGAAGGAAAGATTTTTTGAATACAATTTGCAGTTACCAGTCTAATGGCAATTACCAATCTTTTTCCTCTTTCCTTCAAAATTTTTTCACATTACATTTTATTTTCTTCTTCAATATTTGTGTCTTTTATTCACTCCTTCCCCTAATGCAAATTGATATTTGACTCTAGATCTGTACTGAAATTACCCTCTAAACTAGTTATTTTCTAATTTAGGGTGCATAAAAACCAAGGAGAAAGTTTGTTAAAACTAGATTCTTGAGGACTTCCCTGGAGTTCCATTGTTTAAGACTCCACACTTTCAATGCAAGAGGTGTGGGTTCCATCCCTGGTAGGTAACTGAGATTTCACATGTAGTGTGCAGCACAGCCAAAAAATTTTAAATAAATAAATAAAAATAAAAAGTAGGTATCTTTAAAAGTACAGATCCTTGGGGTCCATCCTAATAAATTCTGATAAAGCAGGTGGGAATTAGGGCACAGAGGTGGAGAGACAAAATTAGGATTCAGCATTTTAAATCTAGGAGACCAATGTTCTATATAAAATTAGTTGTAACTTTCCCCCAAATCTACTTTTGCTTTACATTCTTTAAATGAAGCAATACATTTTTTAATTCTTAAAAATTCAAGCTTTATATAGATTATAAAAAATAAACTGAAAACTCTCCTGTTACATTTTCTCACCCTTATAACCAGAAGGGCTTCCCTGGTGGTACACACGGTAAAGAATCTGCCTGCATCGTAGGAGATCCAGGTTCAATCCTTGAGTCAGGAAGACCCCCTGGAGTAAGAAATGGCAACCCATTCCAGTATTCTTGCCTAGAGAATTCCACAGACAGAGGAATCTGGAGAACTACAGTCCATGGGGTCGCAAAGAGTCAGACACGACTGAGAAACTAATACTACTAACCTAAAGGCAACCTGTGTTAACATTTGGATGAATCTTCTTGTATATATTTTATTTTAGTGTGTAAATATTCAAAATATGATTACATTTATGTAAAACAAGAGGAAACCACATAGCCAGCCCCATTTCTAGCATTGATGATTAATTTTTAATAGATATTCAATTGATCATATTGACTTTCTAGATATAAAATTATCTGCAATTCATGAGAATATTTTTACTCTTCAAACCATATTTATTTAGTTTTTCCATGTTTGGTAATAGCAGAAAGCCTTTATTTTTCAACTACTAAATAAGATATGTACCATACGTTTTGTAAGGTACATCTTCAGTTTTGTAAGGCTCATCTCCATCTTCATCTATGTGGAGAAGACTCCCCAAATCATAATGCCATTCTTAAAATATCCCATATGTCAAAACATTCAACTTTCTGTTTGACATGTTCATGCAGATGTCATATCAACAGTTTAGTCTCCAATTTCTCTGAAGTTTTTGGGAAGGATGAAAATGGTGAGAATCATGTCTTCATCTGTTCTCAAAAAATATAATCTTGATTCTATTTATTAATATTATTAATCTATCCATGTTTTATATTCAACTAAACCTTAATCTTTCTCTCCTTCATTATTCTACTTTGGAAATCAACAACTCAGAGTGGCCCTATGGCTGGTAGGGTTGATGAGTCCCATGACAAACTGAAACACTAGAATCTTTGTTGAGTTGAAGAGCCTGTATTGGAGGTCTTGTCACATGGTGTTCTCCCAACAGCTATACAAAGCGTTATGAATACCTCATCCTCCATTTTTGCCTTTCCAGTCTGGGCTTCTGTGAACGTCTAGTATATTAAAGTTAAATATAGAAGTTACTTCTATAGGACTTCCCTATAGCTCAAAGGGTAAAGAATCTGCCTGCAATGCAGGAGACCAGGGTTTGATCCATGGGTCAGGAAGACCCTTAGGAGAAAGGAATGGCAATCTACTCCAGTATTCTTGCCTGGAGAATCCCATGGACAGAAGAACCTGGCAAGCTATAGTCCATGGGGTTGCAGAGAGTTGGTCATGACTGAGCAACTAACACACACAGCAGTTACAGCCAAGGAACTGGAATTATTGCTTCAGTCGAATCCCAGCTCAGCCACTCACTAGCTTCTGTCTTTGTACTTAACCTCAATTTACTCATCTTCAAAAGAAGTTAATATTGGTGCTGACCTGGCTTATAAGAGTGATAGGAAAAAAAGGAAAAATATATGTAATGCACTTAGTATTGTGTTGAGCACAAACTTGCACACCTGTGTGTGTTTAGTGTTTATTTTGACCATAATCATTTAAACTCTTTACCAAGAAAGGAAAAGTCAATGACCTCAAGCAATCCTTGATCTCCACCTTGCTGTAATGAAGGCAAGTAAGGTCAAGATACCTCAAGGTTCCAGCTTGAGGTAAAACAAGAAAATATTTATGAAAATTATAAGTTAATATATTCATTTTAAAACCTATCCTGATCCATCCTAAAGGAGATCAGTCCTGGGTGTTCATTGAAAGAACTGATGTTGAGGCTGAAACTCCAATACTTTGGCCACCTGATGCAAAGAGCTGACCCATTGGAAAAGACCCTGATGCTCGGAGGGATTGGGGGCAGGTGGAGAAGGGGTCGACAGAGGATGAGATGGCTGGATGGCATCATCGACTCGATGGACGTGAGTCTGAGTGAACTCCAGGAGTTGGTGATGGACAGGCGTGCTGTGAGTCATGGGATCGCAAAGAGTCAGACACGTCTGAGCAACTGAACTGAACCGAACTGAAATAAAGGTAAATATTAAGACTGCCCTGTCCAAATTAGATTATTTGTTGACCTCAAGGCAAATAGAAAATAAAGGACTCAGAGTAAAAATTACACAAGAAGGACATTCTAAACTTTGACCAGCAAGGCAATCAACATACCCAGTTGTCAGTATAATAGTACTCTATATATTGGTTCTAAATACAATATAGATAAAAATATTTGTAGCTACATCTATAATGATATTTTGTGAGCTCTTTCATTCCTTCTCAAAACAGTAAACTTATTGCAATTAGTTCTTTCTCTTGGCATACATTAATTCAAGACATAAACTGTAAAGATAGATATCTAAAATAATCCTTTCTGCCATCATGAGTAATTACCTGGGCTTCCTGGAAAATGTAAATTCTCTAAGGAATGGTTACAGTATTTACACTGTAACCATTCCTTAGATATTTTTTCAGGTTAATTTCACAAGGTCATCATGAATGTTTAATTGCATAAGAATTTGGGAATTAGAATTTAAACTAGGCTTTGTAAGAAGCTATAACCAATAAAATATAAAACACTGTATCAGATTTAAAATTATGTATTATTACTTTAAAATGATAAAAATAAAACACTTCCTTCCAATATGTAAGGATTTACCATTTTGCAGCCTCTCTGGACCTAAAAATTAGCACTGATTTACAAAGTATTAAACAACAGAGGTTTAAGATCATTATTGTTTTCTGCTAGTTTTATTCGATTAGTTAACTATTCATCCCTTACCATTATACAGTGGAAGCAACAAAGAGATTCAAGGGATTAGATCTAATCGACAGATGGCCTGAAGAACTATGAACCCAGGTTCCTGACACTGTACAGGAGACAGTGATCAACACTATCCCCAAGACTAATACATGCAAAAAGGCAAAATGGCTGTCTGAGGAGGCCTTACAAATAGCTGTAGATAGAAGAGAAGTGAAAGGCAAAGAAGAAAAGGAAAAACATACCAATTTGAAAGAAGAGTTCCAAAAACTAGGAAGGAGAGATAAGAAAGAATTCCTCAGAGATCAATGCAAAGAAATAGAGGAAAACAGTAGAATGGGATGGACTAGAGATCTTCAAGAAAATTGGAGATACCAAGGGAACATTTCATGCAAAGATGCGCACAATAAAGGACAGAAATGGTATGGACCCAACAGAAGCAGAAGATATTAAGAAGAGGTGGCAAGAATACACAGAAGAACTGTATGAAAAAGGTCTTCACAACCCAGATAATCATGATGGTGTGATCACTCACCTCAGAGCCAAACATCCTAGAATGCAAAGTCAAGTGGGCCTTAGGAAGTATCACTACAAACAAAGCTAGTGGAGGTGATGGAATTCCAGTTGAGCTATTTCAAATCCTGAAAGATGATGCTGTAGAAGTGCTACACTGCATATGCCAGAAAAATTGGAAAACTCAGCAGTGGCCACAGAACTGGAAAAGGTCAGTTTTCATTCCAATCCCAAAGAAAGGCAATGCCAAAGAATGTTCAAACTATGGCACAATTGCACTCATCTCATATGCGAGTAAAGTAATGCTCAAAATTCTCCAAGCCAGACTTCATCAGTATGTGAACCACGAACTTCCAGATATTCAACCTGGATTTAGAAAAGGCAGAGGAATCAGAGATCAAATTGCCAACACCCATTGGATCATAGAAAAAGCAAGGAAGTTCCAAGAAAATACGTACTTCTGCTTTATTGACTATGCCAAAACCTTTGACTATACAGATCACAACAAACATGAAAAATCTTCAGGGAATGGGAATACGAGACCACCTGATCTGCCTCTTGAGAAATCTGTATGCAGTCAGGAAGCAACAGTTAGAACTGGACCTGGAAGAACAGACTGATTACAAATCAGGAAAGGAGTACATCAAGGTTGTATATTATGACCCTGCTTATTTAACTTATATGCAAAGTACATCATGAGATATGCTGGACTGGATGAAGCACAAGCTGGAATCAAGTTTGCTGGGAGAAATATCAGTAACCTCAGATATGCAGATGACACCACCCTTATGGCAGAAAGCAAAGAAGAACTAAAGAGCCTCTTGATGATAGTGAAAGCGGAAAGTGAAAATGTTGGCTTAAAACTCAACATAAAGAAAACTAAGACCATGGCAAATGGTCCCATCACTTCATGGGAAACAGTGGAAACAGTGGCTGACTTTATTTTTCTGGGCTCCAGAATCACTGCATGGTGACTGCAGCCATGAAATTAAAAGACGCTTTCTTCTTGGAAGAAAAGTTATGACCAACCTAGACAGCATATTGAAAAGCAGAAACATTACTTTGCCAACAAAGGTCATCTAGTCAAAGCTACGGTTTTTCCAGTAGTCATGTATGGATGTGAGAGTCGGACTATAAAGAAAGCTGAGCGCTGAAGAATTGATGCTTTTGAATTGCTGTGTTGGAGAAGACTCTTGAGAGTCCCTTGGACTGCAAGGAGTTCCGACCAGTCCATCCTAAAGGAGATCAGTCCTGGGTGTTCATTGGAAGGCCTCATGCTGAAGCTGAAGCTCCAATAAATACTTAGGCCACTTGATCCAAAGAGCCAACTCACTGGAAAAGACTCTGATCCTGGGAAAGACTGAGGGCAGGAGGAGAAGGGGACGACAGTGGACGAGATGGTTCGATGGCATCACTGACTCAGTGGATATGAGTATGGATAAACTCTGGGAGTTGGTGATGGGCAGGGAGGCCTGGTGTGTTGCAGTCCATGGGCTCACAAAGAGTCGGACACGACTGAGCGACTGAACTGAACTGAACTGAACTGTACTGAACTGTACTGACTGAACAATTCATCAAAAGCTCCTGAATTTAGGGAATCTAGTGGAGAAAATATTTTTGAAAACTTTATGAAATAATGAATCATGCATAAGGAATTGAATTTGTTCAACATGAAAGAAAACCACAAGCAACAACAGAAATAAATCCCTAAGCTTTCAAAAAAAAAAAAAGGAAGTCAATGCAAAATGGCTTTTCAGTTTATAAAATCAAGCTGGATTATTATAGATCCTATCTTTGTTACACGATTTAATTCCCAAGCTATTAAACCAAAACTATAATGATGATGGCACTATATTGATGCACCTCACATCTGAAAAAATAGTCCCCGGCTCTTCTCAGTGGTGTTACAGCTACTGAAAGAAATAGGTGACATGGATATACAAAAGCTCTATTCTCTAAAAATCAAAGCCTTCAGATTGCACTCCTTTCTTGTGTTCTCTCAAAGAAGTCACCAGCTTCTTCAAACCAATCTATAGTGAAAGTAAATCATTTTGACTCTGGAGGAAAACTGAGTGCAAATTGCACAAAGGTAAAGAAATAGGAAGGACTTTCCTTTTTTTTTTTTTTTTTTTTTTTTTTTTTTGTGTAATAAAGTTTTATTAAAGTATAAAAGACATAGAGAAAGCTTCTGACATAGGCATCAGAAGGGGGTAGAAAGATGCCCACTTGTTAGTGTTAGCAATGAAGTTATATACACTCCAGTAAATCCAAAGAATGTCTGAAGGTTGTAAAGACCTCACCAGACCTACTCCCATAATTTACATTTTAAGATAACAGAATTAGCCAGAAGGTTTAATCCAGAGACTGTCCTCAGGCATAATACATCGTTGTTATATAATCCTAAGGAATGTAGAGAAGGAAAAAAGTTTGTCCTTTCTCCCTCCTTGAGAATTCCAGACCCCTCTCTCCTTGGAGACCCCTAGACTTCTTATCAACCTGCCTAGGAAATGACTCTCATTCCCCCCTTTTCTTTTAGGAGAATTACAACAATCACATGTGATGCCTCTTCTTCATCTGATGACATCTACCAAACCTAAAATGGACTGGTGCAGTATGTTGAACTTTAACTATGGACTTAATGTGACTTTTAATTTTGATTTTAACTTGTTTTAATGACTATGTTGCCTTACATCTGTAACTGTGTAACTGGATTTGTTTCTAGCCGCATGAAAGCTTTTAAGTTACAAATGGTTGCTCAAACTCCTGCTACTGCTGCACCTTCCTCCAACTACTATTTGGGGCCCCTGGATCAGATATCCTCAATATGAGCATTAGGAGAATATGTTGCCTCCCCAATTTAGGGACAATGCCCCTTTTCAGCTCGGAAGCAGTTATGGAACCAGAACGACGCCCCTTTTCCCTAGGAAGGACTTTCCTGGTGGCTCAGTGGTAAAGAATCCTCCTGCCAATGCAGGACACCAGTATTTGTTCCCCAGGTCAGGAAGATTCCCCTGGAGAAGGAAATGGCAACCCACTCCAGTATTCTTGCCTGGCAAATCCCGTGGAGAGAAGAGTCTGGTGGGCTCCCGTCCATGGGGTAAAAAAGAATCAGACACAACTTAGCGACTAAACAACAAGGAAATAGGATAAAAATTCATTTTATTAATTCCTGTGTACAGTAGTTTATGGAGTTTGATTTTAAGATGTGAGGACTCTATTTTCTGGGCAACAATCATAACTCACCATAAGATGGCTTAATTATCCCACTGCTGGTTCCATGTCATTTTTATACCCCAGAGTGACATTTCTTCTGGATTTAACAATTCTTTAACTTGGCAATTCTATGCTCTTCAGAATTTTGCTCAGCTGTTCTTTCTAAATCTTTCCCCCATGTCATTCTGATTTACATCTATACAAATAAACAAATCTTAAGCTGCTTTTCATTGTATTCAAATAACCAAGTAATTCTCTCCCAGTGAATTCTATAGTTTCAGTTCAGCTCAGTTCAGTTCAATCACTCAGTCATGTCTGACTCTTTGCGACCCCATGGACTGCAGCACATCAGGCCTCCCTGCCCATCACCATCCCGGAGTTTATCCAAACTCATGTCCACTGAGTCACTGATGCCATCCCACCATCTCATCCTCTGTCATCCCTTTCTCCTCCTGCCCTCAATTTTTCCCAGCATCAGGGTCTTGTCAAACGAGTCAGCTCTTTGCATGAGGTGGCCAAAGGATTGGAATTTCAGCTTCAACATCATTCGTTCCAATGAACACCCAGGACTGACCTCCTTTAGGATGGACTGATTGGATCTCCTTCCAGTCCAAGGGACTCTCAAGAGTCTTCTCCAACACCACAGTTCAGCAGCATCAATTCTTCAGCGCTCAGCTTTCTTCACAGTCCAACTCTCACATCCATATTTGACAACTGGAAAAACCATGGCCTTGACTAGATGGACCTTTGTTGGTAAAGTAATGTCTCTGCTTTTTAATATGCTGTCTAGGTTGGTCATAAATTTCCTTCCAAGGAGGAAGTGTCTTTTAATTTCATGGCTGCAGTCACCATGCAGTGATTTTGGAGCCCAGAAAAATAAAGTCAGCCACTGTTTCCACTGTTTCCCCGTCTATTTCCCATGAAGTGATGGGACTGTTTGCCATGATCTTAGTTTTCTGAATGTTACGCTTTAAGCCAACTTTTCACTCTCTTCTTTCACTTTAGTTCTTTTTCCGTTTCTGCTATAAGGGTGGGGTCATCTACATATCTGAGGTTATTGATATTTCTCCCAGCAATCTTGATTCCGGCATGTGTTTTATCCAGCCCAGCGTTTCTCGTGATGTATTCTGCATAGAAGTTAAACAATCTGGGTGACATTATACAGTCTTGACGTACTCCTTTTCCTTTTTGGAACCAGTCTGCTGTTCCATGTCCAGTTCTAACTGTTGTTTCCTGACCTGCATACAGATTTCTCAAGAGGCAGGTCAAGTGGTCTGGTATTCCCATCTCTTGTAGAATTTTCCACAGTTTGTTGTGATCCACACAGTCAAAGGCTTTGGCATAGTCAGTAAAGTAAAAATAGATGTTTTTCTGGAACGCTCTTGCTTTTTCAATGATCCAGTGGATGTTGGCAATTTGATCTCTGGTTCCTCTGCTTTTTCTAAAACCAGCTTGAATATCTGGAAGTTTTCAGTTCACATATTGCAGAAGCCTGGCTTGAAGAATTTTGAGCATTAATTTATTAGCGTGTGAGATAAGTGCAATTGTGCGGTAGTTTGAGCATTCTTTGGCATTGCCTTTCTTTGGGATTGGAATGAAAACTGACTTTTTCCAGTCCTGTGGCCACTGTTGAGTTTTCCAAACTTGCTGGCATATTGAGTGCAGCACTTTCACAGCATCATCTTTCAGGATTTGAAATAGCTCAACTGGAATTCCATCACCTCCATTAGCTTTGTTCATAGTGATGCTTCCTAAGGCCCACTTGACTTCGTATTCCAGGATGTCTGGCTCTAGATGAGTGATCACACCATTGTGATTATCTCGGCTATGAAAATCTTTATTTGTACAGTTCTTCTGTGTATTCTTGTCACCTCTTCTTAATATCTTCTGCTTCTTTTAGGTCCATACCATTTCTGTCCTTTATTGTGCCCATCTTAGCATGAAATATTCCTTTGGTATAGTTTAATGTACATCAAAACATGCTCTGCCACCAAGAGTTCTTTTCCAAACCTTTTACTCTTAACATCCTTGCCTTTAAGTACTTCCAGACTTTGTATATTTATTTTTCATATTTTTGTTTACATTTTACAGTAAAATTTCACATCTCATTTTCTAATTTGTTACCTTCATTAGCATCATTATTTTTAAGGTTTATATTTGCTTTTAAAAATACACCTACAGTTGCTTAGGAAATAGATTTTCCCCACAGGCCAAAAAGTACTTTGGCATGATATGACATGAAACACAAGGGCAATCTCATAAATTGCCTTCCTGTTCTGTTTCTAGAATTATGCAGACCAGAAGATACGTGTTGGATCTACTATTTGGTCACATATGGCTTACCCTGAATTATATATTAAATTTGTTTAAACAGTATCTGTCATTGGTAAGATATTCCATAGCTTACATTAAATTGAAAAACATGATAAAACTTATATTATTTAATGTTTATAGTAACATTGTTGTAAAGATTATATTGGGCTTCCCAGGTGGTGCTGGTGGTAAAAACCTGTCTGTCAATGCAAGAGGTATAAGAGATGTAGGTTAGATCACTGGGTTGGGAAGATCCCCTGGAAGAGGCTTCCCTCATAGCTCAGTTGATAAAGAATCTGCCTGCAGTGCAGGAGTCCTGGGTTCGATTCCTGGGTCGGGATGATCCCCTGGAGAAGGAATGGCAACCCACTCCAGTATTTTTGCCTGTAAAATCCTATGGACAGAGAAGCCTGGCAGGCTACAGTCCATGGCATCACAAGAGCTGGACACAGCTTAGTGACTAAACCACCACCACCAGCTAGAGAAGGGCATGGCAACCCACTCCAGTGTTCTTGCCTGGTAAATCCCATGGTCAGAGGTGCCTAGTGGACTATAGTCCATGGGGTTGCCTAGAGTCAGACACAACTGAAGTGACTTAGCACACAGCACACAAAGATTGTGTACCAAGCTCCCTGACAAAGCATCAGTGTCCTTGAGTAATAGTCTCAAATTTGAGATCAGTTCCAAGACTTCAAATGCATACTCTGCTACTCCTTCCTCCACAGTGCACAACTTGGCTGAGTGAGACTTTTTGTGTAAGTTGACTCATATCCATAGAAAACTGAATTAAGAAGGTTACAATATTTTTGTAGTTTCCATTTTAAAATCTATAGATAATTAAATTATATTTTAAGGATGCTTAAAGAGAATTTTTAGAAACATTAAGTAAAAAAAAGAAAAGTTTCTATGGGAGTCAGAGCTTAAGGATGAGTGAATTTTCCTGATTTCCAAAAACAAAGACTCAAGAATAGATATGCTAATTATGTTTCTCTAATTCCTTTATTTCTGCTCTCATTTGTTCCATAACAAAAGAAATGAATTATAATAAATGAAAACCTCTCACTTATCTATATATCTCTCCTAGTTGTTAAATTTTCATATAAGTAAATCTTCATTAACCAAAAGAGAAAATTTAGTATCAATGTAAGATGTATATCTGTTGTTGTTTTCAGTCACTAAGTTGTGTTTTACTCTTTGAGATCTCATGGACTGCAGCACACCAGGCTCCTTTGTCCTCCCCTATCTCCTGGAGTTTGCTCAGAATCGTGTCAATTGATTCAGTGATGCCATCCAACCATCTTATCCTCTGCCATTCCTTTCTGTCCTGAGGTTGTTGCTATTTCTCCTGGCAATCTTGATTCCAGCTTGTGAGTCATCCAGCCCAGCATTTTGTATGATGTACTCTGCATATAAGTTAAATAAGCAGGTGTCTATATATAGTCTTGTCTTACTCCTTTCCCAGCTTTAAGCCAGTCCATTTATCCATGCCCAATTCTGACTGTTGCTTCGTGGCCCACATATAGATTTCTGAGGAAGGTAAGGTGGTCTGATATTTCCATCTCTAAAAATTTTCCACAGTTTGTTGTGATCTACACAGTCAAAGACTTTGGCATAGTTAATGAAGCAGAAGTAGATGTTTTTCTGGAACTCCCTTACTTTCTCTATGATCTAATGATTTTTTGGCAATTTGATCTCTTGTTCCTCTGCCTCTTTGAAACACAGCTTGTACATCTGGAATTTCTTGATTTATGTACTGCTGAAGACTTGCTTGAAGGATTTTGAGCACAACCTTGCTGGCATATGAAATGAGAACAGTTTGAGGACAGCAGTTTGAACATTCATTGGCATTGCCCTTCTTTGGGACTGGAATGAAAATGGACCTTTTTCTGTTCTGTGGCCACTGCTGAGTCTTCCAGATTTGCTAATATATCGAGTGCAGCACTTTAACAGCATTGTATTCTAGGATTTTAAGAGCTCAGCTGAAATTCTGTCACCTCTGCTAGCTTTTTTCATAGCAATGCTTCTTAATGCCCATTTGACTTCACACTCCAGGATGTCTGACTCTAGGTGAGGGACCCCATTGTGTTGTTTGGGTCATTAAGGCTTTTTGACATAGTTCTGTGTATTCTTACCACCTCTTCTGTATCTCTGCTGCCTATTTATAACTGAACCTGATGGAATAGTCTAAGAGAAGTGGATATTTCCTAAATACAATTGCTATATGTGAATCAACTCCAGAAGATTCTAATCACACCCAGGAAATCATGTTGTTTCCTGAAAGAAAATAGATCACCAAATGTTAGATTTCTAGCATAACCGATAGGGGAAAAAAAATTAAAAAAAAAACTGAAAGATACTTTTACTGTATTTTATAAGTAAATATATGTGCAGCCTAGAGGATCAAGTGGTTTCATCAAGATTATATAAACCAGAAATCAGCCTGGACTCAAGACTGTCTCTTCTGATTCTCAGTCCAATCATATTTCTATTTCAACAAATTGTTACATGTCAAGAACTAAAGATTTTTTTGAATATCTGACAAATCTGTGGTATACAGTTGAAAATACAAAGCCACTTGATTAATTTAACATAGACTAACCCTTAAACCTTAAACCATGAGGAAGAAACAAATGAAACAGCAGTTGTATTTCTGTTTTGGTATAGAAAATTTTCATAAAAATTAAAATACATTGTGCAACACATTAAACTAAGAGCTACTTTGAAAATAAAGTGGAAACCTAAGCATAGTTCTCATCTATTTCCAGAAGGGTTATGAAAAAATAATTGCTTTTCACAATTTAACATTATTAACAAAGCAACAATATGTCCTCTCCCTTTGTTGACAATTTATTTGTTCATGCTGTAGTCAAAGGGTAGACAGAAATGAATGAATCAGGTGCCGTTTCATTTCACTAGCCCTCAGATTTAATTGAAGAAGACGGCTTTACTAATTTCCATCACAAGGACTCTGTGAAATTGCTTAATAGGTTATCTTTCCATTTCAAACAGTTTCCACAGTGAAAAGACTAGAGCATCTGGCACGAGGATTGAAGAAATACAATATTGCTATTGTATAGATTTTCCCAATGATTACTTTTGTAAAACAGACATAACCACTCACACTGAATGACAAGACTAAGCTTCTGATTTAGTCATATGTAGCTTCAAATGAAAAGAGAATAAAACCATGATAAAATTGGTTCACACCTTTGCTAAATAATTACTAAGGGGAAATCACAGATTTAATTCCTTGATATAGCAAAATACATTTTCAGGTAGCACTGTGCTTGCCATCGGAGAAGGCAATGGCAACCCACTCCAGTACTCTTGCCTGGAAAATCCCATGGATGGAGGAGTCTGGTAGGCTGCCTTCCATGGGGTCGCAAAGAGTCGGACACGACTGAGCGACTTCACTTTCACTTTTCACTTTCATGCATTGGAGAAGGAAATGGCAACCCACTCCAGTGTTCTTGCCTGGAGAATCCCAGGGACAGGGGAGCCTAGTGGGCTGCCGTCTATGGGGTCGCACAGAGTCGGACACGACTGAAGCGACAGCAGCGGCAGCAGCATGTTCATTCATTCTGAGAAGCATCCATTTGCGCCTTGTACCTCAAGCAGTCTTGCACTTAGAAACTTAATATGAAATCTCCATGCCTTTTCTCTTTTGTCCTAAAGAATCTAGTGTCATACAGTAAATATCTGGTCTGAATGATTTTCATTCCCTTCTCAGTCTTTGTTTGACCCCCATACACTGGTATGTGTAACTTCACTTCTTTTTCTATGTGAAATATTTAGCCTAGGCGTGCAAGTGTATTTTTCACTATATGTCTGGAAATCTGTCAATATTTTCATCTATGTTTTAATTTCTTAGTTTTCTTCAACTGTGCCTTTGCTTATAATCATTTTAAATGTTTGGGTTTTTGTGTAAGTGATCTCTAATGTGCTTAGACAGATTCTTATGCTTTATTTTACATATGTTCCTTTCTCCAAATGATGGGTTACATTTCTATTTATCACCATCTAATATTTTAATGAATTTTTATTTATTATATCACATGTAAATTTTACACATGGCTTTCAATTTGGAGTTACAACATATTTCCAACTGGAGAAAAACATATGTGTGTATAAATATGAAATTAAAAGATGCTTACTCCTTGGAAGAAAAGTTATGACCAACCTAGATAGCATATTCAAAAGCAGAGACATTACTTTGCCAACAAAGGTCCATCTAGTCAAGGCTATGGTTTTGCCAGTGGTCATGAATGGATGTGAGAGTTGGACTGTGAAGAAGGCTGAGCGCCAAAGAATTGATGCTTTTGAACTCTGGTGTTGGAGAAGACTCTTGAGAGTCCCTTGGACTGCAAGGAGATCCAACCAGTCCATTCTGAAGGAGATCAGCCCTGGGTGTTCTTTGGAAGGAATGATGCTAAAGCTGAAACTCCAGTACTTTGGCCACCTCATGCGAAGAGTTGACTCATTGGAAAAGACTCTGATGCTGGGAGGGATTGGGTGCAGGAGGAAATGGGGATGACAGAGAATGAGATGGCTGGATGGCATCACTTACTTGATGGATGTGAGTTTGAGTGAACTCCAGGAGTTGGTGATGGACAGGGAGGCTTGGCGTGCTGTGATTCAGAGTCGAACACGACTGAGTGACTGAACTAACTAATAATAAATATGAAAAGTGAAAGTTGCTCAGTCGTGTCTGACTCTTTGACCCCATGAACTATCCAGTCCATGGAATTCTCCAGGCCAGAATAGTGGAGTGGATAACCTTTCACTTCTCCAGAGGATCTTCCCAACCTAGAATCAAACCCAGAGCTCCTACATTGCAGGCAGATTCATACCAACTGTGGTATCAGGGAAGCCAGTGTTAATATATATATATATATATATATATATATATATATATATATAAATAAATCTTCTTTTTTAGAATAATTATTTTGCTTCACAGTTTAATACTGCAAATGTAATAACTTATAGTAGTAATCATCTAATTGTTATCAAAAGAACTATATAGAAATTATCTTTTCCAATATTTTAAATAAACTATTGACATGTTCAGTAGCTGAGGTATGTCTGACTCTTTGAGACCCCATGGACAGTAGCCTGCCGGGCTCCACAATATATACATGAAATATTTATAAGCATATATAATATCAGTACACTATACTATTATATGATACACTGTTCACTTTTCACTTTGATGCATTGGAGGAGGAAATGGCAGCCCACTCCAGTGTTCTTGCCTGGAGAATCCCAGGGACGGGGGAGCCTGGTGGGCTGCCGTCTATGGGGTCACACAGAGTCGGACACGACTGAAGCGACTTAGCAGCAGCAGCAGCAGTATATAGTCTAGAAGACAATATACTATAATAATATGTGTTACAGTTTATTTATAATTATATGCCTGCCTTTGTGCTCAGTTGCTCAGTCATGTCTGACTCTTTGTGACACCATGAACTGTAGCCCACCAGGCTCCTAATCCATGTGATCTCCCAGGCAAGAATACTAGAGTAGGTTGCCATGTTCTTCTTTGAGAGATCTTCACAACCCAGGGGTTGAAACTGCATCTCCTGCATTGGCAGGAGGATTCTTTACCACTGAGCCAACAGGGAAGCCTAAATCACACAGAGTTGCCTATAAATCTTTGTCTTATTACTGATTATTTTATTAAAAATAATTCTAGAAAAAAAATTGCAAAATAAACATTGATTTACATGACTAAAATATCTTTGTAGGAAATTTATACCAATTTATACCTGTAACAGCACTATCAATTCAGTTCAGTCACTCAGTTGTGTCTGACTCTTTCCAACCCAATGGACTGCAACATGACAGGACTCCCTGTCCATCACCAACTCCCAGAGTTTATCCAAACTCATGTCCACTGAGTCACTGATGCCATCCAGCCATCTCATCCTCTGTCATCCCCTTCTCCTCCCACCCTCAGTCTTTCCCAGAATCAGGGTCTTTTCAAATGAGTCAGCTCTTCACATCAGCTGGCCAAAGGATTGGAGTTTCAGCTTCAATATAAGTCCTTCCAATGAACACCCAGGACTGATTTCCTTTAGGATGGACTGGTTGGATCTCCTTGCAGTCCAAGGGACTCTCAAGAGTCTTCTCCAACACAACAGTTCAAAAGCATCAATTCTTCAGCACTCAGCTTTCTTTATAGTCCAACTCTCACATCCATACATGACTACTGGAAAAACCATAGCTTTGACTAGATGACTTTTGTTGGCAAAGTAATGTTTCTGCTATTTAACATGTTGTCTAGATTGGTCATAACTTTTCTTTCAAGGAGTAACAGTCTTTTAATTTCATGGCTTCAGCCACCATCTGCCGTGATTTTGGAGCCCCCCAGAAATAAAGTCTAACACTGTTACCAGTTTCCCCATTTTGCCATGAAGTGATGGGACCAGATGCCATGATCCTATTTTTCTGAATGTTGAGCTTTGATTTCTGCCATAAGGGTGGTGTCATCTGCATATCTGAAGTTACTCATATTTCTCCTGGAAATCTTGATTCCAGGTTGTGTTTCATCCAGTTCAGGGATTCTCATGATATACTCTGCATATAAGTTAAATAAGCAGGGTGACAATATACAGCCTTGAGGTACTCCTTTCCCAGTTTGGAACCAATCTGCTGTTCCATGTCCAGTTCTAACTGTTGCTTCCTGACCTGCACATAGATTTCTCAAGAGGCAGGTCAGGTGTTCTGGTATTCCCATCTCTTTCAGAATTTTCTAGAGTTTGTTGCAGTCTACACAGTCAAAGGCTTTGGCATAGTTAATAATGTTGAAGTAGATATTTTTTCTGGAACTCTCTTGCTTTTTCGATGATCCAGCAGATGTTGGCAATTTGATCTCTGGTTCCTCTGCCTTGTCTAAATCCAGCTGGGACATCTGGAAGTTCACGTTTCACATATTTTTAAAGCCAGGCTTGGAGAATTTTGAGCATTACTTTACTAGCCTGTGAGATGAGTGCAATTGTGCGGTAGTTTGAGCATTCTTTTGCATTGCCTTTCTTTGTGATTGGAATGAAAACTGACCTTTTCCAGTCCTGTGGCCACTGCTGAGTTTTCCAAATGTGCTGGCATATGTGGTGCAGCACTTTTACAGCATCATCTTTCAGGATTTGAAATAGCTTAACTGGAATTCCATCACCTCCACTTGCTTTATTCATAGTGATGCTTCCTAAGGCTCACTTGACTTCGCATTCCAGGATGTCTGGCTCTAGGTGAGTGATCACACCATCATGATTATCTGGGTTGTGAAGATCTTTTTTGTACAATTCATCTGTGTATTCTTGCCACCTTCTCTTAATATTTTCTGCTTCTGTTGGGTCCATACCATTTCTGTCCTTGATTGAGCCCATCTTTGCATGAAATGTTCCCTTGGTGTCTTCATTTTCTTGAAGAAATCTCTAGTCTTTTCCATTCTATTGTTTTCCTCTATTTCTTTGAATTGATTGCTGAGGAAGGCCTTCTTATCTTTCCTTGTTATTTTTTGCAATTCTGCATTCAAGTGGGTATAACTTTCCTTTTCTCCTTTGCCTTTTGCTTCTCTTCTATTCACAGCTATTTGTAAGGCTTCCTCAGACACCCATTTTGCCTTTTTGCATTTTTTTTTCTTGGGGATCATCAGGAACCTGTGTCCATAGTTCTTCAGGCACTCTGTCTATCAGATCTAATCCCTTGAATTTCTTTGTCACTTCCACTGTATAATCATAAGCGATTTGATTTAGGTCATACCTGAATGGTCTGGTGGTTTTCCCTACTTTCTTCAATTTAAGTCTCAATTTGGCAATAATGAATTCATGGTCTTTGCCAGAGTCAACTCTTGGTCTTGTTTTTGCTCACTGTGTAGGACTTGTCCATCTTTGGCTACAAAGAATATAATCAGTTTGATTTTGGTATTGACCATCTGGTGCTGTCCATGTGTAAAGTCTTCTCTTGTGTTGTTGGAAGAGCGTGTTTGCTATGACCAGTGTGTTCTCTTATCAAAACTCTACTAGTCTTTGCCTTACTTCATTCTGCATTCCAAGGCCAAATTTGTCTGTTACTCTAGGTATTTATTGACTCCCTACTTTTGCATGCCAGTCCCCTATAATGAAAATGGCATCTTTTTTGGGAGTTAGTTCTTGAAGGTCTTGTAGGTCTTCATAGAACCATTCAACTTCAGCTTCTTCAGCATTACTGGTCAGGGCATAACTTGGATTACTGTGATATTGAATGGTTTGCCTTGGAAACAAAGAGATATCATTCTGCATTTTTGAGATTGCATCCAAGTACTGCATTTTTAACTCTTTTGTTGACTATGATGGCTACTGAATTTCTTCGAAACGATTCTTGCCCACAGTAGAAGATATAATGGTCATCTGAGTTAAATTCACCCATTCTAGTCCATTTAAGTTCACTGATTCCTAAAATGTCAATGTTCACTCTTGTCATCTCCTGTTTGAACACTTCCAATTTGCCTTGATTCATGGACTTAACATTCCAGGTTCCTATGCAATATTGTTCTTACAGCATCAGGCTTTACTTCCATCACCAGTCACATCCACAACTGTGTGTTGGTTTTGCTTTGGCTCTGTCTCTTCACTCTTTCTGGAGTTATTTCTTCACTGATCTCCAGTAGCATATTGGGCACCTACTGACCTGGGGAGTTCATCTTTCAGTGTCCTATCTTTTTGCCTTTTCACACTGTTCATGGGGTTCTCAAGGCAAGAATACTGAAATGGTTTGCCATTCCCTTCTCCAGTGGACCAAGTTTTGTCAGAACTCTCCACTGCTGGAGTGGCTCTGAGAAGATACCCCATGTCCAAGGTCAGAGAAGCACTAGCAAGATGGTAGGAGGAGTGAAATCCCATTTAGAATGAAATCCCATACCCACCAGAAATACTCAGAGGGCTCAAACAAACCTTGTGTGCACCAGGAGCCAGAGACCCCACAGAGACTGAGCCAGACCTGTGTCTGACTGTCTCCTGTGGAGGGCCGGGTCAGCAGTGGACTGCTACAGGGGCAGGGGCTCTGGGTGCAGCAGACCTGGGTATGGCTTAAACCCTCTTGGAGGAGGTCGCCATTAACCCCACCAGAGAGCTCCCAGAACTTACACAGGATTGAGCAACAAACTCTTGGCGGGCACAAACAAAACCTTGTGCACAGCAGGACCCAGGAGAAAGGAGCAGTGACCCTACAATAGGCTGACGCAGACTTGCCCATGATTGTCCGGCAATCTCTGGCAGAGGCGGCGTGGGTCGGTGGTGACCTGCTGCAGGGCAGGGCGCATTGAGTATAGCAGTGCCTGCATGGGACCTTCTGAAGGAGGTCACCATTATCTTCATTACCTCCACCATAGTTTTGCCTCAGGTAAATAACAGGGAGGACTTCCCTGGTGGCTCAGATGGTAAAGCATCTGCCTACAATGCGGGAGACCTGGGTTCAATCCAGGTTTCCCTTGATCAGAGAACTAGATCCTACATGCCACAACTAAGAGTTCACAGGCCGCAACTAAGACCTGGCACAGCCAAATAAATAAATGAAATTAAAAAAAAAAAAAAAGGATACAGTGTTAATTTGTTAAAAATGTGTAGAGTGATTACAAATTAGCAATTACTACTTGTAATTACTAACACTAAAATATAGTGATTACCAAGCATCTTCTACATGTTCAACTTTAGATGAAGCCCAGATTGTAAAATAGACGGGGCAGACTTGTTCAAGTCAAAGTCCAGAGACTGAACACCCACTGTGATCTTCTTTGGCCCATTTGCTTGACTTCCCAGAGCCCCTTACGGGTTGGTCCTTAGGTCTCTCTGAGGCATAGTTGCGAAACTTTTGCTCTAAAAGAGACATTAACTCCAAATGTGAAAAATGCATAGTGAAATTAAAATATAAAGTAATGAATTTTCTATAATTCTTATTAATAAGATAAAAAGTTATGTTAGACAATGTTATATTTTTCCTTTACTTTTATAGATTAATTTAGACACAGAAAAGTAATATCAGTAGCATGTGGTGGGACACACAATCATCATAAACTTTCAATACTGAGAACTTTAAAAAGATCATGTCCAATAAATTCTTTTTGATAATTTATCTCAAAGAATTAGAGATTCAGATATTTATATTTGTAATTTTGATCAAAGCATTATTTATAATAGACAACTTTGAACAATTAAAATGCTTGTGGAACCCATAATTGATAATTCTCGAAAGCTTACTATAATTCAGATATTATGCTCATTGCTATCACATGGTATATCCAGGTGATAGGGATTAATCTATGATCAGGGATATAAAAAGCATGTGTTCAAAAGAAAACAAAAATGGATAAAGATCCACATAAATTTTAAAACAAATACAAAAATTTATATAAAGTGACTATGATCTTGATAAAATGAAAAATAAATAATTTTGTTTATACTGGCACAATTAATTTGCACTGTTCTTCTTGCTTTGCCTTTCATAATAGTGTCCAAATTTTAAATACGTGTATGTATTTTTTGTTGTTTAGTTGCTCAATTGTGTCTGATTCTTTTAAGATTGCATGGACTGTAGTCAGTCAAGATCCTCTGTCCATGGAATCTTCCAAGGAAGAATACTGGAGTGGGTTGCCATTTCCTGCTGCTGCTGCTGCTGGTAAGTCGCTTCAGTCCTGTCCAACTCTATACAACCCCATAGACAGCAGCCCACCAGGCTCCCCCCTCCCTGGGATTCTCCAGACAAGAACACTGGAGTGGGTTGCCATTGCCTTCTCCAATGCATGAAAGTGAAAAGTGAAAGTGAAGCCGCTCAGTCGTGTCTGACTGTTAGCGACCCCATGGATTGCAGCCTTCCAGGCTCCTCCATCCATGGGATTTTCCAGGCAAGAGTACTGGAGTGGGGTGCCATTGCCTTCTCCATACCATTTCCTACTGCAGGGGATTTTCCCAATCTAAAGGTCAAACCTGCATCTCCTGAAAGCCTCCTGCACTGCCGGCAGATTCTTTACTGCTGAGCCACCAGGCATTTCCTTACAATCATAGAAGGTTATTACTTAAAAATATAAAACTTAATACTCAAGAGTATCCACTTAGTGAAACTCTGAAGTAGAATTCTGCTTCTTGCTATGGATTTAGCTAGTTGTCAAAGCATTATCCAGCCTGAATGCGCTGACATCTTTAGGGGGTATTGTAAGCAGCGCCGTCTCACTTCGTTCATGTCTTGTCTCATGAGTAGAATGCCATTTATCAGACCCCCTTAGAATCCCATTTCTAAGTTCTCTGCATGAGCCCTCCTTTGGTTCTCGCACTTGGAATTTGTCAAGATTTCTCATAAAATGTGTGTTTTCTAGAATCATCCGTAACATTTGGGTCACTAGCTTTTTCTCTTTTTTTCCTGCATCACAGTGAAGAAGCACAAAATACAAATTGTCTGCTAGTAGAAAATTACTGCTGCAGGTTGGTAAGTGAAAATGAAGGACTGACCAGTAGGTCAGTTGTGGTGTAATTAACTAATTGTGTAACTTAGATTGAAGGCAAAAGGAGAAAGGGGCAGCAGAAGGAGCAATAGTTGAAATGGCCATCAACTCAAACGACATGAATCTGAGGAACCCCTGAGAGACAGTGGAGGAAAGAAGAGCCTGGAGTGCTGCAGTCCATGGGTTCACAAAGAGTCGGACACGACTAAGTGACTGAATGATGACAATGCCTTAAGAGCTCAGAATGATGACCATTCAGTTATGCAACTGAGGGCTGAAGGTGGGGGTGCAGTTGGTGGAGAGAGAAATATTTTTCCCCCTCCGAAACAGCCAAAAAGATCATTGTGTCTTATTCTTTTTCACTTACAAGTGTAACTCATGGGAAATTATTTCAATGGAAAGAAAAAGTTTACATATTTATCAATAAACTGTTTGAAATAGCTTTCACAAGCTATCAAGAGCTAATACATCAGTATTCTTCACTGCTAAGAACTATGTTCTTTTCGTTCATGAACTACTATAAAGAAAAATGCCCAATTAAGACACATTTCTTAACAGTGTTCTACTCTTTCAAAAAATATATGTAGCTAAAAGAAAAACAGATAATTTTATGTTTCATAAACTCGTTTAAGTTTACTTCAGTGAATGCATTTAAAAGAAATGAGAACTTACATTGAGTAATTTATTCTCATGGTGCACTAATATATATTCAGTTCTGAGCCACAGTTAAATTTATAGGAAGCACTGATGCAAATTGATATATGTTGAATATACACAAGAATCACTGTCATTTAAGATTTTTCAAATTTTAATATCTAAATGCACGCAAAATGTTTAGAAGCTTAGTTTTTCGTGTGCTTTCTCCCATTTTTCATTCCTACAGCTCTCATTTCTGACTCTCTTACTCTTTCAAGTTTCCCCTAAAACTTGAAACGTTCTTAGAATTGGTCAGTTTGTTGACGTTGCTCTGTAATATTTTTCAATTATATTTTAAAATCAGTATAAAGATCTCAAAGATATTCTGGGGATAAATCCTCCTAATCAAATACATCAATTCCCCATTTTAATCCTATAATGGTGCAGTATGAATACAACACTAAGGATATTTACTTATTAAGAAATTTACTTTTTTTAATTTTTATTTTTACTTTATTTTACTTTACAATACTGTATTGGTTTTGCCATACATTGACATGAATCCACCACAGGTGTACATGCATTCCCAAACATAAACCCCCCTCCCACCTCCCTCCCCATAACATCTCTCTGGGTCATCACTGTGCACCAGCCCCAAGCATGCTGTATCCTGCATCGGACATAGACTGGCGATTCTATTCTTACATGATAGTATACATGTTTCAATGCCATTCTCCCAAATCATCCCACCCTCTCCCTCTCCCTCTGAGTCCAAAAGTCCGTTATACACATATGTGTCTTTTTAGCTGTCTTGCATATAGGGTCGTCATTGCCATCTTTCTAAATTCCATATATATGTGTTAGTATACTGTATTGGTGTTTTTCTTTCTGGCTTACTTCACTCTGTATAATCAGCTCCAGTTTCATCCATCTCATCAGAACTGATTCAAATGTATTTTTTTAATGGCTGAGTAATACTCCATTGTGTATATGTTCCACAGCTTTCTTATCCATTCATCTGCTGATGGACATCTAGGTTGTTTCCATGTCCTGGCTATTATAGACAGTGCTGCGATGAACACTGGGGTACATGTGTCTCTTTCAATTCTTGTTTCCTCAGTGTGTATGCCCAGCAGTGGGATTGCTGGGTCATAAGGCAGTTCTATTTGCAATTTAAAAAAAAAAGAAAGAAAAGAAATTTACTTTTCAAAATCAGTGCAGATTATGTGTATGCATGTATAAGGGAATAACTTAAGAAATTTTACGCTGAATTTGAAGGTATCAAGCGAGACTACTTGAGGAAGAAGGGAAAAGAAATTAAGAAAAATTTAATGGTAATACAGTAAGCTATTATTCCAAGTGTAAGCTTATGCATTTCTAAACCAGTATGTTTTAAAAGGAATGTAAAGGAGTGGGCAGCTATGAGAACTTTGTTGTTACTTTTCCCTTTAACATGTCCACGGTGATCTCATTTTTGCCTCCTATTCATCACAATTCTGTCCCTCTTCCTTCCATCCCTCCCTCCCTTCCCTTCTTTAGTTTTCTCTATGCAGAGAAGAGGGCGCAGAGGATGAGATGGTTACACAGCATCAGTGACTCAATGGACGTGAATTTGAGCAAACTCAGGGAGACAGTGAAGGACAGGGGAGCCTAGCATGCCTCCTGTCAGGAAGATGGACAAATTCCCATCTTGTTCATATATTTTTAAAAGAGCTCTGTTATAACTTACTCTCAAATGAAATACTTAGGTATAAATCTAACAAAATATGAACAAGATCTACATGAGAAAAACTATAGAACTCTGGTTAAAGAAGTCAAAGAGAAGCTCTTCTGAAAATGTCTATACTGTTAATTTGGTCTCAATTTAGCTGTTGGATGAATTAAAGGATTTACAGGTTTGTTTGTTTTTCCTCCAATTCTGAGGGTATATTTCTGCCCTGAATAAAAATTTTATCTGAGAATCTCTCTTCCTCAGTTGTTTCCCTTTTGTCTTCTTCAAGTAAGTACCCTAAACCAATCTGAAATTTATTCCTACATAGGAAAACTTTAAAAAATAAATGAGAGTTTCATTCCAAACATTCCACAATATTTTTTCTTTGATTTTGTTCTAAATAAGGTTAAACATCAGTCTGAATACACAAATCCTATTTAATTTCAAAACTGTTGAATTCATGGTACCTAGATTTTATTGTTTACTCATTTTATTTCTTGTAAGAATATTTTCTCTTGTCTTTTTTTCCTGTGTTTAATGCCGTCTCTCACTTTATCTCTTTGTCCCCTTCTTTTGCAATCTTGCAGGACTTTTCAAGTTTGACCTATAGGTGATTTGACTTTTTTCAATGTAAATGTTACTTTAAAGGTTTACTGTAAATGCTATTTTAAATGTTTTTAATGTTTATTTTTAATTGGAGGATAACTGATTTACAATGTTGTGTTGGTTTCTTCCATACAACAACGTGAATCAGCTATAAGTATACTTATATCCCCTCTGTTTTGGGCCGCCCTTCCTTCCTTCCTTCTCATCCCTCTAGGCTGAGCTCCCTGTGTTACATCGCAACGTCCCACTAGCTATCTATTTTACACATGGCAATGTACTGATTTTGGGAGGATTTAATTTTGCCACTGTGTTTGGTGATATTCTTGCAACCTTTCCTAACCAGATCGAATTCCTTTTCTAACTCATTCTAAAGCATCTTGTTGACTTTTCAACTCATCTTAAAGAATTTCTTAATGTTTTCTGCCCTTACGTTGCTTGCCCTTATTATGCAGAGGTCAAACCATTCTAAATTCTTTTCAGGATACAAATAAAAATGTCTCTGACATTTCCTTCTAGATTTTGCAGTAGGTTATTTTCATAGCTATGCTCCTCCTTTTCTTTTCTTGGTTGTTTGTTTCTTCCCCCTCATTCCCTCACTCCACAGTGTTTTCTCAAAAGCATTTCTTTCTTTTTTCTTTAATTCTTTGATTTTTTTAAAATTTGTCCATTTCAGTGTTGCCAGTAAAAAGCATTTACCTTTGTTTGAGGGGTTCGTTCAATTACAATTTTCTGTTAATTGGGAACTCTGACCCAAGCTAGTATATAAAATTTATATGTCATAGAAATATTTCAACTGCAGATTTTTCATCTCTCTGTCTATAGTACTTTACTTTCATACCGTTCACTTTCAAGAATATTCTTGACTACATATCAACTAGGTTATGCCTGTTTATTCTCTGAGAATTGTCCCTTCCCATGTACAAAATAGAGGTTTGGACTAAAGGAAACTGATAGTCTTGTGTTTTTTTACTTAGAATAGAAAGATGATAGCACAAATTATATTTATTACAAATACTGATTCTATAAGTCAAATAACTGATAGAATATTAGTGAAATAATTGCCTATGTGTAGTTAGGTGGTATTGATTTTATAATAAATATTCTGAATATTCTATGGTGAAATGCTTAGCCAAGTATTTATCATGGTCAAGATTTTCTGTGCAATAATGAATGAAAGTTCTTCCAGATAGCTGCTTTCAATTGGCTAATAGCATTTGGTAACATGAGTTCTATTGCTTTAAATCTATCTAGATATTTAAAGTCTGCCTAAATTCTAATGAATTTGGAATGTTGAGCAGAGCTATATAAGGAGCTATTAGCCAAATTTCATTTAAAATCAATAGTGTGGTCTTGACTTCTGCAGTGGAGTACATTAAACACACCATGACCTTTTCAAATGGCTCTATCTAGAGTACTTCTGAAACTGTCTTACAAATGTTATGCAGTTTAAACCTTCAGGTGACTCTAACTCTTAATCATACAGATATGCTTGACCACAGAATATAGAAAAGTATTTGAGAAACTTTTTTTCATTAGTTTTAACTTATAGGATCAGAAGTGTTTCTCAGGGAAGAGTATGCCAGTAATATAAACTGTGTGTGCAGGGATATGTGTGTCAAATGTACATATATATTTATATATACACATATATATTGTAAAACAAATAGTTCATATATGTAGTATGCACTATACATATACTGTATTCTATAAATAATATTTAAAATACTATAATATATTTTGTTTATATCACAATATATGTATATGTACATAGACATATTGCTTTAGACTTCCTATTGTTTATATATCAAAATTTATAAAGATATAAGTCTTTGTTTAAGTAATGACATTGAATTTATGGTGGTATTTTTATGAAATAATGTTTTCATAGAGACAATATGTATCTGTTTTCAATAATATGAGAAATAAAAATATTAATAATTAAATTACACCTTGAAGTACATGTTTTAAAATAATTCAGTAATGTAGGTGATGCTAGAGATGTTTATACCTTAGAATACCAGATACCTAAAAGGCATAACTTTTAGGGAAAGTAATCTATTATCTTGAAAGTATCTTCAGAAATGACCACAGCCATTACAAAAATGCCCTGCAAATATACAGCATTCTGTATTTACAACAACCTGCTTCCCTCCCCTCTCCTTCCATTTATTTGCAATGTTTCCAGGAAATGAAAGTCACCCTTTGGGCCATTTATTCTTTTTTAACAAAGTCAAAGCTGTTGACAATTGTTGCCATGAGCATTTTTAATGGTGGAGAAATGAGAAGTCTAATGAAGATGTTTTTCTAAAACTCTAGTGGTGCAAGAGATGTTCTATTGATATAAAATTTAAAGCTGCCATATAGGAACATTATATAGAAAGAAAATATTTAGGATGAAATTAGTTGAAACAGTATACCTTTTTTAAACCCAATTCCTCTAAACAGAAGGAAAATGGCAACTTCTCATAGGTATTTTGGCATTGTGCAGCCATTCCCTAAAGATTCATTTTCTTTATTAGTCATCTAGCTCTAGCCCCGTTGCTCAGTCATGTCTAACTGTTTGCCACCCCCTAAACTGTAGCCTGCCAGGCTCCTCTGTCCATGGGATTTCCCAGGCAAGAATATTGGAGTGGGTTGCCATTTCCTACACCAGGGGGTCTTCCCAACCCAGGGATCGAACCCAAGTCTCCTGCATTAGCAGGCAAATTCTTTAACCACTGAGCCACCCAGGAAGACCTTATTAGTGGTATGTACATTAAAGTAATTCTTTACATCAAGCAGTATAGAAAGAATCTGGTACTTGCCTTTCTTTTTGCACAGTTAACTGGATGGCAATTTTTCTGACTAAATATTTCACCTCTAACTATATTCTAAAGTTTTATTAAAATATCATTGAATATGATAAGAGCAATGTAGTAAGTATTTTGATGGAGAAAATAAGTTACAAACCCTTCCTTCTAGTACTTTCATTCTAACTGAGGACATAATAAGTGCCTTTTTAAAAACCTTGATTGGACAGAACATATTATATGTTAGTCACAATGATGTACTTAACTCAGTGCTTCGTGCATAATAAATAATTGTTGTCTAGTTGCTAAGTCATACCCAGCTCTACAATCCCATGGACTGTAGTCCAGCAGGCTCCTCTGTCCATGGGGTTTTCCAGGCTACAATACTGGAGTGGGGTGCCATTTCCTTCTCTAGGGGATCTTCTCAACCCAGGCATGGGGCTTGCGTCTTCTGCATTGGCAGGTAGATTCTTTATCACTGAGTCACCAATAAATATTTAGCAAATAGTTATTCAATTATTGAATACAACATTGTGTACCTATGTTTCACAAGTGTCTCTGTTATAGTTCTAGAATTAAATATTTTCTCATATTCATTTAATCACCGTAAAACTGAAGTTCAGAGAAATTAGGTATTGTATCCAGGGTTGCACAATAAGCAATGAGAATAACCTAAATTCCAACTTACACAAAATGCCACAAAAAGTGCTATTTTCACTGTGCTATAAATGGCAGAAAAAATAATCATAGTGCATGGTAGAATGCTAAAAGTGATACAAGACACATATATGTAAAATACTGTGGGGGAAGAGAAGAGGGACATAAATGAAGTTAAAGAAATCGTGGATGACTTTACAGAAGAGATGAATCTGAGTTAAATTCTTCAAATATGGATAAGTAATAGATATACATAAATGGGCTGAAAGGATCTGATAAAGTAAATTTGAGGTGACATATAGATAGATGGAGAGCTTCACAGGTGACTCGGTGGTAAAGAATCCACCTGCCAATACAGGAGATGCAGGAAACGCAGGTTCTAATCTTGGGTCAGGAAGATCCTCTTGAGGAGGAAATGGCAACCCACTTCAATGTTCTTGCCTGACAAATCACATGGACAGAGGAGCATGGCAGACTACAATCCATAGGGGCTGCAAGAGTCAGATACGACTAAGCATCAATGAATGGAAGCATTGAGACACAACAGGTATAATTTATGTGTGAGCCCACGTAACTTGTCCTTTGAATTTCAAGTGAGATTGAGAGAAATTCTACCCCAAAGTGATTGATTCTGCCATTACCCATCCTTTCTGTGGCCTTATTTTCTATTGGCTCTTATCCAGTGGTAGCTTATTGACTATGTTGGCTTGACTATCTTAATAGAAAAAGCCCTTTCCAACAAACAAAAAGCAAAAATAATTGATAGGGCTTTCACAAGCCTGACACTCACCTTGAATTCTGACTAGCATATTCATCCTTGCTTTGGAGAAAGGGACTGTGGCTCAGAAAGTCAAGTTGCAATCCCAATAACGAAATCAGGACTAGGGTTAGGTATGTTAGAAACATATAGACTGTGGGGTGGCAACCCTCCAAATAAAAGTTGGGGTCTGGCTACAAGAAATGAGTGAATTATTTTGGAGAAAGACCAAATTAGATATCTACTGAACCAATGTTGGACGTATATAGATATATTATCTGTCTCATATATAAGAACAGATTAGCATATGCGATGGTAATTGCAGGTTAAAGCCTAAAATTCTAGCAACATGAAATTAGCATTTACAAAGTAGAAACAGAAAATGACTGAACATTTTTTATTTATAAGGTAATATTATAAATAATTGTCTAGATATATTAATTTGGCAGGAGTCTGAACAATGGATACAAAGGAAGAGAGATTAGAAATAGGAAAAAAGTCATCTTTGTAGAAAAGAAATTACAGATAACTTTCAGAGAAATACGTTTGGGGCTAGGCAAATAAGAGGTGTCATTAAAAAAAAATTATTAACAATTAGTAGGGAAGGTCCCAGATGGCACTGGTGGTAAAGAATCCACCTGCCACTGCAGAAGTAGGAGACATGGGTTCAATCCCTGTTTCGGAAAGATCCCCTGGAGAAGGATATGGCACCCCACGCCAGTATTCTTTTTTTTTTAATATAAATTTATTTATTTTAATTGGAGCTTAATTACTTTACAATATTGTATTGGTTTTGCCATATATCAACATGTATCCACCACAGGTATACACGTGTTCCCCATCCTGAACCCCTCTCCCTCCCTGTACCATTCCTCTGAGTTGTTTCATTGCACCAGCCCCAAGCATCCAGTATCATGCATTGAACCTGGACTGGCGACTCACATCATATATGATATTATACATGTTTCAATGACATTCTCCCAAATCATCCCACCCTCTCCCTCTCCCATAGAGTCCAAAAGACTATTCTATACATCTGTATTCTTTTGCTGTCTCACATGCAGGGTAATAGTTCCAAATTTCTAAATTCCATATATATGCGTTAGTATACTGTATTGGTGTTTTTCTTTCTGGCTTACTTCGCTCTGCATAATAGGTTCCAGTTTCATCCACCTCATTAGAACTGATTCAAATGTGTTCTTTTTAATGGTTGAGTAATACTCCATTGCGTATATGTACCACTGCTTTCTTATCCATTTCTGCTGATGGACATCTAGGTTGTTTCCATGTCCTGGCTGTTGTAGATAGTGCTGTGATGAACATTGGGGTACACGTGTCTCTTTCAGTTCTGGTTTCCTCAGTGTTTATGCCTAGCAGTGGGATTGCTGGGTCATAAGGCAGTTCTATTTCCACTTTTTTAAGGAATCTCCACACTGTTCTCCATAGTGGCTGTACTCATTTGCATTCCCACCAACAGTGTAAGAAGGTTCCCTTTTCTCCACACCCTCTCCAGCATTTATTCTTGTAGACTTTTTGGATCACAGCCATTCTGCCTGGCCTGAAATGGTACCTCATTGTGGTTTTGATTTGCATTTCTCTGATAATGAGTGATGTTGAGCATCTTTTCATGTGTTTGTTAGCCATCTGTATGTCTTCTTTGGAGAAATGTCTATTTAGTTCTTTGGCCCATTTTTTGATTGGGTTGTTTATTTTTCTGGAATTGAGCAGTAGGTGTTGCTTGCATATTTTTGAGGTTAGTTGTTTGTCAGTTGCTTCATTTACTATTATTTTCTCCCATTCTGAAGGCTGTCTTTTCACCTTGCTTATAGTTTCCTTTGTTGTGCAGAAGCTTTTAAGTTTAATTAGGTCCCATTTATTTATTTTTTATTTTATTTCCAATATTGTGGGAAGTGGGTCATAGAGGATCCTGCTGTGATGTATGTCAGAGAGTGTTTTGCCTATGTTCTCCTCTAGAAGTTTTATACTTTCTGGTCTTACATTTAGATCTTTAATCCATTTTGAGTTTATTTTTGTGTATGGTGTTAGAAAGTGTTCTAGTTTCATTCTTTTACAAGTAGTTGACTAGTTTCCCAGCACTACTTGTTAAAGAGATTGTCTTTAATTCATTGTGTATTCTTGCCTCCTTTGTCAAAGATAAGGTGTCCATAGGTGCATGGATTTATCTCTGAGCTTTCTATTTTGTTCCTTTGATCTATATTTCTCTCTCTGTGCCAGTACCATACTGTCTTGATGACTGCGGCTTTGTAGTAGAGCCTGAAGTCAGGCAGGTTGATTCCTCCAGTTCCATTCTTCTTTCTCAAGATTGCTTTGGCTATTCGAGGTTTTTTGTATCTCCATACAAATTGTGAAATTATTTGTTCTAGCTCTGTGAAAAATACCACTGATAGCTTAATAGGGATTGCATTGAATCTATAGAATGCTTTGGTATACTCATTTTCATTATATTGATTCTTCCGATCCATGAACATGGTATATTTCTCCATCTATTAGTGTCCTCTTTGATTTCTTTCATCAGTGTTTTATAGTTTTCTGTATATAAGTCTTTAGTTTCTCTAGGTAGATATATTCTTAAGTATTTTATTCTTTTCATTGCAATGGTGAATGGAATTATTTCCTTAATTTCTCTTTATATTTTCTCATTATTAGTGTATAGGAATGCAAGGGATTTCTGTGTGTTGATTTTCTATCCTGCAACTTTACTATATCCATTGATTAGCTCTAGTAACTTTCTGGTGGAGTCTTTAGGGTTTTCTATGTAGAGGATCATGTCATCTGCAAACAGTGAGAGTTTTACTTCTTTTCCAATTTGGATTTCTTTTATTTCTGTTTCTGCTCTGATTGCTGTGGCCAAAATTTCCAGAACTATGTTGAATAGTAATGGTGAAAATGGGCACCCTTGTCTTGTTCCTGACTTTAGGGTAAATGCTTTCAATTTTTCACCATTGAGGACATTTTCTGTGGGTTTGTCATATATAGCTTTTATTATGTTGAGGTATGTTCCTTCTATTCCTGCTTTCTGGAGAGTTTTTATCATAAATGGATGTTGAATTTTTTCAAAGGCTTTCTCTGCATCTATTGAGATAATCATATGGCTTTTATTTTTCAATTTGTTAATGTGGTATATTACATTGATTGATTTGTGCATATTGAGGAATCCTTGCATCCCTGGGATAAAGCCCATTTGGTCATGGTGTATGATCTTTTTAATGTGTTGTTTGATTCTGATTGCTAGAATTTTGTTAAGGATTTTTGCATCTATGTTCATCAGTGATATTGGCCTGTAGTTTTCTTTTTCTGTGGCATCTTTGTCAGGTTTTGGTATTAGGGTGATGGTGGCCTCATAGGATGAGTTTGGAAGTTTACCTTCCTCTGCAATTTTCTGAAAGAGTTTGAGTAGGATAGGTGTTAGCTCTTCTCAAAATTTTTGGTAGAATTCAGCTGTGAAGCCGTCTGGACCTGGGCTTTTGTTTGCTGGAAGATTTCTGATTACAGTTTCAATTTCCGTGCTTGTGATGGGTCTTAACAGACTTTCTATTAATGGGTCTTAACAGATTTTCTATTTCTTCCTGGTTCAGTTTCAGAAAGTTGTACTTTTCTAAGAATTTGTCCATTTCTTCCAAGTTGTCCATTTTATTGGCATATAATTGCTGATAGTAGTCTCTTATGATCCTTTGTATTTCTGTGTTGTCTTTTGTGATCTCTCCATTTTCGTTTCTAATTTTATTGATTTGATTTTTTCTCCCTTTGTTTTTTGATGAGTCTGGCTAAGGGTTTGTCAATTTTATTTATCCTTTTGAAGAACCAGCTTTTGGCTTTGTTGATTTTTGCTATGGTCTCTTTTGTTTCTTTTGCATTTATTTCTGCCCTAATTTTTAAGATTTCTTTCCTTCTACTAACCCTGGGGTTCTTCATTTCTTTCTTGTCTAGTTGTTTTAGGTATAGAGTTAGGTTATTTATTTGAATTTTTTCTTGTTTCTTGAGGTATGCCTGTATTGCTATGAACTTTCCCCTTAGAACTGCTTTTATAGTGTCCCACAGGTTTTGGGTTGTTGTGTTTTCATTTTCATTCATTTCTATGCACATTTTGAGTTCTTTTTTGATTTCTTCTGTGATTTGTTGGTTATTCAGAAACGTGTTGTTCATCCTCCATATGTTGGAATTTTTAACAGTTTTTCTTCTGTAATTGAGATCTAATCTTATTGCATTGTGGTCAGAAAAGATGCCTGAATTATTTCAATTTTTTTGAATTTCCCAAGGCTAGATTTATGGCCCAGGATGTGATCTATCCTGGAGAAGGTTCCACGTGCATTTGAGAAAAAGGTGAAATTCATCGTTTTGTGGTGAAATATCCTATAGATATCAATTAGGTCTAACTGGTCTATTGTATCATTTAAAGTTTGCATTTCCTTGTTAATTTTCTGTTTCGTTGATCTATCCATAGGTGTGAGTGGGGTGTTAAAGTCTCTCATTATTATTGTGCTATTGTAAATTTCCCCTTTCATACTTGTTAGCATTTTTCTTACATATTGCAGTGCTCCTATATTGGGTGCATATATACTTATAATTGTTATACCTTCTTCTTGGATTGATCATTTGATCATTATGTAGTGTCCTTCTTTGTCTCTTTTCACAGCCTTTGTTTTAAAGTCTATTTTATCTGATATGAGTATTGCTACTCCTGCTTTCTTTTGGTCTCTATTTGCATGGAATATCTTTTTCCAGTCCTTCACTTTGAGTCTGTATGTGTCCCTTGTTTTGAGGTGGGTCTCTTGTAGACAACATATATAGGGATCTTGTTTTTGTATCCATTCAGCCAGTCTTTGTCTTTTGTTTGGGGCATTCAATCCGTTTATGTTTAAGGTAATTATTGATATGATATTATATGATATGATATGATATTGTATGATCCTGTTACCATTTACCTTATTGTTTTGGGTTCGAGTTTATACACCCTTTTTTTGTTTCCTGTCTAGAGAATATCCTTTAGCATTTGTTGGAGAGCTGGTTTGGTGGTGCTGAATTCTCTCAGCTTTTGCTTGTCTGTGAAGCTTTTGATTTCTCCTTCATATTTGAATGATCCTTGCTGGGTACAGTAATCTGGGCTGTAGGTTATTCTTTCATCACTTTAAGTATGTCTTGCCATTCCCTCCTGGTTTGAAGAGTTTCTATTGAAAGATCAGCTGTTATCCTTATGGAAATCCCCTTGTGTGTTGTTTGTTGTTTTTCCCTTGCTGCTTTTAATATTTGTTCTTTGTGTTCGATCTTTGTTAATTTGATTAATATGTATCTTGGGTGTTTTGCTTTGGGTTTATCCTGTTTGGGATCTCTGGGTTTCTTGGACTTGGGTGATTATTTCCTTCCCCATTTTAGGGAAGTTTTCAGCTATTATCTCCTCAAGGATTTTCTCATGGTCTTTCTTTTTGTCTTCTTCTTCTGGGACTCCTATGATTCGAATGTTGAGGCATTTAACACTGTCCTGGATGTCTCTGAGATTGTCTTCATTTGTTTTAATTCGTTTTTCTTTTTTCCTCTCTGATTCATTTACTTCTACCATTCTATCTTCTAATTCACTAATCCTGTCTTCTGCCTCTGTTATTCTACTATTTGCTGCCTCTAGAGTATTTTTGATCTCATTTATTGCATTATTCATTATATATTGACTCTTTTTTATTTCTTCTAGGTCCTTCTTAAACTTTTCTTGCATCTTCTCAATCCTTGTCTCCAGGCTATTTATCTGTGATTCCATTTTGATTTCAAGATTTTGGATCATTTTCACTATCATTATTCGGAATTCTTTCTCAGGTAGATTCCCTATCTCTTCCTCTTTTGTTTGATTTTGTGGGCATTTCTCCTGTTCCTTTACCTGATGGGTATTCCTCTGTCTCTTCATCTTCTTTATATTGCTGTGTTTGGGGTGTCCTTTCTGTATTCTGGCAGTTTGTGGAGTTCTCTTTATTGTGGAGTTTCCTCGCTGGGGGTGGGATTGTGCAGGTGGCTTGTCAAGGCTTCTTGGTTAGGGAACCTTGTGTTGTTCTGGTGGGTGGAGCTGGATTTCTTCTCTCTGGAGTGCAATGAAGTGTCCAGTAATGAGTTATGAGATGTTTATGGTTTTGGAGTAACTTTGGGCAGCCTGTATATTGGAGCTCAGGCTGTGTTCCTGTGTTGCTGGAGAATTTGCATGGTATACCTTGCTCTGGAACTTGTTGGCCCTTGGGTGGTGCTTGGTTTCAGTGTAGGCGTGGAGGAGTTTGATGAACTCCTGTCAATTAATGTTCCCTGGAGTCAGGAGCTCTCTGGTGTTCTCAGGGTTTGAACTTAAGCCTCCTGCTTCTGGTTTTCAGTCTTATTTTTACAATAGTCCCAAAACTTCTCCTTCTATACCACACTGTTGATAAAATATCTAGGTTAAAGATGAAAAGTTTCTCCTCAGTGAGGGACACCCAGAGAGGTTCACAGAGTTACATGGAGAAGAGAAGAGGGAGGAGAGAGTTAGAGGTGACCCGGATGAGATGAGGTGGAATCAATAGAGGAGAGAGCAAGCTAGCCAGTAATCACTTACTTATGTGCACTCCACAACTGGACCGCTCAGAGATGATCACAGAGTTATATAGAGAAGAGAAGAGGGAGGAAGGAGACAGAGGTGACCAAGAGGATAAAAGAAGGGAATGAAAAGGAGAGAGACAGATCCAAGCTGTTTCAAATCCTGAAAGATGATACTGTGAAAGTGCTGCACTCAATATGCCAGCACATTTGGAAAACTCAGCAGTGGCCACAGGACTAGAAAAGGTCAGTTTTCATTCCAATCCCAAAGAAAGGCAATGCCAAAGAATGCTCAAACTATCACACAATTGCACTCACCTCACACGCTAGTAAAGTAATGCTCAAAATTCTCCAAGCCAGGCTTCAACAATACATGAACAGTGAACTCCCTGACGTTCAAGTTGGTTTTAGAAAAGGCAGAGGAACCAGACATCAAATTGCCAACATCCGCTGGATCATGGAAAAAGCAAGAGAGTTCGAGAGAAACATCTATTTCTGCTTTATTGACTATGCCAAAGCTTTTGACTGTGTGGATCACAATAAACTGTGGAAAATTCTTCAAGAGATGGAAATACCAGACCACCTGACCTGCCTCTTGAAAAATCTGTATGCAGGTCAGGAAGCAACAGTTAGAACTGGACATGGAACAACAGACTGGTTTCAAATAGGAAAAGGAGTACATCAAGGCTGTATATTGTCACCCTGCTTATTTAACTTCTATGCAGAGTACATCATGAGAAATGCTGGACTAGAAGAAACACAAGCTGGAATCAAGATTGCCAGGAGAAATATCAATAACCTCAGGTATGCAGATGACACCACCCTTATGGCAGAAAGTGAAGAGGAGCTAAAAAGCCTCTTGATGAAAGTGAGAATAGAGTGAAAAAGTTGGCCTAAAGCTCAACATTCAGAAAACGAAGATCATGGCATCCGGTCCCATCACTTCATGGGAAATAGATGGGGAAACAATGGAAACAGTGTCAGACTTTATTTTTTTCGCTCCAAAATCACTGCAGATGGTGACTGCAGCCATGAAATTAAAAGAGGCTTACTTCTTGGAAGAAAAGTTATGACCAACCTAGATAGCATATTCAAAAGCAGAGACATTACTTTGCCAACTAAGGTACATCTAGTCAAGGCTATGGTTTTTCCTGTGGTCATGTATGGATGTGAGAGTTGGACTGTGAAGAAGGTTGAGCACCGAAGAATTGATGCTTTTGAACTGTGGTGTTGGAGAAGACTCTTGAGAGTCCCTTGGACTGCAAGGAGATCCAACCAGTCCATTCTGAAGGAGATCAACCCTGGGTGTTCTTTGGAAGGAATGATGCTAAAGCTGAAACTCCAGTACTTTGGCCACCTCATGCGAAGAGTTGACTCATTGGAAAAGACTCTGATGCTGGGAGGGATTGGGGGCAGGAGGAGAAGGGGACGACAGAGAATGAGATGGCTGGATGGCATCACGGACTCAATGGACATGAGTCTGAGTGAACTCCCGGAGATGGTGATGAACAGGGAGGCCTGGCGTGCTGCGATTCATGGGGTCGCAGAGTCGGACATGACTGAGAGACTGAAATGAACTGAACTAACTGAACTGAAATGTTCTCCACCATTTGGAACCCACAGAAATTCACAGAGTTGGATAGGGAAGAGAGAGGTTAGTGAGGAGACACAGGTGACCTGGTGGAGAAAAAGGAGAGTCCAAAGGGGGAGCAAGCAGTCCAATCAATAATCTCACTCCCAAGTAGAAATGGGTACTGAAGATTGAGTTCTTAAAGATACAAAATTGATAACGAATACCATAAAGCAAAGATTAAAAGTCTAGAGTTTAGAATTTCAAAAATATAATATTAAAGAAAAAAAGAAAGAAAGAGAGAAAAAAACAAAGTAACAAAAATTATTATATATATATATGTATGGAGTTTGCCTTTCAAAAATAGGGTCTTTTTTTTTTTTGAAAAATAATAGGTTATAAAAGTGAAAATTAAAGGAGTAATAGAGGACTTGAAATAAAAAAAAAAGAATGATCGTAAAAATAGTAAAAATATATCTAGGACTTTCTCTGGTGTTGTGGCTATTGTGGGGTCAGTTCATTTTCGGATAGTTCCTTGGTCCGGCTTATATTTCTCGAGATCTCTAGGCCCCTTCCTATGTAGTCGGTACTAATGACAGGGTTTTAATCTATCGCACCTGTCACTTCCAAGGCAGTTCCCTCTGTTTTAGCTTCTGTTTACTGGTCTCTTCAGAGTCTGATTTCTGCCGTGACACAAAGGGGGTGGTGGTGGACACATTTTTAGTCTCCCTTGTTCAGTCGTGCTGTGGGGAGGGAGGAACGCTGCAAACAAATAGCACTGGCGTGTGCTCGCAGTGCCTCAGCCACACTGGGCCTGTCCCTGCTCATGGCGCGTGTACCCTCCCTGCCCACGCTGCTCAGGCTCTAGGTTGCTCATCCGGGAACCGTCTGAGGCCAGCCCTGGGCTGCATGCACCTCCCAGGTCTAAGCCACTCAGGCTCAGGCACTCGGGTAGTCCTTGGAGGCGCAGACTCAGTTGGGCCTGTGTTTTGTGCCCTTCCCAGGTCCGAGCAGATCAGGTGATGGGGCGTTTGGCGAGCACAGTCGCTGCAACTGATTGCCTCCCCTGTCCCTGCCACTCGGTTTTATGGGTGTAAAACCAGCACACCTTCTCAGGCAGATGTTGACCGTCCAGAACCCCAAGAAGTCTTCATTAGCAAAGAAGCCTGCTTACAGTTTTATAGATAATGTCTCTCTGGCGCTGCGATTGCCCCCTTCCGGCTCCGGCAGCCTGTCACCGCAGTGGGATGGTCTGCAGCAGGATATCTCTGTTCAGTCTTTTGTTCTGTGCACGGGCCTGGCGGTGTCTTAGGTTAGGGCTGGCTTTTTGCGTGGTAGTTATCCCACAGTCTGGTTTGCTAGCCAAGTTAGTTCTCTCTGATTAACCTCGGGGCATTCAGGCCAGATCCTTAGGCTAAGCAATGCAGCCCACGCCTCCCTGCCCAGCCCCCACTTGCTAGTGGCGGGTGCAGGCATCTGTGCTGCTTCTCCACTGGGGGAGTTGCTGTTGGGTATGGAATCTGTGGGTTTTAATTATTTATTTACTTTTCCCCCCTGTTATGTTGCCCTCTGTGCTTCCAAGGCTTGCCACAGACTTGGCAGTGAGAGTGTTCCCTGGTGTTTGGAAACTTCTCTCTTTTTAAGACTCCCTTCCCGGGACGGAGCTCCGTCCCTACCTCTTTTGTCTCTTTTTTTGTCTTTTATATTTTTTCCTACCTCCTTTTGAAGACAATGGGCTGCTTCTCTGGGCACCTGATGTCCTCTGCCGGCATTCAGACGTTGTTTTGTGGAATTTACTCAGCATTTAAAAGTTTTTTGATGAATTTGTGGGGGAGAAAGTGGTCTCCCTGTCCTATTCCTCCGCCATCTTCGAGGAAATCCCCACTCCAGTATTCTTATTTGGACAGTCTCATGGACGGAGGAGACTGGCGGGCTACATTCTGTGGGGTCACAAACAGTCTGACACGACTGAGTGCCTGAGCACAACAGTTAGTAAACAATTAGAAATGGTGGCCTGAGACAGGACATTGTTTCTAATATAAAAATGTTCAAACTTCAATACGTCTTGGTTTTGCTGAGCTACATAGAAGTTTAATTTGGTTTATGTACCTAAACTGAGCTCACTATGATTTGTTTTTGTTTTTACTATATATGTGAATGGAAAAGTCAGCAGCTCTTTCTTAAGCATTATAAGGAGATAGCTGAGAATGTTTCAGATTCCTTGATACAGCAAAAACAACTTAAAAGTTTGAGTAGAAATTATTTGTCTTCAACATTGCAATTACATGTTGTGTGCTAGGATTGCACTGAGAGTTGACACTAAATCTTTGGTTAGGTACTGAAGGATCATGTCAGAATTGTATTCTTGACAGTTCCTTACATAGAGACTTTTACAATAAATTGCATATTTTTACTGAGCGCTGTCATCCCATAATTGTCATCTTCAAAAAGTCTTTAGTAATAATCCAATGAGATATTAGACAGAAAGGAAGATGAAAAGATAGATAAATATAATGAGAGTGTGAGAGAAAAACCAGATGGATCATAAATGACTATTGAGAGACATTTGTTTCCCAAAACAGCTACAGCATCAATAATATAATACTTTCATATGGTGAAATTTTTTTCTATTTGTGTTTGACAAGTGTTAGTAGAGCTAATTTTCTGTCCTTCATTTTTCACTTTTCATCTATACTGTGGAAGTAGAGCCTGTAACCACTGAAAGGTTTTAATTTCTAATCGTATAGGAAAGTTCTTTGGGGATGAGTGGGAGAGAAAGAAATGGAGCTAGAGCTAGCAGCTCTTTCCTGAAACATTCTTAAAAAGTTAAGCACATAGAAAGATCTTACATAAGGTTTATGAAACTACAAACAATCTATGGGCAAAACAATGAAAGGACACAATCAGGTGCATTAAACAATCTTGATTGAAAGTAAATTTAAAATTGAACTGAAGCTTAAAATCCTGTGCTCCTCACATGTATGGTTATTGTTGAAGACAATGGGAAGGTCCCTAACAATGTATTCATGAGACAAAGTATTATTGTGAAACTTTCAAATGTGGTTATTTTAACTGCAATTGGTTAAGATCATTACATCTTTTCACTCTGACTTCTCTCTCAGGAATCTGACATTGAAGTGATTAGACATATTTTTAGGCTCCTGTTAAGAGATTGTAATACTCGATTTTAACTGCCTTCTGTAAAAACTATTTTGAAAGCTTCAATAATACAATGATGAGAAATTGCAGACTCCTTATTTGGATGTTTGTAAAAGATTCTTCTTGTGTTATTTTAAAATTTATTAGTAATAACTGAAAAGACCAATAAAAATAATGAAATGAAAAACAAAAATAATGAATCAGAAAATGTCAATTAATAAAATTATTCTGACATAAAGGAATTAATTGCTATAAACAGTTTTAACATAACAAAGATGCAAATAAGGATATATGAAATCACAAAGGAAGCAGAAAACTCCAAAGTGAAAGCCATATGTAAAATTTACATGTGATACAATAAAGAAAAATTCATTAAAATATTAGATGGTGATAAATACAAATATAACCCAACATTTGGAGAAAGGAACATTTGTAAAATAAAGCACAAGAATCTGTCTAAACACACTGCTACTGCTACTGCTGCTAAGTCACTTCAGTCATGTCCTACTCTTAGCGACTCCATGGACTGCAGCCTACCAGGCTCCTCCATCCATAGGACTTTCCATGCAAGAGTACTGCAGTGGGGTGCCATTGCCTTCTCCGGTCTAAACACACTAGATATCACTTACACAGAAACCCAAACATTTAAAATGATTATAAGCAAAGGCACAATTGAAGAAAACTGACTAAGAAATTAAAACATAGATGAAAATATTGACAGATTTCCAGACATATAGTGAAAAATACACTTGCACGCCTAGGCTAAATATTTAACATAGAAAAAGAAGTGAAGTTACATGTACCAGTGTATGGGGGTCAAACAAAGACTGAGAAGGGAATGAAAATCATTCAGACCAAATATTTACTGTATGACACTAGATTCTTTAGGACAAAAGAGAAAAGGCATGGAAATTTGATATTACGTTTTTAAGTGTAAGACTGCTTGAGGTACAAGGTGCACATGGGTGCTTCTCAAAATGAATGAACATGCTGCTGCTGCTGCTAAGTTGCATCAGTCGTGTCCGATTCTGTGCCACCCCACAGATGGCAGCCCACCAGGCTCCCCCATCCCTGGGATTCTTCAGGCAAGAACATTGGAGTTGGTTGCCATTTCCTTCTCCAATGCATGAAAGTGAAAAGTGAAAGTGAAGTCGCTCAGTCATGTCCGACTCTTCGCAACCCCATGGACTGCAGCCTACCAGGCTCCTCCATTCATGGGATTTTCCAGGCAAGAGTACTGGAGTGAGTTGCCATTGCCTTCTCCAGAATGAACATGAAAACAAATTAAAACACAGATTCTGGCTTTTCCTCCAGAGATTCTGGTTGTGCAGATGTGGGATGGAGTACCTGCATTTGCATTCTCCCTAGTTCCTAAAGGACACTAACGCTGCTGGTCTAGTCTGTGAACTACATTTTGAATGACAATGAATTAGATTTTAAATATTATTCTAGAAGCTTAAATTGGTACTGTCCATATATATGTGGTTCATAATTAGATTGCTTATTCTGCAGAAAAATAAAATTTTATAATAGTGTTTTTGCCTCTGTAAATTGACAACTGATAAAAGAATAAGTGTTTTGTTTTAACATGAGTGCAAAGAAATTAGCATCTTTATGTAATATCAGTGTTACTTCTTGAATCCCTGGCAACTCTATATATTATAAACCTTAAATATAAATATATACTTTAATCAAAGTGTTCAATAATATATGCACAAGATTATTAAGCCCAGGATATTAACTAAGAACTTGAGAAGGCAATGACACCCCACTCCAGTACTCTTGCCTGGAAAATCCCATGGATGGAGGAGCCTGGTGAGCTGTGGTCCATGGGGTCGCGAAGAGTCGGACATGACTGAGCGACTTCACTTTCACTTTTCACTTTCATGCATTGGAGAAGGAAATGGCAACCCACTCCAGTGTTCTTGCCTGGAGAATCCCAGGGACAGGGGAGCCTGGTGGGCTGCCATCTGTGAGGTCTCACAAAGTCGGACATGACTGAAGCGACTTAGCAGCAACAGCAGCAGCAGCAGCATTAAATAAGAACTAAAATTCAAAACTTCTAAATGTATATTCTGGGTTATTAGTGCATTTTGTTTTGCTGAGAAAGATTCCTTTGTGACCTCTTCTTTCTAGATGGAAGTTTATATTAATGATTTTAGATCTTTCTTCCTTTTTAATGTTATAGCTTTTGTGATTGTCCCACAGTTCTTCAATACCGTGTTCCATATTTTTCACCTTCTTTTTTTTAATGTTTGCATTTCAATTTTAGACAGTCCTGTTGACATTTCTTCATTCATTGAGTCCTTTCTCAACTGTGTCAATCTTTTGGGAAGCTAATCAAAGATATTCTTCATTTCTTTCACAGTATTTTTTATTTCTAGCATTACTTTTTGATCCATATTTAACAGTTTCATTTTTCTGTTCACATTACCCATCCATTTTTATATGCCATCCACCTTTTCCATTACAACTATTAGCAGACTAATCATAGTTGTTTGAAATTCCTGTTCTAATAATTATGAGTCTGGTTCTGCTGGATACTTCTGCTGTACCTAAATCTGATCCTAATGCTTCACTTGTCTCTTCAAACTTCTTTTTTAATTGTGTGGTTTTTGTCTTCTAACATGCTTTGTAAACATTTTTTGAAAGCTAGTTACGATATACTGGGGTGAAAGGAACTGAAGTAAACAAGCCCTTAATAAGAGATTTTATGTTTATCTGGCTAAGAGGCTGTGTTTTATTTTCTCTGTGACTGTAGTGTCAGAGGATAAAGTTTCCTCTGGCGCCCTTACTTTTTTCTTTTCGGACTTCTCTATATACTTCTAACATAGGCCTGCAGTGTGTGGCTCTTTCCCCTGTAATCGAACCCTTGTTGATGTGCTGGTTTGCTGTGTGGAGAGCAAGTGTCCTACATGCCTATCATTAGGTCGTCTAATGAGCCTGTGCTTTAAGACTTTGCTAAGAAAATATAATGGTATGAATTTATCTCAAAATAGAAACATTTCCCTCCTATTCCAGAAGAATGAGAAAAACATTCTCTGTGAGAAATTTTCACCTTGAGAATCTTGTAAGATATCTGGAGATAAAATTCATGAGACTGTGGCAGCACATTTTAAGACTGGATTACCTTGGTGTTTTCAAGTCTCACACTTGCCTACCCTGAGCCTCTAGCAAATTGTCAATTATAGTTTGTTTCATTACCCCAGTACTGGCTCTAGAAGTGGTTTATGCCCTAGGGCTTTTGTTCAGGTATTCACTCGACTATAATTTAAGACAGCTGTTTGCCTATGACCTCAGTTCTCTTGATTTAAGAGAAATTGTAGACTTTCATTTCAATCAGGCTTCTTTTTTTTTGTGAGGATGGGCATGATGGTTTCCAAGGTCCTTACTTGCCAGTCTAGGAACCAGAACTGTAATTTTTATATTACTTCCCATTGAATTCTTCATCAAATACTCTATTACCTTGTCTTCTGGAAAAGGCAAAATTTCTAATTGTATGGTATTTCAGTACTTCAAACTAGATTCAGTATTTTCAGATTTTTCACAATCATTAAGTATGTGATTGATTCTCAAATAATCTTTTTTTTTTCAGTTTAATCCTTGTTACCAAGCAAATATTTAAAATTTTTTTTCTAACAATTTTCTTCTAGAGGAGAATATATTCGATGTATCTTTAATGCTTCAATATTTATAAATGTGAAGAAGTATCTGAAATCTGAGAGTTACATATAGCTTAAAGATCAATTTGTTCTATTGTTTTCCAGTATACATTTTACTCTGTTAGCGAAAAAACCAAATAAGTAAACAAAAAACAAAGCCAAACCCACCTAAATCAATGCAGCTTTTTTATTTCTGAAGCCATTAAACTGTACACGTGCTGTGTTAGGCATCCTCCACTGAAGAAGCAACTCCACAGCTTTGTGGAGTTGTTTATTATGAACAGAATTATAAATAATATAGGCACTAATGAAACACCCATGTTTCCTAGGTAAAATTTGATCCAGAGCCACAAAGACCAGATACCAGATGAAAGTGAAAAACAATTTTCTCTGTAATGCCACTTTCTTCTCTTCCTAAAGGGCAATGGCTCCTCCCAGTGGAGAGAGAAGCAACTGAAAAGTGATCAGCTTCATTTTTATACCTGTGATGAAACAAACCAGCTAACATCAACTATCAACTGGGAAGTCGGGGAATAGTCTACTAGGGTCCTTACATTGTACTATATATTAAATTCTTAAAGGAATATAGAAAGATGGTACAATGAATCTATTTTCACGGCAGCAATGAAGATGCAGACATAGAGAACAGTCTCATTACATTTGTCCATTGGTTTATGCACAAACAAAACCAAAATGCCACAAATCATGGGAAAATTAAAGCAAAAAATCATTCCTTTTTTCAATTTGTCAGCCTCTTGAACTTTTAGTGTCTACAAAGGATCATTTTAGCTCAGAGAGAGTTGGGAGGATAATGCACGTGTGATTCAGAATCTTTTTCCACAGAAATAAGCAATTATTATGGACTTGGGAACTCAGTGGTTTTTCTGTATGAGAAATTTGGTAAGTCATAGTCATTTTTACTAATATCTGCTAGTTCCATTTATACTACCTAAGGACATAGTTATAAGCAGAAATTTAAGAAATTCAGTAAAATGCTTAAGAAACATTTTGAATGTGATTCATTTTCCTTTAGGGAAACCTCAGTCTTCTGAATTTTTTAAATGGGAACTAAATCCATTAAATATTATCCTGTTTTTTCACTGGTAATAAATGTCAGCTTTGCTATTATCATCTTTGGTTGTCTTGGTTCATGCTATTTTACTATATTCACATAATAATCTTTTCTCCTACTTCCTTTTTAAGTTCTATCATATGATATGCATAGACTGGAATATAAATTATTTTTATTTGCAATTGGTGTCTGAAGACAACGTATTATGAAAAAGCTTAAAATAAAATTTAAAAAAATACAATTTTCAAGGGGCCCTCTTTCGTATTGCATCTGCCCTAATCCAGCCTCCCACTTCATCTCAAAAGTAGAGCTTTTCAATAGCCTCCTTATTGCTTTTGTAGACTCTGTTCTAAGAGCTATTTTAGAAGTGTGTTATCAAGACTGAAATAGAGCTCTGTCATTATATGTGTCTGTAAAGCTATCACTTTATATAATTAAGTGTATTCCTTCATATTCACATTTTCAAGTTCTTTAAAAAAAAATTGCTCAGAGACCTTTAAATCCATGTTTCCAGGTAAGGCCAGAGATTACATAGTTAAATTAAGTGCCTAGCAGTAGCCACATTTATGATACAATTTGTGTCAAGTAACATTTATTTTCACATTCAACAAGTATTATTAAAGGTATTATAATGGATTCATCAATACTGGGTGGAGGGTGTAATTATGAAGATAAGACAAGATGGTAGAAGCATGTAAGTGGTATGTAGTTGATCCTCATTATTTATGAATTCTGTGATTCCACTGTCATAAGTTCGCAACTTAAATTTATTTGTAACCCTAAAATCAATATTCTAGGGCTTTCACCAGAGAAGGCAATGGTACCCCACTCCAGTACTCTTGTCTGGAAAATCCCATGGACGGAGGAGCCTGGTAGGCTGCAGTCCCGGGGGTCACGAAGAGTCGGACGCGACTGAGCAACTTCACTTTCACGCATTGGAGAAGGAAATGAACCCACTCCAGTGTTCTTGCCTGGAGAATCCCAGGGATGGGGGAGCCTAGTGGGCTGCCGTCTGTGGGGATGCACAGAGTCAGACACGACTGAAGTGACTTAGCAGCAGCAGCAGGGCTTTCACAGTCATTCCATTCATGGACATGTTCATGCTCAACGTAGCAAAAAAAAGTGATTTATTTGCCCCATGAACATGTTCTCAGCTGAGGTCAAATAAGGTTTCTCTCTGACATCTTGTTTCATCTTTCATACTGTAAAATGTGTTCTTTGCACGCTCTATTTAGTGCCACATTTTCCACATTTCTTTTTTTTTTCTTTTTCTTGGCAATTTTTCCATTTAAAATGACCCCAAAGCCCAGTGCTGAAGTTCTGTCCAGTATTTCTGGCTGCTAGGAGGCTGCAATATGTCTTATGAGAAATATGTGTGTTAGTTAAGTTTCATTCATTCATGAGGTATCATGTTGTTTTCCAGGAGTTCAACACTAATGAATCAACAATATGTTTTAGATAAGGTGTCCTAAAGTAGAAGCACATATAAAGCAAAATTATCTGTTGCTCAGTTAGGAAAACTGTTATGGCCAGGGGCTTCCAGAGGTGCTCTTCACTCACCTTCATTCACCAAGAAGCAATGATTCAATATTTGCAGTGACTTCACAGAATATAACTGCCATGAAGTGAGAATTGACTCTAAAGACATTTCTTTTCTCTCTCTCTGCTTTTTTCTTTTTTTTTTTTGGCTGTACCAAGTCTTAGCTGTAGCAGGAGAGATCTTCGTGGTTGCAGCATGTAGGGTCCTTAGCGGAATCCACTTCCCTGATAAGGGATTGAACCCAGGTCCCTAGCATTGGGAGCACAGATTCTTAGCTACAAGGAAGTTCCTAAACACATTTCTTATAGTGAAGCACATATTATAAGACTATGGTATAATTTAGAATTAGAAAAAAATTATTTCTGGGATAGGTTCAAAAAGAGATGATCTTGGGAAAAGTAGGTTTTAACCTGGTCTTGGAACTTCGGGATAGATAGGTGAAGATTACTGGGGAGTAAGAAGATAGGAGAGGAAACAGCAAGGAACTGAGACCGGTCATAATGTGCTCGATGTTACTGGGTGGCCTAGATCAGGATCCTCAGGAATGCGGTGAAATGAATGCAGGTACCATGGCCTAGCGATGAAGGATACTGAGTCCTAAGCTGAGAACCTTGCATTTACTTTAAAGAGGCAAATGTTATTATGAAGTTTTGGGTAAGGAAAATCTTGTTTAGGATTTAGATATATCTATAACACTATTTAAAGTGCCGTTAGTGGAATAATATATCTATGGCATCCATAACAAATAAATCAGTTTGGTATTTATTCTGGTTATAGCTATTAGATCCAGATACCAATTAAATTTAATACCTACAATCTATATTCTAAAGTGACTGTTTTTTTTCCTAGTTGGCTAATATTTATTGATGAAGATTTTGATAAATAATATGTATTGCTCTCCCACAGTACTAATCCAATAACTTAATATAATTAATTGAGTAAATATTAAACCTCCTCATCTTTTCCTTTTCTGTTTTATTAGTAATCATTCTAAATTAAACACTTTTCATGCCTATATAGATTTGACATTTTAGAGGGTTTGGGGCTGACTTTTATGGAGAGGATTAGATATTTTTATTAGTTTGAAGCAGAAACTACCCAAATAGCTGCAATGAGAAGTTAACATTTATTATACTTTCGTTTGCTTTATTCCATTTGCATGCCTTAAATTAAGTAATTTGTTAAAGATTTATATTATTAATTTAAAAAATAAGATGTTGTAGAGGCTATATCTTAGGATAAACTGTGTTACTTTGATTCATTACTAAAAGGACCATCTGGAGACATGAAAAGAAAAATCTATTCCCCGAACTCCAATGAAAGGATGATTATCTCCTCCGTGTGAAGAGGGAATTGGGAGGCTTTTTCTAAATGTGCACTTCAAAGACTGAGGAATTGCCTATCCCGATGAAGAGCACAAACAACACCGAGGGCATGGCAAAGTTAAATGAATCCCAGTTTCTCAAAGCAAACATATCAACATCTGTAATTCTAATGGCCGTAATAAATCTCTGCAGTTGAAAGAAGAAAAAAGTTCTAGCTGGTTTGATAATTGGATCAATTTTTCACTTATGCGCTGTCAATTATTTGACATTTTAATGCATGCCAAATACAGCTAAAAGTATTTTAATTAGAATAATGCTGCAAAAACTAACCCTACAGCTTTAATTGTGGTTTTGAAGCACAAAATGTGCATCTGAATACCTATTTACTGAGCAGAAGTTAATTAAAAGCATAGTTATATATTGAATGTATACAAGGCAAAAAGAGAGGGAAATAATTGGCAATTAAGAACGTGTAAGAGTCCACTCAATAAAGCTAAGCAAGACTACTCCAAACTTTAAACAAGTTGTGAATTTCCTTTTTATTGGGGATAGTATTAAAAATTGTAACAATTCAATAATTTTACATAGGTGTGGAATACTTATGGTTGTTAGTTTCAAAAGCTTCCATTTTACTATGAAAACAAGTTAAATTTGTATGATGATTTGTTATTTTCAAGTTATCAGACCATAAATGATTTTTGTTGTTTGTTTGTTTTATTAAATGCTGAGGTTGGTTTGAGAGTCTCAGCAAATAACACTTCCCTTTTCCCATCTAATTTAGGAACTAATAGAGCAATAAGTCAAAAGCAGAAGGTATATCAAAGCATCTCCTGCATGTTTGATTAGAAACTAGTATGGAGGATGTATTGTGAAACCCGAATGATAGTATTCACTTCCTGGCTGGTTGTAGAAGAATCAAATCAGACAATCCATCTCTTCTAGAGAGTTTATAAAATTGAGAGAACTTATTTTCTCAGGAATAAGAAGGTAGAATTTTAAGTACATATAGCATGGTGGTGAGTCTTTAAGCAAAGTCACCGACGCAAAGGACATGAATCTGAGCAAATCTAGGCGACAGTGAAGGACAGAGAATCCTGACAAGCTGCAGGCCATAGGGTTGTAAAGAGCTGGACATGACTTAGCCACTGAAAAACAACAAAGAAGATAGACAAACACTAAATCCCAAGAGAACACTTTTTCCAAACACCAAATGCTTCAGTTGTTGTTCAGCTGTTTCGCACTGGTCCAGAGTAGCAAACAAAGGATAGAATAACAAATGCTTCTATTTGGAACCATTTCTAAGTTCAATTCAGCTCAGTCGCTCAGTCGTGTCTGACTCTTTCTGACCCCGTGAATCACAGCACGCCAGGCCTCCCTATTCATCACCAACTCCCAGAGTTCAGTCACATTCATGTTCAACTCGGTGATGCCATCCAGCCATCTCATCCTCTGTCGCCCCCTTCTCCACCTGCCCCCAATCCCTCTGAGCATCAGGGTCTTTTTGAATGAGTCAACTCTTCGCATGAGGTGGCCAAAGTATTGGAATTTCAGCTTCAGCATCAGTCCTTCCAATGAACACCCAGGACTGATCTCCTTTAGGATGGACTGGTTGGATCTCCTTGCAGTCCAAGGGACTCTCAAGAGTCTTCTCCAACACCACAGTTCAAAAGCATCAATTCTTCGACGCTCAGCTTTCTTCATAGTCCAACTCTCACATCCATACATGACCACTGGAAAAACAATAGCCATGACTAGACAGACTTTTGTTGGCAAAGTAATGTCTCTGCTTTTCAATATACTATCTAACTTAGTCATAATTTTCCTTCCAAGGAGTAAGTGTCTTTTAATTTCATGGCTGCAATCACGATCTGCAGTGACTTTGGAGCCCCAAAGCCTGACACTGTTTCCCCATCTATTTCCCATGAAGTGGTGGGACCAGATGCCATGATCTTCATTTTCTGAATGTTGAGCTTTAAGCCAGTTTTTTCACTCTCCTCTTTCACTTTCATCAAGAGTCTTTTTAGTTCCCCTTCACTTTCTGCCATAACGGTGGTCTCATCTGCATATCTGAGGTTATTAATATTTCTCCCTGCAATCTTGATTCCAGCTTGTGCTTCCTTCAGCCCAGTATTTCATATGATGTACTCTGCATATAAGTTAAATAAGCAGGGTGACAATATATAGCCTTGATGTACCCCTTTTCCTATTCGGAATCAGTCTATTGTTCCATGTCCAGTTCAAACTGTTGCTTCCTGACCTGCGTACATATTTCTCAAGAGACAGGTCAGGTGGTCTGGTATTCCCATATCTTTCAGAATTTTCCACAGTTTATTGTGATCCACACAGTCAAAGGCTTTGGCATAGTCAATAAAACAGAAATAGATGTTTTCTGGAACTCTCTTGTTTTCTCCATGATCCAGTGGATGTTGGCAATTTGATCTCTGGTTCCTCTGCCTTTTCTAAAACCAGCTTGGACATCTGGAAGTTTACAGTTCACGTACCGCTGAAGCTTGGCTTGGAGAATTTTGAGCATTACTTTACTAGCGTGTGAGATGAGTGCAATTGTGCAGTAGTTTGAGCATTCTTTGGCATTGCCTTTCTTTGGGATTGGAATGAAAACTGACATTTTCCCATCCTGTGGCCACTGCTGAGTTTTCCAAATTTGTTGGCATATTGAGTGCAGCACATTCACAGCATCATCTTTCAAGATTTGAAACAGCTCAACTGGAATTCCATCACCTCCACTAGCTTTGTTCGTAGTGATGCTTTCTAAGGCCTCCTTGACTTCACATTCCAGGATGTCTGGCTCTAGATGAGTGATCACACCATCATGAATATCTGGGTTGTGAAGATCTTTTTGTACAGTTCTTCTGTGTATTCTTGCCCCCTCTTCTTAATATCTTCTGCTTCTGTTAGGTCCATACTATTTCTGTCCTTTATCGAGCCCATCTTTGCATGAAATGTTCCCTTGGTATCTCTAATTTTCCTGAAGAGATCTCTAGTCTTTCCCATTCTGTTGTTTTCCTCTATTTCTTTGCATTGATCGCTGAAGAAGGCTTTCTTATCTGTCCTTGCTATTCCTTGGAACTCTGCATTCAGATGCTTGTATCTTTCCTTTTCTCCTTTGCTTTTCACTTCTCTTCTTTCACAGCTATTTGTAAAGCCTCCTCAGACAGCCATTTTGCTTTTTGAATTTCTTTTCCATGGGGATGATCTTGATCCCTGTCTCCTGTACAATGTCACGAACCTCCATCCATAGTTCATCAGACACTCTTTTTATCAGATCTAGTCCCTTATATATACTTCTCACTTCCACTGTATAATCATAAGAAAATGATTTAGGTCATACCTGAATGGTCTAGTGGTTTTCCCCACTTTCTTCTATTTAAGTCAAATTTGGCAATAAGGATTTCATGATCTGAGCCACAGTCAGCTCCTGGTCTTGTTTTTGTTGACTGTATAGAGCTTCTCCATCTTTGCCTGCAAAGAATATAATCAATCTGATTTTGGTGTTGACCATCTGGTGGTATCCATGTGTAGAGTCTTCTCTTGTGTTGTTGGAAGAGAGTGTTTGTTATAACCAGTGCGTTCTCTTGTCAAAACTCTATTAGTCTTTGCCCTGCTTCATTCTGCATTCCAAGGCCAAATTTGCGTGTTACTCCAGGTGTTTCTTGACTTCGTACTTTTGCATTCCTGTCCCCTATAATGAAAAGGACATCTTTTTGGGGTGTTAGTTCTAAAAGGTCTTGGAGGTCTTCATAGAACCATTCAACTTCAGCTTCTTCAGCATTACTGGTTGGGGCATAGACTTGGATTACTGTGATATTGAATGGTTTGCCTTGGAGACGAACAGAGATCATTCTGTCATTTTTGAGACTGCATCCCAGTACTGCCTTTTGGACTCTTTTGTTGACCATGATGGCTACTCCATTTCTTCTAAGTGATCCCTGCCCACAGTAGTAAATATAATGGTCATATGAGTTAAATTCACACATTCCAGTTCATTTTAGTTTGCTGATTCCTAGAATGTCGACGTTCACTCTTGCCATCTCCTGTTTGGCTACTTCCAATTTGCCTTGATTCATGGACCTGACTTTCCAGGTTCCTATGCAATATTGCTCTTTACAGCATTGGATCTTGCTTCTATCACCAGTCACATCCACACCTGGGTATTGTTTTTGCTTTGGCTCCATCCCTTCATTCTTTCTGGAGTTATTTCTCCACTGATCTCCAGTAGCATATTGAACACCTACCAGCCCGGGGAGTTCTCCATTTCATTATCCTATCATTTTGCCTTTTGGTACTGTTCATGGTTATCCCCATTCAATCAAGGATCATAAATTAAAGACTATTACCTACAAAAGAAACACTGCCACAAGAAGTAAGAGCTGGACAGAGGTTAAGGGTGTTAAGGACCCATTTTATGGAAACCAGTGCAATGGCAAAGAGGCCACTTCTAATGTGAATCATGTATGAAAGTCTTTGAGAGGTAAAGAAGTAGCTATGCTTTATGAAGTAGCAGATTAAGACCATAACTGCACTGTTGAATTAGAAGTCTAATAGTTTTCAATATACCTACTTGCATGTTTGTCTTATGCCTGTATTCTTTGTTTGAATTACTCCAAGTTTGCTATCAGGGGCTCTATCAGCTGATTCCTGTGACCCTTTGATTTATCCCATGACTATCATTGTGGGTTTTTTCCTCCCTTTGCATTATTTCCTTATCACTTCCTGCCATGATAAGATGCTCCAGGCTCTATCTGAAAATTTAAGCAATATTTTAAAAAATAAAATAATAGAGTTAGCTTCATTATCTTCAGTAATGTATAGGTATCTAAATTACTTCTCAAACTAGTTTGTGTATGACCAACAATTTTCTAGTATTTAGGTTATATATCAACATTTCTAATACTTGATAATTAACTATTGAACATCAATATTATTTCATTGATTTATGTTTGCTTAAACTAATTCTTTGGAGAAGGCAATGGCACCCTACTCCAGTACTCTTGCCTGGAAAATTCCACGGATGGAGGTGCCTGGTAGGCTGCAGTCCATGGGTCGTTAAGAGTCAGGCACGACTAAGCAACTTCACTTTCACTTTTCACTTTCATGCATTGGAGAAGGAAATGGCAACCCACTCCAGTGTTCTTGTCTGGAGAATCCCAGGGATGGGTGAGCCTGGTGGGCTGCTGTCTATGGGGTCGCACAGAGTCGGACACGACTGAAGCGACTTAGCAGCAGCAGCAGCAGTAAGCTAATTCTTAACAAGGGTAATTTACACAAAAAAACACATTAACACAAACCTATATATTCAATTGATTATTTAAATTCTGAGGACAGGCAAAGGACTTGAAGAGACATTTTTATAAAGAAGACTTAGAGAGACTTTTTTCTACCAAAGATCACAATCAAAAAGCCCCATCTAAAATAACACGTATAATCTAGTTTTCCAGTAAAGTTGCTACCACATAAACTCTCTTACCAGATGCTAATGTACATCTCAGTTCCATTTTCTTTTGCATGCACATCATATATGTATATGTAAGTAGTGCATTATTTAAATTAAGATGATCTTACTAGCTATAAATAAATATCTGCAAAACAATATTTATGTATTACATATCTAATGGAATATTATTCAATCACAAAAGGAAGAAAATCTTGCTATTTGTGACAACGTGGATGAATCTTCGTTAGGGCATTAGGTTAAGTGAAATAAGTAAGACAAAGCAAGACAAATAGTGTACGAGCTCCCTTACATGTGTAACCTAAAAAAGCCAACATCACAGAAACAAAGAGTAGGTTAGTGGTTGCCAGAGGGGGCTAGAGGTAAGAGAAATGTGGAGATGTTGGTCAAAAGTACAAACTTTCAGTTATAAGATGATTGAGCTCTGAGGCTTTAAGACAGCATGGTAGCTGTCATTAACAACACCCCATTGGGTATTTGACCTTTGCTAAGAGTGTAAATCTTTAATATTCTCACCATGTAAAAATTGTAACTGTGTCAGGTGACAGATGAGTAGCTGTGACAGGTGACAGATCACCTGAGTAGCTGGTGATCATTTCAAAATATATCAGTTATCATATCATACATCTTACATTTATATGATATTTTTCTGCAAATTTTATCTCAGTAAAGCTAGAAATAGTCTTCAGGACAAAAAGTGGAATACATGATGGTGTTTTGGGCAAAGGAAGGGAAGCTGTGCTCTAGGAGAAGGAATCTGAAGTCCACCAGCTACAGACAAGACAGTATGTCTAAAAGAGTTTTAACTAGACTCTCAATAATATTAACCCATTCAAAAACCCACCTAATCTATATTATATATAGATTATATATGTATAATTGCAAACTTTAAAATATATGTGAAGCTATTAACAAAGTTTTTATTTCTTTACTGTTACAATAATTCTTTACAGTAAGTTTCCAAGACCACATAGCTAGCAATTGGTGAAGACTGTAGCCAATTTTTGGCTTCTCAGGTGGCACTAATGGTAAAGAAATTGCCTGTCAACCAGGGAGATATAAGAGACACGTGTTCGATCCCTGGGCCAGTAAGATCCCCTGGAGCAGGAAATTGCAACTCACTCCAGTATTCTTGTCCGGAGAACCCCATGGACAGGGAAGCCTGGTGAGCTATAGTCCATACGGTTGCAGAGCTGGACATGACTGAAGCAACTTAGCACACAAGGCACATAGCTAATTTTTAACAAGCTATATTGACTTGCCAACAGGGTCCTCTGTTAGTCAGAAATGCAAAGTTATGATAGAGTAAGACCAGCTTCCATATCTTAGTACCATAAAAGAATGAGTCGATTGTCCATACACACAGTCCATAGCACAGGTCTGGAAGATGCTCTGTAGCAGATCTCCCCTGAGATGGCTCAGTAGTCTCACAACAACACTTGCTTCCTTAATCACCAAGGCAGAGGAAAGAAGTCCTGAATCGTTCTTTTCAAATGCTATAGGATCATATAGGACAAGAAAACTTAAACCCACTAATGATGATGATGATGATAATCATAATAATAAATAGCTGCCGTTCAGCATAGCAAATTGGTATGTATACAAGTCACTATTCTGTAGACTTTGTATGTATCTGATGAATAGGCACTTTGAAGAGGCAGTGTAACTAACCCTGATCACCATAGAGAGGACTGAAATACCAAGGGAAGAGGTCACTTGCCCAGGGTGATGCTACTAATAATAAATGACAGATAAAGGATTTTATCATAACTTGTCAGGCTCCAGAGTTCACACTCTTCCAAACAATGTAGCATTCTATTCTTATAAATAAGGCATACGGCATACACATTAAAATATCAAAGATTAGAATGACATTTTCCTGTAGTCTGACATTGTTTTATCCCAAATGACTGAATAATGCTCAGAATAATAATATTATACAGAATTTATGCATATATATATATATATATCACATTTGCTTTATCTGTTCATCCATAGATGGACCCTTAGTACCCCTGCAGTTGCTCTTGACTCCATTACCTTGTGTTTGTCTGCTACAAGCCTCTGCAACTACAAAGGCATCCGGAGCTGTCTCTGCAGCCAAGTATGTACATTCCACTAGTTCTGGCCACTACCCCTGCCTGCTCTGTCCCTAGCTCCTAGATCGTGAGGTGTTGCTGAGGAGCCCAATAGCAGCCCGTGTGGGGGCACTCACAGTGCTCACAGAAGACCATGCACGTCAACGCTGCAGACCCCAGTGCTGTGACCTGACATCTGGACCCCTGGACTGAGACTGCCTCAAGACCCCATACCACTGTATCCAGAGTCAAAGTATGCTTCCAGACACCTACACTAATGGAACAGAATCGAGAGTCCAGGATTAAATCCACACATGTATGGTACCTAATATTTGACAAGGAGCCAAAAACATTCAGTGGGGAAAAGACATCTGCTTCAACAGTGGTGTTAGAAATATTGGATATCCACATGTAAAAGAATGAAACTGGACCCTTATCTTACACCACTCATAAAAATTAACTCTAAATAGGTTAAAAACTTAAACCTGAAACTGCCTAGAAGCAAACGTTGTAAAAGTCTCCTGGACTTTAGTCTTAGCAGCAATGTTTCAGCTATATCAACAAAAGCCAAAGCATCAAAAGCAAAATTCTACACATGAGACTACAGCAAGCTAACGTGTTTTTTGCACAGCAAAGGAGAAAAATCAACAAAATGAAAATGCAACCTGTGTAATGGGAGAAAATGTTTGCAAACCATGTGTCTGATAAAGAGTTAATATCCAAACTATAAACAAAACTCTTACAACTCAACAGCAAAAGTGTAAACAATTTGATTAAAAAATTGACAGAGGATCTAAATAGATATTTCTTCAAAGAAGATACGTAAATGGCCAAGTAATACATGGAAAAGGTGCTCAATATCACTAATCATCAGGGAAACCACAAATCAGAACCACAATGAAGTATCACTTCACCCCTGTTAAATGGCAATTATCAAAAAGAGAGCCAATAAATAGTGTTCGTAAGGATATGGAGAAAAGGGAACCCTCATGCACTGTTGGTTGGAATGTGAACTGGTACAGACAATACGGAAAACAATATGCAGTTTCCTCAAAAAACTAAAAATGGAACTACCATATGATCCAGCAATCCTGTTTCTAAGTATATAGCCAAAGCAAATGAAATCACTATCTCAAAGAGATATCTGCATTCCCATGTTCATTGCAGCATTATTCATAATAGCCAAGAGAAGCTGTGTCTCTCGAAGGATAAAAGAAAATGTGGCCTATATTTATATCTACCTATAATTCATCTTTACCATTATCATTAACTATAGCATTATCTCTATTTAGCCATAATAAAGAAGTAAATCTGCTATTTATGACAACACAGATGCATCTTGAAGACATTATGCTCAGTGAATTAGGTCAAATAGAGAAAGACGTATCCCATATAATCTTATGTGTATGTGGAATCTAAAAACATTGAACTCATAGAGACAAAGTTAGAATGGTGGTTGCCAGGGACGGAAGGTGGGGGAGAGTAGGGAGATGCTGGTCAGGATACAGACTTTCTAAGATGAAGAAGTCTAGTACAACATGGCAGCTTTAGTTAATACACTCAAAAGTTACTAGGAGAACAGAACATTGATGCTTTCACCATAAGGACATTGATGCCAAAATGGTAATATGTGAGGTGAAGGTTGTGTTAACCAATCTTATTGTGGTTAACATGCGCAATACATACAGGTATGAAGTCGTTCTATTGTACACCTTGAACTTACACAATGTTACATGTCAATTATATCTTAATAAACTGAAAAACAGAAAAGCAGTGTCTGTTTCCTAAAACTAGAAACTTAACTTTGAGAAATCCTGTCCTGTGAGAGGAAGAGATGAAGGGGTAAGATATTGAAGATTTTTCGGAATCAAGACAACATTGCATTGTGATATAATGTTTCTGACCTTGAAAAATGAAAATAAAGGATACAGAGGAGTTAAGAAAGAAAGAAAACAAGGATTCACCAACAAATCCAGGTCAGATCTACATCTTAGGGAAAAGACTCACAGGCACATACATTTCAGGGAAACTACTTTAGGAAATAATTAGGATTTTTGTAGATTTTTTTTCAGGGTAATAGAACTATTTGTAATAAGATAATTTTGTAAACAGTGCAGATCCTCTTGGAGAGAAGAGACATTGGAAGCTTTAAAATAAGCAGAAATGATGCTGCCAAACCTAGGCTGTAGATGATTAAAGCAGTGATGATGGTCATGGGTGAAATCAGAAGTCAGGACTTCGAGAATATATTGTAACTAAGATTTTATTTCTCCATTAAAAAAGCCTAAAGTTAAGCATTCTTTTATTGCTATTACAGTACTGGTATCTATGTTAATAAGAACGATAGTAAACGTGGAAAAATTGTGATATAATACTTTCAAAAGTAAAAGTCGCCTTATAAGCAAATTGAGAAAAATAATTTCCCAGCATATTTAAGTCTCTATCAGCCAAGGCAGATAAAGAAATAGATGATAACATATTAACAAGAATAAATAAGCATTGTTCAGAGACCATTCTGAGGGATCATAAATAGAGGCTATGTGAAAACTAAATGAAAAATTATAGGACCAAAGAAATTTTAAAAATGGAAGCTATAAAAACAACCCTGGTTACATTCTTATCATGGTTTCATGTGACTACTCTTTGCAATGCTTATACTTAACCTGCAAAAATTTTGCACAGTGATGCTCAGAGAGATGGCGTGGCCCAAATCTACTAGAAGTTCACTTTAATATTCATGAAACCAAATGCTTCTGTTTTGCACTTGCAGAAACTAACTTAGTCAGTTGAGGTAGTTTTTAGGCAATATTTTATGGTTTTTTATGGAGCCATAGAATAGAGCAGTATTTTATCAGAGGTACTGCTGGGCAGAAATTTGATGTTGTTGCTCTTCAACACACGTATGCTAAAGCCAGCAAGTTTACTTGTAATGATTTCAGGAGGACTTCAGCTCCACTAAAAAGAAATCGGCTACTTATTTAATTTGATACTATGTTTATGCAAATATTCTTAGTAATAAAAAGAGAAGCGCAGAAAATGCAATTTGGAAAACAAAGCTGTTTCTATGTGCATTTGTCAAACCTCTAGGATTGAGCAGTTCAAAGAATGATTAATTGTGTATGAATGAATAAGAAAAACAAAACAAGTTCAAATAAATAATTGGTTCTAGCAATGATTAAGTTGACAGATATCAATTTTATCATTTATTTTGGCATTGCTAAATGAGGAAGTGGATTACATGTTGATTTATATGAGTAAACACTAACTACACATCATCCAATTTGGTTCTAGTAAAATTGTAGATCTTCAGAAAAATAAAACTTGAAATAAATATTTCCCTAATAAATGTTAATGTTTGCTCTGTAGAAATTTCATACAGGTGTTTGTAGGTCTACATTTTTATCATATCTCTAAATAAGTAACAACTTCCCCAGTGGCTCAGAGGTAAAGCATCCGCCTGCAGTGCAGGAGACCCAGGATCAATCCCTGGGATGGGAAGATCCACTGGAGAAGGGAATGGCAACCCACTCCAGTATTCTTGCCTAGAGAATCCCATGGATGGAGGAACCTGGCAGGCCCATGGGCTTGCAAAGAGTTGAGCATGTCTGAATGACTGCGCACGTACACAAATGAGTAGCAAACACCACAGAATTATAGAACTGGAATACCAGACTTAAACTTCAGCCAGAACTCAAGAATATTAAGACATAACAAGAGAGTTTAGGAGGTGGGACTTTGATCCTTCATACTCAGAGTAGCCCGTCTCTGGGTCTGCTTTAGAATGGCTGTGTGATGCTGCTCCTATGGATTTCAGATAGAAGAAATGAACAGAAAGATATCAGTCTCATCAGATCTGTGTAGGAGTGCCGGGAGCCAGCACAGGCCATCCCACCCTGCCGGGAGCCAGCGTGAAGAAGGTCATGCAGCAGAGGCCTTGATGGGCAAGGCGAATCAGGCCTCAGGTTTTCCCCCTGGTATTTCCTGAGCATGTACCCCCCCAACAATAAGAATATGCCTGCCTTATTGCATCGTACTTTTCTACTTTTCTGACACTCTCAGGAAAAAGTTAATTCAGGGCTTCAGTCTCCTGCAAAAGAATGTCTTGGCTTAAAACCCCCTCTGATAACTCTCTAGCTTGCCTAACAGGTTCCCCCAGACCTCTTACAGCTTGTGAATTGCTTGCAGCCCCCCATCCGTGAGAGGCACAAAGCTTAAAATCATCTTAAAGATACAAAGCCTTTTCTAAAGAGCCAAAAATCATATTGGTGACAGGATTTCACTGTTGACTCAATGATTGCTGCCAGGCCTCCATATTCTTTATCTTTTAGGCACCTGGGAGGATGTCAATCAATGTAAATGGGATATGGAAAAGGATATATAATAGTTTTGATGTTAACAACACTAGACTTTTGAGTTAATTACTTTTCTTTTGTTGTAATCACTGTACTCCTTTTACTTGTTATAAATTGCTGTATCTTTGCTATGTAAGAATGTAACTTTATTTAGTGCTTTCTGAGAGTGGCACCAGACTTTGGGAAGAACAACACAAATAAGTCCTCTGGTTGACAAACCCTTATCAGAAAAAAGGCTGTAAAATGTTAATTGGCACTTTTGGCAGGAAGATGATGTAATTCACCTAAGACTTGTATGCAGAGAGAAAAGCCTGGTTTTGATAAGAGTCTGGGCTGCTAACGCTGCATAACTTTGTATTACCCATTGATCTCTATGTGTAATCAAAAGTATAAAAGGCCTTGAAGGACAATAGAGTGGGGGGGCAGTCATTGGAAGGACTGGTTTCCCCTGTGTCTTCTCTTTACTCTAATTTCAGGCTGAATTCCCATCTGGGGCATGGAGGCTCACCATGTATACTTACTTGTCCTGGCTTCTAAGATCTGTAAGAGAGAGAGCCCAAGGCGGGGCACTCTCCGATATTCAAATGGACACCGGTGGACTGACGTAGATGGTGCAAGCTCCTTATCTGGAACTTTACTGGCTTTCCACTTAAACCAAGTTATTCAGCCTCTTTTCTCCACTTAATTTTCCTACTACATTATTTCTTCCTAATCTAATCTTATATTAATAAATAAATAAGTTTTTTCCTCGCCTACTCTGTCTCCCCTTCGAATCACCCTGGATCCACTGGGGCTGGACCCCGGCACCACCGATGACAAGGTCATGTGGAAGAGAACAGTTAAGCACGGCTTCAGGACTCAAGGGGCTCCCTAGACCTGCTCGAGCATCTACCCCAAAACCAGAATGTGTCTGTCTTACTATTTCATGACTTTCACCAACTCCTCTGACATTAACAGGGGGCTATCCCCAACCAAATTTCTCTGGAGAAAATCAACTTAGGGCTCTAGCTAATAAGTCTCCTGGACATGAGAGGAATATTTCAATTCAAACCCCCTCTGTTAGCATTCTAGCTTGCTTGGCAGGTTTATCCAGACTCTTGCAGCTGTGCATATGATTGTTCACAGCCTCCCAACTGTGAGAGGCATAAGAAGCCTAAAACATAGAGCCTTTCAAAGAGTTAAAAGTTATTAGAGTAGTGCTGGTGTAAGATTTCATTATTGGGCCAATGCTTGTTGCTAAGTTCCCATATCTCTTATCCACTGTGCACCTGGGAGTGCATTAGTTAACATAGTTGGAATGTAAGAAAAACAAGTGTAGCCTTGAAATTAACCACATCAGACCTTTGAGCTAATTGGTTCTTTCTTGTAACTCACTGCACCTTTGCTCTGTGAGAAATGTAACTCTGTTTAGCATTTTCTGAGGCTGACATAGATAAGAAATATAAAGAAAAAACGTTTTGAGGGAAAATAAATTTTCTGGTTGAGCAGCCTTTATCAAAAGAGGGTCATAAAATGTTCACAGGCCTCCAAGGCCAGAAGATAATGTACACAACATCATTTGTGGGAAAGGTATGCAGAAAAAATCCTGGTTTCAATAAGGGCAAAACTGCTGGAATGTTTGGGCTGACTCTGTATGACCTTGCATCTTTTATTTCCCTTTATGTACAAATTAAGGTGTAAAAGTTCAGTTTGAAAATAAAGTTATGGACCTCACTTGAAGAAGCTTGGTCACATCACCCCATGTCTTTTTCTCTTTTCTTTTCTTTTTCTCTCTTACTCTCTTTTTCAGGCTGATCCCTTGGAACATAGAGGCTCTCTGCGTTCACTTATCTCCCTGGGTTTCTGAGACCTAAACAGGAAGACATTCTGCATCTTCACTCCCTCGGGAGACCAGGAGGACACCTGTGCCTCCATGAACAGAGCAAGCTCCTCGGGGCTTTATTGGCTTTCTATGTAAACAAAGGAATATCACCCTCTTTCTCTCCTCTATTCCTCTCTCATTTATTCATTCATTTGCCAATGCCATTTCTCCTGAGGGTTCCCCTGGATCATGTGGGGGCTGGACCCCAGCATAGGAGAAAGCATATTCTTCAGAGATCTGATGTAAAAAGCCAACAGTCCTTTACCAAATAACTTAGGATGATGAAATATTAACAGTGACGGTATTATTGTCTGAGATGGCTAAATCTCTCTTTTCCCTAGCTCTCTGCCTTATCTCTGAGGAAACATCAGTGGAGATCTGGGTTCCTCCTCAGTTTTCTCACCTGCAATAAAAGGGGTTGCTGCTGTGTGTGGGTGTGCATGGTCTGGTGTTGTCCAGCTGTGCCAGCAATAGCTTAAGTAAAGGAGTGGAATTTAGAGGTGAAAGGTTACTACCCTACTTGGACAAAAACTTACTCAGGGAATACAGAGATTGTTATAAAAAAAAAGTTGATATTGAAATGTTCATCCATCTGTCAATTTCTTGCTTTGTTTTAATCTCAAACAGAGACAAGAAAGATGCTATGTTTTAACCTCCTAAAATTTTATATTGGAGAAGGCAATGGTACCCCACTCCAGTACTCCTGCCTGGAAAATCCCATGGACAGAGGAGCCTGGTGGGCTGTGGTCCATGGGGTCAGATACAATAATTTAATATGCATTCCTAATTAACATTGATACACTTGAAGCTGCAGTTGAGAGAAAGCACTTGTTTTCCTCTCAAGTTGATGTCATTATTCCTGTGATCCAGTTGCTCAGGCTGCTGGATGGTCTACCCAGGCCTCTCTTCATCACAAAGCGTCCATGCTGCTCTATTGTGCAGGAAAATATACCTTTCCATTTAATTATCTTATCTGTAGTAACAAGATAATGAGTGGTGATGGGTTTTTGAGTTGCTATTACTGACTAATACATAGAAGGTCTAGCATATATCCGCTGGATGGAAAATATCTTAATCCAGGTATGTGACTCCAAAAGAAGAAAATTTAAAGTAGAAGTTTTTGGGGAAGTCACTTTTGAACAGATGGGTCTTTTGGTATATTTAATTCCATCAAGTGAAAAGCTAAATATTTCATCTAAATGTGTGAGGGAGCTTTGGTGGGAGCTTACCAGAGGAGTCCTAGATGACAACAGCACCTAAGGCAGTGATGTTGTGGCAGACACTGAAGGGTGTTTCACTCAACACAGCTTCTGATCTCTGCTTCCAGCTTGTCTCTGTTATAAGGATAGGATGACGCAATACCAACCTCTATGCTTTCGGGAGGGTATGTTACACAGGTCTAGCTACTGAAATGTTAACAGTAGCCCCAGGATATGACATCATTTCTCAAATGAAAGAATGCTAAAAGAAAGCTTTGATCAGCCCTTCCCTCCTACCTGGTATGCAGACAAGACAGGGTTTCATCTTGTAACAATGCAGTCCAAAATTACATGCTGAAGATAATTTCTGGGTGACATCCTTGACCACCATGTGCAAAATAAGCTCTGTGTTTAAATCATGGGTTTTTTAGGTGTTCTGTTACAAATACATTACTAACTGACAAAGACAAAAAGTAAATTTACACTTTTTATAGGTCATAGTTCCTAATCTTAACCAAGCGAAACTAGTCTAACTGGCTTATTCATTAAATGTTGATTAGTGGAAATAACATAGAATTGTTGGGATGGCCTTTCAGTCGAGGCCCCTGATTTCTGGGAGATACACACGAAAGACCACATATCCAGGAAAAATGCCAATCACACCTTGAGGAATACAGAGATTGCACAGAATACAGAGATTATCGGAATACGGAGAGAATATTACAATGGGAAAACATACCATTGCCTCCACAGTAGAAAATAGAAATACTACCTTTGTTGCCCCAGGAGACTCTCATGCAACAGCTGCTTCATTTATTTCCTCACCAATGTTTCATGCAGGCTCATCTGCCTGGCAGATTCTAATTCCCATGCCTGCATGTTAGTTAAAAGGATATTTGGAAAAAGCAGCTTGTGGCTTGCCAGCCTCTGTTGTTCAAGAAAGTAAGCCCCAAATGCATTGACATGAGTGGTGAGTGAGTTAATGTAAAATGTCTGCACCAAACTGCGCCAACTCTAATTGGTATTGACTTCCTGGAGTGGTGTTCTGAAGATTGGCCAAACGCATGCAGGCTCAGCGAGAAAGAGAGATGCGGTTCATTAGTGACAGATGCTGAGATCTTGACAGGCAGAGTCTGCATAAGCCTGTCACTCATTTCACTCCCAAGCAGAGACAAGAAGAAAGTAGCAGCTAGGGAGTGGTAACTGGGGCTTGGAGACAAAAGAAATAATTATAGGAAAGTAAGATCCGGAGGATACTAAGCTGCTATCTGAAGAAACTCAAGAAATTGTTGAGTTTCTTAGTCTCAGGAGAAACTGGAGAAATGCAGATAATAAAGGGAGGTGACAATGAAAGTAGTTGTATTCCAATTAACTCTCTTTCCCTGTTTTGGTACATGCATAGTCAATCCTCAGTTTATGGGTAGAAAAATAAAAAGAAACATGAACTAAATCTGGGCCATGTGTCTATGTTAGGCATACCTGCTCCCGAAATTTTATGAAGGAGCATCATAGTAAAGGGTCCTTACCTTCTAGAGCTATTGAACAGAGCATGCTAAGACACAAAATATACAAAATGAATTTTTGGAACAATAAAACTTATCTGGATGTTTTATTTTATATGTGAAGAATCTGTGACCAAGGGATATAGCGTGGCTTAGACAAGGTAAGATTTTAGCAGAGTTAATGTTTGTTTTCAGTGTTTCTCAGGTATACGCTTTTGCTATGCACTCTCATGTTCATTCACGTATCCAAAAGATGTCATTTTGCCAAATACTACGAATGATACAAAACAAGGGCTCCACGAACAAGTGGTTTATAATTAAAGAGAAACAAACATGCATAAAGCTCATGTTCTCTACAAATTCCAAAGGAAGGGCAGTCACAGTGAAATGGAAATAGGAAATGGAACGAATCAGGTTTTCAATTCGTTTCACAGAAGCTAGTTCTGTCTAAAAAGGAAGGAAATAACTTTATCAAAAGGATCGTTGGAAATACCAAAGAACCAATTACCAAATTAGTTGCCGGGAAAAATGCTCGAGACCACACTGCAGAACTGGTACGCTGAAGAACACTCCTTTAGGTACGGACATTTCTGTTTTCTTAAGTGTTGCCTCCCATAAGTTACTAACGTTTTCAGTCACTAAGAAAGGGGACTGCTTGTTTACAAGTTACTGAGTCCATGTCAGCAGTAGGGGAGGTTAGATGGCAAATAGCTAGCATTTTTAGTGTCTATAGACGGCGGGTATTTTTTCCCCTCTACCAGTATTTTTAAAGTAAGGAACTCTCCAGAGAGAATCAGAGGATCAAAGGCTAAGTGGTTAGAAATGTAATAAGATGTCCACCACAAAAATCTACTAGTATAATCCTCACAATCAAAATGCTCATACTAATAAATCACACCAACCTTCTTCCACATCAAATTTCTCAGAATAATCATAATTATTAGTTATTCCAAAAGCCTTTACTGTATCAAGTGAGTGATACAGGGATTTTATCTTAATTTATGTAAAAATAAATATATCTGAATGACAAAGATAGGGTATGATATAAAAAAAGAAAGGTGAACACAATTTGACCCCTTCTCTTAAGAACAACGTATCCTTCTAAAATCAGTCTCCAAATCATGTCTATCATCTTGCTCCAAACTAACCTGTTCCCTGATTTGGGCTGATGGATGGCCATTTATCTCCCAGAGTAAATATCTTCCCATCCAGTTCACCTTCTAGGAAGTGATGGAACAGGCATTTGCTCTCTTCTAAACTTAAAACTAAACTCTGTCAAAGACATCTGCTTTACATTTTAAGCAGATTCTCATGATGTTATAGATAATACAAAAGGCAGCTGGACTGTCAAGCCATTTTCTCTTTTCAGCTAATAATGTCTGCTTATATTGAGTATATTCAGCTGGCACATTATTTCTAATCATTAGATTTTTATTTTATGATAACCTGTGCAAGTGTTACCTAATGACCCCTCATCAGAAAAGCAATTCACCTCATTGAAGGAAAATAAGGACGGTAAATCATGCATGGAACATATGATGAAAAAATATTACCAATACTAACAAAACTTGCTATTATCTCCAGATTGGTAGTTTAACCTTTAGATAAAGTAAATCATTGGTTCCTTTTTCCTGTGTATCTATATCATTTTAGCAGTTTTTAAAAAGGAGTTCTGTTTCCACTTTTCCATTGGCTTTTCAAGCACATGCATAAGTCATCAAACAACCTCCCAGAGCTGCAACCAGATTGGATGAAAACATATTTGAAGTTGTATTTATAAATAAAGGCTTGCCTTAGACTCAATAACACTTTGCCTTTATCCTTATGGAAATTTTATTCTGAAATCAATTGACTTTAAATACAGTATTTTTCTTTTGATTATATTAATGCTGACTTCGTTTATAATGAAACTCATATAACTCAAACATAAAATATTGATTCTTGCTTTTTCTTTTGCAAAAGTCAACATTTTTTTTCCTTTCAGTGACTTGTTTATATTTTTCTTTTATCTTTTTATTAACCACTTTATTCAGGTATAACTGGTACACAAAAAACTATTTGCATTTAATGTATTCAATGGAATGAGTTTAAAGGTAACTATACATTCATGAGGCTTCCCTTAAAGCTCAATTGGTAAAGAATCTGCCTACAATGCAGGAAACCCGGGTTTGATTCCTGGGTTGGGAAGATCCCCTGGAGAAGGAAATAGCATCCCACTCCAATATTCTTGCCTAGAGATTCTCATGGACAGAGGAGCCTGGCAGGTTATAGTCCATGGGGTCGCAAGAGTTGGACACGACTTAGTGACTGAACTACCACCACCACCATACATTCGTGAAATCATCACCACTATCTTTGCAATAAACATATCTATCCTTTCCAAGTTTCTGCCTGCCCACTATATCTTTACTCTTGCTATTATTATTACATTTATATATTTATTTGTGTGTTATTATAGTTTATTTTGTGATAAGACTATTAACATAGGTCCACACACTCTTAACACATATTTACAAGAGGGCATCAGAGGATGAGATGGCTGGATGTCATCACCAATGCAATGGACATGAACTTGGGCAAACTTCAGGAGGTGGTGAGGGACAGGAAGGCCTGGGGTGCTATAGTCCTTGGGACTGCAAACAGTTGGACACGACTTAGTGACTGAAAAACAACAGCAACAGCAGTTTTTGATATGGACACTATGCTGAACAGAGAGCTCTAGGATTCATTCATCCCACATGACCGGGACGTTTCCAGCTGTCGATGTATAACTCCCCATGTTCTCCTCTCACCAGCTCTTGGCAGCCACCTTTCTGAATTTGACTGTTTTAGCTACCTCATGAAAGTGGATTCAGGCAGGAAGAAGCATGGCTTATTTCACTCAGTGTAAAGTTCTTTAGGCTTTTTTTTTTTTTTTTTTTTAAGGCTAAGTGTTATTCCTTTGCGTGCATGTAACGCATTTTCTTTATCCATTTACCTGTTGATGGACGTTTAGGTTGCTTCCATGTGGCTGTTGAGAATATGAACATGGGAGTACAGATATCTCTTCGAGGTCCTAATCTCAGTTCCATTGTATGTATGTATACCTAAATTCTGATTGCTGGATCATATGGTAGCTCTACTTTCAATTTTTTGAAGAACTTCTGTACAGCTTTTCATAGTAGCTACACCATTTTATGCATCCATGTAGCATACAAGAGTTCTCTTTTCTCTACACCCTCACCAACATTTGTTATCTGGTATGTGTGTGCTTGTGATATGCTAACTTGTGTGAGTCATAGTTCTTTTTTAACCATTTTTAATTAAAAAAATTTTTTTTAATTTACTGTGCACATGTGATCTTATTTCCCTCACCAGAGATCAAACCAGGGTCCTCTGTGCTGGAAGCACTGAGTCTTAACCACTGGACCTCTAGGGAAGTCCCAAGGTAGTATTTCATTATGATTTTGATTTGCAGTTCTCTGGTGATTAGTAATGCTGAGTATTTTTTCATATATCTGTTGGACATTTATATGTCTTCTTTCCATTCAGTTCCTTGTCCATTTTTAAATCAGATTTTTTGTTATTCAGTTGCAAGAATTTCTTATATATTTTTAATATTAGTCTTTTATCAGATATACAGTTTATGAATATTTTCTTCTAATCTGTCGGTCACCTTTTTTTTTCTTTGCTGTGCAGAAAAAAAAATTTTTTATATATATATGTATATATTTGCTTTTGTTGTCTCAGCTTTTGGTGTCAAATACAAGAAATCATTGCCAAGACGAATGTCAAAAACCTTTCCTCCAGTGTTTTTTTTCCTTGAATTTCATGGTTTCATAACTTAAATTCAAATATTTAATATATTCTGAGGTAATTTTTGTGCATGTTTTAAGGTAAGGGTCCAATTTGATTCTTTTGTATGTGTGTGTCCAGTTTTCCTAGTGCCATTTAGTGAAGGAACTATCTGTTCCTTATTGTATATTCCTAGCCTGTCAAAGATTATATATATATGGGTTTATCTCTGAGGACTCATATTATTTAGAGATGAATATGACATTTTGAAGCTGGGTGAATAATAGGAGAATATTGAGCCAAAATAAGTTTTCCCCATAAGACTTAGCAGTCAAGTTTTCTGACATTTAGAGAAAATCAGTCAAGAGAGACAGAAAAATTAAACAGATAAGAGAGAGAATTAAATATTAAGACTGAGAAGACTTAATTAATTTCCAAGTCTTCTAATTCTTCCTGAGGTTTTGCTATATGCCTGTCTTATACACAACTTTGTTGCTCTATAGCATCTGAACATCCTTATAATTTATATTATATTAATACTTCAACTAGATAGAGTTTTTTACTATCATTTACAAGCAAAACTTTACCAAGGAATGCAATAGAAAAATATGTCTAGTATAGAAGTATAGCAAATAGTCAGAATTCTTATAAGGAATGCTTGAAAAGCTAAACTCCATTCAATTGGTCTCAGGTAGGTGTAAATTCCATCAACGTCAAGAATGGAAAATGTTAACATGGCAAGACTCCTCTGAAGCTCCTATAATCTCTTTTCCAGAAGCAGAAATTAAAAACATTGAGAAATACAGATGTCCACATGTTAGAAGCACTTCTTTAATAGTTTAAAGTCAAAATACACATTCCAATACATAACTGCATGCAGCCTGGGCTTGAGGAGAAATTATTTAGAGTGAATTTAAGGGAGATAAAAAGCAGAGGTCTTAAAGAAAGGGAGGGAAAACAGAGAGAGCAACCAGTATTTCACTACAGCAGAGAAATCCCCAGGTCAGATGATAGGAAACAATTCTTCTCTAAAAGCTGGAAATTCTGGCTTTTTCAAGCCAGGAGATAATTTTCTGGATGAGTACTACCCAATAAAAATATAATACATGTTGATTTATATTTTCTAGTAGCCACATAAATAAAAGCAAAAAGAGACAGGTAAAACTAACTTAATAATACATTTTCACTATGTATATATATATATAATATTCTTATTTCAAACTATAATCTTTACAAATAACATTGCAGAAATATTTTACTTTTTTGTACAAAATCCAATGTGTATTTTATATTCATCAGTTTAGTTCAGTCAGTCGTGTCCAACTCTTTGTGACCCCATGGACTATAGCACGCCAGGCCTCCCTGTCCATCACCAACTCCCAGAGCTTGCTCAAACTCATGTTCATTGAGTTAGTGATGCCATCCAACCACCTCATCCTCTGTCATCCCCTTATCCTCCTGGCTTCAATCTTTCCCAGCATCAGGGTCTTTTCCAATGAATCAGTTCTTTGCATCACAATGGCCAAAGTATTGGAGTTTCAGCTTCAACATCAGTCCTTCTAATGAATATTCAGGACTGATCTCCTTTAGGATGGACTGGTTTGATCTCCTTGCAGTCCAAGGGACTCTCAAGAGTCTTCTCCAACAGAACAGTTTGAAAGCATCAGTTCTTCGGTGTTTAGTTTTCTTTATGGTCCAGCTCTCACATCCATACATGACTACTGGAAAAACCATAGCTTTGACTAGATGGACCTTTGTTGGTAAAGTAATGTCCCTGCTTTCTAATATGCTGTCTAGGTTGATCATAGATTTTCTTCCAAGGAGCAAGCTTCTTTTAATTTCATGGTTGCATTCACCATCTGCAGTGACTTTGGAGCCTCCAAAACTAAAGTCTGTCACTGTTTCCATTGTGTCCCCATCTGTTTGCCATAAAGGGATGGGGCAGGATGCCATGATCTTAGTTTTTTGACAATTCAGAGGAGCCACATTCTAACGCTCGGCAGCCACCTGTGTCTTCTGGCTGCTGGACTAGACCTCAGAGACATGTTCAGTGGAGCAGAGGCCAATCTCTCTTCTCCAAAGAGTTCTTCTTTTTTAATATATTTTCTTGCAATTCCTGTAGGTAAAATTAGTTGGAAGTGGTTCATTTTTTTTAAATGCCATAATTTCATGTAATGTTCAGAACAAAATGAGTCAAAATGAGACCTTACCAGATCAAATGCCCTCCTGTCCCTCTCAAGAGTTCCTAAATGATAAGCTGAATAGAACCTGAGTTTGAATTGAGATTATTTTTCCTGGTGCCATCGTAGAGGATCACCTTGGTTTTGGGGGGGAAGCTATACTTTTTCACCTTCCAGGACACATTTTGCAGGTGAAGCTCCAGAGATGGAGAAAGGACTCAGACGTGACCAATTAGCATATCAAAAACTGTAAACAGACATGCATAAAATCTGTAACCGTGCATGTGATGAAAATGAGCGTGTATTTCATGTTTTCTAGTCAAACTGTGCCCAGTTTGCTTACACCTCAATTAGAGTCCATTTTTCATTCTTTTTTTTTTTTTTTTGCTCTAAGAACCCTTTTGTCATACAAAGTTTCATGATTCTCTGATTCTTAGAAACAGACATAGATTCTTAGAAACAGACAGTCTATGTCTGTTCAAAGATAGACATGAGCATTAGTGCTCAACATTTAACAACGACAGAATGTTCTATCTCTGCCGTCAAAGAGCTTATTGTTTGGACCACCTCAACCAAGAACTGGAAAAATAAGACTCAGAAATAAAGTGGGGATCGGGGCGGGGGTACTGATTCCATTTGCAGACAAAAGCCCAGATCCTAATCCTTGCATGCCTTTTATTGTTGACTTCTGTTTCCTTATTTGTGCTCTAGAGATATCTGTTCTTTACAATCTCAGATCGGGGATAAAGATATACAATGTACAGTCCTCAGTGTCAAACCTTCAGGCCTTCCATGACTTTGTTTATCCCTTCAGCTAATGATGCCCTTTCTCAGCAACTCCCTCAAGGCTCTGGTTATGGGAACAGTCACTAACGGTTTTCCATCAGTCACATCAGTACGTCTACATTTTGATTTCAAGATGCCTTTCCACATTGTACTTTTTACTACTCCCAGCCCTTCGCCTGGGGGTGATGAGAAAGTCACTTTTACTTATCAAAGAGGCCTGTTAATTATAGTACAGGCCTGTATATAGTATATTCCCTACACCGATAGCCAGCAGGGTGAGTGATATTAAATGCTTAAAGTCACAAAGGGAAAAGGCAGTCTTGTGCATCACAGAATGTGGCGTGCGGTGTCTCTGAGGTATCCAGAAGCTCACTGTGATGCAACGCCATCATTTGAGTGTTTATCACAACAGACAGAACACACAGCAGAAGTTAATTGAAGAGACATTTCTCTTAAACTTCTGTTACCTCTTCTCCTGATGCCCTCCTGAAGGAAGCAGCGGGAGAAGAGATGACAGGAAAGGAAATCAAGTAAGGTCAGCCAAAAAATTGTATGCCCTGTCCTCTGTCCCTCTGTTGACTCCAGTGCACTTAGAGGCTGAGCTGATCTTAGGGAAGGAACATTGAACGAGGTGCAAGAGTAAGGTTTTAACCCCATGTAGCTTATATCTTGGGCTTCCCTGGTGGCTCAGCAGTAAAGAATCCTCTTGCAATGCCAGAGACTGCTTGTAATGCAGATGTGGCTTTGATCCCTGGGTCATGAAGATCCTTTGGAGAAGAAAATGACAACCCGCTCACGGATTCTTGCCTGGAGAATCCCACGGACGGAGGAGCAAGGTGGGCTACAGTCCATGGGTTTTCAGAAGTCGAACATGACTTAGCAACTAAAGCCTCAATCAGTTTATATCTTGAGGTAAAATTTTAAACCTGACAATGAAGCTATTCTAATATCCCCATATTACCAGAGAGTTGTGATTTGCCAAAAATGTCCTTAAGGAATTGAGAAGAGAGATGAAGTAGAGTTGTCCCCTACTCACGCGCTCCACAGTGAGCATGTTCACTCATTTATAGGCGTATATCTCTGCCACTTAACTCTACATTTTTTAAGGGTGGACAGAGTTTAGTATGTAACAGAAGATGACAAAGGCTCCCCTGGCCTCAGTTGTAAAGAATCTGCTTGCTAATGCAGGAGACTCAGGTTCAACGCCTGGGTTAGGAAGACTCTTGGAGAATGGAATGACAACCCACTCCAGTAATCTTGTCTGGAAAAATCCCATGGACAGAGGAGGCTGGCGGGCTATAGTCCACGGGGTTGCAATGAGTCAGACATGACTTAGTGACTAAACAATAGTACGTAATGCATGGTTTAGCATCTCACATGTTACCTAAGTCCATTTTCAACTCTCTGAACAAGAAAGTGAATGAATTTAAGAACTGTAGAATCCTTTTTTTTTTTTCTCCTGTTGTTAACACTCTTCACCTGAAGCCTTTACACCTCTGAACCTTTATGTAGGAGTCACATATAAATTAGAATCGATGTCTAATATGCCTAAATTTTTTTCAGATATGATTGGTTGGAGTTAAACCCCTGTACATTTGTCTTGTGTAAAATAAAAATGGACAATGCTCTGAGACCTCTGCTACTTAGTACACTGAATGTATTCTTCATTTCCTCAGCAATTATTGAACTCCCAAAAATACTGAGCTCAGCTGATATGAGGAACAAAGCTTTTCTGTTTTCCACTTTCTATGCTACTGCTTCTTCCCATGAGCTCCCTGAGATCACCTTTCTGCATTTAATTGTCTTCAGCTCTTATCCTCACTTCCCGATTAGATGGAAAGATATGTCATGTAAGATATAACATGTAAGTTATGAAGAATATGTATTTTAAATAATAAGACAAAAAGCTAACATCTAGAAACTAAAGGCGTGTGGAAGCTCTACAGTTCAGTTCACTGGCTCAGTCGTGTCTGACTCTTTGCGACCCCATGAATCGCAGCATGCCAGGCCTCCCTGTCCATCACCAACTCCCAGAGCTTACTCAAACTCATGTCCATTGAGTCGGTGATGCCATCCAGCCATCTCATCCTCTGTCGTCCCCTTCTCCTCCTGCCTTCAATCTTTCCCAGCATCAGGGTCTTTTCCAATGAGTCAGTTCTTTGCAACAGGTGGCCAAAGTAATGGAGTTTCAGCTTCAGCATCTCCTTGCAATGAATATCCAGGACTGATTTCATTTAGGATGGACTGGTTTGATCTCCCTGCAGTCCAAGGTACTCTCAAGAGTCTTCTCCAACTCCACAGTTCAAAAGCATCAGTTCTTTGGTGCTCAGCCTTCTTTATGGTCCAACTCTCACATCCATACATGACTACTGGAAAAAGCCATAGCTTTTACTAGATGGATATTTGTTGGCAAAGTCATGTCTCTGCTTTTTAATATGCTATATTGGTCATAGCTTTTCTTCCAAAGAGCAAGCACCTTTTAATTTCATGGCTGCATTCACCATCTGCAGTGATCTGGAAGCTCTACTAAAAGACTTAATTTTCTATCTAAACTGATGATAATTCTGCCTTCAAGAAGAAAATATTTTATAATACTAAAATTTTTCATTAATATTTTTATTATTTTATATTTTTGCCCTAATCTAAAATTATGTGGAATTTGCCACATAAATCCACAGCAGACTATTTATTATCTTTGTTAGCTACTTTCTGTATATACATAAATCTTTAATTCCCTTCAAGTAATTTTTTTGGTACTTGATGAATGTCAGCAACCATATGACCACTAGATGGCAGCATAACTCAATTCTTATACTTTTATTTTATTTTTTTCTTCTCTACAATTTATTTCAAAGACTTTAATGACAAGACAGTACCTTGAAGTAATATATTAGTTAGTCTGAAATATTTATTGCATCAATTGAACATTGTTTTTAGATTAGAGCCAAGATATTGTTATGCTTCAAGTAAGAAAGCAACAATCTCTTTGATGTAGGTTAGGTAATGCTAAGGTCTAGCAGGGATACAGTTTAAAGAGCCTGAGTTTTGAAACCAGACATGTCTGAATTAAAACTCGGTCTCCTCTGTAGCAGTCACTAAACTTAGAAAATTTCTTATGATTGTTCTGTATATCTCGGTTCTTAAATAATCTCTTTGGAATGGGCACCTATGAATCAGTCTTTTTGTGTGTGTTATGAGGTAATTTTTATGTACAAGATTAGTTCTTTATTAATTTTCTGCAGTGATTAACCTTTCTTAATATTGACCTCCTTATAACAAATACTGCAATTTAAATAATGTAGATTTATTATTTTATAAATGCATTTGCAAGTCATCTTCCATCGCCTTTAAACACACACCATCTCTACTCTGTGTCTCACTGAATTCTTAGAGTTATAGCAACCACAGTAGATACTTGATAAAAACCTCTTTAGGTCCTCCCAGGTGGCTCAGTGGTAAAGAATCCTCCTGCAATGCAGGAGATGTGGGTTTGATCCCTGGGTCAGGAAGATCCCTTGGAGGAGGAAATGACAACCCACTCCAGTATTCTTGCCTGGGAAATCCCATGGACAGAGGAGCCTGGCAAGCTATAGTCTGTAGGGTCACAAAGAGTTGGACACGACATAGTGACTGAGGACAAATGACTGTTATCATGATTTGAAAGAGATCATTCGTGGTGAAGGTGATTGATTTACCTCAAGAACACTAGATATTTATTGCTGAAAAGAATTATTGAGATAAACCGGCTGAAGAATCAGTCTTTAGCTCTTAATAGACTTTTATAAGGTCATACAATTTGTTGAGGCAGATCCAAGATCAGAAACAAACTATCTTTTCAATATACCACATACTGACTTCTGTTTTGCTCATGAATATCTACCATGACCCAAGCTAGAAACTTTAGACATAATTATTGCTTCCTCCTTCCTTATCTACCAAACTTAATCACAGATTCATGCCAAATCTACTTTCAAAAGCCTCTTGAGTCTATCTTATTTTATTCAGCCACATTTCCAGTCTTTAGTTAAAGCCTTTATTATCTCACCACATAATTATAATGGTATCTGAAATGATCTGATCCTAGTCAGAAACCACTATACTGCTTCCTTCTTTGAAATATCCCAGTTCACTTTGATTTAAATAAGTGTAAGTCGGTTGGACCTCTCAAGAGCATTTTCAGCTCTAATAATTTGTAAGCAGTGACCTGCATGCTTACAAGGACAGAGAATAAATTGTTATGTGTTAATTTCCATGTTTGAATATCCTAGAGACTAAGCATATGCAACTCTTCCTTTGTTTAAGGATGCTTTATAAAAAACTTTAAAGGAAAAAATAAGAAAACAAAACTGAGATTTTTTTTTGTCCGTTTACTACATAGATAAAGGCTTAGTAGAAAGTTACAGAATTTTTCTCCCCTGAATTTAATACTTCCTACTGCATCTACTCAGAGATTATATAACAAGGGAGAAAAAGATGGAGTGGTGTATTCCATTTATTTATACATTTTGGCTGAATAAACAGGCCAAAAGTAAAAGAAACAAGAGAGGAAAATGAGACAAGAAATAAAAGCCTGGGGACACTGTCTACTGGAGTTTTTGCACATACTTCTTGCTATGACAAATTAGATATTAAAAAGCAGAGACATCACTTTGTTGACAAAGGTCTATATAGTCAAAGCTATGGTTTTTCCAGTAGTCATGTATGGATGTGAGAGTTGGACCATAAAGAAGGCTGAGCACCAAAGAACTGATGCTTTCAAAGTGTGCAAGGAGATCCAACCAGTCAATCCTAAAGGAAATCAACCCTGAATATTCACTGGAAGGACTGATGCTGAAGTTGAAGATACAATACTTTGGGCACTTGATGCAAAGAACTGCCTCGCAGGAAAAGACCTTGATGCTGGGAAAGATTAATGGCAGGAGGAGAAGGGGGTGACAGAGGATGAGATGGTTGGATGGCATCACAGACTCACTGGACATGAGTTTGAGCAAACTCCAAGAGATAGAGAAGGAAAGGGAGGCCCAGTGTGCTGCAGTTCATGGGGGCCACAAAAATTGGGACACAACTTAGTAACTGAATAACAGCAAGTTAGACATATAGCTCTGTGTGTGTCCTCAGTCATGTCCAGCTCTTTGCAATCTCAGGGACTGTAGCCCACCAAACTCCACTGTCTATGGAATTTCCCAGGCAAGAATACTGGAGTGGGTTGCCATTTCCTCCTCCAGTGGAGCTTCCTGACCCGGGGATCAAACACGTGTCTCTTATGTCTCCTGCAATGGCGGGTGTTTTCTTTACCGCTGTGCCACCTAGTATAGTTAGATTAATAGTAAGTGACCATCTCATCTGAAGTCAGCATAGTCTTTCTACACATAAGTGAGTCATAACACGTGTCAAAGCAAAAACTACACCAAAGTTATTATTGCTATAAAGGAGTGAGATCTGAGTTCAATCCAGTGTAACCAAGGGCTGGTGTGATTTTCAGATGGGTGAGGGCAGGGGAATTGTAGGTCATCTACGTTTGCTAATTAGCCTTGTCCTAAGGAGAACTGGTGGCTCAGAGATTAAAGTGTCTGCCTGCAATGCAGGAGACCTGATTTGATCCCTGGGTCGGGAAGATCCCCTGGAGAAGGAAATGGCAACCCACTCCAGTATTCTTGCCTGGAGAATCCCATGGACAGAGGAGCCTGGGGGGCTACAGCCCACGGTGTTGCAAAGAGTCAGACACGACTGAGCAACTTCACTTTTTAAGGAGAAGTGAAGTCTTATGTTTTCTTGACAGGAGATACTTTTCCAACAATGAACAAGGTACTTCTCAAGAAGTAGGGGGCTATTTTTCTTGATTATTACATTTCAAAAGATGGCTCCCAAGTTACTAAAAAAGACATTTGTGGGCTGTAAAATTGGCACGAGGATTTTAAAAACATTATATCTCCAAGGGGCAGAGGGAATTTAAAATTACAAGCTTTCTAAAGTAAAGGAGGTCAGGAGCCAAGTCAGGAAGAAGGTTGTTTAAAGTTTAGCCAACCTCAAAGGAACATTAAATCCTGCTTGCTCACACATGAGTATCAACATGCTGTCCAGCTTCAAGCCTTACACAGAAATGAAAGAAGCTTACTGTGAAAAGGAATTTAAAAATACTTGACCAAAAATTCATGTGAACAACCTGAATAACAGAATATGCCAAGCTTAGCTGCCACTCTGTCTCACTGAGGCTGTGAAGAACAGATACAGAGCCAAAATAAACCACAGTCCTTGGAAGAATTACTACAAGGTAAAGGAAGAAACAGCACCTTGGAGACATACAGCAAATGAAAGCCCTGGAAGTTATTTACTAAATAGTTACTGATTATTTATTGGTGAATAATTTATTATTTACTAATTATTAAGAAACTAAAGAAAATGTGCCTCAAAACAGTAATCATTATGAAGCAAGAAGGCATACCCTCTACAAATTAGGAATCAAAATTCATTAAAGGGTAATAGACAAATATGAATTTGAAATGTGAAAAATAATTGGATGACAAGGAGGATAGCAAAGATATTAAGATATAAATAACCTGAAATAAATCTAAATTTGGTATTATATACAGGTAGTAATATTTCCTAACATAATCACATAATTAATTTCAGCAGTAAGATAAATAGGATTTAAAAGAATGATAAAACTTTTAAAATACTCTTTAAATGTCAAAGTCATCTGATTTTTTAATTCCTGAGTAAAAGATAGAAGAATTGGAACATATATATATATATATATATGCATGTTTGCAAGAGTTCAATCTTTTATTTCTTTTATTTTATGAAAAAATAAGCTTAGATCAATTCCCTCTGCCCAACCTCATAACTTCTGTTATGAGAAGAAACTTAAGGTTTCTTTCTTTTTAAAATCTCATTTATTAATGTTAGAGAATTTCTTCATGGTTTGAAAATACTTGGCTGTTCCCTTATATTTAAGTGAAAAAGTGAAGTGAAGTCTCTCAGTCGTGTCCGACTCTTTGCAACCCCATGGACTGTAGCCTACCAGGCTCCTCCGTCCCTGGGATTCTCCAGGCAGGAATACTGGGGTGGGTTGCCATTTCCTTCTCCAGGAGATCTTCCCAACCCAGGGATCGAACCTGGGTTTCATGTATTGCAGGCAGACGCTTTACCATCTGAGCCACCAGGGAAGTCTCTACTCTACATTTAAGAGTAGGTCATTATTGCAAATTCTGTGGTCTTTCTTGTAGGGTCATTTGGTGATCTTTTTATTTACTGAAAGGTCTTATTAGTAAGGTATATTCTTATACTTTTCAGTTTTTCTTTAAATGAAACCAGTTCTGCCTGTCAGGAGGTGGGATGAAAGACAGTGAGCTCCTAGCCATTCTTGTTCTCTGAGTTAGACTCCCATGGTGGAGTGTATCCATTTTTGTTAAGTTTTGTTAAAGCTTTCACCACAATTCTCTCTCTCTCTCTGCCCAGAGTCTTTCCTGTGTAACTTTTCCAGAGAATAACCATTCTCTCTTCAGTGAGGATGGGTAGGTGGAGGGAGAGAATCTGCTTACTACAAAGATTTTGTGAACTTGCTGAGAGCTCAAACTGATACATTAAGGGGATGGACTTTAGTTTAAAAACTCAACTATATAAGAAATAACCAATTTAAATAATTTCTGAATATTAGGTTAAAATTTCAAAAATCAAATTTATGACATATGACTTCAATTTCACTTTTATCGCACATAAATCATACAATTTATTTTTTAAAAGTATTGTAATAGATTGCTGTACCTATCACCCAGGTGAAGATATTTCCCTTGGATTCCTCCTCATGACCTAAGAGAACCAGCATCTTAAAATTATTTTCCATTTTTCCCTTTTGTCCTTTCTCTATTTTCTTTACATACTTTATGTTGTTATTTTTATTGTTTATTTGGCTATTTAAAATTTATACAAATGGTATATTGTATGAATTATATAAATAAAACAATATTATGCTTGTGAGATTCACTAATATTGATAAATGCAGCTATGGTTCATTCATCTGTATTATTATAAAACATTCCACTGTGTGAATATTATGGGTTTTCCAGGTGGCCCAATGATGAAGAATCCACCTTCCAATGCAGGAGATGCAAGAGACGTCGGTTCAATCCCTGGGTCAGGAAGATCCCCTGGAGAAAGAAATGGCAACCCACTCCAGTATTCTTGCCTAGAAAATTCCATTTACAGAGAAGCATGGCAGGATACAATCACTGGGGTCAAAAAGAGTCAGACACGCCTAAGCATGCATGTACATGAATGTTACGAATGCGCCACAGGTGTTTTGTCCCTTCCCTTGTTTTTATATACCTAGCTTGTAGCTGGACTTTTGACACATGCGGAATCCTGATGCATGTCTGCAACAGTATTTTGTGGATAATTATCCAGGTAAGGAAGCCCAAAAAGAATAGGAAAAGCAATGCTGAGCTACAGGGTAAGGACACTTCCAACTTTACTGCATGTTGTAAACTGTCCAAGTTATAACACAAATTATGGCCCTGCCAGAAGTGTAGAAGAGTTTTCTCTGGTGCCTATCTTTACCAACAGTTAATACAGGCATACCTACTGAAAGATATTTCAGTAGGTTTCAAACCACAGCAATAAAGTGAACATTGCCATAAAACAAGACACTCGAATTTTTTGGTTTCTACCTGAAGTAAAAAGTACCTTCCTGGTAAAATTGCTCAACCTTAAACAAGTCATGATACTAAATCAAAGATTACCTATCATGAATCACCATAATAAATATAATATTAACAAAACACTTAAAATATAGTGAGAATTATCAAAATATGACACAAACACAAAGTAAGCAAGTGCTCTTGGGAAAACAGCACCAATAGACTTGTTTGATGCAGGATTGTCATAAACCTTCAGTTAGCAAAAAAAAAAAAATCATTATCTGAAACTTGATAAAGACAAACACAACAAAACCAGGTAGGCTTATATATTCAAAGCTTTAATTATTATCAAACTAGTGGTTATTGTTAAAAGTAAACTAAATTGAACACTAGTTAGAGCAATGAGACAGATTTATATATTTTTATATATATGTGCATATATAAGAACAGATTTTAATCAACAAGATACTATGGCAACAGGGAAGAAACTGTCCAGTGTAAACTGAACTCAATTTCAACTTGCAAAGAGAAGAATGGGCATTATAAAGGAAACATGAAGGAATGGGGAGGCAGGTGAATGGAGTTTCAGTAAAGTCAGGGAAGTGAGAATTATGAAAAGCAGGAAGGGCTTGTTGGACCCTGTGAAACCTATGTGCTAAATAGCATTTATCTAAGTTAGACTGGCACTCTGCCAAAGAGACTGGGAGAAGGGATGTTATCTTCTTCAGTGTCCTCTGAAACAAACAATCATTTCCTTTGGCAGCTTTGAGTTTTCTCAGGCAAGCACTGTAAGGGGGACTAGGGTCATCCCAGAGATGCGGCCTTGAGCTGTTAGAAACTATGTTAGAATAATGGATCAGAAACCCTGATTCTTTTGGAGTAAGAAACTGCAGTTCTAGATCTTGACCTATCTGCTGTGTGAACTTGGGCAATTCTTAAGAACTGTCTGAATTTCAGATTTTTAGCATAAAATGGGAATATCATATGCCCTTCAAAACTCAAAGAGTTGCTGCAAAAGTCAAATGAAATAAGGTGAACAAAAGTAAATTATCAACACAAAAATATTTTCCAGTTTTAATAGATTGTCTTCCTTATGACTACACATATGCGTGGTATACAAATATGCAATATGGAATACAAATACAAATATGGAAATAAAGAGTTGAAGAACAACAAGGAAAAACTACTAATATTAAAAAAAATAAAACCTTGTTTACATGGTGATATAATAGGGATGAAATGAACTCTGTAATTATTTTGCTACTCTCTTGTTTTCAGTCCACAGTTTACATATCGCAGTTACATATAATTCCTATTTCTGTCAGATTCACAGATGGGTGAGATTCCTGGCCCAGTGTAAATATGGATGACATTTTTTGGCATTTAAAATTGGAAGTGTCAACACAGTTTCACTATCATATAGCTTAATGTTTTCCTCCTAGTAGCCTGTGGGCCTCAATTTTGCAGAATGTAAGATCTCATTTGCATTTAACTTTTCCCACAAAAGTTGGAACACCAGCTAACTTGAACTCTCAATCCACCTGGTCGATCTTATAACTCAGCATTAGGTATGGGACCCATCTCTCACTGGGAAAACAAACTTCAGAAGCAGGCTATCACCAAGCAGAGTTTTTATATCACAAGAAGACTTTTGTTTCACTTGCTGTTTTTGTGTGTTTGTTTGTCCAAATTTGCCCAGTGAAGCTGGGAATCAGTACACCTACCTCTTCTATCACCAGTTGGTGGCAAGAGAGAGAACACTACACAACCTCTTGTTCCATCCATAATAATTAAATATATCATTTACTAAGTGCAATTTTTGTTTTAAGCATTGGACCAAAAGCTTACATATTTGCTTTACTTATTTTCTTTCTAAAATTCGTCCTTTTCATTAGATACTATTATGAGGTTTGATAAAGTTCACATAGTTTCCCTGGTAGCTCAGTGGTAAAGAATCCGCCTGCAATGCAGGAGACGTGGGCTCGATCCCTGGGTCAGGAAGATCCCCTGGAGAAAGGAATGGCTGCCCACTCCAGTATTCTTGCCTGGAGAATTCCATGGACAGAGGAGCCCGGGAGGCTACAGTCCATGAGTTCACAAAAGAGACAGATATGACTTAGCAACAATAACATCAAAGTACACATAAACAGTAAGTGCGAAAGACAAGTTTTAAATGTAAATCTACATGAATCCCAAATGCATTTTTCTTCCACATTCCTCTTTAGCACCTCTTTAATTTGGCAGACACAGAAAAAAAAATTGGAAAAAGTAATTGCACTAACTGCTTGGCACTCTCTTCATGAGACCCTCCAATTTTCCCAGCTGGGACTACTTAATTCCCACCTGCAAACTCTGTCCCTTAGCACCTGGCACCACTATTCAAAAAGCTCTAGGCCAACAGTTGGTTGTTTAGTATTTCATATTGTTAATAATTCTCCTGGGTTTCTGTATCTCAATAAACTTAATTACTGAGCTGCTTAAGTTCCTTTCCATCTATCCCATTGATTGGTCACTGGGTCCTAATGGAGAAGGATAAGAGGATTATGGAAGCTTCCTGATGGTAGACACTGACTGAGGAGGAAACTGGGTCTTGTTCTGATGGACAGGGCCATGCTCAGTAAATCTCTAGTCCAATTTTCTGTTGATGGGCTGGGATGTGTCCCTCCCTGTTGTTTGACCTGAGGCCAAACTACAGTGGAGGTAATGAAGATAATGGCGACCTCCTTCAGAAGGACCCAAGCAGACACTGCTGCACTCAGTGCCCTCAGCCCTGCTGCAGGCCTCCGCCGACCTACGCCTCCGCTGGAGACTCCTGGTCACGCACGGGCAAGTCTGGGTCAGGCTCTTGTGGGGTCACTGCTCCTTTCTCCTGGGTCCTGGTGCACAAGGTTCTGTTTGTGCCCTCCAAGAGTCTGTTTCCCAGTCCTGTGTAAGTTCTGGTGGCTCTATGGTGGGGTTAATGGCGACCTCCTCCAAGTGGGTTTATGCCATACCCAGGTCTGCTGCACCCAGAGCCCCTGCCCCTGTAGAGGCCACTGCTGACCCATACCTCCTAAGGCGACACCCAACCACAGTTCTGTTTCAGGCTCTGTGGGGTCTCTGGGTCCTGGTATACACAAGATTTGTTTGAGCCCTTTGAGTGTCTCTGGTGGGTATAGGGTTTGATTCTAAATGTGATTTTGCCCCTCCTACCATCTTCCTGGGGCTTTTCCTTTGCCCTTGGACATGGGGTATCTCCTCAAAGTCACTCCAGTGCCATACAGCTGCCACTCCAGTGGGATGAATGAAAACCACAGTCACAGAAAACCAACCAATCTGATCACATGGACCACAGCCTTGTTTAACTCAATGAAACTATAAGCCATGCCATGTAGGGCCATGGTGGAGAGTTATGATAAAACATGGTCCACTGGAGAAGGGAATGGTAACCACTTCAGTATCCTTATGAAAAGACAAAAAGATAGGACAGTGAAAGATGAACTCCCCAGGTCTGTAGATGCCAAGTCTGCTACTAGAGATCAGTGGAGAAATAACTCCAAAAATAATGAAGAGATGGAGCCAAAGCAAAAACAACACACATTTGTGGAAGTGACTGGTGATGGAAGTAAGTCTGATGCTCTAAAGAGAAATATTGCATAGGAACCTGGAATGTTAGGTCCATGAATCAAGGCAAATTGGGAGTGGCCAAACAGGAGAGGGCAAGAGTGAACATTTTAGGAAACAGTGAACTAAAATGAACTGGCTGCTGCTGCTGCTGCTGCTGCTGCTAAGTTGCTTCAGTCGTGTCTGACTCTGTGCAACCCCATAGATAGCAGCCACCAGGCTCCCCCATCCCTGGGATTCTCCAGGCAAGAACACTGGAGTGGGTTGTCATTTCCTTCTCCAATGCATGAAAGTGAAAAGTGAAAGTGAAGACAGTCATGTCCGACTCTTAGCAACCCCATGGATCACAGCCTACCAGGCTCCTCTATCCATAGGATTTTCCAGGCAAGAGTACTGGAGTGAGGTACCATTGCCTTCTCTGAAATGGACTGGAATAGGTGAATTAAACTCGAATGGCCATTATATCTACTACTGTGGGCAGGAATCCCTTGGAAGATATGGAGTAGCCATCATAGTCAGCAAAAGAGTCAGAAATGCAGTGCTTGGATACAATCTCAAAAATGACAGAATGATCTCTGTTCATTTCCAAGGCAAACCATTCAATATCACAGTAATCCAAGTCTATGTCCCAACCTGTAATGCTGAAGAAGCTGAAGTTGAATGGTTCTATGAAGACCTACAAGACCTTCTAAAACAAACACCCAAAAAAGATGTCCTTTTCATTATAGGGGACTGGAATGCAAAAGTAGGAAGTCAAGAAAAACCTAGAGTAGCAGGCAAATTTGGCCTTGGAGTACAGAATGAAGCAGGGTAAAGGCTAATAGAGTTGTGCCAAGAGAACACACTGGTCACAGCAAACACTCTCTTTCAACAACACAAGAGAAGACTCTCCACATGGACTCCACCAGATGGTCAATACCAAAATCAGATTGATTATATTCTTTACAGTCAAAGATGGAGAAGCTCTATACAGACAGCAAAAACAAGACTGGGAGCTGACTGTGGCACAGATCATGAATTCCTTATTTCCAAATTCAGACTTAAATTGAAGAAACTAGGGAAAACCACTGGACCATTCAGGTGTGACCTAAATCAAATCCTTTACAATTATACAGTGTAAGTGACAAAGAGATTCAAGGGATTAGATCTGATAGACAGAGTGCCTAAAGAACTATGGACAGAGGTTCATGACATTGTACAGGAGGCAGTGATTAAAACAATCCCCAAGAAAAAGAGATGAAAAAAGGCAAAATGTTTCTGTGAGCAGGCCTTACAAATAGCTGAGAAAGAAGAGAAGGGAAAGGCAAAGGAGAAAAGGAAAGACATACCCACCTGAATGCAGAGTTCCAAAGAATACAAGGAGAGATAAGAAAGCCTTCCTCAGTGATTAATGTAGACAAATAGAGGAAAACAATAGAATGGGAAAGCCTAGAGGTCTCCAAGAAAATTAGAGATACCAAGGGAACATTTCATGTAAAGATGGGCTCAACAAAGGACAGAAATGCTATGGACCTAACAGACGCAGAAGATATTAAGAGGCAGTGGGAAGAATACACAGAAGAACTATACAAAAATGATCTTCATGACCCAGAAAATGATGGTGGTGTGATCACTCACCTAGAGCTAGACATCCTGTAATGTGAAGTCAAGTGGGCCTTAGGAAGCATCACTATGAACAAAGCTAAGGAGATGCTGGAATTCCAGTTGAGCTATTTCAAATCCTAAAAGATGATGTTGTGAAAGTGTTACATTCAATATGTCAGCAAATTTGGAAAATTCAACAGTGGCCACAGGACTGGAAAAGGTCAGTTTTCATTCCAATCCCAAAGAAAGGCAATGCCAAAGAATGCTCAAACTACTGCACAATTGCACTCATTTCATATGCTAGCCAAATAATGCTCAAAATTCTCCAAGCCAGTCTTCAACAGTATGTGAATGTGAACTTCCAGATGTTCAAACTGGATTTAGAAAAGGCAGAGGAACCAGAGATCAAATTGCCAAAAATCCATTGGATCACTGAAAAAGCGAGAGAGTTCCAGAAAAACATCTATTTCTGTTTTATTAACTCTATGCTAATACCTTTGACTATGTGGATCAGAAAAAACAGTGGAAAATTCTTCAAGAGATGGGAATAACAGACCACCTGACCTACCTCCTGAGAAATCTGTATGCAGGTCAAGAAGTAACAGTTAGAACTGGACATGGAACAACAGACTGGTTCCAAATCAGGAAAGGAGTTCATCAAGGCTGTGTATTGTCACCTTGCTTATTTAATTTATTTGCGGAGTACATCATGAGAAATGCTGGGCTGGATGAAGCACAAGCTGGAATCAAGATTGCCAGGAGAAATATCAATGACCTCACATATGCAGATGACACCACCTTTATGGCATAAACCAAAGAAGAACTAAAGAACCTCTTGATGAAAGTGATAAAGTTGGCTTAAAGCTCAACATTCAGAAAACTAAGATCATGACATCTGGTCCCATCACTTTATGGCAAATAGATAGGGAAACAGTGGAAATAGTGAGAGACTTTATAATTTTGGGTTCTAACATCACTGTTGATTGTGACTGCACCCATAAAACTAAAAGATGCTTACTCCTTGGAAAAAGAGTTATGACCAACCTAGACAGCATATTGAAAAGCAGAGACATTACTTTGCCAACAAGGGCCATCTAGTCAAAGCTATGTTTTTTCCAGTAATCTTGTATGGATGTGAGAGTTGGACTATAAAGAAAGCTGTAGTAGTTAGTAGTTTGTCGCTCAGTCATGTACGACTCTTTGTGACCCCACGGACTGTCGCCCACCAGGCTCCTCCCTCCATGGGATTCTCCAGGCAAGAGTACTGGAGTGGGTTGCCATTTCCTTCTCCAGGGGATCTTCCTGACCCAGGGATCAAACCCGGGTCTACCGCATTGCAGGCAGACGCAGCTGAGGGCTGATGAATTTATGCTTTTGAACTGTGGTGCTGGAGAATACTCTTGAGAATCCCTTGTACAGCAAGGAGTTCCAATCAGTCCATCCTAAAGGAAATCAGTCCTGGATATTCATTAGAAGGACAGATGTTGAAGCTGAAGCTCCAATACTTTGGCCGCCTGATGCAAAGAACTTACTCATTTGACCCCAATGCTGGGAATGATTGAAGGTGGGAGGAGAAGGGGATGATAGAGGATGAGATGGTTGGATGGCATCACCAACTCTATGGACATGAGTTTGAGTAAGCCCTGGGAGTTGGTGATGGGCAGGGAGGCCTGGTATTGAACAATGGTGTCCATGGTGTCCCAAAGAGTCAGCCACAACTAAGCGGCTGAACTTAACTTAGGTCCTAATACTCTTCTCTCTTCTAACCGATACTTCTGAAGCCTGCAGGCTCTTTTTCCTTTTCTTTTCTTTTTTTGCTTTGTTTCATTTGTTTGTTTTAACTTTCATTACCATTGGATGTCTGTTAATTTATTCCAAATTTATATGATACTTACAACTTAGTCTGGATCCCTTCGAGGCTGTCTGTTTCTTGACTCCCTATACGTATGTTTTGCCACCTGTTGGAAAACTATCCGTATCCCACATTAGGTTTTCCAACACCGCCATTCTGGGTATCTGGATCGCTGTCTCTGATCATGTTCTCTGAAACCTATGCCTGTCTAAAACCTGTACAGTCAGTGTTGTCTTCTGTCAACTTCGTCAGTTAATGCTCGTTTCCATCCCAGGGTCTGCCGGCTCATCTTTGGCCCGCCTTTGCAGAGAGCACGCACCCACTCTGACAGCCTCCATCTGTGTTCAATCTTTCTGTTAGTCTTTTTAATGACGATTTCAGCATTGCGATCAACATCCGGCTGTCCCAAATGTAATTGTCTGTTAAATGATTGAACTGTTTCTCTACCTTCTATTTATTTATTCAATGCAGTCCTCACGTGAGACATAGAAAGCTCAGATCCACAAGAATAACTAATGAGTTAACACTGTTATAAACGAAGATCAAATATGCACATATTTATGTACATAATCCTTGGCAGAGGTTTTATTTTAATTTTGTATTTGGATATAATTTTAAACTTACAGAAAAATTTCAAGAATCATCAAAGAATGCCTATATGTCTTTTACAGAAATCAGTCAGTTCTTAATATTTTGACCTATTTGCTTTGTTTTTCTCTCTACGTACAAATAGTTTTAAACTTTTGATAGTAGGTTGTGGTCCTCTTGCTCTGTGACCCCACTATACTTCAACGGGTATTTTGAAATAACAAAGATAATCTCTTGATCACAGTACAGTTATTAAATTCAGAAATTTTAACATCAATATACTTCTATCTAATTTTCAATTCATATTCCAGTTTCAACAATCATTCTAGTAATGTTCTTCAAAGCAATTTTTTTCTGGCATAGGAGTTTGTTGGGGGTTTCTACTTTCAAACTTGACAATTGTAGAAGTATTCACAGGATGTAGAAAAGCTATTATGTTTATGCCTATAGTTGATATAAGCTTTTGGGTGTCTCTTCCATTTGAAAACCATTGAAATATGAAGAAAAGAACATATTAATCATGCTTGGAAAAAACAGGTATAAATTGAGATATATTATCCCTTTATTGCTATTAAGGCCATGGCTAAATACAAGTAGTAGTCATAGGGGTTAAATCTAGGTTAAAGATAAATTTATTGGTGGCAAAAATCTAGTTACATTCATCTTTATTTCTTCATGTTGAAAAAACATGCTTCAATTTTTTTTTAAGATTCAGTAGGCTGCAATCAGTTAATTTTTCCACTGGACATATAGCTAAGATTGTCAAGAAAAAATAATGTGATGCTTTCTGCTAACCAAGAAAAATATTGTGACAAATAGAAATGGGTGTTTTAGAGGACACAGACAGAAAATTAATCACAATAATGCTGGTGTGTACTTTATAATTTACACCATGTAACTTCAATTTATTGCAACAAATATTATTTATCAGTCATAATTTCCTAGTTAAGTTGAATAAAAACAGTTAGGATGAATATAACACAATTCCCTGCAACCAACACGCAAAACAAGCTTAGCAGCAATCTTAGCAGCAAGGGTAAGATTTAATTCCACCCAAATAACTATTGACTTTGGTAGTTAAAGAAGAATGTACAGAACTTTTCACCGTATTCATCAAATAGAAAAAGAGCAAAACAATCCTTTATATACTGCTTACACTGGGCAGGTTCTGTTCTAAATACTTTATCACCATCAATCTTTTGAGGTTTTTTATCTCTTATTTATTCTATTTTTATCTCCATTTTATAGATGAGGGAACTAAGGGGTAAAGAAATCAACCAACTTGCTTCAAAATCATAAAACTGGTTGGTGGTGAAGCTAGAACTCTGCCCAGGCCGTCTGGCTGCAGTGATCTTGTGCTCTTAACCACTGCACTTTCTGTTTCTTTCTAACCATTACCTTTCTATTTATAGCATGTCAAAGCTCAATTTTACTATCACAAGGGGTACAGAATGCATAATTCTCTTATAAACACTGCCCTTGGGATTGTCAACACCCTCACTACTCTATTTATTTGTTGTGTTTTTATGGCACATGATTTGTAAATATTTTTCAACCTTTTTTGATGCAGAATAGGATAATGATGGTCCCCTCTTATGCATTCTCAAAAGCACTGTGTCAACATTATCTTCTGCTCCTTCTTATTTTTCACTATAGTTTTGACTATAATATTAAGAAGAATAAAACTATTTGGAACTACAACTTTCTATTTCCACACCCACAATGTTTACCTCCAGTGTTACCTTTGGTTAAATTTCTATATGGCCTTGATTTCCACTGTGGAATTCATAGTACTTATCTAAGTTTTGAGAAGAAAAAGTAATAAACCAATACATCATGACTATCAAAGTATATCAAGATGTGTGTGTTAATTTCCCAAATGTAAGTCATAGAATGCAATGAAGGAAGGAAATACATTGTCTGTAAAACCCCCATGAGTTCTGTTTGTCCAAAAATTATGTTTGTTTGTTTTTAACTCTTCAAATAGAGAGTAGAAACCAATCTGCCAAAACCAAAATAAGCTAAAAGTTTTGCCATTGAATAACCTCAAATTTGATCATTTTTGTCCAGTAGTTGTATAATTCATCCAGCGAAGCTCTCCCCAAGCTGTTCCTCAGAGCTGTTCTGTAAATTGTGGTCAGACTCTTTTGTGTCCATCTTTGTGATAAGAGTTAGAAGATCTAAGGATTCTCGGACATTCACAGCAACGCTACAGCAGAGAGCTGAAGAGTGTAGGCAAAATACGAATACTGACAGTAAAAACAGAGTAAAAATCCTGTGACTTTTTTCTATATTTATTTGTTCTGAGACTACTATCTCATTACATTTAAAAGAATCCAAGAAGGCCTTACCCAGAAAAGGGAGTTACATCTAATCCTGGCAAATCTAATGTGCTACCTTTGCAAAGACTCTATTTTATTAGGTATATACCTCTACAGAGCTTGCATGTTGTTGTTACAGTTGGAACCCATTCTGTTTGGTTGGTATTTAGTGTTGTGAGTTTATAAATTATTTTTACTATCACTTATTTATCACTACTGAGAGGGTAACTAAAAACTGCTTTTTATTTTGGCATTTGAATTTGGTTGCAGTGTACTTCTGAAAATTTCATTTCAGTGTAAAGTTAATTAAAACTTAGCCAAAGGAAATGAAAACAGGGTAAAGGCAAGTAAGATGAATTTCCTGTATAAGGTGATATTTAAAAACATATATAATAGAAAGAAAGTATATTTCCAGGCACAAACAATATTTCTGAGAGCCTGTGCTATTTAGGTTATTTTCTAAAAATAAATGATTGTTGTAGGGTACCCAGTTGGTGAGGGACAGGAAGGTTGGCATGCTACAGTCCATGGGGTTGCAAAGAGTCGGACATGATTGAGCAACTAACCTGAACTGAACTGAGGGTGCCTATAGCAATTTGAACTTATGAAGGTCCTAATTAGATGATCACATCCAGAATTTTCATTGGAGGAAAGGGAAATCTAAAATTATTTAGAGGAATCTATTTGGCATTAAGTGCTGCACTCAATATGCCAGCAAATTTGAAAAACTCAGCAGTGGCCACAGGATAGGCAAAGGTCAGTTTTCATTCCAGTCTCAAACAAGGGCGCTGTCAAAGAATGTTCAAACTATCACACAGTGCTATGTAAGAGGATACAATTTTCTGAGTAGTTTTGAAAACCAAATTCTTTGCAAATTACATCAGTGGGGCGGGGGGGAAGCTGTTTCAATGATACCACACAACAAAATTTTCAGCTTCTATGAAAGAGATAAGGGAACAACATGTATGCTCTGCATTTATTTTGATTCAAGATGTAGCATACCCATTTAAGGAATAAAGTAGTTATTAAAATAATTTGTGGTTAAGAACAATATTTAACTTAGAAAATAACTTTACCAATAATCCAGCACTTATTTGCTATGAAAAATTAGGCAACTCAGCATAACTTTTAGAGCACAGACTTGGAAGCAGCCTGCTTCAGCCTCTGAATCCTCGCTCTACCACTCGCTGGATGTGTGACCTCAAAATCTCTTAAACATTCTGTGCCGCTGCCTCTGTTTCCTCAACCATAAAATATGGCAGATGAGTACTTATTTTGTAACTCATTATGAGGAATAAAGGGTTTAATGTTTGGAAAATACTCTGGACAGTACATAACACATAGCAAGTTCAGTTCAGTTCAGTCGCTCAGTCGTGTCCGGCTCTTTGCAGCCCCATGAACCGCAGCACGCCAGACCTCCCCGTCCATCACCAACTCCCAGAGTCCACACAAAGACATGTCCATTGAGTCGGTGATGCCATCCAGGCATCTCATCCTCTGTTGTCCCCTTCTCCTCCCGCCGTTAATCTTTCCTGGCATCAGGGTCTTTTCCAATAAGTCAGCTCTTCACATCAGCTGGCCAAAGTATTGGAGTTTCAGCTTCAACATCAGTCCTTCCAATGAATATTCAGGACTGATTTCCTTTAGGATGGACTGGTTGGATTTCCTTGCAGTCCAAGGGACTCTCAAGAGTCTTCACCAACACCAGTTCAAAAGCATCAATTCTTCGGTGCTCAGCTTTCTTTATAGTCCAGCTCTCACATCCATACATGATTACTGGAAAAACCATAGCCTTGACTAGATGGACTTTTGTTGGCAAAGTAATGTCTCTGCTTTTCAATATGCTGTCTAGATTGGTCATAACTTTCCTTTCAAGGAGTAAGTGTCTTTTAATTTCATGGCTGCAATCACCATCTGCAGTGATTTTGGAGTCCCCCAAAATAAAGTCTGCCACTGTTTCCACTGTTTCCCCATCTATTTCCCATGAAGTGATGGGACCAGACCATGATCTTAGTTTTCTGAATGTTGAGCTTTAAGCCAGCCTTTTCACTCTCCTCTTTCACTTTCATCAAGATGCTCTTTAGTTCTTCTTCACTTTCTGTCATAAGGGTAGTATCATCTGCATATCTGAGGTTATTGATATTTCTCCCGGCAATCTTGATTCAGCTTGTGCTTCATCCAGCCCAGCATTTCTCATGATGTACTCCACATAGAAGTTAAGTAAGCAGGGAGACAATATACAGCCTTGACATCCTCCTTTTCCTATTTGGAACCAGTCTGTTGTTCCATGTCCAGTTTGAACTGTTGCTTTATGACCTGCATATAGTTTTCTCAAGAGGCAGGTCAGGTGGTCTGGTATTCCCATCTCTTGAAGAATGTTCCAAGGTTTATTGTGATCCACACAGTCAAAGGCTTTGGCATAGTCAATAAAGCAGAAATAGATGTTTTTCTGGACCTCTCTTGCTTTTTTGATGATCCAACGAATGTTGGCAATTTGGTCTCTGGTTCCTCTGCCTTTTCTAAAACCAGGTTGAACATCTGGAAGTTCACGGTTCACATATTGCTGAAGCCTGGCTTGGAGAATTTTAAGCATTACTTTACTAGCACCCCACTCCAGCACTCTTGCCTGGAAAATCCCATGGACGGAGGAGCCTGGTAGGCTGCAGTCCATGGGGTCACAAAGAGTCGGACACGACTGAGTGACTTCCCTTCCCTTCACTAGCATGTGAGATGAGTGCAATTGTGCGGTAGTTTGAGCCTTCTTTGGCATTGCCCTTCTTTGGGATTGGAATGAAAACCGACCTTTTCCAGTCCTGTGGCCACTGCTGAGTTTTCCAAATGTGCTGGCATATTGAGTGCAGCACTTTCACAGCGTCATCTTTCAGGATTTGAAATAGCTCAACTGGAATTCCATCACATAGCAAACATTGCATAAAAAGTTAATTCTTCGCCTGTAGACACAGGAGGAGGAAGAGGGTGGGACAAGTTGACAAAGTAGCACTGAAACATATGCATTAATGTATGGGAAGATAGGTAGTGGAAATTTCTGTATGATGCAGGGAGCTCAAATCTGGTGCACTGTGGGATGGGGTGGGAGGTGGGAGGGAGGTTCAGGAGGGATGGGACATACATGTACCCATGGCTGATTCATGTTGATATATGGCAGAAACAAACTCAATATTGTAAAGCAATTATCTTCCAGACAAAAATATATAATTTTTTAAAGTTAATTCTTTCTCTACTGTCTCATCCTCTATGATATGAAATAAAATTAATATTTTATGGCAAGGGAAGAAAAATTTACACATGAAGAAATTTCCTCTGCCTTCCACTCACCCCTCTACTGTGCATTGAGTATCAGTGATAACTCCCACATTGGCAGAAATAACTGTTCAACCATAAAGAGCAACATTCTCCTAATATCAAGACTATTCCTTAAAAGATAACTTTCCTTCTTGATTTTGTCATGATGATTCACCACTTTGTACTTGCAGATATAGATTGTGTAAACTGTCAATAATACACCATTTAATGTACAGTCTTCTGTCTCAAAAAATTCATATGACTATACTATGACGCCTAACAAGCAGAACAGTTCTTAGAGATTTCTGAGATGTTGTTCCTAGGTTATAATCCTCAATTTGGCTTGTACAAAATTTTCCATTTCTTTCTTTGATTGACAGATTAATTTTTCATTGACAATGGTCTCCAAGATCTGTGACTGATTATATTGCTCATGTTTCCCAAATGTCTAGAACAGTGAGCACAAGGGTAACTTAATAGTTAACTTAATGAATGAATGTGCTATGTATGTTTTCTTATTCTTAATATAAGTTAAAAAGATGATAATGGTGTCATTTTGTTCTGAATAAAATTTATTAGTATGGAAACCAGTTATTCATGACTATTCAGGGATCTGATCTTATCATAACAGAATCATTTTCTAATACATTAATACTACTGCCAAAGTAATGCATTATGAGCAATTTTAAATAAAATCCCCCTGCAGTGAAACGTTATTCCATTACTATTGTGACTAAATTATTAGGTTCATATTTCAGTATGTATATTCATTGTTAAATATTCTATTATAGACTGCAAAGATTTTTGTTAAAATGTTGAAAATACCACATTGAGCAAAAATTACCTTCATCTACTCACCAATTCATGTTGTATTAATAGTTACAACGGTTCTGTTTTTTATCACATAAAAAACTTTTTCTTCATGTTTTATTACATCTCAACTGCTCATTAAAATATTATTTTAGGTTTGGTTGTGCATTTTAAGATGTGTTTGTTTAAAATATTTATAAATTTTCTAAGACTTTATATATATTTATTTCACTGCAAATACATGATGAAATACAAAATGCATAAAGAGTTAAAAGGCTCACTTCAATTATTTAGACTATTTATAATCTTATTTTTATAGACCCGAGAACATCCTGTATCTCCTGCTTTAAAAACAGTAAAAAATTAACTTTTAAAACAATTTAAAATTGTAAAAGTGGTAAAGAATCACAAAGGAAAACAAAGCATATTTATAATAATGGAAATATTTTTGTAGATGATTTATTTTACTTATTTTAAACACTAATCAAAATGTTGATTATTGTTTTGATCTGTGTGTGTGTAGTAAGTACAATAAGTTATTTAAAGATAGAGTCATGTTTGCAATTTATCGGTCTTTGGTGCCTTTATTGAGTCAAAAACTTCTTCCTTTAGTTTCTTATAATTAATGTAACTATTTCATCATTTGAAAAAAAGAATAAACCATAAATTGTCATAATAGTTTTGTATATTGTCCAAGCACCAAACAACTAAAAATATATATTGTGTTCTTTTCTGTAATATAATGATTTATAAGCCCATGTAAAAGTATTATTATGATCAATAAGAATAAAAATTGTTTTTAAAATATAAAACACCATATTGTCAGCTGCACATCCCAGAAGAACACACAAAAAGAAGAAAGATAAAGAAAGAAAGGAAGTCTTATAACAACTGCTTAACTAGCAAAGTCTAGTTTATTACTTTTTCAAGGGAGAATACTTTCTTTACTGAATCTTAGAGGAGTATCTCAGAAAACTTAAGATCTGGGTTGTGATGGTATAAAACAGATCTTTTAAGGTAGAAATCTAATTCCTATTAAGTAAAATCCTTAATATAATACTCTAGCATTGGTGGACACATCAAGTAGGGGAACTTTGAGTCACTTTTGATAAGTAAACCATTATCTAATCAGAGAGGAAGTTTACCCAGTTCTCCTGAAAAGAAAACCAGTTACACAAATGAGCTAGGTGTTGTGGTGTCAAGAGCCTAGTTGAGCAATCTGTTGCTTGAGTAAATGGATTTGAGGGATGTTTCTAAAGATAGAGCTGAAATTATTTCCTGGTTTACTGGCTTATCATAGTAAGCGAGAACATCATGGAACATATTATATACTGATTGGTATAGAAGCCTTTATTCCACTGCTGGCAATCGATCCATGGAGAACAGAAGTTTTTGTTCTGATGATAATTTCAATTCTGGTACTTTCCTTAGAAGAGGAAAAATGTCTTCTATTGGCATTTGATTATTATAATTACTTCAGGAGTAACCAAATATAAATTCTAAGGTATAAATTTTATTCTTATTTTGAATTCAGCTATTCAATTATGTGCATTGTTATGGGGCTATCAAATAATCATTACTTATTGACTATTCAGTTCAGTTCAGTTCAGTTCAGTCACTCAGTCATGTCTGACACTTTGCAACCCCATGAACTGCAGCCCGCCCGGCCCCCCTGTCCATCACCAACTCCTAGAGTTTATTTAAACTCATGTCCATAGAGTTGGTGATGCCATCCCACCATCTCGTCCTCTGTCATCCCCTTCTCACCCCGCCTTCAATTTTTCCAGGCATCAGGGTCTTTTCAAATGAGTCAGTTCTTTGCATCAGGTAGCCAAAGTATTGGAGCTTCAGCATCAATCCTTCCAATGAATATTCAGAACTGATTTTCTTTAGGATTGACTGATTTGGTCTCCTTGCAGTCCAAGGGACTCTCGAGTCTCCTCCAACACCACAGTTCAAAAGCACTGATTCTTCAGTGCTCAGCTTTCTTTATAGTCCAACTCTCACATCCATACATGACCACTGGAAAAACCATAGCTTTGACTAGATGGACCTTTGTTGGCAAAGTAATGGCTCTGCTTTTTAATATGCTGTCTAAGTCTGTTAACTGTTACTGTCCCATATACAACTTCCCAGGTAACTCAGATGGTGAAGAATCTGCCTGCAAAGCAAAAGACCCAGGCTTGATCCCTGGGTAAGAAGATCCTCTGGAGAAGGGAATGGCAGCTCACTCTAATATTCTTGCCTAGACAATTCCAAGGACAGAGGAGCCTGGAAGGCTACAGTCATAGGGTCAAAAAAAGTTTTACATGACTGAAGCAACTTAGCATTGTTCTATATATATGCCACTTCTCACATTTCAGGAGAAAAAAAAATTCAAACAGCAGACTAACATTGAAAGTATATCCATATTTGTAATCACATTTTCAAGAATAGAAAGACTAGCTTTAAAGACAAAACAAAAATCACCATATTTTTCCTTTGATTACTGTACCAAAGTGTATGATCAGAGCCTAACTAAATGGAGAATTCTGCTTCTATTCCTGCTACCACATGATTTTTTTTTTCAATTTGCAAAGAGTTTGATTATTTAATTGCCATAAGTTTTTTTCAGTTTAGACAAATGTGGTACATTAAAATGAACATTTCTTTCCTAAAATAAGCTGTCAGAAATCAGAAGTTATAAGGGCCCTTAGGAATCATCTAGCCCAATATTTCTTAAAATTTGCTCATCATCAGAATGGCATGGGAGGAGGTTTTTTTCCCCAGACCTCTGCCCAGAAGATTCTGGTCCAATAGATCTAGAATATGGCACAGAAATAAAATCTGTCCTAAGTGTTTCATGTGATAAGTCACATATGACTTATCAGCACAGATTTGCTCCATTTGCACAGGAACAACGTAATAAATTTGAGATTTAAAAAAAGTGCTGTATGTTCTGTGGGTTTCCAAGTGATTAAGACTTGCTTCTCATTAAATGTCATTTTTTTTAAAGTTTGTGAGAAAATGAACACTTTGCAAACTCTAAGGCCATATATATATATATATATATATATTTTTTTTTTTTTTTTTGTAAAAGAACCCTTAAGTCACTTGTCTAACATAACCAGTGTATTGGCCAAACTGGGAACATGGGAAAATAATTGCTTTAGATGGAAAAGTAATTGCTTTAGATATGGACTAGTATATAGAGGGTGGATAAACATCAAAGTCCTACTGAATAGCACAGGGAACTATATTTAATATTGTGTGGTAGATAATAATAATGGAAAAGGATTATGAAAAAGAATTATATGTGTATAGCTGAATCATTTTGCTGTAAAGTAGAAATTAACACAGCATTGTAAATCCACTATTCTTCAATAAAATATAAAAATAGAAAATAATTGCTTTAAAATACTTATTATTTTATGAAATATTCATAAAAGTTATTTTAAATATGAATTTTTCCTTGTTCATTTAGATAATTATTTTTGAAACAAATTTAGATGATTTTTCAGTAAATATATTTTTATGAAAAAGCTTCAAATTCATCCATTTGACAAATATTAACTTTTGTTTTCTGATCAAAAACTTCATGCAAATCACTGTGGTAATATTTATTTTAACTTATCCTTGGCAGCATTACATTATTGTTTCCATATTTTATTAGCAAATCTGGGATCCTAATACAAAGTTTTCATCTTGGAAAGCTGAAACTGTGCTAAGTGACAAAGCAATGCAATTTAATAATAAATTCAGTCTTCACAGGTCAAGATTGGGGGTGTCTACCCAAGTTTTTTGATCTCATTCTATAGAAGGAAAAAATAGCTCTAGAAGAGAGAAGGAGAAAAGAGAGAAATGGCTATAGTCTTAAGGAATACAAAGGAGAATATTAGGCAAGATTGATAGACGTGTGAAATTTTGAAGACTAAATTTTCTAATGTTTTATCACACTCTGTATTATAAACACAAGCCACCACCCATTTCCCCTGTCTTTTTATTTCTACCTCTATGTGAGACTTCAGTAAGCACTTGACATTATTTTCCAGTTTGCAGGGAGTCTAATATATATTTCTCTGCAATGTGGTACTTTGCACAGTTGTGCCCTACGAGAGTGACCTTGAAAGCAAAGATTTATCTTAAAAAAAAAAAAAAATACAACAAATTAGCTGCTTCATAGATGGCCCCCTGGAAAAGAATCCACCTGCCAATGCAAGAGACTCAAAAGACAGGGTTCAATTCCTGGGTCGGGAATTATCCCTGGAGTAGGAAATGGCCACACACTCTGGTATTCTTGCCTGGAAAGTTCCATGGACAGAGGAGCCTGGCAGGCAACAGTCTGTGGAGTTGCAAAGAGTTGGACATGACTGAGCATGCACAAGCTTATTTTTAAGTGCCATAAATCCACCAGCCTTATCTATAACTCTTGAATGTCAAACAATTGGATAAATATTGTTAAGAGTTTGACTAAATATTCAGATGTTTTCTTTCCACTGTTCCAAATACAGGAACAGGATTTTTGAAAAATTTTGCAACATTTTCCCAAATGTTCAGTGTTATTCAAACACTCAAATCCCAATAGATAGTTTAATGGTCAAAAGTTATCTGTTAAACAGGCTTTTTAAGAAATGGCTCCAACATAAGTACAATTAGTGGAGTGTCCTTGACCATTCCTAATAATGCTTAGTTCGGTCTTTCTAGTTTTACTCACAAAGACAGATCTTCAGGTCCTAAAGTATGTCTGTTCGTGTTCCACATGCATTCTAAAGGCTCTGTGAAGCAAAGCACAGGATGCGGGGTTTATTAAAAGGTGGCAATTAAAATGGGTATGTTTTATGAAGTTTTGCTTGTCTCCAGTGAATCAATTTCCATAAATCTATTTAAACCAATAACTTTATAATCATAAAGAAAGAAAAAACTGCCATCAATTCCAAAACATGTTGTTGGATTGCTCATACTTTTAGGTTATCTCTATTAAAATGCATATGCAGCAATTTAGTGAGTGATATAAAATTTTATTGCACAGAAGTTTTGAACATAGAGATTGGCTATACACATTCGACTCCTGACTTTTCTAAATTTGCATAGAAATAATCAAAGAAGGAGAACATATAGTTGAAAGTGCCTATTAAAAAATGGTATAATGAACAAGTCCAATAAGTTTAGAAAGTTTTACAAGTATAGGAAAGATGAGGCCAGCTCATTCTAAATTAAATTGGGAAATAAGTGGGCAGAATCACAAATCACAGGAGAGTTCCTCCTAAACCCCATGACTGGAGAAGCAAAAACTGAGGATAAGAATGAGATTTATACAAGTCAGTTAGAGTAAAATCTAAATGCTGTAAGAGACTTCAGGAGATGCAGTGGAAACCAACACTAGATAATCAATCTTTCTCTTATCTAGGTACAGAGTATACAAAATGTGACAGGGATCTTCTCATGGAGCTTCCCTGGTGGCTCAGACAGTAAAGAATCTGCCTGCAGTGCAGGAGACCCAGGTTTGATTCCTGGGTCGGAAAGATCCTCTGGAGGGGAGTGGCTACGCACTCCATTGTTGCCTGAAGAATTCTATGGATAGAGGAGCCTGGAGGGCTACAGTCCATGGAGTCACAAAAAGTTAGACACAGCTGATCAACTAACACACACACACACACATACACACACACACACACTAAATGTGACAGTCATCTTATCATGGGAGTGGTCTAAATCTCATGGTCTGAAATTTCCTATCTAGTTTTATCTATCCACTGCCTTACAGTGTTGAACCTATTCCTAAAATTTATTATTTTATTATGCATATATAAAGAAAGAGTAGAAGAGAGCTTGGCTGAAGAGAAAAGAGGAGCACAAAAATTAATTGTTTGAGTCAATATAGATGATAAAGAACTGAGAAAAAAAGGAAGAACAAGACAATGTATAAAGTGACAGAATATTTCATGGTTTTGACAAAAAAGATTTAAGACTGAGGGGATGTGAAAAAATAGGAGAAAATAGAAAAGAGTGTTTAAGAAATGTTAGGATTACGACTTGCACCCCTCTTTAATGTATTTCTCAGTATGGGAACAAAATTACAATATTTTTTAAATTTAAAATTTAGCTATTCAAATATCAAATTAGATATTGCTCATAAATCAAATAATGTAGATAATTATTTTTGACTGTTAATCCAGGACTTAATGCATTTTCCAGATAAAAATAATTAATGCCAAATGAACATCTGGATTGCTGACATTGTAAGAAAACATAAATCCTTTAAATAAGAGGCATCAGTTCAGTTCAGTCACTCAGTCGTGTCTGACTCTTTATGACCCCATGAATCGCAGCACGCCAGGCCTCCCCGTCCATCACCAACTCTCAGAGTTCACCCAAACTCATGTCCATCGAGTCCGTGATGCCATCCACCCATCTCATCCTCTGTTGTCCCCTTCTCCTCCTGCCCCCAATCCCTCCCAGAATCAGGGTCTTTTCCAAGGAGTCAACTCTTCGCATGAGGTGGCCAAAGTATTGGAGTTTCAGCTTTAGCATCATTCCTTCCAAAGAAATCCCAGGGCTGTTCTCCTTCAGAATGGACTGGTTGGATCTCCTTGCAGTCCAAGGGACTCGCAGGAGTCTTCTCCAGCACCGCAGTTGAAAAGCATCATTTCTTCGGCCCTCAGCTTTCTTCACAGTCCAACTCTCACATCCATGCATGACTACTGGAAAAACCATAGCCTTGACTAGATGGACCTTTGTTGGCAAAGTAATATCTCTGCTTTTGAATATGCTGTCTAGGTTGGTCATAACTTTCCTTCCAAGGAGTAAGCATCTTTTAATTTCCTGGCTGTCATAGCAATTGTTCAAATAGTGTCAAAAATATAGAAACTTCCCTGGAGACTTGCTGAATTCTGGGATAAAACTAATAGCATGATTGCCTGGATAGTGGATGGTTTATTCTGAGAACTAAAGCTACACAGCTCTAATATAAATCTGTTTCATGAAGAGATGTTGAGTATTCAGGGGGAATATTTAATAACCACGTATATCAGTTTTCAAGTTCAAACAACTACTGCATCCTAGTCAACATTGAAGAAAATAATATTTTTAGTTTCAAATATATAAACTGAATTCCAAAGAATAAGGAATTAATATACAATATTGGACATCACTTCTAGTCTCAGAAGCCATGGCATTTTAAATAAAGTGAACCTGAGGAAAAGGTATAGATGGATCAAATGGCAAAATATGGAACAAGGTGACCTTGGAAATTCAGACCTAAGGCTTTAGGGCTAATTTAAAATGTTAAAAAAACTAATGGGGATTATCACTTTATTCAACAATAGGCAAAGAGCCAATGAGTAGGAAAAAAATAGAAAGGTACACAAAATATACAAAAGGGATAAAAAGGCAAAACAGTAGAAAGTCCACAAAAAAAAAAGTGAAATGCATTCAAATATAAACTTACCAGTGATAAGAATAAATCTAAAAGAGAAATCTATGGGAAAATGGCACTAAAATGTAGTCCTAAAATATAATCCAAATGGGAATTGAAATTATCTCCAAACACTTAACATACATTAATTTGACTACATTTTGCTTTATATTCTGCAATAACATGATCTTACTAAAACCAGGGCATTTTTGTCCAGTAAGATAAAGCTGCAAATAACTTTAGTTTCATTTCAGGAACTTTGTAACATTCGCTTATCCAAACAACAAACTATTCAACCTGCCCTCATGAGGATACCATCTTCTTCATTTTCAGAACAATCAGTCCCTGAACTGGACTTAACAAATGGGTGTTTGCTTGTAAATGCTCTCGTCAAAATTGTCACTTTGCTGCGTGCACCCAACTCCAAGTATTATATTACGCTTTTGTTCAATCTCTATGATGTTTCCATATTGAAAAAGCATGTTAAACTGGGCCCCCAAAATGGTGTCACACCCCTGATTTTCACTTTTTGTTGCACTTCTCTGACTGTCAAAATAGTGTTCTCCTTAACTGCAGTGAAAGTAAAGATATAAAAAACAACTTATAAAGAAATTTCTAGAAATAGTGATTACACTTCTGGGTATATAGCTGAAGAAACAAAAACACTAAATTGAAGAGATACACACAACCCAATGTTCATAGCAGCACCATTTACAATAGCCAAGATATGGAAGCACCCAAAGTGTCCACCAACTGATGAATGGATAAAGAAGATGTAATTATATATATATATATATATATATATATATATATATAGTGGAATACTGCTGCTGCTGCTAAGTCGCTTCAGTTGTGTCCGACTCTGTGCGACACATAAAAATGGAATTCTATCATGTGCAACAACGTAGATTGACCTAGAGAGTATTATTCTTAGTGAGATAAGTCAACCAGAAAAAGACAAATAATCTATGAATGTGGACTCAAAAAAAAGAAAAAAATAAATGGATGAATATAGCAAACAGAAATAGACTCACGTGTATAGAGAACAAATTACTGGCTACCAGTGGGGAGAAGGAAGGAAAGAGGGGAAAAATAGGGTGGGAGATTAAGAGATACAAACTACCTTGTATAAAATAAGCAACAGGGATATGTGTACAGCATAGGGAAATATAGTCATTATTTTGTAATAATTTTAAATGGAGTATAATCTATAAAAATATTGAGTATGTTGTGTACATAAAACTAATATAACATTTTAAACCAACTATATCCCAATAAAAAGAAACTTCTTTAAAAATGGGAGAGAAACACAAAACACATGATTAATGCAAAAGTAGTATCAGTTATAGAAGATTCAACATAATTATAAACTATCAGGAAGAAATAATTCTGAATGTCTCTGTCTCTCTCTCTCCTTACAAAGACCTAGAGGTAAAATCCAGAGAAAACTTTGAAATTGCACCTAAGATATTTCAAAAAGTGAGATATTTCAATATATACCTTTAATATTTACTAGATCAAATGACATGGAGCATTTTTGAACTCTACAAGTAAAATCTTGGTTTATTACAAATACAGAGGAACTTCACACACATATTAGGGAAAATAAATTTTCACAATCTTATATAGAACTTTCACAAAATTGATATTTCAATTCTAAAGCAAATCTCAATAAATTTTAAAAAATCAGTAGCATACAGAAGTTCTTTTCACCTAATATAATTATATTCAAGACCAATTACAGACAGCAATAATACCTGGAGAGAATGCACAGAGCAGCTGCTTTAGCACCCTGAAAAGAAAATAACAAGGAGCTTTGGAAAGAATGCCAGAATTTGAAAGCCAGTTTACCACCAAACTGGTAGTGAGTTTAACATATCTTTTCCCCTCACATCTTCATACCACTTAATCCTGGATGCAGGGGTAGCACACAGCAGAATAATATAAATAGAATCCCCAATTTATAGCTGGATGAACAAAAAAGATGGGAACCAGAAAGTAGCAGAAAATACCAGTAGGACTGAAAAGAGGACTTGGGAAAATTATCTGGAAAGTAATACGAATTCCTGGGCTCACGTCTGACTTCCTGATTGCCATAAAGCTTTTCTATATGGGCTGCTGATTGTGAGGAAGACTGTGAATGCGTTGGGGCAGGGAATATATGGAAATGGTAGCTACTGCTCAATTTTGCTATGTATCTAAAACTACTCTAAGAAATAAAGTCTATCAAAGAAATAGTGGAAAAATTATTTTTAAAAAAATACCTTTTCTGTAGCTTCAAGTACTAACTAAAGAGTGTTAATGAAAAAGAAGAAAAACTCATATCTACAATCGTGTGCATACTATAAATTCAGGGTCATTAAAGCATATTCTCAGCCACATGAAAAAGTAGGGATCATTTTACCCCTCCACATACACGTTGTAAGAATCTTACTTAAAGGATGTATTATTAATCTGGTTCATTTTTGAATTGTATCTATAAATAAATAACACTTATTTGGAAGAGAAGTTCAGATTTGCTTGCCGATGAACAGAAGATAATATAACACTGCTTCAGCTGGCATTTGCCTATAATAAAACAGAATGCCTGCAATTAGCTGGATTTAGCCTCCTTAGAAGGCAGTGTAGCAACCATCTGTAACTGACTGCTTCCTCCCTTACCCCAAAAGCCTTCCTGTCTGGTATATAAAACATCCTCCTTGAGGTAAGTGCTAGTAAATAATTTTTCACCCTTCTCTTTACATATTCATGAATGTTTTACTTCTCTTGGAATTAGTGTTCCCAGGAAACTCCCCACCTGTTCTAGCCTTCAATCCAGCAAGATATATAGCTTATAAACATTACAAAACTTGTCACCAGGTTGCACAAAACAGTACATTATCTAAATATTAAGCCAGTAGATAAAGACTTCCTTCACTTTGGAAGTTTTTTCCTTCCCTTGAGAAAGCAATTTGGCATTTATATTAGAAGAAGGCGTATGTGGACATCAGTCTTGTCACAGCATAGACTCCAGATGAGCAAGGCTCACTGCTGGAGATGAAGCCAGAGAACACTCCCCAGCCCTTGTTCTGGTGTCTGACATTATGTAGAAGAGAAGTAAACTGCAATTGGCAAACCAGAAGCTGCTTCCATTTCCTAGATTTTATTTTAATGAAGTTATGTAATTTAAAAACTTGTTTTATCAGCTGACTATGGTAAAGATTGCTCCCTGATAGACAAGATTGGATGATATGTTTTTTATTACATTATTATGATCCAATCAATATTCATATATATTTCAGTCCTCAACTCTAATGCTCTTTTGGTTGACTTAGATAGTCAATTTGTTTAAATTCTCATTTAGCACCAAGGATATCTGCCAATGGAACCATTTAATCAAAAGCACATTTAAATCTAAACCTAAATTTTAAGAATAATTAAGCACATTGGAGAATGTAGCCTATATTAAGCTGAAATGAAAACCCACTTCTGTGCATATTCATAAATTTATGTTTTTCATATTGGAAAAAGTTTTTAATCAAGACTTTATGTTAACTCAGAATGAGACTGAGACTACTTTTTGCTTAGATAAATAATTTAAATTAAGTCTAATATCAGAAAAATTAACATATTATATATTAGAATTAAATTAAAGGTTATTCTACTTTAAGGACAAGCAAATAGTTGAGAATTCCAACTATAGGGAAAAAAGAATGAGGACAAATAGTTGATAAAGAGAGAACAATTAAGCATGTTATCCAACTAGGAATTTCTCTAAAGGAAAATAAAATAGAGTACATAAACCATGTATCAAGAACAATGCCTCTCCATTTATTTTTTGTTATTATTGTTAATAAAATACAAAATATTAAGAATTCACTGGATGTAAGATATATTAGATTCAGTGCTTTTTGTCTCAAGGAAATCAATTGAGAATATAGGAAGGAAAGTGAAAGACAGGAATAGGTTTAAAAGTTAAAGCTAAGAAAAAATATGAGAAAAAAATTCTGGTTTTGAAAGCTACTAATAGCTATATGACTAAGAGCCTATATAATGATACTACTAAGTATTTAAAGACATCTACTGAGTATTTTTAAAAAATCTACAAAGTATTTTTAAAAATTTATAAATCAACAACAGTAATTAGTAAACATTCCATGACCATTTTGAATCATGTCTGAACATAAAGTAGACAAGGATACAAACCAGAAAAACAATCAAGTACCCTTTCTCCAGACTAACAGGACTGAGGACTATTTTACCGGTAACAACTCTAATCCTCCATTTTCCTCCCACCTCTTAGAAAAAACAAAAAACGTCCTGTCACTAAATTTTTGCTGCGTTCTAAAAGAAAAGGTTTCCTGTTTCTGTAACTAGTGTCAAATAATAGTAAGTGATCATTAGCAGGAACTGAGAGTTTGATATTCACCCCTGATTTAGAGGCTGAGCTGACATCTGAAGTCCTGACATTTCCAGGGAACTAGGCTCCCGTGGGGAGAAGGCAATGGCACCCCAGTCCAGTACTCTTGCCTGGAAAATCCCATGGACGGAAGAGCTTGGTGGGCTGCAGTCCATGGGGACGCTCAGAGTCGGACACGACTGAGCGACTTCACCTTCACTTTTCACTTTCATGCATTGGAGAAGGAAATGGCAACCCACTCCAGTGTTCTCGCCTGGAGAATCCCAGGGATGGGGGAGCCTGGTGGCTGCCATCGGTGGGGTTGCACAGAGTCGGACACGACTGAAGCGACTTAGCAGCAGCAGCAGGCTCCTGTGGAATGAAGACAGCATTGGACAGACTACTTGGTAAACAAGCATGGTTGACTGCAGTAAGTCCCCTAGCCGAGTCCTTAACTCTGGAACTATACAAAGCAATTTATTATTTATCCCGGTCTTCAGGACAACAGTGTAATGGATGAAATCTGGGTCTTTAGTTAAGTTACTTTCCCAAAGCCAGAGAGTAAATTCAAGGTGCATCCTCAGTAAAGAGAACCAACAGGGCATACTGTCACCTCAGTTGTGGTGGACTCTGTGTGACCCCCTGGACCTTAGTCCGCCAGGTTCCTCTGTCCATGGGGTTCTCCAGGCAAGAACACTGCAGTGGGTTGCCATTTCCTTTTCCAGGGGATCTTCCCGACCCCCGTGTCACACCTGAGTCTCTCACGTCTCCCGCACTGGCAGGTGTGGGTTTTTGTTTTGTTTTGCTTTTTACCGCTAGTGCCACGTGGGAAGTCCTCAGTCAAGAGAGATCATGATTATTACCTCTACAGAGTTCCTACAAAAAAGGATCACACTTGCTGAAGACACAGTGCTGAGATCAGGTTGCTGAATGCCTTCTGCACCAAGGATGCCCTAGGGAAAAGGTACATCCTTTGAACTCAGTCCTAAAAGTCTGAGAGAGGTATGAGAATCATGGGAAGAATCCCTCAAGCAAGGCAGGCTGACAGGCCCCGCAAATGTTCAGGCATTTCTGCCTGAAGTTCTCCTGCAAGGTTAAACCTCCAAATTGTGTTGAAGACAACATTCTATGATGCTGAATTGAAGACTGGCACAGCCATCAGTAGAATGTTTCTAAAGCCCCGCCCTAGACATAGCTCCTCTCCCAGAATGCACTATACAGCCCTCTTCCCCAGAAATCCCTCAGGTCTCTGATTCGTTGATGTCAACAGTTCTCATGCACCCACCAGATGCTAAGCATTAGGTGCTGGGGCTAGGCAGTGAGCAAGATGACACAGACCTTTTCCTCAAGAAAAATAATTAAGCCACAAGTTACAACATAAGGCGATACAGTGCTATAACGTGGTAAATCACTGCACCTGTGCCATCTGAGAGACCCAAGGAGAGCCTCCAAGACACCATTTTCACTGCAACAAGGTAGAAAGGAAAAGGGTAGGAAGGTATGATAATGAAAATCTCCCATCTGGTGGCTTCAGGTTCTTCTGTGAAGCTAGGGTCTAGTGCTTCTTCCGAGGGGATAGGGTGGGTGTTAATGGGATTTATGGAAAGTGGAGAAGGTTTGAAACAGTTTCAAATAGGAAAGGAATGTTGAGTAAGGAAGCAATGTTGTAAAAGTGCAGATTCTCTGGACCAAGGAGCTTTGCCTGTTTGGTTGACTTCATGTACCCCATGTACTAGAACTGTGCCTAACATACAGTAGTTACCTAACCAATATTTTCAGAATAATGACTAAATGGTTTGCATGTAGTTCCCGAACTGAGAAAGATTTCCCTTTTGAACCTTTGTCCGGTTCAGTTCAGTGCAGTCGTATCCAACTCTTTGTGACCCCATGAACTGCAGCATGTCAGGCCTCCTGTCCATCACCAACTCCCGGAGTTCACCCAAACTCATGTCTATTGTGTCGGTGATGCCATCTAACCATCTCATCCTCTGTTGTCCCGTTCTCCTCCTGCCCTCAATCTTTTCCAAAATTAGGGTCTTTTCAAATGAGTCAGCTCTTCACATCAGGTGGCCAAAATAATGGAGTTTGAGCATCAGCATCAGTCCTTCCAATGAACACCCAGGACTGACCTCCTTTAGGGATGGACTGGTTGGATCTCCTTGCAGTCCAACAGACTCTCAAGAGTTTTCTCCAACATCACAGCTGAAAAGCATCAATTCTTCAGTGCTCAGCTTTCTTTATATTCCAGCTCTCACATCCATACATGACTACTGGAAAAACCATAGCCTTGACTAGACAGAACTTTGTTGACAAAGTAATGTCTCTGCTTTTGAATATGTTGTCTAGGTTGGTCATAACTTTTCTTCCAAGGAGTAAGCGTCTTTTAATTTCATGGCTGCAGTCACCATCTGCAGTGATTTTGGAGTCCAAGAAAATAAAGTCAGCTACTGTTTCCACTGTTTCCCCATCTATTTGCCATGAAATGATGGGACCGGATGCCATGATCTTCGTTTTCTGAATGTTGAGCCTTAAGCCAGCTTTTTGACTCTCCTCTGTCACTTTCATCAAAAGGCTCTTTAGTTCTTCTTCACTTTCTGCCATAAGGGTGGTGTCATCTGCATATCTGAGGTTGTTGATATTTCTCTCAGCAATCTTGATTCCAGTTTGTGCTTCTTCCAGTCCAGTATTTCTCATGATGTACTCTGCATAGAAGTCACATAAGCAGGGTGACAATATACAGCCTTGATGTACTCCTTTTCCTATTTGGAACCAGTCTGTTGTTCCATGTCCAGTTCTAACTGTTGCTTCCTGACCTGCATACAGGTTTCTCAAGAGGCAGGTCATGTGGTCTGGTATTCCCATCTCTTTCAAATTTTTCCACAGTTTATTGTGATCCACACAGTCAAAGGCTTTGTCATAGTCAATGAAGCAGAAATAGATGTTTTTCTGGAACTCTCTTGCTTTTTCCATGATCCACCAAATGTTGGCAATTTGATCTCTGGTTCCTGTGCCTTTTCTAAAACCAGCTTGAACATCTGGAAGTTCACGGTTCCCGTGACGGCACAGGAGTGAGTGGCGGAGAAGAGCTACGGCGCCTCCAAGGACAGGGGTGGCGGCCGAGAGGAGCTACCCCCCGCCCGAGGCCAGGGGCAGTGGTCAGGAGGAGCTACCCCACGTCCTAGGTCAGAGGCAGCAGCTGTGCTTTGCTGGAGCAGCCGTGAAGAGATACCCCATGTCAAGAGAAACCCAAGTAAGACAGTAGGCGCTGAGAGAGGGCATCAGAGGGCAGAGAGATTGAAACCATAATCACAGACAGCTAGCCAATCTGATCACATGGACCACAGCTTGTCTAACTCAATGAAACCTTTGTCCATGTGACATGCAAATTTTACAGAGCCCTAGAACTCTGTCCTGGAATGTATTCTATCTTCCGTCTACACTGACTCCCTTTCAATTATCATTCAGTCATATGTCTTTAATACAAACCATAACTGCTGACTTTTAAAGGCATATAACCAGGTAACCTTCTGAGTCATTCAGAGTTATTCTAAATGAAATGTTATCAAATCTGAAAAACTACTACAAGACTGTAAAACTATGCACAACATGGTAACCAATGAAGAATTATCTCTTGCATTGTCTTTCATTCAGAATAAATAATAGAAACCTATGGAGAAGTTTTTATATTATAGAAGACAGCATAAAAATTAAAATAATTGAAACTCACCATTAGTATTTTATCCAGAAACCATCTGATATTAATATAAATAGGCATTACATATGTTAGGATTATTCTAATTATAATGCCATATTAAATTATGTTTATTATATTTAAAAAATTATGGCAACAAAAACAGAATTGAGTAGAAGTGTCAGAACAGTGGCAAATCTGTGAATCACATCAGATAAAAAATGATTGATGAAATAATTAGAATTTTTTGAAAAGAAAATACTCTTGAGAGTATGCCATAAATCTGAACTTGCTCTAGTTGCAAGAATAAATAAATTTCTGTATAACTCTGGAAAACACAATGAAGCCTATTAAGAATTGTCTTTCTGTTTCAACAATAAAAAATTCTATACAAAAGTAAAGTCTGGTTTAGAAAGGCTTTAACAGGTAACTAGTATTTTATCTATCTAGAAGTTTCAACCAAGGGTGATTCCTTGATCAAAAAGATATTCTTGCATTGACAGAGAGAGTTTGGATTGCCAAGTCAAAATCTACAAATCAGTGAGACAGGTTATAAAGCATAAGTAAAAAGTGAAAGTGAAGTCGCTCAGTCGTATCTGACTCTTTGCGACCCCATGGACTGTAGCCCACCAGGCTTTTCCATCCATGGAATTTTCTAGGCAAGAGTACTGGAGTGGGTTGCCATTTCCTTCTCCAGAAAGCATAAGTAAGGAAGCTACTATAATTTGTCACATTTACTTATAAAGAATAGATATTTTCATCTGAAAACACTTAATGATATTGGAATTTTTAATCATTTTGAAAGGAAGTATCTACATTTTTAGGCCAGTTTCTTCAGTTAAGAAATAATTGTGGGAGAAGGTGGGATGATTTGGGAGAATGGGAATTCTAACATGTATACTGTCATGTAAGAATTGAATCGCCAGTCCATGTCTGACGTAGGGTGCAGCATGCTTGGGGCTGGTGCATGGGGATGACCCAGAGAGATGTTGTGGGGAGGGAGGTGGGAGGGGGGTTCATGTTTGGGAACGCATGTAAGAATTAAAGATTTTAAAATTTAAAAAATAAAAAAATTAAAAAAAAAAAAGAAATAATTGTGGAAGATCCTACTGAAAATTCAGAGACTGTGGGATAATGCTGACTCTGTCCATACCCTTTTCCTATAGATAGGAGCCTGGAAATTAATAAATAAAAGTACCTATCTTGTTATTCATTCAAAAAATGTCAATCCAAACAATTTCAATCTTACTCAATAAACAAAATATTTTTATTGTGGATTTTCTTTTTATTGTAACTTGTAACATTTCAGAAATGAAAAGAACCTATTCTTGAAGTTACTTGAGGACAAAGAAGCCTTGGAAGATTCCCAATTTAACTCCATAAAAAGTGAACTGCTTAGAAGAAAGGCAATATGTTTCTTGGATAATTGGATGAGTGCCAACAACTTATTAAGAACAGATTCTTTTCTTTGGGATAATAAAGGATGCAAGCATTCCTTAGCGGATCATTAAAATAAAAGTGATTGGCCTCAGTGTCCTGGGTTGATCATTTCCATGGGTTCCATTTTACTTATTTTGTATAAACATAGTACAAAAGGAATAATTATGTTTTAATTTTTATCTTATATTGGAGTATAGATGATTAACAATATTTTGATAGTTTCACGTGTACAGCAAAGTGATTTAATTATACATAAACATGCATCTACCCTCTTTTCAAATCCTTTACCACTTAGGTTACTATGTAGTATTGAGTTGAATTCCTTCTGTTATACACTATATCCTTGTTGATATTTTATTTTTGTAATCTTTTTATTTCCTTTATTTTTTAAAGCATCCAGAAATTATTTTATTTATTTATTTATTTATTTTGGCTGTGTAGCATGTTGGATCTTAGTTCCCTGACCAGGAACTGAACCCATGCCCCTTGCATTAGAACTGTGGAGTCTTATCCACTGGATGGCCAATGAAGCACCTGTTTATGCATTTTAAATATAGCAGTGCATACACGCCAATCCCACACTCCCTAACTATTCCTTCCCTCCATCCTTCCGTTAACTATAAGTTCATTCTCTAAGTCTGTGAGTCTGTTTCTGTTTTGTTAGTACGTTCATTTGGATCCTTTCTTTTTAGATTCTGCTTATAAGTAATATCATATATGTCTCTTTGTCTGACTTCACTCAGTATGGCAATGTCCAGGTCCATCCATGTTGCTGCAAAGAGGCACATGAAAAGATGTTTCATTTCCATTCAGTTGCTCAGTTGTGTCCGACTTTTTGTGACCCCATGAACTGCAGCACGCCAGGCCTCCCTGTCCATCACCAACTCCCAGAGTCCACCCAAACCCATGTCCATTGTGTCAGTGATGCCGTCCAACCATCTCATCCTCTGTCGTCCCCTTTTCCTCCTGCCCTCAATCTTTCCCAGCATCAGGGTATTTTCAAATGAGTCAGCTCTTTGCATCAGGTGGCCAAAGGTTTAGAGTTTCAGCGTCAGCATCAGTCCTCCCAATGAACACCCAGGGCTGATCTCCTTTAGGATGAACTGCTTGGATCTCCTTGCAGTTCAAGGGACTCTCAAGAGTCTTCTCCAACACCACAGTTCAAAAACATCAATTCTTCGGTGTTCAGCTTTCTTTATGGCCCAACTCTCACATCCATACATGACATAGCCTTGACTAGACAGACTTTTGTTGGCAAAGCAATGTCTCTGCTTTTGAATATGCTGTCTAGGTTGATCATAACTTTCCTTCCAAGGAGTAAGCGTCTTTTAATTTCACGGCTGCAGTCACCATCTGCAGTGATTTTGGAGCCCAGAAAAGTAAAGTCTGTCACTGTTTCCACTGTTTCCCCATCTATTTGCCACTAAGTGATGGGACCAGATGCCACGATCTTGGTTTTCTGAATGTTTAACAAAGCTAATTACTAGAGAAATGCAAGTCAAAACTACAATGAGATGTTACCTCACACCAGTTAAAATGACTATCATCAAAAAATCCACAACCAATAAATGTTAGAAAGGGTGTGGAGAGCAGGGAACCCTCCTACACTGTTGATGGGAATATAACTTGGTGTAGCAACTCTGGAGAACAATATGGAGATTCCTTAAAAAACTAAAAATAGAGCTATTATGTGATCCCACAATCCCATTTCTGGGCATATTTCTAGAGAAAAACACTGTCAGAAAGGATATATGTACCCCAGAGTTTGTTGCAGCACTGTTTACAATAGCCAAGACATGGAAGCAACCTAAATGTCCATTAGCAGAGGCATGGATAAAGACAAGGTGCATGTATACCGTGGAATATTACTCAGACATTAAAAAGAATGAACTAATTCTATTTGCAGCCAAATAAATAATTATTGATGGAGAAACAAAGGCGGTCTACACATTTAACTCTCTTGAGTTCAGGCATAGACTAAAGCCCTCTAGAAGACAGACCAAGGACTAGAAGGAAAGGAAGAAAATTAAAACTGTGTGCTGAACAGATGCGCTAAATTAATTTATCTAGACCCAAAACAAAAACTTTGAAATTGAGAACTTGTTGGAGTTAACGATATATACTCTATGTCAACTGTAGGGAAAGTTTCTTGAAGTATGTATTAGATTGGCTTTCAAAATTGTTTAAATGGTTTACCTCAGAAATTGTTCTCATGCTTGGCCTGAAAAAAAGCTAACTTTTAAAATCAGATAGTGTCTCAGATGTATTATTGTATAAAATATGAGCATTCTTTATATATCAGAATGAATATTCAGATATAAAGAGACAATATTGATCTTAAAATATTTTGAATGGAAAAATGATATAATAATTTCACCAAAAGTCACTTGGGACCCAGTCTAGAGTTTATCAAATGTTTTTTGGGGATACATTTGACAGATACTACTTGAATCAGCATACACAAGGAAAGGAATTATTTTTTTAAGAAACTAGGCTTATTTTATTTTTTGAACTGTACAGCAGAAAATGCACACTGGATATCTGGAGTCACTTGGAAATCAATGGCCACTAAGGATGAGAATAAAGTCTCTTGCAAGCATGCTAAGTTGCCTCAGCCATGACCAACTCTTCGTGACCCTGTGGACTGTAGCATGTGAGGCTCCTCTGTCCATGGGGATTCTCCAGGCAAGAACACCGGAATGGGTTGCCATGCCCTCCTCCAGGAAATCTTCCCATTCAGGGTCGAGCCCATGTCTTTTAGGTCTCCTGCATTGGGATGGTGGTTCTTTACCAACTGAGCCACCTGGAAAGCCCCCAAATCTCTTAATTGATGTCAAATTTACAGACTCATTGCATTAGCCAGTAATTACCATTCCCTAGCTAAAATATACTGATTAATTTTCACAGCACCTGAAACACTTCTGTTTAATAACCTCCTACCTACATTGCCCCCAACAATTCTATCCATTTTCATTCATTAGTATGCTTAAAGTGGTTTGTGTCCCTTCTCTAACCTTTTTATGCTCATTGTCCTTAACTTTTCAAGTAATTAATAAGCAACTAATAAGCAAATTAAATAAGTAAAATAGCATATACTAAGAAAGACTTTTTCTATTAAATTTAATTTCAATGCTTTGAAATGCATGACAAAGATACATTACTATTTACAGTTAAATTAAATAAGAATGTGAAACTACAAAGGTGGTGAAATTTATTTTTTTTAAAGTAGAAAAATTCTTTACTCAGTATGATTCACAAAGGCATTTAAGTTCTTTTTCCATTAAAAAAAAATTAATCCTAAGAGTTGCAAGTGGTGCATTATGTATTTTGTTTACACAAAAATATTACAACTAATTCCAACTTGTAGACCTAACTTACAGAAAAGATTTTGGTCCTCTATGAAAAGACACAGAGGAGGCAATGGCACCCCACTCCAGTACTCTTGCCTGGAAAATCCCATGGATGGAGGAGCCAGGTGGCTGCAGTCCATGGGGTCGCTAAGAGTTGGGCACGACTGAGCAACTTCACTTTCACTTTTCACTTTCATGCATTGGAGAAGGAAATGGCAACCCACTCCAGTGTTCTTGCCTGGAGAATCCCAGGGAGGTGGAAGCCTGGTGGGCTGCCGTCTATGGGGTCGCACAGAGTCGGACACAACTGGAGTGACTCAGCAGCAGCAGCAGCATAAAAAGACATGTGAAATAAATGTGCATCCACATTAAGAAAAATTAGAATCCTTAGAGGAAGTATACATTCCTTCTAAAAGATTCTTTGCCTTAACCAAAGTTTCAATTGCTGATATTAATCTCATAAAATGAAAGGAGTTTCTTTGAACCATCCTAGTTTCTGTGTCTCTTGGGGGTCAAATGGTCACTTGCTCTTGCTTCTCTCATGAGCATTATCTCACTATAAGCTGAATGAGTTCTTATTTGGATGTAAACAAAAATCAAACAACCAACAAAAAAAGCACAACACCTTTACTCTTTGACTGATAATGTGGATTGTTTATTATTCTCTACTTTTGATGAACTCACAGGCAAGCCATGAAAATTATTTTTCATTCTTAGATCATAAAATGCCCTTTAGGCACTTTCAGTACCAAGAAATATCTCCCTTCAGTAATAAATACCAGTCCTGTGTCATAACTACAAAACTCTATACCCTCTCTTGGGCTTCCCCAGTGGCTAAGCAGTAAAGAATCCGCCTGCAATGCAGGACATGCAAGTTTGTTCCCTGGATGGGAAAGATCCCCTAGAGGAGGAAATGGCAACCCACTCCAGTATTCTTGCCTGAAAAAATCTATGGACAGAGGAGTTTAGTGGGCTACAGTCAATGGGGTCTCAAAGAGTCAGGCAGGACTGAGCATGAGCATGCATACTCTCTTAATTCAAAATTTCTTTCCCACCCAGCTTTGGACTGAATTCTCCCATTAATTTTCTATCTTACTACCAGCTGTAAGGAAAGAGCTGCAAACTATTCATATTGAACACATAGCTAGTCTCCATTATGGATATGTTCAACTCAAATAAGTTTCTAGGGAAAGACATGTTTCTCTAACATAAAAAAAAAAATGTTAACCCAGTAGTGAGAATGGGAACTGTTATGTCCATTCCACATCACAAGCCCCATTTGTTTTCTCTCCTTTCTTCTTCCTGCAAGCCACACAACTAACTACCACTAATTACTACTACCAACTGCAACCACCACGGAGAGCAGAAAACCCTAACTTTTTACCAAAACAAAAATAGTTTGGTCAAATTATTTCCATCAAACCTGGTTGCTTAACAGGCTATTAATGGGCTAACAGAACTTTCCTTTAGAAGAAACCGGAAGTCACAAATTGACTTTGATAACTTATTTGGCATAACTGCTCAAGGCCTGTTTTTTGGAGCTTTAGATTCAGAAATTTAAGTTCACAAGTTCACCTACTGTGATTGTATTAGTTAGCTGGCAGAAAGGGCAAGGGAGTCAAGCTAGCAAAGGAGATCCTTTTGTTGCATGCCATGAAGGATTAGCTTTAATGAAGACGAACTGGAGACGTTCACTGTTAATTGAGTCTCAGGGGAGACCTCACCAAGTAGCTGAGAGCCGAAGGATCTGGTTACTCCGTCTACTCTAAAAGAACCAGAGGTGATAAGGGCTTGGCCTTATTATTATTATTATTATTTTCAGTAAATGAAAACAGAGCCAAGCCAGGATTTGGGCTCACCAATTTCTTACTCTTTCACTGACTGATTACTAAGATAGCCATGAGATTTGCAGTAAGAAGAGAACTTGTACCAGGTCTTCAACTCAAAAATGTCTTGCACTATAGAGTATTAAATATTCCCAAGAGATATGTTCTTCAAGCTATTACACTGAGATGCCTTGTTTTGAGAAAACTAAGATCATGGGGGGCTCCAAAATCACTGCAGATGGTGACTGCAGCCATGAAATTAAAAGACACTTCCTGCTTGGAAGGAAAGTTATGACCAACCTAGATAGCATATTAAAAAGCAGAGACATTACTTTGCCAACAAAGTTCTGTCTAGTCAAGGCTATGGTTTTTCCAGTAGTCATATATGGATGTGAGAGTTGGACTATAAGGAAAGATGAGCACTGAAGAATTAAAGCTTTTGAACTGTGGTGTTGGAGAAGAGTCTTGAGAGTCCCTTGGACTGCAAGGAGATCCAACCAGTCCATCCTAAGGGAAATCAGTTCTGATGTGTTTATTGGAAGGACTGATACTGAAGCTGAAACTCCAATATTTTGGCCACCTCATGCGAAGAGCTGACTCATTGGAAAAGACCCTGATGCTGGGCAAGATTGAGGGAAGGAGGAGAAGGAGACGACAGAGGATGAAATGGTTGGATGGCATCACCAACTCGATGGACATGAGCTTGAGTAAACTCTGGGAGTTGGTGATGGACAGGGAGGCCTGACGTGCTGCAGTCCATGGGGTCGCAAAGAGTCAGACATGACTGAGTGACAGAACTGAAGTGAACTGAACTCTTTCTCTATCTAAAGGTGTTTCTTTTAGAAGAATAAGAGCCCTCTCTTTCTTGGCCATAGCTGATTAAAGATTTACAGATTCTTACTTTCAACTTGATATTTCATGTCACCACAAGTGCCAGGCAAGTCACCACACAATTATGTCAGAGTTGTCCTTTGCTTTAACTAGAGCTAAGTCCTTTGTTACTGATATTATACATCAGTTTTCTTGATTGGAAATGGAATAGAGAGATCTCTGTTCACTAACACTCTGAATATTTTATTATTGCAGATAATTCATTCACTCACAAGCATCTGTCAAGGGTTCACTATGTGCCAGACATAAGATGGGAGCTGAGCATAGAGGAGTAAATGGCTTAGGCAGTTTTCCTGATTTTTTTTTTTCCACAGAGCTTGAACTTTTGTTTACCTATGTTGATTTTGTTTGTGTTTCAGAAAACCATCCTTTTTTCTCCACCTTGTCTCCAGCCCTATAAACAGGTTTCTGGGGTTCACAACTGAGAAATGACACTTCATTCTAGATATAAACATAGTTCTAAAGGTGTAACTACAAATCACTTAACTCAGAAGTGATTAGCAGTCTCTGCAACAAGATCCTGCTGGGAATGCTCTTTTAACAGAGATAAAGTCTTTTTCTTTTTTTTTCTCAGAATGATAAAAAATAGCAATGATGATCAAAATAAATTTTATCACAACAGTCACAAAATGTGATTGATTTTTCACTCATTTCAAGAAAACAAAACACTTTATGTACATTATTGGGAAAACAAAATGGCGATCCCAACAGTATGTTTAAACTCACCACAATTAAACAGCATGAATCAACCATGTTTCCTCCCCTACCCCTGCATCTGCCAGCATCACAATAGGTTAAAACGTGCACAGGCTGCTGTGTCTCTGTTGTTCATAACAAGAGCTCAATGTTTATAAGCAGCTTACAGTAAAGTTAAAGAGAATGAGAGAATTTATGGAAACTCAAAGAGTGCTTATATTCGGTCTGAAAATTTTACATTTTGTGAGACGCCGGTGATAAGATAATCCTGTAATGCTTGCCACCCTTGAAGAGATCCTGGTGTAATACAACAAACCACTTGACTTGTTGCTTTCTGGAGATGTAACTTCATATGAAACTACCCTGGAGTAATCTGCATCTGCAAAGAGAGCTGCCTGTGGCCAAGAGGAGAGGGAAAATGAGACGAGGCAGGAAGGCTCTCTGGGTCTCTGACAAAAATAAGAAAGGGCGGAGCCTGCGCTCTGAAGAGCAGCATTACTCCCCGTCCTGCCCTCCCCTGGAGAACAAGCAGACACCAACTCCTGGCCGCTGGAGATGGTCATCCCCCACCTCACCCGCACCAGCGGGAGGAAGAGCAGCCGGCGCTGTTCAGGAGAATGCGGCCTAACCGCTTGCCAACAGAAGGAGAGTTCTCAGCACTTTTCTTAAATATTATGGCCTCTTGTATACTTTTTCCCTCTTAGCTTATTTTGATGAAGGAATGAATTCTGGAAGCTTATAAGGAAACTTCTTAACCAGCTTGTTTACTGTTTGGTACCTCATTATTAGAAAGGTTATACTTGACAGACATTTTCACTAAAGGCAAGGAAAAAGAATACAGTGTTACCAAAGAAGCTGTTGAAATAATAATGTATTTAATTTGTCATGAATGGCAGATTAGTAGAAATGCTTTCTATTCTGAAATTTCAGCTAAAAGTAGAACTCTTCAATGTATTTCTTTATCTTTTCTATTTTGTCACAAAAGAACAAATTGCATAATGAGCTCGTTTTTTCCCCCTTCTGCCCACTTGATTTACCAATATGGTAATTAATTGGAAATCTTTCTGTTCCTTTATTTTCTCTTCCTGAATCTTACCTAGAGAATGGCATGAATCCTAATGTTAAGAAATGAAATTCTAAAATAAGAACCTAAATATTTATTCAACCATAATTTCCTCTATGCTCATAAATGGTAGTTAAATATTATGACAGTCAAATGTCCTAAGTTTTTGTGATTTCTTAATTAAATGCAAATTTATTCAGATTTTCCAGCAGAGTGACGCATATAACTCTTCATAAAGTATAAATATATTGTTATGTGTAATTCACTCATTCACCTATTCAGTATTGTTAGATGTTACGCAGATCCAATACTGAAACTTTCCTATTTCTATTTTTAAGTGGAGGATAAACAGCTGTATACTAACTAAGCACTAAATACTCAGCATATCTATTTGCAGGGCAGGAATTGAGATGCAGATGCAGAGGACAGGGGAAGGGGGAAGGATACATTGGGAGACTGGGATCGGCATGTTTGTGTCACCATGTGCAAGATAGATAGCTAGTGGGAACCTGCTGTATAGCGTGGAAAGCTCAGCTCAGTGCTCCGTGGTGACCTAGGGGGGTAGGGTGAGGGGGGATGGGAGGAAGGCCCACGGAGGGGGTTTCTGTATACATATAGCTGATTCACTTCGTTGTATAGCAGAAAATAATATAATATTGTAAAGCCAACTATTCCCCAGTTTAAAAAAGTATTCTATGAAAGAGTTGTGTTGATAGAAGTTTCTTCAGAAGTTTAAAATAGAACTAAAAATCCATGAATGCTTGATCCACTTCCTTTGAAGTGGGGGGACATTTTGAACTGACAAGAAGGCTCATCAGAGTTTAGGGGCTCGAAAGGCCCAGCCTCATTCAGGGTTTTCCCACATATCCCTAGCCCACCTTACGAGACCTCATTCTTCCCCAATCAGTACCCTCACTTTCAATCATGGTAGACACCCTGTGATGGCAAAAGTTTGACTTAATTCAGTCAATGGCAGAATGAGATCTTCTGTTTGATCTTCAGCAATTTCAGTCCTGTGTCTACAAGAGGTAAGACTATCCTCCAGTGCACACATAGGTACTCTGAGGTCATTTACACAGTCCTTGACCTGGGAATCTGAATCCCTGAGCTCACCCCTTTTCCTTCATCACTTTGTTCAGCAATATTAGGAACAACAAACTAACATCATTATATTCCCTGGTTTTCCAAAAATATTCAAAAGTGTCATATACAGAGTCACTTACTTAGCTTCTTATTTCTTATAAGCTGTTGATTAAGGGTCTTAAATGCATATATATCTTGCCTAGCTCTATACACATTTCTACACCATCGTGATTATCCGGGTCGTGAAGATCGTCTTTGTACAGTTCTTCTGTGTATTCTTGCCACCTCTTAATATCTTCTGCTTCTGTTAGGTCCATACTATTTCTGTCCTTTATTGAGCCCATCTTTGCATGAAATGTTCCCTTGGTATCTCTCATTTTCTTGAAGAGATCTCTAGTCTTTCCCATTCTGTTGTTTTCCTCTATTTCTTTGCATTGATCGCTGAAGAAGGCTTTCTTATCTCTTCTTGCTATTCTTTGGAACTCTGCATTCTGATGCTTATATCTTTCCTTTTCTCTTTTGCTTTTCGCTTCTCTTCTTTTCACAGCTATTTGTAAGGCCTCCCAGACAACCATTTTGCTTGTTTGCATTTCTTTTCCATGGGGATGGTCTTGATCCCTGTCTCCTGTACAATGTCACAAACCTCATTCTATAGTTCATCAAGCACTCTATCTATCAAATCTAGGCCCTTAAATCTATTTCTCACTTCCACTGTATAATCATAAGGATTTGATTTAGGTCATACCTGAATGGTCCAGTGGTTTTCCCTACTTTCTTCAATTTGAGTCTGAATTTGGTAATAAGGAGTTCATGATCTGAGCCGGATAATCACGATGGTGTGATCACTCACCTAGAGCCAGACATTCTGGAATGTGAAGTCAAGCAAGCCTTAGAAAGCATCACTGCGATCAAAGCTAGTGGAGGTGATGGAATTCCAGTTGAGCTGTTTCAAATCCTGAAAGATGATGCTGTGAAAGTGCTGCACTCAATATGCCAGCAAATTTGGAAAACTCAGCAGTGGCCACAGGACTGGAAAAGGTCAATTTTCATCCCAATCCCAAAGAAAGGCAATGCCAAAGAATGCTCAAAAACAGCACAACTGCACTCATTTCACATGCTAGTAAAGTAATGCTCAAAATTCTCCAAGCCAGGCTTCAGCAATACGTGAACCGTGAACTTCCTGATGTTCAACCTGGTTTTAAAAAAGGCAGAGGAAACAGAGACCAAATTGCCGACATCTGCTGAATCATGGAAAAAGAAAGAGAGTTCAAGAAAAACATCTACTTCTGCTTTATTGACTATTCCAAAGCCTTTGACTGTGTGGATCACAATAAACTGTGGAACATTCTGAAAGAGATGGGAATACCAGACCACCTGACCTGCCTCCTGAGAAATCTGTATGCAGGTCAGGAAGCAACAGTTTGAACTGGACATGGAACAACAGACTGGTTCCAAAGAGGAAAAGGAGTACATCAAGGCTGTGTATTGTCACCCTGCTTATTTAACTTGTATGCAGAGTACATCATGAGAAACGATGGGCTGGAAGAAGCACAAGCTGGAATCAAGATTGCTGGGAGAAATATCAATAACCTCAGATATGCAGATGACACCACCCTTATGGCAGAAAGTGAAGAGAAACTAAAAAGCCTCCTGATGAAAGTGAAAGAGGAGAACGAAAAAGTTGGCTCAAAGCTCAACATTCAGAAAACAAAGATCATGGCATCTGGTCCCATCACTTCATGGGAAATAGATGGGGAAACAGTGGAAACAGTGTCAGACTTTATTTTTTGGAGCCCCAAAATCACTGCAGATGTTGACTGCAGCCATGAAATTAAAAGACACTTACTCCTTGGAAGAAAAGTTATGACCAACCTAGATAGCATATTTAAAAGCAGAGACATTACTTTGCTGACTAAGGTCCGTCTAGTCAAGGCTACGGTTTTTCCAGCAGTCATGTATGGATGTGAGAGTTGGACTGTGAAGAAGGCTGAGCGCTGAAGAACTGATGCTTTTGAACTGTGGTGTTGGAGAAGACTCTTGAGAGTCCCTTGGACTGCAAGGAGATCCAACCAGTCCATTCTGAAGGAGATCAGCCCTGGGATTTCTTTGGAAGGAATGATGCTAAAGCTGAAGCTCCAGTACTTTGGCCACCTCATGCGAAGAGTTGACTCATTGGAAAAGACTTTGATGCTGGGAGGGGTTGGGGGCAGGAGGAGAAGGGGACGACAGAGGATGAGATGGCTGGATGGCATCACTGACTCGATGGACGTGAATCTGAGTGAACTCCGGGAGTTGGTGATGGACAGGGAGGCCTGGCGTGCTGCAATTCATGGGGTCGCAAAGAGTCGGACACGACTGAGCGACTGAACTGAACTATACACATTTCAGCTATGGATTATCAGATCAAAGAATCATGGCATTTTAAAACCTAATCAGATTGGAGAGGCAATTCCAGAAGCCCCAGAACCAGTTCACGAAACACATTCAAAAATTCTGTTTATCTAGCACTGCCCTTAGTACCAAAATTGGTAATAGTCAGGGTTCTACAGAGAAGCTGAATCAGTCGGATATATGTAAATTCATATAAGAACAGATTTATTACAGGAATTTGCTCATGCCATTATGGAGGCTGAGAAATTCCATAATCAGCTGTCTCCAAGCTGGAGCACCAAGAAACCTCATAGTATAATTCAGGATAAGTTCAAAGCACTGAGAACAAGAAAAACTGACTCTTAGTCCCATCTTGAGTCCAAAAGCCTGAGAACCAGGGATGCTAATGTCCAAAACAGGAGAAAAGATATGTCTAAGTTTACAAAAGAGCAAATTTGCCTTTTCTGCAGCTTCTTGTTCTATTTAGACCCTCAGTGGATTGAATGATGCCCACCGCACTGGTGAGGGTGACCTTCACTCAGTTTATCAGTCCAGATACTAACCTCTTCCAGAGGCAGCTTCATCAACATATCCAGAAATAACATTTTACCAGCTTTGGAGGCATATCTTAGTCCAGTCAAGTTGACATATAAAATTAACCATCACAGTGGGCAAATGTATTTTCTTATTTTGTAATGTTTTTCGATTATCTTGTATAGTTCCTGGCGCATTGTAAGTATTTCACAAAGAAATGGGGAATGGATAAATAAAGTTTTTTAAAATGTTGGCACAATCTTCCTTACTTTTTACTTGAGTCAAAGTGACATTGTCTTTCATAATGTATTTCATGCAATCTCCTGTCTTTAAGTATCTGAAGCATAATGGTACTTTCTTACATCTTCAAGTACAAAATTCCTAAAGGATTCAATTAAAGTATCTTAAATCATTCAGTAAAAGTACAAAATAAAATATACTTAAGTGACAACTTTTCTCAATTATATGAACATTTCTGGCTTATATATTCATCTTCAGGGTCATGATGTAAGGATTTATGAACTACTAAATATATCCACATGTATGTGGAGAGATACAGGAAAGGAGAAAATAATAATTCTAAAAATATTAGTACTGTTAATTTCAGGTTGTTTTTTGAATGTCAAAAGTAGAGTAATTTAAATATAATAAATAAACATTTTCTGACTTAGTACAGTTCAAGGTGCTCCTGATACTGTCACAGAATAAATTTAGATGATATTTCTATCTTGCTTACTTGTATATGCTTTTCTAATTCTTGATTGCAAAAGCAGATGGAGATGTTAAAATTTTATTTTATGGAAAATCAGATGTTACAAACATAGCTTAAAAATGTGTTTTACTTATTTATAAATGTACTCACTTGAAATGTGACCAGAAGGCAAAATCGCTTGCTGGTATTTCAGTCTACTTATTACTCCACACATGTAAAGTGATGTAAGCACCACTGCCAGATGTGACCAATTACCACAAAAGCACTTCCTTAATCTAGGATCTGGAAAAGACTAGCTAGGCAGTTCTTATATTTGATATCTCAACCCCAGTTTACATCTGAAGCTGTTACCAAGCAAAAATATATCATAACTCTGAAAAAGGGGGCTCTAAAACTTAAAGGTGAAAGTAATTTGATTGTAGAAATACAGCATCATAAGCCACATGTCTTTTAGCCACTGCCATTTTGGACTCCTATTTCCTGTTCTAACTACCTAACATATCTATAACTCAATGTTGGTTGAAATTCAATTTGGGGCTAGAATCAAAAAAATTTGAGTAGCAGCAGATTATTAGAATTTTTAAAAATATAAGATATCTATTAAAATACTTGAAAAGACTACAGTCTATTAGAAAGAATAAGAGGGCACATATATCATCACAAAATTTAAATGACATCAATGCTTGCTCTAAATTCAATCACTGAGTCCTCAACTAAGACTATTTATTTTAAAAAATGAAAATACATCTAATATGAGTAACAGTTCTTATGTGCCAGGGATTGTTCCTTGGGCTTTATCTGTTGTTGCATATGTTTGTAAGTTCCTGACTTTAGTCTTACCCCCTGACAAACCTAGGGCAGTAGCAGCTTCCTGTGGTTGCAATCTCTGGGTGATGTTCCAATTGTTTCTCCACTTCTTTCAATATATTTCCAATCAGTTCCTTGTACTGATTCTCCCTTCATTTTTTTTTTTAACAGACAAACAGTTAACATGGTGGGTAATTTGGGGAATTACTGAAACTTGACCTTGGTAGTTTAGTACCCACCTTGGTGGCTCAGATGGTAAGGAATCTGTCTGCAGTGCAGGAGACCCAGGTTCAATCCATGGGTCAGGAAGATCCTCTGGAGAAGGGAATGACAAACGCCTCCACTATTCTTGCCTGGAGAATCCCATTGATAGAGGAGCCTGGCAGGCTCCAATTTGTCCAACTCATGGGGTTGCAAAGAGTTGAACATGACTGAGTGACTAAGACACACACATATACACACGCACACATGACTTTCTCTGCTCTTTCCATATATAAAATATATTTATCATATAGTACAGGTGGGAGCTGATGCCCTAGTGTCATTTTCAGCCAGAATTATTAAATTATGTCATAGCATCTGAGTAGCCTTAATAATCCCTGAAGACATCTGTACGGCAGAACATTTGATTATTCATCCTCTCGTTCCTGGAGCTTACCAAAGATTGTAAAAAACTGAAATTATTTTATTTTACCTAAAATTATTTAGAAAAGCTAAGTAGCCATTGTTATTTTTTATTTTTGTTTTACTTTATTTTACTTTACAATACAGTATTGGCTTTGCCATACATCAACATGAATCTGCCACGGGTATACACGTGTTCCCAATCCTGAGCCCCCCTCCCACAACCCTCCTCATACCATCTCTCTGGGTCATCCCAGTGTACCAGCCCCAAGCATCCTGTATCCTGCATCAAACCTAGACTGGCAATTCATTTCTTATATGATATTATGCATGTTTCAGTGCCATTCTCCCGAATCATCCCACCCTCTCCCTCTCCCACAGAGTCCAAAAGACTGTTCTATACATCCGTGTCTCTTTTGCTCTCTTGCATACAAGGTTACCATTACCATCTTTCTAAATTCCATATATATGTGTTAGTATACTGTATTGGTGTTTTTCTTTCTGGCTTACTTCACTCTGTATAATCGGCTCCAGTTTCATCCACCTCATTAGAACTGATTCAAATGTATTCTTTTTAATGGCTGAGTAATACTCCATTGTATATATGTACGACTGCTTTCTTATCCATTCATCTGCTGATGGACATCAAGGTTGCTTCCATATCCTGGCTATTATAAACAGTGCTGCAATGAACATTGGGGTACATGTGTCTCTTTCAATTCTGGTTTCCTCGGTGTGTATGCCCAGCAGTGGGATTGCTGGGTCATAAGGCAGTTCAATTTCCAGTTTTTTAAGGAATCTCCACACTGTTCTCCATAGCGGCTGTACTAGTTTGCATTCCCACCAACAGTGTAGGAGGGTTCCCTTTTCTCCACACCCTCTCCAGCATTTATTGCTTGTAGACTTTTGGAATGCAGCCATACTGACTGGTGTGAAATGCTACCTCATTGTGGTTTTGATTTGCATTTTTCTGATACTGAGTGATGTTGAGCATCTTTTCACATGTTTGTTAGCCATCTGTATGTCTTCTTTGGAGAAATGTCTATTTAGTTCTTTGGCCCATTTTTTGATTGGGTCGTTTATTTTTCTGCAATTGAGCTGCATGTCTTGCTTGTATATTTTTGAGATTAGTTGTTTGTCAGTTGCTTCATTTGCTATTATTTTCTCCTATGCCGAAGGCTGTCTTTTCACCTTGCTTATAGTTTCCTTTGTTGTGCAGAAGCTTTTAAGTTAGATCCCATTTGTTTATTTTTGTTTTTATGTCCAGTATTCTGGGAGGTGGGTCATAGAGGATCCTACTGTGATTCACATCTCCTGTAACTGAGATCTAATCTTACTACATTGTGGTCAGAAAAGATGCTTGGAATTATTTCAATTTTTTTGAATTTACCAAGCCCAGGATGTGATCTATCCTGGAGAAGGTTCTGCGAGCACTTGAGAAAAAGGTGAAATTCATTGAAATGGGGTGAAATGTCCTATAGATATCAATTAGGTCTAACTGGTCTATTGTATCATTTAAAGTTTGTGTTTCTTTGTTAATTTTCTGTTTAGTTGATCTGTCCATAGGTGTGAGTGGGGTATTAAAGTCTCCCACTATTATTGTGTTATTGTTAATTTCCCCTTTCAAACTTGTTAGCATTTGTCTTACATATCGTGGTACTCCTATGTGGGGTGCATATATGTTTATAATTCTTATATCTTCTTCTTGGATTGATCCTTTGATCATTATGTAGTGTCCTACTTTGTCTCTTTTCACAGCCTTTGTTTTAAAGTCTATTCTATCTGTTATGAGTATTGCTACTCCTGCTTTCTTTTGGTCTCTATTTGCATGGAATATCTTTTTCCAGCCCTTCACTTTCAGTCTGTATGTGTCCCTTGTTTGGAGGTGGGTCTCTTGTAGACAACATATATAGGGGTCTTGTTTTTGTATCCATTCGGCCAATCTTTGTCTTTTGGTTGGGGCATTCAACCCATTTACGTTTAAGGTAATTATTGATAAGTATGATCCTGTTGCCATTTACTTTATTGTTTTGGGTTCGGGTTTATACACCCTTTTTGTGTTTCCTGTCTAGAGAATATCCTTTAGCATTTGTTGGAGAGCTGGTTTGGTGGTGCTGAATTCTCTCAGCTTTTGCTTGTCTGGAAAGCTTTTGATTTCTCCTTCATATTTGAATGAGATCCTTGCTGGGTACAGTAATCTGGGCTGTAGGTTATTGTCTTTCATCACTTTAAGTATGTCTTGCCATTCCCTCCTGGCCTGAAGAGTTTCTATAGAAAGATCAGCTGTTATCCTTATGGGAATCCCCTTGTGTGTTATTTGTTGGTTTTCCCTTGCTGCTTTTAATATTTGTTCTTTGTGTTTGATCTTTGTTAATTTGATTAATATGTGTCTTGGGGCGTTTTGCTTGGGTTTATCCTGTTTGGGACTCTCTGGGTTTCTTGGACTTGGGTGATTATTTCCTTCCCCATTTTAGGGAAGTTTTCAACTATTATCTCCTCAAGGATTTTCTCATGGTCTTTCTTTTAGTATTCTTCTGGGACTCCTATAATTCGAATGTTGGAGCATTTCATATTGTCCTGGAGGTCTCTGAGATTGTCCTCATTTCTTTTATTTGTTTTTCTTTTTTCCTCTCTGATTCATTTGTTTCTACCTTTTATTTCACTAATCCTATCTTCCGCCTCTGTTATTCTACTATTTGTTCCCTCCAGAGTGTTTTTTATCTCATTTATTGCATTATTGATTAAATATTGACTCTTTTTCCTTTCTTCTAGGTCCTTGTTAAACCTTTCTTGCATCTTCTCAATCCTTGTCTCCAGGCTATTTATCTGTGATTCCATTTTGATTTCAAGATTTTGGATCATTTTCACTACCATTAGTCGGAATTCTTTCTCAGGTAGATTCCCTATCTCTTCCTCTTTTGTTTGGTTTGGTGGGCATTTCTTCTGTTCCTTTACATGCTGGGTATTCCTCTGTCTCTTCATCTTCTTTATATTGCTGTGTTTGGGGTGGCCTTTCTGTATTCTGGCAGTTCGTGGAGTTCTCTTTATTGTGGAGTTTCCTCGCTGTGGGTGGGATTGTATCAGTGGCTTGTCCAGGTTTCTTGTTTAGGGAAGCTTGTGTCCGTGTTCTGGTGGGTGGAGCTGGATTTCTTCTCTCTGGAGTGCAATGAAGTGTCCAATAACAAGTTACGAGATGTCAATGGCTTTGGAGTAACTTTGAGCTGCCTGTATATTGAAGCTCAGGGCTGTGTTCCTGTGTTGCTGGAGAATTTGCGTGGTATGTCTTGCTCTGGAACTTGTTGGCCCTTGGGTGGTGCTTGGTTTCACTGTAGGTATGGAGGTGTTTGATGAGCTCCTATTGATTAATGTTCCCTGGAGTCAGGAGTTCTCTGATGTTCTCAGGATTTGGACTTAAGGCTCCTGCTTCTGGTTTTCAGTTTTATTTTTACAGTAGTCTCAAGACTTCTTCTATACTGCACCATTGATAAAACATCTAGGTTAAAGATGAAAAGTTTCTCCACAGTGAGGGACACCCAGAGAGGTTCACAGAGTTACATGGAGAAGAGAAGAGGGAGGGGGTAGTTAGAGGTGACTCGAATGAGCTGAGGTGGGATCAAAAGAGGAGAGAGTAATCTACCCAGTAATCACTTCCTTATGTGCGTTCCACAGTCTGGACCACTCAGAGATGTTCAGAGAGTTATACAGAGAAGAAGAGAGGGAGGAAGGAGACAGAGGCGGCCAGGAGGATAAAAGAGGTGAATGAAAAGGAGAGAGACAGATCCAGCCAGTAATCAGTTCCCTAAGTGTTCTCCACCGTCTGTAACACAGGTTGTTAAAATGAAAATTAAAGGAGAAATAGAGGACTTAAAAATTAAAAGATGTTAAAGAAAGAAAAAGAAAAGAAAAAACAAAAAAAAAGAATGATTGTAAAAATAGTAAAGATATATCTAGGACTTTCTCTGGTGTTGTTGTGGGCAGTGTGGGGTCAGTTCATTTTCGGATAGTTCCTTGGTCCTGCTTATATTTCTCAAGATCTATAGGCCCCTTCCTATGTAGTTGGTACTAACGACAGGGTTTTAATCTATCACACCTGTCACTTCCAAGGCAGTTCGCTCTGTTTTAGCTTCTTCTGTTTGCTGGTCTCTTCAGTGTCTGATTTCTGCCCTGACACAAGGGGGGCGGTGGTGGACACTTTTTTTTTTTTAGGTTCACTTGTTCAGTCGCGCTGTGGGGAGGGAGGGATGCTGCAAACAAATAACACTAGCATGTGCTCACAGCCACGCTGGGCCTGCCCCCCCTCATGGCACACACAGCGCAGGCTCTAGGTTGCTCCACCAGGAACCGTCTGAGGCCGGCCCTGGGCTGCATGCGCCTCCCAGGTCTAAGCCGCGCAGGCTCAGGCACTCAGGGAGTCCTCAGAGCGTTTTGCGCCCTTCCCAGGTCCGAGCAGCTCAGGTGTTTGGCGAGCGCGGTCACTGCGACTCATCGCCTGTCCCGTCCCTGCTGCCCAGTCTTCTGGGTGTACCACCGGCGCCGCTTCTCAGGCGGATGGTGACCGTCCAGGACCCAAGAAGTCTTAGTCAGCAAAGAAGCCTGCTTGCAGCTTGGTAGTTAATGTCTCTCTGGGGCTGCTATTGCCCTCTTCCGGCCCTTCCGGCTCTGGCTGCCTGTCACCGGAGGGGGATGGCTTGCAAGTGGCTAATTCTGTTCCGTCCTTTGTTGTGTGCGCGGTCTTGGCAGTGTCTTCTGTTAGAGCTTTTCATGTGGTAGCTATCCCACAGTCTGGTTTGCTAGCTCAAGTTAGTTCACTCTGGTTATACTTGGGGCATTCGGGCCCGATCCTTAAAAAGCAATGCAGCCCGCACCTCCCTGCCCAGCCCCCGCGTGCTAGTGGCGGATGCAGGCGTCTGCGCTGCTTCTCCGCTGGGGGAGTTACTGTTGGGCTCATAATCTGTGGGTTTTAATTATTTGTTTATTTTTCCTCCCTGTTATGTTCCCCTCTGTGCTTCCAAGGCTCACCACAGACTCGGCAGTGAGAGTGTTTCCTGGTGTTTGGAAACATCTCTCTTTTTAAGACTCCCTTCCCAGGATGGAGTTCCCTCCCTACCTCTTTTGACTCTTTTTTTGCTTTTATATTTTTTCCTACCTCTTTTCAAAGACAATGAGCTGCTTTTCTGGGTGCCTGATGTCCTCTGCCGACGTTCAGAAGTTGTTTTGTGGAATTTACCCAGCGCTGAAATGCTCTTTTGATGAATTTGTGGGGGAGAAAGTGATCTCCCCATCCTATTCCTCCACCATCTTAGGACCGCCCCCGCCATTTTTATATTTTAAATTTTACATCTAAAAGCTTTAAGTTTAAATAGCAGAAAATGATATAAAACATATGTGTTTGAGTATTAGTCACTTAGTCACGTCCAACTCTTTAAAACTCCATGGACTGTAGTCCACCAGGCTCCATGGAATTCTCCAGGCAAGAATACTGTATTGGATTACCATTCCTCCTCCAGAGGATCTTCCTGACCCAGAGATCAAACCTAGGTCTCCTGCATTGCAGGTGGATTCTTTACCATCTGAGCCATCAGGACATAAGTGGACATATCTTTAAGAAAAATTGTTATGCAATATGTCTAAATAATTCTAAGAGAATCTGATCAAATAGCAATTTGATACACAAAATTACTTATTTAAAACCATATAACTAGATCCTTCTCTAATAGTCATAGAGCTTACATTTATCTTTCTCTATACCAGTTTCCCTTCAGAATTGTATCGTACTTTTCTGCAGCAAAATATATTACTAATAATTTTAAAAATATGAAGAATATTTTATAACTATGAGGATCTAAATGTTATAAAAATACATTGAGTTATCATTCCAGTTGTTACTAACATACAAGAGACCCAAATAATGAATAATATGTCCCATATTTAGATAATTATTAAGCATAAATCAATTTCTTTGATATTATATACAGCAAATTTCTGAATCCATTCACTAGCTTTTGTATCTTTTCTGTGAACTCTTTGGGATTTTTCTGTATGTAGGATCACATTATGTTTAACTAGAATTTACTTCTCCCTTTCTAGTTTATATATTTTCTGTTTCTTACTATCTTCTCTGGCTAGACTGTCTGGCGCAAATTGAATAGCATAGTAGTTTGTCTTGTTCCTGATCCTCATGGCTTTTGAAACTTTTGTTTTTTAGTTTTTTAATGTGTGTGATTGTGTGATTTTTTTTTCCTGATATTTATGACTTTTGTGATTTATTTTATGGTTTGTTTTGTTACTGATCTTTGGGGGAATTTTTTCAATCTCCATCATTGAGTATGATTTTACCTGTGAGTTTTTCATAAATGCCTGTTAATCATATTGAGTATGTTTCTCGCTATTCCTATTTTTCTGAGTGTATTTTTATCATGAAAAATATTTAATTTTTTTCAAAGGGCTTTCCCCTCACATTAGTGAGATATAAATGACATATAGCTTTGTGTAAGTTTAAAGTGTACAACATGTTGGTCTGATATATGTGTATATTACATAATAAAGCTAGTTAACATTTCCATAATATGATTTTTTTTTGTAATGAGAATGTTTAATATATACTTTCTTAGCAACTTTCAACTGTATTATACAATACTATCATGTCAAAGGCCTTGTATGCATCAATTAAGATGATTATTGATTTTTTTCTTCATTCTACTAATGTAGTATATTATATTAATTGATTTTCTTTCTTGAATCATCCTTGCATTTCTGGAATAAATCCCTCTTGTTCATGGTGTATCAGTCCGGTTCAGTCGCTCAGTCTTGTCCAACTCTTTGCCACCCCATGAATTGCAGCACGCCTGGCCTCCCTGTCTATCACCAACTCCTGGAGTTCACTCAGACTCACGTCCATTGAGTTGGTGATGCCATCCAGCCATCTCAGCCTCTGTCGTCCCCTTCTCCTCCTGCCTCCAATCGCTCCCAGCATCAGAGTCTTTTCCAGTGAGTCAACTCTTCCCATCAGGTGGCCAAAGGATTGAAGTTTCAGCTTCAACATCAGCCCTTCCAATGAACACCCAGGGCTGATCTCCTTAGAATGAACTGGTTGGATCTCCTTGGAGTCCAAGAGACTCTCAAGAGTCTTCTCCAACACCACAGTTCAAAAACATCAGCTTTCTTCACAGTCCAACTCTCACATCCATACATGACCACTGGAAAAACCATAGCCTTGACTAGACAGACCTTTGTTGGCAAAGTGATATGTCTGCTTTTTAATATGTTATCTAGATTGGTCATAACTTTTCTTCCAAGGAGTAAGCGTCTTTTAATTTCATGGCTGCTGTCACCATCTGCAGTGATTTTGGAGCCCCCAAATTAAAGTCTGACACTGTTTCCCCATCTATTTCCCATGAAGTGATGGGACCGGATGCCATGATCTTCATTTTCTGAATGTTGAGTTTTAAGCCAACTTTTTTACTATCCTCTTTCACTTTCATCAAGAGGCTTTTCATGGTGTATAATCCTTCTAATATGCTGTTAAATTCAGTTTGCTATTATTTTGTTAAGGATTTTTGCATCTGTATTCCTAAGATATATTTGTAATGTCCTTTTTTGTGATTTTTTTAATCAGACTTTGGCACCAGGGTAATGCTGGTTTCATAGAATAAGTTAGGAGGTGTTTTTTCCTCTTCTATATTTTAAAATAGTTTGGGGACAGGTGTTAATTCTTATTTATATGTTTAGTAGGATTCACCAGTGAATCTGTCTGTTCCTAAACTTTGTTGTGAAACTTTTGTTTCCTGATTTAATCTCTTTCTTTGTTATAAATCTGTTGAGATTTTCTATTTCTCCTTGAGTCAGTTTAGGTAACTTGTGTATTACTAGGAATTTGTCCAATTCATCTAAATTATCTAATTTTCTAATGTACCATTGCTTAAAACGTTCTCTTATAAGGCTTTTTATTTCTGTAAAGTTAATATTTGTTTTACTTTCATTTATGATTTTAGTTATTTGGGTCTTCTTTCTCTTCTTCATTGCCAATCTAGCTAAAATTTGTCAGTACTAATTTGCAATATATGCTAATTCTGAGTGTCTCAAGTAGACTGAATGTGTCTATTTCTTAAGCTATGTTTTGCACTTAAGAGATATATGTATAAGACAGGGAAAAACACAAAGTTCCTCCACCTCACCACATATTCTATAATCCATCTGAAGTTTCCCTAATGTATTATGGTTTTTCACACCTGTGGAATTTGATATATACTTGCCAAGAATGCCTTTACTTACCCTTCTCATCCTGTTATATACAGCTAAATATACCATCATATTACAAGGCTTTTGAACTCAAATTTCACTTTTTTAAGTCCAAGAGAGGTAAAACTACTTCACATGATAATAAAATTAGCAGCAAAACTTTTTTTCATGAGCTTTTTAAAAATTTTCTTTTAAATTTTTTTATCAAATGAAAGATTTTTTAAATTCTATATAGCTCTACAGTAAAATTTTAATTAACTCAAGGAACTGTAATGGTTAGAAATCTTATTTTCTTTATCTATTAAATAAGAACAAATCATTAACATCCACTAGTAATTTATTTTCCATTAATTATAAAGATAATAACAGTTTTTTACATTATGTGCTTGCTCTTTTAAGCTGAATTTTTATGAAGAATTCATATTTCCATATGAAATTGTCTACTAACAAATGTTTTCATATTCTGGAAAGCTAACTTCAAAATATTAAAAGTTCACAAAATAGACTTTGGTGTTCTTGAAAATATTAGAAATGTCATGGTTAAGAGTGACTTCCATTTACTTCAATGTGTTGAATTTTAAGAAGCTCTAATGAAATAATGTCATAAATGTTTCTTTGAAAAGTACCAAAATAAGAATAATTACAGTGCACACAGCAGGAACACATCTGAAAAAAAAAAAAATAAGCAGGAAGGAAAATTAGCAAAAACACAATGTTCCAATTCATTTGAGAACCTTTACTGATTGAAGGAAAATGGAAAATAAAACTGAAATAAATGACTGCCTTGATTATAACCATCATTTTACATGATTACTTGCCCCTTCTGTCTGCGGTCACACTTAACTTGTGAGCAATGAGGAAACATGTTACTTGTCCCTTCTGTCTGCTGTTACATTTAATAATGAAACCAATGAGGAAAGAAACAACTAAAAGCATATAATATTGTCCAGTGCAAATGGCTTACTTTTTGTCTTACTATTATTATGTCTAATTGATTAACTCCATAACATAATAATTCAGATATAAATTAATTGTCTACTACTAACACGCCTTTTCAATCAAATTAATTTTCTAATTTTTAAATAAGGACATGAGAATGTCATTAATCTGCCCGCATTCACTAATTTGAAATGGTTACTGCTTGTTTCCATTATACTGTATATATTCAGCTTAGTTCTAAAGATAATATACAAAAATAAGAAGTTCTTTACTCTTGAAGAAACTGAACTTTTGCAACAGAGACACAAAAATATTAACAGTTGCCATTCATTTTAATGTTTTGTGAGAGATATTAATTGCATAATATTAATAACTGTGCTGCAGTTCCTAGGATCACAAAGAGTACGACACAACTTAGTAACTGAGCAACAAGAACAATAGCTACAGTACAGAGTGTCTTCTTTGTGTCCCAAACCATACTAGGCACTTTACATATATTATTTCATTGATTATTTTTGACCATCTGTTGTATAGCATATGTTATTTCTAACGTCCAGAGAAAAACTAAGGCTGAGAAAGTTTAAATAGAAGGTTCACAAGCAAGAGATAGTAGACACAGGATAAAAAGCCAGTCACATTTGATTTCAGAAAATGCATGTTTTGTATGTACAGAAGAGAGACACCTTATCTAGCTAAAGAGGTCATCAACTAACTATTGAAAAAAGTCAAATAAACATTCATACGAAGCAAAGTGAGGTATATGGTGCACCTGGGGAGCTACATTTTATTAAGGTTCTAAAATGAGTAATATCATAAAATGATAACTGGAAAGAGAGGTGGGGGTCTTTTATGCCATTGCTTTGCATTCACACCTGTTTTACTACTTAAACTGAAATTCCTGAGCTTTGCCATATTTGGCCATGTGATATAAACTTTCTCTTTTGTGCTTTGCCACCTACATATGAAATTTTAGTACATATTTTTCTTGATGATTCTAATCAATTTTAAGTCCATGGTAATTTTGCCAACTAGCAACTATGGACTGGCCACTCTACATTTTCATTGCTAGTTATATCCATTATATCCATTAAACAATTAAATTTTAAACAAAACATATTCTATTCTATTGAGAAAGTAATATGTGCACAATTCTTCTCAAAGAAAATAGAGGCATTCTATTTTGATCTAATCATTTCTCCATGGTTTTAATAAGTGAATACATAAGTGATTTTATTTTAAAAAAGAAAACCATGTAATATTTTTAAATTTTGAAAGAGGAATCAATTATTTCAAGTACAGTGTTTTGCTAATATTTTTATTATACTATTCACTTTAAACAGAGGAAAATTTTGAGATATTAAATGTTGTTTAAACTCCAAATTTATAATCTCACTTATATTGTTTTCTTTTTCTTTAGATATCCAACAGTTACTTAGTTTAGCTAACATGAGTATTCGCCAATTTTTTTTAATATCCGAGTCTCCAGTAACAGCAGAGGGAGCCCACAGCATATTCTTTTGAGATTTGTTGCTACATACTTTTATTTCTGTTACTCAATGAAGGGTTTTAAAATTAAGACATTTATTTTTCCAAGGGAATTTGTGTAAATATGTAACAGAAGATGTAATTTATTGACTATGTCTTTTAGCAATGAAACAGAGAAAAAAATTGATAACTTCACTGCATATAAACTCATTAAATTCCATTTTGGACTTTAAACTTGAACTACCTCCAATTGTTATCATTATCCTAGATTTCTGTGCCTAGATCAGATCTTCTTCCTGAATTCCAGACTTTGATATCTATCCAGTATTTCTCTTCAAATGCCCAATAGACATCCCACTCAATCCAAAAGTAACCTTTCACCTCTGCAAACCTATCTCTCCACAGATTTTCTCATCCCTGCTTAGGGCAACATCATTCTCCTAGTTGTACATGCTAGAGGTCTTGACGTCATCATGACTTCAGCACTTCACTGATGGCTTAGCTGTAAAGAATCTGCCTATAATGCAGGAGCCACAGGAGATGTGGGTTCAACCCTAGGTTCCCTGGAGAAGGGCATGGCAACCCACTCCAGTATTCTTGCTTGGAGAACCCCACGGACAGAGGAACTGGTGGGCTACAGTCCATGGGGTCGCAAAGAGTCAGACACGACTGAAGTGACTTAGCATGCATACCTGCATCTAGACTTACTTCTTTCTCTCAAATCTCAAGTCTAACTTATCACAGAGTCCTGCTGGTTAGTCTCTCAAAGTATTTTCAGAATCCACCATTTCTCGACATTCTTATGCTATCCCCCAACTCATCACTCATTTTGATTACTGCAAGAGCTGCCTAAATAATACCCCAGCTTTTCCCTTTATTAACCACTTCAAAATTCTCTCCTCAACACAGCAGAAGTAATAACCTTTTTAAAACAAAAAAACTATCATATTCTTTTCTTCAAAATCTTGCAATTAGTTCTGCATTTCTTGAAAATTAAGCCCGCAACTTTCTAATAGCCTACCAGATCTCTTATGATTCCTCAGCTCCTTCCCAGTCACCTCTCTGACCATATCGCCCACTACCCTTCTTCCCTAGATACAAGGCTGCTGAGTGTGTGCCAAGTCGTTTCAGTCTTGTTCAGCTCTTTGCAACCCTATGAAGTAGCTCTGTCATGCTCCTCTGTCCATGGGACTCTCCAAGCAAGCACACTGGAGGTGGGTTGCCATGCCCTCCTCCAGAGGATCTTCCCAGCCCAGGGACAGAAGCCAGGTCTCTCAGTCTCCTGCACTGGCAGTCAGGTTCTCTGCCACTGGTGCCACCTGGGGAGCTTAATGTACTGCATAGCTTTCTTATTTACTACATTTTGTCTTCCTTCTAAAATGCAAGCACCAAAGGGCAAGGACTTTTGAAAATCTCTGATGTAGTTCAGGCACTTAGAACAATTTTTTGCACATAATACGTGCTAAAAAATATTTGGTCAAAGAAAATATATAAATCATAACTATTAACTTGGATTATTTTTACGGAATATATGCTGCAGTCTGTTTTCAGTATGCTGTAATAGTCTTTTTCTTTTATATATCACACCAAGGTTAAAACTTCAAAATTGATCTTGGTAAGAATTATCAGTTTTATATTTATTTACACATATGTATATCTAGTAAAACATAATAGGATTTCAATAAATGGAAATTGGTTTATAGTATAATGTACTTGGAGTAGAAGAGTGCCAAAGTCTTGCAACAACTTTTAGTAGAGAAAAGTGAAAGTGAAAGTGAAGTCGCTCAGTCGTGCCCGACTCTTTGCAACCCCACGGACTGTAGCCTGACAGGCTCCTCCGTCCATGGGATTTTCCAGGCAAGAGTGCTGGAGAGGATTGCCATTTCCTTCTCCAGGGGACCTTCCCGACCCAGGGAGACGCTTTACCATGCGAGCCATCAGGGAAGCCCTTAGTAGAGAAATACAGTGTTATTTTCTCACTTCACTTTATGAAAAAGAAATGACTTAGATCTCAATATAACTTTTCTCCCAATTTCCTTAAAATACTAATGCTAATGTATTATGTAAATCAGATGAGTCTGCTGATATTTAAGCTGGTATTTATACTAACAGATATCTGATTGCCTACTATAATTGAAAATCATAAGTCTGAACTGTTCAGTTGGCTTAAAGAACATAATTGCACTAAGGTTAAAGTGTGTTTTTATCAGCTGTATAGGCTCTAATAAAAGATGATCAAATATGCCCATTAACCAAAATCATTGAATAGTTCTCCTCCACTGGCCAAAAAACAAAATCAAAAGACTTTTGCATGGCTTCTATCAAACTAGAATTTGTTTCTTTCTAAAATTCATCTGTTCCGTTCCGTTCAGTTCAGTTCAGTTCAGTCACTCAGTCATGTCCAACTCTTTGCGACTCCATGAATCACAGCACGCCAGGCCTCCCTGTCCATCACCAACTCCTGGAGTTTACCGAAACTCATGTCCGTCGAGTCAGTGATGCCATCCAACCATCTCATCCTCTGTCGCCCATTTCTCTTCTGCTGTCAGTCTTTCCCAAAATCCGGGTCTTTTCAAATGAGTCACCTCTTCGCATGAGGTGGCCAAAGGATTGGAGTTTCAGCTCCAATATCAGTCCTTCCAATGAACACTCAGGACTGATTTCCTTTAGGATGGACTGGTTGGATCTCCTTGCAGTCCAAGGGACTCTCAAGAGTCTTCTCCAACATCACAGTTCAAAAATATCAGCTTTCTTCACAGTCCAACTCTCACATCCATACATGACCACTGGAAAAACCATAGCCTTGACTAGATGGACCTCTGTTGGGAAAATGGTATGTCTGCTTTTTAATATGCTATCTAGTTTGGTCATAACTTTCCTTTCAAGGAGTAAGCATCTTTTAATTTCATGTATGCAGTCACTGTCTGCAGTGATTTTGGAGCCTCAAAAAATAAAGTCTGACACCGTTTCCAATGTTTCCCCATCTATTTGCCATGAAGTGATGAGACCCGATGCCATGATCTTAGTTTTCTGAATATTGAGCTTTAAGCCAACTTCTCCACTCTCTTCTTTCACTTTCATCAAGAGGCTCTTTAGTCCTTTGTCACATTCTGCCATAAGGGTGGTATCATCTACATATCTGAGGTTATTGATATTTCTCCCAGCAATCTTGATTCCAGCTTGTGCTTCCTCCAGCCCAGCATTTATCATGATGTACTCTACATAGAAGTTAAATAAGCAAGGTGACAATATACAGCCTTGACATACTCCTTTTTTTATTTGGAACCAGTCTGTTGTTCCATGTCCAGTTCTAACTGTTGCTTCCTGACCTGCATACAGATTTCTCAAGAGGCAGTTCAGGTCATCTGGTATTCCCATCTCATTCAGCATTTTCCACAGTTTATTGTGATCCACATAGTCAAAGGCTTTGGCATAGTCAAGAAAGCAGAAATAGATGTTTTTCTGGAACACTCTTGTTTTTTCAAAGATCCAACAGATGTTGGTAATTTGATCTCTGGTTCCTTTGTCTTTTCTAAAACCAGCTTGAACATCAGGAATTTCACAGTTCATGTATTGCCGAAGCCTGGCTTGGAGAATTTTAAGCATTACTTTGCTAGTGTGTGAGATGACTTCAATTGTGCAGTAGTTTGAGCATGCTTTGGCATTGCCTTTCTTTGGGATTGGAATGAAAACTGACCTTTTCCAGTACTGTGGCCACTGCTGAGTTTTCCAAGTTTGCTGGCATATTGAGTGCAGCACTTTCACAGCATCATCTTTTAGGATTTGAAATAGCTCAACTGGAATTCCATCATCTCCGCTATCTTTGTTCGTAGTGATGCTTCCTAAGGCCCCTTGACTTCACAATCCAGGATATCTGGCTCTAGGTGAGTGATCACACCATCATGATTATCTGGGTCATGAAGATCTTTTTTGTACAGTTCTTTTGTGTATTCTTGCCACCTCTTCATAATATCTTCTGCTTCTGTTAGGTCCATACCATTTCTGTCCTTTATTGAGCCCATCTTTACATGAAATGTTCCCTTGGTATCTCTAATTTTCTTGAAGAGATCTCTAGTCTTTCACATTCTGTTGTTTTCCTCTATTTATTTCTTTGCACTGATCACTGAGGAAGGCTTTCTTATCTCTCCTTGCTATTCTTTGGAACTCTGCATTCAAATGGGTATATCTTTCCTTCTCTCCTTTGCTTTTTGCTTCTCTTCTTTTCACAGCTATTTTTAAGGCCTCTTCCAACAGCCATTTTGCTTTTTACATTTCTTTTTCCTGGGGATGGTCTTGATCCCTGTCTCCTGTACAGTATCATGAACCTCCATCCATAGTTCATCAGGAACTCTATCAGATCTAGTCCCTTAAATCTATTTGTCACTTCCACTGTATAATCATAAGGGATTTGACTTAGGTCATACCTGAATGGTCTAGTGTTTTTTTCCACTTTCTTCAATTTCAGTCTGAATTTGGCAATAAGGAGTTCATGATCTGAGCCACAGTCAGCTCCCGGTCATTTTTGTTGACTGTATAGAGCTTCTCCATCTTTGACTGCAAAGAATATAATCAAGCATGCTCACACTCAAGAACCCTTTATGCTATCTGCTACCTTTCCTTTTTTAGAAACATGTTCTAAGGGCATATCCCATTGACTGTTGATCACAATCTCTTCTCCCATTCTCTAGTTCTTTCGAGGGTCCACTGTACTGGCTCTCCAGCCTCTGTGGGCTGAAGAGATGTGTATGGCTTCTAAGTCTGGTCCACAAAACCTTCAATAAACACCCTTCCATGTTCTTCTCCATTAGCTAAGGCAAGAATTGTAGCCAGGGGTTCTTGGAAGAAGGCATGTGTTAAAAAATGCCAAGTAACCATCAACCAAATAACTGTGTGCAGAGACTGCTTTGCTATATGAAAAGCTGTCCTCATATGCTTACATAGAAAAGAAATAAACTTGCTGTTTTCACTGAAATGGAAGGGAATGCTACTTGTTCAGGATTTTTAGCCTACCTTAACACATGGCTAACAAACACCAAATATCTACATCTATTAAGTAGATGTTTTCTGTAATCTTTACCCTACTTTCAAGGCAGAACTGGAATCCATTATTCAAATGAAATGTCTACATTTGTTCCCTAGAGGAATTATGACATAAATATTAGTTTATACATTTGTATTCCTGTTACACTTCAACTTTTAAAGGATAAGGAGCTTTTTGAAATTTCCTTCCTTGGAGTCTCTGTTATAGAATATCAAGGACACCGAGTTCTGAATGAGTATTTATTGCTTTATTAAATTAATACCTGAATGATTGAATCAGTGACCTCAGAAAGAGTGCAAGTGTCATTCAGCTCAGCAATCCTCCCTTTGTTAAAATATTAGATACTCAGATCTTTAAAAATTATAGAATGATTCTGTTTCCTTTCTCTTTCCTCATCCTCCCATCTCTAGTGAAATTGTTTCAGCCACATCAGTCGGAGGCAATGTCAACCTTTTAGAAGGAAGGTGTCATCATTACTATTAAAACTATTAACAACACTATTACTTTTAAACTATTACTATTAACAACAAAACAGAAATCCTACACTGATATATCCAGGTGTAAACAAGGGCTTTTAGAATCCATATGGTCACATTACAAATTATGAAAGACTTTTAGAAGTTCATTTTGTCAAGCAATGGTTACATCTTATAAAAATTTATCCTTTGATACCAGATACAAGAGAATATGGTAGAGTACAAACTCTAATAGAAATTGTTTTATTCAAACTGCCGATTTTCTCCTTTAATTACATGCTGCTGTTGCTAAGTCGTTTCAGTCGTGTCTGACTCTGTGCGACCCCATGGACTGCAGCCTACCAGGCTCCTCCATCCATGGGATTTTCCAAGCAACAGTACTGGAGTGGGTTGCCATTTCCTTCTCCATTACATGAAAGGTGATTTAATTTCTGTTGCAAGCACGTATCAGTAGGGTAAAGACATAACCTTCAAAGGGTCAGTTGTTATTGTGTACATGGAGACCTTAATAAAGCTGAATTGCTCATTCACTGGTAGGGGTTAATTAGCTATATCTTCAGCCCTACTTTGTAGCTTTCACGCATGTCACATAGTCAAGTTCACACAATACAAAGCAATTACACAGCCGTAGAAATTTGACAAAAGAAAATCTATATCAAATTCCATAATGCTTACCTCTTTCCTCTTAAAAAATATAACTTTGGCTCAAAGTGTAACTTGTGCCTATTAAATTACTCTATGTTGGAAAATAGAGAATCAAAAGAGCAAAGAGAAAAGATGTTATACTGAGAACAGAACTAGAATTAGCCACTACAGATTTCAATGATTTTAGAGTATCATAAATCACAGAAAAAATGTTGCATCAAAACAGAACTGTAAGGCAATATAAATGTGGAATGCGTAGTTAAGTTAGGAAAAAATTTGATTTTTTTTTCTGTCTCATGCATTGAAATTTTTTCTTAATCTGCAAGAGCTCTTCTTTGGAATAATTGTATAATATTTTCTAATTATTTGTTTTCAAAAGTCACCTCTTATATTTAGAATTCCAAAAATCTAGGTCATTTCATATCAAAGGAAAACAATTCAAGAATTATACATATTTTTGTTACTCCTCTTTATTTCCCCCTTTTCCAAATACCTACTCTTTCTGTCTGCTTGCCAGCGTTCCATTAGAATGCAATATTTCAACAGAAAAGCACTTGTTCTGTCTGTTTATTATGAGAGGGAATATTTATAGGTTCACCTGTCTTAGGTGATAAGTTTTCTATGAAATTTACATTTTAAAGAATTGCCTTATAAGTTTGCAGAACTATTGTATATGTAATTTTCAGTGTGTATAAAACAAATAACTGATTTAAGCAAAACTAGAGAAGGAAATATCTTCAACAGGAGACTGACCAATATGAACTCTGTCTTATATAACTGGAAACCTAAATAAAATTTATTTTGCACATTAACATCGCATTATATTTCCCGTCTAACCTGATTTTTTTTTTTTTAATAACAACTCAGAGAAAAAAGAAGGCTGATAAGATGTATAAGCTACTACATTGTTTGGTACTAGAGGGTTCATGGAAACATAAGATAAAATCCCTTCATTCTATGCTTGAGATAAATTAAATGAAAATTATAATGTGAATATAGAATGAGATACCTGTAATGAAAATTGGCAGAACACAGTGAGAGCAGATTAGTCTCTCTCAAGAAAAAATTGAGGCAGGGCATGGAAATATGAATAATATGTCAAGGGCATCTGAGAACAAGCACAGAGAATGATAATAGCAAAGCCATAGGTCAGGTTCATTAATTTTAAATGCTATATTGCAGCAAGTGAAGAGATTGAAGGTTTATATAGAAATATTACATTGGCAGGAATAGTTGGAATTTTCTGGCCCCATCAAGTTCTCCCGTATGGTATGTAGCTGACAGCTCATAAATCATATACCCAAGTTTATCCCCTCATACAAAAGTTTAAAGCTTAAACTGTCTACCTGGACCATATAATGCTCCCCAACTTTCTCCAGTTCCTCTCTGTCATCTAATTTGTCATCTAAAATCTATTTATGATCTCATTTTATCACATGGAACACATACTCCATGGACCTCTCACCACATGAACTTACACATCTACCAAAGAAAATTTTACTAGCTTCACTTTCTTTGACAAAATTCCTGAAAGATCTGACCATTCTTAATCTCACTGCTTCTTAAACCCCTTTCCTCTCTGTGCTGAAGTACATGGGCTATTTGGCTGTTTGCCTTTGATCCTTTATAACAAAGGGGCTTTGTCCAAACTGCAGCTTGCTTTTGCTCTTTGTTGCATCCTCAGAGCACAGAATAATAGGCATATAATAGGCATGCAATACATATTTGCTTCCTGAGTTCCTGTGGTGCCAAATAAACTGATATTCTTCCCACAGGACATTTAATTTCAATGATTTCGAAATACAGTCTAATCAGGAAACATTTTTGGAAGGACCTTCATTATAAGCAGTGGAGGATAAAATTTTATTTAAGCAGGTAGGTTTTTTAAGCCTGTGAAGAGTACGCTACTCAATTCCTCCTCTCAACCACTCTACTTTATTAAATGCTAAAATGAAAGGTTTATCCTTGAATACAGACTATTACTAATATGAGATCTTGACAAAGAATATAACCTAGAACTCTGTAAACTAATCCTTAGGAAAATTCTGGTTATAAGAAGTACTATTGATAGCACGTTTCTTGTAAATTTTGTAGTTGGATGAAGTCATGACATTAAAGGGCTGTTAAGCTGAATCAAAACTGTTGGGTTCCTGGTGAAATACCTTAACTCACTTGTACTTTGTTGCTATGCTATTCATCTTATAGTTTTCTGGGCAACATTATAAGAGCACTATGTAAAATCCACTATCGTATTTAATTTTGAGAATGCTGTCAAATCCATTTTCTGTTATATTATGCAGATAAATTATTGTTCATGAGGCTCTACTGATGAGAATTTCAAGTGTAGCAATTGTACCACCATTTGCATTGTTACTTTATCAGTTTTAACTTTTGATTTATTTCTCTAGGGCTTCCCTGGTGGCTCAGATGGTAAAGAATCCACCTTCAGTGCAAGAGATCTGGGTTCAAACTCTGGGTTGGGAACATCCTCTGGAGAAGAAAAGGGTTACCCACTCCCATTTTCTTGCCTGGAGAATTCCATGGACAGAGGAGGCTGGCAGGCTACAGTCTATGGGGTTGCAAAGAGTCACACACGAGTGAGTGACTAACAAACACAGGTTATTCCTTTAATGTCTTTATTCTTTTGATCAGACACCATAAATTCTATCCATCTATCTATCCATCCATCTTGTATGAAGTGAAGTGAAGTGAAGTCGCTCAGTCGTGTCCAACTCTTTGCGACCCCATGGACTGTAGCCTATCAGGCTCCTCCGTCCATGGGATTTTCCAGGCAAGAGTGCTGGAGTGGATTGCCATTTCCTTCTCCAGGGGATCTTCCCGACCCAGGAATCGAACCTGGGTCTCCCACATTGCAGGCAGATGCCTTACCGTCTGAGCCACCAGGGAAAGCCCCCAGTGAGTCTTTATGGAATAAAGCTGTAGTATACATAGATGGATAAGTAAGGAGTATAGAATTCTCTGTGTAATATCAGGCCACTGGAAATTTCTCATCAAAAAAGTGAATCTATAATAATAAAAATAATTTTGATAGATTATTTTAGAAGGTAATATGATTCTAATTCCTTTTCTTCACCTTAGGGAGGAGAAGGATCATTGCCTATGGGTGTAGGAGAGTTATCTTTTGGGGAGTTATTTTTTCTCATTTAGAATAAGTCCAATGTATAGCAGCAAACTCATTTGGGGAAAATAACATCTTTCTATAAATATGACAACTGTAGGAATAGGACATATTATGATAGCTAATGCAAAGATTTTCATATTGTAATTTATCACCCCATTACTTGCAAATGGAATCAATGTCAAGTCATTATTTGCTCTTCATCTTCCTCAAGTACCAACCTTCCAACCTCTGTTCCAAATTTTACTTTTGTATGCACAAAGATCAAAAACGTTTTAAAATCATGAATTTTAAAAAAAGTGTCCACAAGTAAATCCATTTTAACGGTCGCATATTTGTTATTCTTGAGAATAAATAGCATAGTTATTGCTTAGTTGTATACACAACTGAGGCCACTGTATACACAAATAAGGCCACTGAGGTTGGCCTTAGTGTAGTGGCCTTTTATGAAGAAATGTCATCCAATTTATCGTAAAATATGTTCCCAGAAAATGCAAGCACTCATTGTATTACAGAATTTATTTTTTTTTTATTAAAGCACTTTGGTCTTTACTACTCTCTCCTTGGAAACTTTTTAATGTATTTTCAAAGAGTATCCCACTAGACTTACAATCCAGAGAATATGGGACATATAGACTTGATCTCCTTGATCTTCCCTGCTTGATACGGTTATAAATCCTGGTAATAGCATAAAAGATAATTAAAAGATAATTCAGGAAGGTGGAAAGAAGAAGGCAGGTAGTTAGACTTTAGCAAGTATCGTAAACATGCTTCAAGAAGGAATTACAAAACAAATATACTTGTTTATGACCAATCATCTCTCTTATTTATATTTGCATGTACCATTTCTATACTTTTACTATTTTTCTACAAAATATATTTTATTTCCTAAAATTGTTTTGGGGAGGTAAATCTAAAGGTAAAAAATAAAATTTTATTCTGGTTTACTTTTTAATGAGCATAAGACTCCCGCTAGTTTGTATACCTGATTTTTTTCCCAAGAAAATGGCAGTTGGGTTTTATAACCCATGAATTATGGCATATTTTGAGAAAAATCTCACCCTTTTTCTGAGGAGATTTTAAAAAATGTCCAAAATTTAGACCAGTTGAGCACCAAACTTTCACTATGAAGAGAAAAATGAGTTTGAAACTTCAAATGCCTAGAAAGGATAAGATTAGGCAAATCCATGAAACAAGTTTAAGCACTTGTTTTCTTTGTTGTTGGTGGTGGTTTGTTTTTTCTTAATCATGGATAAAAGGAATATTTGCCTTTTAAAAACAAGAGACTCTACATGAAAATATTTCCTCTTTCATTTTTCTTAAGGTATATAGTTTCTGTTTATCTTTCACTCGTGTCCTGTTGATAGAACCATAAGTGTATAGAAGTACCTCTTTATTTAAAAGAAATAGTGCGAACCCTATAGCAAACACTCACTGATAATTTCCCTCAGCATTGGGAGAAATGTTGGGAGAAACAGGCAAGTGATGCAGACACTACTCAGCCCCAGATCATTATTGATTTGAGGAAACATGGGACAAGCATTGCAAATCTTACCGTTATTGATGAAAAAACAACTACAGTATTTTAAAAGGAAATTCACACTTGAAGAGCACTATGTAAACCAAACAAAGCTTGTCTCCATCCTGGGTACAGCTGTGGGCCCAGTAATGACTTCTCTGTGAGGTATTCATCTTTTGTCTTCTGAATTTATAATGTCAAGGAAAAGTCCAAGGACACCCTAATTTTCCTTTAACTCTCGTGTGATTACCATTTTTCCTGTCTGATTCCTGGCCAAGATACCTATAAAGTTTAAAAAATACCACTGACATTCTAAATGTTTGGGTCTCTGGGCCTGAATCCCTTGATTCTTCTTCCATGGTATATTGTGAGCATTATTTTACTTATAAGTTTAAGTCTTCAACTCTAGAACATCTTTCTATTGTACTGCTGCTGCTGCTAAGTCGCTTCAGTCATGTCAGACTCTGTGCGACCCCAGAGATGGGATTCTCCAGGCAAGAACACTGGAATGGGTTGCCATTTCCTTCTCCAATGCATGAAAGTGAAAGTGAAGTCACTCCGTCATGTCCAACCCTCAGCAACTATTGATATTTTAAAATTTCATTTGTTTTTTCATCTTTTCTAATATGTAGGCAGTTTCTTGGTGTTCTATCCTCTATATTCTAGAGCTGTCATTTCTTTCCACATTTTTAAATGTTTTTGTCTGATTCCCTTGCACTTGGAGAGTTTTCAAAGGTTCTCATTTCCAGTTCAGCCTTTCCCCTAGTCATCCCTCTTTTCACTTTGCTCAGTAGAAATGAAACTAGAAATTTCTTGGGATAGGAAATTGAGGATTGCCTAATCCTTGTACCAGGTAGGACAAAGCTATCTTATTTAAGTGGTTTCCAACATTATCTATCTATCTACCATGCATCTACATAATACATTGGATTCTTGTTGTTGTTTAGTTACTAAGTTGTGTCTGACTCTTTTGCGACACCACAGACCGTAGCCCGCCAGGCTCCGCTGTCCATGGGATTTCCAAAGCAAGAATACTGGAGCGGGTTGCCTTTTCCTTCTCCGGGGGATCTTCCCAACCCAGGTATCAAACCCGCATCTCCTGCATTAGTAGGAGGATTCTTTACCTCCAAGGAAGCCCAATATATTGGATATATAACATATATATATATACACACATATAGTTGACTCCAATACTTTGACCACCTGATGCTAAGAGCCAACTCATTAGAAAAGACCCTGATGCTGGGAGAGAGAAGGCATGAGGAGAAGGGGACAACAGAGGACAAGATGGTTGGATAGCACCACTGATTCAATGGACATGAGTTTGAGCAAGCTCCAGGAGGTAGCGAAGGACAGGGAAGCCTGGCATGCTGCAGCCCATGGGGTCACAAAGAGTCGGACATGACTGAGTGACCAAACAACAATATCGTGATTATAAAGACTACAGATAGTTGGGTTTTTCCCTACAAACCTAGAGGAGGGCTAACCTACTTTAGTGTGACAGGGAATGCCAAGTGGGAAAGGAGAAGGAATCGGAGAGAAAAAGATGGCCAGGCTAAGCTTTTGCAGGATCCATTCCTTTTAATTATAAGTCTGATGACATGAAATGAAAAAAACGGAAAGAATATTAAAATCTTCAGTGAGTCACCGCTAGATAGAGGGTTCCATGAACGTTCTCAACTTTGCCATAGCAATTCCTTTTTTTATCAAAAAGAATAAAGAGAAAAGTAGGAACATAAAAATGGCCAGAGACCTTAGATTCCTATTCAGAGTAGATATGCTGGTTCTAATGTTTTTTCAATCATTCATTGTAATCTTAATCTTTGCAAACGCTTCTCTTATTCACCTTTTCTATATTTTGAATGTCTATCAAAGAATTCCTAATCCATCTAAATCTGTTTTTTATCATATCATCGTGTACATCATTTTATAAAAATCTGCATTTTATTGAGTTTGATGTCAATAATCTTTCATAAATATTTTATTACCCTAAGAAAAATACTTTTTGGCAATGTCTTAGTCTTCTGCTTCTTTGACCATGAGGTCTTTCTTTGTTGTGTATGAGCACAATTTCCACAAATTGGGGAGACCAACAAGAAAATGCAATCAATTACAACTTACAAAACCAGAAACCCATCAGTAGCATTTCCTGCAATAACCGGTGCTGCTGCAGAAAAACCTGAACTTTATTGACAAATTTCTAGAGGCTCAGTGTGAACAACTCTGAGAGTTAAAAACTCCAGGAGGCTACTCAATTTAGTGACATTTAACTCCCTAAGTTCTACCAAGGTTCTCACTGAGTATTGGACAAATATTCCCTCATGCTTCTGAAACGGGGAGGGGAAAAAGAACCATTTTAAAATAACACCAAAACATTCTGTTCTCCTAATCAAGCCTTGCCCTCAGGAGAAACTATTTAATCAGAGTCTTATCTGCTAGCATTTTATCAGAGCCTCACTGAGATAATGGCAATACCCAACTCCAACCAATTCTATCCATCCTGTTCCACTTAAGTATGTGTAAGGGAATGCAGGGGAACAAAAGACATACGAAAGGTTCAAAATCCAGAGTTGGGCTCACTGGAACACTGAGATCTAATCATAGGACTATAGACCACTTCTCTTCCCATATCTCACCACACTATTACTAATGGCTTCTTTATAGCAGTTCCTTTTTCCCAGTACACCACGCCTAGATATCAAAGAAAAAAATTGCAAAATATACTAAAAGGCAAAGAAAAAAAAAATCTTTTGGAAAGACAGAGACGATCAGATTCTAATAAAGTAGAGATGTTGAAATTATCTAACCAGGAATTTAAAACAACTAGGATTACACTAGGGGCTTCCCAAGTGGCTCAGTGGTGGTAAAGAATCCACCTGCCAATGCAAGAGAGACACGAGTTTGCTCCCTGGGGGTGGGAAGATGCCCTGGTGAAGAAAATGGCAAGCCACTCCAGCATTCTTGCCTGGGAACTCCCATGGCAGAGGAGTCTGGTGGGCTACGTACGGTTCATGTGGTCACAGAGTCAGACACAACTTACCGACTAAACAACAGCATGATTACACTGCCAAGGACTCTAATGGGTAAAACAGACAGCATGCAAGAACAGATGGACAAGAACCAGAGCAAAGGAAATTCTGAAAAGAACCAGAATGAAATGCTAGAAGTCAAAAACACTGTTAACAAAAATGAATGACTTTAATGGGCTCATTAGGACACTAGACACAACTAAGGAAAAATATCTCTTAGTTTGAGGATGTATCAACAGAACATTCCCAAATTGCAAAGCAAAAAATAAAAAGATCGAAAAGAAAACAAATGCCAGAACAGAATATTCAAGAACCGTGACTCAACTACAGTGGGTTTAATATATACATAATGGGAATACTGTGGGCTTCCCAGGTGGTGCTAGTGGTAAAGAACCTGCCTGCCAATGCAGGATACCTAAGAGACACAGGTTCGATCTCTGGGTTGGGAAGATCTCTTGGAGGCATGGCAACCCACACGAGTATTCTTGCCTGGAGAGTCCCATGGACAGAGGAGTCTGGCAGGTTACAGTTCCTATGGTTGCAGTCAGTCAGACACAACTGAAGCGACTCAGCTTCCAAGCACAATGGGAAAATCAGAAAATAGAGAAATAAACAGAAGAAATATTTAAAACAACAATGACTGAGAAATTCCCCAAATTAATATGATATGAAACTACACAGCCAGGAAGCTCACAGACTACAAAGCAAGATAAATAACTCCCCTTGCTCCCTCCCCAGTACACCTAGGCATGCAATTTTCAAACTAAGAAAGGAAATACATCCAACATCTCCCAAGAAACAATGCAAATAAGAAGACAGTGGAGTGAGAAATTTAGAGTTCAGAGAAAAAGCAACCTGAATCTCTGTACCTTGTGAATTATATCCTTCAAAAGTAAAGCAAAAAGTAGAGATTTTCTCAGACAAATAATTTGAGGAATTTTGTTGCCACTACACCTTCTTGCCAGAAAATGGTTAAAGAAGATCTTTAGAAAGAGGAACAATAGTATAGGTAAGAAGTCTGCATTTACATTTAAAAAAGGAAAGAGCATTGAAAGAGGAATATGTAAAAGTAAAATTAAAACATTCTTCTCACTCTTATTTGGTCGAATAGGTAACAGTTTGTTCAAAATAACAGCAATAATTACTTGATTTCATAATTTTAACATTTCTATGCTTTTGTATGCTTATGTATGAGTGAAATAAATGACAACAAGGACACAAGTAAACGGGGAGGGAAAATTAGAAATTTTGTTATACAGGATGTGTAACAGGAACAAAGCAGCAGAGTATTACTGCACAGCAGACTTGGGTTAGTTGAAAATGTAGATTGCAAAGTGTAGGGCAGCCATGAAAAGAGTAAAAAACCATGAAAATGATATGCTAAAAAAGAAGAGAAAATGTAATCGTATAAAATACCCCATTAAAATCACAAAAGATGAATAATAGAGGACAACATAGGCAAAAAAGGAATCATAAGGGCCATAAAAAGTAAGAAGTATGATAGCTATTAATCTGATTATATCAGTATTCACTTTAAGTGTCAGTTAAACTGCACCAGTTAAAGGGCAGATGTCAAGGCAGATTAAAAAAATGACTCAAATCAAATCTAAACATTTTATAAAAGACCCATTTTAAATATAAAATCATAAAATTAAATATATGGAGAAACTTTCACTCTTTATCATTTGAATTCCAGTTGTTGCAACAAATTTACTAAAGAGACTATATTTTCCTTTATTGAATATTCTTGACTCTCTTTTCAAATGGACTGCCACACATGGGTTTATTTATGAGGTTTTAAATCTGTTCAGTTGGTCTCTATGTCTGTTTTTATGGCACTACCATATTGTCTTGGTTGCTACAGTTATGTAATATAGTTTGAAGTTTTAAAAGTTTGATGCTTCCAGCTTTATTCTTTCTCAGGATTGTTTTGGTTATTCAGGCTCTTTTGTGTTTGTATATGAACCTTAGGATTGCTTCTTTTTCTATTTCTATAAAAAATGCCTGTGGAATTTTGATGGAGATTGCATTGAATCTATAGGTAGCTTTGGGTAGTATGGATATATATATTCTACTTTTACCAGCTTTCTTTTTTAAATAAAATTTTATGTATTGAAAAATAATTGCTTTACAGAACTTTGTTGTTTTCTGAAAAACCTCAACATGATTCAGTCATAGGTATACATATATCCCCTCCCTTTAGAACCTTCCTCCCACATCCATCCCCATTCCACCCTTCTAGGAAGATACAGAGCCCTGTTTGAGTTTCCTTAGCCATACAGCAAATTCCCATTGGCTATCTATTTTACATATGGTAATGTAAGTTTCCATATTATTCTTTCCATATATCTGACCCTCTCCTTCCCCTCTCCCCAGGCCCATAAGTCTACTCTCTATGTCTGTTTCTCCATTGCTGCCCTGTAAATAAATTATTCAGTACCATTTTTCTATATTCTGTATATATGCATTAGAATACAATATTTATCTCTCTCTTTCTGACTCACTTCACTCTGTATAATAGGTTTTAGGTTCATGTACTTCATTAGAACTGATTCAATGTGTTCCTTTTTATAGCTGAAGCATTTGGTCCCATCACTTCATGGGAAATAGATGGGGAAACAGTGGAAATAGTGTCAGACTTTATTTTTTGGGCTCCAAAATCACTGCAGATGGTGATTGCAGCCATGAAATTAAAAGATGCTTACTCCTTGGAAGGAAAGTTATGATCAACCTAGATAGCATATTAAAAAGCAGAGACATTACATTGGCAACAAATGTCCACCTAGTCAAGGCTATGGTTTTTCCAGTGGTCATGTATGGATGTGAGAGTTGGACTGTGAAGAAAGCTGAGCATCAAAGAATTGACGCTTTTGAACTGTGGTGTTGGAGAAGACCCTTGAGAGTCCCTTGGACTGCAAGGAGATCCTACCAGTCCATTCTAAAGGAGATCAGTCCTGGGTGTTCATTGGAAGGACTGATGCTGAGGCTGAAACTCCAATACTTTGGCCACTTCATGCAAAGAGCTGACTCATTGGAAAAAACCCTGATGCTGGGAGAGATTAGGGGCAGGAGAAGAAGGGGACGTTAGTGGATGAGATGGCTGTATGACATTATGGACTCAATGGACATGAGTTTGGATAAACTCTGGGAGTTGATGATGGACATGGCGGCCTGGAGTGCTGCAATTCATGGGGTCACAAAGAGTCGGACACAACTGAGCAACTGAACTGAACTGAACTGAATGTTACATTGTGTATATATTCCACCACTTCTTTATCCATTCATCTGTTGATGGATATCTAGGTTGCTGCCGTGTTCTAGCTATTGTAAATAGTGCTACAAGGAGCAGTGGGATACATGTGTCTTTTTCAATTTTGGTTTCCTCAGGGTATATGCCTAGGTGTGGAATTGCTGGGTCATGTGGTGGTTTTATTCCTAGTTTTCTAAGGAATCTCCATACTGTCTTCCATAGTGGCTGTATCAATTTACATTCCCAACAACAGTGCAAGAGCGCTCCCTTTTATCCACATCCCCTCCAGCAATTATTGTTTGTAGACTTTTTGATGATGACTGTTCTGACCAGTGTGAGGTGATGTCTCACTGTAGTTTTGATTGGCATTTCTCTAATAATGAGCGATGTGGAGCATCTTTCTATGTGTTTGTTAGCCATCTGTATGTCTTCTTTGGAGAAATGTCTGCTTAGGTCCTTTTCCCACTTTTTGATTGGGTTGTTTGCTTTTCTGGCATTGAGTTGTATGAGCTGCTTGTATATTTTGGAAATTAATCCTTTGTCAGTTTTATCATTTGCTATCATTTTCTCCTATTCTGAGGGGTGTCTTTTCACCTTGCTTATAGTTTCCTTTGCTGTGCAAAAGCTTTTAAGTTTAATCAGGTCCCACTTGTTTACTTTTGTTTTCATTTCCATTATTCTAGGAAGTGGGTCATAGAGGATCTTGCTTTGATTTATGTCATCGAGTGTTCTGCCTGTTTTCCTCTAAGAGTATTATAGTTTCTGGTCTTACATTTATGCCTTTCATCCATTTTGAGTTTTTCCTTGTGTATGTTGTTAGGAAGTGTTCTAATTTCCTTCATTTACATGTTGCTGTCCAGTTTTCCCAGCACCAACTATTGAAGAGGCTGTCTTTGTCCCATTGTATATTCTTGCCTCCTTTCTCAAAAATAAGGTACCCATAAGTGCATGGGTTTATTTCCGGGCTTTCCATCTTGTTCCATTGGTCTATATTTTGGGGTGTTTTTTTTTTGCCAGTACCATACTGTCTTGATGACTGTAGCTTTGTAGTATAATCTGAAGTCAGGAAGGTTTATTCCTCTAGCTCCATTCTTCTTTCTCAAGACCGCTTTGGCTATTCAGAGCATTTTGTGTTTCCATGTGAATTGTGAACTTTTTTGTTCTAGTTCTGTGAAAAATGTCTTCGGTAATTTGATAGGGATCACATTGAACCTGTAGATTGCATTTGGTAGTATAGACATTTTCACAATATTGATTCATCCTATCCAGGAACATGGAATATCTCTCCATCTGTTTATGTCATTTTTTATTTCTTTCATCACTGTCTTATACTTTTCTGTGTACAGTTCTTTTGTCTCTGTAGGTAACTTTATTCCTAGATATTTAATTCTTTTTGTTGCAGTGGTGAATGGGATTGATTCTTTAATTGCTATTTCTGCTATTTCATTGTTTGTATATAGAAATGCAAGTGATTTCTGTGTACTGATTTTGTATCCTGCAACTTTGCTAAATGCACTGATTAACTCTAGTAATTTTCTGATACTATCTTTAGGGTTTTCTATGTACACTGTCATGTCATCTGCAAACAGTGAGAGCTTTACTTGTTGTTTTCCTATCTGGATTCCTTTTATTTATTTTTCTTCTCTGATCGCTGTAGCTAGGACTTCTAAAACTATGTTGAATAATAGTGGTGAAAGTGGACACCTTTGTCTTGTTTCTGATCTTAGAAGAGATGCTTTCAGTTTTTCACCATTGAGAATAAGGTTTCCTGTAGGCTTATCATATATGGACTTTACTATCTTGAGGTAAGTTCCTCCTATGCCCATTTTTTGAAGAGTTTTAATCATAAATGGGTGCTGGATTTCATCAAAGTTTTGTTCTGTATCTATTATTATGATGATCATATTGTTTTTATTATTTAATTTGTACAGGGTGTATCACATTGATTGATTTGCATATGTTGAAGAATCTTTGCATTCCTGGGATAACTGCAACTTGATCATGGTGCATGAGCTTTTAGATGTGTTGCTGAATTCTGTTTGCTAAAATTTTGTTGAGGACTTTTGCATCTATGTTCATCAGTGATATTGGCCTGCAGTTTTCTTTTTTTGTATTGTATTTGTCTAGTTTTGCTATCAGGGTAATGGTGGCTTCATAGAATGAGTTTGGGAGTGTTCCTTCCTCTACAATTTTTTGAAAGAGTTTTAGAAGGATAGGCATTAGCTCTTCTCTAAATGTTTGATAGAATTCTCCTGTGAAGCCATCTGGTCCTGGGCTTTTGTTTTTTGAGAGATTTTTGATCACAGTTTCAACTTCAGTGCTTGTAATTGGGTTGTTTATAATTTCTATTTCTTTCTGAGTCAGTTTTGGAAAATTGAGCTTTTCTAAGAATCTGTTCATTTCTTCCAAGTTATCCATTTTATTGCCATATAGTTGTTCATAATGGTCTCTTACAATCCTTTGCATTTCTGCATTGTCGGTTGTAACTTCTCCTTTTTCATTTCTAATTTTTTTGATTAGATTATTCTCTTTTTTTCTTGATGAGTCTGGCTAAAGTCTTGTCAATTTTGTATGCCTTCTCAAAGAACCAGCTTTTAGTTTTATTAATCGTTACTATTCTTTCATTTCTTTTTCACTTATTTCTGCTCTGATCGTGATGATTTCTCTCCTTCTACTAATTTTGGGGTATTTTTCTTCTTCTTTTTCCAGTTGTTTTAGGTGTAACATTAGGTTGTCTAGTCAACGTTTTTCTTGCTTCTTGGGGTAGGACTGTGTGGCTATAAACTTCCTTTTTAGAACCGCTTTTGCTGCATCCCTTAGGTTTTAGTTGTCATGTTTTCATTGTCATTTGTTTCTAGAAATTTTTTGATTTCCCTTTTGATTTCTTCAGTAACTGTTGATTATTTAGAAAGGTGTTGTTTAGTCTTCATGTGTATGCGCTTCTATCCTCAGTTCTTTGCATTCTTCTTACTTTATTCTGCTCTTCAGAAGTTATTTCCACCATTTTATCTTCCAGCTCATTGATTGATTCTTCTGCTTCAGATATTCTGCTATTGATTCCTTCTAGAGTATTTTTAATGTCAGTAATTGTGTTGCTTGTCTCTGTATGCTTACTCATTAATTCTTCTAGGTCTTTGTTAATTGATTCTTGCATTTTCTCTACTTTGTTTTCAAGGTTTTTGATCATCTTCACTATCATTATTCTGAATTATTTTTCAGGTAGTTTGCCTATTTCCTCTTCATTTATTTGTACTTCTGTGTTTCTAGTTTATTCCTTCATTTGTTAGTATTTCTCTATATTTCTTTTTTTTCTTTTTAATGTTTTGTGTTTGAGGTCTCCTTTCCCAGGGTTTAAGGTTGAATTCTTTCTTCCTTTTGGTTTTTGCCCTCCTAAGTTTAGTCCAGTGGTTTGTGTAAGCTTCATATAAGGTGAGATTGTGCTAAGCATTTTTTGTTTGTTTTTCCTCTGATGGGCAAGTTTGAGGAAGGTGGTAATCCTGTCTGCTGATGATTGGGTTTGTATTCTTGTTTTGTTTGTTGCTTAGATGAGGCATTCTGCACAGGGTATTACTGGTGGTTGGGTGATGCTGGGTCTTATATTCAAGAGGTTTCCTTTCTGTGAATTCTCATATTTGATACTCCCTAGGGTTAGTTATAGGGTTAGGGTTAGTTATTCTAGGGTCTTGGAGTCAGTGATCCCACTCCAAAGGCTCAGGTCTTGATCTCTAGTTAGGATTCCAGAGATGGTTCCGCAAGTGGAACCACAAGTGGTTTGTTAGGACATTGAGTGAGATTAAAACAAATACTCAATAACAAGAAAGCAAAGAGGAACCCCAGAAAAATGGCAGTTACAAAATCAGGCAAATAATAATTAAATAATGGAATATACACATACACATATACACCCATGAGCAAAGTCAAACCAGACCAACAAAAATAAAGTACAGTAGATTGCTCTGACAAACAAAGGAAATCAAAAATTATATTTAGCAGTTAAGAACAAAACTAAAACACAGACTGGAAAACAAAACTAAAGCAAACTGCCAAGTGGTGAATAAAGTAATGAAAACAAAACTAACAAATATGTTGAAAGGAAAGGAAAAAATAAAAGAAACAAAGTTAAATGCAGGAAGATGAAGAAAATTTATAGACATTAAAGATGACCTTCAAGCGGAAAAGAACAGTAGGAAAGGCAAGCAAAGGAATAAATGTAGAAAAATAAAATAAATTTTAAAAAATTAAAATGATAAAAAAGTGAAAAGGAAAAAAAAAGGAAGGAGAAAGAAGAAAAAAAAAAAAAAAAAAAACAGGAAAACTCCACAGAACTGCAAAAGCCCAACCTAGACTGACCAGGTGAACAAAGGAAACCAGAAATTTCATCTCCGAGTCAAGAACAAAACTAACTAAAGCACAAACTGGAAAACAAAACTAAAACAAGGTGCCAACTGGGGAATGAAACAATGAAAATAAAACTAAAAAATACATTTAGAGGGAAGGAAAAAAAGAAAGAATAGATATGCAAAGTTAAACAGAGGTAGATAAAGAAAATTTATATACATTAAAGGTTAATTGCAAGGGGAAAAGAACAGTAGGAAAAGCAAGCAAAGGAATAAATGTAGAAAAAATAACAGGTTGAAAAAAATTAAAAATCAACCTTAAAAAAGAAAGAGAAAGAAAAAGGAAAACTGCACAGAGCTACAATAGCCCAATGTAGAGGCAGAGGTTTATAACAACAATAAAAAATGTGACCCAGAAAAAAAAAAAAAAAACTCAAAAGTGACTGCAGCCTTCCAGGCTCCTCCGTCCATGGGATTTTCCAGGCAGGAGTACTGGAGTGGGGTGCCATTGCCTTCTACGAATTAGATTTCATAGGGCCAATAAAAATGCCAATTGCAATGGAGGGGGGAGAAAGAAAGAAAATCCAAAAGAATCCACAGAACAAGTCAAAACGTAAGAAAAATAAATGTTTTTCTTGAGTCACTGCTGTCAGTGTCCTTTCCCTTGCTGGGAGTCACAGTCCACCTTGCCTCCCTAGGATGCCCTCCAATGCTGTGCTGGTCTCTGGACCTGCTGTGGGGGCAGCTCAGATTCTAATCTGGTCCTACTCCTGTGTGTTCTTGCCTCCAGTGTCCACAGCTATCAGAACTAGTGCGTTTTCTTTGTGGGAGCTCTCAATGACATTTTATATATTCCATGGACAACAGAGTCTGCTTAGTTGATAGTGTGCATTTAATCTGCAGCTTGTACAGCTGCTGCTGCTGCTGCTGCTAAGTCGCTTCAGTCATGTCCGACTCTGTGAGACCCCATAAACGGCAGTCCACCAGGCTTCCACATCCCTGGGATTCTCCAGGCAAGAACACTGGAGTGGGTTGCCATTTCCTTCTCCAATGCATGAAAGTGAAAAGTGAAAGTGAAGTCCCTCAGTCGTGTCCGACTCTTAGCGACCCCATGGACTGCAGCCACCTGGCTCCTCCATCCATGGGATTTTCCAGGCAAGAGTACTGGAGTGGGGTGTCATTGCCTTCTCCATCTTGTACACCTACTGGGATGGTTTGGGGTCTTCTTCCTTAGACACACTGCCCCTGGGTTTCAATTGCGGCCTTATTTCCACCTCTGCATGTGGGTCATCCACTGGGGTTTGCTCCTGAGGCTGCCCTGGAGGGCTTGCCTTTGCCCCTATGAGGGCCAGGTGTGGAGGTGGTGCAGCTGCTTGGGTCACAGAGGTTCTGGCAGCACCAGGAACTCAGGGGAGTTGACAGCTAGGGCAGCAGGAAACATCGTGCTCTAGAAGGGTATGGTGACCAGTATTGGCCAGTACACTCCAGTATTCTTGCCTGGAGAACCCCCCTGACAGAGAAGCCTGGCAGACTACAGTCTACAGGGTCACAAAGTGTTGGACACGACCAAAGTGACCCTGCATGCATAGACATAACACTTTTTTTGTCCCCCTGTGGTCACTCTGCCCCAGGGAGAGTTGAGTGTTAAGATGGCACAGCTTCTTGCCTTGCGGGGACCCTGGTGGTGCCAAGTGTGTAGGGACATGGACTGCCTCCGTGGTAGGAGTTATGGCCGCCAGTCTTTCTCCATACCTCCACCCGTTCAGGCACTTAGAGGGCTCCCTTGCCTGGGGCCCTTCTCTGTTGTTCAGCATGTCAGGCACATAGAGGGCCCCCCCCTGGCTGGGGTCCTACTCTGTAGATCAGGCATCAAGCAATTGAAGGGGCACCCTCGGTGGGGTCCTACTCTGTAGTTAAGTGTGTCAGGCATTTGATGGGCCAGCCTCTCTATTGTTCAGCTCCTGATGCTGGCCTGCGGGGAGAGGCTATGGTGATGGCTCCATGCTTATGCATGGCTCAGCATCAACATCTTGCTTTCATGGCTGCCTGGCCTTCCACCACAGGCATTTCCCACCACAATCTCCTCCTTCACATCCCCTCAATCTGTCTCTCCACAGTCAACAGCAGCCCTTTCCCTGTGATTGCTCCACTCTCCCTAAATTCCAGCTCCCAGCTACTGTGCCTTCCAGGGGACCTGCGTCCCTGTCCGGGGTATGTATGGCTGCAGCAAGGACCATCTGATTCTTGTTCCATTTAGGCTGCCACTGAGCAGCTGTTTCACTCTCAGCATTAAAATGTTTCTCCTCTGACTCAGGCAATTGCCCTGATCTGAGGATCTGACCCCTGCTTAAGTTCCCCCACCCACCAAGGGCAGGTCCAGTCCTACTAAAACTTCTGTTTCCCAGTTCCTTCATCCTACCGAGTTTTGCATGGTTCTATATATTCTTTTCCACTGGTCGGGTGCTCCTGTCTGCTCTCAGATGGTCTTCTGCATGCACTTCTGTGTCTGAAGGGTATTCCTGATGTATCTGTGGACAGGGATGTACTACATGTCCACCTCCTCCTCCACCATCTTGTTCTCCCTAGTATGGATATTGTAGCAATATTAACTCTTCCCATCCATGAACACGGACTATCTTTTCATTTATTTATGTCTCCCTTGATATCTTGCATCAATGTTTAATATTTTTCCAGTGAACACACTTTTTTTATCTCCTTGGTTATATTTATTCCTAAGTATTTTTTTTTTACTTTTTAGAATGTTATTGTAAATATTTTCTTTCTTTTTCAGACAATTTATTATTAGTGTATACAAATGCAAACATATCTTATTTATGGGTAGTTGCTAGATCGTCTTCTTGTGAGGGGAACTTTAGTTGAGAATGACCTATTTAATGACCAGTGTTAGTATCTTATCTACTTTCTTAGTGTACTCATTATATGACCAGCAAGAATTATAATAAATGAAATACTCTAATGTAGAATTTCTTTGCCTCCAGTGATGTCACTGATGGTTCAAAGATGCCTACCCCAAGTTACATCTTGACTGCTGAATTATTTAATGCATTTCATTGGAAGTGCATCTATCTTTACTATAATTTTTGATACTAGTCACTTCTGTCGGAGAAGGCAATGGCACCCCACTCCAGTACTCTTGCTTGGAAAATCCCATGGATGGAGGAGCCTGGTGGGCTGCAGTCCATGGGGTCGCTAAAAGTCGGACACGACTGAGCGACTTCACTTTCACTTTTCACTTTCATGCATTGGAGAAGGAAATGGCAACCCACTCCAGTGTTCTTGCCTGGAGAATCCCAGGGACGTGGGAGCCTGGTGGGCTGCCATCCACGGGATCGCACAGAGTCGGACACGACTGAAGCGACTTAGCAGCAGCAGCAGCAGTCACTTATGTATGTCTCTAGAGTACAGTTTTCTTTTATAAATAGAAAGGTTGGTAAATCCTGTGTTTCAGATGATTCAACAATAAAGGTTAAGTGCTATATTACTGTCAAAATGCATCAGGGATATCAAAGAATATGAGGAACATACTTGGATTCTATTCATCCCAAGATAATATGAATGTCAACACTGATAATCAGTTCAGAAATCTCAGAATTTAAAGAACAAAATGACAATGTAGAAATAATTTTAAACACACATCTCTCCGAGTGAATGTAAATTAGGCGCTTTGCCAGAATCAAAGCGTTATGGCCAAAGTTTAGACTTAGTTTTCTGCTTTTGGCTCCTGGACCCAGTGATATTTTGTTTATTCCTGCAAAATACTTGTGCAATAGTAACTTTGAAGAGAAAACTTCCTTGCAAAAATGTTGGCCAGTCCATGTATTCAGGGCTGTTGCTTTTACAGAAGGTTCATTGCTAAGTTTGAAAAAGGCATCCCTCTGGGAAGATGAATTAGAAAAAGGCATAGGTTTTCTCAGCACTAACACAGCATTGCATCAAGCAGCGTGTTGAGAGAGCTTTTAGCTTCACCTGGCTCCCTTGACTGAGGTCCCCCATGCAGGACACAACTTGCATGATAATAATAAGGTTGGCTTGTATTTATTTGTCTTAAATTCACTTTCTTCACAATGTAATGCGAATAAAAGCTTAGTTAAATACAGAAGTGCTATTTTAGTTAAATATCTTGATCATTATTTTTGTTACTTGCTAACTTCTTGTTTTCCTTAAAATTTGATCCAAGTAAAATCCTTTTAACCTTATGCATTTGAAGTAACAGCTCAATGGTAAAGAATCACCTGCCAATACAGGAGACACGAGTTTGATCCCTGGATCAGGAAGATACCCTGGAGAAGCAAATGGCAACCCACTCCAGTATCCTTACCTGAAAACTTCCATGGACAGAGGAGCCAGGCAGGCTATAGTCCATGGGGTCTCAAAGAGTTGAGCACAACTTAGTGACTAAACAGCAACAAGCCTTTGTTTTCTTTAAAATTTGATCCAAGTATAATCCTTTAAACTTTATGCATTTGAAGTAATGGTAAGTTCCATGAGAAGAAAACAAACTATGAAACCCAATATTTCCAACTACTTTTACCAGTGTGCTTCCAACAACAACAACAAAAAAAACCACCAAAAAAAAAAATTGTGGCTTTTTTAGTATTAATAAACTGTCACTGAAAATGTGCATAATCTCAATCATTTTCAGCAATATCAAATGGCAAAATATTCACTATTTCAAAAGGAATTTTTTTCTTTATTTTCAATGCTAGGATACAAATATACTTCCTTTTAAGAAAAATGACAGAAACCATTCATTGTTCCTCTGGATGATAATTTGCTATCCAGAATTGCATCCAAGCAATTTGTGATTCTCACTATTGTAATACTACATAAAACATAGCTTTGAATTGCATTTCTATAATAATTAATGATATTGAGCATCTTTTCACGTGCTCTTTGATCATCTATACATCTTCTTTGGAGAAATGTCTATTTAGAGAGGTATTACCTCACATCAGTCATATGGCCATGAATAAAATGTCTACAGATAATAAGTGCTGGAGAAAGTGTGGAAGTAAAAGAACCCTCCTACACTGCTGGTGGGAACGTAAATTGGTACAACTACTATGGAAAACAGTGTGAAGTTTCCTCATACAATTAAAAATAGAGCTACCATATGATTCTGCAATCCCACTCCTGGGCATATATCCAGAGAAAACCACATTGCACCTCAGTGTTCATTGCAGCACTATTTACAATGACCAAGACATGGAAACAGTCTAAATGTCCATCTACAGATGTACCACGTTTTCTTTATTCCTGAATGGATAAGGAAAATACATTACATATATAGAATGAATTATTGTTGTTGTTAAGTAGCTAAGTCATATCCAACTCTTTCATGACCCCATGGACTATAGTTCACCAGGCTCCTCTATATCCATGCTATTTCCCAGGAAAGAACACAGGAGAGGGTTGCCATTTCCTTCTCCTGGGGATCTTCCCAATCCAGGGATCAAACCTGTGTCTCCTGCATTGGCAGGCAGGTTCTTTAGCCACTGAGCTACCTGGGAAGCCCAGAATGAAATGTTACTCAGTCTTAAAAAGAATAAAACAATGCCATTTGCAGCAATATGGATGGACCTAGAGATTATCATACTAAGTGAGGTAAGCCAAACAGAGAAAGACAACATCATATGATATCACTTATATGTGGAATCAAAAAATGATACAAATGAACTAATTTACAAAACAGAAACACACTCACCGACTTAGAAAACAAAATTACAGATACCAAAGGGGAAAGGTGAAGGGGACAGATAAATTAGGAGGTTGAGATTAACATACTGACTCGATGGACTTGAGTCTGAGTGAACTCCAGGAGTTGGTGATGGACAGGGAGGCCTGGCGTGCCGTGATTCATGGGGTCGCAAAGAGTCGGACACTTCTGAGCAACTGAACTAAACTGAATATGAAAGATATAGTCAACAAGGACCTCTTGTATAGTATAGGGATCTTTGCTCAGTACTCTGATAACCTATATGGGAAAGCATCTGAAGAAAAGAATAGATGTATGCGTTGCAGGTTTAGTTGCTAAGTCATGTCCGACTCTTGTGAGCCCATGGACTATAGCCCACCAGGCTCTTCTGTCCATGGGATTTCTCAGGCAAGAATACTATAGTGGGTTGCCATTTCCTTCTCTAGGGGATCTTCCCAGCCAAGGATCAAACCTGTGTCTCCTATGTCTCCTGCATTAGCAGGCAGTTTCTTTACCAGCTGAGCCACCAGTAAAGCATATGTATAACTAACTCACTTTGCTATATACCCTAAATTAACACAACATTGACAACTATATGCCACTGTAAAATAAAAATTAAAAAAATATAATTCCAGTGCACACAGTATAGGGTCATAAGTTATATAATCAGACAGCCTAGACTCAAATCTTTGCCTGACAGCTTGTCAACTGTGTGACGTTGGACAACATCATAGCTTGCCTTCAATGTATTCTGTTTGTGAATAACAGAAGTCCAAAAATAGATTCCAGGGTTCAACATTTCTTCTATTATAAAGGTATTTTGTTTTCCCTTTGATTTTTCTGTATAGGAGAATTTTCTCTCTTTTCAATCCCTCTCATTTCGTCCAAATGGAGTAACAGACATATAACTAAAGTTCTTAGGCTTTTAAGAAAACTAGCAATATGTCAAGATTCACTTAAACTTTTATCTTCAGGTTATTAAAGCATTTTATACCACAATTTCCATCTGTAAAATGGGGCCAATTCCCATTTTAATTGATTTACAAATGTGCTCTTAGAACTGTATGTGGTACTAAACAGTAAGCACTCAAGAAATCATAATCATCACTGTTAGCATTCCTATATTTCACAGAAATGCAAAAGCTCATAAAACTTGGGGAGATTTTTGTTGATTTCATAAGAATCACATTTTTGACACATTTTTAAATCTATGTGCAGTCATCTGGGTCTTATATTTCTTATATTTGTATCCTTACAAATTTGAATAAACAGCACAACAGAAGAATAAATTCCATATGTTTAGATTTAATTCAGAATAAGTGATATATAGACATACTTAATTTTAAATGGAAAATTCAGTAAAACAAGGAAAAATAAAAGTAAATGATGAGACGTGGCCATCTGGAAGAAGAAAAACATTATGTGTTATTATTATCCTCTTTTTAAAATTACCAGGTTTGTGTACTGCCTTCTCAGAACACACTTTGAGTGTTAGGAGGAGGAGTTGTTAGTGCTGAAGTAATTATAACAAGGGTGTAAGTTTCTGTAGGTGGGAGACAACTTATTATATGGAGATATTTATTTTAGGCTTGGAATAATATTTTATTGAATTTAGATATTGAGGTAAGGCTAAAGTCTCTCTTCAGCGTGAAGCGCAGTACTGACTCCAGATAAAAGCGCATCATACTTTCACAGTGGAGAGTTCTTTTTGTTTATAGAGAATGTTAATGAAGCATATCAAGAGATCAAACTTCTCTTGTGGAACACATACAAGTTCGACCTTGTGTGAACTACAAAAAGACAACTTTCTCATCTTCCTTTAATAATTTACATTCTAATGCCTTTATTGGAATTCTCTGGTGGCTCGGTCGGTAAAGAACCCACCCACCAATGCAGAAAATGCGGATTTGGTCCCCGGATCGGGAAGATCCCCTGGAGAAGGGAATGGCAACTCACTCCAGCATTCCTGCCTGGAAAATCCTATGGACAGCAGGCTATAGTTCATAGCGTTGCAAAGAGTTGAAGACAAATTAGCTGCTAAACCATCACCAATATCTTTATTATCATAAAATATTAGTAAGAATATCTTAGAGACTTTTAATTTAAAGTATTCAATGCTGTCAGGGAATTATACTCAATAGTTTTAATAAATTTAGTGAAAAGAATCTGAAAGAAAGAAATATATATATATATATACACATAGATACATACATATGTGTGGTGTGTGTGTGTGTGTGTGTGTGTATACATGTAAGGTTTTCCCAGGTGGCGCTAGTGGTAAAGAACCTGCCTGCCAATGTAGGAGACGTAAGGGATGTGGGCTCGATCCCTGGGTCAGGAAGATCCCCTGAAGGAGGGCATGGCAACCCCCTTCAGTATTAATGCCTGGAAAATCCTGTGAATAGAGGAGTCTTGCGGGTTATGGTCTATATGTCACAAAGAGTCAGACATGACTGAAGTGGCTTAGCACACAAGTGTATAACTGAGTTATTATGCAGTACACTTGAAACTAACATAACATCATACATCAATCATACTTGAAAAAAAGTGAATGCTGTATACATTTTTCTAAGAGAATAATGCCTTCATCACTCTGTAAATAAGTACTACCCTTTCTTCTTTAAACAGTTCTACAACCTGATTGCTACATACCACTATTCAATGTTGTTTCTGCACTGTTTTAAAACTGTGCGGAGGGTCTGTTAGTTTCATTACCCAGGAAAAGAACTATAGTATCATAATTTTAAATATTTTCACTAGTTTATCACCAGACTCAAAGAGCTCTAGACTAACAGCTAATAGTAAATTTGACGTGAGGGAAGTTGTTTTTATTTTTTAATTAAAGATTTCATTTTTTTAGAGCAGTTTTAACTCTGCAACATTATTGAAAGGAAGGTTTTGAGATTTCCCATCTACAGCTTTCCCCATTATCAACTTTAGTTGAGTCTAACCTTTCCCATTATCAACATTAGTCACCAGAATGGTATGTTTTCTGCAATTCATCAACACATTATAATCATTCAAGGTCCATACTTTACCTTAGGATTCACTCTCAACATTATATGGGTTTGGGAAAATTCATATAGTCTATGGGTTTGGGAAAATTATGATGACATATACCCATCATCAGTATATAGAGTATTTTCATGGCCTTAAAATTCCTCTCTGTCTTTCTAGTTATTACCCCTCCACCGATGTGCCCTGCACTGTTGACATATTTTTCTACTATGGCCCTCAATACGCTTCAGTTTGGTGGCTCAGTCGTGTCCAACTCTTTGCGACCCTGTGAACCACAGCACGCCAGGCCTCCCTGTCCATCACCAACTCCTGGAGTTCACCCAAACCCATGTCCATTGAGTCGGTGATGCCATCCAACCATCTCATCCTCTGTCATCCCCTTTTCCTTCTACCCTCAGTCTTTCCTAGCATCAGGGTCTTTTCCAGTGAGTCAGTTCTTTGCATCAGGTGGCCAAAGTATTGGAATTTCAGCTTCAACATCAGTCCTTCCAACAAACACTCAGGACTGATCTCCTTTATGAAGGACTGATTGAATCTCCTTGCAGTCAAAGGGACTCTCAAGAGTCTTCTCCAACACCACAGTTCAAAAGCATTAGTTCTTTGGTGCTGAGCTTTCTTTATACTCCAACTCTCACATCCATACATAACCACTGGAAAAACCATAGCCTTAACTAAATGGACCTTTGTCAGCAAAGTAATGTCTCTGCTCTTTAATATGCTATCTAGGTTGGTCACAATTTTTCTTCCAAGGAGTAAGCGTCTTCTAATTTCATGACTGTAGTCACCATCTATAGTGACTTTGGAGGCCAAAACAAATAAAGTTTGACACTGTATCCACTGTTTCTCCATTTCCCATGAAATGATGGGACCAGATGCCATGATCTTGTTTTCTGAATTTTGAGCCTTAAGCCAACTTTTTCACTGTCTTCTTTCACTTTCATCAAGAGGCTCTTTAGTTCTTCTTCACTTTCTGCCATAAGGGTGGTGTTATCTGCATATCTGAGGTTGATATTTCCCCCAGCAATCTTGATTCACGCTTGTGCTTCATCCAACCCAGCATTTCTCATGATGTACTCTGCTGCTGCTGCTAAGCCGCTTCAGTCGTGTCCAACTCTGTGTGACCCCATGGGGTCACAGGCTCTGCCGTCCGTGGGATTCTCCAGGCAAGAGCACTGGAGTGGGTTGCCATTTCCTTCTTCAATGCATGAAAGTGAAAAGTGAAAGTGAAGTCGCTCAGTCGTGTCCGACTCTTAGCGACCCCATGGACTGCAGCCTACCAGGCTCCTCCGTCCACGGGATTTTCCAGGCAAGAGTACTGGAGTGGGTTGCCATTGCCTTCTCCGGATGTACTCTGAATATAAGCTAAATAAGCAGGGAAACAATATACAGCCTTTACGTACTCTTGTTCCTATTTGGAACCAATTTGTTGTTCTATGTCCAGTTCTAGCTGTGTCTTCTTGATCTGCATACAGATATTCAAGAGGTAGGTCAGGTGGTCTGGTATTCCCATCTCTGAAGAATTTTCCACAATTTGTTGTGATCCACACAGTCAAAGGCTTTGGCATAGTCATAAAGTAGAAATAGATGTTTTTCTGGAATTCTCTTGCTTTTTCGATCATCCAGTGGTTGTTGGCAATTTGATCTCTAGTTCCTCTGCCTTTTCTAAAACCAGCTTGGACATCTTGGAGTTCATGGTTCACGTACTATTGAAGACTGGCTTGGAGAATGTTGAGCATTACTTTACTAGTGTGTGAGATGAGTGCAACTGTGTGATAGTTTGGGCACTCTTTGACATTGCCTTTCTTTGGAATTGGAATGAAAACTGACCTTTTCCAGTCCTGTGGCCACTACTGAGTTTTCCAAATTTGCTGGCATACTGAGTGCAGCACTTTCACAGCATCATCTTTTAGGATTTGAAATAGCTCAACTGAAATTTCATCACCTCCACTAGCTTTGCTAATAGTGATACGTCCTAAGGCCCACTTGGCTTCACATTCCAGGATGTCTGACTCTAGGTGAGTGATCACACCATCGTGATTATCTGGGTCATGAAGATCTTTCTTGTACAGTTCTGTGTATTCTTGCCACCTATTCTTAATATCTTCTGCTTCTGTTAGGTCCATCCCATTTCTGTCCTTTATCAAGCCCATCTTTGCATGAAATGATCCCTTGGTATCTCTAATTTTTTTTGAAGAGATCTGTAGTCTTGCCCATTCTATTGTTTTCCTCTATTTCTTTGCATTTATCACTGAGGAAGGCTTTCTTATCTCTCCTTGCTATTCTTTTGAACTCTGCATTCAAATGGGTGTATCTTTCCTTTCCTCCTTTGCTTTTTGCTTCCCTTCTTTTCACAGCTATTTGTAAGGCCTCTTCAGACAGCAATTTTGCTTTTTTGCATTTCTTTTCCATGGGGATGGTCTTGCTCCCTATCTCCTATACAATGTCTTGAACCTCATTCCATAGTTCATCAGGCACTCTCTCCATCAGATCTAGTCCCTTAACTCTACTTCTCACTTCCACTGTATAATCATTAGGGATTTGATATAGATCATACATGAATGGTTTATTGGTTTTCCCTACTTTCTTCAATTTAAGTCTGAATCTGGCAATAAGGAGTTGATGATCTGAGCCACAGTCAGCTTCCAGTCTTGTTTTTGCTGACTGTAAAAACTGAACTTCTCCATCGTTGGCTGCAAAGAATATAATCAATCTGATTTCAGTGCTGACCATCTGGTGATGTCCATGGGTAGAGTCTTCTATTGTATAGCTGGAAGAGGGCCCTATGTGGGACATATGGTGATGAGTGCTGCTGTTCACTGTGAGAATGTTGGACTTGTTTCCTGACCTGCTACCACGTCCCTCTGCTGCCCTTAGGGCTGCCACAGCAATCTCTGGCCCTGACTTAAGGCACCACCACTCCCTTCTCCAATCCTGGAAAACTGCTGGTATCCCCAAGCCAGTGCTTAGATGTCTGGAATCCTTACTATTTATCTTTATGCTATGTTCTAAGTTGTAAGCTAGAAAAATGCTTATTTTCTCTTTGATGTTACAGTCTTCCAGAATGGATACTAAACCTTTATATTCTAATGTTTTACAAGGACATAACTATAGCCTTTTCTTCCTCTGTATTTCAAACATGAGCCCATGTGAGTGACAAGCTGGGAAAAATTGTCAAAAAAAAAATTGACAGATATACTCAAAACAACCATTCTTCCTCCTAGGAATTTCTTTGGCTCCTCATGCAAATGACACTGATAATAATATAAAGAATCCACTAATACTTATTCAAGGATTTTTATGTGTCAGACATTGTTACAGCACTGCAATGTGTGTTAGAGAAGGCAATGGCACCTCACTCCAGTACTCTTGCCTGGAAAATCCCATGGAAGGAGGAGCCTGGTGGGCTCCAGTCCATGGGTCGCAAAGGGTCAGACATGACTGAGTTACTTCACTTTCACTTTTCACTTTCATGCATTGGAGAAGGACATGGCAGCCCACTCCAGTGTTCTTGTCTGGAGAAACTCAGGGACGGCAGAGCCTGGTGGGCTGCCCATCTATGGGGTCACACAGAGTCGGACACGGCTGAAGCGACTTAGCAGCAGCAGCAGCCACAACATTCATTTAATCCTTGACACCTTAAGAGTCTTAGCAGAAAGTATTATTTTCATTGCAATGAAAAATGCATAAGATGTTTCATCCTACTTTATATACTTGTTTTATTTTTTATTTTACCTTTTTATTTTTAGTTTATTTTACTTTATAATACTGTATTGGTTTTGCCGTACACTGACATGCATTCAGTTCAGTTCAGTTGCTCAGTCATGTCCGACTCTTTGCGACCCCATGAATTGCAGCACTCCAGGCCTCCCTGTCCATCACCAACTCCTGGAGATCACCCAAATTCATGTCCATCGAGTCGGTGATGCCATCCAGCCATCTCATCCTCTGTTGCCCCCTTCTCCTCCTGCCCCTAATCCCTCCCAGCATCAGAGTCTTTTCCAATGAGTCAGCTTTTTGCATGAGGTGGCCAAAATACTGGAGTTTCACTTTACTAATATTTCTAAGTTATAATCTCATAATGCCCAAGCTAAAATTTAAAATTAGGCCAAGGTGAGTCAAAAATGCATCAATGGTTTACAAGGAAAACTGTAGTAGATTCAAAGAAAACACTATTTTGATAAATAATGCATATAAGAAGGGTTAAATTTATAATGTAAGGAAGAAGACAAATGCCGAAGACAGTACAAATCATCTAAGTAAAAATAAAGGCAAATGCGTCTGTAATGGATTTCGAGTAACAATCTAGAAGTCCCTAGTTCTTTTTATAAGCTAAGACTTTGTTTATCTAGTTAATTTGGCAAATATTAATTTGGCAAACATATGAGTTCATCTATTTGTTGAGATTGTTGTGAGAATCAATATGAACTGCCTATTTCTGGAAAAATTCAAAAGAACACTCAAATATAAGCTTGTCAAAGTAATTAATGTAGGCCATCTTGTGTTTTGGGATAACTATATGTGTCAAATGTTTTGAATTAGAGTGGGTGGAGTTACAAGTCCCCCCCCCACCCCCCACCAGAATCAAGGAAAGCTTTATGTAGAAAAGGGACCATCTGCTCTTTGGTCTGAGACATAAGTAAAGATTTATCAGGTAAAGAAATGTAAAAACGAATCAGAAGATTACAACATAAAACACTTGGTGACAAAATTCAAATCAGGAAAAATAGACAAAACAAAACAGATAAAATTGTGGACTTTTGAGAGTAAGGACCAGAGATTAAAGCACATTCAATGCTTAAGCTGAGTATGTCTTATTGAGCAGGTACTGGAGAATATCAAGTTATTACGCTGTGAACTTGAAATATATGTTATATGTCAATTATATCTCAGTTTCAAAAAATAAAAATAGGAAGTCCACAGAGGTTTTCAATATAGGTTTTGTCTATTTTTTTTTTTCCTTAACAACAAGTTTATTGTTTTACATTTCTCTCTCATACACAATATTTAAAGTATTGGTATTTAGCTTCTTATATTCAGCTTTAATACACAAAATTTTAAAATAAAATGTGTTCATTTATTAATTCATTCAAAAATTATTAAGCAATTAACCCTGTTCTAGATACTGTGGTAAATAAGAAATTCAACAATGAAAATTATTTGTGTTTATTTAAGGCATCGTAACATAACATAGAGAAAATTTCTCTGCCATGACTAGCTTTGGGATCCTGAAAAGCTTTTTTATAGAAAGTAGCATGGTCATTGCCAGGTGGGGGTGGGCAGAAATGGATGAATGTTGTTAAGGAGTACAAATTTCTCAGTATAAGATGAATAAGTTGTGGGAACCTAGTGTGCAGCATGTTGACTATAGTTAACAATGCTATATCGCACACTTGAAAGTTGCTATGAGAATAGATATTAACAATTCTCACTACCCACATAAAAATGGTAACTACATATGGTGATAGATGTGTTAGCTAACCTTATTGTGGTAATCATTCCATAATATATATGTTTATCAAATTATCAGAAATGGCAACCCACTCCAGTATTCCTGCCTGGAGAATCCCATGGACGGAGGATCCCGGTGGGCCACAGTCCACGGGGTCACAAAGAGCCGGACACGACCGAGTGACCTCACTTTCACTTTTCACTTTCACACCTTAAACTTACACAATGTTCTTTGTCAACTATATCTCAATAAAACTGAGATATAGTTTTTGAGATATACTGAAAAAACAATTTTTAAAAGATTTCTTGATGCACTGAAGCCTCAGTTTTCCTGTGAGTTGTTGTTCAGTTGCTAAATCGTGTCTGACTCTGAGACCCCACAGACTGTAAAATGACAGGTTCCCCATCCTTCACTACCTCCCAGAGTTTGCTCAAATATTGGTCCATTGAGTCAGTGATGTTATCCAACCATCTCATCCTCTGTGCCCCCTTCTCCTTTTGCCTTTAGTCTTTCTCAGCATCAGGGTCTCTTCCAGTGAGTCAGCTCTTCGCATCTGGTGGCCAAAGTATTGGAGCTTCAGCTTCAGCATCAGTCCTAATGAATATTCAGGGTTGATCTCTTTTGGATTGACTGGTTTGATCTTCTTGCAGTTCCAGGGATTCCCAGGAGTCTTTTCCAGCACCACAATTCAAAAGCAACAGTTCTTTGGTGTTCAGCCTTCTTTATGGATGAATTCCCACTACCGTATATGACTACTGAAAAAACCATAGCCTTGACTATACAGACCTTTGTCAGCAAAGTGATGTCTGTGCTTTTTTAATATGCTGCTCTCTAGGCTTGTCATAACTTCCCTTCCAAGGAGCAAGGATCTTTTAATTTCATGGCTACAGTCACAGTCTCCATTGATTTTGGAGTCTCAGAAAATAAAAGTTGTTGATGTTGTTAGTATGACCTATCCTGCAGCACTATTTGTGGATTAATGATACATTGTAAACAAAGTGCCAGCCTATGGTAGACATTCATTCAATGGTACGTGCTCAATCTGGGTGATTGAGCACGTACCATTGAATGTCTATATTTTTTAAAGTTTACAATCATAGCAGTCATGACTGAATAGCTAGCCTGTGTGTCATAAAAAATCACACAGGTATTAGAAAAAAATTAAATGTTTTTCCAAATCAATGACTCCTATTAAACTACCTGAAATTTACTTCACTTCTTTCAATTAAAACCTTAAAGACTTCCAGGAGAAGCAACCTATTAACTTAGCCAGAGTTAATGACATTATTTAATAAACCAGTAGAGCTGATATATAAAAGACCTGCAGGAAGAAAACATAGAAGACATTATTTTTAGTGAAGAGAAATAAATACACAAAATGTCATGCTATCTAGAAAAGCAACGGGGAAGACTCCATAGTCACATTCAGGTAAGGTACACCAGCTCCCAGCAATAAGAAATGATACCCATATCTTACAGCTAAGGAAAATGAATCAGTCAATGCCTTGACAGGTTAAAAACAAATTACACACTCAAGAGGGTGTAACTGAAAATACTTTAATAATAATGGATATGAATTAAGAGGTAAAAGGAATAAAAACCTACTAAAGGTGGCACTAGTGGTAAAGAATCCGCCTGCCAATGGAGGAGACCCAAGAGACCCCAGTTCGATACCTGGGTCAGGAAGATCCCCTGGAGTAGGAAGTGGCAACCCACTCTAGCATTCTTGCCTGGAAAATTTTATGGACAGAGAAGCCTGGTGTAGAGCAAAGTCCATGGGGCTGCAAAGAGCTGGACACCATTTGTGAGCAGCTGAACACAAAGAAAATGAGAGATACCTCTCTCATTCAGTCTCTTCCTGTTTCCCTATATATCTGTGTAAATACCCTACCTAATGTAGCTTGAAATATAGACAGTTTATAACATATATGTATAAAACATAAAGTAAAATTTAAAGCGTAAATTAAGGGTAAGAAAAAATAATATAATAAAAGCTGAATCTTGGATGAAGATGAAAAAAATGCTATAAGCATGGAATCCTGAAGTTCCCTCTCGTCTGATTTTTGTATACCTCGGCTAAGAACTATTTCATTCTTGCCACTGATACGGTCAAAAACCTGAGTCATCGTATGACGGTTCTTCCTCATAAGCCCATATCCAGGCAACTACAGACCCTTCCAGCTCTGCATTTAAAGCATGTTCAGAATTCCTCTTGTAAAATGGCTCAAAAGGTTTTTAGATGGAACTGGTCTCTGTGTAGCACACAACAGTTTGATGCACATTCATTGACCAAAATTCAGTACCTGCTTAAACCTAACTTGCAGAAAGTTTAAAAATATGATCTAAATGTGTGTCCTAGAGAGGAGAATGTGGGTTTTCTGATTAATTAGCAGTCTGTGCCACATTTTTTTATGGACAGTTGGCTGATAAAGGGAAAGAAAGACAACGGAAAGAAGGAAAGTAGGAAAAGAAAGAATAAAAGAGAGAAAGAAAAGAGATGGGGTAGGTAGGAGGGAGGGTGGAAAGAAAGGAGGAAAAAACAAAACACACCACTGAGACGTATGCACAGATACCTCTGACTCGCCACATGGTGGCAGTGGCCAGAAATGGAGAACAGTTTCATCACAGAATGATTTAGGGGTGGCCCTCAGGGATGCAGAAGACATTATCTTAGTGGGAAGAAATTGAAGGTGATATATTTCCTCTTTGCTTGGAAGGGAAAACTGTATGTGGGGCAGGTCAAGAGGGACAAACAATTTAACACAATAGGAAATTGGAAGAAAAAATGTGTGGAGCATTTGTGGAAAAGGGTTTCTGGAATAAATACACTTTTATAACTCTCAAAATCACCCACAAGATGAGTTGTATGAGGATCCTGCATGAATGCTTGCCAAAGGTCCTGTTTCCTGTGATACTTATTTAAGAGATGACCTACAATATCTTCTACCAAGTGGATTATAATTAGCTCTATTCCCTAGTTATGACAATACTTATTCTATCGCCTCATAAGTAATGTTGCCAAGACAGCAGAGATGAAGTTTACACAAGGTTCAACAACATGAACTTCCCTTCAGTTTGCTGAAAGGGCTCAGGCCCCATCTCAAATGGATGGAGGGGGAAGCAATTATTATTCACTGGAATCTACACAACGATGACAAAGAGTTGCCTTCCTTCACCATCAAGCTTCTACCTGCATTACCATCCACAGGCTGTATTTACAGTCTCTCATAGTCACGGAATCTCACATGGCATATCTTCTCGAGAAGGAAATCCTTTCAGGGCTAATTAATTAAGGCAATGGGAAGATTCTGAAGAGTTTTATTAATCTTGCCATGTTTTCTAAAATCAGAAATAGCTACCTTATATAGAAAAAGTGAAATGGTTTACTAAAGATCGATTCATGGTATCCTATATTTTAAAAGATTTTGTAATAGTGGGATGTGATTCAACAGGAATTGCCTTTGCAGAAGCTATGCATAAATAGTGCCATTATACAATAGTTAGACTTGATCACTTTTACATTGACTGAACCATTCATGAATATTGACTTCCTGTTTATGATGGACTTCTGTTTTAGAAAGCTTAGCATCTAAGAGAAGACAGCTTCTACCAGGGGTCATGACAATACTTCCATTGAATTCTTAGTTACGATACCATTCTGCTGTTTGAGACTCTTTTTGTCATCGAATAAGCAAAATGCCACTGAATCACCATGGCAGTGGCCAGAAATTGATAAGTGTTTCATCCCAGAAAAATTTAGGGGTGGTCCTCAGGGATACAGAAGAAACAATATTCTCTTAGTAGGAAAAAGTTGATGATACAACTCTTGTTTGCTTGGAAGGAAAAATAATGTGTGGGACATATCAACAGAGAGACAAACAATTTAACACAATAGAAAATTCAGGGGAAAATGTGGAAAATTTGTGAAAAAGGCTTTCTAGAAAGGGAAGATTTTGGAGGCACAGTGATCAGGTACTAATTATGAGGAAAGAGAATCACTGCTATCTATTTCTGCCTTATTGACTCTGCCAAAGCCTTTGAGTGTGTGGGTCACAACAAACTATGGAAAATTCTTCAAGAGATGGGAATACCAAATCACCTGACCTGCCTCCTGAGAAATCTGTATGCAGGTCAGGAAGCAACAGTTAGAACTGGACATGGAACAACAGACTGGTTCCAATAGGAAAAGGAGTATGTCAAGGCTGTATATTGTCACCCTGCTTATTTAACTTATATGCAGAGTACATCATGAGAAATGCTGAGCTGGAGGAAGCACAAGCTGGAATCAGGATTGCCAGGAGAAATATCAATAACCTCAGATATGCAGATGACACCACCCTCATGGCAGAAAGCTAAGAAGAACTAAAGAGGCTCTTGATGAAAGAGAAGAATGAAAAAGTTGGCTTAAAGCTCAACATTCAGAAAACTAAGATCATGGCATCTGGTCCCATTATTTCATGGTAAATAGATGGGGAAAGAATGGTAACAGTGAGAGACTTTATTTGGGGGGCTCCAAAATCACTGCAGATGGTGACTGCAGCCATGAAATTAAAAGACGCTTACTCCTTGGAAGGAAAATTATGACCAACCTAGACAGCATATTAAAAAGCAGAGACATTACTTTTCCAACAAACATCTGTGTAGTCAAAGCTATGATTTTTCCAGCAGTCATGTATGGATGTGAGAGTTGGACTTTAAAGAAAGCTGAGTGCTTCAGAGTTGATGCTTTTGAATTGTGGTGTTGGAGAAGACTCTTGAAAGTCCTCTGGACTGCAAGGAGATCCAACCAGTCCGTCCTAAAGGAGATCAGTCCTGGGTGTTCATTGGAAGGACTGATGCTGAAGCTAAAGCTCCTGTACCTTGGCCACCTGATGTGAAGTGCTGACTCATTTGAAAAGACCCTGATGCTGGGAAAGACTGAAGGTGGGAAGAGAAGGGGACAGCAGAGGATGAGGTCATTGGATAGCATCACTGACTCAATAGACATGAGTTTGAGTAAACTCTGGGAGTTGGCGATGGACAGGGAGGTCTGGTGTGCTGCAGTCCATGGGGGTCACAAAGAGTCGGACACGACTGAGTGACTGAACTGAACTGAACAGTAGAAAGGGGGTGCATGTGTCTGGAAATGAAGAGATACTTTAGACCACTTCCTAATACTCCCATGACCACCAAAAGTTTAAAGAAGACTGAGGGTTCAAGCCCACCAGATTTAATCATACTTTGAGATAAAGAACTTTAACTTCAATGCTAGCTGAGAAATATGTAGTGGAGAAAGAAGGTTGAAAATGCAAACAATGGCTGAGTAAAGAGTTGCAGAACCAAGAATAATTGCAGTTCATTATAGACATAATCATTCTATTTATATATGCCTATCTCTTCCTTTCTCTTAATTTCTCTTTCTCTGATATATAAACTGTGTTATTGATAGCTAGGCTAATTTTAGTGTGCAGACTTTCTGCTTTTAAGTTAAGGTTCTGGATGTCCTTTAGGACATCTAGACCACTAGAGATGGATAATTAGAGACGAAAGCAATGGGTTCATAAGACATGGTCTTTGCTTCTAGAGAGAGAGTTAACATGTCTTAAATTCTGCATATATAGACATATTTGTAAGACTGAGACACGATGCTTTTGTTAGTTTATTGTCTAAAAGTTAAGCTAGGAAAATTGTGTATAGTCAATTTTCTACACAAAAGTGTAGACTATAGAATAGGCTGAAAACTGGCTCTCTATATGCTTTAACCTCAGAAAATATAAATAAATTTGTAAGATTCTTTTGTAGCTGGAATTTCACACATGCCCTAGCTTGCTTCAAACAGATGTTTCTGCAAGAATTCACACAAAGCTTGCAAGTGAAACGGACAGTTATCTTCAAAATCCAAGTGGTAGGGGTATCAGTCCTTTCATGGAAGGTGGGAAGTACTGTTGATTTCTAGTTTCATTGATTAGCAGAACAGAAGCTGCAGAAACAACTCCTTAGTGTGGGTCATCATTTCCACTGGCTCTGTGCTCTCCAAAAATCTTTTTCTGCATCTCCTCCCAATTCTGTGAGATATCTTATACTTTACAAATTATATATTAGACATCACAGATTGCTTAGCCAGACGTAACAAAAGTAAGAAGAAATGTACAGAAATAATCAGCAAATTTAGAATATAGGCTACTTTTAGGAGTAGTAAATAGGGTCTTTGTATTGATATCTGCTTTATGTATTATACTGCATAGTGGTTATGCCTAATGTAACTTTAGACCAGAATCAGAATGAAGTGTTAGAACAAACCTGGTAAATGTAGAACATTCCAAAAAGAAGAAATAGCAAGTGAAAGGGATCCTGTGGAAAGTATATTTGTTAGGTTTAGGAACATGAAAGCCAGTGTGGCTGGCATGTGCTAGAAAACGGTCAGACCCATAGAGCAGGCCACATGAGATAGGTGGGTCATGACAAAGTCTTTTACACTTATGGATCATGCTATGAAAACCCATGCAAATATTTTGAGCAGAGGAATGCCTGGATCTAATATCTGTTTTCAGTGATCACTTTGCCATGGTCCAGAGTATATTTTGTTGAGGTGAAGGGAGCTCACTGAGAGGCAGCTGCAGTGTCCAAACAAAAGATGACGGTGTTGGAAGTGAGTGATGGCTGTAGAGATTTTGAGATGTTAGCATATTCCTACATACTCTAAAGATGTTTCTCATAACAAACTAGTAGGGAAGAAATAACTTTAAAAATATGAGATTGAGATCTTGAGATATCCCCTACCTTGAAAGAGGATGAAATTCAAAGCAAACCAAATTATAGACAAAGATTAAACTATAAAATATAAATGATAAAACACCAATGGATATATGGACACATTAAAACAAATCTGAGGTTGCCAAGAGACTTACTAAGCAGAAAGACAATAGTAAAGGAAATAACCAGCAAAGAAAAATTTAAAGCTTTTTTATATTAGGAGTACTAAAAATTAAGAGGTGAATATCAGGCATGTAAGAATATCTGAAATATTTATAATGAAATGTACATGTTAGTCTCCCTAGTTATAGAAATACCTTCCAGCTTATTCAGTCCCTTTTGCAAATTTTTTTTTCCTCTCTTGGCATCTTTCCTCTATTGATCTGGCCATTGTTTATACCCTCATCAAGAGACATTATTACAATTATTACCTCACAACTCTAATTCTTTTGTTCTTCTCATTTAAATTCCTTGGCACACCAATAATCTTAAAGAATCTAACCAATTATATGACTGCATGCTGAACATTGTTAGAGAAAATAACACACATATTAGGGTGGGTTAGCTCATATTCATTATCACGCACAGTAAATGATCATTCAACAGTATGCAGTATTATTTACTCTGTTTTTCAATTAGCAATGTGGTATGAACGTTTATGGGCTTCCCTGGTGGCTCAGCTGGTAAAGAATATGCCTGCAATGCGAAAGAACTGGGTTCGATCCCTGGGTTTGGAAGATCCCCTGGAGGAGGGCACAGCAACCCACTCCAGTATTCTTTTCTGCAGAATCCCCACAGACAGAGGAGACTGGTGGGGTCGCAAAGAGTCAGACATGACTGACTGACTAAGCACAGCACAGCGTGAACATTTATACAAGTTAATAAATTCAAGTATGTGAATGTATGCGGGACTAGAAGGCAATTAGCAAACCTATTATCTCATTCATATATTTTTATTCCAAAATTGGACTACTAAAATACAAACGTAATGAATAATCCTATGTCTAAGTATTGCTTTAGCAAAAATTATTAAAAGAGGAAATATGTGACAAGGAATATAAAACATTTAAGGCTTCTTATGTATATTTTAAAGTTTCAATCTATTTCATAGAAGTGAATGAGAGCTCCTATACTGTTTTTTGATGGTTTTCTAAGTTATGGATATTTAAAAGCGCTGCTATCTGAATTTAAAATGCTGCCATTTGTGTCTTAGTCCACTTGGGCAGCTGTAACAAAGTACCACAGGCTGGATGTTTTATAAACAATAGAAAAGTCGTGTCTCAGGGTCAGGTGAGGGCTCTCTTCCAGGGTGCAGACTTCTCATGATATTCCTACATGGAGAATGTGGGGCAGGAGCTCTGCAGGATCTCTCCCCTCTCTCTGTCTTTTTGGCTGCACTGCTTGGCTTTTGGTATCTTCGTTTCCCGATCAGGGATTGAAGCCAGGCACCTGCAGTGAAAACACTGAGTCCTAACCACTAGATCACCAGGGAATTCCCAAGGATCTCTTTTTTTCAGAGAAGTAATCCTCTTCATGAAGTCTCCATCCTCATAATCAAATCACCTCCCCCAAACCCCACCTTCTTTATTGCCTTCAATAATAAGGAAAATGTTAAAAAAAACACTGGGATATAATACTATTATAAATGAATGTTATTTCTTATAATTTCCCCACTTATTGCATTTTTTCTGCCAAAAATATCTTCCTTTTAAAATTAGGGGAAAAATATACTTTAAGAAAAATTCAATTTTGCTTTCCTAATTAAAGAAAACTTCATGTGGACATTTAGTTTTTGGTGTTAATGTCATTAAAACATTTGGGAGACAAATTGAGAAAGTTATCATTTAAATAGGAAATCAATTACAAAAGCATAATGGTTTTAATACAACATATAAAATAAAACCCATTCTAAAAAAGTCAAATTATGTAGGCCTTCTGAATATGTCTTGCATAAATTAAAGCATGTCATATTTAAAGAGATTCAGTTCAGTTCAGTTCATTTCCGTCACTCAGTTGTGCCTGACTCTTTGCGACCCCGGAGACTGCAGCATAGCTGGCTTTCCTGTCCATCACCAGCTCCCGGAGCTTGGTCAAACTCATGTCCGTTGAGTCAGTGATGACACCCAACCATTTCATCCGCTGTCATCCCTTCTCCTCTTGCCTTCAATTTTTCCCAGAATCAGGGTCTTTTCCAATGAGTCAGTTCTTCACATCAGGTGGCCAAAGTATTGGAGTTTCAGCTTCAACATCAGTCCTTCCAGTGAATATTCAGGACTTATTTCCTTTGTAATGGGCTGGTTGGATCTCCTTGCAGGCCAAGGGAGTCTTCTCCAACACCACAGTTAAAAGCATAAATTCTTTGGTGTTCAGCTTTCTTTATAGTTCAACTCTCACATCCATACATGACTACTGGAAAAACCATAGTCTTGACTAGATGGACTTTTGTTGGCAAAGTAATGTCTCTGCTTTTTAATATGCTACCTAGGTTGGTCTTAACTTTCCTTCCAAGGAGCAAGTGTCTTTTAATTTCATGGCTGCAGTCAACATCTGCAGTGATTTTGGAGCTCAGAAAAATACTCAGCCACTGTTGCCACTGTTTCCCCGTCTATTTGCCATGAAGTGATGGAACTGGATGCCATGATCTTAGTTTTCTGAATGTTGAATTTTAAGCCAGCTTTTCACTCTTTTCTTTCACTTTCATCAAGAGGCTCTTTAGTTCCTCTTCAATTTCTGCCATAAGGATGGTATCATCTGTGTATCTGAGGTTATTGATATTTCTCCGGGCAATCTTGATTTCAGCTGTGCTTCATCCAGCCCAGGGTTTCTCATGATGTACTCTGCATATAAGTTAAATAGGCAGGGTGACAGTATACAGCCTTGACGTCCTCCTTTCCTGATTTGGAACCAGTCCAGTGTTCCATGTCCAGTTGTAGCTGTTGCTTCCTGACCTGCATACAAATTTCTCAGGAGGCAGGTCAGGTGGTCTGGGATTCCCATCTCTCGAAGAACTTCCCACAGTTTGTTGTGATCTACATAGTCAAAGGCTTAAGCACATTCAATAAAGCAGAAGTAGATGTTTTTCTGGAATTCTCTTTTACAACGATCCAGAGGATATTGGCAATTTGATCTCTAATTCCTCTGCCTTTTCTAAATCCGACATGAACATATGGATGATCACGGTTCACGTATAGTTGAAGCCTGGCTTGCAGAATTTTGAGCATGATTTTGCTAGCGTGTGAGATGAATGCAATTGCATGGCAGTTTGAACGGTCTTAGGCATTCATTGCCTTTCTTTGGGATTGGAACGAAAACTGACCTTTTCCAGTCCTGTGGCCACTGCTGAGTTTTCCAAATTTGCTGGCATATTGATTTGCAGCACTTTCACAGCATCAACTTTCAGGATTTGAAATAGCTCAACTGGAATTCCATCAGCTCCACTAGCTTTGTTCATAGTGATGCTTCCTAAAGCCCACTTGACTTCACACTCCAGGATGTCTGGCTCTAGGTGAGTGATCACACCATAGTGACCCAGATAACTGGGTCATGAAGATCTTTTTCGTACAGTTCTTCTGTGTATTCTTGTCACCTCTTCTTAATATCTTGTGCTTCTGTTAGGTCTATACCATTTCTGTCCTTTATTGTGCCCATCTTTGCATGAAATATTCCCTTGGTATCTCTAATTTTCTTGAAGATATCTGTAGTTTTTTCCATTCTATTGTTTTCTTCTATTTCTTTGCTGAAGGAGGGAGGCTTTCTGATGTCTCCTTGCTATTTGAAACTCTGCATTCAAATGTGTATATCTTTCCTTTTCTCCTTTGTCTTTAGCTTCTCTTTTCTCAGCTATTTGTAATTCTTTTATTCATAATAATTGATAACAAACTTTTATGAATGTATAGGCTGCCAGACTCCTGTCCTAGTGATTATCCAGGCAAGAATACTGGAGTGTGTTTCCATTTCCTTCTCCAGGGGAACTCCCCACTCTTTCTAACCCAGAATTGAATGCAGATTCCCACATTGTATAGAGATGCTTTACTGAGCTATGCAGGAAGCTACTTTTAATTCTTAATTCTCAGCTATTTGTAATTTCTCAATTTTTGGAAAAACTTAATTATAATGTAACAAAAATCGCCCCATATATTATTTCATTATTTGGAGTAGCAAAAATGTGCTGGAGTGTCTGCCAGCACGTATGTAATAAGGACATTCCATGGTCAGTTTTGACTTCACTATCCTATCTTAGACTTCTAACTTAGTTGTCATTTGGATGTTACCAAGTTTAGAGAAAACTTGGATTATAATACAAAGCTTGCTAGAAAAATAAACCCCTAAAATTTGTCCCTTTCCTCTAAAATTAGAGATGCTGTTACCAAAAGTTGTTTATTAACCCTATAGGTACTTGATTAGTGAGTATTGCATTCATAAAAGTTTCATTCCCCTCACATTTTTATTCAGAATCTCAGCAAGTCCATATGTTGGCAACCAGCAGATCTGATTTGTTTTTAGAACAAAGGAGGCTCGGTAGCTAGAAGAGCTGGGCATTTATGGAATCTGTTAAGTTTCATAATTGACAAATGTTGCTTCATCAATCACAAGCAGGCCACAGTCCCAGAATCCATTCTCCACAGGCCATTCTGAAGAGATAAATTACTGCTATTTTTGTAGCATGGTCCTACAATAGCTCAATGAGCTGATTTAGAAAACCTTTAAAATATCACAACCAAACCACATCCTAAATTTATAAAAATGAATTAAAGTTTGATTTATAGCTTTTTTTTTTTAGTTTTTTATTTTTTTAATTTTAAAATCTTTAATTCTTACATGTGTTCCCAACCATGAACCCCCCTCCCACCTCCCTCCCCATAACATCTCTCTGGGTCATCCCCATGCTCCAGCCCCAAGCATGCTGTATCCTGCGTCAGACATAGACTGGCGATTCAATTCTTACATGATAGTATACATGTTAGAATGTCATTCTCCCAAATCATCCCACCCTCTCCCTCTCCCTCTGAGTCCAAAAGTCCATTATACACAGCTGTGTCTTTTTTCCTGTCTTGCATACAGGGTCGTCATTGCCATCTTTCTAAATTCCATATATATGTGTTAGTATACTGTATTGGTGTTTTTCTTTCTGGCTTACTTCACTCTGTATAATCAGCTCCAGTTTCATCCATCTCATCAGAACTGACTCAAATGAATTCTTTTTAACGGCTGAGTAATACTCCATTGTGTATATGTACCACAGCTTTCTTATCCGTTCATCTGCTGATGGACATCTAGGTTGTTTCCATGTCCTGGCTATTATAAACCGTGCTGCGATGAACACTGGGGTACATGTGTCTCTTTCAATTCTGGTTTCCTCGGTGTGTATGCCCAGCAGTGGGATTGCTGGGTCATAAGGTAGCTCTATTTGCAATTTTTTCTTTTTTAGTTTTTTATTTTTTAAATTTTAAAATCTTTAATTCTTACATGTGTTCACAAACATTTTTAAGGAATCTCCACACTGTTCTCCATAGTGGCTGTACTAGTTTGCATTCCCACCAACAGTGTAGGAGGCTTCCCTTTTCTCCACACCCTCTCCAGCATTTATTGCTTGCAGATTTTTGGATCGCAGCCATTCTGACTGGTGTGAAGTGGTACCTCATTGTGGTTTTGATTTTAATTTCTCTGATAATGAGTGATGTTGAGCATCTTTTCATGTGTTTGTTAGCCATCCGCATGTCTTCTTTGGAGAAATGTCTATTTAGTTCTTTGGCCCATTGTTTGATTGGGTCGTTTATTTTTCTGGAATTGAGCTGCATAAGTTGCTTGTATATTTTGGAGATTAGTTGTTTGTCAGTTGCTTCATTTGCTATTATTTTCTCCCATTCAGAAGGCTGTCTTTTCACCTTGCTTATATTTTCCTTTGTTGTGCAGAAGCTTTTAATTTTAATTAGATCCCATTTGTTTATTTTTGCTTTTATTTCCAGAATTCTGGGAGGTGGATCATAGAGGATTCTGCTGTGATTTATGTCGGAGAGTGTTTTGCCTATGTTCTCCTCTAGGAGTTTTATAGTTTCTGGTCTTACATTTAGATCTTTAATCCATTTTGAGTTTATTTTTGTGTGCGGTGTTAGAAAGTGATCTAGTTTCATTCTTTTACAAGTGGTTGACCAGTTTTCCCAGCACCACTTGTTAAAGAGATTGTTTTTACTCCGTTGTATATTCTTGCCTCCTTTGTCAAAGATAAGGTGTCCATATGTGTGTGGATTTATCTCTGGGCTTTCTATTTTGTTCCATTGATCTATATGTCTGTCTTTGTGCCAGTACCATACTGTTTTGAAAATTCAACATCCATTTATGATAAAAACTCTCCAGAAAGCAGGAATAGAAGGAACATACCTCAACATAATAAAAGCTATATATGACAAACCCACAGCAAACATTATCCTCAATGGTGAAAAATTGAAAGCATTTCCCCTAAAGTCAGAAACAAGACAAGGGTGTCCACTTTCACCGCTACTATTCAACATAGTTCTGGAAGTTTTGGCCACAGCAATCAGAGCAGAAAAAGAAATAAAAGGAATCCAAATTGGAAAAGAAGAAGTAAAATTCTCACTGTTTGCAGATGACATGATCCTCTACATGATTTATAGCTTTTAAATGTATACTCCAGGTAGGAGCACTTCAGGGAAATGCAGCAATGGACACTTGCTATTGTCCAAGAACGTGAAGAAAATTTTTGACCTAAATAATCTAAATCATTGATTTTGGAATTCATTCCAGCTTTTATTCTCCTCCTAGCAGATATATTATCTGATTACATTTTAGGCTAGTACTAACATAAATTTCTATCCCTTGAGCATACCTAAGTATTGGGAGGATAGACAGGCATGAAGGATAAATAGACTAAGTCTTCGTCCATTCTATCCTTTCTTTCTTTCTCCAACCTCTATTTTTCCTTTCTCCTTTCTTTACTCTTTGACACTGTCCTTATTTATTCATTCCTTCTTCACTTTTCTATATGCTCATTCCTTATTTCCTTTTTCATTCATTTTCTAAATGTTTTCTTCTTTATCTGGGGGGAAACCTCCTGCCTTCTGATGCAACCTCTGTGTTGGAACCTTTTGAGCTACTTTCCATGCTCAGTTAAGTTTAGTGTCCTACTGATCAAATCGGAGAGTGGCCTATAGTATAAGTTTAATAAAAATAATTAACATTTTGAATAATGAATGGAAACGAACTTTAGAAGGTAAGTTGTGCATGTTTAGTCACTTCAGTCGCGCCTGCCTCTTTGTGACCCTGTGGTCCGGACCATAGCCCACAAGGCTCCTCTGTCCATGGGATTCTCCAGGCAAAAATACTGGAGTGGGTTGCCATGCCTTTCTCTGGGGGAATCTTCCCAGCCCAGGGATCAAACTCCTGTCTCTTAATCTCCTGCATGGGCAGGCAGGCTCTTTACCACCACTAATGCCACCTGGGAAGCCAGCCACTTGGGAAGGTAAACTACAAGAGGATAAATGTTTTATCTTACTAATAGTAAATTTCTAGTAAAATAACGGACTTTTGGACTCAGAGGGAGAGGGAGAGGGTGGGATGATTTGGGAGAATGGGAATTCTAACATGTATACTGTCATGTAAGAATTGAATCGCCAGTCCATGTCTGACGTAGGGTGCAGCTTGCTTGGGGCAGGTGCATGGGGATGACCCAGAGAGATGTTGTGGGGAGGGAGGTGGGAGGGGGGTTCATGTTTGGGAACACATGTAAGAATTAAAGATTTTAAAATTTAAAAAAAATAAAAAATTTAAAAAAAAGATAACTTTGGAAAGTCAAAACTGTAATAAATACAATAAGACAAAGTGATTGAAAAAAAATAAATAAACTATTCGAGAACAAATTTTAAAAAAAAAATAAAGTTTATTGGTGTGTGGTAGGGAAAAAATTCAAAAGAGTAGCAGCCAAAGAGTTTTAGATCAGGGAATTTGATGATGGCATAGTATCATTTTGGAAATGAAATCTGGATATCTACAATTGGATTTTGGCTAGGTTGTTTAAAGTAGTCTAGGATTGGACTTTCTGAAATGGTGTCAGATTTCCATTAAGAGGCAACGAACTACAATCACTATAGACAAATGTGATGCAAACTGCAATAGACTTAAGAAAAGGGCCTGAAGTTCTGACATAGAAATTAAATCTATCTAGAAGGCGAGAAAAAAATTTCACAGGAAAATAACATGCGAGTTCAAACTTTAAAAAGAAGTAAGAATTCATTGGCTACAGAAGGAAAATGTGCTTGCCCAGAAAGTGAATAGCAAATAAGTGATGGCACGTTGGATGAGATTTTTTCCTGATGCTCCCGAATTACTGAATATTACATCCTTTCTCCATTGCTAAGGCTCACTGATAGCAACAACAACAACAAAAAAAAGGGTCTACCAGAATTAGTTTCCTCTGGCTGGCTTCCAATTATATTTGGGGAAGACTATGTTGGGAGTGACTATGGTAGCGAAAGTCACTGGGTTTTTATATGGGTGGCATTGAAGCAGCTTAAACACTCCTCTTGGAGGGGCAAGGCGATCCTTGAATGATTCTCAGGGATAGGGTAGATGCTATAGGAAAAAGTGTGCTTCAGATAGGAAAGGAATTTGATGCCTATGAGTGAGCTGCAAATTCCAGCTTAATTAAGTGATGCCTCCCCCCGCCCACACACACACCCCATGTATTTTCTTTCTGTCCTCAAACATGAAGGATGCAGAATTTAGAAGGGAAGAAGACAAGAAAGTAAAAGAGCTGAAGAGCCCTCTTAATCACAGACCTAGTTTGCACTGGGTTTGGGGAACAGTTTAGAACAGGATAAGAGATTGGAGTTTAAAGAGGAATGAATTAATTTTAAAGGCAGAAAATGATTATGCATTTATGTAAGCTGCCTAGCTGGGATGAAAAAGTGGAATTTGATATATTTTAGTTTGGGGAAATAATTGGAAGAAATATAAAATTTTCATATCAATATATCCAGGTAATTGAGGTTGCTCCAAAACCGGATGATTTGAATGTGTGAAAACACAGGTATAAAGGAGCATAGTGTATTCGAAGTAAATAGATTGGAATGGCTAGTAATCAGAGGACGTGCTGGGGAAAGCTGAGAGATGCAGCTAGAAAGTTATTCAGGGCTTTCCATTATGTCTTTAAAATTAGATTTTTTTTTTTTTTTGGTGGCGAATCTCTTAAAAGCTGTTAAATGTGAAAATGATATGATCAGTTTTTCACTTTGAAAATATTGAATGCCTGATAAATTTATTTTAATCAGTCAACAGCTGGAACTCAAGTTAAACTTTAGGGAAATATGTTTTGGGAGGCATGTTAATAATATGGATTTTATACAGCTTATGCAAAATGGAAACATGAAGAACTAGAAATCATGTAATATGAGATTTTCTAGAGTAGGTGATGTTCGATTTGGGCTTGAAATACTGGTAGAATTTTCATAGATAGAAATAAATTCAAAGCTGGTAAAGGGGAACAGGAAATAATGAAGCTTTATTTAGGGGTAATTGATTCAGTTTACCAGAAAATAGAAGGCATATAGTAAGATAATTACATAATGTATTATCAAAAATGGGATGCTTTTAAAAAGAAAGAGGAGAATCAATTATGCTGAGGAAAACAGATGTAAACCAGACTTATGGTCAGAAATCGAGAAGTGTGGTCATCTATATGTAGGAGTCAGCAAAGATAGTAAAGAAAGAGTGTGAAAGATCCTCAATTCAACTGTCAGGCTTGTACCTTCAGCAAAAGGGACACATAGAAGAAGTTCTACCAAAAGAGCCCTTTCCTGGGAGTTCCCTGGTGGTCCACTGGAAGTTTCCGCTTTCCCAACTCAGAAGACTTGGGTTTGCTCCCTGGTCAGGGAACTAGATCCCACATGTCATCGCTAAAGATCCCATATGTCTCAACGAAAACTGCAGATCCATGTGCTGCAACTATGACCCAGCAAAGTCAAATATATAAATAAATAAAAATAAATGCTAAAAAATCATTTCAAAAACAAACAAACAAGAGCACTTTATTAAAATTAATGAAATACAAGGACCAGTTAAGCATCCTACATTCTAATCTATGAGGGCATAAGAGCCTGAATAATGGTGACAACAAGAAGTCAAGAAGGGTTCCAGAAAGGATTAATAAAGCGGACAAAACAGTCCAGTTATCAGTTCTATGTGGCTGCTAAAATTATAGGTGGAATCAAACATGACTTAAATATTGTGCGAGTTTGAACTAAATTCTTCCTGTGGATACAAAGAAAAGTGGATGGAATTGAGTGACTGCCGGAAGCCAGTGTGAGGAATCCCGCCCGTGACAAGGTCATGAGGAAGGAAGCTGACATACGCAAGGCGTGCTCAGACTTCAGGGACCCCTCTGGAAATTCCTAAGCATGTACCCCAACAAACATCTGCTGGCTTTTGTGCTCTGCTTTTCCACTCTTCTGACATTTTCTGGAAAAAGTCAATTCAGGGCTTTAGTCTTCTGCATTTGAAAGAGTGTTTCGATCCAAAAACCCCTCCGATGGCTTTCTAGCCTGCCTGCAGGACTCGTACAGCTGCGCGTGTGATTGTTTGAGGCCTCCTGACCGCAGGAGGCACAGGAAGCTTAAAACATCCTAGGAATGTAGGGGCTTCCGAGGAGTCAAAATCTTTAGAATAGGACTGATTAAAAGTTTCATTTGTTGAGTCAAAGCTTGCTGCCAAATTTTCATATCCTTTATTTTTAGATATAGTTGGTATATAGAAAAACAAGTAGTAGACCTGGTATTAGCAACATTAGATCTTCGAGTTAAGTACCTTCTTTGTTATATCCCACTGCACCTTTGTTCTATAGAGATGTAACTTTAATGCTTTAAGGAGATGCAGATTAAAGAAAAACACTTCAGGGGAAACAAAATTAACATTCATTAAGGAAGAGAGCCAAAAAGTGTTAACAAGCCTCTTGGCCAGAAGATAATGTAAATCACCTGAGACCTTTTGTATACAAAATGATGTATAGAAAGAGTCTGGGCTGCCAACGCTACATAATTCTGTGTTACCCATTGATCTCCATGTTTTATCAAAAGTATAAAAGGCCTTCTGAACAATAAAGGATAGGACCAGTTTCTCGAACTAGTCTCTCGGCCTGGTTTCTTGGGACTCTGGCTCCCCCCATGTCTTTCTCTCTCTTTCTTCTTCTCTCCCTTTCCTTCTCTCTGCTCTTTACTTTAACTTCAGGCTGAATCTCCACCTGGGGCACGGAGGCTCGCCAAGTCTACTTACTTGCCCTGGCTGTTAAGACCCGCACGAAAGGCAGCTTAAGGCGAGGCACCCTTAGATATTCAAGCGGGTGCCGGTGGCCCAACGTAGATGGTGCAAATTCCTTGTCTGGAATTTTATTGGCCTTCCGCGTAAACCAAGCTATTCAGCCCTCTTCCTCCACTTAATCTTCTTACTACACTATAGTTTCTTAATCTAATCTTACATTAATAAACAAACAAGTCTTTCCACGCCAACGCCGTCCACCCTTCGAATTCCCTGGATCCACTGGGGCTGGACCCCGGCAAGTGACTATTCAGTTCAGTTCAGTTCAGTCGCTTAGTCATGTCTGACTCTTTGCGACCCCATGAACTGCAGCACTCCAGGCCAACATGTTCATCACCAACCCCTGGAGTTTACCCAGACTCATGCCTATCGAGTTGGTGATGCCATCCAGCCATCTCATCCTCTGTCGTCCCCTTCTCCTCCTGCCCCTAATCCCTCCCAGCATCAGGGTTTTTTGCAATGAGTCAACTCTTCACATGAGATGGCCAAAGTATTGGAATTTCAGCCTCAGCATCAGCCCTTCCAATGAACACCCAGGACTGATCTCCTTTAGGATGGACTGGTTGAATCTCCTTGCAGTCCAAGGGACTCTCAAGAGTCTTCTCCAACACCACAGTTCAAAAGAATTAATTCTATTAGTTCAGTGTTATATAATAATTCAACGTGGGAGTTTCTGAGTTAAATAACTCAAGAATTTTCCTTTTTCTCTTCCTTTGTTTCATTTTCTTTACATCACAGGACTCCTCAAAGCCTTAATTCACTAATGAACATTGAGAATTTTTAATCTGAAAAATTATTATGCACTACAAAGCATGAATAAATGGAATAGCAATTCCAAAGTGACAGACTAGTTTGTGCCAAAGCAAAATTAGTTCTCAGGTCTCCTGATTCTCAGTTCCATAGCTTTTTCTTTTCTACTCAGTTGAAGCAATAACAGTGAATGAGGACCCAAGACTATTAAGTAGAGAGTGGTAAGAAAGTAGAAAAGCCTAATCTTCAGTAAAAGAAAGAAAGTAATGCCCTATCAAGGACCAATATGTTCAATGTTCTGCCGTGACCTAAATGGAAAGGAAATCCAAAAAAGAGGGGGTCCACGCATACTTTCAGCTGACTCACTCTGCTCTGCAGCAGCAACTAACACAACTTTGTAAAGCAACTCCAATAAAAAGTTTTACAAGATCTAAATAAGAAGAGTTTCTAGGACAGTTTTCTTAGAATATTTAGGCTTCTAAAACAAAACACTACAAACTGGGTGGCTGATAAACACTGTGTATGTGTTAAGTCGCTTCAGTCATCTCCAATTGTTTGTGACCCCAAGGACTATAGCCCTCCAGGCTCCGCTGTCCATGGGTTTCTCTCTAGACAAGAATACTAGAATGGGTTGTCATGCCCAGCTTCAAGGGATCTTCCCGACCCAGGGATTGAAGCTGCATCTCTTACGTCTCCTGCATTGATAGGAGGGTTCTTTACCACTAAAAACCACCTGTGAAGCCCCTTATAAACAATAAAACTGTATTTTTCACAGCTTTGGAGATTGAAGCCCTAGGGCAGGGGACATAAACATGCAAGTATGAGGAGTTAAATTTCAGTGCAAAGATATACCAAAAGCAACAGGTTATTAAACCAAGAACATAGCAAACATTGAGAAGGAGGGATTATGAAATCTGAAAGGCAGAAATAAGAAATAGCTGAGATGAGAATACATAGAAAGGAAAAGTTGATTAAAGTTCAACAGTGTACTATACAAAGTTGTTCAACACTGAATAATTTAAAATTTTACAAATGAAGTATATTACAGAAAATCTTAAAAGTTTTATGTAAAAATTGCTACCCATATAAGAAATAATTTAAAATAAATATAAAGATGATAGATAATCCAATTACAGTTATGTCAGTAAAATATTCAGTTCAGTCGCTCTGTCATGTCTGACTCTTTGCAACCCGATGAACCACAGCATGCCAGGCCTCCCTGTCCATTACCAACTCCTGTAGTCCACCCAACCATGTCCATTGAGGTGGTGATGCCATCCAGCCATCTCATCCTCTGTCGTCCCCTTCTCCTCCAGTCCTCAATCTTTCCCAGCATCAGGGTCTTTTCCAATGAGTCAGTTCTTTGCATCAGGTGGCCAAAGTATTGGAGTTTCAGCTTCAACATCAGTACTTCCAATGAACACCCAAGACTGATCTCTATCTTAAGATGGACTGGTTGGATCTCCTTGCAGTCCAAGGGACTCTCAAGAGTCTTCTCCAACACCACAGTTCAAAAGCATCAATTCTTCAGCACTCAGCTTTCTTTATAGTACAATTCTCACATCCATACATGAATACTGGAAAAACTATAGCCCTACTTTCTCCCTCACAAATTCCTCAAAAGAACATTTCAATGCTGAGCAAACTCCACAAAACAACTTCTGAATGCTGGTAGAGGACATCAGGCACCCAGAAAAGCAGATCATTGTCTTCAAAAACAGGTAAGAAAAAATATAAAAGATGAGAAAAGAGACAAAGGAGGTGGGGAGGGAGCTCCGTCCTGGGAAGGGAATTTTAAGAAGAGAAGTTTCCAAACACCAGGAAACACTCTCCCTGCCGAGTCTGTGGCGAGCCTTGGAAGCACAGAGGGCAACATAACAGGAAGGAAAAATAAATAAATAATTAAAACCAACAGATTACAAGCCCAACAGTAACTCCCCCAGTGGAAAAGCAGCACAAACACCTGTATCCACCACTAACAAGTGGGGGCAGAGCAGGGAGGCGCAGGAGGCGCGGGCTGCAGTGCTTTGTAAGAATCGGGCAGGAACGCCCTGCGTGTAACCAGAACGAACAAACTTGGGCTAGCAAAGCAGACTGTGGGATAGCTACCACGCGAAAAGCTCGAACATAAGACACCGCCAGGACCGTGCACAGAACAAAGGACGGAACAGAAATAGCTGGCTGCAGACCATCCCCCATCGGGGACAGGCAGCCAGAGCCGTAAGGGCTGGAAAGGGACAATCGCAGCCCCAGAGAGACTACCTACCAAATTGCAAATAGGCTTCTTTGCTAAAACTTCTGGGGGTGCTGGACAGTCACCATCTACCTCACAAGGGGCGCCAGGGGTCCACCCAGAAAACTGAGCAGCTGAGACAGGAAAGGTGACAAGTCGCAGCAACCGCGCTCGCCAAACTCCTGAGCTACTCGGACCTGGGAAGGGCACAAAATGCAGTCCCAACTGAATCTGCGCCTCTGAGGGCTACCTGAGCGCTGAACCTGAGCGGCTTAGACCAGGGAGGTGCACGCAGCCTAGGGCCAGCCTCAGACAGTTCCCGGCTGAGCATCGTAGAGCCGGAGCAGTTTGTGCATCGCAAGCAGGGACAGGCCCAGCGGGGCTGAGACACTGCGTGCACATGACAGTGCTATTTGATTGCACCGTCCCTCCCTCCCCTCAGCGCGACTGAACAAGGGACCCCAAAAAAGAGAAAAAAAAGTGTCCACCACTGCCCCCACTGTGTCAGGACGGAAATCAGACACTGAAGAGACCAGCAAACAGAAGAAGTTAAACAGAGGGAACCGCCTTGGAAGTGACCCTACACTGCCCACACCACCAGAGAAAGGGCCAGATATATCTTTATATTTTTACAATCATTCCTTTTTTTTTTTCTTTTTTCTTTTTTTTTTGTTTTTTGTTGATGCTGTTGTGGGGTTGTTTTTTCTTCCTTTCTTTTTCTTCTTTTTTTTTTTTCTAACTTTTTTAAATTGTTAAGTCCTCTATTTTTCCTCTAATTTTTATTTCTATAACCTACCATTACTTTTCAAAAAAAAAAAAAAAACCTCTATTTTTTTAAAGCAAACACCATATATAGTCTTTGTGTGGTTGTTGGTGGTGTTTTTTAATAATTCTTGTGGCTTTTTTTTTGTTTTCTTTGTTTTTTCTTTTTTCTTCTTCTTCTTTTCTTTAATATTGTATTTTTGAAAATCCAACCTCTACTCTAGATTTTTAATCTTTGCTTTTTTTGTCAATTTTGTACATTTAAAAACCCAAACTTCATGACCCAATTTTAGCTGAGAGCGAGATTACTGGTTTGACCACTCTCTCCTCCTTTGGACTCTCCTTTTTCTCCACCAGGTGGCCTCTGTCTCTTCCCATCCCCTTCTCTTCTCTATCCAACTCTGAATCTCTGTGTGTTCCAGATGATGGAGAACACCTAAGGAACTGGTTACTGGCTGGATCTGTCTCTCTCCTTTTCATTTCCCTCTTTTATCCTCCTGGCCACCTCTGTCTACTTCCTCCCTCTCCTCTTCCCTGTATAACTCCATGAACACCTCTAAGCAGTCCAGACTGTGGAGTGCACATAAGGAAGTGATTACTGGCTAGCTTGCTCTCTCCTCTTCTGATCTCACCTCATCTCATTCCAGTCACCTCTAACACCCCCTCCCTCTTCTCTTCTCCATATAACTCAGTGAACCTCTCTGGGTGTCCCTCAATGTGGAGAAACTTTTCATCTTTAGCCTAGATGTTTTATCATCGGTGCTGTATAGATGGAGAAGTCTAGAGGCTACTGTAAAAACAAAACTGAAAACCAGAAGCAGGAGGCTTAAGTCCAAAGCCTGAGAACATCAGAGAACTCCTGAATTCAGGGAACATTAATCAATAGGAGCTCATCAAATGCCTCCATACCTACACTGAAACCAAGCTTCACCCAAGGGCCAACAAGTTCCAAAGCAAGACATACCACGCAAATTCTCCAGCAACCCAGGAACACACCCCTGAGCTTCAATATACAGGCAGCTCAAAGTTACTCCAAAACCATTGACATCTCATAACCCATTACTTATCACTCCACTGAACTCCAGAGAGAAGAAATCCAGCTCCACCCACCAGAACTACAACACAAGCCTCCCTAACCAGAAAACCTTGACAAACCACTGATACAACCCCATCCACAGTGAGGAAGCTCCATAATAAAGAGAGCTCCACAAATCCCAGAATATAGAAAGGCCACCCCAAACGCAGTAATATAACCAAGATGAAGAGACAGAGGAATATTCAGCAGGTAAAGGAACAGGAGAAATGCCCACCAAACCAAACAAAAGAGGAAGAGATAGGGAATCTACCTGAGAAAGAATTCCGAATATTGATAGTGAAAATGACCCAAAATCTTGAAATCAAAATGGAATCACAGATAAATAGCCTGGAGACAAGGATTAAGAAGATGCAAGAAGGGTTTAACAAGGACCTAGAAGAAATAAAGAAGAGTCAATATATAATGAATAATGAAATAAATGAGATCAGAAACACTCTGGAGGCAACAAATAGTAGAATAATGGAGGCAGAAGATAGGATTAGTGAAATAGAAGATAGAATGGTAGAAATAAATGAATATGAGGGGAAAAAGAAAAACAAATTAAAAGAAATGAGGACAATGTCAGAGACCTCCAGGACAATATGAAATGCTCCAACATTCGAATTATAGGAGTCCCAGAAGAAGAAGACAAAAGGAAAGATCATGAGAAAGTCCTTGAGGAGATAATAGTTGAAAACTTCCCTAAAATGGGTAAGGAAATAATCACTCAAGTCCAAGAAACCCAGAGAGTTCCAAATAGGATAAACCCAAGGCGAAACACCCCAAGACACATATTAATCAAATTAACAAAGATCAAACACAAAGAACAAATATTAAAAGAACCAAGGGAAAAACAACAAATAACACACAAGGGGATTCCCATAAGGATAACAGCTGATCTTTCAATAGAAACTCTTCAGGCCAGGAGGGAATGGCAAGACATACTTAAAGTGATGAGAGAAAATAACCTACAGTCCAGATTACTGTACCCAGCAAGGACCTCATCCAAATACGAAGGAGAAATCAAAAGCTTTACAGACAAGCAAAAGCTGAGAGAATTCAGCACCACCAAACCAGCTCTCCAACAAATGCTAAAGGATATTCTCTAGACAGGAAACACAAAAAGGGTGTATAAACCCAAACCCAAAACAATGAAGTAAATGGTAACAGGATCATACTTATCAATAATTACCTTAAACGTAAATGGGTTGAATGCCCCAACCAAAAGACAAAGACTGGCTCAATGGATACAAAAACAAGACCCCTCTATATGCTGCTTACAAGAAACCCACCTCAAAACAAGGGACACATACAGACTGAAAGTGAAGGGCTGGAAAAATATATTCCACGCAAATAGAGACCAAAAGAAAGCAGGAGTGGCAATACTCATATCCGATAAAATAGACTTTAAAACAAAGGCTATGAAAAGAGACAAAGAAGGCCACTACATAATGATCAACGGATCAATCCAAGAAGAAGATATAACAATTAAAAATATATATGCACCCAATATAGGAGCACCGCAATATGTAAGACAAATGCTAACAAGTATGAAAGGGGAAATTAACAATAACACAATAACAGCAGGAGACTTTAATACCCCCACTCACACCTATGGACAGATCAACTAAACAGAAAATTAACAAAGAAATGCAAACTTTAAATGATACAATAGACCAGTTAGACCTAATTGATATCCAAAGGACATTTCACCCCAAAACAATGAATTTCACCTTTTTCTCAAGTGCTCACGGAAACTTCTCCAGGATAGATCACATCCTGGGCCATAAATCTAACCTTGATAAATTTAAAAAAATCAAAATCATTCCAAGCATCTTTTCTGACCATAATGCGTTAAGATTAGATCTCAATTACAGGAGAAAAACTACTAAAAATTCCAACATATGGAGGCTCAACAAATACGCTTCTGAATAACCAACAAATCACAGAAGAAATCAAAAAAGAAATCAAAAAGTGCATAGAAACTAATGAAAATGAAAACACAACAACCCAAAACCTGTGGGACACTATAAAAGCAGTGCTAAGAGGAAAGTTCATAGCAATACAGGCATACCTCAAGAAACAAGAAAAAAGTCAAATAAATAACCTAACTCTACACCTAAAGCAACTAGAAAAGGAAGAACTGGAGAACCCCAGGGTTAGTAGAAGGAAAGAAATCTTTAAAATTAAGGCAGAAATAAATGCAAAAGAAACAAAAGAGACCATAGCAAAAATCAACAAACCCAAAAGCTGGTTCTTTGAAAGGATAAATAAAATTGACAAACCGTTAGCCAGACTCCTCAAGAAACAAAGAGAGAAAAATCAAACCAATAAAAAGAAATGAAAATGGAAAGATCACAACAGACAACACAGAAATACAAAGGACATAAGACACTACTATCAGCAATTATATGCCAATAAAATGGACAACGTGGAAGAAATGGACAAATTCTTAGAAAAGTACAACTTTACAAAACTGAACCAGGAAGCAATAGAAAATCTTAACACACCCATCACAAGCAAGGAAATTGAAACGGTAATCAGAAATCTTCCAGCAAACAAAAGCCCAGGCCCAGACAGCTTCACAGCTGAATTCTACCAAAAATTTAGAGAAGAGCTAACACCTATCCCACTCAAACTCTTCCAGAAAATTGCAGAGGAAGGTAAACTCCCAAACTCATTCTATGAGGCCACCATCACCCTAATACCAAAACCTGACAAAGATGCCATAAAAAAAGAAAACTACAGGCCAATATCATTGATGAACATAGATGCAAAAACCCTCAACAAAATTCTAGCAATCAGAATCCAACAACACATTAAAAAGATTATACACCATGACCAAGTGGGCTTTATCCCAGGGATGCAAGGATTCTTCAATATCCGCAAATCAATCAATGTAATTCACCACATTAACAAATTGAAAAATAAAAGCCTTATGATTCTCTCAATAGATTCAGAGAAGGCCTTTGACAAAATTCAACATCCATTTATGACAAAAACTCTCCAGAAAGCAGGAATAGAAGGAACATACCTCAACATAATAAAAGCTATATATGACAAACCCACAGCAAACATTATCCTCAAGGGTGAAAAATTGAAAGCATTTCCCCTAGAGTCAGGAACAAGACAAGGGTGCCCACTTTCACCGCTACTATTCAACATAGTTCTGGAAGTTTGGGCCACAGCAATCAGAGCAGAAAAAGAAATAAAAGGAATCCAAATTGGAAAAGAAGAAGTAAAACTCTCACTGTTTGCAGATGACATGATCCTCTACATAGAAAACCCTAAAGGCTCCACCAGAAAATTACTAGAGCTAATCAATGAATATAGTAAAGCTGCAAGATATAAAATCAACACACAGAAATCCCTTGCATTCCTATATGCTAATAATGAGAAAGTAGAAAAAGAAATTAAGGAAACAATTCCATTCACCATTGCAACGAAAAGAATAAAATACTTAGGAATATATCTGCCTAAAGAAACTAAAGACCTATATATAGAAAACTATAAAACACTGATGAAAGAAATCAAAGAGGACACTAATAGATGGAGAAATATACCATGGTCATGGATTGGAAGAATCAATATAGTGAAAAGGAGTATACTACCCAAAGCAATCTACAAATTCAATGCAATCCCTATCAAGCTACCAGCCATATTTGTCACAGAACTAGAACAAATAATTTCAAGATTTGTATGAAAATACAAAAAACCTTGAATAGCCAAAGCAATCTTGAGAAAGAAGAATGGAACTGGAGGAATCAACCTGCCTGACTTCAGACCCTACTACAAAGCCACAGTCATCAAGACAGTATGGTACTGGCACAAAGGCAGAAATATAGATCAATGGAACAAAATAGAAAGCCCAGAGATAAATCCACACACATATGGACACCTTATCTTTGACAAAGGAGGCAAGAATATACAACGGAGTAAAAACAATCTCTTTAACAAGTGGTGCTGGGAAAACTGGTCAACCACTTGTAAAAGAATGAAACTAGATCACTTTCTAACACCACACACAAAGATAAACTCAAAATGGATTAAAGATCTAAATGTAAGACCAGAAACTATAAAACTCCTAGGGGAGAACATAAGCAAAACACACTCTGACATAAATCACAGCAGGATCCTCTATGATCCACCTCCCAGAATTCTGGAAATAAAAGCAAAAATAAACAAATGGGATCTAATTAAAATTAAAAGCTTCTGCACAACAAAGGAAAATATAAGCAAGGTGAAAAGACAGCCTTCTGAATGGGAGAAAATAATAGCAAATGAAGCAACTGACAAACAACTAATCTCAAAAATATACAAGCAACTCATGCAGCTCAATTCCAGAAAAATAAATGACCCAATCAAACAATGGGCCAAAGAACTAAATAGACATTTCTCCAAAGAAGACATACAGATGGCTAACAAACACATGAAAAGATGCTCAACATCCCTCATTATAAGAGAAATTAGAATCAAAACCACAATGAGGTACCACTTCACACCAGTCAGAATGTCTGCGATCCAAAAGTCAGCAAGCAATAAATGCTGGAGAGGGTGTGGAGAAAAGGGAACCCTCTTACACTGTTGGTGGGAATGCAAACTAGTACAGCCACTATGGAGAACAGTGTGGAGATTCCTTAAAAATTGCAAATAGAACTACCTTATGACCCAGCAATCCCACTTCTGGGCATACACACCGAGAAAACCAGAATTGAAAGAGACATATGTACCCCAATATTCATCACAGCATTGTTTATAATATTCAGGACATGGAAACAACCTATATGTCCCTCAGCAGATGAGTGGATAAGAAAGCTGTGGTACATATACACAATGGAGTATTACTCAGCCATTAAAAAGAACACATTTGAATCAGTTCTAATGAGATGGATGAAACTGGAGCTGATTATACAGAGTGAAGTAAGCCAGAAAGAAAAACATCAATACAGTATACTAACACATATATATGGAATTTAGAAAGATGGCAATGATGACCCTGTATGCAAGACAGCAAAAGAGACACAGATGTGTAGAGCGGACTTTTGGACTCAGAGGGAGAGGGAGAGGGTGGGATGATTTGGGAGAATGGCATTGAAACATGTATGCTATCATGTAAGAAACGAATTGCCAGTCTATGTCCAATGCAGGATACAGGATGCTTGGGGCTGGTGCACTGGGATGACCCAGAGAGATGTTATGGGGAGGGAGGTGGGAGGGGGGTTCATGTTTGGGAACGCATGTACACCCATGGTGGATTCATGTCAATGTATGGCAAAACCAATACAGTATTGTAAATAAAAATAAAGTAAAAATAAAATTTTTTTTAAAAAATACTATAATCTTGACTAGACGGACCTTTGTTGGCAAAGTAATGTCTCTGCTTTTTAATATGCTGTCTAGTTTGGTCATAACTTTCCTTCCAAGGAGTAAGTGTCTTTTAATTTCATGGCTACAGTCACCATCTGCAGTGATTTTGGAGCCTAGAAAAATAAAGTCAGCCACTGTTTCCACTGTTTCCCCGTCTATTTGTCACAAAGTGATGGGACCAGATGCTATGATCTTAGTTTCCTGAATGTTGAGCTTTAAGCCAAATTTTCACTCTCCTCTTTCACTTTCATCAAGAGGCTCTTTAGTTCTCCTTCACTTTCTGCCATAAGGGTGGTGTCATCTGCATATTTGAGGTTATTGATATTTCTCTGGGCAATCTTGATTCCAGCTTGTGCTTCCTCCAGCCCAGCATTTCTCATTACTACCTTTATTAAAAGATCTTTGCTTCCCAGCTGGTAAAAAAAAATCTGCCTGCAATGCGGGAGACCTGGGTTCAATCTCTGGGTTGGAAAGATCCCCTGGAGAAGGGAAAGGCTACCCACTCCAGGATTCTGGCCTAGGGAATTCCATGGACTGTATAGTCCATGGGGTCGCAAAGAGTCAGACACGACTGAGCAACTTTCACTCTCACTTTTCACCTTTATTCAGAAAACCAAGAAATATTTGCCTATTAAAGTTATGCAAATATTTTCAGTGAAGGCATTTTCATTTCCTTTAGCTTGTTTTAATTATAATTGCCAATATAGTATTTGCACAAATTATTTTTTACTATTTTGCATAATAATCTGATATTCTTGGATATATAATTGTTCAAGTGCCTTCAAAATGCTTAGTAAGCCATCAAATCTATCTGGGATCAACAGTTCTGTTCCTGTTATCTAAACACATCCCGGAATAGACAGATAAATGGACAGAACATAGTTCTTTCATCTTCAAATCACGACTATATTCAGCATTATATAGTTTATTCTATAATACGTAACTGATACAGAATAGATTGGTTGGATTAATATCAGCCATCTTTTTATCAGAGTAAAATAAAAAACAAATTCTACAGTGTCAGACTAATAAAAAGAATGATTCAATTCATTCTCTCATAGGCATACTTTCCATCAATAAGTACAGAGGAAACTGCATCCATTATAAAGGAGAATTAACCTTTCTTAGACATTCTTGGTGTTTATTACTTGAATTAGAGCTCTAATGTACTAGTCACTACTTACTTGAAAAAAAATTTATTTGAAATTAATACATCACACTCTTGTTTTCTTCTTGGATCAGTTTCCTATTAGTATAATTTATTTTTGCTTATAGACTAGTATTAACTGAGCAAACTGTTACTCTGAAATGATGGTGAGCATAGTAATTCATATAAACAGGCCAATGTTTTCATTTTAATGAATAATAGAATACAATGTCTATTCTGCTAGCACAATTCAATGTATATTTGGATAGATTTCGAGAAAGAGAAGACCAGCTTCATAAATAATTATCTTGTAAGAGCAAAAAATAATCTTTTAAAATTGTAACAGAGCAGGAAACAAATGATAGGGAGAGACTCGTTTCATATAGGAGCTCAACTTCGGTTAGGGCACTGGCCCGTTAAACCTTGTGATTGAAAAAGGAGATGTATGGATTTTTGACCCTAAAACTATTTAAGAGCAATGTTACAGCTTCCCTGCTAGCTCAGCTGGTAAAGCATCGGTCTTCAATGCATGAGACCCCCATTCTATTCCTGGGCCAGGACAATCATCTGGAGAAGGGATAGACTACCCACTCCAGTATTCTTGGGCTCTCCTGATGCCTCAGCTGGTAAAAGATTTGCCTACAATGTGGGAGGCCCGGATTTGATCCCTGAGGTGGGAAGATTCCCTGGAGAAGGGCATAGCTACCCCCTCCAGTATTCTAACATGGAGAATTCTATGGACTGTACAGTCCATGGGGTTGCAAGAGTCACACACGACTGAGTCACTTTCACTTTTCAGTTAGGACACCAACTCATTTAAACATTGCGATTACAAAAGGAGGTGCATGGTTTTTATCCCTAACGGTATTTAAAAGCAATGTTATTACTAAGAAGAAAGTACTTGCCAAGATCTGGATGGTCATGAAAAGATTTTATAAAAGAGATTTAACTTGAACTAATATTTTATATCTCTAATCTTTCACTAAATATCTCCTGAGATTCCTGTAGTTCAACTTCATTAGAACCTCTAAAGGAACAGAGTTAAGCTGTGTAATAGTTAATATACTTGTTTTCAGTTACTTATGGAAGTGTGTTTAGCATTTTGGTAAGGACTTGTCAGTTATAATCAGCCTAGTTGCTAGTTTCAATTCCCGACCTGACCACATCCTGTAAGACAGTGGTAAAATTGTCTAACCAATCTAAACCTCAGTTTCCTCATCTGTAAACTAGGAATTATAGTAGTAACTACCTCCAAGGGGTATAGTGAAAATTAAGTAGGTTACTATATATAAAGTTCACAGCAAAAGGCCCTGAAAATAACATTAAAATGTGTATCGAATGCTTACTATTACTACTACTTCTACTAGTACCAGTGCTATACTACTTAGGGAACTATTTATTGGAGTTTGAGCTGAAAGTTGCTTTACATTTTTTCCTCTCAAGTAGAGTAAGTTTCAAAGAAAATCCATCCTCATCTGAGTTATATTTTATTTTATTTTATTTAGTTGCATGTTTTTAATCTTATTTTACTTTATTTTACTTTACAATACTGTATTGGTTTTGCCATACATCAACCTGAATCTGCCACAGGTGTACATGAGTTCCCAATCCTGGACGCCCAGACTTTTGAGTTATATTTTAAAGAGGCCCTAAAAAGTGTCCTCATAAGCATGCTTATTCTCCCTTTGCTATGAAATTCAAAGTTCATGATACAGGAAATCCATGTGCTTGGATGCAGTTGACTTGGAGGTCAACAATGCATCCCATGAGATGTTTAAACTGTATTTGAGAAAAAAATTAAGCTAGTGTAAACAGGTCTAGAGGTGCACATTTTTTTAAAGATGTCATGTTTTCACAATAACATTAAAAAAAAAGTCATACTGAGTTAAGTAAATCAGACAAAGAAAGAAAAATATTATATGACATTCTGTATCTGTGAAATCTAAAAAGAAATGATACAAATGACTTACTTACAAAACAGAAATAAACTCACAGACTGAGAGAATGTACTTACAGTTGCTCAGGGGAAGAATGGGAGGAAAGGATAGTTAGGGAGTTTGGGATGGACGTGTACACACTGCTGTATTTAAAGTGGATAACCAACAAAGACCTACTGTATAGCACATGGAACTCTACTCAATGTACTGTGGCAGTCTCTATGGGAGGGGAGTTTAAGGGTGAATGGACACTTGTAAATGTGTGGCTGAATCCCTTTGTTGTTCACCTGAAATTATCACACTGTTGATTGGTTGTATCCTAATGTGAATTAAAAAGTCTAAAAAACATGGTTAGTAACCAAATGCTGCTAATGAATATTGAGAATCTGTGGGAACTGAAGCTGGGAAAGCAGCATGATACCAGCTCAAGGCATTATTTGGATTCTAAGGTGTAACAGAACAAAAATAACATGAATAACATTAATTGGGTGATTACTGCATGCCAAGCACTCATGATGACCCTAAAAATGATGTACTATTTTTATATCCAGAAAGAATCAAAAAGAATACTGAGTCTGGATGATTTTAGTCACTCACCTAAAAATAAACATCTAAGAGTCAGGATTAGAATCAAATGAAGGCAGTCTAATCCAAGAGCCAGCCTGCTTATCTGTATTTTCTAGTACATATACATTTCATAATTTTATTTTAACTTTATTTTTATAGATTTTTGGCAAACATTTAAGTTTTTGAGGAAAGAATTAAAAGCAAAATTATGGCTGTAGATTGAGAAATAGGAGATAAATGTTTAAAAGCAGAGTTTCATTATTTATTTACTCATTCCAGACAATGGGAATACAGTGGGGCATGCCCTATATTTTCCTGAAACTTACAGTTTAATGAATTTAAAGACATAGGATAGCACAGACACACCTTGATTTATATTAGAGAACATTGCCAAAGGAATTAACCTTTTTCCACAAGAATGCTTAAGCAAGGAAGTTTTTTTTTACTCTTGATATAAACTGAAAAGCTTTTCTGATACATCTCCTGAAAAAAATAAGTGGGATTTGATTATTTTCAACTGAGATTAGAGGAGATAAGGCATTTAGGAAAGTGAAATTCAGTTCAAAATGTAATTGATACAGCACATTCTAACAAACAAGATGTATTTTTACTATAATTTAACAATCTTTATTTTTATACGTTGAGAAGATGCTTAAAACAATCAACCTCAAACATCCAGACATGAATCTAAATGTGTTCGGGTTAGATTTTTGCTTTTGATTTTATAAAGCACCACTCAAAAATAAATGGTTGAAACCACTATATATTTTCAGGCTTTTAGCAGTTTAGAATAATTACCACCACATAATCGACAATCTATATAATAAGGAATATTGATACCCAGCACCATGGCAACTTAATAGCCATTTGTATTTCAGTATGTTGGCCACAAGTTTAAATAGTCAGAAGAAAAGCATTAGAGTTCCAAAATCAATTATAAAGCTCAGTGATCTTTCAAAGCAAGAAAGGAAAATAGAACAAAAGGAATTTTAATAGTGAGTCTTAATTCTGATGAACAGGATGACCTCTTATAGCATTTTATATATTATATTTTGCCAAGTTCACATATTCTCCCTATATTCTCTAATAGACAAAAAAACTGTTGACAACAATTGACTTTTGGACTTCTCCAGTGGACCAGTGGGTGAAACACTGTGATTTCACTGCAGGGGCCATGGGTTTGATTCCTGACCAGGGAAGTATGCATGCTGTGTGGGACAGTCCAAAAAAAAAAAAAAAAAAAACCCACACAGTTGACTTTTATTAGTTGGGGGTGAGGGTATTCTGGCTAACTTGATTAAATCTAGGTAAATCCCATCAATGCTTAAGTGGCTCAGTTTAGTTGTTTATAGTATAAAGATCAGAATAATAATACTTACACCACCACCACATTAGGTATGCCTGAATGTAACACAGATGACCAGTAGGGATATAATTTTCTCACTTTAAAGAAGCTCAGAAACAGTCCAGGACCAACAGAATACCTCCAAAGAGGAGAGTGAAAAAGTTGGCTTAAAGCTCAACATTCAGAAAACTAAGATCATGGCATCTGGTCCCATCACTTCATGGGAAACAGATGGGGAAACAGTGGCTGACTTTATTTTGGGGGCATCCAAAATCACTGCAGATGGTGACTGCAGCCATGAAATTAAAAGACACTTACTCCTTGGAAGGAAAGTTATGACCAACCTAGACAGCATATTATAAAGCAGAGACATTACTTTGTCAACAAAGGTCCATCTAGTCAAAGCTATGGTCTTTCCAGTAGTCATGTATGGATGTCAGAGTTGGACTATAAGGAAAGCTGAGTGCCAAAGAATTAATGCTTTTGAACTATGGTGTTGGAGAAGACTCTTGAGAGTCCCTTGGACTGCAAGGAGATCCAACCAGTCCATCTTAAAGGAGATTAGTCCTGGGTGTTCATTGGAAGGACTGATGTTGAAGCTGAAACTCCAATACTTTGGCCACCTGATATGAAGACCTGACTCATTTAAAAAGATCCTGATGTTGGAAAAGATTGAGGGCGGGAGGAGAAAGGGATGACAGAGGATGAGATGGTTGGATGGCATCACCGACTCAATGCACATCAGTTTGAGTAAACTCCGGGAGTTGGTGATGGACAGGGAGGCCTGGCGTGCTGTGGTTCATGGGGTTGCAAAGAGTCAGACACGAGTGAGGGACTGAACTGAACTGAACTGAACAATGTCATCTGGGCTGGAGGCACCTTCTGTTTATTCATTCTACCATCCTTACTGTGTTTTTCATTTTTATGGCTTCAAATCTGTTCTACTTTAGTCACATGTCCTCAATACAATATGAAGATGAAATCACAAAAAGCAAAAGGTAAGACTGTACCTTTACTCTTTTAGCACAAACCCAAAACATCACAAGCAAAACAATAGGATATCATTTCATGGTAGTACATAGATATACTGCCTGTGTACTAAGTCAGTTCAGTCTGTGCAAAAAACCTGACTCTTCGCCACCCTATGTGGAGCCCACCAGACTCCACTGTCCATGGGATTCTCCAGGCAAGAATACTAGAATGGGTTGCCATGCCCTCCTAGAGGATCTCCTGGACCCAGAGAGTGAACCCATGTCTCTTATGTCTCCTGAATTGGCAGGTGGGTTCTTTACCACTAGTGCCACCTGGGAAGCCCCAGAAATATATGACATGGTTATCTGTTTTAAAATTGTTGGTGTATATAGCAGTGTTGCAAGGATACACTTGTGTATGTCTTTGCATTCTTGAGTGAGTATAGCTATGTTTTAGGCAAATTTTTAAAAATAGAATGTCTAGGCAAAAGGATATAATATTCTAGATTTTGAAAAACCTTGCCAAATGTTCTCCAAATGTTGTATTGATTCTTAATTCTAACAGCTATGTTTCGCATTCCAAAGCGATTGTTTACAAACTTCTTACTCTTGCCAAGTTGAAAGATAGAAATGGAATTTGCTATTTTACTGGGCATACGTTTTTGAGTCAGTTAAGCACTATTTTTTATTGCTTTGGGGCTACATATATATATATATATATAATAAATTAACATGACAAAATCATTCCATACTTAAACATATTAACCTCTCTAATATGACTAAATCCTATCCAGCCACTGAAGGCCTAAAGATTGAAGAAGGGGAATACCCTCTCTGCCTGACTCTCTTGTCCCTGGGACATGGGTCTTCTCTTATCCTTGGTCTCAGGCTTGGCTGGAACTTAGACCCTTAGATCTTCTTGTTCTTTGGCCCCTTGGACTTGGATAGCATAGGTTCTCTTGGGTCTCCAGCTGGCCAAATGCTGATATTGAGACTTGGCCTCTACAATCAAGTGCCTATTTCTTATAACAAACCACAGACGTGCAGTAGTGCAAATAAAAGTTATGTTTACATTATACTGTAGTCTGTGTACAATAGCTTTCTGTCTAAGAAACAATGTACATACCTTAATTTAAGCATGTTTTATTGCTAAAAAAGCTAATTTTCATCTGAGACTCATTTCAGTGAGTCACAGTGAGAGCGATCTGAGGGACATGGGGGAATGAATTACTATAAGGGCGTGGGATATTGGTGGGAAGACCATAAAGTTATATCAGGTCAAATTTTATTGACGACAGAGAGATTTTGCATTTAATGCTGCAGCTTGGTGAGTTATAATGGGCTCTAGCAATTTGTCTGTTTGGCTGAAACATGAACCAAAAGATAGTTCACTATAAGTGAAGTGGAAATGCCCAACTTCCTTTGATTGAATGTAAAGGAAAGGATTCAGAAACTTAGGGAGAGTGGAATGTTAGAGTGGATTCCTCATTTTGGGACTTACCCACACTGGAAGGTCTGGAAGAAATACCTTTCACCATTACTGTGAGGTGAAATGTGACATATTTGAAAAGCTCTGTGAGCACTCTTTGTTGACATGGCCTTACAGCGGAAATGCGGTGATAGATGGGAAAACCTCAATGAATTTGGATTAATTGGGTTTGGGTGTTGCAGGGATCAGTCAAATGGCAGTCTTCGACCACAGAAAGGTAAGGTGGGTATAATTATGATAAAGAGCAGCAAGTCAAAGCTGCAATCAAAATAGTCTGACTTGCACCAACTATGGCTAGCTGATCATGGTTTTCCTAAAAAGTGTAATGGAGAGGAAATCTACAATTCTTACTTTATTCTCTCAGGCTAACTGATCCAAAGTCTAACCTGAATTATTAAAAAAAAAAAAAAAACAGGCAATGGCACCTCATTTTATTCCAGCTTGAGCCAGTTTATGGACCCAGAACTCTTTGAATGAAGGAGAGGCCCAGTTCTCTTGAGAAAGGACTCTGCTATACTGTCAAAATTTATACTGCTAATCTCTTTTCCAGCTTTTCCTCCAAGGACTTTTTGCCAAGGTATATTCACTGGGGAAAAGGAAATAATAAGATTTTGATGGGGGACTATTAGATACTGTGGGCTTCCCAGGTGGCGCTAGTGGTAAAGAACCTACCTGCTAACACAGAAGATGTAAGAGTCACAGGTTTGATCTCTGGGTTGGGAACATCCCCTGGAGGAGGGCATGGCAACCCACTCCAGTACTTTTGCCTGGAAAATCCCACGGACAAAGAAGCCTCGCGGGCTACAGTCCACAGAGTCTCACAGAGTCAGACATGACTAAAGCAACTTAGCACCCATGCACACATTAGATACTGTCTTTGTAATGATACTAATTCCAGGACACCCAAAACATAACTGCAGTTCACAAATCAGAGTAGAGGTTTATGGAGGTCAGGTGATCAGTGGAGTTTTAGCTCAGATCTTTTCTACAGTTGGCCACTTTAGTCCCCGCACTCATCCTATGGTTATTTCCGCAGTTCCCGAATGCTTATTTGGAATAGATACACTCAGCAGCAGGCAGAATTCCCCTATCAATTCCCCAACCTGTGGGGTGAGGACTATTATGATGGAAAAGCCATCTGCGAGCCACTAGTAACCCCTCTATCTAGGGAAATAGTAAACCAAATGCAGCACTTTTTTTCTAGAGAGACTTCAGGGATTAATGACACCACCAAGAACTTGAAGGGTGTAGGGATGGTGATTCACACCATATCCCCATTCAACCTGCCTCTTTAGCTTGTTCAGAAGACAGATGAATCTTGGAGAATGATAGTGGATTATTGTAAGCTCCAATCATAGCTGTTTTACCAGGTGTAGTTTCATTGTTTGAGCAAATCAACACATCTCTTGGTACCTGGTATGCAACTGTTACTCTGGCAATTTGCTTTTTCTTTTTTCCCTTCTTTCTCTATTAATAAGATCCACCAGAGCCATTTGCTTTCAGCTGGAAAGGCCAGCAATACATCTTCACAATACCCTCAAGGATATAGCAACTCTCCAGCCCTATATCATAATTTAGCTCTGAAATATCTTTGAAATCTTTCCTTTGGAAAAAATATCACACTAGCCTATTACATTGGTGATATTACACTAATAGCACTACCCTGGATTTAGTTAGCAAGAAATTACAACTACTCTAGGCTTATTGGTAAGATATTTGCTGGTCAGAGGGTGAAATAAATCTGACAAAAAATTTGGGGTCTTTCACCTCAGCAACATTTTCAGGGGTCCAGTGGTATGGGTCATGCCAAGAAATTTCTAAATTGAAGAATAAGTTATTACATCTGGCCCCTAATAAGAGGCACATATCTATTGCTCCTCTTTGGATTTCATAAGTATAATATTCCTCATTTAAGAGTGTTTGTTGTTGTTTAGTTTTAGTTTCTGCATCATGTCTGATTCTTTGCAACCCCATGGACTGTAGCCTGCCAGGCTCCTCTGTCAGTGGGATTTCTCAGGCAAGAATACTGGAGTGGGTTGCCATTTTCTCCTCCAGGGGATCTTCCCGAAGCAGGGATTGAATCCCTGTCTCCTGCATTGCAGGGGGATTCTTTCCCCCTGAGCCACAGGTGAAGCCCTTTGAGTATGTTACTCCAGCCCATTTGCCAAATGACCTGAATCCTAGTTTCCAGTGTAGCCCAGAACAGGAGAAGACTCTGCAACAGGCCCAAGCTGCTCTGCAAGCTGCTTCACCACTGGGGCCACACGATCTAGCATATCCAGTGGTGCTTGAAGTGTCGGCGGCAGATAGAGATGCTCTTTGGAACCTTTGACAGGCTTCTGTAGGGGGGCGGTTTTGCAGTGCCTGCCCTTAGGATTTTGGAGCAAGGCCTTACCATATTATGCAGATAACTTCTGTTTTTCAGAAATAATTCTTGGCCTGAGGCTGGACCTTAGTGGAGACTGAATGCTTAATCACAGGCTGCCAAGTTACTATGTGACCTGAGCATCACATAGAGTTGGTGTCATCTGACCCACCAAAGCATACAGCAGGACCTGCACAGCAGCCCTCCATCTTCAATGGACGGCATACAAAACAGTGCGTCCCCGATTCACAGTTTCCTGTATCAAGGTTTTAGTTACCTATGGTCAGCCACAGTATGGAAATATTAAATGGGACACACCGGAAATAAACAGTTCATAAGTTTAAGTTGCACACTGTTCTGAGCAGCATAATGAAATCTTAAGTGCTTCCAGTCCATCCCACTCTATTTGTGAGTCAATCCTTTGTCCAGTGTGTCCACTGAATATATGTCCATTAGTCACTTAGCAGTCTCCTCAGCTATGACAATGAACAGTGCCAGTGTCCAGCTAACCTCAAGTTTACTTAATAATGACCCCAGAGAGCAAGAGTAGTGATGCTGGCAATTCAGATATCTCTTACAGTGCCTGATTTATAAATTTACCTTTATCATAGGTTTGTATGTATGGGCAAAACATAGTGGGCATCCATGGGGAGTCTTGGAATAATGGGGGAGTACTGTACACCATCGCCTCTTCTGTGTCTCCAGCTTGCTGACCACAGATCTTGTGAATTCTCAGCCTCCATAACTGAGTGAGTAAATACCCTGTATTATATATGTAGTCACCATTTGAGTTCTGTTTCTCTGGAGAACCTTGACTAATATACTCATCACGCCACGTTCTGGGAGGCCCGCTAAGTATACATAACTATGACCCAACCAAACAGATCACTCACTCACAACTAACTTCTTCAGAAGGCATTTAATTCTATGTATAATTATAAGAAGTTTTTATCAATACATATCATTTCATATATATTATATATGTAGATATGTGTATAATAATATATAGCTGTATATCTATATATACATGTAGTATGCCAGTATGGTGAACATATATTAACACCTATATAAAAATTTGTGTAAAACATGGGAGGAGGGGAAGAGAAGAAAGAAATAAAGACAGAAAGCTGGAGTCAGAATAAGAGACATAATGATAAATCATTCATTTTCTTTGTGATTTTATACAGAATTGTAATATTTTTATTCTTTTCCTAACTGTTTATCTTAATGTCATTTTGGATTCAGATTTGTTTTTATGTTTTTACTTGTGTGTTTTGTTACTAGAACAAATAGGTATTTAGTCGAGAAAAGATTTCTTCATTGATTTAAAAGATTTTTTTTAAATAATAAGAACGTGAGCCCTTCTGTCTTATATGTTGTAATATATTTGTTTTTTGCAGTTAGCAATTTATATTTTGCTTTAGAATACCATTTGTTGAAGTTCAAATATAAAGATGTAATCCTAGCAGACTTTCATGATTAACATAGTTCAAACCAAGCAAATTGCTTGTACACATCCTTCCTTTGCCTATGTCATAAAAACAAAAGACACTGCATCCAAATGCCATGAAGTTTTATAGATCAGAGACAGCAGTGTTTTCAGCTGCAGTCAGAATTTAAGCAGTAGAAGTCCTTATAAGTAAAAGACAAATAAATAGACTTGTCAATCTTTCAGATGGCATGAATGGAATATATCCCTGCATACCAAAGTACCATTTCCTAACATTGTCCAATATCCAATTTCTGCCTTTTCTTTGTATTGCAATTCATTGTTCTGAGACCACTCATGTATTAGTAAAGTATTCCCAATAGTTGCTTGACTGCTGAGGAATATTTTTCACTTTAAAAAGTCCCTACCTTTGTGTACATGTAGGTATAGACATCATGAAGAAGTAGTTAGAGGGGTAGGAAGAGTACCAGAGAAGAATGGTGACTCAGAACTCTAAGGAGGAGAATTTCAAAGAGAAGCCCCTGGTGACTCAGAGGGCTTCCCTGGTGGCTCAGTGGTAAAGAATCTGCCTGTGATGCAGGAGACCTGTGTTCGATCCCTGGGTGGGGAAGATCCCTTGGAGAAGGGAATGGCTACCCACTCCAGTATTTTTGCCTGGAGAATTCCATGGACAGAGGAGCCTGACAAGCTACAGTCTGTGGGGTTGCAGAGTCAGACATGGCATAGCAACTGACACCTTCACTTTCAGGTATAGGTATAACATGCGCAAAGCATAATATTGACTATTTACATGGCCAACTAGATGGGTATTGAATACTAAAATTGTGAATTGACTTATTTTCTTAACTGTATATAATTAAATTTTCAAAAATAAATATATTTTCAGAATTTCACCTAAAACAAATCATTTTGATACGCAGGGTAATATATTTAGACACAAGATATGTGAGCTCTATTTGTACTCCTGTTGCAGGCCTAGCAAATTCTAAAGGCAGATCTGCTTAATCCATGTCATTTATCTTCCTAGATTGTAGTACCTGTTAGTAGTAGACATTCATTGTTCAGGATTGTGCTATCGCTACTTCCGTTTCTGTATGTGGGCTTCAAGTTCAAAAGGAAAACACAAGATCACAGGGTGAATTCTGCTTCTTAATAAGAAAAGGGGAAAGAAATGGTGGAGCCATTTCTTTCAGAGCAAAGTTTAGAAATCTGTAGCCATTTATTACCTACATCTTGAGTATTTAAGTCATACTTCACCCTTGAGTGGAATCTTAAAACTTAAAGTTCTGGAATCAGCTGAGACTACCACAGTTTGCCTAAGGAAAAGGCTTTTGATCTTTTGTGGCTGCTGCTGTTGTTTTCACAACTGGCTTACAATTTTGAATGTCTGTAAACTCAGGGAAGAATCTGATTTTCCAGCCGACCTACTTTCTTAATATGAGTGATTTGAGACCCCAGGGCTAAGATTCATTAAGATTTGTTGAGAGTAGCCTCCATCAACTTCAGCTTTGATTTTCATATTCAAATTTCAGGTTCCCTCTGAGGCAGCCACAAGTCACAGGAGTAAGGGACTTCATATAGTTAATTGCTCTGGGAAACTCTCCTCTTCTACACTACAATTTTCACTTAAATGTCATGTACTTTAGTTCTTTTGAAAATATATTTTAGTTAAAACTTTTGGGTTATTATTATGTGGTAAACACTGTCAAAACACTCTGTATTAGCTCAGGAACCTTGGTAAAAATGAATGAGCTGGTTCAAAGCATAGGATCCAGAGTCATACTCCTTAGGCTAAAATCTCACTAGGCAGCTGTGTTCGCAGGACAAGTTACTTAAGTTGCCTGAATCTATACTTCTCATCAGAAGAGTAGAGACAATTATAAAACCTCTCTCACAGGACAGTCATGAGGGTTATTTGAGGTATTTGTTAGATGCTTAGAACCATGCCTGGTACACAACAATCACTCAGTATGTATTGTCTAATGCTCTGATGACTCTGCTGTGATATTGGGTATGTTTGCTTGTTGGTTGGTTTCTTGCTTTGCTGAAACCAGAGACAGTCTGAAGCCAGCAAATCATTTCAGTTCTATTATTGACAGGGCCCACATGGGGTCTCATTGATAAGATGGCTGGTTATGTTGACCTCGCAAACAAAGAATAAATCACAGTGATCTGTGAGAATGACCAAATTGCCCAGATGGCATCCTGTTGTTTCACTGGTGCCTGTCTTCTCAAAACTGTGAGACCACCAGATTCCAGACCTCTGGCTACGTGACCATCCCTTCAGAGAATTTTTCATTGGGGGTCTATAAGAAGGACTCCGTCAGAAACAGAGAACGCTGGTTCTCCTTAAGAGCCAGTCACCCTCTTTTCCCTCTAATAGGTTTCCCTTTTCTTGCCTGACTGCCCGGCTCACTCTCTTTTTCTCTACACTCGCCTTACAGTTATGATTATCTTTGTACAAACTAGAAGCATGCAGTTAAATCTATGTCAGTCTAATTTAGCTATTCATAAAAATAAACAGATTAATGGAAAATTAATCTCAAAAAAAAATCACTACTAGGCAACCATTTCCAAACTATTACTCATTAAGAAGGAGCTCCATGTACGGCCACAGCTAATAGACTTTTCTGTAACAGCTCCATCATTTAAACATTAATCCTTTAAAAAAAATAGTGAAATTCAATTGACTTTAAAGACTTTTGCAAGAAATAATTTCAAAATTAAAACTGTTAATATTCTAGAGATTTAGATATCCTCAGGGCCCATGCCAAATAGCTGGTAATGATATGTAGGGTAACATTAATCTATTATATTGCTTCGCGTAAACAGTTCTCCCTTTTGACTAGTAAATCTGATCTAATGTAATTTAGAATAATGAATTACAAAAAATAAGGAATGATTTTCCTATTGATTTCATTAAATATTTGAAATATTTTTTCTCCAAAAAAAAAGAACAAAACAGTCTCTTTTAATGGATAACAATATTTATCTACAATGTTTTTTTTTGAGGCTCTTATTTATAAAACTAATGGTAAATCTTCTCAGCTCTTAATTTTTTTGGCAGACCACAGGTACGACACACAGATTTAAGGGACATAAGCATGACCATCAGCTAAGAGTATAATTGATATGATTGCACACTGATGCATTTGTTTACAATAAAGTAGAAAATATTAATGTTGAACATTTCAGAAAGTCATGGACTTTTCTGTTTTTCATATTTCTTTTTTTTAAGCTTGCTGTCTTTTTTTTTTTCCTTCTCTTTTCTTTTTAATGATAATCTTTGAGTTGGAATTGTCTATAGGGTACACTGAATTGCTATTACATGGCAACCCACTCCAGTGTTCTTGCCTGGAGAATCCCAGGGACAGGGGAGCCTCGTGGGCTTCCATCTATGGGGTCGCACAGAGTTGGACAAGACTGAAGCGACTTAGCAGCAGCAGCAGCAACCTTTAACACCTTTAGAGTACCTTTTATGAAATACCAACTTATTCCACTGACAAAATGACTCATTTGTTGCTTTGTTCTATTATCTTATTTTGTCTTCTTGCATTATTGTTTTTATTCAGGTAATAAATCACAGTACATTGTGACTGAAAGTCACTATGATCCTTTCAGTGAAGGGTTACACATACTCATATCCTTAATAATGAAAACTTTCTAATGTCTTCATGAAGTAATTGTGGGTTCCTTCTTTCCATACCAAACTTAATTCTTCAATGGTATTCTAACAAATTTTACTGGGACATGAAAGTCATCTATAAATTCTTTTTTCAAATTTGGGAAAAATGGCTAATCGCTTTCAACAAATGCATGCCATGTATGCTAAGCTGCTTCAGCCATGTCCAGCTCTTTGTGACCCTTTGGGCTGTATCCCACCAGGTTCCTCTGTCCATAGGATGCTCCAGGCAAGAATACTAGAGTGGGTAGTCATGCCCTCCTCCAGGGGACCTTCCCGACCCAGGGATGGAAACAGCGGTCTCCGAGGTCTCCTGCGTTGATAGGCAGGTTCTTTGCCACTAGTGCCACCTGAGAACCTCGTGGACTGTAGCTCACCATGTTCCTCTGTCCATGGATGTACTAAAAGATAAGCACATCTCTCTATATATAACCACAGTTTCACATCCCATCATCAGCCCCAAATCAAAGGCAGTTCATTCATTAACACCATCAAATATTCAATTATTGTTCACCATTCTTAAATTATCACAATTCAATGAAGAAAATAAAACGAGGAATACTGTAGTCATACCACAAATGTCACATGTGTGAGTCTAAAATCAATCCCTTTCTCTATAGCTTCAACTTCTGGCAACCATTGATCAGCTTTAAGTTCCTAGTTTTTCCTTTCCCAGAGTGATACATAAATGAAATCACAATATGCAGCTTTTTGAGTCTTCCAGCTTAGCAAAAAACATCATTTGAAAGCGTACATTGTGTCTGTTCCTGCATCCTTTATTTTATTCTGTTGGTTTGTCTTTCCAGGTGGCATTGGTGGTAAAGAATCTGCCTGCCAGTGTAGGAGACATAGGAGGTTCAGGTTTGATCCCTGGGTCAGAAAGGTCCTGTGGAGTACGAAGTTTCAACCCACTCCAGTATTACTGCCTGGAGAATCCTATGGACAGAGGAGCCTGGGAGGCTAAAGCCCATGAGGTCCCAAAGAGTCAGACATGACTGAGTGACTGAACACACAACACATGCATTGTTATGCCAATACTAGATTGCCTCAGTTACAAGTCTTGAAAGCAGATAGGTAAGTTTTTGAAATGTGTTCTTGTTTTTAAAAGTTTTATTTCTTTTAAGAAGGGGGAAAGTATTTTTCATTCTTTTTTCTGCATTAATTTTAGAATTAATGTTTACACTGCTGCTGCTGCTGCTAAGTCACTTCAGTCGTCTCCGACTCTGTGCGACCTCATAGACGGGAGCCCACCAGGCTGCCCCGTCCCTGGGATTCTCCAGGCAAGAACACTGGAGTGGGGTGCCATTGCCTTCTCCAATGCATGAAAGTGAAAAGTGAACGTGAAGTTGCTCAGCCGTGTCCGACTCTGAGCAACCCCATGGACTGCAGCCTACCAGGCTCCTCCGTCCATGGGATTTTCCAGGCAAGAGTACTGGAGTGGGGTGCCACACAAACACACACAAAAGACCCTGCTGGGATTTTGATGGGGATTGCATTGAATGTACTTATCAGTTAGGGCAGAATGATCGTGGCCTAGTGCTAAGTCCTGTCCAACTTTGCTGACCCCATGGATTGTAGCCGTCCAGGTTCCTCTATACATACAATTTCCCAGGCAAGAATACTGGCTGTTGTTTTTCAGTCACTCAGTCCTGTCTGGGTCTTTGTGACCCCATGAACTGCAGCACGCCAGTCTTTCCCTGTCTTTCACCATCTCCCGGAGTTTGCTCTGGGAATCAATGTCCATTGAGCCAATTATGGCATCCAACCATCTCATCCTCTGTCATCCCCTTCTCTTCCTGCTCTCAATCTTTCCCAGAATCAGGGTCTTTTCTAATGAGTTGGCTCTTCATTTCAGCTTCAGCAACAGTCCTTCCAATGAGTATTCAGGATTGATTTCCTTTAGGATTGACTAGTTTGATCTCTTTGCAAGTCAAGCCACTCTCAAGAGTCTTCTCCAACACTACAGTTGAGAAGCATCACTCAAGAGTCTTCTCCAACACTACAGTTGAAAAGCATCAATTCTTTGGCACTCAGACTTCTTTATGGTCCAACTCTCAAATCCACACATAACTACTAAAAAACCATAGCTTTGACTAGATGGAGTGGGATGCTATTTTCCTCTCCAGGGGATCCTCCTGAACCAGAAATCGAACCCAGGTCTCCCACATTGCAGGAGGACTCCTGACCAGCTGAGCTACAAAGGAAGCATACATCTTAACAATATTCAGTCTTTCAATTTGTGAACATAGTTTTTCTTTTCACTTATTTAGACTTATTTTTCGTCATTTATGTTTGTAATTTTCAGCGTATAAATCTTACAGATATTTTTAGCTATACTTAAATATTCCATGTTACTTGTTGTTATAATCAATCATACCTTTTAAAATTTTAATTTTCTGTTGTTCTCTTCTAGTGTTTAAAAATACAAATGATTTTTATAAATTAACTTTTTATATTGTGATGTTGTGAATATGCATATTAGTTTAGTAACTCTTTTTTGATTCTTCAGCATTTTTCCTGTAGATAATCATGTAATGAACAAATAGAGAAAACTGTATTTCCTTCTTCCCAGTACTCATGCACTTTATTTTTCCAGTCTCATTGGATGGACTGGATCCTGTTGAACTGAAGTGGCCATGATGGATACCTTTTACTTGTTCTTGATCTTAGGAAAAAATCATTCTCTTTTATTGTTATGTACTAAGGGACTTCCCTGGTGGCTCAGACGGTGAAATGTCTGTCTACAATATGGGAGACCCGGGTTTGATCCCTGGGTCGGGAAGATGCCCTGGAGAAGGAAATGGCAATCCACTCCAGTACTATTGCCTGGAAAATCCCATGGACAGAGGAGCCTGGTAGGCTATAGTACATGGGGTTGCAAAAAGTCGGACACGACTGAGCGACTTCACTTCACTCATGATGCTAACTGGGGGATTTTCAAAGATGCAGTTTATTAAATTAAGGAAGTTGTTTTATATTCCTTTTTTCTGCTGAAAGTTCTTATCACAAACAGATAGGAAAAAGATCTAATGCTTTTTCTATGTCTACACGGAGATTGTGTGTTTTTTTTTCCTTATATTGTTGATATGGTGAATTGCATTATTTAAAAAAAAAGTTCAACCAAGCATTTCTTGAATAAACTTACTTGATCATGATATATTACTTTTTAATAGTTGCTAAGTTGATGTATTAATGTTTCATTATGAATTATTGCTTGTATGTTAACAAAGGAGAGCTATCTTTATTTTTAACTTGTTATATCTTTGTCTAATATAATGATAAAAACATAAATAATCTCTCTAGGATAACAGAGAATGTGTAGTCAACTCAAATCAGGAGGTGGAAAAAGACCTCATGGTGCTATATTAACACTTGGAATGCTGAGTCTTGAAGAATAAAGTTTTGGAAAGGCAAGTAACATCACAGAAGAGGGTAGAAAACCTTAACTGTTCTTCTAAAATGTACACTTTAATAGTTCTAGTACCCTGTAATAGATAAATAGATCAAAATTAGAAATGAGTGCAAAAGTTTAGAGTTCAACAGGGAAAGGAGATTATAAGAATGCTAAACGATGGTATAACATTTTTCCAAGCAAGTTAAAAAAAAATAGCCTCTACTCTAATTCAGTAAAATTAAATTAAGGATACCACAGATGAAAAGAAATTCCAAACAAGAATTATAATCCTTTGCTGTGCATTTTAAATGGTGAGCACACTATATATATATATATATATATATGTCAAGATCAATAGCAGGTAAGACTGGAAACTACCTAAGTCTTATTTGCAGGAGTCTACAAACCTTAGTGAAGTCAAATGTCAGAATTTTTAAACTGATTTCATTGCTATGATGAATAAAGTGTCTATCAGGTACTACTGTGTATATGCTACCCCCAAATTTGCAAATATATGTATATAGGCAAATGGGGCTTCTCTGGAAGCTCAGTTGGTAAAGAATTTGCATGCAATGAAGGAGAACGCAGTTCAATTTCTGGGTCAGGAAGATCCCCTGGAGAAGGGATAGGCTACCCACTCCAGTATCCTTGGGCTTCCCTGGTGGCTCAGACAGTAAAGAATCCACTTACAAACTGGGAGACCTGGGTTCGATCCTTGGGTTGGGAAGGAAATAGTTACCCCTCCAGTATTCTGGCCTGGAGAATTCCATGGAGAGAGAATTCCTGGCAGGCTCCTGTCCATGGGGTGGCAAAGAGTCCGACACGACTGAGCGACTTTTACTTCACTTCACATAGGCAAATAAATTTAAATAACAAATGAAGAATAGATTTTAAAAACTTAAAATTGGAAATGAGTGCTTCTTATGAGAGTGACTATTATCATTTATCTACACGCTCAGTCTTTCAGTGGTGTCTGACTCTTCAGGACCCCATGGACTGTAGCCCGCCAGTGACCTCCGCCCATGGGATTTTCCAGGCAAGAATATTGGAGCAGGTTGCCATTTCCTCCTCCAAAGCATCTTCCTGACCCAGGGATCAATCCCATCTTAACATCTTGTGACATCTCCTGCCTTGGCAGGTGAATTCTTTACCACTAGCACCACCTGGGGAAGCCCTTATTTGCACCGGGAAACCAAAAATTTTGTGTAGTGAGGTATCGACAAAATAGGAAGAAAGATGAAAAACCAACAGTCGGTTAGTTTGCTGCTGCTGCTGCTGCTGCTGAGTCGCTTCAGTCGTGTCCGACTCTGTGTGACCCCATAGACGGCAGCCCACCAGGCTCCCCCGTCCCTGGGATTCTCCAGGCAAGAACACTGGAGTGGGTTGCCATTGCCTTCTCCAGTGCGTGAAAGCGAAAAGTGAAAGGGAAGTCGTTCAGTCGTGTCTGACTCTTAGTGACCCCATGGACTGCAGCCCACCAGGCTCCTCTGTCCATGGGATTTTCCAGGCAAGAGTACTGGAGTGGGGTGCCATCGCCTTCTCCGGTCAGTTAGTTTGGAAGGAAGCAAAACACTAATCTTTTGAGGATCACTAGGAAAGCAAATCAGACTGAGTTTGGATTATTTATGCAGTTGCAAACTGAAAAAGCTCAAACAGGGGGAAAAAAATCTAGACAGTTTTCCTAGTACTTGGTTTAAAAATGTTTTAATTTGATAAGATTCCACAACTAGTTACATAAAGGGATATGCAGAGCCATGACTATACTCTTGAAGACAATACCATGCAAATGACTGTAATCAATTTTATAGCCCAAGGGAGGCTGACTTATTTGCATTTGTGTCATTTTGTCTTGCTAATCGACAACCTAGCCACACAGACAGAGGCAGTTTTCCAAGTTGTTATTTGTTTCTGTCATTTTCAATTAATTTACTGTTATTTTGGTAACTGTTTAATCTGGCCTTGAAAAGAGCAATGAGTGCTTCTACATTTCCTAGCCAACCTTCTGTTCTTTATGAAGCTATGTGACTATGGCCAATGAATTGCTGATGGAAACGTACCACACCTCCAGGTATGGCACACTAAATCTCCTGAGATAGCCACCAAGCCCCAGTCATCTCACAGCCAGGTGCAAATGATCAAGTGGGAAGGCTTAACAGTCTATTAGATGGAAGGGGCATGCCTGAATCACCACCTGGAATCTGGTTGCCAACTGAATTGAATAAGAAATAAATAAATCTCAATAAGACACAAACATTTTAATTTTAAGGTAGAGAATTTGGGGGTGTCTGTTTTAGCACTGGCATTCTCTGATACCATGAAAATAAGAGTTCTATTATTTTGGATGATAAAAGTCCAGATTTCAAATACAGTGTTATCATCTGCTGGACAAATGCAGAAAAAGAAGCTTTCAAGTTTCTACATAGTCATTGCATAGCTAAATAGTCATTGCATATTGTATCAAATGTTTGTTTCAAGATTGAGAATAAAATAAAAACTGGATACGGAGTAAAAAAAAACAGAAGGCAACACAAATAAAGGGATAAAAACAAGTCTTAAGAAAAAAAATCCCCAAAAAGTGGGATGATTTCACTTATGGAAAGAATACAAGATTGTGCCTTCTGGAATATTTTAGTCTAAGCAGCAGGGCCATCAATCCATCTGAAAATAAAGTTACTAGTGACCATTAAAAAATAATAAAAGCTCAATTAATATTGAGCCAATAATAAGATACCAAAGAAATAACCCACAATCTAGCCAAAATGTAACTGATTTGGAAATCTGGAATTAAGCTTGGTAGCATTAACCTGTTCCATGAAGGCAGTTGACAAATACAGGACTTCCCTGGTAGCTCAGATGATAAAGTGTCTGTTTACAGTGTGAGAGGCCTAGGTTCAATCCCTGGGTTGGGAAGATCCTCTGGAGAAGGAAATGGCAATCCACTCCAGTATATTGCCTGGAAAAGCCCATGGACAGAGGAACCTGGAAGGCTACAGTCCATGGGGTCACAAAGAGTCGGACACGACTGAGCGACTTCACTTCACTTCAAGCTTTGGTTTAGGGGTTAGAAGAAAATGTTCAGGATTTGCCTAAAATAGAAAATCAAAAGGCAGAAAGGCTAAAAATAAATGAACTCAAAAGTTAGGAAAATGAATAAACCCAAAGAGTAAATGACTAGAAATATAAAGGAAAAAAAGTAAAATTAATGAAATACAAAACAGACATCAGCAAAGTTCAATGTTGGTTTATGAAAGAGCAATCTAATACAACAGACTAACCGTCAATGAGATTTAGTACATTAATAGATAATGAACAATTCTATACTAATACATTTGAAAATCCATATGAAATAGACAAATCTTTAGATTACAAGTTGCATGTTGACAAAGGAAGAACTATTCATTCCTATAACTTTAAATTGAGTGAAGTCAATAGTTAAAAATGCTTGAAGAAAATTCTTTGTTTACATGGCACTCATAAATTTTAACTTCTGGCGGCATATGATTCTAACCTTGTACCAACTGTTCCATAATAGAGAATAAGAAGACAATGTATGTATACCAACAGAATTTATAAGATTAGTATAACTTTGATATCAAAAACACATAAGGATAGTATAGGAAGACAAATTTACATCCAAATTTTACACATGAACATAAAGGCAAAAATGCAAACCTATTAATAAACCAAACTTAACAATGAATAAAAATGATAATACAATCTATGTTATTAGGTTTATTTTGTGGATTCAAGTATATTTAAAATTTCTAAATTAATTAATATAATATACCATGTTAAATTTGAAGGAAATAAAACATTATCTCAATAAATATAGACAAAAATTATCTATTTTGCTTATACATGACTTTTGGCACTTTCATGTTTGACATAGTTGAGTATATCACTAATAGTAAAATTTCTAGGTCACAGGATAAGTGTACCTTCAGCTTTAGGAAATATTTTTTCCTAGTCAGGATGCTATCTTAAGTATATCGTTTGAAGAACAGAGTTTATAATTTTAACATAGTCCAATTTGTCAACGTTTTTCTTTGTGGAAGATTTTATTTTCAACAAAATTTCCTCTTTCTTCCTCTCTGCCCCGCTCAGTTCCATCCTGCTTTCCCTTTATCTTCAGTCTTTCTTTCAGTGTGGCAATACATAGCAATGTCTTCTCAGGTGAAAAAAGATTGAGTTACTGCACTAGCCTCAAAAAATAAATATCTACAAGACTGCAGTTCCAATCTATTGAATATAAGTATTCTAATTTCTAAAACTGTTTGGAAGATAAAATCACAGACAGGAAGTAGAAAAGCGATTATTTAACAAAAATTATATAAAGAAACTATTTTCTTGTAAAAGAAAGTAATATCTAAAATGACCCATTTAAAAATTTTGAATCATTATGCATCCATCTGAAATTTGAAAATAACAGCTCTCCTGATATGCACAGGAATTAGGTAACTGGAAATGAGGCAGTTTAGCAGTGTTTAAGAATGTATATTAGAGTTAGACTGAGCTCCAAACTGGATGACGTATTCATTATTCGACTGATCCTAGAGAATTTCTAATATTCTCTGTGCCTTAGTTTCCTCATCTGTGTGTGTTTGGTATATACAGCAATTTAGAAATGACTTTTAAGTTACCATTGTTTCAAAGGAGAGGATTATAATTAGAGAAAGCATGCAGTACTTTTCCAACATTCAAATAAACTATGGTACATTCTCCACTAGTTCTCTATGTGCTTCCTCAAATTCTGAAAATGCAATATAATATTCTAAGATATTAACTTAATTAGTAATGAGTGGTAGTCAACTGCACGGTAGATAAAGTTTATTATTAGATTTTGAAATTTGAATATTTTAAGTTCTATTTTATTTTTATGCTCTTTTAAGTAGTTCTTTTTAAATATACAACAGTAAATTTCACATCTAATAGTCAAATAAGATTTTGGTATGTTTTTCCCCAGAAAGGATCCATTTGCTCTTTGGTATTTCTATATTTTCCATCATGGTTTTACTTTCAAAGAAAAAAAAATGTTTATTTAGTTTGTTATTCAATAAGCTTTAAATTTTTTTTATGTTTGATAAAAAAATTATTTAATCCACTGAGTTTTTGAGGATTATCAGTTACGGTAACTAGCCTTGCCCAACTATGCTTGGGTAGCTCTATTTTATGAATTAATAGCATTAATAAATATTATGTATTTTAATAGCATTCATTTTGGCAGTACTTATTGTATGCTAGGCAATGTACAAAGAATCTTGCATACAATATTTTCCCTTTAACCTGTACACTAGACCAATATGGAAACTAAATATAGATGATGAAGAAACTGAGGATCAAAGTGGTCATGTGAATTAGATAAACCACATAACTTGTAGGGAGCAAACTTATTATACCAGGCTCCAGGGAGTAACAGATGCCACAAAAACAGGAACAGGTACAGTGGTATCAAATAGTCATTCCTATGAAATATATAGAAGGTGGCTTTGCTAGCAACTAGTTGCCCAGTAGCATTTGTCAATGAGTTCAGCTTGAAAATCAAAAAAGGAAATAGACTAGAGGAAGGAAAGAGGATCTTAAAAGCTGAAATGTGAACCTTTGAATTTCCTGCTTCCAACAAATAAAGGAAAACTAGCGGAGAAGGCAATGGCACCCCACTCCAGTACTCTTGCCTGGAAAATCCCATGGACGGAGGACCCTGGTGGGCTGCAGTCTATGGGGTCGCTAAGAGTCAGATAAGACTGAGCAACTTCACTTTCACTTTTCACTTTTCACTTTCATGCATTGGAGAAGGCAATGGCAACCCACTCCAGTGTTCTTGCCTGGAGAATCCCAGGGACGGGGGAGCCTGGTGGGCTGCCGTCTCTGGGGTCGCACAGAGTCGGACACGACTGAAGCGACTTAGCAGCAGCAGCAGCAGCAGTGTGTCTCTTGATGCAAACAAGTAGTTAGACTAAAGTTTAAATCAAAATGCTTGACTCTTAAAAAAAATAATTGTTGGTCAAAATAGTCTAGTTTTTTAGCTTTATCTTTTTTAGGTTTGGCTGTGAAAACAGAAAAATTAGTAAACATAGATCAAATCTGAATTGTATATTTTTCCCTTCTCGTATTCTCATACTCGTAAAAGGGAAATGTCATAAATTTTATCATATAAACCCAAAAATCACAGATGCAATGGCATGGACAATCTTACAAGAAGGTGACACTTTTCTGAATAATAAAATGAAACTATGTAAGTTTCTAGTTCTACATTAACCTAAAAATCCAAAATGGAGGCAGGTTTAATCCAACGAAGTCCCCTTCACAGACCTCATTTTTTAACTTTTAATACAGTATATGGAATGCTGTTCAAATTTATATCAGAATTCCCCTACTTAGCTGAAATCATAAGAACATGAATTGAAAGACACTTTGTAGAATTCTGTGTACCCACTGGGCACTCATATGAATAAATCAATGGCAATTTACTATGTGTAGTGAGTTTGGAAGGGGTTGAGCAAAGGAGATGATTAAAGGCTGAAGCACAGGGCCTATAAGAAAAAAAGTAAAAACAAAAAGGATCATTTAGCCTGGAGAAAAGGAAATTGAGGAATAATTTAAGAATGGTCTTAAGAGATAGAGTCTATTTTAGAAATTGTGATAGCTAGTTTCCTTTTTCCAAAAAAGAAAAGAACAGAAAGACATGGAGTCAATTTTCTGCAAGCCATAAAAAGGGGGAGTATTTTAAACTGTAATAATTATAAAATAGTATTTTCCAGGCTTTTTAGTAATAATAACTGAATCCATTCCATTTTTTTTTCTTTCTTTTTTAATTTTTGGCCACTCAGTGCAGCTTGTGGGAGTTTTCCCATGGAAACAGGGATCAAACTCACAACCATAGCAGTGACTGCATGAGAGTCCTAACCACTGACCCTCAGAGAATTCCTCAAATCTGTTTCTAAAATATAAACATGTACGTATTATATGTGTGTGCATTAATTCATATAAAGAGTTTTAAAAGTAGATAGATCCCGAATGATTAGTTGTCAGCCCCTGGCTTGTACTCTATAATCTCTGCTGGTTGAGTAGCTATTATGGACTTCAGAAAATAAAGATTTCTCTTTCCCATACTCAGTCTCTTTAGTATAGAACTTCATGACCCCACTGAGGGGGAAATGACCATATCACCTTCAACACTGAGTCAGAATAATGCCATATGTACCTATATGCTATTTGAATAGAAAATTACTATCAGATTTTACACATTCAAGGTTGTTAGCTAGACTAGTAGGAAGAGTACTTATTGAGGAATGGAAAATTCAGCGATCAGTCACTGAACTGAAACTTTTTTTCTTTCTTTTTTAAGCAGGTGGCTGCTTATACATAAAATAATGACATTAAAATAAAGGATTTCCCTAGATGTGATTTTAAAATGCACTTTTAGACTTGGTATGCACATGTTTTTTTGTGTGACATATTCTGGTTACTCGATAGCTCTCTGGTGTCCTTGTTTGTTCTTTTTGTTTTTTCTTTCAAACTTAATTTCCCTCTTTGAATATGGGAGTCATATTTCTTTTTCTGCCTACTTCACAGAATTCCTATGAGAATTGAATAAGATAATAATGTAAAAAACCTTTAAAAAGTATAAACTTTTAAAAATATTATGCCTTGTTTATCACTATTTTACTTGCCCTGTGTGGCAAGTAACACCTTTCTGAAATCCATGCACTAGAGATCTGGGATCAGCTAGCTGCCATGTTTATTTACTTGTTTTTCTTTGGAAAAAAATTGACAAATGTGTCATGTTGGACTAATAAAATGATTGGAAGGTGTTTGAATCATGCAGAAACCAAGTCATTGTTAACAAGTCTTTTCATGGTGCTCTAGTTGCAATTCACAAAACCCTAATTGGCTAACATGAGAGAAAGTGAAATGCATTGAAGTAAGAAACGAAGACCTTCACTAGTACAGGCAGGAACAAATATAGCCCCAAAGGTCGAGGGAGTGAGAACAAACTAATCTCCCATCGCAGCTTTCGTCCATCAGCTCTCCCTGCCTCCTCCATTTGTGCCATTTAGCTTATGAGTCAAAGCTCTGATCAAGTGTAATAGGCTTAGCTGGGTTTGCCTGTCTACATCTTGTCTCTGGGCAGACAATGAATATTGATGATACTGTCTTCAAGAACGCAAGGAGAAAACTGTCGTTTGGAAGGTTGTTACTAGAAGTGAGGGTACATACCAAATATCTAAAACAACAACTGCAACAAGGAGTGTCTACCAGTACAATAGGGTCTTAGGCTTGCTGCAGAGTTGGACACGACTGAAGCGACTTTGCATCAACAGCAAGAGAGTGGACCTGAATAGATTAAATTTCTTGCCAAAGTTTCCAAATAGTTGAGAGTATTTTTAATTGATTTTAAACAAACATGTATTACTTCTAATAACAGCTAAGAAATTCTAATATTTAGAAATACTTTGAAGCCATATATATAAAGGACAGAGTATGAAAAATACATTAACTACCACACACTCTTTTTTTTTAGCTATATTTCCTTTATAGTTGCACTGAAGTCTGACACTTTCTATAAATTTGTGGGATAGTGTTTCTCTCCTTGTCTCTGAAATGAGTTGTCTGGATCTCAAACAGCTAGTAACCTTGGATATTTGGTTTTACTCTTAAAATAATTGTGATTGTCATTCTAATTAGGCTAAATGTATCCTTTTGATCCTAATCAGTATCTATCAAAATACCTATATACTTATTTTCTAGCACTGCTGTTCTATTTTTAATGAAGTCTGCTTAAAATATTTCTCCATATGTTGTTTAATTATCTCTATAAGAAAATGCAATAGAATTCTAAAACAATTATCTGTCTTAAGAACCACAATTTATTCACTTCTATGTAAATACTTAGCAAGCAAAACAGGCATTGTGAAGATACCAGTAAACAGTACTAACACATAGGAAACTCCTCTACATGGGAGAAAGTAGGAGCATTCTCAACAAAATGATGCTACGAGAAGTATCTAGAAGGAATACTTAAATCTGACCCCCAAAATTGGGGAATGGTTGTAAAATTAGGTAGGCTATAGTACAATATAGTTTTATTTTGTCTAGTTTCATTGAGATATAACTGACATAAAACATTGTATAAGTTCCAGGTTTAAAAGGATTCTGGGACCCAGTTTCTGTGTATGGTGGGCTACAATCCATGGGGTTGCAAAAAAAGTCAGACACGACTTAGCAACTACACAAACAAAAAAAAATATCTAAGAGTGCTCAAAGATGGGAAAAAAATTGGAAAGATGCAGCCAATTGTTAAAGTCATCTAGGCCTTCCTGTCCATCACCAACTCCCAGAGTTTACTCAAACTCATGTCCATCCAATTGGTGATGGCATCCAACCATCTCATCCTCTGTCGTCTCCTTCTCCTCCCACCTTCATTCTTTCCCAGCATCAGGGTCTTTTCCAATGAGTCAGCTCTTCGCATCAGGTGGTCAAAGTATTGGCACTTCAGCTTCAGCATTAGTCCTTCCAATGAATGTTCAGGACTGATTTCCTTTAGGATGGACTGGTTGGATCTCCTTGCAGTCCAAGGGACTCTCAAGAGTCTTCTCCAACACCACAGTTCAAAAGAATCAATTTTTCTGCCCTCAGCTTTCTTTACAGTCCAACTCTCACATCCATACATGACTAATGGAAAAACCATAGCCTTGATTAGATGGAATTTTGTTGGCAGAGTAATGTCTCTGCTTTTTAATATGCTATCTAGGTTGGTCATAGCTTTTCTTCCAAGGAGTAAGCATCTTTTAATTTCATGGCTGCAATCACCATCTGCAGTGATTTTGGAGCCCCCCAAAATAAAGTCTGACACTGTTTCCACTGTTTCCCCATATATTTGTCATGAAATGATGGGACCAGATGCCATGATCTTTGTTTTCTGAATATTGAGCTTTAAGCCAACTTTTTCGCTCTCCTCTTTCACTTTCATCAAGAGGCTCTTTAGTTCCTTGCTTTCTGCCATAAGGGTGGTGTCATCTGCATATCTGAGGTTATTGATATTTCTCCCAGTAATCTTGATTCCAGCTTGTGCTTCATCCAGCCCAGTGTTTCTCATGATGTACTGTGCATATAGGTTAAATAAGCAAGGTGACAATATATAGCCTTGATGTCCTCCTTTCCTAATTCGGAACCAGTCTGTTGCTCCATGTCCAGTTCTAACTGTTGCTTCCTGACCTGCATACAGATTTCTCAAGAGGCAGGTCAGGTGGTCTGGTATTCCCATCTCTGAAGAATTTTCCACAGTTTATTGTGATCCACACAGTCAAAGGCTTTGGCATAGTCAATGAAACAGAAATAGATGTTTTTCTGGAATTATTTCGCTTTTTCGATGATCCAACGGATGTTGGCAATTTGATCTCTGGTTCCTCTGCCTTTTCTAAAACCAGCTTGAACTTCTGGGAGTTCATGGCTCACGTATTGTTGAAGCCTGGCTTGGAGAATTTTGAGCATTACTTTATTAGCATGTAAGATGAGTGCAATTATGCTGTAGTTGGAGAATTTTTGGCATCACCTTTCTTTGGGATTGGAATGAAAACTCACCTTTTCCAGTACTGTGGCCACTGCTGAGTTTTCCAAATTTGCTGGCATATTGAATGGAGAACTTTCACAGCATCATATTTTAGGATTTGAAATGGCTCAACTGTAATTCCATCACCTCTACTAGCTTTGTTCATAATGATGCTTCCTAAGGCCCATTTGGCTTTACATTCCAGGATGTCTGGCTCTAGGTGAGTGATCACACCACCGTGATTATCTGGGTCATGAAGATCTTTCTTGTGTTGTTCTTCTGTGTATTCTTGCCACCTTTTCTTAATATCTTCTGCTTCTGTGTATAATAGACTCAGAAATTAGCAAAAATCTGAAAAAACTATGTTCTACTCCTTCTTTGCATTACTACTGAATCACTCTATGGCTTTAAATACCTAATGTAGTATTTTCAAGTTTCAGTATTTAATATGTAAATTTGGAAATATTTATTGTACTCAGCTTCTACTAACCTCACAATAGTGAATAAGCCAAAAAAAATTTTTAATGATAAAGGACATCATAAAGTGAAGTATTTCCCAGGGTGATATTAAATGCTTAATCACAAAGAGGACAAAGTGATGATCTTTGCTTACTGAATGGTGCTCATTCACTGTGGCTTGAAATCAGGGATGTCTTCACATTAATTAAATTTATAAGAAACTGGACTAGTATGATCTTTCATATATATTTACCAGGATGCTAATTTACTGATTCATTCTGAGAAATATAAATGATGTTCTTCTCCTCTAGGGGGGAAAAAAAAAGAGTTGCTTAGTGAACTTCAAATTGAGAAAAGGAGTTGTTGGCTCCAACAGGATCCATCTGTAACACACAGATATAATTTTAAATAAGAAGCCCAAGGTACCTTTGATTAGAAGCTAGTATTATGACTGAAAAATCTCTTCCTAAAACTCATATTCACTGCTTTGTTACTGGCAAGAATTGTTAACACCATTTATTCACCCCAAAATAACTGAAAAAGTATTGCACCTGACAAATTCTCTCATTGGTGTTCCCCAGTTCATTGGGGTCAGCCTTATTCATTGGGGTCCATAATCTCCCAGCCTCTTAACTTCTTGTTTCAGCTCTTTCCCTTACGTTACTTAGCAGGATCTTTTGGCAACAATCCTACTTCTTGCTAATAGGAAATCCTAACTTTGTCATTTCAATCCCTTGCCTCCACTTGCCTTAATACTTATCACATTGGTCATAAATTATATACAATTTCTTTCAGCATCTACCTGTTATCAACATCTACTAACTTATTGTATAACATTGTTCTAGGATCACATGCCAATTATTTAGCTATAGTTGAAAAGCTTATTGATCCAGTTCTGAATTCAATGTTGAAAAGTAGAAACTAGCATATACTTTTTGTTGTAGAATTTACAACATTCTATTTAAGAATAGAATCTTAAGAAGAATGTTGAGTGTTTCAATGATGTTCCTAAAGAGAGTATGGGGTAACCATAAAATCTGTTATCCACATCAGGAAATTTTGAGGATAAACAAAGTTTTCAATAATTATGCTGTGACAACAGACCTAAACCGAGGGTGTCCAAGACCAACTAGGACATACAGTTACTCAATAATTCAGCATTTCAGAAGGGACTCTTCAAGGCAATCCCTAGTTTAAACTGACACATCATAGCTACCATGAGATGATGCTGTGCTGTGCTTAGTTGCTCAGTCATGTCTGACTCTCTGTGATCCCATGGACTGTAGCCCACAAGGCTCCTTGGTCCATGAGGATTCTCCAGGCAAGAATACTGGAGTGGGTTGTCATGGCCTCCTCCAGGGGTTCTTCCCAACTCAGGGATCAAACCCAGGTCTCCCACATTGCAGGCGGGTTCTTTACCATCTGAGCCATCAAGGAAGCCTACAAGATGATTAGCTGTGCCTAGACTGCATTACATGAACATGAGAAAGATATTGAGAGTAAAACCATCCAATAGCCTTCAAATGTTTTGTCTTTTAATATTAAAATGAAAATGCTACATCCACTACTGTGAACATAGCAGGTGGTCCTTTGAACACTTCAGTAATCTAGGATACAAGCACCTGGGTACCAGATGATATGGATGGTCTATTGAGCAGCTTTGCCAGCAGAAAGTGAGCCATGGAGCCAGATGGGCATCTTGACAATTAGAGCCCATAGAATAAACTGGCAAGGGTCTCTCCTGCAGGTCCTTGACAGAACTTCAGCATCCTTCAGAAACTGGACCATCTTAACACCCAAGTGAATCAGGATTATATTTAATTTGCCTTAACTTTCATGACATTTTATGTACATTATTAATAAACCTCTTTTTGCATTTTATCACTTATTAAATGTCTTTCCATATGAAATATACTAGAGAGATTTCATAGTGGAGTATCAGACTATGCAAAGTATACCGTTTCAATTTATGTATTTAATTTCTCTAACAAAAGCTTGTATAGCATATATTTAAGCATAAATTCCTTCTGTATGGGGCTTTTAGAGTTTTCCTCAGTGTCCCACAGCTCCATGATGTCAGTCACCAAAAAGCAAGCTCAAGATCCTAGACCTTAGAGAGAGAGAGTGGCAGAAAGGGAGATATTACTGGCAAAACAGATATATTATCTTAACGTAGTTGGCTTTTTCAATGTTAGTGAAAATTATTTGGCATTTAGTCAACCACACTATCAGTTCTATATCTTAAATGTTACTCTGTGCCTGTGATCTCAAATCTCCTCCAAGTGCTGAGATTTCAGAGTGACAAGGTCACAGGATCTGAGCATTTTTACTTATACATGCATTTTCATGAGCTTGTAATGCTATTATAAACATACAAATACAAAATTTTATTACCACTATTGAAAAAGATGGAGGAATCATTTGATTCTATCTAGTTTAATTTGGTGACCTCCCTGGTGGCTCAGATGGTAAAGCAATATGGCCATTCCAATCTTGTTAATCCAATTAAGGAAAAATTTAGATAAATATTTTAAAATAAATTGGTCTCTCGTATATACCCATGGTGGATTCATGTCAATGTATGGCAAAACCAATACAGTATTGTAAAGTAAAATAAAGTAAAAATAAAATTTAAAAAATAATAATAATAAAATAAAATGGTCTATGTTTGAAGCCAAAGAGAACATAAGGAAATGATCCCATTTTTAAAATTTTTATATTTATTTTTTAATTGAAGGGTAATCAAAAAAGCACCTACCATGTGCTGGACTATTGTGAGACAGTTGATATGCAGTGTCTCATTAATCCATTGAACAACCCTGAAAGATGCATATATTATCCCCATTTTATAGCTAAAGAAATTGTCTTACTATGTTTAATCAACTTGCTTCATGCCATATAATCAGGAAATGAAAAATCAGACAAATACAGGTTTAACTTTAACCCCTATAACTTTCAACTACACAAGGAGATCCATCATGCCAAACCTTAATTTCAAAGATGAGAGCATTAACATCAACCCAGGTTAGATGATCAACTTAAGGTCACATAGCAAGCATATGCTGTCAACTCACCTGACCCTCTATCTACAGAAACAATTTATCTGCACGAATGACATTCAATCTTAGCTTAAGTAATTTTATGAATCAATTTTATTAATGGCATGATACTTGCAAATATTTGAGCACTGTGGCTTAAACATTAGGGAAAGCCCCCATGACTCAATGGTAAGGAACCTGCCTGCAATCCAGGAGACCCAGGAGACGGGGATTTGATCCCTTGGTTGGAAGGATACCCTGGAGGAGGGCACAGCAACCCACTACAGTATTCTTGTCTGAAAAATCCCATGGACAGAAGAGCCTGGCAGGCTACAGCCTTTAGAGTCACAGTGTCGGACGCAACTAAGAGACTGAGCACGCAGCACAGCACGTGGCTTAAACAGCGCTTGCTCATTAGCTTCTAATTCCCTCCCTACGGTAAAGCCTTCGGTGATAATGTGTTTAGAAAAGTGTGGAAACCATTACACGGTAGCATTTATTACAATGGTATATATTTTATCTCTGTGTGCTGTGCTTAGTCACTCAGTCATGTCCGACTCTTCGTGACCCCATGGACGATAGCCTGCCAGGCTCTTCTGTCCATGGAGACTCTCCAGGCAAAAATACTGGAGTGGGTTGCCATGCCCTCCTCCAGGGATTGAATCCCTTCCTCACCCAGGCATTGAACCTGGATCTCCCATATTGCAGGCGGATTCTTTACAGTCTGAACCACAGTCTGAATCTCTGGTCTTATCTAATATGCTAATTCTAGATGTTATAGAGAATTCCTGAATTTTTCAGCAGGAATAGATCACTGATAATTGATCACTGACCAACTCCTTTGGTCATCATAGTGTCTGATATCCAAACTAAGCTGCTCTTAGTTTAGATATCAATCTTGCTATTATCATAGAATTTTAATATTATATTATTTATATTAATATTCTATTAATTATTTCCTGGATAGCCTCATTTCATAAAAAAATCAGTCCTTAGAACTGTTGAATTGGCTTGGTCACATAGGAAATAAAATAGCATCTTTTACAGCTCATTGATCTCCCTTTTATTTTCATAACCATCATATTAACAATACCAAACATTTCCTACTTTCAATAATAATCACAGAACTGTGGAACTTTGAGAGGTCTCAGAGAGCAACAAGCCCTAACTTTTCATGTTGTAGTGAAGGAAACAAAGGTCAAAAGGGCTAAGTGGTCGGCTCACATCTCTGGAACCCAGATCTCTAGGCTTCTCTTCCGTGGCACTTTCCACTGGAATTTGTTTACTTACAAGATCAGAGATTCCTTGTAATTCTGAAACAAGGCTGTAAACTGCAATGCTGCGCTTTCTGAAAATTCATTGCAAATCATACTACCGTTTCAAAAGCAGTTATAATCCTCGCTTCAACAGTGCAAGGTTAAGGTTCCCGGTCTCTGAATATCTGTTGATATCTGAAGAAAACATTTCCAGTGATAGCATCTAAAGTGATAGTTGCCTTATTCTCAGTCCTTGAAGTAGCTTAGCAGGTCAAAAAAAAAAAAAAAAAACAACTTTGACTGTTCCAAAGTGAAAGGACACCAGTGCGCAACTTTACTCTGCAAGGCCAAAATCAAAGCTCATATCCACAGCCTCAGAAGATTACACTACACGGAACAATGAACATACATTGCAAACAATTGTGATTATTTGGGGCTATCTTTGGTGAGGGTCAATGTCTTCTTTTAACAATATCTCAAGAAATATCTTGGTAAAAATGAATTATTTAATATATGACATTAAAATATTATCAGTTTCCAGACAGTTTTTCTCTTGCTAACACACAAACTGCTTTGAATTAGCAAAAATCAACCTTCTGAAGCTTCTACAGTCCCTCTCTTTTCTATTATTTCTATTATAACTGGATGTGTCATCTGAGGAAGTCTTTTCTAAGTAGTAAATAGTTCACCTTATCCATGTTTTAGATTTTCACTTTCTTTTTTTTTCTTTTTTTTTTAAATTTTTTAATTTTTTTTTATTTTTTAAATTTTAAAATCTTTAATTCTTACATGCGTTCCCAAACATGAACCCCCCTGCCACCTCCCTCCCCACAACATCTCTCTGGGTCATCCCGATGCACCAGCCCCAAGCATGCTGCACCCTACGTAAGACATGGACTGGCAATTCAACTCCTACATGACAGTATACATGTTAGAATTCCCATTCTCCCAAATCATCCCACCCTCTCCCCCTCCCTCTGAGTCCAAAAGTCCGTTATACACATCTGTGTCTTTTTTCCTGTCTTGCATACAGGGTTGTCATTGCCATCTTCCTAAATTCCATATATATGTGTTAGTATACTGTATTGGTGTTTTTCTTTCTGGCTTACTTCACTCTGTATAATCGGCTCCAGTTTCATCCATCTCATCAGAACTGATTCAAGTGAATTCTTTTTAACGGCTGAGTAATACTCCATTGTGTATATGTACCACAGCTTTCTTATCCATTCATCTGCTGATGGACATCTAGGTTGTTTCCATGATAGCCAGATTTTCACTCTCTTTAGTTTTAAGGCACAGACATGTACCTACGATGGGATTAAAATTATTGAGCAACATAAAGATTTCTAAAACTGAGAATTATTTTAGTTGGTTGTGATAGTTTTGCATTATAGACATGTGAATGAGCCATGGTGAAGGGGACCAACCAGCCCTGGTTCCGCCTTTAGAACTCCAGCAGCATCAACTGATGTTTTTGGCTGGAAATCCTTCAGAGACCCTAAGTAACAATTACCTTGCTAAGCCTAACTTCCAATTCCTGTACCACAGAAACTTTAAGATAATGAAATATTTGTTGCTTGAAACAGCTAGATTTATGAACAATTTAAGAGACAATGAATGCCATAGCCAATTGTGAGTGTATAGTGTGTTATGGCAGAGAAGGCAACGGCACCCCACTCCAGTACTCTTGCCTGGACAATCCCATGGATGGAGGAGCCTGGTGGGCTGCAGTCCATGGGGTCGCCAAGAGTTGGACACGACTGAGCGACTTCACTGTCACTTTTCACTTTCATGCACTGGAGAAGGAAATGGCAACCCACTCCAGTGTTCTTGCCTGGAGAATCCCAGGGAAGGGGGAGCCTGGTGGGCTGCTGTCTATGGGGTTGCACAGAGTCAGACGCGAATGAAGTGACTTAGCAGCAGCAGCAGTAGTGTGTTATGGATTGAATTGAGTTCCCACCAAAATTCACATATTGTAGCTTTAACTGGCAATGTGACCATTTTGAGAGATAGAGCTTCTAAGGAGGTAAGTGGTGAGGTCACAGGGGGATCTGATAGACTGACGTCCATTTAGGAAGAGGAAGAAACCCCAGAACTCACTCATTAGAACTGGCTCTGTCTGCAGGTGCCACAGAGAAAAGGCCATGTGACAACACAGTGAGAAGGCGACCACCTGCCAGGCAAGGAGAGAGGTCTTAGCAGAAACCAAGGCTGCTGGAACCTGATCTTGAACTTCTAACCTCCAAAATGATGAGAAAATAAGTTGCTTTTGTTGTTTAAGTGACCCCGTCTGTGGTATCTTGTTATGGTATAGCAACCCAAGCTGACTGGTACAGAGCTATTCTATAATCAAGCTCACAATGACCTGTCACCAAATTTAGTGATGTATTTGTCTCAAATGCCAACAGAACTAAACTTATCTGATGTTTGTAAGCTATCAATGTCCTTCACACTCCCCTTGATTATTTAAAACCTTTCCATAGTTCCATTCTGTTTCTATGCCTAGTGTAGCATTCCTATAGAAAGGGAGAGTATGAAGGCAAGAAAGGAGGAAAAAACTAGAAAGCCCTTGTTTGCCTTGTGTTGGAAAAGCACTGTGACCTACTCTTGTGTTGGACTGTTATATGCTTATAAGAGTTTGAGTTCCTTCAGAGGGGAGACTAGGCCTTATTTCCTTTTTCATAATACTTTTTAGAAAGAAGACACATAACAGACAAGGTGAATTTATGGAAGTTAATTAAATTCACCCTAGATTTCCTAATTTTGATAAAATGGAAAATTCAACACTATAATTTAATTTTAAAACATGGAAATTAAAAAAAATTTCATACGTAAAGTTATATAAAACATTTTTGCTTATTTTATCACTGATTCATTTGATATTTTTATGCATTTGCTGTATGCAAAGCTTTCATTTATTCAATTAATTATTAATTTCATTAAAGATTTTAAGCCAAAAAGAAATGGGATTTGGATTAGATTGGTGAGTACTGATCTTTTTACAAGATAAATCCTACTACATCATCGTCGTGCTTAGAATCCTCCAACGGATTATCACTGCACTCAGAATGAGGTACAAACTCTTTCAGATGGTTTATGTATGCCCATATGACCTGACCCCTGCCTACTTGTTTGACCTCATTTCAAATAACTCTTTATTATCCACTGTAAGGCCATACCAGCCAATTTATTTTCTTCAGACAAGTCAATCTGCATCCTAAACTTGTTCCTCCTCATCTTTCTCCTTCTCTGTCATTTAAATTCAAGATTAAACATCATCTCTTAAAGAGAACTCGTCAGATGCCACAGTTGCACACAGTCACCCTCCCTCTTTTACATGACCATATTCCCATGCTGTTCAATGTGCTTATCACACTTGAGTATTAAATGTCAGTTCCAGCCCTAGTGGAGAACTTAACTGTTGTGTTTACTGCTGGATCTCTAGGGCTTAAAATAAGAGTTCATAGTTACTGCTCAATAACTGTTTAATGGATGAGTGAATAATGAATACATGGGCAGATGATAAGTGAGAAAACTCAAGGATGATTCCTAAAATTTTGATTTTAGCCAATGGATGGAAAGTCATATCACTTAGGGAGACTGAACACTGAAGGAGGAAAAAAGTTAGGAGTGGTTTAAAATGAAGAATTTTTTTTAACTCACATTGAATTTCATAGTGTTATTATTATAGATTTTCAAGTTCAAGTATCAAATTGTTAGGTAGTTACTAACTCTGGATCTCAATGATAGTATTAAAGAAACAAATATCCAAACACTTTTAATAATAACAACAATCATAATAATTAACAAACTGTATACATTTGTGTATGTGTGTGTATACGAATGAGCCTGGGATTACTCAGATTGTAGAGAAATATCAAAAAAAGGCAAAAATAAGAGGAAAATTAGGTAGAAACCAAACCAGAGAGTATGTCTTCAGAAAATAAAAGAGGAAACTTCTTTCTTTTAAAAAGAGTTTCCATGCCAGATATTCCTAAAAGTTGCAAAAAAGGAGAATAAGGAGACATCAACCAGATTTTCAAAATAGAGGTAGGTAAGAGGTGACTTTTCTTAAAAGCAATCTCTGTTTAAGTGTGAAGTGTGTGAAAAACCAGGAGGAAAGCATTAAGGAGAGAGAAGAAAGCTGAGGAACCCAGAATGAGACATTTTTCAAGAACGTTTTACCTAATGGGAGTGTAGTATCCAAGATGAAAAGGAGTGGGTTGGGAGAATTATTTTCATAGAAAGTGTAGGATATGTTTCATGCTGATAAAATCGTAGTGCTGAAGTCATTATACTAGGAGCTGCTGCTGCTGCTGCTGCTAAGTCGCTTCAGTCGTGTCAGACTCTGTGCGACCCCACAGACGGCAGCCCACCAGGCTCCTCCGTCCCTGGGATTCTCCAGGCAAGACCACTGGAGTGGGTTGCCATTTCCTTCTCCAATGCATGAAAGGGCAAAGTGAAAGTGAAGTCACTCAGTCATGTCTGACTCTTCCCGACCCCATGGACTGCAGCCCACCAGGCTTCTCCATCCATGGCATTTTCCAGGCAACAGTACTGGAGTGGGGTGCCATCACTTGAGACCAAATTACAAACAAGGAAAATATCAGAATACAAATCACGCCTATTTATAAATTCAGAAGCTCACCTTAACCTTCCAGAAGTATGTAGCTGTACCTTCTTCCCACCCAACACACTGGCTTCTGGATAAAAAGATTTAATTTAAAAATAAATAGCTTGTGAGCACATTTTTTTTAAAAACCTACTGCTGGCCTCATTTAATTCTTTCTAGGTTATGGCAAGTGTGATCATTAAATATTAAATGAGAACAGCAGCACAAAAATGAACGTGAAAGTGTGATTTCCTATCTTTTTCCCACAGATAATTCAAGATAAATATTTCAAGCTGGGGTTGCATTTGTTTCTTTTCTAGAACACAAAAATATTGTCAATTTACTAAAATCAAAGAAACCAAAAGAGAGGAGATACCCCTCGTCCAAGGTAAGGAGCAGCGGCTGTGCTTTGCTGGAGCAGCTGTGAAGAGATACCCCACGTCCAAGGTAAGAGAAACCAAGTAAGACGGCAGGTGTTGCAAGAGAGCATCAGAGGATAGACACACTGAAACCATAATCACAGAAAACTAGTCAATCTAATCACACTAGGACCACAGCCTTGTCTAACTCAAAGAAACCAAGCCATGCCCACGGGGCAACCCAACACGGGCAAGTCATGGTGGAGAGGTCTGACAGAATGTGGTCCACTGGAGAAGGGAATGGCAAACCACTTTAGTATCCTTGCCTTGAGAATCCCATGAACAGTATGAAAAGGCAAAATGATAGGATACTGAAAGAGGAACTCCCCAGGTCAGTAGGTGCCCAATATGCTACTGGAGATCAGTGGAGGAATAACTCCAAAAAGAATGAAGGGATGGAGCCAAAGCAAAAACAATACCCAGCTGTGGATGTGACTGGTGATAGAAGCAAGGTCCGATGCTGTAAAAAGCAATATTGCATAGGAACTTGGAATGTCAGATCCGTGAATCAAGGCAAATTGGGAATGGTCAAACAAGAGATGGCAAGAGTGAACGTCAAGATTCTAGGAATCAGTGAACTAAAATGGACTGGAATGGGTGAATTTAACTCAGATGACCATTATATCTACTACTGTGAGCAAGAATCCCTTAGAAGAAATGGAGTAGCCATCATGGTCAACAAGAGAGTCTGAAATGCAGTACTTGGATGCAGTCTCAAAAACGACAGAATGATCTCTGTTCGTCTCCAAGGCAAACCACTCAATATCACAGTAATCCAAATCTATGCCCCAACCAGTAATGCTGAAGAAGCTGAAGTTGAATGGTTCTATGAAAACCTACAAGACCTTTTAGAACTAACACCCAAAAAAGATGTCTTTTTCATTATGGGAGACTGGAATGCAAAAGTAGGAAGTCAAGAAACACCTGGAGTAACAGGCAAATTTGGCCTTGGAATGCGGAATGAAGCGGGGCAAAGACTAATAGAGTTTGGCCATGAAAATGCACTGGTCATAGCAAACACCCTCTTCCAACAACAGAAGAGAAGACTCTACACATGGACTCTGCCAGATGGTCAACACCAAAATCAGATTGATTATATTCTTTGCAGCCAAAAATGGAGAAGCTCTATACAGTCAGCAAAAACAAGATCAGGAGCTGACAGTGGCTCAGATCATGAACTCCTTATTGTCAAATTCAGAATTAAATTGAAGAAATTAGGGAAAACCACTAAACCATTTAGGCATGACCTAAATCAAATCCCTTATGATTATACAGTAGAAGTGAGAAATAGATTTAAGGGACTAGATCTGATAGATAGAGTGCCTGATGAACTATGGATGGAGGTTCATGACATTGTACAGGAGACAGGGATCAAGACCATCCCCATGGAAAAGAAATACCAAAAAAGCAAAATGGCTGTCTAGGGAGGCCTTACAAATAGCTGTGAAAAGAAGAGAAGCGAAAGCAAAGGAGAAAAGGAAATATATAAGCATCTGGATGCAGAGTTCAAAAGAATAGCAAGTAGAGACAAGAAAGCCTTCCTCAGCGATCAATGCAAAGAAATAGAAGAAGACAACAGAATGGGAAAGACTAGAGATCTCTTCAAGAAAATGAGAGATACCAAGGGAACATTTCATACAAAGATGGGCTCGATAAAGGACAGAAATGGTATGGACCTAACAGAACCAGAAGATATTAAGAAGAGGTGGCAAGAATACACAGAAGAACTGTACAAAAAAGATCTTCAAGACCAAAATAATCATGATGGTGTGATCACTCACATAGAGCCAGACATCCTGGAATGTGAAGTCAAGTGGGCCTTAGAAAGCATCACTATGAACAAAGCTAGTGGAGGTGATGGAATTCCAGTTGAGCTATTTCAAATCCTGAAAGATGATGCTGTGAAAGTGCTGCACTCAATATGCCAGTAAATTTGGAAAACTTAGCAGTGGCCACAGGACTAGAAAAGCTCAGTTTTCATTCCAATCCCAAAGAAAGGCAATGCCAAAGAATGCTCAAACTACCTCATAACTGCACTCATCTCACATGCTAGTAAAGTAATGCTCTAATTTCTCCAAGCCAGGCTTCAGCAATACATGAACTAAGAAATTCCTGATGTTCAAGCTGGTTTTAGAAAAGGCAGAGGAACCAAAGATCAAACTGCCAACATCCGCTGGATCATAGAAAAAGCAAGAGAATTCCAGAAAAACATCTATTTCTGTTTTATTGACTATGCCAAAGCCTTTGACTGTGTGGATCACAATAAACTGTGGAACATTCTGAAAGAGATGGGAATACCAGACCACCTGACCTGCCTCTTGAGAAATCTGTATGCAGGTCAGGAAGCAACAGTTATAACTGGACATGGAACAACAGACTGGTTTCAAATAGGAAAAGGAGTACGTCAAGGCTGTATATTGTCACCCTGCTCATTTAACTTCTATGCAGAGTACATTATGAGAAACACTGGGCTGGAAGAATCACAAGCTGGAATCAAGATTGCTGGGAGAAATAGCAATAACCTCAGATATGCAGATGACTGCCGGGGTCCAGCCCCGGTGGATCCAGGGTGATTCGAAGGTGGGGACGGAGTCAGCGTCTTTGGAAAAATACATATTTAATCACAGATATAGAGAGATTAGAAATGGATAGTGTAGTAGGAAGATTAGTGGAGAAAAGGAGGCTGAATAACTTGGATTACGTAGAATAGCATCCATGCTCCAGATGGGAATTCAGCCAGAAAAACGGGAGCAAGAAAGAAGCGACATGGGGGAATCAGTCTTTCCAGAAACTGATCCGATTTCTTTATTTTTGGGTTTGCTTATATACCTTTTGTTACACATAGGGATGAATACAGAGTCACGCGGGGGTCAGCAGTCCTGACCTTTGTCAAAATCAGGTGCTTCACATAAATGCATAAAAAAAGGTCTTAGGAATATTACATCATCTTCTGGCCATGAGTGAGACCTGCTGACATTTTATGATCCTTTCTTTCTGATAACCAAAAAACTTATTTCTTCCAAGGGTGTTTTTTCTTAAACCAGGCACCACCCTCCAAATAAAGTTACATTCCTATAGGGTAAGGGTGTAGTGAGTTACAATCAAGAAAGGAATTTATTTAACCCAAGGTTAACATGATTAGTCTTAAAGGTTAATACTTATTTCTCCTATATGCTTAAAGGTTAATACTTATTTCTTCCTATTTGCTAGTTATATTCATTATAAGGGTAGGGAACATGGAGATTTAGCAGCAAACATCAGCCCAACAAATGAAAATCCTTTCACCAATGCTCCCCTTAAGATCTATTTAGTCTTAAGATATGATAAAGTTACATTCTTACATAGCAAGGACACAGTGATTTATAACAAAGTACAGTGATCTATTACAAAAGAGAAAATCCATTAGCTCAAAAAGTCTAGTATTGCTAACATCAAAAACTACTGTATTTCCTTTTCTATATTCCAAATACATTGATTAATATATTCCTAAGTGCCTAAGGATATGGAGGCCTGGCGGCAATCATTGACTCAACAAGAAGAAAAAGTCCTATGCTAATTAAGACTCTCAAAATACTCCAAAACTCTCTGTGCTGTTTACGGTTGAGAGGTAGTAAACAATCATGTGCCTAGTGGCAGCAGTATGGATAATCCTGTCACACAAGCTAGTCTGTCAGCAGAGAGGTTTGACCTGAAACATCCTTGTCCCACTCAGAGCAGGGAATTAGCAGCAATTATTGACACAACAAAATGAAGAACCCTTCACCAATATCATTCCTAACCAACCCATTATACTAATAATTTCCAACTCCCCAAAAGATTTTGCCTTTAGTAAGTTTAAAACATCTCGTGCCTCTCAGGTTGGGAGGCTGTAAACAATCACATGTGGCCAGACAAACCTATACAGGTGGGCTAGATAACCTTCAGAGGAGTCCGTAAGCTGAAACACTCTTGTCACTCCCAAGAATTTTTATTGCCTTGGAGCTGCACGTTTACTCCTTCTCCGAGAGAAACGGTTATGGGGGAGAGCCCCCCGTAAAGTCAGAGGTGTAGGTGAGAGCATAAAACAGACTCTGGTTTTGGGGTTAGATGCTCGGGAACAGGGGGTTTCCTGAGGCTTGATCACGCCTTTGCGTATGCCAAGCCTCCTTCCTCATGACCTTTGCCATGGGCGGAATTCCTCACGCTGGCCCCCGGCAGATGACACCACCCTTATGGCAGAAAGTGAAGAGGAACTAAAAAGCCTCTTGATGAAAGTGAAAGAGGAGAGTGAAAAAGTTGCCTTAAAGCTCAACATTCAGAAAACAAAGATCATGGCATCTGGTCCCATCACTTTGTGGGAAATAGATGGGGAAACAGTGGAAACAGTGTCAGACTCTATTTTGGGGGGCTCCAAAGTCACTGCAGATGATGATTTCAGTCTTGAAATTAAAAGATGCTTACTCCTTGGAAGAAAAGCTATGACCAACCTAGATAGCATATTCAAAAGCAGAAACATAACTTTGCCAACAAAAGTCTGTCTAGTCAAGGCTATGGTTTTTCCAGTGGTCATGTATGGATGTGAGAGTTGGACTGTGAAGAAAGCTGAGCACTGAAGAAATGATGCTTTTGAACTATGGTATTGGAGAAGACTCTTGAGAGTCCCTTGAACTGCAAGGAGATCCAACCAGTCCACTCTGAAGGAGATCAGCCCTGGGATTTCTTTGGAAGGACTGATGATAAACCTGAAACTCTGGTACTTTGGCCACCATGCAAAGAGTTGACTCATTGGAAAAGACTCTGATGCTGGGAGGGATTGGGTGCAGGAGGAGAAGGGGACGACAGAGGATGAGATGGCTAGATGGCATCACTGACTTGATGGACGTGAGTTTGAGTGAACTCCGGGAGTTGGTGATGGACAGGGAGGCCTGGCGAGCTGCGATTCATGGGGTCGCAAAGAGTCAGACACAACTGAACGACTGAACTGAACTGAACTGAACTGAAAAGAGAGATACGTGGTGATTAAGGAAGAAATGATATTGCTCTTATCTTGTCAGCATTTGTGGCTTAACTGTTCAATGCTGAGTCCCTGAAAGATCAGAGACAGTGACTAGCTTTATTCATCAAACAGCAAGTCTTGGGAAGGGGCTTCTCTGGTGGCTCAGCAGTAAAAACAATTGCCTGATCCCTGATTTGAAAAGATCCCTTGGGTTCTTGATGGGAAAAGCCCATGGACAGAGGAGCCTAAGGAGCTATGGTCGCAAAGAGTCAGACATGACTGAAGCGACTAAGCATGCACAAGCCTTGGGGCACGGGGACAAGTGATAACCTAGGGTTCCCACTAAATAACAGTTGTAGGGTATGTCAGATTCAGACAACGCCAATACACATCTACCCCCAAAAAAACTCAGTAAATTTGGCAACTGCTATACTATGTAGGCACTATATTTTTGAATGGAAGCCAGAAAAACATATTCCAGGAAATGTATTGTAAATAGATTTTGTTATTGTTATCCAATGCCCCAGTATTATCTAGGACAGAAATATGTTTGTACATATAGTGGTAAATAAATTAGTATATACTTTTCTTACTTAAATTGCCCATTGGTATCATGTAGAATAAAAATAATAGCAAATGAAGCAATTGACAAACAACTAATCTCAAAAATACACAAGCAACTCCTGCAGCTCAATTCCAGAAAAATAAATAACCCAATCAAAAAATGGGCCGAAGAACTAAAGAGACATTTCTCCAAAGAAGGCATACAGATGGCTAACAAACACAGGAAAGATGCTCAACATCACTTTATCAGATAAATGCAAATCAAGACCACAATGAGGTCAGGCAGACCTCATTTCAGACCAGGCAGAATGGCTGCGATCCAAAAGTTTACAAGCAATAAATGCTGGAGAGGGTGTGGAGAAAAGGAAACCCTCTTACACTGTTGGTGGGAATGCAAAGTAGTACAGCCACTATGGAGAACAGTGTGGAGATTCCTTAGAAAACTGGAAATTGAACTGCCTTATGACCCAGCAATCCCACTGCTGGGCATACACACGGAGGAAACCAGAATAGAAAGAGACACGTGTACCCCAATGTTCATTGCAGCACTGTTTATAATAGCCAGGACATGGAAGCAACCTAGATGTCCATCAGCAGATGAACGGATAAGAAAGCAGTGGTACATATACACAATGGAGTATTACTCAGCCATTAAAAAGAATACATTTGAATCAGTTCTAATGAGGTGGATGAAACTGAAGCCTATTATACAGAGTGAAGTAAGCCAGAAAGAAAAACACCAATACAGTATACTAACACATATATACAGAATTTAGAAAGATGGCAATGATGACCCTGTATGCAAGACAGCAAAAGAGACACAGATGTATAGAACAATCTTTTGGACTCTGTGGGAGAAGGAGAGGGTGGGATGATTTGGGAGAATGGCATTGAAACATGTATACTATCATGTAAGAAATGAATCACCAGTCTAGGTTCGATGCAGGATACAGGATGCCTGGGGCTGGTGCACTGGGATAACCCAGAGGGATGATACGGGGAGGGAGAGGGGAGGGGGGTTCAGGATTGGGAACTCATGTACACCCGTGGTGGATTCATGTTGATGTATGGCAAAACCAATACAGTATTGTGAAGTAAAATAAAGTAAAACAAAAAAAAACTTGAAGAACTAGGTTAACCATAATGTATTATTCAGAACCTTGGTTCATCATACTAAGCCTAAAACAAGAAGTTAAAAGCAAAAGTTAGTTAATATCTTCCTAAAACAAAGCAAGAATGGTAATATGGGCAATGCTTGTTAGCCCAGAGGCAGATTGGTGCTTAAACTCTGTTGCCAGTACTTCAGTACTTACATTGGTTGTCCTGATGTCACTGCTACCAGCGTGTCTAGTTACGCCATTGTGCCAATGTACCACGTGTCTGCCCTGTAGTTTTGTACTAAGTTGCTCTATTTCCCAAAGCAACCATTACATAGCAAATGATTGCTCAATATATCACTAAAGCCCGAAGAAATAATATGCATGCAACTCAAAGCCATCTGCTATTCCAAATGCTGTCCATTGAATAAATGTGTTGATCTAATCTGTGGACATTTATAAGCTGATCAAGTGAAGGAAAGCAGTGCTGAATAGAAAAACTGAATTTTCACAGATTGCTGTGGATTATTCATAAAGCGGTACAAAACTCAGAGCGTTTTGAAGTCATGTCTCAATCATTGTTTTCTATCCAGGTCAATAAATATTGGCTGCATGAAATATATAAGAGATACCATCTGTCTGTAAAACTGAAATAACGGATGACAATTGTGGATAAAAGCGACAATAATACTTATTATCATATGCTGAGGGCCTTGACACTATACTAAGAAATGTAAATTTTTAAATTTAACCTTCAAACTGATATTAGGGAGAAGATATTGTTATTATCCACATTTTGGAAAAGAGACTTAGAGAAAGTAAGTAATGTGTCCAAGAGACAGTAAGTGGCGGAGTGACCATAGGAAAGAATGTTGACTAAATTAAGTATCAATAAGCATAAGAATTATGCTCATTTGAAATTTCTGGAAAAAAAATGGGGTAAAAAATTAATGAATAATTTTCCTATAGGATTTTTGTTTGGTTTTGTTTTCTTAATGAGAAGAGAGTAGCAAGTAAAAGCAAGTGTTTTGGTCAGTTATTCATAGCTGAAAAAAATAGTCTGTCCAATTTTTAGTGATATGGTCCATATATTCTGAATTTATTTTTAATATTTTCTGTGGCAGAGCTTGACTGGAAATAGGTCCAGACATACATGGAGACCACAGAAAAAGAAACAGAACAACAGATTGGAGAGTATTATCTAGTAGAGACCATTGGGCATTTTTGCTGATATATGGAACTTAGATCAGAAACCTACCAAGTTTTCAAAGAAAATGCAACATCAAAGCAAATGGCTTTAAAATATGGCAAGGGGATCTTTGATAAATACTTAAAATAATTATTGTGACTTAAAGTATAAGAAAAAATAAGACTTCAAAAATACCCATTGAACATGGCTAAGGAGGATATTGAGCAAGGAGAAGCCTTCTGTAGATCTTATCAAGGAGAATATGAGGGAAATGAACACAAGAGCAACTCCCAGATAGCTGACTTGGTTCCGCAACTCAGGTGAGTGGCTTTTACATAGTCTGACTGGCAAGGTTTTGTGTTACTACTGAAACCCACAAGAACAGTAATTTTGGGGTTTTTCTTTTACTTCCAGAATAAGAATATTTTTGTGTTTACGCACTCCTTGTATCACTATTAAATAATCGAGTGGTTGTTGGGAGGAGTGTGTGTAAATAATATGTCTTTTTTGACAATAGGTCTCTAGACCCAAAGAAGTAATAACTGATGCAACTATTACTCAAAGATCCTAGATTTTTGAGATGGATATATGTTGGAGTTGATAACACTGGGAAAGGCTGAATGTGTTCCGGGTCATGAAACCCATAGGAGTAACACAAAAGCAGTAATAAAAAAAAGTTACTGGTGATCAGAAGGAACTGGCTGGATACTAACCAATTACATCGATTTTTCTGGAGCACACATTAGAACATATGCCAACCTTCTTTGTGGTGAGACTGTGACTCTGAATTAGTTTTGGTCAATAAAATACACGAAGAAATGAGGCACTCCCCCTTCCAAGGGTAAACCTAAAAATTCTAGATTTTCCTTTCTTTCTCTCCCTCTCTCTCCCCTTGTCTCTCTCTCACCACAGGCAAATGACTTCAGGAGACTGAACCCACACTAAACAATACTATCCTTAAGTGACTCCTTCAAAAACAGACTCCTAGGAGACCCATGCTACTCACAATAGGCTATGACATGAGGAAATTATGTATTAAAGCATTTAAGGCACTTTGATTCAAGGGAGGTTTGCTGTGGCTGCTAGAAGTATTACTCTGTCTAATATGTGACCCATACACCCATCTATGCCTCACCCAAATCCTGCTTGCTTCACTCATGGTTACTGGATAATGCCAACTCCTTAATGGCACACAGGGAGAGGATGTCAGACCTTAATGCCACACATTAAGGGAGAGAGTGTCAGACCTATCCAAAGCAAGTTGCAGGTAAGGTAAAGTCACCTTATTCTAGAACCTCCTGTGATAGATCATTGGCATTTCCCTTTTCTCACTGAAAAATTTTGATAAATTCAAGTTATCCTCTCTTTTCCTAAACACACACACACACACACACACACACACACACACACACACACCCCACATAGTGCTGTTCATTCTCTTATTCTGGTGGTAAGGGAGTAGAAATAACACCATTTACTCCTGATGAGTTGCTCACATAGCAAGAAAAAATTCAGCCATGCAGAGATTACAAAGTGACCACACCTCTGTTTGGTAATATAAAATAGCAAAGAAAAATAAGACCATAAAGTGAGTTTTATCTACTCTATTTGAATTTGAAATTATGAATCATAAAGCAAGGCAGTTCTCTGAGTAAGCTGGAGGAACTCAGGCTGATTCCTGATACGAGTCTAATGATGAGTCAATGGCCAAGATATTTATAACTGAGTTGGTCCCAACAAAAGATAAGAGTCTATGCAAAGCTTCATTAAAACTGGTATTTCTGCTGGCAGCTACCATACTAAAGAAATGTTTGTGATACCATCAATACACCAGTCCTGTGTAATAAACCAACAGATTCTATGTATTCTTTCAGTATCAGTCTATGGACTGAGAATATTAACTTAGTTACATAAACTGACCTCCAATTTTGAAAACTATTAAACCAGAATTCTCAAAGATTTTTGTCTTTGGCTAAATAAACCTGATTTCAAGTTGTAAAAGGAATGTTTAACATATGCAAGAAACCTAGGCTGATTTAATGTAATGCAATATAAATGTAAAGTTGATTACATATAGCAAAATTATGTTCCAAGGGCAAGTACATCATAAGAAACATCATAAAGAAAGAATATTGAATGTTCAGTATGGATTGCTATAGTCACACTGCAAAAATTCATTCAATAATTTGAAAATTCTAATTTGGGGAACCAGGTGAATTGGTTTGCACAACCCTAATAAAGAGCGTAAGCACAATATGTAAACAACAGGGCTTGATTTGCATTTATAGAAAGCAACTTCAGTGTTAAGCCATTCTGTCTAATCCAGATAATTATAAGGACCACCTACACTTGGCTTACTGGGCTTCCCTGGAAGCTCAGCTGGTAAAGAATCCACCTGCAATGTAGGAGACCCCAGTTCAATTCCTGGGTCAGGAAGATCCCTTGGAGAAGGAATAAGCTACCCACTCCAGTATTCTTGGGCTTCCCTGGTGGGTCAGATGCTAAAGAATCTGCCTGCAATGAAGGAGATCTGGGATCAGTCCCTGGGGTAGGAAGATCCCCTGGAGAAAGGCATGGCAGCCCACCCAAGTATTCTTACCTAGAGAATCCCCATGGACAGAGGAGCCTGGTGGGCTACAGTCCACAGTGTCACAGAGTCAGATATGACTGAGCAACTAAGCACAGCACACTGGGTTTACTAGGCTGCTTCTTTACATGCAAAATCTAGGACCCATACCATGCAGCTTGAATAAGAATTACTATGAGTGTGGCTAAAATCTATTTTTTTAAGCAATCTGCACAATATCCTAAGGATGCTAAAGTTAATGAACAGGAATTGAATAGGAATTCTCAAATTTTACAGTGCATCAGGAGAACGTATCAAACATTGTTGGGCTCAATCATCAGAACTTCTGGTTCAATAGGTTTAAGGTAAGTTTTCAGAATCTGCATTTCTAAAAAGTTCCCAATGATGCTGATACTGCTGGTCCAGGGATCACACTTTGAGAGCCACTGTACTAAAATATTAGATTATAAATATGTATACTTGACAAAGGACCTCATTTAGTCAGCATGCATAAAAAAACTCTATACCCTAGTGATTCTTCCATCTTCTGAGTTATCTCCCCTGAAGATAATGGAAGCATGAATTTTTGCCTGAAAATTAGAAACTTCTCTGGAACCTTCCAGTCTTAAAGTTTAAACCTTCTAGTTTAAAGTTATAGAGTTTATATGATACATAAAGATAAAGCATAGAAAGCATTTGACCTGACATACAGCTAGCATATATTAAGCTGAAAAATAACAGAAAATAAAAGTACATAGTTATGCAATACTATTTACTCAGTATCTATTTATTGGGTATCAAAATGCCGAATCCTTGTTTCATCTTTATAACATAACACCACAGAGGAGAATCTAGCGCTAATACTCACGCATCTTAAATAATGAGAGAATAGGTTGCTCCTCTTCAATTTGTTTTCAGTTTTTTCCAGTTGGAGAATTATCTAAGCCTTCCTGAGAATGGCTTTCATGTCCTGTAGCTTAAGACTGAGCTCTTTTATCCCACTTCATTTTACAAAATGTGTAGTAGGAAAAACTTCATAGACTCCCCGAGAGTCTGTCTTTCCTTTTCAAAGCCACTGTTCTGAACTTGTAAAGCTTATAATCTATATTTCAGTAAGCCCTTCTTTTCTTGGTCAACTATCATCTGCATCAAAGGTGAATCTCAATGTCATGCGGTGGAGTGAGCTATTCAAATGGCCCATCTGAAATCCACAAATGGGCCTGATAATTTCTCCTCTGTTGCTGCTCAAGGAGAATTAACTGATCTTGTCTCTCAGCTGTTGCAGAGACATTAAATGACCAGCTGTTGTGGATACCACCCCCCTACTCTAACAGCACAATTTCAAAGAAAAAAAAATGTTTATATAAATGAAGAGGGAAGTTTACATTTGATTCTGGGTTATTTAATGTTTTGTTGTTGTTGTTTTTAACCTCTTGGCAGAATGAAAAATTAATGGAGACACTGATAAAGATAGGAACAAATAATTAAAAAGCCTGTGAAAGGTTTGATGAAATACTTCTATGCCAAAAGAGTTGAACCGGGCTTCAGAGCCTTTCTAGACTTACACTGCAAATGCACAAAGCCATCAAATTTGAATGAAGTGAATGACCTCCCCACAGGTTTGCCAGAGCAAGAACATGGCTGCCATAGGGATCTCGATACAATACACTGAAAGGATTCGGGGAAAGCATTTTCCACACTGAGAACTAAAAAGTATACCTGGCCTCTGAGTTGCAGGGAAAAATTTTTTTTATCATTATAAAAAGCCTTTTAAGATTAAAGGGAATCATCTAAGATTTTATCTGTAAAGAAGGTAGAAGAGGAAGTAGGACACAAAGAAATACAGCAAGTGAGCAAAAATAGCAACACTGAACAAAACCAGATGAAACCTAAAGTATGAACATATTATTTATTCATTTGACAGTCTCTGGAATCAAACAAGAATTACATGTTCTGAATACATCATATATTAGAATTTTCCAAGGATAGAAAAAAAATAAAAAGAAAGAAAGCGTAGGTAGTGATCATACCACACCCTAAGATGAAACTCAAGGAATATAGTTATTCTTACTACCTTAAACAGAATTAATTGCTCTCACTAACACCCTCCAAATTCTGCTCTCAACATTTTCTTTGTTGTAGCAAATCTCATGTGCGACACTTATCTGTATTGGTCTCTAGGTTGCTCAGGGAGCAGTGATCATTTTATCAAAATAGCAAATAATGAGATTTTGCATATATATTACATTATTTAAGCCTCTCTAATTTTTGAGATACCGTACAATGATCCCCATTTTCCAGACGTACACATGAAAGTGAAGTTATTTGACCAGGGGACATAGTGGTTGCTATAGGAAGGATCTGAACCCCTGAATCCAGAACTCTGACTTCAGGTGGTGAATCAAACTAACTCTCGAGGAAACAGCAGCAGGATTCGGAACATTTCCAGAGGTAAAGCAGGAGCGGCAGTAGTAGCCACAGAACAACTAAGCCAAACAATCGGAGAGACTTCCAGATTTGCTCTGTGAGAGAAGAGAGGCAAAGTGAAGAGAAAGCATGGATGGTACAGAGGCTATGCACACATCTGTACATTTCTCTCTCTGTCTCTCTTTTTCTTTGGAACGTGTACTTCTGTTCTACATGAGTCTACAGGATTCTGGCAAGGCTACAACTAAGTAGACACAGTTGCCTAGCACGCGGCGGGCTACAGTCCATGGGGTCTCGAAGAGTCAGACAAGACCGAGCGAGTAAGCAGAGCAGAAAGAGGTGGGTTATGACTAAGGAATACTTATTACTTTCTGGGGATAGTTTTGCAGCTGGCACAAGAATGTCAGCTGAAGACAATGCACAACTTCACATTTGAGAGTTAGGTTTAATTCAGCGGACTTTCTGAGGACTTCAAACCAGGGACACAGTATCTCAGATAATGCTGAGCAAACTATTCCAAAGAGGCAAGGGGGATAGAAAATCAGAATATTTAGGAGCTTTTGCAAGTAGTGGGAACATCAAAAGATTACTGTTAATAAAAGCAAACCAGGAACCTCAAGTTAAGGAGTTTGTGCGTGCATGCTCAGTCATGATGGACTCTTCGCGACCCCATGGACTCTAGCCCACTAGGTTTCTCTGGCAAAGAATTTTCCAGGCAAGAATACTGAAGTGGGCTGCCATTTCCTCCTCCAGGTGAATTCTCTACCACTGAGCTACCTGGGAAGCCCAGGGAATTTAGCCCTTTTCTGTGTATGAGAGGGCTTCCCTGGTGGCTCAGAGGGTAAAACGTCTGCATGCAACGCAGGAGACTGGGGTTCAATCCCTGGGTCGGGAAGATCCCCTGGAGAAGGAAATGGCAACCCACTCCAATACTCTTGCCTGGAAAATCCCTTGGACGGGGGAGCCTGGTAGGCTACAGTTCATGGGTCACAAAGAGTTGGATGCGACTAAGCGACTTCACTTCACTTGTGTATGAGAAGATGCAAGTGTCTAGGCTCTGAAACCATTTCTTTGATATGCACCTAAGCTACCTGGGACCAGTTTCCCTTGTTTTCTGTTTCCCCTCAGAGATGGCTTCAGGGCATGGCTTCTAGATGGGTTTAGCAGTGAGCAGCCTGTTTGTCCTGAGTTCCCTCAGGACTTGCAGTCTGCATGTGATGGGTTGATATTTGCAGCATCCTTTGTTTGCTAATATTTAGTTCTCAAGAACCAAGATGGGCCAAAGATAGGCTGCCGTGGGGGGTTCTGGGAGAAAGGAAGTGGTCTTTCTCCCTTTTACTAAGATCTCAAATAAAAAAATAGTGTAGTTATAAAGGGTTACACTGAACATCTTATTTAGAATAAAGTCAACACAAAAGAAAAACTGAGAATGAGAGAACCTGATATAAAACTGAATGAAAACTAATATAAACCAAGTGAAAAGTGAAAGTTTTAGTTGTTTAGTTGTGGCTGACTCTTTTGTGACCTCATGGGCTATAGCCCACCAGGCTCCTCCGTCCATGGGATTTCCCAGGCAAGAATACTAGAGTATTCTGATCAATCAAGAATACTGAAGCCATTCCCTTCTCCAGGGGATCTTCCCAACCTAGGGATTGAACTCAGGTCTCCTGCATTGCAGGGAGATTCTTTATTGTCTGACCCAGCAGGGAAGCCCTAATGATTTCTTCAAACCCACAAGTGTTTGGACCCTGAATCCAGCTGTGTTCAGTCATGTCAGATCATAAACTATTTATCTGATCAGTCTCTTGAGTTTATTATCATCACTTCCATCCAAAAGTGTGTAGATGAACCAGATACCTTTGTTTTCTGAACTTAAAAATAGGATTCATATTTTTAAAACAGCAATGTTACCTAAAGGGGGTATTAAGTATTTAGATGAAAATTCTTCTTAAAACTAAAACAGTTACATAGCTGACACTTCCTATGTGCCAAGTACTGTTTAAAGCACTTTATACAAATATCACGTTACTTAATTCTCACAACTGTACTGTCATAACAGTCAGTTTATACATAGGGAAAATGAGTCTCAGATTAAATAACTTTCTCAGGGTCACATGGATAATATGTAATTGATCATGAGGTCTTTTAAAATCAGTTCCAGTTACTGTCTTGGTTCAACAGAATGCCATAGACAGTGTGGCCTAAACAACATATATTTACTTCTCACATTTCTAGGCCATGAGAGGTCTGAGATCTAGGTGCCATCAGATTCAGTGTCTGGTAAGGACCCTCCTTCTGGCTTACAAGTGACTCTCTTCTTGCTGAGTGTTCACTTGGAGGGCAGGTGGGGGCAGGAGAGAGACAGAGAGGGAGACACAGAGACTGAGAAAAGGAATAAGCTTACTGATCTCTTAATAGGGCACTAATCCTACCATGAGGACTTGACCCTCAACTAAACTCAGTTACTGTCCAAAAACCGCACCTCCTAATATCATCATTTGAGGTTGGGGCTTCAGCATATGTATTTAGGGGCACATAAGTATTCAGTTCATAACAAAACACCAGTTCTCATCTTCAAGGGTAGCCCAGACGAGAGGAGTACATATGTTCTAGTATGAATTTCCAAACTTTCTCACACTCTTTTTCACTATATGGGTTGTATATACTATGGATGCTCCATCATTCCAGGCCTTGGGTGACAAAAATGTAAGTGACCAATGTTACAAATAACCCAGAGACATGGAGGAAAAAGGATGAACTCCCAGTCATCTCTCTATATTCATGGCATTATAGACAAAATTACTTCTGTAACTGAGAAGAGGATTATAGAGAAATACACAAATTTGGAGTCTAGCAATTTATATACCCATTACAGCCTGAGAGGGTCCCGTTTGCAAATAAGCATATGTCTGAAATGGACCAATTAGCACTTCCTAATCTGGCCTAGCAGGCCAGATCTTCCAGATATTATAAATGTTCATTATGTTAAGCCATAAAAAAAAAAGATACATTAAAAAACCTTCAATCAAGAATTAAAATATTTCATAAGGAAAATGTAATATTTAATGAGAATATATCAAATTTGAAAACTGAAAACTACAGTCAAGCATTAAATTATTTAAAGGAAAATATTTTGATGAAGACAATGCAACTTTAGATATTGTTTAGATAGATAGTGAAATATGATGAGGATGGTGATGATGATGAAATGTCTGCCAAAGAAAATAAGAATATTCTTTCACATCACTGATACCAAGTTATCCCCTTTTTGCAAATTTTTAGCAGATTTCTCTCTTGTTTTATCTTGTTTTATCTCTTCTGAAAGGTCACAAAGTGGAAAATGTCAAAATGGACAATAAAATATGTGAGCAAGTAGTAAATACTACTATTAAACTTTTTTAAGTTTTATATTGTCATTTTCATTAAAGAAAGTTTATCAGAATACTTAATAATTTAATAAATATTCTATAAAAATAATAATGCATGCTATAAAAACAATCACTGGGATTTTAATTTAGGGAAATAGGTCTAGTTTAACTGCAAAATGCTATTATTTATTTTCATAATTATGATAATATATAAAAATGAGATGAACTTTTGGATAACTTTTCTCAATATACACTAAAAAGGATGTCATGGGAAAGCTAAAGTCATGTTAGAACTTCACAGAAGGACTTCCATGATGATGAAGTGGAGACATGCAGGAATTCAGGAGCCTGAAGGCTGTCTCATGCTCTCTGGACAGCATTCTCAGGAGGAACAATGTGATGATGTATAGAAGCACATGTCATGAGGTCATTTTATATATACACATACATAGCCTCATCAATATTTTATATATGAACCTAAGAACTAACCAGAGGAAAAAGTGCCAGACACAGACTGCCACATAACTGGTGCTAACTGCAGCTTTTATTGTTTTTATTTTCACTCAATTGCTTTATTTAGTAAGAGTGCAAAGAATAAATGGCAATAAGCTTCCAGTACCTAACTTCATCACCGTTCAGGGTTTGTGTTTTGACACGACACACAAGATGCTACAATGCAGTAGAAGAAGAGACAAAAGCTGTAAACCTGCCTCCACCATTCACCATGGGTAACCAGAGAGAGGCAGTTTATTTATAGTTTCAGGTTCATCTGTAAAAAAATGATAGTTTTATTAAATATTCTTTTGTTTTTTAAGTAATAGAATTATAATTTGAAGTAGTTCTATTAAATAGAAAGTATTTGTCTAAGTATGACTAGTTAGTTCTAGGAGTGAAAATATTGCCCTTAGGTCTCTCTCTTCTAAAGCTTCCTTTTCTTTCTGTGCATTATTATGCAGTAACGTATGGTATGTATCACATCCTTTATGTGACCGGGGAATGTGCTATGAACAGCTCTGGGTTTACATACAAACAATCGAAATTCCCTGGCTTCCTGGGTATCCTTAGTGTGACGAAGTGCCAATGCAGGAGACTTAAGAGACACAGATTCCGTCCCTGGGTCAGGAAGATCCCCTGGAGAGGGGCATGAAAACTCTCTATTCCTGGAGAGTCCCCATGGACAGAGGAACCTGGTGGGTTACAATCCACAGGGTTGCAAAAAGTGGGACACAACGAAAGCAATTTAGCACACATACAATTTAGATTCCCAGAAGAGGCTAAATCTCTCTCCTGTGGCCTATATACCAAATCCCAGCTAAAAGCTCCCAACTGAGTCATTTGGCAGGGATCTATAGTACTCTAAATCACAAGCCTGCAAAGTATGGCTACTCTGATGGCCTGAACCAAAATGTAGCATGATTTTAGGCCCAATGTACAAGAAGAAAAGTGGTCCCAAAGGAAACAAGGAATGGGGGAAAGTTCAGAATTACAAGTGGAAATGATTTGTAATTATACCCAACAAGAACCCATATCGAATAGTGTGAGTGGAGCAGAGAGATGTTTTCAGACACATGAGAGTCTCTTAATATTTATTTTCTGTATCCTGTTTTTCAGAAAATTATAGGAGGATGTATTCGAGATGAAAGAGGGAAACACTAAGAAAAGAAAGATGCAATCATGGGAATGAGGAAATAAGGCTTCCAAAAAGAGACCCTCAAGATGCTGGCAAAGGTTCTCCTGTGGCGAGTTCTATACAGCTGCTTTAGAGAGGTTGCGGAAGCAAACCAAGGATTTCAAGACAAACTGATAAAATACATAACGTACGTGAGGAATGAGAGAAGAATTTTACATTTCTGTAAGATAATTTTAAATTAATGTGTAGAAATTCAAGCAAAAGGAAAAAGGAGAGTTAATTTGTATAGGAGAAAAATATTTGTAAAGAAAGAATAACAAATCATAGCATAGTACTTGATTTTGCTATGAACAAATAGCATAATAAATAAATAATAAATAAATAGTCATAATAATGAAAACATTAAGTACTGCATGAACTGAAACTGGTGATATAAATTACACGCTACTGCAATGGAAAGAGAAAGGAAGAGGAAGTAGATACAGGTGAGGTGAAGTGAAGTGAAGTGAAGTGAAGTGACTCAGTCGTGTCCTAACCTTTGCGACCCCATGGACACCAGGCTCCTTTGTCCGTGGGATTTTCTAGGCAAAAGTACTGGGCTGGGTTGCCTTTTCCTTCTCCAGGGAACTTCCCAACCCAGGAATCGAACCCGGGTCTCCCGCATTGTAGACAGACGATTTACCATCTGAGCAACCAGATACAGGTGTTCAGTTTAGTTCAGTCGCTCAGTCGTGTCCGACTGTCTGCGACCCCATGAATCACAGCACGCCAGGCCTCCCTGTCCATCACCAACTCCCGGAGTTCACTCAGACTCACGTCCATTGAGTCAGTGACACCATCCAGCCATCTCATCCTCTGTCATCCCCTTCTCCTCCTGCCCCCAATCCCTCCCAGCATCAGAGTCTTTTCCAATAAGTCAATTCTTCGCATGAGGTGGCCAAAGTACTGGAGTTTCAGCTTTCGCATCATTCCTTCCAAAGAAATCCCAGGGCTGATCTCCTTCAGAATGGACTGGCTGGATCTCCTTGCAGTCCAAGGGACTCTCAGGAGTCTTCTCCAACACCAAAGTTCAAGAGCATCAATTCTTCGGCACTCAGCTTTCTTCACAGTTCAACTCTCACATCCATACATGACCCACTGGAAAAACCATAGCCTTGACTAGACGGACCTTAGTTGGCAAAGTAATGTCTCTGCTTTTGAATATGGTATCTAGGTTGATCATAACTTTCCTTCCAAGGAGTAAGCATCTTTTAATTTCATGGCTACAGTCACCATCTTCAGTGATTTTGGAGCCCCAGAAACTAAAGTTTGACACTCTTTCCACTGTTTCCCCATCTATTTCCCATGAACTGATGGAACCAGATGCCATGATGTTCATTTTCTGAATGTTGAGCTTTAAGCCAACTTTTTCACTCTACACTTTCACTTTCATCAAGAGGCTTTTGAGTTCTTCTTCACTTTCTGCCATAAGGGTGATGTTATCTGCATATCTGAGGTGACTGATATTTCTCCCAGCAATCTGGATTCCAGCTTGTGCTTCCTCCAGCCCAGTGTTTCTCATGATGTACTCTGCATATAAGTTAAATAAGCAGGATGACAATATACAGCCTTGACATACTCCTTTTCCTATTTGGAACCAGTCTGTTGTTCCATGTCCAGTTCTAACTGTTGCTATATCACTTAACACTTTTTTATAGGGGTGCCTCATCTTCTGAAGAAAAAGTTGCCCAATTGTTTCAGTCACAAGAGATTTCCTTCACACACACACACACACACACACACACATGCTCATTCATTGACTCGTTAGATTTTCTCTGGAATCACCTGAAGTAATGGTCAGACTATTTGAAAACTAATGTTGGGCCAATGGAGTAGCCTAAAATATGAAGGCAGTCATTTCCATTTCAGATGTCTAAGTAATCCTATTCATTGCCTGAATAAATCATTTATTTCTTGCACCAAGTAACTGCCAAAATCATTCAGCTGTGCAGTTTGGTATCTCTTCAAAATTATGGTTCATAAATACATAAGACTTCTCAGTGATTCTTAGTACTGAATCTATTTTTAGCCATTCACAACCATTCACATTACTCAGAGCAAGTGTTCAAAATTTTCCATATCCCCTTCTAGCTTCCTAACCCTTCTCCTTTAGCATAAAAACTACTTTCTATTTTACATGAAAGGCCGTTCCCACCTATTTGACCTACAAACTTTCAAATATGAATCATTCTTTACCTCTTGTCTAGGAAGAAAGCAATCTATTTACATCTAAAGTATGACCCCTCTATTGTGCATGCTATGTTCACTACCATTTATTGACCTTGAGGATTTTCTCCAGCCATAAGTTGTTGTACATCTTGACCATCTTTTACTCCACTGCAGTTTCTTCCCCTCTCCTTATAAATATGCATAAGTTGTTTCTGCACTAAAAAATTAAAATATAATGAAATAGAAAGTCAAAGCTTTACCTTTGAGTTTCAAACCATCTATTATTTATTTTCTTGCACTTCTAAAATAACCAAAAAGATAGTCTAAATTCATCATATTCCAATATCACATCTTCCCATTTATCAATCCACAGTGCTTGAACTTTTATTATTACCTCATTATTTCAATAAAACTGTGCTAATTAAGCCTTGTAACAATACTCTGATTGCTAAATCCAAAGTCATTTTTATATCTTTTTCTCCCTTGACTATTAGATTTCAATAGTGGTTATTATCCTTCTTTAAATCTGTCTCAACCCTTTGAATGTAGAATATCATTACTGCATTCTCATCTGGTTCACCCCTAGTTTCTTTGCAATCTCATCCACAAGTGTTCTTTTTTGCCTTACTTTGCCCCACTTTCTGAGCAGTCATTGTTTTCTTTCACTGTTCTCCTTTTCAGGGATCTCATACATTCTAATGGTTTTGATTGTCCAGATTAAAACCAGATACCTTTCCTCTCCTCCAGAAAACTGGATTTTCTAGTTTCATCTTTATTTGTTCAGTGATAATAAGAGGCAACCTAAGGGCCAAGATAGAATACTGAGATTCATAGTCAATCCAGCTTTATCCATCATTTATTTCAAACATTGCTAAAAGTTTTATAACTTCTTTGCTCCTAATTATAACTTACATGTGCCCTCTCATCTGAATCCCTACACTCATCGCCTTGCTTTTGCCCTACATAGATCACCCGGGATATTGCCTTTTACTTAGGCTTCCTACTTCCAATCTCATTCTCCTCCAGTGTATTCTTTTCACTTTTCTACGTTTTTTCCCACAAATACAAATTACACAGAATACTTAATAAATATTTGCTGAAAGAATATAAAAATGGGCAAAGAAGCACACAAACAATACAGGCCAAGGAAATTTTTCATATTTCAAGGGAAGGGGGAAATACGAGACCATGTTTGTCAACAGCTAATCTCATTTTTATTAATATTAATGTCCCTATGAGTTATTCTCTGTATATCTAATCTCCACTTTATATTCCTGTATTTACGGCATCTAACATATGTCTTACTTTTAGTTCTTCAGGAGCCAGTTATTTTCATGCAGGTGTTTTATTGGGGAATGTTCTTAAGACCAACACCTATAAGACAAGGAGGGAACTATGGTAGATTGGAGACAGAGGTTGGAGTATAATGAGGTTGTAACAGGTTTCAGGCAATTTCACAAGAAGATCCAGAGTTGGGGTGGCCATTCTAAATTGATCTGAATTGAGGCAAGAGAACTGGGTCATTGTAATCCTAAATAAACCAGTTACTGGATGTGGGCTGCCTCGTCTGCCCCACTGATGGTGCATAACTTCCAGTGAAATAGTTTCTGTTGTCAATGGAAAGCTATGAGCCACCATCACTCATACACCTGGTAGCTGGAGGAAGGAGCTGGGCCACTTACCTTAACAAGGACTGTTCAGTTTAGACAACTCAGTTTCTTCCTCCCGCTATAAATGCTATCTTTTAAAAAGGCCAAACCCTGAATGAAACAGCAACTCTCTACAATGTTCCCTAGCCCCTCTGGCCACCAGTTAACCCACCCATTGCAGAACACACAGACAACAGAATTACTTCAAAATAAAAAGCATAATTTATTTAAATAAATGTCTTGACTCCTAATGACCTACAGATGAAAACACAAATTTTATCCTATCATATTGAAAGTACTCTTAGGTTTGCTCTTCCTGTCCTGTGGTGACTTGGTCCCTGAGCCATAGTTTATCCAGAATTTTGTCATGATCAATGCAACAATGGCCTTGGGCTAATCCCTATTTTGTACATGTCCTTCTTCTTCTCTTAGAACTTTTTTACTTTTGTAAAGTCTCTCCAGCATCTTCAGCCAAGGTCAAACACAATCTCTTCTGTGTTTTCAAACACTGTTAGAATATTGAGTGTTGTTTTACACAATCTGCTTAAAAAGTTCTCTCGCTTTCTATCTTAATCCCTGTAATATCAGTGCTCCCATATTTGCCAGGCCTTCCCTGGTGGCTCAGACAGTAAAGAATCTGCCTGCAATGCAGGAGACCTGGGTTCGATCCCTGGGTTGGGAAGATCATCTGGAGAAGGGCATGCCAACTCACTTCAATTTGCTTGCCTGGAGAATTCCATGGACTGAGTAGCCTGCCGGGTTACAGTCTATGAGGTTGCAAAGAGTCAGACACAACTGAGTCACTAACACTTTCACTTTAATATTTGCCAACACACGGTAACTACCAAATATAAATTCGTTGAATGAATGAAAGAACAAATGAATGGCATAATTGTTTCATTCTAGCATGCACATTTGGATATTATGCCTAAGAGATTGCTGTAGGAGTAAGTGTCTAACATGCTTTCTCTGTTTTGCTCTTGTTTATACTTTTCTTTTCTCCATCACTCAGAAAACTGGAGAATCTACTGTTTCAACCTACAGTTTTCCCAAATGCCTGAAAATAACTAAATGAATGAGCAATGTTTTTCAAGCAATGATATAAAACAAAATCACTATATTGAGGCATTAAAGGATTTTTCTAAGATTGTATCTTCTGTGTTATAACTCCTGATTCAGCATATATATATATATATATATATATATATATATATATATATTTGATCATTGAATAGCTACTTGGATAACTGCAGCCTTCAATATATCTTACAATTATAATGTAAATGATTATAATATATATTATTTTTATGATGTTAATAAATTTTTTTCTGTATTTTTTTTCCTTTTTTTTTAATTTTTATTTTTACTTTATATTACTTTACAATACTGTATTGGTTTTGCCATACATTGACATGAATCCACCACAGGTGTACATGCGTTCCCAAACATGAACCCCCCTCCCACCTCCCTCCCCACAACATCCTTCCGGGTCATCCCCGTGCACCAGCCCCAAGCATGCTGTATCCTACATCGGACATAGACTGGCGATTCGGTTCTTACATGATAGTATACATGTTTCAATGCCATTCTCCCAAATCATCCCACCCTCTCCTTCTCCCTCTAAGTCCAAAAGCCTGCTATACACATCTGTGTCTTTTTTGCTGTCTTGCATACAGGGTCATCATTGCCATCTTTCTAAATTCCATATATATGTGTTAGTATACTGTATTGGTGTTTTTCTTTCTGGCTTACTTCACTCTGCCTAATCGGCTCCAGTTTCATATGATGTTAATAAACATTTTTGATGTTAATGTCTCACACTTATTTTCTAGTATTCCCTATACTAATGCTCATGATATTACAATTTGCATTGAAAATTATCAGAATTAAAAACATCTTTATCTCTGTTCACAGTAGTCATAAGAAGTCCAAGACTCTGCTTATAACTACCACTACCTTTAATCAGAAAATCCTTTCAGTTCTACCACAAAAAAATGTCGACAATTTGACCATTTTTCTAGTTCCATTGTAAAAACTCTAAACAATGTCACAATCATCTTTTTTCAGGATCTAGAAAGGTTTCAACCTGCTTCCAACCACAGACTCAGATCTTCTGCTAGACATTTAAAAAGTGATAATTGTGACTCTCCCTCAGGCTATATTGGCTTTCCAGGTGATGCTAGTGGTAAAGAATCTGCCTGTCATTGTAGGGGATGCCCAAGATAAAGGTTCAATCTGTCAACTACAAATTGGCACATGCCAAGGATACATAGAGGAACTATACAAAAAAGATCCTAATGACCCAGATAACCATGATGGTGTGATCACTAACCTAGAGCCAGACATTCTGGAATGTGAAGTCAAGTGGGCTTCAGGAAGCATCACTATGAACAAAGCTAGTGGAGGTGATAGAATTCCAGTTCAAATCCTAAAAGATGATGCTGTAAAAGTGCTGCACTCAATGTGGCAGCAAATTTGAAAAACTCAGCAGCAGCCACAGGACTGAAAAAGGACAGTTTTCATTCCAATCCCAAAGAAAGGCAATGCTAAATAATGTTCAAACTACTGCACAATTGCACTCATCTCATATGCTAGCAAAGTAATGCTCAAAATTCTCCACACCAGGCTTCAACAGTACACAAACCGTGAATTTCTAGATGTTCAAGCTGGATTTAGAAAGGGCAGAGGAACCAGAGATCAAATTGCCAACATCACCTGGATCATCAAAAAAGCAAGAGTTCCAGAAAAAACATCTACTTTTGCTTTATCGACTACATCAAAGCCTTTGACTGTGTGGATCACAACAAACTGTAGAAAATTCTTGAAGAGATGGGAATACCAGACCATCTGACCTGTTTCTTGAGAAATCTGTATGCAGGTCAGGAAGGAACAGTTAGAACTGGACATGGAACAACAGACTGGTTCCAAATAGGAAATGGAGTACATCAAGGCTATATATTGTCACCTTGCTTATTTAACTTATATGCAGAGTACATCATGAGAAATGCTGGGCTGGATGAAGCCCAAGATTGCCGGGAGAAATATCAATAACCTCAGATATGCAGATGACACTACTGTTATGGCAAAAAATGAAAGAAGAGAGTGAAAAAGTTGGCTTAAAACTCAACATTCAGAAAAAACTAAGATCATGATATCTGGTACCATCACTTCTTGATGAATAGATGGGGAAACAGTGGAATCAGTGGCAGACTTTATTTTTGGGGGCTCCAAAATCCCTGAAGATGGTGACTGAAGCCATGAAATTAAAAGATGCTTGCTCCTTGGAAGAAAAGTTACTATCAACCTAGACATATTAAAAAGCAAATATATTACCAACAAAGGTCCGTCTACTCAAAGCTATGGTTTTTCGAGGAGTAAAGTATGGTTGTGAGCGTTGGACTGTAAAGAAAGCTCACTGCCAAAGAACTGATGCTTTTGAACTGTGGTGTTGGAGAAGACTCTTGAGAGTCCCTTGGACTGCAAGGAGATCCAACCAGTCCATCCTAAAGGAAATCGGTCCTGAATATTCATTGGAAGGACTGATGCTGAAGCTGAAACACCAATACTTTGGCCACCAGATGTGAAGAAATGACTCATTGGAAAAGACCTCGATGCTGGGAAAGATTGAAGGTGGGAGGAGAAGGGGATGACAGAGGATGAGATGGCTGGATGGCATCACCGACTCGATGGACATGAGTTTGAGTGAACTCCCGGAGTTGGGGATGGACAGGGAAGCGTGGCGTGCTGCAGTCCATGGGGCGCAAAGAGTCAGAGACGACTGAGTGACTGAACTGAGCTGAACGGAAGAGCACTGCCAGTGACTGAACGAGGGCGTTTGCCGTCGGCCTCTGTGGGGATTGAACCCCGTGCTGCTGCAGCTGCTGAACTTCAACACCTCCTGAGGAAAGGCGGGTGGAGTGAGGCACTTTGTGCTCCGGCGAGTCTGACAGAACAGGTGTTTAGATAGTTAGAGGAGCTGATTTTATGATCCCAGTCCTTGTATCTCTTCATATCTGGAAAAGCACTATCTCTTCATGATGACATCAGCTCCTTGTGACTAGCAGAAAACCTTTTATAACGTAAGCCCTTCATTGTGTCGAACTCCCTCGCTACCAAACTCTTATATACTCACCTTCCTCCACTGCCTCTTTGGAGCAGTCTCTCAGAGCTATCTGTCCCTCAGGCTGCAGTCCTCATTTTGCCCCAAATAAAGCTTAACTTGCAACACTCAAGTTGTCCTCCTTCTTAGTTGACAGTCCTGGGCTGGCAAGATTCCCTGGAAGAGGGCATGGTGACCTACTCCAGTATTCCTGCCTGGAGAATCCCATGGACAGAAGACCCTGGCAGGCTACAGTCCATAGGGTCTCAAAGAGTCGAATCTGACTGAAGCAATTTAGCACACACACACATGGGCATAAGAGCTGTATATGTTGCAGAGATCTATAATCTATGCTACAGCTTCCTTTGTTTTCTGTACCAAATTTTGACATCATGTGGCCACCAGTATTACACTGAACATCTTTAACAATCTTCATCTAAGAAAAACATTATTTTATTGTTTGTTTTTAAGTAGGAGAAATACATGTGTATTTATAGAATGAGAAGTATCAACTGGATTTGGAAACATTAAAAATATGAGAAACCAAATAATTGGTTAAACATATGTTCAGAGAAATGTGAAGGGCTTAAAAACCAAGAAAAAACTAACGGGTTTGCCATTTCCAGATTGGAAACATGTAGAAACTGAAGCAGAAAAATTCTGTGTCAAGAATGCAGTTAGACTTTGACATATCCTTCTTCTAAATCATGTAATAGAATAAATTATTCAAACACTTTAAGGCTCAATGTTCTTGTTATTTGTCATTTATTCTTACCAAAGATTTATTGATCACCTGTCATGTATTGTCACTCTGCTAGGCATTGGAGATATCTTGGGAGGAAATGTAGTAAAGATATTTGCAAGGATTTACTTTATAATCTTACTGTACTTAGGACAAAAGAATTATACTGTGTGATTAATATGTTTAGAGCTAGGGTGAGAGAAATGCAATGTGTTATGGAAACAAAAGGGAGGGTCAGATAACAGATGATAGGGATCAGGATAGGCCTCTTGAAAGACTGGCAAGAGGAAAAGAGACTGAATAAAAGTTTGACTTCGGGAAAAGTGCAGTGGTATGAAGGCAAGTAATAGTGCCAGACAGACCAAACAATATATGCAAAAGCCCAGAAGAAGACAGAGCGGTTAAACACATATTAAATTCAATAATTTTCAAAATCATTGGGGTTGCATCATAGTGTGTCAAAGCACAGAGTGGGAAAAGATGAAGTTGGAGAGGTAGGCAAAGGCTATATTAAAACACTATGCACTTCTAAATTGCACAGAAATTATCTGAGATCTTGTTAAACCTTAAATTCTGAGTCAGTAAGTCTGGTATGGAGCCCTAATACCTAATAAGCTTGCAAATAATGCTAATTCTGCTGGCCCGTTTGCTGGTCCACTTCGAGCAGCAAGGATTTAAATCAAGTTCGGGGGATTGAATCCTACATCTAGTCCCATGAAGACTCATTGGTAAGTCTAAATAGAAAGGTAACATGATCAAATTTGTGTTTTCATAAGATTCTTCTCATGCCTTATGAAGATTGGATTAGAAAGTGAAAGGTCTGTGGGTAGGGAGACATTAGAAGCAATTATAATACTCTAAATTATACAAGTATCTGAGCGATGATTGCAAATTTGGAAAGTCACGGTGGAGATAGCAAGATAACTTTAGTAGCTAAAATCAAGAGAAAACAATAATAAATTTAATACACATAGGGAAGAAGGGAAGTTCAGTTCAGTTCAGTTCAGTCGCTGAGTCGTGTCCGACTCTTTGCGACCCCATGAATCGCAGCACGCCAGGCCTCCCTGTCCATACAGCTCCCGGAGTTCACTCAGACTCACGTCCATCGAATAAGTGATGCCATCCAGCCATCTCTCCTGGGTCGTCCCCTTCTCCTCCTGCCCCCAATCTCTCCCAGCATCAGAGTCTTTTCCAATGAGTCAACTCTTTGCACGAGGTGGCCAAAGTACTGGAGTTTCAGCTTTAGCATAATTTCTTCCAAAGAAATCCCAGGGCTGATCTCCTTCAGAATGGACTGGTTGGATCTCCTTGCAGTCCAAGGGACCCTCAAGAGTCTTCTCCAACATCACCGTTCAAAAGCATCAGTTCTTCAACGCTCAGCCTTCTTCACAGTCCAACTCTCACATCCATACATGACCACCGGAAAAAACCATAGCCTTGACTAGATGGACCTTAATCAGCAAAGTAATGTCTCTGCTTTTGAATATACTATCTAGGTTGGTCATAACTTTTCTTCCAAGGAGTAAGCATCTTTTAATTTCATGGCTGTAGTCACCATCTGCAGTGATTTTGGAGCCCCCAAAAATAAAGTCTGACACTGTTTCTACTGTTTCCCCATCTATTTCCCATGCAGTGATGGGACCAGATGCCATGATCTTCGTTTTCTGAATGTTGAGCTTCAAGCCACCTTTTCCACTCTCCTCTTTCACTTTCATCAAGAGGCTTTTTAGTTTCTCTTCACTTTCTGCCATAAGGGTGGTGTCATCCGCATATCTGAGGTTATTGATATCTCTCCCGGCAATCTTGATTCCAGCTTGTGCTTCTTCCAGTCCAGCGTTTCTCATGATGTACTCTGCATATAAGCTAAATAAGCAGGGTGACAATATACAGCCTTGACGCACTCCTTTTCCCATTTGGAACCAGTCTGCTGTTCCATGTCCAGTTCTAACTGTTGCTTCCTAAACTGCATACAGATTTCTCAAGAGGCAGATCAGGTGGTCTGGTATTCCCATCTCTTTCAGAATGTTCCACAGTTTATTGTGATCCACACAGTCAAAGGCTTTGGCATAATCAATAAAGCAGAAATAGATGTTTTTCTGGAACTCTCTTGCTTTTTCCATGATCCAGTGGATGTTGGCAATTTGATCTCTGGTTCCTCTGCCTTTTCTAAAACCAGCTTGAACATCCGGGAGTTTACGGTTCATGCATTGCTGAAGCCTGGCTTGGAGAATTTTTAGCATTACTTTACTAGCCTGTGAGATGAGTGCAATTGTGTGGTAGTTTGAGCATTCTTTTGCATTGCCTTTCTTCAGAATTGGAATGAAAACTGACATTTAAGCATAAACTATAATTCCCAATTTTATGGTTAGAACAAATGCATGGATACTGATGATTATACTTATGTTAGTAATAAACAGCTAAAATGTGTTCAGTATTTATTACATGCCCAGCATGATTGTTTATGCTTTTATATTACTTAACTCACACACACACAAAAAACCCATAAGTAAGATTCTATTGCATTTCCATTTTATAGATGAGGAACTAAAGCATGGCTTAAGAAATTCAGAATTACTAGAGTGTGTGCCATAGCTCCACTACAAACAAAGCCAGTGGAGGTGATGGAATTCCAGTTGAGTTATTTCAAATCCTGAAAGATGATGCTCTGAAAGTGTTGCACTCAATATGCCAGCAAATTTGGAAAACTCAGCAGTGGCCACAGGACTGGAAAAGGTCAGTTTTTATTTCAATCCCAAAGAAAGGCAATGCCAAAGAATGCTCAAACTGCCGTATGATTGCGCTCATCTCACATGCTAGCAAAGTAATGCTCAATTCTCCAAGCCAGGCTTCAGCAATACATGAACTGTGAACTTCCTGATATTCAAGCTGGTTTTAGAAAAGGCAGAGGAACCAGAGATCAAATTGCCAACATCTGCTGGATCATCGAAAAAGCAAGAGAGTTCCAGAAAAACATCTATTTCTGCTTTATTGACTATGCCAAAGCCTTTGACTGTGCGGATCACAATAAACTCTGGAAAATTCTGAAAGAGATGGGTATACCAGACCACCTGACCTGCCTCTTGAGAAATCTGTATGCAGGTCAGGAAGTAACAGTTAGAACTGGACATGGAACTACAGACTGGTTTCAAATAGGAAAAGGAGTGCGTCAAGGCTGTATATTGTCACCCTGCTTATTTAACTTATATGCAGAGTACATCATGAGAAACACTGGGCTAGAGGAAGCACAAGCTGGAATCAAGATTGCCAGGAGAAATATTAATAACCTCAGATATGCAGATGACACCACCCTTATGGCAGAAAGTGAAGAGGAACTAAAAAGCCTCTTGATGAAAGTGAAAGAGGAGAGTGGAAAAGGTGGCTTGAAGCTCTACATTCAGAAAACGAAGATCATGGCATCTGGTCCCATCACTTCATGGAAAATAGATGGGGAAACAATGGAAACAGTGTCAGACTTTATTTTGGGGGGCTCCAAAATCACTGCAGATGGTGACTACAGCCATGAAATTAAAAGACGCTTACTCCTTGGAAGAAAAGTTATGACCAACCTAGAGAGCATATTCAAAAGCAGAGACATTACTTTGCCAACAAAGGTCTGTCTAGTCAAGGCTATGATTTTTCCAGTAGTCATGTATGGATGTGAGAGTTGGACTGTGAAGAAGGCTGGACGCTGAAGAAATGATGCTTTTGAACTGTGGTGTTGGAGAAGACTCTTGAGAGTCCCTTGGACTGCAAGGAGATCCAACCAGTCCATTCTGAAGGAGATCAGCCCTGGGATTTCTTTGGAAGGACTGATGATAAACCTGAAACTCCAGTACTTTGGCCACCACATGCAAAGAGTTGACTCATTGGAAAAGACTCTGATGCTGGGAGGGATTGGGGGCAGGAGGAGAAGGGGATGACAGAGGATGAGATGGCTGGATGGCATCACTTATTCGATGGACGTGAGTCTGAGTGAACTCCAGGAGATGGTGATGGACAGGGAGGCTGGGCGTGCTGCAGTTCATGGCATCACAGAAAGTCCGACACAACTGACTGACTGAAATGAACTGAACAGTGCTTCCAAAGAAGTTACTAAGTTATCTTAAATCTCATTTTAATGTTTTCATATTTCATAACAAAAGAAACCAGAATACAAATGTATGTCATATGCTTTCTTCCCATTCAGAGACAAACTTTCATTGTATTACTGACTTTCATTTTTTCTCATCATCTTTCCCTAGACAGATGGAAAAAAGTCCTTCTTGAAATTCAGAGCTGAATTCATAAAGAGTAATCTGTCTGCTAAGTGATGTGAAATGCAAATCATTAAATAAGTAAAATATGTAGAATGTCACTGCTTTGATGGTGTATTAGATATGTACATCATTCTGTTTCTTTTTCTGCTTTATTTGATATTATTTATTTCATATATATTTTTCCTCTACTGTCCTCCACAAAATGTTCATCTTCTCCACTGTAAAGCAAGTATTCTTGCCTTCTTGAAGAGAGTGTCCTGTTTTATATCATAAGCTTATATACTCTATGAAAGTAAAAGGCAACCACTTTCAGATATATGAAAAGAAATAATCAACATGGATACATGTTTTATCTGCTTTAATCAACTGGTTATTGTGATTTTGATTCCTACGTTCATAAACTATTCTGGACATTTTATAAAATGAAAAATAGATTTTTCTGCATTTTCCAACACCTGTAATTGTAATTTAGAAGTCAGTTCTAAGCACCTATTGTGAAATGAATCACATAGTTTCATTTAAGACATACATATGGATATGGATGTACAAATAATAGGACTTTATTAGCACTAAACAGAAACATGGCAAATAGTTTTATTGAATGAAACAATTTAAACTTTTTATTGTATATTCCACTGAAACGTCTTGTGTCTAAAATATTAAATGCCATCTTATAACATATTTTCTTTCTTATATTCAGCAGTACCTCAATATTACACTTAAACAATTCAGGAGGGTGGAGGTTCAATTAGACTAGATGAATTTAAACTTTTAAAGTTTCACGTTTTATACTAGATTATTAAAAATAATAAACACCTTTATTTTGTCACATTTTAAAAATTTTGCACTTTTAAAATGTGAAGTTTTTTAATTAAATAACCAGGCATATTACTTCAACAAACAAGTAGAAATTTTACTTTATTGAGAGCTGAAACCACAATTATTACAAAAGAATGTTCCTTGCATTGACCTATATGAGGGAGAAATAAAAATAGTGGATATGTAACTTTTTAGTTATAAAAATCTTTGTCGTCCTTTTCTTTGAATATATATTATAAAGTAGCAACAGAACAAACTGAAAATAAAAATTCAAATATACTACTCACTCAGGGTTGGGTGTAACAAGGCAAAATTATCTATTAGAAAATAAGAAATTAACTTTGACTCTTTTCCCAGTTCTTCCATCATCCTAATTCTTGAAATTTTCATAGTTTAAGATTTAGTTTATTTTGTGGCTTTGCTTCTAATAATATACTGCTTCTGACCACATAGGTCAAAGTGTTTTATGAGTGTTTTGCTAATAAATGTCTTCCTGCTTTTTACAGTTGCATTTAGCTTGGCATAAAAACATGACCTTTTATGTAGCAGTATAAATGAAGAATGAATAGATGTTACTCATAAATTAATGGTTGTGGTTTCGCTTAAACTTTCAATGGACCCATTGCCAACTATAATTTAGGAGGGAAAACTGATGAAATAAATCAGTCAGGGAATTTTGCAAAAGAATAATAATTGTAAAAGATGAGCATTTACTTTATTTTTTTCCTCCGTATTACATTTAAACAACTTCTCTGGAATGAAAGATTGAATTAGGGTTTATGGACTTATAAGAAAGTCGAATTTGGAGGTAATGGTATTAAATATTCAAAGTACTTTTGGTACAAAGGATCAAGTGATGCAAAGTGTACTGATAGAATAAGAAAGAAGAACAACCAAATCAAAGAATGAGCAGATCTAAATAGACATTTCTTGAAAGAAGACAAACGGATGGCCAGCAGGCACATGAAAAGATGCTAAACATTGTTAATTATTGGAGAAATGCCAATCAAAACCACAATAAACTGTCACCTCACACTGGTCAGAATGGTCATCGCCAAAATGTATATAAATAACAAGTGTTGGAGAGGGTGTGGAGAAAAGACAGCCCTCCTATACTGTTGGTGGAAGTTTGAATTGGTGCAGGCATTATGGAGAACAGTATGGAGGTTTCTTATGAAACTAGAAATAGACCAATCCTATGACCTAGAAGTTACTTGGGTAACATAGATATATGGGTCTATATCTCTAAAAGATGAAAACTCTAATTCAAAAACATACATGCACCCCAACATTCATAGCAGCACTATTTACAGCAGCCAAGGTATGGAAGCAACCTAAATGTTGATTGACGAATGAATAAAGAAAATGTGGTATATGTATACATATATATATATGTATGTATGTATACACCATGTTATATATATAAAATGTATAAATACACACACCCTATATACACACACAAACACACGCATACACACACACACACACACACACTAGAATATTACTTAGCCATCAAAAATGAATGAAATAATGCCAGTTATAGTAAAATGGATGGACCTACAGATTATCATACTAAGTGAAGTAAGTTAGAGAAGAATAAATACCACATAATACTCCCTCATATATGGAACTTAGAAAATGACACACATGAACTTACTTACAAAATTCACAAAACAAATTCACAGACATGGAAATCAAACTCACTGGTTGCCAAAGGGGAAATGCCCAGGGGAGGGATAAAACAGGAGATTGAGATTAATAGATACACACTACTATATATGAAATAGATAAAGGACAAGTACCTACTGTGTGGAACAGGGAACTATTAATATAATCAATACCTGGTAATAATTAAAATTGAAAAGAATACACTCACACACACACACACACACACACACAAACATGAAATGTGAAAGTGTTCGTCGCTCAGACTGTCTGACTCTGCAACCCCATGACTGTAGCCCTCCAGGCTCCTCTGAACATGGAATTCTCCAGGCAAGAATACTGAAGTGGGTAGCCATGCCCTCCTCCAGAGGATCTTCCTGACACAGGGATTGAACCTGAGTCTTTTAAGTCTCCTGCATTGGCAGGAGGGTTCTTTACCACTAGTGCCACCTGAGAACATGAAAAGTGAAAGTCTCAGTCCTGTCTGATCCTGCGATCCCATGGACTATAGCCCATCAGGTTCATCTGTCCATAGAATTCTCCAGGCAAGAATACTGGAGTGGGTAGCCATTCCCTTCTCCAGAGGATCTTCACGACCCAGGGATCAAACCCAGGTCTCCTGCATTGTAGGCAGATTCCTTACCCTCTGAGCCACCAGGAAGCCCATCTAGGAATATATACATACCTATTATTATATTATATATTGATATTATATGTTAAATATAAATATATTAAATATAAATATTTAATTATATATTACTATATATTTATATTATATTTATATATTTATACTATTATAAGTATTATCAGTTCAGTTCAGTTCAGTCGCTCAGTCGTGTCCGACTCTGCAACCCCATGAATCACAGCACGCCAGGCCTCCCTGTCCATCACCAGCTCCCAGAGTTCACTCAGACTCACGTCCATTGAGTCATTGATGCCATCCAGCCATCTCATCCTCTGTCCTCCCCTTCTCCTCCTGCCCACAATCCCTCCCAGCATCTGAGTCTTTTCCAATGAGTCAACTCTTCGCATGAGGTGGCCAAAGTACTGGAGTTTCAGCTTCAGCATCATTCCCTCCAAAGAAATCCCAGGGCTGATCTTCAGAATGGACTAGTTGGATCTCCTTACAGTCCAAGGGACTCTCAAGAGTCTTCTCCTATAAATATATATATTAAATATAAATATATAATATTTAATTATGTATATTACTATATATATTACCACTAGTGCCACCTGGAAACATATATATTATATAATACATATTATATTTATAATTATATATATAATATAGATTATATAATATATGTAAATATACATTTATAATTATATAATTACATGTAATTATATATAAAATATATAATATAATATAATATATTTACATATATAAATATATATTATATAATTATACACATATAATATATTATTATGTTAATTAATATATTATCATATCATTGTATTATGTAATATATTAATATAATATATAATGTTTAATATTATGACATATAATATATTACATATATTATTATTTGTATATACTTATTATATATTATTTATATTACATATATTTACATATATATATAATTGAATCACTTTGTGGTCTATCTGAAACTATCACAGCATTTTAAATCACCTATACTTCAATAAAATACTGTTTTGAAAAAAAGAGATGAAAACTATAGACAATAATTTTGAAAAAATGATAAGAACAAAATGGAGTACATACCATTATAAGTAATAATAAGCAAAAGGGGATGGATTCAATGAGAAATGCAGTATTTTGTGTAATCATTTCATCCCCCAATTTTCATCTATTCTAATCATTCAAAATGGAAAAACCCAATGTCCACATCTGCCATTCCAGACACATTATTTTTTCACTTGACACGGGTGTTCCAGTGCTTCTTAAATGATCCATATCCACTCTAGCTACTGAGAAGTCACTAGTGTGCTATCTCTCCAGACCAAACACATCTTTAATTCTTTAAATGCTGAATTTCTTATTCCACCGCATTCCCCAAGTCCTCTAATCAATTTTTATCTATCACTCCACCCTAACATTCTATACTTCTTTTGTGAAAGTGAAAGAAAGGAAGTCGCTCAGTCGTTTCTGACTCTTTGTGACCCCATGGACTGTGGCCGACCAGGCTCTTCCGTCCATGGGATTCTCCAGGCAAGAGTGCTGGAGTGGGTGCCATTTCCTCCACCAGGAGACCTTCCCTACTCAGGGACGGAACCCCTGTCTACCGCACTGTAGGCAGACGCTTTACCATCTGAGCCACCGGGGAAGTCTTCTTTTAGTTATACCATTTAATTGCATTTTGTGTAGATAATTCTTAATGAGGACTCATTAAACTTTAGTTTTCTCATCTGTAAAAGGAAAATAATAAGACATATTTTAGTGGGTTCTTGTCAAAATAACTTGTGAAAAATCTTTTAGCAATATATAAATCTAGTTGTTTTATGTCAATGCTATTTTGTCACAGATTAACCTTGTATCATCTATGCTTTTGCGTATATGTCCTGCTTTATCAAATACAATGTAGCCCATTGAATATTTGCTGTATTTTCAGTATACTTTTTATGGAAAGTGTTCAATAGTACAACACCCTTGCTTCCTTCGTGGCTCAGCTGGTAAAGAATCTGCCTACAATGAGGGAGACCTAAGTTTGATCCCTGGGTTGGGAAGATCCCCTGGAGAAGGGAACAGCGACCCACTCCAGTATTCTGGCCTGGAGAATTCCATGGACTTATTCCATGGGGTCACAAAAAATTGGACACTACTGAGCTACTTTTACGTTCACTTTCATCATTTTCCATGTCCAATTTTGTGTTCCCTATCTTTCAGGGGTATATTTGTTCTTTGTTCCTCTTATTTCTCTGCATTGTACCGAGGAAGTATGGTACAGAAGGCTACCAGCTGAAACTCAAAGTTGCTCTCCAGCTATAATATAACTAACAGCGCAATTTCCTCTTCATGTAATGTGGTCTCCATCTCTATAATCAAGTCTTAAAATTTAGTCTTTTTTTCTTGCTCAGTTCTAGAATAAGTAGAATCTCCGGTATTAATGGTCACTCTGGGGAATTCTAGTTGAATCATTTATAGATAAATTCCATTTATAAGCCTATATTACTATTTTCTCTCTTGGAGGACTGGAAATTGATGTGGGGCTGGACAGCATAGTACAGTGGAAAGGATTCAAATTTGAGAATCATACAGAAGTATGTTTCATTTCAGCACTTTCATCATATAACCTCAGAACAACCATTCATACTCTCTGTAGCTGACTTAACACTTTACTGAAAAAACTTTTCAAATTTTGATCATATCTAGTAAGAAATTATTGATTTTTACACTTGTGGCACATCCTCAGACAAAGAAGATAAAATGCAAATGCTAGGATACATTTTGTTTCTACAGGGTCATGGACCCTCTTATGCAATAGTCTACTACTGTGCCTAGATGCTTTCTCTGGAAAGTTTTACTTTCCAGGTCTTGCATACAACATATTAAAGAGGCTGATATCTCCTATATAATCAGATAAGTAATCTTGGGATCTACCATAGCCTTTTGGCTTCATAATTGTATAATATAGCTATTTCTAAATAACAGATACTTCAAAACTTAGAGGCTTAAAAGAACAGTATTTATTATCTATCAGTCCTCTGGTTTGGGGGTTTTCACAAGTCTGTAATGAAGGTATCAGCCTGTGCTATAGTGATCTTAAGGTCTGAATGGGAGTGGATATTTCTCCAAGATTATTTTCATGTTGTTGACTGGATTCATAACTTCATGGGCTAGCAGACTGTGGGTCTCAGTTCTTCACTGGCTGGTAACCAGAAACCACCCTTAATACCTCTTCATGTGGCCCTTTCCATAGAGCAGCTCACAAGATCGGAGTTTATTTTATTAGAACTTGTAAACAAGAGGTTAAGAGAGAAAGTAAGAGCAATATAGAATTCACAGTCCTTTAAAAAATAATATCAGAAGTGACATCTCATTCATACTGCCATATTCTCCTTGGTCCAGCCCACATAAGTGTATGGATCTGAGAAGGTGGGAATCACTGGGAAGATTTTCAGAAGATGCCTACAACAGTGATGACTCTAGGAGGTTAGTTCAGTTAACCAGCTGTTAAACATGTTTCAGGAAGCAGACTACAAGAAATGACAAATAATATAATGTTGGCTTTAGAAAAAGTTCATAATATATTTTGGAAACTAATGGGTCTGAGTTTATCATGCACAGGCTCTTATGGGAAAATAGATTCCTAATCCAGTCTATGAGATCAGGAAAGTTTCCCAGTGGAGGTAAACTAGTTCATTTTTGACACATAAAAGGCAGAGAAGATGCAGCCTATCAAACAGAGAAAAAGAGCTATGCAAATGTAATGGGGCACCACACAGGACAGGACGTTATGGTGCGTGCTCATAACAGTGTCTGCGCTGAGCCCTTTAGAAGATGCTTCAGCATCATTCCTTCCAGCACGTGCACAAATTGCTCTATAGTAAAAATCTATTAGATATTATTAGCTCTTTTCTACTCACTCTCCCCGGGCTCACAGTGAGCTCTCTTGCTCCTTAGGAGGCTTTCCTATTGCTCAAAACTGGCAATATCCAAATTCAGGCTCCTAGTGGAGTTGACAATAATCACAAGTTATTTCCCCATACAAACTCCAAAGCCTTCATAGAGGACAAATGACATTAGCTCTCTGATAGCCCTGCTTATTCCCACAAGCAAACATCCACATTAAGGTATAATTGTTAGACAATTTCCCTATAAGTGGGAGCTTTTTTATTTGCAACAATTATAAAAACCTGCTAATGTTGCAGGAGAGGTTTTTTCTTTTTTTAATGAAAGAAAAGTATTAGAAATAAAAAAAGTCATAACAAACGTATAAAATCCAATGGACAATTTTAATTTTTATCTCTGAGAATGTTTGTGTGCTATTGACTATTGACTATCCCTTCCTGAAACATTCTCTTTTCCTGGGGTGCAATCCTTTGCTGATTTATGTCCTTCACCTCTGAGTACTCATTTATGTATAAATATTTCCAGGTCACTTATAAATCAGTAGATGTTAGTGCCTTGAAATGGAGCCAAATATCACACATTTACCTAATCTTAGAATTTAGGAAATAAATCTAGATTGCATTTGACTCAATGAAGAGAGGAGTCTCCCTTTTTTGGTGATAAGGGTTTTCCTTGTAAATGTAACTATTTCCTTTCTGCAGATCTGCTTGCTCTGGATAGTTTTAAGTTTTTATGTCTGCTAGCTCCAACTTCACATGGTTCCAGAATTCCATGCTATCAATTATTTCCCCATCTCTCCATGACTTAGCTTCAGGGCTTCTAGGGTTATGGGAAAGAGTAGAAATGCAAAGAACTAGCAGGAAACAGTGGCCTTTATCATCACAAAATATGGTGCTGTCAACTTGTGCTATATATATATATATATATATATATATACACACATATATACACACACATTTGTTTTCTGGATGAAAACTGGTTTCTTGTTTTAATGTACTTCTATTTATTTATTTAATGTCAATCATTTTTAAAGTCATTACTGCCTTTGTTACAATATTGCTTCAGGTTTATGTTTTGATTATTTGGCCTTGAGGCACTGTGGGGTCTTGGCTCCCTAACCAGGGGTCAAATCTGCACCCCTGCATTGGAAGGTGAAGTCTTCATTGCTGGACTTAACCCACAGAAAGCCAGGACAAGCATTATATTTTTAATGGAAGAAAAATTTCCTATAAGCATACTAAAATTTATTATAGCTTTAGACTTAGAAGGTAGAACATAATATGGAGGAACACACTTCATTTTTGAGCTGGTCAAAACTGGTAGCTGGTGATTTCTTCTGCACAAATACTTGTTTCTGTTTAGCAGCTAAGTCGTGTCTGACTCTTTGTGACCCAATGGACTTTAGCCCACCAGGCTCCTCCATCCATGGAATTTCCAGGCAAGAATACTAGAATGGGTTGCCATTTCCTTCTCCAGGAGATCTTCCCAACCCAGGGGTTGAACTTGCATCTCCTGCATTGGCAAGCAGATTCCTGAGGCACCAGGAAAGCCCTAATACTAAAGACTAATTGCATGGCCTCTCCAATTATCAAAAATTGTGTCATTAAAATGTCCAAAATTAATTATTTTCTTAAAACATAGTAATAACAAAGATATATACAAACGGATGAAAAATGCAATTAACTTGGGGTAGGGGCAGAGAGCATTTGGAAATATAAAAACTAGAGTCAGAATGCCCTACTGCAAATCCAGATCTGCAGTTTACCAGCATTATTTTGGACAGATTACTTAAGCCCACTGGTTGCTCTTCTGCAAAATGAGGAAAATAATAGCAACCATCATAGGAAATTTTGTGTGAATCAAGGTGCTAACATTTGAAAAAGAATGAAAGATCAGCTGTCACATAGATGGTGTAACAAGCTTGAAAGGTTAAAAATAAAATAGCATATCTCTTCAGTAGGTCATGATCACTATGTTCAAATAGAAAGGTAATAGTTAAAAATGGCTTAAGAAAAACAATTTTGATTAAGAATTTGGAGGTCCCTGGGGTGTGGTGATGAAGCTCTGGACTGCAATCATTTCTTTACTAGGGATTTATCTGTAAGCAGTAGTAGTTGAAGTGGGCAATTATCCATATTAATTCATCTACCAGTGTTTATCATTTTTACTGTGCTAAAATAGGGTTGAGGAATTAATTCAACTAAATATAATTACACCTGGTCACAGATGGGATAGTTCACATGAAAATAAAGTGAAATATTTTATGGACTTTTCCTAAATCTTCCTCTATATTCTTTTAAAATCTTCCTCTATATTCTTTTATAAAATGAATAAATGATTATCAGCAAATTTCAAAAGCCCCTTCAAAATATTACAGATGTGACACCTAGATAAGTTCAGTTCTTCCCAAGGAACTCTATGTCATTATAGAGCATATTGTCCTATTTTGCTATCTCTATTATGGCCAGAAGTACAGTGCAAATACTCTTATTATAAAGTGAATGATGAGAGAATTTGTTTCAGATAGCTAGTGTGGACACAGGAAATATTATCTATTCTCAAACTATTAGGCTCCATGAAGGTCCATACTTGTATGCCTGTATCACTATAACTTCAGCCTTTATCATACTGCAGTCCAGCATATAGCAGGAATTCACTAAATATGTAACAAATGAATTAATGAAAGTTTAGCCTGTTCTCACTCAAGCTTTCAAAGTTTCTAAAGAAATTCTTGGTTCTCTGAGTAGAAGGAAGGATTATTTTCTTTTTCTTTTCCTGGTCATTCTCATCTCATTTTGCATGTTCACCTCAGTAATATTCAATCCCTAATGTTATATTTTTTTATTACTTGAATGCCTTCTCTATGCCAAGCACTTTAGACATGTCATTTCCATTAACTCTCATTATTTTACGATATAGGTGATATTAGCTACATTTAACAAAAGAAGAAACTGAAGTTCAGAGAGGTGAAGTGATTTGTAAACACTAGTAAGTGATGTATCAGCAAAGGTAATTTTGTCCAACTCCAAATTACAATTTATTCCCACTACTCGAGGTTGTCTCTCTATGAGGGAGGTTATCCCAAGGAATAAGATATATTTATTTTACGTTTGCGGTCAGACAGACATACATTCACACAAAGCATCATTGTTTAATATCTTATGTTTGCACGTTTATGTGTCTATTTGACTGCTTTAATTTAAGGCTAAAACTCCAAACTCTTAATCTTTGTTTTGGAATGTCTCCTCTCAGCATCAGTCCCTGATTTTTCCATTTAACACATAAGGAATTAATTTAAATACAAATGAGACAAGTGAGTGTGCGTGTGTGTGTGTAAATAATTACAGTAATGCTAAAAAACTGATATGGAAATTAATATGACCTACATATGTTGGACATCAGCTTGGCCAAGTAGTTGTGCAAGGAGAGAAAGCAAATTGAGAAACCATCTTCTTCTTCCATTTCCTTATTTGATTCCAGAGCCTTTTTATTATCCCCCTGGTGATTTTGAAAGCAGCTATAAAGTTTCAGGTAGTCAGCCATTACCTACGTATTCCCCAGCCTCTGAACTGCTTTACAGATTCTTGATAGATCTGTCAAAAAATGAACACAGAGAGAATGAAAGTAATAAATGGAGATTGAAATTGGTTAAAATACTACTATAATACTGCAATAATGTCAACCCATTCCTTCCCCAGCAACCAGAGTTACCAGTTACTTGAAATAAACAATAAAAAACAAATGTTATTCTTTAGAACCTTTGGGAAGTAGCTGAATCTTAACAAAGCAAATGTTGCTAGATATACCCTTTGGGTACAATGAGACTTTTCGGCAAAAAAAAAAAAAAAAAAATGCAATTTGATCCACTTGGGTTTTATAGATCCTCACCATGGGGAAGGGATGATTTCTGCTACCATCATGCTTACCTGGGATCAAAGAAGACTAGAGTTTGCTAGCAGGCTCTGTTAAAACTACATTTATATCTTCCTTGCATTCTTATGATGAGAATGTTTTTATATGGTGAACATATTCCAAACGTAAACAAAGAAAAATTAAGCTGAAAGCTGCTAATGCTAAGTTTAGAGCTTGCAGAAAATATCAGCTAGTGAAGAACAGCTGCCAGAATAAGACACTTATACTCATAGAGATGAATTTTCTTACAAAATTTGAAAGAAATTGTGACGATGAATCATAAGACCTGCTATAAATAAATTATGACTGCAAATTGCCAGATACAGAAATATGCTCATTAAAGTCCATTGTCTTTGAAGACAAAATTGCCTCATTTATTATTTCAGTAGACTGAAACCAATTTAGAACAATTAAAGCCTGCATTATCAAGCATGCTTGATATGCACTGAAAATATATTAAAAGAGAAACAGGTGCTGATCCAATTTAATAGGATCAATCACTGACTATCCGCTATGCGAAGCATGCAACTTTGTTGTGGAAACAATTTAGAGTGTCTCACTGAATGGATGCCAAGTTTCAATCAGCCAAGGACAATGTGGCCTTATCCTATGCCAACTGGTTCTTTCATTCATTTATTCAATCAATCTTCTGCATTTCTACAGCAGCTATTGCAGACAAAGCAATTGGCCAAGCATGATAGAAAATCCAATGATAAAACATTTTCATTTAAACTCATATATATTCTCTACAAGAGTAAAAATATATGTACTGAAATAAAGGTAATTTAAAACTGTGCTGTGCCTTGAAACTTGGCAAATGTAGTGCCAAGAAGTTGAGAAGAAAGAAAAGTAAGTTTTTGATTGAAGAGGCTAAGCAAATCTATGAGCATTTGACACTATGCGAATTAGGGATTGAATACTACAAGGTTACTTCACTTCTTAATATTAAAGAAGAATATTACAGGTGGAATCAAGAGTGAAAAACAGAGCAAAGAAGGAGTAATAGTGAAGAGTTCAATCCAGAATGATGGAGCATTAAAGAAAGTTGCGGTAGATAAGACTGAAAAATTCAGCCAGAAGATAAGCTTAAAATCAAGCAAATGGTTCTAGATTAATTTTAGGCACAATTGAGAGTGTGTAGGAAAGGCAGAGTAGCCAGAAACCAAATTGTCAATATCGTAGAAAACGCAAGGGAATTCCAGTAAAAACATCTACTTCTGCTTCATTGACTATGCTGAAGCCTTTGACTGTGTGGATCACAACAAACTGCGGAAAATTTTTAAAGAGATGGAAATACCAGATCACCTTACCTGTCTCCTGAGAAACCTATATGCAGGACAAGAAGCAACAGTGAGAAGTGGACATGGAACAATGGACTGGTTCAAAATTGGGAAAGGAGTACGTCAATGCTGTACATTGTCACCCTGATTATTTAACTTATATGCTGAGTACATCATGTGAAATGCTGGGCTGGATGAATCACAAACTGGAATCAAGATTGCTGTGAGAAATATCAACAATCTCATGTATGCAGATGATACCAGTTTAAATGGCAAAAAGTGAAGAGGAATTAAAGAGCCTCTTGATGAAGGTGAAAGAGGAGAGTGAAAAAGCTGGCTTGAAACTCAACATTCAAAAAATTAAGATCATGGTATCCAGTCCCATCACTCCATGGCAAATAGATGGGGAGAAAATGGAAACTGTGACAGATTTTATTTTCTCAGGCTCCAAAATCACTGTGGTTGGTGACCAAAGCCATGAAATTAAAAGACTCTTATTCCTTGGAAGAAAAGCTATGACAAATCTAGATAGCATATTAAAAAGCAGAGACATTACTTTGCTGACAAAGGTCCATCTAGTCAAAGCTATGGTTTTTCTATTAGTCATGTATGGATGTGAGAGTTGGAGCATAAAGAAAGCTGAGTGCTGAAGAACTGATGATTTTGGAGAAGACTCTTGAGAGTCCCTTTGACAGGAAAGAGGTCAATCCCAAAGGAAATCAACCCTGAATATTCTATGGAAGGACTGATGCTGAAACTCCAATACTTTGGCCACCTGATATGAAGAGTCAATTCACTGGCAAAGACTCTGATGCTGGGAAGGACTGAAGGCAGGAGGAGAAGCAGGTGACAGAGGATCAGATGGTTGGATGGCATCATTGATTCAATGGACATGAGTTTGAGGAAGCTCTGGGAGATAGTGAAGGACAGGGAAGCCTGGCATGCTGCGTTTCATGCGGTCACAAAGAGTCAGACATGACTTAGCAACTGAACAACAACAATTATACAGACAGTCAAACATTTAGTGAATCCCTCACTTAGTAACTATGAAATTTAAATTTTTTCTTCACAAAATCTCTGTACATGTACACTTTCCTGAAAGTATCCATACAAATTATCAGAGGAATAACTTAGTATTCAGATAAATGAATCTGTCATTTATCATATCTGATTGAGGAATGAGCTTCATTAAATGTTACTGACTTTGCCTTCTGAAATGTCCCTTCTTGATCACATCTTCCTACCTCCTGTGAGAAACAATTAAACTGTAGGTTCATTTTGAAGCTCCTGGAAAACTCAGCAAGAAGTGAAAATGAAAGGGCTTCTGTGGTTCTAGTTTTTATTTAGGCAATGGAGAGGGTTATTTATATAGATTACATCTTGTCACAGGATGGAAATGATTTTTTTTGTATGATATTCTTAAACACAATGAGGAAAAAATAATAGGGGAAAGCATTTATAAATACTCTGTGGGATATGTGATATGGAAAAGAGGTGTGATTTGTTACTAAGTAGAAAAATAAGCAGATTATAAAGCAGTATATGAATTTTGATTGTTTATTTAAATATATATATATATATGTGTGTGTGTGTGTGTGTGTGTTATCAAGTCTGTGAAAAAATTCACCTAGGTGTTAACATGATATTTCTTGCTAAGTGGTGTGATGTAACTGGAGAATTTTACCAACTTCATTTTGCTTCTCTGTTTTTCAAAGTCTATAATTCATATATAGTTTTAAATAAAATAATGAAAATTATTCAACTAATCAAACTATAAACTTATTAATATTAGTTTCTGAATATATGCATGGCTAATGTCAAAGCAATATGAGGTCACTCAAAGTGCACTGGATAACCAATCAGGTGAGTTAAATCCAAATTCTGGCTCTATTTCTCACTGACTATGTAAAAAAAAAGTGTGAGCCTTAGATTTTCTAGGGCGCTTAGATTTCTCATTTGCATACTGGAAATTCAAAATCTTATATAGTTTATGGGAATATGAAATGAGATTACACACTCAAAGATACTTTGAAAATTCAACCGCTTTTTAAATACCCAACATTGTTTTGAAAAAATTTCTATTTGTGGACTCAATTTTCTTAGATTAAGATTTAAGCTTACTGCTGACTGGTTTGTATATTGGAAAGAAAAAATTCAAAAGTTATTTTAAAATACATAAAGCTTTATATTAAAAGTCTTCAGTTAAATCATTACTGGAGAATAATATGTTCCCAATAAGGTTTCCATGTATTCCTTTTTAAAGAAAAATCCTAATTCTAATTCTCTCTAATCTAATAATTCTCTAAATTTTATCTCTAATTCTCAAAAAGAATTTTTCCTAGTGTTATGTATTTTTATTTTGAATATGTGAATGAGTATCTCACAGGCTACACACTTTTAAAGAAAAAATGATTCAGATTAATTTAGACACTTTTCTTCTCTATCAGATTAGCAAGAAAAATGCTTGTAAATTTGAAATATATTCCCAAATTTCTTTGAAACTGTTGTCTTGAAAGACAGTAACAACATTTTCCAATACCATGTTACCACAGCTACTGGTAGAAACTGGAATGCTGTGCCATTTACCCCAACGTACATGTGCTTAATTCCAAGTGAACACAGGTATATTATCCAATGAAGTATTGGTTTTGTAAATATTTAACAGAAGTATTTTGAGAATCTGACCATCAGACAATTGAATGGCAATTTTTTTTAATTCAGGCTGATTTTACTGGTTACACTCATAATGTCTCTCCCAACCTCATATTTATTTCAACTTTCAATATTCTAGATCTATAGCAAAAAGTTTGTGTTTTCTGACTTTATGCTTTTCTCTAATTATTAATCAGTCAACAACATGTATTTGTGTGCAGAAGAACTAGAGTACTTCACTAAAGATGAAGATAAAAAGGAACAAAATAACAATTCATGGATCTACAAAACAAATTTCCCCATTTAGTTAAGGAGCAAACATTATAAAGATTTTCTTTTTCCTAGTAGTTTACTGATATTGAGTCAATGCTTTATAAAATTTCAAAGCACATCCTCTATCCCATTGTTCACTTTTCTGTACAGTGTGTGTATATATATATAAAGAGAGAGAGAGAAAGAGAGAGAGACAGAGACAGAGAGAGACACACACACAGAGAGCCTCTGGCTGTGTTAGGTCTAATTTAGGTTCTAAACTTGCTGGTTTGGTACTAAATCTGAATTCTTTATGAAGAAGGGAGCTGTGCCAAATAGAGACATTTGAAGATGCTGAAACTCCTAAGATGCTGTGTATGTGGTCTGTAAGTTATGTTCATTAGAGACACTTTACAGCAGCTTTTACATTAATAGTAAAGTGAAGTGTTAGTTGCTCAGTCATGTCCAATTCTTTGAGACCCCATGGACTGTGGCCTGCAAGGCTCCTCTGTCCGTGGAATTCTCCAGGCAAGAATACCAGAGTTGGTTCCCATGCCCTTCACCAGCAATATTTCTGGCCCAGGGATTGAAACCAGGTCTCCCACATTGCAGGCAGATTCTTTACTGTTAAAGCTACCCAGGAAGCAACTATTTTTAGCAGATTCCAACCAACTGACAAAGGTTGAGAGCTGGGTTGCCATGTTTATTTATTTATGTATTTATTAATACAAACTCAAATCTACTCATTGCCCTAAGTAAATATTCATTTCAGCTTGTAAAGAATTATTTCTGACTAAAAGCACATTCCTAACAAGATGTGGAAGTGATAAATGTTTCATTTCTTTAGGGAAAAATCATGAAATATTTCCCCATCCATCTCTATGTCTAAATATTTAGCAGAAATCATTATGATGCAACGTAGCTCTTCACACTGTCCTAAAATCCTTCATCTGCACTAATTTTTACCCTTTGGTAATGGGCCATTTGATTCTCTGTCATGCTTAAAATAGAATTGCACTGAAAAGGAACAAACATGGGTAGTTACAGTTAATGATCTATTACTTGGGTATCTGAGCATAAGGAAACTTCATGACTCAAGGGAATAAAGAGAAGCACAAATGAACACTTTTAATCACAGCCTAATTATACTTGTCCAGAAATATTGTATTGTTGATAGAAAGCTTCTTGAATGCCACATTATTTTTTGAAAATTAAGGCCCTTTTTCAGGTATATCTTATATTTCGTTTTCTGGCAGTGCTAAGCATTTACCTCTCTTCATGTTGGAATGCATGACTCTCAGTAGATCAATAGACCAGATGTGCAATGATCATTAGAAATCCATGAAGTAAAAGAAATGAACTTATCACATCTGTATTCTCTGGGCCTAGAACTGTGTTCGGCACTTAGTTTAGTAAATGAACTCAACACAGCCTATTTGCCTTTTACGTTCTAAGGATGTTATACACTGTTTAAATTCAATAAATGTATTTTCCATAGGGGTGAACTCAGCTTAAAAATATCCTATATGCCTAGCTATTCATTAACAGATGTTCACATTTTATATTGTAGTTATTTTAACTAAAAGTTTTCTTTTAGGCGGTGCCTACTCAGCTATATGCATTGGCCATTCCACAAGTAATATTGGCTTTATGAATTCATCATATTTTTCATAAAGTTTTACATGGTTTTAACAGATTCTTTTGAAGCAGCGCAGTTCAATTCTGAAGATTAACTTATTTAGTTCAGTTCAGACACTCATTCGTGTCTGACTTGTTGCGATCCCATGAATTGCAGCACGCCAGGCCTTCCTGTCCATCACCAAATCCCAGAGTTCACCCAAACTCACATCCATCAAGTCGGTGATGCCATCCAGCCATCTCATCCTCTATCGTCCCCTTCTCCTCCTGCCCCCAATCCCTCCCAGCATCAGAGTCTTTTCCAATGAGTCAGTTCTTCACATGAGGTGGCCAAAGTACTGGAGTTTCAGTTTTAGCATCATTCTTTCCAAAGAACACCCGACTGATCTCCTTTAGAATGGACTGGTTGGATCTCCTTGCAGTCCAAGGGACTCTTAAGAGTCTTCTCCAACACCACAGTTCAAAAGCATCAATTCTTCGGTGCTGAGCTTTCTTCACAGTCCAACTCTCACATCCATACATGACCAATGGAAAAACCATAGCCTTGACTAGATGGACCTTTGTTGGCAAAGTAATCTCTCTGCTTTTGAATATGCTATCTAGGTTGGTCATAACTTTCTTCCCAAGGAGTGTCTTTTAATTTCATGGCTGCAATCACCATCTGAAGTGATTTTGGAGCCCCCCAAAATAAAGTCTGACAGTGTTTCCACTGTTTCCCCATCTATTTCCCATGAAGTGAGGGGACCAGATGCCATGATCTTCGTTTTCTGAATGTTGAGCTTTAAGCCAACTTTTTCACTCTCCTCCTTCACTTTCATCAAGAGACTTTTTAGTTCCTCTTCACTTTCTGCCATAAGGGTGGTGTCATCTGCATATCTGAGGTTATTGATATTTCTCCCAGCAAGCTGGATTCCAGCTTGCACTTCTTCCAGCCCAATGTTCCTCATGATGTACTCTGCATATAAGTTAAATAAGCAGGGTGACAATATACAGCCTTGACGTACTCCTTTCCCTATTTGAAACCAGTCTCTTGTTCCATGTCCAGTTCTAACTGTTGCTTCCTGACCTGCATATAGGTTTCTCAAGAGGCAGGTCAAGTGCTCTGGTATTCCCATCTCTTTCAGAATTTTCCACAGTTTATTGTGATCCACACAGTCAAAGGCTTTGGCATAGTCCATTAAGCAGAAATAGATGTTTTTCTGGAACTCCCTTGCTTTTTCGGTGACCCAGCGGATGTTGGCAATTTGATCTCTGATTCCTCTGCCTTTTCTAAAACCAGCTTGAACATCTGGAAGTTCACGGTTCACATATTGCTGAAGTCTGGCTTGGAGAATTTTGAGCATTACTTTACTAGCATGTGAGATGCGTGCAATTGTGCAGTAGTTTGAGCATTCTTTGGCATTGCCTTTCTTTGGGATTGGAATGAAAACTCACCTTTTCCAGCCCTGTGGGCACTGCTGAGATTTCCAAATTTGCTGCAATATTGAGTGTAGCACTTTCACAGCATCACCTTTCAGGATTTAAATTAGCTCAACTGGAATTGCTCACCTCCACTAGCTCACCTCCACTAGCTTTGTTCGTAGTGATGCTTTCTAAGGCCCACTTGACTTCACATTCCAGGATGTCTGGCTCTAGGTGAGTGATCACACCATCGTGATTATCTTGGTTGTGAAGATCATTTTTGTACAGTTCTTCTGTGTATTGTTGCCACCTCTTCTTAATATCTTCTGCTTCTGTTAAGTCCATCCCATTTCTGTCCTTTATTGAGCTCATCTTTGCATGAAATATTCCCTTGATATCTCTAATTTTCTTGAAGAGATCTCTAGTCCTTCCTATTTTGTTGTTTTCCTCTATTTATTTGCACTGATCACTGATGAAGGCTTTCTTTTCTTGCTATTCTTTGGAACTCTGCATTCAGATGCTTATATCTTTTTTTTTTTTTTTCTCGTTTGCTTTTCACTTCTCTTCTTTTCAGAGCTATTTGTAAGGCCTCCCCAGACAGCCATTTTGCTTTTTTGCATTTCATTTTCATGGGAATGGTCTTGATCCCTGTCTCCACTATCTAAAAATCCTCCTTGAATACTTTGTTCAAAAATCACCTTTCTAAGCAATTTTGGTGAAATTTTACATTCTATGGAATGTAAGTAAGTAAGTCAGAAAATTTTCTTACTGTTAAGCATTTGAGATGAGTGCTTATTCACAATATTAGTATTCCATTTGCAAAAGAAGGTCCAGATATAAAGTGAATATTTTTAAATAGAACCTAAATTTAGTATATTCAGTAAGAACAGGTAGTATATATAGTCTGTTCTTTAACCCTTAGAAATCTTTGTGTTTATTCAATGATATTTTACATAACAGAGTTTGTGTAAATTTGGCAAACACAATGTCCTATATACTCTCTAAAAATAGTAAACATGTGCCTCTCAAAAAGAGCTATTTGAAACATAGGTAAAGAATCCCTTTGCTAATGCAGGAGACGCTGGAGACAGGGGTTTGATCCGTGGGTTGGGAAGATTCCCTGGAGGAGAAAATGGCAACCCACTGCAGCATTCTTGCCTATAAAATCCCATGGACAGAGAAGCCTGGAGGGCTACAGTCCACGGGATCACAAAAGAGTCACAACTGAGCACAACACTTAGAAAATGGAAGAGTCATTTTTCAAATATGCAGAAACTGCTATATGTGTGCTACACAAAGGTAACCAGATTTCAAGTCCCAGGTTTAGGAAGAAATTGTCTTCACTGACCATCTGAACTAGAATGCCTGGAGATTCAGTCTTCTTTGACATTTGGTTAACAGTTTATATAATCTTTATTTCCGGTATCGACAAGTTGTATCAGGAAATGACACCAGAGTTTCCTGCTATAACAGATACAGAAATGGCATGGCTAGCTGCTCTCAGGTGATACCCTGGGAAGAGAGAGACTGTGAAGAAAGAATGCATGTTCTACTGAATAAGGAGAATGCCAGCAACTTGCCAGCGAACCCAGAGAAGGAAAAGGACGTGTCTCCTGGTAAATGTCTCACAGTCATCTGAATCTAGTCATGAAAAATGGATTGGGAAAATGATTAATGGACATTGTGATAAGCATGCCTGAAGAATCTCATATTTAGGAGGAGAAACTGGTACAAATAAAATCACAGAAGTGGAAAAGGATCATGGACCACATTCAGAAAAATACAAGCAGCTAACCTAAGGGAGACATAGCACAAGAGAAGTTGAAAAAGGAAGTAGCTTAAAAAACCCACAAATATGTACCTTCTGTAAATCAGAAAATGAAAATAACTACTTGGGCATTGCATACAGATATTTCTGTATGAAAATGTATCCACGTGTGAGTGCAAAAAATGTGAAGAGAAAAAAGGCTGCATCTGAAACCGGTCAGCTGATTACACAGCACCTGGAAAAACCTTGGTTCATAAGCTTATTTTGGAAACTTTTCTTTCTGCCCAAAGCAAAGGAGAAAAAAGGGTGCAACAAAGGAGACTGAAATGTCTGAAAATAGCCTGGTATTTTGCCAGAGAGTGAAGCAGTGCATGTAAATGCAGAAAAATGAGAAGAAAGGGAAAGACTGCATATTTTAGTCATTCCATCAATTTCATACAAACGAAACCATTTCCTACAACCAGAACTAGAGAGAGATTTATCAGGAAAAGTCATTTGCAAATCATAATTTGATAAAGTAGCCTGTATGCGCCTTGCGTAAATAAGGTTAATTCTAAACACTGGTTCCTCTCACAAATTATTGTCTTCCCTGGTGGCTCAGACGGTAAAGCCTCTGCTTACAATGCAGGTGACCCAGATTCAAACCCTGGGTCGGGAAGATCTCCTGGAGAAGGAAATGGCACCCCACTCCAGTATTCTTGCCTGGAAAATCCCATGGATGGAGAAGCCTGGTAGTCTATAGTCCATGGGGTTGCAAAAAGTTGGACACGACTGAGCGACTTCACTTTCACTTTCCCTTTCAAAAACGACCTAGGTAAAGAAATAGGGGGAAACTTCCCACCATCCTGAAAGAGAGGTGTAATATTCTTGCTTTTTACATTTTTTTTGAGGGGGTATAAAGTTGTTATTGACAAAAATGCAAGTGTAGCTCCCAACTAATTAAATGGAAGGAGATGCAGCTTCCCTAAAGTATTCTGCAGAGGAGAATGAAACTAAGTTAAAGCCCAACCCAAATTCACATCAGTAATGTTTTCATAGTAACGATGCCTGAATTTCAGCTCTCCACACTACTTTCCAAATGTAGAGGATTGGGCAAGGGTTAAAGAAAATTATCCCCACCCCATCACCTTTAAATTAATGTAAAAATGTCCTCAGCCTAAAATAAGATGCCAAAAGAAACAAAAAGTCTCAGAATCCCACAGTCCAGAATAAAATTTGGAGTCCATATACTATCAAATGTTCAATCCAATCAATAGAAAATGAAAATTAAATATTTCTCATAGGTAAATATGTGCTCAGTTTTGGGCAGATACAAAGGTCCTGGTAAGGACTTATTAAAAAATACATTAAAATTAGAAAAGAAAAAAAAATCAGTATTTACTTTTAAATATGCTAACCATAGAACAGATCTATGAGTCACTGAAAATATAGTAAACCTTCACTAATTAATCTAAAGTAAGAAAAAAAGGAAACACTGCCATGAATAAAAGTAACTCCAAATTATATAACAATTTTAGAATAAACAGATTTTCAAACCACTCTTTATTTTAGAAATGAGGCTATAAGGAGTCCAACCGATGTAAATTAGGAACTTCAGGTGAACATTACTAGTATGTATTCTTTTCTAACAATTGTTTTAAGACATTTCTTAAAATGAGCACTAACCAGTATATTTCATATATTACATAGATCTGTGTTTTTTTGAGAAACTGCTATCGATACAGTGGTATGGTTACTATACTATTTCAAGTTGAATATTATTGACTTAAGGAATTAAGCATTTAAAAATTCAGAAGATAGCTTTAATATTAGAAATCAAATTTCCAGTTCAGTTCAGTTCTATCGCTCAGTTGGGTCCGACTCTGCAACGCAATGGACTACAGCCTGCAGGGCTTCACTCTTCATCACCACTCCCGGAATCTACTCAAACTCATGTCCATTGAGTCAGAAAAGCCATCCAACCACATCATTCTCTGTAGCCCCCTTCTCCCGCCTTCAATGTTCCCAGCATCAGGGTCTCTTCAAATAAGCCAGTTCTTCACATCAGGTAGCCAAAGTATTGGAGTTTCAGCTTCAGCATCAGTCCTTCCAATGAATATTCAGGACTGATTTCCTTTAAAATGCACTGGTTGGATCCCCTTGCAATCCAAGGGACTCTCAAGAGTCTTCTCCAACACCACAGTTCAAAAGCACCAATCCTTTGACACCCAGCTTTCTTCATAGTCCAACTCTAACGTCCATACACGACTACTGGAAAACCATAGCCTTAACTAGACAGCCCTTTGTTAGCAAAGTAATGTCTCTGCTTTTGAATATGCTATCTAGGTTGGTCATAATTTTTCTTCCAAGGAGCACACATCTTTTAATTTCATGGCTGCAATCACCATCTGCAGTGATTCTGGAGCCCCCAAAAATATAGTCTGTCACTGTTTCCACTGTTCCCCCATCTATTTCCCATGACCTTCATTTTCTGAATGTTGAGCTTTAAGCCAATATTTTCACTCTCCTCTTTCACATTCATCAAGAGGCTCTTTAGTTCTTCTTCACTTTCTGCCATAAGGGTGGTGTCATCTGCATATCTGAGGTTATTGATATTTCTCCCAGCAATCTTGATTCCAGCTTGTGCTTCTTCCAGCTTAGCATTTCTCATGATGTACTCTGAATATAAGTTAAATAAGCAGTGTGACAATATACAGCCTTGATGTACTCCTTTTCCTATTTGGAACCAGTCTGTTGTTCCATGTCCAGTTCTAACTGTTGCTTCCTGACCTTCATACAGATTTCTCAAGAGGCATGTCAGGTGGTCTGGTGTTCCCATCTCTTTCAGAATTTTGCATAGTTTATTGTGATCTACACAGTCAAAGGCTTTGGCATAGTCAATAAAGCAGAAATAGATGTTTTTCTGGAACCCCCTTGCTTTTTTTGATGATCCAGGTGATGTTGGCAATTTAATCTCTGGTTCTTCTACCTTTTCCAAAACCAGATTGAACATCTGAGAGTTCACAGTTCACATATTCTTGAAGCTTGGCCTGGAGAATTTTAAGCATTACTTTACTAGTGTGTGAGATGAGTGCAACTGTGCAGTAGTTTGAGCATTCTTTGGCATTACCTTTCTTTGAGATTGGAATGAAAACTGACATTTTCCAGTACTGTGGCCACTGCTGAGTTTTCCAAATTTGCTGGCATACTGAGTGTAGTACTTTCTCAGCATCATCTTTCAGGATTTGAAATAGCTCAACTGGAATTCCATCACTTCCGCTAGCTTTGTTCATAGTGATGCTTCCTAAGGCCCACTTGACTTCACATTCCAGGATGTCTAGCTCTAGGTGAGTGATCACACCATCGTGATTATCTAGGTAGTGAAGTTTTTTGTATAGTTTCTGTGTATTCTTGCCACCTCTTCTTAATATCTTCTGCTTCTCTTAGGTCCATATCATATCTGTCCTTTATTGAGCCCATCTTTGCATGAAATGTTCCCTTGGTATCTCTAATTATCTTGAAGAGGTCTCTAGTCTTTCCCATTCTGTTTTTTCCTCAATTTTTTTTGCGTTGATCACTGAGGAAGGCTTTCTTATCTCTCCTTGTTATTTTTTTGAACTCTACATTCATTGGTATATCTTTCCTTTTTTCTTTGGCTTTTCACTTCTTTTCACAGCTATTTATAAGGCCTCCTCAGACAGCCACTTTTCTTTTTTGCATTTATTTTTCTTGGGAATGGTCTTGATCCCTGTCTCCTGTACAGTGTCTCCTGTACTCCATCCATAGTTCATCAGGCACTCTGTCTATCAGATCTAGTCCTTTAAACCTATTTCTAACTTCCATTGTATAGTCATAAGGGATTTCATTTAGGTCATACCTGAGCGGTCTAGTGGTTTTCCCTAGTTTCTTCAATTTAAATCTGAATTTGGAAATAAGGAGTTCACGGTCTGAGCCCAGTCAGCTCCCAGTCTGTTTTTGCTATCTTTGTAGAGCTTCTCCACCTTTGCTGCAAAGAATACAATCAATTTGACTTGGTGTTGACTATTTGGTGATGTCCATGTTTAGAGTCTTCTCTGGTGTTATTGGAAGAGGGTGTTTACTATGACCAGTGCATTTTCTTGGCAAAACTCTATTAGCTTTTCCCCTGCTTCATTCTGTACTCCAAGGCCAAATTTGCCTGTTACTCCAGGAGTTTCTTGACTTCCTGCTTTTTATTCCAATCCCTATAATGAAAAGCACATCTTCTGGGGTGTTAGTTCTAAAAGGTCTTGTCGGTCTTCATAGGACTGTTCAACTTCCATTTTTTTAGTATTACTGGTCAGAGCATAGACTTGGATTTCTGTGATATTGAATGGTTTGCTTTGGAAACAAACAGATCATTCTGTGGTTTTTGAGATTGCATCCAAGTACTACCTTTGGATTCTTTTGTTTACTATGATGGCTACTCCATTTCTTCTAAGGGATTCTTGCCCAGTTCAGTTCAGTTCAGTTCAGTCGCTCAGTCGTGTCCGACTCTGTGACCCCATGAATCACAGCACGCCAGGCCTCCCTGTCCATTACCAACTCCCGGAGTTCACTCAGACTCATGTCCATCGAGTCAGTGATGCCATCCAGCCATCCCATCCTCTGTCGTCCCCTTCTCCTCCTGCCCTCAATCCCTCCCAGAATCAGAGTTTTTTCCAGTGAGTCAACTCTTCACATGAGGTGGCCAAAGTACTGGAGTTTCAGCTTTAGCATCATTCCTTCCAAAGAAATCCCCTAGCTGATCTCTTTCAGAACGGACTGGTTGGATCTCCTTGCAGTCCAAGGGACTCTCAAGAGTCTTCTTCAACACCGCAGTTCAAAAGCATCAATTCTTTGGCACTCAGCCTTCTTCACAGTCCAACTCTCACATCCATACATGACCAATGGAAAAACCATAGCCTTGACTAGATGGACCTTACTCAGCAAAGTAATGCCTTTGCTTTTGAATATGCTATCTAGGTTGGTCATAACTTTTCTTCCAAGGAGTAAGCGTCTTTTAATTTCATGGCTGCAGTCATCATCTGCAGTGATTTTGGAACCCAAAATAAAGTCTGACACTGTTTCCACTGTTTCCCCATCTATTTCCCATGCAGTGATGGGACCAGATGCCATGATCTTCGTTTTCTGAATGTTGAGCTTAAGGCCAACTTTTTCACTCTCCATTTTCACTTTCATCAAGAGGCTTTTTAGTTCCTCTTCACTTTCTGTCATAAGGGTGGTGTCATCTGCGTATCTGAGGTTATTGATATTTCTCCCAGCAATCTTGATTCCAGCTTATGTTTCTTCCAGTCCAGCGTTTCTCATGATGTACTCTGCATATAAGTTAAATAATCAGGGTGACAATTTACAGCCTTGACGCACTCCTTTTCCTATTTGGAACCAGTCTGTAGTTCCATGTCCAGTTCTAACTGTTGCTTCCTGACCTGCATACAGATTTCTCAAGAGGCAGGTCAGGTGGTCTGGTATTCCCATCTCTCTCAGAATTTTCCATTGCCCACAGTATATTAAATTCTTTAATTTAAAATAAATATTTTAAATTCTGTGTTTTGTTTTCTTCAAACAAAATTTTCATTAGTGAAAATGAATTTGGAGAGGTAATACTAGTCCAAAGAGAGGGAATACTACACAAGCTGCCTCATTTCAATATAGGATATCCAAGCAACAAACAACAGCAAAAAAAATTTTGGATTCTCAGTAGTCTGCAAATATTAACCAGTTCCCCAGTTTTTTGACTTGAAGATTAAGTGACATTGGAATAAAATCTGTGCTTTTATGCAGACTACATATTTCTCATTAGTAGCGAGTCTCTAGATTAAAGTGAACCATCTGATGCCAGACCACCTGAGTTTAAATTCAAGCTCTGCCAATTACTTAGACACCTGGCCCTGCCAAGCCAAACTGATGACAGAATAAAAATGTGTCTCTATGCACACTTACCTAAATATTCTTCTGTATTTTGAATAAGTAGAGAAAGTTAATACAAACTTTTATATGTTTATTCACACATAGATGTTATAGATATACTGTATATATGAGCTTGTGTGTATGTGTGTTTGTACAGATAGATGACAGAAAGAGTTACATCTCTGAGTTGCCAAATATGTTTGCATACCACTGTCAAACATCATAAATATGTGCTGAAAGAGGAGACAACAGCCTTACACACTCAGGATCAGGGGATTGACTGGACACAACTGCTCTGCTTCAACAGTAACATTGGGTCATAAGACAAACACACCTGTCTTAATTTAAAATTTGGATATTTGGTTTTTCATGGACTTATTTCATTTTTATTTTTAATTCGTGGCTTTAAATATTATTAATCTTGATTATTGGGTTTTTAGTTATCCTTATATTTTGCATGAGAGTAAAGTCCTTCACTTGACTCAGTGCACTGCAACAGAGTAGCCCAAACTCGGTGCAACTAGAAGAAGCCTGCATGGCAACAAAGACCCAGTGCAACCCAAAATGAACATGAAGTGTATGTTGATGCAGTAATTTCCATCATAATACTGTGATGGAAAGATACTATAGGAAAGAAGTGGGAAAGCAAGCAAATGACGCACCAGAAGAAGACAGTTAAAATCTAGGCTGCTTCTGTGAGCTTAGCTCCCTCCTCCTGCCCCTAAGCCATGTAGGTTCAGGGATGTCAGAGCCCGGCTAGCCTCCGTGGAAGAATTAGAATTCAAGCCCTGCCCTGTGGGGAAAATGGCCTCTATGACATGATTATCAGCATGACCAGAGCATTTACCCTAATGTCAATAAGATATTATTTTCCAACAGCTTCTACAGGGAAATCTATTATTCTTAAGAATTTAGACAGAAATAAAAGTGTTATTTATGTTTTCTGGCAGATCTTATTTCTTTATTTTCTGCACTTTGAATAGCAGAGTTCCTTTCATGAATATTCTAATCAGGTTGAAAATTATAGTCTTATAGTCATAGTTGAGAGTTCCCACAAATGGCAATACCCAAGTAGAGTAAAGCAACAAATACCTGCCTTTGCAGCAGGAGAAACTTCTGTTTTTGTTTTTTTTTTTTTTATCTTTATTTTTCCTACAAATAGCTCCAATGCATTTTGGGTATTCACATCAAGAACCCTAGAAAGTTTTAAAGAAAGAACTGTCATGTTCTGCTTCCACATTTGCCATTACATCAGGCTGAGTTTTAGATTCTCTGGCTGTTCTCTCAGTAATTAGTTCATACTGCCTCTTAAAGAATGAACTAACCTTGTGAATGACTGAGTAAATGAATGACCCATTGACAGAAAAAGTACAAAATGTCTGACATGTTTTCTTATTCTTGACACCCCATGTTAATCTTCTATGACAATAAAACTTGTTCAGTGCAAAGGACAATTTTTGACTGCTAAAAATAAAATTAGCCTAAAATGTCACTGGAACATTTTTGAACTGGGAAGAATATGCCAATCTGAGGGAATTCTTTCTGTCAAATATCTGGCTAAGAGAAAAGACAGAAACCAGAGAATAATAAAAAAAGGTCCGCATTTTTAAATAATGTTCTGAACATCTGAAAGTACACAGGAGAAGTTTACATAAAATCAAGACATTTAAATAATCATTTAAAACAGCCATTTATATTAAAGTCACTCTGTACATATTGTAAAGGATGATTGTCTTAGTGAAAATATTGAATTAATACTGTTTCTTACTCTTTGTGGCAGATGATGAGTTGAAGGATGTGTTCTCTAAATAGTTACTTCATCAGTTCAGTTCAGTTCGGTTCAGTCGCTCAGTCGTGTCCAACTCTTTGCGACCCCATGAATCACAGCACGCAAGGCCTCCTTATCCATCAACATTTCCCGGAGTTCACTCAGACTCACGTCCACCGAGTCCGTGATACCATCCAGCCATCACATTCTCGGTCGTCCCCTTCTCAACCTGCCCCCAATCCCTCCCAGAATCAGAGTTTTTTTCCAATGAGTCAACTCTTCTCCTGAGGTGGCCAAAGTGCTGGAGTTTCAGCTTTATCATCAGTCCTTCCAAAGAAATCCCAGGGCTGATCTCCTTCAGAATGGACAGGTTGGATGTCCTTGCAGCCCAAGGGACTCTCAAGAGTCTTCTTCAACACCACAGTTCAAAAGCATCAATTCTTTGGCACTCAGCCTTCTTCACAGTCCAACTCTCACATCCATACATGACCAATGGAAAAACCATAGCCTTGACTAGACGGACCTTAGTTGGCAAAGTAATGTCTCTGCTTTTGAATATGCTATCTAGGTTGGTCATAACTTTTCTTCCAAGGAGTAAGCGTCTTTTAATATCATGGCTGCAGTCATCATCTGCAGTGATTCTGGAACCCAAAAAAATAAAGTCTGACACTGTTTTCACTGTTTCCCCATCTATTTCCCATGAAGTGATGGGACCAGATGCCATGATCTTCATTTTCTGAATGTTGAGCTTTAGGCGAACTTTTTCACTCTCCACTTTCACTTTCATCAAGAGGATTTTTAGTTCCTCTTCACTTTCTGCCATAAGGATGGTGTCATCTGCATATCTGAGGTTATTGATATTTCTCCCGGCAATCTTGATTCCAGCTTGTGTTTCTTCCAGTCCAGCATTTCTCATGATGTACTCTGCATATAAGTTAAATAAGCAGGGTGACAATATACAGTCTTGATGTACTCCTTTTCCTATTTGGAACCAGTATGTTGTTCCATGTCCAGTTCTAACTGTTGCTTCCTGACCTGCATACAGATTTCTCAAGAGGCAGGTCAGGTTGTCTGGTATTCCCATCTCTTTCAGAATGTTCCACAGTTTATTGTGATCCACACAGTCAAAGGCTTTGGCATAGTTAATGAAGCAAAAATAGATGTTTTTCTGGAACTCTCTTGCTTTTTCCATGATCCAGCGGATGTTGGCAATTTGATCTCTGATTCCTCTGCCTTTTCTAAAACCCGCTTGACTGGTTCTTTGAAAGGATAAATAAAATTGACAAACCACTAGCCAGACTCATCAAGAAGCAAAGAGAGAAAAATCAAATCAATAAAATTAGAAATGAAAATGGAGAGATCACAACAGACAACACAGAAATACAAAGGATCATAAAGACTACTATCAGCAGTTATATGCCAATAAAATGGACAACGTGGAAGAAATGGACAAATTCTTAGAAAAGTACAATTTTCCAAAACTGAACCAGGAAGAAATAGAAAATCTTAACAGACCCATCACAAGCACGGAAATTGAAATGGTAATCAGAAATCTTCCAGCAAACAAAAGCCCAGGTCCAGACGGCTTCACAGCTGAATTCTACCAAAAATTTCGAGAAGAGCTAACACCTATCCTACTCAAACTCTTCCAGAAAATTGCAGAGGAAGGTAAACTTCCAAACTCATTCTATGAGGCCACCATCACCCTAATACCAAAACCTGACAAAGATGTCACAAAAAAGGAAAACTACAGGCCAGTATCACTGATGAACATAGATGCAAAAATCCTCAACAAAATTCTAGCAATCAGAATCCAACAACACATTAAAAAGATCATACACCATGACCAAGTGGGCTTTATCCCAGGGATGCAAGGATTCTTCAATATCCACAAATCAATCAATGCAATTCACCACATTAACAAATTGAAAAATAAAAACCATATGATTATCTCAATAGATGCAGAGAAGGCCTTTGACAAAATTCAACATCCGTTTATGATAAAAACTCTCCAGAAATCAGGAATAGAAGGAACATACCTCAACATAATAAAAGCTATATATGACAAACCCACAGCAAACATTATCCTCAATGGTGAAAAATTGAAAGCATTTCCCCTAAAGTCAGGAACAAGACAAGGGTGCCCACTTTCACCGCTACTATTCAACATAGTTCTGGAAGTTTTGGCCACAGCAATCAGAGCAGAAAAAGAAATAAAAGGAATCCAAATTGGAAAAGAAGAAGTAAAACTTTCACTGTTTGCAGATGACATGATCCTCTACATAGAAAACCCTAAAGACTCTACCAGAAAATTACTAGAGCTAATCAATGAATATAGTAAAGTTGCAGGATACAAAATCAACACACAGAAATCCCTTGCATTCCTATACACTAATAATGAGAAAGTAGAAAAAGAAATTTAGGAAACAATTCCATTCACCATTGCAACAAAAAGAATAAAATACTTAGGAATATTTTTGTCTAAAGAAACTAAAGACCTATATATAGAAAACTATAAAACACTGATGAAAGAAATCAAAGAGGACACTAATAGATGGAGAAATATTCCATGTTCATGGATCGGAAGAATCAATATAGTGAAAAGGAGTATACTACCCAAAGCAATTTAGAAATTCAGTGCAATCCCTATCAAGCTACCAGCCATATTTTTCACAGAACTGGAAAAAATAATTTCAAGATTTGTATGGAAATACAAAAAACCTCAAATAGCCAAAGCAATCTTGAGAAAGAAGAATGGAACTGGAGGAATCAACTTGCCTGACTTCAGGCTCTACTACAAAGCCACAGTCATCAAGACAGTATGGTACTGGCACAAAGACAGACATATAGATCAATGGAACAAAATAGAAAGCCCAGAGATAAATCCACACACATATGGACACCTTATCTTTGACAAAGGAGGCAAGAATATACAATGGAGTAAAGACAATCTCTTTAACGAGTGGTGCTGGGAAAACTGGTCAACCACTTGTAAAAGAATGAAACTAGATCACTTTCTAACACCATACACAAAAATAAACTCAAAATGGATTAAAGATCTAAATGTAAGATCAGAAACTATAAAACTCCTAGAGGAGAACGTAGGCAAAACACTCTCTGACATAAATCACAGTAGGATCCTCTATGATCCACCACCCAGAATTCTGGAAATAAAAGCAAAAATAAACAAATGGGATCTAATTAAAATTAAAAGCTTCTGCACAACAAAGGAAACTATAAGCAAGGTGAAAAGACAGCCTTCAGAATGGGAGAAAATAATAGCAAATGAAGCAACTGACAAACAACTAATCTCAAAAATATACAAGCAATTTATGCAGCTCAATTCCAGAAAAATAAATGACCCAATCAAAAAATGGGCCAAAGAACTAAAGAGACATTTCTCCAAAGAAGACATACGGATGGCTAACAAACACATGAAAAGATGCTCAACATCACTCATTATTAGAGAAATGCAAATCAAAACCACAATGAGGTACCACTTCACACCAGTCAGAATGGCTGCTATCCAAAAGTGTGCAAGCAATAAATGCTGGAGAGGGTGTGGAGAAAAGGGAACCCTCTTACACTGTTGGTGGGAATGCAAACTAGTACAGCCACTTTGGAGAACAGTGTGTAGAGTCCTTAAAAAATTGCAAATAGAACTACCTTATGACCCAGCAATCCCACTGCTGGGCATACACACCGAGGAAACCAGAATTGAAAGAGACACATGTACCCCAATGTTCATCGCAGCACTGTTTATAATAGCCAGGACATGGAAACAACCTAGATGTCCATCAGCAGATGAATGGATAAGAAAGCTGTGGTACATATACACAATGGCGTATTACTCAGCCATTAAAAAGAACACATTTGAATCAGTTCTAATGAGATGGATGAAACTGGAGCCGATTATACAGAGTGAAGTAAGCCAGAAAGAAAAACACCAATACAGTATATTAACACATATATATGGAATTTAGAAAGATGGCAATGACGACCCTATATGCAAGACAGCAAAAATGACACAGATGTGTATAACGGACTTTTGGACTCAGAGGGAGAGGGAGAGGGTGGGATCATTTGGGAGAATCGCATTGTAACATGTATACTAACATGTTAGAATCGAATCGCCAGTCTATGTCCGACGCAGGATACAGCATGCTTGGGGCTGGTGCACGGTGATGACCCAGAGAGATGTTATGGGGAGGGAGGTGGGAGGGGGGTTCATGTTTGAGAACGCATGTACACCCGTGGTGGATTCATGTCAATGTATGGCAAAAACCAATACAGTATTGCAAAGTAAAATAAAGTTAAAAAAATAATAATAATAAATAAAAAATAAATAAAATAAAATAAAAAGAAAATAAAGCCTATGTCAGAGCCTACTGTGAAAAAATAAATAAATAAATAAAATAAAACCAGCTTGAAATCAGGGAGCTCACGGTTCACGGACCACTGAAGCTTGGCTTGGAGAATTTTGAGCATTATTTTACTAGTGTGTGAGATCAGTGCAACTTTGCGGTAGTTTGAGCATTCTTTGGCATTGCCTTTCTTTGGGATTGAAATGAAAACTGACCTTTTCCAGTCCTGTGGCCACTGCTGAGTTTGCCAAATGTGCTGGCATATTGAGTGCAGAACTTACACAGCATCATCTTTCAGGATTTGAGACAGCTCAATTGGCATTCCATCACCTCCACTAGCTTTGTTCGTAGTGATGCTTTCTAAGGCCCACTTGACTTCACATTCCAAGATGTCTGGTTCTAGATTAGTGATCACATCATCATGATTATCTGGGTCGTGCAGATCTTGTATATGGACAAATCAAACATGTTTTATCCTCTATACACATTTAAGGTTATTTTTTATATGTATGTGTGTATATATATATATATATAATATTCAGTTCAGTTCAGTTCAGTGGTTCAGTCGCTCAGTCGCGTCCAACTCTTTGTGACCCCATGAATCGCAGCACACCAGTCCTCCCTGTCGATCACCAACTCCCGGAGTTCACTCAGACACACGTCCATTGAGTCAGTGATGCCATCCAGTCATCTCATCCTCTGTCGTCCCCTTCTCCTCCTGCCCCCAATCCCTCCCAGCATCAGGGTCTTTTCCAATGAGTCAACTCTCGCAAGAGGTGGCCAAAGTACTGGAGTTTCAGCTTCAGCATCAGTCCTTCCAAAGAAATCTCAGGGTTGATCTCCTTCAGAATGGACTGGTTGGATCTCCTTGTAGTCCAAGGGACTCTCAAGAGTCTTCTTCAACACCACAGTTCAAAAGCATCAATTCTTCAGCACTCAGCTTTCTTCACAGTCCAACTCTCACATCAGTACATGACCACAGGAAAAACCATAGCCTTCACTAGACAAAGCTTTGTTGGCAAAGTAATGTCTCTGCTTTTGAATATGCTATCTAGGTTGGTCATAACTTTTCTTCCAAGGAGTAAGTGTCTTTTAATTTCATGGCTGCAGTCACCATCTGCAGTGATTTTGGAGCCCAAAAAGATAAAGTCTGACACTCTTTCCACTGTTTCTCCATCTATTTCCCACAAAGTGATGGGACAGATGCCATGATATTTGCTTTCTAAATGTTGAGCTTTAGGCCAATCTTTTCACTCTTCACTTTCACTTTCATCAAGAAGCTTTTAGTTCCTCTTCACTCTGTCATAAAGGTGGTGTCATCTGCATATCTGAGGTTATTGATATTTCTCCTAGCAATCTTGATTCCAGCTTGTGCTTCTTCCAGCCTAGCATTTCTCATGATGTACTCTGCATATAAGTTAAATAAGCAGGGTGACAATATACAGCCTTGACATACTCCTTTTCCTATTTGGAACCAGTCTGTTGTTCCATGTCCAGTTCTACCTGTTGCTTCCTGACCTGCATATAGGTTTCTCAAGAGGTAGGTCAGGTGGTCTGGTATTCCCATCTCTTTCAGAATGTTTCACAGTTTATTGTGATCCACACAGTCAAACTATTTGGGATAGTTAATAAAGCAGAAATAGATGTTTTTCTGGAACTCTCTTGCTTTTTCCATGATCCAGCAGATGTTGGCAATTTGATCTCTGGTTCCTCTGCCTTTTCTAAAACCAGCTTGAACACCTGGAAGTTCACGGTTCACATATTGCTGAAGCCTGGCTTGGAGAAATTTGAGCATTAGTTTACTAGCAGGGAAGATGAGTACAATTGTGCAGTAGTTTGAGCATTCTTTGGCATTGCCTTTCTTTGGGATTGAAATGAAAACTGACCTTTTCCAGTCCTGTGGCCACTGCTGAATTTTCCAAATGTGCTGGCATATTGAGTACAGCACTTTCACAGCATCATCTTTCAGGATTTGAAACAGCTCAACTGGAATTCCATCACCTCCACTAGCTTTGTTCGTAGTGATGCTTTCTAAGGCCCCCTTGACTTCACTTTCCAGGATGTCTGGCTCTAGGTGAGTGATCATACCATTGTGATTATTTTGGTCGTAAAGACCTTTTTTGTACAGTTCTTCTGTGTATTCTTGCCACCTCTTCTAATATCTTCTGCTTTTGTTAGGTCCATACCATTTCTGTCCTTTATCAAGCCCATCTTTGCAGGAAATGTTCCCTTGGTATATCTAATTTTCTTGAAGAGATCTCTAGTCTTTCCCACTCTATTCTTTTCCTCTATTTCTTTGCATTGATCTCTGAGGAAGGCTTTCTTTTCTCTTCTTGCTATTCTTTGGAACTTTGCATTCAGATGCTTATATCACCTTTTTTCCCTTGCCTTTTCGCTTCTCTTCTTTTCACAGCTATTTGTAAGGCCTCCCCAGACAGCCATTTTGCTTGTTTGCATTTCTTTTCCATGGGGATGGTCTTGATCTCTGTCTCTTGTACAATGTCACGAACCTCCGTCCATAGTTCATCAGGCACTCTCTCTATCAGATCTTGTCCCTTAAATCTATTTCTCACTTCCACTGTATAATCATGAGGGATTTGATTTAGGTCATACGTGAATGGTCTAGTAGTTTTCCCTACTTTCTTCAATTTAAGTCTGAATTTGGCAATAAGGAGTTCATGATCTGAGCCACAGTCAGCTCCTGGTCTTGTTTTTGTTGGTTGTATAGAGCTTCTCTCTCTTTAGCTGCAAAGAATATAATCAATATGATTTCGGTGTTGACCATTTGGTGATGCCCATGTGTAGAGTCTTCTCTTGTGTTGTTGGAAGAGGGTGTTTTCTATGAACAGTGCATTTTCTTGGCAAAACTCTTATTAGGTTTTGCCCTGCTTCATTCCGTATTCCAAGGCCAAATTTGCCTGTTACTCCAGGTGTTTCTTGACTTCCTACTTTTGCATTCCTGTCCCCTACAATGAAAAGGACATCTTTTTTGGGTGTTAGTTCTAAAAGGTCTCGTAGGTCTTCATAAAACCGTTCAACTTCAGCTTCTTCAGCGTTACTGGTTGGATCCTCTATGATCTACCACCCAGAATTCTGGAAATAAAAGCAAAAATAAACAAATGGGATCTAATTAAAATTAAAAGCTTCTGCACAACAAAGGAAACTATAAGCAAGGTGAAAAGACAGCCTTCAGAATGGGAGAAAATAATAGCAAATGAAGCAACTGACAAACAACTAATCTCAAAAATATACAAGCAACACATGCAGCTCAATTCCAGAAAAATAAATGACCCAATCAAAAAATGGGCCAAAGAACTAAATAGACATTTCTCCAAAGAAGGCATACAGATGGCTAACAAACACATGAAAAGATGCTCAACATCACTCATTATTAGAGAAATGCAAATCAAGACCACAATGAGATACCATTTCACACCAGTCAGAATGTCTGCGATCCAAAAGTGTGCAAGCAATAAATGCTGGAGAGGGTGTGGAGAAAAGGGAAGCCTCCTACACTGTTGGTGGGAATGCAAACTAGTACAGCCACTATGGAGAACAGTGTGGAGATTCCTTTAAAAATTGCAAATAGAATTGCCTTATGACCCAGCAATCCCACTGCTGGGCATACACACCAAGGAAACCAGAATTGAAAGAGACACATGTACCCCAATGTTCATCGCAGCACTGTTTATAATAGCCAGGACATGGAAACAACCTAGATGTCCATCAGCAGATGAATGGATAAGAAAGCTGTGGTACATATACACAATGGAGTATTACTCAGCCATTAAAAAGAATACATTTGAATCAGTTCTAACGAGATGGATGAAACTGGAGCCGATTATACAGAGTGAAGTAAGCCAGAAAGAAAAACACCAATACAGTATACTAACACATATATATGGAATTTAGAAAGGTGGTAATGATAACCCTGTATGCGAGACAACAAAAGAGACACAGATGTGTATAACGGACTTTTGGACTCTGTGGAAGAGGGAGAGGGTGGGATGATTTGGGAGAATGGCATTGAAACATGTATACCATCATGTAAGAAATGAATTGCCAGTCTATGTCCGATGCAGGATACAGGATGTTTGGGGCTGGTGAACGGGGATGACCAGAGATATGAATTTCACCTTTTTCTCAAGTGCTCACGGAACCTTCTCCAGGATAGATCACATCCTGGGCCATAAATCTAAACTTGATAAATTCAAAAAAATTGAAATCATTCCAAGCATCTCTTCTGACCATAATGCAGTAAGATTAGATCTCAATTACAGGAGAAAAACTATTAAAAATTCCAACATATGGAGGCTGAATAACACGCTTCTGAATAACCAACAAATCACGGAAGAAATCAAAAAAGAAATCAAAATATGCATAGAAACAAATGAAAATGGAAACACAACAACCCAAAACCTGTGGGACACTATAAAAGTAGTGCCAAGGGGAAAGTCCATAGCAATACAGGTATACCTCAAGAAGCAAGAAAAAAGTCAAATAAATAACCTAACTCTACACCTAAAGCAACTAGAAAAGGAAGAAATGAAGAACCGCAGGGTTAGTAGAAGGAAAGAAATCTTAAAAATTAGCGCAGAAATAAATGCAAAAGAAACAAAAGAGACCATAGCTAAAATCAACAAAACCAAAAGCTGGTTCTTTGAAAGGATAAATAAAATTGACAAACCATTAGCCAGACTCATCAAGAAACAAAGGGAGAAAAATCAAATCAATAAAATTAGAAATGAAAATGGAGAGATCACAACAGACAACACAGAAATACAAACGATCATCAGTTCAGTTCAGTTCAGTAGCTCAGTCGTGTCCGACTCTTTGAGACTCCATGAATTGCAACACGCCAGGCCTCCCTGTCCATCACCAACTCCTGGAGTTCACTCAGACATGCGTCCATCGAGTCAGTGATCCCATCCAGCCATCTCATCCTCTGTTGTCCTCTTCTTCTCCTGCCCCCAATCCCTCCCAGCATCAGAGTCTTTTCCAATGAGTCAACTCTTCGCATGAGGTGGTCAAAGTACTGGAGTTTCAGCTTTAGCATCATTCCTTTCAAAGAAATCTCAAGGTTGATCTCCTTCAGAATGGACTGGTTGGATCTCCTTGCAGTCCAAGGGACTCTCAAGAGTTTTCTCCAACACCACAGTTCAAAAGCATCAATTCTTTGGCGCTCAGGTTTCTTCACAGTCCAACTCTCACATCCATACATGACTACTGGAAAAACCATAGCCTTGACTAGACGGACCTTAGTTGGCAAAGTAATGTCTCTGCTTTTGAATATACTATCTAGGTTGCTCATAAGAGACTACTATTAGCAAATATATGCCAATAAATTGGACTACGTGGAAGAATGGACAAATTCTTAGAAAACTACAACTTTCCAAAACTGAACCAGGAAGAAATAGAAAATCTTATCAGACCCATCACAAGCATGGAAATTGAAACTGTAATCAATATTCTCCCAGCAAAAAAAAGCCCAGGTCTAGGTGTCTTCACAGCTGAATTCTACCAAAAATTTCGAGAAGAGCTAACACCTATCCTACTCAAACTCTTCCAGAAAATTGCAGAGGAAGGTAAACTTCCAAACTCATTCCATGAGTCCACCATCACCCTAATACCAAAACCTGACAAAGATGTCATAAAAAAGAAAACTACGGGCCAATATCGCTGATGAACATAGACACAAAAATCCTTAACAAAATTCTAGCAATCAGAATCCAACAACACATTAAAAAGATCATACACCATGACCAAGTGGGCTTTATCCCAGGGATGCAAGGATTCTTCAATATCCACAAATCAATCAATGCAATTCACCACATTAACAAATTGAAAAATAAAAGCCATATGATTATCTCAATAGATGCAGAGAAAACCTTTGACAAAATTCAACATCCATTTATGATAAAAACTCTCCAGAAATCAGGAATAGAAGGAACATACCTCAACATAATAAAAGCTATATATGACAAACCCACAGCAAACATTATCCTCAATGGTGAAAAATTGAAAGCATTTCCCCTAAAGTCAGGAACAAGACAAGGGTGTCCACTTTCACCGCTACTATTCAACATAGTTCTGGAAGTTTTGGCCACAGCAATCAGAGCAGAAAAAGAAATAAAAGGAATCCAAATTGGAAAAGAAGAAGTAAAACTCTCACTGTTTGCAGATGACATGATCCTCTACATAGAAAACCTTAAAGACTCCACCAGGAAATTACTAGAGCTAATCAATGAATATAGTAAAGTTGCAGGATATAAAATCAACACACAGAAATCCCTTGCATTCCTATACACGAATAATGAGAAAGTAGAAAAAGAAATTAAGGAAACAATTCCATTCACCATTGCAACGAAAAGAATAAAATACTTAGGAATATATTTGTCTAAAGAAACTAAAGACCTATATATAGAAAACTATAAAACACTGATGAAAGAAATCAAAGAGGACACTAATAGATGGAGAAATATTCCATGTTCATGGATCGGAAGAATCAATATAGTGAAAAGGAGTATACTGCCCAAAGCAATTTAGAAATTCAATGCAATCCCTATCAAGCTACCAATGGTATTTTTCAAAGAGCTAGAACAAATAATTTCACAATTATTAGAGAAATGCAAATAAAAACCACAAAGAGGGGTACATGTGTCTCTTTCAATTCTGGTTTCCTCGGTGTGTATGCCCAGAAGTGGGATTGCTGGGTCATAAGGTAGTTCTATTTGCAATTTTTTAAGGAATCTCCACACTGTTCTCCATAGTGGCTGTACTAGTTTGCATTCCCACCAACAGTGTAGGAGGCTTCCCTTTTCTCCACACCCTCTCCAGCATTTATTGCTTGCAGATTTTTGGATCGCAGCCATTCTGACTGGTGTGAAGTGATACCTCATTGTGGATTGATTTGCATTTCTCTAATAATGAGTGATGTTGAGCATCTTTTCATGTGTTTGTTAGCCATCCGTATGTTTTCTTTGGAGAAATGTCTATTTAGTTCTTTGGCCCATTTTTTGATTGGGTCGTTTATTTTTCTGGAATTGAGCTGCATAAATTGCTTGTATATTTTTGAGATTAGTTGTTTGTCAGTTGCTTCATTTGCTATTATTTTCTCCCATTCAGAAGGCTGTCTTTTCACCTTGCTTATATTTTCCTTTGTTGTGCAGAAGCTTTTAATTTTAATTAGATCCCATTTGTTTATTTTTGCTTTTATTTCCAGAATTCTGGGAGGTGGATCATAGAGGATCCTGCTATGATTTATGTCAGAGAGTGTTTTGCCTACGTTCTCCTCTAGGAGTTTTATAGTTTCTGATCTTACATTTAGATCTTTAATCCATTTTGAGTTTATTTTTGTGTACGGTGTTAGAAAGTGATCTAGTTTCATTCTTTTACAAGTGGTTGACCAGTTTTCTCAGCACCACTTGTTAAAGAGATTGTCTTTACTCCATTGTATATTCTTGCCTCCTTTGTCAAAGATAAGGTGTCCATGTGTGTGTGGATTTATCTCTGGGCTTTCTATTTTGTTCCATTGATCTATATGTCTGTCTTTGTGCCAGTACCATACTGTCTTGATGACTGTGGCTTTGTAGTAGAGCCTGAAGTCAGGCAAGTTGATTCCTCCAGTTCCATTCTTCTTTCTCAAGATTGCTTTGGCTATTTGAGGTTTTTTGTATTTCCATACAAATCTTGAAATTATTTGTTCTAGTTCTGTGAAAAATGTGGCTGGTAGCTTGACAGGGATTGCATTGAATTTCTAAATTGCTTTGGGTAGTATACTCCTTTTCACTATATTGATTCTTCCGATCCATGAACATGGAATATTTCTCCATCTATTAGTGTCCTCTTTGATTTCTTTCATCAGTGTTTTATAGTTTTCTATATATAGGTCTTTAGTTTCTTTAGACAAATATATTCCTAAGTATTTTATTCTTTTCGTTGCAATGGTGAATGGAATTGTTTCCTTAATTTCTTTTTCTACTTTCTCATTATTAGTGTATAGGAATGCAAGGGATTTCTGTGTGTTGATTTTATATCCTGCAACTTTACTATATTCATTGATTAGCTCTAGTAATTTTCTGGTGGAGTCTTTAGGGTTTTCCATGTAGAGGATCATGTCATCTGCAAACAGTGAAAGTTTTACTTCTTCTTTTCCAATTTGGATTCCTTTTATTTCTTTTTCTGCTCTGATTGCTGTGGCCAAAACTTCCAGAACTATGTTGAATAGTAGCGGTGAAAGTGGGCACCCTTGTCTTGTTCCTGACTTTAGGGGAAATGCTTTCAATTTTTCACCATTGAGGATAATGTTTGCTGTGGGTTTGTCATATATAGCTTTTATTATGTTGAGGTATGTTCCTTCTATTCCTGATTTCTGGAGAGTTTTTAAAATAAACGGATGTTGAATTTTGTCAAAGGCCTTCTCTGCATCTGTTGAGATAATCATATGGTTTTTATTTTTCAATTTGTTAATGTGGTGAATTGCATTGATTGATTTGTGGATATTGAAGAATCCTTGCATCCCTGGGATAAAGCCCACTTGGTCATGGTGTATGATCTTTTTAATGTGTTGTTGGATTCTGATTGCTAGAATTTTGTTGAGGATTTTTGCATCTATGTTCATCAGTGATACTGGCCTGTAGTTTTCCTTTTTTGTGACATCTTTGTCAGGTTTTGGTATTAGGGTGATGGTGGCCTCATAGAATGAGTTTGGAAGTTTACCTTCCTCTGCAATTTTCTGGAAGAGTTTGAGTAGGATAGGTGTTAGCTCTTCTCGAAATTTTTGGTAGAATTCAGCTGTGAAGCCGTCTGGACCTGGGCTTTTGTTTGCTGGAAGATTTCTGATTACCATTTCAATTTCCGTGCTTGTGATGGGTCTATTAAGATTTTCTATTTCTTCCTGGTTCAGTTTTGGAAAATTGTACTTTTCTAAGAATTTGTCCATTTCTTCCACGTTGTCCATTTTATTGGCATACAACTGCTGATAGTAGTCTCTTATGATCCTTTGTACTTCTGTGTTGTCTGTTGTGATCTCTCCATTTTCATTTCTAATTTTATTGATTTGATTTTTCTCTCTTTGCTTCTTGATGAGTCTGGCTAATGGTTTGTCAATTTTATTTATCCTTTCAAAGAACCAGCTTTTGGCTTTGTTGACTTTTGCTATGGTCTCTTTTGTTTCTTTTGCATTTATTTCTGCCCTAATTTTTAAGATTTCTTTCCTTCTACTAACTCTGGGGTTCTCCAACTCTTCCTTTTCTAGTTGCTTTAGTTGCAGAGTTAGGTTATTTATTTGACGTTTTTCTTGTTTCTTGAGGTATGCCTGTATTGCTATGAACTTTCCTCTTAGCACTGCTTTTATAGTGTCCCACATGGAAACAACCTAGATGTCCATCAGCAGATGAATGGATAAGAAAGCTGTGGTACATATACACAATGGAGTATTACTCAGCCGTTAAAAAGAATTCATTTGAATCAGTTCTGATGAGATGGATGAAACTGGAGCCAATTATACAGAGTGAAGTAAGCCAGAAAGAAAAACACCAATACAGTATACTAACACATATATATGGACTTTAGGAAGATGGCAATGACGACCCTGTATTCAAGACAGGAAAAAAGACACAGATGTGTATAACGGACTTTTGGACTCAGAGGGAGAGGGAGACGGTGGGATGATTTGGGAGAATGGGAATTCTAACATGTATACTATCATGTAAGAATTGAATCGCCAGTCCATGTCTGACGTAGGGTGAAGCATGTTTGGGGCTGGTGCATGGGGATGACCCAGAGAGATGTTGTGGGGAGGGAGGTGGGAGGGGGGTTCATGTTTGGGAACACATGTAAGAATTAAAGATTTTAAAATTTAAAAAATAAAAAAAAACTTTATTGGGAAAAAACATATAAATAAAAAGCATATAACCCCCCCCCCAAAAAAAAAAAACCACAATGAGGTACCACTTCACACCAGTCAGAATGGCTCCTATCCAAAAATCTACAAGCAATAAATGCTGGAGAGGGTGTGGAGAAAAGGGAACCCTCTTACACTGTTGGTGGGAATTCAATCTAGTAGAGCCACTATGGAGAACAGTGTGTAGATTCCTTAAAAAACTGGAAATTGAACTGCCTTATGACCCAGCAATCCCACTGCTGGGCACACACCAGAATTGAAAGAGCTATGTGTACCCCAATGTTCATCACAACACTGTTTATAATAGCCAGGACATGGAAGCAACCTAGATGTCCATCAGCAGATGAATGGATAAGAAAGCAGTGGTACATATACACAATAGAGTATTACTCAGCCATTAAAAAGAAGATATTTGAATAAGTTCTAATGAGGTGGATGAAACTGGAGCCGATTATCAGAGTGAAGTAAGCCAGAAAGAAAAAGACCAATACAGTATACTAACACATATATATGGAATTTAGAAAGGTGGTAATGATAACCCTGTATGCAAGACAGAAAAAGAGACACAGATGTATATAACAGTCTTTTGGACTCTGTGGGAGAGGGAGAGGTTGGGATGATTTGTGAGAATGGCATTGAAACATGTATAATATTATGTAAGAAACGACTCGCCAGTCTAGGTTCGATTCAGGATACAAGATGCTTGGGGCTGATGCACTGGGATGACCCAGAGAGATGGTATGGGGAGGGAGGTGGGAGGGGGGTTCAGGATTGGGAACTCATGTACACCGTGGTGGGTTCATGTCAATGTATGGCAAAACCAATACAGTATTGTAAAGTAAAATAAAGTAAAAGAAAAAATAATAAAATAAAATAATATTGTAAAGATAGAGAGAGAGATGTCAAGAATAAGATAAAAACCATTATATTTCTATGCTCAGTTAAACAAAAACAATAAACGCCCCACATGACATATTAAAAAAAAAGAAGAAAAAGAAAGGTAAGTAATGAAAATGGACTAAGAATTTAGAGGGTTTTCCTTTGCAGTATTCTTCAGTTAGAATGCATGCATATATTGATAGCTAACAATATCAATATAATTCCCTTAACTGATATTTTAAAACTTAAGTCACATAAAACTTAAGTTGACTAAACGGACCTTGTCAAGCCAAGGTTAGATGTTAGAAACATTACTCAAGAATTCTTTCCAAAACTAGACATGTGTTCCCTCTAGTTCTATGAAATATTCACGTTGCACTGGCTGGCAAATACTATATGAAATTTAAATATACTTCCTGTCTAGTAAATTATCTAAGATAATTTATATGAAAAATTACCCTCTTATTTAACTAAAAACCAGTTGGTATGCTAAAAACAAGATGATTAATGTAGAAGGAATTGCTAAGAGACTTGAGATGCCTGTGTTACAATTATAGAAATATGATCATGAGTCTAGAGTATACATAGAATTGCACATAATCCAAGTGTTTTCTATTTGAATCCAAATTTTTAGAAACCAGGTCAACTGTACCTAGCAGTTTTTCTGTTGAGCCCAATGAGTCTTGTTTCAGCTGAGTCTGTTTCTGTTAGTTTTTCATAAGTGAAAAATATGCCTTTACAATCCCCCTCATTCCTATTGCTCACTCTTAGATGAACTATTTGAATACTGCCAGAGCTACTAAAATTAAGAATTCAAAAACAGAAATGCCTGTAATTCTGAACAATGAGTTCATCTATAACTTTCCCCCTTCCCCAGCTTTACTGAGGTATAACAAATATACAAAAACTTCACATATTTAATGTAGCCATTTAGATGAGTTGGAAATGTACATACACCTGTTACACCATCATCAACATCAAGGTAAAATATTGATTCATCACCTCCAAAAGATTAAAAATCCTAAAATGTGGTCTACCTTCTTAAGTCTTAGAATGAACAACATTGTGTGGTTAATAGGCAGTTTTACAGTTGATCTTTAGAACTTATTCATCTTGTACAATTGATTTTAAAATACCCACAAAACAAAAGCTCTCTACTGTCCCTCCCTCCAAACCCTGGCAACCACCATTCTACTCTTTCTTTCTATTATCTTGAGTACTTTATATACTTTGTACAGGAGAAATCATCCAGTATTGTCCTTTTATGACTGATATTTCATTTAGTATAATGTCTTCCAGGTCCATCCATGTTGTCCAAATGATGGAATTTCCTTCTTTTTCAAAGCTGAATAATACTCCATTGTATGTATATACCACATTTTCTTTATCCATCATCTGTCAATCGACATTTAGGTTGTTTCTCTATCTTTACCATCATGAATGATACTGCAATAAATATGAGTACAGATATCTCTTTGAAATCCCAACACCAATTTCCTTGGATAAATACCCAGGAGTGTGATGGCTAGATTATGTGGTCATTTTATTTATTTATTCATCTTGAGGAATCTCTATACTGTATTCCATAGTGTCTGTTCCATTTTACATCTCCACCTATAGTGTACCAGGTTACCAATTTCTCAACCATCTTTACCAACATTCATTATCTTTTGTTTTCCAAGCTTTTTTAAGAACAATACTTTTGAGGTATAGTTGATTTACAATGTTGTGTTAGGTTCTGGTGTACAGCAAATATATTCTTTTTCATTATCATTTATTACAGGATATTGAATATCAATCAAGATTGCCAGGAGAAATATCAATAACATCAGATATGCAGATGACACCACCCTTATGGCAGAAAGTGAAGAGGAACTAAAAAGCCTCTTGATGAAAGGGAAGGTGGAGAGTGAAAAAGTTGGCTTAAAGCTCAACATTCAGAAAACGAAGATCATGGCATCTGGTCCCATCACTTCATGGGAAATAGATGGGAAAACAGTGGAAACAGTGTCAGAATTTATTTTGGGGGGCTCCAAAATCACTGCAGATGGTGACTGCAGCCATGAAATTAAAAGACGCTTACTCCTTGGAAGGAAAGTTATGACCAACCTAGATAGCATATTCAAAAGCAGAGACATTACTTTGCCAACAAAGGTCCATCAGGTCAAGACTATGGTTTTTTCCTATGGTCATGTATGGATGTGAGAGTTGGACTGTGAAGAAGGCTGAGCACCAAAGAATTGATGCTTTTGAACTGTGGTGTTGGAGAAGACTCTTGAGAGTCCCTTGGACTGCAAGTAGATCCAGCCAGTCCATTCTGAAGATCAGCCCTGGGATTTCTTTGGAAGGACTGATGCTGAAGCTGAAACTCCAGTACTTTGGCCACCTCATGTGAAGAGTTGACTCATTGGAAAAGACTCTGATGCTGGGAGGGATTGGGGGCAGGAGGAGAAGGGGACGACAGAGGATGAGATGGCTGGATGGCATTGCTGACTCGATGGACGTTGAGTCTGAGTGAACTCCGGGAGTTGGTGATGGACAGGGAGGCCTGGAGTGCTATGATTCATGGGGTCGCAAAGAGTCAGACACGACTGAGCGACTGAACTGAACTGAATATCATTCCATGTGCTACATAGTAGGACCTTGTTGTTTATCTATTTTAAATATAGTAGCTTGTCTCTGCTAATCCCAAACTCCTAATTTATCCTTTCCCATCCTCTTTCCCTTTTGGTAACCACAAATTTGATTTTTATGTCTGTGAGTCTGTTTCTGTTTTATGTAGCTACTATGGAAAACAATATGGAGGTTCCTTAAAAAAACTAAAAATAGAGTGACCATATGAACCAGCAATTTCACTCCTGGACATATATCTGGAGAAACTCTAATTCAAAAAGATACATGCACTCCAATGTTTGTAGTAGCATTATTTACAGCAGTTAAGATATGGAAGCAATCTAAGTATCCATTGACAGATGAAAGGGTAAAGAAGATGTGATACACACACACACAAAATACACACACAGTAGGATACTACTCAGACATTAAAGAAGAATGAAATGATGTCATTTGCAGTAACATGGATGAACCTAGGGTGTTATCACACAGAGCGAAGTAAGTCACACAGAAAAAGACAAATACCATATAATACCACATGTGGAATCTAAAATATGATACAAATTAACTTATCTTCTTGTTTTAATAATAAGTGTGAAGTGATATCTCATTGTGGTTTTGATTTGTTTCTCTATGAATTTTAGTGATGTTAAGCAACAACAAATTGTAACTCCAGGAGAAACATATGAAGTACCTTCCGTGATCACAAGACATCACAAATATACCATGATTTATTATTTTTTTATTTTTTTACTTTATTTTACTTATAATACTGTATTTGTTTTGCCATACATTGACATGAATCCACCACTAGTGTACATGAGTTCCCAAACATGAACCCCCAGATCATCTCTCTGGATCATCCCCATGCACCAGCCCCAAGCATCCTGTATCTTGCATCAAACATAGACTGGTGATTCCTTTCTTACATGATAGTATACATGTTTCAATGCCATTCTCCCAAATCATCCTGCCCTCTCCCTCTCCCTCAGAGTCCAAAAGTTAACTCTACACATCTGTGTCTCTTTTGCTGTCTCGCATACAGGGTCATCATTACCATCTTTCTAAATTCCATATATATGTGTTAATATACTGTATTGGTGTTTTTCTTTCTGGCTTACTTCACTCTGTATAATCAGCTCCAGTTTCATCCATCTCATTAGAACTGATTCAAATGTGTTCTTTTTAATGGCTGAGTAATACTCCATTGTGTATATGTACCACAGCTTTCTTATCCATTCATCTGCTGATGGACATCTAGGTTGTTTCCATGTCCTGGCTATTATAAACAGTGCTGCGATGAACATTGGGGTACATGTGTCTCTTTCAATTCTTGTTTCCTCGGTGTGTATGCCCAGCAGTGGGATTGCTGGGTCATAAGGCAGTTCTATTTGCAAGTATTAAATGTCAATTCCCTTAACTAGTACAAGGAAAATGCATCTTTTTCATATTGTACACAATTATGTTTCCTTGAATATAAAACAAAAATCAACGATTATACTGTCTCACTGGCACTGAGAAAAAACGTGGTGTGCCCCTGTAACTGATCCCTGAAAAGTAAGAGTCCAAATATCTGATTGAAAACAAAAAGGAAAAATAAACATGTATTTTAACAAAGAGATTGAACTGTGGCCAGCTCTCCAATATGCATTTAAACTATTTGAAATATATGCTCTTCAGTTCAGTTCAGTTCAGTTCAGTTCAGTTCAGTCGCTCAGTCATGTCTGACTCTTTGCGACTCCATGAATAACAGCACGCCAGGCCTCTCTGTCCATCACCAACTCTCGGAGTTCATTCAAACTCACATCCATCGAGTTGGTGATGCCATCCAGCCATCTCATCCTCTGTTGTCCGCTTCTCCTCCTGCCCTCAATCCCTCCCAGCATCAGGGTCTTTTCCAACAAGTCGACTCTTTGCATAAGGTGGCCAAAGTATTGGAGTTTCAGCTTCAGCATCAGTCCTTCCAATGAACACCCAGGACTGATCTCCTTTAGGATGGACTGGTTGGATTTCCTTGTAGTCCAAGGGACTCTCAAGAGTCTTCTCCAACACCACAGTTCAAAAGCATCAATTCTTTTGCACTGATTTTTCTTTATAATCCAACTCTCACATCCATATATCACCACTGGAAAAATCATAGCCTTGACTAGAAGGACCTTTGTTGGCAAAGTAATATCTCTGCTTTTGAATATGCTATCTAGGTTGGTCATAACTTTCCTTCCAAGGAGTAAGCGTCTTTTAATTTCATGGCTGCAGTCACCATCTGCAGTGATTTTGGAGCCCCCCAAAATAAAGTCTGACACTGTTTCCACTGTTTCCCCATCTATTTCCCATGAAGTGATGGGACCAGATGCCATGATCTTCGTTTTCTGAATGTTGAGCTTTAAGCCAACAAATTGCTCCTGTAAACTGCAAAATGCTTTGAAAACAATGGTAGGCTTAAGTAAGATTTACATAGGTAAAAATTCTGTTATGTTTTTGGAGAAGCTAGACTGATATACATGAAGCAGAAAATCTATGACAGTAATCTGATTCAGTGCTGAACTATTTATACAAACTATATGTATTTATAGAAACTATTTATACAAAATATCAAGATTTCTACAAGCTATAAATCTTTAGGCAACCCCATGGACTGTAGCCCACCAGGCTCCAAACATCCATGGAATTTTGTAGGCAAGGATACTGGAGTGGGTTGCCATTTCCTTCTCCAGTGGAATCTTCCCAGCCCAGGGATCAAACCTGGGTCTCCCACATTGCAGGTAGATGCTTTACTGTCTGAGCTACCAGGAAATTCCATACAAACTATCAAGATTTATACAAACTATAAATCTTTAGGTGTTCAAAAAAGGAACAATTAACACAGCACATGATTTTCCAAGACTGCAGAGGCTTGAATTCTGAGCCTAAAAGGATGACTAGAGTTTGGAAAGGGAAAGAGTGAAAATGTTTTTATATATCTTCTGCACAGAAAATGTTTATGGGGGAATAAAGGAAGAAGGTAACTTATTTCTTCATACATACAATGCCTTGATTTTCTTATCAAAAATAATTTTCTTATAAAAATTTTATAAAGTTGTGAAAATTTTAGGTGACATATGTGCAAAGTAGCTATATTATGATTGAGATATTTAAGGTTAAGAACTTAATAAGATGAGTGGCTTAGCAGGAGTTCTTCAATTAATAACCAGTTTAATACGAGCTTCCCTGGTGGCTCAGATGGTAAAGAATCTGCCTGCAATGCAGGAGACCTGGGTTTGATCCCAGAATTGGGAAGATCCACTGGAGAAGGGAAAGGCTACCCATTCCATTATTCTTGCCTGGATAATCCCATAGACAGAGGAGCCTGGCACGCTACAGTCCATGGGGTTGCAAAGAGTCGGACACAACTGAGCACCGAATATAAACTCTGCTATGTTATGCTAAGTCACTTCAATCGTGTCCGACTCTTTGTGACCCTGTGGACTGTAGCCCTCCAGACTCCTCTGTCCATGGGATTCTCTAAGCAAGAATACTGGAATGGGTTGCCATGCCCTCCTCCAGGGAATTTTCCCAACCCAGGAATTGAACCCGTATCTCTTAGGTCTCCTGCATTGGCAGGCAGGTTCATTACCACTACTGCCACCTGGGAAGCTCAGTGTAAACTAGTTGTCACATATGAACAAATATGTTTTCTGTTAGGTAGTTGAGTTCTTTGCTACTCAAAGTGACAAAAGCTCTTTGGTTATAGACTAGGTCAGTGCATGAAGTAGCGTTAGTGTCGGGCGAAAGTCGGACTGGTTTCTACCAGCTTTTCTTTTAATCTTGCATTCTTCAAGTTAATATAGCACTCTTATGGATCTGCCTGATGTTTGCTCAGAGTAAGACCTATCTTTTTGTTGTTGTTGTTGTTGTTGTTGTTGTTGTTGTTTAGTCACTCAGACCTATCCTTAAGCTCTGGAATATAGTGGACAAAACAATGATTCTTACGACAAACTGCCTCAGAAACTTTAAGTATTTACTTTGCTTAACTGTTTTTGTGTATCTCTGTGTGTGTAGCAGAGGGGAGATGACTACCAAGAAATATTTGTTTTTTGAATGGCACTGGACCTACATTTTTAGAAGGAAATGGTTCAGTTCCATTGTTCACTAAAATTTTCCTTCTACCTTTTATTCAGGTTTATTTTCATAATGTTGAAAATGTTTTTCTAGGTTCTTTTCAGAGACAACTAATCTAAGAAAAAAATCATGAAGTGATTGAAAATGTCTAAATATTGAAGAAAAACTCTTCTCAACTAAGTACAATAATTAAATGACTTGCAAATTGAATTAATAGATACATTTACATGGATCCTATTTGTAAAATCTGGGGCATCAAATACTGTATTTATCTTAACGAACACAGCCTTTAAGTTTCTAGTTGTTTGTGACACCTATATAAAATAGCTATACCATTTTCTAAACAGGACATGACTTTAAATATAATTCCAGAATTCCAGGTCAGTAAGGGATTCATTGAGAATGTGTTTAATATGGGTTACCATATTCAATAGGATGTTACAATATTAGTTCAAATAGAAGAAGTGGAGTAGGAGTTAGGAAGACTCAATCCACTGTTCTCTTTTTTACTTAAAAGAGAGAGGAATTTTCTAATAAGAATTTATTATGTTTTATTACAATGTCAAGGGATTAATGACAATAATACACCATGTAAAAAAATCTTAAGCAATACTTTGGTTAAGTTAATTTGGAATATAGATGAAAAGAATGCTTGAGGTTAGAGGTCTATGAACTTTTTCCTTTACGGGGCCCAGATGGTAAACATTTTAGGCTCTGTGGACCATATGGTCTCTGCTGCAGCTACTGAATTCAGCCATTGCTAACTGTAGAAAATACATAGATGAATGGCTGTAGCATTGTTATAAAATAATCTTATTTACAAAGGCAAGCGGTGAAACAGATGGATTTGGCCCACAGGTCTTAGTTTACCTTAGTTCACCTGGTCTGGATAAGCAGTTAAACATATATCTTATACAAAATAATGGATCCTCAGATCTGTAGTTGAAGTAGTAGCTCCTGCCAAATCCCCAAGGGCTTAGCTGAGAGGAAAGGTGTTTTCTTCAGATACTTGCACACCAAGGCTCAAGGGGATCTCTGGCATAAGCTAAGACTCTTTTTTTAGAAGAAAATGCTTGACTAAGTCTGCAGAAACCTCTTTAGAAATTTGACTCTCACAATTAAAAAACACAGAGGAAGCAAAACACAGCTGCATAGGATACTGTGCACCAGTAATCAGTGGAATTGCTGGTTATTTTCTATGAGGACAATAGATCTTAATTTAGTTCTGCTCTCTTCTCCTAACTTTATGCTACATACTCATCTTTATCCTATAATGGCAAATACTGAGTACAGCACGGCTGCTTTATCAAAATTCCATGATATGTATCTTTTTTGAGGTTGTTACAATTTAAATGTTTCATGATGTCAGAAAAAAAAAAATCTTTAAAAACTCCCTTATCCTAGATAACTGTGTTATGAGAATCTATAGTATCTTTTTCAGTTTGTCCTAATACAGAACCACAGGCTACCAAGAGCTCAGGAAAAGCTTTCACAGTGTAAAGAGGTAGAATTTTTATTTGAACTAAAAATAAGATATTATGGAATAGAATACATTTAACAGGATAAAGGAGAAACTTTCTCTCACCTCTTGGCAAGAGAAACCATCTCGATGCATATCCATCTGTCATTTGAAATTACTCTTATTCCATCTTAGAAATATTTTAACCAATTTCCTGTTGTTGACATAAATGTCATTTCCAATTACCTACTAAACCAGATAATGTTATGATGAATATTTTTACACAAATCTTGAATGCCAAAGATAATTCCTAGAAGGAGAATACATCAGACCTTGGATCACTACAGGATATTTTTTGCTTTAATCTTGCCATTTTGATATACAATGATGGTAATTCAATGTTTTTTAAATCCATATTGAATTAAGAGTCTAAATTGTATATGTTTATTTTCCATTTGCATTCCTTTGTTTGAACACTTATTCTTCCAACCAATATTTATCATTATCCACTTGTGCCAAAAACACAGAGGGTCCTGTACTATACAAGATCGTTATTCCTCTCACAGTCTAACTTTTGGAGTGTGAGTCTCAATTGATCAACAAATCTTTACTGAGAGTCTTTAAAGCACTGAGTACACAGCAATGTATAAGACAGAAAGGTCTTTGTTACAAGGTGGGAAGAGAAAGATACTAAACACAGCAAGTTAATACATAGTTCACACATATTAATTCTACAAAGAAATTAGAGTAATATGGTAGAGGATAAACAGAGACAGTGAGGTTTGGAAGGGGGAGCCTGCTTTATTTAGAGGATTCTGATGAGGCAACTTTTAAGTTGAAACTTGAATCATAGAAAGAGTCCTGTTAAAAAGCTAACTAGAGGATTAACCGGATTGATGAAAAAAATTATAAAAGATTCTGAGATAGGAGTGAATTTTCTGTCCTGGTGGGTTAGAAATACAGCCTGTCCATCTAGAGTATGAAAACAATGTAGTGAACAGAGGGAAATAAAGTCAGAGTTAGGAAGTGACCAGATCATGCTGGACCAGGTAGGCCAATGTGAGAAGCTGGATCTGTATTTTAAATATGATAGGAACCTATTGGACAATTCTGAAGAGGGAAGTGATAAGAAAGGGGTTGATAAATTATTAGAAAATGGAGTAAAATGATTCAAAGCCTTGATGAAGTAGCAGATCTGGCAGACAAAATCAATACAAAAAGTTAGAGATGAGATTGCTCTCGATGCTGTTAGAGGTCTTATATTCCCAGTGTGCATATCTGCATATTTACATGGTGCGGTTACTTGAAGTGAAGTTGTGGTAGAATTCACTGCATTAGAGAAGGTTGGAGAAATCTGATTGGACGTACTAAGTGACATTGAAGTGAGAGATGGCATCAGGCCTCAGAAGGGAGAAAGGATGAGAGGAAGGTAAAGTGATATGATAACAATAGACGATAATAAAACTGATAACCAATAGAATGTGCCATAGGTAATTAGCAGAAGCATTCATTAAATTATGGTGAAGATAGATCAGTGATCAGCTGGAATATAAACTGTGAGCTGGGAGAATATCACCTTACCTGGCATTTCTATACTACGTGGCTGTTAGTGGAGCAAGGAGCTTCAGCTTAATATGGCTGAAGGGGTCATGTATTTTGGGAACCAGCACATTTTATTTATAGCAAGAAGCAGTGGTGAGTACTGTGATGAGACTGAAAAATGAAGGGAACACAGTTCCCTAGGAACAGAGGTGCCTGAGGCACTTTGAGAGAGGTTGGGACGAATGAGAAGTGTAGGAGGAGGCTCAATATGTATAAAAGAATGAGTCTGTAAGAATGGGATATCATCGTCTCTGATCAGAGTGCCAAACAGAAGTTATTATTAAGACCTTTACATAAAGCATAAAAGTAAAATTATCTCAGGGCTCTCATCTCATGGTGAAAACAGCCACAGTTCTTAGTCCCAAAAGGATTCAGGCTAACCACTGAAGCATTTTCCAGACAGGCTAGGTGCTGGAATTATAAAACAAATTAAGAATTGAACCCTTTCCTCAAGAGGCTTACTGTCTAGTAGAAAGAGGCGGAATACATTTTCTAAAGGCGCATGTAAAGTAAGTACAATAAAGTGTGTATAAATTCATGAAATATTTGTCACCTTTGTTTGCCCTAAAATCAAAAGTTCTTATGTTTAATATTTCGGGAACTTCATACTACAATAATTGTTGCTAAGTAGTGCAGAGTTTCTAAGCAGAATTTCACACTGGGTATGGCATATAGAGGCCAATGAAGTATGTATTTATGAAAGGTCTTAAGCAAGGGACCTTTGTATAGTGAGAATCTTCTAAGACAAATCTCAAGTATACCTGGATCAGGATCTGGGTCTTTCTGCCCAGTCCTGCTCCTTACAATGCAAATGTCCCATTGTATTATTTAAGGATGGTTTGGTCCCAATTCAGAGCAAACTGAGTAAGCCTGTTTGCTTAAAATGTATACTGGACGTGTCAGAAGCAGTCAGATTCTGTCATGCAGTTATTTTATGACAGATCTAGGCCAAAGACATGACGCTGTGCAAGTGCCTTATAAATTATAGCTGTGCTGAAGCCTACAGCAGTGAGTCTTAACTTTATCCCACCTTCCAACTGTTCTTGCAAAAATAAATATGATAGAATTACCTAATACAGGAAAGGAGGAGACAATCCCTCCAGAAAACTACATCCCAAGCATTCAATAAGAGTCTTAGATTTTCTTTTATTAATCTGTTTTATTTCTTTTTCCAACAAATCTAAAACGGTCACTATTAATAGAAAACCATGTAATGTTATGTAATGCTTTTCTTTAAAGTCTAAGCGGCCCTAATTCTAAAGTCCTGGCACAGGTGACAAAAATCTCACCCTAAAGAGATGTGACTAATGTCACTCTTTGCTTCATATTGGGTATTAATTTGTTAATCTTCAGATTTTAACTGGAAATGTTCTGCATTATTTGTATCCTCCTTTCTAAGAGGGCAGGAAGGAAAAGGCTGTCATTACTTAGAAGCAACATATCTTGTCACCCACTAATTTAGAATAATTGTTCAATATTATTAAGAGACACTGAGATGTTTGATTATAATGGCAATAAAGGTCCCAGTATAAATTTAATATTTAAGATAGGAAAAAAATCTACAATAAATCAATGAAAGAGTTTTTCTACTCTGATAGTCTGATACCTGAGCCTCTGTGTTTCAACAGCAGATTAAACAGCAGGAGATACTGATTCAGTTCCTAGGTCAGTAAGATTCCCTGGAGAAGGGATAGGCTATCCACTACGTATTCTTGGGCTTCCCTGGTGTCTCAGACAGTAACGAATCCACCTGCAATGTGAGAGACCTGGACTCGATCCCCTGGAGAAGGGCATGGCAACCCACTCCAGTATTCTTGCCCAGAGAATCTCCATGGACAGAGTCTGGCGGGCTACAGTCCATGGGGTTGCAAAGAGTCAGATATGACTGAGCGACTAAGTACAGGAGTCAGTGCAAATTCTTATAGCATTATCCAGTTCTTTATCATTTGTCTGTGAAATATATAAAAATTTAAAAGTACAAAAAAAATCCCAAATAATTTTTATTATCTATTTTTTAAATTACCAAAATTTTCTTCACTTTTGGGTAACTAATTATCATGGACTTATTATACATTCTTAATGCTTTTATGGGCTTCCCTGGTGGCTCAGATGGTAAAGAATCTGCTTGCAATGCAGGAGACTGGGTTCAGTCCCTGCATCAAGGTATTCCCCTGGAGAAGGGAATGACACCCGACTCCAGTATTTTGCCTGGATAGAGGAGACTGGTGGGCCACAGTCCTTGGGGTTGCAAAGAGTCAGAAATGACTGAGCAACCAACCACCACCATCAGTGGTTTCTATGGGCAAACTCGAAGCTTTTGTAATTATTCAATTCCAAAATTCCTTAGTAAAAATGCAGGTTTCAGTCAATGTAAACAATGTTTAAAACATGGTGCTTAAGGTAGGGCCATTTAATGTGCAACTGTATGGAGAAATAGGAAATAATGGAAATAGTTTTGTCCAGTCCTATGAGCCCAGTATTCAGATATAACAGTTTTCTCATAATAGTGTTGAAGAGTGCATATTATGTCTTGATTCTGAAATATTTTTTTGCCAAAACAATAGCATGAACTGAAGTCTGATTTACTTCAAGATGAAAAACCATCCCAGGAGAAATATAGAACTTTACACTTTGGTGAATATAAATAAATATATAGATAGACTGAAAATGATATAGGGAGGTTTTTTAATATAATGAATCTAGGATCCTGCAGTTTTCATCTTGGTGGGAAGACTGCGCCCTTACAGCTGTGTTGAAGTCTATTGCAATGATTGAATTGAATGCCTTTTCATTCAACCTCATCTTCCCAATATTCTTGCAAAAATAAAAATGATACAGTTATCCAGGGCGAAAATGCAAAAATTAATTCCTCCAAGGAACGAAGTGCCAAGTATCCAATAATAGGAGCTAGGAACTGGACAAAATATTGAAAAAACTGTTTTTCAGACACCGGACAAAATGAAATTCAGAATTTTAGTCCTTGAGATAAGAAAAACAAATGAGATGACTGTGGTGGTCTCCTCTTCTTTCTGTAGACAGCCACATTCCAGACCACAGTGAAGGCAAAGGTGATCCAAGCAGAACATAGCTGTGTCTCTGAATTTAGGAGACAGAAACTCTATGAATAGTTTGGGAAGGCTGAGGAAACTATTACACTGGAAATAATGGAGAATAAAGAATAGAGCTTCAGAAATTTGAATAAGGTTTGCCTTGAGTCTTTGTTGTTGTTTTGAAGATGAAAAGAACAGATATTTTATCCTTCTGTAGGGGAAGACTCAGTATTATATAGATGTTAGTAGGACCCAAATTAGTCTTCAGATTCTTTGTACCTAACAAAATCCTGGCGTGCTGTGATTCATGGGGTCGCAAAGAGTCAGACACGACTGAGCGACTGAGCTGAACTGAACAGAATCCTAAGAACTTTTCAAGGCTGGAAGAACTGTTTGTTTGTCAGTATTCACATATATATTCACAACAGATGTCCACATAAAGAAAAACATGTAATAAAAGTGATATGTCAGTGGCTTCACAGAATTAGTAAATATGACTGCTCAAAAAAAGAAAAAAAATCTATCTCTGTACCAAAAAAGAACACTCAGATTTATCCAAGTGGGAAATCTGATACCTGTAGATTTTATTAGCTTTATTCAGAAAGCCAACAAATAACACTTTCACTGCTAGAATTTTACCTCACATGACCTGGAGAGACATTAATATAAGCAGTCATTTTATTTCAAAGAAGCAAGCTTGTGAGCCTCTTCTGTGAGAGCTGCCAGCTTGTCCCCACTCTCCTCTGTGCTGCTTGGAACCTTTCCCCTGTTCCAGGCGCCTTGAGTCTTTGGATGAACACAGCTTTGTATGCTCAGGGTTCAGACTATTAATGCTCAGCAAAGAAATACCACGGAGCTGCAAACTGAACAATTTCTGAAGCTCTCTCAGGACAGAGAGATATTCAAATTCCAAACAAGCAGAATAGAGGAATTTATGAGTAGCCAAGGATTCATTAGAGACTCAGGAAGGCTATGCTTTTGTAAATGGGATAAGGTGGTTTTAGGAGTTACAGCTCTTCTATATGCATTCTGATTGTGATAGTGTTAGATGCTCAGTTGTGCCTGACTCTTTGCAACCCCATGGACTACTAGTAGCCCTCCAGGCTCTTCTGTCCATGGAATTCTCCAGGCAATACCACTGGAGTGGGCTGCCCTTCCCTTCTCCAGATATCTTCCCAACACAGGGATCAAATCTGGGTCTCTTGCATTGCAGGCAGATTCTTCACCATCTGAGCCACAAGGAAAGCCATATGCATTCTAACAAAGGTTAAAAATTTCAAAAAACACAAGTTGATCCAATAGTAACTTTAAGTATTGTAAAACAAAACTAAACAAAATGTGCAAAACCTTTAAAGAAAAACAACCATGTCCAGACATTAGACCATTTAATATTTATAATATCCAGGATCCAGTAGAAACACACTAGACAAGTCAGAAAGCAGGAAAATGTCATCAATAAGCAGGAGAACAATCAAGACTCAGAAGGTACAAATTTGGTAGAATGAACTGAACAGGACTTTAAAAACACTATAATACTACAGTTAGGACTTAAAGAAAATAAGACTATAATGAGAACCAAAATGTGTTTATAAAATCAAATGGAATTTTTAGAGATGAAAAATATCTGAAAAAATTCCTGGATAGATTTAATATCAGATTAGATACTTTCAGAAAAAAAAAAATTAAAGGGTATCCAAAGTTAAACAGAAAGAAAGAAAGGTTGAAAAAATAAAAAGAGCCTAAGTGGCACTCAGAGTAATCTCCAGCAGTCTAAAATCCATACTTAACAGTGGGAATGAAAGGAAGCATCACTACGAACAAAGCTAGGGAGGTGATGGAATTCCAGTTGAGCTGTTTCAAATCCTGAAAGATGATGGTGTGAAAATGTTGCACTCAATACACCAGCACATTTGGAAAACTCAGCAGTGGCCACAGGACTGGAAAAGGTCAGTTTTCATTCCAGTCCCAAAGAAAGGCAATGCCAAAGAATGCTCAAACTACTGCACAATTGCACTCATCTCACACACTAGTAAAGTAATGCTCAAAATTCTCCAAGCCAGGCTTCAGCAATGCATGAACTGTGAACGTCCAGCTGTTCAGGCTAGTTTTAGAAAAGGCAGAGGAACCAGAGATCAAATTGCCGACATCTACTGGATCATGGAAAAAGCAAGAGGGTTCCAGAAAAATATCTATTTCTGCTTTACTGACTATGCCAAAGCCTTTGACGGTGTAGGTCACAATAAACTGTGGAAATTCTGAAAGAGATGGGAATACCAGACCACCTGACCTGCCTCTTGAGAAATCTGTATGCAGGTCAGGAAGCAACAGTTAGAACTGGACATGGAACAACAGACTGGTTCCAAATAGGAAAAGGAGTACATCAAGGCTGTATATTGTCACCCTGCTTATTTAACTTATATGCAGAGTACATCATGAGAAACGCTGGGCTGGAAGAAGCACAAGCTGGAATCAAGATTGCCGGAAGAAATATCAATAACCTCAGATATGCAGATGATACCACCCTTATGGCAGAAAGTGAAGAAGGACTAAAGAGTCTCTTGATGAAAGTGAAAGAGGAGGGTGAAAAAGTTGGCTTAAAGCTCAACATTCAGAAAACTAAGATCATGGCATCTGGCCCCATCACTTCATGACAAACAGATGGGGAAACAGTGGAAACAGTGAAAGACTTTATTTTTGGGGCCCCAAAATCACTGCAGATGGTGATTGCAGCCATGAAATAAAAAGACGTTTACTCCTTGGAAGCAAGGTTATGCCCAACATAGACAGCATATTACAAAGCAGAGACATTACTTTGCCAACAAAGGTACATCTAGTTAAGGCTATGGTTTTTCCAGTAGTCATGTATGGATGTGAGGGTTGGACTATGAAGAAAGCTGAGCGCCTAAGAATTGATGCTTTTGAACTGTGGTGTTGGAAAAGACTCTTGAGAGTCCCTTGGACTGCAAGGAGATCCAATCAGCCCATCCTAAAGGAGATCAGTCCTGCGTGTTCATTGGAAGGACTGATGTTGATACTGAAACTCCAATACTTTGGCCACTTGATGAGAAGTGCTGACTCTTGAAAAGACACCGATGCTGGGAAACACTGAAGGCAGCAGAAGGGGACGACAGAGGATGAGATGGTGGGATGGCATCACCGACTCAATGGACATAAGTTTGGGTAAACTCCAGGAGTTGGTGATGGACAGGAAAGCCTGGCATGCTGCATTCCATGGGGTTGCAAAGAGTTGGGCATGACTGAGCAACTGAACTGAATTGAACTGAACAGTTGGAATCACAGAAAGAGAGGAGGGAGAGACGATGGTGAAAATATTTTAAGAAATAATAAAAAAAGTTTACATTCAGTTGATATTTCTATCAACTTCTTTTCAGAATTAATGCAAACCCAAAGAAAATGGAATAGATTTATAATGCTGAAAAAATTAAAATTAAAAATCAGCAAAATATTTTTTTCAGAAATAAAGGTGATATAGAGACATTATCAGAAAAAAACTAAAGAGAGGATTAATCGCTAGCAGCCTTGCACTAGTTAGTGTTAGTTGCTCAGTCATCTCTTTACCACTCCATGGACTTGTAGCCCACCAGGCTCCTTTGTTCATGGAATTCTCCAGGAGATCCAGGTACAATCCCTGGGTCGGGAAGATCTCCTGGGGAAGGAAATGACAACCCACTCCAGTATTCTTGCCTGGAAAATCCCATGGATGGAGGAGCCTGGTAGGTTACAGTCCATGGGGTCCCAAAGAGTCGGACACGACTGAGCAACTCCACTTTCACTTTCACTTTCATCCACAGTTTGAGGTCTGTTTCAAAAGTGACTTCTTCCATGAAGCCTTTCTCAAATCTCCTTGACAAAAATAATAGCCTCTTTCTTTGAACCTCAGGATACATTGCAAGAAACTCTTTATACACATGATCTGTGTTTATATTACTTTTGGAATCAGTTTGTCTTCATGGGTCGGGCACAAGCATAAAATGCATCTTGCTGTGATGTCATCTTTCACATCCAAGATAAAAAGTGAATTAACATTGACTGAACACCTAATATGTATCTTTATGGAACTAATCATTTGAAAAATACTTATCTCGACTACAACCCAAAGAAATGGGAATTAATGTTCCTGTTTTACACATGATGAAATAAAACCTGTGTATCTTGTTCAAGGAGCAGCCCCGGTGGCTCAGCAGTAAAGAATCCACCTGCAATACATAGAGGCAGGTTCGATCCCTGGGTCAGGAAGATACCCTGGAGGAGGTATGATACTCACTTTATTACTTCATGGAGAATCCTTGGGCAAGGGGCCTGATGGGCTTCAGCCTGGTGGGTCACAAATAGTCGGACAGAGCTGAAGTGACTTAGCGTGCATGCTCGCTGGCATCTTGTTCAAGATCACATAAATACTAAGGCAATGCCATGAGGATACCTTGTGATTCTGCGACTATGAAGCATACATTTCACTAAATATTCTATATAATTAATTTGCAAAATAAATATAAACTGAAGAGTTTTGGTTCAGATAAATTATTGATGTATTAATTATTTCAAAGATACGACGAAAGGAAAGAAGGGGAAGGGGAATAGGAAGGAAAGAGGGAAAGGAGAGAGTACAAAGGAAGTAAGAAAAGAAGGGAGGGAGGAAAATGGCAGAAGTGGAGATGCTGAGGAGTACTTGAAGCAGAAATTGCAAGCATTTTTGTTTAGAACATTTCCTATAGAATACCCAAGGGAGTACAAAAGGATAAATCAAAGTAACTTTCACCTCAAGACAGCCATCAAGCAACAACAAAAAAGCCAAGGTGCTACTAGAAATGACTATTATAAAGACAGAAAATCTCTATTGATTCAGATTTCTTAGAGTTAGAGGAAGTACCATGAATAAACAATACACTGAATTACTGTTGGTAACTCCAAAAGTCACCTTATGAATGCCTGAACAAAGAAATACATTTCTTTCAAGTAGATCAATTTTCTTCAACAGATGTTGCATATGCATACAGTTAGGTCGAATTGCTAATAACATCATATGATGATAAGGGGACTTTTGTTAATAAAACAAACACATTAGTTAATGCCTCGTTTACTACAAGTGTCAGGAATGATTTTGTGCTAAGACGCCTCAAAGAATATTGTCATTTCTTGCTCAATGACAGTAATTTTTTAGATAAATAAGGCCATGGTCTCCACCTGTTTTTTTAAACATATGGTTTGAAGGAAGTGTTGCATAAGTTAAAATATTTATCAGTATTATTTGTGTATATAATATATGTCTGTTTATGTGTGCATATATACATATATACACAAATGTAGAATAAATGCATTTACAAGTATCTCTGAATCTTGTTATAGAACAATATAAAAATGCTGGAGATTATACCTACATTGGTGGATATATATCATTGCCAATAAAAATCATTCTATAATTTGCTAGCATATTTCAAAAAGTATAACAGGCAGGTATTACTAACCTCCATTTTGCTCACATTAAGTCACAGCCATTCTTTGTGATGCTCTGAAAATGATGTATTAAGTGCTGAAACATATGAAGCTTAAAAAAATACACATGTAAATTTCTCCTTGAAAGATATTAACAGAGTTTTTCCAATATGCAATTTTAGGATGTTGAACCATTTTTCAAATGTATTCACTAAGACTTTCTAATCAACATAAATTCCAAAGTGGTTCATAATAATTAAAATTTAAAATAATGATGGTCTTCAATAATAGGAAGCAATTATTGCAGTGATAATCTGTGGAAGATAACTTCAAGAAGCTTGACAGCAAAGGCAAAATTATACAGACTGAATAATGGTAGTAATCAAATGAACAATTTCTCTACTAAAAATGGTCATTTCATGGCAGCTTGGTTAATTAATATTATCGGTTGCAAATCAATTCAAAAATAAACAAGTGTATATTAGCTTAAATAAATAAGCAGAACACTTTTTGAAACAATTGAGAAAAATATTCCTGAGTAACACAAAAGACTCAGTTGAAAGATTTTTGTGGACATATATCTTAATCAAGCAAGTAGACAAGAGATTTAGATGCAATGGAGAATTATGAATCATATTAACTGCTGTAGTTTGCATCATGGCAGAAATGTAACCTAATGTTTAAACTCCAGGAGATCAGTGACTTTGTTTACCACTACATTCACAGATTTTGCACTTGCCCATTGTAGGTGTTAAATTATTTGTTGGTTAAGTGAATCGGAAGATGAAAAATCTCTTCTGAAAATATCCTTTGCAATAGAAAGAACCACATTTATTCCTTTTCTGTTGATGATATACGTTCACTCTTAGTCTTTTCTCTAACCTCTCACTACTGAGTCCATGTGTTACAAGGACATTTTCCAATATAAAAGGGCAAAAATATCACTAAATTGCTAATGAGGTGTTTAGCAGATTACTTTTTTTTCCTTTTTGCTTCATTTCATTGCACAACATGAAGCCCAGAAGGAACTGGAAAGTTAACATATGGGTTAAAATGTTCCTTTTGATGTTTCACTGTGGCACTGCACAGTAAAGTTTTATAGGTTCCAAGAAAACAAATGAAAACAGTAATTCAGACTCTGGTCTAACTATCTCTACAGCCTTAATTTTTGTTTTCATTTATGCCATAGCCATCTTGGGAATTCTTATTACAAAATTTAATTGCTGAAGCAACAGAGCAATTCAAAAGCAAAGCCGTTCAACCCAACAAAAATATCGGTATCGTAAATCCCTTGCCACGAGAGCCCATGAAGGTCTTATATTAAACCAGGTTAATTTCCTGAACTGTTCAAAACTGTCTCTAGCCCCAGCCCTAGTAGGTATGCTCAAGATTTCTTGAAAAATGAGTTCTCAAACCTACCAGCTCCTTGAATATGATCAACAGGCAAGAAATGAATACTGTCAATGATTATGAGATTAAACTTTTTTCCTATCAAGAGTATAATAAAGTTCTTAGAAGGATTTTGTCCTACAAAGAAAGAAATAATTAACAGACTCATATTAAGTAGGCAGGGACTTCTCTGGTAGTAGTGGTTAAGAATTCACCTTGCAATGCAGGGGACCCGGGTTTGATACTAGGTCAGGGAGATAAGATCCCACATGCTGTGGAGCAGCTAAGCCCATGAAACACAACTGGAGAGTCTAATGTATGGTGACAATCCTGCATGATGCAACAAAGTTCCCGTGTGCTGCAAATGGGACCCGATTCACGCAAATAAATAAACACATCTCTGCAATCAAAAGAAAAAAAGATAAGTAAGTTAAGAGGTTCATCACTGAGGATGAGGTGTGAAGGCGCAAGTCAAGAAAAGTGATGACTGCTGATGAAGGAGGAGCGGCGGAGTAAAATAAAAATGCAAAGGGAGCTTTTTGATTCTTCATCTTGTAACTAGCTAGCTCTAAGTCATATGTGTAAAAACAACCTGGGATAGCCCAGGATAAATGTAGTGGTCTCTGGAACTTGGTCCTGGAACTTCAAAAGTCTTCAGTATTTTTTAATAATTCAGTTACACGTGAAGGGCAACAAATGGTACTCTAAGTGTCAGGAGTGAATGAAGAAATTAGTGTTAAATGTATTATCCAGGACACATATAAAACTTCCTGTGATTTCTCTTTTTTAAAATCAATATTCCAGGTCATGTGAAATAAAATTACTGGGACAGACTCCAGTTGGCATTCTGGTTCCCTATTCCTGGATTGGAAATGTCAAGGCTGAGCTATGTGTTGAGTCTTGCCTGCTTCTCCCTATGATTAAGAGAATAGTATAAAGAACAGCAAGATTGCTGGGAGAAATATCAGTAACCTGAGATATGCAGACGACACTGCCCTGATGGCAGAAAGGGAAGAGGAACTGAAGAGCCTCTTGATGAAAGTGAGAGAGGAGAGTGAAAAAGTTGGCTTAAAGCTCAACATTCAGAAAACGAAGATCATGGCATCCGGTCCCATCACTTCATGGCAAATACATGGGGAAACGGTGGAAACAGTGGCAGACTTTACTTTTCTGGGCTCCAAAATCACTGCTGATGGTGATTGCAGCCATGAAATTAAAAGACACTTACTCCTTGGAAGGAAAGTAATGACCAACCTAGACAGCATATTAAAAAGCAGAGATATTACTTTGCCAACAAAGACCCATCTAGTCAAGGCTATGGTTTTTCCAGTGGTCATGTATGGATGTGAGAGTTGGACTATAAAGAAAAATGAGCACTGAAGAATTGATATCTTTGAACTGTGGTGTTGGAGAAGACTCTTGAGAGTCCCTTGGACTGCAAGGAGATCCAACCAGTCCATCCTAAAGGAGATCAGTCCTGGGTGTTCAGTGGAAGGACTGATGCTGAAGCTAAACTCCAATACTTTGGCCACCTGATACAAAGAGCTGACTCATTGGAAAAGACCCTGATGCTGAGAAAGATTGAGGGCAGGAGGAAAAGGGGATGACAGAGGATGAGATGGTTGGATGGCATCACCGACTCAATGGACATGAGTTTGGATAAACTCTGGGAGTTGGTGATGGACAGGGAGGCCTGGCGTGTCATGGTTCATGGGGTCACAAAGAGTCAGACACGACTCAGTGACTGAACTGAACTTAACTAAATTGATAAAGAACAGCTTTCTTCAAATTAATGAAAAGTAAAGGTGAGTAAAAAAAGCTACAGTTCCAGTAGGGAACAGTCCAGGTTCCTAGATCTAGCTGCTGCTAAGTCACTTTAGTCATGTCCGACTCTGTGCGACCCCATAGATGGCAGCTCACCAGGCTCCTCTGTCCCTGGGATTCTCCAGGCAAGAACACTGGAGTGGGTTGCCATTTCCGTCTCCAACGTATGCATGTATGCTAAGTCGCTTCAGTCGTGTCCGACTCTGTGGGACCCTCTGGACTGTAGCCCACCAGGCTCCTCTGTCCATGGGATTCTCTAGGTGAGAGTACTGGAGTGGGTTGCCATTTCCTTCTCCCTAGATCTAGCTAGAGAACAATAAACAGTCAATATCTCAAGTTACAAGAAACACAGCTTGTCGCCAAAGTTTCCAAGGATGATTCAGATTCTTTGGGAGATGTCAGTCTTTGCATAAAGAAAATGTTGCTCCATCTTTTGAGTTATTTAATATATACAGTCTCAGCTTTGAGATATAGTTAGAGCAGTCACACAATCTTGGATTTTCTGAGTCAGTGCCAAATTAAAATTTTCTGTTTTTGATGTGTGCCCTAGATTTGGAGTCAGGAAATAATGTTCCCTTGAACCTGATATCACTGGACATTAAAAAATCCCTACCTTAACTCAGGGCAGGGCAGGGAAGGGAAAAAGGGATTTTCTTAGAGTATCTAAGTCCCACACCAATTTTTAGCTTCTTTAAAAAAAAAAAAAAAGGGATGCAAACTTTGAAATATCAAAGAGATCAGAATAATGATGGGCAGAAGATATGGATCATTTTTAGATAAAAGATTTTTGAATACCTTTATCTTATTTATTATCATTGAAGCAGTTAGAAAAGACCTTAAAATAACCATAGGGATTGAGGGCCGACATAATAAAGGCTCACGTGCTCTTCTCTCTTCCATTTGCTTGCCTTACTGTGTGGATGTACGTGTGTATACATGTGTTTTTCTCAGCATTTCCTCCACTATATCATGAGCTTTCTTGTGGTAGGGGTATATTTTTAATATCTTTATGTTCTTGAGCCTGACATAGAATAGGTACTTAGTAAATGCATGTTGGTTGCATGGATGCATGTATATTTGAATGACTGAATGCTATTTCCATGGCAGAAAAAGTAAATAAAACAACAGTCACATTAGTTTTAGCTAACATGCGTAAATACTGTGGTAAAGAAGATAAATTGTGGCTTTTAAGGTGGAATGTAATTCGATTCTCTAGTTCCCATGTAGGAAGCAGTAGGGGTATAGACTTGGAATCGTTGCCTAGCAACTGCTTACCACTAATAAAAAAAGGGTCTCAGAGACAGACCCAAAGAAAGGATCCTGAACCACTGTAGCATGGAAATTATTTTCTAGCTCAGGTACAATTAATTCTTGATTATTTAATTCAATTTCATGATATGGATTATGACTAGTATAGACTATAGGCCTTGCCTCCTAGGAGCATAGAGCAAGCAATATTCCCTATTTGCCTTATTCAGTCGAGTCCTTGCATCCCTCTCTGTTATACTCAATGCTGAGGATGTAAAGCTGAGTCAGTCTTCTAAAGGAATAGCTGAAAATAAAGGCAAGTCGAAAATATGGAGCCAAAAAACCACTTGTCTGAAAGCAGGTCAAGTTATGTGGCAAAGCCACATGGAGCAAAAATGGCCACTTTTGATTTTGGCAACTAATTTCACCCAATGGACCTATGTCCATGGGTGTCTCCAATGGACCTGTGTCTCTCACTTCTCAGCTTAAAACCTAGCAGCTTGCATTGCTTATACCAGCTCAAAACCTTCAGACTGAATATATTTGACAGATATGTTTTCTTAGGTCTATTCACTATGAGCCTTCATAATATTTTAAAACTTATTGGAAAAGACTCTGATGCTGGGAGGGATTGGGAGCAGGAGGAGAAGGGGACGACCGAGGATGAGATGGCTGGATGGCATCACGGACTCAATGGACGTGAGTCTGAGCGAACTCCGGGAGATGGTGATGGACAGGGAGGCCTGGCGTGCTGCGATTCATGGGGTTGCAAAGAGTCGGTCACGACTGAGCGACTGAAATGAACTGAACTGAACTGATGATTTATCAGCAATTACGATTTGGGATACTTCAAAAAAGTGCAATTTACACTTCTTAAAAAAATTGAAAGTTGTGACAACACTGGGTGATTATAGCTGGGGCTTTGTAGTAGCCACTTTAGACAGTAAAATATTCCCCCATGGACTGTACCCCGAGAGGCTTCACTGCCAATGAATTCCCCAGGCAAGAATACTGGAGTGGGTAGCCATGGCCTCCTCCAGGGGATCTTCCCAACCCAGGGATCAAACCTGGATCCCCTGCATTGCAGGCAGATTCTTTACCATCTGAGCCACCAGGGAAGCCCCCAAATATTCTCCAGTCTACCACAGTCTTCATCACTCCTAAATCATCAAATGACTGTCAGGTCAGGTCTCCCTTCATGTATATACAGGTAAGGCTGAGGCAGTGGTGTGCTGGAGCTGGCTGATTCTGCCCAAAACAAAAAGTATGCACAGCTCTTCTGAATCTCAAGCTCAATAGCACTTCTCTGGTTACTCGAACAGTTCTTTACACAACTTTGGAGACTAGTTGTTAAGCACTCATCAGTGCCCCAAAGGACCGAGGTGAAATGAAGAGCAGCTGCAACTCACAAAGCCACTTCAGTTAACATATATCACCTGCTTTATAGAAAAAAAAATCCACAATAAAAATATACTGACCTACCATGATCTACCTCTATATTTATTTTTTAATTTATTTTTTAATTGGAGGATACTTGCTTTACAATGTTTTGTTGGCTTCTGACGTACAAGGATGCAAATCAGAATATATATATATATATATAAAGAGAGAGAGAGAGAGACCGAGAGAGACAGAGAGAGAGAGAAAGCATGGCAACCCACTCCAATATTTTTGCCTAGAAAATCCCATGAGGAAAATCCACAGAGGAGGCTAGTGGGCTACAATACATAGGGTTGCAAAGAGTTGGATATGATTGAAGCGACTTAGTATTTACACTATATAGCAACCCACTCCAGTATTCTTGACTGAACAATTCCATGGATAAGGAAGGCTTGTGGGCTACAGTCCATGGGGTTGCAAAGAGTTGGACATGGCTGAGTGACTAACACTGTCACTTTTTCACTTTCATATATATAAATACATATATATCCCTCCTTCTTGAGACTCCCTTGCCCTCCCATTGCACCCATCTAGGTCATCACAGAGCACTAGGCCGGCTGGGCTTCCTGGGCTATACAGCACCTTCCCGCCAGCTAGCTATTTTCTACATGATAGCGCGTATACGTCAATGCTACTTTCTCAGTTCTTCCAACTCTCCCCTTCCCTGGCTGTATCCACAATTATGTTCCCTACCTCTGCCCCTCCATTCCTTCCCTGCAGGTAGGTTCATCAGTACTAGTTTTCTAGAGTCCATATATATAGTTAATATAGGATATGTGTTTTTCTCTTTTGGTGCAATCCCTTAGTGTCTGGTACTTATTTTTTTAGCATAGTATCAAATGGTCCAATGCAGTCTTGCTAAAGTGTTTAAAGTTTCTAAGATGTAACACTTTTTTTGCTTTGTTTCTTTGTAAATATTGTTCCCTTTATCTAAAATAATCTTTCCATCTTCTCCATCTGACCAGTGCCTGTCTATCCTCTAAGATTCAACTCAGGTAATTTACCATCTGCTCAGTTTCTCTTTAACTGGCTTTTATCTCTGTACATTTGAACATGGAGGACACTTCTCTAATAGCTCTTTAGTATTTGGTCATTGCCTGATTGTGTCTCCCCCTCACCCGGACTTTGTGACACTTAAGAACAGAGCTTTGGGTTTATTTTTTAATTCTCCTTATATAAAGATACATGTTTTCCAATAAATGTTCAGTAAACACTTCTTAATTTTAATAAACACTTAACATTTAAGAAAATGAATTTCTTTGTATTTTGACACATGTAATGCCTGCTTGTTATAGCTATGAGCAGTTTCTCTCTGTAAGGCAAAATGTGACTCTCAAGCCTGAAACACTGGAGATAAGCTACAGTGAGGGGTTAGAAGGACAGAATAGAAACGCTGTTGGTCACCAAGACCGCAAGGCTCTCCGTAACTGACTGCATCAGGACTCCAGTCCAAGGCTACTAACAACAAATTCAATCTCTTTCCACTGGTTCCTGGCTTCCTTTTAGTCCTATTAATCAATCTTATTAGCTTCCCTGGTGGCTCTGAGGTTAAAGCTTATTACTCCAGCTTTTCTCCCCAATGCTAAAAGTTCCTACACAGGTTTTACCTTCTTCCTGAAGGCACTGGGATTCAATAAATAATGTAGATATCTAATATTATATTTTAACACCTTAAATTTCTACTTAGGAGTCCATTTCTGCCTTCCCTGGACTCCCTCACAGACATCTCTTATCATCTTATCATTGAGATTTATTGGTATCATTTCATTTACCAACTGCCGTTTTCAACTTCGATCAGAAGCAGATGTTCAATCTGGCATCCTCCCCAGCTGCAATCAGTGTACATAATGCCACAGCTCCTTGATTGGCTTCAAAACATCTTCCTGTCTGCAGTCAGGAAGACAGTTTCAGGTTTCTGATGGCACATCTCAAGATGCTGCTTAATTTGTCTCCAGTTCTCAATATCCTAGTTGTTTCACACTGATCTTTAAAAATAGACACTCTGTTGTTATAAGCTGAGAAGTGGTCCTAAAGAAGAGGAGATTAAAATTATGATAGTGCAATATAGATTCCAGATATCCTATTGCACTATGGATATTAAAATGAATATGCTGGAGAAAAATGTATATGTATTGAACATGAGCAGTTAAATAACCCCTGTTAGTTGATAAAGTTATTTACTCTGATTATTGTTGCTTTCCTAGTCAGTTTTTTTTTTTTCAACTTCTCGATAGGAAAAGAAGATGCTTGAGATCCCCTTGGACTGCAGTAAGACTAAACCAGTCAATCCTAAAAGAAATTAACCCTGAATATTCATCAGAAGAACTGATGCCAAAGCTGAAGCTCCAATCCTTTGGCCACCTGATGCCAACAGTTGACTCTGGAAAAGACGCTGATTCTGGGAAAGGTTAGGGGCAGGAGGAGAAGGGGGTGACAGAGGATGAGATGGTTAGATGGCATCATCGACTCAATAGACATGAGTTTGAGCAAATTTTGGGAGAGAATGGAGAATAGGGGAGCCGTAGGCCATGAGGTAGCAGAGTTGGACATGATTTAGCAACTGAACAACAATATGAAAAAAGTAGTAGTTTTCTTGGCAGTATTTACATATGGTTTTCAATGATATACAGGAAAAATTATTTCTTGACATAGAGAAGAATGTTTTATAGTGTGTGAATTATTTTATGCTTAATTAATGTAAATTGCTCCAAATAAACTTAATACAATAAGTGCCATTTATCCAAAGTCTTTATAAAACTTCTCAAAGTGTGTTTTTAAACAATTTTACTTATAGTAAAATATGCAATCTATATCCATTGAAATATTTCCCTTAGCTTTTTTCTGTGTGATTGCTATTGTCATTTTTATCATTTAGTTAGCATACACTGATCAAGTACATACAACAAAGGCAAGGATTTTGCCTTTCTCCAATGAATCTGGCTCTGCTGTGACTGTTACTCCCTCCCCAGCTTCTGAGACAATTAAATCAAAACTACCTAGAATTTTTTGTTGTAGTTGATGAATTCTGAAAAAGGGGTGACTTTTTTATTGGGGTGACTTTTTTTATTGGGGTGACTTTTAAAAGAACTTTTTCACAAAAATCATAATAGAAAACACACAAGTGATAGAAAAAAAATTCCTCTAGTTTCTAGAGCTCCGATCACTTTGCTCTTTTTCTATAAATTGTTATTTTTTAGGTAGATTAAAGCAACCTGGTATTTGAAAAGTCTAAAAGACTGGCTTTTAGGTTTCTACCAGTCTATTTAAAGACATTTTAAAGAATTTTTTGCAGTATTTGTACCACAGGGGATCCAGGATATATTAGGAAGGTGGAACGAGGTAAGTGTTTCTCAAAGTGACAGTTACAAGTGAGTAAGACATAAGGAGATGAATCACTTGGTCATCATATTGATCTGAATTCTTGGAGGACATAGATCATAAATTTGAAGGAGAAAGGCAATGCATTTCTGCAAATGGATAGTGCTCAAGTCTCTAAAATTCTCCCTGAAATAAATGGGGCACAAACAAGGTTGCTTTACCCTAAAATGATCTCAGCTCCAATCTTGGAAGTTTTCAGAATTCTTGAGACTTCTTGATTATCCTCTTAATCAGTGCATCTTTAATGAGTAGCCAATGGAATATTGACTGGATATAGAATCAGAGGCCTTAAGCAAATCACTCTAAGCAAGTAAATTACTCTGAGTATCAACTATGCCATTTGTAAAATAGATTTTGTTGAAAAAAATATTCACAGATCTCAAAAATCCCATGACATATAACAGTGCAATGCAACCTCATATCAAAAGCCATTCCATTTTCTTCAGCGAGCTCTATTTCAGGGCCTAGTGGAAAATATTCCAGTAAAACATCTAATAATTCCTGAAAATTCTAGCATTGTGAATTACATCATGTTGTTATATGACAAGGCATAAACATGTATGTTAGGCTTCACTAAAATTCATATTTGGTTTATTATCAGATGAAATTGGCAAGCACACATATAGAAAATTTTAAATTTCATCTTTCCTACTTAATTTAAGAGTTTCATCTTACATAAGTAACCTTAGCTATCTCACATAACTCCTCTGAGTTTAATTTTTTCCTTCTATAAAGTGGAAAGAATAATTTCAACTATGATGGTATAATGAGTTTTGAAAAAGTAAATGAAACAATGTAAGAATATCAGCTGTTATATCACCTAGGGATAACTCGTATGCATGGACAGAAGCCAAGAGTCTTTCATAAGCAGAGAATTGCTTTACTGCCATGCTCAGAAGAGGGGCTGAGTTTTTAAAGCTAATTTATTTATCTTAATTGGAGGCTAATTACTTTACAATATTGTGGTAATTTGGTTTTCGTGGTAATATGGTTTTTGCCATACATCAACATGAATCAGGAGGGGCTGATTTTTAAGTGAGATTTGTTCATTCATTCAAGCCACATTGATATATTTCAAATAGTAGACTAAGGTAGATGATACTGAGATTCATAAAGCACATGCTCTAATTTAAAGAGAGGCATAATCCAGGAAGGTTGTAGGCTCACCTTATAGTGGCCCACAGATAAGTTAACTTTTTGTTAGCACGGTTTATTTAAAGATTGAATTCTAAGACCTTTAAATATACTCTCCAGTTGGCCACATGCCCAACATCTTCCTTTTTTCTTACACTGAAAGTGAAAGTCACTCAGTCCTGTCCAACTCTTTGTGACCCCATGGTCTTACACTAACCTTCCTCTATTCTTACATTCATTGCATTGTCTACATTATGTAGTCAAACATAATAAGTGTACTTACCTTCCAAAGTTCATGTGATACAGTCATGATACAGGCATGATCGTGTTCCCTTGGCCAAATGAACACCCTCATATAGATGCCTTATAACGTCGTTGCTTGATTCTCAAGAATGCATGTTCCCATGCAAGCTGTTGGAATAACATTTAGATCAGCCATTCTTAATTATGTGTCCCTCAAGCCTCTTCTTTTCATTTTCCTTCTGAACTATGCATATATCTAAACATTTCTTAGATTTGTTTTGTTTCATTATAGTTTTGCTGAAATATAGCCCTGCCAGACAGAATACACTCTGTTATATCCTTCTGAGACCTCTATTTTCCTCAAACTCAACAAAGTTAAATCTTCACTACTAGACTATCTTACTCCTTAGTATTTGCTCCCTTTCCTGAATTTCTGTAGCATTATTAATGCCTAGACCACTCACTGGGGAATGGATTCACATAGGAAAACACTTCTTTAGCTATTTTGTATCTCTCAAAAACTGCATTGTTTATTTTTTGAGAATAGGAACTGGCTCTTACATTCTCTTCCTTCCAGACCCTCTTCTAGTGAAATCTTGAAGTAAGTTGACAAATAAGCACTGAAGGATGACACAACTCAAAGTGAAGTGAAAGTCGCTCAGTTGTGTCCGACTCTTTGCGACCCGTGGACTAATCCACGGAATTCTCCAGGTCAGAATACTGGAGTGGGTAGCCTTTCCCTTCTCCAGGGATCTTCCTAACCCAGGGATCGAATCCAGGTCTCCTGCACTGCAGGCGGATTCTATATCAGTTGAGCCACAAGGGAAGCCTGACACAACTTAAAATGCGACCTCAAATACATTAGTCTAATAATAAACATAGCACAGTTATATGAAATATAAAACTATGTAATACATATAAAAACTACCCTTAATTATTAGAATCAAGTTAAGCACAACTTGTCTGCCTACTTTATTCATCCTGGAACACAGACAACTGAGAAGAAAAAAGCTCCAAACTCCATCAGTGCAGATCAGTTCAGTTCAGTCTCTCAGTCGTGTCCGACTCTTTGCAACCAGCACACCAGGCCTCCCTGTCCATCACCAATTCCCAGAGTTTACCTAAACTCATGTCCATCGAGTCAGTGATGCCATCCAGCCATCTCATCCTCTGTCGTCCCCTTCTCCTCCCGCCCCCAACCCCTCCCAGCATCAAGGTCTTTTCTAATAAGTCACCTCTTCGCATGAAGTGGCCAAAGTATTGGAGTTTCAGCTTTAGCATCAGCCCTTCCAATGAACACCCAGGGCTGATCTCCTTTAGACGGACTGGTTGGATCTCCTTGCAGTCCAAGGGACTCTCAAGAGTCTTCTCCAACACCACAGTTCAAAAGCACCAATTCTTTGGCACTCAGCTTTCTTTACAGTCCAACTCTCACATCCATACATGACCACAGGGAAAACCATAGCCTTGACTAGACGGATCTTTGTTGACAAAATAATATCTCTGCTTTTTAATAATGCTATCTAGGTTGGTCAAAACTTTCCTTCCAAGGAGTAAGCGTCTTTTAATTTCATGGCTGCAGTCACCATCTGCAGTGATTTTGGAGCCCCCAAAAATAAAGTCTGACACTGTTTTCACTGTTTCCCCATCTATTTCCCATGAAGTGATGGGACCAGATGTCATGATCTTCATTTTCTGAATGTTGAGCTTTAAGCCAACTTTTTCACTCTCTTCTTTCACTTTCATCAGGAAGCTATTTAGTTCCTCTTCACTTTCTGCCATAAGGGTGGTATCTTCTGCATATCTGAAGTTATTGATATTTCTTCTGGCAATCTTGATTCCAGCTTATGCTTCTTCCAGTCCAGCGTTTCTCATGATGTACTGTGCATAGAAGTTACATAAGCAGGGTGACAATATACAGCCTTGACATACTCCTTTTCCTATTTGGAACCAGTCTGTTGTTCCATGTCCCGTTCTAACTGTTGCTTCCTGATCTGCATATAGGTTTCTCAAGAGGTGACTTACAAAAGCTATTATAATAATATTATCTGTGGTGCTATATCAAACATCAGTTTTCTTGGCGGGCTAGCTTTATCTTCTGTTGCCCTTGGTAACCTCTTGATTTTATGTATAGACTTATTTTTCTGATGCTAAGTGTCTTTGTAAAATCACACTTGAATGCTTCTGGAAATAAAAGCTTGTTTTGAGAAGCTATATGGAAACCTAGAGGCTATTATCTTAATAGTTTCACCTAATACACAGCTATGTAGTCTGCGGCTCCCTGATGCTCCATGCAATTCCTAGGAGGCCAGTCCATTACTTTGATGTGCAAGATTTTGAGACTACATTTAACCACGCCTAGGCAGGTCAGTTATTTTGTGGCTTTATACTGTATAAAGCTGACCTCTTTATGCGCACATTCATTTTTCTTTCATTTTCTTTAGTGGGTCACTGAATGCTGGTCAGATATTCTCAAAATGATTTCCAATTAGAAAAACATATAGATTTTTTACCTTTTATAAATGTCCCCCAAATAGAATGATATTTTTACATAGAAATTGCAAAGGATTAGCAGAAAGTAAAGATTATTACTGAAGAGGCATCGAATTTCAAATCAGAACACCAGAATCTGGTTTCCATTTTTGTCAGTTAATAAAAATACAGCTTTGACTAACTATATAGTTACTTTTCTAAGTTTAATTTTCCTATCTGTGTATATGATGATAATAATTCTACCACCTATTAAGAGTAATTGGGAGGATCAAAAATTTCCAGTGAAGAGCTTTGCAAACTGAAACCTTACACAACTGGCATGTATAACTGCTAAGCATAAATAATGATGGTTAAAGTCTTATATTTGGTCCCCTTTATTCTTGCATAGCCACAGGACAAGCCACTGCTGATGTAAAAATTAGTAAACAATCTATAATAGGAAAAGAACTGTTTTATTTGAACCATACTGTGGACAATAAGACAGAGAGACACAAATTTGGGAAATTCTTGAATTGTATTCTGCTGGACTACAAAATCTGGGAGGCTTATAAAAGGCGAAACCTACAAAATTACATAAACTGTGAAGAATTAGAATTGGAGTTGGAAAGACATAAGGGTGATTATAAAACAAGGATTGACTGGGGTCTCAAATGGTTGCATATTTATAAGGGGTGAACTGGAAAGCGTATGTTTGCAGCTTGCAGGTGCTACTAGACATTGTTTTGAGAATGCCCTGTTATGTCATTAAGTTTGATACAGTTCAAAAATGGGCCAAAGAGCTAAACAGACATTTCTCCAAAGAAGACATACAGATGGCTAACAAACACGTGAAAAGATGCTCAACATCACTCATTACCAGAGAAATGCAAATGAAAATCACAGTGAGGTATCATCTCATGCCAGTCAGAATGGCTGCGATCCAAAAGTCTACAAACAATAAATGCTGGCGAGGGTGTGGAGAAAGGGGAACCCTCTTACACTGTTGGTGGGAATGCAAACTAGTACAGCCACTATGGAGAACAGTGTGGAGGTTCCTTAAAAAACTGCAAATAGAACTACCTTATGACCCAGCAATCCCACTGCTGGGCATACACACCAAGGAAACCAGAATTGAAAGAGACACGTGTACCCCAATGTTCATCGTAGCACTGTTTACAATAGCCAGGACATGGAAGCAACCCAGATGTCTATCAGCAGATGAATGGATAAGAAAGCTGTGGTACATATACACAATGGAGTATTACTCAGCCATTAAAAAGAATACATTTGAATCCGTTCTAATGAGGTGGATGAAAGTGGAGCCTATTATACAGAGTGGAGTGCATCAGAAAGAAAAACACCAATACAGTATATTAATGCATATATATGGAATTTAGAAAGACGGTAACGATAACCCTATATGCGAGACAGTAAAAGAGACACAGAGATAAAGAATAGACTTTTGGACTCTGTGGGAGAGGGCGAGGGTGGGATGATTTGAGAGAACAGCATTGAAACTGTATAATATCATATGTGAAACAGATCACCAGTCCAGGTTCGATGCATGAGACAGGGTGCTCAGGGCCAGTGCACTGGGATGACCTTGAGGGATGGGATGGGGAGAGAGGTGGGAGGGAGGTTCAGGATGGGAGACACACGTATACCCATGGCTGATTCATGTCAATGTATGGTAAAACCAATAAAATATTGTAAAGTAAAATAAATAAATAAATAAAACTGGAAAAAAAAAAAAAGCAGCTAGAATGGGGGAAGTTTGAGACCAGTATGGGATGTGCTATAAATCTAATTGAAGATGAAACAGTTCCAGGTGGCAGCAAGATGTCTCAAGAATGAATGAGATGGTGGAGTGTAAAGGACACTCATTGGCAGTGGGAACAAAGAAATGGGGAAACCACATGTTGAACATTCCATGCTCCCTAAGCAATCATGAAGAAAAGGAATAAGTGGTTATTCAAATAAACACAAAGACTTATGTACTATTTCCTTGCTTAAGAATATCAAAGAAACTAGAGCATATGCTATTCCAGGAACCTTAAAGATTTTGTTATAATAAACCCTTTGGGGTCTCCCCGTTTTGGATTTCAGTGCCAAATACTTGTATATAAGATCCTAGTGCTTTTGGATATTTCACATTTTTAGCTAATATTACACTGATGTCTCTCATCACACACAGACACACACACCATCCAGAAAACAGAGCACGCAAAAGTATATATTTTGACAGCTTTGATCATTAGGAAGCAAAGATGACAGTCATAAGAGATTTCCTAGGAAGCTCTTGGATAGAGAAGGGAAATGTAATTAAGATGTTGAATAATTTAATGACGTCTACTCTCTAGAGCTTATCTTTTACTGCAGTTGCTATTTCCAGATCCTATTTTCCAGCCAGCGATTTTTTCATGAGTTGTGATATTCACTTGAAACCTTAATCATTCTCAGAGATCCAGCTTTAAATGGAAACTAGGGCTTTTCCCTCTACCTGAAACTCACTTGAAAGAAGGATAGCTGCTGTGTCAACTGCTTTCAAGAATTATGGAGGGCAGGCCAAGGAAAAGGCTTAAGGATAATGTAACAGTTGTTCTTTATTTATTTTTTTTTAATTTTTCTAAAGCACTGGTTATCAAGACTTTCCCTATGAAAATTTCAAAGCTCAATTTTCAGATCCCAGATTAAGATGCTGGATAAACGCATAGTATGACCTAGATAAGGATCCCTAATAAAGACCCTGTCGTCAGAAAATGAACAATTGACAGCAACTAAAACAATGCAACTACAAAGTAAGCAGGAAGCAAAATTTTCACTCAAAACTCTAATCTGAACAATTCTAATAATTTTCACATTGCTTTTAGTGTTGCTTTAATGACTTTATTTACCAAGTTCTATCATTTTTACCTAACACTTTTTCCTTTGCCCCTGACTTTAAAACATAATCCTCATTCAGTCCCAATTTGCACCCTTAAATTTGTCTCTGTTAGTCTCCTGACTATATTACTGTTTCAATGCAGTCTTTACTTTGTGGTATTTTTCAAAATGCCTCCTTAATTTTGCAAATGCTTTCCTTCCCCAAAGTGAAGTTACAGTGATTGACCTTATTCCACCATTGTTTTTCCAACTTTAGCAGAATAATGTCCCCCATCCCATAGATACATTTTGTGATAATTCCAGGAACCTATGAATATGTTACATGACAAAGGGAATTAAGGTTGTAAATGGATTATATTAGTAATCAGCTGACATTAAAATAGAAAAATTACATTTTTGTTATCTAGTCACTAAATCATGTCTGACTCTTTGCAACCCTATGGACTTTAGCCCACCAGGTTCCTCTGTCCATGGCATTCTCCAGGCAAGAATACTAGAGTGGGTTGCCATTTCCTTCTCCAGGGGACCTTCCTGATCCAGGATTCAACCCCCCATCTCCTGCATTGGCAGGCAGATTCTTTACCACTGAACCACCAGGCAAGCCCTTGGGATTATCCATTATCCTGATGTCATTGTAAAAGTCCTGAGAAGAAGAGAAAGGAGGTAGAAGAGGGCAGAGTTAGAGATATTTGGTGATGCTACCCTGCTTCCTTGAAGATGGAGGAAGGGGCTTGGAGCCAAGGAATGCAAGTGGCCTCTAGAAGTCATAAAAGAAAAACAAACAAGTGCTTTTCTAGATTCTCTAGAAGGAACACAGACCTGTCAACACTTTGATTGCAATCCCAGAAGACCCACTTCAATCTTTTGACTTTCATAACTGTAGTATATGTTTGTGTTCTTTTAAGCCACTACATTTGTGAAAATTTGTTAGCGTCTAATGGTAAAATAACACACGTTTTTACTTATGTGCCTATCAGCAATTTTCAGCTTCTGAATTCTCATCTTCACTGACAATTTGCACAGATTCTCTACCCCCATCACTGACTGGCACCATAGTCAAGTCCACTGTAGCTAGTTCACTGCACAGTAGTTAGGGTTTTCTATTACTCAGTGGCAATATCATGAAATAAAAAGTGCTCCCCTAAAGAAACATTGGAAAACCAAGCATCAGAGATGACAAGTCTTCCAGTAAAGCTGCAGAGAAGGATTGCTTTGTTCAACTTCTGCTCATATCACTCACTCGGAGAAGGCGATGGCACCCCACTCCAGTACCCTTGCCTGGAAAATCCCATGGATGGAGGAGCCTGGTAGGCTGCAGTCCATGGGGTCGCTAAGAGTTGGACACGACTGAGCGACTTCACTTTCACTTTTCACTTTCATGCATTGGAGAAGGAAATGGCAACCCACTCCAGTGTTCTTGCCTGGAGAATCCCAGAGCGGGGAGCCTGGTCGGCTGCCGTCTATGGGGTCACACAGAGTCAGACACGACTGAAGCGACTTAGCAGCAGCAGCAACAGCATATCACTCACCAGGCTGTCTCACCTACAAGGCTGATTTTTCCCAATTCCCAGATTCTCTTCTCCTATTGCTTACCAGATCCAGAGTCAAATCCATTTGGATGTACCAATCTGTGTTCCCCAAAGTCTACGCTTAGGATTCACTCTCGGGCTGTAATAGCCCTTATTATTGTTAATTAAACAGCACGTGAAGTATATCTTACTCCTAAGTAGTTCACAACTAATTGGAGGAGGTACATTGATCATCTAATTCGTCTAGTGAAAGTGAAAGTGTTAGCCATTAAGTCGTGTATGACTCTTTGTGACCCCATGGACTGTAGCCCACCAAGTTCCTCTGTCCATGGAATTTTCCAGGCAAGAATACTGGAGTGGGTTGCCATGCCCTTCTCCAGGGGATCACTCCAACCTGAGGATTGAATCAGGGTCTCCTGTATTACAGGTAAATGCTTTACCATCTGAGCCACCAGGGCATCCCTAGAATACTGGAGTGGGTTGCCATGCCCTTCTCCAGGGGATCACTCCAACCTGAGGATTGAACCCAGGTCTCCTATATTACAGGTAAATGCTTTACCATCTGAGCCCCCAGGGAATCCCTAGAATACTGGAGTGGGTTGCCATGCCCTTCTCCAGGGGATCTTCCCAACCCAGGGATCCAACCCAGGTCTCCACATTGCAGGCGGCCTGCAGTGCCGCAGTGTGGAGATGCGGGAGGCCTCGGTTTGATCCCTGCGTTGGAAAGATCCCCTAGAGAAGGGAACAGGTACTGACTCTGGGTAATAATTTGTCTACATAAATGACAATTTTCCAAAGGCATATAACTTCTAATGATTTCTAAGAGTCATTTGAATTACAGGTCCTGATTAGTCCTAAGTTTTAAGAAAATGGGGAAGAGAAGTCTGAAGAAGAGAAAATTTGAAGTATACGATACTTATAAAGGATGAAGTTTTAAATTTATATTATTGACATAATTAAGGTGCAGCTGTCAAGTGTTAGCTATTTGTCTTAAAATGATGTTAAGTTTATGAGCAACCTATCAGTGTTTGCCTGCTTAGAGATGCTTCCACAGTATGAAAAAATAGCTTGTCCTCCTACTAAAAGTTAAATATCTTTGTGGAATGTTATTCAATTTTGTTATTTTTTTTCTTTCTGAAAAAGTAGAAAATTAAGTTTGTGTACCTAGAGATGGTGATTTCTAAATTGCCAATTGACTGGATTATTATTTATGAAACTGATGTATGTGGTACATATTTCATATACTTGAACACATCTATAATTTTTATAGTATGCTCTACCATCTATAGGCAGAGACCCTGCATTATGGAACATGGATAAGAGTTTGAGAAATGCATTCTTTTCAAATTAACAAGAAAAATAAACCTAGTAATCACTTTCTTCATCTTTCAACTCAGAAGCCCTAAGCTCTCAGGCAGAAAGTTTTAACTAGATAACAAGGATAAAATAAATGCATTATCTTGAAGAACTATCATGAATACCATTACCCTGATTGTGTACCTCAGAGAATATTTTCAAAATTTATTTTTAGGCGTTAATACATTGATGATCCAGTTAGAAAACACATGTATTAGCAGTGTCATTTTGGCAAAAAAGAAATGCCACACCACAGTTTATAGGAAACACAAAGAATAATGAAACCAATACATAAACAAAATAAATAAATAAACAATCCCTGCCACCAAATAGCTTCCCTGGTGGCTCAGATGGTAAAGCATCTGCCTGTAATGCAGGAGACACGGGTTCAATCCCTGGCTTGGGAAGATTCCCTGGAGAAGGAAATGGTATTCCTTAGATTGACGATGAATCAAAAGAGGTTAAAAAAGGAACAGGTCTTTCAGAGAAACACAGTATCACAATATTTTAAGGGATATTTTCTTCTGGGCTGGTAGCTTTGAAAGATTGCATCATTTGTCAAGTCAGGATGAAATAAACTCTGATCAAATGGAAAAACAACAAAGCCTAGCAAAATTATTCTGAATCTTCTCTTATTACCCTTTCTTCTGGGAAGTTCAAGCAAATAACATTAGTTTTATTGTATTTGTGGAAAATAGCTATCCACTTACAACGGTTAGACATTCAAAACTATTGAAAAATAAAACGATTTATTTTTTATTATTCTAAGTAAATGTAGTACTGTTTTACTGATAGCCTCACCACTGTGGGAAATCATGAGAGAGAGAGAGAGAGAGAGAGAGAGAGAGAGTGTGTGTGTGAGAGAGAGAGAGAGGTGAACACTGTGCCTGAATGGAATTGGTTTGTGGTAGAGTTTGACATTTTAAATAAAAATGTCCAAAAGTCAGGTCTTTTCACCTATATATAGATACCCATTATGCCTAATTAAACTTTTCAAGAGGAATAATTGATGCTCAAATACCTCATTTGAACTGCCACATAAAATAATATGCTTTATATTCAGTTTATAAAAATGGTGAGATTTTTATCTCACTTTTTAAGAACTCATACTCTTAAAGAAAAAGACTACTAATGTCAAATGTGGTATATTGCCATACTCTTTAAGAACTCATACTCTTAAAGAACTCATACTCTTAAAGAAAAAGAAAGAAAAAGACTACTAATGTCAAATGTGGTATATTGCCAATAAGATTATAAAACAAATTTGCATCTGCGTTACATAATCCACTACAAATACGGGGAAATTTCCTTTTTGGCTATTACCATACACTCCTGTAGCCATCAAACTGAGAAGGAGTTAAGGAAAATTAGGAAAAATAAGATTAATTTGGATCTTAAAATTGTATCATTAAGTCATGGAATAAAAAAGATCCTACTTTTATTCGATTATGCTCCAACAGCACAAACCTACTTAAGCAAAAAAATATAAAAAGGCCTAGAATATGATCTTTAAATGTTTCATGTTAGCCTTCAGTTCAGTTCAGTTCAGTTGCTCAGTCATGTCCGACTCTTTGTGACCCCATGAATCGCAGCACGCCAGTCCTCCCTATCCATCAGCAACTCTCAGAGTTCACTCAAACTCACATCCATTGAGTCAGTGATGCCATCCAGCCATCTCATCCTCTGTTGTTCCCTTCTCCTCCTGCCCCCAATCCCTCCCAGCATCAGAGTCTTTTCCAATGAGTCAACTCTTCGCATGAGGTGGCCAAACTACTGGAGTTTCAGCTTTACCATCAGTCCTTCCAATGAACACCCAGGACTGATCTCCTTTATAATGGACTGGTTGGATCTCTTTGCAGTCCAAGGGACCCTCAAGAGTCTTCTCCAACACCACAGTTCTAAAGCATCAATTCTTCAGTGCTCAGCTTTCTTCACAGTCTAACTCTCACATCCACACATGACCACTGGAAAAACCATAGCCTTGACTAGATGGACATTTTTTGGTAAAATAATGTCTCGGCTTTTGAATATGCTGTCTAGGTTGGTCATAACTTTCCTTACAAAGAGTAAGTGTCTTTTAATTTTATGGCTGCAGTGACTTTGGATCCCCCCCAAAATAAACTCTGACACTGTTTCCATTGTTTCCCCATCTATTTGCCATGAAGTGATGGGACCGGATGCCATGATCTTCGTTTTCTGAATGTTGAGCTTTAAGCCAACTTTTTCACTCTCCTCTTTCACTTTCATCAAGAGGCTTTTTAATTCCTCTTCACTTTCTGCCTTAAGGGTGGTATCACCTGCATATTTGAGGTTATTGATATTTCTCCCAGAAACCTTGATTCCAGCTTGTGCTTCATCCAGCCCAGCATTTCTCATGATGTACTCTGCATATAAGTTAAATAAGCAGGGTGACAATATACAGCCTTGACGTACTCCTTTTCCTATTTGAAACCAGTCTGTTGTTCCATGTCCAGTTCTAACTGTTGCTTCCTGACCTGCATATAGCTTTCTCAAGAGGCAGGTCAGGTGATCTGGTATTCTCATCTCTTTCAGAATGTTCCACAGTTTATTGTGATCCACACAGTCAAAGGCTTTGGCATAGTCAATGAAGCAGAAATAGATGTTTTTCTGGAACTCTCTTGCTTTTTCGATGATCCAGCAGATGTTGGCAATTTGATCTCTGGTTCCTCTGCCTTTTCTAAAACAAGGTTAAACATCTGGAAGTTCACAGTTCACGCATTGCTGAAGCCTGGCTTGGAAAATTTTGAGCATTACTTTACTAGTGTGTGAGATGAGTGCAATTGTGCGGTAGTTTGAGCATTCTTTGGCATTGCCTTTCTTTGGAATTGGAATGAAAACCGACCTTTCCCAGTCCTGTGGCCACTGCTGAATTTTCCAAATTAGCCTTAGTAGTTATTAATACATTCTTTGCCTAAACAGGTGAGAACATGAGCAGTTATTTTGATTGTTTTTTCAATTTTTAATAACTGTAATACAAAAATAAATGCTTTGGGAGAAGATCAAGGAGCTATTGATATCTGATCTTTTTTTAACAGAGTCAATTTGACAAGTGCTAAATGTTTTAAATATTAAGGTTTTGTTTAAATTTTATTAAGGTTATTAGGGATTTTTTTTAAATATTTAAGTGTTCTAGAGTATCCACACCATGAAGGAAATGGTCTTTAACCTGTTTTATTCACTGACACCAAAGCACTTAGAAAAGTGCTTGTACAATAGTAAGCAATCCATATAATTACCTCAGTAATTCATGTCAAGAGGAAGAATTTTCTAAAGTTTAAATTTCAAAAATTAAGGTCTTAAAATTTTGCATTTGAGGGTGCTTCTATTTATAAAAGCAATATATTTGAGCTTTTTATTTAGCATATGTTGGGTATAGGAGGGATTTTGCTTCCAGCTTAGGGTTTACACCTACCAACTCCCTTACCCCAATGTCAAGAAAATGAAAGCTCTAATTCTTTAGTGAATATTGCTTTCTTAAAGAAAATGACAGTGTAACACATCTGAATCCATCCTGTCTCTTGTTCGGTTTCAGAATAAAACCATTAGGACTTGAGTTGTTGTTCAGTCACTCAGTGGTGTTGACTCTTTGTGACCCCCATGGACTGCAGCACACACGGCTTCACAGTCCTTCATTATCTCCCTGAGTTTTCTCAAGCTCATGTCCACTGAATCTGTGATGCCATCCAAGCATCTCATCCTCTGTCGTCCCCTTATCCTGCTGCCCTCAATCTTTCCCAGCATCAGGGTCTTTTTTAATGAGTCAGCTCTTCATATCAGGTGGCCAAAGGATTGGAGTTTCAGCTTCAACATCAGTCCTTCCAATGAATATTCAGGATTGATTTCCTTTAGGATGGACTGGTTGGATCTCCTTGCTGTCCAAGGGACTCTTAACAGGACTTGAGAAAAAACTGCAGATTAAAAACTAAAATTGTCCTTTGAAAAATGCATGCCTAAAACCTATATCCTTTTTTTAAAATGTATTTATTTATTTTAATTGGAGGCTAATTACTTTACAATATTGTAGGGGCTTTCGCCATACATTGACATGAATCAGCCATGGGTGTACACGTGCCCCCAGTCCTGAATCTTCCTCCTGACTCCCTCCCCATTCCATCCCTCTGGGTCATCCCAGTGCACCAGCCCTGAGCACCCTGTCTCATGCATCAGATCTGGACTGGCGATCTGTTTCACATATGATAATATACGTTTCAATGCTATTCTCTCAAATCATCCTACCCTCACCTTCTCGCACATAGTCCAAAAGTCTGTTCTTTATCTCTGTGTCTCTTTTGCTATCTTGCATATAGGGTCATTGTTACCATTTTTCTAAATTCCATATATATGCATTAGTATACTGTATTGGTGTTTTTCTTTCTGACACACTCCACTCTGTATAATAGGCTCCACTTTCATCCACCTCATTAGAACTGTTTCAAATGAATTCTTTTTAATAGCTGAGTAATATTCCATCGTGTGTATATGTACCACAGCTTTCTTATCCATTCATCTGCTGATAGACATCTAGGTTGCTTCCATGTCCTGGCTATTGTAAACAGTGCGCAATGAACATTGGAGTACACGTGTCTCTTTCAATTCTTGATTCCTTGGTGTGTATGCCCAGCAGTGGGATTGCTGGGTCGTATGGCAGTTCCATTTCCAGTTTTTTAAGGAATCTCCACACTGTTCTCCATAGTGGCTGTACTAGTTTGCATTCCCACCAACAGTATAAGAGGCTTCCCTTTTCTCCACACCCTCTCCAGCATTTATTGCTTGTAGAATTTTGGATCGCAGCCATTCTGACCGGTGTGAAATGGTACCTCATTGTGGTTTTGATTTGCATTTCTGTGATAATGAGTGATGTTGAGCATCTTTTCATGTGTTTGTCAGCCATCCATATGTCTTCTTTGGAGAAATGTCTATTTAGTTCTTTGGCCCACTTTTTGATTGGGTCGTTTATTTTTCTGGAATTGACCTGCATGAACTGTTTGTATGTTTTGAGATTAATTCTTTGTCATTTGCTTCATTTGCTGTTATTTTTTACCATTCTGAAGGCTGTCTTTTCACCTTGCTTATAGTTTCCTTCATTGTACAAAAGCTTTTAAGTTTAATTTGTTTTATTATTAATAAAATTATTCTATTCCTCAGAATATTTCTTTCTTCCACTAGCAACAAATTTTATTTTTATAGTGTTGAGGGATTTTTTTTATAGTTTATATGTACAAATGTGCTGGGAAAATGCTAAAGTAATGTATTCCATGTAGGTCTATTCTGTCACAAATATTATGAGTTCACTTATCTAGTATGTGGTTTCGTTGTAAATAGGATATGATATTGTTCAAAAACGAAATGTATACAGCTCAGCTATATGGTATTTCATAAGCTATATGATACTTAAATTCAATTATTTGGTTGTGTGTGTGTCTGTGTGTTTTACTCTGCTCTCTCAATGAAGTTATTCAACGTTGGGACAATTTCAAAGGAGACACTTGATTGAGGTTTTTGATGACTTTATTTTGAGTCCATTGAAGAGGAAAAACTCTCTGGTCCCTGATTTTTAATGCCGCCTTTAATTCTCACTTCATTCTTGTCACCAATCTCTGTGGCTACTACAAATGGAGAGATCACTTATAAATTTCCGTGTTAAGAGATCCAGATAAGAAATTCTCAGATAATATCCCTGGGAAACAGCAACTGATTTTAGTGTGTATACTTATAGATCTTCAAATAAATATATACTGGCCTGCTATTCTAGTGCCATAAATGTCACTTTTTTGTTCCTGAATAGAGCAACTGGGGTAAATATTTTGAAAATAAGCATTTTCTGAATTCCTATTCCTCTTTAGTTCTTGGATGAAAAGAATTGAATTAGTCACTCTCAACAATTCACAGCTCTCTCTTTTTTGGCCACGTTCACAACTTGCAGGACCTTAGTTCCCTAGCCAGGGGTTTAACTCAGGCCCTCAGCAGTGAAAGTGCAGAGTCCTAACCACTGGACCACCAGAGAATTCTCAGATCTGTTATTTCTTTTTGTATATTTATCAGAATCAACACTCCTACAACTGTCTCCCTCACAGAAAATCAGTCTCAAATATTTAACTTGTTGCCTGAAAAATATTTTGTAAATAGAGAACACATGACATCGTCTTGTGTATATATTTACCACGTGTTGTAGATTTCATTTTTTGCTACAGTTCCCCCTGGTCATTATGCTTTTAAGATCTAGTATTACTGTCTAGTACTGCTTCAATTGTTTCTTGTGATCCATAGGGCTTTCCCATTGCCCTAGAAGTACACACCTAGGTTACTTAGTTTTCTGATACCAAAATTAGCATTACAATGAAATTCTCCATAGCTGTCCTCTGACATACTTGCTGAGATATTCCTTGGGATCTGTAACTGGGTGTGATTGCAGAGTACATGCCCACTTACTGTCACTGGGGGAGGCAAGACTATTCTGTAAAACAACAATGTCATTTACATTCGTACAGAAATGCAGCCTTTCCACAGCTCACCAATGCTTGGAAATAATCAGGCTTGTTAAATTTGCCAACTGACCAGAATAGGACAGCAGTGCACTGTCACTTTAATGTGTACTTTTCATTAGGTTGTGACCGTGTCTTCATGCGCTTTTTAGTCATTCATATTTCTCTCTCTATGAATTACTTCTTTGCTCATTTTTCAGTGGAAGTCCCTGGTGTGCATGTGTGCCCACATTTGCATATTTCCTTGAAAACCAATTTTTAGAATTTAAAAGTGACATTTCACAAAATAAGTCATTTGTTAGATTGTGGATGTGTCATTTCATAAATTGAAACTGTTAATTTTAATGCAGTAAAATTCATCATACATTTTCGTTGTGGTTGCCAACTGTAGTTTTTTATTAGCTCAGAAGTATTCCTTTCCAACAGTTTTTAAATTCATTGGAATCCAAGAATGATGCAATTAATCTCTCCACATTAGCACTCAGTTTTGTCAGTGTTGTGTCCTATGAAGCACTCCCCCTTTCCTGTACACATGGGTCCAAGTTATGCACTCTCTTCCATTGGTTTTATGCTTGTTAATTTTTCATAAGCACCACACTGTACCTTTGGACTACATTCTAATTTTTGTAGAGTGAGTCCCCTTCTTTGCTCTTTTACAAAACTGGCATAATTGTTAGGGACATTTTTATGTTTCTACATGAATTTTAGCATAAATTCATTAAACGCTTCAAAAATTCTGTTGAGATATGACTTGATTTATAAACATTTGTTAAGAACTAATACATTTTAGTAAGTTATTTCATCTGTGGTGAGATTCTGTCTGTGAACATGAAGAGATTTTTATTTATGCAGGTGTTTTATATCTTTCAAGTTTCTTTTTTTTTCCAAAAGGCTTTTCTATATCTTTTCTTGGATGATTTGTTTTTAATTTTGTTGTTTGAGAATGATATAGTTTTCTAATATAATATCTAGCTGATTATTTGTAGAATTAAAAAGCATTATTGATTTTTATAAGTCTATTATGACAAATTAACTTTATCCAGAAGCTTTATAAATTGTTTTATTAGTTCCATAGAGTTTTGAGTGATTCTGTAGGGTTGATCAAATAGCGTGAAAAAAATGACATTTTTCTTTCTTCAAATCCTATAAGGATTGAATCCTTTTTTCCTTCTAAAATTATGGCCCTTTGTAAATTGTTACAGAGTAACAGTATTAAGCTATATCTCTGGTAATGCTGATCTTAAACAGAAAGTATGTAATTTTCTGAGTTTCTTGCAGGTGTTTGACATTACAGCTTTTAGTAAGCTACAGAAAAATTCCCTTATGTGTAGCTTCCTGAAAGTTTTTAAAAATCATAATTGGTATTAATTTTATCAACTTATTTTCCTGAGTCTATTATGATCATTGTTTTCCTTCAATTAATGTGGTAAGCTGATACATTTTCTGATGCAGAATAACCATTGCCTTCTTAGACAAAAGTCTAATTGATCATTATTTTGAGTACTTTTATTGCCTTCTCTATGGTTATAACTTAAATAAGTATTACTCATTGTTTCCTTGTTCTTTCATTTTCCAGTTTTGAATCAAGTTTATATTAACTTCAAAAAAGTAGGTTGAAAATTTTTCCTCTATCTCCATACTCTGCAATAAACATATAATATGAGGATAAGCTGTTCTTTGAATTTTGGGAAGAACTCATCAATAAAACCAATTGAGCTGTGACTTCTTGTTGAGAAGGTCTCATAGGCTTTAATCATCACTGGAATTTTTTTCTCTATTTTGTCTTGTACCATTTTGACATTTTATATCTTTCCCCCAAATTTAAACATTTCTGTTTAATACTCAAAATTTATCATATATTTTTTCATAATATCCCTTTGCTATCTTGCAGTTACAGCTGTGTCTGTAATTAGATATCTCCTTCTCATTTTGTATTTTATATCTAAATTGCTTCCATTTGCGTTGACCTGATGATTGCCTATTCATCCATCTCTTCAAGAAAGAGGTTTTCCTTGGTTACGTTGTTGTTTGCTTTCTGTTCCAGTGATCGCGTCCTTCCTCTTCTTTGCCTGGATTTGTTTCTCTATCATTTTGTCAGTGGTTTACTAACATCTTGCAGTGAATGCTTATCTCATTTTTTTCTTTTTATTCTTCCTCAGTTCAGTTCAGTTCAGTCACTAAGTCGTGTTCAACTCTTTGCGGCCCCATGGAATGCAGCACACCAGGCTTCCCTGTCCATCACCAACTCCCGGAGTCCACCCAAACACATGTCCATTGAGTCAGTGATGCCATCCAACCATCTCATCCTCTGCTGCCCCCTTCTCTTCCCGCCTTCAATGTTTCCAAGCATCAGAGTCTTTTCAAATGAGTCAGCTCTTCATATCAAGTGGTGGAAATACTTCAACATTAGTCCTTCCAATGAACACTCAGAACTGATCTCCTTTAGGACGGACTGGTTGGATCTCCTTGCAGTCCAAGGGACTCTGAAGAGTCTTTTCCAACACCACAGTTCAAAAGCATCAGTTCTTTGGTGCTCAGCTTTCTTTATAGTCCAATTCTCACGTCCACATGACTACTGGAAAAACCATAGCCTTGACTAGACAGACCTTTGTTGACAAAGTAATGTCTCTGCTTTTTAATATGCTCTCTAGGTTGGTCATAACTTTTCTTCCAAGGAGTATGTGCCTTTTAATTTCATGGCTGCAGTCACCATCTGCAGTGATTTTGGAGCCCCCCAAAATATAGGTCTGTCACTGTTTCCCCATCTATTTCCCATCAAGTGATGGAACCAGATGCCATGATCTTAGTTTTCTGAATATTAAGCTTTAAGCCAACTTTTTCACTCTCCTCTTTCATTTTCAAGAGGCTCTTTAGTTCTTCTTCACTTTCTGTCATAAGGGTGGTGTCACCTGCATATCTGAGGTTATTGATATTTCCCCTGGCAATCTTGATTCCTTTATTCTTCCTCACTCTATGAAAAATGAACTTGAAGCTAAATATGTTTCTCTAAGCAGAACATTGCTATGTCACACATGTGTTGGTATATTGTGTTTTCACTGTTACACTATTCCATGTATTTTCTAATTGGTCTTATGAGACCCTCTTTCAGGCAAGAATATTTAATTGGATACAGAGCTGTTGCATTTTAAGCTATTCTCTTGTTATCAATTTCATTTTATTGCATTATAATCAAAGAATATGATTTTTTGAGATGTTCAGTCTTTGAATTTATGAAGATTCCTTTTAGGGTTAAAGCAAAAGTTGATTTCTCTGAGTGGGTTTGAAAAGAATGTATGAAGTTATAGATCCATTCTAGCTCTTCTGTTCTAGATCCATTGTTCTTTTACATATCAATTTGTTCCTTATAAACTTAAAAATTAATCTTAAGTTCATTAGTCTGTTATTAAAACTATTAATCCAACTTGCTTTTGGTTAATATTTGCATGAAATATCTTTCACTCTACATCATTATATTTGAACTTCTGTTGTTGTTTTGTTACAGGTGAGTCTAAGTACTGCAAAGTGCTTCTGAATATCACTTAGGAAAGTGTTTTTATATACATTGCTCTGTTTGATACTTCCACTTCACAGAAAGTGAAATGACCTGCACAGTTCTTGGGCTTTCCGAACCTCCATGCTTTCCCCTAGACCACAGCAGAGAGAGCAGAGTTGGCCCTGACGGCAAGTGAGCCGCTTTCCTCCTTACTTCCAGTGTCCTCATTCCGACTCCCTTCCATGGAAATGCCATATTCAGAAACCTCGACATTCACACTCTCAAACCTCACTTCTGCCTCATTCCCACACTGTGCCACTAGGTGACTTCCCAGCTCACTGGATTTGAGAGAATTTTTAAATAGGTAATGATTAATTTTCCTCTTTCTCAAGGGGTGTTTAAATAATTACCAGCAACCTCCAGTGCCTCAACTCAAGGCAATGAATAATGTGGTAATTTCCAGTCCTGGGCAAGTCTAGTGGGAGAAATGTTTTTGAATCATGGAGTGTGGGAGTAGCCAGTTTGGGGCTTGTCATGAGCTGAATCACCTTGTGTAGGCAGCTCGGCCCACACTACCCACACGACAGCTTAGCGCTCTGAGTAGTCAACCTAAAGTTACAGGTATGTAGAGAAGACCCAACTTCAAAAGATGAAAAATTTCAACACTTTTACAACCACTGAAAACCATTAAATGTACGTATTAATTATATATGTACATATGCTACTTATGAAGCATTGATAAATTTAATTTTATCTAAAAAGTATCATAGAAGCATGTTAACATTTTTACTCTGTAGGGTGTACCCACATCATATGGGAACAGTTAAGTCAACTAATAGATCAATCAAAGTCATAATTTTGAGTTTTTGTTCCTTTGTCAATGAAGATTTGACTATGGCCTAAATACCCCTAGGTGTTCTATACCCCCAACGCATCCCCTGCCCTTTTTCCTCTTGCTCATGTCACTGCAGCCACACAGGTTCCTTGGTGCTCCCTAATCATACCAATCATGCATGCCTGCTGCGCTACTTTAGCCGTGTCCGACACTTTGTTATGGCTCCTCTGTCCATAGGATTCTGCAGGCAAGAATACTGGAGTGGATTGCCACGCCCTCCTCCAAGGCATCTTCCACAACCCAGGCATCTAACCCTTCTCTGCTGCATCTCCTGCCTTGCAGGCAAAATCTTTACCACTGAGCCATCAGGGAAGCCTCCATACCAATCATGAAAAGTGAAGTTGCTCAGTCGTGTCCGACTCTTTGCGACCCCATGGACTGTAGCCTATCAGGCTCCTCCATCCATGGGATTTTCCAGGCAAGAGTGCTGGAGTGGATTGCCATTTTCTTCTCCAGGGGATCTTCCCGACCCAGGAATCGAACCCGGGTCTCCTGCATTGCAGGCAGACGCTTTACCGTCTGAGCCACTAGGGAAACCCAGTCATACATTTCTGCATTTATGTCCTCTCAGCTGCAAACACTATTGCCCCAGGTTTCTCCTAGGACTACAACTACCTTGATTATCCAATACACATGGCACCTATACCATCCAATCACTTTCTTCACACGCCTATCTATTCGACCCTTATCACCAACTAGCATATAATGGATGTCATTTGTTTCTACAAATTCTATGAAAGCAAAGACTTTGGTGTGCCAAAAACATTATGCCTAGGACTTCCCTGGTGGTGCAGTGGATAAGAACCAGGTTGCCAATGCAGGGGACCCAGGTTCAATCACTAGTCTGGGAAGATTTCACATATCATGGAGCAACTCAGACTTTGTGCCACGACTACTGAGCCCGCTGTGCTGAAACCCGCCCACCTCGAGTCTGTGCTCTAGTCTGTGTTTAAGAAGAGAAGCCGCCACGGTGAGGAGCTGTGGTACCAAATGAAGAGGAGCTCCACCCACTGCAACTAGAGAAAGCCCATGCACAGCAGCACAGACCCAGCGCAATCAAAAATGAATGAAATAATAACTTAGAAAAAACATTCTACCTAGGAAAAAAATTGGGGATTCAATGGTTTTTTGTTAATGGATAAACCAAATGAGAATTTAAGTACTATGCAAATTACAATAGGTATCCTATAACTCTAAATTAATGACATATCAATGAAAATAGTATATTTCTGCAGTGTCTTAAATGGCATACTGTTTTACATAAATAAGAGACATTATTTAAATGCTTTGGCTCATGACGAATTCCTAATTATTGCTTTTACCAGTCAATATTTGCGGAGGATTGAGTTTTTAATCATCTAAATCATGTTTAATTGAAAATATTTGGAGATAAAAGCATGATAATAAAATCAACAAATATCTAAGAACCTATGTGCAAATGTTTAGATTTGTTTATACTTCTATCAGTTGAAAGATCAGTAATCGATTTTGTTAGTGATTGAGATTTCAGGCTCTGAGTCATTGCTGGAACATGTCATAAAACTGGGTGGCAGATGGTTTTAACTCCACCACATAAATCAGGTACAAGAAGCCTAACATGGCTATATTTTGGTGATCAGATTAAATCCATCTTCATGCCTCTCTTTGTCAAGGATAGTAATGGGGAAATTTCTCTCTGTCTCTAAGAGTCTATGAAGGTGCCAGGATTTTATGCAGTCCAGCAAGTGAAGGTCTTCTGTTCTCACTAAAAGCTAAAGGCATGCTTCGATTTTAAGTTGGCATTTTCTTTTGGAGGCGGTAACATGCCAAGGACAACAGAAGCTATACACTACCTGACTCTTTGTTCACGTCCATCTTACTCTCCTTTGCCTTTCCTAAACACAAGAAACTATAAATATGACTCAATTTACCAGGCTCTATGGCAGCTTGGGGTAGCCATGTGGCAGAGTCTGAGCAATGAGTTGAACACAGAAGCTCACTGGTCTTGGTACTGCCTCCTGGTGCATGGTGTATGGTTCACTGGTACACAGCTACTTCCACATTCTTCTTCCTGCAACAGCCAGGTGAAGCTGGAGGTATAGATACCATATGAAAAGCAAAAGAATAACATGCTAACAGTGGCAGAAGAGAGAGCCAGCAAGAGCCTGTGTCCTTGATGGCACTGCTGAACAGCTGCGGCAATTCCAACAACCATGTATGCGCAAAATGCTATGGTCCCAAACCAAACACCTATTTATTTAAAACGTTTTAAGATTTTCTTTCTTTTAGCTGAACACATTGTTAATTGAAACGCTGGTCTTGGACAAGGGGATCTTTGTCTAGCATTGTCGCCCTGCTACCTACCGTCCCAGCTCGGTAGATGCACCATGCTGTCATTTTCTGCAGTGAGAGCTGCTTCTCTGGGCTCTGGTGATAAAGTGAGCACAGTTATCTGCTAATTGCTGGTAACCTCCAAAGCCTGCCTCCTTTGTGGCCTTGGTGAATTTCACCATTCCACACAGTGAGCAGTTCCAGCTTTTGCCAAGCACTTATTTTATTCTCCTCCCCCATGGAAATATCAAGCATATTCACTGCAAATGAGCCTTAGACCCTAAACTGAGATTTCTTTTCAAGGGTGAGACAGAGAAAGAAATGAAATAGGGAAAGTAGAGGATGATGTTAAATACTTTTTTTCATATTAATTGCCCAGTTACACTATTATAAACTATCCTGTTTTGGCATAAGTGTTGATATTTAATTTAGTCATTCAAAAGATCAGTTCTAAATTCCAGAGTCTGCCTCAGCTAGTGAGCAATCAACTGAATGATAGACACACCTAGTACATTGTTGGTTAAAATACCAAATAACAAATTGCTATGTTTCAAACCTTAATCTTTTCCACGAAAAAACAATCCCAGACACAACTTAAGTTAATCTGAAAACAGATTTTATCACCAGGGATAAAAGAAAAAAAGTATGATATCAATTTTATGTTAGCCACTTGAAATCACCATTAATCCAAAGCCTATGTCTTATGCTCAGGTCAGGCACAATTTAAAAACATATACCTTTATCTAGAAATAAGCAGAACTTATTTGCAAAATATTTAAGAATATTATCTCATTTTTTTCTGGCTAAAGAGAAATGCTGTCATTTCTTCCACTTATTAAAAATAATCACTCAACTCCACTTTCCACATCTACAGTTGCCCTATTTCTCTGCTCCCCTTTGTAACAACTTTTCTAAAGAGAATTTCTCCATGTGTTGTCTCCAGGGCTTCATTCTCTTAAACCTATCTTAATCAGATTTTTACCTCTAAGTGTCATCAAAGCTGATCTTGTCAAGGTTGCCCGTGTCTCCTCAGTGCTAAATCCAATGACCAGTTCTCACAACTGATTGTTTCCTCCTCCTTCATTCATTTTATTTCTAAGCTTTCAGTTCCCTGCATTCTTTTCGTTTCCATCCCTCCTCACTCTTCGGTCATTGTCAGTCTCATTTGTTGGTTGTAACAATCTCTCCCTACCTGGAAGTGTCCCAGGAATCAGTCACCAGAACTCTTCACTTTCCCATATACAGATACCTCCCTTGGTGATCTCACCCATTAGGTTAGCTTTAAATGCCATCTTTATGTCAACAACTCTCAAATGTATGTTTTCATCGCAGACCTCTTACACAATCTATGTCATGTCTAATAACCAAGCTGATATACTCGTCTACATCTTTAAACTATCCACTTGTTATTGAATGGAAATCTTATATTTCAGTTCAGTTCAGTCGCTCACTCATGTCTGACTCTTTGCGACCCCATGAATCACAGCACGCCAGGCCTCCCTGTCCATCACCAGCTCCCGGAGTTGACTCAGACTCACGTCCATGGAGTCAGTGATGCCACCCAGCCATCCCATCATCTGTCATCCCCTTCTCCTCCTGCCCTCAATCCCTCCCAGCATCAGAGTCTTTTCCAATGAGTCAACTCTTCGCATGAGGTGGCCAAAGTACTGGAGTTTCAGCTTCAGCATCGTTCCTTCCAAAGAAATCCCAGGGCTGATCTCCTTCAGAATGGACCGGCTGGATCTCCTTGCAGTCCAAGGGACTCTCAAGAGTCTTCTCCAACACCACAGTTCAAAAGCATCAATTCTTCGGCGCTCAGCTTTCTTCACAGTTCAACTCTCACATCAATACATGACCACAGGAAAAACCATAGCCTTGACTAGATGGACCTTAGTTGGCAAAGTAATGTCTCTGCTTTTGAATATGCTATCTAGGTTGGTCATAACTTTCCTTCCAAGGAGTAAGCGTCTTTTAATTTCATGGCTGCAATCACCATCTGCAGTGATTTTGGAGACAAAAAGATAAAGTCTGACACTGTTTCCATTGTATCCCCATCTATTTCCCATGAAGTGATGGGACCAGATGCCATGATCTTCATTTTCTGAATGGTGAGCTTTAAACCAACTTTTTCACTCTCCTCTTTCACTTTCATTGGAGGCTTTTGAGTTCCTCTTCACTTTCTGCCATAAGGGTGGTGTCATCTGCATATCTGAGGTTATTGATATTTCTCCTGGCAATCTTGATTCCAGCTTGTGTTTCTTCCAATCCAGTGTTTCTCATGATGTATTCTGCATATAAGTTAAATAAGCAGGGTGACAATATACAGCCTTGACGTACTCCTTTTCCTATTTGGAACCAGTCTGTTGTTCCATGTCCAGTTCTAACTGTTGCTTCCTGACCTGCATATAGCTTTCTCAAGAGGCAGGTTAGGTGGTCTGATATTCCCATCTCTTTCAGAATTTTCCACAGTTTATTGTGATCCACACAGTCAAAGGCTTTGGCATAGTCAATAAAGTAGGAATAGATGTTTTTCTGGAACTCTCTTGCTTTTTCCATGATCCAGTGGATGTTGGCAAGTTGATCTCTGGTTCCTCTGCCTTTTCTAAAACCAGCTTGAACATCAGGAAGTTCACGGTTCACGTATTGCTGAAGCCTGGCTTGGAGAATTTTGAGCATTACTTTACTAGCATGTGAGATGAATGCAATTGTGCAGTAGTTTGAGCATTCTTTGGCATTGCCTTTCTTTGGGATTGGAATGAAAACTGACCTTTTCCAGTCCTGTGGCCACTGCTGAGTTTTCCAAATGTGCTGGCATATTGAGTGCAGCACTTTCACAGCATCATCTTTCAGGATTTGAAATAGCTCAACAGGAATTCCATCTTATATTTCTACATACATAAATGTGTGTGTGTTTGTTAGTCACTCAGTTGTGTCTGACTCTGTGACCCCATTGACTGTAGCCTTGCTGTCCATGGGATTGTCCAGGCAAGAATAGTGGAGTGGGTTGCCATTTGCTTCTCCAAGGTATCTTCCTGATACACACACACACACACAGACACACACACACACACACACACACACACACACACACATATATAAAGAAATTAAAAATCAGTTTTCCTAAGAAGCCAAAATACAGGGTTAATAAATTTATTTTCTTAGAAAGAAATTTAAAAGTAAAAAATATAAATACACTTTTTGTGCCTAGCCAGTTTCTTCAATAGCTGAATCTTTCACATATTAGTATGAAGTTTTAGAGACAGTGCTATAGATATTCTAGAATGTATTTTTACATTAGTAAATGTGCTTTAGAAAAAGTTAAGTTTTCTTTTCCCAAGTGTGCTCTATTTTCTTCATTCAAAGAAAAATATGCCAAGTTATATGCCTCAAGAAAGAGTTAGCTTATCTTTATTTTTATCTCAGAAAAAAACAAAACCAAAGTCTCTTACTGACATTGTTAACAATGTTGGCCACTGCTTCCACCCTTCTCAAGCTAAATGAGGGCATGTTTTCCATTTTCATAGGATTGTGAGAAATAACTAAGCAAATAACTATGTTACTACAAGCATTGCTTTAACCAGTTCATAATTAAACTCTCTATTAATGTGGAAAAAAAAGACCAAACCATTTTTTGTGGATTTGGTAATTTTCTACAGAATTCTCAATAAACTAGGGAAGTACCTATACCACATCAAAGATTATGTCTAATTTGGATGGTCCTACTGTGACCCTGAGGGTAATCTTGGAATCTCTTAAGCCTACTTTGCAGAATTAAATAGAAGTTATATATAATATTTTTATATTCTTCAGAAAATATGCTTAGACTTTCCAAATCATATTGAACCTTTAAATTACCAAAGAGATTTAGCTGATTTTTATTTATTGTTATAAAATGTAAACAACTCAATCTTTGGAGATTTAGTTTGTAAACAATAGGAAAAGAAAAACCTTTGAAAGTATATTCATTTTGATGCTTGGATGAATTTGAAAGGAAGATTTCATTACCTTTAAAGGCAACCTGGAAATGGATTTAGAAACTGTTGCCAAAATTTTGTCCCGTGATTATTACCCGCACACACACACACACAAAAAACAATACTAGAAATAAAAACTGTTACGACACTATGAAAATTCTTTTCAGAAAAAACAATGATAACATAATAATTATAGTCATAATTCAGTTCAAATTTACTGAGGAGAATCTCTGAATTCAATACTGTGCTAAGGATGCGTGCATGCATGCTGAGTTGCTCAGTGGTGTCTGACTCTGTGTCACTCTCTGGACTGTAGTCCCCCAGGCCCCTCTGCCCATGGGACTCTCCAGGCAAGCATACTGGAGTGGGGTGCCATGCCCTCCTCCAGGGGGCCTTCCCGGCCCAGGGATTGAACCTGCCTCTCTTGCATCTCCTGCACTGGCAGGAGGACAGCTTACCACCAGCGCCACCTGGGAAGCCCCTGTGCTAAGGGTACCACATGCATTTTCTCATTTAGAACTCATGGCAAAATTATGATATAGATATTATTATTCTCAACAGCTTACAAGTTTCTATAAAATTTAGTTTAAATTACTTGCCTGAAATCTGTATCGCTAGTAAAGGAGAACAAGATTCCAACTCAAATTTACTTTGACTCTAAAGCCATTTGCTTTACCATAGGGCAACAAAGGTCCATCTAATCAAGGCTATGATTTTTCCAGCAGTCATGTATGGATGTGAGAGTTGGACTATAAAGAAAGCTGAGTGCCAAAGAACTGATACGTTTGAACTGTGGTATTGAAGACGACTCTTGAGAGTCTCTTGGACTGCAAGATCAAACCATTCCATCCTAAAGGAAATCAGTTCTGAGTGTTCATTGGAAGGACTGATGATGAAGCTGAAACTCCCAATATTTTGGCCACCTGCTGTGAAGAGCTGACTCATTTGAAAAGACCCTGATGCTAGGAAAGATCAAAGACAGGAGGAGAGGGGGATGGCAGAGGGTGAGATGGTTGGATGGCATCACCAACTCAATGAACTTAAGTTTAGGTGGACTCCAGGAGTTGGTGATGGACAGGGAGGCCTGGGGTGCTGCAGTCCATGGGGTCACAAAGAGTCGGACATGACAGAGAGACTGAACTGATCTGAACTGAATTGAACGGCTTCCTAGGTAGCGCTAGTAGTAAAGAACCTGGCTGGCAATGTGGGAAACGTTAAGAGATTTGGGTTTGATCCCTAGGTCGGGAAGATCCTCTGGAGAAGGACATGGTAACCCACTCCAGTGCTCTTGCCTGGAAAATCCTAAGGACAGAGGAGCCTGACAGGTTATAGTCCATAGGGTCGCAGAGAGTCAGACAGGACTGAAGCGACTTAACACAACACACAACACAGGTTAAGTAGGTTTATCTACAAATTACAATGGAATAATTATTTGCACTAATTGGTGAGGGTTGGGGGGGGCGGGAGATCAGGGGAGATCTTTAAAGTGAATTTCTGATCCTAGAAGTTAATTCTGGCATTGCTGTTGATAAGTTTAGATAAAATATATGAGGTTTAAAATAATAGTAAGCACAAAATCTGTGGCAAACTGAAGTTTAACTTAGACAGTTATTAGTGTCCAAGAAGGTCCAAACCAATAGGTGAGGCAGGACAGCAAGAGGTCCAGGGTCAGTGATGACACTGTGTCTACCATATCCCAGAGACTTTACGTAATGAATTATTGACTACAGACACACAAGAAAGAACCAAATAATAAAATGTGTTGAATGGCAAAGGTAAACATTTGTTTTATTCCAATGTTGATAGATTGACAAATAGGAAAGAACATGGTGAGATGCAAATTCAGAAAATTCAGTCTAAGTAACGGTTCAATTTAACAAACATGTATTGAGATTCTGCAGTGAGCTTGGAAGTTTGCCATGCAGTAGGGATAGAGTGATGAATATAGCTGTTGGGGGACTCTAAGGGATAGCGTCCAAAAAAAGAGCGGGTCTAACTAAATCTTTTTATCATATTTTGGGCAGTAAAATGAAAAGAGATGAATGGCAACAACTTAGTTTATTTACAGCTCCCTTTCAATTTAATCATTTCAAAAAAGGAAATTTAATTCTTTCAAAAAATGAAAGCTGTTTTATTAATTCTCAAATTAGATTTATGATATTATAAAAAATCCTCCAAAAATCTGTTTGAAAATTAACTAACAGAGTGGTTGGAATTCCTCCTCACCTCTACCCTACCTATGTAAGTCCTCAAAATGCTTTTTTCATTTTGTTTTTGTGATTCATCACAACTTACAATATCGACTAAGAAACTAGACAAACTGCATTTCATTGGACCAGTTAAACAGGAAAGGAAGATTTTATTTAAGATTATTGCAATAAGGGAGAGAGATTAAACTCAACTACACTGGAACATAAGTGGTAGAGTTTTTAAGCCCTGGGGTGAGCCAGTAAAAAAAGTCCCAGAGGACATTAGAGGGGAGGTTGGTTAATGTGACTGGATCATCGGTGTCTGCTAATTGGCACGTAAGAAACGCATATATATGGAACTTAGAAAGATGGTAATGATAACCCTGTATGCGAGACAGCAGAAGAGACAGAGATGTATAGAACAGTCTTTTGGACTCTGTGGGAGAGGACGAGGGTGGGATGATTTGAGAGAATGGCATTGAAACATGTATAATATCATATGTGAAATGAATCGCCAGTCCAGGTTCCACGCAGGATACAGGATGCTCAGTGCTGGTGCACTGGGATGACCCAGAGGGATGGTACGGGGAGGGAGGTGGGAGGGGGGGTCAGGATGGGGAACACGTGTACACCTGTGGTGGATTCATGTTGATGTATGGCAAAACCAATACAGTATTGTAAATTAATTAGCCTCCAATTAAAATAAATAAATTTATATTTTTAAAAAAGAAAGGCTCCTACCTTCCCACAGAGACTAGGAGTTAGAGGCGCTATCTTTTGTGATTATTATATTTCAAAGAAATGGACCCCAGGAACTTGAAAAAGATATTCCTGGGTTGTATAAATGGTGAGAGCTAGAAGGCTTACTCTTCCAAGGGGCAGAGAAAGAATTTACACTAGCAAGTTTTAAAAAGTAAACATCCTAAGAAAAAGGGATGTCAAGGGCCAATGCCAGAAAGAAACACGTGGTTACTTAGAGGGGTGGGATATAGGGCTCGTGAGAGGGAGGCTCAAGAAGCCGGGGATATGTGTATACTTATGGCTGATTCATATTGTTGTAGGGCAAAAACCAACACATACTGTACAGAAATCATTTTCCAATTTAAAATAACTTAAAAAATAGTGTTTTGTGGAATTGAGGGGAATGGTAAGGCATCTTGGTCATAACCATCAGTTGGCAACTCAAAAGATAACATTTGTGATCATGAAACAGTCTCATAGTTCACCTGGTTTAGTTAGAAGGATTATTTGATGGTGTGAGGCTGCAGAAGTTTCTGCCTGTGGATCTCGAGTGAACCACTTATGTCAGCAGATGCTTTCTAAGCAGCAATTCTGCGTGTCCCTCTTCCACAGGTCCAACGTATCGCATGTCAATACCAGAACATTTGGTGCCAAGAAAAAATGATATCAAAAGCAAAAATGTTATTTTACCTTAATATTTTGACACTCAATGTTATGGTTGCTATGTGTTATCAGTTCTAAAAGACAAGTAGGTGGATCTGAGCCTGAAGAAATTTAATTTTGGAAAATGAACCTTATACTGATATCTTTCCTAGGAATCTCCTTTGTGTCATTAGGGAATTTCACATTAAAAGGCAACGTGTTCTCAGTAGTACTCTGTTATTTTGTGCTCTTATAATAAAATTTTTTTAAAGTATGTAAATTCATTTTATACAAATCAAAACAAATATAAAGCCAGTAGTACTTTATATTTTGACAGTCCGCTGAAAATATTTAACATTAATGTAAAAGTACAGGGAGGATATTACTTTGTCAAAACTGAAACAAGCAAATAAAAACAGAGCATCTAAGAGGAAACTGTCTAAATTCACTAAAGAATACGAAAATTTGTGGTCACTTCTCTAGCATCCCTGTGATGAAATGCAAACCTTTCAAGGTCACCAGTGAAAAGAATGTCTCGTCTTTTTGTGCAGAATTTATTCTAACATGACTTATGAAGCCAAATTATACAACTATTTCTTTACCTTTGGCTTGTCCTTTTGCTTATTTCACACTAACTGGCCTTGCTTCAGGCGATAGTCAGTGTTTGCTACTTTATCTCTGGCTTTTTTTTGTCTTTGTATTTGCAACAGTGTGTGTGTGTGTGTGTCTGTGTCTGTGTGTGTCTGTGTGTGTGTGTCTGTGTGTGTGTGTTTTGATTGGTACTATCTTAGTTAGATTCTGGGGCTCTCTACCAGTCATCCATCTAGAATTCTTACAATTTTTTTTTAAGCTTCCTGCCACCCAGTGTGATAAGGAACATCTACCACAACAGGAGAAAATATCACTGTACAGTGTTTAAACTAGTGTCTTTGTTCGATAGAGACCAAATTACTGGTAAAATGTGGGGTGTCAGGGAAAAAAAAGAAAAGAAAGAAAGAAATACACAGTCAGTCCTTAGGTACTGACTTCATGCTTAAGTCTTTGCAATAAAATTACAGGTTTTGTTTCATTTTTGATGAGAAAATTAAGTATATCTTTAAGTCATATACTTTCTCTTGGCCATTAAGAAATAACTGGTTTTAAATTAAAAGTTCAGTTCATTGCTAACAGATCTAAAAAGGAGATAAAAACACGGAGACCACTGATTAAAGTTTAATCAAAGGTTTTAGAAACTACAATCTTCAAATTACATTAAGAAACCTTTTATATCCTAGCTGTTTCACCTCACTATTCACTATTCCTAAGACAAATGTAAAACTGTCACTAATGTCAAAGTCCTTTTAATCATTTCGGTGTGATGACAATTCTTTCTAACTCAGAAAAAAACTCTTAAGTGTTTACCAAATTTATAACAAACATCAAAAATATTTATTTTCCCTCAAAAATCATATACTTGAGTTAGATGTAATATCCTTATATCACTTTTGGATTATAAGAAATACACTGAGAAATGAAGATTTAAACTCTGGATTTATAAACCACCTACAAAATTCTTTTTAATGGCACCTCAATTTGGAATCACATTTGATGGCTATGGAAAAAAAAAAAGAATTTCCTAAAAAAGGTACTTGGCTGATCTGCTAGTAAAAGACTAGCTAACCTATATGGTAAATTCAGTTCAGTTCAGTTCAGTCACTCAGTCGTGTCTGACTCTTTGCAACCCCATGAATCGCAGCACGCCAGGCCTCCTTATCCATCACCAACTCTCGAGTTTACTCAAACTCATGTCCATCGAGTCGGTGATGCCATCCAGTGATCCCATCCTCTGTCGCCCCCTTCTCCTCCCCCTTCTCCTCCTGCCCCCAATCCTACTCAGCATCAGAGTCTTTTCCAATGAGTCAACTCTTCGCATGAGGTAGCCAGAGTATTGGAGTTCCCGCTTTAGCATCAGTCCTTCCAATGAATACCCAGGACTGATCTCCTTTGGAATGGACTGGCTGGATCTCCTTGCAGTCCAAGGGACTCTCAAGAGTCTTCTCCAACACCATAGTTCAAAAGCATCAATTCTTCAGTGCTCAGCTTCCTTTACAGTCCAATTCTCACATCCATACACGACCACTGGAAAAACCATCGCCTTGACTAGATGGACCTTTGTTGGCAAAGTGATGTGTCTGCTTTTCAATATGCTCTCTAGGTTGGTCATAACTTTCCTTCCAAGGAGTAAGTGTCTTTTAATTTCATGGCTGCATTAAATGATTTTGGAGTGATTTTGGAGCCCCGAAAAATAAAGTCTAACACTGTTTCCACTTTTTCCCCATCTATTTCCCATGAAGTGATGGGACCGGATGCCATGATCTTCGTTTTCTGAATGTTGAGCTTTAAGCCAACTTTTTCACTCTCCACTTTCACTTTCATCAAGAGGCTTTTTAGTTCCTTTTCACTTTCTGCCATAAGGGTGGTGTCATCTGCATATCTGAGGTTATTGATATTTCTCCTGGCAATCTTGATTCCACCTTGTGCTTCTTCCAGCCCAGCGTTTCTCATGATGTACTCTGCATAGAAGTTAAGTAAGCAGGGTGACAATATACAGCCTTGACGTATATATGGTAAATAGGGGCATGATATTGATCAAATCTACAAGTTTAATCCATGCTCATTTTTTTGTTACGTTTCATTTGCTAATAATATACATATAAGTCTTTCGTAACATAATATATATGTCTAGGCCTCATCTCCAGACATAATTTCAAAGGTTTAGAGTTGAGCACTGGCATTTGTTTTTTTAAGTGACATCAACAGTTTTTTTGATGCAGAGCCAGGATTAGAGATCAATATTCTAGGTGAAGTTTTCAATGCTTGGAATGATGTCTTATGCATCTGTGCTGCCCTGGACTGCTCTAGTGGAAATTATGGACTTTGGATAACCGTATATCAATGCAGATTCATCAACTGTAACAAATACCACTGGTGTAAGATGCCGAGAGCAGGGGATGTTGTGCATGTGTGGGAGCAGGGGGTAAATGGGAAGGCTGTATTTTTTGCTTAATATTTCTATGAATCTAAAGCTGTTCTAAAATATAGTTCGTTTTTTAAAAAAATGAGTGCTAGGTACCTGGGATTCTCAATGGAGAATACATAGTCTTTGAACATTTTAATGTTCAAAGTACATATTCATTGGCCTGTCACTTTGACATGACAGTTTGATGAATAAAGAAACCATGTAATACTAATGCAATTAAATTATTTAATCTTTATATAATAAAGAAAAATATCATATTCTCAGAAAGTGTTGTTTCAGGGGAGAACAGGAAATACAAGTTAAGATCAATAATAATGATACTGCAACCATGTCAGAGAAAATTTATATAAATCTATAGTATTCATTTAGCTCTAAATGTCTTCAAACATGTTATAAATCTTCCAAAGTCCTTGCTTTGTATTATAGCCTTTTAATATATTCACTGTCTCTTTCCAAGTTAAGTTCACTCTTGCTATCCCATTCATCTGTCTTGTGATTTATTTCAAAGATAAACTGAATATCTTCCCCTTTTTCCTGTAACTATTTAATCTTGATTTTTTAATCAAAATTTGATGGCAATTATCATCTATTAAAATGCATTGTTTCCCCATCCTATATAATTTTCCTTTTTTACAGCAAATCCTACATCCTGACACCACAGTTAACAACTTTTGTCAGTAATTATATTTAGACAGATTTTCTTTTCTGAATCTTGGTTTCTTAATAGTCTCAATAATCATCAGTCTCTTAATAGACTTAATAATCAATACTCTCTTAATAATCTAGCCCTTTTAGACCTAGAAAAGAGTCAGTAAAGTGTTGGATCTGTCAACCTTATTTCTCTTTTCCATTTTCCCTTTCCTCTGTTCCTGTTGGTGACATACAATTTACAGGTAAATAAACACATAACGCTGCAATGGAAATGGAATGCCAGCCACGTGTGGTGTACTGCTGAAACACTCATCTGTTACCCAAAAGTGAGACAGAAGTCATACTTACAAGATAAAGCATTTATAAAAGGGTTTCCCAGGTGGCAGTCGTGGTAAAGAAACTTCCTGCCAAAGCAGGAGACACGGGTTCAGGGAAGATCCCCTGGAGTAAGAAATGGCAACCCATTCCAGGATGCTTGCCTAGAGGATCCCATGGACAGAGGTGCCTGGCAGGCTACAGTCCATAGGGTCACACAGAGTGGGATACGACTGAAAGGACTTAGCACAAGAAGCTCAGTAGAAATTTAAACCATAAGAAACTATGACAGGAAAACTGTGACAAATACATAAGTGAATAGTCTTGCCTCTGTGATCTTTCAACACCAATAAAATGAAAAAAAAATATTTACTTCCAGAATCACTGTGATGATTAAGTTGGAAAGCGTAAGTGAGAATTCAGTATTTAGTCATAAAATGCCATATAAAAATCAAATACCATAATAATAATTTTACCACTTCAGAATTATAAGGGAAAAGTCACTTAGAAGAGGTAAACACTGGCTACATGTCCAAGGCTTGAATGAAAATGTGACCTAGGTATGTTTACAAATCCTTTCATCTCAAATTCTTTATTATGCATGAGTGTCTTTTGTTATCACGATGCATAAAAATGGTAGAGCCTGTTGAAAACTCCAAAATAAAGAGACGAGCCAAGGAAAAAACATGAATAATTTATTCAGATACGATTCAAGTTTATCCCCAACTTATTTGCCTTTTATTCTTCATTTTAGTTAATTACATTTTCACCGTTTATCTTCAAGGTTATGCATGCACCTTGAGAAGGTCACAAAAGGTCCATGATATAGGGGTTCACAATTAGGTTGTATGTTATATTCAGAGTCCCAGGGGAACTAATAAATTCTAGAAATACTGATTAAGCAAGATGAATTCTTATATAGCTTCAACTACAACAGTTTTAAAGACAAGTACAAGCTTCTTTGCCACAAAATTCACAAAAAAAGTAATTGATTGAAGAATATCTCTTTTATGCAAAATATACATTTTAGGATATAATTCAATTAATATTCTACTATATACTGACATAGTTCTTGATAATTTAATAAAAAAATACTCTCATTGCCAGAATTTTATTTTTTTCATATTTATAATTGAGGTAACAATGATGAAATACTTGAATCATGAATAATATTAATGAGTTTAAGTCAAATAACTTTTAAGAACTTAAAACAAATCTGAGACTCCAAATGGGTCAATTTTGACAAATAGGCACTGAAAATTTTACAACATAATACGACAAGCTACTATAAGTGGTTTATTAAAAATAAACGATACAGTTAGTGTTTGTGGATCTAACCAACAAAGGAGAAATAAAGGAAATTAAGACAGACCTATAGTATACCAATATCACTGCTTTTATGATCACAGCACAATCTACTGCAGGTCCACAAAGGGTAATTCACAGAGGTGTGGGCCTTACTGGAAGCTCCAGAGATGTTGATCGTGACTCTGGCTTTCTTTGATGTGAGATGGCCAAAGCTGTTGACCCATGCATACATGTTGGTATTTACAGCTGTTTCACGGACACCAGCCAGTCCTCAGCAGACCACTCATATGGGCAGCACCAAATGAGTTCCAGCCACAGCTCTTGCATAGGCTTCTCATGCCTCATGAAGACGCCAGGATCTCTTCCAAGTGCAACCTGGTCACATCAGGGCACATTCAGCAGCAGAAGTCTGTTTCCAGAACAGTCCTTGGTATGGCTAAATTCCACTGTCCCTTTTTCAGCAGTCAAAAATCCATGATAAATTCTGTATAACACTGCAGTCAATAACAGCAGCACCAGACAGTATATTAATTCCTTTACCATAAAGTTGTGTTTAATTATAACTTTCTATGTGTAGTGTTATCAAAAGCATCACTGAATCTCTAAATACCAGTTGTTTACGTCTGGGTAAATACATTGCTGTACAAGGTCTCTGACATGCAGGTCATGCTCTAGGACTTGGGGATATAAAGTAATACATGTTATGTGGCCAATTCTAAAAGTGACAACTGTCTCCCTAACTGGAAATAAACATGAGCACTAGGAATCAGCAGTCTCAAGGATCCCAAATGCCTTAAAAATACTGTTTATCTCTCAGTTTATAGAATGGTAGTTTCTTCCCTCTCATGTCCAATACATCAGACACACTACCGCTATTGCATTTGTAGGGATGTGCAAACAGAATGTCTTCCACTTGGACAGAATAAGACACCCTGAGGGTTTCACTGGTGTGTCCTGATGAATTCTGGTTGCTAGGTAGTAGAAACTGACACTGCAGCAGGCAATCAAATGCAACGGTAAAACTGCTGCTTAAATCCTGCTTCTCAAAAAGGTTCACAGTACTGATTAACTTAGGTAGTCTACGGGGCATCATTAATTTATACACAAAGCAGAGAGGCTGTTCCAAGTAGTGAAGAAGGCAAGGGGCAGGGGAGAAGACCCAGTACTAAAATCATGAACACCTTATCAAGGCATTTCTGTGCTTCATGGAGACAGATGGCATATACATATAAGACAGGGAGCTAAGACATACGGACAGAACAACATACAGGACAAAGCACCTGATTAAACACTGCCTGAAAACCTGATCAATGCTGTCGGTCGGGAATTTAAGGCTGGTCAAGAAAGCTTCCTGTGAACAACAATGCTCTTTGTTGTTTGCAAAAAAAAATAAAAAATTAAATAAAAGAAGGGGGTAAAAAAGACAAGAATTTTGAGTGGTATTTGGCACCCTGACTCTGAAAACGATGACAAATTCTGGGATTAAAAAAAATAAAAAAAAACCATGAGTCTAGTTCCAAATAGCAATTCCTATCTGAACGATGCAAGCCTGGCTGGCAGTTACCTTTCTCTCATGTTTTGTGCCTTCCCCAAGCCATTAAGTAAGAGATCTGGCCTCGGCTTGCGTGTAACCAGTAATGACAATCTCTTTGCAGTTATCTGTGTGCAAACAACCAGAGACATTCAGAACTCCAATACAGCATTTTGGAAGAAAAGTAAATCAATCAAGAAATTAAACTATTTAAAACAAATTTTTTTTCAAAGAATTATAAAGAAAAAAAAATTGTCAAGGAGAAATTCACCCTCCCTGCCCCACAATTCAACATGCAGAACAGTCAACCAGTGCTTTCACATCAGCAGGATGGTTCGATGCAAGTACACATATCCCGAGCCCTCTGCGGTCCCCGAACTCTGTGACATTGCTTTCAGGTGATAAAGACAAGATGGTCCATGCAAATGAGCTGACCAAAGTCACGTTGCGTGCATTCAAAACAGAATCCCAGACATCTTCAGAATGGTTCAGAGTCACAAGAAATGAAGTCCCCATGAAGTAGCTGGCATTTGGAAGCACAATGATATAAATATATCTCCCTGAAGATGTGTTTATGTATTAGGCTACCCGCCAATATCTGATGCTATCTGTCATTTTATTGCGAAAGGAGATCAGGGCAATTCATAAGGAGAAGTGGTAGCACTACAAGGATAAGATTCGTTTAAAGCCCGGATAAGATTCGTCAGCTACCCAAATGGCATTTCTGACTTCAGATAGTAGTATCATGCAGGATTTATACTGTATTAATGGCGTCTGGAGTAACTCTACATTTAATTATTTCCATTACGGGGTAAACAGTACTTGAATTAAGACCATTTAGCCAACTGATGCAGTTTGGTTTACAAGATAGATGGGATGGGAGATCGAGAGCGCCTCAGAGGACAAGGAGAGTTGTAAGGTGAAGTTACTGGAGAGAGCCTCAGAGCATTGCCTGCCAAGCCCGCTATGTTGTTTAAGCTTCGGGATTTTTCATATCCTTTTATGGAAAAATGCACAGACATCAGTTGAATTCAACCAGAAAATAGACACAGACAAACAATATCATGCAGGGTAATCAAAGTGCTATTTTTGAGCTCAAAGAATTCGCTTACAAAGAATTCAATATTGAGACAATTTACAACTCTAAAAAAGAAAAAAATGAAGCTTACTGTAGCTGTCATTTCCAAAAGATTAAGCCAGCTATCACAAATTACTATTGTAATACTTCAAAATCTATTCTTTTCCAAATATAGTTTGTATTGATGCAATTTTGACATATTCAGTATCAGAAAACTTTTAAGAATTATGCAAAGCAACTTAAGTAAGATACAAATTTGGCTAATATTTTTAAATTTCAGAATATGTCCCTGAAAAAAAATAAATGAGCTATTTTTTCTCTTTTCATTCTTATTTTAGTATTCACTAAGCTAATAAAGCTTGCTTAAGTTTAAGTGGACAACTCTTTCCCAGCATCTTTAATCTTCCAGCTTTATGGGGTTAAAAGGATGATTCGTCAATAATGGCTTTTAATGCCATTATCTAGGTGATGTAGAATGAATGCCTATTTCTAATCCCTTGTATTAAAAAATAAATAAATATATAATATAAACTGAGTCATCATTTCAGTAAACTTAAATCTGATTTTGATTATATATTTTCAGCTGATTCTTCCCTGCCAGGAATGAAGAATAATTTGATATTAATCCACTTTTTCTTCCTATTATCTTGCATTCTAATCTTCTGTTCATAATAATCACTGACTTACAGAATCCTTCCCACTTACAGGTCTTTCCAACAAACTTTAACCCACTGATTTGCCTTAGCTGCTCAACCCACACCCCATCAAGGACACTTTTAGGAGGAGTATATATTGTGGTATTTTTTATTAGAAAAGACTAGAGGCAGGTAAACGAGGTAGTGAGTACCTACTGTAAAAGTAGAGGCAAAATTGTCTTAAAAGGCAGGCAATCATTAACTGAAAAAACAGGCATTATTATACAATTCAGTAAATAAATGTTCTGACAGCTCCACTGAAAAAGTGTTATAGATCCGGAAAATGAAACAGCTCTGCTGTGGGGTAAGGTTTGACTAGTAGGAACCCCCTCTCTACATACACACCCACAAACTTTCAGCAGATTAGATGTTTTCTTTGATATTTTGTCGATGAAAATTTATGTCATCCACTGATTACAGTAAAGTTCTCTAGGACGTAATTTCTGCTAATGAGAAAATTATCTGCCTATGTTTTATTAGTATTTTGAGCTATAACGCATAAGAGCTGGCATATATTTCATTCTGCTCTGCTGGGTGATGGAACAGTTAATGAGAGAATGTCTTAAATAATTAAAAAGGAATTGCAAGTCATTCACTCTTACATAGGGACCTTCACATTCCTAGAGGGCTAATTATCATTCCTCTTCTGTAATGCGATTGGAAATATAACTAGGATTGGAGAAAGAATAATTTATCCAAGTTGACTTGGATTTTTAGTGTAACCTAAAAATGTAAACTAGACTATAAACATTGATTGGTTTTGATTAAAAGCAACCTCGTGAATATACATGAATCAAAGAAGTTGCTAATAACTATAAACCATCCTTGTAAAAATAGACATCTTGTTCCCCACAATAACCGTGTTCCCTATGAGACTTCCAAAAAAGGTAAAAATCTGTTTAACAATTTATATTAATCATGTTATTTACATGTAAATCTTGGTTGCCCTTGCAAATGTTTAGTTACTTTTCTGAATTATAGTCATTAAGATAAATATTATTTATTCTGTTTATAAGTCCTTCTAATAACTATGATTTCAGTGTCCACTTGAGAAGGGTTCCCTTATAATTTAGTAACAAGTATTTAATTAGTAAAATTATGTTTTTCATATACATTTATTCTTCCTTTATTCTGCAGGTTCATTATGATTAGAAAATTTGACAAAATTTTGCCTCATCAAGCTTTTATTGAATGGAATGACTGAAAATATAATTTATGAGAATAAGCAATACTGAACTCAATTTGAACTAACATCTAAATACACGATATACACTTTATACAGCTTTTAAAAGCACATATTTGTTTGGGGCAATATTGAAACTGCCTGTTTGTGCACTATCAATGAGATGTTTATGTTCATGTAAAATGATATATAAATAAAACTACTGTATAAATAAAATCATAGGTTCTAAGTTTTGGGAGTCCATTCTTTTAGGTAATCCACATGTTTTCTTAATGTATGCCCAACTGCATTTACACTTGTTGATAGAAAAAGAATACAATGGGAATCCAGTTATTTTTCTCATCTATATAGGGGAGAATTTACATAACTCAAAAATCAGGTCAGTGTAGGAAACGATTAGAAGCATACAGAAGATAAATATGTGAGTGGGAATAATGGAAGGTGTCTCTAATCTATATAAAGGAAAGGAGAAGAAATGAATGGATTTCTAACAGACATGACAGAGAAAGCACTGAGAAGATTAAGTGAGAATAGCCAGAAATGTTACCAGATCCAGGGAAAAACACACAGATCTACAAAATAACTAAGCAAGAATGAAAAAGGATTTGCTTATAGTGAGAAATGATGAAAAATAAAAAGCTCATAGTTGGGTGTTCAAAGATGCTCTCATTGATAGAATTTGTATTTGTGAAATAAGATCACATGTATAATGTTCTCATAGAAACACAATATCTTATTAATTGCTTTGCTATGGAATTTTGCCATTTTACAGGAAAACTATTACAGGTGCTTTATAGTTTTCAAAGTCTTCTTAAATATGTGATCCCCTTTGACAGTTTAAAATTCAAAATATTATCTAACATAGAAGAAAAACATTCTAGCTAGAGTCTTAACATGTAGCCCTAGTATAAATATTGCATGTGATATTTTATTGAATGATGCTTAAAGTATATCCAAATATAACCACATAATACATAAAAATACATATATACACATATGGATATATGTATATACATATATAGTGATTAAGATTACAAGGCACTTTAAGTACTATATTCTATATTATTAGTTATATACATATATTTTAAGTACTGTGATAGAGTATTAATTATAAAAATATTTTAAAACTATTGTAACAATATAAAATAGTGAAAAATCAGATAACTGAAATACATTTTGGTACAAGAGATAGATGCAGAGAGTGACAGTTCTTGGAATGAAGTATAATTTAAAATATTACACGTTAAAGCAACAAAAGAAGAGTCCTCTGTCTTCTCTTTTGTATGGAGACAGAAAGAACAATGTAAAGTGCTCAGAAGAAACAAAAATGAAGACAACATGGGTAATGAGCTATTTCAAAGGAAATAGGCTTCATAAAATAAATATTTTAGACTTAAAGCGGTAAAGTATTCTGTAGGGAGAAATTGCAATGAATAGCAAATAAGCACAATATTTTTAAAATGCAGTTGCACTAACATGAAACTTTTAGAGTGGCTTTTCATTCAAATTCAGTCAATTGCCTAAGAAATTATTATTTCTTCATAAGAAATTTGTAGTTCTTTCTCCATTCTGTCCGTAAATCGAGTAAAATAACCTTGGCACTAAGGCAACTGGAATTCTCAAAGCAGAAGGTGTTCTAAGAGCATACCAGAACTTTGACAAGGGTGGGTTATAAGTGTCACGAAACTAATTTCTTGAGGATAAAAAGTGTCCAATTCTTTGGTTGGCAAAGTTTAATAAAATGAAAATGAAAACTAGCACCTAAGGAATAGTCATAGATGGTTGATACAATCTAGTGAAATAAAACCACATGCTGGAGTGGAGCTTCAGTATCCTGCTATATTTCTTAACCAAGATGCCTACCTAATACAATGTATCCATTCAACAGATATTAAGTATCTTCTATGAGCCAGGAATTGTTCAGGGTCAATTAAAAAATAATAATAAAATGATTACTGCCCAGAAGAGAAATTTGGCATTTTGACTTTTGTAAGTACATTTGTAAGTACGGTAAGTAACCTTTCCACTGATTGTGTATACTGTTCTGTATGGCCAGAGGATCATGTACCTTAGCAAGCTCCTGACATTGAGATTAATTACTGGGGAAAATTTGCCCAAACACTGGATAAGAGACCATTAAGTGAAGTTGCTCAGTCGTGTCCGACTCTTTGTCATCCCATGGACTGTAGCCTACCAGGCTCCTCTGTCCATGGGATTTTCCAGGCAATAGTACTGAAGTAGATTGCCATTTCCTTCTCCAGGGGATCTTCCCGACCCAGGGATCCAACCCGGGTCTCCCACATTGTAGACAGACGCTTTACCGTCTGAGCCACCAGGATAAGAGACCATTACAGTATGTTTAATGCTTTACTTTAAAGAAAAAGCTTTATTATTGTTTTATAATTATCAACCACGTGTCAAACAGATGCATAGAGTTAATTAGTGAGTTTAATTCATTGAAGAAAAAAGATAACTTTTCAAGGCTGCTGAATATATTATATTAAAACAATTAAATGATTGACTTAATTATTAAATACTTCATTACAATTCTGCCCATAGACAAATGAAAAACCAAAACATAAAAAAAAAAGAAAGGGTGAAATGTCTTTCAGATATGACAATCAAGTTGGCTGTCATGATACATATTTTTAAATGTTTATAATGAGATAAGATGTAATGAGGCAAAAAAGCACTATGATGTCATAGTTGTTCCTAGAAAATGATGAACGAGCATTTTACATCACTCCATACATTTGCAGCATTTAATTGCTAAGTCACCTGACAGGATGTGATGAAATGCATGCCTACCTTTCCTGATCCCTCCATCAGAGGTGCACGTGTAATCACCTGCCGTCAGCAGGAAACATGTCTCCCCTCTTCTGTGTCTGTCTCTGGTACTAGAGCGCCTGATGGGGAGCCTTTCTGGGGGTGATACTGGCGGCTCACTTCCTGCACTCTCGTCACCTGATAACACTGGTCACAGCGCCGTGCCCATTGGCAGACAGTGATGATGAGGCAATGAGACAACACAGAGAGTTTACACCCAATGTCCATAGTACAGTCACTCGATAATACAAAGTACAACAACCACAACATGATAAGAAAAGAATTTTCATCACTCGTCACAAAAACTTACATGGAGCAAAATGGAAATGTATTGAAAAGGAGAGAAAGGTTCTCAGGGAAATTTTAATTTCATGTTGGATTTTATCTAATATGACAACGACTTTTACAAAAGTAACATGATTCAAAGTAAGTGTGATAATGTAGTAGCACACGAAATTAATATCTTTCCACTTTTGACAGGTTATCTAGATACTGTACGTCTTTAAAAATGGAGCCTACTGAAGGAAAAACTCCTAAGTAAATAATTGTCTTTGCAGGGCTAAAAGACATATGCTTTCATTATTTTCTGAAAGTAATTTTTCCCAAATTTTATAATGAAAACAATCCCAAAGTTTACAGATTTTGTGTCCAGGTTCTCTGCTTTGAAGTGACATAGTATTTTTGAGCATAACAATGGAACAACATCACCTTCTCCAAACGCCCTTGAAACATTTACGTCTAAATACTTGCCAAAGACTTTCACGTCCTATAGCCTAGATGCTAGCTGGTAACAGTGCTTGCCCAAGCTGAGAGTGTGTCCTCCTTTTCATGCCCTTCAGAAAAGCCCTGCACAGGTAACTCAGAACAATCCAATAAGGGCAGCAACCCAAACCTTCTTTCACAAGGACATTCCTGGACAGCAACTCTCAGAAACATACTGACAGAATTTGCAAAACAATCTACTAAATAAACATGAGGACTTTGAATAAAATCTTTTAAAAAGCAGTTCAGTCCCAGTCAAGTTCCCCCCCCCACCCCCCGCCACCATTTAATCCATAACAGCTTCTGGGAGCTAAGGAGGCAACCTGTGAAAATGTCACTTGCTTTTCCCATTTGTTTGCTAGTTTGCTTGTTTTGTTTAATCAGTGTTATTTCTAAATAATGCTAAATTATTCACATGAGATTGTCATAAATTATTTTTCTACAGGAAGAAGATTAAACTATTTAAGTTATAGGGAATGCATATATTTAGCATTTCATAGATGACAAAAAATTAGTTAAATTGTGAGGTCTACAATATATTTCATCTGTACTAGACATAACAGATTAGAGAAGACACTATTTATCACTTTGGCAAACTGAATGTCAATTTACAGTCAATTAACTCTAGATTATCTATGGCAATAGAGAGAAGTAGGAATTCAGCTAATTTCAAGCAGGAATTTATCCAAAATTATATTCTGGAAGGGAAAAGCAACCAGTGCAGAATGCATAAAAAAGGAAATCCATGGAGAAATTCAACCTTCCTATTGATTAGCCAAAGCAGATCCTCTAGACCCTGCATAATGTTGGGCTGATTGTACTACATAGCACTTTACCCAAAGCAAAGGAATTATATTGAAATAGCCTAATTTAAGAATAATGAAAACTTAATCAACCCTCCATAATATTAATAAGAAAGACCTTTACTTTCCAAAGGGCACTCTTACATATCACCTCTTCAGTGTTTAGGCCTTTGAAACATAAACATCCCTTCTTTTTATGTAACTTCTTCTTGTGAATTAGGTCAAAATGCATGGCCCCGTGTGGCAGAGATAAAACTGAGACAAACACACCAAGCCAAATGATATGGAGATCAACATTTTGAGAATGAAGGATGGAAAATGTCCAATATCATACCACCACATCGTGCAGGGAAACAAAGAAACAACGGCACAAAAGCAACAAAAAGGCAAAAGAAAATATTGGCGCCGTCAGCACAGGGCATTCCCGTCAAAGCAGGAGAACTCTATAGACCAGCTATGCGGACTTCTACTTAGGATTCATTTAGAAAAGCTACAGTCTAGCTATCTACAAGCCTGACACAAACAGATTTTGTAAAGGGGTAGAACTGAAAACTCCAAACATTTGCAGAAAATGAGAAGGTGACTTCTACTTAAGGGACACACTGGTCTATAAAGTATTTAATGGCATGCATTTGAAACCGTGCCTTACCTGATCTGTTATGTTCCAGAAGCCGATTGTCTTTGCCCAGACACGTGTCACCCTGTTTGCTGTTGCAGGCCATGTTTAATTCTGTCTTGCAGAAAGCAGGCGAGCTTGCCTGAGGAGCAGGAGGGATGTGCTTCTTTCTTTTTCTCGGAAGCTTCTGCTTCGCCATCGCCAAGGAGTAGTACATTCCGAAGTTGTTGACAATGACAGGTACGGGCATGGCTATTGTCAGCACTCCAGCCAGAGCACACAGGGCTCCCACCAGCATCCCCGACCACGTCTGGGGGTACATGTCTCCATAGCCCAAGGTGGTCATGGTCACGACAGCCCACCAGAACCCAATGGGGATGTTTTTGAACTGCGTGTGCTCACTAGCTGAAGGGTCGTTGGGCTGGGCACCCACTCTCTCCGCATAGTAGATCATAGTAGCAAATATCAAAACTCCTAGAGCCAGGAAGATTATGAGCAGCAAAAATTCATTTGTACTCGCTCGAAGAGTGTGTCCAAGCACCCTCAAACCTACAAAATGGCGGGTGAGCTTGAAGATCCTCAGGATCCTCACAAATCTGACCACTCTGAGGAAGCCAAGTACATCTTTAGCAGCTTTAGATGAGAGCCCGCTGAGGCCCACCTCTAAGTAGAAGGGTAGGATGGCCACGAAGTCAATGATATTCAAGAGGTTTTTGACGAATTCAAGTTTATTGGGGGAGAAAACAATACGGACTAAAAATTCAAAAGTAAACCATACCACGCACACTCCTTCTACATACGTCAAGGCAGGATCCGTTTCAATTTCATACTGTGGAACCACGCTGGTGCCATTGGTGACTGATTCTGTCTTGTTTTTGACAATATTGAAAGCTTCGTGTGTCTCCAGGCAAAAGGTTGTGATTGAAACCAGGATGAAGAATAAAGAAGCGAAAGCAATAAACTGTAGGGAAAAGAAAGAAGAAATAAAAGAAGAAACATAGAATGATCTGAACCGTAATACACTTCAATCCAAGTCTAAGAGCACTTCCTGTAGATGAAGAAGTGTGAACACGTTTTTTGGAGATTTCACTTGGGATGTTACTCAACTGTAAGAGCTCAGACATCTAGGTAACATCCATTAGAGTCGCACAGGAAGGATGTTTCAAGTTTTTTTTTCAGCTTATATAGATGAAAAGTTTTGATTTATGTTGGAAAACAATTTGACTCTTTTGTGTAAGAGAAAGAGCGAAAAATAAAATCCTTGCAATCGAATGTTAAAGGGCAGCAGGCTGAAAAAAAAAAATAAATGTAGACAATGGCTCCAGATATTGGTTACGATCCTAGAAATCTTCGTGTATTAGATCCAGATTGACAACCATAAATATAAGGTGCAGTCTACACTGATGGAAATTTGGAAGCCACCCATATTTAACTGCAGGCTTCTTCTTAAATGTTCAGATTATCATGAGGTGTGAACATGAGAAAACTATCTGAGCTGTGCTACCATTTATATCAACCAAAGGTGAAGTCTTGCAAACCTAAGGAAGAAGAGTTGGCATTGAGACTGAAGGGAGAGAAAGAATAAAGGGACAAATTAAGAGGCATTCTTCCTCTCCTGAAAGAGAACTTCAGATGTTAGAATAATATGTTAAAAAGTTATAGAATATATGTTATACAGGATTTTTAAAATTCAACATTTTTTGGCCAATAATATATGACTAATACACACACTTACTAATACAGAATAATAATAAAAGCTCCCACTTATATAGTTCTTACTAGTACCAAACACTCTTCAAAGCAATTTACATAATTAACTCACACAATCCTCATAAGGACACCACACTGTCACCTTTTATGGTCACAGAGTTTGTAACTTTTCCAAAGTCATAAGATTAACCTGATAAGTTTTGCCCCAGATTCTGTTCCCGTAACTACCAAACTCTCAGATGTAGAATACAAATATGTCGAAACCTCTATTTATTTTAGGATCACATTTGTCTTAATATGAAAGATCTGAAAATCTGAGACCCAGTGTCATGTGAAGCGCATGACACTGTTGCCAGCTGTCAGCACCGGAGGCTTTCAGAAAAGCTGGCAGATCCCTGGCACTCTCTGAGTGTGCTCAGATTGGGCATGCTCGCTGAGCATCAAGAGACTCCCAAGGGTCCTTGAATATCTAAACAAATGAGTTATTCAGGAGGAAGAGGTCATCAGTCAAACAGAGGGAGATCTTTTTTAGGAATAGTACGACATGTCCCGAACCCAAAGCTCTTCCCTAATACCTGCTTCTCAACTAAACACTGAAAAGATTTAAGTTTCAAGAAGAGATTGAAATCATCTCCCTTTTTCCCTGGTTGAGTTTCAATGTAAGAGATACACAGATTTTGCCAAATACATGCGATACACAAAAAGACTGAAAAAAAAAAAATCTTAGGACTGAGATTATCTGCCTTAAAGAAACTTCTCAAGAGGCAGGGGAAAGATAGGGGTAAAGGATTAAGAGGTACAAACAATTATGGATAAAATAAGTAAGTTATAAAGATATATAGTACAACTTAGGGAATATTATCCAATAGTTTTATTAACTATAAATTGAATACAACTTTTTAATAGTTGTAAATCACTATGCTGTACATCTGAAACATATAATATTGTACATCAACTATAACCTCAACTAAAAAGGAAAAGAAAGTGAAAGTGAAGTCGTGTCCGACTCTTTGCAACCCCATGGACTGTAGCCTACCAGGCTCCTCCATCCATGGGATTTTTCCAGGCAAGAATACTGGAGCAGGTTGCCATTTCCTTCTCCAGAAAAGGAAAGAACCACCCCAAATTATGGACTAGTTTCTCCGCAGTGTGCTAGTAAATTACATCATTCATATTAATATTATAAGTCATGTAAATCAAGGCTTTGCCTTATTTTTCCATTCCTATCTTCCAACTTCCCTTGGTTTTGACGTTACAGTTTGACTATGATCTTTTCCAGATATACTGTGAGATGATGGCATTATTTTTCACTTAGCTTTTCCTTCATACAAATAAATATACTCTTTTTAAGTCAACTACTTATTCTAACACTCAATATCACTAGGACCTCACAGATTCTTTAAAATATTACATCTTTTGGAGAAAGAATCAATTATCTTTGATCTGTGTGTCACTTCTTTACCTAATCACAGTTTCATCCCTGGATCTGAGAGTCACGCTTGTTTCTGACTCCCCCCACCCTGTTCTTTTGTCACTAGAGCCTCAGCAGTGTGACATACTGAGTCCTCCACAGCCACCCCACACATCCCACCATGGCGTCCAGAATTTTAGGCTAAGCGTCTAAGGGTTTAGTGGGCAAATTCCATCTGTGAGATGTTAGAGAGTACAAAGCAATTAAAGTAAACCACTTTTATCTTTGATCCCAGTGTTTCTGAGTCAGCATTTTCTCTGGCTAAACTAAGTTTTCAGTCTCAAATGCTGTCCACCTATACTCTGTAGTGAAGAGTGGGAACTTCAACGTTGCTCATTCAAAATTAGTCCTGACTTACCACCTCTCATACAGCAAAGACAGTTTTCAACCATACCTTTATGCTCATCATTATAAAGTGCTAAAATCTTTTCCAGTCAGATATTTTCCCCTAGACTTCATTCATTAATTCAACAAGTATGTTGAGTGCCTCTGTATGCCAGGCCACAGGGATAGGGCCTTACTTTAACAGTAGTAAACAAAACACAATCCCATCCTTTGAGGAACTCACAATCCACTAGGCATACAGACATTGAATATTTAACTACACAAAATTACACAATTTCAATTATAATAAATTCAATGAAAGGAAAAAATGACCTAAAACTTTATTTAGACTGAGAGGTTATAGAAACCTCTGAGAAAATATCAATAGACTGGACTTTGAAGGATAAGCGGAGGTCAACCTGATAGAAAGGAGAGATGTGTATCACACAAGAGAGAAGTTTTAACAAAAATGTCTGGAATTTCTTAAGTGATGCCTTGAAGGGAACACCAAAGGAAGAGTAGAGTAGACTTTCCAGGTCTGCCTCTTTTGCACAAATTGTGATGAACAAATCCCAAATTAGCACAGAGATCCTCACTTTTCAAAGGTTTTAAATCAACCAAAAATATTACCTGTATTTGAATTTAAAATGAGACTATAAGGTGACTTTTGAGGTTTGAGTGCTGGTAGAGTCCCTTTGGACTTTCTATATTGGGAGACCTATATAATTAACTTGTCTTAAATTATTGCACCAGCCCCATTGACTGGGATAAAGTGAAAATAAAAGATGGCTTGTAATTTAAAGCACAATGAAAATACTTGAAATCATTATTACCTCAGTAAGAATTACTGGAACTTACTGTTTATGTTCATTAAACAAGTTATGTTACCAGGAAAAGGTCAAAAAAGTCTTAAGATACCACACTAGGTGGCTAGGATTTAAGTAACATGAATCATTTTGTACTAGGACATTATTTAAATACCCGCCTCATATTTCCAAAACTGTGCTCACATTCATTATAAAACACCTGGGCAGCTTACGTAAATGTGAATTTCTTAGCCCTACATCAGATGTCAGATTCCATTGTTTGGGGAGATGGAATTTGCATTCTACAGGCTTTCTAGGTGATTGCTATGCATAGTATAGTTTGAAACCTCTGTTCCCGTGTTTTTTCAACAGACTGATAATACAAGATTGATAATTGATTACTAAGTGAATTGGAGTAGTTTTTAAATTCTAAGCATTTGTAGACTCTTAAAAGAGTTTTCCTAAACCTTAATAAGAATAGCTAACTACCTCCTATGTAATGGGATGTTTATGGCCCATGTGTGTTTATGTTAAGACAAAATTCTGGCTTCTACACAAATAACTGAGTAAGCAAAGCAACAGAACAGTTTCTAAGTATACACAATTCCAAGACACAAAACTTTAGAAACCAAAAGTTGTCTGGTTTTATGTCATTTGGATCTTTCATTTATCAAAAATTTTATTAGAATTATTTAAAGAACCATATGATGATTTTTGCATTTGTATTATTCTACATTGTAGTCTTTATAACTCAATATGTCTTTAGCTTTAAAGGACTTTGTACATCTGCTGGTATGATAATATTATAACATAGGAAAATATAGAGAGTATGAAAAATAGAAATAAACTTTGATATGCTTGGAAATATACAGGATTCATCTTCTAAGTAGATGATTATTTTGTTTAAAAAACAGCTAGACAGGTCATTAAGAAAGGCTAAGGACACTTGGTATGGTCAAGAATAAGAAAGCTGTAACTGAAAGCCAAAATTTACTTCATTATTACATGGTAGGGAATTGGAAGTTGGCTTCTGTCAGCCTGCAAAAGAGGATGTTAGGAGAAAGTTGAATTCTAACAAGAAGGAAATGGAAAAGGTCTCCAAAGACAAGGAGGAAAAGTCCATAATGCGAGGACAAACAATTAGAAATCCCCCCACAGATAGTCAGTAAAGAATCTGTCTGCAATGCAGGAGACCCGGGTTCTATTTCTAGGTTGGGAAGATTCCCCTGGAGAAGGAAATGGCAACCCACTCCATTATTCTTTCCTGGAAAATCCCATGGACAGAGGAGCCTGGCAGGCTGCAGCCTATGGGGTAGCAAGAGTCAGACGACTTAGCGACTATACCACCACCACCACCACCACAGATATAGCGAAAGAACCTAACAGAGAATATTAAATTCTAAGATGATGCTTGCTTTCTTATGCCTCAGTAAAAGGTGGTTTTACCAAACAGCTTGGTGTTGAACGTGCTCTGAGTAATGAAGTTCTTGGACCATGGGAGGATGACAGGAGGGCAGCAGGCAGCCAAGGAGGAAACATACATAGTCAGATTCAAAAACATAAGAGAGCAACAAATAATAGTAAAAGGGCATCAGGAGAAATTGAGCCCCCAGTGAAGTCCTTGGAGATAGTGGGAGACAAAGCTTCCCACGGAGTGAAGAATAGGATCTCAGTTTACCAGGAATTTAGTTTGAGCATCAAATGAAAGGGTAGCTCCAGAAATCTTGAAGAACTAGGATTATCCAGAGGCTACACCTGGATTTCTTTAACAAAGGATTTGAACACTTTAAGTTCACTTTATGTGAACTTAAATCTAAGAGTCTCAGAGATAGAAAATGTCTTCCTTTGTTCCTAACTCACAGATTGCATCAAATGAGTAAATGTGAGGTTACACTGAATAATATTAAGAAAAAGAAATACAAAGGGAAAGAAATAGGGGGAAAGAAGACTTTAATTAATTATTTATTTATTTTTCTCTCCACTGAATTGGTGACTGTTTAAGGACTTGAATACTGTCATATTCATTTCTATATCCCCTGATTCTGTCACAGTTCAGTTCAGTTCAGTCGCTCAGTCGTGTCCGACTCTTTGCGACTCCATGAATCACAGCACGCCAGAACTCCCTGTCCATCACCAACTACCAGAGTTCACTCAGACTCACATCCATCGAGTCAGTGATGCCATCCAGCCATCTCATCCTCTGTCGTCCCCTTTTCCTCCTGCCCCCAACCACCCCCCCCCACCCCACTCCCGGCAGAATCAGAGTCTTTATCAATGAGTCAACTCTTCGCATGAGGTGGCCAAAGTACTGGAGTTTCAGCTTTAGCATCAGTCCTTCCAAAGAAATCCCAGGGTTGATCTCCTTCAGAATAGACTGGTTGGATCTCCTTGCAGTCCAAGGGACTCTCAAGAGTCTTCTCCAACACCACAGTTCAAAAGCATCAATATATGGCAAAACCAATACAGTATTGTAAAGTAAAAAAAATAAAAAATAAAAAAGCATTAATTCTTCTGCACTCAGCCTTCTTCACAGTCCAACTCTCACATCCATACATGACCACAGGAAAAATCATAGCCTTGACCAGATGGACCTTATTCGGCAAAGTAATGTCTCTGTTTTGAATTTGCTATCTAGGTTGGTCATAACTTTTCTTCCAAGGAGTAAGCGTCTTTTAATTCCATGGCTGCAGTCACCATCTGCAGAAATTTTGGAGCCCCCCAAAAATAAAGTCTGACAGTCTCCACTGTTTCCCCATCTATTTCCCATGAAGTGATGGGACCGGATGCCATGATCTTCATTTTCTGAATGTTGAGCTTTAGGCCAACTCTTTCACTCTCCTCTTTCACTTTCATCAAGAGGCTTTTTAGTTCCTCTTCACTTTCTGCCATAAGGGTGGTGTCACCTGCATATCTGAGATTATTGATATTTCTCCTGGCAATCTTGATTCCAGCTTGTGTTTCTTCCAGTCCAGCATTTCTCATGATGTACTCTGCATATAAGTTAAATAAGCAGGGTGACAATATACAGCCTTGACGTACTCCTTTTCCTATTTGGAACCAGTCTGTTGTTCCATGTTCAGGTCTAACTATTGCTTCCTGACCTGCATACAGATTTCTCAAGAGGCAGGTCAGGTGGTCTGGTATTCCCATCTCTTTTAGAATTTTCCACAGTTTATTGTGATCCACACAGTCAAAGGCTTTGGCATAGTCAATAAAGGAGAAATAGATGTTTTTCTGGAACTCTCTTGCTTTTTCCATGATCCAGTGGATGTTGGCAAGTTGATCTCTGGTTCCTCGGCCTTTTCTAAAACCAGCTTGAACATCAGGAAGTTCACAGTTCATGTATTGCTGAAGCCTGGCTTGGAGAATTTTGAGCATTACTTTACTAGCGGGGGAGATGACTGCAATTGTGCAGTAGTTTGAGCATTCTTTGGCATTGCCTTTCTTTGGGATTGGAATGAAAACTGACCTTTTCCAGTCCTGTGGCCACTGCAGAGTTTTCCAAATGTGCTGGCATATTGAGTGCAGCACTTTCACAGCATCATCTTTCAGGATTTGAAATAGCTCAACTGGAATTCCATCACCTCCACTAGCTTTGTTCGTAGTGATGCTTCCTAAGGCCCACTTGACTTCACATTCCAGGATGTCTGGCTCTAGATGAGTGACCACACCATCGTGATTATCTGGGTCGTGAAGATCTTTTTTGTACAGTTCTTCTGTGTATTCTTGCCACCTCTTCTTAACATCTTCTGCTTCTGTTAGGTCCATCCCATTTCTGTCCTTTATCGAGCCCATCTTTGCATGAAATGTTCCCTTGGTATCTCTCATTTTCTTGAAGAGATCTCTAGTCTTTCCCATTCTGTTGTTTTCCTCTATTTCTTTGCACTGATTGCTGAAGAAGGCTTTCTTATCTCTTCTTGCTATGCTTTGGAACTCTGCATTCAGATGCTTATATCTTTCCTTTTCTCTTTGCTTTTCTCCTCTCTTCTTTTCACAGCTATTTGTAAGGCCTCCTCGGACAGCCATTTTGCTTTTTTGCATTTCTTTTCCATGGGGGTGGTCTTGATCCCTGCCTCCTGTACAATGTCATGAACTTCATTCCATAGTTCATCAAGCACTCTATCTATCAGATCTAGGCCCTTAAATCTATTTCTCACTTCCACTGTATAATCATAAGGGATTTGATTTAGGTCATACCTGAATGGTCTAGTGGTTTTCCCTACTTTCTTCAATTTAAGTCTGAATTTGGTAATAAGGAGTTCATGATCTGAGGCACAGTCAGCTCCCAGTCTTGTTTTTGTTGACTGTATAGAGCTTCTTCATATTTAGCTGCAAAGAATATAATCAATCTGATTTTGGTGTTGACCATCTGGTGATGTCCATGTGTAGAGTCTTCTCTTGTGTTGTTGGAAGAGGGTGTTTGCTATGACCAGTGCGTTTTCTTGGCAAAATTCTATTAGTCTTTGCCCTGCTTCATTCCGCACTGCAAGGCCAAATTTGCCTATTACTCCATATGTTTAGTTAGTATTTAGTATGACTGGATGGATGAATAGAAGGGTAGAAGAATTAATTTAAAATGAATAAAATGAACAAAATAATACGGTAGAACACATTTTGATCGTGATAAAAATGATGTGAAAAGGAGAAATGAAAAAATAAGCACGCACACTGAAGCAAAAATTCAAATTTATAGCAGAAACAAATTAAATTTGTCCAAATGTTGCCAATAATAGCTTCCATTCATTCAGCTAATAAAGCTTGTGTCTTACCTGGGATTTGAGGAAGAAAACTATACTGCCATCTTTCTCTTCCTTTTCCCCTGTGATAAGACTACAAACTCCTACAAGCATTAAATAAAAATAAAAAGAGGCATGTTAAATACTAATTAAAAATTTTTAAAGTTTTCTAGACAAGATGCTGCATGTTGCCTGACTTCAAAGGACTGCTACATCACCTAAGGCAGTTTCAGGATGGGGATATCCTGCTAAAATATTGGTTTGTGGTTCCAAGAAGCAGTTACTTCTTCTCCATAAGCTCAGTGTCCATGCTTAGCAACACAGAGTGCCCAACATGCTCTAATTTTTTTTTCTTGATTAGCATCTATGGAGAAGTCCTCAGAGCCCAGGTTGTACATGGAATGTATTATGTCTAAAAGCCTCAAAGCAAACATTCAAGTAAGATTCTCCACGTATACATAATAGGCTGAAAGAAAGGTGAGGATAAATGTGGTATAGTTTTATGTTTCATCATTTTCTTTTTCGTGTAAGTATTAAAATACATATAGCTGAACTCAAAAGCTAACTAACATTATCTACCATCATACACAAAAATAAACTCAAAATTATTAAAGACCTAAATGTAAGGCTGAAAAACTTCTAGATGAAAACATAGGCAGAACACTCTTTGACATGTTGGTCCTGCTGCTGCTGCTGCTGCTAAGTCGCTTCAGTTGTGTCTGACTCTGTGCGACCCCATAGACGGCAGCCCAAGAGGCTCCCCCGTCCCTGGGATTCTCCAGGCAAGAACACTGGAGTGGGTTGCCATTTCCTTCTCCAATGCATGAAAGTGAAAGTGAAAGTGAAGTCACTCAGTTACCAGGCTCCTCCATCCATGGGATTTTCCAGGCAAGAGTACTGGAGTGGGTTGCCATTGCCTTCTCCGCTTTGACATAAATCACAGCAGTATTTTTTTTGAATTCATATCCTAAAGTAAATGAAATAAAAGCAAAAATAAATAAACAAATGTGAACTAATTAAACTTAACAGCTTTGCACAGCACAGGAAACCATCAACAAAAGAAAAAGACAGCTTAACGAATGGGACAAAATATTTGCAAAAGATATGACTGATAAATGACTAATACCCAACATAAATAAGCAGTTCCTACAACTTAACATCAAAAAAACAAACAATTCACCTAAAGATGGGCAGGAAAAACTGAGTAGACATTTAGCCAAAGAGGAAATGCAGATGGGTAATAGGCACATAAAAAAATATTCAGCATAACTACTCATCAGGGAAATGCAAATCAAAGCCGTGATGAAATATCACCTTACTCTTGTTAGAATGGCTACTATCCAGAAGAACACAAGTAACAAGTATTGGCATGGATGTGAAGAAAAGGGAACACACGTGCATTGTTGGTAGGAATGCAAATTGACACAACTACAGTGGAAAATAGTACAGAAGTTTCTCAAAAAAATAAAAATAGAACTACCATATGACCCAGCAATTCCACTCCTGAGTATATACCACCTCCAAAAAAACCAAAATATTAATTCAAAAAGATAAATGTACTTCAATGTTCATAGCATTATTTACAGTTGTCAAGATATGGAAGCAACCTAAATGTCCATCAGCAGATGAATGGATAAACAAGATGGGTGTATGTATATATACATGTACATACATACATACATACAATGGAATACACTCAGCTATAGAAAAGAATGAAATATTGCCATTTGCAACACCATGGATGGACTTACATGGCATTATGCTAAGTGAAATCAGTAAAACAGAGAAAGACAAATACTGTGTGATATCACTTGTATGTGCAACCTAAAAAATACAACCAACTAGTGAATAGAACAAAAAAGAAGCAAGCTCACAGATATAGTCAACAAGCTGGTGGTTACCAGTGGGGAAAAGGAAGCAGGGAGGGGGAATATGCAGGGGAAGAGATTAACAGGTACAAACTATTATCTATAAAATAATCTACAAGCATACGTTGTACAACATGGGGAATATAGCCAATATTTTATAATAACTATAAATGGGTATAACCTTTAAAACTGTGAATCACTATATTGTATGCCTGTGACCTATATGATATTGTATAGCAGCTATACTTCAGTAATAAAGTTTTTTCTGATTCCACTCCCTGTGACCCAGTGACTGCTCCAGAGGGATTCTAACACCTTCAGTCACCTGGACCCACATCTTTGGCTCTTCTCTCAGCTCAACACCTTGGCCAGATGTTGCCAAGGAACATCGTAGTTAAGTGGAATAGCTGGAACCCTGCATGCTCTGATTCTTCATAGTACTGGGTGTCTGTGGATTGTCTACAATTGTGCTCTGCAGCCCAAGTCAAGCCTTTGGATGGCTGTAGCTCCAGTCAGTTTCACAGCAGTCTCATGAGAGACCCTGAGCCAGAGTCATCCAGAGATCAAGCCCTGAGCCTTTGGAATGGGACCACTGATTCCAAGACCCTAGACAACCAGAGAACTAACCTTAGGGAGTATCAAATAGTGAGAACTCACACAAAGGAAACCAGTTGAATACAAGACCCAGCATCACCCAAACACCAATAGCACCCTATAGAATGCCTCATCTAAACAACAAACAAAACAAAAATACAAATGAATCATCAGCAGACAGAAGTACCACCTCACTCAGCCTTGCCCATCAGAGGAAAAACAAACAAGCAAAAGAAAAGTGAAAGTGAAGTCGCTCAGTAATATCCAACTCTTTGTGACCCTATGGACTGTAGCCCTCCAGGCTCCTCCATCCATGGAATTTTCCAGGTAAGGATCCTGGAGTAGGTTGCCATTTCCTTCTCCACGGGACGTTCCCAACCCAGGGATTGAACATGGTCTTCCTCACTGCAGGTCTTCCGCACTTTACCATCTAAGCCACCAGGGAAGCCCAAAACAAGAAAACAAGCAAAAACTCACCACAAATCTCACCTTATTCAAAGCTCACACAAACCACTGGACCAATCTTAGGACGGCAGAAACCAAAAGGAAGAAAGAATTCAATCTTCTTCAAGGAAAGAACTCAACTTTCCTTGAAACCTGGGAAAAGGAGACCTCAAACACAATAACTTGAAAAAAAATGAAAAGGCAGAGAAATACTGCACAAATGAAGAAACAACCTAGAAAAATGTAAGTCCAAATAAATGAAGAGAAAATAGGCAAACTACCTGAAAAAGAATTCAGAATAATGATAGGAAAGGTGATCAAAAACCTTGAAAACAAAGTAGAGAAAATGCAAGAATCAATTAACAAAGACCTAGAAGAATTAGAGAAAAAACATACAGAGACAAACAACACAATTACTGAAATTAAAAATACTCTAGAAGGAATCAATAGTAGAATATCTGAAGCAGAAGAATGAATCAGTAGGCTGGAAGATAAAATGGTGGAAATAACTTCAGAAAAGCAGAATAAAGTAAAAAGTATGAAAAAAGCTGAAGATGGTTTCAGAGAACTCTGGGATCATATCAAACACACCAACATTTGAATTATAGGGGTCCCAGAAGAAAAAGAGAAAAAAAAGTGTATGAGAAAACTTTTGAAGAGCTTATAGTTGAAAATTTCCCCAACATGGAAAAGAAAATATTCAATCAAGTCCAAGAGGCACAAAGAGTCCCATACACAATAAACCCAAGGAGAAACACACCAAGACACATACTAGTCAAACTAACAAAGACTAAATACAAAGAAAGAAAATTGGAAGCAGCAAGAGAGAAGCAACAAGTAACACACAAGGGAAACACCATAGGCTTAACAGCTGATCTTTCAGCAGAAGCTCTGCAGGCCAGAAGGGGATGGCAGGATATATTTAAAGTACTAAAAGGGAAAAATCTACAACCAAGATTACTGTACCTGGCAAGGATCTCATTCAGAGTTGATGGAGAAATAAAAAGCTTTTCAGACAAGCAAAAATTAAAGAGAATTCAGTACCACCAAACACATATAGACTGAAAGTGAGAGGATGGAAAAATATATTCCATGCAAATGGGAAGCAAAAGAAAGCTGTAGTAGCAATCCTCATATCAGACAAAATAGACCATAAAATAAAGATTATAAGAGATAAGGAAGGACACTATATAATGATCAAGGGATCAATCCAAGAGGAAGACATTACAATTGTAAATATCTATGCACCCAGCACAGAAGCACCTCAATACATAAGACAGACACTAACAGACATAAAAGGAGAAACTGACAGTAACACAGTAATAGTAGGAGACTTTAACACACCACTCACACCAAGGGACAGATCCTCGAAACAGAAAATTAATAAGGAAACACAAGTCTTAAATGATACATTAGATGAGATGGATCTCACAGATATCTTCAGGACATTCCAGCCAAATGGAGAAGAATACACCTTCTTCTCAAGCACACATGGAACATTCTCCAGGATAGACCACATCTTGGGTCACAAATGAAACCTCAGTAAATTTAAGAAAATGGAAATCATATCAGGCATCTTCTCTGACCACAATGCTATGAGACTAGATATAAGTTACAAGAAAAAAAAAAGGTGTAAGAACACAAACACATGGAAACTAAACTGTATGTTTCTAAATAACCAACAGGCTACTGAAGAAATCAAAAGGGAAACCAAAAATTTTCTAGAAACAAACAACAATGAAAACACAACTAAAAACCTAAGGGATGCAACAAAAGCAGTTTTCTAAGAGGGAAGTCTATAGCAATACAATCCCACCTCAAGAAACAAGAAAAACATTGAATAGACAACCTAACTTTACACTAAAACAACTGGAAGAAAGAAGAAGAAGAACAACAACAACAACAAAAACCAAAATTAGTAGTAAGAAAGAAATCATAAAGATCCAAGCAGAAATAAATGAAAAAGAAATGAAAGAAACAATAATAAAGATTCATAAAACTAAAAGCTGGTTCTTTGAGAAGATACACAAAATTGACAAACCTTTAGCCAGACTCATCAAAAAAGAAAGAATCAAATCAACAAAATTAGAAATGAAAAAAAAAAAAGGTTACAACAGACAATGTAGAAATAGAAAGGATTAGAAGAGACTATTATGAACAACTATATGGTAATAAAATAGATAACCTGGAAGAAATGGACAGATTCTTAGAAAAGTTCAATCTCCCAAGACTGAGCCAGGAAGAAACAGAAATTATGAACAACCCAATTACAAGCACTGAAATTGAAACTGTGATTTAAAAATCTCCCCAAAAGCAAAAGCCTGGGACCAGATGGCTTCACAGGAGAATTCCATCAAACATTTAGAGAAGAGCTAATGCCTATCCTTCTAAAACTCTTTCAAAAAAATTGCAGAGGAAGGAACACTTCCAAATTCATTCTATGAGGCCACCATCACCCTGATACCAAAACCAGACAAAAACAACACAAAAAAGGAAAACTACAGGCCAATATCACTGATGAACATAGATGCAAAATCCTCGACAAAATTTTAGCAAACAGAATTCAGCAACACATCTAAAAGCTCATATACCATGATCAAGTTCAGTTTATTCCAGGGATGCAAGGATTCTTCAATATACGCAAACCAATCCATGTGATACACTATATTAACAAATTGAAAGGTAAAAACCATATGATCATCTCAAACGATGCAGAAAAAGCCTTTGACAAAATCCAGCACCCATTCATGATTAAAACTCTTCACAAAATGGACACAGAAGGAACCTACCTCAACATAGTAAGAGCCACATATGATAAGCCTGCAGCAAACATTATTCTCAATGGTGAAAAATTGAAAGCATTCCCCCTAAGATCAGGAGCAAGACAAGGGTGCCCACTTTCACCACTATTAGTCAACATAGTTCTGGAAGTCCTAGCTACAGCAATCAGAGAAAAAAAAGTAATAAAAGGAATCTAGATCAGAAAAGAAGAAATAAAGCTCTCACTGTTTCCAGATGACATGATACTGTACATAGAAAACCCTAAAGATAGTATCAGAAAATTAATAGAGCTAATCAGTGAATTTAGCAAAGTTGCAGGATATAAAATCAATACACAGAAATCACTTGCATTTTCATATACTAACAATGAAAAATCAGAAAGAGAAATTAAGGAATCAATCCCATTCGCCATTACAACAAAAGAATTAAATATCTAGAAATAAAGTTACCTAAGGAGACAAAAGAACTGTACACAGAAAATTATGACACTAATGAAAGAAATCAAAGATGACATAAACAGACAGAGAGGTATCCCATGTTCCTGGGTAGGAAGAATCAATATTGTGAAAATGACTATACTACCAAACACAATCTACAGATTTAATGCAATCCCTATCAAATTACCAATGGCATTTTTCACAGAACTAGAACAAAAAAGTTCACAGTTCATATGGAATCACAGAAGACCGTGAATAGCCAAAGCAGTCTTGAGAAAGAAGAATGGAGCTGGAGGAATCAATCTTCCTGACTTGAGATTATACTACAAAGCTACAGTCATCAAGACAGTATGGCACTGGTGCAAAAATAGAAATATAGACCACTGGAACAAGACAGAAAGCCCAGCAACAAACCCATGCACCTGTGGGTACCTTATTTTTGACAAAGGAGGCAAGAATATACAATGGTGCAAAGACAGCCTCTTCAATAAATGGTGCTGGGAAAACTGGATAGCTACATGTAAGAAAATGAAATTAGAACACTTCCTAACATGATGCTAAAGCTGAAACTCCAGTACTTTGGCCACCTCATGTGAAGAGTTGACTCATTGGAAAAGACTCTGATGCTGGGAGGGGTTGGGGGCAGGAGGAGAAGGGGACGACAGAGGATGAGATGGCTGGATGGCATCACTGACTCAATGGATGTGAGTCTGAGTGAACTCTGGTGGTTGGTGATGAACAGGGAGGCCTGGCGTGCTGCGATTCATGGGGTCGCAAAGAGTCGGACACGACTGAGCAACTGAACTGAACTGAACTGAACACCATACACAAAGATAAACTCAAAATGGATTAAAGACCTAAATGTAAGACCAGAAACTATAAAACTCTTAGAAGAAACATAGGCAGAACACTCGATGACATAAATCAAAGCAAGATGCTCTATGACCCACCTCCTAAAGTAACGGAAATAAAAACAGAAGTAAACAAGTGGGACCTAATTAAACTTAAAAGCTTTTGCACAGCAAAGGAAGCTATAAGCAAGGTGAAAAGACAACCCTCAGAATGGGAGAAAATAATAGCAAGTGAAACAACTGACAAAGGATTAATTTCCAAAATATATGAGCTACTCATACAATTCAATGCCAGAAAAGCAAACAACCCAATCAAAAAGTGGGAGAAAGACCTAAACAGAGATTTCTTCAAAGAAGACAGACAGATGGCTAACAAACACATGAAGAGATGCTTACCACCACTCATTATCAGATCTTCCCTGGTGGCTCAGAGGTTAAAGCGTCTGCCTTCAATGCGGGAGACCCGGGTTCGATCCCTGGGTCGGGAAGATCCCCTGGAGAAGGAAATGGCAATCCACTCCAGTATTCTTGCCTGGAGAATCCCATGGATGGGGAAGCCTAGTAGGTTACAGTCCACGGGGTTGCAAAGAGTCGGACACGACTGAGTGACTTCACCTTCACTCATTATCAGAGAAATGCAAATCAAAACTACAATGAGATATCATCTCCCACTGGTCAGAATGGCCCTCACCAAAAAGTCTACAAACAGTAAATGCTGGAAAGGGTTGTGGAGAAAAGGGGAACGCTCTTGCACTGTTGGTAGGAATGTAAATTGATACAGCCACTATGGAAGATGGTGTGAAAATTCCTTAAAAAACTAGGAATAAAACCACCATATGGCCCAGCAATCTGACTCCTATGCATATATCCTGAGGAAACCAAAATTGAAAGAGTCACATGCATCCTATTGTTCATCCCAGCCCTATTTACAATAGCTAGAACATGGACTCAACCTAGATGTCCATCAACAGATGAACAGATAAAGAAGTTGTAGTACATACACACAATGGAATATTACTCAGCCATAAAAAGGAACACATTTGAGTCAGTTCTAACGAGGTGGATGAACCTAGAACCTATTATATCGAGTGAAGTGAGTCAGAAAGAGAAAGGCAAATACTGTATTCTAATGCATATATACAGAATCTTTAAAAAATGGTTCTGAAGAATTTATTTACAGGGCAACAATGGAGAAACAGACATAGAGAATAGACTTATGGCCATGGGGAAAGGGGAGGAGAGGGTGAGATGTATGGAAGGAGTAACATGGAAACTTACATCATCATATGTAAAATAGCCGATGGGAATTTGCTGTATGGCTCAGGAAACTCAAACAGGGGCTCTGTATCAACCTAGAGGGGTGGGATGGGGAGGGAGATGGGAGGGAGGTTCAAAAGGGAGAGGAATATGTATACCTATGGCTAATTCATGTTGAGGTTTGACAGAAAACAATAAAATTCTGTAAAGCAATTATCTTTTAATAAAAAATAAATTAATTAATAATAAATTAATAAAAATAAAAAGAAAGCTAGATAAATAAATAAACTTGAACTCAATAACTAATTCAAAAGTTCCAGGACTTAAAAATGTAATGAGAACCAGACTGATTAAACGGCCCTCCTCTACCCTCCCCTAGCCCAGGATCACTGATAATACTGTAGCACTTTTCTATCAGTTTTGTTACTGATGCTAATTCCTCATCAGCATTTTGAAGAACACTTTCACAAGTTCTTCAAAGAGAAGGACTTGATATCTATCCTTAAAACTAAGGACCAGACCTAACCCATGGCAAGAAGTAGGTGCTCAGTTCTTATGAAATTAGTAAAACAGCACATTTAAAAAATATCTGTTATGTAAAAATTATGTTGGCCACAACACAGAATCTGTCTTAAAATTCACTTCATCTTATTAACTCACAGATATATGAAGCTTCATTGCAAGTTTTAAAGGGAGAAAAAAGTTGAAGAAAACTTAAATTTGCCTGTTTTTTAACAACAGTTAATGAGACAATTTTATACTTGGACATAAACATTATAAGAAGCTTTTCTAAGGCATATTACCTAAAATATATGCTAAGGAATTTGTTTTTACAGTTCCACATGAGGTGCACCTATTTTTAGCTTGTATTTCAAGGGCATTATATATTTTCCAAATGGGAATGCTTCATTCCTATTATGCTCATTCTGCTTTACTCTCTGAAATAAATACATGAGAAGAGCAAGGACTTCCAACGATAAAGTATCAGAACCCACAGTGCCTCTTGATCTAAAATTTCCACTTTCAGAAATTTACTCTGGTAAAATATGTATATAGAAATACAAAGATATATGTAGGGCATTCATTTAAGCATTATTTGTACAAAAAAGAAACAGAAAAAATAGAAACATCCATGAGTCAATGGTATGGCCATGGTATGGTTATAAACTGACATCATAAAAGAATGATATAACAATATGTACAGACACAGAATGATCACTAATGAAACATACTAAACAACCACCTGGCTCCTAGTAATTACTATGTACCACACTCTATTCTGGAGAAGGCAATGGCACCCCACTCCAGTACTCTTGCCTGGAAAATCCCATGGATGGAGGAGCCTCGTGGGCTACAGTCCATGGGGTCGCTAAGAGTCGGAGACGACTGAGTGACTTCACTTTGACTTTTCACTTTCATGCATTGGAGAAGGAAATGGCAACCCACTCCAGTATTCTTGCCTGGACAATCCCAGGGATGGCAGAGCCTGGTGGGCTGCCATCTATAGAGTTGCACAGAGTCGGACACGACTGAAGCGACTTAGTAGTAGTAGTAGTAGTACTAGTAGATTCTATTCTAAATGGCTGTGGCACGACAATGCAGAGTTGAATCCCATTCCTTTCTTTGTGTATAACTAGTGCGTACAAATAAATAGAAATGCTATATTCTTAGCAGTGGTTATGTTTGAGTATAAGAATGTGGCCTTGAGTGAGTGTGTTGCTGCTAATGGAGAATCATAACTGATTTTATAAATGCAAACCAAGTTAACATTTATCACAAAATTTTTAGTTATGTGTTTTAAGTTTTAATTTTAAAACAAAACTCAAAGAAAATAATGACCAAAAGAGGATTAAACCTGGATCTTCATTCTTGATGACCATTAAGCTTATTTCATTTGTCCACAGAAATTATACATTGGCAGTTTGTAATTTTTCTTCTTTTCCACAGCATCTGAAACTCAGCAGATGCTCTTAATCATGTCTGTATTCAGATCCCATACACTAGCTCTGCCGTGTTGTTCACAGAACTGTGGTCTCTAGGGAGAGAAGTTTCTTTCATTAGTCAGTCTGTCTTCAAGGGCCAATCAAACAGGGACAGTGAGAGCCCAGTGTCTGCTGGCTCCATGCAGAGTTGACAATCACTTTGACTTCTTAAGCCAGTAGAATCAGTTTCTCTTCATCCAAGTTTATCATTAAGAAGCAGTTTCACATACATTACTGCATTTATGGTACAGAATTAGGTTGAAGAAAGCTGATCACCTAACGTGATTACTAAACTCAGAAATCAGGGAAGAAGATTAAGCTAGAGGTAACTGTATGTAGGGGACAGTGGTGGCTCAGAGGTTAAAGCGTCTGTCTCCAATGGGGGAGACCTGGGTTTGATCCCTGGGTCAGGAAGATCCCCTGGAGAAGGAAATGGCAACCCACTCCAGTATTTTTGCCTGGAGAATCCCATGGATGGAGTAGCCTGGTGGGCTACAGTCCACGGGGTCCCAAAGAGTTGGACACGACTGAGCGACTTCACTTTCACTTTCACCTGTATGTAATCATGTATGTGTTTATAACATGTTATGTGTTTCATATCTACATATAAAATGTGTTTATGTATGATAGATGGGTATTATATATAGTAGCTATAGGTTAAATATAGACACAAAATATTATATAAATAGATATACAAATAGACATATATAGAAATGGACAAAAAACCCAAAGATATAGAACAATACAAGATTTCTTAAATCAAGAAAATATACCAAAATATTACTTTTGGCTACTGAGACTTATGTGATCCCTAATAAATATCTTCCATCATGTTTTTTGGTATCTTTATCCAATATATACATGATTCTCTCTACACTTTCTTTGCAATAGACTGATTTCACTGAAATTTTAGTTGTTTGTTTATAATCAAGGCCTAGTCACTCACATCCAAATATAATTTTCCAGGATACAGGCAAAAGAGGCCTGTGTATAATATCAGTATCATCATAATGGATTGTGTTATTCAGAGATACAGAACTAGAATTAAGTCATCAGATATGAATATACAATGTCATTTTACTTCTCTAAGTCTCACAATACAATCTAAATTGTCATTAATACACTTTGTGAAGATAATTTTTACACCTCTTTCATTAAATAAAAATTCTATACCTTTTCAGTCATAAGAATAACAGATCACATATAGTAATTTCAAAACATAAACATGAATTGTATACCTTAGATGCCAATTATTGAAAACTCTCCTCAAACCAAATTTTCCATCTTCAGCATATATTGATTTGCCTTAAATTCATTTTTAAATGACTCAGTTTGCCTTGAGATGATACAATGCACGCAACCATGATCTAGGATTACCTAGAGACAGGCAGATTTTAACCCTATATCACATGAACCCCAGTACATCTTTCTTTAGACTAACAACTACTTTCCAAAATGAATTATTTAAGAGTCCTTGATTTTACTTAGTTGAAAGTGAGGGAGGTGACGGGAGGATTAGATGAGGGTGAAGGAAGGTGACTAGTTTGAAAACACCTGCCAGAGATTCACTGACTCTGATAAAAATGCTTCTTTCAACACTATGGCACTGTGGTTAAAACACACTCTACCCAATGACACGCACGCCTGTCTGCCTCTGCGATACACCATACAGTCTTCCCCAGGTTCAGTCTCAAATATTACTGCTCCTTCTTTTCCATATCTGCTTGTTCAGTAATCCTTTCTAAAAATATGACCTATGCCAAGGTAACCGAATCCTGAGAGTCTTCCAATCTTAGCCATTGCTCCAATGTATCTGGGCCTTCCCCATACATATTAACATATTTGTTTGGGTTTTAGTATCCCCCTCTCCTCAAGATCATTTCGTTTAGCAGATACCTTGATCTTCCATGCTACTCAACCTGGGTCAGGCCCCTTCAGTCCACCCTAGTCAACCTCTGTGTGGATTGAGGACACTAGATTCTCAGTCCCTCCTTTACCTGAAGATCTTGAGCACTACTGCAAATAGTTGCCAATTCTTCCCAGAAGGCAGAGGAAAATTATCTATATGTCACAAAACAAAGCCCATGTGTAACTTGCAATTTCATTACATGACACAGAAACAACATATTTAAACATGAAAGGGGATTCATTGGCTGTGTAATCGAAAACCCAGTAGAGTTGACCTTAATATTGCTTGCTTTAGCAATTGAACGATATCAACAGCTATCACAGTATAGCCTGTGGATTTATAGAGGTCCTTAGAACTTTGCCTTGGTTTATAAAATCAAAATTGACTTTGTAATAATATTAAAATAATTTTGGCATTTTTCATTGTCATTGTCTCACCAGTTTACAGAGAAGTTTTCTAGAGGCTACATGACCCGGTGTGTTACAACAGACTGAATGCACAAGGAGATATGAGAACCCAGCCATCTTCTAGTAAGTCAGACATGAGATTTGCAAAAATGTGAAACGATGCTGCTCGTCTCACATTTTTTTTCTCTCAGAGATGCTATTCTTTTAAAAAATTATTTTTATTAAAAATGTTTGCTTATATCACTGAGTCATGTCCTAATCCAGGAAAACAGGTATCTCTCAATCCTTCTATAATAACTAATAGGACTCACCAATGACTCTATTGTTGGTGTTCAGTTGCTCAACTGTGTCTGACTCTTTGTGAGCTCATGAATTTCAGCATGTCGGGCTTCCCTGTCCTTCACCATCTCCTGGAGTTTGCCCATGTCCATTGAGTCAGTGATGCCATCCAACAATTTCATCTTCTGTCATCCCCTTCTCCTCCTGCCTTCAATCTTCCCCAGCATCAGAATCTCTTCGAAAGAGTTGGCTCTTCACATCAGGTGGCCAAAGTACTGGAACTTCAGCTTCAGCATCAGTCCTTCCAATGAATATTCAGGACTGATTTCCTTTAGTATAGACTGGTTGGATCTCCTTGCTGATCAAGGGACTCTTAAGCACCATGGTTTGAATGCATTCTTCGATTCTCAGCCTTTTTCATTGTTCAGCTCTCACATCCATACAAGACTACTGGAAAAACCATAGTTTTGACTATATGGACTTTTGTCGGCAAAGTAATGTCTCTGCTTTTCAATACGCTGTCAAGTTTTGTCATTGCTCTTCTTCCAAGGAGCAAGCGTCTTTCCATTTTATGCCTGGAGTCACCATCCACAGTGATTTTGGAGTCCAAGAAAATAAAGTCTGTTACTGTCTCCATTTTTTCTGCATCTATTTCCATGAAGTAATGGGACCACATGCCATGATCTTTGTTTTGTGAATGTTGAGTTTTAAGCCAGCTTTTTCACTTTCCTCTTTCTTTGTGACTCTACACAAGACCACTAGTTCTCCAAGGTGATCTTTAATAGAATTATATGCTTTATTAGATTATAAAATAAATAAATCATGCATTTATTATGTTAATAATTTTTAAACGATCACACATGAACTGAGCTCTAACCTAAGGAATTCTTGGTATTCACAGAAATCTGGAATAATCAGAAATACTTGCATCCACTGATTAAGTATTGAAATCTCTGGAAATCTGGTAAGCTTATTTATTTCCTCAATTCCAATTAACCACCAATGCATGAAATATTAATCTTCAGCTTATACTTTTTCCTTTGTGACTTGTAGTTCTCCAAATCCATACAATTCTTCCATCTCAATTAAATAACAAGTAATATGGAGGTAATCAAAACAATAACTCTCTTGGTCCAGGTTCTCTAGAGAAACAGAATCAATACAATATATCTAGGTATATAAAAAGAGATTTATTATGAGGGATTGGCTCACAATATTGCTGAGGTTGAGAAGCCCCATGATCTGCTGTCTGCCAGATGAAGGCTTTAAAAAGCCAGTAGAGTCCCAGTTCAAGTTTTATAGTCTCAGAATTAGAGTAGCCAATGATGTAAGCCCCAGTCTGAGTCTGGTGGTCCAGGAACCATGCGTCCAAATGTCCCGGGGCAGGAGAAGATGGATGTCTCCAAACAAGCAGAGAGAGCTAATTCACCCTTCTGGTTTTTTTGACCCTCAACAGTCCACCCACACTGGTCCACTGATCTTATCTAGTCAGTGGATAAACTAAAATGTTAACTTATTCCAGAAACACATTCAGAAATAATGTTTTACCAGTGATTAGGGCATTCCTTATCCTAGCTGACACATGAAATTAACCATCAGAGTAGATGTTATACATTGTATTACTGAAGGTTTCAAAGGAACTTCAAACTGTACTTGCCTAATATACATTCAAATCTGATATTCCTATTCCATTATATTTTCTGTTATTTTGAACCATCATTTGCCAACAAACTGTGGGAAATTTTTAAAGAGATGGGAATACCAGACCACCTGACCTGCCTCCTGAGAAATCAGTATACAGGACAAGATGCAACAGTTAGAACTGGACATGGAACAATGGACTGGTTCCAAATAGGAAAAGGAGTACATCAAGGCTGTATATTGTCACTCTATTTATTTAACTTATATGCAGAGTACATCATGAGACATGCCGGGCTGGATAAAGCACAAGATGGAATCAAGATTGCATGAAGAAATATCAATAACCTCAGATATGCAGATGACACCACCCTTATGGCAGAAAGCGAAGAAGAACTTAAGAGCCTCTTGATGAAATTGAAAGAGGAGAGTGAAAAAGGTGGCTTAAAATTCAACATTTAGAAAACTAAGGTCATGGCATCTGATCCTATTATTTCATGGCAAATAGATGGGGAAAGAATGGTAACAGTGAGAGACTTTATTTTGAGGGCTCCAAAATCATTGCAGATGGTAACTGCAGCCATGAAATTAAGAGACACCTGCTTCTTGGAAGAAAAGCTATGACCAACTTAGACAGCATATTAAAATCAGAGATATTACTTTACCAACAAAAGTCCATGGTCTAGTCAAAGCTATGGTTTTTCCAGTGGTCATGCATGGATGTGAGAGTTGGACTATAAAGAAAGCTGAGTGCCAAAGAATTGATGCTTTTGAACTGTGGTGTTGGAGAAGACTCTGGAGAGTCCCTTGGACAGCAAAGATCCAACCAGTCCATCCTAAAGGAAATTGGTCCTGAATATTCATTGGAAGGATTGATGCTGAAGCTGAAACTCCAATACTCTGGCTACCTGATGTGATGAACCCACTCATTGGAAAAGACCCTAATGCTGGGAAAGATTGAAGGCAGAAGGAGAAGGGGACAACAGAGGATGAGATGGTGGGATGGCATCACTGATGCCATGCACCTGAGTTTGGGTAGGCTCCAGGAGCTGGTGATGGACAAGGAAGCCTGGTGTGCTGCAGTCCATGGGATCGCAAAGAGTCAGACACGACTGAGCGACTGAACTAACTAATATTTTCTGTTATTTTGAACTATCATTTGACCGTTAACCAACTTGGTACCTAGATTCCTTATTTATTTTCCCAACACCTTCAGCTGTTGAATCACTGAGTCTTATAGTTTCTCAGACTTAAAATTTCTCTAGTATTTTTCTCCTGTCTCTCTATTCCCAGTGCCGGTGGTTTAGCTTTTAATTTGCCTTTAATTAGCTTGTCCTTGATTACTAGGAATAAGCATCGCTTTAAGGGAACAAATGTAATTATGTCACTCATCTGCTTAAAAGTTTAATGGCTCTCAATTACAGGATAATACACTATGTTCTTAATATGTCATTCAAAAAATTGCTTTATGTAGACCTTACACACTTGTCTATCTCCTTACACACCCCCTATCTTCCGTGATGTACCAGACACTTCAATTCTCATGCACTTGTACATGCACCTCTTTGCTCTGCATGACTGGCAAAGAACTACTTAATATTCTAGACTCAACTCAGAGATCACTTGGTCTTTGAAATAAATCCCTAAAAATCTGAGGCAAAATTAAATACTTTCTTGATAGGTTCCTGTTCATATCTCTCCTATACCACCTCCCTCGTTTCTACAATATTTTATTTCTGTTCCTTTGGTTGAATATAAGCTTGCGACAGCAGAAATCTTCGTTCCTCTTTTATTTCAATGTCGCTGAGTTGGTGCTTAATAAATATTGGCAATAGCAAAGAATATGCTCACAGCAAACATAAAGTTTACCACCACTTTGGTTCACTTATTTACACGCAGCCACTTCCTTCAAATGGATGTTTAAAAAGGCTTATGAAAACAACACACATAACAGATTGGAAAGAAAAGTATAAACTAAGACTAATAAAGGAACATCTGAGTGACAAGAGCAGGGCAATGTCAGAGATGAAAAGAGAAAGAGGAGGATTCAAGGAAGAGAGATTAAAATGTCAATTTCCGCAGAGTTCAAAGACGATAAAAATGGAGACAGGTTTTCTGGATGAGATAATTAGGGCATCACTAGTTTCCCTTATTGAGTACTTTTAGTGAAGAAAAAGGAGAGAATAGATTTCAAGGGATTAACAAACTGTGGGTACTGAGAAGTATGAGTTGTAAATAAACACACACACACACACAAATTACTGCTTTCACAAGGGTAAGTCAGTTTTGTCCATAGGGATTATTATGGATTTTAAATTTTTGCTCAACTTGCTATAGGAATAAACAAAATGGGCTAGCTCTGAAAAATGTAAAGAAGTTATTCAGCTAATACAGCAGCAGACCACATTTTTGAAACTGTGAAGTTAAGAGCTTAGTAATGAAAGCTAATACCAAATATCCCAAATATGATCACTGAAACTGTCTAAATCATAGACATTTTCTATCTATAACCAATCAGCAAAATATGGTAACTTGCTGCTGTTCAGTCGCTCAGCTGCGTCGGACTCTTTGTGACCCCCTGAACTGCAGAACGCCAAGCCTTCCCGTACCTCATCATCTCCCAGAGTTTGCCCAAGTTCCTGTCCATGGTAACTACACAATTATTTTATACCATTTTTAACTAATTCCACCTCCCAAATCTAATTCAGTATCCACTGTCTTCAGTGGCATCAGGAAACTAGGAAATTGAGGGCAGTACCACCAATGACAGTTTGTAGGATTAATGAGTGATTTAAAAAAAACAAAAAACAACTAGGATTAGTTTTAAGATGTCAAGAGCAATACCGTCTTTGTCATTTAAAAGGTAGCAACTAAAAATAATAAAAACAAAAAATTTTTTTAAAAAAGCAATACTACTATAATAGGTAAAATTCAATGAGGATATCTGTCCTAAAAAATAATTAGCATCTGTTTTAATCCTGCAACCATATTGCAAGTAGATTCCATTATCCCATTTTAAAGAAAAGTTGCAGAGACTAAGGTCAAAGCTCTCTGTTTTCTAACATGAATTGATTCTCTGAATTTATCTCTTATTAAGACAAGAATCTTCAACTATACTGAATACAAATATTTAGAAAATAAGTATTACAATATTCCAACAAATAGCATTTTATACACATATATATATACAAACACTCATGCACAGAAACATGCTAAACTTGGGTCATCAATAGTACAAAAGTAGCTAAGCCACAAAAATGAAATTCCTAAGCTTTATTACTGATTTCTCTTATGGGTCTTTATATATAGAACTTTTTCAAGGTCCTTATAAAATAAATAGAATAATAACCAAATGCTGATTCTTCATAAGCAAAAATAACTAAGCAAAGAGGTATCAGGCTAGAAAGCAACTGTGCATTCATTATTTGGACAAATCATACATTTTGCTCCTAAAGCATCTTTTAAAAGTCTGAAGCTTGCATGAGTGGACAAGTATGAGCTAGGTTCTTCTCCTTTACATATTTGTTAAAAATCTTTTTTTTAGCTAGAGAAAGAAATGGTTGTTTTTACAGGTTATTTAGCTCATTTAGACTTTCCAGAGCAAGGTTTATAGGACTTGCCCTTGACAGGGAGACAATGAAGGGAAGCTTCTGAATATTTAATAGAGCTAGAAAATCCTACAGTTAATATTCTCTTGAGCTTGCATGGTGCTGACTTAGAAAGAAACCCAAAGTGTCTCTTTTCCACATTGTAGAATCTTAAAAATTCTGTATGCTTTAAAATGACACTCAAAATTTGAATTGGTTTCATTCTTAAAGGTAAAACATTTAAACTATGTGCTAAAAGTCCTTAGTTAATAAGGAAAAGGTAACTTTCACCTGTACTTTATGTTTTTGTTGATGTCTCATTTTTTATCACTTTATTTCTTGTTTTTAGAGCTTCAACAATCTGGCAACAGCTCAAGTTTTATCTAGGTTTTGTTTTGTTCTGCTTTGTCACTTTTGTTTTGCTTTGTTTGAATCAGGGACACATTTTAGGAATGCTAAGCAAATCAGCCATCTAATGCCATTTTAACAGCTTTTGCACATCCAACATGCTTTGTTGATTTTGATTTTATAAATGTGAAAATTTCTTTAAGACAGTAAATTTTGAAAGAACTAGGACTGGAGAAGGAACCCCCATACAAAAAAGTCCTTCTCAAATGGTTACAGTAATCCTTCACTGAATATATTTAATGACATACTGTTTTGTTTCCTCTCTGTTGTGCAAATTTATTAATTGTGCAAGAGTCTAATTCAATTCAGTAAATGTTTCTTGTTCGACTATTAATTTGAAGCCTCTCTGCCTGAGATTCTGGAAAAACCAAGACAAGTTCTTATATACAAAGCGTATGTATTTGTGGGGGGATATAAAAAAATAAATGCTTCAGATAGAGATAAAAATAGTTCATTCAATAAGAAAGAGACAAAATATTTAAAAGTCAGCCATCCACCCACCTCATATTTCTCCAGTTAGAGCACCCAACTCTCATAGAGGTCATCAGTTGCAAGCCGGTTTGAATGGATATTTTCATGTTCTCATCCTCAAAAGCAGTAAACACTGAAGGTCCTCTCTCTTTGACATATGTACAGTAAATGACTTCCAGTCTACCATGTCCTTCTGATTTTCTCCCTACTTCTCTGGACAATACTTTCCAGTTTTCTTTGAAAGGTCCTCTCTTCCACTTGATCTCCAAATGATGGAACAACATGCAACTTGGCTGCAGACCCGTTTATATATCTAGCTGACCTCATATGACCCAGTGATGAAAAATTCATCCATTTGCTTCTGACTCCAAACTTATGTTCCCAGCTCTGGCCTTGCTGAAATCTAGACTGCATTCTTGCTCAATGGCTTTCTTGCCATTGCCGCTGGATATGATGTCGAGTAAGTTCACCGGATTGTTTAATTTCCCTCTGATCTGTTCTTTCTCTCTTCCTCTTTATCTCAGTAGAAAGAACACTGGCAGATATCTCAGTAGATAGATCCACCACTGGCAGATATCTCAGTAGACAGATCTAACCAGTCAATCCTACAGTCCTGAATATTCGCTGGAAGGACTGATACTGAAGCTGAAACTCCAATACTTTGGCCACCTGACGCGAAGAACTGACTCACTGGAAAAGACCCTGATGCTGGGAAAGATGGAGGGCAAGAGGGGAAGGGGATGACAGAGGATGAGATGGTCAGATGGCATCACCGACTCAATGGACACGAGCCTGAGTAAACTCCAGGAGTTGGTAATGAACAGGGAGGCCTGGCACGTTGTAGTCCATGGGGTCACAAAGAGTGGGACACAACTGAGCAAATGAACTGAACTGAGAAAACTGGTGTGTGTGTGTGTGTGTGTGTGTGTGTGTGTGTGTGTGTGTGTGTGCTCAGTTGTGTCTGACTCTTTGTGACCCATGGACTGCAGCCCGCCAGGCTCCTCTGTCCATAGCATTTTCCAGTTAAGAATACTGGAGTGGATTGCCATTTCCTTCTCCAGGGGATTTTTCCCGACCCAGGGATTAAAGCCACATCTCTTGTGTCTTCTGCCTTGCAGGCAGATTCTTTACCACGGCATCACCTGGGAAGCCCTGGAACACTGGTACTCAAGTATTCAAGTCAAAACTGAGAGCTCATGTTAGCCCTTCCTTTTCCTTCTCACTTCAGGGTCTAATTCACCAACTCACTGGAGTCAGGAGGCAATCACCCCTTTGAGAAATCACCAGTCTTTAATTAATCTCCTTATTCCCATGCTTCCAGACACCAAAGTTATTATAGTTATCTATTGCTATGTGAATATTATCTCAAACTTAGCAAAGTAACAGATATTTATTATCCCAATTTCATATCAGTCAGGGTTACCTACCTGGGTAGTTCTGGCACAGGGCTTCTCCATGAAATTGTAGTTAAGATTTCAGCTAGGAGCTGTGGTTACTTCAGGCTTACCTGGGGCTGGCATATCTGTTTCTAAGGTAGCACAGTCATAGTCTGTTTCCAGGAGACCTCTATTCTTATTGTCTATTGAGAGAAGGCCTTAGTTTCTTACCATGTGGGCCCCTTTCCACATGGCCTTGAGGGCCTTCAAAACATCTGCCCACACCAGGGATCCAGGAGGAATCCAAGAGAGAGAGAAAACAAGGAAGAAAATGTGATGTTTTTTGTGACCTGGTCTCAGAAGCTACTTTACGCACCATCACTTTTTCCACACTGTCTGTTAGAAACAAATCACTAAATCCAGCCCACTTTCAAAAAAGAAAAATCAAACACCATTTTTGAAGAGAGAAATATCAGGAATTAGGGAAACATTTTTAAACCACCACAGCCTTTCTCTGCCCAGAGTGCAGGGCCTTTATACAAAACAACTCCAAGACAATCATAACACATGGAGAGTGGAATTAAAGGGTTCTGAAAATGATTGATTCCAGAATTGAGAGTCTGTGCAGATACCAACGCAGACAATGCTGCTGCTGCTGCTGCTGCTAAGTCGCTTCATTCGTGCCCGACTCTGTGTGACCCCAGCCCACCAGGCTCCCCCGTCCCTGGGATTCTCCAGGCAAGAACACTGGAGTAGGTTTCCATTTCCTCCTCCAATGCATGAAACGGAACAGTGAAGTCGCTCAGTCATGTCCAACTCTTCGCGACCCCATGAACTGCAGCCTACCAGGCTCCTCCAGCCATGGGATTCTCCAGGCAAGAGTACTGGAGTGGGGTGCCAGTGCCTTCTCCGAATGCAGAGAATAATTTTTACTAAAAGAAATCTAGGTGGAAAAACCTAATGTTAAGAAGAAAGACTGAAAGAGATTCAAAAATTCTCTGGGTAATTTCAATGAAAAGGGACAGTCTAAATGTATAACCTACAGGGACAAACCTTCCTTCAAATGAGGAAAGCTTCAGAACATGTATAAACTTGGCAGCGGAGAAGAAAGTGAAAAGCACCTCTTTTCAAGGAATGGCAAAAGGAGGTCCTGGACTTTTGGACTCAGAGGGAGAGGGAGAGGGTGGGATGATTTGGGAGAATGACATTCTAACATGTATACTATCATGTAAGAATTGAATCGCCAGTCTATGTCTGATGCAGGATACAGCATGCTTGGAGCTGGTGCATGGGGATGACCCAGAGAGATGTTATGGGGAGGGAGGTGGGAGGGGGGTTCATGTTTGGGAACGCATGTAAGAATTAAAGATTTTAAAATTTAAAAAAAAGAAAAAAGAAAAAAAAGAAAAAAAAAGACAGGGCAGCTGACATTCTATGGAAAATTTACTAGTTGGGTCTTTTAAGAGTTTCTCTTTAAAAATGTGAGGAAAACTGAAATTTTAGATTAAGGAAGAATTTTTTAAATTTTAGGTTAAGGAAGATCATTTTAAAGAAATGATCATGTTTCTAGGTCTAGATTCATTCCCTACAATTAAAATGTCAGATCAGAAAAAAAAAAAAAGCAATCTCAGGAAAAGTTAGGTTTCACTTAGGCAAGGAGGTGGAAGAATGACAGGAAAGTGAGCTATAAGCTATATTAGTCTGGTCCACAGGCTAGGTGACTTACACAAAACATCAGAAATTTATTTCTTGCAATTCTGGAGGCCAGAAGTACAAGAGGAAGGCAGGTTGTTTCTGATAAGACCTCTCTTCCTGGCTTGCAGATGGCTGCCTTCTCCCTGTGTCCTGACGTGGTCTTTCTTTTGTGTCTGCTCATTCCTGGTAGCTCTTCCTCTTCTCATAAAAAGATAACAGTCTTGTTGGACTAGAGTTCCACCAATATGGCCTCATTTAACCTTAATTACTTGCTTAAAGGCTCTGCCCCCAAATACAGCCATATTAACAGTTAGGGCTTCAATATAGGAATTTGCAGGGTCGATCAGGAGACACAATTCAGTCCTTAATACTGAACTGGTTAATTCATAGTCAGAGTGCATTGTGGGTTTCATGGGACCACGTGATAAAAGAGAAGAGCATCACAGTCCAGGTTGTTGTAGGCACAGGAGGGAGTTAGAACAGATGTTGAGAAAGTGGGGACATATATTATGGAATGAGATCAGAAAGTAAGCACAGAGTCAGAGTCAGGTATGGAAGGTAACTGATAAATAATGGGGTGTTGATCTGCAAGCAAGAAAAAACTGCAGTGCAATGAGATGGAAAACATTCCATATTGAGTGAGTATAATAAAAAGTTGGAAATTAGAAGTTATTCAATGTTCAATTTATATATTAGAAACTTGGTTTGAATTAGAGCAAAATTATTAGCCTTCTCAGAGCATCTACCTGCCTTGTCTGAGCCTGGAAGGGAAATTCTTCTTCACACAGAAGTCATCTTCGACATCCAGATTGAAAGAAGGACAATGATAGGAGTGTATTAGCAATAGGCTTAGGCTGGAAGGAGAAGCAGATCTGAATAAGCAGTAGCTTGTCATTTCATGAACTGAATCACCTCAAAGACTTCATTCAATAAGCAATCATTGACAATGCTGGTGGTAAATTCAAGAAAATGTTTGAGATCCTTAAGCTTATTTTTAAACATTCTGGCAGAAGAGACCTGTTCACCAGAGACAGGACAAATTCTGTCACACTTTATGACAAACATGTTCAGGCAGGTTAGAAGCTGAATGAGGAAAATTAGATGCAGAAGCAAAACTGGTCAAGAATGCCTACACTTCCTTAGCATGCCAATGTATTAATTTTCACAATCAATTATTATTTTTGCCCAACATATGATTCACAATAATGTGGATGATTTTTGAAACATTCCAACTAAAATTACACAATTTTCACTTTCTTGGTGTTAAAAAAATGATTTCCCAACTATAAGTTCCTAACAGTAGGGATACAATTTTAAAAACAAAAACTACCCATCACGTTTGAAACTATTATTAAATTGTTAAAACCAGACTGATTCCAGGGCTTCCCTGACGGCTCACTAGGTAAAGAATCTGCCTGTAATGCAGGAAACACAGGAGACGTGGGTTTGATCCCTGGGTTGGGAAGATCCTCTGGAAAAGGAAATTACAACCCACTTCAGTACTCTTGCCCCCAAAATCCCATGGACAGTCCATGGGCAACAACAGTCCATGGGGTCGCAAAGAGTCAGACACGACTAAGTGATGGAATAACAAGACTGATTCCAAGGTAAATAAATACTGAGAAGCAAAAACTGACATGCATGTCCCTTAATCTTTCTTAGATTCTACTTTGAAACGAGCTGTCATTAGCTCCTTTGTTCTTTTATTCCATTACTTCACTACTCTAAAGTGCTATTAGATCCAATCTCTCTTTGCAGATTCTAAAAGGTTGTTCAGCTAACCCTGCCAAGTTGGATAAGCAGCATCACCTCCCCATAGCATCTTTTAGTTTTTGTGACTCGGCCCCATGTTTCGGCTGTGACTGTTGGAATAAAGCATCCCAATTTTTCTTGAAATAATTATAACTTTTCATTTCCTGGAAAAAAGCTTGAGTATACTAGAGTCTTCTGATCAAGAAGTATAGTAAGTGTTTCAGCTAATTGTATTAGGAAGACAACAAATATTTCTCTAAATTATGTTAAAAAGAAGATACAGAAATGTTAACTTTTTGTTACTGTTGTTATTAGGTTATGATTTCTTCCCATTGAATTTTTGCTTGCTATTGTCAGCATTAGTAATTATTTTCAACAAGACAGATGCTTTCAAACATGGCCTTTGAAATGGCAATAGAAATTATGCTCAAAAATGTCATTTGCAAGTTCACTTCCTGTGACAGGGTGTATAGCCTTTTAATTTTGAATTTAACAGATCAGAAATGTTCTCTTTTTTTTATTTTTATTTTTTTACTTTACAATACTGTATTGGTTTTACCATAAATTCTCTTAAATTTTGAAGTTCCACGTTTGAATTTCGAGGACTTAACCTCAAATTAAAGCACACCATTTACAACTTTTACTCCAGGCAAAAGTTTTTGGTATGTTATTTGGATTCTGAGTGTATACACTCCACTATACACACATGTGTGTAGCACAGCACCAATATGCTATGAAAGTTATATAAAACTGATGAAACTGTGTGTATATTTTCCCAAATAACACAGGCAACTAGATAGATGAACAAGAGAAACTAATATCAGTGAATTTCTTTACTATTTGAGCATACAATAACCTTTACTCACTAATTTTATTAGCTAGAGTTTACATTATGAAAACAAAGCACAAAATTAAATATAATTATCAGTATTTGAAAAATAGACTTCATTGGTAATGCAAGACTGAATCGCTGGATTCAATGAACCCCCAGTGGGGGTGGAAACAGTAACAATCAATATCTTTTGGCCGTTTCTTCAAAAGACCCCCAAAACGAAAGATTCAACAGCAGTGTGGGTGCACTGCTTCAGAGTATTAGTGTGCCTCAGGTGAAGCCCATTTGATCTAACGTCTTAGAAACTGATAAGCAAGTGAGTTTACTCAAAGTTGATTACTTAGTGTTTGTAAATTCTATATTATAATATTATAAATAAGCATGATATTGCCAGTTATTTGTTGCTCTGAATTTTTAATTGTATAAATGCTCAAAGACAGCATTCCATATGATCAGGCTTTTCATGACTAACTTAACAAAATTACATTTTTCTTTTCAATTTGCTACAAACCCCATTTGCACCAATTATTCAAAATCAGAAATACAGCTATGAAAATCTCATCTCGCAACACTTGATATCAATGTCCATCTCTTAAAATAAGATGTTATTCTTTTTTTATAGAAATATAAGAATAATTCAAGAAGCCCTAACTTTACAACAGTAATATTTTCTTCTCAGCCTTCTTTATGGCTTTTTTTATCTTTACCATTTGGCACTATTTTTTATAGATAACCAATGTTTAAAGTATCATAATAAAATTTCTAGTTTGCCTTAAGTTATGCTACAAATTTTGATTTTATATGATGTCTGATATAGTAAAAATTAATATTTTCCTACAAAGACAAAGTTCAAACTATAATGCACTCCTTACACCACATAAGAAATAGTAAGTTTCTTTTTTCAACAGAGCAAGATCACTTATAAGTTGGATTACATAAATGTCATAACCTATGTTTGCTGCTGCTGCTGCTAAGTCGCCTATGTCTAAAGATTTCTAAATAATTTAAGTTTGGGGGCTATAATTTCAGTTGGAATAATTTATTTGCATATAAAAATAAAAAAATTTGGATACTAAACTAAATCCAATAATTCACTTAATGCCAACTAATGTTAATGAAATAAATAGTACTCTCTTACTATTTGAACAATACAGTCACATTACAGAGATCTGATTTTAAGCCATGTGTTCTTTAAGTAATTATTCATCATTTAATTAATAAACTTAAACTGTCAATTTCAATAAATCTAACATATATGAGAACTGGAATAGATATATGTGTTCTTGTCCATACCAGTTAATTGAAAATAAATAAAGATTTTTCAAATTTAACAGGACATAGTTTAAAAGTGATATTGTTACCTTAAATATATCAAGTAAATGTATTCCAATTGGTTTTTGCCTATTACACGTTAACAGAAAATTAAATTTTAGAGCTATAAAGAAGTTTCAAAGCATTTTGTCTAATCTCTTTAATTCATGGATGAAAAAAGCCTAAGAAGTTAGGTCTCATGTCCAGGGTCACCTAGTTTGTGACAAAGTCTCTAAGTAAACACCATAGTATTTACATAGTTATTTTAAAAATTTTAAACACAAGTAAACATATAAATTATAAAATAATGTAATATATTATATCCTGTTTGAGAAATTCAGTGGGCTCAGTGGTAAAGAATCCACCTGCTAATGCAGGAGATGGAGAAGACACGGGTTTGATCCCTGGGTCAGGAAGACCTCCCGGAGGAGGACGTGGCAACCCATTCCTGTGTTTTTGCCTGAAAAATCCCATGGACGGAAAAATCTGGCGGCTACAGCCCATGGGGTCACGAAAGAGTTGGCCGAGACTGAGCACACACACAGTCTTCTCTACATGCATCTAACCAACACTTATTGAACACACAGAATAGGTAAGACCCATGAAAAATCAGCTAACATGACAAATATAAATAGAACCCTTCACCGGCCGAGCCACAAGGGAAGCCCAAGAATACTGGAGTGGGTAGCCCACCCCTCCTCCAGCGGATCTTCCTGACAGAGGAATCGAACTGGGGTCTCCTGAATTGCAGATGGATTCTTTACCCAGTGAAGCCCCTTATGCACATAGAAAGTGAAAGTAAAGTTGCTCAGTCGTGTCTGACTCTTTGCGACCTCACGGACTGTAGCCCACCAGTCCACCAGACTGAATCCCCTCTGTCCATGGGATTCTCCAGGCAAGAATACTGGAGTGGGTTGCCATTTCCTTCTCCAGGGGATCTGCCCAACCCAGGGACTGAACCCAGGTCTCCTGCATTGCAGGCAGACACTTTAACCTCTGAGCCACCTGGGAAGCCCAATAGAGAGTTCCTATAAAACTTCTGTTAAACTAAAGTAAACCGGGTCTAATGCAATGATCATAATGTTTATCTCTGAAGCAATGAAACTGATTTTCCAGGGAAGGAAAAAAAGTGGCAAATGTACAGAGTGTTAATAGACTCTACTAATCTGAGACAGAGTAGAGCCAATTATGCATACTTTGAGGGTTAAACCACGGTATGGAAAGCGGTGGCATGTTACTGGGCTTCTGCTTCCCTGGTAGCTCAGACAGTAAAGGATCGGCCTGCCATGCAGGAGACCCAGGCATGTCACTTGTGACGTAAATGATGAGCAACGAGTTGGATCCAAATAGGGAATGGTCTTAGATGCCGTAAGAAACATGTAGTCTGTGTTCACCATAGGTATCCAAGAAAAGTTGTAAACATGGTAGGGACATAATAAACACTTTTTTAATGAATTTTAATTGATGACAAGGAAGTAATTTTGGGAGGAAAAAAAACTGAATAGAGTATATTCCAATCAACTAGGCAAGAGAAGACGAAGGCATGAGTTAAAGCCAGGGCAGCAGCCGTGAGGATGGAAAAAGGAAACAGGTTCAAGATAGATTTCTGAGGTCAAACAGATAAAAGGGACAAATACATTTTGTTATGAATTATTTAATGAGGTGAATCTGTAGAAAGCAGAAGTTAGAAACAATAAGGAGAATCTATACAGACAAATTGTGCTGTGCTTAGTTGCTCAGTCGTGTCCGACTCTCTGAGATCCCACAGACTGCAGCCTGCCAGGCTCCTCTGTCCATGGAGATTCTCCAGGAAATAATACTGAAGTGGGTTGACTGCCCTCCTCCAGAGGATCTTCTCAACCCAGGATCAAACCCAGGTCTCCCCCGTTGCAGACTCTTTACCATCTGAGCCACCACACGAGCACATATGGACAAATTAAGTATGCCTGCCTTCTGTGGGAACTGTCTACCAACAAAAAAGATTATATTTGTGCTGATAAAGTTAAGCTCCAAAAAGCCAAAGGAGGAACAAAATTTGAGGAGTAGAGTATTAATCAGTTCAGTTCAGTTCAGTCGCTCAGTCGTGTCCGACGCTTGGTGACCCCATGAACTGCAGCACACCAGGCCTCCCTGTCCATCACCAACTCCCGGAGTTCACTCAAACTCACATCCATCGAGTTGGTGATGCCATCCAGCCATCTCATCCTCTGTCATCCCCTTCTCCTCCTGCCCCCAATCCCTCCCAGCATCAGAGTCTTTTCCAATGAATCAACTCTTCACATGAGGTGGCCAAGGTATTATTAACTAGTTACAAATATCAGGGAGAAATCAAAGAAAACTTAAGATGGGTCTTTGGACTTGAGTAATGGGAACTAATCAATAATGAAAATGAGAATCTTTTCAAGGGAGAGGGAGTATTCAGCCCAGAAGCAAACTAAGTTTAGAAATGACTGGCATATAAGAAAGAAGGGCTAACTGTTCTTCACAAAACACACCCTAACAGGACAGGAACATTTCAAGAAGGCCTGCTTGTCTGCCTGGTTTTTGTCTTCTTTTAGAAGATATTTTGAGTAGAATACTCAAAATAGGCAGAAAGAAAGAAATCAGTGGAAAGGAAGAGCTTGAATATACAGGAGTAAGCACACATCTATGTGAAAATATCTTTAACAATTAAAATTAAAGGACCGCTGAAACAAGTCAAAAGAACTAAAATGTAGCTTGCTGCTTTCGTATAATCTAAAAATCAAAACAACTGTCTCCACTGAATGATTACAGTGGACCAAAATTTCACTATGCGATATTGCTTCTACACAATGACTACTGCAGACAAATTTCAATGGTTTACACAGATCTTTATTTCAGTTCTTCCTATCTAAGCATAACTGGGCTTAATTAAGCATTCTTTATTACCAAGCACTTAAAAAGATGAAAGGAAGTCTCTTTACTGTGTAAATCAAGAAAAGGAAAGCATTCCCTCCTCCACCTTCACCCTCTGGGTAGAACCTTTTTGCAGCTCTAGGGGATAAATGAAGCTTCAAGACGAGAAGGAATTATCTTCTCTTCTCATTCTGTCTTCTCTGTCTTTCAGGAAGACCCAGAGGAGTAAGGTTGGGCCTCAGAGGGTCATTTTTACGGCAGTAAAGTCAATTTCAATAGTCCCAACTATACATCAAGAAAACAATAAACAGGATCTAAGTGACTCCTCTGCAAAAATTTCATGAGTAGGACATTTCTCTCTCTGGCTTCTTTACTCATCCATAGAAATGTGGCTCTTACCAATCATTAGCTAAGCTCTATGAGTAAACTTAAGAAAATGCATTTAATCAATAAAAGAATAATAAACAAGAATATGCTTCTTGCCAGTAAAATAAATGTTTTACAATACATTTTTAGACAAGCCATAGTCACTCTTTAACTTGTATAATATTAAAAATTGCAAAGGTAAATTCTTTCAAGGAGAATGAAATATTTTCAGAGAAAAACTCCTATAGTCTTACATCTGCATTGCCATTTCATCTCAATCCTCAAGGTGATACAAATGGAATTAAAAAAAAAAATGTCTGATATATTCCGAAATGTAGAATTATAAAATAATAATATACAAATGTATAAATGCATTTATAATACATTTAATTTATATGTACCTTTATAAGACGTCTATGTATTAATTTCATTTGAGAAAATGACTTTATAAATTATAAATGTTTATTAAAACAGCATTTGTGGGAAATAAATGGACAGTGCAAATATTCTGAAAAATATTTTTTAGACTAAGTGGCTAAAATATATTCACAGAACATATAAATGCAGAAGGAGAAAATTACATATTTAAATTATAAGCTTTAAAATTAATAGCTTATTTTATCAGCAACATGTATTTTTCACATTAATTCTTATATTTATTTTCCTAAATTCTTTATTTTCATCTTTCTCATGGTTTTCCTATACCTAATCACATTTTCATGGTTTAACTGAAAGTAAATTTTACTGGGCTGAAGTTGAATCGTATCTTCACCATTTACTATCTGTGCAACTCTGGCCATTAGTGTCTCACTTGAAGGAGAGAGATAATAAAACTCTACCTAGTTACTAGTTCATCTCCAGAATTACCTGATCTATGTAAAAGGCATTGCATAATGCCAGGGTCTCTTCTGGCATAAAAGATGTCTTGAAAGTAATTTAAATTAACAATAACTTTGGACAGACTAATTTCCAAAAACACTACCATGCTTCACCAGGTCCCAGGATTTAAGGAACTGAAAGAAGGGATTTCTGATTCCCCGTGTATACCCCATGAGAGGAGCCAACACAGGCAGCACGAGTTGAAAAACCTAAATCATAGTCCTGAGCATTTATTGAGGAGGTACTTAAAATATTGTGTTTTATCTCCCCACTTCTACTTAGTCATACCAGGTTTAAGAATAAAGGAGTATCCAAAAAATATATGCACACTTTTAAAAATTTATGGTTTTACATAAACACTTCAAAAGGAAAGTGAAAGTGAAGTCACTCAGTCGTGTCCAACTCTTTGAGACCCGTGGACTGTAGCCCACCAAGCTCCTCCATAGCCCACCAAGCTCCTCCATCCATGGGATGGGTTGCCATTTCCCTCTCCAGGTGATCTTCCCAACCCAGGGATCGAACCCAGGTCTCCCGCATTGCAGGCAGACGCTTTAACCTCTGAGCCACCAGGGTTTTATTGAAACCCAACACATTCTTTGTTACCTTAAACGGTTAGCTTCATGACTTTTGGGGAGTTATCCTCTGTACTTTATGCATATTATGTGTTTTCAAATAATTAGAAAATAATGAACTATGCTTCTTACTAAAAGCACACCCCACCAAATAAATTTCTTTTGTCCTTCAGTAAACATTTCAGAATACACCAATTCCCCAAAGCTAACACCACAGAAACAACCCTCCATCCAAGTGAGAGTGAGCTAAAGTGCTGGTTAATAGAATGATACAGAGATTATATTTATATAAATATCTTTCAAATGAAAGCTCAGTAGGGGTATTTCTTAAAATACTGTCAATTTGATATGTGCAGCATTGCTGATATAGAATTAATGTCATGGATCTAGCTGCAAACTTACATAGACTTCTATCTTTCTATTAATGCCTCTGTTACTTGACTTTTCACAGCTGTTATTAAACATCATGTCATCAAAAGAGAAGAATTGAAGTGACTTTGACATTTGTGAGCACTGTGGCAAGACAATGTGATATCTAATTTGATTCAGTTAGGCTTAAAATTATGCTAATTACTCATAAATAAATTCAACATAGATTATTTAAAATGATATTTATGGAAAAAAAGCCTAATAATGGTAAAAAGTAAATTTATTCTTCTGTAATTATAAAAAAATACTTCATAAATATATTCTTCAAGAAGATCCTTCCTGAGATCTTTCAGGAAAGTCCTATTATTTAAATGTGTGTATTACAGAGGCTCAATCTCCCTGCATAGCTGAAGTCTTAAAAATAGAAGGATAACATCTGGGAAACCCAAAGATATGAAATGTCAGGATATTTCAAAGAGAAAACCAACAGAAAAGTCAAGTAAGTCCTATATACAATAGGTCATTTTATTATTAGCTTTTCAGGAACTCTCTTATGGAGCTCAAAAATTTCTCTGGAACCTGCTGAGTGCCTGGGAATGACAACCTTAACTTGCAATCTTCTTTCACTTGTCAGTTTCAATCAGACCTTTAATGCTATTTCAGTAAAGCTTTGTGAACCAAAGATCTTGAAATGGCTTTGATCTGACATGATTTTAAGACACAACTCTGTCAAATTGCCAATAAATATAACTTGTAGACTATTCAGGGATTTAGGATCTCCTGATAAGACAGTTTCCACTGCAGTGGGCAGAATGGTGCCCATTCAAAGGAATAGCAATATTACCCCTCATTACAAAAATGCCTATTTATATCAAAGGAAAACAAATATGATCTAAATTGCATCAAACTGGGCTGAGAATTCTAAAGCTCATTACCTGATTTCATAACTCTGCACAGGCTGTTTATCTCTTTGACCTGACATTCTATCATCATAAAAGAGTTACTGTCATATCATTGATTAGTCAGTCTAAGCACATAATATCTGTACAACTTTTTAGCTTCTCTAAAACAAATGTTATCATTTGGTAATAACAATATTTCTATTTTTCAAAATAAGCATACTTTTAAAGTAAGTTCTTGGCTGGCTGAATTCTGCCAAAAAAAACTTTTGACTGAAGGTAGGAAATACATTTTTAAAAAGCTTGCAAAGTCAAAGGAATATTTTTATATAAACTTCTGAAATCCACTCTCAAATTTTATATCACTTCCTTAGACAGGTAAGATTTTCACAAAATTAAACTTGTTTGGGGGCTTCCCTGGTGGCTCAGTGCTAAAGAATTAAACTTGTTTCACAACAGCACCTTAACTGAGTGTGTTAGTATGTTTAGTAGAAATTTTCCCTCATTAGTTGTAATCTTACATTAGCTTCAGGTAGATACAGACGATCATATTTTGAGTATTTTGCTTGTTTCTTAGTTTAAAATATTTTTCACAGTTAGAAAGCCTGCACCTAAATTTAGGAGACTGTGAATTATGCATATAAGCTATGTGCAACTAAGATATCTCTTTAAAGAAGGAAGAATATAAAATACAAAAATAGATGATTTCAAATGCCTCTATTAAATAAACCATGGGAATCGTTTAAAATTCTAGACAGCACAGAAATATTGTCCTAATATATTGCTGTTTCTAAACTGACAATTTTTAATTCAATGAATCCAAGTAAAAGTAGATACAATTAACCAAATCAAAGTTGATATTTTATATTGGGGTTCCTCCTAAATATTCTGGGCAAGTGACTTTTCCATTTGTCAATTTCACATAATTGTTGTTATTCAGTCCCTAAGTCGTCCACCTCTTTGCAACCCCACGGACTGCAGCATGCCAGGCCTCTCTTCACTATCTCCAGGAGTTTGCTCAAATTCACATCCATTGAGTCAGTGATGTTATCTGACCATTTTTCTCTGCCACTCTCTTCTCCTTTTGTCTTTAATCAGGGTCTTTTCCAATGAGTCCGCTCTTCTTATAAGGTAGCCAAAGTATTGGAGCTTCAGCATCAGTCCTTCCAATGAATATTCAAGGTTGACTTCCTTAGGATTGACTGGTTTGATCTTCTTGCTATCCAAGGGACTCTCAAGAGTCTTCTCCAGCACTACTGTTCAAAAGTATCAGTTCTCGAGCACTCAGCCGTCTTTACGGTTCAGCTCTCATATCTGTACATGACAACTGGAAAACCCATAGCTTTGACTATACGAACCTTTGTCAGCCAAGTAATGTCTCTAGTTTCTTATATGCTGTCTAGATTTGTCATAACTTTTCTTCCAAGGAGCAAGCATGTTTTAATTTCATGGCTGCAGTCATCATCACTTACAATGTTGCAAACATTAGACATGAGATACTGACACCACAGAGTATATATGATATAGTCCCTGACCTCAAAGAGACTGAAGCACTAAACAAGTGAGATTAGTAAAGTAATACTTACTGTAAAGGTTTAAAAAGTATTGTGTTTGAGAAACAGTGTGTCTACAGAAGAAAGAAAGAGGCCTATCTAACTCAGGAGGACAGGAGAACTCACGTCAAACAAAGTTCAGCTCACTGAAGGAGAGAAAGGTGTTTCTAGATCAAGAGAGAAAAGGAAAAGATACTTTAGAAAACAAGATATGCAGTATTGTTGAGCGACAGTTTTATGTGGAGGAGTAGATGAATGTCAGGCTAGAAAGATCAGACAAAAAGGAAATAATTTAGGGATCTGAATTTAATCTATAAACACTAAACTCTAAGCCCAAAATAATATTGAAGGTCTATGAAAAACAATGATAGAGTCAGACCTATACTTAATAACTCTACTAAAGTGTGAACTAACCGCATGTGGTTGTTGTTGTTGTTTGGTTAACTTTGTTTTATCTATTTATCCTAAGCCTCATCCCACCAGGCCAATGTTGGTAGTTAAACTGTTCCAGTCAAGACGTGCTATGATTCCTTCTCTCATTATCCCTTCAGAAGAAAACACCCTTTCAGGATCTGATTAATCTTCTTAACCTCTTTGTAGGAAAAAATGAATGTCTCTAAACATTAAATCCAAGTCTCAGGAGAACAAAACACAAAAATTCCTCAATACATATATTTCCTAATCTGAAGACTGAAAAGGAATTAATGGAAACCTCTTTAAAAAGAAAACACATAGCTAGTCTTGAATCTATTGGGTTGGGTAGAAGGCTGCTGCTGCTAAGTCGCTTCAGTCGTGTCCAACTCTGTGCGACCCTACAGACGGCAGCCCACCTGGCTCCCCCGTCCCTGGGATTCTCCAGGCAAGAACACTGGAGTGGGTTGCCATTTCCTTCTCCAATGCATGAAAGTGAAAAGTGAAAGTGAAGTTGCTCAGTCGTGTCAGACTCTTAGCGACCCCATGGACTGCAGCCCACCAGGCTCCTCCGTCCATGGGGTTTTCCAGGCAAGAGTGCTGGAGTGGGGTGCCATTGCAGATGACAGCTATGATTGCATTATTAGTTTAAAATGTTAGAGTTTTGACCTAAATGTTGAAACTTTAAAAACTTATGAAATTATGGTTGCATTCATGCTCTAAATAAAATAAACTGTATACCATTACTCATATTCATAACTTAGGAAGTATACCTAGCAAGAAGTAAAATACAAGATTTTTCCTCATATCATTTTACAAGCATCTGTTAGAATGGATCTAAATAAATTAACTCCTATCTAAATTTACCTTAAAGATCACTCTTCTATTTAACATTTGCAAGTGACATGTCATCATAAAAACAATGGCAATGTTTCCTAACAATCAAACTACTGGTAAAGTGCTTTCAGGTAGAGATGCTATACGAAGGCCCAAAACACACTGAGATATTTTAGTTCCCACCAACTTAGACCAGATGTAAAAATATCAAAAAATATTGCTTATCATGCGTAAACAATGCCAGAACTTTCTCTGGACACAGAATTCTAGAACACTGACAGAGCCTTTCTATATGCCTAGAGTTTTCAATCAACTTATCCTTTTATATAATAAATGAGTGTGACTCTTTGTGATCCTATGGACTACAGTCCACCAGGCTTCTCTGTCCATGGGATTTTCCCCATAAGGATACTGGAGTGGGCTGCCATTTCATGCTCCTGGAAATCTTCCCAATCCAGGGATCGATCCCACATCTCCTGTGTCTCTTGCACTGCAGGGGGATTCTTGACCACTGCACCACTGGAGAAGCCATAATAAATGGTTGAGTTATTGTTCGGTATAAATTTCCAAGTTCATGTTATGATTAACCTCCAGAATGTGAGACTCTTGAAACTTATTCATTTCAATAATCCCAATACACATTACTGTAGTTTCAGCATGAAAATCGTTGACTTGCTGTGTATTTTAATATCTTATTCTGCAGCTAAATATATCTATTTCACTCTACCAAATTAAATATATTAAAGCATTATTGAATTTCAATAAAGCTTAAGCGTAAGATATTTTCTGGTTTGAAATAGCTGCAAATTTAACCTAATCAATGAAAAAAACATGTCAACTCATAGTTTCACCAACTTTTAAAAGTAGATCTATTATATCAGTAGTACAGCTTGTTAATACCAGTGCTAGTTTCATTAGTATTTGCTGAGAAAAAAATCACTTTTGTCCTTATTATTTAAATAAAAATGCAACCATATCTATATGATAAACCTCATTAAAATCAGTCAATTTCCTAAGACTTAATAAACTCCTGTTTTCATGGATCTGAATGACTCATACAATAATTACTTTCCACACAGGGTCATTTTGGTAATATCTCATCACATGCTGTCTGGCCAAATTTGTTTTCTAATTGGATATTCCATGGCTCTGAGTAACTTTGAGAAAACAAGGTAAGGTTTCTGATGCAAATCAACTTCTTGGCAGTACTCATTTGTTCTTTTATTGCTAGTCCATTTTAAGTTTGAAGGGCAAAAATTTCCTCTCTTCTAAAGGATTCCAAAATATACCTTAATTTGTAACCATGGACTTGTCAACTATCTTAAAATAAATATAGCAACCATTAGACTCCTGGAAGGGAAGACTAGGTTTATTTAGGCAATATCCTTTGTTAGACTATCTAAGTAATGATAGGATAAGACCTCCCAAACATATTACAAAAATTTACAAGGAAAGGGACAAATGAGTTGAACCTCCACTTCCTCTGGCACTTACGACGGGAAAGGAGGATGGAAAGCAGGATACTGAAGGGCAGAGTACATAGTGTCCAGGCTAGGAGGCTGGTGTTGCAGAAAGACATCATACGTTCAGTTACTCGCTGAGTCGTAAGAAGAGTCTACTCAGAACTCAGGTTCTCCGGCTGTCTTGTTCTTGTCACTTGTCTTCATGCTCTGTGTTCTTTCTTCCATTTCTGTGTGACTATGTTCAATAAAACATAACACATTATCAGCCCATCTCAGGCAACTCATATAGAATATTCATTAGGCAGAATGGTCAAGAATAAGAAATCATAAATTGTGAATAAGTGCTAGGCAGAAGTAGTCTGAATGAAGATTCCAGAATGCTGGGTGTGTTCTTTCACAGGCTCACAAGGCCAGAGTGGTAGTGGGAGACCAAACTGGCTGGAGTGCACTTTATAATAACTTCAGGTTTTAGGATATACAAGTACAAAGGAGTTTAACTCCTGCCATTGCTCACACTTATGTGTCTGAACATTCAATTTGACATTTCCACATAAATCTATGTTCTCTTATTGTAATGACTTTAAAGAAAGTGGGACACTAAAGAATACAAAAAGAGTTGTTGAATGGTAATTGCAATTTCCTTCAGTACAGTCAGTCTTCATTATCATAATAGTCAACACATATTGAGAGTTCTTATTACAAAACCAGTATGTTTTCATAAATGTTCTATACATGCGCCAAATCCTGTAATCCTCAGGGAAATCCTTTCTATAAATGAAGCGAAACATACAGACATTAGCTTGTGCAAGTTCACATACGCAAGGCTGGTATTCCAATCTAGTGAGTCAGCTTCTGTTTTAACTGGGAGAATAAATATGGTAGGCAAAAGGAATGTCTTAGGATGGCATCACTGACTCGATGGATGTGAGTCTGGGTGAACTCCGGGAGATGGTGATGGGACAGGGAGGCCTGGCGTGCTGCGATTCATGGGGTCGCAGGGAGTTGGACATGACTGAGCGACTGAACTGAACTGAAAGATATTAGTGAGGATATTTTTAAACATAATTTATATCCCTGAGATATTGGAGTTTCAACAGCCTTTTTTAATACTACAAGTCAATCCAGTTGGGTATGACTAGAGACTATTTAAGCAATGGTAGCATAAATTTCTCTCGATTCTATCTATACCCAAGCACCTCCCCAGTGGCTCAGCAGGTAAAGAATCTGCCTGCAGTGCATGAGATGCAGGAGACATGGGTTCGATTCCTGGGTTGGGAAGACCCCCTGGAGGGCACGGCAACCCATTCCAATATTCTTTCTGGGAAAACCCCATGGACACAAGAGCCTGGTGGGCTACTGTCCATGGGGCCGCAAAGAGACAGACATGACTGAAATGACTGAGCACACATCTATACCCAAGTTTAATGTAAGAGCATAGAGAATTTTATGTGTATATTATTAACATCACTACGATAAATATGTACTAAACACAAAAGCTTCATGTTTTACCATGAGAAGCTGAAATTAGACTAGGAGGTCAGAGAAATTAAATTCCATGTTTCACATAGATCTTAGAATATACCACAAAATTGTGTATGCAACGTACAAAATGTTTTTGGTGTTGTGGTAACAGTATATAGGAATATGTTAAGCCATATTTATGGTCTGTGCCTCTGCCACTGTTAAACATGAATAGCGATCAAAGGCTTGATCTTTCCTATGGATAAATTACCAAATGCTTTAGAACTATAATTTATCCATGATTCCCCGGAAGTTCTCCAGTGAACTACCTTAAGGAATGCAATTTTCTTCATTCTTGAGTGGAAAGACTGTATGTAAACTTTGAATATCAAAAAAAAAAAAATGTTCAACTGTGAAAAATAATCTAAGGTCTCGAGATCTAAAGAACGGTGTATTTAGTATAGTAGGCATGTAATACATATCATGGAATACTTTGTTGACTAAATGAATGACTGAATGAATAAATACATACTCAGCCCCTTTGCTAACATATCTCTGTGTTTAAAATAGGTATGTTTGTATGACGGTGTATATGCTTATAAGCTGTTTGATCACTATAACTAACTGCAAGGTAAATCTTATCATGAATCATAAAAATATGCAGTCTCTGTACAAGGCCAGAATTCTAAACAAAAATAAAATAAAAACTCAGTTACTGAACATCAAAATCTGGAATAAATATAAGCATATAAAAGTCTACTGAATTCAACAGCTCTTACTCAGTTTCTCAACATAAAATAACCAAATAACCAAAAGTTAAGATAATTATATATCATATTTTTAACATTTTAGATATGGAGATAGGGGCAAAGTATAGCACCCCTCTTTGAAATAAAGCATTTCCTTTGTGGATGCAGTTCTTTTGGTGGGGGACAATGTGTTTTCTTATTTTTGTCTCTGAAGACTTTTCACATTTTATCAGCAGTGAGAATAAAAATGAATAAATGAGCTTAATTTTACACAATCAGTTTAATTTTACACAAAAAATTTCCTTTTTTAATTTCAACATATACTGTTTTTGTTCTTATTTTCTTGCTCAACCTTGTGATCAGTTCTGTTGGCAATGAATTACTCCTCCAAAATAACTTGAGAATTTAATTGAAGATAACTTTTAAAAATCAAGAATGCAGAAAAAGTGATTAAATAACATGCTAAGACAAGTAGATGAACTATGCAAGCAATCTTTTATCTGTGGCATTTGTGCACCAAGACTGAGGATTAGAACATCTTGTTTGGAACATGTGAATGAGGAAATGCTTGTATTCACCATCATGCACAAGCTTCACTCACAGTGATAAAACAGAAGAAAATGCAAGAAACTGAGAAAACTACTCAGGCTGTCTCTTGATATAAACCAACTAGCCATGCATAAAGAGAACACAGTTCAATTCAACATTTGAGCTTCAGTTTTACAATAAAAACAAAAGGCATTTTTCAATACATATAAACATCTCTATAAATGGAAATGTTGTACTGGGCTAGAATTTTACTAAACGACACCTAACAGATCAAAGTTTAAGACATGATTATCCTTGAAGAGTTACTTTATAAAAATAAATACGGGAAACCTCATTTAAAAACAAACAAACATAACTAAACAGAAACAGAGCCATTGATACGGAGGAAAAACAGTTACTAAAGGAGACCGGATGGGGGAGGAGAGAAACAGGGGAGGGAGATTAGCAGTACAATTTTCAGTTACAAAATAAATGAATCACATATGCCAAATGTATATTGTGGGGAATATAGTCAACAGTTACGTATCTTCGTATGGTGATAGATGATAACTAGACTTAGGGATCATTTTGAAATGTACAGTAAATGAAATCAGTATGTACCAGAAACTAACATTGCTGTAGGATTAATTAATACTTCAAAAACAAACTCATAGAAAGAGAGCTCAAATACGTGGTTACCATAGGCAGGGAGTGAGAGGAGTGAAAGAGGAATTGGACGGAAGTGGTCAAAAGGTACAAACTTCCAGTTATAAATTAGTACTAAAAATGTGCTGGACAACATGATAAATGATGTACAACATGATAATTAACATAGCTGTATGTTATATTTGAAAGTTGTTAAAACAGTAAATCCCAAGAGTTTTCATCAAAATATTTTTCTATTTCTTGAATGCTGTTATCTGTTTAAATGATGGATGTTCATTTTATATGGAGAAGGCAATGGCACCCAACTCCAGTACTCTTGCCTGGAAAATCCCATGGACGGAGAAGCCTGGTAGGCTGTGGTCCATGGGGTCGCTAAGAGTCGGACACCACTGAGCGACTTCACTTTCACTTTTCCCTTTCATGCATTGGAGAAGGAAACGGCAACCCACTCCAGTGTTCTTGCCTGGAGAATCCCAGGGACAGGGGCTGCTGTCTATGGGGTCACACAGAGTCGGACACGACTGAAGTGACTTAGCAGCAGTTCATTTTATAATCGTGGTGACCATTTCATGTGTATGTTAAGTCAAATCACTGGGCTGTACACCTTGAACTTGAACAGTGCTGTATGTCGATTGTATTTCAATAAAACTAGAAGAAAACACAAGTAAAGTTGGGAAGCTCTAAGGAGGAGCTCTCACCACGGGTCACATACTGCGGCAGGAAGAAAGATTCCCTCCTGACCCGGCCACAAGCGGCCCACCGCCTGCAGCCAATGAAGAGCCGCCACCACTTCCCCAATTTCCTCCTGATACCTACTAAAGGCTAACCTCCCCTTTGTCTCCTCGGACACGCTACAGTTTGCCACAGTTTGCCACAGTTTGGATGACCCAAATTGCAAATTTCTCTGATCTTCCCAAATAAAGGAAGATTCATCTTGCTGGTAAAATAACTGGCTCTTTTGTTTTTCAAGCACACACCACTTTTCTCTAACCTTCTCTCCTCTGGTTACACACCAGTCACCTCTCTCTGCCACACACACACACACACACACACACACACACACACACACACACACACACACACACACACACACACGACTGTAATATGCCTATACTGGAATTTCATTCCTAAATAGTTGTTTTGAGTTTGTATTTGATCATCCCATGATGGCACAACCCTCAGGACAAAGTGCAGAGCTAAGCATTAATCAGAAGTCACATTAGTGGACTAAAATTGATGGATCAGTTATGGCTTCTTAATCTTCTTATGGCAAATTCCTCCCAGAAAGAAGATATGCTAGCATAGGGCAAAATTAGTGGTTTCAGAAATGACTTTCTATTCTCTGTAATTATATTCTATAGCCGCCCTATAACTCTACACATTATGTCTTCAGTATCCTTGTCTTCAGTATCCATTCTATTAGAAGAGTAATATCTTTAACAACTTTTCCTCAATAATCTTTAAACGTTCTGGTACAGCATTCAAACTAAACCAAATCCCCTCCCAGAGAGTTTATTTTCACAGCAGGACTCTGGTATGTCAACAGATTTAAATAATCACTGTACTCTGCCACATTCAATTCCCGGGCAACTTATATTTTGTCTATATCACTGTGTTCCTATTGGAATAAAGTAGAAGCACCATCTAACACTGCTTATTCTTTCCTCTTCTTCCAAATTGCTACTTTTTAAACATTTATCTTGACCTTAGAAGACTCTGGCAGAAGACGAGGTTTATAGAGACAATAAAATATAATAATGAGACCTAAGACTGACTTGACCTACCTCAAAATACTTTTGTTCTTTAGATTTACAGCTTTTGTAATAATTTGGTTGCTGGGGATAGTTTGCTAAATATTTTATCTACAAACAGCCTGATTCACTTCTTGTAATAAATTTCCTCAGCTATTCTGGAAAACTCTAGCAATAAAAATGGAAGGTAATGAAGTTATACCTATATAACAGCTTGAGACCATGAGAATATTTATACCTAAGAAGAGAGAAACATAAATGCCTCAGTGGAAACACACACAAATTGAAAATCATGACGCATAACTTCTAAATTTAGAAAAACAAATATAATCCATACTAGCAGACGAGTGCATGAGTATGCGTGTGTGTGCGTGTGTGTGTGTGTGTGTGTGTGTGTCGTGTGCTCCGTCACTCAGTCACGTCCTACTCTTTGCAATCCTTTAGACTATAGTCTTCCTTGGTCCTCTGTCTGTGACATTTTTCAGGCAAGAGTACTGGAGTGGGTTGCTATTTCCTCCTTCAGGGGATCTTCCCAACCCAGGGATTCACCCCACGTCTCCTGCGTCTCCTGCATTACAGGCAGACTCTCTACCACCGAGCCATCTGGGAAGCCCATTAGCAGACACCCTTTCATCTAATTGTTTGGTACCTATAAGCATGTGCTGGACCCAAAGCCAACACAATAAGGACTGGACCTTTTTACTGGTTCCTAAGCATCTTCAAAACGGTTATGTTACCAAAGTAAAAATTTATTCCAATTTCCTAGAGTGTGCATTTCCATAGAATCTCTTGAAAACCACTTAATTTCTTCTCAAGCTTAAATATGTTGCTTTTCTGATAAGTACTTTCAGAATGTGTGAAAGACGAACAATAGTACTTATTTCTTATTATTACTTCAGTGGTGTGAAGGTTAATTAAAACACTGTTTGCTGACAACTTTGAAAAGTGCTATATAAACACAAGGTATTACAACTCTGAGGAGTAAGAAACTACCTTAGGGAAGTTTAAATCCTGGAAATTAATGATTCATCAGAAGGCCTGTAATAATAATTTTACTTAAAGTTATGTGATGGTGCCCAAGCATGGCCAAGAGGAGCTACGCCACGTCCAAGGTCAGGGGCGGCGGCTGGGAGGAGCTACCCTATATCGTAGGTCAGGGGCAGTGGCTGCGCTTTACTGGAGCAGCCTTGAAGAGATACCCTATGTTAAAGGTAAGAGAAATCCAAGTAAGACAGTAGGCGCTGAGAGAGGGCATCAGAGGGCAGAGACTGAAACCACAATCACGGACAACTAGCCAATCTGATCACACGGACCACAGCCTTGTCTAACTCAATGAAACTAAGCCATGCCATGTGGGGCCTCCCAAGACAGGTGGGTCATGGTGGAGAGGTCAGACAGAATGTGGTCTACTGGAGAAGGCGATGGAAAACCACTTCAGTATTCTTGCCTTGAGAACCCCATGAACAGTATGAAAAGGCAAAAAGATAGGACACTGAAAGATGAACTCCCCAGGTCGGTAGGTGCCCAGTATACTACTGGAGATCAGTGGAGAAATAACTCCAGAAAGAATGAAGGGATGGAGCCAAAGCAAAAACAACACCCAGTTGTGGATGAGATTGGTGATAGAAGCAAGGTCCAATGCTATAAAAAGCCATACTGCATAGGAACTTGGAATATTAGGTCCATGAATCAAGGCAAATTGGAAGTGGTCACACAGGAGACGATAAGAGTGAACATCAACATTCTAGGAATCAGGGAACAAAAGATGGACTGAAATGGGTGAACTGAACTCAGCTGACCATTATATCTACTACTGCGGGCAGGAATCCCTTAGAAGAAACGGAGTAGCCATCACAGTCAACAAAAAATTCTGAAAGGCAGTACTTGGATGCAATCTCAAAAATGACAGAATGACCTCTGTTTGTTTCAAAGGCAAAACATTCAATATCATGGCAAGCCAAGTCTATGCCCTGACCAATAATGCTAAAGAACCTAAAGTTGAACAGCTCAATGAAGACCTACAAGACATTCTAGAACTAACAGCAAAAAAGATGTCCTTTTCATTATAGGAGACTGGAATGCAAAAGTAGGAAGTAAAGAAACACCTGGAGTAACAGGCAAACTTGGCTATAGAGTACAGAATGAAGCAGGGCAAAGGCTAATAGAGTTCTGCCAAGAGAACACACTGGTCACAGCAAACACTCTCTTCTAATAACACAAGAGAAGACTCTACACAGGGACATCACCAGATGATTGACACCGAAATCAGATAGATCATATTCCATACAGTCAGAAAAAACAAGACTGGGAGCAAGATGTGGCTCAAATCATGAACTCCTTATTGCCAAATTCAGACTGAAACTGAAGAAAGTGGAGAAAACCACTAGACCATTCAGGTATGACCTAAATAAAATCCCATATGACTATACAGTGGAAGTGAGAAATAAATTTAAGGGACTAGACCTGAGAGACAGAGTGCCTGATGAACTATGAATGGAGGTTCGTGACATTGTACAGGAGACAGGGATCAAGACCATCTCCAAGAAGAGGAAATGCAAAAAGGCAAAAAGGCTATCTGAGGAGGCCTTACAAATAGCTGTGAAAAGAAGAGAAGTGAAAAGAAAAGGAGAAAAGGAAAGATATACCCATTTGAATGCAGAGTTCCAAAGAATAGCAAGGAGAGATAAGAAAGCCTTCCTCAGCAATCAATGCAAAGAAATACAGGAAAACAATAGAATGGGAAAGACTAGAGATCTCTTCAAGAAAATTAGACATACCAGGGGGACATTTCATGCTAAGATGGGTTCGATAAAGGACAAAAAATGGTATGGACCTAACAGAAGCAGAAGATATTAAGAAGAGGTGGCAAGAATACACAGAAGATCTGTACAAAAAACATCTTCATGACCCCGATAATCACAATGGTGTGATCACTCATCTACAGCCAGACATCCTGGAATGTGAATTCAATGGGCCTTTGGAAGTATCACTATGAACAAAGCTAGTGGAGGTGATGGAATTCCAGTTGAGCTATTTCAAATCCTGAAAGATGATATCGTGAAGTGCTGCACTCAATATGCCAGCAAATCTGGAAAACTCAGCAGTGGCCACAGGACTGGAAAAGGTCAGTTTTCATTCCAATCCCAAAGAAATGCAATGCCAAAGAATGCTCAAACTACTGCACAATTGTACTCATCTCACACGCTAGTAAAGTCATGCTCAAAATTCTCCAAGCCAGGCTTCAGCAATGCGTGAACCGTGAACTTCCAAATGTTCAAGCTGGTTTTAGAAAAGGCAGAAGAACCAGAGATCAAATTGCCAACATCCGCTGGATCATGGAAAAAGCAAGAGAGTTCCAGAAAGACATCTATTTCTCCTTTATTGACTATGCCAAAGTCTTTGACAGTGTGGATCACAATAAACTGTGGAAAATTCTGAAAGAGATGGGAATACCACATCATCTGACCTGCCTCTTGAGAAATCTGTATGCAGGTCAGGAAGCAACAGTTAGAACTGGACATGGAACAACAGACTGGTTCCAAATAGGAAAAGGAGTACGTCAAGGCTGTATATTGTCACCCTGCTTATTTAACTTAGATGCAGAGTACATCATGAGAAATGCTGGGCTGGAGGAAGCACAAGCTGGAATCGCAATTGCCGGGAGAAATATCCATAACCTCAGATATGCAGATGACACCACCCTTATGGCAGAAATTGAAGAAGAACTTAAGAGCCTCTGGATGAAAGTGAAAGAGGAGAGTGAGAAAGTTGGCTTAAAGCTCAACTTTCAGAAAACGAAGATCATGGCATCTGGTCCCATCACTTCATGGCAAATAGATGGAGAAACAGTAGAAACACTTGGCTGACTTTATTTTTCTGAGCTCCAAAATCACTGCAGATGGTGACTGCAGCCATGAAGTTAAAAGACGCTTACTCCTTGGAAAAAAGTTATGACCAACCTAGATAGCATATTAAAAAGCAGAGACATTACTTTGCCAAAAAAGGCCCATCTAGTTAAGGCTATGGTTTTTCCAGTTGCAATGTACGGACGTGAGAGTTGGACTATAAAGAAAGCTCAGCACCAAAGAATTGATGCTTTTGAACTGCAGTATTGCAGACGACTCTTGGAGTCCCTTGGACTGCAAGGAGATCCAACCAGTCCATCCTAAAGGAGATCAGTCCTAGGTGTTCATTGGTAGGGCTGACGTTGAAGCTGAAACTCCCATACTTTGGACACCTGATACAAAGAGCTGAATCATTTGAAAAGACCCTGATGCTGGGAAAGATTGAGGGCAGGAGGAGAAGGGGATAACAGAGGATGAGATGGCTCTATGGCATCACTAATTCAATGGACATGGGTTTGGGTGGACTCCAGGTGTTGGTGATGGACAGGCAGGCCTGGTGTGCTGCAGTCCATGTGGTCAGAAAGAGTCAGACATGACTCAGCGATTGAACTGAACTGAATTGACAGAACGACATTGGAAGTGAGATTCCTATAACTGAACCTCCTACTATCATGAACAGGTTTCATGTAAAAGAAAAATCTATCATAGAAACTAATCTCCAGGAAAATACTGTTACTAGCACTCATAACATCCACATGAAAGAAGGACATGCATGCAAATTCACTTCAGTTGTGTTCGCCTCTCTGTGACCCTATGGACTGTAGCCCGCCAGGCTCCTCTGTCCATGAGATTCTCCAAGCAGGAATACTGGAGTGGGTTGCCATGCCATCCTTCCAGGGGATCTTCCTGACCCAGGGATCGAACCCCCATGTCCTATGCCTCCTGCATTGGCAGGCAGGTTCTTTACTGCTACCACCACCTGGGAAGCCCCTCCCCAGAAAAGGACAGACAGCAGTATTTAATAAGTGCTATGGTACTGGTATAGCAGACACTGTGCCAATTGTTTTTACATAAAGATCTCACATGAGGCTTAAAATAATCCTTAATGTAGACAGGTATAGTTTTAACTATTTCAGAGGTGATGAAACAGTCTCAACATGTTCAATAATGTGCTCAAATCGAACAGCCTTTACCTACAAGAGCTAGGAACTCTATCCAGGTCTTCTGCTCTTTGCATTTCAACATGTTGTACTTATTTTAATGGTCATTGACAAAAATATAATTGATATTTCTAATATTAAATGAGAATTTAAACTCCCTAAAAGTAGAGAGAGTAGACTCTTCCCTATGAGTGAGTGGATATCACCTGGTATCTAGGTAGATACTGCCATAATTAAAATTTAGTCACTAGCACTGTGCAGAAGGAAAATTCAGATTGTTACTATCACACATAAAATGAAAATACAATAAACAACTTAAGAAAATGACACTTGTAACAGATGTGACCTTGATTAGCATACTTGATATGTAAAAAACTTTTTTATAATTATACATTTTAAACATATGAGTCAAAGAACACAAGCAGCAAATTCACAGAGAATACAGATGTCCATTTTCTGTTCTTTAATGTTTAGCTTCGCTCATAATAAAAAAATAACACAATTCAACACCATAAGATATTTGCTCCCAATCAAATGCATATTTGAACCAATGTTTATAAAATTGGGGGATGTTTGTTTTTCTGGTTGGAGTATAAAGTCATACAACTTTTCAGAAAATTTAATAATCAAATAAACCCAAAATTTTAAAAATTTAAATTCTATTTGATCCAGAAACTCTTTTAGATTCTCACTCAAAGGAATTAAGCTTTGACGTGTATTCATCATGGTGGTGCTTTTCATGGTAAAAACATGGACATTACCTCAATATACATGTTATAAAGGATAATTAAGATAAATCCTGGAGCATTCCTATATTGAATTACTTGCTAAACAATTAAAACAGCTTTTGGAAAAATACTAAATGATAAGAAAAAGATTCATAAATTTACTGAAAAGTAATCAGGGTGCAAGTTAATATTGAGGATGATTGTATTTTGTTTATATAAAGACAGCATATATTTCATTTTTACATCCACAGACAGAGACATATATATAAAGAAATGGAAAGACATCTGTATAGCAGAGATAGAACCAGAGATAAATCAAGAAAGACAAGATAGGTGTGGAAATAAAATACAGATAGAGGTACTTACATAGAGAAATAAAATATATCTATAGAGACAAAATTACACTTTCAGAAATACATGAATCTAGATGTACATACACATATATCTTTAAACAGCTAAAATTTAGAAGTGGCTATCTAAAGGTAATCGGAGAAGGCAATGGCACCCCACTCCAGTACTCTTGCCTGGAAAATCCCATGGATGGAGGAGCCGGGTAGGCTGCAGTCCATGGCGTCGTAAAGTGTCGGACATGACTGAGCGACTTCCCTTTCACTTTTCACTTTCATGCATTGGAGAAGGAAATGGCAACCCACTCCATCGTTCTTGCCTGGAGAATCCCAGGGACAGGGGAGCCTGGTGGGCTTCCATCGATGGGGTCGCACAGAATCAGACACGACTGAAGCGACTTAACAACATCTAAAGGTAGTGAAGATTTAATTTTTTTTTCTGTTCATCTGCCTTATTTTGCTTAAAAATTTACTAATTTTAGAAATTTTTTAAAATTAATATGCAATATTATGTTTTTAAAAAATTATTTGTAAAGACAAAAAAATGAATAAAGGTCAGCATCATCTTATCAAGAACAGTATCACTGCTGTTTTCTGTTGGCTGTTTTAATTCACAGAAAGAAGAAAAAATCATGACCCTTTTAGATGTCTCCAATCACAATTTCTGCTTATTAACTGTATCAGTAATTAATTTGCAAAAATATCTTAAAACTTTCAGGTTTACAATAGAAAGTCCTTAGAGACAACCACACTAGGTGCATTTAACTGGACAATGTGTACAGAATGTAACATTTGCAGTTAACTTGATAAAATTAATAAGGGTACATGGTAAAGCCGAAAGAGAACAGTACATTAGAAGTCATGAAAATAAGAGCTACAATCCCACTCCTGCTGTTTGCCAGGCGCAAAGCTTTGAAATGTTTCCTGAAAATTTCTATACCTCATTTACTTCATTTACAAAACTGGGCCAAAACTAACTGCCCTTGCACCTTAACAGACATATGTAAATAAACTCTGGTAGTATGCATGAAATCTAAGAAGACTTACATAAGCATTACAATCAGTGTAATTATTATTATTTAATAATAAACCAAGAAATTGACAACTTGAGTTAATTATCATGCTTGTTAATCAGTATAAAATACTTAAATTTAACATTTTAAGACTTTAAGAAATTTTACTATAATAAATACATGACTTTCTAATGTTTTTCCTACCCTTCTTTAATATTATAGACTATAAATGCACTGTATTATAATTAAAATTCAGAAACATCAAGGTAAATAAAATACTTTATTAAGTTCAAAGAATAAATAAGTTCATTTTTATTCCCTCTATACTATAGTCTTGGGCCAAGTGGAAAATGTAAGCAGTAATGTTCCTAAATTGGAATGTATCCCTTTAATTAGAATCCTGGGTTTAATTTTTGCTTTGAGTGCTTCATATTTCTCTTGAAGTATCCTAGAGTTAAACCACTTCAGGTGTGTTCACAAAGAAAGCTGGAAAATGTGGACATCAAAGAAGAATTCACCCTAAAGTATCTAAGGAGCATCTTCTTTACCAACTACTATATGAAAAGGAAATCTTGCTCTCCGGGGTTCATAATCTAGTTGATTTTATATCTGTATCTACCTATCTGGCTATCTAATAAATAAAATACATATATATATAAATATATATACATACATTAAAAAATGCAAAATGGTAGAATTTTAAACCTCTCCAAAAGCTGCAGGAATTCATAAAAATAGGACATCATCTTAGTTCCAGTATTTTCTGAATTATGCTGCTACAGTTAGGGAGTGACTGAGCTAGGATTCAAACTTTTGTCATTTGAATTCAGAGCCTATGATTGTGCCATCTACAGAGAGGCTGACATATTTGAAAATTCCATTAACTCTCTTCAGTCACATATATTTTACTGTGCTTAAGAGTGATTTCTCAAATGGTGTCTCTAGGAAGTTTATTGGCCCAATAAAAGGTCATTATTATTCATCTCTCACACTAGTCTCCTAAAAATAGACTCATTTCAATTGATTATGATCCCTTATCTAGTAGCTTTCCAAATTCTTATATCTCAATATACAAAGAACAAGAAAATTAGAAAACTAAAGATTAATCTGAAGCTGTGTCGTTAATGCGGTGGTTGTGATGGAATAACATTATGCTGGGATTCAAAACACCTGATTTCCCCACTCTACACATTTCTTAATGAAATTTTGTTTCTGCTGAAGGTATGAGCGTAACTCATGTCCATGCTAGTTCCAAAATTTATAGCTTTGATATAATTCAGCTTTTTTAAACAAATATTTTCCACCAGTAGTATGTTCCATTCATATTCTAGAAAAGATTTAGGTTGTAGGAAATATCAACAGTGACTATAAAATTTCTCTACCCTAAACTTCCAGAAGCCATCATTTTGCACTTGGAAGGGCTTGGGTTGGTGTGCATGTTGGGTGAAGTGGGAGGAAGAGTAGAGGAGACAATGGGTGAGAAATATAATCATTAGAAGACATGACTTTTTGCCAAACGTGCCATAAATGGCTCCCGGCTGTTGAGCCATCTGCATTTCCTAGCATCTGTCAAGTACGCAGGTTAAGTGACTTGGAAAAATGTGCATAATGAAAGGATAATGAAAAGAATTTAGCCGAAACAAGAACTAAGATCTGTTTTTCTACCTTCATTTGCTTGTTATGTTCTGTTATCTTGGTGCTCTCCTCTTGAAATACTAAAATGGATGTGACTAACTCAGATCTATCTAACGTGTTCTTAACCTGCATTTGGTCAGGTAATAGACAAGCTCAGGGAGGTAGTAAGTCAGCACCAGGACTCAGGGCTAAGACATATGTTTAGTTCACCTTCAAACAAGTAGAAAACAGTCCCTTCAAAAAGTAGATTCGCTTACCAATAAAATATAATTTAAGATAAAAGATAAGAGGAAGTTTAAGAAGCGGAAAAAAAAAATGAACACGTGCAGTTCCCCACATTAGCTAATAATACTATTCCAGTGAACTGGGTTTATTTAGTTGAGTCATCCTTCTGTAGCGAGGAGTCCTCAACCTCAGAATCAGCCAAAGACAGACTGAAACACTCAGGCTGAGAACGGGTTGATAGGGGTGCCTAATACCACTCCATTTCATATACTCATTCACAGATTTTGGTATCCACGGGGTCCTTGAACCAACTCCTCTCAAATACCAAGGGACAGCTGTTCCTGGCTCAACCAATAAACTGGAGTTGAGTAACTATAAAATGTTTTCTTGCAATGCTTCTTGATGTTCAACAGCACCTTTAGACTCACTTATTCATGTGGTTATTCAACAAAACGGAAATCATCGAAATAATTCTTTTGCACCAAGTTCTTTGCTGCATACTGGGGATGCAAGAATAAAGAACTCTGTGAGCCTCTACACTTATGGAGCTTGGGGTTAGGGAAGGAAAACACATAAACAAATCATTCTTGGTCTACATGAAAAGGACCATGTGAAAGTATGTTCAGTGCTGAACCACTTATCTTCAAAAACACCTCCAGTTAAACTTAGTCAATGTTTGCATCCCCACACTAAGGGTAGCATTGGCCCCTGGAGGTATAGCAGGATTTTTCCAAGGCCTGAGAGCTAAAGCAGAATCATAAGACTTTTCATCTCTAACATTCACCTTAGATTTAGTACATGCCCTCTCTTCCAATTAGTAAGGATAATATTCTAGAGGTTTAGATTTATAAATGCTTTGGCAATTATTTTAGGAATGTAGAGTAATATCAGTTTATATATGAAATATCAGCATCATTTTATAAGCAATTGTTCCTACAATTGGTCACTTCAATAATTTTTAAACCTCTAATAACTGCATAAAAACATGATACTTTTTTCTTGTTTTTTAATTAATTGATTTTAATTGGACGCTAATTACTCTACAATATTGTAGTGGTTTTTCCCATACATTGACATGAATCAGCCATGGGTGTACATGTGTTCCCCATCCTGAACCCCCCTCCCGTCTCTCTCACATCCCATCCCTCTGGGTCATCCCAGTGCACCAGCCCTGAGCACCCAGTCTCATGCATCAAACCTGGACTGGCGATCCATTCACATATGATAATATACATGTTTTAGTGTTATTCAGTGTCAGTCTGTTCTTTACAACTGTCTCTTTTGCTGTCTTGTATATAGGGTCATAGTAGATCTCTCTGGTAGCACAGATGGTAAAGCATCTGCTTACAATGCGGGAGACCCAGGTTCGATCCCTGGGTCTGAAAGATCCCCTGGAGAAGGAAATGGCAACCCACTCCAGTACTCTTGCCTGGAAAATCCCATGGATGGAGGAACATGATAGGCTATAGTTCATGGGGTCGCAAAGAGTCGGACACGACTGAGCGAGTACTGGAGTGGGTTGCCAAATAAGAGAAACCTAAGTAAGACCATAGGTGTTGCAAGAGGGCATCAGAGGGCACACTGAAACCATAATCACAGAAAACTAGTCAATATAATCACACTAGGACTACAGCTCTGTCTAACTCAATGAAACTAAGCCATCCTGTGTGGGGCCACCCAAGACGGGCAGGTCATGGTGGAGAGACCTGACAGAATGTGGTCCACTGGAGAAGGAAATGGCAAACCACTTCATATTCTTGCCTTGAGAACCCCATGAATAGTATGAAAAGGCAAAATGACAGGATACTGAAAGAGGAACTCCCCAGGTCAGTAGGTGCTCAATATGCTACTGGAGATCAGTGGAGAAGTAACTCCAGAAAGAATAAAGGGATGCAGCCAAAGCAAAAGCAATACCCAGCTGTGGATGTGACTGGTGATAGAAGCAAAGTCTGATGCTGTAAAGAGCAATATTGCATAGGAACCTGGAATGTCAGGTCCGTGAATCAAGGCAAATTAAAGTGGTCAAACAGGAGACGGCAAGAGTGAACATCGACATTCTAGGAATCAGCGAACTAAAATGGAATGGAATGGGTGAATTTTACTCAGCTGATCATTATATCTACTACTGCGGTTAGGAATCCTTTAGAAGAAATGGAGTAGCCATCATGGTCAACAAAAGAGTCCGAAATGCAGTACTTGGATGCAATCTCAAAAACGACAGAATGATCTCTGTTCGTCTCCAAGGCAAACCATTCAATATCACAGTAATCCAAGTCTATGCCCCAACCAGTAATGCTGAAGAAACTGAAGTTGAATGGTTCTATGAAGACCTATAAGATCTTTTGGAACTAAAACCCAAAAAAGATGTCCTTTTCATTATAGGGGACTGATATGCAAAAGTAGGAAGTCAAGAAACCCCTGGAGTAACAGGCAAATTTGGCCTTGGAATACGGAATGAAGCAGAGTAAAGGCTAATAGAGTTTTGCCAAGAGAACACATTGCTCATAGCAAACACCCTCTTCCAACAACACAAGAGAAGACTCTACACATGGACATCACCAGATGGTCAACACCAAAATCAAACTGATTATATTCTTTGCAGCCAAAGACGGAGAACTTCTATAGAGTCAGCAAAAACAAGACTGGGAGCTGACTGAGGCTCAGATCATGAATTCCTTACTGCCAAATTCAGACTTAAATAGAAGAAAGTAGGGAAAACCACTAGATCATTCAAGTATGACCTAAATCAAATCCCTTATGATTATACAGTAGCAGTGAGATATAGATTTAAGGGACTAGATCTGATGGATAGAGTGCATGATGAACTATGGATGGAGGTTCGTGACATTGTACAGGAGACAGGGATCAAGACCATCCCCAAGAATAGGAAATGCAAAAAGGCTATCTGAGGAGGCCTTACAAATAGCTGTGAAAAGAAGAGAAGTGAAAAGCAAAAGAGAAAAGGAAACATATAAGCATCTGAATGCAGAGTTCCAAAGAATAGCAAGAAGAGATAAGAAAGCCTTCCTTAGCAATCAATGAAAAGGAATAGAGGAAAACAACAGAATGGGAAAGACTAGAGATCTCTTCAAGAAAATGAGAGATACCAAGGGAACATTTCATGCAAAGATGGGCTTGATAAAGGACAGAAATGGTCTGGACCTAACAGAAGCAGAGATATTAAGAAGAGGTGGCAAGAATACACAGAAGAACTATACAAAAAAGATCTTCATGACCAAGATAATCACGATGGTGTGATCACTCACCTAGAGCCAGACAGCCTGAAATGTGAAGTTAAGTGGGCCTTAGAAAGCATCACTATGAACAAAGCTAGTGGAGGTGACGGAATTCCAGTGGAGCTATTTCAAATCCTGAAAGATGATGCTGTGAAAGTGCTGCACTCAATATGCCAGCACATTTGGAAAACTCAGCAGTGGCCGCAGGACTGGAAAAGGTCAGTTTTCATTCCAATCCCAAAGAAAGGCAATGCAAAGAATGCTCAAACTACTGCACAATTGCACTCATCTCACACGCTAGTAAAGTCATGCTCAAAATTCTCCAAGCCAAGCTTCAGCAATACGTGAACCATGAACTTCCAGATGTTCAAGCTGGATTTAGAAAAGGCAGAGGAACCAGAGATCAAATTGCCAACATCCACTGGATCATCAAAAAAGCAAGAGAGTTCCACAAAAATATATATTTCTCCTTTATTGACTATGCCAAAGCCATTGACTGTGTGGATCACAATAAACTGTGGAACATTCTGAAAGAGATGGGAATACAAGACCACCTTACCTGCCTCTGGAGAAACCTATATGCAGGTCAGGAAGCAACAGTTAGAACTGGACACAGAACAACAGACTGGTTCCAAATAGGAAAAGGAGTATGTCAAGGCTGTATAGTGTCACCCTGCTTATTTAACTTATACACAGAGTAAATGCTAACCCACTCCAGTGTTCTTGCCTGGAGAATCCCACAGACAGCTGAGCCTGGTGGGCTGCCATCTATGGGGTCGCACAGAGTCAGACATGACTGAAGTGACTTAGCAGCAACAGCAGAGTACATCATGAGAAACACTGGGCTGGAAGAAGCACAAGCTGGAATCAAGATTGCCAGGAGAAATATCAATAACCTCAGATATGCAGATGACATCACCCTTATGGCAGAAAGTGAAGAGGAGCTAAAAAGCCTCTTGATGAAAGTGAAAGAGGAGGGTGAAAAAGTTGTCTGAAAGCTCAACATTCAGAAAGCTAAGATCATGGCATCTGGTCCCATCACTTCATGGCCAATAGATGGGGAAACAGTGGAAACAGTGTCAGACTTCATTTTTGGGGGCTCCAAAATCACTGCAGATGGTGACTGCAGCCATGAAATTAAAAGATGCTTACTCCTTGGAAGGAAAGTTATGACCAACCTTGTTAGCATACTGAAAAGCAGAGACATTACTTTGCCAACAAAGGTCCGTCTAGTCAAGGCTATGGTTTTTCTAGAGGTCATGTATGGATGTGAGAGTTGGACTGTGCAGAAAGCTGAGCACTGAAGGAGTGATGCTTTTGAACTGTGGTGTTGGAGAGAACTCTTGAGAGTCCCTTGGACTGCAAGGAGATCTAATCAGTCCATTCTAAAGGAGATCAGTCCTGGGTTTTCTTTGGAAGGAATGATGCTAACGCTGAAAGTCCAATACTTTGGCCACCTCATGAGAAGAGTTGACTCATTGTAAATACCCTGATCCTGGGAGGGACTGGGGGCAGGAGAAGGGGACGACAGAGGATGAGAACGCTGGATGGCATCACTGACTCGATGGACGTGAGTTTGAGTGAACTCCAGGAGATGGTGATGGACAGGGAGGCCTGGCGGGATGCGATTCATCGGGTCACAAAGAGTCGGACAGGACTGAGTGACCGAACTGAACTGATATAGGGTCATTGTTACCATCTTTCTAAAGAGAAACACCAGTACAGATTATTAACGCATATTTATGGAATTTAAAAAGACGATACATTTTTTAAATTGATCTTTTACTAGTGCTTTCATTATTTTGAGGTTCCTGATCTTTAGCACCCAAAGCAATTACCATTTGGTTTTTCTTTTTGATGCTCATGACCTTAGTTCAATGTCCACATTAAACTCTTTCAAATTAAATCTTAGGGAAACCCAAGGCAACACTGCTACTTACCTGACAGATCCCCATCCATGGGTGTATGTTATTGCCAGGTTTAAAAATGCAAAGCCTGGGAAGAGGCTGGGAGTGGGCCAGGGATGAGAACATGAAAACAGGCTAGTGGAAAACTGCCTCTTCCCCCCAATAATTTGACTAAAGTGTTTCAAATGTAACTCTGTGGCCACCAGTGTCATCCTCTTCCTTTCCCCTTAAACTCTTGATTGTCTCAAGTGACAGAACTATAATTTCCATGGTAACAGAAACTAGCTTAACACTTGAGTGATGGACTTTTTATTTGATGGATCTGGATTTATATCCAGTCCATGACACTTATCAGCTATAAAGCATTGGGCAGCATGTTTATCTCTCATCTGTGAACTGGAGGTTAAAAACACTATTGATCCTATAGGGTAATTATAAGCATTTAATGAGGCAATGAACATTGTGTTCTAGCACAGTGTCTGGCTTATAGTGAAATCAATGGAATTTTTAGCAAATTATGCAAAAATGAAGTTCTAAGTTTTAATTTCCACATCTGTGTAAGTGAAAATAAATTATCCCTTGAAGTCTGAGAATTTAATGAGGTAATACATGAAAGTATTTCACCTGGTGCCAGGTCTATAAAATGAGCTCAATAAATGTGAACTTTTAAAATACTGCACAAGTATAAAGTTACAGTGGAAGCTCGCTTAACCTCTAATTAACTAATTGCCCAGATTAACCAAAAATTCTGTTCTTTGTGTAAAACATATCAACTGATGTTCAAAGTTTCCAAACACCATGGCTAGTAACACACTTTGCAACTATGGTAACTGTTGGCCTTAGTTTGTCTGGAACCATCATAATTTTATTCTCAAAAGCTTCTAGGTGTGGAAGATAAATTATATGCCTACTATACAAATAGTGTGCCTGCCACACCTTCCAGAAAATTTGCACACTCACCAAGTACTCTCTGGATTAGTTTACATAGCTGTTTTTGCACGTGTTCCTTATTACGATAAACTCATAATCCAAAATATTTTATAAAAACTGATGAAAATTCTATATTTGTTTCATATATGCTTTATACCTATAAAATGCTATAGAATTGAATGTAATTTAATTAAAAATTTACATAAACTAATGAAAACTTCTACAGCATTGGACATGAGAGAAAAAAAAAAAGATCAGACGATGGGATTAGAGACTTTTTGAAAATGTAGAGACTTCAGCACTCTTTACTTTCCAAGTTTAAGTGCTTGTTCTCATTCACTGAAATTCAAAGTAAAAAATGTAGAGAATGAAGAAAAGAAAACATTAAATTTGTCACTGGATTCATACTCACATACATACATTACCACTGCACCTCAAAATAACCTTGCAAGGAAATAATTTGTCTAAGTCCACTAATAAGCAACAGCGCTGAATCACAAACCTAAATGTGTCTGAAACTGAAGTCCTTGGTCTCAGGAGCTAGCATATAGCTCCCTCCACTCCCATAATGAAGACACAATATGTAAAGGCTGGCTGCTGCTGCTGCTAAGTCGCTTCAGTCGTGTCTGACTCTCTGCAACCCCATAGATGGCAGACCACCAGGCTCCTCCATCCCTGGGATTCTCCAGGCAAGAACACTGGAGTGGATTGCCATGTCCTTCTCCATAAAGGCTGAAGTGAGCAAGAAAATCAAATATCTTTCGAATTGAAGCCCAAAAGGCTTAATTTGTTAATTCTGGAAATTGACAATATACAATTTTTTATACAAAAGAGTTAAGGATACTTAAGGATAAGAGTTAATAAGTTAAGAATGCATCATTATGCTCTATGTCAGCATTCCATTGAGATAGATAGATAGATAGATACGGGCTTCCCAGGTGGCGCTAGTGGTAAAGAACCCACCTGCCAATGGAGGAGACACCTTCAGGCCCTGGGTTGGGAAGATCCCCTGGAGGAGGGCTTGGCAGCCCACTCCAGTATTCTTGTCTGGAGAATCCCCATGGACAGAGGAGCCTGGCGGGCTACAGTCCCTGGGGCCTCAAAGAGTCAGACATGACTGAGTGACTAAGCACACCGACAGATAGATTTTTAATTGCAAAAGGAAAAAGTGAAGAGAGATTGAGTACATCCTCGTGATTCATTTTCTGTTATCATTCTACTGAAAATTAAGTGCCCATATAATTCTGTTATAACACAGTAAAGGCATATATTGAATCTGCAGTCCTGCAATATATAAACTTTAATGTTAAATACAGAACTGCCATTCATTCTCAGCGCTCACTATGTAATACTTCTAAATTGATAACCTTCTATTAGAGTACTGTGTAATATGACTATAAAATAGTCCATAAAATAGCATCCACTTTCATCAGTAATTGATTTGGGCTCTCTTTAATGCAACCTAGTTAGATTTAAATTACGATTTATGAATTTTAAAATATTGAACTGTTTTACCTACATGTTTCACTAACGTCAGTGGGAGATGTGCAGCTAAAAGAACATGCAACAGTTAACAATTTTGTACTTAATTGGACACTTCTTTTCCATTTCCTTTATCAGTGATGATGGTGGATTACTACAAATGGAATTGTGATCTCCAAATTGTTCATAATGCACTCTGTTTTAGATTAAAATACTTATAAAATATCTAGATTTCTAAATTACAAATATAAATCATAAAACTATAAATATCTAAATTATAAATAAGGTATTAATTTAATACATTACATAAAATGTAAAACACTCTCGACAGTCATGTTGCAAGTTCTTGGTAAACACACATGGCTGGGGTCAGCCATCGCGGGCAGCGCAAATACAAAACAGCTATTGGAGAGTCCCTATATAGGTTTTAGAAGAAACTCTTTTCAGTTTTAATTTTCCATGCATATAAGTCCAGTTTGTGACTTTCTAACAAACTAGAATGGATTTTTAAAATATTTTCATTATTATTAATAAACCAGGTACCTTCTAGGGAGCCCCAAATCCTCACATCAATAGCCTGACATCTCTACCAGAAGTCTCTAAATATCCTCAAACTCTTACTTTGGGAAACTCTATGTATCTGCCGTACACAGTTCTCCAAATCCGCTGTTTTCCTTCTTCTTCTTCTATTTATGTTTATGGTACTACCATCTCCACAGCTACATCAAAATGATTTTCAAAGGCATGCCTTTGACTGCTTCCTTTGCCTCTCATCATGACCTCTAAAGTGGTCACCATGCCATTTCTTCAACCACATAATTCTTTTTCTGCCTCGTCCTCTTCTCTACCCTCACTGTAACTCTTAACAATCTTTTTCTCACCTTAATCTACGTCCCAAACAAACACCATATCAGTCTTATTAAAACATAGATAAGATGACAGATCCAACTACAAAATGAGAGGCAAACTCCTGAGCTTAGCATTGCTGCCAAGTTGCTTCGGTCGTGTCCAACTCTGTGTGACCCCACAGACGGCAGCCCACCAGGCTCCCCTGTCCCTGGGATTCTCCAGGCAAGAACACTGGCGTGGGTTGCCATTTCCTTCTCCGATGCATGAAAGTGGAAAGTGAAAGCGAAGTCGCTTAGTCTTACCCAGCTCTTCGCAACCCCATGGACTGTAGCCTACCAGGCTCCTCCGCCCATGGGCTTTTCCAGGCAAGAGTACTGGAGTGGGGTGCCATTGCCTTCATAAACCCCAACACATGTTACAGACACACCTCCACAATGCCTTGGTAACTGCTGTTGGCATATTTTGAAGCCTTTTCCAAATAGCTAAAAATAAATTCAAGGTCTTTAAGGTTTGTGACCCTCAGTTTTTCTACAATAAGTGGGGGAAAGAATAGCTACTTTCAGGGATAATTAGAGCTTAAAATAAGCCATGTAATAAATTTTTGCTGTTGTTATCATCATCATCTTCAACCTCATCATTAATTTGGCTTTAAACCTCCACATCTCTAGCTGCATTTTCAAAGAAGTCTGCATAGATGGAGTGGTAAAGATTCCTATGTTTCATTTCACTGGTGAAGGAAAATAGGTCAGACAAGGCACCATCCACTTGCCACGACCAATCCTATCACTGAGGGGTAGCCTGAGGATCGCAATGACCTTCTTATTACCACTAAAAGTTAGTGTTGAGGCCCAATGCTATAAACAATCTTAAATTATTTTTATAAGATTTCTGAATGCAGTACAAAAATGTCCGTTGTGCTCCACCACCTGATACAAAGACCACATCTGTAGTCTCTATGCCTTATTGCCCAGATAGATTATAATACTGAGTCTATCCGGTTGGTAATGTTATCCCCTTACTACTAAAGAAGAATCACTGGAATATTGTTCTTATAAGGCTTATCTCAGTTTTCATCTTTTGTTTCCTCCCATTTTTATTTAATTGATGTACAGCACAATATAATTTCCAGGTGTACTGCATAATGGTTTGAGTTGCATACATCATGAAATGATACCACAGTGAGTTCAGTGAATACCATCATCTCATTTAGACACAACATGAAAGAAACAGAAAAAATGTATCGTACCCTTGTGATGAGAACTCTTAGGATTTACTCTCTTAGCAACTTTCATATATACTGTACAGTAGTGTTAATTATATTAGATCATTAATTATATTAAATCCCTAGTACCTGTTTTTCTTAAACTGGAAATTTGTACCTCTCAACCACCTTCACCAATTTTCACTTTTCACTTTAAGTTTTTTAAATTCTTTTCTAGCTCTTCCTGTAGCAACAATTTAGGGACAGTTGTCAATAAGATAGCTCCCTATTGATTTAATAAAGGCAACTTGTTATCAGCAAAAGCATCAAATTTGCTGAAGGATTATAACATTTGAGTAAGGCTGGCCTAGCAAATGAATCTTTGAATCTCAGCTTTCTGCACGCACAGTCCTATTCTGAAAAACATTAAAAAACTGCTTGAAAAGTAATTTATAAAGCACTACTTTTGTCCTCAGAAAATAGGTGGAGAGTCAGATATTAAGTTGCTTTAATTAAAAGGTCTTCAGTTTCTACAATGCAAACTATGTTTTTGTGTGTATTTCATTTTGTTATTGAAACAAAGTTTACAAGTTGTAAGAATATGTGGAGAATTCTCACTGATGATGAAACTATTTCTGGGTATTTTTGAGAAACAAAACAGAATGCTAAAAGGCCTTAGTGTGTGTGCTTAGTCACTGAGTCGTTTCTGATTCTTTGTGACGCTATGGATTGTAGCCCACCAGGCTCCTCTGTCCATGGGGTTTTTCAGGCAAGAATACTGGAGTGGGTTGCCATTCCCTTCTCCAGGGGATCTTCCCGACCCAGGGATCAAACCTCAGTCTCCTGTATCTCCTGCATTGCAGGTGGACTCTTTAACCCCTGAGCCATCAGGGAAGTGCATAAGGGCTGTAGACAAATATAAAGTTGTATCCTTTAAAACATATGAAAATACTATTCACGTAGGTTGTAAGACACAAACTTATATGTCAGTTAATTTTGTGATTAATGGCAAATGTTCAACTCAATTGTGGTTAATGGTTAATTGAGGGAAACAATGTTGACTTTATAGTATTTCCCTCAAATACGAACATTACTTCATTATAACCATGTGTCTCAAAGTGTGTCTCCTAGATCAACAGTATCAGGTACATCTGAAACACTTGTTTGAAACACAGATTACTGGAAGAATTTGAATTTTGGAGTTAGAGCCTAATCTGCATTTTAACAGTCTCCTCAGATAACTCCCGGAGAAGGCAATGGCACCCCACTCCAGTACTCTTGCCTGGAAACTCCCACGGATGGAGGAGCCTGGTAGACTGCAGTCCATGGGGTCGCTAAGATGTGGACACGAGTGAGCGACTTCACTTTCACTTTTCACTTTCATGCATTGGAGAAGGAAATGGCAACCCACTCCAGTGTTCTTGCCTGGAGAATCCCAGGGATGGGGGAGCCTGGTGGGCTGCTGTCTATGGGGTCGTATAGAGTCAGACATGACTGAAAAGACTTAGCAGCAACAGCAGCAGCAGATAACTCCCAGGGCCTCAAAATTTAAAAACAATGCACTATGTTATTTAGAATGAAAGCAATTAAGTGATAAAACCAAAGGCAGAAAAAGGTCAGGTGGACCATTTCCCTCTCTCCTTTAAATCACACGGAACAACTGAAGTCCTTACTTTAGATATAGGGTATAAATGCTCAGTTGCTCAGTCATGTCTGACTCTTTGTAACCCCATGGACTGTTACCCGCCAAGTTCCTCTGTCCTTGGAATTTTCCAGGCAAGAATACTGGAGCAGGTAGCCATTCCCTTCTCCAGGGGATCTTTCTGACCCAGGGATAGAACCCTTGTCTCCTGCAAGTCTCCTACATCGGCAGGCAAATTCTTTACCACCGGGCTTTTCTGGTAGCTCAGCTGGTTAAACAATCTGCCTGCAATGCAGGATTTCAGTTCAGTTCAGTCACTCAGTCGTGTCCAACTCTTTGAGACCCCATGAACTGCAGCATGCCAGGCCTCCCTGTCCATCACCAACTCCCAGAGTCCATCCAAACCCATGTCCATTGAGTCAGTGATGCCATCCAACCATCTCATCCTCTGTCATCCACTTCTCCTCTTGCCCTTAATCTTTCCCAGCATCAGGGTCTCTTCAAATGAGTCAGCTCTTCGCATCAGGGGGCCAAAGGACTGGAGTTTCAGCTTCAGCATCAGTCCTACCAATGAATACCCAAGACTGATGTCCTTTAGGATGGACTGGTTGGCTCTCCTTGCAGTCCAAGGGACTCTCAAGAGTCTTCTCCAACACCACAGTTCAAAAGCATCAATTCTTTGGCACTCAGCCTTCTTCACAGTCCAACTCTCACATCCATACATGATTACTGGAAAAACCATAACCTTGACTAGATGGACCTTTGCTGACAAAGTAATGTCTCTGCTTTTTAATATGCTGTCTAGATTGGTCATAACTTTCCTTCCAAGGAGCAATGCAGGAGACCCCGGTTCAATTCCTGGGTCTGGAAGTTCCCATGGAGAAGGGATAGGTCACCTACTCCTGTATTCTTGGGCTTCCATGGTGGCTCAGATGGTAAAGAATCCACCCACATGCTAGAAACCTGGGTTCAATATCTGGGCTGGGAAGATTCCCTGGAGGAGTACCTGGCAACCCACTCCAGTATTCTTGCCTGGAGAGCCCCATGGAGAGAGGAGCCTGGCGGGCTACAGTCCGTGGGGTCACAAAGAGGCAGGCACAGCTGAGAGACTAAGCACAGCACTCACGTAGGGCACAGTCGGTGTGTGTAATTACCCTGCAGCATAACAGATCTGGCTTTTACATCTTCCTTACAAAGTTTTCATAGTTTAAATAGGAAAACAGACTGATGCTTATATTGCCAACATAAATTTACTTGTAAAAATATCTTAATCAGTGTAGTACTTCTCTAGGGGGAAAAAAAGTTGATTTTTCATTGCCTTGCAAACATATTCAAATATATTTTACTCAACTTAACATTAGAATTCATTGATGACAACTTGCACAAATATCTTCAAGGCAAATTGAACACGGACATCTATTCCTAAAGAATGAGACTCTCCCTTAGGAGAGTGATAATTATGATACTCAGTTGTACAAAACTCTGAACAACAATTATAAAAAAATTAAAATTTCATGGTTGACGAAAATAAAAGAATAATTGTCAATCTTCCCTTCTCCCTTTCGTACTTCTGTCACAATCTCTAAGGGAAAGACATATCAAATATTACATTTAGCCTTGAAGACAATATTCTTTGAATAAAAAGAACAAATAAATAACTTTGCTCAAAATTAAACCTACTATGGAAGCTTATCATATTCAATATTCTTGCATACTGTTCAATCAGCTCATCACAAATCTTTATCATAAGATTGATGCTGACTTGAAAAGGTCATGAGTCCAGGATATGATTGTGATTTGACCTTCAGTGTTTTTAATCGGTTGAACAGTTATCTGTTCTGTCTCCTGTCCTTGAAACCACTAAGAAAATGAGGATAGCGAACACAGAGAACCAATACAACAACTGAAAACGTCCTTTTTTATTGCTTTATGAATTCATAAGACTCTAAAAACTCTGGCAAACATACACATGAAACATATGCATATTCAGATGGAATGGCAGCAATTCACAAATTAAATGAAATTCAAGAAAGTCTTCTTTTAAAATCCGTTCCCTTTTTTCACAATATCAGTTGTCTCAGTAGTGTCAACTCTACATATATTATAGGATTAGTTTATGTCCATTAAAAGGAAAAAACTGTATTTCAGTATGTTCCTTCTCTCATGCGTTTCATGGAAAATCAGTCTCTGTAAGAAGCTAATAACCCAACAAGCCTGATTTCTTCAGATGCAACATCTATTCTTTAGACCTCTTCAGCACTGATTGGTCATCCATGGACTTGGGGAAGATTAAAAGACTTGAAACTCGGGTTTAATTTACTCAGGGATAAAGGGCTTATTTCATCCAGAACTGTAGACAGCAACATAATACAAGTAAATTATTCGTAAAGTAAAAGGGCTGATGAAGTTTCATAGACAGTTTGTAACTGGGACTGTGTTCAGGTACAGAGGACACAGCACAATCCGATACCGACTCGAGCTTATTGAACTAATTTTGCTTTGATTTAAAGGACCAGCTAAGACACATGGCAATCCACAGAAGAATCAAGCTTTTCAGAAAAAAAAATCAGCTTGTAATCTTCATGATTTACAAATAGTAAACATGTATGTGGGGCTTTTCAGGTGGCACTAATAAAGAATCTGCCTGCCAAGGCCTGAGGCACAAGAAATGCGGATTCGATCTCTGGATCAGGATGATCCCTGACAGTAGGAAACTATAACCTTCTCCAGTATTCTTGCCTGGAAAATTCCGTGGGCAGAGGAGCCTGGAGGGCTACAGTCCATGGTGTTGCAAAGAGTCGGACACGACTGATCGACTGAGCACACACTAATATGTATGTACTGACCAGTGAGAAACAGGTAACATGAGGCTGCTTTACTAGAAGGTTCCCCTTTAAGAGAGAAGTTTAGTACATTCTGAATTTATAATAATACACAGTTTCAGTATAATGCTTTACTAGGCCCTCTTTTTAAAATATTTTAAAGTAATTAAAAATTATTCTCCACTACCCAGCAATAACACTGCTGGGCATACACACCGAGGAAACCAAAATTGAAAGAGACACGTGTACCCCAATGTTCATTGCAGCACTGTTTATAATAGCCAGGGCATGGAAGCAACCTAGATGTCCATCAGCAGACAAACGGATGAGAAAGCTGTGGCACATATACACAATGGAGTATTACTCAGCCATTAAAAAGAATACATTTGAATCAGTTCTAGTGAGGTGGATGAAACTGGAGCCTATTATACAGAGTGAAGTAAGCCAGAAAGAAAAACACCAATACAGTATACTAACGCATATATATGGAAGTTAGAAAGGTGGTAATGATAACTCTGTATGTGAGACAGCAAAAGAGACACAGATGTATAGAACAATCTTTTGGACTCTGTGGGAGAGGGAGAGGGTGGGATGATTTGGGAGAATGGCATTGAAACATGTATAATATCATATGTGAAATGAATCGCCAGTCCAGGTTCGATGCATGATACAGGATGCTCGGGGCTGGTGCACTGGGATGACCCAGAGGGATGGTACAGGGAGGGAGGGGGGGGGGGGTTCAGGATGGGGAACGTGTACACCTGTGGCGTATTCATGCTGATGTATGGCAAAACCAATACAATATTGTAAAGTAATTAGCCTCCAATTAAAATGAATAAATTTATATTAAAAATAATTATTCTCCAGTACACACACAAAAAAGCAAATTCTTGCCACCCTTTTGGGCTGAGGCTCAGAATACAGTCTGCACATTTAGTGACTAGCTCACAGTTTGGATGGATACAACTTTCTGCTTGTTAAAAGTAAAGTTAAATATGATTTCTCTTTTAAAGTTATCTTTTGATTTTTCAATTACATAAGTATTGAACATACACAAGTACATATTGAAAGTAAAAAGCTATCTGCTCCTCCTATACTAACATCAAATATTCCACCAACTAATACTTTATGAATGGACTACCAAAGCATATGGCTATGAAGCTAATACATGGTTAAATGAATGGTCATTCTCAAGTTGAGTGAATTAGAAGTCTGTCAAAGGTGATATAGCAAAATTATTCTGCTCTTGTATGCTTATGAATAAATGCACCTATTCTCAGCTTAAAAGTGGGAACAGAATAACAAAATTCTCCCCTATCCTCTCATATTTATATTCAGTACTATTTTGCCTTCTCATTTATATCAATTCTATATATAAATCTTCCCTTATCCAGGGAAATGTCTTACTCATAAAATTCTTGTTTCTGTTTAGCAAGAATATTCACCGTTCTAACAGCAAGGTTTCCAAAAGGATAATTCAAACAAACATTGAGAAGTTTCCAGGAATTTTTAATTGAATCAGAACTGATAAAAATTAATTAGCTACATCTGTCCTCATGACAGTCCTGATGTGGGAACAATAATCAAATGAAAACTCTGCCAACAGAAATTGGCAGTGATAAAGACTTACTGTATCCCTCTCTCCAGTGTAAATCCCCACTTCAAAGACATTACAGAAAATGATGTTGCAATGAGATGGATGGTAAGTGACCTGATGTGCTTGGAAACAGACCAATGCGTCTAGGAACATCAAGGTTTTTAAAAAGCAACAACGGGTAAAACTGGGAATTAACAACACCTAATGTCCCCTTGATTGAACAAAGTCTTAAAGGCATCATGCTTCACAGAGTGAACAATACATTGTCAGCACATTTAAATAGTGAAGGAAGACTTGTGTTTATGCACTTCTGTTATACAGATAACAGAAGAAGTGTAAGGGTGGAGAATCATAAGGATGGAAGCTGATTTGTAGCTGATCGTTAACAAAGAAAATTATGCAACCATACTTTCTGCTGTCCTATCCAATTTATGGTTTTAATCCTTAAGATTTCCCTCAGTGCTGCCAGGGAATTCTACTGTATTCTCTTTTCCACCTTAAAATGCATGAGTGTATTTTCACTTAGGACCCATGCTTGGTTTCATGCATAGCTTTCATAGACTTAAGGGGTGTTTTTTAACAATTTATTAATAGGACTCTCACATTTTGTGTTGCCTATGCTAGTCAAATCTCTGTATTCCTCTACTGCTGCTGCTGCTAAGTCGCTCCAGTCGTGTCTGACTCTTTGCGACCCCATAGACGGCAGCCCACCAGGCTCCCCCATCCCTGGGATTCTCCAGGCAAGAACACTGGAGTGGGTTGCCATTTCCTTCTCCAGTGCATGAAAGTGGAAAGTGAAAAGTGAAAGTGAAGTCGCTCAGTCGTGTCTGACCCTCAGCGACCCCATGGACTGCAGCCTTCCAGGCTCCTCCATCCGCGGGATTTTCCAGGCAAGAGTACTGGAGTGGGGTACCATTGCCTTCTCTGCTATATTCCTCTACTTTCCCAATAATTATTATTGCTTTCTTTTATTCTTCTGGTGTCTTCTCCTTTCATCTCTCAGTTTGGGTATATTATTGTACTAAAAAGGAAATGAAAACAATCAAAAGAGAATTTCCACCTCCTCCTGCAACCATATTCAGCAACCTACATCTGTATACATATAAAGTTGGGTCTCCTTCTATTAAATTAAATAAATGTTTCTCATTTTATCTAAAACCACATAACCCACAGGGAACATAACTTCTACTTAATGCCTGGTCTACACAATCCCATGAAAAGCCAATAAATCTGCCTAATTGTGGAATGCAGTATTAGGAAACCCATTTTGCTCTTGCAACTGAGCTACAATCCCCACTCTGCCTCTAATAGTACTAGAGGTAATATTTTAGGATCTCTGTCTATTCATTCATCTTATTTTTCAGAACAAAAAAATTTTAATGTTGTTTGTGAGTCCTTCAAAGACCTCAACAGAGATCTCTTTATTAAATATTTGTTGAAAGACTGAATAAGTGAAATGTGTTCTTTAACATTTGTTTACATTTACCTAATTTACCAAGTAACCTTAATTTTTAAAATTTCCTGATATTTACTTCCTTACCATAATCATGATATTTTTCTTATCCCATTAATAGTAATGTGGATGGGTATAGGAATCTGTTTCAAGTAAGACAGTGATGCTCAAAGACTCAGTTTAGTTGAGAAAATAACTTAGAATGACTTACAGTAAAACGGTAAATTATGGATGACTCTACAGAATTGAGTTTTCACCCTCTCTCTATAACTTCAATTTACAGCTTGATTGAAGTCCTTAATTTTCTCCATATAACACAATGAACAAATTCCACAATTTGCGCTCTGTTACACTACTTCCCTGATCTGGGGCTTCCCTGATAGCTCAGTTGGTAAAGAGTCTGCCTGCAATGCAGGAGACCCTGGTTTGATTCCTGGGTCGGGAAGATCTGGGAAGATCCCCTGGAGAAGGGATAGGCTACCCACTCCAGTATTTTGGGGCTTCTCTTGTGGCTCAGATGGTAAAGAATCCACCTGCAGTGCAGAAGACCTGGGTTCAATTGCTGGGCTGGGAAGATCCCCTGGAGAAGGGAAACGTTACCCATACCCACTCCAGTATTCTGGCCTGGAGAATGCCATGGACTGTATACTCCATGGGGTCACAAAGAGTCAGACACGACTTAGTTCACTTCACACTACTTCCAACCAAGTCAACTGCAAACAGCTCAGCTCAATTTTATCTCCCTTTAGGATTAAAGATACACTTTAATTTCCCATGCTTATAGGAGTTTCAAACTGAGAAGAATGAATTAGATTAATGTTTTCTAATATTGTTGATTTCATGAAAATATTTTAGAAAGAGTTTTGGGGAAGTGGGGAAAATAGGAAAGAACTTCAGTGGATTGTCTACTTTCTACCAGAGCAAATCTGTATTTGCTTTTGTTATTCATTGAGTTTTCTCATAATATTTGTTTAACATATTCTTCTGCTAAAACTTGTCTAAGTCTCCTTAACAGTTCTAAATGATTAAATAAAATATTATTGTTGAATATAGGAAAAAAGCATAGAGACAATTTGTTACTCAAGGATCTATGTTAAAGAAAGAAATGGAACACTTCTTCAGAAGAAATACTGAGTAAAAGGCAAGTGATTAATTATACAATTATAGGGGGGGAAAAAAGAATGAGTAATAAAAAACAGAAGAATAAGAAAAAGTTGGAAAAGCACATATTCATCCCTATTGTCATTACCCTACTTCCCTTAAGCATTTAGGAAATGAGCTTAACCAGATTTAGGAATCTTAAAAAATTCTGCAATTCATAGATGGAGAGATGAATTTAAAATCAAGTATAACTCATTTTGCTTAGTGAATAAATAGTATCCTCACTATTTTCAGGCCTTTAAGGAATTTCCACTTTAATATTATGGAGAATAATTTAATTTACATAAATGTAAAACTAAAAACAGAACTACCTTATGACCCAGCAATTTCATTCCTGGGTATATATCTCAAAAATACAAAAACACTAATTTGAAAAGATATACACACCCCAATGTTCACGGTAGCATTATTTACAATTGCTAAGATATGGATATAACCTAAATGTCCATAAGTAGATGAACAGATAACGAAGATGTGGTATATGTGTGTGTGTGTGTGTGTGTGTGTGTGTGTGTGTGTGTCTATATATATATATATATATATATATATATATATATGAATTCTTTACCAGCTGAGCTACCAGGAAAGCCATATATATATATATATATATATATATATATGTATATATATATACATATATATAATATTCCATAATATTCCATTATGGAATATTACTCAGTCATAAGAAGAATGAAATTTTGCAGTTTGTAACAACATGGATGACCATGGAGAGTATTATACTTAGTGAAATAAGTCAGACAGAGAAAGACAAATACTGTATGATATCACTAATATGTAGAATCTAAAAAATACAACGAACTAATGAATATAACAATAACAACAAAAAAAAACAGACTCACAGATATAGAGGAGAAACTAGTGGTTACCAGAGGAGAGAGGAAAAGGGCAGGGTCAATATAGCAGTAAGGGATTAAGAGGTACAAACTGTTTTGTACCTCTTAATGTTATATTAAATAAGTTATTAGGATATATTACATAATATAGGGGGTCTGGCCAAAATTTTATAATAACTGTAAATGGAATATAACCTTCAAAAATTGTGAATCATTATATTGTATACCTGAACTTATATAATATAGTTATATAATAGAGTTACATAATAGAACTTACATAATCCAGTGTAGCTCAGTAAAAATATGTAAATAAATAAAATGAGGAATGAGATATGTTCATGCAAAAACCTGTATATGAATGTTTAAATCAGCTTTTATTTTATTTCTAAAACTTGGAAGTGACCAAGATATCCTTCAATAAGTGAATGTATAAACAGGTCCATTTGTACAATGGAATATAATTCAGTGATTTTAAAAATGGATAAGAAAGCTGTGGTACATATACACAATGGAGTATTACTCAGCCATTAAAAAGAATACATTTGAATCAGCTCTAATGAGGTGGATGAAACTGGAGCCGATTATACAGAGTGAAGTAAGCCAGAAAGAAAAACACCAACACAGTATACTAACACATATATATGGAATTTAGAAAGATGGTAATGATAACCCTGTATGTGAGACAGCAAAAGAGACACAGATGTATAGAACAGACTTTTGGACTCTGAAGGAGAGGGCAAGGGTGGGATGATTTGGGAGAATGGCACTGAAACATGTATACTATCATGTAAGAAATGAATCGCCAGTCTATGTTTGATACAGGATACAGGATGCTTGGGGCTGGTGCACCGGGATGATCCAGAGAGATGATATGGGGTGGGGGTGGGAGGGGTGTTCAGGATTGGGAACTCATGTACACCCATGGCAGATTCATGTCAATGTATGGCAAAAGCAATACAGTATTGTAAAGTAAAATAAAGTAAAAATTTTTTTTTTAAATTTAAGTAAATAAATAAAAACAAAAATGAGCTATGGAACCAGGAAAAGACATGGAAGAAACTTAAATGCATATTGGTAAAAAGCCAAACTATAGAGACAGCAAAAGATCAATGGTCCCCAGGAGTTTGGGGTGGGGAGGAAAGGATGAATGGATGGAGCATAGGGGATTTTTAGCACAATGAATATACTATTATAATGGCAGATATATGTCATTATATATTTGTCAAAACTATAGACTGTACAACACAAAGAGAAAGTGTGAGCTGAAGACTTTAAATAATAACAATGTGTCAGTATTGGCCCATCAACTGCTAACAAACGTACCACTTTCATGCAAGAAGTGGAAATGGGAGGAGAGGAGGGGAGATGCAAATGGGAACTCTGCACTTTCTACCCAAATTTTCTGAAAACCAAAACTGTTCAAAAGTAAATAAAGTCTATTTTTAAGGTTCATAAAAATGAGAAGAGAAAAATAAAAGTACACTAGTGAAGTAATTTTACCTTACAAAATAGCACTAGAAGCCTATATATACCATGATTTCTAACAGCAAGGATTTTGAAGAGAGCTCAACCAGCATTTCAACTGAAGCTTTGCTATTTACCACCTGTTTCACCTTGGAGAAAAAGTTTTAATCACTCAAAAACTAAGTTCCATCATGTACAAGAAAAAGATGATATTTGTACCTATTTCCCTTCTTCTGTTTTATCTCAACATGAAATATTAAAGTAACCCAATAATGTCTTTTTATTTGTTCTTTTGGAAATAAAAACAGTATCATGTTATGAGATGGTTCAGTCTGAATCATTGTTTTAAATTACTACCTTCTGCCTACTCAAGTTCTATAGTAAGAAAGCTTATTATTTACATTATTATTAATATGTATAATTAAGAAGTCTTGCTCATTTTCAAGCCTTAAAGAGGCGGTGAATTTAGAGCAATAAAGCTCCAAACTGAGCTTCATTATGCAGATGCAGTTCTCATCCAGATAAGGGCAACTTAGAGACATGGTAATATTATTGAATATTTCATGTTCAAATACATTACCAGCATTTAATAGAAGAGAAATTTGCTTCTGTTGTTCATTTAAGAAGTATGAGAAGCCTTTTAAGCACTTACATGTTTCACTGGGCACTTATATTACTGTGCAATCTGTTGCTATTTGTAGAATATTTATTTCACATCACTTCGGTTTGTTGATTCAGGTTTTATTTCCATGGAGAACTACAGAGAAGCTTTTCAAACACTTTCTAAAACTACCTTAAATCCTCCTTATCTGTGGAATACTTAAATTGTGTTGGTCTGGTGCAGGGACTTATTTCTCAGAAATCATGCTGGAAGAATTCTGAAGCGATACAAAAATCATAAGCCAGTGTGGTCTGAGAAAGGCTGGTAGAGCTGTTGATACACAGAGTAGGGCTTTGCCCTCAGAGAACGTGGAAAAATTCTGCTCTCAGTGTCCTGCTGATTCATTGTTTGACCTCTCTCAAGGACTCTTCCTTACTAGTTGTTGAAAATGAGCAAAAGATGTCAGTATCTTCTACATTCTTTAGTGGCAAATTATAAATTAATAACCTTAACTTATGACACAAATCTGAAACAGACATATTGCTAAGAAATGCAAAGCATTATCATTATTTATGCAAAATGTGATAAAAACCTGAATGTATTAATTTGAAGAATTATGAGTAGTGTCTAGAGAAATGACACAATGCAAGGCGTCATTTGTTCTGAGATAAATTTACTTTCCATTTCTAAGATTCAAATGAGAGAAAGAACTTGAATATTTCACCCACAAACACACAACTCTACAATGCATCCAGGGATTTGGGAGCTGAATTTAATTCACATTCAAATAAAGTTCAGTTTTTGCACATTTTTGCTTTGTTTTGTCCATGAAAGGCCCAGCTGCTTGCCCAGCTGCCTATCAGTCATTCCAGATCATAGCTTTATTTGTGTGATTCTGTACTCCTGCTGTTCCCTTTGGAACTAAAAATTGTAGATATATATTTTCTTTGTTTTAAGGTCATACAAAAAGCTTCTGACTCTATGAACATGAAGATTATAAAGAAGACATTATTTAGAGATTCTTATACAAACATAAGGCACTTACAAGAATTCACCCTGATTGAGTTATTATGGCTTCCTTAGCTGTTGAATGACCAATCATCTCAAGATAAAGAACTCAGCTTGTGCTCAAATACTAGATTTCTATTATTCCATTTCACTCTCAAGTCTCCATCGAATAACTTCAAGTTAAAAAACAAAATATATCACAAAAAATGTCAAGTTTCCAAGACCCATAACATTTGTCAGAATGAACAAAAGAACTGTGAGCTGTGGATAAGTGAAACAACAGACCAGGATCGAAAGAGCTTTCTCTGACTCCAAATGATGCTAAGACATTGGGAAACTATCTGGACATCCATTTATACATAACAGTTAAGGAAAATAGGCTAGATGAATGTTTTTCAAATTGAATTCCAGAACATCTGGGTTCTGTGAAGGTATTTGAAAGGAAGGCTAAGGCAGAAAAAAATGGAGAAAGAAAATTTCAGACGGGTAGGATTTTTGCTCCCCTTTTCATTAGAATCACTCTGCACTAATCTTTCTTTGGTTTAATAAAAATGTTTTCTATACATGCATTAAATAATTGGGTTATTTCTATAGTCTTTTTTATATATAAGAGTCGAACCAGAGAAAAATTGATGAATTTCAGACACATCCTGATCAATATGTTCCTCAAACAGGTTACATCAAAGGGTTGCTCCTCCTTTGGTTTGTTTGTTGTTATTATGGTCTTATGTACTTAATGTACAAATTTCAGCATGTCCACACAGCAAAATACATTCTGGAACTCCAAACCAACTAGCAAAGGCAGGAAGACAATGTAAAACTATATTAATAAATAAATTTCCCTAAAGAAATTACTGATATATAATTTTGCATACTGAATAGATGTATAATTTTACATGGAAATAATATTTATATAAAACATATGCACATCATAAATTTTTAGATATCATTAAGTAGTCCACTTTGCTCTTATTATGAACCATACTGCTACTACCATTTCAGTGGTCCTCTTTCCTTACTGCCTACATACAGATAGTCTTAATGTATATTCATAATGAATACAACAAATCCAAAATTATAGTATGAAATGTTGACTGCACATATTTTTAATACGTTTTTGTCTTAGGGACAAACTTGACAAATCTAAATATCAAATTAATATTCCTTAGATCATAAACTACAAACTCTATACAAGCAGTTAATGATAAAGGTGAAATCAGGAGTTTAAATAATCAGATAGCAAGAGAAACACAACATGAAAAAATAGTAGGAATTATGAAGCAGTGGAAGTGTTTAAATAAAGCAGATCTCAAAACATCATATATAAGTATCAGCTCAATTTGATGATAGACTTAAAGGTAAAAGCAAAACTACACAATTTTTAGGGACTTCTCTATAGCTCAGATAGCAAAGACTCTGCCTGCAATGTAAGAGAGCCAGGTTTGACCCCTGGGTCAGGAAGATCCCTTTGAAAAGGAAATGGTAACCCACTCAGCATTCTTGCCTGGAGAATCCCATGGACAGAGGAGCTCGGTGGTCCATGGGGTCACAGAGTCGGACACAACTAATACAGACACAAACACACAATTTCAAGGAAATAGTTTTAAATTATCTTTTCAAAATTCTGTTAGACTCATCCTTAGGACACAAATGAAGGAGTCTTAAAAATAGATAAATAAAAATCTATCAGAAGTAAAAATCTTCTGTTTTCTCTTTTCATGCTAAAAACATGTCACAATAGGCAATAAACTATAAGAAAGTAATAACAAAATGCATTATTAAAGGACTTAATCCACAATATGTAAAGAACTCATAACTCAATAATATATGAAAACCAACAGTACAATCTAAAAAAGAACAAAAGATCTGAACAGACACTTCATCAGACAAGAGATGAAAATGATGAACAGGAACATGAAAAGATGCTTAATATTATTAGCCATCGGGGAAATGCAAATTAAACTAAACCACAGTGAGATACTACTATATACAACTACTAGAACGGTTAAATTATTTTTGTTTAAAGTGCAATACAGAATTCTAACAAGGAAACTCTCAAACATTGCCTGGTGAGAGTGCAAAATGGTACTACTTTGAAACCAGGTTGACAGTTTCTTATAAGATTACAATCATATCTACCATGTGACCCAATAATTCATAGAGTAATTACCCAGGAGAAATGGAAACTTGTGTCAAAAAAGGCCTATATACATATTCTTCACTCACAATTGCCCCAAACTGGAAACAACCCAAACTTCCATCAGCAGATGAATGGATAATCAAATTGTGACAGGTTCATACCGTGAAAACTTCACAGCAATACAAAGCAACAACAGTGATGAATCTCAAAAGCATTATGCTGACTGAAAGAAAGAAAGCTACACACTGTATGATTCTATTTATTGGACATATGGAATAGGGAAAGCAGTGATTTCCAAGGGTGGGATGACCGGGAGCAATGAAAGAATTAAGACTGAATCCAAAGGGGCATCACACTTCGGAGTGACGGAAATCTTCCTGTTTTAATTAAGGTGTTGCTTCCAAGTGTATTCATTCACCAGAACTCATCAAACTTTGACCTGAAAAGAATGTTGTTTCATTCATTTCTAAAATGAATAAGCATATCTTTTCAAAAAACAGATCTACTCCATCTGTGGTTCAACAATAGAGAACTATTTTTTTCAAGTCATTAGAAAAATATATGCATAGACAGAAAATTCATGGACTCTTTCAGTTTATTCAGAACTTTTCCAGTATCCGTTAAGAGAACCACGTGTAATCTGAACTTCCTTGAAAAATCCTATGTGAAATTACAATAAGAAAAAAATAAAAATGAAAATAGAAATTCACACAGAAATACTGGTAAGGAAGAAACTTAGAAAAACCATAATACAGTAAGTGCTGTGGCATATCGTGCATATTACAGGAGCAGTAGGGCTTTGCTGCTGCTGCTGCTGCTGCTAAGTCGCTTCAGTCGTGTCCGACTCTGTGCGACCCCAGAGACGGCAGCCCACCAGGCACCCCATCCCTGGGAGTCTCCAGGCAAGAACACGGGAGTGGGTTGCCATTTCCCTCTCCAATGCATGAAAGTGAAAAGTGAAAGTGAAGTCGCTCAGTCGTGTCCGACTCTTAGCGACTCCCTGGACTACAGCCCACCAGGCTCCCCCGTCCCTGGGATTCTCCAGGCAAGAACACTGGAGTGGGGTGCCATTTCCCTCTCCAATGCATGAAAGTGAAAAGTCAAAGTGAAGTCGCTCAGTCGTGTCTGACTCTTAGCAACTCCCGGGACTACAGCATACCAGGCTCCTCCGCCCATGGGATTTTCCAGGCAAGAGTACCGGAGTGGGTTGCCATTTCCTTCTCCAATGCATGAAAGTGAAAAGGGAAAGTGAAGTCGCTCAGTCGTGTCCGACTCTTAGCGACTCCCTGGACTACAGCCTACCAGGCTCCTCCGCCCATGGGATTTTCCAGGCAAGAGTACCGGAGTGGGGTGCCAGTGCCTTCTCCAGTGGGGCTTTAGGTAGCACAAATTCTTAGGACCTCTATCTTGACTAACTCCGGAGTGCCTCTCATGTCACACTCTGCTTCCTGTGGCCCTTTCGTGGCTGCTGAAAATGGAAGAGCATCTTCTTATGGGATTTACTATTCTTCTTTCCCCTCAGTTCTTAAGGAATTGCCAACAGGGCCCTCCTAGTCAGACCACAGTAAGAGTAAACCGTCCAGATTAATTTGATTAGGGGGTGATAAATTTGGGAGGACTTCTCTATTAATGTATTTGCATGTTCCTCTACTGGTTGCTTTTGGGGGGCACAGATAATATAGTTTGCTCCATTAAATAACTGCTGATACAGTGTTTTGAGAAGTCCAAGGAATGACAGGATTGAGCAAAGCACAATGAAAATCTTACAAAGAAGCTCTTTTCTTTCCTTACAGTGATAGACGCTCCGCCGTCCCCAACTCTTTGCGACCCCATGGGTAGCCCACCCAGCTCCTCTGTCCATGGATTCTCCAGGCAAGAATTCTGGAGTCGATAGCTGTTCCCTTCTCTAGGAGATCTTCTCAACCCAGGGATCGAACCCAGGTCTCCCTCATGGCAGGCAGATTCTTTATTGTCTGAGTCACTAGGGAGGCCGTTTCCTGACAATATAGGGACCTAAAGGCCTGGAGGGCTAAACAGCTGTCTCCATTGATAATAGCAAGGGAAAAGAGGTGCACAGCTCTTCAGTTGCCCTAACATATGCTCACACATGAACAACGATACCATACTTTGGGGGAGGTATTTGATATTTGATATTGGTCATGAAAACACAGACTTCCCAAATGATTCGGAAAAAAAGGGGAATGTTTATCCCAGAAGATATGAATCAAGATCACTCTGAAACTGCAAGATCATCACACCACACACAAAAGTGGTAATTCCTAAAGTTTGGGTTTCATGCATATAGTCAACTATTTGCCTTAAGTTTTGTTTTTGTTTTTTGTTTTTCTTTCCTGAAGCTTTAGGTGAATCATTTTGCATTCATTCCACATTCTTCCCCTACATATGGGTTTTCTAACCTTGGGTCTGAACACAAGATTATATGGAAATACTACTACACAGAGCTCAGGAGATCTAAGACCTTATTACCTCTGCAATCTGACCAAATCAATTAACTGCAATGACACTCAAGTTTCTTTTTAAAAGGTTCTTTAAATGCTAAAAGATATCATTCTATTGGATGACAAAGGAAGAGGAATAAAATGTAGTTTTCTGAGCCATTTATGTCATGATGCTGAATTTAAATTACATCAATAAAATCTTAAATTTTTAAGTCTTTAATTTTTCAAAGTACTTTCACATACCTCATTTTTAGTCCACAAAATTACAGTCTAAAATTTTGTCTTTGGTTTTATATATATTAATCAACATAGCATTAGTGAAAACTAAATATTTATCACATGTAAGTATATACATATAAATATATTTTGCTCATATATTTATCAATGTAATTAATGAGTTACATTAATTACTACTGAATAGGTTAGAGTAGAATAAGTGTATCCTATATGTTGTCAATACAGTATGATCTACATGACTCCTGCTTTTTCTGAGCAACTGTAATGGTATTAATATCTCTGCTTTGGAAGAATACTTAGTCAGCGTCACCCACATATATAGAACACTATTTTCTGTTGCATTGGACAGGGAATCAGCCTTGTCCTCCAAAGAAAACTGGTTGAGAGACATCTCCAATCACATTTACTAATGGCATATTAGCAAATTATAACACTAAATTCCATACAATATCTAGCTTTTAGGAAGAGAAATTACGGCTTCCCCAGTGGTTCAGTAGTAAAGAATTCATCTGCAATTCAGGAGACGCAGAAGACTGACGTTCAACCCCTGGGTCAGGAAGATCCCCTGGGTCAGGAAGATCCCCTGGAGGAGGGCATAGCAGCCCATTCCAAATTCTTGCCTGAAAAATTCCATGCACAGACGAACCTGGCGGGTTACAATCCGTGAGTTCAAGAAGAGTTCAGCTGCCTAAGACTGAAGGGACTGAGGCCCCACGCAGAAAGAGAAACTATGTCTTAAAGAAAGAATGATCCCTTTCTTCTATAACAAGAGTATGGAGTGGCCGCTGTGTGGCACATGAGCTACCTCTCATCCAAGGCAAGGAGCAGCAGCCGTGAGGAGCTACCGCACGTCCAGGGTCAGGAGTGGCAGCCTTGCTTTTCTGGACCAGCCGTGAAGAGATACCCCACATCCAAGATAAGAGAAACCCAAGTAAGACCAGGAGGCACTAAGAGAGGGCAACAGAGGGCAGACAGACTGAAACCATAATCATAGACAACTAGCCAATCTGATCACACGGACCAAAGCCTTGTCTAATTCAATGACACTAAGCCATGCCTTGCGGGGCCACCCAAGATGGACAGGTCATGGCGGAGAGGTCTGACAGAATGTGGTCCACTGGAGAAGGGAATGGCAAACCACTTCAGTATTCTTGCCTTGAGAACCCCATGAACAGGCAAAAAGATAGGACACTGAAATATGAACTCCCCAGGTCAGTAGGTGCCCAATACACTACTGGAGATCAGTGGAGAAATAACTCCAGAAAGAATGAAGGGATGGAGCCAAAGCAAAAACAACACCCAGTTGTGGATGCGAGTGGTGATAGAAGCAAGGTCCGACGCTGTAAAGAGCAATATTGCATAGGAACCTGGAATGTCATGTCCATGAATCAAGGCAAATTGGAAGCGGTCAAATGGGAGATGGCAAAAGTGAACGTCAACATGCCAGGAATCAGCGAACTAAAATGGACTGGAATGGGTGAATTTAACTCAGATGACCATTATATCTATACTGTGGGCAGGAATCCCTTAGAAGAAATGGAGTAGCCATCATGGTCAACAAAAGAGACCAAAAGGCAATACTGGGATGCAATCTCAAAAACGAAAGAACGATCTCTGTTCGTTTCCAAGGCAAACCCTTCAATATCACAGTAATCCAAGTCTATGCCCCAACCAGTAACACTGAAGAGGCTGAAGTTGAACGGTTCTATGAAGACCTACAAGACCTTTTAGAACTCACACCCAAAAAAGATGTCCTTTTCAGTATAGGGGACTGGAATGCAAAAGGAGGAAGGCAAGAAATACTTGGAAAAACAGGCAAACTTGACCTTGGAGTACAGAATGCAGCAGGGCAAAGGCTAATAGAGTTCTGCCAAGAGAACGCACTGGTCACAGCAAACACCCTCTTCCAACAACACAGGAGAAGACTCCACACATGGACATCACCAGATGGTTGACACTGAAATCAGATTGATTATATCCTTTGCAGCCAAAGATATAGAAACTCTATACAGTCAGCAAAAACAATACTGGGAGCTGACTGTGGCTCAGATCATGAACTCCATATTGCCAAATTCAGACTGAAACTGAAGAAAGTGGAGAAAACCACTAGACCATTCAGGCACGACCTAAATCAAATTCCTTATACAGTGGAAGTGAGAAATACATTTAAGGGATTCGATCTGATAGAGTGCCTGATGAACTATGGATGGAGGTTTGCGACACTGTATAGGACACAGGGATCAAGATGATCCCCAAGAAAAAGAAAAGAGAAAAAAGGCAAAATGGGTGTCTGAGGAGGCCTTACAAATAGCTGTGAAAAGAAGAGAAGCGAAAAGCAAAGTAGAAAAGGAATGATATAAGCATCTGAATGTAGAGTTCCAACACATAGCAAGGAGAGACAAGCCTTCTTCAGCAATCGGTGCAAAGAAATAGAGGAAAACAACAGAATGGGAAAGACTAGAGATCTCTTCAAGAAAATGAGCATTACCAAGGGAACATTTCATGCAAAGATGGGCTTGATAAAGGACAGAAATGGTATGGACCTAACAGAAGCAGACGATATTAAAAAGAGGTGGCAAGAATACACAGAAGACCTGTACAAAAAAGGTCTTCACCACCAAGATAGTCACTATGGTGTGATCACTCACCTAGAGCCAGACAGCCTGGAATGTGAAGTCATGTGGGCCTTAGGAAGCATCACTACGAACAAAGCTAGTGGAGGTGATGGAATTCCACTGGAGCTATTTCAAATCCTGAAAGATGATGCTGTGAAAGTGCTGCACTCAGTATGCCAACAAATTTGGAAAACTCACAGTGGCCATAGGACTGGAAAAGGTCAGTTTTCATTCCAGTCCCAAAGAATGGCAATGCCAAAGAATGCTCAAACTACTGCACAATTGCACTCATCTCACTCCCTAGTAAAGTAATGCTCAAAATTCTCCAAGCCAGGGTTTAGCAATATGTGAACCATGAAATTCCAGATGCTCAAGCTGGTTTTATAAAGGGCAGAGGAACCAGAGATCAAATTGCCAACACCTCCTGGATCATCGAAAAAGCCAGAGAATTCCAGAAAAACATCGATTTCTGCTTTATTGACTATGCCAAAACCTTTGACTGCGTGGATCACAATAAACTGTCAAAAATTCTGAAAGAGATGGGCATACCAGACCACCTGACCTGCCTCTTGAGAAACCTGTATGCAGGTCAGGAAACAACAGTTAAAACTGGACATGGAACAACAGACTGGTTCCAAATAGGAAAAAGGGTACATCAAGGCTGTATATTGTCACCCTGCTTATTTAACTTAGATGCAGAGTACATCATGAGAAACGCTGGGCTGGAAGAAGCACAAGCTGGAATCAAGACTGCCAGGAGAAATATCAATAAACTCAGATATGCAGATGACACCACCCTTATGGCAGAAAGTGAAGAACTAAAGAGCCTCTTGATGAAAGTTAAAGAGGTGAGTGAAAATGTTGGCTTTAAGAAAACTAAGATGATGGCATCTGGTCCCATCACTTCATGGGAAATAGATGGGGAAACAGTGGCTGACTTTATTTTGGGGGGCTCCAAAGTCACTGCAGATGGTGATCGCAGCCATGAAATGAAAAGATGCTTACTCCTTGGAAGGAAAGTTATGACCAATCTAGACAGCATATTAAAAAGCAGAGACATTACCTTGTCAACCAAGGTCCATCTAGTCAAGGCTATGCTTCTTCAGTGGTCATGTATGAATGTGAAAGTTGGACCATAAAGAAAGCTGAGTGCAGAAGAATTGATGCTTTTGAACTGTGGTGTTAGAGAAGACTCTTGAGAGTCTCTTGGACTGCAAGAAGATCCAACCGGTCCATCCTAAAAGAGATCAGTCCTGGGTGTTCATTAGAGGGACTGATGTTGAAGCTGAAACTCCAATACTTTGGCCACCTCATGCGAAGAGTTGACTCATTTGCAAAGACCCTGATGCTGGGAAAGATTGAGGGCAGGAGGAGAAGGGGACAACAGAGGATAAGATGGCTGGATGGCATCACTGACTCAACGGATATGCATTTGGGTGGCCTCCAGGTGTTGGTGATGGACAGGGAGGCCTGGCTTTCTGCGGTTCATTACGTCACAAAGAGTTGCACTGACTGAGCGACTGAACTGAACTGAATTGAACTGATCATTTTAAATGAATGTTTCACCTGAGAATTGTTATTTCAGTGACAGTCTCATTCGCCATTTTTGATATGATATGTTTTCACATACATTTAGGTATGTGGTTGGGATTTCAATGCCTAATGTCTACTCAAAAGTGAATCCAGCACAATCTAAGAGGGCAGTTTTACCTACTTTTATTTGATAAAATGACTATTACAATTAAAATTTTCACATTAATGAGAATGGTTAAGCTCAAGATTATACAGTGTTCAGAGATTTGCCAATTCATTATGGGGCAGTTTCATAGGGTGGAACTATTCTGGGAATACAGAAGGGTAGGTTACATGTGATTTGTAAAAAAAAAACAAAAAAAAAAAAAACCTTGTTGCAGAGTTGGGTAGTTGATCTGTTATACCTTTTGAGGGTATAGTTCTTAGTTTAAAAAGGCAACAATAGCAAAAAGAATTAATTAATTCAGTAGGTGAGCATAAAGAAACCTTGATTTCCACAAAAAGAGTATTTCTAAAAAAGAGAAAACTTGACTAGTTTCTTAAATAACCTTTTCTTCCTGAATGGAAGCATACTCTTCCCTAAGAAACTAAAAGGACCAAAAATAAAGATTCCATATTGTCTGCTTTAATACCAATTTCCCAAAGCTTTAGGTGCAGTGCTAACAATTATGTGGGATTTTCCTTATTCTTAGCACCAGCGATGAAAGAACAGAAAAGAAAAATAAAAATTGCATATATATTCCTCTGTGGCCAAATTTAACAAGTCTTGAAATTGCTAGAAAATGAGATTTCATTCAAAAGGAAGAGATGGCATTTAAAGCACCAAATCATCAAGTTCAAACTGCTTATCCTAGCAATGCAAACTGACAGCATATGCACACACATAATCAAACGGGAAACAGTAATAGTACATCTTAATAGACTGCCCAGCACAAAAAGGCAACGGCCCAAGGGATATGTCAAGAATAGTTTCTTCACATGCATTGCTCCCATGCTGCGCTGTGCCACAGAGTGATTTCATCAATGGAGAGTATACGAAGCTCTCAGGCAATGAGACCAGATCTTTATTCACACCCAGCTTCTTTACGTGGGAAGAAGAAATCAGGTTACCTTCTTCAAACAAGCAGCTCTTTTCTTGGAGTTAGCAGTGAAGGCTTTTTCTAAAAACCATATTTCTGGGTATGCATAGGAATCGAAAGGGAAGGAAAAGGAACTATTTTCCAAAAGTGAGTAGAGACAAAAGTATATAGTGGGAGAAGATTTGATCCTTTTACAGAGGAAAACTCTATCATTTGGAAGTTATTTCAAATATAATCATTAAATGCAAATTAGATAACTAGGGTGACATCTGCAGTGGTTACAGACCTCTAATTTTGGAGAGCCCTAGTAGCTAGCCCAGAACACCACATCAGCAGCCAAAACAACCCTCAATAAAAGCTAACGCAATGCAAACGCTATCTGGACATTTCTCGAAGGCCTATATTTTTTAGAGTTCTCCCTCAAAATATTTATTACCAACAGGCAAAGAAAAGATTTCTAATTATAAATACACTGTGCTTAGTCGCTCAGTCGTGTCTGACTCCATGGTGATTCTCCAGGCAAGAATACTGGAGTGGGTTGCCATGCTCTCCTCCAGGGGACCTTCCCAACCCAGGGACTGAACTCACGTCTCCTGCATTGTGGGCGGATTCTTTACCATCTTAGCCACCAGGAAAGCCCAAGAATACTGGGTATATGTGCATATGTATATATATAGATATATATACACACACACATTTCTAATTACACATACATACGGGTTAAATTATATGTACATATGTAATATATAACTATGTGCTTGTGTACATGCTCAGTCGCTTCAGTCATGTCCAGCTCTTTGCGACGCTATGGGCTAGGGCCCACCAGGCTCCTCTGTCCATGAGATTCTTCAGGCAGGAATACTAGAGTGGGTTCCCACGCCCTTCTCCAGGGGATCTTCCCCACCCAGGGACCAAACCTGCGTCTCCTGCGTCTCCTGCATTGGCAGGCAGGTTCTTTACCACTAGAACCACCTGGGAAGCCCAATGATGCAACAGTATAAAATATTAATTATAAAAAATATTATATAATAATTATATATACATATAGTTTAAATTTGGCTTCCCTGGTGGCTCAGATGGTAAAGATTCTTCCTACAATGCAGCAGACCTGGGTTTGATCCCTGGGTCAGGAAGATTCCATGGAAAAGGGACTGGCTACCTACTCCAGTATTTTTGCCTGGGGAATTCCACGGACAAGGAGCGTGGTGGACTATACAGTCCATGGGGTCACAAAGAGTCGGACGGGACTGAGTGACTAACACACATAGTTTATATACGTATATATTTCTAATAGAACACATACATATATGTCTATGTTGTTTATAAGATCGAAGAGTTGTCTCTTAATGGAGCCAATTAGGAGACTACAGAAAAAATTAGGTTCTTATAACATGGTGAGCTTTCAGAGTTTTTAGAAAGCGGCATTGCCCATGGAACATGTCCCCTCCCATACAGGTTTATTGATAACGGATCTTTTAATAGAGGACAATGCCTTTGATTTTACAAGATAATTTCTTTCAAATAGCAGTCCATGGAATGGAATGTTTTGATTTGAACTTTTCCCATATAATATAAAAATCTGTAACTAACACTTCCTCAGTGCAGGTCTTCACAGTTTGAGAAGAGCCCTGGGAGGGAAGATGCCTCCACCGAGTGCAAGCATGAAAGACAAACCCGGGTGCCCAGAGGTGAGATTAAGAATGCTGAGACACACGCAGCTTTCCTGAAGAATGTGCTGAATTGCTGAAAATATCACCTCTAAGGACAAATCAAAAGCTCTCTAAATGAAAATGATTAAAAGGGTTAAATCTAACTCCACGGAAAACAAACAAGGCAAAGAATGTGCTTGGACATCTCCAACCATAAGTCAGACTAGATGTGGGGCTGAGGACCACTATTGTCATTTCCAAACATGTGAGGGGTTTTCCCTCCTTACTGTTGTTATATAAAATTGTTAAGGAGGGTCTATTATTTGTCCTTATCCATTTGTTTGAAATCTGCAAATATAGCCCCTCATAAAATCCCACTAGTTACTTTCCGTAAGATACCAAAGCAAGGACAATATTTACACATTCTGGGGATTGATCCTTATTCTTCACTGCCAGGGTTACGGAGTAACTGATCTACTTAGTATCAACCATTCTTCAAGATCGTCTATATCTGTTACCTCATTTGCATATTATACTGGACCTTTATGGTACAAAGATATCCTCATTCTAAAATGAGGTGGATAAAATTTAACATTAGTAACTGGAATCCACGTGGCTAGTGGGAAGACTGGAACCACAAATCAGATTCCAAAAATCCACACTCATTGTATGAGGTGACATTCATCGAGTATACAGGGATGAGTCCAACGCACTCCCCACAAGAGAGGCACCGAAAGAAACAGTACTGATAATCGGTACAATCAGCTTGTTCTCGGGCCACCATTATGTCTATGTAGTTTACTTCTGAGCATAGTTTTGAAACATATCTAATTCATATATCAATTTAATAATACTCCTTGTGCAATGTATATATATATGCACATAAGGAAAACGACAGAATAATTAACTGGTCTAAGGTCACACAAAGTAAATGGTAGAGCCGGTTTTCAAACGTCGGCAATATGATTCCAGTCTAAAGAATCTTACCAGTAGCTTGCACTGCCCTTTACAGAACAAAAGCAGGTTCCAAGTTTAATGCCATGAAATTAAAAGACGCTTACTCCTTGGAAGGAAAGTTATGACCAACCTAGACAGCATATTCAAAAGCAGAGACATTACTTTGCCAACAAAGGTCCGTCTAGTCAAGGCTATGGTTTTTCCAGTGGTCACGTATGGATGTGAGAGTTGGACTGTGAAGAAAGCCGAGTGCCGAAGAATTGATGCTTTTGAACTGTGGTGTTGGAGAAGACTCTTGAGAGTCCCTTGGACTGCAAGGAGAGCCAACCAGTCCATTCTGAAGGAGATCAGTTCTGCGTGTTCTTTGGAAGGACTGATGCTAAAGCTGAAACTCCAATACTTTGGCCACCTCATGTGAAGAGTTGACTCATTGGAAAAGACCCTGATGCTGGGAGGGTTTTGGGGGCAGGAGGAGAAGGGGAAGACAGAGGATGAGATGGCTGGATGGCATCATCAACTCGATGGACATGAGTTTGAGTGAACTCCAGGAGTTGGTGATGGACATGGAGGCCTGGCGTGCTGCGATTCATGGGGTCACAAAGAGTCGGACACGACTGAGCGACTGAACTGAACTGAACTGATAATCCACTAATTCAACAGGCTTTGATCTAAGTGCCTGAGATGAAGCTAGAATCAAAACATATCAAGGTCCCTGACCTCCGAGAGGCTGAATTCTAGTGGAGAAATCAGGAAACAGGCATTATCAGTAAGTAAAATATATGGCATGTCAATGCTTTGGATAAAAGTATAAATAAGTGAAATAAGAAAGTTTAGGTAGATAAGAGGTGAAGATACGCTGTTTTAAATTTCTTACTATAGAGATGGCATTTAAAGAGAGAGCTGAAGGAGGTGATGGTAGTGCTTTAAATTTGGCGGTAGAAATGGAGAGAAATATCAAATTCCAGATATATTTTTGAAAGCAGAGGAAACAGAATTTCTTAGGGGCTTCCCAGTGGCAGTAGTGGTAAAGAACCTCTCATTGCAGGAGTCATAAAAGATGCTGGTTCATTCCCTGGGTTGGAAGATCCCCTGAAGGAGGTCACGGCAACCCACTCCATTCTTCTTTCCTAGAGAATCCCATGGACAGAGGAGCCTGGAGGGCTATGGTCAACAGGGTTGCAAACAGCTGGATACAACTGAAGCGACTCAGCACATACACATACATGCAAGAATAGGATATAGGTAATGAAAAAAAAGGAGAGCTTAAACTTGACTCCAGTGTTTTGGAGTCACAGGATAAAGTTGCCATATCTTGAGGTGGGGAATGCTTTTCAAGTAGCTGTTCTAGGGCTTACCAGAATTTCACTGAGTCATGTTAAGTCTGTAATGATGGCTATAAGGCAACAAGGAAGAGATGTCCACTGCAGCAGCTGAATACCAGAATCTAGTTTGGAGAAGAAGAAGATATGAATGAATGTATAGAATTCGACTTTTTTAGACTGGAAGAAATCACCTACAGAGGAAACTAGAGAAAGTGAAGCTTTGAGGACTGAGTTCCTGGAGACTCCACCATTAGGACATTGGGCAGAGGAGGAAACAGCAGGAGAGACCAAGAACTGAGATGATCGCTTGTGTCAAGTGCTGCTGGTAAGTGTTAGTGTTGCAAAGATTAATGATTTCACCTTAATTAGAAATCGCAGGTGACCTTGAAAACAGCAGTCTCTGATATTAAGGGCTGAAAGCCTGAGAGCAGTAGGTTCAAGCATGACTGGTAAAATGGAGAAAGTAGAGAGAGAAAACAGACAACTCTTGAGAAAATTTTATGTAAAAGAGTGCGGAGAAATAAGGTGGTGGCAGGAAGAAATCATAGTATGTCTCTATGCTGATAAAGATGATTCCTGGCTAAGAGAAAAAGCAATGATAACTAAGAGAGAAGGGAGAATTGCTGGGGTGGTGTCACTGAGAAGAGGAGATGAGCTGGATTTATTGAAGAAGAGGAGAGACTGCTACCAGATGGGAAGAGGGAAGATTCACTCATGGAAACAGGAGGGAAAGCAAATGATGAGGATATGGCCAAAAGATGTAGGCAAGTACCTAGAAGCACATGTAGGTTTCTTCAAATTGCTACAATTTCCTCAATAATATATAAAGTGAATAAAATACAATATAAATATAATCACCACTAATAGAGACTGAGCATCAGCTGTGTAGCAGGCACAGGGCTGGGTCCATTAATTATGTGATAATACCTCTTTTAGTTTAGATACTATTCTTACATCACTGGGCTTCCCTGGTGGCTCAGCTAGTAGAGAATCCTCCTGCAATGTGGGAGACCTGGGTTTGATCCCTGGGTTGGGAAGATCTCCTGGAGAAGGGAACAGCTACCCACTCCAGTATTCTGGCCTGGAGAATTCCATGAACTGAATAGTCCATGGGGTCGCAAAGAGTCGGACACAACTGAGTGACTTTCACTTCCACTTACATTACTATGGAGAAAGCTGATATCAGCAAGAAAACAATTCATATATTCAATTTCAAAACTATGTTTTTAATTCCACACTAATATTTAGGGAAAGTCAAAATTAATAGAATAACAATATATAGTAAGGAATAGCAGATTTTAGAATCAAGTCAATTTTCTGTCAGCAAATTTATTCTTTTTTCTTTCATATTAAGAAGATAAGCCCCCCAAAATATCACAGGGATATGAACAGAGTTGAAAGAGTAGGAATAATAGCTCATTGTAAAAAGCTTTTCTAATACAGTTTATTATGAAATCAAAAGAACATAAAAAGTAAAATAATATTTTCCATCATTATCTGATGTATTATCTGAAATGCTTAGTCTATTTTACTAACTTCTTTCAGGAAAGGAAAAATTTCTCTAAGATTAATCTCCAATTAATAACAGGGCCACTCAGTCTTCTCCAATCTCCGTTAGATTTACGTTTTCAACTGAAGAGCAGAAGGAAAACATGAAGTGCATATTTTTATTTGAATATGTTCCTTGTAAATATCTTTCATGTAACACAGTTATAATTTTTAAGTTTAAAAATCAGAAGAGTAAAAGGAATGTGATGATGACAACCATAAAGAATATAAATTTTGGAATAAGCTGTAAGAGCAAACAAAGAAAAACAAGGTCCAAGTCATTAATTTTTACCTTTTCTCAACTATTCAGGAAAATCTGGAAAAGAATTACTTTTCCTGCATGCATATTAAAACACAGAGCTCTCCAGATACTCTCATTTTCTGAAAGTAGCAGAATCCTGCATAGAAACCTAGTTTACTTTTCAATTCTTTATTCACATCACACAACATGAAAAAGAAAATAAAAAACAAAGCAGGGAAGAGAGAGGACAATTGCAGAGGAGAAAATAAAGCTGCCAGAGCTGTCCTTAGACCTGTGACCTCTGGGAAGTGACACAGTTCTTCAGTCAATAGTAAGAAAGAATGTTTGCTGAATAAATCAATAAATAAATGCCAAGGAGATACTTGGTACAGCATTTTGGGTTATTTTCCACCTACCTCTTTAGAAAATGACCTCTCTGAAGCTAACTGAATATATTCAAGAAAAATTAATTAACAGCCTGGCTTTTGATTCAGAATGACGAGTGTTTTACAAAGCAAAGATGCAAGAGGCCCATGTGACCTTGGGCAAGCTGCTTAACCTCTCTGAGCTCTAATTTCCACATTCATTAAATAAGAAAAAAGATTATTACCCTGTAAAAGCTTTCCCAACCTCACTGTGATGATATATTTCTCTCTTTTACTTCATAATTTTAAAAGGTTCAGAAATATCCATGTCCGTTCTTTAGGAACACCATCTCCTCGGCTACTTAGTCCCTTATATTATCATATGACAGTGAATTTGAGAACAAATTTTAATTAAAAATTAGAGAAGGAAACAGCAGTGACTAAAATTTGGTTCTGATTATAGATACATAAAATAATTACTAATATTTGCATATTTTCATTCACCCTGTGTTTTCTGTGAGTATTCAACTGAAGACTATTTAAGGGCAAGAAAAGGAGATGCTGCCACCTATTTTTTTTAACCCCCCAACTGCTTCAAGAACAATTTGTCTAATAGTGTTGTTTACCCATTCATCTTAGAAGCAATTATTTTAAAAATATATTTAGAATTGAGACTAAAGTTTACCATGACTAAGCCTTTAACTGCCTTTATCCATTCCAAAACAGCTGCTAATTTCATAAAGTCAGCAATTACAACTTTCTCACTCCCCCAAGCCCTCATAGATTCTTACAAATGGATTATTAGCTTAATTTCATTCTAAACCAAATAAGAGTGTTTTTATGAATCCAATGTGGTTGTTTCAAGGCTGAGATGGTTTCGTTGGGGCATTTTTTTTTTCTAAACTGAAATTCAAACTACAAGATACAGTCACTTTACAGTAAATATCATCCCAAAGGAATACATGTGCTAGAAGGAAAGAAGGGAGTGTGACAGCAGCTGTCACAATTCTTATGCAATTAAGTTCAGGGTAACTCTGAAAGTAAGAGAGTTACCTTCTGGAAAGAGTGCAAAAGTCTATAAAGTCCAGAAAAATGGGAGTCAAAACCTTAGCCACTTACCCATGCATCTGTGAGCAGGCTACTTCTTTATCTAAACCTCAGTTTTCTCACTTTAAGTGGGGCAATTACTACATACCTCGAGACACTGATATGATGATTTAAAAGTAGATAAAGCCTGACACATCGGAAACCCCACAAACAGTACTATCTTTTATGTAAAACTGATCAGTCTCGTAAAAAGTTCTGGGAGATTCTGGAGAGATGACATCTCCTGAACTTAATCCTTAATGCTCGCACCATACTCCCTCTTGCTCTATGGTTCCAGACAGCAGCCACTGAAGACAAACCGTTCACTCTCCTCTGTGTTTTGACGGAAGCCAGAAACCACTGGTCCGGGGTGATTATTTGGACCTTTGTACTCCCAGAGATAACGTCACCCTTCAGAATCTGTGAGTTACTGTAGGGAGGTCATGCTTAGGTGAGGTCTGAGCAGCCATAATTGTAGCCACACGGCTAACTGTCTTGAAAGCTATTAAGTGCAGTATTAAGACTTGCATTGCACCCCAGAAGGTCTAGGAGCATCTGAGAAGCCCCTCCATGGGACCCCATCAGATTTCAAGTCCCCTGTCTGTTCACAGGTCTAAAGGAACAAAAACCTACTGGGCTCTCTTTGCTGGCTGGCCAGCAATGACAGGATCCTAACAATCTGACCTGATGGCTACCAACAGGCATTGGAGCCCAGATACCTACGGGGAGGACTTTCAAGTAGATGATTCCAAACTGAAGGCTTTTACACAGTTCCCTGAGAAGAGTCTGCTGATGACTTGAAACTAATAAAAAAGCAGTAAGACCATATAAAGATATCCTTTGGGTCTTAAAAAATAATCTGAACTTTTAAAAAATCAGCAGCAGAGGAAATGAAAGAGACAATGTTTAGGCAAAGCTCAACGAACAGGAATATCTAAAAACATACAAAAGAGACAGGAATATAAAAAGTCATGGGAGAACAGTTAAGAGTCTGAAGGAAAAATACAGGAGGCTGGATGTGCAAATAATAAGAATTTCATATAAAGAGAAAGGAACAGATGGAGGAGAGAGAATAATCAAGCCAACAACAGACAAAATGTTTTCTGAACCGAAGAAACATTTGAGCCACAGATTGAAAAGATTCACCATATCCCAGAAAGGACTAATAAAAAAAAATATTTTTATATGTACTCCAGTAAATTATTCTGAATTCCTAAAATGAGTTAAATTCTTTTAAGCTCCAAACAAAGTTACTTTCACAATAAAAAGAACTGGAGTAGCATTCAAATCATCTGAAATTCCAAAAGTTAAAAGAAACTCATATTCACAGCCTGCTGAGAATGGACAATAATCAATAACCCATATCCAGATGATACTCCTGTCACCTGGGAAAAGAAAAGAAGTCTATCTCTGCATATCTGAGAGAGTCTGAGATTACATCACTCACGTATTCCCATTTGAGGAAAATATGAGAAAGTATCAAACATCAGCTGAGGAAGACTGTAGACCCTGGGATAGAAAAAGATGAAAAGAGGAGAGTAGTAAGCCAGGAACATTGTTGAGCACACAGGGATGTGTGTATACATAAAGCACACAGCACACAGGGATGTGTGTACACATAAGGCACACAGCATATGGGGACGATCTCCATGAAGATGTAGATCACTGATATGTTGTAAACACACTCTTTCTTGAAAATATCTTAATGCAGTGCTTTTAGTTATAAAATATGCATATAAAAGTTATAAAGAACAATAACAAAAAGAATATCCATAAACCAACTACTTGACCACTCCAAAAAACTCTAGGCTACTATACCTCTGCCTTACTGTACCAGCAGTGTTGTGTTAGTCACTCAGTCATGTCTGATGCTTTGTGATCCCATGGACTGTAGTCTACCAGGATTCTCTATGGGATTTTCCAAGCAAGAATACTGGAGTGGGTTGCCATTCCCTTCTCCAGGAGATCTTCCCAACCCAGGAATTGAACCCAGGTCTCCTGCATTGAAGGCGGATCCTTTACTGTCTGAACCACCAGCAGAGACCATTATATTTTTCTTGCTCTTTTTGGAATTTATGTTTTAAACAACATATGCATATTTCTATACATTTCTTTTTTTGCTTTTCTTGTTAGACTATGCAACTTTCTGAAACTTGCTTTCTATGCAGTAATATGCTCATTCAGTTCATGAATGTTTTTCTGTAGATGATCTGCTTTCAGCGCAAGACATATCCATGGAATAAACTCATTGCACATTTTGTCTGTTTTTTGGATGGAGAAACTTGGTGGTTAGTAATCATGAACAATATTGATATAAACTATTTTATTTACATTTACTGGCACAATAGTTTCTCTAGAGAACATACCAAGATAAATATTTTAATTTTATCTTAATATAATAAATATATGTTCTACAAGGTAATGCCAATTTCACTGTCTCCAGTAGTGTATATGTTTTCATTGAAAGTTGTCAAGATTTGGCATTGTCAAAAGATAAAGTGATTCAGGAGAAAACATTAAATCTGGAGTAAAGAATATTAAGCTATCTCCTCAAAAATCTAAAAACTTGAAGCAATTTAGGAAAAGATAGAAAATGCATGAATTTTTAAAGCACATGAATTTAAATACCCATTTTGTGAACAGAGGAACATCATATGTGTTTCTCTTTTAAGTAATAATTACAAAATATGAATTTAAAAATTAGTGATTAGAATGGGAATGTAAGCACCAGCAGAAATGAAAGTTGTATTAAAAAGCTCTAAATCTGTCAGTTTAGACAGGATAAATTCCTTACCATTTTATAAAACAAGAAATAACAATGAAAATAACTAGAAAAATTCAGAAAGCAGAATTAAAAATCAGGGATGACCCAGAGAGATGTTGTGGGGAGGGAGGTGGGAGGGGGGTTCATGTTTGGGAACGCATGTACGAATTAAAGATTTTAAAATTAAAAAAAGAAAAAAGAAAAAAAGAAATCACTCATAAAGCAATCATTACCTCCATTAAACATGACTGACTTGACTGCTGATTTCCCTAATACAGGAGAAGGGCCCCAAAAAAGGCAATAAAACCCTTCTATTTGTTTCTTTCACACTACACATAAAACAAAAGGCTTAAAATAAAATGAGAGCCAGCGACTAGATAAATGCAAGCAGAACCAAAGCAGAAGTGACAATATCAGTAGAGCAGAATTTAAAGTCAAAACACCAAATAGGATAAGAGGCATGTGAGGTAATCATAAAGACACAATTTACAAATTGCTTCTATAAACTTTGCAGCTAAATATAAAAAATCAAACTTACTCAAAGTACAAGGTGACCTTGACAAACAATTACAGTGTGAGATACATCTTTCTGAATAGAACAGAATACGGCGAAAAAACATTTTGTTAAGGAATGAAGGGGTCTGAAAAATACAACTAAAAAGTTCAGTTATATTGATTTATATTTTCTATCCGTATCTGTATATAATTATGTCTTATACTATAAGCACTGAAATGCTATTCAGGTCTTATGATGAAGGGACATTTATAAATATGCATCATATGCTTAGGAATTTAAAATCTTCAATATATTTTAAAAAAGAAGAAATCAACAAATAACTTAGAAATAATAATATCAAGAAACAGAGTAATTTTTCTTATAATTGCATCCAACTGATTAAGAAAAAAATGTACATATTCTTCAAATAAAAGGCCACATTATAGAAAATATATTAATGTTTACTTTTAACCAATCAACCAATAAACTTAAAAAATGAATTTATTGTAACCATACAAAGAATGAATACTGCTAAAAGTCAGCATGCCAGAAACTAAAAATTTGAAAATATGGGAGATATATACTGTAAACAAATGTCTAGGGTATAAAGATACTCAGTCTTTTCTTGACAATTAACCTTCCCCTGATATTCAAATAATTGGAATCACCCAATAAAGTTAGAAATGATAAAAGGACAATCAAATAACTTACTACAACAGCATTTTCTAAATTTTTTCCTAATCCCTGGGTCAAATAAAAAACCAAAACTAAATATACAAAATTCACTTTTTTAAAAAAAGATTTATTTTATAAAGTGATCAAGATGTACACAGAGGAAATCTGACAGATTTGAGTATCATCATTGCTAAAAACTGGAACTGACAAAAGTAACTTGGCACTCATTTTAAGAAAAAGAAGATAAAAAATAAATAAACCAGGAAAGTAAGAAGATGTAACTAATACAGGTAAATATAATTGGCCCTCCATATCTGCTGGTTCTGCATTTCCAGATTCAAACAACTGCAGATCAAAAGCATTCAGAAATATAAAATTCTAGAAAGTTCCAAAAAGCAAAACTTGAATTTGCCACGAGCCAGCAACTATTTACATAGCATTTACATTGTATTTACAATTATTTACATAGTATTAGGTGGTAGAAAGTGAAGAGGAACTAAAAAGCCTATTGATGAACTTGAAAGAGGAGAGTTAAAAAGTTGGCTTAAAGCTCAACTTTCAGAAAACTAAGATCATGGCATCTGGTCCCATTACTTCATGGGAAATAGATGGGGAAACAGTGGAAACAGTGTCAGACTTTATTTTGGGGGGCTCCAAAATCACTGCAGATGGTGACTGCAGCCAGGAAATTAAAAGACACTTACTCCTGGGAAGGAAAGTTATGACCAACCTAAGATAGCATATTCAAAAGCAGAGACATTACTTTGCCAACAAAGATCCATCTAGTCAAGGCTATGGTTTTTCCTGTGGTCATGTATGGATGTGACAGTTGGACTGTGAAGAAAGCTGAGTGCCAAAGAATTGATGCGTCTGAACTGTGGTGTCGGAGAAGACTCTTGAGAGTCCCTTGGACTGCAAGGAGATCCAACCAGTCCATTCTGAAGGAGATCAACCCTGGGATTTCTTTGGAGGGAATGATGCTGAAGCTGAAGCTCCAGTACTTTGGCCACCTCATGCAAAGAGTTGACTCATTGGAAAAGACTCTGATGCTGGGAGGGATTGGGGGCAGGAGGAGAAGGGGACGACCGAGGATGAGAGGCTGGACGGCATCACTGACTTGATGGATGTGAGTCTGAGTGAACTCCGGAAGTTGGTGATGGACAGAGAGGCCTGGAGTGCTGCGATTCATGGGGTTGCAAAGAGTTGGACACGACTGAGCGACTGAACTGAACTGAACTGAACTGAACTAAGGGCGTATAAGTAACCTAGGGATGATTTAAAATATACAGGAATTTGTGCACAGGCTGTATGCAAATACTGTTACACCGTTTTATTTTTATAAGGAACCTGAGCATTGGCAGATTTTGATATCCATTGGGATCCTGGAACCAATCCCTCACATATATTGAAGGATGACTACATTAAAATGAAATAAGTAAAAAAAAAAAAAAAAGAACTTGTAGTTTCTAAACTATCTTTCAGTATTTCATTCTGGCTGTCTTTATCATCAGTATCCATTAAAGTTAACCATTAATACCATAACTCTCATAATAATAAGGGGTCAGGAGTTTTTAGCATGAGAGGTGGTCATAATTCATTATTGCTACATCAGTTCATTAAAACAGGTCAGAAACTCAAATGGCTAAAGAATTTGGATGAGTGACATAATTATTGCCTCAAGACAGGTGAGGGTACAGTAGGGAAAGAGGTCACTACTGTGACCCGGAACACACAGGCTGATTTACAGGAGATGCTGCCAGCTTCAGACAGATGCTGTCACGTGGGAGTGTGGGCCACTGCAGCCAGATCTTCCAACTTTTCAAAAGATGCCTGTTAAGCTAGCTTTGTTTTATTTCGCTCTTACATGATATTACTGGGAAACCAATTGAAAAGTTTTAAAATACAGGGAGAAACTATGCTAAGTGAACTAAAATGGGTGCCTGCTCAGTCGCTTCAGGCGTGTCCAACCCTATGACCCCGTGGACCAGAGCATGCCAGGCTCCTCTGTCCATGGGGATTCTCCAGGAAAGAATTCTGGAGTGGTGGCCACGCCCTTCTCCAGGGCATCTTTCTGACCCAGGGATTGAACCAGCATCTCTACTGTCTCCTGAATTGGCAGGTGAGGTCTTTACCACCAGCACCATCTGGGAAGCCCAGTGAAACAGATCAACAGCTAAATTCAGTCCATGGACTACTTGCTATCACCTTCTTCCTTAAACCCCAAAATTAATGTTCCCTGGAATATTATAGCAAACACAGAAACAGCAGATACAGCAATTTCATCTTTAAAGTTCCTCAACAAACCATCCCATCTGTGCTGTGTGAAAAAAAATCAGACAATTTTTAAATACTCTCATTGTTTAAAAAAAATTCTACAGACAAGATAAAGAAAATTATGAAAATACTGAAATCTCCATCCAATTCACATTAGATTTTTTATCTTAATTTTTAGAAGTCTTTTCTACTAAAATACAAAATATCTTATAATTTCATTTATATTTTTTTAAAAAAATTATTTTGTATTGAAGTATAGTTGATTAATAATGTATTAGTATAGCAAAGTGATTCAATTATACATATACATGTATCTACTCTTTTTCAAATTCTTTTCCTATTTAGGGAAAATTTCAGTAATCTATTTTTGCAAATTCGCAATACAATATCTCTATTGTATTGTGAGGGGAGAAAAAAAAAAAAACCTTTTACTTGTATTTTGATTCTCAAGTCTAGTCCTGTTTGTGTTCATTACAGGACATTATTAGTACATTCTCTTGCCCTGGGTCATGAGAATCATGCTGATGCTAAGATAGAGCATCTAGACATTTAAACATCTCCTCTAGGAGTGAGAATTTTTTTTAACCAACAGAATCCAACTTACTATATAGCTTATTTATTTTAAATCTACTTTTCCTTTCCCAAAGTAACTCCCACACTCATATTTACTGTTTATGAAAGTTTAATTTCATAGATAAGTAAAAAGAAAAACAAGTTCATTAATCTAACTCATATTTGAATGTGACTCAACCAAAATTTTAATTTGAAACAGAATGAAAAACTCACAAAACATGATGGATAACATGTAAAGCAGTAAACCAAGAATGAGAGTTTTTCTGACATTTTGACTTAGAGATTCAAAACCAGCTATGAACACATGTATTTTAGTATCAGATATCACTAAACAAAAAAATCCAAAATTTAAAAATAAAATTGTAGATGGCAGCCAGCTTTGACTCTTCCCTCTTTTTGTACCCTACAGCCAATCTGTCAGCAAAAATGATGGGTTCTTGTTCCCAAATATTTTTCAGGCATTATTAATTTATTCAATAAATATATAGAGAATATTTAATAAATATCAGACACTGTTTTGGCAGCAGTGACATAATAGTGAGCGAAACAGACTAAGTCTTGGCCTCTTGAGCATGTGTTCTATGATGCAATATTGCTGTCGGAAAAATAAATCAGGACAAGGAAACGTTAGAGAATATTTCAGATAGGGGATTACAACCCATGGAGGTAACATTTGATCAAACCATAAGTGATGCGTAGAACTGAGTCTTCCTCAAGGTGTGTGCAAAGGACCTGGGATCCTCTTGTATCAAGAATTATATTTAGTATTTCCTTTATTTATACCTTTGCTTGTAACTAAAATGCCCACCACCCCACCCTCTCTGCTGCCTTTTGGAATCCAATCAGTTCCTTGCACACTTCCAGGACCCTGTCTTAGAAAACTCCAGTCTATACTCATCTTCTGTCATTCATGGCCAGCTCTCTCACTTCCTGTGACCTGCACCAAATATCACTGCACTTAGAACCTAAAAGAGAAATGAAGTGAAACTTTAAGAACCTCTAATATGAGCCATATCCCTGCCCATAACCTTTTATTTATTATCTCACTTAACAGTCATGCTACTTCTGCTGCTGCTACTGCTAAGTTACTTCAGTCATGCCTGACTCTGTGTGACTCCATATACGGCAGCCCACCAGGCTCCCCCATCCCTGGGATTCTCCAGGCAAGAACACTGGAGTGGGTTGCCATTGCCTTCTCCAATGCATGAAAGTGAAAAGTGAAAGTGAAGTCACTCAATCGTGTCCGACTCTTAGCGACCCCATGGACTGCAGCCCACCAGGCTGGCTCCTCCATCCATGGAATTTTCCAGGCCAGAGTACTGGAGTAGGGTGCCATCACCTTCTCCAATGCTATTCCTAGAAGGTAGCTATTACTGTTCAGTTTTACCAATGTGGGAACTCACCTAAGAGATTCTGACCACACAGAGATTCTGACCACAAAGCCAAAATCCATATTCAGTTTTATACAATTTCATATATCTATTTTAATTAATTTATTTACTTTTCCTCCTACATAAAAACAGTTCGCCCCATGTCTTTATTTCTAAGTGAAGGAGGTAGATGATTTTCAGTGCTTTTGCCTAGAATTCTGTTAGGTTTCTTCTCTGCATATCAAAATTTTCAGAGCCCAGCATGCTACAGTGCTTTTTCAAATAGTTAAGACAGTATTGATCTCTTCTTGAATTCCTGGTACACTTGGAATCAGAATGGCACAGACTGGAACCTGTTTATTTCTCCGCTTGTGTGGTTCTTAGTCCTTTTTTCTAAACAATATTATTGAAAAATCTAATGTGAGCTCTAGATACCCTCCTCCGAAAAATAATTAATACAATTACACTCTTAGTGCTTTCCTGAAGCTCATCCTTTGGACTTCCGGCTTTGAAGGCATTTATTTAAACCACGCAAGAAAATTACATGCTCCTTGAGAACAGCAACTATGGTTTATTTTCTCTTGAGTTCCCTGCAGTGCCTGGCACAGTGCTGAACAAATATACTAAGTGACGTACCTGTCAAAGAATCTTGTGCTATAAAGTATGCCAAGTGATAGGTTTTCAGCATAAACTCATCTAATTCCAGTTTGCAAAATAAGAAAGTTGGATGTATTTTGCACAACCAAAAGACCAGGAGATAACAATTTCTAAAAGGGAGCACGATAGAGTTCATCTCCACCATTTCAAGGTCGTTAAGCTGTGAATTCTCAACCTGACTGCAGAATCCAGATTTTTTTTTCCTTTTATTTTTAAATTAATTTTTATTGGAGTATAGTTGACTTACAATAATGTTAGTTTATGCTGTGCAGCAAAATGAACTTATTGTAAATAAATATATATCCACTCACTTTTAGATTCTATGCCCATACAGCTCATTACAGAATACTGAGTAGAGTTCCCTATGCTATACAGTAGGTCATTAGTTATTTATTTATATACAGTAGTGTGTATATGTCAATCCCAATCACCCAGTTTATCTCCCCCGATTCCCGCTTATCCCTTGGTATGCGTAAGTTTGTTTTCTACATCTGTGATTCTATTTCTGTTTCATAACACTTTTTTAAGATTCCACATAAAAGTGATATCATATGATATTTGTCTTTGTCTGACTTACTTCACTTAGTATGACAATCTCAACATCCATCCATCTTGCTGCAAATGGCACCACTTCATTCTTTTTTATGGAAGAGTAATATCCTCTCTCTCTCTCTCTCTCTCTCTCTCTCTCTATATATATATATATATATATATATATATATATATATATATATGTATCCATTCTGCAATTGTGATAACAACTAGAAGCATCTCTGTCAGATACTGTGAGCACCCACTCACAGCCTAGTTTCACTGCTGTCTTTCCTCCATCCACCTTGGCATGGGTCAAACACACTTAGATAGCACTGAGTAATTCTTAGGAGTCACATCAGGTCATCTTCTTCTTTATCCATTCCTCCATTGAAGGACATTTAGGTTGCTTCCACATCCTGGCCATTGGAACCAGTGCTGCAGTGAACAATGGGATAACATGTATCTTTTCCAATTATGGTTTTCCCTGGATGTACACCCAGGAATAAGACTGCAGAAGTATATGGTAGCTCTGTTTGTAGTTTCTGAAGAAACCTCCATACTGTTCTCCATGGTGGCTGTACCAATGTACATTCCCAGAAACAGTGTAGGAGGGTTTCCTTTTCTCCACAACCTTTCCAGCATTTCTTATTTATAGATTTTGTTTGATGATGGCTGTTCTTGACTGGTGTGAAGTGATACCTCATTGTAGTTTTGTATTTCTCTGATAATTAGTGATGTTGAGCATCTTTTCATGTGCCTCTTGGCCGTCTGTATGACCACCTATCCCTCCGTTTCCCTTCAGACAGTCCTCTTGAGCAGGAATCCATATTATAGACATACAGAAGCAGGGCTCAAATGGGACTCACATTCCCTGCCTTAAAGATAGCATCAGACGTATAGTTCCTCACGGTTGGAGGAAATCCTCCCATTGTTGGACTTGCTCATTATAAAATAATAATAAAGCAAAGGGAAATATTATTAGGTTTCAAAATCAAGCTATAAAGGCAGCTACTAAAAATCACTGTTAGGAAGTCTTCCAATTCACATAATATCATTTTCTTATTCAGTTTCAAATGAAATGAACATTCTCAGGGAACTGGCTGACTATACATATTCCAGCAGGAGAAAATACTGCAAGAGCAAACCAACATTTAGAAACAGCCAAATAAGCACAGTAGGAACAAAAGACAAAACACAATATTTCACCCTAAAATTTAGATCACTAGATAACAAAACAATATTTAAAAGTGGAACAAAACAGCAATGAATGTAGGAAAGGTTAAGCTGCAAGATGGCCCTGTTCCTAACATTCTCTATCTTGGCAAACTCAGTCCAAATTCTGCACCCACTCCTTAGCAGACCCCACATACTGACCCCTATACACATGTGTCCAGTTCACAGTTGATGAACTTTTCCCTGCAGCCCATCCACCGCCAAATAAACAGCTTTACTTTAAATTATCTAACAGTAATAGATGGCATCTCACTTGCTTCGGCTGTAATTTCCAGCCTAGCATAAGAAAGTTTTCCTTTACAATTGCTCTCCCTAAAATTCCATTCACATAGCAACACATTTTTTCTTCTGTTTTGGGCACATTTACTCCATGACTCTCATTATCACTGGTAATTGGGCTTTTTAATTTTTTTTTTTTTTTTGCATTGCACTTTCTTTCTTTTTAAGGAGAAGAAAGAGAAAACAGAAAGAAATAACTTCCAGATTTAATTACACATTTGTCTCCATACACTGAGAAGTTTCTGGGTGTAAAGGCTTAAAGTTTTTTGTTCTTTCTAATGCTCCGAGAAGGTTTTCTTTTGAATTCATTTTGCCTTCTCCTTTCAAAACGTACAAAGGAGAAAGTCTGGGGAAGATACAAGCTGCCTTATCAACAGGCTGGCCCTGCACTGCTTCTGTTATCATGACTGCAGCCACCAATAGGACACTGTAGACTGTATATAAGCTGTACACATATACACTGTAGACACTGTATATAAGCTACCCATACCAACTGCCCTCCTCCCCCAAAAAACTGTAATGCGGATACTTCTTCTTTTGTGCAATTGTTAGAATCATGGATAGTCTTGGGAGCTTTCCAAACCAGGGGTCGAACCCATGGCCCCTGCACTGGCAGGTGGCTTCTTAAGCACTGGATCACCAGAGAAACTCCCTCATCAGCTATTCATGAATATCATATGAGTTAATATTTAAGAGTGTTTAAAACAATGTGTTACATAATTTAGGGCAATTAAGCTGGGCTTAACATACCACCAATTGAAAAGTACCCCCAGAGCTGTACAGTTTAGCAGCCCAGTATAGCGACCAACGTGTGTCAGTTACTCGTCCAGTTCTTGCCAACCTCACTGCACGGTGCACTCTTCAAAACAGGCCCTGTCCTTCATCCTTGGACCTCCGCCCAAAGCAAGTCCTGCAAAGGCGGATGCTAACATTGTCAGAGAGCGTCACAAAATCTCTGAGAACTAATAGATAGAGAAGATGATTAGTATTCTCTGTAGACAAATCAGGAGGCTGAATCTCAGAAAGGATAAGTGACTTAATCAAGAACTTTCACTTAAATGATCACTGGCCATTTCTGAACACCTATGATGTGCCAGACTCCAAGGGCACAGCCAAGGATAACACATAACCATTACCGCAGAGGAGCTAACATTCCACCGGGGAGAAACAGATGAAGAGCATGGCAGTGAATAAAAGAACTTCAGAGACTACTGGTAAGAAAAAGGAGTAAGGTGGAGTGGTAGGGTCTAGAGTGGCTTGGTTGGCAGGTTTACATAATGTACTTGGGGAAGTCCTCTTGGAAGAGGTGACCTTTGCGTTTCAACCGCAGTTCTGAAAAGACTGCCTTGTAAGAAGCAGGAGAAAGCATCCCAAGCAGAAGGAAATCAAGGATCAAGACCTGAAAGAGCTGGCAAAGAGAAGAAACGCAGAGAGTATGGAATGCTTTGAGTACAGAGATTTTAGGAAGAAGTCAGAAGGAAAGGTTGGGCATTAGAAGTCATGGTCAAGGAGGTAGACTTCTTTCTGGTTACTGTGGAAACCCGTGAGATGGCTTTAAGCAGGGAAGCAGTGGGATTCAATTCAAACTTTAGAAAGCTTACTCCAGATAACTGTAGAAAATAAGGTAAGAAACGTGCATAAAGTTCAGTTAAGGGCCCAGTATAGTGTGGAAAATTCCTCAAGAGATGGAATACCAGACCACCTGACCTGCCTCCTGAGAAGCCTATATTCAGGTCAGGAAGCAACATTTCGAACTGGACATGGAACAAAAAACTGGTTCCAAATAGGAAAAGGAGTATGTCAAGACTGTATATTGTCACCCTGCTTATTTAACTTATATGCAGAGTACATCATGAGAAACGCTGGACTGGAAGAAACACAAGCTGGAATCAAGATTGCTGGGAGAAATATCAATAACCTCAGGTATGCAGATGACACCACCCAGAAAGTGAAGAAGAACTAAAAAGCCTCTTGATGAAAGTGAAAGAGGAGAGTGCAAAAGTTGGCTTAAAGCTCAACATTCAGAAAACGAAGATCATGGCATCTGGTCCCATCACTTCATGGGAAATAGATGAGGAAACAGTGGAAACAGTGTCAGACTTTATTTTGGGGGGCTCCAAAATCACTGCAGATGGTGACTGCAGCCATGAAATTAAAAGACGCTTACTCCTCGGAACAAAAGTTATGACCAACCTGGATAGCATATTGAAAAGCAGAAACATTACTTGGCCGACTAAGGTCCATCTAGTCAAGGCTATGGTTTTTCCTGTGGTCATGTATGGATGTGAGAGTTGGACTGTGAAGAAGGCTGAGCACAGAAGAATTGATGCTTTTGAACTGTGGTGTTGGAGAAGACTCTTGAGAGTCCCTTGGACTGCAAGGAGATCCAACCAGCCCATTCTAAAGGAGATCAGTCCTGGGTGTTGTTTGGAAGGAATGATGCTAAAGCTGAAGCTCCAGTACTTTGGCCACCTCATGCGAAGAGTTGACTCACTGGAAAAGACTCTGATGCTGGGAGGGATTGGGGGCAGGAGGAGAAGGGGACGACAGAGGATGAGATGGCTGGATGGCATCACCGACTCACTGGATGTGAGTTTGAGTGAACTCCCAGAGATGGTGATGGACAGGGAGGCCTGGCGTGCTGTTATTCATGGGGTCGCAAAGAGTCGGACACGACTGAGCGACTGATCTGATCGGATCTGATCTGATAGTAATTCAGGAAAGAGATTATATTTTGCAGTACATTCCTTTCTACCGCTATGAGAGAAAGAACTTCTAACTGGACAGAATGCAGTGCTGAATGAATATGATATCCCAACTTTTATGCTTTTATAAATTTACAAGCACAGAAAAAGGGAACTTGCTAGCAAGGCAAATGTGGTACCTGCACTTCTTATCAACTTCACTCTAAGTTACCAGGCATTATGAGTGTCCAGCTAAATTGCAGTGAGACAGTGAAATTATGAAGAATAAAGCAATGCATCAATTCCATTGAAATGTTATATGGAATATGTTTGCTGGATATCCTTTTTCATTGTATCCCTTCAGGTTTTTTACTCAATGCCTCTTTTGAATATATTAATATTGAATGCACAACTTAGTACCTGCAAGACTGGGATATTGAGGCTGCTCACATTCATTCTCAAAAATACAACAACAAACCCTTGCAGAGACTGCCAAGTGAGCCATTTCACACATAACTTCAAAATTTAGGTTTTCTTTAAAAAGTGGTCTTGACCAAATCAAATCACACCTAGGAAGGTAGACATTCTTTCTCTCTAGTGGAAAGAGTGAAAAGGGTTTGGTTAAAAATAACTAATACTATGTATCAGTTTACTATTTGTAAACTGCTTTCCCATTCAATGCCTCATGATGATCCCTAAGGTAACACTGCGACTTAGGGTAATAATAATTATTATTATCTCTAATATAGAGATGAATAAGTAAGTTTCGAGAGTTAGTGACCTAACCAAGAAAACCCAGCCAGTAACTGGTCACCTGGGTCAGAGCTGTCATTCACCATCATGCTAGTTCCATCACTCTCTGCAGCTTGCATTCAGTAAAGGCTCTCTTGCCCTGGAAGCTGCACGTTCCAGTGATAAAAACAGACCTTGAGGTCAGATATAGCTCCACGGATCTATACTCTAGCTCTCTTATCTCACTGGCACTCTAGGTGCCTAATTGTTTCCAATGTTCTTACATGTGAAATGGGGATACTAAGTTCCAACTCAAAGATCTTGTTTTGAGGATTAAGACAATATATAGAAAGAGTTTAGCATACTATCTTAAGCAACAGCAATAACTTAATAAATGATAGTTTCAGAAGTGGATGACCCCCACAACTAAATGAAGCATACACTCTAATTGTCTTTAGAATACAACTGTAAAACCAAGTCAGGGGTAAGATGACACAGACAGTTATGGTACTCTGCACAAACTTTCAAAGATGATTTCCAGCCCATCCTCTACATCTCACTTATAATTAATAGAAGGCTGGGGATTTAAATGCAATACATACAGAGTGAATATAACAGCAAATTAAGTCTCTAATGAGCATCAGTTGAATAGTTCTGGTCATCTGCATTTAAGGGGTGTTTGGAATAACTCATTTCCAATTAACCCCAAATATTCTATCATATTAACAGTTGCAGAGACTCCCTAGTATGGCAGCAGTGTCTCATCAATATTCAGGATGGATTTATGTTGGAGCACATGTTGGAACACAGGGATTCCCCGGTGTCTCAGCAGTAAAGAATCCGCTGCAAGGCAGGAGATACAGGAGACGCAGGTTCAGTCCCTGGGTTTGCAAGATCCCCTAGAGGAGGACATGGCAACCCACTCTAGTATTCTTGCCTGGAGAATCCCATGAACAGAGGATTCTGGTGGACCACAGTCTACGGGGTCACACAGAGCAGGACACCACTGACGCGACTGAGCACATAGGCACACACAGAGGATGCTCAGCATCTTCGTTTCTGAAGGCATGGGTCATGTCTATTTTGCAATGGTATGTCCTTAGCATCTCATCCTATGCCCTGCCCCGAGCTGAGTAACTAGTTGTCAAATGAGAAAGTGGTCTTGCTAGCAAACTGTCCATTGGATCATCGAAAAAGCAAGAGAGTTCCAGAAAAACATCTGCTTCTACTTTATTGACTATGCCAAAACCTTTGACTGTGTGGATCACAACAAACTGTGGAATACCAGACCACATGACCTGCAGAGAACAGGTCAAGAAGCAACAGTTAGAACTGGACATGGAACAAAAGACTGGTTTCAAATCAGGAAAGGAGTACGTCAAGGCTGTATATTGTCACCCTGCTTATTTAACTTATATGCAGAGTACATCATGAGAAACGCTGGGGTGGACGAAGCACAAACTGGAATCAAGATTGTCTGAAGGAATATCAATAACCTCAGATATGCAGATGACACCACCCTTACGGCAGAAAGCAAAGAACTAAAGAGCCTCTTGATGAAAGTGAAAGAGGACTGTGAAAAAGTTGACTTAAAGCTCAACATTCAGAAAACTAAAATCATGGCATCTGGTTCCATCACTTCATGGCAAATAGATGGGGAAACAATGGAAACAGTGAGAAACTTTATATTTTGGGGGCTACAAAATCACTTCTGATGGTGACTGCAGCCATGAAATTAATAGACACTTGCTCCTTGGAAGAACAGTTATGACCAACCTAGACCGCTTATTAAAAAGCAAAGACATTACTTTGCCAACAAAGGTCCATCTGGTCAAACTATGATTTTTCCAGTAGTCATGTATGGATGTGAGAAAGCTGAACACTGAAGAATTGATGCTTTTGAACTGTGATGTTGGAGAAGACTCTTGAGAGTCCCTTGGACTGCAAGGAAATCCAACCAGTCCATCCTAAATAAAATCAGTCCTGAATATTCATGGGAAGGATTGATGCTGAAGCTGAGACTCCAATACTTTGGCCATCTGATATAAAGAGTTGACTCATTAGTAAAAACCCTGATGCTGGGAATGATTGAAGGTGGGAGGAGAAGGGGACGACAGAGGATGAGATGGTTGGATGGCATCACCCACTCAATGGAGATGGGTTTGAGTAAACTCTGGGAGTTGGTAATGGACAGGGAGGCCTGGCATGTGGCAGTCCATGGGGTCACAAAGAGTTGGACACAACTAAGGAAATGAAATGAACTGAACTGAATTGAGGTATGTAGTATTAGGAATTAGGGGTGAGAGGAATTAAGATCTAGAAACATCATAAAAGCTAGGGATGGAAAAATAGAAGTTATCAAGGACAATCTTGGCATTGTGGATCATGTGGGCCAGAGAGAGGTGTACACAGAGGTCTAAAGTAGATAGACGGAAAATGCTGTACAAGAGTTTGCTCTTAGTGAGTTGTACATATTAACTCATATTAGCTGCAGAGAAGGGGATAAATTACAGTCATCATCTATTGTTGAAAAAAATGCATAAAGTAAATCTCTTGTGGATTTATCATCAGAGATAGTGTTTAAGGAAAAAGTGTCACAAAGATGAAAAGGAAATAAAAAGATGTACGAAGCTAAAATGAACTTCTCAGAGCTAAGGTTTTCGCAGTAGCCATGTACAGTTGTGAGAGTTGTACCATAAAGAAGGCTGAGTACTAAAGAACTGTGGTGCTGGAGAAGACTCCCAAGAGTCCTTTGGACAGCAAGGAGATCAAACCTGTCAATTCCAAAAGAAATCAACCCTGAATATTCATTGGAAGGACTGATGCTGAAGCTGAAGCTCCAATACTTTGGCCACCTGATGCGAAGAGCCAAGTCATTGGAAAAGACCCTGATGCTGGGAAAGACTGCAGGTGGGAGGAGAAGGGGACGACAGAGGATGAAATGTTTGGATGTCATCACTGACTCAATGGACGTGACTTTGAGAAAGCTCCAGGAGATAGCAAAGGACAGGGAAGCCTGGTGTGCTGCAGTCCATGGGGTCGCAGAGTCAGACACGACTGAGTGACTGAACAACAACATGATCGCATAATCTCATAACCTTCAGAAAAGAGACACATGGAGCCCCTCTCAGGTAATTCCTGCAATTCATCTGAAAGAGACACTTTCTGAGAACCACCAAGCGTCTACCTTTCCTGGAGGACAATTAATAACCAATTGCCAGGGAATGTTTTGTTAGAGACTCTCCTTGTTGCCAAAATCTTTCATCAAATTTAGCACTTTTGTGTTCAGGGGTCAGGACATTCCTTTGATGGCTTTGGCCTCATTTATGGCTTCAGTCTATGCGGTTTCAGAATCTTAAAAGGGTGTCATTCCCTAGGCCTTAGGATGTAGTATATGGATTTGTTCCAGCTGTGAAAAGAACTAGCTGGACTCAAGGCATGGCGTTATAAAGAAGCATTGTTCCATATAATCCCAGCTGTAAATCCTGCTTGATTTAGAATCCTGGGTCAAAGGAGGCCAGCAGGGGAGGTGAGGGCTCCTGGTGGGAGGCAGGATGGGAGTGTCTGCCAAACCTGAGTGCCAGAATGCCCACAGTCTTAGCATCCTTCAGGAAAGAGGATGCTAAGCAAGGAACCACGTACATAACTAGAAAGTGGAGGTTGTGATGTGCTAGTGAAAAAGGAGAGGAGGTGGGAGGGAGTCATAGAAGGCCCCTGAGGAAGTGATTGCCTTTGTCACAGGACCAAAAGCAGTCTTTAATTGCACTTTTTTATGAGCTGTTGAAATCCAAATGCTGTATTAGTTTGGTTAATATTCAGCAAGTGACTCAGATACTCTTGAGTTGTGCCTGAAGAGCTTGGTCCTGTTTCTTTTGGAATTTCCAGTGGAACAGAAGCATTCGTTTCCCTTGACCATATTGGATGGATTAAAATAAGTACAACTCATTTGTCGGCTCAGTTGAAGCAATGCCACAGTAAAATTCTCCATTTCATATCTAGTATTCACTGATATCCTTGGCCTCCTCCCCTGTATGGAGGGGAAAACTGAGGTCCTCTGTGTTTAAATGATCTTACCAAAGGACTCCACAAGTTTATGATGGAGAAAAGGTCAGAACACAGAGCCCTAGGTTATCAGTTCCTGTACACTGACTCAGCATCTACACTTGGTGACCGGAGGCATCCCACAGATGCTGCTGCGGACACTGCTCAAGAGTCTCACACCCCTCAATGCCCCAACCAGAGCACATACAAGGATGGTATGTGTGTGCATGCTGTCACTTAAGTAGTGTCAGACTCCTTGTGACCCCATGGACTTTAGCCCACCAGGCTCCTCTGTCCATGGGATTCTACAGGCAAGAATACAAGGAGAAGTTGTCATGCCCTCCTTCAGGGGATCTTCCTGACCCAGGGATTGAAGCAGCATCTCTAAGGTCTCCAGCATTGGCAGGTGGGTTCTTTACCAATAGCACCACCTGGGAAGCCCAGAGGATGGTACACTGAAGAAGCTGAAAGTCACGTTCCACCATCACCAACACAAGAACATTAGCCTTCTTTCCAGAAAAAAAATGGAGTTCTCTCTGCCCTCCCTAGACTCATAGATAGTAGAGTTCAATTGTTAGTGCGAAGGGAGATAGGAAATGGGAGCTATTTTATACAGTCATGATCACCCAACAAAAACCATCATCCAAATATTATAACAGCCCTAGGATATGGGATATTGTTTTACAGATGCAGAAACTGAGTCCCAGAGCCATTTATATGGTGAGAAAAATCAGCACTCATTTTAGTACCCACACAAGTGGGAATCCAAAACTGCCAAGTTTCCCATTACACCTACCAGTGTTGAAATACAGGGTATGAATTAAGAGCTAAGTTTGTCGTGTAACTCTCCTTGAGGAGTACCCTGTTCTATATATTGACTTAACAACAGAACATTTTATTTTTTAAAAGTCAGAACAGGAAATAGAAGTTCAAAGCTGATGACTCTGAAGCTCAACATACTTGGGTTTTTATCCTGGCTCTGCTGCTCACTAGAAATTTTGTCACCTGTAAAATCAGGTCAATAACTTGTATCATTCTGTTTGGAATCTTTCAAGTATTTTTTTTTTCAAAATGTTTCAAGTATAATTTTTTAAGTATCAGTGTCTGGCACACACCCAGGAAACGTTAGCTATCGTTTTATAGTCTATATTCACATGAATGAAATTGTTTTCGAAGCTGTGTTAAGTGACTTTTGGAAAGGTCCAGTTAAATGAGTATACATCATAACACATTTTCAATAAAAGTTCAGTTCCACAGTACATGTCCTAAGGTCTTTACACATTTCATTCCATTGCTAAGTCTCAACTTTCTAGAAAACTTAAAGCAAAACATAAGCCACGCAATAAGTAGATGACAGATTCAGAATCCAAAGACCAAAGGTCAAGTCTCAGTTTTTCCCATTTGTGGCTTTGTGATGTTATATATTTATTTAATCCTTATGAGTTGATCAGTAGCCCTATATTTAAGAAAAGGAAAATAGGATTCACTTCCTCCACATGGCTTCAGTATCAAAGTAAATCATTGTTAAAACAGCCAAATCTATTAAGTATGCTTTTCAGTAACTAAAACAGAAAAATTCAAGGATTGAATGTTCTTATTTGATCTCTTAGGCCAAATAAGCACAAAATACAATTATAAGGCATCAAAGCAAACCAGAAACACGAACATTTTTTGTTGTTGTTCATCTGTGGAATATTCATTATCTTCTAACATTGGCTTCCCTGGTGGCTCAGAGGTTAAAGCGTCTGCCTCCAATGCGGGAGACCCGGGTTCAATCCCTGGGTCAGGAAGATCCCCTAGAGAAGGAAATGGCAACCCACTCCAGTATTCTTGCCTGGAGAATCCCATGGATGGAAGAGCCTGGTGGGCTATAGTCCACAGGGTCGCAAAGAGTCGGACAAGACTGAGCAACTTCATTTTCTTTCACTTTCTAACATTTGCTAAGATTGTGTAACGAAACACCAGATACTAGTTAAAATCAGAAAGCTGGAAGAATATCAGAGTGCTGTAGGTCATAGTTTTACTAAAAGAAATTTATTCTTTGAAACTCAGATTTAATCACAGGATATTTTACTTCAGGTCTTAGGCCAATCTGTCTTGATAATTTATAAAGATATTTTATGAAGTATTATGGCTTTTAAATTGAGTGTTTAGCAAATGTTAGATGAAATAAAATCTCTACCTAACCAAATCAGATAATTACATTAAATTAAATATATTTCTTCAAAAGTATAAATTTTGTAGAAAAAAAAATGAAGATTGGTATATAGGTCTTGCTCATTTTTAAAGGATAAGTGCTCTTTAACATCATTATATAAACTTAAGGTACCACTTAGGACAAAAATGGAAACACTTTCATAAAATTTCTGCTTCAAATTTGGGTATAGCAGAGACAAGCATAACAAAAGTCTTTTTTTCAAGGCAATTTTTAATGCATCGATTAAGCCTAAACATTAAGTTTATGTTAATTGACTCAGAATCAGTGACATGTAAATCTTAGAGTATCACTTGAAACCAGTTCTATTCTTAATAGTACAAAAATAGGCACAATGAAATACTTCTCCTCTAATTAAATGTTTTAAAAATACATTTAAGAAGCAGAGCAAAACAAACAGATTGGTATCCACCCACCATTCCAAGCAATTACTTTTCCTAAATGCCTCTTTGGGGGCTGAATAGGCAGTATATTTGTAATCCTTTCTTCTACCTGAGGTCCTCTTCCTGATATTCATTCTGCAAAGAAAACCAATAGGACAGCATCCCCTCCTTCATGCGGGAACAACACGACTTTATTTGAGGACACACTTTAAGGTCTTGATCCTAGACCAATTAAGTCAAGGCTTAAAAGCTAACAGGATCCCTGACCTTCATTTCAGTCCAGTACAACCTGAACACGGTTCTTCCTCTGGGGCATAAACCCGTCCACATCTCTTTCTCCTTCAATTCTTCCCCACTGTGGTAGAACCCTTAGGGATCTGATGGTCTTAGAACCTCAGCAATCAGTGAGCATCACTAGAATCACATAGAAAATAGCAGAAACTTCAAAATCAGCAGCACTTGGAACACTGCACTTAGAGGAAGCTGACCAGAGGAGAATGCAAAGGTTATTTGTCAAAAACCAAATCTGAATACCACTTCTGCAACACAAGGGAGCGATCCTTCAATAAACATTACATTTTCTAAGCCTTACATGTTCCCCATTTGAGTGAAGGGAATGAAATTTCACCTAGGATTGCTAAAGGAAGAAAGTACAAAATTCCAAAAAAAGAGTTCAAACCTTTTAAATCTTTCTAATAACATTTAATTACCTTCTGAATTCAGGATTTGGTTCTACATGAACTTAAATCATCCTCATTCCCCCAAGTCACTTTTCACCATGTATATAACTCCAAAATAAAAACCAGTCTGTCCTATACTGATCAATATTCATGCTTTAAATAAACCCAACGATATGATTATCCACACTTCACAAAACATATTCAGGGGATTTATATACCCTAAATTGCCTTTACACCACATTCTTTTTAAGTTAAAAGTCTGCACGTTTACTTGATCGTAATCATCAGCTCTATAGAGATTTACTATATAGAAGTTTTATGCCCTCACTCAGGCCAGTACAAGAATATAGACTGCAATGAGAAGGCTTTTATGAGATTTAAATATGAATTGATGGTAAACAGGACTTTTAAGATACTTTGATAAGTAATTAAGGATTAACTCTCTGAGATGGCTTAAATATTTAACCATAAACAGAGACAAAAAATGAGCTCTGGGGATCCCTTACAGACCTATGATTCTATAGAAATGAGCCATGACACAGGTGAGTCTTTTAAGATAAAGATGTTTACTACAAGTCGAACAAGGATTAAAGATGTAAAATTTGCATATTCCATGATTAAATCTCTATCTCCTACCAGGCTCATAATACTTTAAAAACAAACACCAAAAAATTAAAATAATTTGCTTTCTCATTAGTGATTACAACATTCTGCAAAGAAGTTCATAATATTCCCATTGAAATTTACCATCCTTCATATCTTTATTACTATCCTATTTAGGAGATCTTAATCAAAATGCATCAAAAGTTGTGGGCAAATATAATGACCAAGCTGGCAAAGAACATCAAAGAGGTTCAAATGATTGGTGTATGGTCCACCACAGAGGGAAAATAACTAAGACATTTGACAAACTCATGAGGCCACTATTCTCCTGCAACGAGTTGTTCACAATGTGAGTGATAAGCAGATTAACATAGCATGTAAAAATACACATCTCAATTAAGTGTTTAGGAAAATAAACTTGAAATCTTGAACTTGAGCCAAACTCAGACCAACCCACGTTAGTCAATCATAAAACAGTTTATATACTGTTATTCTTCTTAACAGAAACTTATCAATAAATTTAGTTAAAAGGAATCAGCTGTGTTTTCAGTAGACGATCCAAAGTGAAGAAGGAGCAGATGTTTCTTAGCAGTAGTATATGCATATATCCTTAAGAAATGGTGGAATCTTTCATGTTTGGCTCTTTCTCTTTCAGAAAGGAATCATTCTGACTCTGAGCCACAGCTTCTGTTTCAAGATCACCTTTTGTTAGGTATCTAGCCAAGACTATTAGGACGTGTAGGAGAAAATTTTAAGTCATTGCTATTTTATGTGTCAAACAACCCTTCTGCACTCCTTTTTGCATTCACTGTTATCAAACTCACACACACTCGGGCTACGGGCCAGGACCCTCAAACTAAATGCACGTATTTTTCTCATTCCTCATCGGAATACTCCCTTTCATAGAACCATGCATTGGGAAATAAAGTGTTCAATACAAATTTCTACGTGAATATTGCCCATTGGAAATACATAGACAAATGGATAGATATACAGATAAATAGATAGATGGAAATAATGAGAGTGAGATCTCATTTTGCTCCTTATGATAATCCCATAACATGAATGTTATTTTCTTCTTTTTAGATGATAAGGGAAATAAGGCCAAAGGATGGATATCTAGTGAGCTGTGAAATCAAAACTAATACCCACGTCCCTCTTCTCTTAAACTGAAGGCCTTACTGCTTTACAAAATAGTAAAAAAAATAATAATAATAATCTTTATAGCCTAGCCCAGGGCTACATGAACTAGTTTTAAAAGTTGCATCAAAGGAGGTAAAACTAATTGAATTTACATGTCATCTCATTTATAATATTTTACATTTTAAAAGAGAATAATTAGGTCAATTAGATCTTTAAGATAGGAAAATGAACTTCCAATGTTGAAATATCAAGTGTTAATGTATTCATTCATACGTTCATTCAACAAACTCTTACTGAGCACTGTACAAGGTGCAAGTCACTGTATAAGTTATTAAGGATACAATTTGAATAAGCTGTTTTTACATCTCTAAGTATTTTGTATCAGGGCAGATAGAAAACTAAGCATCATTGATTACTGTGGAGTGATAGATGAGAGGTTTACATAGGATGCCATGAAAACAAAAGGAGTTTGGAAAAAACATACTATAAAGGTTTCATGTGTAATGTGACAAATGAGCTGATTGTTTTAGGATGAGGAAGCTGGTGATATTAGAGAAAGAATGTTCCAGACCCCTGGGACTGCATGAAGAAGGCACAGGTGTGAAACAGCCTGAACAAGGAAGGAAACACAAGTCACTCAAAACGGCTCTGAGTGATGTGCAAGGCTCAGCGTACAGACTGAAAATGAAGGGTCACAGGCTAAACTGAAAAGTCTGAGCTTCATCTTGAATCCTACGGGGACATCAAAGGGTTATAAACAAGGGTGTTCAGAATAAGACCCCTCTAGCAGTGTTAGAAACATGCCTTGGAGAAGGAGTTAGGGGCAGAAAGGGTTACCCAGGGTTCTCAAATCACACTTTTGAAGAGAGTCAATTCTTCAAAATGACCTGGATATGTTAAAAGAAAAACTCATGCATAATAATCAAACATTCCAATAACGTTTCCATCATGCCTACTAAAACACAATATACCATTATATACTGTACTCTATATTGTGTGCACTGTATAACGTATATTGTTAAAAATTTTTGCTTTTTAGTTTGTCTCAGTTAATGTTTTGGGTTTGCCATTTGTCTCAAAGATTTATGAATGAGAATTCACCATAGAAATTACAGAAGACAGGTAGCAACAATCTTTCTGTTCTGGTGAAATCCACACTCTAATAAAGTGAGAATTAGTAGCTGCATGACAGCACTAGCTGAAAATGTAGCTCAAATTAAATTCAAACATATAGAAAATTATAGGATCTCTCACATGCTTTCAGAGAAAAAGGTCAGTTCTCCTACTGCTGACAGGAAGAAAAAAGGGAGCTTGATATTTAAGGAAAATTGCCTATGGTTTTAGGGAACCATTGAGAAAAATGGCAGTCTCAATGGTATGTTTAATTTAAGTCAAGTGATGGTTTGGAAGTAATAACTGAGCATGCCAATTGGAAAATATAAAGAAAAAGGATGGGGGAAAAAACTAGTCCTTTATTGAATAATCAAAACACATAAATTCTCATTCCCAAGGTGAAAAGCTTTGAAGAGGATGATGAGGCAAATATACACATTGCCCTTAGGAATGAAAATAATAAAGACTAGAAATGATGAAGTGAAAAAGGGAAAACAAATCATATTTCTCTAAAAAGAGGAAGCAGTGGAAAAGAATTTAACATTGAAAATGTGAGCATGTTTGGAAGACAAATGTAACGAGAATAAAGTTTAGTCCACTAAAAAAATTCAACAGAATATTCATATTTCACAAATCAATGTCCCTTTTCAAAAAGTTATCAATTATGGAAGTGCTAATGGAATTATCTTTAAGAAAATATTAAAAGTTTTTCATCATTAACCTGGAGAGGAGCAAAGACTATCATCATCTAAAAATATATGGATACAACTTTTCTTCGAACTAAGAAAAAACATATCAAGCCAAAACCTTTATTATTCATTAGAACGTCTCAATATTAAAGTGGTATAGCATGAAAATGTCTAGTAATCTAATAAAAAGTCCCAGTTTCAAACATGATGTCCAAGAAAATTCTTATTACAAAGCACTCCCTACAGTAAATTTTCCATTACCTTTTCTCCTAATTAATCTACTTTCTTATTATCTTTAACCCCCAAATATTTACAATTTAGATTTTAAATGTGCATTGGAATGATAAAGGAAAATATTCAGTATAATAGCCATGAAACTAGTCAATAAAGAATAATAACTCAAATATGTTCAATCTTCTGTGGCCCACAGTAGAAATCTATTGTATTATACTCATTTATAAGTAGAAATATATTCAACATTAAAAATGCATGTAAATTCCTAAGCCTATTTCTGCAGAACACTGTCAATGACCAAAATAATGAGAGGATATTGGAAGGAGTAAATAAATTCTTACAAATCAGCTTCATATTCAGTGTACTTTTAAACATGCCAGAGTATGTGGACCTTTCCCATACCTCATAATTAGTTCCTCATAATTTTAGGATCTCAACACCTTGTTTATAAAATCAGTTAAAATGGCAAGTCAACAAACTCTACCACTGAATAGGTGTTCTTTAAAATGCTCGGAGAATGAGACTCCCTACTCTCCCTATTTACAGACTCAAGGAAAACACAGCGACCTCTGTTCATATGTTCAAAGAGAGCAGTTCATATTTGCATTTTCAGGAATTTTAGACTTTAACATTTATGCATACTGTGAAGAAAGCTGAGCGCCGAAGAATTGATGCTTTTGAACTGTGGTGTTGGAGAAGACTCTTGAGAGTCCCTTGGACTGCAAGGACATCCAACCAGTCCATTCTGGAGGGGATCAACCCTGGGATTTCTTTGGAAGGAATGATGCTAAAGCTGAAACTCTGGTACTTTGGCCACCTCATGCAAAGAGGTGACTCATTGGAAAAGACTCTGATGCTGGGAGGGATTGAGGGCATGAGGAGAAGGGGACGACAGAGGATGAGATGGCTGGATGGCTTCACCGGCTCAATGGATGTGAGTTTGAGTGAACTCCGGGAGTTAGTGATGGACAGGGAGGCCTGGTGTGCTGCAATTCATGGGGTCGCAAAGAGTCGGACATGACTGAGCAACTGAAGTGAACTGAACTGAACTGAATACCAGTCTTATCTAGGGTTTCGTCTTTCAGATCCTACAAGAGACAAATAACAGACATTCAAAAGCCTCAGGAGGTTTTTCAGACGCTGGTAGTATTATTCAAAAAGAAGGTTAAATTTCAAACTCATTCATTTCACACAGGAGGCAAAGAGAAATGCATAGAGTAGTGAGTCCCATTATTTGTTGATTCGTGCTTTATTTATTTTCATGTTTTCTCTAGAGAAGATGCAATTAGCCTCTCACCTGCTAATCAAATGTGTGGCTTCATGCCTCTCAGCATTTCAATTTATATTGATTCAAGAAACCAAGGTCAGATTGTTACCAACTTGAAAATCCTCTCCACGGACTTCTACAAGCCAAATTATTATCCATGTATCAGGAAAGTCTTTTAAAAAAACAGAAAACTTTAATAGTCATAAAAGACATCTGAGTTTATTTTTTATTGAAATATGGTTGACACACAACATAATGTTATTTTCAGGTGCGCCACATAGTGGCTTGACATTTGCATACATTATGAAGTCATCAGTACGGTAAGCCTAATAAACATCTGTCCCCAACAAAATTACTACAATGTTACTGACAGTACTTCTACGCTGTGTATGATATCCCCATGGCTTACTTATTTTATAATTGGAGGATTGTACCTCCTAATCCACTCACCTATTTTTTAACTGATTTTTTTGATGTTGAGTTGCAATGAGTTCTCTGTATATTTTGGATTGTTGTGCTAAGCTGTTTCAGTAGTGTCTGACTCCGTGCAACCCTAGGGCTATAGTCCACCAGGTTCCTCTGTCCATGGGACTCTCCAGGCAAGCATACTGGAGTCGGGTGGCATTTCCTTCTCCAGAGGATCTTCCCAACTCAGGGATCAAACCTGTGTCTCTTATGTCTCCTGCATTGGCAGGCAGGTTCTTTACTACTAGCGCCACCTGGGAATTTAACCGCTTATTGGGTATATTGGTTGCTAAAATCTTCTAATCAGCAAGCTGACTTTTACTTCTGCTGATAGTTTCCATCACTGTGCAAAAGCTTTTTAGTTTGATAGAATCCCAATTGTTTATTTTTGCTTTTGCTTCCCTTGCCCAAAGAGGCAGATCTAAACAAATATTGCTAGGACCTATTTTATAGTGTTTGCTGACTATCTTCATTTCCAGGAGTTTTACAGTAACAGGTTTTACTTACATTTAAGTCTTTAACCTATTTTGAGTTTATTTCTGTATATGATGTGAAAAGGTAGTCCACTCTGATTCTATTGTATGTAGGTAATACACTACTTTTCCCAACACCAAGAGGCTGTTTCCCCACCACTGAATATTTTTGTCTTGTCACAGATTAATTGATCATATAAGTGTAAGTTTATTTCTGGGCTCTCTATTCTGTATCATTAATCTACGTGTCTGTTTATGTGCCAGTACCATACTATTTTGATAAGTGTAGCTTTGTAGTTTAGTTTTAAATCAAGGAGCATGATCCCTCCAGTTTCGTTTTTCTTTTTCAAGATTGCTTTTGCTATTTGGGGTCTTTTGTGTTTCCATGAAAATTTTAGAAATATTTGTTCCAAGTTCTGCGAAAACAATCCCCTTGGTATAAGACTGCACTGAATCAGTAGATTGCTTCACATAGTATGGTCATTTTAACATTGTTAATTCTTCCAGTCTATGAGCATGTTATATCTTTCCACTTGTACTGTCTTAAATTTTCTTATCAACATCTTATAGTTTTCACAGTATAAGTCTTTGACCTTTTGGTTAGATTTATTCCTAGGTATTTTATTATTTTTAATGTAGTATAAATAAAATTTTTGCTTAATTTCTATTTTTGATAGTTTGCTATTAGTGTACGGAAAGACAAAAGATTTCTGTATAGTAATTTTGTATCCTGAAACTTGACTGAATTCAGTTATTAGTTCTAATAGCTCTTAGGTAATATGTTTAGGATTTTCTATATATGATACCATGTCAGCTGAAAAAAGATTTACTGCTTTCTTTCCAACGTAGATTCCATTATTTATTTATTGTCAGATCACAATGACTAGGAATTCCAATATTATGCTGAATAAAAGTGGCAAATGTGGGCATCCTTGTCTTGTTCCTAGTTGTAGAAGAAATGCTTTTAGCTTTCTACTGTTGAGAATGAACTGGCTTTGAGTTTATCATTCATATTATTACATTGAGGTATGTTCCCTCTGTACCCACTTTGCTGAGAGTTTTCATCATAAGAGTTTTTATCATAGAATTCTGTTAAAAGTTTTTCCTGCATCTACTGAAGTAACCATATGATTTTTACTCTTCAATCTGTTAATGCGGTGTATCTCACTAATTGATTTCCAGATATTCACCCATTCTTACATCTGTGGTATAAATCCCACTTGATCATGGTACATTATCCTTTTGATGTGTTGTTGAATTTATTTTGCTAACATTTTGTTTAAAAAATTTGCATCTATGCTCATCAGTGATACTGGTGTGTAACTTTCTCTTAATGTGGTATCCTTGTCTGGTGTCAGTATTAGCATGATAGCTTCACAGAGTGAGTTCAGAAGCATTCCTTCTTCTTTGACTTTTTGGAACAGTTTAAGAAGGTATGCGTTAATTCTTCTTTTTTTTTTTTAATTCACTTGTGAAACTGTCTGCTCCTGGACTTCTGTTTGTTGGGAATTTTCTTTTTCTTTAATTACTGTTTCAATTTCACTATTAGCAATCTATATATTCGTATTTTCTATTTCTTCTTGATTTAGTCTTGGGAGATTACACATTTCTAGGAATTTACTCATTTGCTCTAGGTTGTCCATTCATTGGCATATAATTGATAGTAGTGACCTCATGATCCTTGGTATTTCTGCGGTGTCAGTATGTATATTCTCTTTTGTTTCTCATTTTTATTTATATGGGCCATCTCTCTCTTTTTTCTTTATGAGTCTGGCCACAAGTTTATCAATTTCATTTGTCTTTTCAAAGAACTAGCTCTTAGTTTCATTGATCTCTATTTGTCTCTATTTCATTTATTTCCGCTCTAATCGTCATTGTTTCTTTCTTTCTACTAACTTTGGGTTTCGTTTGTTCTTCTCTTTGATAGTTCCTGTAGGTGTAAGTTTGGATTATCTATTTGAAATTTTTCTGGCTTCTTGAGGCAGGCTTGAATCACTTATAGGCTTCCCTCTTGAAACTTTTTGCTGCATCTCTTCCAGTTTGGATTGTTCTGTTTCCATCTTCATTTGACTCCCAGTATTTTTTTTTTCTTCTTTGACTTTTTTCAGTGACCTATAGATTGTTTGGTAGCATGATTTACATTCCACGTTTGCAGGGTTTGCTCTTTTTTTCCTGTAGTTGATTTCTACTAGTCTCATAGCATTGTGGTCAGAAGAGATGCCTGACATGATTCCAACCTTCTTAAATTTATTTAGGCTCATATTGTTGCTTAGCATGTAATCTATCCTGGAGAAATTTCTACATGCATTTGAAAACAAATGTGCATTCTGCTTGGCTTTCTCTATATGTCTATTAATTCTATCAGGTCTAATTTGTCATGTAAGACCACTGTTTCCTTACTGATTTTCTGTCTGAATGATATGTCCACTGATATAGGTAGGGGGAAAACCATTTAAAGCATGAATCAACACTGAGGTTACCAATATGCCAACTTGGAATTCTCTAAAGCCAGTTATACTTTCTCTCTTTCATGGTTATGTACTTCACTTTATATATAAACGTCTCGCAGTTTTGCAAGAGTATATAACCACTTGCAAATCTACTGTCTTATCAAGGCAAGCTATAGAAGATCTCAAAGGGAAATGAGAAAATGGTAGCAAACCAGCACAAACAAGTACATTAACACCATGGGATGAACAGCTCCTCAAACATACGTTCCAGCCATCCAGGAGTCGTGGCACTAGCATTCTGTGAGAGAGTCCCAGTTTCCCACTATAACTCTGTCATGGTAGCCAGTTACCCTGGATAACAAGTCAGCACAAATATCCAGTGATGGCTTTCATGGATAAAGTGGCTTACACTGAGCTCACTTTTCCCTACCATTCAGATTACCAAGTGCCAAAATATTAAATAATAGAGAGCATTGTGCTTTCATTGGTATTTATATTTGACTCTTGCCTACATTCTAATTTCTTTATGGGTAAAACTGTTTCTTACTGTTTTGGTTCCCTTTTCATTGCATACCACACTGTTTGATGTACAACAAGTGTTTTAATGTATACACCCTGAAATAAAGGAAAGTAAATAGAGACAATAGAAAAAAGAGTGAGGGAAGAAATCTAGATGATTTTCTGTTATCTGTAGCACTATATAGAAATCACGCAGAAAAAATGAGGATTGGAAGTGTCTGATAGAACATTCTGAAGAGTCCTGATAATCATTAAACTAACCAGATATTCACAGAATGTAATGATGCCCAAGAACTTACCATATTTTAGGAGACTGAAAAAATTATAGAAGAATGTTAATTTGATTATATATTTGCTTCACTAGGTAAATAACTTACCAGAAGACATATGCAGAAATAATCTCATGTATAGTCTTAAAATCATTAACTCTATATAACGCTGTTTAAGCTATGTGTAGTATCCATGATATGCTAGTAGGCTTAATTTTTAAAACTACAAAACAGTCCTAATCAGTTGCTATATAGATATAATTGCTTATTACATATTTTAGCCTTAGTTCATATAATTATATGAAAGTACAAACACCACACAAATATTTCTATCTTTTGAGTCTTTAGGCCTCAGTTAGGTCTGTCTCTTCTATGTTCCTTTAATACTCTTGATCAAAGCACTCATTGCTGTATTATAATAAATTTATTTGCATGTTGTTCATTTCTGTTTGTCCATAAACTTTTAAAGAATCTTTTCCTGATTTATCTCTCTTGTCCCAGGACTTAACAATGACTAATATAACATAGGGCCACAATAGCCCTATGCAAAAGTAAGTGAATGAAAGGATTAAATAATCAAAATTGAGCACGTGTTTTGTACTAGAATCAGTATTAGGAAATGTCAGGGCTGTAAATATGAGTCACATTTAAACCATGACCAGAATGAGCTTACAGAAATTACTGTAACATAGAAAGTGATAAAGCAATCGACAAGAAATTATTATAAGGATGGGATGAAGAACTATTCATTTGCATCAATGTGGATATTGAAAGTATGTGTTATCCATACTTGTGAGGGCAAGAATTTTTTATTTGACTTGGATACTTCCACTTAAGCCATACAGGGAAGCTCAGATTCAGTCTACCCTAGAATCTACTTTAGTTCACTGGCAGTTCTGAATGAATGACCAATATCTGTGATTCACAGATAAAAGCAATTCCATCTGTTGTGTCTTCTGAATTTTTGCTGCTTGGATGCACCAATAGAATGATGTGTGGAATACCCTTCAGGATATAACTAGAATAAACATATGTTGAGAAAAGACCTAAAGCTTCCAAGCAATTGTGGCCTTTTGTATATTTCCATGAAAATAAATAAGACTAGATGATAATAAATTTTCAGATATGCAATGCAACAAGTCAGCTGCTGCTGCTACTGCTAAGTCGCTTCAGTCGTGTCCGACTCTGTGCGACCCCACAGATGGCAGCCCACCAGGCTCTGCCGTCCTTGGGATTCTCCAGGCAAGAACACTGGAGTGGGTTCCACAACAAGTCAGCTAGAATGCCTCAAATAAAAACAGAATGACTCACAGCCTACGAAAGAGAATATTTCACAGGGAAGAGGACCACAGTTTTTGGTTTTCAACATATATCCAGAAATCAAAAGGTAAATATAAATATTATAATAATTTCTCACAGATCTTACCCTCAAATATTAATTAAATTCTTTATAATTTACTCAATAAAATTTCTGATAATCAGGAACTCTTTTTTTAAAATAGGACTACTGAAAGCAATGGCATATAACCGTGATTGCAGCAGGCAGAGTGAACTCCTTAACACAGTCAGACTTGTGAATATGTACTTTACATAACAACAGGGATTTTGCAAATGTAACTAAGATTATAGATACTAGAATAGGGAGATTACTCTGGTTTATTGGAGTGGATCTAATCTAATTAGATGGGTCCTTAAAAGCAGAGAGCTTTCTCTGGCTGAAGGTAGAGAGATGAAGTATTAGAAAAGTTAGAGATATTCAGAGAATGAGAGAAATTCAACTCATCATTGCTGGAGTGGAGCCATACAGAAAGTTTAAGGAAGTCAGCCAGCGTCTAGGAGCAAAATGACCCCCTTACGAATAGTCAGTAAGAAAGGAGGACCTCAGTTCTACAACTGCATGGAACTTAATTTGACCAACACATGATTGAGGTAGAATCTTCTGCAGAGCTTCCAGATAAACAGCCAACCCAGATAACACTTTGATTTCACCCTTGTGAGACCTTAGACAATGGATCCAGATGAGCTATGTTCTGCACAGATTTCTGACCCATGAATCTAGGAGATAAATGGATGTTGTTTTAAGCTGCTAAGATTGTGATCATTTGTTACAGCAACAATAGAAAACTAATACAGAAGCTCTTGTTCTGGAATTAAGACTCTTTAGGTTCAAATCACAGCCCTACCACAAAGATATAATTGGAAAAAGCTTACTAGTCAACTTATATATAAGTTTTCTAATCAACCTTGCAAGTTGACCAACCTCTACAACTAAGAATATTGGGAAAATTATGCTTCCATAATTAAGGGTCCGTATTTTCACCTGGAAAGTTTATTTAATAAAAACAACATCTTTCTCATACTTTGATGGGTGTATCAGTAAGAAACCACAAGTAACATAGTTAAGTGCCTCATATAAAATAATGTGCTGATCAAAGTTTAGCTACTTCTATTTAAAGTCAAATGCACTTGAAATATTTAGCCAGAGTGTAAGTGTCTTTAATTAATCTTTAAATGTATCAAAAATAAGCAGATTAATGATAGACACTGGGTTGGATAAATGGATAGATATATGAAAATCCAAGTATAATATGAAAATCCAATATAATATATTGATCTGTTAATGGCAGAAGGGAAGTGGGTAGATGGATGCTCCCTGTGAAATTCCACCCAACTTTTGTGTGCTTGGAAATTTTTATTACAAAAACATTGGGGAGAAAAATTCATGCCAGTGGTCTTTTATGAAGAAAACACCTTATATTAAAACACAGATAGTGTTATTGTTAGTAAAATTACAAACTTTGAGAAGAAATCTTGGTTTTTTGCCCTTGCTTTTTCTCTCTGGCCTGTCTCTTCTGAGATGTTAAGAAAATCAAATTATATGGAAGCAAATTCTCAATGCAAAATAAAAGTGTTATATGGTATCTTTTTATTATATAATTAATAATTCTTCACATAGTGAAGTGATACATTGAATGTTCTAAAATACTCATTAAATCAAATTAAATGATTCTGTAACATTGCTGAAGAAATGTCACATAAATTTAACGACAACTGCCCTGCTAATGTGTGCTCCCTGACACTGCATTATCACTGCTGCTCAGCTTCTCTCTCATTCATTCCTTATTGACTCCCTCTCACATTGACAACTGCATACTCGAATTGATTAATAAGCATGTGAGGTTATTTTGAGCCTTGAATCACTGTAAATTTTGAATTATTAAAGAAATATTAATAAAGCTACTATAAGATCAATGGTAGTCTTTATCAAATGTATTAATTCACTTTTATCCAGATACCAAAAAGCTTAATAATTCTTCTTTTAATTATTAGCTGCCTGTAACCAAGGATTTTAGTTTTCATCTATTCTAGATGGTTTGGTTAAGAGTTCTGAAATTGTAAATATCTTAGCATGACCCCTTACCTTCACATGTAGACTGTATACAAAATTTCTACCACTTAGCAGTTGGATTTTCATGAGTATTCTTACATAATATGGCAAACTTTTCCTTTCAGTTTTACTAAATCTTATATAATTTGAAATATAATACCAAAAATACAGTCTATGATTTATATGCAGGTGAACTGGATACTAACTTGGAAAGTTAGGGAAAAGTTCATAGACTTTAATAATCAAGTGATAATTATAAAATTCTATCTACGTAATGCATGTTCTGAATGCTAAAAGAACTGATAAATGAGTGCAGCACCAGACTGCAAAACCAAGTCAAGATGAAAGTATAAGCACTGGCTTTGATGTTCACCGGTTCTTATCAGCAACTCTCCAAATAATACTCAATAGACCTAGTTCTAGTATAAGCTAGAACAAAATTATGCATACTCCATTCAGATACATGTGGAGAAAACTAAATTGACATTTTTCTAACTCATCTATAATAAATTACTTGCTCTCCCAAGTGAGTGGGGAAATGATATTTCTAGTGTTTACATTACAGTGGTTAGGATTGATTATTCATTAGATTTTCTTTAAAATATGCATTCCCAAAATCAGATAAAATGTAAAAAAGAAATTTAACTCAAGGACAATATATTTCATCATAATTAAAGTAGTATTGGGGAAATCCATTGATTCTAGGAAGTTCATAGTGAACAAAAATAACCTAGCTGCTAAGAGCTGCATGCAGATGTGATTCAATTCTCTACTGGTACTCCTGATCACAATATTTCACTTGTAGAGAGACCATTTGGATTAAGTCAAGAATCATTCCTTATGTAGAAAGTCAGTACATATAAGCCAAGTGAATCAGCTCTATTCCCAGTTCAGGAGCACTATTTATACAAATAGTGAATAAGTAGGGAAGGTCCAGAGTTTATTGTGATCCACACAGTCAAAGGCTTTGGCATAGTCAATAAAGCAGAAATAGACATTTTTCTGGAACTCTCTTGCTTTTTCCATGATCCAGCAGATGTTGGCAATTTGATCTCTGGTTCCTCTGCCTTTTCTAAAACCAGCTTGAACATCAGGGAGTTCACGGTTCATGTATTGCTGAAGCCTGGCTTGGAGAATTTTGAGCATTACTTTACTAGCATGTGAGATGAGTGCAATTGTGCAGTAGTTTGAGCATTCTTTGGCATTGCCTTTCTTTGGAATCGGAATGAAAACTGACCTTTTCCAGTCCTGTGGCCACTGCTGAGTTTTCCAAATGTGCTGGCATATTGAGTGCAGCACTTTCACAGCATCATCTTTCAGGATTTGAAACAGCTCAACTGGAATTCCATCACCTCCTAGCTTTGTTTGTAGTGATGCTTTCTAAGGCCCACTTGACTTCACGTTCCAAGATGTCTGGCTCTAGGTTAGTGATCACATCATCATGATTATCTGGGTCATGAAGATCTTTTTTGTACAGTTCTTCCATGTATTCTTGCCACCTCTTCTTAATATCTTCTGCTTCTGTTAGGTCAATCCCATTTCTGTCCTTCATCGAGCCCATCTTTGCATGAAACGTTCCCTTGGTATCTCTAATTTTCTTAAAGAGATCTCTAGTCTTTCCCATTCTGTTGTTTTCCTCTATTTCTTTGCAGAGATCGCTGAAGAAGGCATTCTTATCTCTTCTTGCTATTCTTTGGAACTCTGCATTCAGATGCTTATATCTTTCCTTTTTGCCTCTCTTCTTTTCACAGCTATTTGTAACGCCTTTCCAGAGAGCCATTTTGCTTTTTTGCATTTCTTTTCCATGGGGATGGTCTTGATCCCTGTCTCCTATACAATGTCATGAACCTCATTCCATAGTTCATCAGGCACTCTATCTATCAGATCTAGACCCTTAATCTATTTCTCACTTCCACTGTATAATCTTGAGAAATCTGTATGCAGGTCAGGAAGCAACAGTTAGAACTGGACATGGAACAGACTGGTTCCAAATAGGAAAAGGAGTACGTCAAGGCTATATATTGTCACCTTGCTTATTTAACTTATATGCAGAGTACATCATGAGAAATGCTGGACTGGAAGAAACACACGATGGAATCAAGATTTCCGGGAGAAATATCAATAACCTCAGATATGCAGATGACACCACCCTTATGGCAGAAAGTGAAACGGAGCTAAAAAGCCTCTTGATGAAAGTGAAAGTGGAGAGTGAAAAAGTTGGCTTAAAGCTCAACATTCAGAAAACGAAGATCATGGCATCTGGTCCCATCACTTCATGGGAAATAGATGGGGAAACAGTGGAAACAGTGTCAGACTTTATTTTTTGAGGCTCCAAAATCACTGCAGATGGTGATTGCAGCCATGAAATTAAAAGACGCTTACTCCTCGGAACAAAAGTTATGACCAACCTAGATAGTATATTCAAAAGCAGAGACATTACTTTGCCAACTAAGGTCCGTCTAGTCAAGGCTATGGTTTTTCCTGTGGTCATGTATGGATGTGAGAGTTGGACTGTGAAGAAGGCTGAGTGCCGAAGAATTGATGCTTTTGAACTGTGATGTTGGAGAAGACTCTTGAGAGTCCCTTGGACTGCAAGGAGATCCAACCAGTCCATTCTGAAGGGGATAAACCCTGGGATTTCTTTGGAAGGAATGATGCTAAAGCTGAAACTCCAGTACTTTGGACACCTCATGAGAAGAGTTGACTCATTGGAAAAGACTCTGATGCTGGGAGGGATTGGGGGCAGGGGGAGAAGGGGACGACAGAGGATGAGATGGCTGGATGGCATCACGGACTCAATGGACATGAGTCTGGGTGAGCTCCGGGAGTTGGTGATGGACAGGGAGGCCTGGCGTGCTGTGATTCATGGGGTCGCAAAGAGTCGGACACGACTGAGCGACTGAACTGAACTGAACTGAACTGAGGGAGGGCCCAGGTGGTCCTAGAGGTAAAAAAAACCCCGGCCAATGCAAGAGACATAAAAGATGTGGGTTCTATCCCTGGGTCGGGAAGATCCCAAGAAGAAAACGGCAACCAACTCAAGTATTCTTGCTGGGAATCCCATGGACAGAGCAGCCTGGTGGGCTACAGCCTATGAGATCGCAGAGTCGGGCATGACTGAAGCAACTGAGCATGCAGGGAGGGCCGGGGTAAAGCAGAAGCCTGCTGCTGCTGCTGCTAAGCTGCTTCAGTCGTGTCCGACTCTGTGCGACCCCATAGATGGCAGCTCACCAGGCTCCCCCATCCCTGGGATTCTCCAGGCAAAAACGCTGGAGTAGCTTGCCATTTCCTTCTCCAACGCATGAAAGTGAAAAGTGAAAGTGAAGTCGCTCAGTCGTGTCTGACTCTTCACGACCCCATGGACTGCAGCCCACCAGGCTCCTCCATCCATGGGACTTTCCACTGGAGTGGGTTGCCATTGCCTTCTCCGAAGCAGAAGCCTAGGAGAGAACTAACCTCAGAAACACCTTCAGCCAGTGAGCTGGGAGCAAACTTAGGGAATAAACATACCAGTGATATTTTTGGTCTCTTCAATCACATTTTCACACTTTCACATGAACAGTAACAAGACTAACATCAGGGTCAGATGATTTGAATTGTAATTAATACCTCTGCATTTGAACTAGGTGATATCTTAATTTCTCCCTGTTATCAGTTAGATGGACCATGCAAAATTGAATAATTGAGGATAATTTAATGCAGAATTGGGGAGGGCATTTATACAGGTATAGGAAAGGTTTGGAAATCCATGACAGATGGTGAATCACCTGGGGTTGGCAATAGCAGAACGTTGTTCCCATCCTTAGGCTTGGAGACAAAGGATGGGACAGTATCAGGGAGAGCTGCAGCTACAGGGGAGGGACCTTCGGTCAGTGATGCAGCTATTACCAATTTAAGCTCCAGCAAGCAGGGAGAAGGAGGAGTAAGCACAGAGACTTCCGGTCTTCTTCTGGTCTCTCGCCAGTCCTTCCAAATGGCTAAACTCCCCTGGGATACAGAGAGCAAGAAGGGAGCCCACTGAAGGTATTCCCAGGAGAGAGGTGGGGAAAAGGGGCTAGAGGAGCAAAGATATCCTACACATTCCCTGTCAACCAACTTGACTCATTCTTTTAAACAGTAAAAAGGGATGAGGAAAAATACGAAGAAAGAAGCCAAATGTGGCGCTAGAAATCTCCACTGCTCTCCCCCAGAGGCTAAGTGGCTAAATAACTTCACTAGGATGGACTGAGCCAACTCAGTCCTCTCTCAGACTAGTGAAACCGGTAAAATGTAAGCCTGAAACGGTAAAAGGGAACTGTTCCCCATCCAAGTGGAACGCTCTCAGGCTTTGGCCAGTAAGATATTAGCTACAAAATTTTCTTAAATGCACTTTAACTGTGTTAGTTGCTCAGTTGTATCCTACTCTTTGTGACCCCATGAACTGAGCCCCCCGCCCAAGTCCTCTGTCCATGGAATTTTCCAGATAAGAATACTGGAGAGGGTTGCGATTCTCTTCTTCAGGGTACCTTCCCAACCCAAGTCTCCTGCACTGCAGGCAGACTCTATATCATCAGAGCCACCAGGGAAGCCTGGGGATATTCACTTTTATTCTTAATTAGTGAAAATTTTTTATCACGAACTATGATTGCTGGTTTTTCATCTATTGAGAAAATTATACCATTTTTGCTTTTCAGTTTGTTTATAAGGTGAGTTACATTGCTTTGTTCTCAAATGTTAAAACTACCTTGCATTTTGGAGTAAAACTCAGCTGGTCAGGATATATATATATATATATACACACACATAATGTATTACTAAATTCAGTTTTCCAATATTTGATAATGACTATTCGTGAGAGATACTGATCTATAGCTTTCTTATGTTGTAATTTATTTTGAATTTGGACAAAACTGGCCTCATAAAATGAAGTGGGAAACATTCCCTCTTTCCCTACTTTCCAGAAGGATTTTTGTAGACTTGATATTATTTCTTCCTAAATGTTTTATAGACTCTAATAGTGAATGTATCTAGAATTTTTTTGATAAAAAGGTTTTTTAGGTATTAATTTCTTTAATAAATTTTAGGCTATTAATACTATCAATTTATTTTTAATGATAATCTTATTTAGATAATTCATCATTTTGAAGCATACAATTCAATAGTATTTAGTATATCTACAGTGTGCAACCATAACCATTATCTAATTTTAGGATATTTTAATCATTCCACAAAGAAATTCTATACCCATTAGCCAAAATTTTCCATTTATTCTTCCCCTGAGTCCATGACAACTATTAACCTAATTATTGTCTCTATGGATTTACCTATTCTGGACACTTTGTATAAATGGATCAGATAATATTTGGCCCTTTTCATTGTTGCTCTTTTTTAAGTTTATTTTTCATTGGAGGAAAACTGTTTTACAATGTTGTGTTGGGTAACATATAGCCTTTTGTATATGGCTTCTTTCACTTGGCATGGAGTGTTCATGGTTCATCCATGTTGTGGCATATATCAGTTCTTCTTTCATTTTTATGACCAAATCACACCAAATTTTATTTATCTTTCCATCAGTTGATGGGCCTCTGGGTTGTTTCTACTTTTTGTGTATCATGAATAATGCTGCTAGGAACACTCATCTTTATGTAGACAAATGTTTTCAATTTTCTTGGGTATATAGCTAGGAGTAAAATTGCTAGGTTAAATGATAACTCTGTGTTTAACCAACTGAGGAAGTACCAAACTCTTTTCAAAGTAGCTACATTTTATATTCTCACCAACAATTTATGAAGGTTCCAATTTCTCCAGTATCCTCCATAATACTTATTTTCCATCTTTTTTGTTACAGCCATCTTCATAGATGTAGATGGTTATCTCATTGTGGTTTTTATTTGCATTTCCCTTTATTTAACTTATATGCAGAGTACATCATGAGAAATGCTGGACTGGAAGAAGCACAAGCTGGACTCAAGATTGCCGGGAGAAATATCAATAACATCAGATATGCAGATGAAACCACCCTTATGGCAGAAAGTGAAAAGGAACTAAAAAGCCTCTTGATGAAAGTGAAAGTAGAGAGTGAAAAAGTTGGTCTAAAGCTCAACATTCAGAAAACTAAAATCATGGCATCTGGTCCCATCACTTCATGGGAAATAGATGGGGAAACAGCAGAAACAGTGTCAGACTTTATTTTGGGGGGCTCCAAAATCACTGCAGATGGTGACTGCAGCCATGAATTTAAAAAACGCTTACTCCTTGGAAGAAAAGTTATGACCAACCTAGACAGCATATTCAAAAGCAGAGATATTACTTTGCCAACAATGGTCCGTCTAGTCAAGGCTATGGTTTTTCCAGTATGGATGTGAGAGTTGAACTGTGAAGAAGGCTGAGCACCAAAGAATTGATGCTTTTGAACTGTGGTGTTGGAGAAGACTCTTGAGAGCCCCTTGGACTGCAAGGAGATCCAACCAGTCCATTCTAAAGGAGATCAGCCCTGGGATTTCTTTGGAGGGAATGATGCTGAAGCTGAAAATCCAGTACTTTGGCCACCTCACACAAAGAGTTGACTCATTGGGAAAGACTCTGATGCTGGGAGAGATTGGGGGCAGGAGGAGAAGGGGACGACAGAGGATGAGACGGCTGGATGGCATCACTGACTCGAAGGACGTGAGTCTGAGTGAACTCCGGGAGTTGGTGATGGACAGGGAGGCCTGGCGTGCTGCGATTCATGGGGTTGCAGAGAGTCGGACACACCTGAGCGACTGAACTGAACTGAACTGAATGGCTGATGACACTGAGCATCTTTTGATGTGTTTACTGGTCACTTGTGTAACTTCTTTGGAGAAATATCTATTCAGATTATGTGCCCATAAATAAATTGAGTTATTTGTCCCTTTTGTTATTTAGTTATAAGACTTCTTTTTGTATCATGGATACCAGTCCTTATTGATAAATAATTTGTAAATATTTTATTTCAATATGTGGGTTATCCTCTTTAATTGCTTATGACTTAATATTCACTGTGTTTATTTTGCTATGTTTCATTGATTTTTCTCCTGACTATTGGGCTGTCTTATCCTACTTCTCTGTGACTTTTGGTCTTTCCACTTGTCCTTGTTGAAACATGAGCTATGGCCAGTCCTCTCTGACCTTTGGGATTGTCCACCTTCACTTATCAGTAGTTCTTTCCTTGTATATGCAAATGAATACTCAACCAAAAACTGAAGGAAACTCCTTTGCACAGTTTGAGACAATCTGTGTTGTTCCACCATCTTTCACATTTTGCCTGCAAATTACAGCAGCCCTGACACATCAGACTCTGTAGCCTCTACTGAAAGGGGTTGTCTTGGGTTTTTCTCAAATTCTTTCTCCTTGCCTGTGGCCTGGAAACTCCAGGGAATCATCTAGGGCAGTGGTAGGAATCACCTTATTTGTGTTCCTTCTCTCAGGGATCACTACTCTGTGGCTTAGATATAGTTGGGAGAAAAACCAAAAACTTGGAAAATGAGTTTAGGAAGTCATAAAATCATAAATTCCATGCTAAGAAATTTACCTTTACTATTTTTATTGTTTTCTGTTGTTTTTCCCAAAAAGGAACATAATCAGTTAATTACATGATGAGAATATCACCAAGTAACAGTATAAAGGATGAATCACAGGGCAAAAAGTTATGATGAGGGCCTGAAACAGGGTGAAAATAGATGAAATGGTGAAGGATTGTAATCACTCAGGAAAGAAATTTATTCTGATGGGTATACCACTGAATCTGGAGAAAGACACAAATGAAAGTGTTCACCATTATACTAGGTTTTGTAGCTTAAGAAAATTGATGATAATGATTCTAGAGAAAGCATTAATGAAAGCAAAAGAAGGAGGAATATTTTCTATGGGGGAAGAAGCTAAATAGTTAAAATCAGGATATACAGTGTTAGGCATTTCTATGTGATACAAAGATATATGTATAAAAACCCCAAAATGATTCTCTTTGACATCTGGTTACCATATTTCATTTGGTTATCCTATATTATACAGTGGTCAAAGGCTGAAATTTGAGTAAACAGTGACTTTTCATTCCTTACAAGCTTTATTTAAATCTTTATTCATTAGTAATTTCTTTATCAAAATAACTGTCCAATCGCTCATCATCCTGTTTTAATTGCAGCACAATTCAATTTTAGATGCTTCAAAATTCTGCTTCGAAACCAGTGTGGATCACCTTTCATCTCCCTTGAGTCTACTTATGAGGTTTTGGCAGAAGTGTCAGGCTACCTAAACAGAGTGTCGGAACCTTTGAACAAACTAAATTAAAAGATGTCTCTTACTTAAACAGATTCTTAAAGAAAAGTTGATACAGAATTTTTAAATAAAACCTTCTTTTCTGTATTGCCAATAGGAAAAGAATTTTGAAACACATTCTGGGCAAAAAAAAATAAAAATAAGAAAATAAAGCGTATGTGCTGATGGTTGGATAATTCCCCAGACTGTAATGTCTTTTCTAAATTCAACAGGCACTGCAAGTTGGCTCCATATCGAATGAGGGCCACAATTCATCAAAACTGCCCTGATCTAAATTTTTGTCTCTTATCAAAGGAAAATGAGTTCAACCAACATTTAGATTGGAATGCCAAAACCTTTCCCTGATTAATCAACTGTTCATTTCTGGCTGCAAGACTCCTTTAAAAATCCTCAATATGTCTAAGCCTTGGAGCCTTAGAGACATACACCTATAAATCATGATATTTTAAACAAATGATAAGAATTTCAGCAACACTGTATTACAGACATCTGACAGGGACTTTTTTTTAAGTTTTCTATTTGACTGGCTTTTACTCCCCCTAGAACTTCTACTGGCTGGAGAAGTTTGAACATTTGTTAAAAGTTATAAATGACCTTCTGATTTCATCCATCACTGAAGAAATGTCTATTTGGATCTACCTTTAGAGATAAAAAGTATTAAATTAATATTTTTAGGTTTAAATGATGTACAGACTCAATAACTTCAAATAAAACAACTTATACAAGTTTATAAACTTGTATAAGGATTTTCCCCAGTGATTATCTTTCATGCTTAAAAAAATCTTCAAGATTTTGCTACCAGCATCATACAAATCAAAACTTGTGTTAAAGAACAGTTCATAAACCAAGTACTGATATTGATTGAGGATTGTCTTGGTAGGGGGTTTGTAGTTAAGCTCAGAAGCTCAATGACATTGTGTCCCCGTCATTTAGGGTAGATGAGCATTAACTGCAATTAATGATTTCCATAAAAGGAAAGCTTTCAAGAATCCGCTCAAACCAATTTCAAAGTTTACACTAAGACACTACCAGGAAAATCTTCCTTGTGTATCTCTTCATATTTCCAATGCTAGGTCTGAATCATTTCCCTTAATTTTTTTCTCAGTTGAGATGATTAATAGTATCCTTTTTTTTTTTTTTTTTTTTTTGGTGAGACTTCTTCAACAATTGAAGATCAGTCACTGAACTCTGTGTGCAAAACTGGTTACCATTTTGAGCAAACAGTATTGAATAAGGCCCAATGGAGGAAGGGACAGATAGACCCTGAAATATAAGAAGCAGATTCTGGTTATGTCTCTATAAAGTTGAGCAAATATTTTGATTTCTCTGTAACTCATTTTTTGATGAAATGGGAATTCATTCATCCAACAAATATTATAAAACATGTGCCCTGTGCAAGAAACTGGGCTAAATAGCTGTGACAGGGACCAACCAAGACATGGTTCCTGCCGTCAGCAGGAGAGTAGGGCGACCAACTAAAATGAGAATAGTGAGCAAAAATCATAAAAAGGAAAAAAGGCACCAGAGGTATGACAAAAGCATGACAGTAGGCATTGATTAATATTTATCCTAATTTCCTCAAAAGTTTGCTGTAATATACATGCATGAGAGCTTGAAATAAGTAAAACTTGTCACACAAATGAAAACCAATCTATTATTATCCTCCATAGTGATTAAAATGTGTCTGGACAGTTGTCAGACTCACCTGGCAGACTAGCCATCATCCACTAAAAATAGTATAATTAAAATTAAAGCATAATGAACTGCCTATAATAAACATCAAGTGATTACTTGCCGACTAAAGTACTGTGATACTCCAAATATATAATTATATGTTTCTACTCATACCATGAAATAATATGATTAATGCAGACACATGCTTTTTAGTAACACAGAAGGTGTGATATCTATATTCTCTGAAACAGGAATATACAATTCTATTGAGCATAAAATATTATTTTTTAAACATGATGTTCAGAGAAGGCAATGGCAACCTACTCCAGTACTCTTGCCTGGAAAATCCACGGACAGAGGAGCCTGGTAGGCTGCAGTCCACGGGGTCGCTAAGAGTCGGACACGACTGAGTGACTTCACTTTCACTTTTTACTTTCATGCATTGGAGAAGGAAATGACAACCCACTCCAGTTCTTGCCTGGAGAATCCCAGGGACGCGGAAGCCTGGTGGGCTGCCATCTATGGGGTCTCACAGAGTCGGACACGACTGAAGCAACTTAGCAGCAAACATGATGTTAGAATGACAGAAAAATCGGTATGGCTATCTTTATGATGACTTAAAAAAATGATTCACCATCTAAGTTCACGTTGGAGGCTGTTGTGATGCACATAAACATGCACTATACATGTCTGTAACACAGCCAGCCCCAACCCATCCACAGACCATAAATGGCATTGCTATTCTCTTTTCATGGACCAATCCAACGTTTTGAGTTAGATCAGAATGGATTATGCAAGGCACTAAGATTAGAAATTCTTCTAAAGTATCAGTCTTTCTAGAAACAACTATTCACAGATTATTAATGGATACAATTATATTCATTTTATAATAGAGGGTGTTTCTTAAAGCCTACTCTTAGAAAACACTTTCAATCTAATATTAAATGCAATGTTCATTTGCAAGTAACAAAATCACGTTTGCTTTAAATGTTCTGAAATTCAGATTTAAACTAGAGTTCTCTCTAGTTAGTCTGATTAATCAGGTTTCATACAATTATAATTACACTCACAAAAATAATTGCTTCTAGTAAACTTATTCATAACCAGTATCAGGCCATTTTTCTCTAAATAAATACAAAATACTTTCCTATTTGCTTTCTCAAATGTTACACAGCCCCAGTCACTAAATCAAGATTATACTGATTCTTACGACCTCGGGTCACAAATATCTGTTCTCCTTAGAATCCCTATCCACAGTGACATAGTGAATGGGAATAAGTCCAGGATAAAACAGATGGAGAATGGCTGGGTTCATTAGGCACCAGGCCAGGTGTTTGTTTCTGGCAAAACTGTAAGAAAAAAATGCCACTGAATCCCTGACTATTATGGACTCACAGTTGTGTGTGAATGTGATAATGGTGGTAGTTAAATTAATGTGTCTTCTTTACTACCAGGCAGGTTGTGTTATTTCAATCACACATTCAAACATTTACTGCATGGAAACTCAATGTGCGGTTTCCTATTATTAGTGTCCTAAAATTCTCTCTAGAGAAAATAAGAGAGATAAATAGCTAGCTAAACAAAGAAATGTGTGTGTGTATGTGTGTGCAAGAAATGTGTGTGTATGTGTGCAAGAAATGCGTGTGTGTGTGTGCGCGCGCACTCACTCAATCATATCTTTGTGACCCCATAGACTGTAACCCACCAGGTTCCTCCGTCCATGGAATTTTCCAGGCAGGAATACTGGAGTGGGTCTCCTGTTCCTACCCCGGGGGATCTTCCCGACACAGGGATCAAACCCCCATCTTGTGCATCTCCTGCATTGGCAGGCGGATTCTTTACCCCTGTGCCACTGCGAAGCCATCCTCCCGACCCCAGGATCTAAGCCAGGCCTCCTGCATTGCAGGATTTTTTACAGTCTGAGCCACCAGGAAGTCCAAACAAAAAAATACAATTTGTTTGTATTCGAATAAGTTGAATTTAAATTCTAACTTGAATGGTGTCTGAATTATTCAAACTGCAGACAACATTCTGAAAATAACTATTTTTAGTCCAAGAGAGAATTTATAAACTAAGCTGTACAACAGATGTTACAGCAATACTTTTATAACTGCAGAACTTTTGATGAGAATTTATTACTGAAAATCAGAGTGAGAAAATGTAAGGGCATTCTACATTTGTTCTGTGCCAAACAGCTTCCCTTCCCCACACACCACAGAACTGTGGCTATCACAATGGACATGGTCTCTGTTTACTCATTTCCTCAAATCAATGACTCATCTGAGCTCTTTAAAATAAAATAATTGGTTCATTATAATCCCACATTTTTGACGACTAACTCCACAAGATTTAACGGTACCCTACATCTACCCTGAGCATGTTTATTTTCTAATTTAACATGGTTTCTTCTTTGACAAGTGTGTGATCTATAGAGAAAAAACAAAGCATTTTTTACTACACAGATTAAACTTATCTTCAACTCCTTTTCTCTAATCTCAGAGGAAAGGTGCCCCTCCCGTTAAGATTAATCTGTCAATTTAAGCACGCAGAGATCCCCATATTATCTAGGGGTTTTCCACGTGGCTCAGATGGTAAAGAATCTGCCTGAAAAGCAGAAGACATGGGTTCAGTCCCTGGGTTGGGAAGATCCCCCAGAGAAGGGAATGGCAGCCCACTCTAGCATTCTTGCTGGAGAATCCCATGGAGAGTGGGCTCAGTTCCTTCTGTTAATACTATCCTTTCTCTCCTGGCACATATAACAACCTTCTTCACTGTCACCTTCTCTTCAGCCTGCCGGGACACCCAAGTTCCTTCTATTTGTTAAAAAATCAGGCCATTTTTGCTTTACTCTGTATGATCCCACCACAATCCACTGCAACCTCTCCTCTTCCCTTCTCAACCAAACTTGCAATAAGAACTTACGCTAGCTATCTTCCTTTTTTTTTTTTTTCTTTCAAATGAATACAGTAAGTTTTTTCCCAAAAGCCTTTATTAAGGTCTGATCACCTAATAGTTTAATCTAACGGACTCTTTTAGGGACTTTCTTCTCTCTTTGGCCCTCAGGATATTGTTTCACCTAGATCTTTCCTACCTTAGTGGTCTTTCCCTTTAAGTGTACAACAGTAGGCTTTTTCCCCTTTTTGTCACATACATACTAATTCCTCTAGGATCTCATCCCCAGCTCTTTTCACACATTACATGTACCACCTGGAAAATCATATAACCTACTGGTTTTACCTACCACCTCTATAAGAGAATTTTTACAACTGAATCTATGACCCTGGTTTCTCCCCAAAGTCCCAGGATCCTATGTATAGTTGCAAATAATCTCCATACATTTTATTACTGTTGTTTATCTGTCATAACTAAATTCTTTATAAGACCATGGAAAAACTGGACTAATCACATTTATGAAAAAATAGAATAAAGAAATGATGACATGGTCAAATCCATTAAAAATAGCAGTATTATCATTAATATTTTGTCCCATCACACTGTTGTTATATATATCTTCATGCTGAAACATTTCTGCATAGATCACTCTTATTTCTGAATGAAGAAAGCTTTACAGTCAATATGACCTTTTAAGAAAGGATATAAAGGAGACAAAGTCATATTAAATTCCCTTCCTCAGTTCACATCTCCATTAGCAAATATCTATCACCATCAAATATTCTCACCTCTTCAGCATGGGCAGAAACAGAGGACCAATACCTCTGATTCAACCTTGGTACACAAAAATGTGCTCATGAGCAATTTACATTTATTTTAATAGCTACAAAAATGAAAGTGCAGTGTTGAGTTTATTTCCTAAAGAGAAAAATCTAATTCATCAAGATTATGAGCATGACTGAAAGCCCACTATGCAAATACAGTGGTTGTTTAGAATGAAAGTGAAAGTGAAAAGCACTCAGTCACTGTCTTACTGTTTGCGACACCATGGACTGTAGCCCACCAGGCCCCGCTGTCCATGGAATTCTCCAGGCCAGAATACTGGAGTTAGGTAGCCATTCCCTTCTCCAGGAGATCTTCTTCAGGGACTGAACCCAGGTCTCCTGCATTGCGGGCAGATTCTTTACCCTCTGAGCCACCAGGGAAGCCCAAGAACACTGGAGCAGGTAGCCAATCCCTTCCCCAGTGGATCTTCCTGACTTGGAGTCTCCTGCATTATAGGTGGATTCTTTACCAGCTGAGCTACCATGGGTTGTCATTTGGCAGTCAACCATGCTGTGCCCTCACATGGAGTGACTCACTGATATGGACATAAACAGAATCCTGCTAATTCCATTTTTTAAAGCAATGCTCATTTTAGGAAGACTGCCTATCTGTTTCCTAACATGAAAGCACAGCAACCACCTGAATATTTAGTCATTGCATTTTGTCTTTGTCAAGGGAAAAAAATCTACTGTTTAGTCACTTGCTTGTTAGTGGCTCAGCTGGTAAAGAATCTGCCTGCAGTGTAGGAAACCTGGGTTCAGTCCTTGGGTCAGGAAGATTCCCTGGAGAAGGGAACAGCAAACCACTCCAGTATTCTTGCCTGGAGAATTCCATGGACAGAAAAGCCTGGCAGGCTACAGTCCATGGGGTCACAAAGATTGGACAAAACTGAGTAACTAACACTTCACTTCACTTCACTGTCTTGTATCCACCACAAAAACCTCTATCACTTAATGGTCTCACTATCTTTATCATAGGTCTTAAAAAACTGTTTATACATATGTGTGACTTACCAATACCAATTAGAAGATAACAATATAATTATATCTAAATTTATAAAACTATGGTTTAGGCCATTTCAAAATCACCTGGATGCTTTTTAAAAAATAAGACACAACAAAAACAGATTCCTGGAGCATCTCAGGAAATCCACACAGTCCAAAGATTTGCAGTGAATCAAGGGTCTCTGGTTTCGTGGACTTCCCAGGTGATGTTTATGCACACTAAACTTGAAAACAAGACTTCCTCATTGCTTTCACTAAGTTGACTTTGAACAAGAAATCAGAAAGAGGGACTGAAAGAGAACGTTGTCAAAAATGTTTCACTTTAAAAAGGAGAGAGATCTCATTTACAAAAGGTTCAAGGAGATTCCTGCTAGCGCTCCTCACCTGAGAAAAAGCCAAATGAATGAAGGCATTCTAGCATGGCGGCCTAGAGAACTCAAGACCTAATAAATCATATTATTTACTGTCTACTTCTTTAAGATCAGCTTGACTGCCTTTGCTCTCTTTAGAGTTAAAATAACCAATTCACTTCTCTTCCTTCTGCTGCACAAAATCAGTTGCTTCAAGCATCCAAGTTGGCCCAGATATAATAATAAGGCCATGCCTTGAAAAGGAAATGAAAAAGAATAAAACATGAACCAAAATTGTACCTCTTCCTCAAAGGAAGCTGTGAATTATGGTTAGAAATAAGCTGATAAAATTGTAGGCAATGCTCTGCTTTAAAAACAGCCCAAGTGAAATACAATTTGGCAGCCAGAGAGAACACAAAATTCTTTAGAAAAAGAGATCACTATTGAGGGTGAAATTTCCTTATGTGAACAAGAATTTCTGTGTAAATTCAGTTCAGCTCTAACTGCTATTCCAATCCATAAATACTATCCTCACTCAGGCTTTCTCTCTTTTTTTCTAAGTATATGTTCTGATGATGGCTAATACAACTCTTCTCCACACCGAGGAAAAGATGTCTTAGCAGAAATACACTATAGCTACTTTTTCAAATATAAAAGAAAATAATTTTTCACTTTGGAAATATGACTCATATTTTGTCTTAGAATTTTTAAAAATTTCTAAAGAACTTTATGATACCATATTAGACTTTTCTTCTAAATCTGCTGAAGGAATTAATAAAATATTATAGAAGAAAGCCTAGTAGCAACCCTATAGATTCCTCATGTGTAAAACTGAGACAAAATATTCCCTAATTGGTTCCCAAGGTTGATATACCCACATGCTTCAAAAGGCAATATGTGTATCAGTCACCTATTGCTGTATAACAAATCACCCTGGAATTTAGGCATCTAAACAAAAACAATCTATTGGCTTTGTATTCTTCCTTGGGATGGATTTAGCTGAGGAGTCTTCTAATCATCTCACCCATGTTCTTGCATGAGGGGACCTTGCAGGTGTAGATGGTCCATAGCAGACTCATTCACATGTCTGTTGGTTCACCGGGACTTCTGTTCTGGGTCCTTTTGTTCTTTGTATAACTTCTCCAGGATGTTCCAAGGGAGCAAGTCACAATGAGCAAACACCAAGCCTCTGCTTGCATCACAATGATGAATACACAGTTGGTTAAAGCAAGTCACATGGCCAAGTGGAGAAGTCACAGGAGGGGACTGTACAAAGATGTAGACACCAGGGGTGTGATTCATCGGGGACTGTTATTATCATAATCTAACAAAGATGTATTACAATTATTTGGTAAACTATAAAGAATCATACTAATATAACAGTTATAACATTAAAAATAGTAAAAAATTAATAAAAATAGTAAAAAAATAAAAGTAAATTTGGACTAAGTCTATCAATGCATTCCTCTCTTGATCATTCCTATAATGCAGTAAATTTGACTGATTCAAATTTCATTACTTTTTAAAATACCGCCTGGAGTACATGTCAGTGGAAACATTTGAGATATATATCTGCTCAAGAATAAGTGGAAAGACTAAGAGGTAGGCCAACAGTAGTAGGTATCTGCTACTTAACAAGCAAAAAAGAAAAAAACCTTAGGCAAATGACTAGTCACAAACTCAACTGAAATAAAAGTTAGAAATAGAAATATATAATTTATCATTGTTTTAAAAATGGAATGATTAATGTTATAGATGCAGAAAGATAAAAAAATTAAGGCATTGTTTACCTCCTCTAGAACACTATATAATGCCATTTCAAAAATAAAAAAATAAATCTATACTTTTTAAAAAGTGAACCAAAAAATTCATCCGACTCTTCCATTAGCTCCACTCAGTAGTCTCTTGCTGAGGGAAGGATTTATTTATTTTTTTTTTGCATTCAACCTACGCTACTCATGGTAAAATTTGTACTAAACATCTTTGCCCATCTTTGGGCATGAAATCTACATGAAAACTGGTTACCTCCTTCACACAACCCCATACCCCTCCATTCACCTGAGGGATATTCCAATGATATCTCTCTTTTTCCCCTTCTATTATAGGACTAAATTTCCCCGAAATCACTTTCACTTTACTCTTCTAAATCCTCTCAAAATTTTTAATACTCATCTCAAGAGAATAAGGCTCCTCCATGTTAGGTTGTGATTAAGCAAATGCAACTATAATGCAGTTAACCTCTCCAATATTAATTGTCTTGAGGATTAAATAAATTATTTTAGAATGAGTTTAAACAGTAACCAGTGTAAGCTAGCAAGCAGTTGTTATATCAATAGTCACAGTGATAATAGATGTTTGGCACATTAATTTTAAACCTTCTCATGTACTGGCATTTTTACTAATAATATGTATTGTATTATTGGCTAATATGTAGCTTCTCAGTAAGTATGACTACTAGCCCTTCTTCAGACTGAATCAATGATTTCCCATTTGAGTATTCCATTGTTTAAAGTTTATTCAATTATCAAAGTCATTCAGAATTTGAATCTATCTTCTTACTTTTTCATGTCTGAGTAAGGTTGTTAACTAATATAAATGTATTATTATGGGTTGAATGAGCTATGAGGTTCTGAGAAGGAGTTAGGAGAAGGACAGTGCTCTTAAGAAGATATTGCTATATACCTGAGGAGAAAATAGCTGTTTATTTTGAAGGACCGTATGATTTAATTCCAATAGTAATAAATGACAAGGAGGGATTGGGGGCAGGAGAAGGGGACGACAGAGGATGAGACGGCTGGATGGCATCACCGACCTGATGGACGTGAGTTTGGGTTAACTCTGGGAGATGGTGATGGACAGGGAGGCCTGGCGTGCTGCAATTCATGGGGTCGCAAAGAGTCAGACATGACTGAGTAACTGAACTGAACTGAACATGTTTTGAGTATTTACTATGTTACATACTGTGCTATACAATTTACATGAATTAGTTCTTTTATCTTCACAAAAGTATAATGCTATCGTAGGTACTTACACTATTCTCATTTATAAATGAGAAAGTTCAGTCTTAGATAGATAGTGTGACGGGCCTAATGCTGCAGACTTTTTAAGTGTCAGTGTCTGATAAATCCAGGTCAGACTCTAGAAGCTGAATGTCTAATCCTTAAATAAACTTCCTGTGCAACTGCCACAAAAGTCTTGTAAGAGAGTTATTGGCTCTATTTCATAGGTCAAGTAAATTGAGACAAAGAAAAGTTAAATAACTTGTTCAAGATCTCAACATAAATGGCAGACTAAAGATTTGAACCCAGGGCAGTTTGGCTTCAGATAAAACAACAACAACAAAAACACAGTAAAAACTGTGGTTCCAGAAAGCACAAATCCACAAATGTAAATTTCTTGTGACGCTATCTGGGTACACTTGTCATTCACAAGTCCAACTTTAAGCTTTAAAAACAATGAAACTTGTATGCTAAACAGTTTTTGAAATTCTCCTGATTATAGGGACCTTCACTCAAGTAAGCAAGCACACGGTATCCAGCATGACAAACCACCCCCAAAACTCAGTGGCTTACAACAACAGTCATTTATTTTATTCATGGATCTGTAGTTTTTAGATGAACAGGCCATTTCTGCTCCACACAGCATCAGCTGTCAGAGATCTGAAAAAGGACTTGACAGCCTATTTCAAGATGCTTCTGCAGACTGGCAGCTTGGACTCAGCCGGGGATATCAAGCTCCTTCCTGGACTGCATGGCGTCTCTCATGGCATAGTAGCTAGATTCCAAAAGTGAGCAACTCCAAGGAGCTATGTAGAAGCAGTGTTATCTATTATGAGTTAGCCTGGGACACAGGGACGCTTTGCTGTGTTCACGAGTCAGCCTGCCAATGTTCACAAGATGGGAACATGGCCACCCATCTCTTGGGAGCAGTGTCAAAGCAATAAAGTACTTAAGTTCCTGCACTAGCGTTACTTTCAAAGCTTCAGTACTTCAACCCTGATTAATAACTTCAGTCTCATTCTCAATTCTCATATCAGCTCTGTCTCTAGCAAAGCAGATATACAGAGCCATGCTGAAACAGTTCAGCAGCTTTGTGAGGAGTCAGACCTGGAGGCCTGTAGAAATAATAATGCTGTTCAAAGAACATTCATCCTGGAAATCAGGCCATCCAAGATCAACTGGGGTTGGCTCTCACTAACTGATGGTTAAGGACTCTGCAGGCTTCGGTTCTCTCATCTATAAAAGGACTGTTGGTCTAAGCCACCTCCAAAGCCTCTGAGATTTATGATGAAAGTAACCATTTTTCTACCTATTCTCCCATATTTTATCTCCTATACCTCATATCCTAGTGGCCACCCAGATACAGAATTTGTCTGCCTCTGGAAACCTACCTTTGTGAATAGGCACCTAGTACCTACTCCTACAGAGAAGGCGATGGCACCCTACTCCAGTACTCTTGCCTGGAAAATCCCATTGACAGAGGAGCCTGGTGGGCTGCAGTCCATGGGGTCACTAAGAGTTGGACACAACTGAGCAACTTCACTTTTCACTTTTCACTTTCATGCATTGGAGAAGGAAATGGCAACCCACTCCAGTGTTCTTGCCTGGAGAATCCCCAGGACGGGGGAGCGTGGTGGGCTGCCGTCCATGGGGTCGCACAGTCGGTCACAACTGAAGAGACTTAGCAGCAGCAGCAACCTACTCCTACAGCCCTCTCAGGGGAAAACCTGCCTTCCAGGATTTCTACCACACGTAACTCTGTCCCTCAGTTATCCCACTTGACTGCAAAGATAGACCTGAGGTTTGGTAACTCATCTGGATGAGGTTCTAGCAACCTACTCCTTATGTAGATTGACTTGTCAGGGATTTATCTTTAGACTCATGTCTGCATACCTCTACCTAGAACAGCAGAGCCTGTCCTTGATCCCCTGCTCTCCTTGACCTTCACATGGCCAAGAAGGTTCTAGTCAAAATCTCTGACTTTGTGGCTCAGAATTCCCCAGTCACTTGTCCTGGGTTCTTATGTTTCTTTTATGCCTTTCTTTTTCTATTACCACAAGGGCTTCCCTCGTGGCTCAGCTGGTAAAGAATCTGCCTGCAGTGTGGGAGACCTGGGTTCGATCCCTGGGTTGGGAAGATCCCCTGGTGAAGGGAAAGGCTGCCTGCTTCTGTATTCTGGCCTGGAGAATTCAGCCTGTACAGTCCATGGGGTCACAAAGAGTCGGACATGACTGAGTGACTTTCACTCACTCTGTCCATTGTTACCTTTAACAAAAGTATCCAGTGAGTTCTTGCGTTTTTCATCTTGATTTTTGCTTCTTTTTGTAAAAATAGTGGCAAAACCCTTTCATAAAATTTTATGTTAAGTCAGCTTGAAAACTCCTATTATACATGATATGCTTTGATGGGAGTTTTAATTAGACATATAAAACTAATTTAAGTGTCAGTGATATTTTTTCCAATATGCACGTAGACATACTTTTCATCTGATAATAAAACCGATACAAAAGGTAAAGAAAGAATTACTGTGTGGAAGTAAAAATTGCCTAAGAAAACATTGCAATTCATGGTGAATACCCATTTTTGTATGACTGACATTGCGTTAATATTTATTATAGTTTTACTTGTCACTGAAACAAGAAAAAACAATATTAGCTTTATTGTACAAAGATAGATTCACCAAATATATTGTCTTATGAGTCTATTATTTATTTTTAAAATTATTCAATATCATCTGCTTTTTAATTAGCACATCTTAATATTCCCTGGTGGTTCAGATGGTAAAGAATCCGCCTGCAACGCAGGAGACCTGGGTTCAATCCCTGAGTTGGGAAGATCCCCTGGAGGAGGGCATGGCAACCCACTCCAGTATTCTTGCCTGGAGAATTCCATGCACAGAGGAGTCTGGCGGGCTATAATCCATGGGATCGCAAAGAGTCAGACACAACTGAGTGACTGTGCACACTGCATGATATCCACAGGGCACTAAATATTCTGGAATAAAAGTTACTGAAAGACATGGCTGTTATCCTCAAACATCCGTAAAAGACGCAAATCTACGACTTATTGTTACACCTTAATTTAACAAAGTCCCAATTCAATCTTTTACATGGCTAGTGAAAAAGTAATTAGGATAACCTCTATCCACATGGATAAAACTTTATAGCTCTTCCATGACTGACATACAATCTGTACCAATTATTCATTTAAAACGAGCTCTCAGGCAATATTCTTCCTCCTTGTCTTGCTTTTAAACTGCTGGGCATACACACTGAGGAAACCAGAATTGAAAGAGACACGTGTACCCCAATGTTCATCGCAGCACTGTTTATAATAGCCAGGACATGGAAACAACCTAGATGTCCATCAGCAGATGAATGGATAAGAAAGCTGTGGTACATGTACACAATGGAGTATTACTCAGCCATTAAAAAGAATACATTTGAATCAGTTCTAATGAGATGGATGAAACTGGAGCCTATTATACAGAGTGAAGTAAGCCAGAAAGAAAAACACCAACACAGTATACTAACACATATATATGGAATTTAGAAAGATGGTAATGATAACCCTGTATGCGAGACAGCAAAAGAGACACAGATGTATAGAATGGACTTTTGGACTCTGTGGGACAGGGAGAGGGTGGGATGATTTGGGAGAATGGCACTGAAACATGTATATTATCATGTAAGAATCGAATCGCCAGTCTATGTTCGATACAGGATACAGGATGCTTGGGGCTGGTGCACAGGGATGATCCAGAGAGATGATATGGGGTGGGAGGTGGGAGGGGAGTTCAGGATTAAGAACTCATGTACACCCATGGCGGATTCATGTCAATGTATGGCAAAACCAATAAAGTATTGTAAAGCAAAATAAAGTAAAACTAAAAATTAAAAGAAAAAAAAACTATACATTCTTATAGGTCAGGAGGTCTTCCTGGTCTCAGTTGTACGGGTAATTTATAACAAGTGTTTTGGCCATTTTTTTCTTCTGGATATATCTTCCTAAGGTTAAAAATAGTCATTTGCATCAAAAGATTAACTTAGTGACTATGATTTCAATATTTCCACTTAGCATATTAAAAGATTTCTTAAATGTTTTATGCTGTATTTTATAGGTAAAATAAAATTGCATTATTTAATTGTTTTTACCAAAAACATAATGGAAGGTTAATGGCAAACATTATTGTAGTTTTTTTAATGTTTTTAAATTTTATTTTTGATTGGAGGATAATTGCTTTGCAATGTTGTGTTGGTTTTGCCATACAACAACATGAATCAGCCATAAGTATACATATGTCCCCTCCCTCTTTAACCTCCCTCCCAACCCCTACCCCAGGCTGTCACAGAGCATGGGCTGAGAGCCCTGTGCTACACAGCAACTTCCCACTAGCTATCTGTTTTACCTATGGTAACGCATATGTTTCAAGGCTACTCTCTCAACTGGTCCTGCCCTCTCCTTCCCCTGCTGTATTTTTATATTTCTCCTCAAACTTTGGTCAAATTCTTCAAAGAATAATGAAATCCTTTTTTGTCTTAATTCTCCTTGATATCTGTCTAGGGAAGCAAGATTATTTCAGCATTGCCAATTCAGTTTTTCGCCTCAGTTTCACCTCAACAGTTTCAGGATTTCCCACCTGCCAATGCAAACATTTTTTAAAGTGGTTTATTTCTTACACCACTTCTTATGTCTCATGGCATTTCACGATGTCAATGAATGTGAAAAGCTTTCTGATAACTGATTAACTGGGGGAAAAAAAAGATTCTTGGTGGAAATTGAAAATTGATACCATCTTATCACTGTCTACCAGAATATTAAAATGTGAAGTACAAGTAACTCAATGAATCAAGGATGCAATTTAAGGAAACCTTTATCTAGTCATTAAAAAAGGTAATGATGTGGAAAAGCTGGAGGAACGTGTGTGTGTGTGTGTGTGTGTGTGTGTGTGTGTGTGTGTGTGTGTGTGTGTGAAGTATGCATTTTATAGTTTTCCCACTTATTCTACTCCTTATATTACTGGGCTTCCCTGGTGGCTCAGAGGTTAAAGCGTCTGCCTCCAATGCAGGAGACCCGGGTTCGATCCCTGGGTCAGGAAGATCCTCTGGAAAAGGAAATGGCAACCCACTCCAGTATTCTTGCCCGGTGGGCTGCAGTCCATGCGGTCACAAAGAGTCAAGCACATCCTGCATCTACATATTTTCATTCACAGATCAAGACTATATACTATTTCTCATTACCTTTTAGTCATCTGAAGATCACGTATTTGCCTCTCCTCCAAAAATTATTCTGTAATATGGTGAAAGCCCAAATATGTATACCATTGTAATTGTGAACCGAACCTACACTGTGGAAGTTTTCCTTATCATCCTTCCAACCCACACAAATGAAAAAAGCAGTCACTAGTTGCGGCATGTCTTTCCACAGGTATTCTCGCTCAAATCTCCGGTTAGTCACCTTTAACCTTCATTATGTATATATGCTTAGTCCCTCAGTCGTGTCTGACTCGTTGTGACCCTTTGGGCTGTTTGAGACCCTTTGGACTGTAACCACCAAGCGCCTCTGTCCCTGAGATCTCCCAGGCAAAAATGCTGGAGTGGGTTGCTATTTCTTCCCCCAGGGGATCTCCCCAGCCCAGGGACTGAACCTGCATCTCCTGCGTCTCCTGCTTTACAGGCAGATTCTTTACCCGCTGAGCCATCGGGGAGCCCTTAGTCTTCACTGGTGCTCCACATTTGTGAATTAAACAGCCAGTATTTGTCTTATGTTTTGACCTGTGTCCAAAAAGTTAAAATATTGGAAGGCATTTTAATTATCTGCTAAGAAACAAAAAGTCAAGTATAATGACTACTAATAATAATCACCTAATAATATTTTTAAAGAAAGATAAATCAAAATACATGCATATATTTATTAAATTTGGACAGGAAAAAACTCAACAGTTTCTTACTGAAGTCATGGACATCTTAACTAAGAGATACAATAGAAGATTATTGAGATACTTCAGCAACAATTTCTATTTTATTCAACAAGCAGATACAGTGCTATTGAAACACTAAATTTAAATATTGTTCGGTTGGGCAAGGACTCAATTGATCACAGCACCCTCATATCTTACTATAAGCCATTGCTTGTTACCTGCCTGACCCCTGAAGGCACTTGATTGCAACAACCACAAATATAAACCAACACAACTGATCCTCCATTCAGAGTCTACTAGAGCTCACTTCTGCTAAATATGTATTTCTGCATAGGCTTTGTTCTATTGCCTGTGTAACTTTTTAAAAAATCAGAAAATCATTCAGTTTCAGTTATGTGGCTGATTAAAAAAATAATTTTAGTGACTTCTGCTTAACGATTTTTTCCTTTTTCACTACACCCTCATCATCCACACTAACACACTATATACTCTCTAGTAATAGTGAGCTTAGAGTTCTATATTATACTGCTCTGCATATAATGCTATGCCTTTATAAACTATCGTCACCACCGTCTCCAAGGTATTCACTTGGTAAATGCCTATTACATATCAAGACTCTTCTTAAAAGTTCCTTGATTCTCACAGGCAGACTGAGTGGATCCTTCCTCTAAACACCATTAATATGTGCGTGCATTTTGAGGTATCTAGTTACTTGATTGCATGGGTATCCATTTACTAAACTATGAGCTTCATCAAAGCAGGAACATTCCATGTGCTTTAGGAAATCCTCGGATATAGTAAGCATTCAAGAAATAATTTTCAAATGAAGGAATAAATTGTTACATAAATATCCTCAATTTTCCAAGTCACTTAGAGAATGTATTGTAAATGTATTAGTATTAGTAAATGCACTTTTATTTAAGAAAATTGGATTCTGAAGCCGTACTGTCTGGATTCTAAATCTGGCATGGCTACAACTAACTGTGTAAATATGGGTGAGCTACTCGGACTCTCTGACCTCAGTTTTTTCATATACATAACAAGTATTAGAGAGTACCTTCCTCAAAGGGTCATGACGAGGACTGAGTAAATAAATTTTAAAAATTTAGAACAGTCTTCAGTGCACAGAGGTGTTCAACAAAAGTTAGCAATTTTTATTACTGAAGAAATAATGACTTTTTATGGACACTATAAACAAATAATTCCTAAGTTTAAACAAATTAAAATGTATAATTCTCACAGTTCTTTGATTTTTAACAGAAGTTTTTAAAAATCTGGAAAGGCTTACTGGCCAAGTACATCTTTGTATATACACATGAAACACTGCAAAAAATTTACATGATCACATTATTCTAATAAAAGATTTTATAGTTATGTTTAATATAGTTATATTTAATATAATATATTTAACTATATTTATAACTATATAGTTATGTTTAATATATCAATAAGTTATATATTCACTTTTAATAAATTATGTCCACCTGAATATCAACAATATTTCATTCACTAAATTTGTCTTCATTTGGTTTCAAGAAAAAAATGTACATTATTATATAATAAAACCTCAGCTATGTAAAACATTCCCTTCAAAACCCTACAATAAAATTAGGTATTAAAATCAGTCTTTATGCATTTGCAGTTCTTAACACCCAAAATATCTAGTTCCATTCTTACAGCGGATTATATACCTTCAGTGCCTCAGATGGTAGAGAATCTACCCGTGATGCAAGAGACCCCAGTTCAGGAAAATCTCCTGCAGAAGAAAATGTCAGCCCACTCCAGTATCTTGGCTGGAGAATCCCATGGACTAAGGAGCCTAGCAGGCTACATGAGTTTGCAATGAGTAGGACAGAACTGAGAGACTAACACTTTTACTTTCGTATACCCTGCCCGATGCTCCTGACTGAGCAATTAAAATTACATGCAAGTGTGTGTGCCAGTGCGCATGTCTGTGTAATACATGCTATTCTGAACACATCACCAAACTCAGGCAAAAATACAAAAGAGGAAGCAAGAGCTCTGGAATGTGAGGAAATACCAAAGGTGATTTATACCTGGACATTTTTTGCCCGAAGCCAAAAGACTTTGAGCTTCCATTGTGATTACTGCACAAAAGAACGAAACTGGTAAAGCCCGAGGTTCTCACAATGCAGTGAAACTAGTAAGAAAGCTTTGCACAGAAGATTAAGCACAGGGGAAATACACCCTTCTGTTTGGAAACCTCACAACTGTCTAGATGCTGGATATGGGTGAAGAGAAAAGTTAAAATTTCTCCTGAGCATCTCTAGCCACAGATGAGTTTCAAACCAGGTTTGGAGTTGGACTTCACACTATCTGTTTAAACCCAAGATCCTCATGTGGATAAGGTCAAGGTGTCCTAGGTGATGGCCCTGCCAGATGACTATAAACTCTCTCTGAAAGAGCTCAGGCAAAAATTCCAAAAGAAGTGAATAGCTCACAGTCAAAATTCACAACCTGTGCCAGAACAAGAACCAGCAGATTGTAATACATAGATGGATAGATGAGGGAAGGAAAGAGGGAGGGGGAGAAGGAGAGAGAAAGTAGATCAGACAGATAGATATACAGAAAAATAAATAATACTCAAAACAGAAAATGGGTTCTGGAATTATCATATACTCAATATATTTAAAGCAATTAAAATCCTAATAAAAATATATGATAATATGACCAAGAATCAAGCAGATCTGAAAAAAAATAGTGTTTAGAGAAATGAAAAGTGAAATAATGGAATTAAAACCTTATTAGCAAGACCAACTAAATGCATTAGTTTAAGAGAAAATTGGTGAACCACAATGAATCTGAGATAGTGTTCAGAATATAAGGCAAAAGGTTAAAGAGAAGGAAAATACGAAAAAGAGAAAATGTGACATGGAGATAGTGGAAGCAAGTCTAATGTAAAATTGTAGGTCAACAAAGTAGCCAATAAAGAGAAAAGGGAGTAAAAAGATACAGCTGACTACATTTCCAATGGTTAAAGATTCAATCCTCATATCCACGAAGCTCAATGAATCCTAAGCAGAAAAATAAAAAGAAATACAGTAAAATAAAAAGTACCCAAATGAATGGGAAGATCATAATATTAGTGAGAGTAAAAACAGACAATCTTCAAAAGAATGACTATTAAAATATTTGCTGGCTTTTGAACAACAGTAGGAGTCAGAAAAGAATGGATGCCTTGGTTGACTGAGAGTAAATAATGGTTAACACAGTTCTAAAATTTCCAGTATTGCAGATCTCAAGTCATATTCAAACAAGTAATAAACGAGAGTTTCAGATATGCAGATGATGCCACTCTAACGGCAGAAACCAAAGAGGAACTAAAGAGCCTCTTAATGAGGGTGAAGGAGGACAGTGAAAGAGCTGGCTTAAGATTAAATATTTTAAAAAAAATAAGATCATGGCATCCAGCCCCATTAATTGAAAGGCAAATTAGAAGGGAAAAAGGTGGAAGTAGTGACAGATTTCCTCTTCTTGGGCTCCAAAATCACTGCAGACGGTGACTGCAGCCATGAAATCAGAAGACGACTGCTTCTTGGCAGGAAAGCTATGACAAACCAAGACAGTGTGTTGAAAAGCAGAGACATTACTCTGCCGACAAAGGTCGGTATAGTCAAGGCTGTGGTCTTCTCAGTGGTCACATCTGGTTGTGAGAGCCGGACCGTAAAGAAGGCAGAACGCCAAAGAATTGATGCCTTCGAACTATGGTGCTGGAGAAGACTCCTGAAAGTCCCTTGGAAAGCAAGGAGATCAAACCAGTCAATCTTAAGAGAAATCAACCTGGAATACTGGTTGCAAGGACTGATGATGAAGCTGAGGCTCCAGTATTTTGGTCATCTGATGCGAACAGATGACTCGTTGGAAAAGTCCCTGATGCTGGGAAAGATTGAGGGCAGAAGAATAGGGCATCAGAGGATGAGATAGCTGGACAGCATTACCAGTGCATGGACGTGAACTTGGGCAAACTCTGGGAGATAGTGAGGGACAGGGAGGCCTGGTGTGCTGCAGTCCATGGGGTTGCAAAGAGTCGGACACGACTCAGCGACCGAACAACAACTACGATAGGACCAAAAGACCCTCACTGAAAGAAAATGTTATCTAAATCCTTCAAGACAAAGGAAAGTTATCCCAGATGCGAGATTTGAGAGGTAAAAAAGAATGGTAAACACAATAAATATTGGGGTAAATTTAAACAGTGATTGTCTACATTAGCTGCAAAAATTGTTAATTGTATGTTGGTGTGGAGAAGAGGGTAAATAGGCTAGAATTAAAATACCAAGCCAATAATAAATTAGAGTGTTCAAGGTAAAGAATTCTAAAGTATCTGATTAGTTGTAAAGAAAGTTATGATATGGCATAATAATTTAGAGGCCTCAAGCAAACTATGCTTGTTATGTGTACTAAGAGAGGCACTAGAAAAACAGCAGAGACCATACAACTTGTAAAAATTAAAGGAGAAATATATAATAAGAAAAATAAATTTGAAAACTCAATTTGTCCCGAAAAACTGGGGCAAGAGTGGGGCAAAAGGAGAGCAGGAAGGCCGTCTACAACCAACATGCGCGAATTGTAGGGTGTTACGTTGAGGCAAAATCTAAAGAAACACTCCACGATTTCATTTAGCATTCACAAAAAGCTAATACTAAACCATATCATTTAGAGATCCATTTAAAGGAACTGTGACTTGGAATGATAGACACTTTGAGGGAGATATGCTAGCATGTGATGGGACAGGGGGTCATGAAGGGTTTCTAGCATACAGATATGTCTCAGTGATGAGACAATGATGTTTACCATTTTTCCTGAAGTATGCATATAATTTTACACAACCTAATTAGAATGATGTAGTTCTTTTCTTATTGGAGCATAATCGCTTTACAATGTTGTGTTATTCTGCTATACAATGGAGTGAATCAGCTACATGTCTACATATATCCCCTCGCTCTTGGACCTCCCTTCCACCCCACCCCCATCTCGCCCCTCTAGGTCATCGCAGAGCACCAAGCTGGGCTCTCTGTGGACTGAACCAAGCAGATGCCCACTAGCTGGCTATTTTACATGTGGTAGTGTATATATGTTGGCTTCCCTGGTAGCTCAGCTGGTGTATTTAGCTGAGCTCACCTCAGCTCCACCTGCAATGTCAGAGACCCCGGTTCGATTCCTGAGACGGGAAGATCCCCTGGCGAAGGGATAGGCTACCCACTGCAGTATGCTTGGGCTTCCCTAGTGGCTCAGATGGTAAAGAATCCACCTGCAGTGAGGGAGACCTGGGTTCAATCTCTGGGTCGGGAAGATGCCCTGGAGGAGGACATGGCCACCCACCCCAGTACTCTTGCCTGGAGAATCCCATGGACAGGGGAGCCCCGCAGGCTACAGTCCATGGGGTCACAGAGAGTTGGACACGAATGAGTGACTAAGCACAGCGCAGTGCATATGTGTCAATCCTAATCTCCCAGTTCATCCCACCCTCTGCTTCCCCCACTGTGTCTGCATGTCTGTTCTCTACATCTCCACCTCTATTCAGGGTTCTTTATAAAGGCACTTACTTTCATTCCATTGAGTAGTTTCATGAGGGAAATGACAGAACAGGGCACCCTGAAGTAGACAGTTCCCTGGGGTCCAGGCTGATATTTAATTACTTGGCAAAACATACAACTACTGCACTTGTTGTAGCAGGAGAAATAATCGTGGAAGATTTAGACAGGAGCATCTGAAAGACGGGCGTCTTAAATAGGTCATATTCTTTAGAGAAGCTGACTGCTGTGGACCACACAGCTGAGATCGGGAAGCCTTCGCTGAGGTCTCCTGCCCAAGGGTCATCATGCCTGTCCTCACAGTTATCCATTTCCAGACTCGCAGCCTGATGCTCTCATGGACGTTCAGGGGCTCTCATATTACGCAGCTTTTACACCTTAGCAAATGTCAGGCATTAGGACTCTTCATCTCTGCCATTTGTGGTGTGTGGAAAATAAGTGACAATAAATCAAACTGACTAAATTTCCTAATCCCATCTGGAGCTACTGCTGCACAGATAGATGCAATCCTGTTTTAAAAGAGACATCTGACTGGCAATGGGGTGTCTTGAGTCATGAAATGTGTGAGCTGGTCACCCAAATAAGTAAGAGAGGATAACTCACTTAGAGCTTTTATAATTCTGAGCTATTTTCATTTGATGTCATTTCATAAATCATACGGTACTGGTGCTACAAAGCTAAATACACAATATATAAATAGATAATAGAAAACTCGTTGGTTTTCTACAATAGTTACAACACGGCAACTGCTACGTGAGATTTCTTTCACGTTAACCGTTTTGAAAAACTAAAACATGGTTCTTTCAGTTTTTCTCTCTTCACAGTCTCTATTGTCAAGAAGTACCTTTCAAGTTCCAACACATTTTTTCACTGATATGCCATGCTGTGTGCTAAGTATAAAGAGCTTCAGAACCATCACCAAACAGTTTGGAGTTCAAAGTTCAGGGCAATTAACATTAGATTCAGTCCTGGCTTCCAACTCCCTCTTCCCAGAACATTTCCCTTCTTCATCATGTTTGCACAAGCCGCTGGCTCAAATGTTACCATAACAACTATCAATGCACAGACTGGATTAGGGCTGCTTCTATAAACTGAGGGATTTGTATTTTGTGGTGCCCATGATGAAGCCGTGTTCTCTCATGCACTCTTTCAACAGCGGATTTAGAGGCAGTGGAACAAAGTGAAAACAAAGAGCAACTAAGCACAGCAACAATCCTTTCCCCCCCACACTCAAAGCTAGTCTCAAATCCAAACGTCAGGGGCAAGAAGGACAAAGGAAGATAAACTCACAGTCACTCAAGAGAAGAAAGTCAGTGCCAGCATGATTGCCCAAAGATGGAGCCTCAACCAATTAACGCAGGTTTCCTTCAAAAGATAATTTGTGTTTATGTTAGTAAGGCTTTATATCTAACCCTGACATGTGAGTTCATATGCTACATCTGCCGACTGATGACAGAAAACAAGAGGGCTTCTTAAGGCTGCAGGTGATCCTAACTTGAGAGGGTGCTTGGCAAGGAAGAGGATGGGAGGATTAATAGGTTAAACATTAACCTATGAAGAGAAGCAGAGCACCATTATATAATGACAAGGTTAAGAAGCTTCGAGTCACTGGGTTAAGTGCTTTTTACATAGTTTAACATTTCTTCTTGCAATAAGACTTCAAAGTAGGCAACATTTACAGAAGAAGACAACATAAAATCCCAAAGAAATAAGAGTATAAAGAAAGCTGAGGGCTGAAGAATTGATGCCGTTGAATTGTGGTGTTGGACAAGACTCTTGAGAGTCCCTTGGACTGCAAGGAGATGCAACCAGTCCATCCTAAAGGAAATCAGCCCTGAATATTCAGTGGAAGGACTGATGCTGAAGCTGAAGCTCCAATACTCTGGCCATCTGATGTAAAGAACTGACTCATTGGAAAAGACCCTGATGCTGGGAAAGATTGAAGGCTGGGAAAGACTGAAGGGGACGACAGAGGATGAGATGGTTGGATGGCATCACTGACTCAATGGACACAGAGGTCTGAGTAAGCTCCAGGAGTTGGTGATGGACAGGGAAGCCTGGCATGCTGCAGTCCACGGGGTCGCAAAGAGTCAGATACGACTCAGCCACTGAACTGAACTGAACTGACAGTAAAAAACGGGCTTCCCAGATGTGCTACTGATAAAGAAACTGCCTGCCAATGCAGGACACTAAAGAGGCGCAGGTCGATTCCCTGAGTTGGGGAGATCCCCTGGAGGAGGGCATGGCAACCCGCTCCAGTATTCTTGCCTGGAGAATCCCATGGACAGAGGAGCCTGGGGGGCTCTAATCCACAGGGTCACAAAGAGTCAGACACGACTGAGCAACAGCACAGCACAGCATAGTAAACAGGGAGAAAGAGGAGAAAATGTTGTCATTAGGGAGCATCAACGAAAAATAAACACCTGCCATATAGCACTATGTAGTTAAAGAAAGTGGAGTTTGGCTTCAAAGATTAGAAAAATGCTCTAATGGTCTGATTTCAGATTACCAAGAACAGTGGTTGCATATTTCTTCCTCATACTTTTTGAGGGTAGAGACAGTGCAGATATCTAGGAAATGCCAGTTGAATATATCTACAGCAGCTAGGTATAGCAGCAAAGTCAAATACAGCAGATTTAGAGCAGTGATCAGCAAGCTATGACCCATGGACCAAAGTTGACATCCCTGCCTGTATTTCTGTACAGTCCACAAGAGAAGAATGGCTTATACATTCTTAAGTGATTGAAAAATACGAGAACAAAAGTGTTATTTTATCACATGTGAGCATTACAACTCTTGCAATCTAAAATCTTTACCATCCAGCCCTTTACAGAGAAAGTTTTCTGACCTTGCTCTGAGTCACTGGGTCTTGAATTCAAATCCTGATTAATGTCTAGCTAAAAACAATTTCTTTCAACCTCATATCTTCATCAGTAAATAATATCCATCTTGAAGGTTTATTGTGAGACAAAATGATAAACTCAGTGGCTCAGTTGTATCCAATCTTTGCAGTTCTCCCCGCCCACCCACCACCCCATGGACTGTAGGCCACCAAGCTCATATGTCCACGGTATTCTCCAGGCAAGAATACTGGACTTGGTTGCCATCTCCTCCTCCAGGGGATCATCCTGACCCAGGGACTGAACCCAAGTCTGTTGTGTCTCCAGCACTGGCAGGCGAATTCTTTACCACTAAGCCACCTGGGAAGCATTCTACCTCAAGACTTCTTGGCAAACCAGAAAAATAAAGCCTTCCATTTATTTTTTCGTTTCTCTGTTTCTTATAGCAAAATCCAATCTTAACTAATATATTCACCCTCAAAGAACTATTTGATCCATATCCTTCAGGCATCCAAACATCAAGACTATAGTTTAGTCATTTTAATCAGTTTCCTGTCATTTTTTCATGAGTAATATTATGTAACTTACTAGCACCAAGCATCAAAAGTGAAAGAAAAAGATAAAGAAACGGGAAAAAGGAATTTGAGATGCTGAACTTTGAATGAGACTCCCTGCCACTAACTACTGACAGTGGTGATCTGAATTGACAAGATCTCTGATTTGGGAGCTTGAACTCTGTACTGCAAACCAGCAATATAATTAAGTTATCACTTCAAGACATTTTCAATGGGAACTTCAAACTTCACAGACCTTTGGTTTACCCACTCCTCTGGAAACTTCTCTCTCTTAGAAAGATTAGATTAAATGGCAGGGAGGCTTTATTGATGTCAAGTCCATTTAAGTCATAACTCAGGAAGGTCACTGATTCAAGTTATATTTGTATTTGGCCAAACTTTGTCATTAATCTGAGCCTATGAACTTTACTTAAAAGATTTACATTTGAAGTCAGTAGAAGTCAGTGGGAGACTTATTTATGTTTTCTCACAGGTTCAGTAATGAATATATAAAATTTTACCAGTCTCTTAGTTTATCAATTTATTGTCTGAATAAGTCTGCCATCTACCAAAACTCAAGATGTGAATGGAACAGAAATAAAAGTGTTGCCAAAAAACTGTAGTTCTAATTTTCAACTAATAGAATCTTTTAACCATAATTGAAGTGGGGGGAAAAGTTACCAGCACAACTTTGCTGCCCACCTTTAATAAGAAGGAAACCATATGTATATCTGGAAATCATTCACTATATTACTGAAGATTATATTTTCAGATATACTTCAAGGAGAAAAAAGGAAGTAGCCACACATTTTTAGTTAAAGCAAAAACAAAGTAATAGACTATATCCTCTCACCTTTACATCGGATATTACCTTGGTTTTCCCTACCAAGAGGGCTTGATGCTTTGAGATCCAAACCAAGGTTTTTTTTCTTGGTTATGAAATTCCCCATGACATTTATTTCAAAAAATCAATCTGGCTTTTCAAGTACTGGAAACAGGGTCTTGTGAAATGAGGAAACAAGGCTTCAACCAACAAAGTTACTTTGATTTTTTTTTTTTTTTTTTTTGCGCAAAAGCCTTCTGAGAAGCTTTATCTGAAAATGGATCTAGTAATATATCAAAGGCAAAGACCACCTAAGAGCCTTTTTATTAACAGCAAGATTATCTTCTACAGATTTAATTTTAGTTCCCTGAGACTCTGAATATAATCAAGTCATAGAGTCAATACTGGGCAAAATTTAATTTGGTCTTGTCCTAATCAGACCCAAAAAATGAAACAGGAATGACAAAATTCCTATTTAAAAGGCTTAGAGGTATGAAGTGGAAATGTGGCCTCAGTAGGGACAGAATGAGCAGCTAAAGATCTGTGTAACATCTTTAAAGTATATCTGAAAAGTAAATTATCCAATATATATATATGTACATATATATATTTATATACACACATATATATGGGTCTTGATTTGGTTTTCTCCCAATAACACTTCCTAAGTCCAGGAAAATTTAAGAAGTAGTTTGCTGATGGCTTTGGAAGTACTACTATGTTTGGCAGCTGCATATAAAACTCTAATGAACCCAAGGTGACAGCTGAAGATTACCTCATGACATAATCAAGTATTTATTTACGTTAGGGAAACACAGAGCAAGGTTCAACCCAACTTCCTACTCAAACTAGATCTGTAATATCAGGCAAAACACTTGAGATTCTCTGAAGCTTAATTTTTATCGTTAGGACCACAAGGCACAATGACCACAAAGGACTCAGTCACCTACAAAGCACCTTTTAGATTTTCAGTTATTATTTTCCATTTGATCAGTGGAAGCCAAACTCCCATTATCTCCCAGAGAATTCTTTTTAATAACTACATAATTCACAGCCCACTCTGGGAGATCCTGACATATTCAGGGTCTGAACAGTCTCAAGTCCTTCTGGTCACTCCACTGTCACTACGTTATGAGTTAACTGAGGGCAGGGGCAAGCGTGACAGTCAGATGCCCTGAGCCTAACACAAGTGTCTGCCCCAGAGCAGGTACTTTACCATGTGCGTGCTCCGTCGCGCAGTCGTATTCGACCCTTTGTGACCCCACTGACCGTAGCCAGCCAGGCTCCTCTGTCTGTCCATGGAATTATCCTGGCATTAATGCTGGCGTGGGTTGCCATTTCCTGCTCCAGGGCATCTTCCCAACTCAGGGATAGAACCCCTATCTCCTGCGTCTCCTGTACTGGCAGGCAGATGTTTACCACTGAGCCACCTGGGAAGCCCAGGTACTTTATCAGTGAGCGCTAAATGAAAATATATAAATGACTGAACAGATCGTGAAAACACCTAGTTACTATTATGACTCCCTCAAAATTTATATGTTGAATCCCTAACCTTCAGTATCTCAGAATGTGACTACTTGGAGACCGGGGCTTTAAAGAGGTAACAACCTTAAAATGGAATTGGGCAGGCTCTAATCCAACATGACCGTTGTCCTTAGAAGAAGAGGAAAGCTGGACATACAGGAAGATACAATGGATGTGCCAGCACACAGGAGGCGTGTGAGGACACAGAAAGACAGTGGCTTGTCTGCAAGCCAAGAGAGGCCTCAGGAGAAACCAGACCTGCTGACACCTTGACCTTGGACTTCCATCCTGAACAATGGTGAGAAAATAAAGTTCTGCTGTTTTAAGTCACCCAGTCTGTAGTATTTTGCTATGAGAACCCTGGGATTTGAACACTCGTCTAGCAGTTATGTAATTATAACTCAAACCCTTTGCCTACTGTCCTATGGCACAGAATGTGCTCTATTAACAAACCCAGAATTATAACCACCTTCGAAAGACTGATCCAGTCTGTAAAAAGACTAAAGTGATCTGTTCAGAAGCGACATGCTTTTCAGGATAACATCTTTGTCAAATACACATTGATATCTTCTCTCTTCAGATTCTCATTTGCTAAATCATAAGATAAATGCAACCCACTCCAATATTCTTGCCTGAAAATCCCATAGAGAGAGGAGCCTGGTGGGCTACAGTTCATGGAGTAGCAAAGAGTCAGACACGACTTAGCAACTAAATTACCCAGATAAACACACTCAAGGCTTCATTAAGATCTTTAAAAATACATGCATTTAACATCTCAGTTATCATAGTTTCACAAAAGATATGTATGGTAGGAGATAATAACCACAAGAAACAGAGAAACAGTTTTAAGACATGTAACAAATTTTTCAAGTTCATTATTGATTTGAAAAGTTTCCATCTCCCATGAAAAGCAAATGATAGGTTGTGTCAGGTTCAGTTCAGTTCAGTCATTCATTTGTGTCCGACTCTTTGCAACCCCATGGACTTCGGCACACCAGGCTTCCATGTCCATCACCAACTCCTAGAGCTTGCTCAAACTCATGTCCATCGAGTTGGTTATGCCATCCAACTATCTCATCCTCTGTTGTCCCCTTCTCCTCCTGCCTTTGATCTTTCTCAGCATCAGGATCTTTTCCAATAAGTCAGTTCTTTGCATCAGGTGGCCAAAGTATTGGAGTTTCAGCTTCAGCATCAAATATTCAGGACTGATTTCCTTTAGGAGGGACTGGTTGGATCTTTGTTGTCCAAGGGACTCTCAAGAGTCTTGTCCAAAACCACAGTTCAAAAACATCAATTCTTCTGCACTCAGCTTTCTTTATAGTCCAACTCTCACATCCATACATGACTACTGGAAAAATCATAGCTTTGACTAGATGGACCTTTGTTGGCAAAGTAATATCTCTGCTTTTTAATATGTTCCCTAGGTTGATCATGACTTTTGTTTCAAGGAGCAAGTGTCTTTAAACTTCATGGCTGCAATCACCATCTGCAGTGATTTTGAAGCCCGAAAAAATAGTCTCTCACTGTTTCCATTGTTTCCCCATCTATTTGCCATGAAGTGATGGGACCAGATGCCACGATCTTAGCTTTTTGACTGTTGAGTTTTAAGTCAACTTTTTCACTTAATTGGTGTATGCTCAGTTGTGTCTGACTCTCTGCAGCCCCATGGGCTGTAGCCAGCCAGGCTCCTCTGTCCATGGAAATTCTCTAGGCAAGAATATTGGAGTGGGTTGTCATTTTCTACTCCAGGAGATCTTCCCAACCCAGGGATGGAATCCATGTCTCCTGCCTTGATAGGTGGATTCTTTATCACTGCACAATCGGGGAAGCCCAAATACTAATCTTTGGATATCAACCAGCCTGTACCATTAAAGGTTATAGGTACTCGATAACTTTAAATATAAACTCAAGATTGCCTTTGCTTTCAAAACAAGCATGATAGCAACAATAATAAATATTCAGAACTTTATATTTTCAAAGTTAAATCAAAGTAGTAATCTAAGCTATTGTTTTGAACATCTATGGATTCACCCTACAAACATACCTTTAAAATGTAAATGACATCTACTCAAGTATCATTTAATTTAAATTGATTCAACTAATTTTACCCAAAGCCATATGGGAAGCTACTTTCAAGTGGTAGTTCAAAAACAAAGAGTTCAAAGAAACAAAAATAATCTGTCAAATGGAGCACAGTGACATCTTCTAAATGAAAACTCCATCTTTATCTAATATCAAGGTCTTTTACAGAATAAAAGTTTTGCAAAATTTGAACATGAAGTTAAGGCATCCTGATTTCTGCTCGGCAGAGAACTTTACTGCCATTTCTCCTCCAGCAATGTGAAGAAAGAAAAGTGATTACTCTAAACACCTTGGTAAAATTTATAGTTCTGGCAAATTTTACAATCCAGAGCTGTCACATACACTCAGGCAGGTTGGCCGCTACCCAGTTCTAGAGACTTGAATGTGAATTGCAACCCTCTGGAGTCACGTAATGCTTTCTAACTGGGAAATACATCTTAACTCCAAATTTTTTTTTACTAAGAAAAAACAGCCTTATTCCCCTACCCATGGTAGATTACTATGACTTAAAGTGTAGGATAGAAAAGTGAACATCACTCAGTCAAGTCCAACTCTTCGTGACCCATGGACTATACAGTCCATGGAATTCTTTACCAGCTGAGCCACAAGGGAAGCCCAAAGGCTCAGGGTGGAAAAGGCAGTGGCAATTGAGGAGCAATACTTGGGGAGAGATATGAAAACATGCTGAAGAAGGGAAGTGATACCATTAATAGAACTGACATCTTACAGGAACTAAATTCCTTCAAAGTCATGAATTCTGTGCTTATAAAATCCCAACCCATATACCTTCCAACATTCATCAGCCAATAATGATGGGATCCATGATGAGCAGAGAGCTATGTGAGGTTCTATTAGGGACTACAGAAAATAAAGACATTCCAGTCATGTTCTCATTCTCTATTATAGACCGAATGCCTGTGCTCCTGCAAAATTCGTATACTGAAACCTAACCCCCCATGTGATGGTATTTGGAGATGGGGCCTTTGGGATGTGATTAGACCATAAGGATGGAGTTCTCATGAACAGAATTAGTGCCCTTATAAAACAGACCTCAGCGATTTCCCCTGTGCACTTCCCCATGTAAGGACACAGAGAAGATGACAGTTCATGAACTATGAAGCAGGCCCTCATCAGACATCTCTTTCTGCCAGTACCTTGATCTTGGACTTCCTAGGCTCCAAAACTGTGAGAAATGCCTCTCTGTAATTTATGAGTCACCAAGTCTACAGTATTTTCATTATAGCAGCCTGAAAGATTAAGGTATCCCCCCCACACCACCCACTAAGTGAGTCTTTTTGCATAATCAAGTTTTCCAATGAGCCAGTTTACTTCATTACAAAACACAACATCTTGCTTTTAAAAAATTAATGTTGTATGAACATCTTTATAAAATGTATTAGATATAGCTTCTTTGAGAGAATACTTGACCTTAGTTTCTTCACTTATGAAAGATTTAGGTTATGTGGACTCCAAGGTCTGCTTTTCAAATTTTCCTAAATGATCAGCATTGTTAGTCTCAACCCACTGATAATTCTTTCCCAAGACAGCCTGAGGCCATCAGGGTTGGCTCAAGTTTATGGGACCTTTGCTAGCCCACAGATCGGCACCTGGTGGCAATGTCTTTCGAATTATTAGATTACGTCTACACTTTTGTTCTTTCTTCTCTTGCTGTCACGCTGCCAGAGGCTACAGTTTGCTCTGCTGAACACCGTTAAGTGCTTTCTCCTTCACTGATTTCCCATCTTAAATCATAAGCACATTTACAATTGGACAACCATGCCTGCTAAAACTCCACAAAAAGAGGCTTGCCCTGTAGATTAAATTTTGAAGAGTAAGAACAGATTGACTAACATGTGTGTTGCCTACTCATCTTCAGAAAACCTCACTTTCTCCCTTTCTGTTCACTCCATTTTTCACAATAGGTAACTCCACCCCCCCTGCAGATTAGTGGAAGGCAACGTTTCCAGCTCCTTTGCTGCTGCTTAGTCACGTCAGTCATAGCCAACTCCGCGCGACGCTGTGGACTGCAGCCTCTCAAGCTCTTCTGTCCATGGGATTCTCTAGGCAAGAGTACTAGAGTGGGTTGCCATGCCCTCCTTCAGAGGATATTCCCAAACCAAGGATTGAACCCAGGTCTCCAGCACTGCAGGCAGAGTCTTTACCACTGAGCCTTAAGGCAGAGTCTTTACCTTTCCCACCAGGGAAGCCCCTTTCCAGCTCCTTTAGGAGTCCCCATCTCAAGACATTCACACAGAAGGTGTATTTAACCAGAGATTTAAAAGTCTAAGGCATTGACCTACTTCCTCTTTATTTCCTGTAATTAAAGGCAGAAGATCTCTCCTGCAATTTGTCTTCACAGAGCAGACCTATTTAACTGACGTAAATCCTGGAGATTTATAGATCTACAGATCTCTGCGCAGGCAAGCTTGAGTTTCAGTTCAGGGGAAGATGGCATACTCTATTTGCCTGAAAACCTCAGGCTGGTACTGCAACTTTCCTGAAAAAGCCAGCAAGGAGGGAGTGGGGGATCCGGAGGCGGTGAAGGAAGAAAAGTGAGATGTGCTGTCATCCTATGCTTTTCCATTAATTAATAAAGCTGATATTTTATTTACTTTTTGTCTGTAACTTCTTGACCAAGAACCCAAAGGGAAAAGGATTGACAGGTCATCTCCAGGTAAAAGAGATTTTACTGAGAAATCACTGCAGGGAGTAAACAGAGGGCTGCTGAGAGAAACCTATTTTCTCAAGTGGGATTCCTAAGCTGAAAGTCAACCAGATGGCAAAAAAGAACACTTCCCATTTGGAACAAATGCATTTAGTTTCTACACATTAATAATTTGTTTTAGTATCAGCCACTTACAGATGAAAAATTCTGAGCGTTAATTATGACACTGAGCACACACCTACTTCTATAGACTGTTAAACTTCAAAAATATGAAATAGATGCATAGCCTATATAAGAAATATCTATTGCTGCTTACTCATTCCAACCATTTTGCTCTATTTGTTTTTTTTAAAAAGCTAGTGACATAATCATGAATATAATTTAGAAAATCACACTACTACATTTGGAGAACTGTAACATCAATGACTCGAAAAATACAGGTTACATTGTGTAAAAGGAAAGATGTGCTATTTTCCTGAAACCTAAAAATTTGACATGCTAAGTGCTGATGTTACAACACTTATACTTTTGCCAGACTTTCTCCAAACTGTAAACTCATTTTAAAACTGCCATGAGATTTCCTGCAAAGATTGTTGCTACTACTGTGAAGCAAATCCCAGAAATTCTTAAACTATGTTGGGGAAAATTATACTTCCCTTGGTTGGAATTTGCAAGAAATATATGAAAGAAAGCAACAGAATGATACCTGAACTCAGGAATTCTCAGAGCTATCATAAGAATTACCTTTTATATATGACTTAAGCTCCTGTTCCATAACTTTTCTTTTCTTCAGTCATTTGAGGAGAATATAGGCCCAGCATCTGAACATCATTAGCCTCATGCTTATTTTCTATTGTATTTTTAAAATATATTTTCATGGGAGAAATAGTTTGGACTTAATGCACATGTTGGCCCTGCTTATGTTCACTCAGCCCAGCACAACACACTACCATCTAAACCAAATTTCTTTCACTTCATTTTGAATGATAAATCAGCAACCAGTGTAGGGACTACTCTGGTTATGTTATTACATGAATACCCCAGGGTATAACAGGTCAAATTATATTCTTAGCCCCACACATATTCTGACACATTTCACACTGTGCCCTCACTTGAAAATTCTAGTTCCTAGAAACTACTCAGATTTCTGATCCTTTGCCAGTAGCCACTGTCACTTAATGCATTTGGGCATAACTATTGATCCTTAACCAGAGTGCTTTCCTCTGGACTAAACTGTTGCCAGGTAGACTTTGGGTAATGGACCCACCAGTCATCTGCAAGGAGACCACAAATGTTCTCTGGGTAAGTCAAATGGAGTCCCTTAAACACACACCTGTAACAAATGTTGTTTTGTTTCCCCACCCAAATCTATTTTTTATGTATGAGGACAGCCAGTGGTATGGTGCCTAAAGTTTTCTATTTATATTCATAGACCAGAAATGACTGAAATAAAACTACCTTCATCTGCATGAGTTATTCAAAATTTTTGTTTGATATTCATTAATATTTTAAAAGCCCATTTAACAAATTCTGTCAATATTTCATTTATATGCTTTCCTAACTTCACCACCCAAATATCCACCAGCCTACTGCAGTTAAAACCATTATTCTTAGGCCAAGCCATGACTGCTACACATACTGAAATTCCTATTTCATTTCCTAGTGATTTTAATTTGTACAAGTCAAGATAGTGATCAAGACATTTTCCTGGCAATGTCTCCCAAATCCATGGGGCCCATTTGTGAACATTCTGAGGGGAACTGATGGAAAGAAGTCTGCACTGTTATCTTTGAATCTCATTAAAACATTTATAAAATCTACCCTTTAACGATTATTTTCCCATATTTTATCAGTGGACCAGATAGAAAATCTCAATAGAACTAAAACAAGTAATGAGATTTAAGTATTAATTTTAGAAGCTACCCCCCACCAAACAAACAAAAAACCCAACTACACAGTTTCATTAGTGAACTCCATGAAATATTTAAAGAATTAATGCCAATCCCTCACAAGCTGTTCAAAAACAGAAGAGAAAGGAACATTTTCCAGTCCTTCCTGTGAGACCATTATTGTCCTAATACACAGCCCAAAAAAGATATCTTTCTCTCTCTCTCTCTATCTCTCTCTCTCTCTCTCTCACATAAACACACACACATACAGAACAATATTCCCTATAAATATAGACCAGAAACTCAACAAAATACTCACAGAGATGAGTAAAATATTAAAAGGATTATATATCATGACCAAGTGGATTTATCTCCACAATGCAAGATTAGATTAAATCTGAAAATTAACCAATGTGATCAACATTGATTAATCAATTAATAACATCCTATTAATAGAATATAGGACTCTATTAATAGAATATAAGACAAAAGCCACATGATCATCTTGACTAATGTAGAAAAAGGCATTTGACAAAATCCAATAATCTTTCTTGATAAAAAGTACTCAAAAAAAAAAAAAAAACCTGGAAATAGAAAGGAACTTGTTCATCTTGATAAAGGGAATATACAACAACACTTACATTTAATGGCAGAAGCCTAAGATCAGGAACACTCTAATCTCAGGAATAAGACAAGCATGTTCCCTCTTGCCACTTCTATTCAATATTGCACTGGAGGCTCTAACCAGGAAAATTATGCAAGAAAAAGAAATAAAGGGCATTGGTATTGAAAAAAGAAGTATCTGTAGATCACAAGATGATGATGATAAGGAATCCACTGAAAAATGTTATAACTCATAAACCACTTTAGCAAGCTTGCAGGATACAAGATAAATATGTAAAAATCAATTGCATCTCTACACGCTACCAATGAACAAACTGAAAATAAAATTCAGGAGGCAATTCCATTTAAAATAGCATCAAAAATGCTTGAGAATAAATTTAATAGAAGTGTAAGATTTGTACAATGATAATTACAAATATTTTAAAAGAAAACTAAAATGCCTAAAAAATGGAAAGATAAGTCATGTTAATGGATAGAAGAATTAATACTGCTAAAATGGTAATACTTCCCAGTTGATCTACAGAGTCAAAAAAATGCTAGCTGCTTTTTTTTTTACAGACATTGATAAGCTGATATGCTAAAATTAATTTGGAAATTCAAAGAACTAGAATAGCCAAAATAATTTTGAGAAAGAACAAAAGTTGGAGGACCCATGCTTCTCAGTTATAAAACTTACTAAAAAACTATGGTAACCAAGACAGTATAGTATTACCATAAAGACAGACATATTAATCAATGGAATAGGATTGATATTTCAAAATAAACCCTTAAATTTATGGTCAACTAATATTTGACAAGGGTGCTAAGACCATGCAAAGGCAGAAACAACTGTCTTTTCAACATATGGTGCCAGAATATCCACATGCAAAAAATGAAGTTAGTTCTTGGACTCTATACAAAAATTAACTCCAAAAGGATAATAGACCTAAGTATAAGAGTAAAACTATAAAACTCTCCAACACAAGCATAAATCTCTGTGATCTAGAGTTAGGTTATGTTTTTTTAGATGCTATACAAGTGCACATAACAGTGCCTAACATACAGCTGGGTCTTTATTTCTTAAATCGAGTTTCTTTTTCCCTGTAATTATCAGGGAAATATTGGATATTATGTGCCTGTGAAGTCGTTCAGTTGTGTCCAACTCTTTGCGACCACATGGACTGTAGCCTGCCAGGCTCCCCTGTCCATGGGATTCTCCAGGCAAGAATACTGGAGTGAGCATTGTGTGCCTGCTGCTGCTGCTGCTAAATCGCTTCAGTCGTGTCCAACTCTGTGTGACCCATAGACAGCAGCCCACCAGGCTCCCCCATCCCTAGGATTAGGGTTAGGGTTTAATTTTTCTCACTTAGGGTTCCTTAAACTTCTTGAACCTGAATTTTACCAGTTTTGGAAAAGCCTCAGCCACTATCACTTTAAAGTGATTTAAAGCATTTAAAGTATTTAAATACTATTACTTTCATTCATTCCCCTCTTTCTAGTACTCTAATTTCCAGATGTTTACACCATTTATTATGCCCCAAATATCTCTTAACTTTTTTCTGTTCTTACTATTCTCTTCTTCCTCTCTGTGTTCCAGATGTGCTTTATTGATCTGCCTTTTGATTTCATTAAACCTATGTTCAGCTATCTCTATTATGTTGTTAATCCAACCTAATACACTCTTAAGTTTAGAATTAGTATTAACAGAATATTCACGGGAATCTGATAGTTCAAAAGTCTATATTAAATTCTCTAGTTTTCAAATTTCATCCTTTTAAAATTCAAATTTCCTTTATTTTTAAAATATATCCATTGTAGTTAAAGATTTTGTTTGCCAACCCTACCATGTAAATTATCTGTGTGTCTGCTTCTAAAATTTTCCCTTAATATTCTTTCCTTTTTACTTATAAGTTTTCATTTATATGTCAAACATTGTGCATTAAAAAAAAAAATACCTAGAAGCTAAAATTGAAAATCTCTTCCCTAAAGCAGATTCATCCTTTCCACTGTTAAGACAGATAGTTTGAGGGGCTAAATACTTAACCCAATAAGGATCTGAGATGGATTAGAGATATTTTGCATTTTCTATATGATTCACTACATCTGTGATTTAAATGTCTAATGCAGAGACTTATAGAGTATTTCAGGCCTCTCCCTCCAGCAGGAATGTGTTCCATCAGCAATGAGATGGTATACAAGATTACATTCTGCTTTTCTAGCCCAAGGTTAATCTTAACTTTATAAACATTATAGTTTTTATCACTAATCCATTAAATCCTCATAACCATAAGTTAATTACTATTATAATTACCATTTTACCTGTGAGGAACCCCAGCAACAGAATGATTTAAAAACTTTCGCAAAATTATTCATCCATGAGTGGCAGAGCTGACATATGAAAAAGGGAAATCTAGATTTAGGACCATGCTCTTAACCATTACATATCTATTACTACCTTTCAAAAATATTATAAATGTTCAAAAATGGGAATTTGTTAAATATACAGTGTAGCTTTCTATGAATATTATGTAGCCATTAAAATTACCATGTAGATCTATCTTTATGCTGCTGCTGCTAAGCCACTTCAGTCGTGTCCGACTCTGTGCGACCCCACAGACAGCTGCCTACCAGGCTCCCCCGTCCCTGGGATTCTCCAGGCAAGAACACCGGAGTGGGTTGCCATTTCCTTCTCCAGTATATAACACAGTTTTGTTTTCTTTTTTACCTAACAGTATACATATACTATACATATGTATACAACAGTATACATATACTGTTAAGTAAAAAAGAGAACAAAACTGTGTTATATGATTTAATTTTTGCAAAATAAAACTGTGTGGTACAGACACAGAGAACAGACTTTGGACACAGTGGGGGAAGGAGAGAGTGGGATGAATTGAAACATATGCACTACAATGCATAAAACAGATAGCAGCAGCAAGTTGCTGTATAACACAGGGAAGTTGCTGTATAACCACACAGTTGCAGTGTGGCACTCTGTTTCAACCTAAAGGCGTGGGACGGGGTGGGAGGTGGGGAGAGGCTCAAATGGGAGGGGGCATGCATGTACTTACGGCTGATTCATGTTGTTGTATGGCAGAAACCAACATAATATGTAAAGCAATTGTCCTCCAATTGAAAATAAATTTTTTTTAAAGTATGGTTTATATACTCATGTATATGTGAATATATTAAAAATAGAAATCAATGTATGTCCAAATAATAACAGTGGTTATCAGCAGGCATAGGGTTATGGGTGAATTTTTACTCTATTATCTGTATTTTTTTCTTCTTTTGTTTCTATTTAGTAACTATCATGTAGCACTTATTTAAATGTTTCCTTCATAAAATAAAGTTTATGTAGTAAATACTACAAAGAGTAAAATTTTCTCAAAAGTATAAAACAAAAGTTTCTGATGAGTCACATTTTCTTCTTTAGAAATAATGATAATTATAAGCTAGGAATCATTCATAAATATAATATATGAAAAGAATATCATAGATAAATACTGGAATAACACAGTGTAGAAACTACACAAAGATAATAACCTTGAGGTTAACATATGTAAAGACGCATGAAATTAAAAACAAACACAAGCTGATAACTAGAGTTGTCTTAGCAGGGAGGTCTTTCTCCCACCAATCTGAGTTGTAATTAATGCATTGTGATTACAGGTCTGTGTTTTTGGCATTTCCATTTTCTCAAAAGTACTGCTGAGAATGAGTTAGTTACTAAATCATGCACTCTCCTGAATAATTTTTCATCCTTTTCACTTTCAAAATCCTCTTTCTTTTCAGATAATTCCTATTTTATAACAGGATTTAATCACGGCTATGTATATGACAATATCTCGATTTTCTGACACACTGATGGCCTTTAATCTATAATGCATAAAAAAGTTATCTTAAATTCTCAATCATCATTTCCAATTTTGCTTTAATCTCCACATTTTATCTTCCATATTTGAATGATAACTCTTTGTTAAAAATGTATAATATGAGACTGCCAAAGACCCAAATGAGCTCCACACGTCCAAGTGATTTGGAGTACCTATCTCCAAAACGCTAATCTCTTCTTGCTGTTCATCATCTCCCCTCCTGTAACTGACAAAATGAATGTTGGGTTTTTGATTTTGTTTAATGAATGACTTGAGGAAACTGAAAGGCATGGTGGATGTTGGGCTGATCAATCAAGCAGTGGAGGAAAACAATTCTTCAATGACTTTCATATCTCTTATTTTGAATATTTACTATGTGTATGTCTAGTAGGTATACATGATAAATATATTTGATAAGAAATAATAATGAGGGATTTCCCTGGTGGTCTAGTGATTAAGACTTCACCTTTCGATCAGAGAGCAGAGGTTCGATCCCTGGTCAGGCAGCTAAGATCCCACACGCCTTGTGGCTTTAAAAATCAGATCATTAAAAAAAAGAAAAAAGCCAGGAGCAGTAGTGTAACAAATTCACTTTTAAAAAAAGAAATAATAATGGACTGCTTATTATGCACATCTCTCTTTGCCAGGTATTGTGTTTAGTCCTTACACAGCAAATATGAGTGCCAGCCCTGTTTTGCAAACTAGAAAACTAAGTTAAGGAAGCTGATTTCCCAGCATCATCAAGAAGCTAGAAAGTGGTGGTACCAGGATGCAGAACCAGAGATTTGGTCTAAGTCCTATGCTCTATAATTATAAATTGCATGGTTTCCATACAAACAATACATTTAATTTAAACTTACTAGGAAAATATAATGAAGTAAAAAACAAAACACAACAATTTTGAAATTCACAAATGATAAATATAATTATTTTACTGTTTTATTTTGACAATAGCATTTTCTGTTTAAAGACATACCAGCAGAAGGAGAATTGATTAAATATTTTTAAAATGTTTATTCCTTCATGAAACTTATTCCCAAATAATTTTGTAATAAGTATGGGTTGTAAATAATGTATAAGTCTGTAACTGGCTAGAATCTTTTCAAATATCTTTAACTCAGCCAAAATAAATATTAAAAATCTGTTTCAATATTTTTGGAAGCAAAGTAGTTCACACAATCTTCATTTAAAGATTCTCTTACTTGGTTTAAGCCATTGCTATGACTGTTTGTAAAGATTTGCTCACAAATACAATGTAAATACTAAGACTAACAGAAAGGCTTTCCTTTGCAAAAGTCAGGTAAATGATGCTTTAAACCATCAATCTTCTGTTGAGATAGATGCCAAAAGAAAGAGCATATATTTTTGTGGTCAAAGTTATCTCTCTACCAAGGAATTACCTTACTATGTGTAGCCTCCATTTTTGAAGGCCAGAAACCAATGTAATCAAAACTAAACCATAGTAATTAAAATAATATCTTTCGAGCATAAAGCTAACTGGGACTGCCTTTGTCTGAGGCCTTGACAGTCTTTCCCAAGAAAATCACTATACTAGCACCTAGCATGGTGCCTGGCACACAGTGAGCACTGAATAAAAATATTTTTGAATAAATGGATGAATCATTGATTATCACAAAATAGATATAAAACTGCAACCACTGTGAAAAAACTGGTAGAATTAATTATAACAAATGAAATAACACAAATTATTCACAATGTACCTATAAAAAGATATTCAATGATGTTCCATTACAAGTGATAATATAATGTCATTTAGGGTACAAAATAAAATTTGTGAAATCAAATGTAGTTATATATATATATAACCTTCTTAATGAACCAAACTTGATTTATACTTTATCTTCACTGGGCAACAAGGTTAGGAAAAAAAGTTGGGAAAGAATTTTAACCAATACAATCATTTTCAGGGTACTTTCATATCCTCCTCTTCTGAGTTTCATTGTTTTAATCTTCAGAATGCACGTAATCTTTCTCAACAACAACAACAACAAAAACAAAAACAGTCATTTTAGCAACTGTAGTTTCTTTAATGGGGCTTCCCTGGTAGCTCAACTGGTAAAGAATCCGCTTGCAATACAGGAAACCCCGGTTCAATTCCTAGGTTGGGAAGAACCCCTGGGGAAGAGATAGGTTGCCCACTCCAGTATTCTTGGGCTTCCCTGGTGGCTCAGATGGTAAAGAATCCACCTGCAAAGTGGGAGACCTGGATTTGATCCCTGTGCTGGGAAGATCCCCTGAAGGAGGGCATTCTGGCCTGGAGGATCCAGTAGACTTTATAGATAGTCTCTTTAATATAGATTTTGATTGAATTTGAGTTAAATATTATTCTTCCTCAGAGCTCTAACATTTTTCCCACCTGGTTCCTTAATCAGGTGATCAAAATCATAGGAAACTTGAATATCCCAGATCACTGATTAAACTTGATCAGAATTCTTAAATATTACTAAACACATGACTAAATTGTCATAAAACAGGTGCTAACTTTTCAAATGTTCTCAAATAGAATGATTGGAGGACCATCTTAGTTACTTCTGATGCTCTCTTTATGGCACATGGATCCCCTAGTGAATATAAAACAGAGAGTAGCAAAAACCCATTTTATTTTGCTTCATTCTCACCACAAGAGAGATGGACACTTTGCAGCACTGTCATATAGTCTGAAAATCTCTTATTGAGACACAGATTAATTTCCCTCAACATAATGAATGTGTTGCCTCTGACCCACTCCTTTCATATATAAAAATGATCATTTAAATCCAGTCTTCACTTAAGAGTTTAAATGTATTTAGCAAAATATATCTTTTCAGTTTATGGAAAATGAAGTCTGGATTTCTGGCAGAAATCCACCAAGATTTGTTATTTATCCCAAAGGGATTCAAAAAGAAGTCTCATTTGAGTAGTCAACATGTTTTTCTATACGTTGTATAGAATTAATTGTGGTTTTGTACACATGTGTTTATGTGTGAACATCTGTTTATCTGACCTGATTGAAAGGATAGTAGAAAAGAAAAAGGTTAAAGGAAATTAATATCAGATTAATTCCTCTAAGCTAGAAACAGCAGTAGTAAAAAGATACAAAAAGAAAAGAATTTTTAATGTCCAGAAGCAGAGGACTCTTGCCTGCCATGTAGAACCTCTGGGTAAACAGCCTGGTAAATGAGGAGCAGAGAGAAGCCCGTATCTAAAGGACCAATGAAGACCACAGCTGCGTACATCTCAAGAGTAAAGCTCAGATGAAATCACACCTCACACAGCGCTGGGACTAGAGAGAGGTGCTGTTGTTGTTGCTTAGTTACTACATATCCAACTCTTTCGCAACCCTGTGGGCTGTAGCCTGCCAGGCTCCTCTGTCCATGGGTTTCTCCAGGCAAGAATACTGGAGTGGGTTGCCATTTCCTTCTCCAGGGGATCTTCCCAACCCGGGGATCTAACCCACGTCTCCTGCATTGGCAAGCAGATTCTTCACCACTGAACCACCAGTGAAGCCTCAGAGAGAGAAGAGTGAGGCACAAATGTAAGATGAATTCAACACACATGGATTGAAGTTATACTGTCAATATAATTCTAGGTCCTGCCTCTCAAATAATTTATCCCAAAAAGATTAAATAGGTAGAAAATGGTTAAACTGCAAATTAAAATAAGATAAATATCATTAGGAAATTACAAATAAATCCCAAGGGGCTCTAGAAAGGGAAGATTACACCCACGGGGAATTGCACCTAGAAACAACATCATTGCTGCTTTCCCTAGCTCCAGTCTAGCTCCAGCCCTCTCTTTCCCAGGATATGACAGAACTGAACTCTTATTCCTCTTTAGCTGATGGCCCCCAAAGACTTTTCTGGCCAATGAGTTGCAAATGGCAGTATGTTTGTTACATTCAGACCAGAGCAATTAATTGCTAATGTGAAATTCTGCAAAGCTCTCCCTCTGGCATCACTCAAAGCAACTTTGAAATGGTAGTCTCTGAAGAACTAAATTAAGAGGGCTTCTCTGCTATGCTGTAAAGTACATGTAGCATAAACAGGAAATAAAGCTTTGTTGTTTAAAGTCTCTAAGACTTTGGAGTGGCACAACAAAACCTATCCTCATTGAAACTTCAGTGCTCATTGAAATTTGAGCACTAAAGCACTAAGCTGTATATTAATTATAGCTTATTAATAATGTTGAAAGATAAAATTTGGGCTTGCAGATGAATCTTAATTTTAATAAACAATGAAAAGTAGTAAACTATGTCCCATCGTTCTTTTAAATTATTCATTGTTTATCGGAAATTCAAATTTGATTGGACCTCCTGTTTTTACTTGCTAAATTTGACAACCTTATTTATGAAGGCAGTAATATCTGAGATGAATCTTAAATCATGAATAAATTTTGACATGTAGGACAGATAAACAAATGCTCAGGCAAAGGGCCAAAGAGCAAAAAGTATAGAAGAATGTCCAAAGATCAGGAGTCTAACTTAACTGAAACACTGTGTACCTAGGATGGCAGATTCCCTTGCATTTTGCTGTTTCCTAGAGTTCCACCCATGGTACTACTCTCATTTGCCCTAAGCACTGTCATCCACTCCAGCTTCCTCTCATCTGAGCTGGAATGGGACAAGATGGCAGACTGGGCTATAATTCACTTCAAGAACTTCCTCTCTGTTGAGAGCCACCATATCTAGCCTATATTCTTACAACAGCCCCCTAACCCAGATTCAGCCCTTGCTGTCACTCCTACAATGTTTCACAATAGTGACCACAATAATCATTTTAAAAAGAAGCCATCTGTATGTCTTCTTTGGAGAAATGTCTGTTTAGATCTTGGGCCCATTTTTTGATTGGGTCATTTATTTTTCTGGAATTGAGCTGCAGGAGTTGCTTGTATATTTTTGAGATTAATTCATGTCAATTGCTTAATTTGCTATTATTTTCTCCCATTCTGAAGGCTGTCTTTTCACCTTGCTTATAGTTTCCTTTGTTGTGCAGAAGCTTTTAATTTTAATTGGGTCCCATTTGTTTATTTTTGCTTTTATTTCCAATATTCCGAGAGGTGGGTCACAGAGGATCCTGCTGTGATCCATGTCAGAGAGTGTTTTGCCTATGTTTTCCTCTAAGAGTTTTATAGTTTCTGGTCTTACATTTTGATCTTTAATCCATTTTGAGTTTATTTTTGTGTATGGTGTTAGAAAGTGTTCTAGTTTCATTCTTTTACAAGTGGTTGACCAGTTTTCCCAGCACCACTTGTTAAAGAGATTGCCTTTTCTCCATTGTATATCCTTGCCTCCTTTGTCAAAGATAAGGTGTCCATAGGTGTGTGGGCTTATCTCTAGGCTTTCTATTTTGTTCCATTGATCTATATTTCTGTCTTTGTGCCAGTACCATACTGTCTTGATGACTGTGGCTTTGTAGTAGAGCCTGAAGTCAGGCAGGTTGATTCCTCCAGTTCCATTCTTCTTTGTCAAGATTGCTTTGGCTATTCAAGGTTTTTTTGTATTTTCATACAAATTGTGAAATTATTTGTTCTAGCTCTGTGAAAAATACCATTGGTAGCTTGATAGGGAATGCATTGAATCTATAGATTGCTTCGGGTAGTACATTCATGTCATTTTCACTATATTGATTCTTCCAATCCATAAACATGGTATATTCCTCCATCTATCAGTGTCCTTTTTTATTTCTTTCACCAGCGTTTTATAGTTTTCTATATATAGGTCTTTTGTTTCTTTAAGTAGATATATTCCTAAGTATTTTATTCTTTTCATTGCAATGGTGAATGGAATTGTTTCCTTAATTTCTCTATTTTCTCATTATTAGTGTATAGGAATGCAAGGGATTTCTGCGTGTTGATTTTATATCCTGCAATTTTACTATACTCATTGATTAGTCTCTAGTAATTTTCCGGTGGAGTCTTTAGGGTTTTCTATGTAGAGGATTATGTCATCTGCAAACAGTGAGAGTTTTATTTCTTCTTTTCCAACTTGGATTCCTTTTATTTCTCTTTCTGCTCTGATTGCTGTGGCCAAAACATTCAAAAGTATGTTGAATAGTAGTGGTTAAAGTGGGCACCCTTGTCAATAAACACATGAAAAGATGCTCAACATCACTCATTATCAGAGAAATGCAAATCAAAACCACAATGAGGTACCATCTCACACCAGTCAGAATGGCTGCGATCCAAGTCTACAAGCAATAAATGCTGGAGAGGCTGTGGAGAAAAGGGAACCCTCCTACACTGTTGGTGGGAATGCAAACTAGTACAACCACTATGGAAAACAGTGTGGAGATTCCTTAAAAAACTGGAAATTGAACTGCCTTATGACCCAGCAATCCCACTGCTAGGCATACACACCGAGGAAACCAGAATTGAAAGAGGCACGTGTACCTCAGTGTTCATCGCAGCACTGTTTATAATAGCCAGGACATGGAAGCAACCTAGATGTTCATCAGCAGACAAACGGATGAGAAAGCTGTGGTACATATACACAATGGAGTATTACTCAGCCATTAAAAAGAATACATTTGAATCAGTTCTAATGAGGTGGATTAACTGGAGCCTATTATACAGAATGCAGTAAGCCAGAAAGAAAAACACCAATACAGTATACTAACGCATACATAAGGAATTTAGAAAGATGGTAATGATAATCCTGTATGCAAAACACCAAAAGAGACACAGATATATAGAACAGTATTTTGGACTCTGTGGGAGAGGGTAAGTGTGGGATGATTTGGGAGAATGGCATTGAAACATGTATAATATCATATGTGAGACGAATCGCCAGTCCACGTTCAATGCAGGATACAGGATGCTCAGGGCTGGTGCACGGGGATGACCAAGAGGGATGGTACGATGAGGGAGGTGGGAGGGGGGGTTCAGAATGGGGGACACGTGTACACCCGTGGCAGATTCATGGTGATGTATGGCAAAACCAATACAATATTGTAAAGTAATTAGCCTCCAATTAAAATAAATAAATTTATATTAAAAAAATTAAAAAGAAGCCAGCTCATGTCACTCGTCTGCTTAAAATGTTTCAATGAGTCTGACCCAGAGTAAAAGCTGAAGTCCTTACAACAGCCTCAGGCCCTGCAAGATCTCCTGCCCCGCAAACCCTCTGGCTCTGTATACCACTGCTCTCCACCATCCCCACACCAGGCTAATGGCCTTCCTGATGCTCCTAAAAGGTAACAGGCACACTTCCCAGCGTGGAATCTTTGCACTTGCTCCTGTCTCCACTTGAAGATACTTTTCACCTAAATTTTTGCACAGCCTCCTATCTTACAACCTTCTGGTCTTTGTTCAAATATCCACCTTCTGCTGTAGCCTTTTCTTCTAGTTATGACATTGAAGCCCTCATTTCTTGTCAAACATTTTCTCCATACTTTTATCACCATATAATATATGGTATATCAGTTCAGTTCAGTTTAGTTCAGTCACTAAGTCATGTCCAAACCTTTGTGACTACATGAATCGCAGCATGCCAGGCCTCCCTGTCCATCACCAACTTCGGGAGTTCACCCAAACCCATGTCCATTAGGTTGGTGATGCCATGAAACCATCTCATCCTCTGTTGTCCCCTTCTCTTCTTGCCCTCAGTCTTTCCCAGCATCAGGGTCTTTTCAAATGAGTCAGCTCTTCTCATGAGGTGGCCAAAGTATTCAAGTTTCACCTTCAACATCAGTCCTTCCAATGAACACCCAGGACTGATCTCCTTTAGGATAGACTGTTTGGATCCCCATGCAGTTCAAGGGACTCTCAAGAGTCTTCTCCAACACCACAGTTCAAAAGCATTAATTCTTTGGCACTCAGTTTTTTTCACAGTCCAACTCTCATATCCATACATGACTACTGGAAAAACTATAGCTTTGACTAGACGGACCGTTGTTAACAAAGTAATGCCTCTGCTTTTGAATATGCTGTCTAGGTTGGTCATAACTTTCCTTCCAAGGAGTAAGCGTCTTTTAATTTCATGGCTGCAATCACAATCTGCAGTGATTTTGGAGCACAAAAAAATAAAGTCAGCCACTGTTTCCACTGTTTCCCCATCTATTTCCCATGAAGTGATGGGACCAGATGCCATGATCTTAGTTTTCTGAATGTTGAGCTCTCAGACAACCTTTTTCAATCTCCTCTTTCACTTTCATCAAGAGGCTCTTTAGTTCACTTTCTGCCATAAGGATGGTGTCATCTGCATATCTGAGGTTATTGATATTTCTCCCGACAATCTTGATTCCAGCTTGTGCTTCTTCCAGCCCAGTGTTTCTCATGATGTACTCTGCATATAAGTTAAATAAGCAGGGTGACAATATACAGCCTTGACATACTCCTTTGCCCATTTGGAACCAGTCTGTTGTTCCATGTCCAGTTCTAACTGTTGCTTCCTGATCTGCATATAGGTTTTTCAAGAGGCAGGTCAGGTGGTCTGGTATTTCCATCTCTTTCAGAATTTTCCACAGTTTATTGTGATCCACACAGTGAAAGGCTTTGGCATAGTCAATAAAGCAGAAATAGATGTTTTTCTGGAACTCTCTTGCTTTTCCCATGATCCAGCGGATGTTGGCAATTTGATCTCTGGTTCCTCGGCCTTTTCTAAAACCAGCTTGAACATCAGGAAGTTCACAGTTCACGTACTGCTGAAGCCTGGCTTGGAGACTTTTGAGCATTACTTTACTAGCATGTAAGATGAATGCAATTGTGCAGTAGTTTGAGCATTCTTTGGTACTGCCTTTCTTGTGATTGGAATGAAAACTGACCTTTTCCAGTCCTGTGGCCACTGCTGAGTTTGCCAAATTTGCTGACATACTGAGTGCAGGACTTTCACAGCATCATCTTTCAGGATTTGAAAGCTCAACTGGAATTCCATCACTTCCACTAGGTTTGTTTGTAGTGATGCTTCCTAAGGCCCACTTGCCTTCACATTCCAGGATGTCTGGCTCTAGGTGAGTGTGAGTGATCAAACCATCATGATTATCTGGGTCGTGAAGATCTTTTTTATACAGTTCTTCTGTGTATTCTTGCCACCTCTTCTTGTTTATTTTCTGTCTACACCCTCAATAAAATGTAAATCCACAAGGGTAAAGGTTTTGTTTGCTTTATTCATTTCTGTATTTCCAGGTCCCAAAACAGCAAGTTGCACATGAAGATACTCAATATTTTTAAATGAATGAATGTATCAATTACATGGACCACGAGAATAATGTTGGCTGGTCTGAAGTCAGTTAGCATACTACCTGAGATGTACTTTATTAATATTAGTAACAGAGTTTAAGGGTACTCCAAATAAATGACTTTTTAAAAAAATTAAACCATAAGTATAGGGAAGTCTAATAAAGTTATCTTTTCCAAAATGTTGCTTTCAATGTATTTATCTTTTATTTCTTTCTATGTATTTTAAAAAATTTCTTTCTATGTATTTTAAAAAATATCTAATATCAATTTTTTTAAGAAAAATAAATGCTCCATCTTTCCCAGTATCTTAATATTCCCATGAATAATCAATGCAAGAGAGATAGGAAGTTCATTGTGGAAGCTATTTCCGTAATATCAAAAGAGCAACAGTTGTGGGAATAAGAATATGATGTGAGAGAACCACAAAATAAAAATTTAGTAATCAAATGGATAAGGAGAAAATTGTAGAAAAATGTTTAAAGTAACTCTAGAGTTTGAGACCCATGTGATTTTACTGGCAGTTGGGATTTTTATGCTTCATGGACTACTCTTCCTTTGTTTACTCACTTTTTAAAGTCCATAATCTATCTCTTAACAGACCATGACTCCGTCAACTTTGCTCATCCCTAGGCCATGTCAATGCTAGCAAACTGTTTGCACTATCCTAAGAATATAAGAGCAGTTTCATTGCAGCCCAATTTTTAATAAATAGAGACATTCTTCCATGACATATGTGACTTTCATTTTTAATAAATTTTAGATAGTATAGTTTTATTTCAGCTATTATGCTTCCTTGTTCATACTATTACAAAGTAATTCATGCAATGTTTTATTATTAAAACAGATAAAGTAATATAAAAGTCTTATAGAAAACGTAGGGGAAAGGAACCATGATGTTGGATATGGCAATTATTCTTTACATATGGTACCAAAAGCACAGTAAACAAAGGAAAAACTATATAAATTAGACTTTATCAAAATTAAAAACTTTTGTACATCAAAAGATATTATCAACAGAGTGAAAAGGCCACCCTCAGGGTGAAAGAAAATATTTTTCAAATTGTATATCTGATATAGAAATAATATTTAGAATATATAAGAAATTCTACAAGTCAACAACAGTAGAAAAGAAAACCACCTGATAAAAATATGGGCAAAGGACTTAGACATTTCTCCAAAGAAGATATACAAATGGCCATTAAGCACACCAAAAGGTGCTGAGCATCTCTAGGCATTAGAGACATGCAAATCAGAACCACAGTGAGACAACAACTTCACACACATTTAAAATGGCCAGCGTGGTTAGGGGGGCGTAGGTTCCATCCTTGGGTGGGCAACTAATATCCTGCAAGCCATGCGACACGGCCATTAGGAAAAAAAAAAAAAAAACTAGTATTTTTTTAAATGACTATTATCAGAAAAACAGAAAATAACAGGTGTTAGAAAGGAAGTGGAGATGTTGGAAACCATGAGCATCGCTGATGGGAATGTAAACGTGTACAGCTGCTAAATGGTATGGTGATTTCTCACTAAGCTCAGAAGCTAAAGCATCTGCCTGCAATGCGGGAGACCCGGGTCCGATCCCTGGGTTGGGAAGATTCCCTGGAGAAGGAAATGGCAACCCACTCCAGCACTCTTGCCTGGAGAGTCCCATGGATGGAGGAGCCTGGTGGGCTACAGTTCATGGGGTTGCAAAGAGTTGGACACAACTGAGCAACTTCACTTTCACTAAACGTTTCTCACTGAATTAAATGTGACCTAGAAATTCCATTTCTGGGTAAGGATCCAAAAGAGCTGAAACCTGGAACTTGAACAGATATCTGTATACCCACATCCACGGCAAAATTATTCATAAGAGCCAAATATTAAGCAACCCAAGTGCCCACCCAGAGATGAATGGATAAACTAAACGGGACACATACATACAATAGAATATCATTCAGCCTAAAAAGGGGAGGACATTTTGACATATGCTATATAACACAAATGAAACTTCAGGACAGCGTGTTAAGTGAAACAAGCCAGTCACAAAAGAAAAAACAATGTGTTATTCTTCTTACATGAAATTTCTAGAGTGGCCTGATCCACAGAGACAGAAAGGAGAATGCCAGTTGCCAGGGGTAGGGGAAGATGCGAAGGGAAATTAAGTGTTTAATGGGTACAGAGTGTCGGTAAAGATGAGAATGCTCTGGAGATGGATAGTGATGAATGTTGCAGAACAATCTGGATGTACTTAATTCCATAAAATTGATCACATAAAAATAATTGGAATGAGGAACTTTACATTATTTGTATTTTACCATAATTTTTTTTAAACAGATAGCCTGTATCCAATGTGTACTATACCCGATTCACTTTGTTCAGCTTTGAATTCAAATCCTCTCATTAAAAAATATACAAAAATTGATAACAACATGCCATACACTGAAGAAAAGTAATACAACATCCCATATTCCTTGGCAATGCCCATTCGTTGTCATCTTAGTGAGACGGAAATCAAGAGATTTGCCCTAATCTCCCTCTCCTGTCCACACTCATCTTTCTTCATTGAGAAAAATCTCCAAACACAGATAATATTATAGCTATGTAGTAATCTTTCCTCATGATAAATTTTCTTTTTCTCAGTAGTTTAATGTGTATGGTACAAGCTTTTCATATCCTCTCAAATGTCCTATTCAACTTCTCACCTTCTAATTCATCACAAAAACCGAGACCTCAGATATAAACTGGCTCATCTCCTGACTCATTCAGAATTTATCTACGTTTACACCTAATACTATACAATTATCTTCATTCTCAGAGGATGTGTGATTCTTGTGCTATTCACTAATCCTTCAACTATATTCACTCATTTATTCACTAAGGAAATATTGAGTCAACCATGAGTCATTTCATTTTCTGCCTTTTCTTTGACTCATTTCAAGATCCTTTTATTTTCCTTTTTTCCAATTTATTGATCTCTCCCAGCTCTGAATACGATCAAGTCATCCGTGTATGTGTGCTTAGTTGCTTCAGCAGGTCCAACACTTTGTGACCCCAGGGACTGTAGCCGACCAGCCGCCTCTGTCCATGGGCATTTCTAGGCAAGAATACTGCAGTAGGTTGCCACGCCATCCTCCAAGTGATCTTCTCAACCCAGGGATCGAACCCATGTCTCTTCTGTCTCTTGCATTATAGACAGATTCTTTTACCACTGAACCACCAGGGAAGACCCATGATCAAGTCATACCCAATCTCAAACAATATTCTTTCTTCAATCCAAATCCACACTTCTCTGAACCTACAATTCTTTCTTATTAAAACTGTATCTTTCACCTTTGTTTCACAGACAATCTTCTTGAAATAATGCTTTATACCAGACTTTCTTATTTACCTTCATCCTACTGGAATATGGAAACTTCCCACACAGAAACTGCTCATTCTAAAATCATCCATAATCACCATGTCTATAAACTGGATAGCCACTTTTCAGGCCTTATATTATTGGACTTCTAGACTGTACATGACATGTTCGTCTTTGTTTGAAATCTTTATAAATATTGTATTCCCTTAGTTTGATGGTTGGCTCTATTGTGGGTGATGATATCTTCCCTCCATGGCCATTATTTATCAAAGTACTTTGTGAGTCCTCTTTGCCCACTCTACATTTTGCCATCTCCCAGATTTTATATTTAGAATAACTCAGAGGGCTTCCCTAGTGGCTCAGGCAGTAAAGAATCCACCTGTAATACAGGAGACCTGGGTTTGATCCCTGGGTTGGAAAGATCCCCTAGAAATGGAAATGGCTGCTACCCACTCCAGTATTCTTGTACAGAACTCCATGGACAGAACCTGGCGGGCTACAGTCCATGGGGTTGCAAAGCATCGGACACGACTGAACGTCCAACACACACACTAGTCTCACTACTCTAAATGCTTACTCTTGACCCTGTAATACATTCCAGCCTTTCCTCGGGCATATATTCAAATGCCTGATGGACACATGCATCTGCAGAGCCCACAAACACATCAATTCACACGGCTAAACTGCATTTATCATCTTTCTCTTACAGCCTCCATCTCAATAATGACACCTGTCACTCAGACCAAAACCTAGGAGTTATCTTACTCTCTCATTCCCTATACATAATCACTGTGGCATTGTGTTAAGATCATATCCTTAACATATTTCAACTCCAAGTTTCTTTTTCATGTTTATTAGCATTGCTTTAATTGAAATAAACATTATAGCCAAAAATAACTAGTGAAACCTCCTACCTCTCTGCCCTTCTTGCTTTAATTTCTATAAAGCCATCTTCCTTACTATAGTAAGAGTGATCTATTGATCTGATTAAACTCTTTCCCCACTTCAGTTAACACTGAATCCCTACCATCTCAACATGTTCTCAATCATTTAATTTGTAGTAGTGAAAAAAGAAATAGAATGATGGAATATTGTGTTTCATCAGAAAGTATAAACAGAATGACTACATAAATATTAAGTGTTAAGAAAGTTCTGTAAAACAATGCTCCAAATTATTATACACTGTACTTCAACTTTGCACACTGGAAAACAGGAAGAAATGAAACCAACTGTTTTAGAACATAGTAGTTTGCTACAGAGGCTATAATGAAACATCACAGTCTGGGTGACTTTAGCAGCAAAAATTTATGTTCTCATAGTTCTGGAGGCTATGATCTAAGCCTGGAGGCTATAAGACCAAGACCAAGGCATTGGCAGGTTTAGTCTCTCCCATGATTTCTCTGCTGGATTTGCATATGGCCACCTTCTTGCTGGGTGCTCACATGGTTGTTTCTCTATTTGCTATCTTTGTGTCCTAATCACTTCTTTTTTTTTATTTTTATTTTTACTTTATTTTACTTTACAATACTGTATTGGTTTTGCCATACATTGACATGAATCCACCATGGGTGTACATGCGCTCCCAAACATGAACCCCCCTCCCACCTCCCTCCCCATAACATCTCTCTGGGTCATCACCGTGCACCAGCCCCAAGCATGCTGTATCCTACATCGGAGATAGACTGGCAGTTCAATTCTTACATGATAGTATTCATGTTACAATGCCATTCTCCCAAATCATCCCACCCTCTCCCTCTCCCTCTGTGTCCAAAAGTCCGTTATACACATCTGTGTCTTTTTTGCTGTCTTGCATACAGGGTCATCATTGCCATCTTTCTAAATTCCATATATATGTGTTAGTATACTGTATTGGTGTTTTTCTTTCTGGCTTACTCCACTCTGTATAATCGGCTCCAGTTTCATCCATCTCATCAGAACTGATTCAAATGTATTCTTTTTAACGGCTGAGTAATACTCCATTGTGTATATGTACCACAGCTTTCTCATCCATTCATCTGCTGATGGACATCTAGGTTGTCTCCATGTCCTGGCTATTATAAACAATGCTGCGATGAACACTGGGGTACATGTGTCTCTTTCAATTCTGGTTTCCTCAGTGTGTATGCCCAGCAGTGGGATTGCTGGGTCATAAGGCAGTTCTATTTGCAATTTTTTAAGGAATCTCCACACTGTTCTCCATAGTGGCTCTACTAGTTTGCATTCCCACCAACAGTGTAGGAGGGTTCCCTTTTCTCCACACCTTCTTCAGCATTTACTGCTTGCAGATTTTTGGATTGCAGACATTCTGACTGGTGTGAAGTGGTACCTCATTGTGGTTTTGATTTGTATTTCTCTAATAATGAGTGATGTTGAGCATCTTTTCATGTGTTTGTTAGCCATCTGTATGTCTTCTTTGGAGAAATGTCTATTTAGTTCTTTGGCCCATTTTTTGATTGGGTCGTTTATTTTTAGAAAACTATAAAACACTGATGAAAGAAATCAAAGAGGACACCAATAGATGGCGAAATATACCATGTTCATGGATCGGAAGAATCAATATAGTGAAAATGAGTATACTACCCAAAGCAATTTACAAATTCAATGCAATCCCTATCAAGCTACCAGCCATATTTTTCACAGAACTAGAACAAATAATTTCAAGATTTGTATGGAAATACAAAAAACCTCGACTAGCCAAAGCAATCTTGAGAAAGAAGAATGGAACTGGAGGAATCAACTTGCCTGACTTCAGACTCTACTACAAAGCCACAGTCATCAAGACAGTATGGTACTGGCATAAAGACAGAAATATAGATCAATGGAACAAAACAAAAAGCCCAGAGATAAATCCACACACATATGGACACCTTATCTTTGACAAAGGAGGCAAGAATATACAATGGAGTAAAGACAATCTCTTTAACAAGTGGTGCTGGGAAAACTGGTCAACCACTTGTAAAAGAATGAAACTAGATCACTTTCTAACACCGCACACAAAAATAAACTCAAAATGGATTAAAGATCTAAATGTAAGACCAGAAACTATAAAACTCCTAGAGGAGAACATAGGCAAAACACTCTCTGACATAAATCACAGCAGGATTCTCTATGAGCCACCTCCCAGAATTCTGGAAATAAAAGCAAAAATAAACAAATGGGATCTAATTAAAATTAAAAGCTTCTGCACAACAAAGGAAAATATAAGCAAGGTGAAAAGACAGCCTTCTGAATGGGAAAAAATAATAGCAAATGAAGCAACTGACAAACAACTAATCTCAAAAATATACAAGCAACTTATGCAGCTCAATTCCAGAAAAATAATCACTTCTTCTTACAAGGACTTCAGTAATACTGGATTAAGGCCCATCTTAATGACCCTATTTTAGCTTAATTGTCTCTTTAAAGTAGCTAAGTCCATTACAATCACATTCTAAAGGTTAAGGCCTCAACATGTGAATTTTGGAGGGGTTATAATTCAGCTCAAAATGTATGGTAGTGATACAGAGCCTCTGTTTGAGTTTCCTGAGCCATACAGCAAATTTTCATTGGCTATCTATTTTACGTATGGTAATATAAGCTTCCATGTAACACTTTCCACATATCTCACCCTCTCCTCCCCTCTCCCCATGTCCATAAGTCTATTCTCTATGTCTGTTTCTCCACTGCTGCCCTGAAAATAAATTCTTCAGTATCATTTTTCTAGATTCTGTACATAAGCATTAGTATACGATATTTATCTTTCTCTTTCTGACTTACTTCACTGTATACCTATGACTGATTCATGTTGTGGTTTTACAGAAAACAAAATTCTGTAAAGCAATTATCTTCAATTTAAAAATAAATTTAAAAAATACAATAATCCAATTATATTTGAAATGTTTTTATTATTGTGTCTTGTAAATATTATAATCAAAAAACATAAAAATAAGATCTACTTTGGGAGAAGCTGCTATGGGATGAAGTGAGAATTAAGGAGGAAGATTTAATAAACTTATATTAGAGAATTTAATAAAATATCTATTCCCCTATATCCTGGCCAAAAAAAACAAAAAACAAAAAACAGTGGGGAAACACCAGGAAGAGGTAATGCTATTCCATGAGACAGGGTTCAGAAAACGTATTTTAATTCTATAAACTTACTGTGGAATATTAATTATATATTTTTTTCTTTAAAAAAAAAGAATCAAAATGCAAGGAAATTTGGGAACTGTGTAAACTAAGAGATTTCAGCTGCAATAAAAAAGAAATACTGACTAAATCTTACTTAAAATGTAGGAAAATTCATCTTAAATTTTATGAAAACCAGGAGAAGCTTCGAGGCTGGTTGATTCAGCAGCTCACCTAGTGGTCAGGTTCATTTGATTTTTCTGCTCTAAGATCTCCTTGTGTTCATTTCATCCTTCATCAAAAAACTATTTCAGTCATGTATCTGGACATAATATTACACAGAGAAGGAAACTTAGGTTCTAACCTTGAGGCAAACTCTTTGGAAGGAAGATAATTTCTCCAAAATTTCCTTGAAGACCTGCCCTAAAATTCTGTTGTTTTTATTGAGCCATTCATTGACAAGAGATATGGGATTGTTCTTAGACCATTTAGGTCCTGCATCTAGGCCGAGGTCAACATCACCTGTAACATATAGCTGTATACGGATAATGGTATCTCCCTGAACAAAATCAGAATTATTTTATAAAGGAATAAAGTGGAGAATACAGGGAAACAACTGTGTTCCTTGTCTTCATATTAACACACTAAAGACGATATCCGGACTTGTATATTAACACACTAAAGGTGATATGCATAAAGACTAAAAACTTTGCCCAAGAATTGAGTGACAAGGCCTACCATTGATGCTCATGTCTTCTGGAATGTGGAGTGCCCAGTGAAATATTGATTAATCCTCTCAACTTTCATAATACAATTATCCCCAAGAACACACTGAAGGCATGGCCCAGAAATGAAACACTAATGAAGTAGTCAGGATGCCCTTCTACTTTCATCATTACTACAAAATTAAATAGTTCAGTTTTAAACTTGAATCAGCGCACTAGTAAAAGAAAATAGGCTTTCTATAGGATATGATACAACATTTTATTGTCTATAAACATTCAGAAGCAAATAAATTTTGAAAGCAAAAACCAATTGCTCCTTAGAAAAAAAGATCATTTATCATTTTTATCAATCTCAGTTTTATTTCCCTATTTTGGTTAAAGTATAGAAGAAATCTAATTAGTTAAAGAAATATTCCTTAAATCAGAGAACAGGAATAAATTTACAAAGCTTTAAAAACAATCCCACATGTTGTTGTTTGTTGTTGTTTAGTCGCTTAGTCGTGTCCGACTCTTTGTGACCCCACAGACTGTAGCCTGTCAGGCTCCACTGTCCATGGGATTTTCCAGGCAAGAACACTGGAGTGGGTTGCCATTTCCTTCTCCAGGGGATCTTCCCAACCCAGGGGTCAAACCTGGGTCTCATACACTGGCAGGCAGGTTCTTTACCACTGAGCCACCCGGGAAGCCCCAGTCCTAGAGTTGGTTCCCATGCCCTCCTCTAGAGGATCTTTCCAACCAGGGATCGAACCCAGATCTCCCACATTACAGGCAGATTCCTTACCATCTGAGCAACCAGGGAAGCCCAGGAATACTGGAGTGGGTAACCTATACGCCTCCATCCAACCTATAGCCCTCCATTTAACCTTTTTTTTTAACTTTTGCATAGAAATTACCACAAATATAGAATGCAAAATTATAAATGGACAACTTGCAAATTGAATTTATATTTTAAAACATAAAAAATATAAATAAGTCATCAAGTTCCTTATTTGACCTTGGGGATCATTTTCTTCAGTACTGAAGATTGTCCAGGAAGGCTCTCTTTTCAAGTATTTATTGTAAAGCATTGTACTCAACAAGCTGAAAGTGAAAGTCACTCATTCGTGTCTGACTCTTTTCAACCCCATGGACTATATACAGTCCATGGAATTCTCCAGGCCAGAATACTGGTGTGGGTAGCATTTCCCTTCTCCAGGGGATCTTCCCAACCCAGGGATTGAACCCAGGTCTCCTATGGAATCCCACTCCAGTATTCTGAGAGCCAGTATTCCTGTACAATCTTCAATACTGAAGAAAATGATCCACAAGGTTAAATAAGGAACTTGATGAATTAAGTTTCCAGGATTTCCATGGAAATAGAAGGCAAAACTCAAAGGTCAATTCATTTAAAATGCAAGTGACTTATGATCCCAGGTACAAAGGTTAAAGACATTTGAATTAAAAAATAATAACAACAATTCCTCATCCTCAGTTTAAGAATAATGAACTGTGTTCATAAAGTAAACAGTTTCCCTACTTGTAACGATATTACTGTTCACTTTTTCCAATGCTTAAGCACCCTTTTAATCACCTCTTTCTGTACAGGATATACCTGCACATTTACACCAATGCAAATATGACCAATCTTAAGCAATACTGTAGAGCAGCAAAGCTATTCTGAGATAGCTAGGCTTCAAGCTAGGCTTCAGCAGTATGCGAACTGAGAACTTCCAGATGTACAAACTGGGCTTAGAAAAAGCAGAGGAATCAGAGTTCAAGTTGCCAACATTCAGTGGATCATAAAGTGAGGGAATTCCAGAAAAACATCTACTTCTCCTTCACTGACTACACTAAAGCCTTTAACTGTGTGGACCACAACGAACCATGGAAAATTTTTAAAGAGATGGAACTACCAGATCACCTCCTGAGAAATCTGTATGCAGGTCAAGAAGCAACAGTTAGAACCAGACATGGAATAATGGACTGGTTCAAAATTGGGAAAGGAGTACGTCAAGGCTGTGTATTGTCACCCTGCTTATTTAAATTATATTCAGAGTATATCAAGTAGAATGCTGGGCTGGATGAAGCACAAACTGGAATTAAGATTGCCAGGAGAAATATCAATAATCTCAGATATGCAGATGGTACCATTTTAATGGTAAAGAGGAACTAAAGAGCCTCTTGATGAAAGTGAAAGAGGAGAGTGAAAAAACTGGCTTGAAAATCAACATTCAAAAAACTAAGATCGTGGCATCTGGCCCCATCACTTCATGGCAAATAGAAAGGGGAAAAACTGGAAACAGTGACAGATTTTATTTTCTTGGGCTCCAAAATCACTGCAGATGGTGACTGCAGCCATAATTAAAAGATGCTTGTTCCTTCAAAGGAAAGCTATGACCAACCTATACAGTATATTAAAAAGCAGAGATATCATATTGTCAAACAAATTTCCATATAGTCAAAGCTATGGTTTTTACAGTAGTCAGGTATGGATATGAGAGTTGGATCATAAAAAAGGCTGAGTGCCATAGAATTGATGCTTTCTAGTTGTGGTGTTGGAGAAAACTCTTGAAAGTCTCTTAGACCACAAGGATATCAAACCAGTCAGTCCTAAAGGAAATCAACTCTTTAGAATTGGAATATTCCAATATTGTTGGAAGGACTGATGCTGAAGCTAAAGCTCCAATACTTTGACCACCTGATAGGAAGAGAAGACTCATTGAAAAAGATCTTGATGCTGGGAAAGATCAAAGGCAAAAGGAGAAGTAGGTGGCAGAGGATGAGATGGTTAGACAGCATCACCAACCCAATGGACACGAATTTGACCATACTCTGGGAGATACTGGAGGACAGAGGAGCCTGGCATGCTGCAGTCCATGGGGTCACAAATAGCTGGACATGACTTAGAGACTGAACAACAACAACAACAATTATACTTAATACTTTTATTTCAGCCTTTTATTTCTACCTCCTCCTTTTAATATACCCAACTAAACTTTCATGAATGATGAGGGCCCCCGACTAGAGTGCCCACCCCCCTGACTTTCTCCACTACTGCTACTGCTAAGTCGCTTCAGTCATGTCCGACTCTGTGCGACCCCATAGACGGCAGCCCACCAGGCTCCCCTGTCCCTGGGATTCTCCAGGCAAGAACACTGGAGTGGGTTGCCATTTCCTTCTCCAAGACTTTCTCTAAGCAGCCTCTTTCTCCCAATATTTTAATTGCAGGCAATTCATTAAAGCACCCCTTTTTACAGAGAAGCAATAGAGTACAACTGTGAAAAGAGGAGACCTGATGACATCACAGGTATGGATTCAAACTCTTCTTAACGACTTTCCTGCTGTGTGAACACAGGCAAGCTATCAAACTTCGTCGGATCTGTTTCTTCATCTATAAAATGACGATCATGGTGCCAATATCACAGTTTTATCAAAATGATTAACAATAATAACTCTGTGAAACATAGTTATAAGTGCTTTGCATCTCTTTAATCATTTAATTCCCATTACAAGTCTATTGGGGAAATTTTATCTCTTTGTTTTGAGAGGAGAAAACTGAAGTAAAGGGAGGGAAAGGATAGTACCCAAAGGTATTCAGAGGGTTAAAGAATGGAGATGAAATTCCAACCCAGGTAGTTTAGTGTTCAAATTGCCTGCTCCTTCTACCCTGCAAAACCACCTCTCATTATTAACAAAGTTATATGTGCTAATACTCAAGTGCTCCACCTGACCTGTGGGAAGTGCTGAAGATATGGTACTTTCCAAGATCTTCGGTTTCTTACTCAAAACACTTAGAGCCAGGTGTATTTCTGAATTCTTTTTTAGATTTTACAAAGGCAATACAGTATCTTTAACACATGTTACGTAACATCTCCAGCAGGGTCTGGGGCAGCGTCCCATAATCAAGCACATTAATATTTCTGCAGCAATCAAAACTTTCACACTAAGTGGGATAAATAAGGACTATAAATAGCCTCACCTCACTTCAGGACAAGCTTTACTGCAAGTCAGTTCCTAAAAAAAAAAAAAAAAAACGTTCTCTTTCCAGAGCTTCTCTTCCCTCCAGGATCTAAGAACTGAGGACTAGATACTGTGGGCTATTTTATGCCAGGCACTGCTCTGGGTGCCACAGACATGAGATGCCTAACAGCAGACCATGAGAGGCAGAATGAAGACATCATCCTTCCCACCTCCTATCCCCAAACAGAGTGCTTCTTGCTTCTGACTTCTTCCAGACCCTCACTGACAAGCAGTTAGCAATCTGACCGCTACTTTAGCATAGTGTTTGTGGCTTAAAAGAGTCCAACAAGGTCAACTCTCTCAGGAAACATATTTATATGTTATGAGACATTCCAAAATCACAGTGCTTTGATTTTAAGGAGTAACTTCCACTGCTGACTGGAAGTTTTTTTACAAACAAGTTTATTTTTTTTTCTTAACAACATAACGTAGAGATTTTGGTGCCCTTAGTTCAAATATTCCCCACAGACTACTCATAGAGAGACATCAAACCTAAATCTGAGAAATCCTTTGTGTTAACCAAGTAGGAGCTCCAGTAATCACGACCATTTCTAAAAAAGAAAGAAAAATGTAGTCTATTACAGCAGGTATCCACCATAATAAAAATACTTAAACTTTCTTTTCAGTGTCCAATCCAAAAAGCAAAAAATACAGAAATTACTGTGTCCAATGCACCAAAATCATCAGTCATACTCAGGAATGAAATAACCAGTGACTAAAAAGACCAGGAAATGACAAGGCCCTAGAGATGAAAGCAAACTACATTTCAAATTTCTGTAAGGCTTTGATGTGTCTTTGAAATATTATCTACATATGTTAGAAATTTTAGCATAATCATTACGCTTCTTTTAAGTCCAACTGAATGATATCTTTTTCTCCTCTCCATACAGGGATGTAGGAATATGAAATGTCAGCTCTCCTGGAGATGGTTCCAAAACTTTAACAAAGAATCGATTTAATAAAGAAATCGATTTTACTCTGGAATTTGAAAGGAAACTGAATAATTTTATAATATTTTGTTGGTCAAAAAAACAGTGAAGCTGCTGTTTTCCCTGGTTAGAAACACAGAAGTAAAGTCCAGATGGCCCAGTTTAAAAAAAAAAAAAGTTGTTTTGCTTTTACGTAAGCTGTTTGCTATTCACTGTATACACTTCTAAACAAGCAAAAACACTCTATAACAACAGCCATGAAAGGGAAGTACACTAAGATGCTCAAATATTATAGGGAAATCCTGCCTAGATTAGTATAATGCCTCCTTCACTTTTGACTCGCTTTACATTCTTACCCTTGCTCTTTTATCCATTCTCCAATGTTGTTTCTAAACCTCACAATGGATTTTGTCCCTCACTTGCCACAAATCCTTCACTGAATACTCACTGCTCTTAGGATAAGCCCAAAGTCCTTTACGTGGCTTACTGGGCTCTCCACTGTCTCCATCTGCCTTTGCGACCTCACCACCCTCTCTCCCCCGCAGATTCTTAGAGCCCTAGCTTTGCTCACCTTTAGTCTCTTCCTCAGGCATGTCACCGCTCATCCACCTGATAACTTTTCTGTCTTACAGCTCACACGTTTCCTGTTCACAACCACTTCTCTTAATCCACACCCTTCCTTCATGAATCTATATGAATTTTAATTCCTGTAGGTTTTCTTTGATCATCTTTGGCTTGGTTAGATCCGCTTTCTGTATGTTCCCCATATACCCACTATTATAACAATTATCGTATTTGATTTTAATTATTGGTTCTCATTTTCTAGATGTAAATTCTGTAAGGATTTATATAGTAACCCATGTAGCCCCATTAGTGACAGTCTTCCATTTCACAGAAACACAAAATGAATAATTTTAATAATCATGCATCACTTTGTAGGAGCTAAACATTTTTGTACTATTCAAGAGCAGATACTTATTAGTGTCAATTTAATCATCTGAGAGTCTTCATAGATGTCAATCAGCTAGGCTAAGGAAATTTGGGTTAATAGTACTGGATTTAATCACTAATAATATTATGAAGCATTAGATAAGCACCTTCTATGCAAAGACAATTTACATATTTTTCTCACTTCAGGTTCAGTTCAGTTCAGTTCAGTTCAGTCACTGAACAGTATCGAACTCTTTGTGACCCCATGGACTGCAGCATGCCAGGCTTCCCTGTCCATCACCAACTCCCAGAGCTTACTCAAACCTCTATGTCCATTGAGTTGGTGATGCCATCCAACCATCTCAACCTCTGTTGTCCCCTTCTCCTCCCGCCCTCAATCTTTCCCAGCATCAGGGTCTTTTCAAATGAGTCAGTTTGTCACATCAGGTGGCCAAAGTACTGGAGTTTCAGCTTCAACATCAGTCCTTCCAAAGAACACCCAGGACTGATCTCCTATAGGATGTACTGGTTGGATCTCCTTGCAGTCCAAGGGATGCTCAAGAGTCTTCTCCAACACCATAGTTCAAAAGCATCAATTCTCTCTTAACCTCTAACTATATCTCTTTCAACAAGGAAAGCAAGGTAACTTCCTGGAGATCAATAATTTAATTGGCAGAGCTGATATGTAAACCCAGGTCTAATTCTGCCAGGCACTTTTTATACTTAGGTTGACTAGCAGGATGTGCTGCCACAAAGCATTTCTTCCCAGAATTAAGGAAACAAAGATAGAAGCCATGAGACACAGTGATTTCCTTTAATTAACTCATAGAACCTAAGAAAGATTATATTAAAAATATTCATCTAGTCCTGTATGATTCCCTGATTTAAGAGCCACTAACGTATCTAATGCCTATTTGGGAAATGATCTGTGAATCCACAGAGATAGAACAGAGTTTAAATACTCGTGATGGTTACATGCCCAATCTTCACTGTTCAAAATCAGATCTGAGCATGGCCACGACAGTCCATATTCTCATGGGAAATTTTTAGTATGGAAATATCCATTAGTGGACACATGAATGCAGGCTCTCTCTGAAGGGAAAAGAGGTGGAGAGCTGGAAAATATAGAGAATATATTGGAATGGTAAGAGTAGATACTCCATCTGAAATAATATCTGTTGAATCCTCATAGAAGAAAATGAATAATCAAGTTACAAAGAAAAACAAAACTCGATGTGTAACCCTTTATAGGAATGGTAACAGATGTGCTTAATAGAGGACAGAATTATGAAAGACACCTTTGGACTGGCACAGTGGTAATACACTTTACTTCGTTTCTGTGATTTGTTAGTTTGCATATTAGCAGCTGAGCATTGAGCACTGCAAGCATGCTTAGTCGTGTCCAGCTCTTTGTGACCCCGTGGACTGTAGCCCGCCAGGCTCCTCTGTCCATGGGATTTTCCAGGCAAGAGTACTGGAGTGGGCTGGCATTTCTTACTCCAGGGGACCTTTCCAACCCAGGCATCGAATCCACATCTCCTGCGTCTCCTGCATTCCAGGGGGTCTTTACCATGTGAGCCATCAGTTACTCACTCAGTTTGTATGCATTTCTGAAAACAACACTATAAAATCTGCTACCTACTAAATAAATGTACTATTGTAGTCTCCAAAAATGTCATTTTAGTTATTCATTTCAATTTCATTGGAATGCCAATAAGGAAAATAGAGGTGCATCAGTGAAGACACAGTACTAAAGATCCTACAATTCTAGACTACTGGAAATTTTCTTTGAGAATGATCCTTAAAGTGCTAGAAACATTTTAAGGAAAAACACTGGGCTCTCCCTCACCATTCCTCCCATGCCTCAGTACTCTACTCAAGCCAAAATGATTGATTTGTGGGTTGTTCTCAAATTTGATGCAATTCCAGTGTTGCCCGCTCTATCAGGAACATATTTCTTCTTACTCTCCTCCCTACATGGAACCTGTCATTTGACTCAGCTCCAGTGTTGCCTTCTCAAGTAAATCTCTTCTGATTCTTAGACGCTCATGCTATGGGTCTTGAAGATATTCTGTGTGTCTCTCTCATGAATTTATCAAAATATGTAATCATTTGTTTACCTGCCTGCTGTACCTCCAAACTCCAGTTAGACTGTGTGATTCTTCAGGCTAGAGATAATCTCCAGCACCAATAGTATTTAGGAGGCATGAAGCTCATTAAATATCTGATCAATAAAAATATAAAAATTAAACTGGGTATTTATTTTTTCTCACTGAATTTCTTTCTGTGGTATACATTAGAGTTTAAACATTAGAGCTGAGATTTTTTTATAATTTTACTAATTCCTTTAAAGCAGAAAGACTTACAGAATTTCCAGCCAGCTACATCTTCAGTGCTAAGAGCTTTATTTGCACACACTGCTATACCTTAGAAACATGCTTTTAAAATTGGTACATTCATGTTTTTTATAAAGTTAACAAATGACCACTGGACAAACTGAGAAATACATCATCTTTTTAGGATGAAAAAGTAAATGATCTCAAATCTCTATAGTTCTGTTATATAAATAATTTTTTACTAGTTCTCAGTTTATTCAATGTATATGAAATAAGCAAAATTTAACCCTGCTATGATAATGTTTTATAAATAGTTTTCCATATTACTAAGATTTTTTTCATAAATATTATTTTTCAAAGTACAATAATATTCTATTATGTGGACTTCCATAATTTGCATGTATTTTTATCTACCTTTATTGGAAATTAAAGTTATTTCAAATTTTCATGAATATAAAATAATTATTCAAGGAATATTTTTGTTCAAAGATTAGTTTCTTCATATTTAATATACTTTTAAAAATCCTAACAGATTGAGAAAAAAAATTGCTGACAAAGTTGACAGCATTTCACCAATCTTTTCTATTTTCTGTTAACTTGCATGAAAACATTTTTCTTTCTTTGTTACTTTATTACCTAGCTTATTAAATTTCTTAATTTATGATGGAATCATGTGATCAAACTCCTTAAGTATTATCTTGTACATGCATGTTCAGTCATTCAGTCATGTCCAACTCTTTGTAACCCCATGGACTCTAGCCCATCAGACTGCTCTGTCCATTATCTAGTATTATCCAGCAAGAATACTGGAGTGGGTTGCCATTTCCTCTTCCAGGGGATCTTCCAGACCCATGAATCAAACTCACGTCTCCTGTGGTTTCTGTATTGGCAGGCAGCTTCTTTTCCACTGAGCAAGACTGGGAAGCCCAAATATTATCCTGAATGGTGGCCAAACTCAAAGGCATACAAAGTTGAGCTGAACTTTCATTTCACAAAATTGTTCTTTTCTCATTTCAGTCCTGCACTCTATTAGATGCCTGAATCACAGGTGTCATTTTCCTTCCATCAGCCATTTTAACACCTTTCCTGCAATATGAGACACTAAAGCAATGGCTTTAAAAACACACAAACCAAAACTCAGATAAGCAATGACATGATCTCCTTCTTTGAAAAACATGCCCAAAGGACAGTATTTTTTGAAAGACACTCCATGAAACTGTATGTTTGCAGGGGGAAAGTACAAGATAGGTACCTTTCCTTTCTGTTTTATTTATAATTAGTGGGAATTCTCAGCGGCCTAATGCACAATATGTCCTGTGAATCAGCAAGTGGAGACAGGGTGTGACGCAACAAGAATTTGCTTTTTATAATGCAGCATCTCAAAGGACTTGTGTACTAAAGAACACACTTCTGCTTGAGGAGATCATGCCCTTAGGAAGACACTGCCATGGTTTAAAACATGCTTAGAAGTCCTCTGCTGGAATCAACTTCAAGAAACAATTTACCACACTAGAAAAATCAGTCTTACCAAATTACAGTTACAGGACATGCTCTTTTGTTCCAATCTCTTTCTTTGTCCTTAGTTCCTCTGCTGTATTCCTTCACTTGCCTGTTCTTCACCTACTGAACCATGCAGAACTCACAGTGGGGCATGCTGGCTCTGTCCACAAGGACAGTTATTTGTAGAAGAGACGGTGAAGGCCAAAGAGAATGACTGTTGGAACCAAACTGAAGCCACAGGCAAGACGCACCTCTGCCCAAAGTACATCATGGAGCAGACTCTTTAATCGCCCACGGGCTACTGCCTGCCTGAAACAGCACAATTACTAACACAAACAACCTGAGGGTTATGACATAAAATTATGAGAAACCAAATTTCCAGAAGTTAGGAATGCATACACCCGTATATTTTAAAACACATCTGAAATAAGATGAATTTCTCTATACCTCAGTAGCAGCTACTAAGTTTTCCTCAAATAATATAGCCTTTGTGCACAATTATTTAGCAATAATTAGAAGTCCTCTTTTTAGCAATCATCATACCTGTATTGAGTAAAATATACTAGGAAGAGGCTACTGACATGCAAACAGAAGTTGTAGGAAAGCCAAGAAGAGAAAAAAATACAGAAATATGTTGGTCCAATAACATCTGAATGAAAATGGTATTAAATTCCACCCTTTCTCCAGCTCTGAGAGCACAGAAATGACCTCTGGCAAGGACCCAACCATCTTTGTTGTTGTTCTGGCAGTGATGTCCCTGGACAGCTGGAGAAGTTATCTATCTCTATCTCTATTTGAACACTAACTGCTTCAGAAATTAGAGCAAGTGATACAGTAGACAATGCATAGCGCCATAAATATATTCAGCTGGAAAATCTGTGTTTGAAACTAAACGTAAAACAGTGAGAAAGGCTGCAAAATACAAGCACCAAAAATTTATTTCTGCATTCTCTTTAAAATGCAATGCAGCGTTGCCAGATTCAGCAAATAAAAATTATAGGGTGTCTGTTTAATTTGGAATGTCAGATAAGAAACAGAATGCTTTTAGTGTTAAGTATGACCCATAATCTGGTACACACATTTATCCTAAAAGCACTTACTTTTTGTTTATCTGTAATCAAAGTTATCTAGGTGTCATATTTTATCTGTCAAACCCACAGTCATAAAAACATATAATACAATACCTGAGAAAATTTGAGGACAAAAACTTACAACATGCCAGTATCCAGGAAAGTGTATACTAATTAAAACATTTACTGATGAAAATAGTTAAGAATTGATGTTCATAGCAGCTTTTGCTCAAACTCTTAAAGCAAACAAAACAACTGACAAAGGATCAATTTCCAAACTATACAAGCAGCTCTTACAAGTCAGTATCAGAAAAACAAACAAGACAATCAAAAAGTGGGGAAAAGACCTAAACAGACATTACACCAAAGAAGACATGCAGATGGCTAAGAAACACATGAAAAGATGCTCAGGATGACTCATTATTAGAGAAATGCAAATCAAAACTACAATGAGATATCACCTCACACAGGTGAGAATGGCCATCATCAGAAAGTCTGCAAAATACAAATGCTGGAGAGGGTGTGGAGAAAAGGGAACCCTCCTACACTGTTGGTGGGAATGTAAATTGATACAGTCACTATGTGAGACAGTATAGAGACTCCTTAAAAAAAACTAGGAATAAAACCACCATATGATCCAGCAATCCCACTACTAGGCACATATCCTGAGGAAACCAAAAATTTAAAAGACACATGTAACCCATTTGTCATTGCAGCACTGTTTACAATAGCTAGAACATGGAAGCAACATAGACGTCCATTGACAAATGAATGGATAGAGAAGCTATGGTACATATAAACAATGGAATATTACTCAGTCATAAAAAGGAACACATTTGAGCCAGTTCTCGTGAGACGGATGAACCTAGAGCCTATCACACAGAGTGAAGTCAGTCAGAAAAACAAACGTGGTATACTACCATAGATATATAGATATGGAGTCTAGAAAGGTGGTACTGATGAAATGTGCAGGGCAGCAATGGAAACACAGACACAGAGGACAGACTTACGGACACGGAGACCGGGAGGAATGAGAGAGTCGGGTGCGCGGCAAGAGTAGCACGGCAACTTACATTACCATGTGAAATTACATAGCCAATGGGAGTTTGCTGTATGACTCAGGGAACTCAAACCGGACCTCTGTAACAACCTAGAGGGGTGGGACAGGGAGGGAGGTTAAAGAAGGAAGGGAGATATATATATATTTATACCTAGGACTGATTTATGCCTAGGACTGATTTAAACCCACTCCAGTACTCTTGCCTGGAGAATCCCATGGATGGAGGAGCCTGGTAGGCTGTAGTCCATGGGGTCGGGAAGAGTCGGGCACGACTGAGCGACTTCACTTTCACTTTTTACTTCATGCATTGGAGAAGGAAATGGCAACCCACTCCAGTATTCTTGCCTGGAGAATCCCAGGGACAGAGGAGCCTAGTCGGCTGCCGTCTATGGGGTCGCACAGAGTCGGACACGACTGAAGCGACTCAGCAGCAGCAGCAACAGGACTGATTTATGCTGATGTTTGGCAGAAACCAACACAATTCTGTAAATCAAGTATCCTTCAATTTAAAAATAAATAAATTTAACAGGTCACAGATAATCCCCCCCACCCCACCCCCAAAAAAAGAACTGAGTTCATAGCATCTCATGCTCAAACTCCTGAAATGGTGGTTGGGGGAAGTGAAGACTGGCCAGGATTCGAGAAACATGAAAACTGCCTTAAGCTTAAAAGTTACAGTAGATTCAGGCTTTACCTCTGACTAGGAGAATGACATTAGCCAAAAATCCGTCCACCAATAATGGTTTAAAGAATGGGAACTAATTAACAAGAGGTGAGGACTTTACTTCTGTAAAAGTATGAGTTGCTTGTTTGTTACTCTTTTGATAGCTCAGGAGTGGAGAGGGTTGCCAGCGTGGCACGCTCTCCTCTACCAGCAATGTAACGATGGTCGAGGGTCCTCCTATTCCTTACTGTCCAATAACCATCCCAGGGAGCCACAGAGCTGGGGGAAGAAAGGTTTCCAGATGCACCCTCAGAGACGCATTGGTAGGTGAAGCAGCAGAAGCCTCTGGAGAACTGCATGCTGGGAAGTATGCACACGTATGTGCACGCGTGCTTGTGCATGAGTGCTTAGTCACTCGGCCATATCCAACTCTTGCAACCCCATGGCCTGTACCCTCCAAGTTCTTCTGTCCATAGCATTTTTCAGGCAAGAATACTCGAGTGGGCTGTCATTTCCTTCTCCAGGGCATCTTTCCCACCAAGGGATCAAACCTGGGTCTCCTGAATTGCAGGCAGATTCTTTACTATCTGAACCACAAGAGAAGATTCGTCCCCAGATCTAAACATAAAACAAGCATTTGAAAGATGCCACTAATTATTAGACTGAAGATTTTGCACATCAGCCTGCCCTCTGGCTTCATATAATAATAGTCACCATTTTTAGAAGGCTTGGGCTTCCCAGGTGGCACTAGCAGTAAAGAACCTGCCTGCCAAAGCAGGAGACATAAGCGACACTGGTTCGATCCCTAGATTGGGAAGATCCCCTGAAGAAGGGCATGGCAACCCACTCCAGTATTCTTGCCTGGAGAATCCCATGGACAGAAGAGGCTGGTGGGCTACAGTCTATAGGGTCACAAAGAGTCAGACACGACTGAAACGGCTTAGCGCGCCCACACACACACAGAAGGCTTAGTTTTTGTTAGGTGCCCTACTATATGCATTAAATGCACTCTTTTATTTAGTTCTATCATTCAATCCTCATAATACCCAGCTTTTGAGGAAGTTCTTTTACAAATAATGAGACAAAATATTAAAGAAGTTAATGATGTCATCCAAGGTCATGAAACCTAATATGTCGTAGGGCCATAACCAAATCCAGATCTGCCTGATGCCAAGATTTCTACTCTTAGCCATCATATATGCTGCTTCTTAAAGAGAGGTTATGCTGGAACTTAAATGGATTAGGAGTAAATTCAGGTCCATTCTAAGTCTTGGCTGAAGAATACTGAGAGAACTGGAGACTAAAGGTGGACGCAGAAGCAGAACTTGCAGCAAGAGATATCCTACTTGGGGCCAAGATTTGCTTAGTGCTCCTGCCTGTGCTTATTACACATGGGAATTTCCCTATCATTGTTTCATCTACATTTCATTATTTCTAAACATAGAAACAGAAGATTTTAGTAATCAAAACTGGGTATGCAAAAGTTCTAAACTTAGCCATAATTTTCATAGGTCAATGCAACAGAAAGATATCCTCAGATACATAAATACCCACAAAAATATATCATACTCAAGTCAATCCTGAAAAATAAATTTTAAATATATATTAATAGCATATCACAAGAAATCCAAACTGACTCAAAAATGAGAAATAACAACAAAGTAACAGTGGTAATTTGTTAAACAGAAATATATCTGTAAATAAAGACCATAATATAGTTACAAATTATATACATATAATAAAAATTAAAAGAGAAAAGATATATTAGTTAAAACTATTAGAAATTATAAAATGAATTATCACTTATGTATGTGGCATATCCAAAAAACCTAAAACAATATACTGAAATGCTATTTCTGTCGATGAGGATTCAGTAAGACAACTATTGTTGTTTCGTCACTGAGTTGAGTCCTACTCTTTTGCAACCCCATGGACTGTAGCCAACCAGGCACCTCTGCCCATGGGATTCTGAAGACAAGAATACTGGAGCAGGCTGCCATTTCCTTCTCCAGGGGATCTTCCCAACCTGGGACCAAAGCCTAGACTCCTACATTGGCAGGCAGTTCCCTTACCACTGAACCATCAGGAAAGCCAAGGTAACTACACATATTATTAATACACTAAAGTGAAGTGAAGTCGCTCAGTCGTATCCAACTCTTCGCAACCCCATGGACTGCAGCCCACCAGGCTCCTCCATCCACGGGATTCTCCAGGCAAGAGTACTAAAAGTAGTAGTTTATTCATACGCCATCAGTAATTAGTTAAAATGTAAGGGACAGCAAGACCCCATTCCCAGTACCACCTAAACAGAAAATATACAGTAATAATACTTGAAGTAAACACATAGGACAAGTATGAAGTAAACAATAAAATTATTTTATGAGATGTAAAATCAGATTTGAATTAAATCAGAAGGTACTGTGTTCCTCATTACAAAGATTAAACATTGGATAAAGAACTCTCTATACCCCTATGTAATTTAGAATTATCTTACAGGAAATAAAAATAATTATACTAAATTTCTAAAAGCCTTTGGGGGATAAAAGGGCTATTTTCTTCTTTAGCATATTATATATATTCCCTTAATTGTCCATAATCAGAACATTTGCTTTTAAGATTTAAGACTATTTTTTTATTTTAAAAATAAATTACAATGAGCCCTCATCTTAAAAACATAAATTTGTTCTAAAATTACTGTTTTAAGTATCATGATTTATTTTACAATTTTTATTTTATTTACTATCTCATAATGGTTTTTCCTACAATACAGCTTTGCTTAATCTCTACAATACATATAATATGTGTGTATAAATGAAGGCTTTTTCTCATTCCTTCCATTTGCATTACCACTATAATATATGTGTGCCTGTGTGCCAGTGTTCAATCACTCACTACCATGTATCTGTGTTTCTTTAAATGTCTTTCTCAGTCTTTCTATTTGCCACAACTCAGAATATCTGAGCATAATTAGGTTTTAGATGCAATTATCTTCATTACTGCACTGGTTTGATAAAGCGTATTCTAGGTAGCATGGGGAAAAATTCACCTTTGGATATTTCCCTTTATTAAATGAAATGAGATAACAATACTGTGATGAATGGGAATCTTTTTTTTTCTGTCCTTCTTATCTCATTTCCTTGCTGCTGACACATCCATTCTTTAGCATCTTTTCTTAGGACACAGCACCCTTCATGAAGGCCCAATTTCCATGTAATTAGCAGGACAATCAGTGCCATCTATTATCATCAGTCAGATGTCTCTCTACAAAACAAGGACTAAAGCATGTGGTCTCACTGGCAATGTCTCGGTGTAAAAAAATTAAAGCAGGCTAACAGGTAAATGTTATTTCCGCTTGACTCTATTGCTTTACTGGGGAGATTTAAATACCACAAACATCTGTTAAACCATCAAAGTTCATGTCCTTACAAATGTAGTCTCAGTGGGCAAATGATAAATTAACATGTCATTATTCTCCAAGTAATAATTTTCTAGGATTTTGTATTAATGTTAGTCTAACAAGCCTCTTATAGTCAATGATAAAATCACACACTATACATCAGCTTTGAATTTCTTTTTTTTTCCATTTAATAATTTTTCTTTTTTTAGTTTAAATTTATTTATTTTAATTAGAGGCTAATTACTTTACAATATTGTATTGGTTCTGCCACCATCAACATGAATCCGCCACGGGCGTACATGTGTGAAGCAGAATAGATAAAAAGAAGATAAAGAAGGTGGGCCCAAAGAAGATAAGAAGAAACAATGACTTTGCAAGGAAAAATCATAGAGGAACACATCCTTGTAGACAAGGGAACTCATGGAATTGTTCATATGATAATTAAAAAAAAAAAAAACTCACTTAGGAAACTACCAGACACTGTGCGCTACTCTGGAAAATGGCAACAAGAATGGAATGGTGCCCCCATGCATGAGTTCATAACTAGTGCAAGGAGGCTATATACATACAGTCAAATTCTACTTGGAAGATAGTACACTTCATCTCCTTGGTCAAGTCTCGTTAAAAATCATGAAAAATTATCACAGGGATAGAAAATAGGAAACACTGCTATCACTGATCCAGAAATAATAAGATATAAAGCAAACAGAATTGAGATGCAGATTCAGGGGAGAGGGAGAATAGAATTCAATATAGGTGCAAGAGAAAGCTTTTCCTGAAGTTGGTCAAGTTCTTCCCAGAGAGCTACAGAAGCCAGAGGCATCTCAAACTCAGAGGCAACAGGCCCAAGGACAAGAGTCGACTGTAGGACAACTTCTTGGAAGGCCCTGACTTCCTTCAGTGGCTCCTAAAGAATTGACCCTCAGGCTACAGCCAGCAAGAATAGCTCTCTAGCGGGCCCCTCAGGTGGTCCAATGGTTGGAAGTCCACCAGCCAGTGCAGGGAACACAGGTTCAATCCTTGGTCCAGGAAGACGCACACACCACAGGGCAGCTAAGCCGGTGGGCCACAGCTCCTGAGCCCACTCTCCCAGAGCACGCGAGCTGCAACTGCTGAAGCCCACGTGCCTAGAGATCACGCTCTGAAACACGCAAAGCCACTGCAGCGGCCAGCCCGTGCACAGCAACAGGAGAGTAGCCCCCACGCCTTGCGACTAGAAAGAAACAAAAGAGAAAGACCACACACAGCAATGAAGACACGGCACAGCCGAAAATAAATAAATAAAAATTCTTCAAAAAAGAAGAGCTCTCTAAATTACCTAGAGAATCAACAGAAGACAGTTTCTAATTAGGCTTGCTGTGACAGAGGACAGTAATGTAAATTTCTTAGTGTCTCATATTTACTCAAAGTGTACAGAGAAAAAGGAGAAAGGTCACTCTGGGTTAATCAAAATTCATTAAATTTCTTTCCCCAAATACAGATTCCTTTCTTGGACCCTGAGAGTGTCCCTAATTTACCCAACCTGGTCCTCCCTATCCACCCTGAAGGGAATTCTTTTTTCTGCACAATCCTGCCTATCTACCCACAAAACACTACAATCACTGCCAACTTCTTTTAAAGGAAAAGACACCTGAAGAAAATAAATACTATAAAAAGGGACAAAAGTGAAAGAATAGAAAAAAATCTACAGAGGAACCCAGAGTTAATACCAGCAATGAAACAGAACTTTGAAAATTATCTAACTAGTATCTTCATAAAGATTCTTGAAGACATCGTATCCATTAAGTGAGAACATACCACAACGGAAAAGGAGAAATCAGACAATAAAAGATTTATCGGATACTAGGAAACTGTTGCCCAAATGGACAAGTTAGCATCCTGGGTTAAATGGTATCTCCCCAAAACGCATGTTCAGCTCAAACCTCAGAATGTGACCTTATTTTGTGACCTCTTTGTGGAGGTAATTCAAATACAGCCCACAATAATCCAGTATGACCACATCTTAATTTATTTAATTTGCTCAATTTATTTAAATTAGCATGTGGTCATACTGGATTATTCTAGCATATAACCCCCCAAATTGGTATCTTTTAAGAAGAAACACCTGAGACACTCCAGGACGAGAACTGCCAGCAGACTTTTCCCTCAAAACCCCAGAAGAAACAAATTCTGCTGAGGCCAGGATTTCAGACTTCTAGCCTGCAGAGCCATAAGAGAATAAACTCTCTGGTTTCAAGTCATCAAGTTTGCAGTAGTTCGCGACAACAGCTCATGGAAACTAATGCAGCCAGTTAAATGCTACAATACCATAGCTACAAAGGGATATAGGAACTCAGAGGAGAAAACAAACTGCTTTTGAAAGCATTTAGAAGGTGCCAAGTAAGACTTGATAATTTTACAAAGTATTGAAAGATGATTGAGTCCACATGTAAAATCGAGGAGGAGACAGTGCAGGCTGTGAGAATAGTGTACGAAAACACAGAGCATTGTGCACACATCTCTTACACTCAGGAATGGCAGAGCATGCTGTCTGAGCAGTAGAGTTGTGGGAGCTGTTATTGCATTTGTAGATGATGGGAAGATTCTGGAAAGCCAGACTAAGAAAAACACGTTTTAGTATGTAGCCACTAGAAAAGGATAACAAGCTTGTAAGCAAGAAATTGGCATGGTACAGTAATGCTTTAGAAGGAGCTACTCTGCCTTGGATCTGAACTCACCACATTCTTCCCAGTTTAATTCCTTTGGTGCCTGTTCCCATTTTTGTTTTTCTTCCTCACTACCTTTGCTCCTTCCTGGACTTTATCTAGAGGAAATGTTAATTTAAAACAACTTTCCAAAGAGCCACAGAATCTCATTGGTACTTTTCAATCCCTAGTTCAATTTAAGCTTCTAGCTTTGGAATCTACATGAACTACTATACTGAATGAGTCAGTTACATGTCACAAAAATTATACAAAAATTGATATTATTTTCTTGGGCTTGAAACCAAAATAATATATAGCAAGACAAAGCTGACATTTCTTTTAGAGAGGACTTATTCCTCACTATCTTTTATGGTGGTGAATTACTGCAACCAAAAATTTTAAGGGGCATGCTCTGCATAATTTCACAACAATAAAATCTATGAAATAGCTATTAATAACTGAGTAATTGGTACTGAAATATAAAAAAAAATCACAAAACATAATACAAAATACTACAGTGTTAAATCCATAAAAGAATAACTACTGATTTCTCAAATCATATAACCACTGACTCTTGAATCAGAAAAAAGTCATAAAGGTTGTCTTGTCCCATTGGGCAAACAGCAGCTAGGGAGACATTCTTGACTTCTCTCTCTGCCTTACTCAAATGGCACCTAATTAATCAACAGTTCCACTTTAATTGTCTTTATTTCACTTCATCACTCTGGCCACTGTTTTAATTGAGATCACCAGTATCTCTTGGGCTGGTGGCTCAGATGGTGAAGAATCTGCCTGGAATGCAAGAGACCTAGGTTCAATCCCTGGGTCAGGAAGATGCCCAGGAGGATGAAACGGTAAGTATCTTTTCCAGTATTCTTGCCTGGAGAATCCCATGGACAGAAGAGCCTGGTGGGCTATAGTCCATGGGGTCGCAAAGAGTCAGACACAACTCAGTGACTAACACTTTCACTTTTTAGTATCTCATACCTGGATTACCACACTCACATGCTAAACTGTAGCTCTTGTGACAAACTTGCACTCATTTTCCCCAGCCCAATCCTGTCTTCAAGCATAAATATTTCAGAATAATAGTCCCAATTGCAAAGATGCATGCCATTGCTCTGCTTAAAATCCTTCCAAAGCTCTCCAGTCCCAGAGAAAGACCAGACCTTCCAAACAGAGCTTGCCAAGGCTTTCGATCCAACCTCAACTCGTTTCTGGCAATACCTCCACATCCCTTACACAAGGCGGGGGCTGTCCTGAATTATTTACAGCGTCTTGCACAGGCCTTGCCTTCTTTCCCTTTTAGGATTTTATTTCAACTCTTCTCTTTAAAAAGTCTGGCTATCTCCTCTGGTACCAAGACAGGTATATTTCTTCCAGGAAGTTTTTTCCCACCCTTGACAACCTTCTGCTGGCGCTCTCCTGACACTGCACTTTCATTTCTTTTCTGTTGTTCTCTTCCAGGACACTACAGCTGCTTAAAGGCAGGAAATAAACCATTTTCTTACTACTTGTAAAATGTTTGGTAAAGGACACATACATGTTAGATACTGTTCTAATTAATTACCATTTATTCATGTGAAATAGAATTATTCCTACAATTTCCCAGATAGCTATCCAATATTCATACATGAAAAAACCTCAGCGATAGACAACTTAGTTTTTTATGAACAATCTAAATGCTACAATGTTCCCTTAAGGTACTCTATGTAACTACCCAATCCCTCTCAAATAACCAGTGCTTGGCATAAGGAATAGTGACGATTGTGACGATGATGATAACAGTAATAATGATACAGCTAAAATTGAGAAAACTAGACCCTGCTGGCTTCTGAACATGAATATGCACAATCCACCCTCATAACAATCCTTTGAGTCAGATACAATTATTATCTTCCCAGTCCAAATGAAAAGAGGGAGGCTTAAAGAAGCAACATTGTGAAAGTGATACAGGCAAGTGGTACAGTCAGGATTCAAACTCAGTGAACTGAGAGCAGTCCTTCACATTAATTCACTCCTGTCTCAAAACCAACTGTCAGCTAGTATTTTAACTCTCTGCCCTGAAAAACAGAAGTAGTAAAAATGATATCAAGGAGAAGAAGACAGACTGAAAAATAAAAATCTAATTTAAAATCTTTATTTTAAATTAGTTTCCGAATTCATCTGTCTGTGGAACTCTTTTGAGGGCAACACCTGTTAACATTCTGGATTGCTATAGATCTAGAAAACACACTTTGAGAAATATTGGTTCAAGCATGATTATTACCCTGTTTCAATGTTAAACTGTATTTGCTTTGGCAGCAGTTACATCACAGTACTGACATGAACCGGGTCAGCAGCCAACTACAACGCCAAAGATGTTCATCTTATCTGAATCCGATCCAAATCCTATTGGAGTGAGACCTGGGAAGTCAGAATTCTAGTCATCATCTCAAGTTATTCCTAGGCACATCTAAGTTTTAGAACCACTATCTAACTGGTTAGTAACACTATTTTCAAATACACTGAGATAAACATTCCTGCCCTGGACTAAATATCCATCTCATCAGAAAAATCTCAGTTATAAACACAGAGGCCCTCTTTTGCTTTCAAACCTGTTCTCCTGCATTCTGGTCCTTCTATTGCCCCTTATGGCATGGCACAGCACTCTGTGTCAAGCCCCCATGTTTGCACACTACTCTGTTGACCTAATCCTTGACTGCTGGAAAACACATCTCTTGCGTGTTAACTATTAACATCTCATCTCCTCTTTACAGGACAGTGGGACCCTCCCAAATCTGTGTGTCCACAGTATGCCAATATCTATATTATAGTTTTAATGCATTATACTGTAACCATGGACAGGCAGTTGTTCTTTCCCAACAGAATACAAGTGTCTTGAAGGTAAATGACAACTTTTAACCCTTACATTCTCTGTACTAACCTAGTTTTGGCCAATAGTTAAAACCCAAGAACTGTCAGCAGAGAGATTCCAAAGCATTTGACAGCTTTCATCTTTGAGGCTTGGTTCTCCTCCAGTTGGTTTAATTGAGAGAAATGTACTAATACCTAGCACGTTCTTTCATCAACCAAGCAATGCAATCAGTCCTGAATATTCATTTGGAAGGACTGATGCTAAAGTTGAAGCTCCAATACTTTGGCCTCCTGATGTGAAGAACTGACTCATGGATGGCATCACCGACTCAATGGACATGAGTCTGAGTAAGCTCCGGGACTTGGTGATGGACAGGGAAGCCTGGCATGCTGCAGTCCATGGGGGCACAAAGAGTCGAACGCAACTGAGTGACTGAACTGAAGCGATGCAAGCCAAGGCAGAGGAAACACAAAAGGCTGCAAACAAAGAAACTCAGCACTGAAGCACAGTCAAGTACTCAAAACTAAAGACAGAGAAGTTTGAGATGAATTAAACCAATGAGTAATACATCAACAGAAAAATGAATAGGTATTGAAAACAATCACTAAATTTTAAAGACTAAAGAATTGATAGTATGCACATATTACAACTAAAACTAAGCAGTGGGCTCTCATAAGAAAGTGGAACAATTGAAGAACCTTGTGTTTTGAATTGAGACTAATCTATTTTGAACGTCATTGAAGCCTATTAGTGCATTAAAATACATTTAATTTCATTGCTTGGCATGAATTTTGTATCTCTAACATTGTACTCTAAATATCAAAGCACAGTGAACACCATCTTGAACCTGGGAATTAAGTATAAGTTCACAAATGCTTCTCCATCATGATGATACAAATATGATGGTTGTTCAACTTTGATGCACCACTAATCATTTTATGTAACCCTGATAGCTCACTCAGGCCTGATAGTAAAGTTGTAGCTTAAAAAAAAAAGGCTACTTGGTACTTTAGAATCTCTTGGCACAAAAAAAAGGGCTAGCTAAACCTCTGTTCTGTCCATTTCCTACTCAATTTATATATGAAAGATGGGTCTCACTAAGAATATTATAATTTTCGTAATTGCCCTCTCACTGTTCACCTCAAGAGGGAAGCAGGACAATTGAAACAATAAATCAAGCTGTAATGATGTCTTGTTCTGCTTTCCTAAATATCAATTTTATCCAAATTAATATAGTAAGGAAGCCTCCTTTTGCCACTGTTTCCAATGCCATTACTTTGTCCTTGTTTCCAATACAGTTATTATATAATATTCACTTTAAGCAAATGGCATTTTATCCTCAATCAATAAATATAAAAATAAGCAACCCCATATCTGAATTTATGTAGCAAACTTATAAACAAGATACAAAATTTACAGAAATTGTGAATAATCCTCGGCCCTTTCATTGAACCCAATCAGACAAACTGCTCTAGGAATACCTGAAAAGTGAAAGTGATAGTTGCTCAGTCGTGTCTGACTCTGCAATCCCATGGATTATAGCCCACCAGGCTCCTTATATTCATCCAAATAGATTTTTCATCAACAAGTTGTCTTAAGCTTAGAAATAAGAGTATCATTTGGATATCGTGACAATATTATTTAGAATCACGTTATATAATAAAGTTTTTGTATTTTATCATTTAATGAATGACTCTAAAATTCTGGACAGTTTTGGTGTAAAGGAAGAGAATATCTGTGGCCAAAAGGTGGTACATTTTCATCACTGAGACTTTCTCCATGGAGACAACTCAAGGAGAACATCTTCCACTGCTGAGGCTAAATCACAGAACATTTGCCAGGAAGGGCTGTCTTGAATTTTGCTCCAGTTTTTAAAGATATCAACAATGTTGTCAGATGCAGAAAGAATGGCAAAGCTCTAAGTTCTGATACAAAATCCACCAGTGTCTTCAAACAGAAAATTAAGACACTGAGATTCTCCATAGGGTTTTCTTAATACATGAACACGGAGGAAATGTCAGGTTACACAGATGTCTCTATCATTATGAGCTTTCAGAAGAAAAGGTCAGTCAAGTAGCCATAGCAATTATGGAGTACTTTTTTCCCCCAATACTACCAGCAACTTCTTCTGTTTGACTTCTATAAAATGCCTTCTTCTGTTTGACTCCTATAAAATGCCTTCTCTCAAACACACACAAAATTATAAGGCTGCTTTACATTCCACCAATAGCGAAGGAAGCACTACCTTTGGCTAACTATCTACTAAAGAAGGTTGAAGGAAAAGTTTTTTAGTCTTGTATTTACTGACCTCACTAAAACATAAATCTCATTTTAGGTCTTAAAAACAGCTCCAACCATCTTTACTCTAATTTACCAGTTATCCATGTGTAAACCCAAACAAAATGTTGGGCTCCAAAATCACAGCAGGTGGTGACTGCAGTCAAGAAATTAAAAGATGCTTGCTCCTTGGAAGGAAAGTGATGATCAATCTAGACGACATATTAAAAAGCAGAGACATTACTTTACCTACAAAGATCCATTTAGTCAAAGCTACAATTTTTCCAGTAGTCATGCATGGATGTGAGAGTTGGACTATAAAGAAAGCTGAGCGCCAAAGAATTGATGTTTTTGAACTGTGGTGCTGGAAAAGACTAGAAAGTCCCTTGGACTACGAGGAGATCCAACCAGTCCATCCTAAAGAAAATCAGTCCTGGGTGTTCCTTGGAAGGACTGATGCTGAAGCTGAAACTCCAATACTTTGGCCACTTCATGTGAAGAGTTGACTCATTGGAAAAGACCCTGATGCTGGGAAAGACTGAAGGCAGGAGGAGAAGGGGATGACAGAGGATGAGATGGTTGGATGGCATCACCGACTCAATGGACATGAGTTTCAGTAAGCTCCAGGTATTGGTGATGGACAGGGAGGCCCAGAGTGCTGCAGTCCATGGGGTCACAAAGAGTCTGACATGACTGAACGACTGAACTGAAACCCAACCATGATCTGGTTAGTTACGCGTGAGAAGAGAACGCTTTATAAACATTAACCATCACCAATAGGTTGAACGAGGGTTGCATTTAAAAATTCCAAAGGTAATAAAGCCAACAAAAGTAGAAAAACATATTACAAAAGACACACACACACAAGGATAAAGGGATAAAATAGGAGGTAAGTGAAAAAACAGGCAGATTAGTTTTGATGTTTTAAAGGCAGAACATTAAGACGTAGAACTGGTAGAGAAGGCAACAATGGAAGGATGCATCTGAGGGTGTCTGGAAATAGAGTAATAAGACAGCAAACTTTCCCCTGCTATTGTTGAACAACAGGACATTGAAGAGGACAGACCCTACCCCAACTATTTCCAACAGGCTTGCTACTTTCCGAAAGCTAAAATTTGTGCAGCTGATATTAAACCCAATCCAGACTAAGCAATCGATATGGAATGGGAAGAGTGCCAGGAGTCAGAAGGCCTAAATTCCAACCCTGCTACTGAGACTAACTAGCCATGGCTATGAACAAGTCAGCTGCTTTTTTTGTGATTTAAGGTTTCCTGACACAATGACCAGTTTCCTTCCATCACCACTTCCCTTCTAAGTCTCATGAGCAACAGAAGGCTGTTATACACAACAATGTCACTAAAAGACGGTGTGGTGTGGTGGCATGCTCAGCCGTGTCTGACTCTTTGCGACCCCATGGGCTGTAGCCTGCCAGGCTCCTCTGTCCATGGGATTTCCCAGGCAAGAATACTGGAGTGGGGTGCCATTTCCTCCTCCAGGGGATCTTCCCAACCCAGGATCGAACCTGCATCTGCACTGGCAGGTGGATTCTTTACCACTGAGCCATTAGGGAGGCTGCATTCAAAGATTATATACCACATAATACGTAATACGCGCATGCTCACACACAAGCATTCTCAATCAAAACTTTAAGCCATATTCCCACGAGCCTCTTCCTTCACTTATCCATATAAACATTTTATAAATATATACAAACACAGAGTATGTATCTACATTATGATAGTGAATATATCTTTATTATGTAAATATGTATAGGCTGAAATAGAAAAACTATTTTTTCTCAAAAGAGAAATAGGGTGTACTATATAATACATATATATTTTTCTCTTGAAATATTCTTCATTAGTGAGTACATTAAAACACAAACTTACAAAGTGTGCATACTATTCTCTATGCTTATCCTGACTGAGTCATGAAAAAGATTAGAACTGAATAATTTGACACTATTTGGTAAACACTTAAATGTGTTAGGCATATCTGTAAATCCTCAAGTGAATAAGACTTTCCCTTCTGCATAAGATATGGGAAGGGGAAAAGGCTGGTGTCTTTGACAAGGCGCTTTTCAAATGGAAATAAAACTGAGATTACCTAATCAGTTACCCTTGTGGGTGGATGGCTATACACCTGCACTGAATCTTAGACTTAGCAGATGACAGAGCTGATCATCTTTATGGGTTTCATGACAGAGCCACAGCAAAATGATTTCCTGAGATCAATATGTGGTTGAAAGAAAGCTGTTTTCAATGGAAACAGGAAGCTAGGAGCCAACCTGTTTCTATGGTAACCAGAGCAGCAGATACCCAACAGCTGTAGGAAAAGAAAAGGGCAGCAAGTTAAAATTAAAAAAAAAAAAAAAAAAAAAAAAAACCCAAGAGAAATCCATACTAGTTTACCTTATTAGTGTGATGGTCCCTAGAGGACAATCAAAATGAGTGCAGACATGCTCTTTTCCTACCCAGGGATTTTCAGCAGTCACTATGCTTGTTTTTCCTCTAAACTTCAAAATCTTGGAGCTGGAAAGAAGTTTGAATACGTATCTAGTCCAATGTGTCATCCCCATTTTTTCTTTCAAAATAAAGCCAAAGGAAATCAAGAATTAGAAAGACAAAGTAAATTCTCAAAGGTCACACAGCTAGCTGTGAAATCAGAGTTAGTGCCTAGGACTCATGAATTCCAACTCAGGCATTTTTCCAATGCTCTTTCCATGTATTCTCTACTCTGCTCTCTTTTCCTCCCAAAACCCACAGTTTAGTCAACTTCTGTGAAAATTTTGACCACACAGTATTAAAATTAATCACCACCCTTCAAACTATAAGCAAAAGGCAATGCTATCCTGTCATAGAAAAATCTTGACTGTTTTTCCAAAAGAAAAGCCCTTCATACTTCAAAAAGAACTGGATCAAGTTTACATAATCCACTGATGGTTACAGTTTAGATTATCTTGCCATTATATATTTCCTTATAGAGACCTGTGTTTATACTCTATCAGTCCTTTCGTGCTATTTACTATTTCATTCAGATACATTTTTAAAGGTTGCCATAATAAAAAAGGGTAAATGATGCAGAATTTGAGAATAAAAATGAGATCTGAAAACTGCATTTACTTTATTTGCAGTAGTTAAAATAAATAGTAATGATACATATTTCTAAATGGGAAAGGTTGACCTGCATTTTTTATAAAACTACACTTTTCCTCGTTTTCAGTTGCTTTGAAAATAAGCGTCTTGACAGAGAAGAAAAATTTCTCTGACTCTCATTTAGTTTTGTCAGTTTGGGTCTACAAATGAGCTCTTGGGAAAATACAATAGGGAAAAAAAAAACCCATACATAAACTGTCCAACTATTCACCTTTGGCATGATAATGCCCCAGCAACAGATTAGGTCACCTAGTCTGGGGTCAAACACACTACCAAAAATACAGTTCTACTAAAGTTACTTGCTTTTTTAAATTGTGTTGAATGAGGCACTCTCTAATGTTATCCAATGCTCAGAATATATGAATAAAATCAAATATATCTGTGAAGTATATAATTAGTGGCCTGGAAAAAGTCAAGGGAGGCTTAGATGCTTATATAGCAAATGCAAATACACCAGACTCTTAACTGCAGACTCTTTTTAGGCGTCCGAAGTTTGGACTTGCACTGTCATGTGGTTAGCCATAACTTTAAATTGTGAGATTAAAAAGATGATTAGATAGCATCACTGACTCAAAGGAAACGAAACTGAGCAAACTCTGGAAGATAGTGAAGGACAGAGAAGCCTGGCAAGCTGCAGTCCATGGGGTCGCAAAGAGTCAGACATAACTTCGTGACTGAACAAACAACAACAAACTTTTAACTAAAATAGAAGGGATGAAGACACTCGAACACACTGTAAATAATTCAGTTGTTTTCTCTGCAAAGAATTCAGTTTTTAGATATAAGTACAGCTTGTCTCATACTCTTCAATAATATTGCAAAGAGAGAGCCTATAAATCACTCTGAAAACAGAAAAATCAAGGCTGAAAAAGCCTAACATGTTCATAATAAAATGAAGACTAACAGAAGCATGAAACTGTCGTTTCTTTTTTTTTTTTGGCCACACCCCACAGTTCCCAGGATCTTAGTTCCCCTATCAGGTATTGAGCCCCAGTTTCTCCTCACCAGTGGACCACCAGAGAATTACCAAGATCATCATTTCTAAATGCAGTATTTTCCTGAACATCTCAAGCAACATTTCCACATGAGTTTTGGTTTTTTTTAAAGGAAACATCTTTAGTATCTCTGGAATTTTGCTTGTTGTTATTCTGTTGTACTTTTAATTGAATAGATAACATTTTAGGAAATATTTTATTTTAAATAGAGTGGTGAGCTTACTGAGGGCAAAGTACTATATCTGCTCACGCACTTCTAGTATCTTATATAGTTTCTGGTCTATAATGACTGCAAAAACAATATTAATTGACTAAACAAAATTCTAAAATTTTAATAATTAACAACAATATTTTACAAACAAGTTTATTTGGCCATTATTTCTTTTAACTGGAGCAAGGCTCACAAAACAAGAATTAATACGTTTTCTTTCTTTAATCTTAATGTGTGACTCAAATTGTCCTTACCATATTATAATTTTTAAAAATTAAATCCTACATCTAAACCTAGAAAATAGATATTGAGATCATTCCTTTCCTGTTTTGTACTTTGAGGTAGAGGAAAAAATGTCCCATAAAAAGCAAATAACATATATGCAACTCTGAATCCAATTCTAGATATTCAAATTTAAATTTTAATAGTTTTAAGGAGTATATTTTAGTAATTCTGTGGAAATAAAACCATTTAAAATGCTTTTTACTATTTGTAAATATCATCCAATGCCATCAGCAGGATAATCTCTCTTCTTTCCAGATCTCATTTTCTCCACAACAGGTTTCCATGACAACTTATATTAAAATTTTTATAAATTTCTAATATATTTTTAAGGATACAATTCATAAATGTAAAATATAAACTATTTACCAACTTAACCTGAACAATTTAGACTGATCAAATATGTATTTACATCATAAATTAAAAGCAACAGAGGGGGAGATGCCAACCAAAATAAAAGGCAAAAATACAATGCTGTAAAATTAATTATCTAGTTCCTATCACTGTTGTTTCAGTCTGCCACTTTAGACTATAAAAGTTAGAAGTAAAACAAATCTACTATATAATCAAATCATTTTCCTCAATACTGGGAAAGGACAAGGACAATGATGAAACAAGTGTAACAAATTGAAAATAGAATTTTCACAGTTAAAATTGTTCATCTCAAGTACATCAATAAAAGATAAACTAATGTAAAATGAAAAGTAAGAGGGTTTATAAAAGTTAAATACTTCTATTAAGAATGACATCAGTAAGAACACAGCTGAAACAAACTACTTGATAATTGATTTTATGTCTCCTAGAATCATGTCCATGAAAAATATAATTTCACCCAGTGACTTCCCAATGTAATTCTATTTACCAAAGTAGTCAGATAAAATTGTCAGTCAATCATCTGAACGAAAAGTGTACATAAAAAAATATTAAATCACATGTAAATAGAATGGTGACTTCTGAGTACTCTTTTTTAAGCAACCCCTAATAATTTGAAAAGCAATTTTTCTGAAGACAAGTCTCATAAATGTTAGCCAATCTGAAAAAAAAAAAAAGGAAAAACATTACATATAAACTGGTCAATAAAAATCAAAAGTTAGAACAGGGTTCATTTTAAGAAAACTGGAATCCCATATCTGCACTCTAATGTTGGGTAGTACAGCCAAAGACCTGGAAAAAAATGTATATGTATGCATATATATATACAGACACACACAAAGAGAGGTATGTCATAGATGACCTTTCAAAGTTAGAAGACTAGGACTGTCCTACGCTGCATTAAATCTCAAGAGCAACACTATCTGCAGAGATTTCACAAGCCAGATAGTCAGTTATAATCAGTGGTTGTGGTGGAAAGGGCCTGGGCAGGGTGTCATGAGACCTTCAGCGTAATTTTGGCTTTGCTAATAACTTGCTCTATGACCTTGGCCATCACTTAGCATCTGCAGTCTTCATTTTTCCAATCTACAAACTACAGGTTCCTCATGAGGTGACCTCAGTGAAATTTTCCAGGTCTCTCATTCTCAGCTGATTCTGTTTTTAATGGCTCTTTGACCTTAAATTAATCTCTAATCTATCTGTGTTCTTTTCCTCACCTTAAATGGATGCAGGTCAAATTCTTAATATTATTACAATAAACTCTTGGTAAGATTTTTAAAAAACTATTTTCAAGTTAATGGGCTACCCTTAGACCATTAATTCATAGAATCAAATTCCATAGCAGTAATAAAAATTGAACGCCTTGAAGCTTTTCCTGTGCAGCCTAGCCTCCAAAAACTGCATTTTATTAACATAAATAAAGATAATAAAGCATCCTGGTTTTTTATACCACATAAAATAACACAATTATATGATGAGTCTGAAAACAAATGTAGATTATCTTTTTAGTCGCCAATTGGAAAAAGCAGTATGGCACACAGCTGGAATCCAAAACAACAGAGATAATGGTCATGAGTCTGTGGTTTAATTTAAATAAATAAATAAGTCTGGGCTTTTTTTTTCCTGAATGCCAACTCTTGCTGAATTCATAGACTGGTCTTAAAAGGAAGATCTCAGAGTTGAAGTTATTAATTCTATATTCAAATATGAGAATGTGGACATACTAGAATTTACGTGCGCACTTAAATACCAGATCCCATAAAGTAGCAATGCTTTAAATTGTCTCTTTGATAGTCTATATCAAATTGCAAACAAAATGCATGCTCAGACTTCTAAAGTGGTATCAGAAGCACATCTTCTGACATGTTATCAGACAGCTGCAAAATGTCTCAGAGGCAGAGACTTCTGACATGCAGAGGAACACAATAATGAGGATGGAGCCAAACTCAAGCTGGGAGAAATCCCATTCTGCCCAAGGAGGTTCTTTCCTGGGTGTCAGAAGCAAACCAGACACAAGCAGTTGCAAAGATTTAACTAAATACAGTACTCCATTCTGACGTAGAATTAAAAACCATTCACATACTGCATAATCTGAGGTTATTTATATTTCTTTTATTTCCTTTAAAATTAGAGAAACCATTACTAGTTACTTTTATCATCTCTTCATTGGGATTTTGAAGAATCAATCCAACTAAATTTAAACTGTCACTCAAACTAGAAACTGAAAAGAAATATTGAGTATGGGATCAAAATGTATAGAATAAAATAAAGTCGCCTACAGTCTAAATTAGAGACTCCCACTGAACCAGGATCACTGAAGTGTCCAATCGGCAATGAACCTGTAAAACACAGAGCGCCAGGCAAGACCACAGACCAAAATTCACCGTGCAGGTGGACTATCCCGTCAGCTTACTGGGGCAAGCAGACTCCGCACTGCTCTCCCTTGGATGGAGACAAGCCCAAACGATATTCAGGAGGTTCTCTTTCCAAGATGAACCTGTTCATCTCCCGGCCCAGCCACAGACATATATTCCGTTTCCCTCTACGGCCCTAAGTAGGGCCACTGCTCTGCGTGAGTCAGGCCTGTCAGACCTCACTGGAAAGATCAAACCGTGATGATCCGGAGGTCTGGAGGACCCTCGGAACTTAAGAAAAGGTTGGAATAAAAGAGAAATAGAAATTCCACATCATGAAGCGTGGTAGCGATTTCAGAATGAGCTTCCTACAGACTTGCCCAGAGCAGTGGACATCTGCCCTGCTGGTCCCACCTGGGGAGGTAAATCTAGGTTTGAGTTGAGGAGGAGAGGAGGGGGAAGCGGAGGAGCACGGGGGTAGAAAGGGGACGAGGGAGGGGGGCCCTGAGTTTGCCCTGAGCGGCGGGGCCCCCGCCTCCCGATTCGGGACACCCCGGCCGGCTCCCCCAGGGGCCCTCTGCTGAGAGAGCAGGACGTCTCGGAAGGGGTGGGGAGAAGCTGGACCAGCAGGGAAGGGGGCGCCTCTGGCCTTACCCGGGCGGCTCTGGACGAGTAGGGGTCCTCGAAGAGAGCCCACATGCGGGGCTGCAGCCTCCTCCAGCGGCCGGACTTGCCGTCTGGGCCCCCCAGGCCCGCGGCGTCCTCGATGCCCAGCCTCTTGGCCGCCAGGTCCTCGTCGTCGCCGGGGTCGCCGCCGAGCAGGTCGGGGGCCTCGAAGATGTCGAGCGCCTCCTCGGCGTCGCGGTGCTGCCGGTAGGTCATCCAGCAGCAGGGCTCCACGTCGGTCTCGTCGATGCCCCAGAAGGCCAGCTCCTCCTCGAAGAGCGGCCCGCACACGTCGGCCGGGCAGTGCAGCTTGCCGGTGCGGTAGTAGTTGAGCACGTAGGCGAAGACGCCCGGGTGCCGGTCGAAGAAGAACTCGCGGCCGCCCCCGGCGGGGTGGTCGCCGCCGCGGGCGCTGCAGTTGCGCGCGCCGCCCTCCAGGCAGCCGCCCGGCCCGGGGGACCGCGGGGGCGGCCGCGGCGGCGGCGAGCGCGCGGGGGGCTGCGGCGGCAGCGGGTCGCCCTGGGGCTCGGAGGCGGCGAGCAGGGCCAGGCGCGTCCCGGGCAGGGTCTTGAGGGTGCTGCGGTAGGTTTCGTGCCGGGTGCCCCCGACATTGAGGATCACCCTCTCGTTGCTCTCGATCTTGCCCATCTCTGTGCCTCAGACATGACTGGGGGAGGCGAACACAGCGCCAAGTTAAAGAGCGCGGCTCCGCCTGTGACCCCCGCCCCCACTCGCAGCCCCAGCGCCCCAGGATGCAGCGTGGCCCGGGAGGCGAGGGGCCGAGGGGCCTCCCGCGAGCAGCCCGACGCCCGGCCCGGTCCCCGCCTCAAGCAGCACGAGCCTTCCCCAGGTTTCTAGGGGACTGAGGAGACGGCAGTCCCCATCTTCCTCCACCTCTCACGACCCCTCTCCCCCAGCCTCACACCTCTCTCCCTCAGCTCTGCCTCCTGCATCTTCTCACCCCTCACCTTCTCTCGCGTTGAACCCGTTTCCAGTCCCTACGCCTCCCCCGCTCTCTCCCCAGGCCCCTCATTTTCCCCTCCGAGGGCCTCCCGCGTCTTCCTCTTCCGCCCCATCCTCTCCCCCAGCCCGCTCCCTTTCCTCCCTCACACTGAGACCCGCTTCCCCCCTACCCTCTCCGGGAGGCAGCTCCCTTAGGCAAGGAGTTCTCCGTGCCCAGACAACTTGACAGTGCTGGGTGAGAGACCCCCGGACTGGGCGGCGAGCCCCCCTCAGACGCGTCCCCTCGGTGAACTCTGGACGGCCCGCCGCTCCCAGGCTCCCGGGGACTGCCCTCCGCACGACCTATTCTCGGTTCACCTCTACTCTCCCTCCCGGGCCAGGCAAATAGACCGAGCGCAGAAGTCGGAGCGAAAACAAACATCCCTGCTAGTGCCTTTCACCAATGAGCCCTCTGCCTAATTTCCTGATCCAGTTTTCTTTTCACATGATTGCTGCGAAAATTATTACTACTTGGGAAAGGAAGCAACTAACTAGAATCCATTTTGGAGAGGAGAAGTGATCCATGCATCCCACCCCATCCCCCTTTCGCAAGAGAAACAAACGCCTCTCGGGTGCAGAGTCGGGGGCTGCTTCCTAGGAGGGGCGGGTAGGGTGGGTCCCCGAGGGAAAGCTGCTGGAGGCACGCCCCCTGCACCCCGGAGTTGGGAGTCCTGATGACGGTGTCCCCGTTTCCGACCTCCCAGCCACCTCTCCCAGTCCAGGAGCGGAACGGAGCGGGGATGCCTGCCTCGCGGGCTCTTGCACGTCCTTCCCGGCAAACCCGCCCCTCGCCCTCCCGCCCCTAGTTACCTTACGGAAACCGAGAAGAAAGTGCTGCTGCTCCGGCGTCCGAGCGGACGAGGGGCTCGGGGCAGCCCGACTGAGTCCCGACGCCCAGCCCAGCCGCCCCGCGCCAACGAGGAACTACTTGTTGGCGTTTTCCCGGTGCAGGTGGTTGGGCCGCTGCCCCGGGTGCAGGGCTCGCAGAGACAGCGCCCGCCGGCCGCGCGCCGCGCCGCCCGCCCTCATTCCGCGAGCGGCGGGCGCGCCCCGCGCAGACCTCGGCGCCGAGAGGCAGCATCGCGCGGGGCTGGGCGGACCATGGAGCGCGGGGCGGGCCCCGCCGGCGCGCCGCGACCCCGCCGGCAGCGGCCGCCGCGCCGCCCGCCCGAGGCCGGGGGGCTCATCCACCCGCCGGCGAGCCCACCCGGCCCGACGCGGAGCGCAGGTCTCCTTCCGCCCCCGAGGCGGCCGCCGCCGGAGCCGCCCCTCCGCGCCGCCCGCCGCCGGCCTCTGCGCCCGAGCCCCGAGCTCGCGGAGCGGCGGGGGGGCGGCGGGTGGGTCTGGGGAAGCGCTGCTGTACCAACCAGGTTCAGCTCCTTTCCTTCAGGGAGACTCTGTCCCCGCCCTCTCTGGAGCGGCTGTCTGCCTTATTTACACCCCACTCTCCACACCCTTTCTCTTCCCGCTCCCCCACCCCTCCCAACAAGTGAGAGCGAAAATCTGAGACCAAGTGTGTGTTTTTATGCGCTTGTTTTTGTTTTTTTCTTAATGGCAGCTGAAGGGAGCAAGCTCTACTTACAGGTGACAAGTGAGTCCGGTCTCTTGCGTCTTACCCATGGCTATGGCTTGCTCTTTTCAGTAAAATGTAGGTCTCCAGTCACCACATCATGGTTATATAAAACAAAACAAGTTTTAAAAGTTTATTCCGGGAACATAAGGCTCTAGCAAGTGAAAATTCAGGTTTATCAGAAGCTTAAAAAGACAAACTACAGACATCCAAGTACCAAGGCAGGGATCTCATTAGCCAGTTTCTCCCTTTCTAAAAATTTTATTGGGCCCTGTATTAGTTCGCTAGGGCTGTCAATAAGAGGGTGCCACGAACTGGATTGTTAAACAGCAGAAATTTATTATCCCCCAGTTCTGGAAACTCAAAGCTCCAAATGAAGGTGTTGTCAGGGTTGGTTTCTTCTGAGGGCTGTGAGGAATGGATCTCTTCCAAGCCTTTCTCCTTGGTTTATAGATGGCTGCCTCTCCCTTTCTCTGTACCTCATTTTCCCTTTACGCACGCCTGTCTCTGTGAATACATTTCTCCTTTAAACACTAGTCATACTGGATTAGGGCCCACCTTCATGATTTCATTTTAACTTAATTACCTCTGTAAAGACCCTAACCCCAAAGAAAGGGACACTCTGAGCTACTGGAGGCTAGGAGTCCCACATCCCTTTTTTGGGGCCATGGTGATTTGGGGGAGGTTTGAAGGGAAGCCTGAGACACAGTTCAACCCATATTAGATCTTACCACCAAATAGAGGGTGTGTTTCCATGACTGTGCCTATATTTCTAGAAAGAAAAGGATGGAAGAGAGAGACCATAGTCCATGGAGATAATTTGATAAGCTTGAAGTCCATGGAGTAGGTGAATCACCAGGTTGTATGTACGAGGAAGTGCCTGAAAGACAGATACTAACACAGACACTATGGAAAGAGCAAGAGTTGTGAGTTACTAATGGAAGCGTTTTAGCAATATACAAGACTACAGGATAGGCTGTTAACTATAAACAATTCTCTAAAGAAAATTCCTACCTGCTATGACTGTAAATACCTAAACAAAGTGAAGAAAGATCTTTGGACAGGCACTGATGTCTAGGAAACTAATGCATGAAAATATGGTAAGTATACATTTGTAAGAAATTTACCAACAGTATGACAGTCAATGTGTAATAACCTACCTAGCCTTGTGAAAGTATAAATTTGTTTTACTAACATGTAAAGAAACGTAACACTTAAATACTGAGGTAATAATTCTAGTTTTACAAAGTCATGGAGGCATTTCTTAAAAGAACAGTAATAGTATATTCAGTTGTCAGAAATTTACAAAGAAAAATTATATTCAAATTCCAATATGCATTCTCATATTGTCTAGACAGTTCCTTATATAGCTTTAGTGTAAATTCAATAGGGAGAAAAGGGCATATGGTTTGCTTTAAAATGGATTCATGTCAATATATGGCAAAACCAATACAGTATTGTAAAGTAAAATAAAAATAAAAATTAAAAAAAATAAATAAATAAATTAGCAATAGTAAGTTTAGTAGCAGCAGCATTTATAATAATAGCATTTACTGAGAGCTTACTATGTGCAAAATGCTTTACGTAAATTACTCCTGTTGACTTAAATAGAGGAAATATTTATACTAAATTACAAGACTTCCAGAAAGATAACTCATACAGATGGCAGCAATCAATAATGAAAGCCTTCAGCTTGATAACGTTAAGGCTGTATTATAAAGGCTCTATATAGAAACCAAAAGAAAGGAGGAAAATGATGCAGAGGACTCATGGGAGAAAGGAAAAGAGAAAGACCTAATGAATCAAGTTCAGTCTGAGATTATATAAGCTTCTCTGGAAATAATCACATTGGCCAAAGGACCATCTTTTAGAAGACTTCAGAATTTTCTTGTGATTCATAGAAGAATAGCTGTGAAAAGAGAGAAGATTTTGGATAAATCTGAAAACAAGAATATGGGAAGATAAAAGAATAAGATGCCCTTATCAATGGAGAACTGATAAATGAAACAATGAATAAGATACAGTCTCATTTTTTCCCTCTTGGTCAGTATAAGAGAGGAAAAGTGAAAGTAAAGTCACTCAGTCGTGTCCGACTCTGCGACCCCATGCACTGTAGCCCACCAGGCTCCTCCGTCCATGGGATTCTCCAGGCAAGAATACTGGAGTGGGTTGCCATTTCCTTCTCCAGGGGATCTTCCAGACCCAGGGATCAAACCCAGGTCGGGAAAATCGTCGAACAAATATCCAGGCTTCATATATAAGACAGGAGAGAGTAGAACACCCCTCCCCCACCCCTCAGCTAACTAACTCCACTGATCCTGCTGTAAAAGACCCATGACAGTGGGAGGTGGAAGACGGGAAGCTAATCTTTGAAGGATGGCAATGGAACACCTAGGGGGGGAAACAGTTGTGATTTCCTGTGTTGATGTGTGTGGAACAAGAATTCAAAGGACTCAAGAATTCAAAGTGGACATTACTTCTTGCAGAGAAGCCGCTGAAATGCTCCTGCCTTTGTGCCCTTAAGTCAGCATCACAGCAGGCTACAGAAACTGAGCAGCGCATCACCGCTAGAAATGGGATCGCATGAAACTACACTGGCTGCCAGATGGCATGCTTGTCGGATTTTAACGTTTGAACAAATTAACTCTTTTAAAATCCAGTGTGAGGATTAGTTAAATATTATTAACCCTACTTAAGGTAGCAGCAGGTTCATAAGCAAAATTTCTCTGCACTAGTCTTAAATGGCTGTGTTTTCCCATCCCTTCCTTTAGGTATGCCCTTTTGTAATGTGATTTTGCATCTTCTCCCACTAAGTCTGTTTCAGTCAGCCCTTGAATCTTTGCACCTTGCTTTAGCCGACAGAAAAAGTGGAAGTGATTTTGTACCAATTCAACGCCTTGGCTTCAAAAGGTCTTGCATGCTTCTGCTCTCTCTCTTTTTTGGAGCCTTACCTTAGAGCTATGACAAGTCTTATCTGACCTGCTTGATGGAAAGAGTTACATTTTCCAGTGTCCTCCCACCCCACCTCAAACACACATCTCTTTGGTGCAAAGAAAAATAGTACTAGAAAATAAGTAAGAAGACATAATAGAGCAAGGATTTAAAAGAAATAAACATCTAAAAGATATAAAGGACCCCCCACCAATAGCTAAAACCTCATCTCTGCCCCTGGAGAATAGCCAGCTAATCTCCAGAGGCAGAACTGCCTTGCTCTTATGCGTGTGTCCAGAAGAGCTGTCCCAGACATGTTAACACACAGGATCAAGAGCTAAAGAGAAAACTATGTATAGAGGCTATTAAGTTTTGGAATGGTTTGTAATACAACCTGATTCATCCTCTAAGCTCCCTTCATCTGAAAATTAAAGGACATGAACCTACTTACCTGCCCTCTTAACAATAACTAACATTTATATCATGTATTGTGAATTATAAAAATCCCCAGCAATATATGATACATATTCTTCCTCAAGCTATAATTTTTTGAAAGGTAGTAATTCATGGTGGTTAATTCCACAGGCCTTGGAGATAGGTAAAATGAAGTTTTATCTTCTGAGTGTTGCTTGCTAGGTATCTGACCTGGAAAAAAGTACTCATCTCCTTGAGCCTCAATTTCCCTTTCCATAGAATAAAAAGGATGTCACTATAGTTACTATGGGGATTAAATGGCATAAGGCCAATCAAATGCTTATGTTTCTAGCATATTTTAAGCATCTATGGATAGTAACTTTTATTGTCAAATGAGGAAGAGGTCTCATCCCGAAGTCACCTAGTTAATAATTGGCAGGAGCAGACCATAACCCACGTTTTTTGATGGCAGTTTTAACCCTTAACTGTTCCAGCACACTATCCTGTAGAGAGGTCAAAACTAGTTCAAATACTGAATAGTCCATAAAGATGTAATGAAACCAAACCTCTAGAATATTTGCAGTATGTCTGCATTCTTCTCAAATTATTTTAATTCAAAAATATATGTATTAACCATCTTTAATGACTTAGTTTATGCAATACACTTTCTACTACCCGACATAGTTACTTGTAACAATTATAAGATAGACCTACATACAAAGAATTCATGGATTACTACTTTTACAACTTGGTCATTTGATTTGTAAGAAATACATATTTGTGTTGGTTATCAAGAGTCAGAGGCTTTGCATAAATACTCAGCATGACAACATAGACATTGAACCAATTTAAGCTTGTCATATGCCTAGAAAATTAATGTGCAAGAGTTCTAAGAAAAGGCATTTAGATTGAAGAAAGAGAAAAAATTCCCATGAACATAGGATAACATTGACTGATGAGCATTAAGAGTTGGAGATAGCCTTCTCATTTTGAAACATTCTTTATAGTCCTCTGCGTCATCCATTTAAACAAATGCTGATACTGATGATGAAGATAAACAGGTAACTTTGGTAAATGGAGCAATGCATTATTCACATTACACATCTTGATGTCATTTTAACTTACACGGGGGCCAGTGTGCAGCACTTTCTCCTGGTATGACTGATTGTTTTACTACTAAGGGTTAAATTATTGGCAGATACTGATAAAGTGCACTTTACTTCCTATTGCCCTTGTTCCTCAATAGGTCATGGGTGCAAGATAAGATGTTTCATTAAAATTTTATAATCTGTATTTTTAGTACTTCCCTGCCTTCTCCTGCTAATTCTTTCATATGTGTATGACTTACATTATATACATTTATAGATTCCCTCTCTACATTTTCTGCCTCACTCCAGACTGGAGAGTTCTATGCTCTGAAGTGCATCAGACTCCCCTGAGAAGGCTTTTAAGATGCAAGGCTCCACCCTGAGTTTTTGTTTCAGTTGGTTTGGTCTGCACCAGTTTCTGCAGTCAGAAATCTGTGTTTTTAAAAAGCATCCTACACTTTATGAAATGTCCATAGGAAGCTGTATGGAAGTGAGTGTTTATAAATATATAACAAGGAATTAGCTGAACATTGCACCTGCAGAATATATTAGAGAGGAGTGGAGCAAGAAGAGAACTAACATTTATTAAGGACAAACTGTAGATATTATATATTATTTTTTTATTATTGCAGTAAGTGTAAGAAGCAAGTATTGAAATACTAATTTTCTTCATATTAGGTCAGGGATTGTCAGAGTAACAAAAAAAATTATTAGCAACTGCAGTAGTCAAAACTTTTTTAGGTAATTAAGAGCAAAGTAAAAGGCAGAGAGGGACTTCCTGCTTGGTCCAGTGGTTAAGACTACAGGGGGTACAGGTTAGATCCCTGGTTGGGGAACTAAGATCCCACATGTGCCATGGCCAAAAGTTTTTTTTAAAGGCTAAGAGCTTTAGATGTAACTCATTTAATCCTCAACCTATGATTTACCCACGTTTTACTAATAAGGAGACTAAGAATTTTAAAATAAATTGCCCACTATCACACAACTAATAAGACATAGCTGGTACCATTCAACATATGTGCATTTAATGTCAATACCTGTGTTCTAGTCAGAGAGTAGATAGTAGAGCCATGATTTGAATATATGTAGAACCATGATTTGAATCAGAATTAAAAGACAATAGAAAAAAAAAAAGACAATAGACATAACAAAAAGTAAATAACAAATTTGATGTATACCAATTGTTTAGATAATTGAAAACCCTTTGGTTTTAGATACTGTGATACTCATTATCACAGTATCTCAGAGCTATATCTCTCCCTTCGGTTTAATAAATAGCATATTAAAAAAAGCAGAAATCAAAATAAGACAGTAAAGCAGATTTTTAAAAGGACTTTGGATTTATTTAATGCAAGAGGAGAAGAATGGAAACCATGAGTCACAAATATTGTTTTGCAAAAAGTTGGAAATAATCTGATAGAGATAATCCCTAGAAAATAAAGTAAGAGCTCAAAGAATGAGGAAAGCTTAGAGAGACTTGCAATAAGACTAAAGCAGATATAAGCACACCATTTTAGCTTTATTATTTGGAAAGATGTCTAGACAGGCAGAAAAGCAAGCTTCTGGAAAGTCACTATAGCAGATTTCAAATGGAGCTGAGGGAAGTTAAAATAATGTCAGGGCAAAGGAGGAGTTCTTATTGAAAATCTTTAACTGTACTGTGGAAACCTGCTCTTCAGTTTGTATTCGTTTATTTCTTTAAAGAAATGGAACTAGGGGGTAACATAGAATATCATGTAAGTTTGGGGACAGAAGTGAAAAATAATTTAAAACTCCAGTATAAATTAGCATGACAAAACAGCCTCTCAGAGAAAATGTTAAATCCTACAATAAAACACACTGTTAATTGTTTCCAAGAGATATAAAATGCTTTTTGAATTTTTGTCAGAAACACACATACACACACATCAATTTTTAACTCCACAATAAGATATATAATTTTTAAAAGTCCAGTATTCTCTGAAAGTCCTGGATCTATTTTATTGCCATAATTATGCCATAATTAAATTTGGACTGTTAGTTAAATAGATTTAAGAGTATCTTTAGCTGATTTCATTTCATTACTGTGATGTGTGACACAATTTATTAATGAAATATTAAACCAAGAGAATACTCATATACTCTTCCCTAGTCCTAAAGACAATACTTTCTGCTTTTACTAGTAGTCATTTCAATTATTTTGTCCCCTTTGAGGCAAAGACAAAAAATCAGGGACGATAACAAAAATAAATAAATAAATTGTCCCAAAGGCTTTGCAAATAGCATTTCTAGAACTAACCTCATCAGCCATCGACTTCAGTCTCCAATTCAGCCTTTCCAACCCCTCCTGAAATCCGTGAGTGGTACTGATATGCTCAAAGTGAAAACTTGGGAAATAGTCGTGACTCAATCCCTCTATATCTTATACCCAAGATCAACTCTGTCACCAGGTTGAAAAAATTCTTTCTCCTAAATAGCTTTCAAGTCTGTTCACTTCCTTCCATTCTTGACTCTCCAGGCAGTCAATATGTGTTATCTCCATAAAGTCCACAACTCCTAACAGAGTTCTCTGTCTTCAACACTGATACTAAAAAAAAAAAAACAAAAAAAAATAAAAAAAATTTGCATGTTGCAGTCAAAATGGTCTTTCAGAGAATAAAGATACTTATGCTGCCCTGTCCTATTTTATTACTTATCAGTGGCTATTCCTTGCATCTAGGATAAACCCAATTTCCTTAAGATGTCCCTGTACATCTCACCTGCATCATTTCTTTCTCTTGCTTTCTTCTGGTTTGTACTACCTCAGGCTAGTCTCAGATACTGTTCTTTTTTCATAGAAACTTCCCTTCTCTCCTCACATGTCTAACTGCTACTCAACCTTTGGATCTCAGTTGCAACATTATCTTGTAAATAATGTTGTACTCTGTGGATCCCAAACTATACACGTGTACATAGCATGCTATATTTTCTCCATCAGAATACTTATAAGTCAGAATTGCAATTATTTTTTAATTACTTATCTCCCATGACAGACTATAAGGGCTGGAATCAAGTGTGTCTTGGCTACAATTATATCCCCAATGTCTAGGTTAATGTCCGCTTTACAATGATCAGTGATGGTGATGGTGATGATAAAGAAATAACTGCAACTGTGATCATGTTACATTATATCATATTATATTATATTATATTATTGTATAACTACCATCTTCCAGATTCTGGGCTAAATGATCTATATTTATTCCTCCATTTAATTATCACAACAATGCTTTAGCATATGTATTATGATTACTCCTATTTTAGAGATAATGACTCTTCCCATTTTAGAGATAAGAGCATGCCGGAGGAGTCCAGCTCCAGCAGCCAGGGATTCGACCTGAAGGGAGAGACAGTATCGGCAAGTAACGACGCAGCCTCTCAGGTTTCTTGGACTGCACCTTTATTTCAAGTTTAAGATTTTCTTTTATACTTTTACAAAAGCATTAGGTCAGAGGTTTGACATTTTCAGTTCCCCCTCACCCAGATTTATTATCTCCATAAATCATTGTTGCCCTTCAAACAGAGTTCCTGCTTCAGCGATTCTCTGGGAATCAGCTCTAGCATCTATTATCTACTTCCTCTTATGTCTTATAGTTAACTTGTGATTACATTGTAACTCATGCTGCATTCCTCAGTTTATTTCTTATCTTTCTAGATCCTGTTTACCCCTAAAATCCTGAGCTCACTATCTCTTAAAAAGGCTTCTAGCTATTAGTATCTCTAAAATTCCTATAGTAAAATATGCTAACATTACAACTTTCCTTAAATCTTTAACTTCTAACTATTTTAATTATTTCTAAGCCCTAAATTCAGTAAACTCCTTTGCCATAAACATTCTCCTCACAAATAGGCTTCAGATAGCAATCCCTCCCATGGCCTCTAGCTGCAGCCTATGTGCTCATCCTGGAATACTCTTTTGTAAAAGTCCTTAAACAAATGTCAATGATTAACTTTATGGATTATTCTCTGAGCACAGCTGCAGAAGGCTTTGCGCCTTCTCATGCTCCTCTCAAGAACAATAAGCACCTTAATATTCCTTTTCAGTCAACTCAGCCAAGGAGAGGAAAAAACAAATCAGAATCACAAGGCCTAACTCCTTCATCCAGGTCCGTGCCTACAGGACAAAGAGAGAGGGTTGGGGCCATGCCTGCATTTTGTCAGTAATGCCTAACGCAGCTCCCAACAAGAGCATGTAAGTATAGAAAGGTTATTAAAAATGCCTGACATCAAACCTCTAATAATTTAAGGAAATCAGACTTGAATCCAGGTGTTTTAGCTGCAAAAGTTATCTTTTTCAGTAATATTTGTGTTAAATGTCACTAAATGTTATAGGCCATGTGGAGAAAATTACTCTTTATGAGTTTGAGTTTCTACAACTGAGAATTTTAAATATTGCATTCTTAGTCCATTGGATTTCTGATGTTTCCATCTTATTCATTCACAATGTAATGCTAGTGCTCTCAGCTCTGCTTCTTGTTCGTAAGAATTCTAAATGTAGTGATTCTTTGGAAAATTACAAAACTCATACAAGTTTACAAAGTAAAAGTGTTTGAATGGGTATTCAGAAGTTTATAGTCAAAGTCCTTCTAATTTTAAAATTAATTTAATGATACTATTTTTCAGTCAATGTCTTGTTCTAATATTAGTCATCTATATTCAAAAAAATAAGAGAAAAGCTTCCAAAATATAAGGATGCTTCTCAACTTGCTTCTTACCTGAAGTTGGTTAGAGTCCAAAAGCATCTTTCATTTTGAAATTTACCTGCCCCTTTCAGTCCAAGATAATATAATTCTTTTAAAATTTTTGTGTATCAAATTAAGATCTATTCTATTAAACAAAAGATGTATTCATTTATATTTTTTTTCTCAAAGCCCATATAAACCTTGGGTTCCCAGTGAGGCTACTATGATACAAAACCATTAATAGTCTTAGTTCTATTGTTTTAACAGGGAAAGTCTTTGTGGCATGCCCTTAAATTCTTTAGATGACTTGTGTCTAACTGAAAATATCTATGAGACATAACAATTTATACCTTTGGAGGCTTTTAACAAAGGATCGTATAGCCCGATCTGAATTTAATTTGTTACTTTGGTAGTCTTTTGCTGGGAAAGATTGAGAAAAGAAACAGTTTTATCTTCAAATCCAGTGAGTTCTAGTTCATGTAATCTCTCTAAATTAAGCTCAAAGATGTAGAGGCTTCTTCTTTGGCGCATCTATTCTTCTCCTATTTTATCACAGCCAGTAAAAAAAGAAGCCAGTTGCCACTTTGTGCATTTTGCCTAAAAATCTCCCCAGCCAGATCTGAGTTCACTGGGTTTCCTGCCTATTTTTCATGTGACCATAGGCAACAGTACTGTCAAACTTTCTTCCACTATGTAACAAGAATCCCCTTGTTTTCCAATTTCCAATAGTATTTTCCTCACTTTCCTTCAAGCCTTCACCAGTGGTTTCCTCAAGGTTATTTCTGGATTTGGCTAACAGTCTTCTTGAGAGTCTTTCTGCTTTGGTCAACCCCTGGGTCTCAAAGCCAGTGGAAAATGCTTTGGGTTTTTATTACAGTAGTGCTAGAGGAGAGTGAAAAAGTTGGCTTAAAGCTCAACATTCAGAAAACTAAAATCATGCATCTGGTCCCATCACTTCATGGCAAATAGATGGGGAAACAGTGGAAACAGTGGCTGACGTTATTTGGGGGGCTCCAAAATCACTGCAGATGATGACTGCAGCCATGAAATTAAAAGACACTTGGTCCTTGGAAGAAAATCTATGACCAATCTCTATAGCATATTAAAAAGCAGAGACATTACCTTGTCAACAAAGGTCCGTCTAGTCAAGGCTATGGTTTTTCCAGTGGTCATGTATGGATGCGAGAGTTGGACTATAAAGAAGGCTGAGCACAGAAGAATTGATGCTTTTGAACTGTGGTGTTGGAGAAGACTCTTGAGAGTCCCTTGGACTGCAAGGAGATCCAATCAGTCCATCCTAAAGGAGATCAGTCCTGGGTGTTCATTGGAAGGACTGATGCTGAAGCTGAAACTCCAGTACTTTGGCCACCTCATGCAAAGAGCTGACTCATTTGAAAAGACCCTGATGCTGGGAAAGATCGAGGGCAGGAGGAGAAGGGGACGACAGAGGATGAGATGGTTGGATGGCATCACCGACTTAATGGACATGGGTTTGGGTGGACTCCGGGAGTTGGTGATGGACAGGCAGGCCTGGCATGCTTCGGTTCATGGGGTCGCAAAGAGTAGGGCACAGCTGAGTGACTGAACTGAACTAAGCTGAACAGTTAAAGAATCAAATTCTGTTTTGCTTAGATATGCAGCACAAACTACTCCATATACTTTGGGGCTTAAAACCGGAGACATCTTCTTCTTATCCGTAATGGTTCTGCAGGTCAAGCACCATAGCAAGAGATGGTCCATCCTTGCTCCATGATATCTGAGGCTCCAGATGGGAAGATTGAAATGGCTGTGGGCTAGATCTGCCAAGGCTGACTGTGAGTTTGCCATCTACCTAATCTCAGGGTCTTTCCATGCGATGTCTTCTTGCCGTTTTTCCAGTATGTCAGCCCAGGAGAGTCATATACTTTACACTGAAGCTCGGAGTTTCAAAAGCAATAGACCCAATAGATGATAGCATAAACTACAGGATTCCTATGATGCTACAACACTAGCCTTAAGCTTCAATCCTAGTAGTTTTATTTATATTCCATAATGTACTAAATTAGTTCTATCTTGGGACCATTTCATTAACTGGTTCCTTTCCTGAACTGTTATTCTACTAGATCTTTTCCTGGATTGCCCTTTATGTCATTCAAGTCTCTGCTCAGACTCATCATCACACAGTGACTGTCTTGACATGGTTACCTCCTGCATCAGTCACCCAGAATCCAAGGAAGCATGTCACTTTTCTTAATGAGATTGGAGGGTGTGCAGTGGAGGGGTCAAAAGGAAAAAGAGAGCCCTCTATTGCAGGTGGTGAGATACTGCAATTACTTATGACTATTTTTTCCCCTCTGTGAATCTTTGTGGTCTTATGAAAAGCAAAATGATATACAATCTAATCGTATATCACTTTGTTTCTTGCCCTTCCCTTAATAGATTTGGGGAAGATGTAATTATAAAGGGCTTCCCTTGTGGCTCAGCTGGTAAAGAATCTGCCTGAGATGCAGAAGACCTGGCTTCGATCCCTGGGTGGGGAAGATCGCCTGGAGAAGGGAAGGGCTACCCACTCCAGTATTCTGGCCTGGAGAATTCCACGGACTGTACAGTCCCTGGGGTCACAAAGATTTGGACAGGACTGAGTGGCTTTCATGAAGGGCTTCCCTGATAGCTCAGTTGGTAAAGAATCCACCTGCAAGCAAGAGACCCTAGTTCGATTCCTGGGTTGGGAAGAAATAAGTTAGAATCTAGCCTTTAAAAAGTGGGGAAACAGAGCAGAATATTCAACCCTGAAACTCCTCAACTTGTTTCTAATCAACTGTGTCAATTACCATCTTCCTGTTTTGTTTTACTCCCATACCCTAACCAACAGCAGCAATAGTTGAAAGATAGAAAATATCCAGTATAAAACAAACGCTTATGCATTTTATTCATTCAAATACTATTTCTTAAACTCTAATTATTTCTCATCTGAAAAATAGAATGTTGAATGAAATTGCAAGTTTGGAAATTATATTAGACATAGAAATATCTGATTTCAGTGGTTTTAAGTACAATGTGTTGTGTCGTCATAGCAGATGCAAAGAAATTGTTAGAAAGCAATGCCTGGATCAACTTGGACGAACTCTCCCTTCAGGCAATAGAGGAAACTAGAAATTTAATTGTAGTCTTGTCCCCGTCTTAGAAATGTGCACTTCAAATCAAAAGGGAATATCATTAAACACCAAGTTTCATCATTTCCACCAGGATTTAGAAGCAAGTTAATTTCACATGCGTTTTTTTCTTAGTAAGGAAAATGTTTCCACAGAATCTAACTCATGGGAATCGTACTAGAATCTATTACACTGTGAGAAAAAAGTAATACAGAAATATCTCTGTGCCATTGCTAGACTAGAGAGCACAGGCAAAGCTAGTAACACATAATCCATTAAGAAAGTGTACCCAGAAGTCCCATTCTCAGGCTAGCAAAATAAAAGTCTTGAATCTCTTCTTGTGAAGATAAAATTACTTTCTTGGAGTAAAACTACTTGCAATGAAATGGAATGGAGAAACTCTGACTATAAAGGACAGCCAGAAATAGAATTTGTCAAATTATATATTAGTAGCCAATGGCACCCCACTCGAGTACTCTTGCCTGGAAAATCCCATGGTCGGAGGAGCCTGGTAGGCTGCAGTCCATGGGGTTGCTAAGAGTCGGACACAACTGAGAGACTTCACTTTGACTTTTCACTTTCATGCATTGAAGAAGGAAATGGCAACCCACTCCAGTGTTCTTGCCTGGAGAATCCCAGGGAGAGGGGAGCCTGGTGGGCTGCCATCTATGGGGTCACACAGAGTCAGACACGACTGAAGTGACTTAGCAGCAGCAGCATATTACTATATACTACTACCCTGGAAGAAATAAGAGACTCCACAGGGCTGGACATTTTGCTTATAGAAAAAAAAGTGGCAGCTTTCTCTTAATATGTAATAACATTAAGATTTTGTTTCTGATATCTAGGATAGCTAGTGAATGTTCTGATTGTTCACATTTTCAAGTCATGTAGTAATTATTCCTTTAGATTTCAAATATTTACTTTTCAATATTTCAAGAAAAGCTATTTAGAATATATTTCACATTTTCTGCTTTAGTAAATTCTGTGAAGAAGCTTAATTTATCTTCTCTATTGATTTAGAAGGAAAATACTTTATTGTTCTGTTATCTTATATTTATTTTATTATTGGCAAATTTAACTTACTTGTTAAATATATCTATTTAGTTACATTATATGTATATTAATTTACATTATATATACACATATATATGTGTATATGTGTGTGTCTGTTGCTGAAATACGTGAAAATAAGCTATAGATGACTTTATGTTTCATCTCTGATTACTTCAGAATGTGTTTCCTATAAATTAATACATTCTCTTATATGTATAATACCTAAGAAAATGAACAATTCAGTAATGTCTATGTAAACATTCCATGTTGAATTTTTCCCATTTGAGTATCTAATTATGTATGAAGTGTGACATAGTTTTTTTACATAGTTGAATGTGTTCATTATGTCTCTTTAATCTCTTTTCATCTGGAACTTGTTACCCTTTCTTTGTTTCTCAAAGAGACCTGGCCATTTGTCTTGCAGGACAACTGATGGTCTAAACTCGTCTGATTGCTCTCTCATTATCAGATTCAACTACACATTTTTGAAAAGAATAGATGATCTAGCCTTGTTTTTTATTGTCTCACATCTGAAGACATGCAATAGCCAACTGTACTACTGTTGATGCTAAGGTGGTCATCTGGTAATCAAGCGACCAGGTCCCTTAAGATAAATATACATTGCTGCTGCTGCTGAGTCGCTTCAGTCGTGTCTGACTCTGTGCGACTCCATAGATGGCAGCCCACCAGGCTCCCACATCCCTGGGATTCTCCAGGCAAGAACACTGGAGTGGGTTGCCATTTCCTTCTCCAATGCATGAAAGTGAAAAGTGAAAGTGAAGTCACTCAGTCATGTCCAACTCTTAGCGACCCAATGGACTGCAGCCCACCAGGCTCCTTGGTCCACATTAGACTATAGTAATTAGTGAATAACCTGTGGATTATTCTTTGTGATCACATCAAAATTCTTTTTCCCAACACTATTTTTTTTAGCATTCATGGATAATCTTTATCTGACTAATTTTAATTAAATTAGTTGTTATAAGAAATCCTAGAAATAAAATATATAGTAAATTATTACATGAGACATTAGACACAGCTGATGAAGTGATTAGTGAAGTGGAAGTTCAGTCAACTAGTAGAAAATATCAAGACTGAAACACATAGGGTAAAGGAGTAAACATATAGGGTAAAGGAATAAAAATGAAGAATACAGGAATTATGGAACACTATAAAAGGTCTAATAAGACTTAAAAGCACTGAAGGAAAGGAAAGAAATAAAAGGGAAAGTAACTATGCTTTTCCAACATACATGGCAGTTTCCTAAAATGAAATGATGTTATTGATCTGAAAGAATATGGACTTAAAGTTTAAAGTTTTTACCTCTGACATTACTAGTGTCTGCTCATGGCAAAAAATGTCTTTATTCATAAGACATATCATTCAACTTTAATGGTCTTCAGTAGCCTGTTTTCTAAATGGTGATTTTAAACAACACATATTGTCAAGAGGAAAAAATATGTTATTATTTTACAATCATTGTTCTTCATAGAGAAAAAGTCTTGTCTTCGGATAACTTAATATGCCAAAATAAAGTCCTTTTTTCAACAAATTTAATTGAAAAGAGTGAATTCAAAATATGTAGCTATTGTTCAGTCTATCCTTGAATAACCATGACTTGATTTACATATTGTCAAGGTATTATTTGGAAAACATCAGAAAAAAAAATCTTTATCAGAACTACAAGACCATTTACAAAGTAGTTTGTACACAAATCCATTCTCTTAAAAAATTATTGTTAGTTATGCATATGTTTGCTTTTTTAATAATGTATCTACCTTTGAAGAGTCAAAGTCATGAATGGACTTAAAACTGCAAAAAAAAGTTTATAGTTTAATAGTTTTTTTTTAATTGTTAGGTATTAGGAACAACTTTGACCATTTTTAAGAAAAATTTTTAGGTTTGTAACATACATGTAAGGTTAAGGAAGAAAAATTTCCAACATATCCAAAATATTCCTTCATTGCCTTGCCAATCATTTCACCTTGGCTTCCAACAACAAATATATCTTTGTTATTTTGATGTTATGTAAAGAGCAACAAGGAGCTTCCCTGATAGCTTAGTCAGTAAAGAATCTGCCTACAATGCAAGAGACTGGAATTCAGTCCCTGGGTTGGAAAGATCCCCTTGAGAAGGAAATGGCAATCCACTCCAGTATTCTTGCCTGGAAAATCCCATGGATAGAGGGGCCTGGTGGGCTAGAGCTCATGGATTGGCAAGAGTTGAATGCAACTTAGTGACTAAACCACCAAAGAGAGTCATTCAATATGTATCCTTTCATATCTGGCTCATTTTCTTGAACATTATGTTTGTGAGATTCATCCACATTGTGGAGTATAGCCATAATTCATTTATTTTCATTTCTTAAAGAGATCTTATTTTTAGAGCAGTTTTAGGTTTACAACAAAATTGAGGAGTAGGTACAATTTCTGTTTTTCTGAGAAATTTTCTATTTCCCCTTCCCTTTTGAAGGATAATTTCATAGGGTATAGATTTCTAAATTGGTTAGTTTTTTCACTCATTCCTTTAAATATTTTACTCTACTTTCTTATATTTGCATAGTTTCTGACAAAAAGTCAGATGTGATCATCTCTGTGTCTCCTAAAGCATTGCTTTCCTCTTTGTTCTTTAAGGATTTTTTTTAATCTTTGATTTTCTACAACTGGAAAATAATATGCTAAGGTGTAGTGGTTTATTGGTGTTTATCTTGCTTGCTGCTATCTGAGCTTTCTGGATGTGTGGTTTGGCATCTGATTAATTGGGGGAGATTTACAGTCACTATAGTTTGAAATATTTCTTCGGTTCCTTTCTCTCTTTCTTGTTGTTCTGCTATTCATATTATACATGAGTCACACCGTTTGTAGTTGTCCACAGTCCTTGGATATTCTATTCTGTTTCAGTCACTGTTCTCTCTGCTTTCAATTTTTGAGAATTCTCTGAACTGATTCTCTAGGTCAGGGATTCTTCCCTTTGCCACATCCAGTCTAGTAATAAACCCATTAAAAACATTCATTTGTGTAGCAGTGTTCTTGATTTCTAGCTTTTATTTTTGGTTCTTTGTTAGGATTTCTGTCTCTGCTTAATTGCCCATTTGTTCTTACATACTGTCTACGTCACTCCTTAGAGCCCTTTAAGCATAGTTAATCAAAGTTATCTTAAATGCGGGGTCTGGGACTTCCTTGGCAATTCAGGATTAAAACCTTGCACTCCCATTGCAGGGGGCACATGTGCAATTCCTAGTCAGGGAAATATCCTACATCTGCAAGGTGCGGCCAAAAATTGTTGTTGTTGCTTAGTCACTGTGTCTTGTCTGACTCTTTGTGACCTCACAGACTATAGCATTCCAGGCTCCTCTGTCCCTGGGATTTTCCAGGCAAGAATACTGGAGTGGATTGCCATTTCCTTCTCCAGGGGATCTCCCCCAACCACGAATGAAACCGCATCTCCAGGACTGGCAGGCATATTCTTTACCATTAGGCCACCAGGGAAGTCCTGTGGCCAGAAATAAATAAATAAATAAATTTGGGGTCTGATGATTTCAATGTTTCTGCCATGTCTGGTTCTCTGTATCTTCAAATTACGGTTTTTGCTTTTTTGTTTCTTGTTTTTGTTTTTCCTGATAGCCAAGCATGCTGTACCAGGTAAGATAGACTGCTATATATAGGCCCTCACTAGTATGGTGGTGAGGATGGGAGGGTGGATGCATTCTGCTGCTGCTGCTGCTCTAAGTCGCTTCAGTCATGTCCAACTCTGTGCAACCCCATAGACAGCAGCCCACCAGGCTCTGACATCCCTGGGATTCTCCAGGCAAGAACACTGGAGTGGGTTGCCATTTCCTTCTCCAATGCATGAAAGTGAAAAGTGAAAGTGAAGTCATGCAGTCATGTCCGACTCTTAGAGAACAATTAGGTCTGAGTCTTTTAATGAACCTATGCTTCTGAATTATGACCTTCACAAATTTCTCAATTTTCTTCTCCAATAATGGGACAAAAAGGACAGACTGAGCTGGATTTGGGTATTTCCCTTCTCAGGATCAGTTAGACTCTCATCATACTCCAGCTGCTTAGGCTCTGATTTACTAGTTTCACCTGCAGGCACTCTGTGTTGAGAAGAGTGCTCTGGATGGTTCAAATTGTTTCTTTTTCCCCCTCCCTCTACTGGAAGCCTTAGGGAATTTTCCTCTGACTGTTGTTCAGTCAGTCAGTCGTGTCAGACTCTTTGTGACCCCATGGACTGCAGCATGCCAAGTTTCTCTGTCCTTCACCATCTCCCAGAGCTTGCTTAAACTCATGTCCATTGAGTTAGTGATGCCATCTAACCATCTCATCCTCTGTTACCCTCTTCTCCTCCTGCCTTCAATCCTTCACAGCATCAGGATCTTTTCTAATGAATTTACTCTTCACATCAGGTGACCAAAGTATTAGAGCTGCAGCTTCAGCACCAGTCCTTCTAGTGAGTATTCAGGTTTAATTTCCTTTAGGATTGAAACAGGAAAAGGCAATGGCACCCCACTCCAGTACTCTTGCCTGGAAAATCCCATGGATGGAGGAGCCTGGTAGGTTGCTTGCAGTCCATGGGGTCGCTAAGAGTCGGACACGACTGAGTGACTTCACTTTCACTTTTCACTTTCATGCATTGGAGAAGGAAACGGCAACCCACTCCAGTGTTCTTGCCTGTAGAATGCCAGGGACGGGGGAGCCTCGTGGGCTGCCGTCTCTGGGGTTGCACAGAGTTGGACACAACTGAAGCTACTTAGCAGCAGAAGCAGCAGGATTGAAACAGGTTTGATCTCCCTGCAGTCCAGGGACTCTCAAGAGTCTTCTCCAACACCACAGTTCAAAAGCATCAATTCTTTAGTGCTCAGCCTTCCTTATGGTCCAAGTCTCACATCTGTACATGACTACTGGAAAGGCCATAGCTTTCACTGTATGAACCTTTGTTGGCAAAGTGATGTTTCTGCTTTTTAATGTGCGGTCTATGTTTGTCATAGCTCGACTTCCAAAAAGCAAGAGTCTTAATTTCATGGCTGCAGTCACCATCTGCAGTGTTTTTGGAGCCCAAGAAAATAAAGTCTGTCACTGTTTCCATTATTTCCCTATCTATTTGCCATGAAATGATGGGACCAGATGCCATGACCTTAGTTTTTTGAATGTGGAGCTTTAAGCCAGCTTTTTCAGTCTCCTCTTTCAGCTTCATCAAGAGGCTCTTTAGTTCAGCTTTGCTTTCTGCCATAAGGGTGGTGTCATCTGCATAGCTGAGGTTATTGATATTTCTCCCAGCAGTCTTGATTCCACCTTGTGCTCCATCCAGCCCAGCATTTTGCATGATGTACTCTGCATATAAGTTAAATAAGTGAGGTGACAATATACAGCTTTGACATACTCCTTTCACAGTTTTGAACCAGACTGTTGTTGCATGTCAGTTCTAAGTTTTCTCAGGAAGCAGGTAAGGTGGTCCGGTATGCATGTCTCTTTAAGACTTTTCCACAGTTTGTTGTGATCCACACAGTGAATATCTTGTCATGCCCCTGGAGATATATTTCACACCACTGTGGGAACCCCTCTGTGGCTTGGTTCCCTTGGAGTTTTAAACTCTCAGAGTTGTCCACACTGAGCCTCCAGGAGTCTCTCAATTGGAGTTCAGTTTTTCTCTTACTCCTAGGGCTAATTCCTGCCACTGTTTCTGCTTGTGATTCTCTGCTCCAGTAAGCCACTGCTCCCTGGCTCTACAGTCTTGGGGACAGCAGTTTGCCCTGTGGCCTCTCTCTCTTGTGTATCCTAGAAAAGTTACTGATTTTTCAATCTGTTCAACTTTTTAGTTGGTTTAAAACCAGATGGGTAACTTCCAAGCTCTTTTATGAAGAACCAGAAACTAGAAGTGTTTGCATTTTAGTCATTATTAACATAGAATTACTCCAATTTAAAGGAGATCAGTCCCAGGTGTTCATTGGAAAGACTGATGTTGAAGCTGAAACTCCAATACTTTGGCCACCTGATGCAAAGAGCTGACTCATTTGTAAAGACCCTGATGCTGGGAAAGATTGAGGGCAGGAGGAGAAGGGAGATGGTTGGATGGCATCACTGACTCAATGGACATGGGTTTGATTGGACTCCAGGAGATGGTGATGGACAGGGAAGCCTGGTGTGCTATGATTCATGAGGTTGCAAAGCGTCAGACACGACTGCGTGACTGAACTGACTGACTGCAATTTATGTATTAATTTATGAATAATGATAATTTTATTGTTTTTTCAACAGTCTTGACTTATAAAAGTCTAAAATAACATTTTTACCTCTTCTTGAAAAAATGCAAGGGTTTTAGAATACTTTAAATTTGTTTATTTAGATTTAAATTATATTGTCATTCATTACATATACAGAGATATAACTATATGACATACATATGTATAATGTGTATCATATATATTAAATGTATGTATACAAGTATTCTTGCTGGGAAAATCCCACGGACAGAGGAACCTGGTCAGCTTCAATCCATAGGGTCGCAAAGATTCGGACACAATTGAGTGACTGAACACACACAGTGACAGTGTGTATTAAACTCTGTAAGATGTTATTCTTATTCTGTACAGTCACTGTTTATATATGTCCATGTGTTTCTGTCCATTACTCTTTATCCTTCCATCTTAGTGCTCCTTACAATCTTTTTCCTTCTTGCAGAATAACAGCCTTTACTATTTCCTTCAGAAGTCAGCTGATGACAAATTTTTCTAAGAATGCCTGTATTTTATCATCAGTTTTAGAGGATATTTTTACTGGGTTTAGAGTTCTCGTTTGGCAGTTTTATTCTTTCATTACTATGAAGGCATTATTCTACTATACCCTGATTTTTAATTGCTATTGAGAAATCAGGTGTCATTCTTGTTCTGTTTTTCTGTTGTTATGAAACTTTCTATTATATGTATTAGTTCATATTTTTACAGTTTTACCTTGAAAGATCTCAATAAATCTGTTTATTATTCATCCTTTTTTGTGTTGGAAGGGCTTCTTGCATTTGTATATTGGTGTCTTTCATTAATTTTAGATCTTTGTAGCTATTAGGTCTTGAGATATTGTTTTTGCTCTGCCCTCATTTCTTTTCTACCATTAATACAGCTGCACTTATTTAAGATCTTGTCACTGTATTTCTTATATCTTTTGTATTGCTTTCTGTGTTTTTTCACTGTTGTTTCTCCATGGCTTGTTATGAACATTTTCTTTTGACCAATCATAACAATAATTTTCTTATAATATGCATAATTAAATCTATATATTAAACACTTAATTTTGATTTTTAGAATTTTTCTGAGTCTGCATTTTTTTATGGCTTCAAGTTTTCTGTCAAAGTTTTCAATCTTTTTTTTTTAATTTCTGAACAAGTACTGCATAGTTATTTTAAAATCTGTATTATCTCTATCTCTTATTGATCTATTTCTATATTTTATTGTTTCTCTTGGTTTTAAATCATGTTGATTGCCTCCATTAGTTACTCAATCTTTTTTTTTTTTAATCTTATTTACAAACATCATGTGCTGTGCTGTGCTTAGTCACTCAGTCATGTCCAACTCCTTGCCACCCTGTGGACTACAGCCCACCAGGCTCCTCTGTCCATGGGGATTCTCCAGGCAAGAAATGTCCTCTGCCAGGGTTGCTCCCAATTCAGGGATCAAACACAGGTCTCCTGCACTGCAGGCAGATTCTTTACCATCTGAGTCACCAGGGAAGCCCAAGAATACTAGAGTGGGTAGCCTATCCCTTCTCCAGGGGAACTTCCCTGCCCAGGGATTGAACCAGGGTCTCCTGCTTTGCAGGTGGATTCTTTACCAGCTGAGCTGTGCAGGAAGCTTAAAAACTTCGTAAATGAACTTTTATGGAAATAACCTGGGGCCTATGACGACATTAACTTCTCCTTTTGCCGGCTTCTCTGTTACTGCTCTATGATCTTTTGATACACATTGCTCAAAAACATGGATTAGCTGTTCTGATTTAGCAGTTATACAAAGAAGGGCTCAGCGATTTTATTTGGCTCATTTTGGAAAAAATTTTGATATTTTAGTATATCCATTATTCATCTATATAAACAATTATTTATTGTTAAATAGTCATTAGATTCATGTATCCAAGAAAGCTAATAATAGATCACTTACATTCCTTTACAGAGATTAAAATGACTTGATCTCCTTCTTGAAATGCTTTTCTACTTCTGATTCAACTTTATTCTAGGGTGCATTCTTTCACATTCTAACTCAAGATGGAATATTTGCCAGTGACATTCCTTCCTGATAAATTCTTGACAGTAATTTGCCTCTCTAGTCCTATAAGGCTATTTAAAACTCTGCTCAGCCCTTACCCTCTGAGACCCATTTCTCAGAATTGGTATTGGCATACATTGCCTGTAAGACCAGTGCCCCAAATGTCAGGATTGCCTCTCTCCTTCATAATTCTGCATTACCTTGTTAATTTTCTGTGCCTTCAAGCAATTTTGATCTGATACTTTATCTGTTTTTTTTTTTCTGGATGCTCTATAAGGCCTGCATTTCTTTGCCTGCTATTATTAGAATCACTTTTTTTGAATAACCTTTACTAAAGGTTATTCAAAACAAGTATGAATTGGCTGTTCTGATTGACTAATTATGTATCACAAAGAACTTCTCTACAGTTTTCTTTAGTTCATTTTTGCAAAGAACATGCTATTTTAGAATAGCTATTACTTACCTATTTAACAATTATTTATTGAGGATTTACTATGCACAAGTATGAAATAATGGGAAAACACACACTTTTCCCACCTCAGCATTTACTTTCTCATTGGTGTAATATACTTAACAAACACATAAGTATAATAACCTCAGATTGTAATTAGTACTATGGAGGGAATAAACAGCAGGTTATTATAGAAAGTAAATATCAAGCTGAAACAAAGACTGAGAAGGAACTCACTCTATAGAATATTAGAAAAACAGTGTCCAGGCAGAGGAAAGTAAATAAATGAATGCCCCATGGAAGAAAACAGCTTGCTGTGTCAGCAGATCATGTGAAGTGGGAGAGCAGATTAGTATGAATTGAAGTTGGAAAGAAACAGCGTCTGGATTATACAGGACTCTGGGCTGTAGAGCTCTGGGCTATAGTAAGAATAACTTGTCTTTGGTCTGTAACTGTTTTAATACAATACAGTATGAGTTAGTTATGGTGCTGTGTTGTAGCTAAGTTAACTATCATAATATTTCTACCCAAATGACTACCAAAAAAAATGTTCTCAGGCCACTAAACTGGTAGAGTGCCCTGAACTGTCAAATTAGTTAGTAATATCTGAATGCAGAGTTCCAAAGAATAGCAAGAAGAGATAAGAAAGCCTTCCTCAGCCATCAGTGCAAAGAAATAGAGGAAAACAATAGAAAGGGGAAGACTAGAGATCTCTTCAAGAAAATTAGAGATACCAAGGGAATATTTCATGAAAATATGGGCTCGATAAAGGACAGAAATGGTATGAACCTAACAGAAGCAGATATTAAGAAGAGGTGGCAAGAATACACAGAAGAACTATACAAAAAAAAAATCTTTACAACCAAGATAATCACAATGGTGTGATCACTCACCTAGAGCCAGACATCCTGGAATGTGAAGTGAAGTGGGCCTTAGAAAGCATCACTATGAACAAAGCTAGTGGAGATGATGGAATTCCAGTTGAGCTATTTCAAATCCTGAAAGATGATGCTGTGAAAGTGCTGCACTCAATATCCCAGCAAATTTGGAAAACTCAGCAGCAGCCACAGGACTGGAAAAGGTCAGTTTTCATTCCATTCCCAAAGAAAAGCAATGCCAGAGAATGCTCAAACTACCGCACCGTTGCACTCATCTTACGTGCTAGTAAAGTTAACGCTCAAAATTCTCCAAGCCAGGCTTCAGCAATACGTGAACCGTGAACTTCCAGATGTTCAAGCTGGTTTTAGAAAAGGCAGAGGAACCAGAGATCAAATTGCCACATCCGCTGGATCATGGGAAAAGCAAGAGAGTTCCAGAGAAACATCTATTTCTGCTTTATTGACTATGACAAAGTCTTTGACTGTGTGGATCACAATAAACTGTGGAAAATTCTGAAAGAGATGGGAATACCAGACCACCTGACGTGCCTCTTGAGAAACCTATATGCAGGTGAGGAAGCAACAGTTAGAACTGGACATGGAACAACAGACTGGTTCCAAATAGGAAAAGGAGTACATCAAGGCTGTATATTGTCACCCTGCTTATTTAACTTATATGCAGAGTACATCATGAGAAATGCTGGGCTGGAAGAAACACAGCTGGAATCAAGATTGCCAGGAGAAATATCAGTAACCTCAGATATGCAGATGACACCAGCCTTATGGCAGAAAGTGAAGAGGAACTAAAAAGCCTCTTGATGAAAGTGAAAGAGGAGAGTGAAAAAGTTGGCTTAAAGCTCAACATTCAGAAAACGAAGATCATGGCATCCAGTCCCATCACTTCATGGAAAATAGATGGGGAAACAGTAGAAACAGTGTCAGACTTTATCTTTTTGGTTTCCAAAATCACTGCAGATGGTGATTCCAGCCATGAAATTAAAAGATGCTTACTCCTTGGAAGAAAAGTTATGACCAACCTAGAGAGATATCATATTGAAAAGCAGAGACATTCCTTTGCCAACAAAGGTCCGTCTAGTCAAGGCTATGGTTTTTCCAGTAGTCATGTATGGATGAGAGAGTTGGACTGTGAAGAAAGCTGAGCACCAAAGAATTGATGCGTTTGAACTGTGGTGTTGGAGAAGACTCTTGAGAGTCCCTTGGACTGCAAGGAGATCCAACCAGTCCATTCTAAAGGAGATCGGCCCTGGGTGTTCCTTGGAAGGAATGATGCTAAAGCTGAAACTCCAATACTTTGGCCACCTCATGGGAAGAGTTGACTCATTGGAAAAGATTCTGATGCTGGGAGGGGTTGGGGGCAGGAGGAGAAGGGGACGACAGAGGATGAGATGGCTGGATGTCATCATGGACATGAGTTTGAGTGAACTCCAGGAGATGGTGATGGACATGGAGGCCTGGCGTGCTGCGATTCATGGGGTCGCAAAGAGTCGGACATGACTGAGCGACTGAACTGAACTGAACTGAACTGGATAATTTTACCTCTAGAGGGTAGTGGAAGCAACTTGGGAAATTGCTACTCTGAACTTAATAATGACCAAGAAGGAAAAATTGGTTGGTAGAACATAGAAAAATTGGTGACAAGAATCTTGACAACAGGTAACAGTGCTACCCTAGAGTCTAAAATCACAGCGAAAGAAAATTCTGGATACATTCAGACCACCTTTTTTTTTTTAACATGTTTTTGAAGAAAAGCTTGTTAGTCTGTTTAAGAAGAAAGTGAAATTGAACTCAGGCCATCAGAAGCTATAAGGTAAGACATCTGGACTCTTTAACACCTGAGCCGCCAGGGAAACCCATCAAAATGCTCCACAAGGTATAATTCTGCTTATATTGTACAGAAGAGATACTGATGAGAAAAAATGTGGGGACAGAAACAACATAGTATTTCCACCAAAAAAGCTTTCTGATACATTTATTCAAAAATGTATTCAAAAAGGCAAACAAAATAGTCACAGTATTATAACAGTAGCACTTAAGAATGTTTCCAAGAAGTCTTATTCACAATACACTTAAAATTACAAAAATATTAAAGGCAACTAAAATAATTCTTTGCTTGTTTTTGGAGCAAAAGACAACCAAAGGAGAAAGAGCTTGGAGAAATGTTAAGGTATTATAAGAAGAAAATGAAACAACTATTTTTCATTTGTAATCTCCTACAAGGTGAATTACTATATTTAGGGTAAAATAAATATGCCAAAAAGAGGGAATTGAACGCCAGAATGTAAGATATTAAGGAGACGTAGCAACATCTTGAAATGAGGCCAGTTCTCAAAGACCAGGTGAATTATTGAAGTGGTAAAATAACTTGGAAAGAATCTGCTGAAGGATGTATGCTGGGCATTAAATCTTTGAGAAATCTGGTGGATTCATGAGCTCCAGAAGCCTGAAGAGAATCAGGTTTCTCTAATATTCAAAAAGGCAAAGAACAAAGTGAAAAACCTAGAAGACTCTCTTATCTAAAGAACATTTCTAGAACAAGAGATAATGGTATAATTTCTAAGCTTTGCGAAATGAAGCTGTAATTATTAGGAAATTATTAGGAAACAGTAGGAAGGTTACTAATGACAAGCAATTTAAGGTTAACATTCTTCCTTTCCTCTTTGCTGTCTATGCTCCCACCATAGCAGATTACTTTTCATCCAAAAACCTGGCACATAACAGAAACCAAGTACATTTTTGTTGAGTGGGTGACAGTTTTCATTCTCAATCTCTCTAATATGATATCCTCCAATCGGTTTTTCCGTACATGGCCTCCGCACGTGCTGTTCCTCTGCCTGTAAACCGCTCGCTCACTCCCTTGACTGAAACTCCTTTAAGCCTGACAGCTTTAACCTAGCCAACTCAATTTGCCCTTCCAATTCAACATTATGTATATGAAATCCTTTCTCTAATACCACTTTCCACACAGAAACACAAGCATTGGACAGAATCCCCTGTTACAGCCTTAGTTCTTCATTCAAAATATTGTCACCTTTATAATTGATTCAGTGTCTGTGTAATTATTTGTTTAATATTTGTCTTTCCCACCAGACCAAACCCCTGTCAGGATGAGAAACATGTGTGTCTTGCTCATCTCTATACACTAGGCATCTGGGTCAGGGAAATTTACGGATCGTAAGCTCTTGGTAGGACGGTTTGTGGATGTAGGCAAGGTCTTTTTTACAAATCTCTAAGAAGAGATAGTGAAATATGAGCTGGTCACGGTTCAGCTAAACTGAATAGCAGCCTTGGATTAAACGACTGTATCTGAGGTTAGAGATGAAAGAGTCACAGTGTATATTGTGTGTCCACTGCCACATCACGTGATAAAGCAGCGATTAACTGTCGCCAGTGAAACTGCCAAAGTAAAGGTAGACTCAGGACCCCATCCCCAGCAACCCAGCTTCACGAAGTTCTCTGTGCTCTGTCCATGGGGAAACTTTCTAAGAATTTTGTGGTTTTCGACAAGGTCTCTGACTGTAACATCACAAGGGCATTCTTCCTCCCATTGATCTTCTTCTCTCAGGCATACTCAGTTACACATTCCATTAGTAAGAGTCCATCTTGGTGGCTTTTCTATTTTAAGCTACTGTATGAATGACATACAGGATAGAATTTAAAAAAAAAAAAAAAAAACATTTTACTGGGGGAGGGGATATATTCCCAGAACAGATTTTTTTTTAATCTTAGTTTATAGTAGTTTTAGATATACAGAAAAATTGAGACAGTAGTAAAGAGAGTGTCCACATATCCGTACTGTGTTTTCACTATTAAAAGCATCATACATTATTAGGGACAATTGTCACAATGAACTAATGATGATTATTATTATTAACTAAAGTCTATATTTTATTCATATTTCCTTAGTTTTTAACTAATGTCTTTTTTGTTGCAGGATTCTATCCAGAATGCCAATTGTATTTAGTTGTTATATTCACTTAAATTCATTGTGACAGATATTTCTTAAGTTTCCCTATTTCTTCATGACTTTGACAGTTTTGAGGAGTACTGGTCAGATATTTGGAGAAGGCACTGGCGACCCACTGCAGTACCCTTGCCTGGAAAATCCCATGGACGGAGGAGCCTAGTAAGCTGCAGTCCATGCTAAGAGTCGGACACGACTGAGCGACTTCACTTTCACTTTTCACTTTCATGCACTGAAGAGGGAAATGGCAACCCACTCCAGTGTTCTTGCCTGGAGAATCCCAGGGACAGGGGAGCCTGGCGGGCTGCCGTCTGTGGGGTCGCACAGAGTCGGACACGACTGAAATGACTTAGCAGCAGGTCAGATATTTTGTAAAATGTCTCTCTATTTGGATTCTTCTGATTCATTTTTTCTAATGATTGGGCTGAGGTTATAGGTTTTTAGGAGAAAGACCACACAGGTCAAGTCCCATTCCCGCTCCATCATATCAGTGGTAAAACAATCAATACTTCTTATCACTGCCGATGTTAACCTTGACCCCCTCAGCTGAGGTAGTCTGTGTCAGATTTTTCCACTGTAAAGTTACTCTTTTTTTTTTCCCTCCCATTTCCATATCTTATTCTTTGGCAGTCACTATGATAGATCACACTTAAGAAGTGGAGGATTATGTCCCAACTCCCTGAGGACAGAGCATAGTTACTTGGAATCTTCTGCTTGAAAAATTTACCTATTCTCCTCTTTTATTTATTGATTTATTTATATCCATATTGCTCATGGACATTTCATAGCATGGGTTATAATGTAATAGCTATTTATTTATTTATATTTTTGCTCAAATTGTTCTGGCTATGGCCATTACAAACTGCCATCACTGTGGAGTTTTGTGTTGTGTTTCTGACAAGATATCAGCCATAATTGTTATACTTATTGCTCTATAGGAAGATTCTCCCACCTCTTCTTCTTGGATATTTTCAACATTTTCTTTTGATTTTCTGAGGTTTGAATATGATATGCCTAAATGTGGATTTTTAATATGTATCCTGCTCTGCATTCTATAAACTTCCTGGATCTATGATGATTGTCATTAATTTTGAAAAATTCTCCTAGATGATTACTGTAAATATTTCTCCTGCTTTGCTTTCTTTTTCTCCTTCTGCTTTCCCAATTACAAGTATGTTATATTTCTTGAAGTTGTTTACAGTCTTGAATGTTCTGCCTGTTTTTTTATTGTTCTTTTTCACTGTGAATTTTAGTTTGGGAAGTTCTTGCGTACCTATAATCACTAACATAAAGAAACACTGATACATTGCCGTGAGACATCTGGGTGCAGCATACCCATAGAAAAGAACTGGCAGCATATATTTAGTCACTTGTGTTTTCAGGTAACACCTGTCCCATTTATCATTGCATTCTTTTCTATTTAATTTGTGCTTAATCGCTCAGCCATGTCTGACTCTTTGCAACCCCATGGATTGTAGCCCACCAGGCTCCTCTCTTCATGGTGATTCTCCAGGCAAGAACGCTGGAGTGACTTGCCATGCCCTCCTCCAGGGGATCTTCCCAACCCAGGGATCAAACCCCAGTCTCCCACATTGCAGGCAGATTCTTTACCATCTGAGCCTCTAGAGAGGCCCCTATTTAATTTAGGAGGGTAAAAATACTGCTACATTGTCAGTATTCTGTATAATCCAATACACAGTTCTTTCCTTTGATTGCATTTTCAAATCCCAGCAGGCATATTTTTAATCTCCAGATATACTTCTTGCATCTTTAATGACTCCTTACTCTAGTTTTCTTGAACTTTAAGACATTTATAAATGATAGATTTCTCTAAGCTTCTCTTTCCTATGAGTATGTTTATTTGGGGGGAGGGGCATTTGTTTTACTTCCTCCTAATAGTCTCAACTTAAAGTGCATAGTTTTCCATGCATCAGTCAATGCGTTGGTTTACCTAACCCTAGAGAAGGAAACTTATGTTTGAATAATGTTGAGGTTGAGATGAACTGTAAGAAACTGATAAGTCCCTGTGCAAATCATAAAAGCAAGGAGAGAAAAACATAGCTTTATTGCCATTTTACTTTGGAAGACTAGTGAACAAGGACATTACAGTTGGATGCAGTCATAGCGTGGACTGTCTCTTCTTTGCTGAAGAGTTTCTCCACTGTAATTATGGAGTAGTCCCAGCACTTTTCATGAAACTCTTCTCACTGGTTTGACAGCTCTCACTGGGCACCAGCCTCAGCTGTCTCCCTGATTTAGTGAAAAGTGTAATATGAGAATAATCTGTGCAGCAGGTCCCTTCCCCTGCATAAACTCTGGCATCCAGAAAATTTCTAGTGGTATGTTTAATTAGGACCAAGTCATACTTCTTACCAACTGCTCTGCAACCCACACTTTTATCCAGCACATGCCATTCAAACTTAGGTAATGGTAATAATTGTTTCAGTTCTAAGATAGGCTACAGTCTAATATGCAGTAAATGATAGGGTGACATGGCTTCTCTGTATATTCTTATCTCTTCCATGGCCTGCAGACTTCTCAAATCTTTGAAACAAGAACCACATTCTTTTCCAAGTTTCATCATTCCAAGATCCATATTTTTCATTATATTATATTCCCTTGGTAATTTAATGATGATTTTATGAGAGAATAATGGTATATGTCTCAAAAGTGAGGGTTATTGTTTTTTACTTTTATTATTATCTATGTTTAAAGTTTTAAGCCAATTAAATGCACCAATCATAAATGTTATATTCATCTAAATTTTACCACAGTGAAGTCCTCTCTCTTGATTTCCTCTAAATGCTTTTGAGATTTTCTCCTTACCTGGTTTTCAGCAACTGGATTAGTGTCGTTTTCTTAAAGGTTTCCCAGGTGACCTAGTGATGAAGAATCTGCCTGCCAAAGAAGGAGACGCAAGAGACTGCGGGTTCAACCACTGGGTCAAGAAGATCCCCTGGAGGAGGAAATGGCAACTTCCTCCAGTATTCTTGCCTGCGAAAATCCCATGGAGGAGCCTAGCAGGCTACAGCCCATGAGGGTCGCAAAAGAGTTGGCCACGACTGAGCACATAAACGTTTATCTTGTTTGCAGTTTGTTGAGATTCTTGAGTCTGCAGATTTGTAGTCTTTCACTAACTTGGAAAAATTGTCAGTTATTATTTCACTTTTTTTTCTCTCATCCCCTATCTTCCTTTTCTCCTTTTGAGGCCACAGTTGCATGTACATTAGACTGCCTGATATCATTCCACAAGTCAATGATGCTGTTCATTTCTTTTTTCTTTCTTGTGTCTGTGCATAACTTTGTATAATTTCTATAGCGCTGTGTTCAGGTTCACTGATTGTGTTCCTTCTGTGTCTGATTTAATATGAGCATTATCTGTCTTAGTCTTCTCAGGCTGCTATATAGTAAAAATACCATAGACGATTGGTTTAAACAACAGATTATTTATTTCTCCTAGTTTTAGAGGCTGGGAAGTCCAAGATCAAGACACTGGAATATTTGTCTACTGACTGGCCTCTTCCTAATTCATAGATTGCCTTGTCGTGGTAACTAGGGCATAGGAGCACTCTGGGGTATCTTTTCTAAGGAAATTAACCCTTTGTTGTAAGGGTTTCACCCTCATGACTTAATCATCTTCTGAGGTACCCACCTCCAAACATTACATTTAGCATTAAGATTCAGATATATGAATTTGCAGAGAAAATAGACAGCCCGTATCATGATCTATTTTATTTTTCATCTCAGATACTGTGTTTTTATCTCTAAAAGTTCAATTTAAGTCTTTGTGTTTTTCAGTTGTCTCTTTTTCATGACCATGCTTTTCTCTACCTTCTTGTGCACCTGGGTTGTATCAATAATCAAAACAGCTGTTGTGATGTGCTTCTCTGCTCATTCCTTCATCTCTTCAATTTCAGAGCTGGTTCTAGTGAGTGATTAACATTCTCTTCGCATTAATTCGATTCCAACATGTCGTCTAAGAACCTCAAACAAAAAAATTATCAGAGTCAGTTACTCAGGCGAGATCGGGTGCATTCCAGGTAGCATGGCCATAAATGAAGCCAATCGTTCATAGTAACCAGAAACTAGAAAATAATCCAAATGGATAGTCAAATTTTGGTGTATTTAGTCAATAAAATACTATTTGGTAATAAAAGGAAGCAAACTGCCTATATGCCCCAAAACAGGATTTCACAGATACATGTTGAGTGATCAGATCAGACAAATCTTTCAGAGTAGATATAATCAGAGTAGATATAGTAGAATTCTATTCAATGAATTTCTACAGCACAGAAATCTAACCTGTGGTGCTAGGAATCAGAACAATAGAGGTCAGCGGGAAGCAGGGGAGAGGGGATCAACTGGAAGGGGATAGAAAGGAACTTTCTTCAGTGATATAATTGAACTCTACAATGATTAGAATGTTAGTCACATGGATTTACATAGTTGCCAGTTCATCTAACAGTACTCTTTAAATCTGTGCATTTCAAGTATAGCTCAACTTAAAATGTTATAGAAATTGCACTAAAAAGAAATAGTTCAAAATGTGAAAACCAAATGAAAAAATTACAGCCTACAATACAAAGAGTCAAAATCATAACTATCAGGAAATTTGGAGACTCAATAAGGAAAAGATGCCTCTCTTATAGAGGATTAAGGAAAAAGAATAAAAACATGTATTTTTCCAAAGAAGTTAAAATTACATGTAGGATGGTAAACTCCTTTAGAAACTGGAGAAATTAAATTTTAGATCACATTGAGATATATATTTTTTCACCTTTCAAATATGTTCATTTATTATAAATATCACAGTTTCATATTTCAATACTGTAAGCCCCCTACATACAAACCTTCAAGTTGCAAACTTTTGAAGATGCAAGTATCGATTCCGTCAATATCAGGCATGAGTGATGTTGCAGCTTGCCCTCTGTCTCCTAACTGCTCACAAATCTTCAGCTCTACCGTGTCCCACCTCCTCTCACTTCTCTCGTCAGTAACTTTCCTTACCTTTTACTAGATGCCAGTCCTGTATGCCAGCTATTGTACAGTACCACTGTACTTTTCAAAGTACTATACTGGAAGATTAAAAATGTTTTATTTTTTACATTCATTTTCTATGTTTATTTGTGTGAAAAGTATTATAAATCTATTATAATACAGTAATATATAGCCAGTTGTGTCCATTAGGTGCCTAGGCTAACTTTGTTGGACTTACAAACATGCTTTCAAAATGGAACTCATTTGTATGTAGGGGCTTACTATACTTTTTGTATGGTAGACCCTCAACTAGTCAGTGAATGAATAAAATAATGTTAATTTAATTTCAATAGCCCATGTTTAAATTAATTAATATTAAAAGAGTAAATTGTACATTTTTAATTTAAAAACTGGAATACATCCTTACAATTTAACAATAAAACATGTATCAAATTATATAACAGCCAAACAAAACTGTGACAGAAGTATGAATTTCAGAGCTTTCATTATTTTAAATAATAAAGAGAAGTTTAAAACAATCATAAAAAGTAAACAAAAAATTATAAATAATTTACTTAATGGCAATAACAGGTTGATATCAAGAACTGATTCTTTGAGGCAGTAACAGTAAAATTAAAAGTGCAATGGTAAACCTTATAAAAAAAGAATTACAAGCATAAATAAAACAATACTGGAGAAGTGAAGTGAAGTGAAATGAAAGTCGCTCAGTCGTGTCCGACTCTTTGCGACCCAATAGATTATATGGTCCATGGAATTCTCCAGGCCAGGATACTGGAGTGGGTAGCCTTTCCCTTCTCCAGGAGATCTCCCCAAACCAGGGATCAAACCCAGGTCTCCCACATTACAGGCAGACGCTTTACCAGCTGAGCCACAAGGGAAGCCTACAATACTGAAGAGATTGTAAATTATAAGAAACACGCTGTTCACATTTGAATCTAATAAATTTCAAGTAGATTTACTTTTAATTATCAAATGTTAATTTTAAATGATAAATTTCAAGTGATAGTTTTAAATTATCAAATGTTTCTGAAGAAGAATCAGAAAATTTGAAGATAAAAATGATCAAGGATGTTAATGAAAAGTTAACAAAACCCCAAAGAGTGAGGAATAAAACTATGGGAGTTTACTGAAGACCCAAAAGATCTGGAAAAGGAAGAGATATGTCGTGTATCATCAGGAGTAAATAAATCTATGTTTAAATATCACCTCAACCAATGACAAAAGAAATTAACCAAGAGCTAATTCTAAAGTTCATAAAAAGAATAAAGTAGGAATCCTATGAAAAATATAGCTGTAACATTTTTTTAATTAATGAAGAAGGACATGAAGATAGAAGTTAAAATATATCACAAAGAGCATCCATAAATAGACCTACATATCTATTTTAATTTAGTTTGTGGTGAATATAGTATTTCAAGTAAAAATGAAAATATGGACTATTTTATTACAGTATTTTAACAACTGGATGTGCATATTTAAAAAATATTATAGGCCTGTGTGCCTGTGTAAATTCCAGGTTAATTTAATTAATACCACAAAAGTCATAGAAGAAAATACAAGTTAATATCAGTAAGGATATTTCCTAAGTCAAAGACATAAGCCAAATTAAAACACCAACAGATTTTATTTCGTATACATTAAAGTCTCCCTAAAACAAAATAAATTATAAATAATGTTAAAATTTCAAGAAAGTTCTGGGGAAAAAAAATTTTTTTTTACCTTGTATTACTGAGAAAGATTATTAACCAGAATATACACAGAGTTCCTAAAGTCAATTTAAAAAAATATGTAAAAATAATGGGCAAGATATAAAGAAACAAGTCACAAGGGATAGTTGCAAACATCTACATAAATATATATAGAAAGCTGCTCAACCTGATTAGTTATAAGAAAATGTAAATTAAAAGGAATTGTTTTTCATAAGTTTGACAAGAATCACGGGGATGATATCATGCCCTGGCAAGTATACAAGAAATAGTACTTTTGTACACTTTTAGTGGGAGTATAAATTGAAGAAACCATTCTGGAAACCAAGTTGACAGTCTATCAGAATAAAATTGTACATTTCCATTGACTCAGCAGTTCCACTTCTAAGAAACAATTCAAGAGAAATATTCTGAATAGAATGATTTCTTTGTTGTGGTAGTGAAAATTGGAAGTCTAAATGTCCATCAATAAATTATTTTTACAATATTTTAATTATACAACTTTTTAAATGAACAAGATAATTTTATGTACTTATACAAACCCTTACCCCAACTCTATAAAAATAGAAGTTACAAGATACAAAGACTGAAGATCAAAGTATAAATTTCCATCTGATAGAAATTCCAGAAGGAAAAAAATAAATAAGAGAATAGAGAGGGAAGAACTTAAAGATACCACATCAGTCAGTTCAGTCACTCAGTCGTGTCCAACTTTTTGCAACCCCATAGACTGCAATATGCCAGGCTTCCCTGTCCATCACGAACTGCCAGAGCTTGCTCAAACTCATGTCCATTGAGTTGGTGATGCCATCCAACCATCTCATACTCTGCCACCCTCTTCTCCATTTGCCTTCAATCTTTCCCAACATCAGGGTCTTTTCCAGTGAGTTGGCTCTTGGCATCAGGTGGCCAGAGTACTGAAACATCTGCGTCAGTCCTTCCAATGAATATTCAGGGTTGACTGGTTTGATCTCTTGCAGACCTTTAGGATTGACTGATTTGGTCTCCCAGCAGACCAAGGGACTCTCAAGGGTCTTCAGTGCCACAATTCAAAAGAATCTATTTTCTTGGTGTGCAGTCTTCTTTATGGTCCATAAGAAAGCATCTATTCTCCAATAAATAAAGAAAAACCTCACCCCATCCCTTATTGATTCCCCTTCCACTTCTCTAACTGCTCTATTATTTTATTTTTCACATTTTTAATCCATCTCTCTATCTGAAAATCTCTAAACTTGAGCCATATATTTGCCTAAAATGCTCTTTAGATTGATCATATATTCTTTTATTTTTAGTTTTTTATTGAAGGATAATTGTTTTACAGAATTTTGTTGTTTTCTGTCAGGCTGCAGCATGAATCAGCCATAGGTATACACATATCCCCTCCCTTTGGAACCTCCCTCCCATCTTCCACCCCATCACACCCCTCTAAATTGATACTAGATTAATCACATATTCTTATAGCTTCTCTATATTATCAATTTCCAAATTCAAATCTGTATTTTCATCTGGATATTTATGCTTTCATAGCATTCTTCTACCTCAAACTCAACATAAATCAATTGAATCTCATTATCTTCTATCCCAAAACATCTCCCATTGCCAATTATTGTTGGCATCTCTGGATACATTGCTATCCCAATGGACTTTAAAAAAAGATTCATGTTTGTTTTGCCCTTTTCCTTCTCTGATCAATCACATCAACTCCCATAAATTCACGACTGTATTAATTTCCTATTGTTTTGATGAAGTATTGAAAACTTAGGGCTTAAAACAACATCCATTTATTATCTTACAGTTTTAGAGGACAGAAGTCTGAAATGGCACCAGCACGGCTGCATTCCTTCAGTTCAGTCCAGTCGCTCAGTCGTGTCCGACTCTTTGTGACCCCATGGACTGCAGCACGCCAGGCCTCCTTGTCCATCACCAACTCCTGGAGTTTACTCAAACTCATGCCCATTGAGTCGGTGATGCCATCCAACCATCTCATCCTCTGTTGTCCCCTTCTCCTACCACCGTCAATCTTTCCCAGCATCAGGGTCTTTTCCAATGAGTCAGGTCTTTGCATCAGGTGGCCAAAGTATTAGAGTTTCAGCTTCAGCATCAGTCCTTCCAATGAATATTCAGGACTGATTTCCTTTAGGGTGGACTGGTTGGATCTCCTTGCAGTCCAAGCAAAAGCATCAATTCTGCGGCGCTCAGCTTTCTTTATAGTCCAACTCTCACATCCATACATGACTACTGGAAAAACCACAGCCTTGACTAGACTGACCCTTTGTTGGCAAAGTGATGTGTCTGCTTTTGAATATGCTATCTAGGTTGGTCATAACTTTTCTTCCAAGGAGGAAGCGTCTTTTAATTTCATGGCTGCAACTACCATCTGCAGTGATTTTGGAGCCACAAAAAATAAAGTCTGCCACTGTTTCCACTGTTTCCCCATCTATTTGCCATGAAGTGATGGGACCGGATGCCATGATCTTAGTTTTCTGAATGTTGAGCTTTAAGCCAACTTTTTCACTCTCCTCTTTCACTTTCAGGTTCAAGGGAAGAATTCAGTTTTTAACCTTTTCCATCCTCTTTAACCTTTTCCTTCTACTCACATTCCTTTGTTCAAGATCCCCTTCTAACTACAAAGCTGGCGATGACCACCAATTGAGTCTGTTTTATGTTGCCCTTTCTCTGGTTCTCTTTTTTTCTGTGTCCTTCTTCCTTGATGACCCTTTAGATTACACCAAGCCCACCTGGATAATCCAGAATAATTTTCTACATTAGCTGATTAGCCATCTTAATTGCAATCTCAACCTTAATTTCCCTGTCAGCAGGTAACATTCACAGAATCTGGAAATTCGGATTTGGACATCTCTTTATGCCCAAATCATTATTCTGTCCATCACATTATCTAATCCAAGTCAATTCAAATATCACCTCACCACCCCCCCCTTCTTTGCTTTCCTCCCCTTATTTCATAATTCAGGAAAAATTCTATGTAAAATTTTTTCGCTTCCAAGCACTTCTGGGAGTCCCACCAGCTCCCTTACATGTACTTAAACCAAGTCATATTTTTTAATGTTCCTCTTTTCTTCCTCAGCCTTGTTCATTAAATGCAAGCATGTCTTCTTGGTAGCAATGTAGCCTCGGAGGGTCACTTCCCAGCCCTGCCCACCGTTTCTGCTGATGCTGCAGTAGAGGCACTGGCGTCACAGAAACAACAAGTCTTTGAATTGAGGGAAAATACCCCTTTCCACTCTTTGTACTGTGTTCTGCTAAAGGATAACACAGCAGAGTTTCTTGTTCCCATCTTAGAGACTTAAAAACCATGTTTTACTTTAAAATTGAGATGTATGGAGGAGACAAATCTAACTGGCAGAAATGGTGTGTACTGAGTATCATTATGCCCCAGGGATGACAGATGCCTGGTTTGGGTTCTGATATCTACAGACTGAGTTATTGACTCCCTTTTCTCTCTGGTCAAGTTTTCATCCAAGAAGCCTCCTCAGTCAGGCTGGCCAAACTCTGGCAGACCTAATCAGCAGCATGCAGAGCAGATCTGAAACCAGGGGTGGAAACAGTCTGGCTTAAATGCAGTCAGCCGCAACCTCTACCTCTCACACCCATCTCTTCTCTACTTTGCCATAATCATGAAACTTGCCCAACGAGAGAGGTTTACTTAGTATTTAGATAATTGCAATAGCCACCACCATCAGCCTGTTGTCTATATATAATCCTCACCCATCCAACATGACATCATTGATTAAGATTCCTAAATCAGTGCTAGTTTTCTCTTTGAGGATGTATAGTATTTTTCTGTTACTGTTTAGATAAAAACCCAAACAATCCAATCTATCATTTAAATATCTTCCTTATATTTATAATATGGCTTCCATTATTTTATTGTTAGCTATTGCCTTTCTTCATTCTAGTCTTTAGTCACACACTTTCCTTTTCAAATTATCTAAGTCACATCATATTTAAGTATCCACAACAAGTCCCCACTTCCTCTCAATACAGTTGAGAAATTTTCTAGGGCAATTTTAAGTCTTTTTAAAAACTTGGTAAATCAGTTGATATTTAAATGATTGAAAAAGTATCAATTTTGTTTAATAGATGTCACCCGATGCTTTGTTGTACTTCAGTAAGAATGCTGCTGCTGCTGCTAAGTCACTTCAGTCGTGTCTGACTCTGTGCGACCCCATAGACGGCAGCCCACCAGGCTCCCCGTCCCTGGGATTCTCCAGGCAAGAACACTGGAGTGGGTTGCCATTTCCTTCTCCAATGCAGGAAAGTGTAAAGTGAAAGTGAAGTTGCTCAGTTGTGTCTGACTCTTAGCGACCCCATGGACTGTAGCCCTCCAGGCTCCTCCAGCCATGGGATTTTCCAGGCAAGAGTACTGGAGTGGGGTGCCATTGCCTTCTCCACTTCAGTGAGAACAGTATCTCTTAAAAGTAAAAATTAAACAATTCATCCTAGAGTTGGCAGTATTTTATTATTGCTTCCTCAGGCTAGCAAACCACTGATAACAGCCCCAGGTGTTACTCTGTCCTTTCTTGCTGACTTAAACTCAATAATTCAGGTTAAGTCTCATCCTGATATCCTCAAAAACCCAATTTGGCAATTCTCTTATTTCCTGTCTGTACCCAGTACCCTTAACAAGTCTCCTTTCCTGAGGCCACTGCCTGCCCTTTTAGAAAAAATTTCCTTTTATCCATTTCTCCAACCCCACAATATTATTCAACTGGCTTGCCTTTAGTCCTTCTGGAAATGACTGCAGCTCTTTCAAACTAGGGCAAAAATACACTTCTTGAAATTCCAAAATTTCTCATAAAAAGATTTTTTTATTTCACCATTTACAGCCATACCAGGTCAAAGTACTGAGAAATGATTATTAATAAATAATGAAATTAGTTTATCTGAAGATAATGTGATCATGTTCACTGACAGGGAAGACAGGGACTATAATTCAATATCCTCAACATTTGAGGAAGGAATTATTCTTCACAAAGCTTTCTGGTTGAAAAATGCCGCATAATTTTAAGATAACAGAATCATTTTGGCAACAGGGGGAAAGAGCTTCAAGAGTTCTGAGGTATGTCTTTACTCATGCATTTTTAGAGATCTCTCAGGAGGATGAAGTAACCCTTATGGAGGAAAAAAAATACCAGTATTGCTATAACTGTTGATAAAAGCAAATAGTACCAAAAAGACACTGTGAGCAGAAGGCCAAAAGATCTGATATTTGGGCACTTTAATGGTAAATTTGTTGATAAACTTCTTGTTACCTGTTTGTATGTACTGTCCTACTGTCTGTCCTAAAACCAATTTTTTCAAAAAGGAAGATCGTGTTTTGGGGGCTTCACTCTCAGCCTCCGACTTGACGGAAAAGAGTTACTGGGCTTAAGTAAGTCACCATTTCAGTTAAATATAAGACACCAGGAAAGTTGTGATTAAGGGACTGATTCCAACACCATGAAAAAAGCTCTGGATTTTTCAGCACTCTTAAAACTGGTTGAAATCTCCTCACGTATAGTCCTCACTACATGCCTAAGACAGGCAGAGTACAGTACTGCCTGCACAAAAATGAACTGTGCAAAAGTTAACGTGGAAAATATCCAAGAACAATCACAGGTGAACAATCTTCACTCATTTTTCTTAATCACTGAAAAACGACAACATCCCACACTTTCTCCTCTTTTCTTTTCCTGGGCTCCTGTACTATTACTATTTTCAAATTTCTTTTCCTGATCTTTCTCTTAAACAACCCAACCCCCACCTTATTCACTGCCATGCAAGGCTCCTTTCTGTGGATAACGAATGCCTCGTGTTCTTTTCTTTTCTTTCAGGGTCTCTTCCCCTCCCCTTACCTCCTAGATAATGTTAAAGTTTTTTTCCACATAGATGACAGTGAAAAGAGAATCTTTGAATAACCAGAGGACTAGCTCAAAGCAGCATTTCATAAGTGTAAATTTTCTTTGACTTTTGCTGTTTTATCATTAACGTGCATAAATTTGGCATCCTACTTCAAAATGGATCTGAGTTTCTGTTAATCTGAGGTGTATGAGATTGTTTACCAAGCATGGAAATTGATGCTACAGGAAGACGTGCTAAGCTGCTTCAGTTGCACCCGACTCTTCCTGACCCCATAGACTGTAGCCCGCCCAGCTCCCTCTGTCTGTGGGATTCTCCAGGCAAGAATACTGGAGTGGGTTGCCATGTCTTCCTCCAGGGGATCTTCCCGACCCAGGGATCAAACCCGCGTCTCTTATGTCTCCAGCATTGGCAGGTAGATATTTTTACCACTAGTGCCACCCAGACACTACAGAAAGACAGACCTTGATTAATTATGGCTTTCAGTATTCCTATAAGCCTCTCTGTTGAAAGCTATTCTTTTCCCCATATTCACAGGAAAGTGGATATTAACAGATAGGGAGGTGACATTTCCTTGAATCCCTAATTCTTCTTCCTGACCTTTACTCTTCCTTCTGACCACAGAAATCCATCCTCTTTTAAAGCTATTTATCATATATCATCCAGTTGAGTTCATTTCATTGAATGTAGCCTTTTGGACCTGGATCACAGTCTTTTTCTGCAATACTTCTGCCATAATTCTACAAGGTTTTAGTGTTCATGCAGACAAAAGGTGGCATCCTAACTTCAAATTCCCTAGACCTCTTCCACCTTATCCTCTCCTCCTCTGCACTACAGCCTTTTCCCAAAGAACACATGTTGATAGTTCACTCAGAAACTGTGAATTCTATACTTTGCAAACAATTTTTTTCACCTCTCTCATACTATCCTTTCCACCAAATCTGCATAACAATTTCCACAAACCATCCAGTACCTAGATTCCCCATTTTGGATTTATCAGTTCCATCCTGGGCTACCCTTCTTACTTACTGAGCTTGAACTTCAGGGTTGTTTGTCGAAAGTTCAACATCATCAGCAACCAGTAAAACCCAAACCCTGGAGCAGTGACACTTAACCTTTTTTGTTTCTACATTTTGATATTTGAGAATACCAGATAAACCCCCCCCTAATTCTTTGATTTGACAATACTTTAAATTCATGATCTTCAGCCTTGACTAGAACCTCAGGATCACCCTCTGTACTCGTCCTTGTTCCCCCTACGTTTCCCCTGAAAACATATTTCAGAACTTGCACTTCCCTCAAAACTCATCTTCACTCAAACTCTGCTCTCTAGTCCTCAGCAGATTCTAGTCGTCTACTTTGTATTTCATCAACAGAAAAAAGATTCTCTCTTTGACTCCCTATATCCTTACTGAGGAAATATACTATCCATATGGAAAAATAGCTACAAATTATTTAAATAAAAAAGTGAAAGCATCAACATTTAAATTATTTTCAATCATTTGAGGAGTAGGGTCCTAAACCATTTAATGGGGGGGCTTCCCAGGTGGCGCTAGTGGTAAAGAACCTGCCTGCCATGCAGAAATGCAAGAAATGTGGCTTTGATCCCTAGGTCAGGAAGATCCCCTGGAGAAGAAATGGCAACCCACTCCAGTATTCTTGCCCGGAGAATCCCCGTGGACAGAATAGCCTGGCAGGCTAGTCTATGGAGTCGCAAAGAGTTGAACACAACTTAACAAGTAAACCACCAACAACCCATTTGATAGCTTAAAATATGAAAATAGACCAGATCTGATTCGAATAATTATTGACAACAGGTATTTCCGTCTTTGTATTCCTGCCTAGATAGGGACTGGACCAAAAACTACCTACTTTCCTATTTATTATTCATAAGCTATATGTATACTTTAAAGTCTGACCCAGTGCAATTAGATTTCTAAGACGGAAAGCACAGAGGCTGTACGACTTTCAAGCTGAAAAAGACAGCATGTCTTTGATCACTGAGCTGGGGAGAGAACTGCTGAGACCTGATTCTCTGAAACTCAAGTCTTCCAAGGCTTCACTTTCACTTTCATCAAGACAACAATCCTCTGGTATTGTTGGCAACTCGGGAACATTGTATTTGCTGTCTTGGATGGTCTGGGCTCTGTACCTGGAAGTAATCCAAACCAGTTCCTTGCAACATTCAAGAGAAAATATTCAGCTAGTCTTTAGAAGCTATTTCCCTCCAGTAAAAGGACTCAGTATCATTAATTTTTGAATACTTTATAACAAGCCAGAGGAGTTGCAGTAATAATGAATTATGTTTCTACTTACGGATTGAAAAGGCACAAAACTAATACAGATGGCTTTGCTTTTGAAAAGACTACCAGAAAATTGCAAGCTTTAAGCGGAGCTTCCAATTTATCAAGGCTCAATATTTCTTTCCTTTCTGAAATATGAAGTATAATAGTCTTAGGTAAGCAAAAAAAAAAAAAAGTTTAATAAGCAGTATGTTCCATTTCATAGTTCTGATTTTTTTTTCCAAAATTGTTTTTTTACTTTGTTTTCTGTCAGAAGCAATGCATTTACATTGATTAATCCAGATTACTTCTTGAGTAGATGAACCATTGCATTCTTTTTCAGCTATTCTGGCAGCCAGCAAAAGCAACAGACTCCAGTGAAAGACAAATTTTAGGGTCTACCTTCATAAAAGCCAAGAATCTGTCCAAAATATTGACAGCCAGGACAAAAGTTTATGTGCGAGACTGAAAATTTTAAAAGGTGCTTAATTGAGCTCCAGAATCCCTGCAGATGGTGACTGCAGCCATGAAATTAAAAGACGCTTACTCCTTGGAAGAAAAGTTATGACCAACCTAGATAGTATATTCAAAAGCAGAGACATTACTTTGCCAACAAAGGTCCATCTAGTCAAGGCTATGGTTTTTCCAGTAGTCATGTATGGATGTGAGAGTTGCACTGTGAAGAAGGCTGAGCACTGAAGAATTGATGCTTTTGAACTGTGGTGCTGGAGAAGACTCTTGAGAGTCCCTTGGACTGCAAGGAGATCCAACCAGTCCATTCTGAAGGAGATCAGCCCTGGGATTTCTTTGGAAGGAATGATGCTGAAGCTGAAACTCCAGTACTTTGGCCACCTCATGCGAAGAGTTGACTCATTGGAAAAGACTCTGATGCTGGGAGGGATTGGGGGCAGGAGGAGAAGGGACGACCCAGGATGAGATGGCTGGATGACATCACAGACTCGATGGGCGTGAGTGTGAGTGAACTCCGGGAGTTGGTGATGGACAGGGAGGCCTGGCATGCTGAGATTCATGGGGTCGGACACAACTGAGCGACTGAAATGAACTGAACTGAACTGAACTGAAAGCCCTTAAATCTCAACGTGTCTCTGTCTTCAACACACCATGTTATCATTCTCAGAAGTAGCCTTCATCAGGCTCAGTCATTTTTTGTGGTTGGAACTTCTGTTCCTATTCCAGGTAGAGTTGCAGCAACTTAAGGAGCGGACCTTCTTCCAGACTCCCAAGACCTGTGCTGCCACACCCTTCATCAGGTGGGAGAGGGAGCGTGGGGTCTGGAGAGGGGTGGGCACAGAGGAGCATACGGACCCTTCCCTGGGTCAGCGACCCACCCGCGCAGCAGTTCCCCAGCAAGCACCCACTCTCCCCGCCTCTGCTGTCCCCTCCTCAGCTCCACAGTCGAGCTCAGTGCCACTGCCAATGCCCACCCTCCCACTGGCAGCAGCTCCTCCTGCAGACTCTGCTCTCCCAGCAACTCTTCAGCAGAAGCTGGAGCAAAACTCTTCTTGCTCATCATATTTTTAAATTCCAAGGTAAAAAATTGCTCTTTGATTTTTCTTTTTTCATAAGATCCCATTTTTGTCTCATCAACAAATAATCTTTTTTTTACTCTTGATGATATAAACTATAACTTTCTTTTGGTTCTCGGTTCCATTGATTGCTTTTGTCCACATTTCTTTCCTTCTATTTATTTTTGGCTCTGCTTCTTGAGGTGTCTTTTCTCAAATGTCCAGTGATTATCAGCACTCCTTCACGTGTGAAAATGAGAAGCTGATGGGAGGACGTGCCTAGGTGTGGGTTGGTGGAAGGTATAAACCCAGCTGTCTAACAAAGCAGAAGCAGCCTCCTAGTCCAGCATTTTAGTATGTAGATGTTTATATAATGCCACTGTTCTTAGCATCAGCAGTCGCCCCTACCTTTTCCTGTGTCTGTTGTCGCTGAATCCAGAGCTCTGTGGCGTAGTTTCTCCAGACTGCACCTGTTGCCCTGAAGGATGGATGTGGTGAGGTAGTTCCCTGACTTCTCAGGGAAGTGCAGGGGAGCAGGCAAGTTCAACCAATCGAGGTACAGGCACTAAACCAGTCAGGTCTTGTTGTAGGCATTCTGCAAGGCAAATTAGACCAGTTCTTATAGGTACTTCACCTCCTGTAGGCATTTGGATTTCTATTTCTTCTACCCAAGTCCATCACATCTCCCCCATAGTTTTGTTGTCTAAACATTTTTCGAAATCTTTCACCCATGTTGTCTTTATCCTTGTGGTTAACCCTTTTTTGATTCTTCACTGGTATTTTAGTGAAGTTTTTGGAGGGAGAGCTAATGGACAAGAGTGGTCAATCCGCTAAACTTAACTGGAAGGGCTCAGTGGTTAGCAGTCGCTATTTCTAAAACATTGGAAGGTATCATAGCATGCATACGGATGGGCTGGAGGTCATACATATTGTTATATATCATTTGCAGCATTAGAATATCATTTACTCTACCTTCAAAGTATGGTCAAAATCTGAACACGCCAGAAGCTGTCATCCTAATTCAGTGATGTCATTTTAAACCAGGACACTACCATCTGTCATGCGGACTGAAACAGTGTAGCAGATGAGAAAAGCCAATCTGGATTTATCCTGACTGCCTGAAATCTGCCCAATAGCTGACTTCAGCTCCAAATTATGCCTGCTAGCCTTCAGAGGAGAGGGCCTACTAAAGCTTGAACTGTTCAATGAGTACAATACCTAGCAGTCATTTCACGGAATAGGCTCTCAATTTCCCCCCAGATTTAAATCTGACCTAACATTCATTTCCTGCCTTAACATGTGCTCACCAGCCCCTTAACTCCCTTTCATTTCTACCTTCTATAGAAGGGATATAGACCACTGACAACCATGTATTCTATGGCAAGAGAAAGAGTGTGGAATATAAAATGGAAAAGTCTCTTTAATGCAGGAAAAGATCTTCAATACATGAGTCTTCACTGACAAGAACAATCTCGGTTGATGTTTTGTGGTTTTGTCAAAATACATGCAGTAAACTTTCATTGAGTAACCAGCCTTCTCTTGCTGATTGTGTTAATACCGTTCCTCAGCAAACCCATAAAGAAAGATGTGAATCCCATTGTCCTGAGAGGAGGTAGCTGGTCCAGTACTAAGATCAGGAACTTAGCCTTGAACAGTTGACCACAAGTTCAGTTGATGCAGCTGGCAGAATGGTCCTGGGAGCACATGAAATACCACTTTCAAGCCGGCCAGAATAATCTGGGAATGCTTCAGACTGAGCTTATATATATATATATATATATATGTATGTATATGATTTTATTTATTTAATGTAGTTGTTTATTTTTGACTGCACGGGGTCTTCGTTGCTGTGCAGGGGCTTTCTCTGATTGTGGGCGAGCGGGCACTGCTCTTCACTGTGTGCACAGCTTCTCATTGTGAGGGGTTCTCTTGTTGAGCAGCGTGGGCTCTGGACGCTGGGGCCTCAGTATTTGCAGCACTGCAGGCTTGGTAGCTGTGGCACGCAGGCTCCAGAGCACAGGTTCAGTAGTTGGGGCATGTGGGCTTAGTTGCCCTGTGGCATGTGGGATCCTCCTGGACCAGAGATCGAACCCGTGTTCCCTGCATTGACTGGCAAATTCCTATTCTCTGCACCACCAGGGAAGTCTAGGGGCTTTTTTGAAAACCAATGGACACAAGTGAAAATGCACACCCCCCCTCCATTTTTACCCCCAATTTTTCTAACCACAAGAGAGACCTGCCAACAATTAGGTTTTATGCCCATTCTCAACCACCTGAACTCTTTTTCCAAGAATCTTAAAATTCATCGTGTATACCACTGACCCCATCTTGTCCCAAGCTACCTACTACTCCATCAGTACCTCATATTTTTCAATCTTCTCGTTTACCTTATCATTTTTATGACGTACCCTTGCTTTATTCTCATAAATAGTTTTTGCCTTACTTTATTTTGCCCAATATTAATGCGGCCTGATTAACTTTTTTGAATGGTATATATTTTTTTGAATGGTATATATTTCCTCACCTATTTCTGTGTAGTTTTGACTTAGGTGATTAGTTATTTAATTTGGGTGTCCCTTATAAGCAGAATGTGCCCAAAATTTTTATTCTTGTTATTCAGTGTGATAAAAATCTGCCTGGTAAAATTAGCTCAATTGTATTTATTATGGTTACTACTATATTATGATTTTATTACAATCCTATTTTGTGGTTTCTGTTTATCCAAAGTTTTTCTTAGATTTCTTCCCTACTTATCTTCCATTTGATAAATATTGTTTAACTGTTTAATTTTTTATTGGGGTATACCTGATTAACCAACAATTTTGTGATAGTTTCAGCTGAATAGCAAAGCGACTCAGCCATACATATACACGTATTCATTCTTCCCCAGTCTCCCATCCCCTCCAGGCCGCTGCATAACATTGAGCAGAGTTCTGTGTTCTACAGTAGGCCCTTGTTGATTATCCATTTTAAATATAGCAACGTGTATATGTCCATTTTTATGTTTTCTTTTTTCTGTGATGATTTTTAAAGCTGTAGATCGCATTTTTATTCTTTTTGGTGACGTCAACTAAAACATTGACATGAGTATCTCACTTTAATTTTTAGCAAAATTTAATGGTATTTTTACCTCTACCCCAACCGATCATGTCATCTTTCACAATCCCTTCCCACACAATGTTATTGTTGTTTAGAGTTTTCATTTTATTATTTTAAATGCACATACAAAATAACTTTTTATCATGCATTAAGTTATTTTAATATTTTGTCATTTGCTCACATTTGGAGCAGAAAAGATGAACTGCCTTTGAGTGGAAGCCCTTTAATCTATGAACATGTGTAAGTCTCTCCCCGCTGTTCTGAGGAGTTCCAGTGCTGTCAACAGATTCTCAAAGGGGAATGTTATTGAAAGATTAAAATGCACTCACCTTCAGCATAAACTCCAAGTCCCTTTATAAGGCATGCAAGACTATCCAGGACCTGCTCTTACCAATCCCTCTGGCCTTCTGTCACTCCCTGTTGGACCAGTCAAATTCCAGCCAAAGTAAACTGTTTGGGAACACACACACACCCCCCCAACCTCCTAGGCGGGCCCTTACTTCTGTGCATCTGCTCTTGCCTTTCTCTTCCACGCTTCTCCCGTCCCTGCCCCGATACTCACTGACTCTCCTCGTCCTTTAAGAAGTATCTCTGGGTTCAATTCCTGTAAGCATTTTCCTCTGGTTAGCCACCACCATCACAGGGCTGGGGCTTCCATAGTTCCTGATATTTTATAGTTTGGTTTATATTATACAACACAGCTGTTTCCCACGTGAGATAGTCACACAAGTGTAGTAACTCCGTGGTTTGTGTTTGTGCATAGCACAGTGCCTGACATACAGTAAGCACTCAGTATAAACCTACTGAAGAAAGTAACAAGAACCATGGGCCTGCTTAAGGGTAAAAAGCAATTAGGCTGAACACTTTGAATTAAGATTAGTGTTTATCTATAGCTTCAGAATTAGCCAGCCATAAGGAACACCAGTGAGACTCTTGAGGAAGAAACTAGAATTCAGTGATTTAGTTGGAAAATGATGCTCTACAGGGATTGGACAAAATAAATGTGTGTGTAAACATACACACAAGGCATATATTTTTATTCCATTTTTCTAAAAGAAGACTTCTGACTGAGTCCTGAGGAAAAGCTTACTCAGAAGATACAATTGATAGGTCCTTACTTGGGGATGGGACAGTGGAGCTTTCAGAGCAACAGAGGAAATCTGGGAAACAATAATCTGACTTCACTGAGAAAGATCTTTAAGCCAAGAAAAGGACTACCATTGCAGTCCAGCCTTAAAATATGCAAAGAAAACTCCAATAGTGGAGCAAAATTGATAATCATTATAATATAAAATTCTGAAATTAAAAGTAACCAAAGTGAGAAATGAAAAAATTAGAAAATGTCCAGTGTTAAATGAACAAGCTGAAGTCAATACTGGGATATGTCCTAATAAAAGTCTTACATTTCAAGGAAGAAAAAAAAGAATTCTCTAAACTTGAAAAGCAGGAGAACAGTAAACAGCTTCCTACCAGGAAACCAAATTGAAGAGTGCTTCGGACTACCAAAGACAGTGGACGGATGTCTCCAAAAGTCTAAAGAGAGAGCCGGTGACCTAGGACTCCAACCTCAAGGGGTCCCTACTGCTTGGAGACTATCGGAGCCATGCTGAAAGAGACCACCTAGGATACTGATGACTAAAGGTTACAGGGAGACTCAAAAAATACATCTGTAGATGTCTCATAAACTGACTGCTCACTTCAGCGATTCCTAAATAACAAAGAGGAGAAGATAAAAGTGATCATTTAAAAGGGTGAGAAGGAAACATTCAGAAGGAGAAGCTGGTGCGGAATTTAAGTAGCTCTAGTAATTTTTGTAACATAACTTACAAAAATGTCAGTTCTTCACAAAGAAATCATAAAAAAATATGACAGGACAGACAAATAAATATATGATACAAAAATGATCTGGAACTCATGTACACCCATGGTGGATTCATGTCAATGTATGGCAAAACCAATACAGTATTGTAAACTAAAATAAAATTTAAAAAATAAATAAATAAATAAAATCTGTTTTATCTGAAAAAATGAATAAATAAAAATGATCTGAAAGTATTGGGACTATTGAGGTAGATAAAATTTTAGTATTATGTCAGTGAACAAATATTTATTTTGTATTTATGTTCCAGACACAAAGCCAGGAACTGTGCCAGACAATGAGAATATAGTAATGAACAATTAAAAATGTCAATTGTCTTCTCAAGGAAGATAACTGATTTAGACAATACCAGTGGCAAAGTGATATAAAGGGTAAAGAGAATGTTATGGACGGTATAAAAAAAAGGAGTCCTAATATTTCTGACATTACGGATGAAACCTGAGAGTGGTTTTTAAATTGTTCACAAGAAATTTCAGAAATAGATTAGTCACCTTCTAAATGATACTAAAATACAAAAGAAAAACATAGCTAGGAAATGCATCAAAACTTAGCCCCTGCCTTCCAGCCTTCATGGCCTTAGGTTGCTCCATTTCAACTTGTTTATGTATCATCTTATCTTTTCCCCTTTTTCATGACATACACACACACACACACATATGCTCACTTATTTTTTCTATATGTTGGCAATCACAGTTATTATAATCACTGACTTCTGGATCTGCAGTATCCAGGACCCATAAGCCTGCTTGAGGACAGAAAGCATTTTTTGTTTGTTTGTTTGTTTGTTTTGTTTTTAATATAAATTTATTTTAATTGGAGGCTAAATACTTTACAATATTGTATTGGTTTTGCCATACATTGACATGAATCCACCATGGGTATACATGTGTTCCCCATCCTGAAACCCCCTCCCACCTCCCTCCCCATCCCATCCCTCTGGGTCATCCCAGTGTACCAGCCCTGAGCACCCTGCCTCATGCATCATCAAACCTGGACTGGCAATGCGCTTCACATATTATAATATACCTGTTTCAATGCCATTCTCTCAAATCATCCCACCCTCGTCCTCTCCCACAGAGTCCAAAAGACTGTTCTATACATCTGTGCCTTTTTTGCTGTCTCACATGTGGGGTTATCATTACCACCTTTCTAAGTTCCATATATATGTGTTAATATACTGTATTGGTGTTTTTCTTTCTGGCTTACTTCACTCTGTATAATAGGCTCCAGTTTCATCCATCTCCTTGGAACTGATTCAAATGTATTCTTTTTAATGGCTGAGTAATATTCCACTGTGTATATGTACCACAGCTCAGAGAGCATTTTTTATTCTACTTTGTACCATGAAGATCTAGCATAGGCAAACCCTTCCTTCTTGGTCTCAGTAGAAACTCAGTATTTACTCTTCCACCCCAGGTTGGCCCATATCCATTATAATCTCCTTAGACTCCCCCTGAGCTTCCCTGGTGGTTCAGGCAGTAAAGAATCTGCCTGCAGTACAGGAGACTGGGGTTCAATTCCTGGATAGGGAAGATCCTCTGGAGAAGGAAACGGCTACCCACTCCAGTATTCTGGCCTGGAGAATTCCATAGACAGAGGAGCATAGCAGGCTGAAGTCCATGGGGTTACAAAGAGTCAGACATCACAGAGCAACACACACACACACACGCACACACACACACGCACACGCACACACACACACACACACACACACACACACACACACACACACACACACTCCAGATAGAAGTTTAGATCCTGAATGGAGTTGTTGGCATTTCTACTTCAGATCTTGGAACAATAAAAACAAAGCTTGCTTCTCTTCTTGGAGTAGGACTGGAGGGATCTCGTCTATTCTTTTTTGTATCTTATAGGAATAAGAACCAAGCATAAATTATTATCTCCACAAATTATGTTATATTTATCTGAGTCATTGGTGAAATTGTTAGAGGAAATAAAATATTTTCAGCAAGAAAATTACATGATACTTAATCTAAGACCATAATAAATAAACTCACTAGTTGCCAGAACTAACATAATATAATGAGTAACTGCTACAGCGGTAAAATACATGTTCTGCAAGGTTTTACATTACTCTTCAATTTGGTGATCTTTCATAAAGTATAACATTTTAGACTCTATGTATCACACATTCTATCAGATACCTTTCTACTACACAACTGAAATCACAGACATATCATCTCTGTTTCCTACTTTAGTGTCTCCAGAGAATTTTATAAACTGTTGCCATGTTCATTAAATCCCCTGAATACTTGACAAAATGGTTTTAATATCCTTGCTTTATTCAAAGTTTGACATGAAAGTGAAGGTGAAAGTCATTCAGTCATGTGTGACTCTTTGTGACCCCAAGGCTATACAGTCCATGGAATTCTCCAGGCCAGAATACTGAAATGGGTAGCCATTCCCTTCTCCAGGGGATCTTCCCAACCCAGGGATCAATCCCAGGTCTCTGGCATTGCAGGCCAGAGAAGCCCAAGAATATGGGAGTGAGTAGCCTATCCCTTCTCCAGGTATCTTTCTGACCCAGGAATGGAACTGGAGCCTCCTGCATTGCAGGCAGATTCTTTACCAGCTGAGCTAGCAGGGAAGCCAAAAAATTAACCCCAAAACTTAGCAGCTTAAAGCAACCATTTTATTTTGTTCACAAAGTTATGGATCAATTATACCTCAAAAAATCTGAAATTTAGAAAAAAAAAATGGAAGCACTAAGAGTTCAGCTGGGTGGTTCTCATTTGGAGTTCATCATATAAATATAGTGAGATGGGCCTGAAATCAACCCAAAATGACTCCCTCACCTGGCAGATAATTGATACCTGCTCCTGGCTGGGAATGCAGACCTGGCTATTGATTACAGTATCTGCATTTTGCCTCTGTGATTCTTCAGTCTCATGTAGTCTGACTTTTTACCTTGTGGTTTAAAAGTATCAACAAACATGGCAGAAATTAGGTGACTGTTTCTTGCCTCATCTGAGAAGTAACACTGCATTAATGCAGCCAAAACCATTGCTACAAACAAGTAACAAGTTATCCAGAACCAAGAAGAGGGGAAAAAGATCCCATTTCCTGATGTGAAGTCAAATTCACTCTGTAAGAACACTGTATGGGATGACATATTATTGCAGGCATCTTTGGAAAAAATCACTTATAGAATTACAAACAATTGTCTTAATGTAACACATCAAGCATATTAGGAATGTTGCCTAAAGTCTCTATGGATATAAAATTAGTCTTCCAAATGTGTGTTAGTCACTCAGTTGTGTCCAACTCTTTGTGACCCCATGGACTGTAGCCCTCCAGGCTCTTCTGTCCATGGTGTTCTCCAGGCAAGGATACTGGAATGGGTTGCCATTTCCTTTTCCAGGGGCTCCTCCCAACCCAGGGATTGAATCCCGGGTCTTCTGCATTGAAGGCAGATGTTTTTACCATTTGAACCACCAGGGTATTTTATTACTGATCACTAAATAATTGATAGCCTTAATACAAGATTTTTAATTTCATTCATTGACTGATCAAGGAAGGGAATTGATAATAATGAGAAGTTTATTAGATGCAGGAGTAAATGGTGACATACAAATTATTTCTACCCATGATGTACATCTCTTTAAAAGAATAGCTCTTTTTAAAAAGGTGAAAAAAACAGCTTTTAAGATTGCCATTAGGGATTAATCAGAAAAAATAAGGAAAACTTTGATTATTTAAAGCAAGAAAACAAAGGAATTATATGTTACATTTGTCTGCTAGATTGTGCTAAATACTGTATCTAGATATGTATTTACATTTACATCTTTAATTATATCCAACTGTAAGAAGAAGTAGAAACTCAGTGATACTAAATTGCTTCCCAAAGTCCTATAGCTGATTTAGACCAGGGCTCAAGTTTGAAGGCAGTATTGTGACTTTAAAGCTTGTGCTCTTTCCACATCATTTGTATTACAATATTACTGTAAGCACATACTTTTCCTTAATTTAGTGGTCATCTGAATACTTCTCCCATATTACTATTCCTTGACAACTTAAAAGTTCTACAAGAATCTCTTCAACTGCTGGATAAGTGTGCAGCTTTGATAAGTGATTTCCTTGAATTGCAGTCATTTGTTTCACACTGGCTTTCTCATTATCTAAAACTCTCAAAAAACACAACAGAGAGTTACAAAGGTGAGGAATCGTCATTCATATATAAATGCATTCAGCCATGGTTCAGAAATCCCATTCTAACTTGATAAAAAGAATCCTTAAACACAACAGGGACCATGATTGTTTTCTCCTTGCATAAAATTTTTCACAGAGAGGTAATTTTTTCATTTAAATCCTTCCAGATAATTTTGTATACCCAAAAACTATACAAATCAGCTTATATGAGTTATTAAAGAGAGAAATCTGACAATGTATATCCACTAATACTTTCGTAAAATCTCCATGACTAAATTTCCAAAACCTTTGCTGTTTCAGTTTTTATTGATATGTAGAACCTTTTAACTGCCATCTCAATAATACCTTAATAAGCGAGTACTTTCAGAATGGTGTGTTAGTATTAATATTATTCCCCTGGAATGACATAGACAGCTCTTCCATGCTCTACTGTGCCTCGTTTATGCTTGTGATAGTAATCATGAATTAGAATTTTAACTCTACTGTTTTCAGCATTATGCTATGCCATGTTTGTGTCTGTGGTGCTTACTGCCATGTCTGACCAAGAACTGCAGCTGTCAACTGACAGCTAATTTAGGAGTAGCTAGTTTAGTTGCAAACAAGTAATAGATTCTTTGTAGTAACTCTGACGTCCCCTCCCTCCCTCAAATCTTTGAGGTTGGTGAGAACTAGCTATTCCTTCTATCCTCACCATCCAATTACAATGAAATAAATTTCAGAGTAAATTCTGTCGCATGTACAGATGTTTATTAATGAGCACATCTTAGCAAGGAGGCACAGATAGATTCCACAGCCTCTTCTGTAAACTCAGTGAAATTCCAGCAGCCTGCCCTTTCGGGAACTCCAGTCAATGTTACACCTGAACGGCTCACCAGAGGAAGCTGCAGCAACACTCCAGGGAAGGGATCTGGTTACCGGATCTTTAACAACCGGTCAGTCCAAAGTCGTTCTGATCCCCAGGTGGAGACAAGACCATTTAGGCGTCTCACAAGAAGGTGCTTTCATGAATAAAACCCATTGTATTTAGGAGGCTAATTATCTAGTGAATATAATAGCTTCTGAGCCGTGAGGCCTTGTTGATGAAGTGCAGTCTCTGCATTCTTTATTAGGGAAACTTACTGCTCCAATAACTGAATTTTTCAGGAAACTGCACATTCATACTATTTACATGGTCTGTGCTAAAATGTTACTGCAAAAATATCCAAAAATAAGAACCATTAAAAGTTTAGCTCAGTTCAGTCACTCAGTCATGTCCAACTCTTTGCATCCCCATAGAGTACAGGACGCCAGGCTTCCCTGTCCACCAACTCCTAGAGCTTGCTCAAACTCATGTCTGTCGAGTTGGTGATGCCATCCACCCATTTCATCCTCTTTTGTCCCCTTCTCCTCCTGCCTTCAGTCTCTCCCAGCATTAGGGTCTTTTCCAGTGAGTCAGTTCTTTGCATCAGGTTGCCAAAGTATTGGAGCTTCATCTTCAACATCATTCCTTCCAATGAACACCCAGGGCTAATCTTTAGGATGGACTGGTTTAATCTGCTTGCAGTCCAAGGGACTCTCAAGAGTCTTCTCCAACACCACAGCTCAAAAGCATCAGTTCTTCAGCACTCGGCTTTCTTTATACTCCAACTCTCACATCCATACATGACTACTGGAAAAACAATAACTTTGATTAAATGGATCTTTGTTGGCAAAGTGATGTCTGTGCTTTCTAATATGCTGTCTAGGTTGGTCATAGCTTTTCTTCCAAGCAGCAAGCGTCTTTTAATTTCATGACTGCAGTCACCATCTGCAGTGAATTTGGAGCACAAAAAAATAAAGTCTTTCGAGGTTTCTATCGTTTCCCCATCTATTCCCCATTAACAGTTGCTGCTTACTAAATCTCACATGTATCCTGTCAAGAGATTTTGATTTAACACCAACCACAGGTCAGACACTGTGCTAGACACCAGGGTCATAATGCTGATTAAGATATGGTTTTTATCCTCAAGGATCTTACAAACTAGTGGGAGAAACACAAGCAAAGTAATTGCTATAGTATAAAGTGATAAATGCCAGATTAAAGGCATCCAGGGGGCCAACGGGATCCCAAGGAAGAGCAACCACATCAGACTCAAAAGTCTGTCTGATTGTAGCTTCTACAAGAGATGGTTCTTGAGGTAGTCTATGAGCTAAGTGGGATGCATTGAGTGGAATAAATAATTTTGGACAAAAGTATTATAGCAGAGCAGTTCTGAAAGAAGAGAAGTTTGAAAGCTCACAGCCCATTTTAAAACTGTACATGGTTTAGAATGGCTGGAGGGTCATGGAGAGTGACCAGAGTGGAAAGAGAGGAGCTCAGGGGACAAGGTCAGTGAGGTTTACATGTTAAGGTAAGGAGCTGGAACTTTCCTGAAAGATACGGAGTACAGGGAAGGGTTTTAATCATGTATAGTTTAGAAAGATCATTCCAACAGTAATGCGTAGGATGGATGGAAGTAGGATTGGGAAGGGACAGTTGATGAGGGGGTATGTGGTAAAAGCTTGAGCAAAGGCATGAGCAACGGAGAATAATGAATGGGGCAGATTCCAAAGAAGGGAACCAGAGGACTTGAGACTGAGTGGATATACAGTGTGAGAAAAACTTAGACTATCCCTGCCTCGGGCAACTGTATGGATGGTGTTACACAATAGGTGTAAATGACTGAATGAAGAAATGATCAAGGGAACAGTGACTCCAACGCGAAGCATTTACTCTTGACTTTAGGACGACATCCAGGGCTCCCCACGCGGCACCAGTGGTAAAGAACCCCCCTGCCAGTGCAGGAGACATAAGAGATGTGGGTTCAGTCCCGCAGTCGGGAAGATCCCTGGAGGAGGGCATGGCAACCCACTCCAGTATTCTTTCCTGGAGAATTCCATGGACAGAGGAGCCTGGCGGGCTGCAGTCCATGGGGTTGCAAAGATTCGGACACAACTGAAGTGACTTAGCAAGGACGGATGAAGACATCCAATAAATAAGTTGTCCTTAGGAGTCATAGAAACATCAAAATGGGAAGCAGGGATGAGAGCTTTCTGTCTTATCAGTTACTAAAACAATCCACTGGGCTCTCCTTCTCTTGCATGGCTTCCGGTATTACAGGCTCAGGTCCTTGTACTTCTTTAAGCACTTTCACTGCTGATGCTTACTCTCGCTGGTCAACCTAATAGTGATTATAACTTGTTACAGTCTATATTTTACTTTGCAAGCTCTACAATCTCATAAATACACGTTAAATAATCTGTAGTTAGCATAGCTTACTTTTCACAATTCTCGCTTGAAGTAATGGACAGGTTAGATTTAGAAATCGAAAGTCATTAATCAACTAAGACGTGTTTTACAGCAGCATCACATTATGAATTATTCTAAGCGACTCACCCTGTGCAGAATCACTGGTTCATTAAGCACATATACTCATATACTGTATTTAAAACAGGAACATACACTCTTATCTATACTCCATCCCAGTTGCTCTATCATACAGTGTATATTCTTTCCTATTTAAATATAGCTAAACATTCCTAAATAACATCTCTTTTCTAATAAAATGTAAATTTTCCCTGAAAATTCTATAAAACTTTAAGTATAAGAATAGAAACAGTAAAATCAAGATATAGAATTCAATAAACAGTATGGTTAACTGGAAAAGCAATTCTATACCACAAACAAGTAACTAACCTTTTAAAGATCTTGAGAACAGTGAAATACATTTAACTATAAACTTCATGTAAAATCATTATAACATATAACAATATTTTAAAGTTTATCAAGAGATATTTTTTGGAATATAAAGCCTATATTTTAAAATATAATGTCAGAAGTCAGTTATTATGCTATGGATGTTTGAAAATGTAATTTCTATTAAATGCTCTTCTATGAAATTGAATACTGAATAGTAGATTTTATTATAGTAAAGCCAAAGAAGAATGTAGACAATGGGACAAAAGCAGAATGATTTATTGTGCCACCAACTATAATTTAACAAAATATGTCAAATAACATATTGAATATGTATTTTATAGCTTTGTATGGAAATAACAGTGAAAAATAATAAGAAATTAACTATAAAAAGTTATATCCCTTAAATATAGGAATCATAAATATTCAGAGAATCACATAAATATTTATATTAAGAGGTTAGAGGTTTATTTAAGAATAGGCTGTCCTATTAGTATGTTAAACCCTAGAAGAATCCTGATTTATAGGGTTTTAAGTGACTACAGTTGGATAAATTTTTCCAAGATAAAGCATGTGACTCAAAAATAGTGTTACAGATTTATTTCTGTCAAAACATCTTCCACCATATTGTTTTAATTGAAATAACCTAATTGAAGAAAATTCCAAGGAATAAATAATTTAGCTAGTGAAAAAAGCACTGAAATACTTATGCATACTTTGTTTCTGATTATTCGGTAGAAAGTTTTAATACCTCCTTGAATCCTGAAAAAGTACTACTTTAAATTTATGGAGTTCACACACATCACATTTCTGATAATGTAGCCAAGGGTATAGATGAATGTAGTTATATGCCAAAATTTATTTTTTATGAAGTATATATTTCATTTTGAACCACTTCTTATTTTGCTTGACAGTTTTTTAAATCTGTTATCTTAATATATAAAATTTTAAATTATAAACTTGAAAACAACTCTATAAAGTTCTTCTTCTCTCTGCATATCCCAGAAGTGAGAAACACAGAAGAATTCAGAAAGAATGATTGCATCTAACTTTTAAATATTTATTTAGAAAAAAAAATGTTTCAGTTGTTAAGTATACCAAAAGAGGTACTACTTAGAATAGCATACATTCATTTTAGGACACAAATGAACTTTTTACAATTTGGTTAAGGGTTATTAAGTTATCCCTTAGTCCATATAAGTGATAATACACTTTTTAAAATCTTTATTTGATATTCAAAGAAAATATTTCTCTTCCCACTATGTATTGCTTCTAGTTAAATAATACAGATGATAAGAATTACACAGATTAAAAACTGCACAGTTAAAAACAGAACAAAAGAACAGATAGAACTGGTCACTAGAATAATTACACTGTGCTCTACTGAACAAACAATAGTACATGATTTGGGAGACAAGAAATCATAAGACAGTGCTCAAATAAGCATTTTTGATGTAACCTCCATCATTCTAAATATTCATGTTACAGAAAATATCTATAATCACACTGCATGGAAAATTTCTTTTGCATATCCTTTAATTCATTTAACATTTTCAGATGTTTGAAGCAAGCTGAATTAATCCAGTCTCATAGGCTTTGGGCCTAAATCTAGTTCACCAAATTGAGAATGGTGTCAATTACATTTTGGGGAATAGGTAGCAAAAAAATCAATGGGCAAGAAACTTGGTTTCACATCTGCTTTCCTATTGTTTGATACAGATGTTACTTTCCTATGAAGGCTAATAGAAATGACCTCTAAAATATATTCAAGATAAGTAATAAATCAAAAAGACAGATCAATGAAGTGAAGTGAAGTCACTCAGTCGTGTCTGAGTCTTTGCAACCCCATGGATAGTAGCCTACCAGGCTCCTCCATCCATGGGATTTTCTAAGCAAGAGTAGTGGAGTGGGCTGCCATTTCCTTCTGCAGGGGATCTTCCCAACCCAGGGATCGAACCCTGGTCTCCTGCACTGCAGACAGACGCTTTACCGTCTGAGCCACCAGGAAAACCAGAAAGACAGCTCGTTGGAAACTTATAAACAGGTGAGCACAGGCCTGCGTGTGTGTGACTATACATATGCCCTTCCATCTGTCCTTCTGAACGCTTCTCCTTCCAAGCCCAGCTTCTTTAAGAGCACAACAAACAAACAGAATAAAGAGAATCTTAGAGATCTACATTCTGGTGTTTGATACTTCACATTCATCTCTCCATGCTTAGTGCTGGTGACATATTCATTTAAAAAACTAAATCCCCCAAGGAGTACATAAGACGCTGACAAAATCTTCATCATCTACTATCCCTATACTTAGACCTTCATAGTAATCTTCAAATTCACCGTATGACACCTCATCAGACTTGCTGCAGGCATTTTTTAACGTCTCTAGAAAAGATGCTTTGATTTCTTCCTCTGTGGAGTGTCCTGTAAAATAGTACCGACTATGAAACCATGTCCTTAAAAGTCCAGTAAAATAGCTGATGATAATTACTTAAGTCACCTGATAAAATCTTTTCAGCAATTTGAAATCTTATGTCAAACTACCCATCAATTTATTTGAACATTTACTTGCATGGACTAGAATTTAATGATGGAGACTTAACTATATATTTGATGCATCTTTTAAAACAGTCTGATAGGGTGTATCCTATATATGTATGAGCAAAATAACAGTTACTACTGTAGATATGTTTGTATTTGTTTACGTTTTAGAAAACTCAGTTTCATTCCCATTAGAAGTGAGGAAAGAAGAAACCAATCTCTATGATATACAGGCTGTTAACACAGTAATGCAATGTGTGAAAGGCATTAGCTACTTTATGAAGCAGTTACTCATAACTGCAACTAAAAAATATTACTAGGATTCATGATTCAGAGGCCTATGAACATCTTTGCTGGAAGAACTTTCAGTTGATTAAATCATTCTAGTTTAATCTCTGACATTAAGTAGGCTATTTCTACTGGTGGGTTATATTGAACATGTTTAATTTTAAATTATGCTGCTGCCAAGTCGCTTCAGTCGTGTCCGACTCTGTGCGACCCCATGACGGCAGCCCACCAGGCTCCCCCGTCCCTGGGATTCTCCAGGCAAGAACACTGGAGTGGGTTGCCATTTCCTTCTCCAATGCATGAAAGTGAAAAGTGAAAGTGAAGTCGTTCAGTCGTGTCTGACTCAGCATGGACTGCAGCCTACCAGGCTCCTCCGTCCATGGGATTTTCCAGGCAAGAGGACTGGAGTGGGGTGCCATTGCCTTCTCCGAATTTTAAACTATAGGAAGATGCTATTGAGAATCACATATGTAAAAAAAATTTTAATTCTTTAGTTTGCTATTTAAAGTGAGAGGAAAGAACATCTAAGTCATCTTTCTTAAAATTCATTTTTTAACTTAGAACAATAAGCTATTTAAATAAGTATCTCTGATTGTATTATGACTGGTTAAAGGGAAGGAGTGATTTCAGCTTAACTACCTTTTTCTTTAAGCAATTTTGGTATTTTCAAATTTTGACAGACATATGTATGTTTATTCCCTTATTCTGCCTTAAATCTTCAACCATAAGCAGACAATAAAACTCAAAGGACTTGCTCATGTAATTATCTGTTCTCTCAACCTATTGTGCTTTAACTCAAGTTTGTCGCTATCTCAACAGGAAATAGTTAACTCAATTATAAACGTAAGTGAAAAAAACAAGTACAAATAATAGACCTATGAATTTTTAAATGAAGAAGCTCTCACATTTCTGGTTTAAAAAATAAATATTTCCTCTGTTATTGGCCTCAAGTCCATGCTATAAATTTATATAGTTCATAGATACACTATTATTAACTCACATTTTTGAAATCTAATGCATTTTTTCTTTGTTTAAATTTATTTATTTTCATTGGAGGCTAATTACATTAAAATATTGTGGTGGTTTTTGCCATACATTGACATGAATCAGTCACAAGTGTACATGTGTCCCCCAACCTGAACCCTCTCCCCACTCCCTCCCAATCCCGTCCCTCCGGGTTGTCCCAGCGCACCAGCTTTGACTGCTGTTTCATGCATCAAACTTAGACTGGTCATCTGTTTCACGTATGACAATATATATGTTTCAACGCTATTCTCTCAAATCATCCCACCCTTGTCTTCTCCCGCAGAGTCCAAAAGTCTACTCTTTACATCTGTCTAATGCATTTTGACTTATAGTAGTTACCTGAAATTACTTGAGGATGCATCTTTGCACAATAACATTTTCTTATGTCTATAATAGACACACTGCCTGTTTTGTTAAAATCCAGTTTCATAAAGGCCTACATAAAGAGAAAAGTGTTATTTTTTCCTATGAAATCATTAGAACCTAATTTTCCATTCTGCAGTAGGCTATTTTTGAGCTCTAAACAAAGCAGTTTTAAAGTACTAAACTGGAATATGAAGGGAGCATCATGAATACAGGGAGAAAGATACTGGAGCAAGATATTAGGTGACCTGCACTTAAGCATTAGTTCTACGGCTTTCTAGCACCCTGACCTTGCAAAAGTAACTTAACCTCTGTTACCCTGGCTTTCCTCTTTTCAACACTGAGGAGTTCGGTAAAAACCTCACAGTAAAGAATCTGCTGCAATGCAGGAGATGAGGGTTTGATCCCTGGGTCTAGATTATCTCCTAGAGAAGGGAATGGCAACCCATTCCAGTATTTTTGCCTGGAGAATCCCATGGACAGAGGAACCTGGCAGGCCACAGTCCACGGAGACGCAGAGTCAGACATGACTAGTGACTTAAGCATGCCCCCACACTAGGAGTGACATGAAGTTGATAAATGGCTGGGACTATTTTGATTCAAAAAGTAAACTCGAAATATCCTATCACTAAAATCAATGAGAAAATGAAACGATTTTTTAAATGGATTTTGTTGCTCTATTTCCTGAAACTTAAGACTACCTTTTGAAATGCTAGTTGCTTTACTGCTCCTCTAATTCAACACAATCCTGTGGATCATAAAATGTATTTTACTGAGAAAAGGAGTCGATCCATAGAAACACACAACAGACCCACAGCAACATCTCACATTTGCAGATGAGTCAAAACTAGAATGAAGTTTGTTTATTTACAATAATGTCACATATATATGGTACCTCTTATAGGCTAAATTGCATCCTCCCCAAAATGCATTTGTTGAAGCCCTAAATCCAAGGACTTCCGAGTGTGACTGCAGAAGACAGAGTCTTTAATTAGGGGACTAAGTTAAAATGAAATCATTAGAGTGGACCCTAATCCAGTGTTTCTGGTATCCTCATGAGAAGAGGAGATTAGGACACAGACAACACAGACTGAGGGACTGACCCAGAGAACACACAGTGAGAAGACAGCCAATTAATTACAAGCCAAGGAGAGCAGCTTCAGAAGAAACCAAACCTGCTGACACCTTGATCTTGGACTTCTAGTCTCCAGAATTGTGAGACAATAATTTTCTGCTACATAAGTCATCCAGTGTATGGTATTTGTTGTAGTAACCCTGGTAAACTAAGTTTACTTTTGCCTATTCTCTGGATTTAGAAAAGTCAGAGGAACCACTGATCAAATTGCCAGCATCCGCTGGATCAGTAACAAAGCAAGAGAGTTCCAGGAAAACATCTACTTCTGCTTTATTGACTATGCCAAAGCCTTTGACTGTGTGGATCACAACAAACTGTGGAAGATTCTTCAAGAGATGGGAATACCAGACCACCTGACCTGCCTCCTGAGAAATCTGTAAGCAGGCCAAGAAGCAACAGTTAGAACTGGACATGGAACAACAGACTGGTTCCAAATAGGAAAAGGTGTACGTCAAGCCTGTATATTGTCACCCTGCTTATTTAACTTATATGCAGAGTACATTATGAGAAACGCTGGGCTGGAAGAAGCACAAGCTGGAATCAAGATTGCCAGGAGAAATATCAATAACCTCAGATATGCAGATGACACCACCCTTATGGCAGACAGTGAGGAAGAACTAAAGAGCCTCTTGATGAAAGTGAAAGGGAGAGTAAAAAAGTTGGCTTAAAACTCAACATTCAGAAAACTAAGATCATGGCATCTGGTCCCATCACTTCATGACAAATAGATGGAGAAACAATGGAAACAGTGAGAGACTTCATTTGGGGGGCGCTCTAAAATCACTGCAGATGTGACTGCAGCCATGAAATTAAAAGATACTTGCTCCTTGGAAGAAAAGCTATGACAAACCTACACAGCACATTAAAAAGCAGAAACGTTACTTTGCCAACAAAGGTCCGTCTAGTCAAGGCTATGGTTTTTCCAGTGGTCATGTATGGACGTGAGAGTTGGACTATAAAGAAAGTTGAGCGCCGAAGAATTGATGCTTTTGAACTGTGGTGTTGGAGAGAATTTTGTAAGTCCTTGGACTGCAAGGGGATCAAACCAGTCCATCCTAAAGGAAATCAGTCCTGAATATTCACTAGACGGGCTAATGCTGAAGCTGAAACTCCAAAACTTTAGCCACCTAATGCGAAGAACTGACTCATTGAAAAAGACCCTGATGCTGGGAAAGATTGAAGGCAGGAGGAAAAGGGGACGACAGAGGATGAGATGGTTGCATGGCATCACCAACACAATTTGAGTAGGCTCCAGGAGTTGGTGATGGACAGGGAGGCCTGGCGTACTGCAGTTCATGGGGTCACAAAGAGTCGGACAGGACTGAGAGGCTGAGATAAACTGATTCCCAGCAGCAAGGCTTATGAAGGAGACAGCCCCTCAGTTTCTGTTCTTGACACTCACATCCATCACCAGGACATGTAAGGTAAACATGAGTGCAAATTTATAAGTATTATGTGGTTAATTTAACATAAGATTTTTATCTTGCCTTTTGACCCATAAAGATATAGATCTTTATATTTTCCATTTGTGCCCAATGTAATTGTTCAGACTACTCTATGCACAATATCTTTGTTTCAATATGGGATATGTGTACATTTCATATTAGGTACATATACAAAAGAAAAACTTCATTTTCAAAAGTATGCTCTAAAAATGGCTACTAGGACCAAAGTAATATGTTCTCTCCTATAAGCTCAGGGCTCTCTTTTAAAATTATTGTTTAACATGGTCACTTTCGTCTTCATTTTAACGTTTAGCAAGCGTATTTTGAAAGTAGAGAAACATCTTTTAGTCATCAGGCAAGGGTCATACACACTGAGCTTGGACCCTTGGGCCACTCTGATGCTAGCGATCTTACAGGTGTCCTCTTAGACTGGTTCTGTGAGGTAAGAGGCTGAGGCTTGGGGGATATTTAATAATTGATATAGACATACAGCTTATACAGAGCCAGAAATTTATGGAATTAACAATTTGTAAACTGAAATTTAATTTCAGATTTTCTTTTCTTTTTACAGTATTTTCCTTAAACATAGGTTGTCTTGCTGTATAATGGGTAGATTTGTACATGTATGTGTGTTTCTGTGCTTTACTAAACCCACAGTACACTGCAGGGAAAGGGATTTAAAACTTTTTCAATGGTAATTCATTAAAGATTTAAGAATGAACCTAACAATCTATTAAAAGTAACTATTTGGCTTCCCTGGTGGTGCAGAGGTTAAAGCGTCTGCCTGCAATGTGGGAGGCCTGGGTTCGATCCCTGGGTTGGGAAGATCTCCTAGAGAAGGAAATGGCAACCCACTCCAGTCTTCTTCCCTGGAAAATCCCATGGACGGAGGAGCTTGGTGGGCTACAGTCCATGGGTCGCAAAGAGTCGGACACGACTGAGCGACTTCCCTTTCTTTACTTTCACTAGAAAGGTTACTTTACAAAGTTACCTTTCGAACAAATGATTTCCTATATTCGTTCATCTCACCAATTATGGCACGTTTGAGTTCTCCGTAATCAGCCCTGCCACTGTCACTGCTATTTAGGATTAGCCACAAAGACTCAAAATCCTAGAAATAATCAGAGAGAGATTACTGTTACACCTTTAAGTTACATGTGGCCACGACTATAATCATCATAGTATTTTGCTATATCTTTTGTTATATCTTATGTTTAGGGCTATACCTAGCCCTGAACAAGGTAGTAGACTTAATAAGGAAATTCCAAAAAGTTGCATATAAATCCAATCAAAGGTACTAAGAAAGCTTAGTTAGAGGAACTCTGTAATGGGGATAGTTCCATAAAGTTAAGAAACATTTAAGAGTGGTAGTAAATCAAGTGTATCATTTGAAATTTATTCCTTTCAATAAAAATGCTACCATTTACTTGAATTTGACCATTTAATTATTTGTAATGTATTGTATCTGTGACAATTAAGAAGTCACTTTACTTACTGGAATGCCTCCAATAGGAAGAGGACCGCTAATAATATGAGAATATATATGAAGTGGCATAAAGAAAACATTTACATTTTGGGTAAATGGTATAGAGAGGATCACGGTTCGGATGGGATGCTCCTGTAGGCGGAGGTGTCAGTGAAGTGCTCTGAGTAGAGAAAACCTGAATGGTGAGAAGATCCAGCCAGCAGACGCAGAGGTTGGCTGCACCTCCAGTCACAGTGGAGGGACCCAGGGGTGTAAAGGCTTTGGGGCAATTCCTGGAATGGTCAGAGCATGTCCCCTCTTGAAGCCTTCACATCGGCTTCTCCCTTTCCTCAAGCAGCCACTGTCTGATCCATGCTCCTCCTCCCCTCGTTTGCCTAATCCCTCCTCAACCTTCAAAATCTCAGTTCTGATACATACCCACTCCAGAAATCCCACGAACTTCCTTCTCCATGACCTGGCTTGCAATTTATCTCACATGTTCCGAAAGCATTCTCTCTTTAACACTTACCATGCTTTTTCTGTAATCATTTATATCTTTCTTTTGATTATAAAGACCTTAAGACTACAAATATGTCTCAGAGTTAGAACAATACCTGCTTATTAGGTTCTGAATAAGCATAGGAAGGAGGGATGAATGCTGACATTTAAAAAATCAACAGGATTTTCCTGTCGGCTTAATACTGATAACGAGGCATAAAGACGCAGACAAACGAACTACAAAAACTTCAGTAGAAAAGTGAGCGAGGCCACTTAAGAATGATGGTCACCCACTGCGGTGAATTATCTGTGGTACCTACGTTTTCGGACACTTCTAAGCGAAATAATTTTAGAGCTTGCTTAAAATCTGCCTTATCTAAAAGTCCGTTTCCTTCTTTGTCCAGTTGTTGAAGGTATTTTCCCAATCCAGTCAAAGTGCGAACACCTCTTTTACGAAGTTGTTCTTTCAGCGTGTCTGTTTAGGAAGAACAGTGATGGAAGCTTATTATCCCTATGCACACATGAATCAAGTCGCAATTGTCTCTCTGGTAAAAAGAAAAAAAAGTTGATACATCTGATATAAGGGATGTGAATATGCAACCTTTTGTACGGCTGACAAAAGGCTTTGAAAAACAATGCTTTTAGTAAAGTGGGTTATATACAAAAATCACACATAAAGTATATCAGAGCTATAGCGCCACTGTGTGGTGAGAGTGTTATATTTTAAATATAGGAAAATAATGGTTCACTTTATCAGCATGAAAATAACCTCAGCGTTACAAATAAAATCTTCATGTTTAAAAAATCTTCTCGGCTTCCACTTCACCTAATGAGCCTATGTTTTTAATCTTATTCCTCTTTCTTTGTTTCTACCAACTGAATTACAAGTTTTTGAGTGATCTGCCTGACAGTTTATCAGTTCAAAATTTCTAAAATCGTTTGGAATCTTCAAATTACAGCATATATTTAATAACATCAAGGCTTTAGAATACTATCCTATACTTTTACACTTAAAGTAACCCTTTTTGCTAGGAATTTATAATAAGTTTTATCCCTAGGCCCATTCTCTTTGTGGGACAGATGCAGTTTGTACCATCTTCACTTAAGAAAATATAAGTAACTTTACCAAAGCAGTTATTAAATATAATGCATTAGAGGGAAAAAAGTGTCACTAGATACAAGGGTGAGAAATCATACTGATCATGATAGAATAAACTTTATTCACAATAGCCTCAAGGATATTTCAGAGACAAATACCAATCCTAGAAAACTTTCAAATCTGCTTTTAGCCTGTTGCTCCCATATCATCTTTATATGATAAATAAGGACTTACCAAAATTTATAAATTATATCTTGACTTCTGTGATGACTGGTTTAATGCCTTCCTGCCTTCTTGACTATGAGAGTCAACAAAGGAGTTGTCTATTTGAGCCTCATAAACTGTACTAATTACAAGAGTAGACTCTAGAAACAAATCTTTAAAATATTTTAGTGTACAAACCTACATATATTTCACATATTACCTACAACAACTCTGAAATTAGTAAGAGGTTATTACACCCATTTTAGACATAAAGAAAGAGGTGCAAGAGATACACACAAAGTCGTATGTCTCCTGAATGGGGGTCCAAGCGTGGCTTCCAGTCTAGTATTTTTTTCCTACACTAGGCCACCACAAATCTCTTCATGATACCATAATATATAAAATGAGTACTCCATAGTAAAAATCACATATCCATTTCATAGATTAAAACCACACCATCTAGTGCTTTCTAATGTTTAAGTTCATAAATGATATAATACTAGTTATTCAGTTAGACTCATTGAAGTGGGCGGAATCCTAAAAACATTTTTAAATATGTCTTTGTGTATAAAATAAAAAGATAGGAAGCAAATAGGCAATATAAATGAAGTGTCATAAAACTAAGTAATATCTGGAAAATACTGCTTTACTCCTTACAAAGAAAATGGCTGAAAATAAATCTATTTGAGAGTATAGTAATGATACACACCTTGAATGGCCTTGAAAATCATCCTATCATTAGCTTCTTCATTGGTTACATCATCATGTTCCACAGAATCAGTTCTGCAATTGACATGTCCATTGTAATACAAATATACTCTTTTGCAGTCTTAGTATAGGAACTCTAAGATTTCCCTGCTTTAGACTCAAAAACTTCTCAAAGAAAGATAGAAGAGTACTTAGGGGTTAATCAAGTCTCCCACCTTTGCTTGCTGCTTTAATCCTGAATATGCTAAATCAAAACTAAAATCCTTATATCTCCCGAGAACTACCTTTAAGCATTATATTCAGTTTTATAATTATTTCAAGCTTCTTTTTAAAAACTTAATTAAAACTATTGTTTAAAAGCAGTTTTACCTTTAAATGTAAAGATGTCTAAAAAGCAAAAAAAAAAAAAAATACAATCATATTGAACAATACAATAAAAGACAAGCACAGGCTTCCTTATAGCCAATTTACGGCAAATGGCCTCTAATGCACTGATAGCACACCAGTTACTGTACTTTGACCAAAAAAGTACTCCACAAGAATAGCATAAATATTTTCTGTGGTTTAAAAAAAAAAAAAACTCAAATTCATTTGAAAGCTTTTGATTCATAGCATTATTTTTTCACTATGTATATTATCAATCAATGGTCCACAAGCATGTGGGACCAAGATTTTTTTAGTGCTTAGAAAAAGCACCACTCTAAAAACATGGGAAAAGTTATTATATTATACCGTATCTCATCTTTACTTTGGTAGCATTTACTAACATTAAAATGTTATAGTATAGGCAAGTTAATTAAGTACTTCAACAAACTTAAAATGGGACACCTTAAATCTCCATTGGATTGTAACTGTTCCCACACATGGAGTGTATCTGAGTACACAATATAGTACATAAAATAGACATGTATAGCTATGCTTTATTTTTTTAATATAAATCTTAACTAAAATCAAACACTTTCATATAGAATCTCACTTCAGTATAGTAAAAAATAATAATACCTCTAAAATGGCAGATGCACGTGTGACTTACTTGAGAGAAGGCAAAGCTCTCCAGTCAACATTTGTGATTCGAAGTGTAAGCACTGTATTCTCTTTCACACTTTCTGGAAGTCTGGGATGATCAGAGCTCAGAAATGTCAAGTTTGCACCCTAAGGAAGTGAACAAATGAATTATTTTAACTATGAAGTATATAAGAAGTAAAATGCAACTAATGGTAATTTTAAATATTCAATTTTGATTACATCTAATACAGTATACTTTTATTCTAATACATAAGTATATTGAGAGAATGTTTAGAAATCACACAGACTTCAGCAAATAATATAGGAAAATAGAACTAATTTCCCAATTTCCCAATTAGAACAATCTTAGATGTAACAATTGATGTGAAAAAAAGAAAAAAGGATAATTCCAGTTTTTTTTTCCTTTTAAGAATCAGAGGAAAAAAGAACAAATTATCTCCATGGAAATTATGACACTCCAAAACACAGAAATAGAGCTATTGATCTACAGAGAGATGTGCTGCAAACTGATGAACTATGACAGCTTCCTTATCCTCTTTCATCTGGTATTTTTAATATGATTGCGTGCATTTATTTACGGCTGTGCAGGGCCTTCGTTGCTTTGTGTAGGCCTTCTCCAGCTGCAGAGAGCGGGGGTTGCTCTTTGCTGCAGGGTGCAAACTGCTCATTGCAGGTGCTTCTCTGGCTGTGGGGAACGCAGACTCTGGTCACGTGGGCTCCGGTAGCTGTGGCCTGTGGGCTCTACAGTGCAGGTCAGGAGCGGTGGTGCAGGGCTTGGCTGCTCCCTGGTATGTGGAATCTTCCCATACCAGGGATCCAACCCGTGGCCCCTACACTGGCAGGTGGGTTCTTATCCACTGCTCCACCAGGGAATTCTTTCACCTGGTATTCTGATAACAAATATTACATAAATGTTAAACTAAGCTTAACCTGTTTAGAGCATCAAGGCTTTGGTGAGAAAATTCCCCTCAAAAATCCTTCATCCAAACTTAGAAAATTGTTGTTATTTTAATTTCTGAGTTTCTCAAATATAGTCAAATACAAATAAACACAAATTTAAAATAATATGCTTAATTATCTCTTTTGAAAATCAGGGAAGAGATTTCTCTCCTTTTTCCTAGAGTATTTACTTTAGAAAACTATAAGTACTTTCTCCACTCTTTGACATGTATATAAGTTCTCTTGAAATTATTATTTAAACAACAGAGACTATTTGATATGCGTAATGTAATTCAATCCAATCTGGTCCTTTGTACTAGTCTTCAATCCGTTCCCCAGACCGCAACCAGAGAACTCTGTCTAAATCACAAACCTACTAATGCTACCTCCTTTCATTCCATCCACCTTCTTACCTTTCAGTGACTCCCCAAGACATTTTAGATAAGTCTTTAACAAAAGGCCACTCTTAGTAAGTTCTCATCTGTCTCTTGCCAGTCCCCACCTTGAAGTCGAGATCAGTAGGACTGAACTCCTTTCAGTTCTCAAAAACAGCCATGTCTTTGGAGCTTTTGTTCTCTGCATGACCTGCCTCCTCGCCTGAAAGCCTGACCTCCCCTCTTCCATCTACACATCATCGCCTGCCTACATCCGGGTTGGGTGGCACTCCCTGAAGAAGCTTCCTTCGACTCTGCAAAACTGGGTCACTGTCCCGCCTATCTGGCCCTCTGATCTCTTTCCCGTTGGAATATAATCCCCACAAAAGCAAGGATTTATTCAAGTTATTTATAGTTCTATTTCCAATGCTTAGCCTATGAGTGTATGTTTTATATGAATGATCATTGTGGGTAGTGAGATAACACGACTGTGATCATTTCAAATTTCAGAGCACTATACAGCTTCTAAAATTACATATGATCATTTCACACTAAGGAATCCTTGTGCTATGCCATACCCCAGGAGTTGTGCCAAGCAGGGAAATCACAAGGAAGATGAGCTAACCAGGAGACCTATGACAGCCCCAGAAACCAAGCACTGCTCTGCGTGGAGAAAAATGTATATCCCCAGAAGATAAGCCTGCATTAGGTGGAGAATTACTCCTGATTCTATTGAAGTAGCCACTGACCCAGTGGTACAGCCTTTAAAAGCACCAAAACACCAGCTCTCTGGGGCTTCCATTGCAGGATAGGTTTGGAGGGAGGGGCGGTGGAGCTGAGTAGGGTCACAAGGAATAAATGCTATGCTTAGATTTAGACCACTGGGATCTGGACCTGAGAGGCAACCCCTCTCCTAGAGAAACATCAACCATTAGCCAATATATAAATGCCCCTGCTCAGGAAACAGGGAAAAGAATAAACTGGAAACTAGAAACCCTGCTCCCCTAGCCCCACAGGATCCCTCAAAATCCAACAGCAGGTAGTAAAACATGACTACACACACACACACTCAACTTACAATATAAAGATCACCAAGTTGGTACTGCTTTCCTTTTCTTCGTCCACGCTGATGACAATAAACGTTTTTTTGAATAAAAGGAAGCACATTTGTTCTAGAAGTTAAATGACAAAAAATGTGAAATTATTCAGCTTCTCTGGAAAACAGTCATCTTGAGAGCTGTAACGATCTTTAACAGCATACCTATTTTTCCCAAATTGCCGATACTCATAAATTGTAAGGGACTGGTCATGAGTGAAAAAGAATCCGACCAGCTCTCTGCAAGCATCACGTCCATTTCTAGAAAAAGAAAATGGTATCAAAGATTTTCAAATAGGATACTTTTCATATTTAATGATAGATGGATTCTATGCGTCAAACAGAGATACCAGGATGTGCTCAAATGTGTGGTTATGGGAAACCACAAGGAAACAATGACAGAGCTTGCTGAAGTGTCAACTTAATTCTGATTCGGATGGAGAAAAAAGCTTCACCTTATACTAATATGAATATGGATATATTACAATGTAGATTACTAATTTGGCTTAGACTTTTAAGATAGTGAAAGACATTAAAAAAATGTTGAGCTTGCAACAAGCCACTAGGTATACATTTATTACCTTTTGTCATGGAAATTTTAAAATCACTGAACAAATATGCTAATTTTTGAAAAGTCACCTTACCTTTAATCTTCATGAAGAACATCAAGTAACATTATGTGTCACTGGCAGTTTGTAAGACCAGATAACAGATTTAAGAACCACCTTCCTTGTCATTTTATTACATCTACTGTTACTTTAAGCCATTAAAGTGAAATTAAATAAATTACATAAAGGTTAATTTTCAAGTAGTTTAGAATCTTCTAGCAGTAACATGTTATCTTTAAAAATTCACTTTATTTCTTTTTGAAAGACGTTTTAAAATCACATTTTAAATAATTTATAATTAAAATGTTTTTCTTTCAGACTTATACTCCCCATAATTTTTATAAGAGATTGAATATATATTACCTAAAAATGTTTGTGGTACATTCACTTAAATGTAACAAATTTAACTTATTTAATTATTGCTACCTCTATTTGAAAAGAAGATACCTTTTAATAATCATAGGATTAAAAAATTTAATAAAGTCACAATTACCTTGATATGATCCTACCATCAAACTGCACTTTATGAGAAAGGATATTTTCAGTTAATGTAGACTGGGTTCTTATCCTGGTAAGAAATACAATTGTTAATAATTATTTTTAAAATACCTACATTAGATAAGAAAAGTACCTAAAAGTTATGTCAATATTTTCAAATGCACATACTAGATAAAGATGAGGTTTAAGCCTCTTTTTATTCCAGACTGCTATTGCTATTGCAGACACAGAAGAAAGAACCCTGAGCTGTGGTATATAATGGGCTTCCCTGGTGGCTCAGTGGTAAAGAATCCACCTGCCAATGCAGGAGACATAGCTTTGATTCTTAGACTGGAAGATACCCTGGAGCAGGAAATGGCAACCCACTCCAGTATTCTTCAGTGGAAAATTTCATAAACAGAGGAGCCTGGTGGGCACAGTCCAAGAGGCTGCAAAAGAGTCAGACATGACTTAGCAACTAAACAAAAACAACAAATTGTACATAATATATGAATAACTTCTATGCTAGAACTTACCATATCAGAGTGCTACAAAAGTCAGTATGAAACAGAGATAGCATGTTTGTGCCTCGCACTGTTGCAAGGCTAACCGATAGCCATTTCTAACCCTCTTCTTTGCCTCTCTCCCATCACTGAATTTGCATTCTTAACCTCTTACAACTAGAAGTGACTAAGGGACCCAGTTCTTCCAGTAAACTTCCAGGAAAGACTTTCTTTTGTCCTGATAAGAGAACGGCATGGAAAGAGTTCCTGCCTGTGAACACGGCGGGGATGTGATGCTAGTAGCCACAGCAGCCATCAGGCAACCATAATGATCTCAGGGAAGCCAGCCCAGAGCTGTGCCTCACTAAGCCACTGAACCAAAGCCAACAACTGGCCACCTCCAAGCAGCCAGTTGTATAAGGAAAATAAATCCTGATTCGTTTAAGCCACTGGCAGTCAGGTTTTCAGTTGTGGGTAGCCGAAAACATTCCTTGCCAAAACAGAGTACAGCCAAAGAGTGCTGGATGAGGTTCCAGTCTTGGCCATAGTTCTAGCTGTGAGACCTCAGATCAGTTATTTAATCTTTATGGCTTCATGGCTATGATCTCACAAAGACTGCCAGTCCTAAAATTCTGTTTAATAATATGAAGCAAAACCCAACGACACACTCTTTGACACCCTACTACCAATATTCTCCTCTGAAGAGTCAGTGATGTCTCTTTACGTCCCTTCCTAAGTAATTTTATGATATTCCCATAAAACTGCAGCTATAATGAAATTGCAGTAATGTAGCTCACTGAGATCCTGAAACGTTATACCTCTATAAAAATCCAGGTCTCTATGAAAGGTAAGCAACATACAGCGAATAAGAACCTGTCAATCAAATGAGAGTTCTGAACACAGAGTGTAGCCATGAGAGATTGGTCATCTCAATTCAATTTAATCCATTAGTAATAATGTGATAATTGAATGCCCACTATGTGCCTGAAACAGTTCTGAATGCTGAGAAAATAAAAGCAATAAGAATAATACTACTATTTATTAAGAACCTCCTAGACACTAGTCTGTATTAAAATCTTTTTAATGTGTATTAGTTCATTTAATGCTTGTAGTAACTCAATGAAGTAAGTGTTATTATCCCTGTTTTAAAAATACGGTTTATACAGTTAAACAGTTAGCACATGGCATAGCCAAAAAAAAAAAATGCTCTTAATCATTATATTATTTTGCTTCTCAAAGGTAAACAGAACTCAGTTTGACAGTGATAGATTGAAATAACAGTTTCAAGGATTCTAGTTTTCTTGAAAAGACAAAAAAAAAGGCATTTATATTATAAAATGGGAAGTTCCATGTTAGAGTTTTCAGTATCCGATACGTAGCACGAATACTTCTCCAAGTTCTTAACCAACAGAGGAATAAGAATCAGGCGGATGAAGACTCACATATAAATTTTCTTATTGCTAAAGCAGTTGGAAACCATGGTTTAGAAATGTAGCAACAAGCTAAGTCCTTAACACTAGAATTAAACAGACTAACCCACTCTTTCCCCCTGGGGAAGCACCCTGTAAAGCTCAGTGCACAGGACAGAGAGTGTACTTCTGCAGACGTCTGGGTCAAGGGACAAGAGGGGAGGAAGGCCTGTACTACACGTGCCAATGCCTGCCTCCCACTCTATGGAGCAGAATTTTTTCCTCCTCTTCCTCTGAGAATAATGACTAAGGGCAGTGAAGTCCGTCAATTCAATAATTCTAGTCAAACCCCCACAGGATTTTTTGTAGAACTAGACCAGCTAAATCTAAAACTTATATCGAAGAGGAAGGAGCCAAAGTGTGCCGAGACAATACTAAAGCTAAACAAGCTTTATATGTTTAACATATAACAGTACTAATTAAGAGGATAATTCTGGTGCAGGGATGTATAACAAGTAGATGAGACTGAAAAAAAAAAAAAACCAACCTAGAAACCACCAATACATTTGTAACAAGTATTATCTGGCATTACAAGTCAGATAAATAATGAGTTGGTGGTAGGGAGAGATTTCGTAAAGAAGATACAAGAGACACTAACAATAAATGGAAAGACTGGTAAACTGGTCTACAATAAATTTAGCAACTTTCGTTCATCAAAAGACATGATCAAGAGAATGAAAAGGTGACCAGAGGATAGGAAAAGACACGTCCAACAAATAGAGCTGAAAAAGGATTTATAACTAGAATATATAAGTTCCACAAATCAATATGGAAAAGATAACCCAATAGACTTGCAGGGACTATACAGAATATCCTAGAAGAGGATATCTAGGTGACGAACATACACATGCAAAAGTGCTCAACATCATTAGTCTTTAGTGAAATGTAAGTGAAAATCACCAATATATACCTATGTTCAAACTACTGCACAATTGCACTCATCTCACAAGCTAGCAAAGCAATGCCCAAAATTCTCCAAGCCAGGCTTCAACGGTACGTAAACCATGAACTTCCAGATGTTCAAGCTAGATTTAGAAAAGGCAGAAGAACCAGAGATCAAATTGCAAACATCTGTTCGATCATCAAGCAAGAGAGTTCCAGAAAAACATCTACTGCTGCTTTATTGACCATACCAAAGCCTTTGACTATGTGGATCAGAACAGACTGTGGAAAATTCTTCAAGAGATCAGCATACTAGACGGCCTGACCTGTCTCCTGAGAAATCTGTATGCAGGTCAAGAAGTAACAGTTAGAATTGGACATGGAACAACAGACTGGTTCCAAATCGGGAAAGGAGTATGTCAAGGCTGTATATTGTCACCCTGCTTATTTCACTTATATGCAGAGTACATCATGAGAAACGGTGGGCTGGAAGAAGCACAAGCTAGAATCAAGATTGCTGGGAGAAATATCAATAACCTCAGATATGCAGATGACATCACCCTTCTGGCAGAAAGTGAAGAGGAACTAAAGAGCCTCTTGATGAAAACGAAAGAGGAGAGTGAAAAAATTGGATTAAAACTCAACATTCAGAAAACGAAGATCATGGCATCTGGTGCCATCTCTTTATAGCAAATAGATGGGGAAACAATCGAAACAGTGACAGAATTTATTTGGGGGGACTCCAAAATCACTGCAGATGCTGACCGCAGCCATGAAATTAAAAGATGCTTGCTCCTTAGAAGAAAAGCTATGACCCACCTAGACAGCATATTAAAAAGCAGAGACATTACTTTGTCAACAAAGGTCCATCTAGTCAAAGCTATGGTTTTTCCAGTAGTCATGTATAGATGTGAGAGTTGGACTATAAAGAAAGCTGAGCGCCAAAGAATTGATGCTTTTGAATTGTGGTGTTGGAGAAGACTCTTGAGAGTCCCTTGGACTGCAAGGAGATCCAACCAGTCCAACCTAAAGGAAATCAGCCCTGTATAATCACTAAAGACTAATGCTGAAGCTAAAACTCCAATACTTTGGCCACCTGATGTGAAGAACTGACCGCTTAGAAAAGATCCTGATGCTGGGAAAGATCGAAGGCAGGAGGAGAAGGGGACCACAGAGGATGAGATTGTTGGATGGCATCACCAACCCGATGAGCATGGGTTTGAGAAAGCTCCGGGAGTTGGTGATGGAGAGGGAAGCCTGACATGCTGCAGTCCATGGGGTCACAAGGAGTCGGATAGGACTAAGCGACTGAACTGACGGATACCCATAAGAGAAACGAAAATGAAAAATATAGATAGTTACCAGTACTTGTAAAGATACGGTGCCACTAGCACCTTCTTACTGCTACCGGTGGGAGTTTTAATTGCAACAACCACTTTGGAAGACTATTTGACAGTGTTCTTTAAAGCTGAACAAATGCATAGTAGATGGGCCAGCAATTCCACTTGTAAGTGAGTACTGAGCAGAAATGAGTACATGTGCTCACCAAAAGGCGTGCACTAAAGTTGATGGCAGCACTATCCACAAACTGCCAAACGTCCACCAACAGCTGTGAGTAAACAAACTGTGGTATATCTATACAATAAAATGCCGTACAGTAAGGAGGATAAGGGACAACTGCAAATAACACAGATTAAACTCGCAAACGTAACGTTAAACAAAAGAATTCAGACTCAGAGTCCAAGTTTTGTGAGTTCATGTAAATTCATAACCAGATAGTAGCAATCTACAATGTTAGGATGGAGAGGCTAACCTGGGGCGGCAGAGGAGGTGTGAAGTAACTGGGGTGCTGACCTGTTTCTTGGTCTAGGAATAATGCATAAGTTTTGTTCAGTTTGTGAAAATTCCTATGCTGTACATTTAAAATGTGTACACTTTGTGAATGAATGTTTTATTTCTATAAAAGTTTACTTTAAGAAAGAGAAGTTTAGACATATGGTAGCTGAGATTAGCTATAAGATTAGCTCATATCCTAATCTTCAGGTCACATAATTAATTTACCCATGATAACAGGGACTTTGCAAACATGATTAAGTTAAAGATCTGGAGATGAGAAGATTAACCAGGATTATACAGGTAGGTTCAGTGCAATCACAAGAAGGATACGTGATGCCTACAGAAGAGGAAGAGCAGAGTAATAACACTCCTCTGCTTTGAAGATGGTGGAGGGACCACAAGCCAAGGAACAAAGGCAGCCCCAAGACACTGAAAAAGACAAAGAAGAGATTCTTCCCCAAAGCCTCCGGAAGGAATGCAGTCCTGTCAGCACCTTGATTGTAGATTTCTGAACTCCAGAAGTGGAAGAGAATAAATGTGTGTCGTTTCAAAAGTACTATTTGTGGTAACCTGTTACAGCAGCAATCGGAAATTAATACATGATACCTTCAAATATTTAAAGGTATGGAAACTTCTAGAAGATAAGATAAGGCTTCTAGAAATAAAATAAGAATGAGACCAAAAGACCAAAGTTATAAGAAAGTACTGACAATTACAACAATCTGAAAATATTAAAAAACTGCTCTAAGAACTGGTGGGTTTTCTATTCTATTAAATTTGAGGCTAAATGTCAATTATTGGCGAAGTTGGTGAGAACTTTCAGTGGACTGCACCAGCGAACTATAAAAGTTCATACCAAACCAAGTACTTTGTACTTCATAAAGTACAAAGTAAAAGGCAAAAAGTAACATTTTTAAAAAAAATACTAATTTTGAATATATTATGTCATCGAAATTCAGCCAATATATATTGTGTATATACAAATGTCTCAGTTACTACGTTGTGTCTTTTCACATGTATTGTTGCCTAAGTTTCTGGCTGTCATTCCTAAATTATAAATAGAAGATCTGGAGGGCAAAGTTTACCCCAATATCTTAAAGTGACAGAACTGGGATCTGAACTCCAAAAATTCCACTTTCCTTTATATAGAAAAGATAAAAACACAAAGGAAACAATTTCCATTAGCCACAAAAATACATTTGAAAAATACATTCATAACATATTACATCCTTATTTTATATAAAAACCCTCTTACTTTGTTTCATGCAGTGTTCTTTTCCTAAATCGAATAGGTGCCAGCTTTGAATCTGGAAGGATATGAGAAATTTCTTGCTTCTCAGAGGTTAAATTTTGCTCTGGATCACTGATTACAGCCCTATACAGGAAAACACAACAGTCTGACAATTAAATATTATAATGAAATGCTCTAGTATTCACATATGTATAAGCAGTTGGGAAAACCCATATACAAATGCCACTTTATACTACTGGCAGAATGAATGATCTGTCAGATAGTAAATGAATAAATTTAATAATTAAAAACATCATACAAGTGAATATTCTTATCTATCTCTTTTTCCATAAGTATTATCTAAAAATAAATTGAAATTTTTGAGAGGATTTGGAGCTTCAGGTCTTCCTCTTACTATTCTTTAAACAAAAAGACGCTGTACCAACGACTTCTGAATAAAAGACAGGGAGTAAACTATGTGAGCAACCATATGGATTTCTGGGGTGGGGAGGAAGCCTTCCGAGCAGAAGGGAAAATAAACGCAAAGTGCCTGAGACATCAGTGAATCTGGTATGTTTTATAAGGGAGGAAGCCGGACGGCAAAGCAGGGTAGACAACAGAGAAGTAGGAAAAGGGGTCTGGGGTCTAATGGTGGGCAAAACACGCAGGGCCTGGGGAGAGTGTATTGCTGACCCCAGTTTTCTGGCACTCCTTATTCTCGCCCTTGGCATGCTCTCATTATAGTGGTAGTGTGCTTTCTTTGGCTTTAAGTTTAGCCATTGCAAATGCTTTGGCAGCGGGATGGCCCTGCTGGTCTGACCTGAACTAATTTGTGCAAGTGTGGGTTGTTTGGGAATCTGTTCATCTAGGATAATCTTGGCTAAGTGGTCCAGCGGCATGGAGGGAAGGACTTTCCTTTTGGGAACAAGTGGGTTAACCAAGCTAACAAAGATGGCAGAAGCACAAAAAAGCAAATGGAAACATGAGGTTTTTTAAGGATTAAACTCAGAATTAAGCCCACTGCTTTTGGTCATATATAATGGGCCAAAGTAAGTGAAAAGTAATAGGTACTCAGCCAAGTCTAGCCTGGACAGCTGACCTGAAGACACATGAGCATTAATTAATGACTACTGTTTTAAGCTACTAGGTTTTATAGTGATATGTAACCAATACATGTGCATACTCAGTCACTTCAGGCATGTCTGACTCTGCAACCCCACGGACTGCAGCCCACAAGGCTTCTCTGTGCATAGGAGTCTCCTGGCCCGAATACTGGCATGGGTTGCATTTTCCTCTTCCAAAGGATCTTCCCAACCCAGGCACTGAACCCTTGTGTCCTCCGTCTCCTGCATGGCAACAGATTCTTTACTCACTGAGCCACCTGGGAAGCAACCAATACATAGGTCTTACAGATTTTATTCTGATTGACATGGATGTTACTGGAAGGTTTGATGTGGCTTATGTTTTTAATGAACTCACTGGCTGCTAGGTTGAGAATAGACCAATTAGGGGCAAATGCAGGTACAATGAGTCCAATTAGAAAGTGTCTGAAATAATCCAGGAGACAGGAGATGACAGGGTGAACAGGGAGGGTGGCAGCAGAGAGGGATAAATTTATTTTGATGGTTGACCTGAGTTTGCCAATGAACTGCATATAGGATTTGAGTGAAAGAGAAGGATTAAAGGTGTTAACAAGATTTTAACCCTAAATAACTTGGAAGAATTATTACAAATAGCTGAGAAAAGAAAAGATCCAAGAGGCAAAGGAGAAAAGGAAAGACATACCCATCTGAATGCAGAGTTCCAAAGAATAGCACGGAGAGATAAGAAAGCCTTCATCAGCAATCAGTGCAAAAAACCAGAGGGAAACACTAGAACAGGAAAGACTAGAAATCTCTTCAAGAAAATTGGAGATACAAAGGCAACTTCTCATGCAAAGATGGGCACAGTAAAGGACAGAAATGTATATGGACAGAAGAAGACATTAAGAAGAGGTGGCAAGAATACACAGAAGAACTATACAAAAAAGATCTTCATGTCCCAGATAACCAGGATGGTGTGATCACTCACCTAGAGCCAGACATCCTGGAATGTGAAGGCAAGTGGACCAGAGGAAGCATCACTATGAACAAAGCTAGTGGAGGTAATGGATTCCAGCTGAGTTATTTCAAATCCTAAAAGATGATGCTGTGAAAGTGCTGCACTCAATATGTCAGCAAATTTGGGAAAACTCAGCAGTGGCCACAGGGCTGGAAAAGGTCAGTTTTCACCAATCCCAAAGAAAGGCAATGCCAAAGAATGCTCAAACTACCACACAGTTGTACTCATCTAACACACTAGTAAAGTAATGCTCAAAATTCTCCAAGCCAGGCTTCAGTAATACGTGAACCATGAATTTCCAGATGTTCAAGCTGGTTTTAGAAAAGGCAGAGGATCCAGAGATCAAATTGCCAACATTTGATAGATCATTGAAAAAGCAAAAGAATTCCAGAAAATAAATCTACTTCTGCTTTATTGACTATGCCAAAGCCTTTAACTGTGTGGATCACAATAAACTGCGGAAAATTCTTCAAGAGATGGGAATACCAGACCACCTGACCTGTCTCCTGAGAAACCTGTATGCAGGTCAGGAAGCAACAGTTAGAACTGGACACGGAGCAACAGACTAGTTCCAAAATCGGGAAAGGAGTATGTCAAGGCTGTATATTGTCACCGTGCTTATTTAACTTAGATGCATAGTACATTATGAGAAATGCTTGGCTGGATGAAGCACAAGATGGAATCAAGATTGCCGGGAGAAATATCAATAACCTCAGATATGCAGATGACACCACCTTTATGGCAGAAAGCGAAGAAGAATTGAAGAGCCTCTTGATGATAGTGAAAGAAGAGTGAAAAAGTTGGCTTAAAACTTAACATTTAGAAAACTAAGATCATGGCATCCAGTCCCATCATTTCATGGCAAATAGATGGGGCAACAATGGAAACAGTGAAAGACTTTATTTCGGGAGGCTTGAAAATCACTGCAGATGGTGACCACAGCCATGAAATTAAAAGACATTTGCTCCTTGGAAGAAAAGCTATGACCAACCTAGACAGCATATTAAAAAGCAGAGACATTACTTTGCCAACAAACGTCTGTGTAGTCAAAGCTACGATTTTTCCAGTAGTCATGTATGGATGTGAGAGTTGGACCATAAAGAAAGCTGAGCACCAAACAATTGATGCTTTTGAACTGTGATGTTGGTGAAGACTGTTGAGAGTCCCTAGGACTCCAAGGAAATCAAACCAGTCAATTCTAAAGGAAATCAGTCCTGAATATTCACTGGAAGGACTGATGCTGAGGCTGAAATTCCAATACTTTGGCCCCCTGATGTGAAGAACTGACTGCTTAAAAAGCCCCTGATGCTGGTATACATCGAAGGCAGGAGTAGAAGGGGACGACAGAGGATCAGAATGTTGGATGGCATCACTGACTCGATGGACATGAGTTTGAGTAAGCTCTGGGAGTTGGTGATGGACAGGGAGGCCGGGCGTGCTGCAGTCCATGGGGTTGCAAAGAGTCGGACATGACTGAGCGACTGAACTGACAGACTGAACTTGAAGAATATTGTTGCCATGGAAGAAAACTAAAGAGGATTTCATAATGAGGGAGCGAAAGAGAACAACTTTCAGAAACCAAAGCAACATTTTCCAGCGTTACTTTAGGATTTGGGTTAGGGCTGCATCAGCATATAGGTGGTTACTGAAGACCCGATACTGGATGAAATCACCTAGAAAGCAAAAGGAGAAGCCCAGGAAGTACAAGTCCTTGTGTATTCCTGGGTATAAAGATAGGAGAGGTGAAGAGGAGCTAAGACAGGAGGCGGAGGACTTAAAGGAGGAGGATAAACCAACCACGTGTGGCATGCCAAAAGCCAAGGGAGGGAAAAAAAGTGCTTCACAGAGAAGAAAGTACTCAACCCAGTAGATGGCACTGATGGGCTGAGTACCCGAGAATTAGGTAATTGCCATTAACCCAACAATATGGATGCCGCTAGAAGGAAACGGCAACCCACTCCTGTGTTCTTGCCTGGAGAGTCCCAGGGACGGGGGAGCCTGGTGGGCTGCCGTCTATGGGGCACACAGAGGCGGACACGACTGAAGCGAGTTAGCAGCAGCAGCAGCAGCTATCTTATGAAGAGACACTGCGGTGGCATTTTGGGAGTAAAAATGTAAAGTCAGTTCATGAGGTAATAAAAGGGGAAATACTGAAGACTGTAACAAAACTGTGTCCAAAAATTAGCTAAGAAACAGGTGTATAGACTATCATTCTTTCCCCCTGCCAACCAACTACGTAGTTATCTTTTTCAAAGCTAAACTTGAGTCTTTCCTCTGCTGTGAAGACTTCCTAGACTATTCCAGCCTCTTCTGAAATCCTGCATTACTTACATATTCATGCAATTTAGCACAGCAGGTACTGAAACTTTATCTAGTTTTCTAAGGGTTGTGAAACTTTACCTTAGGCCCTAGAACTCTTGACAATCCCACAGTTCCCAAACTGTGCACTGAGTCACACTCGGGTGTCACAGGGAAGTCAAAGGAACACCACTGGGTATGTTTTGTTTTTGAGGGAAATAGTGATACTCATAATTGTGGCATACCACAAAAACTACTAGCTCCAAGTAATTCACAGCTTCAGCAAAATACCACATTATACGCCGTCAATGAATGGTATCATATCTTTGCAAAACTGGCTTTTCTACAGTTGCTGTGATAAAAAGCAGGGGCCAGGTGGGCTAGAAAGTGAGCGTGGCAGCATTTATACAGTTCTGAGATTTGAGAGATTACTTGTCATCCAAGAAGCGCATATGTCCCATTAGTGAGTAACTGCATATTTATGAAGGAAAGAAACACATTTTTTTCAATTTGTATTATTTTTTCAGATGACCATTAAGTTATCAGGAAGAAAATATTTACCAAACTATTTAGACAAAAAATGCTTAGTAAATAGAACTTTTAAGTATTTCTGTTGGGCAAAGAGCCTGGTGGGAAAAAAAAGTGCGGTAAACAGAGAAAGTACGGAAACCTCTGAGCTGACCATTCCAATGCAGATGTCATGCATAAAAAGGAAATGTAACGAATGCTTTCTGAATGGATCTCTGTCAACACTTGCCTGGATAAGTGGTCTATCATCACTTGCTCTGCAACCATCTGTTTCTTCTTCTCTGCAGCCACAACATCCTGAGAAGAGAAAATGAAGAAAATGCCATTGTCCATAAAGCAGAACAATACTACAGTTAACACAAGAGTCCTAAAACATAAATAAGCATTTCCAATTTCTTTCTTAAAGATTACCATACCATCTTTTCCCAATGGCTTTCCCGGTGGCTCAGCAGGGAAAGAATCTGCCTGCAACACAGGAGCCACAGGAGATGCGGCTTTGATCCCCGGGTCAGGAAGATCCCGGGTCAGGAAGACCCCCCGGGTCAGGAAGATCCCCCGGGTCAGGAAGACCCCCCGGGTCAGGAAGATCCCCGGGTCAGGAAGATCCCCTGGAGAAGGAAATGGCAACCTGCTCCGGTATTCTTGCCTGAGAAGTCTCATGACAGAGGAGCCTGCAGGCTACTGTCCATGGGCTTGCAAAGAGTTGGACATGACTGACAGACTAAGCACATTCATATCATCATTAATAAATTTGAATTCCAATTATTTAATCGAAAAATACATTTATTTGCTAAAATGTAATACCGTTAAATTTTGGCAGAAATCATCAGTGATTTCCGTATCAGTCAGACAATGGCTGTAAAATCCAAAAGCAAGCGAGAGAGGTGACATTGATGAGTCTAGAGTCCATGGAGAACATGCACCTTTGGTGTTGACATTTACGGTGACTTACACTTTGGAGGAAATGTTAGAACCACCCTCAGGCACATTGATTTAGAGAGCTGTGTAAACAGAAGGCAGATTAGAAGCAGAAATCACGCAAATGCAACTGAAAAATGACAAAGTGGAAGAGATGGACATAAAAACCGTAAGTTCACTGCCTCTGTTCATTTAGTTAAAAACTAAGTTGAAAAGTTTCCACCTACATTTAAAAAGTGTATTGGTACTAACTTCACATGCATTCAAAATTTACTTATGTAAAACATCTCCTTTAAAAGATTGATGCAGGGGTGCTACCACAATAGAGTAAAATACGCTTAATGGTGAACTAAGATATGATGCTACTGAGAAAGTAACTGAATGGGAAAGAAATCCACAAACACCTAGATGGCTCTGGATTATACTAAGAGCAGTAGCCAAAAGGCCTTATGTATTTTGTAACATCCAATCAAGTATAACTTTAGTGAAAAATGAAAGTTGTTCAGTCATGTCTGACTTTGCGACACCGTGAACTGTAGCCTGCCAGTCCCCTCCATCCATGCAATTCTCCAGGCAAGAATACTGGAGTGGGTTGCCATTACCTTTTTAGGGGATCTTCCCAACCCAGGGATCAAACGAGGGACTCCTGCACTGCAGGCAGATTTCTGTACTGTCTGAGCCACCAGGGAAGCCCCCAAAGAGTATACTTTAGAAATATACCAAAATAAGCCTTATCTGGGACACAACTTTGCCCTATAAGGAACATTTTTTAATTTTTCTATAACCCTGGTAATACTTGTTTTTCTATTAAGTATAAACATCTATATAATAATAGGCATATAAAACTATGTACGTGTGATTTTTAATAAACAAACAAATTACCAGCTTGGGACATCTGCAGAAAATCAGTCTGCCTGGCCTAGAGATTGATGACATCTTGCTGTCAGTTCAGAATGGATTGATTCAGGATGATTGCTATCCAAATAAAATCTATTTTGAATATCCACTCAATGATAATATATCTAGCTAAATCCACGTTGCTTTATTATTATTTAGGCCATCTAAAGCAGAATTTTCTCAATTTTAAGCCAACACACACTGATAGCCCATCAATCAATTACAGGTGTACCTGAGGTATTAATCACCTGGGGGAGTCTAGGGAGCCAATGGCCTCCAACTTCAAGCAGCTTGGTCTGCATACGCCAGGACACTATAGAAATACTATGATTATCTACTTGAACAATAACTAGTCTAAGTAATACTCATTAAGAAATCTCATTGATTTTGTAAAAGGTATAATTTAAAGTTAACATTGAAGCTAGGGCTTTGCTTCCCTTTTCCTAAAGAAAAATTACATTATCCCTGCCCTTCAGTTTTATTAGCTTATGATTTTCAAAACAAAAAGATTATCCAGCTACTTCTTTGTGGGGAAAGCGGTGATACAAGATTAGCCCATTGTCTTCATGGTCAGTTAACATTCTGAACAGTGTAAACTAAATTTTTACAAACTTCCAAAGATGGAAGATGATGTTTCCACAGTAAACATACCAAACGTCAATCCATGGTAGAAGTGAGGACTGAACCTGGCGTATTAATGACTATTCACCTCAGTTCAACTTCAACTGTCAGAAGCACTTATTCAAATTTAAGGGTGCAAAATTTTGGAGGACAAATCATCTTAAACGGTTTATCAAATCAGTAAAAGTACCAATAACTTACAGCATCAGATTTTCCCGTACTCCGCTGGAGAATGTGAGCATTGTCTGCATAACCCTGCTGTAGCAAGGCTTTCCTGTCCAGAGTTGTCAGACCATCTGTGATGCCTTCTGCGTCTTGTACACACTAGATGTGAAGCAATAAGTGAACCCTCATATGCATGCTTAGAACATTTGTTTTTAACAATATAAAGAATAAAACAATGACTGGATACATCAGATTAAGAGTATAGGCTCTGATAATCAGACCACCTATTGAATCCAGCTCTCCCATTTTCTAGCTAGACATCTCTGTGCCTCAGTTGACTCATAAATAAAATGGCAATTAATTAGTAACTGTTTTGTACTCCAAAAAAATGATTAAATGAGGTGATACATGGCCAACACATTTCAGAAGTACCTGACATATAGTAAGCATTACATAAAAAACAGCAACTATTATAACTATAATTGTCCATTTGAGTCTTTGTAAATACAGTTAATAAATATGGGCATGTCATTCATTTATAAAGCTAAGTTCACAAGTAAAATGATACTAATATATGGGTGTATCCTTTAAGATTGTCAAAATCAAACACAACCAGAAACCAGCCTTAAAAATTCCCTGAGCAGACAATACCAGTTTAGTCATACAAGCAAAGCTTAATTTAGCTTATTTTACAAGACAAGTGAGACTAACTTGACCAGGGTTACTTCCTGCTTATGTCTCTAGAAATCATAAGTGATATGAAGTAACCACTAACCCATCCATTATCACTTAAGAAAATTCTGGTAGCATAACCAATCACTGTGAAGCATAAACAGTCACTGCCTCCACACTAGGTAAACTGCTTTATAACAATAGCTCCCTGGGTCTCTTTCCATGTTTAATTTGAGTACTTCCAGTTCACGAACTGACTGTTTGGTGTGTACACGAAACTTTTACTAATTACTGCTTTGGTGATTCATTGGTTTTACGTCTGCTATTTCTGAACTTTTAACAACCTTCTAAAGAAAATGCTAAATTTTTCTCTGAATACTAGATGTGTTTATATGACCTTAACAAAATATAATGCTCCAATAGGATGAAAACTTATCAAAAATGTGATAGATTACAAGTGTATCTCCCAGGGCTTGTTCTTACTTTAGATTTTCCTTGAAAGGTCTCATTTCATCTTCATAATCTTCACTGTCTCCATGACCTTCGATTGCTACATGAAACCTTATTATACATTTGTTTATGATTTGTTGCCTGCCTCTCCTGTTGTAAGTTCCATGAGGGCAGGAACCTTGTCTGTCTTTTTCATTGCAGGATTCCTGGTGCCAGAGCAGGACCACATGAAGTTGGCACTGTATATGTATCCAATGAATGAATAATAAATCTTAAGTGTGTACTATTGGGAAATAAATTTATGAGGATACTTTATAATTGTATTTATTTACCCACTAATATCTGTTTTTCCTAAGTAGTGATTTGACAGTCACCAAAAAGATGTTTAACATTATACAAGGTAAATTTAAGAAAGATTAAATTAACAGACATGTTTCAGTATAAGCCAGGTTCTGCATTAAGTATAGGTTGGAGGAAACTTTCAAAGGCATCTTACTTTGTTTCAACTTGTTTTCAGCCTTTTACCCAAGGGAAACAGTGGCATTTCCACTTGGCATCTCAGATTTAACTTCTTCAAATCAGACTTCACTGTGATATCCCCCACTTCAGTTAATGAAAAACACCCTTTGAACTTCTCAGCTCAAAAAGCCTTAGAGTCATCTTTCATCTTTCCTTTCTCTCAAGCCTAAAACCAATCCTTCACCAAAGATTCTTAGCCTTACCTCCAGAAACTATCTAGAATCGAACTTCTCATTGTGACCACTTATCCAAATCTGCTGCAACCACCTGCAAGCAGGCATCCTTATCTCTTGCCTGGATTATTGGGATAGCCTCCACAGTAAAACCCATTCTCAACAAAACAGAATAGAAGGTAAAGACCTCTCTGATCTGCCTCGCAGCCTCTGCTTCCATTTAACTCACTGAAAAAATCTCCTCCCACCTCTCCCTTGCTCTTCTCCCTAATCTTAATATTACACTGCTCTTAATATTTCTTAAATACTCCATGCCCACTCCTACTTCATGACACTGAGAGTTTCTTCTAACTGGCTTGCCTCTTACCCCTTTTGAATGTGCCCTAAAATGTTACCTTATAGAAAAGATCTTCTCTGATGATCCTGTACAAACTACAACACCAACTTTGGCTTTCCAAGTTTCCTTTACTCATAGCATTTATCATCATCTATCATACTAGAGGACTCAGAAGATAAAGAATCTGCCTGCAATGCAGGATATCCGGGTTCCATCTCTGAGTCAGGAAGATCCTCTGCAGAAGGGAATGGCTACCCAACTGGTTCATTCATTCATTTATTCTTTTTTTTTTTTTTTTTCTGCAAGAGCAGGGATATTTGTCTGTTTTAGTCACTGACTTATAACCAGTGCTTGGAAAGGTATCTTGCATATCATGAAATATTAGAGAACTATTTTTGAAAGAATAAACAATGAATGAATTAGTAGGTGTTTTGTCTTTTTATAGAGTTGGTGAAAAAAGGTATACTTGCAATGATCACAAGCTAGTAAAGTAATGCTCAAAATTCTCCAAGCCAGGCTTCAGCAATACATGAACCGTCAACTTCCTGATGTTCACATTGGTTTTAGAAAAGGCAGAGGAACCAGAGATCAAATTGCCAACATCAGCTGGATCATCGAAAAAGCAAGAGAGTTTCAGAGAAACATCTATTTCTGCTTTATTGACTATGCCAAAGCCTTTGACTGTGTGGATCACAATAAGCTGCGGAAAATTCTTCAAAAGATGGGAATACCAGAACACCTGACCTGCCTCTTGAGAAACCCGTATGCAGGTCAGGAAGCAACAGTTAGAACTGGACATGGAACAACAGACAGGTTCCAAATAGGAAAAGGAGTATGTCAAGGCTGTATATTGTCACCCTGCTTATTTAACTTAGATGCAGAGTTCATCATGAGAAACGCTGGGCTGGAAGAAGCATAAGCTGGAATCAAGATTGCCGGGAGAAATATCAATAACCTCAGATATGCAGATGACACCACCCTTATGGCAGAAAGTGACGAAGAACTGAAGAGCATCTTGATGAAAGTGAAAGTGGAGAGTGAAAAAGTTGGCTTAAAGCTCAACATTCAGAAAACGAAGATCATGGCATCTGGTCCCATCACTTCATGGGAAATAGATGGGGAAACAGTGGAAACAGTGTCAGACTTTATTTTGGGGGCTCCAAAATCACTGCAGATGGTGCTACAGCCATGAAATTAAAAGATGCTTACTCCTTGGAAGAAAAGTTATGATCAACCCAGTGAAGTGAAATGAAGTGAAGTGAAGTGAAGTTGCTCGGTCGTGTCTGACTCTTTGCAACCCCATGGACTGTAGTCTACCAGGCTCCTCTTGTCCATGGGATTTTCCAGGCAATAGTCCTGGAGTGGATTGCCATTTCCTTCTCCAGGGGATCTTCCCAACCCAGGGATTGAACCTGGGTCTCCCGCATTGTAAACAGACGCTTTACCGTCTGAGCCACCAGGGAAGTCCCATGATTAACCTAGACAGCATATTAAAAAGCAGAGACATTACTTTGTCAACAAAGGTCCATCTCGTCAACTATGGTTTTTCCAGTAGTCATGTATGGATGTGAGAGTTGGACTATAAGGAAAGCTGAGCGCCAAAGAATTGACATTTTTGAACTGTGGTGTTGGAGAAGACTCTTGAGAGTCCCTTGGACTGCAAGGACATTCAACTAGTCCATCCTAAAGGAGATCAGTCCTGGGTGTTCACTGGAAGGACTGATGTTGAAGCTGAAACTCCAATCCTTTTACCACCTGATGTGAAGAGCTGACTCATTTGAGAAGACCCTGATGCTGGGAAAGATTGAGGGCAGGAGGAGAAGGGGACGACAGAGGATGAAATGGTTGGATGGCATCACCGACTCAATGGACATGGGTTTGTGTGGACTCTGGGAGATGGTGATGGACAGAGATGTGTGGTATGCTGCAGTTCATGAGGTTGCAAAGAGTCGGACACAACTGAGTGACTGAACTGAACAGAACTGAATACAAGTACTATTAATTAATATTAATTTGGGAATTAATATTATTTCCTATAAAATTGAATTTTGGTTTTCAGTGTTTTATTTAAAGGTATTTCATTACTTTAAAAATATGTATTTATGTGCCCACACAAATATATATAAATTTACATTTTAGGAGGTAAAATAATTTGATAGTGAGATTCATCACCTTTTATACTAAATGGAAGGAAAACTGAACACAGGAATTTTTCCTTTAGAATAAAGCAGAGTGGAACTATTTTACTGTTTGATATTATCAGCTGATGGATATATCAACCTATTTAATTAGTAGCTACAGCCTTTAATTATTGTCTTGGATTCTAAATTCATCTAACTTTAGCTTTTCTTTATCAGCTGCTGCTGCTGCTGCTAAGTCGCTTCAGTCGTGTCTAACTCTGTATGACCCAGGCTCTGCCGTCCCTGGGATTCTGTAGGCAAGAACACTGGAGTGGGTTGCCATTTCCTTCTCCAATGCATGAAAGTGAAAAGTGAAAGTGAAGTCGCTGAGTCGTGTCCAATCTTTATCAGCAAAAAGAATCAATTTGCATGTGAATTCCTGCTTTAAAGAGGGGCTATGTTTCAGATATCAGGGACCTCTTTTATTTCTAGAGATTTATTATCCCAGTGGTAATTCATGTAATTATAATAGGATTTATTAACAGCAAATTTATACAGCAGTTTTGGTTCTAATAAGAGTATAATTTAAAATGACATCAGATAAGTTGCTCAAACTCCATAAGTACAAGATTATTATATGTAGAATATATAGAAACCAGGGATTTTTTGTAAGACTACCAAAGACATATTTACTTCTAATACGTAGGTTAAAAAAAATCAAAAAAGTAAAACAAGATCTTCTCCAAAAGAACATATGCAAATATTGGCTTTTATTTATAAAACCCTTACTCATCCATATGGGAAGATTTGCAAACAATATTTCTCTTCTCTTAAACCAAAAGTAAATAAGCATCCTCGTTTGAACTTGTGTTCAAGGGTATCAAGGTTTTACTTTAAAACTATTTGAATTGTTTTGCCATGAAAAGGAAAGCATGCACTTATAGAAACTTTCATTCTGTTTTCCCAACATTCTTAACAGTAATCTAATTATCACATGGTAGATCCTACAGATACTACACACCCAGATGCTAAACAGTTATGAAATTGTCCTACCTGCTATTACAGACACTAGAATACTATATGTATGTACATCTGTTTGAATCTGGAAAATTAGTTTTAAAATAAATGGGGAACCCATGTATACCTGTGGTGGATTCATGTTGATGTATGGCAAAACCAATACAATATTGTAAAGTAATTAACCTCCAACTAAAATGAATAAATTTATATTAAAAAAAATAAAAAATTCCAAATAATCCCATAACTTTTGTTACTCTTCTAGCTAAATACCATGAGTTTTAGTGAGTTCCAGATAGTCCCTACATGGATTAGGAAAAAGAAAAGCTGATATGCCACAGCTCCTTACAACTCATTTAGGTATAAACTGACCATTCATGAATATGGGAGCAAAGTAAATATAATAAATTTAATGGCTTTTCACAAGCATACCAGAAAGGTCAAAGTTGAATTTTAGAAAGGTTTTACAACTTATTCTTTTTACTCAACAATAAATGCTAAGTAAATACAATTATCAAACTTCCCTGAAAATACATTATTCTTATTAAAAGTTAACTGAATGAAAAATTATATCTAAGTGCTCTTTCTTTATGACCAGTAGTATCATAAATTATGTTTTCAAACCTTTCTAAAATTCAAGGTTCATGTTATTGATATGCTTGTGAAACACTATTAAATTTATTATGTTTACTTTGCTCTTATATTCATGAATGGTGAGTGTATATCTAATTAAGATTAAATTACAATATAACAGCTTCAGCAATTCATGATATTAAAAATATCTCCCTAACTCAACTAGAAAACAATCATGGCGTGATGACAGTTTTAAAATAAAACAGGGTCACTTGAAAGTCTGAAACCACTTTCCAACTTTAAAGTTTAGTCTTTAAAGTGAGACAAATAGAGTTCAAGACAGCTACATGGGAAGCAGATATGTAATACTGCCTTATTTCCAACCCAAGGCAAGTGAAAAACTACAGAGAAAAGATGATTAGGTCATATGACTAAATTTTTCACATCTGAAAATGGTGATAATAACCCACTGAAGTTGTTGTGAAGAATAAACTAGTTAATTTAAGTAAAGTCCTTAAAAAGAGTCCCTGGCACACAGAAATAAGTGTTACCTATTATATTTTATTATGATTAACAGCAAGATAAATCAGGCAAAGAGATGTTTCTATAATACAAACACTGTTTTCTTTAAATTCCATTACAGTTTTGTAAAGCCTCATACATTACCTTATCATCTGTCTTGTTTCTTGGAGTCTGTTGATATGTGACACTTGACTTTGCCTTTTCGGCATTTCTCTGACTGTATTGTTTATATCCCCCCTTCATTTCAGTTTTGTATTGCTGATGTTTTAGTTTATATTTGTCTGTTGGTGCTGGCAAATTTTCAGGTATTCTGTCCTGCTCCAAGAAGTAAAAAGAAAAAGAATGCTATCGTGATAAAAAATTCAAAATTACTATTAATTTTCCTTATTAACATTAAACAAGTTTACTATTTACCTTAGCATTTATGCTTAAGAAATAGATCACTATGATCTATTTTCTATGGAGAGGTAATATTTAAAACATTTAGCTGGTGCAGCATGCCTGAGTGGGCACTGGCCTCAAATACCCTAAGCCTGTATCTTATTTCACAGCTGGACATCAGTCCTAGCTCTAAAACAGAGAGAAGAAAGAAGGACTTTTCTCTCTACTTAGGAGTTTCAGATAGATTATTTTACTCCTGCCTCAGAAAACCTCCACTGCAAAACATTTCTTCCAGAATAGTCATTGAACTTGGAGGTCACTAATATTGAGAAGCTCTGGTTGCCAGTTCTAGAATATTGAAATATTCTATCTTATGGTGTTATCTGGCTCCCTTCCACATGACCATGGAATGAAAGGTAGCACAGCCAGGAGATAAGAGAAACCTACAGAGAATAGTGAGAAAATATATACTGTCCCAGAGAGGGACAGTAACTCCAACAGGAGGGTGAAGCCGGTACATTTTCTATTTGAAACATTTTGTATCCAAGTCTATACCCCAGGAGAAGAATGAGAGGAGGCTTTGGGTGGAAACTGTAACATGATGCCAATTAAGGTACTTTCATGTAATTTAACCAAGACAAGATGGCGGAGATCACGAAGGGAAAAAGATTAACAAAGACAGAAAAGCGAGCCCACCTGGTCATAGACTGCTAGTCAGGACTTGTGCTCGTGACATGAAATAAAACCCTTAATGTTGTTTCAAGGATAAATATGTCCCAAGGAGACAGCTTGGAATAAGTAGTTATTATTTACTTCATAGTATCCTTATAGCCTAAAGTATGTCAAGAGACATACAAGTTTCAAGAGACCAGTTTTATATTGTTTAGCTAGCAACATCTGATCTAATTTTCTGCAATTAGTATAAACCTGTAGTTTACCAATTTTGTACGGCATTTTAAAAATGCCACTCTTATGTGAGGCAAAAATGTAAAACAAAGTAAAATTCATCAACAGTATTGTCTGAGATACTAATATACACTATGTATATGTGTTAGCCACTCAGTTGTGTCTGACTCTTTGGACCCCATGGACTGTAGACTGCCAGGCTCCTCTGTCCATGGAATTCTACAGGCCAGAACACTGGAGTGGGTAGCCATTCCCTTCTCCAGGGGATCTTTCCTACCCAGGGATTGAACACAGGTCTCCTGTATTGCAGGCAGATTCTTTACCGTCTGGGCCACCAGGGAAATCCTAATAGACACTAACTATATTTAAACTAAACAAAACATAGATTGACCATAATGAAATTTATGGATTAAATAGAGTGACAAGTGCACACTGTACTTCTGAAAGTTGGTAATGAGAAGTAAATACTAACCAGGTCATATAGATGATGCTGATTATACAGTTTGTGACATGGTGTTACCCAACCAAAAGCAAAAGACGAATTTGTTGGGTTAAAATGAATATGGGCTGTACTAAGTGGCATATATGGTAAACCATCCTAAAAAAATAAAATTAAATGACACTAGTGATATGCTACCTATAGCACTGTGTTCAAATGTTCATAATATGAAATACCAAGTAAAAATTACCTCATCATCAGAGTCAACAAGGCTTCCCAAATCAAGTTGTGGGACCCTGAAAGAAATAGTTATGTATCCCATAATTTTTTTTTTAATGAGTCTTTAATAGTTGCAAGTCATATATACTATATCTTACTATATAAACAGGTAAACTTAGCCAGTGGTGTGCTGGCTCTTACCAGCTGTGAGAGGCTTTTGTTAAATGTTCAGTAATATTTTGCACAGGTTGTTAACACAGAATTACTAAGACTAAAATTATGTAAACTTATAATTATATCAATTATATGAAAAACAAACGTAATAAATATTCAAAACCCTCACTTCTTAATAGCTTTACTATACTTCACTATTTCTTGCTTTATAGAGGTTATTCATAGCTATCATATCTGAATGTCAATACATGGCTGGCATATCTTTCCAACTCTGTGTTCAGTAATAGACTGAAATCAGCCACAGTGGGATTATTTACACAAAGATGTTATGAATCAGGCCTTGATATATTATTGTGTTGATTTCCAAGGCTGATAAACATGCTGGAGAAAATGTTAGTAGTGCATATTAAAGTATTACCTGTAACTGTCACATGGTGAATAACAAAAAACTGAAGAAATATTATTCTAGTATGCAAAACTATTATTTGATTCAGCAAAGAAATCGCTCATGTCACTCTACAATCAATGAAAATATCAACCAATATTCACCCTGATGGATATTTTCACAGAAAATGTATAAGCAACTTAAAATATACTTAACTTTATTTATAATTAGCAAGCAAAATATATGATAAGCTTATAATACATGTCTAGAAAACCAGTTGTTAGACATTTTCCAGCAAACAACTGTCTGTCATCACATACTCAGTATTGTATCTAGCATGTACACCTAGCTCTGTTCTTTGTCTGGATGAGCAAACAGGTATCTATTTTGTGGAACATGTGAAATTGCTGATATTTGCCCATTGTTAATCTACAAAAATGTCATTTTTATATAGTTCATGTTAATATATTATTTTTAGTTCATGTTAATATATATTTTTAATTTCTATTTTCCAAGAAGCCCTGTAATTTAATACATTGGATTGACCAAAAAGTTCATTTGGATTTTTCCATAAGATGTTACAGAAAAACCCAGATGAACATTTTGGCCAACCCAATATTTGAAAGAATATAAAAATCATATCCTTCCAAATTTTAAAAAGCAAAAATTTAAAATATATAACAATTAATGTATTCTAGTCCAAAATTAAATCACTTTAATAAGACTGATAAAATTGTCATATTCCTCAAGATAAGACTAAACAACAGATAACCTCCCATTAAATCCATTTTGACTATCCCAATAAAAGTACAGTATTTTATATAAATTTTTAAATGCTCTTAGTTGAATTTTCTAAATAAAACAATATTTTAACTTTTTCAGGAAAATAGAAAAATAATACTAGAAAATTAAACAACAAGAGAAGTATTAGTCTTAGTCCTACCATCCTATCACAGGAAATACTTCAGTTTGGACAGAATAATTTTCAGGGCATCAACATGTATATAAACTTTTCTGTAATTCATAATCATAGCTATACACATAATTTTTCTTTCTCAATGTATATTTCCATATTTACCCATTAAATAGCTCAAATGTGAAGAAATGTAACTTACACAGGTAGGCAAGGATCCTCCATAGCACATGATTTGAGGTCCATCTTTGCTTTAATTTAAAAAAATTAGAATCAGTAGGCATGTGTCATTTATTTATACTTTAAAAGATAACCAATGTGCCAAAGCAACAAAACCAATTATAATTTTTCTCAGTAAGCTTACATAAGAAATATTTAGGAAGCCCCAGCCCTACTGCGCTTGATATGCAGAGATAGGATAATAATCGGCATAGGACTCTGCTCGGGAAGACATTCACTCACAATGTGGAAAACACATGCTGAGACAGAGCAGCTGCACGGAGCGTGTGTACCCAACCTAGTCTAGGGAACTGAGGTAGCTTTTTTCCAAAATTAAAAAGGAAACTTTAAATGGAGCTCTGAAGGATAGGTAGGAGTTAGTTAGCCAGACCAAGAGAGAAGGGGGAAAACTGCTCCAGCCAGGAGGAACAACCTGTACAGGCCCACAGGCAAGAGCTGACAGAAAAGACTGAAATCCAGAGTGTGAGGAGGTAGTGGACAGAGCTGTTAAATTATAATGCAAATTAAGGAGCCTGGGCTTTATCCCTAAGGAAATGGGAAGACAGTATAGGATTTAAGCAGAAAATGACAAATATATACAGGTATACGTTTGTAAATATTTGATTTTATTGCTAAAAAAATGGGTTCAAAGGGAGGGGATATATGGATACCTATGGCTGATTCATGTTGAGGTTTGACAGAAACAACAAAATTCTGTGAAGTAATTATCCTTCAATTAAAAATAAATAAATTTAAAAAACTAATATGTCTCAATACATTGACAATAAAATGTCATCTTTATGTACCTGCGGGGGGAAAAAATAGGCAAAGACCTGAATATTACAGTGAGCTTAGCCACCATGGAATAAGAACTATGTAGGAATCTTAGGGAAAGCTAAAGTTAAAAGCAGGAAATAATTTATTTATAAGCACTTATAGCTTACTTGTGAAATATTATCTAATGGGTCATTTTTATATTGATAGCAAGTACAGACATTACATTCAAGACTGGGCTTCATCACTCAGACTACGAGAAAAACTCAGAGAAAAATTCAGCTCAGTATCAACTTTAACATGGCATTGTATTAAGTACTGTCCCAATAAATAGTTAAATTGCAGGAACGTAAAGTCACAAGAGGATCATCTAAATGGATGTATATATATTTAATATATAATAATAAAATAAAAACAAATATATATATTTGTTCTATTTAATTAATAATAAATTTACAATATAATTTCATATATATGAAAGAGTGAAAAGTGAGTGTTAGTTGCTCAGTTGTCTCTGCCTCTTTGCGACACCAGACTAGCCTGCCAGACTCCTCTCTCCATGGAGTTCTCTGTGGACAGAGGATCCAAATAGAATATAGCTGTTGTTTTCATCGTCATCATGATCATTATTATTCCCAAGAAAATGTTTTAACAGACATATTAAAATCTGTTAAATAGGTCTATCTAATAATGAGGCCATAGGGATAAATATTTCAGAGTGGCAGTTATCTCTCCTGTCTAGTCACAATAAAATTGTGCTAGCTAATCCAGAATAAAGATAAATTATAGTTTGCAAATCCCTAGGCCAGAGATCAGCAATCTAGACACAGCTTTGTTTTTATGCTAAAGGTTTTATTGGCACACAGCCATGTTCATTTATTTACAAATTGCCTATGTGTTCTCAAAGAAACTGCAAAGTGGAGACACTGTGCAGCCCATAAAGCCAAAAATATTTTTATTTTAAAAGTTGGATATTTTTGTATCCGACACTTTTTTTTATCCAATTCCTTTTTAATGAATTTTATTTTTTAGACGACTTTTAGGTTCACAGCAAACCTTCATAAAATGTACAGAGATTTGCATATTCTCTGAACTTACACCTGTATAGCCTCTCCCAAGACGGGCTGCTTTGATTAAAATTATCAAATAGTTCAGATTTAACCCATAATATTGTGAACCACAAAAACCCCAAAGCTGTCACTCATGTACATAAGGAAGATGGCTGAACACGGAGGAAACAGCACAGATACTGAGGTCAGAACTGAAGCTCAAAATCCTGACGAGTCACTTAATCTCTAGAAGCCTCAGTTCTTCCATATCTAAAAGCAGGTGAGGCCTGTCCGCTTGGGAGATGGTCCATACTCTGTGGAATGTGCTTCTCCCCAAGCCAGCCTTCCCTTTGGGGATGGACCATATTCTGTCTATGCAGTGCGTACCTCTAAATAAATCCACTTCTTACCTATCACTCTGTCTCTCCCTAAACTCTTTCTGCAACCAGAAATAAAGAACCTGAGCTTTAGTGAGTCCTGACACCAGCCTCCAATTAACTCTGGATGCTTGGAAGGAACCCTGAAACATCTCAGAGACAAATGTTAAACTAATTAGGTTTATTTGGAACTAAGGCCCCCACCGAGGTGGAGGACGGAATGATGCTGTTGACCCTTCTGACTTCAGTCAAGCAAAGCCTGGACTCTGTCAGCCTTTGCCCCGATTCTATGCTCAGTTCTCCTCTGCTCAAGCCCCATCATGAACATGCATGGACCCTTAGCTTAAAACTTCCCCAGTTTTTCAGTTCAGGGAGACTCTGCTTTGGGAAAAGGTCCCTACTGTTCTCCTTACTTGCTGCAAGTAATAAATCCTTCCTTCTCCCAAGCAAATAGATAGATAAAAATAAATAAAGGAAGTTAAAAATAATACCTAACTCAAAGGTTTGTTGTAAGAATAAAGTAAACTGTTGAAACATTTATTGCATTTGCTGATAAACAATAGGCATTCAATATTTGAAACAGTAAGAATAGCAAGGAAATATATATCAATGTTATGTATTTCTAAACTAAATTTTATGTTTTCTCAATTCTGTGGTGATTACAAGGACAAAGTAGCTTTACACTTACACCTAATCAATATTATACAGTAGTGATATTATGAAGGTGGAAAAGAGTGAAAGTCCTAACAACAGAAGCCCAGATTCTTTCCCTACCTAGATAACACAAAATATATATTGATTATTTTCTTCTTCTTTCTCCTTTTTTATTTTTTATATTTTACATGTATGCAGACATACATACATAATTCTTAAATAATAAGAAAACATTGATAATCAGCTTAATTAAAAATAAAACATTCAAGTAATGACCAATTTTAAAGTAATGATTATCTTCAATATTTTGTTATTCAAATCTAAGTATTAATTCTAAATATTCGGGAGGATGAATTGTCATAAAAACACGAAGAAAGGAGTCAGAAAATTATTTAATGAATCATCCTACAAGAGGAAAATTATATAGCATACATACTTGTACTGGCTTCTTTCTTCCAGAGAATGGCAGAGTTTGAGTTGAAGGAGAAGCAGCAACTCCTTTAACGTCCAAATCCATTCAAGTTCATGTATTTACCAAGCAGTACACTTTGAAAAAGGTAAAACAATATAAAATGATAATTCTTATGCTAATTTTAAATAAGTCATACAAACTACATAATAATATTACATGGAAAGCAGTCAGGTGGTTAATCACTTTTCCATCTTTCACCAAAATCAACTTTCTGTGAGGCGACTATATTATGTGGGGCAACATTTATGGGGTAAATATTAGTCTGAGCAATGGCCCCCCGAAGACGTTCATGTCCTAATCATCAGACTCTGTGAGTATGTTACCTTAAATGGCAAAAAGCTTTCCAGATATGATTAAGTTCGGATTTCAAAATACGGAGATTATCCTGAATTATCCGGGGGGCCCAATTAATCACCTTATAAAAGGAAGGCAGGATGATCAGAGTGAGAAGGATCTGAAGATGGACGCACAGGTCAGACAGGAGCTCGGATTTTAAGTGGCATTGACTGATACCTTCAGCGATTAAGCTCTCGTTCCAGGTGGATACTGACTCGCTGTGTAGACGTCTTTTTGAAACCTTGAAGGAATGTAAATGTACTCCTGTTATGATGTTCTTTGTTATGACAAGATATAAAACTGTGTTGAAAACCAGTCTGCGAGTATGTTTTCCAGGCCACAGTCCTCCTGCGGGCATGCTAGTCACTCCAGTTGTGTTTGACTGTGTGTGACCCTATGGACTGTAGCTGGCCAGGCTGCTCTGTCCATGGGATTCTCCAGACAAGAAACTGGAGTGGGTTGCCATGTTCTCCTCCAGGGAATCTTCCTGGCCCAGGGGTTGAACCCATGCCTCTTAGGTCTCCTGCATTGGCACGTAGGTTCTTTACCACTAGCGCTACCCAGGAAGCCCCGCCCACTATAGTCCTCAGTTTTGACTCAAATAAAACTCTCTTCTATTCATGTTGCTGCTGTTGTTGTTGTTTAGGTGCTGAGTCACGTCCGACTCTTGGCTATTGATCTTCCCCGTTGACACCCATTACCATAGCCCTCTCTCGAAAAAATCCCTTGCCCTAAGCCTGGGGTTCTACTGCGTGAGCAAAGTCAGGGAGATTTACCGATCAACAGCCGACTTATTCTGAAAGCATCCCCGATCGTTAGATTTGAGAACACCCTGACAGCACTAGCAAATGGCTCTCCTTTCAGAGACAGCTTTCAGAAGGAAGAAACTGTGGTTCCTCTGGTGACTCAGTGGTGAAGAGTCTGCCTGCCAAGGCAAGAGACTCAGGTTCGATTCCTGATCCAGGAAGATCCCAAATGCCAGGCAGCAACGAAGCCCACACACCACAAATATGGAGCCTGTGCTCTGGGGCACAGCAGCCACAGCTACGGAGCCCACATGCCACAGCAGTTGAAGCCAGATGCCCTAGAGCCCATATTCCACAAAAGAGAAGCCCGTGCACCTCAGCTAGATAGCAGCCCCCACTCACCAGAACCAGAGGAAAGCCTGAGCAGCAGAGACCCAGCACTTTCAGTCACTTCACAAGCTCTATTGGATTTGCCAGGATGACTAGTGGCCATCAAACCCAAGTTGAAACAGAGGTGCTAAACAATCAGCTACCTGACTGACTCCATACATCAGCCTCACATTATTTATACCTTAGTAACATTATCGTCCGGCTTCCCACGTGGCATTAGCGGTAAACCACTCCTGCCAATGAAGGAGACACAAGAGACACAGGTTCTGTTTCTAGGTGGGGAAGATCTCCTGGCAACCTACTCCAGTATGCTTGTCCGGAGAAACGCATGGACAGAGGAGCCTGGCAGGCTACAGTCCATAGGGTTGCAAAGAGCTGGACACGACTGAAGCACAGCACAACATTATAGCCATTTCAAATCACTACAGGCCACTTTAAGTCACCGTACCGTACGTGAAAATAATAAAAACCACAAAATTTATACGCTGAATGTCCATGGTCTCCTCTTTCCTTTCCCCAGGCATGACAGTCCTCATTCTTCACTGTAATTAGCTCTTTTTATCTCCCAAATAAACAATCAAGACCACGAAGGTTAGTATCTGATGCCTTTAATATAGCAGATGCTTACTAAAGTCAATAAATAAACTAGTGCATAATCAAATACCTGAATACATTTGAAACATAGCCTTAGTTTCACACCTCTGCACTTAGTTATGACATGATCATAATGCCCCTCTACAAATTCAGTCTTCAAAAAATTAGATAAGGTGTTCAGAGTGTATTAAGCACAAAGAAGAGTAGCTATTATTCTTCATCATTCTAACTATAATCCTCAAAAAAGGCGAAGATTACTACTGGTTTTCCTCACCCTATAGCTCAGCACTTAACAGGAAAATAGTAGGAGATTAAATATGTGTTAAAGTGAATTCCGTCAATTCAGATATGTGTTATTTCAGAATAACAATTACTAGCTGTAAAATCCCATGGATGGAGGAGCCTGGTAGGTTGCTTGCAGTCCATAGGGTCGCTAAGAGTCGGACATGACTGAGCGACTTCACTTTCACTTTTCACTTTCGTGCATTGGAGAAGGAAATGGCAACCCACTTCAGTGTTCTTGCCTGGAGAATCACAAGGATGGGGGGCGGCAGGGGTGGCGGGGGTGGGGGTGGGGGGGGCTGGTGGGCTGCCATCTATGGGTTCGCAGAGTCGGACATGACTGAAGCGACTAACAGCAGCAGCAGCAGCATTGATAAAACAGCTCAACCTTCTGAATTTCAAACCCGGAAAACTGAATTTTACTTTGCCAAATTATTTGCTAGTTATTGCGGAGTTTGAAGTCATACAGGTTTCAGACCTCTTTTCAGTGCTACACCATTTCCAGTACAAGCAATAGGGAAGAGGAGGGGAATTAGCTGCAGAGACTAAGGAACACCAGAAACCTAAAGTGAAGTGAAGTGAAGTGGCTCAGTTGTGTCCGACTCTTTGTGACCCCAGGAACTGTAGCCTACCAGACTCCTCAGTCCATGGAATTTTTCAGGCTTCAGGCAAGAGCACTGGAGTGGATTGCTATTCCCTTGTACAGGGGATCTTCCTGACCCAGGGATCAAACCCCGGTCTCCGGCATTGCAGGCAGAGGCTGTACCATCTGAGCCACCAGGGAAGCCCAGAAACCTAAACTTGGTGGTGAAAGGATCAGCATTTTAAACAAATGGCTTAGAGCTAATCCTGGATTGCATACCAAGGGCTGTCTTTGCCCTAAAGCACTGAATATGTAGTTGGGGTGTGCTGGGGATAGGGTAGCAAGAGGAGAAAAGAGCAAGGTCTGATGGCTTCTGTCTCCACCCAAACAGCTGCCAAGTCATGAGATGTTATTTCTAGCATGTAATGAATGCTGGGTTGTTAACTAACACAACCACGTCTTTCCATGTGAGCTCTTGTGCTACCTAAATGAACTGAACTCACCTCCCACTTCCCTCATTTTTAAAGATGATTTTGTCCAGCTCCAATTATCATCACTTCTCTTTCGGTATTAGGGGCTATAAGGCTGCTTATACCAAATCAGAACATAGTGAAAAGAGAAGGATAAATTGATCAAATCCAGTCCATAAGCAAGGAGAGAGGAAAAGAGATGTGTAAAGACAGTTTCGTATTTAAACTCCACGCAGGTGAGGATCAAGTCCACCTCGGAGCTCAGGGGATAAAGACCCAGGTGTCTGATGGAACCTAGGATCATTCCTAATTTCAAACACAGCAGGGCAACTGCCCTCACATCACTCCCCCGAAAGTTGAGATTATGCTTAAGAGCACCTGCAATGTACTAGCACCTTCTTCCTACCTGAGATTCATGGACTAGGGCAGGACTCAAGCGGCAACCAACCTGACCTGACACAACCAACGCAGGAAAAGAGTAAGTCCAAGATGGGAGAGCTGGAAAAGGTATAAACTGAAGCAATTCCACCGAGAGAACTCCCCTGCGACCGTTTCAGAGGGGAGGAACCACAAAAGAGACAGCTCTCAGCAAAGGCTCTGGCCAACTCAGACCCGCGTCTGTCGGTTGCCTTGACAACAGGCCTCTGCGCGCCGGGCCGGGACCTCTCTCACTTCCGGAGAAAAGGAGATAGGTCATTGGCAGAGGCCCCAGCTCCGCTGGCCCCACCTACCGGCCCCAGCTGTCTCTGCCCTTGCTTCCTCTGCCGGGCATGTGCCGCAGGAGCTCCGGACTCCTAGCGGGACTCGCGGAAATGCCCCAGAGCTGTTCTGCGTCCAGGCATCCTAGGAGACCAGTTCCGGCGCGTTTCTAGCCTTGGCGGAGAGCTGCGCACACGCACTTCTCTAGCTTGTACTGAGCCGGAAGAGGGCCAAAGTCGGCCCCGCGGCGGTTTGTGAAATTCTTATTGAAAGTGAGTTCTATTTAACATATTTTATAGGGCACAGACCGAGGGTTCAGCTCCCTGGCTGATGTTTTGAGAAGGAAAGAAATTTAAGCGGATTCTGGAATGTCTGCTTTCCAGGAGCTTGCAATTATTTAAAAAAGTCAAGACTGCAATATAAGAGAGAGACAAGATATTACTTTCAATATGTGGACATTTACACATATACATATATGATCACTATATAATTATATTTATATAATTACAAATTAAAATACTGATGAAAGCCTAGGAATCAGGAAGCTTTCTTTTTATTCTTTGCTCTGCACACAATGTCTTTAGGCATCAGCTCCTCATCGGTAAAACGACAGGTCTGGTTTGAGATATGTTCAAGGTTTCAATCTACTCTAACATGCTGTAACTCTCCTGAGTTAAACTCCCAAATGTCAGATACCCAAATCGGAACTAAAATCTTTGTAAACTTAATCCAGTTCTCGTCCCATAAAATGGAGTTGTTTTTCTAATCTGCTTTCTCTTCAAAATTAGCTCCCCTCCAAATGTATGTGTCTAACTTTGCAAGTTAGAACCATTTGGTAAGTGAAAATACAAATGCATTTTTAAAACATAAAATGAATGAAGTCAATAGGTATAAGGTAATCACTCCTGCTTCTTTCCTATCTATAAAAATTCATCTACCTATTACCCCCATAGAAAAAGAAAAGCAAAAATAAACTGGAAAAAAAGAACAAAATAACTTTCAAAACGTAATCAAAGACCAAAACTTCTGGTGCCTAACTGCCTATTCCACAAATAGATAATCAGTGAAATAACATTAAGATGTCTCTTTCCCGACTCCCAACACTTTGGTTTAGTACACCTAAACTGCTTCAGTATTTCTGACACAGAAAACATCTAGTAAGAAGCAAGAACTTTGGACGATGGGTTGATCATATAAATTGTACTGTTTGCCACTTTTCAAAACAATTCATTACAAAAGCTCTTTCGTTATTACTGCCAATTAATTTCTTTTTACACAAAATAAAATTAGTCACATGTTAACCTCAATAGTTTGCAGATCCAAACTAGATTGTATTTGAAACTCAGAAAGCATCCATTGAACTACAATCTGCAAATATACCCAATGTTAGAAAAAGTATTGTATATATGCCTATCCAGGATTGCCTTTTAAATTTTTTATAGAGTCTAAAGTATTTAGAGCCCCTAATATGTGTTTGACAAATAAGATATGGTTTCTAAAGAAGCTTACAATTATATACAACATGTTTAGTAAGCTAAAGAGTGATCATTTCTTCATTAATTCATTAAACAATATTTACTGAGGGCATAAGGGTTCAGTACCTGTTCTAGGTGCGATATATATATATACACACATACATATAGCAGTGAAGAAAAAAGCCACTCTTTTAGTGAGGGTTACAATCTCATAGAGGCAACAAAAATGAATAAATAATGTCAGATAACAACTAATACAGTGAAGAAAAATATAAGAGGTCAACGAGATAGACATTAAGAGTAGGAGATGCCGTATGATCAGGTATGGTTTCACTGAGGGGAATTCACGGGCAAAGGGAACAGTCAGTGCAAAAGGCATGAGGAGAGGGCATCCTTTCAAGCTGATGGATGGAGCTGAAGCAGAGTGAGCCAGGGGAGAATGGAGGCTGGGGGCCAGAGAACAGCCATGGCTAGATTCAGCATAGCCTTGTGAGTCACATCTAGATTTTGAATTTGATTTGTGTGACAGGAAGTCATTAGAGGGTTTTGAAAAGAGGGTGCTTATATTTGGGCTTCCCTGGTGGCTCAGACAGTAAAGAATCTGCCTGCAATTCAGGAGACCCAGGTTCAATCCCTGAAGAAGGGAGTGGCAACCCACTCCCGTATTCTTGCCTGGAGAATCTCATGGACAGAGAAGCTGTACAGTCCATGGGGTCACAGAGTTGGACACGAATGAGCGACTAACACTTACTTATTTAGTTACTTATGTTTTAAAAGGAGTAATTTGGCTTTTCTATGGAAAATAAATTTTGATGAAGCAAGAATGAATACACAGACGCTGAGAAAAAGGATACTAATGCCTTTATTCCAGTAAGAGATGATTGTGGTTCTAACCAAGGTGTTGGGTGTCCATAGCATGGGAAGAAGTGTTTGGATTATTTTAAATGTAGAGCCAACAAGATTTGTAAATTGATTGAATTCAGTATTTGAGGAAGAAAGAAGAATAAATTAATAAGATAGGCACATGAAGTGTTTAGAAGAAAAAGAAAGTATGGTGGTTGATTTTATCTGTCAGCCTGGATAGACAGTGATGACCAGTTGTTTGGTCAAACATGAATATAGATGTTTCATGAGGATAGCGTTTAGATGTAAACTTCTGGTTTAGATGTTCAAGCTGGTTTTAGAAAAGGCAGAGGAACCAGAGGTCAAATTGCCAACATCCACTGGATCATGGAAAAAGCAAGAGAGTTCCAGAAAAACATCTATTTCTGCTTTATTGACTATGCCAAAGCCTTTGACTGTGTGGATCACAATAAACTGTGGAAAATTCTGAAAGAGATGGGAATACCAGACCACCTGACCTGCCTCTTGAGAAACCTGTATGCAGGTCAGGAAACAACAGTTAGAACTGGACATGGAACAACGGACTGGTTTCAAATAGGAAAAGGAGTACGTTAAAGCTATATATCGTCACCCTGCTTATTTAACTTATATGCAGAGTACATCATGAGAAACGCTGGACTGAAAGAAACACAAGCTGGAATCAAGATTACCGGGAGAAATATCAATAGCCTCAGATATGCAGATGACCAGGAGCTGACTGTGGTTCAGATCATGAACTCCTTATTACCAAATTCAGATTCAAATTGAAGAAAATAGGGAAAACTGCTAGACCATTCAGGTATGACCTAAATCAAATCCCTTATGATTATACAATGGAAGTGAGAAATAGAATTAAGGGCCTAGATCTGATAGACAGAGTGCCTGATGAACTATGGAATGAGGTTCATGACATTGTACAGGAGACAAGGATCAAGATGATCCACATGGAAAAGAAACGCCAACAAGCAAAATGGCTGTCTGGGGAGGCCTTACAAATAGCTGTGAAAAGAAGAGAGGCGAAAAGCAAAGGAGAAAAGGAAAGATATAAGCATCTGAATGCAAAATTCCAAAGAATAGCAAGAAGAGATAAGAAAGGCTTCTTCAGCGATCAATGCAAAGAAATAGAGGAAAACAACAGAATGGGGAAGACTAGCGATCTCTTCAAGAAAACTAGAGATACCAAGGGAACATTTCATGCAAAGATGGGCTCAATAAAGGACAGAAATGGTATGGACCTAACAGAAGCAGAAGATATTAAGAAGAGGTGGAAAGAATACACCGAAGAACTGTACAAAAAAGATCTTCACGACCCAGATAATCATGATGATGTGATCACTAATCTAGAGCCAGACATCTTGGAATGTGAAGTCAAGTGGGCCTTAGAAAGCATCACTACGAACAAAGCTAGTGGAGGTGATGGAATTCCAGTTGAGCTGTTTCAAATCCTGAAAGATGATGCTGTGAAAGTGCTGCACTCAATATCCCAGCAAATTTGGAAAACTCAGCAGTGGCCACAGGACTGGAAAAGGTCAGTTTTCACTCTAATTCCAAAGAAAGGCAATACCAAAGAATGCTCAAACTACCACACAATTGCACTCATCTAACACGCTAGTAAAGTAATGCTCAAAATTCTCCAAGCCAGGCTTCAGCAATACATGAACCGTGAACTCCCTGATGTTCAAGCTGGTTTTAGAAAAGGCAGAGGAACCAGAGATCAAATTGCCAACATCCACTCGATCATGGAAAAAGCAAAAATATTTATTTCTGAGTTCCAGAAAAATATTTATTTCTGCTTTATTGACTATGCCAAAGCCTTTGACTGTGTGGATCACAATAAACTGTGGAAAATTCTGAAAGAGATGGGAATACCAGACTACCTAACCTGCCTCTTGAGAAATCTGTATGCAGGTCAGGAAGCAACAGTTAGAACTGGACATGGAACAACAGACTGGTTCCAAATAGGAAAAGGAGTACATCAAGGCTGTATATTGTCACCCTGCTTATTTAACTTCTATGCAGAGTACATCATGAGAAATGCTGGACTGGAAGAAACACAAGCTGGAATCAAGATTAACGGGAGAAATATCAATAACCTCAGATATGCAAATGACACCAGCCTTATGGCAGAAAGTGAAAAGGAACTAAAAAGCCTCTTGATGAAAGTGAAAGAGGAGAGTGAAAAAGTTGGCTTAAAGCTCAACATTCAGAAAACGAAGATCATGGCATCTGGTCCCATCACTTCATGGGAAATAGATGGGGAAACAGTGGAAACAGTGTCAGACTTTATTTTTTGGGGCCCCAAAATCACTGCAGATGGTGACTGCAGCCATGAAATTAAAAGACGCTTACTCCTTGGAAGAAAAGTTATGACCAACCTAGATAATATATTCAGAAGCAGAGACATTACTTTGCCAACTAAGGTCCGTCTAGTCAAGGCTATGATTTTTCCTGTGGTCATGTATGGATGTGAGAGTTGGACTGTGAAGAAGGCTGAGCACCAAAGAATTGATGCTTTTGAACTGTGGTGTTGGAGAAGACTCTTGAGAGTCCCTTGGACTGCAAGGAGATCCAACCAGTCCATTCTGAAGGAGATCAGCCCTGGGATTTCTTTGGAAGGAATGATGCTAATGCTGAACCTCCAGTACTTTGGCCACCTCATGCAAAGCGTTGACTCATTGGAAAAGACTCTGATGCTGAGAGGGATTGGGGGCAGGAGGAGAAGGGGACGACAGAGGATGAGATGGCTGGATGGCATCACTGACTCAATGGACATGAGTCTGAGTGAACTCTGGGAGTTGGTGATGAACAGGGAGGCCTGGCGTGCTGTGATTCATGGGGTCGCAAAGAGTCGGACACGACTGAGCGACTGAACTGAACTGATGCAGATGACACCACCTTTATGGTAGAAAATGAAGAGGAACTAAAAATCCTCTTGATGAAAGTGAAAGAGGAGAGTGAAAAAGTTGGCTTAAAGCTCAACATTCAGAAAACGAAGATCATGGCATCCAGTCCCGTCACTTCATGGGAAATAGATGGGGAAACAGTGGAAACAGTGTTAGACTTTATTTTTTGTGGCTCCAAAATCACTGCAGATGGTGATTGCAGCCATGAAATTAAAAGACGCTTACTCCTTGGAAGAAAAGTTATGACCAACCTAGATAGCATATTCAAAAGCAGAGACATTACTTTGCCGACTAAGGTCCGTCTAGTCAAGGCTATGGTTTTTCCTGTGGTCATGTATGGATGTGAGAGTTGGACTGTGATGAAGGCTGAGCGCTGAAGAATTGATGCTTTTGAACTGTGGTGTTGGAGAAGACTCTCGAGAATCCCTTGGAGTGCAAGGAGATACAACCAGTCCATTCTGAACGAGATCAGCCCTGGGATTTCTTTGGAAGGAATGATGCTAAAGCTGAAACTCCAGTACTTTGGCCACCTCATGTGAAGAGTTGACTCATTGGAAAAGACTGATGCTGGGAAGGATTGGGGGCGGGAGGAGAAGGGGACGACCCAGGATGAGATGGCTGGATGGCATCACTGACTCGCTGGACTTGAGTCTGAGTGAACTCTGGGGGTTGGTAATGGACAGGGAGGCCTGGTGTGCTGCCACTAATGGGGCTGCAAAGAGTTGGACACGACTGAGCAACTGAACTGAACTGAACTGAGTACAGTAGATTACTCTTCATGGTATGGATGGGCCTCATCCAATCTATTGAAGGCCTTAAAAGCAAACACAGAGTTTCCCAAAGATGACTGGATTTTGCCTCCAGAGTTCAATATGAAAATTCAGCCCGAGTTTCTAGCAGACTGAAGACTGCAACATCAACTCTTACTGAATCTTAAGCCTGTCAGCTTGCCCTACAGATTTGGGTCTTGCCAGCCCCAATAATTGTGTAAGCCAGTTCTTTAAAATCTCTGAGTGTATGTGTGTCTGTAAAGAGAGGTTGGCGAAATATGTCCTATTGGATCTGTTTTTTCTGGACTACTCTAACTAATGCAGAGGAGAAAAGAGAAATAAAGTAATAAGATACAGGAAGCTTACCTGTTTTAATGACAGGAGATTCCTTCTAACTAGAAGACTTCATAATAGTAACTAATATTTAATTTGAGTCTTAAAGGGTTCATTTATTAATTTTCTCATCAAATATTGAACTCTTCTGTTGAAATGCTGGGCATACAGTAGCTACAAAATAATAATAAGCAATCCCTACCCATTCAATTGAAGGGGAATAATTGGAGAAGGAAGTGGCAACCCACTCCAGTGTTCTTGCCTGGAGAATCCCATGGACAGAGGAACCTGGTGGGCTACAGTCCACGGAGTCGCAAAAAGTCGGGCACGACTGAGCGACTTCACTTTCACTTTCACGATAATAATACTTTGGCCACCTGATGTGAAAAACTGACTCTGGAAAATACCCTGATGCTGGGAAAGATTGAAGCCAGGCAGAGAAGGGGATGACAGAGGATGAGATGGTTGGATGGCATCATCTGGGAGTTGGTGATGGACAGGGAAGCCTGGCGTGCTGCAGTCCATGGGGTCGCAAAGAATCGGACACAACTGAGTAACTGAACTGATGATAATAATATATTGATAAATAAATTATATCATAAAATGTGAGGATGTGGATTATGAAGAAATATAAAGCAGAAAAAAAAGACCAATATGAAGTGATAGGTTTAGAATGGGTAATGCAAAACTACTCTCTCAAGTATATTTTGATAAGATATAACTTGGGGCTTCCCTGGTGGCTCAGATGATAAAGCATCGGCCCACAATGTGGGAGACCTGGGTTCAATCCCTGGGTTGGGAAGATCCCCTGGAGAAGGAAATGGCAACCCACTCCAGTACTCTTGCCCTTGAAATTCCATGGACTGAGGAGCCTGGTAGGCTACAGCCCAAGGGGTCGTAAAGTGTCGGACATAACTGAGCGACTTCACTTTCACTTTCTTTGAGCAAATATTTAATAGAGGTTATAAATGAGTCATGTAACTTTCTGGGGAAAGAATTTAGCCAAAACAAACTAGAGCAAATGCCCCGGTACAGGAGCATCTTAGCTTTTTCCAGGAACAACAAAGGAGCCAAACTTTGTGAAATAGAGACAGCGAATGGTAGAAAAGTAGGAGATGAGATCAGAGTTAGGGTGCATTGTTCAGGATCTTAATGGTTAATGTAAAGACTTGAGATTTTGCTTTGAGTGACATGGGAGTAATAAGGTGGAAGGTTTTGAGCAGTGGGGTGACATAATCTGATGTACATTCAACAGAATCACTCTGGATGCTGTGTTAAGAATATAATTTAAATGTCTGAATATGAAGATAAATATACACAGAGGCATGATACAAGATTCTAGAAATATTCAGAAATACTCTTATTTCCTGTAGAGGTTTTTCTCACATTTAAGGCTTAACACAGAATTGATTTTTGTGTAAGGAAGAGATTAAGTCTTATAGTTTTTCACTATATACACACTGCATAACAAGTTGCTTCAGTCATGTCCAACTCTTTGCGACCCTATGGATCCTATAGACCGTAGCCTACCAGGCTCCTCTGCCCATGGAATTCTCCAGGCAAGAATACTGGAATAGGTTACCATTTCCTCCTCCAGGGGATCTTCCTGACCCAGGGATAGAATCTGTGTCTCTTATGTCTCCTGTATTGGCAGGCAGTTTCTTTACCACTGGCACCACCTGGGATGAGTAATTGTATGAGAATTGTTTTAAGTCCTATCACCAAACTCATCAGAAATGCCATCTCTGTTATATACAAGTTCTGGGATATATATGTGGATACTTCTTGACTCTTTATTCTCTTTATCTATTTTTTCATCTGTGTTCCAACAGCAAAGGCTTTATATATTCTCTGATCACAAATGTAATGTAATCAATAACCAAAAATTAAAAAAAAAAAACAGAAAGCTTAAAAACCCACCTATTGTTCTGTTAAATTTCCATTAGAATCCTTTCTTTTCCCCTATTTTATAATTTAATTTCCTGCTTTCTATTTTAACAAATAACTAGTTGTATCAATTTTTTTCTTTCAGTGGCAAAGTCAATTGACTACAATATCAATAAATGTAAATATATGTGTTCACTTGAATTAAATGGCATTATAAACAACCTCAAATAATCAAATAAAGACATTTGTTTGAAACACAGAAACACTGGAAAATATCATCTAAGGCCACAGTGTAAAATGCTGGTTTCTTATTGAAAAATAGTAATGACATATAATGGATTTAAAACATTATGCCAAATGAAGTTGATTTGTATTACAACGTAGATAAAATAAGCAATCAGTTGTACTCTGTCCTAGTCTTCAGCATCCCAACCAAAGCAGTCCTTTAACTGAAGTTTGCTAGTCTCTAAACGGTAGCTGTGTTCCACATTTACCTATAAAGAAGGAACGATTTTGTCCACTGTTCCGCATGTCTATGTTTATCGTTTGGGGCAGTCAGTCTCTTCAGCTGAGAATACAGAAGCAAATTATCAAATAATTAAGTGTTTGACACGGTAATTAAGATCTGTATGCCATCAAGTATTTAAAATGCCTATTCGAGTTTTGTTGCCAGTCTCTAAGGAAACACACAATATGATGCTGAAGTTTATTCCAAACAATGAACTTTTTAAAAGCCATGCCCGAAGCTGAATCTATGGATCGACCACTCTTTAAGGCTGTGCTTGCACAGGCCCGGTCCACCGTCGGCATCCTATTTCCATAGATGTCGTTGCTCTTTTCCATAGATGTGTTGCCTACATGTTGCAAACTGGTTTACAATCCAGGGCCCCTCTGCAGTGAGTCCGGATTGGATCCCCAGAAAGCACCTTGAATGGGTGCTTGAATGGGTAAAACTGCACCACAAAGCGACTCAAGGCTTTATCCCGCAGCCTAGGACTTTGTACAGGCGAACTGACCCCCTGTCGCGCGCCTCTGCTTGGAGCCCCCGCTGCGCGCATGCGCACACTGGCCTCAAGCCCTCTCCAGAAGTCAGCCAACCGAACAGCCAGGACGCCAGAGGCCGGGAAAGCCAGACTGACTGAGCCTTTACGGGTCTGCGGATCAGAGCGTTTTCTGCGTCCCGCCATGATTCTCAGGAAGAAACTGAGCTATTTGTGGACCTTAGGTCTCTGTCTGGTAGCCAGTAAATCGCCACCCAAAGTTCCCTCCATCAAGGATGATACGTTTATAGAGGAGTGCCTCAGATTTCACAATGAAGCGCGGAGCAACGTCTCGCCCCCCGCAGCCGACATGAAATACATGGTGAGGAGAATCTAGGCTAGGATCTTACTTCTCTGGTTCATCCTAAGGTATCTGGGCAGTGAGTTTCATGGACTCCTTTGTATGAACTCAGTCTGGAACTTTCAGCATGCATCTAAAAATTACGCCTTGACCGAGCTGTCTCTTCCAGGGTAGTGACAAGAGTGCGCGAGAAAGGAAACTTGAAGCTGTCGCTTGCCTAGACTTAGTTCCCTTTTACGCAGGTTTGCTGAGGCCACGGCGGGTGGTGGATCGTTGTGGATACTCTTGGCCTAGTGACTGTCTGTCCCGCACAGAAACAGTGTGCAATGATAACTCATAGACAAGCCTATAGCAAACATTTATCCATTCAGAAAACGAACAAGTGGGAACCACACAGCAAACATTGGTTCAGAGCAATTCTGAAATCTTTAGGGCAGGTGTCAGAAGATCTGCTCTACAGAAAGTCAGAAAAGTTATTTGATTAGAGGGGGTAGGAGTGCCCATCTCCCTTGTTTTCTGCGGTCTCTATCTTCTTTAAAAATATCCTTCCTTATGCATCATTCTCCTTGGACCAATCTGAAGCGGACTTTGGGAGTTCTGCTCTCTTGAGGGATATAGAGCTTTCTCAGACTGCTTTCTGCCCACAGTAAGGTCTGCTGCCAACTCACTTCAGTCGTGTCCCACTCTCTGCGACCCCATAGACGGCAGCCCACCAGGCCCCCACGTCCCTGGGATTCTCCAGGCAAGAACACTGGAGTGGGTTGCTATTTCCTTCTCCAATGCGTGAAAATGAAGTCGCTCAGTCATGCCCGACTCTTCGCAACCCCCTGGACTGCAGCCTACTAGACTCCTCCGTCCGTGGGAGTTTCCAGGCAAGAGTGCTGGAGTGGGTTGCCATTGCCTTCTCCAACAGTAAGGTCTAAGTGTCATTTAAGATCTCTTGCATTCATTTGCTTTTTCATAACAGGTTCACAATATCTTTGGGAATACATCTGTCTCCAGAACTCTGAAGGTCTTTTAACCTTATGCCTCCAGTCAGTTCCAAGTACTGCACTCATGCTTAAAGTGCAGCTTGGAGAAGTTTTTGAATCTTTCTTTGATTTCTCACTCTGGTGCTTTTATTTTGCATCTTAATGGCAGTATCCTTGAAACATGAATTTTGGGGAAATTGCCACAGTCTGAACCTGTTCCATTTGCTAAGGCAGTTTTTAAAAACTTAAGAGGATTTCCTGGGAGTGACAGACATCTCTTTGCCCTGAGGCTTTTTAATCACATGAAAGTTTTACAGAATTGGTCTCTCAAAGTCTTTTTAAAATCTTATTATAATATGCTACATAGAAGCAGTTTCTTTTCCATTCCTCAAAAGCCCCACATTTCCTGATTCTCTTTCTTCTTCCAAACTTGCCAGTGTTTTATGATAACTTGTTGAACCCACAGAACAACTGCCAAATACTATCAATGTTCAGTTTACTGACCTCAGCTTCAGCTTCAACTTATGATCTGCACCCTGAATAATAGATGACATTTTTTTTCAGATATTTAGTTTCTGAATCACATGGATTGCCATCATTCCCCTGCCATTAATATTCTCACTGCTTGCCAACTAACTGTAGTTGCCAACATAGTTCAGGCAAACTCGCCACTAACAATTGTGACCTAGAAAAAGTATAAAAACGGAAGGCCACATGTCATTGGTGGCTCAGTAGTTAAATTTTCATTTAGTAAAGAATATACGGTTTCAGAGATTTCATCTAATCTGTTCAGATTTTAATTTGGTCAGAATAATTTTGCTCATTTTCACTGATGTCATTAAGTAAATTTTCATTTCTTCTAAAATCATCAAAACTTTCTATTAAAATTATAATTTTATAAATATAATATGTAGGGTTTGGTTTAAAGTTATAATGAATGGTCTTCAATTTTAAGTATTTTAAATATTTTTAATGTTTTTGGAAATTTAATTGTCTTCTTAAATATTTTTATGAATACAAGATTATTTACCATTCTGGTACTTATGCCCATCTTGTGGCCAATGCAAAGAACTGATGTTATTCTTCACTTAGGTGACAAAAAGAACTACACGCATCCCTACTCAACAGTAATAGAAATTTGTTACCATTGCAAAATATCTCCTTTATAACTGAAATCAGGGAATATGGATAAGTGATGAAACAGATCTTCAGTAGTACTTCCAAGCAATATTATATTATTCATATATCTACTGCTTTCCTGCTGAAATGAAAGATTTGACAAGTTAATCTTTTAACCTAAGCGCTTCCATGGTTCAACCCTTTCTTGGACTCTGAAGTAATGTGTGTCTCTAGTGTCATCAGCAACAATATTCACAAGCCTTTTACCATTCACATACAGAAGCCTTTTGCTTTAAAACATGTGGTAAAAGAGGCAGACATTCAGTGTTGTGGGTCACAGTAAACTCGTGCTACGGTTAAAATGAGGAAAAGTGTGTGTGTGTGTGTGTGTGTAATATGCAATGTCCTATGAAGTCTGGACCAAGAGCAAGGATCCCTCCTACCTAGGTCTCAAGTGGTATGATATGGATTTTTATAATGGCTGCACCCCACTTCCAGCAGTAAGTTTTACAAGAAGCTAGGCTGGGCTTTGGCACGGAATAAACCCTGAAATCTCTGTAGCTTAGTGAAACAAAAAGTTTAATTTCATACTTCCACAGGTTGTAGAGAAAATGAATTGGGATTCAGCCTGTCTCTCTGGGCAAAGTGGTTCCCCCAAACTCAGCTAGCTCACTGACAGGCAGTAGAACAAGAGCTCCCAAAGTCATTGATCTGATAATTGCTTTACTAGTGTGAAGAATAAGAGGATATCTGCTGATCCTCTTGCTATTGTAAATAGATTTAGCACCCTTTTGCTATCTTTTCATCCCTATTTTTTGTGGAATTAGTGGCTTTTATATTCAGATTGTTGTTCTTCTTACCTACAAACATTTGTTATGCTGATAACTAATAATAACACAAATAAATTTTAGGGTAAGTTTTGGTGAGATTGTAAAACAATTTGAATCACAGTGCCCGGTTCATGGGAATTTAAAATTGTGCTGCAGCTATGAAGATAAGTATGGAGGTTCCTCAAGAAATTAAAAAATAAAACTACCATATGATCCAAAATCCAACTTCTGGGTTTCTTCCCCCAAAAAATTGAAAAAAAAAAGGGTCAGGATCTTGAAGAGATAGCTGCATGTCCATATTCATTCATTCACAATAACCAAGATATAGAAACAACCCAAGAGCCTCTTGATGAAGCTGAAAGAGGAGAGTGAAAAAGTTGGCTTAAAGCTCAACATTCAGAAAACTAAGATCATGGCATCTGGTCCCATCATTTCATGGCAAATACATGGGGAAACAATGGAAACAGTGACAGATTTTATTTTGAGGGGCTCCAAAATCACTGCAGATGGTGACTGCAGCCATGAAATTAAAAGATAATTGCTCCTTGGAAGAAAAGCTATGACAAACCTACACAGCACATTAAAAGGCAGAAACATTACTTTGCTGACAAAGGTCAGTCTTTTCAAAGCTATGGTTTTTCCAGTAGTCATGGATGGATGTGAGAGTTGGACCATAAAGAAGACTGAGAGCCAAAGAATTGATGCTTTTGAACTGTGATTCTGGAGAAGACTCTTGAGAGTCTCCTTGACAGCAAGGAGATTAAACCACTCAATCCTAAAGGAAATCAGTCCTGAATATTCATTGGAAGGGCTGATGCTAAAGCTGAAGCTCCAGCACTTTGGACACAAGGTGCAAGATGGTTGGATGGCATTCCTGACTCAACTGACATGACTTGAGCAAGCTCTGGAAGACGGTGGAGGATGGAGGAGCCTGGCATGTTGCAGTCCATAGCGTCACAAAGAGATGGACGCAACAAAGAGTTCATCAACAAATGACTGGATAAAGAAAAATCCACATTGCTGGTGTATTTTTTACCAGCTGAGGCACCAGGAAGCCTAAGAAGGCTGGAGTTGGGTAGCCTATCCCTTCTCCAGCAGATCTTCCCAGCCAAACCGGGTTCTCCTGCATTGCAGGCAGGTTCTTTCCCAACTGAGCTATCAGCAAAGCCCGTATATACAAAAAATGGAATATTATTCAGCCTTAAAAAAAAAAAAAAGAAAACCATGCCAATTGTGACAGCATGGAAGAATCTGCAGGACCTTATGCTAAGTGATATTAAGATATTAAGAAGAGATGGCAAGAATACATAGAAGAACTATACAAAAAAGATCTTCACAACACAGATAATCATGATGGTGTGATCACTTACCTAAGCCAGACATCCTGGAATATGAAGTCACGTGGGCCTTAGGAAGCATCACTATGAACAAAGCTAGCAGAGGTGATGGAATTCCAGTTGAGCTATTCAAAATCCTAAAAGATGATGCTGTGAAAGTGCTGCACTCAATATGCTAGCAAATTTGAAAAACTCAGCAGTGACCACAGGACTGGAAAAAGTCAGTTTTCTATTTTTTTTAATTTATTTATTTTACTTGAAGGCAAATTACTTTACAATATTGTAGTGGTTTTTGCCATACATTGACATGAATCAGCCATGGGTGTACATTTGTTCCCCATCCTGAACTCCCTTCCCACCTCCCTCCCCATCCCATCCCTCAGGGTCATCCCAGTACACCAGCCCTGAGCACCCTGTCTCATGCATCGAACCTGGGCTGGCGATCTGTTTCACGTAAGATAATATACATGTTTCAATGCTATTCTTTCAAATCATCCCAGCCACACCTTCTCCCACAGAGTCTGAAAGACTGTTCCTTACATCTGTGTCTCTTTTGGTGCCTTGCATATAGGGTCATCGTTCTGTTCAGTTAGTTCAGTCGCTCAGTTGTCTCCGACTCTTTGCAACCCCATGAATCATAGCACGCCAGGCCTCCCTGTCCATCACCAACTCCTGGAGTTCACTCAGACTCATGTCCATCGAGTCAGTGATGCCATCCAGCCATCTCATCCTCTGTCATCCCCTTCTCCTCCTGCCCCCAATCCCTTTCAGCATCAGAGTCTTTTCCAATGAGTCAACTTTTCGCATGAGGTGGCCAAAGTACTGGAGTTTCAGCTTTAGCATCATTCCCTCCAAAGAAATCCCAGGGCTGATCTCCTTTAGAATGGACTGGTTGGATCTCCTTGCAGTCCAAGGGACTCTCAAGAGTCTTCTCCAACACCACAGTTCAAAAGCATCAATTCTTTGGCGCTCAGCCTTCTTCACAGTCCAACTCTCACATCCATACATGACCACAGGAAAAACCATAGCCTTGACTAGATGGACCTTAGTTGGCAAAGTAATGTCTCTGCTTTTGAATATGCTCTCTAGGTTGGTCATAACTTTTCTTCCAAGGAGTAAGCGTCTTTTAATTTCATGGCTGCAATCACCATCCGCAGTGATTTTGGAGCCCAGAAAAATAAAGTCTGACACTGTTGCCACTGTTTCCCCATCTATTTCCCATGAAGTGATGGGACCGGATGCCATGATCTTCGTTTTCTGAATGTTGAGCTTTAAGCCAACTTTTTCACTCTCCTCTTTCACTTTCATCAAGCGGCCTTTTAGTTCCTCTTCACTTTCTGCCATAAGGCTGGTGTCATCTGCATATCTGAGGTTACTGATTTTTCTCCTGGCAATCTTGATTCCAGCTTGTGCTTCTTCCAGCCCAGCGTTTCTCATCATGTACCCTGCAAATAAGTTAAATAAGCAGGGTGATAATATACAGCCTTGACATACTCCTTTTCCTATTTGGAACCAGTCTGTTGTTCCATGTCCAGTTCTAACTGTTGCTTCCTGACCTGCATACAGATTTCTCAAGAGGCAGGTTAGGTGGTCTGGTATTCCCATCTCTTTCAGAATTTTCCACAGTTTATTGTGATCCACACAGTCAGAGGCTTTAGCATAGTCAATAAAGCAGAAATAGATGTTTTTCTGGAACTAGGTGTAGAGTTAGGTTATTTATTTGACTTTTCTCTTGTTTCTTGAGGTAAGTTTTATATTGCTATGAACCTTCCCCTTAGCACTGCTTTTACTGAGTCCCATAGTTTTGTGTTTTTGTGTTTTCATTTTCATTGTTTCTATGAATATTTTGGTTTCTTCTGTGATTTGTTGGTTATTCAGAAGCATGTTGTTTAGCCTCTATATGTTTGTATTTTTAATAGTTTTTTTTTTCCCCTGTAGTTGACATCTAATTTTACTGCACTGGGATCAGAAAAGATGCTTAGAATGATTTCAATTTTTTTTAACTTCTGAAGGCTACTTTTATGGCCCAGGATGTGATCTATCCTGGAGAAGGTTCCATGTACACTTGGGAAAAAGGTGAAATTCATTGTTTTGGAGTGAAATGGCCTATAGATATCAATTAGGTATAACTGGTCCATTGTATCATTTAAAGTTTGTGTTTCCTTGCTAATTTTCTGTTTAGTTGATCTATCCGTAGGTGTGAGTGAGGTATTAAAGTCTCCCACTATTATTGTGTTACTGTTAATTTCCCCTTTCATACTTGTTAGCATTTACCTTACATATTGTGGTTCTCCTATGTTGGGTGCATATATATTTATAATTGTTATATCTTCTTCTTGGACTGATCCTTTGATCATTTAGTAGTGTCCTTTGTCTCAGGCTTTATTTCAAAGTCTATTTTATCTGATATGAGTATTGCCACTCCTGCTTTCTTTTGGTCTACATTTGCCTAAAATATCTTTTTCCAGCCCTTTACTTTCAGTCTGCATGTGTCCCTTGTTTTGTTGTGGGTCTCTTGTAGACAACATTTATAGGGATCTTGTTTTTGTATCCATTCAGCTAGTCTTTGTCTTTTGGTTGGGGCATTCAACCCATTTACCTTTAAGGTAATTATTGATAAGTATGATCCTGTTGTCATTTACTTTGTTGTTTTGGGTTTGAGTTTATACACCCTTTCTGTGTTTCCTCTCTAGAGAAGATCCTTTAGCGTTTGTTGAAGAGCTGGTTTGGTGGTGCTGAATTCTCTGAGCTTTTGCTTGGCTGTAATGCTTGTGATTTCTCCTTCATATTTGAATGAGATCCTTGCTGGGTACAGTAATCTGGGTTGTAAGTTTTTCTCTTTCATCACTTTAAGTATGTCCTGCCATTCCCTTCTGGCTTGAAGAGTTTCTATTGAAAGATCAGCTGTTATCCTTATGAGAATCCCCTTGTGTGTTATTTATCTCTTGCTGCTTTTAATATTTGTTCTTTGTGTTTGACCTTTGTTAATTTAATTAATATGTGTCCTTGGGTGTTTTGCCTTGGGTTTAACCTATTTGAGACTCTCTGGGTTTCTTGGACATTGGTGGCTATTTCCCTCCCCATTTTAGGGAGGTTTTCAATTATTATCTCCTCAAGCATTTTCTCATGGCCTTTCTTTTTGTCTTCTTCTTCTGGGACTCCTGTGATTCAAATATTGGGGCATTTGACATTGTCGTAGAGGTCTCTGAGGTTGTCCTCATTTCTTTTAATTATTTTTCCCTCTCTGCTTCATTTATTTCTACCATTCTATCTTCCACCTCACTTATCCTATCTTCTGCCTCAGTTATTCTACTGTTGGTTCCCTCTAGAGTGATTTCAATCTCAGTTATTGGATTATTCATTATTGATTGACTCTTTTTATTTCTTCTGGGTCCTTGTTAAACATTTCTTTCATCTTCTCAATCCTTGTCTCCAGACTATTTATCTGTAACTCCATTTTGTCTTCAAGATTTTGGATCATTTTTACTATCATTATTCTGAATTGTTTTTCAGGTAGACTCCCTATCTCCTCCTCTATTGTTTGGTTTGGTGGGCATTTATCATGTTCTTTTACCTGCTGAATATTTCTCTGCCTTTTCATCTTGTTTAGATTGCTGTGTTTTGGGTACATTTTCATTATACTGAAAGTTTGTGGTACCTCTTTATTGTGGAGGCTCCTCCCTGTGGGTGGGGTTGGACGAGTGGCTTGTCAAGGTTTCCTGGTTAGGGAAGCTTGCATCAGTGTTCTGGTGGGTGGAGCTGGATCTCTTCCCTCTGGAGTGCAATGAAATGTCCAGTAGTGAGTTTTGAGGTGTCTGTGGGTTTAGTGTGACTTGGCCACCTGTATTTTAATGCTTAGGGTTATCTTCCTGCATTTGGAGAATTAACTTGGTATGTCTTGCTCTGAAACTTGTTGGCTCTTGGGTGGAGCTTGGTTTCAGTGTAGGTATGGAGGCTTTTGGATGAGCTCTTGTTGATTAATGCTCCTTGGAGTCAGGAGTTTTCTGGAGTACTCAAGTTTTGGATTTAAGCCATCCTGCCTCTGGTTTTCAGTCTTATTCTTACAGTAGCCTCAAGACTTCTCCATCCATATTGCACTGATGATAAAACATCTAGGTTAATGATGAAAAGTTTCTCCACAGTGAGGGACACCCGGAGAGATTCACAGAGTTACATGGAGAAGAGAAGACGGAGGAGGGAGATAGAGGTGACCAGGAGGAGAAGAGGAGGAATCAAAAGGAGAGAGACAGATCTAGCCAGTAATCAGTTCCCTAAATGTTCTCCACAGCCCAGAATTCCCAAAGAGATTCACAGAGTTGGGTAGAGAAGAGAGGAGGGAGGGAGGAGATAGAGATGACCTGGCAGATAACAAGGAAAGTCAAAAGTGAGAGAGGGTAGTCAAGCCAGTAATCACACTCCTAAGTAAAAATGGGTACTGAAGATTGGATTCTTAAAGGTACAAAATTGATAACAAATACCAAAATAGCAAAGTAAAAAATCTAGAGTAGAGGTTAGACTCTCAAAAATACAATATTAAAAAAAAGAAACAAAATCATAAAAATTATAAAAGTGTATATATGAAATTTGCTTTAAAAATAGGGTCTTTTTTTTTACAAGGTAGTAGTTGGTTATAAAAATGAAAGTTAAAGGAGTAATAACATAAAAATAAAACAAAAAATTTAAAAATTAAAAAATTGTTTGGGATCGCATGTACACCCGTAGTGGATTCATGTCAATAATAAAGTAAAAATAAAAATTTAATAAATAAATAAATGTTACTAACCATATATATATCTATTTTACTATATTTCTCTAGAGCTCCTGAGGGCTGTGTGGGCTCAGTTCATTTTCAGATAGTTCCTGTGTTCCAGCTTATACTTCTTCTCAAGGTCTATAGGCCCCTTCCTAGGTAGTCAGTGTTAACTACAGTGTTTTAATCTGTTGCACCTTCCAAATCAGTTCCCTCTTCCATATTTTGGCTTCCTCTGTTTGCAAGTCCCTTCAGTGTCTAATTTCCACCCTGACACAAGGAGGTGAAGGTGGTCACTTATTTAGGCTCACTTGTTCAGTTGTGCTGTGGGGAGGGAGGAACCCTGCAAACAAATATCACTGGCATGTGTGGGGACTGCTTACAGTGTCTGGGCCACACTAGGTTTGACCCTGCTCATGGCGTGTGTGCTTTCCCAGTCTAAACTGCTCAGGTTGCAGGTTGCCCTGCAGGGGAACTGTCTAAAGTGGGCCCTGGGTTGTGTACACATCTCAGGTGTAAACTGCTCAGGTTCAGGTTCTTGGGTACTCCACAAAGGCACAGACTCAGTCGAACCTGAATTTTGTGCCCTTCCCAGGTCCAAGCATCTCAGGCTACCAGGTGCTTGGCGAGCGCACTCTCCCCAGGTGGGTGGCGCATCTCATCACCTCCCCAGTCCCAGCCACTTGGTTTCCTGGATGCGCAGCAGGGCGCCCTCTCTGGTGTGCCATGTGTCTCCTCTGGGAGGCTGATCTCTGGCTGCAACCCAGCTGGCAGATTTCAACAGTCCAGGATCCCAGGAAGACTTGGTTAGCAACCTGGAGCCTGCTTGCAATTTGGTAGGGGATGCTCTCTGGGGCTGAGATTGCCCCTCTCCCCCTAGCTCTGGCTGTTGCCCGCCTGCCCTCTGCCTCTGCTGGGGCATGGTCCAGTTCACAGCCAGCTAGCTCTCCTCTGGTATTCGCTCAGTCATTTGTTCTGTGAACGGGCCAGCAGTGCCTTAGGTTAGAGCTTTTCATGGGAAAGTTCTCTCTCTTTTTCTCTCTCTCTCTTTTTCTTTTTTCTCTCTTTCTGGCCATCCCAGTTTGGGTTGCTATTTCACCTTAGCTCCCTCAAATGTTCCTCAGGGCATTCAGGCCTGGTCCTTACCCTAAGCAATGCAGCCGGGGCTCCCTATTCAGATGCTGCTTGCTGGTGGTGGACGCGAGCATTTAGCCTACTTTTCCGCTGGAAGTTGTGGTTAGGCACCTAATCTATGAATTTTCTTTTTTTTCTCTCTCTCTCTCCTTCCAGTTATGTTGCTGTCTGACATTCCAAAACTCCCCACAGACTCACTGGTGAGACAGTTTCCTGGTGTTTGGAAACATCTCCTCCTTCACTACCCTTCCCCAGAATGGGCCTCTATCCCTAACTAATTTGTCTCTATTTTTATTTTTATATTTTGCCCTGCTGCTGCTGCTGCTAAGTCACTTCAGTTGTGTCCAACTCTGTGCGACCCCATAGATGGCAGCCCACCAGGCTCCCCCATCCCTGGGATTCTCCAGGCAAGAACACTGGAATGGGTTGCCATTTCCTTCTCCAATGCATGAAAGTGAAAAGTGAAAGTGAAGCCCCTCAGTCGTGCCCAACTCTTCACGATCCCATGGACTGCAGCCTACCAGGCTCCTCCATCCATGGGATTTTCCAGGCAAGAGTACTGGAGTGGGGTGCCATTGCCTTCTCCATATTGTCCTACTGCTTTCAAATAAAATGGGCTGCCTTTCTGAGTGCCCTGTGTCCTCTGCCAGGGTTCAGAGGTTATTTTGTGGAATTAGCTCAGCGTTCAAATGATCTTTAGATGAATTTGTGGAGAGAAAGCCCATCCTATCCCTCCACCATCTTCAAAAGGTCAGTGTTAATTCCAGTCCCTAAGAAAGGCAATGCCAAAGAATGCACAAACTACTGCACAACTGCATTCATCTCACATGCTAGTAAAGTAATGCTCAAAATTCTCCAAGCCAGGCTTCAACAGAAAGTGAACCATGAATTTCCGGATGTTCAAGCTGAATTTAGACAGGGTAGAGGAACCAAACATCAAATTGCCAACATCCACTGGAACATTGAAAAAGCAAGAGAGTTCCAGAAAAACATCTATTTCTTCTTTATTGACTATGCCACAGCCTTTGACTGTGCGGATCACAACAAACTGTGGAAAATTCTCCAAGAAATGGGAATACCAGACCACCTGACCTGCCTCTTGAGAAATCTGTATGCAGGTCAGGAAGCAACAGTTAGAACTGGACATAGAACAACAGACTGGTTCCAAATAGGAAAAGGAGTACATCAAACAGTTAGAACTGGACATGGAACAACAGACAGGTTCCAAATAAGAAAAGGAGTACATCAAGGCTGTAAATTGTCACCCTGCTTATTTAACTTCGATGCATAGTAAATCATGAGAAATGCTGGGCTGGAAGAAGCACAAGCTGTAATCAAGATTGCCAGGAGAAATATCAATAACCTCAGATATGCAGATAACACCACCCTTATGACAGAAAGGAAAGAAGAACTAAAGAGCCTCTTGATGAAACTGAAAGAGAAGAGTGAAAAATTTGGCTTAAAGCTCAACATTCAAAACACTAAGATCATGGCATCTGGTCCTATCCCGTCATGACAAATAGACGAGGAAACAGTGGAAACAGTGGCTGACTTTATTTTTCTGGGCTCCAAAATCACAGCAATGGTGATTGCAACCATGAAATTAAAAGACGTTTGCTCCTTGGAAGAAAAGTTATGACCAACCTAGAGAGCATGTTAAAAGGCAGAGACATTACTTTGCCAACAAAGGTCCATCTAGTCAAGGCTATAGTTTTTCCAGTGGTCATGTATGGATGTGAGAGTTGGACTGTGAAGAAAGCTGAGAGCCGAAGAATTGATGCTTTTGAACTGTGGTGTTGGAGAAGACTCTTGAGAGTCCCTTGGACTGCAAGGAGATCCAACCAGTCCATCCTAAAGATCAGTCCTGAATATTCATTGGAAGGAGTGATGCTGAAGATGAAACTCCAGTACTTTGGCCACCTGATGTGGAGAGCTGACTTATTTGAAAAGACCCTGATGCTGGGAATGATTGAGGGCAGGAGGAGAAGGGGACGACATTGGATGAGATGGTTGGATGGCATCACCAACACAATGGACATGGATTTGGGTGGACTCTGGGAGTGGTGATGGACAGGGAGGCCTGGCATGCAAAGAGTCAGGCACAACCCAGCAGCTAAATTGAACTGAACTGAACTCACTATTGTAGGTTCTTTGAATTCATAAATAATTTATAATCATCTTTCAACCCCTTCAAAAACCTGCTTAGATTTTCATTAGAAATATATTCAAGACCAATATTTTTTAAGTATGTATGGAATCTTCCAGCCCATGAATATTTAATATCTCTCCATTTATTTGTCTATTAATATTTCTCTTAGCAATGTTTTGTAGTTTTCAGTTTGGAGATAATTCTTTACATGATTTATTAGATTTAATTATATATATTTGAGATGTTTGAAGCTATTGGATTCTGGAGTGTATATGGAAATACAATTTTGTATCTATTCCTCCTGGTATCTGACAACTTTGATAAATTTTACTACTTTTAAGTTTGTTTCTATATTCATTTGAATTTTCTATGTATGCAGGCATGCCATCTGTAAATAAATGGAAAATCCAATCATTATGCACTTTATACCTTGTCTTATATATTTACATCTCCCCCTTTTTATTATACTGCCTAAACCCATAACAATTTTAAGTAGAAATAATGAGACATTGTGTTTCATTTTCAATCTTAAGGGAAAGCTTTCAATATTTTACCACTAAATATTAATGCTTATTATAGGATTTTGGTTTTCTTTTGTAGATACTCTTGATCAAATTAAGGAAATTCTATTCTTAGTGTGCTAAGAGACTTTTTCTCTTTTTAATTATGTATTCTCATAGTTCGCTTATGATATGTCTGTGTAACCTTCTTCAATTACTAGATTGTGAACTCCAACTTCTTTAAATCACATTCAATTGCATTTTTTGAGTGTCTCACTGGACCAAGTCATCTGCTAGGTGCAAGTACAAAAATGAACTGACATACAGTGGGTACTAAATAAGTGCTTCTGAAATAGAACCAAATAGAAATAATTGTGAACATAATAAATACCAAAAACTCTGTTTCAGTAAAAACAATTACATAATAATTAATTTATTATAGTCATTAGAATAACTTTAACCCAGACAAATCTACACAATTCAATGTAAATTATTTTTATCTTTCAGAGTTGGGATGAAGCTTTAGCTAAGACTGCTGAAGCATGGGCAAAAAAGTGCAAATTCAGCCACAATTCCTGTTCATCAAAATTATACGAATGCCATCCAACTTTTCAATATGCTGGAGAAAATCTCTGGTTAGGTCCATTAACCATATCTGCAGCAAAATTTGCTATTGATATGTGGTATGATGAAAGAAAATTTTATGATTTTAATACAAAATCATGTTCCAAAATTTGTGGCCATTATACACAGGTAAATATCTCAGATTTTATTAATTCTTACATGTGCATATTTTAATCAAAAGACAGATTTTTAGCACTTTCTTTAGAGTTTCTTTTAAGTATCTGGAAAATTTATGTTTATTTCGAAGATCTTTTTACTAGGAATAGAATTCTATGTAATAAGTTTTTTTCTTTAATAATCTTACTCCATTATCTCACTTGCACTGTTTCCAACAAGAAATCTACTGTAATTCTTTTATTTATTCCTCTGTATGTAATGTGTCTTGGTTTCCCAGAGTGCCTTAAATTTTTTCCTTTATTACAAGTCTCAAGCAAATTAAAAAATTTTCAGTTTTCTTCATCTCTTGTGCTGCATTTTACTGAGCTTCTTGGCAGTATAGGTTTATAGTTTAAATTACATTTGGAAAAATGTTAGCCATTTTTTAAATTTATCTTTTAATTGGAGGATAACTGCTTTACAGTGTTGTGTTGGTCTCATTGTACAACATGAATCAGCCATAAGTCTGCATAATCGCCTTCCCCTTGATCCTCCCTCCCACCCCAATCCCCACCCCACTCCTCTGCATTGTCACAGTACAGGGGGGTGAGGTCCCTGTGTTATGCAGAAACTCCCCACTAGCTATTTTACATATGCTAGTGCGTATGTTTCAATGCTACTTTCTCAATTCGTCCGACCCTCTCCTTTTCCTGCTGTGTCCACAAGTCTGTCCTGTATGTCTGCATCTCTATTGCTGCCCTGCAAATGGGCTCATCAGCACCACGTTTTAGATTGCATATATATGTGCTAATATACAGTTTACTCAAATTCACTCTGTTTTATGGCTGAGTAATATTCCACTGTAGTCATTCTTTTAAAACTATGTCTGTCTATCCTTTGCTCTTCTCTTCCCAGAGCCCAGTTGCCCATGCAGAAGGCCACTTGAAGTTTTCCCACAGTTGACTGACTTTCCTTCCTCATTATTAGTTAAATTTTCCTGCTTCTTTTCATGCTGGGTATATTCCCAAGTTTGTAAATCTTGCCAAGTTTGTAAATGTTGGATGCTGGATTTATATATATACCTAGAAGTATTCTTAACTGTCTTCTGGGATATAGTTATTTGGAATTTGTCTGTCCATTTTGGTTTCTGCTTTTGAAATGTGTTAGATGAAATTAAAGCAGTAGTTAGTCTTGAGCTAATTCCCTCTCGTCAGTGAGGCAGGTTTCTTCTGTACACTCTACTGGATGCCCCAGAAATTATGAAATTTTACAGTCTTACTAGTGGTACCTAGCCCACTATTCCAATTGCTGGCCCTATGAAAGCTTCTGCATCCCTCCCTCTAGTTTTTATATGCAATGCCTTTCCAGAACAGGGGGAGTTTTTTCACATGCATGCTGTGATTAGTGCTCTGATGAACTGATGGTGAGGACCCCCTACAGACCTCCACAGTTGTGTCGCTAGAAGATTTTCAGCCCTCCTGGACTCCTGCTTGTTGGTCTCCCCAGACCCTCAGCTCTGTCGTTCAACTCTGTGATTCCATCAAGCTTCTCCTGACTTCTCCACCACCCTAACCCCCAGCCACAGCCTGGAAACTCACTCAGTACAATAAGCTGAGACGTCTTTTCCCTCCAACTCTCAGGGGCATCATTCATTGTTGCCTGATGTTCAGTATCTTGAAAAACATTATTTCCTATCATTTTCCAATTCTTTTGGTAATTTTGGCTGAGAGTTTTTGATGAGAAGAGGAAGTCACTTTTTGGCTAAACTAATCCTAGACATGGTACTGAGTTCTTAGAAAGGCCCCTATTCAGTTCGGTTCAGTTCAGTCACTCAGTCGTGTCCAACTCTTTGCAACCCCATGAATCACAGCACTCCAGGCCTCCCTGTCCATCACCATCTCCCGGAGTTCATTCAGACTCACGTCCATCGAGTCAGTGATGCCATCCAGCCATCTCATCCTCTGTCGTCCCCTTCTCCTCCTGCCCCCAATCCCTCCCAGCATCAGAGTCTTTTCCAATGAGTCAACTCTTCGCATGAGGTGGCCAAAGTACTGGAGTTTCAGCTTCAACATCATTCCCTCCAAAGAAATCCCAGGGCTGATCTCCTTCAGAATGGATTGGTTGCATTTCCTTGCAGTCCAAGGGACTCTCAAGAGTCTTCTCCAACACCACAGTTCAAAAGCATCAATTCTTCGGCGCTCAGCTTTCTTCACAGTCCAACTCTCACATCCATACATGACCACTGGAAAAACCATAGCCTTGACTAGACGGACCTTTGTTGGCAAAGTAATGTCTCTGCTTTTCAATATGCTCTCTAGGTTGGTCATAACTTTTCTTCCAAGGAGTAAGTGTCTTTTAATTTCATGGCTGCAGTCAACATCTGCAGTGATTTTGGAGCCCCAAAAAAATAAAGTCTGACACTGTTTCCACTATAGGCAACAGAAAAAGCTAACTTTATTCTCCAAACTGACTCACCTTCTCAAGTTGAATGGACATATAGTGTCTTAAAGAAAGTCATTTTTCTCAGAGGTGGACAGAACAGAGAAATCAGCAGTTTCCTGCCTCCCTTCTAATCATTCTTTGTCCAATAACAGAATGCTATTTAAGAGCGGAAATTCTTCTCAGGATCGATGTTGTTTGCAAAGAATGTGGTTTGGATTCTGATGGGAAAACTGAGATAATGGACTTAAATGTCAGGTATCCTGCTAACAAGCAGAATTCAATACAATAGTTCCTCCCACTTATCTGTAAAGGACACAGTAAATGTCTGAAACTTCAGATAGTATCAAACCCTACTATGTTTTTCCTACACATATATACTTAATGGTGGAGTTTAATGTATAAATTAGGCACAGTAAGAGATTAACAATGGGCTTCCCAGGTGGCACTAGTGATAACACACCTGCCGATGCAGATGTAAGAAACGTGGGTTCAATCCTTGGGTCGGGAAGATCCCTGGAGGAGGGCATGGCAACCCACTCTGGGATTCTTGCCTGGGAAATCGCATGGCAGGCTGCAGTCCAAAGAGTCACTACTGAAGTGACTTAGCACATCTTCATGCAAGAGAGTAACAATAACTATTAATAAATTAGAACAATTATAACAATATCCTTTAATAAAGGTTACCTGGATGTGACCTCTCTTTCTTTCAAAATATCTTATTATACTGTACTCACCTTTCTTCCTCTTGCGATGATGTGAGATGATAAAATGCATATTATGTGATGAGGTGACGTGAATGAATGTAGGCATTATGATGTAGCAGCTAGGCTACCATTGACCTTCTGACGATGCATGAGAAGGAGGATCATCTGCTTTGGGCGATCCTGGATCAGTGAGCCATGACACTTTTTGATTTATGAAAACAGTCAGTGAGGAAAACCTAGTTAGGTAGCCTCATGAATGCAGCTTTAATAAATTAAATTGAATCTTAGAAATTAAGGAAAAAAACAGACAATAAATATTTAAGTATATTCATTTTTTTGTAACATGGCAAAAATTATGCCTGTTCCCATAATGTGCTGATTGTGTAGAGTCGTTTTGCACATTTTATTTTAAAATTCCTTTCTTTATAGGTAGTTTGGGCTGATTCCTATAAAGTTGGTTGTGCAGTTGCAATTTGTCCAAATTTTGGGAGCCCTGACAGTGCCCTATTCGTATGTAACTATGCACCCGCGTAAGTTATTTTGCTTTAAAAATATTTTAAGTTGAAATATATGTTAAATGATTGTTTCCAAAAGTATGACGCTATACGAGAGAGACAAGTATATTTTTGATAAGCACAGTCTCCCTCTATAATGCTAATCAAAAGAAAGAGATAAAATAAAAGAGAATGTGTGAAAAATTATGCTGATCATGAATGGTTTAATCTTGAGAGAGGAAATGATAGAGATCATTTCTTAAATAAGAAAATAGATATTATAAAATACATTGCCACAGTAATATTTAAATACTGAACACAAAATAGTTTGGCAGATGCTGATATAACTTGAATGAGTAAATTATTGAAAATGAGAGTGAGAGGCACATTCTCCTAAGAAAAGAGTACCATAAATTTTTGGCTGCCTTGCTGGAAATTGCATATCTAAATAAAATAAAACAAAAGCCTAGTGGGACTCTCCAAAAATAAAATTCTGGGCCTCAAATTCAGCATATCTGTACAAGAAATAAGATTAAGTCAGTTAATAATCCAACTCGTTAACAACAATGTAAAAATAAAATGCAGAAAAGATTAAAATATAGGCTAAGAACAAATATATAGGTTGGGAAAAAGGACATGATATTTGTGAAAGTTGCCATGGAGACGTACAAATGTGTATACCTCTTTCTGTATTTTCTTCCATTCCTTCTCAGTAACAAGTGAAAACAGAATGACAAATAGATGGCCTAAAAGTTTGGGGTAGAGTACAGTTTTTATGAATACCAGAGAAACTGTAGAACACTTATTTTTACCATCCAAGGCAGGATACACAGAGGGAAAAAAGAATCCAAAAAAGCAAAAAAAAAAAAAAAAAGTGATATAAAAGAGCATCAGTTAGCTGTGACATAACTTTAGAGGGAATTGATTTCATGAATGAGGAAGGGACAGAAAAACATTTGAAGAAATATGGCCCAAAACTTTCCATACTTAAGGAAAATTACAAACTCACAGGACCAAGAAATCTAGCAAGCCCCAATCACAAGAAAGGTGAAGTAAACTATACCAATTCACCTTCTAATAAAGCCAGTAATAAAGAGACAATCTTAAAAGCAATCAGAAAATACAGATGTGTTACATACAGATGAGCAAAGATAAGGATTTCCAGATTTCTCACTGGAAACAATGCAAGAGAGAAGACAGAATTATCTTTAAATACAGAGAGAAAAGGAAAAAAAACCTCTTGCCTAAGGACACTATATTCTGTGAAAATATTTTTTCAAAAATAAAAGTGAAATAAAGATGTTTGAACCACTGGAAATGGTAAATATAGGTAAATACATAGGATGTTTTCTCCTTATTTTTGCCTTTCAAAAATAATTATTTAACTGAAGGTAATTGAAATGGATTGTGAAGATTATAACATAGGTAAAGTTAAAATCTGTGATAATGATGGCATAAAGGCTGAGAGGAGAAAACAGATGTTAATTCCCTTAAGGTTCTTCTACTCAAAGTTAAGAGGAATTTACTTGACTGTGATAAGCAAAAGATGCTTACTATAAACCCTAAAGTAGCTACTCACATAACAAACCAACAGTAAAATCAAATAGGCCAACAAAGCAGGTAAAATTAAATCTAAAAAAATATTCCATTAATCCAAAGGAAAGCAGAAAAAGAAATAAAGGGACAAAGGACAGAAGAGACAAATAGAATAAATAAGATCTGATAGCCTTAAATCTATGTTAATAATAGTGTAAATACAAATACCCAAATAAAAAGAAAAAGACTGGATGATGGGATAAAAAATCAAGAACCAATTACATTCTGCCTGCAAGAAGTATATTTCAATTAAAAGACACAAGTAGATTACAATTAGAAGAATGGGGAAAGTTTTACTATGCTAACATTCATAGAAAGTTAGCAGGATCTATGCTAATATCAGATATTGCAGATTTTATAGCAAACAATAGTCTTTCAAGAGACACAGATTACAAAAGGAGAAAGAAAGTGAAAACTACAGAGCAATCTCTCTTTTTTTCTAATCTGTGCAGAAGTAATTTAATTTTTTATTGAAGTAGAGCTGATTTACAATGTTGTGTTAGTTTCAGTTGCCCCTCAAAGTGATTCAGATATATAGATAGACAGACATTAATAGATAGATAGATATAGATATAGATTGTAGCTCCTTTATCCAGGCATCTGTTGATGGACATTTACATTGCTTCCATGTCTTGGCAATTGCAAATACTGCTGCAAATATCACTGCAGGGTACTTATCTTTTTGAATTATGGTTTTCTCCAGGTAGATGCCCAGGAGTGGGATTGTAGGATCATATGATAGCTCTGTTTCTAGTTTTCTAAGGAACTTCTGTGCTGCTCTGTAGTGGCTGTACCAATTTTTGCTCCCACCAAGAGTGTAGGAAGGTTCCCTTTTCTCCACACCCTCTCCAGCATCTATTGTTTGCAGACTTTTTGATGATAGCCATTCTGACTGGTGTGAGATGATACTCAATCGGAGTTTTGACTTGCATTTCTCTAATAATTATCAATGTTAAGCATCTTTTCATGTTCCTGTTGGCCATCTGCATTCTTCATTGGAGAAATACCTATTTAGATCTTATTCAATATGTCTTATGAACATAGGTACAAAGATTCTAAACAAAATTTAGCAGCTGAACCCAATACAATAAGCATCACACATCTTATCCAAAGGGAGTTTGTTCCAGTAATTTAGGGCTGTTTTAATATTCTAAAATCAGTGTAATTCACCATATTAATCAACCTATAAATAAACATTATATGATCTCAATAGACTGAGGAAAAGTCAAACATTCATTCTTAATGAAAATTCTTGGAAAATTAAAAATACAAGGGAACGTCTTATATCAAATAAAGTTTATCTATGAAAAGCCTATATGTAACATTATACCAGTACTAAAAAATTTTTTCTGTAAAGTACTAGACAGTAAATATATTGGGCTTTGCATGAAACATACATTCTGCTACATATTTAATTTGTTCTTTTTTGAATTAAATAACCCCTTAAAATAAAAATAATTTAAAAAAAACCAATTCTTAGTTCACTGACTGCACAAAAACAGACCACAAGCCAGATGTGGCCTATGGGTTATTCTTTATTGACTTCTTGGTCTCTAGTTCTATATAGAAAATTCAGTGAAATCTATGAAAACTCTTCTACAACTAATAAGTAAGTTTAGAAATTTTTCAGAGTACAAGATCAATATGTAAAACAATTACATGTGCATACTGGCAATGAACAATCATATATTGAATTAAAATAACAATACCATTTATAATAGCATCAAAAATATGAATTATTTAGGGATAAATCTGGCAGAAGACATGAAAAACTAATATACTAAAAATTATGTAATAGTCATGAGATAAATTATTAATAACAAAGACAATAACTAGAGCACTATACCTAATTAATGGGTTAAAAGACTCAAGATTGTAAAGATGTAATTTTTCACTGAATTGACCTATGCATTCAAAAAAATTCCAATAAAAATCCCACAGGCTTTTGTAGTAGAAACTGACAAACAGATCATAAAATTCATAAGGCAATACAAAGGACTTAGAATAGTTAAAACAACTAGAACAAATCTGAAGTAGGTAACACTATTGTTTTCATGAATTATTAAAATCATGATGTAGTTATATTGATGTAAAGTTAGACAAATAGATCAGTGGAATAGGATATAGAGCCCAGAAATAACCCGACACATGGTTGACCACATATGTTCAACTGACTTTTCAAAAGTGTACAAGGCAATGCAACATAAGAAAGATTTTTCAATAACTGGTGCTCTGTCACTTACATATTAAAAAAAAAAGTAAACAGATTTACGAAACATACAGTCTACAAAAATTAACTAAAATGGATCATAGATCCAATTGTAAGGAAAGAACTGTGAAACTTTTTGAATAAAACATAAATAGAATCTTTGTGACCTTCAGATGGCTGAAGATTTTTTAGCTACCACATCAAAAGCATGATCTGTAAAAGAATAAGTTGGTAAGTTGAATGCCATTAAAATTAAAAATGACCACTATTCAAACATACTGGTCAGAAGATGAAGAGACAAGCCACAGACTGGAAGAAAGTCTTTGTGAAACAAAGACCTTGTATGAAGTATGTAGGAAGAACTGTTAAGATTTAAGACCTAGGACCATCTCACACCAGTCAGAATGGCTGCTATCAAAAAGTCTACAAACAGTAAATGCTAGAGAGGAGAAAAGGGAACCCTCTTACGTTGTTTGTGGGAATGCAAACTGGTACAGCCACTATGGAGAACAGTGCGGAGATTCCTTAAAAAACTGGAAATAGAACTGCTGTACGACCCAGTAATCCTACTTCTGGGCGTACACACTGAGGAACAAGAGTTGAAAGAGACACGGGTACCCCAATGTTCATCGCAGTACTGTTTACAATAGCCAGGACATGGAAGCAACCTAGATGTCCATCGGCAGATGAGTGGATAAGAAAGCTGTGGTATATATACACAATGGAGTATTACTCAGCCATTAAAAAGAATGCATTTGAATCAGTTCTAAGGAGGTGAATGAAACTGGAACCTACTATACAGAGTGAAGTAAGTCAGTGCTGGGAGCCAGCGTGAGGAATTCCACCCGTGACAAGGTCATGCGACAGAGCTCTGATGGCAAGGCTAATCAGACCTCAGGTTTCCCCCCTGGAATTTCCTGAGCATCCACCCTCCAAAAAATAAGAATCTGCCTGCTTTTCCACTCTTCTGACATTCTCTGGAAAAAGTCAATTCAGGGCTTTAGTCTTCTGCATTTGAAAGAGTGTTTCAATCAAAAAACCCCTCTGATGGCTTTCTAGCCTGCCTGCAGGACTCTTATAGCTGTGCATGTGATTGCTTGAGGCCTCCTGACCGCAGGAGGCACAGGAAGCTTAAAACATCCTAGGAATGTAGGGGCTTCGGAGGAGTCAAAGTTTCATTTGTTGAGCCAATACTTGCTGCCAAACTTTCATATCCTTTATTTTTAGATATAGTTGGTATATAGAAAAACAAGTAGTAGACCTGGTATTAGCAACATTAGATCTTTGAGTTAAGTACCTTCTTTGTTATACCCCACTGCGCCTTTGTTCTATAGAGATGTAACTTCAGCGCTTTAAGGAGATGCAGATTAAAGAAAAACACTTAGGGAAAACGAAATTAACATTCATTAAGGAAGAGAGCCAAAAAGTGTTAACAAGCCTCTTGGCCAGAAGATTATGTAAATTACCTGAGATCTTTTGTATACAAAAAGATATACAAAGAGTCTGGGCTGCTAACACTACAAAATTTTGTATTACCCATTGATCTCTATGTATAATCAAAAGTATAAAAGGCCTTGAAGGACAATAGAAGGAGAGCCAGTCACTGGACTGGTTTCCCCCGTGTCTCCTCTTTACTCTAATTTCAGGCTGAATTCCCATCTGGGGCATGGAGGGTCACTATGTCTACTTACTTGTCCCGGCTTTTAAGATCCGTAAGAGAGAGAGCCCAAGGCAGGGCACTCTCCGATAGCCAAACGGGCGCCGGCAGCCTAACGTAGATGGTGCAAGCTCCTTGTCTGGAACTTTATTGGTTTTCCACGTAACCCAAGTTAATCAGCCTCTTCTCTCCACTTAATCTTCCTACTACACTATTTCTTCCTAATCTAATCTTATATTAATAAATAAATAAGTTTTCCTTGCCGACTCCGTCCACCCTTCAAATTCCCTGGATCCACCGGGGCTGGACCCCGGCAAGTCAGAAAGAAAAACACCAATACAGTATATTAATGCATATATATGGAATTTAGAAAGATGGTAACAATGACCCTATATACAAGATAGTAAAAGAGACACAGATGTAAAGACAGACTTTTGGACTCTGTGGGAGAAGGCGAGGGTGGGATGATTTGAGAGGATAGCATTGAAACTTGTATATTATCATATGTGAAATAGACCACTGGTCCAGGTCCAATGCATGAGACCAGGTACTCAGGGCTGGTGCCCCAGGATGACTCTGAAGGATGGGATGGGGCGGGAGGTGGGAGGAGGGCTCAGGATGGGGAACACATACACCCTTGGCTGATGCAAGTCAATGTATGGCAACAACCACTACAATATTGTAAAGTAATTAGCCTCCAATTAAAATAATAAATTAATTTTTAAAAAAAATTTTAAAGCTAGAAAAACCTAAAGTTCAATAGAAAAATGGACAAAAGATTAATAAGATTCACAGATGGCAAATAAGCACATGAAAAAAATGCTCAAAAATCATTAATCATTAGGGAAATACAAAATTAAAACCACAGTGAATACCACTACACAATAATCAGAATGGCTAAACATTTGCTATTCTCACATACTGCTGGTGGAAATACAAAGTGCTACAACTGCTTTGTAAAAAACATTGTCCCAGTTTCTTTAAAAGTTAAATATGCACCTACTACATGATCTATTCATTCCATTCCTAGGTATATATCCAAGAAAATATATGTCTGAATATATGACATATATATATATGAAAATATATATATGTCTTTCATATAAAGACATGTCTGAATGATCAAAATATTCATAGTAACTTTATTAGTAATACCCCAAAACTGGAACAACCCGACGTCCATCAACAGCTGAATGAATAAATGAATTGTGGCATATTCTTTAAAGGAATACAACTCATGTTCTTATGTTTTGCTTTGTGTACTCTAGATAAATAACACTTTCTAAAGTCTTCCACAGACATGGAAGTGGGAAAAGAAAAAAAGAGAGCCTTGTTAGCATGTATCAGCTTATATTATTGAAAATTAGGCAAAATAACTGCCAAATCTTTCTGGTGCATCTCAAAGTACTATAATACTGTGCTTTTAAATTAAACTATAAAACCTATGTTTTCATGAGCGATTCAAATTTCTTTATTCCATTAAAAAATCAACAGATAATTAGTCTTTGTAGCAAAATCTCTGTGGCTGTCACATACATAATTATATTGCATTCCCATTTTAACTTGTGTTCTAGAGAGTATTCAAGAATATAACTGCTAGAAAGGTTGGGGACACCCTGTAAAGAATCATTTTAATAGTTACTTTAATAGTTTATAGTTTCTTTTGTAAAGAAAAAATTACAAAATTGGGACTGACGTTATTTTCCTTGTCAACATTCATGGTTAGGGACCAAAACAACTTGCATAAATGCATACACAAAATTAGAGACATTAATAACTACTTAGCTAATCACTGTGTCTCTTTTTTACAGAGGAAACTATCCAAATATGTCCCCTTACAGGACTGGAACACCGTGCTCTATGTGTGAAGGAGATACTTGCGAAAACAAACTCTGCCGTAAGAAAACAGGAAACAAAATAATCAGGGCATTTTCTTGGAAAACAAAGTTCCCAGAAATTCATTATATTTTTAAATTAGGACCCTCAATGTTATAAGAGAAGATGAAATTTGATTGCTGCTGTTTGATGATACAAAGCGTTTGTCATAAATGATCATATTTCAATCCAGATGATCCCTCCCTTTGTCACTGAGTATCTTCTCTCAGGCTAAAAGCCTGGAAGAAGTAAGGTATAACAGAGCGTGTGCTGCCACACCCAAAATGCTATCGACTGGCGTGTTGTTCTTAGTCGTGTTTGCTTCCCTTTCACCTCCTTGTACTAGTTACTATTAAATAGTGCTTCACTCAGAAGTAATACCTGAATCAGTGTCCAAACTAATTGTGATTTACAGCCAACACGTTTTTCTTCCTTCATCAGTCTTTTGGTTCTCAGGACAAAGACTTATTTTAAGTGTAAATTTTTGATTCTCAGAGCAGACAAGTTCCCAGTACAAAGTTACTTTTTAAGGATAAGCATAAATTCCTGTTTGAGGACCGAGTGAAGGGGGTGAAGAGAAGAGATAATTTAAAAACTGTAAAAGATGCGGTGCCACAAAAGAAGACAGGCACAAAAATGCATATTAAATTATTCCATTTATATAAAGTTCAAAACCGTACAAAACTAATCTACGTTTAGAGTCAGGATAGTGGTTACCTTTGGAGAGGAAAGAGGAGTTAGTCATTAGAAAAGTATACCAGAGGACTTTCTGAACCTATGCTGTGGTTATCTAGGTGTAATCACTTTGTAATAGCTCATCAGTCTTTCAATTATGAGCTATGTATGATCCCATATCATGTCATACTTCAAGTAAAAAAATTGTTTGGGGTTTGTGATATTGAGCTGTTTGTATATTTCAGAGATTAATACCTTATCAGTTGCTTCATTTGCAAATATTTTCTTTCATTCTGAGGGTTGTCTTCTCATCTTGTGTACAGTTTCCTTTGCTACGCAAAAGCCTTTATTTAATTAGGTGCCATTTGTTTATTCTTATTTTCATAGATGATCTTATTTGCAAAGCAGGAATAGAGACACAGATGTCGAGAACAAGTGTATGGATACCAAGGGGGAAAGGGGCAGTGATGGGATGAATTGGGAGGCTGGGACTGACATATACACACTATTGACACCGTGTGCAAAATAGATAACGAATGAGAAATAGTACAGCACGGGGAACTCCACTCAATGCTCTTTGGCGACCTGAATGGGACGGAAATCCAAAAAGAAGACATATGTAAACGTATAGCTGACTCACTGCTGTATAGCAAAAACTAAAACAACATCGTAAAGCAACTACGCTGCTATTTGCCCCTACGTCATGTTCAACTCTTCGCTAACCCATGGACTGTAGCACGCCAGGCTCCTCTGTCCTCCACTATCTCCCAGAGTTTGCTCGGATTCATGTCCACTGAGTTGTTGATACTATCTAACCATTATCCTCTGCTGCCTCCTTCTCCTGCACTGGCAGGTGGATTCTTTACCTCCAAAATCGCTATGGACAGTGACTACAGCCATGAAATTAAAGATGCTTGCTCCTTGGAAGGAAAGCAATGACAAACCTAGACAGCATATTAAAAGCAGAGACATCACTTTGCCCACGAAACTCCATCTAGTCAAAGCTATGTTTTTTTCCAGTAGTCATGTACCGATGTGAGAGCTGTACAATAAAGAAAGCTGAGCACTGAAGAACTGATGCTTTTGAATTGTGGTGCTGGAGAAGATTCCTTTTTTTTTTCAATTTTTTCTTCAAGGCAGAATTGCCTTTTTTTTAATATATATTTTCCTATCTTTATTTATTTTTTTAATATTTTTACATATATATATTTTTTCACTTTACAATATTGTATTGGTTCTGCCATACATCAACATGAATCCACTGTGGGTATACACGTGTTCCCCATCCTGAACCCCCCTCTCACCTCTCTCCCCTTACCATTCCTCTAGGTCATCCCAGTGCACCAGCCCCAAGCATCCTGTATCAAACCAGGACTGGCAATTCGTTTCTTATATGATATTATACATGTTTCAGTGCCATTCCCCCAAATCGTCCCACCCTCTCCCTCTCCCACAGAGTCTAAATGATTGTTCTATACATCTGTGTCTCTTTTGCTATCTCACATACAGGGTTATTGTTACCATCTTTCTAAATTCCATATATATGTGTTAGTGTACTGTATTGGTGTTTTTCTTTCTGACTTACTTCAGTCTGTATAATAGGTTCCAGTTTCATCCACCTCATTAGAACTGATTCAAATGCATTCTTTTTAATGGCTGAGTAATACTCCACTGTATATATGTACCACAGCTTTCTTATCCATTCATCTGCTGATGGACACCTAGGTTGCTTCCTTGTCCTGGCTATTATAAACAGTGCTGCGATGAACATTGGGGTACACGTGTCTCTTTCAATTCTGATTTCTTTGAGTGTATGCCCAGGGATGGGATTGCTGGGTCAAAAGGCAGCTCTATTTCCAGTTTTTTAAGGAATCTCCACACTGTTCTCCATAGTGGCTGTACTAGTTTCCATCCCCACCAACAGTGTAAGAGGGTTCCCTTTTCTCTACACCCTCTCCAGCATTTATTTCTTGTAGACTTTTTGATAGCAGCCATTCTGACTGGCATGAAATGGATCCTCATTGTGTTTTGATTTGCATTTCTCTGATAGTGATGTTGAGTATCTTTTCATGTGTTTGTTAGCCATCTGTATGTCTTCTTTAGAGAAATGTCTGTTTAGTTCTTTGGCCCATTTTTTGATTGGGTCGTTTATTTTTCTGGAATTGAGCTGCAGGAGTTGCTTGTATATTTTTGAGATTAGTTCTTTGTCAGTTGCTTCATTTGCTATTATTTTCTCCCATTCTGAAGGCTGTTTTTTCACCTTGCTTATAGTTTCCTTTGTTTTGCAGAAGCTTTTAATTTTACCAATGGTATTTTTCACAGAGCTAGAACAAATAATTTCACAATTTGTATGGAAATACAAAAAAACTTAAATAGCCAAAGCAATCTTGAGAAAGAAGAATGGAACTGGAGGAATCAACATACCTGACTTCAGGCTCTACTACAAAGCCACAGTCATCAAGACAATATGGTACTGGCACAAAGACAGAAATATAGATCAATGGAACAAAATAGAAAGCCCAGAGATATATCCATGCACCTATGGACACTTTATCTTTGACAAAGGAGACAAGAATATACAATGGAGAAAAGACAATCTCTTTAACAAGTGGTGCTGGGAAAACTGGTCAACCACTTGTAAAAGAATGAAATTAGAACACTTTTTAACACCATACACAAAAATAAACTCAAAATGGATTAAAGATCTAAATGTAAGACCAGAAACTATAAAACTCTTAGAGGAGAGCATAGGCAAAACACTCTCCGACATAAATTACAGCAGGATCCTCTATGACCCACCTCCCAGAATGCTGGAAATAAAAGGAAAAATAAACAAATGAGACCTAATTAATATTCAAAGCTTCTGCACAACAATGGAGAAGATTCTCGAGAGTCCCTTGGACTGCAGGAGCAAACCATTCAATTCTAAAGTAAATCAACCCTAAATATTCATTGGAAGAACTGATGATGAAGCTGAACCTCTAATACTTTAGCCACCTGATGCAAAGAGCTGACCCATTGGAAAAGACTGATGCTAGGAAAGCAACTATACTCCAATTTAAAAATTAAAAAAAATTTTAAAAAAATTGGAAGCATGGTCTCTCTAAAATGAGATTTCATTCAAATTGGTTTATATTTGTAAACTGCTAAGTTTTCTAGTCTACAGGATACAAAGATAAACTGATAGTCTTTTTCTTTCACTTTCTCTTCCTTACCAGGACCCAGATCACTGCCATTTCTTGCCTGAACTAGTGCAGCCTCCCCACTTCTCTTCCTACTCTGTTCCAAGTTGTTTCAGTCCCCCTGGGGTGGGTGGAGAGAAAACAAAAGAAAATATCAGATAAAACCACTTTTCTTAAAATTCAATTGCTTCTTTTTGCAACAAAAGGAAAATCAGATTCTATGCATTGAGGCCAACAAACCCAAGTGCGATCTGGCTCTTGCCTTTCTCTTCTACAATATCTTTGGTCAGTCCCCTTCTGACACAGTGAGCTCCACTATTACACACTCAAATTCCCTATTTAAAAACCCCAGCATCCAGATTACCTGTGAGTCTGTTTCTAGTTTCAAGATTGTTTTTTCTCTTCATTTTGGTAACATGTTCTGTTTCTTGATATCCTTAATTATGACCATAAATGATTCTTCCCTCCTCTCCATGCACACCACTCCTCCCATCAAGAAACCCAGACTATTTCTCCTCTCCTTGAATAAGGACTTGATGTGCCATTTCTGGGCCACACCTTTAAGAAAACTGGCAGCTTTGGCTTTTGCTCTTTTGAAAGCTATCCAACATATCTAAAAATCCATCCTTTCCCACTGAAGAGGTCAGGCCTTGAATGAGGAGAGGGCATCTTTCTGTTTCAACCCCAAATGCAAGCAATAGCCAAAGGCAGCCACATCCTTGAACCCTGATGACACTGAATATAGGAGAGAAATTCCCCAGTAGAATCTGCCAACCCAAGTAACTGTGAGAAATAGTAGCAAATTGTTAACCATTTTAAGCCATTAAATTTTGGAAGTTTGTTCCACAACAGTAGATTGTGGAAACACGTGGTGTGCCTAAGAAGTTAAATACCTAATAATATGGTGTGAAACAAAGAAAGGAGAGTTCTATCTTTTCCTCTACTGAACAGATAGAGTTAGGGTGGGTCATCTTAATCCACACACAACCTGGTCAAAGCTGGTTTAGAATTTACCTAAGACGTGGTCTACCTCTGTTTGCTCTGTTCCAAGAATAGAGACTTCCAAGGCTTTCCAATGGGAGACGGGTGTGTTCACTACTGCCTTTACCTAGTGATTTTTGAACTCCAATTCTTACTGCTTTTTTTTTTTTTCTCACTGTTTTTCTCATTGCTTTAACACAGAGAAATTACTGAAATAGCTTCTATGATTTCCAAAGGCTTTAGCCTAGGTGTTTAGCCCCTTACCTCTCACAGTTTCAAAGTTACAAAATGGGCATGTCTTCGGCTTATTTCCTCCACCTCCACCTCCCACCTGGATCTTGAACTACTCAATTCTCCAATTTTATCTCTCTAGTTCTTTAAGGGCAATAAACGCTCTGCTGGTTTCTCTGTTTACCAAGAAGTGACTTCTTCCTGGACAAAGCCCACTTTTTCAGCCCTAGGCCTGGGCCCAGAATCAACAAATGGCCGCAAGAAAAGAGCATCCTTCGTAACATCAACCCTCCTCTTTATGGATCCTCTCTTCTGAAATCTGGACCTTCTGGTCTTTGTTGCTTTGGCAAATGTCTCATGCTCTTACACATTGTTTTTCTAATAATAATAAAATAATAATAGTAAAAGATTATTTTATTTATGTTTTATGCCTGATGAGAGATTTTGTCCATCACAAATGATTTCATCCTGGAGATTTAGACAGCTGTATTCTGTAGGTCTCCAAGATAGCACTTTAAAAGCTACCAAGGCTACAATAAATAAGCTTTAAGACCTGGTAGGAGGTATTCCCCCAACTCATTCCATTTCCAAATTATTCAAAAATCATTTGCCTATTCCTGGCCCTTTGCTCTTGGAAATTAATGTTAGGATAAGCTTATCAGTTCTACAGAAGACCTTGAAATTCTGAATGGAGTTACTTTGAGTTTATAGATAAATTGAAGAAGAAGTAACTTTACAGTGTTGAACTTTTCAAATAATATAGACTGTTTATTTGGGTCTTTTTATACATCTTTTTTAGGCTTTCCTAGTGGCTCACACATAAAAAATTCTGCCTGCCGTGCAAGAGACCTGGGTTCAACCCCTGGGTCAGGAAGATGGCCTGAAGAAGAGAATGGCAAGCCACTCCAATATTCTTACCTGGAGAATTCCATGGACAGAGAAATCTGATGGTCTACAGTCCATGGGGGTCACAAAAAGTCAGACATGACTGAGCAAATTTCACTTTCATTTATATATCTTTTACACTTTGAAATTTTCTCAGTAAGGTCTTGCATCTCAAATTAGATTGTGTGGTGATCTATATGTGTTGATACTACAAATGGAATTTTTAAGTTTGGTTCAGTTGAGTCACTCTGTCGTGTCTGACTCTTTGCGACCCCATGGACTGCGGCATGCCAGGCCTCCCTGTCCATCATCAATTTCCGGAATTTACTCAAACTAATGTCCGTTGAGTCAGTGATGCCATCCAACCATCTCATCCTCAGTTGTCCCCTTCTTCTCCTGCCCTCAATCTGTCCTTCCAATGAATATTTGGTATTGACTGGTTGGATCTCCTTGCAGTCCAAGGGACTCTCAAGAATCTTCTCCAACACCATAATTCAAAAGCATCAATTCTTCAGCGCTCAGCTTTCTTTATAGTACAACTCTAACATCCATACATGACTACTGGAAAAACCATAGCCTTGACTAGACGGACCTTTGTTGGCAAAGTAATGTCTCTGCATTTTAATACACTGTCTAAGTGCAGTTCAGTTCAGTTCAGTTGCTCAGTCGTGTCTGACTCTTTGCGACCCCATGAATCACAGCACGCCAGGCCTCCCTGTCCATCACCAACTCCCAGAGTTCACTCAGACTCACGTCCATAGAGTCCGTGATGCCATCCAGCCATCTCATCCTCAGTTGTCCCCTTCTTCTCCTGCCCTCAATCCCTCCCAGCATCAGAGTCTTTTCAAATGAGTCAATTCTTCACATTACGTGGCCAAAGTATTGGAGTTTCAGCTTCAGCATCCGTCCTTCCAAAGAAATCCCAGAGTTAATCTCCTTCAGAATGGACTGGTTGGATCTCCTTGCAGTCCAAGGGACTCTCAAGAGTCTTCTCCAACACCACAGTTCAAAAGCATCAATTCTTCGGCGCTCAGCCTTCTTCACAGTCCAACTCTCACATCCATACATGACCACAGGAAAAACCATAGCCTTGACTAGATGGACCTTAGTCGGCAAAGTAATGTCTCTGCTTTTGTATATACTATCTAGGTTGGTCATAACTTTCCTTCCAAGGAGTAAGCATCTTTTAATTTCATGGCTGCAGTCACCATCTGCAGTGATTTTGGAGCCCCCCAAAATAAAGTCTGCCACTGTTTCCACTGTTTCTCCATTTGCCATGAAGTGATGGCACCAGATGCCATGATCTTCGTTTTCTGAATGTTGAGCTTTAAGCCAACTTTGAACGCTCCTCTTTCACTTTCATGAAGAGGCACTTTAGCTCTTCTTTGCTTTCTGCTGTAAGGGTAATGTAATCTGCATATCTGAGGTTATTCATATTTCTCCTGGCAATCTTGATTCCAGCTTGTGCTTCCTCCACCCCAGCATTTCTCATGATGTATTCTGCATATAAGTTAAATAAGTAGGGTGACAATATATAGCCTTGACGTACTCCTTTTCCTATTTGGAACCAGTCTGTTGTTCCATGTCCAGTTCTAACTGTTGCTTCCTGACCTGCATGCAGATTTCTCAAGAGGCAAGTCTGGTGGTCTAGTATGCCAATCTCTTGAAGAATTTTCCACAGTTTGTTGTGATCCACACAGTCAAAGGCTGTGGCATAGTCAATAAAGCAGAAACAGATGTTTTTCTAGAACTCTCTTGCTTTTTCAATGATCCAGAAGATGTTGACAATTTGATCTCTGGTTCCCCTGCCTTTTCTAAATCCAACTTGAACATCTGGAAATTCATGGTTCACATTCTGTTGAAGACTGGCTTGAAGAATTTTGAGCATTATTTACTAGCGTGTGAGATGGTGCAATTTTGTGGTAGTTTGACCATTCATTTGGCATTGCTTTTCTTAGGGACTGGAATGAAAACTGACCCTTTCCAGTCCTGTGGCCACTGCTGAGTTTTCCAAATTTACTGACATATTGAGTGCAGCACTTTCACAGCATCATCTTTTAGGATTTGAAATAGCTCAACTGCAATTCTATCATCTCCAGTAGCTGTGTTTGTAGTGATGTTATTAAAGGCCACTTGACTTCACATTCCACGATGTCTGGCTCTAGGTGAGTGATCACATCATCGTGATTGATTTTTAAGTTATATTTCCTAATTGATTTTTTGCTGATTCATAGAAATATAAATTATTTTTTAATATTACTGCACTATCCTGGAATCTTACTGAATCTCATTATTATTTCAAATAAGTTGATTATCTTGGATTTTCCGTGACAATAATGTTATCTGTAAAAAATGCAAGCTTTGTTCTTCTAATCGTCACGTCAGGTATACACTGTAACAATGTTAACAGTGAATTCTCCAGTGCAATGTCGCACATAAGCTGTAGCAGTAGCATCATTCTCTTATTCCACACTTTAAAAACAATGTTTAAATTATGCATATTTGCTTTGATAAAAAGGTGAAAGGGTCAGTCGCTCAGTCTTGTCCAATTCCTTGTGACCCCATGGACTATAGCCCAAAAGGCTCCTCTGTCCATGGAACTCTTCAGGCAAGAATATTGGAGTGAGTTGCCATTTCCTACTCCAGAGGGGCACATTTACTTTAGGTTGTTTTTAATCAGTCCTTATTTTCTCTGTTTCTCATTTTGCTGTGAGCTTTTATCTTGAATAAATGCTAAATTTTACCAGATTTTTTTCTCTGCATCTATTGAAATGATCCCAAATGTTTTTCCTTTAATAACTTAATGTTATAAACTAGGTCAAATGATTTTTTTTCTTTTTGGAAACTGTTTTAGACATAATTTTTGTAACTTAAAGAAAAATTACATGTGTTTCAAATTCCTCTTTGAATAAATGTTATGTTTTAATTGACCCATTTTACTAATATTTTCAAGTTATCATGAAGATGTAGGTATATGCTTTTTAAAAATTTTTATAATCTATCTTTTATCCTATTTTGTAACCTGTTTCCAGTTTGTTTATTCTTTTTGTTATTTTTAAACCTTTTTTTGAACTGTGATCAACAGACAAAAAGCTGTGTATCTATTAATAAATACAACTTAACCAGTGAAATTTAGGTTTTCATAGAGATTCTAGGAGTTAAGTGATAGGTCTGGAATCCAATTTTAAACTATCCTTTCATTCCCATGATAAATCCAACTTAGTCATGATGTTTCCCTTGAAAGCGAAAGTTGCTCAGTCGTGTCCGACTCTTTGTTACCCCATGGACTATACAGTCCATGGAATTCTCTAGGCCAAAATACTGGGGTGGGTAGCCTTTCCCTTCTCCAGGGGATTGTCCCAACCCCAGGATCGAACCCAGGTCTCCCTCATTGCAGGCAGATTCTTTACCAGCTGAGCCACAAGGGAAGCCCAAGAACATGGGAGTGGGTAACCTATCCCTTCTCCAGCGGATCTTCCCAACCCAGGATTAGAACTGGGGTCTCCTGTATTGCAAGCAGATTCTTTACCAACTGAGCTATCAGGGAACTCCCAAGTTTCCCTTATAGAAGGCTAAATTCTTGTTAACATTTTACTTATAGTTTTTGGATTTAATTTCAGACTTATGACTGGCCTATAATTTCCCATCTCCATATCTCCTCATTTGATTTTGACTTCAAGTTTGTAGTAACTTCATAAAAGAAGTTGAAAGTTGGGAACAATACTTCTGTTAATACTTTGGTTGCAGTTTGTGTAAGATTCTCATTATTTTTTGAATGTTTGGGAGAAATTTTCTGTAAAACTATTTTGTTGTGGTGTGGGTGTGTTTACAGATGTTTGCTAACTTAGCTTCTTTAAATGTTTTATGATACTCAGGTTTTGAGGGGATTCATAAATTTTTGTTTTATCCAAGTTTTAATGACATTCTATTTTTAACACTACTATATCTGTTGTGTTCCACTTATTAAGTCCTATGACTTTTGATTTTTATTGATCAATTTCTATAGAAAGTCAACTTCTATCTATCTTTTTTACTTCCTTTTTGAGGGGCAGATATACAGTGTAATGGTTAAATGAATAGGCCTTGGAATCAGATGGCTTAACCCAGGATGTGACTAAGAGGATTAAATATGATAAACCATACAGAGTGATTTGGGACCAAAATAAAGTACATGCATGCTAAATTGCTTCAGTCATGTCCAACTCTTTGTGACCCTCTGGACTGTGGCCAGTCAGGCTGCTCTGTCCATGGGATTCTCCAGGCAAGAACACTAGAGTAGGTTGTCATGCCCTCCTCCAGGGGATCTTCCCAAAATAAAGTAGGCTCAATAAATTTTAGCTATGACCATAACCAAGTTCCTCATTATTTTCTATCTCTTGACCCTTTTTATCATACTAATCACTTTCTCTGATGGTATATTTTAATCTCCTATATTCATTTCTTCCATTTTAAAGTTGATGATAGATTTTCTCCCCTGATGCTTCTATAAGGAAAAGAACTTTACTTTTTCCTAATAACCATTATATCCAAAGCCTAGAATCATGCTTAATACATAGTAGACACACAAACGTGAATAAATGAATACTGGATGCTTGGGGCTCGTGCACTGAGACAACCCAGAGGGATGGTACGGGGAGGGAGGAGGAAGGGGGATTCAGGATGGGGAACACGTGTATACCTGTGGTGGATTCATGTTGATGTATTGTAAAGTAATTAACCTCCAATTAAAATAAATAAATTTATATTAAAAAAAATTTTTAATGAAATAAAAAAAACTCATAATAAACTGCAGAATCCTCATACCCAAATCCTCAATATGAAGGAAATATAGTATTTTTCAGGGACTTTAAATGGATATGGCAGTGTCAAAAATAAAGTTCACTACTATATATAGTTTTGTCTGTTTCAGGCCTTTTGCCTTCAATATGTGAGATGCTCTTGAAATATCTGTTGACGTGACATCTTTGGCAGAAAGCATCATACAGATGTTTAAGTACTATGGGATTTGCACAGGAAGCTTCAGTTTTCTTAAATTAAGAAACCAAGCTTAATTTTCTAAGTTGACTATCTTATTCAAAAAGCCAGAAAAGCAAATGAATGAGTTTAATGTATAATTTTTTTCTATTTTAGGTAATAAAGAACGTGATAAATCTCAAAGTACGTATCAAAATCTTTCAGTATTTATTTAATTACTTCCTTTCTTTGAAACTAAATTGCACTCTTAAATGTTGTTTTTATTAACAGGATATCCAAATTGGAACCCATCAGGGACACATCAGCTGATAGCATGTAGTCCATTGTACGCAATTTCTGTTCTTCTGACAATAATTTAATTGTCTTTGATGTACAAGAGAAACTCTCCAACATGACAATAAAGAAATAGATTATGGTTAAATGTCACTCTTATCTGTTTAATTACTAAGGATTCTAAATGCTTTATCTGTTATCTAAATTTGATGTGTTTTTAATTCAAACGATGTACTATAATATAGAAGGGAAGCAATAAGAAAAAAAGCAAAACTTAAGTGATTTAAAAATTATTTTACATGTATCAAGAGTCTTGTTCTCTAATATTCTAAATTATCATTTTAGTTAGAGTACACTTAAACAATTAAACATTTCAGATATTAGGTATTTCCCTTAAATGGCAGCAGTTCTCTTTAAGAGTTCCCTCAACTATTATTCAGAAACAAAATGCTATTAAGGAAAGTTTCAAATAGCCTGTAATGTTATATTATGGTCACAGTCAATAGTTAGGGAAATTGATGTGAACAGTTAAACTCAAAAAGATAGAATTAGGAAATTTTCATCTCTTTTAGGAGATTTTATTTTTAAATTACCTTGTATACATAACAGGATGTATGTATACCTTTTAAAGTCCTGTACAAAATTATCTGTAGTATAATTAACAATATCTCTACAAACCAAAGAACTGGTGCATTCTGGCTTTTTTTTTTTTTTTTTTGGTCTGAAGACAAAAAGAAAAAAAGAAGAAAAAGAAGAAACAAACAAAACAGATTATTCAACTAATTCAGTTTTTTAAATCACTTATATTAAATTGTTGACTTTGGAGAAGGAAATGGCAACCCACTCCAGTATTCTTGCCTGGAGAATTCCATGGACAGAGGAGCCTGGCGGGCTACAGTCTATGCGGTCGCAAAGAGTCGGACACGACTGAGCGACTTCACTTTCACTTTCATGTACTAAATAAATGATCTAGATCTTTTACTTCTCAACTAAAGCAACCACCAACATCCCTCAGCTGTAATATTAAAAATCATAATATTTTTATGTTGTAAATGCATTTTTACATGATCGTAAAATGTAAATGTATTTTTAACATGATTGAGAGTTACACTGTATATACTGCTGAATATCTAGGAATTTCCACATAGTGGAGTGATCTTAAAAGAGAAGCCAAGTGATTTTATATTTCAAATCTGCTTGTGGTACTCAAGGTTTTCCAGAGAAACAGAAGCAACAAGTAAGGAAGTACGGCATGGGTAAAGACACAGAGAGGAGAAATTTAGGAAACTGGCTTACATGATTTTGGTGGTTAGCAAGCCCAAAATGTATAGGGCCTGCTGGCAGGATGGAGGTTCAAGACTTGCTGCTGCCTTCTTGAGTCTGACACTGGGAAGTCAGGCAGAATATCCTCCTTGCAGTCTAATGGCAGAATTCCTTCTTTGGGAAATTTGCCTTCGACTGGTTGGACGTAGCCCACCCACATTGTGGAGGGTAATCTGCTTTACTTCAAGTCAACTGACTGTAAATGTTAATCACATCTAAAAAACATCTTTGCAACAATATCTAGACTAGCATTTGACCAAATACCAACCACCACAGTCTGGCCACACTGAGACATAAAATTAACCATCGCCGTGCTGTTCAGCATCAACATGGTATGGATAGTCATTACCATTTTAGTAAAATAAATTATTGCTATTTCCCTAACTGTTGCATTGTTAAATTTAAGTTCATAATTAATTACCCTTGCAGTTTGAAATAGGCTAAATGTAAATTGACATATATACATAGTATATTTTCTGTTTTATTATTCTGTTTGTAGATTTTTAATTAAACTTTTTTCAATAATTAAAATAGCTTTTGATTTTTAATATGATTATTCTACTACTTCTTTAGACTCCTTAATTATCCAGGAGCATATAAGTTTCCTTAGGTAGATGAATTGAAATTCTACAGGCCACACTTAAAAATGAATTTTTACAGAATTATACCCTCTGATTTTGAAAAAAAAAAAATTTGTCAGGGAGTATTATGTTAGCACTGCTACAGGAGCTTGTAAGTAATGGCAGTTCTCAGATAATGGGATTTCTACATGCAGAGATTTCCATCTATGCTGAAGCTGTGAGCAAAGTTTGGGCAGGTGGAGTGCCTCTGCCTTACCAGTGGGGCTTCCCCTCATTAACAAGAAGAGAAAATTCTGGACTGAGATGTCTTTTCCTTGTGATCATAACCATAGGCTCTTGACAGGATATCTTAAAAGGCCAGGCATCACTTTAATTCTTTGAGCAGATGTTGCTCTTAATAGTGACCATAAGTGACCCTCCAATTTCACAAAGTTTGGAATTACTAGACAAACAGCTCTGTACACAGTCTTTTCAAATTACCAAGGGCAGTTAACTCAGGGTTTGAACAGTGTATTATTCTGGGGATCTTTTTGTCCTACTAAGCTATGTTTGAAATTTCCAGAAGTGATCAGACTCATCAGTCTTAACTGGGCCTATTGTATCCCATTGTTACCCCTTGAAGGATGGTGAAAAGATGGTTTAAACAGTAGTCTTTGTAGCTTTTTAATAATAGTTTTTCCTATTATTAAAATATTGTAGGGTAACTAATATTCCTGGTTCTTCTTGGGACTGAGGGGGTTCCTAGGACATAGGAAAACACAATAAACCCAAGACATTGCCTTATAAATCAGGAGTTGATGCCCCTAAGCTTGAGCTAAGAGTATATCATTTAATTATATGTATCATGTGTGTCTTTACAGTAGAGTATTATATGTTTTAACCCAATCCAGTATTTTAAAATATACAAAAATTGAACCCAAAAAGGATGACATAAAATTGAATTTTTAAAAATTGCTAGAGAGGACTTCCCTGGTGGTCCAGTGGTTAAGACCCACCTTGCAAGTCAGGGGATGCGGGTTCCATCCCTGGCCAGGGAACTATGATCCCACAGGCTGAAGGGCATATGGGCCTATGCACCATAACTACTGAGCCCACGTGCTGCAACTAAACCAATGCAGTCATATAAATAAATAAAAATAACTGCTAAGGAGATATTTATGCTGGGAAGATGAGTCCAAAAACCAACAGTGTGTGCTTGCCCTTGTATCTTTACAACTGTAACTCATCTGCAATATTTTCTCAGCTATTTTTGTAAGATATATGATTATTTGGAGATGGTGGACTAGGTTAAAACTAGGTTCAGTTCAGTTCAGTCGCTCAGTCGTGTCCGACTCTTTGCGACCCCATGAATCACGGCACGCCAGGCCTCCCTGTCCATCACCAACTCCTGGAGTTCACTCAGACTCACGTCCATCGAGTCAGTGATGCCATCCAGCCATCTCATCCTCAGTCGTCCCCTTCTCCTCCTGCCCTCAATCCCTCCCAGCATCAGAGTGTTTTCCAATGAGTCAGCGCTTTGCATGAGGTGGCCAAAGTACTGGAGTTTCAGCTTTAGCATCATTTCTTCCAAAGAAATCCCAGGGCTGATCTCCTTCAGAATGGACTAGTTGGATCTCCTTGCAGTCCAAGGGACTCTCAAGAGTCTTCTCCAACACCACAGTTCAAAAGCATCAATTCTTCGGTGCTCAGCCTTCTTCACAGTCCAACTCTCACATCCATACATGATCACTGGAAAATCCATAGCCTTGACTAGATGAACTTTAGTTGGCAAAGGAATGTCTCTGCTTTTCAATATGCTCTCTAGGTTGGCCATAACTTTTCTTCCAAGGAGTAAGCGTCTTTTAATTTCATGGCTGCAGTCATCATCTGCAGTGATTTTGGAGCACCAAAAAATAAAGTCTGACACTGTTTCCACTGTTTCCCCATCTATTTCCAATGAAGTGATGGGACCAGATGCCATGATCTTCGTTTTCTGAATGTTGAGCTTTAAGCCAACATTTTCACTCTCCACTTTCACTTTCATCAAGAGGCTTTTGAGTTCCTCTTCATTTTGCCATAAGGGTGGTGTCCTCTGCATATCTGAGGTTATTGATATTTCTCCCAGCAATCTTGATTCCAGCTTGTGCTTCTTCCAGCCAAGCGTAACCATCTCTAATTAAATTCACCTGAGTTCACATACTGGAATGAAAGAAACAAACAAATTCCATCATCATCCCTCACAGAGGAACTCCCATCTTCCCCTCAAGAAAGCTCCACACCACTTGACATTACCCCTAGTCAAAAACCACCAGGAGCCCCTCTAGAGTTGCATACAGTGAATTTGCTCCTTGTAGCTAGTGAAACCATACTAGCTATCGTAAGAATAGCTATCACACCACTAGCATAAGAATAATTTTATAAATATATATTAAGAATGCACACTATGTCTTGTAAAACGCTGTTAAAAATATAATTTAGTCCTTGTCCATATAACAAGAGAAAATGAAAATATTTTTATTAACAAAATTAATAATAGTAATAACTAACACTAAGTAATGTTTACAATGTACCAAACACTTAGCAACTCACATGTAATAGTTTATATAATCCTCTCAGTAATTCTGTGACATAGATGCTATTAATTTTCATTACATGAGCTGCTAGTAGATTTAAACATTCTCACAACAATGTTCAGATTGACACGTATGTATTTTGAGAGTTATTAAGACCGTCTTGGGAATGCTGTCCTTCAGTGGAAGGATTCCTAGGAGTTATTCCACACATGCAACCATGCTAAATAAACATTAAGCTCCAGAATACAGGAGTTAATGTCAATTTAGAAGTCAAAATTTTATATCAATATTCCCAGGTTTATACTCAATTTTAAGACTTTGACCTTTAGATAGAGGAAAGTTACATTTCCTGAGACCCAAATTCATGCTGGAATCTGACTGCATACATATCACCTTATCAAATATGTGACAGGAATAGATGGCAGTATGAATATTTCCACTACACAGTTTTGGCACTTTTGTGTTTTGGTCTGTTTGTTTTTGGTGGTCAATTGCCTGTTCATCTCCTTCATTCGTTTTGCTAATGGCGATATTCATTTTCTTAGAAATTTTAAATGATTCTTCCAAACGTTTGTCGCTCAGTCATGCCCAACTCTTTGCAACCCCATGGACTGCAGCCCACCAGGCTCCTCCATCCATGAGTTTTCCCAGGCAACAATATTGGAGTGGGTTTCTGTTTCCTTCTCCAGGGGATCTTCCTGACCCAGTGATCAAACCTGGGTTCCTTCCCTGCACTACAGGCAGATTCTTTACCGACAGAGCTACCAGGGAAGCCCAAATGATAACGTGTCTTAATGGCAATTTATTAATGCTTTTAATCCCTTGATTTTTATGTAGCAAGTTTCCTTTTCAGTTGTCCTTTATTTACATTTTAATAAATTATATCTTTCCACTCTTGAACATTGGATTTTATCTGCAGCATCCTTTCAGTTTTCTCTTGTAAGGCTTCTCATGCACCATTAGCATCATATGAATTTCTGAATTATAGGAAAGATCAATCAAATGAGGACTGATAGAAAAGTGAAAAAATTAAGAAAAAGAGTCAAAGGTAAAAACCATATATCTTCCCAATAACATTCATACAGATAACAAAAGCACACTCATTAGTATCTTTAACCTTATTTCATGATCATTCTCCAAACGTATAAATTAAAAGAATGTATTTTTGAACTTGCTAGCTTTTATCAAAATCATAAATGATACAGAATTAGAGTATTATTCCCTTAAATTTCAAAACCAGTGTAAAGAAACTGAAAACTTAAGGAAGTCCAAAACCAACTGAGATAAACAAGGTGCTTAAAACCTATTTACTAAAATTCCCCTAATGTTTTAAGTAAAGCAATATTGCTGTTAGACACAGCAGAGAAGTAAGTGAGTATTCAAGAAGACATCAGCAGCAGAACTTTAATGAAAGAACATAGTGAAATTTAATTTTCACAATGCTTTTTTAAAATAGATGATTCTGTCTCTATCCTCCAACAATTCTCATGCCTTCAAAAACTTAATGTGTAAATCATTTTAAAATTAAGAAAGTAAAAACTTCTTTGAGGGCTAATGAATAGCCAAAAATTCCAATGTTTAAAAAGTCACCAGCCCTAAAACTTATTAGAAACCTAACATATCTTTTGGTACTGATGAATAATCTATAATTTAATATATAATATGTTAAATACTCATCCCTTCATGGGAAATAGATGGGGAAAACAGTGGAAACAGTGTCAGACTTTATTTTGGGGGGCTCCAAAATCACTGCAGATGGTGATTGCAGCCATGAAATTAAAAGACTCTTACTTCTTGGAAGGAAAGTTATGACCAACCTAGACAGCATATTCAAAAGCAGAGACATTACTTTGCCAACTAAAGTCCGTCTAGTCAAAGCTACGGTTTTTCCAGTGGTCATGTATGGATGCAAGAGTTGGACTGTGAAGAAAGCTGAGCGCCAAAGAATTGATGCTTTTGAACTGTGGTGTTGGAGAAGACTCTTGAGAGTCCCTTGGACTGCAAGGAGATCTAACCAGTCCATCCTATAGATCAGTCCTGGGTGTTCATTGGAAGGACTGATGCTAAAGCTGAAACTCCAATACTTTGGCCACCTCATGCGAAGAGTTGACTCATTGTAAAGACCCTGGGAGGAACTGGGGGCCGGAGGAGAAGGGGGACGACAGAGGATGAGATGGCTGGACGGCATCACCAATTCGATGCTGAGTATGAGTAAACTCTGGGAGTTGGTGATGGACAGGGAGGCCTGGCGTGCTGCGATTCAAGGGGTCACAAACAGTCGGACAAGACTGAGTGACTGAACTGAACTGAACTGATGTTAAATAGTGACTAAATGATCCTCAAGTGTTATGTGCATATTTAAAGTGTTTTTTTAATATAACACATTTAAAATATTTTTTGTATGAAGTACATGATGCCAGCCAATTCACTGACAGATCTGAAAAGTTGAATATTTGCAGAATGTCTTCAGCAAACCTGACCTCTTTCTACACAAACCAAATTAGACATCTCCATATGCCCTTCCTCTGTAGTCCCGTGTTAGTCACCTGAGTTTGAAAACTGGCTCTAACACTTACTGGCTGGATGACTTTAGACAAATTACCTGACTTCTCTTTTTCTCAGCTTTTCCATCTGTAAAATGGAGGGAATGATAGTATCTGTTTCTTAGCAAGGAGGTATCACCTCACATCAGTAGGAACGGCCATCATTACTAAGTCTATAACTAATAAATGGTGGAGAAGGTGTGGAGAAAACGGAACCCTCTTACACTGTTATTGGGAATGTGTATTGGTGCAGCTACAATGGAAGACAGTATGTATGTTCCTCAGAAAACTAAAAATTGAGTTGCAATATGATCAACAATCCCACTCTTGGGCATATATCCAACAAAACTTTAATTTGCAGACACATGCACCCCTGTGTTCACAACGGCACTATCTGTAATAGCCACGACATGGATTCAATCTAACTGTCCATCAACAGATGAATGGATAAGGAAAATGTGGTATATATATATGTGTGTGTGTGCGTGTGTGTGTGCGTGTATGTGTGTGTGTATGCTATATATGAATGGAATATTACTCAACCATTAAAGAAATGAAATAATGCCATTTACAGCAACATGAATGGACCTAGAGATTACCAAACTATAAGTGAAGTACTTATAGTACTTATATTTGAAGTGAAGTACTTCAAATATCAGATGATATCACTTATACGTGGAATCTAAAATACTACAGAAACAAAAATATCTACAAAACAAAACTCAAACTCCCTGATACAATAACAGATTTGCGGTTGCCAAGGGTGAGGGAGGTGTAGGAGCCAAGGACTGGGAGTCCGGGATTAGCAGAGGCAACCATATACAGGATGGATAAACAAGTTCCTACTGCATAGCGCAGGGAACTGTATTCAACATCCTGTGATAAACCATAATGGAATAGAGTATGAAAAAGAATATTTATGACTGAATCACTTTGCTGTATAGCAGAAATTAAACACATTACAAATCAACTATACTTCAATAAAATTTTTAAACATAATGTGTTTCTTAAGGTTTTATGATTTAAATGAGTTGATACTTTCTGAGCATGTAAAACTGCACCTGATAATTCTGTGAACAACACTGTGACATAATTGCCACGAATTTTACACTAAAAATCATTAAAGTGCTAAATTTTATGTTATGTATTTTTTACCCCAATAGAAAACAAATGAAACAGCTTTGAAATAATTTTTAAAATAAATTTTAAAATAGCATTTATTCCTCTGTATTACAGTTATTTGATGATTTGTCTGTATCACCTGTAACTAAGTTTGAGCAAACTCCAGGAGACAGTGAAGGACAGGGAAGCCTGGTGTGCTGCAGTCCATGGGGTTGCAAAGAGTCAGACACAGCTTGACAACTGAACAACAACTTTTAACTAAAAACTTCATGTGGATAGACTACAAATCTTGTTTGTTGAGAATTTATAGCTCTAACACCTAGCATAGGTCTGACACATAGACGTCCTAAAGAAATGCTTATTAAATCAGTGAGTAAGATGTCCAGCAATGCAATGAGCTACCTAAGAGATAGCGACTTCCCTATCAATGATGTGTCAAAAGTATGTCTAATACATTGGGACTAAAGTCTAAAACTTCTTCCTAATCTAAGACTGCATTATTCTATATATCTTGTGCATTAATATAGCAATTTTCATAGTCTGACAACAGCACCAATATAATGAAGGAATTCCATCTTTCAACACTTGCTGCCTTCACCCCCACAATATACTCTGGTCATACTAAAACACTTTTAGCCTTTTTGATCTCCTGGGATAGTGTATATTTTTCCCTTTGTTTAGAAAGCACTCTTTATCTTGTGTGCTTCACTTTCTTGATGTCACATTCCCCACACAGGCTTACCTGGTCCTCCAAAAGGGGCTTTGCTGTCCCACACATGATGCCATAGCACTTTGGCTTTGTGTTTATCCCATGGCATAAAAGGCCCCCGTTTGCTAGTTCTCCAGACTGTAAGCTACTTGGAAGCAGGATTTGCGTCTTGTTCGTTGGCCTTTCCCACCCACCTAACACACTACCTGGTAATATATATTTAATGAAAAAAGGCATGAATGAAACCATCTCGCAAGCTCTACTGCCTTCTATAGTGTACACTATTTTTTTTTTTTAATCGCTGTGCTAGGTCTTGGTGGTTGTGCTTGGACTTTCTCTTGTTGTGGAGCACAGGTTTCAGGTGCCTGGTGGCATGTGGGATTTTAGTTCCCTGGCTAGGGATTGAACCTGTATCCCCTGCATTGGAAGGCGGATTCTTAACCACTGGACCATCAGGGAAGTCATACAATAGATGATTTATTCAAGCACATGCATTTTTAGATTTTTTTTTTTTGTCAAGCAGTTGCAATGCTTTCTTTGTGGCAAAATTCTGTCCTTACGTCAACGACTTTGAATATCTTCTTAACACTATCCAGGACAATGTATGATATGTAAATATGTACCTCAAAACAATTTTTTAAGGGCTACAACTTACATTCTTCAAAGCAAGTTTTCTTGAAGAAATATATGAAGCTAAAAAAACCTGCTGGGACACTAGCCATTTTTGTCTGAAACAAATGAAAACAAAACAAACAAAAAAAAATTGTTACCTACTGTTATCATGGACAATTTATCAGAGATGATGTTGATATTTCAGACTGTCTATACATGCTGGCGAAAGAAAAAAATGAAAATATTTTAACTTTATGAGAATTCAATGATCCCTAATCTACCTGCTGAGCTTTCCACTCTTCTCATTTATCCTGCAGTTTTCCACAGAGGATCATTAAAACATTGTGAAAATCTCAATGAGGCAGTTGGTTTAGAAGAGGATATTCTTTCGTCCACGATGAAAACAAAAGGAGCATCTTGCACTGAAATCCCACATAACTAGCAAGGATTCCTTTTTCTCGACTGAATTTTCATCAGTATCACATAAGAATTCGAAAATTCCTCGGGTTACTTACTCAGCAATTGACATTTACTCTGCAGTCGATTCATTAATAAAGGATGCCACATCATCTGCTGTCAAAAACCGACTCCAGATATTTGCCAACATTACTGAAGTGAAAAACCTGCACTCACTTAACTCAGCCATCTGTTTTGGTTAGCTCTGCCGATGATTTTCCTTGTTTTGCCCCTTGCTGATCCTTTTCTCTCGGCTCCCGGAGAGGCGGGGCCCGGCTCCCTGCACCGCCCCTCTGCGTTGACTGGTGGGCCGCCGGGGCGAGCCTGCGCGTGCGCACTGGCCTGTCCGCGGCAGGTGGAGTATGGAGGCCCTGCCCTCCTCCGTGGAGTGGTGCGCCCGATGGTTTCCTTTGACGCAGGCGGGCATTTGGAAGGTGTGGCTATGTGAGTTCTGGCTGCTACTGCTGGGTTCCGGTTTGAAAGCGCATCTTTTGCCTGACGAGGAGGACGTAACGTTTATCAATGAGTACGTGAACCTCCACAATGAGCTCCGGGGCAACGTCTTGCCCCGAGGGGCTAACTTGCGCTTCATGGTGAGGCCCTAAGGCGGTTGCCTAAACCTCCGACGACCCCTGTCGGGACGCGCCCCCTCAGCCGCAGAGTTTGGGCCACTGCTCTGCTGAAGGTGGTGGGGAACCGCGCTTAAGAGTTTGGATTCAAAAATACACGTAAAGTTTACACGTTCAAGAAATGAAAACCACTCTCGCTCTAACGCATACTTGGCACTTGTTGGTTTGCACAGGGCTGGTTCTAGGGTGAGTAGAGCTCCTCGCCTGGGGTGCAAGATTTAAGGGAGCTTTCCATTCTAGAAAATGATCGTTCAATGCAGTATTGTTTTTTAATTTAAAGTCAATGCAAAGGTACTCTTGATAAAAATCGTATCGATTTAAACAAAGCCAGGATCTTTAAGCTTGAACGGGGGGGGGGGGGGGAGGCACGTGTGCAAGGGTGAGGACATTTAATTTTTACTTAAAATGCTGAAGTTTTATTATGGATGTTTTCACGCTAATTTTGCCTTTTTGAAATATTTTTTATCATGGCTCTTGAGTTTTTTGGTATCCAGCCTAAATTTTGCTCTCCAGAGGGTGTTTCATTCACCTCTTCCTAGACCAGACCTGATTTTGCATTAAGTTCTTGCTTCTCTGTTGCATTTTCCTCCTATTTATTTGTAATATCTTATTAGCTTTTCCTTTGGTGCTGTGGCATCTTCATGTCATTAAAAAGGAATGCACAATTAATTGAGTAACTATAGGGCAATTAGGAGCTTCCAATTGACATTGTAAATATTGCAAGGACTGTCTTCCTAGATGTAAGTCTTTTCTTCCTTCTGGATCAGTTCTGTAAAAAAGAAATGTGAAAAAGAATTATTTTCTGCCATGTGTACGATACATACCAAGTACTCTATTGAAGGACAGTGCCAAAGATTAGAACAAATTAATTAATTAATTAATCTAAGCAAAGATTAGAAGTGTAGAATTATTCTGTTTTCACCACATCTGACTGACTGGGCAATTTCAACCCCTTGATAAACTAATCAATTATAAAAAGGGAACTTTCCCTTAATGTTAATTTTAAAGCCTTATTTTGATTGGACATATTTTTTTTCTTTCTTGTTCATTTTCTGTACCTTTTCCATTGTTTCTTCTTCTCTTTATTTATTTTCTCATAGAAATACACTAGCATTGTATCTCCTGAAGGTCAATTTTTTATCTTTTGAATTTAGTTAGAATTTGAGAATATTTGAGAGTGATATATATGTACTTTTCACCCTTTCACATTTTGTGATTAATTTTATTTCTTTTAAGTTTGAAGATTGGCCTTCCTCCTGATAATGAATAACCGCAAAATATTTTAATACAACATTTAATAGGTTTTGTATTCTTAATCTCTAAAAATTTTATTTCAGACATAAAGCATAGAGACTAGTTTGTGTCCCTACAGTATATATCTTCATATGTGAACATTTTTGAAGGAATAGTGTTTTGGGTACAGTTTAAAGCCCCAGTCTAAATTTTATCCTTCTGTTCTTTCTAAAAGTTGATGTCTATTTTTCTCATGGATTTTACTAGGATATAAATAATAACCAGTAAATAACATAGTCTATCAGAATAGTATGTTCTACTTAGAACTTTGCCTTGACACGTTTGGAAATCATACATTTTATTTTCATTGGTTATGCTCAACATTTTAGTGTATATACTTTATAAAGTCCAAAGTTAAGCAACATCTATGACTTCCTTCCAAATATAAAAAAGATACTACAACACACAAATTCTGAGGTCTACTGCCCCTGTCCATGCTGTTGCTGTAACCTAGTAGTTTTGCTCTAGCTTGTATTTAAACTCAAAAATTTTATTGGTTTCTTTAATTATAAAATATACATAATACAAAATATATGGTTTTAACCATTTTTAAATGTACATTTCTATATACATTTACAGTGTTCTGCAATCACTACCACTGTTCATCTCCAGAACATTTTCATCCTTCCAGGCTGAAACTGCACCAGTTAAACACTAACTTCCCATCCCTTTCTTGCTACTGGCAACTACCATTTTGCTTTTCTGTCTTGAAACCTTGACTACTCCAGGTATGTCATCTAAGAATCTGAAGTGTTTCTCTTTGAGATTGTCTTATTTCACTTAGCATGTCTTCAGGGTTCATGCTGTAGCATGTGTCAGAATTTTCATCCTTTTAAAGGCTGAAAAATATTTCACTTTATGGATACATGATATTTCATTTACCCATTCATTTGTCAATGAACACTTGAATTTCTTCCACCTTTTGGCTATTGTGGGTAATGCTACTGTGAACATAGGTATGTGAATAGATGTCTCTTCAATACCCTGCTTTCACTTCTATTGATTATATACCCAGAAATGGAATTGCCAAAACAGGTAGAAATTCTGTTTAATTTTGAAGAACTTATATTCTCTTTCTCATAGTGGCTACATATTTCCCATTCCTACTAACAATACACAGGGTTTCAATTTCTCCAAATTTTTGCCGACACTTGTTTTCTGAGTTTTTTTTAGTTCATAACGGTTGTGAAGTCGTGTCATTATGGTTTTGATTTGCATTTCCCTAATGATGTTAGGTTGAACGTCCTTATTCTTTACATATGTAGAGTTCTTTATATATTATATACATATATATCAGTTCAGTTCAGTTCAGTCCCTCAGTTGTGTCCAACTCTTTGTGACCCCATGAATTGCAGCACGCTGGGCCTCCTTGTCCATCACCAACTCCTGGAGTTCACTCAAACTCACGCCCATCGAGTCAGTGATACCATCCAGCCATCTCATCCTCTGTTGTCCCCTTCTCCTCCTCCCCTGAATCCCTCCCAGCATCAGAGTCTTTTCCAATGAGTCAACTCTCTGCATGAGGTGGCCAAAGTACTGGAGTTTCAGCTTTAGCATCATTCCTTCCAAAGAAATCCCAGGGCTGATCTCCTTCCGAATGGACTGGTTGGATCTCCTTGCAGTCCAAGGGACTCTCAAGAGTCTTCTCCAACACCACAGTTCAAAAGCGTCAATTCTTTGGCACTCAGCTTTCTTCACAGTCCAACTCTCACATCCATACATGACCACAGGAAAAACCATAGCCTTGACTAGATAGACCTTTGTTGGCAAAGGAATGTCTCTGCTTTTCAATATGCTCTCTAGGTTGGTCATAACTTTCCTTCCAAGGAGTAAGGGTCTTTGAATTTCATGGCTGCAGTCACCATCTGCAGTGATTTTGGACCCCCCCCCCAAAAAAAAAGTCTGACACTGTTTCTACTGTTTCCCCATCTATTTCCCATGAAGTGGTGGGACCAGATGCCTTGATCTTCATTTTCTGAATGTTGAGCTTTAAACCAACATTCTCACTCTCCTCTTTCACTTTCATCAAGAGGCTTTTTAGTTCCTCGTCACTTTCTGCCATAAGGGTGGTGTCATCTGCATATCTGAGGTTATTGATATTTCTCCCAGCAATCTTGATTCCAGCTTGTGCTTCTTCCAGCCCAGTGTTTCTCATGATGTACCCTGCGTATAAGTTAAATAAGTAGGGTGACAATATACAGCTGTGACGTACTCCTTTTCCTATTTGGAACCAGTCTGTTGTTCCATGTCCAGTTCTAACTGTTGCTTCCTGACCTGCATATAGGTTTCTCAAGAGGCAGGTCAGGTGGTCTAGTATGCCAGTCTCTTTCAGAATTTTCCACAGTTTATTGTGATCCACACAGTCAAAGGCTTTGGCATAGTCAATAAAGCAGAAATAGATGTTTTTCTGGAACTCTCTTGCTTTTTCCATGATCCAGTGGATGTTGGCAATTTGATCTCTGGTTCCTCTGCCTTTTCTAAAACCAGCTTGAACATCTGGAAGTTCATGGTTCATGTATTGCTGAAGCCTGGCTTGAAGAATTTTGAGCATGACTTCACTAGCGTGTGAGATGAGTGCAATTGTGCGGTAGTTTGAGCATTCTATGGCATTGCATTTCTTTGGGATTGGAATGAAAACTGACCTTTTCCAGTCCTGTGGCCACTGTTGAGTTTTCCAAATATGCTGACATGTTGAGTGCAGCCCTTTCACAGCATCATCTTTCATGATTTGAAATAGCTCAACTGAAATGCCATCACCTCCACTAGCTTTGTTCGTAGTGATGCTTTCTAAGGCCCACTTGACTTCCCATTCCAGGATGTCTGGCTCAGGGTGAGTGATCACACCATCGTGAATATCTGGGTCGTGAAGATCTTTTTTGTACAGTTCTGTGTATTCTTTCCACCTCTTCTTAATATCTTCTGCTTCTGTTAGGTCCATACCATTTCTGTCCTTTATCAAGCCCACCTTTGCGTGAAATGTTCCCTTGGTATATATCCATATTATATATATATATAAAGAGAATTTTTTATATATTCTAGACAAAATATCTTTTAAAATACATGAATTCCAACTGTTTTCTCCCTTCCCATAGGTTGTCTTTTCATTCTGTTAATCGTATCTTTTGATACACAGAAGTTTTTAATTGTAATGAAGACTAATTCATTTATTTTTTATCATGTTACCTATACTTTTGGTGACATATCTAAGAAATCATTGCCAAACCCAATGTCATGAAACTTTCCCCCTTGTTTCTTCTAAGAATTTTATAGCTTTAGCCAACAGGTACATAAAAAGTTCTTCAACATGACTAATTATCCAGGAAATGCAAATTAAAACTACAATAAAATATCATGTTGTATCTATTAGAATGTCTGTCATCAAAAAAGACAGGAGATAGAGAGACAACACAATTACTGAAATTAAAAATACTTTAAAAGAAATCAGCAGCAGAATATCTGAAGCAGAAGAACAGATCAAATAAAGTAAAAAAAATAAAAACTGAGGATAGTCTCAGAGACCTCTGGGACAATATCAAAGTCACCAACATTTGAATTATAGGGGTCCCAGGAGAAGAAGAGAAAAAGAAAGGGTATGGGAAAATTTTCAACTCTAATCTCTTCAAAAATTTTCTCAAAAAAAAAAAAAGAGAAAGTATATGAGAAAAGTTTTGAAGAGATAGAGTTGAAAATTTCCCCAACATGGAAAAGGAAATAGTCCATCAAGTCCAAGAGGCACATACAGTCCCATACAAGATAAAACCAAGGAGAAACATGCCAAGACACATACTAATCAAACTAACAAAGACTAAACACAAAGAATAGTAAAAGCAGCAAGGGAGAAGCAACAAGTAACATACAAGAGAAACCCCATATGCTTAACAGTTGATCTTTCAGCAGAAACTCTGCAGGCCAGAAGGGAGTGGCAGGATATATTTAAAGTGCTGAAAGGGAAAAATCTACAACCAAGATTACTATACCCAGCAAAGATCTCATTCAAAATTGATGGAGAAAGCAAAAGCTTTTAAGACAAACAAAAGTTAAGAGAATTCAGTACCACCAAACCAGCTTTACAACAAATGTTAAAGGGACTTATATAGTCAAGAAATACATGAGAAGAAAAAAGATCTACAAAATCAACCCCAAACTATTAAGAAAATGGCAATAGGAACATATATATCAATAATTACTTTAAATGTAAACAAATTAATGCTCCAACCAAAAGACATAGACTGGCTGAATGGATGTAAAAACAAGAGCCATATATATGCTGTCTACAAGAAAAGCCTCTCAGACCTCAAGACACATATAGACTGAAAGGTAGAGGTTGGAAAAATATATTCCATGCGAATGGGAAGCAAAAGAAAGCTGTAGTAGCAATCCTCATATCAGACAAAATAGACCTTAAAAGAAGTTTACTAGAAATAAGGAAGGACACTACATAATGATCAAGGGATCAATCCAAGAGGAAGACATTACAATTGTAAATACGTAGGCACCCAACATTGGAGCACCTCAATATGTAACACAAACACTAGCAGACATAAAAGGAGAAATTGATAGTAACACAATAATAGTAGGAGACTTTAACATCCCACTTACACCAGTGGACAGATCATCAAAACAGAAAATTAAAAGGGAAACACAAGTCTTAAATGATACATTAAATGAGATGGATCTCATTGCTACCTTCAGGACATTCCATCCAAATGCAGAAGAATACACCTTCTTCTCAAGTGCACATGGAACAGTCTCTAGGGTAGACAACATCGTGGGTCGCAAATCAAACCTCAGTAAATTGAAGAAAATTGAAATTGTACCAAGCATCTTCTCTGACCACAATGCTATGAGACTGGATGTCAATTACAAGAAAAAAACCGTAAGAAATAGAAACACATGGAGATTAAACAGCACATTTATAAATAACCAACAGGTTACTGAGCAAATCAAAAGGGAAATCAAAAAATGTCTAGAAACAAATGACAATGAAACATGACAACTAAAACCCTATGGGATGCAGCAAAAGTAGTTCAAAGAGGGACGTTTATAGCAATACAATGCTACCTCAAGAAACAAGAAAAACATTGATAGACAACCTAACTTTACACCTAAAACAACTGGAAAAAGAAGAACAAAAAAAATTAGTAGAAGGAAACATATGAAGTCTGAGCAGAAATAAATGAAAAAGAAATGAAAGAAACAATAGTAAAGATTAATAAAACTAAAAGCGGGTGTTTTTGAGAAGATGTACAAAATTGACAAGCCTTTAGCCAGATGAATCAAGAAAAGAGAGAAGAATCAAGTCAACAAAATTAGAAATAAAAAAGGAGAGGTTACAATAGACAATGCAGAAGTACAAAGGATTATAAGAGATTATTATCAACGACTATATGGCAATAAAATGGATAACCTGGAAGAAACGCACAGATTCTTAGAAAAGTTCAATCTTCTGAGACTGAACCAGGAAGAAATAGAAATTATGAACAACCTAATTACAGGAACTGAAATTGAAGCTGTGATTAAAAAAAAAAAAAAAATCTCCCAAAAAACAAAAGCCCTAGACAAGATGCCTTCATAGCAGACTTCTATCAAACATTTAGAGAAGGGCTAATGCCTAGCCTTCTAAACTCTCTCAAAAAATTGCAGAGGAAGGAACACTTCCAAACTCATTCTATGAGGCCACCATCACCCTAATACCCAAACCAGACAAAGAACACAGAAAGGAAAACTACAAGCCAATATCACTGATGAACATAGATGCAAAGACCCTCAACAAAATTTTAGCAAACAGAATTCAGCAATGCATCAAAAAGCTCATACACCATGATCAGGTTGGGTTTATTCCAGGAATGCAGGTATTCTTCAATATACACAAATCAGTCAATGTGATACACTATATTAACAAATTGAAAGATAAAAACCATATGATCATCTCAATAGATGCCAAAAAAAGCCTTTGACGAAATTCAGCACCCATTTGTGTTTAAAACTCTTCAAAAACTGGCCATAGAAGGAACCTACCTCAAAGGGCATATTACAGCAAACATTATTCTCAATGGTGAAAAACTGAAAGCATTCCCCCTAAGATCAGGAACAAGACAAGAGTGTCCACTTTCATCACTATTATTCAACATAGTTGTGGAAGGCCTAGCTACATCAATCAGAGAAGAAAAAGAAATAAAACGAATCCAGATTGGAAAAGAGGTAAAGCTCACTGTTTGCATATGACATGATTCTGTGCATAGAAAACCCTAAAGATAGTATAAGAAAATTACTAGAGCTAATGAATGAATTTAGCAAAGTTACAGGATACAAAATAAATACACAGAAATCACTTGCATTTCTATATAATAACAATGAAAAATCATAAAGAGAAATTAAGGAATCAATCCCATTCACCATTACAACAAAAAGAATTAAGTATCTAGGAATAAAGTTACCTAAGTAGATAAAAGAACTGTACATAGAAAGTTACAAGACACTAATGAAAGAAATCAAAGATGACATAAACAGAGGGGGAGATATTCCATGTTCCTGGGTAGGAAGAATCAATATTGTGAAAATGACTATACTGCTAAATGCAACCTACAGATTCAATGTGATCCCTATCAAATTATCAGTGGCATTTTTCACAGAACTAGGACAAAAAAATTCACAATTCATATGGAAACAGAAAAGCCCCCAAATAGCCAAAGCAGTCTTGTGAAAGTGGAATGGAACTGGAGGAATCAGTCGTCCTGACTTCAGATTATACTACAAAGCTATAGTCCTCAAGACAGTATGGTACTGGCACAAAAACAGAAATATAGACCAATGGAATAAGATAGAAAGCCCAGAAATAAACTCATGCACCTATGGGTACCTTATTTTTGACAAAGGAGGCAAGAACGTACAATGGGGCAAAGACAGCCTCTTCAATAAACGATGCTGCCAAAACTGGTCAGCTACATGTAAAAGAATGAAATTAGAATACTTCCTAACACCATACACAAAAATAACCTCAAAATGGATGAAAGATATAAATGTAAGACCAGAAACTATAAAACTCTTAGAGGAAAACATAGGCAGAACACTCGATGACATACATCATGGCAAGATTCTCTATGACCCACCTCCTAGAGTAACGGAAATTTTAAAAAAAGTAAATAAGTGGGACCTAATTAAACTTAAAAGTTTTTGCACAGCAAAGAAAACTATAAGCAAGGTGAAAAGACAACCCTCAGAATGGGAGAAAATAATAGCAAATGAAATAACTGACCAAACATTAATTTCCAAAATATATCAGCAGCTCATACGACTTAATGCCAGAAAAACAACCCAATCAAAAGTGGGGAAAAGACCTAAACAGACATTTCTCCAAAGAAGATAAACAGATGGCCAACAAACACATGAAAAGATGTTCAATGTCTCTCATTATTAGAGAAATGCAAATCAAAACTACAATGAGATATCACCTCACATCTGTCAGAACAGCAATCATCAAAAAGTCTACAAAAAATAAATTCTGGAGAGGGTGTGGAGAAAAGGGAAATCTCTTGTGCTGTTGGTGGGAAAGTAACTTGATCCAGCCACTATGGAAGATGGTATGGAGATTCCTTAAAAAACTAGGAATAAAACCACCATATGACCCAGCAATCCCACTTGTAGGCATCTACCTTGAGGAAACCAAAGTTGAAAAAGACACAAGTATCCCACTGTTCACTGTAGCACTATTTACAATAGCTAGAACATGGAAGCACCCTAGATGTCCATTGACAGATGAATGGATAAAGAACTTGTGGTACATATACACACTGGAATATTACTCAGCCATGAAAAGGAACACAGAATCTAGAACCTATTATACAGAGTGAAGTGAGTCAGAAAGAAAGATAAATGTCATATTCTAACACATGTATATGTAATTTAGAAAAATAGTCCTAAAGAATTTATTTACAGGGAAGCAATGGAGAAGCAGACACAGAGAATAAATTTATGGACGTGTGGAGAGGGGAGGAGAAGGTGAGATGTATTGAAAGAGTAACATGGAGACTTACATTACCATATGTAAAATAGATAGCCAATGGGAATTTGCTGTATGGCTGAGGAAACTCAAACAGGGGCTCTGTATCAACCTAGAGGGGTGGGATGGGGAGGGAAATGGGAGGGAGTTTCAAAAGGGAGAGGATATATGTATACCTGTGCCTGATTCATGTTCACATTTGACAGAAAACAACAAAATTCTGTAAAGCAATATCTTTCAATAAAATAAATAAAAGGACGGGAGAAAACAAATGTTTGTGAGAATGTGGAGAAAAGGGAACCTTTGTGCATTGTTAGTAGAAATGTATATTCATGCAACAATTTTGGAAAACAGTATGAAGGTTCTTCAAAAAAAAGTGTTTTAAAGTTCTGTGTGATCCAGCAATACCACACTTAGGTAGCTGCATCCAAAGGAAATGACAACAGAATATCACAGAGATGTATGCACCCTTATGTTCATTGCAGCATTATTCACAGTAGGGAAGATATGGAAACAACCTGGGTGTCCATCAATGAGTGAATGAACAAAGTAGTAGTATGTATACATACAGTGGAAATCTTATAGTTCAGCAATCAGAAAGAAGGAAAATCCTGCCATTTACAGCAACTTGGAGGGAACTTGAAGGCTTTTGTCCTAAGTGAAATATGCGAGATAAAGACAGATATTACATTTTGTTGATGTTTAGTTGAACCGTGAACTTCCCGATGTTCAAGCTGGATTTAGAAAAGGAAGAGGAACCAGATATCAAATTACCAACATCTGCTGGATCATCAAAAAAGCAAGAGTCCCAGAAAAACATCTGTTTCTGATTTATTCACTATGCCACAGCCTTTGACTGCATGGATTACAATAATTTGTAGAAAATTCTTAAAGAGATGAGAATACCAGACCACCTGAACTGTCTCTTGATAAATCTGTATGCAGGTCAGGAAGTAACAGTTAGAACTACACATGGAACAACAGATTGGTTCCACATAGGAAAAGGAGTACGTCAAGGCTGTATATTGTCACCCTGCTAATTTAACTTATATGCAGAGTTACATCATGAGAAGCTCTGGGCTGGATGAAGCACAAGCTGAAATCAAGATTGCTGGGAGAAATATCAATAACCTCAGATATGCAAATGACACCACCCTTATGGCAGAAAGTGCAGAAGAACTAAAGAGCCCCTTGATGAAAGTGAAAGAGGAGAGTGAGAAAGTTGGCTTAAAGCTCAACATTCAGAAAACAAAGATCATGACATCTGGTCCCATCACCTCATGGCAAACAGTGGAAACAGTGGCTGACTTTATTTTGGGGTACTCCAAAATCACTACAGATGGTGACTGCAGCCATGAAATAAAAAGATGCTTACTCCTTGGAAGAATAGTTGTAAAGCAGAGACATTACTTTGCCAACAAATGTCCGTCGAGTCAAGGCTATGGTTTTTCCAGTCCATGGGGGTCACAAAATGAGTCAGATACGTATAAGTCAGATATGTATAGATGTGTGAGTTGGACTATAAAGAAAGCTGAGCACTGAAGAATTGATGCTTTTGAACCATGGTGTTGGAGAAGACTCTTGAGAGTCCCTTGGACTGCAAGGAGATCCAACCTGTCCATCCTAAAGGAAATCAGTCCTGAATGTTCATTGAAGGACTGATGTTGAAGCTGAAACTCCAATACTTTGGCCCCCTGTTATGAAGAGCTGACTCATTTGAAAAGACCCTGATGCTGGGAAAGATTGAAGGCAGGAGGAGAAGGGGATGACAGAGGATGAGATGCTTGGATGGCATCACCAACTCAATGGACATGAGTTTGAATAAACTCCGGGAGTTGGTGATGGACAGGGAGGCCTGGCTTGCTGCAGTCCACAGGGTCGCAAAGAGTTGGACACAACTTAGCAACTGAACTGAACTGACTGAGTTGCTCAGTTGTATCTGACTCATTCTGTGACCCCCATGGACTGTAGCCTGCCAGGCTCCACTGTCCATAGGATTTCCCAGCGAGAATACTAGAGTGGGTTGCCACGTCCTTCTCCAGGATATCTTCCTGACCCAGGGATCGAGCTTGCATCTCCTGCATTGGCAGGCAGATTCTTTACCACTGAGCCACCAGGGAAGCCCCGAGTATTGCATGGTATCATTTATATGTGGAATCTGAAAAAAAAAAAAGTTGAATCATAGAACCATGGCAGTAAATATTCCAGTGGCAGCAATTCCACTCCTAGGTATTTTTCCAAAGGGTGAGAAAAGGAAACACTAATTCAAAAAGGTATCTATACTCCTATGTTCATTGGAGCATTATTCACAATAGCCAAGAAATGGAAGCAACCTAAGTGGCCATGGGTAGATGAATGGATAGAGAAGATGTGCTATATACAATGAAATATTAGTCAGCCATAAAAAAAGAATGAATCCTTGCTATTTGCGACAGCATGGATGGACCTAGAAGGTATTACGCTAAAGTGAAATAAGTCAAACAGAAAAAGACAAATACCATACAATTTCACTTATATGTGGAGTCTTGAAAATGAAACAAACAAACCGTCAAACAGAAAAAAAACCACAGGTAAAAAGAAAAATGGGTGATTGATTGCCAGAGGGGAGGGCAAGGAATGAGTGAAATAGGTGAGGAAAATTAACAAACTTACAGTGACAAAACATATGAGTAAGGGAAATTAAATGTACAACATGGAAAATATAGTCAATAGTAATGTAATATCTTTGTACAGAGACAATGTACCTAGACTTGTTGCGCTGATCATTTTGTAATGTATGAAAATGTCAAACCACTATGTTGTTCACCAGTAACTGATATATGTTGTATGTCAATTATACTTCAAAAATATGTATATATATATACCAAACTGATGGAAAAAGAGATCAGATTTGTGGTTATCGAGGGGAGGGGAGGGATTGGATGAAAGTGGTAAAAAAAAAGTACAAACTTCCAGTTATAAATAAATCCTAGGAATGTAATGTCCTAATGATTACTATAATTACTACTGCTGATGTTATTTGAAAGTGTTAAAAGAACAAATCCTGAGTTCTCATCACAAGGGAAAAATATTTTTTCTCTTTATTTTATATCTGTATGAGGTAATGGATGTTCATTAAACTTTTTGTGGTAATCATTTCATGATGTATTATGTGATTCTTTGTGACCCCATGGACTATACAGTCCATAGAATTCTCCAGGCCAGAATCCTGGTGTGGGTAGCCATTCCCTTGTTCAGGGTATTGTCCCAACGCAGGGATCCAACCCAGGTCTCCCACACTGCAGGCAGATTCTTTACCAGCTGAACCACCAGGGAAGCCCCTATATTATGCTATACACCTTAAGTTTATACAGGGCTGTGTGGCAATTGTATCTCAATATGAATGGAAGGAAAAAACCCACTTAGAATAGTAATTAGTGCACTATAAGCATATGATATGTTGTGTAACCAATATACAAAATTAGGTAGTAGAAAGATGGTCCATGGAGCATTGTTTGTAAATGGGAAAGAATCAGAAGGGCCATCAATAGTGGAATGATAACCTTTATTACATGCTCCTAGCCACACTATGTAATACTATGAAGAGTTTTAAAAAGTTAGGTAGATCTATTTGTGCTAATAAGGAATAATCTCTCTGAGTGAAAACTGCATATGGCAGGCGGGTAATATTGTGTGTGGTATGATTAAAACCGTGCAAGACAAAAATCATAAAATATTCATCTAAAATACCCTAACGTATCCTATTTTGGATAGTTTGTACGTGGAGATGGAGAAATGTGTACATAAGCCATATTTTTAACAATGATTACCTTTGGGAAAGAAAATAGTGTGGGAAGGGAGGGGATATGCTAAAAGCCTGATTTATTTTCTATAATATATTTTCTGTTTAAACTATGAAACCAACCAAGAAAACTCTAAGGAAATCTTAGTAATGTTTTCAGAAATGTTTAATTTCAAATATACTGTAACGTACATTTTTAGCATGTTGGTTTTAGAACTGTTGACTTTTCTATTTGTGTTTTTGTTGTTGTTGTTGTTCTTATCCTTAACTAAACGATGAACATTATACTAAGCCTCTAAATATGACAGAAGTACACATTTTTGGATGTTTCCATAAATGGAAGATGGCAGCATCTTGTGACATTTTCTCACATTTCTGGAAAAATCCATAAAGCTTTACATGTACCTCTTGTATAATGTTTACAAACTACCTCTACATGTTAAAATTATATATACATGTATATGTGTGTGTATATATATATATATATGTACGTATTACCCCAGGTTGTTCTAATAACAATAAGCAACTAGAGGACAAAATTTATGTTGACTTCATTTTATTCCTCAAAGTATAACAGTTTGCATATAATCAGTGCTCAATAAATAGTTCTTAAATATGTTAAATTATTGTATTATTATATATAAAAGTCATGAGGTTAAAAATATGCATTTTCTGAATAGACTACAGGTAAGAATATTATAGTCATTTGCATCATCTAACAATCTGACTTTCTAATTACAAAATATGCGTAGGCCTTCATCTCAGGAAATAGTTGTCTCATTTATAATTATCTCAAAACACTTTTCCTCCTTAATAAACTCCACAAATCAGACTCATAGGCACAAAATAAGAATTGTTTTCCTTAAATCTAAATATGAGAATTCAAGGAAAATAATTTAGAGCACAAAAAAAGCCTTCATTATTACTATTTTGTTTTCTTTGCCTTTTGCATTTTTTTTCAGACTTGGGATGTAGCTTTGTCTCGGACTGCTAGAGCATGGGGGAAAAAATGTGTGTATGAGCGTAATATTCATTTAGAAGAACTATATATGGCCCATCCTAAATTTAATGGTATTGGCGAAAATATATGGGTCGGCCCTGAAAATGAATTTACTGCAAGTATTGCTATCAGAAGTTGGTTTCAACAGAGGAAAAAGTACAATTTTGAAAAGAACAGTTGCTCTGATAACTGTTCTAACTATCTACAGGTATCTAATTTTATATTATTAATTCAATAGACTCCTTAATTGCTTTACTACTAAGTTTTTATTGATTGCTTCAATTTTATAAATAAATTCAAATGATAAAATTACTTTGTCTAATAGAATCAAAATTCTCATCAGTCCTAGATCTTCTGAATGTTCATAATTTCTTCTGTTTGCTTGAACCATACAATGAAAGCATTCCTTTAAATATAGTAAATCTAATCTCTATACCCAAAGATGAAAGGTACCTTTCTAAAATAACGCATGCTGGAAAAGGAAGTAAACAGTAAATAAAAATTAGTTCTAGTTTATGTATACATTCTATGGTATATGTATGTATGAAATCATTTTAATTGCAAATACATAGTAGTATTTTCCTGCCTCATACCTAACGATTCACCCTTGTACTCCAAGAATACTGAACCACTTTTTATTTGTGCATGTTTATTATTTTACATATTACATTTTTCATAATCATTAATGTCTGAATCTAATACTATGCAAAGGGCAGGGACCTTGTCTTCTCATCCATGTATTCTCGACACATAAACATGACATTATTTCAGTTCAGTTCAGTCGTTCAGTCGTGTCTGACTCTTTGCGACCCCATGAGTCGCAGCATGCCAGACCTCCCTGTCCATCACTAGCTCCCGGAGTTAACTCAGACTTAGGTTCATCGAGTCCGTGATGCCATCCAGCCATCTCATCCTCTGTCATCCCTTCTCCTCCTGCCCCCAATCCCTCCCAGCATCAGAGTCTTTTCCAATGAGTCAACTGTTCGCATCAGGTAGCCAAAGTACTGGAGTTTCAGCTTTAGCATTATTCCTTCCAAAGCATTAGGTCTTCAATAAATATTTGTATCAAGAATCAAGAAACTATTGAATTAACTTCTAAGCTCATTTAAAAGATGATTATTTTTCAGTCGATTCTGATGTAGAACTTAAAATTTTGGAATTTTTTCATGTTGAACTAGTGTCTTTCTGTTCCATCAAATGAATTATGTTTCAAAAAAATCTTTGATCAGTTCTTTCTTCTAGAAAATGAGAGGGTCTCTATTATCTTACTCATGTCAAAGCTAGATTCCTTTATATAACTTCAGTACTTTGAGTAAACTAACCAAGTCTCCTCCCTGACCTACTCCTCTGTATTTTTTCCTCCTTAAATCTAGTTTTCTAGACACTTTCATCTTCTGCATTTGACTTAACTTCAACTGCTGCAGACTTTCTGTTCTCTATTCTTTTAATGCATTGCTCTATTTCTTTTGGAGTCACACACTTTTAAAATCGCTAAGAGTTATAGAGAAAAGGAAAACAAATGGTTTCTTTCTGTCCCACAGAGGTTAACAAAACAATTTTTTTCTTTCTTCACTTAACAGTATCGGGACAATTAAAGACATTCAGGAATTATTTTCTGGAATATCTTTAATTATTCTCCTATTTTCATTCCAAGACCTGTCTTACAAGAAATTATTCTATAGGAACCAGGTCTTTTACTCATTTTTTTAAATGAAAAGCCCAGACTTTATTTTACTTTATAATAGAATTTCCTCAATAAAAGAAAAGTCTGCAACATTCAATTACTTTCTACTCTTGTATTTCTTTTCCTTCTCTTCTAAATCTTACTGTCCCCTCTTTTTCTTCTTTCTATTCACGACTTCCATTCTTCCAAGGCTTTTTCTCTTCTCATTTCCCTCTTCCTCTCTGCCAATAACCTGGAACTCTCAGATTTAACAAAATGTTGAAAATTAATTCTTCCTTCCTTATTCTGGATCAGTTTTTCTCAGACTTTTTATCCTAAGAATACAGTATTGGTAGAACCTATTGAAATGTTTCTCTAATCACAGTTTTGTAAATGCTTAATTAAATTCATGATAATTTTCTGCCTGCAGCCAAATGAAGAATAGTTCATATTCCTTGAATTGGCTTGGTTAAAGTTCTATGTGTATTGAGTATACTATTGATTATACTATGGCAGAGTAAATGTTTACAATTAAATTTTATGTTTTCTTTGAAATTTTTATTTTAGCTTGTTTGGGACAGGTCTTACAAAGTCGGTTGTGCTGTTACTCCATGTTCAAGAATTGGACGTATTAAACATGCAGCACTTTTCATATGCAACTATGCACCAGGGTAAGTTCCTTTACATTTTTTAAAGACTATTAAAATAAATTGGGGATTTTTAAAGGATTCTAGCCTCCTTAGAAGTTTGGTTGCACCATATGACTGAGCTTTCAACATATTCTTCTAAATGTCTTTGTGAACTATAAAAGAATTAATTATAAGATAGCAATTAAAGAGTTTATATTGAAATATTTTTAATTCTGTAATAAAATGAGTCACAATTTAGTCATACTAATTTCACCTGTAGATAGCCAAATGTTACTTCCAAAGGGAGTTTTAAGTTTGATATTATTTCATAGTACCTAGGCTAATTAGGATTTAAATTATTTTCTGAAGTTGTTTGTTTACATATTTTTATAAAAAGAAAATAAGATATGTTGAAATGTATGTTGTAAAAATTAATCTGCTACTGCTACTGCTAAGTTGCTTCAGTCGTGTCCAACTCTGTGCGACCCCATAGATGGCAGCCTGCCAAGCTCCCCCATCCCTGGGATTCTCCAGGCAAGAACACTGGAGTGGGTCGCCATTTCCTTCTCCAATGCATGAAAGTGAAAAGTGAAAGGGAAGTCGCTCAGTCGTGTCCGACTCTTCGCAACCCCATGGACTACAGCCTACCAGGCTCCTCCATCCATGGGATTTTCCAGGCAAGAGTACTGGAGTGGGATGCCATTGCCTTCTCCCAAAAATTACATCAGGAGCACCTAAGTTTTATAACATGAAGGACTCTTAATTGACTATCCTCCAGAGGTTGTATTATTAATTGGTGCTAGTCTCATAAATATAAGGAATCATAATAACTCAGAGGTGGAAAAGTACTTCAGAAGTCTTCTAGGCAAGCTATCCATATGAAACTTGAACTCTTAACACTTACCATGTAATTATTTACCTATACCCAAAAACTTTCCAATGATGGGAAATAGCTACCTTCCAAAATAGCCTCTATTTCTGGAGAACTTTATTGGAAAGCCTCAAGTTTTTCTACGGGTCAATAGGGTCCTATAAATAATGTTGTTAAAATGAATAATTGAAGTGAGAAAATATCCTAATCAACATGCCAAGAAAAATTAACTACATGCTAGGATTGAGAAGGAGCTTCTTAATACATAAATAAAATGCTTCTGAGACTCAGCCAAAAAAAGAAAGGAAAACAGAACAATGATTGCTAATTGATGATTGTATTCTCCTAGAAAGGAAAAGCAACAGAGGTGTGAATGTAGGTCGAATTAGATTCAGAAAGCCACTTCTTAAATGGAAGGTTTGCTGACTTTGAACATAGGCATGAAAAGCAAATTTTGAATGTAGAGTAATGGCAAAAGTTTTTAGGCTTCTTTCAGTCCTACAAAGTGGAAGCATTGGGATGTTATCAACTACATGGAATAGCTTTTAAAAGTTGATGTATCCACTAACAAGAACAATAAAGACCGACCATGCTTAGTTTGTAGTCTTGGAAGAGACTTGCAAATGAACATATTAAACAAGTGATATTTAACTAAATAATGAAACATGCCATAGCAACAGCACAATAAGCAAATGGGGAGTAACTACTATAGAATATAGATAGTGTTGTTAGTTGCTCAGTTGTGTCTGACTCTTTGCAACCCTTCAGACTGCAGCCCACCAGGCTCCTCTGTCCATGGAATTCTCCAGACAAGAATACTAGAGTGGGTTGCCATTTCCTTCTCCAGAATATAGATAGGATATCTGTGAAAGGAGGTGGCATTTGAGCTGAAAGCTAAAAGATGAAGAGATGGTTAAAAAATATTTCAGGTAAAAGTGAGAGCATATATTATAAAATCTCTGAGCTTGAAATGAGTTTAGCATGTTTGAAAAGTGAATAATTGTGGTTAAAGGTAGGAAGTTAGGTGACAACTAAACCAAACAGAACATCATTGGCCAGGTTAGGATTTGGGGCTTTATTCTACACAACGACAAAACCATGGGAAAGTTTTAAGCAAGTAAGTGGCATGATCTCAAACTATGATTTGAAAAGAAAAGTAAAAGTGAAAATTGCTCAGTCGTGTCCAATTCTTTGTGACCTCATGGACTATGCAGTCCATCGAATTTTCCAGGCCAGAATACTGGAGTAGGTAGCCTTTCCCTTCTCCAGGGGGTCTTCCCAACCCAGAGATCCAACACAGGTCTCCCATATTGCAGGCGGATTCTTTACCATCTAAGCCACAAGGGAAGTCCTTTGAAAAGAAAACTTAACAATAAAAGATTGCTCTTGCTATTATGGTAAAAATGCAGTATAGGAAAACAAAGGTACAAAGAGAAACAAGCACAATTGGAGACTGTTTCTGTAGTACAGGCTATAGACTTGTATCTTGGGTTAGTATGTGGATTGGTTTTTATTCAGTTCAGTTCAGCTGCTCAGTCATATTTGACTCTTTGCAAACTCATGGACTGCAGCACGCCAGACTTCCCTGTCCTTCACCAACTCCTGGAGTTGGCTCAAACTCATGTCCATTGAGTCGATGATGCCATCCAACCATCTCATCCTCTGTCGTCCCCTCCTCCTCCTGCCTTCAATCTTTCCCTGCATCGGGGTCTTTTCTAATGAGTCAGTTCTTCACATAGGTGGCCATAGTACTGGAGCTTCAGCTTTAGCATCAGTCCTTCCAATCAATATTCAGGACTGATTACCTTTAGGATTGGCTGGTTTAATCTCCTTGCAGTCCAAGGGACTCTCAAGAGTCTTCTCCAACACCACAGTTCAAAAGCATCAATTCTTCAGCACTCAGCTTTCTTTACGGTCCAGCTCTCACATCCATACATGACCACTGGAAAAACCATAGTTTTGTTGATACAGACCTTTGTTGGCAAAGTAATGTCTCTGCTTTTTAGTATGCTGTCTAGGTTGGTCATCTTTTCTTCCAAGGAGTAAGCATCTTTTAATTTCATGGCTGCAGTCACCATCTGCAGTGATTTTGGAGCCCAGAAAAATAAAGTCTGTCACTGTTTCCATTGTTTCCCCATCTATTTGCCATGAGATGATGGGACTGGATGCCATAATCCTAGTTTTCTGAATGTTGAGTTTTAAGCCAACTTTTTCACTCTCCTATTTTACTTTCATCAGTAGGCTCTTTAGTTCCTCTTCACTTTCTGCCATAAGGGTGGTGTCATCTGCATATCTGAGGTTATTGATATTTCCCCTGGCAATCTTTATTCTAGCTGGTGCTTCATCCAGCCTGAGATTTCACATGATGTACTCTCCATATGAGTTAAATAAGCAGGGTGGCAATATACAGCCTTGACAAACATCTTTCCCAATTTGGAACCAGTCTGTTGTTCCATGGCCAGTTATAACTGTTGCTTCTAGAACCTGCATACAGATTTCTTAGGAGGCAGGTCAGGTGGTCTGGTATTCCCATCTCTTGAAGAATTTTCCACAATTTGTTGTGATGCACACAGCCAAAGGCTTTGGTATAGTTAATAAAGCAGAAGTAGATGTTTTTCTGGAACTCTCCTGCTTTTCCTATGATGCAATGGCTGTTGGCAATTTGATTTCTGGTTCCTCTGCCTTTTCTAAACCCAGCTTAAACATCTAGAAGTTCTCAGTTCACATGCTGTTGAAGCCTAGCTTGGAGAATTTTGAGGATTACTTTGCTGGCATATGAGATAAGTGCAATTTGATCTGGAAATGGTTTGAAGTAAACTGCTGCTATAAAGGCCCTGACATAGAAATGAATTGCAGTCCTGAATGAGATCACCTTATGGAAGAGGAAGTTTGGTGAGTTAATTTAAGTACTAAGATCTAGAGTAATGCAGTATTTCAACCTAAGGCAAAAGAGCTGACAAAGGAAAGTGAAGAGGCTAATAAGATAAGAGGGAAACCCAAACAATGCTAAGGATAAGGATACTTGGAATCCACTTGAAGAACATGAGTCGTGATGCCCAAAGTGGTTAACTGTATGAGATACTCCTCCAAGAATTAGAAAGAAAAGCGAGGAAGGAAAGATGACATTTCCACTTGATAAGGTGGAGGTATTGTTAACCTTAATAACAGGAGTGCCCTATAGACACAGCAGGAGAAGGAGAATGGTGGGATGAACTGAGAGAGAAGCATTGACACACACATATATATATATATATATATATATATATATTACTATGTGTAAAATAGCTAGCTAGTGCCATGACCATAGTGATAAGACGAACCTGCTAGATGTTAGGATTACTCTTCTTTCCACCCATTTGTCCCGTAGGCTTCTTTGTCTTGAAATTTTTACAACTATTTTTTCTTTGTTACAGACGTTGGAAAGTCTACTTATGAAGGATCTAGGTTGGCTCATATATTAGGCACCTCACCCCAAGGTTTATTTGATATGCACTCAAAATAGGCAGTCATAGCTATCTTTCTTAAGAATAGTTGGTAGAAAAATCAGTTCATCACAGTCTTATAAAATACTCTGTGGGAGAGGGAGAGGGTGGGATGCTTTGGGAGAATGGCACTGAAACATGTATAATATCATATAAGAAATGAATCACCAGTCTAGGTTCGATGCAGGATACAGGATGCTTGGGGCTGGTGCACTGGGACAACCCAGAGGGATGCTATGTGGAGGGAGGTGGGAGGGGGGTTCAGCATTGGGAACACGTGTACACCCGTGGCGGATTCATGTTGATGTACGGCAAAACCAATGCAATATTGTAAAGTAAAAAAATAAAATAAAATAAAATCTGAAAAAAAAATACTTAGTAGGAGTGAAAATAAGAAAGCCAAATTGAAAATTAGAGTGTGTAGTGGACTGAATGGTGACCCCCCCCACCAACTAAAGGATATAACCAGGTCCTAATTCACAGAACTTGTGAATATTAACTTATTAGTACATGGCAAGAGTGAATAGTGCCTTATAAAAAAGATATATGTTTAAGATAAGGATCTTGAGAGGAGGCACTTATCTTATTCAGGCAGGACCTAAATGCAATTACTCATACTCTCATAAGAGAGAGGGAGAAGGGGATTCAGCACTAGACACACAAGAGAGAAAAAGGCATTACTGTGGAGGGAGAGGTTGAAGTGATACATTCAGAAATCAAGGAAACCCTGGAGCCACCGGGAGCTGGGAGAGTCAAGGAATTTTCTCTGTGAGCCTTTGAAGGGAGCAAAGTCCTGACAGCACCTTGATTTTGGACTTCAGACCTCCAGAACTGAGAAAACAAATTTCTATTGTTTTAAACCACCCAGTTTGTGGCAATTTGTTAAAGTAGCAACAGCAAGCTAGGACAGAATGGAAGAATAAAATAGGTTTGGCAATAGGGAAAATGAGTCAATGACAATTTTGAAAATTTTCATAACACAAAGATGGAGAATAGAAGTAAAATTATATGGAAAAAGAAAGGAACCATGTAGGGTGATAAATCTATAAATTAGTGCTCCTAAGGAACAGAAAATAAATGGAACAGAAATAATAATCAGAGAAAAGAAAACGATAAGCAAAATAAAAGAACCTATAGAGAGTAAAATCGATAGAGAATATATAAAGCTTAAGATAGCTTATAATGTATCAGAAAAAGTGAGCTGAAGCAGTATTTACATATGTCATTTCCTAGTGATTGTTTTCAATTTCAAAGGCAAAAACTTATACATTTCTGGGAATTCCCTAGTGCTCCAGTTAAGATTCCACACTTTCACTGCTAAGAGCATGGGTTCTGTCCCTGTTAGGGGAAATGAGATCCCACAAGCCTTGTGGTGTGATCAAAAAATAATAAAATTTAAAAATTATACATTTCTAAGCAAAACACAGTAAAGTAAAATAAAACAGCATTAATTAGATTAGCCTTGAATTTAGATATTGAAGGGGGTACTGTCAAAGATGAGCATTAGAATTTAAACTTAAGTGATAATTTTATTAACAGAGCTAGGAAAAGATGTAGGGTGGAGGAAAAAAAAATTGGTTGTTGTTAGACATGTTGCATCTGCCTGCAGGATCTTTAATTTATTTAAATACAGGTGCATTTAAACAATAACTAAGCAATAGAATTCTACATTATTTACATTGTGTATATCCTGAAAACACTTGTAGACTATTGGGAAAGAAATTTTTTAAAAAATATACAACATTAACCAAATACACCCAATATCTGTATTTTAAATAGAAAAGAGTTGCTGTAAAAGCAGGTATGAAATCATGGGCTGGGAAAAAAGATGTTAACAAGGGATGTCTAGGTTGAGATTGGAGAAGTATTCAAGAAATTTCTAGAAGGGGTAAATAATAAGATTTGTAGTTTATTGCTTTAAATAATCCAAGAGAGGAAATAGTCAAGGAATATTCTCAAATTTATGACTCAGCCACGAATGGTATTGGCATCAACTGCAAAGGGGAACAAGGAACCTTTTGGGAGGAAAGATGATGAGTTCCATTTTATACATAATGACTTTGGGTTGGCTGTGAAATCCTCACCTTGAGATGTTCAGTAAGCAGGTGGTTATTTAGGTCAGAAACTCATGAGTGGGGAATGGCATAGAACAAATATTAGGAGTGCTAGAATACATAGGGTAATTTAAATCATGGGAATAGATGAGACTGCTTAGCAAGAGAGCATAGACTGAGAAGAGAAGGGCCCTGGGGAGTGTCATGCCAACACTTAAGGGTGGTTAGTGACACAGGAGTGGGAGAGGTCGCCGAAGAAGAGTAGCCAGACAGGCAGGAGAAAAGGCAGAAGAGTGTGGGATCATTAAGGTGTGGGGCAAGAATAGTTTTAAAAGGATGAATTTATCCATGATTTCAAATTCTAAGAGGACAGGCAAAGTCGGGACTTAAAGCTATCGGATCTGAAGAGTTCATTGGTAAACCTAGGAGAAGCTGTCTCTGTGGAGCAGAGGAAATTGGTGCTAGGATGGAGTGAACTTAGAACTGTTTTTTATTTTTATTTTGTCTGATTTTTAAAATGCAGAAGATGTGAACATACTTGCATACTGACATGAAGGCTCTAACACAGAATAAAAGTAATTCTTTATGAAGAATAAAAGCGGTGTATATGTAAAGATAAAAGTCCCTGAGAAAGCAGAAGAGTTTAAAAGAGATTAGCCTTAGAAAGGATGAGGAGCAATTCTTCAGTTGTCCCAGAAAGGAGAGAAAGAAGGAATAGGTGTATTTCTCAAATTTAGTGACAGAAAGCTTCTCATGTTCCAGTCTAAGGGCTGTTATGTCTCTTTGTGAAGTAGAATACATCATGTCCTAAGAATAAAGGGGAAGACAATGAAATGAGAATTTTGAGGACTGCTGCTACTGCTAAGTTGCTTCAGTCGTGTCCGACTCTGTGCAACCCCATAGACGGCAGCCCACCAGGCTCCGCCATCCCTGGGATTCTCCAGGCAAGAACACTGGAGGGGGTTGCCATTTCCTTCTCCAATGCATGAAAGTGAAAAGTGAAAGTGAAGTCACTGAGTCGTGTCCAACTCTCAGCAACCCCATGGACTGCAGCCTACCAGGCTCCTCCATCCATGGGATTTTCCAGGCAAGAGTACTGGAGTGGGGTGCCATTGCCTTCTCCATTTGAGGACTAGGAAGATTTGAAATAGTTATTATGGAAAATGAGAGTGGAAGCTGAATAGAGAATGATAGAAATATTCTCTACCTAATTTAATGGTTTTCCTCCAGCAGCACCCAGCAGCCCTGAAGCAGGTATGGAGCATGCAGACAGTAAGATTCCTTCACTTTTCCCAACACCGGGGTTTTGTCAGGTGGCTGTAAAGGAAAATAGTGCAAGAGAGTTTCAGGTTTTTAGCTAAAGAGTATGCAAACTGATGAATCTAAACTGAATCGAGAAGAGATAACATGATGGATAGGGAGATTTTAAAAATAGGAAAGAAAGTAGACTTGTGGAACCAGTGAAATTAATGGCCAAGTGTGACAGGAGTAAATGACTTAACAACCTGGAAGGATAGGAGGTTGCAGTCAATGAGTGGAATATGTGACTTTTGTGAGTTCAGAAGTAGAAACGTTTTAGGAGATTACAAGATCTAGAGTGTGGCTACAAAAGTGACAGTTTTGGAGCATTAGGAAGTTTTATGATGGTGAAGATATCCAGTAACATAGAGACCAAGTTATTGGATACTGTAATCATCTAGGTCCCAAATTTGGAGATGATGGCAAAATTTTGACTGAAAAGCAAACTGTGAGTCAGATACCAACGTGAGTAAGGAGGCCTGATCAGAAGGAAGATGGTATCCTGGGGAAGATGAGAGGATTGGTACAGCTACATGGTGTTTGTGGTTCCTAGTCCTTTAAGTGCAAGATGTGAAAGTGAAGGGAGGAGACCAACTGATTTTCACAGGAAGAGATATAAATCGAGATAGCTTTGCACATACAGGGATAATTTGAGGCAGGAAACAACAGAGTCCTTGACCTTGACCTTGACCTTAAATACGTCCAAGAAGTAGTCATGAAGTTTTTGGCAAAGACAAATAGGTGAATCAGAAGGAGTGCCAGATAGAATCTCTAAAAGATAATCTTCTTTGCGGCTTATTGCATTGTAGTTTTCTCTAGCTTATTGGGATAGGCTCTTTAAGTCTACTTGGAAACCTGAAGATGTCTGGATATGAATCAGAAGCCAGCACTATGACATTTCTCAATGTTATAAGGATGGAAAGTGAAAGGAGCTATTATAGGTGGCCTAGTTATTCTGGTTGTATAATATAGAAAAATCAACACTCATTTGATGTACTCTGGCCATTGTTCCATGGACAGTATACAGACTATATGAGTCTGCATATGAAGAGCTTTGAAGAGAAGAATCTACCCATAAGCTGTAATTGCTTGATTGTCAGTCCATGGAGCCGGATTCCCTCCTTTACGAGCAAAGTGGCAGGCGTTGAAAGTTTACATCACACTGAAACAGTGTAGATCTCTTATAAAATTTGAATAATGGTCTTCTAATGGATTTCAAGTTGGGCATAGGAATAGTTTACCCATTGGACCACCCAGGCAACATGGGTGGAAACTGAAAGTAAAGTCACTCAGGCGTGTCCGACTCTTTGCGACCCCATGGACTGTAGCCTACCAGGTTCCTTCGTCCATGGGATTTTCCAGGCAAGAATGGACACACATCCTGTCGGTAGCAATAAACTAAAGATATGACCAGATGTGAGTCTAACAAAAGCTCCACAGGACAATGTTCAGAGTCATAACTTGGTCTCAGAGAACCACAGGGCTGCTTCTCAGCAAAGGCAGGTGTCTAAAGTCTCTCCTATCATCTATTTCTTCAGGCATTGCCAGGAAATCTATGAAATTTCAATGTACTTGGCTAATTATACTTATCTGTTGTTTTCTTCTAATCCAGTCTAGTAATTCCATTTGCAGTTGTGGACTTATACAGAAGGAGTGCCAGATAGAATCTCTAAATGACAATCTTGGCTACTTATTGCATTGTATTTTTCTCTAGTTTATTGGAATAGTCTGTAGATTCAGACTCAGACTGCTCTAGGGTAAACTTTTTAGAAACTCAGAACGAGGGGAAGATTAACATGAAAGCTTGGCATTTCTGACTACCTAATATAAATATCTTTGTAATCTTAATTTTGAAAAAGAAGGCCCACTGTATTCTAGCACAGTGTGAATTTATTTATTTTGATTAATTAATATATTTATTTACATATTTATTTGCCTTTCAGAGTTATTCTAGGCCAGAGTTATCAGCCATTACGGTCATGGGGTCATTGGCCTACGCTCCAGGTGTTTAAAGGCCAGCTTTATAGCGAATAGCTCTGCATTGGTACAGGAAAAAAGGTTCCCCCATCCCTGGTTTTACAACAGGATAAGCTTTTTTGTGTTGGAGGCATCTCTTTCAGTGAAAAAGGGTTAACACAATAAAAGTAGTGTAGGATATTAGGTAAAGGTTTTAGAAAGGTTTGGATTTTTGAAGGCTAGTGTTCTGGCTGGGATCCAGACAAATCCATTTCCTCCTTGAAATGGTTTGATTGTGGAACAGTGTCTTTTGCAACCGCATGGACGGAAGCCCACCAGGCTCCTCTGTCTGAATTCTCCAGGCAAGAATACTGGAGTGGGTTACCATGCTGTTCTCCAAGGGATCTTCCTGAACCAGGGATTGAAACCAGGTCTCCTGCACTGCAGGGAGATTCTTTCCTGTTTGAGCTATCAGAGAAGCCCTAGAGAATGATACATGATCTGCAAATAACAACAGATCTCTGTATATCCTTGATGGACTTGAAAGTCTGCCATTCGAGGATATCAGATAGTTTTTGAATGTCTATTTCCAAGGTTTGTCATTCTTCTAAATGGCCCAGAATGGCCAAGGACTTAAATGCCTAATGTTTGTTTTTATGGCTTGCAACTATACGCTGAGTAAACAGCCTTGTTTAAATAGCCACAAATAATGACCCTCTCCTCACTCAAAAACATATTTTCCCCGTTTATCTTCTACTTCTTATTCTAAATATTTTAAACTATGCTTCCCAATTCATACCTGCTTTAGGCCACCATCCTAACTTGGGCTTCCCTGGTGGTTCAGATGGCAAAGAATCTGCCTGCATTGCAGAAGACCTGGGTTCAATCCCTGGATCAGGAAGATCCCCTAGAAGAGGAAATGGCAACCCACTCCAATATTCTTGCCTGGAGAATCTCATGGTCAAAGGAACGTGGCAGGCTATGGTCTATAGAGTTGCAGAGTTGGACACGACTAAAGCAACTTAGCAGTTTCCTAACTTAGCTCTGGGCAATTGATGTAATATTTTTTTAACTTCTCCCCTTTGCTCTGTACAATGGATTAAACCAACTTTCTAAAATCCTGTTTTCCTTTATTTGCTTGTTTATACACTTATATATTTTTCATGATTACCTCAAAATAATCCATGCAGCTGGCTCTTTGGAATAATAGGCATTTCAGAATTTTGCAAATGCTCCAAAAAATCAATATATCATTCATACATAGCTTTTTGTATAGTTATGCCAACCAGAAAGCAATTAGTTATGAAGCATTCTATAACATCCACTTTTTAAAGGAAAATTTTGCTACAAACTAAAATGAAAGAAGCTTTAAGACTCCCTCAAATTTAAATTACAACACTTTGTTTAAGAGTCATGGGAATTAGTTTCAGAAGAGACTATTTATAGGGAGAAAACGGGGGAAGATTACCTATCCAATTTAAGTACTTTCTTGAGTCCATTTTTTAAATGAAATCACCTTTATAAATTAACTAAAAATCCAGTAACCATATTATTTAGATAACATGAAACAGGAGACTTTTTCTAATAAGATATTTCTACTTTTTTGTAGAGGAGGTCTGTCAAGAAGGCCTTATCAGCGAGGATTAATGTGCTCTCAATGCGGCAGCTATGACAGATGCACAGACTTTCTATGCAGTAAGCGAAAGAACATACCTGAAACATGAAACCATTCCATAATGCACTGAATGGCAAGAACAGGAAGTGGTGAACGCTAGTCTTTCATTGTCATGTTAACACTGTTCCTTAGATCGGAAAGGTATTGTTATACTATCAAAGGTGGTATCAAACCGTATCATCTTTAGACTTTTTTAAGCTGCACAGCCTTTTCTGCCCTCTCTAACTCATTCCTGCCCCTAAGGACATACTAAAATACCTGAAAGAAAGAATGAGAACTAACAGTTTTACTCTGAAGAAAAGCTTTGCATCTAATTGCTAAAATACCAGCCTGTTTGAGAATGACTGCTCTAAAGAATAAGATATTCTAAAACATTTATAAAAAAGAGAAAAGAAGTAAAATAGCAAATGGTTAATATAATAGCCTTTTGTTTTTCCCCCCAAATATTCAGAAGATAAAACTAGAAAATGTTTTATTAATCAGTTTTTCTTTTCATTTTTCTAAATATGAGAGCATATAACCCAAGATGCTTACAGGAATGTGGTAGGGAGTAAATTCAGACAGGGGCATTCTATGCTTTTGTGTTAAAGAAACTAGTGAACAGGTTCATTACAATGCCACTGCTGGAGTGATCCACTGTAACATTTCTCCCCTCGCTTCATCTGAATCAAGATGCGAAACCTTGCTCTTCCTCTTCCCTTTTCCTATCTCTTCCTGGGAATATCCAGACCTAAAACCGCTGGGTAGGTCAGAAAGAGGTAGGTATCCACACAGAAGGAGACACATTAGCACCTAAGCAAGAAGACAAGGAATTCATACATGATGCAGTGGGCATGAGGAGAGAGCCTAAGTGGGGTGAGGACACACGGGGTATGGCCTTGTGTGGAGAGCTAGTCGCCTCGTGGGGTGAGGTGAGTGTGCCTGCTGGAGATCAGGCTTGGGGCCGCAGATCAGAGTAGTGGCATATCCGTGCAGGAGTGGCTCGCTCTGCAGTGTCACAGTCCAGGCACGGTGGGGACAGATCCACCCGGGGTGGGAGGGAGATGCCTGGCAGTGTGTCAGCATCTGACCAGGTGGGGAAGGCATCCCTGGAGGTCTGGGCTGGACCTGTGTGGGAGCCCAGGCAAAATGGGGAGAAGATTCACATCTAGGGCTGACCTGAAGAGAGGTGTTAAAAAGGAAGCAGCTAAGGGGGCCTCCGCATTTGAGGGCAATCTCCTCACACTAGGTATCAGGGTCCAAACTAGGTGAGGAAGCTTTTAATGTTGGGGGAGGTGGGGTAAGAAAGGAATCCATATGTTGGAGAAGCCCAAAGCTAACTTTCAGAGTCTGAGCAGGGTGGGAGAGGGATCCAAGTAGAGGATCAGCCTGTCAGTTGCCAGATTAAGAGCTGGGCATCCAGAGGAGGAGGGAGAGAGATGGACTGGGTGTTTGAGGTTGGTAGATGGAAGCTATACATTTAAAATAGATAAACAATAAGGTCCCAATGTATAGCACAGGAAACTATATTGAGTATCCTGTGATAAACCATAATGGAAAAGAATATAAAACATAATGTATATATGTGTTTAACTGAGACACTTTGCTGTACCACAGAAATTGGCACATTTAAAATCAACTGAACTTCAATTTAAAAATTTTGAAATGCTAGGCATCCAGTTAAATTTGAATTTCAGAAAAACAAAATATTTTTAGCATAAATATATCCCACATATTACATAGGCTATACTTATACTAAAATGTGTCTGTTGTTTTCTGAAATTTGAATATAACTAGGCATCCTAAATTTTTATTTGCTGAATCTGGCAGCTCTACCAGCCCGATGTGGAGTATCAGAGTCCAAGCAAGAAGAGGGAGTAGGAGCAGTGATGGGAGATTAGAAGCATTTTGGAAAGTGAAAGTGAAAGTCTCTCAGTCGTGTCTAACTCTTTGCGACCCCATATGGACTGTAGCCTGCCAGACTCTGTCCATGCAGTCCTCCAGGCCCGAATACTGGAGTGGCTAGCCGTTGCTTTCTCCAGGGCATCTTCCTGACCCTGGAATCAAACCCAGGTCTCCCGCATTGCAGTCAGATTCTTGACCATCTGAGCTACCAGGGAAGCCCAGAAGCATATTAGAGGATAGATCAAATAAGCAAATAGATTAAGGATAATGGAGCTGGTTTTCTCCCTGTCAGAGGATGGCATATGAATACGTAAAGGAAGAAAACAAGCTCAGATCTTTTGGTGATGATTTGGATGATTTAGAGTTACTGGAACTTAAGAGTTTCAATAAATATAAAGAAACATAGATGTAAATATTTATATATGTTTGTATCAACATACATTTATTCCCTAGCTCTGAGACGGCCTTGGAACAGCGTGCTCTCAGTGCTAAAGCAGCGGGGGCGTCCCAGGTGGCGCTAGTGGCGAGGAGCTTGCCTGCAGGTGCAGGAGATGTGAGAGATGCAGGTCTGACCCCTGGGTGGGGAAGATGCCCTGGAGGAGGGCGTGGCAACCCACTCCAGGACTCTTGCCTGGCGAATTCCATGGACAGAGAGCCTGGTGGGCTGCAATCTGTGGGGCTGCAAAGAGTCGGACATGACAGTGATGCAGTGAGCACAATAGCACTCAGACCTTGGTTCCTAAATTCCAGTCCGCACTAAAGGGAGCCAGGGCTCTCTGGAGAAAGGTCACATTCCAGGGCTGGGCAGGAGAAACATCAAATAAACCCAAAACATCTTTTTCTACCTGAAAGCAAGGAAGTGCTCAAAGAATGGTGGAGGCATGTAACATAAAGGACACAGAAGCCATCTTAAAGGGCTTTTACTGGTCAAACCTGGGACAATTTGACCACCAAAATAATGATAAGAGTAGTCAATTATAACTCACTGGATAAAACAGGATACTATAATTCATACTGATATACATTAATAAGTGAATAAATTAAAAGTTATATGAGAAACAGTTTATTTGCATAGTTCAGAAGTAACTCCTCATAGAAGTACTTCATTAGGGGTAAAGACTAACTTCACAATGGAGGAGCCTGGCAGACACAACCTAACAAAATGATCAAAGTGAATATCCCCAGCAACAGGAAGTATCAAAAGCGAAACCCTTCACCACCTAAGAGAATTCAATGAGGAGAGCATGTCATCACCTGTGTGGTATTCCTACCAAAGATGCATAACCTAAACCAGCCACAAGGAGGCACCAAATAAATCAAAATCCAGATTTGTTTAAAAACTAGGGATAGATAGATACATAGATATTTAAATAAATCAAAGTCCAGATTTATTTAAAAACTGAGAATAGATAGATATATAGATATTTAAAGAAATAACTAAAAACTTCAGAAATAGAAATTCTTGAATGTGCATACTATAGAATGTAAATTGGGGTAGCCACTATGGAAAACAATATGGAAGTCCCTCCAAAGTTAAAAATACAACTAGTGTGTGTGTGTGTGTGTGTGTGTGTACACATGCACATTCAGTCATGTCTGATTCTTGTGGCCCCATGGACTATAGCCTGCCAGTCTCCTCTGTCTGTGGAATTTTCTAGGCAAGAATAGTAGAGTGGGTTACCATTTCCTACTTCAGAGGCTTTTCCCATCCCAGGGATTGAACCCGCATCTCATGCATGTCCTGTATTGGCAAGCAGATTCTTTATCACTGCACCACCCGGGAAGGCCTACAACTACCATCAGTTCAGTTTGGTTCAGTCACTCAGTCGTGTCCGACTCTGCGACCCCATGAATTGCAGCACGCCAGGCCTCCCTGTCCATCACCAACTCCCTCCATTGAGTCGGTGATGCCATCCAGCCATCTCATCCTCTGTCGTCCCCTTCCCCTCCTGCCCCCAATCCCTCCCAGCATCAGAGTCTTTTCCAATGAGTCAACTTTTCTCATGAGGTGGCCAAAGTACTGGAGTTTCAGCTTTAGCATCATTCCCTCCAAAGAAATCCCAGGGTTCATCTCCTTTAAAATGGACTGGTTGGATCTCCTTGCAGTCCAAGGGACTCTCATATGATCCAGCAATTCCACTTGTAGGTACTTGTCCAAAGAAAATGAAAACACTAATTTGAAAAGATATATACACTGCTATGTTTATTGCAGCATTATTTATACTAGTCAAGATATGGAAACAACCTTAGTGTCCATTAGTGGATAAATGGATAAAGAAAATGTGATATATATGTACAATGCAGTATTATTTATCCATGAAAAAGAAGGAAATCTTGCCACTTGTGACAATATGAATGGACTCTGAGGGCATTACACTAAGTGATATAAGTCAGAGAAAGACAAATACCACATGAACTCACTTGTATGTGGAATTAAAAGCAAACAAACAAACCAAAAAAAAAACAAGCTTGCAGATATGAATAGATTAGTGGTTGCCAGAGGCAAGTGAATGAAATGGATGAAGAGGGTCAAAAGTACAAAATTCTACCTCCACTTATAAATAAGTCATAAGGATGTAATAATGAATATCATGGTGACTATAGTTTATAATACTGTATTACATATTTGAAAGTTGTTAAGAGAGTATATATTAAAATTTCTTTAAGAAAAAAATTTGTAACTGTATACTAATGAATGTAAACTGGACTTATTGTAGTGATCATGTCACAAAATATACAAATGTCAAATCATTATGTTGTGTGTTGTAACAAATGATTTATGTCACTTATACTTCAATTTTAAATAAAATAAAAACCTTGTAAAGAAAAAAGGTATATACTACATGCCAGAAAAAGTGACAGAAAGTAGTCACCATCTGGACATTGCCTAGTAAGTAAGAAGAAAAAAAAGGATCCTTTAAGCATCTAAGCAAAAATGTAAAATCATTTATTAGAGAGTTTAACAGTCAAACTCTTTTTTGAAGAAAAGAGAAAAAAATGGCCACTCTAAGTATTCTGACAATACAGTGTTCAGAGTGAGAAACATGCCGTAAACTCTCAGGTCATGAAGATCAGAGAAGGTGCCGTGAAAAAGCAGAGGAAAATAGCTAAAATGTCAGGGAAGCAGACTCTGAAGACCTCTTAGCCTGGGACACCAAAATAGATGATTCTCAAAAGCTCACCAGAAAATTGCTGCAATTCTCAAGAATCTTTGAGAAAGCTCCCACAAACTGTCTCGGTGTTCAGCAGCAAAGCAAAAATCCCCCATTCTACCCAAGAGGTAACTGTGAACCTCAAATCCATTTAGCCAGCAGCCACGTCTGAAGAATAATTGTCTCTACTTCTTTCAAATAGTCCAAATTTCACTAGCAGTCTTGTCTTTGGCAAACTCAAACCTAAAGCTTTGGGGCTTTCCCAGTGGCTTAGCAGCAAAGAATCTGCCAGCAGTGCAGGAGATGCGGTCGGGAAGATCCCCTAGAGAAGGAAATGGCAACCCACACCAGTATTCCTGCTGGGAAAATCCCCTGGACAGAGAAGCCTGGTGGGCTGCAGTCCATGGGTTGCAAAGGGTCAGACACAACTGATATACTTATGTGAAGTAATGCCATACTAGCAACTGAAAATCCTGCAGAGAGGAGAAAAATCCAGACCAGCCTCAAACTTCTCTACAATAACAGTAAAACCTAAGGGTCAGTGGAGTGATGCCTACATTGTCCTTAATACAAGTGTCAACCAGGAATTTGTATAGAGCCCAAACTTTCATATATAAACAAATAGACATATACTGTGGGAACATGCAGTAACTTGTGGAATATAGTTCTCATAAGCACTTCGATAAACTACTAGAGAATGACTTTCACCAAAAAAGATAAATGGTAAAACAAAACACTGCACTGAAAGAACTCTCCTCAAGCACTAAATCTTAATTGATAGACAAAGATTAAAACAAACCTGAAGGTTATAATGATAAAACACACTGTATGGGTAATAAAATCTGGTGATATACAAATAATATAATTCATAAAACTTGGCAAGAGAAAAGAGAGGTAGGAAAAAAATGTGTTTAATTTCATCATCTTTTATAGCCAGGGGTCAAAACATATTATTCATAGGTGATAAGTCAAACAATAGTGATGTTAGTAAATTTAAATGTATTTAAATCAAGTGCAAAAGTAAAAGAAGAATGTAACCAATGAAAATTTGTGATGAGAACTAAAGATACAAAGAAATGTACTGATTGCATCATTGCTCAAAATAAGCTAAAAATAAATACACATACACCAAAGGGCTTCCCTCATAGCTCGGTTAGTAAAGAATCCGCTTGCAATGCAGGAAACCCCGGTTTGATTCCTGGGTCAGGAATATCCCGTGGAGAAGGGATAGGCTACCCACTCCAGTATTCTTGTGGCTCAGTTGGTAAAGAATCTGTCTGCAATGCGGAAGACCTGGATTCGATCCTTGGGTTGGAAAGATCCCCTGGGAAAGGGAAAGGCTACCCACTCCAGTATTCCGGCCTGGAGAAGTCCATGGGGTCACAAAGAGTTGAACACGGCTGAGCGGCTTTGACTTTCACTTTCATTTTCACACAGAAGGAAGTAGAGAAAATACATACAGACTGTACTGTAAAAGGTTTTTTTGTATTTTGGCCACACTATGTAGCATGTGAGATCTTACATGCTACCCTACCAGGGATTGAACCTTCAGACCCTGCAATGTAAAGCGTGGAGTCTTAACCACTGGACTGTGAGGGAAGTCCCAGTAAAAGATTTTCTAAAATAGAAATTATTTCATAAAATATGAAGTAATAAATAATACCAAACACAGAAGGCTAACATAGCTTCAGAAATCCAACAGATAACTTCAGTTCATCTCCAAGGTGCCTGAGGAGTGATTTATAAATTTTCCTCTAAGATTTGCATCATTGCAAGACAAAATCCTGGTTGACATTAAGGTATCTATGGGTGAAACTGCATTTACCCTTCCAGTCTCCTTCCTAGTGGAATCTGGGAGTGATTGTTTGAACTTCTCTGCCCAAATGAGCAAAGGAAAGGAAATTTATTTCCTGAAACATATTGTGATAGCATTGGGCTAGATAGCAAAAACAAGGAGTACCAGGCCCTGTAGTTAACCTTGCCATCTGTGAGATGAAGAGCAACCAAAAGCTTCTGAAAATAAGAATTAAATGAGGAAAATGAATAAATTCAGAGGACTAATTTTGAATGATCTTGGGGGGTGTGGGGAGAAGAAAGATTAAAAATAAGCTAACACAATATTAAATTAACTGTACTTCATTTTTTAAAAAGGATGTTATGGAATTCTAGAATGTTGAAGCTGGAACAGTCTTTGGAAAGAAGAAGTGAAGTGTTTTATATAAGCTGACAGGATGATTAAAAAACAGAATAAGCACTGGAATCCATACCTCTTCTTCCTATACTTCCATGCTTTCTCTAGCAGACCAGGAGAATCTATTGAAAGAAATATGTTGTACCTTACAATTGGCTACTGGTTGAAGGGGGGACATCAAAGATGAGGGTATGGTACCTGAAAACTAGAAGAATACATTATTATTGTTGGAAAAAGTATCTTATATTCTAGAAAAAGAAGAAATTTTATGTAATTCTTTGTGAACTTTCTTTTTCTTTCTAGGCAATGCAGATCGTGACCAAGCCATATGTATGTATTGTTGTCCTTTATTTCTTGAACGATTTAACTACTTCATGTGAAATCCAGCTTTCAATTACTTCTTTATTTACAGATTACCGATATTGGTATCCAAGATGGGAAGTACCCCGACCAATTGTATGTGATCCACTGTGCTTATTGATTTTATTTCTGAGAATGATGTGTTTTTCACTGAGTGCCACAATTGTCTTGATAATACAGTCTTATTTTCCAAATATATTAGTGGAAGAAGAGATGGTTTTTACCCCTGTGGAAACTGGGCCAGCAAAAGAGGAGGGAAAGAAAGAGAAGCAGGTGGAGGAGGAGGAGGAAGAAGAGGAGGAGGAGGGGGGAGAAGGGGAAGAGGAAGAAGAGGAGGAAGAGGAGAAGAGGGGGGAGGAGGGAGCGGAGGAAGAGAAGGAGGGGGGAGCGGAGGAAGAGAAGGAGGGGGGAGAGGAGGGGGGAGAGGAGGGATAAGACTTACCACTGTCATAGGATAAAATTGTAATATTTTAAAAAGACAAAAAATGCAAAACAAAATAAAATACACTGGAGGAAAAAACCCACCGAGCTTTAACAAATAATAATATGCACAAACCACTACTGTAATACCTTTTATTCCCTTCTCTTTCCCACATTTATTGAAAAAATTTTAATTTGAAAAACAAACAAAAAAACATGTATTTTGTAATAGGCACTATAAACCAACTTCTTGCACACTAAGAACAAATAAAGACATGATGACAGAAAATACTAAAAAAAGATTTGACCAGTCTAATTAATCTTAAGCTTTCACTGTATTATTCTGATAAAAGATGAAATTTCTACTTTCTAAACATGTTTCTATCTCTGTATTTTAAATACTTTTTAAATGGGCTAAAAAATTTCTCAAGTATTAAATAAGATTATACATGTAATGTACTTAGGACCATTCCAAGTTCAGGACAACCGTTTGATAACTTTCAATTTTGTTGTTTTTATCACTCCTATCATAATTGTTACTTGTGGTGGTGATAATGGTGGCGATACTTCCCATGTGTTATCAAGACTTCTAATACCATTATGTATCTTTGTAGTATATGTGTTTAGAATGGTGTAAGTGGTATTTGTACATGCTGTTAGCAGGGAAATTTTTTATTTCTACTTCATGCTCAGTATTTCAAAATCTTTACTGTAATTCTTTACGAGACTATATAATTTGTTGACACCAAGGGCTAATAAATGTCAAAAGTTTAATTAGTTGTATCAGAGCAATCTGGCTGCTTCCAAATTTATGTTAAAAATAAAATAAAATTTTTATAATAGTTATCTACTTATTATATATAGTAAAAGTTCATAAGTTAGTAATATAAATTAATTACTTACCACTTGTAGTACTAATAAATGAACTGAGTAAAAATACCTAACACAAGAAAAGTACATCAAATGGTGTAAACTTTTTATTTTTTAACTGTATTATATTAAAAGTGAAAGTGAAAGTCGATCAGTTGTGTCCGACTCTTTGTGACCCCACAGGCTATACAGTCCATGTAATTCTCCAGGCCAGGACACTGGAGTGGGTACCCTTTCCCTTCTCCAGGGGATTTTCCCAACCCAGGAATCAAACCCACATATCCGACATTGCAGGATGATTCTTTACCAGCTGAGTCACAAGGGAGGCCCACTATATTAAAAAACCTGTTCTTAAATGGGACTGGAGAATTATACAAAAAAGCAATGAATTTTCTTGTTGTATTTGATAGTTTATATTTGATAGTTTCTGCTTTTTTGCTTATTTGTTTTCACTTGTGCTTTTTTGTTATATAAGAATTCAGCATTATATACATAATTTTTATATATTATAATATATACTAATTAATATACAATTATGTATACTTATATGTTTATATATAGTTTTATATACATATGTATAATTTCCATGAAGTCAGCATCTTTTCTACCCAGCCTCCTGAGAAAAAGCCTGCAGTAGGAAAAAGAACTGGTTCTCCACAGTGATTTTCAGTTCAGTTCAGTTCAGTCACTCAGTCGGGTCCAACTATTTAAAACCCCGTGGACTGCAGCATACCAGCTGCCCTGTTCTACACCAACTCCCAGAGCTTACTTAAACTCATGTTCATGGAGTCAGGGATGCCATCCAACTATCTCATCCTCTGTCGTTCCCTTCTCCTCCCGCCTTCAATCTTTCCCAGCATCAGGATCTTTTCCAATGAGTCAGTTCTTCCCATCAGCTGGCCAAAATATTGGAGCTTCAGCATTAGTCCTTCCAATGAATATTCAGGAATGACTTCCTTTGGGATTGACTGATTGGATCTCCTTGCTGTCCAAGGGACTCTCAAGAGTCTTCTCCAACCCCTCAGTTCAAAAGCATCGATTCTTTGGCACCCAGCTTTCTTCATAGTCCAACTCTTACATCCATGCATGACTACTGGGAAAACCATAGCTTTGACTAGATGGACCTTTGTTGGCAAAATAATGTCTCTGCTTTTTAATATGCTGTCTAGGTTGGTCATAGCTTTTCTTCCAAGGAGCAAGCATCATTTAATTCCATGGCTACAGTCACCATCTGCCCAAAAAATAAAGACTGTCACTGTTTCCATTGTTCCCCATCTATTTGCCATGAAGTGATGGGACCAGATGCCATGATCTTAGTTTTTTGAATGTTGAGTTTTAAGCCAACTTTTTCACTCTCCTTTTTCACTTTCATCAAGAGGCTTTTTAGTTCTTCTTTGTTTTTCTGCCATGAAGGTGGTGTCATCTGCATATCTAAGGTTATTGATATTTCTCCCAGCAGTCTTGATTCCAGCTGGTGCTTCATCCAGCCCAGCATTTCACATGATGTCCTCTGTATATAAGTTAAATAAACAAGGTGGCAATATACAGCCTTGATGAACTCTTTTCCCATTTTGGAAACAGCCTGCTGTTCCAAGTCCAGTTATAACTGTTGCTTCTTGACCTGCATACAGATTTCTCAGGAGGCAGGTTAGATGGTCTGGTATTCCTATCTCTTGAAGAATTTTCCAGTTTGTTGTGATTCACACAGTCAAAGGCTTTGTGGCAGAAGTAGGCATTTTGGGGGGAACTTTCTTGCTTTTTCAATGATCCAACGGATGTTGGCAATTTGATCTCTAGTTCCTCTGCCTTTTCTAAATCCAGCTTGAACATTTGGAAGTTCACAGTTCACGTACTGTTGAAGTGTAGCTTGGAGAATTTTGAGCATTTACTTTGCTGGTGTGTGGGATGAGTGCAATTGTGCAGTAGTTTGAGCATTCTTTGGCACTGCAATTTTTTAGGATTGGAGTGAAAGCTAATCTTCTCTAGTCCTGTGGCCACTGTGGAGTTTTCCAAATTTGCTGGCATATTGAGTGTAGCACTTTCACAGCAGCATCTTTCAGGATTTGAAATAGCTCAGCTGGAATTCCATCACCTCCGCTAGCTTTTTTCATGGTGATGCTTCCTAAGGCCCACTTGACTTTGCATTCCAGGATGTCTGGCTCTAGGTGAGTGATCACACCATCGTGGTTATCTGGGTCATGAAGATCCTTTTTGTATAGTCTTCTGGTATCTTGCCACCTCTTCTTAATATCTTCTGCTTCTGTTAGGTCCATCCCATTTCTGTCCTTTATTGAGCGCATCTTTGCATGAAATATTCCCTTGGTATCTCTAATTTTCTTGAAGAGATCTCTAGTCTTTTCCATTCTATTGTTTTCCTCTATTTCTTTGCATTGATCACTGAAGAAAACTTTCTTCTGTCTCCTTGCTGTTCTTTGGATCTCTGCAGTCAAATTGGTATATCTTTGCTTTCCTCCTTTGCCTTTCACGTCTTTCCTCAGCTACTTGTAAGGCCTCCTCAGACAACCATTTTGCTTTTTACATTTCTTTTCCATGGGGATGGTCTTGATCCCTGTCTCCTGTACAATGTCACGAGCCTCAGTCCATAGTTCTTCAGGCACTTTGTCTATCAGATCTAATCCCTTGAATTTATTTGTCACTTCTACTGTATAATCATAAGACATTTGATTTAGGTCATACCTGAATGGTCTAGTGGTTTCCCTACTTTCTTCAATTTAAGTTTGAACTTGGCAATAAGGAGTTCATGATCTGAGCCACAGTCAGCTCCCGGTCTTGTTTTTGCTGACTGTATAGAGCTTCTCCATCTTTGGCTGCAAAGAATATAATCAATCTGATTTCAGTGTTGACCATCTGGTGATGTCCATGTGTACAGTCCTCTCTTGTGTTGTTGGAAGAGGGTGTTTACTATGACCAGTGCATTCTCTTGGCAAAACTGTTAGCCTTTACCCTGCTTCATTCTGTACTCCAAGGCCAAACTTGCCTTTACTCCAGGTATCTGTTGACTTCCTACTTTCGCATTCTGGTCCTCTAGGATGAAAAGGACATCTTTTGGGGGGTGTTAGTTCTAGAAGGTCTTGAATGTCTTCGTAGAACCATTCAACTTCAGCTTCTTCAGCATTATTGGTTGGGGCATAGACTTGGATTACTGCGATATTGAATGCTTTGCCTTGAACATGAACAGAGATCATTCTGTTGTTTTTGAGATTGCATCCAAGTACTGCATTTCAGACTCTTTTTACTATATGGGTTACTCTATTGCTTCTAAGGGATTCTTGCCCACAGTAGATATAATGGTCACCTGAATTAAATTCACCCATTCCAGTCCATTTTAGTTTGCTGATTCCTAAAATGTCGATGTTCACTCTCGCCATCCCCTGTTTGACCTAAAGGTCGAAGATAGGACCTTGATTCATGGACCTAACATTCCAGGTTCTTATGCAATATTGCTCTTTACAGCATCGGACCTTGCTTCTGTCACCAGTCCCATCCACTACTGGATGTTGTTTTCACTTTGACTCCATCTCTTCATTCTGATAGCTTAGTGAATGGCATCAGATTCATGATCTCCGGAAAAGATTTAGCTTCAGGACCAGGGACCAGGCTTGATCACTCGGGTGCTTTTGTGTAGCAGAGTTTTATTAAAGTATGAAAGGGACAGAGAAAGCTTCTGACACAGACTTCAGAAGAGGGACAGAGAGTTCCCCCCCTCATTAGTCTAAGCTAAGGAGTTATATACTTTTTAAATTGGTTATTACAATAAATCAAAAATCTCAAGGTTGTAAAAATTTTACCATACCCACTCCCACAATTTCTTCACTTCGAGACCAGTTTTTGAGCTTCCCTGGTGGCTCAGCTGGTAAAGAATCCACCTGCAATGTAGGAGACCTGGATTCGACCCTTGGGTTGGGAAGATCCCCTGGAGAAGGGAAAGGCTACCCACTCCAGTATTCTGGTCTGGAGAATTCCATGGACTGTATGGTCCATGGGGTTGCAAAGAATGGGACATGACTGAGTGACTTTCACTTCACTTCGTATCACTCCCACAATTTACATTTTAAGGTAACAGGATTAGAAGTTAACAATAGAAAGATCTTACCAGACCACTCCCATAATATACATTCTAAAATATCAGGATTAGTCAGAAGGTTTTCAGGAAAGAGAAACTGTGCTCAAGCAGGACACATTGTTGTTATATAATCCCCAGTACAGAGTTTAAACTGAGCTGTTTGTTGTGTAATCATCTGTTCCAGGCTTAATGAAAAAGGCATTTTATGTGACTAAGACTAAGGAATGTAGAGGAAAAAAAAAAAAAAAGATGTTTGTTTCCTCCTCCTTGAGAACTCCAGACCCCTGTTTCCTCTTCGAGAGCCCCAGACCCCACCTCCTCCTTGGGGACCCTCAGCTTCCTATCAGTCTGCCTAGGAATTGACTCTCTCAATTCTTTCTGGAGTTATTTCTCCATTCTTCTCCAGTAGCATATTGGGCACCTACCAGTCTGGAGAGTTCACCTTTCAGTGTCATATCTTTTTGCTTGTTCACACTGTTCATGGGGTTCTCAAGGTAAGAATACTGAAGTGGTTTGCCATTCCCTTCCCCAGTGGACCACAGAGATTTCATTTATTATTATTATCTTATATTTATGGGCCATTTCATAGTTTCCAAAGTGCTTTACATAATTATTTAATACTCAAAGCCACTCTCTGTCGTTGGTGTTGCTTCTACTTTTAAACTGAGGAAACTGCACTTGCGAAGTGGTTCACTCTAGGACTGAGAACAAATTGATTTCTGAACATTCTGATGCATTTATAAGTAAGCATTCTTCAGGATACCATGTTCTGTTCCCGCTGTGACAAACCTGATATGTATCTATACATGTAACTTCCACTCTTGTACATCTGCTCTTCAGCATATCCTCTGGTGGTTTCATGCAGTATGATTGCTGTAGGCCAGGGGTTCTTAACTGGGGGCAATTTTGCTACCTCACCTCCCATGACATTTGACAATGCCTAGAAACATTTTTGATGGTTACAACCAGGAAGGTGCTGCTGGTATCTATGGTTAGAGGCCAGAAATGCTGCTCCGCATCCTAAAGTGCACAGGCAGCCCTTGCAGTAAAGAATCACCTGGTCCAAAATGTTAACAGTGTCATTATTGTGGTTCTGGCTCCCGAGTTTGAGTGATGGTCCACTGACCACAGCTGGGTCCAGTCATGGTCTTTGGTTTGGGGGGTCCAGGCAGACATTTGAGGCAGGTCCTCATTGCTGGCTAAAATTTTAGTATATGAGGCTCTGAGGCTATACAGCATACCACATGGAGAGAAAGATGAAATCCAAACAGAGAGAAACAGGGAGTGCCTATTTTCACCCCACTGTTTCACGTGAACCATTTGTTTTGTTTTTTCAGAATATATCCTAATTCCATTCAGTAGATTTTTCTATTTTATTAGGTTATTTCAAATTCAATTTCTCTAACTGTATCAACTGAAGGACATTCTTACTACAGAGTTATTTTAATTAAGGTTTTCTTTATTTTAAATAGCATGAACAAAAACTCAATCCATAGATGTTCTTTGTATCATCATGTGGTGAAAGGAATAGTTGCGTCTTAAGTAGTATTTCCCGTATCTGTTTTTGGCCCTCCTAGAACCACACAGCCTATGTACTTAGAATGCTTGTTTTTATTTTTAATATGCAAGCCACAGGTGAACTCCTTGAGCTAGCTCAAGGGATTATTAGTATGAATCCCAGAGATGTATGGGGAAGTTACTCTTGTTCTGTTTCCATGGCACAGAGTTCAGGAATGTACTTTAACCAGATATTCTAGCATGGACAGGCTGGGGTGATGGATGAGCATTTGATTCCTTATTAAAGCACTGTGTATTCCATTCAGCACTATAAAACTAGAAATACAGAAATTTCAGCTTGTGCTTCTTCCAGCCCAGCGTTTCTCACGATGTACTCTGTATATAAGTTAAATAAGCAGGGTGACAATATCAGCCTTGACGTACTCCTTTTCCTATTTGGAACCAGTCTGTTGTTCCATGTCCAGTTCTAACTGTTGCTTCCTGACCTCCATATAGGTTTCTCAAGAGGCAGGTCAGGTGGTCTAGTATTCCCATCTCTTTCAGAATTTTCCACAGTTTATTGTGATCCACACAGTCAAAGGCTTTGGCATAGTCAATAAAGCAGAAATAGATGTTTTTCTGGAACTCTCTTGCTTTTTCCATGATCCAGCGGATGTTAGCAATTTGATCTCTGGTTCCTCTGCCTTTTCTGAAACCACCTTGAACATCTGGAAGTTCATGGTTCATGTATTGCAGAAGCCTGGCTTGGAGAAATTTGAGCATTACTTTACTAGCATGTGAGATGAGTGCAATTGTGCGGTAGTTTGAGCATTCTTTGGCATTGCCTTTCTTTGGGATTGGAATGAAAACTGACCTTTTCCAGTCCTGTGGCCACTGCTGAGTTTTCCAAATTTGCTGGCATATTGAGTGCAGCACTTTCACACCATCATCTTTCAGGATTTGAAATAGCTCAACTGGAATTCCATCATCTCCACTAGCTTTGTTCGTAGTGATGCTTTCTAGGGCCATTTGACTTCCCATTCCAGGATGTCTGGCTCAGGGTGAGTGATCACACCATCGTGATTATGTTGGTCGTGAAGATCTTTTTTGTACAGTTCTTTTGTATATTCTTGCCACCTCTTCCTAATATCTTCTGCTTCTGTTAGGTCCATCCCATTTCTGTCCTTTATTGAGCCCATCTTTGCATGAAATATTCCCTTGGTATCTCCAATTTTCTTGGCGAGATCTCTAGTCTTTCTCATTCTGTTGTTTTCCTCTATTTCTTTGCATTGATCACTGAAGAAGGCTTTCTCATCTCTCCTTGCTATTCTTTGGAACTCTGCATTCAGATGCTTATATCTTTCCTTTCCTCCTTTGCTTTTTGCTTCTCTTCTTTTCACAACTATTTGTAAGGCCTCCTCAGACAGGCGTTTTGCTTTTTTGCATTTCTTTTCCATGGGGATGGTCTTGATCCCTGTCTCCTGTACAATGTCACGAGCCTCAGTCCATAGTTCATCAAGTGCTCTATCAGATCTAGTCCCTTAAATCTATTTCTCACTTCCACTGTATAATCATAAGGGATTTGATTTAGGTCATACCTGAAAACATCTATTTCTGCTTTATTGACTATGCCAAAGCCTTTGACTGTGTGGATCACAATAAACTGTGGAAAATTCTGAAAGAGATGGGAATACCAGACCACCTGACCTGCCTCTTGAGAAACCTATATGCAGGTCAGGAAGCAACAGTTAGAACTGGACATGGAACAACAGACTGGTTCCAAATAGGAAAAGGTGTACGTCAAGGCTGTATATTGTCACCCTGCTTATTTAACTTCTATGCAGAGTACATTATGAGAAATGCTGGGCTAGAAGAAACACAAGCTGGAATCAAGATTGCCAAGAGAAATATCAATAACCTCAGATATTCAGATAACACCACTCTTATGGCAGAAAATGAAGAGGAACTAAAAAGCCTCTTGATGAAAGTGAAAGAGGAGAGTGAAAAAGTTGGCTTAAAGCTCAACATTCAGAAAACTGAGATCATGGCATCTGGTCCAATCACTTCATGGGAAATAGATGGGGAAACAGTGGAAACAGTGTCAGACTTCATGTTTTGGGGCTTCAAAATCACTGCAGATGGTGACTGCAGCCATGAAGATGCTTACTCCTTGGAAGGAAAGTTATGACCAACCTAGATAGCATACTGAAAAGCTGAGACATTACTTTGCCAACAAAGGTCCGTCTAGTCAAGGCTATGGTTTTTCTAGTGGTCATGTGTGGATGTGAGAGTTGGACTGTGAAGAAAGCTGAGCATCGAAGAATTGATGCTTTTGAACTGTGGTGTTGGAGAAGACTCCTGAGAGTCTCTTGGACTGCAAGGAGATCCAACCAGTCCTTTCTGAAGGAGATCAGACCTAGGTGTTCTTCGGAGGGAATGATGCTAAAGCTGAAGCTCTAGTACTTTGGCCACCTCATGCGAAGAGTTGACTCACTGGAGAAGACTCTGATGCTGGGAGGGATTGGGGGCAGGAGGAGAAGGGGATGACAGAGGATGTGATGGCTGGATGGCATCACTGACTCGATGGACGTGAGTCTGAGTGAACTCCAGGAGTTGGTGATGGACAGGGAGGCCTGGTGTGCTGCAATTCATGGGGTCGCAAAGAATCAGAGGTGACTGAGTTACTGAACTGAACTGAACTAAACTGAATGGTGTAGTGGTTTTCCCTACTTTCTTCAATTTAAGTCTGAATTTGGCAATAAAGAGTTCATGATCTGAGCCACAGTCAGCTCCTGGTCTTGTTTTTGTTGACTGTATAGAGCTTCTCCATCTTTGGCTGCAAAGAATATGATCAATCTGATTTCAGTGTTGACCATCTGGTGATGTCCACATGTAGAGTCTTCTCTTGTGTTGTTGGAATGGGTGTTTGCTATGACTTGTGCATTCTCTTGGCAAAACTCTATTAGCCTTTGCCCTGCTTCATTCCATACTCCAAGGCCTAATTTGCCTGTTACTCCAGGTGTTTCTTGACTTCCTACTTTTGCATTCCAGCCTAGAGGAGCTACTTCATGTTCAAGGTCAGGTGGGGAGGCCATGAAGAGATACCCCTCATCCAAGGTAAGGAGCAGCAGCTGTGGTTTGCTGGAGCAGCCATGATGAGATACCCCACATCCAAGGTAAGAGAAATCCAAGTAAGATGGTAGGTGTTGCAAGAGGACATCAGAGGGCAGACACACTGAAACCATAATCACAGAAAACTAGCCAATCTGATCACATGGACCACAGCCTTGTCTAATTCAATGAAACTAAGCCACGCCATGTGGGGCCACCCAAGATGGGTGGGTCATGGTGGAGAGGTCTGACAGAATGTGGTCCACTGGAGAGCGGAATGGCAAACCACTTCAGTATTCTTGCCTTGAGAACCCCATGAACAGTATGAAAAGGCAAAATGATAGGATACTGAAAGAGGAACTCCCCAGGTCATTAGGTGCCCAATATGCTACTGGAGGCCAGTGGAGAAATAACTCCAGAAAGAATTAAGGGATGGAGCCAAAGCAAAAACAATACCCAGCTGTGGATGTGACTGGTGATAGAAGCAAGGTCTGATGCTGTAAAGAGCAATATTGCATAGGAACCTGGAATGTTAGGTCCATGAATCAAGGCAAATTGGCAGTGGTCAAATAGGAGATGGCAAGAGTGAACGTCAACATTCTAGGAATCAGCAAACTGAAATGGACTGGAATGGGTGAATTTAACTCAGATGACCATTATATCTACTACTGTGGGCAGGAATCCCTTGGAAGAAATGGAGTAGCCATCATGGTCAACAAAAGAGTCCGAAACGCAGTACTTTGATGCAATCTCAAAAACGACAGAATGATCTCTGTTCGTCTCCAAGGCAAACCATTCAATATCACAGTAATCCAAACCTATGCCCCAACCAGTAATGCTGAAGAAGCTAAAGTTGAATGGTTCTATGAAGGCCTCCAAGACCTTTTAGAACTAACACCCCCAAAAAAGTTGCAAACTTTAAGAAATCAAATAATCCTATAATGCCTGTAATAAAAACATAACATAGTTACCCAGAACCACAACTAACAAAAAATGTTTTAGAAGTTGCTTTAGCAGTGAAACTTTCCCCCAAAAAAAGCCAGGAAAAAAATTCAAAGGAAGCAACTAAATTGCTATTGAAAGCACCATTTCCTTAGGGTACAGCAAGTTCAAGATAATTTCCTTCTCAGAATTGGGAAATTAACTAGGCTGAAATGTGTAGCTATGTGAATAGTGCAAACTTTGGATAAGTCTCAATGCTGTAAGATTATATTGGCTCCATTATCTCTTTGACCATTTATACCTTGTATTCCTACATGAAAACATCAGGTCATATTTAGATGCCTAACAAATTTAACTCATAAATACCTAAACCTAGCAGCATTACTCAGTGTAAAGTAAGCACTACACAAACACTCATCTATTAATATTTATTCATTTCTGGATGTTTATTGATTTAGAAAGTACATTTATATCCTGTTAGAATTTATAGTGATTTTGAAAATGTAGCCATGTCAATTATTTTAGGATAACTCTACTGTATCAGAAAAGGACTGTTTAAGGAAAACATGTTAAATGAGGACCAAGAATTCAAAATAAAATGTGGGAGATTATTTAAAAGGAATTTTCTTTTGAAGAATCAAAGTGTAAGGATTAGGTGTTAGTGATAAGGAAATCGGAATGCTCCAATTGAAAGTAATGTATATAAGTTTATTAACAAATTTATGTCTGTTATGCCTGCTGTAGGCCTATGTCACCCGGTAACTGTAGTGATTTGGATATGAACACTTGAATAATAAGAATGCTATATTTTAACTGTTATGCAAGAGTACATTAGGACAGAATCTATAGACCCTTCTGACTTGAAGTGAACTAGCATTGTCACCAAGTTCTAATTTTAATCTCATGTTGATAAAAAATAGAATTTATTATATATTTGGAGAATTATAAAAAATAAAATATTCTTGTAATTACGGTTTTATACACAGAGTTCCTAGGTAATAATATTCCTTAACTCTATCAGTGCATACTTCTGTGTTAGTATATTCATACTGAACATCATTACTTACTTAATGATGTTACTTACTTAATGTTACATGACTTACTTAATGAGGTTATTTACTTAAAACATCACTGTCTAAAAAAATAAAAAGCAACCACATATGTTATTTTGAATTTTCTTGTAGCTACATTAAAAAAAAAAAAGTAAAAAGAAACAGGCGAGATTAATTTTAATAATAAACCTTATTTAATCAACATATTCAAAATATTGTCATTTCAACACATAATCAGTATTAGAAGTATAAAGGAAATGTTTTTCATCCTTTGTTTCATACTAAAAACTGGATGTGTGTTTTGCATTTCAAATACATCTCAGTTTAGATTAGCCACATTTCAAGTGCTCATTAGCCCCATGTGGCTAGTAGTTCTAACTCTATACAGCACAGATTTAAAGACTGAGCTCTTACAAGTGCTGTAACTCCAGAGCTCATCTTTTCCAACAGCCAAGTAGGCATCTGTTTACTTAGCATGATTTGAAGTGGAGATTCTGAATTAGAGGGTGTATTGACTGAATGTGAACCCTCAGAATTCACATGCTAAAGCCCTAACCCCCAATTTGATGGTTAGGAGGTAATTACTTTGGGGAAGTAACTCGATTTAGATGAGATCATGAAGACTGGGTCCCCAGGATGGGATCTGTGTCTTCTCTCTCTCTTTTTCTCCCTCTCCAGCCTGTGAGGACACTTTGAGAAGGTGACCCTCTGCAAGCCAGGAAAAGGGCCTCTCCAGGAGCTGAGTCAGCTGGCACCCAGACGGTGGGACATCTCAGTCTCCAAAACTGTGAGAAATAAAATTCTGCTGATTAAAACACTGGGAAGAGTTGATTAAAAGCAGTGATGAGTTGTTACAGTGTAGACATTCTAATGGTCCACACACCAAGATGTGTGAGTCATCCGTGTAAAGAAGAGAGATAAACCTGAGTTTAATTCACTTCTTTCATTTACTAACTGTGTGAACTTGAGCAACTTACTTAATGCTGGCCCCCAAATGTGGCTAATAATACACAGTTTCCAGGACCATAATGAACTCAACCCTAACTGAGAACATGCCAGGTCACACCATGCCATACTGAAGAAAGTATAAGGTGAAGGGTCATGGGTCTCTGTCTTGTCAATGGACCATAGTGAACTGACAGAAGATAGATGCCTCTTGGACTAAGAGGAATAGTCCAGCATGCAGTTATTAGGCTTCCCCAGTCTTGGGTAGTGCAGAAGCTAAAGACAGAAAATAAAGACACAGTGCCAGCTCTCTCAGCCTCTCCACATAGCGTCTGATTTTCCTGCACACAGTTTGCAGTGTGTACAGAGATCTTTGCTCAATTAGTAAGAAACTAGTAGCATAACCACTGAAGTGCATGAGTCATTCTCTGAGGTCACCCCAGCAGAGAGGCCCTGAAGGAACTTAATGGAGTACACAGTAAGAACTTCTCTCATGCCTTACGAACTCAGAACAGCATTACTCCATAGAGAAACAGAAAAGGAAGTACCAGGCAGCTTTTTATGCTGAAGTTGAGTCAACTCATATTTGGACTATTTCTCAAATTAAGAAGCACAAGAGGACATGAACCTTCAGTAAATGTTTCTTCCTCAAAACATGAATGCTAAAGAAAGTGTTTAGAAATATTCGTAGATAGACAAGTGCAGCTTTTTTGTGCTGTAAGTCACTTCAGTCGAGTATGACTCTTTGTGACCTTATGGACTGTAGACTGCCAGGCTCCTCTGTCCATGGAGTTCTCCAGGCAAAAATACTGGAGTGGGTTATCATGCCCTATTCCAGGGGATCTTCCCAACCCAGGAATCGCTCCCATGTTGTTTACATCTCCTTCATTAGCAGGCGAGTTCTTTACCACTAGCACCACCTGAGAAGCCCCTCAGTTATGAGAGTTTAAAATGTATGTTACTCCGTTCTTATCTTAACATCATCTTTGAATTCATACTTTTAAAAGTGGCCACTCTGTTTAAGTATGAGTAGAATTGATCCCAGTGCTAATAACTCTTTGCATTCTGTCTCTATTGACATATAATGCAAAGGTGAAATTTAGAAATTCCACTGCAGCCTTCTTTTTGAGCAAAATATGCATCAAAGTCAGCTAAAGTTGAGATGATAAACTAAAATCTAGTGTAGAAAGGAAGACAAAACAGGAAGTAGTCAAATATGCATATTGATAAGACACTCTTCCTGACCAAACTCTTAGTCAGACTTCTCTAAACCCTGTTCCTCATGGGGGGCCTTGACTTTGCACACTTTTCTCCATCCTTGTCAACTGTGCTTAGCCCAATTTCAAGGAAAATCCTACCAAATCAGTTTAGAGAAAATTTCTGCTACTCTTTAGATTTGATTGCTCTTAATAGCTCATTAAATATCTCCTCTCCCACCCTTGATACTTGATCACTCTGGCCTGCTACTAGTAATTTTCCATCCTCCAAATCTCTCCCTGCCACACCAACTCTGTTCCTTGGCTATAAATTTTGGCTGACTTGTTCTGAACTGAACCCAGTGCTAAACTAAAGTCTCTTCGTGAATACAAACTAAATGTCCATCAACAAAGGAATGAATAAAAAGATGTGGTACATATTTACAATGGGAAATTACTGAGCCATTAAAAAGAATTAAATAACGCCATTTGCAGCAACATAGGTGGAACTAGAGATTGTCATACTGAGTGAAGTCAGAGAGAGAAAGACAAATGTCATATTATACTGCTTATATGTGGAACCTTTAAAAAATGATGCAAATGAACTTATTTACAAAACAGAAACAGATTCACAGACTTGGAGAATGGATTAATGGTTACCAGGATAGAAGGGTGGAAAGAAGGGATAGTTAGGGAGTTTGGGATTGACATGTACACACTGCTATATTTAAAATGAATAACCAATAAGGACCTACTGTCGGGCACAAGGAACTCTGCTCGATGTTAAGTAGCAACCTAAATGGGAAAAGAATTCAAAACAATGGTAGATACATGAATATGTAAAAAATAATTCAATCTCCAATAATAAAGGGTAAATTAAAACGACAGAAAAAAACTAGTTTTTTTCCCCCATTGCAATTGTTTCCAAATTAAATCTATCTTTACTGCCTTAACTAGTGTCTGGCTCTGGTTCTCTTTGACAATATGCACAAACAGGTACATATAACACAGAGCTCTGATGCTTAAGATACTATATGGTCCTTACACAAATCAATCAATGTGATGTACCATATTAACAAATTGAAAGATAAAAACCATATGATGATCTCAACAGATGCAGAAAAAGTCTTTCACAAAATTCAGCACCTATTTATGATTAAAACTCTTCAAAAAATGGGCATAGAAGTAACTGACCTTAACTAGTAAAGGGCATATATGATAAGCCTACAGCAAACATTAATCTCAATGGTGAAAAGCTGAAAGAATTCCCCCTAAGATCAGGAACAAGACAAGGATGTCCACTTTCACCACTATTATTCAACATAGTTCTGGAAGTCCTAGCTACAGCAATCAGAGAAGAAAAAGAAATGAATCCAAATTGGAAAAGAAGAAGTAAACCTCTCACTGTTTGCAGATGACATGATATTATACATGGAAAACCCTAAAGATAGTATCAGAAAATTACTAAAGCTAATGAGTGAATTTAGCAAAGCTGCAGGATACAAGATCAGTACACAGAAATCACTTGCATTTCTATATACTAACAATGAAAAATCAGAAAGCAAAATTAAGGAACCAATCCCATTCACCATTACAACAAAAAGAATTAAATATCTAGAAATAAACTTACCTAAGGAGACAAAAGAACTGTACACAGAAAATTATAAGACACTGATGAAAGAAATCAAAGATGACCTAAACAGATGGAGAGATATTCCATGTTTCAGGGTAGGAGGAATCAATATTGTGAAAATGACTATACTACCAAATGCAATCTACAGAGTCAATGCGATCCCTATCAAATTACCAACGGCATTTTTCACAGAACTAGAACAAAAAATTTCACAATTCATATGGAAGCAAAGAAGACCCCAAATAGAAAAGGTAGTCTTGAGAAAGAATAGAGCTGGAGGAGTCAAGCCTCCTGACTTCAGATGATACTGCAAACAGTAATCAAAACAGTATGGTACTGGCACAAAAACAGAAATGTAGACCAATGGAACAAGATAGAAAGCCCAGAAATAAACTCATGCACCTATGGGTACCTTATTTTTGACAAAGGAGACAAGAACATACAATGGGACAACACAGCCTTGTCAATAAATGATGCTGGGAAAACTGGACAGCTACATGTAAAAGAATGAAATTAGAATACTTCCTAACACCATACACAAAAATAACCTCAAAATGGATGAAAGACATAAATGTAAGACCAGAAACTATAAAACTCTTAGAGGAAAACATAGGTAGAACACTCGATGACATAAATCAAGGCAAGATCCTCTATGACCCACCTCCCAGAGTAACGGAAATGAAAACAAAAGTAAATAAGTGGGACCTGATTAAACTTAAAAGTTTTTGCACAGCAAAGAAAACTATAAGCAAGGTGAAAAGACAACCCTCAGAATGGGAGAAAATAATAGCAAATGAAAAAACTGACCAGGGATTAATTTCCAAAATATACCAGCAGCTCATACAACTCAATGCCAGAAAAACAACCCAATCAAAAGTGGGGAAAAGACCTAAACAGACATTTCTCCAAAAAAGATATATAGATGGCTAACAAATACATGAAAAGATGTTCAATGTCTCTCATTATTAGAGAAATGCAAATCAAAACTGTTATGAGATATCACCTCACATCTATCAAAACAGCCATCATCAAAAAGTCTACAGACAATAAATTACAGATGTGGAGAAAGAGGAACTCTCTTGCACTCTTGGTGGGAATATAAACTGATACAGCCACTATGGAAGATGGTATGGAGATTCCTTAAAAAACTAGGAATAAAACCACCATCAGTTCAGTTCAGTTCAGTTGCTCAGTCGTGTCCAACTCTTTGCGACCTCATGAATCCAGCATGCCAGGCCTCTCTGTCCATCACCAACTCCTGGAGTTCACTCAGACTCCCGTCCATCGAGTCAGTGATGCCATCCAGCCATCTAATCCTCTGTTGTCCCCTATTCTCCTGCCCACAATCCCTCCCACCATCAAAGTCTTTTCCAATGAGTCAACTCTTCACATGAGGTGGCCAAAGTACTGGAGTTTCAGCTTTAGCATCATTCCTTCCAAAGAAATCCCAGGGTTGATCTCCTTCAGAATGGACTGGTTGGATCTCCTTGCAGCCCAAGGGACTCTCAAGAGTCTTCTCCAACACCACAGTTCAAAAGCATCAATTCTTCGGTGCTCAGCCTTCTTCACAGTCCAACTCTCACATCCATACATGACCAGTGGAAAAACCATAGCCTTGACTAGACGGACCTTTGTTGGCAAAGGAATGTCTCTGCTTTTGAATATGCTCTCTAGGTTGGTCATAACTTTTCTTCCAAGGAGTAAGCATCTTTTAATTTCATGGCTGCAATCACCATCTGCAGTGATTTTGGAGCCCCCCAAAATAAAGTCTGACACTGTTTCCACTGTTTCCCCATCTATTTCCCATGAAGTGATGGGACCAGATGCCACGATCTTCGTTTTCTGAATGTTGAGCTTTAAGCCAACTTTTTCACTCTCCACTTTCACTTTCATCAAGAGGCTTTTTAGCTCCTCTTCACTTTCTACCATAAGGGTGGTGTCATCTGCATATCTGAGGTTACTGATATTTCTTCCGGCAATCTTGATTCCAGCTTGTGTTTCTTCCAGTCCAGTGTTTCTCATGATGTACTCTGCATAGAAGTTAAATAAGCAGGGTGACAATATACAGCCTTGGCGTACTCCTTTTCCTATTTGGAACCAGTCTGTTTTCCATGTCCAGTTCTAACTGTTGCTTCCTGACCTGCATACAGATTTCTCAAGAGGCAGGTTAGGTGGTCTGGTATTCCCATCTCTTTCAGAATTTTCCACAGTTTATTTTATTTTTTCTTTTAATTTTTAATTTTTTGATTTTTTTAATTTTAAAATCTTTAATTCTTACATGCGTTCCCAAACATGAACCCCTCTCCCACCTCCCTCCCCATAACATCTCTCTGGGTCATCCCCATGCACCAGCCCCATGCATGCTGTATCCTGCGTCAGACATAGACTGGCAATTTGATTCTTACATGATAGTATACATGTTAGAATGCCATTCTCCCAAATCATCCCACCCTCTCCCTCTCCCTCTGAGTCCAAAAGTCCGTTATACACATCTGTGTCTTTTTTCCTGTCTTGCATACAGGGTCGTCATTGCCATCTTCCTAAATTCCATATATATGTGTTAGTATACTGTATTGGTGTTTTTCTTTCTGGCTTACTTCACTCTGTATAATCGGCTCCAGTTTCATCCATCTCATCAGAACTGATTCAAATGAATTCTTTTTAACGGCTGAGTAATACTCCATTGTGTATATGTACCACTGCTTTCTTATCCATTCATCTGCTGATGGACATCTAGGTTGTTTCCATGTCCTGGCTATTATAAACAGTGCTGCGATGAACATTGGGGTACATGTGTCTCTTTCACTTCTGGTTTCCTCAGTGTGTATGCCCAGAAGTGGGATTGCTGGGTCATAAGGTAGTTCTATTTGCAATTTTTTAAGGAATCTCCACACTGTTCTCCATAGTGGCTGTACTAGTTTGCATTCCCACCAACAGTGTAGGAGGGTTCCCTTTTCTCCACACCCTCTCCAGCATTTATTGCTTGTAGATTTTTGGATCGCAGCCATTCTGACTGGTGTGAAGTGGTACCTCATTGTGGTTTTGATTTGCATTTCTCTAATAATGAGTGATGTTGAGCATCTTTTCATGTGTTTGTTAGCCATCCGTATGTCTTCTTTGGAGAAATGTCTATTTAGTTCTTTGGCCCATTTTTTGATTGGGTCGTTTATTTTTCTGGAATTGAGCTGCAGAAGTTGCTTGTATATTTTGGAGATGAGTTGTTTGTCAGTTGCTTCACTTGCAATTATTTTCTCCCATTCCGAAGGCTGTCTTTTCACCTTGCTTATATTTTCCTTTGTTGTGTAGAAGCTTTTAATTTTAATTAGATCCCATTTGTTTATTTTTGCTTTTATTTCCAGAATTCTGGGAGGTGGATCATAGAGGATCCTGCTGTGATTTATGTCGGAGAGTGTTTTGCCTATGTTCTCCTCTAGGAGTTTTATAGTTTCTGATCTTACATTTAGATCTTTAATCCATTTTGAGTTTATTTTTGTGTGCGGTGTTAGAAAGTGATCTAATTTCATTCTTTTACAAGTGGTTAACCAGTTTTCCCAGCACCACTTGTTAAAGAGATTGTCTTTACTCCATTGTATATTCTTGCCTCCTTTGTCAAAGATAAGGTGTCCATATGTGTGTGGATTTATCTCTGGGCTTTCTATTTTGTTCCATTGATCTATATGTCTGTATTTGTGCCAGTACCATACTGTTTTGATGACTGTGGCTTTGTAGTAGAGCCTGAAGTCAGGCAAGTTGATTCCTCCAGTTCCATTCTTATTTCTCAAGATTGCTTTGGCAATTCGAGGTTTTTTGTATTTCCATACAAATCTTGAAATTATTTGTTCTAGTTCTGTGAAAAATATGGCTGGTAGCTTGATAGGGATTGCATTGAATTTGTAAATTGCTTTGGGTAGTATACTCATTTTCACTATATTGATTCTTCTGATCCATGAACATGGTATATTTCTCCATCTAATAGTGTCCTCTTTGATTTCTTTCATCAGTGTTTTATAGTTTTCTATATATAGGTCTTTAGTTTCTTTAGGTAGATATATTCCTAAGTATTTTATTCTTTTCGTTGCAATGGTGAATGGAATTGTTTCCTTAATTTCTTTTTCTACTTTCTCATTATTAGTGTATAGGAATGCAAGGGATTTCTGTGTGTTGATTTTATATCCTGCAACTTTACTATATTCATTGATGAGCTCTAGTAATTTTCTTGTGGAGTCTTTAGGGTTTTCCATGTAGAGGATCATGTCATCTGCAAACAGTGAGAGTTTTACTTCTTCTTTTCCAATTTGGATTCCTTTTATTTCTTTTTCTGCTGTGATTGCTGTGGCCAAAACTTCCAGAACTATGTTGAATAGTAGCGGTGAAAGTGGGCACCCTTGTCTTGTTCCTGACTTTAGGGGAAATGTTTTCAATTTTTCACCATTGAGGATAATGTTTGCTGTGGGTCTGTCATATATAGCTTTTATTATGTTGAGGTATGTTCCTTCTATTCCTGCTTTCTGGAGAGTTTTTATCATAAACGGATGTTGAATTTTTGTCAAAGGCCTTCTCTGCATCTATGGAGATAATCATATGGTTTTTATTTTTCAATTTGTTAATGTGGTGAATTACATTGATTGATTTGCGGATATTGAAGAAACCTTGCATCCCTGGGATAAAGCCCACTTGGTCATGGTGTATGATCTTTTTAATGTGTTGTTGGATTCTGATTGCTAGAATTTTGTTGAGGATTTTTGCATCTATGTTCATCAATGATATTGGCCTGTAGTTTTCTTTTTTTGTGACATCTTTGTCAGGTTTTGGTATTAGGGTGATGGTGGCCTCATAGAATGAGTTTGGAAGTTTACCTTCCTCTGCAATTTTCTGGAAGAGTTTGAGGAGGATAGGTGTTAGCTCTTCTCGAAATTTTTGGTAGAATTCAGCTGTGAAGCCGTCTGGACCTGGGCTTTTGTTTGCTGGAAGATTTCTGATTACAGTTTCAATTTCTGTGCTTGTGATGGGTCTGTTAAGATTTTCTATTTCTTCCTGGTTCAGTTTTGGAAAATTGTACTTTTCTAAGAATTTGTCCATTTCTTCCACGTTGTCCATTTTATTGGCATACAACTGCTGATAGTAGTCTCTTATGATCCTTTGTATTTCTGTGTTGTCTGTTGTGATCTCTCCATTTTCATTTCTAATTTTATTGATTTGATTTTTCTCTCTTTGCTTCTTGATGAGTCTGGCTAATGGTTTGTCAATTTTATTTATCCTTTCAAAGAACCAGCTTTTGGCTTTGTTGATTTTTGCTATGGTCTCTTTTGTTTCTTTTGCATTTATTTCTGCCCTAATTTTAAAGATTTCTTTCCTTCTACTAACTCTGGGGTTCTCCAATTCTTCCTTTTCTAGTTGCTTTAGTTGTAGAGTTAGGTTATTTATTTGACTTTTTTCTTGTTTCTTGAGGTATGCCTGTATTGCTATGAACTTTCCTCTTAGCACTGCTTTTATAGTGTCCCACAGGTTTTGGGTTGTTGTGTTTTCATTTTCATTAGTTTCTATGCATATTTTGATTTCTTTTTTGATTTCTTCTGTGATTTGTTGGTTATTCAGAAGTGTGTTGTTCAACCTCCATATGTTGGAATTTTTAATAGTTTTTCTCCTGTAATTGAGATCTAATCTTAATGCATTATGGTCAGAAAAGATGCTTGGAATGATTTCGATTTTTTTGAATTTATCAAGTTTAGATTTATGGCCCAGGATGTGATCTATCCTGGAGAAGGTTCCATGAGCACTGGAAAAAAAGGTGAAATTCATTGTTTTGTGGTGAAATGTCCTATAGATATCAATTAGGTCTAACTGATCTAATGTATCATTTAAAGTTTGCGTTTCTTTGTTAATTTTCTGTTTAGTTGATCTGTCCATAGGTGTGAGTGGGGTATTAAAGTCTCCCACTATTATTGTGTTATTGTTGATTTCCCCTTTCATACTTGTTAGCATTTGTCTTACATATTGCGGTGCTCCTATATTGGGTGCATATATATTTATAATTGTTATATCTTCTTCTTGGATTGTTCCTTTGATCATTATGTAGTGGCCTTCTTTGTCTCTTTTCACAGCCTTTGTTTTAAAGTCTATTTTATCGGATATGAGTATTGCCACTCCTGCTTTCTTTTGGTCTCTATTTGCGTGGTGTATCTTTTTCCAGCCCTTCACTTTCAGTCTGTATGTGTCCCTTGTTTTGAGGTGGGTTTCTTGTAAGCAGCATATAGAGGGGTCTTGTTTTTGTATCCATTCGGCCAGTCTTTGCCTTTTGGTTGGGGCGTTCAACCCATTTACGTTTAAGGTAATTATTGATAAGTATGATCCTGTTACCATTTACTTTATTGTTTTGGGTTCGGGTTTATACACCCTTTTTGTGTTTCCTGTCTAGAGAATATCCTTTAGAAATTGTTGGAGAGCTGGTTTGGTGGTGCTGAATTCTCTCAGCTTTTGCTTGTCTGTAAAGCTTTTGATTTCTCCTTCATATTTGAATGAGATCCTTGCTGGGTACAGTAATCTGGGCTGTAGGTTATTGTCTTTCATCACTTTAAGTATGTCTTGCCATTCCTTCCTGGCCTGAAGAGTTTCTATTGAAAGATCAGCTGTTATCCTTATGGGAATCCCCTTGTGTGTTATTTGTTGTTTTTCCCTTGCTGCTTTTATTTTTATTTTTTTTTTATGAGTAATTTTACTTTAATAGACTTGTCACAGGTATCATAGCAAAGATTTCAGCATTAATTCTTCCTGCCTAGTTTCAAGATTTCACAATACTTTCCCCAATGTTGTTACACTAATTTCTATGTTTTGATATATCATTTTGTGTTTTTCATTTTTTTTTTTAATTTTTAATTTTTTTTAAATTTTAAAATCTTTAATTCTTACATGCGTTCCCAAACATGAACCCCCCTCCCACCTCCCTCCCCACAACATCTCTCTGGGTCATCCCCATGCACCAGCCCCAAGCAAGCTGCACCCTATGTCAGACATGGACTGGCGATTCAATTCTTACATGACAGTATACATGTTATAATTCCCATTCTCCCAAATCATCCCACCCTCTCCCTCTCCCTCTGAGTCCAAAAGTCCGGTATACACATCTGTGTCTTTTTTCCTGTCTTGCATACAGGGTCGTCATTGCCATCTTCCTAAATTCCATATATATGTGTTAGTATACTGTATTGGTGTTTTTCTTTTTGGCTTACTTCACTCTGTATAATTGGCTCCAGTTTCACCCATCTCATCAGAACTGATTCAAATGAATTCTTTTTAACGGCTGAGTAATACTCCATTGTGTATAGTACCACAGCTTTCTTATCCATTCATCTGCTGATGGACATCTAGGTTGTTTCCATGTCCTGGCTATTGTAAACAGTGCTGCGATGAACATTGGGGTACATGTGTCTCTTTCAATTCTGGTTTCCTCGGTGTGTATGCCCAGAAGTGGGATTGCTGGGTCATAAGGTAGTTCTATTTGCAATTTTTTTAAGGAATCTCCACACTGTTCTCCATAGTGGCTGTACTAGTTTGCATTCCCACCAACAGTGTAGGAGGGTTCCCTTTTCTCCACACCCTCTCCAGCATTTATTGCTTGTAGATTTTTGGATCGCAGCCATTCTGACTGGTGTGAAGTGGTACCTCATTGTGGTTTTGATTTGCATTTCTCTAATAGTGAGTGATGTTGAGCATCTTTTCATGTGTTTGTTAGCCATCCGTATGTCTTCTTTGGAGAAATGTCTACTTAGTTCTTCGGCCCATTTTTTGATTGGGTCGTTTATTTTTCTGGAATTGAGCTGCAGAAGTTGCTTTTATATTTTTGAGATTAGTTGTTTGTCAGTTGTTTCAGTTGCTATTATTTTCTCCCATTCAGAAGGCTGTCTTTTCACCTTGCTTATATTTTCCTTTGTTGTACAGAAGCTTTTAATTTTAATTAGATCCCATTTGTTTATTTTTGCTTTTATTTCCAGAATTCTGGGAGGTGGATCATAGAGGATCCTGCTGTGATTTATGTCTGAGAGTGTTTTGCCTATGTTCTCCTCTAGGAGTTTTATAGTTTCTGATCTTACATTTAGATCTTTAATCCATTTTGAGTTTATTTTTGTGTACGGTGATAGAAAGTGATCTAGTTTCATTCTTTTACAAGTGGTTAACCAGTTTTCCCAGCACCACTTGTTAAAGAGATTGTCTTTACTCCATTGTATATTCTTGCCTCCTTTGTCAAAGATAAGGTGTCCATATGTGTGTGGATTTATCTCTGGGCTTTCTATTTTGTTCCATTGATCTATATGTCTGTCTTTGTGCCAGTACCATACTGTCTTGATGACTGTGGCTTTGTAGTAGAGCCTGAAGTCAGGCAAGTTGATTCCTCCAGTTCCATTCTTCTTTCTCAAGATTGCTTTGGCTATTCGAGGTTTTTTGTATTTCCATACAAATCTTGAAATTATTTGTTCTAGTTCTGTGAAAAATGTGGCTGGTAGCTTGATAGGGATTGCATTGAATTTGTAAATTGCTTTGGGTAGTATACTCATTTTCACTATATTGATTCTTCCGATCCATGAACATGGTATATTTCTCCATCTATTAGTGTCCTCTTTGATTTCTTTCATCAGTGTTTTATAGTTTTCTATATATAGGTCTTTAGTTTCTTTAGGTAGATATATTCCTAAGTATTTTATTCTTTTCGTTGCAATGGTGAATGGAATTGTTTCCTTAATTTCTTTTTCTACTTTCTCATTATTCGTGTATAGGAATGCAAGGGATTTCTGTGTGTTGATTTTATATCCTGCAACTTTACTATATTCATTGATTAGCTCTAGTAATTTTCTGGTGGAGTCTTTAGGGTTTTCCATGTAGAGGATCATGTCATCTGCAAACAGTGAGAGTTTTACTTCTTCTTTTCCAATTTGGATTCCTTTGATTTCTTTTTCTGCTGTGATTGCTGTGGCCAAAACTTCCAGAACTATGTTGAATAGTAGCGGTGAAAGTGGACACCCTTGTCTTGTTCCTGACTTTAGGGGAAATGCTTTCAATTTTTCACCATTGAGGATAATGTTTGCTGTGGGTTTGTCATATATAGCTTTTATTATGTTGAGGTATGTTCCTTCTATTCCTGCTTTCTGGAGAGTTTTTATCATAAATGGATGTTGAATTTTGTCAAAGGCCTTCTCTGCATCTATTGAGATAATCATATGGTTTTTATTTTTCAATTTGTTAATGTGGTGAATTACATTGATTGATTTGCGGATATTGAAGAATCCTTGCATCCCTGGGATAAAGCCCACTTGGTCATGGTGTATGATCTTTTTAATGTGTTGTTGGATTCTGATTGCTAGAATTTTGTTGAGGATTTTTGCATCTATGTTCATCAGTGATATTGGCCTGTAGTTTTCCTTTTTTGTGACATCTTTGTCAGGTTTTGGTATTAGGGTGATGGTGGCCTCATAGAATGAGTTTGGAAGTTTACCTTCCTCTGCAATTTTCTGGAAGAGTTTGAGGAGGATAGGTGTTAGCTCTTCTCGAAATTTTTGGTAGAATTCAGCTGTGAAGCCGTCTGGACCTGGGCTTTTGTTTGCTGGAAGATTTCTGATTACAGTTTCAATTTCTGTGCTTGTGATGGGTCTGTTAAGATTTTCTATTTCTTCCTGGTTCAGTTTTGGAAAATTGTACTTTTCTAAGAATTTGTCCATTTCTTCCACGTTGTCCATTTTATTGGCATACAACTGCTGATAGTAGTCTCTTATGATCCTTTGTATTTCTGTGTTGTCTGTTGTGATCTCTCCATTTTCATTTCTAATTTTATTGATTTGATTTTTCTCTCTTTGCTTCTTGATGAGTCTGGCTAATGGTTTGTCAATTTTATTTATCCTTTCAAAGAACCAGCTTTTGGCTTTGTTGATTTTTGCTATGGTCTCTTTTGTTTCTTTTGCATTTATTTCTGCCCTAATTTTTAAGATTTCTTTCCTTCTACTAACTCTGGGGTTCTCCAATTCTTCCTTTTCTAGTTGCTTTAGTTGAAGAGTTAGGTTATTTATTTGACTTTTTTCTTGTTTCTTGAGGTATGCCTGTATTGCTATGAACTTTCCTCTTAGCACTGCTTTTATAGTGTCCCACAGGTTTTGGGTTGTTGTGTTTTCATTTTCATTAGTTTCTATGCATATTTTAATTTCTTTTTTGATTTCTTCTGTGATTTGTTGGTTATTCAGAAGTGTGTTGTTCAACCTCCATATGTTGGAATTTTTAATAGTTTTTCTCCTGTAATTGAGATCTAATCTTAATGCATTATGGTCAGAAAAGATGCTTGGAATGATTTCGATTTTTTTGAATTTATCAAGTTTAGATTTATGGCCCAGGATGTGATCTATCCTGGAGAAGGTTCCATGAGCACTTGAAAAAAAAGTGAAATTCATTGTTTTGTGGTGAAATGTCCTATAGATATCAATTAGGTCTAACTGATCTAATGTATCATTTAAAGTTTGCGTTTCTTTGTTAATTTTCTGTTTAGTTGATCTGTCCATAGGTGTGAGTGGGGTATTAAAGTCTCCCACTATTATTGTGTTATTGTTGATTTCCCCTTTCATACTTGTTAGCATTTGTCTTACATATTGCGGGGCTCCTATATTGGGGGCATATATATTTATAATTGTTATATCTTCTTCTTGGATTGTTCCTTTGATCATTATGTAGTGGCCTTCTTTGTCTCTTTTCACAGCCTTTGTTTTAAAGTCTATTTTATCGGATATGAGTATTGCCACTCCTGCTTTCTTTTGGTCTCTATTTGCGTGGTATATCTTTTTCCAGCCCTTCACTTTCAGTCTGTATGTGTCCCTTGTTTTGAGGTGGGTCTCTTGTAAGCAGCATATAGAGGGGTCTTGTTTTTGTATCCATTCAGCCAGTCTTTGTCTTTTGGTTGGGGCGTTCAACCCATTTACGTTTAAGGTAATTATTGATAAGTGTGATCCCGTTACCATTTACTTTATTGTTTTGGGTTCGAGTTTATACACCCTTTTCGTGTTTCCTGTCTAGAGAATATCCTTTAGAATTTGTTGGAGAGCTGGTTTGGTGGTGCTGAATTCTCTCAGCTTTTGCTTGTCTGTAAAGCTTTTGATTTCTCCTTCATATTTGAATGAGATCCTTGCTGGGTACAGTATTCTGGGCTGTAGGTTATTGTCTTTCATCACTTTAAGTATGTCTTGCCATTCCCTCCTGGCCTGAAGAGTTTCTATTGAAAGATCAGCTGTTATCCTAATGGGAATCCCCTTGTGTGTTATTTGTTGTTTTTCCCTTGCTGCTTTTAATATTTGTTCTTTGTGTTTGATCTTTGTTAATTTGATTAATATGTGTCTTGGGGTGTTTCGCCTTGGGTTTATCCTATTTGGAACTCTCTGTGTTTCTTGGACTTGGGTGATTATTTCCTTCCCCATTTTAGGGAAGTTTTCAACTATTATCTCCTCAAGGATTTTCTCATGATCTTTCTTTCTGTCTTCTTCTTCTGGGACTCCTATAATTCGAATGTTGGAGCGTTTCATATTGTCCTGGAGGTCTCTGAGATTGTCCTCGTTTCTTTTAATTCATTTTTCTTGTTTCCTCTCTGATTCATTTATTTCTACCATTCTATCTTCTATTTCACTAATGCTATCTTCTGCCTCTGTTATTCTACTATTTGTTGCCTCCAGAGTGTTTCTGATCTCATTTATTGCATTATTCATTATATTTTGACTCTTTTTTATTTCTTCTAGGTCCTTGTTAAACCTTTCTTGCATCTTCTCCATCCTTGTCTCTAGGCTATTTATCTGTGATTCCATTTTGATTTCAAGATTTTGGATCATTTTCACTATCAATATTCGGAATTCCTTCTCAGGTAGATTCCCTACTTCTTCCTCTTTTGTTTGGTTTGATGGGCAACTCTCCTGTTCCTTTACCTGCTGAGTATTCCTCTGTCTCTTCATCTTGGTTATATTGCTGCGTTTGGGGTGGCCTTTTTATATTCTGGTAATTTGTGGAGTTCTCTTTATTATGGAGCTTCCTCACTGTGGGTGGGGTTCTATCAGTAGCTTGTCAAGGTTTCCTGGTTAGGGAGGCTTGTGTTGGAGTTCTGGTGGGTGGAGCTGGGTTTCTTCTCTCTGGAGTGCAGTGGAGTGACCAGTAATGGGTTATGAGACATCAAAGGTTTTGGAATAATTTTGAGCTGCCTGTATATTGAAGCTCAGGGGAGTGTTCCTGTGTTGCTGGAGAATTTGAGTGGTATGTCTTGTTTTGGAACTTGTTGGCCCTTGGGTGGAGCTTGGTTTCGGCGTAGGTATGAAGGCATTTGATGAGCTCCTATTGCTTAATGTTCCCTGAATTCAAGAGTTCTCTAATGTTTTCAGGCTTTGGATTTAAGCCTCCTGCTTCTGGTTTTGTTTTATTTTTACAGTAGCCTCTAGACTTCTCCATCTATACAGCACCGATGATAAAACATCTAGGTTAAAGATGAAAAGTTTCTCCACATTGAGGGACACTCAGAGAGGTTCACTGAGTTACAAGGAGAAGAGAAGATGGAGGGGGTAGTTAGAGGTAACTGGAATGAGATGCGGTGAGATCAAAAGAGGAGAGAGCAAGCTAGCCAGTAGTCACTTCCTTATGTGCACTCTATAGTCTGGACCACTCAGAGGTATTTACAGAGTTATACGGGGAAGAGGAGAGGGAGGAAGTAGACAGAGGTGGCCAGGAGGATAAGAGAGAGGAATGAGAAGGAGAGAGACAAATCCTGCCAGTAACCAGTTCCTTAGGTGTTCTCCATCGTCTGGAACACACAGAGATTCACAGAGTTGGATAGAGAAGAGATGGGGGAGAAAAGAGACAGAGGCCACCTGGTGGAGAAAAAGGAGAGACCAAAGGAGGAGAGAGTGGTCAAGCCGGTAATCTCGCTCTCAGGTAAACTTGGGTAGTGAAGTTTGGGTTTTTAAATGTACAAATTTGACAACAAAAACCTAAGAGCAAAGATTAAAAATCTAGAGTAGAGGTTGGATTTTCAAAAATACAATATTAAAGAAAAGAAACAGAAGGAAAAAGGAAGAAAGAAAAAAAAAAGAATTATTAAAAAAAAAAAAACCACCAACAACCATCCAAAGACTATATATGGTGTTTGCCTTTAAAAAAAAAAAAGTCTTTGTTTTTTTTTAAATAGTAATAGTAGGTTATAGAAATAAAAATTAGAGGAGAAATAGAAGACTTAGCAATTAAAAAAAGTTAGAAAAAAAAGAAAAAACAAAAACAAACAAACAAAAAAAAAGGAATGATTTTAAAAATAGTAAAAATATTTCTGGCCCTTCTCTGATGTTGTGGGCCATGTGGGATCACTTCCAAGGTGGTTTCCTCTGTTTAACTTCTTCTGTTTGCTGGTTTTTTAGGCTCACTAGTTCAGTCGCGCTGTGGGGAGGGGGGATGCTGCAAACAAATAGCACTGTCCTGTGCACACAGTGTCTCAGCCCCGCTTGACCTGTCCCTTCTCGCGGCGCACAAACCGCTCCGGCTCTAGGATGCTCAGCCGGGAACCGTCTGGGGCCGGCCCTAGGCTGCGTGCACTTCCCCGGTCCAAGCCGCTCAGGTTCGGCGCTCAGGCAGCCCTCAGAGGCACAGATTCGGCTGGGACTGAGCTTTGTGCCCTTGCCAGGTCCGAGTAGCTCAGGAGTTTGGTGAGCGCGATCGCCGCGGCTTGTCACCTTTTCCGCCGCTGCTGCTCAGCTTTCTGGGTGGACTGCTGGCGCACCCCGTGAGGCAGATGGTGACTGTCCAGCACCCCCAGAAGTCTTAGCAAAGAAGCCTGCTTGCAGTTAGGTAAGTAAAGTCTCTCCGGGTCTGCAATTGCCCCTTTCCAGTCCTTACGGCTCTGGCTGCCTGTCCCCGGCGGGGGATGGTCTGCAGCCAGCTTTTTCCGTTCCGTCCTTTGTTCTGTGCTCGGTCCTGGCAGTGTCTTATGTTCGAGCTTTTCGCATGGTAGCTATCCCACAGTCTGGTTTGCTAGCCCAAGTTAGATCGTTCTGGTTGTGTGTGGGGCGTTCCTGCCCGATTCTTACAAAGCACTGCAGCCTGCGCGTCCCTGCCCTGCCCCCACTTCCCAGTGGCGGATGCAGGCGTCTGTGCTTTTTCCGCTGGGGGAGTTACTGTTGGGCTTGCAATCTGTTGGTTTTAATGATTTATCTATTTTTCCTTCCTGTTATGTTGCCCTCTGTGTTTCCAAGGCTCGCCACAGACTCGGCAGGGAGAGTGTTTCCTGGTGTTTGGAAACCTCTCTTCTTAAAATTCCCTTCCCGGGACGGGCTTCCCTTCCCGGGACGGAGCTCCCTCCCCACCTCCTTTGTCTCCTTTTTCGTCTTTTATATTTTTTCCTACCTGTTTTTGAAGACAAGGGTCTGCTTTTCTGGTTGCCTGATGTCCTCTGCCAGCCTACAGAAGTTGTTTTGTGGAGTTTGCTCGGCGTTGAAATGTTCTTTTGAGGAATTTGTGAGGGAGAAAGTGGTCTTCCCGTCCTATTCCTCCGCCATCTTTACAGTTCCTCCAGAATTTTCCACAGTTTATTGTGATCCACACAGTCAAAGGCTTTGGTGTAGTCAATAAAGCAGAAATAGATGTTTTTCTGGAACTCTCTTGCTTTTTCTGATATGACCCAGCAATCCCACTCCTAGCATATACCCCAAGAAAACAAAAATTGAAAAAGACACATGTATCTGATTGTTCACTGCAGTACTGTTTACAATAGCTAGAACATGGAAGCAACCTAGATGTCCATGGACAGATGAATGGATAAAGAAGTTGTGTTACATATACACAAATGGAATATTACTCAGCCATAAAAAGGAACACCTTTGAGTCAATTCTAATAAGGTAGATGAACCTAGAACTATTATACAGAGTGAAGTAAGTCAGAAAGAGAAAAATAAATATCATATTCTAATGCATATATATGGAATCTAGAAAAATGGTACTGAAGAAATTATTTGCAGGGAAGCAATGGAGAAACAGACATAGAGAATAGATTTATGAACATGGGGAGAGAGGAGGAGAGGGTGAGATGTATTGAAAGAGTAACATGGAAACTTACATTACCATATGTAAAATAGATAGCCAATGGGAATTTGCTGTACGGCTGAGGAAACTCAAACAGGGGCTCTGTATCAACCTAGATGGGTGGAGTGGGGAGGGAGACGGGAAGGAGGTTTAACAGGGAGGAGATATATGTATGCCTATGGCTGATTCATGTTGAGGTTTGACAGAAAACAGTAAAATTCTTTACAGCAATTATCCTTCAATAAAAAAATAAATAAATTATAAAGATACTATATGGTCTTAATGTCCATATGATAATGATGGAAGTGCAAATTAGTACAAGCTCTGAGGGTAATTGGACATTCTCTATGTGAAATCTTTAAAACACTCATATCTTGTTACTCAGTAATTCTATTTCTATGAATCAATCCTACTATATATGGTTTATATATAAAGATATCCACAGCAACATTATTTATAATGAAGAAAAATAAAAAAGAATCTGAATGTCCAACAATAATTTGTTATGTAATGTTATGAGGCACTCATAATGATTTGAGGAAACATTGTACAGCCCTCAAAATCTTTATGAAAAGTCATAGTGACCAAAAATGTACTTATGAAATAGTGGTAAGTAGAGAAAAAAAAACAGTATACTAAATTGCATGAAATTATGCCCACATTTAACAAATTTCTGCATATGTTGCTGTTGTTCAGTCACTAAGTCATGTCCGACTCTTTGCGACCTGATGGGCTGCAGCACGCCAGGCCTCCCTGTCCTTCTCTATCTCCCGGAGCTTGCTCAAACTCATATCCATTGAGTCAGTGATGCCATCCAACCACCTCATCTTCTGTTGTACCCTTCCCTTCTGACCCTCAGTTTTTCCCAGAATCAAAATTATGCCCACATAATTTTAACAAATTTCTGAATGTGTATTTTACATATATATTTAAAAAACATATATATGTATGTGAATGTATCTATATGAACACAAAACACTGAAAGAAGTACACCAAAAGGTTAAAAGCTGGAGGGCCTCTTCTGAAGCGGACTGATAGGTATTGGTTTTCCTTTTCAAAAAGCCAAGATTCCTGGGAATTCTCTGTGGTCCAGTAGTTAGGACTCAGGGCTTTCACTGCCCAGGGCCTGGGTTCAACCCCTGTTTGGGAAGCTAAGATCCCACAAGCCACTAGGCACGCCCTAAAAAAGAGTCAGGATTCTTTGGTGGATACAGAATAAGCCACTGGGACAAGGTTAAGCAGAGAAAGTATTTATTAAAGCAAATAATGTAGCTGACAGAATGGGTGAGGGTTCTGTGAAAACAGTCCTAGAGCAATGCCCAGATCTGGCTGATTCTGTGTAAGAAATGCTAGCAACGGGATTTTTCTACAGCTGCTGGCTGTGAGGAAGTCTAGAAAGCTACTCCTAAACTGCAACCCCCAGAAGCTGTTCATGTTTGGGGCCACACGCAAGCAAAAATGGAAACAATGCGGAAGTAGTTCCCACGTGTTACTCATGTCCAAGTGATCAGAGGGGTGATATATAACTGACCTAAACCATAAAAGGACAATTCTGACTGCTGGGAGGAGAACGTAATGCAGGAGCAGGGGAGGAAGCAAGGAGACTGCTGAGGAGATCATCACCATATTCCAGGTGAGGGGTAAAGATTGATCGGTGAGAAGCGGTTGAACTCTGGGTGTATTTCAAGGGTTACTCCTAGATCTTGACCTGAGAATCTGGGGGCCTTGGCTGTAACATAACTGAGATAGAAAAGATTGTAGGTAGAAATCATATCGAGCAATGTGCCAGGGTGCCCGCAGTGCAGAAAGTCAAAGTCTGATGACGTGTTTGCGGCAAACTTCCCTGGTGGCTCAGACGACAAAGCGTCTGCCTACGATGCAGGAGACCTGGGTTCAATCCCTGCGTCGGGAAGATTTCCTGGAGAAGGAAATGGGAACCCACTCCAGTATTCTTTTCTGGAAAATCCCATGGACGGAGGAACCTGGTGGGCTACAGTCCGTGGGGTTGCAAAGAGTCGGACACGACTGAGCGACTTCACTTTCACTTTCAAGGGTTTATTGCAAGTTGACTTTGCTGAGCTGTGTGGTCTTATGTTAGGCAGCTGTGGGCAAGGGACAGTGAAGTGTGAGTTACTAATCTTAGATATGGTTTGCTCTGCTTGAGGAAGAAAACTCTGGTGCCTCTCGGGGAAGCAGGCTACATTGTTGTCAGCTACTTCTCTTCCTAATCAATTTGATCTGTAGGTCTCCAACATTTGAACCAGAGCAGATGTCAAATGAAGTCTTTCTCTGTGAAATGGGTGAAAGTGAAGTCGCTCAGTCGTGTCCAACTCTTTGCAACCCAGTAGACTGTAGCCCACCATGCTCCTCTGTCCGTGGGGTTTTCCAGGCAAGAGTACTGGAGTGGGTTGCCATTTCCTTCTCCAGAGGATCTTCCCGACCCAGGGATCGAACCCAGGTCTCCCGCATTGTAAGCAGGACGCTTTACCGTCTGAGCCACCAGGGAGGTCATAAGGCTCAAGCCCCTGAAGTCGCCATCTAGGTGATCGGGGAGGACCTGGTATGGTCCCTTTCAAAGAGATCAAGGGCAGTCTTTGTTCTTACAGATTCCAAGTCAGAAGTGTGGGAAAAGTCAGAACCATTAGTTTGGAGAATCCAGATATCTGAGGAAATTAGAATTCAGGATTCAGTCCAGTTTACAGGTACATACAAAGTCTCAAAGACAAAATTAACAGGATTAGAATCTAATAGAGAGAAAGGTACAAACATAAATTTTCTCTCTACTATCATCCCCATTTTTTATCCAAGATAATCTTAGTAAAACTAATTTATTTTTGCTAAAGTTGGCCTGATAATTTATAATGACTATATAAGATCTTTTTAAGACTACTTTGCTGAAGCAAGATGCTGGGTTGACTTTTCCAAGAAGCTTTATTGGCTCCATAAAGCTAACCTCAATTCCTTAAAGCTGTCTGGTCATATCTGAGTTTATGCTTCTCTCTCTCAAACATGACAATCCAGTCAAACCCTTGATAATGAAACCACTTGGGTCATTTCAGGGGCTCTGAAAAGTTCTAGTAGTGTGGTCCTTTATGTCTCAGTGCAGAAAAGAAATCAGAGGAAGGCAAAGTGATAGATAGGAAGTGATTTATTAGAGTAGAATGCTTGCGAGGTTTACAAGTGGGCAAGTGAGAAGTGCCATGCCCCGAGAACTCACTGGGCTATAGTGTTATAATCAAAGGAAAAGTGGGGAGGGGAGGAGGCCTTCTTTGTCTTTCTTGAGCAGAAGTCATGCTTTCATCAACAGTTCCTCCTCCTGGTTGAGCAGAGGCGTTTTCTTGTCCGTACATGTCCAGGTTAGGTCCACAAATTATCGTTTATCCTGTGTGCAGAGAGCATGTCCCAGGGATCATTAACTTACTGAGCTCACTGGGCAGGATGTGGGTCTCACCATTGTGTTGTTTGGGGTCATGTCTCATGCTTCCGTTGCATGGTTTCGTTGCTAAGCAAGCCTGCTCTCTCGAGCCATCATTTAACTTACAGGGGGTCTCCCGTACATTTTCTACTTATAGGCCCCTGATGGGATTAACTAATCACCTGCTTTGTCCCTTTACTCTGTCCTTATCAGTAATACAGCAAATATTTTCAGCTGTGCCCTGTTATAAAAGACCAGATGCTTAATGAACTTATGCAAATAACTAACTCTATTGCCATGAAAAGAATACTTTAGGGTTTCCAGATTTAAGAGGGATCAAGTGGAGAGAAAAAGTAAATATTCCACCTTTGTTTATTAGGGTATACTTTACCAAAATGCTGTAAGACATAGGTAGCTTGAGAGAAGTTTCCTTAACTTTGGAAAAGCATCATATACAAGAACTGGCAAAGTTTAAAACAAAATGTCATAAAAATTATAATCATCCTCACGAGTTTGCTCAGTCTGATGTAAGTAATACTTGTTCTGCTTGAATCTAGTTTTTTCATTAGTTCTGGCAAGTTTTACCCAATTCCATTTTATTATCTTAACCTTAACAGAAGCCAGTACTTGTCAAAATCCTTTCCATGAATTTCTCTGAAGATGAAATATTTTTGCAGAAACACTTTTACAAAAGCATCTGAGTGAAACAGTAACTTTCTGTAAATGACAAAAGGCTCCGAGTGCATTATAATGGAATTTGGAGGATATTTTGTTTTTTCTGTGACACACAATGTTTTATGACCATATCTGATCAGTTCACCCTAGAAGGTTGTTCACTTGCTCTCTGTACGTCCCCTGCTCTGTCAGCCTCTGCTTTACCTTCACCCTACTCACAGGACTGAGCTTTCCTCTTGCTGGTAGATCCTAATCAGTGCATGCCTACATACTTACTTGCCCCAGGCCCAGATTATGATAGCTCTAAAGATTAGGAATACCTTATCAAAAGGACAAAAAGAGGTGCTCCTCTGCTGGTTTCCCTGGTAACCAAAGAGCCAACCTGAGGTCAATTCCCTTTATAACTGGTAACTTCTCCTCCCCCCACCAATCCCTCACCATCCCATAGCAGAGACGACTGCCATGTCTTGCCTTCTGTCTGTCACAAAGAGTGGAGTATTGCTCCAGGATTTTGCTTCAGACATGTAAGATCCCCCTTTAAAGGATGTCTCTGTTACTGACTCTGAATAAGGAAGAAATCTTGTTTTCCATTTCAAGTTAATCATGAAAGTAATGTTGCTTATCAGCTTGAATTATACAAAATAGCCCGCCTCTGGGAACTTTGCCACTCAGAAAACATCATGGCCAGGCCCAGCTGTGAATGACTGTTGCTGCTGCTAAGTCGCTTCAGTCGTGTCCGACTATGTGAGACCCCTGAGACAGCAGTCCACCAGGCTCCCCCGTCCCTGGGATTCTCTAGGCATGAATACTGGAGTGGGTTGCCATTTCCTTCTCCAATGCATGAAAGTGAAAAGTCAAAGTGAAGTCATTCAGTCGTGTGCAACTCTTCGTGGCCCCATGGACTGTAGCCCACCAAGCTCCTCTGTCCATGGGATTATCCCAGCAAAAATACTGGAGTGGGTTGTCATTTCCTCCTCCAAGAGATCTTCCTGACCCAGGGACTGAACTCGAGTCTCCTGCATCTATTGCATTAGCGGGTGGATTCTTTACCACTGAGCCCACTGGGAAGCCCAGCGGGTGCTATAACAGTTCTTAAATGTTCGATGCATACCCAACAATTTTGGCAGGTTTTTGTTGTTGTTGTTGTTGTGGTTGTTGTTGTTGTTTAACTTCTAGCTTCTTCTGTTATCAATTAGCCTTTGCCAAACTTAGTCTAACTCAAGTGAGATGCAGGCCAACCTCACACTCAGTCTGGTTTTTGAGCCGGACCCAGTCAACTCTGGCTGGCAACCACCGTGGAATCTGGAAACAAAACCGAGTTCAGAGTTTTCAAACAGGAAATTCCAGAACACCAGTTAGACTGAAAGCTCCCTGCAAAGAAAGTGGGGCTTAGACCCAAGAGGAACTTAGCAGTGACCCTTGAAAAATGACAGGAAAGACAGTGAACTCAAAGATTTTGGGGAGTACCACACATGTTTTTGTCCCTAAATGCCATCAGAAGATCACTTTGGATCCCGCTGTCAATAGATCTGTTAAGTAACAAAAATTCAACTTGGTAAATGTGAAGCTCTAATTGGCTTTATGTGAGAACTCATGAACTGGACAGCATCCCATCTAGGAAAAGAGAAGCACTGAGGAGCTGTACAAAACAGAAAGTCCATCTCCTTTTGGGTGATGGAGAAAAGGGTATGTGGCAGATTACCTCATTGACACTGACCAGAAAATTCCAGACTGGGCAATCAGGACTGCATTTCTGGGGGAGGTTGTAACTGCAATTAGGTCAGGTATTAAGTCTTTGTGAACTTAGCATAAGTGACTTCATTTTGGACCTCTTGTTTTTGTTTTCTTATTTTTAAACAATTATATAGATCCCATGGTTCTCCAAAATAACCATTTCAATCTATTTTCTAATCAAAAGATAGTATATCTTATTTTTTTAAATGTAAACAATACAGAAAAGAGTGAAATATATATAGGACTTCCCTGGTGATCCAGTGGCTAAGAATCCACCTGCCAATACAGGGGACATGGGTTCAGTCCCTGGTCTGGGAAGATTCCACATGCCATGGGGCAACTATACCTATGCACAACTACTGAACCTGTGCTCTGCACCAAGAGAAGCCCCGCAACTACAGAGTAGCCCCCAGTTGCCACAGCTAGAGAAAAGCCCAACACAGTCAGAAATTAAACAAAAATATATAGGACCTTCCCTGGTGGCTTAGCGCTCAAGAATCTATCTGCCATACAGGAGACACTGGTCCGATCCTTGGGTAGGGATGATCCCCTGGAGGAGGGCATGGCAACCCACTCCAGTATGCTTGCCAGGAGAATCCCATGGGCAGAAGAGCCTAGTGTGCTGCAGTCCAGAGTCACAGAGTCAGACATGACTGAAGCAACTAAGCAAGAACGTGCATTATTCAGTTCAGTCGCTCAGTCGTGTCCGACTCTTCGTGACCCCATGGACCACAGCATGCCAGGCCTCCCTGTCCATCACCAACTCCCGGAGTCTACTCTAACTCATCTCCATTGAATCGGTGATGCCATCCAACCATCTCATCCTCTGTCGTCCCCTTCTCCTCCTGCATTCAATCATTCCCAGCATCAGGGTCTTTTCAAATGAGTCAGCTCTTTGTATCAGGTGGCCAAAGTATTGGAGTTTCAGCTTCAACATCAGTCATTCCAATGAACACCCAGGACTGATCTCCTTTAGGATGGACTGGTTGGATCTCCTTGCAGTCCAAGGGACTCTCAAGAGTCTTCTCCAACACCACAGTTCAAAAGCATCAATTCCTCAGCACTCAGCTTTCTTCACAGTCCAACTCTCACATCCATACATGACCACAGGAAAAACCATAGCCTTGACTAGACAGACCTTTGTTGGCAAACTAATGTCTCTGCTGTTCAATATGCTTTCTAGGTTGGTCATAACTTTCCTTCCAAGGAGTAAGCGTCTTTTAATTTCATGGCTGCAATCATCATCTGCAGTGATTTTGGAGCCCCCAAAATAAAGTCTGACACTGTTTCCACTGTTTCCCCATCTATTTCCCATTACTTCATTATAGTTGGACTATAAAGAAAGCTGAGTGCCAAAATAATTGATGCTTTTGAACTATGGTGTTGGAGAAGACTCTTGAGAGTCCCTTAGACTGGGAGGAGATCCAACCAATCCACCCTAAAGGCAATCAATCATGAATATTCATTGGAAGGACTGATGCTAAAGCTGAAACTCCAATATTTTGGCTGCCTGATGCAAAGAACTGACTCATTTGAAAAGACTTTGATGCTGGGAAAGATTGTGGGCAGGAGTAGAAGGGGATGACAGAGGATGAGATGGTTGGATGGCATCACTGACTCAATGGACATGAGTTTGAGTAAACTTTGGGAGTTGGCAATGGACAGGAAAGCTTGGCGTGCTGCAGTCCATGGGGTTGCAAAAGTCGGACATGACTGAGCGACTGAACTGAACTGAACTGAGAGTTAAAGAGTTTGGTAATTTGTCCAGAGTTTTACAGCTGGTTAGGAACAGGGGTTAAACTAAAATCTGAATTGAGACCAGTATTGTCTCTATTGTTCTTTGTCCCCTCTTCCTCATGGCTGTGCTCCCCCTACTCCATGCACACACATACACATATGCAACAGTGGGGAGGAGAACCTTCCTCCCTTCCCTTTTGACTCTTTGCGGCTGGTCAAATAATTAAAATGACATAAAGCAGATTAAGCGGACAAAATCAAGTTTAATATGTACATATGGGGAATGCACATAGCATAAGAAACTCCAAAGATAGAAAGGCAAGATGAGGTATATAAGTCATCCTGGACCTAGGAGAAGGAGGTAGAGGTCTAAGACTTCTAAGAGAAGTAAGATAATCCATGTGAAGAGAAAAAGAGTTAATGCATGATCAACAAATGTTTGCTGGGCCATCTAGAAACAGTGGGACTCAAGAGAGGACATTGATCAAACAGACCTTGCTGTGTTCTTTCCTGTTTACCAGACCTAGTTTACAACATACTGTGGTTATTTATCAAGCTCCAGGAGATGGTGAAGGACAGGGAAGCCTGGCGTGCTACAGCCCATGGGGTTGCAAAGAGTCCAAAATGGCTGAGTGACTGAACAACACCAAGAGTTGTCTATGGTGATAACTCCTCCCTAGAATGGGCCTTCTATCTGAAAGTCTCTAGGAAATTAGAAGGGCAGTCAGATGTTCTTCCTGAGTCTTTTGGGCCTTGCTTGTTATCAGTATGAATTAATTTGCATGCCAGATAATAATATGCATCTTGGGGCAGCATTCCCGGAACCCCATCAGTTCCCTCTAATGAAACTTCCTTAATAACTTCATATATAAAAAACTGACCTGGTGACTGTACAGAAAAAAGTAAGTAATAAATTGGTAAGATTGCAAAGAAATAAAAGAACATAGATTAGAATGATATTGTTGTTGAGTCGCTCAGCCGTGTCTGACTCTTTGCAAACCCATGGACTGCAGCATGCCAGGCTTCTCTGTCCATCACCAACTCCCAGAGCTTGCTCAGACTCATGTCCATCAAGTCAGTGATGCCATCCCACCATCTCATCCTCCATCATCCCCTTCTCCTCCTGCCTTCAGTCTTTCCCAGCATCAAAGTCTTTTCTAATGAGTCAACTCTGCATCAGGGGGCCGCAGTATTGGAGCTTTAGCATCAGCCTTCCAACGAATATTCGGGATTGATTGCCTTTAGGATTGACTGGTTGGATCTCCTTGCAGTCCAAGGGACTCTCAAGAGTCTTCTCCAGCACCACAGTTAGAAAGTATCAATTCTTCGGTGCTCAGTTGGACCATAAAGAAGGCTGAGTGCCAAAGATTTGATGCTTTTGAACTGCGGTGCTGGAGAAAATTCTTGAGTCTCTTGGACAGCAAGGAGATCAAACCAGTCGATCCTAAAGGAAATGAACCCTGAATATTCACATCCATACATGACTACTGGAAAAACCATAGCTTTGACTAGACAGAAATTTGTTGGCAAAGTGATGTCTCTGCTTTTTAATACACTTCTAGGTTTGTCACAGGTTTTCTTCCAAGGAGCAAGCATCTTTTAATTTCTTGGCTGCAGTCAACGTCCACAGTGATTTTGGAGCCCAAGAAAATAAAGTCTGTCACTGTTTCTGAAACCATTTATCTCAGACAGGGACTTGAACCCATGTACTGGGACTCAAACCCAGACAAACCCCTGCCTGGGACTTGAACCCAGGTGTTGGGACTTTAAGCCAGCCAAAACCTAGTTTTGGACTTGAACACATATGACTGGGTCTGGAACCCATCTGAAACCCATGGAACCTGGTTTCAGGGCTTAATATAGCTCAGGTTCTTGATGTCTCATCACGGAAAGAATTCAGTGAGAGAAAAAGTGATAGGTAAGAACTGGACTTACTCAGATTCAGAGAGAAGCACATTCCACAGAAAGACTGTGGGCTATTGTAAAGGGTGAGTATGGCCTCAAAATGAGGCATGGTTAGCTTTTATAGGCGGGGTAATTTCATATGATAATGAGTGGGAGGATTATTCAAACTATTTTTGGGAAGGAGTGGAGATTTCCAGAATTTGGGCCCCTGCCCACTCCTTGGTCTTTTAACAGTGTCTTGGAAATGTCCTGGCACCTCTGGGTGTGTCGTTCAGTTCAGTCACTCAGCCGTATCCGACTCTTTGCAACCCCATGGACTGCAGCACACCAGGCTTCCCTGTCCCATCACCAATACGCAGAGCTTGCTCAAATTCATGTCCATCAAGTCAGTGATGCCATCCAACCATCTCATCCTCTGTCGTCCCCTTCTCCTTCTGCCTTCAATCTTTCCCAGCATCAGGGTCTTTTTCAAGGAGTCAGTTCTTCACATCAGGTGAACAAAGTATTGGAGTTTCAGCTTTAGCATCAGTCCTTCCAATGAATATTTAGGGATGATTTCCTCTAGAATTCACTGGTTTGATCTCCTTGCAGTCCAAGGGACTCTCAAGAGTCTTTTCCAACACCACATTCAAAAGCATCAATTCTTTGGCACTCAGCTTTCTTTGTAGTCCAACTCTCACGTCCATACACGACTACTGGAAAAATCATAGCTTTGACTAGACGGACCTTTGTTGGCAAAATAGTGTCTGTGATTTTCAATATGTTGTCTAGGTTGGTCATAGCTTTTCTTCCAAGGAGCAAGCATCTTTTAATTTCATGGCTACAGTCACCATCTGCAGTGATTTTGGAGCCCAAGAAAATCAAGTCTGTCACTGTTTCCATTGTTTCCCCATCTATTTTCCATGAAGGGATGGGACCGGATGCTATGATCTTAGTTTTTTGAATGTTGAGTTTTAAACCAACTTTTTCACTCTCCTTTTCCACTTTCTTCAAGAGGCTCTTTAGTTCTTCACTTTCTGCCATAAGGATGGTATCATCTGCATATCTGAGGTTATTGATATTCCTCCCAGCAATCTTGATTCCAACTTGGGCTTCATTCAGCCCAGCATTTCTCATGATATACTCTGCATATAAGTCAAATAAGCAAGATGACAATATATAGCCTTGACGTTTCTTTTCCCAGTTTGGAACTAGTCCTTTGTTCCACATCTGGGTCTGTTGCTTCTTGACCTGCATAAATGTTTCTCAGCAGGCAGGTAAGGTGTTCTGGTATTCCATCTCTTTAAGAATTGTCCACAGTTTGCTGTGATACACATAGTCAAAGGGGCTTCCAGGTAGAGCTAGTGGTAAAGAACCCACTTGCCAATGCAGGAGACATAAGAGATGTGGGTTCCATTCCTGGGCCGGGAAATTCCCCTGGAGGAAGGCATGGCAACTCACTGCAATATTCTTGTCTGGGGAATTTCCATGGACAGAGGAGTCTGGCAGGCTGCAATCCATAGGGCTGCACAGAGTTGGACAGGACAGCAGTGACTTAGCATGCATGCATGCATGCACACAGTCAAAGGTTTCAGCATGGTCAGTGAAGCAGAAGTAGACGTTTTTCTGAAATTCTCTTGCTTTTTCTATGGTCCAGTGGATGTTGGCAATTTGATCTCTAGCTCTTCTGCCTTTTCTAAATCCAACTTATACATCTGGAAGTTCTCGGTTCATATATTGTTGAAGCCTAGCTTGAAGGATTTTAAGCATGACTCTGCTAGCATGTGAAATGAGTGCAATTGTATGGTAGTTTGAACATTCTTTGCCATTGCCCATCTTTGGAATTTGAATGAAAACTGACCTTTTCCAGTCCTGTGGCCACTGTGGAGTTTTCCAAATTTGCTGGCATATTGAGTGCAGCACTTTTACAGCATCATCTTTTAGGATTTGAAATAGCTCAGCTGGAATTCCATCACCTCCTTAGCATTGTTCATAGTGATGCCCTCTAAGGCCCACTGGACTGCATACTTTAGGATGTCTGGCTCCAGGTGAGAGATCACACCATCGTGGTTATCTGGGTCATTTAGATCTTTTTTGTATAGTTCATCTGTGTATTCTTGCCACCTCTTCTTAATATCTTCTGCTTCTGTTAGATCCATACCATTTCTGTCCTTTATTGAGCCCATCTTTGCATGAAATGTTCCCTTGGTATCTCTGATTTTCTTGAAGAGTTCTCTAGTCTTTCCCATTCTATTATTTTTCTCTATTTCTTTGCATTGTTCACTTAAGACCTTTTTATCTCTCCTTGCTATTCTTTGGAACTCTGCATTCAGATGGATATATCTTTCCTTTTCTCCTTTGCCATTTCCTTCTCTTTTCTAAGCTATTTGTAAGGCCTCTTCAGACAACCATTTTGCCTTTTTGCATTTCTTTTTCTTGGTTATGGTTTTGGTCCCCACCTCCTGTACAGTGTTATGAACCTCTCTCCATAGTTCTTCAGGCACTCTGTCTATCAGATCTAATCCCTTGAACCTATTTCATCACTTCCACTGTATAATAGTAAGGGATTTGATTTAGGTCATACCTGAATGATGTAGTGGTTTTCCCTACTTTCTTTGATTTAAGTCTGAATTTTGCAGTAAGGAATTCATGATCTGAGCCACAGTCAGCGCCTAGTCTTGTTTTTGTGACTGTAGCTCAGATCATGAACTCCTTATTGCAAAATTGAAGATAAACAAACAGAAAATGAAGATGAACAAGCAGAAAAGAACCAACTGGGTAACATTTCTCCTCATCCTGTTATGTAAGTTCCCCAACCCTGGGACTGAAAGGTTTTTGCTATAAGCCACGTCACTGCAGATGGTAACTGCAGCCATGAAATTAAAAGATGCTTACTCCTTGAAAGAAAAGTTATGACCAACCTAGATAGCATATTGAAAAGCAGAGACATTACTTTGCTGACTAAGGTCCGTCTAGTCAAGACTATGGTTTTTCCAGTAGTCATGTATGTATGTGAGATTTGGACTGTGAAGAAGGCTGAGCGCTGAAGAATTGATGCTTTTGAACTGTGGTGCTGGAGAAGACTCCTGAGAGTCCCTTGGACTGCAAGGAGATCCAACTAGTCCATTCTGAAGGAGATCAGCCCTGGGATTTCTTTGGAAGGAATGATACTAAAACTGAAACTCCAGTACTTTGGCCACCTCATGCGAAGAGTTGACTCATTGGAAAAGACTCTGACGCTGGGAGGGATTGGGGGCAGGAGGAGAAGGGGACAACAGAGGATGAGACGGCTGGAAGGCATCACTGACTCAATGGACGTGAGTCTGAGCGAACTCTGGGAGTTGGTGATGGATAGGGAGGCCTGGTGTGCTGCGATTCATGGGGTTGCAAAGAGTCGGACATGACTAAGCGGCTGAACTGAACTGAACGTGCAATGCCAGGATTCATGGCCTCTGAAGGAGAGGAATTCGATTCAGTGCCAGAGACAAGGCTTGATTGCTCAGAGCTTATTGTGTAATAAAGTCTTTTTAAAGTATATAAAAGATAGAGAAAGCTTCTGACATAGACAGCACAAGGGGACAAAAAGAGTGCCCCCTTGCTAGTTTTTAGCAAGGAGTTACATACCTATTAGCAAGCTGCTGATTAGAGGAAGGAAACGCCTCAAAACTGCGAGTTGCACCAGGCCCCTCCCCCACAACATGCATTTTGAGTTAGCACTGGCGCAGGGTGAGTCATCCCTGGCCACAAAACAACTGACATGGATCTTGAAGAAAGGCAGAGTCCCAAGCAAATGCATGGTTCATTAATATAGCCTAAGAAAACATTTCCAAGGAAAACAGTGGTTAACTCAAGGTCTGAGACAAAGTTCAGTTCAGATGGAACCAGGTGTTGCCATGACAATGCAGGATTAGAAGAGAAAAGAAAAATCTGTCTGCCACTTGTAGGTCATTTCCTTTTTTTTTAAAATTATTATTATTTTTTTAATTTTTATTTTTACTTTATTTTACTTTACAATACTGTGTTGGTTTTGCCATACATTGACATGAATCTACCATGGGTGTACATGCGATCCATAGTTCATTTCCCCCTGCAGCCTGGAGACCTCTGACTTCCCTGCTGAAGCTATTAACACTCTCAGCACTTTGTCCAGAAAAACTGTTAAACTTCTCTTAGCAGATGTAAATTAGATATTATTCGCCCTGCTGGATTCACAAAAGGCGCTATGTTTCACCAGTGATTGCACAAGGTCCTCCTCGCTGAATATCAATGCATTTAGGGCGTGATGATTTTAGAGCATCGCAAAGGCTAAGCTAGGAACTTCTGAGTGTAGTATTTTCAAGGTTTACATAGCAGTATTGAAGTCTTTTTCTATTACTTTGAAAAGATTTTTAAGATTGCTTTTTCCAGTTTACAGTCTTTCGAGCTTGGGAATAAGACCCTCAGTGCTGAAAAGACCTTGAAATTGTGATACACGGCAGATTCTCTGTGATTTCTCAGCTAGTGTGTTTATGTGGCACAAGTTTATGAGCAAAGTAACTTATGTTTATAATTTGGCTGGCATTTACAGTGCTGTATCTGGTCACAGAAGGACCCTGGCATACAAACTCACATCATCCTGACCATTTAGGTGGGAACCTTTACACATTTGGTTGTCACATTAAAAAGACAAGAGTGGTTTACAAACAAGGCTAGCATGTTGTGGTTGTTATTGCTGTTGTTCAGTCAGTAAGTCATGTCTGACCTCTTGTAACCCCATGGACTGCAGCACGCTAGGCTTCCCTGTCCTTCACTATCTCTGAGCGTTTGCTCAAGTGAGTCGCTCAGTCATAGCTGACTCTTTGCGAACACTCCATGGAGTTCTCCAGGCCAGAATACTGGAGTGGGTAGCTGTTGCCTTCTCCAGGGGATCTTCCCAACCCAGGAATCAAACCCAGGTCTCCCGCATTGCAGGCAGATTCTTTACCAGCTGAGCCACCAGGAAACTCTGAGTTCACTTAAACTCGTATTCATTGAGTTGACGATGCCATCCAACCATCTCATCCTCTGTTGCCCCCTTCTCCAGTTGCCCTCAATCTTTCCCTGCATCAGGGTCTTTTCCAATGAGTGAGCTCTTTACATCAGGTGGCCAAAGTATTGGAGTTTCAGCATCAGCATGCTAATGAGTATTCAGGACTGCTTTCCTTCAGGATTGACTGGTTTGATCTTGCAGCCTAAGGGGCTCTCAAGAGTTTTCTCCAGCACCACAATTCAAAAGCATCAATTCTTTGGTGCTCAGCCTTTCTTACGGTCCAACTCTCACATCCATACATGATGACTGGAAAAACCAAAGTTTTGACTATATGGACCTTTGTCAGCAACGTGATTTCTGGTTTTTAATACATCATCTAGGTTTATTATAGCTTTTCTTCCAAGGAGCCAACATCTTTTAATTTCATGGCTGCAATCACCATCCACAGTGATTTTGGAGTTCAAGAAAATAAAGTCTGACACTCTTTCCATTGTTTCCCCATCTATTTGCCCTGAAGTGATGGGGCCAGATGCCATGATCTTAGTTTTTTGAATGTGTCTATGAGCTCTAATTCCTTGAATCTATTCAGCACCTCCACAGTATCATCATAAGGGATTTGATTTAGGTCATACCTGAGTGGTCTAGCTGTTTTCCCAACTTTCTTCAGGTTAAGCCTGAATTTTGCATTAAGGAGCTTATGATCTGAGCCACAGTAAGCTCCAAGTCTTATTTCACTGACTTATATAGAGGTTCTCCATCTTCGGCTGCCAAGAATACAATCAATCTGATCTTGGTACTGACCATCTGGTGATGTCTATGTGTAGGGTCCTCTCGTGTTGTTGGAAGTGGGCAACCATTTTAAGTGGTGCTAAGGACTGATGATAAAGCTGAAGCTCCATTACTTTGGCCACCTCATGTGAAGAGTTGACTCATTGGAAAAGACTCTGATGCTGGGAGGGATTGGGGGCAGGAGGAGAAGGGGAAGACAGAGAATGAGATGGCTGGATGGCATCACCAACTCGATGGACATGAGTTTGAGTGAACTCCGGGAGTTGGAGATGGACAGAGGGGCCTGGCGTGCTGTGATGCATGGGTTGGCAAAGAGTCGGACACGACTGAGCGACGGAACTGAACTGAACTGAACTGAACTGATAGTGTCCAAACACCTCCATTCTCCAAGTGCTCCTGTCAGTCTGTGAGAGAGAAACCGAGAAAAAAAATGACTGATGTAAGAGGTCCATAGTTTGGTTTTGACAGCTATAAAGCTTATTTGTCACCTAACCAAGTAAGTTTAGATTTTTGGTCCACCCAAATATAGTTTATGGTTTGGGGCAACCTTATCATGGGGACAGCTGCAGTAGCCCAAAGTATACAAGGGTCTTTATTTTTATTTTTTATTTTTTTGGCTTTGCTGGGTCTTAGTTGTGACACAAAAGATCTTGTATCTTCCTTGAAGAATGCAGGATCTTTTGTGGCATGTGGGATCTAGTTCCCCATCCCAGGCCACCTGCACTGATAGTGCAGTTTTAGCCCTGGACTGCCAGTGAAGTCCAGCAGGTGACTTTTGAGACATCCAGGACATGCGGTGATTTGACAGACATTTGTGCCCAAAAGGGAGATGCTAGAGTCATTTACAATTTCCTTAAGAGACTCAAAAGATTACGCCTGTGGAATCAAACCACAGAATTTGTTTTGTGATTTTGTCCTGGTAGGTTACCCAGGAAAGAGACAGTGTCGTGTTTGTTTTCAAAGCAAAAAGAAAGCTTTTCACCTGTTCTCTTTATCTGGGTAAGGGACAGTCTTTGGGCTTCTAGAATTTTCTGGGGCCCAAATGACTCACTAAAGAGAGGCAGAGTGGTGGTTTTCTTGTGGATATCGTACCCGGCCCCTCATCCACATTCTGTACTTGACCCACTTTGTGTTCACATTAGTAAGAACAAAGACTAGTGGAGGCTATTTTGCACTCTCTGGGTGTTGACATAATCAATAGACTGATTAGTTCACATGGCCAGGGTTCCATAAATTGGCATAAGGTTTACCCCCTTATGAGAGGGTTAGTAAGAGCAAGACGCAAGTTGAAAATCAGCCCACAGTGGAGACTTAGCAGACAAATAGGATAGAAAGAGAAAAGTGTTCTCCAGCTAGGCTTCCAATAAATGCTTAGTACATGTGGAGAAAGGATTCATCAATAAGAAAAGGTGATTTTCTGTTGTTTTTTTTCTCTTCAGTGTGTGTATACGGGGAGTCTTAAAAGCAGGGATGGGGAAATAAGTGAAAGTGAGGTTTCTTGATGTGTGATCTTGGGAAAAGCTGTCCACTTCGTGATGCTGGCTACTTCTGGGACCTGGGAATTGGCCCTGGAGATCCTTAAAGTGACTTGGAGTATCTGTCTCCTCCAGCTGTCTTGAGAGGGATGTTCTGCGCCTGTTTTGGCATCGTTTGCGTGGATCCAGGAGAGCTCTCCTTCGGGGAGCAGTGTAGGTGGTTCTGGGTGCCTCATAAGGTCCTTCCCGCGGAGGTGACACCACTTGTTCTCTTCTAAAGAGCTTGATGTACACTTGGGCTCCTGGTTGAAAGAATGGCAAGGCTTGTCAGTTGGCAGAGGTCAAGCCCTGTGACCTGTTGGCTATATCTTTCAAGTATACTCATTCTTGAACATAGCTAATCATAACATCAGATTGTTCACTTAAGTTCCCATCATCTTCACTTAACCCAGAAGTGGAAGTTTGAGAGATGCCAATTGATATTGGGGTATCCGGAGACCATTTCAAAAGGGTTCAGTCCATGTGCCCTATTCAGAGTATTCTGGCTCTTTAAAAGGGCCATCAGCACAGATTCTGGCCATTAAAGTCCAGTTTCTGGATCTTTCCTAAAGCTTTTTCTTGTCTAGATTTTTACATTCCACTCTCCTTGATGACTGAGGATGATATGGAGCATGAAATTTTAAAGAGTACCCCAGAGTTTTTGTAAGCAAGTGGTTTATGTTTGTAAAATTAGCTCCTCGATCTGATTTAATCCATAAAGGAATGCCACAGTGAGGAATAACCTCAGTTATGAACGTCTTTACCACATGTAAGTCAAATAGGATTCAGTCCATCCCTGAAACATGCAGACAGCAGGAAAATAGTGAGAATAGCCTAAAGCTGGGGGAAACCCATAAAATTCATTTGAGCTGTCCCAAAGGGGAAGTGGCCTTGGAGGATTTCCTGGGGTATCCCAGGAATTTCTCAGAAGTGTGGGGAGGTTTACAAGGAGTGCACAGGGAAACAATTTGATCAGAAATTTTATGGATGCCGAGGCAAAACCAGCTTTCTTGTTTCTTATCTCTCCCCCATCTGCACATTTATCTCACTTGATGGGATATCAGTCAAAAGATTAAAGGAGAGGAGGCTACAGAAAGTCCATTTAGCCTGATGTATCCATCTGGTCATTTTCCGGCACCCTTTTGTGTTCATTTGTCTTCTTCAGATTGTGGGACATTTGCTTAATGGTTGATAACATCAGTCAAGAATGAAAGCAAATGGGGACACTTTACACCCTCTCAGTGTCATGCTGAGAGCTTTGTACTTTTTTCTCTAAAGTAAATCCTATTCCTTTGCTACTGTGAAAAAAATAAAAGAATAAAAGCAATGAACCTACGGTGGTTGTGGGGGAAGGGTCGGGGGCAGGGATAATTAGGGAGCTTGGGATGGACATGTACATGCTACGGAATTTAAAATGGATAATCAGCAAGGTCCTACTCTATAGCACAGGGAACTCTGCTCAGTATTATGTGGCAGCCTGGATGGGAGGGGGGGTTGGGGGAGAATGGACACACGGCCAGGTCTTTCCCCGTGGCTCAGTGGTAAAGCCTGCCAACGGAGGAGACTTGCAGGAGACAAGGGTTCGATCCCTGGGTCAGGAAGATCCCCTGGAGGAGGAAATGGCTACCCACTCCAGTATTCTCACCTGGAAAATTCCATGGACAGAGGAACTTGGCGGTAACAGTCCATGGGGTCGCAGAGAGTTGGACACAACGGAGCACACACACCCTCTGTCTGAAGTAAGGACTTCAGTTGTTCCGTGTGATTTAAATGGTCAAGTCCCTTTACTGTCCACCTGAAATTATCACAACATTAATAGTTAATCAGCTATTACTCCAATATAAAATTAAAATTTTTAAAAATAAAATATTTTTTGAATTGGGTAGAGAAGGAATAAGGGTGTCCATTTGCAGCTTGATGTTTAGCAACCCCTTTAGCCTGATCATTTTCTTAAAGATATAGCACTTCCTTGGTATGAGCTGAACCATGAACAGTGGCAGTTTTAGAGGGGAGATGCTATCTTGTAATAAGGAAGCCATCATATGGCCATTACCAGTAGGAGTATAGCTACAGAGGTTAATAATTCATGGGATTTCCAAATGTGCCAAGAGGACGACTTGTCCAAAAGCACGTCTGAAGTCTGTGAATAGCGGCCATCTTCCCTTCTGCTGAGGTACAAGCTCCAGGAAGAGCTATGAGTTCAGCAGCCTGGGCCGATTTTTACTGTGGCTAAAGAAGAAGCCTCAGGAGTCTCAGAGGAGAAACTGTGGCATCACCAATTAGTATGTTTCCCCAGAAATCTCATTGACAGTCACCATCACAAAATAGAAGTCAGTCTGGGTTATCTAAAGGGGTGTCTGGGAGAGCAACTTGTGGCTTTGAGACCATTTCTGCAGCTGCAAAGCAACGTGGGGTAGATCAGGACTCCCTATCATCAGGGAGGGGTAGGGAAGTCGCTGAATTCAAAAGTATTAGCAACCATGTGAGAGGATGAAAGATCCAGCTCGTGAGGGATCTGTCATCATGCGGAGAGGTGCTACATCCTGTGAGCTTAGCGATTAGCTGACCCCACCCGGGGAGCATGGAGATGAAGGGGGGAGCCTAGCATATGTGTACTGGCTTTGTCAATCAAGGCAGCAGCTGAGCTCTGCATGTAAGCAAGAGAGCACACTTGACACCACAGGATCTGACTGCATGAGAAACAAGCTTTAGGATGTGTGTGAGAGACAAACATTGCCCTAGCCTGCCTGCAGCAGTCCCACTCTTTTCATGACAATATATATATTGCATTGGCCAAGAAGTTTGTTTGGGTTTAGCAAGAGGCTAAACCCAGAGGTTTAGCAAGGGCCGCAAAAGTAGGAATCCATTGGCAGCTGTAGTAGCCAGCTGCCTCTAAAAATTTACACAACTTTTTTTTTTTTTCATTTGGTGGGGGAGGATCGACAAAATCAACTCATTCCCATCACATTCATCACTGTGAATGAATTCTAGGTCCAGTGATGATGTTTACCAGATATTCTAACCACAGTGTGCTGATTTGACTCCAAAAAAATGTTTTTAAGTATTTTGCAAGACATTTAATGAAATAAGAGTTATGTTTTTATTTCACCGCCAGAACCTCTTTAAAAATTGAGACTATTATTTCTGGAAATTCCAGAATTTCCTTTGGAAACATCCCCCAACTCAAATGAAAGTCTGGTGTAGTCTCTTAAAAATCCATGTTGCAATAGGTGCTCTGTCACTGAGAATCACCGAAAAGACGGGGTTAAGGGCACAAAATGAGCCACAAACCATATATGGAGAAACCCTTTTCTTCAAACTTGTGATGAACTCATGTTTTGCTTTCCGTTTTCTCAAAGCTGAAGTCGGTTGTGCTTTGTAAAGCTTACTCACCCACCCTCTGAACCTACGGTGCTTCTGGATTCCAGCCCCTGGGGCACCATGTCAGACAGTCTGAGCACGCGAGTCACATTTGCTGTGACAGCCTGGATGCTCTCCGTGGTCTCCAGTTCTTCCTCTCCAGCAAATACTTTGCCAGATATCAAAAACGAAGATTTTATCAAAGACTGTGTTCGAATGCACAACAAGTTCCGATCATCAGTGACTCCAGCAGCCAGTGATATGCTGTACATGGTAAGAAAACTTCAGTGCTTGAGGCGGAAGTCAGTCAAAAACAAGGGATGTGGATTGATTTGGGTGGTGAATCCTCGGTAACCCCGTGATCATTTTCTTCTGTGATGAAAGTGTGCAGTAATTTCACCATCTGCGATCAAAGCAAACCCAGCTTTGCTCTGCCTACTCAATTCTTGTTATAAGCAAGTTCAGCTAGTATGTTTCACTTCTCTTTTAGGGCACTTCCTTTCCTCGGGTCTCAGGTGGAATTTAGTTCTCTCTCTCTCTCTCTCTCTTTTTTTTTTTTTTTTTGGTCTGTTAATTTTTATGAGGTTTTGTTGTTTCATTGTTCAACTTTTTTTGTTATTGCTGGCAGAGTGCTGGCTTTCTCAGGAGGGCAGCAGGGGATCCAGGGGAAAGGCTAGGATTTTAATCAGGCTTGAGTTTAAATCCTGGCTCTGTGGTTTTGGCCTGGTTTTTAACATCTTGGAGCCTGTTAGTAGAGGAGCTATTTGGGGTATGAAAATTGCAGAAACTATGTGAAACCAGCGTTATGTTATTTTGCAACATAATTGGCCTTGAGTGAAATGTTGGTCTGTGTCACTCTCTTTGATTCTAAATTCCTTGATACCAGATTATCATGTCTCCCACGAACCTTAGTGAAAAAGACTATAACACAATCTCCCACAAGTGGAGGAACTCCGTCCATATGGTCCTTCCCCCTTTCACGCCGGGGCGCCTCGCCTCCCACGCAAATTCCCGCTTTGCGTGCGCCGGTTGCAGCGCTGTGTGACGAGTTGCAGGCTTGACCCTCCTACTGTTTCCATTTATTTCTGCAGACATGGGACCCACTACTGGCTCAGATTGCAAAAGCATGGGCAAGCCATTGTGAGTTTGCACACAACAAACAGTTGAAACCACCCTACAAGCTGCACCCAAATTTCACTTCACTGGGAGAAAACCTCTGGACTGGGTCTCTATCCATTTTTTCTGTGTCTTCAGCCATCACAGCCTGGTACGATGAAGTCAAATACTATGAATTCAATTCTCGGAAATGCAACAAAGTCTGTGGCCATTACACTCAGGTACGTATCTGACCTATATTCTCTAGAAATGGTCATCTCATGGGTGAAGGGAAAACTGGAATCTGGTGTGAAGAAAATAGAGTATGCTAGTGTCCCCATCGGAGGAGGCGACGGCACCCTACTCCAGCACTCTTGCCCGGAAAATCCCATGGACGGAGGAGCCTGGTAGGCTGCAGTCCATGGGGTCGCGAAGAGTCGGGCACGACTGACCGACTTCACTTTCACTTTTCACCTTCATGCATTAGAGAAGGAAAAGGCAACCCACTCCAGTGTTCTTGCCTGGAGAACCCCAGGGAAGGGGGAGCCTGGTGGGCTGCCGTCTATAAGGTCGCACAGAGTAGGACACCACTGAAGCGACTTAGCAGCAGCAAGCAGTGTCCCCATAAATATGAGAGAGTAGGGATGACAGGCTTTCTTCAAAAATAAATAAATGGAATAGAGTTCAATACCAGAGGAAATGGTGCTTGAAGAGTATATGACGTGGACAGACAAATGTGAGGCCCACCAATCTGGACAGCCTTTGATTAATTCTGATAACACCCTTCTGCCCGTGGTACTTTGTTCCATTGTGAACAATCAAAGGGCCTTATGAGTGAGTAGATTTATTTCCAGGCCCAGGTGTCACAGTGGTAAAAGAATCTGCTTGTCAATGCCAGAAACACAAGAGATATGGATTCGATCCTTGGGTCGGGAATATCCCCTGGAGGAGGAAATGGCAACCAGCTCTAGTTTTCTTGCCTCAGAAATGTCCATGGATACGGGAGCCTGATGGACTGCATACAGCCCATGGGGTTTCAAAGAGTCAGACACGACCGAACAACCGAGCGCACGTGAACCAGTCCTCTAGGAAATTTGAGGCATCTGTTCCGGGACTACAAAATTAGGAGAAGTAAGCCTCGCAGACAGAAACACCAACAAGAACTGGGTCTTCTCATCCTCTTAGTCTTTCAAACATGGACTAAACATCTATGATGTAAAAAGGAAGAAAAACCCCACAGTGCCAGCCTCAGTAGAAAGACCAACATAAAAACTTGTACAGACAACCCTGCAGCTATCCTGCCCACAAATCTACAGTCTAAGTCTCAATAGCTACATGCAAAGTCTCCCAGTGAGATTGTTTTGAAAAAATTCAAGCTGTTTTTGGCTTCCTAATCCTAACTCACATTAGCAGCGTGATGGAAACAAATCCCTAGGAAGCATCTTCTGCAGTCTTTTAATATTCTGCCTCCATATACTGGCCACATCTTGTTTATTTACTTTTATTTCCTGTCAGTCCTTGTCAAATAACTAAAGGCAGTGAACCTATGTATGACTGATTTTAATGTAGAAAAGAATTATTGAAATGATGAAAGTGAAAGTGGCTCAGTTGTGTCCAACTCTTTGTGACCTCATGGACTATACAGTCCATGGAATTCCCCAGGCCAGAATACTGGAGTGGGTGGCCTTTTCCTTTCCCAGGGGATCTTCCCAACCCAGGGATCAAACCCAGGTCTCCCACATTGCAGGCGGATTCTTTACCAGCTGAGCCACAAAGGGAAGCCCAAGAATACTGGCGTGGGTAGCCTATCCCTTCCCTAGAGGATCTTCCTCAGACAAGAATCAAACCAGCATCTCTTGCATTGTAGGCAGATTCTTTACCAGCTGAGCTATCACGGAAATAATGTCTGAGAGCAAAACATTTCTAACAAGCCAGTGAAGGCAGAACAGTAGGTGTTTCTGTTTTTTTATTTCCATATTTTTTGGCTGTGCTGGGCCTTAGTTGCAGCGTGCAGGATCTTCTCTCTTCATTGCAGCATGTAACTCTTAGCTGTGGCCTGTAGGATCTAGTTCTCTGACCAGAGATCAGGACCCCAACCTCCTGCGTTGGGAGCATGGAAACTTAGCCACTAGGCCACCAGGAAAGTCTGAAGGTGTTTTTAAAGAGCAAAATATTCATAGAAAAAGTCTCAATATATTTCAGTCGTAAAAAGATTCTGATTGCACTGGTCTCGTTATAGGTGAAACACATTTGGCACAGTTACAGGCAATTGTTTTGATGAAAGGGAAAGGGCTGATTTCAGTGAAATCTTCATCTGAAGTTTACTGTAATCAAGGAGGCGCTATCAAATCATCGGTAGCCTTGGTCTCTTTCTTGGAAATATAAATAAGATCACCTCTAGACTAAACCATTAATTTTGGTTTATGTTAACCAATAAATTTAACCAGAAAATAAAATTCACTGGATTCCCACAAATCCCTAAAGGACAAGAAAACTAGATCCAGATTGCCTACAGTGTTATGTGGTGCTATTATGCATCGGGGTGTTAATCTCCAGAAATCATTGTCAGTTTGAAGCTTCTCCCCTATGCCAGGAACTTTGTAAAGTATAGGTCACATGTTTTAGTTCAGACTCCTAAACAGAGCCTGATATAACAGTTAAGAGACAACTTCATGTCCATCATTCTAGGAAGACAGTACAGGACGAAACTTCATTATACATCACAGAGAACTGAGATTTCAGAGATGGCCCTCCCCAGATGAACTGAACTTAACTATAAATTTTCCTCTTGTAGCTAGGAGGGAAAAGGAGGGCTAGTATTTGGGACATAAAACAGTTCCTAAATCCACTTCTGGGTAGAAAGGTAGCAGAGCCCAAATTGAGTGATCCTAACCTGCTCTTTTAAAGAGACGACTACAGTCTATGCCCACCTCAGACGATGGAGAGGCAGTCCAGGGCCCCCCTGGGTCTGGGAAGATGCAGCACCAGCAACTACTGTTTTAAGTGAATACATAAAATATATAACCTTTCGAGGTACGTAGCTCTCTGCATTTAAGATCTCATTCAACTCTCACTATACACTTCTAAGAGATGCTGTTATCCATAGATGAATAAACAGGCTCAGACAGATCAAGAAGTTGTTATCCCAGTGCCGTTTAGCTAGTAAGAGGAGGAGTCGGGAGTCAGATATGATATGCTGCAAAGATTAAATAATATAATGTGTGTAACAGACTTTATTTTGGGGGGCTCCAAAATCACTGCAGATGGTGATTGCAGCCGTGAAATTAAAAGACGCTTACTCCTTGGAAGAAAAGTTATGACCAACCTAGAGAGCATATTCAAAAGCAGAGACATTCCTTTGCCAACAAAGGTCTGTCTAGTCAAGGCTATGGTTTTCCCAGTGGTCATGTATGGATGTGAGAGTTGGACTGTGAAGAAAGCTGAGTGCCAAAGAATTGATGCTTTTGCACTGTGGTGTCGGAGAAGACTCTTGAGAGTCCCTTTGACTGCAAGGAGCTCCAACCAGTCCATTCTAAAGGTGATCAATCCTGGGTGTTCTTTGGAAGGACTGATGCTAAAGCTGAAGCTCCAGTACTTTGGCCACGTCATGCGAAAAGTTGACTCATTAGAAAAGACTCTGATGCTGGGAGGGATTGGGGGCAGGAGGAGAAGGGGACGACAGAGGATGAGATCACTGACTCGATGGGCATGAGTTTGAGTGAACTCCGGGAGTTGGTGATGGACAGGGAGGTCTGGCGTGCTGCAATTCATGGGGTCGCAAAGAGTTGGGGTCATGACTCAGTGACTGAAATGAACTGAACTGAACTGAAATTACCTAGTAAAGTACTATTATTTAGTAGTCATTGAACAAAGTTTAGATTTGTTCCATGAGTTATTTTTCCACCAATTATATTGGAAGAAGGCTCTGACAGCTTGGTCAAAGACTTCCTGTTTTTATCCTTGCAAGAAACCTTGCTAGGGTGTTTGGGATTACTCAGTTGCCATTTTAAAATCATGCTGAAAATGACCTTGAGTGGGTAACTTTTTAACTTTCCACTTAGCCTTATCTGTTAGATTTTGGTTGGTGAGCAGTGGTTGTATAGAGTAAAGATAATAGATAAAGATTCATTATTACTTCATGAAAGTGTGCTATTTCTGGACATGGTAACAATTTAGATCTGTCTTCACTAGAGATAAATTTGAACTGTGGAAGAATTTGGCTGGATTCATATGGAAGATTATTCAAATTAGACATTTTGTTGCCAACAGATTTGCTCTAGAAAGTTTTGGAATGCTGCTGCTGCCAAGTCGCGTCAGTCGTGTCCGACTCTGTGCGACCCCATAGATGGCTTCCCACCAGACTCCACAGTCCCTGGGATTCTCCAGACAAGAACCCTGGAGTGGGTTGCCATTTCCTTCTCCAATGCATGAAAGTGAAAAGTGAAATTGAAGTTGCTCAGTCGTGTCCGACTCTTAGTGACCCTGTGGACTGCAGCCTACCAGGCTCCTCTATCCATGGGACTTTCCAGGCAAGAGTACTGGAGTGGGGTGCCAGTTTCGGAATAGTTTGACTTAAATAGCTGGGAAGGCAGCATCTCAGTTTTGATAGTTCTAACTGTGTCCTCTAGAAGGCACTATTGATCTCATTTCTGGTTTTATTCCACCCACCCACCCCCTAACACACACACTTTTAAATTTTAATCTCTACACCCTTGAAGAACTGATGGAAAGTATAATGTCTCAGTTTGTCTGGCTGATTTTATATATGTTGTATATTATTGATAATAAGTCAGATGAACTGAGAACTGAAAGGAGAAGAAGGTAAAAGGGGGTAGTCAAGAAGAAAGCGACACGCCTGCTCTCGCTTGGTTGACTTCCCCAGATGCAATGTTTTTGTTAAGCATAAGTTCCTAATTCTGCTAAAAAGGAACACACTCCGGAAGCATCTTGCTTAGGGCATGGACCATCTTAGTACTTCGTGGTCAAGTACGTGGAATTAGGTTCCACCCCTCATCTATAAAAATTGGGGCAATACCTATTTATTGATTTGTTTTGTGATTAAACATGATGTCATGTGCTGAACACTATCATGGCACTAGGGAAATTCTCAATGTGTAGCTCTTATTTTTTAATTTTTGTTTAGCATATTAAAAGAAATGAAAACATGCAACCAGAATCTGCCGGATAAAAAATTTTTCAAAAGTTTTACAGCAAAAGAAAATTAGTCGAAAGAAAATAAAACATGAACATTTGCTGAGAGCTTATGTTTCAGAAGCTGTTTCAAGTGCTTTCTTCTAAGCCCATTTAAATTGTCACAATAAGCCTATTGAGTACCTTTGTTATCCTATTTAATAGACAAGGAAGCAGAGGTCTAGGTCACACACTGAGTGGCTGAGCTGGAATGTGACCTTGGTCTTTGTAGTCCTAGAGCCTACAAAGTTGCACCCCAAACCTGAATGCCCATGAAGCTATTAAAAAGAGACCAACATGGATGGATAAATAAACCTGATATATCCATGCAGTAAGTATTACTCAGCAATGAAAAGGAGAGTGACTCCTCGTGAATTAAATAACATATGGATTTCAAATTGAAATGCTTGTACTTAGTGAAAAGACTGAAAAGTCTACATTTAAACTGGTTCCATTTATATAATATTCTGCAAAAAGCAAAACTATAGAAAACAGATTAGTGATTGCCTGGGAGTAGGGGTAAGAAGATCAGCCCTGGGTGTTCTTTGGAAGGAATGATGCAAAAGCTGAAACTCCAGTACTTTGGCCACCTCATGCAAAGAGTTGACTCATTGGAAAAGACTCTGATCCTGGGAAGGATTGGGGGCAGGAGGAGAAGGGGACGACAGAGGATGAGATGGCTGGATGGCATCACTGACTCAATGGACAGGAGTCTGAGTGAACTCCAGGAGTTGGTGATGGACAGGGAGGCCTGGCGTGCTGTGATTCACGGGGTCACAAAGAGTCAGACACAACTGAGCGACTGAACTGAACTGAACTGAGGGGTAAGAACTGACCACAAAGGCGCACAAGAGAGCTTTGGGGGAAATGTTCTAGATCTTGAATATGGAAGCAGATGCACAACTGCACACTTTTGTCAAAATTCATAGAGCAATGCACCTAAAAAGATGTCTTTTACGTTAACTACAACCTGACTTAGAGACCAACAGGCTTCCCAGGTGGCATTAATGGTGAAAAACCCGCCTGCCAATAATAACAAATCAAACAAAATAGCATATATAGCATTACAGGTGTGTGGGGATTAAGACTGCTCAAGATACAGCGCTATCAAGAAGTGCTCAAAGACAAAAGGATAACAATATAAAACGCGAGACTCAGGTGATAGTTCATACAACATTGCCAGTTAGCGTGAAATAAGAATTCCCCTGAGGAACTTGTTAAAATAAGCTTTTTCTAAAAAACTTTATTTTTATTGGAGTACTGTTGCTGTTCAGTTGCTCAGTCCTGGCTCTTTGCAACCCCATGGACTGTAGCATGCCAGGCTTCCCTGTCCTTCACTATCTATCTGCCGGAGTTAGCTCGAACTCATGCCCATTAAATCGGTGATGCCATGCAGTCATCTCATCCTCTGTCGCCCCTGTCTCCTCCTGCCTTCACTCTTTCCCAGCATCAGGGTCTTTTCAGATGAGTCAGCTCTTCACATCAGGTGGCCAAAGTATTGGAGATTCAGCTTCAGCATCAGTCCTTCCAATGAATATTCAGGACTGATTTCCTTTAGGATTGACTAGTTTGATCTCCTTGCAGTCCAAGGGATTCGCAAGAGTCTTCTCCAACACCACAGTTCAAAAGCATCCATTGTTTGGTTCTCAGCCTTCTTTGTGGTTTAGCTCTCACATCCTACATCCATACATGACCACTGGAAAAACCATATATTTGACTATATGGACCTTTATCAGCAAAGCGATGTCTCTGGTTTGTAATAGCTTTTCTTCCAAGAAGCAAGCGTCTTTTAATTTCATGGCTGCCGTCACCATCTGTAGTGATTTTGGAGCCCAAGAAAATCAAGTCTGTCACTGTTTCCATTGTTTCCCCATCTATTTGCCATGAAGTGATAGGACCGGATGCCATGATCTTGGTTTTCGGAACGTTGCGTTCTAAGCCAGCTTTTTCACTCTCCTCTTTCACCTTCATCGAGAGGCTCTTTAGTTACACTGCAATAGGGTGGTGTCATCTACATATCTGAGGTTATTATGACATTTCTCCCTGCAGTCTTGATTCCAGTTTGTGCTTCATCCAGTCCAACATTTCCCATGAACTACTCTATGTAAAAGTTAAATAAGTAGGGTGACAATATACAGCCTTGACATACTCCTTTCCCAATTTTGAACCAGTCCATTGTTCCATGTTCAGTTCTAACTGTTGCTTCTTGACCTGCATACAGCTTTCTGAGGAGGCAGGTAAGGTGATCTGATATTCTCATCTCTTTATAATTTCCCACAATTTGTTGTGATCCACACAGTCAAAGGCTTTAGCGTAGTTAATGAAGCAGAAGTAGATGTTTTTCTGGAATTCCTTTGCTTTTTCTATGATCCAACAGCTGTTGGCAATTTGAGCTCTAGTTCCTCTGCTTTGTCTAAATCCGTCTTGAACATGTGGAAGTTTTCAGTTCACATACTGTTGAAGCCTAGCTTGAAGGGTTTTAAGCATGATCTTGCTAGCATTTGAAACGAGTGCAATTGTGTGATAGTCTAAACATTCTTTGGCATTGCCCTTCTTTGAGATTGGAATGTAAACTGACCTTTTCCAATCCTGTAGCCACTGCTGAGTTTTCAAAATTTGCTGGCATGTTGAGTGCAGCACTTTAACAGCATCATTAGAGTATAGCTGATTAAAAATATTATGATAGTTTCAGGTGACAGCAAAGGAACTCAGCCAGACATATACATGTATCCATTCTTCCCCAAACTCCCCTCCTAGTTACAAGTTTTTTAGGCTGAATAATACTCCAGATTGTGTGTACATATACACCTCGTTTTCCTTAAGGAAATGCTATCATTTGCAACAACATGGATAGATCTAGACGGTATTGTGCTAAGGAAAATAAGTCAGAGAGAGAGAAACACCATATGATCTCACTCATGTGTGAGATCTAAAAAAAATAAACACTTAGAAGCACAAAACAGATTGGCGGTTGCCAAAGGGGGCAGGTAGGTGAGATGGGTGAACGTGGTCAAAACTTCCAGTTATAAAAAAGTCCTGGGGATGTAATGGGTAGCATGGTGGCTACACTTAACAATCCTGTACTGTGTATTTGAAAGTTGTTAAAAAGAATATGAGAAACACAGTCACCAGCCCCAAACCAAGGGATGGACTCGGAGACACGAAGCACAGTAAAAGCAAAACTCCTAATGATGGTCTCGCAAGATCGGTGTCTGGTGGGCAGACACACCCGGGACAGTCACAGCAAGTGCTTTTATTCCCTGGAGCACGGATGCCTCCCCCGGTTCCTCACTGGCTGAGTACTATGGGGTTACAATCTTCCCAGACTTCACTACTTCTCATAGGGTATTCTTTCTTCTCCCTTCCCATCCTAAGTTCACATTTCTCAACTAGGACTTTAGTTTATCCCTTCCCAAACATCCTGTTAGCTTAGAGACTCTCCAGTTGTAAGCTGTTAGGCAAGGCTAGCTTACCAGTAATTTTTCAAGACAAAATTAGCTAGCTCTGAGTGGAAAACCATTTGTTAATAATTTTCCACCCAAGGCCAGCTACTTTGTTCTGAAAATGGACCACTTCAAGTTCCATTTCTTACAGAGACTGTATCTTAAAAGTTCTCATCACAAGAAAAGAAGTTGTAACCACGTGTAGTAGTAGGTATTAACAAGACATCGTGGTGGCCATTTTGCAATATATACAAATACTGAATCATTACGCTGTACATGGGAAACTAATATAATTTTATGTCAGTTGCAGCTCAATTAAAAAAAATCAGATTTCCAGGACAATTCCAGAGACTCTCATGCAGTAGAACTGAGATGGGCCCAGAAATCTGCATTTTAAACAAAGCACTCAAAGAGAAGTCAATTTGAGATGTAGTGATAGAAACAAAGAAAATTTAAAAGTAAATTCAAAAATAATTGAGAAATTAAAATACAAGAATCAAATCTGAAAATGAATGGCTAGGTGCTCTCAGGAAGAGGGAGAGGCTTAATTCACTTGGTTACCTGGAATTCCCTGCAAGGGATTCTAGGGTGAGAGATGGGAAGGGGAACGCCTCACTTGGATCTGGGAGCAGTGAGGGGTCGTCTTTCACCAAAGGAGAGCACTGCTCCTCTGGGAGAGCAGAACCTGCCTCCCCAGCTCCTCCCTAGTTGTCACACAAAGAGAAGGCGGAATGCAAAGTGCCTTCCGCCACCTCCTACTCCATCAATAGGGGAAGCCTTGTGGCTCAGCTGGGAAAGCATCTGCCCGCAATGCAGGAGACCTGGGTTAGACCTGGGTTTGACCCCTGATTTGGGAAGATCCCCTGGAGAAGGGAAAGGCTACCCACTCCAGTGTTCTGGCCTGCAGAATTCCATGGACTGTGTAGTCCATTGGGTCGCAAAAAGTGAGACACAACTGAGTGACTTTCACTTCACTTCTCTCCATCAGTAAGCCTTGGAGAAGCTCAGTCTCCATTCCAATTCTTTTCCCTCATGCTATACTCTCTCTCCAGAGAGCTGATCTTAAATGATTGTTTTTCTTTTCTTTTTTTTAAAGTAAATTTGGCCTTTTCCTGGGTCAAACCGGCACACTGGCACACTGGCCTCGGTTCTGTGAATCTTTCCCACCTCAGGGTTGGTTCCCCAAGGGTGCCGTCTGCTGGGAGACTTCTCCTTGCTCCCAGGCCAGCTCACTTCTGCATCAGCCTCACTCACGCAGAGCAGGGTCCCTGCTACAAACTCCTGAAGCACCCTCTGCTTCCTCTTCACAGACCTCAAAACCTGTGCGCAATGGTTTCTGGACTGCTGCTCTCCACATTTAGTGAAGGCACACACTGGTTCCAGGGCTTCACCTTTCTAAGCCCCCTATTTGGCACAACTAGTCCCAGAATTTGGAGAAGGAAGTGCCAGTCCACTCTGGTACTCTTGACTGGAAAATCCCATGGACCAGTCTATGGGGTCGAAAAGACTGGGACACGACTGAGCGACTTCACTTTCACTCTCAGTCCCAGAATTTATATACATACATATATATATATTATAGAGAGAGAGTTGGTGTTATATATATATATATGTATGTAACCAAGAAGGGTTAATTTTAAATGTACACTGGATCTGCTTCTGTGACTTTGACCCTTTTTTGTTGTTATAGACATACATCATGGCCCAGCTCAGGGAGATAACCTGAGCTGCCCACCTGAGAAGCACTGTAAGGAAGGGAAAGAACACATTCCCCTGCCGAGGCTTGGCATCCTAGGGGACATTTGCAAGGACTGAACAGTCTTTTTACTTTGTTTCCTCACCTCCGCCCTATCTCTGATCTATAAAAGAACCTGGCAACCGGGCTCTGACAAGATAGTTATTTTGAGACGCCCCCTGCCATCTTCTGGGTCAGCCAGCATCCCAGTGAAAGATTCTTCATTGCCTCGACCCCTCGGATTCATTAGCCTGTCAGGGCAAGCAGAGCGAGCTTGAATGAGGTAAAATTTAGCTGAGCCAGCCAGGAGCCTTGCTGCTCGTAGCTAGCTGGCCCTGATCAGGGAATACTAGGGCAAGACCCAGCAGCTGCTGAGACCATTTGTCCTGAGGTTCTTTCCTTCAAGGGTCCCTAAAGTGGCACCGGCTACCTCCAGGCACTTGGCCATTGAGACAAGGGACCCACAAATTCCTATAGAGTCCATGGACTCAATTTGCCTACCCAAATCAGTAGCTGGTTCAGCTGGTTCACTTGTTTTGTGTGCCTTTTTGTGTTATGAACTGACAAGCTCAATTTTGGAGGGTAAGTCGCTGCAGTGTGCACACGAGGAACGTTTTTCCCCCTCAAAGTGGGCTCTTCCTTTGCAGGACAAGCCTGTATGGTTGGGGTACCCTGTTGGAGAGGGTAAGTATTGTTGGACTCTACCCTGATCTGGTTCATTTAGAGAGCTAGTTCTTGTGGGGCAAGACCACCCTAGTTGGAATTAGCTCATTTGTTTTGTAGGGTAAATTTATTTATCTGATTTGGGAATCAGTTCAGTTGGAACCGGTTCATTGGGGAGCTAGTTCTTGTGAGGGTGGGCAGCCTAGCTGGAGTTAGTTCATTTGTTTTGTGAGGTAAACGTATTTACCTAATTGGGGAAATCGGTTCATCTGTGCAGTGATGCTGACACTTGTGCTATTTTTGTTGGAGTTCATCGGCGTCTTTTGTGTTTCGGAGTTATAAAGTATATAAAAATGGGAAATATTTCATCTGTCCCGAAGGAAAGATCTTTGGGGTCCATATTAAATATGTTAAGATCAGAACAATGGCCGCTGAATGGCTCACAATTAAGCAGTCTGGTGGTCAGAAGCACTTTACAAAGGAGAGGAACACTCATATTGAATAGGCCCAGGGGCTCTCTTGGACTTGAGGCATCCAATATTAATTTCCTCTACAGAAGCCCCAGGTAACTTTGATAGTGGGGGACAAGGTGATTGACTCTCTAAAAGAAACTACTCTCTTTTGTAATTTAAACGCGCAATAACCTTTTCCCCAGAACAGCGTGATATCAAGGTTCTACCGTGGCCTTTTTGACCAGTCTGGGGTACATTGGCTCCAATTTGGCGTGTTCTCCCTGTGAAGGGAAACTGCATTTATAAGGTGCTTTGGGGAAGGTCACTGGTCTAATGGGACTGTGAGGTCATGTTAATATGACTTTCCAGCTGATTCTGGTTACTTCGGTAATGTGCAAACATCTGGTATGTTTCCTCTAAGGCTTCCTTTACAGTTTTCTCATTTCTTTCTCCTCAAACCCACTGTGAACAGCCGAGCAGCTGTGGGAACAACTGAGGCGCCGTGGGCAGGCTTATTCTCTTGCTGTTGTTCAGTCGCTCAGTTGTGTCCAACTTTTTGTGACCCCGTGGACCGCAGCACTCCAGGCTTCCCTGTCCTTCAGCATCTGCTGGAACCTGGTGAAGCTCATGCCTCGACTCATGTCCATTGAATGGGTGATGCCATCTTCTCCTCTGCTGTCTCCTGATCCTGCCTTCATAAGGGTTTTCCCAAAGAGTCTGCTTTTCACATCAAGTGGCCAAATACTGGAGCTATAGCTTCAGCATCATTTGTGTTTTGGTGTTATAAGTGTTGTAAAGTTTATAAAAATGGGAAATATTTCATTTCAATTGCACTGCTTCATTGGAAGATCTTTGGGGTCCACATTAGATATATTAAGATCAGAAGAACAATGGCCCCTGAAAGGCTCACAATTAAGCAATCTTCCCCAAAGATCCTTCCAATGAATATTCTGGGCTGATTTCCTTTAGGATTGACTGGTTTAATCTTGTAGTCCAGGGGACTCTCAAGAGTCTTCTCCAATGCCACAGTTGATCACACCATCGTGGTTATATGGGTCATTGAGATCTTTACGGTATAGTTCTTCTGCGTATTCTTGCCAGCTCTTCTGAATATCTTCTGCTTCTGTTAGGTCCATACCGTTTCTGTCCTTTATTGAGCCCATCTTTGTATGACATGTTCCCTTGGTATCTCTAATTTTCTTGAATAAATCTCACTCCTTTCCCCATTCTATTATATTCTTCTCCCTCTTTGTGTTGTTCACTTACAAAGGTTTACTTATCTCTCCTTGTAATCTTTGGAACTCTGCATTCAGATGGATATTTCCTTGCTTTTCTCCTTTGCATTTCACGTCTCTTCTTTACTCAGCTATTTGTAAGGCCTCCTCAGACAATCATTTTGCCTTTCTTTTTTCTTGGGGATGGTTTTAATCACTGCTTCCTGTACAGTGTTACGAACCTCTATCCTCAGTTCTTCAGGCAGTCTGTCTATCAGATTTAATCCCGTGATTCTAGTCGTCACTTCTGCTGTATAATTATAAAGGATTTGACTTGGGTCATACTTGAATGTCCTAGTTGTTTTCCCTTTCTTCAATTGAAGTCTGAATTTTCAAAAAGGAGTTATGATCTGAGCCACAGTCAGCTTCCAGTCTTTTTTTTAATGACTTTATAGAGCTTCTCCATCTTTGGCTGCAAAGAATATAATCAATCTGATTTCAGTATTGACCATCTGGTGATGTCTATGTGTACAGTCATGTCTTACCTTGTTGGAAGAGTGTGTTTGCTATGACCAGTGTGTTCTCTTGGCGAAACTCTGTTGGCCTTTGCCCTGCTTCATCTTATACTCCAAGGCCAAACTTGCCTGTTACTCCAGGAATCTCTTGATTTCCTACTTTTGAATTCCAGTTCCCTAGGATGAAAAGGACATTCTTTTTTGGTGTTAGTTCTAGAAGTTCTCATAGGTTTTCTTCAGTTCAGTCGCTCAGTCGTGTCCGACTATTTGCGACCCCATGAATCGCAGCACACCAGGCCTCCCTGTCCATCACCAACTCCCGGAGTTCACCCAGACCCACTTCCATCGAGTCAGTGATGCCATGCAGCCATCTCATCCTCTGCCGTCCCCTTCTCCTCCTGCCCCCAATCCCTCCCAGCATCAGAGTCTTTTCCAATGAGTCAACTCTCGCATGAGGTGGCCAAAGTACTGGAGTTTCAGCTTTAGCATCATTCCTTCCATAGAAATCCCAGGGCTGATCTCCTTCAGAATGGATGGGTTGGATCTCCTTGCAGTCCAAGGGACTCTCAAGAATCTTCTCCAACACCACAGTTCAAAAGCATCAATTCTTCAGCACTCAGCTTTCTTCACAGTCCAACTCTCACATCCACACATGACCACAGGAAAAACCATAGCCTTGACTAGACGGACCTTAGTCGGCAAAGCAATGTCTCTGCTTTTGAATATGCTATCTAAGTTGGTTATAACTTTTCTTCCAAGGAGCAAGCATCTTTTAATTTCATGGCTGCAGTCACCATCTGCAGTGATTTTGGAGCCCCCCAAAATAAATTCTGACACTGTTTCCACTGTTTCCCCATCTATTTCCCATGAAATGATGGGACTGGATGCCATGATCTTCATTTTCTGAATGTTGAGTTTTAAGCCAACTTTTTCACTCTCCACTTTCACTTTCATCACGAGGCTTTTAGTTCCTCTTCACTTTCTGCCCTGGTGGCTCAGAGGTTAAAGTGTCTGCCTGGAATGCAGGAGACCTGCGTTCGATCCCTGGGTCGGGAAGACACCCTGGAGAAGGAAATGGCAACCCACTCCAGTACTCTTGCCTGGAGAATCCCATGGAGGGAGGAGCCTGGTAGGCTACAGTCCATGGGGTCACAAAGAGTCGGACACTGAGTGACTTCACTTTCACTTTCTGCCATAAGGGTGGTGTCATCTGCATATCTGAGGTTATTGATATTTCTCCCGGCAATCTTGATTCCAGCTTGTGCTTCTTCCAGCCCAGCGTTTCTCATGATGTACTCTGCATATAAGTTAAATAAGCAGGGTGACAATATACAGCCATGACGTACTCCTTTTCCTATTTGGAACCAGTCTGTTGTTCCATGTCCAGTTCTAACTGTTGCTTCCTGACCTGCATATAGGTTTCTCAAGAGGCAGGACAGGTTGCCTGGTATTCCCATTTCTTTCAGAATTTTCCACAGTTTATTGTGACCCACACCCACACAGTCAAAGGCTTTGGCATAGTCAATAAAGCAGAAATAAATGTTTTTCTGGAACTCTCTTGCTTTTTCCATGATCCAGCGGATGTTGGCAATTTGATCTCTGGTTCCTCTGCCTTTTCTAAAACCAGCTTGAACATCTGGAAGTTCATGGTTCACATATTGCTGAAGCCTGGCTTGAAGAATTTTGAGCATGACTTTACTAGCGTGTGAGATGAGTGCAATTGTGCAGTAGTTTGAGCATTCTTTGGCATTGCCTTTCTTTGGGATTGGAATGAAAACTCACCTTTTCCAGTTCTGTGGCCACTGCTGAGTTTTCCAAATGTGCTGACATATTGAGTGCAGCACTTTCACAGCATCATCTTTCAGGATTTGAAATAGCTCAACTGGAATTCCATCACCTCCGCCAGCTTTGTTTGTAGTGATGCTTCCTAAGGCCCACTTGACTTCACATTCCAGGATGTCTGGCTCTAGGTGAGTTATCACACCATTGTGATTATCTTGGTCTATCTAAGGTTTTCTTAGAACCATTCAACTTTCGCTTCTTTGGGATTAGAGGTTGGGACATAGACTTGGATTACTCTGATGGTGAATGCTTTGCCTTGGAAATGAACTGAGATCATTCTGTTGTTTTTGAGATTGCACCCAAATACTGCATTTTGGACTCTTTTTTGATTTTGAGAGCTAACCCATTTCTTCTAAGGGATTCTTGCCCACAGTAGTAGATATAATGGTCATCTGAATTAAATTTGCCCATTTGCATCCATTTTAGTTCACTGATTGCTAAAATGTTGATGCTCACTCTTGCCATCTCCTGTTTGACCACTTCCAATTTACCTTGATTCATGGACCTAACATCCCAGGTTTCTATGCAATATTGTTCTTTGCAGCATCTGACTTTACTTCCATCACCAGTCACAACCACAACTGGGCATTGTTTTTGCTTTGGCTCCATCTCTTCATTCTTTCTTGAGTTATTTCTGTATTCTTCTCCAGTAGCATATTTAGCACCTCCCAGCCCGGGAGTTCATCTTTCAATGCTATATCTTTTTGGCTTTTCCTACTGTTCATGGGGTTCTCAAGGCAAGAATTCTGAAATGGTTTGCCATTCCGTTATCTAGTTGACCACATTTTGCAGAAGCCTCCGCCATGACCTGTCCGTCTTGGGTGGCCCTACATGGCATGGCTCATAGTTTCATTGAGTTAGACAAGGCTGTGGTCCGTGTGATCAGTTTGGTTAATTTTCTGTGATTGTGGTTTTCATTCTGTCTGCCCTCTGATGGATGAGGATAAGAGGCTTGTACTTATCCTCTTAAGGATACTGGCTATGGGGAAAACTGGATCTTGTTCTGGTGGGCAAGGTCATGCTCAGTAAATCTTTAATCCAATTTTGGTGCTGGTGGGTGGAACTGTGTTTGCTCCCTGTAGTTTGTCCTGAGACGAAAGTATGGTAGGGGTAATGGTGACCTCCTCCAAAAGGGCTTATGCCAGCATGCGATGCCTTCCAGGACTGCTGCAGTTAATGTCCCTGACCCTGAGAGTAGATCAACCCATGACCTCGCTGGAGACTCCTGGACACTCACAGGCAGGTCTGACTCAGTCTCGTGGGGTCCCTGCTCCTTTCTCCTGGGTCCAGGTGCACACAAGGTTTTGTTTGTGCCCTCCAAGAGTCTCTGTTTCCCCAGTCCTGTGGAAGTTCTGGAATCAAATCCCACTGGCCTTCAAAGTCAGATTCCCTGGGGATTCTCAGTCCCTTTGCCGGATCCCCAGATTGGGGAGTCTGTTGTGGGCCCTAGAACTTTCACAACGCTATGAGAACTTCTTTGGTGCAATTGTTCTCAGTCTGTGGGTTGCCTGCTCAGCGGCTCTACAGTGGGGCGAATGGCAACCTCTTCCCAGAGAACTTAAGCTGCGCACTGTGCCTCCCAAGACTGCTGCTGCCAGAGCCCCCGTCCCTGAAGGCAGGCCACCACACGAGCCGCAGGGCAGCAGCGCTTACTCCCTGTGTGTCCCAAAGGCCCACAGCCCCCCGTGCCATCTTGGCAGGAGGGAGCGCTCCTTGCCTCTCCTCCCTGGCTGCTTGGATCACAGGGCGGACCCCTCAGTCTGTCTTCCCCCTGTCTCCTGTTCCCTTGCCTCTTGCTCCCCTTGCCTCTTGCTCCCCTTGCCTCTTTGTCCAGATTGCTTTGCTGGAGCCTGGGTGTTGCCTCTGAGCCTTCCAGAGAGGCCTTCTCCCTCAGGCTAGAAGGAGGGGGGAAGCTTTCCAACAAGGGTAGACAGATGTGTCAGCCCTGCTTAGGAAGGCCACCCAATTCTTTGGGGAAAGATGGAAAAACAAAACTGTCTTTGGTTTACAAATGTAGTCTTAACAGACCAGAAGGGTGATTCCAAAAATCCTTTCACCACTCCCCAAACCTTCCCTGTTCATCTCATGAAGGAAGTGTTACTCACTAAGTCGTGTCTGACTCTTTGCAACCGCATGGACTGTGGTCTGCCAGGCTCCTCTGCCCATGCGGTTTTCCAGGCAAGAACACTGGAGTGGGTTGCCGTGCCCTTCTCCAGGGGATCTTTTTGACCCAGGGACCAAACTCTGCAGGCAGATTCTTCACCGTCTGAGCCACCACAGAAGCTTCATCTTGTGAAGTCTATAAATGTTAAACAAAGGGGAAACAAAATAACCCTAGAAAGAATTTGCCTGTATCTTTGAGAGGCAAGTGTCCTCTTGGGTCTTCTCAGAAACCTTATTTCTACTGTCTTTTTAATGGAAATTTTAGAAACGGTAAAATAATTTAGAAGCTGGCTTGTCCAAGGTAATTAAAAGTTGCTTTTCCTACAGATATTAATATTTAGCCATCTATCCAAGTGAGCCGGACTTGGTTCCTCTGTGAGAACCCCAATTTTAATCCAACCTTGTTATAAACTAATGGGCTTTATATTACTGTACCTGACTCAGGATTGAAATAAGAACTGAGGCCTCACTGTATGTATATGCCTATATGTGTCTTTGTTTTTGTTTTTTTTAGTCACATTGCCACGGTTAATTTGAGTTACAGGTTCACGTGAACTGGGAAATATTTAATATTAAATTAGTACCTAGTATTAATGTTTAAGTTTGCTGAACTAATAATAATAATATAGAGATGTCTTGAGTCATCAACATGTTAAATACAATGTTAAGTATAATACTTTCATTGTGCCTAGGTTTAACATAAATAAAAGATATCTGTTAGAGATTTGTCAGCCAAAATATACCTCAGTGTGGAAAAAACTTTAAGAAAACTAAGATATGTGTTTTCAGTAGGCCTTTTGTGATCCCAGGAACGGCAGCATGCCAGGCTTCCCTGTCGTTCACTGTCTCCCAGAGCTTGCTAAAACTCATGTCCATTAGATCAGTGATGCCATCCAACCATCTCATCCTCTGTCGTCACCTTCACCTGCCCTCAATCTTTCCCAGCATCAGGGTCTTTTCCAATGAGTTGGCTGTTTACGTCAGGTGGCCGAAGTATTGGAGCTTCAGCTTCAACATCAGTCCTTCCAATGAATATTCAGGACTGATTTTCTTTAGGATGGACTGGTTGGATCTCCTTGCAATCCAAGGGAGTCTTATCCAGCATGACATTCTGAAAGCATCAATTCTTCAGTCCTCCGCCTTCTTTATGGTCCAACTCCCACATCCATACATGACTACTGGAAAAATCATAGCTTTCACTATATGGATCTTTGTTGGCAAAGTGATGTCTCTGCTTTTTAATATGCAGTTTAGGTTTGTCACAGCTTTTCTTCCAAGAAGAAAGCATATTTTAATTGTGCAGTTGCAGTCACCATCTGCAGTGATTTTGGAGCCCAAGAAAATGAAATTCATCAAGTTTCCACTTTTTCCCCTCTGTTTTCCAAGAAGTGATGGGACTGGATGCCTTGATCTTAGTTTTTTGAATGTTGAGCTTTAAGCCAACTTTTTCACTCTCCTCTTTCACTTTCATCAAGAGGCTTTTTAGTTCTTCACTTTCTGCCATAAGGGTGGTGTCACCTGCATATCTAAGGTTGTTGATGTTTCTCTTACAATCCTATTTCCAGCTTGTGCTTCCTCCAGCCCTGCATTTCACGTGATGTACTCTGCTTATAAGTTAAATTAGCAGGGTGGCAGTATACAGCCTCAACATGCTCCTTTTGCAGTTTTGAACCCGCCCTTTGTTCCACGTGTGGTCCTAACTGCTGCTTCTTGACTGCGTGCAGGTTTCTCAGGAGGCAAATAAGGTGGTCTGATATTCCCATTTCTTTAATAATTTTCCACAGTTTGTTGTGATGTACACAGTTAAAGGTTTTAACATAGTCAATGAAGCAGAAGTAGATGTTTTTTCTGGAATTGCCTTGCTTTTTCTATGATCCAGCAGATGTTGGCAACTTGATCCCTGGTCCCTCTGCCTTTTCTAAATTCAGCTTGTACATCTGGATCTTCTTGGTTCATGTATTATTGAAGCCTGGTTAACAAATAAGTATTATCCAAGCCCCATTGTCAATTGATCAAATGTTTAACCATGACTTTTAAGTCTTATGTTATTAAGATATTTTTGTACTCTGATGATGTACAGAAAGGGCTTCCTTATCAAGGAGATTCACAGGAAGGCTATGGAAATAATTCTAGCAGTTCCACATTAAAATGATGACTATTTGAGGATTCCCGCCCATACAGATTATAACAAAGGAGCTGTCCTGCCCCTGGCACCCCTAGACCAGGTATCCTGAGATTTTTGCTCCCTGACAGGTAGGGACACCATACTCAGGCTTGAAGCAATTACAGAAGGTAGATCTTCACCCTTCTGTTTCCCATAAAAATATGGGAATAAAATCTGAGGGGAGAAATGACACAAAAGGAAAGTGGACAGGGCACAATCTTTGAAAGAATCACATAACCCAGGGACATTACATGGTCTACATATAAGCAAATAGGTCCAGGATGGTGGACTCGTCAGTTCCCACTAGACCTTGAACCTCAATATACACTCTTACTCTTTGTAACACAACAGCAAGCTAAGTGATACAAGTGGGTGGAGGCCCAATTAAATGTAAAGAAACAGAACTATACGTTTCAGGATCTCTCTAGATATCTACAACTTAAAAATGAGTGATGAAGGGGCTTTGTACATGGTCAGTCAGGATTGGCTATGGTTCAAAACAAGTTTGAGTAAGTGAAACTATAAGCGAATATAAAATGTAAATTGGCTTCTCTCTCTTAGACAAGTTTTCTGACAGTGCTAAACTGCCTTTTGACAACAGAGTTTAAGCTTATTTAATCTGTATTTGCCTTCAAAGCATTTTATTGTTGCTTTGGTTCAGGTTCACAGCGACCCATGGTCCAGTTATATTTTAACATGTTACTTGGTGCTCCTTTGACAAGGCTTCCCAGATCAAATTATAATAAATTTGATAATAAAGTTATAATAAAGTTAGCTGAACTCCAGCTAACTTTGGGGGGCTTCAAAGGGGTCTCTGAGGGATCCATAGGGAGATATTAAACTAATAGGTTCATATGGTATCTTCAACTAGAAGGGAAGTGTTATCAAATAAATAATAAGCTCTAAGTTATATTATATGGTAAATGGTACAGATATTCTAGAGAGTATATGGAATTCCTCAGAATTTGATATGTCCTGATAGAATATCATGAGCCATAATTGTAGTTATGAAGGTGCTCTATGTCACAGCAGTAATCAGATTTAAACTTAACCTTCTTTTAAGTCTTTTGTTACTATACACAGTTATGGTTTCACTCTGATGCCTTTGTAAAAATGCCTCCTCTTCAAGAAAACTTATGAAAAGGACTTTCAGATAAATACAAGTTTCTGACTTTCAGAAAATAATACTGAACTGAATAAAAAATAAATAAATTGAAGTATTCTAATGAGAAACCGAATGACTTCATAAAGCTGTTAACAAAAGGGATTAGTTACACAGAACTGAGTAAACTGGTAATCTGGTTGTAATTTTTATGGTCTCTATCTCAAAGGATTACTGGTTTAAATGTGTTTTCCAGGTGTAAGAAAAAAACTTCTCCTTCAATTAATCATGACTTGCAATAAATAGTTTGGTAGATTATGACTTTTGGAACATTTACTTTTTCTCTCTGCCTGGTTGACCCTGCCAGTAACATATACTTGTCTCAAAGATTAAACTGTGCCTAGGTGTGCGTGGCCAGTACAACGAAACTGTAGACAGCTCAATAAATCAGTCATGGTGGTTATTATAACTAGATTATAACTAGCTATACTAATCATTGGTTAAATCTGTTCTCCGTTTTCCAATCCTGCTTTGTGACTCTGTGCTGCCCTATGTCGTCTGCCTTATATCCTGTCTAATCTGTAAGGTTGTGTCTCTTACAGTAACCAGTGTGTAAAGCAGGCCTCCAACAAAACTTCGATGACTAAGCACTTTTGAAGAAATAATGGTAATAGGGTGAAACTAGATATGGAAAGAAGCAACAGGAGAAAATATCTCCTAGATTATAGTTAGACACAACCCAGAGAATTTTAATTATTGATGGGGCCTGGTTCAAAACTTAACACCTGGAATGACGTATGAAGAATATTTTGACTGCACTGGGATGAGCCGCCCAATGCCACGGGACAAGAGTTGATCATGACATGTTTCCCAGATAATGGTCACTCATGACCAAGAGGGGAAGACCTGAGAGATGGAGTCAGCGATTGCAGCCCTTTCATGGGAGCCAGGGAGCCCTGGGAAAGGGGAATGCCTGCCTCCTGGCAGTCCTGAGACGCAGCCACTCCAACCACTCCCTGTGGTGAACCTGGAGGATACACTGAGAAAGCAGCATGACAGGCCCCAGCTAGCTAAGATGTACAAAATAGGATTTAATGAGCCCGACTCTTCATCTTCCCATGCATAGCAAAGCACTAAATTTCCTAACTTGAGATGCCCTCTTAGGTTTGAAGTTCAGTATTTCTAAGCGTACAGGCATAAAGTAGGCACTTTTCCGAGAGGAGCAGAGGAAGACAGGTCTCATCATTTAAAAACCCCAGCACCAAAGGGGGCCGTTTTGCTTGTCAGATGGGGGGGACTCCCAGGAAGATCCATTTGACAAGCAAAACGGCCCCCTTCCTCCCCCAGGACTGCGGGATGCACAGTGAAAGGCGGGAGTTGTAACCCAGAAGGCGAGTTTTATGTTTACACTGGGCCTGCTTCTGTGAGTCTCACCCTGTTTTAGTTATTAGAAACACACACGCTGGCCTGCCTCAGGGAGATCGCCTAAGCCAGCAGCCCGGGAAGGACTGTTGTTGCTCACTCCTGTCTGACTCTTTGTGACCCCTTGGACTGCTAGACCACAAGGAAGGGAAACTAGCACGTTGCCCTGCCTGAGGCGCGCCATCCTAGGGGACATTTGCAAGAACTGAATAGTCTTTTTACTTTGTTTCCTCACCTCCTCTATATCTCTGATCCATAAAAGAATCTGGCAACCAGGCCCTGACAAGATAGCTCTTTTGAGGGGCTAGCCTGCCATCTGCTCTCAGCTGGCTCCCCCATTAAAGTCTCTTCCTTGCCTCAACCCTTTATCTCTCGGATTCATTGGCCTGTTGTGTGGCAAGCAGGTAACATATATATGTAAAAATAATTCCAAATGCAATTTGGTATCACTGTAAAAAGGAGTGCATTTAATTGCTAGCTTATCTCCAGTTACTAGATTTTTTAAATACTTCAGATACTTTCTTCTTTAGGTTTCTACTACAGCAAACAGTGTCAGGATAAGCTGTATACTTTTGTGGCAGAATGCAAAATGAAAATGTGGATGCCCTTTCTCAAAAATCAGGGGGAAAGTGCTGCTAAAAATGCTTTAATGTGTGACAGCACCGAATTACACCAAACACAGGGCCCTTCAGATGATGGGGTCCAGTGGGACGGCACGGTCCTGCTCCCGGCGGCTGGCCCTGTTCTTGGTCTCCCTCCTAGGTCACTGCTTTTCCTTCTTTCTTTCTCACATGCTCTCACTTACATGTATACCCCTGGCCATCTGATGGGCATCTCAGGAGCAACAGGAGCTGAACACAACCCCTTGTCCCTGTTCCTACCTACTTCCTTCTTTGTTAATTTTCCTCCTCTTGGTAAATGTTGTTTAGACCCAAACATTAATTTCATTTTTGTCCTCCCCTCTTACCCCACTCTCAATGCAAAAGCAAATTCTTTCAGCTTTACCGAGAAGATGGAGCACGTGTGGTGTGTTGTGCTAAGCAAGCATCAGTCGTGTCCGACTCTTTGCAGCCCTGTGGATGGCCAGGCTTCTCTGTCTATGGGGATTTTCCTGGCAAGAATACTGGAATGGGTTGCCTGCCGTGCCCTCATCCAGGGGTTCTTTCCGACCCAGGGATCCAACCGTCTCCTGGCATTGGCAGTAAGCCCCACCTGGTGGACCTGGTTAATTCCAGGAAACCCCACTACCGGCAGCCAAGTGGGAGTCACCATCTGCTCTCTCCAGGGCCAGTGAAGCAGCCTCCCAACCCACCCTGCTCTTTTCACCCTTGATCTTCTCAGTCCCTTTAGTATGTGACAGCCAGCGGGCCTTTCTGAGACTTGGTAAAGGGCTGTCCCTCCCTCCACTGCAAGACTCCCCGGGCACTGCCTCTGTCTCTAACCTCCCAGCCTGCCGCTCGCCCCAGCCTTCATCCTGCCGCCCTTGCGTGCCCGCATTCTCGGTCCCAAGACCTCTGCCTCCAGGGCCGCCTCTGCCCCCAGGGCCCCCGCTGCACCGTCCGCTCCTCCTCCAGCCTTTAGTTCTCCTGTGCTGCCTCTTCCCCACTCCGGCCGCAGCTCAAAGGCCTCCTCCACACTCGAGACAACTTCCCTGCAGCCGAAGCCCCTTCCTCCCCGGCAGCCACGCTCTATCCTGTTCTCCTGCTTTATTCCTCATTGCACTAGCTGTCAGAATGTCTTACTGTTTCTACGTTTATTTCACACACGCGTACATGCACTCACACACGCACGATTTGTTTCCAACCAAATTCTGACTGCGTACCACTTCCCTGGTAGGAACTGCTGTGTCTCACTAGAGTTCAAGTACCTCACCATGTTTCAGTTCAGTTCAGTTCAGTCGCTCAGTCGTGAGCGACCCCATGGACTGCAGCCCACCAGGCTCCTCCGTCCATGGGATTAGCCAGGCAAGAGTACTGGAGTGGGGTGCCATCGCCTTCTCCTCCCGGTATTTAGGAAGGCCTAATCATACTTACGTGTTCATTTTATTGTCTCTCCTCTTCATACCAGTCCGCATTTTCTTTCAGGTTGTCTGGGCAGATAGTTACAAAGTTGGCTGTGCAGTACAGTTTTGTCCTCGAGTTTCTGGCTTCCAAGGTCTTCTCAATGGAGCACATTTTATATGCAACTACGGACCACCGTAAGTGCTGAAATTTATTACTTTTTGGAAAAAAGAACTATTTTAGAAGTATTTATCTTCATTAAATAGATACAGAAAATAGATCTGGATAATATAATAGAGTGTAAAAGAGAAACCGAATGTTGCCCATTGATTCCTCTGTCCAGTTTTCTTTGTGTATCTGCTTGTGGGTGTGTGTATAACACCTTTATAAACACTAGGTAAGTGCACACACAGAAACACATAGGTACAAGGGTAGCAAGCCTCAGGTGTTTTCAGGGACATAGATTAATTGGATATGGTAATAATACCACAGGATGGGAAGATGTTCTCTAATGTTCTACTATATTAATTATAAATTTCTCAAAACAAACAAAAAAACCCACTCTGAACTGAACTCCTCAATCTGTATGACGTATTCACTTACTTTTGACAGTTTCGTTTTTGAAAGGCATAATTCTTCTCCATTTGAAAACTGGGAAGACATATGACATCTCCCCCAACTCCCTTTAAATGTATGTGTGTGTTCTTTTGCATCATATGCAAACTTAGAAAGCAGAGATCATAAAGGAAGTACATGCTTTTCTAGTTTTTACTTACAAGTATGTATGGACATTTTCCATGGCATTGAAGTTTTTCATGGATCACGGTAATTAAAAACAATGAGGTAATAATTGTATAAAGCTCACTGTGTGCTAAGCACTGTTTTAAGTGTTTCACCTATATTAAAGGTATTTCATCTTCGTAAAGAGTCTGTGATATAGGTTCTACTCTTGCCCCCTGTTTTGCAGAGAAGACAGCTGAGGCCCTGACACAGTGACTGGCCTGCACAGCTAGTGAATGTCACAGTTGGACTGTGACTTGGGAGGTCTGGCTCGAGTCTGTTTGTTAGGAACAGCTCACCCTATTGAAGAACTGAGATTGTTCCGTGTGTTTTCTTTTACTTATTTATTTTTACTGAAGTCTAGTTGATTTACATTATCATTAGTTTCAGGTGTACAGCACATTCAGTTTTATGTATATGTAGATTTTCTTTTTCAAATTCTTTCCTCTTACAGAGAGAGAGATATAAATAATATTGAGTATAGTCCCCTGTGCTGTACAATAGGTCTTAGCTGATTATCTATTTTATATATACGCATGCTGCGATTCATGGGGTCGCAAAGAGTCAGACACGACTGAGCGACTGAACTGAACTGATGTATTATTATATGTATTATATCTATGTAATATCTATGTTATATTTTATATGTAGTAGTCTCTATGCGTCAGTCCCAAACTCTTAATTTATCCCTCCCCCATTCCTTTCCCTTTGGTGGCTATAAGTTTATTTTCTATATCTTTGGGTCTAGAAATAGGTACCATTCTTTTTATTCCACATATAAGTGATATCATATGACGTTTGCCTTTGTCCGGCTTACTTTGCTTAGTGTGATAACCTCCAGGTCCATCCCTGTTGCTGCAAATAGCATTATTTCATTCTTTTTTTATGACTGGGTAATAATCTATGGGTTGTTTCCATGTCTTGGTTATTGTAGATAGTAATGCTATGAACATTAGGGTGCATGTGTCTTTGAATTAGAATTTTCTTGGGTTATATGCCCTGGAGTGGGATTGCAGGATCAAATGGCAACTCTACTTTTAGTTTTTCAAACGAGTCTCCTTACTGTTCTCCACAGTGGCTGTACCAACTTACATTCTCATCAACAGTGTAGGAGGGTTACATTTTCTCTACAGCCTCTCCAATCTTTATTACTGGTAGACATTTTAGGATGGCCATTCTGACTGGTGTGAAGTGACACTTCATTGTAGTTTTGCTTTTCATTTCTCGGATACAAATGTGTTGAGCATATTTGCATCTGATGTTGAGTATCTTCATGTGCCATTTGGCCATCTGTATGACTTCTTTAGAGAAATGTTTATTTAGATCTTCTGCCCATTTTGTAATTGGGTTGTTTGTTTAGGTTTGTTTTTTTTATACTGAGTTGTATGAACTGTTTCTTTATTTTTGAAATTAATCCCTTGTCAGGTCCATCATTTGCAATTATTTTCTCCTATTCCATATGTTGTCTTTCTGTTTGTGGTTTGCTATGCAGACGATTTTGGGTGTCTCCTGAGGAGGTACAGGTCAGCAGTGGACTGCCACAGGGGCAGGGGCTCTGGGTGCAGCAGGCCTGGGTATGGCATAAGCCCTCTTGGAGGAGGTCATCATTAACCCACCATAGAGCTGCCAGAACTTACACAGGACTGGGGAAGCAGACTCTTGGAGGGCACAAACAGAACCTTGTGTGCACCAGGACCCAGGAGAAAGGGGCAGTGACCCCACATGGGACTGACCCAGACTTGCCCGTGCATGACCAGGAGTCTCCAGTAGAGGGGTGGGTTAACGGTGGCCTGCTGCAGGGTCAGGGGCACTGAGTGTTTAGCAGTGCATTTTGGGGACCTTCTGAAGGAGGTCACCATTATCTTCATTATCTCCACCATAATTTGGCCTCAGGTCAAATAACAGGGAGGGAACACGGCCCCACCCTTCAATAGAAAATTGGATTAAAGATTTACTGAGTGTGCCCTACCCATCAGGACAAGACCCAGTTTCCCCCTCAGTCAGTCTCTCCCATCAGGGAGCTTCCATGAGCCTCTTATCCTCTCCATCAGAGGGCAGATAGACTGAAAACCACAATCACAGAAAACTAACCAATCTGATCACATGGACTGTCTAACTCAATGAAACTATGAGCCATGCCATGTAAGGCCACCCAAGATGGACAGGTCATGGTGGAGAGTTCTGACAAAACGTGGTCCAGTGGAGAAGGGAATGGCAAATCACTTCAGTATTTTTGCATTGAGAACCCCATGAACAGTATGAAAAGGCAAAAAGATAGGACACCGAAAGATGAACTCCCAAGGTCAGTAGGCATCTAGTATGCAACTGGAGATCCCTGGAGAAGTAACTCCAGAAAGAATGAAGAGACAGAGCCACAGCAAAAACACCCAGTTGTGGATGTGATTGGTGATGAAAGTAAGTCCAATGCTGTAAAGAGCAATATAAATAGGACCATGGAATGTTAGGTCCATGAATCATGGCATATTGGAAATGGTCAAACAAGAGATGGTAGGAGTGAACATTGACATTTTAGGCATCAGAGAAATAAATGGACTAGAATGGCTGAATTTAACTCAGATGACCATAATATCTACTACTGTGGGAAAGAATCCCTTAGAAGAAATGGAGTAGCCATCATAGTCAACAAGAGTCCAAAATGCATTACTTGGATACAATCTCAAAATGACAGAATGATCTCTTTTCATTTCCAAGGCAAACCATTCAATATCACAGTAATCCGAGTCTATGCCCTGACCAATAAAGATGAAGGAGCTGAAGTTGAACGGTTCTGTGAAGACCTATAAGACCTTCTAGAACTAATACCCAAAAAAGACGTCCTTTTCATTATAGGGGACTAGAATGCAAAAGTAGGAAGTTAAGAAATACCTGGAGTAATGGGGAAGTTTGGCCTTGGAGTACAGAATGAAGCAGGGCAAAGGCTGAGTTTTGCCAAGAGAACACACTGGTCATAGCAAACACCCTCTTCCAACAACACAAGAGAAGACTCTACACATGGACATCACCAGATGGTCGACACTGAGATCAGAATGATTATATTCTTTGCAACCAAAGATGGAGAAACTCTATACAGTCAGCAAAAACAAGACCGGTAGCTGACTGTGGCTCAGATCTGCTGCTGCTGCTGCTGCGTCGCTTCAGTCGTGTCCGACTCTGTGCAACCCCATAGATGGCAGCCCACCAGGCTCCCCCGTCCCTGGGATTCTCCAGGCAAGAACACTGGAGTGGGTTGCCATTTCCTTCTCCAATGCATGAAAGTGAAAAGTCAAAGTGAAGTCATTCAGTCGTGTCTGACTCTTAGCAACCCCATGGACTGCGGCCCACCAGGCTCCTCCGTCCATGGGATTTTCCAGGCAAGAGTTCTGGAGTGGGGTGCCATTGCCTTCATGAACCCCTTATTGCCAAATTCAGACTTAAATTGAAGAAAGTAGGGAAAACCACTAGACCATTCAGATATGATCTAAATCAAATCCCTTATGACTAAACAGTGGAAGTGACAAATAGATTCAAGGGATTAGATCTGATAGACAGAGCTCCTGAAGAGCTATAGATGAAGGTTCATAACGTTGTACAGGAGGCAGTGATCAAAACCATCCCCAAGAAAAAGAAATGCAAAAAGGCAACATGGTTGTCTGAGGAAGCCTTACAACCAACTATGAAAACAAGAAAAGCAAAAGGAAAAGGAGAAAAAGAAAGATATGCCCACTTGAATGCAGAGTTCCAAAGGACAGCAAGGAGAGATAAGAAAGCCTTCCTCAGTGATAAATGCAAAGAAATAGAGGAAAACAACAGAATGGGAAAGACTAGAGATCTCTTCAAGAAAATTAGAGATACCAAGGGAACATTTCATGCAAAGATGGGCACAACAGAGATAGAAATGGCATGGACCTAACAGAAGCAGAAGATATTAAGAAGAGGTGGCAAGAATACACAGAAGAACTGTACAAAAAAGATCTTCATGACCCAGATAATAATAATAACCTCTTGTCAACGGTTGTTCAGCTAGTTGCAATTTTGTTGTTTTCGCAGGAGGAGAGATGAGTGCATGTCCTTAATAATAAGGTACAAAAGTGAGTTCTCTTGGTTTAAACTCACTTTTCTTGATTTCAGAGATATAAACAATACCAAGTTGTAAAACTTGTAAGCAAATTCCTATTTGGGCTTCCCTGGTGGCTCAGATGGTGAAGAATCTGCCTGCAGTGTGGAAGACCTGAGTTCGATCCCTGAGTTGGGAAGATCCCCTGGAGGAGGGCATGGCAACCCATGCCAGTATTCTTTCCTGGAGAATCTCCATGGGCAGAGGAGCCTGGTGGGATACAGTCCACGTGGTTGCAAAGAGCTGGACACAACTGAGTAAGCACAGCACATTACATAATGTTTCTATGAACACTGAGTAACATTCATTTATCCATACAAATAAAAGCACGTATTCAGTCAATTATTCAATAAATATGTGTTCACTCAACTTCATAGGACAACAAGCCAGACACAGTCCCTGCCCCTTTGGAGTTTATTGTCTGTGGCGTTCAGACAATAAAAGTACAGATGAAATAACTGCATGATGATAGGAGCCATGCTGGAAATAGAAATGCTGTAATTGACACTATGAGTAGGCAGGACCCTTGTTTGAGATAAAATGCTCAGGAAAGGGCTTTCTGCAATATATTTGAGCTTAGGCATAAAGAGTGAGAAGGAACCAGGCACGTGGAGAATCTCAGAAACAGTTAGATATTCAGTCATGAAAACAAAAGACCAGCTCCTGTGGAAAGGATGAGAGAACAGAGAGAGACCAGGGCGCTTGGCCCGTGAATGCGATGAAGCTGGGGGAGGAGGCAGCGCAGATCGCCCAGGGCCTTGTAGGCCTCTGCAGGTTGACTTGACCCACCCATGAGCTGAAGCCATCCAGGTGTTTTAAGCAGAAGGTGACAAGACTTGCCTTCAATTTGGAGCTCACTGGGCATGCCTGTGGGGAAAGGACTGGAAGGTGAGTGGAGGGGAGCCCAGGGACCAGTGAAGAGGGTCCTCGTGTCCATCTGAGCCTGTTCTTCCTTCTCTACACAAGAACTGCCGTGTAATTCTGAAAAGTCGAGTCCCTCCCCAGCGTTTCTGAAATTCCCTCAGAATGGGCTCTGGGCGCTCAGCTCTGCAGTCCTGCTCTCGGCCCGCTTCCACTGCCTTGCCCGGGTCGACTCCTCCCCTCCCAGTCACCTCGGGTGTCCCCGATCTGCAACGTCCTGAACGGACTCTTCTCTGTCACCGTGGGCCCCACCTCCACGCAGATGGCTGAAGAGACGATTACACCACAGAAGTGGAAGCAATCGCCTCCATAGGCAGACGGTACAGGACCGTGTCCTTTGGCCATCACTGCCTTGGGGACTGTTACTCATCTCTGAGCTTTTCTTTATAAAGATCTTTCTTTCCTCTTCACCAGAGTCCCAGGGCCCCAACCCTCAGGCAACCAGGGGAACACTGAAACCTCCTACTTCTCCACTGGGCAGAATACGTAGCCTCCCTTGTCTCTTTTTATAAAATTTTACTTTATTGACGTACAGTTGATTTACAGTGTTGTGTTAGTTTCCGGCATACAGCAGTGATTCCGTTGTTCAGCCGCTAAGTCATGTCTGACTCTTGCAGCCCCGTGGTCTGCAACCTGCCACGTTCTTCTGTCTATGAACCTACATCTCCCACTGGCAGGTGGATTCTTTACTACTGAGCCACCAGGAAGCCCAATTCAGTTATACATATAAAATAGTTGGATTTGCTAATCCCAAACTCCTAATCCACCCCTCCCCCACCTTATCCTTTGGCAGCCACAAGTTTGTTCTCTATATTTGTTTCTGTTTTGTAGATAAATTTGTGTCATACTTTAGATTTCACATTTATATGATGGCATATGGTATTTGTCTTTCTTACTTCACCTAGTATAATTATTAGCTCTATCCATGTTGCTGCCAATAGCATTATTTCATTTTTTTTTACGGTCAGTTATATTCCATATATATATAATATATATATATATATGGCTTATATTGGGCTTCCCCCATAGCTTAGTTGATAAATAATCTGCCTGCAGTGCAGGAGACCTGGGTTTGATTCCTGGGTCAGGAAGGTCCCCTGGAGAAGGAAATGGCAACCCACTCGTTTTCTTGCCTGGAGAATCGCATGGGCAGAGGAGCCCGGCGGGCTACAGTCCATGGGGTTGCAAGAGTCGGACACGACTTAGCGACTAAACCGCCACCATATTCCATATATATTCCCTTTACTTCACACCCTCTCCAGCATTTGTTACTTGTAGCCATTCTGACCAGTGTGAGGCGGCACTTCACTACGGTTTTGATTTGCACCTCTCAGCAGCAGCAGCAGCAACAGTAACGAGTGATGTTGAGCATCTTTTCATGTGCCTGTTGGCCATTTGCATGTCTTCTTTGGATTAGTGTCTATTTAGATCTTCTGTCCATTTTTTGATTGGTTGATTTGTTATTGAGCTGTATGAGCTATTTGTATATTTTAGAAATTAAGCCTTGTGGGTCATACCATTTGCACCTATTTTCTCCCAATTCATAGGTTGTCTTTTCATTTTATCTGTGGTTTCCCTTTGCTGTGCAAAAGCTTGTAAGTTTGATTAGGTTCCATTTGTTTATTTTTGCTTTTATTTCTATTGCACAGAGTCTGTAGGTCTCTTGGTCTTAATCATTGCCTTCTAGACAAAATCCAGGTCTTTGCAGAACATTTTTTTTCCCAAGGTGAATTCTGCCATTTCACTGCAAGTCACAACTGCCTTACTTTTGGCTTGTTTTTGAAGCAGCAATTTTTTCCTCTTCTTAATAGTACAGAATGCACAATTAAACAAAGTATGAAGTAGTATAAGTGATTGCATTAAACACATTCTAGAATTTAACTCAAAGAGTACTGTGCTTTTTAACAGTGAAAGATATCCCAAGGACTAATGTCTATTTTGGATATCTTCCATAGCTGTTATCAGAACCTCTACTATATTCCTTAGACTATTTTCTACAGTATAGAGTAAGCGGGGGCTAAATTTAATTTCTGAAACAACCTAAATTAACTTGGAGCCAAAGAATTTGAACATGTATTTTTAGTCGGAATTGAGGTGTTAGTAAAAAGTAATGTCTTCAAAGGGGGAAGTTCTTAACTTCAAAAAAAAATGTATAGAATTAGAGGATAGGAGTCCATGAATTTGAATTAGAAAAACGTTACATCTTTTTCACTAACTTCTATAGAAAATATTTTTAATGAATTAACATTCCAGTCACATCAGCAATACTTATGGCTGGACAGCACTACTTGCGTCTTTATAAATGTCAGATATCTCATATCACATCCTAGTTGTCGTCCTCTCAAAATAGAGTTTGTACTCATCACTAAAATTAGTTAATTATTAGACTCCCTGCTGTGCTGCGCTAAGTTGCATCAGTCGTGTCTGACTCCTCGCGACCCTGTGGATTATAGCCCACCGGGTTACTCTGCTCATGGGATTCTCCAGGCAAGAATACTGGAGTGGATTGCCATTTCCTTCTCCAGGGGATCTTCCCGGCCCAGGGATCAAACCCCTATCTCTTACGTCTCCTGCCCTGGCAGGTGGGTTCTTTACCACCAGAGCCACCTGGGATACCAGACTCCTTGCTAGCTCTGATCTAATACACAGAGAAGTATGTTTGTATATCACAAGTATTAACATGTTAATAATTATTTCAATTTAATTGGCTTACTTTGTAATCGTATGAATTTTATTTTAGCTATTTTAAAACTGTTTCGAGAAAGAACCTGTAGGCTCCACCAGGCTGCCAAAGGGTCCATGACACGAAAAAGTCAAGAACTCCTTTCCAAAAGCAGAGTTCCAAAAAAAGATTAGTGCAATGGCAAGTTCATTGAAATAAATGTACAGCCGCTCATCATTACTACTCTGAAGTTATTTATGGAGATGTAAATTGTTTGGATATTATTTCACTTTCTAAGCTGATCCTGGTCAGTTACTTAACAGAGTGTTAAGCCTCTAGCTATGGGAATTAAAAAAATTAGTATCTTCCCCATTGGGTTATTGTGAAGATTGATTCATTCGAGGACACTTAGAACAGCACCTAGTACACGAGTATTCGGTAATTACTATGTTATCAATGTCACGTCTTTTATGTGAAAACAAATTGCACTTTAGGAACTCCCTCATAGCTCTTGTTATTTTCTTTTGGAAGATGCTTACCCCAGCCAAAAGACTCCTATCCAATAAGAACCATGGAAGTTTGCTGGACTGAGAACAAAAATGTGGGTCATGAGAGCTTCTCTAAGATGGACAGTTTTATGGGTGTCAGTGATCACACAGGCCAGACATTAACTAGAGAGAACATTTCATTAAAATCAAACCTAGGTCTCATTGACTCTGATATCTGTACATTGTGGTTTTTGGCAATTTAATCTTTGAGCTGTAGTTTCCTTACCTATAAAACAGAAATAAAAATAACTTTCTCCCAGCGTTGTCTCAGGAATTAACTGAGATGATTAAGACAAAGGTTCCTAAACACAGGCACTTAGAATGAATTTGGCAAATATTAGCAGGCTTCTATTTCTGCTTCCCTCTCTCCACTTCTCTCATCAATCTTCTGAATTTGTGGACTTCAATCCTAGGATTTAGCCAAAAAGAAGACAGTACTAAGTTGTGCCTGACTCTTGCGATCCCGTAAACCGCAGCCCACCAGGCTCCTCTGTCCATAGGATTCTCCAGGAATCTACTGGAGTAGGTTGCCATTTCCTTCTCCAGGGGAACTTCCCAACCCAGGAATTGAACCCAGGTTTCCCACGTTGCAGGCAGATGCTTTACCGACTGAGCTATGTGGGAAGTCCAGTGTTTAGCCAAGGACCATGATATACTGCACTGGGGGGGCGGGCGGGGCGGGGAGGACAGTTTCCCTGATGGATAGTTTTCTTCTTCTTCGCAGAGGCAATTACCCAACCTGGCCATATAAAAGAGGATCCCCGTGCAGTGCCTGCCCCAAGAGTGACAACTGTCTGGACAATCTTTGCAGTGAGTAAAAGAAACAACCTACCAATAATACAATGTGTTCAAAACTCGTAACTTCCCAGAGATCAGTCCTGAATATTCACTGGGAGGACTGATGCTGATGCTGAAACTCCAAAACTTTGCCCACCTGATGTGAAGAACTTACTCATTTGAAACGGCCTTGATACTGGGAAAGATTCAAAGCAGGAGGAGACAACAGAGGATAAAACGGTTGGATAGTGTCACTGACTCAATGGACGTGAGTGTGAGTAAACTCGGGGAGTTGGTGCTTCAGGACAGGGAAGCCCAGTGTGCTGCAGTCCATGGGGCCACAAAGAGTTGGACGAGACTGAGCAACTGAACTGAAGAATGAAAATATTTGTTTTATCCTAATAGCTCTTTTCAGGAAAAGGGGCATCAGAGAGCAATCAAAGCAATGACTTACTGTCCTGGGAATGACTATACGTTCAAGAGAAATTTAAAGAAGCAAATATCCTTTATAGTTAGCACTAATCAGAACAAATGACTCACTATGAGAAATTGTAGACCCAAGATTTGCTAATTTCTGCAAAATCAAAAATGTAACAAAGTTAACAAAAATAATTCTGAATTGTGTTCAGGTAGAATTCTACCTGTCCAAAGCATTTAAGAATCAAATTTTCATCTACAGAACTGAATGAAATAAAAGTTGCAATGTAGCACTTTTCACTAGTAAGACACCATTTAATGAGAAACAGTGTAGAAGGTCAATGAAGATAACTTTCCAAGGATGCTTTACATCACTTTAAAGTATTAATACACAGTTGGCCAAGAGTCCATTTATGTTTTCTGTTCCAGACACATTCCTTCCCATCTTAGTTTTTATTTTTCACTTTTTGACAAGGTGTGAAGGGAAGCCTCAATGAAGCCATTACAGTTGTGCAAATCCTCTACTGCTTTTGGGCCTTTATCTGTAACCAGCTGAACCTCTCAGGGCTACAGGACTGGTGGGGGTGGCCGAAGCAGGAGGCTGGAATGGGCTGAGTTTAACAGCATACGTTTTTGTTTGGCCAAAGTGTTCTATTGCTTACATGTTTTCGAAGTCCAATTCTTCTCAACTATTTGTTCCCTTCTTCCTGATTTGTATACATTAAATTCTCATTTTTACTCCAGCTATATAGCAATATTTGACCACCTTGCTGGGCCAGTTATTTCTCTGCAGTTCAACCACTTTTTCTGAGAATCTGGAACAAGTGCCTGGCACACACTTGATAAATATTACCTATTATCCCCAAGTTCATCCTCCCTCCAATCTCAAAACTTGTTTGCTTTGGTATTCTGGTAGCATCTTTATGCCCAAAGTTTTAGGTGATGTTTTTATGCTCAAACAATCCTCACAATGCTTCTTTAGAATCAGTGATGAGGACAATTATTTTAAATTATGTTGAGTAATTTTACTGCTCCTACTGGTTACCCGTCTTTCCCACTAGACTGAATTCCAAACAGACAGAAGTTATGCCTATCTAATTCACCTTTGTAACCAACTGAAGTGCCTAGTCTGGCTGACAAATGACCACTAATTTGACTGCAATTTTTTTTTAATCATTCTATTTTAAAAATCTAGACGATTAGTAACAACAGCACCAGAACAATAACAAGAAGAAAACTTGTGGACTTTTAGCTTTTGATCTTGGAGATCTAGCTTGAAATGGTCTCTAATCTTGTGGGATAAAATTCAGAAATTTAAGACTGCAGTACAACAATAATTAAAAACCCCTGGACTCTTAAGACAAAGGAAAACACAAGCTACCTTGCAGAGGGGTAAGGGTTGAAGGATAAAGGCTTTTATCTACCAGATTCCATCTCTGACAAATTACAGCAAACACTGGAGGGGAATAAAAACCTTTTCATAAATACCAATGGAGGCCAAATTAGGATGGTTTTGCAAAATGCACTGGGAATACCAATGGTACACAAGCTGATCTGAGCTAGTGCCTGTGCGTGGAGGATATCTGTTTCACTATTCAAGAGTTGGATGTTTAACATTTCAAAAATATATATATGTAAGAAAAAATTTAAGTAGCACATCACCCCTTGATTTCATGGAAGTGCGTGCCAAGAAAAGTTACAGCAGCGGAAGCTCCGGTGGCAGTTCACCGCAGACGATGCCCAGTCATAGGCATGCCGGCCAGAGACGCTCACGAGCAGGTGAGGATTCCACCACAGGAGTCCAGCTGCAGCTGGCCTGGAACCAGTGCAGAAAAGGTGTTTGACCATTCACAGAACATATAAGAAGACTGTGGCAGATGTGGATTTTTTCCCCCAGGTCTTGGAATGTCAAGTGGAGAGGAGTAGTTATGACTTTTGATAGCCAAATGCCCTATTAATAAGTTAATGACAGACTAGAACAGATCAGAGGACACTCTTTACTACTGATTATAGGATTCTTCTTCTCAGGGAGAAACTTAATTTTCAGGGAAATATTTAACAAATTGCCTGCACTGATTATTACTAATACTTATTTTTAATTGCAATGTCTTGTTTTTATTACATTTATTTTATCTGCTTATGTAAAATGAGTTTCCATTTATAGTAGTGGTATATAAAAAGTTTTATATAAACAAGATGATTTAAAAATATCACGTTATTACAGTAAGTACAAAAAAACTTGAATAATTTACCTTTGAAAATCACTGCAGTAAAGCCAAAGCAACAGTAAATGGCTATAGTTAAGAGACTTGGCTCTTAAAAAGAAAAGCCTCACCAGTACCTACTCTTTTAATTCTTGTTTTCTTTCTTCTGATTTTACAGCTAACCCACAACGAGACAAAGTGACACGTATGTATATAAACCTTAAACTGTTTAAGATCTATGTGAGCTGTGTTACTGCATTATGGGGAACAACATTAATGAGTATATTTCATGTCTGTTTCACAGGTTATCCTATTCCAGACCGGCCGATATTTCCACGTGACAGATACACGTCTCTTTTTCTCTTAATTACTCCACCAATCCTAATACTTAGTGTTATAATTATCATTTGGGCCAAGGGCAAATATCCTCATTTATTTACTTGGAAATAATACAATCCAAGGAGGAAAAAAATCCTCATTCAAACATGGTGTTTTTTGTTTCAGTAACTACTGGGTGTATTTCTGATTTGCAGCAAACCCTTACTCAAAAGAAGAAATGGTTCATGTTTACATTCCACTTTTTAAGAAGCAGCACTGTTTCCAAGCTCCCTCAGCTGTGACTTGCAATGAGTAAGCTCTATCCCCCATACGCCTCAGCTTCTAAATATGTAAAGTGGCAAAACTAGATTTAGGTGAGTCTGAGACACCACACCGGCCCTCATGAGTAAAAACACTTCTAAATAACCTGGTGCATGCTGCTCCAACTCTATGTATCTGGTTTTCCACGTTCTCTGGCAATTTGATATCTTATGGCTTACTACTTCCTCAGACATACTGGAATAGTAATTAAGGGAATTAATTTAAAAGGCCTTGCTTTTTTGGATTATGAATTAATTTTGGAACAAAATGTAAATGAGATTACATTAAAGCACTTCCTCAAAACCAAATGCTAGGACATGATAATATTTAAAGTCTGCTGCTAAGTCACTTCAGTCGTGTCCGACTCTGGGCGACCCCATAGACGGCAGCCCACCAGGCTCCCCTATCCCTGGGATTCTCCAGGCAAGAACACTGGAGTGGGTTGCCATTTCCTTCTCCAATGCATGAAAGTGAAAAGTGAAAGGCAAGTCGCTCAGTTGTGTCCGACTCCTTGCAACCCCATGGACTGCAGCCTACCAGGCTCCTCCATCCATGGGATTTTCCAGGCAGGAGTACAGGAGTGGGGTACCATCGCCTTCTCCGACATTTAAAGTCTAAACAACCTTAAAAACTACCCCTAAAATCATGCTTAGGTAAAACCTGCCTGGAATAGATTAGATACAATGCATATAAACACATATATACCACTCTCTTGTATGAAATTTTTCAAAAAACATATGGACAATACAATAATTAATAAAGAACAGTTGTTTATATTAACACTGTAATAAAGCACAAACTCAGAAAAAAGTGATCAGGGTATTACTTCTCATGGATAAGGCAACTAATGTTGCCAACTATAGTATTTCAAAATCCTTTACAAAAGGAGATAGCTTAATAAATTTTAGTTCAGAGTTTGTGTTACTTTTTCTTCTTTTTCTTTTCATCTGCTTCCATTTTAAGCTTAACTTCTTCAGCTGTAAGAGCTCCCAGTTTCTTATTCTTTGCTTTCTTAACCTTTTCCTTGAGGGCAGCCACATCAATCTTAGTTTCAGTAGAAGCTAAATAAATTAAAAAACAATACACGTAATTCTTTAGATTTTACCAAATAAAACAAAGATTACAGAAATATGAATAATTTCAGAGTACTATTGTAACTGAAAGGTCATATTATAAAATACAAAATACCTGCTAAAAGGAAAGTTAGAAATTTCTTCAAACTAGGAGAAAACAAAGTACTTAAACAGACTAATAAGAATATACATGAAAATGACATTACACTTTATCTGAACCAATTACTGGATTCAACTATGCTGAAACTACATTTTTGTCCTTAAATTGTTTGAAATTATTATTTATATTCATTTCCACATTCTAGAACTTTACAGTACTCTTTTAAAAACTTAGTTTTCCAAATATTAGTTCAATGAATGACTAGTATTATTTCATTTAACAGGATTTTGGTAATAAAGACAATAATCTGAGAGTGTCTGGAGGTCCTAACAGAACCAAACCATGCAGTTAACACCAAAAGTTTGAACAAAATAAAGAAAAGCAGCAGCGAAAAATGGCAACTTTTTCTTATCATTTAAGGAACAGTATTCAGGACATAAAAGAACCACAAGATAAAATGTCAGCATACAAACACCCCAGCCACTTGAGAGCAGACTTCAAGTCTCCACTACAATGGAACAGCTACACTTTGCTCACTATTAAAGTGAGATTAAACTATTTGAACGCCTTGAGAGTACGTAACTGACCGACTCTACAGACTGAAAATTATGATGCTTATGATATTTTTAACTTTTATATAACCAATGATCTAAGAAGTAGAATACACTATTTTTTAAGTTGTTAACACTGATATATATTAACAAAATAGTAACGTTACATCCAGCTTAGACCAATAGGTGATGTACAATACTGGAACTTTGTGATACTGGTGACCTCCCTCCCCTCACTGACCACTTCAGAGAGTTACTTTACAGAAGAGTACAAAGGTTACTAGGGGAAAAGAAAATGTAAAAGAGAAGGTAGGTCAAAACAAGGCCAGGAATGATGATATTTTCTCCGAGTGTCTTTTTAATAGCCTCTAAGTAAGAAAGATATTCCTGCTATTTTGCTGGTGTTGTTTTAACCCAAGGTGATGAGAAATCCATGTTAACAATACAAGCATCAAGTTTTAAGTCACAGATTATACAAGTAAAGAAAGTATAAATTTGATAAGCTCTTTAAGGGGCATGACAGCAGAGCTCAGGGATCTCCCCGCTCTATTTCTACAGAGGATTCACTGCTCTGGTTTCTGTCTTTCAAAACAAAGAGTCCTTCCTTAGCACAGCAGAGATCAGGAAGCAACTGTCAATCTGGGATACTCTCAAATAGACAGTGAAAGTCAAAGTGAAGTCGCTCAGTCGTGTCTGACTCTTTGTGACCCTGTAGCCCACCAGGCTCCTCCATCCATGGGATTCTCCAGGCAAGAATACTGGAGTGGGTTGCCATTTCCTTCTCCAGGGGATCTTCCCGACGAGCTGGTACTAAATTATGGGTTATCTCAGTCACCTCGTCCCGAGGATTTGTGAGTAATGAAATGCTGAGAGAACTGATGAAAGATGCGGTTGTTTCTTAACATGAACTCAGAGATGCAACAAATTCACTATGGGTTTACTTTTCCTCTAACAGACTTCAGCATCATAACAAGACTTAGAAAACAGCATTACCTTCCTTAGGTTTCTTTAGGTGAACTGGTTTTTCTTTAGGTGGAATAAAAGCTTTGTTTCTTTCCTCTTGTCTCTTACTAAGAGCTTCTGCTTGTTTAGCCTACATGGTTAACAAAGTTTTCACAGTTAAGTAAGAATCCAAAGTATCTATGCACTTTGCAATTAATGTTGCAAGCTAGACACAGTCTTACCTTTATTGCTTCCATTTTCTGTCTCTTCTTTTGACTTGCCTTCAAAAAGTATTCACCACTAGCCAATTCTTTATCAACCTGTTGAAATGAGTATTTACAATTACTTCAGAAATCATGTAGATGGGAAGTCAATTCCTAAGAAATTCACAGTGACCTTGAGGTAAAGACAGTAGGGTCGAAACTCTTACGTAAGGTAGTGGCCTAAGAAGGAGGAAACGTGTTCTAAGCTGACAAGGATACACATACACAAAAGCACGTAGGTAGGAAAGTAGGTGAGGTGTCCAGGGAATACTCAACCGACTGCTTCAGGGGAGGCGGAAGGTCAATGACTCAAAAAAGTGAGGAAAGACACTTGGAAAGAGTTTGGGACATGAAGAAACATGAATGACAGGTAAGGGAGGTGGGATGTGATTTAGAAATGACTGAAGCTTCCTGAGAAGAGTGAAGAGAGCAAGGTAACACTTTATAAAAGGAACAGAAAAAAGGAGATAAAACCCTGTTTTGTTTTTTTTTAAAGTTTCATTTTGTTCATCATACAAAATGAAAAGCAAGAACTGTCAGGATGTAGCGACTGAATACTAATTAGAGCAAGTAACAACTGAGTCATTAAACAGTAAACATACAATTGATCTATCTAAGGCAACGCTCTAAACTATTACTAAGCTCTCTACAATGACTAACTTGCTTAATTCTCAAATTCTCATAGACAATTCTTTGAGACAGGTATGATCATCATCCTCATTTTATGTCCAAAGAAACTGGGGGCACAAATGTGTTAAATTATGCTAATTAACATAACCTCAGACATGCAGATGACACCACACTTATGGCAGAAAGCGAAAAGGAACTGAAGAGCCTCTTGATGAAAGTGAGAGAGAGGTGAAAAATCTGGCTTAAAACTCAGATCGTGGCATCCAGTCCCATCACTTCATGGCACACAGACGGGAAACAATGGAAACAGTGACAGACTTGATTTTCTTGGCTCCAAAATCATTGCAGATGGTGACTGCAGCCATGAAATTAAAAGACGCGTACTCCTTGGGAAAAAAGCTATGACAAACCTAGACAGCATGTTAAAAAGCAGAAACATTACTCTGCCAACAAAAGTCTGTCTAGTCAAAGCTATGGTTTTTCCAGTAGTCATGCACGGATATGAGAGCTGGACCATAAAGAAAGCCGAGTGCCAAATAATTGATGCTTTTGAACTGTGGTGTTACTCTTGAGAGTCCGTTGGACTGCAAGGAGATCAAACCAGTCCATCCTAGAGGAAATCAGTCTTGAATATTCATTGGAAGGACTGATGCTGAAGCTGAAGCTCCAATCCTTTGGCCACCTGATGCAAAGCACTGACTCACTGGAAAAGACCCTGATGCTGGGAGAGACTGAAGGCAAGAGGAGAAGGGGACGACAGAGGATGAGATGGTTGGATGGTATCACCAACTCGATGGATATGAGTTTGAGCACGCTTCAGGAGTTGGTGATGGACAGGGAAGAGTGGCATACTGCAGTCCATCTGGGGTCACAAAGAGTCAGACCCAACTGGGCAACTGAACATAGCAAATAAGTGGCAAAGTTAAGTCAAACGAGACACTGCTGATTCAAGAAGCTTACAGTCATAGAAGAGGAAGGTAAGACAACTAGTGAGTACAAGACAGGGCTACATGGAATACACCAGGTGTTACAGAAGCATGCTTTACCACCTGAGTCACTCACTACTTTTTCCCAACTAACACTTTCTTTCTGGCTTCATTTTATTTTCCAATGTAGAGCTCAAGATCCAACATTTACAGCTTTTTTTTTTCACTATGATGATCATCATTACCTTTTCACCTCTGACCTTTCATCAAACCTTCCCTGAAAACTGCAAACACAAGGCTGTGGGAAAGACAAGATAGTATAAAGGGGAAGAAAAAAAGGGTTTTAAAGAAAAACTTCAACATACAGCCAAGGGAGGGAATAATGAAGAAAGATCCTCCAGCAGACAGGTGAAGAAAGAACTCAAAGAACAAGCAAAGAATGGACTGATGCAGATGGGGAAAAAAATGTGAGCCAAGAGCAAGCTGAAAGAGTTCTTGCCTCAAATATGTGAGGGGTAAAAAGCAACATCATCTACTGGGGGTGGAAGAGTGGCAGAAGAATTAGGAGGACACAAAGCCGCCAGAGGATACTGCTGCAACCATCTGAGGCTGGAAATGTGGGCTTTTAAGGAATATGATCCAAAGAGAGGGCTTTCTTCAGCTTTGTTTAGTAGCCACACTATGGGGAAAGAGGTCAAGTTTTAGGACTGATGCAAGTCTCAGGGCTGCTCTGTCAGACAGGTGTGACAGAAAAAGGGAGTATGAAAGGAAACAGCGACAAGCAAGAGAAAAGAAATTATGCCAGAAGACAGTTGACAAAATGGGAGGCATTCGTATCTTTAAAAAAAAAAAAAGGACAGATATTGGAAGTTAAGATTTCAAATCCAGAGCAAAATATATAGCCCATGTCACATGAATGAGGCTAAAGCAGAACTGAAAGCACTCAGGGCTGCGTCACTGGCATTTCTTAACCGTGGAACATTCAGCGGCTACAGGCATAGACGCAACCAACCTCAACCGCCCTGATGCCATTTCACTCTCACAGCATGAAGCTTCCACTCCCCATCTCCATAGTTGGTTCAAAAGAAGTGTATCTGCACTTACCTTCAGATTCTTGCATCGCTACACACCCAAACTCCCACAGAAATTCCACCTAAGACACCCTCAAAGTTTCTGACAAAACAGATTAAAATGGTTTCCCTCTCCTGTAACAAAATTCAACATCTAATACTGACCTGACTTTCTGGCTGTGGTGGTGGGAAGGGTGTATACTCTTTCTTAACAGTTTTCTTCTTTGGTTCCTTGCGTTTATTCACATTTTTGTGCTTGAACTGTGGCAAAAACCTTTCCCAACTTTGTGATCTTAACTCAGAGTCTTTCGCCAGCTCTCGTTTAATCATTAAGGTCTTGGGTCATGGTAATATACGAACAAAGTAAACACTTTAATTTTAGAAGTGACATGTTTCTCAACCTAAGACATTATAAACAATGTTCCTACAAATAATAAAATTAAAAGGAACAACTCTTAGCTGCTTCAGTAGGATTAAATCAATTCTGTAAAGAAAAAGCAAATAATCTCAAATATGCACAACTAACCAAGCATCAGAAAACCATTAGAAATTTAGATTAAGAAACAGAATCATTAAAATAGAGATGAAAAATAAGACTAAGTTTTTCATTAAAACCTTTGAAATTCAACTTAATTATACAGAGAGAGTGCTTAATTAGTGAAGTTTCCTACAAGCAGGAAGCTTTCAGTAGCACATGAAATGTAATTATCATAGGGAAAGAAAAAACTAAAGTTTCTCATGATCAACGAGACCAGCGATTTCACATTTCCCCCAACTCCACCTGAATTTTATTGACACTAAAACATCACAGGATGCAAAGTAGGCATCAGATGCAAGACATGCTCTCTTTAATGTCCCAGTGAAACACAAAATCATTTTTTCACCCCAATCTAAGGACTTTTCAAATTCATCAAATTCAAGGACTGTTTAACAAATATCCATCATAAAACATCACATACCATGGTTATGTCTCCAAGAACAATCACTGAATGCTATGCATACAGGGATATAACATCTCTCTCAATGAGCCTATAATTTGAGTGTTAAATTCCAAAACAAGTTTTAATGCAATCTGAATTATTCCATACTTACACAAAATGGCAGAATTCTAAAAGATCACACTTTTAAACACAGTCTGCGGGCTCCTTAGCCTAAGAAAACTGAATTGGTACCCTCTACAACAAATGGCAACCCACTCCAGTATTCTTGCCTGGAGAATCCCCTGGACAGAGGAGCCTGATGGGCTACAGTCCACGGGGTCACAAAGAGTCAGACATGACTGAGCGACCTCACTTACTCACTCACAACAAATTCCGTGAAGCATATTTTATTTGTATCAGAACTGAATCACTACATTACAGAGCTCCCTTCAACAGCTTTCTTTCACACAATACTCCTCAGAGACCTAAGCTTTCAAAGAAGGAACTATAGGACTGGGATAGTGTTGAGTGGGCTTCACTCTACCCAAATAGTTCTGCTTTATCTGTTTTGTATATTAGACTTTCATAAAAGATTTATTTTCAAGAAAAGTTTCTGTAGCTAAAAACAATTTGATAACCACTGTTATACTAATGAACAGTGAACACTCACTTTAATATTGTAAATTGGATGAATATTCTTCATAGTGTCTAGGACTACTTTTCGAACCTGAAATTTGCAAAGAAAAATGAATCAGTTATTTATAATGAAGATCTTAGTGAACTAGGTAGAAGAGGATTAATATATTGCAAAATAACCTATGAACCAGGCAATGGCTATCAAATTGGATATAGTAGTCCCTTCAACTGTTCTGAGTGGCTTCTGGATCTTTCATAATAGTTAACCTCACTTGGATACAATGAAGTCTCTCAATTTTACTGCTAAAAAAGTGATACACAGAATTAACACAACAGTCTGCAGCTGTGCAATTTAGGGAACGAGAGCTGGACTTAGAGTTAGAAAATATGTGAGCAAATGCTGGGACTTCATAGAGGAAAGTCACTTAATTTTCCTCCTGACTTCAGCTTTTGAATTCTGTAATACATTTGAAATAAAACCACCTTAAGGATCTGTTGTAAGAATTAAATAATATACTTAGACTCTACAAAACTATGAAATATTCAAGACACCTAAGTTGTTGTTGCGCCATGTGAAAAAAGCAGATACTTATGAGAAAGAGGTCCAGAAGTATTATTAAAGGCCCTGGAAAGGAAGTAAGAGCTCACAGCCAGATACACACAACAAAAGCCTCAAAAGGAGCTTACAGAAACAGTATGTGCTCTATAGATTTTCTCATAACATGTGACAAACTAATATTTATGAAACATTAACATATTAAAACTCAAAGAAAATACATCTTAAAAGAAGTCTTCTGGGCCTGACCTCTACTGGCTGTACCTGTTACTGCAAAGAACAAGATCTCAATTCTCCAGTCATTTAAACCCATGTGTCTTCTAATGTTTGCTACAGACTGAGATCTTAAAATACCCACTTAAAACCTGTAGTAGGGGAAGTAATGATGAATTCAGAAATGAATCTCTCTGTAGTTACCAAAAGTTGGCCATGATATGTTAAGGTTCAGCAGTGGCTATTCCCTCAAATTACATGAAGAATTTACTAATGAAAACCAAACAAAGCACAATTTTTTTAAATTATGAAACAATACATTATCCAATGAACTATTATAGTATACCCATATTTTTTCATTTATTCTTTGCTAAAACTAATTTAAGAGCATAAATCTCACCTCTTTCAAGCCACTAAAAGGTCCAATGGCTGAAACTGTGTTTCCCTGAACCATAATGTAACAGTTTGTCAAGAGTTCCAATGCCTATATCAGAAGAGCAAAAAGTTGAACTTCAGTACACTGAAAAACTAACAATAGAGGAAGACATACTTTTTCACTAATAAAAAGTACCTTCAAAGTAGATCCTTTGGGACCAATAAGCCGTTGTCTTCTTTTTACAAATCTTTCTTTATTTCTTACTAAAGAACCTATTTTAATGATGTCACATGCAACATCATCCTGAAGAATTCGTATTGCCTTTTGGGAAAATAAAGAAAATAGCTCATCAGCATTCTTTACAAGTACAAATGTTTTCCAAGCCAAGAAATTTAAACACAAAAATGAAAACGTTTTAGTGGGGAGGGGGTGGCGGCAGTGATATATGTTGTCTCTAATGTTGCTGCACATAAAGCAAAGTCTAAATTTAATTCTAAAGTTACCTGTTCAAATGAAACACTCCTGGCTAACAGTTTGATTAGGTCTCTGGCCCTAATGATGATGTATGGATCAAATGTCTTCTTTGTAGTACAGACAGTCATGCTGCCCTCAATCAGGTCCAGGGTTGCATTAACATGCTACAAAAGGAGCGAACAACAGTTATCTGAAAATGAATTCAATTTTAGATGATTACAGAGCCTGTCCTAGCCTAACTATTCATTTTTGTGCCATTAAGATATCTCAAAATCCTTTAATTCTCTCCTTGAAGAAGCTGGAAAGTTAATGTAAATAAGGGATACTTGATTACGTTTAGATTTCAAAGAATATAAGAAACTCAGGTAATTGAAAACATTTATAGTTGGCTTTAGGATAATTTACCCATATTGGAATAAATATTACCTCCAGTCTAACAAAACACATCAATCAAAATGAGGTCATACTTAAGACTTAAAGGTAAAAATGTAAAGCTTATAATTTCGCTACCCTGGCTAGATGTTGCTCTAATCTAAAATCTTCCCCCTAGAGTGAAAATAGACTTTCCCTTTCAAACTCTCCCCTGGTGGCTTGGTGGTGAAGAATCTGCCCATCAATACAGGAGATACAAGAGACGCAGGTTCGCTCTCCGGGGTGGGAAGATCCCCAGGAGAAGGAAATGGCAACTCACTTCAGTATTCTTGCCTGGGAAATCTCATGGACAGAGAAGCCTGGTGGGCTGCAGTCCATGGACACAACTGAGCAGCTAAACAACAACAACAATATTAGCTAAATACAAAGTAAAAACAAACTGTCATAGGTTTAAAAATAAAAGCAGTAACTAGAGAATCTATGCATTCACTTTCAAAAGAACCAGACTTCAACAAAGCAAATAAAAATGCTATTTTCTAACTTGTGAGCATGACCTCAAGAATATTTCAATACAATGAATGATACACAATTAAACATTAGGTTAGGTGTCTATCAGTTTAAACACACATACACACACAGAAACAAATTGGGTCTAATCCCAGATGTAGACAGCTCTAAAATACGGCCTGGTTTGCTAACCACCCTCATGCCTGGTGGGCACAAATGATTCTAGAGCAGTCCCACAGCTGAGAAACAGATTTTCTATAACAACCTAGTGTGTACACAAACACACAGAGACAAACCAAACGCTTCATAAAATGATCCTTATCCTTACCACATGTGATATTTTTTTTTTCCTAAGGTTCACTATGGCCATTAAACTGACTTCCTGATTCTCTAAGGGGTCCCAATCCAGTTTGAAAAATAAAATCAAATACACTGCTCTAGGAGCACGGCAGGAACAACAAACAGGAAAGTCGGTCGCATCCATCGTCTTTCATTTACAATAAGATGTTAAACGATGCCAGGAGCGTGCCTCAGCTCAAAACCGTACAGGTGGATGGCAATCATCACAGCAGAGAGCAGACACTCTGAAATCTGGAGTTTCCAAGTGAGGTTCAGACACCTCTACAAATTTAAATCCCCTAAAAATGTAAAAGCATGTGAATTTTGCCAAGTAATGTTATTCACAAAACTAAGAACAAATGAACAGTAAGGATAATGCTTATCTAGTGTGTTTAAAATACCAAACGAATCAAATTAAACAGCTATGCTAGCACCTTTACATAGAAATCCATCATCACACATTCACTTACTTAAAAGATATAAGCAATAACAATCTCAGAGCAATATAGAAAACATGCATACATGTTCATTCAAGGCTTTCTGTACCAATGGCCAGCACTCTTTCAAGTAAGCCTCTCTGTATTTCGGAAACAAAGTTGCAAAACTGCTCTCCTCCAGGAGTCCTCTGGGATTGTCCTCTTTGGAGAAAGCTGGCTCCTTCCAACCATCCGGAACAGTGAGGAGTTCAGATTCATCTACAGAGGAGGAAAAGTCTATACATCAGATTTAACTTCTTTTGAAGTTTTTCTGAACACTTGTACGCATACATGCACAAGTTTCCCAATACTCTCATGCATTTCCTTCTTCCCTGCTTTTTATATTATTCAACAGTCCAAGAACATGCCTCTGTCATTATCAACATACTGTATTAGAATTATCTGTAGTATGTGTTCCCGTCGCATCATAGACAAAGTTCCTTGAGGGCAGGGACTCTGCTCCTTGGGCCCACAGTTACTGGCGTATACCTGGCACACAGTGCATACTCACAAACTTCTACGGCATTACACTATTTCAGAGTTGAGGATCCAAATGCTATTTGGTTTGCATTACTATTTTAAATAAAGTAACATTTCAGACTCAACTGAAGTGGAGCCTATGTATATATATTTGTATGTGTGTATACATAAAATTTTCAAAACCTGATTCCAGTGTATACTTTCAGTTAATATTCACTACCATAGGGTTTTAGAGCTTTCAGGTGACTTCCTTCCGTATACTCTCATCAAAACTATGAAAGGAAGAACTGGTATGATTATTTCCACTTTAGAAAAGATATTCCATTCAAAACACTCAAGTGACTTGTGTAAGGGAATATGAAGCTGACTCAGTCTAGGTCTCCTCTCATTAAAACTGTCCATAAATTGTCTCCTATATCACTTGTGAAACTCCTGGTCCTGGATTTAACAACCTCTTAAATCCAACAGCTCTATTTTAACTCACTGTTACACAAAGGTCTGATCCATGGGCCTGCAGCACAGGCATAAATTGGGAGTTTGCCAGAAATGCAATTCTTGCGTTCCATCCAGACCTAGTAAATGCGAACCTCTGAGATGAAGCCCAGAAATCTGTTTTAATGGTGTCATGAGAAGATTCTTTGCATACTGAAGTTTAAGAAGCAGGTCTTTATGGTCCATTGTAGCCATCCCAGTCAGATATACTTGCTTTCTGTTTCTTTTACTCACACCCACTTTGTTATTTAGGGCTCAAGTCACAGAGAATTAGTCTTCATTTACCATTTACTCCTCAATATCCTGAAAAAAATCCTAAAATTCTGCAATACTGACTACTTAAAATACGCATCTGGGCTTCCCTCCTAGCTCAGTTGGTAAAGAATATGCCTGCAATCTTGATCCCTGGCGTCAGGAACATGCCCTGGAGAAGGAAATGGCAACCCACTCCAGTATTCTTGCCTGGAGAATCCCACGGACAGAGGAGCCTGGCAGGCTACAGTCCGTGGGGTCGGAAGAGTTGGACAAGACTTAGTGACTAAACCACCACAAAAACCTATCTGACCAAGATCCTACCAATTTAAACAACTCGTTGGTTGTGAATTAAAAAAAAAAAAAAAGAAAAGAAAAAGAAAAACACCTGGCTAAGGAGATAAAAGTTTAGTTCCACAATACAAGAACAACAAATAAACCCCAAACATGTGTAAAGACGTATAATCTCATTAGCAATCAGGATAGTTTGAATTAAAACCACAATATGATTTCATACTTAACAAAACAACAAATTTAAAATTCAGATAACAGCCAAGTGTTAGCGCTCCTACCACTTCTGGAAGTATATATTATTATTTGCACATGCTCTACCCTACACTACAAAGATTCCAATCCCATGTAATGTACATAAACAGAGAAACTCCAGAATATGTTAACCAGGAGAAATGTATAAAGATGCTTATAATAACAATGGGAACAATCCAAATGTCCAGCAACATTAAAATGAAAATATACATTAGCGTGTATTCATACAAGGGAACATCATACAGTAGCAAAAAGAATAAATTACAGCTACAAGTATTGTCCTAACTGAATAACAACAAAGTTTAGCCTAGGAAGCAAGATACAAGAAAATACCTAAAATCCTTTTTCATTCATGTAAAATTCAAAACCCGACAAAATTAAAACATTTTGGGCATAGTAAAGATTATGAAGAAAGGAAACAGAATACTCAACATGATTCAGAATGGTTACTTTAAGTCCCTAAAGTAAAAGAAGGATCTGAGAGGTGCACGTAGGGGGTTTTGGAGGTATGGTTGGTAATGCTCTGTTCTTAACGCTCTGACAGGCTGCTTTTCACCTGTTGGTTTTATTCTTTAAGCTGTATATGCACCGGCCTCTGCCACACCCTTAATTAAAACAACAAAACACTTTAAATCTCTAACGCCTATAGAATCGAAGTTTGAGGTTTTTAATATTTCCAGCAACTCTGGCTGAGCAGGCCCCAGGCTATTTCTCTGTCTACCACACAGAAGATAATGGATAAAACAAGAGCGCGAGCGCAAAGCAAGACAGCAATTTAAAAACAACGCAGCTGAAAGAGTAGGCGCTGGGTTGGCTGATAACTTCAGCAACCGGAGAAATAGGAATAACAACAAACGTTCCGAAATTTTTTCAATGGCTGACAAATCGAGGCTAAGGGCACGCCGGTTACCTCCTTCTATCACTACTGCTGTCTTAGCCCTTCATTACCGCTACCACTCGTTCACTGATAACCACCACTTTCTCCCACCTCACCCCTCATTCTGCCAACGATTTCCAAACACCGCCGCCAGTTTAAGGCCCTGAAGCGCCCTCCTCAATTTCTTAATCCTCATATTTTTACAGAACACGCACTCAGCAACATCTCTACTTTGGAGGCTTTCAGCAGAAGCAATAAATTAGGAACACGTGGCTGGCACCGTACAGGCCGGTCAATCCTCAAGTCTGGTCAACAACCCCCCAAATCGGCAATCACAGGTACACAAACTCACAGAACAAGCCCAAGGCGGCGTTACACGTGCCTACCCAGCGAAAGCAAAAAAAAAAACAAACAAACAACTCAAAATCCACAAACTCCAGGCTTCGGTTTTTAGACAATCTCACCTCGGTTCTCCGACGTCGGCTTCGCGGAACGAAGTTCGCTTTTCCCCGACGCTACAGTCGGCCCATTCTGCTTAGAGGACGCCATCTTCAAGCTGCTTCCGGTACTACCGGAAGCGAAACCTCCGTAAATCCTCCCGGCTGTAATCCGCGTACTCAAATTGAGTTCCACCGAACTCAGAAGAGCTCTGCGCAGTCTGTGCGCGTGCGCACGCTAGAGCCCGCGTATTTGCATAAACTTCTGCTCTGGTCCCGGGTAGCCAAAGGAGAGCTGGAGACTGCTTTGACCTGGCGCGGGTAACTACGGAGTTCTATTGCGTGTTGGGAATTAATAGTTTAGCACTGGCAGCAAGTCGGAGAAGGTTTTTATCCTTCGTTTTCTCATGCACTCAGGGTCTAACGCGAAAAGCAAGACTCCAAGCTTTAGCTAGAGTGCAACTTGAATCTCAGTGCTATCACTCATTCGGTAAATATTCATATGAGACTTCCCTGGTGGCTCAGATGGTAAAGCATCTGCCTGCAATACGGGAGACCCAGGTTCGATCCCTTGGTTGGGAAGATCTCCTGGAGAAGGAAATGGCAACCCACTCCAGTATTCCTGCCTGGAGAATCCCAGGGACAGAGGAGCCTGGTAGGCTGCAGTCTATGGGGTCGCAAAGAGTCGGACACGACTGAACGACTTCACTTCACTTCGATACGTGCTAGGCGTTGGGAGGTGGTACAGATATGAGAATATATGAGCCGTGACATTTATTGTGAGACTTTTGTCGGAGGGTATTTATTTAACATTATTTCTAATCCTTGAAACAAAGACGAAGTTAAAGCAAAGCTAAGGTTGATTTTTTTTTTGGGGGGGGGACAATATTAATAAGTTTTCAAAGTCATTGTTTCTGATGGTTACTGTCTAGGGTCCTGGCATTTCTAAGCAGAGATACAGTAATTAAGCGACAATTCTAAAGTTTTTCACCTAGCCTGTTCAGTCTGCTAAGTCCAACTCTTTGTGACCCCATGGATTGTAGCCTGGCAGGCTTCTCTGTGCGTGGGATTTTCCAGGCAAGAATACTGGAATGGGTTACCCATTTCTTTCTCCAGGAGATCTGGAACCACGGATCCAATGGCAGGGGCTGGGGGGCGTGGGAGTTGACGGGGCCGCGGTGGGGGAGGACTCCTGTATTAGTAGGCGGATTCTCTACTGCTGAGAGGCTGGAAAAATGAGGAACGCCTATCTACCCCAACACGGTATACGTGGCTGATGTCACGATGTCCTTTCTATGACTCTATACTGCTAGGAACCTAAAAGTTCTTACACACGACAACGATGATACTTCTTTGGTTAAATTGTCTTATTGCTATCCATTTTTAAATTTATCTGCAGCACAAATAGAGAAAGCATTTGACAAGTTGGATTTCTCACATTAATGGAAGGGGGAACATTTATCGGACTTCCGGCCTCCTGTATCTTCTATAAAAGATACTCGTTTATAAGGTATAGGTATAAATCAATTACTTGGGAACAGAAGATCAAAAGACAATTGATTATGTAAAGATTTCTGCTTTAATCTTGTGTGTCTTCTAAATGACAGGCACTGATCTTTAAACAAGCCCCTGTGTCCTGTCTTCCAAAGTAAATCGGCTCACAAGTTAATGATTGGGAAATGTGAAGATGTCAAAACAAAGAAAAGCTGTTGGGCTAGAAAACTGGCTACAGCTTAGGCTATAATCCTGCCACGTAAGGATTCACCATGGCTCACAGGTCCCTGAAAGATATAAAGGCCTGATCCACATTCCTAAGTTGTTTTTACAGGAAGCAGACCCCCTCTAAATGAAAACTGCTGACCATAGGAACGTAGACCCTACACTGGTTGAAACAAGGAGGTTGATGATGCTTGAAATGTTACCTTGATGCCAGCCAGTCCCAGAATTGTCCAGGAGCTGGTCACACCCTGCTTGGTAAACACTGAGAAAGTGCTCCCTACCCCCTCCAGGGTGGCTCACACAGTATTGAGGGCATCAGCCCGCTGTGGCCCCCTTCGCCTGGCAAAGCAATAAAAGCTACTCTTCTACTTCACCCAAACTCTCTCTGCTTTTCTGTTTGGAACCAATGAACAGAGGCCAAATTTCAGCAACAATTTCATATATCCCTAACAATTTATTGAAAAAAAAAAAGACAGTCCCTAAAATAGAATAAATAACAAGTGAAAGTTACAAAGTGAGAAGGTTTCCTAGAAGCTCTATGAAGCAAGGTTTTGAGAGCCTTAGTTTACGGAACTCAAATCACTAATAAGTGAAGAGCTAGACTTCATGTCCAGGCAGTCTGAATTTTAATAGCTCCAGAAAGGAGATATTTACAAAAAAAGTGGGCAAATAAGTGTTATTTTTCATTTAACATTCTACACTCATTTATCAGAGATAAAAAACAGTTTTTTCCCACAGTAATCTTCTGTGGCTTTTTTCACTAATTTTTTAAAAAATAAGCAATCGAGGAGGGTTTCCCACATACAAAGGGTTGGCACATTTTTATTTTCTAACACAGATAAACTGCTTTCTATTTCTGTCAACCTCAGACAGGTTTAAAATCTGAAATCAACATTTATCTATCAACATGAATGACAGTAATAATAACCGTGACTATACCCAAAGGGTTAGTTGTTGCAAATGTGTTGGAAGGAGGGCTGGGTCTTCAGCCTCAGAGTCTTTGGACTTGGACTGCGGCATCAACTGTTCCTGCCTGCTGGCCCACCCTGCCCCAAAGCCCACATTTTGGACCTTCCAGGCCTCCATAATCACCTAAGTAATTATATATTCTGTGTCTCTGGAGAACCCTCATACAACAGTTTACAGTAGAGCAAATCCGAACGGCTGATAAACATATCACACTCAACCTTACTGCTGTTTGAAAAGCACAGAGACATAACAATGAAATCACACGTTTCACCCTTCACATTGGTTAAAAATACATGTGTAATATTTTTAAATGATAATCTCTTGAAGAAAAGAGCACTCTCATATATTGTTTTGATGGAAATGAAAACTGTTACACTCTTTTTGCGAAGCAATCTATCAATATGAAATAGACACATTCTTCCACTCCTAGGAAACTGTCAATTAGAAACAAGGCACCGTTCCATCAGGAGGCAAGTACAATTTTGCTGACAGCTGCTCTGTATAGAACCAGTTCCGTGAAAGGCTCCTTGGAGCCACACTGACTAGTTTGCCATCTACTGGCTATACATCCTTAGAAAAGTTTCTTAATCTACTTCTGTTCAGTTTCCTGTAATGGAGAGAATAATCTTAATTTAATGACTTTATACATATAAAGTGCTTGCAAAGAAATGCTTTGTCTGTGGAACACAGCAGGTGTTAGCTGTTATTTTTTATAGTAACAAAAAAGTAAATTCATCTTGACTATCAATTAGGGATATAGTTAAATATATTGTTATATGAAGTGTTGTCTTCATAACTGTGAGCTATTATGCAACCATTCATAAGAATTAATTAAATCTATACGGAGAGATTACCTAGAGGCTTTGAAGGATAAATGCCAGATACAGAAAGATGGGATAATTATATATATGGAATAATTATTATAATAATTATATATACATGCATGTAATTATCCCACTTTTAGGAAGCAAACCATTCATTTAATAAATATTGAGTATAATGCTGCAGACATTGTTTTAAATACTTGGTTCTGTTCTATATTCTGCACATAATAATAATTATGTGTGTGTGTATGTGATTATACAATGAGAAAAGATTTGGAAGGATATACATTAAACTTTCAAGGCTGGCTACTTTAGGGATGAAGGTGATTAGAAAAGAAAAACGAAGTAGGCAAAAAGACTTTAAAAAATAGACATCCGTGATAAGACAGCAGGCATATGAATCTATTTATGTAAAACTGTCTCTATGCATGTATGCTCCTGTGCGATAAGAAAGTCTATGGAAACCCAGTCACCAAAATGTTGACTATTGCCTCTTCATAGAGAGACATTTCAAAGGATGGCAACTTAAATAGCAGTACAGTTGTAAATCAGTCACGATGTACGTCATTTAACTTCCTTAGAAATCTGGATATAAATATGTACTCAGATCTGCAGTGTGATTTCCAGAAATCGCACAAATAGCACTAAAAGTGGCAGGGAAAATGCTCCCTGCAGAGTTCCTTGGCACTAGAGGGGGGAAGGTCCTGCAGGCAGAGCTGTTCGGCTGAGATTTCTCCCCTCCTTGGCCTGTTAAGCAACTTAGACCCACATGCAGCCATCTCCCTATAGATGATGAGTTTACCAGCTCTCATCCTGCTCATTTATTTTCCCATGAAAAGCACGTTGGCCTCAACTCTCCTTTGGAATTAAAGGCCTTAATTCCCACAAAATTAACCCAGAGGGTGGTGGGCAGAGAAGTCAGGATGTGACTTAACAATACCACAGCTGTGCTTATTTTTAAAAAGGAAAAAAAAAAAAGTGGGCAAATAAGTGTTATTTTCCATTTAACATTCTACACTCATTTATCAGAGATAAAAAACAGTTTTTTTCCACAGTAATCTTCTGTGGCTTTTTTCACTAATTTTTTTAAAAAATAAGCAATCGAGGAGGGTTTCCCACATACAAAGGGTTGGCACATTTTTATTTTCTAACACAGATAAACTGCTTTCTATTTCTGTCAACCTCATAGACAGGTTTAAAATCTGAAATCAACATTTATCTATCAACATGAATGACAGTAATAATAACCGTGACTATAAAAATGATTGCATATTAAAAAGGGATCTCATGATAACAGTTAAAAAAAAATAAAGAAGCCCATCTGTAAACTAATCATGGTATTACCCTGTCTTTTACAAAGTGACGTCAATAAAAATGAGGTATTCTGGATGAAAGCCTAGGAAACCTGGGATCCTCGACTGTGCGTGCGTGCTCAGTCCTGTCTGACCCTTTGTGACCCCATGGACTGTAGCCCACCAGGCTCGTCTGTCCATGAAATTTTCCAGGTAAGAATACTGGAGTGTGTGGCCATATTCCATTCCAGGGGATCTTCCCAGCTCAGGCACTGAACTCCTGTATCTGCAGGCACATTCTTTCCTGTTGCATCACCTGGGAATCCAGAAGAGGGACCAGTTTTGAGAAACATATTCGGCCAGTCCTGGAACGCTTTCTGCAGTGCAGCAGGATGTCTCACGTGTCAGGCTGCAGGGAAATAACCTTTGCAGGATTTCCACCTCTTCCTGCAAGGCCATGCTTAGCAAACTCTCTGGGTTAAGGAGTTGTGGTTTACTGCTGGGGCTGCTAACAAGTTTGGATCCTGAGTAGGCATTTACTCAACCTCTGATCTTTGATTGTGAAATAAAGGAATTGAGTTAGATTACTGTTTCTTTTTCAGCTGCATTGCACAGCCCCTACAGCCTGCAGGATCTTGGTTCCCTGACCAGAGATTGGACCCCACCCCCTATAGTGGTAGCTCAGAGTCTTAACCACCAAGGAAGCCCAGATTACTGTTTCTTAAACCTTAGCCAATTTCAGAATCACATGGAGGGGTTGTACATGCTCAGTCGCTCAGCTGTGTTCTATTCTTTGTGACCCTGTGGAGTGTAGCCCGCCAGGCTCCTCTGTCCATGGGATTTTCTAGGCAAAAATAGTGGAGTGGGTTGCCGTTTCCTTCTCCAAGAATCTTCCCTACCCAGGGACTGAACCTGTGTCTCCTGCATCGGCAGGTGGGTTCTTTACCACTGAGCCACCTGAGAAACCTATATACAGTAGATAATTGGGGTCTAAAGACATTACCATTAGAATATTAGTCTCTCCAAACCCCAGGCCCACAAGACATCGATATTTCACTGGGAATCTAATCTAGACTTTCCCACTGTTTCCAAGGCAATCTTCCCTCTTGCTCTTCCTGCTTGTTCTTGTTGATAAGCAACAGCTTTTGATTTAAGTTTCAATTATAATATTCTTCTCTCTAAAGGATAGCTGGAGCACGTTTCACAATATGAGGTTCCACCATAGCAACAGAAGGCTTTTTAATGCATGCATGAATATTCAAGATCTGCTCAGTGGCGTGTGAATGTATTGGTACTACTGAGAATTATTCTTTTATGCAGATAGAACAAGCAAACTGCAGTCGTTTATTTGTTTACATGACACTTGGGGGGATATCTGAACTTTTCCAGGGAGCAATTTCTAGTCATTTTTTAAATCTATAAGCCTCTTCCATCCTTCAGATAGTGATAACTGCAGATGGCCCACAATGAAATGAGCTTTCAGATGAAGTCTTTCAAACATCAGATGGGTTTTTATTTAAACAAGTCATTTCGTGGTGTTAATAAGATGGTGACATTGCTTCTCCACTGTTCCAAATTCTCCAGTTGAAAAGTCTAGCTACCTGACACACTTCGAGTCATGCACACTCAGACTTTAACACTATACTTTGCCTTTAATCATCAAGTAGAGATCTACCCTCTTGTTTTACCAGTCCTGTTACTAATGTGATGAAATCTACAGATCTTTTCCCCAGAAAAGCGCATGTATTTTGGTACACATAACTTTTTAGCTACAATTTGATGGGATGTTCACATGCCTGTCACACTCTTCACAGAACCCCAGGAGGATCAGGTTATTAGGTTAAGGACCCTTGCTTTAAAGCAGTATGGGAGGAGTGTCTCAGAAGCCTGGATCTGGGGACTTTCTCGCTGGTAAGGTGGTTAAAAGTCCACCTTTCAACTCAGGGGACGCAAGTTTGAGACATGGTCATAGAACTGAGATCCCCCATACCGTGGGGCAGCTAAGCCCATGTGCTGCAACTGCTGAGCCCTTGCACTCGGAAACCCACACAACGCAACTAAAGAGAAGCCTGCACACCACAGCGAAGGTCCTGAGTGCCGCAACTAAGGCCCAGCGCAGCCAAAGAAAGAAAGAAGAAGAAGCCGGGATCCGATCTTAAGCGCTCTCCAGTTGCCTACTGTTAAAAGCTCCGTAGGAGGGGCATGGGGTTGGAGGGGCCCCTTTACCTTAAATAGGCAATGCCTTCCACAATTATAGTTTTAGGACACTTTAGTACACTTGTATATAGGTATAAAGTATACTTTATAACATTCCTTTGACTGCAGGTCATAGGGACTCAAAGTAACAAATGAATAAAAAAGGATTTATTGCCCTACCTACCTGGAAACTGGATCTAGGACCTCAACAATGCCATGGAGACATTCATGCTTTTCTTAGTCATGATCTGGAAATGTCTCTCTCGTACTCCTACCCGCCCCCTTCCCCCAAGCCACCTGCCTTGTCTTCAGCACCCCTACAGATACACGTGGGGAGGAACTGAAACCTCCAGCTATCAGCCTCCTAAGAGAGATTGGAAGCATATCTTCTCTGTTCGGTTCAGTTCAGTTGCTCAGTCGTGTGCGACTCTTTGTGACCCCATGGACTGCAGCACACCAGGCTTCCCTGTCCATCACCAAATCCTGGAGCTTACTCAAACTCATGTGCATTGAGTCAATGATGCCATCCAACCATCTCATCCTTTGCCGTGCCCTTCTCTTCCTGCCTTCAATCTTTCCCAGCATCAAGGTCTTTTCCATTGAGTCAGTTCTTCACATCAGGTGGCAAAAGTATTGGAGTTTCAGCTTTAGCATCAGTCCTTCCAATGAATATTCAGGACTGATTCCCTTTAGGATGGACTGGTTGGATCTCCTTGCAGCCACAGGCCGCTCAGGAGTCTTTTCCAACACCATAGTTCAAAAGCGTCAATTCTTTGGTGCTCAGCTTTCTTTATAGTCCAACTCACATCCATACATGACTACTGGAAAAATCATACCTTTGCCTAGATGGACCTTTGTTGGTAAAGTAATGTCTCTGCTTTTTAATATGCCACCTAGGTTAGTCATAGCTTTTCTTCCAAGGAGCATCTTTTCATTTCATGGCTGCAGTCACCATCTGCAGTGATTTTGGAGCCAAAAAAATTAAAGTCTCTGTTTCCATTGTTTCCCCATCTATTTGCCATGAAGTGATGGGACTGGATGTCTTGATCTTAGTTTTCTGAATGTTCAGTTTTAAGCCAAGTTTTTCATTCTCCTAGTGTGGGCCAACTCTCCAGTGAGCACCGCTCTGGTTGACAATGGGATTGCAGCCTCCTAAGAGACCCTGAGCCACAGGCACCCAGCTAAGCTGCTCACAAATTCCTGATCTCCAAAGAAACTGTATGTTTGTTGTTTCCAACGGCTAATTTGGGGGGTGGTAACTTTTTTGCATTATACAACTACATATTGCAGCAAGTCTAAGCATTCATCAAAACAGCACGTTTTGATGGACAGTGAGCACGAAACTTTCTCCCAGGAGGAATGGTTTTCTTTGATTCTTGCCACTAGAGGGCACAATAGTCACAAACGATGGCTTCAGGAAAGAACTGAAAGACTTTTTCTCTTTCCAGGGAGCCACCTAAGTCAGACAAGCAAAAAACCTTAGAGATCATCCGGTTCAGTTCTGTGGGGTCACAGAGGAGGATTCTCATGGCTAGAGATTAATTGACTGGTCCAAGGTTACACAGACTCAGCTGCATATAACCTGCAGGCAGGTAACTGTTAATCAATTCTGTTGTCTTTTAAAATCACTACATATAGGATAGAGAAAGGTTTTTAAAAATCTTTTCTATTTAAACTAACCTATTAACCCCAAAGACCAAAAAAAGTATGATTCAGTGTCTGTTATGAGCCATCTACCATACATTGTGTGCTACATGGATACTTTTCATTTTATCTGCACAACAAACCTTTAAAACTTACACGTATCAGTACATGAGGGACAGTACTTTTCAAGGACATATAGCTAGAAAGAAGCAAAACTAATCTGAATCAGATACAATTTGAATCTGATAAAATTATTACAGTAATTTTGGCAGGGGGTAAGGGGCAACTCTTTGATTATATCAGAAGTTTGTTGCTTCGGGAAATGTTTTAGTAGTTAAGATACTTCGTGAAGTGAGTGAAAGTTGCTCAGTCGTGTCCGACTCTTTGCAACCCATGGACTACACAGCGCATAGAATTCTCTAGGCCAGAGTACTGGAGTGGGTAGCCTTTCCCTTCTCCTGGGGATCTTCCCAACCCAGGGATCAAAGCCAGGTCTCCCGCATTGCAGGCAGACTCTTTACCAGCTGGGCCACAAGGGAAGCCCTAAGATACTTAAGTGGTTGCCATATAGCATTAAAGAGAAAAGAATAATTTTGCTGATGCTCCATTATTTCCCTGAGGACACACACACACTCTTACTCTCCTCTCTCTCTCTCCTCCCTTGCTTCTTCCCTTCTTTCTATCTGACCAGCTTTGTGAGCTTGGTAACCTCCCAGGGCTTCATTTTGTTGCACCTCTTTCATTTCCAAAATGAGGGTACACCTACCTCCTTCAAACTCTCACCAGGGATGCTGTGATGATTCGTGAGGAAGTCTTTACAAATCTCATTTGATTTTGCAGAAGACGGTTGTTTAATAAAGCTGAAGAATCATTATAATGGTAATGAGTCATATTTTAAGGCAGATGGAGAGGTGTCTGGCAGCAGTGACTTGGAGCTGTCGCCACACCAAAGCAATGAAGTGATGTTAATGTGTAGTTGCATCAGGTGAGAAGCAAGGAGAGTGTAACATCTGCCCAACTCACACACCGCCTTGGTCATCATCCCTGCAGGGCACATTCTGGTGCACAATCGTGACAGTCACAAGGCAGCCAGGCCACCCTGGAAGAACCACCTGAGTGCTCTGATAGAATCTGGTCTCCAAGGCGTGCCCCCATCGAGTGTTTCATGCCTTATAGATGCACGCCATTCCTCACACCAAGAGGCTGAGCCTGTTTCTCCTCCCCTTGAATCTGGACCAGCCCTGTGACTGACAGACCAGTCGGTTGCTCTGGCTGTGACTCTGCTAATACCAGGTCAAGGCTTCAGCAGGATGGGAGCTTCTGCTTCCTCTCTCTTGGAAGAGAGCTACAGTGTGGGGAGTCCAGCTGCCTTGGGACCATATCACTAGGAGGAAGCCTGAGCTGGCCGAGTGGAGAGACAGAGATAGAGGCGCCGGCCAGCTCTCAGATGTTCCAAGCATCACAGCTGATTCTGTAGATGTGAGGAGTAAAGAAGCAACCTTAACATTTCAGCTCTAGTAGACAACGTGAAGCGAAAGAACTGTCCACCCCACAAACAGGAGAATTAATACACATTTGGTATTGAGGAGTCATCATGTTCTCAGGATGTTTGTTATCCAGCAATAGACATTTGAAATGCCTTTCCCCACTTAAAATAGGGTCATATACCTTTTGACCCTCTCTCTTTGCCAAAGGAAATAGAGTAGTCCTTCAGAGAAATGAAATGAGAGAAAAAGTTACAGTTTGATAAAATGGGGTATGCTAATTTCTTTTTAGAGGATATGGTTTTTAGCCTCATAAAAGTTCTGATAAAATAGAGCACTCCTTCCTTCCTTCATACTCAGTGAATCCTTGTTGAATAAATTTATTGTCTGTAGTGCATCTGGGTGTGGAATACTTGGTGCTAAATGAGACACATACAGTGCTAACACCCTAAATAGAGAAGAGAAACAACCATTGCAAAAGATTATTTTAGCCAATGATATTGCACTTGAGAAAGGGTAAAGTGATAGCATCATTATCATCTTTCCAAGGGTCTCTTGCTCATGCATCTATAATAAATGAAAGAGAGAGAGAGAAAGGGAAAGAAAGGAAGCAAGTGTTCCCCCCGAGTTTCTAACACAGTTTAATTGTCTGCACACTAATCAGCAGTTTCTTGGTTTACAGTTCAGGATCTTCCCATTTTAGATTTCACATCTGTACCTTTCTAACACAAGCAGATCTGATAAGGATTTTCTTTTTTTTTTTTTTGCTAGCTTATCACTTTGGGGAAGGTGAAGGTGGGATGTGCCAGCCCTGAAGGAATAGGCCACTGAGAGGCCCAGGGCCTGGGGCCCGGGCTGGTCTCTTAACACAGTCTCTGAGTCACCGTCACTTCTGCGCTGAAAGAAAATAAGTCAATTAGGAAAGAAACGAGCTAGCTATTTGAGAGTCCCGAATTTCTGGGAGGCTCCACTTACTGATTTTCTTCTGAAGGAAGGGCATTATTCATTAGAGAATTCAAGTGAAGAAATGATTCTTTTACACACTATATGGTGAGTCTCTTGCTAGGCACTTCCTTATTCTTTTAGAGGGCTTCCCAGGAGGCTCTAATGGTAAAGAACATGCCTGCCAATGTGGAGATGTAAGAGAGGCTGGTTCGATCCCTGGGTGGGGAAGATCCCCTGGAGAAGGAAATGGCAACCCTCTCCAGTATCCTTGCCTGGAGAAGCCCATGGGCAGAGGAGCCCGATGGGCTACAGTCCATAGTGTCACAAAGAGTCAGACAGGACTGAAGCAAATTAGCACATAGCACATGTTCTTTTAAAAGGAGCAGTGACTTCTCTGAAAACAGTGGCTCTGTCTTACTTTCTTTGCTCCTTCAGTCTCTCACATACTGTTCCTCTCATAGTACAGGCTTAACAGATATTTGTTGAGTGAACAGATATTGGATAAAGAGAACAAGGTCTACATCTGAATCCTACCTTGGCATCCTGCTAGCAGGGTGACCTTGGACAAGTTATTTAATTTCTCTACATTTCCATTCTCTCAACTGTAAAGTAGGAAAAATAACACTTTACATAATTGGTTGTAATAAAAATTACATACATATGCAATTAACACAGAGGTTACATGCGGCTGAAGTTAATTAAATGTAGTTCCTCCCCAAAGAGGTCATTTGGCTTTAGGTAAAATCTGGGAGAAGGGGAGATCACTGCTATGATCCGAATGCTTCTGTCCCTGCCTCCCTCCCCATTTATATGTTGAATCTTAACCCCCAAGTTAATGGTATTAGTGTGAGGCCTTTGGGAGGTGATTAGGTGGGTGGGATGGGAGTTAGTGCCCTTCAAAAAGACACCAGAGAAAGCTCCTCTGCCACCTCCTGCCATGCGAAGACAAAGCAAAAAGAGCTGGAGAATTCTATGGACCATACAGTCTGTACATGGGGTCGCAAAGAGTCAGACATGACTGAGCGACTTTCACTGCACTTCACTTCGTGAACCAGAAAGCTAGCTCTGACCAGTCACTAAACCTGCAAGTGCCCTGATCTTGGGCTCCCCAGCCTCCACCACTGTTGCCATAAGCCACTCGGTCTGTGGTGTGTTTCTATGGCAGTCTGAATGGGCTAGAAAACCCACTATTGCTAGAATTCAATTTGAGTGTCATTTTTATTTAAATGGTGACTTTTCAAATCCTGCTTTCAAATAAGGTGACTTCATTTGGCCACTATGAACTGGCAACATCTAGCATTATTATACTGTACTGAGTCACTGTTTTGGAAATAATAATACTGTATTTTAAATTGATGATATAGCAATCAAAGTTTGCTAAGACAGGAGTCAGAAAAATGAAAAAAAAGCTGCAAACTTGACTCCTTTTATAAACTATAGTCTAATACCAGATGAGCTAATCCTTAAATGTCTGTTTATGGGAAATTCATTGTAAAGTCCCCTGATGTTAATAGGAGAGGTGATATATCTCTGCCAAAAGGAGACCTGGGTACATAGTTTGAAAAAAAAAAAAAAAAGGTCTTCAAAGAAAGCTATTACCTAGAAAGGAAAAAGTAACACAGATAATTTTGGTCATTTTTTGTTGTTTATCACCTATTTGTGGAATAGGTGGATACAAACTATTGATACAAAATTTTTAAAAATTCAAATGAGGCTTTTCTTATAATTTTTAGAGAATCAGCTTGATTTGGTAAGATGAAAACAGTTGAGACCCACCAGCATTTTAAAATGAATGATAATGAGAAAAAATTATGAGTAGGATAATCAGTTTAACATTAAGAGCTATTTGGTTTAGACTGTAACTTAGCAGGAAACAAAGCAATGATATTCAATTTACAGCCTTTAAGAGGATTCAAATCTTTTCTCTAACCACTAGGGAGAGACTTATCTCTTCTTAAGAATTAAGAAATAAGCCAATTCTGACTTTTTAAAATCTGTATGATTGTTAATTTCATGGTACTTCATCCTACATGAACATAAGTGTTGCTAAATAAATTTAGAGAGAACAAGTGATTTGTCTTCCTAGTAACACATTCTTACCTTGCATAACAAAGAACTGAAAGATTTCCAGCTACTCACGTGCCTTGCTGACTTGGCAATCTGCAATCAGAGCACATACTCTGGCCCTCGGTGTTCTAGTGAAGTGCAAATTGCTCAGTCGTGGCCGACTCTTTGCGACCCAGTGGACTGTAGACCACCAGGCTCCTCCTTCCATGGGATTCTCCCCATGGCAAGAATACTGGAGTGGGTTGCCATTTCCTTCTCCAGGGGATCTTCCTGACCCAGGGATCGAACTCTTGTCTCCCGCATTGTGGGCAGATGCTTTAACCTCTGAGCCACCAGGGAAGCCCTAGACATCATCTCTGTTTAGGAGGAAGTTAGAACAGTTACCTCTATAACTTTAAAACACTTTGCCATCTCTCAGAAGCAATCAGTTGGGAACATAAGATAAACAACAGACCCCAACAATATGGCAAAAATAAAATATGGTGTTTTTATCACTGGGCTCCAACCCGATACAGCATATAAGCTAGAAGATTCTATGATCTGGTTATACATTCCATATCACCCCAGCCAGATCAACGAAGGTTCCTTAGGATTTACTGTGACAGACACTGTTATAATCTCTAACTCTGGACTTAAAAGTATATATTTGCTTTAATTTCTACCCAGAATTTCTAGGTCTACACCATTGTCAGGTAAGCCCTATTTTCCCTGTGAAAGGAACATTTTCCTGAAGATCTATTTTCCTTCAAAAACAGGGGAGTTACAAATACCCCTCAGTCCTGGGAAAGTGGATGATGAGGAGGGTCAGGAATGGAATAGGTAGGAGAATCTTCCCTAGTCTAACTTCGTATTGACTCTTTACGCAGTTTCTGCCAATGACCTGAATGATTCTGGCCTTGAAAATACTGGTAGTCGGGGGAAAAAAGATTACAACGTCTGTCAGGTGTAGATCATCTAGTCTTCCATTTTCTCATTCCATAAAAAAAATCACGTCCCAAAGTGGTATCAGATCTTAGAAAAATATTGCGTTGAATAAGAAGGACGTTGTCCATGCCTGCATGAGAGTTTACAGTGTAGTGAAAAATGTTAGTCACTTAATCGTGTCCAACTCTTTGGGACCCCATGGACTGTAGTCCACCAGGGTCCTCTGTCCATGGAATTCTCCAAGTGAGAGTATTGGAGTGTATTGCCATTCCCTTCTCCAAGGGAATCTTCCTAACCCAGGGATCAAACCCAGGGTCTCCTGCATTGCACGCAGATTCTTTACCACTGAGCCACTAGGGAAGGCCACAGTGTAGAAGTGAAGGAAACTAGACAGACGTTTGCAGTTAAATGTTACCTGTGGGAAGTATGAGTGCTCTGGTAATATACTACCGGAGTGCTCCCACTTCTTCCAAGTGGTAGAACAGAAAAGGACACCAGTGACCCTCATCTGGGTATCCCAGTGCAAACAATTTCATGGGATTCTATTTCCTCAGGTGAACATAAGAGGGCATGGGCTAAATGAATTCTCAAGGTTGCTTCCAGGGATAAGGTGTGAGAATTCTATTCAGATCTTTTCAGTATCAGTGGTAGGTTCACATTCATTTCTCTGGAAGGATAACTTGAGAAATTCTTGGGAACTAAGTGTAAACAACAGTGACGTCTTTGGTCACCACTAGACTGGCAACAATGAAGCTCCACGGGCCCTGTGGAACCCAGTGTGGTCTCACTGTCTGTTCCCCACAGGCCCCTTTTTCTGTGTGTGTACCAAGCCAGCTGGGGATACTATACTCTTCTGGTTCATAGTGAGCTGTTACACGCCCCAAAGGTGCCACCTCAAAAGGCTGTGCCCTGTCATTTTCTCCCTGAAGTAACCAAGTGGAATACCAAGAAGATAATTACCAAATTATCTTCTCAGGCCTTTCATTACCAAAATAAGTGATGAGTCACACAAACAAACAGAGACATAGAAACCACCCCTGGTTTTTCCATAGTTTCCAAGGCAAATATGCAAATGACTTCCATAGTCGATGTCATTGCAAGGCTCTTCCAATACCTTTTCCAACCCTTCCCTCTTGTTTTAACTACTATTGAGACTAGGAAATAAATGTGTTCAACTCCCAACCTTTCTCTCAGCTAAGAGTAGCTATGTAGCTCAGTAATGGCTTATGAAATGTAGATGGAAGCCCCTGGGGTCTAGGAGGGCTTTTTATTGCTTTGTTTTCCCCCCATTCTTCCTGCTTGAAACAAGCCTGTGATGGCTGGAAGTACAGCAGCCATCATGACACCAGGAGAATGGAAGTCATCACTAAGGTTGATGGAGTAGAAAGAGAAAAATCCAGTTGTTTGAAGACGTTTTAGAGATGCTGCCTCAGCCTTGGACCATCTACAGTAAAATTGATATTTTACCTGTTTATTGGGTTCTTGTTTCTCACAGATGAATATCATCCTAACTTATTACTAATACTGCTGATTACATCCAGAAGGGTCATGTATAGAAACATCACAGCCGCCTGGTTAGCGGGAGCCTGAAATTGATCAGAACATGCCTGCCTGTGTTTGAGTGAAGAAAATCATCTAGGTTCTTTCACAGTGCTTTGTCTTTTAAGTACGAGATTTTAATCAATAAACACTGGAATATCTGAACTGAGTGGAAACAAAGCTACTAGCTCCAACCTATCCCAACAAGAAGATAAAATTCCTTTCAATTTTGAGAAGTCCAGAGTGACCACTCTGAATGGTCATGCTGTGCCCCATTTGAAAGAAGAGTCTGAGCCTGAAAACATGTGTTTTTAAAAATGCAAGACTGCCACAAGCTGCATCTTATGGGATATGCTGAACACAAGTTTCCACTCTGGAGAAGACATTTCACAAGTATTTAAACATCTGAGGAATATGAGCAGTTCCTTGTGTCCTATTAAACAAAAAGGGTTTTGAAAAAGTCTTCACCCTAGGCTCTTGAATCAGACTGCCTGTGTCAAGTCCGTGTTTAAATTCCCATTGATGATGTGATTTTGGATAAGTAGTGGAACTTTAGTGATGCCCAGTTTCCTTATTTGTATAAAGGAGTAATAACAGCAATTACCTCCTAAGACTTGTACACACTGTGCAGTGAACAAAATGCTTGTGTTCCTCCAAAATTCGTATGTTGAAATTCCATGCCCAAACATGACAGTATTCACAGATGGGAAGATGTGAAGCCTGTGTGTGTAGGATTGTTATTGTTGCTTAGTTGGTGAGTCATGTACAATTCTTTTGTGACCCCATGAACTGTAGCCCGCCAGGCTTCCTTGTTCATAGGATTTCCCAGGCAAGAATACTGGAGTGGGTTGCCATTTCCTTTTCCAGGGGATCTTTCTGACCCAGGGATCAAACTCACCAATGTCTCCTGCATTAGCAGGCATATTCTTTACCACTGAGTCACTTGGGAAGCCCATGAGTAGGATTAGCAACCTCATAAAAGGGACCCCAGAGAGGTTTATTAACCTCTTTCCATCAAGTGAGGATTCAAGAAGACAGCCATCTGCAGCCTGGAAGAGAATCCTCACCAGAACCCTGCCTATGTTGACATTCCTCTCTTGGTCTTCCAAGCTTCCAGAACATCAATAAATAAATTCCTGTTGTTTATAAACCACCAGTCTACTGCACTTCGTTGTAACAGCACAAACTGGCAAAGAAACATTAGATAGAGGTTAATTTCCAAGTATTATATATTATTATAATTGTCAGGATAGAGGCTAACTTTGCAGGTTTGTCTGTTTCATTTTAGATTGCTGTACAATTTCTTTTCATGTGTTTAAGTTATATCCGTCTTTATGGGCATGTGGTCATCAGTAATATTTTTTCATAGATGAAATATAAGCTCTCTACACTTGCTGAAGTTATTGGAACTCTTTGGAGTCAAGAAATATTTTGTCCGGTGTCAAACATGATGTTTGGCACATAATAGGCTTGTAACAAACATTTGTTAAATAATCAACTAGGATTGCTAGGAAAGGAGGTAAGAGGAATAGGCAACTTTTTATCGTATTACATTTCTGAAGGGCCAAATACAAGAGCTGTCATTAAAGCATCAAGCCCCCAATGTCTTTGTGGACTAATTTCTGAGTTCCCAGAACTTGTTTTCAGCTATAGTATTGTTAGCATTATGAGAACATCTCAAATTGTCTGGTATCTCTTTGTTATTTATTTATTAGTGTTGTTTGGTTTGTTCAAGAGGGATAGCAGTGATATGGGAATTAACTTTAAGCCACTGAATTATTCATTAAAATCTAATATTCTCAAGTGGGGGAAAACAGAACACGAAACAAATTTCATCAACTCTTAATAAGCTATTTTTGGGTTTCTACTGACACGACACATAGAACCTAAGCACCTTGTTAACAACAGATTAATACTTTAGACAACAATAATATAAACAGGAACTCTTAAAAATAAAAGACCAAAAATCATAAAAACCTTATTTGATGAGCCACAGGCCTTCTATGGAATGTTTAGGTGACAGTTATCTGGTATTCATTATTCATGAACACAATCTATAATTATGGATGAAAATATAAACTAATAAGAGAAGTGAGCTCAACCATTGACCCTGATTACCATAGGCATGCTGGGGTCAGCCAGAAATTCTTGCGAAGAGACAATAAGATGATGGTTTCAGATTCTGTTACTATAGAGCTGGAAGACTAAAGAAATGCCTGAAGATACTGAATTGTAATTTTCTGAGCTTCAGGTTAGATAAAAAACTGATGTCGGGGGCTTCCCTGGTGGCCCAGTGGTAGAGAATCTGCCTGCCACTGCAGGAGACGTGTGTTCCATCTCTGATCCAGGAAGATCCCACATGCGTGGAGCAACTAAACCCCGCGTCACAACTATTGAGCCCGTGCTCTCGAGCCCGGGAGCCACAAATACTGAGCCCACATGCTGCTATTGAAGCCTGTGTGCCCTGGAGCCCACGCTCCGCAAAAAGAGAGGACGCAGCAGTGAGAAGGCCACACACCACAGCTATAGAGTAGCCCCTGCTCTCCGCAGCTGGAGGACAGTTCACGCAGCAGCAAAGACCCAGCACAGTCACAAATAAATAAACAACTAAAATTGTTTTTTGAAAAGGTTGATGTCTGCCAGTTTGTTGACACAGGACATATTCTTAGGTACTCTATACATTCTTCAGTTCAGTTCAGTTCAGTTGCTCAGTTGTGTCCAACTCTGCCACCCCATGGATTGTAGCATCACCAACTCCTGGAGTTTATTCAAATTCATGTCCATCGAGTCAGTGATGCCATCCAACCATCTCATCCTTTGTCGTCCCCTTCTTCTCCTGCCTTCAATCTTTCCCAGCATCAGGGTCTTTTCCAATGAGTCAGTTCTTTGAATCAGGTTACCAAAGTAATGGAGTTTCAGCTTCAGCATCAGTCCTTCCAATTCAGAACTGATTTTCTTTAAGATGGACTGGTTGGATCTCCTTGCAGTCCAAGGGACTCTCAGGAGTCTTCTCCAACACCAGTTCAAAAGCATCAATTCTTTGGTGCTCAGCTTTCTTTATAGTCCAACTCTCATATCCATACATGACTGCTGGAAAATCATAGCTTTGACTAGATGGACCTTTGTTGGTGAAGTAATGCCTCTGCTTTTTAATATGCTGTCTAGCTACACATTCTTAACTACATTAATTTTGTTTGGTTACAAGTTTTAAAATAACCTCAAAGAGTCACAGTCTACACTAGATAGTTAATTTCTCTTTCATATAAAGGAATTCAGAGTGAAACAGTCCTAGATTGGAGTAGACATCCTTGATAAACCTTTTATCTCCAAGGCTAGGAAGAAACTCATGCACTTTACACAGAATTCTGGCAGATTTGAGAGATCCCATGTGATGGCTTTTGTATGTTTTGATTAAAATAAACTATGTGGCTTTTAACTAATTCCAAAATTCACATTCACCATTAAAATAACAAAATTTTGTCACAATTTAGAATATATTTTAAAAGTAATACAGAAATGTTAAAAAAAAAAAAGTGAAAGTGTTACTCTTTCAGTCATGTCCGAATCTTTTTTGTCCCCATGGACATAGCCCGTCAGCCTCTGTCCATGGAGTTCTCCAGGTGAGAATGCTGGAATGGGTAGGTATCCTCTTCTCCAGGGGATCTTCCTGACCCAGGGACTGAACCTGAGTCTCCTACATTGCAGACAGATTCTTCATCATCTGAGCCATTAGAGAAGCCCTTAAATAACAAAACTGTCACAATTTAGAATATTTTTTAAAAGCAATAGAGAATGCTACATCAATTTAAGGAAGGTGTAACAGAGATATTAATATAAAACAAAAACAATTTCAAAAATATTTTCAGTGTGTGTGTGTTCCAGGATCACTAAATTGGAATAGACAAAGGCATTTTGTATATGTAATCCTATAATTTCTTTTATTGTAGGCATTCAACAGGTATATTTTTCATAAACATCATAGGTCCACAGTGAGCAAGTCACCTGCATACTTTAAGATGTAGTTCTGGCCCTAAAGGGGCCACAAATCATAAACACAGAATCTGAAGACATATGCTATGTTCCAAGTGTCAAGGGTTATCCCAGGAGTAAACACAGATCACAGGGGTAGTGGGAGTACCAGGGAATCCAGAGGGGCTTGTGGCTTTCCTTGCCAGGAGCTGGAGAGGGACAAAGGCTGCGGAGGAGGGGAACTGGCAGAGCTTGAGAGTCTTGTGCCAAATGGTGGAGAACCTTGCAGCCATAATTTTTATTCAGGCAGATCAGGTCTTTAATTGGCTTTGCCAGCAGTACCTCAGGCAGCTCAGTCACCTTCATAGAAAGAATTCCTAAATCTGGCTTGTGGGAAGTGAATAGGGAAAGCTCATTAGTGTTTAGCAGCCAAACACCTTTTCAGCAAGCATGCAAGGCTAGAACATCACTGCCAAACGAGAGGCAGCAGGGTGTGACCGAGAGAGACAAAAATATTGAAACAGCCCTGCTGTCCATGCCCTCTTCTGCAGCCTCATCTAAAAGAGAAATGTAAACCAAAACCTCTCCAAATGGAAATTAGACTCGGCCATCCACAACTCCTTGCTTTATGCTGGATTTTCTGATGTTATTAAGTTATGCCTATGCCCTTTGACATGTTCAGTAATTCAGTTTATTAGGAGACTAGATTTATCTACCTCCAATTTTCAATTCCATTCTGACCATCTTCCGTACACTTCTTATCTTCAGAGAGAGCATCACATAGGGACACAGATGTGCCCGCAGACTGAAAACGTGGTTTGTTCACTCTTCTACCGATCAAAGCTGGTGACTCAGGGTAGTTGTAACACCTGGGTAATGTAAGTAATTGGCTTCCCAAGTGGCGCTAGTGGTAAAGAACCTGCCTGCCAGTGCAGGAGACAGAAGAGTCTCGGGTTTGAGCCCTGGCTGGGAAGATCCCCTGGAGGAGGGTATGACAGCCCACTCCACTATTCATGCCTAGAGAATCCCATGGACAGAGGAGTCCAGAGGGTCGCCCAGATTAAGGCATAAGACTCTTATAAGAAAAACATTGCCATTGTTTCTTAAAAAATCCAATACAAGGACTTCCCTGGTGATCCAGTGATTAAGGATCCAGCCGCCAATGCATGGAGCTTGGGTTCAATCCCTGGGCCTGGAAGATCCCACATGCCTCAGGGCAGCTAAACCCATGCCGCAATACGGAGCAGCACTCCAAAGCCCGTGCTCTGCAACAAGAGGAGCACTGGGAGGAGGAACCCGCGCGCCACAGCTAGAGAAAGCCCATGCATGGCAACAGAGACCCACTGCAGCCAAATAAATAAATCTTTTTAAAAGGAAAAACAACAAAAAAAGTCGATACAATGTTAATAGAAGTATCACACACTGTTTTTAAATATCCTCTAATTAATCAAATATATGCCCACATGTCCCTACATATTTTTCATTTAGAAGTCAAGGCTTGTTTAGATTTTAATTATGAGATGTTTTAGACACGCAGAAAAATTACAGAAAAAATGAAATTGTTACCTAGTACCCACTACCTAGAATAACACTTTGTCATTTTGGTTTTCAGATTGCTTAATCCTTCATGTGCAATGATTATCACTGTCCTAAGGTTGGCAAGTGTCTTTTCCATGCACATCTTTACATTTTTATCATATATAAATGGATTCCCTGGTAGCTAAGTTGGTGGAGTCTGCTTGCTATGCAGGAGACCCAGGTTTGATTCCTGGCTCGGGAAGAGCACCTGGAGAAGGAAATGGCAACTCATTCCAGTAAATATACTCGTAATACCATACAGTATTGTTTTGTGCAATTTTGATGAATATAAGTATTGTACTGAACATATTTTACAATATGCTTTTCTTTCAATATACATCCTCATCAACATTTTACCTATCAGATAGGTAAACACACCACATAGTATTGCAAACAATTTCTTCTGATATATAGATTTTCTTTTTATTTTTTTGTGACATCTTTTGATAAATAGACATTTAAAATTTTAATACAATCTAATTTATAACTCTCTTCCTTTATGACTTGCAATTTTTGTGTCTTAAAGATTTTCTCTCCATGATTATAAAATATTCTCATTTTTTTTTTCCTCCTATAGCTTCAGGGTTTCAGGGTTTTATTTTTACATTTTTGTCTTAATTCAGCTTGAATTAATTTTTCTGTGTAGTACAAAGTGGGAATCAAATTGTATTATTTCCACATGGAAAACCATTTGTCCCAAGACTATTGATGAAAACTATCCTTTCCTGTGGCTTTGCAATGCTTCCTCTGTCATAGATCAAGTTTCCATATACGGCCTTTCTAGTCTGTTTCACTGCTTTACTTAGCTGTCTCTGTACTAATGCTGTGCTTGTTAAAGAAGTATAAGTAACAATATGTAGTAGTGAGATTCTCTGCAGCATAATCCTTTAAAAAAATTTGCCTGGGCTAGTCTTGTCTCTTTTTTGGTTAACTGAATGTTTAGAATCAGTTCTCTAGTTACACACACACATTGGGATTTTATTGTGATTGAAGTAAATTTAAAATTAATGGGTAGAACTGACATCTTTATATATTGAATTTTTAATCTATTAGCATTTTATAATCTTCCCATTTACTTAAGTCTCCTTTAAGATCTTTCCATAATATCTCATACACCTCTGCGTATTTTAAGAGGTATTCCAAAGTACCAGCAATAGTGTTCTTTTTTTAAATGATATCTTTTAAAATCACATTTCCTATATTGTAGATCATTAAGAATATAATTAACTTTAATATATTACTAATGTATGTAGCAAGCATTCAGGACACTCATATATTCTATTTGTAGATTCTTGTGGGATTTTTACATAATCAATAAGATAATCTCTGTAGAGTTGTAGTTTTGTTTCTTTCTTCCCAATTTAACCTTCTATTTCTCACCATGCCTGAGTGGACACTCAATATAATGTTGAATAGAGATATCACACACTGTTTTAAAATATACTCCAATTATCCAAATATAACACACACACGTACATACATATTTAAAGTTATAACTTATTTAGATCTAATTATGTGTTTACTATTTCTTTGCTCCCAGCTGCCACAACCTCACACTACAGATTCAGTTCCTTTCTCGCCAAAATGTATCTTTGAGTAATTCAGCAGTAATTTGGTGTACACACAGTACTTGGGTGTGTGAGTGCTAAATGCTACCTCCTAGCCTTCTTTAGAAACGTCTTTATTCTATTCTCATGCTTGGAGACATTCCCTGGGGTATAGAATTCTAGGTTTACATGTTTTAGCATTTTATGGATATTTTCAGTCTTTCTGCCTTTATTCTTGCTGAGAGCATTATGGCTATCAGTGTAATAATTGTTTCTCTGTAGGTAATCTGTGCTTTTTCTCTGGTGGTTTTTAAAATTTTTCCTTTGTCTTTGGAATTTTGTAGTTTCACTACAATGTATCTATATAGGAATTTTTTTCCTTTATTCTACTTAAGACCTGTGTGTTTTCAGTCTGTAAACTCATATTTTCATTAATATTGACCTCTTCATCTATCTTCTCCTTAAATATAATTTCTTCTTTTCTCTTTCTGGAATTCCCGTTAGTTTTTTCTGGTTGTCATTCTGTTCTCCATTTCTCTTAACTACTCTTTGATACTTGGCATCTCTATGTGTCTCTATTCTTCCTTTTAAACCATTTCCTTAGAAATGTCCAATTCACTATTTCCCTTTTTAGTTGTATTATTTTTATAAATTTTATTTGGTTCTTTTCATATTTGTCTTCTCTCTTTGCTTTTGGTTTCTAGTCTTTCTTTCATCTCTTAAATATCCATACATTAATTTATTCTACAGTCTTTTTAGATTGCTCTAATAGTTCAAATTGTTACAAAGTGTTAATCCTCCTAGTGTTCGTATCTACTACCTTTCCCTCATAACAAATGTCAGTCCGGTAGTTAGTAATTTTTTCCTACTGGGATTCATCTTCAGTTGGGAATTTTTGTCCCTGCCAGGAGTCCTAAGTATTCTGTGTTTTTGAACTGCTGCTACAAGCAGTTTTCTATTTGCTTCTACTGGTTACGCTAAAGTATTCTTTGGTCCAGAATCACATCATTGTTATTTTTCAACCTAAAGAATCCTACACAAAGGTAGTAATATATATATTTGGATCCCATGTCCGTGTCTGACACAGGCTTTTCAACTTTCCAATAGAGCCTTTTTTTCCCACTCAGCTTTAGGCCGAAACAAACTTTCCTGTCACCCATTTACCATCCTTTCGGATGTTCCATATACACGTCAAGGCATTTTCCGTTAGAGTATTGCAGTTCACAACAAAGGACTAAGCTTACTATTTGTCTTAATGAAACAGCAGTCCTCACTGCCAATCGGGATCCTCTGAGGTATCCGATCACAAGGCTGTCACATTAGCTGGGCGTTTTCTCTCCTGATGGCTTAGAATTTCCCTGTGAAGGATCTGAGCTACTCCATTTTGTCAACAGAAAAACTCCATTTTGTAAGGTTCCAGGAAAAGAGCCTTTGAAAATCCAAGAGCCTTTGGAAATCCCCTGACCCCACCCCACCACCCTCGAGCCAATCGGACTCCAGACCAAAATTTCCTGACTTAAGGTTCAGGAACTCGTGGTCTACCTAGGTAATGGGAACCAATCAGTCTGCTTTATTGACAGAAATTTTTAAAGATAGATAGAGAAACTCAAGTTACAAAGAAGATTCTGTTTTGTGAAATATTTTACATTTCTCCCAAGGGGTAGGACAACTTGTATACACGAACAGTCTCAACCATGTACTTCGTGACTGTTGAGACCTATAGATTCACCTCTAAATCCTGGTCCTCAGCTAAAAAAAAAAAAAAAGAGCTCAAATAGTCTCTTTGTAATGTGTTAGAAAGATCATTTATATTATAATAATACAAGTATTGTTGTACATTATAATGGCTATTCATCTTTGGAAGATGTTTGAAACAAAAGTCTAAGGTCATTGGAAGTAAAATAAGTAAACCAATAAGGAGTGCTTCCAACATGTCATTATTTTGGGGAGAATAAATAGTTTTGGTTGACTATCATTTATAAATAAGAACCAGACAAGATCTTCTCCTGCTTTCATTAACAAAGTATCTATCTCATTAAAACAAAAGTAATGAATGCTTTTTAAAAAAAAAAATCTGATTTCCACAATGATTTTGTGGAAAACTTCATCAGAATGTCGTGTTTAAGGTGCTACGTTTTTGAAGGCTGATGAGTGAGGGATTAGAACACTTCAGTACCATTTAGCCTAGAGTATGAAGTGGGGGATGGTAGAAGAGAGAGGCTGGGATGTGGAGAATAACCTTGAATTCCATGTGAAAAACTCCACAATTTATCCTGGAGGTGGTGGAAAGCCATTGAAAAATTTTAGTGAGGGTAGCAATGTGGTTGAATTTCATTTTAGGTAGATGATAAATGTGAGAAGTCTGATCTAAGGATAAGGAGTCCAGTTAAGAGGCTATCGTAACATTTTAGGCAAAAATGTTCCCAGCCCAGATAAAGGGCTATAGCAGTGAAGATAAAGGTGGAGAGAACAGAACTGATAAATATTTAAGAAGCAGAACTATCAGAACTTCAAGACTGATTAGATATAATCAAGAATGTGAGGGGAAAAAAGAATTCTCAAGCAACCCACAGACTTTTGGCTACAGTGATGTATTGGGTAGTGGTGTGATTAACCGATATTTGAAAACAGAAAAAGAAGCAGATGTGGGGAAATGAATGACCATTAAATACTTAGTAGAAAATCCCATGGACAGAGGAGGCTGGTGGGCTGCAGTCCATGGAGTCACTAAGAGTCGGACACGACTGAGCGACTTCACTTTCACTTTTCACTTTTCACTTTCATGCATTGGAGAAGGAAATGGCAGCCCACTCCAGTGTTCTTGCCTGGAGAATCCCAGGGACGGGGGAGCCTGGTGGGCTGCCGTCTATGGGGTCGCACAGAGTCAGACACGACTGATGCGACTTAGCAGCAGCAGCAGCAGCAGACTCACTAGCTTTTCCTTAGTGCATAGGGAGAAGGCAGGGCTAGACAATATGCGGTTTGCATCATTAATACATTAACCATTAATATGTTAAAACAACAAAGAAACTGAGGGTATCTGAAAGGAGCATGCAGAGTAGAAATGACTTGGGAACTAGACCCTGGAAAACATCAGTATTTGACATCAAGTGGATGATGAGATGAAAGGGAACTGTCAAGGGTATGGAAAGAAAGTCCTAGAGGCCAAAAACGCAGAATTTCAGACTATGTGTATGGGGGGGTACCCATACTTCTAATGCAAGTCCCATTTAGGTACTTCTAACATACATCTATTCACTATCCTCACTCTTTCTAAGAACTCCTGATGGACAGCAGCGACTCTTTGTCTGGAAATGCAAATATTAAAAGTGAACAACTAAAACCGTGAAATTCTTGGAAACTAGAAAAGAATGAGAGTTTCATTGTGCAACTCATTTTCTTATCACCCAGCAGGAAACTACCATTATTATTCATAGTTATTGTTAACAGAATTAAAAAGCTGCGCTTGAAGGGAAAGACATCCCTTTATCCCTACAGTAACTAACTAAACATTCCTGCTGTTACACAAATTGAAAACCAGTGAGCAAATTTTAATTAAAAATATTTATAGCAAGTAGAACGGCTTCTCAGACAACTCAGTGGGTAAAGAATCCACCTGCAATGCAGGAGATGTAAGAGACGGGGTTCCATCCCCGGGTGGGTTAAATCCTCGGAGAAGGAAATGGCAACTCACTCCAATATTCTTACCTGGAGAATCCCATGGACGGAAGAGCCTGGTGGGATACAGTCCATAGGAGTTGCAAAGGGTTGGACACGATTGCATACCAAGTGGAAAACCAGCTGCTATTTCCTCTTACCACTCGTGAAGAGTGTTTTACAACTGGCCATAATTCTCGTACTTCAATCAGCTTAACCAATAATAACTATTGATTAGGCAAAGGACATTTTATTATCATCCATGCAGTGGTAAAGAACCCTTTAACTGAATAGTTTTCAAAAGAACAACACTTTGAGGAATCACTGTCTTAAGGACTTTTGTTTCTTTGAAAGTAAAAGTCTCTCAGTGTTGTCTGATTCTTTGTGACCCCATGGAAATTCCCCTTACAGTCCATGGAATTCTCTAGGCCAGAATACTGGAGTTGGTAGCCTTTCCCTTCTCCAGGGGATCTTCCCAACCCAGGGACTGAACCCAGGTCTCCCACATTACAGGCGGATTCTTTACCAGCTGAGCCACCAGGGAAGCTTTCAATAGGTAAAATGTTCCTTTGATCTCAAAAATGTCCCCAGTTGTCCTAAGGCTCAGATATTTCCACAGATTTCCTCATCGATTCATTTAAAACAGTAAGAAATCTTAAACCACATTAAACAAAAGCCTAGCAGAAAAGGGGATCGGGAGGAGATGAAGTATGTATGAATTGAACTGTTAGTTGCTGAGTTGTGTCCGACTCTTTGCGATTCCACGGACTGTAGCTCACCAGGCTCCGCTATCCACGGAATTCTCCAGGCAGGAACACTGGAGTGGGATGCCAGTCCCTTGTCCAGGGGATCTTCCCGACTCAGGGATCAAGCCTGGCTCTCCTACATTGCAGGCAGTTTATTTACCATCCGAGTCACCGGGGAAGAATGTATACACGAATGAATTTGGTGCAATATTTGTGGTGTTTCTTGGGACCACGTTCCTAGAGATATTAGCAATCTTGTTCATGAATGCAAACACCACTGAGTCAGGGCCTAATCACAGCTTTTAGCTTATTCACTCATTTGTTTTGTTTGTGAAGTTGCCAGGGTTTCTCTGCCTTGTAAGACATTCTATTCTAGTTAGTGGAAAACAGAAAAGACAGACAAGAATTCAATGAAATGAACAGAAATTGCTTAAACCAATGACACACATTACGAGAAGGAATTTAGCAGATCTAAGACATCAGTTAAGAGAGGAAACTGATGACTCAGTAGCAGGGACCTATAGTGGGCCTGCTGCTCAGAGCTTGCTGGGTGAGGGCACCACTCCCTGGTATTAGCCCAGATCAGGTTAGTATGACTTAATAATGGGAAGAAAAAAGGTTTGTTTCAAGAAAAATACACATAAAAAGCAGATCCTAACAGAGCTCATGGTCCTGCTGTCAGGGGAGACAAGAAGAAAAAGCTAAATTGAAGCTTTGTTCTCATAAATAGATCAAAGGTACCCATAAATGGGACACACAGGTGATTTTCAATGTGTTGAGGATTCCTTTGATATACTAGTTCTGAAAATATGCCCAGCTTCCACTTATTAGAAACCATTATTCGTGGAATTCAACTAGATACCAGAGGTCAACTTAATCCCTTGTTGTATTTTCCAAATGTCTTACAAATTAAACTTCTTTTCTTCCTTGAAGCACTGAATTCTAAAAAGAACATCACCCAAAATGAATAAGCCATTTTTTTCTGACTTACATGTTCCTTTTAGTTAAAACAGAAAACAATGAAGGATATTCTAAGATAGCTTGCTTTTCCTGCATATTTAAGTATGACGCTTCTTATGTGTGAGCAACCTCCTTTTGCCCTAAAGGAGGTAGACTCTGAAGATGCAGAGGAGGATGGAAGGGAGCAAGCCAGAAACAGGAGACTGAGAGCTGAGTCACCTGAGCCAGAAGCACAGACTTCTTACAGATGCCTTTTGGCTTTTTCACAAAGACCCTGCTCAAGCTTTGAGGTGGTCAGCTGCCAAAAATCTGATTAAATTTGTAGCCAAGAGTCTTTCTTTTTGCCAGTTTTTATTTTAAGGGAGGGGAAAGAGACTTGCTTCATTTTTTATTTACCAGGAAAACGAAGGACTCTAGATGACTTTAAAGGATCCTTCCTCTTCTCTGATTTTCTTCTAAAACATTGAGCGCTTCCACTTGACTGCCTGTTCTAAATTTGCATGGCAGGCATGGAAATAACCAATCAGTCACTAAGCCAAATTTGTTTCTAAATGGGCCAGAAACTTCATTTTAAAATAGACGAAAATTGGAAGGAAATAGGAGTGAAGTCAATGCAATTTATAAGGAAGGGCTTCTGGTTTTTTCTTAATAAGATGAAAGTGGTAAAAAAAAATTAAGGGGAGTAAGACAGAGGGAGAACTTGTAACAATGGGACGCAATGGATGACCATGGGATGTGACGGTGGAATAATGAAAGTTATTTCATTTATATGCTAAGAGTAACTGACTTGTTTGAAGCAATCTGACTATTTTTGGTGTCAAGCCAAAAATACAAATTTGGGAGAGCTTTGAGAGGGCAACTTAACAAGCAGATTTCTTGTTAAGAATTCATTTTTTTCTATTACAGTTCGCTGGCCCTCCCCATTGAGACTATCTACCAGCTGCTGTGTAATCCTCACGTTGATAAAAGAAGATGCTCATGATTTGCTGATCCAATCAGGACAGAACAATAAAAGTCTGTAAGTACAAGTGGTTATCCCTGCTCTAATTCCATAAACCTCTGGGGGATTATCGATTAAAGATGCCCTCTCAATCTGCTATGAAAAAAATGTGTGTGCTGGAAGTCAGTTGAAATTTGATTATATCGAATGCCCTGTTTCTTACACTCTCTTTCACAAACTGATTTTCAATCTTGGATAAACTTTTATAAATGTGACACACATCTCGAGTCGTGAAGCAAGCTGTGTAAGCAAACAGTGGCATATGTAGCAATGAGGGATATGACTGAATCATAACGCTGTACGTCTCCTGTTAGCACATTAGGGTTACACGACATGAAAGATCTGGCTTGTTTTTTTTTCCCCTGTCTCTATATGTTTATTTTCCTTAAACTAACTTGGACCTGTGTGATTTCTGTCTATTTAGCTGTATCACATTCATTCTTTCACTCCATTGTTTCAGAAAATGTAAGCCATACTTTAAAAAGAGTACCCTAGCACTTCAAGGGTTGTTTTAAAGGTTTCGTAGAGAGAAAGAGGAGGGTCCAAGTATTCAGTTAGGAAAAAAATTGTAAATAATTCCTGCTTTCCTTTGTTACTTCTGACTTTTCATTCTGGCTTTCTTTGGATTGTGGGTGAGAAGATGGACGACAAGGGGGAAAAAAACCCCAGTAGTCTAAATTAAACAGTACCTGTGGGGCCTGAAAAGTAAGTCAGCTAGACAGAAAGTCAACTGAATAGCTATAACATTACGAATTGATTTATTAGTCTTGGTCTTAGATCGGTTTTTCATGTAATTTATTCTTTCTGAACCTTATATAAGCAGAGAGTATCTTTCACTAGTGGGAAAAATTGATGATTGATGTTCTTTCATGACGTATTTAGTGATTTTTATGTTATTTTAATCTATTTAATAACCAGAAGTTCATGGTTTTATATTAAATAAAATCTAAATATTTCTGGAATATTGAATTCCCAAACTGCAATTTTCCTCTCAAATCTATGAAAAGGTAAAGGAAAGAAAAAGATAGTTAGGGAGGAAAAAACAAGCTGAGTGTCACATGCAGATCTCAGCGTTTACTAAGTGCACACTGTCTGCCTGGCATAGCGCTAAGCTCTGGGTGATGAGGAGAGAGTTACAGAAAATCGAACTATCAAGAAGTTGACTCTCTAGGTGATGAGATAAATATATTCATATTGATAGGCCAAAACATCAAGGCACTAATGAGAGGTGTTGTTATTAAGGACTTTAGAATTGAAAGGTTGGGGAAATCAAGAGTTAATCTTGGTGGTATGAGAAGATCACTAAGACGTTTTGAGAAAAGAATGAACAATTGTGACTGAAAGGTGATCATTAGCTTCCTCTCTGCAAAAGTGGAAAGGATGACATTTTGGGTAAAGAAAAGTTAAAATCAAGAGCAGGGCTGGCAGATAACTAATGAGAGCTGTGTGTAGCTCAGGGGACTCTCCTCAGTGCTCTGTGGTGACCTAAACTGGGAGGAAATCCAAGCAAAGAGGGGATACATGTATACATACAGTTGATCTACTTTGCTGTACAGGAGAAACTAACAACGCTGTTAAGCAATTATACACCAATAAAATTAATTTTTTAAAAAAGAATATGGCTGAATCAAAAAGTTATAAGCATCAGGCTTGGCTGGAGTGGAGCACTTGGGCTAGACCCGCAGAGTAGGTAAGAAACAAGAGAGTAAAGAGGGATTTTGGAAGACTCTGAAGGTCAGGTAAAGAAAGGGAACCGGGAGAATAGAGTCTGAAACTTGTTTTTGTAGGTGGTGGGCAGTTGCGAAGGTGAAAAAAGTCTTCTGGAGACATTAGATTACTAAATTGGGAGACATGTTGTTTTAATTCAGACAAAATTAAGTGAGTTACTCCAAAGAAATTTGGTCTTCTGGTTTTCCTTCCTTGCATATACTGAGGCTCTTTTAATACTCAGTTGACCTAAATTCATTTAATCAATAAACACTAATTAGATTCCACAGTAAATTAACATGTGTTGAAGAGTCTACTGTATGTCCGGATCCTTCATATAGTCCTCCCAACACCCTGTGGCATGTTAGCAGTGCACACCCATGTTGTGCTGGCCTTCCAGATGCTTAACTGATTGCTGCCCAAGGTCTCAAACATGTAAGGGATGAGCAGTGCTTGGCCCAAGTCTTCCAAATGAAAATCTCATTCTCCTTCCTCTTTTTACACTCCATTTCTAGCCTGTGCCAGGCACTGAGCTGGGTAATTTTTCATTTTAAAAAACAAAGCAGCATCGACACAGTATTTTTATTTAGAAACTTCTCTATGTACGTGAAGACAAATAGCAGTAACTGTAGGATTTTTAGTAATTCCTCCAAATCAAGAATAAGTAAAATTTCAGATACTTTAAAAAATAACCAGAAGAAATCAAAAGGTTTGATAAATTCACATCCATTTAAAAGTTTATTAAATGTTTTATAGACATTATGTTTTCGCTAAAAATGGAAATTCTGTTGTTTGGCACAATTTTTTCACTTCATAAAAGAACTCTACTAGGGTATGCAGTATGTCTGACTCCTTTTTGTGTCCTGACTCATTCCGAAGAGTTGGATTCTACAGAGTATAAAAATGTTATCAGAATTACTTTTATATACACTCAGATAAAATTAATCCAATTTTTCCAAACATAGAAGGAATATGTAAAATTATGGTAAGTATTTAGTGATTGGCTCTGGGAAAAACAATTATAGTATTTGCCTATTTTTGTAGGGCAATGGCTTACAGCAGCCACTAGAGGGATCTCTGTTTTCAAGCCACTAGAGAGACATCATTGAACACAAGCTGGGAAGGGTGCGCTGATAGGCACCATTGTTCAGAGTGTCTACTACACAGATGAGACAGACGTCAATAGCCTCAGGAGTACAGGTAACAGTAAAATTCAGTGAAACAATCGTGAAGTATTGAAGTTTGAGTATCAAGTTGAAACTTTGAGTATCCAACTTTCACATGTAATTTACTTAATCACATGTTCCTTTTCATCTGGTGGCTCAGATGGTGAAGTATCTGCCTGCAATGCAGGAGACCCAGGTTTGCTCCCTGGGTCAGGAAGATCCCCTGGAGACCCACTCCAGTATTCTTGCCTGGAGAATTCACAGAGGAGCCTGACAGGCCACAGTCCATGGGGTCGCAAAGAGTGAGACCCGACTGAGCAACTGCCACTTTCCTTTCCATCTATTTTTTAATTACTGGCAGTATTTAAAAATCAGATCTTAAAATCCCTAAAATTTTAACAGTTGACTCTTGCAAGCCAGTACAAGCTGGCTTTAGCACACCACTGGGAGACCAGTAAAAAGGAAACTGGCATCAAAACACCCAAGAATATTTAGATAAAGACAAAAACTCCATGACTGCATGTGAGTCATGTGTATGGTGGGTCAACGAGACATCCATTAGTACTTACTGGGAACTTACTAAATAGCAGGCAGCTCTTTATGTATAATTTCTTCTTTATTCTTCACAACCATCTTATAAAGTTGTGTTTCTATCATTACTTTTTGACAGATGGGAAACAGGCATGGAGAAGGTTTTGACTCAAATGCCCCTGCTCTTAAAAATGTATGCCTGATGCCCCAGTGAAAGATCTCACACCCTTCAAAGGTTTTCAACCAGGCTTTCAATCCTGAAAGCCACTCAGAGCTCCAACTTAAAAGGGCAGTGGATTTGCTCCTCCATCAGGAAAGTCTCCGGAGAAGGCAGTGGCACCCCACTCCAGTCCTCTTGCCTGGAAAATCCCATGGATGGAGGAGCCTGGTAGGCTGCAGTCCATGGGGTCGCCAAGAGTTGGACACGACTGAGCGACTTCTCTTTTACTTTTCACTTTCATGCACTGGAGAAGGAAATGGCAACCCACTCCAGTGTTCTTGCCTGGAGAATCCCAGGACAGCATCCCTGGTGGGCTGCCATCTATGGGGTCGCACAGAGTCGGACACGACTGAAGTGACTTAGCAGCAGCAAGAAAGTCTCAATAAGCGAACATCATGTGCAGGCTTCCCTGGTGGCTCAGTCAGTAAAGAATCCACCTGCAATGCAGGAGACCTGGGTTCGATCCCCAGGTCAGGAAGATCCCCTGGAGGAGGGCATGGCAACCCACTCCAGTATTCTTGCCTGGAAAATCCCACGGACAGAGGGGCCTGGTGAACTACAGTGCATAGGGTCCCAAAGAGTTGGACAGACTTAGCAACTAAACCAATTACACCATGTGCAGTAAGCTGATTACAAAGCTGGAACAAAGTTTGCTCTGACCCTCTTCCACCTAAATTCTGGGGGTGCACACACTGCTCATACCACTACATTGATTACTTTCTGCATGCTTCTATTCCCCTGAGATTTTCTTTCTTTTTAAATTTTTGCCCAGGCCCAGCAGCATGTGGGATCCTAGTTCCCCAGGCAAGAATAGAACCCAAGCCCCTTACATTGAAAGTGTGGAGTCTTAACCACTGGATCCCCAGGGGATCCCCATGTGGGATTTTCAATTTCCAAAGAATTGAATATATCTTAGTAAGGCTAGATGCTTTTATTTTTTTCCATTTCCTAGATTTCCAACCATTATTCTGGGAACAGAGTTTTTGTCTTCCTGTCAGGGTGATTAATTACATTTAATTTCATGCTGTCTTCTTTGCCATCCTATCCTGGCCCCTGGTGACTGATAACTCATCTACAAAGTCCAAACAAATGGTCACAGTATCTACTTTTTATTTTTGGAAGTTTTCCCCAGCCAAAACGCAGAGAACCTCTTCACAGGCAGCAGTTTAGAAATTCCTGGCCAGGATTCCTGCTCTTAACAGCCGCCCTTGATATGGCTAGATGGCCCGTTGACTGATACCCTAGGTGGCATCATGCCAGCTCAAGAGTTGTCAGGCTATTTGAATCAGGAAGCAGCACAGGGAGGTGATAAATATAGATGGGCAGCCTCCAGAACAGCTCCGCCAGGCGCCGTGTCTTCTTCAGGAAGCCCCTCCGTGCCAGCGCTGAAGCATTAACACCACGTGTCCTTCTCTACACTTGACGTCTGTGGACACTTAGAGTGTGAGACAAAACGAGGAAGAAGATGAGAGTGGAGGGGAGACGAGAGTTTGTGGGTAAAGCGAGCAAGTCTGAGACGGGTGAACGGCAGCAGGGGGCCAGGAGCTCCCCCACCGCCCGCCCGCCCGGCTTTTCCAGCGACAGGCGTGAGCCGGACAGGAGGCGGCTGCTCTCAAGGTGGGAGCTTAGCACGCCTGAAGGAAGGGGTCGGGAGTGAGCAGGTCACACCTCTGTTCTAGCCTTGCCGCAGGCCCCTCCGCACACCCCGACTCGGCCAGAAGGGCCCGTGAGGCTGACACACTGCACGGCCCCCAGGGGAAGCCTTAGGACAGGAAATAGCCCGGCCTGGGAGCTAAATCCTGTTATGAGCCCAGATCACTGGCCTCTCGCGGGGGCGAGGAATTACGGCTGTTCAGACAATTCCAGACATTCAGACGAGCTTGACATAGCTTTAACAAATTCATCAGGGAGATGAAGATGTCTAGCAGCCTAAATATGTGTGTGAGTTTGGGAGAACTTGGGATTCGAGATCTATGGGACTGAAACGCTGCTCTGTAGCTTATTTAAGGCTCAAGAAGGTTAACAACTGGTCCAGTATTGTTTTACAGATAATCCTCAATTTCCTCATCTGAAAACTGAGAATAACATTAAAATACACCCTGCCACGCTGCTGTGAGGCTCAAATGAGATGACTCACGCAAAGCACTTTTTGAATGGCAAAGTCCATACGAATGTACCACTGGGTGAAGTTTTGGGAGCAGTTGTAAATGGTTTACAACACTGACCTCCATTATCAGTTGTTTTTAGAAATCTTATAAAACACACTTTGGGTCGTGACTCTAGTATTAGTACTATAATTGTTTCTAAATTGGTAGCATTTTATAAGCCATCTGGGGACCCTATATCTTCAGACTAACGAAGAAGTCATTGTGCTTTCTAAAAAGTCACTCACTGAGTTACCTTCAGAACCTATATACAACTCAAAAAGTCAGTCTCAACAATAACTGCTTATTTATGACCCCATATAGTGTTTGCTCTGTTTACCTAATGTGCTTAGTCTCAGATATGAAGTCAAGTTCATCCTAAGGAAGATGCTTACATTATGCTTCATAGAAACAATGTCATGTAACTCTGGAATTTGAATCTTCTTGGTTTTTAGGTTAGGCGGGGTGCATGCTTATAGAGCTTCCTGTTTGTAAAGAAATTGAGGGCCAGAGAGATGGAGTTCTGATACAAAATTTGGTTCTATCTCAAAGTGATCTCTTATTCTAGGGAGAAATTTTCCCATATTCTTCCCCCCCTCCTCCCATTCTTTAGGTTTGTTCCTACTGAAGTCCTTCAATCACTGAGTCAGTGACATAGTTGCAAAACATAATTTGAACAACAGTAGCACTATCGGAATATATTATAACACCATCCCCCAGAGTAGCCATATCGAATTACTAACATTTCACAAGTGTGTACTGATATACTCATTTAAAAATCAGTCTGTTGGATTTTAAAAATCTCTTTATTTATTTAGACTTATTTAATTTAAACATAGATTAACCTTGTGATGGTGGCTCAGGCGGTAAAGTGTCTGCCTGCAATTCGAGAGACCTGGGTTCGATTCCTGGATTGGGAAGATCCCCTGGAGAAGGAAATGGCAATGCACTCCAGCACTCTTGCCTGGAAAATCCCATGGACGGAGGAGCCCGACAGGCTATAGTCCATGGCGTTGCAGAGTCGGGCATGACTGAGCAACTTCACTTTCACTTTCATTAATCTATGAATTATCTATTTCTAAATCATTTTTATTCAGAATGTTTAAGGGTCTCAAAGTATTCACTGATGCTTAGGCAATTCAGTATTGAATCATGGGAAAACACAATAAATCCAGATTGGTTTTTTAGAAAACAAAAACAATACAGTGGTTTTTTTAAAAAATTCAGCTGTATGTATATGGCATTCTGAATGTGAGATTATTTTCAGAATTTGAACTTATTTTCCAATGTTGAAAATTCACTCTAGATTGATAATTTCTATTTCTTCTTGACATGTCAACATGAATTCCAAACAACTCAATGTTACCTCCTTGGGGAAGCCCTCATTCTCTCCTCCAGCCACTATAAATGGATTCTTTCTGTGTGTTCTGATAGCGTTTCCAGTTTGTGGCTGTTTTAACATTGGCATGTCACCCTCATTGTTCTGTGTCAAACTCCAGTTTACTGGGAGCTTATGAAGAGCAGGTATCCTTATCTGTTCCTCTCTCCCAACACCTAGCATGACACCTGGTACATAGTCAAGTGTAGAGTTCAATAAATTTTTCATGAATTAATGAATACAGAAAAATTAAACTATAAGACAGTGTAAATAAACAGAAAGAGTTTACACTGTTAACACAGAAGGAGCCTGGTCAATGCTTGTCTATTTACTACCGTCTCCTTATGTCTCAGGAGAGGGTCAGGCTGTCTGATTCTGAGTATTCTGAAGAGCATGCAGTCACAGACGCTGGAGGACCCAGGCTGCGGACACTGCCCGGAGAATTACGTGAATTATTTTTAGGACTTCTGTTTAGCTGAATGCATTCCTTTGCAGGGAATTTAAAGTGCTTCATTCAGCTGTCCTTTAATTGTCAGCTGGGGAGGCACAGAATTATCACCTCATTTCATGAATGAGGAGGCTGGAGAAGCTTGACTCATTCAAGGCCACTCAGGTGGCTTTTGGGAGGGAGATCAGAAAATGTTTTTCTTATTCTTGATGTTTCTGTTGTGTGGCAGTGCCATTCGCTTTAGCAGGGGAGTAGCCAAAGCTCGGTTGCCCCCAAAGAACTCCAACATTCACGCGGATGCTGAGCTAGGCGGAGAGCAGTTCAAAGCTGCCCCAGCCAGGAATATACTGTGTCAGGTTTGTTTCCCTGACATGCAGGACCTGGAGGTGTTTCTGTAAGTTCTTTTTTCAGAACCAGCTATGGAATTTGTAGGGACTTCCCCAAAATAAAAAGGGGCTCCTTGCTCAGAAATTTTTAAGAATTTCAAGAAGAATTCTGTAGAGCCTTTAGCCCTTCTGAGGCTGCACACTCATGAAGATTGCCATATCTGAATCTGGAATTGACATGTACACATGACGGTATTTAGAATGGATAACCAAGACGTCGCTGGTGGCGCAGTGGGTAAGAATCCGCCTGCCAAAGTAGGGCGCATGGGTTCAACCCTGGTTTGGGAAGATTCCACATGCCACGAAGCAACTAAGCCTGTGAGCCACAGCTCCAGAGCCAGCGCTGTGGGCCTCGTGAGCCAGAGCCAGCGCTGTGGGCCCGTGAGCCGCGGCCCCGGAGCCTAAGTGTCGCAGCTACTGAAGCCAGGTGCCTGGAGCCCGCGCTCTGCGGCAAGAGAAGCCGCAACAATGAGAAGCCCGCGCTGCCACGGAGAGGCACCCCCACTCACTGCAACTGCAGAAAACCTGTGCAGCAGCAAAGACCCAGCGGGCACCTAAAAAATGGATAAAATGGATAACGAACAAGGACCTACTCTATAGCACAGGGAATTCTGTGCAATGTTATGTGGCAGCCTGTATGGGAGATGAATCTAGGGGAGAAGGGATACTTGTATATCTGTGATTGAACCTCTCTGCCGTCCACCTGAAACTATCACAATATTGTTAATCGACTGTACACCAATATAAAACACAAGGGTTAAAAAAATTACCCTACCTTTGCTCTCCTTAGTTCAGTTCAGTCACTCAGTCATGTCCAACTCTTTGCGACTCTGTGGATTGCAGCACACCAGGGCTCCCTGTCCATCACCAACTCCCAGAGCTTGCTCAAACTCATGTCCATTGAGTCGATGATGCCATCTAACCATTTCATCCTCTGTCCTCCCCTTCTCCTGCCTTCAGTCTTTCCCAGCATCAGGGTTTCTTCCAATGAGTCAGCTCTTCGCATCAGGTGGTCCCTATTTTCTTCCAAACCCTCAAAAAGTTTCTACCTTTATGCTGCTCCTAACGTCTCCTATCTTCTCAACCTCTTTTTGGTAAGACCCAATTCAGAGTGCCCTCTATGTCTACATGGGGATGAAATCTGTAAAATAAAACTCTGCTGAGGCCATTATCTTGTCTAAAATCTTCCAACAATTTCTTGCCTTCTCCTGGAATAAATTTAACTTCCTGGCTTCCCTTTCAGATCTCTGTCACTGCATGAGAACCACCCCAAAACTCAGTGCCTTAAAGTAATAGCCACACACTTTCCCATAACACTGGGTCTCCCGGTGGCATCTGCAAGGCTCACTCACGTGTTCTGTGTTTGTCGGGTGGCAGATCAGCTAAGAACTGGCAGGCCCCGGATGACAGTTGCCTGGGGATGCCAGCCAGCGTGCCTCCCTTCTCCTCTTAACAGACTCTACAGTGAGACGAGGTTGGCTGGGAAATGCTCTAGAGGCAGCTGGATTCCAAGAGAGTCAAAGTCAAAGACGGAAATGCTTCCTGGGCCTCAGTCCATCACCCAGTCGGCCATTCTACACCCTATGGGTCGACATAAGTCACTAGACCAGCCCAGATTTGAGAGGTTGGAGAAAGAGTTCTCTCCTCCTGGCAGAACAGCAGCAGCCTCAGCAGCACGTGCCTAGAAGGGTATAAGGAATTTGCGGACAGACAGTAAACCCCCTACACACGAAACTTGAGTTGTGAACTTTCAGAGATGCAAATGTGACCCTGGATGCCCACTGTTGTGTTGTGTTGTGTGCCTCTCCAGGCACGGTACTGTAAGATTAAGAATGCGTTCTTTATTCTTCATGTGCATATTACTTGTGCGAAACCTATTATATTATAAAGCCTTTATAGAACAGTACTGTGTAGCCAGTTGTGTAAGTTGGGTACCCAGGGTAACTTTGTTGGCATTATGAATAAATTGGGCTTAAGAACGTGCCCTCTGAACTTGCTCATATATAGAGGACTTGCTGTATTTTGCAACTGACTGTACCTTGCCACGTGTCCTCCCTGACCTACACTTGCTGACCTCTCCTTCCTTGACTCCATTACTCTCCGGAAACGATGCCCTAGACTTGGTCACATATTGGTGATGATAAGCAGTACCCAGATACAGTCCTTGAGTACTTTATCTCAACCGCTGTGGCCAAAGCTGTGCAAATGTCATTGCGTATTTCATCCTCCAGATTCCCTGTCACAGAGGTATTTTTATTCCCATTTTAGGGTCAAAGAAATTGAGACATTCAGGAGCTTAACAGGTCTCACAAGGAAGAACCTGAGTTGGGATTCAAACTGAGATATGCTTGATTCCCACATCCATCAAGTTTTCACTCTGCCATGCCATGACACTAAAATGCCTGCCTTGTTTTTTGTGTGCTCACGTGCCTATGTGACCCTCACAGGCCTTTCCCTGAGGCAGAAAGAGCCTCTCTCACTCCTCTCTCCTCTCCCTTTTCCTTCTGTCTCCCTCTCCACTCACCATGGAAAAGCACACACACGACACTTCACAGCAGCTCTCGTTTCCCCAGGCAAAGTTAGGTGGCCCGCTTCAGGATCCAATAAAACCCCTTTGCTTACTTTTCCCTTCTTGACCATTTGCTCTTATCTTACTTATTTTTGCATCCCTCTGACCTCTTATAACCATTGGTTGATAAGTGATTGTTGAATGGAATTTTCAAAAGCATGCTAACTTTACGCACTATTTTATTTAAAATAAATAAACTGTTATATAAGGACCTACTGAATAGCAGAGGGAGCTATAGTCAATATCTTGTGATATCCTCTAATGGGAAAACTCTGAATAAATACTTCTCTGTCTGAATTGTTCTGCTGTACACCTGAAACTAACACAATATTGTAAACCAACTCTGCTTCATTTTTTCAGAAGGCACAGCAAGCAGACTCGAAGGAAATGTAATAGAGTGAATATATGAAGGGGGGTTGAGGCATTAGGTCATTTTATTTTCTGTGTCTACTTTATTTTTCCAATTTTCTATGATGAACATGTATTGCTTTCACAATGGCTAAAGTAAATTTGATAAAGAGAAGAAAACATGCTAACTTTGTCAATTAAGATGATATTCAGACATATTAATAATTTCCATTGAAAGAAGCAATCAAATGAGTCTAAGGGTCAAAGCCGTAGTTCATGCAGCGTTTCAGGAAGCCTTAAGTGCCAGTCTCACCAGGCTGCTCATTCATCCAGTTATTGGCTTATTCAGGTTCTTGTGCACAGGACATTGTGTACTTTGACAAGACATGCATGCGTTTAGTTACTTATTAAGAAAACTACCAAATACAAAAATTAACCAGTCTTATGTTTAAATGTCACTCGACTCCGCTATCTACACTACAGGTTAGGTGGCTGGGCACCTTTCTTGATTGCCTTCACCGTCAAGGCTGTGAATACTATATGCTTACTGTATACAAATTCACAATGACATATGCGCAACCTTGGCTACAGTGCTTGAGAGAAAGTACTCAAGGACTGAGTCTGTGTACTGGCTATCACACTACTATGTGACCAAGTCTAGACCGTCGTTTCACATAATAGGCCTCACAACTGACTCGCTGGAAGACAATCAACACTCACTGCAGATATGGGTAGTCATGTGGCGCAGCTCTGTTCACTGACACATAATCTGAAGTATGCTAGTACAGTTTTTGTGAAAAGTTTCTTCTTTAAATAAACCTTAGACACAGCTGGCTTCACACCCATCTCCCTTCTTGCTGCTGTGAGTAGAGACTTCATGGCAGGAGCTCCAGCAACCATCCTGAAACCATGAGCAATGAGCAGCATGCTAAGCCTGGGAGAGCATTAAGAGAGAAACAGCCTAAATCCTCCATGAGACGTTTGAGCTACTGCATAAGCCTCCAGGCAATCTATATCCAGCCTCTTGCAAAGTACAAAAGAAAACACTGTTTAAACCATTTTTGGTCAATTTTTCTTACTTGTAGCCAAATGCATCCCTGTATAATACAAATAGAGTTTGACAATACAATGTGGAAATGACCTAAAAGGAGAAGCGCTAATTGTAGCTAAAGAACAATAACAACATTACCGCAACAGAAAGTCTTAGAGGGCAGGGGTGTGTGTTTTCACTTTATTCACTGTGGTGTCTCCAAAATTTAGAGTAGTGACTGGCATGTAGTAGGCATTCAATCAGTGCTTGCTGGCTGAGCTGTAGCATTTATGTTTGGGGAGTTGCCCCCTAAATTCTGTGTCCTTCCTTCACTTCCGCAAGATGTGTTTTCAGCTGCATGTCTTAATGGTTCTCTGAAACCTGACTCAACCACTAAGTGTCCTGGAGCAAAAGTTTCATGCAGCCTCAGAAGGAATCACAGCAATGAGTCAGAGGAGCCCTGTAAATTTGGGGAAATCTTGAAAGTGAAGTCGCTCAGTCATGTCCGACTCTTTGCGACCCCATGGACTGTAGCCTACCAGGCTCCTCCCTCCATGGAATTCTCCAGGCAAGAATACTGGAGTGGGTCTTACATTCACTTTATTATAATATCAGAAAGGTCAGAGGGTACTGGAAAGGGGGCCTGAACTCTCAGCTCTAAAGAGCCCTGTCACACGTCTCACCTGGGCTCACCTGCTGCCTGACTCTGTCTGCTTGAATCGCTCATTCCATCTTTCACACAGGATGGCATCAAATAAGAGGGCTGACCTCAAGCACCAAAATGTGGCCATACAATTTGCAGTTCATTGCCTCCTATCTACCTGTTATCATCAGGGAGATGTTGGAGGTTTGTGAGGCAGAAAAGTATTAGTTGAGGTTTTGGCTTTTATGCATCTGTTCAAAGGTATTTTTCCATCTTTCATATCCAATATTCCCCAAAGGACCAAAAAGATAAAATGACATTTGGGTGAATTTCCTTCTTAAATAATTAAACATAACTCACCATTCCTCCAGCCATGTGCAAGAGATATTTTAAAGGGAAATTCTTCCTCCTATCGATCTGCTCTAACAAGAACATCGTTTTGACTTTCAGCACTCAGTTTATCTGTGAGAAAATACCTGTGGCATGTACAGTTAATCATAAGCTGTCAAGGTGAGGATAACCACGCTGATGTAATCAACTGATTTAAAAATAACTAGGCATGAAATTCACTCTCCTATCAATAATTAAGTTGTCACCCTCTGGAAAAATATTATCAGAATCATTACTATGACTATTTTTCCTGTTTAAAGATTTCTAGGATTTCCCTGGTGGTTAAGAATCCACCTGTCAATGCATAAGGCATGGGTTCAGTCCCTGGTCTGCAAAGATCCCACGTGCCTCAGGGCAGCTAAGCGCATGAGCCGCAACTACTGAGCTTGCGCTCTGGGAGCTGCAACTTAAGCCCACGTGGAGCGACGACTGAAGCCCATGCGCCCCAGAGACTGCGATCCCCAGCAGGAGAAGCCCCCACAGTGACGAGCCCTGCATCACAACTGGTGAGCAGCCCCCGCTCGCCACGACTAGAGAAAGCCCGCACACAGCAACCGAGACCCTCACAGCCGAAAACAAGTTAAAAGAAAGATTTCTAAGAAAGATTCACTGTGATTCTTTAAAACTATACTTTGTTACTCTTTTTAACTTCTGAACTTCTGGAAGCCATACCAGATATATGACTTCAAGTGGATTTTGGTGTTTTACGAGTCCTGCCTGTAATGTCCAAGGAAAGAAATTATTCTCTGGAGAACAGCCTAAACTAGTCCAACAATTTGCCTGAGGAAAGCCTGAAGAAATAGGCTATTTTCGCTTTGTCTTTAAAAATAGAAATACATGAGGGTGTATGAGTTCAGTATCACTGAACATGTCACATCTCAGCCAAAAGACATGAGGTCCTAAGTTTTTTCACAAGAATTAATTCCATCAGGCATATCTTACTTTGTTGCTCTGGGCTTGACTGTTTCACAGATACAATATTTTGTTACAATTGAAGATTTGTGTCAACCCTGTATCAAGTAAGTCCCTTTTCCAGGGCACCTGCTCACTCTGTGTCACACTTTTTAAAATATTATTATTGAGACTATTTTTAAAGAACAGTTTAGGGTTGATAGAAAAATTAGGGGGAAGGTACAAATTTTTCATATATTCACTGCTCTATGTCACAGTTTGATAATTCTCAAAATATTTCAACCCCTTTACCTCACTGAAGGCTCAGATAATGGCTTACATTTTCTTTAGCAATAAAGTATTTTTCACTAAAGTATACACTTTTTAAAAAACATAATGCTATTGCATACTTAATACACTATGAAAGTGAAGTCACTCAGTCGTGTCCAACTCTTTGTCACCCCATGGACTGTAGCCTACCAGGCTCCTCCCTCCATGGGATTCTCCAGGCAAGAGAACTGGAGTGGGTTGCCATTTCCTTCGCCAGGGGATCTTCCTGACCCAGGAATCAAACCCGGGTCTCCTGCATTCCAGGCAGACGCTTTAACCTCTGAGCCACCAGGGAAACCCAATACACTATAGTACAGTGCAAACATAACTTTTGCAAGCACTAGAAAACCAGAAAATTCATGTGACTCACTTTATTGCACTATCGACTTTATTGCAATGGTCTGGAATCCAACCCACAATCTCTCTGAGGTAGGCCTGTTTTGGGAAGAATTTTTAGTTCTCCATTTCCTTCTCTCTTTGGAGCTCAGGAACTCTCATAAGTACGACAGCACGCGTTGCCATTTTTCCATAGCGCCAGACGGTTAGTTTTGAGAACCGGATCTGGACGTGGTTTGCCTCACTGAGTCCTTTCTTTTGTCTCCTGTCTGGGATTTTCACCACCTTGCACACCAGGCGGCATACCTGACTTTGGAGAATTCACACTGGATTTGCTTCTGCAAAGAAGTGATTGGATTCCTCTGTTGACTTTTGGACCCTGTTCTAACCTCAACCATCATCGCTCGTCTAGCCCAATGGACGTCTGAGCTGTGTTTATGAGGGAAAAAATGAGGAAGAGTCACTGACAGATCAGGGTCAGGAGGTAATGAGCCACTGGGATCAGGTGGTGGCCGCCTGAGCATTTTTCACAGGACACTGAGCAAGAATGAAGACTCAAGGGCATCTTGCAGAGAAGTGCAGAGCTGAGGACTAAATCCAGGGCGTGGCTACTCAGAAGCCTCAGGGGCCATCATTGTCTTGCAGAAAAACATTCCCAGCTGGGCAACTGGTCTGGTTTATGGAAGGATGAAGCTGTTTATGGTAGAGAAGTGCTGACAATTATTTTATACCCTTGAAAAGGGCATTAGACATAATCTACGAGGCAATGAGAAGTATGACTATTTCAGAGATTATCTCCCAAGCTTGGCTTCCCAGGAGTGCCCCCTTTCACAAGTCTGTGGTTTATGCCCCTGTGGATGTGGAGGTTGGAACACTATTCTGGGAACTGCCAGCAGCAACAGTCAGCTGGGTTGCGTTCATGCTCTTGAGTGTATGGAAGCAGTCATACAATTTGGCTTCTTGCTGTGAAATGACACCTGATCTGGAACTGTCCGCTAAGGAGGTGTCGAACCTAAGAATCCAGTGGAGAGGAAGAAGTACGAGTCCAGCTGAGTATACACACCCAACTGGAACTGGCAAAAGTGAACTCGTTAATGACCTCTGCAGAGTGTCCCTCGCGCTCTGCTGGGAGACTGACTTGGAGCTTGGTTAGGGGATAAAGAGCTCTCTAGAGGCTATGTCAACAACAACAACAAAAATAATGAAAGTTATAAAAAAGAATGTGAGCATGCATGCTAAGTCACTTCAGTCCATATGAAAGAATACCTAATGTTTATTTAGTATTTGTGAAGAGCCAGGCACTGGGTTAAGTATTTTTCAAGCATCATCTGACAAGCAGGTTCATGATTAAATCCTTGGAGGAAGACACAGTTATGAACCCCATTTTATAGTGGAGGAAATTGAGACTTTAAGAAGCCAACTCGCCAATAAATGGCTCACCCAGGTCTGTCTGATTCTAGTGCCCCCAAACCTGAACCTGATAGACTGTGTTGGATATTCACTTATAATTTCAAAGTCAGTCATTATATTAAATAAAATGAAAGAAAAATAATTGGAAAATGCAGATAGTCATTGAATTCCAAAGGGCAGTTTATAAACACAAATTCTGAGCTATCACATTAGTCATCCAGGAAGACTTCAGTTGCACATAGATTCAGAGAAATGTAAATGTTTGTTCCACACAGCAATTAATTTCAGAATAGATAGCATGTTTGTCAACATGACAGTCTTTCTCTTAAAGTGTTGATTTTTAGAAATGCAGGCATTGTGCTTGCTCCATTGTTTTGCATTTTACCAAAATGCTCAGCGGACCCATGCTGGGGCACAAGCCCCTTCTCCGGTCTATTCGGCTGTTTGGATGAGCTGGTACAGATAAAGACACACTTTCTGTCAGAACTTTTCTTGCTAAGAGGTATTTTAATTCATGTGAGTAAATGGGTCAAAAATTTCTCCCAGGAAAAGTCCAGGGTGGTTTGGTGGAAGGCAGTTTGCAAATGCTAGATCTTAGCTCAGTTCAATTGCTCAGTCGTGTCCGACTCTTTGCGACCCCTTGGACTGCAGCACACCAGGCTTCCCTGTCCATCACCAACTCCCAGACCTTGCTCAAACTCACATCCATCGAGTTGGTGATGCCATCCAACCATCTCATCCTCTGTTGTCCCCTTCTCCTCCTACCCTCAATCTTTCCCAGCATCAGGGTCTTTTCCAGGGAGTCAGTTCTTCTCATCAGGTGGCCGAAGTATTGGAGCTTCAGCTTCAGCATCAGTCTCTCCAAATCCTGCTGCTGCTGCTGCTGCTGCTAAGTCGCTTCAGTCGTGTCCGACTCTGTGCGACCCCATAGACGGCAGCCCACCAGGCTCCCCCGTCCCTGGGATTCTCCAGGCAAGAACACTGGAGTGGGTTGCCATTTCCTTCTCCAATGCATGAAAGTGAAAAGTGAAAGTGAAGTCACTGAGTCGTGTCCAACTCTGAGCGACCCCATGGACTGCAGCCCACCGGGCTCCTCCGTCCATGGGATTTTCCAGGCTAGAGTACTAAAGTGTTGATATTTATTCTCCCCACTAGAGGGCAGTGCTTGAAAGGATTACAGTCCTTACCTCTGAACTTAGTACAACGGACTGGAACAAGCCCTAGTATTGTTACTTCCCCTAACCCACGCAGAGAGCACATAAAGATTTTATTTCTTTGAAGGAAAAAGGAGAAAGAAATATGTTTGCTCTAACATGACGCAGAAATCAATGATGATGCTGTCTTAACTTGCTGAGCTTGTAGAAAGAGAAACGCTAGTAAAATTTAATACTCTGAATCATCAAAGGATAAATGGAAGAAGACATCTTTATAAATGTAAGTGAAATCCTTTTATGATAAACTCTTAAAGATGGAATATTGCGACCAAATGCTCAGAAAAATAATCTCTGTTGCTTTGGTTTGATTATGATTAGAATTTACTGGAATGAACAACTTAGTTCAATAAGCATCTTTTTTCTTTTGTCAGTATAATGGTTACACAGGGTGTATGGTGCAAAATACAAGCTCAAAAAATACATAATATTATGTAATGGTTAATCTTTGCCCTTTGAAAAAAGGATGAGTGCTGAAAGGGCAAAGTTGGTATTCGAAGATGGATTTAAAAGCTGTAGAAATTTGCTGAGAACACCTTGGGTTACCTGCTTGAATCTTCCAGAGTGTCATTAATTAGAAAGGCTGTTAAAGTGGAAGCATTGTTTCCTTAAACCATAATTAAAGCCCACGGTTCTCGGGTCTTGACCTCTGCTTTAGCGAGGATGACTGGGACCCTGAGGGATTCACTGAGAATTCTTACTTTTCAAAACAGTCTAGTGAGGTTGGGGGACAGGAGGAATACACTGAGAGACTAAATCAGCAGTTTATCAAGGGGCTCCCAGTCCAAACCTTCTCATTTTTTTTCTGGTCAGCCCAGGCGACTCACTGTCAGCAAGTAGATACTGAGTGCTTACAGAGTCACAGAATGAGCAATTTGTGGAGAGCCTGGAGCAGTGCTGGGTCCTATAGGAGGTTCCAAATTTTAAATCTTTTCCCTGCCCTGAAGGATAAATGAATATACTCACCTTCACTGTGGAAATGGAAAGAGTTCAGGTGTGAGGGTGGGGCTGGAGGGCACTTTTTAATTCACCAAATTCAATAAAACCGAAGCCCTCCCCTCTCAGAGCTGCCAACCTAATGGAGAAGGCACCCTGACACCCGGTTAACCTTCTGTTTCCCTAGATGCTATGTGTTTATCTGAAGAGTTTTTATTCAGAGAACACTATGTGTTCATTCTCATTGTTTTCCCTTGACTTAAAGGGAACAGTCCTGAAGACACCCCAAGGAAGATCGTTAACAAAAATCACCAGAGTCTGGAAGATGATTCTTACTCACTCTCCGGGAGCTGTGTAGACTCTGATGGCCCTGCCCAAGGCAATAACTACTCTCTGCAACACCAACAGTTTTCCTCTTTGTAGAAAGAAATTACAGAAACACCCACGTCACAGGATTCAGCATGTGGATGGACAGGAAATAAGGGTAGAAGCCACTCTGATGAGCCTCACAGAGGTCTTTCTGTTCGGGACCCATTGCGATCTTAGAGACTTCACTCATTTCAAAGCAATAGGCTTTATTCAGCCTTCATTTTGGGTGTGCAAACATTTGGCCCCAGATAAATGGAGACTCTGTTATCCACATTTCAAATGGTTTTTAACTTTAAAAGCCTTAAAGCAGACTTTTTTCTGGAAATAGGCTTTTTTTTTTTTTTTTTCCTTTTGAAATGAATTAGCTGCAATTATAGAATGCTGGACCTGGAAGAGATTTCAGAGATCTTTTACATACACACACACTCCCGATTTACAGAAAAGGAGAGAAAAATCAGGCTGTTTTCCCTAAGTCAAGAGCAAATTTTTAGAAGCGCTGGAACCATGTTTTCTGATTCTCAGCCCTGGGGTTGGTCAGCTGAGAGCAACACACACAAGATTTGAATCAGATACAAAGAAAAACTGACTTTAAGGCCATCACATCGTTCAGGGAGGTCTGTTTGTTCATGATTTCTACATTATATAACTAGCTATTTCAGAAATATAGCTACAAGAAATATTGACGTACCAATATAAAGAGGAATGAAAAACCAAGTGTATAATTATTCTGTGCAGTCGCCAGCCCATCAGGTATTTTCAGTCTTATCAAAATCAACATGGCAATAAAATGTCTCCTTGTCCTTCCAACTTCCTTATTAAAAGGCATTAAATTTGTTTTTCTCACACAGAGAAAGATAAGGTTGTTAATTGTAGGAACTGCTTATCAGCAAAAATGTGAAATAGCAGGAGAGTCATTTGATGGTTTAGCTAAGAAGAAAAAGCAATGGAGGAAGGAAGGAATACCGAATAAAGAAAGGCTCAAGGAATGAACATGGAATCAATGTTCATAATGAATTTAAGATCTGTAAATGGAAATATTTCCTAGAAAGTATTCTTTGTATTTTATAAAAAGGAGATAATGTAAAATATAGAAGTATGAACATATGTAAAATGCCAATTAAAATTAAAGGAATAAACTGAGATAGCAAAGGACAGAGGAGCCTGGCATGCTGCAGTCCATGGGGTCACAAAGAGTTGGACATGACTTAGCAACTGAATAACAACAACTTTTGCTAGGACTGTCACAAATGAAAACTACCACCCCGACTTCAGGATGATCCTGGCAAGATTGTGCGTGACTGGAGTGAACACAAAGTGTGAGGGGAAAGGGGCCTCAGAGTCTACTGCAAGCCTGAGGCTCATTAATCCTGTCAACACCTGGAGTTTGGAGATGTCTTAGGTTGTAAGAAGTTTATTTCACAGTGGCTAAAATAAAAAAGCTGCACTAGAAAGTAAGAGATTATCTTCTCACAGAAAGAGACAAATGAGTCCAGTTCTATCCACCTTCACCTGCGTGTAGAGCGCTGATGCTAAATGTGCAGTCAGCTCTTGGCTCTTGTGTCTTCTTCCCTGTCAATGAGAACGCTTGCAAAATGGATTTTCAGTACTAAGGGTTAGTCCATAACCTCAGTCTTAGAAAAGACCGCATCAAGCTTGTGGCATTTCACTTCTTTGAATTTACATGTCATAGTCCCAGGTTTTTACTTCCTCCGTAAAACAAGTTAGTGTAAGTCACTGGTATGGATACAAAGATTTTCAGATTAATTCATCTAAAGCATACACGTGCATCTAATTAATCAGTCGTAACTCCTAATCTAGAGGAACAGGTGCGATGTCTGGGTATTTGGGGGCCATTATTCCTTTACTGAGCTTCCCCAGTGGCTCAGGAGGTAAAAAATCCATCTGGAATGCAGGAGACTGCCAGCAATGCAGCAGATCTGGGTTTGATTCTTTTATTATTAATTCTTTTACTTTTTTAAGCAGGAAGGAATATTTTAAATATAATTGGGTGTTGGTGAAGAAGGGTTTAAATTCACAAAGCCTTATGGCTGGAAGCAGCATTTTTTTATGTAGAACTGCACTGTTCTATGTACACCACCTTTCTGTCTAACTCTCCACTTAACTATCTGGAGTAGTTTTCCAAAACTCTTTCAGCTGTAGAATCCTTTAAAAACTCGTGTCTAAAAATGTAACATTAAAAAAAAAAAGGCACTCTGGCTGTGACTGGGGAGAAACCCACGTGGGGGCTCTCTGTACACCACCTGTTTGTCTAATTCTCTACTTACCAATCTGGAGTAGTTTTCCAAAACTTTTTCAGCTGTAGAATCTTTCAAGAAATCGTATCTGAAAATGTAACATGAAACGAAGAGACTCTGGCCGTGACTGGGGAGAAACCTACTCGGGGCGGGTTCTGTCCCTGTTTGGACAGAGGATGAGGATGGTGGCGACTTGAAGGAATGCGTGACCCTGTGGCAGCTGCTTCCGGCAGTCTCAAGGGGAGGTGCTTGCAAGCCAGCCTGTGCAGCAGTCATCAAACAGGCTGCATCAGCCTTTGCCAAACCAGAGATCATTAGTAATTCATTCTCACTAATTAATAAAATACATACTCCTCCTTTTTAATATGTACTGACCGGAAACACTGTAGCAAAATTAGCAGATACTCTAAATTATGGATCCTGTGTGTTCAACAACCTCCAAATCATAGCTCATGCATAAAAGAGGACATCTTCTGAGTCCATGAGGAGTAGAGAAGTTCAGGAAAAATCTATTAGCTATTTATTAAGAAAGTATCTCGGTTTCTGTTCTATACTCTGATGGGAGGGGATGGAATACTCTTGCTTTATTTGCTTGCATTTTTATTTCAATATAAACAGCCATATTTTGATTGGTGAATATTCGTATAGTTGGCCAAACGGTGTTGAATCGTGTATTTGAGCCAGTGTTGGCCAGGGACTGTGAGCTCTCAGAGGATGAGACCCACAGCTGCTAGACATCAATTCTCAGCCAACTGCTGTGTGTTTCAGGCACCTAGGGATGAGATGGCCTTGGAGCCAGATCGCTTTCTATTACTTCCTGTTCTTCCTTGTTCTCCCTCTGGTCCCCATTCAGACTTTTTAATAAATGCAAACCATATCCCTCCTTTAAAATAACTGCATCTGCAGAACTTTCCTCTTGAGCATCTGTCATGCAGGACTGAAAACTCCAGAAAATGCAGATGATATTTGGGTTTTAGCTAAAATAATTTTAAGAGACTTGGAAGGCATGGGGCCCCACTAGTTGAACTTCACTGGCACAGTGCTACTTTTTTTTTTAAAAAATATTGAACCTTAGAACTAGCTCATCAGATCCTTCCAGTAAGCTCAGCTGATCAGACTGCAGTTCCAATGACAGCATATTGTACTAAGTGCTGGAAACAGATGAGATAGTGGGTAGACAAGTTATGATTCTCTATAAGAATGGAAAAGCCAGGGTGAGTGTTTGTAAACACAGGCTTAACACTCCTCTGAAGCCCTTGAAGATTACATTTGATTCCTGGGTGCCCTCTAGATCAGAAAAATTAAAAAAAATCTATTCTTTAATTGCTATTTCAAGGTAAGGAGTCTTTGTGCTTTCAAAGAAAAAAAAATCCTTTTGGATTCTCACAAGAGAAGTTCTTTGAAATTTATGTCTCTCAGTAAATTTGGATTGGTGCATGAGTCTCAGGCAATCTAGTAGTAATTTTCCGCTGTTGGACAATCAAATCAACCCTAAATTAATGAATCTTTTCACGTATCTGTATTGGAAAGAAAGGGGTAAAAGAGGGTAGAGGGTGCAGAGGCTATGGAAATTGAGTACCACTTATTGTCAGATTCAAAAGTCCTTACAGCTTTAAATGAGCATTTTGCTTGGAACAACCGGCAGTCCACCCACTCATTCACTAGTTTATTCCATAAGAGTTTATTGGGTGCCTGGGATGTACCAGGCACCGTGCCACATTTGGGTTACAACAAAGAGCATCTTCTTTCCTTAAGGGGGTTTCGGTTAGTGCTACGGACACAGAGTAAACAACGAGGACTAGTAATGGCCTGGCTGAAGATGCACAAGCTTGTAAGGGACGACAGAGAAGGGAGGCCAGGACCAAACCAAGCCTTGGACATGAAGGTGGCATGGGATGGGCTGGGCCGGAGAAGGTGGGTGTTAGTGAGTGTGGGACATGAAAAGGGAGGGATAATCAGGCCCTAGAGTTTGAAGAGCCTCGTGTACCAAATGAATTTATCTGACCTTCCTCTGCCTTTGTGTCTCTCGGGACTTTGATATCTTGGTATGGCCCATATCCCAAAACCACAGGATAAATAAGAAATGTCTTCCTGGAGCATTAGTCCTGCTTAATGGTGAGCACTTTAAAATATTTGTTACTAAAGGAATAGCAGGCATGATCTACACACATGTGTAAGGTGAATCAGGAGATGCCAAAGATATTTTGCACTTGTGATGGGGAACCTGAGGTTGTACCTCCGGCCCCACTCCCCTTCCATCAGGGGACATTTATAGAAAAGTTTGCAAAGCACGTCGTCATGGGAACTACTTAAGTTCAAGCCAATGACAGGAGCCAAGCTGCAATTTGGAAAGACCCGCGGCTGCGAGGTAGATAATGATTCAGAGCAGGGTGATGGTGAAAGCAAGAAGAGCAGCTAGGAGGTCTCATAGGCCCCAGTCTGGAACGTCACACTGACTCTGACTGGCACAGTAGCAACAGGGATGAACGAAAGTGATCTGCAAGATCATTTATTGAGTGGCTCTCATGTTCCAGGCATTATTCCAGGTAGGGAAGAACACAGTAAAGATCCCTGCTTTCTTGAGCTTATAAGCTAGTGGAAGAGACAGAAAAAAAAAATGGTAAATGAGAAATTAACTTCATCGTATAAATTAGTGATGAATTTTGTGAAGGAAATGAAAGTGGGAAATGTAATGTTGTCTTGGGGAGTGAACAAAGTGGTCGGGAAAGGGACTGCGAGAGTGAGTAGGGAACGAAGGCAGACGTGATGGTTGGATGACAGTGTCCTCCACTGAGACCGCGAACATAAGGAGAAAGGCAACTTTAAGAGGAAATGATGCCGAGTGCAGTGTGGGAGATCCATGAGAATATGCCCAGAAGGGAACAAAGAAGATAGGAATTATCTATCTTTGCCACACCATACTGTAAACACACACGTGCTCAGAGACACACACACATCCCGCGGGATCACTCCACACAGAGATGTGGACGTGCCGAACCTGAGGATCAAAACGGCAACAGTATGAAGTGAAAATGAGGCCCTAGAGGCCTCCTGAGGGTTCCGATGAAAGATCTACGCTTCTTTATTCATTAAGAATCACCATCGTGGAGGCGCGAACGGCGCGCTCCCTCCTGTTCAGCAGAGACAGTCAATGGTTTTATGGTTTTATTCAGCACATGTACTAAGCTGCTTTGGTTGGTAAGCAAAAATGTTAAGTGCCTGCCTGGGTTGCTCCACAGACTGCCTGAGATCTCCTTGCGGGTGTGCTCGAGACAGCTCTTCCTCACTGTCCACCTGAACTTCAAAAAGGCACTGGTGGACCCCCCGGGAGACTGCAGGCTCTAATGAGGCCCCTGCCGGCGGCTCAGGAAGCCACGGAAATAATGAGGAAGCCTGCAGCTCTTCCCTGCAAGTTCCCTAGAGCCCCAATTACAGAATTTAAAACCCCAAATTCCAAGGCTGTGTTGACATGAAAAGAAAACCTCATTTTTTCCCTAAGCCCAGACAATGTGAGACAATAAAACCCCAATCTGAAAAGAAGCAAGCCCAAGGAGCTTTGTTCTGGGAAGAAGTGGAAGAACAGTACGTAAATCACTTTTTTTTTTAAATCCTCTAACAGCCTTCCACTGCAGCTGAATGTCTTTCTTCAATAGCTATTGCTTTATAATGTGAGTATTTACATTGACCTTTAAATTGGCCATTTGGCTGGAGACAGTTTTCTGTGAAGCAGATTAAACTAGGAAAGCGTCCATCGGTTTATACTGAAATCCTTTATAATTATAAAAGTCACAGATCTCATTGATTCCAACATCAACATTAACAAACACCCCACCTTCAAGAAGGAAAAAAAATGTGCCCACATCAAAGGGCGCTTTGAGTACATGGAGGTTTCCAATGAGCAGCTTTAAATAAGTCTTTTCATAGGTTATCCTATTACGGTAGAGGAAAATGAATTATTTTTTCCGCATCATGGGGTTAGAGACTAACAGTGAGCTTATAAACCAGAGGGTGCTGGCCAAAGCCTGGAACACAGGCATTTTGGGAGGCTGTTGCTTGTGGTGATCTGGTAAAGGGTTACTCAGGGAATAGACCGATAGAGGCTAGGTCTTAAGAAAGAGACCAGGGTATGAGATAGCACACACCTATCCAAAAGCCATATTTCAGAGCTGAATGTGGGCATGTAACTGTCCTTGTTTTCCTGCATTTTCTTCTCACATGCTCTGAGTCTCAGAAGATTCCTGGCACACAACCACGTTCAGAGGCTGTTTCTGTACTCATCCAGGCTATGGTGCCAGAGACACGAAAACGCCCCTGATTTTCTAAGTCTAGACACGAGGGGATATCCAGTGACGAAACACACGTGTCCGGTTGTTGTTTTTTCCAAGGAGAAAAATCGGCTGGGTTCCATGAATACGCTTCTTTAATCAACTTTCCAAACCAAAGAACTGTGTGTATTTGGCAGCCGTATTTTAAAGAATAAGCTGAAACCCAATCAGGTGAATTATTGAGGATTCCTGTGTGTTAGCATCATCTTAATCTGGCACTTTAGTTTTAATTTAAGAACTGTACAATATGACATTTTCAGTTTAAAGAGATGATGGAATTGAAATTAAGAAAAATTATGTCACTTAACACTGGCAGGAAGAATATTTCAACTTGAGATTCTTTAAAGACTCTTGTTCTTACTAGGTTCTCCATTTCCTCAGCAAAACCATAAAAGAAGATAAATTAGTTAAAAGAAGACCTACAGTAAGAGGGCGGTGTTCTGTGTTGGGAGGCCTAACCGCCATCAGGAGCAGAAAGGAACCCACCCATGGGTTGGCTGTGGCCTCAATCTTGCAAGTTCAAAATTTAATCTGATCTTCATTCCCAAACTGATCCAGCTAGAGTATCTTTTTCTCCCTCTCTCAAACATCACAAAAGTATATTTAAAATCAAGACAATCTTTAAATTTATAGAATGAGAACTATAACAGCCAAGTGAGTGAAATGAACAATCACATTATCCTTCCCAGCACATTCTCTTCCCAGAGATAAGCTTTGCTGCTGTTGTTGCTAAGTCACTTCAGTCGTGTCCGACTCTGTGTGACCCCATAGACAGCAGCCCAGCAGGCTCCCCCGTCCCTGGGATTCTCCAGGCAAGAACGCTGGAGTGGGTTGCCATTTCCTTCTCCAATGCATGAAAGTGAAAAGTGAAAGCAAAGTCACTCAGTCGTGTCCGACTCCTCGAGACCCCATGGACTGCAGACCACCAGGCTCCTCCATCCATGGGATTTTCCAGGCAAGAGTACTGGAGTGGGTTGCCATTGCCTTCTCCGGAGATAAGCTTTATGACTGGAACCAGCCAGCTTTTGTAGAGTATTTGAAAATCTACCACATCAGAGTCTGATAGCCGTGCACACAACTGGGGATCGATTCCTTGAGCCAGCTAATCAATTGGTCTTCATTATGGATCAACATCTCAGTCAGCCTTGAATATTCAGATTTAACTTGCCAATGTGTGTCTCTCCATGCTCTCTTTTCCCCAAGACCTCTATGGCTAACTAATTTCTAATTTATTAAATTAGCACAATTAATTAGGCTATTGACAATCCTTGAGGCCAGGGACCCATTTTTATTTTTATTTCTTTTTTAGGTCGCTTGAAATAGGTTTGTGTTTAGCCATTCAACAGACAAAGAGTAGCCATTAATTTTATTCAGATCTAGCCACCTACCCCTATCTTTGGAGAAAAGAACCTTTTGAGAGTTTCAGCTGTATCTGGGACCAAAGGAAGTCCAGTTTTCATCAGGTTGACATAGTAAATCATATAATAAGACAACAGTGATTCTACACACAAAAGGTATAGTCATTTGGCACAACTGTCCTTTAACCTGATGCCTCATTAGGAGATTTCAAGCAGCTCATTTGCAGCATAAAACCATCATTCCGGAGAAAATTTCATGAGTAATTATACAAAAATTAAATAAACAGGCTGCCACGAAGTAAATCCGTTAAATTGTACCCTGACTATATCAGGGCCTTGATTCAATTGTCATCTGTCTGTAAATACTAGAGAAGAATTGGCCATCACTTTCAGAAGATAATGACTGGCAGTTTTCCAGATGTAATTATTCAAAGACAGAATAGCATTGTGTGGACCGCAAATGCTGACACAAAGGCTATAGTCTGTGTCTGAGGTAAAGTAAGGGCATGGAAGAGGAAATACTACTTTTATGCCCATTACAAATATCAGGAAAAGATTGGGAAGAGACAGTGCCATTGAGTTAATGAAGGGGACATTCCCACATGTAACTACAATCCCAGTTACAGAGAGAAACATCCTTCGGCTGCAAACATCATCAGAACCTATCAAACTTCAATCAGGCTTATGCTATAAATATTGGAGAGGAAAGACCAATGAGACATAACTACTTAGAGCAGACCAGTACTTTTCTAGAGATGAGACAAGGATGTCATGGAACCAAATATGGCAGTTTTTCAGTTCGGAAGAAATGGAAGCAGGACAGATTTAGCGTGAATGAATAGGATGGCGACTCAGAGAGCTAGACTCCCAGGTGGAGGAGGCAGCGGGTGTTGCAATCCAAGGAGCAGGAAGGAGCCCCTCCCCCAGAACACTCTGCCCCTGCCCTGCTGCCAGGGAAATTCCCCCTGGAGCTTCTCCACACAGTGCTGCTTCTATTCACATTCCAAATGCCATTGGGAATGAAAGAACATTAAGTGGCTGCCAATTATTTACTTTTTAGTGGGAAATAATTTCACAACATTTATTGCACAAACTTTTATTTATATACCAGGCCCTCTAATAGATGTGAGGGATGCCTGGTGGAAATAATATGAGTAATATGGATAGGATTCCTTGTCCAGTGGATCTTAGGTTCTAGCTGAGAGGATGACCATTGACCAAACAGACCCCAAATGAGTACTTAATTGCAGCTGGAGATAAGAGCTATGCAGGAAAGAAAGCTGAGCCCCGAAGTGCATGTGACCTCATCTAAGCTGGGATTTGGGGGGAGTTCCCTGAGGTAGTGTGATCACTGGGCTGACTACTGAAGGCTGGACAGAAGACAATCAGATGAAAAGAGCAGAAAATCATTCTAGGCAAAACAATAGTATGTTCAATGCCCATAAATGGAATATCATTCAGCTATAAAAATGGATAAGGTACTGATACATGCCAAAGTGAATGAACCTTGAAAACATTATGCTGAGTAAGAGAAGTCAGACACAAAGGCCATATATTGCATGATTCTATTTATATGACATGTTCCCAATAAGCAGATTCACAAACAGAAATCAGATTAGTGGCAGGCCGGGTCTGGAAGTAGCAATGAATGAAGAATGTCTCTTTAATAGGCCTGGAGTTTCCTTCGGGGGAAATGAATTGTTCTGGAACTTGACAGTGATGATGGTCATGCAATATTGTGAATCCACTAAAATGTCACTGAGTTATCTACTTTAAAATGGCTAAAATGATGAACTGAAGCTGGTGGTGGTTTAGCCGCTAAGTCATGTCTGACTCTTGCGAGCCCATGGACTGTAGCCCACCAGGCTCCTCTGTCCATGGGATTCTCCAGGCAAGAGTACTGGAGTGGGTTGCCATTTCCTTCTCCAGTATAACAGCATATGTAGCATATATTTATGATGTTAAAACATGACAATGTTGGGAATTTTTAATGGATTGTTGTTGGTGTTGTTTAGTTGCTAAGTAGCATTCAACTTTTTTGTGACCCCCATGGACTGTAGCCTGCCAGACTCCTCTGTCCATGGGATTTTCCAGGCAAGAATACTGGAGTGGGGTGCCATTCATTCTCTGGTGAACTGTAAGTTATGTGTATCTTACCACAATTTAAAAAAAAAAAAGAACTGTATGTTCAAAGGCTCTCCCCCTGCAGGAAAGAGCATAATCCCTTCCTGGCACTGAAAGATGAATGGCTGGCAGGAGTGAAAGCAAAACCAAAGGGACAGGGGGCTGGAGAGTTGGGCTGGGACCGGAGCTTGCAGGGCATGGAGACCATGTTAGACTTTGGCCTTTATCTTAGGGGGAATGGCACTTTAAAAGTGGGGAAGGGCATTATCAGACAGACAGATATTTTAGAAGAGAATCATATATCCAATCAAGGGTGAGTTTCTACAGCTTGAAAGTAAGATGTGATAGAAGTCAGGACAGAGGAAGGGTACTCTACACAAGTCAAAGGGTACCTCCTCCCCAGTTTCCATAGCATGGATTCCACCCACACCTGCTATGTAGACCTGTAGAGAAGTTTCAGATTATCATAACACCTGAGGAATTTCAGAGCAAGGTAAAGCAGAAAGTGATGCTGAGTGTAATTACTGGGGCTTAAGTGTCAATTCTCTTAATAAGGGGAGGCAGAAGAGGAGACTAGCAGACATTTCATGGGGTTCTAAGATGAACAGCTTAGTTGGCGCTCAGTGTGGGCGTCTGTGCTCAGTTGCTTCAGTCAGGTCCGACTCGTGAAACTACAGAACTGTAGCCTGCCACGTTCCTCTGTCCGTGGGATTTCCCAAGCAAGAGTACTGGAGTGGGTCACCATGCTCTCCTCCAGGGGATCTTCCCCACCCAGGGATCGAGCCAGGGTCTCTTGCGTCTTCTGCATCACAGGCAGACTCCTTACTGCCGAGCCTCCAGGGAAGCCTGGTGCTCAGTAGAGAGAGAGGTTTGTAGGCCTTCAGGATGAGGCAATGAAGAGGAGGCCTCAGAGAGGCTGGGATCGTCAGTGACAGCAGTAACATGATTTCGGTTCTCTAGAGTTACTTAGGTCTCTCGAAGACGAGCCAGAACGCCTGGACTCCAGAGTGTTTGTGGAATGCTGTAGTCTGGCCAGATAATGAGCACGTCATCCTGTTAGCATCAACCATGGTATTGATTGTGATGGGAATGGTACTGACTGTGGCTGTCTCAGTATCAGAAAGGTGCTCTAAGAGTCAATATGCTAATGGATTCTGAAACGGTAAAAGGGCAAATGCAACATTATGAACATATGTTTCACTCATTTTTTCCTTTTGTTCCTTTCTCATTCAGCAGGGTTTTTGTTTGTTTAGTATTGCCTATGGTAGGGTGCTATGCTAGGCATAGATTTATAAGACTAATAAATAAATTAGGTCATCTTATATGAAAACTAAGAAATTATCTTTTTTTTTTTTTTTAAGTTCTACCAGTTTATTGCTACCAGCCCATCACCCTCCACCCTCATGCACACACGCTCAGTCATGTAACTGCATGGACTGCAGCCCACCAGGCTCCTCTGTCCATGGACTTTTCCAGGCAAGAATACTGGAGTGGGTTGCCATTTCCTTCTCCAGGGTGAAATTATCAATAAAATATTACACATAAGCTGCATAAAAGAAGCTTTCCGTTTAGATCACAGGCCAGAGCCGAGGCCCCTTGTTTCCTTTCTTGTTTTCTATGTTATCGAGCCCACCTTTAATGAAATGTTCCCTTGGTGTCTCTAATCTTCCTGAAGAGATCTCATTCTATTGTTCTTTCCCATTCTGTGGTTTTCCTCTATTTCTTTGCACTGATCGCGGAGGAAGGCTTTCTTATCTCTCCTTGCTATTCTTTGGAACTCTGCATTCAGATGCTTGTATCTTTCCTTTTCTTCTTTGCTTTTCACTTCTCTTCTTTTCACAGCCATTTTGCTTTTTTGCATTTCTTTTCCATGGGGATGGTCTTGATCCCTGTCTGCTGTACAATGTCACGAACCTCATTCCATTGTTCATCAGGCACTCTGTCTGTCAGACCTAGTCCCTTAAATCTATTTCTCACTTCCACTGTATAATCATAAGGGATTTGATTTAGGTCATACCTGAATGGTCTAATGGTTTTCCCTACTTTATTCAATTTAAGTCTGAATTTGGCAATAAGGAGTTCATGATCTGAGCCACAGTCAGCTCCCGGTCTTGTCTTTGCTGACTGTATAGAACTTCTCCATCTTTGGCTACAAAGAATATAATCAATCTGATTTCGGTGTTGACCATCTGGTGATGTCCATGTGTAGAGTTTCTCTTGTGTTGTTGGAAGAAGGTGTTTGCTATGACCAGTGTGTTCTCTTGGCAAAACTCTATTAGCCTTTGTCCTACTTCATTCTGTACTCCAAGGCCAAATTTGCCTGTTATTCCAGGTGTTTCTTGACTTCCTACTTTTGCATTCCAGTCCCCTATAATGAAAAGGACATCTTTTCGGGGTGTTAGTTCTAAAAAGGTCTTGTAGGTCTTCATAGAAAAGTTCAACTTCAGCTTCTTCAGCATTACTGGTCAGGGCATAGACTTGGATTACCATGATATTGAATGGTTTGCTTTGAAAACAAACACACTATTCTGTTGTTTTTGAGACTGCATCCAAGTACTGCATTTCAGAATCTTTTGTTGACTATGATGGCTACTCCATTTCTTCTAAGGGATTCCTGCTCACAGTAGTATATATAATGGTCATCTGAGTTAAATTCAGCCATTCCAGTCCATCTTAGTTCACTGATTTCTAGAATGTCTACATTCAGTCTTACCATCTCCTGTTTGACCATTTCCAATTTGTCTTGATTCATGGACCTAACATTCCAGGTTCTTATGCAGTATTGCTCTTTACAGCATCAGACCTTGCTTCTATCACCAGTCACATCCACAGCTGAAATTAGAGATACCAAGGGAACATTTCATGCAAAGATTGGCTCAATAAAGGACAGAAAAGGCATGGACTTAACAGAAGCAGAAGATATTAAGAAGAGATGGCAAGAATACACAGAAGACTGTACAAAAAAATCTTCATGATCCAGATAATCACAATGGTGTGATCATTCACCTAGAGCCAGACATCCTGGAATGTGAAGTCAAGTGGGCCTTAGGAAGTATCACTATGAACAAAGCTAGTGGAGGTGATGGAATTCCAGTTGAGCTATTTCAAATCCTAAAAGATGATGCTGGAAAAGTGCTGCACTCAATATGTCAGCAAATTTGGAAAACTCAGCAGTGGCCACAGGACTGGAAAAGGTCAGTTTTCATTCAAATCCCAAAGAAAGACAATGCCAAAGAATGCTCAAACTACCACACAATTGCACTCATTTCACATACTAGTAAAGTAATGCTTAAAATTCTCCAAGCCAGGCTTCAGCAATACTTTCAGATGTTCAAGCTGGTTTTAGAAAACGAAGAGGAACCAGAGATCAAATTGCCAACATTTGCTGGGTCATCAAAAAAGCAAGAGAGTTCCAGAAAAACATCTATTTCTGTTTTATTGACTATGCCAAAAGCTTTGACTGTGTGGATCACAATAAACTGTGGAAAATTCTGAAAGAGATGGGAATATGAGACCACCTGACCTGACTCCTGAGGATCTGTATGCAGGTCAAGAAGCAACAGTTAGAACTGGACATGGAACAACAGACTGGTTCCAAATAGGAAAAGGAGTATGTCAAGGCTGTATATTGTCTCCCTGCTTATTTAACTTATATTCAGAGTACATCATGAGAAATGCTGGGCTGGATGAAGCATAAGCTGGAATCAAGATTGCTGGGAGAAATATCAATAACCTCAGATATGCAGATGACACCACCCTTATGGCAGAAAGTGAAGAAGAACTAAAGAGCCTCTTGATGAAAGTGAAAGAGGAAAGTGAAAAAGTTGGCTTAAAACTCAACATTCAGAAAACGAAGATCATGGCATCTCGTCCCATCACTTCATGGTGAATAGATGGGAAAACAGTGGAAACAGTGATTGAATTTATTTTCTTGGGCTCCAAAATTACTGCAGATGGTGACTGCAGCCATAAAATTAAAAGACACATACTCCCTGGAAGGAAAGTTATGACCAACCTAGACAGCATAATAAAAAAACAGACATTACTTTGTCAACAAAAGTCCATCTAGTCAAGGCTATGGTTTTTCCAGTAGTTATGTGTGGGTGTGAGAGTTGGACTATAAAAAAAGCTGAGCACAGAAGAATTGATGCTTTTGAACTGTGGTTTCGGAGAAGACTCTTGAGAGTCCCTTGGGCTGCAAGAAGATCCAACCAGTCCATCCTAAAGGAGATCAGTCCTGGGTGTTCACTGGAAGGACTGATGCTGAAGCTGAAACTCCAATATTTTTGCCACCAGACTCATTTGAAAAGACCCTGATGTTGGGAAAGATTGAAGGTAGGAGGAGAAGGGGATGACAGAGGATGAGATGGTTGGATGGCATCACTGACTCAATGGACGAGTTTGGGTGAACTCTGGGAGTTGGTGATGGACAGGGAGGCCTGGCGTGCTGCGGTTCATGGGGTCACAAAGAGTCAGACATGACTGAGCAACTGAACTGAACTTTCTATGTTGTAGATGTATGGATGTGAGAGTTGGACCAGAAAGAAAGCTAAGCACCAAAGAATTGATGCTTTTGAACTGTGGTGTTGGAGAAGACTCTTAAGAGTCCCTTGGACTGCAAGGTGATCAAACCAGTCAATCCTAAAGGAAATCAACCCTGAATATTCATTGGAAGGACTGATGTTGAAGCTGAAGCTCCAGTACTTTGGCCACCTGATGTGAAGTGCTAACTCACTAGAAAAGACCCTGATGCTGTGAAAGATGGAGGGCAGGAGGAGAAGGGGACAACAGAGGATGACATGAGATGGTTGGATATCACTGTTGGTTCAATGGACATAAGTTTGAGTAAATTCTAGAGATAGTAAAGAACAGGGAAGCCTTGTGTACTGCAGTCCATGGGGTCGGAAAGAGTCAGACACAGCTTAGTGACTAAACAGCAATAATGTTATAAGAATTATTTTCCAATAGTCATAATCTTTGAATGACTAATTTTGAAAAATAACTAAAATAACTTCTTACCCTGATGCCATCAATTGCTGATTTCTGGCCCCATCATGTTGTTTTTAAAATACCAGGAAGTATGGACATCTCAGGTAAAAAACTAAAAGTGGGTAAAGAGATGGGCTGCCCTGGTGGCTCAGTGGTAAAGAATCCACCTGCCAATGTAGGAGATGCACATTTCATCCCTGGGTTGGGAAGATCCCCTGGAGACGGAAATGGCAACCCACTCCAGTATGCTTACCTGGGAAATCCCATGGAGAGAGGAGCTTTATGGGCTATATAGTCCATGGGGTTGCAAAAAAGTCAGGTATGACTTTACCACTAAACAACAACAACAGAGATAAAGATTCCTTTCTTTATTATCTATGTCCATGTAAACTTGTGTCATCTTAGTCCACTGTAAGGTGAGAGATTTTCAGAACCATCTGACAATGAAAATGCAAATGTTCAGTGAAATCTCACGAAGCAATTTCCTTGTGAAAACAACTCTCAGAGAGTTACCCACATTCCCATAGGAATAAAGCAGCACCTCATTAAGCCCCCAACATCTTGCTGTTACTGTCTAGCTCTGTAACAGACAGCCTTTCCACTGAGCAGTGAGCAGATCAGAAGGGGCTGCTTCCTTTCCTTTCTGTGGAGCTGAACATTGGTCAAAAGATCAAGAGACCATCTAATTAAAATGTTTCCTATTGACTCAAAACCAAGATGCAAGGGTAGGCATGAAGAGGCACCCAATAGTTAAGAAGTTGAAAAATCCAGAAAGAATAACAGTATCTTCCACAATCCTATGGCTTAAAAATATCAGAAACATTAGATATCAAAGAAAAAATACCCATTTATTTTATATAGTTAATTTTAACTAACATCCATGGCACATATAATAAACCTGTAATAATATGTGCATGTGCTTAAAAAATTGGAAAACAAAGCTTACATTTGAAAAAGAACAACCATTTTTAAAAATGTGACTGTTTAGTATCAAAGAGAAGACTAGCAAACTTCTTAAAATTCTTGCTCTGGGATAAAGAGAAAATTAGAAAGGCAAAAAATATGATACATCCTTTCAGTTATTAAAACTTATTGACACTGATAAGCCTAAATTTGAATGGCAGTGTTTTCTTAATTGAGTCATTGATACCATTTGTATTATCATGTACAACTAAGAAAGAGATTTGTAGTAATCCAGGATTTTTATAGCACATAGGCTATCTATTAGTGGGATTTCAGGTGTCTGTGAACTCCCCATTCCACCAAATTTTATGATGACTAGTATGTGATTGTTCTGTATGATGTCAACTTGGCTACATTGGAACTATGTTTTCCAGAATTCCCTTCTCTATCCACGGAGTTAGGCCTCAAGAGATATTTTGCATGAGATTAAGAAAGTAGAAGAGGACCAGTGACTGCCTTGTTTCCTTTATGCTTGAAAGGTGGGCACAGGACAAAAATGTGGAAACAATGACAGATTTTATTTTCTTAGACTCCAAAATCACTACAGGTGGTGACTGCAGCCTTTAAGTTAAAAGACACTTGCTCCTTGGAAGAAAAGCTATGACAAACTTAGACAGTGTATTAAAAAGCAGAGACATCGCTTTGCTGACAAAAGTCTGTATACTCGAAGCTATGGTTTTTCCAGTAGTCATGTATGGGTATGAGAGTTGGACTGTAAAGAAGGCTGAGCACCAAAGAATTGATGCTTTTGAACTGTGGTGTTAGAGAAGAGTCCTGAGAGTCCCTTGGACTGCAAGGAGATCCAACCAGTCCATCCTAAAGGAAATAATCCTGAGTATTCACTGGAAGGACTGATGCTGATGCTCCAATACTTTGGCCACTTGATATGAAGAGCCAACTCACTGGAAAAGACCTTGATGCTGGGTAAGACTGAGGACAGGATGAGAAGGGGATGATAGAGAATGAGATGGTTGGATGGCATCACTGACTCAATGGACATGAGTTTGAGCAAACTCTGGAAGAGAGTGAAGGACAGGGAAGCCTAGTGTGCTACATTTCATGGGGTTGCAAAGAGTTGGACACAACTGAGCGACTGAACAGCAGCAACTACACCAACAGGGCAGCAAGGGCTGTTGGCCCTCAAGTGTGTTGTTACTTATCTACAGGCTCACCATGTTGGCCTGAGACAGCAGCTGGGCCCTTGCCAGATCCTTCTGCTGGCAGCTTCCCTGATTCCTGGACCAGATGCATAGTTAGCTCCATGATGGAAGGCGCCAGCTTCGCCTTCATCCAGCCTGTCTGTTCTGGCCGTGCTTCACATCCTTCTTTTCCCAACTGCCTGTGGACTCAGGTGCCAGCAGCAGACACAGAAGCAAGTGTGCACCCTTACTTAGACCTCTTAACCAGCTCCCAGAGTACAGTAAGTTTAAGTCCTTGTAATTAATATAATAATTAATAAACAGACAGACATAAATGTACATATGGTTTTGCTTAAACCCTAACCAATACATTGTATGCAAAAGCATTATTTTTGAAAAGCTGCAAATGTAATTCAATGCAAATACATAGCAAGCATGGGAAAGATTATTTATGAGGAACCCAGCAAGGTTTCATATATAGTTCAAAGAAAGATACTAAACATTGATGTCAGTCAAAGAAAGAATTCTGGAATATGATTGGCTAAATTAGACTCAAAACTGGTTAATATACTGCATGACAATCAGAGTGTAATCTGTGGAATTAAGCATTTCTACAACTTAGTACACATTTTTCACTTAAATAGAAATTTTAAAGAAAAACTTTTAATGCTACAAAATAAAAAAAAAAACCTAGAAGTCAGTATCACTTGCTTTAAATAGAAGCCTTATAAATTATAATTATTAACATAAGTATTACATATCAGTTCAGTTCAGTTGCTCAGTCGTGTCTGACTCTTTGTGACCCCATGGATTGCAGCACGCCACGCTTCCCTGTCCATCACCAACTCCCAGGATTTACTCAAACTCATGTCTATTGAGTTGGTGATGCCACCCAACCATCTCATCCTTTGTCATCCCCTTCTCCTCCCACCTTCAATCTTTCCCAGCATCAAGGTCTATTCAAAACAGTTCTTCGCATCAGGTGGCCAAAGTATTGGAGTTTCAGCTTCAGCATCAGTACTTCCAATGAATATTCATGATTGATTGCATTTAGGAAGGACTGGCTGGATCTCCTTGCAGTCCAAAGGACTCTCAAGAGTCTTCAACACCACAGTTCAAAAGCATCAATTCTTCGGCACTCAGCTTTCTTTATAGTCCAATTCTCACATCCATACGCGACTACCAGAAAAACCATAGCTTTGACTAGATGGACTTTTGTTGGCAAAGGAATGTCTCTGTTTTTGAATATGCTATCTAGGTTGGTCATAACTTTCCTTCCAAGGAGTAAGTGTCTTTTAATTTCATGGCTGCAATCACCATCTGCAGTGATTTTGGAACTCAAGAAAATAAAGTCTCTCACTGTTTCCATTGTTTCCCCATCTATTTGTCAGGAAGTGATGGGACCAGATGCCATGATCTTCGTTTTCTGAATGTTGAGTTTTAAGCCAGGTTTTTCACTCTCCTCTTTCACTTTCATCAAGAGGCTCTTTAGTTCTACTTCGCTTTCTGCCATAAGGGTGGTGTCATCTGCGTATCTGAGGTTATTGATATTTCTCCCAGCAATCTTGATTCCAGCTTGTGCTTCCTCCAGCCCAGCGTTTCTCATGATAGTACTCTGCATATAAGTTAAATAACCAGGGTGACAATATACAGCCTTGACATACTCCTTTCCCGATTTGGAACCAGTCTGTTGTTCCATGTCCAGTTCTAACTGTTGCTTCTTGACCTGCATACAGATTCCTCAGGAGTCAGGTCAGGTGGTCTCGTATTCCCAACTCTTGAAGAATTTTCCACAGTTTGTGGTGATCCACACAGTCAAAGGCTTTGGCATAGTCAATAAAACAGAGGTAGATGCTTTCCAGAACTCTCTCACTTTTTTGATGATCCAGCAGATGTTGGCAATTTGATCTCTGGTTCCTCTTCCTTTTCTAAAATCAGATTGAACATCTGGAAGTTCACAGTTCATGTACTGTTGAAGCCTGGCTTGGAGAATTTTGAGAATTACGTAACTAGTGTGTGCTGCTGCTGCTAAGTCACTTCAGTCATGTCTGACTCTGTGTGACCCCATAGATGGCAGCCCACCAGCTCCCCTGTCCCTGGGATTCTCCAGGCAAGAACACTGGAATGGGTTGCCATTTCCTTCTCCAATGCATGAAAGTTAAAAGTGAAAGAGAAGTTGCTCAGTCGTGTTCAACTTTTACTGACCCCATGGACTGCAGCCTACCAGGCTCTTCCATCCATGGGATTTTCCAGGCAAGAGTACTGGAGTGGGTTGCCATTGCCTTCTCTGAACTAGTGTGTGAGAGGAGTGCAATTGTGCAGTAGGTTGAGCATTCTTTGGCATCACCTTTTTTGGGATTTGAATGAAAACTGACCTTTTCCAGTCCTGTGGCCACTGCTGAGTTTTCCAGATTTGCTGGCATACTGACTGTGGCACTTTCCCAGCATCATCTTTTAGGATCTGAAATAGCTCAACTGGAATTCCATCACCTCCCCTAGCTTTGTTTGTAGTGATGCTTCCTAAGGCCCATTTGACTTCACATTCCAGGATGTCTGGCTCTAGGTGAGTGATCACACCATCGTAATTATCTGGATCATGAAGATCTTTTTTGTACAGTTCTTCTGTGTATTCTTGCCACCTCTTCTTTATATCTTCTGCTTCTGTTAGGTCCAAACCATTTCTGTCCTTTATTGAGCTCATCTTTGCATGAAATGTTCCCTTGGTATCTCTAATTTTCTCGAAGAGATCTCTAGTCTTTCCCATTCTATTGTTTTCCTCTATTTCTTTGCATTGATCACTGAGGAAGGCTTTATCTCTCCTTGCCATTCTTTGATATAAATATTACATATATACCACTTGAAATACATATTCCACTGGTTGCACATACTGTTCCATACTTTGGGAAATATTAGTCTAAGATATTTATGAAGATTCTAGATTAGATATTACCTACTCCTAAACTCAGAAGGGTCTGTAGAAACTAGCTCATTTTGGACATGAAAAAATGGAAAGAGAAGAAGTTGTAAGTGACATTCCCAGCCATTCATTGATGACTGGGTTCCTCCTCCACCCTATTGCATAGCTCTCCATGACATATATTTGCTTATCTCTATCTGCCATTTGCAATTACGTAAATCTTCTCTAAGCATTTACCTAACTGAACATTTGCTTTTGCTTTTCTGGCCCACCCATCAGTCTCATCTTGAGTACTACCTCCTCCATGAATGCTTTATTTGTATTTCTCTTTTAGCATTTATTTGTCCTTTTTTTCATTCAACTGCTCACTTTTTTTACTTGTTTTGTATTTTCTCCTGTTCTTGAATCTCAGTACAAAGTTTGTACCTTCCTCTCATGGTGCCCAGCATTATACCTGTAAGAGTTTGTGCTCCATAGGCTGTTTGCAATGACCTATCTATTGAATCTTACTACTATTTGGGAACAAAGCAGTGGAAACTGACGCTGGTGGTCTTTCTATATTATGGGGCCCATCTGTTTGCTATTACCTGTTTCCCACCTGCTGTTATTACCAGCATAAAACTCCATCTGCTACTTTCTCTTCTCTTCCAAGCCTGACTTGGCACTAAATCTATCAGACTCTACTTTAGGTGTGCCTAGTCAGCATTACTTTTCCTTAATGAGTTTTTGCTAATTAATATTAAAGGTCTGCTTTATTTTATTTGCCTCTTGAGAGTATTTAAGATGTGAGCAAGGTAACCAATACTGAATTTAAGACAATGTGTCCAAACTATTTGTAAAAATAGTACTAAGCAAAGCCAAAGGGGGGGCGGGGAGGAGTATTAAGCAAGTATCCAGACTTGGAACTGAAGAAGGGGTTACAGATGAGAAAGAGTGACCTTGGGAAATCAATTAATGTTCTTTAAGATGAGAGAATTAGGTACAAAGTCTCCAAGGTCTTTTCTGAATGAAACATTTTCTATGGCAAATATTCATCCTTTAGGACAGCTTAATTCCATCTCAATTCCATTTCCTTTATGAATCTTTCCTGACCTCTATCCTGATAAAAATGCATCCCTTCTTTTAACTCCTACATGGCTTAATTCTCAACTATGTTACAGAAATACCTTATCCTGAATTGTGGTCAAGTTAGCTCTTCAACTTGACTTTGTGTTACTCCATTACACTGACCCTCTCCTTAAGCTGTGGGTTCTTTAAGGCATTCATAGAGACTTTGTAACTCTCCCAAATGCCTAGCCAAGTGGATTATAGCCAGTATATTACAGTGCAGGCTGAATCACTATTTATTGAGTAAATTAATGAATAAACTTGAAAATGACTGAATAAGTGAATGAATGAATAACACCATAATAATTCTGTTCTGAAGGAAATAAAAACCAAAAATGCTACTGAACTAACTGAATAATGAAAGAAATTAATGCCAGGGCTATGCATTTTGGTCACCATGGAAAGAAACTCCAGAAGGTAAATATAATAATTGTTTAATAGCAACATATAGTGTGGGTAATATGTAAACACAGTAGTGTATGTGGAAGGAGAGGCCATGCTGCAGAGTGACTGGGAGCACAGATTCTAGAGATAAATACTGGCTTTTGTTCCAGCTATTATATTTGGTATGACCTTGGGAAAGGTATGCATGTAACTCTGTCTCAGCTTTATTATCATCTGTAACATGGGAGTAATTACTTCATAGAGTTATTGTGAAAATTAGATGACTACCTGGCAACCTAGCACATATTAAGTGCTCAATAAATGTTAACTTATTTTATAATTAGTACTGACATATTTCAATATGTCTGTCCTTTAGTACATAAAATGAGAGTAATAATGAAAGCTTTCTCCAAGTAGATTGTGAGGATTTTTTTTTTTTTTGCTCTTTATGGCCATTGAATATGTTCTACTTACATCATTATATTGGACAAAAATAACTTAAAAATAGCTAAAAAGCACAGAGGTATTTTTAAGTTGACCTGGATTCTTACTCATCTCAGGACAGTTTCTTTTTCCTATCTAAGAATCCTACAATGTGTGCTTGTTAGAAAACTGGCATAACATAAGCTGCATACTGTCCTTATCTTAATATATACATATCAGGCACAAAATTAATGAGCATGAATAGTTTCCCTTAATGCTTCAGAGGAAAATTCTACAACATTCTTGAAACCTATCAGAACCCCGTGGGGTCCTCCCAGATACAAACCCTTTCTGTGTCCCCCATTTCTTGTTTGTAGGAAAATAAGGTTTCAGCCTCCTGGATCTTCCCTGAGTTTCAAACAGCAGATTCAGTTACCAACCAGGGACAGGAGGTAACGCAGAAACAAAGGAGAAACAGTCAAGAAAAAATAGTGCAGGATGGGGCAGAGTCCTGGGTCCGCCTCAAGGGATATACAGAGCAATATTTTTGAGATTTTCTGCTGGAACTCTGCCCCACACTCCAGGTAGAGGATGGTAAATTCAGGCTGAACACAAGATTCCTGGAACACGCCCTGTTACCTCACCATGAAGCAATCAGAAGAAAGTTACACTCCCTGCAGCCCTTAACCCAAATTTTTCCTATAAAAACTTCACCCTGTAAACCATAGCAAGCCCAGGGTTTCTAAGCACAGGTCACCCATTCTCCTTGTAAAGCCCTGAAATAAACCTTTCTCTCTGCGGTGGTAAGGAATCTGCCTGCTAAGGCAGGAGACACGGGTTCAGTGCCTGGGTAGGGCAGATCCCCTGAAGAAGGAAATGGCGACGCACTCCAGTATTCTTGTCTGGAAAATCCCATGGACAGAGAAGCCTGGTGGGCTACAGTCCATGGGGTCACAGAAGAGTTGACACAAGTGAGCAACTAACAGTTTCACTTGCTGCTCCAAACACTGATGATTCTGTTTGTTTGGCCTCACTACACGTTGGGTTCATGAACTTGCATTTGATAACATTCTTACTTCAAAAACATCTTCCTCTTGGAAGCAACCAAATGCCTTCCCCAAATTTGTCAGTTAATGTTAATTCTGTGAGGATGAAATTTGTAATTAGGGCCCAGATGCCAGTTTCCATTCTGGCTCTACCAACTTCCTAGCCATATAAAATCCAATGTGTTATTGCATGTTCTCTAAAACTCAACTTCTTGAAGTGCAATACATGAGTAATAGCAACATCTGTACTTAGAGGGTTATTGTAAGGATGAAGTAAGACTGCATAGAAGATACTAAGCACTGAGCGTGTGCCAGATAATAAATGATCAATCCGTGGGACTGATACTTTTTTTGGATAAAATACACTTGCAATTATACCAACAAAACAGTAAAGTAAGTCCATTTAGGCATATTGCATTTCATAAAGAGGTTCCAGGTTTCTACAATACTAATTGATGGAACAATTAGAGGAATTTTTTTTTTTTTTTAATGAAAGGGAAAATTTTACTTGACCTGTGAATAGTCTTTTTTTTTTTTTTTACAAGGCTTTCCAGATCCTGGGATGACATCTTGCTATCATCTCTCTCATTGCTGCAAGACTGACAGTCCACAAAATTGTTTCCCTAAGTATAGGCAGTGAGTAACAGGGAGGAGAGAGAAGTGTTATAGCAGGGATATGGGAGTGTTTTGAAGCCATAGGATCTCTCACATCTTGCCCGGTGGAAGGGACATAAGCCCCCGTAACATCCCCACCTGACGGCACCCAGAACTGAAGGGCTGTTTCACGGTCAGCACGTGCATTTACGTCTACCTTTTCTGCCCCCATTTTCCTGACTTCTCACTTCAATGACCGAAGCAGGAACATGTATAGGAAAGCACATGAAAAATTCAACAACACAGCAGAATTCAGTGATACAACAAGATGACTTTTCAGGAAGCTTTAAACCATAAGAAATGTCTCTTGGGAAAACAGAAAAAGGAGTTAAAACCTAAGCAGTTTGACACAAAATATTTCTCTAAAATATTTCAGATAAATTGGTGATTTAAGATGATTCATGTTGATGTATGGCAAAACCAATACATTGTAAAGTAAAGTAAAATAAAGTAAAAAACAATACATTGTATTGTAAAGTAAAATAAAGTAAAAAAATAAATAAACCATGAAGGCATTAAAAAAAAAAAAAAAGCTGATACAGTGTCAAGGTGACAAACAACCCCAGATTTAGTGAGGAGCAGAAAAATGCCCTTTAATTTTCGTGACCTTCTTTAGCTCTGCTCTAATTCACAGCATCTCCACTGATAGCTCGCTGAGCTATGTATGTATATCTTTTTACTTCCACACAGGAACCATGCTCAGAAGCCCATGAGCTCTTCAAAAATGCCAGGCTCCCAACTGCCATTCTCCTAAGACACAGCAGGTCCATAATTTCTTCATATATTTTTATAAATGACTCCTATGTGTGGGGAAGACTTTATGAGGCCATCCTAAACTTCTGATTTGAAACAACCCATTACCTATTACCATCCCCTGTCACCGGTCTGAGCATAGAGAAGGCGAGCCCATAGAAATGTCATAAAAGAAAAATGAAATAGTTCAAAAAGATGAGGTGAAAGAAAATTGCCTAGCTCTGAAAATGCAAGTACTGGGTATAACTGTATATCATCCATATTAGGTCATTAAACCAGGGGGCGCAGAGAAGGACAGAAAACCCTGGTGCTGAAAATACTATACCATTTGATTCTTTCTCACTCCCCTTCTCCCTCTCGCCTTCCCTCCATATCTCTCAGTCTTCCTCTGTCCCTCATGTGAAAACCCTATTATTCAAAGAACAAAAGCAAACCTGTTTGAGGAAAGAAAAAAAGAAACTAACATTTCTCTCTTCTTTCAATCCATTATTCTTCTACCACTGTGAAAGCTACTAAGTGATCCTTGCAGCACAGAATACCACTGAATAGTCTGAGCACTCTAATGAAGACATTTCATCAAGTAGTTACTTCAATTATAAAAATTACCTAGATTGGATAATTAGATCTTCTTTATTGAGAAGCTGTTTCTAACCCTCTTGTACAAGAAGGTATGAAAATGGATAGATTTGAAACTGTGTTTATTCCAGAACTTGTTTATCCTCAGCTCAAAATGTTGAGATCTGGGGTCAGCTGGTCAGAATCCTTTTTATCCAAGAACAGAGGAATCATGGCAAATGAGCTCGTTCTAAGAAGAGAAGCTGGGACAAGAGGTAACTTCCAGGAAAATGGACCAGAGTGTCAGGCTGAAGATGATTCTGGGGAAGTCAGTGCTAGATCTTTAAGCTTATCACTTTCCAGCCACTCACTGACTCTCTTCCTGAAAGCAGCTTTCTTGAGTCCACTGCAAACACTGCACTTGCGTTATCATTCTCCCGCACAGCATCTGTAGTCTTCCTCCTAATAAGATTATATATTTGTTGTTATGTTTACCAGCTTAATGCCTGTTCTTTCTACTTGATTTGAGGCTCCATGAGGCCGGGATCATTTTTGTTTTGTCTCCTATATCCTTATTGTTCTGGGTTTCCCAGGTGGCACTAGTGGTAAAGAATCTGCCTTCCGACGCGGGAGATGCCAGAGACTGGGGTGTGATCCTGGGGTCAGGAAGATCCCCTGGAGGAGGAAATGGCTGGCTGAACAACTGAGCATGTATTGCTCTGCTCTGATGCTCTCAGTTGCTTGGTCATTTCCGACTCTTTGCAAATCCACGGACTGCAGCTCACTAGGCTCCTCTGTCCATGGGATTCTCCAGGCAAGAACACTGGAGTGGGTTGCCATTTCCTCTTCCAGGGGATCTTCCCGACCCAGGGACTGAACCCACATCTCCTCTGCCTCCTGCACTGGCAGGCAGAGTCTTTGCCACTGAGTCACCTGGGAAGCCCTGTCCCCCTATTGCTCAGCCTATGTACTTACTGATGAATGCGTGAGTACCAGGAGAAAGCGGGAGGGCTTTGATATGAAGAGAGAATAGTGAACAAAAAACCAGATACACTGAGAACAAAAATCACATTGCCACTAGCTTCGGTTGCATTCATAGGGGTAGGACATGGCACACATAGTGCAGAGCTGTGTCTTCGACATCAAGCATTGACTTCTTTCTCCCAGACACTAGATCACTAGATGCCACAACCAGCAGCAAAGACGCTGTCTCTAGGAAGGGAAGGGGAACACAGTTACACTGTGCCCTAAACAGCACTAAGAAGGCAGTGAAGGAGAAAAGAAGTTGACGCTTTATAGAGAGAAAAATCGCCCAGAAGATTATTTTTAGGGTCCACACAAGATACCCCAGGAAATTCTCTGGATTATTTGGGGATATGAGAAAAGCTCAAAATTTACATTTATAAATTGATTTTGAGATGTTATAATCACACTTAAAAACATGAACGGAGGTACCGCTAAGAGAAGAAAGCAGTCTGTAGATGAACATTATAAAGTCATCTTCCTATATGCATGGATACGTTGGAAAGGACAGGAAATTAATTTACAATGCATTCATAATGTATTATATAGTATATATTATTTTCAAAAGTGACCTAGATAGTTCTATTTATCTTTTTTTAAAGGTTTGTCTTTATTTTGTTAAGTGGAAAATCACTGTGCAATGTTAGTGAGTCTTTAACACATTACATTACACTTGAAGTATATTGCAGTGTGCATCCCCAGGCAACATGGGGCAGTGGGAGTTACATGCCATGGAGAGAGACATTGATCTGTGAGTTCACAGTGCTGCAAAATTAGCACTTATCTGTATTTCTAATTTTCCCCCATTCAACAAGGAATCCTTATGCTTATAAACATTTTAAGAGTTTTAAAGGTGTGCTTTTTTTTTTTTTTGAAAACTAGTAAGGAAGGAGAAACAAACTATGCTCATTTCAGTGTGCTAACTTGAGAACAGAGAGAAAAGGGTAAAAGGGTCCAGGGTCACTTATAAACGCAGGGACACGATGACCCAGGCAGATAATGCGATGGAGCAGTTCCTCTTTCTCACACTCTCTTCTGCAAGTGATCACTTCCACTCTCAGACCATCTATGATCTCTGAGTGGATCATAGAGAAGAAAGGTTTTAAGTAGAAAGTAAAGGTGTTTTGGAGGGAACAGAAAGAGTGAGTATGATCAGTAGAAAATGGGATCACATAGTGACTAATACACAGTTCTTATGCAGATCAGGTAGGAATAACCCTATTAACTACCCCCCCCACACACACACACACACACTGGGCAAGATGGGACACAGCCCACAGGCACCTCTGTGTCTTTGCACAGAGCAGCCCCTCTGCCTGGAAGATGCTCTCTGCAGTTTTCCTCCTTGCTCCTTCTCATCTATCCAAGAGGAGTCGATATCTGATAGCTTTTGATTATGCCCTGAGGAATCTGTTACCATCAAGTGGGATAACAATTTGAAGGGTTGAAAAATTAAGAAAGCTACTCAATGGCTGTTTTCAATGCAAGCAAAGCCAAAGACGGATTGCTGCTCCCCACGCCACCTCCGGTTGTTGCTTTCCATCCAGTTGTTTCAGCTTCACTGGCACAATTAAACAACAGCAGTGACCACAAACAGGACCTACCGACCCAGAGAAACAAACAGCACACCTTCTCAAGTGCCCGTTTGTTGCTGCACTGGGCTCTGGAGAGATGACTGGTTTGGAATTTTTTTGGCAGAGACTTGGGTCTTTTAAAATGCAAAGAGAGAGTCACAGGAAGAAATGAAATTGGCTTTAGCCAAAGTAGTTTCCACATCTGATACTCTGGTTCCTCACTGTGCCCTATGGCCTTATTCAAAGTATTTCTTCTGCCCACAGAGTGGCTCAACATCTCTGCACATGACCGTGTGTCATCTGTTAATTATTTCTTAACAATAGCTCCGCTTAACAATGGCTGAAGACCTAAAAAAATGTTCTTAAAGCCACCAGAATGGGAAAGACTAGAGGTCTCTTTAAGAATATTAGAGATACCAAGAGAACATTTCATGCAAAGATGGGCTCGATAAAGGACAGAAATGGTATGGATCTAACAGAAGCAGAAGATACTAAGAAGAGGTGGCAAGAATGCACAGAAGACTGTACAAAAAAGAGCTTCATGACCAAGATAATCACGATGGTGTGATCACTCACATAGAGCCAGACATCCTGGAATGTGAAGTCAAGTGGGCCTTAGGAAGCATCACTACGAACAAAGCTAGTGGAGGTGATGGAATTCCAGTTGAACTATTTCAAATCTTAAAAGATGATGCTGTGAAAGTGCTGCACTCAATGTGCCAGCAAATTTGGAAGACTCAGCAGTGGCCACAGGAATGGAAAAGGTCAGTTTTCATTCCCATCCCAAAGAAAGACAATGCCAAAGAATGCTCAAACTACTGCACAATTGCACTCATCTCACACGCTAGTAAAGTAATGCTCAAAATTCTCCAAGCCAGGCTTCAGTAATACATGAACTGTGAACTTCCAGATGTTCAAGCTGGATTTTAAAAAGGCAGAGGAACCAGAGATCAAATTGCCAACATCCGCTGGATCATGGGAAAAGCAAGAGAGTTCCAGAAAAACATCTATCTCTGCTTTATTGACTATGCCAAAGCCTTTGACTGTGTGGATCACAATAAACTGTGGAACATTTTGAAAGAGATGGGAATACCAGACCACCTGACCTGCCTCTTGAGAAACTTGTATGCAGGTCAGGAAGCAACAGTTAGAACTGGACATGGAACAACAGACTGGTTCCAAATAGGAAAAGGGGTACATCAAGGCTGTATATTGTCACTCTGCTTATTTAACTTCTATGCAGAGTACATCATGAGAAACACTGGGCTGGAAGAAGCACAAACTGGAAACAAGATTGCCGGGAGAAATATCAGTAACCTCAGATATGCAGATGACACCACCCTTATGGCAGAAAGTGAAGAGGAACTAAAAAGCCTCTTGATGAAAGTGAAAGAGGAGAGTGAAAAAGTTGGCTTCCAGCTCAACATTCAGAAAACAAAGATCATGGCATCTGGTCCAATCACTTCATGGGAAATAGATGAGGAAACAGTGGAAACAGTGTCAGAGATTATTTTTTTGGGCTCCAAAATCACTGCAGATGGTGACTGCAGCCATGAAATTAAAAGATGCTTACTCCTTGGAAGGAAAGTTATGACCAACCTAGATAGCATACTGAAAAGCAGAGACATTACTTTGCCAACAAAGGTCTGTCTAGTCAAGGCTATGGTTTTTCCAGTGGTCATGTATGGATGTGAGAGTTGGACTGTGAAGAAAGCTGAGCACTGAAGAATTGATGCTTTTGAACTGTGGTGTTGGAGAAGACTCTTGAGAGTCCCTTGGACTGCAAGGAGATCCAACCAGTCCATCCTAAAGGAGATCAGCCCTGGGGTTTCTTTGGAAGGAATGATGCTAATGCTGAAATGTTCCAGTATTACTCATGCGAAAGTTGATTCTTGGAAGAGACCTCTAGTCTTTCCCATTCTGGTGGCTTTAAGTACATTTTTTTAGGTCTTCAGCCATTGTCAAGCGGAGCTATTGTTAAGGGGAACCCACATTTCTCCAGGTAATGGGGAGCAGTTTATTTAAGTTTTATCTTTTTTTTGAGCAGGAAAATGGCATGATTAGAATTATACTTCAGTGACACAATGGGTATCTATGAAATTGTGTATGAAAGAATTACAGATGTATATCCTTTGTCTTAATTCAAACATTGTTATTCACCTATATAATAACATATATATCTATAAAGTAAAAGGTACTAAAGTTCTCTTTGGATTATTTTATCTGTAATTATTTATCAAAACTTCCCAAGTACCAAAAATTAAGTTAGACGCTCTGAAGACCAAGATGTATGAGACATATCCCCTAGTGGAGAAGCTTGCACTATACCTGGAGTCATAGCAAGACCACATCCAACTTTAATATTGAGGTTTAACTTTCATTGTTGTTTTTGGTGCAGAACCAAAGTATTATAGGAGTTCTATAAATGGGGTGATGATGTCTGCCTGGGATGGTTGCAGTGGGCTGGGAAACTTGTTTGGTAAAGTATTTAACCTTTAGGTAGAAGAGGCATTTGGTCTTTGTTACAAATCCCCTCTGCATGATAATCACATGTGGTTGGTGTGCTCTCTACCATGTTTGTGAACTTTTAAATTTTCCCTATCTTCTCCACAGAGACTGATGGCTTTCAGTTCAGTTCAGTTCAGTTCAGTCACTCAGTCATGTCCGACGCTTTGTGACCCCATGAATTGCAGCACGCCAGGCCTCCCTGTCCATCACCAACTCCCTGAGTTCACTCAGACTCATGTCCATCGAGTCCGTGATGCCATCCAGCCATCTCATCCTCTGTCATCCCCTTCTCCTCCTGCCCCCAATCCCTCCCAGCATCAGAGTCTTTCCCAGTGAGTCAACTCTTCGCATGAGGTGGCCAAAGTACTGGAGTTTCAGCTTCAGCATCATTCCTTCCAAAGAAATCCCAGGACTGATCTCCTTCAGAATGGACTGGTTGGATCTCCTTGCAGTCCAAGGGACTCTCAAGAGTCTTCTCCAACACCACAGTTCAAAAGCATCAATTCTGCAGCGCTCAGCTTTCTTCACAGTCCGACTCTCACATCCATACATGACCACTGGAAAAACCATAGCCTTGACTAGACGGACCTTAGTCGGCAAAGTAATGTCTCTGCTTTTGAATATACTATCTAGGTTGGTCATAACTTTTCTTCCAAGGAGTAAGCGTCTTCTAATTTCATGGCTGCAGTCACCATCTGCAGTGATTTTGGAGCCCCCCAAAATAAAGTCTGACACTCTTTCCACTGTTTCCCCATCTATTTCCCATGAAGTGATGGGACCAGATGCCACGATCTTCGTTTTCTTGATGTTGAGGTTTAAGCCAACTTTTTCACTCTCCTCTTTCTTACTAGTTAGTAAAACTGGTCTCCCTGTTCCTAGTCTTGCCCATCTCTAATCCACTTTTCACATAAAAGGGCAGTGGAATGAACTTTAAAAAACTGTGCATTCATCCTTCAGTGCATTCTAACTGAAACATTTTCATTCCTTCCACTGTACTTAGGGACATAGAGAAGCCGCTTACCATCGCTTTGACAGCTCTCTTTGACACGGCCTTCCCTATGTTAACCTCACGTGACCATATCATCCATTACTGCTTCTGTTCCTTGACCATTACTTTTCAGACATGCTACTAATTCCAACCTGACGCCTGTTCCCCCTCCCAGGAAAACTCTTCTCAAGGGCTTTTTCATGCATGCCTCCTTCTTGTCTCTGCCGTAATGTCAGCGCCTTAGGTCTTCCTGGGCACCTAATGGCTGCCCCGTCCATGCTGTCATCTCACTGTCCGTTGCATTTTCTTCCCAGCACTTATCACCACTTGATATTGCTTTGTTTGTTTTCTTGATTTTGGGGGGCCTCCCTGGTGGCTCAGATGGTAAAGAAACCGCCTGCAATGTGGGAGACCTGGGTTCAGTCCCTGGGGAGGGAAGATCCCCTGGAGGAGGGCATGGCTACCCACTCCAATATTGCCTGGAGAATCCCATGAACAGAGGAGCTGGCAGGCTACAGTCCAGGGGGATTGCAAAGAGTTGGACATGACTGAGTGACTAAGAACAGTATCCACTTCCAGTGAAATAGAATGTTGGACCCTCTTCCATCTTGCTTGGAAGATGGAATCACACTGAATTCCATTGCCTGGAACAACTCCTGACACATGGTGGATGCTCCATAAATATTCATTGACTGAATAAAAGAATGCAGTCCAAATAACTGGGCAGGCCATTCAGAACCACAGTACTCTTCCAGCCACTGCTTCTGCTGCGTTTCTAACCAAACACAACAGTTTGTTCCCTCTATACACTTAGGATTTCCCTGAGCTGTTCAATGATGGAAGGGTATTCAGGATGAATTCAGGACCAAACCCAGCTAAATGTGTCGAGTCAGTCACATTTGTCCTTTGGTCCTTCCTGCCCTCTACTTAGATTTCTCTCCTTTGCCTTGCTCACTATGCAGTGTTACTACTTTGAGGGGGATTCTAAGGGCTATAGGTCACCAGATGGGTTCATACACAGTTTTATCTACATTTCACTCAGGTTGACCAAGTGCCTCAAAATGATCTGGATAATTGAGAGTAGTGGTTTCTGCCCAGGAAACAAACAAACCAAAAAAAAAAAATATTCTATGAAATTTTGATTTCCTAATTAAGCAAATTGTACTGTTAGTACTATCTGACATACCTCAGGGACAGATATTTCATAGGAGAGGCTCCACACTTCTGTCTAGGACTGCACTGCACATTCCAGGGCCAATGCGCTCTTTATGTTAGCCTGGTATCTCAATCCAGGTGTCTCTATGCAGAACAGCCTGGAGAGACATAGCTCCCAATTCTTAGGACTGCAGGGTGGTGCTAAGCCTTTCTATTTCATTGACACATAATTCAGGATAGTGTTATCTCTTTTTTTTTTAATTTTCAGAAAGTATCATATAGGCAGTTGGGCAGTTTTATCAAAAACCTTACAAATAAAATCTTCAGTTTTAAATTCTCACTTAGTTTGATATCTCTATTTTCCCTTTGCCTCTTTTTTCTGATATATACCTGGAGAAGAAATGGCAATCCACTCCAGTACTCTTGCCTGGAAAATCCCATGGACAGAGGAGCCTGGTAGGCTACAGTCCATGGGGTCGTAAAGAGTCAGACACAACTGAGCCTCTTTTTTCTGAGATATATATATATATATATAGTTTCCTGATATATACATATACAGTTTTCTGATATATACATATGTAGTTTTCTGATATATACATATATAGTTTTCTGATATATACATATACAGTTTTCTGATATGTGCATATAGTTTTCTGATATATACATATACAGTTTTCTGATATATACATATATAGTTTTCTGATACGTGCATATAGTTTTCTGATATATACATATAGTTTTCTGATATGTGCATATAGTTTTCTGATATATACATATACAGTTTCTATAAGAGAGTCTGGCACATTATAGACACTTTGAAAAGCATTTGTTGGGCTTCCCTAGTGACTCACAGCAAAGAACCCTCCCTCTCACAGGAGACACAGGTTTGACCCCTGATCCAGAAGGGTCCCACATGCTACAGACCAACTAAGCCCACGTGCCGCAACTATTGAGCCTGTGCCCTTGAGCCGAGGAGCCCCACTATGGAAGCCTGCACGCCCTAGAGCCCTTGCCCTGCAGCAAGAGAAGCCACTGCAATGAGAAACCCAGGCACCACACTAGAGGGTCGCCCCAGCCGCCACAACTAGAGAGAAGCCCGCACAGCAACGAGGACCAGTCAGAGCCCTAAAGCAAAAATAAGCAAATATAATTTAAAAATAAATAACAAACACTTGTTGAGTACATTTTCTTTTCAAAATATTTTGAGAAAAGGAATTGCTAATAAGATTGTCACTATAAAAAAGTATTCCTGTGTCATAGAAAGACTACTTAGAGGTTCAAAACCTAAAACATTTATGTCTGAAATGCTGAATGTATAGAGGTCCTCAAATCGCTAGAGAACTTTCCAACTGAAAATTTCCTTGTAATATTCTGATCTGGGCTTCTCCTGAGAACTCTGAAGAATCACTACTCTTGGCCAGACACAGAGAATACATCACCTCTCTTCACTGCTTCAAAGTTAGTCAAGCATCATCTCTGTACATAAGTAAGCCCTCCAAGAGCCCACAGCCAAATCTGGATGATTTTGTCCTTTGCTAGACATGTGTCTCCTTGTATGAAATGTCCGTCTCCCCTGAGGTAGGCGCACATCTTGATAATTCATTGTAAGTTTCCCCCATGCCTACCCCCATCCCCAGCAAAGACACTCTCTCTCCAACACGCTGTGTCAGTTTGGGCACAAATGCTGGAATGAAGGGAACAGATTGTAACCTGAGTAGTTGGGAGGGATTGGGGGCAGGTGGAGAAGGGGACGACAGAGGATGAGATGGCTGGATGGCATCACTGACTCGATGGATGTGAGTCTGAGTGAACTCCGGGAGTTGGTGATGGACAGGGAGGCCTGGCGTGCTGCGATTCATGGGGTCGCAAAGAGTCAGGCACGACTGAGCGGCTGAACTGAACTGAACTGAACTGAATAGTTCATCTCTTGATGACTTCAGCAAATGAAGTTTGATTCAGTGAGAAGGGAAATTTTTTGATTTTTTTAAAAAAATTTACTTTGAAAGAAAACTTTTAGATGATAAATGTTATATAGTCTAGTATAAACTGCAAAATACAGTGTAGATGATCATCAAGATTTCAACATGGTATGTATGTTTTTCTGCACATTTTAATTTTATGTCCAAGGTTTTCATTGAGACCATCTGGTAACATTCATTTCCTCTCGCTTTTACTCCATGCTAAATTATACTGCTTCCCATGTCCTGGGCCATGTGCCCCTTAATGTACTAATTTAAGGTCTCAGGGCTTAATGTGATGCTGCTCCTAGATTACACTTGTGTTTGACACAGGTGACTTTGGTGCTACAAAAACTTCAGTGCTTCTGATTAATCAGAAGAGGGAATTACCCACAAAACATGATATCACTCAGGAAAGTGTTTCCTGGGGCCTCTCAATTCCATCAAGATAGATAAATGGAGAAGACTTTTTTTTTTTTTTTTAAACACACTGTATGTGTGTGGAAAAGCCAGGAGAGAAAAGTTGAGTTCCATGGAGTATACACGGCATCCCCCTCAGTTGTAACCCTGATGCTCTCATTAACATGCAATAGACTAACAAGGGGGGAATACAAATTAAGCTTTTCTGAGTTACTATACACAATTTTAAGAAAAATGTCCCATGAGGATGTGTTTACACACACACACACACACACACACACACACACACACACACACACAATCTTGAACACAGATTCCCTAAAAAGGTTTCAGAGGTAACAACACCAGATGGTGGTGAGAGGGGGAGATTGTTCAACACAACCATAGGGAAAGCAGTTAAAAGCTGAGGTCAGGTTGGCCTTCTGGTCAACAGATGTATAGTTTAAATGATTGCTATGTTTGTAAAGGAGAAGAAGGAAGGAAGGGGGACGGTAGAAAGGAACAAAGGAAGAAAAAAGAAAGGGAAAGAAAAAAAAAAGATAGGGTATCTCCCATTATATAGCATGTCTCCATGTAAACACTACTGGTAATTTAATGTTTTAAACATACATTGGAGAAGGCAATGGTGACCCACTCCAGTACTCTTGCCTGGAAAATCCCATAGATGGAGGAGCCTGGTAGGTTGCAGTCCATGGGGTCACGAAGAGTTGGACACGACTGAACGACTTCACTTTCACTTTTCAATTTCATGCATTGGAGAAGGACATGGCAACCCACTCCAATGTTCTTGCCTAGAGAATCCCAGGGACAGAGGAGTCTGGTGGGCTGCCGTCTATGGGGTCGCACAGAGTCAGACATGACTGAAGCGACTTAGCAGCAGCAAACATACATTATTGTAACAACCTCTTAAAGGGAAAAAACAACACATATGAGGCGTTACCCAAAGTAATAAACTCAATAGTGACTTCAATAGATTTGGTTCCTGTCAATTCAGTACAGTTCAGTCACTCAGTCGTGTCCAACTCTCTGAGACCCCATGAACTGCACCACACCAGGCCTCCCTGTCCATCACCAAGTCCCAGAGTCCACCCAAACCCATGTGCATGGAGTCAGTGTTGCATCCAGCCATCTCATCCTCTATCATCCCCTTCTCCTCCCACCCTCAATCTTTCCCAGCATCAGGATCTTTTCAAATGAGTCAGCTCTTCACATCAGGTGGCTGAAGTATTGGAGTTTCAGCTTCAACATCAGTCCTTCCAATGAACACCCAGGACTGATCTCCTTTAGGATGGACTGGTTGGATATCCTTGCAGTCCAAGGGACTCTCAAGAGTCTTCTCCAACATCACAGTTCAAAAGCATCAATTCTTTGGCTCTCAGCTTTCTTTATAGTCCAATTCTCACATCCATACATGACTACTGGAAAAACCATAGCCTTGACTAGATGGACCTTTGTTGGCAAAGTAATGCCTCTGCTTTTCAATATGCTATCTAGGTTGCTCATAACTTTCCTTCCAAGGAGCAAGCATCTTTTAACTTCATGGCTGCAATCACCATCTGCAGTGATTTTGGAGCCCAGAAAAATAATGTCAGCCACTGTTTCCACTGTTTCCCCATCTATTTCCGATGAAGTGATGGGACCGGATGCCATGATCTTAGTTTTCTGAATGTTGACTTTAAGCCAACTTTTTCACTCTCCTCTTTCACTTTCATCAAGAGGCTCTTTAGTTCTTCTTCACTTTCTGCCATAAGGGTGGTGTCATCTGCATACTGCTGCTGCTGCTGCTAAGTCACTTCAGTCGTGTCTGACTCTGTGTGACCCCAGAGACGGCAGCCCACCAGGCTTCCCCGTCCCTGGGATTCTCCAGGCAAGAGCACTGGAGTGGGTTGCCCTTTCCTTCTCCAACACATGGAAGTGAAAAGTGAAGGCGAAGTCACTCAGTCGAGTCTGATCCTCAGTGACCCCATGGACTGCAGCCTTCCAGGCTCCTCCATCCATGGGATTTTCCAGGCAAGAGCACTGGAGTGGGGTGCCATTGCCTTCTCCAGTATCATATGCATATGAAGTCACGAAACACAAAGCAAACTCTGAAATTTTAAAAAGAAAATGGCTGAATGAACTGAGCTTTACGGCCTGTGGCTGGGTCAGTCTCTCACTCTCCTCACATCTGAACATCGTTAACAGTCTTTTACCAAGGTCTCACCCAGATACATATGTACCTTTTCTTAATTTCTTTCCCCAAACTAATAGATCATTGACATTCCAAATTCATACTGATACAATTAGATGATTAACCCAGTGAAATGTTTTTGTCACAGCAGTAAGTACACAGATGAGCCAATGAGAATTGTGTGCTTGAGTTGCTTAAGGACTGGTGGGGAATACATGATACATTCACACCCACACATACAGGCCGAGGTGACACGTACGGTTGGTTGAGTTGTGCAGTGTACAAGCTGTATGATTGACTAGGCAGTCTGTAAATAAAGTGATAGACTGTGGCAGTACAAAGGAGAGAGGCTTCCTCCACCTGAAATATTAGGAAAGGCTTCCTAGAAGAGATGATATTTAAGCTGCACATAGATGGAAAGGGTTTAGACCAACACACATGTTGTAATGCTAGTGAGAGAAATTTAGCTAGGAGAAACTGGCAGCTTCTGACCCCAGTGGCCCAGAACCCACTCACTGATCTTGGTCCCATGTGGTGTGATCAGTGTGTATCTCTCTGGCCTGACCTCTTCATAGGACTCCTTCATGGGGATTCTTTCTATACCTGTTGAGGCCTTTGCTTCATGCCTCCCACCCTTTTTCCTGCTTTGCTAGCTAACTCCCCCACAGATCTGAGGTTAGGCTTTACTGCCCATCACCCACTCTCCATCCTAGTCTAGACTAGGCCCTCTCCCTGGAACTCTGGACAGATCTGTCATCAAACTTATATATGTTCTGAATAGAGCCTCTGCAAAACTACAGGCTCTTTAAGGGCACAGACTACACTCACCTTGTTCACAACAAATTCTCCAGTGACAAACATAGTCACTGACACTGATGAGCTCAGTAAACAATTTTTAAATTGCTAACAAAGCAGTAGTTTGCTACATCAAATTAAAATAGGCTTTGTGAGAAAGGGAGACTGAAAATACTAGGTTTTCTGTACAAGTCAACTTCTTTCAAAAGTGCCTGGAGATTTATAAAATAAAATTTAGGTAATAGTCTATATTTCTTTAATTTTTAAAACTCTGCTCTATGAACATTTAGAATTGTTATCTGACTAAATAAATAAGTCCTGTCTACATGGAGGCAAAGGAGAAAGGGAAAGATATATCCATATGAATGCAGAGTTCTAGATAATAGCAAGGGGAGATAAAAAGCCCTTCTTAAGTGAACAGTGCAAAGAAAGAGAGGAAAACAACAGAATGGGAAAGACTAGAGATTTCTTGAAGAAAACTGGAGATATCAAGGGAACATTTCATGCAAAGATGAGCTCGATAAAGCACAGAAACATTATGGACCTAACAGAAACAGAAGAGATTAAGAAGAGGTGGCAGAAGAGATAAAGACTGCAGTGGACTGGTTCCAAAGTATGTAAGGCTGCGTATCACCACCCTGCTTAGTTAACTCCTATGCAGAATACATCATGTGGTGCTAGTCTGGATGAATCACAAGGTGGAATCAAGATTGCCAGGAGAAATATCAACAACCTCAGATATGCTGATGATACTACTTTAATGGCAGAAAGTGAAAAGGAACTAAAAGAGCCTCTTGATGAGGGTAAAAGAGGAGAGTGAGAAAGCTGGCTTAAAACTTAACACTCAAAAAACTAAGATCATGGCATCAGGTCCTGTCACTTCATGGCAAATAGATGGGGAAACAGCAGAAACAGTGACAGGTTTTATTTTCTTGGACTCCAGAATCACTGTGGATGGTTACTGCTGCCATCAAATTAAAAGGCTCTTGGTCTTTGGAAGAAAAGCTGTGACAAACCCAGACAGCATATTAAAAAGCAGAGACATCACTTTGCTGACGAAGATCCATATAGTCAAAGCTATGGTTTTTCCAGTAGCCGGGTATGGCTGTGAGATTTGGACCAGAAAGAAAGGTGAGTGCTGAAGAATGGATACTTTTGAAATTTTGTGCTGGGGAAGACTCCTGAAAGTCCCTTGGACAGCAGAGAGATCCAACCAGTCCATCCTAAAGGAGATCAGTCCTGGGTGTTCACTGGAAGGGACTGGTGCTGATGAAACTCGAATACTTTGGCCACCTGAGGCGAAGAGCTGACTCATTGGAAAAGACCCTGATGCTGAGAAAGGTTGAGGGCAGGAGGAGAAGGGGACGACAGAGGATGAGATGGTTGGATGGCATCACCAACTCAATGGACATGGGTTTGGGTGAACTCCAGGAGATAGCAAAGGACAGGGAAGCCTGGTGTGCTGCAGTCCACGGGGTCTGTCCAAAGAGGTGGACTTGACTTATCAACTGAACAACAACGATCCACATGGCACTAATCTCCACATGGCAAGAATATTAAAACACATGAATTTCAGTTATTTTGAAAGTATAGAACATATATGACAGGCTAAGGATAGATTTCACCCACTGATTCATTCATCCAATAAAACATTCACTCAATGCCAGAGCTATTCTAAACATTGAGGATACAGTTAGAAATAAGACAGAAAAGACTGCATGGGGGTGCTGGGTGGAGGAGATAGACATGTAAAACAACTAATAATAAAAAACATTTGGAGATGATGAGTGCTACCTGAGAAAATAAAAAGGAGCTTGTGCCAAGAGATGGGAACAAGAAATAACTTACTTTATAGATGATCAGAGACAGCATCTCTGAGGTGGGAGTATTTAGGCTGAGATGAGAAGGAAACAGGCAAGAGAATTGGGGAAGAATGTACTGAGGTCTGTTATAGAAAGTTGTAAAGGACGGAGTTCAGATATTTCACTGTAACGAAAAGTGAATCCATTGAGTGCCAGTGATGAGTACTATCCAGGCTTCTGCAGAGGTCTTGCTCCCCCCACCCCACTCCACCCCCACCCCCAGTAGAATCACCTTTCATGGTCAGAGGAGCAAGTCCTTGAAATGTGGGAGGTGAGACAGAATTTTTTATTTTTATTTCAAATGCCATTCCCCATTTTCTATTTAAATAACTCTGGGGAGGTATCTTCGCCTTCCAGCCCTGAACTGGTTAGGCTTCTTACTTGTACACCACTGACACTAACTTGACTGACTTACAATGAAAAGGAGTCATTGGAAGAACATGAGGATTTTATTCATCCTTTGAAAATGCTGGAGAATCAGCTTAAAAAGCTGTCAGGAAACAAATGTCCTAGTTAGCAGAGAACAGGGCCAATTCCCTGAGAAAAGCATCTGCTTGGGACCCGGAGCCTGGCCCTGCTCCCACTCGATCCACACTGCTGGCTCCACTGTCGGTGGGTGCTGGCCACTCAGTCCCCAATTTACTCCATCACCACTGCCTCCAAGAATTGTCTCTCAAGAGCCTTTTATCTTTGCAGCTGTCTCTCCAGCTTTAGATTCCTTGGCAGAGACCAAGGAGCCCAGTTGGCCAAATTCAACATGCTCACACCTTGGTTTTCTCATCTCGAAAATGGGCACACTGGCACCATATCCATCTCATAATGCTAATGTCAGGGTTGAGTTAGACAAGATGACAGTAGCTGTGCTTTGTGTTATTTTCGGTCCTATTTGGACAAGTTCTTTGGGATAAGCAAAGCAGCTATATAGGCCTTTATTCTAACTGTTTTTATTTCTTTTGTTTTGTGTTTGGCCATATGCCGCATGTGGGATCTTAGTTCCCTAATCAGGGATCGAACCCACGCCCCCTGCATTGGAAGAGTCTTAACCACTGGACCACCAGTGTTGCTATCTCCATTTTTGCTTTCTATTCCCTCTTCCCTTGTCATTTCATCACTCTTTTTTTCCCCTTGATTTTCTCTTTTGTCTCCCATTTCATCTTCCTTAATGAATCTCAGTTTTCAGAATTATACATTGGTCTTTCATTGCTATCACTGGTCAATCTGAGACTGTCTTTCATTTTATGAAGGAAAAGAATGTTTCAAGTAGGACTGTCAGGACTTTGGTTCTTCTCCATATTTTAAAATGATGTCTTTGGTTGTTGAGGACAAAGAGGTATTGTATTCTTGCTTTTCTTTTCCTTTTTTTTTTTTTTTTACTTTACAATACTGTATTGGTTTTGCCGTACATTGACATGAATCCACCACAGGTGTACATGAGATCCCAACCCTGAACCCCCCTCCCACCACCCTCCCCATATCATCTCTCTGGGTCATCCCAGTGCACCAGCCCCAAGCATCCTGTATCCTGTATCGAACCTAGACCAGCAATTCGTTTCTTACATGATAGTACACATGTTTCAATGCCAATCTCCCAAATCATCCCGCCCTCTCCCTCTCCCACAGAGTCCAAAAGACTGTTCTATACATCTGTGTCTCTTCTGCTGTCTCGTATACAGGGTTATCATTACCATCTTTCTAAATTCCATATATATGTGTTAGTATACTGTATTGGTGTTTTTCTTTCTGGCTTACTTCACTCTGTATAATCGGCTCCAGCTTCATCCGCCTTATTAGAACTGATTCAAATGTATTCTTTTTAATGGCTAATACTCCAATGTGTATATGTACCACAGCTTTCTTATCCATTCGTCTGCTGATGGACATCTAGGTTGCTTCCATGTCCTGGCTATTATAAACAGTGCTGCGATGATCATTGGGGTACATGTGTCTCTTTCAATTCTGGTTTCCTTGGTGTGTATGCCCAGCGGTGGGATTGCTGGGTCTTATGGCAGTTCTATTTTCAGTTTTTTAAGGACTCTCCACACTGTTCTCTGTAGTGGCTGTACTAGTTTGCATTCCCACCAACAGCGTAAGAGGGTTCCCTTTTCTCCACACCATCTCCAGCATTTATTATTTCTTGTAGACTTTCAGATCGCAGCCATTCTGATTGGTGTGAAATGGTACCTCATTGTGGTCTTGATTTGCGTTTCTCTAATGAGTGATGTTGAGCATCTTTTCATGTGTTTGTTATCCATCTGTATGTCTTCTTTGGAGAAATGTCTATTTAGTTCTCTGGCCCATTTTTTGATTGGGTCATTTATTTCTCTGGAATTGAGCTGCATAAGTTGCTTGCATATTTTTGAGATTAGTTGTTTGTCAGTTGCTTCATTTGCTATTATTTTCTCCCATTCCGAAGGCTGTCTTTTCACCTTGCTTATAGTTTCCTTTGTTGTGCAGAAGCTTTTAATTTTAATTAGATCCTATTTGTTTATTTTTGCTTTTATTTCCAGTATTCTGGGAGGTGGATCATAGAGGATCCTGCTGTGATTTATGTCAGAGAGTTCTTTGCCTATGTTCTGCTCTAGGAGTTTTATAGTTTCTGGTCTTACATTTAGATCTTTAATCCATTTTGAGTTTATTTTTGTGAATGGTGTTAAAAAGTGTTCTAGTTTCATTCTTTGACAAGTGGTTGACCAGTTTTCCCAGCACCACTTGTTAAAGAGATTGTCTTTTTTCCATTGTATATTCTTGCCTCCTTTGTCGAAGATAAGGTGTCCATAGGTGTGTGGATTTATCTCTGGGCTTTCTATTTTGTTCCATTGATCTATATGTCTGTCTTTGTGCCAGTACCGTACTGTCTTGATGACTGTGGCTTTGTAGTAGAGCCTGAAGTCAGGCAGGTTGATTCCTCCAGTTCCATTCTTCTTTCTCAAGATTGCTTTGGCTATTGGAGATTTTTTGTATTTCCATACAAATTGTGAAATTATTTGTTCTAGCTCTGTGAAAAATACCACTGGTAGCTTGATAGGGATTGCATTGAATCTGTAGATTGCTTTGGGTAGTATACTCCTATTCACTATATTGATTCTTCTGATCCATGAACATGGTATATTTCTCCATCTATTAGTGTCCTCTTTGATTTCTTTCATCAGTGTTTTATAGTTTTCTATATATAGGTCTCTAAGTCCAGAGTCAGCCTAAAAACTAGAGGCTGCAAAATGTCATTCCCTAGAGCAGAGTTTTCAGTCTTAGCACTCTTGATGCTGTAGACTAGGCAGTTCTTTGTTGCGGGGTCTGTCTTGTGTATTGAAGGACATTTAGCATTTCTGGCAGCCAGTATCTATCCTCTCCCCTATTCCAGCATCACAATTAAAAAAAAAAATGCCTCCTGGAGGTTAAAACCATCCTGGTTGAGAATATCTGCCAGGCATTCAATTAGGTGATTTAGATCTACGTTACTCTTCACTTCACCATAGGGCTTTTTTCTAAACAGTATTCAAATATTTTGCCCCAACTTAGATGACCTGGACCACTTCTTGAATAAACTGACTGACTTTTTCCAGTCCTAACTATAAGTTGTGTCTTGGACTTCCCACCTTGGCAACGAGAGTGACTTCATTCAGAGGGTACCTATGGATCATGACTGTAGAGTCCATCAAGAATATTCATAAAGCAACGCAAATGTGTCTTTTTCCCCTACATGACTTATAAGCTCACTGTTGCTGAAATATAGTTCTTTCGTTGTCAAATACCATTGATTGTAGGATTCACCATTATCGTTTTCTTCTCACTTAAAATACATTATGTTAAAAGTTCATGTCTTCTTTTTAGCTTGCTGCTGCTACTGCTGCTAAGTCACTTCAGTCGTGTCTGACTCTATGTGACCCCATAGACGGCAGCCCACCAGGCTCCCTCGTCCCTGGGATTTTCCAGGCAAGAACACTGGAGTGGGTTGCCATTTCCTTCTCCAATGTATGAAAGTAAAAAGTGAAAGTGAAGTCGCTCAGTCGTGTCCGACCCTTAGCGACCCCATGGACTGCAGCCCACCAGGCTCCTCCGCCCATGGGATTTTCCAGGCAAGAGTACTGGAGTGGGGTGCCAATGCCTTCTCCTCTCTTTAGCTTAATTAACCACAAATGTTACATACATTTGCATCCCACTTTATTTCTTAGGATTATAGTCAAGCTATGAGTCAAGGATAGTTTTAAATGGTAAGGTATATCAGAATTATCTTGGGACTCTGTTGAAATGTATCTTATTTCTGTCCCCGCCCTTCATATTATAACTTTGAGGATGAGTGGCAGAGCCTAAGGATGCTCTAAACAAGCATTTCAGTGAATTCTGATGCCAGTAGTCCACCAACATACAATGAAAAAGGTTGGTTTAAGTTTTCTTCCCTTTTAGAGTATAAATGTTTTTCTAAATCACTCTTGGACCTCAGCAGTCATGTGTACCATCATAATAACACACTGTTTCATAGTCTTGCTTGTGATCTTAGGAGATGTTCTAAATAGTACCAAGGATTCATTTGAACTTTCTGTTTTGCTAAATTTGTAGTTTTGCTTTTAGTAATTCAATGATGTACCACTGGGAGTTGAATAGCTTGTTTTATAAGCCAGCTGGGACCTTTCAACAGATGAATGTTTAATACGTGGTACCCCACTTTCCTGATGCATATGCTGGCTACACTAATCTTTGCTGTCTTAGAAAATCCTCTAACTATTCCCCAAATTTTGGCACTTTCCACTGTTTTTCAATATATCCCTTGGGATAAAACAGATGATCTTCTGGATATAAAATAATTTTTATTTCAAGACTGCATAATAACATCAATTTTACAAGAAATGTTAAGTGATGGTTAAAGATTTGAGTTGAATTTAAAATTCACCAGAGTGTGATGTTACTAATGCAAAGCTATTAATTGGGGTGACACCTGAGTGATCAGCACCTTGTGCATGTGTTACATCTGTGTCCAGTCACTGACAACTACTTATCAACTCACCTTCTCCCTGGCAGCTGAAGATTTTTATTTGTCATTTATTACATATTCAGGTGTTAGAAGCAATCAACTATGATAAAAGGTATTTCACAATAAAAAATGAAAAATTTTAAGGCTAAGTTTTGCATTTGCTAATCATCATACTTTTCAAGAATATTGATTAGGCAGACTTATCCAAACAGGGGAATTGTGTCCTACATAGAATTTTTAAAACAAGAAATTTTACTATTGCCCAAAATAAGAAGCACAATATTTGAATCAATGGGGCTCCTTTTTTATATCACACATACTAGTATTCATAAATAATTAGTAGGTTCTTAGTAAATGTGCTTTTTCCCAATTAAAAAAAAAGCATAAGCTAATTCAGCAATTAAGGCTTAAACTCCTTTTCCCAGACAAACCACAGAATTAAAAGATGCAGAAACAGGTTTATCAGACAGAAAACTACAGGATAAGTCTTTAAACAGAGTTAATACAGAAATGTTTTGGCTCCATTTAATTTCAGAAGGTCATGGTCCACATGAACGACCCTAGAACACACTCCAAAATTGGCTGTTTCTATCCATACAATGTGCTAGTTAGTTGCTCAGTCATACCTGATTCTTTGCAACCCCATGTACTGTAGCCCGTCAGGCTCCTCTGTCCATGGGATTCTCCAAGCAAGAATACTGGAGTGGGTTGCCATGCCCTTCTCCAGGGACCTTTCCAATCCAAGGATTGAACCTGGGTCTACTACATTGCAGGCAGATTCTTTACCATCTGAGCCACAAATGAAGCCATAGTACATGCTGGTATCTATTTTATTTGGTGGGTTAGAAACCACTTGATGAATTCTTCTTACTCTACTCAGAGAACACAAAGCAGAGAAGTGAATGGAAGTCCTAAAGGTTCCTTACTGGGGGCTACTCATTGTGTAAACAATCATCATTTACTCACCAAAGCTCTCTAATAGAGTTACTACAAAACACAGGTAGATGGGAGAACTGAAAGCAACACTCTGTACTAAAAGAATGCTAATAGGGCATCTCCGAAGGCTGTCAAACTTTAAAAATTCCCCCTCTACACTGGACATTTATTTTGATATGGCCAAATTACAAGAAGGCAGCCGGACCTCTGCCTTGAAGAGCACCAGCAACACCAAGAAATCCACCCTGTTGTTTTACCATTCAGTCTGGCTTCTGAGATGTTAGGACAAAGTAAACATGTGGCAATGGCACCCCCCTCCAGTACTCTTGCCTGGAAAATCCCATGGGAGGAGCCTGGTGGTTGCAGTCCATGGGGTTGCTAAGAGTCGGACACGACTGAGCGGCTTCACTTTCACTTTTCACTTTCATGCATTGGAGAAGGAAATGGCAACCCACTCCAGTGCTCTTGCCTGGAAAATCCCATGGATGGAGGAGCCTGGTGGGCCACCGTCTGTGGGGTTTCACAGAGTCGGACACGACTGAAGCAACTCGGCAGTAGCAGCAGCAAACATGGGATTTTGTTAAGATCAAAGTCTCCTGAGATTTACTCCCTGGAAATAGAAAGCTTTGGTGCATCTTCACTGACTGAATCATGGAACTGAGAGCCATGGCAATCAAGGTGAACCGTCAGCCTTAGCCTCCGCGACAGCAGTGAACCTCCCCCAGCAACTCGCTTAGTCTAAACATAAGCTAATGATGGCCAGAATCATGGTGGTAAAAACTGGATTAAAAGATGGAACAAATGGGGCTGAATTGCCAAAAAAGACCAGGCAGACCTTGCCAGTTTTTAAAAACGGGAAGAAAAGAGAAGGCGAAATAGAAAGCCTCTTCCATTTTTAAACCCCAGGAGACTGAATTCAGCAGTGCCATTAATAGCACTCGCAAAATCAGGATAAATATTTGAGGGTTCAAATATGTGTGAGGTTTGCAATTAATTAAAGTTGAAAGACCAATCCAGTTGCAACTGTCCAGTTGGCATGTAGAGGAATAGAAACAAAATTCAAGAGGGGATTTGGGAATTTGCACAAAGATGTCAGTGGGCGCGAAGTAGTAGATGTGTTCTTCCAGGGAGAAAATATAGGAGCTAAGGAAGAAGTGGCTGAAGATACATGTCTTCAAAATATTTGCAGTTAGCAGATAGGGGAGGGTAAAGCGGCACCTGAGAAGACAAAATTCTGAACGTGTGCTCAGAAAGCTCTGTGTCAGAGAGGCACATCTCGGGGAAAGGGCTGATCAGCTGTCGTGATGGAGAAATCTGAGCCAGGTGACAGGACCCTGAACACAGCAGAAAAGGAACGGAAGCAGCCTGGACACGCTGCAGGCACATTGGAAGGAAGGTCATTTGGTGACAGTCCTCTAGGGACTGCGCCCATGACACCTGATGTTTCATCTCCAGCTCAGCCTGAACAGATGGCACAAATGACACTCTCTTCATATGAGCCTTCATCTGGATTTATAATCTAGTCAGGCCCATTTCCTTATTTGCCTCCAGAAGGACTGGAAGCAAAGCTCCATCTGTATTCCCAGAGGAGGCAGAATAAGGCTCATTAACAAGATGTTTGAGACAGCTCTGCTTGCAGTTTTATTAAGAAACTTTATGAATTAGCAACATAATATGTAATATAGTGTACACTCTCACCATTGCAGACCAAGATTTCAGTGCCTTATATTACAGTTATATTTTCAATGAAATGTAATCGGTTTCTTAACTGACAGATTTTAGCATCTTAAAGTTACTATTAAAAGTAAGATTGATAAAGTTATTTTCATCTAAAATATTAAGAACTGGATTCCTGTGAGAAACAGAAATATGGCACTTTCTTAATTTCCAATTTTAGCAAATTCCAAGCTGAACCTTTTCAGAATAATAAATCTTTTTTGTATTACACTGAAATCCCCTCAAGTCTATCCCAGAAGTGGGAAATAAAGTATGAAATTAACACTTGTTTCATTTCTGCAAAATACTTCAAGTTTCCTTTTTGGTATATGGTACTTGTTCAAAATTTATGCATATGTTTTGAATTTTACTAATGCCATTTCAAATACTTTATCATATTTTGCTATACTGGATGATGTATTAGGAGTTTAGTGAAGAAATTAAACCACAATTTGATTAATTACAGTCCAGTGGTTATAATTCTGCCTTTCGAGTAATTTCTTTTGTTGTAACATAAGTAGTCCTTTTACAGACATAATTTTTCACCGACCAGTAATAACTCTACATTTTATGTAGTTACATCTGGTTGCAAATAGCAGAACACTTCTTTGAGCTAACCTTAATATTGTCATAATAACAAAGGCCAGTAACCAGACAAAGCACAAGAATGTAGCTGGGCTCCGAGAGTGACCTAGAATCAGCTTTGTGCTCCGTCTGCTCTTCTGCTGCAGTTTTCCTCCAAGGACTAGCTGTGTCTGCTCCTCCTTCAACAAATAGAACATGGGGACCAAAAGCTGATTTATAGGTCATAATTCAGTCATCCATGGGGAGACTGATCCTCTCTCTCTCGTTTCAAATTTTAAAACTCGGGGGCAAAAAAATGACTAGTTTTCATCAGCTATCCATTCTTAAATGAATCAACTCTGGCTAAAGAGTGGTGTCTCCAGAGAGGAGAAGGGGATTTTTTGACCCAACTGTGGACAGGAGCCATGGACATGTCGGACAAAACGGCTGCCCAGAATTTCCAACCATTGTGATGAAAGGAGAGGTGAAAAGTGGCAGGAGCTACAGAGGCTTTTCTTCTTCTTCTTTTTCTCTCTCTCTCTTTTTTTTAAATACAAGAGGCTCTTCTTACAAAGCGTTGAGATAACATATTGATTCCATCACTTACATTTTTTAAAATTGGCTAATTTGCATAGAAAACTACAATCATAACTATTGTTTGGGTCTGTTTCAGTAACTTTATTGAAAAATATTTGGTCTGGGTGCATGTGTAAACACACTGTTTATTTTTAGTTGCCTACTGGGGACTCTGGTGGAAAACTGGGTGAGCAGAGGAACATATTTCAAATAACACAAGACAGCTGGTTTTATCCAGTCACTGATTGGTTAGGTGTGGGGGTGGAGGAACATAGAGGCTTGGAATTCCCCTTGGTTATTAGAGACAATACTCAGATTGCTGACTCAACTCCCTTCATGCTTGCTTTCCTCCAATGTGGAGATCAAATGGTGAAAATTCATCTTCCCAGCCTCCCGGGAAGGGGGGCCTTGCTAGTCAGTTCCCGTGATGAGGACACAAGTGGAAGTCCATTAGTGCTGCCCCTTCTGCCTTCCTCCCAGCCTGGAAAGCGGGGAGGATACCTGAGGCTCATGTCACCCCTAAGGATGACAGAGCAAGAAAACAGGAAGAGGACAAGAAACTATGAAGTGCCAGGAAGATAAACTTCCTGAGACAGATAAACCCCCTACCTTATAGAAGCTCTCTGCAGAATTTTTCTTTGACTCAGAGCTGACACAACCTAATGGATGTAGCTATTACAACATCAAGGAAGTAGAAAATAGTACGAGTCTGTCCTTGGTAGCCAGAGGTCGCCAATTTTTTCTGCAAATCATGTTGCCCTTTCAGGAGGCATAGAAGGCTCAATATTGGTCCCTCAAAGATGTTCACATCCTGTCTCCAGAACCTGTGAATCGGATATCTGTGAACATGATATCTTGCCTAATAAAAGAGAGCTTGTGTTGTGATTAAGTCCAGGATCTCGAGCTACAAAGGTGAGCCTTGATTATCTAGGTGGGGCCAATGTAGTTACAAGGGTTTTCATAAAAGGGAGACAGGAGTGTCAGAGTTGTGAGGATGGAAGCAGAGGTTATGAAAGAAGATACTCTGCCACTGGCTTTGCAGGCAGAGGAAGGGACCACAGGTCAAGGTTTGCAGACAACCCCTAAAGACTGGAAAAGGCAAGAAAACGGATTCTCCCCTAACACTCCCAGAAGTAATGCCACTCTGTGGACCCATTTTAAACATCTGACCTCCAAAATTGTAAACTAATAAACTTTTGTAGTGATAATACTGTTCATGGCAATTTGTTATAGAAGCAAAGTTAACTAAACCAGGAGCATTTAATGTACAACAACATTAACACACTGAACTCCTACAAGACTCCCAAAAGATCACTTGGCCTCCAAGCGCCCCTCAGGTCCGTACAGGACACTGCGGGGCAGCCTGGGACTGTGCTTTCGCAGATCTCCAACCTAATGAGATGACACTGCAGACTTGGAGGCAAATCCGGTTTCTTTGATCCATAATTGGTTGTTTGAACTCAGTTTCCCAGAGGTTTTTGTGACTAGATTGTATCTATTGAGTTGGAAATCTCATTCATGTGACATTTAATATAGAACTCTCTGAATGCATGATTAATTTTTGCAGATCAGATATTACCTCATTATCAGATTTACAGAAAGCAGCAATGTAATTATAAAGCAGCTATTTTTAGCACACTCTGCCCAGGTTATTTCTCTGCCAAATCATTTTGCCCTGGGAAATAACACGTGGCACTATCAAAAACAAGTTGCATCTTGGTGAGCAATCTGTTCAGATAATTGCATCTTTATTGTTGATTGTTCCCCCTTAGGATTTGGGGGTCTCAAGATCTGCTCTGCCCCTGTACTGCAATTCATTAAGGTTTCCATCCTGAGCCAGTTTTAATTAAACTGTCCTCCTTTTCCCTTTAGCTTCCCATAGCTCATCTTTCTTAGCAGGTCACAGTTGAGAAATCCAGCTGCTGGGTTCATCTGAGTCTTGCCTCCCTCCTATTTATCATTTCAGGGAGTCACCTCTCACTTTAAAAGTTCAGCATTTTATTGAGCTGAACAAGCATAAAATGTACCTGCTTCCAAAAAGAGAAAACAAAAACTAAAAAGGAAAGGAAACAAACAAACAAAAAGACTGGCATCTCAGTCTGCATCTTATAGAAAATAAAACAGGTACTATTTTATTCATAAGCTGACCCTATGTTTGTGACAGTAAGGCTAGGTGATAATCTAATGTCCTTAAAAAATCAACTTCTGGCTTTCTTCATCCTGAAATTAAACTGCCTTGTGATGGATTAATATGACATGACAGGGTATGACATGAGATATGATATACAATAGGCAGATTTCTGGAAGATTTATAACTTTTCATCCCCTTTCCAATAGTATTCTCCTGATTGGCTATAGTCAGTTTTTTAATCTTATGTACAAAGTGAAATAGATTTGTCTGTTACTTGTTTATTTTCACTGAGAAGCAATAATATAACTGCATTTCCTGTCAGTTGTCCTTATAAGTTTTCACAGTGATGACTTTGTTTCCATAACACAGGTTCTCCTTCACTGTAGGTAAGGAAAAAAAGGAGTTTCTTTGTTCATCCAACAATCTAATAAATATTCATTGAGAGTTTTCTTTGTGCAAGGCTTTGTACAAGGCAATGCATAGAATATAAAATTGTCTAAGAGAAGCTCTACTTGAAGGCAGTTCACTGAGTTAGGTTTTACATGTTGACGATCATTCTCTACCTCAAAGAAAAGCAAAGGACTCCTCATTGCCACCCCATTTCTCGTTACAATATTTGGAAGAGAAGATTTGAGAACACAGTCTGGAGGAAAGGTTAAGATTAGTTAGGAGGCATCAGTTATTCATAAGAGACTGCAGAGACAAGTAGAACAATAGAATAAAGAGAAAGAGGAAGACTTGAAAAAAATGTAGTAACTGATCAGCCATTAGGTAAGTAAATAGAAAACATTTTTTCTTTTAACTTCTCTAATATACATATCTAAGCATTGTCTTATGAGGTTAAGATAAAACAATACATATAGTACAAATGAAAACTATCGCATGAAGGATTGAGTGAAGTGGAGATAAATGGAAATGTACCCTATTAAAAACTGCTATGTAATGTGAAGTGGTATAATGTTTACTGTATATGTATGCTGTGAAAAGTTGAGGATGTGTGAGTGTGTGTATGTATATATACAGGCTGCATGGGTCCTAGTTGTAGCATACAGGATCTTTGTTGCCCCACGGCATGTGGGATTCTAGTGCCCTGACCAGAGATCGAACCTGCACCCCTGCAGAATTGCAAGACAGATTCTTAACCACTGGATCACCAGGGAAGTCCCAAGGATATATATTTTAATTCCTACAGCAACCCATAAAATAAATGCAAAGAAGTATACCCCAGAAGTCAATAAGTAAATTCCAACAGAAACCTAAAAGTTATTCAACTAAGCTCAAGGAAAGCAGGAAAAGAGAACAGAGGCAACATACAGAAAACAGAGAATAAAATGGTAGACCTAAAACCAACTATGTCAGTAACTGCACTAAACGTTAAAGACACTCACTGGGTGATGAAACATTTTTCACCAAACAGTGCTAGAACCGAAAATCCATATAGAAAATACTGAACATTATTCCCTACTTCATGCCATACACAAATATTAATTTGAGGCATATCATGAACCTAAAGGTAAAACCTAAAATCATAAGGCTTTTAGAAGAAAAGAAAATGGGAGAATAAGCAAGCCACAGAATGCAATATTAACTAAATAAAACTGGTAAATTATATTGTATCCAGCACTTCTGCTTATCAGCAGACACGACTAAGAAATGAAGAGGTGACCTATGGACTGGGGAATAACATATGCTAAGCTAGTATCTGGAATACACAAAAGGTGGTCTCAGTAACAGGAAGACATACAACCCCATTAGAAAAGTTGACAAAGGATTTGGACAGACAATTCATAAAACAAGATAATATAAGTAGTCAATAAATATATGAAAAAGCTTTTAACTTAATTATTCAATAGAGAAATGCAAATTAAACCCACAATTAAGTTTCATTATGCGGCCATCAGAATGGCAAAATTTTTTTAAAACTGAGAACAGCAAATGTCAACGAAGATGTGAAACAACTATAAGGTTAGTGGGGATGTACATGGTGTAACCGTTGAAAATTATCTAACAGTTCTCATAAAATACACATACCTATGCTACAACCTAGCAATACCATTCCTAAGTATTTACCCCAAAGAAACGAAAAGTACCATCTATATAAAGACACGAAAGAATATTTATAACAGCATTCATAACATCTCAAAACTGGAAACAGCTCAGGTGACTATCAAAAGGAGAAAGGATAAACATCATATATGCATGGGGTATTATTCAGCAATAAAAACTACTGATACAAGCAATAGGGTGTATAAATTTTAAGTTATGTTGGAAGAAAAAAGCCTTAGGCAAGAGAGTACATACTATATGACTTTCATTTATATGAAATCCTAGAAGATTTAAAATTAATCTACTGTAGAAAAAAATCAGAACAGAGTTCTCCTGGAAGTATAAAGTCAGAGATTGCTGTTTCAGGGACATAAGGCAACTTTTTGAGGTTATGTTAACATTTTATATCTTGATAAGACTTTGTGTTACACAGATGAATACATTTTTCAAAGCTCATTAAAGTTTATAGTTAATATTTGTGCATTTTATTATATGTTGAACCAAAGAAAAATGTAAAAACCAAAAAGCATTAAATTCTAATTGTTGATATGTAAACTAAAGTCTTTAGACAGAAGTCTATGAATCTGAAAGTTACTTTGAAATTCATAAATAAATAAGATGGGCTGATGGATAGACAATGGATGAATCTAATAAAGCAAGTTAGTGAAATGTTACTGGTCGCTCATGGTAACACTTTTCAACTTCTCTGTGTGTTTAAAATGTTTGAAAAATTTTTTAAAGTCAACCAATATAATGCCCAATGAACAGAATAAGAAAAATAAAGCAATTCAATTCAATAGCTACAGAAAAACATTTTAAAAACTCAAAACCCATTTATTATAAAACTCTTCGAAAACTAGGAGTACAGTTCATTTCTTAAACTGAAATAAATTATACAGACCCACAAGCACACAATTTACAGCAAAATCTACCTAATGGTGATTACTTTAGAAATTTCCTTTCGAGATAGAGTATGATACAAGGTTTTCCAACTGTCATTTGTTTTATTCCACATTGTTCTGAAAGTTCTCAGTTCAGTTCACTTCAGTCACTCAGTCATGTCCCCGACTCTTTGCGACCCCATGAATCACAGCACACCAGGCCTCCCTGTCCATCACCAACTCCTGGAGTTCACTCTTAGTCATGTACATCGAGTTGGTGATGCCATCCAGCCATCTCATCCTCTGTCATCCCCTTCTCTTCCTGCCTCCAATCCCTCCCAGCATCAGAGTTTTTTCCAATGAGTCAACTCTTCACATGAGGTGGCCAAACTATTGGAGTTTCAGCTTTAGCATCATTCCTTCCAAAGAACGCCCAGGACTGATCTCCTTTAGAATGGGCTGGTTGGATTTCCTTGCAGTCCAAGGGACTCTCAAGAGTCTTCTCCAACACCACAGTTCAAATGCATCAATTCTTCGGCGCTCAGCTTTCTTCACAGTCCAACTCTCACATCCATACATGACCACAGGAAAAACCATAGCCTTGACTAGATGGACCTTTGTTGGCAAAATAATGCCTCTGCTTTTGAATATACTATCTAGGTTGGTCATAACTTTGCTTCCAAGGAGTAAGCGTCTTTTAATTTCATGGCTACAATCACCACCTGCAGTGATTTTGGAGCCCCCCAAAATAAAGTCTGACACTGTTTCCACTGTTTCCCCATCTATTTCTCATGAAGTGATGGGACCAGATGCCATGATCTTCATTTTCTGAATTTTGAGCTTTAAGCCAACATTTACACTCTCCTCTTTCACTTTCATCTAGAGGCTTTTTAGTTCCTCTTCGCTTTCTGCCATAAGGGTGGTGTCATCTGCATATCTGAGGTTATTGATATTTCTCCCAGCAATCTTGATTCCAGCTTGTGCTTCTTCCAGCCCAGCGTTTCTCATGATGTACTCAGTTCAGTTCAGTTCAGTCGCTCAGCCATGTCCGACTCTTTGCGACCCCATGAATCTCAGCACGCCAGGCCTCCCTGTCCATCACAATCTCCCAGAGTTCACTCAGACTCATGTCCATTGAGTCCGTGATGCCATCCAGCCATCTCATCCTGGGTCGTCCCCTTCTCCTCCTGCCCCCAATCCCTCCCAGCATCAGAGTCTTTTCCAATGAGTCAACTCTTCGCATGAGGTAGCCAAAGTACTGGAGTTTCAGCTTCAGCATCATTCCTCCAAAGAAATCCCAGGGTTGATATCCTTCGGAATGGACTGGTTGGATCTCCTTGCAGTCCAAGGGACTCTCAAGAGTCTTCTCCAACACCACAGTTCAATAAGTTAAATAAGCAGGGTGACAATATACAGCCTTGACATACTCCTTTTCCTATTTGGAACCAGTCTGTTGCTCCATGTCCAGTTCTAACTGTTGCTTCCTGACCTGCATATAGGTTTCTCAAGAGGCAGGTCAGGTGGTCTGGTATTCCCATCTCTAGGGTTTTCCACAGTTTATTGTGATCCACACAGTCAAAGGCTTTGGCATAGTCAATAAAGCAGAAATCAATGTTTTTCTGGAACTCTCTTGCTTTTTCCATGATCCAGTGGATGTTGGCAATTTGATCTCTGGTTCCTCTGCCTTTTCTAAAACCAGCTTGAACATCTGGAAGTTCGCGGTTCATGCATTGCTGAAGCCTGGCTTGGAGAATTTTGAGCATGACTTTACTAGCGTGTGAGATGAGTGCAATTGTGCAGTAGTTTGAGCATTCTTTGGCATTGCCTTTCTTTGGGATTGGAATGAAAACTGACCTTTTCCAGTCCTGTGGCCACTGCTGAGTTTTCCAAATGTGCTGGCATATTGAGTGCAGCACTTTCGCAGCATCGTCTTCTAGGATTTGAAAGAATGAAAATATCAATAAAATTATAATAACCTCCTATTATTGCCTCACCAAGTTTTTCTGAGGATCACATAGGACAATATATGAGTATACCTCAAAGAATAAAAGATATGTACAATACATGAAAAGTATCAATATTATTACTATATAATTAGCAGGACTCTATTTTCATTGGAGACCATTTCTATCCTAATCACAGGAACTACCATTTATTTATCTCTTGCTACGTCCTGTGACTGCTTCCAAGGTGGTTCAGTGATAAAGATTCCACCTGCCAATGAAGACACGGGAGCTATCGCTGGGTCAGGAAGATGCCCTGGAGGAGGAAATGGCAACCCACTCCAATATTCTTGCCTGGGAAATCCTGTGGACAGAGCAGCCTGGCTGGTTGCAGTCCACGGAGCCAAAAGAGTGTCAGACACGACTTAACAACAACAACAATGTCCTGTAAACATGCCTGGCCCCTTATTCTCTTGTTCTTTTTTCTCCTGCCACCTGGCTGAGCACAAACATCTTACCTAGATCTCTAGCAGATCTTAGAGATCCTGACAAGGGCCCCTTCCTTCTCTCTTGACCTCATGCTTCGTATGAAGAGGTTTCAGCTAAGTCAGCTAAACTCATGGTCTCCCTTCTGAAGAGAGAAGGGATTTATTTGATTAAAGAGTTTAGGGTAAGAAACTAACCTTCCTTAGAGTAATAACTACTAATAAGTCATTTTTGCCTTATAATTATATTGGCCATTTTGTCTTATACTTGACAATATCTCTGCAGGGAATGAAATTCTCTTTATAACATCTAATAACCATTCACATTATTTTATTCATTGTAAAAGCTTAGGTTTTCAAAATTTGATTAGTTCATGCTATGGCTGGCTATATAACACCTGGAATATTTTACATACATTAATTCTAGGCAAATTTACCCTTATAGTATCTTAGCAGTTCTGCCTCTATTCTTAATCAAAGGCATATAGATTTGCCACTTGTAGACACTTTAAAATATTCATTCATTTTAACTTGCTAACATGGTAAAACATGGAAAATGTGATACATAAAGAGCAAACACAAGTCACGGTGCTTACAACACAAAAGAAGCAGAGTGGACAGATTTTTAAAAGGCTCAGCTCAACAGGGAATAGAAATAAAGAAAACACAAATGTCTCTGCCCTGCATGGAAAAACCTTGCCTTTGTGTGCTGTTTCCAGGCAGATGAAAAGGCAAAGAGAAGCCCCAGCCTGCGTTGCTCCCCTGGGATACGAAAGAACAAAAGAAAAGCAAACACTCCTTTGCTTCCAAGAATGACATTTAGGCGGGAAGCCTCTATCTTTTCCTTTCTCCTTCTTCCTTACTATTAAACAAAAGATAATGGTAAGGTAGAAATCCTTTTTACAATTATTTTTGTTTAGGGGGTAAGAGTGTAGTACTTCTTGCAAAAATGACAACAGAACTTATTTGCTTCCCTTCTTCACATTGTCTAATGCAAAACCCAGTTGTTAATTTCCAAAGGATTTCTGATTGTTTTATGATATAGCTGAAATTTAAAACCTCTGATTTTTTTCAACGATCTATTATTCCAAGAACTATAGGGAATACCCTCAGTTCAGTCTTCCCTGGGGGCTCAGTTGGTAAAGAATCCATCTTCAATGCAGGAGATCTGAATTCAATCCCTGGGTCAGGAAGATCCCCTGGAGAAGGAAATGGCAACCGACTCCAGTGTTTTTGCCTGGGAAATCCCATGGACAGAGGAGCCTGGAGGGCTATGGTTCATGGGGTCACAACAGTTGGACACACACTGTGGTTTATCAACTAAACCACTACCACCCACAGTTAATGCTGATTGTAAATGACTTCCTCATGTGACCTAAAACCATCTCAAAACCCCATTCCTAGAACTTCAGCTCATCTTATATGTTCATCCCAATGATGTGCCATGATGGTGAGCAGCCACTAGGATGAACTCAGAGCTTGCCACACTTCCAACCTTATAATCGCCCCAGGCCCTTGACCTCATCAGCGGGAGATGCTGTGAGACTCTCCCATGGATGGTAAGAGTTGTGCTAGTGCGCTCACTCCCAATCCACACTGAGACAAGGGGCTCTCGTTACTGCGTCTTTCTCACGAGTCTTATTCTAAATACCAAGATGTGTGTGGAAAACTCACCTTTATTGAATTCAAAGAACATCACCATCACCATAATCCCTGGCTAGTGCATTCCGTATCCTCATCCTCTAAATCCTGGCAAGTTGTGACAGGTCCTCTCTATGAAATCCTCTGCATTTCTTCCTGACACTGAGGATCAGATACTGAGATGAATCACATAAAGAGAGCAGAATCTTCTTTGGCACTTTTTGCCAATTAAATCCACAAATATCTTTGACTTAAAAAAGACTGAACAGGGAACTTCCTGGTGGTATAGAGGTTAGAACTCCATGCTTTCACCGCCAAGAGCCCGGGTTCAATGCCTGGTTGGGGAACTAAGATCCCACCAGCCACTTAGTGTGGCGTTATCATCATAAAGACCTTACAGCCTAAAGTGGATGCCCTTGACCTCCAATATTCTTCACATCCTATCCTTATGGATTTGCTCCAAATCCTCTGGTTATTCCTTTTCAGTGTCTAAGGCTCTTTGTCCGCTTTCTTCTTTTGTGGATCTTGTCGAGGCTTCCATCCTTGGTGCAATGTCTTGGACACTCTATAGGACTAAGGATCACAAACCCAAGTGAGTACAGGACTCTGAACATAAATAAATGCAACAGGCCATGTTTGAGACAAATAATGCTCTCTTACTTTTTGATACTGTAAAGAACTACCTTTTCTCTTATAAGAAACACCAATCACAAGCATGATCTTAAATGGCAGCTGAAATTCAGCATCAGGGAGGTAATGAGTCCGTAGAATCTCTAAGCCTACAAGGAACCAGGAAGCAGCTATTCTCGGCTTCAGTCAATGTCTGCCGATAGGTAAAACAACTATTCGCAAATATTTTCATTTCTTAAAAGAATCCAAAAGCCAGATTTTTATATGAAACCTCCAATATTTAAAAAAGAATAGATATGTATATGTGTAATTGAATCACTTTGCTGTACAACTGGAATTAATACATTGCTAATCAACTATATTCCAATATAAAATTAAAAAAAATTAAAAAAATTAATACAATAAAGTAAAATTCTGCTCAAGACCAACACATCTGCCCACCAGAAACATCCAGCCAAACAGAACGTATGTCCTTGGCAGATGTGATCAGTTGGTCATCAGTTGGTGGCTTCTTTGCTGTAAATTACTATACGCAGTTGTTTTCAAACTGTAGAGCACAATGCACTATTAGACTATGTAATCAGTTCAATGGATTGCAAGAAGCAATTTTAAATGAAGTCAAATTGCTTTGAAGAAAATAAAAAATAAGGAAATGTATCACACTGAATAAGGATAGGTGTTATCACAGGAGACAAACATACATCTGTGAGAGTGTGTGTGTGTAGTTGGGGATTCCCTGGTGGCTCAGACAGTGAAGAACCGGCTTGCGATGCAGGAGATCTGGGTTATGATCCTTGGGTTGGGAAGATCCCCTGGGGAAGGGAATGGCTATGCACTCTTGCATAGCCATGTATTCTTGCCCAGAAAATTCCATTTTTAACTGTCATCAAAAAGTTTGAAAGTTACCATCTTGTTATGTCATTCCAATCCTTTATCTTCAATTGCAACTTAAATGCAAATTATTGTGAAATGTTCATCTGTAGGATTTTTCTCTTGAACTTCAGTCATTTACTTTCAATTATCTGCTGGATATTATCATTGGATAACTCACAGGTCCCACAAATACAATCTAACAGAATGAAATAATAGCCTCTGTAGTTAGAGCTCAGTGTGACTCTTAAGATTTCTTAGCCTGTTTTCTCACCCTTGAAATTAGGATAGCTGAGCTGTCTGAATAGGGCTGTTATAAGAAGGCGATGGCACCTCACTCCAGTACTCTTGCCTGGAAAATCCCATGGACGGAGGAGCTTGGTAGGCTGCAGTCCGTGGGGTCGCTAGGAGTCAGACACGACTGTGAGACTTCACTTTCACTTTTCACTTTCATACATTGGAGAAGGAAATGGCAACCCACTCCAGTGTTCTTGCCTGGAGAATCCCAGGGATGGCAGAGCCTGGTGGGCTGCCATCTCTGGGGTCGCACAGAGTCGGACACGACTGAAGCGACTTAGCAGCAGCAGCAGCAGCAAGACTTTGTCCTTACAACAGTGCCTGGCACATACAAAAATAAATATTGCTTGAGCACCAATCATAGACATTGCTCTGGGCACTAGAGATTAATGAGAACAGTTGGCCCTTCCGTAATAAGATAGTGCTGCTTTTCAGCAGTTCAATAAAGAAACTTAAATCAACAAAACATCACTTCAGTATTTACTGGATACATACTGTAATCCTTTCATAACGTAACCTCTCAATACCCTTTTCAAATCACCTCTTTGAGGATTACTAACTTATGACCATAAGGATGACCTTTTCCCTCTAGAGTATCATGAGCCCGCCCCTGCCCTGCTGACCAGGAAGCAGTTTTCAGACAGGTCTTAGCTGCATTGGGTATAGGACACAACCTGTCATTTTGCTGTGTAACAGAACTTGGGTGTATGTTCCACAAGTTCTGGTGAATAAGATGGTGTTTGTCTTGGTCCCTTAGGGCTGCTGTAACAAAGTGCCATAGATGGTGGCTTATGTACAGCAGACATTTATTTCTCACAGTTCTGAAAGCAGGGAAGTCCAACAGCAAGGTACCAGCACATTCAGTTTCTTATCTGGTAAGAGTCAGCTTCCTGGTTCAGAGAGTCTTCTCACTGTGCTCTCATAGGCAGGAGGGACAAAGGATCTCCCTGGGACCTTTTTTTTTTTAAGGGCACTAATCCCATTCATGAAGAAGACTCCATGCTCATGAATTTATCACTTCCCAAAGTCACCAAATTCAAGCAGAATCACATGGGGGACTAGGTTTCAACATATGAATTTGGGGGGTGGGGGACATAGACATCCTGTCCATAGAATGTCCTTTGCCTTGAGAGGAAGTGAACGCAGGAGCGATCTCTGTTAACCCCCTGATTGGCCTTCCTAGCCCCTTTTAATATATATCCTTTACTCTGAAACTACAGACTGCTTCTAGAATGGACTCCGATCATGTCCCTTCCCTTTCTTATCCTTTCATCATGTCCCATTGCTATCTGTAGAAAACGCCAAGCTCTCAGTGAGATTTACCAGGGCCTTTCTGATCTTATCCTCATCTCTCAAATTCTACCTTCCTTTCAATCAGAGCAACCTGTAGTTTTCAATACTTGTGGCACTCTCTGTCACTTCTGGACTTTTACATGGGCTACTCACCTCTTGGAAAGATTTTTACTGCCCTTGGTATCGTCACTTCTCCCGCCTCCTCCCCCCAAACTTTCAAAAGTCAATTGAATACACTTTGAAATTATTGTTTTTTGATTCTCTCTCCTTGAAGGAAGGGGAGCATATCTTTATTCATTGTTATATTCTCAGTAACTAGAATGAAATGCCTAACACATAGAAGGCTTCTGTATTTATTTCCTATTGCTATGGTAACAAATTATCACATAGTAGCCAAAAAGAATCCAAATTTATTATCTTATAGTTCTATGGGTCAGAAGTCTGACGGGTCTCATGAGGCTAAAATTAAGATGCCAGCAAGGCTCCATTCATGTCTCTAAGTTTCTGATGGGATTCGTTTCCTTATCTTTCCAGCTTCTAAAGGCCACCATATGCCTTGCCTGTGGTCCTTTCCTTCTACTGTCAAAGCTAAAATAGGCGAGGCAGGCCCTCTCACATCCTCTCCTGTCTCCCTCTTCTGTTTCTAAGGACAAGCACAGTTACAAAATACCCGAATAATCCAGGACAATGTACTGATTTTAGGTTAGAGCCTTAATTACTTTTGTAACCTGAATTCCCCTCTGTCATGTAAGGCAACACTCAAATGTGTCAGGGATTAGGTTATGAACATCTTGATGGTGGTTCTTGTCTAGCCGCTAAGCTGATCCCCTGAAATGCAGCCCACCAGGCCCCTCTGCCCATGGGATTTCCCAGGCATGAAAACTGGAGTGGGAAGCCATTTTCTCCTCCAAGGGACCTTCCCAACAATGGGATGGAAGCTGCCTCTCCTGCGTTTGCAAGTGGATTCTGTACTGATGAGCCACCAGGGAAGTCCGTGGACATGTTGGGGGCTATTATTCGGCCTACCACAGTCCCAGTCAACAGTTCATAGGTGGACAATAACCTAGTGTCCAGTGGGCCAACTGGTGGCTGGGGTAGTGGATGACTACCATGCCTGCCCAGTGTCTGTTCCCTTTTTCCTGACAAGGCACTTTCACATTTCCAGGGGAGCTCCTTCCTCCTTCTCCCATTTCATACCGTCTTAGTGGGTATGAGTTAGTTAAAGTAATGCTAGTTGCTGCAACTTATAATGCCTCTAGTTTCAAGTGCTTCAGAATATAGTTATTTCTTGCTGACATAAATCCGCAGTGAGTATTTCTGATTTAGCTGCTGTCTTTCAAGTGGTTCAGAGGACTCAAAGACCCAGATTACTTCCATCTTGTGACTTTATCATCAGCAACACATAATTGCCAATATCATCTGGAAATCCTCTTCGATTCATTCAGCTAGAAAAGGAGTAAATTTGAGCATTCAGGAAATGTTTCTACAGGTCACATCAGGAAAGGCACCCATCATGTCTGCTCATATTCTAAAGACTGCGACTATCCCTAATGACAAAGGAGATTGGAATTGTGGTCCAGCCATGCCCAGGAAGACAAGGAAATGAGCAAGCTAATCATCTTGCTATTTCAGCCACAGTGAGAATGTTAAGTAACAGTGCCCAGGACTCCCATGCCCAAGGACTGTGCTAGTGAGCTAAGTCAATCAGAAAATAAATCTTAAATGACTCTCAGTTAAAATGTGTTCAGGTACCAGAACCAAAAGCACAACTCAGTGGCATAATTGAATAAGGTATATTTTAGGTCCAAAATAAGAAGTCTGGGGATGGCAGGCCATGGCAGGTATGCCAGCTCACTGAAAGGATCAGGAAGCCAAGCCTCTTTTTATTTCCCTGCATCACCGTCCTCAGTATGCTGTGGAGGTTCTTGCGGTTATAGACGGTGCTTTCAGGCCTCACGGCCACCGTCCAGACAGAAAGAAGCAGAGGACTAGAAATGCTGCCCAGGGCTTGGGCTGCATCACTTAGACATGCCTAAGCGGGAGACTGGGAAACTGAACATTTTCATTTCCTAACTTCCACTACTGGCAGGAAGGAGAAGGGTTCGGAATGGGTGCTGAGTAAACACCTGTCTGTTTGCATAATTGGAATCTTTGGAGCTGATTCATCCTTTATAAATCTTTAATTCTTAAAGGTATCTGTTCCTGCACCTAAAACACCCTGGAATCCTGAGCTGTTCTGTTTCTTGTTATTTCTTAAACTTAGCTCTTAAAGCTTCTCTCTTACTTCCCTGAGCTATTATTTTTCCAATAAAGTCCCTTTACTATTTTAGTCATTAAGAGTTAGTGTTTGTTGGTGGCAAACAACATAAATTAACTGATAGCACCCAGTGAAGGATTCTGGGTGTTTAAGGGTCTAGGAAGTATGAGGTTTATGCATATTACTCTTTTTATAGTTTAGAATCTATTGGGTACTTAGCCCTGTGCATGAAATATCCTAGCAACAACTTGGAACAGAAATTTTAACAGAATACTTAGCAGTTTTGTTAAAGTACCTAAAATACATTTATTAGAAGTGAAAATATTCACCTAATGGAATATTTCGATAAAATGAGTTTTTCTGTCTCCATTTCTGAGATCAGCTCTTATCTGTGCAGACTGATCAACTCTTATCTGTGCAAAATGGAGCTGGTTAAAAATGGTGCAAATGGATTACTAGCACTTTGTTAATGAAATATCACTATTTAAATACAGTAATTTCATTAAACAATTGTCATTATCCCTAAGATCCTTTTGATGATTTCTTCCATATAACTCTACCAGAAAAGCACTTGAAAAATAAAAAAGAAATATCTACCAGCTAAAATGCTTTCAGAATATAAAATGGGACAGAAGAGAAAAATAGTAGAATAGCATAGACCCTCAGCAAACATTACAGCTGCAAAACTGATGATAAATGACAGCAGGATGAGAATGCTGTCTTTAACAATATATGAGTACTACTCACCTACAGGTGAATTTTGGATCATATTTAATATAATCTACTGCCTCATTTTAGAGATGAGAAAACTGAGTATCAACAAAGTAACCAACATGAACACTGTCACTCAGGTATTTGACAGAAGCACCAGGATGCAAATCTAGGTATGAACAGAAGGGTACACTTTGTGCTAGGAAGGAAAGAGCTCTACATCTGAACAACAAAAAATGATAATAATTGGAACTTATTTTCCACCTTATATTGAGGTTACTCTGCAAAATATCTACCATTTATTAAGTTATAAAAATTGAATAACAAATGTAAATTATTTCAGGTGCAGAATACTTAGAAAGGAATGTGTCTTTTGTATGTATCCTTCTATATGCGTGTATGTGTATAGGGATATTATTTATCATTAAAGTCAAGGCATTTTCCATAAAACTGAAGTTAAGCATATGACACTGATTAAAAATATTATCATGGCAGACATAAAATAAATCAGTAAATTCTAACCAGGCTTAAAGGATATGAAAGAAAATCCAACATTTTTGCCTTCTTAGCGATCAATGCAAAGAAATAGAGGAAAACAACAGAATGGGAAAGACTAGAGATCTCTTCAAGAAAATTAGAGATACCAAGGGAACATTTCATGCAAAGATGGGCTCGATAAAGGACAGAAATGGTCTGGACCTAACAGAAGCAGAAGATATTAAGAAGAGGTGGCAAGAATACACAGAAGAACTGTACAAAAAAGATTTTCATGACCCAGATAATCATGATGATGTGATCACTAATCTAGAGCCAGACATCTTGGAATGTGAAGTCAAGTGGGCCTTAGAAAGCATCACTACGAACAAAGCTCGTGGAGGTGATGGAATTCCAGTTGAGCTGTTTCAAATCCTGGAAGATGATGCTGTGAAAGTGCTGCACTCAATATGCCAGCACATTTGGAAAACTCAGCAGTGGCCACAGGACTGGAAAAGGTCAGTTTTCATTCCAATCCCAAAGAAAGGCAATGCAAAAGAATGTTCAAACTACCACACAATTGCACTCATCTCACATGCTAGTAAAGTAATGCTCAAAATTCTCCAAGCCAGGCTTCAGCAATACATGAACCGCAAACTCCCTGATGTTCAAGCTGGTTTTAGAAAAGGCAGAGGAACCAGAGATCAAATTGCCAACATCTGCTGGATCATGGAAAAAGCAAGAGAGTTCCAGAAAAACATCTATTTCTGCTTTATTGACTATGCCAAAGCCTTTGACTGTGTGGATCACAATAAACTGTGGAACATTCTGAAAGAGATGGGCATACCAGACCAACTAACCTGCCTCTTGAGAAATCTGTATACAGGTCAGGAAGCAACAGTTAGAACTGGACATGGAACAACAGACTGGTTCCAAATAGGAAAGGGAGTACGTCAAGGCTGTATATTGTCACCCTGCTTATTTAACTTCTATGCAGAGTACATCATGAGAAACGCTGGACTGGAAGAAACACAAGCTGGAATCAAGTTGCCGGGAGAAATATCAATAACCTCAGATATGCAGATGACACCACCCCTATGGCAGAAAGCAAAGAGGAGCTAAAAAGCCTCTTGATGAAAGTGAAAGGGGAGAGCAAAAAAGTTGGCTTAAAGCTCAACATTCAGAAAACGAAGATCATGGCATCTGGTCCCATTACTTCATGGGAAATAGATGGGGAAACAGTAGAAACAGTTTCAGACTTTATTTTGGTGGGGCTCCAAAATCACTGCAGGTGGTGACTGCAGCCATGAAATTAAAAGATGCATACTCCTTGGAAGAAAAGTTATGACCAACCTAGATAGTATATTCAAAAGCAGAGACATTACTTTGCCAACTAAGGTCCGTCTAGTCAAGGCTATGGTTTTTCCTGTGGTCATGTATGGATGTGAGAGTTGGACTGAGAAGAAGGCTGAGTGCTGAAGAATTGATGCTTTTGAACTGTGGTGTTGGAGAAGACTCTTGAGAGTCCCTTGGACTGCAAGGAGATCCAACCAGTCCATTCTGAAGGAGATCAGCCCTGGGATTTCTTTGGAAGGACTGATGCTAAAGCTGAAACTCCAGTACTTTGGCCACCTCATGTGAAGAGCTGACTCATTGGAAAAGACTCTGATGCTGGGTGGGATTGGGGGCAGGAGGAGAAGGGGAAGACAGAGGATGAGATGGCTGGATGGCATCACGGACTCGATGGACGTGAGTCTGAGTGAACTCTGGGAGTTGGTGATGGACAGGGAGGCCTGGCATGCTGCGATTCATGGGGTCGCAAAGAGTCGGACACAACTGAGCGACTGAACTGAACTGAAGTTTGTTTATAAGACACCTGCAGCTATCATTCCTTTTCTCTTGGAATTTAGAATGTAATTAATCATACACCATAAATCCAAACAAAAAACTGTGTGTAGTAAAAATGCAGATTATGTAGAGTTTTGAAAACTGTGAAGAAAAGCTTTATACAAGAATCCTGCATGGACAATTAACTTGTTGCCAGTCACCATTAAACAAATGCAAGTACATTAATGGGAGGAACATTTCCAAGCAAACTCTAGTCAGTTTGATTGATGATTGTTTAATGCCTGGAGAAGATAGCACAAAATTGAGTAATAATGATTAATTTGTATCTCTTAAGGGTATTGGTGTGATTGAAGGAAGGGAGGTGGGAGGTGACATGAAATGAAGGGATACTGAGGTAAGATTTAAGCCATGCATATAATTCAGGCATAATTATTTTCACATTGGTTTTATAAAAACTTACAGGTCCCCTATAACAAAGTAATCATGTCCCAGAAAATGTAAATAAGGTAATAGTAAAGAAATAAAGACATGAAATACTTCTCTAGTAAATCAAAGACTTATGTTGCAGCAGGGAAAAATAACTTAAATGGAATCTTACTATATTAGAAAGACATTATTTCCTCCAGAGTCATAGGATATACAAAAAGGATATTAGGAGTTGTATCAACTTGGGCTATTAGTTGTAAGCAACACAATCTACTGCAGCTAGTGTAGGTATTAATAGAAAATGAACTTATTGAGAGCTAACTGATTCTATCCAATAAATCTTAAATATATTAGATAGCTCAGAGAATCTTTGGGTGGGTTGGAGAAACAAGCTCAAGACTAGCCTCTAGGGCGAATTACTGGAACCACACCATAGAACTGACATCAGCCCCATCTTACTTTATTATAGGGGACCTGTAAGTTTTTATAAAACCAATGTGAAAATAATTATGCTTGAATTATATGCATGACTTAAATCTAACCTCAAGTTAATGAGACAGCCCCATCCTGCTTCCTCCTATAGTTCATTTTCCCACTTAAGTCTCACTTAAGGGCATCTCACTGCTAATACCAAGGTCACATGCCGGCAGCTTAACCACAAGGGACTCTGAGAATGTAAGTTTTTTGTAAACTGCCTTAGGAAGATGGGGTTTATACCGACTTGCCAATGGACTTCCCTTGTGGCTCAGATGGCAAAGCGTCTACCTACAATGCGGGAGACCCAGATTCAATCCCTGGGCTAGGAAGATCTCCTAGAGAAGGAAATGGCAACCTACTCCAGTATTCATGCCTAGAAAATCCTATGGACAGAGGAGCCTAGTGGGCTACAGTCCACAGGGTCACAAAGAGCTGGACACGACTGAGCAACTTCACTTTCTTTTCTTTCTTTCTTGAGGAAGATGGAGCTCACAAAGTGGAGAACCATCAAATAGAGTAAAGGTGTTCAAGGCCTTCTGGGAAGTGTGGTAGACAGAATTCTAAGACGGGTATTATGATTACCATATTCTGGTGTTATACTCATGATCACTTATACAGTAAAAGCGATTTGCAGACGTAATTAAGAATCCTAAATAGTTGATTATGAGTTCGTCAAAACAGTGATTATCCTTGGTGGGTCTGTCTTAACTAGGTAAACCCTTAAAAGGAAATATGCCATTTTTGAGAGGTGGTCTGAAGTATAAGAAGAGTTTTTCTGCTGGTCTTAAAGACACAGGGTCCACAAGTTTGATATCTGTAAGGAAATGGATTCTGCTAATGACCACAGTAACTTGGACGAGGACTCTAAGCCTCAGATGAGATGGGAACCTCAGCTGACACTTTAATTTCACCCTTGTGAGACCCTGAGCAGAGAATCCAGTTATACCTGCCTAGACTTCCAACACAAAAAATTATGAGCTACTAAAGGGGTTCTGTTTTAAGCTACAGCTTTGTGACAATCTGTTATGCAGGTATGAAATTAATATAGGCAGCTTCAAATGACAGGAATCTCCAACAGGTATCACATATCAACATCAGGATGGTAGACTATTAATAATCTTGTTTCACCGTTCCAAAATGCAAATGATTGTTATAAAGCCAATTTATATTTTCATTAAAAACCATTGTTAACTGCTGCTTGAACGTGAACGTGAAGTCACTCAGTCCTGTCCGACTTTTTGTGACCCCATGGTCTGTAGCCTACCAGGCTCCTCCACCCATGGGATTTTCAAGGCAAGAATACTGGAGTGGGTTGCCATTTCCTTTCCGTTCAGTTCAGTTCAGTTCAGTCGCTCAGTCATGTCTGACTCTGCGACCCCATGAATTGCAGCACGCCAGGCCTCCATGTCCATCACCAACTCCCGGAGTTCACTCAGATTCACATTCATTGAGTCAGTGATGCCATCCAGCCATCTCATCCTCGGTCGTCCCCTTCTCCTCCTGCCCCCAATCCCACCCAGCATCAGAGTCTTTTCCAATGAGTCAGCTCTTCACATTAGGTGGCCAAAGTACTGGAGCTTCAGCTCTAGCATCATTCCTTCCAAAGAAATCCCAGGGCTGATCTCCTTCAGAATGGACTGGTTGGATCTCCTTGCAGTCCAAGGGACTCTCAAGAGTCTTCTCCAACACCACAGTTCAAAAGCATCAATTCTTCAGTGCTCAGCCTTCTTCACAGTCCAACTCTCACATCCATACATGACCACTGGGAAAACCATAGCCTTGACTAGATGAACCTTTGTTGGCAAAGTAATGTCTGCTTTAGTTGCTGTTAAAAAGTTATTCTCTGGTATAAACTGAAATTTAGAAATTAAAAGGAAAACAGTTATTTAACAATAAGGGGTTTTTGGTTTTGGGGTTTTTTTTGGCTATGTGGGTCTTTGTTGCTGTACAGCCTTTTCTCCAGTTGCACTGAGGGGGGCTGCTGGCTAGTTGCGGGGCATGAGCAGTCTCTTTGCAGTGGCTTCTCTTGCTGCAGAGCATGAGCTCCGGGCACCCGGGCTTCAGCAGCTGCAGCACGCGGGCTCTGGAGCACAGGCTCAGCAGCTGTGGCGCACTGGGTTAGTTGCTCCATGGCACGCGGAATCTTTCCAGACCAGGGATCAAACCCATGTCTCCTGCATTGGCAGGCAGATTCTATACCACTGAGCCACCAAGCAAGCCCTAACTAAGTTTTTGTATTAGATGCATTATCTCAATTTACTGTCGAAGAGTTTATTATTATGGTGAAAAATTACACTCAAGTTTGATTTTATAAATCCCACAATGCAAATATTTACCTTTGAAGGAAGGTATGAGAAAAGGAGAGAAAATGAACAAGTTATTAGGGAGGCTAGTCAACTTCCTGACTTAGGAACAATGGTATAAATGTATCAAATCATATGATTTTATACAGCCTACCTGGGGTTAAAAAGAAAAATTATCCTAGAATAGGAAGAGATGTGTTCTTTTTCTTCTCCCTTAGTAGCTTCTTTAATGACATGTAGAAAATGAAAGCATAAGCCTTAGAAAAATAAAGTCCATTTTTACAATTAGTTGAAAACAGGTCAGTTTGTCTCGTTAAAAAAAGAAAACAGGTAAGTGGTTTTGATATGAAATGGTTTAAAGCTCAAAACAAAGCAAGATAAAACAGGGGAAAAAATGGCATGAATGAAGTCCAGAGAGAGATTAGAGATCTATGGAATATCTGCTCTCCCCCCACATCCCACTCGTCCCCCTCCAACTCTGAGGTCTGAACATCAACCCGACATTTAATGACTTCTTTTGGGAACAGAAACATTCATGACCATTATTTCTAAGCAAGACATGCTAAAGATTTCTGCATCTGAGATGCATGAATACCTGCATAATTTCTCTTTAGGATGATTTGTCTGAGACTACAGACAATACATTGTCATTGGCAACATGTGGCTATGGAGCACCTAAAGATTGGCTGGGCCAAACTGAGATTGGTTCTAAGGGTACAGTGGAAATGAATCCGCCTGCCAACACAGGAGATGCAAGAGACGGAGGTTCAGTCCCTGTGCTGAGAAGATCCCCTGGAGGAGGAAACAGCAACCCACTGCAGTATCCTTGCCTGGAGAATTCCAAGGATTGGGGAGCCTGGTGGCTACGGTCCTTGAGGTTGCAAAGAGATGGACACAACTGAGCCTGTGTGTACACATATGTGAAAAGACTCTTCAGACTTTGAATACTTGGTACAGGAAAAAAAAACAACCCTCATTTATAAGTTTTACATCAATTATGTGCTGAAATTGTGTATTTTTAAGTGTTAGTTAAATATATGGGCTTTCCTTGTGGCTCAGCTGGTAAAGAATCTGCCTGCAACGGGAGTTGACCCCTGAGCAACTCGGGAGTTAGGGGCACCTACCTCTGGCTGCACAGTAGAAAATCCACATACAGTCTTCCCTGAATATCCTAGGGCGCTGGTTCCAGGACCTGCCATGGATATCAAAACCCAGTGATGATCCTGTTCCTTGTCAGCCCTCCAAATCTGTGATTCCTCAGCCACAGATTCAACCAACTGCGCACTGTGTAGTGCTGTTCTAAACTGGGGTGGGGGGGGCACCTGTATAAGCAAACCTGAGCGGTTCAAACCTGTGTTGTTCAAGGTCCACTGTATTAATCAAATTAATTTCACCTGTTCCCTTTTTGAATGTTGTCATTCTTGATATTGCAGAGATGCATGCTGAGGGCCAATGAGAATTAGAATTGGCATTTGTTCCTAACTGTTGGGAAATTCTCTTTTCGAGTAGAGCTGTTGAAAGAGCTAGAATAGAACACCTAAAATCTTCAAAAACCACGGTTCAATTATTAGAGATGAACTCATTGGAGAATGCAGCCAACTGATTAAGTGGATCATTGAAGTCATTTAAATCCCCGAATTTACATCATAACTAGCTTTACTTCTGGTCTGTTTAGGAAAGGGAATCAATAAATCCCCTAGGCCAGTTAAGGTTCAGTTGATTTTACGATTTGCATTTGACAACATCCCAACCAATGTAATTATTGAGCCATCTATAGTGATCTTTTACAGTATATTCAAATCATCACCAGAAAGATATAGGAAGAAAAGTTCTTCTAGGTGCTGCTGTTTAAAACCTATACACATAATTTATTATGAACATTTTGAAAAGAAAGCAGTCTCCAAGAACTGAGAATATAATCTAAGCCATAAAGCAAAATTTGTCAATTTTGTTTCTGTATTATCACTGGATGGTCAACACCGAAATCAGATCGATTATATTCTTTGCAGCCAAAGATGGAGAAGCCCTACACAGTCAGCAAAAACAAGACCAAGAGCTGACTGAGGCTCAGATCATGAACTGCTTATTCCCAAATTCAGACTTTAATTGAAGAAAGTAGAGAAAACCACTAGAGCATTCAGGTATGAACTAAATCAAATTCCTTACAATTATACAGTGGAAGTGACAAACAGATTCAAGGGTTTAGATCTAATAGACAGAGTGCCTGAAGAACTATGGAAGGAAGTTCATGACAGTGTACAGGAGGCAGTGATCAAGAGCATCCCCTAGAACAAGAAAAGCAAAAAGGCAAAATGGTTGTCTGAGGAGGTCTTATAAACAGCTGAGAAAAGAAAAGAAGTGCAAGACAAAGGAGAAAAGGAAAGATATACCCATCTGAATGCAGACTTTCAAAGAACAGCAGGGAGAGATAGGAAAGCCTTCCTCAGTGATCAATGCAAAGAAATAGAGGGAAAAAATAGAAGGGGAAAGACTAGAGATCTCTTCAAGATAACTGGAAATATCAAAGGAACATTTCATGCAAAGATGGGCACAATAAAGGACAGAAATGGTATGGACCTAACAGAAGCAGAAGATATTGAGAACAGGTGGCAAGAATACACAGAAGAACTATACAAAAAAGATCCTCATGACCCAAATAACCATGACAGTGTGACCACTCACCTAGAGCCAGACATCCTGGAATGTGAAGTCAAGTGGGCCTTAGAAAGCATCACTATGAACAAAGCTAGTGGAGGTGATGGAATTCCAGTTGAGCTATTTCAAATCCTGAAAGATGATGCTGTGAAAGTGCTACACTCAATATGCCAGCAAATTTGGAAAACTCAGCAGTGGCCATAGGACTGGAAAAGATCAGTTTTCATTCCAATTCCAAAGAAAGGCAATGCCAAAGAATGCTCAAACTACCGGACGATTGCACTCGTCTCACACGCTAGTAAAGTAATACTCAAAATTCTCCAAGCCAGGCTTCAACATCACATGAACCGTGAACTTCCAGATGTTCAAGCTGGTTTTAGAAGAGGCAGAGGAACCAGAGATCAAATTGCCAACATCCGCTGGATCATCAAAAAAGTGAGAGAGTTCCAGGAAAAACATCTATTTCTGCTTTATTGACTATGCCAAAGCCTTTGACTGTGTGAATCACAACAAACTGTGGAAAATTCTTCAAGAGATGGGAACACTAGGCCACCTGACCTGATTCCTGAGAAAAATGTATGCAGGTCAGGAAGCAACAGTTAGAACTGGACATGGAACAACAGACTGGTTCCAAATCAGGAAAGCAGTACATCAAGGCTGTATATTGTCACCCTGCTTTTTGAACTTATATGCACAGTACATCATTCGAAATGCTGGGCTGGATGAAGCACAAGCTGAATCAAGATCGCCAGGAGAAATATCAATAACCTCAGATATGCAGATGACACCACTCTTATGGCAGAAAGTGAAGAGGAACTAAAAAGCCTCTTGATGAAAGTGAAAGAGGAGAGTGAAAAACCTGGCTTAAAACTTGACATTCAAATAACAAAGATCATGGCATCTAGTTCCATCACTTCATGGCAAATAGAAGGGGAAATAATGGAAACAGAGACAGCTTTTATTTTCTTGGTCTCCAAAACCACTACAGATAGTCACTGCAGCCATGAAATTAAAAGACACTTGCTCCTTGGAAGAAAAGTTATGACAAACCTAGACAGTGTATTAAAAAGCAGAGACATTACTTTGCCAATAACGGTCCATCTAGTCAAGGCTATGGTTTTTCCAGTAGTCATGTATGGGTGTGAGAGTTGGACTATAAAGAAAGCTGAGTGCCTAAGAATTGATGCTTTTGAACTGTGGTGTTGGAGAAGACTCTTGAGAGTCCCTTGGACTGCAAGGAGATCCAACCAGTCCATTCTGAAGGAAATCATTGGAAGGACTGATGTTGAAGCTGAAGCTCCAATACTTTGGCCACCTGACTCAAAGAACTGACTCATTGGAAAAGAGCCTGACGCTGGGAGAGACTGAAGGTGGGAGGAAGGAGTGACAGAGGATGAGATTGTTGGATGGTATCACCAACTCGATGGACTTGAGTTTGAGCAAGCTCAAGGTGTTGGTGACGGACAAGGAAGCCTGGCGTGCTACAGTCCATGGGGTCACAAAGAGTCAGACATGACTGAGTCACTGAACTAAACTGAATTATTAAAATATCAGCGAATGATAACAGATAATTGAACAACTCAAGTGAATAGATGTAGCACATTACTATTTAAGCAATTTTAGTCATTTATAGTGAGAAGGCAATGGCACCCCACTCCAATACTCTTGCCTGGAAAATCCATGGACAGAGGAGCCTGGTGGGCTGCAGTCCATGGGGTTGCTAAGAGTCAGGCACGACTGAGAGACTTCACTTTTACTTTTCACTTTCATGCATTGGCGAAGGAAATGGCAACCCACTTCAGTGTTCTTGCCTGGAGAATCCCAGGGACGGCGGAGCCTGGTGGGCTGCCATCTATGGGTTGCACAGAGTCGGACACGACTGAAGCAATTTAGCAGCAGCAGTAGCAGTCATTTATAGTAGGGACCTTTTGAGTTTTTAAGCCACAGATTATTTTCCTCAAAATAAATGTTTACGAAAAGTTAGGTATGAACACAAAATGAATGTTAGACCAAAAATCTCCTACAACAGAATTTTATTATGGTATGATTTGCAAGTTCAAGTTGGACTACCACATACAATATGCCAGCAGTTGCTAGGGAAAAAATAAGACAGAAGTCTTTTTGCAAGACTTAGCTTTAAGTATTAAGGAGACTGTAAATTAGAAAAGTTAAAGCAAGGATAGTAGGTAAACAATTCATATTATTACAGAAACATGAAGCCAATATTCAGCTAACTACACCTAAAGAAGGAAAAGAGACAAATTTAACAAAGCAAAAGAAAATTCCCAGATCACTTGCCTTTGACACAAATCCTCTTCAACGAATCTGGCTTTACCCTGATCTCAACAGCCTAATCTCAGTCCCCAAAGTGGAGGGTTTGAGATCATTTCAGAAGACCAATAGCATGTGAATAAAGCAGTGACTGTTCATGTTGATACTATCTTATGATTAGAACTGAGGCCTCACGTGATTAGAGTAGCCATGTTCATTCTATCTGTCCCCAGCTCCATCTAACCCTGTCTGCAATCCCCACCCTCTGCCGTAATTACTTCCTTCTGTGTTACTTTCACCGCCCTCATCACTACCCTTTCCTCCCCTCTAACTACTCTGGCTAAGATAGAGTAGCTAGCACCATCACATCTGATTTAAGAGGACAAATGACCCTGCTGCTTGCCTCAAATTAAAGGAAGCCTCCAAAAAAAAAAAATAAATAAAAAGAAAAAAGAAAGGAAGCCTCCAGAAATGCTTTCAGAAACTGCACACTGCCCTGCATTGTCGAAGAGCCTAAAGACTCTCTACAGACTATACGGACCTGTAACCAACCTGCCTGCATCACTAATTTCCCCCCTGCCTCCCAGCACTAAAATATTTGCTAATGCATAGGAAGGAGAATCATGAAGTCAAATGTTAGATTATGAGTACATTTGAAACATCCAGAAACTCACCACATGGGCTCCTAGTTATCAATCATTTTTTTCTAATAGTAAAGCTTTTGCATTACTTCTAAGTCAGAATTACTAACACAGATGCGAACATTAAATGCCTCTTAAAAATGTCACTTGAAAAATTTGCTTGTTAAGCAATTTCAGTATTATTCGTACAAATTTCTCAGTTGGTTACTAACAGTTGATTATCACCTAATATTCATTATGAAGCCAGAATATACAAAATACAAAGGAAGGGAACATCTGAAAAAGTCCGTTCCAAGGAATGAAAACAAGCCCATGCAAAGCAGAGCATGCAAAGCAGAGAAAAGCTGTTCAGTTCCATGTTCAATCAATAGTATGAACTGAGGACCCACCACAAACCAAGCATTACCCTGGGCATTGAGAATGCCCACAACAGGAACAAGAATTTCTCCAGGGGACATACAAACATACGACTCCCTGGTGGTCTAGTCTTGGGATTGTGTTGCATTTAAATCAATAAAAATTTTGATCTTTGCTTCCATTACTCACAAATGTTCCTGACTGCTGGAATACGTGATTTGGGAGAATCTGCATTACACTTGGCCCTTGGCGATATGCAGGCACCTGGGACCTTCTGAGAACATCTCACTCTTTGTCCAAGTAGAACCCTCTCTCATTCTTAGTTCCCCATCCCTGCCATTTGGTCCCTTGATTATTGTCTCTCCTTGTTGACGATTTTCATCCTGCTATATGTTTAAACAGATCTTGACTTCAGGGATCCTCTGATACGGTGGAGAAGTAGGAAACATACATGAACATTTCAGTCCTGAATGACACACGTTTCCGAGGAATGTAAAGCAGAGAGCAACTGCTGGGCTGGGAAAGGAGGTGGGGCCAGGGACACAGTGAGGAGGGCTTCGTGATGAGGAAATGCCCGTTCCCCAAGTAACCCTCTCCTGAAAAACCTAGATCTCAACCCATGAAAGCCCAATGTTTAAAAAAAAATTGTTTCATTATTTTTTTCTTAAAAAAAAAAAAACACCTTCCCTAAGTTCTTGACAGTATTCATAATTACTGTGCACATAGTTCCCTTGAGTTCTATTTCACTGGTACGCATTAAGGCATCCTTTTCCATTTGCTGCCACTTCCTCCACAAATATTAGTAAAAAAAAAAAAAAAACAACTGTGTTTTTATTAACAAAAACAGACAAAAAGCCATAAAATCTATAACATCAAAACTCAGAAGGAGCTACAGCAAAATATAAGATGACTACAACTTCAATTTATAAACCTCCAAGCAGTGTTTAAGCTCACCTTTTTAGACTGTCACCATTCTCTCGCTTAATATATTTGGAAATAAGCAACCATGTGTAAACAAACAGAATCCTCTAGGAGCCTTGTTCCCATTCTGAAAGTCAGGTCCTGAAAGCTCTGAAAGTTTACCTCATCATGGCTATGGAAGGACACAGAATAAGTGATTTTTATTTATTCATTTATTTTAAATCGGAAGATAACTGCTTTCCAGTGGTGTGCTGGTTTCTACCATACATCAACATGAGTCAGCCATAGTTAAACACACGTCCCCTCCCTCTGGAATTTCCCTCCCACTCTCTCCCACCCCTCTATGCTATCATAGAGCATCAGGTTGAGCTCGCTGTGTCATGCAGCAACTTCCCAGTAGGGATATATTTTCCAGTCAGTACTGTCTATATTTCAGCGCTACTCTCTCAGTTCATCCCGCCCTCTCCTGCCCTCGCTGTGTCCATAAGTCTGTTCGCTATGTCTGAGTCTCTATTCCTGCCTTGCAAACAGGTTCATCAGTACTGTTTTTCAAGATTCCATATATATGTGTTAACATACAGTATATATTTTTCCCTTTATCACTTACTTAACTCTGTATAAGTCTCTAGTTTCACCCACCTCACTAGAACTGATTCAAATTCATTCCTTTTATGGCTGAGTAATTCAGAATAAGTAATTTATCACACATAGTAGCTTTACTTTAAAATGCACCAAAAACAGAAATTGAAGGTGTAGATTGTAATATAATTCTCAAGATTATTTAAGAACCCCTTCCCTCCCTACCATAGAACTACATAGTTATTCAATTAATCCAGGTGAATAAACATTACCCTTTAGTGGATATCTCATTAGCCTCATACAAGCTGGAGCACACTGTTCTTTGTCACACAAGCTTCATTTCTTGCTATGAAATGATAAATTTTAGGAAATAAGGTGCATAATGGAAAAGTCATGGTTCCAGAAGAGATGTACGCAACATATAATCTTGTGGATTAATTCTGCCTGGGCTACATTCCAGTATTCCAGAACAATTACCAGCAAAGGAAAGCCACCAAATGACAAGGGAAAAGTCTGCATCTTGCTACACACCCCCTCCAAGGCACAGCCCAGAATTTTGTCATAATCCCCCAAGCAGTGTTTTTCCCTTCTAAGTAGTAATTTCATTAAAATACTTGGTGCAAAGGAAGATAGGGGTGGGAAAATGAGCAGTAGAAAGAGGCAATAATGGAGTCTAAACCACATGGTAAACAACTGCTGATAAATATGAACATTCTGGTGCAGTAAAGGATGCTTCTCAGCACAGAGAGGACTATGCAGGACACTTCTTTAATATCCTTTTATGAAAGTTACAGATGCTGGAAACGAATTCTCCCCTAAGTTTTTATGTTCAGTTTGTTGCTCTATTTATAAACCAAGCAAATATTTACAACCGCTTGTCAAGGAGACTGGAATGATGCTGACTGGTTCCCACTTATAACCTAAACACTTTCAAATGTTGTAAACATTATTTATATACTTAATATAGTCTAAATAATAGGATGGGGAAGACTAGAGATCTCTTGAAGAAAATTGGAGATACCAAGGGAACATTTCATGCAAAGAAGGGTACAATAAAGGGCAGAAGTGGTAAGGAACTAATAGAAGCAGAAGATATTAAGAAGAGGTGGCAAGAATACACAGAAGAACTATACAAAAAAGATCCTCATGACCCAAATAACCATGATGGTGTGATCACTCACCTAGAGCCAGACATCCTGGAGTGCAAAGTCAAGTGGGCTTTAGGAACTATCACTATGAAGAAAACTAGTGGAGGTGATGGAATTCCAATTGAGCTATTTAAAATCCTAAAAGATGATGCCGTGAAAGTGTTGCACTCAATATGCCAGCAAATTTGGAAAACTCAGCAGTGGCCACAGGACTGGAAAAGGTCAGTTTTCATTCCAATACCAAAAAAGGGCAATGTCAAAGAATGTTCAAAGTGTTAGTCTCTCAATCATGTCCGACTCTTTGAGACCCCATGGACTGTAGCCTGCCAAGCTCCTCTGTCCATGGAATTCCCCAGGCAAGAATACTGGAGTGGATTGCCATTCCCTTCTCCAAAGAATGTTTAAACTACTGCACAATTGCAGTCATCTCACACACTAGCAAAGTAATGCTCAAAATTCCCCAAACCAGGCTTTACCAGTACATGAACTGTGAATTTCCTGATGTTCAAGCTGGATTTTAAAAAGGCAGAGGAACAAGAGATCAAATTGCCAACATCTGTTCAATCATTTGGAGAAGGCAATGGCACCCCACTCCAGTACTCTTGCTTGGAAAATCCCATGGATGGAGGAGCCTGGTAGGCTGCAGTCCATGGGGTCACTAAGAGTTGGACACGACTGAGCGATTTCACTTTCACTTTTCACTTTCATGCATTGGAGAAGGAAATGGCAACCCACTCCAGTGTTCTTGCCTGGAGAATCCCAGGGACAGGGGAGCCTGGTGGGCTGCCGTCTCTGGGGTCACACAGAGTTGGACACGACTGATGTGACTTAGCAGCAGCAGCAGCCATTGAATCATTGAAAAAGCAAGAGAGTTCCAGAAAAACAGCTACTTCTGTTTTATTGACTATGCCAAAGCCTTTGTGTGGATCACTAAAAACTGTAGAATATTCTTAAAGAGATGGGAACACCTGACCACCTTACCTGTTTCCTGAGAAATCTTTATGCAGATCAAGAAGCAACAGTTAGAATTGGACATAAAACAGTAGATTGGTTCAAAATTGGGAAAGGAGTATGTCAAGGCTACACACTGTCACCATCTTTATTTACCTTATATACAGAATACATCATGTGAAATGCCAGGCTGGATGAATCACAAGCTGGAATCAAGATTGGCAGGAGAAATATCAACAGCCTCACATATGCAGATGATACCACTCTATTTGCAGAAAGTAAAGAGGAACTAAAAAGCCTCTTGATAAAAACAAAAGAGGAGAGTGAAAAAGCTGGCTTACATCTCAACATTCAAAATAACTAATATCATGGCCTTCTTCACAGTCCAACTCTCACATCCATACATGACCACAGGAAAAACCATAGCCTTGACTAGATGGACCTTAGTTGGCAAAGTAATGTCTCTGCTTTTGAATACACTATCTAGGTTGGTCATAACTTTTCTTCCAAGGAGTAAGCGTCTTTTAATTTCATGGCTGCAGTCACCATCTGCAGTGATTTTGGAGCCCCCCAAAATAAAGTCTGACACTGTTTCCACTGTTTCCTCATCTATTTCCCATGAAATGATGGGACCGGATGCCATGATCGTTTTCTGAATGTTGAGCTTTAAGCCGATGAATTGATGCTTTTGAACTGTGGTGTTGGAGAAGACTTTTGAGAGTCCCTTGTACTGCAAGGAGATCCAACCAGTCCATTCTGAAGGAGATCAACCCTGGGATTTCCTTGGAAGGAATGATGCTAAAACTGAAGCTCCAGTACTTTGGCCACCTCATGCGAAGAGTTGACTCATTGGAAAAGACTCTGATGCTGGGAGGGACTGGGGGCAGGAGGAGAAGGGGACGACAGAGGATGAGATGGCTGGATGGCATCACGGACTCGATGGACGTGAGTCTGAGTGAACTCTGGGAGATGGTGATGGACAGGGAGGCCTGGCATGCTGCGATTCATGGGGTCTCAAAGAGTCGGACATGACTGAGCAACTGAACTGAACTGAACTGAACTGATGGTTTCTGGTCCAATCACTTCATGGAAAATAAATGGAGAAAAAGTGGAAACAGTGACAGATTTTGGTTTCAACTCCAAAATCACTGCAGATGATGACTGCAGCCATGAAATTAAAAGACACTTGTTCTTTGGAAGAAAAGCTATCACAAACCTAGACAGTGTATTAAAAAGCAGAGATATCACTTTGCCAACAATGGCCCGGATAGTCAAAGCTATGGTTTTTCCAGTAGTCATGAACGTATGTGAGTGCTGGACCATAAAGAAGGCTGAGTGCCAAAGAATCGATGCTTTTAAATTGTGGTATTGGAGAAGACTCTTGAGAGTCCCTTGGACTGCAAAGAGATCAAACTAGTTAATTCTAAAGAAAAAAATCAACCCTGAATATTCATTGGAAGCACTGACGCTAAAGCTGAAGCTCCAATACTTTGGCCACCCGATGTGAACAACTGACTCGTTGGAAAAGACCCTGATTCTGGGAAAGACTGAGGGCAAGAGGAGAAGGGATGGCAGAGGAACAGATGGTTAGATATCATCATTGACTCAATGGACGTGAGTCTGAGCAAATTCCGGGAGATAGTGAAGGACAGGGAGGCCTGGCATGCTGCAGCTCATGGTATCACAAAAAATCAGACACAACCTAGCAACTGAACAACAATTTTTCTTTTAATTTAAAAATGTCTGATTGGCAAACCCTTCAAAATACTTAATTCATATATATTAAACTAACTTTATGATGAAATTTGAGTTTTTTTAATATAATGTATACAACCTTATTAATATTCACCAGAATCAATTATTCCATTACACATTTGAAACTGAAATTGTAAGACTGTCAATCTAAGATTCCAGATTTCCTCAAAGATATAAAATTCAAGTTAGGTGCAAAATCCTACATAACAGTATTAATACTATGGTTCTGATTGTTTAAAAGATTTGTAAACTAATCAGAAATATTCTGAGTTAAATGATACTTAAATCTCAGAAAAACGTTGCATTTTCAGTTAACTTAGGTAACTTTTGACTAGTAATTTTATCTGACTGTGAGATCTAGAAGTTTAAACATTCAGGGCAATTCTTACCACCTGCTGTTTAGATGGTTATTATTTAAGGAGTTACCTATCCATCTCTGGCCATAAGGGTCATTAGGTATGCTTAACATCCCTATGGCCAGAGATTTTGACCAAATGTAACTTTCAATTTACAAAGGTTCAAAAGTTCCACTTCTTCCTGATGATCCAAGATACCAATAGAGTCTTTCTAATCATCGATGCAACCCTATCTGAACTCCTATACCCATCCCCCTCACCCCTCCCCACACACCAATTTCCTCTCTCATTCATCCTACTCCCTCCCTTACTCAATCCACTCCAGTCTTCTAGCTGCATGTGTCTCAGGACCATTGCGCTGCCTCTTCCTTCTGCCTGAAATCATCGTCTGGAAGTATACATGGCTTGCTTCCAGGCCATCTTCAGGTCTTTCTTCAGACATCACCTTCTCAAAGAGGCCTATTCCAGCCACCTTACTGAAAACTCCAATCTTGCCCTCTCTTTTGGGCTTCCCAGGTGGCTTAGTGATAAAGAATTCACCTGCTAAGGTGGGAGATGCAGTTTCGATCCCTGGGTCAGGAAGACTCCTGGAAGAGGAAATGGCAACCCACTCTGGTATTCTTGCCTAGAGGTTCCCATGGACGGAGGAGCCTGACTGGCTACAGTCCATGGGGTTGCAAAGAGTCAGACAGAGCTGAGTATGCACACACCTTCTCCTTACCCTTCTCACTCAATTCCTTTCTCATCTCCCGCTCAGTCACTCAACCCACCTAACAGACTATGTGAAAGTTGCTCAGTCATGTCTGACTCTTTGTGAACTTTCCAGGCCAGAACACTGGAGTGGGTAGCTGTTCCCTTCTCCAGGGAATCTTCTTAGCCCAGTGACATTTTAATTGTTTAGTTGTTTATTCTCTGTTCCTCCAAAGCTCCATGAGGGACAGGATTTTTTCATTTTTTATTCATCACTGAGTCCTCATGGCCAAGAACAGTGCCTGCTGCATAGAAAGTTCTCAAAACATATTTGCCAGATGGATGAATGAATGAATGAGTATAATGCAGAAGCTGGTTGTTTCCGGGTACCAGGAAGAGAGCCCACGATGGTATCATTGCTTTTGGAGAGAGGAGCATATCTTCGTAAAGATGCAAAGCAGTGCAAGCACTTCAGCAACGGCTTTTGCAAACAAGACACAGATTGACAAGCAGTCTTTCCTGCTCCCCCCAATATCCTGGGACTACCTCTGCCTGCTTCCAACAATTATTAATGGTGATTATTCATGTTTGAAAGTCAGGTTACATTTCTTTAAAAATGTTCCTTAATCAGCCCAAGTGGTAACTGAAGTTTACACCCTAATGCAGTTTGTTTGGACTCTTTGTTGCAATCTCCTTTTCACTCAGTTGTTCCATGAACGGTGAGCTGGGCTGTGCTGCCTGCTAAACTGCTTCAGTCATGTCCGACTGTTTGTGACCCCATGGACTGTAGCCCGCCAGGCTCCTCTGTCTGTGGGATTCTCCAGGCAAGAATACTGGAGTGGGTTGCCATTTCCTTCTGCAGGGGATCTTCCCAACCCAGAGATCGAACCCACATCTCTTACATGTCCTGCCTTGGCAGGCGTGTTCTTTTCCACTAGTGCCACCTTAGAAGTCCCAAATAAAACCTGAGGATGGATGTTGTTGTTCTTTAGTTGCTAAGTCATGTCCAACTCTTTTGCAACCCCATGGACTGTAACCCACTGGCTCCTCTGTCCATGGGATTTCCCAGGAAGGATACTGGAGTGGGTTGCATTTCCTTCTCCAGTGGATCTTCCTATCCCAGGATTGAACCTGTGTCTCCTGCTTGGCAGGTGGATTCCTTCCTGCTGAGCCACCAGCAGGGTTAAGCAGGGCTGAGAGAGTACTAAACTGTTTTCTCATGACGGAAGGTCTGTATAGAATAATTAGGCCAGTCTACCCCCAGGGTGCAAAGGCTAAATTTTCTTTCTTCTGGATACGCACCACATATCTGCAAACCACAACACAGCTAGTTATCAAATATTCTGCAATGTTCCCATGTGGAACTCCCTCTGAGGTAGTCAGAGAGGCTTGGTACAGAGCAGAAAGGATTTCAGCTACATGTTTATTGCACAGAAGGGAATTCTGTGAGGGAAAACTATTCCTCAACATCAACTTCTTTCATTACACTTAATACGGGAACAGAGAAAGGAAGAGCCAACTCTGGCTTTCCCTGTTCTAAGTGTCTGGACAACTGTTTATCTTTCTTATGGAAAGTACTGGGTGGGAGGGTGAGGGCTGAAACCACTTTTCATTTATCTTTCTGTATCAACACGTGGGGGTTAGCAGGTCTTGCTCTGACTTGTACCACCCAGGGGAAGACCAATTAAACTCCTTTAGTAAAGACAATTCTCAATTGTCCTGTAAAGTAGGGGTGCCTAACTTCTGGGATCTGACGCCTAATGATCTGAGCTGATGGAATCACAATAGAAATAAAGTGGACGATAAACGTAATGCCCTTGAATCATCCTGAAACCATCCTCCCACCGCATCCTGATCCATGGAAATATTGTCTAGCATGAAGCTGGTCCCTGGTGTCAAAAAGCTGGGGACTGGCCCTTCTGCCACTGCAGTGTGGGCAGTGGGAAACCCCAAGAAACTATATACCTGGGCTCAATGCAAGGACTACTGGCACCAATAAGGAAAACGCAAGGCAGAATTTGGGGGCTTTCAAAGCCATGCTTTCCTTGAATTGTGTTTTACTTAAACTGGAAAGGTAAACAAGTACTGTTTGAAGGTCTATGGATGCTGTATTTGGTGACAGGAATCTCTCCATTCTCACAGGAAGAGACAAACCAAAGAGTGAGTTTAACCTGTAGATTATTCTTTCCACAGTGGGTATTATCCAGTGTATTTAGGAGCAAAGAGACCCTTGCATTTTGAGACTAATCCTAGATAAGCAAGAGATTTTCTAGCCCTTATGAGATGAAAGTTTAGCTTTACATCTGGACAGACCCACTCTTGTTTTGGAAAAAACCAATTGAATGGGCCCTTCAGTTTTGCTGATGTAAATAAAATACAGAACAGTCAGGTCATGACTTAGCTGAACGTAGATGATGAAAGCGAATCAGACACTGCATCACTGCTTTTCCGTCTGCTTTATGCTTTTATATAGTGTGGTTCAGGATAGCTGTGTCTTAGTTTTGTTTAAAAATGGAGTTTCTGTTTCTTGTTACCATTTTTTTCTTGTTGTTTTAGGGTAATTTATGAAAGGCTAATGTGGCAAAATAATTTTATTATGTCATTAAAAATCAGAAGTGATATGTGATGGATATCATTTTAGATATTTGTCATCACTATAGCAACTCTATAAAGTGGATATAATGAGAAAGATAAATTATATTACAGTAAACTGAACTGAAGAGATTTCTGCCTTTTGGGACTAGACATGTAAAAATTAATTCAAAATTATCTAAGTCCTAAACGTAAGAGCTAAAACTATAAAACTCTTAGAATAAAACACAGAGGGAGACTTTAATGGCATTGGATTGATAATGATTTCTTGGCTATAACACCAAAAGCAACGGCAACAAAAGCAAAAATAAATAAGTGGGACTACATCAAACTCAAAAACTTTTTCATATCAAAGGAAGCAAGCAACAGATGAGAAAGGAACTTACGGGGTGGGAGAAGATATTTGCAAACCATATATATGATAAGAGATTCATAACCAAAATGTATAAAGAACCCCTGAAACTCAACAGTGGAGAAACAGCCTGGTTTTTAAAATGAGCATAGAATTTGAATAGGTATTTTGCCAAACAAGATATACAAATGTTCAGTAAGTACATGAGAGTTGCTCAAGGTTATTAATCATCAGGAAAATGAAAACCAAATGAGGGGACTTCCCTGGTGGGTCAGTGGTTAAGAATCCTGGCAATGCAGAGGGCATGGGTATCCCCAGTGCAGGAAGATGCCCACATGTCATGGAGCAACTAAGGCAGTGTGCCACAACTACTGAGGCAGTGCGGCAGCGCCTGAGCCCGCGTGCCCTGGAGACTGCTCTGCAACAGAAGAAACCACTGCGGTGAGAAGCCCCCACACCGCAGCGAATTGCAGCCCCCGACCCCCACCATCCACACCGCTGCTCCCAGGCGCAGCAGTGAAGACTCAGCACAGCCAAAAATGAGTGAATAAATAAAACAGTAAAAAACGATGCTTGTTAAAAAACAAAACAAACAAACAAACAAAAAAACCCACATTGAGACATCACCTCACACCAAAAGTAACAAGTAATGGTGAGGATGTAGAAACGCTGGAACGCTTGCGCACTGCTTATGGGAATGTAAAGCAGTGCAGCTGCGGTGGGAAAGGCATGGTGGGTCCCTGAAAAACTAAACACAGAATTACCATTGTACTGCAATTCCTCTTCTGAATACATATGCAAGAGAACTGAACCAGGACTCAGACAGATATTTGCATACACATCCATGTTCATCGCAGCATTATTCCCAACAGCTAAAAGCAGAAAGGGCTTCCCTCCTGGCTCAGATGGTAAAGAATCCGCCAGCAGTGCGGGAGACCTGGGTTCTATTCCTGGGTTGGGAAGACCCCCTGAGGAAGGGCATGGCAATGCACTCCAGTATTCTGGCCTGGAGAATTCCATGGACAGAGAGGAGCCTAGTTGGCTACAGTCCATGAGGTCGCAAAGACTGGATGTGACTGAGCAACTAAGCACGCAAAATGTGGAAGCAACCCATGTGTCTACTAATGGATAAATGAATAAACAAAATGTGCTGTATGCACACAATGAGACAGTAGTTAGCCTTAAGAAGGAAGGAAATTCTGACACCTACCACAGCATGGATGAAACTTGAAGACATTAGCCAAGTGCCATAGGTCAGACACCAAAGGACAAATATTGAGGTTCTTCAAGCAGTCGAATTCATAGAGACAGAAAACAGGATGGCGGTTGCCAAGGGCTTGGGTGAAGGGCAGAACGGGGAGTTATTGTTTAATGGGTATGGAGTTCCAGTCTGAGAAAATAACAAAGCTCTTAGAGGTAGATGGGGCTTACAGTGGCACAACGTGAATATACTTAATGTTACATGGTTAAAACATGGTTAAAAGGGTAAATTTTATGTTAGCTATATTTTGTCACACACACACACAAAATCCTTCAATATTCCTTTCTCTTTTTCCTCTCCTTCACAGTTGAGCATCTAAAGCGTATTATCTTTTCCTTCTCTTTAAAAGTCCTCCTCCCCATTCACCCCATACCCTACTTCAGTCTGACTTTCATCCTTCCACACCATCAAAACTAGATGTGTAGGTTGTCCATGACCACATGACCCTATACCCATTAGTTACTTTTAAGACCTCATTTGAGTTGACTCATAGGCACTTGATATATATGATCAGCTCTTCTTTTTCGAATCCTGTCTCCCCTTGGCTCCCATGTCGGAGAAGGCAATGGCAGCCCACTCCAGTACCCTTGCCTGGAAAATCCCATGGACGGAGGAGCCTGGTAGGCTGCGGTCCATGGGGTCATTAAGAGTCGGACACAACTGAGCGACTTCACTTTCGCTTTGGCTCCTGTGTAGCAGCCCTGTCTCAGGGTTTCTGGAGGCTCTCCTGGACCCTCCGTCTGCTTTGCAGTGTCTTTCTCAACAGCGTCATCATAGGCCACTTTCCTACTTTCTCTCTGAGGTACAATCTACAAGTCTCTTTTCAGTACCCATCATCCCTGCCACAGGGCCTTGACACATGCTATGATCGTAAATAATATTCAGTGTAATTACCACTCCTTTAGGAAGGCCATCTTTTAAGTATCCAAATAGATCAAGTCTTCCTAGTTATTCTTACTGCTGTCTATACTTCTCCTTCATAATATTTCAGGATACTCCTTCGCTATCTGCTTCAGATAGAGATTTTACAGATATTGGGCAGCCAAAAAGTTCATTTGGGGTTTTCGTATGATTTTATGGAAAAACTCAACTGAACTTTTTAGTTAACCCAATATTTTTATGACTGTGTTCAGTCGCATCTGACTCTTTGTGACCACATGGACTGTAGCCTGCCAGGCTCCTCTGCTCATGGAATTTTTCAGGCAAGCACATTGAGGTGGGTTGCCATTCCCTACTCTGGGGATCTTCCCAACAAAGGGATCAAACCTGCATCTCTTGCATCTCCGGCATTGGCGGGCAGGTTCTTTGCCACTGGCACCACCTGGATATGTCTCATCCAATAGACTGTATACTTCAGTCATACAATAGGGATCATATTTGGTTGTTTGCTTTATCATTTCTGACTGTTGGGAGATTACATTCTCTTCTCAGTGCATTGCCTGCCAGAGAATGATTTTCAATGCATACTTTAATAAACATCGATCCCAACAGTTTCTTATTAGCATTGTTGAGCAGAGTAGGGAGAAACGAGGACACCACTGTAAGCCTCAAGGACAGTTGAAGTCTGGAGAGCTTGGAGAAAAAGGCCCCAGCGTGGAAAGACTCAGGCTAGCACAAGTGTCCCCTTGGGCACTCTCAGAGATGTGGGAGAGACTGTAAGTCATTTCACTTGGCCACGGAGAGAAAAGATGACTCCTGAATGCTGGAGGCTTGGGGACATCCAGTAACAGTCTTCATGTTTGCAAAGATGTTACTACTGTACTCTCAAGGAGAAGAAATAGGGGTTTTCAGACTCTAGATGTCAAAATTCATTTGTGGGTCCCAAACCTGGCAGCTCAATAGAAACTGCCACAAAACAAACAGATTCTCATTTAGTTGGTCTGTAGTGAAGGTCAGAAAACCACTTTCTAAAGTTACCCTGCCCTAATCCACCCTCACGTGATTCTGATATATGGTCAGACTTGGGAATCGTTAGATCAAATAACTCTCAAGATATTTTTTACTTCTGAATTTCAATGACTTTTAAAACATATAGGTTTTTCCTCAACAGAGGCTATACAAGCTTCGAATCAAATCAGAATTTGTAGATTAATTATTCATGCTTTTCTGCAACAGAAATTTGTCGCACACATTTTTATCCACACACAACCTTTAAGTACATTTGTGCTCATTAGGAGTGAGACAGGATTGGGTGGATAAAAATACCTCTGCCCATAATGAAACTACAATACAATGCAGTTACAGAGATAAGACATTCAAGAAATAATTAGGAATGCATAGGGCATTATATGAGCTAAAAGTCCAGCTACCTGTCCATCAACATTGCCAAGCAACCCGAACATTTCTGAAACCACACGTGAAGGGGGAGGTATTCTCGACCTTCTCTGCCTTCTCCCCCCCACTGCCTTGTGGGATTTGACCTCTTTTCTGTTTCTTCTAGATCTACATCTCTATCTTGTAATTATTTCCTGGGACTTTGCACAAAGTGCTTTTTCCAAATGGATATGTAACGAATACATGCACTCTGCATTCAATAGGGGGTTAATAAGAAGTTTTCAAATGAATGAATTACCAAGCAGAATCAGAATGCCAATATAATGTCTTGAAATTGTTTTCATTTTGTGCCCAAACCAAGAGGTGCCAACAGGAGACAGAAAAGGCAAGAAAAAATGAAGCAGAGAAAAGGAAGTTTCAGAGGCGAGCAGCAGGCACAGTGTCCGAAGGGACAGAGATCAACCGCGGCGGTGTGGGATAAAGCAACAACATCGGCGGTAACAGAGAGGTCGCAGTTGACTTTCAGAAAGGTAAGGTAAGAGACAAATGTTCCAGCCAACATGATATGGCAGTGACCTTTGAAGACCAAGGCAGAAAGTGGGAAGAAAAGGAGGCAAAGAAGAGAGGCGGAGGTTGATGAAGAAACCCCTGAGGAAGTTACTGCGGGGCCAGGAGCAGAGTGTGGGCTGGATGGCGGGCTCACTTATCACACAGGAGTCAGGTAGGGGCATCGCTCTATCCCACCCTGCACAGAGCTTTATCTCCCCCTATAACTTTCCCAATCTCACCGTGCACTGCTATTTCATACTCCTAACGACCACCCTGAGTCAACCCTTAAAGATCACATGATATGGAATATATGTTAGTAACAAGGCAGGAAGAGCAATAGTCAGAGCCAAGAGCCTTAAACTGGCTTACCCTGAGCTCAAGCCTTTGTGTGACTGATAACCTCTTACCAAGCTAGCAACATAGATAAAGATGTCATTCTTGTTCTACATTTGGAGAAAGGATCCATTGTGCTGGTAAATGTTTAGTAACTAAATCCCTGATTTATAGTGTCTGCCAATTTCTACAGTATAAATACTCTCACACTGGCCAATTTTAAGTTTTCAACATTAGTTCACTGAATGCAGAGTTGAGGAGAGTTGCAAAGAGTACACTATTCTATTGTACAGCATGATTCAGTATGTATACATTGTACATATGTGGATAGCATGGTATACACACCATTTATATGCACAATAGTTAGAAATAGCTTCAAGGGCCTATATGACAGCGAAATATAGTGAAACAATTAGGAAACGATGAGCTTAGAGTGTTCATTGGCTTTCCTGGTGGCTCAGACAGCAAAGAACCTGCCCGCAGTGCAGGAGACCTGGGTTTGATCCCTGGGTTGGGAAGATCCTCTGCAGAAAGGAATGGCAGCCCCCTCCAGTATTCTCACCTGGAGAATTCCATGGACAGAGGAGCCTGGTGGGCTACAGTCCATGGGATCGCAAAGAGTCGGGCACGACTGAGCAGCTAACACTTAACTTTAAACATTATTTAATTGTAAATCTATTTAAATTGTAATTTTAATTTTTAATGACCGTGTTTAACAATGTGTTTACTGCAAATCTAATAACTAACTTTCATGAGAGCAGGAGCTGGCCCCAGCATGTCCCTCTCAGCCCACTGTCACTTGGAATGCATTCTCAACTTCTAACCATTCCTAGAAAAGCGTGGATTGTAAAAAATCTTGTCTCTTTAAATCAGAGACTGAATCCTGCATTTTAAACTCTGTCCTCAAGACCTTCAGGAGATCCAGATAGTAGATAATCAGAATCCTATTGCAGAAAAGTCTAGAAAATTGAGATAAGCAGAGAAGATAAGCGGGTCACCAAGAAGCAGATACTAGTATGAGCATCAGTAAGTGACCACAGAAAACACTTTAGTAGATCCGAACAATAAAGATATAAAGACATATGTACAAGTATATACAAAGATATAAAGACAAATCTTGTATATCTAGACAAAGCTGATATTAAGCTTGGAAATGGAGAGTTTTGAGCTTACCCGGCAGGGGAGGTAGATGGTTGCACCTGACTGATGAAACACTTGCCTCTCCAATATCCAGTCCCTCTTATGCATAATTTTGTCATAGAGAGCAGCCCACGAGCTTTGGGAATGTTGACTCCAATTTTGACTCTAAGGATAGAGCATATTTTTAGGACCTAAGAAAATCAGACTGTTCCTACCATCTGGCCCCAGATACATGTTTGGGCCAGTAACACAGCAGGGAGGGTTTGCTGGAACATTGTAGTAGATAGATTTACTCTTTGGGAAATGGAAGTATGTAGAACTAGGAGTTATCTGCACCCAAACTGGGACCACCACAGCTCAGCAGCCTTAACACGAAACTGATAATATTCCATGCAAGAGAAAATAAATGACACCAGGTCCTTGGTGATATCGTTGTGTCCCTGGATCAAACCCATCCTGATACCCACATACTTCTGGATGCACTTCCAGTTCTGTGAGCCAGTCATTCTTTTTGGCTTAATTCAGTTTGAACTGAGTTTTCTGATATCAGCAACTGAATGCATTATAACTGAGACAAGCTTCAACGTGATCAATGTAGGTTTCCTTGCGAGGGGAAGCTAGCAAAACATGTCAGAGAACCCAGAGAAGTAAACCAGAGAGGGCTGGAGTAGCAGAAGTGCCTTTGAAGGAAACGTCGATATGGCAGATAAGAGAGAGAGCCGGCCTTTTCATCTGCAGGGAAGGGGTGGCTGGCCGGGGAGCAACCAGCTGGGACCTGCTGAGTGTGACCCTGCCCTTTCCCTGTCTGACAGTTATGGAAAGGAATTCACTCATTTCCTGATGAGCAGAGGCTCTGCGCGTTGCATCAGCTTTCTGTGCCAGCCTGGCCTCTGCTCCTAATCAGATAGAGTAGCTAGAGGAAATGAATGCCAAGTTATAAAAATAGAAAACGGGTAATGGAAAGCTCTCTCCAATGTGCACCTGAAGAAATAGAGGGGAGTCAGACGTGAGAAAACCAAACTGCTCAGTAATCCATGCATCAGGCATAGATGATTACATAACCATGAACAAACTTCTCTGGAAAATTTGCCTTGACTGCCAAACGGGATTTGGGGAGGTGGGGAGGTTTGATATTCTGTAATCAGTTAAGAAAAATGTCTAGAATCCAAATCAATGTACATTAAAAACCAATCAAAATCAGAGCTCTGTAACAACCTCAGACTGGAGATATTACTCTTCCACAATTCAACAAATGGGAATTTGCCCCATACTCTCAATGGCTCCACTGTTGTGAGTACATAGAAATACGGCTAATGGAATACAGGGGAAAGCAAAATGAATATATAACAAAGAACCTGGAACTTAGATGGTAAACTCCTCAGAAGCGTGCCCTCCTCCAGCTTTCAAGAGGAAATAGGGAAAAGCATCTGAACTGTGCGACTCTAACATGCCAGCCATTCGGCGGGTTTTCCTGAAATAGTAGTTTATGATTGCAGACAGTCTAGCACCAAAGCCTCTGCTGACACTTTTTAGATGTTTTCCTTTTGATAAGTTTCTTTTGTTTCTTACTAAATTTATTGCTCTGGTCTCCTTTCCCCTTCTTCCTGGAGTTTGAAAATCCTCCTGCAAGCCTACATCAGAATCTGAGCCACATGCTATTCTTCCCTCTTGCCAAAAACCTGGAATGGGGCAAGAATTCATCCTTACGTGCATCCCAGAAGACTCTCAGATATCTGGGGTCTGGGAATTTCAAGGCCAAAGCCAGGCAGAGTTGGATGAACCTAGATTAGATACAGAGCCCCCTCAATCATGGAGGCTATTCCAGTAGCCAAGGAGCCTCTTTGCACATATGGGAATGACTGGAAGTGTTTCTAGTCTAAAAAATATAAAAATGGGGGATTATTGTTGTTAACCTGGTTACTTTATGACCTGTCTTTTTCTAATAAGAATTTGGGACAAACTTGTCATCAGAAGTTTGGGCTTCCCTGGTGGCTCAGCTGGTAAAGAATTCGCCTGCAAGGCGGGAGACCTGGGTTCGATCCCAGGGTCTGGAAGATCCCCTAGAGAAGGGAATGGCTACCCACTCCAGTATTCTGGCCAGGAGATTTCCATGTACTGTATAGTCCATGGGGTCGCAAAGAGTCAGACATGACTGAGTGACCTTCACTTCACTTTGTCATCAGATAACCTTTTCAAGGCTTCCCTGATAGCTCAGTTGGTAAAGAATCTACCTGCATTGCAGGAGACTCCAGTTCAATTCCTGGGTCTGAAAGATCCGCTGGAGAAGGGATAGGCTACCTGCCCCAGTATTCTTGGGCTTCCCTTGTGGCTTAGCTGGTAAAGAATCCGCCTGCAATGAGGGAGACCTGGGTTCGATCCCTGGATTGGGAAGATCCCCTGGAGAAGGGAAAGGCTACCCACCCCAGTATTCTGGCCTGGAGAATTCCATGGACTGTATAGTCCGTGGGGTTGACTGAGCCACTTTCACTTTCAAACCTTTCAAAGCAGCTGTGTCTTACGGAAGTAGCCTAGACCATGAGCATATGTGCTTAGTTGCTCAGTCGTGTCCAACTCTTTGCAACTCCATAAGCTACAGGGCTTCTCAGGTGGATCAGATGGTAAAGAATCTGCCTGCAGTGCAAGAGACCTGGATTCAATCCCTGGGTCTAGAAGATCCCCTGGAGAAGGGAATGGCTACCCACTACAGTATTCTTGCCTGGAGAGCCCCAAGAACCTGGCAGCTACAGTCCATGGGGTTGCAAAGAGTTGGACACAGCTGAGTGACTAACACTTTCACTTTTGGACTAACCCTGAAGTTGGACAGAAGTGGGTACACATCCAAATTCACTCAATGACCAGCTCTGTGACTCAAGTGACTTCATCTTTCTGGCCCTTGTTTTCCATTGCCATAAGAAGGAGCTCTTGCTACTTGTATTTGGGCATGTGGCATGGATTAGAAATAATTTATAAGACATAGCGCAGTGGCTGGTACAGAGTAGACAGTTAATACATCATACTTATTATTATTTTCAAGGTAAACTAGTTGAAATACTTGGGACTACATGAACCTAAAAGATTTTTCCCCCCATAGCAAATTTCTGTAGTTCTATATACTGGCTGTGAATCAAATTATGAATCAAGGACAATATATTTAAATGAATCCTGTTCCAGATTGAAAATAAATTCTAATAACTTGCCTCAAAAGAGAAACAGTCAAGATTCCCATTAAGACAAATGCAGTAACCACAAAAAGCATACAGAGCTAGACAAAAGAAGACAGGACCATTCTTTTCATGAGTGTGTGACTCATTTTCAACTCAACGATGACATATAAGACACAAACACTCACTTACCCACGAGGCTGCCCAGAGCATATAGGAATACAGACTACACCCCACTCATTTTTTGCATATTCAGGAAAATGTTATGTCCTTCCTTACTGGACTCAGTCCCATTTCTGCAGGTGTAACTTGTATAAGCAACTCTGAAAGAAAGTGTCACATGAGAGCTCATTCAGAGCCCATTAAGATGGCACATCCACTTGGATTTCTCTTTAACCTTTGAGCTGCAAGACTGCCTCTGAACCATGCTTTAGAAGCAAGTGCAGAGGGCCAAAAACCTCAAAAAAAGAACATGATATTTTAAATATATCTGAAAAAAAAATCACGTGTGTTTTTCAAGAAGCCTTTCCCTCAGTGGCTTTAGCTTTTGCAAGCAGCCCAGAAATAGCTGATAAACTGAGGCTCTCTAGCTTTGCAGCCTGGTAGATATAATTTTCATACTGTAAATAGGGAGATAACACACACAATGTATCAGACAGTTGTCCCTGTTATCAAGCAGATCTCTCATTTCACTAACAAATGTGCAGACAAACGTATATTGTAGCAAATGCAAGGAAATAACTAGCCTGTGTCTGAAACTTAAGCCTCCCCATTCTTTAGTGCGAAGCATGACTCAGACAATAGGGATCCGTGGTACCAGCATTAGCCTTTCTCTCCAGACTCCTTTAAGACTCTGGCACATATAATTTTGATTGAAGACAGATGATTACTATGGAGGAACTGTCATGATAATAGATGTCTCATTAAAAATAAAAAGGTTTCAGTATAGAATAAAAATATCCAAAATGGACACCCGTACTTTGGCCCTAGAGTAGAGTGCTAGTAAATTGTTAACAACAAATAAACACAAAGAAGAAGACATGTTTTCTGTGGATTTTGATGTCTTTCTAGAGAAACAACCTCAATCTCAGCGCATCCCTTTGAGATGAGAATATGTAGACATAGTCATGATAAGCCACCATGGTCATAAAGTTAAGAGCGGATTCAGGAACTCTCTTCTTGTCCCTTCATACATTTCCTCTCTACTTTTGGGGAGAAAAAAAAAATCCCTGTCTTCCTGCTGTTTCTACCAATGCAATACTTACAGTCTGATGTTCTCTTTAGTCATCATTGAACAGAGTTGCAATCTTTTCATCATTTCTCAGAAGTCATTTTCTCCCTCTGCTTAATCATATCATTTACTTCTGACTCCACTACTCCACCCAATGTGCTCACATCCCTTAGACATAAGATTCCAAAAATGGAAGCTAGCCCTCCCAGGAAGCAGAGGGGATCATGGCAATATGGAGCCCCTTGATAACAGAACATGTCCTCACATGTGACTTGGCTGTTGCGGGATTCTTTGAAAGTGAAAGTGTTAATTGCTTGGTTATGTCTGCCTCTTTTGCAACCCCATGGACTAGTGCCTGCCAGGCTCCTCTGTCCATGGGATTCTCCAGGCAGGAATATTGGAGTGGGTTGCCTTTCCCTTCTCCAGGGGATCTTCCTGACCCAGGGATCAAACCTGGATTTCTTATATTTCGGGCAGATTCTTTAAGGTCTGAGCCACCAGGGAAGCCCATTCTTTACCTCTCGCCTTACAGGCAAACTGCAGTTTTGAGCCTTCAGTTGTGCTCTCCTTGATCCTTGAGCTCCATGAGCTGCGCTACTGCATAGAAGCAAGCGTGCTGCTTTTGATACCTGGGTGCACATCTTGGGTTCCCAGTTTACTACCCACATGACCTGAGGCAAGTGATTTAGCCTCTCTAAATCTCAGTTTCTTTGCAGAAATAGCTTTGGGGAATACTGGCTACATTATGGGACTCTGGTGAGAAACAATATGTCTGTGGCCTGCATAAAGTATGCAGAGGTCTGTGAATACATCTCAAGTGTGTACAACATTCCCAACCTCTTCCTAGATCCAAGAGTTAAATCAGTTCTTACCAAAATCAATTTACCAGATATTTTTGTCCACTCTTCCTCCATTTTTTCTGACCTCATCCATTTCTCTCCAATGATCTGAGTCATAGCTGGATTGGCTGCCACCTGATCTGAACCAGAATGATTTCTTACCAGGACAGGGTTAGAGCCTGCCCCTGACTCATCTCCCTGCTTTCATTTTTGCCCCTTAAAATCTGTTCTGTATATAGTAGTGATGTCATTTTTTAAAAAGATGAATTAGATCAGTCTGCTTTGCATAAAACTCCACGTGGGTTTCTCATCACACTTAGAAAAAATCCAAACTCCTCTGCATGGCCTATAGGACCTTATGTGATCTACTCCTGCCTTCTCTGAAGTTACCCCTCTCCACACTTCCATGGGTCGCTCTGCTTTTAGCCACATATGGTTTTTTATGTTTCTGGAGCTGACTAAGCTTAGCTTGATCCTGAGACCTTTGCCCTTGCCATTTCTTGAGACTTGAATGTTCTTTCCCCTAGAGCCTCAGATCTTCACATGGCTGGTTCCTTCCTGTCATTCAGATCTAAGGCCAGACCTCACCAACAGGCACCCTCTGGTCAAATCTCATCATCTTCCCCCGCCATCTGATATTACCACACTTATATGTTTACTTATAGAATGTCTGTCTCCCCCAGCAGAATGTCAACACCATGAAAGAAGGACCCTTGTCTACCTTGCTTATCTCTGTATTGTCACCTTCTAAAATAGGGTCTGACAGGAAGTAGGCTCTCAATAAGTATTTCCCAAATGAATGAATGAGTATTTTTAAGCCTGTCCCAGAAGAACCGATCTCTGCCATACTTTCCATAAACATGAAATCATGAAACAAGAAAACGAAGTCTTAAGATGGTCTCACAAAAGTTTAATATCTAGGTCCTAAATGTTACAAGGCTGGAAAATTCTGGACCATTATAAAGTGGTCAGAACACAGAGAATATTTTAATCCTAGTTGGGTATTCCTATCTATGTGACCTTGGACATGTTAGTTAACATATTCTTAATAAAACTGATTTCCTCGTTTAAAAAAAAAAGGATAATAACACATATATTAGAGGGTTTTGTGAGGATTAAATGAGCTAAGCCTTTAGCCTAGTTCCTGGAACATTGTGCAAACTTAATAAATAGAGGTTATTATTATGGTTATTGTTATTATGGCAATTAATTTTGGCACCGTGCTTTACAAAGGACATTGACAAACTGGAGCTTATCCAGAAGAGAGCAAACAATCTTGTGAAGGGCCTGGAAACCACAATTTGTGAGGAACGATTGAAACTGCTGAGGATGTTTACATTGGAAAAGACAAATTTTAAGAGGAACATGATAGTTTTTTTAAAAAACACTGAAAAGAACTGTCTCATGAAAGTGAGATTAGATTTCTTCAATGCTGTTCTAAAGATACAATTAGAGCCAAGGAATACAAGTTAAATCTTGACCTCTTTATGGTCTAATAACCAAACTGTCCAAATCAAAGTCAGATTGTATTCTGTGTGTAAAAGTAAAAAATTAAGGCAAACACACATTTTGGTTAAGGAAATTATACAGAATATGAAGATATTTATAATTGCCAAGATGGAGGTTTTGTGTCAATATGAAAAATATCTGCGGCATGACAGTTGCAAAAAGGAGACTATGAAATATATGCATATATATTATTGTGTTCCCAACTCTTTACTGATGAGAGAAGAGCATAAAAGTACAAACACACATAAACGTGAAATCTTTTGCTTCATGAAGTAGTGTTTCCTGCCACTTCAAACGTTGAAGCAGAGGCCAGACAACCTCTTAGAAGGAATGGCTTCAAGAGATGATATGTCAGGGAATGGGGTAGGCAGGGAAAACGCTGCAGAGATTTGAAAGTTCTATGGGTCAGTGATTCCCTAATTACATTGTTGAGCTGTGATAATGTAAGACAGTGCTTCTTTTTAAGAAGTAAGGAGGACATTAGGTCACACAAATATCTTCATTTCCTCCCCATTAAAAGAGGAGGAAAAAAGAGTCCAATCTCAATAGACCCAAAGCGCTTGGCTCTGTCATCTATGGGACACTAGCATTGGTAGAAGGTTTCTTGCCACTATTTCTTCTGCCCCAGCAGAAGCCTGTCAACCTCCCTGAATCTCATCTTCTGAATCCTTCCCTAAAAAGGAGGAAGTTTCAACCTTTCTGGTTCTGAAAGTCTGTGATTCATCTTGATTATTTTAATAAACATGAACTTGGCCAAGAATTAGAAACCAGCTGAACTCTGTGCATAAGGAAAGGGGACTGAGAGTCAGACAGGAGAGGCCACTTTTCCTTCAAAATCAAGGGAAGCCCAGCAAATGGGGGAAGCGTAGGACTGTGAGGTCCCCCGTCCGCCACAGCAAGGAAGGGCGCTAGTTAGAATTCTTAGCCGCAAGTCCTAGAAATCCAGCTGATAGTTTGACCCCTGACACTCCAATAGGAACACCTATTATGGGGAAGCGGGGATGACACGTGACACGTGGTGAGAGAACAGAGCCTGGACTCAGAAGAGAAGCTCAGGGGGCCTTACCGCACATTGGCGCCTTCGTGCACTTTGGTGTCAGTTCATTCTCTGCTCTCGGCTCATGTGGGCAAAAGGCAGCCATCCCACAGTTCCCACGTTTCTCTCTTTGCTATATAACAGAGACCATACTGCATAAAAGCTAAGACCGTGGGCTCCAGGATCGGACAGAAGTGAGCCTAAATCCTAATTCTGCCATTTAGGCTTGTGGGACACTGGGCAAATCACTTCACCTCTCTGACCTCAGTTTCTTCAAAATAAAGCACTTACCTCATAAAGTCATTGAGAAATTTAACCAAGAAAACATATTTAAAGATCAGTACCTTGCATGTGAATCTTCAATAAACATTAGCTATTCTTACTGTTATTATTATTATTAAAGAAACCAACTCTGAGTGGGTCTCAGTCACAAATCCAGATTTCTAGGAAGGAGACTCTGAATGAGCCAGCTTGGGTCAGGGGCTCACCTCTATCCATCAGTCACAGCCAGAGGGGAGCGTCCCGAGGGACAGAGATGCTACCAGAGACACGTTCCTGCGGAAGAGCAGGGAGACCAGGAGCCACAGAATCGGAAGAAAGTTGGCAGAAGCTAGACAGAAGAGGTATGAGGGGGAAAAGCCAGGGCCCCTCCTGCCCAGAGGGCCGCTAGCTGCCAAGGTCAGGCCATAGAAGGAGAAACGTGTTGCAGGGTTTTCAGCTGCAGCTTAAAGAAATCTCAGGCTGATCTTTGGAACATATGCTACTGCTTACTGAATTCGACGGGTTAGCTGAATTTAGCTAACCTTTTGGACCTTGAAATCAATTGTTTACTTTTTAAAAAATCACTTTAGCTTGTTTGGGATATTCTTTTATTCTCTCTGACCTTTAGTTTTACATTTTCTTTTAATTGTTCTTAGTTCATATTTTGCTTGCTGCCTTCCCCTTTCTTTTATCATATTGTATGTTTCTTTTTTTTTTTTGCAGGGGGTGGGGGTGGGTGTTATACACAACAGACCAATTATTTAACCTGGTTTCCAATATCATTTAATCTTTACTGAACTTCCCAATCTTATTTTTATTCTTTTCATTACTAATGTTTAACCTTTTTGTTGTCTACAACTTTTAGTTGTCTGGAATACTGCCAGAATAAAATGTAGATGTAGGAGTTCAGCCAGGAAGATGGCCCTTTATCCCTAAGAAACGGATGCGTGTTTGTTTCCACTTCAGCCCCTGAAGCTGATCTTTATAGGAATCTTAAGCCACTCAGAGTAATTCACCATTACTGGTTCCTCTACTGAGGGTTTTGCCTCCAGCTCTTTCTCACCATGCTTTATTCCACGCTCCCAGGAGAAAGTACCTCCCCTCAGCACACTGAGTAGGCAGTGAGCCCTAGTCCTCTGGAGAACAGAAAGCTTGCAGCTCTGCCAAAGAATCGGTGAAATAGGACACATTGTTCCAGATGAAGGCGGCTTTCTTGGCACTGGGAGGCTCCCGGACTTAGCCCCAGGACTGCTTCTCTTCTCTGTCCACATCTAGTCCTGGCTTGACCTCTTAGATACCATCCACATGCTGATGACTCTCAAATCTGCATCTTCAGAACGCAACCTCTCTTTCAAACTCCATAAAGCTAAACTTCATAAAGTAGAACCTCAAACTTAGCATGTCCAAGATGAAACTATGAGTTATCCCCCACCTTTGAACCAGTTCCTTCCAAAGTCTTTTCCATCTTAGACAATGGTGACACCATTCTTCTAGGCCAAAAACCTAAGAGTCATCTTTTATTACTCTTGTTCTCTTACAGCCCATATCAAATCAATCAGAAAATCCTGCTGGTTCTACTTTCAAATTTTCATCCTCTTTCACTGGAAGTAATGCAATAGCCTACTTGCTTACTGATCTCTCTCCTTCCATCCTGCTTCCTAAATTCTACTCATTATATGACAGCTAGAGAGAGCCTTTAGAAATACTGATATTTGACCGTGTTGGACCATAATATTTCAGTGAGAGCCCTGTCTTATTGAGGCCAAACGCCCTAGTCTTGACCATAAGGTACAGGATCACACATGATCTGCTATGCCACCTCTTAACACCCAAGCTACCTATCTAAATTTATCTCGTTCTGTTTTCCTCTGGTTTATCCTGTTCTAACTCTGCTGGCTTCCTTCCTGTTCCTCCCACAGCAATCATGGTCCTACTACAAGGTTTTTGTAATTGCTCTTCCCTCCTCCTGGAACTCTCTTCCCCCAAACATGCACATGGTTTAATCCCTCACTTCTTCCAGGTTTATACGTAAATGTCACTCTATCATCCTGTATAAAATGGTACTCACCTTGCCATTCTATCTCCTTCCTCACTTTTTCTTCATGGTACATGTCATCATCTGTCACAACTGGTTAATGTCTGTCTCTTTACTAAAATGCAAGCTCCATTTCTAGAAATGATATTCTTTTCCATTTACTAATTTATGTATCCTTAATGTCTAGAATATTGCCAGGCACTAGAAATGCTCAATAATTGTTTGAAAACTTCTTGAAAGATTCAATCAATGATTTAACAAATCCTGATATTATCATTCAAGCATCATTTTCAAACAGAGTACATATTAGGAGGGGGAATATCAGGAAGGGGGGAAGAGAACATTGAAAAGGAAAGCACCAACCATTGACTGAACTCCCTCTATATGCCAGGACTGTACTAGATGTGTCTTCTGGGTTATTACTTTTAATCCTGAATTTTGTAAGATACATGTAATATTCATTCAGCTCTAATAGGTCCTCTGAAACTTACCTCCCATAGCTATTATCTTTTAGCTCAAGCTATAGCACTATTTGCCTATAAGAACCAGCCTCTAAAAAATAATTCTTCTGATCCTGAAGTCTTCCGTTCCTTCCCTTGTCTATAGGAAAATAATTATGGCAGGCAAAGGTGAACTGACTATATTTATCCTGGTGAATTCAGAATAAAATGTAAGCCATGAAAAGGGATACAAAGTATAATGGGTTGACAATGAAAGGAGAAGCCAAAGACGACCTTAGTTAGAAGGTAGTGTTTGATCTGGACCTCAAATATTGACAAGCTTTATACACTCAGAAGTCTGATATAAGGCAACCTGTAGTATAAGGAAGGACAAAGAACTCTTAAAAGTGCCTGGTATACAAAACAATCTTTCAGTTAATGTGGTAGGCAACTTCTAAGATGACCCCTGGTACCCCCTATCTTCGGTATTTAGGCCATTGTGCCACCCTCTCCACTTACGTGTGAATGAGACCAATGACTGTCCTTTAGCCAATAGAATAAGCAAAGGTGAGTGGGTGGCACCTTTGCAATTAGGTTACATGAGACTGTATCTTACTAGCAGACTCTCACTTTTGCCTTCTCAGTTTATATGCTTCCATGAAACCGGCTTTCATCCTGGAGGAACCCACATGGCAAGAAACTGCTGGAGTCTCTAGCCAACAGACAGCAAGGACTTGAGGGTCTCAGTCCAACAGCATTTCCCAGTCAAGTTTTCAGATGAGGTGTCAGTTCTCACATAAAACATATAAACATATGAGACTTGCATTTTTTCCCCAAATCCTTTTTGCAACAGATCTTTTCATGTTAATTCAAGCATTCGTTAATACATATTTATGAGGAGTCTTCTGTATGCAATTACTGTTTTAGTTCCTACAGAGCCTGGAAAGGTAAATCAGAGAAAGACTTTTCCTTCAAGAAGTCTAGTGTGGGTAGTGTGGCTCAAAAATAGCTGTAAAACAAGGTGGAAAGTGCTAAGTCACTAAAGGTAACTGGAGAGATCCATCAGGGACTCCTGGTAGAGAAGAATTTGTGCTACGTCTTACATAGCAGGTTTGGCATGCTGAGAAAGGCAATGACTGACATACAAGCAACTACATGGAGGTGAAGATCATGGGGCATGTACAACAGGCAGTAAACAATTCCTCTTTGCTACAGAATAGGACACATTCAGGCTGTAGGGACATGCAGCTGAACAGCATTGATGAAGTAGGCTGGGACCTCACTGTGAAGTTCCTTGAGCACTGAGTGAAGGGCTAAAAATTGGTGCATTTTTGGAACATTTATTCAAACTCCACTGCCAAGCACAACACAGTTTCAATATCCTTTACGAAACTTTCCTCATTCCATAGTTAATACTTTTAAATATTGGGCCAAAAGTAAAAACTTCCTTGTATTTTATCATGTCCCAGTTCATTCAAGATTACTTATCCATTGAGTATCTCTGAAATGAATGGCCTGCTGAATTTTATGATGCTATTTGAAGACCTGAGTATCACTGAGATGGAAAAACTAACACCATCTATAAAGTGCTGTATCATGTTCACTATGCATGAATTTTTTTGGTCAATGTCTTCATTTGTTTCTAGTGTAGAACAAACTCTTCTAACTCTTTCCCACGTGCTTTCAGTATTCTCATTCATTCATCAGGGTTTGGAGACAGAGTATATGGCTGCCAAATGTGTACTAATGTCTAAGTTGTACACAATTTGTATTTGTAATTTAATCAAAGTTAGCTGAAATGATGTCAAAACAGCCAGTTTTCACCTGTGTATTTACCAGCATGCAATCACTTGGAAAATCCACCCCAGAACATCTTGAAATTAATCTTCACTGGTTGTTGCTGTTGTTCAGTCACTAAGTTGTGTCTGACTCTTTGTGACCCCATGAACTGCAGCACGCCAGGCTTAATCTCCACTGGAGGCTCTGTATAATCTTAATCTCTGCTAGCTACAAAATGCTTTGTAGAGGTTCCCAAGGTGTTTCAAAACCATTCTTCTCACCCAGCAGGACACGGCTCATCTTATGATCTTTCATATATTATTTTTTGAGCTTCACTGGTGGCTCAGCAGTAAAGAATCCACCTGTCAAGCAGGAGATGCAGGTTCAGTCTCTGGGTCCGGAAGATCCCCTGGAGAAGGAAATGGAACCCACTCCAGTATTCTTGCTTGGGAAATCCCATGGACAGAGGAGCCGGACAGGCTACAGTCCACGGGTTGTGAAAGAGTCATACACAACTTAGCGATTAAGCAACAACATCCATCCATCCTCAGGATTTGTTTTAGAAGATAGCACACACCAGTGTGTTCCTCTCATAGTAAAAGTTTCTGGCAAGTCTCTGTCATCACACACAAATATATATTTAAATGCTCCAAACAACACCTAACTATGTATTCCCCAGGCTGTCACAGTATCAACAAGTAGTGATTCAGATTCTGTCACAATTTCGTGTTGCAGCATGTGTAATCCTATGGCAGCTACTTTCCAACAACCATATTACCATCCCCAAGTTTTCCCAGCTAAGAATAGTTTACTGTTCAATGTCACAATTTTATTATTATTATTTTGATTGATGATTTTTAAGCAGTCTTGAGAATTAATGGAGTTCAGCAGAGGCCACAGTCTTAACCAGGGTTTGTAATTGATACCTGGGAGGCTGCAGCCTTTTCCTTCTTGAGAGGCAGTGTAATTAGCCAGGGGTGACTGTTTGTGTAAGGGAGGAGGGTAAGGGGGATAGAAAGGTTGGGGTAGAGTGGGAAGGAGAGGGGGAGGGGAGAAGGAGAAGGTCTGAAGTTCCCAGAGGGTTTAGAATTGTAGGACTCTTTCCATAGAAAAACACCTCCAAAGAAGCAAGAGAAGTAGAGTGCCTCTAGAAAGGAAAAGCTCTTCAAATTTAGTATTTGCAATTTAGTACAGTCATAATTCTCCAATTATTGTTCAAAAGAGCTTAGTGGTTTACTCTTTTAAATACTGAGTATATAAAACATAAATTGATTCACTTAAAATTATTTTAAATTTCTAATACAATTCATGTTGCTATATGTTTAAATAGCAATTTCCTTGATTCTCTTAAAGTTACTTTAATATATATTGGAATTATTTTTAATAATAAGTTGCTTTAAGGACTACAATTTGATTTTTTAAATTATGGTTTATATCCTTATATTTTAAATTTTGCATATACTTTATAATATGATGGACTTCCTGGTGGTTCAGACAGTAAAGAATCTGCCTGCAATGCAGGAGATCTGGGTTCGATCCCTAGGTCAGGAAGATCCCCTGGACAACGGAATGAATACCCACTCCAGTATTCTTGCCTAAAGAGTTCTATGGACAGAGGAGCCTGGCGGGTTACAGTCCAGGAGGTAGCAAAGAGTCAGACACACTGAGTGACACTTTCACTTTCACGAATATAATACAATGTCTGAATGTTTCAAGGATCCTCTTTATATCATTTAAGTTATTTGGTGTAGACCAGACTCGGGAAAGAAGTAGAAGGGAGAGAAATTTTTGAATGTGACATTTAATGTAACTCAATGAGTTACATTAAATTTTTTTTAAAAAATCATTAATATTCTTTAATTTTTCCGACTTATCAAACAGCTGATTTCATGAGAGTCTTACTTTTTATAATCTTTTTCTTCTTTATACATATATTTCAATTTCTGTTTCCAAATGTACTGCTTAAAATAAAAAGATATACTTTAGACATTCTGTGATCTTGGCTACTGTAATTCTCTTTTAATTTCAGTCTGTCAAGGTCAAAAGAATATTTGTTTTCATTTTTGCCATGGCAATACAGACCTCATATCTTTTGAATGCTTTCCTTATAATTTCTCTGTATATTAACTTAAAAATTCATTCATAATATTCATAAAAGTCCCTTCTTACATTTTACTTACTTCCTGGTGCTTCCCTGGTGGCTTAGCTGGTAAAGAATCTGCCCGAAATGTGGAAGACCTGGGTTTGATCCCTGCGTTGAGAAGATCTCTTGCAAAATGGAACGGCTACCCAGTCCAGTATTCTGGCCTGGAGAATTCCACGGACGGTGCAGTTCATGGGGTCACAAAGAGTCAGACGTGACTGAGTGACTTTCACTTCAGTTCACACAATATGCTCACTTTCTAACTTCAATCTCATTTTCTATTTGTTTTTCCCCTTATTATTTTCTGAGGTTTTTGTTTTTTGTTTTGGTTTGGTTTAGCAATTAGTAAAAATTTATTGTGAACACACCAAAAGGACAGTTTGCAAGCTAGGATCATTCGAACCAAAATATGTAATAAGGCTCAGGAGTATATTGGGATTTTGTTTTGTTTTAGTTTATACACCCATTATTCTTTAGTTGACATCCTACTAGCCCATTCGATGTAGGTGTAAGTCATCTTTTCTTTAAGTTTTACTTAACATGGAATGCCATACTAGTTTCAGGTGTACAGCACAGTGATTTAAAATTTTTATACATTATTAAATAATCACTGCAATAAATTCATTTACCATCTGTCACCATACGATGACAATACCATTGACTATACTGTTTAGGTACACATTACATCCCTGTGACTTATTTATTTTACAGCTGGAAATTTACGTTTTTACACATTATTCCACGCAACCTACTGCATAATAAACCAGTGTGTTTATATCCATTCACTCTAAGCACTTTAATCTGTTATTGATGACCAGTCAAAACAACTAAGCAAATCTAAACTCACTACTAAATTTAAAATAAAACCAAGTAGACCGATTATTATCAGGACATAACATTTCTATACAAGACTGTAAATTCCAGAAAGGCAATAACCCTGCAGTGTCGCTAACTTGTATTTTGGGTGGTCAGCAAATTTCCTTGAACACCGATGATGTACAAGTATTTGTAGAATGAATGAATCTGAGAGGTGAATACTATCATTTTCCTAATTTTATTGCTAAGACTACATCATTATTATGTGGGAAAGCCAAGTTCCAAACCCAAGTGGAGAACTCTGGGGTTTACATTCTTAATTACTATACAATTATGCCTCTTTTGGAGAAGACAGTGGCACCCCACTCCAGAACTCTTGCCTGGCAAATCCTATGGATGGAGGAGCCTTTTAGGCTGCAGTCCATGGGGTCGCGAAGAGTCGGACACGACTAAGCAACTTCCCTTTCACTTTTCACTTTCATGCATTGGAGAAGGAAATGGCAACCCACTCCAGTGTTCTTGCCTGGAGAATCCCAGGGACGGGGGAGCCTGGTGGGCTGCCATCTCAGGGGTCACACAGAGTTGGACATGACTGAAGTGACTTAGCTGTAGCAGTAGTATGCCTCTTTTAGCAACAAAAGATAGTCACTGAAAAGTCTTACTCTTAGAATGAGGTTCTGTTAAATATATGAGAAATTAACTAGCAGCCTAAAAGAAGAAAATAACTTTATGCCATTACATGACATTTTTAAAAAGTGATATAACATTCTCCTACAATCTCATTCAAGTGTAGAAAATATAGACAAAATATTAAATATTTAGATCTCAGAAATCATTAACATATCATTTCAGCTACAGCATTACTTTCACCCAAATGTCAAAGCCTTGTAATTGCAGGCTTGCAGAAACAAGAAAAGAATGGAAGGGTCCTCTCCTAAGGGTATAAAAGATTGAGATCAATACTATGTTTTTACTGCCTGGTTTGTCAGAAGAAACGTATGAGACAAATGCCAGGGGAACACAACAGAGATCAGCACACTCAGCAAATGGTTGGATTCATCTTCGAAAGGCCTTTAAGTCTTACATTTTCTTTCTAGCAAACCTGCATAGCTAATTTTCATTTCAAAAGCTCAAATTTAATTTTTCGCACCCTAGATTGGGTTGCAGATTGCATAATGACCCACTATGTACTGTCAGTCAAGAGTCTGGTACCAGTTAGTTGCTTCTGAATATCCTTGGCTTCTAAGACTTGGCATTATTCTGTACAAATAATGTTTGGTCAGGAAAGCCCCCGAAGGTGATGACCTACAAAGTCAACAGGAAGCCCTATGGAGAAAACATATGACAACCAGTTACTGTTCCAATAGGCTGCATCTGGTTTCACGTAGATTTTGATTTGTAAGTCTTTTCAATAATGAAATCCTAGGACTCTGGCATGGGCATAAATTGCCCCTCACTGAAATTCAAGCACAGGGTGTAGATGCTTGTGAGAATGCATCACTGAGCCCTGGCATAATCGTGCATAGTCATGGCGCTTAGCTGAACCACTACCACCCAACCAAAAGGTACAGAAAAATAAGAATCCAATTTCATCTTCTTAAGAGTAAGATGATTTTAAATGCATTTTTTATACCTATGATGATTATCAAGTACAGAAAACCTTCATGGATTTAATAAAAATATTTGAAAATTAAGTTGAAATATATTTTTATTTCTTATGAAAAAAATGCTGATATTTTAAACAAAAAACATAGAACTCTGCAAAGCAAGTGGTATCCTATTTAAAAGAGCAAACTATTTTTAAATATCAGAGAATAATTTCCATAAAATAACCATTCAGTAAGGAGAAGGTAGCATTGGTTTTCTTAATGGGTTACTGTATTCATTTTATCTGAATTGGTGGAGATTTATGATTATTGTTTATACTCATTCTGTGTATATTAAAATATATCTGGTTTAACATGACTATCATTACTGTCACTTTGTACTTTTAAGTATTTATTTACATATTACAAATATTATGTTATATTTTATATGATATATTACATCACCATTTTTATGTTCTTTCTATGTGTGACCACAATGGTCACTAACTTGGAGGGTCACCTAACTCCCCGACTGTACCTCTGGGAAATGAGAAAACAGTTAATCAAGGACAGTGGAGCATGGTATTCTCTCATAGGCAGGGACGGAGTCAGGTTTTACAGAAGAACCGCATTCAGAAGGGTTTCTCACAGCCAAGGAATAGAACAGGTCATTTCTCTCTGTCACCAGATGAACATTTCTTTTACTACCCAGTGTGATCAGTGAAATAGAGATGAATGTCTAAACCAATCTGATAATGAAAAGACAGAGTTCAGGGGCAGCTTCTTCAAAAGACAGGTTACTACAATTAAAAAAAAAAAGACAAGTTATAAAGAAAAGGTCTTCACCAAGAAACCCTGTAGACCTCCACTGATCATAGTGCAATGTGGATGACCCTCCTGAAATCCGTTTTTGCCCTTGCTCCTTGTTCAAAGAGACTGAAGTGCTAGTCGGCAGCTGTATCCTGAGCACTAAGTGACGACTTCTGAATCCCTGCAAACTGACTGCTTTGTCCGTTGTCTGCCAATTCATTTAATAAAGTGTTGTATCTTGTTTATGCACGCATTGTATGATTAGCACTCTGGGCTAAAAATTACATTTCTATAAATAATAATAGCAATGATAAAGCCTCATGTGTCAGACATGAGCACAACTAGAACAGAATGTTAAATCAATTTTCTTGTTCTCTTAGAATTGTAGTGGAGGCCCAAAAGCTGAGTAAAATCAGGCCAAAGCCAGTTTTTTGAGTGGAGCTTATTAATTCAAGGCTAAAACACTGTAAAACCTTGCCGGGGTCCAGCCCCGGTGGATCAAGGGAATTCTAAGGGGAGACGGAGTCAGCGAGGAAAAACTTATTTATTTAGAAATATAATGAGAGATTAGGAAAAAATAATGCAGTAGGAAAATTAGTGGAGAAAAGATGCTGAATAACTTGGTTTACGTAGAAAACCAATAAAGTTCCAAGACAAGGAACTTGTGCCGTCTACGTTAGGCCGCCGGCACCCACTTGGATAGCGGAGGGTGCCCCGCCTTGGGCTCTCTCTCGCATCGGTCTTAGAAGCCAGGGCAAATAAATAGACTCGGTGAGCCTCCACATTCCAAGGGATCAGCCTGAAAAGGAGAGGGAGGGAGAGGGAGAAAGAGAGAGAAAGAGTCGACATGGGGGAGGCCAAGCTTGTGCAAAACCCCCATCACTTTATTATTTAAAAGGTGCTTATATACCCTAAGCTTTACATAATGGAAGATACAGAGTCATGCAGGGGCAGCAGTCCTGACCCTTTCTGTTATCTTTTTGTATACAAAAGGTCTCAGGTGATTTACATTATCTTCTGGCCAAGAGGCCTGTTAACACTTTATGGCTCTCTTCCTTAGTGAATGTTAATCTCATTTCCCCTGAAGTATTTTTTCTTTAATCTGCATCACCCTTAAAGCACTAAAGTTACATACTTATAGAACAATGGTGCAGTGGGTTATAACAAAGAAGGTACTTAACTCAAAGGTCTATGTTGCTACTTGGTTTTTTTTTTTCTTCTATATACCAACTATATCAACAAATAAAAGATGAAAATTTGACAGCAAGTATTGGCTCAACAAATGAAACCCTTAATCAGTCCTATTCTAATGATTTTGACTCCTCGGAAGCCCCTACATTCCTAGGATGTTTTGAGCTTCCTGTGCCTCTCGAGGTCGGGAGGCCACAAACAATCACATGCGCAGCTGTAAGAGTCCTGTAGGCAGGCTAGAAAGCCATCAGAGGGGTTTTTGGATTGAAACACCCTTATTATGCCCAGGAGACTTATTATCTAAAAGCTCTAAATTAACCTTTCCCAGAAAAAGGTGGTGGGGGGACAGCCCCCTGTTAATGTTAGAAGAGTGGAAAGCACGGTACAATAAGGCAGACAGACTGGTTTGGGGGCAGATGCACGAGCAGATTCAGCGAGGCTCCCTTAGGGCCGGACTCGCCTTTGCCTGTCGGACCCCTTAACCTCATGACCTTTGCCATGGGCGGGACTCCTCGTGCTGGCTCCCGGCAAAACCTGATACATACAAAGGTGGTGTCTGGCTCATCACCTCTGTGTAAAGAAAGTGGGTGGCAAGGATTTCCTCAGAGAGATCTGTCAGCAGGTTACGTATTCCTCTTACCCAACACACACAGGTGCAGAAGGAGGAAGTGCTTCCACTCCCCACCAGCCAAACTTAGTGAGGCAGCTTCAGAGGCAGCCAGGAGAGCCGCCCCAGGGTCTGCTCAAAGTTAGGTGACCAGGGCCATTATATCTGACTTGCACCAGAAAAAATTTAAACATGAACTCTTGATTCCCCTGAGAGCAGAGTGACTGTTCTCTCCTCAATGGTGGGACAAAAGGGTATGTATTCTGAAGACCAAATATGAATTCTGTCTCGGGGTGAAATGTCCTATAGATATCAATGAGGTCTAACTGGTCCATTGTATCACTTAAAGTTTGTGTTTCCCTGTTAATTTTCTGTTTAGTTGATCTGTCCATAGGTGTGAGTGGGGTATTAAAGTCTCCCACTATTATTGTGTTATTGTTAATTTCCCTTTCATACTTGTTAGCATTTGCCTTACATGTTGCAGTGCTCCTATGTTGGGTGCATATATATTTATAATTGTTGTATCTTCTTCTTGGATTGATCCTTTGATCATTATGTAGTGTCCTTCTTTGTCTCTTTTCACAGAATTTATTTTAAAGTCTATTTTATTTGATATGAGTATTGCTACTCCTGCTTTCTTTTGGTCTCTATTTGCATGGAATATCTTTTTCCAGCCCTTCACTTTCAGTCTGTATGTGTGCCTTGTTTTGAGGTGGGTCTCTTGTAGACAACATACATAGGGGTCTTGTTTTTGTATCCATTCAGCCAGTCTTTGTCTTTCGGTTGGGGCATTCAACCCATTTACATTTAAGGTAATTACTGATAAGATGATCCCGTTACCATTTACTTTATTGTTTTGGGTTCGAGTTTATACACCCTTTTTGTGTTTATGTCTAGAGAATATCCTTTAGTATTTGTTGGAGAGCTGGTTTGATGGTGTTGAATTCTCTCAGCTTTTGCTTGTCTGTAAAGCTTTTGATTTCTCCTTCATATTTGAATGAGATCCTTGCTGGGTACAGTAATCTGGGCTGTAGGTTATTTTCTTGCATCACGTTAAGTATGTCTTGCCATTCCCTCCTGGCCTGAAGAGTTTCTATTGAAAGATCAGCTATTCTCCTTATGGGAATCCCCTTGTGTGTTATTTGTTTTTCCCTTGCTGTTTTTAATATTTGTTCTTTGTGTTTGATCTTTGTTAGTTTGATTAATATGTGTCTTGGGGTGTTTCACCTTGGGTTTATCCTGTTTGGGACTCTCTGGGTTTCTTGGACTTGGGTGACTATTTCCTTCCCCATTTTAGGGAAGTTTTCTTATCTCCTTAAGTATTTTCTCATGGCCTTTCTTTTTCTGGGACTTCTATGATTTGAATGTTGGGGCATCTGACATTGTCCCAGAAGTCCCTGAGGTTGTCCTCATTTCTTTTAATTCTTTTTTCTTTTTTCCTCTCTGTTTCATTTATTTCTACAATTCTATCATCTACCTCACTTATCCTATCTTCTGCCTCAGTTATTCTACTGCTGGTTCCCTCTAGAGTGCTTTTGATCTCATTTATTGCATTTTTCATTATTGATTAACTCTTTTTTATTTTTTCTGGGTCCTTGTTAAACATTTCTTGCATCTTCTCAATCCTTGTCTCCAGGCTATTTATCTATAACTCCATTTTGTTTTCAGGATTTTGGATAATTTTTACTATCATTATTCTGAATTCTTTTTCAGGTGGACTCCCTATCTCCTCCTCTTTTGTTTGGTTTGGTGGGCATTTATCCTGTTCCTTTACCTGCTGAGTATTTCTCTGCCTTTTCATCTTGTTTAGATTGCTGTGTTTGGGGTGGCCTTTCTGTATTCTGGCAGTCTGTCAAAAGGAGCTGAGCTTTAATCATCTTCATATGAACCCTAAATATAAAGCTTACCTAGAAGGCTGCAATGACACCCCCAAGAAGAATTTGAGGAGACTCTGAAGTCAGAGGCCGGGGAGGAAACTGTCAATGACTGACTGCAGGAGACATCACTGTGTCAGGGACCCACAGATGGACAAGCCACAGCTGTGGGGCACTCTTAATTATTCATAAAATCTCACCACAGGCCAGTAAGGCATGTCTGCCATAGCAGAGAGAGTGGAGGGCTGAGAGAGTTAGGGAAGACCTTTCCAGTGTGTTATTTTCTCCACCCACCACCCCCACTCAACCCCAGAGAATCTTGACGCAGCCTTGTAAATGACAAAGGAGTGCTAGAACTGAGAAGGGCGAAACAAGCCACCAGAGCCCACCTTTTCATTTCAGAGTGTTAGCCAGAACAGAGATGAGCTGAATGAAATAAGAAATTAGAGCTTACATATTGAACTGTTGGACTGCTTAATTCCCTGGAAATGATACTGATGTGATATGCAAAGCTATGGTTGTCGCTGTTATTCAGTCTCTAATTCATGTCTGACTCTTTGCAATCCCATGGACTGCAGCACACAAGGCCTCTCTGTCCTTCACTGTCTCCTGGAGTTTGCCAAAGTTCATGTCTATGAAAACTTGAAAGAGAAGAGTGAAAAAAACTGACTTAAAACTCAGCATTAAAAAACTAAGATCATGACATTCAGTCCATCATTTCATGGCAAACAGAAAAAAGTAGAAGCAGTGACAGATTTTCTCTTCTTGGGCTCCAACATCACTGTGGATGGTGACTGCAGCCATGAAATTAAAAGATGCTTGCTTCTTGGAAGGAAAGCTATGACAAACCTAGACAGTGTATTAAAAAGCAAAGACGTCACTTTGCTAACAAACATCTGTATGGTCAAATCTACGGTCTTTCCAATAGTCATGTATGGATATGAGAGTTGGACCATAAAGAAGTCTAAGTGCTGAAGAATTGATACTTTGAACTGTAGACTCTTGAGAGTCCCTTGGACAGCAAGGAGATCAAACCAGTCAATCCTAAAGGAAATCAACCCAAAATATTTATTGGAAGGATTGATGCTAAAGCTGAAGCTCCAATACTTTGGCCACCCGATGTGAACAGATAACTCTTTGGAAAAGACCCTGATGCTGGGAAAGATTGAAGGCAAGAGGAGAGGAGGGCAGCAGAGGATGAAACTGTTGGATAGCATCACCAACTCAATGGACATGAAGAGCCATGGAGTCAACCTCAATCTCACCCAAGGGAAGGGAAGAACAATTCAGCAGAACAGGATTAAAGGGACAGGAACAGGGAAGAAAGCGCTGCTTTCCATTTGCTTGCTACTCATGGGGTCACAAAGAGTCGGACACAACTGAGCAACTGAACTGAACTGAACTGAAACTCAGTTGATTTAATAAAGTGTCAGATCATGTGGTGGCTCAGATGGTAAAGCATCTGCCTGCAATGTGGGAGACCTGGGTTCGATTCCTGGGTCGGGAAGATCCCCTGGAGAAGGAAATGGCAATCCACTCTAGCACTCTTGCCTGGAAAATCCCGTGGACGGAGGAGCCTGATAGGCTACAGTCCATGGGGTCGCTAAGAGTCAGACACGACTGAGTGACTTCACTTTCACTTTCATGCACACGTTCTGTGATTAGTAGTTTGAGCTAAAAATTACATTTCTATACAAAATAATAGCAATGATGCTTTATGTTTATGTTGATAGATTGTAAGAATTAGACATTGTACAAAGTATTTTTATAAGCGTTATCTCATCTGAGCTTAACAATCACATTAAGAAACTTACGCAGTCTGTTTTACAGTTAAGGAAACTAGGGCCTCAGTTAAAAAACTTGGCAAAGGTCACTTAGCCAGAAAATGATTAAGGCAGGATCTGAACTCAGATGGCTTGTCTTCAATGCCTGAATTCTTAATTACTATGCATCTCTTGCAAAACACTGGACCAGATATTATGTAATATAACAAAATAGTTAATGTTAGAAATGTCTATGCTCAGGTCCATTTCATCATATTATTTTCCATTTTTATAATAAAAAATTCTCATATATGCAATTTTTTATCTAAATGGCATGAATGAAGCTCAAGGGCAGCACCATTCAACAATATTTTCTGCAATGAAGAAAATGCACTGTAGCTGCGCTGTCCCAGACAGTGGTCACCAGCCACATGTGACTGTTGAGCACTTAAGTGTGACTAATGCAACTGAGGAACTGAATTTTTAATTTACTTTGTTTTTAATTGCATAATTTGACTTCAAGTTTAAATGGACATATGTGGCTTAGAGAAAGAAATGGCAACCCACTCCAGTATTCTTGCCTGGGAAATCCCACAGACAGAGGAGCCTGGTGGGCTACAGTCCATGGGGTCGCAAAAGAGTCAGACCCGACTGAGTGACTAAAGAGCAGCAACATGTGGCAGGTAGCACAACACTGGATTGGTCAAAATTAATACTATAGGCATATCTTGGTCTGAATGTCATGGGCAGAGCTGGGTGTATTATATAACTTGGACCATAATGGACTCCAGGTCACCAGAAGGAGAAACTCTAGATCAAGGAGGATTTAGGCTATTCATATGAGCCAGAAAATCTCTCAGTGAAATCTACCTAAAGTCTGAGATAATGAGGAAGCTTCATAGACTCCTTTGGATTAAAATTCCCTATAAATTTGGGGATGTTCAGAAGGATGTTTTTACACCACAAAGTAATTGTCATAAAAATATTTTCTTCAGTATTAAAAATAATAAACCCTCACTTCCAGTGGTTAGACTCAGATCAAGCTAACCATTTACTGTCTGAAAATCAAGGCATTTCTCTCAACAGCTAGAATATTATAATTGTTCTGGGCAATATTTTTGAAAAGACATTCTGAAAACATCCTGAATATCAATTTCAAAGCCAAGAATGAGTGCCTGGGTGTTCCATGATGCCTGAGGTCTCAGCTGGGAAGATTCAAACCTTGAGCGCTAAGTTGTTTCTGTCATGATCGACTCTTTGCGACCCTCTGGACTCCTCTGTCCATGGGATTCTCCAGGCAAGAATACTAGAATGGGTTGCTGTTTCCTTCTCCAGGGGATCCTCCTGACCCAGGGAATGAACCCAAGACTCTTCTGTCTCCTGCACTGGGAGGCAGGTTCTTTACCACTAGTACCACCTGGGAAGCCTCTAAGGCTGAGAGTAAGTCAGTGACTACGGCTGGAATCATTTGAAGACTTGTTCAATCACATGTCTGATGACTGGGTGGGAATGACTCAAAGATTAAGGCTGCCAACCCAAGTACATAACTGAGGCTTCTCCACATGGCTTGGTTTCCTCACAACACAGTAGCCTCAGGGAAGTCAGGCTTCCGGCACAACCATTCCAGCCAACCACGTGAAGCCTGTAGTGCTGCTTCCAATATTACAGTGTCCTTCTCTCCATACTCCATTGGTTAAAGCACTCACAAGCCTACTCAGAAGAAACTAGAGACCCCATCTCTTGGGGGGGAGTGACAAGGTCACATTATCAAGCAAAATCAAACAAATAGGATGGGAAATACTGTTGCAGTCATTTTGGAAAGTATAAGCTACAGTCTTTAAATTCTTTGCCAAATGCAAGTTTTGAGTCAGTTCTAGGCTACAGTGGACTACACAATATTTGGCTCTGCTCAGCCTGTGACCAAAAGCTCTGGATCAATGAAGTCCATGCCAAGGTACAACCTGCTAGTAACAACAGCAACAAGAGACACCATTTATTGACGTGTACATTAAATACTCTCAACGTGCCAGGCAAGCATTATCTAATCCCATTCTCAGAATGACAGAAAGAGCTTATTAAAACCCCTATTTTATGAACAAGAAAATTGGATCACAAAGGAGTCAAGCAAATTGCCCAAGGTTTGATATCAGTCAGGCCTGTCTGACTCTGCAGTCCAACTTCTTAAACCTGAGGGTGTACTACTTCTTAAGAGGAAATTGTTCATTTTAAAAGCCTTTCAACTCCACAGCTCTCTGTAAAGACTGAAGTCTGCCTGAAGAGTGTCCCCTTTATCACTGAATCCTCCTGTAGCATGTTTCACTGTTCCTGGTTGTGTGTAGCTTGCACAAACCCTCCTGGAAACTTTGTAAAATTGTCTCTCAGCTTGTTTTTTGAAACACCACTTGGTCGTAATGGCTTCTGGCATCTGTTTCACCAGCTCAAAGCATCATTTCTTCCCTTGCTCTGGCCTACAATAGCAGCTGCACGGGAGCAAGTAACAACAAATCCACGGATTGAAACTAAATCCCCGAACAGCAGCTTTCGTTCCTATGTTTGAATCACACTGTAGGGCCTGTACCCAGATTACTGCAGATTTATTTTTTTTTTAAACAGGAAGATTTACCCAAGCACCTGAGTAATGACTTTTTCTGATTTCATGAGACAGAAGAAGGTTCCTGCTGCTGCCAGAATTTTTCCCATCTAGTTAAACACAAATGGATGAAGCCTGAGATACCGCAAGGACTAATTAAAGAGAAACTGCCAAACCATGGGGAAAAAGAATTTCCACATAGATTTCCTATAGCTATGCTTATCAATTTGTAGGAAACCAAGAATAAATATCCCAAATAGTGATTAATGGTCTGAATGAAAACTGTACACATGCACAAACAGCCCACTTAATAAACTAATAGTGGAAAGTACAATTGTGGATAAGCTGCTACTCATTGTTCTCCTTGGAGGTACAAGTTCAGCAATGAAACTAAGCAGATATTCGAATGAAGTGATTTTTTTCCCCATGAAAAGAAATTATCTCTATTTTCAAAATTCTTTTCTGTTTTGCAAGGCATGTGTACCTTACACTGCACAAGAATAAAAAGCCACAGAGTGCCTAAAGGCGGGTGGTCTAGCTTTGAAAGATGCTAGTATTCACCATTCAATTAGAATCTCCTAGACTGTTTGATTGAAATTGGCCTTTTGGGTTTAGCATTAGCAGGGGAACAGGCAACTGTCTTTCCTTCAGGCTGAATACTGGAGAATAGGTGTTCTGAATATCAGTCTAAAAGTCAAGAAACAAGGAAAATATTTTGGGTAACATAACCCCTGCTGGGTTCTACAGAATACATTACTGAAGTCATCTTGTATAGCTACGGAGAGAAACACAAAGAGCTTTTAGCAGCTACTGGTTCCTGGGGAGATTTTAAATATTCCATTCTAAGGACATGTATAGATACATCAAAGTAGCAAGGCAGCTCTAGAACATTCAGAAAATCACTGGGGTGCAGAAAGAAGGAAAGACAGCACTGCCTGGAACAGCCATTGAACCAGAGCAGCCCAGGAAATGGAAGAAAGAATTAAAGAGCAATGGGAATCTTTCAGAAATTTCATGAGATTATGTATAAATTAAGGGCTTTCCAGATGGCACTAGTGGTAAGGAACCTGCCTGCCAATGCAAGAGACATAAGAGACACAGGTTCAATCCTTGGGTTGGAAAGATCCCCTGGAGGAGGGCACGGCAATCCACTCCACTATTCCTGCCTGGAAAATCCAAAAACAGAGGAGACCACTGGGCTATATAGTCCACAGTGTCACAAAGCGTCGGACATGACTGAAGCGACCAAGCACAGCACACAAGTAAAATACTCATTTCAAGTTTTAGACTGATGAATACAAGTGCTCATAGGAATCTCAAAATATCTCTAACTTTCTTATTTTATGCTTTGTTTGACAAAAGAGCAGTAGAGAAAAAGTGGGTAATAAACAGTATAAATAGAGCTAACTACAGGCTAGCCTATTCCCAACTCCTAGGCTGTTTCCCTTCCTGTACTTCTTAGCATACTTCTTAGCAGGCATGTTTTGCAGTGTATCTGATAGTATTATCATGTATCTGATCAGTTCAATTCAGTTCAGTTCAGTTCAGTTGCTCAGTAGTGTCTGACTCTTTGCAACCCCATGAATCGCAGCACGCCAGGCCTCCCTGTCCATCACCAACTCCCGCAGTTCACTCAGACTCATGCCCATTGAGTCAGGGATGCCATCCAGCCATCTCATCCTCTGTCATCTCCTTCTCCTCCTGCCCCGAGTCCCTCCCAGCACCAGAGTCTTTTCCAATGAGTCAGCTCTTCACATGAGGTGGCCAAAGTACTGGAGTTTCAGCTTCAGCATCATTCCCTCCAAAGAAATCCCAGGGCTGATCTCCTTCAGAATGGACTGGTTGGATCTCCTTGCAGTCCAAGGGTCTTCTCCAACGCCACAGTTCAAAAGCATCAATTCTTCGGCGCACAGCCTTCTTCACAGTCCAACTCTCACATCCATACATGGCTACTGGAAAAACCATAGCCTTGACTAGATGGACCTTAGTCAGCAAAGTAATATCTCTGCTTTTGAATATGCTATCTAGGTTGGTCATAACTTTCCTTCCAAGGAGTAAGCGTCTTTTAATTTCATAGCTGCAGTTACTATCTGCAGTGATTTTGGAGCCCCAAAAAATAAAGTCTGACACTGTTGCCACTGTTCCCCCATTTATTTCCCATGAAGTAATGGGACTGGATGTCATGATCTTCATTTTCTGAATGTTGAGCTTTAAGCCAACTTTTTTGCTCTCCTCTTTCACTTTCATCAAGAGGCTCTTTAGTTCCTCTTCACTTTCTGCCACAAGGGTGGTGTCATCTGCATATCTGAAATTATTGATATTTCTCCTGGCAATCTTGATTCCAGCTTGTGTTTCTTCCAGTCTAGCGTTTCTCATGATGTACTCTGCATATAAGTTAAATAAGCAGGGTGACAATATACATCATTGACGTAATCCTTTTCCTATTTGGAACCAGTCTGTGGTTCCATGTCCAGTTCTAACTGTTGCTTCCTGACCTGCATACAGATTTCTCAAGAGGCAGGTCAGGTGGTCTGGTATTCCCATCTCTTGAAGAATATTCCACAGCTTATTGTGATCCACACAGTCAAAGGCTTTCGCACAGTCAACAAAGCAGAAATAGATGTTTTTCTGGAACTCTCTTGCTTTTTCCATGATCCAGCAGATGTTGGCAATTTGATCTCTGGTTCCTCTGCCTTTTCTAAAACCAGCTTGAACATCAGGGAGTTCACGGTTCACATATTGCTGAAGCCTGGCTTGGAGAATTTTGAGCATTACTTTACTAGCGTGTGAGATGAGTGCAATTGTGCGGTAGTTTGAGCATTCTTTGGCATTGCCTTTCTTTGGGATTGGAATAAAAACTGACTTTTTCCAGTCCTGTGGCCACTGCTGAGTTTTCCCAATTTGCTGGCATATTGAGTGCAGCACTTTCACAGCATCATCTTTCAGGATTTGAAATAGCTCAAATGGAAGTCCATCACCTCCACTAGCTTTGTTTGCAGTGATGTTTTCTAAGGCCCATTTGACTTCACATTCCAGGATGTCTGGCTCTAGGTGAGTGATCACACCATCGTGATTATCTGGGTCATGAAGATCTTTTTTGTACAGTTCTTCTGTGTATTCTTGCCACCTCTTCTTAATATCTTCTGCTTCTGTTAGGTCCATACCATTTCTGTCTTTTATCGAGCCCCTCTTTGCATGAAATTGTTCCCTTGGTATCTCTAATTTTCTTGAAGAGAGCTCTAGTCTTTCCCAATCTGTTCTTTTCCTCTATTTCTTATCTCTTCTTGCTATTCTTTGGAACTCTGCATTCAGATACTTATATCTTTCCTTTTCTCCTTTGCCTTTTGCTTCTCTTCTTTTCACAGCTATTTGTAAGGCCTCTGCAGACAGCCATTGTGCTTTTTTGCATTTCTTTTCCATGGGGATGGTCTATAGTTCATCAGGCACTCTATCTATCAGATCTAGGCCCTTAAATCTATTTCTCACTTCCACTGTATAATCATAAGGGATTTGATTCATGTATCTGATAGTATAGTCATATTTGTCATTTCATCTTCACACAATCTAAGATATTAGAACAAGCACTATTTAAAAGATGAAACATTTACTTAAATGCAATTAAGTAAATTTTCTAGTTATAGAAAGTTTCAGTTCAGTTCAGTCACTCAGTCATGTCCGACCCTTTGTGACCCCATGGACCACAGCATGCCACGCTTCCCTGTCCTTCACCAACCACAGGAGCTTGCTCAAACTCATGTCCATTGAGTCGGTGACGCCATCCAGCCATCTCATCCTCTGTCATCCCCTTCTCCTCCTGCCCTCAATCTTACCCAGCATTGGGGTCTTTTCAAATGAGTCGGTTCTTCGCATCAGGAGGCCAAAGTATTGGAGTTTCAGCTTCAGCATCAGTCCTTCCAATGAATATTCAGGACTGATCTCCTTTAGAATGGACTGGTTGGATCTCCTGCAGTCCAAGGGACTCTCAAGAGTCTTCCCCAACACCACAGTTCAAAAGCATCAATTCTTTGGTGCTCAGCTTTATGATCCAAATCTCACATCCATACATGACTACTGGAAAAACCATAGCTTTGACTAGACAGACTTTTGTTGACAAAGTAATGTCTCTGCTTTTTAATATGTTGTCTAGGTTGGTCATAGCTTTTCTTCCAAGGAGCAAGCATCTTTTAATTTCATGGCTGCAGTCACCATCTGCAGTGATTTTGGATCCCAAGAAAATAAAGTCTGTCACTGTTTCCATTGTTTCCCCATCTCTTTGCCATGAAGTGATGGGACCAAATGTCATGATCTTCATTTTCTGACTGTTGAGTTTTAAGCCAGCTTTTCCACTCTTCTCTTTCATTTTCATCAAGAGGCTCTTTAGTTCCTCTTTAGTTTCTGCATAAGGCTGATGTCACCTGCATATCTGAAGTTACTGATAGAAAGTTTAGTGTTCTTATATTAGATACATAGATAAGGGGTCAAATAAGAACAAAACCGAAGCCTCTGGGTTTCTGGTCCTATATTCTTCCTACTGGATCAGATGTCTCAGGTAAGTAGAAATAACTTAAAACTTGTAACATTCATGTGATTAGCTGCACTGGAGCTAAAATGACTGTGCCCACTGAATATTACCAAGTACAAATATCTGTGACACTGAATTCTATACAGTGACACTTTGAAACAATATACTTTTATAACAAGTTTCTTATAAAGGAGACCATTATAGAAAACAAACAAAACAGAGGCAATGGGCACACTGCAGCAAGCTTTCCCTGGTGGCAAGATTTTAAACCAACCAACCAACAAGCTGACAAGCTAATTTTCTTCTGGCCTTTTTTAAGAAAAGCACAGTGACCCAAGTAAGTAAAAGATTGCTTCATTCTTCTTCATCTATTGTACTTTTCCTACCTATTCTCTTCATCCCTTTCTCTTATTAGAAAAGGAAAGGCTTCATTCATTCATCTGTCCATCTAATCATCCATTCATAAGTATTTATTGAGCATCTGTTCTATGCTAGCACTATGTGAAGTGCAGGGACCACCATGGGGAAAAAGTCATGCCAAGAAACTTCTATCTAGTGGACGATGTAGATAACAAAATAGCTTCTACCATACAATGTGCTAGGGCTGTGGTGAGAACCTAGTATGCCTAGGCTATCTCTAACGCCTACTGGGGAGGTCAGCAAAAAACTCCTGGAGAAAATTGCTCTAAGCTGAAAGTAAAAATTGAACAGTTTGAGGAATGAGGGGAAAGCTTGTTTGAAGGAACAAGCGGTATAAAGGGGTAGGAACAAAAAGTTCCCTATTAAGAGAACTGAAAAGAGATGGTGGAAGAAGAAACAGGGACTTAGCAGACACAGAAGCCTGAACGTACTAACAGCGATGGGAGTGCCAGGGTGGGAGGCGAGCTGCTCCTGGCTACCAAGAATGATACAAGGCTCTGCTGAAGTAAGAAGTGGTTAGGACTCCATGCTTCCACTGCAGGGGACACAGGTTCAATCCCTGGTTGGGGAATTAAGATCCCACAAGCCCCCTGGTAGACCAAGAAAAAAGGGCACAGTCAAGGAAAAAAAGAAGAAACTCCCAGGAGGATCTGAAAATGAAGCAGCACTTTTGTCTATACAGGTTGTACTTCCCTTTCTTTATCCTCAAACTGAATCCTTAAAACGCTCAAAATCCTCAAAAATCTTAAAATGATGACAGGTACTTCCTCGTCTATGTTTTACCAAGGGACTTTAAGGCAGAGCAGAGCACCCACAGGTGAAATGCCCCGGTCCAGCAGAGTAGTCTACCTTTTCCCAAGGTCACTGGCAACAGAAGCAGCAATCATGCTGGAGGAAGGCTGTCCCCACAGAGTGATGCTTTCACAGGGGTAGAGCAGCAACAAGAGCAGCTGTCCAGAGATTCCAGAGCAATCAGCATCTGAGCTGGAGGCTGCAGCTGTCCTGCCTCGAGGGCCTGTGGAGGGCTCCGGCTTGAGCAGCAAGCCACGGGAACAAGCCTCATATCTGGCTGAAGATGTTAAGTGAGCGTGTGCAGTGGTTCATGAGCCAGACCTTACCCGTGTACCACTATCAGAATACAACCGACAGGTAGTTTTGACCATTTTGTAGCTCTCAACAGTTTTTTGCTCATAGTCATTGGTTAATTTGTATCTGTGGTGTACCATCAGTTAAAGAGAGACTGCTAAAGAAGGCTGGGACATCCTAGAGGGATAAGGTGGGGAGGGGTGTGGAGGGTTCAGGATGGGGGGACACATGTATACCTGTGGCTGACTCATGTTGACATATGGCAAAAAGCATCACAATATTGTAAAGTAACTATCCTTCAATTAAAATAATTTTTTTTTAAAAAAGAAGGCTGATCTCAAAATATAAATTCACAAGGAACATAAAAAAGATATTCTAGGTATTTCCTTAATATTTTCTCTATCAAATCCACAGGTTCTTAACTGACCAAAATACGTACCTCTAGTTCCATAAAAACCAGTGTTAAAATAGAAAACATTTTACCAATAAAATGGAGTTTGATTTTTTTAATGGAATTTAAGATTACCCATGATAAAATGTCTTATTTGAGAACAAAGGCTGGTAGGTAACAACATAAATCCTTTCTCTCAATTCATCATTTAGGAACAAAACCATAACTATGTAGTAAGTGAAACACTTCACAATTTTAAGAGTAAGATACAAGAAGTTCAAGCTTATAAAAAATGCAGTTTCGTTGATATTGCTACATGTAGTTAAGTCTATATTTTCATGTACAATTGGGTCCCAGTTATACATGATAGATATCATTTTTAATTTCTGACATCTCAATAATGTGTTTACTTACATAATCTAATTTTTAAAAACTGAATAGATGATATTATTTGTTAAATTAGAAAAAGTTTAAATGTATTTTTATAGCTATTATTAAGAATATATCAAGGCTGTATAATGTCACCCTGCTTATTGAACTTATATGCAGAGTACATCATGAGAAATGCTGGGTTGGATGAAGCACAAGCTGGAATCAAGATTGCTGGGAGAAATATCAATAACCTCAGATATGCAGATGATACCACCCTTATGGGAGAAAGTGAAGAAGAACTAAAGAGCCTCTTGATGAAAGTGAAAGAGGAGAGTGAAAAAGTTGGCTTAAACCTCAACAATTAGAAAACTAAGATCATGGTATCCAGTCCCATCACTTCATGGCAAATAGATGGGGAAACAGTAGAAACAGTGAGAGACTTTATTTTCTTGGGCTCCAAAATCACTGCAGATGGTGACTGCAGCCATGAAATTAAAACGAATTGCCAGTCCAGGTTTGATGCATGATACTGGATGCTTGGGGCTGGTGCACTGGGATGACCCAGAGGGATGGTATGGGGTTCAGGATGGGGAACACATGTATACCTGTGGAGGATTCATGTTGATGTATGGCAAAACCAATACAATATTGTAAAGTAATTAACCTCCAATTAAAATAAATAAATTTATATTTTAAAAAATAAATAAATAAATAAAAGATGCTTGCTCCTTGGAAGAAAAACTATGACCAACCTAGACAGCATATTAAGAAACAGAGACATTACTTTGCCAACAAAGGTCCGTCTAGTCAAGGCTATGGTTTTTCCAGTAGTCATATATGGATGTGAGAGTTGGACTATAAAGAAAGCTGAGCACCAAAGAATTGATGCTTTTGAACTGTGGTGTTAGAGAAGACTCTTGAGAGTCCCTTGGACTGCAAGGAGATCCAACCAGTCCATTCTGAAGGAAATCATTGGAAGGACTGATGTTGAAGCTGAAGCTCCAATACTTTGGCCACCTGATGTGAAGAGCTGACTCCTGTGAAAAGACTCTGATCCTGGGAGGGATTGGAGGCAGGAGGAGAAGGGGACGACACAGGATGAGATGGCTGGATGGCGTTACCGACTCACTGGACATGAGTTTGAGTAGATTCCGGGAGTTGGTGATGGACAGGGAGGCCTGGAGTGCTGCAGTCTGTGGGGACGCAAAGAGTAAGACACGACTGAGCGACTGAACTGAACTCAAGATTGTATATAAATAGTCAAATAAGGTAATCAAAGAGTTTCTCATACAATTAGATAAGTTTGACGATTACAGGCACTGCTAATAATCACCAGGAAGTTACATAAAATCCAGGGCTATTCTGAAGAAACCAGGACTTTGAGTTATACTTCTAAGATTATGATCTGTAATATTGGATTGGCCAATAAGTTCATTTGGGTTTTTTCATAAGATGTAAAGAAAAACCCAAATGAACTTCTTCGGTCAACCCAATAGTATATTAATGTTTTAAATTTATAATTATTTATTATTCAACACATAAGATGACAAACTGATTTTTACAAACCTTAGGGAGTAAGTGAGATTGTGTGCTCAGTCATGTCAACCCCATGGACTGTAGCCCACCAGGCTCCTCTGTCCACGGGATTCTCCAGGCAAGAATACTGGAGTGGGTTGCCATTTCCTCTCCCATGGGATCTTGCTGACTCAGGGATCAAACCTTTATCTCTTGCATCCCCTGCACTGTCAGGCAGGTTCTTTGCAACTGCAGCACTTGGGAAGCCCAATGTGAGATCAGTGAGATTACATATACTATAGAAGAAGTTTATGAGCCAAAAATGGATACCTCAGATAGATTCTGCTATTTTAACCCCATCTCTTCATTTCGCAAATGAGAGTCCTACACATAAACACATGTCCAAGGTATCATAGCTAAGTTAGAAGAAAAGTTTATGATCCTAAATTATACTTGTTTTCTGGACATTGTTGTTCTTGTTTAGTCACTAAGTCATGTCCAACTCTTTTGCAAACCCATGGACTGAACCAGGCTCTTCTGTCCATGAGATTTCTGGATGATGGATGGCAATTATGGGCAAATCCACAATCTTGCTTCACAGAAGAAACCAAGGAATTAAAAATGTATTTTTTAAAAGGACTTGATAATTATAAAATTCTGAACAATTAATGTAACATAACTAGCCCTTTTAATAAAACCATGAAAAATAGTATTCTCAGGTTTTTTTTTTCCTTTATTTTAATTTACAATACTGTATTGGTTTTGCCATACATTGACATGAATCCACCACGGGTGTACATGCGTTCCCAAACATGAACCCCCCTCCCACCTCCCTCCCCACAACGTCTCTCTGGGTCATCACCGTGCACCAGCCCCAAGCATGCTGTGTCCTGCGTCAGACATAGACTGGCGATTCAATTCTTACATGATAGTATACATGTTACAATGCCATTCTCCCAAATCATCCCACCCTCTCCCTCTCCCTGTGTGTCCAAAAGTCCGTTATACACATCTGTGTCTTTTTTGCTGTCTTGCATACAGGGTCGTAATTGCCATCTTTCTAAATTCCATATATATGTGTTAGTATACTGTATTGGTGTTTTTCTTTCTGGCTTACTTCACTCTGTATAATCGGCTCCAGTTTCATCCATCTCATCAGAACTGATTCAAACGTATTTATTCTCAGGTTTTAAACCACATTTATTCATAGAAACTTTCCTATTAATCTCAGGAAAGAAAAAGATCACCAAAGGCATCAGAGGTGAGAAGGAAAGGTTTAGACTGGTGACCTGGACAGTTTCTCATCTGAAGGCTTACACAGATGTGGATTCTAACAAGACAACTGAGGTTGCAGGTTCATCCCCCTGCCAACCCCCTGACATGCATTATCCACTTACACTGCAATAATCAAGTGTGAGAAAGAACACTGAAATAACTGTAATCTTGGTACCCAAA